>NC_134085.1:13906959-19729959 GCF_000715075.1 Nicotiana tabacum
TGTGATTGTGGACACGTTTGTGTGACATGATTACGATTTCTAAAAAATAAAACCAGAGTATGCGTTCGTGCAACTTCGGCCAAACTTTATTAATAATAATAAAGCATTATAAATTGTGGACATGTTCACGTGACATAATTTTTGACGCGCCAAACAAACGGGTACACGTGCGCGTGACCTGTTTTAAGTTGATTTCTAAATTAAAAAAGGCGAAAGCGCATAGGTTTTAAAAGTGAGTAATTAAACAATTATATTGAGCCAAGTATGATCAAAGCGACCATGCTAGAACCATAGAACTCGGGAATGCCTAACACCTTCTCCCGGATTAACAGAATTCCTTACCCGGATTTCTGTGTTCGCAGACCGTAAATAGAGTTAACCTTCCTCGATTCGGGATTTTAAACCAGTGACTTGGGACACCATAAATTATCCCAAGTGGCGACTCTGAATTGTGAATAAAATAATCTTATTTCGATTGTCACATAAATTGGGAGCTTATACCCCTTCCGAGGGTAGTAAAAAAGAGGTGTGACAGTAACGATCCGACAGGTCATTTTGAGCTCTAGCGCATCGTTCGGAAGTTTGAGGCCATGAGTAGCTTCACTTCAAGTATTATAGCTTGTACTCATGGTTGGAATTGAATTTTAGGAAGATCATAGTCGATTTGGAAAGAAATTATCATTCCGAAAGTTTTAAGTTGAAAGAATTAACTAAGATTGGATTTTTGAATAAACGACCTCAGAATCAGTATTCGAAGGTTCTAACAGGTTCGTTGATGATTGCGAACTTGGGCGTATGTCCGGATCGGGCTTGGAAGACCCAAAAACGTTTCAGCACCTATTGTGGAAGTTAGCATTTTTGGAAGAATTTCATAAGTTTAGGTTGAAGTGCATTTTAGTGTTATCGATGTCTGTTTGGGATTTCGAGTCCGGGAATAGCTCCTTATGGTGATTCTGGTGTTGGGAGCGCGATTGAAAGTGAATTCGGAGGTCCGTGGGTCATTTTGGAGTCGTTTGGCTATAGATAAAAATTTGAAGGTTTTTGAGAAGATTGACCAGAAGTGGACTTTTTAATATCGGGGTCAGACTTAGATTCCGGAAGTTGGAGTAGGTCTGTAATGTCAAATATGACTTGTGCGCAAAATTTAAGGTCAATCGGACGTGATTTGATAGGTTTAAGCAACTAAAGTAGAAGTTTGAAATTTTAAAGTTCATTAAGCTTGAATTGGAGTGCGATTTACGATTTCGACGTTGTTTGACGTAATTTGAGGCCTCGAACGAGATTGTATCATGTTTTGGGACATGATGGTATAATTGGTTAAGGTTCCAAGGGCCTCGGGTGAGTTTCGGACGTGCGGGGGGGATTGAAAACCCACCAGATTTTCTGGTGTTCTTGGCAGCAGTTGCAGGTCTCGCAAATGCGAGAAATTGTTCGCATTTGCGAGGCTTCGCATTTGCGATGGAGCCTGATTTGAGGCAGAGTTTGTATTTGTGATGTTTTGGTCGCATTTGCGACCTCAGCAGAGTCCGCATTTGCGACTCATTGGTTGCATTTGCGACCTTGGCAGGGGAGGCCCATGTTCACATTTGCGATAGTTTTGATGCATTTGCGAACCAAGTGTTGCAAATGTGACATCTGAGGCCTGTGCACAATTATTAATTTCGAGATTTAGTCCATTTAGCTCATTTCCTTTCATCTCTTGGGCGATTTTGGAGCTTTTGGAAAAGAGCTCTCACCTAGCCCTTTGAGGTAAATAATTTCTACACAACATGAGTTAAATACATAGATTATGGGTAGATTAACATGTGAAAATCAGGGAACGAAATTTGTTATAGAATTTAATAGAAATCATATATTCTTAATCCTTAGGTTATGGGTAACAACTTTCTTCAAGAATTATTGGAATTCGGCCACGTGGGCCCGGGGATGAATTTTAGGAACCCTTGCATTTAGGGTTGGAAAATTGGTTTAATAATTAGAGTATGAAATTTTGAGCATTTATTGATTAGTTCTTACCATATTTGAATACTTTTGGATTGTTCGGCTCCGATGTGGAGGTTTGAGCGCGTTCTTGAATTGGGAAATAGGCTTCGGAGCAAGGTGAGTCTCCTTTCTAACCTTGTAAGAGGGAATTGTCCCCATAGGCGAACTAATTGGATATGTGCTTCTATTTGTTGGGGCTACGTATACACGAGGTGACGAGAGTCCGTGTGTAGCTACTATTATGCTTAGTCCGGGTAGTTTAGGACCCAAAAGCATGCTTTAATTGCAATATTTGAAATCTTGTTGTCAATTTAAAAATGCTTAAAACATATCGAACGTGCAAATGACTTCTAAAAGACTAGTCATCGTTTCTAGATTTTTAAAAGAGAAATTGCCTTTTCTTGGATAATTTGCTCCTTGATGAGTTGTTGATTGACTGTTTGAATGTGTTTATATATTGTGGAACGGGCCGAACGCCTCGGTAGATTAAATAGATGCATCTATGGTTCGTGCCATTCGACCCTCTGGCAGTGCACAGTTTAAATATTGTTGGATCGGGTCGTACGACCTCGGCATGAATTGCGCATGCTTGTGTTGCTTGCCTTGAGATTCATAGGTGTTGATATTTGTTTCCCCCTGGCCTGAGATAAATGTATAAATGATGAAAATGAATTTGGAAATTTCCTATTAATAAAAGAATTGATTACTTGCTTCATGTTATTGAATTACAACCATTCTTATGAAAATCCTCGATTTACTACATTGTTGGTATATTATTATTGGACCACTAGTAAGTGTCGAAGTCGACCTCTCGTTTATACTTCTTCGAGATTAGGCGGGATACTTACTGGTTATACGTTGTTTTTGTACTCATACTACATTTGCTGTGCTTTTTGTTTCACAGGTGCATGCGTGTCTAGTGGCCTAGTTTGGTGCAGCGGCATGGTTGATTCGTAGACTTAGGTGAGCTGCACTTCTCGAGATGACCCGTAGCCAGCAGAGTCTCTTTCAGATTACTGTATTTACCTTCTGTAAAATTTGTATTCCGGACATTTGTTGTATTATATTTTTTCCTAGAGATAGCTCATGCACTTGTGACATCGGGTTCTGGGATGATTTTGGGATTATTCAATATTAATTTTGTTAAAGGCTTCATGGTTATTTTTGTGAATTTCATTATTTATTGTTTAATGTATAAATAAAAAAATGATTTCAACAAATACTAAAATTATAATTTAATTAACTTCTTGGTATTGGCTTGCCTGACAGTATGTCCGGCACCATCACGGCCCTTAGTGGATTTTGGGTCATAACACAATCGTTCGTCCTCGAACGAGTATAGAGACATACTTGAAGTGGTGAAAAGATGAGGATAACGGCTATGCATATCTTGCTCGGTCTCCCAAGTCGCCTCCTCGACCGGCTGACCCCTCCATCGAACCTTTACTGAAGCAATGTTCTTTGACCTCAGCTTTCGAACCTGCCTATCCAAAATAGCCACCGGCTCCTCAACATAAGACAAATCCTTGTCCAACTGGACTGAGCTGAAATCCAACACATGAGATGGATCGTCGTGATACTTCCGGAGCATTGAAACATGAAATACCGGATGGACTCCTGCCAGGCTATGAGGCAAGGCAAGCTCATAAGCAACCTCCCCAACACACCGCAGCACCTTCAACGAGCCAATAAACCTTGGGCCCAGCTTTCCCTTCTTCCCGAACCTCATAACACCCTTTATGGGTGACACCTAGAGCAAGACCCGCTCTCCAACCATGAATGCAACATCGTGAACCTTCCGATCCACGTAACTCTTCTATCTGGACTGGGTTATGCGAAGTCGATCCTGATCACCCTAACCTTCTCCAAAGCATCCTAGACCAAGTCTGTACCCAATAGCCTAGCCTTGCCCGCCTTGAACCAACCCACTAGAGACCGACACTGCCTACCATACAGAGTCACATACGATGCCATCTGAATGCTTGACTGATAACTTTTGTTGTAGGCAAACTCCGAAATGGAATGAATTGATCCCACAAACCTCCAAACTCCATCACACATGCACAGAGCATATCCTCTAGTATCTAAATAGTGCGTTCGGACTGTTCATCCGTCTAAGGGTGAAATAATGTGCTCAACTCAACTCGGGTACCTAACTCGTGTTGTACAACCCTCTAGAACAGTGATGTTAACTGCATACCCCAGTCAGAGATGATAGATACCGAAACACCATGAAGTCTGACAATATTGCCGATATAAACTAGAGCCAGTTGCTCGGAAGAATAAGTAGTCATCACAGGTATGAAATGAGCTAACTTGGTCAGCCTATCCATAATCACCCAAACTGCATCAAACTTCCGCTGAGTCCGTGGGAGTCCAACAACAAAATACATAGTGATCTGCTCCCATTTCCACTCTGGAATCTCTAACTTCTGAAGCAATCCACCCGGTCGCTGATGCTCATACTTCACCTATTGGCAAGTTAGACACGAGCTACATATTCCACTATGTCCTTCATTCTCCTCCACCAATAATGTTGCTTCAAGTCCTGATACATTTTCACGACACCCGGATGAATAAAGTACCACGAACTGTGAGGCTCATAGAGAATCAACTCACCAAACCATCTACATTGGGAACACATAGCCTGCCATGCATCCTCAATGCACCATCATCTCCAATAGTGACCTTCTTAGTATCACCGTATTGAACCGTGTCCTTAAGGACAAGCAGATGGGGGTCATCATACTGACGCTCCCTGATACGATCATAAAGAGAAGACTGAGAGACAATACAAGCCAACACTCGACTCGGCTCAGAAATATCCAATCTAACAAACTGGTTGGCCAAAGCCTGAACATCCAATGCCAATGGCCTCTCTACTGCAGGTAGGTATGATAAGCTCCCCAAACTCTCCGCCCGACGACTCAAGGCATAGGCTACCATATTGGCCTTCTTGTGATGGTATAGAATAGTGATATCATAATCATTAAGTAGCTCTAACAACCTCCGCTGACGCAAGTTGAGATCTTTCTGCTTGAACAGATACGCAAACTCCAGTGATCGGTGTAGATCTCACAAGGGACACCATACAAATAGTGCCACCAAATCTTCAAAGCATGAACAATAGTTGTTAACTCAAGGTCGTGGACAGGATAGTTCTTTTCATGCACCTTCAGCTTTCTGTATGCGTAGGCAATCACCCTACGGTCATGTATCAACACCGCGCCAAGACCAACCCGCGATGCATCACAATATACAGTATAAGATCCTGAACCCGTAGGTAACGCCAATATTGGGGCTGTAGTCAAAGCTGTTTTGAGCTTCTGAAAGCTCTCCTAACACTCCTCTATCCACATGGACAGGGCACCCTTTTGTGTTAGCATGGTCATAGGTGCTACAATAGACGAGAAACCCTTTATAAATCGACGGTAATACCCCGCCAACCTAAGAAAACTCCAGATCTTCCTAGCTGAGGACAGTTTGGGCCAACTCTACACTATTTCCACCTTATTCGGATCCACCTTGATCCCATCACTCGATAATACATGACCCAAAAATGCCACTGAATCTAGCCAAAACCCACACTTCAAAAATATTGCATATAGCTTTTTTTCTCTCAAGGTCTGGAGCACAGTCCTCAGGTGCTGCTCATGATCCTCCATGAATAAGATAACGAAAGAGTCAAGATAGGGTCAGAACATACTATGCATCAAGTGCATGAATGTTGTTAGGGCATTAGTCAGCCCAAATGACATCACAAGGA
Source organism: Nicotiana tabacum (assembly GCF_000715075.1). Classification (NCBI taxonomy): domain Eukaryota; kingdom Viridiplantae; phylum Streptophyta; class Magnoliopsida; order Solanales; family Solanaceae; genus Nicotiana; species Nicotiana tabacum. The sequence goes on from NC_134085.1 coordinate 13,912,709, forward strand.
ACTCATAGTGACCATACTGAGTTCTGAAAGCAGTCTTCAAGATATCTGGCTCCCGAATCTCCAACTAATGATAGCCTGACGCAAGTCAACCTTGGAAAACACCCCGACACCCTATAACTGATCAAATAGGTCATCAATACGAGGCAATGGATACATGTTCTTCATTGTAACTCTGTTCAACTAGAAATAATCAATGAGCATACGATAGAACTATCATTCTTCTTCACAAACAAAACTGGAGCACCCTAGGGTGACACACTAGGCTGAATGAAGCCCTTATCAAGCAATTCCTGTAATTGCTCCTTCAATTCCTTCAACTCAGAAGGAGCCATATGATAAGGAGGAATAGAGATGGGTTGAGTTTCTGGCAACAAATCAATACCGAAATCAATATCCCTGTCTGGCGGAATCCCTGGAAGATCAGCTGGAAATACATTAGGGAAATCTCTCACTATTATGAGTGACTGAACTATAGGAGTATCAATACTGACATCTCTCACATGAGTTAGATATGCGTCCCACCACTTCTCAATCATTCGTTGAGCTTTAAAAAATGAAATAACTTTGCTAGGAGTGTAATCTAAGGTACTCATCCACTCTAATCGTGGTAAGCCTGGCATAGCCAGTGTTACGGTCTTGGCATGACAGTCAAGAACAGCATAATGTGGCGACAACCAATCCATGTCCAAGATAATATCAAAATCTTCCATACTGAGCAATAATAAATCGGCTCTGGTCCCAAAACCACTAATAACAACCAAACACGATCGATACATATGGTCAACAATAATAGAATCTCCCACGGGTGTAGACACATAAACAGGAGAACTCATAGAATAACGGGATATGCCCAAATATGGAGCAAAATAAGATGACACGTAGAAATAAGTGGATCCTAGATCAAATAAAACAGACACATCTCTATGACAGATCGGAATAATACATGTAATGACAGAGTCGGAAGCAATTGCCTCTGTATGTGCAAGAAGAGCATAATATCTGGCCTGGCCTCCTTCTCTAGGGCGACCTCTACCTCCCCGACCTCCACCTCGAGATGGATAAGCAAGAGAAGTGGTAGTTGGTGCTGCAATCATAGCCTGAGGACCCAGTGGAGCACGCGGTGCCTGAGAAGTTTGTGGAGGTGCACCCCTCCTAAGTCTAGGGCAATCCCTCACCATATGGCAAGTGTCGCACACTCAAAACAAGCTCTCGGAGGGCGCGGCTACTGTGGCTAGCTTGAGACAAGTTTGTTGGACTGAATGCTAGAAACACCCTGTGCAGGAGGTACACTAGACACTGACGGTACATAATAAGGCTCCTGGGGTCTAGGAGTAGCTGGAATACCATTGGCCGTTGGAAGTGCTGAATGAACAGGGCAACTCACATAGCCCCTACCATGACGAACTGCAGTTGGGGAATGAGTACCATTATAAGTGCCAAACTCTTGATACCTCTTGGCCTCTCTCTCCCGAGCAAGCATACCCTCCAACCTACTAGCAATACTCATAACCTGCTAGTAAGAAATATCCATCTCCAACTCCCGGGCCATGTTAAGCTTGATACTGGGGTGGAGTCCCTTAATAAACTGATGAACCCTCTCTCAAACTGTGGCAACCAAGGCTGGTGCATGTCAGGCCAAATCACTGAAGCAAACTACATACTCTGACATAGTCATAGCACCCTGGTGCAACTGCTCAAACTCTGCATGCCATGCGTCTCTAAGACTCTGAGGAACATACTCCCTCAAGAACATGTCCGAAAACTGAGTCCATGTAAGAAAAGCTGCCTCAACCGGACTACCCAAGTCATAAGCATGCCACCACTGATAGGTTGCTCCTCTAAGCAAGTAGTAAAAGAAACCCCACTCGATTCCACTACACCCATAGTACGGAGAATACGGTGACACTCCTCTAGAAAACCCTGGGCATCATCTGTCGCCAATCCACTGAAAGTAGGAGGGTGGTACTTCTTTTACCTCTCAAGCCTAAGATGCTCCTCCTCAGAAGCTGCTACCCTACCCTCGGGCCAAACTGGAGCTGCCGGCTGCATCGGTATGATCTCTTGAACCTGGTTGACTTGAACCCGCTGCTCTGGGGTACGGGTGGTGGGAGTTTGTGCTCCTCCCCCGGCCTAAGATATGGCAGGAGCAAGTAGAATAAATCCAGCCTAAGCCAAGGTGCTGAACATGCTCAGGAACTGTGCAAAGGTCTCCTAAAGAGCTGGTGTAGTAACAGACGTCTCAAATGTCTGAGCTCCGACTGGAGCTACTGGTGGCTCCTCTGTAGCAGCTCATGCAGGTGCTCTAAATTCACCACGTGGATGTCCTCAGCCTCTACCCCGGTCCCGGCCTCTCGCGGATCTAGTAGAGGGCACGGGTACCTGGTCATCAGATCTACCTGTATGTGTCGTTACCATTTGTGAGAGAATAGAAGACAGAAGTTTAGAATTTCGAAGTCAAAAATTTTGCACGATAAGGAATCGAAAGAAGTGAATTTTCCTAACAGTTCCATAGCCTCCCGAAGATAATTACAGACGTCTTCGTACCGATCCATAAAACTCTACTAAACCTGCTTGTGACTTACGACACCTATGAACCTAGGGCTCTGATACCAACTTGTCACAACCTAATCTTTCCTCCGTGAGAGGTCGTGACGAAACCTAGTCTCTACGACTAGGTAAGACTACCATTTGCAAAACAATGAAAATGAAAGCATAAATCTTAACAACTAATAGCAACAGGTAATTAAATAAATAATAGAAATACCGCTCGACATATACAATAACCAGCTCATGAATATACACAGAATTTCCCCAAGACCCGGAATATCATAAGTCACAAGCTTCTAAGAATTTGTCTAAATGTTTCTATACGTCAGTAACTAGAAATAGTAAAGGAGGGATAACATAAAGGGATAGAGGGGGACTCCGAGGCCTGTGGAGGCGGGCAGATGTACCTTGAAGTCTTTGGAGCAGCAGCAATACGCAACTAATAGTAGGGATGGTAGGAGGTACTTGGATTTGCACATGAAAGCATGTGCAGAAGAGTAGCATGAGTACACCATAATGCTACCCAGTAAGTACCAAGCCTAACCTCGATCGAGTGCTGACGAGGTCAGGTCAGGGCCCACTGGTGTATATAAAATAATTAAGGTAAAGAAATGTTGTAATGTAATAAAAGGCTGGAATTTAACATAAAGGAAATCCACAAAGAAGTAACAGTACAACACACAAGGATAAATAGTGGGGGATCTCCCGAGATACCGTTTCATAGTCCCAAAACTAAATGTACAGGGAGAACTCCCGAGGTACCGCCTCGTAGTCTCAAAAGTAAATGTGTAAGGGGATCTCCCATGATACCTTCCCATAGTCCCAAAGTAAATATGTAGGGGGATCTCCCGGGATATCGTCTTGTAGTACAAAAGTAAATACGCAGCTCAAAACAATGGAAATAACAGTTAAAACACGAAATACTACAGATTAGACTAAGTACAAGTCAAGGAAAAAGGCAGGGAATCCACTAAGCATGTTGTGCAAAGTTCAGATAAGCATTTAAGACACATAAACATGTTATTCAAGGCTAAACAGGACAACTACATATGCTAGTATAACTCAATTATGGTGGATCAGATTATTATTCAGTAAAAGTCAGAATTTACAACAAATAACCCGTGTACGCACTCGTCACCTCACATACACAGTGCTCACATATCACAAAAGTATCAAATCCTAAGGGGAGTTCCCTCACACAAGGTTAGGCAAGCCACTTACCTCGAACCAAACTTAATCAATCGGTAACAATGCCTTTTCCACGAATATATGCCTCTGAATGGCCCAAATCAAGCTAAAATTAATTACATACTATAAATATAACTATAAGAAACTAATCTAATTAATGAAATCAAAGCTTACGCAAGAAATTAGAAAATCACCCCAAAAAGTCAACCCGGGTCCATGTCTCGGAATCGGGTAAAAGTTATAAAATATGAACACCCATTCACTCACGAGTACACTCATACCAAAATTATCCAAATCCGGTGTCAAAATTCCAATCAAAACCCAAAATATTAGTTGAAGAACTTCTCCCATTTTTCCCAAATTTTTCACCCCAAATCCGAAATTAAATGATGGAATTAATGATAAATTAGTGGGATATAACCAAAATCATATGTAGAATCATTACCCAATCGATATCTCTAAAAATCCCTCAAAATCTCGTCCAAATCCGAGTTCTCTATCTCAAGTTTTGATAAAAATGGCCAAACCCTTGATTTTGAAATGTTATAGACTGCCCAGGTATTTCCTTCTTCGCGAATGCGGTCACACCCTCGTGTTCGCGTTGAACAATTAAACACTAACCAAAAATCTCTCTTTCGCGAACATGAGTGGATCTCGCGAACGCGTACCTTCCACTTCCTGCTGCTTTGCGAATGCAATCTCCACTACGCGAACGCGTAGAACAAGGCCTTGGGGACCCAGTGGACCAACTTCTTTTACGCGAAAGGGGGACCCTCGTCACGAACGCGTAGACTTATAACCTCAGAGCTTCGAGAATGCGAGATCAACATCACGAACGCGAAGCATAAAATTCCACCTGCCTCGAGTTCCTCTTCGCGAATGCGGGACTTTTCTCGCGAACGCAAAGAAGGAAACTAGAACTGGAGAACATCAGAAATCTGCAATTTTTTCCTAATTCCAAAATGATCTGTTAACCACCCAAAATCAACCTGAGGCCCCCGGAACTTCAACCAAGCATACCTCAAGTCCTAAAACACTTTACGAACTCAGCTGAGCCCTTAAAATACATCAAACAACATACAAACATGAATCACCCTCCAATCCAAACTTAATGAACTTGAAACTTCAAAATTTCTACAACTGATGCCGAAACCTATCAAACCACGTCTAATTGACCTCAATTTTGCACACAAGTCATACTTAACACTAAGGACCTACTCCAACTTCCAGAATCGGAATCTGACCCCGATATCAAAAAGTCCACTTCCGGTCAAACTTCCCAAATATTCGACTTTCGCCATTTCAAGCCTAAATCTGCTACAGACATCGAATTCACAATCCGGACGTGCTCCTAAGTCCAAAATAACCCAAGAGACCTAACAAAACCCACGAAACTCCATTCCGGAGTCGTCTTCACATAGTTCGAACTACAGTCGAAATCCTAAGACTTAAGCTTTCATTTTAGGGACTATGTGTCCCAAATCACTCTGAAACCACAACAACAACCTCCCGAAAAGTAACATAAGCAGAAAAAGTTACGGGGAAAACAGTAAATAGGGGATCGGGCTAATACACTCAAAATGACCGGCTGGATCGTTATATATGTGCTAGTAATTTTTGAAGAACTCCTCGAGTTAAATCTCATTGAGCTTCTGGAGATGAAGCGGCCAAATGAAGCTAGTAAAACGAATGACCCAAATTATTGCAAATACCAACGGCTTGTGAGCCACCATCTAAAGAAGTGCTTTGTCTTCGAGGATAAAGTTATGGACTTGGCTCGTGAAAAGAAGATTGTGCTTGAAGATGAGATAGAAAGCACAAACCAAGTCTCTATCGCCTTTGGCTCATTCAGTCCGGATGAATTATGCGGTTTTAAAGAAAGTAAAGATGAAGAATTACTAGAGAACAACAAAGCTGAAGTCGATCAACCTAATGATGATGAAGGTTGGATGTTGGTGACTCGTCGTAGGCACCACAGAAGGAGCCCATGAAAAGAATCAATAGAACAACCAACAAGGAAAATGATTGTAAAAAGACCAAGGAAACATAATCCAGTTAGGCATTTGAAGAAAGCAAAAGTGGAGGTGCACCACCCTCAAAAGCCACGACATCCAGTGACCTTGGAGGATTTCTTGCCATGTTGATTTCGCATGAAGATTTCACATAATGGTATTCAGGCCTCTTGTTACAATGCTGACAAAGGGGAAGAAAAGAGTGATGACCTACCATTGGCACCATCTTTAGAAAATCTCATTGAGTCTATTCCACAAGAAGTTAACGTGTGCAAGGAAAAAGTCAAATGGCGATCTTCTACTAGGTGACACTCTTCATAACCGCCTATTGTACCTGGTTGGTTATATATGTGATGAAAGGGTAAATCAAATTTTGGTTGATAGAGGATCCTCAGTGAACATCTTGCCAATTCGCACTGTGAAAGAACTTGGTATTCCCATGAACGAACTCTTGGAAAGTCGTGTGATGATCCAAGGATTTAACCAAGGGGGAAAGAGCCATAGTTGCGATCGGATTAGGAATCACCATTAAAGATTTTAAATCAAGTGCATGGTTTCATGTGATCGATGCAAAGACTTCATACAACGTCTTGCTAGGAAGGCCTTGGATACATGTGAAGAAAGTGATTCCATCTACCTACCATCAATGTTTGAAATACTACGAGGGTAAAGTCGAGAAGAAGATAGTTGCCGATGACGAGTAATTCATCGAGGCTAAGTCACACTTTACCGATGCAAAGTTCTACCTGAAGAACCGAATTGTAAAGGAGCTAAAAGTTGATGATGTCATAAATGACAAGAATGATGAGTCCACGACTAAGAGAGCTGAGGTGGTTTCCCGAAGATGCTTGGTAAATAATGATTTTAAGGTTGAAAAAACTTCTTCTATACCGGGTTGGTGCGAAAACTTCTCAAGATAGTTCTCTCCAGATTGATTGCGACTGGGCCAACAAAATTGTAGTGGCCCCCGACCCCAAGGAGGCCATTACCACCCATGTCAAGGCATACTTGAGTGTTTACACTTATCCTTTCACATTGGCTCTGATGGACCTGGTCATCATATCTTTCTACAAGAGGTATAAAGTTTGCCTCGGTCAGATCCATCCTTCAATGTGGAGAATCATGAAACTCCTCCGATTCTTCCTAAGCAAAATTAATGATTGCCGATTCACCATAGATCATCTACTTTGTCTGTACAGTCCCCAACTATTCCGAGGGGAACTGATAAAGCTTGTATGTCAGGCCAACAAGGCCCCGTTATATAGTATCGATGAGAACTAGGATCGAGGCTGGCAAGGCTATTTTGTCTGAATGAGGACTTCGGACCTAATTCTAGCGGAATGCATGCATTGCCTATGAAGTGGAATACAATATGTAAGTGGAACTTCCCTTCGAATGTTGATTTTTATGTTTACTTCCCCTTTTCTTATTGGTTTTTGTGATGGTGCAACTGTTGCTCGGGTTCCAAATGTTGTTCCTCAACTCGAGAGGTTGGTCAAGGATATCGTTTCTCAAATGTCCTACTCTGAGTGCTCGTGGCGCAAACTCTCGATGGGTCGTTGAAAGCCCTGTTCCCATGGTAAGATCCCCTTTCCGATCAGGTCGTGTTAGGCCTCTCCTTTTACTTTCCTTATTCCCTTTACTTTCTATCTCAGGTTTGCCTAAGGATGTCGAGCTTAGGCCTCCAGTTGGCGACGAGGACTTGCCTGTTGAGTCTCCTGCTCTTGGGTAGGCTAGAGAAAATAAAAGGAGGAGGGTTTCGAGCTTCCCAAGCTTAGAGAAAAAGAAATCAAGGAGGAGGCTGGTCTGCAAGACAAAGGAAACCTCCAACTCCTGAGTGCTTGAATCGAACTTACTATACTAGCTCGGGGATGAGTCCGGTTGTTGCTAAGGAGGTACACCCCAACCCAAATAAGTTTTATAAAGGAAACATTGTGTTTCACGGGAAGAAAGTAACTTCCGCACTTCAATACATACCTAGAAAGAAGAAAGATGAAGGTGAATCATCTAATATCCAAACAAACATGCTAAAAGGACTAACTCTTCCGATCAAACGGATTGAGGCGAAGTTGTCCTCGAAGCTACTTAGAAATTCACCACAAGATATATCACTTCCTACAAAGTGTATGGATAAAGGTTTTGATCTTAATGCTTACAAGTTATTTTCAAAGGCTAGATATAATCCCAATGAGCCATCAAAGTTAGGGAAGCTCCCATCAGAAGCTGCTACGAGGCAACAATGTGAAGGTTTGGGATATAAACAACCCAAACCAGTGTGCATCTCCATAAGATGGGCAAGCAATAATTGTATCACTGTAGAAGATGAATCTACCGCTTCAACAGGCCTTCTGTATTTGATCGACTTGGAAAATCAATTGTGAGGACTTCCATATTTGAGAGATTGGGGCCATTAAATAAGGGGAACAAGGTCCAGAAAAATTATCAAAGCATAAGAACACCCTCTTCGCCCAGAATCTAGAAGATCTCTAAGGATTTTCAAAGTTTGGTTCCTTCCAAAATGAGGCTACAAACAAAACTTGTAGTTACATGTAAAAAAATACTGAAGGTAAAGCCATATATTGTGGTCTACACTAAGGAACGTGATGAAGATGAAGAAAGTGTGGGTTCTTCGTATCATGTTATTGCACTAGGCGAGAATGGTGTTTCATCTCTAATGGAGGATGATGAGAAATTGGAGGATGTTTCTTTGTGTTATCACATATCCTTCAACTATGAGGACCCTCAAGAAGATGAAGATGTGAAAGATACTCCACCTGAACTTGAAGAAGGGGTGAAGATAACACTTGATGCCTTAAAATAAGTTAACCTTGGCACTGATGAAGAACTGAGGCCTACTTATCTAAGTGCTTTACTAGCAGCTGATGAAGAAAGAACTTATATGGAGTTACTCAAGGAGTTTAAGGATGTATTTGCTTGGAGTTACAAAGGGATACCTGGCTTGGACCCTAAAGTAGCAGTCCATCACCTTGCAGTCAAGAATGGCGATCGTCCTGTTAAGCAAGCTCAAAGGTGCTTTAGGCCGAACTTGGTTCCCTTGATTGAAAGTGAAGTTAACAAACTCATTGAATCTGGATTTATTTGTGAAGTTAAATACCCAATATGGGTCTCAAGTATTTTCCCTATAAGAAAGAAGAATGGCCAGATTCGGGTGTGCGTTGACTTTAGGGATCTCAACAATGCGTGTCCCAAAGATGAATTTCCGCTTCCTATTCCAGGGCTGATGATTGATGCTACTACTGGGTATAAGGCAATGTCATTTATGGATGGTTCATCGGGCAATAACCAAATTTACATGGCGCCAAAAGATGAAGAGCTTACTGCATTCTGTACGCCCAAGGGTATTTATTGCTACAAGGTAGTACCTTTTGGCTTGAAGAATGTTGGTGCTACTTACCAAAGGTCTATGTAGAGTATTTTTGATGACCTTCTCCAAAATAATGTTGAATGTTATGTTGACGACTTGGTGGTAAAATAGAGAAAGAGGAGCGACCACTTGAAAGACTTGAGGATGGTGTTTGAATTGCTCCGGAGGTACCAACTTAGGATGAATCCATTGAAATGTGCCTTTGGAGTTACTTCTAGAAAGTTCCTTGGTTTCATTGTCCGACATCGAGGGATCGAAATTGATCAAGAAAAAATGGATGCCATTTTGAAGATGCCTAAGCCTAATGATATTCATGATTTGACAAGTCTACAATGAAAGCTATCATACCTTAGGAGATTCATCTCAAACCTAGCTAGGACGTGCCAACCATTCAGTCGCCTCATGAAGAAAGGCATTCCTTTCAAGTGGGACCAAGCTTGTAGCAATTCCTTTGAAAGTATCAAAACTTACTTGACGAAGCCTCCAGATTTGGCAGCCCCTATATTTGGAAAGCCATTGATACTACATATTTCAACACACGAAAGGTCTGTTGGAGTGCAGTTGGCCCAAGAAAATAGTGAAGGGAAAGAAAACTCCTTTTACTACTTGAGCAGGATGATGACATCAAATGAGCTGAATTATTCGCCAATCAAAAATTAATGTTTGGTGCTAGTCTTCTCAATCTAAAAGTTGAAGCACTAATTTCAAGCTCATGTCGTTCATTTGGTTTCTAGAGCAAATCCCATCAAGTTCGTGATGTCAAAACCTGCCTTTAGTGATCGATTAGCAAGGTGTTACCTCCAGTTTCAACAATTTTAAATTGTATACATCCCTCAAAAGGCTATAAAAGGACAAGCTTTAGCGGACTTCTTGGCAGATCACCCTATACTTGATGATTGGGATCTAACTGGTGAACTACCTGATGAGGACGCAATGGTAATTGAAGTTCAACCTCCATGGAAGATGTACTTTGATAGTGCTACGCATTGCGGAGGAGCTGGTTCTAGTGTAGTATTTGTCACTTATCAAGGTAAAGTTATGCCCTACTCTTTTACATTGACGCAACTCTGCTCTAACAACTTTGCTGAGTATCAAGCACTAATACTTGGGCTTGAAATTGTTGTCGAAATGAAGCGGTTGCAATTGCAAGTCTTTGGTGACTCTAAGTTGGTGATCAACCAGCTTTTAGGTAGTTACGAGGTCAAGAAATCTGAACTACGCCCATATCATGACTATGCTAAAAATTTAATGGGGTGGGTCAGTGACGTGACTATTCAACATATGCTAAGGAAAGAAAACAAGAAGGCTGATGCTTTAGCTACCCTAAATTCATCATTAACCCTGCCTGATCAAGCACAAGTTACTGTCTATCAAAAATAGGTAGTACCGCGCCCAAATGAGGTTGAAGGTGAAGAAAATGAACTCAAGCATATTGTCGCTGTTTTTGAAGCTGAGAAAGAAGAATGGCGACAACCCGTTATCGACTACCTAAGCTATAGGACACTTCCAGAAAATCCGAGGAGAAGGACTGAAATTCACCGCCATGCACCTCGCTTCCTTTACTATAAAGATACTCTATACATAAGGTCATTCGAGAGAGTACTCTTGCATTGCTTAGGGGAATAAGAAGCACTCCAAGCTCTGCAAAAGGCACATTCTGGGGTATGTGGGTCACACCAGTCTGGACAAAAGCTCCACTTTCATATAAAAAAAGGATGGGAATATTAGTGGCCAACGATGGTAAAAGATTGCTTGGACTATGCTCGAAGATGCAAGGCTTGTCAGTTCTATGCACATTATTCATCAACCCCCTGAAATGCTACATCCAACTATTGCATCATGGCCATTTGACGCTTGGGGATTGGATGTTGTTGGAACACTGCCAAAATCCTCTGGTGGGAACTTATACATCTTGGCTGGAACTGACTACTTCTCAAAATGGGTTGAAGCTGCTGCTCTTAAGGAAGTAAAGAAGGAAAATGTTACAAGTTTCATCTAAGTAAACATAATCTATTGCTTTGGCATTCCTCACTACATAATAACAGATAATGGCAAGCCATTCAACAATAGGTTGATGAACAAGATTTGTGATCTCTTTGGTTTCAAGCAACGTAACTCTTCTATGTACAATGGTCTAGCTAAGGCATTCAACAAGACTCTATGCAACCTGCTAAAGAAAGTCGTCTCCAAGTCCAAACGAGATTGGCATGACCGTATGGAAGAAGCTCTATGGGCATATAGGCCAACACAAGTGACCCCTTATGCACTCGTTTATGGAGTCAAAGCCGTCTTACCACTCGAGCGTCAAATACCTTCATTACGATTAGCTATTCAAGAAGGGATAACTGATGAAGAAAATGCTCGACTTCAATTATCAGAGTTGGAGGCTCTTGATGATAAGAGGTTGGAAGCTCAACAGAGTCTTGAATGTTATCAAGCTTGATTGTCCCGCGCCTTCAATAAAAGAGTTCGCCCGAGATCCTTTCAAGAAGGAGATCAAGTCCTTATCGTACGAAGACTCGTTATTACTTTCTATAAACCTCTAGGGAAGTTCACTTCAAATGGGATGGGTCATATGTCATGAAAGAAGCTTACTCAAGCAGGGCTTACAAGCTGGTTAATGCAGGTGGCATGAGAATCGGCCGTATCAATGGCAAGTTTTTTAAGAAGTATTATCCTTGAAGTTGAAACTCTCCTTGACGCATAAGCCTAAACTGTATGTTCCTACACTTCTGGCTCGCATGAGTCTAAACTGTGTACAGTCTAAAAAAGTCTGCTAGGTTGAAAACCTCGAAAGAGATGGCCTAGGCAAAAGTTAGGACATAAAAAATAAAAAAAACACCCATTCTAAACTACGGTATGGCTTTATCCTCTTCATCAAGGTACGTAGGCAGCATAGAGTTTCATTCTAAGTTCAGTCGCATAAGTTCAAAAGATACATAATCCCCAAATAGTTGTCTGAATGAAGTACTATGGAATGTAATCCATTAAATCAGCACTTGAAAATTGAGCTGAGATACCATTCTTCTTTTAAACTTTGGACCTCATTTGATATAAAGTGGGCAAGCTACTATGGTAACTTGGTGTCTTCAATGAAATGTCTAATATCTTTTAGGAGGCTTCCAAGCATTTATATTGAAGTTTGGGTATTCTCTATGCCTTCATGTTCGCCAAACCTTCAAGTTTTTTTGGTCTTCAAATCCGCTATCTACCCTAAAAAGAAAAGGGGCAGGGGGGGAGAGAAAGAAAGGCATCAGAAGGGAACACAAGTATAAGAAGGAATATTACCAGGCACGATATTTCAAATTCAGTGAGACTTGAACCCAAGATATTTGGCGAGAATGAATCTCTTGAATTTCAATTTCTGGAAATTAAAAAGGTATTGCGATCTCGAGGCTTCCACACCAAGATACAAAAGTTTTGGTGAAGTCATGCTAATTAGGAATTGTCGGCATATCAGAAACCAAAGTCGACTTCGAATTATCAGCTGAAACTATCCATAAGGCATTAAATTTTACAATTTTAATATGTTTTAGATTTTGAACTTTAGTTTCCAAGAAATCAAACGGTTCATGATTTTGACGTTCCTACATCAAGATACAAAACTTTTTGTGAAGTTGCGCAAATCTGAAATCGTCAGTGTGTCATAATCTAATACTGACTTCGAAATATTATCTGCAACTATTCTTAAGCATTAAATTATTAATTTTGGATATGTTATAGAATTGGAATTTTAATTTCTAATAAATCAAATTGTTCCTGATTTCGACGTCCCTACATCAAGATACAAAATTTTTGGTGGAGTCGCGCAAATCTGAAATCATCATCATTTTAGAATTTAATATTGATTTTGAAATATTATTTGAAACTATACTTAAGGCATTAAATTTGGAATTTTGGATATATTATACATTTATAAGTTAAGTTTCCAAAAAATCAGACGGTTCGTGATTTTGACTTTTCTACACCTAGATATGATTTTTTGGTGAGACTACGCAAATCTAAAATTTTCAACGTGGTGGAATCTAAAGTTGGTTTCAAAATATTATTTGGAGTGACTCTGAAGGTATTTATTCTAAGTTTTGGATATGTTTTAGATATTGAAGTCTAATTTTCGATAAATCAAACGGTTTGTTATTTGAACTCTCCCACGACAAGATATGAATCTTTTGTTACACGCGCATAAAGCTGAAAATTATGCGACTAAGATAAAAGTCGAACAATATAAAGCAAAATAAAAGCAATCTTATTTAAGATTAAATAAATATCCACTAGGTCAATCTAGCATAAAGATAAAAGGGGAGATAATGCTAATAGCCTAATCTAAACAGAATTTGTAGTTGATCAATTCTTTACAGCTAGTCTCCATGTTCTTCTTCTTATCCTATAGATTGGCCGAATCATCAACAGTCAGCAAATTTACGTTGTCATATGAAGAGACCTCAGTCTCGGAAACATAAAACAAATTAGCAACTATGCTTTCTCTCACCGTTATAGGGAAGCCAACTGCACAGCTGACCTCTTGGCTAACTTGAGCCTTCACATGAAATCTTCTACCTTCTTCATGGAAACTAATTCTTTGCTGAGGAAAGTGAGAGCTACTTTGAAGATTGAAAGAGACCAAATAATCAATTTCAGGAGTTAAAATAACACGGGCTAGCCAGTTTTCAGACTAATAATTAAAAAATAGTCAGTGTTTGTAAAGTCATTGAAAATTGCCACTATTTTTTTGCAACATGGAAAATTCCAGCATAATATACTAGAGATTGGAGCACCTGTGTATGAACTTACAGCATATTATGCTGGACAGAAAGTTCCAGCATAATATACTGGAGATTGGAGCACCTGTGTATGAACTTCTTGCATATTATGTTGGAACTCCAGCACATTATGAAATTCCACCATGTTATTCTGGAAGTTCACATGTAAAAATTCGAACTCCAACATATTATGCTAGAATATTTTCCAAAATTTGAATAATGTTTTTGTTCAGATTTTTCTTTACATGAAAATTGGTGAAATTTTGAATATTTTTTAAACTGTGGCTATTTTTCAATTTCCAGTTGTAAATATAGCTATTTCTGATTCTTACCCATTTCAGGATTAGGACAAAAAACAACATTTGTAATGTGTAGTTTCTATTATTTTTTGCTTCTTTCTGATAGCATATATGAGTCCACCAAACTATAGAGCACCTGATCCGTTATGAGTTTCTACTGAGAATACTTATGAAGCAGTAAGTAAAAGAGACAAGGAATTTTTACGTGGAAAAATCCCACACAAGGGGACAAAAACCACGACCTACACTTGTAGGATTTCAACTTCACTAACTTGTAATCTCACTATTACAAGCCACTTTGTAATAACTCTATAACAAATACTTCAACTTAACTAACTTGTGATACTCTTACCACAAGTCACTTTGTGACTCTCTAGTTACAAAGACTTTAAACTTATAACTAAACCTAGTCACAATATAAACTCAAAAAGTTTACGGATTTTGGTTTTCCTAAGACATAGCTTCTAAGAAAGCAAGATAGGAGTTACAATAAAGAACAAATAACAATATTATAACTCAACTATGGATACACATAGACTCATTATGAAACCAATCCTTTAGTGGAGTTGTCTTTTTATTCTTGACACACTAGTGACTTCAATGCCGGATGAACACTTTAATGCTTGAGAGAATATCACTGAATGTACAAGTGAATATCTTGTGCCTTGCACCAGGTTGTTATACTACAAAAGACATCACAATGGTGATGTCAATTCTTGGTACACGCTTCTTCCCAATGAGAAGTGAATGTTGCACTGTCTGTTGCACTGTCGCGTGTACAGTTGCGGACAGTCACTTTCTGCAGTTGCGGTCCAACTGCATAGTTGACTTGTACTTCTACTAGAGAACCCTAAGGGACCAGGTCCCTGTTGTGTTCTTCTTTGTAACAGTTGCGGATAGTCACTTTCTTCTATTACGTTCCAGTTGTATAGTTGACTTGTACTTCTGTCGGAGAACCCTATGGGACCGGGTCCCTGTTGTGTTCTTCCTTGTGGTTGTTCACTCATTTTCTGGAGATCAGACTGGACATTGTTCATTTGAAATGTATACCAGGTGGGTCAGGTTCTCTATCTAGTTCTTGACAATAAGTTTGTTACATCATCAAAACATAAGAAGTATAAGGCAAAGACATTGAAAACCCATCAATTTCCCCCTTTTTGATAATGACAAACTTAGGCATTGATAGTATTTGCTTAGAGCAAAAATAACCAGATAAGGTACCAGTAACTACACAAGTTCCCCTAACCTTTTGATTTTGATTCCCCTTTAATCAGATCACATATATTTGCATCAAGTTTCTACACAAGTTCCCCGTGACCCCCTGACCTTTTCCCCCTTTTGGCGTCGTTAAAAAGATACACAAGCAGGCAATCAGTATAAAGAAGTCTAACACAGCCAACTCATGCTACATATGTGCACACAACATGATAAAAAGAGAAGGCAGAGGAAAACAGCATTGTACAGGCACAAAGAAGAATTTCATTTATATTAACAATGGACTGAACAAAACAGGAGCAGTAATGGTGAAATCCAGCATGCCATCACAAAAAGACAAATAAAAAGAAAACAACAGCCACAAAATATTAGAGCAAAAGATAGTTGGCCACTGAGAGAATCCTAGGGGGCACTAGGAGAGGAGGGCTTGGAAGAGGAGACAGCAATGGTTTTGAGAACCAGGTCCAGTCGGGCATTTGCAGACAGTTGTTCTTCAAGCAGTTTTGCATGAAGCTTATCATTTTCCTTTGTCAGACGGGCAACTTCTGCATTAATGGAATCAAGTTTTATAACCGCTTGACTGAACTGAGTTTCTAGTATGGAATTTTGAGCCCTCAACCTTCTGATCTCTTTAGAAGCTGCATTTTGAGCATTGATCAGCTGAGAAATGGTCGAGATGCTTCCACCAACTCTTTCTACGCAATCACATTTTTCCAGAGTGGTTTTAGAGAAGTTTTGCTTGTGTGTGCCCACTCTGGGATTACCCAATGGGACCTTGTAAAATATGAACACTTGAGTGAGGAGAAAGCTATATGGTAGCCCATGATTCCCACCTTTAAAGTTTGCCACCTTTTGCATATGATCTATCATGATTGCTAGCAGATTGATTGGGACAAACTCATCAAGCACCTCCATTAAGACCATATCCGATTTTGTAGCAATAGACCGCCTCTTAGAACGAGGTAAGAGCACCTTATTGACCAGATCAAAAAGAAGCTGATACTCAGGAAGTAATACCTTTTTATGCACATGTTCCCCCTGCTGAATAGCTTGCTCTTTCATGATAGCTCTCCTAAAGTTGACACCACATACACCTTTGGCTGAGGACATTCCTTCACATGGAATTTTGAGAATCTTTCCCAATGTTGAATCGTCGAGTACAATGTCTACTCCATTTACTAGCGCACAAATGTGATCCCCCTCAACAGTGAAGAGAGATGCGTAGAAATTTTGTACCGCATCTTCGTACACCAGAGGCATGCTCCCTTGAAACAAGTGCTCCCATTACTGAAATTCCACTATCTCTAGAATTTGTCTCATACCGACCATCTCTGAAATTGTTGGGTCAAACGTACAACCCCACAAGACTTTCTGAGTTCTTAATCTCTCCTGCCAAAGACCACTATCACTGGGCATGGTCCTCAGAGAACCAGGTTCCCTTACAATTTCCCGTGTTCATTTTCTAGATCCTTCAACAGACCTTCCTTTCCACCTTACTAGCCCCACAGTATCATCTTCAGACATGGCTTGCTCAACTGGACTCTTCTTAGACTTGTTGCTGCCCTTCACGGATGCACCATTTTGTTTCTCAATAGCTTCATTGGAAGCTTTATCCACATACTTTTGAGCTTTTATAGATTGTTTCACTAAGGACCTGGGTTCCTTTAGAGCATTTTTGTCAACCCCACCTACTGGAATGCTCTTGTCAGTAAAAATTCCCCTTGATTCATCAACCTCTTTTTCCTTGTCTTGACACTCCTACTTTTCTGCAATGTAGACTCAAAGCCCTCTTTCTGCTGTGACATGATAGTGGGTGACTTGGAGGAGGATTCTAAGATCTTAGGATGATCAGGAGGTGCAAGAGTGGGTTTGCCTGCAAGAGAATTAGGTTCTTCAGCAGGTTTTTTTGAGAACATCTCATGAGCCAAAGACTCGAGGAGTACTATGGTTCTTACATCGCCTAGGAATTGAGTTTCTTCCCCCTGATACTCAGACAAGAGATATGCTCCTTCATTCATCAGACTCTCAACAGCGATAGCCATGGTGTTATGCGATGCTTCTTTTTCTGGTGACTCTGTGAGAGTTACTAAGTCCAGAATGGAGGAGTTCAAATACTGATCAGGATCATCCTTAGAGACTTCTGACACTTGAGAGGTAAAACCTCCTGAGTATTCTTTGATGAGATCAGAGGAATGACGAGACATAGGGTTTTTAATACATGGAAGGGAAATAGGGTTTGTCAGAAAAGTAAAAACTATAGGAAAAGAGGAGGAACCAGGTGTGGATATAGTAGTATTGGAAGGAGGGGAATAGTGAATTTCTGGGGATGATTTTAAGGATGATAGGGAAGTGGGAATGGTGTTATTGGTGGGAGAAGGAAGTGATCGTTCGATTACCATTATAGGAGTATTTGGTAGGTAAGTAGAGTGAGATAAAGAGATGAAGAGAGGATCACGAATATACAGAAGAGATGAAGGTTCATGACTTATTATAAGAGAGAAAGAGAGTTTTATTGGAAGAAGGGCTAATGATGAGAAGAGAGAGAAATGGGTTCTGAATAGTTTTGAAAATGGCGGTAGGTTTGGGGAAACCGTTATCGTGCAGAGGGGATGAAGGTATTTGAAAGACAAGACATGACATGCAGACTTTGAAAAGTCAGATGATATAGCAATTGAGTTAATTTTTTTAACTTTTTGAGAAGACACGCAGAACAAGCACATTACTAATAACCTGTGGTATAGGAATCTGATGCCCAAAAAAAATTGAAAAAGATTTTTGCAGCTCTTCTTTCGTAGTTCCTAACTGTACCTTTAGCTTTTATGATCGTCATGCGTGTTTACCTGCAACGGTATCGATGTGAGTTAGGCTTGGCCAGAAAACACTTTAGCTAATTTTACCTTAAGGTGTTTTACATAGCCAACTGATGGAGAATCAGGTTCTCCATTAGATTTTAATAACCCCAGTTTCACCTTGTTTCTTCCAAAATGTTCCATACTCAAGGCTTTGGTGAAAATATCTAGAATTTGGTCTTCTATGCTGCAGGACTTTCCGCAGATCAATCCTTTCTCCACATTGACCCTTAGAATATAATGCTACACCTCAATGTGCTTGGTCCTCTTGTTTTGAACTGGATAGAGAAGGTATACCATCAGAAAATACCCCAAAATCTTCCAGTTGCTGCTTAATTCATAGGGTTTGAGCACAGCAGGATGTTGCCACTACATATTTTGCTTCAGTTGTTGACGAGGCCATTGCGTTTTGCTTCCTTGTGCCCCAAAAGATGAGACATGATCATGGCAAGTGAACCATTCCAGAAGTGCTTTTCCAGTCCACAAGATACCTGCATAGTTAACATCAGCATACCCAATAAGGTTAAAACTGTCACTTAAGGGGTAATACGGGACTAGGTCCTGTGTTCCCTTAAGGTATTTCAAACTTCTTTTGGCAGCCTTCAAGTAGGATT
Organism: Nicotiana tabacum; assembly: GCF_000715075.1. Classification (NCBI taxonomy): domain Eukaryota; kingdom Viridiplantae; phylum Streptophyta; class Magnoliopsida; order Solanales; family Solanaceae; genus Nicotiana; species Nicotiana tabacum. The sequence goes on from NC_134085.1 coordinate 13,931,578, forward strand.
CCTTGGGACTTGATTTTGGATTCTATTCTGGAGTGGAAATATAGAAGGGACTAGGGAATTTTTTTGAATTTTTTATTCTTGTCTAAATCCAGAATGAAGGGGAGTGATTATGTTATCAGGTATATGGGAGCTTTTGTGTTTCCAGTTTGGGACTGAGGTTTGATTGGCAGAGGAACTTGGTAGGTTAATTGGATTTCCCTGCACTCCTTGTTCTGTTACTTGTGGATTGCCTTGCACTGCATCTCCACTCTTTCTTCAGCTTCGGTGGTAGTAATTGAAGTACCAGGTTCCTTGTGAGAAGTGGAAGAGGATGTTGCATTGTCTTTCACCTGTCTCCTTCATCTTACTCATCATATTAGCCTTCCCATTTGAAACCTTTCCCAGGGACCAGAGATGGTTCGTTATATTGATCATCATTGTTTCCTCCTTTGTTAGAGGAAGGTGTCTCGTTGAATAGCACATGAACACTTCCTTTCACACAGTGTACCCTTTTGTTGTAGACTTTGTGGCCTTTGCTTTGTGAGGAGTATCCCAGAAGGATTCATTCATCGCCTTTTGCATTAAACTTCCTAAGTCGGTCTTTCCCGTTATTGAGAACATAGCATTTTCATTCAAAAGGTTCTCAGATGAGTTGTCTCTAGTTTTCTTCCATTTGGCAGCTCATAGTGGGTTTTGTTCAGAAGGAACCTGATCATACACATGTTCACCAAGTAGCAAGCAGTGTTTATTGCTTTTGCCCAAAAAAAATTTGGTGACTCCACTGTCGATGAGCATTGTCCATGCCATGTCTTCCAGAGTTCTATTCTTTCTTTCAGCAACACCATTTTTCTATGGAGTCGTTGGTGCTGAGAAGTTGTGTATGATTCCATTTTTGTTACAAGCTCATCAAATTTAGCGTTGTCAAATTATGTCCCATGGTCAAATCTGATGCATACTATCTTCAATTTTATCTTCACTTGGATCTTCTTGACAAAGGCCATAAATACCTCGAAAGTCTCATCCTTTGTTCTAAGAACCAGTGTCCAGGTGAATCTTGAATTTGGCAGACCACGAATAAGGTCCTTCTGAATTAATTTATTCAGAAGTGAGAAGTTTGCATCCCCAATCTTCCATGTCGAAGTTCTGCATCATCATCAACTGACTTCAAACATCTCATATCACCAGCTTGTAGAGATTCAAAGTCAGCAACGTAGATGTTCTTGTTTCTTATGGCCCCTAAGACCACTTTGACAGTTACTAGATTGGTAATTATGCACACTTTTGAGAAGAATTCTACTTTGTTCATTTATTACAGATTTGAGAAACACTTAGGAGACTGTACTTCAGGCCATCCACATAATACACGTTCTCAATTGAGTGTCAAAGAAACTTTCCAACTTTTCCAACACTTAGAATGTACCCCCCCCCCCCACCACCACCACCTTTTTTCAAAGGATACATTCCCTTCTTGCAGGGCTTTCAGTGAGAAGAAATCCATGGTGCTTCAAGTCACGGGCTTTGAGCATCCACTGTCCATGGTCCATTGCAGTCTGCTTCCTCTCACTGTTCCCTGCACATGCAAATTATGGGTTAGATTTAGGAACCCAAACTAGTTTGGATCCCTTGTTATGATAAAAGAGATGGATAAGGGCTTTTCTAGTCCATGCAGGCAGCATTCGTTTCTTGCGAGCGGTACCTGGTCCCTTGTTAGTAGTCACTTTGTTAGTAAACACTTTGGTTTTCTGAACAGATTGAATCCTGGACGGGCAATTTTCTTTAAAGTGCCCATTGTTCCCACAGTGGGTACACAGCCAGTTATCAGGAACAGTGACGTACTTGTTGTGAGGGTTGTAAGGAGTTTTCTCCCTTTGGAACCCGATTCCCTGCCTGTTTCCACTATTGTTGAAATACATGGCAGTGACAGCAACTGAGGACCAGGTCTACTTCAGAGATTTCTCAAGATCAATTTTTACTTTTTCTAATTCAGCTTGAAGTTGCCGATTTTTCTCAAGTTCACCACATAAACTAGTTTTCACATCAGTTAATTCCTTTTTAAGCTTGATGTGTGTCTCACTAGCGACTTCCTTCCCTTTCCCAAGACTCACAGTCATATGTTCTCTATTAAGTCCCTCAATGGTTTCCTCTAGGTCAGTGATTATCACTAAAAAATCATCCCTCTCTTGCTCAGTAGCTGCAATTTTTTCTTCTAGAGTGTGTTTCTCATTGCTAAGACCTTCTATTGTTTCCTTCAATTCAACAACCACTACCATCAGGTCATCTCTCTCATTTTCTATGCTAGTTATTTTTTTATTCAGAACTTCCTTTTCTTTTTCAAGATTAGTTATGGTCTCATTTAGGTCCACTACACATACCACCAAATCATCTCTAGATTGTTCATCTTCTCATAGTTCTATAGTCAGGATCTCCTTATCATTATCAAGGCTATAATAAGCATTAATTAGAACATTTGCTAATGACCTTAACTTCTTAGAAGAGTAGGATTTCAGATTTCTTTGAACATCCCTGAAATTTACCTCATCATCTTCATCTTCTTCATCATCATCAGACTGAGCCATCAGCGCAAACAGTGAGTCATACTTTGTTGCTTCAGTTTCTACTGCCATCATGGAGTTATTTTCTGCATTTGGTTCCTTTTCTAATTCACTAGAGGAGTCTCCCCAAGCAGCAAGAGCCTGTTTTACAATATTGTCAGTTGCACTTTTTCGACTGAACCATTTGTCTGGAACCAGGTACCTTTTTGCTACTTTGTTAGGGTTTTTTTTGTATTGCTCTTGTTTCACAAGTGGACAGTCTTTGATGAAATGCCCTGGCTTTCCGCACCTATGACAGAGATCATTGTTCCTTGCCATACTTGAACTACTCCTTTTTGGTAGACCACCATTCCTTCGAACTATCTTTGAAATCTTTTAGTAAGATAGGTCATATCATTATCTTCTTCACTTGAGTCATTGCTTTCAGCCTTGAGTACCAGGTTTTTTTCCTTCTTTGGCTCTCTCCTTTCACTGTTTTTCTTTCTTTTCATCTCGTATGTCTTCAGATTACCAATCAGCTCATCCATGGTTAGAGTTTGTAGATCTTTAGCTTCAGTGATGGCACTTACCTTACTTTCCCAAGAACCAGGTAGAACACTGAGGATTTTCCTTACAAGCTTGTTTTTGGGAATAACTTCTCCAAGTGAATGAAGCTCATTTATGATGGATGTGAATCTAGTGTGCATATCCTGTATAGACTCATCATCCTTCATCCTGAAGAGCTCATACTCTATTGTGAGCATGTCAATCTTGGACTGTTTAACCTGAGTAGTTCCTTCGTGTGCGGTTTACAACGCTTCCCATATTTCTTTGGCAGTATCACAAGCTGGGACTCTGTTGTACTCATCCGGTCTTATACCACATACCAAGATTTTCTTGGCACGATAGTTCTTTTATACGGCTTTTCTGTCAATATCACTGTACTCCTTTCTGTCTTTCGGTACCATTGGTCCAGTTTCTTCAAGCTTCTTCATAGGAACATGTGGACCATCACAAATGATGTCCCACAGTTCTGAATCTTCGGCCATTATAAAATCATGCATGTGAGTCTTCCACTAGCCGTGGTACTGACCATTGAATCTAGGAGGTCTGTAGGTTGATTGTCCTTCCTCAAAGTTGGGTGGAGCAGCCATTGAGATCATTTCTAGGTGTTAACATTTTAGAAAGAACTCGCTCTGATACCAATTGATAGCTTATATGAGTCCACCAAACTATAGAGCACCTGATCTTTTATGAGTTTCTATTGAGAATACTTATGAAGCAGTAAGTAAAAGAGACAAGGAATTTTTACGTGGAAAAACTCCACACAAGGGGACAAAAACCACGACCTACACTTGTAGGCTTTCAACTTCACTAACTTGTAATCTCACTATTACAAGCCACTTTGTAATAACTTTATTACAAAGACTTCAACTTAACTAACTTGTGATACTCTTACCACAAACCACTTTGTGACTCTCTAGCTACAAAGACTTTAAAGTTATGACTAAATCTAGTCACAACATAAACTCAGAAAATTTATGGATTTTGGGTTTCCTAAGACATAGCTTCTAAGAAAGCAAGATAGGAGTTACAATGAAGAACAAATAACAAGATTACAACTCAACTATGGATACACATAGACTCATTGTGAAACTGATCCTTTAGTGGAGTTGTCTTTTTATTCTTGACACACCAGTGACTTCAATGCCGGATGAACACATTAATGCTTGAGAGAATATCACTGAATGTACAAGTGAATATCTTGTGCCTTGCACCAGGTTGTTATACTACAAAAGACATCACAATGGTGATGTCAATTCTTGGTACACGCTTCTTCCCAATGAGAAGTGACTGCTGCACTGTCTACTGCACTGTCGCGTGTAAAGTTGCGGATAGTCACTTTCTGCAATTGCATTCCAGCTGTATAGTTGACTTGTACTTCTGTCAGAGAACCCTAAGGGACCAGGTCCCTGTTGTGTTCCTCTTTGTAACAGTTGCGGACAATCACTTTTTACTGTTACGTTCCAGCTGTACAGTTGACTTGTACTTCTGTCGAAGAACCCTAAGGAACCAGGTCTCTGTTGTTTTCTTCCTTGTGGTTGTTCACTCATTTGCTGGAGATCAGACTGGACATTGTTCATTTGAAATTTATACCAGGTGGGTCAGGTTCTCTATCTGGTTCTTGACAATAAATTTTGTTAGATCATCAAAATATAAGAAGCATAAGACAAAGACATTGAAAAACCATCATTTTCCTTTTGGTTTATGGATACAAACTTTATAGGATAGAGTTTATCCTCGTGCTTATCCATATATTAAAAGTCATGGTATTGCTAACGACATAGTTTGCTACGTATAAGAGTATATAGCTAATAGAAGTATTAGTTATATATAGGTTAAAAAAACACTACCAAACAAAGGATTAATAATATCAAAGCTAGTACATTTATTATTTCCCTAATACATTCTACCAAACAACCCTTACAAGTTGTTCTTTGCATTTTGAGTGTTGTCTTCTTGGGGTTTATCTTTCAATCTTTCACGTTTCATACTTAGGGGGTAAAACATTTCTTGTTCTTGATATCTTTGGTTTTAAAAGAAGATGATTATAAACCTACTCTTTTATATGTTGTCTTTAGTTACTCGTATAGAGGTCACGTCCTTATTTATCTATTCTTGTTCTAATTTCTTTCTTGAAGGTTAACACCTAGTAGACGTTTTTTTTCTCAACAGGATCTTGACAAGAATTTAGAGCATGAAGTTCTTGAATCATTTAAGTTTCAGAGTTTCTTAGAGCCTCAAATTCATGTTACCAGTCCATGCTCAGTGTAAGCAGTTAATCCACAGAAAAAGGTGTGGAAAACGAGTTTTGGAGCTTAAGAAAGGTTTAGCTACCTTTTCTCTCTTGTTGCAATAGAGCCCAAACAACAACTTACTCAATAAACGTCTAAACTGATTTTACAAACTCAGCTTAGGGAAAACTTCAAACAAAAGCCAACAACTTTTTCATAATCAAGAGAACTAGTACTTCTCTTCATTGATATCAAAATTAAAAATAAAGCTGTTTCATAACCCGGAGGGCATGTCAGGATCAACTGATATAATTACATGAACAATCTTCATTTTGTACACTCCCACTTACACAAATGGCAAAATCTGCCCGACTTTTCACAAGGCATTGTTGCATAAACTATGATCCATCACATTGTTAGATGCCAGACATGCAGACTGCAGCATTTGGTATCTAAATAAGAGAAGATTAGACCATGTAATGTACTAAAGGAAAATAGAAAAGAAGAATAAAGTTTCCTCTATCGGTGCTAGGTGACACAAACTGTATATATGGTGATATCTTTGCATCTAGTATGTACTTGCCCTCACGTGTGCACTCACTATAGACACTTGCAACAATTTCCCTACAATAACATAAAAATTCGTATTAAAGGAGAAAATAATAGTCAAATGTCAATATTCATGGTTATTCACAACCCAAAAATATAAAACTTAGACACACATAGTTACAATAAGATTACACAAGTATTTTTCATAAGAAAGTTACTAGAAAGAGATGAAAGAATGAAGAACTCGATGATCTTTGATTAAAAGTTGCTCCACACGGTCCGCGTTACCTCCAATATGTCTTCATCCCATCCAAATTATGTATAGGATCCCTTTTATACCGGTTAGAAATGTGTTGAAAAGAAACCATTTTCTTTTTGTGCCGCAAAACTTTTCCGGACTTGGACGCGCTGGTCATCACGGATCGGTGGCCCCTGCGCCTTTTTTTCCCAGTATCTGCCTTCACCTGCGGATCTCCTGCCTGGGCAGTGGAACTGCTTCAATTTCTGTCCAGGCACCGAGTTTCAGTGGCCTGGACGCTGAAGATGACCTTCCATTTGTTCTTCTTTTTCCACTTCACTAGTATGCAGGGATGGCTCTATATATTTTGTGGCCTAAAGCCAAATATTAATATGAGTCCTTTTTTATAATTTCTATCTTAATGGAATATTTTTTTAAATTAAAGAAGAAAAAAAGAAGAATTAACCCAAATAATCGCTCACCTAATCTATTAAACTAAAACTAGGCGGCGGATGTGTGTACGTGTATCAAATGGATTAAACCCCTTGATGGCATGCTTAAACTTAATACGGATGGGTGCAACAAAGTTATTCCTGGCCTAGCAGAAGGAGGAGGATGTTTGAGAAATCATAACGGGGATTTGATTATGGCCTTTTACTCGTACTTTGACATATGCACCAACAACATAGCTGAGGCAAAGGCAATGTTTATTGGCTTGAATTGGTGTTTGGAAAATGACTATAAGCAAGTACAAATTGAATCTTTGATAGCTCTAGGGCTCATCAATGCTATCAACAAGCGAGCAGATGGACCATGGCAACTTACTAGCATACTGGAGAAGATCACAAACCTAAAACAAATTAGCAACTATGCTTTCTCACGCTGTTATAGGGAAGCCAACTGCATAGCTCACCTCTTGGCTAACTTGAGCTTTCACATGAAATCTTCTACCTTCTTCATGGAAACTAATTCTTTGCCGAGGAAAGTGAGAGCTACCTTGAAGATTGAAAGAGACCAAACAATCAATTTCAGGAGTTAAAATAACACGGGCTAGCCAGTTTTCGAACTAGTAATTGAAAAATAGTTAGCGTTTGCAAAGTCATTGAAAGTAGTCACTATTCTGCTGCAACACGGAAAGTTCCAGCATAATATACTGGAGATTGGAGCACCTGTGTATGAACTTCCTACATATTATGTTGGAACTCCAGCACATTATGAAATTCTACCATCTTATACCGGAAGTTCACATGTAAAAAATTCGAACTCCAACATATTATGCTGGAATATTTTTCGGATTTTGAACAATGTTTTTGTTTAGATTTTTCTTTATGGCGAAATTTTGATTATTTTTGAAATTGTGGCTATTTTTCAATTATCAGTTGTAAATATGACTATTTATGATTTTTACCCATTTCATGGTTAGGACAAAAAAGAACATTTTTAATGTGTAGTTTCTATTATTTTTTGCTTCTTTTCCTTTTGGTTTCTGGATACAAACTTCATAGGATAGAGTTTATCCTCATGCTTATTCATATATTAAAAGTCATGGTATGACTAATGACATAGTTTGCTATGTATCAGAGTGTATAGCTAATACAAGTATTAGTTATATATAGGTTGAATAACACCACCAAATAAGGGATTAATAATATCAAAGCTAGTACATTTATTATTTTCCCTAATACATCCACCAAACAAACCTTAAAAGTTGTTCTTTGCACTTTTGAGTGTTGTCTTCTTGGGATTTATCTTTCAATCTTGCACGTTTCATACTTAGGGGGTAAAACATTTCTCGTTCTTGATATCTTTGGTTTTAAAAGAAGATGATTATAAACTTACTCTTTTATACGTTGTCTTTAGTTACTCTTTTAGAGGTCACGTCCTTATTTATCTATTCTTGTTCTAATTTCTTTGTTGAAGGTTAACACTTTAATAGACGTTTTTTTCTCAACAGGATCTTGACAAGAATTTAGAGCATGAAGTTCTTGAATTATCTAAGTTTCAGGTAAAAATAGCACGGTATAGCCAGTTTTCGGACTAGTCATTCAAAAATAGCCAGCGTTTACGAAGTTAATGAAAAATAGCCATTATTTTGCTGCAACAGAGACCGGTCCAGCATAATATATTGGAGTTCGGTGCACCTGTGTATGAACTCCAACATATTATGCTGGACCGGTATACTTTGCTGACTCCAGTATAATATACTAGAGACTGGAGCATCGGTGCTCCAAACTCCAGTATATTATACTGGACAATTATACTTGTTGGAACTCCAGTTTATTATGTTGGAGTTCTAGTGTACTTATGCTGGAACTCCAGTATAATATGCTGGAGTTCGAGCATACTTATGCTGGAACTCCAATATAATATACTAGCGTATTTTTCGGGTTTTGAACAGTGTTTTCGCTCAGATTTATCTTTACATGAAAAGTGGCTAAATTTCAATTACTTTTGAAACTAGGCTATTTTTGAACAACCAGTTGTAAATCTGGTTATTTTTGAATTTCTCCCAAGTTTCAGGGGTGAAATTCAAAAATAGCCAGATTTACAAGTGGTCGTTGAAAAATAGCTACAATTTCAAAGTAATCAAAATTTAGCCATTTTTCATGTAAAAATAAATCTGAACGGAAACACTGTTCAAGATCCGGAAAATATTCCAGCATGGAGTTCGAGTATAATATACTGGTCCAGCATAATATGCTGGAAGTTTATACACAGGTGGTCCAATCTCCAGTATATTATGTTGGAACTTTTCGTGTTGCGGCAAAATAGTGGCTATTTTTCAATAACTTTGCAAACGTTGGCTATTTTTCAATTACCAGTCTGAAAATTGGCTAGCCCGTGCTATTTTTACGTTTCTTAAAGGCTCAAATTCATGGTAAAAATTGCACGGGCGCCCTATTTGGTCGCCCTCATTTAACCTATGCCCATTTTTTTAAAACGTTTTAACTTGTACCCACTTTTTAAACAACTTCAGCCCCTTTTCTCCTCCTCCTTCTCCTCCTCAAAGTTTTATCTTTTCTTTTTCCAGAAGTAAGGTTCATCCCTATCTGCTTCTTCTTATTTCTCCTTTCAATCACTTTTTCCTTTTCACCGACACTCTAAGTTGTAAAGGTTCTATCTTGGTTTTGCAACTTGAATCTTATGCACAATTTTGATGTGAAAATGGGACAAGAGAAATTAATTATTAATTTTATATTGTTATTTGGTGAATTGGGTCCGGCGGAAATTGGAGATTTCAGTTGTCGATTGGATTGGTAATGTGTTGATGTTTCTTGGTTCATGTTAATGTTGCTTTAAGTTACTTCGTGTGGGTACAACATGCCCCTAGAGCTCTAGAGCTGAAGTTCGTCAGTTACAAACAAAAACTTCAACTTTAGAGCTGAAGTTCGCCAGTTACAAAACAAAAATTTCAGCTCTAGAGCTGAAGTTCGCCAGTTACAAAAACAAAAAACTTCAACTCTCGCCAGTTACAAAACAAAAACTTCGCCAGTTACAAAAACAAAAAACTTCAGCAATTACAAACAAAAACTTCAACAAATAGAGAACAAAACTTCAGCTACTATGTTTAAGTTCAGCAATTACAAACAAAAACTTCAGCACACTTGCTACTTCAGTCCTGTCTACTAGAATGCTAAAGTTTTGCGTGATTACCTTTGATACTTCAGCCCCGTATGCTGAAGTTACGTGAAAAAGTGGGTACGCTTGCAATTTTTTTGGCAAAGCGGGCACAAGTTAAAACGTGACCCAAAAAGTGGGTATAGATGCAAATGCCCCATGTTACCAGTCCATGCTCAGTGTAAGCACTTAATCCACAGAAAAAGGTGGGAAAAACGAGTTTTGAAGCTTAAGAAAGGTTTAGCTACCTTTTCTTTCTTGTTGCAATAGAGCCCAAACAACAACTTACTCAATAAACATCTAAAATGAGTTTACAAACTCACCATTGGGAAAACTTCAAACAAACGCAACAACTTTTAATCAAGAGAACTAGTACTTCTCTTCATTGATATAAAAAAGGGTACCCTGGTACACTAAGTTCCCGCTATGCGCGGGGTCCAAGGAAGGGCTGGACTACAGGGGTCTATCGTACGCAGCCTTACCCAGGAGTTTGTTTCCACAATAGAAAACTAGTACTTCTCTTCATTGATATCAAAATTAAAAATAAAGCTGTTTCATAACCTGGAGGGTATGTCAGGATCAACTGATAATTACATGAACAATATTCATTTTGTACATTTTGTACAAAAGGCAAAATCTGCCCGAGTTTTCGCAAGGCATTGTTGAATAAACTATGATCCATCACACTGTTAGATGCAGACTGCAGCATTTGGTATCTAAATAAGAGAAGATTAGACCATGTAATGTACTAAAGGAAAATAGAAAAGAAGAATAAAGTTTCCTCTATCGGTGCTAGGTGACACAAACTGTATATATTGTGATATATTTGCATCTAGTATATACTTGGCCTCACGTGTGCACTCACTATAGACACTTGCAACAATTTCCCTACAGATACATCTTACTGTTCATGCAGAAAGATTGCTGACTTACCATAATTATCTACACAATGGACATGAAAATGCCAAGCTTGATCAGAGTCTTTACGTACAAAATACCTCTCATATGATTCTATACTTTTACTGGCATCTTGACCCCTACTTCTGTGGTAAAACCAGGTTTATAGCTTTGCTCAACAAGATAGCCTTTTCTTCACTTTGACCTTCTTTCCAGACTTTGAACTTACAGGCAGAAGGAGTCTTCTCGACCCAACGTTTAAGCAATGACAGTGAATACTTTTCATTTTGGCCAGAAATATGCCATACACGCATGTCTGGATCATCAGCTACAACACCCAATTTGGCCTCATCATCACTACTCAAATCAACAACTTCAATCCTTTCCAGCTCCTGACTTTCTACTTTTTTTGGTCCCATATTAGCATACAGTTGCTGATTCACCTTTAGATCATTATTGCTAATAAGAGAAGCATCTACTTCACTTTGAGAAGCTGCTTTAATCTCTGAGATTTCTCGCAGTAAGGATGTTTTTGATCTGTTTGGATCAGTTGCTGTGAACTGATGAGGCTCTTCTAAAACATTAATTTCAGCCTTTTCTTCTGGAGAGTATGCATACTGCTGTGTGTTCTTTTCTGAAAAGTTAGAAAAGCACTATGTTACAAAAACGATTTTTATTTACAAAAAGATATAGAATATTTTCCAAATTGGTTCTGTAATTTTAGTTTGAAAATGCTTCAGTGTTACCCACTGCACGCATCATTTTGTACACAACAGGAAAAATAGCTTTAAAGATTGCTAAACTTGGAGTTCTACTTGTCTAGTTCTATGCAAATAACCAAATGTTCGGCAAAAAGATTGTCAGGGGGATAGAAGCTTCTTCAAATTGTAAAACACAAACTATACACATATGAGCAAATACAACTCTAAATCAATTCAATTGGCTAATCTGAGCTACCTAAAACAATATATTGTAATTGGTTTTAATATTACAAAGAAAATATGGAACTCAAATATCAAGGTAAGAAAAAATTGAGATTATTCACCAGTAGACTATTTCTCTCTCTACTTTCTTGAGCTCTCAGGCACACTCCCCGAGGAGCCTGAGAACAAGGAATCTTGAGAATCCATAAACACCATTAGCATGGTTATTCAATTCCGACCACCCCTCTGAAAACAGCTCCGACAAACAACCTCTCACGCGCGGCACTTTCCGGCGAGCCAAACACCACGCGCCGGCGGGTGAGCTCAATCCCGGCCACTTTTCAAAATTTTCGTTTTGGACAGCACGCTCGCTGGGAAATTCCGAGCACATCCATACAATTATTTCTGAATTCCGACTACTTTTATTTTTTCCGGTGGCGGGGAATCTTTCTCTGTCCAGAATTCTGGTTTCTGTTCTTTTTTTCAAGCTCTCTAGCTCACTGTGATAACTTCCAAACAACCCCTAAAATTCCAGAACCTGAGCAGCTGACTTGTACAATATGGGAGACAACAGGATATACTTCAACGCAGGATTCAAATCTTTTGACATCACCAGATGGAACTCCAACAAAGACACTTGGTTTGAATGGGTGGAGAGAAGCCGCAACATGATGAGAAGATCATCCATGGGTAGAAAGGCAATGGAATGGATATGCTTTGCACTTAAAGAAGCGTCGACAGATCAAAACAATCTAGTGAAGAGATGGAAGTACAAGGAGCAATTGACAGAACATTTCTGTACTAGGAAATTTAACGCCCATGGAAGATATATGAGTATTCTGTTACTGAAGAGAGAAGGGAGGTCAGTGATTATAATCCCAGAGTTAACTTTGAATTCTGGCTGGAAAGACATAGCAGCTAAGATAGAGAGATTCATATATCAGACCACCAAGTTGAATCCCATAGTACCACCCAGAAACACTGTGGACAATTTCCCTTATGCCCAAGCAGTTAAGGAGAGTAAATGGCAATCCAATACTCTTCGAGAGGCAAGGGTCAGCACGAACAATGGCGATATCTCTGTTTTGGAACCTAATGGAGGAGAGGACACAGGCCTACTAAAAAGATGCATTATCGGGTCTTTAGGGGAAGAAATCAATGAGAGACCCACTTTAGCAGATATAAGGCGATGGACTAGTGCTTCATGGAACAAAGCATACGGAGTAAACATATATGAAATGACAGGAAACATGTTTCTTTTTGAATTTCCAAACAGATTCATGGCAGAGCAGATTGTGCAAGGAGAATGGAGATGGAAAAAATTCAAGTTTCATCTGGATTGGTGGAATCATACTGCCGGTTGCATTCCAAACTCACAAATTGAGGAAACATGCTGGATTAGAGCCATGGGGATTCCTTTACATCTATGGTCACAAAAGATCTTCAAAGAAATAGGAGATCTCTGTGGGGGTTGGTTAGCTACAGAAGAAGAAACTGATCTCAAAAACCATCTTAAGTGGGCGAGAATCAAAATTGCTGGTGATGACAGAAAGACTCCCAATGAGGTGGGGATTGAAAGAGACGGTACCAAATTTTTCATCCAAATCTGGGCTGAAAGAAAGACACGGTATGAGCTAAACACTGGTAAAGGAAAGGCAAGTGGACAATTTACACAAGGTTCAACTTCGATGAATCAAAGCAGTAAAGTGTCAAAAGTCAAGCTGAAATCCTATGACCCCGATATGGCTGCACAAGTCATTTTTAATGACCTCTCGTGTAAGATCTCTGATGATACTGGGCTGAAGCCTTATATCGAGGAAATGGGAGGACCTTCTCACTCGGGGGCAAAAGAGTCATCTCAAGGGGATCAAAACCTTAATGTGAATCTTGAAAGTATGCAAAAGGAAACAATTACCAGTTGCAGTCAGCCAGAAGGTGGAGCAAATTCAGCAAGATTGGAACAGAAGGAAGGGGAGCAAAGCATAAACTCAAAAATGGGGAATGATCACGTGGGAAGTACTCTGGAACATCTAAAGCGATTTAGCTCTATTCAAGAGTGGGAAATCGAGGAGGTGAATCCTTTAGCAGTTCAGCAACACAATCCATTATTGGATAAAGACATGGATGAAACAATATGGGTCCACCAAAATATGATCAAATTGGGGAAAATGTTTGGAGTGGATTTCCAAGGACATGAAGAAGAAGCACTGGAATTGTTAATGCAAATTGACAGCTGCAGACAGGTAAGAAGGGTGGAGACAGAGCTGGAGGTGAAGAAACAAAGATTCAAAGGATCACTGGAATTAAAAGGTTTAACTTCTTTCGATGTTAAATTCAAGAGTGATGGGAAAAGGAGTAGGGGAAGAGACTTATCAATCATTTCTATATGATGATCAAAGTAATTTCCTGGAATGTAAGGGGTTTAAACGATAAGAAGAAAAGGAAGATAATAAAAAGTCAAGTGCAGAATTGGAGGGCAAACATTATTTGCATGCAAGAAACAAAAGACGAGGGTGATATCGAGGAAATAGTCAGGCAAATATGGGGTGGTAGATGGGTTAGGTATGCAAGTTTAGAAGCTAGCGGCACGAGAGGGGGGATTTTGTTGTTATGGGATTGCAGAGTATGGAAAGGGGAGGTGTTACAGACTGGTGCATACACTTTGACGTGCAAGTTTGACGCTCTTCTACAGAATTTTCAATGTCACATAACAGGAGTGTATGCTCCAAATTGTAGAATAGAAAGGAAAAAAGTATGGAGTGAAATTGGTGCAGTGAGGGGATTGATGGAAGGTCCTTGGGCGGTTTGTGGCGATTTTAACGTTACAAGGTATCCTTCTGAAAAACGGGAATGTTCAAGGAGGTCCAGAGCGATGGTGGAGTTTTCGGATTTTATAGAAGATATGGAGTTGATAGATCTTCGACTTGAAGGAGGAAACTATACTTGGTTCAAAGGGGACAATCATACAGCGGCTTCAAGAATTGATAGATTTCTCATTTCAGAAGAATGGGATGTAAGGTTCAGAAACATCAAGCAAACTATCCAACAAAGGCTGATTTCGGACCATTCACCTGTGGCTCTAGACTGTGGTGCGTGGGAACAAGCTAAATCATACTTTAAGTTTGAAAATTGGTGGCTGAATGTGGAAGGTTTTGAGGACAGAATTAGAGAGTGGTGGGGATCCTTTGAATTCTCAGGAAGACCTGATTACATTTTAGCTTGCAAGTTAAAAGCTCTCAAGGGCAAGCTAAAAGGATGGAGCAGAAGTTGCGAAGGCAATTTGGGACTGCAGAAATCAAAATTGCTAAGTCAACTAGCAGATTTTGAGACAACGCAACAACTAAGAGCGTTGACGGAGGAGGAATCAGTCAGGAAAGCAGCCACTCTAATGGAGATTGAGGTGCATCTCAAGAATGAAGAATTTGCATGGAGACAAAAATCAAGAGCTTTGTGGCTCAAAAAAGGGGATAGGAATACAAAATTTTTTCATCGGACTGCAAATGCACGCAAGAGAAACAACAACATTGACCAAATAACGATTCGACATGAAGTAATCGAGGATCCAGAAAGAATAGAGAACGAGATCATTGAATTCTACAAGGAGCTATACACAGAACCTGAACAGTGGAGACCAACAGTCAATTTCGAAAATAGTTCAAGCATTTCTGAATCGGAAAGGGAGTCTTTACAGAGTAACTTTGAGGAACAAGAAGTGTTGAGCAGTTTGAAGATGTGTGCAAGTGACAAGGCTCCAGGTCCAGATGGATACACTATGGGTTTTTTCAGAAAGTGTTGGGACATTTTGAAGGAAGATATCATGGCGGCTTTTAACAACTTCCATTCACAGGAGATGTTTGAGAAAAGCTTCAATGCAACATATATAGCTTTGATTCCAAAGAAGACATGTGCGAAAGAATTGAGAGATTTCAGACCGATCAGTCTGATAGGGAGCTTTTACAAACTGCTCTCAAAAGTCTTAACTGAAAGACTTAAGAGGGTGGTTGGGAAAATTGTTGATGCTCAACAAATGGCGTTCATCAAAGGAAGACAAATAATTGATGCAGTGATGATTGCTAATGAAGCTGTGGACTCAAGAATAAAAAAGAAAGAACCTGGAATCTTATGCAAATTGGATATCGAGAAGGCCTATGATCATGTGAATTGGAGCTTCCTACTAAGAATGTTAGAACAAATGGGTTTTGGGCAAAAATGGATTAGATGGATGAAATTTTGCATATCTACTGTGAAATTCTCCATTCTTATAAATGGATGTCCTAAAGGTTATTTTCATTCACACAGAGGTCTCAGACAAGGTGATCCTTTATCTCCCTTTCTATTCATCATAGCCATGGAAGGATTGAACAACATGATCAAAACAGCTAAAGTCAGTGGATGGGTTAAAGGCTTTGAGGTAAACAGGAGTGGGGCTAACAATCTAGAGATCACACATCTCCAATATGCTGATGATACTCTAGTCTTCTGTGATGCTAAAAAAGACCAACTTAGATTCTTAAGGATCATTTTGGTTTTATTTGAGGGAGTATCAGGATTACACATTAACTGGAGAAAGAGCAATATTTTTCCCATTAATGAAGTTAACAACATGGGGCAACTGACTCAGATATTGGGTGGAGAAGTTGGGTCCCTACCAACTGTTTACCTTGGGATGCCTCTTGGTGCAAGATCCAAATCAAAAGAAATCTGGAATTCAGTCATAGAAAAGTGTGAGAAGAAGTTGTCAAGATGGAAATCGCAGTACCTATCATTGGGGGTAGGCTAGTTCTAATCAACTCAGTATTAGACTCTCTACCTACTTACATGATGTCTTTGTTTCCAATTCCAGCAGGCATCTTACAGAGATTGGACAAACTCCGAAGAACATTCCTTTGGCAAGGCAATAAGGAGAAAAAGGTCTTCTATTTAGTCAATTGGAAGACGCTAACAATGGATAAAAAACAAGGTGGAATGGGGATAAGGAATTTGAAGAACCAAAGCAAGGCTCTAAGAATTAAATGGTTATGGAAGTACTGTAAAGAACCCCAATCTTTATGGTCCAAAGTGATCAAAGCAAAGTATGGTGAAGAAAACAATTGGGTGTCAAAAAAAGTCAGAACATCACATGGAGTAAGTGTGTGGAAATCCATCAGAGAACTTTGGCCAATAATGAAGAATCACTCCTCCATAAGAGTGAACAACGGAAGGAACACATCTTTCTGGAATGATAACTGGTTAGGAATTGGAAGCTTAAAGGAAAGATACCCAGATATGTTCGGTTTAGCACAAAACCAGCATAAGACAGTAGCTGAAATGAGGAGTTGTCAAGGATGGGAAATAGCTCTAAGAAGACAGCTGAATGACTGGGAGATAACAAGATTAACTGACCTCTGCAAAGAGCTGGAAGCATTTACAGGATTATAGGAAGGGTTGGATTCAATATGGTGGAAGAGGCACAACAGAGGGGTTTACCGAGTGAAGGATGCATATAAGATTTTGAATCATGACAATCAACAGGTAGACACATGGCCTTGGAAACATATATGG
Source organism: Nicotiana tabacum (assembly GCF_000715075.1). NCBI lineage: Eukaryota > Viridiplantae > Streptophyta > Magnoliopsida > Solanales > Solanaceae > Nicotiana > Nicotiana tabacum. The sequence continues at coordinate 13,948,649 of NC_134085.1, forward strand.
AAAACAAAGATTCCATACAAGGTAGCTTGCTTCACTTGGCTACTAGCAAAGGAGGCGGTTTTAACCCAGGATAATCTCATAAAAAGGGGAATATCTCTGTGTTCAAGATGTTTTCTGTGTGGGGAAAATGCAGAAACTGTCAACCATTTGTTTCTACATTGCAAGATTACAGACCAACTATGGAAAATCTTTATTAGTCTTAGAGGTATTTCATGGTCAATGCCATACAGGATTAAAGATGTCATTTATAGCTGGGAAGAAGCTGGAGCTGAAGCAACTAGCAGAGATAGATGGAGGACTGTTCCGGCATGTATCTGGTGGACAGTCTGGAGGGAAAGGAACACTAGATGTTTTGAAGACAGAAGCAATCCACTGCAGAAGATCAAACTCAATTGTATTCTTCTATTTTGTTTTTGGTGCAATCAGATGTACACAGAAGATACATTGACAATCATAGACATACTAGGATCCTGCTAGGTTTTAAATTAGAATATCTTCAAATTCTCTCTATGTAAATTTGGTTTTCAGGGCAACCTATGTACTGATTTTTATAATATATACAATAGTTACCAATTCAAAAAAAAAATATCAAGGTAAGAATTTCAAAATCGATGGACATTTTGTCTTCTTTGGTGCTGCTGAGATGAGAGCTAGTAAAGGTTAGATAAGAGCTCACAAATTTTCTTATAAGGCTACAGAAAAATTTCATTAAAGAAAAAGATATTCATCAAGTTCTTAACCTCTAGAATATAACCATACCTGAGTAGGTTTCTCTGTCTTCCTGTTTACCATTGACAACCTTGGAAGGCGTTGTCTCATGTAAGCATTGATGCTCCTGCTCGTCATGGATCTTGTGCTCAGCCAAAGGTTCATGCTCTGCTACATCAGGAGTTACTCTGGGAAAATTATGTAGCAATAGCGACTGTTCTGATGGATTCTGTAGATGCTTTTTTTGTTCCATATACTCACAAAATGTAAAGACAAAAGGGGTTAAGGCAACAGTTTCCTTGTTTAGACGATTTGGGCCACATCTCAAGCTCTAAGGAGGGAAAGAATGACGAGAGACAATGAATAGAAACAATGATCCACATAAAGTTGTACCGGCAAGTGATCACAAAAAGCTTTGGTTCCAACTCCAAGACAATCTTCCGACCTTATTTTTTTTTAAATTACTCTATTACAGAAAACATACAGCTGTTATCCCTTTAATTTGTAGTTTGGACAGGGCAGAAAAGGATATTGGTATCTCCATCCTTTCTCATTTGCTTGATCAATGAGTTTCTCCAACAAAGATAGCTTTCGAGCAATCCACTGACATTAAAGGGGAGAGGTAAAAAACCAATAAGAACAAAGGTGGGATCAGATAACTATTGCAAAACACATTGATGAAAATATAGCAATAAACAGTTGGCATTGGCATTTTCATGTTACTTTGGACAAATATAACAGTGCTATGAGCTCTTAAGTAACAAAGTCAAGGAAAGTGGAAACATGCAAAATATAAGCTGGTAGAATTCAAAAGGTGCTTGATACTTGTGGAGATAATAAAGCCTTTCCTATCTGGGGCTTTACAATGATATTTTACCCATACAAGGCATGCTTGAAGGTTGGATGTAGAGCATCAGGCCCGTACAGGAATATGCAAGCTATAGAAAACAGTAACATGAAAACATCAAAAAACGTAGACACGTAGAAAGTCACTCTCTCACCATCTCCCTTTCCCCGCTAAGATATTCATTTATGCATGGATAGATATATAAAAGCATATTCATACAAGTTATTAGGACGGAATTTACTGAAAACGAAACCCAGAGTCTTAAAAATTTAAAAAATTGAGGGGAATGTTAACTCTTACAAAGCAGATTGTGAACCAGTCTAAAGTAGAAGTTACATAGCGTCAGTGTGAGCTTGCAAATTAAAAGAGCAAGAGCTTAAGATATTGTAATCTGTTTTGCATGATCATATCCTGTAATCTCACAGCAGTAGAGGTAAAAAGTACATACAGCTAGAAGCCTAGAACCTGCCGTATTCAAGCAGGGGCAAAATAAACTACCATGATTTTTAAGAATATTTTACTAAGATTGTAACTGTACATGCTTTGTGATATCCTCATGGAGAACTCTAGCCCTTTGTTCGAGCTCCACCTGCAAAGCAGTATCTAGGGTTATGGTAATTTTAAAATCTGGAACATACATGAATATGGATGTTGTGCCAAACTAAGTGATTTATGCTTTGTTTTTTTGTTGATAAAGGTAGCAGTATATTCATCAGCATAAAGCTTGGAGTTGGAGTCAGTTGGTTTTTTGGCTCTTTACAAACTTGTTTTAGTATTATAACCCTACCTCTTTTTTTACACATGGGAGATTTGTTTTTACACGTAAGAGATATGTCTTTTACACAAAAGAGATCTAAAAAGGTCATTTTCTTAAATTCAAAATTGTAAAGGGGCATGATGTACAAATAGCACTAAAAAAAAGGCTTGTGCTGGAAACCATAATTACAAAACAAAAAAAAAACAAAAAAAAAAAAAGGAGACCTAGTTATATCTGTCCAAGATTCTTCTTAAAAGGACTCTAAAAACTGTAATGAAGTCTAAGTTTCATCTACACAAATTTTTACACCAAAAATGAGAGGACAAAATACAGTTAAGCTTAATTTTCTCTAAAGAACTCCTCCTATCTTCTAAACACCTATCATTTCTTTGTAATGAGATAAATATAGAAGGATTCCCCACATATTGAAAATATAACAACAAAGAAAGGTTCATACACTGGTAAAGGAGGAGATTTGCCTCACTTTCACATGGGCTAGAGTTACCATCCTATCTACCCACTAATCAATCCCATCGTTCAGCTGACTTTAAACAGTTGTGAATAATATGTTCCACCTTCAGTTCTACTCTATCTTTAATACTTTCAATTAATGCACTTCTGAACCAAGTCTTGTCATGTTCATTTACAAAAACTTATCCATATAACATATGAAGATGACAACTAATTATATTCCCTTGTTTATTTCCCTAGCTGCTTCCCATAACTGGCCATTAAACCAGTTGGACATAAAAGATGCACTCTGCCATGGTGATCTCCTAGAGGAAATGTATATGGAGCAACCACCTGGTCTGTTGCTCAAGGGGAGTACGAGAAAGTTTTCCATTTGAAAGAATCTTTGTATGGTTTGAAGCAGAGTCCCGGTTTGGCAAGTTTAGCGACGTAGTACAAGAATTTGGATGGAAGATGAGCAAATGCGACAACTCAGTCTTCAATAGATGGTTAACAGTTGGTTGTTGCGATATTACGTGATTAGCATAAATCATGATAATTTGATTAGGAGATGTTATGTGATTGGCATAGAATCATGAATGATTAGGGATCTTACGGATTTGATTAGGATTTTATCTGTAATTATACACTTACCAAATATGTACACTTTGTAATAGCTATATATTCCCAATCAAGCTTTGAAGGAATAATCAAGCTTTCTGCCTAAGTCTCAGTCAGTACAGTAACGGTTGGTACTATCCTTCTGGTTGTTTATGTTGACAATATTGTCAACAAAGAAGATGGTTTTACAGGAATTTCTTCTCCCAAGTTGTTCTTATATGCCAAGTTTCACACAAAAGATTTGGGCCAGCTGAAATACTTTTTAGGAGTAGAAGTAACAATAAGCAAGAAAGGGATCTTGTCTCAACAGATAGTATGTACTTGATTAGTATGTATTTGATCTGCTTGCAGAAGCTGAAAAGACGGGAGCCAAACCATATAGCACACCGATGGTTCCTAATGTAAAATGATGGTGATCCTTTTAATGATACGGAAGGATGAGAAGGTTAGTTGGGAAATTGAACTACCTCACAATGACCCGTCTAGATGTCGCCTATGCAGTTAGTATTATCACAGTCAATTTATGTCCGCACTTACAGTCAAACATTGGGCAGCATTAGGACAGATCCTGTGTTACTTGAAAGGAGCTCTTGGCCTTGGCAAGTAGTAAAGCGATCACATGCATACTCAGTGGATGTTGATTGAGCTGGATCCAGAACTGATAGAACATCAGGGTAGGGCTACTGCTTCTTTGTTGGTCAAAATCTGATATCATGGACGAGCAAGAACCAAAGTGTTGTATCTCGATCTAGTGTAGAACCAATGTACAGGGCTATGGCTCAGTCCAGATGTGAAATGCTTTGGATACAGAAACCTTTAGATAAAGTTGGTTTAAAACCTTTGTCAACAGTGTGATAATTAGGCTGCTCTACACATTACTTCAAATCAAGTTACCATGAGAAGATGAAAGATCGAGGACGATTATCACGTTATCTGTGAGAAGATTTAAGAGAGAGGAATTGGGTGATATATTCACGAACGGTCTAAATGGAACTTGGATAGAATATTATTGTAACAAGCTGGACATGATTAGCAGTTATGCTCCAGCTTGAGGGGGATTGTTACAGAATCTACAAACCTCAAAAATAATTTAATTACGATTCTATCCAATGTAAAATTTATATTTTAAGGGTAAAAAAGGCGAACGACATTTCTCTAGGGGACTTCACGTTTTTAAAATAATATAGATATAGATACAAAGACCCCTATTTATAACAATACGTGTTGATTGGCTTAATTATTAGGAAAGATTTGATTTTATTCTGATTGAAACAGCCGGTAAATTGACTTTAATTTATTTTCCTTCCTAAAATAGTTATAGGACTTAGTGTATAAATACATTTGCTTAGGGATGTAAGAAATACACAGAAATACAAGAAGCATTTTCTTCTTTTCAAAAATCTACATGGTATCAGAGTCATTGCTGCCTTTTTTAGGTGAGTTATCTCCTTCACAGCACTAGGATTCTGTTTTTATTAAAGAGGTCGAGTTTTCTCTCTCTTGGTGGCTATACGCAATACAAACTCCTTCCGGTTCCGTGAAGACAAATTTGCTTTCCGGCGAGGCAGATTATTTTTGAGCAATTTTCTTCAGATTTCCATCAGATTGGGCAGAAAATATGGAGACATTCAAGGAGACGGTTTCTAGAGAAATCTTGTCTTAGGATGAAATTCAGCTTCTCCATCGCCTCCTAGCCAAACTTGACTCCGCTAATGTTACCACATCCAATTATGTGCAATTAGGTATTGCCTTTGTTGCTCACCTTAATTCTTGGATTGTTGATTCTAGTGCAAATAGATACATGACAGGCTCTTCTAAAGGCATTCAAAATTATTCTCCGTGTCTCAAAGGAGATAATGTTAAAATAGCCAATGGTTCTTTAACACCTATATCTGGAAAAGGTTCTGTCGTTTGTACTCCTAATATTAAACTATCATCTTGTGCTCCATGTCCTTGAGTTCCCTGTCAATCTTTATTTTGTTAGTGCCATCACCAAAGCTATAAACTGTAAAATCGAGTTCTTTCTTAATCATTGTATTTTTCAGGATCTTCAAACACAAGAAAAAGATTGGCAGTGGCATATTGCATGATAACTTGTATATATTAGATGGAATTCAAAACTAGGGTTAAGACTTTTTTGGGGAAAGTAAGGATGTCAACCAAGAAATAATACAACGGTATAGACAGTTAGGACACCCATCATTCTTTGTTTTGAAGAAGTTATATTCCGATTTGTTTTCAAGGACTCCATTTGAATCTTTGTTCTGTGATGCGTGTGAATATGCCAAACATACTAGAAACTCTTATCCTGTGAGTGATAATAGAAGCACAACTCCGTTTATGACTATTCATTTTAATGTATGGGGTCCTACCCAAACTGTTTATTTGTCTAGTAGTCGATGGTTTGTTACTTTCATTGATTGTTGCACTAAGATGACTTGGGTATATCTGTTAAAAGCCAAAAGTGAAGTTTTCTCTTGTTTTCAGTCATTTTATAAGATGATTTATACTCAGTTTGATTGCAAAATAAAAATCTTAAGAACTGACAATTAGCAGTGAATACATGAATAAAAGATTTTGTGCTTATTGAGAGTCCAATAGGATAGTCCATCAGAATAGTTGTTCTTACACTAGTGCACAAAATAGGGTCGCTGAAAGTAAAAATAGACATTTGCTAGAAGTAGCAAGATCTCTTATGTTCACCATACATCTACCAAAACCTTATTGAGGGATACTATTCTAGTGGTTGCTTATCTTATCAATAGAATGCCACTTAAAACCCTCAATTTTCAAAGTCCTCTAGAAGCTTCAAAGGGTAAGAATGAATATATTATTCCTCCAAAGGTGTTTGGGTGTGTTTGTTTTGTCCACACTAGAAATTTTGGGAAACTTGATCCTAGATCTATAAAATGTGTTTTCTTTGGGAATTCTCCGACACAGAAAGGTTACAAATGTTATCATTCTCCCTCTAGGAGATCTTTTGTTAGCATGGATGTTACTTTTCGAAAATCTGAGCCCTATTTCAGTATTACCTCATCACCTCTTCAGGGGGAGAGCAGTAAGGAGGAAGAAGTGATTCTACCTAGTTTTATTATTGGAACTCTTGATAACATTGTCACAGGGGAAAGTGAAATTGGAGAAAGAATTCAGGGGGAGACTATTGGGCGTTTGGATAGGCCTGATTTGAAAACTTACTCAAGGAGAAATAGAGCAGAAAAAGCTATCATGCAATCTACCGAAGCTTAACTTTCTTCTACTTCTGAGTTATCTATATTTCTTAATGAGTTAGATGAACCTATCGCTCACAGAAAAGGAGTCAGATCTTGCAACATCAAACACACTTTATTTTATTTTGTCTCCTATAATTCTTTGTCTCCTTCCTATAGAGCCTTTGCCTTGTCTATTTTCTGTGTCTATTCCCTAGAATTGGAGGGAAGCTTTTGCAGATCCTAAATGGAAGCAAGATATGATTGAAGAAATGAAGGCCTTGTCAAAAAATGAAACTTGAGAACTTGTCACTTCACCATCAGACAAGAAGTTGGTTAGCTGCAAATGGGTCTTCACTGTGAAACACACAGCCGATGGCTCGATTGAAAGATTCAAAGCAAGATTGGTGGCTAAGGGATTCATTCAGACTTGTGGAGCGAATTATCAAGAGACATTTGCCCTTGTTGTTAAGATGAACACTATTAGAATTCTTGTCTTGTGCAGTTAATCTTGATTGGGACTTGCAACAGTTTGATGTGAAGAATGCATTTCTTCATGGAGAATTAGAATAAGAAGTGTATATGAAGATTCCTCCTGAATTTGATACTGCACAAAGTCAAGGAAAGGTATGCAGATTGAAGAAAGCCTTGTACGGACTGAAGCAATCTCCTAGAGCTTGGTTTGACTTATTCTGCAATGCAATGATCTCCTTTGGTTACCAACAAAGCAATGTTGATCACACCCTCTTCATAAGACATTATACAGGTAAACTCACTCTTCTCATAGTTTATGTTGATGACATAGTAATGATAAGAGATGACAAAGAGGAGATGGCCCGATTGAATAAGTTGTTGGCACATGAATTTGAGATCAAGGATCTAAGAAAATTGCAGTACTTCTTGGGAATTGAGGTTGCTAGATCAAAAAGAGGAATATTTATTTCTTAGAGGATGTATATTCTGGATCTCTTGAAAGAAACTGGTATGACAGGTTGCAGACCCGCAGAATCACCCATTGAAAGCAATCACAGGTTATAAAGCGGAGTTGAAGAGTCGGTCGATAAGGAAAGATATCAGAGGTTGGTTGGAAGACTCATTCATCTCTCCCACACTAGACAAGATATAGCATATTCAGTTAGCCTGGTGAATCAGTTCATGCATGATCCCGAGATTTTCATATGCAAGTTGTCTTTCACATTTTGCGGTATATGAAGTCTGCTCCAGGGAAAGGTCTACTTTTCTCCAAACATGATCACCTCCAAATAGAAGCTTTTACAGACGCGGATTGAGCTGGATCTCTGGATGACAGAAGATCTACATCTGGTTATTGTACGCTCGTAGAAGGAAACTTGGTTACTTGGAGAAGCAAGAAGCAAAGTGTAGTTGCTAGATCAAGTGCGGAGGCAGAATATAGAGTTATGACCCAGGGTGTTTGCGAACTGCTTTTGGCTACAAAAGCTACTAGAGGAATTGAGACTGTGTGAAAAAGGAAAATTTTCCTTGTACTGTGACAATAAGGTTGCCATCAGTGTAGCTCATAATCCAGCCCAGCATGACCGAACAAAGCATGTGGAAAATGATCGACACTTCATCAAGGAAAAAATTACAACAGGTGTTTTGAGTTTGTTTCATGTGCCATCGGAAAAACAGTTAGTTGATGTGTTTACCAAGGGTCTCAACAAATGGATTTTTCATACATTGTTTGCAAGTTGGACATGTGCAACATTTTTCCACCAACTTGAGGGGGGAGTGTTGATTGCTTAATTATTAGGAAAGATTTGATTCTGATTGAGATTTGATTTTATTCTGATTGATTATAAATTGACAGTAATTTAGTTTCCTTCCTAAAATAGTCATAGGACCTAGTGTATAAACACCTTTGGTTAGGGACGTAAGAAACACACGAAAATGCAAGAAGTCTTTTCTTCTTCTCAAAAATCTACAATACGCAATACATATTATAATCATATTCCATGTGCGACTCTATTTATTTACACAACTACTAACTATGTAAGAAAAAGGAAGCCAAAAATGAAGTGGACAGCTTGCTAGGCAGTATGGGGCAGAGAACCAAAAATGAAGACAATAGCAAGTAGATTTAATATTTGCTATGACTCTGGAAACCACGACTGAAAAATACCTCACCGCCCTCCCCACAAGGAGAGATTCATTTTACATCATTCATAATACGACAAGGATTTAGAATCTAAAATTTTCACTCGATTCTAACTAGTATGAACAAAATTCTTGACACAAATTCCTCCATTACCTTGTTATTTTACAGTCACCACCCTCCCCACAAGGAGAGATTCATTTTACATCATTCATAATACGACAAGGATTTAGAATCTAAAATTTTCACTCGATTCTAACTAGTATGAACAAAATTCTTGACACAAATTCCTCCATTACCTTGTTATTTTACAGTCACCACCCTCCCCACAAGGAGAGATTCATTTTACATCATTCATAATACGACAAGGATTTAGAATCTAAAATTTTCACTCGATTCTAACTAGTATGAACAAAATTCTTGACACAAATTCCTCCATTACCTTGTTATTTTACAGTCAGACATGTTTTTCTTTGAAAAGGAAGCCAAAAATGAAGCGGACAGCTTGCTAGGCAGTATGGGCTATCGAACCAAAAATGGAGACAATAGCAAGTAGATTTAATATTTGCTGTGACTTTGGAGACCACGACTGAAAACTACCTCAACCCTCTCCGCAAGTAGATATTCATTTTACAGCATTCATAATACGACAAGGATTTAGAATCGAATGAAGATTGTAAATCACTTAGCTATTCCTGGATTCTCCATTGTGATTTGAGATACCAATTTATAGCGCTAAGAGCAATAGAGATGAGGCTGGGAACCGCACTTTCTCTAAGGTGTGACTGGAAAGAGCACTTCTTTTTTTAGATGATTCAACTTTCTTTTGGGTGAAAATTTCTAAATAAGACATTCATACATTAAAAGGTTTCTGGATTAAGATTATTAGTAATAGATATATCAAATAAAAGGCAATAAAGCACCTACCACAGTAAGCTTTTTAAGTACGCCAGCTTTCACCCTCTCTCTTAAATCTTCACATTCTTCCTGCCAAGGAAATGCCAAAAGTAAAAATACATTTAAGGGACAGCCAAGAAGGCTCCTTAAGCACACAGGAACACACGTAACATCTTAAAATTTTACAAAGAGTAGATGCTCTGTTCTATGTTAAAAGAGGTTTATGGACAATAGGGATAGGTATTCATTAGTAGTAGTGCAACTACAATTCTTCACAACTACATTACTGTTCTCCATAATTATAGTACTCCGGCTGCCACCAAAATTTGAAGTACTGGAAATCCAATCAGTTTTGCCGTTCACAATTTGAAAATTTTAGAAGATTGACAAGAGTTTATCCAAGATTGATGGACAACATTTAATATCTGTTGAGTCCCACATCTATAGGATTTGGGTTTCTTGGTCTCCTTATATGTCTTCGGCAATCCTCACCTCACAAACTAGCTTTTGGGGTTGATAGGCCCAAGGTCCATTTATCGTGGTATCAGAGCCAAACTTATCCCAATTTATTGTTAGATGTTGAGCCCCCATTTATGTTGTCCACGCTCCAGTTTGTAGGCCCAGGCGTGGGGGGTGTTGAGTCCCACATATGGGATTTGTGTTTCTTGGTTTCCTTATGTGGTCTTGGGCAATCCTCACCTCATGAGTTAGCTTTTGGGGTTGAGTTAGGACCAAGGTCCATTTATCATAATTTTTTAGATGAGATGGTTACACACTTCAACATGGTATCAGAGCAGGTAGAGGCTCTGGGTTCGAGTCTCACCGGTCAAAAAGAATCAAGCTCGCACATGATGTGGCGTGTTGAAGACATAATAAGCAAATAAAAGTGTACTCTCTTTAACAGCTTAAGCTTTTAGAATGGTCACACACTTCAATAATATTTTTCGTTGATGGGAATGATTGTGCAAGTGTCGTGTACATTTTGCTCGTTAAAGTAACAGCGGAATGCAGTGAGGCTTCTAAGCAGGCAATGGAGAATATTCAGAACCATTGGATATACTAGTAGCTGCAGAATCCTGTAAAAGTTCTAGAAGGCAATTAAAGCGATAGAACTTGAGATCAAGGAGGATACCGATGTAAAATCATCATCTGAAAGCATGCTCAAGCAAATATCTCTGAACGTATTTGAAACTTGAAGAACAGTCTCATTTTTTCCCTTACCAATTGAGCCTTGCTTGATGCCTGATAATGCAAAGCAATATTGGTATGGAAAACTTCAGGTCTTAAGAAAGATGTAAAGAAAGAAGAGATTTGAGAATGAACTGTGTGATTATTCCCGCAAGCATGTTGAGGTTTATATAGTGTTTACAAGTAATCCTAAAAGGAAACAAAAGTATGCAAGTAATCCTAAAAAGAAATGAAAAGTAATTCCTATTCCTTTTTTTTTTTTAAGAGTCTAGTAATTCCTATTCCTATTTACATATATGGATTCTAAACCTTTGCTATATATACAAGGAATAGGATCTTGTAATATTAATAATATTCTAATTCTTAACAAAAGATAATGGTCTAAGTATAAGTCGGACCAGAATAACATCTCTATTATTTTTTTCTTATCAACGCTTTCCCCAAATTATTTAAGTTGCTTCAATCTTTGGTTTGTGTCAGTTTAGTTTCAAGCTTTACCTTCTCAAAGACAACTACTTTTCACAAGGGTTAGGTCTAGTGGCCAATAAGCTGGAGTGGGCCATGGTAGACCAGGATCCAGATCTAATTTCAAATAGAGAGAGAAATTACCCTCTATCTAAATCTTGGGGGCGGATTTAACCGTAGCTGTATTGTGCAATGGCTTCTCAGCACTTCCAGAACAAACAGAGATGCTAAAGAAAAGAAGAACAAAAGTTCTTGAACAGATTTTGCAAGGACAGTGTAAACAGAGAGAAATATAGAGAGGGAACCTGCAAATTCTTTATTCAGATCTACAATTCAATTAAGAATCGTATTTATACACAAGATGATTCCCTGGCTAAGGCCCAAAGTAAATAATATCTATCACTAGGGGTTGGCTGTTGCAACCTTGGGTGATGGTGAGGCCAATCTCCATTCAAGTGAGTTTAGGCGAATCCCACATCTTTGAGATGATGGTGGGGCAAATGTAAGTGAGGAGTGAGGCACTGAGTCCTAAGGGGGCGTATGTGACATTCTAGGCAAATCCCACATTGACAAAACACGTGAGAAATGTTGGGTATATAAGGAAGCAAGCCTTAGAACCTAATGACACGTTTTAAAGCTGTGCGAGCCAAAGCCCAAAACGGACAATATCACTAGTGGATTGGGCTCAACCTTGAGGCCATTAAGCTTCAAAGTTAGCAGTGCAGTCATAAAGAGTTAAGATGCTTGAACAAGTTATCCATGTCAAGAAAACACAAATTATACTAAGCAAACAATCTTAAGGAAATATGGGAACAACCTAGTCAAAAATTGATATCATATTAGCAAAAAATTGGGAAAGAAAGTATCCTCATCATGCATTTTTCAGACTTCTGCATAGCATTCTACCAAAGGGGTGTCAGCAACTAATTAAAACTAACCAAACTATGAAGTCGTTTGTTAAAATAACCTGTGATTTGCACAAGCTGATGAGAGTTTCTCTGACTGTAATCGCATGGATCTGACTTCACCCGAACAAAACTTCCTATAATCTTGTTTTCATTTGATTGCAGCAGCTTGATCATCTCCAGCACTAGGCTCTTCTTCAAATAGACAAGTTTAATATTTTCAGGGACCAAGGCTGCAAATTGACTCGGAGCTGGAGTAAGATACTTCTTTGTCAGTTTCTTGTTTGGATCTGACTTTTTGCCAATTTCGGAAGCCACGAATATTTCCCTGTCATTTTCTTCAAGATCATCATCAAGCTCCTCTTCTTCCGAATTCTGCTCATTTTCGGCAAAGTGTGCTTCAAGGAGTTTATATATTCTGCCTATGTTAACCTTTTTCTTACCTAAGACTGTTTGTAATCTAGCATCACAAATTATCCTCCTCTTTTTTACTGGATCACAAAGATCATTTTTTTTTACATAGTTATTTATTAGTAAGGACACATCATGTTGGGATAATGTTTCACTAGTATCTTGACCAATAAACTGAAGAAAGTCAACTAGAGCTTTTGACCCCCATCCAATAAATTCCTTTTTCTTCGATTTAACTTTTCGTTGCAATTTTTGTTGCTGAAGCTTATATCTCTTCTTTTTACATCCTCGCTTGTGAGGTTTCCCATCATTCGAACCTTCATAGTCAGAAACCAGCTGCTCATCCTCTTCTTCACTACCTTCATCTAAATTAGAGGTTGGTTGGTACTCATTGTCCCTGTTCACTCGATCTTTAGCAGCAAAAAGACTGCTTTTGTCAAATCTTTCTTTTTCCTTGACTGTTTCATAATACTCTCTAAACAGGCCTTCATATGTCTCCCGGTCTCTAAGGTTGACACTTTCCTGGAATGTAATAACCATTCACACAGGAATGACAATCAAATACTTACCAAGAAGAAGGTTAAAAAAAATGAGCAAAAGAGAGAAACAAGATAATAGCAATAATAAAACAAGACTCCTGTAAATGCATGTTACCATTTAGATGATTGCAATGAGTAGAGAGAAGTAAAATCCATGCAAAATCTACTTGTCAACTTGTTTTCTTGATAGAGACAGTAATCTGTGTAATTCTGCATATGCACCCAGGTGCCTATTTTTATTTTTATTTTTGATAACCATGGTGTCCGGGCCAGCTTGCGCGCACCTCGACTAATTCCACGGGATACCTGCCACCTCCCACCAGCAACAGGTACCAGGTAACTCTATCCACCTCCCACCAGCACCTAGGTGCCTATTTAGAAACAATAAGTTCATTCTTCTGGTAAAATTCAGGATAACTGATTAACATGTCAACAGAAAATGGGCATTATCGTAAATAACACTTTCTTAGCTTATCTCCATAGTGTGTAAACTTTCCTTTGAAGGATATCATATTTAAGCATACATCGCGGAGTTGTTAAATACAGGGCGAATCACAATAGTTAGTTATAACTATAGTCACCTCGCTTCTACTTTGGTAGCTTCCTTCAGTAGCCTCCAAAGGCAACCTGGGAACAATGGAAGAGTTCTGCTACCAACTAATAATTGCTCTACCTAATAATTTAACTGAAAAATTTGCTCCATCTAGTAGGTGCAAAACTAGCTAATCACTATAGCCATACTCCTTTTGTTAGCTCTTTCTAGAGCAATACCATTACCAAGCTTAATTTAGCTGTTAAATAGACGGTGTAACACAAGTCATCAATTACTACAAGTATCACCTCACATGCTGCTCGATAGACTACACTTGCTCAAGTGACAGGAAGCCTAACATGAGAAAATTTTAGGAACCAACTACATGACTATTCAACCCAACACCCCTCAAATTTAGCTAATGATAGTCCCATGCATACATCCTTCTTCTCTTGTTAACGCTGGAAACTTTCAACTTCAATATTTTGCTTTTATTTCCTTCTCTTATGAATAAAAGACAAACGTATTTGCTTTTCTAAAATGTCATACTGTGAAGCTTTAGAGCTCTAGACATTGACTTATCGAATTTTGTCAATTTTCCCATGAGTTGCACAGATAACATTCCAAAACAATAGTCAGCAATTAATAAGTAGCGACACATGTAGTTTGAGAAATAAAGGCATAATTGTCATCCATACCCCTTCAGAATCAACATCCATGTTTTCTTCCACAAGTAAAGCAAGCTTTAAACAGTCATTGCAGAATCCATACTTCCCTTTAATACGGGCAAATTCTGTATAAAGGATGCAGCGATTGCATACAGCATTTACACAGCAATAACAATGATAACTTGAACTTCTGTGGCAAAATAAGCAACTGTGCCATCCTGGAATATAGTAAGAACGTCATTACTTTGAGCCAGCTATTATCAACATAAAACAACATTGACACTAAGGAATAAGATAAATAACGGAAGAGTAAATAAGAACTCAAACCCAACAAATTCCAATGTAATCTGATGTGTTTCAGATAGACATGATACTCTTATGTACTTTTGAGTTTCAGCCAATCTTAGTTGTATGGATAAATAGAAGACAGATCTTGGCCCTCGGGCCAAAAAGTTGAATTACACTCTGATTATCTTCACTGCAGCAAAAACTAGTAATAACCCTCCCTCCCTCTCTCTCAGTGTACCTGCGGGTAACTGTTTTCTATCTGTTTATACAGATATGGCAAGACCATCAAAACGAATAAAATTAGTAAATTACTTAGCCTGATGATAAATAAAAAGTAGGTTAAGATCAGAAAATAAATTTAAAAAAATAGATGATTTCACTATGCCTGTGCACATTGGTGAAGAAATACAAGCTTTGGGAAGCTTCCCAGCAAAAATATTACAATCCTCCTATGTTCAGACAATTTGCAGAAAAAACTTAGAAAAGATTAGCATGTAACGGTGTTGCTAAAGGTGAAAAATAGAAATGCACCAATTTCCATGCAGTTCTCACTGGCTATTAGTTGATTAATCCTATGCTTCCTCTGCCACCCAGGATCGTGTTCCACACTATGTCTTGTTCACAATCTCCTCATTTTTCTCTTCCTCCTTGTGTCTTTGATATACTTGTTTTGTTCATAACCAAATTCCTAGACGTGATAAGCTAGTTCTCGAGCCAACAAATGTGTCTTGGCTTTTCTAGGATTCAAAAGCATTATCATTGCTATTCTCCTGAAGATACCAACTTAATTGGCACCTGATGTCAACAGATGTTACATTCTTTGAGATTCAGCCTTAATCAACTCTTTTTTCTTCTAAGAATCAGGTATATCTACTAGCTTCCTCTCCTTCTACAACACGCCACTACTGACATATTATCTCCATCGCCAACATCCTCCACCGAGTGAACATGATTCACGGCCTGTACTGAATTCTTCTCCAGCCGTGGATCCATCTCCTCCTGCTAACCCTCCTATTGTTAAAAGGTATACGCTCTACTCGTAATTCAGGTCCTAAACACATGTTTGAGTTACAATTGATAGTCACCAGTATACCATGTCATTATTTCATCCATGTCTAGTGTTTCTATATCTTAATCTGCATGCAAAGCTCTCTGATCGAAGCAGAATTAGCTTTTGGGGATACAAGTGGTGTGGAGAGAATGTGTAGAGCATTGCCTTCCCCAACTTATACAGAATTTCGAACCAGAAATACTTGACAGTGCAACAAATTCAGAGGATACATAAGGGGGAAATGATTTGGGATCTTAGATTCAGAAGGAATCTACAGGATTAGGAGATGGGCGAGTTCCTAAGCCTTGTAGAATTCCTTTACAAACAGAATATATCACATGGCATGCAAGATAGGTGGAGATGGGACATAGGGAGAGATGGACAATTCTCAATCAAATCATATTACTGTAAGCTTTTGGTGAGAGATGAAGCGGATTTTCCGCATCTTTTGATTTGGATACCTAGGGTTCCTAGAAAAGTGTGCTTCTTTGTGTAGTTGGCAGCTAGGGGAGCAATACTGATAGCCAAGAATCTAAGGAACAATAGGATCATGCATCTCAGCTGGTGCTATATGAGTAGGTGCTCGGGAGAAAATGTTGACCATCTCTTATTACATTGTTCAACTCAGAACAATAGGTTCTGAGTTGGTTTGATATACATTGGGTTATGCCGAGTTCAGTAAAGGAGGCATATCATTGCTAGAATTTCAAAAGGAGAAAGAGAAGTCGTAAGGCATGGGATGTAGCCCCACTAGCTCTTATGTGGTTGTGTGGAGGGAGAGGAACATGAGAGTGTTTGAAAGGGTCAAGAGTTATTTTGTACATGTGAGGAGTAGTCTCTTGCCTCTAGTTTCTTTTTGTTGCAATCATGAAGTCCTTGTTTGTATGGATGAGTGGATGACTTTTATAGAGAACCATATTTTAGTGTAGGTTTCTCTAGTTTCTGGTATACTTCTTGTATACAGGGATTTTTCTAACATTAATAAAATTATTTACCTTGTCAAAGAAAAAAAAGCTCTCTATCATCCAATTTTGAAGCAGACTATGATTTAGGGGATATCTAATTTACACCCAGTGGTACCTGGAAACTTATTTCTTTGCCCCCAAGTAAATCTACCGTCAGTTATAGGTGGGTGTATATAGTGGAAGTCTATCCAAATGGTTAGATTGATCGTTTGGGGCTCGTTTGGTGGCAATAGGGTATACCCAGATATTTAGCTTTAACTATTTTGAATATTTTTCTCTTGTTACAAAAATTACATTAGTTAGGCTTTTCTTATCCACGACAGCTGTTCGTCATTGGCCCCTTCATCAGTTAGACATCAAAATGCTTTTCATTCATGTTGATCTCGATGATGAAGCGTATATGGATTATGGAGCAAACATCGAGCTTTTTAAGGGAATATAGTGGACTTGTATGCCGATTGAGCCGATCTTTATATGGTTTAAATCAACCCCCTCGAGCATGGTTTAGTTAAGTTTAGCACAAATATAAGGAGCTTGGCATGATTCGAAGTTAAACTAATCATTCTGTATTGTATACCTGATACCTCTAATTTGCGTATCTACTTGGTAGTGTATGTTGATGATATAGTTTTCACTGGCTCAAGAAGGTATTGACAGCTTGAAGGAACATCTCTTTCAACATTTCCATACCAAGAAGCTATGTAAGTTATGATACATCTTAGGTATTGAAGTAGCTCCATCCAGATCAGGCATTTTCATCTGAAAGTATGCTCTCAATATACTTGAGACAAGGATGATAAACTGTAGACCTATCAATACACCTATGGACCCAAATGACAAGTTTCTTCCATGTCAGCGGAGCCTCTCAATGAACCTAGGAGATACGGGAGATCATTTGGGAAATCGAATTCTCTCAATATAAGACGATGTGATATCTCCATTTCAGTGAGTATGATTAGTCAATTTCCAGATTCTCCATGTGAAGCTCATTGGAATAAAGTAGCCTGTATTCTTTGGTATATTAAGTCTGCTCTAGGAAAAGTGCTACTTTATGAGGATTAAGGACACAAGAAGATTCTTGAGCATACAAATGTTGATTGTTGCCGAGTCTCCCTCTGATAGACGCTCTAACTTTGGATATTGTGTTCTAGTTGGAGCAAATTTAGTATCTTAGAAGAGCAAAAAGCACCTTGTGGTTGCAAGATCCGTGTTGAAGCGGAATATCAAGCCATGGTTGTTACGAGTTGTGAATTAATAGGGATTAATCGATTACTGAAAGAATTGAAGTTTAGAGAGACCACTCAGGTAGAACTTATTAATGACAAGCAAGTTGCACTCCACATTTTTCAAACCCAATATTCCATGAGAGGATCAAGCACATAGAGATTGGTTCAATTTGCGAGAGACGATACTTTTGTCACAAGATTTATGAAATCCAATGATTAGCTTGCTAACTTATTTATCAATCTCTCCTAGGTTCTCGAGTTAGTTATACACGTAAGAAGCTCGGCATATATGACATGTATGCACCAACTTAAAGGAGAGTATTTAGTATGTACATAGGGTTAGTGGGCCCACATTGGACAAGTGTAAATTACTAACTCTCAAAACATATGTATAAATAGATAGAAGGGTAAGGTGTAAATACCACGCATTCCCATATATTTTTCTCTCTCATGTTCTATATGTCTCACAACAACAACAACAAACCCAGTATAAACTCATAGGTCTATATTTCTCAAAACTTGGATTATTTTATGAAGAATCACTCTAAAATGTTTTTCCACTTTGTGCCTTTTATGTTGTAATCAAAACATAATTCAATGTATCTACCCATATACCGAGAAGTTATAATGCTAAAGAATACATGAACTTTGTTTACTCATAGCTTCTTGTTCTCTCTTGAGATGTTCATTCGTCTCAGCGACTTCATCCAAGCATATACAATAAAGTAAGCAATACCTACTATAATGCGGGCCAAGTCATTGGAGTAGGAGATCAGTCCATATTGCTCTTTATTTTAATGAATACATGGTTAATGGCTAGAAAATGAATAGCTCATTGCCTAAAAAGTACTATTCTTTTTCATTTTTCACTTTACTATTTGAAACGAATAACTTAGCAAAAGAAGAATCTCCAGACACATAACAAAAAGAGAATATTGCAGTATCAGATTTGCTTGAAGAAAATAGAACAAGAGCTTACTGCATGTCCAGCGTCCATCACTTGTCAAAAATGAGTCATCTTTCCCCACACATCGAGGGTGATAAGCTTTCAGGCATCGCCTGCAAAACCATCAATATGTTTATTAAACACTAAAGAGAGAAAATTGGTCATGAACCAAGTTGTGTAGTAAACTGCAGGGGCAAAAAGGTAAATTAATTAAAATGCATGCAAACTTCTTTAAAAGGGAAATATAGTCCCTAACGGAAAGAGTGAGAACGATTAAATTAGCTGAATGCCGCTTTTCATATGGACTGTTGGTAGAAAACCTTTTTACACATTTATCAAGTTAGATTACGAGCTTAGTTATTACCAATTAAACTCTATCAATACTTTCGAAGTAAAAAAGGTGTCATAATCTTTAATGCATACAAGTTATTTTGTCTCTGCTTTGTGGTTCACAATCCTCAACATGGTTACAGTTGTTCTTTGGGGGAGGGAGAGACAGACAGAAAGAGAGAGGTGTATGGAGTGTTTGGATTCATACATGTCAATTAGACATGGAAAAAATGAGTTGAAAAAAAAGATCACATACAAAGGAACCTAGAATACGTTCAACTTGTTTAACATTTTAAATTTGGTATTTATTTGAGTAGCAAGAAGAACACGAACAACATCGCTTATTATTGGCGCTGTAAATTAACTATCAAATTTTAGGCTAATCCATTGCTTCTACAATTTCTTTGTTTAAACGTCAAATAGGAGACTGTAAAGGGGTACTGACTGAAAAGATGAATGGATTGCTTGTGTAGACAATCTATATGACCAATCAGATCAAGATCCTCTTTTGATTCCTCGAGAATTGATGCTTTCATTGATCAACAAGACAGGGAGGGTGGAGTTCCTCCCCCAATTTTTCCGTAGGGTCATTCTTGAACCAAAGAAATTCCAAAAAATTTTGATTGGTAAAACCAAATAAAATCCAAATTATTTCTAAGAACCTGAACATGACGATCCCGCTAAAAAGTCGTATCAAATGGTCTAACATCTGTTAAAATATAAATTAGCTTTTTTTAAATTTAAAAAAAAAACATCAACAACAACAAACACAGTGTAATCCCACAAGTGGGGTCTGGGGAAGGTAGTGTATACGCAGCCTTACCCCTACCTGAGAAGGTAGAGAGTTTGTTTTCAATAGACCCTCGGCTCAAGAAAAGATGGAAAAAAAAAAAGGAGTAACAAAAAAGAGCCTTGTGCAAACAGCACCTTAGGAGTTCAAGACGACTCCACCCAACATTGAGCAAACTCATTTGAAATTTTAGTATGTTGCGTAGTTTCCAACTTGGCTTGGTTCTAGGACTCTCCTTAGTCCCTAAATCACTTCCGATACACCTTCTACACTTATTGCCATGTACATGTGATATAGTGCTAGTCTATAGGCTCTTTTACCATGTAATACATTACTTCTAATCATCATCGCCGCACTTTAAAGTCTTAAAACCTTATGAAACTTTCAGGGACTTTACAGTGGGTTAGAGAGAGAAGGTCCAATTTTTCTCTACTTTCATCCCTAGAGATTTTCCTAGGAAAATCTCACCATTCCTTTCGTGGGAATACAATTTGAGATGAAAAATTTCAACAAACTTATTTCTTCCAAGAAATAGATTCAGAATTAAGGTAAGGAATGAGAAATATGAAAATAAGAGCTTCCGTTCGTAAAATTTGTGAAAAATGTCGACTAATCCGTAGGCGGGGACGAATTATAGTAATTTGTTCCAAACACTTTCCTCTGTTAGAGAAACTTCAGCAGAGGTAAGAAGAGGAACATATATCTTCTACTTCTACCATTCCCCACTACTCTTATATTTTAGATAGTGCTCCCTATTGTCTACTACAATAGATTCCCACATTAAATCTCTCCAAAAGTTTGGACCTTCTCAGTATGGAATTGTAAGTATTAAGCACAAAGCATAACAAATAACTCAAACCTTAACTACAATTGATTAGCGAAACCGCCAGATGGAACACAAATCACTGATGAATCTAGACATACACTTTCCTCTCCTAATAAATAACCCCCTTTTCAACCCTTGACAAATACGGCATCAGAGCCGAATCTCCCTCAGTACGATGGTGGGACAAACCTCAGCGAGGACGCTAAGTCCCAAAAGGAGGTGAATGTGATTCCCATGATGGAGGGGGGTCTGATGAGGGTGGGTCAAGCAGGACTGGCAGGCTTCTAGGTTGGCAAGCTTCTAAAGAAGGGGTGTACATATCACATTAGGCGAATCTCACATCGAAATGGGAGAGAAAAGTGAAGGCTCGATGATGGTATAGCCCAAGGGACAAATCCGTGCAGGCCTAGGGCCAAAGCGGATCATACGTGCCATAGGCTTGAGTCGTGATAAATTTCCTCTCCTAATAAATAACCCCCTTTTCAAACCATCAAGGTTAAACCCCAGAGAAATAAATAAGCCCCTTCCTCCAAGAAACTTGGAAACTCTTCTTATTACTAACTCTATAAACCCCGTAAACCCTCAACCTACTGCAATGAAACCAAGCCTTTGATAATCCTAAGCAAGTTGAAAATACAACTATAAAGGTTGTTCTATCAGGTCACTCCTTAAAACAAATACCACCATTCAAGACAACTTAAATACTAGGAAAAGATTTCAACTCTATAAGCCTAGAAGATGAAATGACAAACAAAAATTGTCTGACCAATTTTACTCCTTTAACTTCTGAAGATAAAATTAGATTATACAGAAACCCGAAAAATGCTCAAATCGTAAGGGTCCTGCGAAGATAATTGCGGTATAACTACCTTAAATAAAACGAAAACGGGCCAAAACTGCCTCTAACCTATTCGCTGAGGTATAAAAATACCCTTAAAGATTGCCCCTAACGTCAACTTTCTGGCCCACACACCCTGAAAAACTAACAGTTCTATTTTGATTAAGAAAATTTTTTATTACTTATTATGTGTCAGTTTCTTATTGGATTAAATTAAAACCTCACCCCACATCCACTTATTAACCCACTTCATGACCCAAAATATCCATACCCGACCCATGACCCGCTTTTTAAAATGCCCTTACTTCTCCTCTTCCGTCCCTGCCCTCCCACTCCATATTTTCTCTGACCATTCTCCTCCATGGCCAAAGTACAATAACTCACCATTGCCGATAGAGGACCACCATCGGCTTCAACTTTCAGATTTTCACCCTTCAACACTCACGGATCTCCCTCTCTTACTCAGATTTTTCGGCCTTAATTTAATTTTAATTTAACATCTTTTTATTATATAAATTTTCTGAGTGAAATCTAGTATTCTTTGGAATTAAATTAATGGTTTATTTTAAGATTTTATGGTTTAATAAGTTATCTTTCGGCCAAAGTTATATTTGTTGTGCCACCATGTAGTTTTTTGGAGTTAATTGAAATCATGAGAGCATATTAGCTTCACAGTTCGCCAGCGGTGATTTGGTTGGGAAACTGTCGGCGGTGATTAAGTTGGGGAAGATGGATAGGGAAAAGGATAGGGTACCAAATAATAAATTAATAAAAAGAAAAATATAAAATTTTGACAAATGAAACCTAAATAATGATTGGATCATGAGTCGGGTATGGAATCGGGTGTTTGAAGGGCTAAAAGGGTTTAACGGGTTGGAACGACTAAGATGGATCGTGAGTGAGTTATTTACGGACCAGGTCTGGGTTAGAGTGGAATTTTTAATTTTGACCAATAAGCCATTGCCACGTCATATATAATAAAATACTTTTTAGTTCAGCAAAGGCCCGTCAGAAATAAGGGCATCAATGTGTCAGATGGGCAATTTTTGCAAAATAGGTGGACGAAGGGTATTTTAAAACCTAAGCGAATAGGTTAAGGGCAGTTTTGGCCCTTTTCCATAAATAAAAAATTAATTCAATCTGGAAACCAAAAAAAAAAATTAATCGATCTTGGAATTATGATTTCTATCAGATTAAATTTAGCAAGTCTGAAATTTATACCAAAGCCTTGCATGTGCCATGGTTCATACTTCATAGATAACAGTTTCCTGATAGTACAAAAATGGGAACCAACATTTGTCGCCTCAGATCAACACTTTATATCATATATAGCCATCTGGGCAAGACTGATGGGACCTCCCACAGAATTTTATGACTTAGAAGTCCTTTCTAAAATAGGATATATGATTGGATAGTTACTCAGGATCAATTACTGCATAAAGTCTACACGTCTAGGAAAATATGCTTGAATATGCATCTAGGTTCCATTAGAAAATCTTCTACCAACTGAAGTTTTTATTGTCCGTCATAAACAAAAGATCTCTTATAAGGGCTTCAACAACATTTTTCTTAAATGTAATAGGCTAAGTCACTGTCATAGAACTCTAAATTGTCCATATGTCCAAGAAACAAGCAAAATGCCTCCAAATCCAGACACTAATCCAAACTTGGCACTAAATCTGATACTGTCCAACAATGAAGAACCACAATCAGATTGTGCTTCAACTTCTTTAAGCAAAAACAATAAAGTAAACCATACTACAAAGGGTAACTCTAGCGTTAGTTCGAAAAGCAAAGAAAATAAATCCAAATCTGACTACTTTTACCCTAATGAAGTAACGGGAACTAATAACACAGTACACCATAAACCTACTAGTCAAGAACACAGAAACTTTGAAACCCACCGAGTCTGAAAAGAACTCCATACAACCTGAGGCAACAGTCACGAAAGGAATGGAGAGGAAGAAGTCCCAGCAACAACTACCTTCATCGAAACAACTACCAAAAATAAGAGCAACTCAACCCAAAACAAAAGAGCAACTCGACAAACTCCCTCGGGCTAGCCTCCAACCCCAATATCTATACACCACCCCAACCCAATAATTTTAAGTTTATATGTAGCACCCAAGGGTATGGCCTAGTGGTCAATGAAGTGGGTGAGAACCATGGAGGTCTCAGGTTCAAATCCCAGCGGAGACAAAAATACTAGGTGATTTCTTCCTATCTATCCAAGTTTTAGTGGATAGAGTTACCTGGTACCTATTGCTGGTAGGAGGAGGCAGGTATCCCATAGAATTAGTCGAGGTGCGCGCAAACTGGTTCGGACACTACGGTTATCAAATAAAAAAATCCCTGTTGGAGCTAGGAGTGAGAGGCAATCCCTCAATCCAGATTCAAATCCAAGACCCCTGGTACCCTGAGATCTTAACAGAAGGCCTATTGAATGGTATAGCCAACCTGAACCTGAACAACTTGGACCAAGCTGCTTGGTCGAACCCCCTCTTCATGACATTCCCAACACCAACACCTTCCCAAGATCTCTCTGCTCTTGAACAACTTCCACCTCTGGAGTCTGGCTCCACTACCCAAACTGTAGCAGAGGATTCACTTCTGGGCATTCTTTTGTATGAACAGAAACAACACTCCAGAACCAAATGGAAACCAACGTGCAACAGAACAACATGAACAACTTTGCAATGCCAATCCAAACCACTCAGGTCAATTTATCTTTGCAGTAACCAAATGCCGCAGCTCCTCAAAACAGTCGAGCAGGTCCCAGCCGGCAACAACCACGATCATATCAACAAATAAGCGGACAAGAACCTCATCAACCTAACCCAAGGCAGGAGAAAGCAAACAACAATTCGAGCTTCCTAAATTCTGGGATGAGCGCCTTATCAATAGTACCATTAATAAACCCATTTCTCACGTTGAAATTATGAGCGGGATCAAAGGTATGTGTACTAATAAAACTAACATGTTTAATTCTATCCTTCCATTGTACTCCTTAGCACCTTTTTGCTTATGGCATAATTGGCTTAATGGAACAACAATGTATTTGACAATAATAAGGATAACATTAACTTCAAACAAATTCTTACCGAAGCTTTGAGTTCCATACCCTTGCAGAAAGGTGTTCAACTTTAAAAATTATCCATTTCAATGAATATTAAGTGGAACCCTCCAAAAGAAAATTCTTTATGCTTAACACGGACGGGGCGGTGCAACCTAATGCTGAAACTGGAGGACTTGGTGGGATTATACAAAATCATAAAGGATTATGGATGAAAGGCTTCCTTACGAAAACAAGGAAAACAAATCTCACAGGAGCTGATATCCTGGCTCTACTATGAGGACTAAAAATGGCTCTTCAATTCAACTTCACTACTTTGGAGATTAATTTAGATTCAAAAGAGGTTGCAAGTATGCTTAAGATTGACTGCTAAATACTAACATATCTTAACTGATTGTAGGTTCCTCATGACTAGACTTGGTGAACCAAGCATATATATAGGGAGGGAAGCCAGGCAGCGTATAGCCTTTCTAAAACAAGGTTCAAGCAGAATGGAAAAGAAGTTTCTTTCCCTTTTTTGACACCCCTCCCATTCAGTAATAGAAAATTTTGATTCAGATTTAAAAGGGACTATTTCACTAGAAAAGTCCCTAGTTGTAATATGATGCAGTAACTCCTATACATGTATGTGAGAATGCACGGGAGAAAAATCTTATTCACACGTATTGACATTGTACAATGAGTCTTATATATATAATACATGTTTTACTCCTACTACATATGGGATTAGGGTGATTTACATGTAACTATTTAACTACCAAACTAACACTCCCCCTTAAGCCGGTGCATATAAATCATATGTACCGAGCTTGTTACATATATAACTAATACGAGGACCAGTGAGAGACTTGGTGAAAATATCAGCAAGTTGATCATTCGAATTCACAAATTTTGTAGCAATATCTCGTGAGAGTATCTTCTCTCTGACGAAGTGACAATCAATTTCAATGTGTTTAGTCCTCTCATGGAACACCGGATTTGATGCAATACCAAGTTCTCTCTGGCTGATTTCACCAAATTTCAACTCCTTGAGCAATTGTTTGATCCAAATTAGCTCACATGTTGCCATAGCCATTGCTCGATATTCTGCTTCTGCACTAGACCGAGCAACTACATTCTGTTTCTTGCTCTTCCAAGACACCAAATTGCCTCCTACTAAAACACAATATCCAGACGTAGAACGGCAATCAGAAGGTGATCCTGCCCAATCAGCATCTGAGTATCCAACGATCTACTCATGGCATCGATCCTCAAACAATAACCCTTTGTCTGGAGTCGATTTTATATACCGAAAAATGTGGACAACTTCATCCCAATGACTATCACAGGGAGAATCCATAAACTGACTTATAACGCTCACGGGAAAGGAAATATCAAGTCTAGTCACTATGAGATAATTTAATTTACCTACCAGCAGCCTATATCTTGCAGGATCGCTAAGCGGCTCCCTCTGTCCTGGCAGAAGTTTAGAATTCGGATCCATTAGAGTGTCAATCGGTCTACAACCTGTCGTTCCTGTCTCCTCAAGAATGTCTAAGGCATACTTCCGCTGTGATATCACAATACCTGAGCTAGACTGAGCGACCTCAGTACCCAGAAAATACTTTAGTCTGCCCAGATCTTAGTCTGAAAGTGTTGAAAGAGATGTTGCTTCAATTTAGTAATATCATCCCGATCATTGCCAGTAATAACAATATCGTCACCATAGACCACCAGATAAATACAGAGACTTGAAGCAGAATGCCGATAAAACACAGAGTGATCAGCTTCACTACGAGTCATGCCAAACTCCTGGATAACTGTGCTGAACTTACCAAACAGGCTCGAGCAGACTGCTTTAGACCATAAAGTGACCGGCGCAAGCGACATACAAGGCCACGAGACTACCATTGAGCAACAAACCCAGGTGGTTGCTCTATATAAATTCCATCCTCAAAGTCACCGTATAGAAAAGCATTTTTAATGTCCAGTTGATAGAGAGGCCAATGGCGAACAGCAGCCATGTATAGAAAAAGGCGGACTGATGCTATCTTAGCCACGGGAGAGAAGGTATACTGTAATCGAGCCCAAATATCTGAGTATATCCTTTGGCAATAAGACGGGCCTAAAGTCGACCAACCTTGCCATCCGGACCAACCTTGAGTGCATACACCCAACGACAACCAACATTAGATTTACCTGAAGGAAGAGGAACGAGCTTCCAAGTACTACTCGTATGTAAAGTAGATATCTCGTCAATCATAGCATGTCGCCATCCTAGATGAGACAATGCTTCACCTGTAGACTTGGGATGGAAACAGAGGACAAAGAAGATATAAAAGCATAATGGGGTGATGAAAGACGATGATAACTTAAACCGACATAATGGGGATTAGGATTAAGCGTGGTCCATATACCTTTCCGAAGTGCAATCAATGTACTAGGAAGAGACAAGTCCGTAGTAGGAGCAGGGTCAGGTGCAGGACGTGAATCAGCTAGGCCTGATACTGGGCGCAAACAACGATGATAAGTCAAGAGTGGTGTTCCTGTGTCTGGGGATCTAGGAGGAGCCATACTAGACTCCTTAACTGTTGGAATGGGTAAGATTTCTGTGGCAGAAGGTGAAGGAAGAGCTATAGTAAACTCCTCAAAGGTCGGTATAGGTAAGACCTCAGATATATTAAGGTGGTCAGAAGAGGTAAAGAAAGGTTTAGACTCAAAAAATGTGACGACAGCTGACACAAGGTACCTACGAAGATCAGGTGAGTAACAACGATATCCCTTATGAATACGAGAATAACCAAGGAAGACACACTTGAGAGCACGAGGAGCTAACTTATCTTTCCCAGGGGCTAAGTTATGAACGAAACAAGTACTCACAAAAATACGAGGGGGAAGAAAGTATAAAGGTGACTGGGGAAACAATACTAAATACGGAATCTGATTCTAGATGGGAGATGAAGGCATCCGATTAACCAAATAACAAGTTGTGAGAACTGCATCGCCCCAAAAACGCAACGGAACATGAGATTCAATGAGAAGTGTGCGAGCAGTCTCAATGATATGTCTATTCTTTCTCTCTGCACCCCCATTTTGCTAAGGGATATAAGAACAAGAGATCTGATGAATAATTCCTTAAGAAGCTCAAACCTACGGTGCATCCTTGAGTTACCTCTGTAAACAAAAAACATCCCTATATTATCTAAAAGGCAGCAAAAATCATCCTTCCGTTAACTTTTGTCAAAAAGACTAATGGCATTAGCAAAAAACATGTCAAGGACATGCTTTTCCCCCTAAATTTTCCCTGTCTTGTCCCTACCGCCCAATGTCTTCCACCTTCACCAAACTAAGGCTTCATAAACTAAAAGTTTTGTTGAACTTGTAAAATACACACAACAAATTTAAGACAAAATTGAAGATACGACTTGTACACAAGGCGGATCCATCCTATTACGCGTGGGTTTCCGTGAACCCAGTAGCTTTTGCACTACTCTGTATATGTGTTAAAAAAGTCACTCAATATCCATATTTTTTTTGTGAACCCAATTATTTATTTTATATTTACTTAATGTAGTTATTGTCCTGTTGGCCAATTTTAAATATCTCCTAATTAATTAAAAAAAACCATACCGATAACTATACCCATTACCCATACACGAAAAACAAGCTTCAAAAGCTTCTTCATAAATGGCTGATATGATTAAAAATAATAAACAAATTGTATTTCCAATTCCTTTAACTATTTCTAAAGCAAAAGCCTTTACCAGACTATGGTTTTATAAGATCAGTGCAAAAGCCTTTCTAATCATAGCAGTCATTTTTTAAATTTAAAATCCAATAATTTTAAGCTTCACATACACAATCTTTTACATATCTAGTGCTACTTGTACTAAATTATTCAGTAGGATTATCACTTCCTTATTCTTCCTCCTTCTCTTTCACTTCCTTTTTCTTTCCGGCTTTGCCTTCAATCTCCGAGCCCTGCAACACATCCACACACGATTCACCGCCTTCCGGAAGAGATGGCTCACCGACCAAATCTCCGATGTCGGATTATCACTTCCTTCTTCTTCCTCCTTCTCTTTCAATTCCTTTTTCTTTTAGGCTTTGCCTTCAATCTCCGAGCCCTGCAACACATCCACACACGATTCACCGCCTTCCGGAAGAGATGGCTCACTGACCAAATCTCCGATGTTCTCCTCATCCGTAGCACTGTCTATAACCACCACATCAGTCGTCCCTTTCGGCACTTCATTGTCGCTGCCCTTCTCAGTAGTTTATTAGTAAATAGTACATATATATATATATTATTCTATATATAACATTATGGACTTTTAGTCTTTTTCCCTGGTGAGGTACTATTACAGTATAGGAATACAAATTTCACCAAAAACTAGAGCTCTTCTGCTGAAGGTGGAAGACAATCCGGAAGGGACAAAATGGGAAAATTTAGGGGGAAAGGCACGTGCTTGACATGTTTTTTTGTTGACGCTGTTATTTTTTTTTTTACAAAAGTTAACAGAAGGATGATTCTTACCACATTTTAAATAATATAAGGATGTTTTTTGTTTACTGAGATAACCCAAGGATGTACCTTAGGTTTGAGCTATAGTTAAGGGATGATTGTCGCCAAAAACTCTAATACATGTTCCACTCCTACTACATATAGGATTAGGGTTATTTACATGTAACTATTTAACAACCAAACTAACAATATATATATATATATCCAAAAAACATATTTGTGGTTGCACCTTTGTATTGCAGTCAAGCTAGCATTCTTGTTTAGCCCCACTTGCCTTCCCATGGGAACTTGTTGGCTTTGTTCTTTCTTTTACTTGTTTAGTAGGTCGTGTTTGTTATGAATCTACACACACTACATGAACTCTCTCCTGTCAAAGTTATCTATTTAGGTTGGTTATGGACAACGTGGAGTTAAGGTTGTGAATTTGTTAAGCTCTATTTGTGATGAATACATCATTTGATATTGATTAAGCAACTTTGAGTATTTATTTTCGTTGATGAATGATGAGATTGTTGTTAATAATTGGTTCACTAAGTGGGCAAGCACACTCGGTGTCTGCTATGGTCCATAGCTTAGATTGTGACAATTTTTTACATGAAAAATTATTGTAACATCTTATGTGATAAAATTTAGAAATTAGAAGATAGCAAAAGCTGCTTCGCTTAAAAAGCCTAGACTCATTAAATGGTTAAATGAAAAAACAAATGTACTTAATGGTCTAAGGTCAAACCATTCAAATTCAGACCTCCGTTAAGTGAACACAAACAGAGTATAAATCCTTCTTCCTTTTAAAAGAGTCAGTACAAGATTCACCAACAATATTAAATAATGAGACACAATTATATTCACAGTACATTAAATAACTAACGATAAATTACAAGATTGTTGGAAGAAAAAACTTACCCATAATCACAAATTAGCAGTTGGCCACCATCTTTGCAAACAAAACACCAGTCTTCTGCTATTTCTTCCTTCCTCAAGCTCTTATTTTTCTTCCTCTTCGTCATCACTGTTCCAAAAACTACTTTAGCTCATAGAATTAAGAAACCAGAATGCAGATATGGAGATCTTATTTTCTCTATTGCAAGAGAATTAGCAATATTACATGCAGAACAATATACAGAACAAAAAAAAAAAGAGAAGAAACTTGACACTGATGATTAACAGGGATAATCACAATCACAATGCAGTAAATGAAATGTTACTCTATATAGAAAAAATGCTACCAAGTACTTGCGCTGGTGGGAGTTAGCAGCTACGTAGAATAGTCGAGGTGCGCGCAAGCTGGTCCGAGCACCATCGTCATGAAAAAAGAGAAGAAATTTAGTCAAGAACTATACAACAACAAAAAACCAAGCCAGTTCCCCTATCTTAGGAGGGCAGAGAGTTTGTTTCCGATAAATTAGGCAAGAACTATGCTAAGATATCATCAGAAAATAAACAAAAAATGCAGATATGAAATTATTTAGGCACCCATCAAAGGAAAATCGATAAAGGTGGTGGCTTTGATCAAAATTCGAACATCAGAACTACAATGCAGTATGGCTAGCTAAATCAGGTTTATCTTAACAGCTAAACAAAACAAAACCCAGAACGAAAATTTACATTTTTTTCAATTGAAATGCAGCAAACTTTACCGTTTGTGAACTTGTCATAATTGGGTTTTTGAGAAAGAGAGCAGAGCAGATTCTGCAATGTGGTTTTGATGAGTACTGTATGTAAAGAGAGGAATAATGATGAGTACTGTATGCAAGTAAATGGGTGGGTAGGAATACCAAAATATTTGTTTTTTTCCATGGTAAAGCGCCGTGGCATAATAGCAGTAGCAGCCGTACTATGCCACAGTTGCAGTAGCACACTAGCACTCCTATTGGTGGAGAGATTTTCACAAGTTTTTTCCCACTGACAACCTATTTCTTTATTTGTTCTCTTTTTTAGGGAAGAAAATTCCGATCCATAGTTGAAAATGTAATTTAAAAAATAGTCATTTTTAAGTACGAGCCCGTTTGGACATAAGAATTTTTCCCTTTTTTTCCGAAATCGTTCATAAAATTTTCAGTTTTCACTTGAAGAAGCATTTTGGAATTTTTCGGAAATTTGAAAAACTCCAAAAAGCTATTTTTTAAAATTTTCACTCAAATCACTCACAAAATTTCAAAAACGATCCAAAATTTTATTCATATACAAACGCAACTCTAATTTTCAAATATCATTTTCACTTGAAAAAAAAGATTTATCTTTTTTGAAATTTTACAAGTCTTATGTCCAAACGACCACTTAATGCAAACATAAACTTTGAACAAAAATAACCTCAAGCGTCGTAAATCCACTTTTTCATCTTTTTCTTTTGAACTTCATATATTATCAAGTTGAAACTCCGGGGTACTGTCTCAAAGACAAAAAAAAATACAAGTGAAAACTCTAAAATATTATCATGGAGTTTAACTTTTATTTACTACAATCAAACCTCTATATAACAACACTTCGATATAAAAGTCAAGATTTTTCAGAACCAACTTTCATGTTATGCTATAATATATGTTTTCTGTAATAGCACTTCGTTATAACAATCAAAAATATCTGGAACAAATGCCTGTTATAGAGAGGTTTGACTGTACTTAAAAGCTCTGTGACAATGCCCTATAGTGGAACAAAGAATGAGGAGGGACTAATGAAGGTGTGTGAGTTTATCGCGGTATTTTTTAAAATATTTTGGGTAGATCAGAAGCCACGAATCTATAAGTTTGTCTTAAAATAGATCAAAACCTTTGTCTAATACAAAAGAACATATTCTAATTTTGTAATTAAAATCCAATGGAACATGAATTGTCAATTGAAAATTCGTGAATTTGAAATCCTAGGATTATGCATGTTACATATCTTTAAAAAAAAAGTTGTGCTAATCAAGGAAATAATAAAATCCGACAGTAATATTTAGATGTGATGAAAGTTTTTATAAATAGAATGCCTAAAAGTAAACAATAATGCAGATGGTTTAAGCTAGAGTTCAAAATAGTGTAAATCCCTACAATATCACATTTATCTAGTTAAAAATTCATGTGTTCGAATTCCTTTACGTTCGATCATTTTTAAAATGCTGAAATTGCTTTCAGATATAAAACTAAGGATTATTATCAACGAAAGGCTACATTTCATTTTAAGATTTTTTACAACTCCAATACAATACACTGGAACATTCACTTGTAAAGTTCTAAATTTTAATGCTGCACTTTTAGGGGTCGTTTGATAGGGCGTATAAGAATAATGCTAAATAAGGTGCATTAGTAATGCATGGGTTAGTAATGCAAGCATTAGTTATACAAAGATTATTTCTTATGCATTGTTTGGTGTGGTGTATTAAAAATTAAAATGCATTGCATAATTTTTAAGAAATTTAATTGTTTACAAAAATGCCCTCCATATTCTTTAACTTAAGGGACTTTAAGGATAATTTTGTCTTTAACCATGCTAATGCATGCATTAATAGCCTTTGTATAGCTAATGTCATGGTTTTCTATGCATTAGCTATACATAGGATAATACCAAATAGAGTGTATAACTAATACTTGTATTAATTATACATAAGTTGAAAAAGTGCACCAAACAAAGCATTACTAATACACAAAGCTAATGCATGCATTATTTTCTCTAACACACTCTACCAAACGACCTCTAAGAGTGTAGTGGAAGTGCAAAAACGGAGATTTATTTTAAGATTGGATTGAGAGTAGTAAGGGGTAAGGGTGATTTGAACAATAGTCATTTTACCCTCCTATATCCTGCACAATGCGTTTTTTGCCCTTGAATTTTTAATTCCCTCCTCTATATATTATACTTTTTTATTCTATGAGATTTTTATGGTTTTATCTTTAATTTAAATTATGTTATACCTTATTATAAATGAATTTTATAATATAAATTTAAAAATTAGTTCATTAATGGTAATCAAAATCTTAAAATCTATATCAACAATAGAGAATAAGAGAGAAAGTTAACGGGCAAAGGAGGTAAGAGAATTCAATTGAATCCCCTCGCCAGAAAATTAGACAGCACAAATAGGACAAAAACAAACTTTTTAGTTATATATAAATTTTTGAATCCCTTTGACATAAGAATATGTTATTAAAGTGGTATAGAGATTCAAAAGTTATCTTAGCTCACAACTTCAAATCCTAAATAAATTTTTTTGGGGGTGTTTTCAATCCTCTTATATGGATTTCTGACTCGGCCATTAAAAAAAGATAACTTAAATATATAGTTAATATGCATTACATTAAAATAGCAACTCATAAAGATGACGGTGAATTTATAATATTTATAAAAGGATTATTCTACTTATAATTTTAATGAACATACATTATAATTTATAATAGGTATTACATAATTTAAATTAGAGCTAAAACCATTACAAAAATCGTATGATAAAAAAAATATTAAATAGAGGCGGAAATTAAAAATGCAAGGGCAGAAAAAGGTATTGTGTAGGATAAAGGAGGGAGAATTACTATTGTTCAAAGTTGAGGGGGAAGTTCACCCAATTTTAATACTAACATATTATGTTGGAGTTTCACTTGTAAAAGTTTTGAATTCCAGTATATTATGCTGGAATTTTTTTTATTTTAACTAAGGGTATTTTTATCTAAAAAAATTTATGTTCGCATTAAAGATGACTATTTACAACGATTTTATAAATATTAATTATTTTTCAATTACATGATTGATAAATAGCCAACCCGCACCATTTTTACCTTTTTAGGTCTTTCACCCCTCATGTACAAGATGAAGAAGTGTTGTCACTCGGCTACCTCCTCCCTTTGATTTTGTTGTGTCACCCCTAACCCCCTCCTCCGGCCGACGATTTCTTTCACACATTTGTGTTACACATTCTAAATTTTTCTTAGATTTTGCATTGATTGTTCATGTTTGCCTTGTGAAATCTGAAGAGGTTCTGTCTCTAGTTTCCGTTTGATCCTTTAAATTGGTGCTTCTTCAACAATTGTCTTCATTTTACCGGCGGCTACCTAGATATCAGTGGATTGGGGACGGAGTTTGGGGTTGAGGAACTTGAAGAGTCTGTTACTTTTTTTCGTTGTACTTCAATGTATCTCGTTGTATTCCATGTATTTCATTGTATTCACTGTCTGTTTTCAATATATCTCGCTATATTCCATGTATTTTATTGTATTCACTATCTCACTGTATTCCATGAATGTATTCATATATTTTTTTAATTTATATAATTTATGCATTCAGATATATATATATGTAGTCAAATGTATCTGCAGTATGTATTCTTATGTTTTTGCATTATAGATGACCTGCTACACTTCATGTATTCAATATATTTTTATGTATTTAACTATATTCAATGTAATTATATAATTGCAATATACAAATCTATTTGTAAAGATACCACTAAAAAATATTTTAGTAAAGATACCACTAAAAAGGATAGGATTGAATCTGTTACATCTCGCGATTTTTGTACGTTAAAATTTTTCAGTTAACCGACGTAGACTCGGGGATGAGATCATCTTGACGTTGACGTACTTACGCTATTTATAGCAAGCGATAAATAAGTGTTATGAAGGATAAAGGGGCACACGGATTAAAGAGAATGAGTTTCGTTGAAAGTGGCCAATTTGGAGTAAAATATGGGTCGAGCGATAATACCCGATAATTATGAACTAGTACCATGCAAGGTACCATATGACCACGATAGTATAATATATAAAGTATATATGAAGTATTTTAAAAATAAATAGAATTTTAAGTAATTTGTGATAATTTTTAAATAATACGGATAATTAGTTAATTACCGAGTAACGGGACATTATCCGATTAACTAATAAGCGGATAAAATATAATAATTATCCCCCAAGTAATGTGGCAAGAAGCCACCAAGATAAAGAGTGACTAAGTAGTCACTTATTGCCACCTAGGCATAAATAAGGAATGATGACTAATCTAAGTTGTTTGCACATATCCAATTTGAACCAAAAGGAATTCAAAAAGGTTTCTTTCCAAAAATTCAAGAATCACAAACATTTTTCTCTTAAGATTTCAAACCAAAAAACGCTGGAACAAGTTTTAGTTTAAGTCCATTCTTTAGTTCAAAAACGTCAGAAACAGAACAAATTCGTCCAAGATTTCAAGGAAATCCGGTGTAAATTTCGCAGAAGTAGATTCGTTCAAATAATTCTAGGAACGGGTATGTTAAGGCTCTCCCTTCTTTCTTTTGGCATGGTCCAAGTTATACTGAATAAACGAGCAAACGCACAGTTTCCATAAATTACTTTATTCATAAAAATAGTAGTGGTGTCTATATTCTTAATTCCCCATGAAAAATATTATTATCTTCTGTTCATGGGTCTCAGAATAATACATAGTTGAAAAAAGTTTATTTGGAATGAATATGGAGATTAATACGTATTTTTCATGCATTTCACTCATTTATACATGTGCATTGACCCATGACCAGATGGCGTTATATACGCATATATATGTAAATATATGTATATGGGATAAGGAAAAAGGTTACGGCGTTATATACACACCACCACCTGATCAGCTGGTATATGTTGATGATGTTGCCCAGCCTCAGTAGCTTGATGATATTATGTACACTCGTACCTATGCATGGCAAGACATTTATACGCACGTGCATGACATTATTAACATTTCAGAATTTATAAAGTTATTCAAATTTAAAGATATGTTGTCTTATTCCATGTTTCATCTATGTCTCTTACGTACTAATTTTCATGCCTTACATACTCAGTACATTTTTTGTACTGACGCCCTATTTCACGGGGCCTGCGTTCCATGCCCGCAGGTGCAGGTAGGGAAGCTGACGGTCCCCCTTCTTAGGATCCCTGATCAGCGAGAGTTGGAGTGCTCCACTTGATCCGGAGCTGCTTTTGAGTTTGGTACGATATGTATGTATGTATATGTATATATATATATATATATATATATATATATATATATATATATATATATATATGGGTATGACGTGGCTCATTCCCATCTCTGTACAGTTATATTCCCATTAGAGGTCTGTAGACAGTATATCTAGTTGGGTTGTATGTGGCCTTGTCGGCTTTCAGTTATTGGATATGTAGTTTTCTATAGCAGCCTTGTCGGCTCGCCCACTGTATTGTGTATGTATACGAACATATGCCTTGTTGGCAGGTTTCCTTCATATATGTTATATTCGCAGTTCATCAAATGTTATACAGGTTCATATCTTAAACACATGTTTAGGGGTGTTTGACAGGTAGGACTCAGGCACCCGCCGCGGCCCATCGGTTTGGATCGTGACAAAAGTGGTATTAGAGCAGTTCTATTTTAGGGTTGTCTACAGACCGTGTCTAGTAGAGTCTTGTTTACGGGTATGTCATGCACCACACTTATAAATATGAGGCTACAGGACATATAGGATGTTATCCTCTCTTTTTTATCTTAGATCATGCGATATAAGAATTCATGTTCCTAACGATATGTTACATATTTCCAGCAGTGCCTCCAAAGAGTACGACCACCCAGAAGGGAAAATCCGTGGCTGGTGAGACTACTAGTCGAGCGCCACGAGTTACCAGGGCTCAGGGAGAGTCTCATGATGAGGTTCCATCTCAGACTTCACATACCATGCCTTTTCTAGAAGAGCTCTGAGGGGCACCAGCTCTAACACCCACCCCTATCCATTCAGCACCTCAACCGGATGCGTCGGGTCAGGAGATGAGAGATGCTATTCAGTTATTGACCCGATTAGTAGCCGCACAGCCTCGGCGTTAGGAAGTAGGTATTGGTCATGCAAATAGGTATGTGAGGCGAGGGTGTGACTTTATTAATTTAGACCCTCCGGTATTCACTAGAGCATATCCAAACGAGGACCCTTGGGTATTTATTGATAGAATGTCGAGGACGTTATGGGTAATGAAGGCCACTGCGACCGAGTCAGTTGAGCTAGATTCTTATAGGCTCCGAGATGTTGCAGTTAATTGGTATGAGTATTGGGAATTGTCCAAATGTGAGGATGCCCCTCCAGCAGTATGGTAGGAGTTTACCGAAGCTTTTCTTCGTCATTATCTGCCACCAGAGCTTAGACGGGCCAGAGTTGATAGGTTTTGGACCCTTTGGCAGGGTAACATGAGTGTTCGGGAGTACAGTCTTCAGTTTGATTCGTTAGCTAGGTACGCTCCCACTGTTATATCTAAGATGGAGGATCGGGTTCACCGGTTCGTGATGGGATTAGAGCCTTACTTGCTTAACGATTGTATGTCGGTCTCACTTCAGCCAGACATGGATATTTCTCATATTCAGGCATATGCTCAGGGTGTAAAGGAGCGTAAACAGAAACAGAAGGCTGATCGTGAGCATGATAGGCCCCAAAATAAGAGAGCGAGGTCTTCGGGTCCTTCTGGTGAGTTTTGAGGTGCTTAGAGGCAGTAGTACTTGATGTATCCATCCCATACCTCGGTTAGCGTGCCCCCTCAGTTTGGCGGTAAGAGATTTAATTATTCTACATATTCAGGGTCTAGCTAGAATTTCAGGGCCTCAGGTTCTCAGTATAGGGGCGAGTCAAATCAAATGAGGCCACCCTTGCCAAGATGTACTCAATATGGTAAGCAGCATACCGGACATGTTGTATGGGATTAGGTGTTTGTTATACTTGTGGTTATTCGGG
Source organism: Nicotiana tabacum (assembly GCF_000715075.1). NCBI lineage: Eukaryota > Viridiplantae > Streptophyta > Magnoliopsida > Solanales > Solanaceae > Nicotiana > Nicotiana tabacum. The sequence continues at coordinate 13,986,482 of NC_134085.1, forward strand.
CCACGTTATGAGGGATTGTCCGGTGAGAGGTAATACAAGCATAGCTCAGCCAGCGGGATTTGTAGCTGGTTCGTCATCATCAGTATGCCCCCCTAGGCAAGTTCCCCAGGCACCAATGAGTCGTGGTAGAGGCAGAGGTGGAGCATCTAGCTTGAGCAACCCTTAGAATCGCATTCATGCGTTTGCGGGACGACAGGACCAAGAGTCATTGCCTGATGTTGTTACTGGTATATTACCAGTCTCCTCCTATGATGTATATGCACTGATTGACCCAGGTTCCACCTTATCATACGTTACTCTGTTGGTTGCTAGTAAGTTTGAAATAAAACTTGAATTGGTTAAACCTTTTGATGTGTCTACACCTGTTGGGGGACTCGGTGATAGCTAAGCAAGTATATAAGGGTTGTATAATAGTAGTTCACGGTCAACCTACCGTAGCAGACTTAATCGAGTTAGATATGGTAGAATTTGATGTTATAATGGGTATGGATTGGTTGGCTTCTTGTTATGCCAACGTTGATTGTAGATCGAAGATAGTCCGATTTCATTTTCCAGGGGAGCTTGTTTTGGAGTGGAAAGTTAATACGGCATCGCCGAGAGGAAGATTCATTTCCTATCTCAAGGTAAGGAAGATGATCAGAAAGGGTTGTATTTATCACTTAGTTCGGGTTCAGGATATGGAAGTGGAGTCACCAACCATTCAGTCCATCCCTGTGGTGAATGAGTTCCCCGATGAGCTTACGGGTCTCCCGCCAGAACGAGAAATTGAGTTTTCTATTGACCTACTACCAGATATTCACCCAATATCTATTCCTCCTTATAGAATGACCCCCGCAGAGCTGAAAGAATTTAAAGAATAATTAAAAGACTTACTTGAAAAAGGCTTTATCGAACCTAGTACGTCACCGTAGGGAGCACCTGTTTTGTTTGTGAGAAAGAAAGATGCTTCCTTACGAATGTATATTGATTATAGGCAACTAAATAAGGTGACGATCAAGAATAAGTACCCGCTCCGGAGAAATGATGATTTATTCGATCAGTTGCAAGGTGCCAAGTGTTTTTCAAAGATAGACTTAAGGTCCAGGTACCATCAGGTAAGGGTTAAGGATGAAGATATTCCGAAGACAGCATCAGGACTAGATATGGGCACTTTGAGTTTCGGGTTATGTCGTTCGGTCTGACCAATGCCCAAGCAGTATTCATGGATTTGATGAACTATGTGTTCAGGCCTTTCTTAGATCTGTTCGTAATTGTATTTATTGATGACATATTGGTGTATTCTCGTTCAGAGGATAAGCATGCAGATCATCTGCGTACTGTGCTAAGAGTTCTACAATAAGGGAAGTTGTATGCAAAATTTTCTAAATTTGAATTCTGGCGGAACTCTGTAACTTTCCTTGGGCATATCATTTCAGGTGAAGGCATCCGGGTGGATACACAAAAGATTGAGGCAGTAAAGACTTGGCCTAGGCCCACAACACCGACGGAGGTCCATAGCTTTCTCGGTTTGGCAGGTTATTACAGGAGATTTGTGGAAAGATTTTCTTCCCTTTCAGCACCTTTAACAAAGTTGACTCAGAAGGGAGCAAAGTTTCAATGGACTGATGCTTGCAAACGGAGTTTCCAGGCATTAAAGGACAGGTTAACTTCAGCACCAGTTCTAACGCTTCCAGAAGGGACCGATGGTTACGTTATCTATTGTGACGATTCAGGCGTTAGGTTGGGTTGTGTGCTGATGCAACATGGTAAGGTTGTTGCTTATGCTTCTAGACAGTTAAGAAAGCACGAGAACTACCCGACCCACAATTTAGAGTTAGCTACGGTGATTCATGCACTAAAGGTGTGGAGGCACTACTTGTATGGCATTTATGTTGATATCTATACGGATCATAGGAGTCTCCAGTACATCTTCAAGCAAAGGGAATTGAATCTTTGTCAAAGGAGATGGATGGAGATACTTAAAGACTGTGATGTCGACATTTTATACCATCCGGGAAAGGTGAACGTAGTAGCCGATGTCCTTGGCAGTAGATCTATGGGTAGCCTATCGTATTTACGGCCAGAAAAGAGGGGGATAACCCATGAGGTTCATCAGCTAGCTAGTCTTGGAGTTCGGTTAGTGGACTCAGGTGACGTTGGAATTAATCTTCAGGATATGGCAACATCCTCTTTAGTAACTGAAGTAAAGGAACGCCAGTATGAGGATCATATGTTAGTTCATTATAGGGATACCCCCTTCAGAAGGAGAAGATGTCGTTTGAAATTACAGAAGATGGGGTCCTCAAATATCGATGACGATTATGTGTGCCTAATGTTGTAGGGATACGTCGGCAGGTTATGGGAGAAACTCAATATTCTCATTATTCTATCCATCCAGGAGCAATAAAGATGTATCATGATATTACGGAAGTGTACTGGTGGGACAGAATAAAAAAGGATATAGCAGAACTTGTTGCCTAGTGTCCTAACTGTCAGCAAGTTAATATTGAGCATCAAAAACCCGGTGGATTATTGTAGGCTATGGAGATTCCGACTTGGAAATGGGAAGTAATCAATGTGGATTTCATCGTAGGCTTACCTCGTACCCAATGTAAGTTCGATTCGATATTGGTGATTGTTGATAGGCTTACAAAGTTAGCCCATTTTCTACCCGTTAGAACTACATATTCCTTAGAGGATTATGCAAGGCTTTATATTAAGGAGATAGTACGACTGCATGGTGTCCCTGTATCTATTATCTTAGATAGAAGAGCTCAGTTTATAGCTAGATTTTGGAGGTCCTTCTAAAAAGGATTGGGGACTCGAGTAACTTAGTACAACATTTCATCCCCAGACAGACGAACAGGCTGAGCATACTATTCAAACACTGGAGGATATGTTACGAGCTTGTGTAATAGACTTCAAAGGTAGTTGGGATGATCATCTGCCGCTTATTGAGTTCGCATATAATAATAGTTATCATTCTAGTATTCAGATGGCTCCATACGGAGCTCTTTATGGACGGAAGTGTAGGTCGCCTATAGGGTGGTTTGATGTTGGAGAATCAGGATTACACAGGCCAGACCTGGTTCAGCAAGCCATAGAAAAAGTAAATCTTATCCGGGATCAACTATTGATAGCTCAGAGTCGTCAGAAGTCATATTCTCACGTGCGGCGACAAGATTTAGAGTTTGGGGTTGATGACTAGGTATTCTTAAAGGTATCACTTATGAAGGGTGTGATGAGGTTTGGCAAGAAAGACAAACTTAGCCCATGGTATACTGGGCCTTATAGGATCATTCGGAGAGTGAGCCAAGTAGCTTATGAGTTAGAATTGCCCTCGGAATTAGAATCTGTCCATCCAATTTTTCACGTATCTATGTTACGAAAATGCATTGGCGATCCTACCCGAGTGGTGCCCACGAATGATGTATAGATTATAGAAGACTTATCATACGAGGAAGTTCTGGTTGCCATCCTAGACCGACAAATCCGCAAGCTACGGAATAAGGAGGTAGCCTCCGTGAAAGTACTTTGGATAAACAACAATGTGGAAGAAATGACTTAGGAGGCCGAGGAAAACATAAAGTCTAGATATCCCTACCTATCTTCTCCTCCAAAGAAGGGTCCGATTGAGACATCATAACCATAAGGTATGTGTACAAATTCTTTTATTGGTTATTGGCGTTGGTCATGTGAGGTCATTGTCATTATTGATAATTGTGGTCATGTGTGGCGTTGGGTTATTAAGTTTCTACGGGGAGAGTTGGTAGTAGTGTTATTACAAAGGCGACCCTGCCAAAGTTATATGGATCACGGGGAATTGAACATTCGAGGACGAATGTTTCTAGGGGGAAGGATGTTACATTTCGCGATTTCCGTACGTTAAAATTTCGTTTTTAGTTAACCGACGCAGACTCGGGGATGAGATCATCTTGACGTTAACGTACTTATACTATTTATAACAGGCGATAAATAAGTGTTATGAAGGATAAATGGGGTACACATATTAAAGAAAATGAGTTTTGTTGAAAGTGGCTAATTTGGAGTAAAATACGGGTCGAGCGATAATACCCGATAATTATGAACTAGTACCATGCAAGGTATCATATGACGATGGTAGTATAATATATAAAGTATTTTAAAAATAAATAGAATTTTAAGTAATTTGTGATAATTTTTAAATTATGCGAGTAATTGGTTAATTACCGGGTAACGAGACTTACCTGATTAACTAATAAGCGGATAAAAATATAACAATTATCTCCCAAGCAACGTGGCAAGAAGTCACCAAGATAAAGAGTGACTAAGTAGTCACTTATTGCCACCTAGGCATAAATAAGGAATGATGACTAATCTAAGTTGTCTGCACATATCCAATTTGAACCAAAAGAAATTCAAAAAGTTTCTTTCCAAAACTTCAAGAATCACAAACATTTTCCTCTTAAGATTTCAAATCTAAAAATGTTGGAACAAGTTTTAGGTTAAGTCCATTCTTTAGTTCAAAAACTTTAGAAACATAACAAATTCGTCTAAGATTTCAAAGAAATTCGGTGTAAATTTCGCAGAAGCAGATTCGTTCAAATAATTCCAGGAACAGGTATGTTAAGGCCCTCTATTCTTTCTTTTGGCATGGTCCAAGTTATACTGAAAAATGAGCAAACGCACAATTTCCATAAATTACTCTATTCATAGAAATAGTAGGGGTGTCTATATCCTTGATTCCCCATGAAAAATATTATTATCTTCTGTTCATGCGTCTCAGAATAATACACAGTTGAAAAAGTTTATCCGGAAGGAATATGGAGATTATTATGTATTTTTCATGCATTTCACTCATTTATACATGTGCATTGACCCACGATCAGATAACGTTATATACGCATATATATGTAAATATATGTATATGGGATATGGGAAAAGGTTACGGCGTTATATACGCACCACCACCTGATCAGCTGGTATATGTTGATGATGTTGCCCACAGTGGCCGAGACGATATGATGGGATGCCCTCAGTGGCTTGATGATATTATGTACACCCTTACCTATGCATGGCAAGACATTTATACGCATGTGCATGACATTATTAACGTTTCAGACTTTATAAAGTTATTCAGATTTAAAGATATGTTTCCTTATTCCATGTTTCATTTATGTTTCTTACGTACTAATTTTCATGCCTTACATACTCAGTATATTTTTTGTACTGACGCCCTATTTCACAGGGCCTGCGTTCCATGCCCGCAGGTGCAGGTAGGGAAGCTGACGGTCCCCCTTCTTAGGATCCCTGATCAGTGAGAGTTGGCGTGCTCCACTTGATCCGGAGCTGCTTTTGAGTTTGGTACGGTGTGTGTGTGTGTGTGTATATATATATATATATATATATATATATATATATATATATATATATATATATATATATATATGGGTATGACGTGGCTCATTCCCATCTCTGTACAGTTATATTCCCATTAGAGGTCTGTAGACAGTATATCTAGTTGGGTTGTATGTGGCCTTGTCGGCTTTCAGTTATTGGATATGTAGTTTTCTATAGCAGCCTTGCCGGCTCGCCCACTGTATTGTGTATGTATACGAACATATGCCTTGTTGGCAAGTTTCCTTCATATATGTTATATTCGTAGTTCAACAGATGTTATACAAGTTCATATCTTAAACACATGCTTAGGGGTGTTTGACAGGTAGGACTCATGCACCCGTCGCGACCCATCGGTTTGGGTCGTGACAGAATCTCTGAAGATTGCTCTATTTTTTGGGGTATTTTTCGGTTGAGAATCTTTTCTATAATTGGAAATATAAATTTTGTGTGTTATAATTAAGTTTGTTGAGTTATATTAGGAGTCTATCGCATTAATTGATTCACTTACCGTTTTTAAACAACTGAAAACCTTTTTTCGCAAATTTTGTTATTGTATTCACGAATATAGCTCGCGAATACAATCGATTACATTCTCTGGTTAGCTGGACTCCCCTATTTTTTCTCCGAGTGTTGCTACTGTATTCATGAATACAGTAGCAAAAGTACATCGAATACAGTCTATAATAACTGAAAATATAGCTATATGAAGTAATTTAGTAAATGGTAGCTATAACAAGCTAATAATCACTAAAACATAGTGGTTTCTGAAAATATCTCATAAAATTATTACATTCATGAAATACATGGGTCAGCACAACAATGGACTCAATCAAGTTCGAATTTAGTGCTTAGCCATTAATATTAGTAAATTAAATAAGGAATTTTTACATTCCTATGCCACATAGGAAACCTTATTACCCTCAATGTTTAAGGTTTGACTTAATTACACTTAGTATACCAAATTACCAATTCTATACCATAATTAATTAAGGGTATAATTAATTGTACGTTTTTTACTCCTTAATTAAAGGAATCTGAAAATTCTTCTTTGTTTATATGAGATTCTCTCTCCTAACCTCTCAACCCCACCCACATTTTACCCATACCCACGTTCTTTTTACCATTTCCATCTTCTGAAACCAAATTCTCCCTCTAAATTCACAGAAAATTGAAGAAACCCTTCAACAAAATTGGTTCCCCATTTTACTCCAGTTGAAGTTCATCAACGAAGAAGTAACAAAGCTTCGAAACAAAGTCCTAAAAAATCAGCAGTAGCTGATATACCCTCATTTGATTTGGGTGTTTTATCACCAAAATCACCCAAAAAGCAAAACAAATCTCCACATGCAATTGCAGAGACTACTCATAGTTCCTCTCCCCGACAAATCAGAGCTGAGATGAGAACCAAACAAAAACATGATGTAGATGCTGGAGAAACTTCTACACCAGGCAAACAAGTCAAACGAAAAGGAAAAGAGCTTTTGGTAGATGACGACTTTGTAGAAGAGGTCCCTAATCTTCGAACAGGAAAGAAAGGAAAGGTGTCTCGTGGTTCAAAAAATCCAAAAATAAAGAAACATTAAAAAAACACCCTAAAATTGTTTGCAACCAATCATTGGTGAAGGTAAACATTTATTAGTTTCGTTTCTAATTTTTTAGTTTGGTTTATGATGGTAAAATCTATGTTATACGTGTTTTAGACAAGTGTAGAGTAATTGTCTTAATTTTGAAGATTATTTGTAGTTGTGATGTTCTGCCTTTATAGTTGTAGATATTTTGTAGTTTTTTTGTAGTTATATTGTTAGGTAACTTGTACTATTTGAAGCAGAATTGTAGTTATCTTTTGTTGCTGCCTTTTTGTAGAAAATACTTTAAATTGTAGATCTTATGTAATCATTTGTAGTTATGTTGTAGATAAAATTTAGATGAATGTATCCTTTTTATGCATTTTATTAATGTGAAATAATTTATTATTTATGCGGAATGGACACTTTTTTGCCCCACATAATATTGATTATGGGGTGCTTAGCATTCCTAGTCAGATTAAAGAGTTTCTTTCCTCAAATGGGTTGAAGCTTTTCAAAAAGACGTGTTTTGGATACTTACTGTCCCTTCCCACCATATGCATGCAAAACCAAGCCATTCATCTTCTGATGAAGTATGAATTGACCAAATCCAATGCATCATATTTTTCTATACAATTAAGGGTAAAACATTAATTTTGGATTGAGTGAGTTTGCATTAATTACTGGTCTAAGATGTGTTACCCAGGTTACTGATTTTGGTTATACTCCCACTTATGTTAGCAAAATAATGAGCAGTTATTTTCCTAACAAATTAAAAGTGGAGAAGTCTTATTTGAAACAGATAGTAACCACTGGATCCTCGGTAAACGATGAGGATGCGGTAAAGTTGTGCATCCTTTATCTTTTAGAATTTTTCATTTGTCCTTCAGACAAAGATCATATTTCTTTTGTAGATCACTTTAGGTTCTATTTGGTAGAATCTGGGCAGTATGAGTCATATCCATGGGGTATTAAATCTTTCACCCAGATGATGGAATCTGTTAGGCACAGACTAAATCCGTATGTACATTCTTATCTCATACGGGGATGCTCACTAGCATTGCAAGTATGGCTTTATGAGTGTTGCTCTATTGTCAGCACTGATCTAGCTACGAGGTGTTCTAACTCAATACCTCGCATACTAAGATGGTCAGCTAATAAGGGCAGATTTGGTTAGCTACCTTTGAAGAGAAGATGATAAAGCCTGAGTGGATAAAGGTAGAGTTTTTTTTTATGATTATACACTTACCTTCAAAATATCTACAATTATTCTACATTTTCTGTCTTGATCAAACTAATTTATTTTTCCTCATTCAGTTTACCAACATAGGTGAATCTGGAGAAGAGATTGCAGTACTGAATTTGTCCGACAAAATTGAGTACAAAGTTCAAGAAGGTGAACAAACATCTGAGGTTCTCAATGTTGATCCTCCTACATTGGAACCCAAACAAATAGATAGAGAAGAGGACAAGGAGTCCATTGCTAAAAAGATCATAAAATTAGAAAAAGGAATTGAGCAGGTAATACATATAAACTACAATATATTTACAACATATCTACATTTCATAAACTGTCTACAAAATATTTACAAATTTGTAAATTCTGATATATATATGCATATGTTTTTGAATGTATGTTAGGACATATTATGAAGTTAACAACTTACTATATTGTAACTTGTAGGTTGATGGAAAACTTGAAGATTTTAGGAAAGCTGTCTTTGTAGAACTCGATAGCCTTCGAGGGTTTATAAATGAGTTTGTGCAGATTGTTTTGCAAATGATAAACAGTAGAAATGTGCAAGATGATGCAAAGGTAAGATCTGACTTTTATTTTTATAGCAAAACAATTTAGACATATGAAAAAATATATACAAACTAACATAAAACATTCAGTTTGTTGGTAGTTCAACAAAAAACAATGACCAACAAAAAGACTTGAAAAATCAGCATTTTCAGTTCAATATTGGGGAACAAGTGCAGGTCAGCACTAGCAAAATAGGTATCTACAAAATACCTACAAAGTATCTACAATTTGTGTCAGTGTATATACAACATATCTACATTTATCCACAAATTATCTACAATTTTGATACACATATGCTACAACTTTCAAGCCATCATTATCCAGTATTATTTACCATTTTTAATTATAAAACAGAGCATGTTGAAGGTGCAGTTGGTCAAGAAAATCTTCCAGCACATGGTGATTTATATACACATTTTCAAGTTGCAGCTCATAAAGACAAAACAGGTATCATACTTTCATTCAGAGATATTTTCTTGTTGTTTATAAATTTTAACATTCATGTTAAGTAAGATAAGAATTGTGTTACAGTGATGGAAGATATCAATGCGCAGTCCCCAATTCATGGAGTGACAGTAGCAGCTCAGACAGAAGAGGTCATTGAGGAACATGACAATGAAGGTGCAGATGCACAGTATGTGGATCTAGGTGATTCAGAAGGATCAGGAGTTGAGAAGAAGGGGGTCACACTAGATGATTTTGAGTTGTCTGACAACTTATCCCAGTTGGTTAAGTTTGGCGAGCCCATACAAGATGATGTAACACCTATGCATCCGGGGAGAACAAGGCATCCGGGAAAGCATGCCCGATCACCATTTATCCCTCTATACAGTTCTGGGGGCAGCAGCTCGGTTGGACCTAAAATTTTCTACCTCAAGCACCCTTTTACTACTGTTATTGGTGAAGATGTAGATTCGGAGGTTTTAGATAACTTCAACAAGTGGTTATACCACTGTAGCGACAAAGGTTCAAAGAGGTATAAATGCATAATTTGACACTTGCATTTCAGCATTTATCTTTTACATATTTAATTCAATCTACAATTTTTTTTGACATTTATTTGTTGTTACGTGAGGAAGACTCTGTTTTCCACAAAGGATAACCAAATTAAGCCTTTGTTAGACCTTGGAGTGAAAAAAGTTGATAAGAAGGAATGGTTCTTTTCCCTGGCTCACCCTGGACAAGTCCTCAATGACTCGGTAAGTATCAATGAGTCTATTCCCAAGATATGATTTGTAGATATTTTGTCTTCTGTTTTGTAGTTTAATTGTAGTTATGTTATAAATATTTATAATATATGAAGATGACTTGTAGTATAAATTGTAGATATGATTGTAAATATTGTCTTTCTTGTATCTAGTGTAATTGTATTTAGGTTTCAAATTATGTATCATATTTGAAGATTATTTATAGTATAAATTCTATATTTATTTTGTGGACAGAATAGTTTGTTGTTGTATTTCATGTTTGTAATGTAATTGTAGTTATTTCGTAGTTTATGTAGAACATTACAAGATTAATTGTAGTATAAAATGTAGATATAATGTAGACATGATTGTAGATGTTGTGTTACATGTTTGCCCAGTAACTATAGATAAATTGAAGTTAATCTGAAGTTGACTTTGTAGTTTAAATTGTAGAGCTGTTTTTAGACATCATTGTAGATTTTTTGTTTCTGTTTTATAGTAAATTGTAGTTTTATGTAGATTATTTGAAGTTGACTTGCTGTTTATATGCCAACTATTTTTGGTTGCAGCACATTGACGTTTTAATGTATTACTTGAGGAAAAGAGGCAAGTATGGCACCAATAACAAGACCGGGTTTACCACAATGAATTGTTTGTTCAAGACTAGGATATAACAAATTTATGAAAAGTTCATAAATTCACCTCCACAAAAGAAGTATTCGGCTGTTAAACCCCAAGATGTTGTTGCAGAATATATTTTGGGGTATAGACTACTTGCCAATATTTCATGGGATGAAATTGACTATGTCATCATGCCCGTCAATTTTGTAGAAATATTCCATTGGGTGTTGGTCGTTTTCGACATTGCAGACAGGCAACTTTATGCCATGGTCTCTTCATGCAACCATCAAGTTGTTGAATCCTGTGTCAAAAAGTTCTCTGTTATTATCCCTTTGAATTTGTCATGCACTGATTTTTATGGGAAGCGTAAAGACATTAACTTCAAGAATACAAAGGCATATATCGAGAAACCTGTTACCGACCCTCTTAACATTCAGTGGATCGTTGGAGAGATTCCACAACAAAAAGAAGGGTCACTGTAAAAAATATATTCTCTCTTTCTATGCATTTAATTCTTTTTTTATTTCTAATCATTTGGTAAATATTTAAAAAAAATTGTGTTTTGCAGCGATTGTGGTGTATTTGTTGCTGCCTTTGCGGAGTATGTTAGCCTTGGAGATTTGTCAATTCCCGCAGAAGACCTTTCTGATATTGACCAACATCGTAGACGCTATGGAGCGCTCCTATGGGACTATGCTACAAAGAAGCAGGAAGATGGGTCAATCAGTGAAAGTGAGGTTACACGCATACTAGCAAGGAGGAAGGGTGCACCTGCATTGAATGAGAAAACAAGAGTCCACAGAAAGAAGAAGTAGTGTCATGTATATGTAATTTAGTTGATGGTAGTTTGTAGGAGAAGTATAGTACACAACTTTCTGAACAATTCATTTGTGTTTTTATTGTAGCAGACCTTTTGTTTTGTTAATTTCTATCTAGTGTAATAGTTCACTTGAAAATAACTTGGTGTTTTTATATCTAGTTGTTTAATATTTACAACACTTGTTCTTCATTATCTTAAACGTAGTTATTATGTTATTAGAATACAATTTATCAACAAAAAAACTTCAAATTATCTACAATCTGGAAACATTGAATGTTGAGATTGTATATAATTTTATAGTTGAATATGTATATAATTTGTAGGGAATACCTCCAGTTGTATTTAATTTCTGTATATAACTGTCAGTTCAAGTTAAATTATTATTTTTTAACTTGTAGTTATATTGTAGATAATAAATATTAACTGTTATGAACAGAATGTCAAAAATGGAGGTAGATGTTTGACACAATACAAAAAAATATGTTAAAAAACACAGAAACAAATTGAAATTAACTACATTATGATCTTTAATAACTTAAACGATTACACTCAAAATTCTGTTAACTTGAACACACTAACAATTATTTTGAAATACTATTGTAACTACATGATATTTATTTCTTTTTGGGCGCATTCTTGCAAGATCTTTTGTTATGCCCTTCACCTCCACAGTTGCCACATAACACCTTGTACTTCTTTGACTTTAGTTTATCATATATTTTGTATCTTTTCTTTTGAGGTCTTCCTGGCTGCCTTTTCTCTCCCGTAGGTGGATTTACTACTTCATCAAATATATGTTGTGACACATTTCACTTGCTTTCATCAGGAAGGGAATTTACTGGTATTTCATATGTACGCAACAGACTCTCCTTTGTGTAATACGGAGAGCAATAGTTTTCATAAGTTTCATTCCTATGCCTTAAAGCTGCCAAAGCATGCACACATGGAAGTTCATCAAGTTGGAACTGGCCACAACTACATTTCTTGCTTTCAAAACACACAATGTACCGCTTCACACAATCTATCACAATATGGATATGATCTGTCAAAGCACTCACCTACAATTATATAACAAACAGAAAGAAAAATATTTACAATCATAAAAATAGATTATTTACAATTTATGAACAACTTATCTACAATTTATCTACAATCTACAAATTAACTACAATTTGTATACAATTTATATACAATATGGAAATATTGTATATTAAAATATTATTTTTCTGCACCAAATAAACAGATTAAGTTTCTTAGATAATATTCTGTTGTTCTCCAATTCTTTGTTGAATTCGGACCCAAGGAATGTGAAAGTACCCTTTGCCTTCAATAACTTCTCGTTCGTCCAACGTTCAAGAAGTGTCCTCATATACTCTAATAGGTCAAATATTGGCAGCTCTCTTGCATCTTTTGTTACAGCATTCAACGACTCTGCAATGTTTGATGTCATAGTCCAAGTTCTATTCACCGTTGCATGTACTCTTGACCATCTATGATATGATTTAACACGCGGGTCTATCTCTTCAATCTTCGACATCCTTTCATTAAACTCATCCAGAGTATATGATCGTGCTGTAGCAAAGTACAATTCATTTAATTGTAGATGACCCTTCTTGAACTTTGCCCTTATATTTGTCCAAATATGCCACATGCAAGAGTAGTGTGGCACGCCCGGATAGACAATTGATGTTGCCTTCAGGATACTCTCATTCCTATCTGAAACAACACACATTGAAGTTCTTTCACCATATGCTTGCTTGAATTGCTCAAAAACCACTTCCACGATGCGTCATTTTCTGAATCAACCACAGCATATGCCAAAGGCAATATTGTACCTACATTATTAGTTAAAAAATAATTAACTTGTAGCTTTGAAAATGCATATAAAAACACAAATACATATAAACTTGTCACGACCCAATTCCCGAACCTGGTCGTGATGGCGCTTCTCATGAAGACAAGGCCAGCCATTCAACCCAATTCATCCTTTTAAGACAATTAATTAACACAATTATAGTATAAACATGGTTTAATAATATCCAATAGCGGAAAGTATAGATAAAATACGGAAATCCAACCCAACTCAGCCCTAACCGGAGTGTCACAAGTCATGAGCTACTACAGAGTTTACTAAAATTCTACAAAGTATGGAATTAGGAACAAAGTTTGAAGATATCATAAATAACAGAAGATAAGGGAGAAAACAGGTCTGCGAACGCCATGCAGCTACCTCGATAACTCCGATGAAAACTGAACAGCAGAAAACTCGCTCTATGCCTCAGGAATACATGTACCTGCACACATGGTGCAGGCAGTAATGTGAGTACTCCGACCCAGTGAGTAATAAATATAAATAATGACTGAAGGTAAGAAAACACGTTAAGGCACATAACATTCTATACAAAAGCAGTGAAATCATTTAAAATAACAATTCAGTGAAACATCATGTGAAATTTCTTTTAAACCAGTAAAACTGGTAATTTGGCAGTAAAATGACGAGTAGAAATCTGCCCCTCGGGTTCAATATCAAAACAACAAGTAGAAATCTGCCCCTCGGGCTTAGTATCAAAATAATAACTAGAAATCTGCCCCTCGGGCTCAGTATCAAAATAATAACTAAAAATCTGCCCCTCGAGCTCAGTATCAAAATAATAAGTAGAAATCTGCCCCTCAGGCTCAGTATCAAAATAATAATTAGAAATCTGCCCCTCGGGCTCAGTATCTCAGAACAGTATCATCCCCTCAGGCTCAGAACAGTATAAAGCAACCAGTCAATGAAATAAGAGCACATAATTATTATGGCAGATAATGCAGATAAAGAATAAATGCATGAGTGCAATGCAATGCATATGACAGTACCCTCTGGTACCCACTGCGGCGTGCAGCCCAAGCAATCCATATTTATTTATCGTCAACGACGCTCACTGGGGGGTGTACAGACTCCGGAGGGGCTCCTACAGCCCAAGCGCAATATCAAGCCATCTCGTAGCATCAAATCTAGGCCCTCGGCCTCATATCAATCTCAGTATAATCACCCAAGCTCTCAGCCTCAATATCAATGTAATCAACCAGGCTCTCGGCCTCAATATCAATATAACACTGCTGCGGCACGCAACCCGATCCATGCTCAGTCCAGAAATCATCATAAGCCCATTGGGCATTTATAAAACAGTAGTTCTCAGCCCGAAATATCATTTAAGTTTTCAAATCTTAGAAAGATGGCTGAGTTTGCAAAACAGTATTTAAAACCTTGGACTGAGGTCAAAGGATATGCAAAATATGCGAAAGCAGTGATATCAATCCCTGAAGGATTCAAATAATTGGCAAGAAGCCTACAATTGGAAACATGACTGAGGATATAAATTCTTTAACAAAATAAGTGAGGAAAATCAGTCAAAAATCCTCTAAGGGTTCCACAGGTCGGCACAAGGCCCCAAGCATGGCAACAAGCCCAATTTACAATAATAAAATATACGTCTCAACCAAAAAATGTAGTAAAATATCTCTCGGGACGGACCAAGTCACAATCCCCAACGGTGCTCTACCCCACGCCCGTTATCCGGCGTGCAAGTCACCTTAGTATAGCGTTACGATGTGAAATTCCGGGGTTTCAAACCCTCATGACATCATTTACATCTATTACTCAACTCTAGCCGGCCAAATACTACTCCGCGATGCCCTTTCCTTACGTATCGACCTCCTCGCGCGTCGAATCTGGCCAAAACCACAACGAATACATCACAATAGGATAAGGGAATATAACCCAATCGAAAAGACTCGAAAAATATCAAAAATCACGAAATTTGCAAAACCCGAGCCCCGGGCCCACGTCTTGAAATCCAGAAATTTTTACATCAAAATGTTCCTTATCTCGCCACGAGTCTATACATACCAAATTCACAAGAATCGGAGTCCATTTGACCCCTCAAATCCTAAATTTCTTATAATTTGGCTATGTTTTCATGGATTTCTAGGATGATTCTTCAATAAAATCATGTATTTAACTCATAAAACTTACCTCCAATCGATCTTAGTTGAAACTCTCTTCAATCCCCGTCCAAAAGCTCTCAAAATGACTAAAAATGGTGGAGAAATGGGGTGTTTTTCGCGAATGAATGTAAACATTCTGCCCAGAATTTTTCGGAATTACTGTTCACTCCGTGTTACTGTTCACGGATAATGTTACGGGGTACTGTTCACGGATACTATTATGGGGTACTGTTCACGGGACTATTCACTGATACTGTTACGGGCACTGTTCATGGGCACTGTTCATAACTACTGTTCATAGTGCTGTAAAAAAAATGCAACAACTTTATTTTTTTCATGCCTAAATCGATCCGTTAACCTTACGAAATACACCCGAGGCCCCCGGGACCTCAACTAAAAGCACCAACATGTCTTAAAACATTATCCAAACTTGCTCCAATCATCAAAACACCTCAAAAACCCGAATTCAAGCCTAAGTTCTTTTAAAACTTCTAAAACACACATTCGATCAAAAACCCGACCAAACGATGTCCGAATGACCTGAAATTTTGCACACATATCCTAAATGACACAATGAAGCTATAACAACTCTCGGAATTTTATTCCGACACCCGGATCAAAATCTCACCTATCAACCGGAATTCGTCAAAATACTAACTTCGCCAATTCAAGTCTAATTCAACACCGGACCTCCAAAATTACTTCTGGTCCTGCTCCTAAGTCACAAATCACCTCCCGAAACTAACCGAACTGTCGAAATTTACATCCGAGCCCTCTAACTCATAAGTCAACGTCCGATTGACTTTTCCAACTTAAACCTTCTTAAAAGAGACTAAATGTCTCATTTCTTATCAAAATCGCTCCAAATAAATTCTAATGCACCCAATACCGATAATGAAACATGAGGAAGCAGAAAATGGGACGAACGAGACAATAACTTATGAGACGACGGGTCGGGTCGTCACAAAACTACAATATATCTACAAAGTATCTACAATTTATAAACTGCCTACAAAATAACTACAATTTTACCTGCTGCATCCATTGTGCTTGTTGTTCGCATAATCTCCCTGTAGGCTGACTTTAAGAATGTCCCATCAACCACTACTACTAGTCTACAATATTTCTAACCACGTATTGATGTACAAAGAGCAACAAATGCATATAAGAAGCATTCATCTGCTATATTCTTCAATTTAACAACTGAACCAGGATACGTCTTCTCAAGAATATAAAAATATTTTGGTAATTTGCTGTAGGAGTCAGCCGGATGACCTCCCAAAAACTGTAAAGCCTTTTCCTTTGCTCTTCATGCTTGCATGTAGCTTAGGTTCATTCCGTGTTGGGACAACATGTCAGTTTGTATGTCCTTTCGTGTGTAAACTGTCTTAGGATCACAATACTTTGGAATGATCATGCTACCAACTACAACTGCAATATGTTTGCGCTGTATGAATGTGTCGTCCATTAAGGTGCATGTGTGTTGTCGGTTGAAACTCCTGACCTTGAACATTGTCGAATCATTAATTGATGTTGCCTTGAAGTGCCAATTACAGTTTTCTCCAACGCATATAAGCCAGTAGCTACAAAAAAAATATATTTATAATACATGTTATCAATGTAGATGTAACAAAAGGACTGTTTTAACATAAAGTAACACACTATACAATATAACTACTTTTCATCTACAATGTTTGAAAAACACATATCACAAGGAAAATACTGTTTATAATGATCTATTCACCATTTATATATTCATACCTTATGTGGCTAGATCTTTTAACCCTGAACTGGTACTTGTGCATGACAGAATAGTGCTTCATTGCAGTTGCAATTGTTTGCTTGTCTTGATACAATTGTCCCTCTTCGATAACACTTTGTGTACCTTCAGTTATTATTTCACTTTGATATTCCTCTATGACGGGAGAGGCTAGCATATCAAGTAACTTTATTGTCCCAGACGAACCTGCATGAAAATAAAGATAAACAGTATTATTTCAATTTTGTAGAATCTTTGTAGATATATTGTAGATGAGAGAAAATTTTGTAGTCAACATTTTTTTTCACGTAGATTGTAGTTTAATTGTAATATAAATGTAGTAATTATGTAGATACCCTTACAATAATACTGCTTTATAAACACTTAAACTTATTTGTAGTATATTTGTAGAATTTTTGTAGAAAATTTGTAGATGAAGAGAAATTTTTTGTAGTCAACAAGCATAGATTGTAGTTTAATTGTAGTGTAAATATAGTAATTTTGTAGATAATCATGAAAATAATATTGATTTATACATCCTAAAACTGATGTGTAGTTTATTTGTAGATAAATATAGGAATTTTATAGATATTACCGTAAAATCAGACTTCCATAGAATTTGAAACATAACAAACCTGCACTTGTGTTCTCATTGGTAATAGTCAATTCCATATTGAAATCTCGTACACTTACACATAGCAGATACGATCCTAAGTTTTTATTCTCCTTTTTTTGTCTCCATATACACACGAACCCCATATCGTTCCTAATCTCCATTGGAGGACAATTCTCATTCACAATGTATTTGATTTCTACAATTTTTTTCGAAGTATCAATCATTAATTGCTCTGCAATTGTAGAAATCAATATATTGTAACTTGCATCCTCATCGAGCACAATGCCATCAACTTGAAAATCTCTAAATCTGCAATAGCTATCCCAATTCCTATTTAATTGTAGCATGATTGAGATTTTGGACATGATTGCGTGTCGTTGCTGAGGTATTGTTCAATATTTTTTTATTTTTTTTTGATTTTTTGAATTAAGAAAAAAAGATGAAGAACAGAGTATCGACATAATTGATTTCTACAATTTGACTTGGATTTGTTGAATATTTTGTCGCTTTTTTGATCAGTGGATTGAGGAAAAAAGTCGACAAACTGAGCTTTTGCAGAACTGATTTCTATAATTTGATTCGAATTTGTTGAAGATTTTGTCTTTTTTTTATTTGTGGTAGGAAAAATATCGAAGAACAAAGTTTTTGCAGAAAAGTGTCTATGCAATTTGATTTTAAATTGAAGATAAAGGATTTCCGTTTCAAATTTGATCTGAAGGTCGCTAAATCAATTAGAATATTCTGTTCCTGATTTGTAGCGCACCTAATTAGGAAGATTCAGCTACTAATAATTAGTATTTAATGAAATAATTGTAGAAAAAGTGTGAACATGGCAGATAAATTAGAAACTATGCACATATTTAATAATAAAGTTTCATATATGGTATAGGAAAGAAAAAATTCCTATTTATAATATACTTCGTGCTCATTTAGTTTGAGAATAAGAGAATATAATCATGGTATAAGTTTGGGTATTGGTTTATACAGTGTTTGATTTGTATGTTGAAACTTGACAATACATGAATTAAGTTATGCGCATTAAACTAAGGGGTCGTTTGGTAGAGTGTATAAGAATAATGCTGAATATTGTGTATTAGTAATGCTTGCATTAGTTATGCTGAGATATTTCTTATCCATTGTTTAGTTTAATGTATTAATGCATTGCACAATTTCTATAAGAATTATTTGTTTCCAAAAATACCCTCATAATCAGTCCATTACTTTATCTTTTTAAAAAAATATATGTTGAGGAATGTTTTTATATAAAAAAGGTTTTAAAAAATTATTTAATTTGTCTACATATATTGCAGTGTAGAACTTAATATTTATTTATAAAAACAATATGCTAAGTATTTATTTATTTACTAGGGACATAATTTTATTTATCACTTTCTTGGATTATTTCAAACTTGCTTTAATATAATAACATATTTTAATCAAGCATAAATTTTGAAGGACAAATTTGTCTTTAACTAAGATAATGCATGCATTAAAATCCATTTCATTATTAATGTCATGGTTTCTTATGCATTAGTTATGCATATGATAATACCAAATAGAGTGTATAACTAATATTTGCATAACTAATGTATATGTTCAAAAAGTGTACCAAACAAAGTATTACTAATACACAAAGTTAATGCATGCATTATTTTACCTAATGCATCGTACCAAACGACTAAAAGATAAAATTACATTTTATATGGTCCTCAAAACCATCATCATCAATACCTTTTATATCTCATTTTTTGTGCAAAGAACCAAATGTCTCATAAAGGATAATTTGTGCATTATAATCCTTGGATTAATAATCGTTATATTATAATCCCTGCCTAACTTATTTTTTCGACCAAATGACCCTTTCCTTATAAAGAGAAGAGGGCAAACTTAGAGTAAATTATTTTAAAAATTTCCTTAGAATATGTTAAAATACACTTTCGTATTTCTGGATAAAACACTTAATATATTTATGTCATAATTCACATTGTCAACAGTAGTATATTAAGAAGTCTATCTAAACTAAGCCTATAATAGTATATTGATTTTTCATATGTATGTCGTGTTACTAACGAGGGTGCAGAAAGAACAAAATAGATGAATACACCCCAAGATCCACAACAATAACGGAGAGAGACTTTCATTTGCTGAACTTATTAATTATAAATAAATAAGTCATCTTTATTTTCATAATAATAAAATAATTTATATGATTAAAAGATCATATCTATAATATTTATGAAAATTGTCCTTTTTTGGCAATGAATAGAGTTTAGATTATTTTTTTTTGGTTGTAATGATTCAATTGTCTTCTTTTTTTCTCTTCTAAATATAAAATATATTTGTCTATATTTCAATTTTGAACCATGCAACTTTGGTTAACTTACTTCATTAGTTTATGACATTAATCAGTACCATCTATATGAGACAATCGTTATTAATAATGATTAGTTCTGTAATTCTGAATTTTTTTATGTCTTAATTCATAATGAAATTTTCTCCGTTTACTTTAAGTTGTCCACTTTTGACTTTGCACTTATTTTACATCTTGTTTGGATAGTTGTTATATATTGTTTTATTATATATCATATTGTATTGTACTGTATCGTTTAATGTATACAATATTTAGATAGACATGTATTGTTTGTCGTCGTTTTATGATGTCATGGACCAACAATTCGAGTTTTAAGTTCTATATATTTAACTTTTAAGGTTTTTATTATTAAACTTATTATATATAAAGGTATGATAAAGAACAAAAAGAATTATTTAATAATATAGAAAGGCAAGAAGAGAGAAAAAATAGGTAATGAAGCGATAACATCAAATCGGTCATTACATAAAGTGATAGTTTTTGTCATTACGTAACGACAGATTTAACAATACGATACAATAAAATTTAAGTAACTATCAAAACAAACATTGTATGTAAAGTAATAATACGATATGATACAATAGGTAACAACCATCAAAACAAGTTGTTACGAAAAAAAATAAAGTATGTATTTTACAATTTGCCCATAATAATGATAGCATTTCCATAAAGTCTTGGTACATAATTTGGAGAATGAGTAGTTAATGACAAGGGTAAAACAAGAGAAAAAAGATTATCTTTCTCTAATTTAGTATAGCGAATAAGTAAAAGTGAAAATATATTTTTAGTATAATGGGCAAATAAAAGTGAATGGAGAGAATATATTATAAATACATAGAGATGGTTTTCAAATTATTTTTTTGAAAAAAGAAAAGAAAAGTTGTTCATGACCTATTTGGATTAGGGTCTAAATTATGAGACTTTAAAACCCTTATAAGATTTCCTTGATTTTCTTTTTTATATTTTCAAAAATATTGCAGGAGCTTTTTTCTTCACCCTCACTCTAAAGCAGACGCCGAACTCACTATCTCTTTTGCCGGCCCGGCAAAATCAATTTTGTAAGTTCTCCTCTATGTCTTCACCGCCACCAATCCCCAACCTTCTCTTGCTCTCTAGACAGAACTCTGTGGCAACTAGAACTGTTTTTTGGTATATGTTGTTAGTTTGAAGCTTGACAATTTTTGTCATTTTTGCTGATTAATGTTGTTGTGTCGTATTTTCGCTTTTCTTTTTTTTTTGTTGGTTATATGGGTTTATAGCAAATTTGCAGTAGCTGATGTATTGATGCTATAAAAGAGCTTTCTTTTTATTATCTATTTCTATTTTTCTTAACACTCTGTTTGGATCATTGTTCCCGTCGTTTTACAATGTATTGTATTGTATTGTATTGTATCATATTAGAATTGAGTTAGAATTGAGTTAAAAGCAAATTAGGAGAAAAAAAACAGAACGCGGCAAAACACCTTTAACGATGGCAGCAGTTCCGGAAAAAAAACAAAGTAGGTTATAGGTTGGAGATTTGGAGTTAAAATAGAAAAAAAAGGTAAATGATAAAATAGAATTGTGGAGTAATAAGTTAGGGCATAATTGAAAAGAAAAATAGGAAACAATCTCAGCATACCAAATCGGTTGTTTAAAAAAAGGGAACTTTTCATTGTTCCGGAACAATGGATTTAACAATACAACACAACCAATTTTAATGAAACAATTTAACAATACAATACAACCAATTTTAATGAAACAATCAAAACAAATATTTTTTTGGGATATACATTACGATACAACGGGGAACAACCATCCAAACAAGCTTTAAGCCTTGGTCCGTAGAGTTACCCGTACCTGTATTGGTAGGAAGTAGGAGGTATCTGGTGGCAAAGGTGGAACTATGTTAAACATAAAGGGTTCACCGGCACCTGTAAACCTTGGCAAAAATTCTGTATATATATATGTGTATTTATCGTAAAACTTAAAATTTTGTATCTATATGTGTATTTATCATAGAACTTGACCCTCATCAACAAATGTGCTTGCTCAAGTGTTTTAGGGTTTCTGATAACCGGAGTTTGAACCCCAAGTCCAGCAGCTAATTTCTTTTTGACTTATGACAGTAAACAAAATCTAATTTCCTTTTTAAAGAAAAAAAATCTTTTTGCAGTCAACAAGTTAGTATAGTCAAGCTTCTTTTCCGCCTTTTCTTGTAATCAACAGAAATCCTTACCTAGGTCATGGTTCATAATCCACTCTTATCTCAGTCATATTCAACTACAGAAAGCAGTCGGCATCTGGCGAGACCCGACCTTCCTCACCCCTTGGCAGCGGCATTTGTTAGACCTATCCCTATAACTTTGTAAAGTTCTTTTCACCTCTTTCTAATGACTAATATGGATTCTACTTATTCAAGCATATTTTGACTTTGATTCTTTTATGATTTTTGTTTTTCACAAATTAGTAGGAACTAGAATTATTATTTAATTGAGTTGAATAATAAATATTACCACAATAACGAATTATTTATTTGTAAAATTGTATTAAACAAATAGTGAAGCATCTTTGTGTGGACTGTCATTGTTAGTTTTATGGGACTAATTTATTTAATAATTACATCCGATTAGTACTCAACCCTAGAACAAATACGGAAGCATCTTTGTGTGGACTGTCATTGACCAGTTTTAGAATATGAAAGCTTGTCGAGGCCAAGTATGAACAAATGCTGTATTTTTGTTATATATGTACTAAATTAATCTCATAAGTTATCATAATCTTTAAGTTTTCGGAGAGTTGCATGCCAAGCATTTTAGCTAGTAATTTCCAAAGGTAGATCTATGATTTTAACTTTGATAGGTTCGACGTTTAAGGTTCTTAGCATTTAACTAACCTATTCTTAAAATTATAGGTTTAGATCTAATATTTGTTGAAATTTTGGTTGGTTTTCACACAAAAACTATATTTTGCATCGATGGCGAAGCACTGGATCCACCCTGGTAATTGACTTGTCTAATATAAAGAAAGTGGTGCCCCGCTGCTTTCCACCTCTGCTTGGTGGAATAGTCCAGGTGAGCACAAGCTGGCCCGGATACCATACTCATAAAAAAAGTGTGATTTTTATCCTAGAGTAGATTTGAGATGGTTATAGCAGCTTCATGCCTTTTCATTTGGTTGATATTTATAACTTATGTGTTTTATTTGCTGTTCTAAGCTTACTTTAATGTTTCTTGAATTGGTCGTTTACTTCTTTGTTTCCTGACTCTGCATACTCTAGCTTTGTTATGCAAACCTCTGTTTTAAAAGGCAGAATTGGGACTCGTCCGGGGCTCGCCCCGGGGCGGAGCACTTGCAAAACGCCCCTGGGCTTATGTGTGGAGCTTAGTTCTGTGATACTTACGCCTCAGCCATCGGGGCTTATGCCCCGGGCACACCCAACGCCTAGTGTACTGGGCTCGCCTAATAGAACTTTATGCAATTGTGTGTAACTAACCTTGTAAATCCTCAAACTTTCTTAATAAATCGTTGACTATTCAAAATTACTTTTTTGTTAATCATATATCATTGAGTTGAGAGTATTTTATGTCATAATTGAAATAAAAATTATTGCACGTTATCCACTAAGACTGCTATGATAGTTAATTTTAAATAAATCTTTCATTTAAAAAGTATTTATTTTTTAACTTTTGTTACGTCTTTACTATATAATAGTCCATAATTTTTTTTATAATTATTTTTCTAAATATTAGTTTTTCCACGTTTACGAGATACAAAACTTATTAATTTAATAGCTTAGTATTAGCTAGTAACTATTTACAAGTAATTAGTTATCATGGTATTGTATGGTGACTTATGTGTCACTTTATTAACTTGTTGAAACTTAAAAATAAACGATGCTAGAGAATCATATTTAAATTAAATTGTGAATTATGTTTTTATATAAATTCTCTTTCAAATATAAAGCATATTAAATAAAAGGAGTATTTTAAGAAAAATATCAAATTATATTATCGAAATTCTTTCAAGATTCATTACTCCTTAAGAGATGCATATAAGATTTCGTATCGAATACATTACTTTTGATGTTTGAGTTGTAATGACGTTGTAGCTAATTTGCATATTATGATATATGTCATACTTTTCGTATTATTCATAGTTGAATTATAATTTATAAATATTTTAAAGAGATTATTTGTTATAATTTTGTGATTTTAATGTAATTTTTATAATTATTTTTTATTCTATACTATCTTAAATTCTTGAAATTAGTAAAATTTAATGATCCGTGGGACTTACGCCCCAGGCTTACGCCTCGCCTCATCAGAGGTAAAACGCCTCGGCTCACGCCCCCGCCTTTTAAAACATTGATGCAAACTTGATGTGGTGTCACATTTAACTGGTGTAGCTTCTAAATTAACCCTTTTTTTGTTGCAGGTGAGTGATCCTGATTATTGTTGATGGCTATTTCCTCAACATTTTCTTCACATGTATTCCATGGGAAAAGACTTGTGTCACCTCCGAGAATGAGTTATTCTAACTTTGGAGGCAATAATTTATGGTTAAAGCAACCTGTGCACTGTAAACCTACTTGTTTACTTGCCGACATGTCAAAATCACAGTTGCTACTCGCAGTTGAATTGTTTACAAAGTGCGGAAATCAATGCATTATGCCGACAAGTAGGGGAGGATTCCAATGCAGAGCATTGGAGGTGAAAAATAAGTCTTTAACTATGGTGGGGAGTAAGTTTCAACTTGATGATGTAATTGAAGCTCAGCAGTTTGATAGAGATACTCTCAGTGCCATATTTGAAGTGGCGCAGGAGATGGAGAAAATTGAGAAGAACTCGATGGGAAGCGAGATTCTTAAGGGTTATCTAATGGCCACTCTCTTCTATGAACCCTCAACTAGGACTAGGCTTTCATTTGAATCTGCCATGAAGCGTTTAGGTGGGGAAGTATTGACTACGGAAAATGCTCGCGAATTTTCATCTGCCGCAAAAGGAGAGACGCTTGAAGGTATCTCTTCATTAGTTTCCTTGAAGTAATTTTCCACTTTCAATAGGATGTTGGGTTATTACAATAGAATTTTGAATTGCAGATTCAATTAGAACTGTTGAAGGGTACTCTGACATCATTGTTATGAGACATTTTGAAAGTGGTGCTGCTAAAAGAGCTGCAGCCACTGCCAGTATTCCAATTATAAATGCTGGAGATGGCCCTGGACAACACCCAACTCAGGTTTGCTCCTATTGTAGATGCTTTCGTGGTAGGCCAGAGACTTTGAGGCTAGAATTACTTCAAGCTGTCTAGTTAAAATATATTTAACTGCAGTTATTCCTAATCTAACTTTCTTTTGGTGGATAAGCATTGGTACAACTTACAACTCAATCAATCATTTTCTTTGTCTCTTGAAACTGCATTTAAGTTGCAAACTCAATAATCTTAGGTGGCGTTTGTCCGTGATTTTGTTTTTCAAACTTGCAGAAAAATTTCCATTTGTTGTTGTTTAAGCTTAATACTTCTTATGTCCTCCTTGTACATATAAGCGCAGAGAGTTACTTTCTACTTTTTCTTCTCTTTTTATCTTTTCGTTATACCTTTTTTTTTTCCTTTTCCTTTCTACTTTTTGCTTCTCTTTTTTCTGCCATTCTCTTTTTCCTTCTCAATTTTTGTACTAGTTATTTGTTAGAATCTCTATGTCAGTGTTAAGTTTTCCTACTGTTAGGTAACTAGCCATAAGCTGTTGTGCGGGGGTGTTATTCTATCCTTTCCCCTTTGATAGATCTAGATTAGGAAACAATAACTTGTTTGGATTGTGTATTCCAGCTAAGTTTCTGGAGATAACTAAAAACTTGGGCTCTTAACTACATAGATGTGCCTGCCATGTGTTTTAGGCTGTTCTCCTGCTGTTATAACTTATAATTTATAACAAACTCTGAATAGCATATAGGGAATTAACTGGTGGAAACAACATAATAGAGTACAGAAGACATGACACGTGCGCATGCATTTGTTTGTACTGTAAGATTTTCTTTATCATATTATTCTTCTTAGACTATTTTTTTCTTGAACTGGTACAGTAATTTATCCTGATTTTATCTGAAACAGGCCCTTTTAGACGTGTATACCATTGAAAGAGAAATAGGAAAACTTGATGGTATTAAAGTTGCTCTTGTTGGTGATTTAGCTTATGGGAGGACAGTTCGTTCACTTGCTTACTTGCTCGCGAAGTACCAAGATGTGAAAATTTACTTTGTGTCCCCTGATGTAGTTAAAATGAAGGTATGACTGAGAAAAGATAAAACTTTGATTATCTTGAGCTGGTAATTAGCGTTACTTCTGATTCAGTGAAATGAACTTTTGTTCTTTAACCTCAAATGTAGTTACATAATGTTTTATTTTAGTTTGAGGAATTGTTGCAGATTAAATAAAAGATGTCTCTCTTGTTCTTAATTGTCATTTTAGGATGATATAAAGGATTATTTGACGTCAATGGGGGTTCAGTGGGAAGAAAGTGCTGATCTGGTGGATGTGGCTTCTAAATGTGATGTGGTATATCAAACTCGTATTCAAAGAGAAAGATTTGGAGAGAGGGTTGATTTGTATGAAGAAGCTCGAGGGAAGTATATCGTGGATCTAGCTGTCTTAAATGCTATGCAGAAACATGCAGTAGTGATGCATCCTTTGCCAAGACTTGATGAGGTTAATTCCGTTATATAGTTTGGCATGTGATTCCTTCTATTTTTATGTCACAATTACGCTATTTAATTTCCATGTTTAATCCTTGTAGATAACTGTTGATGTGGATGAAGATCCAAGGGCTGCTTATTTCAGACAAGCTAAGAATGGTCTTTATATTCGTATGGCACTTTTGAAGCTTCTACTTCTTGGTTGGTGACAGATGCAAAACATTTTATAACTCGAATATTGCAAACCATGTTTCTTATCCATGTGAGTGTGGATTCTGAGCTCATTGTAGAGTTTAAGAGTTTCGTTAACTTGTTTGAGCCAAAAAAATATTTGGACCTCTTTCTTTATTCATATTTTTTCCCTCAGAATGTTTACTTTTATATCTCTATGTTTTGGTACGTAAAATGGTTGGTCATTTCAATAGCCTCATTTCCTCTTCACACATTCATTGCCCTAAATACTGATAACCGTGTTGCTAATCATAGTCTATCGGAAACAACCTCTCTACCTCCCCAGGTAGGGGTAAGGTCTGCGTACACATTACCCTCCCAAGACCCCACTTGTGGGATTATACCGGATATGTTGTTGTTGTTGTTGTGTTGCTAATCATCCTGTTGGAACACAGTAATAGGTCAATTTTGTTAAGAGTCCACAGTCCATTTAGTTTGTTGTATACAGAACTATTTTGGCCCTTTCTTTTTTCTATTTCTTTTGTTTCGGTTTTCTATTGGTTAGTATTTCTGTGTGAGAAACTGTCTTAGTAGGTTGATAAAAACTTGCTGGAGATGTTCCAATGCTTTGGAACATGTCATATGAAGTGAATGGAGTTGAAGCATTTGTTGTACATCAAGTTCATTTCATAATTTCAAGCAAGTAAGGTCAAGGTTTGGCATCCTATAGGGGATTCTCGTTTAAAACATGAACTCAAAAATACTTCTAAAACTGTATACTTGAGAAGCCTATTGGGAATGTCAATGCTGTTAAAATCTTCTTTGCTGTGGGGATTAATGCTTTGCAACAGTGATGACCCCATGCCATCAGACCATGATTTAAGTGGTTTTGTTTGGTTAGAATGAAGGTTTGAAATCCCAAAAATGAAATGGTATCGCAGAGCTTATACAACAACAGGAACAACAGTCGAAAACAACTATTGCGCCTCAATCCCAAACAATTTGGGGTCAGCTATATGAATCCTCGTTATTCATGTCGCTTCATCTTATGGGAAAAAACCCAAAAATGTGAGATGGTATCACATAGCTTATCTTGTGGGAAAATGATAGCTTGTAGAGTTTCTTCTCTTTATGCAACGAATTTTAAGTGGGTATTTGTAGGCTGTGCAAGAATTCGGAAACGGCCTTTCTACCTTCAAAAGGTACGAATAAGATTTGCATACGCACTATCCTCCTCAGATCCCACTTTGTGGGAACGGACTGAGTATGGTGTTGTTGTAAGCTTTGCAAGAATTGATGCCCATTGGTTCTTGGGTTCGTCTTCAATGCCAAAGCATTCAAATTTTATGCTAGCAGTTTAGTTGATATATATTTGGTACCTTCAGTTGTACCTTTTTCAGTTTTACATTGTATTTTATAAAATATTTTGTTAATTTATCTTTTCATTTTTTACGTTCTTCTTGATCAAATTTAAGTTGTATGCTATATAGATGTGATGAGTTTCATGACATCCTACTAGATACATACTTGTTTTTGTATTTTTTTCCTTTCTCCATAAAGGTGATTTTTTTCTTCCCTAAAAATAAATTATAATTTCAAGTAATAAACCAATCAACTTTCCAAAAGGATATTATAAAAGTTCATGGCATTCTAATTGAGATAGTATATTACTAGAGACATCTCGGACAAGTCAAAGTTTAGGAGAAAATTTGGATTATTTCGTATTGTTCAATGATAAATTTAATCCTTTCCCCTTGTACAAAAGGGCTGCGTTAGTCATTAAAGGCAAATCAAACCCATTTTTTATAACGACAAAAGTAGATTTGTCCTCAATTACAACAAGCAACATAGTAAAATAATTATTGAAACAAAGAAATTTCTACCTCCTGTAGCAAAGGTTAACACCTTATTTATTTTAAATAAATACCATTTAAAAAAATTATATTCTATAGATACCTTTTAAGGTTTATAACAAAATATCTAATTTTGGTACCTCCTAGCCCTAAGCCACTAAATACGCTATTCAGTTACACTATTTGATTTCTCTCTCTGATTTGATACATGTCATTCTCTCTTCCAAATAATACCGGATTCATTGACCGAAATCCAGTAACTATCAATTACTAGAGAATCGGCCATGGTATTCAACGTCGGAGCTTAAAAGGAAGAAGAGGGTGGCCAAATATAAGATATATTCCATGGAAGGAAAAGTCAAGAAATCATTAAAAAATGGTTATCGGTGGTTCAAACATGTGTTAGAAGCAATGTACAGGATGCGTGGGAAGTGAGATTCAGGGTTTTTGCTCGACGGCAGATTCGCCGGAAATTAGGGTTTGTTCTTGAACAAAGACAATGGATTTTGGGGCTGAGCAACTTGATTTTCTGTTAGTATATTTCAATGTATTTTCAACATATCACGCTGTATTTTCATGTATTTCATTGTATTCATTGTCTTTTTTTTCATTGTAATTCAATGTATCTCGTTATATTCCATATATTTCATTGTATTCACTGTCTTTTTTTCTCATTGTATTTCAATGTATCCCGCTGTATTCTATGTATTTCATTGTATTCACTGTCTCGCTATATGCCATGAATGTATTCATATGTTTTTTTAATTAATATAATTTATGTATTCAGATGTATTATATAATTTCTCTGAAGACTGCTATGTTTTTGGGGTATTTTTCGGTTGAGAATCTTTTTTATAACTGAAAATAAAAAATTTGTGTTATAATTGAGTTTGTTGAGTTATATTAGGAGTCTATTATATTAATTGATTCACTTTCCGTTTTAAAAACATTGTAATCCCCTATTTCACGCCGTGAATACAGTCGAGTACAATTAAATACAATAATCTATCCAGTTGTAATCTCATGTTTCACTCCATGAATACAATCGAATACAACAACTGATTAGCTGGACTTCCCCAATTCACGCCTATTTGCTACTGTATTTATGAATACAATAGCTTAAATACATCAAATACATCTTATAACCACAGAAAAGGTATCTACAATCCGTAATATAACAAATAATATCTATAGATGGCTAATTACTACTAAAAGATAGTGCTTTATGAAAATTTCCCTTGAAATAATGGTTAGAAAGTTCCATCAACAGAAAAAAAATATCCTATATAAGGTTAAAATTGAATAAGTTAATGTATCAAAATTAACCTTGAATAATTTAATGTATCAAAGTTCTTGAATGATGTGAAAATTGCATATAAGTAGAATAATGTCAAATTTTTTTGATTACGTAGAATTGAAAGTGTCATCTAAATGGAGTATTAAGTGGTGGCAAAATCCATGATTAAAATTAACGAGGCAAATTACCACTGTATTATTTTGTTTAACATTACTTGTCTAAATTATTTACACTGTTTGATTAATTTTCCTTTTCCCCATATTTAGTGTATCGTATTCCGAAATACCTTCGGTTTCCTTAATTTGTATCCTTATAGAAGTAGGAAATACTTTTAAGGTTTCTTGATTTCTTTGTTTCCTAATTATTTCCCACGCTTTCTCTCTATATATAACAACGTATTCTCTTGCCCTCTTTCCACAGTCTTCTTACGCTCTCTTTTAGTATCTCTTCTTGCTTCTTTTCCCATTACTACTTCTTCTGTTCTTTTCGTTTAACCAGAAGAAGATGGAGCCGTCTTTTGATGATGAACATGTTATGAGCCATCTTTTGAAGTTTGTTTGTGGCATTCCTACGAGATGCCATCTTATTCGTCTTGTCGAATTGTATGCTAACAAAAAACCTTCTGAATTATTTCAACACTTGGAGGAGAAGAGTACTGATTATGTCTTTACGCAGTTAAAGAAAACATCAGCCCGTGGTAAGAACTACAAAAGGTCAATTGTTGGAGGTGGTGGCTCATGGAAAGTACTCGACAAGAGTAAACCTGTTTTCGACAAGAAAGGTTCTGTCATTGGTTTCAAGAAGAGTTTTCGTTTTGAGGATATTAATGATCATTGTTCGGATTCAAGAATTGTTTGGAGTATGAAAGAATATAGTCTTAGCGACACCATAGTGAAAATTTTAAGACAACGCCGTCAAATTCGTCACGAGGACTATGTTGTATGTCGCATTACGAAGACTGTGAATTTGTGTGCAAGTTCTCAGAATGTCCCTTTGGCCATTAGTGGGGAGAATTCTGTTGCCAATCTCATGTCCGAGGAGCCGCTAATGCTAGGTTATTTGAAAGATCAAAATTATGTCCCAAGTTGTTGTTTATCACAAGATCAAGAAAAGGCTTCTATAATTTCTTGGACTCCTTCCCCAGTTGATCAGTTTCAGTTTCAAGAAAATCAAGATTTTGAGTTGAGCAATTTTTGGAATGGGAACGAGTGCATAAGCTTAGATAGTTTACTCATAGAAGAATCAAATGCTGCTCCATTGATCCAATTGCCTCTAATCTCTACTGAAGAAGCAGAATGTTCAGCAGCTGTGGCACCTACATATACTGCATTGCCACCATTCAATGAACCGTTTGAGCCCTTAACTGAAGAAGATTTGGCCTTTTTTGATATTTTGTTTGTGCAAGCGCAGAAGGATCAAGAAACTGCCTCTGTTTGTGCCAATAATGATATTGCTTCTTACCACAATGAATTGGATGTCTATGCTGCAGAAATACTTAAACTTAATCCCCCATTGGTTCCTGACATTCCACAGTATTTGGAGGATGAATGCCCTCTTTTCTCTGAAGATTTTTATATTGGTCCTACTGCTTTGTGGAGTTAAGAATTCAAAATTTGATACAACTGAAGTTTCTAACAATATTCTTTGTCCAGATTATATGTTTTAGCTTTATCAGTCATTGTATTCTGTTTTCATTTGTTTTCACTTCCATTGTAATGATTCTTAGCTATTGACATTTATTCCTGATAAAATTTAAACTGTGTTAATGAATTTTCGAGTTCAATGTTTATGCCTAGAGAAAAAAAAGAAGAAGAGAAATACAAGTAGCTTGCTCGTTAAATAAGCAGTGACATTCTAATTAATCAATCGAACACTTTCTTGTGTGCCTATTTATTGCTCATTAGTGTTATTTTATGTGAAGGTACTTGACTGAACACTAATTTGAAAAAAAATAAAAATACTTTTGACACGTAAGTCAAATATATGCAAAGTACCAAAATTATCCTTCTAAATGGGTTTGTCGTGAGAGTTCCACGGGTCTTTTATTTTTGCGCTCTTTATAAAAGAATGAACTGTCATATCAAGTGAATCCAAATAAGTTATGTCATTAAAGGTAAAAAAAATACTCCTATTAAAATATAACTCTAAAAAATAGAAATACACAAAGGTTAAATAATTTAAAAAGAAAAATATAAATTGCTTTTGGATAAAATAAAAAACAAAATATATCATATATAAAAGAAGACGTCATCTCTAACTTACGTTTACCCCGAGAGCAAGGTGGAGAATTCTTGGAGGGAAGGATGCCGAAGGTCTATTGGAAACAACCTCTCTATCCTACGGTAGGGGTAAGGTATGCGTACACACTATCCCTCCCAGACACCACTTGCGGGATTATACTAGGTTGTTGTTGTTAATATATCGTGTATTTTTTCAAAGCATTATTATTTTAAAGTGCAAGTTGAATGAATATATCAATGTCGGATGAGCAAATTAATCGAACGATGGAGGGGTTGCCTCGTAGTTCCCTAAACCTAAGATAGTTTTTTTGCAACTTTTTGAATCATATTTGTGGCAAACAATCATTTTTGAGAAAAGAACAAAACCTTTTCTAGGACCACATATATTACTTTTCATAGCCATGAGAAAAACTAATAGGATTACAAAAAGAAAACAAATACACAAAACTATTCAACAAAATAGAAACAAAGTAATCCAAATACCAAATTAAATAACAGCCACTCCTAAATATTAGCCTCTCACTTCAACAACATATAATACCCCAATCCTCAACTCTCTCCTTTGCTCTCCTCTTCTCACTTTCTGAGCCAAAACACAAAAAACAGAGAGAAAGTGAGTGAGTTAGGAAGCAGAAGAGAGCCAAAAATGGAGATGTCAATTGCTTCACCTTCTTCTACAACACCAACTTTCTCTATTCTCAACTCTAGCAATTGTAGCAAGAAAATTTCTTGTCTTTCAACTCATTTCCTTAAAAAACACTTCTTTGGTAGTACTTTGCCTTCTTGTTTATCTGCTAAAGTACCTTTTAAAGTAAACCCACTTCGTACTTCTATCAAATGCGCTGTTTCTGAGGCTACTGAAGCCCCCTCTGGTGAGAATTTCTTGTTTTCTTGATTCATTTTATTTATGGTTCAATTTTTTCATTATTATTTTGATGTTTGCTTTCTTGAAAGTTTTCAATAATTAATGTTTATGAGCTTATAACTGTACTTCAGAAAAGAAAATGGGCATTTTTGATTGAGAATTTAGCTTGAATTGCTGTTTCCCTAGTAGGTAAAAAATTCAAATAGTAGTTGCAACTTGGGGACATCTTTTAATGGAATTTTGTTTCTTGATAACCGAGAAATCCCCAGGGTCAATGTCACACGGGTCAAAACTCGGTGTGATAACGGGCCCACCCCTTTATCGTTTTCCACTTAAATAGGAGTAGGTTTTTGTATATAGAAGGTTTTGAAACCATGACTTGCGCCTAAGCCACACATCACGCTCCGTGCTTGTATCACTAGACCAAAGCCCTTTGGTTGATGCTAATGATATTTGAAAAAGAAATAAGAAACAAAAAAATCAAAGCTTACACTGTGCAGTACTTGCATGCTAATGTGAGGGGATAGGGGGAGAGAAGGCATATAAATGAAAGGAAAGGATGGTATTAGAAAAGAACTATAAATGAATGTTGTTGTACATGTACTTAACGATTGAATGTCTAACTTCATGTACTGTCTTAGAGAAGAAGAGCCAACTGATGAGGAGAAGTGATATACGGAATATAGCTATCGTTGCACATGTTGATCACGGGAAGACGACATTGGTTGATTCTATGTTGAAACAAGCAAAGGTTGGTAATGAGTTCTTGTATAGCACCTTGTTTGCACCTTTTTATCCCAGCTAGTATAAGTCAATGCTATGCAATTGAAAGAACTTTCCTGTCCTTATTACCCAACATGTTTTTTAAGTTAAAATTCTTCCAAAAAATATTGTTCTAAATTTCTTAGAGTTACTTTATCACAATGTTGACTGCCCTCCTCTTTAATCAACTTGATATACAAAACTGTTGAAATTCGCAAGATATATATTCAGGTCATAAAAAATTTCTTTATTGTCACGATGCAAACATTCTTCATATAGATATTCTATTAAAGGTTTAGCGTGTGAAAAGTTGATGTCTCTGAAGAAATGGTATTAAGCTCCCGTGCATTGGTAGTAACAGATTTTGCTTAAGAAGTTAAAGTAAGTTGTTAGCTATTTTGGTATTGTCTGTCTTTGCTGGTTTAGAGAATAGCAGTAAACAAAACGAACACTTTTTTTTAATGAAAAAAATGCTAACAGCTTCTTCCTCCCCTCAAAATGGCTATAGAACTTCCAAATTTTAATTTAGAAGTAGATATCATTGTTATGTTTTTCTGGATGATTTTTCTCTTTGAAGCCATTAGACTAAAGTATTGAAGCTTAATTTTATTGCAATTTTCTGTTGCAGGTTTTTCGTGATAACCAGTTTGTACAGGAAAGGATAATGGACTCCAATGATATAGAGCGTGAAAGGGGAATAACCATACTTAGCAAAAACACGTCAATTACTTACAAGGATACAAAAATCAACATAATTGACACTCCAGGGCACTCTGACTTTGGTGGTGAAGTAGAACGCATCCTCAACATGGTTGAAGGGGTTCTTTTAGTGGTACTTTGACTACTTTGATGTACAATTCAATTTGTTGTGGTAGATAGAGTTTTTAAGTGACAGTTGGACTTCTAGTATGAGTTTGATTCATAAGTAATATATTATTGTTTCTATTTTAGTTTGAAACTTAAAATGATGGTTAGATTATTGAAATTACTATACGTGCCTCGGTTATAATTGGAATAGTACAATATTCCTGACTGCCACAAAATTATAATGCTTTCATCTGTGATACACCTTCACTGTTTCACCTACTACGACACAAAAGAAGATGTGTGTAAAATGATTTTGTGTATGCTTCACTGTTTTATTTTCCAGTTGATAGAACTTTTTGCTTGCTTTCTATGAGCCTGAGAATATTACAGTACTTTCTTCTGTTGTTCACATTGGATTATATATTATCTTTCAGTACGTTTGTAGTCATATTGTAGCCTTGATCTTTTTACATCCTTAAATTGTTTCTTCTCTAATTGTACTGTTTCTCCTCTTTTGCTACTTATGCCTAAGTATCACTGTCTCTATATATTATTTTTCTGGCACATTCTCTTCATACAAAACCTACAAGTTTTTTTTTTTTTTCAATAACCACTTACAACTCTGTTCTTTTTGGATTCATCCTGCTAAAAGATATTTTCGGTATACTTTTAGGTAGACTCTGTTGAGGGTCCAATGCCCCAGACAAGATTTGTCTTGAAGAAGGCACTGGAGTTTGGCCATGCTGTAGTTGTTGTAGTCAATAAAATTGATAGACCTTCTGCTCGTCCAGAATTTGTCGTTAACTCTACGTTTGAACTCTTCATCGAATTAAATGCAACGGATGAACAGGTACATTTCTTGATCTGCTTTTTCAGTGTAAATGTCTGCTTATTACCTTTTTCATTTATCTTATATCAATTCAACTACTCTACTGCAAGCCTCCCCCTCCCCAAGAAAAAGAAAGGAAAAAGGCTAAAAAGTGAATAGCAATAAAACAATACCTCTCCATGCTCTTTCTGAGATTTTGTGAAAAGTATAATCCCTTGCTATAATGTTGAAAGGATAAAAGTATGAAACTACTGCTAGTCTCAGAAAAAACAGCAGAGCATGAGATAACTTAATTGTCAAAATCTTTATTAGTATCATTTTAGAGTTCTACAATGAACTCAAAAAACATTCTCTGGAGTTGTTTGGGTATTCTTGAAAGATGCACTTCCTAATTGAAGATGCCTGCCAGTCATTAGCATTAAGATCCAGTACTAACCGTTGAGCTTGATTTGATATCTATCCCATTGTCCTCCTTTTTGCAGTGTGATTTTCAGGTAATATATGCCAGTGGTATCAAGGGAAAGGCAGGGCTATCACCTGAAAATTTGGGCGATGATCTTGGCCCACTATTTGAGGCCGTCGTTAGATGCATTCCAGGACCCAAGATTAATAAAGATGGTGCACTTCAAATGCTTGTTAGTTGTTTCTTCACCCCTTATGTTTCTACATTTTTCCTCTTTTACATCGCTTATGATATAGCTGCTAGTCCACGTATTTTTGACGCAGTAAACTGTCTTTATTTTCTTTAATTGCTTTCTTTGTAAGATGCAAATTTGTTCCTTGTGTTATGGGTGCTTATATAAAGATGTATGCTGGAAGCTCTTTGTTGTGGGGAAATGTCGAAGGCTTTGGGAACAGTTGAAGCATTGAAAAATACTCTGATCGCAATTACATAGGAAAAAAAATCAAATGACTTTTGGTAATACTGTTTTCTCTATTCAAGGGGGTCTTTCGATAGTCACACATGTATGAAGTATCAGCCTTGTAGGTCAACGGTCCAGTGCAGAAACATCATCTATATATACAGAACTTAGAGTGGTGACAATGATTACTCAGATGTTGGCTCTTCTGCGCCATTAAGTGCTTTGTAGTTTTTCTCGTGAAGGAGTGAAAACAAAATAACAGCTCTCATGGTTGACTGGCAAAGCAAACTATCAGTTTTATAGAAACAAACTATGGTTTCTTATCATGTGATATCATCTTGACACAGTTTGGACCTGCAAAAAGTACCTATGCTTTGATTAATTTGCTTAGGTATTTAAGGGCTTCCAGTTTATGTCTCAACTAACTCAAAGCAGGCATAATATCCATTTGCTTATCTAACTGCTATTTAAAAATTATAGGCTACAAATATTGATTACGAAGAACATAAAGGGCGCATAGCTATTGGACGTGTGCATGCTGGAAGTCTGCGCAGGGGAATGGATGTGAAGGTAGGTCACACTATCTTCTTTTATTTAGTGTTATTTATCCTATGAAAGCTCTTTTTAGATCATTATTCTCCCTATTCCCTTGCAAACTTCTCCTGTTGTTCCTGTTTGTACACACTACATACGAACTATTGTTTGAGATGTTAAGTATTATTCTTGAATAGATACCTGCTAGCTCAGTCAGCCCGATTAATGGAGCTCTACTCTCTTACTGCTTGAATGCAGCGTTTAATTTATGTTAACATAATTTTGTATCACTCACCAATTTCCTTCTGATAACAAGAAATGTAAGCGTATTATAATTGCCAGAGTCATACACACTTATGATAAGACATTTATTTCCTCCTATATTAGTATGCTTTGAAAACATGCGTAAAAGGAAGTCTTTGTTTTACTAGATGTTATGTCCTATGCTAGGTGCATTAATAGTATAGCGAATTAATCTTCTTCATAGTGGGAAGGCTAGGTTATAACACATGAGCAAAGATCTAAGTTCCAAAAATTCTATGCTGCCTTTCGTGTTTTATCATGAGATCAAAGAAGAAGTCCACACACACAGATACACCTTTTTTTAGTTAAGGTAAATAGTTTTTAATAATGGGAATATCTCCCTTATACAAGCTGTGTGTGTGTTTTGTATTTACAAACACACCCACTTACCAAGACAGATTTAATCTCTCCTATGGAAGTTCTCTAGTAGCCAAAAGCAAGGGTTTCTTTGACCTGATGGATGTGTAGCTGCTAAACTTAGGAGCATCAGCAGTTGAAATGACAAATGACAAAC
This sequence comes from Nicotiana tabacum, assembly GCF_000715075.1. Classification (NCBI taxonomy): domain Eukaryota; kingdom Viridiplantae; phylum Streptophyta; class Magnoliopsida; order Solanales; family Solanaceae; genus Nicotiana; species Nicotiana tabacum. The sequence goes on from NC_134085.1 coordinate 14,024,285, forward strand.
TAATCTTCGTCACTATCCGAAGGCAAGTCACGAGTCTCCATCCATTCTCTCACCTATAATTGTCAAATCTAGGACGAGAATTTGAGAATATAAGTTCAAAGGCTAGGATATCTTATGCTTTGATTGATATGTCATTCCACTATACCAGAGATTAATGGTTCATCTTAGGACCTCGTATAGAAGTGTCGACCAAAAGTAACTATGACAGTTGCTTGCCCTATTAGCTTATCAAACCTTTTGGGATGATAACTTTATGAAATTTCAATTTTTTTATGAAACTTGATATACATGCTAGTCCTTTGTCTGAAAAGGGTGTTTTCAGTTGTCAATTTCTTTTTGTTTTTTGTTTTTTTGAGAATGGTAACGTTTCATTAAGATCAGCAGCACAAAGATAGTGCTGGTAGAAGAAACAGAATACAATCTCCAGATCTGCAAAATATAAAATCCCCCCTACAAAGTTGTCAATTTCTTTTCTCGCCGAGTTATACAATAGCCTTTTACTCTTCTGTTTAATGTTTTCAGATATGTACAACAGAAGATGAATGCAGATTCGGCAGAGTAAGTGAGCTATTTGTGTATGAAAAATTCAGTAGAGTTCCTGCAGAAACTGTTGAAGCTGGAGATATCTGTGCTGTGTGTGGTATTGATGATATTCAGGTATGATATTACTAGATACCTTGATGTTGGTTGGTTTACATACATTACTTGTCATTTGAGATAAATGCAAACATATGATGCAAGCCTAGCCTTTTATGAATTACTGATCTTTTTATTTTTATTTTGTAAATTTAGATTGGAGAGACTATCGCTGACAAAAGCGAGGGAAAACCATTACCTGCAATCAAGGTTGAAGAACCTACAGTGAAAATGTCATTTTCAGTCAATACCTCCCCTTTTGTTGGACGCGAGGTATAACATCTTTGTTCTAAACGTGTTTTGTCTTACAAAGGCATATGTCAAAGTGGTTTATTTCTTTAATTTTTGTTGTCTAGATCCCTCTTTTTTTGGGGTGGGGGGTGGGGGGGTGGGACAAGATGATCTCCGTCTTTTTAAAGTGCAACACTTTAAGGCAAATCTCACATCGGGAAAACACAAAAGAGATGCTGAGTGTATAAGGAAGCAAGCCGTAGACCACACTAAATCCTTTTAAATTGTGCGGGCCGAGAGTCAAAATAAAACATATGACTTGGTGATCTGGGCTGTTACATGTGATATCATAGCCACTTGCATGCAATCTTGTGTAATGGTAAGGCAAACTTCCGGAGGATGTTGAGTTCCTAAAGGTGTGTGTGTAACACCATAGGCAGTTCCTAAAGGGGTGTGTCTAACACCATAGGCAAATCTTATATTGACAAATGTCTTAGACCCTGATGACGCGTTTAAAATCGTGCAAACATAAGCCCAAACTAAACAATGACACTAGTTGATCGATCTGTAACATTTGGTATCAGAACCACTCTGCGTCCAATCTTGGAGGAAAGTTGGGCAAACCTCAGCAAGGATGCTAAGTCCTTAAGAGGGTATGTATATAACAACTTAGGCCAATGTTGGATATATAAGGAAGCAAGTATTAGAGCATAGATACGTTCCTAAGCCAGCAAGCAATATCACAATAGGTTAGGTTGTTACCTATGTAATCAGAGTCAATGTGTGGGCCTTAGTGAGGACATTACGTCCCTAAGAGGGAGGGTGTATTTAATGCTCTAGGCGAATTCCATATCAAAAGTACCTTAGGCCATGTTGGTGTGTTTTAAGTCCATGCAACCTAGGCCCAAGTCCTGATTACATGTACAGCCAAGACGCAAAGCGAACAATATTGGTAGTGGTCTTAGGTTGTACGGCTGTAAAACACGTCAGCAAAGTTTAGGACACGTGGATGTGGTATTCGCCTAGAGTATTGTATGCATTCCTATTGCTGTTACTTTGTTTTTATGGTATTTATGTTATGTTATGGATTTTATGGTACTTTATGTTGTTTTATTATGAGTCTATTGATAGTACTAATATAGTGTCTCTTGTTGCCTCTTTGAGCCGAGGGTCTCCTGGAAACAGCCTCTCTGCCCCTCGGGGTAGAGGTAAGGTCTGCGTACATATTACCCTCCCCAGACCCCACTTGTGGGATTACACTAGGTTGTTGTTGTTGTTGTTGTTGTTCCAGTACCGTCAATATAAGGCTGCGTACAATAGACCCTTGTGGTCCGTCCCTTCGGGAGCTTTGTGCACCGGACTGCCCTTTTAGTACCGTCAGTATGATACAGGAGTCTAAGTTAACAAGAGTTAAAAATCAAAACTTTTTTATGTTAAATGATGCGGAGGGAATAGAAGCTAAATGACAGTAGAAAGCCCCTGCAGTTGGACCCAAAAATGTGTAAACATGAGACAAATAATTCCGTTTTATTTATTAAAAGATGATCATGTAAATACCAGAAGCTAGTCAGTCTGAAGTTGTGCCAAACTTCTACCGCCCACATTTTTTGTTTCATTTTATCATAGTCCATTCGATATCTATGCACATAATTTCTTTTCCTTCTCTGTGCGTCATTTGTCTGTTATGCTTTAACATCAGCTCTAACGTAGATAGCAATTGAGATCTGAGAACATGATACATTGCGCATCCTGTGTTGAAATCGGAATTTGAGAACAACGCCTACTTTTAGTTGAAGAGGATTTCACCACCTTTAGCACAGATATAACTTGCTTTTTTGGGAAATGTTTGAACAATTTTCAGGGGAAGTATGTCACTAGCCGAAACCTAAGAGACAGGTTGTACCGTGAGCTGGAAAGAAATCTGGCAATGAAAGTTGAAGATGGTGAAACTGCAGATACATTCATTGTCAGTGGACGTGGTACTCTGCATATCACTATACTGATAGAGAACATGTAAGAAAGTACTATCGCATGCCTTGGACCATTCTATCTTACTCATACTAACGATCAGAAAATGTTCAGGCGAAGGGAAGGATATGAGTTCATGGTGGGACCTCCCAAAGTGATAAATAAGAAAGATGGTGACAAGTTGCTGGAACCTTATGAGGTAATCCTTGGCTGACTTTGCTTTGTTTGTGTATAACTGGCCGAAATGGAGAAGCACATAAGTGCAGATCATTTTCAGTATATTAAATATTTCCGCCCTGCCAACATTTCACCTATCCTAAGCCCCTCTTCCCCCACCCCGTAGAGAAAACATTGGAGAAGCTGCACGTAGAATCCGACATATGTATTTCAAAATTGTCCAGTGGCTAGCATTCTCTTCTTGTCACTTGTGCTGAGGGAGAATTAGAAAGTCTTTTCTGCAATAACTGGATTAAACAGAATTTTGTTTTAAATTAAAATCACTATCCACTCATATACATCTCGAAGATGGTCATGTATTGCACTCTGGTACTGTCTACGAGTTATCTTGTATACTGGGAAAAGTAATGTTTAATCTCTATTAGTGGTTGGGGTTCTCCTTAGTCTTGACTTCTGGATTCCATATTTGCAGATTGCTACTGTTGAGGTTCCTGAGGAACACATGGGGTCTGTGGTTGAACTTCTGGGGAGAAGGCGTGGGCAAATGATTGATATGCAAGGGCTTGGGTAAGTGAAAATTGTCAGAATGACCGGATAATTTTCAGAATGATAAGTTGGTAAAAGAATTCTATTAGCTTACCAGAGAAAGTTTGGCATCTTCACATGCTGTAACAGGAGATAATTAAGATAAGTTCAATTTGAAGATTTGCGAAGAGTCATGAATCTTCCACTAGGAAATTAGGGAAGTAGTTGTTCTTTTGCCAACTTTATTCCAAGCATAGATTTAAAAAGTTGCTTGGGGGTATCTTACAATCGTACTGGTCCTTCAAATCAGATCCTTCCTATCTAGATCTGGCAATTCAATAGTTTGTTGTCTTCTGAGATAATTGTATGTTGCTAACCAGAACAAGGTCTTAGTTCTGTTGAAAGTTGTGGCTCTTTTAATTATTTTTATTTTATTGGTATTTGGCATTCTCATTACAGTGAGATTATGTTATATACCGGGCTCATTTTTGTGATATTTCTTAGTACCTCTACATTTCACTTCTTCAATTTTGGGTTTTTAAGAGGTATTGTAGTTTTGAGCTGCAGAGTTCTTTATAATTTTTATTTAATGAACAGAAGACGCTGATGCAATTTATCTATTAGGTCTGAAGGGACAACTTTGCTCAAATATAAAATACCAACCCGAGGTCTTCTTGGATTGCGGAATTCAATCTTGACAGCTTCTAGAGGCACAGCAATTCTCAACACAATATTTGATAGCTATGGACCATGGGGCGGTGATATTTCCACTCGTGATCTAGGTTCACTGGTAATTTCCCTCCTTGAGCGATCTACTTCTCAGTGTAGATCACATCTTCTATTGGTTTACGTCTTAGCAATCTTTGAATAGGTGATAGTCCGTGTTTTTCCAAATTTCTATAAAATAATTTTTAACTTTAAAAATGTGTTTTTAGTAATTTTATGTAATTTAAAATATGTAAATTTTATTTTAAAAACTTAAAGAAATTCATTGTGCAATTTCACACCAAAAATTAGATTGAGCGATCCTCATACTCTGAATCTCGCTCTTTTCTTTTTCTGGACAGAGTGATAATACATTCTAAATTTCACTTATATCATCATAGGTTGCATTCGAGGACGGAACGAGTACATCCTATGCTCTCATGAGTTCTCAGGATAGAGGGCAGTTGTTTATTGGCCCTGGAGTTGATGTTTATAAAGGTCAAATAGTTGGTATTCACCAACGGCCAGGTGACCTTGCCCTGAATGTCTGCAAGAAAAAAGCTGCGACAAATGTTCGTTCAAACAAAGAAGTAACAGGTAAAATCAGCACCAAAGATGTTGCTGAACTTCTCAACCTTTTCCTATAGAATGGAATAAATTGTTCAAGAAACAATTGTACACATTTCGGCCCCATATACGAAGTTAGCATATCAGAGAGCTTAAGATTCTTAAATTCGAGCTGTTAAGTAGAGGAAAATGATCCTTCTCCTTGAGACTAGCTTCTGCTTATAGTGTGGGAGTTCCTCACCTTTGGTTTCTAGTTAAATTCTGCTTCAAGGGACCCTAATATTATTCTGATAGCATGAGGAGAGAAAATAGTTTTTTTTTTCTTTCTGATTAGTTATGAAATCTTTCTTGTGAACTTAATATTCTGACATTACGTCTTTGCTTTTGTATGCCTCATACTAACTGAATTCCCTTATCGTTACATGCAGTGGTTCTTGATACTCCACTAGATTATAGTCTGGATGATTGCATAGAGTACATTCAAGAAGATGAGCTTGTTGAAGTTACTCCATCAAGTATCCGGATGTTGAAAAACCCAAAGTCTGCCAAAAAGACACGATGAATGTTTACATAGAACAAGGCGAAGAGATGCAATGAAGTATACATGGTACGAGAACGAGGCAAAGAGACATAATGAAGTATACATGGTACGTGCCAATATATATGTCATCCCAACTCCTTAATTCATTCCAAAGACCTCTCTTTTGGATAGAGCATTCCGCGATTTTTAACATGTTGATTATTTTCAACATGTGAAGTAAACTTTTGGTTAATGCAGAGCTATACAACATTCAAAGCCTCCAGTACAATAGGTTGAACCTTTTGGTAGTTGGATTTGGTTAGGCATACAAAGGTGTAGTATATTATTTCTCACAATTTGTGTAGATGACTGATGATATAATAGAGAGCATGTATCCAAAGCTGCAAAACAATATGCAATATTTGATTGTTTGTTATTGTAGTTACTAAAGACTTCAAATTCCATGTTTTCAAAAACATCTACTTGATAGGCTGCTCACTATTTATTCCACATGCAACTCAAAAATATGATTTTGTATCTGGCGTCCCAGATATTTTTTTGCTTAACTATTGTAGCCAGATATTTTCCTATTTACCAGTTTGATTGTAGATGCAAAAATATTAGGTCACAAATATTACAAGGAAACCCAGTCCACAGCAAAATGAGTCAATAAACCTATTGGATGGCATTCTATCAATCATTTTCCAATAACTAATAATCATCTGGAACCATTTAATTGACTTTTCTTATTCCTAGACTGTATAAAAATATTTAATTAACGTCCATTCTATCAATTTTATAAGACTTGTTCTTCCACTATGCAACAAATGTTGTACGATGTCTTTCTAATCTTTTTTTGGGTTAAATTATAAAGGTGTGTTTGGTATGATGGAAAGTGTTTTCCGTGAAAATTAATTTTTTTTAAAAATATTTTCTTGTTTCCTCTTCTTTTTTGTTTTGTTTGTTTTGTCCACAACTTAGTATATTATACATAAAGGGGGTGGGGGTAAGGTAAAGGGTTTCTAATACATCTGAAAAAATCGAAAACCAAGACTAGAAATTTTTAATAGAAAATAATTTTCTTAAAAAAAAAATTTTCAAAAAATAATTAATTTTCAACTTATTTTCTAGTGTTTGGCTAGTTAGCAGAAAATATTTTTCTTATAATTATATAATCTAGGCAAACACTATATGTAGGAGACGTCCTGGGTCGAGGTTCGAGGCAGGGTTGGGATCAGGTTCCAAGGTCGGGATCGAGTACGAGGTTCGTTGTTCGGAAACATGGTCGTGGTTGGGATTCAGGTCGGGTCAGGATTGGTGGTCGGTCAGGGTTGGGGGGGACCCAACCCCAAACTCTAAGCTTGACCCTAAACCACGATCTGGACCCCAAACTCTAAACACGACCTCGAACCCCAACCCAATTGTGATGACCCAAAAGGTCATCAATTGTTTTAGAAATAAATTCTTTGTTCCGAGGCCTTAAAAACCTCTTTCTGTCCTACCTCAATTTGTGCGCGCAGTCCGGGCGCATATTCGGAAAGCCATTATGTGAAAATCTGTGAAAAATGATAAATTTTGCTTTTAAAATGAATTTAAGTTGACTTCGGTCAACATTTTAGGTAAACGGGCCCGGACCCGTGATTTAACGGTCCCGGAGAGTTTGTAGGAAAATATGAGACTTGGGCGTATGCCCGGAATCGAATTCCGAGGTCCCAAGCCCGAGAAATAAATTTTTAAAGAAAATTATTTTCTGAAATATATATGAGTTTTTGAAAATGAAATATGTTTGAATTTGATGGTATCGAGCCCGTATTTTGGTTCTAAAGCCCGGTACAGGTCTTATATGTGATTTAAGTTGAGCCTGTAAAATTTGGTAAGAAACGGAGGTCATATGACGTGATTCGGAACCTTAGTTGTAAAATTTGAAACTTTGAAAGTTCTTGAGATTTTCTTTATTTTTGATGCTAAATTCATTGTTGTTGATGTTATTTTGATGATTTGATTGCACGAACAAGTTCGTATGATGTTTTTAGGTTAGTGTGCATGCTTGGTTTGGAGCCCCGAGGGCTCTGGTGAGTTTTGGATAGGTCACAGAGTGAAATTTGGACTTAGAAAATTGTTGGTGTGTTGCAGGCCTGCAAGCTTCGCAAGCCTGGCTCGCAAATGAGAACAATGTATCGCAAATGCGAATTATGGCCTAGGCTGCCCTTGTCGCAAATGCGATGTATTTATCGCAAATGCGTTATTGCAAATACGATATCGCAAATGCAAAGAGAATAAGAATCCTCAGGGTTCGCAGATGCGAACCCCTGTTCGCAAATACGAAGAAAGCAGGTTTCTTAAGGGTTCACAATTGCGAACCCTGGTCGCAATTGTGATATCTGCACCCTGCAAATTCATAACTTAGCCGAAAATCTTTCATTTTTTAAGCCTTTTCAAAACCTAAACACCTTTGGGCGATTCAAGACAAGTACTCTTCCAAATCGATTGTAAGTCATTTCTAACTCGTTTTTATTAATCTTTAACATCTTTTCACATGATTTTAACTCAAAATTAAGGGATTTTATGGGAAAAATTGGGTGTTTTGGGTAGAACCTAGGTTTTTCAAATTTTGGGGATTTGGACCTCGATTTGAGGTCCGCTTTCAAAACAAATTATATATTAGGGTTAGTGGGTGAATGAGTAATCGAGTTTTGGTTCGAACCTCGGGTTTTGACCATGTGGGCCCGGAGTCAATTTTTAACTTTTTGGGAAAAACTTTAGAAAACCTATTTTCATGCATTAGGATTGATTCATTTAGCATTTATTGATGTAGTTAAGTAATTTGTGGCTATATACAAGCGAATTGGTGGTGGAATCAAGAGGTAAAGTGATAGTTGAGGCTTGAATTGTGTTCGTGGCATCGAGGTAAATGTTTGGTCTAACCTTAGCTCGAGGGATTAAGAGTTGTGTCCTATTTGCTATGTGTTAACTGTTGAGTACGCATGGTGACGAGTATCTATATGTTGGTGTCAAGCATGCACATGAGTCTTATGCTATGATTAATATGACTCTGTTTTGTATTGTTCATGCCTTATGTGATATTTCTATTGTTGAACAAGGCTTGTGGAAGAAATCTTGGTAATTGAATATTGAAGAGCGTTGACTCAAATTGTGAAATGACTTGTGGAATTATTGTTGGAAATTGAACATTACAAAACATTGGTTCAAGTTGTGAATTGAGTTGTGAAGTAAATGTGAAAAAGAGAAGAGGATTATTATATTGTCTCCCTTGCGGGGATGTTGTTGCTTTTAATGCTATCTCCTTTGTCGGGATGTTGATGCTTTTGATGGTGTTCCCTTGCCGGGATTTTATTGTAATTTTATTTATTTCCTTGCCCTCATTGCTTGTGATTGTTGTTTGGTCGAGGAAGAGTGTTAAAGCACGAAGGGTGATGCCGTGCATTGTATTGGTGAGAAAGTGTTAAAGCACGAATGGTGATGCCGTATATGATTTTTGTGAGAGAGTGTTAATGCACGAAGGGTGATGCCGTGCCGCACGATGTACCATTACGTGCCCTTATATGAGTGATAATGCACGAAGGATCATTCCGTGCCATGATTTTGTGAGGTAAAAACACGAAGGATGATGTTGTGCTATTTATATTGATTTTATGGTGAGGACGAGAGTAAAAGCACAAAGAGTGATACCGTACACTTGTTTTTGATTTCCTGACTTTTACTGATAATTGAGTTATGGTGTTCTTTACATTTAACTGTTGTTTTCAGTTGTTACTGGTTGGTTCCTCGCAGCATGATTTCCCCTTCCCATCTTTAATTGTACAATTTTGCCTTTATTTTTTTTAACTGCACATGTTTATTTGGTAGTCTGGTCCTAGCCTTGTCACTACTTCGCTGAAGTTAGGCTAGGCACTTACCAGCACATGTGGTCGGTTGTGCTGATACTACACTCTACACTGTGTGCAGATCCCGGTACTGGAGCATACAGACCGTAGCTTTGGGTTGCTGCCTTTAGTTCATTCGGAGATCCGAGGTAGTGGCGTCTCCTCCTATCCTTTCATTCTATTTCTTTTATGTATTTCAGAGACAGTATTGTAATAAATATTTCAGACCCTTATTTGTAGTAATCCTAGACAATCTGTGGAATTGTGACACCAGTTCTGGGTAGTTTATGTATGGATTGGTATTGGCATTTTTATTCAAATATTACATTTCAGCCTTCCGCTTATTAAGTTTCGCTGTTTATCTAATGTTGGTTATTAATTGTTAAAGGATTAAAATGGGAAAAAGGTAAATAACCCAAATGGTCGGCTTGTCTAGCTTTCACTAGTAGGCGCCATCACGATTCCCGAGGGTGGGAAATCGGGGTCGTGACAAGTTGGTATCAGAGCTCTAGGTTACATAGGTCTCACAATTCACGGACAAACTTAGTAGAGTTTGAGGGATCAGTATGGAGAAGTCTGTATTTATCCCCTAGAGGTTACAGAGTTAGGAAAAACTTCACATCTATTCTTTCCTGTCGTGCAGTTTGGTTTTTCAATGCTAATTAAATTTCTACTATGTTCTTTCGCAGATGGCGAGAACACGCACTTCCTCATCCACTGATCAGCAGCCCGAGCCCCCAGTAGCAGCTTCCATGAGGGGCAGAGGGCGAGACCGTGCTAGAGTCCGAGGCAGGGGCAGAACTCAGCCCAGAGCAGCAGCACCAGCGGCGATGCCTCAGGTTGAGCTTGATGATGAGGTTCCGGTGGGCCCAGCTCAGGTCCCAGAGGGGTTCATTATATTGCTACCCAGTACTCCAGGATGCTCTGGTCCGTCTAGTGGGCCTTATGGAGAGTGTCATTTGGACATGCTTGCTTCCTGTAGTACCAACTATCTCTCAGGCTGGAGGAGGAGTCCAGACTCCTGCTACCCGCACTCCGGAGCAGATGGTTGTAGTATATATGGATGTTTATTTTCGAAAGCCGTATTTGAGAAGGGAAATTAGAGAAAGACTATAACATGCCAACCTTGACTGAATTGGTCACCCAAATTAAATAAACACTCCTATAGCTTATTTCTTTCTTTATTATTTCTATTTCCTTTTTCAATGAGTGGAGGACTCTTTGGAAATTGGAAATATCTCCAATAACAATATCTTGACAGAAAGAAACACATTAGAGTACTTCATACTAAGTTTTTAGTTTTTTTTTAAATATGCTTTAGTCAGTGTTACTTTATACCATAAAATGCCTGAGTGTATGATATATAATTGTAATGTCAAAGAAACAAACTTTTCAAAGTGTAATTAATAATTAATTAATATTGCAACGATAAAAATACTTACATCATTTGGAAGGGGTACTGGTGATGTCATGTTAGTCAATATATCAAGTTTGACCTAAATGATATAGACTGATCCAACGTGCAGAATGAATTATCACCCACCTTTACAACTGTCTTCTATGCATGGAAATTGGTAATATTATTTATTTTTGTTTATATTTTCTAGCAAAGCAGCTTATTATTATCTTTGCTTACAGGGAAGGAGCTACGGATTCGACCGATTCAATATTTTTTGTATTAAAAATTTATTACTTATATATGTAGAAATATCAAATTTAAAATATAATATTAGCATTTAAAGTTATTATTTTAAAATCGAAAATTCATAAAGTTAAAATTCTGACACAGCTTTTTCTTTGCTTAGCCAGAAGTTAAAAAACCATTCATATATACAAGTAAGTAATCATAATTTGAATGGTGAAATGATTGTGGTTGGTCAAACCTCTCGATGCCCGTTGAATAAATCACATGAAAAAGATTTTTTTTTTTAAAACTATGGTAATAATCATGTGTTTATAACAATTGTTACAATTTGCAATATCCATCATTTCTCATGTGAAACAACTTTGTTTTACAATTTTTCGAAGTTTGCTAAAGTTCGGACAGAGAAATGATCAAGTACTCTTGCTCTCAACGAAGCTTGCATTTAAAAAAAATTGTCGCTTATTCAGAAAAATAAAAGAAATTTAGAACTGTTACTTTAATTTTACACACACACACACACACACACACACACACACACACACACACACACACACACACACACACACACACACACACACACACACACACACACACACACACACACACACACACACACACACACACACACACACACACACACACACACACACACACACACACACACACACACACACACACACACACACACACACACACACACACACACACACACACACACACACACACACACACACACACACACACACACACACACACACACACACACACATATATATATATATATATATATATATATATATATGAAGGGAAAAGGATATTTCTTTAATTTGTATTCTTTGTTAAACTCCACTGTGATATTTTTTGCTTTTCGGGATTTCAACTTTTTATTTTGATCGTGTATTTGGACATAAAATCGTTAAGTTTTTCGAAATAAAATTTATATATTGACAAATTACGTAAAAAGTACTACTATTAGCCATAATAATTAATAATTTAAAATATTTAAAAGACAAAAAAAATTAGATCAAAGAACAACTCGTTTTACTCACGAAATTCGAGTACCCATATAAATTGGAACAAATAAAGTGAGTAATATTTATTAAGATATTAATACAATATAGATGGCCTAATTGAAAACGTTATACGCAAGGCCAAATTGCGTAGTTTGACTGAACAGCTAAAAGGAGGCGATGCTTCTTATGGTTTGGAAAACATTCCAAAAGGCTAAATTATTAGTTTTTCATTTTTCTCGACGTAAAAGGAAACCTTTTAGTAACAGGAAAATATGTATTTTATATGATTTTTGTCGTATAATCACAATGAATAATGTATCAGATTTTCAGTTTAATTCGTGACTCATAAAGTGAAAGTTACTTGATTTAGTTAGGCACATCATTGACCAGTCACCACCAACCCTTTAGCAAATGGAAAAAAAGACAGAAGATGGCTTTTTAGTTATTTTTTTATTTTTTATTTTACTTTTCTTGTTAAAAGCAAAAGAAAAGGAAAATAAGAAAAAAAGGCCCTAGTTAAAGATAATACTCCATTATAATGTATGTTACCACCAAATATGACATAGAAAATTACAATTGTATAGGTCCAAATTTGGCAATTCGGCAGCAACGAATAAATAAGGCAAAGAACGGGATCGACCATGGTGTGAAGACTAAAGGTCGCTCTTAAAAAGGCTAGTGCTAAAAACGGATAGCCAAGATGAAGAAATAACGGTAGAATAGATTCAAGATAGACATAAAGAATATTCAGTACTTTTTAAGGTTTTTGTGAAATGTCCCTTATAAATAGGAAGAGAAAGAAAACTAAGGGGGAGATCTTCACTTTTTGATAAGAACACGTTATAAAGATTGACAAAAGAGAATATACAAAAGTTGTTTTGTTTACTGATTATATTATTCAAGCACACGTTATTCTGTTTTTGTTCACAAGACCCAAAGATTCCACACTCATCTTCATCTCTCCCCTTTCCACATCGCTGACAGAAGAAAGTAACATTCCAATCATACAATAATTGGATAGATCCTTTCTTATTACATTTATTTGTTAACAATCCTGTGTGGAAACACAAAATTAGGAGGAAACTAAAGAAAAACTGTTAGAAGGAAAAACTGGAACAAAAAACAGTAAACATTAAGAAATATTCCGAGTTCACAATTTTCTTGTGCGTCCTTAAGGAATTTTAACCCCCTCACACGTTGCCAAGGTAATGGATTCAATCTTCCCAGGATAAAATGGAATAAACCTTCCTGCAATAGTGGCAATACAAACTGCAGGATACCAACGAACTCAAAGAACATAGCAAAATCATACTTACGAATTTGAGAGAGAGAGAGACTGCGAATTAGGATGCAGTGTATTCAGAAAAAAAAAAGTTCTGGAGTGTTTTTCGTATATAGAAAATGGAGCCTCGCCTCAGAATTTATAGGCAATTATCAGAAGAGGTGTCTGAAAAAGGTCCCTTTTCAGAAGAATACGCTGCCTGCCGCGGTTCTACCGCGACCGCGGCAGAACCGCGGTTAGAGAGGCTGTCTGAATCTACCTGCCGCGGTTCTACCGCGGCCAGAGCAGAACCGCGATTAGAGAGGCTCTCTGAATCTGCCTGTCGCGGTTCCACCGCGGCCAGAGAGACCCTCTGAATCTTCAGCAGGATTCTGGCGTATTTTCAGCAGTGATTTGGCATTTAATTAATTATTAAATAATCAAATAAATTTTGTCCAAAAAATAATCTTATCGATCGATCATTTGACAAATCCAAATCCAAATCCAAATCCAAAGCCAAAGCCGAGCCGAGCGAGCGACGACGACGACGACGCGAGGGTTCATTCTCTTCAACTCCTTTTAAGAGCTTTAACAAGTGATTCTATATATAAGCACACAAATGTGGTTGTCCCTCACCAATGAGGGACAAAGTACAAGACAAAAGTTCACTTCTTTAAATTTTCATTTTCCCTCTATTTTATTTCCCTCCATTTCCAATTCACACTTCTTCTACTTTAAAGCCCAATGGCTTAAAGTCCAACAATCCCCCACATGAATGGGAATAACTGTATCAAGAAAGATCATAGATGAAAGCTATGTGATTTTGCAAGTAAGGATTAGTTGCATCTGGATAAGTAGGTTTCCCTTTGAACTTTCCGTAGTGAACATATGTCGGATATACTCGGTCAATCGGTAGATTTGATATCTTTGAACCGTCGAACTTTAGTGTATACATAGACAACCATATGTCACACAACCAACCCCTAACCGTCTTTTGGTTCTCATTTTTTGTTCGTTTTAGCCATGAACACCGCCTGGTCTCATAAGTACGTAGAGAATTGGCCTTACAGAATTCTCCTTGAAGCGGCTTACACTTCACACTTACGTAGGTAATTCCTAAACGTGTAATCCTTTAGATTGACACTATTTGATAGATACCTCATCAAACTTTGGTAATCATTAAAGAACGTGTAAAGTTTTATCCTTGTTACTGAACATTATCTTAATCACGAGAATGGACCAAAGATTTTATTTTGACAATGTTGAACCGGTCAATCACAACTTTGTTTGAGCTCCTTGAACCTAGATCTCAGAACATCCAAAATTCTAGGTAGAGTTACCGCCATGTTGACTTGTCCTCGGCCATAGTCCCATTCACTTAGATGATTTCTCAACTCCCTCTCTAGTTAAGCCTTTTGTAAGCGGATCCGCCACATTATCCTTTGATCTTACATAATCAATAGTGATAATTCCACTAGAAAGTAGTTGTCTAACGGTGTTATGTCTTCGTCGTATATGACGAGACTTTCCGTTGTACATAACACTCCCTGCCCGTCCTATGGCAGCCTCACTATCACAATGTATGCAAATAGGAGCCAAAGGCTTTGGCCAGAACATAATGTCTTCTAAGAAATTTTGAATCCATTCAGCTTCTTCACCGGCTTTATCCAAAGCTATAAACTCTGATTTCATTATAGAACGAGCGATACACGTCTGTTTGGAAGATTTCCAAGATACTGCTCCTCCACCAACAGTAAAAACATATCCACTTGTGGACTTTGTTTCTGTTGAGCCTGTTATCCAATTTGCATCACTATATCCTTCGATAACTGCAGGATATTTATTGTAGTGCAAAGCGTAGTCTTGGGTATACTCCAAGTATCCCAGAACTCGTTTCATTGCCACCCAGTGATGTTTGTTGGGATTACTTATGAATCGACTATGTTTACTTATTGCACAAGCTATATCAGGTCGTGTACAGTTCATGATGTACATTAAGCTTCCCAACACACGAGCATACTCCAATTGAGACGTACTTTCACCTTTATTCTTTATAAGATGATGGTTTAAGTCAATTGGAGTTCTTGCACTTCTAAATTCCAAGTGTTTGAATTTTTCCAGTACCATTTTCACGTAATGTGACAGAGACAAAGCTAGACCTTGAGGAGTCCTCTGGATTTTAATTCCTAGAATTACATCGGCAACTCCTAAGTCTTTCATATCAAACTTACTAGCAAACATACGTTTAGTTGCTTGAATGTCGGCAATGTCTTTGCTCATTATTAGCATATCATCAACATATAAGCAAACAATGACTATATGATTTGGAACGTTCTTAATGTAAACACATTTATCATATTCATTAATCTTAAAACCATTTGACAACATTGTTTGGTCAAATTTCGCATGCCATTGCTTGGGTGCTTGTTTTAGTCTATAAAGGGACTTGACAAGTCTACACACCTTCCTTTCTTTTTCCGGAACCACAAACCCTTCAGGTTGGTTCATGTAAATTTTTTCCTCAAGAACACCATTTAAGAATGCTGTTTTTACATCCATTTGATGGATTTGAAGACCATACAAGGCGGCTAACACTATTAGCATCCGAATGGATGTAATTCTTGTTACCGGCGAGTATGTATCAAAATAGTCAAGACCTTCTCGTTGTCTAAATCCTTTGACAAAAAGTCTTGCCTTGTATTTGTCAATAGTACCATCGTCCTTCATTTTCTTCTTGAAAATCCATTTAGAACCCAACATTTTGTTACCTGGAGGAAGATCAACCAATTCCCAGGTATGGTTGCTCAATATGGATTCCATTTCACTATTGACATCTTCTTTCCAATATTGTGCTTCTGAGGAAGATATTGCTTCCTTGAAGGTACGAGGCTCATTTTCTAACAGAAAAGTTAGAAAATCTGGACCGAATGAAGTAGATATCCTTTGACGTTTACTTCTTCTTGGATGTTCTTTATTAGGCATACCATCTGTTATTTCCTCCCGAGGTCGTTTTGACTTTTGGCAGGTCACTTCACTTTCCTTTTTATACGGATAAATAGTTTCAAAGAATTCAGCATTATCTGATTCTATTATCGTATTAATGTGAATCTCAGGATTTTCTGATTTATGAACCAGAAAACGATATGTCTTGCTATTGGTTACATATCCAATAAACACACAATCAACCATT
The DNA here is from genome assembly GCF_000715075.1 of Nicotiana tabacum. NCBI lineage: Eukaryota > Viridiplantae > Streptophyta > Magnoliopsida > Solanales > Solanaceae > Nicotiana > Nicotiana tabacum. The sequence continues at coordinate 14,040,607 of NC_134085.1, forward strand.
TTTGGACCTATCTTAACCCTTTTAGGTTTAGGAACTTGTACCTTAGCTAAACACCCCCACACTTTGAAGTATTTCAAGCTAGGCTTCCTTCCTTTCCACTTTTCATAAGGAATGGACTGTGTTTTACTATGAGGTACACAGTTGATTATCCGGTCAGCTGTAAGTATAGCTTCCCCCCCCACAAGTTCGGTGGTAAGCCAGAACTTATTAGCAATGCATTCATCATCTCCTTCAATGTTCGATTCTTCCTCTCCGCAATTCCATTAGATTGTGGAGAGTAAGGGGCAGTTGTTTGGTGAATAATGCCATTTTCCAAACAAGTTTCTTTCAAAAGGAGATTCATATTCGCCACCCCTATCACTTCTTATCATTTTGATCTTTTTGTTTAGTTGCGTTTCAACTTCACTCTTGTATTGTTTGAAAGCATCAATTGCCTCATCTTTACTATTAAGTAAATTAACATAGCAGTATCTCGTGCTATCGTCAATAAAGTAATAAAATACTTTTTCCCACCGCGAGATGGTGTCGACTTCATGTCGCAAATATCTGTGCGAATTAAGTCTAAAGGACTTGAATTCCTTTCAACGGACTTATAAGGATGCTTAGCATACTTTGATTCCACACATATTTGACATTTGGAATTAATGCAATCAAATTTTGGCAATACTTCTAGATTTATCATCTTCCGCAATGTTTTGAAGTTTACGTGACCTAAACGCGAATGCCATAAAGTGTTTGACTCAAGTAAGTAAGAAGAAACATTCACTTTATTGATAGGAATTGCTATTACATTTAGCTTAAAAAGGCCCTCATTTAGGTAACCTTTTCCTACATATACATCGTTCTTACTAAGTACAACACTATTAGAAACAAAAATACATTTGAATCCATTCTTGACAAGAAGTGAGGTAGACACAAGATTCTTGCGAATTTCTAGAACACGGAGGACTTGGTTTAGAGTCACTATTTTTCCCGACGTCATCTTCAATGCAATCTTGCCAACTCCTTCAATTTTGGCCGTAGATGAATTTCCCATGAAGATTGTCTCGTCGGGTCCTGCGGGGGCATAAGAAGAAAATAACTCCTTGTTAGCACAAACATGGCGGGTGGCTCCAGAATCTATCCACCATTCTTTTGGATTTCCTACCAAGTTGCATTCAGACAACAAAACACATAAGTCCTCCATTTCATCTTCAACCATGTTAGCTTGATTCTTTTTCTTCTTATCATTCTTTGGCGCACGACAATCCACGGCCTTATGCCCAGATTTTCCACAATTGTGGCAATTACCCTTGAACTTTTTCTTGCTTGGGTAATTCTTTGGTCCAGAAGCCTTCTTCCTCTTCTTATTTTGTGGCGCCTCCTCAACAACGTTTGCCCCCATTATTGTCGAGTTTCCACGTGACTTTTTTTCAGCATTTTTGTTGTCTTCTTCTATCCTCAAACGAACAATCAAGTCTTCTAGTGTCATCTCCTTCCGCTTGTGTTTAAGATAGTTCTTAAAATCCTTCCACAACGGAGGTAACTTCTCAATGAAAGCAGCGACTTGAAAGGCCTCATTTATGACCATACCTTCAATAACAAATTCATAATTAATAATAAGATAAATCTTATTAATAAAATTATTGATTCGGGTCATACCTTCAGCAAGGAGGTCATGCACAATGACTTGTAATTCTTGGACTTGAGTTATGACTGACCTAGTGTCAATCATCTTGAAATCCAAAAACCTTGCAGCCACGAACTTCTTAAGTCCGACATCCTCAGTCTTGTACTTCTTCTCAAGCGCATTCCATAACGCTTTTGAAGTTTCCATGACACTATAGACATTGTACAAGCCATCTTCCAAACAACTCAATATGTAGTTTTTGCACAAGAAATCAGAATGTTTCCATGCTTCAGTTACAACAAGTCATTTATCTTCCGGAGTATTTTCAGCCATGACCGGAGGATCCTCCTTGATGAAACGTTGCAAACTCAACGTAGTAAGATAGAAGAGCATCTTTATTTGCCAGCATTTGAAGTCAATACCGGAAAACTTTCCGGGTTTTTCTGTCGGTGCCATAGCATGAGCAGGAGTAGAACGGCTTGACGAGGCAGCAACACTCGTAACAGTAGCACCCGTTCCCGCAACACTTCCATTAGTTTGGTTTTCATTCGTCATATTTCTGTAAAGTTGAAAACAATACAGAACTTGTTAAATCAGTGAAGTTTTGATATCTTCAAACTGAATACCAAACCAAACATACAACACGTAACAATGGTGAAGTTTTTTTTATATACTTCAAACCCGTAAGTTTATTATTTCGGTAAAGTTTTTATGTACTTTAAACCGGACAGAAATAATTATTGGAGTAGAAAGCAACAAGGCTTTAGTCTCCAACAAAGTATATAGAAAACAGTTTAATAATCAACACAGAAACGTTAGTAATTGTTAAAATTCCTTAAGCTTGTTAACAATCCTGTGTGGAAACACAAAATTAGGAGAAAACTAAAGAAAAACTGTTAGAAGGAAACACTGGAACAAGAAACAGTAAACATTAAGAAATATTCTGAGTCCACAATTTTCTTGTGCGTCCTTAAGGAATTTTAACCCCCTCACATGTTGCCAAGGTAATGGATTAAATCCTTCCAGGATAAAACGGAGTAAACCTTCCTGCAACAGTGGCAATACAAACTGCAGGATACCAACGAACTCAAAGAACGGAGCAAAATCATACTTACGAATTTGAAAGAGAGAGACTGCGAATTAGGATGCAGTGTATTCAGAAAGAAAGAAGTTCTGGAGTGTTTCTCGTATATAGAAAATGGAGCCTTGCCTCAGAATTTATAGGCAATTATCAGAAGAGGTGTCTGGAAAAGGTGTCTTTTTAGAAGAATATGCTGCCTGTCGCGGTTCTACCGCGACCGTGGCAGAACCGCGGTCAGAGAGGCTCTCTGAATCTACCTGCCCCGGTTCTACCGCGATCGCGGCAGAACAGCGGTCAGAGAGGCTCTCTGAATCTGCCTGCCGCGGTTCCACCACGGCCAGAGAGACCCTCTGAATCTTCAGCAGGATTCTGGCGTATTTTCAGCAGTGATTTGGCATTTAATTAATTATTAAATAATCAAATAAATTTTGTCCAAAAAATAATCTTATCGATCATTTGACAAATCCAAATCGAAATCCATATCCAAATCCAAAGCCAAAGCCGAGCCGACCGAGCGACGCCGACGACGGCGTGAGGGTTCATTCTCTTCAACTCCTTTTAATCAAATAAATTTTGTCCAAAAAATAATCTTATCGATCATTTGACAAATCCAAATCCAAAGCCAAAGCCAAAGCCAAAGCCGAGCCGAGCTAGCGACGACGACGGCGACGGCGCGAGAGTTCATTCTCTTCAACTCCTTTTAATCAATTAAATTTTGTCCGAAAAATAATCTTATCGATCATTTGACAAATCCAAAGCCAAATCCAAATCCAAAGCCAAAGCCGAGCGACGACGACGACGCGGGGTTCATTCTCTTCAACTCCTTTTAAGAGCTTTAAGAAGTGATTATATATATAAGCACACAAATGTGGTTGTCCCTCACCAATGCGGGACAAAGTGCAAGACAAAAGTTCACTTCTTCAAATTTTTCATTTTCTCTCTATTTTATTTCTCTCTATTTCCAATTCACACTTCTTCTACTTTAAAGCCCAATGGCTTAAAGTCCAACAATATTGTCATCATCTACATTTATTACATATTCATGCTATCATATTTACTGCTAATCATTGAGCATTAAATTTGCTATTTAATGTTCTTGAGCATTAAATCTGCTATTGCAACAGAATACTCGCGAGACGAATACTGCTCAAGTACAAAGATTTAATTTTTTTCTAAGTAAAACGCATGCCAATATACAACTTAAAATTTTAAAAATTATTTTTTAACATAATTTATTTTTAAAAGTTTCAACCAAATTTAGCTAAATATTTTGCGAATACGACAACCATAGACTCGATCCCTACCTTGATTTGTGCAGTCGTGACAGATAGCCGTCAGCGCACGTCGTTGCCTTTTATGTGGGAGAATGTTATTTGTAATGACAAAAGAGGGCTCAACAGCGTCACCGGAGTTGACGTGTCTTTAGTCTAGTCACGGAGGGCAAATTTGTAACTACACTTATAGTTTCTAGATGGTCCTCTTTGACTTCTAGAACCATAACACCGTGGACAGAAAATCAACCAATGGGAAGTCTACACGTGGTGGACCCCGTGAGTTTTGGCGGGTGCTTCACCTAATAGTAGGCAACTTTTAATTTAACGGCAATTTCAACAATATTGAAGCCTGCAAATACTTTTATGTCCTTGCAAAAATATATATAGAAATTATATAGCTGACGTTTGACCATAGATCCTAAATTTGTTTTGAAAAATTTAATTTGGGTGAAGTTTGGTTTGAAGATAAAAATGTGTTTGGACATACGTTTTCAAAACATATTTTTCAACTTTATTTTGAAAAAACATGTATATAATTCCCGAGTTTTGGGATTTTGACCCAAAATCAATAATTGGGGTGATTTTAGGATTTGGGATTTTGCCAAAATATGGACAAAATTTATGGCCAAACATGAGTTTTGAAAATAAATCCCAAATTTATTTTGGCAAAACTCATGGCCAAACGGGTCCATAAAAAGTAGTATAAGTTAAGCAACAACAACAACAAACCTAGTATGTTTCCAATATGTGGCAAAAATTTAATAAGTTACAATAGTTAATAATTAATTCAAAATATTTAAAACTATTTGTAAGAAATATGGTCAAAGAAAATTTTGTTTAGCTCCTCAAATAGTAATAAGTTTATTCTTTTTGAAATAGAGGGAATAATAAGATATAGAATAGTAGTATTTTAACTTGATAAATATAAATGTGTATGGAATTCTTTTTAGTATGTCGTTAGAAATAAATGTAAAATAACAAAGGTCTTAGATGCATTATGCATACGTTCTAGAACCAAGTCAAATTCTTTCATAAAATCCAATTTCAATGACATTCTCAACTTTTAGGAATCTTCTGAAGATTCAAATGCACATAGCATATATTGTGTACTTCAATTCCTATTTTTTTTTCTAGAAGTGGATATATAGGACTTTTGCTAACTTCAAAATACAAAATTCGTACCACGCGCATATGTTATATAAATTCACATACATATATTTGCATCATTTTTTTGATTTGTCAAATGACTAATGACACTAAAGGGCACTCTTGTGCACTAAGCTTCCGCTATGCGCGGGGTCCGGAAAAAGACCGGATCACAAGGGTCTATTGTACGCAATCTTACCCTGCATTTCTGCAAAAGCCTATTTTCAAGGCTCGAACCCGTGACCTCTTGGTTATATGACAACAAATGACTAATGACACTGATAAATTAAAACATGTAAATTATGTTAAGGCTCAAGTTTCTCAGATGAATTAATTTTTAATTTCAACTTCCTAGTTATATACATTTTTAAATATTAATCATCGTAACAAAGCCCTTTGTTGACTAAATTTTTCTTGATCATCAAAAGTAGAGGCAGATGTAGTGTTAATATTATGGACTCATTCGAACTCACTAGTTCTAACAAATTTATTACATAAGTACAAATATTATATTCCGAACCCACTTAGTTCTTTGATTTCAAACTCGAACTATAAGTTTAAATTTTATATTCGCCTCTGACTAAAAACAAAAAAAGATACATAGCAAAGTTTACTTTGCTAAAACAACCAAACCAATTAAACTAATCAAGAACCAGCCAAATAACTTTCACCAAGATCCTAAACTAATGTTCATTTGCTACAAAAGAGTAGTAGTATTTTTCATAACATAAAAGATAAATAAGTGAATATAAATTATGATTATTACTATGTGATTCTGATTTGGACAATCTTGTAAAAATCAAGAATAGCCGAAATGAGTCAGTAAGTGCAGAGCTACAGTTGAATAAGAGGTTGCCACGAAACGGGGTTTTGACCTTTTGGGGGGTTATTTTTACACGCTAAATTCCTCTTCTCATCCTTAAATCACCCCCTCCATCTTCCAAATTCTACAACTCCCTCTAAATTTTCACATTCTTTTTTGGAAAATTCTACTTTTACTCCTTTCTGTTTCTTCTATTGTGGTTTTCTTGAGGAACTGAACATTGTTCTTTAGGAAATAGAACTCTCTTGGTGTTTCTTTGTGCCTTTACCTCAAAATTTAAAACCCCAACTGGGTGTTTTTAAGATCTCAGAATTTTCTGAGTTAGTTTTTGGAGTTGTTGAAAGATTCAAAAGGAACCCCACTTGCTGTTTTCTTGATATATTTGTGTTACCTTTGTCAAAATTAAATTTTGATTGCTTTTTACTAGTGTTTTGGTCAAATTCTTTGACCCTTTTGGGTGGAGATAAGGAGGGTCAAAACTGTTAGCTTTGTTCTTATTGATTAGTTGCATAAAGCTAAGATTTTGAGCTTCAAAAGTTGGGTTTTTGAAGGTATTTTTCATGGGAAATTGTTGTGCAGTACCAAGTACTACTGATATAGATGAGCAAAAAAGGGGAAAAAATAAGCCAAATCCATTTTCTACACATAATCATGGAAATGGTGGGTACAACTCCTATGTATTGGAAAATCCAACAGGTCATGATATTGAGACCACATATGAACTAGGACGTGAGCTTGGCAGAGGTGAATTTGGGGTTACATATTTATGTACTGAGAAAGCTACAGGTGAATTTTATGCTTGTAAATCAATATCCAAGAAGAAGCTAAGGACTAGAATAGATATTGAGGATGTAAGGAGAGAGGTCGAGATTATGAAGAATTTGCCTCAGCATCCTAATATTGTTACCTTAAAGGATACTTATGAGGATGATATTGCAGTTCATTTAGTGATGGAGTTGTGTGAGGGTGGTGAGCTCTTTGATCGGATTGTCGCGAGGGGGCATTATACTGAGAGGGCTGCTGCAGCTGTGACTCGTACTATTGTCGAAGTAATTCAGGTGAAAATTCAACATTCTTGGTTTGTTTGTGATATACTTTTGCTTCCTTTGCTGTTTACATGTCAATCTAAAGGGTCTTGGTTAGTTGTCAACCTTCTGTTATTGCTTCGTTCGGTCACAGTAAGAATATGCTAGATTGTGCACACATAATTTGACCAGTGATGCAAAGGTTGTAGCAGAAATTTTTTTCTTTAAGAAAGTGGGATACTTAAAGGACTTTTCCTTTTCAGTAGGTCTCTTTTTAGGGTGTTTAGAGTGATCTCAAAACTTGTTATGCCTCCTCCTACTCTTAGGGGTCGTTTGGTTTGAAGATAAGTTATGCTGGGATTAGTTATATTAAAGATTAGTTATGCTGGGATTAGTTATATTATGATTAGTTATGCTGGGATTAGTTATCCTGATATTATTTCTTATTGACTGTTTGGAATGTTGTACTAATCCTGGGATTGCCAATTTTACTGCTTTATCCTGGGATTACTATTCCACCCTCTGGCAGGTATAAGTTATCCCGTTACTATTTTTAATCCTGAGATAACTTATCCCAGGATTAGTAACCAAACAAGGGATAAGGCGGTACTAAATTTTATCCTAGGATTATTGTTGCTTATCCATCATACTAAACGACCCCTTAGTTGCTGGTTTCAGGTCAGTTATGTCATGCAAAGTTATCCCCCTCAATTTTTTGGAAAATCAATATCTTATGGATTAATTACACTGCTCCATTTATCTGAGTGATTCTCATTCTTTTATAGTAAACTGAGATTAAATGTCTTGACCCCTAGAATAAGGAAGTATTAGTTAACTAGCGGACAAGATGCGAGTTAATTATTGTTTTTGATTGGAGAAAAGTTCATGATTTTCTTTGCTTTCGTAATAGATGTGCCATAAGCATGGCGTCATGCATCGGGATCTCAAACCTGAAAATTTCTTGTTTGGAAACAAGAAGGAAACAGCACCATTGAAGGCAATTGATTTTGGGCTCTCAGTATTCTTTAAGCCTGGTAAAACTCCTAATATTTGTATGTTGCTGCTGGATTTGCATAGTTGAGCATTTTATTCACTGTTGTGCTGATTTTACAGGAGAGAGATTTAATGAGATTGTGGGAAGTCCCTATTACATGGCTCCTGAGGTGTTGAAGAGAAACTATGGTCCAGAAGTAGATGTATGGAGTGCTGGAGTCATTCTTTACATCTTGCTATGTGGTGTCCCACCCTTTTGGGCAGGTTGGTTTAGTTACATTGCCAAATGTTTTGTACTGCATTTCTAAGTAAAAGTTACCGAATGCCACGATAACAATCAAATGGAAGAGTATTATTTATGTGCAGTAAGGCGCTTTATCAATTAAGTAACTATTGCCGGGTTTTTAGCGGTCATATGTATGTAATTTCTATCTGTTCCTCATTGCAGAAACTGAACAAGGAGTTGCTCAAGCGATCATTCGATCTGTTGTGGATTTTAGAAGAGATCCTTGGCCAAAGGTCTCTGATAATGCAAAAGACCTTGTGAAGAAGATGCTCAACCCTGACCCGAGCAAGAGGCTTACTGCTCAGGAAGTGCTAGGTAAACTATGCTCTAGAACAAAGTTCATTTTCTCTACCAATTTAGAATTCATTATTCCCTTTTTTCAAAGTCCGTTGAAGTAGATTTACAACTCATTACCGAATATATTCTCTTTGCAGACCATCCTTGGATACAAAATGCTAAAAAGGCGCCAAATGTTTCTCTTGGTGAAACAGTGAAAGCAAGGCTCAAGCAATTTTCTATGATGAACAAGCTAAAGAAAAGAGCTTTAAGGGTGCGCAATTCTGCTCCTAGTGAAACAAGATTATTTGTTTCTCCGTCTTATTTTTTCTTCAATTCAAATATTTTTCTGAAACCAGGTGGCAAATTCTCTACATTTTGTTTTTAAATTGCTTTTTCTGCCTCGCAGGTTATTGCTGAGCATTTGTCTGTGGAGGAGGTGGCTGGAATAAAGGAGGGATTCAAATTGATGGACATAGGAAACAAAGGGAAGATTGACATGAATGAGTTGAAAGTTGGATTACAGAAGCTCGGACATCAAGTCCCTGATACTGACGTACAAATTCTAATGGATGCTGTAAGTGTTAATTTTTTCATGAATCATTATTTTCTTCGACTTGAAATGATTGCAGATGCTTAGCTAATATACTCCTGGCAAAATTTTAAGTTACATACTTCTTCTATCTTGGTAGCTTTGATGGAATCACCTTTTCTCATGCCCCCTTGCTAGACATCTGGTTATACATAGTATTAACTAAAAGAACTTATTACTATATCACCTATAGGTCACGGGTTTGAGCCGTAGAAGCAGCCACTACTGCTTCCGTTAGGGTAGAATGTCTATATCACACCCCTTTGGGGTGCGCCCCTTCCTCGGACCCTGCGTGAATAGGGATGCTTTGTGCACCAGGCTGCCCTTTAACTTATTACCGTAGAAGAATGGTAGCCATGGGCGTAGAAGCTTCTTACTCTCTCCGTCCCAATGTATGTAGCGATGTTTGACTAGGCACGATCTTTAAGAAAGAAAGGAAAACTTGTGGTCTAGAACATGCCATAGATATTAGTGTGGCTATAAATCATCTCATTAAAGTTAAGATAGGAAATTTAATGTTAAATTGTTTCTAAATAAGGAAGTATGACATTCTTTTTGGAACAACAAAAAAGGAAAGTATAAACACATAAATTGGGATAGAGACATCTTCTTTTTTGCCAAATCAGAAGAAAAACTAAACAATGATACTTCGACAGGGCGATGTTGATAAAGATGGATATCTGGACTATGGGGAGTTCGTGGCAATCTCCGTCCACCTTAGGAAGATGGGCAATGATGAGCACTTGGAGAAGGCATTTGAATTTTTTGATAAGAACCAAACTGGATATATAGAGATTGACGAGTTAAGGGAGGCATTATCTGACGAGATTGAAACCAACAGTGAAGAAGTTATTAGTACAATTATGCAAGACGTGGACACGGACAAGGTCAGTTATATCATCAGACTCATCTGACTTCTAAACCTTTCTGCTGCTGTACATTTGTTTGTACAGGCGTTATTCTGGATGATGCCCCAGTTAGTTTCTCAAGGTTTTTATGTGCTTGCATTTTATACTTTTGCAGGACGGACGCATCAGTTTTGAGGAGTTCACTGCGATGATGAAGGCTGGTACAGATTGGAGAAAGGCATCACGACAGTATTCACGAGAAAGATATAATAGTCTCAGCTTGAAATTGATGAGCGATGGATCCTTAAAAGGGAACAACGAGAGTAGATAGCTTGAGAAAGAGCAAAATCCTTGGCTCGGAGTAGTAAGAAATTTTAAACGTAAAAGCTCATCTTTTGGCTTTTCAACATTCTTTTTAACTTTGATTTTTCCCACCTTTTGTTGTTTGTCTGAGCCCCCTTCATGGTGGGGGTCAATGGATGCCAGGTCCCCAGTATTTTGTTCCTTTAAGTTGCAATTATATTGTTTATTTCTTCTTTTGTTTGTTTGGAAGGTTGAAGAAATGTGTATGCAGTATAGGAAGGTGATTATTTTCTGGTTGTAAATAGTCTGTAATGTACACTTTCAATTATTCAGTAATGAAAAATCAATTACTATTTGAGTATGTCATTTTCTGTTTAAAATTTCAAGTGGTTCATGTCTTTCTTACTTTCTTGTTATTTCCTAAAGAAAATCTGAATATCGTTTCTCATCCCATTATATATTAGAGAATAAAGTCTGGACAATTGTTTATCACAATAATATTACAATATTTTACATAAACCAATGCTGTAAAAGAGACAGAGAAACTTCCAAGTTAATGATAGAAACTCAAGTACTACTACAACAACAATAACAATCCAGTATAATCCCACTAGTGGAGTCTGAGGAGGGTAGTGTGTACGCAAATCTTACTCCTACCATGGGTAGAAAGACTGTTTCCAAATAGACCCTCGGCATCCTTCCCTCCAAGAATTCCCCTTGCTTACCATCAGAGCAACCCATCTTGTCCCGAAAAAGTACAAATGCGAGTATTTTGAAAATCATAAATGCGAGTATTATGATAGAAACTCAAGTACAAAAAAGTGATAAAAGAGATGAATGAAAATCATAAATGCGAGTATTTTGATACAGCAGCCTAGCAAAGTAATTTGAAAAATGAAAAAAGATGAGCTAAACTCCATTGAAAATCATAAATGCGGGTATTTTTTTTTACTTAGAAAAAATATTTCAAAAAAATATTATAAATTGAAAGATACTCATAATGCTCTTATTTGCAATATACTGCACTGTATGAATCAAAATCTATCTTTAGAATATTTAAGCCAAGATAATACTAAGGGAAGAGTTCCCAAGTTGTCGTTTGTCGAAATAGCCCAAAAAGCGGCGAAGTCAGTGGTCGAAGAGTCAACAAGGGCCCAAGCCGAAGAGTCAACAAGGGTCGAAGTCGAAGAGTCAACAAGGTCGAGTACCTTTGTCAGAGTTGTAACGACTAGTTTCAAAGTAGGATATCAAAGAGAATATTCTAGTGGATATTCTCTGCACTTGTATTATTAGGATTTCTTAGGAACATGTTCCCTAGAAATAGAAAAATACACAATGATAGGAGACATATGATATTCATTTGTAAAGAACACACTTTGACTTAAAAAATCAGATCTCACTTGCTAAGATACAAACATCACCTTTTCACTGAGATTTTTGTCTATACTTTCTCACTAGATCCGAGAATAACTCAAATATTCATGAGATTGTCAGAAAGAACATCCACTTATTCCATCCTTTCTTAGGTGACTTATTCCTTCTATTTACTTAAATGCCATTTATTGTTATTCATTATCATTGAATGCTATATTATTACTTCTGATTTCTGGAATATGTATTATATGCCATTGTCGATGTACGACCCGATCTACATAATATTTGTTGCTTTTTTAAGAGCTTCATCTAAGGATATTATTGTTAGCTAAGATTAATCCTTATTCATACAAATTTAATTATTCGAATCAAGATCTATATTTTTTGGTCAAACAAGTACAGATCGACCATGCAAAAGTGTTGGATTGAGTTGTTCAAAAATCTTCAGCAGAGCATAAGTTAAACAATATCAAATGTGTGGGTTGGAATAGTTTCACTAATCCTTGAGTCGTTTTTGTTCCATTTTGTCCAATCATTTAATTAAGCAAACAAGAATATTTAAAGTTCTTTCAGATAGTGAGCTTCTTTGCTTTCTATGTTTCAGTCGTGACTTTCTATCAACCTAAAAGTCCTATTCAATCTAAACTATAGTAATACTTTGTAATTAAAAGTTAAGTAATTAAACTTGCACACAAAATTTTCACTTCATGTGCAACCCCAACTTCAATAGAAAATCAAAGCAGAAGACACAAAGGGTACGACTTTTCAATTACAATGAGCAAAATGAGTGACTTTTTAGTTATAAAACAAAATAAAACAACTTTTTAAAATAATTTTCATTAGTTCAGTTACCATATTGTATACAGTGAAAATCGGGGCTACCCGATTTCGTTCTTCAATGAAAAAAGTGATACCACGTCGGAAGACCAGGACGTCGAGCTCGGGGTCGAAGTTCTTTTCCAAGGTCGGGGTCGAAGTTCTTTTCCAAGGTCAGAAGAAAGCATGCTTCTAGATGACGCCGGTATGATTCAGTAACGGAAAGAGCGAGATACCCGCGACGAGCCGGAGATCATGGCGTGAATTTTGGAATGGATTGGTCTTCGGAAGTTAAACAACAGTCAAATATGATTTCCTACTATAACTAGAATTTAGAAGTGTACCTTATTTAGGACTCCCCTACTATATAAAGGGGGATCCCATCCATTTGTGAGATTCAATCGTTCACCGAGAAGAAAATATATGCTCATTACTTTCTTGCCATTTCATTTACTGTTCATCAGAGTTGCTTTATAATTAGCTATTCTTACTAGGGAGAAATTCAAAAATAGCTAGATTTACAAGTGGTCATTCAAAAATAGCCACAGTTTCAAAAGTAATCGCAATTTAGCCACTTTTTATGTAAAAATAAATCTGAACGAAAATACTGGTCAAAATTCGGAAAAATACTCCAGTATATTATACCGGAGTTCCAGTATAAAATACCGATCCAGCATAACATAGTGGAACTTTTCGCGTGTTGGAGTTCCAAGATAATATGCTGGAAGTTCATACACAAGTGCACCGATCTCCAGTATATTATGACTTTCCGTGTTGCAGTAAAGTAGTGGCTATTTTTCAATAACTTTGCAAACGCTGGCTATTTTTGAATGATCAGTCCGAAAACTGTTCTTTTTGTTTCCTGTATAGTACTTCTTATCTGGTATAAATATGGAATGATGGAAGATCAAGTTTTAACTTTTCCACTCTTAGATATATATTACCTTCTTTATGAGCTACCTACAGCAGTAACATACGTAAATATAAATGATATAACTGAAACAAAAATTAATTCGAGCTCACTGAATTCACAGTGTTTCCTTAAGGAATTTAATCCCCTCCTAGTACCCAAGGTTATGGATTATTTCCTCCCAGGATAGAACGAATTACACACTGGTGTAGCGGTACTTCAAACCCCAGTATTTCAGCGAACACAAAGTTCGGCAGCAAATCACACTTACAGTTATTTTGTTTGTAGTTTTAAAACAATGCAGAACAAGGGAGGAGAACTCAGAAGTCGAATGGAAATTCTGAGAGGAAGGAATGCAATGTATAGCCGATGTTGAATTCTTACTGAAGAGGATATCAGATTGCAATTCGTTTTTCCAATGTATACACAGTGTATACAGAGTGTAGTTTGAGTGTATACAGAGTGTATATCAATTATATACAGAGTGTATATCAATTACATACAGAGTGTATATCAATTGTATACTGTGTGTTTCGAGTGTTTTTTTCCGGTGTGTTCTTCTTTCTCTACAACTTCTGCTCTATTTATAGCAGTCATGTGAGAGAAGTCCATCCCCTCCATGGTGGAACAAGCATTAGGATATCATGGAGGAAGCACTTACATGGTGGAATGAACACTTGCTTGGTGGGAGGAGCACTTGGCCATGGTGGGAGGTGCACTAGGCATCTTGTTGCTTTCTTGGTGCAACACAATACACGGATTGGAAAACATCCGTTACAAACACGGATTATATCACGTTAATATTCACTATTAACAAATAAATTTGGTCCAAATAATTAATCAATCGATCGATCATTTGATCAAATCCGAATCCAAATCCAAATCCAAATCCCATTTCCCATTCACTCTCATTTTAAGACTATTTCATCTTAAACAAAAACTCAACAATCCAAAACTCAACAATCCCTTACATGAATGGGGAATGACTATATCACAGAAGTATGCATAAAAACCTTGTGTGATTTGCAAGCAAGGATTAATTGCATTTGGATAAGTAGGTTTCCCTTTGAACTTTCCATAGTGAACTTATGTCGGATATACTCGGTCAATCGGTAGATTTGATATCTTTGAACCGTCGAACTTTAGTGTATACCTAGACAACCATAAGTCACACAATCAATTCCTTAACCGTCTTTGGTTCTCATTGTTGTGTTCGTTTCAGCCATGAACACTGCCTGGTTTCATAAGTGCATAGAGAATTGGCCTTGCAAAATTCTCCTTGAAGCGGCTAACACTTCACACTTACATAGGTGATTCCTAAACGTGTCATCCCGTAGATACACTATTTGATATACCCTGTATCAAATTTAGAAATCATTAAAAAGCCTTAATACTTTATCCTTGGTACTGAACATTGTCTCATCACGAGAATGGACTAAATTTTTTTTTGTTGACAATGTTGAACCGTCATTAATGACTTTGTTTGATTTCCTTGAACCTAGATCTTGGGATCTCCAGTCTTCTAGGTAGAGTTACCGCCACAATGACTTGTTCTCGGCCATAATCCCATTCCCTTCGATGATTTCTCAACTACCTCTCTAGTTAGGCCTTTTGTAAGTGGATCCGACATATTATCACTTGACTTTACATAGTCAATCGTGATAATTCCTCTAGAGAGAAGTTGCCTAACAGTTTTATGTCTTCGTCGTATATGACGAGATTTACCGTTATACATAACGCTCCCAGCCCTTCCAATTGCCGCTTGGCTATTACAGTGTATGCATATTGGGCCAAAATTGAATGTCTTCCAAGAAATTCCGGAGCCATTCAGCTTCTTCACCGGCTTTATCTAAGGCTATGAACTCTGCCTCCATTGTAGAGCGAGCAATACATATTTGTTTGGACGACTTCCAAGATACCGCTCCTCCACAAATAGTATATACATATCCACTTGTGGACTTCGAATCAGTTGAACCGGTGATCCAATTTGCATCACAATATCCTTCAATCACCGCAGGATATTTACTGTAGTGCAAATCAAAGTTTTGGGTATGTTCTAAGTATCCCAAAACTCGTTTCATTGCCATCTAGTGAGATTGACTTGGATTGCTCGTGTATCGACTCAGTTTACTTATAGCACAAGCTATATCTGGTCGTGTACAATTCATGATATACATTAAGCATCCCAACACACGAGCATAATCCAATTGTGATATGCTTTGGCCTTTGTTCTTTGCTAATGCAAGATTCACGTCAATTGGAGTCTTTGCAACTTTAAAGCCTAAGTGCTTGAATTTTTCAAGTACTATCTTAATATAATGAGATTGTGACAATGCCAGACCTTGAGGAGTCTTTTGGATCTTAATCCCCAGAATTAAATCCGCAATTCCCAAGTCCTTCATATCAAACTTGCTAGTTAGCATACGCTTAGTAGCATTTATGTTGGCAATGTTATTACTCATTATCAACATATCATCTACATATAGGCAAACAATGACTATGTGATTTGGAACATTTTTAATGTACACACATTTATCACATTCATTTATCTTAAAACCATTTGACAACATTGTTTGGTCAAATTTCGCATGCCATTGTTTGGGTGCTTGTTTTAGTCCGTAAAGGGACTTAACAAGTCTACATACCTTATTTTCTTTACCTGGAACCATAAACCCTTCAGGTTGTTCCATGTAAATTTCTTCCTTCAACTCTCCATTTAAGAAGGCCGTTTTAACATCCATTTGATGAATTTCAAGACCATACACTGCAGTTAATGCTACTAACATCCGTATGGACGTAATCCTTGTAACTGGGGAGTATGTATCAAAGTAGTCAAGACCTTCTCGTTGTCTATACCCTTTGACAACAAGTCTTGCCTTAAATTTATCAATAGTGCCATCATCTTTCATTTTTCTCTTAAAAATCCATTTAGAACCCAAAGGTTTATTTCCAGGAGGAAGATCAACCAATTCCCATGTATGGTTGTTCAATATGGATTCTATTTCACTATTGACTGCCTCTTTCCAGAACAATAATTCTGAAGAAGACATAGCTTCTTTAAATGTTTGAGGCTCATTTTCCAATAAGAAAGTCACAAAATCTGGTCCAAACGAAGTAGACGTTCTTTGACGTTAACTATATCTTGGATCCCCCTGATTAAATGTACTTTCTTTTGTTTCTTCTCGAGGTCGTTTAGATCCTTCACCAATTGACTCGCATTCCTTTTTATACGGATATATATTTTCAAAAAACTCATCATTATCTGATTCTATAACCGTATTATTATGAATGTCGGGATTTTCTGATTTATGAACCAAAAATCGATATGCTTTACTATTAGTCGCATATCCTATGAAAACACAATCAACTGTTTTCGGTCCTATTTTTACCCTTTTGGGTTTAGGAACTTGCACTTTTGCCAAACACCCCCACACTTTAAAATAATCCAAGTTGCGCTTCCTTCCTTTCCATTTTTCATATGGAATGGATTGTGTTTTGCTATGGGGTACTCGATTTAGTATTCGGCTGGACGTAAGAACGGCTTCCCCCCACAAGTTCTGTGGCAAACCAGAACTTATCAACAATGCGTTCATCATCTCCTTTAATGAACGATTCTTTCTTTCCGCAATCCTATTGGATTGGGGCGTGTAAGGGGCTATTGTTTGATGAATAATTCCATATTCTAAACATATTTGTTCAAAAGGAGATTCATATTCACCACCCCTATTACTTCTTATCATTTTGATTTTCTTGTTAAGTTGCGTTTCAACTTCATTTTTGTATTGCTTGAATGCGTCTATTGCTTCATCTTTACTATTAAGTAAGTAAACATAGCAATATCGAGTACTATCGTCAATAAAAGTTATGAAATACTTCTTTCCACCGCGAGATGGTATGGACTTCATGTCACAAATATCTGTGTGAATTAAGTCTAAAGGATTTGAATTCCTTTCAACCGACTTATAAGAATGTTTAACATACTTATATTCCACACATATTTGACATTTTGATTTTTCGCATTCAAACTTAGGCAATACTTTCAGGTTAATCATTTTTCGCAAGGTTTTATAATTGACATAACCCAAACGTACATGTCATAAATCATTTGACTCAAGTAAGTAAGAAAAAGCTGAAGTTTTATTATTAGTTTCAACAACTATTACATTCAGCTTGAAAAGGCCCTCAGTAAGGTAACCTTTTCCTACAAACATTTCATTCTTACTAATCACTACCTTGTCAGATACAAAAATGCACTTGAAACTGTGCTTTACAAGAAGTCCAGTAGAGACTAAGTTCTTCCTAATCTCGGGAACATGAAGGACGTTGTTCAAAGTCATGACCTTGCCAGAAGTCATCTTGAGAATTATCTTACCGTATCCTTCAATGTTTGTTGTAGCAGCATTTCCCATAGAGAGCATCTTTTCGGGTCCAGCAGAAGCTTATGTAGAAAATGCTTCCCTCACAGCACAAACATGGCGAGTGGCTCTAGAATCAATCCACCACTCTTTTGGGTTTCCTACCAGGTTGCATTCAGAAAGCATGGCGCACAAGTCATCAACATCATCATGCTTTTCTACCATGTTTGTTTGACCCCTTTGCTTGTCTTTCTTCCGAGCACGACACTCCATAGATTTGTGTCCGGTTTTCCCACAGTTGTAGCAATTTCCACTGAACCACTTCTTGCTTGGGTTGTATTTCGGACCGGAAGCCTTCTTTCTCTTTTTGTTATCTTCAACAATATTTGCTCCCATTATTGTTGTATTTCCATGGCCTCTCCTTTCAGCAACTTTATTGTCCTCTTCGATTCTCAATCGAACAATGAGATCTTCAAGGGACATCTCCTTTCGTTTGTGTTTCAAATAATTTTTAAAGTCCTTCCACAATGGAGGCAACTTCTCAATTATTGCTGCTACTTGGAATGCCTCATTGATGACAAGACCTTCAATGAAAATTCCGTTAGTAAAATTACTAAAAATTTTACTTTCAACATTAGCATTCATTTGAAATATACCTTCAGCAAGTAGATCATTAATAATCACTTGTAACTCCTGGACTTGGGTAATAACAGACTTGCTATCTACCATTTTGTAGTCCAAAAATTTTGCAGCGACAAATTTCTTCATCCCGACATCTTCAGTTTTGTATTTCTTTTCAAGCGCATTCCACAATTCTTTTGACGTCTCCACGCCACTGTATATATTATACAGATTATCCTCCAGTCCGCTAAGAATATAATTCCTGCACAAGAAGTCAGAATGCTTCCACGCCTCAATCACGAGAAAGCTATCATTCTCTGGAGTTTCATCTGGAAGATCAGGAACATCTTCCTTGATGAACTTCTGTAGACATAACGTAGTCAAGTAGAAGAACATCTTTTGCTGCCAGCGCTTGAAATCCATCCCGGAAAATTTTTCGGGTTTCTCTGCCGGTGCCAACGCCAGAGTTCGACTTGTCGATGCGTTGGCAGTCATCATCGGAACAGCTTGATTTCCATCATTCGTCATTTTTACTGTAAAAATGACACAAACAAATGTTTAATAAACGTTTAAAACTGGAGTGAAAAATCACGTAGATTTTAATCTGCAACAAAACGTCACGAAGGCTTTACTCTCTAAATGGGAGTACACAAAACCACAAAGGTTTTAAGTTTACAGAATAATAAAAGTAACACAAATACAGAAATTAAAATTATTAAATTCCTTAAGCTTGTTCTTGTTGTTTTCTGTATAGTACTTCTTATCTGGTATAAATATGGAATGATGGAAGATCAAGTTTTAACTTTTCCACTCTTAGATATATATTACCTTCTTTATCAACTACCTACAGCAGTAACATACGTAAATATAAATGATATAACTGAAACAAAAATTAATTCGAGCTCACTGAATTCACAGTGTTTCCTTAAGGAATTTAATCCCCTCCTAGTACCCAAGGTTATGGATTATTTCCTCCCAGGATAGAGCGAATTACACACTGGTGTAGTGGTACTTCAAACCCCAGTATTTCAGCGAACGCAAAGTTCGGCAGCAAATCACACTTACAGTTGTTTTGTTTGTAGTTTTAAAACAATGCAGATCAAGGGAGGAGAACTTAAAAGTTGAATGGAAATTCTGAGAGGAAGGAATGCAATGTATAACCGATGTTGCATTCTTACTGAAGAGGATATCAGATTGCAATTCGTTTTTCCAGTGTATACACAGTGTATACAGAGTGTAGTTTGAGTGTATACAGAGTGTATATCAATTATATACAGAGTGTATATCAATTGTATACTGTGTGTTTCGAGTATTTTTTTTTCCGGTGTGTTCTTCTTTCTCTACAACTTCTGCTCTATTTATAGCAGTCATGTGAGAGAAATCCGTCCCCTCCATGGTGGAACAAGCATTAGGATATCATGGAGGAAGCACTTACATGGTGGAATGAACACTTGCTTGGTGGGAGGAGCACTTGGCCATGGTGGGAGGTGCACTAGGCATCTTGTTGCTTTCTTGGTGCAACACAATACACGGATTGGAAAACATCCGTTACAAACACGGATTATATCACGTTAATATTCACTATTAATAAATAAATTTGGTCCAAATAATTAATCAATCGATCGATCATTTGATCAAATCCGAATCCAAATCCAAATCCAATCCCATTTCCCATTCACTCTCATTTTAAGACTATTTCATCTTAAACAAAAACTCAACAATTCAAAACTCAACAATCCAAAACTCAACAAAAACTGGCTAGCCCGTGCTATTTTTACTTCATACTATCATACCTCGAGACTATCATAGGTCGAGATTTGGCTTGCACATTGGTTTGGCTTACTTTGTTCTCTAATTTATCTATTTAATTCTTTGTTTATCAATTGGCGTTGAATTAAATCGCATATCCTAAAACCACAATATAAGTTTAATTGTTACTCGAATATTCGGGTAAACACATATAATTGAAACACCATGTCTAACATGCCCCCTTTCCTTCCTCTTAAGCAAATGAAGGTGCTAATAAAAGCAATGCCATATGGTTTTATAATGCTAGAGATCTTTTAGGTCAACCTACGAGACAATATATATTTTTTGGACATGGATCAAATTGCAAATTCTAGGATTAGGCAATCTAAAAAACCTTTTTGTATACATAGATGATGAACTGGCTATCAATATTTATGTTTTTTTTGTTGTTGCAAAGTGTATCATTAGTCCAGGGTTTATAGAAAGCAATCCTTTCTTCTTTAAGACAGAAACACCAATGTATGCACACACCACCGTTCAGAGCTTTGGCAATTCACACATGTATTATTTGTGGAGGTAAGGGTTTATGTCCTCCTTTTTGTATTCATTTTTTGAATTTTAATTTTTAAGTTAAGGGTGTAAGCCAAACTCTCGTCATTCGCCACTTCAAAGCGACTTTATTCAAAAAAATAATTGGGGATATAATAAATTTGGTTCAAATTTGGCAGCAATCGAGTGTAGGTTGCGTCTTGAGGTGGCAAAATGGTTAAAAGAAAATAGTTATCCATCAATTGTTGAAGTTTGGCAAATTCTTTGTCCCACATTGGTGGGCTCTTGAGTTTGGGGGGGGGGGGGGATTTTCCCTCTATAAAAGAAGGCATAATGTTTATGATTTAAATACACCTCTCATTTGCCTTCTCATCTGTTTAAGGTATTTTGTATCTTCTCTCTTTAGTATTATTTCACTTGTATTTTTGGAGTGGAATAAAATATTGGTTGTGTCCGAGGAGTAGGCAAAATTAGTCGAACCTCGTAAATTCTGGTGTTCCCTTTATTGTTGCTTTATAGTCTTATTTATTATTTAGTGGCTGTCATAATTTTTGGTATAGTAGACTTATTCACACTATATATATTTGGCTTCCGCAACAATTGGTATCAGAGCCAAGATACTGTCTAAGTATGCTCTGTGGTTGCAACATAGTCTGATCTTTCACATCAGAAAAGATTTATCTTGGTAACTGAGTCAAGGTTCTGTCTGAGTATGCTCTGTGGTTGCAGCTTAGTCTGATCTTCTACATCAGAAAGGAAATAATCTTGATTTGTGTCGTCAGCTATTAAATAATATTTGTGTCAAATATGGGAGACAATAAACAAGAAGAATCTACATCAAGTGTCAACAATACGTCATCATTGGCATCTTCGCTTATGACAAGAATTGTGTCAAATGCGAAATTTGCGGTAGAAATTTTGATGGGTCCGGGCATTTTGGGATGTGGCAAGACGAAGTTCTAGATGTCCTTTTTCAACAAGGGCTAGATCTTGCCATTGAAGAAAAGAGACCAGATGTTATTGGAGAAGAAGATTGGAAAATTATCAACCGTGTTGCTTGCGGTACCATTCGATCCTTCCTTGCTAGAGAGCAGAAATATCCATACACAAAGGAAACTTTTGCAAGTAAATTATGAAAAGCACTGGAGGATAAATTTTTGAAGAAAAATAGTCAAAATAAATTGTACATGAATAAGAGATTGTTTCACTTCACCTATGTTCTTGGTACCACGATGAATGAACATATCACCAGTTTCAATAAGTTGGTCACAGATTTGCAAAATATGGATACAACTTATGATGATGGTGACTTGGCCTTGATGTTGTTGGCGTCACTTCCTGATGAGTACGAGCACCTTGAAACTACTCTACTCAATGGAAATGACGAAGTTTCTCTCAGAGAAGTTTGTTCGGCTTTGTACAACTATGAACAAAGAAAGCGAGAAAAACAGAAGGGCGGAGAAGGAGAAACACTATTTGTGAGGGGTCGTCCTCAAAATCAAACGAGGACAAAGAAGGGAAGATCCAAGTCAAGATCCAGACCCAGCAAAGATGAATATGCCTTTTGTCGAGAAAAAGGGCACTGGAAGAAAGACTGTCCGAAGTTGAAGAATAAGGCCAAACATAACAATGGAAAGGCCATTATGGATTTAAATGTAGCTGATTGTGATGATTCAGACGTCTCATTAGTTACAATAGAGTCATCAACATCATCAGACATATGGTTGATGGACTCGGCTTGTAGCTATCATATGTGTCCCAACAGGGACTGGTTTGTGGAATTTCAAGAAGGAGAATATGGAGTCATCCACACAGCGGATAACAACCCTCTTACCTCACATGGCATTGGTTCAATACGATTAAGGAACCATGATGGAATGATCATAACATTAACAGATGTTCGATTTGTACGGGATTTGAAGAAGAATCTCATCTCTGTAGGAGCCCTAGAATCAAAAGGGTTCAAAATCATTGCAGAAAATGGAGTGATAAGAGTATGCTCCGGTGCACTAGTGGTAATGAAGGCTAATCGGAAGAATAATAATATGTACCGCTATCGTGGCAGTACAGTTATTGGGACAACGACAGTGACATCCAGTGACGACAAAGAGGCAGAAGCAACCAAGCTATGGCACATGCGCTTGGTACATGCTGGAGGAAAATCCTTGAAAACTCTATCAGATCAAGGATTGTTAAAAGCAATAAAGATTTGCAACTTGGAGTTTTGTGAGCATTGTGTCAAAGGGAAATAGACAAGGGTTAAATTTAGTACATCGATCCATAATACTAAAGGTATTTTGGATTATGTACACTCTGATGTTTGGGGTCCTTCCAAAACACCTTCATTGGGTGGGAAGCACTATTTTGTAACTTTTGTTGTTGATTTTTCCCGAAGAGTGTGGGTGTATACAATGAAAAGCAAAGATGAAGTGTTGGGAATTTTTCTCAAATGGAAGACGATGGTGGAGAATCAAACAGGCAGGAGGATCAAGTGTATTCGCACAGACAATAGAGGTGAATACAAAAATGATCATTTCAATAAGGTCTGTGAAAATGATGGCATTGTACGACACTTCACTGTTAGACATACACCACAACAGAATGGAGTGGCAGAACGTATGAACCGAACCTTGCTGGAGAAGGTACGGTGTATGTTGTCCAATGCTGGCTTGGGCAAATAATTTTGAGCTGAGGCAATTACATATGCATGCCACCTTATTAATCGTCTACCATCTGATGCTATTGATGGCAAGACACCATTTGAAAAATGATATGGAAAGCCTGCTGTAGATTATGACTCTTTGCACGTGTTTGGCTCAACTGCATATTATCATGTGACAGAGTCAAAATTGGATTCAAGGGCAAAGAAGGATATTTTTATGGGAATTACTTCTGGAGTCAAAGGATATCGCTTATGGTGTCCTATGCCAAAGAAAATAATATTCAGCAGAGATGTTACCTTTGATGAATCTGCTATGGTAAATAAGGTAACAGAAGATACCAAACAAAATGAAGGTGCTTCTAAGCAGGTGGAGTTTGAGGGAAAATTTATTTTTCCTACACAAGAAGCAGAGGAGGAAACAAATGAAGATTACCCTCTGGAAGGAGAGTCAGTAGAGGAGATTCCAACTCAGGAACCTCAACAACAACTTGAATCAATAGCAACCAGCAGGCCAAAAAGAACAATAACGAAACCTGTTCGTCTCATAGAGACGATTGCTTGTGCAACCTCAATTGTAGCTGATGATGTTCCTACCCCTTATAAAGACGCTATCTAAAGTTCAGAAGAAGATAAGTGGAGGATTTCCATGAATGATGAAATACTGTCCCTTCATCAGAATCATACATGGAGATTGGCCAATCTCCCGAAGGGAAAGGAAGCAATTGGGTGCAAATGGGTATTTGCAAAGAAAGAAAGATTTTCTAACCAAGTAGATGTTCGCTACAAAGCAAGATTGGTGGCCATAATATATGCTCAAAAGGAGGGAGTTGATTACAATGAAGTGTTTTCTCTAGTTGTAAAACATTCCTCCATTAGAATTATGTTGGCTTTGGTAGCACAATTGGATTTGGAACTAGTTCAGATGGATGTAAAAACTGCGTTTTTACATGGAAACTTGGAGGAGGAAATCTTCATGACTCAGCTAGAAGGATTCAAAGTTGCTGGAAAAGAAAATATGGTGTGCAAACTTGAAAAATCATTGTACGGATTGAAACAATCTTCTAGACAATGATACAAGCGATTTGACGAGTTTATGTTGCGGCAAGGGTACAAGAGAAGCAAATACGATCATTGTGTATATTTGCACAAGCTTAAAGATGGTTCCTTTGTATATCTTCTCCTATATGTTGATGGTATGTTGATAGCTTCCAAGAATTCGGAAGAAATTGATAAGATGAAGATTCAACTGAATAAGGAGTTCGAAATGAAGGATTTGGGTGAGGCAAAGAAAATTCTTGGCATGGAGATAATTAGAGATGGACGTTCAAAGAAACTCTGTTTATCTCAAAAAGAATATTTGAAGAGAGTACTTCAACGTTTTGGCATAGATGACAAGACTAAGTCAGTTAGTACTCCACTTGCTTCCCATTTTAAGCTAAGTACTACTATGTCGCCAATGGATGAAGCTGAACGAGAGTATATGTCAAAGGTACCATACGCAAATGCTGTTGGTAGCTTGATGTATGCAATGGTTTGCACAAGGCCTGACATTTCACAAGCTGTTGGAGTTATTAACAGATATATGCACAATCCAGTGAAGGAGCATTGGCAAGCTGTGAAGTGGATTCTACGGTAGATTCATAATACTGTAGATGTCGGGTTAGTTTTTGAGCAGGAAGACAATCAGTCTGTAGTTGGATATTGTGACTCAGATTTTGCGGGTGATCTGGACAAACGAAGATCAACTACTGGTTATGTGTTTACTTTTGCAAAGGCACCAGTTAGTTGGAAGTCTACTTTGCAGTCAACAATTGCTTTGTCTACAACAGAGGCAAAGTACATGGCTATTACAGAGGCTGTGAAAGAGGCAATTTGGCTTCAAGGATTGCTAAAGGAGCTTGGTGTTGAACAAAAAGGTATCACAATTTTTTGTGATAGTCAAAGTGCTATTCAATTAGCGAAGAACCAAGTTTATCATGAAAGGACGAAGCATATTGATGTTCGGTATCATTTCGTACGAGAAATCATAGAAGAAGGAGGAGTCACGGTGAAGAAAATTCATACTACGGAGAATCTTGCTGATATGCTGACAAAGGTGGTGACTGCGATCAAGTTTCAACATTGTTTGGATTTGATCAACATTGTTGAACACTGAAGATTGAAGATTTAGACACAATCAAAATTTGAAATTTGTTATTGAGAGAAAATTGAAGATGTGGAATTTTGCCAAGTTGGAGATTTGTTGAAGTTTGACAAATTCTTTGTCCCACATCGGTGGACTCTTGAGTTTGGGAGGGGGGGGGGGATTTTCCCCCTATAAAAGAAGGCCTAATGTTTTGGATTTAAATACACCTCTCATTTGCCTTCTCATCTGTTTAAGACATTTGTATCTTCTCTCTTTAGTATTATTTCACTTGTATTTTTGGAGTGGAATGAAATATTGGTTGTGTCCGAGGAGTAGGCAAAATTAGCCGAACCTCGTAAATTCTGGTGTTCCCTTTATTGTTGCTTTATTGTTTTATTTATTATTTGGTGGCTGTCATAATTTTTGGTACTGTAGTTGTGACTTATTCACACTATATACATTTGGCTTCCGCAACATCAGTTTTATCCATCAAAAAATGGGTTGGATAATGAACCATTTAAAAACAGATCGAATATGGATAAAAAACCATATTATCCACTTAGAAAATACTTAACCAAATGGATAACTAATGTGTTTAACTTTACATTTGTAAAGCTTCAAATTGAAGTTACTCAAGTTTGGAAGACTAAGAATTCTCTCATAAGTAACCATATTTAAGAAGTCATGGATAATATGGATATCCATATTATTTGCCGGAAAAATCCATTTTTATCCATCTTAAATACGGGTCGGATAATTTATCTATTTTTTTAAATTATCCGTTTTGACCTGCTCATATCCGCCCCGCCCGTTTGCCACCCCTAATTGCGTCCATCAAAACTGGTAAAAGGAGAGCATTTATGATACGACGACATAACAAACTCAGTATTAAGTTCATTACATTTTTCTAGGGAATTTGCTTTTATATTAATTATTGGAAATTGAGCAACTCTTTTATTAGACTTTTAATCTAATACTATTACCTTCACCATTAGGAAAAAATCTCATTTTCGAGCGCTCCCTTGCGGAATTCCAACATAACGACATTCTTAAACTGTAGTCAAAGGTTGAGTAATAAATTTAAACTTTTTTCTCAAATAATTGGACGTGTAGAGTCCATCAATTTTACGCTGCGACCCCATTAGTGGAATAAAAAAATACGATATAATTTTCTCATAATAAAATATAATGGACACAAATATATATATGTAAAGAACAAAATAACAGATTTAGACCTTCACCATTTTTTCTGAAAAGACGGAAGACATTATTTTGCTGTTTTAAGGAATCTGTGATAAAATCCTTTAGATCCACAAGGTTCAATTGACATGCAGATGAGAAGAGTAGCTGTGAGAGAGAAGAAGAAAGAAATTGTGTACTATTCGATTAGGCTCAATTACAAAGGGAGGGGTTTTCTTATAGTTGTGGTAGTTGGCTGACATCTCATAACCAACCAACCACTTAACCACTCCAAGTTAAATAAATTACACAATAACCTCACATTTCTACACTTCTATACACACGCACATATCTCTCCCTCAAGTTGGGGGGTGAAAGATATCGAGCACTTCTAGCTTGGATAAAAGGAAGTGACGATGTGCTGAACTAAGGCCTTTGGTCATTAAATTTGCCAGTTGTAAATTAGTTGAGATGTGCTGAGGACTGATCAAGCATGCCTTGATTTTTTCACGTACAAAATGACAATCGATTTTAATATGTTTGGTCCACTCATAAAAAATAGGATTAGCAGCTATTTGCAAAGCTGCTTTGCTATCACAGTACAAAGTAACTGGGACATGAATTGAAATCTGTAGCTCCTTAAGCAATCCCAACACCTAAATGATCTCTGCAGCAGCTGCTGCAAGGCTTCGATACTTAGCCTCAACTGAGCTTCTACTAACTTTAGGTTTTTCTTTGATTTTCATAAGAGCAAAGAATCCCCCAAGTTTGACAAAGTAGCTAGTCACTGATCTCCTAGTGTTTGGACATCCTGCCCAGTCAAAATTACAAAAGATAGAAAGGTGATCAATTGGAGATTTGTGCAGCAGAATACCAAGTCCACGAGCACTCTTAACATATCTGACAACTCGCATGATAGCATCCCAATGAGACTGTTTGGGATGATTCATAAACTGACTTAATATTTGAACTAAAAAACACAGATTTAGTCTAGTAATGGTTAAGTAAAGAAGCTTCCCAATGAGTTTTTGATAGCTCTACACATCTTGTAATTCTACATCTCTAGTGTGTCCAACATGTTTGTCATAATCGATGGTAGTGAACTTCTGATTAAGTTCCATAGGTGTGGTAATAGGTTTAGCTGCAGCAAGTCCAGTATCTGAGATTAGTTGAAGTGCAAGTGAGTAATATACCTTTATCTCATATCAGAACGTTAATTCTTAGAAAATACCTAAGTTCTCCTAGATATTTCACCTTGAATGAAGTGTGCAGTGTCTGCTTAGTTGCTTCCACAAATGTATGACTACTACCAGTGATGAGAAAGTTATCCACATACATTTAAATGATGACAATATCTGATCCTGCCTTTTTAGTGAACAATGAGTGATCATGAGAACTCTATGCATAACCAACTGCTAAAAGTGCCTCTATCAACTTGATGTTCCACTATCTTGAGGCCTGCTTCAGCCAGTGGCGGAGGCAGGATCTCCACGAAGGGGGTTCAAAAAAATATTTTTGTAGCCAGTGAGAATTGAACCCATGACCTTATGTAGATTTTGAACCCCCTTGACCATTAAACTACACTTTTGGATTGTGTTAAGGGTGTTCAAAACTTAATATATAGAGATCAAAAACAGATTTTGCCTTATATATACAGTGTAAATTTTCGGCGAAGGGTGTTCGGGTGAACACCCTTGCGCCCCCTAAGTCCGCCCCTAGCTTCAACCCATATAGTGACTTCAACAATCTGCACTAGGGCTGGATCAGATCGAATTTAGCACATTTCGGATTCGAATTTCGGATTCTAGAAAATGCAATTTGAATCCGATCCGAATTATATCAAATCAGATTTTAAAGTTTGGATCGGATCGGATTTCGAATTGTATTATTATGCCTCAAAGTTGCAAACTAATATGTATATTTTCTTTGTAAAAGAGACAATACATTAAGAAAAATTCATGTTTATGCAATTATGAGAGTACTATGGTGCCAATATAACTAAATCTAGCAATTGTAAATGTAATAACTTGAAGGAAGATGTAAAGGAAATACTGACTATTCGAAATTAAAGTGTAGTATTTATACATTGCCTAATAATTTCAGATTTCAGATCGGATTAAAATATACCAATCCAAATCCGATCCAAGATCCGAAATTTTAATAAACACAGTTCGAAATCCAATCCGAGATCCGAAATTCAAAATTGAATGGATCGGTTCGGATTTCGGATATCCGATCTGAATGAACAACCCTAATCTGCACACCTTATGCCCCCTGCTTGTGAAAACCTTGAGGTAAGAACATGTAGACTTTCTTATAAAGATCTCTCTACAGAAAAGTATTATTCACATGCATTTGGAAGAGAGACCATCCTTTAGAAGCTGTTATACTGATGAGAGTCCTGACAATGACCATTTTTGCAATAGGTGAGAAGGTTTCATAGTAATCCAATCCTTCTTGCTGTGTGTAACCTTTGGCTACTAACCTTGCGTTATACCTTTCCACTTCTCCATTGGCCTTGTATTTAACTTTGAACACCCATTTTGAACCTATAACACTTTTGCCAGTAGGACAATCTGCCACTTCCCATGTTGCATTGTCCTCAAGTGCCTTGAATTCTGCTTCGATTGCCTCCACCCATGCATTGTCAAGACAAACCTTTTTGAAAGACTTTGGTTCAGTAGCTACAAAGAAGGATTTTAAAAGGATTTATAGCTCTCAGAAAGGTGATCATAGGTGATGGAATTGGAAATATTGTAGGGTGTTTCTTTACTTGACTTGGATATAGTCACATAATCCTTGAGATAGATGGAATGTTTTGAGGCTCTACTAGGTTCTAGTAGTAGTGATTTTTCACAACTAAATGAGCTTGAAGTTTATTTGTCGTAGGAAATTGAGGAAGTTAATCCTGACGGCTCATTTAATCTTTTAGAATGGTGGAAGGACAAAGAAAAATACTTTCTGGTTCTTTCAAGGATGGCCAGAGACATTTTAACTATTCAAGTTTCAACAGTGGCATCAGAGAGAGCTTTTAGTCAAGCAAGACTTCAACTCGACGATTATAAAGCATCTATGAGGGAGAGTTTGGAAAATCAGTACTTTTCAGAGATTGGATCTGTTCGAAAAGAAGAAATTTTGGTCTTGCTAAATCACAACCAGAGGAAGATGCTTATGAAGAAATGCTAGCTGAACTTGCGGAGGATGCTGCTTCGCCCGGAAGTGGCGAAGTCCAAGCTACTTTTCCGCCACCACCAACGGAAATTCCTCCGGACCTTGATGGATTTATGAAGTTTGTAAGAGATACCATGTAACTTTTATGAACAAAAATTAGTATGTATTATGTAACTTGTATTTTGGCACATTTTGATTAGTTTCTTTTTCTTCTCAATGGTAGTATTAGTACCTTATTGTGATCTTTCCATAAGGGGAGGGGGAGGGGGAAAGACTAAGAAAGATATTGCCATATTTTTTTAATACTATAATAAAATTACAAGGTATTTCTTTGAATATCTTTTTACAATATTTCTGTCTTTAGACTTTAAATTTGAATTAAAAAATTTCGGTCACAATTCTATAATAAAATTAACAAGGCATTATCTTAGATAATTTTTTTAACATCTTTTTGTCTCTAATTTTTATTTAATTTTAAAAAAATCCGTTGGGCCCAGTTAGCCCGCTTAGCCTGCGGGCCGGGACCGTTTAGCCGGGGACCATGAGTTTGTGGATCCGGTCCCAGGCCGGTTCCTACAAAAAGATCATTTGGAGTGGGACCGTTTGACCCGTTTAATTTGGAACCGGCCCGGGATCGGGGCCGTTTGGATTGTCCCACTTGGCCCATTTAGGGCCCGAACCAGCTCATATGCCAGCATTACTCTGACACTATGATAGAAGCTCAGAGTGAGTTCATGTAATGGATTCAATGGTGGAAACCCTAACTTTACAATAGAGAGAAAAGGGAAAGGAGAAGGCATCAGACAATATGTCTATGTAATGAAATGAACCTTTTAACCACTTATTTTCGAATAGTATAAGTATTTATTAGTTGTATCACAATGTGGCTACATTTTACAAAGATAAACTGGCTAAAGAAATAAAAGGTACATGCTAAATTTGTGTATTAGTATGCAAGCCGCTAGTGGAGGATTGGGCCTGATTTGAAGGAGTATGAAACTGGGTAAAAATGGCGTGTGGTAGCCACTAAATAAGGCAGTGTTTATTTTTTATCCACTAGTTCTAATGCTGAGAAAAAATAGCCACTACTTTATTAAAATTAATATGAAAAGATGGTTTTACCCTTCCTTCTATTTTTTTTATTCCCAAACCCCTCCTTTATACACTTCAGAGCCAAAATATCATAGCAAAAATTTCAGAAGCAAAATTTTGCTCCCTCTGTATCAGTCTCGTTCCTTGCATGTGAATCATTGTTCGATTTTGTTCATGCCCTGCGATTCTCTACGTGTATTTTATTGCATTTAATCTCTTCTCCTTTGTCATCTTCTCCTTTGCTTTTATGCATTTTTCTTTTTGCATAACTGTAATGGCGATCAATGCTGTGTTTGGTATCAAGTATGTGTGAAATTTCAAAAATATTGAATATAACTTGATTCAGTGTGGAATAAGGAGCGGATTTTTGTTAGGAAGTTATTCAGAGCTTTTTTGTATTGAAATGTGTTTGTGGTTCAATCAATATATTTGATTATGTAAGGATATTTCATAACAATAGTCGTATGAATTCATAAGCTAATTGTGTTTATGAATTTTTAGTTAACTATGCTTCTATAAAAGTTAAGGACCAAGTGTCCTTAATTTTGACTTTGGAAGTCGAAGTTCAGGACCATGTGTCCTTAACTTTTGAACTTGACACTTGAAGTTTAGGACCAAGTGTCCTTAACTTTTGAACTTGGAACTCAAACTTCAGGACCAGTGTCCTTAACTTTTTAATTTGGAACTCTGAGTTAAGGACCAAGTGTCCTTAACTTTTGAACTTTAAACTTGAAATTCAGGACCAAGTGTCCTTAACTTTTGAACTTGTAAGTCCTTAACTTTAAGATGCATTTTACTTAGGTCCTGGATTTTAGTCCTAATTTTTATGTTGTTTTTCCTTCTTTGTAGTGTGCTAATGGAAGGAGATCGTGTTTTCGAGTTTGATGTTTGGCGTAATTCGAATAGCTATTGGAAAGGAGATTTACAGTATAAGGAAACAATAAAAAGTTTCTTGTCGAAAAGGCAATGGAAGAAGTTGAGGGATGGTATTTTCGGAAACGTTTTTCTATTACAAAGTGTGAAGTTCTGTTTTATACTTATTCATTGCGTGTTGCTTTTAGAAATAGTAAGCAATGACCCTAATTCATTGACATTCAAGATTTTTGACCATGAAGTACAGTTTACACGTGATGCGTTTCATATAATTACTCGTTTAAAATGTTCTTCTTCAGTGGACTTCACAGTTTTGTGTGAAAAAGAGAATAGGCTTTCGAAAGTCTACTTTCCTGGAAAAGATAGAATTGATTTAGGCGTTTTGTTTAATTTTCTTACTAGTCACCTAGATGGTACAGCTGCATCATTTGTAGGTAGCGATGATGATGTGGTGAAGTTGGCAACAATTTATTTTGTTGAATCTGTTTTGATGGGGATGCGAAAAATCGGAATGTGTCCAAGCAGCTAATGAAAATTATAGATGATAATGAACTCTGCTCTTCTTTCAAGTGGGGCTCTCTTTGTTATGAAACGTTAGTAAAATCATTGAAGAGTTATTTGAAGTCCAATGAGAATGAGAATGAGAAAGAGAAAGAGAAAGAGAAAGATAAAGACAAGGACAATTGTACTATACTTGGCTTCCCTTTCGCTTTTTGTGTTTGGATTATGGAAGTATTTCCAATTTTTGAGGAAAAACAATTTGTGAACTTCGTAGATTGTGGGTATCCTCGGATGTTATGTTATTCAGATATGAAATCTCCATAATATGATTCTCTGTGTAAAAAATACTTCCATAATGAAAATGTAAGTTAATATGATTACTAGCTATTTCTTTTGTTTATGTGTTTTAGTTATGAATACTTACATTTTTTTCTAATATAATAGTTGTATAAGTTGATCGAGGTGGAACCATTTATTCCTATTGAAAAAGATGCGGAGCCTGTTAGTGCATGAGCCATTGTCTCAAGATCAAAGTTCAATGCTTTCCTCCACACAATGTGATGAAGCCTTGCTTAAACAAATTGTTAAAGTAGGTTTTCTGTCTTTGAATAGCATTAGTTTTTTATTTGTTTATTTTTGCGTAAGAGACTTTTTTGTTTTTATGGTTTTTGATTCAGAGATTATCGGAGAAGTTTAAAAAGGATATGCAAGCAGAAGTTACTAGAATAAATCAAAAAATAGTTGTATCAGAAAAAAAGATTCGAAATGACATTAAGGTAATATCATTTATTTCAGTGCTTGTAATTCTAAGTTAAGGATACCATGTCCTTAACTTTTGAGCTTGAAACTTGAAGTTCAGGATCAAGTGTCTTGAACTTTTGAACTTGAAACTTGAAGTTCAGGACCAAGTGTCCTTAACTTTTGAACTTGAAACTTGAAGTTCAAGACCAAGTGTCCTTAACTTTTAAACTTGGAACTCAAAGTTAAGGACCAAGTGTCCTTAACTTTTGAAGTTGGAACTCAAAGTTAAGGACCAAGTGTCCTTAATTTTTGAACATGTAACTTAAAGTTCAGGACCAAGTGTCCTATACTTTTGAACTTGTAACTTGAAGTTTAGGACTACATCTCCTTAATTTTTCAATTTAATTTCTTTCATAGGATTTAAAGAAAGACCTAGGATAAAAAATTGATACTTTGTTGAAGATTCTTGTCAAACCTAATGAAAGGAACATAGAGAGAGAATCTATTATTCAGATTAGTAAAGATGCAGTTGATGATCATTGTGATGGTACAAAAACTACTGTTCCAATTAACAAAGATGCAGGTGATGGTCAATGTGATGATACAGATGTGCATGCAGAAGATCATTATGAAAGCGATTATAGAGATGTGCATCTAGAAGATGAAACTGATATTGGCACTGAAATTGAAAAAGGTTAGATATAAATTTGTTGTCATTGAAATTTATATTCAATAGCGTAATATATATAAACTTTTTTGTTATTACAAATATACGTAGAATCTAATGATGGAGTGGAAGTTCAAGATATAGTAGAATGTCAAGACCAGGGAAATCCAAAAGAGATAGGAGTATCAGAAACAATTTGTAAATGTGGAGTGCAATCTCAAGATTTAGAAAATCCATTGGGAACAAATGAAAGTGAGATTGTATGCTAATGTGTTGAAGGAACATATGATCTCTCTACACCTCTCTCATTTAAAGAGAATTTTGGAATTCAAAATGATGCCAATCAAGGTTAGATGAAATTTTTATGATATGTTGAATGTTAGCTTTAGTAAACTATTAATAAAGGGAATTAATTATAAATGTTACAGAATCTTTTGAAGCTGCAAGGGAAGAAGATGGAGTGGACTATCAAGAGACAAGTGGAGGACAATCTCAAGACTTAGAAAATACCCAAAGAACAAGCATAAGTGAGATTATTTGCAAATGTATAGAAGGAATATATGATCTCTGTACACCTCACTCTCTTACCGACAATATTGGAAGCCAAGAAAAATGCTACTGAAGACAATGATTTAACTGGCACGATCTTGACAGTTGCAAAAGGTTAGACGGTTTTTTTTCTTAATTTTATACATGTTTGTTTTAATCAAAGATTAGTAATAAGTACTAATTGTGTTAGCTCTTGTAATGTTTTTGCAGAATCTTGTGAAATTGCAATCGAAGATCATGGAGTATAGTTGCAAGATAAAGAAAATGCACAATTGCAAGATGAAGAAAATGCAACTAATATGTCACGTCAATTGTCTGTTGAAGAAGTACAAGAAGGCAGGGTAGACAACACATGTATTGATTGTGTCCTAAATATTATATCCATAATTGAAATTTCTAGTACATTTCAAAAATTATGTCCTTAGTTTTTGTCTCTTCATTTGACAATTCGTTCTAGAATTGACGACTTGCAGCAAACTAATGTATACAGTGGTGTCTGCAGAGCTTAACAAAAATGAAGCCTCTAACCATTATACTAGGAAAAGGAAGAGAGATAGTATTAGTTTTGATGGTCCATCATTTTCTATTCTTACTCCTACTCCTCCAACTACACAAATGAGCAATGATGAGTGTTTGTCTATGGAGATTGAAGAAGATCTTGGTAGAAGGAAAAAGAATAAGAAACTTAGTTGGAAATTGAAATCTCCTTTTGATCAGGAAAGAAAAACAGGAACATCGATGGCACAAAATGAAAATAATCCCAAGAATACGGGCTGGATAAAATCAAAATATACTCGTACATTTATTTTTCATTATGCCAAAGATGATGTAAACTAATTGAAGACATTCATTGGGTGGTTGGGCAAGGAGAAACGGAAAGGCCGCAAAAAAGCGTAAGCCCTTAAATGTATTTCATTATTTGTTAATTGCTTAAATTCGTGTCCTGAACTTGTAATTTTAAATTCCTAAAGTTAAGTGTCTTTAACTTTTGAGATTGCAAGTCTAAGTTCATGACCAAGTGTCCTTAACTTTTGAACTTGTAAATGTAAGTTCAGGACCAAGTGTCTTTAACTTTTGAGCTTGTAAATGTAAATTCAGGACCAAGTGTCTTTTACTTTTGAACTTGGAACTCAAAGTTAAGTACCAAGTGTCCTTAACTTTTGAACTTGGAATTCAAAGTTCACGACCTTTTGTCCTTAACTTTTGAACTTAGAACTCGAAGTTCAGGACCAAGTGTCCTTAACTTTTGAACTTGTCAAACTGGTGTGTCCTTAATTTTGAACTTGAAACTTGAAGTTCAGGACCTATTGTCTTTAACTTTTGAACTTGGAACTCAAAGTTCAGGACCTATTGTCCTTAACTTTTGAACTTCTTAGCCTAAGTTCAGGACTAGATGTCCTTAATTAGGAAATGAGGACTAACTTCTAACTTTGATATTTTCAAAATTTTCAGGGGAGAAACTGACATATATGCTGACAATAATGATGTGAGAAAGAATCCATATAAATTGTACCATCAAAATATCAGTAGCAAAATGTTCTTCCTTGAGTTTTCAGATAGTAGATTTGTACTTGATGATAAGGTTTGATAATTCACAAGGCATTTATTTTCTTTATTCTTAACTTATTATTTTTTAATTGTTTATGACTGATGGATTTGTTTTATTTTTTTTTGCTTTTTATGAAGCATATTGACATTGCCCTGTATTATTTGAGAAAGAAGGAATGCTACCACCCTCGCGCCCATCCTTTTTGTTGCACAACTACAGATATACTTTTTGATAACTATATGGTGCTTGTATATAAAGATTTCAATGAAGATGCTACAGATATGTGTTTTGATGTGGTGATAATCAATTGTTTCTGACACCATATGTGTGGGGTGATAGCCGTAGATGTGGAATTGCTTGGACTGAGGTTGATAAAATATTTTTTCCATGTCGGCTTCCTTCAGAAGATGATGATGCTGTGACATATTTTCTTTTGGGGTTATTGGACTTGAATGAGAAAAAGATTGATGTGTACGATTCCATATATAGTGAGCCATATAAGGTAGGAATGAATCACATTGAAATGTATGCCCGCATGATCCCCCATTTGCTAAAGTTCTCATAGTTTGAGAAAAATCACAAGTCTTTTGGAAATGCATTCAACAAATTTGATATTCAGTGGCAAAGATCACCACACCAAACTGGATCGTACGTGTTGTCATTTGCTATATAATTTATATGTACTTTAGATTTATTTTATTAAAGATATTATTTAATTGACTCCATATCTTACATTTTTCTTAGGACTGATTGTGGTACATTCCTAATCAAGTATGTGGAGTTGTTGATGATAGGAAAAGATGTGGAGAAATTCCAACCTGAAGACATAACAAATTTTAGAAAAGAACTTACAAAAAATCTTTAGGCACATAGAGAGTGGAAAAGAAATTTTGGCTATGATACACCACCAGAAAATGTTGGTGACGACTATGATAGTGAAAATGGAACTTGCTGCCCAAAGGAGCTATAGTTTAGTTGTAAAGAAAGTTAGTTGTTGTTAAAATTTTGTATAAAATTGCTGTAAACAAGGCACTTTTATTTTGTTTGCATAGCATAATATTTGGTCACAACTATGCCAAATTATAGTTTCAGAAGTAATATGAAGGCATCATGTTATTAATTTCTTGTAACGACCTGATCGGTCGTTTTGAGCTTTTTCACTTTGCTTGCCAGTTCTCGGGCATGACAAGCCTCGCGTGATGTATTATAACTTATGTAAATTGTTGATTTTGGTTTTCAGGGTAATCAGAATGAATTTGGAAGAACAGTTCCCAATTTGAAACTTAAAATTTGAAAAGTTTGACCAAGATTTGACTTGTTGGTATATGATCTCGTATCGGAAATTTTATGATTTGGTTAGCTCCTTTAGGTGATTTGAGACTTAGGAGCATGATCGAAATGCATTTTGGAAGTCCATGGAAGGTTTACACTTGAATTGGCGAAATTGAGATTTTTGCGTTTTCCGGTTGATAAGTGAGATTTTGATATAGAGGTCGGAATGGAATTCTGGAAGTTGCAGTAGCTTTATTGTATCATTTGTGACAAGGGTGCAAAATTTTAGGTCATTCGAACGTAGTTTGGTTGGGTTTTTGATCAAAAGCATAATTCGGAAGGTTTTGGAATTCTTAGGCTTGAATTCGATACAAATTTGGTGTTTTAATGTTGTTTTGAGCGTTCCGAAGATTGGAACAAGTTTGAATGATGTTATGTGATAGGTTGACATATTTGGTTGAGGTCTTGAGGACCTCGGGTGAGTTTCGGGTGGTCCATCAGGCCATTTCATGTTTTGAAAAGTTGTAGAAATTACTGATCAGTGTTGCAGAGAAAATGGTCTTCGCGTTCGCGAAGGGTTAGCTGGTGAAGGCTGGAATTTTAGCCTTCGCATTCGTGAGGGAGGCCCCGCATTCGCGGTGGGGTTGTGTGATTGATCATCGCGTTCACGTGAAGTTGACCGCGTTCGCGTAACAGGAATTGGGCAGCTGAGCTTCAGGGTGTTTATTCATCGCGTTCGCGATAGAGGTTACGCGATCGCGAAGGGTTAGTCTGTGGAAGCATCGCGTTCACGAGTGGCAAGACGCGATCGCGAAGAAGTATTTTTGGTCAAATATGGATTGTGCTTCGCGAACGCGAGGCTTTGACCGCGTTCGCGAAGAAGGGTTTTAATGCCTGGGCAGAATGTTTAAATAGCCATTGTCCGCGATTTTGGGGCTAATTTTCACCATTTTTGGGCGATTTGGAGCTTTTTGAGAGGATTTGAAGAGGGATTCAAGAGATAACACCTAGAGGTAAGATTTTTGAACTCTTCTTGCGTGAATTCTACCTAATTAATCATGGAAATTAAGCATAAAATTGAGGAATTAGGGCTTGAATTTGGAGAGTGAAAATTGGTGATTTGAAAGGGAAATTGAGGTCCGATTTTGATGTTCTTGGTATGTATAGACTCGTGAGAGAATGAGGATTCTATTGATGTGACTTTTATCGAATTCCGAGACGTGGCTCAGGGCCGGATTTGAGCAATTTCGGGATTTTTGATGTAAATTGGATATTTTCGAGTGGGCTTTGTTCCCTTAGCATATTTTAATCGTTATGTACTGATTGTGGCTAGATTTGGAGAATCCGGAGGTCGATTTGTGGGGGCAAAGGCATCGCGGGGTAGAATTTGGACCGGATCAAGGTAAGTAATGATTGTAAATGTTGTCCTGAGGGTTTGAAACCTCGAATTTTACATCGTTGTGCTATTTTGAGGTGACACACACGCTAGATGACGAGTGTGGAGTCGTGCACCGTTGGGGATTGTGACTTGGTCCGTCCCATACAACTGTTAAGTCGCGTATTTGATTTGAAATCTTATGATATTTAATATTTTTGAGATTGATATTACATCTTGGGTTGTATGCCATGTTTGGGGCATTGTGCCGACCTGTTGAGACCTTATAGGCATTTTCACTATTTTTTTCCTCACTCTATTTGTTTTGAAAGCATATCCTCAGTCATGTTTTACCTGTTATTGTTTAAATTTGGTTTTATCACTTTACTTCTTAAAATGTGAAAACTGTTTGGGCTGAGTTCCCTGTTTTACTGATGGTCCGACTGATTATGAGGTTGATGACTGAGATAGACCGAGGGTCTGATTGTGAGGGTATTGACTGATATAGACCGAGGGTCTGATAGTGAGGTTAATGACTTAGAGAGGCTGAGGGCCTGGTTGTGAGGATTATATATATATATATATATATATATATATATATATATATATATATATATATATATATATATATATATATATATATATATATATATATATATATATATATATATATATATATATATATATATATATATATATATATATATATATATATATATATATATATATATATATATATATATATATATATATATATATATATATATATATATATATATATATATATATATATATATATATATATATAGCGCTTGGGCTATAGGAGCCCCTCCGGAGTCTGCACCCCCCAGTGAGGGCAATCGACTATATATATGGATTGGGCTGATTGTGAGGTTGATGACTGAGATAGACCGAGGGTCTGATTGTGACGGTATTGACTGATATAGACCGAGGGTCTGGTTGTGAGGTTAATGACTGAGAGAGGCTGAGGGCCTGGTTGTGAGGATTATATATTTATGGATCGGGCTGCACGCTGCAACAATATATATATATATATATATATATATATATATATATATATATATATATATATATATATATATATATGTATATATATATATATATATATATGTATGTATGTGGATCGGGTTGCACGCCGCAGCGATATAGCGCTTGGGCTATAGGAGCCCCTCCGGAGTCTGCACACCCCCCAGTGAGGGCTGTGAGCACGTGATTTTTTCTTCACGAAAACTACTCCAAAAGAAATCAAAAATAAAACAAAATTCTCTTGGTGTGCAATTTTTAGGATTTGCGTGGCATTTTTGTATAATTATTTGTGTTTTGTCCGTAAATGTTTACCTTGTTGTAGTTAATTGAAAATACAAAAAATACATGTTGCATGCATATCTAGGATTTAATTATAAATTTAAGAATTAATTAAACAATTATTTGGCTCTAAAAGGAAAATCATAAAAATATGCGTTTTATTCTATTTGTTGTCATTGGTTGATTTTTATATTAAGGTTTTAATTTGTGTGTTAATTGTTGTAAGTGTTAATTAATATTTGTGTAGTTTTATTTTTGATTTTACAATTTAATTAGGAATTGTTTTTAAATTAAATTAAAGAAGGAAAAGGAAAAGAGTTGAAAAAAAATGAAGAAAATTCGGACTGGGCCAGTTTTTAAAAGAGAGTTCAGGCCCAAAAGTCACACGCCCTACCCGGCCCAGGTCTGTCAACCCAAAGACCACCAAACGACGTAGTATAGGGCAAGAGCTACGTCGTTTTGATGGTGCCCGGTCCAGTTAATATCAGATAACCCCAAACGACGCCGTATTGGCGTCTCAAATCTGAGCCGTTGATCAAATTGGATCGAACGATCCAACTCAGCCCCTGCATAATTGAAACGGCGCCGTTTCAGGCATGTCAATCTAAATCATCCATCTCCATTGATCCAACGGTCCCAAGCTTCCCTCACAACCCGGTCCATTTCGACCCGGGTTGACCAGTCTCTGAATGAGACCAAACGGTGTCATCCCATTTAAGTGAATTGATCTAGGCCGTGGATCGTGATTGATCCAACGACCAAGATCGAAACAACCCCTTCGTATATAAAGGCCAATTCTTTACCCCGCCCCCAAGCCAAAACACCCCATCTCTTCATCGTCTCTATGCCTTAGAGACCAGATGACCCTCCGCCTCTTACCACCGTCGACCACCCACCGGAAATCGCCTCTTGGCGGTTCCGGTGGTCCAAACAACCCCAGTTCCACACTACTGAATCCCCTCGACTTCCCCACTCCAAATCCATAACCCTTATCCTTCGAATCATCACCAATCTGTTCGAATCTTCAATCAAAGAAATCAGCCTGAACTTCACCTTCTCCGATGGTCACCAAAATCACACCCTTGAGCCTCCTAACCACCCTCGTTCCAAATCCATTAATAGTTTACCTCAAATCACCCTACAGCTTCTCGAATCTCTTCAATCGAAGATTCGAGCAAAACCTAACCCTACCACAAACTCACACCAGATATCCACCAGGCCTCCCTCACCCCTGAACCACCACTGGTTCCCTTCGAATTTGGTTAGAAGCATTCGAGCCCTAAATCAAAAAACTAGTAACCCTAGAAATTCAAATCATGGAATCCGTCCAAATTAAGTGAGCATTTGGGGTCTAATCGACCTTAATCGAAGTGTTCTCAGTTGAGAACACTTCGACTAAGGTCTGTTCGACCTCAAAGTGTCCGAGTCCGAAGATCGAGCTTGGGTCCGTGTAATTATGATATTTTTAGGTATTTTCCTTTTTCACTTTTCTGTGTTCATTTTTGAATAACTATGTATCTGTCTAATTTAGTTTTATGGGTTTTTTTTTTAAATTCTTTTTGTCAATTGATTCTATTCATCTTCAGTGGACCCTTTTATTTGGTCCAATTCTGTCATTTGTTTATGATTGCTATAATTATTATGTGTTATAATTTGTATAATCGATTAATAAGTTGCATCGATTAATTAGTTTCCAGTTAATCCATGATTCTGTCAATAATACTGATTGCCTACTTCTTTGTTGCTGATTTGTTCAGTGTCAATTGTAATATGTAATCGACTAATTAAACTTCGTTGATTAGGCTGTTCGTATAGTCTGAATCATTTGGCATTCTGTTGTTTATAGTTTTCAATTGTTAGTTATCCGATTAATTCAGATTTTGTTTGATTATGAGCATCATTCTGAATCATTGAAACTCTTGTACTTGATGAATTTTTCTGCCTTAAAATTACTAACTGGAATTGGTTTATAGCTGTAGTAATTTAGGTGATCATATGGGAACTAGTTTAATCAATGATTAACTTTCTTCCTTAGATGAGTTGATACAGCTGATAGGCAGTAATATTAAGGGGTTTCAGGGGTGATTTGGGAATGAAACAGTTAGGATAAATTTTTAATGTTAGTGTGTTGTTAATGGGATATTAATATCTTTAAATTAATACACTAATGGGGAACAAAAGGGAATGGGGGGCTGAAAATAAGGAAAAGCTTCCTTAGTGGGATTTAAAGTGAAAAAATCAGATTTTAGTGGAAAATTCGGATTTGAATAAGGAAAAGGGTTGGGCAGTATGTTTGAGAGGGGGCAGATTTTTATAAAAGGGTGTTGGAGACTGATTGTTAAACCAGAGAGAAAAAGAGAGAGAATTTGAGAAAGAGAAAAAAAAGAGGGCAGAAAGAGAACTAAGAAAAAAGAGATAGAAGAAGACTGAAAAAGCTATCTTCTGAAAAAATACTAAAAAGGAAAAGTTGGAGAGTTGGTTTTCTTTGACTTCTGAAAAATTAGAATCAGTTTGGTTAAGTGTTTAACAAAAAGTTCAAGGTGTTTCTTTCTGGAAGAGTTTTAAAAAATAGAAATCAAAGTTTGTTGTTCTATTGCACTTTTGGCTCTATTGTTCTATTTGTGATTGCTGATTTGTTTTCTGGGATTTCATTGAGATTTCAAGTAGTTTTCCAAGTTTGTTATTTCGGGCTTGTACTGGGTATTTGTTGCTGATTCCGGTATATCTGTGTTGCTATTTGGCACTTCTGAAATTGCAACTGGATTTGGTCCTAAGTTTGCTGTTGGTTAAACAAAACTGTTCCATTGGTTGTTTTTGCTGGATTTGTGCTGGTTTTAATCTATTTCTGGTTTGCTGCTGCTTGGTTGTCACCACTGCTGCTACTCACTCCTTCTTCCTATTCTTATATTTTTTAATACCAGGTACATGCTCGAATTCATTGGTGTAACCTCGAATTGGAATGAAATGAAGTAGTATTTCCAGCATATGTTCACATAAATATTTGTAGTGATAGTCAGTCTAATGTTGTCATTTTCCGTTTGTTTGAATTATATTGAGTCAAGAACTGGTCAATTAGGATCGCCTCTATCATTTTTAACCATTTAGACTAGTAACAGACTATGTACTGTACTTTG
This sequence comes from Nicotiana tabacum, assembly GCF_000715075.1. Lineage (NCBI taxonomy): Eukaryota > Viridiplantae > Streptophyta > Magnoliopsida > Solanales > Solanaceae > Nicotiana > Nicotiana tabacum. Next base: position 14,083,453 of record NC_134085.1, read on the forward strand.
GTATAATAGTTTATTTCCAGCCTTCCCGTTGTTTATATTCACAGTGATGATAGCAAATAATAGATTTCCATTAACAGATAACTTTTGAGTGAACATAGCGATGCCTTAAACTTAGAAAGATAGGAATTTGAATGAACTCTTGGGTGAGTGTAGTGTTGGGAATAATCATTTAGCCAATGTTCATATTTCTTTAAAAAAAATCAGCAAATTTCGAATGTGTTAGCTCCATTTAGCTAATAGCGCATCATCTTAGCCGACATTTTTCTAAAAAAAATGCAATAACACTCCTAATAGTATGTAAATCTGGTCGTAAGAGTTAAAACCAAGACCATGACTTTCTTGTGCATTTAATCAGAACAGCTTAAGCAAACTTTCATAATCATTAGTAATTAAGGCTGACTTAGTTTCAAGTAGTTGAAAACAATTTTCATCTAATAATGTGGGCTTAAATTAGTTATAGGATAATTAGTTTTCTTTTAAATATATATATTGTTGGTCAATTTCGTATTTTCAATTTCAGTAGTTGACTTATAGAATAAGACATGAAATAATTTCCTTTTACGCAAGTTTGATTGCAGTTTTCCCGTTGCGTTTGCTTTAATCCGATAAATAAGTGATAGCCTTTTCAAGCATGTAATTAACTAGGATTATTTTCTTTTATTTTAGAGACCAACTCAAATAGCAAAAATGTAGACACTTTAGGATTGTTCTTTAAAAAATAAATGAGATGAGCCTCGCCAAATAAAACGCTAGCTGCGGGGCCCTCAATAAATGGTTAATAGTTAATTAGACTTCGGATAGGCCGTTTTAGCAAGATTTCACGGCCTTCTAAAAAAATAATAATATGCTAGTCGCTTTAGGTGCGCCTTTTAATAATTTACTTTCTTAAACACGGGTGTGCATTGATGTGACCCAAGTCCAAATCCCAACGAAGTCAAAGTGTGTCGACGACCACGGGTACATTGATTGTGATGTGGTTCGAGGTACATTTTCACAACGTTGCAATTCTTTTGTAAAATAATAATAATAATAATAATAATAAAAGCGTTAAAGAATTAAAATTTGCACGTAGGTTCATAACTATATAAAAATCAGATAATTAAGCCGAATATGACAGTTGAGCGACCGTGTTAGAACCACGGAACTCGGGAATGCCTAACACCTTCTCCCGGGTTAACAAAATTCCTTACTCAGATTTCTGGTTCGCGGATTGTAGTACAGAGTCAATTTTTTCCTCGATTCGGGATTCAACCGGTGACTTGGGACACCATAAATCTCCTAAGTGGCGACTCTAAATTAAATAATAAATACCGTTTTCGATTGTCCCTTGATTGGAAAAACTCCCTTTACGCCCCTGCGGGTGTAGGTAAAAAGGAGGTGTGACAGCTCTGGCGACTCTGCTGGGGACCGAACCCAGAATCTCTGGTTCAGGGTTCAGAATTCGAGCTTAGATGAATTGTTATATTTAGCTTTATTTATTATTTGATCTTATTACATGTTTTGGTCTAAATGTGCAAAATGATGCTTTTTTACCGCTTTGATATTATTTAAACTGTACATATAAACTGTGCCAAAACCTTCTCTTCTCACCTCCGGGGATGTGCTTACTGGTTGAGACTCCCTATTCTGTTAGTGTCATACCCTGAAATAAAAAAGGCTCGGAAAGTTTCTAAGACGGCTGGCCTTTTGGTTCCCGGAAAGGAGCTCCTTCCTCAGCTCGAGTTGTCTGCTCGGTACACTGTCTAGAACATTTACCCAGGTTGAACCTAGAATAACTTGACTTCATGCCGGATCCCTAGTAGGAACGTTTATTTGCATCATGTTGCATTTGACTTAGGGGACTCAACACAGGGGTTGAGTCCGTCTAGGACAAGCAACCTGAAATGAAAAAAGACCATCCTGCTGCATCGTGTTTGTTTCGCACATTTATTTGCTTTAGATCTGCATGCTGACCGGCTTCTGAAATCGGGAATTTTTGAAAAAATTGTGAAAAAGAGAAAAAGAAAAATATAGCAGTGTAGGGAGATAACTACTTATTTTTTTTAGAAAAATAAAACCAATGTCCAAGTAGTGTCAAAACCCTGCCGAAATTTTGGAATTTTTTTTTAGTTTGATTTATTGGAAAAGAAAGGAGTCTTGTTTACAAAGTTTAGTTTATGTTGGGCGAACTACTCCGGTTTGATTCTCACAGGGTGTGAGATACGTAGGCAACCCTCGTCGGGTCCAACCTCCCATTTTGCAAAAAATAGCCAAAAAAAAATGTGTTAAAAATTTTAATTTTTCAGCATAGAGTTGGGTGATGCCGTTTTAATCAAAATTAGCCGAATGTTCTCAAAAGGGACGCCGGAAGGTTGACTTTGTATAAACGGCCACTTCTATCATTTTTTTTATTGATCGGTTGACTCACACAAACTTAAAATCTTCGTCCCTGAAGTGCTGAAAGGTCGTGTTCGAAAAATCGGGTCTTTCTTTTATGAAAAATAATCAAATCATTTTGGGTCAAATAAATTTTCTTTTGTTTAATCACATTAATAAATGTGCAGAATGAACACGACTCAAAATGAACCTTTTTCAATCATGAATAAAATCCCCCTCCAGTTGCGGCTATGGTGGAATGATTTAGGCAAAGAAGGGCGAAACGAAGTCAAGAAACATCTGAAAGGTCTCACGGATTTGTTGGGTATCAGGCCTCGAGGGGATATTATAAGGGCACTGGTCACTTACTGGGACCCGACGCACAATGTCTTCCATTTCTCGAACTTTGAACTCACCCCGACTTTAGAGGAAATAGCAGGGTACATCGGCAGTGCTGAGGTTCCGTTGAGGCATAAATACCTGGTTGCTCCAAGAGCCGTGGCGTTGCACCGATTTTTGGACTCGTTAAAAATAGTCAGAACAATCCATAACCCAGACTTGGCGAAAGGGTTTTGCACTCTGAGCTTCATATACCAAAGATACGGCCACATAGGAGGATTCGACAAGCCAGAAAACAAGTTGTGCAGCAAAAGTAACCGTCGAAAGTGGGATGAACATAGACGGGTTGCTTTCATCATAACCTTCTTAGGGCTTTTAGTGTTCCCAAGAAAAGACGGAAATATTGACATAAAGATAGCTGGGGTCGTCAGTACTTTGCTCACTCAAGATGACAGCACGCTTGCGCCCATGATTGTATCTGATATCTTCCGAGCTCTCACGGCCTGCAAAGCCAGAGGGAACTTTTTTGAAGGGTGTAACTTATTATTGCAAATGTGGATGACCAAACACCTATGTCACCGAGCCTAGTTCCTGAGCCATGGATCTTCTGAGAAAACCTGCATAGAGGAATTCTACACCAGAATTATTGACGTCCGCTTACCTGAAGGAGTCTCGGCATGGACCTCATACTTCTGGACCCTCAACGCCAGTCAAATACAGTGGACACTGGGATGGTTACCAATCGACGAAGTCATATATATGCTAGCAGCTAGGCCCCATTTTCTCTTGATGGGGCTTAAGAGCATTCAACCTTATGTGCCGTATCGGGTTTTGAGGCAGCTTGGGAGGTGTCAGATAGTGCCGAAAGATGAGGACCTGAGCACCCAAGTGATTGAGATCAGTTCCGATGGCCAGTTTCTTGAAGCAAGGGTCCGCCATATTTGGAGCCAATGTCAATACTTGGAGGCAAATACTTGTGTACTGAATCGGGCAAGAGGGGAAGTTTCACCCGGATATCAGGCTTGGTACAAAGGGGAAGTGTCGTTTGGAAGGCCGTCTAAAAGATCTCACCTTCAAGAATTTTCCATGTCCTCACAAGAGCATTGGGACTGGTTGGCGAAGGAAAAAGAATACAGGGCCACAATAGGCAAGTTGAAGCAGCAGGTCATAGATCTTCAATTTGAAAGAGAAATTCAGACCGCGGCCGATGAAGGGGATAGAAAGAAATCATCCCAAGAAAATGACTCCCTTAGAGCTCAAAACCGACGAGTCATAATGGATACCGACAACCAACGGAGAAGCCGGTCCGATAAAAGGCTGATAACAGGGTTAAGGAATCAGGTCATTGAAAGCCGAAAAGACTTGGAGAGATCCGAGGCTAGCATAGCAAGAATACGGGCCAGATGGGCAAAAGGTGCAGCAGCGCGGAAAAAGCACCTATGGCAAGTGAGAAGGGATTATGAAGGGAGCATTGCAATATTAAGAGAAACAAATTCCACTCTCAGAGATCGGGTCTTTAAACAAGCCCGAGATGCTAGAACGGACAGGGAGCGCTGCTATGATTCAATAGCCCGAATGGAGGAACAAATGGAGAGGTTCCAAGATCAGCTCGTTGACAACACTCAAGTATTGGGATTAAAGAATCAACGAATAGAACAGCTGTGTATGGAAAGTGACAGAATCAGGGGTAGGATCGATGAGATTGGGCGCTACATCACCACGAAGTGCCTAACATGTGAGGAAATGCCCCGTGATACCCTTTTTACCTCAGTCATGGGTTATGTCCACCGGATCATGGAGGAATTAAAAAGCTTTCAAAGAGGCCTGGCACCAAAGCCCGCGGAAAGGCCGAACGATGCCTCGCGGGCACCAAAATTCAAGGCTTTAATGTATCCCTAGTTCAAGTCTGCACTTGTTTGTTTTTAAGAGTCTGTTGTCTACCCCTTTGTTCTCTTTTCATATCAAACAATGTTAATAGTGTGGAGTCTGTATTTCGTTTGTTTTTTTTAAATGATAGCTTGTAATAGCATATTTTGGTAATAAAATGCAAAATTGTGTCTTTATTTTTACTTATGGCAGAACTACGCCCGGTCTGATTCATGCGGGGACATGATACGTAGGCAATCCACATAAGATTCGACCATCACTAAAAAGAAAAAAAGAGGCATTGTGAATAAAAGAAAGGAAAAAGGTCATAAAAGGAAAGAGTAAGCCGGAATGACGCATTCAATCGAAGCAAAAACATGTTAGAAATAGTTGAACTGCCTAGGAACATTGCATTGTCCAATGTGAAATTGCAATATATGTTAAACTCTAACGCTAACAAGTTTGTTGTTTATACCAGAGAAAGAGATTTCAAAACAGTTAGCTCGTTAGAACATTCTGGCAGATTACCATTACCACACAAGATCAAAAGGGCCCATTCCGGAAAGTATGTCTAGTTCGGACAAAAGTGTTGAGGAGGAAAAGACGGAGATGCAAATGATGAAGGAGGAAGTAGACAGGTTGAGATAAGAGATAGCTGGGATGCACCTAGCCTGGGCTAAGGGACAAACACCACCAATACTTCCCCCTACTCCTACCCTTTCACCAGCTCGGACTCCGGAACACCCTTCCATTGGTCCATCAACGAGCTTCCCCATTGCCCAATACTATCAAGGGGAAACTTCCTATAACCCCCAAGCTTCACCACCCAAACAAAACCCTCTTCCACCAGCTGTTCCTATTTTCGTGGCACCTCCACCCGCCATATCGCAAAAATCATCCAATGAACCAGTGTTTCAGGTTCACGACAATCAATACTATCCTCCTGAACTCACCTTCAAAGCACCCGAGCCATACACTTACACCCCTCACCTTCAGCTCCCGACAGAAACTGAGAGGCCAGCTAAGAATCCGGAGCAGGACGAAGTGCTTCATAAAGTGAAAAGCCTGGAGAAATCCTTCAGGAATATGCATGGATTGGGCAGCCAAGTCAGTATGTCTTATAAAGATCTATGTACCTTCCCCGATGTTCCATTGTCGACAGGTTTTAAGATGCCAAAGTTTGACCTATATGAGGGACATGGTGATCCCATGGCGCATCTGCGAGGTTTCTGTAGTAAGATGAGAGGGGCAGGTGGAAAGGATGAGCTGCTGATAGCCTATTTCGGTCAAAGCTTAAGCGGGTCCGCATTAGAATGGTACACGAGGCAGGATCCTAGCAGGTGATATACCTGGGACGATCTAGCACAAGCATTTGCAGGTCATTTCCAGTATAACCTTGAGATCGTCCCCGACCGTCTCACACTGTTAAAACTTGAGAAAAAGCTCAGAGAAAGCTTCAGGGAATTCGGATTCCGTTGGAGAGAACAAGCAGCAAGAGTCGATCCACCAATGAGGGAAGGTGAAATGGTGGACTACTTCTTACAAACGTTGGAGCCAACTTACTTTGGTCACCTGGTGACGTCAGTTGGTAAATCTTTCAATGAAGTAGTAAAAATGGGCGGCATGGTTGAAGAGGGACTCAGGTCCAACAAGATAATGAGTTATTCGGTGATCAAGGCCACAACTCAGGCTATCCAAAGCGGCACAAGAGGTGCGCTCGGGAAAAAGAAGAGAGAGGAGGTCGCAACAGTCGAAGCAGGTACTTGGTCCAGATCAAGAGATCCATCCCCTCGCTACCAACCTAGACCCCATTACCTAAATTATCCACACACTCCATACAACCCTCCACAACTATATTATCCACCGTAAGAGCCACATTTCTCCGTCCATCACGCCCAAACTTACACCCAGCCTCCGGCATGCCCGCAATGGCGTGCGCCGGCTCCCCAACATACATATCCACCTCCCCAACATACATATCCACTTCCACAAAGCACATATCCACCAGCAAGGGCCTACAAAAATCCTTCAAGGCCAAACTTCCGTGGAAATCAGGCTTTCAGGAATGAAAGGATGCAAAAGTCAAGAACATTCACTCCGTTGGTAGAAACCTATACTACTCTGTTCCAAAAATTGAGGCAGATAGGCCTATTAAGTCCTGTTGAACCCAGATTTCCAAATCCCCTTCCCAAAAATCTGGACCACTCAGTAAGCTGTGAATATTGTTCGAGGGCCCCCGGGCATGATACTGAGAAGTGTTGGAAGTTGAAGACGGCCATACAATATCTTATTGACACTAATAGGATCGTGGTTCAGGCACCAGAGGCACCTAACATCAACGAAAACCCGTTACCGGTGCACCATGAGGCCCACATGATCGTACTAGTGCACGAAGGAGGGAAACCTAAAATACCCTCACAAACGGTAATGATGATTCATGCCAGTCCAATCGAAAAGTCGACCAGTGGAAAGGTAGTGGTACAGTTGGGAAAGGCAGATGACAAGCCATTTGTGGTAGTGGGGAAAGGTTCGTCTGTTGCTGCGAAAAAGCCAGAGTCAGTCAGGACAGTGCTGCAGGGAGTATCAAGCACACCAGTGTTAGTTGTGAAAGGGGTCCACGTAGAACCAGTTGTTATCAGGCCAGTCATGCAGTTGCCGATAACAAGTGAGAAAGTTGTGCCGTGGAGCTACAGTCAAGTGACGGTGATGCATAAGGGGAAGAAGGTTGTGGAAGAAGTATGCGAGGCTTAGGGGTTAACTCGTTCGGGAAGGTATTTTGTTCCCGCAGAATTGAGAAGGGTCAATCCTGTAACAATAAAGAAGCCAGTGACGGAGGAACAAGCAGAGGAGTTTTTGAAGAAGATGAAGACACATGACTACTCAATTATAGAGCAGTTGAGGAAGACCCCAGCCCAGATTTCCTTGCTATCCTTATTGATCTATTCAAGCGATCATTGTCAGGACTTAATGAAGATTCTGAACGAAGCCCATGTCCCGGACAAGCTCTCAGTGAACCATTTGGAGAAAATAGTGCACAAGATCTTCGAGGTAAATCGAGTGACATTCTCTGACGATGAGTTACCAGTAGAGGGTACAGAACACAACAGAGCACTCTACCTGACTGTGAAATGTGAAGACTCGGTGGTCACTCGAGTACTAATTGATAATGGGTCAAGTACCAACATCTGTCCTTTGGCCACTCTAAACAAATTAAAGGTTGCTGATGATAGGATCCATAAGAACAGCGTCTGCGTTCGAGGTTTTGATGGGGGCGGTACTGACACAGTGGGAGATATCGTACTGGAATTAACCATTGGTCCAGTCGAGTTCACCATGAAATTTCAAGTGATAGATGTGGCGGTGTCGTAAAATCTTCTATTGGGACGACCCTGGATCCATGCAACCAAAGCAGTGCCTTCTACACTGCATCAGATGGTCAAATTTGAATGGGAAAGGTAAGAGATTGTGGTACACGGGGATGAAGGCACACATGCCGTTAGTGATGCTATTGTGCTCTTCATAGAAACTGACGATGACAAAGGCCCATGGGTTTATCAGGTTTTTGACGCAGTCTCAGTAGACAAAGTTCCTGAGGGTGGGGGCCTTCCACTTCCCAGAATCACAGCTGCAACCTTCATGATAGCCTCAGAGATGTTGAACAACGGGTTTGTACCAGGAAAAGGCCTGGGGATTGATCTGCAGGGAATGGTCCAGCCAGTTTCTTTGCCCAAGAACCTGGATACTTTTGGGTAGGGATTCAAGCCTACCGCAGCGGATGTAAAGCGGGCCCGAAAGTTGAAGAAAAGAGTCTGGGTCCTTCCTAAGCCAATCCCACGACTGTCCAGATCATTTGTCAGAGCAGGATGCAGAAAGTTGTCGGTCCCAGAAGTTCTCGGACCCCTGATCGGGCCAGATGGAGATTTGAATAAGGGATTTGAAAGGATGTTCGCTGATGTCAACATGATAGAAGCTGGAGAGGGTTCCAATAAGGCAGACATACAGTTGTGGGGCCTAGGGCCAATGTCAACAATTGGACAGCTACTCCTCTTCCTACTTGGAGGGAGTCCTGGTAGTTGGCTTTGATTTTCCTTCTTATTTTCTGGATTATTCCAGGGTTGTAATCCAGATTCCTTTTTATTTTTGTTATTGCTCAACAAAGTGTGAAACCTTGTTATCCCATAATTCAATAAAATGAAAAGTTTCTTCTTCATTCTTTATTTTATTTTATTTTTAATTTTTGTTTCCTTCTTTTGTTTTTCTGAACAGTTCTCTTTATACTGGTCTTAATGACATGGCATGCACAACGGATCTTCAACCTAGTCTAAAAGATCAATCTGATTCCGAACTAACTATACAAGAGGTCGATTATGATAATGAATTGGAATACGATGAGGATGAAGCCTTCAAAGAGATAAACAGAGAGTTAAGCCAGTTTGAAGAAAAATCCAGGCCCAACTTAAATGACACAGAAGCCATCAATTTAGGGGATGCAGTCGATATCAGGGAAACTAAAATAAGCATCCACATTGCACCAAATATCAGGGAATAATTAATCAAAACACTTATTGAGTTCAAAGATGTTTTTGCATGGTCGTATGATGACATGCCGGGGTTAAGCACGGATTTAGTGGTTCATAAATTGCCCACTGACCCGGCATGCCCTCCCGTCAAGCAGAAATTGAGGAAGTTCAAGACGGATATGAGCGTGAAGATTAAAGAGGAAGTAACCAAGCAACTACAAGCAAAGGTTATTCGGGTCACTCGATATCCTGATTGGTTGGCTATTGTGGTGCCAGTGCCGAAGAAAGATGGGAAGATCAGGGTGTGTGTCGATTACCGCAGTCTGAACAGGGCGAGTCCAAAGGACAACTTTCCTTTACCCAACATCCATATCTTGATCGACAATTGTGCCGGACGTGAGATCAGATCTTTTGTAGATTACTATGCTGGGTATCATCAGATTCTGATGGATGAAGAAGATGTGGAAAAGACGACATTCATTACGCCGTGGGGGACTTATTGCTACCGGGTAATGCCATTTGGTTTGAAGAATGCTGGGGCAATGTACATGAGAGCAATGACCACTGTGTTTCATGACATGATCCACAAAGAGATTGAGGTGTACGTGGACGATGTGATCATAAAGTCCAAACGTCAGGAAGACCACGTAGCAGACCTAAGGAAGTTTTTTCAAAGACTTCGAAGGTATGATATTAAGCTCAACCCGGCCAAATGTGCGTTTGGTGTTCCATCTGGAAAGCTGTTGGGATTCATCATCAGTCGGCGAGGTATTGAACTGAACCCGTCAAAGATCAAATCTATCCAAGATTTGCCACCACCGAAGAACAAAACAGAAGTAATGAGTCTGTTGGGAAGGTTGAATTACATCATCAGGTTTATTGCACAACTCACGACAACCTGTGAACCCATTTTTTGGCCACTGAAGAAAGATGCTGCGATAGAATGGATGGCAGAATGTCAGGAGGCATTTGACCAGATCAAAGGATATTTATCAAATCCACCTGTGTTGGTTCCACCTGAGCCGGGGAGACCGTTAATTCTTTATCTAACGGTCCTGGAGAATTCGTTTGGCTGCGTGTTGGGGCAACACAACATTACAGGAAGGAAGGAGCAAGCCATCTATTATCTCAGCAAGAAGTTTACAGTATATGAGGTTAAGTACACTCAACTTGAGAAGACATGTTGCACCCTAACTTGGGTGGCCCAAAAATTGAAGCATTATTTGTCCTCATATACTACTTATCTCATTTCCCGTTTGGATCCACTAAAGTATATTTTCCAGAAGCCTATGCCCACAGGGAGATTAGCGAAATGGCAAATATTACTCACAAAGTTTGACATCGTCTATGTGACGAGGACGGCCATGAAAGCCCAAGCGCTGGCCTATCACTTGGCTGAGAATCTTGTTGATGAAGAATACGAGCCGTTGAGGACGTATTTTCCTGACGAGGAAGTAATGCATATAGATGAGTTGGAATTACCTGAGGAACCAGGTTGGAAGCTTTTCTTTGATGGAGCCGCAAATGCGAAGGGAGTTGGAATAGGAGCGGTACTTATTTCTGAAACAGGACGTCATTATCCTGTTACAGCTCAGCTGCAGTTCTATTGTACCAACAACATGGCTGAGTATGAGGCATGCATTTTGGGTCTGCGACTAGCTGCAAACATGGATGTCCAGGATATTTTGGTCTTGGGAGACTCGGACCTCCTGGTGCATCAGATTCAGGGTGAATGGGAAATACAGGATTTGAAGCTCATACCTTATCGACAATGTTTGCACGATCTGAGCAAGCGATTTCGATCAGTGGAGTTCAAACACATCCCAAGAGTTCACAATGAGGTTGCCGATGCATTGGCCACTTTAGCATCAATGTTGCATCACCCAGACAAAATTCATGTTGACCCATTGCACATCCAGGTTCATGATCAGCATGCCTATTGCAACATGATAGAGGAAGAAGTGGATGACAAGCCATGGTTTTATGACGTCAAGGAGTACCTCAGGATGGGGATATACCCGGAGCAGGCCACCAGAGATCAAAAAAGAGCCATTCGGCGATTGTCAAGTGGATTCTTCCTCAGTGGAGGAGTGTTGTACAAAAGAACCCCGGATTTGGGATTGCTGAGATGTATAGATGCCAGTCAAGCCACGACAGTTATGACAGAGGTGCATGCTGGAGTTTGTGGGCCACATATGAGCGGATATGTATTGGCGAAGAAGATTCTTCGAGCAGGGTATTATTGGCTTACTATGGAGCGTGATTGTATCAATTTCATGCGGAAATGCCATCAATGTCAGATACACGAAGATTTGATTCATTCTCCGCCGACAGAATTGCATACAATGTCAGCGCCATGGCCATTTGTTTCCTGGGGCATGGATGTCATTGGACCTATTGAGCCAGCAGCTACCAACGGTCATAGGTTCATTCTAGTGGCTATCGACTATTTTACTAAGTTAGTTGAAGCTAAAACTTTCAAGTCGGTAACCAGGAAGGCAGTGGTGGATTTGGTTCACTCCCATATCATCTGTAGATTTGGGGTCCCAAATGTGATCATCACGGATAATGGTGCTAATCTTAACAGCAATTTGATGAAAGAAGTATGTCAACAGTTTAAGATTACACACTGTAATTCCACACCATATCGTTCCAAGGCGAATGGAGCGGTTGAAGCAGCTAACAAGAACATCAAGAAGATACTGAGGAAGATGGTAGAAGGATCCAGACAATGGCATGAAAAATTACCATTTGCATTGTTGGGTTATCACACCACTGTCCGGACTTCAGTAGGTGCAACCCCTTATTTGTTGGTATATGGAACTGAAGCAGTAATACCGACATAAGTTGAAATTCCATCCCTTCGGATTGTCACTGAGGCTGAGATTGATGATGGTGAGTGGGTCAAAAGCCGTTTGGAGCAGTTGAACTTGATTGATGAAAAGAGATTGGCAGATGTGTATCATGGCCAGTTATATCAAAAGAGAATGGCGAGAGCTTAACAAGAAGGTGCGCCCCAGAAAATTTGAGGTGGGGCAGCAGGTGTTGAAACGAATCCTGCCACATCAGGCCAAAGCAAAAGGCAAGTTCGCCCCGAATTGGCAAGGACCGTTCATTATAATCCGAGTGTTGTCCAATGACGCTTTATGTTTAACAGATATCGACGGGAAATGCGTCGACATGGCTATCAATTCTGACGCAGTTAAGAGATATTATGTATGATTTCTTTTGATTGTAATTGTGGTTTGTGGTTGGCATTTATCGGAGAATGAAATGACGGAGGCAATTCTTTTTTCTATCCAAACACTTTAACCTTTGCTTCCCCTTTTGGGCCTTATTTATTCTTTCATACCCCTCTTTTGGAATCAGTAATGAAAATGAAAAAAAAGAGAAGAGAAAAAATAATGCTAATAAAGACAATAGAAAAGTCACAAGAAAAAACAAAAACAAAGGAATTGGGAACTACGTTTGACCTGATTCCTCAAAGAAGGATACGTAGGCGCCTCACGGCTCGGTCATAGTGTAACATGGTGTGCATAATGTACATAGTGTAACAAAATAAAAATCCCCAAGCAAGAAAACTGGGGCAGAAGTTTGCATTTGTTAATTTTGGTAAGAAAGTTTGATTCCAAGAGTTGTACTGTTTTACCCATCAAAATTATTTTGAACTTTTGATACCCCTTTTCTTTTTCTTAACCATACACAAAAACCCATATTAATGTCCAAAAAAAAGACCTCCCGATCAGCCTCCGAGAAGTGCCAAGTCAAGCAAATGAAAGTCGGGAATAACACTCTGATCCCTAACAAAGAAGAAGATCATAAGCTGGAAATGAATTGATAGCCGAAAGAATCCCTAGCAAAGAGAGTCATGTCGACAACACTCCAATCCCCAACTGAAAAATAAAATAAAATGAGAGAGTCTTATCGGTGAAAACCTTCATAGGCACCATGAGGCGACGGGAGTTGAGAGAAATGAGAGAGTCTTATTAGTGAAAACCCCTCGAAGGGCACTATGAGGCGACAAGGCAAGATTGACGGAAAGGGTACACATTTGGCAAAGAGTTGAGTGTTTATTTATCCCCAGCAAGATGAGTCCATCCGAAAGATTGATTGATACGAATAGACTGCGTTGATCAATCCGGAATACACGATATGATCGTTGGGATTGGTTATATCTCAGATAAGTTCTTTTCTTTCTTTTTCCCCAGCATTTGTTCAGAAAGACTTCTTCTTTTTCTATTTTTGAAATCATCACTTTATCATTTCTTGGTTTAAAGACTTTACCTCCCTAGCAATTTGTTTTTGAAAAGAATTGTCAGAGCTTACTACCAGGGGCCAAAATGGTGCAAAGCAAAATACGAATAGGACATGCCAAAGATAGGGCGACAAAGCGAAGAGAGGTTTGTCGCAAGAACAAATAACAAATGGGTCTAGATCCCAAGAGGACCAAATTTCCTGGGGAAGTCGGAGAAAAACAGAAAGAACAACAGTTAAAAGTTATGGATCAAATTCCAAGAGGATCCCCAGCAGATTTGCGAGATACAGGAACAACTCCGACAGATTCTCGATCAAGCTCCACAATGGCCGGACAACACAGAGCCGGGAAGGAAGAGAAACAAAAAACCTTCCCCAGCAGGAATATCAACCCCAACAAACAGTATCATCCCCAACAAGTGTTATGGCAAAGCAGGGAAAAGAAAAGGGAAAAACCATCCCCAGCAGAAGTGGCACGACCACTCACCATATTTTAAACTAACAAATTTTTCTTTGATTTAAAGCAGGGAAAGGAAATATTATTGACAGAAGGAAGACAGGGTCACAAGGAAGATTATCAAACTGGGGCAGAAAATTTTCTCTCATTATAAAAATTTTCTTGAAATCGGATAGCCATATGGGAAAAAGAGAAGATAACACAAGTTTTGAAGGAAGTAAAATCCCCAGCAGTATACGAGAAGGGAGATACAAGTTTTAAAAGAAAAGCAATCTTGGAAGAAGCAAGATAACCCAAAGTTTTAAAAGTAATGGCCTTTGAATCAATATCATCCCCACCATTGTTAAAAGGAGGAAGATAATTCCCCAGCAGTTTTATTCCCTGCAGGTTTCAGGGAAGTGAAAACACCAACTTTAAAGGAAATAGTCGTGGAAGAAGGAAAATGACATGTGTCGCACCTCCTTTTTCCGCGCCCGCGAGGGTACAAGGGAGTTTTCTCCAATTAAAGGACAGTCGAAATGGGATTTGTTTGTTTGTTTCAGAGTCACCACTTGGGAATTTTAAGGCGTCCCAAGTCACCAATTTTAATCCCTGAATCGAGGAGAATATGACTCTGTTTATTATTCTGCGAACCAGAAATCCTGAGTAAAGAATTCTGTTAATCCGAAAGAAGGTGTTAGGCATTTCCGAATTCCGTGGTTCTAGCACGGTCGCTTAACTGTTTTTATTCTTGGCTTAATTATCTCGATTTTACATTTTTATTGCATTGATTTTGTTATCGCTTCTGTTTAGATTGTTTATAATTAAAGACCCTTCTTCGAATCGAATCACGCATACGTGTATCCGTTTTATATATTATATATATTTTAACGTGAAAAATCGTGTCACGCGTACGTATACACAATGATATTGATAATATAATAATTATTTTTTTCGAATTAAATTTTTTATTATAAAAAAAAGACTAGTTCGAAATTGTGCTTAAAATAAAATTAAGAACGTTCGTCGCTCTTGTATAATTAAATATTGAACCGCACATCTCGAGTTATATGAAATTAATATTGATATTTTCCGAAGAGCCCCCTTTTTTATTAGATGTTCGTTCGAAGTTGCGCGAACGCATAATCCGAATTGCTTTTAGAAATATAATCAGGTTACGCGAACGCATCCCTAATCACGCAAAATGTTCTTAATAGTAGTATAGATTTTCCATAAATTGTTGAATGTTGACCGCAAATTATATTTTTTGCGTAAGAATTATATTTCTCCAAGCCATTCAAATTAAAAAGGGTAAAAATAAACGTGGGATTAATAATACCATTTTTCCGTAAATACAATATATGCAAACCCAAAAAGTGAATTGCATATAAAACTAGGAAAAAGAATTAATTTGATAAACAAACTAATAGTTTTCGAAGAAATTATATCTCCTTCTCATCTACTTGTTTTTAGTCCAAAGTTATAATTATTCGGTTAATTTGCTTATGATGACAGATAAAATCAAACCAATTTTTATTCTCGGCCTACGCATGCTATTTATAGTCACTAAATGTACCTTTGGTAAGAATTATTGACATTATTTTTTATACATTATTTTTAAGAAGTGAATTAAAATAGGAGGACCCTTTGTTGGTAAGAAAGAGAATTATTCTACAAGTTTATTCAATAAAATGACATCACATGCAACGTAGTGGAACGTCCGAACCATTCATCATATTCCAAAATCATAAACGAGACAGATTATATCAATTTACATTTCTACCATGGCATTTCACATAACCGTTATTATGCCATGTCTGATCGAAATGCCATTAACATTATCTAGCCTTAAACAAAATCTGATATTTGACAAAATAGGCTAATAATATAATTTTTGATATTTCTACACTATTCTTTACTTAGCTAATGACATCCCAAGATAAAATTAATTGCCAACTTTCTGCCATGTTCCCTATTTTGACAATTCAAATATAATTATACTAATGAGATTTCGAAATGGATCATTATTACAAAGCTTTTATACGAATTTCAAAATAAGACAATTAACTTATAGCCATCGTGTCGAACTCTCTACTAGTTAACCAACATGAAACAAAGCTGAAATTTAAACTAACGAACTTAAATGAATAAAAGACAAAAGTACAATTCGAGCTTCATTTATTTGTCATGTAGAAAGCTTTGCATGACATGAGTTTACAGATATATACCTGATATTGGAAGCAAAAGAAAATGAAGATGAGAATCAGCAGCAGTAATAACAATACAGCAACAACAACTGCCCAGCAACAGTAACAACCCAGTAACAGACTAGTGGAGTAGTAATCCCAAAAACAAAAGCTTTTAAGCTTTGAATGAAACAACAATCATTAATACTAATTTCAAACAAAGAAAGAAAGCAGAAGATCTTTTAGTTTTTATTTTTGTTTTGAAAACTTAAATATTTTTTCGGAATTTTTCTTTCTCTTAAATGTTCAGCCCTTTTTTCTCTCTTCTATTCTCTGTCCGTTTTTTCTCTCTATCTGTGTGTGTATTTTTTCTCGTATCTTTTTTTTTATGTCTTGTGTTCAAGACTTTATTCTTATAACCCATCCCATAAACCTTTCAATTAATTAAAATCCATACTTTTTCTCTACCCAACCCATTATCTTTCCACTCATCCCCATTACATTAAATAAACATATCACACCACCCCATTATATTTTGTCCCCCATGCTTCATTTAAAATAATGCAAGATTCCCCCTTTAAATTAAATCTTGTCCCCCTTTATATTAAACAACTATATCACAACCCACCCCATTTCATTTTGTCCCCCATGCTTCAAATAAACAATTTCAAAATGTACAATTCCTAAACTACCCCTCACGACCTTACTGAAATTACCAAACTACCCCTGAACGTACTACAAATTTACCAAACTACCCATCAGTTATAACACATCAATTAATCAAACTTAACTAAAATATAGACAATATGATCAATTTCTAACAATGTTCAAACAACAATATGAACACGGATGAACATCATAACAACAATATCACATGAACACGATTTTAACAACATTTCAACAAAAAATCACATGAACACAAATTGAACAACAAAGAACAACTAAAATTTGATTGAACAATATTTTAGCAACAAACAATTCTATTTTCGGATTCAACAACTACAACAAACAAGTATATTTAGATTTCTAACTTCAATCATATTGAACTTAAAATCAATTCTAACAACATTACAACCAACAATTCCTATATTAAACTTTATGAGACAAATTCAAGAAATAATCACAAATGGTAAACAAGAAATCAAGCTATACAAATTTCGGATTCAAGAACAATCAAACAAAGTATGAACATGAATTAAATCTATTTTAAACAACAAACATGATGGATTTAAACGATTAAACCAACATATTTCTCTAACACAACTAAATTCTTTAAACAAATAACAAGATCGACGAAGAAACAATTATGAACTTAAACTTGAACTTAACAATATTAACAATTTCTAACAATACATAAACACATGAAACAAATTGAAGAAATAGTTAATTAAATTTCAATTTGAATCTAACAAACATCAAACTAACAAATACTTACTTAAACAATAATACAAACATGAAATAAACATGAAAACAACTAATTAAACTTCTATTTTGAAATCTGAAAATTAATTTAACAAACAACATGAACACACTAGAAAATTATTTCAACGACGAACAAATCAAACAAGAATTAAATTACTTCTTTATTTTGGATCCGAAAAATACCAAACAAAATATGGACAATATTTGAAACATAAACCAACTAACCGATTCAAAAACAACGATGAAGACGAAGATGATGGAGAGGCATGAAGCAGTAGGGAGCTGCTGCGACGAGCAGCAACAACATCGCGGCAGCAGCTATGGCGGATGGCAGCAGCTGGTCGAGGAGATGGAAGATGCAGCAGCGGAGTAGAAGAAGAAGCCGCGACAGCAGCGGCGTGGGCAGCGATGGGGTTTGTTTGCTCGATGATGGGGTGTTTGGCGATAATAGAAGCTTGACGAAGCATCACTAGCAACGTCCATGGTGGGTTGTGAAACTTCACGAGATGGAGAGCTGCTGGACATCAAGCAGCAGCGTGAGGTGAAGGAAGAAGAAAAAAAAACAGCAACGTTTGGAGCTTTGACGAGGAAGAAGAAGGCGCAACGTTGTAACCATGGGAGCTCGACGTGACCGGAGGAGCTTGGGCGTTCATGGCTTGGGTAGGCGGACTGGAGGGTGGTCGATGTTGGGCAGCCATGGTTGGAAAGTTTGGAGCTTTGGGGAAGAAGAAGATAGGGAGGGGGGGCGGATGGGTTAGTATAATTTTAGGGTTTTTTTTTTGTTTTTGTTTTGTAAAAAATGAAAGACAAAGGGGTTTTGGGTCTTTTGGGTTATGGACTGGGTCGACCCAATTCGAAATGGACTGGGTCGTAGGGAAGATTGGGCCATTTTTTGGGCTTGTGGCTTAAATTTGAAGAAGAGGCCCAATTCCGACTTTCTTTATATTTTCGCTCTCTTTTCTTCTTTTATTTTTCTAAAACTAAATTATAAAAATACTTAAACTACTATTAAGAACTAAATTAAGTTATAAAAGCGCAAATTAACTCCCAATAACAATTAACGCACAATTAAGTATTAATTAAGCATAAAATTGTATATTTGGACATTAAATGCTAAAAATGCAAACGATGCCTATTTTTGTAATTTTCATTTTTTTATAAACAAATTTAATTACTAACAATTGTAGAATTAAATCCTACATGCAAAATGCGACGTATTTTTGTATTTTTTATTAATTTAACAAATAAGCAAACACAGACAAATACAAATAATTATCCAAAAATATCACAAAAACACTCAAAATTGCACATCAAGAAAAATCATTTTATTTTGCAATTTTTTGGGAGTATTTCTCATATAGGGCAAAAATCATGTGCTTACAGCTGCCCCTCTTTGCCCGAAGACACGAAGGGTTTTCGTGCAAAGATAAAGCGAGCGATTTTTGCCCATCCGAGTACTCCGTTGAAGCATTTTTTCAAAAAGATTTGACCGAACCTTTGCTTCAAAGGTTTCCTACATATCCTGGGTTAAACAGGAATCAGGTCAATGTAGTTCGGGAAGTTTTGGTAGCTGGGACTACCGTTAGACTGCAATGTTACTGTTGTTGCATGCTATTACCACTGCTTACCGATCTCCTTGTTACACCTTGCTTAAAAGAAAACAAGAAGCTAAGCTATACTGCAATTTTTCTTGTTGCCTTGCTTTCTTGTCTGCTTGCATTTTTCCGGTGCTTTTCTTCTTTTTGACACATGCACTTGAGTTTGTGCTGTGACCTCTTGTTGCAACCTTCTGCTTCCCGGTGCTGGGGATTTTTATTGTTTCCTGCTGGGGATTCCTATTGTAACCCTCTGTTTTATTGTCCTCTGACTTGATCTTAAACTGTATGCCTCTGTTGTATGGGCGGGCTCCCAACTTCAATACTTGAAAATTAAAGACTGAAATGTATGCCTCTGTTATCTGGGCGGGCTCCCAACTTCAATGCTTGAAATGTAAAGACTGAAATGTATACCTCTGTTATCTGGGCGGGCTCCCATCTTCAACACTTGAAAATTAAAGACTGAAATGTATGCCTCTGTTCTATGGGCGGGCTCCCAACTTCAACAACAACTTTAAAAATAAATGCCATTCCTCTCTTCAGGCGGGCTCCTGACTTCAAAAACAACTTTGAAAATAAACTGCCATTCCTCTCTTCAGGCGGGCTCCTGACTTCAACAACAACTTTGAAAATAATCTCCATTCCTCTCTTCAGGCGGGCTCCTGGCTTCAACCAATACATCGCCATTCCTTTCTTTAGGTTGGCAAGATTTCAACAACTTTTAAAAATGCCTTTCCTCTCTTCAGGCGGGCTCCTGACTTCAACCACAACTTTGAAAATAAATCGCCATTCCTCTCTTCAGGCGGGCTCCTGACTTCAACCAATACATCGCCATTCCTTTCTTTAGGTTGGCAAGATTTCAACAACTTTTAAAAACGCCTTTCCTCTCTTCAGGCGGGCTCCTGACTTCAACAACAACTTTGAAAATAATCGCCATTCCTCTCTTCAGGCGGGCTCCTGACTTCAACCAATACATCACCATTCCTTTCTTTAGGTTGGCAAGATTTCAACAACTTTTAAAAACGCCTTTCCTCTCTTCAGGCGGGCTCCTGACTTCAACAACAACTTTGAAAATAATCTCCATTCCTCTCTTCAGGCGGGCTCCTGACTTCAAACCATACATCGCCATTCCTTTCTTTAGGTTTGCAAGATTTCAACAACTTTTAAAAATGCCTTTCCTCTCTTCAGGCGGGCTCCTGACTTCAACCACAACTTTGAAAATAAATCGCCATTCCTCTCTTCAGGCGGGCTCCTGACTTCTTCTTAAATTCTTCATCCTCATTCTCCAGGTGGACGCCTGACTTCTTCTTTTCATCCTCATTCTCCAGGTGGACGCCTGATTTCTTCTTTTCATCCTCATTCTCCAGGTGGACGCGCTTCTTAATTCTCGTCCTCATTCTCCAAGTGGACGCCTGATTTCTTTCTTTTTTTTTTTTTCGCTCTGCTTTGTTCTTGCTTGCTGGGGATAATACCACTGCGGGAGTCTTCTTTCTTCCCCTCCTTCAAATTCATTTTTTTTTTCAACACTGTTGGGGATATAAGTGTTATCTTTTTGGGATAACGTTGTTGAGGATAACGCTGCTGGGGAATTTTATCCCTTCAAATCGATGCTTCATTCTTCTGGAAGCTGTTGGGGATGATAATGGCTTTTTGCTTTTCTGAGCACAAATGTCATCCCTTTGTTCTGTCTGCTGGGGATCAACTTCCTTCATCGGAAACTTATTATGTCGGGGGCAACACTGGTTCAATGACCATTTCCCTTGAGACTGGTGTTATCTTTATTCTTCCTCTAATGGGTACCTGACTTCCAGAAAATTTTCCAAATGAAAGGAAAATTTTCTGCCCCAGTTTTACATTCTCCCTTATGGCATGCATTTCTGTCATCAATGCCATTCCCTTTACCTGTTTCAAATCAAACAAAATTTTTTAGTTTAAAACGTGGTGGTTGGTTGTGATACTCCCATTGGGATGGTTTTCCCTTTTCCCTTCCTTGCTCTGCGTTCCACAACTTGTTGGGGATGATATTATTTGCTGGGGATAATCCTTTTCTGTTAGGGATATCCCTCTTCTTTCGTGGCATGGCTCGGAAACTTGCATTTTCTCGACCTTTTAGTCTCGCATGAATTTCCCAAATCATGCTTATTGTTTTTCTTGTTTTGTCCACGGGCTCTGGTCTTGAGGTTTAATAACCTTTGATTTCGGCAAGGATATCCCTCTTGACACTCGTCAATCCTTTTGCTGGGGATATCTTTCTTGACACTGGCCTCGCGCTTGTTCCTTCCTGACTATATCACTTGGATGTACTAGTCAGATCTTATCTTGGAAAGCTGATGGTCTACTTTGAAGTCATTTCCCACTGGTCTTGACCAAACAGACTCTACTGGGGACATTTCTATGAAAGGAAAAGATAAAAGGGGACAAAATAAAAGACAAAGGAAAAAAATGACTCTTTAACAAAAGAAACTATAAAAAAAACCTATCAAACGAAAACACTGACTCTAATGGTCATGACATGCATATGTGGCCTATCCTTCGTCATCAATCGTCTTTCGAGGTCTTCCCTTGACTATCCCTCATCTGATTCCCAATCTTATTCGACCTGTAGTGCCCGAAGGATTTTCACTATCAAGACTCTCTCATTTTGGTTTTTCTCTCAGCTTGCGTCGCTTTATGGTGTCCGTAAAAATTTTCACCGATAAGACTCTCTCATTTGTATCACTTTCCAGCTGTGGATTTGGAGTGTTGCCGGTATGACTCTCTCTGCTGGAGATTAGAGTCCTTTTTGCTGTGGAACAGAATGTTATGTTCGTCGGTAAGATTCTCATTTGTCTGACTTGGCATCTTTTGCAGACTGATCAGAAGGTCTTTCTTTGGACCGTAATGTGGTTTTTTTGGATAGGCTTAGAAAGAAAGGGTATTAAAGGCTCAAAAACAAAATAAATTTGGGGTTTTAAAATTACAACCTTCGGAACCAATTTTGCTTACAACGAGTACAACTCTTGCCCCAGTTTCTTGCTTGGGGATTATTTATTTATTATTTTTAATTTTTTTTACACCATGACCCAGCCGTGAGGCGCCTACGTATCCTCTTTGAGGAATCAGGTCAAACGTAGTTCCCAATTCCTTTTTTTTCATTTGACTTTCCTTTGTTTGTTTTTTTTCATTTTTCTTTTTCTTTTTCGTTTTTTTTGATTTTTTCTTTACCTTCCAGGCTCGTATTTCCTAGTCGTTGCTATTGATTCCGAACGAGGGGTATGAAAAAAAATAAATAAGGCTCAAAAGGGGTAACGAAGGATAAAGTGTTTAGGTAGCAGAATAAAATGCCTTCGTCATTCCAGTCTTCCAAACATGCCAAGTGCAAACAACACAATTGAACATAGATTTATAGTCTCTTCCGATGGTGCTGGACTTGACAATTATGTTAAACACTTGCTTTTTCATTTGTCATTTCTAAAGCACTGCTGGGCGACACTCTCACTCTCATGCACGACCCTCATGCCAATTTGGCAAATCTTGCATTTAACGGTTTTCTTTATGTTTTACTTGCCCCAGTTCCACATGACTCGGGCTTCAAATAATCTCAAACCGTTCTCATTTCCTTTAAATGCTTTGATCACCTTCCCAGGGTTTTATGATTAACTTTATAGACTAGGCCCAAACTGTGTGCGCATGTCATGTCACTAGAATCGGCGATTGAATAAAAATGATAAAAGGACTAATTAAAAGAAAACTGGAAATAATAAAAGGCCGACTTTTGTATTAGACTACTGGCGAAATGGTTTGAATATAAAACAAACAAAACAGGCAGAATAAAATCCTAACACAGCCTTGACAAAACTTAAACAAACTGATATGACAAAATGGAAAGATAAGAAGGTTTGACTCAAGACAATATTCGGATTACAACCCTAAGAATAATCCGGACAACAGAAATGACAACAAAATAAGCCACCACAAGCTTCTCTCTTGCTAACCAAGGAACGGAGCGTCCTCCCATTTTATCAAAGTTGGCATCTTTAGCCACTGAGCTTTGCAGTATTGTCCAGACAATTTCCAACTTCGATATCATTATCATTAGTTAGCGGCTTTCCGGGATGACTCTAAAATCCCATGTTACCAGGCATCCTCCCCATAAAGTGTGCATCATGATGTGCAGGTAAAGGATTCTGCGCGATATTCTGGGTGTCATTACCTTGGATCACAATCAGATTTTCCTGGATCATCCTTTCTATTTCTTTTTTCAAATCCCGACAACTTTCAACATTGTGCCCCTGGGCATTGCAATGGTATTCACACCTTTTAGAAGGGTCAAAGCTTCTTGCACGTGTGTCCAGATGATTTGGAGGAATAGATGCAATCATGTCGTGATGCTTTAACCTCTCAAATAAGCTTTCATAGGACTCTCCTATTGGTGTAAAATTATCTTTCAACCTTCGTTCCCCTTTATACTTCTGGCTTGGATGTGGGTTATAGGGCACCTGAAAGTTATGTGGAGGCTTCTGGAGATTTTGTGACGCTCGTGCTCGCCTTCTGGGGCGTTTTGGTGGCCGAGCAACATACTGAGGTGGAACAATAGAGTGTTGTGGGTTCTGAGGGGGATAATATTGCTCAGGGGATTCATAGATAACTTTAGGAGGCTGCTCATACCTTCGAGATGTTCTCCTAGGACCTCTTCTTGACCCTGATGTCATCATGATTTCTTCAATCTTCTCATTTGTGTCGCAAAAATTATCAGACTCAACCCGAACAGCGTGAGTTGCAGCTTTAAAAACTGCTTGACTCATAATTTTTCCAGTCTTAAGACCATTCTCTATTATTTCTCCCATTTTGATTGCTTCCGAGAAGGATTTACCAACTGCGGACATCATGTTCTGAAAGTAATCTGGCTCTTGCGCTTGAAGGAAGACAGTTATTAGCTCGTGGTCATCCATGGGTGGCTTAACTCGAGCTGCTTGCTCTCTCCATTTAATGGCATATTCCCTGAAACTTTCACTTGGTTTCTTTTTCAGGTTTGAAAGGGAAATGCGGTCTGGGGCAATGTCGACGCTGTATTGGAACTGTTTGACAAATGATTGTGCCATGTCGTCCCAGACATACCAGCGAGACGTGTCTTGATCCATAAACCATTCGGAAGCTACTCTCGTAAGGCTTTCCACAAAATAAGCCATCAACAATTCTTCATTTCTTCCCGCACTTCTCAGTTGATTGCAATACCTTTTCAGGTGGGCAATGGGATCTCCATGTCCATCGTACTTTTCAAATTTGGGAGTCTTGAAAACAGGCGGCAAGTGGACATCGGGGAACATACATAGATCTTTGAAGGCAACACTCTTTTGACCAGACAACCCTTGCCTGTTTTTCAACCATTGTTCTAAGTTTTTCACTCTTTGGATCATTTCTTCTTGTACCATCTTTCGGGCAGGCTCTTCAATCTTTGAAGGAAAATCAAACGAGTACGGGTGGTACTTAGGAGAGTGGTACTGCTCTTGTTTTGTCGCAAATTGTGACTCATGACGAGGCTGTCCTTGCCCACTGGCCCATGCTTGACACACTCTGGTCATTTGCTGTTTCAGTATTCTATTTTTTCCCGGCACAGTAGACTCTTGTTGAACCCTCTGAACAAACCGACCAACTCAACTTTCTTCACAATTCAAAACAAAACATGTTAGAATGGACTCAGTCGGTTCTTATTACTAGCAACATCTTTTTCCTTTTTTTTTCATTTTCTTTTTCATTTTTTGTTGTGGTCGAATCTTATGGAGATTGCCTACGTATCATGACCCCGCATGAATCAGACCTTGCGTAGTTCGGACCAATAAAAGATAAACAATACTAAACATTTTTTTTTAAATTTAAAACAAACTGGGTTTCAAAGGTTTGAAAATGACCTACAAACTCGAAAATCAAACGACCCACATATTATAATCAAAAGTTTTACAAACTCCAAAACAAACGGCCAGCTTCCTTTCTCCGTTTGACAAATGCAACCAAACGGTTATTTTTGCAAATGTGACCCCTTCCAAAGTTTGAGGCCGGAGAGGATTATTTTATGACACTTTACAAACTTGCTCATTCTTTTACGAAAATAGCCTTTCGACAACTGAAAGATACTTAAGGCTATTTTGGCAAGAACGGTTTAAGACGCGGTCGAAGCTGGCTCGGCTTATTTTGACCAAAAAATTCAAATGGTATTCACCTGACCGCTGACTCTTTGTTTTTTTTTTCAAATTATAATGAAAACGTGGTGTTGCAAACACGGCCCTTCAGCGCCTCGGGGACGAAGATTTTTTAAGGCTGTGTGGGTCAACTGGACGAAAATCCTAAACATGACCGAAAAGGTGGCTGTTTATGCAAAGTCAGCCTTCCGGCGTCCCTTTTGGGAACATTCGGCTATGTCTTGATAAAACAGCGTCACCCGACTTCTTTATGACAAAACTAAAATTTGACATATTTTTTTTTGGCTATTTTGTTTTAGCAAAAAGTGGAGGTTGGACACTGCCCGACTTATTTATGAAAAAATTAAAATTTTGACATGTTTTTTATTTATTTATTGGTTTTTGGCTATTTTAGCAAAAATGGGGGTTGGACCCGATGAGGGTTGCCTACGTATCTCACATCCGGTGAGAATCAAACCCGCGTAGTTCGGGCAAATTAACCGAACTATTTTAAAACAAGATTTTTTTTGTCTTTTTAGCCGCAAAACCACTTTCAAAGCACGACTCTTTTCATTTTCATTTTGGAATTTTAGAAACAAATAAATAAAACTATTTTAAAAGTAAGACTCTTTTTTATTGTCATTTTCAGGGGAAGACAAACTATTTTCCTTTTTATATTTTTGAAAAAATAAGACAGAACAATGATTTTTTTTCTTTCTATTTTTCTTTGCTTTTATTAAAACAAATTAATAAAACATTTTTTTTTATTTTCTCGAAATTTCGGCAGAGTTTTGACAATATTTGGGCATTGGTTTTTTTTTTCAAAAATAAACAATCAATTCCCTAACCGCTATTTTTTTTTCATTTCAAAATATTGTTCTTGATATTCAAAAGTCAGTCAACACACAAGTCCGAATCAAATAAATGCGCAAGTAGGAGCAAGTAAGATGCATCAGGATGGTCATTTTCATTTTTGGTACACCTGTCCTAGACAGACCCAACCCCTGTGTTGAGCCTCCAAAGTCAAATGCACGTGATGCAAACAAACGTTCCTACTAGGGATCCGGCATGTAGCTGAGTTATTCTAAGTGAAAAACCTGAGGCATATTGTTCTAACCCTGGCTTACCCAAGTGGACAGCTTGAGCCGAAATGGGGGCAACGTACCGGGAGTACGAAAGTCTGCCCGGCCTAGTTACTTGTCCCAACTTCGTCTTATTTGGTATGACTTCTAACAGAAAGGTGGGCCACGCACACGTGTACACCATAAATTTAGAAGACTCAGAAAGAAGAAGGGTTTCGTAGCAGTTTTATATACACAATTCAGATAATATTAAAGCGGTAAAAGCATCATTTAGCACATTAAGCATATATCATGTAAAAATCAGATAATAAATAAAGCCAACTATAACAGTTATTTTAAGCTCGAATTCTTGAACCCTGAACCAGTGGTTCTGGGTCTAGTCCCCAGCAGAGTCGCCAGAGCTGTCGCACCTCCTTTTTCCGCGCCCGTGAGGGTACAAGGGAGTTTTCTCCAATTAAAGGACAGTCGAAATGGGATTTGTTTGTTTGTTTCAGAGTCGCCACTTGGGAATTTTAAGGCATCCCAAGTAACCAATTTTAATCCCTGAATCGAGGAGAATATGACTCTGTTTATTATTCTGCGAACCAGAAATCCTGAGTAAGGAATTCTGTTAATCCGGAAGAAGGTGTTAGGCATTTCCGAATTCCGTGGTTCTAGCACGGTCGCTTAACTGTTTTTATTCTTGGCTTAATTATCTCAATTTTACATTTTTTATTGCATGATTTTGTTATCGCTTCTGTTTAGATTGTTTATAATTAAAGACCCTTCTTCGAATCGAATCACGCATACGTGTATCCGTTTTATATATTATATATATTTTAACGTGAAAAATCATGTCACGCGTACGTATACACAATGATATTGATAATATAATAATTATTTTTTTCGAAATTTTTTTATTATAAAAAAAAAGACTAGTTCGAAATTGTGCTTAAAATAAAATTAAGAACGTTCGTCGCTCTTGTATAATTAAATATTGAACCGCACATCTCGAGTTATATGAAATTAATATTGATATTCTCCGAAGAGCCCCCTTTTTATTAAATGTTCGTTCGAAGTTGCGCGAACGCATAATCCGAATTGCTTTTAGAAATATAATCAGGTTACGCGAACGCATCCCTAATCACGCAAAATGTTCTTAATAGTAGTATAGATTTTCCATAAATTGTTGAATGTTGACCGCAAATTATATTTTTTGCGTAAGAATTATATTTCTCCAAGCCATTCAAATTTAAAAGGTTAAAAATAAACGTAGGATTAATAATACCATTTTTCCGTAAATACAATATATGCATACCCAAAAAGTGAATTGCATATAAAACTAGGAAAAAGAATTAATTTGATAAACAAACTAATAGTTTTCGAAGAAATTATATCTCCTTCTCATCTACTTGTTTTTAGTCCAAAGTTATAATTATTCGGTTAATTTGCTTATGATGACAGATAAATCAAACCAATTTTTATTCTCGGCCTACGCATGCTATTTATAGTCACTAAATGTACCTTTGGTAAGAATTATTGACATTATTTTTTATACATTATTTTTAAGAAGTGAATTAAAATAGGAGGACCCTTTGTTGGTAAGAAAGAGAATTATTCTACAAGTTTATTCAATAAAATGACATCACATGCAACGTAGTGGAACGTCCGAACCATTCATCATATTCCAAAATCATAAACGAGACAGATTATATCAATTCACATTTGTACCATGGCATTTCACATAACCGTTATTATGCCATATCTGATCGAAATACCATTAACATTATCTAGCCTTAAACAAAATCTGATATTTGACAAAATAGGCTAATAATATAATTTTTGATATTTCTACACTATTCTTTACTTAGCTAATGACATCCCAAGATAAAATTAATTGCCAACTTTCTGCCATGTTCCCTATTTTGACAATTCAAATATAATTATACTAATGAGATTTCGAAATGGATCATTATTACAAAGCTTTTATACAAATTTCAAAATAAGACAATTAACTTATAGCCATCGTGTCGAACTCACTACTAGTTAACCAACATGAAACAAAGCTGAAATTTAAACTAACGAACTTAAATGAATAAAAGACAAAATTACAATTCGAGCTTCATTTATTTGTCATGTAGAAAGCTTTGCATGGCATGAGTTTACAAATATATACCTGATATTGGAAGCAAAAGAAAATGAAGATGAGAATCAGCAGCAGTAATAACAATACAACAACAACAACTGCCCAGCAACAGTAACAACCCAGTAACAGACCAGTGGAGTAGTAATCCCAAAAAAAAAAGCTTTTAAGCTTTGAATGAAACAACAATCATTAATACTAATTTCAAACAAAGAAAGAAAGCAGAAGATCTTTTAGTTTTTATTTTTATTTTGAAAGCTTAAATATTTTTTCGGAATTTTTCTTTCTCTTAAATGTTCAGCCCTTTTTTCTCTCTTCTATTCTCTGTCCGTTTTTTCTC
The DNA here is from genome assembly GCF_000715075.1 of Nicotiana tabacum. Classification (NCBI taxonomy): domain Eukaryota; kingdom Viridiplantae; phylum Streptophyta; class Magnoliopsida; order Solanales; family Solanaceae; genus Nicotiana; species Nicotiana tabacum. The sequence goes on from NC_134085.1 coordinate 14,112,125, forward strand.
TCTATCTGTGTGTGTATTTTTTCTCGTATCTTTTTTTTTTATGTCTTGTGTTCAAGACTTCTTCTTATAACCCATCCCATAAACCTTTCAATTAATTAAAATCCATACTTTTTCTCTACCCAACCCATTATCTTTCCACTCATCCCCATTACATTAAATAAACATATCACACCACCCCATTATATTTTGTCCCCCATGCTTCATTTAAAATAATGCAAGATTCCCCTTTTAAATTAAATCTTGTCCCCCCTTTATATTAAACAACTATATCACAACCCACCCCATTTCATTTTGTCCCCCATGCTTCAAATAAACAATTTCAAAATGTACAATTCCTAAACTACCCCTCACGACCTTACTGAAATTACCAAACTACCCCTGAACGTACTACAAATTTACCAAACTACCCATCAGCTATAACACATCAATTAATCAAACTTAACCAAAATATAGACAATATGATCAATTTCTAACAATGTTCAAACAACAATATGAACACGGATGAACATCATAACAACTATATCACATGAATACGATTTTAACAACATTTCAACAACAAATCACATGAACACAAATTGAACAACAAAGAACAACTAAAATTTGATTGAACAATATTTTAGCAACAAACAATTCTATTTTCGGATTCAACAACTACAACAAACAAGTATATTTAGATTTCTAACTTCAATCATATTGAACTTAAAATCAATTCTAACAACATTACAACCAACAATTCCTATATTAAACTTTATGAGACAAATTCAAGAAATAATCACAAATGGTAAACAAGAAATCAAGCTATACAAATTTAGCGATTCAAGAACAATCAAACAAAGTATGAACATGAATTAAATCTATTTTAAACAACAAACATGATGGATTTAAACGATTAAACCAACATATTTCTCTAACACAACTATATTCTTTAAACAAGTAACAAGATCGACGAAGAAACAATTATGAACTTAAACTTGAACTTAACAATATTAACAATTTCTAACAATACATAAACACATGAAACAAATTGAAGAAATAGTTAATTAAATTTCAATTTGAATCTAACAAACATCAAACTAACAAATACTTACTTAAACAATAATACAAACATGAAATAAACATGAAAATAACTAATTAAACTTCTATTTTGAAATCTAAAAATTAATTTAACAAACAACATGAACACACTAGAAAATTATTTCAACGACGAACAAATCAAACAAGAATTAAATTACTTCTTTATTTTGGATCCGAAAAATACCAAACAAAATATGGACAAAATTTGAAACATAAACCAACTAACCGATTCAAAAACAACGACGAAGACGAAGATGATGGAGAGGCATGAAGCAGTAGGGAGCTGCTGCGACGAGCAGCAACAACATCGCGGCAGCAGCTATGGCGGATGGCAGCAGCTGGTCGAGGAGATGGAAGATGCAGCAGCGGAGTAGAAGAAGAAGCCGCGACAGCAGCGGCGTGGGCAGCGATGGGGTTTGTTTGCTCGATGATGGGGTGTTTGGCGATAATAGAAGCTTGACGAAGCATCACTAGCAACGTCCATGGTGGGTTGTGAAACTTCACGAGATGGAGAGCTGCTGGACATCAAGCAGCAGCGTGAGGTGAAGGAAGAAGAAAAAAAACAGCAATGTTTGGAGCTTTGACGAGGAAGAAGAAGGCGCAACGTTGTAACCATGGGAGCTCGACGTGACCGGAGGAGCTTGGGCGTTCATGGCTTGGGTAGGCGGACTGGAGGGTAGTCGATGTTGGGCAGCCATGGTTGGAAAGTTTGGAGCTTTGGGGAAGAAGAAGATAGGGAGGGGGGCGGATGGGTTAGTATAATTTTAGGGTTTTCTTCTTCTTTTTTTTTGTTTTTGTTTTGTTTTTTGTTTTGTAAAAAATGAAAGACAAAGGGGTTTTGGGTCTTTTGGGTTATGGACTGGGTCGACCCAGTTCGAAATGGACTGGGTCGTAGGGAAGATTGGGCCATTTTTTGGGCTTGTGGCTTAAATTTGAAGAAGAGGCCCAATTCCGACTTTCTTTATATTTTCGCTCTCTTTTCTTCTTTTATTTTTCTAAAACTAAATTATAAAAATACTTAAACTATTATTAAGAACTAAATTAAGTTATAAAAGTGCAAATTAACTCCCAATAACAATTAACGCACAATTAAGTATTAATTAAGCATAAAATTGTATATTTGGACATTAAATGCTAAAAATGCAAACGATGCCTATTTTTGTAATTTTCATTTTTTTATAAACAAATTTAATTACTAACAATTGTAGAATTAAATCCTACATGCACAATGCGACGTATTTTTGTATTTTTTATTAATTTAACAAATAAGCAAACACAGACAAATACAAATAATTATCCAAAAATATCACAAAAACACTCAAAATTGCACATCAAGAAAAATTATTTTATTTTGCATTTTTTTGGGAGTATTTCTCATATAGGGCAAAAATCACGTGCTTACAACATGTTGGTGAAATAAAATATCGGTGTTATCCCAGCAGTTTGCAGAGGAATAAAACACCAGTTTTGAAAAAAATTGTTGAATTCAGGAGCCCGCCTGGAGAATGGAGGCTGAATTATTTTTGGGTTGTTGTTGAAGTTAGGAGCCCGCCTGGAGAATGGAGGTGTTATTTTAAGAAATTGTTGAAGTCAGGAGCCCGCTTAGAGAATGTAGGTGTTATTTTTTGAAGTTGTTGATGAAGTCAGGAGCCCGCCTGGAGAATGGAGGTTGATTTATTTTTAAGTTGTTGTTGAAGTCAGGAGCCCGCCTGGAGAATGGAGGCCGAATTATTGAGAAAGTTGTTGAAGTCAGGAGCCCGCCTGGAGAATGGAGGCTGATTTATTTTCAAAGGTGTTGTGAAAGTCAGGAGCTCGCTTGGAGAATGGAGGTTGATTTATTTTTAAGTTGTTGAAGTCAGGAGCCCGCCTGGAGAATGGAGGCTGAATTATTTTTAAAGTTGTTGAAGTCAAGAGCCAGCCTGGAGAATGGAGGCTAAGTTATTTTTAAGTTGTTGTTGAAGTCAGGAGCCCACCTGTAGAACGGAGGTTGTTAAATTTTAAGTTGGAGTCAGGAGCCCGCCTGTAAAATGGAGGTTGTTAAATGTTAAGTTGGAGTCAGGAGCCCGCCTGTAGAATGGATGTTGTTTATTTTAAGTTGGAGTCAGGAGCCCGCCTGTAGAACGGAGGTTGATAAATTTTAAGTTGTTGAAGTCAGGAGCCCGCCTGGAGAATGGAGGCTGAATTATTTTTAAAGTTGTTGAAGTCAGGAACCCACCTGGAGAATGGAGGCTAGTTATTTTTAAGTTGTTGTTGAAGTCAGGAGCCCTCCTGTAGAACGGAGGTTGTTAAAAGTTAAGTTGGAGTCAGTAGCCCGCCTGTAGAACGGAGGTTGTTTATTTTAAGTTGGAGTCAGGAGCCCGCCTGTAGAACGGAGGTTGTTAAATTTTAAGTTGTTGAAGTCAGGAGCCCGCCTGGAGAACGGAGGCTGAATTATTTTGAGAAAGTTGTTGAAGTCAGGTGCCCGCTTGTAGAACGAAGGTTGTTAAATTTTAAATTAGAGTCAGGAGCCCGCCTGGAGAATGGAGGTGTTACATTTAAAAAGTTGGAGAAGTCAGGAGCCCGCCTGGAGAATGGAGGTTGTGTCATCATTCAAAAGTCAAGTTGGAGTCAAGAGCCCGCCTGCAGAATAGAGGAATACGTTTCAAGATCAAATCCGAATCCAGTAATGAGGAGGGTTACAACAAAGAATCCCCAACATAACAAGATTTAATGTAGGAAGCAGTGTCCCCAGCAGACAGAGCAGAATGATAAGATTTGTGTTCAGAAAAGCAAAAGGCCAGGGTCATCCCTAGCAGTTTTCGAAAGAAAGGAACCATAGGAAACACAAGCCAACAAGAAAGCAAGGCAACCAGAGCAAATGGAAGATAGATAAGATTTTGCAATTCCTAGTTTAGTCTAACTTCTTGTTTTCTTTTGGCACGATGTAATAAGGAGATCGGTAAGCAGTAGTAACAGCATGCAGCAGCAGTAACAACAAAATTGCAGTTCCATGGTAGTCCCAGCTGCCAAAAATTTCCCGAACTACATTAACCTGATTCCCTTCTAGCCAGGGATATGTAGGAAACCTTTGAAGAAAAGGTTCGGTTAAATCTTTTTCAAAAAAATGCTTCACACGGAGTATTCCAACGGGCAAAAATCGCTCGTATCCGCTCACTTTATCTTTGCACGAAAACCCTTCGTGTTTTCGGACAAAGAGGGGCAGCTGTGAGCACGTGATTTTTGCTTCACGAAAACTACTCCAAAAGAAATCAAAAATAAAACAAAATTCTCTTGGTGTGCAATTTTTAGGATTTGCGTGACATTTTTGGATAATTATTTGTGTTTTGTCCGTAAATATTTACCTTGTTGTAGTTAATTGAAAATACAAAAAATACATGTTGCATGCATATCTAGGATTTAATTATGCATTTAAGAATTAATTAAACCATTATTTTGCTCTAAAAGGAAAATCATAAAAATATGCGTTTTATTCTATTTGTTGTCATTGGTTGATTTTTATTTTAAGGTTTTAATTTGTGTGTTAATTGTTGTAAGTGTTAATTAATATTTGTGTAGTTTTATTTTTGATTTTACAAATTAATTAGGAATTGTTCTTAAATTAAATTAAAGAAGGAAAAGGAAAAGAGTTGAAAAAAAATGAAGAAAATTCTGACTGGGCCAGTTTTTAAAGGAGAGTTCAGGCTCAAAAGTCACACGCCCTACCCGACCTAGGGCTGTCAACCCAAAGACCACAAACGACGTAGTATAGGGCAAGAGCTACGTCGTTTTGATGGTGCCCGGTCCATTTAATCTCAGATAACCCCAAACGACGCCGTATTGGCGTCTCAAATCTTAGCCGTTGATCAAACTGGATCGAACGATCCAGTTCAGCCCCTGCATAATTGAAACGGCGCCGTTTCAGGCATGTCAATCTAAACCATCCATATCCATTGATCCAACGGTCCTAAGCTTCCCTCACAACCCGGTCCATTTCGACCCGGGTTGACCTAGTCTCTGAATGAGACCAAACGGTGTCGTCCCATTTAAGTGAATTGATCCAGGCCGTGGATCGTGATTGATCCAACGACCAAGATCGAAACAACCCCTCCGTATATAAAGGCTAATTCTTTACCCCACCCTCAAGCCAAAACACCCCATCTCTTCATCGTCTCTATGCCTTAGAGACCAGATGACCCTCCGCCTCTTACCACCGTCGACCACACACCGGAAATCGCCTCACAGCGGTTCCGGTGGTCCAAACAACCCCAGTTTCACACCACTGAATCCCCTCGACCTCCCCACTCCAAATCCGTAACCCTTATCCTTCGAATCATCACCAATCTGTTCGAATCTTCAATCAAAGAAGTCAGCCTGAACTTCACCTTCTCCGATGGCCACCAAAATCACACCCCTGAGCCTCCTAACCACCCTCGTTCCAAATCCATTAATCGTTTACCTCGAATCACCCTACAGCTTCTCGAATATTCAATCGAAGATTCGAGCAAAACCTAACCCTACCCCAAACTCACACCAGATATCCACCAGGCCTCCCTTACCCCTGAACCACCACTGGTTCCCTTCGAATCTGGCTAGAAGCATTCGAGCCCTAAATCAAAAAACTAGTAACCCTAGAAATGCAAATCATGGAATCCGTCTAAATTAAGTGAGGATTTGGGGTCTAATCGACCTTAATCGAAGTGTTCTCAGTTGAGAACACTTCGACTAAGGTCTGTTCGACCTCAAAGTGTCCGAGTCCGAAGATCGAGCCTGGGTCCGTATAATTCTGATATTTTTAGGTATTTTCCTTTTTCACTTGTTTTGTGTTCATTTTTGAATAACTATGTATCTGTTTAGTTTAGTTTTATTGGTTTTTTTTTTAAATTCTTTTTGTTAATTGATTCTGTTCATCTTCAATGGACCCTTTTATTTGGTCCAATTCTGTCATTTGTTTATGATTGCTATAATTATTATGTGTTATAATTTGTATAATCGATTAATAAGTTGCGTCGATTAATTAGTTTCCAGTTAATCCATAATTCTGTCAATAATACTGATTGCCTATTTCTTTGTTGCTGATTTGTTCAGTGTCAATTGTAATATGTAATCGACTAATTAAGCTTCGTTGATTAGGCTGTTCGTATAGTCTGAATCATTTGGCATTCTGTTGTTTATAGTTTTCAATTGTTAGTTATCCGATTAATTCAGATTTTGTTTGATTATGAGCATCATTCTAAATCATTGAAACTCTTGTACTTGATGAATTTTTCTGCTTAAAATTACTAACTGGAATTGGTTTATAGCTGTAGTAATTTAGATGATCATATGAGAACTAGTTTAATCAATGATTAACTTTCTTCCTTAGATGAGTTGATACAGCTGATAGGCAGTAATATTAAGGGGTTTCATGGGTTAATTTGGGAATGAAACAGTAGGAATAATTTGTTAATGTTAGTGTTTTATTAGTGGGGTATTAACTAATACACTAATGGGAAACAAAAGGGAATGGATGGCTGAAAATAAGGAAAAGCTTCCTTAGTGGGATTTAAAGTGAAAAAAATCAGATTTTAGTGGAAAATTCTGATTTGAATAAGGAAAAGGGTCGGGCAGTATGTTTGAGAGGGGGGCAGATTTGTATAAAAAGGTGTTGGGGACTGATTGTTAAACCAGAGAGAAAAAGAGAGAGAATTTGAGAAAGAGAAAAAAAAAGAGGGCAGAAAGAGAACTAAGAAAAAAGAGACAGAAGAAGACCGAAAAAGCTATCTTCTGAAAAAATACTAAAAAGGAAAAGTTGGAGAGTTGGTTTTCTTTGACTTCTGAAAAATTAGAATCAGTTTGGTTAAGTGTTTAACAAAAAGTTCAAGGTGTTTCTTTCTGGAAGAGTTTAAAAAAATAGAAATCAAAGTTTGTTGTTCTATTGCACTTTTGGTTCTATTGTTCTATTTGTGATTGCTGATTTGTTTTCTGGGATTTCATTGAGATTTCAAGTAGTTTTCCAAGTTTGTTATTTCGGGCTTGTACTGGGTATTTGTTGCTGATTCCGGTATATCTGTGTTGCTATTTGGCACTTCTAAAATTGCAACTGGATTTGGTCCTGAGTTTGCTGTTGGTTAAACAAAACTGTTCTATTGGTTGTTTTGCTGGATTTGTGCTGGTTTTAATCTATTCCTGGTTTGCTGCTGCTTGGTTGTCACCACTGCTGCTACTCACTCCTTCTTCCTATTCTTATATTTTTCAATACCAGGTACACGCTCGAATTCATTGGTGTAACCTCGAATTGGAATGAAATGAAGTAGTATTTCCAGCATATGTTCACATAAATATTTTTAGTTATAGTCAGTCTAATGTTGGCATTTTCCGTTTGTTTGAATTATATTAGGTCAAGAACTGGTCAATTAGGATCGCCTCTATCATTTTTAATCATTTAGACTAGTAACAGACTATGTACTGTACTTTGGTGTAATAGTTTATTTCCAGCCTTCCCGTTGTTTATATTCACAGTGATGATAGCAAATAATAGATTTCCATTAACTGATAACTTTTGAGTGAACATAGCGATGCCTTAAACTTAGAAAGATAGGAATTTGAATGAACTCTCGGGTGAGTGTAGTGTTGGGAATAATCATTTAGCCAATGTTCATATTTCTTTAAAAAAATCAGCAAATTTCGAATGTGTCAGCTCCATTTAGCTAATAGCGCTTCATCTTAGCCAATATTTTTCTAAAAAAAAATGCAATAACGCGCCTAATAGTATGTAAATCTGGTCGTAAGAGTTAAAACCAAGACCATGACTTTCTTGTGCATTTAATTAGAACATATTAAGCACATTTCATAATCATTAGTAATTAAGGCTGACTTAGTTTCAAGTAGTTGAAAACAATTAGTTCCAATGGTTCGTTTCATCTAATAATGTGGGCTTAAATTAGTTATAGGATAATTAGTTTTCTTTTAAATATATATATTGTTGGTCAATTTCGTATTTTCAATTTCAGTAGTTGACTTATAGAATAAGACATGAAATAATTTCCTTTTACGCAAGTTTGATTGCAGTTTTCCCGTTGCGTTTGCTTTAATCCGATAAATAAGTGATAGCCTTTTCAAGCATGTAATTAACTAGGATTATTTTCTTTTATTTTAGAGACCAACTCAAATAGCAAAAATGTAGACACTTTAGGATTGTTCTTTAAAAAATAAATGAGATGAGCCTCGCCAAATAAAACGCTAGCTGCGGGGCCCTCAATAAATGGTTAATAGTTAATTAGACTTCGGATAGGCCGTTTTAGCAAGATTTCACGGCCTTCTAAAAAAATAATAATATGCTAGTCGCTTTAGGTGCGCCTTTTAATAATTTACTTTCTTAAACACGGGTGTGCATTGTTGTGACCCAAGTCCAAATCTCAACGAAGTCAAAGTGTGTCGACAACCATGGGTACATTGATGTGACGTGGTTCGAGGTACATTTTCACAACGTTGCAATTCTTTTGTAAAATAATAATAATAATAATAATAATAAAAGTGTTAAAGAATTAAAATTTGCACGTAGGTTCATAACTATATAAAAATCAGATAATTAAGCCGAATATGACAGTTGAGCGACCGTGCTAGAACCACGGAACTCGGGAATGCCTAACACCTTCTCCCGGGTTAACAGAATTCCTTACTCAGATTTCTGGTTCGCGGATTGTAATACAGAGTCAATCTTTTCCTCGATTCAGGATTCAGCCGGTGACTTGGGACACCATAAATCTCCTAAGTGACGACTCTAAATTAAATAATAAATCCCATTTTCGATTGTCCCTTAATTGAAAAAACTCCCTTTACGCCCCTACGGGTGTAGGTAAAAAGGAGGTGTGACAAGGGCAATCAACTATATATATGGATTGGGCTGCACGCCGCAACGATATACATATGGGTTGCATGCTACAGTTATTACTATATGGTGCTTATTGAGTGTGAGTGCTGAGTGTGAGTGTGGAATGATGAGAGTTGAGTCTCGAGTGATTGAGAGGTTTGCCCGAGGGGCTGTATACATATATGAGTGATGCTTTTCCCGAGGGGCTTGTTTTGATGTAATTGCTGTTTTCACTCCCTCTTTATATTGAGCCTCTATTGAAAAATGTTGAACAAATATTTTTAAGCAACTTTCATTTAAGCTGGAGTTTTATGAGATATTCAGTATGTAATCACTGAGTTGGCTTTGTTATTTCCACTAAGATTTTTATGTTATGAGGTGTTTATGATTCCTGTTTTGCCCGAGGGGCTGTTTACGAACTATGTTTTGTCCGAGGGGCCAATTATGGTTTTCATCTCTTTTATTATAAATGGTATTGAACCCCCACTGAAACTGTTGGAAAGCATTTTAAATAATTTTTACCAAAGGTTGGATTTTAAATGAGACGATTGACTCGTATTCTGATTTGAAGGCATGTTGTGCTTATTTAGTTTATCATAAATGTGGATTCATCGTTTCCTACTGCTCAGTCTTTATTTACTCTTATTACTTACTGGATTGAAGTACTCACATTACTCCCTGCACCTCGTGTGCAGATTCAGGTATATCGAAACCCGGTAGCGGGTGTTGATTGCCCAGATGCTGAGTCATCAGAGTTAGGAAGGTGGCTGCACGACGTTCGCAACACTGCTTCCTTCCTCTTATTTTCATTATTGTACTTAGTACATTTTTGATTGTTTTGTTGTATTCAGACCTTGGTAGATGCTTATGACTAGTGACACCTCGATGTCGGGCTTGTGTAATTATTCCACACTTTTCTTTTAAATTTTCATTATGAGATTATTGTTTATAAATGGTATAAAAACAAATTTATTAGAAAATGGTTGATTCAAGAGTTGTGTCGGCTGGTCTAGTTTCACGATAAGCCCCATCACGACTGAGTCGGTTTTGGGTCGTGACAAGTTTGTATTAGAGCCTAGGTTACATAGGTCTCATGAGTCATGAACATGTTTAGTAGAGTCTCGTGGATCGGTATGGAGACGTCTGTATTTATCCTCGAGAGGCTGCATAACCTTTAGAAAAAAACTTCAAATTCTTGAATTCTTATCGTGCGTCCTTGATTCATCATGAAAAGTAACTCTTTGAATTCACTCCACGCATTCGTATGCGCACATGAGCGCTCGGTATCAGATGTGCATCGATGGCTTGTGATTTCCCGATCAAGGGGCGAGATGTGATCTTTGTGTGTTGATGTTGGGCCAGTCTGGAGGACTTGAGGCTGAATGTTTGCCTATAGCTCAAGCCCTGAGCTGTTGATTTTGTGAGCACGTGCTTCTAGATCTATATGTTCTGTTGTGTCCCTATTAGGGGGAGTAATGACTGGATAGCTACGTGATGAGTATGTTATGACTGGAGGTGTATTCATATGATTTGGAAACGACGAGAAGGGTCTGCTGGAGAATAGAAGAACTATTAGGCACTTGATTTTTAACTCGATTTGAGGTATAGCCCCGAGTTATGGGTGTGTGAAGAATCTTTTCATGTGTTCTAGTTGGGAGTGAAATAAATTTCATGTATGGTATGATTTCAGAGTCAGGAAGATTAAGTGACTGCGTAATATTTATGATGGTGGAAGGTATACCGAAATGTTAGTTTGAGACAAAGCAGGTGGGGTTATCTCCCGCGGAGTGTTCTGAAGTTGTGTGATCCTTATGTTGTCTGTTAGAAGATCTCATTTACAAGTAAATTATATGTGGTTGAATTTAAATTTGAGTCGCTTAAGAGAGTGGGGTTCAACTTCTACAAGAGTGAATGCGAAATTTGCATAAAATTTAAAGTACCAGGTGGTCTGTGTTTCACGAGTGTATGAAGGGTTGAGTTTAAATCTCACTATGGTATTATGACATCAATAAAGTATATGCATTGCGAGTTATTGTGTGTGTTTTGGTCTTTGGCTTCGAACCAAGTGGGGGAGTTTGCTATTGATTTAGTTAATTGCGCGGTTATGTGCTATGTTGGTTCCAGTTTGAGGCGTATTGGTGAATCAATTATGGCCTATGGAGATTGAGACTGAAGATGTCTTGAGTAAAGAAAAGTTTTGACAAAGGTTGTAGTATGCTTCATAGGTTTGTGAGAATCACAGAATGTCTTGAGTTGTTGTTGGTAAAGGATGCTCGGTGCATAGAGCAGGAAGTTGCTTGGTTGTATCGGGATGAGGTTGCATTTTGCAGTGTCTGAAGTGCTAATGAGGCACATGTTGTTCGTTTCTTTTGATCGGGCTAATTTCGATTTGAGTAGAGTGGATGACTCTCGAGAATGGTTCAAATGTGTTCAAGATTTTCATGTAACAATTGGGTATTTTCAAGTTGTATATGTGGTTAGAAACTGAGTTTTCTTGGAAGATGTCAAGACTTGTGGTATTTTCTATATTAATTATGGGATTCTATGTATCAGTATCAGAAAGGTAAAGCTAACGAATTTAGATTCGCAGGAAGTTTCTTCAGAGTAAAGTATTTTGAATGTGGTGCTTTTGGGAATATTTAAAAGAGTATTCAACGACTTATGAGTCTTAGACGATGTGGTTTTGTGCTTGGGTCTCGTGTGGCGAGTCTGGGTTAAGGAATTATGGTATTATAGCAAGAAGAAATTTCAAGCTGATGGTAGTTCAGAAGGAAACTCGGATAGATAGGATAGCTTGGTAGTAGGTCGAGTCGGTATGGTAAGGATATGATTAGTTCTTAGATGCTTACGAGGTAATGGGTTTCTACAGGTGTTTCATGGCAATTCTTTTGGGTTCTACTGACCTGCGTAACTCAGTTAAGTTAGAAGGATTCAGTCCTGACGGTTTAGTGTTGTGCAAATGGAACTCGGAGAGTTCTAGATGGTTTCCACCACAGTTAGAGAGGTATATTTTTCATATTGGCATGAGGAGCATGGGATGTATAATGATCTTCTCCTAGATGGGATCGAATAGAAAAGTTCTTGGCTGGTTGAGTAAGTAGTTGCTTGTAGCTCGGAGTGGATTGCGAAGTTCTCATAATCTTCATTTAGGCGGTATAGTAGATGCGGTATGTTGTGTGGGGTTGAGGTTTGCATGTGTGAGGTCACAGTTCAGTTTTGAAAGAAAGGTCATAAATTCTTAGATAGCATGGGCAACTTCAGGTGACTAGATGAATGAGATCACCGATTGGTGTGGCTTGATGGGGGTATACATTTCAGATAGGGCGATGTGTTTTAGTTATGGATGCTTTATTGGTATTGCGACACTATCTTGTCCGGTCGTCTGATGATAATTGAGTCTACTTGGTGGCACAGAAGAATTATAGGTGTACCTCTCATGAGATGATTGAGTACTAGAGGTGTGCTATATATACGAGCGGCAAAATTGGGATCAGATAAGGTAATTCGTGTGCTTTATGGACTTGGAGACTAGAAGTTCTCATATACAGGTTAGCTCGTGGTTGTGGATGTCAAAGATGTGGGTAAGTTAGTCAGATGATAGTGTGTGTTATGATTTAGTCATTGTGAACCTTCAGAGGATTATTTATCTGTTGTGTGTGACTAGAGTTGATGTGTGGTTCATTAATAGACCTATATGGATGTGTGTTTTGCATCGAGACAGCTTTGTTGACTTCGAGTTGCCATTGATGAGGGATATGTTGATTCAATTATTATCGAGCTATTAGTAATCAAGGGGATCTATGAGTTACCTTTCCGTGTTGCGAGCCATTAGGATTTGTTGATTGTAGGCACATATGGCGCGGTGTTGTTAGGGCCTCATAGCGGAATTCGAGCGGGAAGAGCACTGAGTATTGCTCGGTGGATGGCATATCGGTTATGTCCTTTCGAGTTGTGTGGTGTCATGTAATTTCCTCACGATGTTTATGATGATTGCTTTGGTTTTAGATATCATATTGAACACGGTTGTCGATTTTGAGCATAGTAACTTAAGGTGTCTCATGTGGACTAGTATTTGGATGAGGTCGCGCATTGGAGCGAAGTTATGTGGAGGTATGACCTTGCGGGTTAGATTTGTGTGTTCTATTTCTATGATGTGTGACGGGTTCTCAGCCTTGTGTTGTGGTGGTACTGGTGAGCTTGCGGTACAACTCTTTTATTTGAGTCATTTTCATGAATTGAGTAAGTTCGGATTGTGGCTTATTGGTGCATGGATTGCACATGTCGTGGCTTTAGTCTGTATTGATATGTCAATGTCATTAGAGTAGTTGTGTTGGATTAGATAAGATCACCGGGATCATTAATGACTGCAAACGGACTTGATTTTAGCATGTTGAAGGGATAATATAGAGGTTCAGCTCAGAAATTTGCTATGGTCTTTGCCAAAGGAGAAGTGGCTTCATGAATGGTTGATCTGAGAAAACGGTTATGGCTTACTGCATGTTTCATTTATCATTAGCAGTATATGGAAGTGTTGGAATGAGACTCTAGTTGATAAGAGGTTTCCTATCGATATTCGGTTGTTGTGTGCAGCTGCTGTGATAAGAAGTTATCGCTGCAAGCGGTTGAGCTATGTGGTATATCACATAATCGCACCGAGGTTGCGGGTATTGTTATTACAGCTTGTTCGGGCTTAGTCAGAGTATATATGTGAGATTTTGATCTTGTGGATGATTTCAGAAGTGGAAATGTGGTTCTAAGGTTCATGGGCTAGGTTGGACTGTTTACATTGTGTTATCGGACCTATACGAGATAGGGTGACGTGGGATCACCCCCAGGTATGTGCATGATAAAGTTATTCAGCGATTGGTTGGCTTTTGGAACAACTCTGGGCACGTTCGAGGACGAACGTATGTTTAAGTGGGGGAGGATGTAACGACCCGACCGGTTGTTTTGAGCTTTTTCACTTTGCTCGCTAGTTCTCGGGCATGACAAGCCCCGCGTGATGTATTATAACTTATGTAAATCGTTGGTTTTGGTTTTCAGGGTAATCCGAATGAATTTGGAAGAATAGTTCCCAATTTGAAACTTAAACTTTGAAAAGTTTGACCAAGATTTAACTTGTTGGTGTATGATCTCGGATCGGAATTTTTATGATTTGGTTAGCTCTGTTAGGTAATTTGGGACTTAGGAGCGTGATCAGAATGCAATTTTGGAAGTCCGTGGAAGGTTTAGGCTTGAATTGGCGAAATTGAGATTTTTGCATTTTCCTGTTGATAGGTGAGATTTTGATATATGGGTCGGAATGGAATTCCGGAAGTTACAGTAGCTTCATTGTGTCATTTATGATGCGTTGCAGGTCATTCAGACGTAGTTTGGTTGGGTTTTGATCAAAAGCGTAATTCTGAAGTTTTTGGAATTCTTAGGCTTGAATTCGATGCAAATTTGGTGTTTTAATGTTGTTTTGAACGTTTCAAAGATTGGAACAAGTTTTAATGATGTTATGGGATATGTTGACATGTTTGGTTGAGGTCTTGAGGACCTCGGGTGAGTTTCGGGTGGTCCATCGGGCCATTTTATGTTTTGAAAAGTTGCAGAAATTGCTGATCAATGTTGTAGAGAAAATGGCCTTTGCGTTCGCGAGTAGGTCCTCGCGTTCGCGAAGGGTTAGCTGGTGAAGGCTGGAATTTTAGCCTTCGCATTCGCGAGGCAGGCTCCGCGTTCGCGAAGGGGTTGTGTGATTGGTCATCACGTTCGCGTGAAGTGGACTGCGTTCGCGTAACAGGAATTGGGCAGCTGAGCTTCAGGGTGTTTATTCATCGCGTTCGCGATAGTGGTTACGCGATCGCGAAGGGTTAGTCTATGGAAGCATCGCATTCGCGAGTGGCAAGAAGCGATCGCGAAGAAGGATTTTTGGTCAAAGATAGATTGTGCTTCGCGAACGCGAGGTTTTGACCGTGTTCGCGAAGAACGGTTTTGATGCCTGGGCAGAATGTTTAAATAGCCATTGTCCGCGATTTTGGGGCTAACTTTCACCATTTTTGGGCGATTTTGGAACTTTTTGAGAGGATTTGAAGAGGAATTCAAGAGATAACACCTGGAGGTAAGATTTTTGAACTCAATACTCGATTCTTGTGTGAATTCTACCTAATTAATCATGGAAATTAAGCCTAAAATTGAGGAATTAGGTCTTGAATTTGGAGAGTGTAAATTGGGGATTTGAAGGGGCAATTGAGGTCCGATTTTGATGTTCTTGGTATGTATAAACTCGTGAGAGGATGAGGATTCTATTGTTGTGACTTTTATCAGATTCTGAGACGTGGGCCCGGGGCCGGGTTTGAGCAATTTCGGGATTTTTAATGTAAATTGGATATTTTCGAGTGGGCTTTGTTTTCTTAGCATATTTTAATAGTTATGTACTAATTGTGGCTAGATTTGGAGCATCTGGAGGTCTATTCGTGGGGGAAAGGCATCGCGGGCTAGAGTTTGGACCGGATCGAGGTAAGTAATGATTGGAAATGCTGTCCTAAGGGTTCGAAACCCCGAATTTCACATCATTGTGCTATTTTGAGGTGACACGCACACTAGATGATGAGCGTGGAGTCGTTCACTATTGGGGATTGTGACTTGGTCCGTCCCGTACGATTGTTTAGTCACGTATGTGATTTGAAATCTTATGATATTCCATATTTTAGAGATTGATATTACATCTTGGGCCCTATGCCATGTTTGGGGCCTTGTGCCGACCTGTTGAGACCCTTAGAGGCATTTTCACTATATTTTTCCTCATTCTATTTGTTTTGAAAGCATATCCTCGATCATGTTTTACCTGTTATTGTTTAAATCTGGTTTTATCACTTTACTTCTTAAAATGTGAAAACTATTTGGGCTGAGTTCCCTATTTTACTTATGTTCCGACTGATTGTGAGGTTGATGACTAAGATAGACTGAGGGTTTAATTGTGAGGTTGATGACTGAGATAGACCGAGGGTCTGATTGTGAGGGTATTGACTGAGATAGACCGAGGGTCTGATAGTGAGGTTAATGACTGAGAGAAGCCGAGGACCTGGTTGTGAGGATTATATATTTATGGATCGGGCTGCACGCCGCAGATATAGCGCTTGGACTGTAGGAGCCCCTCCGGAGTCTGCATACCCTCAGTGAGCGCAGTCGATTATATATATGGATCGGGCTGCACGGCGCAGCGATATATGGATCGGGTTGCACGCCGCATCGGTTACTATATGGTACTTATTGAGTGTGAGTGCTGAGTTTGAGCGTGGACTGATAAGAGTTGAGTCTCGCGTGACTGAGAGGCTTGCCCGAGGGGCTGTATACATATATGAGTGATGCTTTTCCCGAGGGGCTTGTTTTGATATAATTGTTATTTTCACTCCTCTTTATACTGAGCCTCTGATGAAAATGTTGAACAAATTTTTTTAAATAACTTTCATTTAAGCTGGAGTTCTTATGAGATATTCAGTATTTAATCACTGAGTTGGCTTTGTTATTCCATTAAGATTTTTATGTTATGAAGTGTTTATGATTCATGTTTTGCCCGAGGGGCTGTTTACGAACTATGTTTTGCCCGAGGGGCCGATTATGGTTTTCATCTCTTTTATTATAAATGGTATTGAACCCCCACTGAAACTGTTGGAAAGCATTTTAAATAACTTTTACCAAAGGCTGGATTTTAAATGAGACGATTGACTCGTATTCTGATTTGAAAGTCTGTTGTGCTTATTTAGTTTATCATAAATGTGGATTCACCATTTCCTACTGCTCAGTCTTTATTTACTCTTATTACTTACTGGGTTGGAGTAGTCACATTACTCCCTGCACCTCGTATGCAGATTCATGTATTTCGGAACCCGGTAGCGGGTGTTGATTGCCCAGACGCGGAGTCATCAGAGTGAGCAAGGTGGCTGTACGACGTTCGCAGCACTGCTTCCTTCCTCTTATTTTCATTGCTGTACTTAGTAAATTTTTGACTGTTTTGTTGTATTCAGACCTTGGTAGATGCTTATGACTAGTGACACTCCGATGTCGGGCTTGTGTAATTATTCCACACTTTTCTTTTAAATTTTCATTATGAGATTATTGTTTATAAATGGTATAAAAACAACTTTTATTGGAAAATGGTTGATTCGAGAGTTGTGTCGGCTGGCCTAGTTTCACGATAGGTGTTATCACGACCGGGTCGATTTTGGGTCGTGACATTTATTTGTTTCTATTAAGTATTGATTTGTCCATTTGCAATCCTTAAATTAACTGTATTGAGCTTGCAAGTATTAGTTAAGGACCAAGTGTCCTAACTTTTGAACTTGGAAATCGAAGTTTAGGACCAGATGTCCTTAACTTTTGAACTTGGAACTTGAAGTTCAGGAACAAATGTCCTTAACTTTTGAACTTGGAACTTGAAGTTCAGGACCAAGTGTCCTTAACTTTTGAACTTGGAATTCAAAGTTAAGGACCAATTGTCCTTAACTTTTGAACTTGGAACTTGAAGTTTAGGACCAAGTGTCCTTAACTTTTGAACTTGGAATTCAATTTGAACTTAGAACTCAAAGTTCAGGCCCAAGTGTCCTTAATTTTTGAACTTGGAACTCTAAGTTAAGGACCAAGTGTCCTTAACTTTTGAAGTTGGAAATCTTTGTTAAGGACTGCCTGTCCTTAACTTTTGAACTTGGAACTCTAAGTTAAGGACTTCATGTCCTTAACTTTTGAACTTGGAACTCAAAAGAAGCAAAAAGCATGTAAGCGCAAAGAAACTTTGAGTATTCAGGATATCTTCTCAAATAAAAACAATCTAAATGAATCCAATTTATAGCAAAAACATAAAAGAGTAGATAAACATAAGTGTATATATCTACTATTCTCTATGTTTCCTTGAAAATGGATGGACTGTCGGAGAATATATATAAGCTATTCTATTATGACCGATTCTTCTGCAACGACCACATTTGAATGTTATATTTGATGACTCGGTAGCTGGAATATGCCTTTTCTTCTGCCTTCTACCTGGTGGCACTTTGAAATCTGGAGGTTTAATAATTTGTGACTTAACACTCTCTGGTACAATCCAAGAATCAGTATGTCCTACATGATGTATTTGTCTTTCATATGTTTTCAGCCAAGATTCCTTTAAGTACCGGTGCGAGCAAAAGTTGGACTTCTTGCTGTTTCTCTTCTTGATAGCTGCAATTGCATGTATGCATGGTAATTCTTCAAATTGAAACTGAAAACAATCACATGTTTTTTGTTTAAGTCCACTAAGAAAGTAATTCCTTCTTTCTCAACTCTAGAACGCCATGAATCAACAGGGAAGACCTTCAATGTTGAAAAATGATAAGTTAGTACATTATGTTAAATTATTATTAAAATAATAAGCTAAATAAAGAACATAATACTTACATTCAAAGTAAATGCTATATCTATCTTTTTCTTTAACCTCTTCTACCCAACAAGAAGCGTCATAAAAAGTTTCTTCTGCATCATTTCTTCTTTCATAAAACCAACATTGTAGATTCACTTGGATAAAATTCAACATTCTTAATATAGGTAGCTCCCTTGCTTCTAATAGCACAAAATATATTGACTCAACTATATTTGTTGTGAGCATGTCATATCTTCGTCGTTGACTACAAGAACGTGTCCACCTTTCCGGTGGTTCTTCCATCAAGTAGTCATAAGTCTTCTTATCTATTTTTGCTATATCTGACATGTATATATCAAATTCTTTGCGCCTGTATACTTGCAGCACTTTGGAAAAGTTTTATGACCTCACTTTTCACTTTTCTTCGCTTTAGGTTCTGCTCCAAATGATAGATACAAATCCCATGGTGGCTTTCAGGATATACCTTTGCAATGCAATGTGCAATAGCTTGATTCCTGTCTGATAAAAAAATTAAATTCTCATGGCTCCCAATTGCATTGCGAAGCTCACTAAAGTACCACTCATAGGAATTGTTATTTTCAGATTCTACAATTCCAAAGGCTAGTGGGAAAATTTGGTTATTTGCATCCTTTGAAACTGAAATTATTAAAACACCACGAAATTTTGACTTCAAAAAAGTTGCATCAACAGCAATCACTGGTCTACAATGATTCCAACTGTGATGACCCAAAAGGTCATCACTTGTGTTGCAAGTAAATTAGTGTTCTGAGGCTTAAAAACCTCCCTTTTACCTCACCTTGATTTACATGCGTGGTCCGGACCTATATCCGAAAAGCCTTCTATGTGAAAATATGAGAAATAGAAAATTTCTAGAGTTAAAATTTGATTATGGATGACTTTGGTCAACATTTTGAGCAAACAGACCCGGATCCGTGTTCAGACGATCCCAGGAGGTCCGCAGTAAAATATGGGACTTGGGCGTATGCCCGGAAATGCATTCCGAGGTCCTAAGCCTTAGAAATCAATTTTTGAAAGAAATTGTTTTACTGAATTATCTAAGAAATGAAGAAAAAAATTAATGTTTGATACCATTGTTATTGGGCCCGTATTTTGGTTCCGGAGCCTGATACAAACTTGTTATACTATTTGAAAGATAACTGTGAAATTTGATAAAAAAATGGAGTTTATTTGACGTGAGTTGGACTTCCGGTTGAAGAGTTATGAACTTTGAGAGTTCTTGATGAAAATGTTGAGTTTTGAGGTTAAATTCATAATTTTACATGTTATTTTGATGATGCGGTCACACGAGTAGGTCCATTGATGTCTTTGAGTTCGTATGCACACTTAGTTAGGAGTTTCGAGGGCTCGTGTGCATTTCGGGTAGGTTCCGGGATGTCTTAGGCTTAAAACATGGATGTTGCAGGTTTAGAGAAGTGCAAATCTCTGAACCCGCCAGTGCTGACCACATTGGTTTTAGTGCTGTCTGCGATGGGGGCTGTGCGGCCGCACTCGATTTTATGCGGTCCGCACAGGTTCAGTGGTCCGACTTCGAAAGCCTATATCTTTTGATCTACAAGGAATTTTGAGATGTTTCAAAAAGAAAGTTGTAGCCCTTTGTGTCTAGTTTCCAGAAAGCTAAAGAAATCACAATTTGGAAATCTGTAGAAAAAGTTATAACCAAAATATTAAAGCATGTCACTGCAGTCCACATGGGAGTTGTGCGGCCGCACTCAATTTTGTGCGTTCCGCACATGGGGTCTGAGAGGGGTATATTAAAACGGGATTTTCAATTATTTTTCATTTTTAAAAACTCCAAAAACATAAGAGGTGATTTTTCAAACAACCTTTCTTCTCCAAAATATTGGTAAGTGATTTCTAACTCGTTTTCTTCAATCATTTACATATTTTCACATGATTTTAACTCAAAATTAATGATTTTTATGGGGAAAAATTGGATGTTTTGGGCAGGACCTAGGTTTTTCAAGGGATTTTGACCTCGATTTGAGGTCCGATTTCAAAATAAATTATATATTTGGGTTCGGGGTGAATGGGTAATTAGGTTTTGGTTCGAACCTCGGGTTTTGACCATGTGGGCTCGGGGGCAATTTTTGACTTTTTGGGAAAAACACTAGAAAACCTATTTTCATGAATTAGAATTGGTATATTTAGCATTTATTAATGTTATTAAGTAACTTGTGGCTAGATACGAGCGAGTTGGTGGTGAAATCAAGAGGTAAAACGATAGTTGAGGCTTGAATTGTGTCCGTGGCATCGAGGTAAGTGTTTGGTCTAACCTTAGCTTGAGGTATTAGGAGTTGTGTCTTATTTGCTACATGTTGATTGTGAAGTACGACGTATATGTATGGTGACGAGTATCTATACGTTGGTGTCAAGCATGCCCGTGAGTCTTGTATTATAATTGTTATGACTCTATTGTGGTTTATTGCACTTCATATCTTATTATCACCATTTTTCCCTTGCCGGGATGTTTTTTTAGATATTATTGTTCCCTTGCCGGAATGTTTGTTTTGATAGTATTGTTCCCTTGCCGGGATGTTGTTGAAATATCATTGTTCCCTTGCCGGGAAGTTGTTATATTGCTCTTGTTCCCTTGCCGGGATTCCTTGTGATTATTGTTGGCTTGTAACTAGGAGCGGGGGGTACGCCTACCACAAGATATAATGAAATGGGAGCGGGTGGTACGCCTACCACAAGATATAATGAAATAGGAGAGGGTGATACACCTACCACGAGATAAATGAAATGGGAGAAGGTGGCACGCTTGCCACGAGATACAAGAAATGGGATCGGGTTGCATGCCTGCAACAAGATGTGAAAAGAAAGTGCAATCTGCCTTTGTTTTCCTTATTCTTGTTAGTGGTTGGATTTTGATTCCTTTATAGTTCTCTTGATATTCTGTTTTACCTGTTATTCCCCGAAGCATGTATCCCTCTCCCATCTTTACTTGTTTATTACTGCTTTACTTTTCGATGTATATTACATAACTACACAGGTTTATTTGGTGGTCTGGTCCTAGCCTCGTCACTACTTCACCGAGGTTAGGCTAGACACTTACCAGCACATGGGGTCTTGTTTATTTCCTGTTTCATCTTTTTGCTTTAGAAACAGTGTATCTTTTATTCTCGGATCTTGTATTTAGCAGTCTTGATACTGTGACACCAGGTTTTAGGTGATTAAGGCTTAAGTAGTTGTATTAGCTACAGATTTAGATATTTTATTGTTTTTCTTCCGCTTAATTAAATATTCCGCTGTTTATATGTTATCGCTTTATATCTGTTAAAAAGAATTAATTGGATAATGGAGTAATTAGTTTAAAGGATTGGCTTGCCTAGCTCACATTAGTAGGCGCCATCACGACTCCCGAGGGTGGGAAATTCGGGTCGTGATAAAATCCCTCAGAGCTCTAGGTACATAGGTCTCACAGTTCACAGACAAGCTTAGTAGAGTCTGAGGGATCGGTACGGAGATGTTTGTATTTATCCCCCAGAGGCTACAGAGTTAGGAAAAACTTCACATTTATTCTTTCATATCGTGCGGTTTGGTTTCTCAATGCTAATTGAATTTCCACTCTGTTCTTTTGCAGATGGCGAGAACACGGGCTTCCTCATCCATTGACCAGCAGCTCGAGCTCCCATCAACAGCTCCTACGGGGAGTAGAAGGCGAGGCCAAGGCTGTGCTAGAGGCCTAGGTAGGGGCAGAGCTCAGCCCCGAGCAGCAGCACCAGCGGCAGAACCTTAGGTTGATTTTGATGATGAGGTTCCGGCCCTAGTAGTTCTGGTGGGCCCAACTTAGGTCCTAGAGGGGGTTATTGCTACCCCAGTTCTTCAGGATGCTTTGGTCCGTCTAGTGGGCCTTATGGAGTGCGTCACCCAGGTAGGTTTGCTTCCTGTAGCGCCAGCCGTCTCTCAGGATGGAAGATGAGCCTAGACTCCTGCTACTCGCACTCCGCAGCAGGTAGCTCCCTAGTTCCAGACTACAACAGTTTAGCTAGTTGGAGCAATTCAGCCGGGTGTGGTAGCTCAAACCGGTGATGGAGCAGCTATGTCTACCGATGCTTTGTGGAGGTTGGATACGTTCACCAAGCTCTTCACTACTACTTTCAGTGGTGCATCTTCTGAGGATCCCCGGGATTATCTAGATAGTTGTCATGAGATTCTCAGGAATATGGGGATAGTTGAGACCAACGGGGTCGATTTTGCTACTTTCGCTTGTCTGGATCCGCCAAGACTTGGTAGAGGGATTACTATTTGGCTAGACCAGCCGGATCACCAGATTTGACTTGGGAGCAGTTTAATCAGCTATTTCTGGAGATATTTCTCCATATCACTCAGAGAGAGGCCTATCGGAGGTAGTTTGAGCGTCTCCTGCAGGGGGGATATGACTGTTACCCAATATAAGACCAGATTTATCGACTTGGCTCGTCATGCTTTTGTCATACTTCCCACCGAGAGAGAGAGAGAGGGTGAGGAGGTTCATTGATGGACTTATTCAGCCAATTCGTCTTCAGATGGCTAGGGAGATAGGGAGTGAGATTTTCTTCCAGGAGGCGGCCAATGTGGCCAGGAGAGTGGAGATGGTTCTGTCACAGGGAGGTGGTCAGGAGTTGGACAAGAGGTCTCATCATTCAGGTAGATTCAGTGGTATCTCGTCTGGAGGTAGGGATTCATATGGTAGGGGCCATCCTCCAAGGCCTTTTCAGTCAGCACTTCAGGCTTCTCATGGTGCTTCAGGTGGCCGTGGTTCTCAGATGCAGTATTATGATCAGCAGTCCTACAGTGCACCACCAGCTTCTATCAGTACACCACCGCTTAAGAGTTTCTAGGGTCGTCATCCCCAGCAATCGAGGGCTCGTTTCACTTGTGGCGACACGAGGCACATTGCTAGGTATTGCCCTCAAACATCAAGCAGTTCTCCGCATCAAGGTTCCCGTGCCATGGTTCAGGCACTAGGTGTTCCACAGCCCGCCCAGCTAGCTAGAGGTGGGGGTAGAGGTGCTAGAGGTAGAGGTAGATGTATTATAGGTGGAGCTCAGGCCGCTAGAGGTGGAGGTCAGCCAGCAGCAGGCCGTCCTAGAGATGTAGTTTAGGGTGGTAGATGTTATGCTCTTCTAGCCATGCCTGAGGCTGAGGCTTCCGATGCAGTTATTACAGGTATGGTTCTGGTTTGTGATAGAGATGATTCAGTGTTATTTGATCCAGGGTCTATGTACTCATATGTGTCCTCTTATTTTGCACCATATCTGGTCATGCCTAGTGATTCTTTGAGTGATCCTATTTATGTGTCTCCACCGGTAGGTGATTCTATTATGGTAGATTGAGTCCATCGTTCATGTACGGTTGTGATTGGAGGTCTTGAGACTTGTGTAGATTTGCTTCTTTTGGACATGGTCGATTTTGATGTCATATTAGGGATGGTCTGGTTATCACCTTACTATGCTATCTTGGACAATCATACCAAGACTGTGACCTTACCGGGTTTACCTCGTTTAGAGTGGAGAGGGACTCCTGGTCATTCTACCCGTAGTGGTATCTCTTATGTGAAGGCTCGGCATATGGTCGAGAAGGGGTGTTTGGCCTATTTGGCATATGTTCGTATTCTAGTGCTGAGGTTCCTTCTATTGATTATGTGCCCATTGTTCGTGAGTTTCCTGAGGTATTCCCTTTATACCTGTCGGGTATGCCACCCGATAGGGATATTGACTTTTGCATTGATTTGGCTCCAGGCACTCAGCCCATTTCTATCCCGTCATATCGTATGGCCCCGCCTGAGTTGAACGAGTTGAAGGAGCAGTTGCAAGACTTGCTTGAGAAGGGTTTCATTAGGCCGAGTGTTTCGCCTTAGGGTGCGCCAGTGTTTTTTGTCAAGAAGAAGGACGGATCGATGCGAATGTGTATAGTATCCATTACCGAGGATTGATGACTTGTTTGATCAGCTTTAGGGTGCCAAGGTATTTTAGAAGATTGACTTGAGATCTAGCTACCATCAGTTAAGGATTAGGGCATCCGATGTCCCTAAGACAGCTTTCCTCACTCGGTACGAGCATTATGAGTTCTTGGTGATGTCATTCAGGTTGACGAATGCCCCAACAACCTTTATGGATTTGATGAACCGAGTGTCCAGGCCTTACTTGGATTCATTCGTGATAGTCTTCATTGATGATATTTTGATCTATTCCCGCAGTCGGGAGGAGCACGAGCAGCATCTTAGAGTGGTTCTTCAGACCTTGAGGGATAGTCAGTTATATGCTAAGTTCTCAAAGTGTGAGTTCTGGTGAGTTCAGTTGCATTCCTGGGTCATGTTGTATCAGCAGAGGGTATTCAGGTTGATCCAAAGAGGATTGAGGCAGTCAAGAGCTGGCCAAGACCAACATCAATTACAGGGATTCAGAGTTTCTTGGGGTTGGCAGGCTACTATCGTCGGTTCGTGGATGGGTTTTCATCCATCGCAGCCTCGATGACTAGGTTGACCCAGAAGGGTGCCCAGTTCAGATGGTCGGATGAGTGTGAGGCGAGCTTTCAGAAGCTCGAGACAACTCTGACTACGACACCGGTGTTGGTTTTGCCCACATGTTCAGGGCCATATACAGTTTATTATGATGCATCTCGTATTGGGCTTGGTGTGGTGTTGATACAGGATGGCAAGGTCATTTCCTATGCTTCGCGGCAGTTGAAGATTCATGAGAAGAACTATCCAATTCATGATTTGGAGTTGGCAGCCATTGTTCACGCGTTGAAGATTTGGAGGCATTATCTGTATGGCGTGGCATGTGAGGTATTCATGGATCATAAGAGTCTGCAGTATTTGTTCAAGCAAAAGGAGTTGAATTTGAGGCAGAGAAGGTGGCTGGAGTTGTTGAAAGACTATGATATCACCATCTTATATCATCCGGGAAAGGCCAATGTGGTGGCCGATGCTTTGAGTAGGAAGTCAGCTAGTATGGGCAGTCTTGCTTATATTCCGATCGGTGAGAGACCTCTTGCTTTGGATGTTTAGGCTTTGGCCAATCAGTTCGTGAGGTTGGATGTTTCTGAGCCCAGTCGTGCGTTAGCTTGTACGGTCGCTCGTTTTTCTTTATTGGAGCATATTCGTGATCGGCAGTATGATGATCCTCATTTGTGTGTCCTTAGAGACACGGTGGAGCACAGAGGTGCCAAGCAGGTTACCTTAGGTGATGATGGAGTTTTGAGATTGCAGGGTCGAGTTTGTGTGCCTAATGTGGATGGGCTCCGAGAGTTGATTTTAGAGGAGGCCCATAGCTTCCGGTACTCTATTCATCCGGGCGCCACAAAGATGTATCAAGATTTGTGGCAGCATTATTGGTGGTGGAGAATGAAGAAGGATATCGTAGCATTTGTGGCTCAGTGTTTGAATTGTCAGTAGGTTGAGTATGAGCATCAGAGGCCTGGTGGTTTGTTCCAGAAGATTGAGATTCCTAAGTGGAAGTGGGAGCAGATCACTATGGACTTTGTTGTTGGACTCCCACGGACTCAGAGGAAGTTCGATGCAGTATGGATTATTGTTGATAGGCTGACCAAGTCAGCGCATTTCATTCCTGTGGCAGTCTCCTACTCTTCCGAGTGGTTCGCTGAGATCTATATCCAGGAGATAGTTCTCCTTCATGGTGTGCCCAAGTCTATCATTTCGGACTGAGGTACGCAGTTTACCTCCCATTTCTGGAGAGCAGTTCAGCAAGAGTTGGACACACGGGTTGAGTTGAGCACAGCGTTTCATCCTTAGATGGACGGGCAGTCCAAACGGACTATTCAGGTTTTGGAGGATATGCTCTGGGCTTGTGTCATTGACTTTGGAGGCTCGTGGGATCAGTTTTTTCCTTTAGCAGAGTTTGCCTACAACAACATCTACCAGTCGAGTATCCAGATGGCTCCTCATGAGGCTTTGTATGGTAGGCGGTGTCGGTCGCCGGTTGGATGGTTTGAGCCGAGGGAGGCTCAGTTGTTGGGTACGAATTTAGTTCAGGATGCCTTGTACAAGGTCAGGATTATTCAGGATAGGCTTCGTACAGCTCGGTCCAGGAAAAAGAGCTATGCCGACTGCAAAGTTTGAGATTTAGCTTTCATGGTCGGTGAATGGGTATTGCTTCGAGTGTCGCCTATGAAAGGCGTGATGAGATTTGGGAAGAAGGGAAAGCTTAGCTCTAGGTTTATTGGCCCGTTTTAAGTTTCTTGATCGAGTGAGAGAGGTGGCTTACAGACTTGCGTTGCCGCCGAGCTTATCAGCCGTGCATCCAGTGTTTCATACGTCCATGCTTCAGAAGTATCACGGCGATCCATCCCACGTGTTAGATTTTAGCACTGTTCAGTTGGACAAGGATTTGTCTTATGAGGAGGAGCCGGTAGCTATTCTAGACTGGCAGGTTCGTCAGTTGAGATCGAAGAGTTTTCCTTCTGTTCGTGTTCAATGGAGAGGTCGGCCTTCTGAGGTATCGACCTGGGAGTCCGAGTCTGATATGCAGAACCGTTATCCCCACCTTTTTCCCGACTCAGGTATTTCCTTCTTATGTATGTTAGAGGACGAACAGTTGTTTTAGAGGTGGAGAATGTGATGACCCAAAAGGTCATCACTTGTGTTGCAAGTGAATTCAGTGTTCTGAGGCCTAAAAACCTCCCTTTTACCTCACCTTGATTTACATACGTGGTCGGGACCTATATCCGGAAAGCCTTCTATGTGAAAATATGAGAAATAGAAAATTTCTAGAGTTAAAATTTGGTTATGGTTGACTTTGGTCAACATTTTAAGCAAATGGACCCAGATCCGTGTTACGATGATCCCGAGAGGTCCGCAATAAAATATGGGACTTGGGCATATGCCCAGAAATGAATTCCGAGGTCCCAAGCCTTAGAAATCAATTTTTGAAAGAAATTGTTTTACTGAATTATATAAGAAATGAAGAAAAGAATTAATGTTTAAAACCATTGTTATCGGGCCCGTATTTTGGTTCCGGAGCCCGATACAAACTTGTTATAGTATTTGAAAGATAACTGTGAAATTTGGTGAAAAACGAAGTTTATTTGACGTGAGTTGGACTTCCGGTTGAAGAGTTATGAACTTTGAGAGTTCTTGATGAAAATGTTGAGTTTTGAGGTTTAATTCATGATTTTACATGTTATTTTGATGATGTGATCGCAAGAGTAGGTCCATATGATGTCTTTGACTTAGTATGCACACTTAGTTTGGAGTTCTGAGGGCTCGGGTGAGTTTCGGGTAGGTTCCGGGATGTCTTAGGCTTAAACATGGATGTTGCAGGTTCAGAGAAGTGCAAATCTCTAAACCTGCCAGTGCTGATCGCACTGGTTTTAGTGCTATCCGCGGTGGGGGCTGTGCGGCCGCACTCAATTTTGTGCGGTCTGCACAGGTTCACTGGTCCGACTTCGAAAGCCTATATCTTTTGATCTACAATGAATTTTGAGATGATTCAAAAACGAAAGTTGTAGCCCTTCGTGTCTAGTTTCTAGAAACTAAAGAAATCACAATTTGGACATCTGTAGAGAAAGTTATATCCAAAATACTAAAGTATATCACTGCAGTCCACATGGGAGTTATGCAGCCGCACTCGATTTTGTGCAGTCCGCACAAGGGGTCTGAGAGGGGTATATTAAAATGAGATTTTCAGTTATTTTTCATTTTTCAAAACCCCAAAAACATAAGAGACGATTTTTCAAACAACCTTTCTTCTCCAAAATATTGGAAAGTGATTTCTAACTCGTTTTCTTCAATCATTAACATCTTTTCACATGATTTTAACTCAAAATCAATGATTTTCATAGGAGAAATTGGATATTTTGGGCAGGACCTAGGTTTTCAAAAAATTGGGGATTTGGACCTCGATTTGAGGTCCGATTTCAAAATAAATTATATATTTGGGTTTGGGGGTGAATGGGTAATCGGGTGTTTGTTCGAACCTCGGGTTTTGACCATGTGGGCCATGGGCGATTTTTGACTTTTTGGGAAAAACACTAGAAAACCTATTTTCATGCATTAGAATTGGTATATTTAGCCTTTATTAATGTTATTAAGTAACTTGTGGCAAGATACAAGCGATTTGGTGGTGGAATCAAGAGGTAAAACGATAGTTAAGACTTGAATTGTGTCCGTGGCATTGAGGTAAGTGTTTGGTCTAACCTTAGCTTGAGGGATGAAGAGTTGTGTCTTATTTGCTACATGTTAATTGTAGAGTACGACATATAGCCATGGTGATGAGTATCTATACGTTGGTGTCAAGCATGCCCGTGAGTCTTGTATTATAATTGTTAGGACTCCGTTGTGGTTTATTGCGCTTCATATATTGTTATCACCATTGTTCCCTTGCCGGGATGTTTGTTATATTGCTCTTGTTCCCTTGCCTGGATTCCTTGTGGTTATTGTTAGTTTGTAACTGGGAGCGGGTGGTACTCCTACCACGAGATAATGAAATGGGAGCGGGTGGTACGCCTACAACAAGATACAATGAAATAGGAGCGGGTGGTATGCCTACCACGAGATAATGAAATGGGAGCAGGTGGTACGCCTACCACCAGATATAATGAAATGGGAGCGGGTGGTACGCCTACCACAAGATAAATGAAATGTGAGCGGGTGGTACGCCTACCACAAGATATAATGAAATGGGAGTGCGTGGTACGCCTACCACGAGATAAATGAAATGGGAGCAGGTGGCATGCCTGCCATGAGATACAGGAAATGGGATTGGGTTGCACACCTGCAACAAGATGTGAAAAGAAAGTGAAATCTGCCTTTGTTTTCCTTATTCTTATTAGTGGTTGGATTTTGATTCCTTTATAGTTCTCTTAGTATTCTGTTTTACCTGTTTTTCCCCGAAGTATGTTTCCCCCTCCCATCTTTACTTGTTTATTCTATCTTTACTTTCCGCTGTATATTATATAACTACACAGGTTTATTTGGTGGTCTGGTCCTAGCCTTGTCACTACTTCGCCGAGGTTAGGCTAGACACTTACCAGCACATGGGGTCGGTTGTGCTGATACTACACTCTGCACTATGTGCAGATCCCAGAGCAGCTTTTGGACCGTAGTTGGAGGCTACCTTTAGTCCACGCGGAGATCCAAGGTAGACCTGCAGACGTCCGCAGGCCCTGGCGTCTCCTCTATCTTTTATTTCATGTTTCATCTTTTTGCTTCAGAAACAGTGTGTCTTTTATACTCAAACCTTGTATTTAGCAGTCTTAGACCGTCTGTGACACCAGGTTTTGGGTGATTAAGGCTTAAGTAGTTGTAATATCTACAGAATTAGATATTTTATTATTTTTCTTCCGCTTAATTAAATATTTTGCTGTTTATACATTATCGCTTTATATTTGTTAAAAAGAATTAATTAGATAATGGAGTAATTAGTTTAAAGGATTGGCTTGCCTAGCTCACATTAGTAGGCGCCATCACGACTCCCGAGGGTGGGAAGTCCGGGTCATGAAACCAACCAATTATTGATGATCCATATGCATAAAACATATAAAGAAACCTGAAAATACAGTATAACAGAAGGTTAACAGAAGTTAAAGACAGGTAGTCCTTAACTTAGACTAACAAGGTCAAAAGTTAAGGACAGTTAGTCCTGTACTTCAGGGTACAAGCCCAAAAGTTTAGGACAGGTAGTTCTGAAGTTAGACTTCCAAGGTCAAAAGTTAAGGACACTTGGTCTTTAACTTAGAGTTACAAGTTTAAAAGTTTAGGACATGCAGTCCTTAACTTAGAGTTACAAGTTTAATAGTTAAGGACATGCAGTCCTTAACTTAGAGTTACAAGCTCAAAAGTTAAGGACATGGAGTCCTGAACTTAGAGTTACAAGTTCAATCCTTAACTTAGATTTTAAAAGTTAAGGACCAAGTGTCCTTAACCTTTTGACTGCACACATCAAAAACTTGTTAAGGACAAGTTTATAAAACAGACTAATAATCACTTTTTTGATTGTTTACCTGTTGTTGTCGTCTATCTTTATGTTCGTATATGTTCCTGAATTTACTTTTAATCATATACAAGTATGAAGACAATAATTCATAATTCTCTTCAGGAGTTCCTCTTATTAAAGCTGAAGCACGTTGAATAGCACGCCACATCTTGTGATACCCAATGTCTAGTCCATGTAATTTTTGCATTTATGCCATGACAAAAGCTGGTGTAACTTCAAATCTTGGGTCTCGAAGATTGTCAATAATGTAACCACTAATCAACGTTGAAGTTGCATGCCTTTGATCAGTTTTCATAGTGTTAACTGAGCAGTCGTGATTTTTTTTCAACAATAGTGTTGTATCTTTAACTCTGAAAGCACGCACACACCACCCACACCTATCATCATTGTATTTAAACTAATATCTTATTGAGATTTATCTAAAAACCTTGAATTCAAAATGTCCTTTAATTGCTGTCACACATCCTTTTTGTGCACCTGCCCCGAAGGGTTAAATGCGCGGGTGGAGTTTTTTCCAATTTAAGTGACAATATTCGAAATGGGATTATTTATTTAATTCAGAGTCGCCACTTGGGAAAGGTTTGGCTTTTGGTGTCCCAAGTCACCAGTTTATCTTGAATCCCAAATCGAGGAAATTTTCGACTTTTCCAAATGAAGTCTGCGAACCAGAAATTCTAAGTAAGGAATTCTGTTGACCCGAGGGAAGGTGTTAGGCACCATCGAATCCCGTGGTTCTAGCACGGTCGCTTAAATTGTTATAATGGCTAAATATCTGATTTAAATACATGTTATGACTTACGTGCTTTTATTAAGTTTAAACCGCTTTTATCATTATCACTTATTTTTATAGAATTGCAACGTCGTGAAAATGCATCTCGAACCACGTCACAATCAATGCGCCCGTGATCGTCAACACATTTGGACTTCGTTGAGATTTGGATTTGGGTCACATCAATGTGCACCCGAATTTAAGAATATGGTTTAATTAAGCCGCGCCTAAAGAGTCTAACGCGTTATTATTTTTGTGGAAGGCCATGAAATTCGCTAAACGGCCTATCCTGGACTCTAAATAATTATTATGGTTATTTATTGAGGGCCACGCAATTTTGCATTTTTGTTTGGCGAGGCTCGCCTCTATTTTAGAAAAGGATATCCTAAAGTGGCTACATTTCTAACTATGTTCAATCTAAAATAGAAGAAAGAAGATACATGTCAATTCAAGTATATGCTTTGGGCCTAAATCTTATCAATTTCTGATTAGTTATTTGTAAAGTAAAAGACGTCCTACTTTTATGAGAAATGTTCTACTTTGATAAAGAAATTACGTGACAAATGCTAGGCTCATATCCAAAACATCTCTTGAATTGAATTCAAACTAGACTCATTTAGGCTAGGTTAAGGGAATTAACCCACTAAGCATTATTATCACTGGGGGTTCGAACGCGCTCCTATATACTGCCTAGCGGGTTTTGACGAAAGAAACTAAAATAAAACAGAACATCATTGTGTAAGGTGGAAGTATCCTATCCTATGCATATCATTATAGCTAAAACAAGAATCTGATCAGTCACTGTGTCAAATATTTGTACATCCTACGTACCGCACCATTACTTAACCCATATCAACAAACAACTATAAACTAAGATACAAGAGGCTAAAACTCAGCTTAAGCATTAACTAACTGGCATTTTTACTATTGAACTATACACTGATCAATTCATACGAAAGGAGCAATAGACCACGAGCATTACAGACAGACATTTAAACTTCTTGGAATTCCTTTCATTTCATGCTTTCGAACGGTTACAGTTTACACCCACATAGGATTTGAAATGTGTACCTGGAATGCTGAAATGCAAAGAGGAAGAAGAGAATGACAGGGAAAGGTCAGCAGCAGCAGGAAACCAAATAACAGCAGCAGCAGCAGGTAACCAAATAGAAACAAAATCCCAGTGCAAGATGCAGTTATAGCCAATGGGCAGAGGCAACAAAAATGACAGCAACAAGCAGAGAAGTGGGATCAGGATTCAAACGGTCCAACCCCAAAAGAAGGCAAACCAATAAGAACCAAAACAAAAGAAACCTAGCTGATACTTGAGGGGAAATCAGCACTTATTTGAAACGGGTTAAACAAACTGGGAATCGAAAAATTAGCAGGAAGAAAAGTCAGTTTCTGCTTTCTGTATATCCACCCTCTATCTCCTTTCTTTCCAAAATCTAAAACCAATCTTCAGTTTTGAAATTATACTGAAGTTATTAAAAGAAATCTTTTCCAGTTCCTGTTTTCAGAATTTGAACTCTCAGAGGTTCCCTCTCAGTGTCTCTCTCTTTCAAGAATTCCTCACAGTGTGTGTATCTTTCTCCTCTCCAATCTTCTCCTTTTTTTTTATTAGATGTCCTCTTTTCTAATCTTCAGGGTTCTTCCTTTATAAGCCTTCACCTTACCCCTTTTAACAGCCTGTTTAGAGTATCAACACCCCTCCCATGTGCCTTCACATTTTCAGATTCCAATTAGTTATTTAAGTATTAACCCCCATCAACATTCCCTGGCAGACTTACCCTTTAAAAGGTTTAATACTTCTTAAACTAAAGCAAAGTATGGGCAGTAGAATATATCTGACAGCATATGCTGTCAAACTATTTTTAAATCAAAAGCCTTTTTATGCAGGAAAACAGGCTGTGCACAATGCACATGCTGTGCACAAGTGCACATGCCATCAACTCAGATTTCAATTACAGACCAAGCCTTAGGTTTCTGAAATCATATTAACAACTATAAGTAACTGAACTTGGTTCTTAATTGATTCAGGCAATGTTCAACAGAAGCAAATCGATTTATTTTTTTTTAGACAGTTGAAACTAATTGACGACATATGTCGACTCGACTAATATACAATCGTAGCCAAAAATCAGACACCTAAACAGTATCGATACATGATTCGAGTTATACTGACTGAGCAAAGTGGTACTCGAGGAACCAATTGATCAGTCAACATTTGAAGCTCAATTATTACACAACAAATACATACGTACACACTATCAGAACAAGTAGAAGAAGATACTCAATCAAACAACAAAAGTTCAGGCAAAGTGGACAGGACACAGTTGATAAGAACTTAAAACAACAGATTTCAATAATCATGAACAGCTTTTAAAAACAAATCACACGGACTAAAACAAATAAAAGAGAACAGAACTCACCTCAAATCCCGAAAAATCAAAACCCTAAACTCGGACTCGGTCAGGCCTTTCTTAAGGCTGAACGGACTTTAATCGAAGTGTTTCTCAGATAAGAAACACTTTGATTAAAGTCCATTAGACCTTAATCTCTTCGGTTGAATGGATATGGACCAGTGACGAAGAATCACAAAGTTCCAAAACTCAGATCTGGGATTCATGCTTCCCTGATCAGATTCGGACCAAACCAAGCATGGTTTGGTCACGAGGGGGGTCTGGGGAGTGTCTGGTGTGAAACTGGGGTTAAACCGTGTAGATCGAGTTTTGACTCAAATCTTCAAATGAAGATTCGAGAAGGTGGGAAGGGATTCGAACTACATGGTTAACAGATCCGTGTTCGGATGGCAAGGGGGTTCTATGGTGTTGAGGGTGGGGTCACCGGTGTTCATGCTGCCGGGTTTCTGGTGAAGGGAAATGGGGGCGGCTAGGGTTTGAGGGGAAGGGTCTGTGGAGACGAAGGCTGGGGTATTGGATAAGGGGGGCGGGTATGTTAAGGGCTTATATATGGAATGGGTGGGTTGATCTCAACCGTTAGATCAATCTAGATCTACAGTCTGGATCTGAGGGCTTAAGTGGAACGGTGTCGTTTCGAGGGTAAAGGGTTTGGGTTGGTCCGGGTGGAAACGGGTCGGGGCCATTAGTGGGTTATGGGAAATGTGATCTTGGCCGTTGATCAATCTGAGATCAACGGCCCAGATCAGGCTCAAACATTACGACGTCGTTTAGACGTCTTTGGTGTCAACTGGACAAGGGCCGGGCAAGCCTGGTTCTGGGCTGTTTGTTTGGGCCAATTTTTATAAATTGGCCCAATCCGGAAGAAGAAGGGATCTTTTTCTCTCTTTTTTTATTATTTTTATTTCTTTTTCTTATTTATTTTAAAAACAAAACTAAGCAAAAATCAAATTAAAATTAAATACACGCTCAATACAATTATTTGCACACACACTAAAGATATTTCAAAACAGGTAAAATCAAACAAAACAAAATCACGGACAAAGATGCCTGTTTGTGCCTTTCTATTTAAACCATGTTACGGTTCAGATTATGCATGACACGTACATTTTTTTTTGTATTTTGTTTTAATAAAGTAAAAATGGGCCAAGGTCATAAATAATTAACGAAGTGCCATAAAAAAAATTGTACAACAGGATCAATTGTCGTTATTTTTTTATTTCTTTTGGAGCGATGGTCCCGTGAAGCAAAAATCACGTGCTCACAACTGCCCCTCTTTGTTCGGAAACACGAAGAGTTTTCGTGCAAAGATAAAGTGAGCGTGTATGAGCGATTTTTGCCTATGGACCACTCCGTATGAAGCATGTTTTTGAAAGATCTGACCGAATCTTGCTTCAAAGATTTCCTACATATCCTGGGCTAAACAGGAATCAGGTCAATGTAGTTCGAGAAATTTTGGTAGCTGGGACTACCATGGGATTGCCATGCTTGCTGCTACTGCTATTGCTGTTGTCACTGCTGCGTCACTGACCGCCTTATTACAGCCAAACGAAAATTGGAAATTGAACTAACTACTTATATGCATGTCAACTGCTAGTTACAAGATTCCTATCTATGATTCTTTTACGACTTGATCTTGGGTCTTAGCTGATTCTGCTTGTAGACTCCGATCTGAATCTTGATGCTTGCGAGTTGCGGCGACTTGTTTAATCTCTGGGATACTGAGTGAGACGCGATTGGCAGGGTTCAGGACCATAATCAAATGTTGGAGTCAATCCGCCTTCCATTTACTCCGATATCTCGGGACATCTTCTTTTTTTTCTTTTTCTTCTTTGATTCCGAACTGGGACTCATCTCGTGGGTCATTTCGATCCATGTGGTTCGAGGTCAGACCTGCGGGAGAAAACAAACGAACGAAATTTTCTGCCCCAGTTTCACTTAGGAAAATTTCGTTAATTATTCGCTAGGAAGTTCATAAAATTGATGAAAAAGGATATGCATGCTCAGTTTAGGGTTGGAGCCCTAATACCGACTAGCTGGGGAAAGGTTCAGTTTAGGGTTTAAAACCCTAACGCCGAACAAAGGAAGAATTCAGTTTAGGGTTTAAAACCCTAATGCTGACTGGAAGCAAAAGCTCAGTTTAGGGTTTAAAACCCTAATGCTGATTGCATGGAAAAGCTCAGTTTAGGGTTTAAAACCCTAATGCTGGCTGAAAGGAAAAAGTTCAGTTTAGGGTTTAAAACCCTAATGCTGACTAAAAGGAAAATTCAGTTTTGGGTTTAAAACCCTAATGTTGATTGCATGGAAAAGCTCAGTTTAGGGTTTAAAACCCTAATGCTGGTTGAAAGGAAAAGTTCAGTTTAGGGTTTAAAACCCTAATGCTGACTAAAAGGAAAATTCAGTTTAGGGTTTAAAACCCTAATGCTGATTGCATGGAAAAGCTCAGTTTAGGGTTTAAAACCCTAATGCTGGCTGAAAGGAAAAAGTTCAGTTTAGGGTTTAAACCCCTAATGCCGACTAAAAGGAAAATTCAGTTTAGGGTTTAAAACCCTAATGCTGATTACATGGAAAGGCTCGGTTTAGGGTTTAAAACCCTAATGCTGGCTGAAAGGAAAAGGTTCAGTTTAGGGTTTAAAACCCTAATGCTGACTAAAAGGAAAATTCAGTTTAGGGTTTAAAACCCTAATGC
Source organism: Nicotiana tabacum (assembly GCF_000715075.1). Taxonomy (NCBI): domain Eukaryota; kingdom Viridiplantae; phylum Streptophyta; class Magnoliopsida; order Solanales; family Solanaceae; genus Nicotiana; species Nicotiana tabacum. The sequence goes on from NC_134085.1 coordinate 14,148,259, forward strand.
TGATTGCATGGAAAAGCTCAGTTTAGGGTTTAAAACCCTAATGCTGGCTGAATGGAAAATCCAGTTTAGGGTTTAAAACCCTAATGCTGACTAAAGGAAAAAAGTTCAGTTTAGGGTTTAAAACCCTAATGCTGACTAAAGGAAAAATTCAGTTTAGGGTTTAAAACCCTAAATGATTGCATGGAAAAACTCAGTTTAGGGTTTAAAACCCTAATGATGGCTGAATGGAAAAACTCAGTTTAGGGTTTAAAACCCTAATGCTGGCTGAAAGGAAAAAGTTCAGTTTAGGGTTTAAAACCCTAATGCTGATTGCATGGAAAAGCTCAGTTTAGGGTTTAAAACCCTAACGCTGACTAAAAGGAAAAAGTTCAGTTTAGGGTTTAAAACCCTAATGCTGACTAAAAGGAAAATTTAGTTTAGGGTTTAAAACCCTAATGCTGATTGCATGGAAAAGCTCAGTTTAGGGTTTAAAACCCTAATGCTGGCTGAAAGGAAAAAGTTCAGTTTAGGGTTTAAAACCCTAATGCTGACTAAAAGGAAAATTCAGTTTAGGGTTTAAAACCCTAATGCTGATTGCATGGAAAAGCTCAATTTAGGGTTTAAAACCCTAATGCTGGCTGAAAGGAAAAAGTTCAGTTTAGGGTTTAAAACCCTAATGCTGACTAAAAGGAAAATTCAGTTTAGGGTTTAAAACCCTAATGCTGATTGCATGGAAAAGCTCAGTTTAGGGTTTAAAACCCTAATGCTGGCTGAAAGGAAAAAGCTCAGTTTAGGGTTTAAAACCCTAATGCTGACTAAAAGGAAAATTCAGTTTAGGGTTTAAAACCCTAATGCTGATTGCATGGAAAAGCTCAGTTTAGGGTTTAAAACCCTAATGCTGGCTGAAAGGAAAAAGTTCAGTTTAGGGTTTAAAACCCTAATGCTGACTAAAAGGAAAATTCAGTTTAGGGTTTAAAACCCTAATGCTGGTTGAAAGGAAAAAGTTCAGTTTAGGGTTTAAAACCCTAATGCTGGCTGAAAGGAAAAAGTTCAGTTTCGTGGAAGCTTACCTTTCGAGTGAATTCATCATTGCCGAAGTACTTCCTGTACCCGTGTACCTTCTTCTTTGGGCTACACCTGCTTCTTGCATGGTTGTCTTGGATTAGACCTGTTTCAACCTTTCAGACAAAGAATCGTTTGTTAGTTCGGAAATGACGGTCGGTTTGGTGACCTTGATCGTTCCCAGTTTCTTTCTTGCGTCTTTGTTGTGAAATTCCGCCATTGATTTGGTTCGAATGGCGAAACCCTTTAGACTGCTCAGGCTTGTATTTCCAGATTCTACAATGATTTGCCTCGTAAGGCCTCTTTTTTTTTTGTTTTTTTTTGTGTCCCGTTTTGATTGGAGGTTCTCAACGGGGATTCTATTGGAGGTATTCTGCGGGCATTTGTGCAAAAGGAACCTCTGTGGGGGGAATATTTACAAAGTGGATTCTTTGTGCGGATTCTGTACAATGGGGTATGCTGGGTATTTTGTTCCAAAACGAGTTTCCCAGGGTTTGTTGGGGTAACCTTGTTGGGGAATATTTACAAAGGGACTCGCTGGGGGTGTGCTGAGGAAGTTCCAACGGGGATTTTTTTTTTTTTTATTATTATTATTATTATTTTTTTTTCATATTGGGGAGACTCTGTGGGAGTTTGTACAAAAGGAGAGACTCTGTGGGGATTTGTCCGAAGGCGGACTTGCTGGGGAAGATTTCAAGATTTCTCTCTTTCCTCTTTACTCTAAAACACCATCAAACGTCATGATTCATCAGGCTTGGACAATCGTACCAACGAGATGAGGCGCTTTCCTTCATGAGACGGGATTCCGTGCAAACAAACCTGCCACCTGCCCTTTCTGGCGTGTCCTGAACTCGGGGTTAAAACACAAAAGGGATTCGAAAGAAACAAAGAAAGGAGAAAACAAATCAGAAAAGAGTGTCCTTTTTAGGACGAAAAAGACTTATCTGAGGAAGATGACGCTGGCTTTAAATGACATGACATGCTCTTTGGACTGGACGTCTGACCTTCCATGAACTTGCGTTTTCCCGAACCAGAACAGATCTGTGATTCCAAACCGGTGGAACTTTGCCGAGACCTCCTTGGGGTGGAGTCATTCCTTTTCGGCCAACAGCGCCCTTTGCGGGTTTTCGCTGGCTGACCTCTCTCATTTCTCTTCCTGTCATCGCTTGGTAGCACTCTTTGTGAGTTTTTACTAAACAAGCTCTCTCATTTTGGTTTCTCTTCTCCCGTCGCCTCGCGGTGCCCGAAGGTTTTCACCGCCGAGACTCTCTCATTTTGTTTCTCTCAATTCAGAGTGTGCTGGTCTCCATTTGTGATGCTTATTGGTTCCCCACCATATTTGGTAATTGATTTGAAGGCTTGTGCTTGGTAAAGAAAGGTAGATGATACTAACTTCTCAACTGCTCGACGTGCCCCAGTTTCAATTTCAGGGTGAATGGGATTTTATTGTTGGTGTGACTGAACCTCAGGGAGAGGCTGCCTACGTATCCTTTCGGAATCAAGTCAAACGTAGTTCAGGCCTCAATCAATGTTTTGTTTTTTTTTGTTTTTTTTTTTGTAAGCGGCTCAAAAGTTGGTAGAGAGAATTGGGTAGTGTTTGGGGAGTAGTGGGGAACAAAACCTTCGCCATTTTCAAACGTGTCAGGACCACTGGAGTATGATTTAGACGTAGTATCTCTTGACTGCATCTGCATTTACTGCTGTGTCGGGGTCATTTCCTTCGATATCACCTAGATACAATGCTCCTCTTGGTAATATCTTCCTTACGATGTATGGGCCTTTCCAATTCGGAGCAAACTTCCCTTTTGCTTCCTCATGATGTGGCAGAATACGCCTCAGTACCAATTGTCCTACTTCGAAATTCCGGGGTCGGACTTTCTTGTTGTAAGCACGGGCCATCCTTCGTTGGTATAACTGTCCGTGACAAACTGCGGCCATCCGCTTTTCATCAATCAACGTCAATTGCTCTAACCGAGTCTTGATCCACTCGCTGTCCTCGATTTCTGCTTCGACAATGATTCGAAGCGAAGGAATTTCTACCTCTGCCGGTATTACAGCCTCGGTCCCATAAACCAAAAGATAAGGAGTCGCTCCCACCGATGTGCGTACCGTAGTGCGGTACCCCAATAATGCAAATGGTAACTGCTCATGCCACTGTCGGGAACTTTGGATGGTCTTCCTCAAAATCTTCTTGATGTTTTTATTTGCCGCTTCCACAGCACCATTGGCCTTTGGCCGATAAGGCGTGGAATTCCTATGCGTTATTCTGAATTGCTCGCATACATCTCCCATTAAGTGACTGTTCAAGTTTGCTGCGTTATCTGTAATGATAGTCGCAGGAATACCGAAGCGACAGATAAGATTTGAGTGTACAAAATCCACCACAGCTTTCTTAGTGACCGACTTGAGAGTGACAGCCTCTACCCATTTTGTGAAGTAGTCTATGGCAACCAGTATAAACCTGTGTCCGTTCGATGCCTTTGGTTCAATTGGTCCAATGACGTCCATGCCCCAGGCAACAAATGGCCAAGGTGCGGACATGGGATGCAGTTCCGTGGGAGGTGCGTGAATCAAATCACCGTGCACCTGACACTGATGACATTTCCGAACGAAGCTAAAGCAATCCTTTTCCATGGTCATCCAGTAATAACCTGCTCTAAGGATTTTCTTCGCTAAGACATACCCGTTCATGTGAGGTCCGCACACACCTGCGTGTACTTCGTGCATGATCTTTCTCGCTTCCTCGATATCGACACATCTTAGGAGATTGAGGTCCGGGGTCCTCTTATATAACAATTCACCGCTCAAAAAGAAACCACTTGCATGTTGCCTAATGGTCCTCTTTTGATCTCCAGTAGCGTGCTCGGGGTATTCTTGCGTCTTCAGGAACCTCTTGATGTCATGGTACCAAGGCTGCGTATTTGATCCCGCCTCGATTACACTGCAGTAACTGTGTCTTTCCTTGATTTGGATTTCCAAAGGATCGACGTGGGCGTTGCCCGGGTAGGGTAGCATTGAAGCCAAAGTAGCAAGTGCATCTGCCAGTTCATTGTGACACCTCGGAATATACCTGAACTCTATTGAGGTAAAGCGCTTGCTGAGGTCCTCCACATGTTGTCGGTATGGGATAAGTTTGACATCCCGAGTTTCCCATTCACCTTGGACTTGTCGGATAATCAGGTCAGAATCTCCCATAATCAGTAAGTCTTTGACATCCTGATCGATTGCCATATGCATGCCCATGATGCAGGCTTCATACTCAGCTGTATTATTTGTGCAGAAGAAACGAAGTCTAGCTGTGGAGGGATAATGCTGACCAGAAGGCGAGATCAAAATTGCCCCAATCCCTACACCCTTGGCGTTCACGGCTCCGTCGAAGAACATTTCCAAACATGAGCTTCCTCCGAGATCACTTCTACGGTGTTTACCTCTTCATCTGGAAAGTAGGTATCCAATGGCTGGTATTCCTCATCGACCGGATTTTCGGCCAAATGATCTGCTAATGCCTGGGCTTTTATTGCCGTGCGAGTGACATAAACTATGTCGAATTCCGTAAGCAAGATTTGCCATTTAACCAGTCTCCCAGTGGGCATTGGTTTCTGAAATATATACTTCAAAGGATCCAACCTGCTTATGAGGAACGTAGTGTGGGTTTGGATATAATGTCTCAGCTTTTGAGCAACCCATGTGAGAGCGCAGCATGTTCTTTCCAGCAGAGTGTATTTGGCCTCGTAGCCGGTGAATTTCTTGCTCAAGTAGTAGATTGCTTGCTTCTTCTTTCCGCTTACGTCGTGTTGCCCGAGGACGCAACCGAAAGAGTTCTCCAAGACTGTTAGATACAAGAAAAGTGGCCTTCCCGGTTCTGGAGGGACCAAGACCGGGGGATTCGAAAGGTATTCTTTGACTTTATCAAAGGCTTCTTGACACTCAACTGTCCATTTGATCGCTGCGTCTTTCCTCAACAGCTTGAATATGGGCTCGCACGTGCTTGTCAGCTGGGCAATGAACCTACTGATGTAATTCAACCTGCCCAAAAGACTCATCACGTCTTTCTTTGTTCTCGGGGGAGGTAGATCTCTGATGGATTTTATCTTAGTTGGATCTAGCTCGATTCCTCTCCTGCTTACGATGAAGCCCAAAAGTTTGCCCGACGGAACTCCGAAAGCGCATTTGGCTGGGTTTAGCTTCAAGTCATACTTCCTTAATCTCTCGAAGAATTTCCTTAAGTCTTGGATGTGATTATCCTGCGTCTTGGACTTGACTATCACATCGTCCACGTATACCTCTATTTCCTGATGCATCATGTCATGGAAAATGGCAGTCATGGCCCTCATGTAAGTAGCCCCAGCATTCTTCAGACCAAATGGCATGACCCGGTAATAGTAGGTGCCCCAAGGCGTGGTGAAGGCAGTTTTCTCGGCGTCCTCTTCATCCATCAGTACCTGATGATACCCAGCGTAACAATCTACAAAAGACTGTATCTCGTTCTTGGCACAATTATCAACGAGGATGTGGATGTTGGGCAGCGGGAAGTTATCTTTAGGACTTGCTCTGTTCAGATCTCGGTAATCTACACATACCCGAGTTTTCCCGTCCTTTTTTGGTACTGGAACCACATTCGCCAACCATGTTGTATATTGGACTACCCGGATCACTCATGTTTTCAGTTGCTTGGTGATATCCTCTTTAATCTTGTCACTGACCTCAGTTTTGAACTTTCGTTGCTTTTGTTGAACTGGAGGACAATCAGGATGAATCGGCAATTTATGAACCACTAGATCAACACCTAGTCCCGGCATGTCATCATATGACCAAGCAAACATATCTTTGAATTCAAAAAGAAGTTGAATTATCGCCTCTCGCGTTTTCTTGTCCGTGTGAATGCTTATCTTGGTCTCCCGGATTTCTTCCGGGGTTCCTAAATTTACCGGTTCAGTGTCATTCAGATTTGGCTTAGGTTTATTCTCGAAATATTCCAACTCTCGGTTTATCTCCCTGAAAGCCTCTTCCGCATCATATTCTAGTTCTGGGTTCATTAATTCGCAGTTAAATAACTCATTGTGATCTGGGCGTGAAGTCCGCAAGCATGTCATATTTAAAGCCGCATTATTAGGACTGAAAAGAAAGATAAAAGGAAAAATAATAAAAATCAGAACAACAGAAAGAATGGGAAAGCAATGATGATTTTTTTTTTATTTTCTTTGGAAAGTTGGAAGACAACAATGTTTACAACTATGAATTCAAAGCAACAATCGAAAAGAAGAAAACGTTCAAGTTATGTCCTGGAGATAACTTGCGACACAGGAAAGGTGGCAGGACAGGTCTACCCGGACTTCCGTCTAGTCGGGAATGGCGTGGCCTCCCAGTTTTGGAGTTTGGCGTTTGTTCCCATGTATATCATCTCAGCAGTGCTTGTGCCTTCACCTGGTTGAACCATGTGGACCTCGTAGAGCATCTCTCTCATTGCCCCACATATCTCCTCGATTTCCTCAGCTGTGAAGACCTCATCATCTTCCTCTTCAATGTACCTCGGCCTGATGAAAGTTGCATATAAATCCGGCAGCGGTTGAGGTAACTTCCAACCTTCATTTTTCCTTTTCTTTGCCCACTCTTCGTCTGCTGGAGTAGGTTTGAAACCTAGTCCAAAAGGTTTCTTGATGATTGGCAAAGTAATGGGTTCTGTTATTCCCAGAAGGGTTCGCCCAAGCCCCTTCCCCGGCCTAAATCCATGCTGGATCATCTCTTTGGCCACCATAAACGAGGCGTTAGACAGGAAAGGCTGGGGGCAGGGTATTCCCTCTTCGTGCTGCTCTGCCAGTACAACCTCGAAAGCTTGATAGACCGTATGTTCGCTTCCTTCTCTTGGTTCAAGGTACGGGATGGATGGGTCCCGATAAATGGCATGCTCATCTTCCCCATGGACCACGATCTCTCGGTCTTCGTACTCGAACTTCACCATCTGGTGAAGAGTGGAAGGAACAGCTCCTGCCGCATGGATACAAGGTCTGCCAAGGAGAAAATTGTAGGATGTGTCCATGTCGATTACCTGGAAGGTTACTCGAAATTCGACTGGTCCTATGACCAACAACAGGTCTATTTCTCCCATGGTATCTCTCTTGATGCCGTCGAAAGCTCTTACGCAGACATTGTTGGGTCGGATTCTTCTTGTCCCAATTTCCATTCTTTGTAGCGTGGAGAGCGGGCAAATGTCAACACCTGATCCCCCATCCAACATTACCCGCTTGACATAGTAGTCCTCGCATTTAACTGTTAAATGCAAGGCCTTGTTGTGTGCTGCTCCTTCTGGGGGTAAATCCTTCTTGCTGAAAGAGATTTGGTTGACGGCGAAGAATCTTTCTGTCATCCGCTCTAGTTGCTCCACCGAGGTTTCAACTGGTACATATGCTTCATTCAGGGTTTTCAGCAGGATCTTTTGATGCTCAGTCGACCTCATCAATAATGACAGCATGGATACTTGCTCAGGGTACTTGCGCAGCTGATCTATCACTTCGTAATCCGGCATTTTCATTTGTTGGAAGAACCCTTCCGCTTCTTCAACACTCACAGGCTTCTTTTGGCGGGAAGCGCCTTTGTGTGGCGTTGTTCAGTTCTTGGGTATTTGAATACCTTCCAATGAAAGTATTTTCTGGAAGTTCTCCCATGACCTCTTTACCTTTGTACATTACCAAAGTCTTTTGATAATTCCACGGCACTGTGGACGGGTTGGTTATTGGCTTTTGTGGCACGCGTCCGATAACCACTGGCTCATTCAGCCGAGGTGGTTGAATCGTCCCCCGGACCACATAGGCCCCTTTCGGCACGTACATTGATTTTGTCTTTTTGATTCCGAAGTTCTGCGTCTTCTCAACTTGACCTCGTGGTATGTAAAGAACTCCACCCTTTGTTGGTACCACTTTCTTCTCCACCTTCTTCTCAAGCACTTTATTTATAGCTTTGGCCTCTTCCCCCTTTTCTGGTTTTTGGTTTGTTTCAGGCCTCTTTCCCGTGTCGACAATGGCAATTATGGCTTTCAGAGCAGGGTCGAACTCTTTGTCTTCACAAATCATTCCGATCAGCGGCCCATTATTGTGAGCGGGCAATGGATTGTTAGTCATATTTGGGATCTCTTCGTCCCTTAGCACTATTTTCCCCTGCTCTATCAAATTTTCGACCACTCTTTTCAATGACCAGCAGTCATTTGTATCATGTCCCTCGGCCCCTGAATGATAGGTGCATCTGACTCCGGCTTTGTAAGAAGGTGATGTAGGGTTTTGCCTTGTTTGGGGAATTGGTTGCAAGAAACCTAACTGGACTAGCTTAGGGAACAAAGTAGAGTATTGTTCACCGATGGGCGTGAAAGTCCGCCGTCGAGGTGGCTCCTGGGGGCGGTAGTTATTCTGCGGGGGTTGTGGGTTATAGTGGTTGCGGTAAGGAGGCTGATTTCTGGGAGGTGGAGCTGGGCCTCGGTTGGCTTGTTGTGGTGGATGGTTATAAGGTTGGGCATTCATGACCATATAAGGTTGATGAGCATATGCCAAATTTGAGTGGGGGTAGTAGTGTTGTGGGGCTCTTTCCGGAAAATGGGGCCTGGGATGACGATACTCCCTTGCTTCAGAGGCTGCCATAGTCGTTTCTTCCTTCTTCTTCCCCCTCGTTGTTCCTCCGGACCCGCTTTGGACGGCCTGGGAGGTCGCCCTTATGGCTGCTTGACTCAGAATTCTACCCGTTTTCAAACCATTTTCCACCATCTCTCCAATCTTGATCGCTTCCGCGAATGGCTTACCCATAGCTGACATCATGTTTTGGAAATAGTCAGACTCTTGAGCCTGGAGAAAGGTAGTGACCATTTCCACTTCATCCATGGGAGGCTTCACTCTCGACGCCTGTTCACGCCACTTAATAGCATACTCTCTAAAGCTTTCAGAAGGTTTCTTCTTCAAATTCGACAGAGAGTTTCGGTCTGGCGCAATGTCGATGTTATACTGGAATTGTTTTACAAAATCTCTGGCGAGATCATCCCATATATGCCATCGGGACATTTCCTGATCCATATACCATTCCGAAGCTATCCCTACTAGACTTTCCCCAAAATATGCCATTAGCAGTTCTTCTTTTCCGCCGGCTCCCCGCAATTGGTTGCAGTATTTCTTAAGATGTGCAATGGGGTCACCGTGCCCATCGTATTTCTCAAACTTGGGGGTCTTGAAACCCGTTGGCAGGTGCACGTGAGGGAACATGCACAGGTCGGCGTAAGAGACGCTCTTTTGTCCGCTCAATCCTTGCATATTCTTCAAACTTTGTTCAAGGCTTCTCATTCTCTTGGCGATCTCATTTTGTTCTTCAATTCTGGGGTCCTGATCCTGCCCAGGTGTAAACTCGCACTGAGGCGGTAGAGGATTAGTACTGGTAGCGAACCTAGTTTGTTCCATTGAGAACGATGGTGCTTGGAATGTAAAAGAAGATGAGTCAAAGCTTGGCTTGTACGTGGTAGGCTGTGCCGTAACCGGGCAAGGCGATGCAGTAAAGATGTTCATGCTTGCATCAGTGGCCGACATTCGGGGATGAGGCTCAGAAGGCGATCCAGCAGAGAAGGCCGAGGTGGCTGGGTACCCGAATGGGGTAGCAGGATAATTTATGGGGACATTAGAAGTCCCACTTGACCTGGAGAATAATTCAGGGAATCCGGGGACGACACTTGGCGGCTCTTTCCCATTATTCCAGTCGTCCAGCATTTCCAACATGCGGAGCCGTAGGATTCTATTTTCTTCCGCAGTTGCGGATTCAGGTGTGAGGACGGCTGAGATTGAGCTCTCCTCAGAAACAGGGATCGTTTGCAATGGAATTTCTGAAGACATTTCCACACTTCCTTTTGACCTGGTGAAGTAAGTGTGAGTACTGCTTCTGGCCCTAACAACAGGTAGTTGAACACTTCTCCTTGACCTCGTGAAATATGAGTGCGAGGCCAGACTTTCACCAAACCAACCGTCTTTTCAAAACCCTGGAAATACTTAATGACAAACGCATGGTTAATTTGTAGCAAATAACAGATAGTTAATCTCACGTTGGGCATGATGCACCTATACAGTTAAGTGGATTACTATATGTTTGCTACGAGAGCATGCGTCATTCTGGCATTTTTATTAGTTTTCTTTTTTTTCTTTTCTTTTTCTTTTTCTCTTTTGTTTTTCTTTTATGTTTTTTTTTTATTTTGCAGTAAAAGAAATGCGACCGGATACGATGAGGATTGCCTACGTATCACGATGCCTACGTGAATCAGATCATTACGTAGTTCGAAAAACACAGATGATCGTAAAAGAAACAAACTCTTTATTGTTGAAATGTTCTATTACAAACTACATTTTGCAAAAGAAAAAGCGAACTTTGAAAATAAACCTAGATTCAAAATAGACTAAAAATCACCCTGATGGGAAAAACGAGCAGAAGATGCTAAGATACAGATTTGACCTATGAACGCATTATGGTTTTGAAAATTGGTGTCCGCGGGGCATCGTTCGGCCTCACTGCAGTCCTAGGCGTGAGATCCCTCTCAAGTTGCTCCAGCTCATGCATAGTCTGCTTGACATAACCCATTACTGCCGAGAGGACGGTAACGCTGGACATGTTCTCACATTGTAGACATCGTCTGGTGATGGCATGGGCAATGGCCTTGATCCTATCTCTGGTTTGCTTTTTCTCTATGAGTAGGCATTTCATCTGATCGCTACATATCTTTAATACTTGAGCATCCTGTATATGCTGATGCTTCAGTCGCCGTACTTCCAACTTTATCTGGGCTATTGAGTCGTACCAGTATCTGCTCTCAATTTGGAAATCCTTGGCCTGATTAACTGCTTTGATCACAAGTGCAGCCATCTCTCTCTTTATTTTAGCAACAGTTTTCTCGTGGTCGCCTTCCAATTGATTCAGGTATCGACGATTCTTATCTACTCTTGTATCCCACTGTGCTTTGAGCTCTGCTATGACATTTTCAGATTTCTCCAAACCATCTTGCCATTCTCTGATCTCGCTTTTTAGCCTTTTTATCAGGTGCTCGTCTGATCGACGCCTTGGCTATTTATCTGCATCCAACCTTATCTGTTTGATTTGGGCTCTGAGCATTTCATTTTCTTGAATTAACCTGTTCCTCTCTCTCAGATTGGTAGCAATTTGCACGTTGTGCTCGTATTTCATGCCTTCTACTTGTTGCTTTAACCTGCTGATTTCGGCACAATAGCCTCTTTCCTTTGCTAACCAATCCCAATGCCTTTGCGATGACTCGGTGAAATTCCGGATGTGGGGTCTCTTAGCTGACCTTTCATGCTCAAGTTCCCTTCTGTACCATGCAAGGTAGCCTGGCACCGTTTCTCCTTTGGCTCGATCCCGCACGCAAGTATCTGATTTCAAATATTGACCCTCATTCCAGATTTGGCGAATCTTTGCTTCTGGGAACTGTCCGTTAGGACTTATCTCAACTGCTTGAGCGCTAAGATCTTCCTCATGAGGTACTGTCTGGCATCTTCCGAACTATCTCAAAACTCGGCCGGGTGCGTAAGGTTGAATGCTCTTAAGCCCCATCAGCAAGAAATGAGTTTTAGCCGCCGACATATATAAGATCTCATCAACAGGCAACCATCCCAACGTCCATTGTATTTGGCTGGCAGTAAGAACTTGAAAGAACGAGGTCCATGCCAGGACTCCTTTGGGCAAAATGATCTCTTTGGTTCTCGTGTAAGATTCTTCTATGCGGGTCTTTTCCGGGGAACCATGGCTCAAAATCTCAGAATGATGGCAGAGGTGCTCGGTCATCCATATCTGTAGGAGCAAGTTACAACCTTCGAAGAAATTTCCCCCAGCTTTACAAGCTGTGAGAGCTCGAAAGATGTCGGATACCACCATAGGCGCGAGAGTACTGTCACTTTGCGTGAGTAAAGTGCTGACGACCCCAGATATCTTCAAATCAATGTTTCCATCTTTCCTTGGAAATACCAGAAGACCCAGGAATATTATCATGAACGCTACCCGTCTGTGCTCATCCCACTTCTGACGAACTCCTTTGCTGCACAGTTTGTTGATTGGATTATTGAATCCCCCCTCATGACCGTACCTATCATATATGAAGTATGGAGTACAGAATCCGGCTGCTAGATCCGGGTTGTGGACTGTTCTAGGTATTTTCAATGAATCTAAGAATCGATGTACCGTGACGACTCTCGGGGCGACCAAGTATTTTTCCCTCAACGGAAGTTCAGTATCCCCGATGTATCCGGCCATTTCTTCCAAAGTCGGGGTGAGCTCAAAATCAGAGAAATGGAAAACATTGTGCGCCGGGTCCCAATAGGTAACCAAAGCTCTTATGATATCTCCCCGAGGCTGGATTTCCAACAGACCCACAAGACCTTTCAGATATTTCTTAACCTCATTTTGTCCTTCAACACCTAGATCATTCCACCATAGCCGTAACTTGATAGGGATTTTGGTCATTATTGAAAAATGTTCATTTTGCATCGTGCTCATCCTGCACATTTATTAAGGTGATTTTAACAAAAATGACTTGACTCAAAATATTTTACAGAGGGGATCAAGTTTTGAACACGGCCTTTAAACACTTCGGGGACGAAGATTTTAAGGCTGTGTGGGTCTACTGGACAAAATGCTAAACAAGACCCAAAGGTGGGTATGCAAAGTCAGCCTTCCGGCGTCCCTTTCGGGAACATTCGGCTATTTATGACAAAACAGCGTCACCCGATTTATTTACGACTCTTTTTTAAAGTTTGAAACGCATTTTTTTATTCATTGATTTTGGCTATTTTAGCAAAAATGGGGGTTGAACCCGACGAGGGTTGCCTACGTATCTCACATCCGGTGAGAATCAAACCGGCGTAGTTCGGGCTGTTGTGAATAGAGAAAATCAAATAAACCCAAAAATCAAGAATACGTATTTTTATTATTATTATTTTTGAAAAGAGATAAAGATTAAAGAAAATATTTATCACTAATTATTTTTTCTTTTTGAAAATATTTGGACTATTAGTCTGAATTTATAAAAGGGGTACTACAAAAGAAACAACGTTTTTTTTTTGAATTATGAATTTCCGTTTTTTTTTCTTTACTTTTAAATAAATACCTTCTTTTTTTTCTTTTTTTTTGATTTTGGAAATGATGAAAAGAAAATTTTTGTATATTTTTTTAATAATTCAAACTAAGAAAAATAAATTTTGCTTTTATTCCCTTTTTTTTTAGAAAAATTCCGGCGAGGTTTTGACACTACTTGGACATTGGTTTTATTTTTCCAAAATAAGTAATTATCTCCCTACACTGCTATTTTCCTCTTTTTTTTTAGAAACCGGTCAGCATGCGGAACCGAAGCAAATAAATGCGCAAAACAAATAGGATGCAGCAGGGTGGTCTTTTCATTTCAGGTTGCCTGTCCTAGACGGACCCAACCCCTGTGTTGAGTCCCCTAAGTCAAATGCAACATGATACAAATAAGCGTTCCTACTAGGGATCCGGCATGAAGTCAAGTTATTCTAGGTTCGTAACCTGGGTATTTGTTCTAGACTTTGTACCCGAGTGGACAACTCGAGTCGAGGAGGGGGCTACGTACCGGGGACCCGCGAGATCGTCCGGCTTTGTAACTTGTCCGACCTCTTTCTTATTTCAGGTATTGACATTAACAGAATAGGGAGTCTCTACCAGCGAGCTTCTCCCCGGAGGTAAGAAGAGAAGGGTTTCGGCACAGTTTATATACAGTTCAGATAATATCAAAGCGGTAAAAGACAACATTTAGCACGTTATGCAAAAACATGTAATAAAGGTCAGATAATAAAGCCAAATATAACAATTATTCTAAGCTCGAATTCTTGAACCCTGAACCAGTGGTTCTGGGTAATCGTCCCCAGCAGAGTCGCCAGAGCTGTCACACCTCCTTTTTGCGCACCTGCCCCGAAGGGTTAAATGCGCGGGTGGAGTTTTTTCCAATTTAAGTGACAATATTCGAAATGGGATTATTTATTTAATTCAGAGTTGCCACTTGGGAAAGGTTTGGCTTTTGGTGTCCCAAGTCACCGGTTTATCTTGAATCCCAAATCGAGGAAATTTTCGACTTTTCCAAATGAAGTCTGCGAACCAGAAATTCTAAGTAAGGAATTCTGTTGACCCGAGGGAAGGTGTTAGGCACCCTCGAATCCCGTGGTTCTAGCACGGTCGCTTAAATTGTTATAATGGCTAAATATCTGATTTAAATACATGTTATGACTTACGTGCTTTTATTAAGTTTAAACTGCTTTTATCATTATCGCTTATTTTTATAGAATTGAAACGTCGTGAAAATGCATCTCGAACCACGTCACAATCAATGCGCCCGTGATCGTCAACACATTTGGACTTCGTTGAGATTTGGATTTGGGTCACATCAATGTGCACCCGAATTTAAGAATATGGTTTAATTAAGCCGCGCCTAAAGAGTCTAACGCGTTATTATTTTTGTGGAAGGCCATGAAATTCGCTAAACGGCCTATCCTGGACTCTAAATAATTATTATGGTTATTTATTGAGGGCCACGCAATTTTGCATTTTTGTTTGGCGAGGCTCGCCTCTATTTTAGAAAAGGATATCCTAAAGTGGCTACATTTCTAACTATGTTCAATCTAAAATAGAAGAAAGAAGATACATGTCAATTCAAGTATATGCTTTGGGCCTAAATCTTATCAATTTCTGATTAGTTATTTGTAAAGTAAAAGACGTCCTACTTTTATGAGAAATGTTCTACTTTGATAAAGAAATTACGTGACAAATGCTAGGCTCATATCCAAAACATCTCTTGAATTGAATTCAAACTAGACTCATTTAGGCTAGGTTAAGGGAATTAACCCACTAAGCATTATTATCACTGGGGGTTCGAACGCGCTCCTATATACTGCCTAGCGGGTTTTGACGAAAGAAACTAAAATAAAACAGAACATCATTGTGTAAGGTGGAAGTATCCTATCCTATGCATATCATTATAGCTAAAACAAGAATCTGATCAGTCACTGTGTCAAATATTTGTACATCCTACGTACCGCACCATTACTTAACCCATATCAACAAACAACTATAAACTAAGATACAAGAGGCTAAAACTCAGCTTAAGCATTAACTAACTGGCATTTTTACTATTGAACTATACACTGATCAATTCATACGAAAGGAGCAATAGACCACGAGCATTACAGACAGACATTTAAACTTCTTGGAATTCCTTTCATTTCATGCTTTCGAACGGTTACAGTTTACACCCACATAGGATTTGAAATGTGTACCTGGAATGCTGAAATGCAAAGAGGAAGAAGAGAATGACAGGGAAAGGTCAGCAGCAGCAGGTAACCAAATAGAAACAAAATCCCAGTGCAAGATGCAGTTATAGCCAATGGGCAGAGGCAACAAAAATGACAGCAACAAGCAGAGAAGTGGGCTCAGGATTCAAACGGTCCAACCCCAAAAGAAGGCAAACCAATAAGAACCAAAACAAAAGAAACCTAGCTGATACTTGAGGGGAAATCAGCACTTATTTGAAACAGGTTAAACAAACTGGGAATCGAACAATTAGCAGGAAGAAAAGACAGTTTCTGCTTTCTGTATATCCACCCTCTATCTCCTTTCTTTCCAAAATCTAAAACCAATCTTCAGTTTTGAAATTATACTGAAGTTATTAAAAGAAATCTTTTCCAGTTCCTGTTTTCAGAATTTGAACTCTCAGAGGTTCCCTCTCAGTGTCTCTCTCTTTCAAGAATTCCTCACAGTGTGTGTATCTTTCTCCTCTCCAATCTTCTCCTTTTTTTTTATCAGATGTCCTCTTTTCTAATCTTCAGGGTTCTTCCTTTATAAGCCTTCACCTTACCCCTTTTAACAGCCTGTTTAGAGTATCAACACCCCTCCCATGTGCCTTCACATTTTCAGATTCCAATTAGTTATTTAAGTATTAACCCCCATCAACATTCCCTGGCAGACTTACCCTTTAAAAGGTTAAATACTTCTTAAACTAAAGCAAAGTATGGGCAGTAGAATATATCTAACAGCATATGCTGTCAAACCATTTTTAAATCAAAAGCCTTTTTATGCAGGAAAACAGGCTGTGCACAATGCACATGCTGTGCACAAGTGCACATCCCATCAACTCAGATTTCAATTACAGACCAAGCCTTAGGTTTCTGAAATCATATTAACAACTATAAGTAACTGAACTTGGTTCTTAATTGATTCAGGCAATGTTCAATAGAAGCAAATCGATTTATTTTTTGTTTAGACAGTTGAAACTAATTGACGACATATGTCGACTCGACTAATATACAATCGTAGCCAAAAATCAGACACCTAAACAGTATCGATACATGATTCGAGTTATACTGACTGAGCAAAGTGGTACTCGAGGAACCAATTGATCAGTCAACATTTGAAGCTCAATTATTACACAACAAATACATACGTACACACTATCAGAACAAGTAGAAGAAGATACTCAATCAAACAACAAAAGTTCAGGCAAAGTGGACAGGACACAGTTGATAAGAACTTAAAACAACATATTTCAATAATCATGAACAGCTTTTAAAAACAAATCACACGGACTAAAACAAATAAAAGAGAACAGAACTCACCTCAAATCCCGAAAAATCAAAACCCTAAACTCGGACTCGGTCAGGCCTTTCTTAAGGCTGAACGGACTTTAATCGAAGTGTTTCTCAGATGAGAAACACTTTGATTAAAGTCCATTAGACCTTAATCTCTTCGGTTGAACGGATATGGACCAGTGACGAAGAATCACAAAGTTCCAAAACTCAGATCTGGGATTCATGCTTCCCTGATCAGATTCGGACCAAACCAAGCATGGTTTGGTCATGAGGGGGGTGTGGGGAGTGTCTGGTGTGAAACTGGGGTTAAATCGTATAGATCGAGTTTTGACTCAAATCTTCAAATGAAGATTCGAGAAGGTGGGAAGGGATTCGAACTACATGGTTAACAGATCCGTGTTCCGGATGGAAAGGGGGTTCTATGGTGTTGAGGGTGGGGTCACCGGCGTTCATACCGCCGGGTTTCTGGTGAAGGGAAATGGGGGCGGCTAGGGTTTGAGGGGAAGGGTCTGTGGAGACGAAGGCTGGGGTATTGGATAGGGGGGGCCGGGTATGTTAAGGGCTTATATATGGAATGGGTGGGTTGATCTCAACCGTTAGATCAATCTAGATCTACGGTCTGGATCTGAGGGCTTAAGTGGAACGGTGTCATTTCGAGGGTAAAGGGTTTGGGTTGGTCCGGGTGGAAACGGGTCGGGGCCATTAGTGGGTTATGGGAAATGTGATCTTGGCTGTTGATCAATCTGAGATCAACGGCCCAGATCAGGCTCAAACATTACGACGTCGTTTAGACGTCTTTGGTGTCAACTGGACAAAACAAAATCACGGACAAAGATGCCTGTTTATGCCTTTCTATTTAAACCATGTTACGGTTCAGATTATGCATGACACGTACATTTTTTTTTGTATTTTGTTTTAATAAAGTAAAAATGGGCCAAGGTCATAAATAATTAACGAAGTGCCATAAAAAAAATTGTACAACAGGATCAATTGTCGTTATTTTTTTATTTCTTTTGGAGCGATGGTCCCGTGAAGCAAAAATCACGTGCTCACAATCGCTATATTCAAAAAACAGTTAATTATACTCTTCTTTTTGTCAAATATTGATCCCACTTTTATTTCATCCAACGCAGCATTTTCTCTTAATATCGTAGTTGGGGATTCTTTTTGTTTCGAATTTGAGCTTCATCTAGTTAGTTGAGTAGAGGTTTTTTCAGCAGCTTCTTTTATTACCGGTGCACTCTCTAAGACTTGAATACCCAAAGCTTGTTTGTTGTCAATCTCTATAATACTTTGTCCTTCCACTTGAATAGAATCAAATGTTTGAAGCACCTCTTCAGTTATTGCTTTATGCTTCAGCCATATCTATTTTCATTATCTGTTGGCATTTGTTTTGATTTTCATGTTGATTTTCTCTGTTGACATGTTCAAAGGTGCTTGTATATCCAAAATTTCCTACTGAAACATCAATAATGAAACGACAACCCTTGAAGAGTGAATGACTTTTTAGTAACTCTATACATGTGTGAAGATCTAAATCTTTGGATACAATCATTCCCTTGCTTGTTCCCAGATTTATATCAAACTATATCATTGCTTCAAACTTGTCTCTATCCAATTCAATAACTTCAAAGACGTGTTTAATGAAATCTTCAAATCGAATTACCTCAGGTACTAGAACAAGCTTTGTTTGATGATCAAGATATTTATAGTCTTCAGTCCATCTACCATTAAAAGTAACTATAATACATATTGTTTCCATCCTGCAATTCAAGAGAATGGAAAATTCAGGACATATTTATAGAGCAATCCTTGTATAAATTAAGGACAGGAACTGTAAGTTCAGGACCAAGTGTCCTTAACATTTGAACTTGAAAATCAAAGTTAAGGACCAAGTGTCCTTAACTTTTGAACTTGGTATTCAAAATTAAGGACCAAGTGTCCTTAACTTTTGAACTTCAAACTTGAAGTTCAGGATCATGAATCCTTAATCTTTAAACTTGGAACTCAAACTTCAGGACCAAGTGTCCTTAACTTTTGACCTTGTTAGTCTGACTTCAGGACCATGTGTCCTTAACTTTTGAACTTGGAACTCAAACTTCAGGACCAAGTGTCCCTAGCTTTTGAACTTTGTAACTGTAAGTTAAGGACGAAATGTCCTTAAGTTTTGAACTTAAGACTAAGTTAAGGACCAATTGTCCTTAACTTTTTCAAAACAATTTGCAAAACCAGGACATTATGTCCTTAATATTCAGAACAACAACAAAAACGTTAGGGACATTGTGTCCTTAATTTTTTCAATACAATTTGCAAAAACAGGATACCAAATCCTTAATATTATTTCCTCAATATTTATAGAATAATCACAAGACGCGATGTCCTAAACGTTATCAATCCAGAAAAGCAAAAAAAATCAAATTCCTAGCATCAAATTCATAGTAACGAAATAAAAATCAACAGAAACACACAAAAGCATAACTTACTGTAATTTTATGTCGATTTTTGGACGATAAAGTTGAATTCTATAAGTTGAAATCGGAAGAGAAGCTTCTGCAATTTTGGACGATCACAGTCGCAGTTGCTTCTTCAGAAAGTAGTTACGTGCTGCTGCTGCTAATCGTTAATAAGGAGCGTAGGTATAAGCTTATAACATAAAGGTATTTTTGTCTAGGTAGGTAAAAATTTATTAAAACAGTGGCTAAAGACTAAAGACATTTAAAACAGTGGCTTAAAAATAAAGATATATGCTATTAATGGCTATCTGTGCACATCGCCCTAAAACTGGGGCCCAATGTGCTCAACAGTTTGAAAAGCGCCTCTATACATAAAAAAAAATATCATTATCAAATCATGCAAGAGAAATGTGATTGACTAATGAGGTCAAATTTGGGGAGTCCGAAACTTAAATAGTGCCCTTTTGGGCAAAAAATACATTTCTACTATTAAAAAAAAAAGTTACATAAGTACATAAAACGCAGTATAATACTGCGTTTTACTTTAACGGAAGGCTAGCCGTTAAAGTTAAACGCAGTACTATACTGCGATTTATTAAAAAAATAATTTTTTTAAGGAAAAAGCAGTACAATACTGTATTTCCCTTAAACACAGTATTGTACAGCGTTTCCCTATTAAAATTGAGCCCACCTTATAACTCTGCCATAAATGCCTATATTTAAATAAAGGAAAACGCAGTACAATATTGCGTTTAAGGGAAACGCAGTATTGTACTGCGTTTTCCTTTAATAAATATAAGGCCCCTTCTTCTTCCCCAAGACAACGACTCCATTAAAAAACTCCCCCTCCTTATTGCTGGTCCCCACCCCCTCAAATTTAAAAAAAAATTTGGGCCCCACCCGTCACCCAAAAAGCAAAGAGTGTAGGTCCCGCACACAACACAAGCTTTGGATTCCTTCTTTCAGGTTCAAAAATTCGATTTGAATCTATTTCAAAAAACTTAAATCGAGGTATTTCGATTTTGTTTATGTCGAAACTCGTATAGTACATGCATATTTGTATTGTTGAATGTGTTTCCATGTTAATTTGTGTTATGTTTGTGTTTAAATTTATATCTTATTTATACCCAGATTGATTTATTAGCTTTGAGACAAAAAATAGTTAAAACTTGATAAATAATTTTTATTGTTAATGTTATGTTTTTATTTGCTTAAATAATAAATAAATATTATTTATTTAGTTTGTTATTCATATGTATGTTATGTTTGTTGTTTTTATATGTAATAGTGGCTTTTTAGCGTAATAAAATATAGAGCATTTTAGCGTAGTAAAATATATAGCCTAAGCGTAGTAAAATGTAGAGCCTTTTAGCGTAGAGTCTCTGTAGTTTAAGTATGTAGTAACTGGAACTCATACATAATTACTCAGTCCAAATCAATAATTAATTATTTGATTTATTAAATTAACAAAATTGTAAAAATGCTGAAATTGACACGCATAATAATTAAGGATAACTTGGTGCTACCGGGCCTCAAATATCGAGCCTGGAACTCATACATAATTACTCAGTCCAATTTTAAAAATAATTATTTAATTCCTTAAACTAACAAAATTCTAAAACTGTTGAAATTGACACGCATAATAATTAAGGATAACTTGGTGCTACCGGGCCTCAAATATCGAGCGTGGAACCCATACATAATTATTTAGTCCAGTTCAATAATTTTTAATTTACTTCCTTACACTAACAAAATTTTAAAAATGTTGAAATTGACACGCATAATAATTAAGGATAACTTGGTACTGCCGGGCCTCAAATATCAAGCCTGGAACACATAGATAATTACTCAGTCCAATTTTAAAAATAATTATTTAATTTATTAAACTAACAAAATTCTAAAAATGTTAAAATTGATACACATAATAATTAAGGATAACTTGGTGCTATCGGGCCTCAAATATCGAGCCTGGAACCCATAAATAATTACTCAGTCCAAATTTAAAAATAATTATTTAATTTATTAAACTAACTGTCGTGACCCAAATCCCGGTCGTGATGGCGCCCAGCACACTGCTAGGCAAGTCCGACCATTATTCAACACTTAACCCAATTTATCAAAAATAGCGGAAAGAAATATCAATTAAGCAAGATTAAAGTACTGAAGATTTTAACAAAATACACAATATAATCTCACTAGGACCCGGTGTCACGAATCTGAGCCTCTAGAAAACAGAATATCATCCTAATACACGGTATGTCCAAAGTCCGATAAAGCGAAAATAAAGAGATAGGATAGGAGGGAGAAGATCAATGGATGCGAACGCCGTGTAGCTACCTCGATACTCCCAGAGGCTGGATCTGCTGATCAACTGAATCTACTGAGCCTGAGACTGCCCTGGATCTGCACACAAGGTGCAGGGAGTAAAGTGAGTACTCCGACCCAGTGAGTAATAAAAGTAACAACAGTCCGAAGATAAGAAAATCCAGTAAATACACAAAGTAAGCTACAATCCGAATATACAGCAACATATGGAACTGAGCAGCTAAACACCAGTATAAATACAAGTACATGAATGCAATGTAATGCATATGATGGTACATTCCAGTACCCATTATGGCGTGCAACCCGAGCCATCAATATTTATTTATCGTCGACGACGCTCACTGGGGGTGTGTACAGACTCCGGAGTGGCTCCTACAGCCCAAGCGCAATATCTTGGTCAGTCATTGTTACCTGACCGGTCAGCCATTGTTACCTGACCAATTTATATCATACAGTGCCATTGTTACCACTGTTCAAGTATATCATCCAGTGTCATTATTACCACTATTTCAAGTATATCACACAGTGTCATTGTTACCACTG
This sequence comes from Nicotiana tabacum, assembly GCF_000715075.1. Taxonomy (NCBI): domain Eukaryota; kingdom Viridiplantae; phylum Streptophyta; class Magnoliopsida; order Solanales; family Solanaceae; genus Nicotiana; species Nicotiana tabacum. The sequence goes on from NC_134085.1 coordinate 14,170,229, forward strand.
TTTCAAGTATATCACACAGTGTCATTGTTACCACTGTTTCAAGTATATCACACAGTGTCATTGTTACCACTATTTCAAGTATATCACACAGTGTCATTGTTACCACTGTTTCAAGTCACTTTATAATCAGTCCAGAAAATAATATAATAAGCCCCTTGGGCATTTACAAAACAGAAGTTCCCAGCCCGGAATACATTTAAAAATATCATTTAAGTTTTCAACACTTAGAATTATGGCTGAGTTTGCAAAACAGCATTTAAAACCTTGGACTGAAATTAAATGATATGCAAATCATGCTAAGCAGTAATATCAATCCTCGAAGGATTTTACAAATCGGCACAAGGCCCCAAACATGGCATCAAGCCCAGTAATATCAATGAAGTATGTGTATCAATCACCAGTATAGTATAAACATCACACGGGATGGACCAAGTCACAATCCCCAATAGTATCCAACCCCGCACTCGCCATGGAGTGCGTGTCACGCCTCAATATAGCGTTACGATGTGAAAGTCCGGGGTTTCAAACCCTCAGAACAACATTTACATCTATTACTCACCTCAAGATGGCCAAAAGTCTACTCCGCGATGCCCTTTCCTTTCGAATCGACCTCCTCGCGCGTCGAATCTTGCCAAAACCACAAGGAATATATTACAATAGGCTAAGGGAATATAACCCAATCGAAAAGACTCAAAAATATCGAAAATCACAAAATTTGCAAAACCCGAGCCCCGTGCCCACTTCTCGAAAAATTACGAAAGTCACATCACCGGATTCCTCGTCTCGCCATGAATCCGTACATATAAAATTTACCAAAATCAGAGTTCATTTGACCCCTCAAATCACCAAATCTTATTTTCAAATCCCTAGGCCTAAATCCTCAATTTTTCATGCTCAAATCCATACATAATTGATGTACTTAACTCAAAATAGGTGGGGATAACTTATCTTCACATTGATGATGAAAATCCCCTCTTGAAGCTCCCCAAAAATCGTCCATGCTTTGAAGAAATGAAGAAAAGTGAGCTAAATCCGTGTATAAAAGAATCTGCATGTGCTTCGTCGAGTTGTACCTTGCACTTGTGATATACAAGTTGTACATCCTATTAAAATTGTTCCTTGTCGGACACCTTCTGTTTAAACACCCATAACGTCTTGTATAAATATCCAAATGATAAACGATTTAAATATTTAGAAACTAGACTCAAAGGTCTTTAATTTTATAGGTTGTACACCATATAACTCTTTATATATCCCGAGATATGAGCTTCTAAAGTGCATCGTAAGTTCTGCCGAAATTGCTCCAGCAGCCCTTTTCGATCCATCGTAACTTTCTGAGATGATATCCAAATCGCGAATAATTTAACTTTCCGAAATGACATCAAAAATGTTGACCAAAGTCAACTTTAACAATAATAAATATCAAAAATTTTCAAATTTTTCCCATAATTCATATATTTCAACACAAAGATATTCCGGACACACTCCTAACTCCCAAATAACCTAACGAATCTATCCAAACCATAAAATTCGCATTTCGAATCCGATATCAAAATTTCCACTTCCGGCCAAATTTTCTCAAAAACCTTCAATTTTCCATCTTTAGCCGAACGACTCCAAAATGACCTACGGACCTCCGAATTCACGTCCGATCGCGCTCCCAAATCCAGAATCACCATACGGAGCTACTCCCAGTCTCGGAATCCCAAACAGACATCAATAACACTGAAATACACTTTAAACCAAACTGATGCAATTTCTTCTAAAATGCTATCTTCCACAATAGGCGCCAAAATGCTCCCGGGTTATCCAAAACCCGATCCGGGCATACGCCCAAGTCCGAAATCATCATATGAACCTGCTGGAACCTTCAGATCCCAATTCCGAGGTCGTTTACTCAAAATTCCAATCCTAGTTCATTTCTTCAATTTTAAGCTTTCAAAATGAGAATTTCCATTTAGATTTGACTCCAAACTTCTTGAATTTTAATTCTGACCATACACACAAGTCAATATACCTGAGATGAAGCCGCTCATGGCCTCAAACTGCTGAATGACACGCCGGAGCTCAAAACGACCGGTCGGGTCGTTATAATCTCCCCCACTTAAACATACGTTCGTCCTCGAACGTGCTGAGAACTACACTGAAGTAGTCTGAAATCACTTGTTTAACACATCATGCACCTTCCCATGCTACCACTACTCCGTTGAGCACATTAGCTCGATAATTCTGTAGATATACTTATTTATTCAAGCAAATAAGCCATTAGGCCCAATTCCAACATCCTGAATTTCCCTGCCAAGCCTGTTTCCATCATACGACCACCATATCAATCTCCACACGCTGTACCCAAACATGACTGCATAACTTCGCTTAATTCACACTTTGCATCACTTTACTCATGGAACCACAATAACATTCTTTAAACATAATAGTCGAAATTCTACGAATCTGATGCTCCCATTGCATCTCATGATCTACACAGGTCTTGCTCTAGTTTTTTTTTTCAACACCGATACGACTGAAGAGATGTGCCGAAATTCACAACCAACTTCTAAATCAACAATTTATTGGATCTACACTCCTGACAAGTTCCATTACCTTGTCCCAAACCAAAGAATGATCTTTGCTCTATAATATACTTCATATAATCAGTTTGCACTGACCCCAAATCTAGTAACCTCGTCTCACCCAGTACGAACTGCTCAAGAAATAAGCCACCTCAGACATAATCAAAAATCCCACAAGATGCCACAATATGCCAGTATGCTATCAATTCGAACGCGATACAAAAGGAAGGCGAACTCTAGAAGGAACTACTCAACTCGCACACTAACATAGACTTCCTCAGAAAACAAGGAAACAGAACACACAAAAGCAAATATGGGCACTAAACTGAACATCACACTGTTGCGGCATGCAACCCGATCCAAACAAAATACCCATGGCGGTGTGCCACCCGATCCACATATAGAACTCACATAAGGAGATATACGTCGAGCTGAATAGCTCATCACATCAAAATACCGAATATCAGTCATAAACACACTAAGGTGCATAATATCATTCCCAAGGAAACATATAGCGCTATAGGCTACAAACTCAAGAACAACTGAGGTGCGATACATGATCTAAGTCTCATCCTACTCATATAACATCATCGCTGAGCGAAACCTCAACACATAAGGAATTTACCAAGCCGTCTCACAACTCATACGGTGCAATATATCTTTACATGAATTAACTAACCACGAAATAAGACGCGACTATCCTTCCATAAAGAGCGCATTGCTGAAATAAACACAACTGGCCTGACGTAAGGCTCACTTCCACATTTAAATCTATCCACCGACCTCAAGTCGATCCTGATCGTGCCAAGCTAGGCCAATAATCTTTCACAGGTCCATAACCCAATAAACAGAGTGCCCTCCAGGCATAAATTCTCAAATGGATGATATTACCAAAATCCTCATACTTGGCTTAAATTTCTAATTAATCAAGTGACTACATGTCACACTTATACAATATTCCTGTGGGACAAGCTCCCACCATCTTCCGAAATAATTAACGGGTCTGCACATCCAAATCACCTGCTGCACTAACGCTGAAAAGAGATCAAGAATCCCTAACCAGGATGCAAAGCCTTTCTCACAGAACATCGACCTCAGGTGATACTGACGTCAATACTCATCTTACTCAAAACACTGAAACTCATATACTGCTCATCCGAGATCGTGACATCACAGTCATTGACCAAACTGCAACCTTGGTCCTTACTTCAAATTCCATACCACTCACTGCACCTCACGTGCCAATATACGATAGACGCGATTTCCATCACAACTCTGGAACCGCCGATAGGCTAATACTTCATCACATAAGACTTTCCATTTAACTCACTTCAGGAGAACTATAGCAACATACAGGCGAATCCTCATAATCGTCGAATATGCCAATCTCTAAGTAGTTGTCCAAGCCACCATAACACTTTCTGGGATCCGCCTACTCATAATAGGCCCTAACAAAAGAATGCTTCAGAATAACATCAATCACTGCGGCCGACAAGCCTCACATACATAACTCGATCACGCTAAACGAACCGATCACTGACACCAGTATACCAACTCAACTATGGCTAATCAATCTACTTCCTTCCAATTTATCCTTGATTGCCTTAGAAATAATAATATCTTCCTTTAACACCTAACTTATTTCAACCAAACTCACCCCGAGTGACCTTAAATCACGAGACCATGCTGTCTCAAATACCATAACCATTTTATGTCTCTCAAATGCTACACCGCAAGTCAAAACATCATAGAACATTCTGTGTCTTTCTTCATAAGCTGCTTCAAAAGCTTGACTCTCAACCGTACTTATAGACTCAAAATCATTAGGCACCACACTTTACCTCTTGAATTAACTAGGACCGCTATTGAGAGCCACCCAGCTCTGACTTGGCCCCGAATGCAACCAACTCTACTGAATTTTATAACATATGAATACCCTCTCGATAAAGCACCTAGAGGGATCACTTCCCTCGAAGCCTGCACCTATACGAGGAATAAATCATGAATCTTCCCTCAAGTCTGAACATGAGCCAATAAGGCTAACCATAGCATGCATCCAACAATTCATTTACTCAAATTACCACTCATGGTCCTTTTCCGTAGCTGCAATAACCCACCAATACGCCAATAACCAGAATTCACGCAGGTAATAAACCGTGCAATCAGCTAATCAACAGCAAGCTCCCCAACTTGGCTCGAAGCCATAGATCACAACACATATACTCTATTGTTGTCGTAATATCATGGTGAGATTAAACTCACTCCATCATAAGCTCGTGGAAACACGAATCATCTGGAATTTTAACTCTTCTGCAATTCTTGCATTTACTCACACAACAGTTAAGCCCACTCTCTAGGCGACCAATTTTTTTTTAAGTCCTAAATTTTTCAAAAATTTCGGCAGAGCTTCCTTTGTAATTGGTCATATCCACCTGCCAGAGAATCACCAAAACCATCCTAACAACACATCCACAACTTGACAAAGCATCACAATGCATATCAATTACATAAATCTAAATTGATACATGGACATGCGTTGCACCTATTTGAATCATAACACATAGAAAATACCCTTCAACCCTCCATTACTGGGCTATTCAACCAAGTAGGAACATATTCTTCCTTTAATATTTTCGACCTTCAAGGTGGTCTCCTTGACTCAACGATTTCGTCATAATACATTTACAGAAGCGATCTCAGCTCCCAGACTTATCTAACTAGGAGACACGAAAAATATTCTTCACGCGCCCATAACTCGGGCTACTCAACAAATCACAATAAGAAACGAATCACTTAACAGTTCATCTACTATCCAGTAGGCTTCTTCGCCACTACCAAGTCGTACAAATACACCTCGCAACACTAACATACTCATCACGTGGATATCCAACCACCATTCCGGCTAACAAGGACAATAATGAACATATGAGTTCAAAACACTTGCTCACAAAATTAGCACCTCGGTGCTCAAGCCATTGGCAAAGATTTGGCCTCAAGTCCTCCAGACTGGTCTAACTTCAAACTCACAGAGATTACACCTCGCCCCTCGATCGGGGAATCAAAAACCATCGAGACACATCTGATACTGAGCGCCCGTTGGTGCATACGATCACGCGGAAGGAATTTCAAAAGTTTCTTTTCAAGCTGAATCAAGGACGCACGATAAGAATTCAAGAATGTGAAGTTTTCCTAAAGGTTCGACAGCCTCTCGAGGATAGGTACAGACGTCTCCGTACCGATCCGCGAGACTCTACTAAACTGGCTCATGACTCGCGAGACCAAGTAACCTAGGCTCTGATACCAACTTGTCGCGACCCAAATCCCGGTCATGATGGTGCCCAACACACTACTAGGCAAGCCCGACCATTATTCAACACTTAACCCAATTTATCAAAAATAGCGGAAAGAAATATCAATTAAGCAAGATTAAAGTACTGAAGACTTTAACAAAATATACAATATAATCTCACTAGGACCCGGTGACACGAATCTGAGCCTCTAGAATACAGAATATCATCCTAATACACGGTATATCCAAAGTCCGATAATTCGAAAATAAAGAGATAGGATAGGAGGGAGAAGATCAATGACTGCGAACGCCGTGCAGCTACCTCGATACTCCCAAAGGCTGGATCTGTTGATCAACTGGATCTACTGAGCCTGAGACTGCCCTGGATCTGCACACAAGGTACAGGGAGTAAAGTGAGTACTCCGACCCAGTGAGTAATAAAAGTAACTACAGTCCGAAGATAAGAAAATCCAGTAAATACACAAAGTAAGCTACAATCTGAATATACAGCAACATATGGAACTGAGCAGCTAAACACCAGTATAAATACAAATACATGAATGCAATGCAATGCATATGATGGTACATTCCAGTACCCACTGCGGCGTGCAGCCCGAGCCATCCATATTTATTTATCGTCGACGGCGCTCACTGGGGGTGTGTACAGACTCCGGAGGGGCTCCTACAGCCCAAGCGCAATATCTTGGTCAGTCATTGTTACCTGACCGGTCAGCCATTGTTACCTGACCAATTTATATCATACAGTGCCATTGTTACCACTGTTCAAGTATATCATCCAGTGTCATTGTTACCACTGTTTCAAGTATATCACACAGTGTCATTGTTACCACTGTTTCAAGTATATCACACAGTGTCATTGTTACCACTGTTTCAAGTATATCACACAGTGTCAATGTTACCACTATTTCAAGTCACTTTATAATCAGTCCAAAAAATAATATAATAAGCACATTGGGTATATACAAAACAGAAGTTCCCATCCCGGAATACATTTAAAAATATCATTTAAGTTTTCAACATTTAGAATTATGGCTAAGTTTGCAAAACAACATTTAAAACATTGGACTAAAATTAAACGATATGCAAATCATGCTAAGCAGTAATATCAATCTTAGAAGGATTTTACAAATCGGCACAAGGCCCCAAACATGGCATCAAGCCCAGTAATATCAATGAAGTATGTGTATCAATTACCAGTATAGTATAAACATCACACAGGATGGACCAAGTCACAATCCCCAATAGTATCCGACCCCGCACTCGCCATGGAGTGCGTGTCACACCTCAATATAGCGTTACGATGTGAAAGTCCGGGGTTTCAAACCCTCAGAACAACATTTACATCTATTACTCACCTCAAGATGGCCAAAAGTCTACTCCGCGATGCCCTTTCCTTTCGAATCGACCTCCTCGCGCGTCGAATCTTGCCAAAACCACAAGGAATATATTACAATAGGCTAAGGAAATATAACCTAATCGAAAAGACTCGAAAAATATCGAAAATCACGAAATTTGCAAAACCCGAGCCCCGGGCCCACTTCTCAAAAAATTACGAAAGTCACATCACCGGATTCCTCGTCTCGCCACAAGTCCGTACATATAAAATTTACCAAAATCGGAGTTCATTTGACCCCTCAAATCACCAAATCTTATTTTCAAATCCCTAGGCCTAAATCCTCAATTTTTCATGCTCAAATCCATACATAATTGATGTACTTAACTCAAAATAGGTGGGGATAACTTACCTTCACATTGATGATGAAATCCCCTCTTGAAGCTCCCCAAAAATCGTCCATACTTTGAAGAAATGAAGAAAAGTGAGTTAAATCCGTGTATAAAAGAATCTACTTGTGCTTCGTCGAGTTGTACCTTGCACTTATGCTATACAAGTTGTACATCCTATTAAAATTGTTCCTTGTCGGACACCTTCTGTTTAAACACTATAACGTCTTGTATAAATATCCAAATAACAAACGGTTTGAAGATTTAGAAACTAGACTCAAAGACCTTTAATTTGATAGGTTGTACACCATACTCTTTATATATCCCGAGATATGAGCTTCTAAAGTGCATCGTAAATTCTACCGAAATTGCTCCAGCAGCCCTTTTCGATCCATCGTAACTTTCTGAGATGATATCCAAATCGCGAATAATTTAACTTTCCGAAAACTAGAATGTATGGGCTACAACTTTTGTGTTTTGCACTTTTTCTGATTTCTTATAGATTACAAGATATGAGCTTCCAAACTGGACTACTCGCACCTAAAGTTTTCTGGGCACAGCAGAATTTTCTGCAATTTTTCCTAAGTCCGAAATCACTCCGAGACACCTCTGAAACACTCCCGAGCCCTCGGGGCTCCAAACCAAATATGAACACTGACTCTAAAACATCACACGAACTTGCTCGAGCGATCAAATCGCCAAAATAACATCAAAATCAATGATTTGAGCCTTAAATCCAAGAATTCTTTCAAATTTCATAAACTTTTAAATTTTCCAATTTAAGGCCGAAACCCATCAAACAACGTCCGTTTGTAACCAAACTTTACAGGAAGCGCTTAACCAACATATATGACCTGTACCCGGCGTCGGAACCAAAATACGAGCCCGATACCATTACTTTCTGATCAAATTTCATTTTCATTTTCCATAAACATTTTCAGAAAACAATTTCACGAAAAAATTCGTTTCTCGGGCATGTGACCTCGGAATTCGATTCCGGAAACACGTTCAACTCCCATATTTTTCTATGGACCTTTTGAGACCGAAAAATCACGGGTCCGGATCCGTTTACCAAAAATGTTGACCAAAGTCAACTTTAACAATATTAAATATCAAAATTTTTCAAATACCCATAATTCATATATTTCAACACAAAGATATTCCGGACACACTCCTAAGTCCCAAATAACCTAACGAAGCTATCCAAACCATAAAATTCGCATTTCGAATCCAATATCAAAATTTCCACTTCCGGCCAAATTTTCTCAAAAACCTTCAATTTTCCATCTTTAGCCGAACGGCTCCAAAATGACCTACGGACCTCCGAATTCACTTCCAATCGCGCTCCCAAATCCATAATCACCATACGGAGCTACTCCCAGTCTCGGAATCCCAAACAGACATCAATAACACTAAAATGCATTTTAAACCAAACTGATGCAATTTCTTCTAAAATGCTATCTTCCACAATAGGCGCCAAAACGCTCCGGGGTTATCCAAAACCCGATCCGGGCATACGCCCAAGTCCAAAATCATCATACGAACCTGTTGGAACCTTCGTATCCCAATTCCGGGGTCGTTTACTCAAAATTCCAATCCTAGTTCATTTCTTCAATTTTAAGCTTTCAAAATGAGAATTTCCATTTAGATTTGACTCCAAACTTCCTGAATTTTAATTCTGACCATACACACAAGTCAATATACCTGAGATAAAGCCTCTCATGGCCTCAAACTATTGAATGACGTGCCGGAGCTCAAAACGACCGGTCGGGTCGTTACACTAACAAAATTCTAAAAATATTGAAATTGACACACATAATAATTAAGGATAAATTGGTGTAACCAGGCCTCAAATATCGAGCCTAAAATCCATAGATAATTACTCAGTCCAATTTTAAAAATAATTATTTAATTTATTAAACTAACAAAATTCTAAAAATGTTGAAATTGACACACATAATAATTAAGGATAACTTGGTGCTACCGGGCCTCAAATATCGAGCCTGGAACCCATAGGTAATTACTCAGTCTAATTTTAAAAATAATTATTTAATTTATTAAATTAACAAAATTCTAAAACTATTGAAATTGACACATATAATATTTAAGGATAACTTGGTGCTACCGGGCCTCAAATATCGAGCCTGGAACCCATAGGTAATTACTCAGTCCAATTTTAAAAATAATTATTTAATTTATTAAATTAACAAAATTCTAAAACTATTGAAATTGACACACATAATAATTAAGGATAACTTGGTGCTACTGGGCCTCAAATATCGAGCCTGGAGCCCATAGATAATTACTCAGTCCAATTTTAAAAATAATTATTTAATTTATTAAACTAACAAATTTCTAAAAATGTTTAAATTGACACACATATAATTAAGGATAACTTGGTGCTACTGGGCTTCAAATATCGAGTCTGGAACTCATAGATAATTACTCAGTCCAATTTTAAAAATAATTATTTAATTTATTAAACTAAGAAAATTCTAAAAATTTGAAATTGACACACATAATAATTAAGGATAACTTGGTGCTACCGCGCCTCAAATATCGAGCCTGGAACCCATAGATAATTACTAAGTCCAATTTTAAAAATAATAATTTAATTTATTAAACTAATACACACAATTAATTTTCTTTAAATTATAGTAGACGACATGGACTTTCCGCCTGCGCATCCTGGACCAGCCGAGGATTAGCTATTAGTGTTGCAGGGCGACCATAGGTCCTCCTTTGTATGGGAGGGACATTTATCGGATCAGCCTCTCCGTGCTAGGAGTGCTGACAATATGTGGGACTTCATGGCGCAACATCATTTCCATGCCCGCGTAGTCGCGCGCCTACAGGCTATGGGCTTCTATACAATTTTTCGGATTGGGCGGATGCAGCTTGATTGGTCTCTCATCATGGCCATGGTAGAGCGGTGGCGACCGGAGACGCACACTTTTCACTTGCCCACTAGAGAGGCCACCATCACGCTGGAGGATGTTCAAGTTTTGTACGGGCTGCGCGTAGATGGACGGGCCGTTGCACTGACCCAGTACATTAGATCCATGATGTGTGGATAGTATTTGGATATGATGGGGCAGTATACTGGTTACAGACCTCAGGGTGATGCTGTACAGAGAGGGGGCAATGCGTTGCTTTGTGAGCCATGAGAGATCATATGTCGTTTTTGCACCCAGACATTACCGGCGAGACAAAGGATCTCCATATTGAGCGGTACACAAGGTTGGCATTGCTCCTACTTTTCGGGGGTGTCTTGTTCCCGAACACTTCGGGAAGTCTAGTGAGTATGCGTTTTCTCCATCATCTGTAGCAGCTAGATGATTTACCCCTGTACAGCTGGGGTGTTACTGTTCTCGCATACTTGTATAGGAGCATGTGCCGGGCGAGCATGCTTTGCCAAGTGGACATATGTGGTTTTTCTTGCCCCTTCTACAGGTGACAACATTTTCGAATACTCTGTTCATTACTCCGAATTCTATATGGTCGAAATGACTCTTAAATTTTACGTCAACCTTTTATCTTAGGTTTGGGCCTGCAGCGGATCATGCCGTTGCAGCCACCTCTACCACCACTAGAGCTCGGTGAGGCTCATCCGTTTCTCCCTCTAGCTTCTAGGTGGGTTCTACGGCGTGGGAACTACCGAGGGACCGATGCTCATCATAATCTCCCCCTTGTCAAGGATGTGTTAGATATGCTGGTGGCCGGACAGGTAAATATGAACCTACACATACTTGTTTTAAATTGAGTTGTGTTGCGCATACTCACTTTTATGTTATTATTTGGTAGTTCATCTGGACGTCATACATCGACGAGTTGCTAGCTCAGCTGCTCGCTTATTGCTCAGTCGATCGACCGCTTTGGAGCACCTCCGTCCTGATGATCTTCTTCGATATGGTTGAGTATCATGCCACATAGCGTGTACTTTGCAAGTTTCACCGTCCCCAGCCTATACCGGGGGAGCCTGCATGGGTGCCTACACACTATCAGTGGGATGATTGTACTAGGGTGGACGATAGATTTATGGGATGGCTAGAGCAGCAGGTCCATATTTGGAAGCAGCGAGGTGACCGTATTCCGCCACCACCTTCATTTACCCAGGAGGCCACTATTCAGCTATATACGTCATGGTACCGCCATCACACCCGACTGATGATCAGTAACCCCATTCATTTACTTGGCGAGCGCTACAGACCATACGCCGGGAGGCACGAGGCACTGGTATGTTTTTGTGGCTTATTAATATCTTATATTTGTGATATAGCATTATTTAATTAATATCTTAAGTGTTTCACAGGCTATTAGGCATCACCTGGTCTACCAGTTGGGACAAGAGATGCAGCAGCATGCCAACAGTGCTGCACTCATTGAGTATGGCCGGCTGGTGGCAGATCTGGCTCGTCGGACCCTGTTTCAAGCGAGAGATGGCGCGAGGTTGGATCACGAGGCTCAGTATGCGGCGCCAGAGGACTACCATCGGGGTAGGGCTGTCCCATGAGGTAGGGGTAGGGAACGAGGGAGGGGTGCCCCACGGGGTCGCGGGGGACGGCGAGGAGGTGGTCCCCAGCAAGGGGGCATTGAGGCACCTGTCGACCCACCTGTTGAGGGACATGATGAGGATTTTGGAGATGAGGATCTTGGAGATGAGGATCTTGGAGATGATCAGCCGGGTTATATACCTCAGCTAGATGAGCCTTCCAGCGGCATGCCATCGTACAACCTTCAACTATCTCTGCCAGCATCGCAGGTCACCCCGTCAGGAGCATTGTTGATCACGGGTACATTCGACGGGGATGTAGACCAGTACTTTGTAGTCCCATCTACCGCAGCTGAGGATCGACCGACCCGGGACGTGGATGGCAGGCGCACGTTGAGTTATGCCTCATCCCCGACGGTTGATGCGGATCTACCACAGGTGCAGGTATGTTTGTATTACTGTAAAATTTCAATTTGTTTTCTTTTCCTTAATGAGCTGCCATTAATTAATTTTTAACATTCTTATGAAGGCTTCGTCCAAGCCCATCTTTGAGGCCTCTTCTACCGATCTTGCCAGCTGTGGTGTCGATGCTGTTGCACATCGTCACATAAAGAGGCGGCTTGATGATGATGATCCAGATAGTGTACCGGGGCGGCAGGGGATGCGACTCAGGCCAGCAGCAGCACTGAAGCACACAGGCTGCGAGACACATTAATTTACTTATGTTTTTACTTTGTGTAAATAGTACATTATGTAAATAATGGTAACAATTATGTTTTAGAAACAATTTTATTTTAATTGCATTTGAACAACAATTTTACTTTAACAGTGCAACACAAACCTTGCAAACCTAACACAAAAACAAACAGTAGAACTAGTGAAAACACTTGACAAAGGAAACATAAAGATACACTACACCGCTCAACACGTACATGCCATTGTTTAGTTACTACCGCCTAGTATTCTCTGCTCCAACCACTTGAGCTTGTCTTCCGGATTTTTTTATCTTCTTCCACCTCCTTGAGTTTCGTCTTCAACTCCGCAATTTCTTGCTTGGATTGGCTCTCTCTGTCCCACTGCCCCGTACACACATTATGAAGATGATACAACTTGTCTTTGTAGTATTCCTGCTCATGTGGTTCATCAACCCACACCTTAAAATTGCATATAGGTACGTCAGGTTGCCTATAAAACTTGTTTATACATGCCCAGTAGTGGCGTCCAGCTTCTTCCCAACAATCGTACATCATGCTTTTGGTTTCGCAGTCGCACCTTGGGCAATAAAGGGGTTGTTGAGACATTTCTTAAAGAGAAACTTTGGTTTTATGGAAATATTTGCTATAGGTTGTTGTTAACCGCAGAAAATAACTAGAATGCGCTCGTTATTTATAGGCAAGATTTCACATAAAACGTACTATTATACCATGCTTTACATACACATAAAACATAGTATTATACCACGTTTTACATATTAAATTTTTCTGCAAGAAAACAGCATTTTCACATGTTTTTCAACTTTTTCAGAACGACAAGACAACTCAAAAAAATATAGTATTATATCGCGCTTTACATATATTTTTTTTTATTTTTAGATTGGTCTTCCTTAGTAACACCAATAAGTTGAATATTTGAACAATTCTACGAAGAAAATACTACATTATGTAAATAATGGCAACAATTCTATTTTAACAACATTTTTATTGTAACAGAATTTGAACAACAATTTTATTTTAACATGACAACACAAACACAAACATAGCAAACCTAAAGATACACATAACAAAAAACAAACAGTACAACTAATGAAAACACGTGGCAATGGAAACATAAAGATACACTACTACGCTCAACACGTACAAGCCACTGTTTAGTCACGACCGGCTACTACTCTCTGCTCCAACCACTTGAGTTGGTCTTCCAGCTTTTTTTTTTCTTCTTCCACCTCCTTGAGTTTCGCCTTTAACTCCTCAATTTCTTGGTTGGTTCGGCACTCTCTTTCCCATTGCCTCGTACACAAATTATGAAAATCATAAATTCTCTCTTTGTAGTATTTCTGCTCATATGGTTCATCCATCCATACCTCAAAATCACATGTAGGCTCGCCGGGTTGCCTATCAAACTTTTTCATACACGCCCAGTAGCGGCGCCCACCTTCTTCCCACCAATTGTACAAACTGCATTTTTTTCCGCAATAGCACCTTGGGACATAAAGGGGTTGTTGAGACATTTCTTAAAGAGAAACTTTGGTTTTATGGAAATATTTGCTATTGGTTATTGTTAAGCACAGAAAATAACTAGAATGCACCCGTTATTTATAGGCAAGATTTCACATAAAACGTAGTATTGTACCACGCTTTACATATTAAATTTCTCTGAAACGAAACTGCTTTTTCACATGGTTTTCAACTTTTTCAGAATGACAAGACAACTCAATAAAATGTAGTATTATACCGCGCTTTACATATTAAATTTTTCTGTAAGAAAACTGCTTTTTCACATGGTTTTCAGCTTTTTCAAAATGACAAGACATCTCAAAAAAACGTAGTATTATATCGCGCTTTACATATTAAATTTATTTTTTAATATTAAATTTTTTGTATTTTTTACAAACACCAATAAGTTTAATATTTGAACAACTATATCAAAAGGTCATGTTAAAAAATAAGATGTACCAAGATTATGGAACATAATTTTATTTGATAAATATTGCAACATACACAAGTATAGACACGTATTACAAAAAACAATATGAAAACAAAAGACTAGGGGTATCCTTGATGTTGGGTACATTCGAAGAACTTGCACCAAGAGCTGGATTACCACCGCCACGCACACCACCTGAAGGACATTTACGACGGTCGTGTCCTGTTTGCGAGCATATGCCACATTTACGCGCATAAACGGTGTCACCAACATCCATTTGGTTCCGTATACACGTTTTCTTTTGCACTTGCAGCTTGCGCAAATAGTCCTTGTTACATACCATCTTAAAAGGTTCCGCCGGCCAATAATGCTCAGCACCTAATGGCTGCAACTGCCCACTATACGTGTCTACGTATGCAGCAACATTGTATTGCCTATCAATATAGTTGGTTGTCCCAAAACCAACTTATTAAAAGCACTTCAACGCATGTGCGCACGACATGTGGTAGATGGTCCATTTCCCACATGAACACAACCTTCTGGCTTCATTCACCGTCTATAGATTATTCCCACTGTGTTTGCGGATAGCGGTCTTAACTTCAAAAACACCCCGGTCATGATCGTACTGTAGAAATGAATGCCAATGTGCTCGCCTCTTGTACCTTTCAAATCTTCTCATGGGTATTGGCATAAATTGAACACCCCTGTCCATCAATGCCGATGCAGCTCCATGCCTTTCAACTAACCTCTCCGCACTCTGTTTGAATATCATGCGGACCATGGCAGTGACAGGCAATCCACGGGCAGACTTCAACAAGATGTTGAATGACTCCGACACATTTGTAGTTAGGGCTCCCCATCTTCTGCCACCATCAGCATGCAATTTCCACATGTGAAGCTCATGTCCCATCAGCCAAGTATAGGCTTGTGGATCTAGCTGTCGGATCGCTTCCATGCGCCTCATGAATTTGCACTGCTGGTGCTCAGTTGCATCCATCCACATTAAGTCATGTAAGGCCTTGTCAAGATATTTCTTCTGGAAATTGGCCTTCAGGTTCCTCACACAATAATGGCGGTACGCATAGGGTTCCAGCCATTCAGGCAAGTGTTGTACAAAACATAAAATACCACCATGTCGATCAGATATTAGACAAATACATGAACGTTGTTTGACAACAAACTGCTTCAAGTGGTTCAAGAAAAGCGTCCACGTCTAGTCGCTTTCGTTGGCACAAATGGAAAAAGCTAGTGGAAATATTTGTTCGTTGGCATCTAATGCAACTGCAATCAAAAGCTTAATATCATACTTTCCATAGACATGAGTATCGTTTATGGAAATTACAGACGACAATGCACAAAACCATCAATTGTTGGTTTAAATGACCAGAACACATAGTTGAAAATATATTACGATCTGTCCGGACTCCGCTCAAGCCTCCATTCAATAACAGTCCAGGGGTTAAAGTGTTGCAGTGCGGCCATATACCTGAGCAGCAATGAAAACGACTTATCCCAGTCTCCATAAATAAGTTCAAAGGCATGTTTGCGACCCAGATATGACTTTCTTTTGGTTATAGTACAACTATACTCCTGGTGGACGGCTGTAATACACTCTTTAATCTTGAACCTAATGGACACTTCCAAATATGGAATCAAGACAAGAGAAATCAAGTCTACATCCAGGTTGAAATGATTCTCATTGAATGTGTCCATTTCACATCTGTGGGTGCTAATACATTTACCCACTTTCCACAAACCTGATTTCTTCTTGCTGGCACGCAACATCCAGTGACAACCCATAAAGTCTCTATGACATACAACCTTGTATACCTCCATAGTTGACTCCCTTACCGTCATCTCTCGGCACTCTCTTACACTGTAGATTTTTACAGTCCTAATTAGGCGAGCTTTATCGGGGAAATACATGCCCTTTCTCAGAACCGCTGGTCTAGACTCATCCCACATTGCTGACAGAATTTCATCATTATCCCTTGTGAGGGCATCCACGTTCGGCATACTTGGCAAATTATCAAGGTAGGAAATATTCCGCTCATGAAATGGCACGTGGAACTCGTACACTCTTTGTCTAGCGGGAGGTGGAGGAACATGCTCCCTCGTCAGCTCAGGTTCAACATTCACTTCCTCCTCCTCATCACCCTCATCAGGGAAGGGTGTGTCATCTCCAGACTCATCCGCATTATTGTCATAATCACTATCATCTTCCTGACTCTGCGCATCTGCCAAATCACGAGTCAATACATTGTCTGTGGGAAACTGTGTGAGGTCAGGAACATCAAGAAGCTCGTTTTCACTGCATAAAAAGAACAAAATGATAAGTTACCCAACTAGATAAATACTTTACATATAGCTATATCACTTTACTTACAAGCCGTACTGTCTTGACGTTTCATGATGGATATTTTCTTGTTGGTGACGACTCCCGGATGGACCACCGTGGTCCAATACGCCAGAACTATGCATATTCCAACTAGGGCCGGGGTCATAACTTGTAAAATTCATATCCGGACGGTACCCCCTATGAAAATATGAGTGTTAATACAAATCCAATTAAAACATAAAATAAACAATGCTAAAGCGTAGAAAAATTGAAGTTTACCAGTCGTCTTGTGGATTATATAAAGTCAAAAAATTATTTTGTGCCTGCTCATTTGCCGGTGGTGACAAGTTTAAATCAAGGCAAGCTCTTTCATCAGCAATCTATCCGGCAAAAACTGCTCCAGAATAACCACCCGATGACTGGGGGTTATCCCTACTATGCGCGCCCTCATTTTTGGGAACGTCTTCAATCTTGACGTATATTTCAAACAATTTTATTACAATAAATTCCCTGTATTCATCCGAAATCCGCAAAAAATCTCTAAGAGTTTCATCATCTTCGATGTTAAACTCAAAATAATAAGCAAACCCCTGCGGAGTCACTGAATATGGAAATTTATCGGTTACTTTAAGGTTAACTGAATGCTTCCTCACACTCTTCTTTTTACGTAACAACGATGCCACTTTATCGTACTCCATTGTAAGCGGCAATTTAACAGTGACGGCAATTTAACAGTGACGCTGTGGAGGTGAGCTATACCTCACAGAGTTATTCTCCAGCACAACCTCACCCCCCCAATATAATGAACCCCTTATTTTTGGCTCTTCAGATATTATAAAAAAAAATGATTGATAAGAAAAAGAGAGAAGTATGAACGGAAGTTTGAAGAAAGTATTGAATGGATTTTCATAAAATTGAAACGCCTTTAATAAGGCAAGTCCGAGCCTGGGGTGCAGAATTATTTTATGTAAAACGCAGTACAATACCACGTTTTATGTATTTCAATTATTGTTATGTCAGTTATCCGCAGAACACTTATTGGTGGGCCCAAAAATCAGAATAAAACACAGTATAATAATACGTTTCAGTGTAAAATGCAGTATAATACTGCGTTTTACACTAAAAATTAATTCTCTGCAGTCCTGCAGAAGTAGGCCCAAATATTATAGGGAAACGCAGTATAGTACTGCGTTTAAGTTAAACATAGTATTATACTATGTTTTCCTGGAAAAAAGATATTTTTTTAATAAAACGCAATATAGTATATGGGTGTTTATCGGGTGGGCTGGGACGGGCTGAACAGGAAAACCCCCAGCTCGTTCGGTTAGCAGGCGGGCTATTAGCGGGCTGGGGATAACGGGTTGTTATAGGGCTGGGATTTTTCGGGTTTTCGTGGGCCCGTACGGGTTAGGGCTCACACGGGATCGGGCAGGCCGGGCTCAAATTTTAATTTTTTTTTTTAATTTAAATTTTATTTTTCTTATTCAATGTTATTGATAGTTAAGTATTTGCAAACTTTTAAGGGTTAGAATTAAACTTTGAAGTTTAAAGTTTAAAGTTTTAAATTTGAAATTTGTATTTTATAATTATAAAATTGAAATTGGAAAGTAAGTGGCTACAAAAAATTATTTAATAAGAGTATAAGACCAATAGGCAAATGTAAGGAACAAACTCCGAAGGCTTTCATTTATATTTTTAATATTTCAACTTAATTTGCAAGTTCTTTTTTGATTTTTTTTTATTTTTGAACTTGCAAATTAAAACTTAAAAGTTTACAATAATTATAAAAAATAAGAAATAGTACATCACATGCTTTGCATCATTTTTGTAAGTTCTTCCATATCAACATGAGGTTCTTGGTTTCCGAGATTGGTTGAATCGGAACCATAAACCATTATATCTCCAATTTCTTGGTCCTCGTCTTCGTCTACCTCGTCACGCCCTTGATTTTGCCGTTCTGATCTTATCCAATCTCTGAAGCACACTAGAATTTCCAAAGCGTTGCTGCCCAATGAATGACGGGTATCTCCTAGCTGCTGCCTTGCTTGGCCAAATGCGCTCTCTGATGCGACTGTTGAAATCGGCACATTTAGCACATCTCGAGCCATGACCGAAAGAATAGGAAATTGATTTGAGTTGCTCCTCCACCAACTCAGCGGTAGAAAATCCTTTGTGAGAGGCTCCGGTGACTTTTGCAAGTAGAATTGTAGTTCATCAATATTACTGCTACTGGTTTGTTGATGCTCTCCTAGTGTAGACCAAATCTGATAATCTTGAACACAATCATCATCATCCATAGTTGTTCCAGATGTTGAAGGATTAGTTGAAGGAATATTTGCATCTACAACCGAAGAAGCATCAACAATGTTAGCATAATAATTATATAAAGTTTGTAAATGTGTGTGTAGCTCAGAAATACAAGTGTCAATATCAGGAGTTTCAGTTGGGCCAATATCCATATAAGTATATAAAGCTCTAATTAATTGGCGACACTTTATCATTTTGACAGTAGGGTTTAAAATAGCACCAATTAGGTAAATATAGGGAATTGGGTGGAAATACTTTTTAAACTTATCTAGCATAGATTCAACAACAGTAGCATATCCTTCTTTCTGCTTCAAATTATGTAGTAAAAGAGAAATTTCAGCAATATGAACTAAACCATTTGAAATGGTAGGATAATAAGCTCCAGAAAACTCAAGTGTAGCCACATAAAATTTTTGTAAAAATTGTATAACATCATGAATGACTTCCCAAGTTCTAGATATTAACAAACGGTTAGGATCGATACAATGAGAATTAGCAATTTCAGTTATAGGCATTCTATATTTATAACAATATTTTAAGAACAAATAAGTATAATTCCACCTAGTAACTATTTCTTCAGGCATGAGTCTTGGTTTTAGTCCATAGTGTACACATTTTTCCTTAAATGCATTTAATCTAGCACTTCTATTATTTCCTTGAATTACACCAACAACTCTCCTAATTAAAGTAATTTCATCTCTAAATAATTCAAGGCCACTCTTCACAATCAAGTTATAAATATGACATGCACATCTAACATGAAATATTTTAGGAATTGGTGGGTGTAGATGCAATTTTAATATTGTAATAGCAGCAGTGTTGTTAGAAGCATTATCAAATGACATACACAAAACTTTTTCTGCAAGATTATAAAATATAGCAACTTCATGTATAGTATTACTTATAAATGCACAAGTATGACTTTGATCTTCATCATATTTAAAAGCAATAATAAGTTTTTGCATACAAAAATTATCATCTATCCAATGGCATGTAATAGTCAAATAATCATTTTCATTCACAGCACGACCAATATCAGAAGTAAGAGAAACTTTACAAGGAAGACTTGCGAACAAATAACGTATAGATGTCTGATATTGTCCAAAAGGCCTAAAGATATCAGCTCTACAAGTACTTCTAGGAATACCTTTAAACATAGGGTTATAAATTATTTGAATATAAGTAACAAGATACGGTGAAGAAGCAAAACTAAAAGGTAAACAACCTAAAACAATCATTTTAGCTAATTCTTCCCGATCTTTCTTAATATCGTATTTCCCAAATAACCCACAAGTACTCGGGTTAAGTCTTTGTTGCCCAGATAACTCATCTACTCCCCATTCAAGAGGGTGTTTCTCTTCCATATGCCTACGAAGTTGACCCGTTCCCCCTCCTTTACCGGGCTCATGTTTATAATGTTCACTACAAATTTTACATTTTACATATTTTTTTTGATCTTCTAGTCTTTCAAAAAACATCCAACACTTACTTCTTAATCGTCGATTCTTCTTAATAGGGAGAGGAGGCCTACTTGTTGCACCTGCACCCCTAACATTTTGAGTTTGACTAGCATTACCAGGTGTAGGTGGTGGTGTGTCAAGATTATCGGGTGATTGAATATCATCTAACAAAGCATCTAAATCATCATCTACACCATAATTTTCTTGCATTCGCTCATAATCTACATTTAAATTTTCAGGTGAACTTTCAGAAATATGTGTAAAGCTACTAGAAGAACCAACACCACCTCTTGTTCTTTTTGAAGTTTTCTTACTACCACCTCTAGTGCACGCTTTTTTTGCTGCTCTAAGTAAATCCATTATATAAATTAAAGTAAGAAATTAAAGTAAGAAATTAAATTAAGAAATTAAATTAAGAAACTAAATTAAGAAACTAATTAATAAAATAAGTGTACACCAAATAAGAGAAAGAGATGGAACGAGTGTACCGGGATTCCTTATGCCGCACTAATTTTGAATTTTTGATATCAAAATTCAAACTTCAATTGATAGATCGAAACTTGATAGTTGATAATACTTGAATACTTAATAATTGATACCATACTTCACTTGAATAATTGATATTTGATAATAATAATTTTGTAATGGCTAAACTAAATAATTGATGAAACTTGAAATAATAAATAATTGAGAATTTGAGATTTGAGAATTTAAGAACTATAATATCAAGAGAGAATTGAGAGTTTGATACTTGAGAGAGAATTAGAGTAGTAAGAGAATGAATTTGTGAGAAAAAATGAAGAAGAAGAGGGGCTATTTATAGATTTTGGGGTGAGATGGCTATATTAGGCCGAAATTGGCCATTTTTGCAATTTCTGGACGTTCCCCAACGGTCATTTCTGAATTTGACCGTTGGGAACGGTCCAATTTAATTAAAAAAAAATCAAACGGAAATCGGGCTGCTAACGGGCTGCAGCCCGTGTTCAGCTCGTTAAGGAAATTCGGGTTTAACGGGTTCGGGGCACCGTTAGTCTAAATGTGAACGTACACAACCCGGCCCCCGGCCCAACCCGGCCCAACGTAAACAGTAGCGGGCTGACCCGGGTTGAAGCGGGCTGAAAACGGATCATCCCGGCCGATTAACATCCATAGTATAGTACTGCATTTAACTTTAATGGCTAACTTTCCATTAAAGTAAAACACAGCATTATACTGCGCTTTATGTATTTATGTAATTTTTAATATGTAACTTTTTTTTAAACAGTAGAAACGTATTTCGTGCCAATTTTGGCACTATTTAAGTTTCGGGCCCCAAATATTAATTGACAGAATGTTGTAAATTAATAGACACAGCTGTGTCATTTATAGTCAAGACTCGAGAGATAATGGCAAATAACTTTGAAGTCATGCAAATTATAGCGCATCTTAATTTTCTTGAATGAAATTAGGGGCGGGCATTAAAAAATTATTTTAAGATGAATGATTGATACTCTAATGATTGATTGATTGATATGCTACGTGGAATTCAGAAAGAATCAAATGCATGCATACATGAAACGACGTAATCGAATTCGACTCCGCTAATTGTATATTTATCCAAATGTCATAACAAGAAGTGTCATGTTTAGTCTACTATAAAAGTACGTAGAGATTCAATATTTATTTATGAAGAAAAGAATACTGATTTACGAACAACATCACTTTGATTAGTAAACATCTTAATCATATCTTAACTACCAATCATACTTGTTGGAGTACTGACATTTCAATATTAAATTAAAACAATACTCCCTCTATTTCATTTTAAATATCGCTTTAGTTCTTTTGATCACGTTCATTAAGAATAAATAAATACAAAATATAGTTTATTAAATTATCCCTATTAAATATTTTTTGAGAATTGAACAATACTAAAAAGAACTATTACTTTTTAAATACTAGGGTTATATTGGAAACAATTGGAGTAATAAATTTAGTCTTTGAAATCCTAAAGTGACAATTATAATAGGACAATTTTTTTAAAATAAAAAAGACAATTAAAATGGAATGGATCTTGAAAAGCAGCCATAGCTCTCCTATGTTTTTCACTTTCTACCCCACTACCTAAACACTATATCATTCATTAACCCATAATTTTTATGATCTCATGACTTATTATCCCACTTTCTTTAATTTATTTTTAGGAAGAATTCCTACACCTATAAATAGAAGTTTTTCTTTCATAAAGTGAATGTAAAAGATATTGTAGAATGCAAAAAGTAAGGTTAAAATTGTGGAAAATAAAAAAGAGTTTTACTTTGTTGAAGGAAGGTATTCATCTTGGCAGAACTTTGAACTCAACAACTTGTTCGAGTCATATGACATTGTCGAGCTATTGAATCCTGAAGAAGACAAATCAAGAGTATTACTGATGGTCGACCGGTGAAGATTTTATGCAATTTACTTAAATTTTCTTTTCAAAAAAAAAAAGAGAGATTCACGAAGAATATTTTTTTTTTAACTCTAGTTGTAAATTTACCAACAATACTTAATAGGAGTAATAAAGTACTTGGTTTAGTGCTGCTTTTGATGTTTGTTTCTAGTTACTCTATTCGAGAGTCATTGTCTATGGACAATTTTCTGAAAACCAAATGAGTCAAGAAATTTTTAAGAATTTTGACAATAACAAAAAATTTCTAAAAATAAATTTTAAAACAAAGCACCTTTTAAAATATTTTTATCGAAAGTTTGAGACATTTTAAAAGAAAAATCCGACACTAAAGGGAGCAAATTGTCTCTACAAAATTATACTCCCCTATTTCAATTAAGATGACACATTTCACTCACCGGGAATCAAATTAACTAAACTTTAAAAATAAATTAGATTAGTTCAACTCAATATTTTAAAATTAAAATTTAGATATTCAAAAACTATACGAAAAGTACAATAAGTTATAATTTCTCTCGTGTAAATATGATAAAAAAATTATATTTTAAAATATTGGTCAAACTATACATAATTAGACTCTCAATAAGCAAAATATGTTTCTATATAAATAAAAACGCAAGAAGTAAAAATAATTCCTGGGGGCACAAACAAGAACAACTATTAGCTTCACTTCCAAACACGTCAAGTCGACTATATAAATCTTCAATGTCATATTTATTTTTTCGTTTAAATTCACTTAAATCGTACATTTGACAATAATAAAACTTTTAATCAAGTGCATTGATGACAATTTTTCGTACAATAAATTTTCACAAATAAGTGTGTGTTTAATGTACTGTCAGCTTTCCATTTTTCTCTTATATCATCTCCTATATTGTCAAGTGGGACCCTGCTGATTTGGCGTATCAAATGATCTATGTGAATGACGTGGCCAAGAGGTGCACGGAAACAATATTCATCACGTGTATATTACACGTCAAACCTATTACAGCGATACAGATTTTTGTGGGCCCCCAGAAAATATTGAATAGAAATTTTCATAAAGCATTATCTTTTAATAGTAATTAGTCATCTAAGAATATCATTTGTTATATTACGGATTATAGATACTTTTTATGTAGTTATAAGATGTATTTGATGTATTTAAGCTATTGTATTCATGAATACAGTAGCAAAAATAGGCGTGAATCATGGAAGTCCAGCTAATCAGTTGTTGTATTCGAGTGTATTCGACTGTATTCATGGAGTAAAAAATGGAATTACAGATGGATAGATTCGACTGTATTCACGGCATGAAATAGAGGATTACACTGTTTTTAAAATGGAAAGTGAATCAATTAACATAATAGACTCTTAATATAACTCAACAAACTCAATTATAACACACAAATTTTGTATTTTCAGTTATAAAAAAGATTCTCAACCGAAAAATACCCCAAAGACATAGAAATCTTCAGAGAAATTATATAATACATCCGAATACATAAATTATATTAATTAAAAAAACGTATAAATACATTCATGGTATATAGCGAGACAGTGAATATAATGAAATACATAGAATACAGCGGGATACATTGAAATACAATGGGAAAAAAGACAGTAAATAAAATAAAATACATGGAATACAACGAGATACATTGAATTACAATGAAAAAAAGACAATGAAATACATGAAAATACATTGAAATATATTAACAGAAAATCAAGTTGCTCAGCCCCAAACTCCATCGTCTTTGTTCAAAAACAAACCCTATTTTCCGGCGAATCCGCCGTTCACCGGAAGCCGGTAGTGAAAAACGCGCCGCCTTCATGGAAATTTCACTCTGAGTTGTTTGGCAATAAAAATTATATTCACATCTTTCCAGTCACAAAAATAATATTCGGTAGCATTGCATCTAGCACTCTTGTTTCGTCAGGTAAGCAAGGGAGGTCCATTCTCAGCAGTTGTTCGAGTATGTTCGTGACTATGGCTTCTTGACATTTGTACATCTCGATTGAAATTGGTCTTTGACTTCGCATAAGGAGCGTCTCTCGCTAGATAAAATTGGAAAAGCCATTCTAATGCAGAAACAAATCCGGTAGAAGGAGGAGGAGATCGAAAATTTTAATGGGATGGGGGAAGAGAATGAGATGTATCAAAGTAGAGAGAGAGAAAGAAAATAGTGTAACTGATTAGCGTATTTAGTGGCTTAGGGATAGGAGGTAACCAAAATTAAATATTTTGCTATAAACCTTAAATTTAAAAGGTATTTATAGAATATATTTTTTTAATGGTATTTATTTAAAATAAATAAGGTGTTAACATTTGCTATAGGAGGTAAAAATTTCAATATTGAATCAGTTGCAAACTTTGGTAGTTTGTGTTTATCACCTTGCTTTGTAATGTCGTATTATTCTAATTTTAATTTTTGTTTAATTTAGGAAAAACTAATAGAGATGAAGAAGTAATCTTGATGTGGTGGCCGTTGATGCTAGTTATATGATGCTTTATGACTTTGGATCTCCAATTCATTTGGTTGAAAAAGCCAATTATTGTTGAAGCAATGGAAGTTAGAGAGGCATTGCAGATTGAAGTTCGTAGACCATGGAGAAAGATTCATCTCCTATCAGATGCGAATGAAATAGTAATGTGTCACGATCCATAACCATGATCGTGATGACACCTATCATGTTACAAGGCAAGCCTATTCCCAAAATATTATTACTAATTTGATTATAAGAATTTAATAAAACATTTCAACATTTAAATTTTTCATAAACTAAATCAACTCTAAATATAATATAGAAAAATACGGAAACGAACCCCAAACATCGGGGTGTCACTAAGTCATGACCGTCTAAAACTATAAACTAAGATATATAAACTGTCTAACTGTCCAAAAGAAGAAATGACAAGAGGAGTAACAAGATCCTGCGGACATTAGCAGCTACCTTGCAATCTCCACAGATAGCCGGTCTGAACTCAACGATCGCCGCACTCTAACTCACCTGGATCTGTACATAAAGTGCAGGGTATAGTATGAGTACAACCGACTCAGTAGTAACAGAAATAACTAAGGAACTGAGCAGTAGTGACGAGCTAAGTAAAACAGTCCAATTATTTATTTTTCACAAATTTAAAAATAACAGGAATAAACAGGTAAATTTCATAACTCAGTAAATGCCACAAAGAAATTTAACAAATAAATGCAGCAACAACAAAAGTAAATGCAACCTCACAGCAATGTCACTCCATCACTCAGCACTCAACAGTCAATACACTCAACACTCTGTGCTCATTGGGGGTGTGCACAGACTCGGAGGGGGTCCCAAAGCCCAAGCTCTAAGCACGGACAACTCACGTGCCATCATATCAATACCTGAATCCGCACGGTCAACTCACGTGCTACGCGGACAACTCACGCGCTATGGTATCAATACCTGGACCCGCACGGTCAACTCACGTGCTACGCGGATAACTCACGCGCTATGGTATTAATATCCTCACAACCAGGCCCTCGGCCTCACTCAATCATGTACCTCACTAGTCTCACCATCATCAACAAATAAGGGAACACAACCCACATCAAGTATCACAGCATATTAGCAAATAATAGAGACTGAGGTAAACATGTACAATAATTTCTATGACTGAGTACAAATAATGTGAGCATGAATAAATCCTAAACATGATCTCTAACGTGAAGGCAGACATGTTCAACAACAAGTAACTACGTAAACAAAGATGATGGCCATGAGGCCTCACGGGACAGACCAAGTCTCAATCCCTCGGGGTATATACCCACACACCCATCACCTAGCGTGGGTATCACCTCCAAACAATAACATGACATCAAATTCTCCAGGTTTTTACCCTCAAAGTCAGAGTTAAAATTGTTACTTACCTCAGCAGCGTAAAATCCTACCTCGGGATGCCCTCTTCTCTGGACTCAGTCTCTAAAAGCTTTAAATCTAACCATAATCAGATTAATACCATCAACATGTGCTAAAGAATCGAATTCCACAATAAAAACTATAAAATATGCCAAAAATCCGAAATCGGCCACAACCCGGCCCCCGGCTCACATCTCGGAATTAGTCAAAAATGGCAGAATAATAATTCTCGTCCTCTTCCGAGTCTAACCATATAAAATTCGTCAAAATCGTACACCGTTTGGTCCCTCAAATCATCATTTAAAACTCTCCAAAACTCAAACCCTAACTCCCTCAATTTCACTTTGAAATCATTCAAATCCCAAAAAACGAAGATGGATTCATGAAATATAACCAAAACCGAGTAGAGAACACTTATCCCAATCCATATGGTGAAAATTACCTCCAAAATCTCCCAAATCCGAGCTCCCCAACTCAAAATATGACAGAATGAACAAATCCTTATTTTAAATATCTTTCTGTCACTTATTCTACCTCGTTTCTCATACCAAACGATCCCGAAACTCGTTTTTTATGCCTCCAATGTATTTTTGTGAAATTCTAGTCA
Source organism: Nicotiana tabacum (assembly GCF_000715075.1). Lineage (NCBI taxonomy): Eukaryota > Viridiplantae > Streptophyta > Magnoliopsida > Solanales > Solanaceae > Nicotiana > Nicotiana tabacum. The sequence continues at coordinate 14,197,982 of NC_134085.1, forward strand.
AGTTAGGCTTTTGAATTACTTAATTTGACCTTATAATGAATGAGATATGTTGGTTTCAATATTTGTAGTAGTACATATTTTTAAATACGCCGTTAGTGGCAATTTCGTTATTAATTTGAAAAAAATCTGGTAACCTAATTCTTAGTAAAATGACCATAAAATCCTCATACAATGTCCAAATTCGACCATTCTTTTTGCTACGGGTTCGTAATTACGATACAGATCTAATGCTTCAATCAAAAAAGAAATTGGAGCTCATTTGTTCTATATGATATCATTTGTGCTTGAAGAAACGGCGTCGAAACATAAGAAAACGAGCACAAAACAACCCAAACCTATTCAAAACTTACCCGAGGCCCTCGAGACCTCAACCAATAATTCCAATAAGTCATATATCACTATCCGAACTTAGTCGAACCTCTAGAACACCTAAAACAACACCAAAACATCAAATCAACCTCGAATTCAAGTTTAAGAACTTCTAAACTTCCAAAATTCGCCAACGACGCCGAAACCTATCAAACCACGTTCGAATGACCTCAAATTTTGTACACACATCACAAATGACACTACGAACCTACTCTATTTTCCGAAAATCCATTCTGACGCCGATAACTAATTTTCCACAACCAAAATTGCAGAATTTCCAACTTTCGCCAATTCTAGCCTAATTCTACCACTGACCTCCAAATTACATTTCCAGACACACTTCTAAGTCTAAAATCACCCAACAAAGCTAATCGAATTATAAAAATCCAAATCGAATTCGTCTACTCATAAGTCAACTTCTGGTTGACTTTTCTAACTTAGCTTTCTAACTAAGAGACTAAGTGTTTATTTCACTCCAAAACTACTCCGAACCCAAACCTACCAACTTGATACAACTCAACACAACTGAACAATACATAAATAAGCATAGATGGAAAAATTTGGACTATAACTCTCAGAACGAACGACCGGGTCGTTACATAATGATATTATAGGAATTGATTCTTCACCTTGGTCTATAGAAAGCGTATATGAAAATATTAGTCATATTAGGGGTTGGGACGAGAGAAAAGGAGAGTAAGGGGAAAGAGGGAGCTTGTAGATTGAGTATCGGGTCGTGGAACATCGGCACGCTAACGGATAAGTCTATTGAGTTGACAAAGATTCTCCAGAAGAGAAAGGTTAATATAGCTTGTGTCCAGGAGACTAGGTGGGCAGGGTCGAAGGCGAGGAATGCGGACAGGTATAAGTTGTGGTACTCTGAGTCGTGAGGGGTAAGAATGGAGTGGGTATCTTGGTGGATAAGGATCTTAGAGAGTCTGTGGTTGAGGCTAGGTGAGTGAATGATAGACTAATGTTTATTAAGTTGGTGATTGGTGAGTTCACCCTCAATGTAGTTAGCGCTTACGCGCCGCAAGCGGGCTTGGATGAGGAGGTTAAGAGGCGCTTTTGGGAGGGCTTGGATGAGATTGTGCGTAGTATTCCACCTACTGAAAGGTTATTTATTGGAGGGGATTTTAATGACCATATTGGGGCAGCTGTTGGTAGTTATGGCAAGGTGCATGGTGGCTTTGGCCTTGGGGATAGGAACGGAAGAGGTACTTCGCTGTTAGACTTTGCTAAGGCTTTCGAGCTGGTGATTGCGAACTCGACTTTTCCAAAGAGGGAGGAGCATCTGGTTACTTTTTGAAGTTCGGCGGTGAAGACTCAGATCGATTACCTTTTCCTCAGAAGGTGTGATAGAGGGTTGTGCAAGGATTGTAAGGTTATTCCGGGAGAGACCCTCGCGACTCAGCATAGGCTCTTAGTGATGGACATCGGCATTATGATGAAGCGGAAGAAGAGGTATGTTCGTGGCCGCCCGAGGATTAGATGGGGAGCTTTAACCAAGGATAAAGCCCAGGAGTTGGAGGGGAGGTTAGCCGCTATGGGAGCTTGGAGGAGTAGTGGAGACGCGAGCATTATGTGGTCAACGACAGCGAACTATGTGAGGGAGGTGGCGAGAGAGGTGCTAGGTGTATCGAAGAGTTTTTCTGGAAGGCACCAGGGAGACTGGTGGTGGAATGACATAATCCAAGGTAAAATGGAGGCGAAGACGGTAGCATACGCGAAGTTGGCAGGGAGCACAAGCGAGGAGGAGAGGAGAGCGAATAGAGAGAGGTACAAAATAGCTAGGAAGGAGGCAAAACTGGCGGTCACGGAGGCTAAGAATGCAACGTTTAGCCATCTATACGAGGAATTAGGGGAGAAAGGCAGGGGAAGGAAGTTGTTTCGGCTGGCTAAAGCGAGGGAGAGGAAGGCCCAGGATCTGGACCAAGTAAGGTGCATCAAAGATGAGGATGGTAGAGTATTGATGGGAGAGTCCCAAATTAAGCGGAGATGGCAGATGTACTTTTATGGTCTTCTAAATAAGGAGAGGGATCGGGACATAGCGACTTGGGGCATTTGAAGAGTCTCCGAGATTCTAGGCATTACAGGCGCAATAAGGTGGAGGAGGTCATGGGGAATTTGCGCAAGATGAGTAGGGGTAGAGCGACGGGGCCAGATGAAATTCCGGTTGAGTTTTGGAAGTGTGTGGGTAGAGCAGGATTGGAATGGCTGACTGGGTTGTTCAAATGTAATTTTTAGGACGAAGAGGATGCCGGAGGAATGGAGGTCGAGTATAGTGGTTCCGTTGTACAAAAACAAAGGTGATATCCAATGTTGTAACAATTATAGGGGTATCAAGTTACTTAGACATACCATAAAAGTCTGGGAGAGGGTGGTGGAGGTGAGGGTGAGGAAGACAACGTCTATATCCGACAATCAGTTTGGGTTCAGGCCGGGCCGCTCCACTACGGAAGCTATCCACCTTATTAGGAGGTTGGTGGAACAGTATAGGGATAAGAAGAAGGGTCTGCACATGGTGTTTATTGACTTGGAGAAAGCGTATGACAAAGTTCTTAGGGAGGTGCTCTGTAGATGTTTTGAGGCGAAGGGCGTGCCGGTAGCCTACATAAGAGTGATCAAGGAAATGTATGATGGAGCTAAGACTAAGGTTAGGACTGTGAAAGGCGACTCGGAGCATTTCCTGGTTGTTATGGGTTTACACCAAGGCTCTGCGCTTAGCCCGTTCTTATTTGCATTGGTGATGGATGCTTTGACAAACCATATTCAATGGGAGGTGTCATGGTGTATATTATTTGTTGATGACATAGTTCTAATTGACAAGACGAGGGCCAGTGTTAACAAGAGATTGGAGGTTTGGAGACAGACTCTCGAGTCTAAGGGTTTCAAATTGAGCAGGTCTAAGACAGAGTACCTGGAGTGCAAGTTTAGCGCTGAGTCGAGGGAAGTAGACGGGGACGTGAGGCTTGGGTCACAGGTCATCCCCAAGTGAGATAGCTTCAAGTAATTTGGGTCGATGATTCAGGGGGATGGAGAGATCGACAAGGACGTCACTCACTGCATAGGAGCGGGCTGGATGAAATGGAGGCTCACATTTGGAGTCTTGTGTGACAAGAAAGTGCCACTGATACTCAAAGGTAAGTTTTATAGAGCTGTGGTTAGATCGGCCATGTTGTATGGGGCAGAGTGTTGGCCAGTTAAGAACTCTCATATCCAGAGGATGAAAGTAGCAGAGATGCGGATGTTGAGGTAGATGTGCGGGCACACTAGGACAGACAAGATTAGGAATGAAGATATTCGGAAAAAGGTGGGCGTCGCCCCTATGGATGACAAGATGTGGGAAGCAAGGCTCAGATGGTTCGGGCACGTGCAGAGGAGAAGCCTTGATGCACCGGTGAGGAGGTGTGAGCAGTTGGCCGTGGTGGGTACGAGAAGAGGTAGAGGGAGACCTAAGAAGTATTGGAAAGATGTGATCAGGCAGGATATGGTACGACTGCAAATTTTCGAGGACATGACCCTTGATAGGAAGGCCTGGAGGTCAAGCATTAGGGTTGTAGAATAGGGGTAGTTGAGCTCTCCTTACTTCATATCGGGGGTGAGGCGGGTTTGGATTAGGGTTGATCTTAGATGGCTTGTAGTTTATGTTGAACACACACTATACTTGCTGTTTATCTTAGCCCCGGGCCTTAGACTCTGGTTACTGTTATTGCATGTCATTCATCTTTTGGTTTTATGCTTCTGTTACTATTACTGTTTCTACTGGAGTTAGTAATGAATTCTCTTTTCTTGTTTTTTATTTCTGTCTCTTTGAGCCGAGGGTCTATTGGAAACAGCCTCTCTGCCCTATCGGGGCAGGGGTAAGGTCTACGTACACATTACCCTCCCCAGACCCCCACTATGTGAGATTTTACTGGGTAGTTGTTATTGTTGTTGCTAAAAGAAGAAATAATTTAGATATAGTTTGTTTCTCCTTTATTAGAAGGAAAAAGTATTGTATCTCTCACAAGTAGGTATTACTAACTCAACAACCTGTCCACAATGTCACCAACATAATGAAACAATTCCTCATTTATTTCAAACTTGTGCTAATACCATACTTCTTTGGAAATCTCTTAGAATATCACCTCCCACTAGCACATTAGTTGTTCCTCAAAATAAGCTTATGCCTTGGGTGTACCAACTTATACATACATCTTTGCCTTCTACACCACACAATATCCCTTCTACAATTATAATTCCTTTTGCATTATGGGAAATATGGCTTAAAAAGAATATGTTTGTTTATGAACAAAAAGTAAACGACTTAAATATGCCTTCTTTGTTCGTAAAGGTAGCTGAATATTACTTTTTAACAAATCAATCTAGTAAGAAGAGATCAAAGTCTCCTATCTATATTAAATGGCATCCACCTGATCATATGCATTACAAATTAAATATTGATGGATCTTGCTGCCCGGCTTTATGCACTTATGGAATTGGTGGAGTTATCCGCAACCACAAAAGCAATTGGATCATAGGCTTTGCAGGGTCTGTCAAAGAAGGCACCTCTATACAAATAGAACTCCTTGCACTCCTCAAAGGTTTACAAATTGCTATCCGACAAAGGCTCTTACCAATCATCATTGAGACGGACACACAAGCAATAATTGGTATATTAAAGTCACCAGCAATGAGCTTTATTAATATTATTAATGATTGCAGGTTCTTGCTCTGACAGTTGGATAGTCCATCAGTACAAGTTATCTACAGAGAGCAGAATTGTGTAGCAAATAAATTAGCTAAATATGGTGCACGCATGTACAGGAGCAATGCCTACTTTTTGGAACACCCCCACCTTTTGTTATGTCTTGTTATGAACAAGATCACGAGGGCACACTCCATAGCAGGATGTCTCGGCAGCTTAGTAGGAATGTTACACAATCTCTCTCTGGATCATATGGTTTAGCTAGTGTGTATAATAGTACAACTCCCTTAGTAGCTTCTACTTCCAATACTAGTGTTGTTTCCCAAGTAGTGGAAAATAAACAATCTAGCTCTATCTTTATACAACGAATGCCGTGTATGCATCCAAGACTCTAAACTTATGTAAATATTTGTTATGTTATAATATTGCCTATCTTTCCAACCAAAAAAAAAATAAGATGTAGTCGCCTTCTAGCAGTTTCCCACAAGGTTTGTCTACGAAATAAGTGATTCTTTTGCTTTGCTAATGCATAAATAAAAAACCACTCGTTTTGATTTAAAAAAAAACAGAAACTGTCAATTTCTTTTATGAGTAATGAAAAACTTTCTCAAATTCAAAGGATACTACTTGGTCTAAGTACTCTTGTTTCCGTTGCTGATTCTCTTTTTTTTTTCTTTTTTTGGTTTACAGCGTAATTTTGTTTTGTTTGGTAGGTATTTTAAAATTTAAAGTGTTAATTATTTGACACTTAAAATTGGAAATGGTGCTAATATTACGGGGTCTGATTTCAGCATTTTGGCCTACGCAAAATATATATGAAGATATTGGTCACCTTAGAAACAATTTAAATATAGTTTGTTTCTCCTTTATTAGGAGGAATAAGTATAGGTGTAGTCACCTTCTAGTTTGTTCTTCAAAGACTTTAGTACATGATGTATTTTAAGATAAGCAGTTTTCCATATAATTTGTACAAAAATTGTGACACTTTTACTTTATTAATGCATAATAAAAAATAACCTGTTTGATGTTGTTTACCCTTAAAATGAGTAACAATTAAATTTATACGCAGTTAAAGGATGTGTGGTTTAATTTAACACGAATGAACTATGAACAGTAAATAATTGAATTAAAGAAATTCAGAACAATCAAACCAAATGTAGTGGATGAACAAGTTCAACTTCGCTTTGAGCGTCTGGAATTTTGTTCCGATTCAGCCCTCGGAACGAGCTCGGTTATGACTTAATAAACAAACAGCTGGAGAACACTTTGAACAATAGTTAAAGGACAAAAATTAACTTTATTCCTTTGATATGCGTGCCTATAGTGATTTTAAAATCAAAAGGTTCTCCCCTTTATATAGTAGGGGAGTTTCAATCCTAGTATAAGTCTACATAAGGTAAAAAAAGAATCTTCTCCTTCGAGTAAACATTTATGCAGTTGATATCGGGCGAGATTCGTACCGTAACATCCGGTTGAGGGCGGATATTACAGTTTCCCTCCAGGGGTCTTCATAAAAATCCAAAAAACTGAACCAACCCAAAAACCAAACCAAACCGACCAAAAAAACCGATACTCTTTGATTTGTTTTGGTTTTGGTTTTGAAATTTAAAAAATCGATCAAATTTGGTTTGGTTTTGGTTTTAATAAAAAAATTGAACCAAACTGAATATAGAAGTAGCCATTTTAAATTTAAAATTACACACACACACATACACACACACACACATACACACACACACACACACACACACACACACACACACACACACACACACATATATATATATATACTTTTATACAAAGTTTCAAAATTTTTATAGTAAATGTTAATCGTTTGCACTTTTAATACAGTTCTTTACCTTTACATTCTAGTTTGATTGATAGTTTTCTTTTGTTAAGTGTAAGAATCTATTTCATGTTAAAAATAATATATTTTTAATTGAGTCCTTAAATTATTCATCACTATTTGATTCAATTATCATCAATATATCTTGGTAAATAATAGATTTCTCAAAGGGCAATTGATTTGATAGTGTTACGTTAAAAATGTGGTCGCCGAAATATGTGTTTTACGGAATCTAGCAAAGCAAACCTTGAGAGACGATAAATCATACAACAAAGGATAAATATACCAAAAGAGATACAAACATTTAACGTGGTTCGGTCAACTGACCTACGTCCACCGCGGAGATGAGCAATCCACTATATAAAAAGAGAGTACAAAATATCGAGAGAACAACCTCACGAAGAGACAAACACAAGTGACACTCTAAACACCTGTCCCGTAAAGTTCTCCCCCTAAACACGCCTCTCAAACCCCATATGGATACATTGTGGATACTACTGAATGAGAAGGACGGATCTTCAATTTATAGAACTCCAAACTTTTTCCTACAAGAAAAAGGACTAGCCAAGTATAGGAGAATTATAATTTCCTTCAACAAAAAGGAAAACCCAATTAAGGTAATTATATTGCCCTTTCCTTCAACAAATAGGAAAACCAAATATGGTAATAAAATTATGGCAAACACTTAACAAAAATGTGGTCGCCGAAATATGTGTTTGGTAGTGTATGTCTTATATTTAAGAAAAAAAACCGACAAATAACCAACAAAACCGAAAAACCGAAATATACCGAATCGAGAAAAAAACTGAATTAATTGGTTTAGTTTGGTTCTAATATTTGAAAAACCGACTTACTTGGTTTGGTTTCTTTTTAGGGAAACCGATCCAAACCGAAATATGAACACCCCTATTTCCCACTTATCGTGTCTAACTGTTTTTCCCCTTAGTCACAGCCCTTTACTCTGCACGAACCCGATGCCCAGCCGTATCCGGTCCCGGGTGCACCATTCGTCCTCCCTGAGCTCTGAGACATGGAACCCCTCGGCTTTACTCGAGGTCATGTCAGATCGTGCTTCCCTCTCGTTTATTTATCGGGAAATCGGGGGTAACTTTATCCCCGATTACCCATACACAGATAGTCCCCTCACTTTTTGGAAAGCAGATTTATCAAAAAGATGAAAAGTAATTAATTGACCCTGGTTTCTTCCTCCGTACGTTACAATCGGGTTGACCATCCTTGAATGCGAAATGTCACGCATTAATTACCTCCCTCCTATAAAAGCTTCGATTCCCCTTTTTTCACTTTTTTACTTTCCGATTTCAAACCTTCTTAAGTTACCCCTGGGCTTTTTACTTGCTATAATTCCTTCAAATCTTCATACATTGTTCTTCACATCTTCATTTCTTCATCTCCAATCTTCAAATCTTCATATTTCGTCTTTGAATCTTCAAGTTTGACCTTCAAATCTTCATACCCATCTTCAAACCTTCAAACCTGCCTTTAAACCTTCATATTCCATATATCGATGGCAAAAACCTCGAAATTTGTGCCTTAAAATAATACTTCTTCAACTGCCACCCCGACCGCTGACATCAAAGCAACTCTACGGCAGTGGCCCCAAAACCTCCCCTTAAGGACTTTATTCCCGGAGGTTGTTCCATAGATAACGATTTTAAGGTCGAGAAGGCCTCCAAACTAGGGGATCGTGGTGAGGAGGTGTGGAGGTATATCTTCTCCATCACCGAAGATACACTCTCGATGGTCCGGGAGGACTATAAGTGGGAAGGCAAGGAAATAGTCATCCCTAGTCCTGACGAGGACATTACAACTCACGTGGAGGGGTACTTAAACGTTTATACGCACTCCTTTACGCTTGGTTCGGTGGTCCTAGACTTTTTCAAAAGGTATGAGGTCTGCCTCGGGAAAATCTGTCCATCTTTTTGGAGGATCGTGATTCTCCTCTGTCACCTTTTTAATAACACAGAGGAGACCCGATTCATTATCGACCACCTGCTCCGTATCTACGTCCCCCGAATCTTCTGAGAGGGTTAATCAAGCTTGCTCGACAGGCAAAGAAGACTCCCTTCTCAAGTATTGACAAAGACAGGGAACGAGGCTGGCAGGGGAGATTTGTTCGGGTAAAGACTGAGGAACTAATTTCCTCCGATTTCATGTCGTTCCTCGAGAAGTGGAACTCAAAACGTAAGTTCATCTCCTCTTAAGTAGTTGAAGTACTTCTTTGATTTTATCTTTCTTTCTCATTGCCCAATTTTCTCGTTGTGCAGCGGTCGCCTGAGTCCCAAATGCAGTCCCCCATTTTAAAGAGTGGATTGAGGGGATCTACAAAGAAGTAACGTACTTCGAGCGCATGTGGATCAAACTCTTAAAAGGCAAGTGGGAGGCCTGTTCCCATGGTGAGTGTTCATAGTAGGCTAGAAACTCGTATTTTAGTCGTAGTTTGCACTCTAATTACTGCATTTTACGTGTGTTTGAACGTAAATGATAGTGAATTACACTTATACATGTTTTATGCATTGTAGGAAGTGATTTCGAGTTAATGAGTTAATTTGGAGCTGAATCGATCAATTTGTAGCTTTAAAATCTAAGTAAAAGCCCAAGAATTTGAGCCTGGATCGTGTTCGAGAATCGCGCACCAAGTCTGAATGTTAAAAAGTGGACGAAATAATTTACTCTAAGAAAAATACACAGTCACATCGTATGGGGCACTGCAAGGAGCGGTAGTGTAAAATTAGCCTGACAAGTCTTTGACACAGCCTCTGATAAATCCCACACACACGACACATGGCACAGCGCTAGGCGCGGCGTGCATGTGCAAAATTCTGAGAGTTTTTTCTGTTTCAGCTTGGAAAGGGTAGTTGTGTCCGGACCCACTTCCACATGGTATAAATACAATTTGTGAAACAAATTTTGGAAGGGGCTTTTGACCTACGAAAGATCGGAGAAGCAACTGAGGCAAGAAGATATAAGAATTCATCAAGATTTCAACCAACGATCAATGCAATACGAGAGTTTGTATCGAATCATTAGCATTGATGTTTTCATTGTTTTTAAACCTTATTGAGATAACTTTTTCCATTGCTATAGAGTGATTTCTATTAGGATGTTGACAAATACGGTATTTTGACAACTTGATTAGGGATTCAATTTTTAATAATTGTTGGAGTTAATTGATGGAATTTTAATTCATATTATGAAGTTATTTCTTATTTTTCTAAATCGAAAGAGGAGCTTGATATTGATTTTTTTTACATCTTATGCTCTAGTTTAAATTCGTGATTCAAATAGGTAATCGAAAGAGCCTCTTGAATTGTTAATCAAACTAGAAAATATAGGGAATATTCGTGAGAAGTTACCCTTTAGACCATAACCATTATTTCATTCATTACAATTGTTTATTGTGCTTCAATTGGATTAATTATTGAAACCAACGTTTAATCAAAAGAGGAACATTAAATTCAAATGTAATCTAATTATCTGTTAAATTCGTAAGAATCAACAGTATTATAGAATGAACTAATTCAAGAATCAAATTCCGAGTCAATTATTTTGCACTTGTCTAGTCAATCATCCTTATTTATCTCATTGATTACTCATTTGTTATTTTTTGTGATCAATTGTTAATTGCTTAATTTTTAGTAGTTAATCGCAATTGATAATCATCAATTCAATTGTTAATTTTTCTGGATAGTAATCAACTGAAGATTATTCGAACACTGTTTAAATTCAATTCCTGTGGAGACGATAATTAAACTATACTATCTTTGACTAGTGAGCAATAATTTTGTATTGTGTTTTGCGCGTCAAATTTTGGCACTGTTGCCGAGGACTCGCAATCAATAGTGTTTAAAATAGTTTTTAGTACTAATTGAGGAACCAATTTTACTTTGTTGTATTCACATTTTCTCACTTGTGTGCAAGATACATGTTTAACTTCTTTGGTGTATGACTCGATCTTCTTCAAAGGAAGTGATACCCTACAAACCAAAGTTGGAAAAATATTTGCGACAACTGAGGAAAGAAAGAGAATTAATAGAAAATTTCTTGGGTCATACTTTGACTCAAGATAACATGGCAAATAAAGATATTGATGGAGTAGACTTAGCTGCAAGAGAGGCAGCACAACAAGAAGTTGCACGAATAACAGATGAGGCAGCCCTTAGAGCTACTGAGGAGACTATCGAAGATGGTGGGGGTCAAAGATTCAATCTAAACCGACCATTAGTTGAAGATCAGTTTGAGAATACAACACCAAGTCCTGGGAGATCATTAGGTGATTATGCCATGCCGGTATACAATCAGGGACTGTCAAGTTTCATACCTCCACCCATATCAGCAAACAACTTCGAGTTGAAGCAAGGCTTGCTTCAAACCATCCAAAACAACTGTATATTCAGAGGGAAGGTGAATGAAGATCCTAAAACTCACTTAATGGACTTTGAGAAAATCATGAATACTTTCCAGTACAATAGAGTATCAAAAGATGCGATCTACTTAAGGGCATTCCCCCTTTCATTGAAGGATGACGCGAAGCACTGGCTTCATAGCTTACCTACAGGGTCGATCAGGACATGTGAAGATATGACTAAAACATTTCTTGACAAGTACTTCTCAACTGCAAAAATAGAGAAATTCAGAAGGAAAATCCACAATTTCTGCCAGAAGGAGACAGAAATGGTTCTCGAAGCTTGGAGAAGATTCAAGGAGATAGTCAGATAGTGTCAGCACAGCGAAATTGATTTGTGGATGCAACTCCGGGATTTCAGGGATGGACTGACACCTTCCTCACGATGAACTATGAGTACTACATGTGGAGGTCCACTAATAAAGAAAACTCCGGAGGACGTTGTCTCAATCCTTGATGAATTGTCTGAGGATGCTAACCAGTGGCCTGCTGAGAGTAATGACAGGCGAAAATCAGCTGGGGTCACCAGGTGGATTCTAATACACTAGTACAAGCCCAACTAGACACCATGGCCAAGGAGATAAGAAAGTTGACATTCACCAAGGTACAGAGTGAGCCGCAAGCAACATATAATTAATTCGAAATATTTGAATTAGTCTTACCGTAATAAATTATGAATTATTTCAATAAAAATTCGTAATTACACTCCTTAGGTCAATTTCGATTTTTTTCATTAACCTTAGTTAACTTCCCATGTTAAGATCCAGATACTATTTAATTGAATTAAATTACTAACAATTTAATTTATTAATTTTTTATTTGGACTTTCGCTTAATCTATATGTGATAGATATAATTTTTTCTTGTAGGTTATACATGAAAACTTATAAGATTTCATAATGATGTATTATCATCAATATTTAAACCAAGACATGAATTCCTTCAACTAACTATTATTTCGCCAATGTATATTGCTATCATCCAATTTATCAAGCATATGGACCCCCAAAAACCTCGCCTTTTAATCAATTAAAATAATAAATAATACATACATATAATAATAATTATATCAAAGTTAATAGTATAAGTACATTTAATGGGCTATAGAATTTATTGTAATAAAATACGTATTTTTACTTGGTCTGTTCAATACATACAAAATGTATTAGCACAAGAAGTCGATTATACAATTTCTATAATCAAGATAAATTATATTTAATCTTGTACTTCAATCATTGTGATGGCTAATGGCTTGTCAAATTTCATCTCATATTGTAAACATATTCTTTATATCTTATAAGAACCGATGATGTAATCTTCCATAAGATAACTATTATATACTAAATCATCTACTACATAAATAAATGACATAAACAAATAAATAGTCTAATTTCATCCAAGAGGTGGTGTTGGTTCTTCTACTAACTTTACACATATTTCTGAAAGTTCACCTGAAAATTTCAATGTAGATTATGAGCGAATGCAAGAAAATTTTGGTGTAGATGATGATTTAGAAGATATGTTAGATGATATTCAATCACCCGATAATCTTGAAATACCACCACCTACAACTGGTAATGCTAGTCAAACTCAAAATGTTAGGGGTGCAACAAGTAGGTCTCCTCTCCCTATTAAGAAGAATCGACGATTAAGAAGTAAGTGTTGGATGTTTTTTGAAAGACTAGAAGATCAAAAAAATTATGTAAAATGTAAAATTTGTAGTGAACATTATAAATATGAGCCCGGTAAAGGAGGGTGAACGGGTCAACTTCATAGGCATATGGAAGAGAAACACCCTCTTGATTGGGGAGTAGATAAGTCATCTAGGCAACAAAAACTTAACCCAAGTACTGGTTTTTTTTTCGGGAAATACAATATTAAGAAAGCTCGGGAAGAATTAGCTAAAATGATTGTTTACCTTTTAGTTTTGCTTCTTCATAGTATCTGGTTACTTATATTCAAAGAATTTATAACCCTATGTTTAAAGGTATTCCTAGAAGTACTTGTATAGCTGATATCTTTAGGCTTTTTGGACAATATCAGACATATATACGTTATTTGTTCGCAAGTCTTCCTTGTAAAGTTTCTCTTACTTCTGATATTGGTCGTGCTGTGAATGAAAATGATTATTTGACTGTTACATGCCATTGGATAGATGATAATTTTTGTATGCAAAAACGTATTATTTCTTTTAAATATGATGAAGATCAAAGTCATACTGGTGCATTTATAAATAATACTATACATGAAGTTGTTATATTTTATAATCTTGCAGAAAAAGTTTTGTGTATATCATTTGATAATGCTTCTAACAACAATGTTGTTATTACAATATTAAAACTGCATCTACACCTACCACTTCCTGAAATATTTCATGTTAAATGTTCATGTCATATTTATAACTTGATTGTGAAGAGTGACCTTGAATTATTTAGAGATGAAATTAATTTAGTTAGGAGAGTTGTTGGTGTAATTCAAGGAAATAATAGAAGTGCTAGATTAAATGCATTTAAGGAAAAATGTATACACTATGGACTAAAACCAAGACTCATGCCTGAAGAAATAGTTACTAGGTGGAATAATACTTATTTGTTCTCAAGATGTTGTTATAAATATAGAATGCCTATAACTGAAGTTGCTAATTCTCGTTGTACCAATCCTAACCGTTTGTTAACATCTAGAACTTGGGAAGTCATTCATGATGTTGTACATTTTTTACAAAAATTTTATGTGGCTACACTTGAGTTTTCTGAAGCTTATTATCCGACCATTTCAAATGGTTTAGTTCATATTGCTGAAATTTCTCTTTTACTACATAATTTGAAGCAGAAAGAAGGATATGCTACTGTTGTTGAATCTATGCTAGATAAGTTTAAAAAGTATTTCTACCCAATTCATTATATTTACCTAATTAGTGCTATTTTAAACCCTACTGTCAAAATGATAAAGTGTCGCCAATTAATTAGAGCTTTATATACTTATATGGATATTGGACCAACTGAAACTCCTGATATTGACACTTGTATTACTGAGCTACACATACATTTACAAACTTTATATAATTATTATGCTAACATTGTTGATGCTTTTTCGGTTGTAGATGCAAACATTCCTTCACTTAATCCTTCAACATCTGGAACAACTATGGATGATGATGCTTGTGTTCAAGATTATCTGATTTGGTCTATACTAGGAGAGCATCAACAAACCAGTAGCAAGAATATTGATGAACTACAATTCTACTTGCAAAAGTCACCAGAGCCCCTCACAAAGGATTTTCTACCGCTGGGTTGGTGGAGGAACAACTCAAATCAATTTCCTGTTCTTTCGGCCATGGCTCGAGACGTGCTAAATGTGCCGATTTCAACAGTCGCATCAGAGAGCGCATTTAGCCAAGCAAGGCAGCAGCTAGGAGATACCCGCCATTCATTGGGCAACAACGCTTTGGAAATTCTAGTGTGCTTTAGAGATTGGATAAGACCAGAACGGCGAAATCAAGGGCGTGACGAGGTAGACGAAGAGGAGGACCAAGAAATTGGAGATATAATGGTTTATGGTTCCGATTCAACCAATGTCGGAAACCAAGAACCTCATGTTGACATGGAAGAACTTACAAAAATGATGCAAAGCATGTGATGTACTATTTCTTATTTTTTATAATTATTGTAAACTTTTAATTTGCAAGTTCAAAAATAAAAAGATCAAAAAAGAACTTGCAAATTAATTTGAAGTATTAAAAATATAAATGAAAGCTTTCGGAGTTTGTTTCTTATATTGCCTACTGGTCGTATTAATTAATTTTTTGTAGCTACTTACTTTCTAATTTCAATTTTATAATTTTAAAATACAAATTTCAAATTTAAAACTTTAAACATCAAAATTTAATTCTAACCCTTAAAAGTTTGCAAATACTTAACTATCAATAACATTGAATAAGAAAAATAAAATTTAATTTTAAAAAAATTAACTGGAGCCCGGCCCGCCCGAACCCGCTAAGCCGGAACCCGTACGGGCCCTAAAAAATCCGAAATCTCCCAACCCGCCAGAGCCCGTTTTCCCAACCCGTTAACCAACCCGCTCGCTAACCGAACGATCTGGGATTTTTCCGTTTAGCCCATCCCATCCCGCCCATAAACACCTATAATCTAAATACATGATTGACAGTATATATCCCAACAAAACAAGAAGCCACTTTACCTTGTCCCTTTTGGTAAAATAAGACAAAATAAAAGAAAGGAAAAGGACAAACAGCTTCACATGCAATATTTTATACTATTAAAGAAATAAAATGTCGAAAATATCAAATGTCTGGAATCTACGTGTCATCTGGGGGATAGTTGATTCTGGAAAAATCGTTCGACTTTTAACATCTCCCTGGACTATATATATAATGCCAGAAATGGAATCAATCATTCAAACTCCACTCTAATAATTGATTGACAAGTTTAACAAGCAAAGCAATCATCTCTGATTGTAGCAATCGTCTTTTACCCTCTCAAAGTAAGTTTGCATTCCCTTTTGGAGTAGTAAATACATTCTTGCACACAAATGTGAGTTTTCTCGAAGTTCTACAAGCTCCTTTTTGGTTGTATTGGAAAAAAAAATTTGAGCTAAGAACGTGGAATATTGAATTGTGTCAGTGGAGATTTAAATTTTTGTGGATTCAACTTTTAAGTTTTTAGCGTTGAATTCATTATATTATTAAAGTTAATGAGTTCATATCGACTATTTGTTAGCAAATTTATTGAATAAATATATATTCCAGGTCGAAAGTATGAACTCGGTACCGGTACCTTAAGCGTGGATCCCCTGGAGTCAGCTGTTTCATCTAAAAAGAAAGTTTAAGTGATTTGTTTTTAAATTTTTTGGAATCAAAGTTTGATTACAGGTGTTTTTGCTTCTTCTTATAATGTATATTGTTATGCTTATACGTGCTTGATGAGAAAGCCGTCTGGTTACTTTTGAACGAAAAACGGTGAAAATTTTGTTGTTGAGAGGAAATTCTTTTTTTTTTCTTTTGGAAAATGGTTGTACGTTCAGCTTCTATGAGTTACCTCATGTGTATCAATCGTTAATTCATGCTTTGTTTTTGGGGAAGAATTTGAGAGGTACCAGATGTGATTTTTCATGTGCGTCCAATTGTTCATCTTCCTTAGAAATTGCCACCTCCTATTTAGCTGAACTTTTTAGCTTTTTCCTGGGACTTTATTGAGTTTTGACAAGTATGTCTTTGGATTTGCTTTGAATTTACCAAGTTTTCTGATTAATTTCGCAAATCAACAATTTAGTAGAGCGATTTGACGAATATACCCCTAAATCCCTTTCGAATGGCAGTTCATTTCACAGGACCAGGTGGAGTGATACAAGATTTGAAGTTTGGTTGAAAACTCGCTTTAAAGATTTGAATCAAGATAGCGCATTGTTCCTCTCCTAGCAAACGGTTAGTGTTGTCAGTCTTTCGATGTGAATATTCTTCTCTGCTAACCGCTAACAAAAGTATAAGTTCGCGAAGAGCTTATCTGGTTCTGATAATGTTTCGTCAACAAATCCCTATCCTCCCTTTTAGCTTGTGTTAAATTTTTTTTTTTTTGTGGGGTGGGGTGGGGGTTAAGCAGTGGGAGTAAGGGGGTATGACCGCTTGGGCATGAAACTCACATCTCTTAGGGACAACAATATTTGCGAATAACTTAACTAGATGAATGTGATTATGGTGACCAAATAGGCAAATTAATTTAAATCCTGGAGACAGAGTCATACTTCAGCCATTATGTCTGTCTCAAATAATTTGTATTGTATCTCGTTATCATCTTTAATTATTTGTCATAATTGTTAAGTATGAGACTGTATGATATTAGCGTAGTAGTGCTAGAATCTCTAATCCGATCTGGCATAGTTCTATGGGTATTTCGCCGTAACCATAATGAAATGCATTCATGCAAAGATACTTTAGTTCATTTCCGTGTAAATATTGAAGTGGCCATAAATAGTTAAGAGATTGTGAATATTACTTTTGAGCTAACAAAATGCTTTTGTCGCTGTTTTCTCTGCAGTTTCTTGTCAAACAGCACCTACTCGCAAGAAGATGACAGTCACACCTAAGATCTCCATCAATGATGGCAACCTTGTTGTCCATGGAAAGACCATACTGAGGGGAGTGCCTGACAACATTATCTTGACTCCTGGATCGGGTGTTGGGCTTGTTACTGGTGCATTTATTGGAGCCACAGCTTCACAGAGCAAATGCTTGCATGTGTTCCCTATTGGGGTTTTAGAGTAAGCAATTTAATTGTTCTCAGAGTTTATCTCTAATTACTCGCCGTGGACTTTTAGATATTTTGTTTTAGGAAGCTAACGTTTCAAGGTCCTGCTTGCTCATTTAATGGCCTCTTTCTGGAAAGGGAAGACTTAAAATTTTTTAGAATGAGACTATTTCTTTGAACTCTGTTGTCCATAGGACCACTGCTAATTAATTTATTAGAGAGTATAAGAGCGCATAAATTACTTGGTCAGGTTCATCAATCTTTTGTTTGAACAAGATAATTTGGTAAAAAGAAGATAAGTTATATTTTTCGCCTTCTCTCAACATGCTATAACCATGGTAAACTAATTTAAAAGAACTTAACATAAATTTGGATGTATGGATTTTGACTTGGTGGATTGCTAATTGGCTGAAGCTGTTGTGCCACTGATTCTACTGCTTTATTATGAGTCCAAATTGATTATTGGTGGGATGTAAGTGTCCATATGGTGATGAAGTCCATCGTTGGTGGTGAAATTTTTTCTTCACATTGTTAAATTTCTTACTTCATGTTTAGTGGATGAAAGTTACTTTGATCAATTCCATGCAGAAGAATTACATGTTTATGATATTTCAGAAGATCATAGAGAATTGGGCTGCAAAAGAGTGAAGACACGAATATGAACATCTAGAAGATGCTACTCATTTTACAAAAATCATAGTTCTTTGCTGTCTATTGCTACAGGGATACTCGGTTCATGTGTTTATTCCGTTTCAAGCTGTGGTGGATGACTCAGAGAATGGGGACATGTGGAAATGATATTCCTTTGGAGACCCAATTCATGCTTGTGGAGAGCAAAGACACCACCGAGGGTGAGCGTGAAGATGCCCCAACTATCTACACTGTCTTCCTACCTCTACTTGAGGGACAGTTCCGTGCTGTTCTTCAAGGCAATGAGAAGAACGAAATGGAGATTTGCCTTGAGAGTGGTGAGTTTCCTTCTAGCCATTGGAAAATCCTTCAGTACCAAAATGTCATTACTCGTTTTAAGCAAAGTTTCTTCACCCATAATGAACAGTGCTGTGCAAAAAAATCCTTCAGGATAAGCTTGCAAGTCCTATACCTCATTTCCACAAAATGAGGCTATCATAACTTTTAGGGGTGGACCTATGCTATAATTGTCAATGCTGACTTAGTTACTGGTAATCGGTAGATCATCAAAGTAATAGTATATGAGAAACCATCAATATGACCTTTGTCTTTCGGTTTGATTTATTTTTGCAGGAGATAATGCTGTTGAAACCAACCAAGGTCTTTATCTTGTCTACATGAATGCTGGGACCAATCCCTTTGAAGTCATTAACCAGGCTGTGAAGTAAGCTCTAAGTTCCTGAGATCTTTCTGATTTAAATCACCAAATACTATAGTGTATCTGCAGTGTGGAGTAATTGTTGAATAATGTAGTTGATAATCAACTAGCAAGAATGTAACTGCAATTCATTTGTAAATCCATTTCTAGATTGTATAATAATGTGTTTTGCTCCTCTCTCTTTGTCAACAGAGCTGTTGAGCAGCACTTGCAAACTTTCCATCATAGAGAGAAGAAGAAGGTAAAGAGTTGCTTTCTTAGTTTTTTAATGGTGAAATCTTGGTTGGACCATTATCTGAAGGGGACCTGTTAATATCTTCTGTTGGTCTCATGCAGTTGCCATCAATTATTGATTGGTTCGGGTGGTGCACTTGGGATGCCTTTTATACTGATGTCACAGCAGAGGGGGTTGAGGATGGCCTTAGAAGGTAAAACTTGCTTAACTTTTTATTTGGCTGTTTCTTTGTTTTTGTTTGGAAATGTCTTTTGGGTTGAACTAATTTATGAAATGCTTTTTACATCAGCTTATCTGAGGGTGGTGTTCGTCCACGTTTCTTGATCATTGATGATGGCTGGCAACAGATTGGTAATGAAGCACCCAAGGACACTAATTGTGTAGTTCAAGAAGGAGCACAGTAAGATTTCTTCCTATGTGTAGTCATTATTTTACTGTTATTTGCACATCTAGTTAATAATATTTCATTTATGATATCATCCTGTTGCTACAACTATTATCAAGAAATAGACTCTTCTTACATAGGTATCTGTGATGTTCGTTTTGTAGGTTTGCAAACAGGCTTACAGGAATTAAAGAAAACAAGAAGTTCCAAACGAAAGGCCTGAAGCATGTGGTGGAGGAAGCCAAGAAACAGCACAATGTCAAGTAAGTTTGCAACTTTTGATTGTTGTATTTTACACAATGTCGAAGAATTGTGCACACATATCACTACCCTTTAGGTTTGTAATTGAATTACTTAATGTTCTGTTGAATTCAAAGTACATCTCAACACTCAAATTTTTTCCTCCTTGCCTCAAAGGATATGTCTCATAGTGATACTTGTCATTTTAACAATGTGTTTACTATGCAGGTATGTGTATGTATGGCATGCCCTAGCTGGTTACTGGGGTGGAGTACAACCTGCTGGTCCTGGGCTCGAGCACTATGAAACTGCTTTGGCATACCCCGTTCAGTCCCCTGGAGTGATGGGAAACCAACCTGACATTGTTATGGACAGTCTTGCCGTTCATGGCTTGGGTTTGGTGCACCCAAAAAAGGTCTTTAACTTCTATAATGAACTACATGCCTATCTGGCGTCCTGTGGGGTTGATGGAGTCAAGGTCGATGTCCAGAACATCATTGAAACACTTGGTGCTGGTCATGGTGGCAGAGTTTCCTTAACAAGAAGCTATGTCCAGGCACTAGAAGCATCCATTGCTCGAAACTTTCCTGACAATGGATGCATTGCCTGCATGAATCATAACACTGATGGGCTCTACAGTTCCAAGCAAACTGCTCTAGTTAGAGCTTCTGATGATTATTATCCTCGTGACCCAGCTTCTCACACCATCCATATATCCTCTGTTTGCTACAACTCGCTGTTCTTGGGAGAATTCATGCAACCAGATTGGGACATGTTCCATGTTAGTATCTTGTATTTACTCTACCTTCATTTATATATCGTTTATGTTTGACGATTTCATATGATGATCAATTAAAATTAGTTTATAATGAATGCATTAGATGTAAAATTAGGTAAATTAACAACTGTGATGTTCGTTGCAGAGTCTCCACCCTACTGCTGAATATCATGCTGCAGCTCGAGCAGTTGGAGGATCACCAATTTATGTGAGGTAATAAGTTGTCCTCCTGTATCCTGTTCTTCCTTATTGCTTATTTCAACTTCAATGTTGGAACTGTTGTCTAACCTGGCGTGTTTCTATTATTCAGTGACAAACCCGGAAATCACAACTTTGAGCTTGTGAAAAAGCTTGTCCTTCCTGATGGATCAGTGCTTCGGGCTCAATTGCCTGGTCGGCCAACTCGTGATTGCCTATTTGTTGATCCAGCTAGAGACGGGACAAGGTTGATTCTATTTTGCAACTGATGTATCTCTAGAATCTCTAGGCTATAATGTGATCATTCTTGTAAATGAGCACTGAAACTTAACCTTTGTATTTTATGTACAGCTTGCTTAAAATATGGAATGTGAACAAATGCACTGGTGTGGTGGGTGTATTTAACTGCCAAGGTGCTGGCTGGTGCAAGGTCATAAAGAAGACACGTATCCATAATGCATCTCCTGGAACACTTACAAGTTCTGTCCAAGCCACTGATGTCGACACCATTGCTCAGCTGGCTGGCCCTGGTTGGAATGGGGATTCTGTAGTCTATTCTTTTAGATCAGGTAAAGTAATTCCTTATCGTAGTTTTTCCCGTAACCACCAAAAGAAAGGTGGCTCTGATCTTGCAGAAGTATGACCGTGATGTTGGATTATGATTTAACTGTCTCATAATTTAATCTACAGGGGAAGTAGTTCGCCTACCGAAAGGTGCTTCGCTGCCTGTGACACTTAAAGTTCTTGAATATGAAGTATTCCACTTTTCTCCAGTCAAGGTAACTAATTAACATGCTGACCTTTTGTTCCTTAGCTTCTTGAACATAATTTATTAAACTATGAACAAAGAGAAGACCTTGCTAACTAAACATTTTTTTTTGTGTGTAGGAAATTGCAACAAATATCTTTTTTGGTCCAATTGGGCTGCTAGATATGATCAACAGTGGTGGTGCCATTGATCAGTACAAAGTGCATCTAGCTTCTGAGAAGAAACCCGAGCACCTTGATGCCGAAAGCCAATCTCCAACTGCAACTGTATTACTGAAGGTCAGGGGATGTGGCCGCTTTGGCGTTTACATTTCACAGCGACCCCTGAAATGCTCGGTGGATGGTGAAAACACCGGCTTTGACTACAACAGTGAATCAGGATTGCTGACTCTGAATATCCCAGTTCCCCTAGAAGAGGAGATGTATAGATGGAATGTAGAAATCCAAGTCTGAAATATTTATGGGCAGAATCTATGCCTATATCAAGGAGAAGTTTATCAAGGAGAAGTGCTGAAAGCTTTTGTATTGTGGAGGAAGACTGATATGAGGATTTAGATCAAGTCTTATTGAGTATCAAGTGGGTCTCCTCAGGGAAGAGTCAAGTGTCTCTGTAATAAAGCTGTAACAGAGCTGTCTGTATTATGTTGAATATGAATCCAATGTTTTTGCTCTGTGTATATAGTCTTTGACCTATCATTTCCTAAAGAAATAAATCTTTTGCCATTGCCCATCTTGTGTGTTTTTGTGTGTGTTTTCAACTGAATAATGTTTACCAAAAATCTGTGCAAGAGAACCTGACTTCGACTAACCTTAAAAAACATACTGTATAGCCTTTTATAGCTGGTAAAGCTGTGTTGATCGCGTAAAAAATTTATTACACTATCATTAGATATACATTAAATTCAATTAATATATGCATGTGCCCGCTAAACTATACTAGCCTAGATCTGTATTTTCATAAACGAACTAAGAACATCATTACTTCTCAGTAGACAAATAACAGCATCATATTATTACAGCAGAACATTAATTAGCACAGTTTGAACTTAATCAGGAATGAATATATCAATAGCTAAGAAACATTACAATGGAAGTGAAAAAATTAAAATGAACTGATACAATTAGAACATATAATCTGCACAAAGAATATTGTAAGAAACTTCAGTTCTGTCAATCTCCAACTCTTAACTCCACAAAGCAGTAGGACCAATATAAAAATCTTCAGAGAAAAGAGGGCATTCATCCTCCAAATACTGTGGAATGTCAGGAACCAATGGGGGATTAAGTTTAAGTATTTCTGCAGCATAGACATCCAATTCATTGTGGTAAGAAGCAATATCATTATTGGCACAAACAGAGGCAGTTTCTTGATCCTTCTGCGCTTGCACAAACAAAATATCAAAAAAGGCCAAATCTTCTTCAGTTAAGGGCTCAAACGGTTCATTGAATGGTGGCAATGCAGTATATGTAGGTGCCACAGCTGCTGAACATTCTGCTTCTTCAGTAGAGATTAGAGGCAATTGGATCAATGGAGCAGCATTTGATTCTTCTATGAGTAAACTATCTAAGCTTATGCACTCGTTCCCATTCCAAAAATTGCTCAACTCAAAATCTTGATTTTCTTGAAACTGAAACTGATCAACTGGGGAAGGAGTCCAAGAAATTATAGAAGCCTTTTCTTGATCTTGTGATAAACAACAACTTGGGACATAATTTTGATCTTTCAAATAACCTAGCATTAGCGGCTCCTCGGACATGAGATTGGCAACAGAATTCTCCCCACTAATGGCCAAAGGGACATTCTGAGAACTTGCACACAAATTCACAGTCTTCGTAATGCGACATACAACATAGTCCTCGTGACGAATTTGACGGCGTTGTCTTAAAATTTTCACTATGGTGTCGCTAAGACTATATTCTTTCATACTCCAAACAATTCTTGAATCCGAACAATGATCATTAATATCCTCAAAACGAAAACTCTTCTTGAAACCAATGACAGAACCTTTCTTGTCGAAAACAGGTTTACTCTTGTCGAGTACTTTCCATGAACCACCACCTCCAACAATTGACCTTTTGTAGTTCTTACCACGGGCTGATGTTTTCTTTAACTGCGTAAAGACATAATCAGTACTCTTCTCCTCCAAGTGTTGAAATAATTCAGAAGGTTTTTTGTTAGCATACAATTCGACAAGACGAATAAGATGGCATCTCGTAGGAATGCCACAAACAAACTTCAAAAGATGGCTCATAACATGTTCATCATCAAAAGACGGCTCCATCTTCTTCTGTTTAAACGAAAAGAACAGAAGAAGTAGTAATGCGAAAAGAAGCAAGAAGAGATACTAAAAGAGAGCGTAAGAGGACTGTGGAAAGAGGGAAAGAGAATACGTTGTTATATATAGAGAGAAAGCGTGGGAAATAATTAGGAAACAAAGAAAATCAAGAAACCTTAAAAGTATTTCCTACTTGCGGCATTAGGGTTATATTATTACAACAATTACTCGATCATTATTCAAAAAATACAATATGGTACATTAAATATGAGAAAAGGGAAAATTCTCAATCTGGGAAAAAATTACAAAAAAAAAAATGTATTAAAAAATTATATTGAAATTCACAGCAAATATAGTGGTAAATTTACTGTGTCATTAACTTTTAGAAATTTAAGTTCTATATAATGTCAGTGCAAAATATTTTTTACACTATCAATGAATTATAACATGTGATAGCAGGCCAATTATTATTTTATTAAATTTTTAAGCTTATAAAAAATTAACATGTAATTACTTAATAAGTGATGTGATTCAGTAAATATTTTTTACACCGTCAATAAATAGGACTTCAATTCAATTTTAGCGATATGTATTGCCGCTACTTAACACTCCATTTATATGAAACTATTTCAATTGCATAACATTTCAAAATATTTAGCATTATTCTTATTTTTAATACTATTTTCACATCATTCAAGAACTTTGATCCATTAATTTAGGTCATTTAAATCATATATATATATATATATATATATATATATGTCGTTTTTCTGTCAATTTAATTTTCTAACTATTATTTCAATATTTTTATACGCTATTGCTAACATAATATAAAAGTTAAATTAACATCTTAATCAAAAGCTGGTAGATTATCTTCCCTGTATAAAAATATTAGGAAATTCTCCTCCTTAAATTTTCTAATTACAAAGATTTAATTTCCTTAAATCAAACTTACATACTTATTTAGTTTTTCCTACACGACGTATTTAAGAATGACACTCTCTTCTTCAATTAATCTCATAGCCTCTGTCTTCGCGCACATTCTGTAAAAGAAAGAGAAGTTATGTGATAGGCTGTTTTATTATCTCAAAATATAATTTTTTATTTTTCTGTTTATTTTTCGAAATAAAATGACAGATTATAAGAACAATGAAGAAAAAACTTCATGTAAGTTTTACATATTCTAAGGCTAAAGACCAAATTAGGAAAAACTTTGAAGTTAAAATATTTTCCATATGCTAAAATCTCATCATGTTTATATTTATGGAGGACATGGCCTTGACAGGGAATTATGGAGGTCGAGCATTAAGGTTGTAGGTTAGGGGAAACTTGTGAATATTTCTACAGCACAATAGAGTGAGACTAGCCAGTTAGGAGTTAGACTAAGAATGTCATTGGTCATCTATTGATGCAGGGCTTTACCTGCTAGTTTTACTATACCAGCCATCTATTTCGTATTCTGTATTTCATATCTCTTATATTGCTGTTATTTTATTATGCATTTTTATGGTACTAATATATCGGCTCCTGTTGCTTTTTTTTTTAGCCGAGTGTCTTCTGTAAACAGCCTCTCTACCCTTCGGGGTAGGGGTAAGGTCTGCGTACATATTACCCTCCCCAGACCCCATTTGTGGGATTATACTGGATCGTCGTTGTTGTTGTTTCTTATGAATTTCATGACCAAACTTTCAATTACTACTAAAGCCAGAAACCTAGAGAGACTGGACACTACACTAATTCGAATTAGTTGGGCTAGTCGACTTCAAATACCTTATAATTAAATCAGAAAAAGATCGAGCACCAAAAATAACAACAAACAATAATAAAAACTAACATATTCCTTGAAAAAAAAAATAGATTGTGTACTTACTATAAAAATTGAAATATATAATTGTGTATAAAGGTCTTTATAAATATTTAGCCGTGAAACTTTAACTTACTACCTTCACTACAACAGTTAACTAACACTTTCTATCATTTATTTTCCTCTTGTATATTCTCATAAGCATGTGAATATCCAGGATCAGGATTATCAAAGAACGCCAATTCTTCTTCAGTCAACGACTCAAACGGTCCATCAAATGGTGGCAGTTTAGTTAGTTCAGTGTACAACGACCACCCACAATATATCGTTGCTGAAGAAGAACTTGAGATATCCTGAGAATTTTTACACAAATTAACCTTCTTCTCAATGCTACACAGAACTGAGTCCTCGTGTCGGATTTGACTACGTTGTCTTAACACCTCTAGTCTCGCGTCGCTAAGACAATATTCTTTCATACTCCACACAATTCTTTGATTATTACCAATGTCACTTTCTTCATCAAAACGAAAAGTTTTCTTCAACCCAATCACTGATCCTTCCTTATCGCGAACCGGTTTACCCGTGTCTCGTCCTTTCCATGATCCACCTCCAGTAATTGACCTGTTATAATTTTTACCTCCGTCAGATTTTTTCTTCAACTGAGTAAAGATATAGTTTACATGATCAGTACTCGTCTCCCCTAATAAGTCTTGGAATAATTCACATGGCTTTTTGTTACCGTACACGTCTATATGTCGAATACGATCAGACTCAATTGGCATTCCGCAAACGAATTTTTGTAGATAGCTTATGAGATCTTGATCATTATAGGGCTGAAATTTCGTCCCTATTGTACATGAAGAAAACTTTCTTCGCTCGCTTTTCGTCGCCATTATTTTCTTCTTTTTGTTAATTTAGGAATAATATATAGTGAAATATCTAACTTTAGATACAGAAAAAAGAATTTTGAGAGGATGTAGTAAGTTAGAGCAAGAAAATAACCGTGCATTATATATAGAGAAAGTGTAGAGATGAAACAAAGAGATGAAGAAGACTTCAAAGTTTCTCCTAATTCAAATTAGATATTAAATTATTCGGAATTTTAAAAACAAATTAAAAATATTTCCTAATTCGAATTGAGAACTATTTGGAGTTGAAAAGGCAAATTAGGAAATAATTTAAAGCATGTCCTAATTCGAATAGGAAATTATACAGATTTGAAAAAGGCAAATTAGGAAAACGTAAAAGTATTTCCTAATTAGAATTGGAAGCAAATTAGGAAAACTCTTAGACATAAGGTCTTATTATGATTTTGTTCTTGAAATTTCTGAGATCGTTTAATTATATTAGCATAAAAGAGTCCAACTCTAAATATGGGAAAATGATTGGAAACATGTCTATTTTTGAAAAATTTATGAGAAAAATATTATTCCACAAACTAAACAATACTCTCTTTGTCCCATTTTAATTGTCGCTTTAGCTATTTTCACGTTCGTTAAGAAAAATAATACAAGGCATAATTTACTTAGTTATTCCTATTAAATATTTTTTGAGAATTGAGCTAGTATTAAAAAGAACTATACTACTTTTTTGGTATAAAGGTATAGTAGGAAACAAATAGCAAATTTAGTCTTGAATTCTTAAAGTGACAATTATTTTGGAATAATTTTTCTGAGTTAAAACGATAGTTAAAATAAGACGAATCGAATATATTCCCTCTGTTTAAACAAAGAATGAGGTTTTGAAGTGCGAAGCTCAAGCTTTTTCATCTCGAGTTGCAATTCAGAAATTAATTTTTAAATATTTTTATTAAAGTAAAATTTCAATAATTTAAAACTACGTAAAATTAATAAGTACAATTTCTTATAATTAGAATATAAAATATTGTTCGAATTTACAGTAAATAGGGTGCTAACTATACTTTGTCTTGTTATTTTTAATAATTTTGCTACTAAATAATTCCATTTATATGACACTATTTCTATATTACATTGATCCAAAATATTTGTCATTATCTTAATTCTATTCAAGATTACTATATTATTAATCATGTTTATATTCACCATTGCATATTTGCTTATAAATTTCAAGACAGAAATACATGATTCAACTACTATTAATCTCAGAAACGTAGAGAGATTGGAAAATACACATTATTATCTATCAAATACAAGAAGGAACATGGACTTTATTCATTAATCTAACTGACAAAAAAATGGTTTTATTCATTATCTAATTGACATCAAATGTTTTTTTCTAATGACATGATAAAAACCAACAACCACCACCCAGTGATATCCCACATGTGAGGTCTAGGGAGGGTAGTGTGTACGCAGACCTTACCCCTACCCGAGGTGGAGAGGCTGTTTCCGAGAGACCCTCGCACAAGGAGATGAAAAAGTGGCAATGGAACAATAATAGCTACATACATCACGAAGACAGTGCCATCAACCTAAGAATCAGAAAAATAACTGGAAAAGGCAGTATCGATAATCAGAACAATGACCTGAAAAACCAAGCACAAAAAATAACCAAAAAAAAAAACTAGTACTTAATAGATTGTTTGATAAAGATAGTAATTGCTAAAAAAAATTGAAATAATTGGGTATGACCTTCTTCAATTATTTGGCCCTGAAACCTTAATCTACTGCCTTCATACCTTCTCTAATCATGAACTGGAAGTTTGTATAAAATAACTAAAACCACTAGAAATAGTAAAATGTGCCATATCATGTTTCTTCGTTTTCAATCATTTCTTGGCCTCTTTCTTGTTCTCAAATGCCTCTGGATATCCAGGATCAGGATTATCAAAGAAGGCCAATTCTTCTTCGGTCAACGACTCAAACGGTCCATCAAATGGTAGCAGTCTAGTTTCTGCAGTATATAACGGCCACCCATCATATCTCGGTGCTACAGCTGCTTCATTTTCATGGCTACCACGGGGTGAAGCTTGAACCGATGGAAGTTTAGGAAGTTCAACAGAAAAAGGAAGATCCTGCGCATCACGGAGATGGTTGAGTGTTAATCCCATAACACTAACCTCATCAGCATTTGCGTTGTTGCCTGTAAGAGGAAGGATAGTATGCTGACCATGTTGAGGACGAGAAGGAGGCATAGTACCATCTTGAAGCCAAGAGTTGGCCACGGTCCAATCAAAGCTGGGCTCATCAAGAATATATTCGGGACAGAAAGGTACCACAAGGCTGTTACTTGGGCCGTTGTCAGTCAACACCACACCATTGTTAGCTTTATATGGCCCTGTAGAAATAGGAAACGTCTTTCTCTCATCATTTTGAGGCAAAGGAGGAGGAAGCCTAATTCCCTGGTCACGCTGAGGCTGAGAGTTTGCATTCGGTAGGTGTGGCATCATAAGGCCTTGATGAGATGCAGGCGGTGGATGTGAATCACGCTTACGTCTAGGACGCTTATTTCTAACCACATTGTTTGTTGCTTTCTGTCGACCTGTACGAGTAAGCGTAGTTCCCTGAACATGTTGAGGCATAGGGGTAGGTATCGTGGTGCCCTGATCAGTATCAGGCATAGGAAGTAAATCACGGCCATGACCATTACTCGGCCCCTTATCATTAGTTATGTCATTTGCTTTCTCGGGGCCTGCAAGCAGAAAAAAATGGAAGCATTATTTCCTGATGATGCTGAGACAGCGGCTTCGCATTAGCTCCATCAATAGCTGAAAAATATACCACACTGCTGATCAAGAAATTGGAGGAGTTCCTCAAAAACTAATTACTACCTTGAATTGTGGGGTCCGCGCTAGATACCCCATCATTTGGAGCAGCAAATTTGGTCGCTTCCTTCTCCTCTGCTTCCATGAGCTTGTTATTCGACTTGAATAACTTGCAAAATACCCGCTTTTACAATGGGAAGAAAATCAAAACACATTAGTACCAATCTATAATCAAATCTTCAAATGAAATGCAGAAACCAAAACGGAATTTTAAATTAGTTTCTCCCACTAGTACGCCAACTCTGTGAAGAGTAGTTGTGCATCGGCTTCTTGGAACTAGATCTCGTGCAAATGAAACAGGTACATGCATCTGCTAATTTAATTATAACAGGAGATGTCCATTGACGTTCATCCAATTCTAGATTCTTATACCTTGTGTGATGTCCATAAGAAACCATAGAGCTGCAACCCATTTAAACTCCCAACTCTTGCAAATAAGTATATGTCTTACTATGACTTAATTAGAATAAGTTTAACAACACCGTACCTGCATGTCTCTGCTTCCTTCCAGTCTGTATTCATGCATTAGCCATTCAGTCCTCTTCATATCCTTATCATGCTTCCCCTCAATGTAGTTTAGTGTCTTTCGGTATCCAATCAGTTTACCATCCTTGTGGATGAGAGAATCGGTTCCACAAGGTTCCCAATATCCATCATCGTTCACGCTAACCCTGTTAGATTGACCTCCCTCTGTATATTTGTTGCTTGCTGGGCTCACAAAGTACCATTTTTTCGCTTGAGATGGATGGTGCATCTCTGTCAAAATGAAACTAGCTTTTTCACCACGACTGAGATCGACAATGACACTAATAAGATTGGAGATGTAAAAATAATTCTTGATTTTGCTACTATAAGAGACAACAGCAACAAGCTTCTCAATCCATCACATCCATATGTGGTCAAAGAAGACATGGATATTTAACAAAAACAAGAAAAAAGAAATGAAAAACCATTGCCAGGTCTAACCTTAACTTTGGGATTTCCTATTACGGCTAATGGAATAAATAAATATTCATAACCTAAAACTTGTATGGGATCTAAGACAATCATATGCTTGTAACTAGAGCTCCATGATACATTTTCTTTGTTGCTCCAAATAGATCCTCTTAACGTGATACATCATGCATTGCAAGAAAAAAGATTTTCTGAATTCGGAGAAAAGTTGGTCTTTCCAAATGTTTACACTTTTAAGGGTGTGTTTGGTATGGCGGAAAATGTTTTTCTCGAAAATGAGCAGTTTATCACTTATTTTGCCATGTATGGTCGATGAGTGAAAAACTTTTTTCGAAAATATTTTATAGTGTTTGGTTAGTGAGTAGAAAATATTTTTTTGAAAAATATATAATTTAGATAAACACTATGGGATGGGGTTGGAAGGGGGGTGGGGATAGGGTAGGGAAGGTTGAAAAAAAAAAAAAGTTTGGAAAACATTTTTCTTCCTCTGAGGAAAATGAGTACATGAGGAAAATATTTTTCAAAACATTTAAGCTAATCAAACATGAGAAAATTAAAAAACATTTTCCAAAAAATATTTTCCTTCGTACCAAGCGCACCCTAAGAGCAACAATCTAATAACTGAAGTTGCTCAGATTTGTCAGATAGCTATTCATCGTATAAGACCAACGCTTCCTCAAGCACTTTCACTTAAAGCAGAAGGATGAAAGCAGAGCATGTTTGATACCACGGATCCACAAATTAAATTGGGAAAAAAACACCTTTCACATGATGAACATTCAGAAAAGAAGCTACTACCCAAGCCCAACAGTAACCCCCCCCCCCCACACGCACACACACACACACACACACACACACACACACGCACAGAGAGAGAGAACTATACGAGAAAGCTGATGAGGATGGTACAAGAAGACGTCGACTTCATGAATAGTGTAATTGGGAAAGGGCTGGTCCATCATTTTCTTGTCAAGATAATGAATTATCAGCCCTTCATCCGCACCAGAGAGCTGATCATCAACCAGCACTTCCTGTTTAGGGATGACTCCAACGTCCGGACAATTCTTGTTCACATTCGTCACATTGGCAGTGCTATCCTGTTTCCCCTTTCCTTCCATTTTTGCACCCTAGTCACATAAAATAAGATCAATGACTTCTCAATTTTTGATATTCAACTATACAACAAAAAGCAATAGGAAACATTACTTGGCAAAGAGAAATAAGCGAACCACCTTCTGAGTTGTCGTGGAGGCTCGCCTCTTCTAAGATTTTTCTTACCGTTGTCCTTTCTTGAACCTTAAGAGGTCAAATTTTATAGATATCCCGAAGAAAAAAATGGTAATCATATTTGAATTTTGAAGGGGGAGATCCTTCAAAAATTGGAAAGAAATTTATAACAACAAATAATTTAAATTTTTCTCCCAAACAGTTAACGGAGGACTCTTTAGTGACCATTATGCGGAGATAATGAGTTAGCAAATTAATATTTAGTCCTAAAAGGCCTACTTATCACCTAAGTTGCTCTGACACGGCAGTTTAGGTGCTGCACCCGTGTCGATACGACACTAGTATAGACATAGGTATGAGATCCGTATCGGATCTAGTCAAACAATTTTGGGTACTTTGACCATGACGGAAGAAAAAATTCGAGACGAGATACAATTTGATCCCCAAAATCATAACCAAAACTAGGGTAAATTTGAAGAATATAGCATATCTTATCTAGGAAATCGATCATTTACTTATCTACAACTTGAGAATAAAAAGAAAATCCATACTTTACAAGCTATATGTAAGTATTCCACAAAATTTCTCAGAATTTAGAGATATTTTTATATTTTTATTTTTTTGAATTATTTTTAGTTGGATCGTTGCACCCGTATCCCTGTAGGATCCATACTACATCTCGAAGGATCCGACCTCTAGATCCTCACCCGTGTCGGACACCCGCACCTGTGTCCGAGCATCTTAGCTTATCACAAAATCAATTCAAGAAAAAAAATGTAGCCGACTCAATTGCCATTTCACATGTCGGGAGTTTCCAGCTTCTTTCACTAGTAACAACAGTTATCTTCCCTACGTTACCAATTTTCTTCACTTTTCAATGAAGACTAATATTTTTTTCAAAATGAGATGGATAGGAATTTAAGTACGTTTTGACTTTTGACAACTATTTCCTTCCATGGATTATTAAGTTTAAGAAAACTTTTCCAAATTGCATGTTAAGTATAGAGATTCTGATATTCTTTCTTAACGGTGGCCATTTGAGCAGGCTTGCACGCACCCGACTAATCCACCAGGAAAGTATCGAGAGTTTGTGGTAGAATTTAAGAAGGAAAGAACAAGAGGTTTTGGACCCCCAAACACAAAAGAAAGGACAGAAGTCAATTCCAATCACTATTATTAAAATTAGATTACAATATGAAATTCAAATCAGCCCCAAAAACCTCAAAATGAAGAAGAAGACAAAATGGCCAACATTGAAGGGCTTTCCTATTAAATGCAGATAAAGATAAAGTTTGTTACCTTGCAAAATTGGAAAACTCCAATAACTACTCATTACTCAATAAGGAGAGGCAACATCAATTTAACAGGGAATCGAGGTTCAAAATTCACCCTCGCCGACATCCATTCAAGAAGGAAATAACTTTTCCTTCTTTTCTTTTGACAACCGTGGTGTCCGGACCAGCTTGCGCACACCTCGACTAATTCTACGGGATACCTGCTACCTCCTACCAGCAACAGGTATCAGGTATCAGGTAAAGGAAATAACTTTTCCTTTGGGGCATCACTTCATAAAGAGACTGTAAACTCAATGGACTTTTCCTCATTCATCAATTCTAGATCTTCTAAACACATCAATACCAAGTTCTAATTGAAATGAGGAGTGATTATTGATGACATTAGCAACTGACTTTTCACTGCACTTAAAGGTGTATTACCCAACAAAAAAGATCTGCTACGCTTCGTTGGTTTAAAAGCTGCAGAAAAAAGTCGAACCGAAGTTTGTCAGAACATCAACTGCCTCTGGGCTCCAGAGATTGCGGCGGATAGTAACATCATAGGAATTTCAACCTACTTGAGACAATGCGAGATGCAATGCTAGGAAGTACACTTATATATGTTCTAAGCTGTTCGATCTAGAAGATCTCTGTAACAGGTTTCTCTACAGATGTATGGATAATATTTGCGTTGAAGTTGATGAAAAACGAGTATATTCAGTTGAAAAAAGTTTCAGGAATTTCAAATTGTTATGGACATGAATTTGACTTGGAAAAAGAATTTGTGAAACTTGAAGATTTGTGGGAACCAATATTTCACTTGAAATACACCTTCCAATCAGTATTCCAATATTTCACTTGAAATTCAAATACAGAAGTTCAATATTTGTAAATACTCATGGCCAAACTAGTATTTGCAAATACTGAACTTCAGTATTTGGCTAATTGCAAATACTGAGATAATATTCATGCCAGATGGGCCCATCAACCATGTACTTCATCTGCATTTTTGTGGTTATAATCACCCAACAAATGTATCGGAAATGTTCATCCCTATCAATGGTTGTTGCTATACCCTTAAGAATGTCATATTTGGTGATCTAGGTCTTCTCACTAATTGGCGACACCAGACTCTAAAGTAAGTCGACGATAGGCTACAGGAAATGCCACACTTAAAGAAGAGTCAAGGTCATCTAGAGAAAATCACAAACCACAACATAGTAGGGATTGAAATACTAAGCGAAGAGCTCTACACTCCAGAGAATAACTGTATGAGCTGACAAAAAGAAATTTATAAGAGACTCGACTTAAATGATCAACTCAATTAAGCACCTAGTCCAGAAAAGTAAAATTGATTGTTGGAGTGATAAAGCCTTGGCACTAGTTGAGTACTATATAATCTTCCATTAAAGCAAATTGTTTATTACTTCAATGACGAAGCAACATAGATGGACTACTACTAAAGTTGTTGCTCGGACTCTTCAAAAATGTTGTCGGATGCATGTCGGTTCCTCCAAAAGTAGTGCATTTTGGGGGACCAGATACGGATGCGGCAACATTTTTGGAGAGTCCGAGCAGTACATATAAAACACTAATTAATTATAGTATATGACAAGGAAAGCAGAGAGTGTGTATTACTTTAACTAATAGTGACTTGATTATGCACTTGAGTCTGATAAAATTAAAATACTCAAAAATCAACCCTTCTCCCAAACTCAATTTTCTCCCAAACTACACAAATTAAACTCTATAATTAAAGAAAAAGATCACAGATGATAATATATGCACAAGCTGCAAAAGGGGGATGTATTAATATCATTTTCAGTCATAGAGAAGTTCAAACAAAAGAGAAGTACAGATTATAACTTTACCAGAAAAAAGCTGCCAAGAATTGTTTGAGTTGAAATTTGTAATTCCTCTGTAAAACCTCAACCATTTTCACTTCTAGTAAAGCAAAATTTGCTCTTTGACACTGAAATAAAGGACCCATCTTTGTTATGATTTTCACAGTCATATCCAAAAACTCTTCAGTTTCCATGGCTATGTTCTGCTTCTTCATCTCCTTTTTTACCCAGAAAAATAGAATGATAAAGGCAAAAATGGCTTTTGGGTTGAATTGGGTTGTCTTATATTTGATTATTTTTGACAGAGAAAAGGTTAATTCATGACAACTGGGAAGATTCTTGATTCATTGTTTCAGAATTACTTTTCTTTTTCCTCTTCTTCTCCATACAATTTTGTTCAAAAATATATTCATAAGAAATTAAAGTGATATATCAGTTTGGTCCCTTTTGCACTGAGCTCGGAACATACAACCACCTCAAGTTTCAAAAACTATCATATAGCCCCAATGATTGTTATAAAATTTAACTCCTTGTTGGTTTATATTATTTTAAGTAGGTATTTGGACAATATTTGGTTGGAGTTAAAATAAAATAGAGTGTTCAAAGTTAAGGTAAACAAGAACAACAACAACGACGATCCAGTGAAATCCCACTAATGGGGTCTGGGGAGGGCAGTGTGTACGCAGACTTTACTCCTACCCGAAGGAGTAGAGAGGCAAAGTTAAGGTAAAGTAAAAATTATTTAAAAGTTTGAATTTGTATTTTATTATAAATTTTACTTTGAAAAAAGTATTTATGAATCAATTCTATTTTGTGTTATGTTTCAATATCTCTTGTATCTTTTCGCCTATTATGTTGTTTTCTTATATATCTTATTATTTTATACTTTTATAGTTTTTCTAAAAAATATTGCGGTAATAATGCTCCTCCGATGAATTGCTATGGTGAATTAAGAGTATATGAAATAAAATTCGAACTACTTATGATGATATGAAAATGCCCATACAACCAAAAATAATTATTCGAAGATATATATTTTATAATATTACATACTTATTTAGGAAAAAAATCATACCTAGCATATATGCACGTTGTATGCTTTTGGGGTATACCATTCACATATTATATTTACCTTAATAGTGCGATTCAACTATTGTTATTATTGTATACATATGAGATATACAATTACGTAATGAACAAAACTGTGATGTGTAATTATTTAATGGGAGAAATTTTTAAATAATACATACGAGTAATTTTTTTTACCTCGCTTTGGCAGTCCCGTAAATGTCTACTTAATATTTACATCGAATCAGTAAATATATAATAATCATTTTTTAAGGGTGAATTAGTTAAATAAATTTTAAAAAACCTTGCAAACAAGCCTTAATTTAACCTTCTTCGAGGGGTTCCGTTGAAACTCGAGTTGTTCACTTTTCTAAGCGCTTCTATAATTGGAATATATAAGAAAGAGGAAATAAAAATGCAATATCAAATAAATATGTATAAGAAGATAAATAAGCATTTCGCAAAAGAATTACTATCTATCCAATAAGGTTTTATACCTGTTATTTTAAGGTGCACTTAGACACAAGAGGAGGATGAATTGTGTCTTGCTCGATTTTTGCGAGTCATAAAATTTTATTCTTTGATTGAACTATTCTGACAAAAATTGACAGTGAAATATGAAAATATAAAGTACTCAAGCAGTTTTACGTGAAAAATATCCTTACTCAAGGGAGTAAAAATCACTACCTATCCTCGTAGGATTTATCTCAAAACTTCACTAACTTCAAAAGGCAATTTTCCGTACAACTCAATAACCAAAGAGAATAACTTTATTACCTACTCCTACAATTAATCGGATTATAGCTACCCTTTTTAACACTATAAACTCTAGCCTAGATTTCTTTTTTCGAAGATGAAGCAGCAGGCATCGATCTATAGAACCTATAAAAAGGAGATAGTTGTGCCGCAAAGTACAACTGTGCACCTACGTCATTCGGCTCAAGCGCAAGCCCGCACCCTTATATTATGGAAGAATTGAGCTTATTATTGGGTCGGTTACTCAGATCCATCAATTGGCTGTTCGTCCCGCAACTAGAAGAAGATTGCTTCAGGGTCACCATAGTGTGGATGAGTGTAGAGCAGTCTAGCGTTATGGGCTTTGATTAGTAAATTTTTTTACAAATTTGAAAGATAGTCAAGGTAGCTTGCTTCTAAACCACTGCACTAGATGGGCATGTACTCGTAGTAATCGGTCCAATTTCACCATCATCATTATCCTGCAAACTTTTCTCAACCACGTGATCAGTTTTATAAAAAATCGCATGTCCACTTTGTTCATCACACAAGGTTCTTTTGTTACATATTTTGTAAGCCTTACTATGGGAAGAGCATCTTAGGGAGACACCCTCGTCACTTTTTTCATCAAACTTTCAAAGAGTAGGTTTTTTAATACTATACACAAAACACTTACTACGAGATGCTCTTAAGTGAATTATATTAGGCTTAAGGCCCTAAAGTAACTCATATAGGGTCTTGCCCCTTCCCCTTTCACCTCTAGGAAAAACTTCTGGGCTGAGCCCTTCTACTCGTAATTTTTATATTAGAGGGAAAATTCTCGATCCCAAACCAGGCTCCGATCAAGGCTTATAAAAGCATCAACCTCATCCTAAAAGGGCTCCTTTAGCTTTGGGGTTGATTTACGTGGCTCAAGCAAAGGTCTCGTCATGCACCTATCAATTATGTTGAAAGCCGTTTTACAATCACAGCTTAGAGGACTTTAGGAAGACCATTAGTAATTAGCATTGTTATTTTCATATCCTCTAAGGTCCTATTTTTCGTACAGGAAAAACTTGCATATCCTAGTTTTTTGTGCAATAACAATGAATCATTATCATGTACACTTTGCTATATTAGTCTATTTACAGGAAAGACATAATTTAGCTTTGTAAATATTTTTGTGCATTTTTTCTTTAAGAACCAGGTTTCTAGAATTAAGATTAGTGATAGTGCATACACTTGAGGTAAACAGAACATGATTTCCTTTATCACACATTTGAGGTACATTCAACAAGTTGTATTTTAGACCTTTAACATAATATACACTTTTTATTGCATGGGATTGGGACTTACCAATCTTACTTATACCAATAATATCTCTTTTACATCATTACTAAATCTCCCACCCCCTCTTTGATGGTTTATCAATGAGGGAAAATTTCTCTATTTCTCGTTATGTGTTTAGAGCAGGCACTATCCATATACAACATATTCTTGATGGTTTAATATTTTTTCGTGTCTCGATATATTTCCTTTTTTTTTTTTGAATTACTTTAAACTTAATTGTGCGTGTATCTTTGAAGTTCTTGTTATTACCATAAGTGTGTGTATAAATAATTTTTATGAATAAAAATATAATTATTTTATGAGTTATACAGGATCTTGACTTTTTTTATGTCCTAGTCCCTTTCTATTGCTATTGTGGTTTGCATGCAAGGTAATCTGAGGATCTGGTCTATCTCATACAACAACAACAACAACAACCCAGTATAATCCCACTTAGTGGGGTCTGGGGAGGGTAGTGTGTACGCAGACCTTACCCCTACCCTAGGGTAGAGAGACTGTTTCCAAATAGACTCTCGGCATCCTTCCCTCCAAGAACTTCCCACCTTGCTCTTGGGGAGACTCGAACTCACAACCTCTCGGTTGGAAGTGGGGTTGCTTACCATCTGGTCTATCTCATAGTACATCTAAATTCATACTTAGTCTTGTTCAGATTCTCTTGAAGCACCCAATTTTTTTCATAGTAGAGAAATTAAATCACTTTTAATCTTTTTCAATTCACTCTCCAGATTTTCCTGAATCTCACTAGCATGACTCTTTCCCTTAGCACAAAAATTATGATATACATCAATTCAGATATAAGACAAAAAAAATATTTTTTTTAGAGAAGGTATGAATCTTTTCTTTTTTGTCAAAATTTACCTAAGTTTGGTCATCATTTACATCTAAAATAAAATTGGTCATAAATGCAAAAATGTCTTCTTTGTCTGAGTCAGATTCTTCCTTGGCCATCAAGGACTGATCTTCATCATCACTAGCATCATCAGATTCATAACTACAGGTATTGCTCATAGCACCTATAGCCTTTTTTTACAATCTTGTTTGCTCTTTTCTTTGGCATTTTGATCCAAGAACTAGGTCCTTCTTCTGCTCGTTCACTTTATTAGGAGTAATTTTCCTTAACTCAGTTGTGGTGCCTCTGGCGGGCTGACGAGGGCGGGTAAGGCAGGACTGGCAAGCTTCTACGTTGGCAAGTTTCTGAAGAAGGTGTGCACATGTCACCTTAGGCAACTCCCAAGTCTGAATAGGAGAGAAAAATGAAGAGCAATATAAGGCATGAGTTAAGTTCACACGGTACGCATGATTTTTGGGCTCGAGATAGCGTACCAAAAGACAAATTTGTGTAGGCCTAGACCCAAAACAGAACATACATGTCATGCTTCTTCAACTTATAGGTCTTTAAGTTTGAATAGTTTTGCCCTCCTTTATCTTGAAAAGTTCATAATTCCTTGTGAGCATGTCAACCTTAGATTGTTTGACCTAATTGTTCCTTCATGAGCAGTCTGTAAGGCATCCCAAATTTTCTTAGCATTATTGTGTGCAGATATTCGAGTGTACTCATCAAGTACAATACTACAGATTAAGATCTTTTGGCCTTGATATTCTTCTTAACAGCCTTGACATCTTCATCATTATGCTGCTCTCGGACTTTATGGCCAGTTACTATACCCTTGTCAACTTTTGCCATAGGAACCTTAGGAATTTTCTGAAAAATGTCCTAGAGCTCTAAATTTTGCCTTTTAGAAAATCTTGCATCCTTTCTTTTCACCATCCATAATACTTTCTGTTAAGCAGTGGTGGACTTGTGCTTGATTATCCTTCTTAAACGCCTATAGTGCAAATATCTTGGATTATTTTAAGGTGTTAGCCTTACATTGAAAAAATTTGTTCTGAAACCAATTATTATTTTAGGGTGCACCTAGACACAAGAGTAAGGTGAATTGTGTCTTGCCCGATTTTTGCGAGTCAAAGAACCTGGTACTTTGACTAAACTATTTTGACACAAATTGAAACTAAAGTGCAAAAATATAAAGTACTCAAGTTATGTGAAAACGCTCCTTGTTTAAGGGAGTAAAAATTAAGACCTACCCTCGTAAGATTTGCCTCGAAACTTTACTAACATTAAAGAACAGTTTTAGGTTATAACTCAATAACCAAAGGGACTAATTCTATTACCTTAACTCCAATTATTAATTTAATTGTAGTTATTCGTTCATGACTATAAACTCTACCCTCGAAAGCTAGCCAAACTCTTCAGAACTTGATAATCAATTATACTTCTTAAAAGTAAAATAGGTCACTGTGAAATAACAATGACTAAACCTACACAACTAAAGAACTAAAGCAACTTCGTATTTGGGAACAAGTTCTTTAGATGTTCAACTTGAGTCCTTAAAAGTACCTTCTTTGTCACGACCCACTTTCTCCTTTAGATCGTGATGGCGTCCAACGTCGCCTCTAGGCAAGTCAACAGTGAACTGACCATGTGATTGCTCTTTTTAACAAGTTTTCAAGTAA
This sequence comes from Nicotiana tabacum, assembly GCF_000715075.1. Taxonomy (NCBI): domain Eukaryota; kingdom Viridiplantae; phylum Streptophyta; class Magnoliopsida; order Solanales; family Solanaceae; genus Nicotiana; species Nicotiana tabacum. The sequence goes on from NC_134085.1 coordinate 14,238,291, forward strand.
TTTAAATTCCATTTATTAAGAAATTAAGGAGTAGAAAATTTAATAAAATAAACGAAGGCAACTGAGTGGGCAAATATAGCGACATAAACACTCCAAAACCATAAAGTATACTAGAATATGTGCCAAGAACTGGTGTCACAAGTGTATGAGCAACTAGTAGAATATACAAAACTCTAACTACTGCCTGAAATAAAGTTGATATAAATACAAAAGAGAAATTCTAGGTGCTGCAAAACGGCTCAGGAAGCAGCTCACTACTAGGCCTCGGGGTAACGGGGGTGCGCGCCGGTATGACTGTCAAATGCACCTACCTCAGGTCCTGCACAATTAGTGCAGAAGTGTAGCGTGAGTACATAAACAACATGTACCTCGTAAGTATCTAGTCTAACCTCGAAGAAGTAGTGACGAGGGGTCGACATCGACACTTACTATGGGATAACAATAAAATATAGAAATTCTAAATAAGCATGATTATGTAAATAATAATAATAACTCAATAATAAGCAGTGAATAAATAATTCTTTCACGAATAGTAAATTCCAAGTCAATTTCTATCATTTATAATTTTTAACCTCTCAAGCCATAAAATAATATCAATTATAATTAGGCTCCGAGTATTATTAAGCACGATTTATGCTGAGGTCGTACAGTTCGATCCAAAATAATGTGTACACTGGTGAGGGTCGAGCGACACGAACCATAGATGTATCTATTCTACTGCCGAGGCATTCGGCCCGCTCCACAAGAAGAGATGATACTTTATGAACATTCAGTTTTAAAACTATTACAAGGCTAATACACAAAGAAGCACAATTTCTATTAATGATCAAGTAACCCGCCAAAACTCAAGTAAGGGAAATTTGGTCTCTTACAAATCTTTTATCAAGTTTCACTATAAATTAGGCACTTTAATTAACAAGTAGGGCACAAACATCACAAGTATTTCATGATTTGGGTCCTAAACTACCCGGCCATAAGCATAATTAGTAGTTACGCACAAACTCTCGTCACCTCGTGCGTACGTAGCCCTCCACAGTTAGGAGAAAATAATAATTTAAATCACCTATGGGGTAAATTCCCTCTTACAAGGTTAGGCAAGAGACTTATCTCGTCTCAAAACTCGCTTCCGATCCACAAATATGCTTTGAATCCTCAACTCGGTGCCAAACAACCCGAAGCTAATCAAATGTTGTATAAATCAATCAATACATGTTCAAAAGTTCGTAATATAACTATTAGAGTGAATACCCAACCCCAAATTGAAAGATTCCTAAAATTCATCTCCGGGCCAACGTGCCCGGATTCCGAAATTTTTTGAAGTTAATTGTTACCCATAACCTCACGAACTCAAATATATAATCCGCATCCCATTCCATAATCATTTTCATGGTTGAATCCCATTTTTATTAAAACCTAGGTTTTTCATCTAAACCCAAAATTCTCACAATTTTACATGTTAAAATCTACCCAAAATCTATGTTTTAAACTCATATTGTATAGAAATCACTTATCTCAAAGTGCTAGGTGAAAATTCCTCTTCCAAGAGCTCTATATTCGACCAACAAGTTAGAGAAATGAAGAAATGAGCCTAAATCTTTGACTTAAATGCAATCCTTCTGCCCAGTGGTATTTCCACACCTGGGGGACGGCCTCCGCTTCTGTGAGACTGCTTCTGTGGTCAATTGTTCTCTCATGTGGAACATGCTAGACCACCGACCCATAGCATCTGCGGCCAAGTCCCACATTTGCGGATCGCCTTGCGCATCTGCAACCATAGCCAAGCTGCCTCTTTCTGCATCTGCGGACCCCTCCACTGCAGAAGCGAGTTCGCTTTTGCGGAGCTCGCTGACCCCTCCTCTTTCCGTTTTTGCGAGCAAGGAGACGCATCTGCAGTACCGCTTCTGCGTCCATTCCCCTGCATGTGTGAATGCACCAGCAGCTCCTCTCCAAAGAGCAAACAAGCCCTGCCAACCCTCTGAATCCTATACGGGGACCCCGAGGCCTCAACCAAATATACCAACAAGCTCGTAAACATAAAACGAACTCTCTCGCATCCTCGGAATGCATATAACAATATTAAAATCTAAGAATCATGACCCAAAACCAATAGAATCAACTTATGAACTTTAAGTTCTTTCAACTTATTCCGAACACGCCGAATCATACTTAGGCTACTCGGAATGACACCAAATTTTGCGTGCAAGTCTTAAATCATCATGCGGAACTATTTACAGTCTCAGAATTCCAAACGTACCTCGATAACACCAAAACCAACTCCAAACCAAATTTAAAGAACTTTATCTTCAATGAGTCAATTTTCACTATTAAGAGCCGAAATGATCTCAGGTCATCCAAAACCCGATCTGACCATACACCCAAGTCCAAAATCATCATATAAACCTATTGGAACTATCAAATTCCGGTTCCAAGGTCGTTTACTAAAAATATTTACTCAAGTCAAACTTAGCCCTTTTTGGCCAACATTAAGGAACCAAGTGTTTCAATTTCAACCTGAACCCTTTCAAGCTCGAACTAACCTTTCCCACGAGTCATGAAATAGTAAAATCACATATGGGGAGCTTTATTTAGGGGAAACGAGGATCTAAAAAGTAAAACAATCGGTCTGATCGTTACATTCTTGCTATAATTACAATTTGCCTTACAGAATTCTATGAGATTGTGTGAATAGCATTAGACGCATTAACCTCTAATAGTGACAACGTGATGCTATATATTGGAGAGAAACAGGCCAATTTTTTTTTGTTTAAAAAAGTTAGCTTCAATTTCTAGAATAATTTGGTTACCACATAAAAACAAATTCTAAGAAGATTCTATTTATCTATATTATTATAAAAGCATGAATAAAATGTTGGATTACAAAAATAACCTTTTACTATTAAGTATAATAACTCACAATAGAAGGACATAATCGAAATTCTAAACATTAACCTTGTAATCTTATTAGTTTTAGGACATAATACTACATGTTAGAAATCCTACATGATTACCTTTAGCTGATTTATATTAAGATTCATTCTCTTTAGACTTTACACATAATGCAAATCTCTCCTCTTTTCCCTTCTTCTCGCGCTACAAAGAGAGTTGTTCAATGTAAACTTTTCCATTGGAGCATTACCTAATTAGCTCTAGAACCTGAAGCTACTTTCTTTTTCTGAAGTAAAGGTCAGGTATACGTTTTAGCAGAAAATAATTTTCTGAGTAGTGATCAGCATACCAATTACAATCAATCCTGGCCTGGATCATTTAGGCCTTGACACTGTGTACAAACACTGAGATGCATGTAAAAAGTCTACTTTGAAAGAAAAAATCTAAAGAACAAGGTAACTTCATCAACCATTAGTTTGTAATTCCATGAATGGGCGAAAAAGGATAAATTATAAAAGCATGAATAAAATGTTGGATTACAAAAATAACCTTTTAATATTAAGCATACTAACGCACAGTAAAAGGACATAATCGGAATTCTAGACATTAGCCTTGTAATCCTATTAGTTTTAGGACGTAATACTACACGTTAGGAATCTTATATGATTACCTTTAGTACTCCTATTAGTATAATTATTTTCGGGCATATAGATATAATACTACATGTTAGCATGTAAACCTAATACCTTTAGGAACATGTTAGATTTTCTATTAGTATAATTATTTTCGGGATATGGGCATATTTTTAGCCATGTAATTCTATTGTTTTTAGGATATATTTCTCAAAAAAATCCTATTACTAATTTAATATAAAAACGAATTATACTGTCCAAATTCATTTAGAAACAAGAGAGCCTATATTTATTATAAAAGTACGAATATAATATTGATAGACTAAAATACCCCTAAAATATTAAACAGAAGAACTTATAAGAAAAGGACATAACTGTAATAACTAATTTTTTTGGACTACAATAACTTTTATGATAATATTTTTAATATTTAAGATTTTAAAATTAATACAATCTTGTCTATTGAATTCTTATTAAAATATGCAGGAAGGTTTAATAAAATCAATTTCATAAGAATCCTCCATATTGACTTTACCACTCTATAATATTCAATACAAAAAAAAGTAATACTAAACGGACTGCATAAAGCATTAAAATTAAGAAAAAAATCCCCACGATAATATATTAATTATATTATATTTAAACTGCTTTTCTACTAAAATAATTTTTTTTAATTAAGTTTTTCGTGTAATATAGAAAAATATACCCAATTATTAAAGAAAACTAAAGAAAGAGAGGGTTTTGAGTGTATAAGTGTGTGTTCTGAACTCAAATGTTCGTATTTTTTAAAGAAGAGAAGGTAGGGTATTTATAGTTTTGAAAACGAGTAAAGAATAAAGTAAAAAGTAAGGTTCTAATACAGACATGGAAATAATCACAATTAAAATCAATCAATACAAGTACTTCCCTTTAATCAAGGGATTACTGCTCAAATGGATACTAACAAAGTTAATTAAGGAAAGAAATTAGTTTGAGACAGATTAATTCTTGCCATATAAATAGGTAGTAAAAGTATAAGGTAAACATTTGAGTCCAAGTACAAAATATACTTAATTTTGGGGAAAGGATACAAGTATATAGAAATGCAACATTAATCCCATTCTCTATTTCCCCATCGAAATGATATCTGTGTTGTTCTTGAGGTCGAGGCTCAACCAAAAATGTTTTCCTTTCTTTCCCCTCACCCCCTCCCCCTTACACAAGCTTTTTTCTCCTGATTTTCAAGTCATTTTGCATATGTTCTGTCAGCAAGTCAAGAGATGAAATGAACTGTCATACATGTCCTAGTGAATTAAAATTGTTTGAAATGCACGAACGAACAATGACGGTAAATCATGTCTTTTCTACTATGATCTAGCCCTCGAACTGAGTCATATCATTAGAATCACAAAAGAAGTGTAAGAATAAAAATTTACAACCAAAGAAAGCCTCATCTCATCTTGACTTCCTCTCTGAGTTATGTAATGAACCACTTCAATGCCAATATTAATCCAAGGCTTTTCCCATATCTGGATTTTTAAGAACATAAATGTATGAGAAAAGAAAGAAAAAAGTTGATAAAAGCCATTACCACTAATGATTCAGCAAACATAAAGATCTAAAAATGAAATGTCAAATCGATCTTTTTACTCTTTGAAAATAAATTTTTTGGTGGATAAAATTATGATTACGGTTAAATATTCAAACATGAGATGAACTAATATTAAGAATCTTTTTCAACAGAAAATAAATTATATTTTGTATTAAAATCAAATAATCAAATCTTTCAATTAATTATTTAGCAAGAGAAACTAATTAAATTATTTTTTAAATTTAAAACTATTTTTCAAGTTATAAAAAATCTTATGGTACATTAATTTATTTTATAAAAAGAGTGTTAGAGATTAAAAAAAATAGATCACAGCGTAAAAAAAATTACTATAATATTAAGAAGGTCATACAAGTGTTTAAAGAAGCACAATTAAAGCTAAATCCTAGAGAAGAATAAGCTTTTTAAGACTATATTATAAAAAGTCGACTCTGCATAGAAAATTATCCTTTGTAGATGCCTCCGGTGGAATCGAAATAATATTCATATGTTATGCATTACTTGCAAATGTCAGATCAAGAGACATGATATTGTTAGCAATAAGAACAAGTGGTGTACCAGTAATGATTTTATTATGATGTCATACAACTCACTTTAGATTTGATATACCTCTTAAAATAATTGAAATAACCATCACAAATATATCAAAGCAGAGCAATAGTGCTAAATTTATAAGGAAACCAACTAAGCATCAAACAATCGAAATAATCGCCCAGAGTTTTAGAGATATATTGGATATCTGTTGCACCTTGTGTATTCGACGTTATCATGCTGTAAATGGGATAATTCGATAGGAAGATAATTTCTATGAGATATTTAAATGATGCGATAGATATACGTTAAGATTGGAAGTCATTTGAGTTGTGATTAAAAATTCGACAAAGATCGCGCGCAAGTTACGGGTTTAAATTTCACTGGAATTTGGATAAAATGTTGATGACCTTTTCTCTCAATATACTGGGAGTTATGGTGTGTTCTATCTACCGAATCGAAGGTCTATGAGTCTAGTTTCCAACGCAACAAACCGTTCATTAATACGACTTCGGAGAAGAGAGATATTAACATTTTCGTACAGGGGTGCACACTGTTACGGGAACAGTGTGCCTAGTCGGGTTTAGTCAAAATTTCTTTATTTAAGTCAATTTTTAAAACAGAACCCCTGCGTTTTATCCTCTCCAAAACAGAACCAAAAACCTAGGGATTTCCTCTCAAACTCCTCCCATACATCAAGCCAAGCATAACAACAATTTAGTCATCCTCAAGATGGAGAACACCATGGTAGCTTCGGAATCATGAATTCTTCGGTGTTTCACTTTTCATAGCAAGACTCCGCCTTGAAGTAATTTCGAATTTTGAGTAATTCTGGTCACATAAGGTATGATTTAACTTCCTCTTTGATATTTGTAAACTTCTACCATAAGAATTCTTAAGAAATAGTTGAAACCTCTATAGAAATATTCTTGATTTTTTTTAAGAAACCTCTCTTAATATGGCTTGATTGTTGGGGCTATTCTATATGGTTTTATTGTGTTGTTTGGATCTGTGAAGACATGGATGGAATTCTGTTGATGAGGAGATGTAGTAAAGTAAAATTTGGTGGTGTGTTGGGGGGAAATTAATCTACAAAAGAGTCTACAAATTCATGGCCACAAGTTGTTCGCGTAAATGTTTAAATGAAGAATTATATAAGCTATTAGCTTGAATTTGATTTTGAATGGTTTGTATTATGTAGGAAATCATTCCTAAGGCTTTTGAGGTCTTGGAAACAGTATATAACTCCATCGACAAGGTATGTAGGGCTTTCGCTATACTTTTCGGCATGACTAGAATTCGAATAAACGTTTATCGAATTGTCTCGTCGGATTCGAGTTATTTCACCTTCAACTTATAAATATGCTTAGACCTGATCTTTTCTCATAGATTGCTTACTCTAGAGGATATCTATGAATTCTCGGATTTCCTTGTTCCTTGCTTAAAAAGAACTAGAGCGTTTTTACTCGTTCTCCTTTCGACGTTCATATAAATCATGAATAAGTAACATTTACTTCAAAGGTGCTCATAATACACAACTCTCATGTTCTTAGTACTTGTTGGCTCGTAGTTGAAAATTAAATATTTTTAGCCACAACCATGATAGTCGGGGAATAATGATGATAGGCCACTTCGACTATTCTTAAAATACGTCTTTTAAGGTTGGTTTCGCATTGCACCTATATAATTCATGATTTAGTATATGTATGTATTTACTTTCATTACCGAGCCGCACTATAGACGGTTGGGTATGACACATATTGTGTAACCACTGATCAGTTGGGATTACCGAGCTTCACGTGGCCGGGTACGATTCTACCGAGCCTTTATTATGGCCGGGTATGTTATGGATATTATAGCCCCACAGAGGGATTTATTATTATATAATGTGATATATTATAAGTAGCAATAGTGAACGACGGTGTCACGAGCATACATTTATATCCATGTTGAATTTTAGTTTCCTACCGAGGCTAGTTTCAGAATTTAAATTATCTCTATGTCTCTTCTCTTGTTAATTACATTTTTCATGTTACACTTGTCGCCCTACATATTCAGTACATATTTCGTACTAACTCATTTTTATGCGCTGTGTTCATGCCCACATGTTCGAATAGACAGATCGGCGTGCCTCCTCAGTAGGACCCCCAGGATCAGCGTTGGGTTTCGCACTCCACTTCTTCAGAGTTGCTGACTTTGAGTCCATAGGTACTATTACAGATGTATATGTGTGGTTTTGGTCATGTCGGGGGCTTTGTCTCGCCCTGTTGAGATTGTTTTACACTCTTAGAGGCTTGCAGATTAGCGGTCATTGTATATATATATTTTTCGTATCGCCATATCGACCTTCTGGATAGTTGTTATACTGTTGTTACAGCCTTGTTGGCCTAGTTTATATATATATATATATATATATATATGTGTGTGTGTGTGTGTGTGTGTGTGTGTGTGTGTGTGTGTGTGTGTGTTCTGCCTGCAGGTTATTATATTTCAGATCATATCTCATGGTTGGTTCGCTCGGGACTTCGGGCATCGGGTGCCAGCCACACCTCCCAAGGTTGGGGTGTGACAAACTTGGTATGAGAGAAGGTCAGTCCTAGGGAGTCTACAAGCCGTGTCTAGTAGAGTCTTGTTTATGGTGTGTTGTGCACCACACTTATAAACATGATGCTATTGGTCATTTAGGATTATTACTTTCTTCTTGATCTAGATCGTGCAATAGAGCCTAATCATAAGTGTTCATTCCTAATTCTCTTTTTGTTTACCTTCTCAGTGATGCCTAACACTAGGAGACGACAAGTGGCTATGAAATTTATTCAGAGGTTGGATGAGGAGGCGGGAGAGGGCACAAGTCAGGTGCCACCTGCTAATGTAGATCAACATGAGCCACAGAATGAGGCTGATTCTCAGGCTTCCGGGGCAGTACCCCCACCACCCCCGGAAGGGCGTAGAGGAGCTAACATACCTCCAGTCCCTCTCCCAGTTGTTCCTGATCAGGACCTAGACATGCGGAGTGCTGTACAATTGCTGACTCGAATAGTGGCCTCCCAGGCCCAACACCAGACCTTCGGTATTGCTGATAGGTCCGTGAGTGCGAGAGTTCGAGACTTTATCAACTTGGATCCTCCAGTATTTACAGGGGTTGATCCTAATGCTGACCCACAGGATTTTCTGGATCTTATGCAACGGACCTTACAAATTATACATGCCACGGATGTTGAGTCAGTGGAGTTTACTTCTTATAGACTACGTGATGTTGCTGTGACATGGTATGAGACTTGGAAGCAAACTCGGGGGCCTAATGTGCCACCAGTGACATGGAAGGAGTTCTCTGAGGCATTTTTACAGCAATATTTGCCAATCGAGCTTCGAAGAGCCCGACGAGATAGGTTTTTACACTTAGAACAGGGTAATATGAGCGTTCGGGAATATAGCATGCAGTTCAACTCTTTGGCTAGGTATGCTCCTACGATTGTTGCTGATATGAGTGATCGGGTACACCAGTTTGTTAGTGGTTTGGGGTCACACTTGATAAATGAGTGCACTACAGCTTCTCTAAACCAAGGAATGGATATTGCCCGTATTCAAGCATATGCACAGGGTCTAGAGGATCGCAAGAGGCAACAACGAGCCAATCGAGAGCATGATAGAGGGCAGCAGAAGAGGGCGCGGTTCGTAGGTAACATAGGAGAGTTTTGAGGTGGATTTAGGCCACAGTTTTCCCAGCGTCAGTCTTATCCGGCAGCCAGTGTACCGCCACAGTTTCAGGGACAGCGCCAGGATCGGACCACTTATTCTGGTCCAGGTCAGAGTTCACGGACCCCAGGTCCACAGTTTAGAGGCGAGTTCAGTCAGATTAGGCCTTAGTTTCCTAGATGTGATCGATGTGGCCGAAATCATTTTGGACCATGTCGTCAGGGTTCTGATGCATGTTATACATGTGGACAACCAGGTCATATTATGAGACATTATCCGATGACAGGTGGAGGGGGTATGACTCAGCCGACGGCATCTGCAGGGGCTTCTTCTTCTTCGGTACGTCCTCCTAGACAGAGTATGCAGACATCAGCTGGCAGGGGTAGGGGAAGATTTGGAGCTTATGGTTCAGGAGGTCAGAAGAATCGCATATATGCTTTATCGAGTCATCAGGATTTAGAGTCATCTCCGGATGTAGTTACAGGTATACTATCCGTCTTTTCTATCGATATGTATGCCTTGATAGATCCTAGTTCTACATTTTCGTATATCTCCCCCTTCATTGCTAGTAAATGGGATAGAGAGCCTGAATTGTTGCATAAGTCCTTTGAGGTATCTACGCCAATGGGTGAGTCTGTTGTAGTTAGACGGGATATCGAAGTTGTGACATGAAGATTCATAACCGTCATACGTTAGCTGATTTGCATGAGCTAGAAATGGTTGATTTTGATATCATTATGGGTATGGATTGGTTGGCTTCTTGTTATGCCAATGTATATTGCTGGACAAAGATTGTTCGTTTTAATTTTCCAAGTGAGCCTATTATTGAATGGAAAGGTGATGCTGCAGCGCCTAAGGGAAAGTTTATTTCTTACCTTAAAGCTCGAAGGATGATTTTGAAAGGGTACATCTATCATTTGGTACGAGTGCATGATATGGAGGTGAAATCTCCAACTCTTCAATCGGTTCCTGTCGTGAATGAATTTTCTGATGTATTTCCTGATGAACTTCCTGGTCTTCCTCCAGAAAGAGAAATCGACTTTGCTATTGATATGCTTCCAGATACTCAACCAATATATATTCCTCCATACAGAATGGCTCCTGCTGAGTTAAAAGAATTGAAAGCCCAGTTGAAGGATCTTTTGAATAAGGGCTTTATCAGGCCCAGCACATCTCCCTGGGGTGCACCAGTGTTGTTTGTTCGTAAGAAGGATGGTTCGTTAAGAATGTGTATTGACTATCGCCAGCTCAACAAAGTGACTATCAAGAACAAGTACCCTTTACCCAGAATTGATGATTTGTTTGATCAGTTGCAAGGTGCCAAATATTTCTCAAAGATTGACCTTCGATCCGGCTATCACCAATTGCGAGTTAAGGAGAGAGATATTCTGAAAACGGCTTTCCGGACTAGATATGGCCATTATGAATTTCTTGTGATGTCTTTCGGTCTTACTAATGCGCCAGCAGCTTTTATGGATTTAATGAATCGGGTTTTCAAGCCATTTCTAGATATATTTGTAATTGTTTTCATTGATGATATTCTGGTATATTCTCAATCAGAAGCAGAACATAAGGATCATTTGCGTGTGGTGTTGCAGACTTTGAAAAATCAGAAATTATATGCTAAATTCTCCAAATGTGAATTTTGGTTGAATTCAGTGGCTTTCCTTGGGCATATCGTTTCCAATAAAGGTATTAAGGTAGATGGTCAGAAAATTGAAGCAGTACAAAACTGGCCTAGACCTACAACTCCTACGGAAGTTCGTAGTTTCTTGGGCTTAGCTGGTTATTATCGGAGATTTGTTGAGAACTTCTCTTCTATTGCTGCTCCCATGACAAAATTGACACACAAAGCCGTTAAGTTCCAATGGTCTGATGCATGTGAAAGGAGCTTTTATGAGTTGAAGAAACGCTTAACATCAGCACCTGTTCTAGCACTTCCGGAAGGATCTGAAGGTTATGTGGTATATTGTGATGCATCCAGGGTTGGATTGGGATGTGTTCTAATGCAGCATGGAAAAGTTATTGCATATGCTTCGAGGCAGTTGCGGAAGCACGAATACAATTATCCGACTCACGATATTGAGTTAGCAGTCGTTATATTTGCCTTGAAAATATGGCGTCATTATCTTTATGGTGTTCATGTTGATATCTATACAAATCACAAAAGTTTACAATATATATTTAAGCAGAAAGACTTGAACTTGAGACAAACAAGATGGCTTGAATTGCTGAAGGACTATGATGTGGATATTTTGTACCATCCGGGCAAAGCGAATGTGGTAGCTGATGCATTGAGTCGCAAATCCATGGGCAGCTTGAAGCATGTAGAAGCTGGGAAATTAGAAATGACTAAAGAGATATATCAATTGGCTAACCTGAGTGTACGACTACATGATACAGGTGACCAGGGTGTAGTAGTCCAAAATATTGCGGGGTCATCACTGGTAGCTGAGGTAGAAATGCGTCAATTTGAGGATCCGGAGTTAGTCAAAATTAAAGAGAGTATCCCTTTTCAGAAGAAGCAGTTGTTCGAGCAATCTGATGATGGAATTCTAAAATATAAAGGCCGATGGTGTGTACCTAATGTTGGGGAGCTTCGTAAGCAAATTATGACAGAGATGCACCAGTCTCGGTACTCAGTTCATCCTGGTTCAACCAAAATGTATCATGATCTTCGTCAGCTATACTGGTGGAACGATATGAAGAAAGATATAGCCACATTTGTGGCTCAGTGTCCCAACTGCCAGCAGGTTAAAGTTGAACACCAGAAACCTGGAGGGCTACTTCAAAATATTGAGATTCCAGCTTGGAAATGGGAATCGATTAATATGGATTTCATTACAGGATTGCCCAATTCTCGCCGTAAGTTCAATTCTATTTGGGTCATTGTGGATAGGCTGACGAAATCAGCTCACTTTCTCCCAGTTAGGACCACCTATTCAGCTGAAGACTATGTGAGCCAGTATATCAAGGAAATAGTTCGGCTACATGGAGTTCCGTTTTCTATTATATCTGACAGAGGTGCCCAATTTACAGCTAATTTCTGGAGGTCTTTTCAAGAAGGTTTGGGTACTCTTGTTAACCTTAGTTGAGCATTTCATCCGCAGACCGACGGACAAGCCGAACGCACTATTCAGACACTCGAAGATATGTTGCAAGCTTGTGTCTTAGACTTCAAGGGAAGTTGGGAAGATCATTTACCGCTTATTGAGTTTGCCTACAATAACAGTTATCACGCCGGTATTCAGATGGAACCTTATGAGGCACTATATAGGAGGAAATGCAGATCTCCTATTGGCTGGTTCGATGTTGGCGAGACAAAGTTGCTAGGGCCTGAATTGGTACAGCAAGCTGTAGAAAAGGTAAAGTTGATCCAGGAAAGGTTGCGTACAGCTCAAAGTCGACAGAAATCATATTCAGATAACCGACATCGAGACTTGGAATTTGCTGTAGGAGACTGGGTATTCTTGAAAGTGTCGCCTATGAAGGGTGTAATGAGATTTGGTAAGAAAGGAAAACTCAACCCTAGATATGTTGGGTTATATCAGATTGTTCAGAGAATTGGGCGAGTAGCCTACAAACTTGACCTGCCACCAGAATTAGAAGCAATCCATCTGGTATTTCACATTTCCATGCTTCGGAAATTCTTAGGTGATCCTTCTTGCATCAGCCCTATCGAGGATATTGAAGTTTCCAAGAACTTGTCATATGAAGAAATACTTGTTGCCATTCTTGACCGTCAAATCCGTAAGCTATGGACTAAAGAGGTAGCCTCAGTAAAAGTACTTTGGAGGAGCAATAATGTAGATGAAATGACATGGGAGGCCGAGGAGGACATGAAGTCCAGATACCCTCATTTATTTGAGTCTTCAGGTGATATGCTTGAGACAAATATGGCAGGTGTTGCACATATATCAATCGGTGACAGTTAAGGTAATTAAGTTATGGCTAACCTTCTTATTATCATTATTGTATAAGTAAATGGTCGGGTGAGGCCAAGTTGATGTTATTATTATGATGTGTAGCCCTGTGTGGCCTTAGATATGTATGTTTGGGATGATGACAGGTTTTGGATATTCCTATTTATAGGGAAAACTCTGGTGAAATTTTTTTTTAAAAAAAAAAATTCAGAAGTTAGGTTAACCGTTAACATTCGAGGACGAATGTTCTTAAGGAGGGGAGAATGTTACACCTTGTGTATTCGGCGTTATCATGCTGTAAATGGGATAATTCGATAGGAAGATAATTTCTATGAGATATTTAAATGATGCGATAGTTATACGTTAAGATTGGAAGTCATTTGAATTGTGATTAAAAATTCGACAAAGATCGCGCGCAAGTTACATGTTACGGGAACAGTGTGCCTAGTCGGGTTTAGTCAAAATTTCTTTATTTAAGTAAATTTTTAAAACAGAACCCCTGCATTTTATCCTCTCCAAAACAGAACCAAAAACCTAGGGATTTCCTCTCAAACTCCTCCCATCCATCTAGCCAAGCATAACAACAATTTAGTCATCCTCAAGATGGAGAACACCATGGTAGCTTCGGAATCGTGAATTCTTCGGTGTTTCACTTTTCATAGCAAGACTCCGCCTTGAAGTAATTTCGAATTTTGAGTAATTCTGGTCACATAAGGTATGATTTAACTTCCTCTTTGATCTTTGTAAACTTCTACCATAAGAATTCTTAAGAAATAGTTGAAACCTCTATAGAAATATTCTTGATTTTTTTTAAGAAACCTCTCTTAATATGGCTTGATTGTTGGGGCTGTTCTATATGGTTTTATTGTGTTGTTTGGATCTGTGAAGACATGGATGGAATTCTGTTGATGAGGAGATGTAGTAAAGTAAAATTTGGTGGTGTGTTGGGGGGAAATTAATCTACAAAAGAGTCTACAAATTCATGGCCACAAGTTATTCGCGTAAATGTCTAAATGAAGAATTATATAAGCTATTAGCTTGAATTTGATTTTGAATGGTTTGTATTATGTAGGAAATCATTCCTAAGGCTTTTGAGGTCTTGGAAACAGTATATAACTCCATCGACAAGGTATGTAGGGCTTTCGCTATACTTTTCGGCATGACTAGAATTCGAATAAACGTTTATCGAATTGTCTCGTCGGATTCGAGTTATTTCACCTTCAACTTATAAAGATGCTTAGACCTGATCTTTTCTCATAGATTTCTTACTCTAGAGGATATCTATGAATTCTCGGATTTCCTTGTTCCTTGCTTAAAAAGAACTAGAGCCTTTTTACTCGTTCTCCTTTCGACGTTCATATAAATCATGAATAAGTAACATTTACTTCAAAGGTGCTCATAATACACAACTCTCATGTTCTTAGTACTTGTTGGCTCGTAGTTGAAAATTAAATATTTTTAGCCACAACCATGATAGTCGGGGAATAATGATGATAGGCCACTTCGACTCTTCTTAGAATACGTCTTTTAAGGTTGGTTTCGCATTGCACCTATATAATTCATGATTTAGTATATGTATGTATTTACTTTCATTACCGAGCCACACTATAGACGGCCGGGTATGACACATATTGTGTAACCACTGATCAGTTGGGATTACCGAGCTTCACGTGGCCGGGTACGATTCTACCGAGCCTTTATTATGGCCGGGTATGTTATGGATATTATAGCCCCACAGAGGGATTTATTATTATATAATGTGATATATTATAAGTAGCAATAGTGAACGACGGTGTCACGAGCATACATTTATATCCATGTTGAATTTTAGTTTCCTACCGAGGCTAGTTTCAGAATTTAAATTATCTCTATGTCTCTTCTCTTGTTAATTACATTTTTCATGTTACACTTGTCGCCCTACATATTCAGTACATATTTCGTACTGACGCATTTTTATGCGTTGTGTTCATGCCCACATGTTCGAATAGACAGAGCGGCGTGCCTCCTCAGTTGGACCCCCAGGATCAGCGTTGGGTTTCGCACTCCACTTCTTCGGAGTTGCTGACTTTGAGTCCATAGGTACTATTACAGATGTATATGTGTGGTTTTGGGCATGTCGGGGGCTTTGTCCCACCCTGTTGAGATTGTCTTACACTCTTAGAGGCTTGCAGATTAGCGGTCATTGTATATATATATTTTTTGTATCTCCATTTCGGCCTTCTGGATAGTTGTTATACTGTTGTTTCAGCCTTGTTGGCCTAGTTTATATATATGTCGTGTTGGGCTCTTCTGCCTGCAGGTTATTATATTTCAGATCATATCTCATGGTTGATTCGGTCGGGCCTTCGGGCATCGGGTGCCAGCCACACCTCCCAAGGTTGGGGTGTGACAATATCAATGAACTGTTTGGTGGAAAAGTAATAGTTTGGGAAGTGATTTCTGTCAAGTACGATCAGTAGTTCTAAAATTGACCAAAGCAGAAACTGTAAAAGCTAACTTGCCAAAGTTATACTTATGATGTCAAATGAAAAATATTCAAATGACAAGAAATATAGAAGTAAGAACAGATCTAACATTCAGTGACTTCTTGCTTCGTGTTGGAAACGAAGAAGAGCATCCAATAAAGATGATTTGGTTCTGATACAAAAAAACACTTTTTATAAAGAAGTATTCGGTAAGATATCATTACATTAGATATATTTAAACTACAATACATAATTATCTATTTAACAGAACTGATCATTTGTGTTAGTTCTATTGATGTCCTTTTATTTTGAATTCACGTATTATGCTAATGTAATAATATTTTTCGGTTTTTGTGGACTACAATAACTTCTATGCTAATATTTTTAATATTTAAAATTTTAAAATTAATACAATCTTATTGAATTATTATTAAAACTATGCAGGAAGGTTTAATAAAATCAATTTCATAAGAATCCTCCATATTGACTTTACCACTCTATAATATTCAATACAAAAAAAAAAGTAATACTAAACGAACTGCATAAAGTATTAAAATTGAGAGAAAAAATCCCCACGATAATATATTAATTATATTATATTTAAACTGCTTTTCTATTCAAATAATTTTTTATTATTATTAGTTTTTCGTGTAATATAGAAAAATATACCCAATTATTAAAGAAAACTAAGAAAATTTTTAAGAACATAAATGTGTGAGAAAAGAAAGAAAAAAGTTGATAAAAGCCACTACCACTAATGATTCTGCAAACATAAAGATCTAAAAGTGGAATGTCAGATTGATCTTTTTACTCTTTGAAAATAAATTTTTTGGTGGATAAAATTATGATTACGGTTAAATATTCAAACATGAGATGAACTAATATTAAGAATCTTTTTCAACAGAAAATAATTATATTTTGTATTAAAATCAAATAATCAAATCTTTCAATTAATTATTTAGCAAGAGAAACTAATTAAATTATTTTTTTAATTTAAAATTATTTTTCAAGTTATAAAAAATCTTATGGTACATTAATTTATTTCATAAAAAGAGTGTTAGAGATTAAAAAAATAGATCACAGAATAAAAAAGATTACTATAATATTAAGAAGGCCATACAAGTGTTTGAAGAAGCACAATTAAAGCTAAATCCTGGAGAAGAATAAGCTTTTTAAGACTATATTATAAAAAGTCGACTCTGGTATAGAAAATTATCCTTTGTAGATGCCTCCGGTGGAATCGAAATAATATTCATATGTTATGCATTACTTGCAAATGTCAGATCAAGAGACATGATATTGTTAGCAATAAGAACAAGTGGTGTACCAGTAATGATTTTATTATGATGTCATACAACTCACTTTAGATTTGATATACCTCTTAAAATAATTGAAATAACCATCACAAATATATCAAAGCAGAGCAATAGTGCTAAATTTATAAGGAAACCAACTAAGCATCAAACAATCGAAATAATCGCCCAGAGTTTTAGAGATATATTGGATATCGATGAATTGTTTGGTGATAAAGTAATAGTTTGGGAGGTGATTTCTGTCAAGTACGATTAGTAGTTCTAAAACTGACCAAAGTAGAAACTGTAAAAGCTAACTTGCCGAAGTTATACTTATGATATCAAATGAAAAATATTCAAATGACAAGAAATATAAAAGTAAGAACAGATCCAACATTCAGTGACTTCTTGCTTCGTGTTGGAAACGAAGAAGAGCATCCAATAAAAATGATTTGGTTCTGATACAAAAAAATATCGTTTATAAAGAAGTGTTCGGTAAGATACTATTACATTAGATATATTTAAACTACAATACATACTTATCTATTTAACAGAACTGATCATTTGTGTTAGTTCTGTTGATGTCCTTTTATTTTGAATTCATGTATTATGCTAATGTAACAATATTTTTCGGCATTTAGATGATTGTTGTAGTATTATATATGCAAAATTTCTCTCATTAATTAAATTTTATTGTTCATTCATATAAATAAATATTCAAACCATCATATGTCATTATTTACGTGCAGCGCACGTTTATAGATGCTAGTTTTCTTAAAAGACTCTATACGTTTTTCTTTCTATGCAAGTATCTCTCACTTTCAACATGAACTAAATCCTTCAAGGAATCCGACTGTTAGTAGAAATTGGTTTTTCCAGCTCAACCCAATTTGCATTAAAAAATAATTATAGATTTTAATCAATTTCAAGGGACATGGTTCTTTCATAACTGTTTGTTGATTATCAAAATCAATATAAGCCTAGCTCAATAAAGTTTGCTTTTTGTTAATGACAAACCAATGTGCAACTTCTAACATCAGAACCAACTTCATTATCAACATTTTTCCTACAAGATACCTATTTTTGTATAAGTCAGGGAACTCACTTTCTATTCATTACAATCCTATAGATAGCTAGGCAAAAGAACTATTGGTTCAATATTTTCCTGCAAATAGACATCTTGCAATCACAATTAATCATTTAAATGCACAGAGACTAGGTTTGTTGATCAGTTTATATGCATATTCTTTAATTTTCTCCTTTTGGTATTATAAAAAAAATAGAGTATTAGTAGAGTCAAAAGCGAAAATTAAGCAATATCAAACTCTTGGTCGTTCGGTCTGCATTAGCATGCACATAAGTTAAGAGCTCAAATGTTTAATCTCATAACTTTATCCATCTCTAAGAAACTCATCAAACAAAAATAAAAAAATTATTTTTTATGCATCAATTGAGCCTCAAAGGCCCAAGTTAATAGAAAGTTATAAGAACATGCCTAGATTATCACAGAATAAGAATATACCAACAGAGTAGAAAATGATATAATAAAAGGACTTGACACTAGACAACATTGGTTTGGATTGGGCTTAAGACGTGAGTAGGGACCGGGTTTATTTGTTGGATGAGGGTAGGGTTTGCATAGGCCATAATAATTTGTCAAGGCGAGCAGTGGAAACTTCTTGATCTTTTTGTATTTTCTCCTTCAACCGCCTATCTAACGATCCGGTCAGTCATTTTGAGTATTTTATATTCGTTCCTCTATTTATTACCTTCTCTATATTATATTGTGATTATGTGACTTTCCGGGGTAGTTGGATTAGTTTCGGGTGAGTTTCGAAGTGAATTGGGATACTTAGTCCCAAAGTTGGAAGCTTAAGTTGAAAGAGTTGATCAGGGTTTAACCTTTATATAGATGACTACGGAATTGAGTTTTGATGGTTCTAATAGCTTCATATGGTGATTTTAAACTTAGGTGTATGTCCAGATATTGATTTGGAGGTTCGTAGGTCGTTTTGGTTTGAATTGGCAAAAGTTGAAAAGTTGAAGCTTTAGAAGATCGAGAAGTTTGACCGAGAGTTGACTTTATTGATATCGGCTCCAGATTTCCGTTCCAAAAGTTGGAATACGTTCGTTGTGCCATTTTTGACTTATGCGCAAATTTAAGATCAATCGGAGTTGGTTTGGCATGAATCGGTGCTAGTTTTGGAAGTTGGATCTTCATGGTTTTAATAGGTTTGAATTGGGTTGCGATTCATAGAATCAATGTTTTTTGATGTGATTTTAAGCCTCGAGTAGGTTCGTATATGTTTTTGAAACATGATAGTGTGTTCGGACGGGGTCCGGGGGCCTCGAGTGTGAATCGAATTGAAATCGAGATTTATTTGGACTTAGGTTGTTGACTGAAGATCTGCCGAGTCTGGTGCAATCGCACCTGCGCATTTGGGCCCAGGTGCAAAGAGGATCTGAGTTGGCCTGATATCGCAGGTGCGGACACCTAAGAAGAGGTGTGCACCCGCAGAAGCGGACTTTGGTCAGTTGCTTAAGGACCGCAGGTGTGGTCAAGTTCCGCAAAATCAAGCCATGGTCCGCAAAAGCAGAATCACAGAAGCGGTTTGTGTCCCAGAAGCAGAAAGTTCTAGGCTTAATGAAGAGCCGCACCTGCAATGGATTTTCAGCAAGTGCAGAGCCATAGATGCGGCTATTGGTCCGCAGAAGCGGAACCATTAGGCAAAAAAGGGGAAAATCGAGTGTTTATTCTCATTTTTCATCTTTTGAGTTAGAAACTTTAGTTTTGGGCGATTTTGAGAGAGATTTTTAAGGAGTTAATTGGGGTATGTGATTTTGACTCGGATTTATTATTATACATGAATCCATCAAAGTTTGTACCATTTAATTATTGTTTTGAGTTGGAAAAATTGGCGAAATTTGTGAAAACTTCATAAGCTATATTTTGAGGATTTGAAGGTCGGTATGAGGTCGATATTGAACAATTTTTATATGGCTGGACTCATTATTGGATGGGTGTTTGGATTTTGTAAGTTTGGTCAGGTTCCGAGATGCGGGCCTAGGGTTGACTTTTTGAGTTGACTTTTTAATTTTTTTTAAAGATTGTGATTTTATTATTCGAAATAGTTTCCTATGATTTGTATTTATGGTATAAAATTATTTTAGCTATATTTGAGCCATTCAGAGTTGGATGTTCGTAGAAACGGCTTACTAGTAGATTGAGTTAGCTTGTTTGAGGTAAGTAGCTTGCCTAACTTTGGGGGGGAACTACCCCTTAGGATTTGGGATTGATTGTGTCATTTGTGTTATTGAAAGTCGTATACGCAATGTGACGAGTGGGTATACGATTTGTATGTGGTATTTGACCGGTTTGGACTACTTAGACTTTGCATGCTTTAATTGAATTGTCATATCATGTTCTAAATTTTCATAGTCAATCTACTCTTATTTGTGTTAGTCTATCTTCACATGCTTTAAATGACTTGTTAATACTTTCCCACATCTTACTTGATATTTTGCTCTTACGCTTTAGTTGAACTTGTTGCCTCCCTCATTGTTACATGTTACCTCGTTCAGTATTGATTTGTCATGGGTAACTTCGGGTAGAAGGCATTGAATAGGCTTGCTTGACTAGGGTATTTCGGTTGAGCATTGGTCGCACTCTCCGGGGTCGGGGCGTGACAGAATAAAACTTACCTTTGATCATGTTTAGCAAGCAGACCATCACAAACTTATTTTTCAAATTCTTGAATGACTAAAGTATGATGTGGTCTCGTGATAAAATCATCTTCAAAAAGATATTTTTTTTGTCAAAAATGGGAGTCAACTTCACTGAACTATTTGCAGTTCATCGGAGTCATAAATAAAGACATCTAATTATAGTGAATACAGTGATATAAAATATAGTTTGATGAAAGTTAATAGGATATTAATGAGAAAATCAGAATGTATATTTGTATAGAAAGTACTAACCGACTGAGTCGAAGTTTGCCTTGTAGGGCGAAGACACATTAAACTCAAGCATATGTATAGAGGCCTTTAATGTGTCTTTTCTTTTTCTTAAACTTTGTGCCGAGTTAAACTACATCATCTAAACTAAAACGGGGGAGTAATAAATTACCATGTTTTCCTCGTCGTTGAACATGTCGTTCATCAAGTAAGCAAACGGTGGCTGGCTATCAGTGGACTTCCAATTGAGTATTCTAGGAATCTGGTTATCAACTCAGAATGTAATTTTATGGTCAACCTTTGAATAACACTCATATAACTATACATGCATAACAAGAGGCATGTCAGCGACCCTGTAATACTTCTTCTGGAATCCATCATTATAGCTAATAGATTTGAGAAGGGCATTGAATTTCTCCTTACTCCATAGGTAATTACAATATCTCTCGTTCTCGACCAAGTTAAAATGTAGCCTTGGAATGGTTGTGTAATTCTTCTCACTGGATAATATGAATGTATGTATGAAGTACAACAAAACTATGTTAATGGTATCTCAATCGTTGTCAAAACTCCAATTCTTGTCATTAAAGCATTTTACCAAATTAGTCTTCCTCACACTCTTTGCTCCGCCAAAGTGTGTTACAACAATCCGGTTAGGCCTCTTTCTGTTAAACCTAAAATCTTCAACATCACCAATACAATTTAGACCAGTAACTACTGCAAACTCCTTGAGTGAAAAGCACAATATTTTACCATTCACATATATGAAAAATAAGTCAAGAGAACTTTCTTCCAGGTCTAGCACCATGAAGTACCTGAACTACTAATGTTAAACCTCACAATGCTTCATACCGAAAAATATAAGAAAATAGATTTTCCCAAATAGTTTGTACTATTGTAGAGTAAGCTTTTCTTTGAGGTCAGAGATTATGTCAGTGCTAGTGTAGGAACTGATATGTAGTGATGAAGTAGATGGGTGTTTAACACAGAATTTTATTTCTTGTGCACAAACACCACAAAAACATAAATACATACTTGAAAATACAGACAAATACAACTAGGTTGGTATAGAACTTTCATTATGTTTAATATAGGTGGTTTCTGAGTTTAGATACAGATAAAAACCTGTATATATGAATACATTGTAGCCAAAATACAGTACATACAAAATACAACTTTGAGTTATGACAATAATGATAGAACTATTGATGTATTTAAAATTGTTGTTTTCTAAACTCAAATACATATAAATACAACTAAATATAAAAAATAAAAACATCGTATGAACTAAAATCTGTGTATGAGGACGAATAAACATAAACACTTGTATAATATAAAGTAGGGAAGTTATAGAAATATACAAAATCGATGTATGAAAACAAAACAAAAAAAATTAAATCACCTTGTCCTTCCATGTTTTCGAGCTATTTCCTTTTGCGACCTCTTTTCCTTTGCTCCCAGTAGCAACATCGATAAGTTTTCTTCTCTTTTTCACATTTATGCTTTGTACTGAAACTTGAGGAACATCGGTAACTGTGGATCTTTTCGAAGATTTCGCATCTTGACCTTGTTTAATATGGTCATTGCATATTTTTGTTCGCTTCTCGGCTTCCATGGTTGTTGATGAACTTGCAAATATAGATTCCTCTTGAGTGATTCGCAAATCGAAAGATGCGAGTGCTTTAGTAGGTATACCTTATGTAACCTTCTTGGGAATTGTTGAATCAGCTAGTGAAAACGAAATTTGAAGTTTCTTCCTCAAAACATTACAATGGCGAAATTTTTTTAAAAAAAAGAGTGAAGAGAAAAAAGAAGAATGGCAGAGTAATTTGGCGTGAACCGGTCAAAAGCTTTACCAATTACCACGAACTTTTAGAGAAAAAATGTTGAGGATCAATTCTGAGAAATTTGTTCCTATAATCTTGTTGTGTGTGAGAGAGAGATCGTGGAGAGAGAAAGAAGAAAAATCTTGTTGTAATTTGAAAGAGAGTGTGTGTTAACTAAAAGAAAGAGAGAGAAAAAATATAAATAGCGTATTTCACGCAACCACGGTAGTGTATATAATAAATACTTATTTACTATAAAATATAAAAGGTAGCTATAGATTATAATATTTTAAAATGGTTTTGGTTTATAATAAATAGGGTATAACTTAAACTTTTTTTCTAAGACTAATTTGCTGTAAATTTGGAGCAGAAGTACAACTGCCGAACTGTTCAATTAAAAAAAAATTGACCTTATAACTAAAGCAGCATTGCTTTTGGAAATAAATACCAATTTGCTTTGTAACTCGAAGAAGATAACAAAGGAGGAGAAGGAGGAGGAGAAAGAGGGCTAAAGTTATTTAAAAAGTGGGTACAAATTAAAAAATAATTAAAAATGGGTATATGTTAAATTGGGGCAACCAAATAGGGCGCCCCGTGCAATTTTTACCTCTGGGTAGATAGAGGAATTGAATGGACCAGAAATGGGAATAAAAAAGTTGTGTTTGGGCTTCTAAGGCCCAACCCACTTGTGATTCATTTGGATGAAGAGTAGATGGGCCTAGACTTGTTTGGTTTGGTTAAAGGAGAAATATGGTGGAGATGCAAACAAAAATAGGTTTTTGCAAATAATTAATACTAATTATTCTCCAAAGCAAGTTCAATCACCCAATTTTCACATTTTTCAAAAAAAAAAAAAAAAAAAAGAGAGGCAAAGGCGAAGTCAAATAAAACTTCGATTTGACACGAAAACTATACTCTATAGAAACTTCTGCAATCAATCAATTAAATTCACAACCACTATCAATGGATTATTTCAAGGGATCTTTACGTAAATATTTGGTCGGATTTATTATTTATTTGTTGTAATTAGTATATATAAATCAAACACTATTATATGTAATTATATATATATATATATATATATATATATATATATATATATATATATAAGTTTACATGCTTTGATTATTTATATTATATATTCATCGGTTGATTTTAATTTCAGAGGTAATTTATTGGGAAAAGATCACATTTAGTCCGCAAGGTAAAACTGTTACATTTGATAGCTGTAAAACTGTATTAAATTTGTATGTTTTTTTGTATAACACACACATTGTATGTGTATATATAAAAATAATTATTTTTCGACTATTATTTTGAAAACGAGTGTCATTTTTCCTAATATCTTCTTGTACCAATGGGGCTTTCTCGAGCTGAGCAGGCCCATTAAATTTGCAACAAGTTGGTACTTTGTTAACCGTTGCCTTCATAAAAATAGCACGGGCTAGCCAGTTTTCGGACTAGTCATTCAAAAATAGTCAGCATTTGCAAAGTCATTTAAAAATAGTCACTATTTTGCTGCAACACGGAAAGCTCCAGCATAATATACTGGAGATCGGTGCACTTGTGTATGAACTTCCAGCATATTATGTTGGAACTCCAACACGCGGAAAGTTCCAGTAAAATATACCGGTGCTCCAATCTTTAGTATATTATGCTGCACCGGTATATTATACTAGAGTACCGGTATATTATACTGGATTTCTAATATATTATACTGGAGTATTTTTTCGGATTTTGAACAATGTTTTCATTCAGATTTATTTTTACATGAAAAGGTAAATTTCGATTACTTTTGAAACTGTGACTATTTTTAAATGATCACTTGTAAAACTGGCTATTTTTGTACTCCCCCTTACCTTCTCTTTTCAACAACGGTTACCTTTACTTGTGTTCACTTAAAGACAAAACTTTAACCCAACATAATTAGCTCAAAATTATTAATTATTATAATATTAAACTTATCATTGAAATTACCAAAAGTCACAGCGGGTAGGGACCATGTCCATTACCGTTGCCCTAATCCAAGGAGAATCTTTTGTAATATCCCCTTATAATTACTATTTAATAGTGATTGCTTAACAAGTTGATTATCATATTATATTGTCGGCATAATACATAAACATGTCCTCAAATGGCAAGTATGTCATCCAACTTTAGATGTGCACAAGTAGGCACTTCAACTTATATAAAGTTAAATACGTAAACACAATATTGACGTAACACTTAAAATTTGGAGTGTCTGGATAATTATTTTATAAATTAGAGTGTTCAATTGACAAAGTGAAGAAAAGTTAAAGGTTCTTACTTGTACATATCCAAAGCTAGAGGGCTTATTTACCAGCTGAGACCAAGTTTGAGGGCGTATTTATGTATTATGCCTATAATTGTCTGTTGGCAGTTGCTTACTTTTGACCCCTCACCCATATTATTTTTAGACCAATAAGCAAAGTGAATTAAAGATAACGTAAAATAGAGTTTCTTAATCCCCAAGAATTGGTCCCCTTTCCTTTTCAAAAGGGAATTGGAATTTGCGAGGAAATTCATGAAAAGAGAGGGTAGGGCCGGGGTACGAGGCTGAGGTGTAGGTTCTAAAAATATTTATTAGCACTCCATATTTTGTATTAAATTAATTAATTTAATTTTAAAATTTTTATAATAAAATTTAAAGCACAATATATACTTGCATTCATTTGATTGATACAAACACAATAGACGAGTACAAATAATTTTTTTCATTTAAAGTGCAGAGGGGTGAGTTTTTTTTTTTTTTAATAAATCTCTTCCAATTTAGAAGAATTTATAGTGTTTTATGCTTCTCGTCCAGCGTGACTCGAACTTAATACCTAAGGCCGTGCATGATTTGGTTATAGTCCAGCCAAACTTTCCATATTTGCTTAAAATTAAAATTTGGCAGAGTTAAAGATGGCAAGGAAATAGATTTGTTGTTTCATTTGTCAATGTCTAAATCATGTGCTTTTGTCGGCTAAAGTAAAACTTTTCGACCTTTGTTTGATTTTCTAGCTGGGCCCTTCGAAATATTTTGATATATCACAGAGATATAAGGCGTAAAAATTGCACGGGCGTCCAATTTAGTCGCATCATTTAACTTATACCCGTTTTTTAAAAAAAATTTAACTTATACCCACTTTTTAAATAACTTCAACCTCATTTCTCCTCCTCATTCTCCTCCTTCGTTTTCTTCTTCTTTCTTCTGCTATTGTTGGTGTTGCTCTCTTACTACTATGACTTTTGTGAATCTGAATTTTGTAACAACTAAAGATAATTATTTGAATCCCTTCCTATTTTTTCTTTAGCAGAGACAAAAAGAACCGTTAGCTGGTTAGAAAGACAGTTCACAAGACAGACGAATTGGGATCACGACTCGAATAATGGTGTTGACTACCCAACAATAGTAGTTGTAGCTGCATTTGTTGTAAAATAAACAAACTATGTTTTTTGATCGAAACACAATTGTTATTATCGCATTACCACTACCATCTACATTCCCTTGAGATATGTTATGGCATGAAAAGTTGATTATTAATCGGACAAAATTTTAATAAAAGTTTTACTAAACAAAACAATTACTATGTAAATAACTTGATAGTTCGGACAAAAACTTCAACTCTCACCAGTTACAAAAATAAAAACTTCAGCTCTAGAGTTGAAGTTCGCCAGTTACAAAACAAAAACTTTAGCTCTAGAGCTGAAGCTCGCGAGTTACAAAACAAAAACTTCAGCAACTTCAAATCTAGAGCTGAACTTCAGACCCGGCTACTAGAATGCTGAAGTTTTGCGTGATTGTCTTTGCTACTTCAGCCCCGTATGCTGAAGTTATGCGAAAAAGCGGGTACACTTGCAATTTCTTTTGCAAAGCGGACATAAGTTAAAACGTGACACAAAAAGTGAATATAGATGCAAATCCCCATATAAGATAAATACCTAGCCAAATTGTCTAAGATTGGACAATTATAGAATTAATAATTGAGTAAGAATTAATCCAGCAAATCCTGGTGATAAGTGTGAGATCTATATTGTCATTAATTCTTAAATGAGGAAAAAGAGATCATGGGAAAAAATGCATCAAACAAATAAACAATTAAATATATACTTAATACATATTATTTTCTTGATCTGAGCTTTTACAACCCAATCTTGGTTAATTAAAACTGAAGGACAACACTGCACTAGCAAGCAACTAAAGTTGAAGGGAAAAAATGTTATTTTGTTATATTCTTTTTAGAGTTTGCAATGAGTGTTCTTGTATTGCTTTCCGGATACAAATCCTTCTTTTAAAATTTTTTTTTCTTCATAAAACACTATAGTTCAGAGCTTAATTATCATATATAATCACAGTTTGTCTAATTGTCGTTCGTAGCTAATGTATCAATTTTATTGTATCAACACATACAGTCCCACAACCTATATCAATTGTATTCATTCACGCATATGATTGTATCAATGAATACAATTTTAATGGAAAAGTTGTATCATCTGTATTCGTTCGCGCATATTGGTTGTATCAATGAATACAATCTTGATGAAAAGGTTATTGTTGCGGAAGCCAAATATATATAGTGTGAATGAGTCACAACTATTATACCAAAAATTATTTCAGCCACCAAATAATAAATAAGACAATAAAGCAACAATAAAAGTAACACCAGAATTTACGAGGTTCGACCAATTTTGCCTATTTCCTCGGACACAACCAATATTTTATTTCACTCCAAAAATACAAGTGAAATAACACTAAAGAGAGAAGATACAAATGCCTTAAGAAGATAAGAAGGCAGGTGAGAGGCGTGTTTAAATCCTAAACATTAGGCCTCCTTTTATAGGAAAAAATTCCCAAACCCAAATTGTCACCCACGGATGTGGGACTTTTGACAATCAACAAATCTCCACCTTGGCAAAATTCCACATCTTCAACTTTCTCTCAATAACAAATTTTGATTGTGTCTTCATCTTCAATCTTCAGTATTCAACAATGTTGATCAAATTCAAATAATGTTGAAACTTGACCGCAATCACTACTTTTGTCAGCATATCAGCAGGATTCTCTGTAGTATGAATTTTATTCACCGTGACTCCACCTTCTTCTATGATTTCTCGTACGAAATGATACCGAACATCAATGTGCTTCGTCCTTGCATGATAAACTTGGTTCTTTGCTAATTGAATAACACTTTAACTATCACAAAAATTGTGATACTTTTTTGTCCAATACCAAGCTCGTTTAGCAATCCCTGAAACCAAATTGCCTACTTCACAACCTTTGTAATAGCCATGTACTCTGCCTCTGTTGTAGACAAAGCAACTGTTGACTGCAAAGTAGACTTCCAATTAACTGGTGCCTTTGCAAAAGTAAATATATAACCAGTAGTTGATCTTCGTTTGTCCAGATCACCCGTAAAATCCGAGTCACAATATTCAACTACAGACTGATTGCATTCCTGCTCAAAAACTAACCCAACATCTACAGTATTATGAATATACCGTAGAATCCATTTCACAGCTTGCCAATGCTCCTTTCCTGGATTATGCATATATCTGCTAATAACTCCAACAGCTTGTGAAATGTCAGGTCTCGTACAGACCATTGCATACATCAAGCTACCAACAACATTTGCGTATGGTACCTTTGACATATACTCTCGTTCAGCTTCATCCTTTGGCGACATAGTAGTACTTAGCTTAAAATGGGGAGTAAGTGGAGTACTAACTGGCTTAGTCTTCTTATCTATGCCAAAGCGCTGTAGTACTTTCTTCAAATATTCTTTCTGAGATAAACAGAGTTTCTTTGAACGTCTATCTCTTATTATCTCTATGCCAAGAATTTTCTTTGCCTCACCCAAATCCTTCATCTCGAACTCCTTCTTCAGTTGAATCTTTAACTTATCAATTTCTTCCGAATTCTTGAAAGCTATCAACATATCATCAATATATAGGAGAAGATATACAAAGGAACCATCTTCAAGCTTGCGCAAATACACACAATGATCGTATTTGCTTCTCTTGTACCCTTGCCGCAACATAAACTTGTCAAATCATTTGTACCATTGTCTAGAAGATTGTTTCAATCAGTACAATAACTTTTCAAGTTTGCATACCATATTTTCTTTTCCAGCAACTTTGAATCCTTCTGGCTGAGTCATGTAGATTTTCTCCTCCAAGTTTCATGTAAAAATGCAGTTTTTACATCCATCTGAACTAGTTCCAAATCCAACATCTTCTTGGTTAGGAAATCCTTCTTTCTTTACAAATACCCATTTGCACCCCAATTGCTTTCTTTCCCTTCGGGAGATTGGCCAATCTCCATGTATGATTCTGATGAAGGGACTGTATTTCATCATTCATGGCAATCCTCCACTTATCTTCTTCTGAACTTTGGACTGCGTCTTTATAAGTGGTAGGAACATCATCAGCTACAATTGAGGCGGCACAAGCAACCGTCTCTATAAGACGAACAGGTTTTGTTATTGTCCTTTTTGGCCTGCTAGTTGCAATTGATTCAAGTTGTTGTTGAGGTTCCTGAGTTGGAATCTCCCTCTCTACTGGCTCTTCTTCCAGAGGACAATCTTTATTTGTTTCCTCCTCTGCTTCTTGTGTAGGAAATATAAATTTTTCCTTAAACTCCACCTGCTTAGAAGCACCCTCATTTTGTTTGGTATCTTCTGTTACCTTATTTACCATAGCAGATTCATCAAAGGTAACATCCCTACTGAATATTACTTTCTTTGTCATAGGACACCAGAAGCGATATCCTTTGACTTCAGAAGTAATCCCCATAAAAATAACCTTCTTTGCCCTTGGATCCAATTTTGACTCTATTACATGATAATATGCAGTTGAGCCAAATATGTGCAAAGAGTCATAATCTACAGTAGGCTTTCCATACCATTTTTCAAATGGTGTCTTGCCATCAATAGCAGCAGATGGTAGACGATTAATGAGGTGGCATGCATATGTAACTGCCTAAGCCCAAAATTCTTTGCCTAAGCCAGCATTGGACAATATACACTGTACCTTCTCCGGCAAGGTTCGGTTCATACGTTCTGCCACTCCATTCTGTTGTGGTGTATGTCTGACAGTAAAGTGTCGGATGATGCCATCATTTTTACAGACCTTATTAAAATGATCATTTTTGTATTCACCTCCATTGTCTGTGCGAATACACTTGATCCTCCTGCCTGTTTGATTCTCCACCATCATTTTCCATTTGAGAAAAATTCCCAACACTTCATCTTTGCTCTTTATTGTATACACCCACACTCTTCGTGAAAAATCATCAATAAAGGTTACAAAATAGTGCTTCCCACCCAATGAAGGTGTTTTGGAAGGACCCCAAACATCAAAGTGTACATAAT
The DNA here is from genome assembly GCF_000715075.1 of Nicotiana tabacum. NCBI lineage: Eukaryota > Viridiplantae > Streptophyta > Magnoliopsida > Solanales > Solanaceae > Nicotiana > Nicotiana tabacum. Next base: position 14,268,457 of record NC_134085.1, read on the forward strand.
CCAAAATACCTTTAGTATTATGGATTGCTGTACCAAATTTAACCCTTGTCTGTTTCCCTTTGACACAATGCTCACAAAACTCCAAGTTGCAAGCCTTTACTCCTTTTAACAATCCTTGATCTGATAAAGTTTTCAAGGATTTATTTCCAGCATATCCCAAGCGCATGTGTCATAGCTTGGTTGCTTCTGCCTCTTTTTCGTCACTGGATGTTACTATCGTTGTCCCAATAACTATACTACCGCGATAATGGTACATGTTATTGTTCTTCCGATTGGCCTTCATTACCATTAGTGCACCAAAGCATACTCTCATCACTCCATTTTCTGCAATGATTTTGAACACTTTTGATTCTAGGGCTCCCGCAAAGATGAGATTCTTCTTCAAATTCGGTACATATCGAACATCTGTTAATGTTCTTATCATTCCATCATGGTTCCTAATCGTATTGAACCAATGTCATATGAGGTAAGAGGGTTGTTATCCGCTGTGTGGATGACTCCATATTCTCCTTCTTGAAAATCCACGAACCAGTCCCTGTTGGGACACATATGATAGCTACAAGCTGAGTCCATCAACCATATGTCTGATGATGTTGATGGATCTGTTGTAACTAATGAGAAGTCTAAATCATCACAATCAGCTATATTTGAATCCATAATGGCCTTTCTATTGTTATGTTTGGCCTTATTCTTCAACTTCGGACAGTCTTTCTTCCATTGTCCCTTTTCTCGACAAAAGGCACATTCATCTTTGCTGGGTCTAGATCTTGACTTGGATCTTCCCTTCTTTGTCCTCATTTGATTTTGAGGACGACCCCTCACAACCAGTGCTTCTTCTTCTCCGCTCTTTTTGTTTTTCTCCCTTTCTTCGTTCATAGCTGTACAAAGTCGAACAAACTTCTCTGAGAGAAATTTCGTCATTTCCATGGAGTAGAATAGTTTCAAAGTGCTCGTACTCATCAGGAAGTGACCCCAATAACATCAAGGCCAAGTCACCATCATCAAAAGTTGTATCCATATTTTGCAAATCTGTGACCAACTTATTGAAACTGGTGATATGTTCATTTATTGTGGTACCAGGAACATAGGTGAAGCGAAACAGTCTCTTCTTCATGTACAATTTATTTTGATTGTTTTTCTTCAAAAATTTATCCTCCAGTGTTTTCCATAATTTACTTGCAGAAGTTTCCTTTGTGTATGGATATTTCTACTCTCTAGCAAGGTAGGATCGAATGGTACTGCAAACAACACGGTTGATAATTCTCCAATCTTCTTCTCCAATAATATCTGGTCTTTTTTCTTCAATGGCAAGATCTAACCCTTGTTGAAAAGGACATATAGAACCTCGCCTTGCCACATCCCAAAATGTCCTGATCCGTCAAAAATTTCTATCGCAAATTTCGCATTTGACACAATTCTTGTCATAAGCGAAGATGCCAATGATGACGTATTGTTGACACTTGATGTAGATTCTTCTTGTTTATTGTCTCCCATCTTTGACACAAATATTATTTATTAGCTGACAACAAAAATCAAGATTATTTCCTTTCTGGTGTGGAAGATCAGACCAAGCTGCAACCACAGAGCATACTCAGACAGAACCTTGACTCAGTTACCAAGATAAATCTTTTATGATGTGGAAGATCAGACTATGCTGCAACCACAGAGCATACTTAGACAGTACCTTGGCTCTGATACCAATTGTTACGGAAGCCAAATGTATATAGTGTGAATGAGTCACAACTACTATACAAAAAATTATGGCAACCACCAAATAATAAATAAGACAATAAAACAACAATAAAAGGAACACCAGAATTTACGAGGTTCGGCCAATTTTGCCTACTTCCTCGAACACAACTAATATTTTATTCCACTCCAAAAATACAAGTGAAATAATACTAAAGAGAGAATATACAAATGTCTTAAGAAGATAAGAAGGTAAATGAGAGGTGTGTTTAAATCCTAAACATTAGGCCTTCTTTTATAGGGAAAAATTCCCAAACCCAAATTGTCACCCACCGATGTGGGACTTTTGATAATTAATAGTTATATCATCTGTATTCGTTCGGGCATAAAGGTTGTATTAATAATACAATCACACTTAATGGATGTATCAATGAGGACGGCCCTTCAGTTCTTCAACATATCAAATAAAAGCATGAAAATACCAGAACGCACCTAAAAAAATGTCAAAAATTCACACTTGATTGGGTAAAATAATAGTAACCATGAACAATAGCAGTAAACTTGAATATATGAGTGTTTTTACCTCCTAAAAATGAAATTCAAATAAGATGCTACGAAATCTAGCTCGTGAATTGTTAATTGTCCACTAAAAAATTAATTAACTAGAGCTGGATATAAGGTGAAGTGAGGGGGAAGTTTATGAAGAAAATATTGAGATGAGTTAGGATACATATTATGATGAAAGAGACAGCTGAACAGAGGTGAGGAAGGGGAGAGATGACGGCTAGGGTTAAAAATACCCTTTTAGAGAAAGAATTTGCTATAAAATATATTTATTTATGATCAATATAATATATAAGTTAGTTATACCATGCAAATTTCCTAACATTTTACACTTATATGCGTGGCTAAATCATATACTTATTTTTCTTATTTTAAAGTGGGGGAGTGGTTTGGTAACAGTCTAGCCAATTAGGGGTGTACAAAGGAAACTGACAAACCGCACCAATCTGATAATCCGAGTCAAATTCCGACTATGGTTTGGTTTGATTTGGTTTGGTGTTGGAAAAAAAAACCCGGCCATAATTGGTTTGGTTTGGTTTTAACTAAAGAAAGTCAAACCGAAACCAAACCAACCCAACATTATATATATATATATATATATATATATATATATATATACAAACCAACCCGACATTATATATATAAATTTTTTAGATATATTTAATATATAAATATATTTATTGTGATGTAATTTATAAATATTTCTTAAATTTTTTTATAATTTTATCTTTTAAGGTATTATTTTAAGGTTGGACTTAGAACTTTTGACTGTTCCAATAAGTTTTATAGCCATTAATATTAGTAAATTAAATAATGCTAACAAAAGTCCAAACCAAAATCAAACCAATACTAATGCTAACAAAAGACATTCAATTCAATAGTCAACACTGTCACACCTCCTTTTTCACCTACACCCCGCAAAGGGGCGTAGGGGGAGTTTTTCCAATTAAAGGACAATCGAAACGGAATTTTATTTAAAGATTCAGAGTCACCACTTGGGAGATTTGTGGTGTTCCAAGTCACCGGTTGAATCCCGAATCGAGGAAAAGAATGACTCTGTTTAACAGTCTGCGCACCAGAATTCCGGATAAGGAATTCTGTTAACCCGGGAGAAGGTGTTAGGCATTCCCGAGTTCCGTGGTTCTAGCACGGTCGTTCTATTGTCATATTCGGCTTAATTATCTGATTTTTATACAATTATGAACCTATGTGCAAATTTTAACTGTTCACCGCTTTTGTTATTATTTATTCAAAGAATTGCAACGTCGTGAGAATGCATCTCGAATTGCGCCACATAAATATACCCGCAATTTTTGATACGTTCCAACCTCGTTGAGATTTGGATTTGGGTCACATAAATGTGCACCCGAGTTTAGGAAGATAACTTTATTAAATACGCGCCTAAAGACTAACGCGTTGTTATTTTGAGAAAAGTCGTAAAGTTCGCTATGTGGCTTGTCTCGAAATCTAAGCATTTGAAATAAATGTCCGTTGAGGGCCCCGCGGTTTGTGTATTCTTGTTTGTCGAGGCTCGTCTCATTCATTATTTTTTTAAAAAAAAAATTTGCAACGTCATGGAAATGCATCTCGAATCACGTCACAATCAATGTACCCGTGATTAGGGACACATTTCGACTTCGTTGAGATTTGGATTTGGGTCACATAAATGTGCACCCGAGTTTAAGAAAGTAAACTATAAAAAATAGTGACTAATGCGTTATTGCTTTGGGGAGGGCCGTGAAATCTGCTAAACGGCCCATCCCGAATTCTATGTATTCATGATATTCCTTTATTGAGGGCCTCGCAGCTTGTGCGTTTTATTTGGCGAGGCTCGTCTTTTTTTTATTTATTTTTTAAAATAAGCCTAAAGCAACTATAATTTGCTATTTTTATTGTCTCTAAAGTAAAAAAGAAGTCCTAATTAATTAATATTATAAAAGCGGGCTTCGAGTTCAAGTTCGAGTCCAAACCGAAAGACGAACCTTTTAATTTGAACCCGCTACCTAACTCAAAGCCTCAAACTTATATTGTGTTAATTATATACTGAGACTTTTAAATCAGGCCAAAATTAAATAGGCCAACTAATTCTACTTGTGAACGAACAACAACAGGTGGGCCTTGAGGCAAGCCCAAAACCGAATGGGGCGTGCTAAGCTGCGTAGGAGAGATCGAGGGATCGAGCCCCTGACGTCAAGCATTTACTTATTCATTTTTTTTTGCATGTCATTAGGTAAGCATCCTGATTTTATAGTGAAAGCAGCACGTCGGTCTACTTGGAACAACTTGAACAAAATAACCACAACACTCTTTATGGGCCAATTTAACATGCCATGATGTAGTAAATAAACAGTCCTATTAACGAAGTTAAAACTGAAATTACTACTACTGAAATTACCAAAATGGACTATTTCCAAAAAAAAAATAAGACTCAGGAATTAATCTAACTATCCTATTAACCTAACATAAAACTAAATACATCCACTACTCGAGATCATATGCTTATATACATTCAAGACATATCGAGTGATAATCTAGGCAATAAAAAACAATTTCAGTTTATTTATACAGTCATGTCAAATATAACTGACAGCTGAACTTCCATTTCATCTCAATTTCAACTTCAAATGCGAGCTTACATCGACACAGGTTTTTAGAATGTGTACCTGGTATTGACAATACAAGAAGAGGAAGAAGAGGGTCAGCAGCAGCAGTAGTAACAAATAGAAGTTGCAACAGCAGTGCAGCAACAAATAACCAGCAGCTATCAACCTCCCCAAGTATAGAGCAGAAGTAAAAGGAAGAAAGTTCTAACTATTTCAGATCCTAAATGAGGCAATGAAAACAGTAGCTATTCTTTTTCAGGTTCCCCAAGCTCTCCAAAAATTCCCCCTCTTCAATCCTCATTTCTGCCCTCTTATACAGACCTGCCCTTTCTTTCAAACTTACTGCCCGACCCCCTTCCCCATTAAAAATCTGTCTTTTTTCCACTTAAAACCCACTAAGGAAAGCTTTTTCCTTATTTTCAGCCCCCATTCCCTTTTGTTCCTCATTACCATATTAAGTTAAAAGCACTAATATCCCACTAATAAAACACTAACATTAAAATATTATACTAACTGTTCCATTTCCAAATCATCCCTGAAACCCCTTTAATATTACTGCCCCAATACGATCTATTCATCTGCATTAAAACCTTTAACTCTAAAGTCTGTCCAAACTAACAATTATCTAAACTAATTCTGATTAACAGTTATAACCAACTTACTGACAACTAAATGACTAAGGTTGAATTCCAATTGAAAAAAACGAACTGAATTTAAATCACAACACAGAACTCAACAGAATCATTAAAACTGAAATTGAAACTGAATCAAAATCAATCATAAATGCAGGGATTCTAAGTTAAACCTATACAAGAATGCAGGATCATTGTCAGCATATTGACAATGCCCTGAAGCTAAGTGTCCACAGATCAGCACACACAACCCGTGACATTAAACCATTTGATGAACTCACTGGTCTACAAACAAGAACGAACTAATCAACGAAACTATTTATAACCTATGTTGTTAATCGACAGAACATAAACTGATGGAGAAAAGGGAAAATAACGGACAAAAGATGAATTACAATGAACCTAATTTAGGTAAACGAAGAATTGATTGAACTACTCAAACAAACATTGGAATATTTAATCTAACCAGGATTAGAAAAAGAAACAGAATATATATACTGGATTAACTTAAACTGAAAACCCTAAAGAAGCGACTAATCACACAGACGAACAAACACATAGAAAAGAGGAAAAGAAGAGGTTAAGAAGAACTCACTGTTCTTTTCTCGGATTTCAACCATATGCCCTTTCGAACTTGAATTCCAGTTAGTATTATACATCTATTTCATCAGAAATAGACTTATAATACTAACCAGAAACCATTCGACCCTGACAGCTTCGAAACAGTCTCGAACTGTCGAGCCCTAGATCCATCATTCGATGAATTTTTATTCGGATTCGAGCCAATCTGGTTAGGGATTAGCGACGAGGGGGTCAAGGGGATTATTGGGTGTGATTTTGGGGTTCATTAGATGAACTAGGGTTTTGGGTCCTGAACTTCGATCGAAGATTCGAAGAAGCCGGTGATGATTCGAGGACAACGGAGTGGGGATCCAGGTTGAGGGTGGTTAGAAGGCTCAGGGGTGTTAATTTCATGGCCGGCGGCATCGTTGCCGCCGGGTTTACGGCGAAGGGGAGGGGTGGCTGCTGCTAGGGTTTGAGGGGGGTGTTCGTCTCTGAGTTTGGAGACGATGGGGTGGGTTTGGCTATGGGGGGCGGGGTAAGGTTTAGGAATATATACTAGGTGTGAGATTAAAACCTGGCCGTTTGATCTGATAAGATCAACGACTCGGATTAGTTCTCTTGAAGGAAACGGTGTCGTTTGGGTGCAGTAACGGGTGAGACCGGGTTGGGGAATGGGTCGGGTTAAGTCAATGGATATAGGGGTGTGTTTTGAGCCGTTGGATCGATGTGGATTGAATGGCTAAGATTGATTGCCCACAAAACGACGTAGTTTGGCTCCTATACTACATCGTTTCATCATCCTGTGAGACCTGAAGATTTGGACCGGGTGGGATAGTGTTGATTTGGGCTAAAAACTGTCCCAATACGTTGGTCCAGTCCGATTTCCCTATTTTTTTTGTTCTTTTCTACTTGTTTTTTTTCTCTCTTCTTATTTCCTTTTTTTTTTAATTTCTTTTCCCAAAAAGAAAAAACCTAAATTAACTTATAGAACTAAATTAAATTATAAAAAGCACTAATTAACTTTTAATAACAATTAACACACACAATTAAATAACAATTAAAAATAAAATCACACGATTTGGACATTAAATGCTAAAAATGCAAAGTACATATTTTTTTGTGATTTTTTCATTTTGTAAAACACTTAATTACTTCTAATTGTAGAATTAAATCCTAAATAAAAATACAATATATTTTTGTATTTTTTATTAATTTAACAAATAAACATGCACAGACAAATGCAAACAATACAAGAAAAATAACACAAATTCGCAACAATTGCAAACAAACAAAATTATTTTATTTTTAATTTTTTGGGAGTAATTCTCATATAGGGCAAAAATCACGTGCTCACAGCTACCCCTCTTTACTCGTAAACTCGAAGAGTTTTCGTGCAAAGATAAAGTGAACGGATACGAGCGATTTTTGCCCGTTTCGAATACTCCGTGAGAAACAATCTTTGAAAGATTTGACCGAACCTCTGCTTCAAAGGTTTCCTACATATCCTTGGCTAAAAAGGAATCAGGTCAATGTAGTTCGGAAAGTTTTGGTAGCTGGGACTACCATGGGACTGCAATTTTGCTGTTACTGCTGCTGCATGTTGTCACTACTGCTTTCCGATCTCCTTATTACACCGTTGCTAAAAGAAAAACAAGAAGCTAGACTAAACTAGGAATTCCAAAATCTCGTCTTGCTCTTGTTGCCTTGCTTTCTGCTTTCTGGGGTTGATTTTATGCTGGGGTATTTTGTTGTAACCCTCCGTATTATTGCCTTCTAACTTGAACTTGAGTATAGTCCTCTGTTCTACAGGCGAGCTCCTGACTTCAAACTTAAAATGTATTCCTCTGTTCTACAGGCGGGCTCCTGAATCCAACTTGAAATGTAAAGCTAATGTAGCCTCCATTCTCCAGGCAGGCTCTTGACTTCATCAGCAAAAATAATTCAACCTCCATTCTCCAGGCGGGCTCCTGACTTCATCAGCAAAAATAATTCAGCCTCCATTCTCCATGCGGGCTCCTGACTTCATCAGCAGTTTTGAAAATAAATCAGCCTCCATTCTCCAGGCGGGCTCCTGACTCCAACAACAACTTTGAAAGTAAATCAGCCTCCATTCTCCAGGCGGGCTCCTGACTTCATCAGCAAAAAGTAATTCAGCCTCCATTCTCCAGGCGGGCTCCTGACTTCATCAGCAATTTTGAAAATAAATCAGCCTCCATTCTCCAGGCGGGCTCCTGACTTCATCAGCAATTTTGAAAATAAATCAGCCTCCATTCTCCAGGCGGGCTCCTGACTTCTTCAACTTAAAATATAACAATCTCCATTCTACAGGCGGGCTTCTGACTTCTTTAATGATTACTTCCCTCAAACTGGTGTTTCATTTCTCTGAAACTTGCGGGGGATAACACTGTTGGGGAATTATCTTCCTTCTTTATGACTGGTTATTTTCCTTCTTTAAGACTAGTTATTTTCCTTTTTTCAACAATGGGGTGGATAATACTGGTTCAAAGACCACTACCCTTAAAACTTGGGTTATCTTGCTTCTCCCGAGATTGCTTTCTTTAAAACTTGTATTTCCTTCTCCCGCGGACTGCTGGGGATTCCACTGCCTTCAAAACTTGTGTTATCTTCCATCTTCCCCAAGTGGGTATCTGATTTCAAGAAAATTTTCAATGAGAGAAAATTTTCTGCCCCAGTTTGATAATCTTCTTGTGGCCTGTCTTTCTGCCATCAATAACATTTCCTTTCCCTGCTTTAAATCAAAGAAAATTTGTTAGTTTAAAACGTGGTGAGTGGTCACGCCACTCCTGTTGGGGATGATATTATTTGTTGGGGATGACATTCCTATTGGGGATGGTATTTCCCTTTATTTCTTCCCTGCTCTGTGTTATCCGACCCTCTTGGAACTTGGTCGACAGTCTGCCGGGGATGTTCCTTCTTCCCGATGATCCTTATTCACAAATTTCTCAACTGCTGTTTTTCGGTTTTTCTCCATACTTTCCCTAAAATCCCAGACCAATCCATCATTTGGTCTTGCAATAAACGTCTTTTCGTTTTATTTCCTTATCTTTGGCCTATTCACATTTTGCTTTGCATCATTTTGGCAACTAGTAGTAAGCTCTGAAAAATCCTTCTCAAAAACAAACTGCTGGAGAAAAAGCCTTTAAACAAAGAAATGAAAAGTGATGACTTCAAAAGATAGAAAAGAAAAGTCTTTCTGAACAGATTTTGGGGAGAAGAAAGAGGAAAAGAACTTATCTGCATGGTATAACCGATCTCAACGATCATGTCGTGCATTCCGGATTAGTCAACCCAGTCTATTTGTATCAATCAATCTTTCTGATGGCCTCATTTTGCTGGGGATAATCAGGCGCCCAACTCTTTTGTCGAATTGACATTTTTGCAATGCTTGATGCCTTGACGGATCCTTTCTGCCAATCTTATCTTGTTTGCCCTTTTCAACTCATTGTCGCCTCATAGTGCCCTTCGAGGGATTTTCAATAATGAGACTCTCTCGTTTTGTTTCTCTCAGCTTTCGTCGCCTTATGGTGCCTGTGAAGGTTTTCATCGATAAGACTCTCTCATTTTATTTTTCTTTTCCAGCTGGGGATTGGAGTGTTACTGATAAGATTCTCTCTACTGGGGACTCTTTTGGCTATCAATTCCTTCAGCTCATGATCCTCATTTAGTTGGGGATCAATGTGTTATTCTCGGCTTTCATTTGCCTGACTTGGCACTTCTCGGATACCGATCGGATGACTTTTTGGACATCACATAGGTGTTTTTATGTGGGGCCAAAAGAAAAAGGGTATAAAAAATTTAACATGACTTATGGGTAAAACATTACAACTTTTGGAATCGAACTTTTTCCAAAATTTAAAACATAACTTCTGCCCCAGTTTTCTTGCTTGGGGGATTTTTGATTTTTGTTACACTATGACCGAGCCGTGAGGCGCCTACGTATTCTCTTTAAGGAATCAGGTCGAACGTAGTTCACTTGATTCCTTTGTTTTTCTTGTGACTTGATTACAACTCTTAGTGATTCCAAGAGAGGGGTATGAAAGAATAAATAAGGCTTAAAGGGGGGGAAGCAAAGGTTAAAGTGTTTGGATAGAAGAAGAATTGCCTCCATCATTTCATTCTCCGATAAATGACAAGTACAAACAAACAAACAACAAACAATTACAATCAAGGAAATCATACATAATATCTCTTGACTGCGTCAGAATTGATAGCCATGTCGATACATCTTCCCTCGACATCTATCAAACACAAAGCGTCGTTGGATAACACTCTGGTTACAATGAAGGGTCCTTGCCAGTTCGGAACGAACTTGCCCTTTGCTTCGGCTTGATGTGGGAGGATTCGTTTCAATACTTGTTGCCCCACTTCAAATTTCCTGGGACGTACCTTCTTATTATATTCTCTTGCCATCCTCTTTTGATACAACTGGCCATGACATACTGTTGCCAATCTCTTTTCATCAACCAAGCTTAACTGCTCCAATCGGGCCTTGACCCATTCATCATCATCAATCCCGGCCTCTGCGACAATCCGGAGAGACGGAATTTCAATTTCTGCCGGTATCACTGCTTCAGTTCTGTATACCAACAAATAAGGAGTTGCACCTACTGAAGTACGGACAGTAGTGCGATAACCCAACAATGCAAATGGTAACTTTTCATGCCATTGCCTGGAACCTTCTACCATCTTCCTCAATATCTTCTTTATGTTCTTGTTGGCTGCCTCAACTGCTCCATTCGCTTTAGAACGATACGGGGTGGAATTACGATGTGTAATATTGAACTGTTGACACACTTCTTTCATTATACTACTGTTAAGATTAGCACCATTGTCCGTGATGATCACCTTTGGGATTCTAAATCTACAGATGATATGGGAATGAACAAAATTCACCACTACCTTCTTGGTTACCGACTTGAAAGTTTTAGCCTCAACCCATTTTGTGAAATAGTCGTTGGTTACCAGAATGAACCTATGACCGTTGGAAGCTGCCAGCTCAATGGGCCCAATGACATCCATGCCCCATGCAACAAATGGCCATGTTGCTGACATTGTATGTAATTCTGTTGGTGGAGAATGAATCAGATCTCCGTGTATCTGACACTGATGGCATTTCCGTACGAAACTGATACAATCACGCTCCATAGTGAGCCAATAATATCCTACTCGGAGAATCTTCTTTGCCAATACATATCCGCTCATATATGGCCCACAAACTCCAGCACGTACCTCTGTCATAACTGTCGCGGCTTGACTAGCATATATACATCTTAGCAGTCCCAAATTTGGTGTTCTTTGTACATCACTCCTCCACTGAGGAAAAATCCATTCGCCAATCGCCGAATGGCTCTATTTTGATCCCCGGTGGCCTGCTCCGGGTATATCCCTATCCTAAGGTATTCCTTGACATCATAGAACCATGGCTCGCCATCCACTTCTTCCTCTATCATGTTACAATAAGCATGCTGATCACGAACCTGAATATGTAATGGGTCAACATGAATTTTGTCTAGGTGGTGCAACATTGATGCTAAGGTGGCCAAAGCATCGGCAACCTCATTATGAACTCTTGGGATGTGTTTGAACTCCACTGACCGAAATCGCTTGCTCAGATCGTGCAAACATTGTCGATATGGTATAAGCTTCAAATCCCGTGTTTCCCATTCACCCTGAATTTGATACACCAGGAGGTCCGAGTCTCCCAAGACCAAGACGTCCTGGACATCCATGTCTGCAGCTAACCGTAAGCCCAAAATGCATGCCTCATACTCAGCCATGTTGTTGGTACAATAGAAACGTAGCTGAGCCGTAACAGGATAATGATGTCCAATTTCAGAAATAAGTGCCGCTCCTATTCCAACTCCCTTTGCATTTGCAGCTCCATCAAAGAAAAACTTCCAACCTGGTTCCTCAGATAATTCCAACTCATCTACATGCATTATTTTTTCATCAGGAAAATACGTCCTCAAGGGCTCGTATTCTTCATCAACAGGATTCTCGGCCAAGTGATCAGCCAATGTTTGGGCCTTCATGGCCGTCCTCGTCACATAGACGATGTCGAACTCCGTGAGCAATATTTGCCATTTCGCTAACCTCCCTGTGGGCATAGGCTTCTGGAAAATATACTTCAGTGGATCCAAGTGTGAAATGAGATAAGTAGTATATGATGACAGATAATGCTTCAATTTCTGGGCCACCCAAGTTAGGGCGCAACATGTCCTCTCGAGTTGAGTGTACTTAACCTCATAGCCTGTAAACTTCTTACTGAGATAATAGATGACTTGCTCCTTCCTTCCTGTAATGTCGTGTTGCCCTAATACGCAGCCAAACGAATTCTCCAGGACCGTTAGATAGAGAATTAACGGTCTTCCTGGCTCAGGTGGAACCAACACAGGTGGATTTGTCAAGTAACCTTTTATCTTATCAAACGCTTCTTGACACTCATCAGTCCACTTAATCGCAGCGTCCTTCCTCAACAACTTGAAAATAGGCTCACAAGTTGTCGTGAGCTGAGCAATAAACCTGCTGATGTAGTTCAGTCTTCCTAACAGACTCATCACTTCAGTCTTGTTCCTAGGAGGGGGCAATTCTTGTATGGCTTTTATCTTTGATGGGTCCAACTCGATGCCTCGCCGGCTGACGATGAATCCCAACAACTTTCCAGATGGAACTCCAAATGCACATTTGGCCGGGTTGAGCTAAATATCGTACTTTCGAAGTCTTTGGAAAAACTTCCTTAGGTCTGCTACGTGGTCTTCCTGACGCTTGGATTTTATGATCACATCGTCCACATATACCTCAATCTCTTTGTGTATCATATCATGAAACACAGTAGTCATGGCTCTCATGTACATTGCCCCAGCGTTCTTCAAACCAAATGGCATTACCCTGTAGCAATAAGTCCCCCACGGCGTAATGAATGTCGTCTTTTCCGCATCTTATTCATCCATCAGAATCTGATGATACCCCGCATAGAAATCTACAAAAGACCCGATCTTGCATCCGGCATAGTTATCGATCAAGATATGGATGTTGGGTAATGGAAAGTTATCCTTTGGGCTTGCCCTGTTCAAATTGCGGTAGTCGACACACACTCTGATCTTCCCATCTTTCTTCGGCACTGACACCACATTAGCCAACCAATCAGGATATCGAGTGACCCGAATAACCTTTGCTTGCAGCTGCTTGGTACTTCTTCTTTAATCTTCACACTCATATCTATCTTGAACTTCCTCAATTTCTGCTTGACGGGAGGGCATGCCGGGTCAGTGGGCAATTTGTGAACCACTAGATCGGTGCTTAAGCCCGACATGTCATCGTACGACCATGCAAAAACATCTTTGAATTCAATGAGTGCTTTGACTAGTTCTTCCCTGATTTCTGGCTCAAGGTGGACACTTATCTTAGTCTCTCGGACATTGTCTGTGTCCCCTAAATTGACGGCTTCTTTGTCATTCAAATTGGGTTTGGGTTTTTCTTCGAAGTGAATTAACTCCTTACTAATTTCTTCGAAGGCTTCATCTTCATCATCATATTCTGATTCGTAACCATAATCTACTTCTTGAACTATCATTTCGGGATCAGATTGATTTTTAAGACTGGGCTGAGGATTCCTTATGCACGCCATGTCATTAAGACCAATATAAAGAGAACTGTACAGAAAAAGAAAAGAAGAAAACAAAATTAAAAAAAATAAAATAAGGAATGAAGAAGAAACTTTTTATTTTATTGAATTACGGGATAACAAGGTTTCACACTTTGATGAACACAATAAAAATAAAAAGAACTCTGGATTACAACCCTGGAATAATCCAAAAAACGAGAAGGAAAATCAGAGCCAACTACCAAGACTCCCTCCGAGTAGGAAGAAGAGTGGCTGTCCAATTGATGACATTGGCTCTAGGCCCCACAAACTGTATGTCTGCCTTACTGGAACCTTCTCCAGCTTCTATCATGTTGACTTCGGCGAACAGCCTTTCAAAGCCCTCATTCAAATCTCCGTCTGGCCCAATCAGTGGTTCGAGGACTTTCAGGACCGACAGCTTTCTGATACCCGCTCTGACAAATGATCTGGATAGGCGCGGGATTGGCTTGGGAAGGACCCAGACTCTTTTCTTCAACTTGCGGGCCCGTCTCACATCCGCCTCTGTAGGCTTGAACCCCAACCCAAAGGTGTCCAGATTTTTGGGCAAAGAAACCGACTGAACAATACCTTGAAGATCAGCCCCTAAACCTTTGCCTGGCACAAACCCATTCTTCAACATCTCCAAGGCTACCATGATAGTCGCAGTTGCGATCCTGGGAAGTGGAAGGTCCTCGCCTTCAGAAATTTTACCCACTGAAACTGTATCGAACACCTGGTAAACTCACGGTCCCTTATCATCATCAGTCTCTATGAAGGGCACGATGGCATCACTTACGGCATTTGCATTGTCTTCCCCATGTACTATGATCTCTTGCCTATCCCACTCGAATTTGACCATCTGATGTAATGTAGAAGGCACTGCTTTGGCAGCATGGATCCAGGGTCGCCCCAACAGAAGATTATATGACACCGCCATGTCTAACACTTGAAACTCCATGGTGAACTCGACTGGACCAATTGTTAACTCAAGTATGATGTCACCCACTGTGTCTGTACCACCACCATCAAACCCTCGAACATAGATGTTGTTCTTATGAATCCGGTCACCATCGACCTTTAGTTTGTTCATTGTGGCCAAAGGACATATATTGGCACTGGACCCATTATCAATCAGTACTCGAGTGACTATCGAGTCTTCGCACTTCACGGTCAGATAAAGGTCTCTATTATGTTCTGTACCTTCCACGGGCAACTCATCGTCTGAAAAAGTGACCCTGTTGACCTCGAAAATCTTGTTTGTAATTTTCTCCAGATGGTTCACAGAGATATTATCCTGAACATGGGCTTCATTCAGAATTTTCATCAATACCTGGCGGTGCTCGTCTGAATGGATCAACAATGATAACAATGAGATCTGTGCCGGGGTCTTCCTCAACTGCTCTACAATGGAGTAGTCCTGTGCCTTCATCTTCTTCAAAAATACCTCTGCTTCTTCCTCCGTCACTGGCTTCTTTATTGTTGTAGGATTGGCCCTTCTCAATTCTGCGGGAGCAAAACACCTTCCCGAACGAGTTAACCTCTGGGCCTCGCATACTTCTTCCACAACCTCTTTCCCCTTATGCATCACTGTCACTTGACTGTAGCTCCATGGCACAGCTTTCTCACTTGTTATCGGCAACTGCATTACTGTCCTGATAACAACTTGTTCTACGCGGACCGCCTTCACAACTAACACTGGTGTGCTTGGTACTCCCTGCAGCACTACCTTGACCAGCTCTGGCTTCTTCGCAACAACAGAAGCACCTTTCCCCATTACCACAACTGGCTTGTCATCTACCCTTCCCAACTGTACCACTGCCTTTCCACTGGTCAGCTTTTCATTTGGACTGGCACAAATCATCATTACCGTTTGTGAGGGTTTCTTGGGCTCCCCTCCTTCGTGCACTAGTTCGATCATGTGGGCCTCATGGTGCACCGACAGCGGGTTCTCATTGATGTTGGGTGCCTCTAGTGCCTGAACCTCGATCCTATTTGTGTCAATAAGATCTTTTACGGCAGTCTTCAACTTCCAACACTTCTCAGTATCATGCCCCGGAGCCCCCAAACAATATTCACGGCTTACCGAGTGGTGCAGATTTTTGGGAAGGGGATTTGGCAATTTGGGCTCAACAGGACTCAATAGGCCTAATTGCCTCAATTTGTGGAACAGAGTAGTATAGGTTTCTCCAAGCGGAGTGAATGTTCTCTGCCTGTGCACCCTTTCATTCCTGAAAGCCTGATTTCCGCGGAAGCCTGGCCCTGAATGATTCCTATAGGCCCTTGGTGGTGGATATGTGCTTTGCGGAGGTGGGTATGTATTTTGTGGAGGTGGATGTGTATTCTGGGGAAACGGCGCACACCATTGTGGGTGGGCCGGGGGCTGGGTGTAAGTTTGGGCGTGATGGACGGAGAAATGTGGTTCTTGTGGTGGATAATAGGGTTGTGGAGGGTTGTATGGAGTGTGTGGGTAATTTGGGTGATGGGGTCTGGGTTGGTAGTGAGGGGAAGGACCTCTGGATCTGGACCAAGTACCTACTTCGACTGTTGCGAACTCCTCTCTCTTCTTTTTCCCGAGCGCACCTCCCGTGCCGCTTTGGATAGCCTGAGTTGTGGCCTTGATTGCCGAATAGCTCATCATCTTATTGGACCTGAGTCCCTCTTCAACCATACTGCCCATTTTTACTACTTCGTTGAAAGATTTACCAACTGACGTCACCAGGTAACCAAAGTAAGTTGGCTCCAAAGTTTGTAAGAAGTAGTCCACCATTTCACCTTCCCTCATTGGTGGATCGACTCTTGCTACTTGTTCTCTCCAACGGAATCCGAATTCCCTGAAGCTCTCTCCAGGCTTTTTCTCAAGTTTCAACAGTGTGAGACGGTCAGGGACGATCTCAAGGTTATACTGGAAGTGACCTACAAATGCTTGTGCTAGATCGTCCTAGGTATACCACCTGCTAGGATCCTGCCTTGTGTACTATTCCAGTGCAGACCCGCTTAAACTATGACCAAAATAAGCTATCAGTAGCTCATCCTTTCCACCTGCCCCTCTCATCTTACTACAGAAACCTCGTAGATGTGCCATGGGATCACCATGTCCCTCATATAGATCAAACTTTGGCATTTTAAAACCTGCCGGCAATTGAATATCGGGGAAGGGACACAGATCTTTATAGGCCACACTAACTTGGCTGCCCAATCCATGCATATTCCTGAAGGATTGCTCCAGTCTTTTCACTTTACGAAGCACTTCGTCCTGCTCCGGATTCTTAGCCGACCTCTCAGTTTCCACCGGGAGCTGAAGGTGAGGGGTGTAAGTATATGGCTCGGGTGCTTTGAAGGTGAGTTCGGGAGGATAGTATTGGTTGTCGTGAACCTGAAACACTGGTTCATCGGATGATTTTTGCAATGTGGCGGGTGGAGGTGCCACAAAAATAGGAACAGTTGGTGGAGGAGGATTTTGTTTGGATGGTGGAGCTTGGGGATTATAGGAAGTTTCCCCCTGATAGTATTGGGCAATGGGGAAGCTCGTTGATGGACCAGTGGGAGGGTGTTTCGGAGTCCGAGCCGGTGAGAGGGTAGGGGTAGGGGGAGGTATTGGTGATGTTTGTCCCCTAACCCAGGCTAGGTGCATCCCAGCTATCTCTTGTCTCAACCTGTCTACTTCCCCCTTCATCATTTGCATCTCCGTCTTTTCCTCATTAACACTTTTGTCCGAACCAGACATACTTTTCGGAATGGGCCCTTTAGATCTTGTGTGGTAATGGTAATCTGCCAGAACATTCTAATGAGCTAATTGTTTCGAAATCTCTAGATCAACAACAAACTTGTTAGCGTTAGAGTTTAACACATATTGCAATTTCACGTTAGGGATGCAATGTTCCTAAGCAGTTTAACCATTTCTATCATGTCTTTGTTTTGACTGCATGCGTCATTCCGACTTCTTTTAAGTGCCTTCAAACTTTCCTTTTTTAGTGGTGGTCGAATCTTATGTGGATTGCCTACGTATCATGTCTCTGCATGAATCAGACCGTGCGTAGTTCTGACTCATAAATGCGAAAGCAAATTTTGGGAATTTTCCATTTTCTTTATTGAAACATTATAATACAAACTAAACATTTTCTGGAAAGGAGAACAAACCTGAAGTAAAACCAATTATGGACTAAAAACTACTGACACATTTTGATGCAAAAGAGAATATACAGAGAGACAACAGACTCTAAAAACAAAAACACTGACTCGAACTATGAGTACATTAAAACTACAAAAGTTGGTGCCCGCGAGGCATTGTTCGGCCTTGCCGCGGGCTTAGGTGCGAGATCCCTTTCAAGTTGCTCCAGTTCGTACATTGTCCGCTTGACAAAAATCATTACTGCTGACATGAAGGTAGTGCGGGTCATGTCTTCACACATTCGGCATCTCCTAATGATAGCATGGGAAATAGTCCCAATCTTGTTCCTGGTTCGACCTTTTTCTATGAGCAGGAGCCTTATCTGATCCCTACAGCCCCACAAAATCTGAGAGTCCTGGAGATGCTGCCTTTGCAACTGCCGTATTTCATCTTCCATTCGAGCAAGTAAATCGTAACAGTGTCCACTTTCGATTTCATAAGCTTCAGCTTGCTTAGCTGCCTTGTCCTCAAGGGTGGTCATTTTTCCTTTTAGTTTGGCGATGGTTTTTTCATATTCCTTCTTCACCTGCTGCAAGTAATGTGTGCGCTCTTTTGTTCTTTTTGCCCATTGTGCCCGGAGCTGTGCTACGGCACCCTCGGATTTCTTTAGGTCATCCCAACGCTCAATGATTTCCTTCTTTAGTCCGTTAATCAATCTTTCATCCGATCGACTCCTTTGCTGGTTGTTAGCATCTATCCTCATTTGTCGGATCTGAGACTTGAGAGCCTTATTTTCTTGGGCTAATTTGTTCTTCTCTCCTTCATCGGCAGCAACTTGCACCCTGTTCTCAAATTTTAGATCCTTAATCTGTTGTTTCAGCTTGCCTACTTCAGCCCAGTATTCGCGCTCTTTGGCCAACCAGTCCCACGGTTCTTGTGACGCCTCAACGAATTCTTGAATGTGAGGTTTTTTGGTTGGCCGTTCTGGCTCGTCCCATACAACGTCTCTCTTCCTGTACCAGGCGATATAAGCATGTGAGACTTCGCCTCTGGATAGGTCGCGCACTCGAGTGTTTACCGTTAAATACTGGCATTCATTCCATATAGAATGAACGGTTTCTTCATAAAATTGGCCGTTGGTGCTAACCTCGATTGCATAAACACTGAGATCTTCATCTGGGTGTACCACCTGACACCTCCCTAACTGTCTCATCACCCGGTAAGGCCAAATGCCTCGGAGTCCCATTAAGAGGAAGTAAGGACCCGTGGCGGGCATGTACACAATTTCTTCAACAGGAAGCCAACCCAATGTCCACCCTATTTGTGCTGCAGTGATGGCGCGACGGCAAGATACCCACTCTTTAGACCCTTCTGGCAATTTAAGCCCTAAAACTCTCGTGTTATATCCTTCAATGCAACCTTCGTTTGTAGATCTATAGCTCATATACTGAGGATGATGACACAGGTGCTAGATCATCCACATCTGCAATAACAAATTGCATCATTCAACAAAATCTGCCCCGGCTTTACAGGCTGTGAGAGCTCGGTATATCCCGGACACTATAATAGGGGCAAGCGTGCTTTTGTTGTTGGTAATCAGGACCTTGACGACTCCAGCCACCTTCAAATCAATATTTCTGTCTTTCCGAGGAAACACTACAATGACCAAGAATGCTACCGTGAAGGCAAACCGCCTATGTTCATCCCATTTTGTCCGATTCCCTCTGCTGCAAATCCCGCTTTCCAGATCGTCGAACCCTCCTATATGCCCATACCTCTGGTATATGAACTGCAGAGTAGAAAAACCTCTATCCAACTCAGAGTATGGGACTCCCTTGCTTATCTTCAGTAGATCCATGAACTTGTGCGAATTGACGGCTCTTGGAGCAATCAGATATTTGTGCCTTAGCCCCTCAGTAATGTCCATATAACCTGCTACCTCTTCTAAGGTTGGGGTGAGTTCAAAATCCGAGAAGTGGAATACGTTGTGGGCCGGGTCCCAAAATGTAACCAAAGCCTTTATGATGTCACATCTGGGTCTGACCTTCAACAAACTGGCGAGACCTCCCAGATGTAGTTTGATCTTATCTCGCTCTGACTTTTCCAAATCCTCCCACCACAAGCGTAACTCCAAAGGGATCTTGCTCCTAACTGTTACCGGCAAACTTGGACCCGGGCTCATTCTGTATGTTTGTTTGGGGTGATTAACACTCATTGGACTCAAAGAAAGAATAAACTAAAATTGACACACATTTAAATAAATCTCCGGTCTTGTCAATACGGTCTTTCAGCACTTCTAAGAAGATTTAAAGGCTGTGTTTTACCAACCGGACAAAACCTTGAAAATGACCTAAAGTGGCTATTTTTGCAAAAACAGCCTTCCGGTGTCTTTTTAGGGACATTCGGCTATTTTTGCAAGAATGGAATCACCCGACTTATTTATGATGAAAGATTAAAAATTTTGACATTTTTTTTGGCTATTTTTGCAAAAGAGGAGGTTGGACCCGATGAGGGCTGCTTACGTATCTCACATCCTATGAGAATCAAACCGGCGTAGTTCGGGCAATGAAAATAACCTAATTCTGAAAACGAAACTTGTTTAAACAAATTACGCTAAAAAAAACATTTTTCATTTTTTTTCCTCTTTTTCTCTTTTTTATTTCCTCTTTCCAGTATTTTCATAAGCCGGTCAGCATGCAAGTCTGCGGCAAATAAATGCATAAAACAAACAGGATGCAGCAGGATGGTCTTTTCATTTCAGGTCGCTTGTCGTAGACGGACCCAACCCTTGTGTTGAGTCCCCTAAGTCAAGTGCACATGATGCAAAAGTGTTCCTACTAGGGATCCGGCATGAGGTTTTGTTATACTAGGTTTATCCTGGGTGTTTGTTCTAGACCTGGCTTACCCGAGCGGACAACTCGAGCCGAGGATGGGAACTGCGTACCGGTAACCAAAAGATCATCCGGTTTTGCAACTCCTCCAAATCCTCGTTCTATTTTGGGATATGACACTAACAGAAAGAAGTCACGACCAACGTGCACTCCTCAATAGAGAGAAGAGAGGAATTTCGTAGCAGTTTATATATACAGTTCAGATAATATCAAAGCGGTAAAAAGTAATATTTTAGCACATTAAGACAAAACATGTAATAAAATCAGATGATAAATAAAGCCAAATATAACAATTCATCTAAGCTCGAATTCTGAACCCTGAACCAGAGATTCTGGGTTTTATCTCCCCAGCAGAGTCGCCAGAGCTGTCACACCTCCTTTTTCACCTACACCCCGCAAAGGGGTGTAGGGGGAGTTTTTCCAATTAAAGGACAATCGAAACGGGATTTTATTTAAAGATTCAGAGTCGCCACTTGGGAGATTTGTGGTGTCCCAAGTCACCGGTTGAATCCCGAATCGAGGAAAAGAATGACTCTGTTTAACAGTCTGCGCACCAGAAATCCGGATAAGGAATTCTGTTAACCGGGAGAAGGTGTTAGGCATTCCCGAGTTCCGTGGTTCTAGCACGGTCGCTCTACTGTCATATTCGGCTTAATTATCTTATTTTTATACAATTATGAACCTATGTGCAAATTTTAACTGTTCACCGCTTTTGTTATTATTTATTCAAAGAATTGCAACGTCGTGAGAATGCATCTCGAATTGCGCCACATAAATATACCTGTAATTTTCGATACGTTCCAACCTCGTTGAGATTTGGATTTGGGTCACATAAATGTGCACCCGAGTTTAGGAATATAACTTTATTAAATACGCGCCTAAACACAAACGCGTTGTTATTTTGAGAAAAGCCGTAAAGTTCGCTATGCGGCTTGTCTCGAAATCTAAGCATTTGAAATAACTGTCCGTTGAGGGCCCCGCGGTTTGTGTATTCTTGTTTGTCGAGGCTCGTCTCATTCATTATTTTTTTAAAAAAAAAAAATTGCAACGTCATGGAAATGCATCTCGAATCACGTCACAATCAATGTACCCGTGATTAGCGACACATTTCGACTTCGTTGAGATTTGGATTTGGGTCACATAAATGTGCACCGGAGTTTAAGAAAGTAAACTATTAAAAATACGCGCCTAACAGTGACTAATGCGTTATTGCTTTGGGGAGGGCCGTGAAATCTGCTAAACGGCCCATCCCGAATTCTATGTATTCATGATATTCCTTTATTGAGGGCCTCGCAGCTTGTACGTTTTATTTGGTGAGGCTCGTCTTTTTTTTTTTTTTTTAAATAAGCCTAAAGCAACTATAATTTGCTATTTTTATTGTCTCTAAAGTAAAAAGAAGTCCTAATTAATTAATATTATAAAAGCGGGCTTGGAGTTCAAGTTCGAGTCCAAACCGAAGGACGGACCTTTTAATTTGAACCCGCTACCTAACTCAAAGCCCCAAACTTATATTGTGTTAATTATATACTGAGACTTTTAAATCAGGCCCAAATTAAATGGGCCAACTAATTCTACTTGTGAACGAACAACAACAGGTGGGCCTTGAGGCAAGCCCAAAACCGAATGGGGCGTGTTAAGCTGCGTAGGAGATATCGAGGGATCGAGCCCCTGACGTCAAGCATTTACTTATTCATTTTTTTTTGCATGTCATTAGGTAAGCATCCTGATTTTATAGTGAAAGCAGCACGTCGGTCTACTTGGAACAACTTGAACAAAATAACCACAACACTCTTTATGGGCCAATTTAACATGCCATGATGTAGTAAATAAACAGTCCTATTAACGAAGTTAAAACTGAAATTACTACTACTGAAATTACCAAAATGGACTATTTCCAAAAAAAAACATAAGACTCGGGAATTAATCTAACTATCCTATTAACCTAACATAAAACTAAATACATCCGCTACTCGAGATCATATGCTTATATACATTCAAGACATATCGAGTGATAATCTAGGCAATAAAGAAACAATTTCAGTTTATTTATACAGTCATGTCAAATATAACTAACAGCTGAACTTCCATTTCATCTCAATTTCAACTTCAAATGCGAGCTTACATCGACACAGGTTTTTAGAATGTGTACCTGGTATTGACAATACAAGAAGAGGAAGAAGAGGGTCAACAACAGCAGTAGTAACAAACAGAAGTTGCAACAGCAGTGCAGCAACAAATAACCAGCAGCTATCAACCTCCCCAAGTATAGAGCAGAAGTAAAAGGAAGAAAGTTCTAACTATTTCAGATCCTAAATGAGGCAATGAAAACAGTAGCTATTCTTTTTCAGGTTCCCCAAGCTCTCCAAAAATTCCCCCTCTTCAGTCCTCATTTCTGCCCTCTTATACAGACCTGCCCTTTCTTTCAAACTTACTGCCCGACCCCCTTCCCCACTAAAAATCTGCCTTTTTTCCACTTAAAACCCACTAAGGAAAGCCT
The DNA here is from genome assembly GCF_000715075.1 of Nicotiana tabacum. Classification (NCBI taxonomy): domain Eukaryota; kingdom Viridiplantae; phylum Streptophyta; class Magnoliopsida; order Solanales; family Solanaceae; genus Nicotiana; species Nicotiana tabacum. The sequence goes on from NC_134085.1 coordinate 14,291,650, forward strand.
TTTCCTTATTTTCAGCCCTCATTCCCTCTTGTTCCCCATTACCATATTAATTTAAAAGCACTAATATCCCACTAACAAAACACTAACATTAAAAAATTATACTAATTGTTCCATTCCCAAATCACCCCTGAAACCCCTTTAATATTATTGCCTCAATACAATCTATTCATCTGCATTAAAACCTTTAACTCTAAAATCTATCTAAACTAACAATTATCTAAACTAATTCTGATTAACAGCTATAACCAACTTACTGACAACTAATGACTAAGGTTGAATTCCAATTGAAACAAACGAACTGAATTTAAATCACAACACAGAACTCAACAGAATCATTAAAACTGAAATTGAAACTGAATCAAAATCAATCATAAATGCAGGGATTCTAAGTTAAACCTATACAAGAATGCAGGATCATTGCCAGCATATTGACAATGCCCTGAAGCTAAGTGTCCAAAGATCAGCACACACAACCCGTGACATTAAACCATTTGATGAACTCACTGGTCTACAAACAAGAACGAACTAATCGACGAAACTATTTATAACCTATGTTGTTAATCGACAGAACATAAACTGATGGAGAAAAGGGAAAATAACGGACAAAAGATGAATTACAATGAACCTAATTTAGGTAAACGAAGAATTGATTGAACTACTCAAACAAACATTGGAATATTTAATCTAACCAGGATCAGAAAAAGAAACAGAATATATATACTGGATTAACTTAAACTGAAAACCCTAAAGAAGCGACTAATCACACAGACAAACAAACACATAGAAAAGAGGAAAAGAAGAAGTTAAGAAGAACTCACTGTTCTTTTCTCGGATTTCAACCATATGCCCTTTCGAACTTGAATTCCAGTTAGTATTATACGTCTATTTCATCAGAAATAGACTTATAATACTAACCAGAAACCGTTCGACCCTGACAGCTTCGAAACAGTCTCGAACTGTCGAGCCCTAGATCCATTATTCGATGAATTTTTATTCGGATTCGAGCCAATCTGGTTAGGGATTAGCGACGAGGGGGTCAAGAGGATTATTGGGTGTGATTTTGGGGTTCATTAGATGAACTAGGGTTTTGGGTCCTGAACTTCGATCGAAGATTCGAAGAAGCCGGTGATGATTCGAGGACAACGGAGTGGGGATCCAGGTTGAGGGTGGTTAGAAGGCTCAGGGGTGTTAATTTCATGGCCGGCGGCATCGTTGCCGCCGGGTTTACGGCGAAGGGGAGGGGTGGCTGCTGCTAGGGTTTGAGGGGATGTGTTCGTCTCTGAGTTTGGAGACGATGGGGTGGGTTTGGCTATGGGGGGGGGGTAAGGTTTAGGAATATATACTAGGTGTGAGATTAAAACCTGGCCGTTTGATCTGATAAGATCAACGGCTCGGATTAATTCTCTTGAAGGAAACGGTGTCGTTTGGGTATAGTAATGGGTGAGACCGGGTTGGGGAATGGGTCGGGTTAAGTCAATGGATATAGGGGTGTGTTTTGAGCCATTGGATCGATGTAGATTGAATGGCTAAGATTGATTGCCCACAAAACGACGTAGTTTGGCTCCTATACTACGTCGTTTCATCATCTTGTGAGACCTGAAGATTTGGACCGGGTGGGATAGTGTTGATTTGGGCTAAAAAATGGCCCAATACGTTGGTCCAGTCCAATTTCCCTATTTTTTTTTCTTTTCTACTTGTTTTTTTTTTCTCTTCTTATTTCTTTTTTTTTTATTTCTTTTCCCAAAACAAAAAAAAACTAAATTAACTTATAGAACTAAATTAAATTATAAAAGCACTAATTAACTTTTAATAACAATTAACACACACAATTAAATACCAATTAAAAATAAAATCACACGATTTGGACATTAAATGCTAAAAATGCAAAGTACATATTTTTTTGTGATTTTTTCATTTTGTAAAACACTTAATTACTTCTAATTGTAGAATTAAATCCTAAATAAAAATGCAACATATTTTTGTATTTTTTATTAATTTAACAAATAAACATGCACAAACAAATGCAAACAATACAAGAAAAATAACACAAATTCGCAACAATTGCAAACAAACAAAATTATTTTATTTTGAATTTTTTTGGAGTAATTCTCATATAGGGCAAAAATCATGTGCTCACAAACACTACGAACGGAAATGTATTGAATATCTACTTTTTGTTTTGCAATAATTTAGATTTAAATGCATAACCTATTTTTATCTTTTCTTTAGCATTTAGTCATGTAATTTAATACTCCCTTATTAGTCTACTTACTTTAACATGACTTAGTACTTCTAGATTATATTTATTTTTATTATAATTTTTTAATTAGCAATATTTATATTACATTTTTTATTATCTTTATTGTTGAATATTTTAGGATAATGCCATGACACATCTCATGTTTTGCATTATTTTCTTAGAAAATACTTTATATAGTTGTATCTTACTAGGATTAAAGAAATATTTTGAGCACAAGTTATATGTATTATTCTACGAAGATTTTACCGGAAAAGAATCCGAAAAACCGGAATAACCCGAAAATCCGAGAAAACTCGAGAAAAATTAATATTAAAAAATCCGAGTTTTATTGGTTTGGTCTTTAAATTTAATAACCCGACACAATTGATTTGGTTTGATAATCGTAAAATCTGAACCAACCCGACCTATGTACACCCCTACAACCAACTATACGAAATTCCAAAATTTTGGTCTAATGATAATATTTGACCGACCTAAAGACGGCTAGAAAATACGGGGGGAAAAAGACTGCAAGAAAATAGATTTATTGTATCTTTTTGTCAATATTTGCTCTAAATCAACTTGAGGATTTTTTTTTTGGTTTTCCAGTTGGTTTGGAGGGATCGAATTCCCCTTCAATGTCTTTTGGGATTGAGTCTGTCGCACAGAGTTTGTTTAGTATGATTTATATTTTCTGTGTGGTTTGCAGGCTATACACAGGAGGAGATTTACCAATATCTGTGCTCACCACAGAAGTTTGCAGTCTATTACACAAGGGGGTTTACCCAGTGCACGCAAAGTGCTCACCCGAAAAATAGAGATGTGCTTTTGTCGGCTAAAGTAATAATTGGTTATCACTTTTCAATCCTTGTTGGGAATTAAGATTTTTGAGTAGCCCCTTTGATATATCACCAGATAACTTCAGGTAAATATACCTAACCAACTTGTCAGGATTCAACAGTAAATCAAGAAGGAATCCACAATAATAAATTTTAGGTAAATTTTCGTTCCTATATCGTATAGGAAACTATATTAACAAATATATTTATAATTTGCATATTATCCTTCATGCTAATAGTATTCCTACAAAATATAGACAATGCATAAAATAAGTAATCATTGTAGCTGTAGGATTCCTTATTTAGGCGCGCTAAAATTGGAGAATTAAATATTTTTCAAGATCTTCCACAACACAGATCACGCACATTCATAATTATCGCCGGCTTCACTCTGATCTTTCACAATGCAGATCAAAATTTTCCATACTTTGTTTTTGCGATACACTCTGTTTTCAGAATTCTCTCTACATCTCTCTATCTCTCAATCCCAAATTTCAGTAATACAAATCAAAGAAAAAGAGAGCAGCAATTCCACCATTGACAACCATTAAAAAGCTTGAAAGTTTTGAATTCAAATTTGGGTTTTCAAAAATCATTATTTGTTTGGATTGAGTGTTGTTGAAAATAATTGGGAATATGGTTTGGAGTTTATATCTCAATTTTGAGGGGTTTTGGTGAAGATTAGACTTGGTTTTGACTGAATTTCAGATTGAAACTCGAAGAAGAAGAAGAAGACGTATATTGCAGAAAATGTAGAAAAATTGTAGATTGTTGTTTATTTATTTTTATTTTATTCATTTACCTATTGTATGAAAGTTGAACAACATTGTATAAAAAATGTATTTAAATGGATGATTTAGTACTGTTTTGGACAAAAATATGTATAAAAAATGTGAAACATACATTTCAGAGGGAGCATGTTGAGTCCAAATATGTACCCAGTTTATAGATATTTTGTAGATAAATTGTAGATTATTTGTATTCTGATTGTAGATGCTTTATTTTCTATTTTCACAAATAAAAAACGACTAAAACATCTACAAATCTTCTGAAAAAACGCAATCATGTCAAAAATCTTAATTATGCTACAATTGAATGGGAATTGGGATATTAAAATTCAATGTACCCAGTTTGTATATATTTTGTAGATAAATTATAAATTATTTGTATTCTAATTGTAGATGCTTTGTTTTCTATTTTCACAAATAAAAAACGATTAAAACTGCTACAAATCTTCTGCAAAAAATACAATTATGTCGAAAATCCCAATTATGCTACAATTGAATGAGAATTGGCATATTAAAATTCAATGTACCCAGTTTGTAGATATTTTGTCGATAAATTGTAGATTATTTGTATTCTGATTGTAGATGCTTTGTTTTCTGTTTTCACAAATCAAAAACGACTAAAACTTCTACAAATCTTCTGCAAAAAACGCAATTATGTCAAAAATTCCGATTATGCTACAATTCTGTGATTCTCCTATATGCTCTTGTTACTCCTTACGAAACTGCTATGCTAAATATGGAATCCAAAAAAATATGCTGAAGGGATAGATCTTCCTAAGAAATTTTGTAGATAATTTGTAGAAATATTGAAATTCTGTATTTTCATATTAATTTTTCAAATGATATGTAGTTTTGTTGTAGATTAAATGTAGAAAACAAGCCATTGTGAGTCTTATTTGACTCATTCCTCACATTCAACCTATTCTACAAATTCACGCTTCTTTAAATACAATACAACCATACTTTCTTGAATTTAAAGGTATAACAATATATATATATATAACTTAAAAACATCTTCTCCTCTGCACAAGTTAGCTCCAAAACAGACGAAGTGAAATAACAAGATCCATCAAAACTTTTAACATAAAAACACAAAGCTCAAAAATAAATAAACAACAGTCTACAATTTATCTACAATTTATCTACAATTTCTGTAATATAATATATGTCATGTCTTCTTCTTCTTCTTCTTCTTCGAGTTTTAATCTGATATTCAGTCAAAATCAAGTCTAATCTTCATCAAAACCCCTCAAAATTGAGATATAAACTCCAAACCATATTCCCAATTATTTACAACAACAGTCAATCCAAACAAATAATGATTTTTGAAAACCCAAATTAGAATTCAAAGCTTCAAAACTTTTTAATGGTTGTCAATGGTAGAATTGCTGCTCTCTTTTCCTTTCCTCTTTTATTACTGAAATTTGGGATTGCGAGATAGAGAGAGACGTAGAAAGAATTCTCAATTCTTTGCAACAACATCCAATCCAAACAAACAATGTCTTTTGAAAACCCAAATTCGAATTCAAAGTCTTGGCTATAGAAGAAATACGTGGGTGTGGGAGGGAAACGTGGGTGAAGGTATGGGAACTGGAGAGAGAAATGTGGGGGGAGTGGTATTAGAAGGAATATACGGTACCATTAAATTAGGAGTGTAATTAATACCCTTAAAATCCACTAATGGTATATAATTGATAATTAGGTATACTAAATATAATTATATCAAACCTTAAACATTGAGCGTAATATAGTTTTCTATATGGTATAGGAATATAAAAATTCCTAAATTTTATAGTCTTATTAATGAGTTTGAATTCTATGTTATTAATTCTAGAACAATTTTCTTGCACTCTAGACATGTACAACTTATTGCCATGTGGACAAAGAAAAATGAAAAGAAAAAAACTTATTATTCTTTTGTCCAGCGGCGGAACCACATTCAACCTGGAGGTGTTAATCGGGCCGGGCTGACCCGCTAACAACCCGGTTCAACCCGGGCCAGTCCGGGCCAGCCCGTTACTGTACACTCATGTGCGGGTTGGGACGGGTTGGACGGGGGGCGGGCTAGTAACGTTAAGTTTTCGCCAAACGGGTACCCGAACCCGCCACAACCCATTAAGCCCTTAACGGGTTCTTAACGGGTCTCAGCCCGCGACAGCCCGCAAAACCGCCTAAACTATCAATAACATTGAAAAATAAATATAAGATAGTTAAAAATAATTTTAAAAAAAAAACGAAAGCCCGACCCGTCCGAACCCGCTAGGCCCGAACCCGTACGGGCCCTATAGAACCCGAAAAATTCCAGCCCGCCACCAGCTCGTTAACTCTAGCTCGCTAACAACCCGCCCGTAACCCTAACGGGCTGACCATTTTTGTGTCCAGCCCGTCCCAGCCCGCCCGATAAACACCTATAATTCAACCTAGGAATATCAATCGATACTCCTTCATCGGAAAATTACACCATATTATTAATTATTTTTTTATTTTATATATATTTATAATATGTTGACTCTCCTTAACTTTTCGGTGTATCTAATGTTTTCATATTTTGCCTCCCTTAATAAATATTCCGACTCCGCCGTTGCTTTTGGCTATAAACTTTTATTACTTAAGCTACATTAATTAAAAGGTATTTTGTCTATTATGTTAAGTAGAAATATTTAAAAAAAAAAAAGGTGTTAAACTGTTTTAGCATTTTGGCTGCTACACACGTTAAAGAGGACTGGATATTGTTGCAGTCTCATTTATTATCCAATACTAAAAATAAAAAAAAAATAAAAAAAGAATTTTACAGGAGAGCTATTAAAGAACGAAATTTCCTATCTTTATAAAACCAAATTGCTCTACAGATTCATGTGTTGTGATTTACGCTTTGCTTCAGTGCAGTGCTTGGCTTGAGATAGATAGAAAATAGAACAAATACTAGTAACCAACTAATGTTGAAGAAAGAATATTATTTTGTAGATTGACTATATTCATTTAACAATTTGCACATAATATTCTTGATATCAACTAATAGAAATGTGCACAAACTTAAATTCGTCGAAGATACCTTTTTTTGTGTCAAAAGAAAAAGAAGAAGGAAATATTTAAATAGCTGAAAATATTTAGTACCTTGTAGTTTCTTAACACCACACATAAAAATTTTAAAATGTTTAAATGTGAAATATGTTTAAAAGATTCTCATTAATCATAAAAGCTACATAAGGAATGGTACATAAAATTCTACTTGTTACAACCTCATTTTCTATCAATTAAGTTGTGCTCTAATTCCACAAAGTAAGATCCTCTACTCTTCTGTATACTTCCTTCGGTCCAATTTAAGTAATTTTTGGCCTTTTCTTGATTCATAATATTTGATTTTTTCAGATATCAAGAGATAATTAACTTTTTTTAAAGTTGCCCTAGGAAAAAAAAGACTAGGAGCATTTGTTATATTTTCAGTGAATAAATTAAGGTTAATATGTTCAATTTTATTGTTAGTTAATGCTAACATATGAATTCTTTAATATGTGTGAAAACGATCAGAAAATCAAATAAAATGAATGGGAGGGAGTAGTTCTTTTCCTATTTATTCTAAAATATAAACAAGAATAACATGTGGGTCCTATGATATTTATTTGAGACCACTATGAATAACTCAAATTTTCGAAAGTTTAAGCAAATTTGGCGGAGAATTTGAGAATTTTACATTTGGTGAGTGTGAATTTCAAGCATCAAGATTTCAGAGTGCAGATCATAAGCAAATTAGGTGCTATGATTTGTATTTATGTTTAGTCAAGAGTCATTTTGAATGGCATACATTTTCACGAGAGATGTTGTTCATACATAAATAACATGCATTTGTATCTTTTTAGTATTTTTTTAACATTTTGAATCGCATGCATCTATACCTTTTAGTATTTCCTCACTTGATTTCTAACTAGTTTTTTGTTGCTTTATTTCACTTTCTAAAGGAAAAAAAGAAAAACTTAGTTCTTTGCTTTTTCAGGCGGACCAACGTTGGGTATAGAGGGGTCACCGGAACCTGTTAACCTCGGCAAAAGACATACATAAAGAAATATTTTACAAAGGTATAATACAAAGTTTTGGAGAATGATGGGTGATGGAGGGAGAGTGAATATTAGATGTTTGGATGGCTTTCTTCAGATTGTTCTTCTTGATGTACTTGTGTGTCTCTTCTTCTTTCTTCCCTTTTTTATAGCTTAAGTCTTTGAAGCGGATTTGAAAATAGACTTTAAACATTTCAAGAAATTTTTTTTTGTTTAGCATTGTAGGATACTTTATTGGGCCCCATCTTCACATGACTTGAACAGAAATTCCCTTTTTTGCTTGTAACTATTTTTTTTCACTCAAAAAATCAAATTGTCTTGTAGCACTACTAAAGCTAACGTTTCTATTTCGTAATCTTCTATTTCGATTCTTGCTAAAAAAATTATTGTACTTAATCTTTTATCCTCATTACATATCAGTTTGTCATAGTTTTCTATACTCATTAATTTTTCATTTAATTCTGTTATATTTTCTCTGTTGTCTTCTAATTTCTGTTTTCCCTTTTCCATCTTTTGTATTCTTTTTTCTAATTCATTTATTCTGGTTTCCAATGTTATTATTCTCAAATTCGGAGTAAAATCATTTATCTCTTGGTATTTTTCTTCTTTATTTATTTTTGTTTCAAATTTCTTTTCTATACATAAAATACATCCTTCTAGATAGCATAGTTTACATTACCCTATTTTATCCTTACTAGGGTACCATTTGCATATAAAACACTGATTACTATCCAATCCTTTATTTTTTTCAAAATTATGAGTACATTCTTCCGATATGTTTACTAATGTATTTGCTTGTATTTCTTCTAAATCTAATTTTTCTAATCTTATCTAATTTATTAATTTTTCTTCTTCTGATTCTGAGGAGTCTATTTGAGTTTTTTCTACTATATCTACACTTACTATAGAGCATATACTTTCATTATCTGACATATATTCGTCTACGTTTATAAAGTTTCTTGAAAATCTTCTATTAATTGTGAATTTCTTGTTTTATTATTAATTCTTTTTGGGCATGTATTTGCTAAGTGTTCTACAATTCCACAAGTAAAACATTTAATACTAATATGTCATCTACATATAGAAAAACAAATCTGTTATATTCTCCAAGTATACTATCCATTTTTCGTTGAATAATTGGTGGAGCTATTTTAGTCCAAATGGCATTACTAACCATTCGAAATGCCCTTCTGGACAAGTAAATGTTGTCCATTCAATACTTTCTTCATGCATTTTTACGTGCCAATACCCTGATTTACAATCAAACTTACTGAATATCTTTTTTCCTTGTATTTTATTTATCAGTTCTATTTTATCAGATAACTTATATCCGTCTGTTCTAGTGTTATCATTAAGTCTCTTATAGTTTATTATCATTCTTGTTTTTCCTCTTATTATTTTACTATGATTTCTAACCTGGTTTCTTTATTTTGATTATATATATATATATATATATATATATATATATATATATATATTTATATATGTATGTATGTATGTATGTATGTATGTATACAGAGGCAGACCTACGTTGGGTATAGAGGGGTCACCGGGAATCCGTTAGCCTCGGCAAAAATATTGCATATATATGTCATATATATATTTGTATGTACATTGAGGTCCCTTTTACAGGTACGTTGCCCCCTCCCCTCCCCCCCCCCCCCCAAAAAAAAAAAAAAAAAAAAACTTTGGACTTTGGAGAAGCTTGCTCTAGCATCTTCCTTGATTGACGTCCAGAGTTCGAAACAAGTTCCAGAATTTATTTCTGATTTTATTTCTTTTCTTTTTTTGAACTCAAAGATAGTTTACTCTTGCAAAAACTGAGTATAACAAATGGTACTTCCTTAATTCCTTAGTCATTTCTTTGTTTTTATTATTTTCCACCTTTCGCCTTACCTTGTTTCTTACAATTCTTACCAATAGTGTCCTCAACATTATTTTTCATTCTTCTTTTGTTCCCTTTTCCTTTTCCTTTAATTCTTTTCTACACCTATTAATTTCTAATCCATTTACATTATTTTTGCACACTCTCTCTCAGGTATGTTACAATAAAGTTTAACACATCTTGTTTTTATTTGTATGTTAGAATGGATGTGGTTCCCTGTAATTTATAAAATGCTAGTAAAATGTACTATTCTCATATGGAAGTAGAAAATTTGATTAAATTAAAGCTGAATCTATTTAATTAATTGGAATAAATATAACAACCATTAAATGCACCATGGCAAGAGCCGAATGTACGGATTAAGACAAGGTGCATCCGCCGTCTATAAATCCTGGGTCCGCCTCTGCATGTGTATATATATATACATACATGTTTTAAACCAAAATTATATATATTAATTTCGAATGAACCCACAACATTAACACTACATTCACTATTGTACTTACTTCTCCTTATAATATTTATAATTCCATATTTTTTTTGTATTTTCATTAGTAAATTATTTATTGTAACGACCCGAATGGTCGTTTTGAGCAATTGCATCTGGTTCAGCAGTTTGAGTTCACGAGTAGCTTCATATTATCTGTATAGACTTGCATGCGTGGTTGGATTCTGTTTTCGGATGAATCGGAGTCGAATTGGAATAAGGAATCTAGTTTTGGAAGCTTAAGCGGTGAGAGTTTGATCGAAATTTGACATTTGAGTAAACGACTCCGGAATGAGTTTTGGATGATATCAGTAGCTTCATATGGTGATTTTGTACTTGGGCGTGCGTTCAGATTTGGATTTGGAGGCCCGTAGGATAACTGGAGGCATTTCGGCGAAAGTTGGAAAAGTTGAAGTTTGGAAAATGGAGAGGTTTGACCTATAGTTGACTTTTGTGTTATCGAGGTCGGAATGCGATTCCGAAAGTTGGAACAACTCCTTTACGTCATTTGGGACTTGCCTGCAGAACTTAGTATCGTTTGGAGTTGATTTGATATGGTTTGGGCACTTGGTTCCAATTCTAGAAGTTCTTGGAGTTCATGGTGATTTTCATGCGTTTTGGCATCCAATTCGTGGTTTTAGAAGTTATCTTGATGATTTGAGCGCGCAAGCGAGTTTGTGAGTTATTTTTAGACTTGTGTGCATATTTGGACTGGAGCCCCGAGGGCTCGGGTGAGTTCCGGGTTGGTTTTGGAATAACTCTTTATAGTCTTTCATTTCTGGTTCTGGTGTCATCGCATTTGCGATGTTTATGTCGCAAATGCGACTATCGCAATTGCGGAGTAGCCTCGCATTTGTGAAGCTGGACTGCTAAGGAATGGACTCGCATTTGTGAGGAAATTGCCGCTTTTGCGAGGCCTGTTGAGTTCGCATTTGCGGACTCAGCATCGCATTTGCGATAAAGGCCAGAGTTGAGTTAGTTCGCATTTTGGGCCACATTTGCGATGGCCCTGCTTCGCATTTGCAAAGTGTCTCATCGCGATTGCGATGGAGACGGGATTCTTCAGGCTTCGCATTTGCGAAGTATTTTTCGATTTTGCGAGTTCGTATTTGCGAACCCAGTATCGCAAATGCGACATCTGCAGCCTGCTAAAAGCTGGTTATTCCGAGTTTTTGCCCATTTTTCATATTCTTTGAAACCTAACTCCGAGAGTGGGCGATTTTGAGAAATTATTTTCATACCAAATCATTGGGTAAGTGTTTCTAATCAATTTCCAACTATATTTTGTGATTATATCTTAGATTTAACATCAAATTCATGAGAATCTAAAGGAAAATTTGGGAAAATTGTGAAATCTTTCAAAAATATAAATTGATGATTTGAAGGATCAAATGGTATCGGAATTGGATAATTTTTATATGGGTGAACTCGTATCAGAATGGGTATTCGGTTTTATAAATTTTGTCGGGTTCCGAGGTGCGGGATCGGGGAGTTATCTTTTGTTGACTTTTTGTAAATTATATAAGAATTATAGTTTTGTTAATTGAAATTATTTTCTCTTGCATTGCTTGATGTTTTCAAGTCGTATTTGGTTAGATTTGAGCCGTCCGGAGGTCTTTTCACCCGAAAAGTACATTTTAGAGTATCGGTTTGTCATCTTTGAAGTAAGTCTTGCCTAACCTTGTGGGGGGACTTCCCCTTAGGATTTGAGTCTTCTATGCTAATTGTAGTCCGTGCACGCGAGGTGACGAGTGTGTGCTCGGACTTATTTGTGGGAAATTTGCTCTAGAGTTCTTAGGTCCTTATGTTCATTATGTGGATAGTATTTCGTTATGATTGAGTTTCCTAATTGCTTAAATTACCTCTATATGCTCCATATGATGTTGTTAGCTTTCCTCTAATTCTTACGTGTTACATTGATCCTTAATTGCCTTAATTGAAGTAATTGCCTTCCTTATTGTTTTGATACTTCTTGATTGTGAGTTCCTCTATGACTTCGTGCAAATATGTTACATGCCCAATTATTGTGGTTATCGGTGTAGTTATCACGTGCTTATTATGTCTTGTTGTTTTGTTGAGGTTATCGTGCTTCTTGTTTTTTTGTGACCCTTATTATGTACTTGTTGATTCTCTTGACAGGATGTTATCGTTTATGATATTGTTTCCCTTGCCAGGATGTTATTGCTTATGATATTGTTTTCCCTTGCCGGGATGTTATTGCTTATGATATTGTTTCCCTTCCTGGGATGTTATTGCTTATGATATTATTTTTTTTGTCGGGATGTTATTGCTTATGATATCATTTTCCTTGCCCGGATGTTATTGCTTATGATATTGTTTCCCTTGCCGGGATATTGTTGTTATACTATTGTTCCCTTGCCGGAATTCTTTGGTGATTGGTGTTGATTTGTATATTGAGATCGGGTTGCACGCTGCAACAATATTATATGGGATCGCGTTGCACGCCGCAATAATATTATATGGGATCGGGTTGCACGTTGCAATAAAAAGTAATAAGGGTAGACAGGTGGAGTCGGGTTGTACGCCACAACATCATTATAGAATTGGGATCGGGTTGCACGCCGCAACATCATTATTTGATTGGGATCGAGTTGCACACCGCAACAATATTATATTGTTGGGATCGGGTTGCACGCCACAACAAGAAAGAATAAAAGTGAATATTGATTGCATGGTGAGGATTGAGAGTTAAATCACGAAGGGTAATGCCGTGCATTTTCTGCTGCTGTGTCTTTTTGTTGTTATCAATTCAAATGTTTTAACTGTTTAAATTGCTTTATTGTTGTGATCCTTTGTGTTGGAACCTACGGTGTTTTCAATACCTCGCCGTATTTATGTATAAATATTCCAATACTTCAAACTTCAATAATTGTTACATTTTTAATTCAATTAGTTTCTCAATTATATCCCCTTAAATCGTCTGAGGATGTATTTTACTTAAAAAGGAATTTCTACTAAGTTTTAAGTTATTAACTCCCATGTTAAAGGTAATAATCCATTCGATGTTGTATTATAAATTAAAGGGGTACTTTCTTTACTCAAATAATTTTAAAAGAAACAACTTCATCTTTTATCGCTGGCTTTCCTAACTAGTTTAGAAATTGTAATTTACTTATATTAGGTAAATGAGACTTCTTAAATATCTTGAGTGCATTTGTACGGACATTATGTATTGCATAGCATGTGGATTTTGTTGTTAAAAGAAGGATTAAAAAAATATCAAGAATTAATTTCTCTTGGTCCACCAAGACACGTAATGGATAACTCTATTCACCAAAACTTTGGCATATTGAAAGAGATTTCTCAGTAGTTTTTGCTTCTTTTAGGATTTGAATACGGTCTTCTGTGATTCTCATCACACTTTATTGATTACTAGACCAGACTCCATTTTTTGGTGCTTAAGCATCACAAATTAATACTTTTTTTGTGTGCCAAATATTGATGAATGTGCAGATCCAAATGCCAATTCATGTGAACAAATTTGCATAAACACGCCGGGAAGTTACAATTGTTCTTGTCCACAAGGTTATATCAGTGATGGCAGAAAGAATGGTCGTGGTTGTAATGCACCGAGCACGAACTCTGAGTTCCCATGGATCAAATTTTCTCCCATGTTAAAGGTAATAATCCATTCGATGTTGTATTATAAATGAAAGGGGTACTTTCTTTACTCAAATAATTTCAAAAGAAACAACTTCATCTTTCGCTGGCTTTCCTAACTAGTTTAGAAATTATAATTTACTTATACTAGGTAAATGAGACTTCTTAAATATCTTGAATGCATTTGTACGAACATTATATATTGTATAGCATGTAGATTTTGTTGTCAACTTCACAGCATGAAAGCACCTGTCATTCATAATCACTCATCCTCACCAAGCATGTATAAATCAGTATCAAACAAGGTGAAAAGTATAAATAATATCGAGGAGAGGGATTAAACATGATACGCTACATAAGAGAAAATCACAACCTTGCAACAACAAAGAAACCAACACCTCAAAAATCTAAATGTTCAAATAACTCAATAAAGCCTAAAATGTAGTTAGTAACATGGAAAAGAGTAACAAGAAATTCAACAAACATTTCAAAGCATAAAAAAGATAGCACTTGAAGCAAATAAGACATGAATAAGCTCAATTTTACCCATATGCTCAACCCATGGCAAATGTATATACACTCATCAAAATACATATACATCATCCCCAACACACATATCACATAGTAAATAGATCCAACGAACCTAATTCTTCAAATTAAAGTTAACCAATATACTTACCTTTTTTCGGAACAAATCAACTCTGTAAAATTATTTTCCTCTAAGCACAATCCTCCAAACAACTCGAATCTAGTCAATTAATATTTAACAAGTAAAAACAAACGTTAGAAACTATTCTCGTATAAAAAAAGTTCGATCTTTATCACATTTGAAAAGGTCAACAAAAAGTCAATTCGGACCAATATGGTCGAAATTCGAAATTAAGACCAATTCCAATCTACCTATTTTCCCAAGTCCAAATTATGATTTGTATCAAGATTGGACGTCAAATCAATGTACAAATTTCCAACATAAGCCCTCATAAAGTTTTCCCCAAAATTCCAATTCTCACATTTTAAAACACTAAATTTAGGGATGAAACCTATGGAAAAATCATGGGAATAAATCAAAACTAAGTAAAAGTTACTAACCTTAGAAGTTGGGATGAAAATCCTCTTAAAAATCTCCTCAATCCATGATCTAAGTCTAAAAATAATTAAAAAATGTCTAAAAATCCCAAATTTTAACTCTTTATACATGAGCGTCAGGTGTTCTTCGTGTTCGCGAAGCACCTGTCGAGTTCGCTAAGATCTATGGTCAACTAACCTTCGTGTTCGCGGAAGGCTATCGGCCCCTAAGTCTCCGCGTTCGCAATCCTGTGTTCGTGTTCACAAATGAAGAGAGGTCCTGCTAGCCCCCAAGCGCCCAAGCCTACACGTTCGCATTTGGGCAACCACATTCGTGGAGGCCAAATCCCTCCAGTCCATCGCGTTCGCGAACATCCCTTCATGTTGACATTGAGTAAAACCTAACCAGCCCCAACTAACACATTGCGAACATGAGACAAGCTCCACGTTCGCGATGCACTATGTACCAGCAACATATCAGCTACTGCAACTTGTGCAAGAATAGTCGAAAACCACCCTAAAACTTACCTAGGCTCCCAGCCCCATTCCAAACATCCACATATGTATATAAACCTCATACGAACTCGCTCGCAAGCTCAAAAACATCAAAATAACATCAAGAATCAGGAGTCAACGATCAAAACTCAAAGATTTCAAGGTTCATAAACTTATTTTTTTAACTTTCTACAATAAGCGCTGAAATTGCCTCAAGTCGCCCCGAACACCAACCAAATATGCGTAAAAACTCAAAATCATTATACAAACCTACCGAAATTGTCAAAATACTGATCCGAGATTATTTGCCTACAATGTTGACCGTGGTCAATTCCGACAACTTTAAAGTTTAAATTCAAGTTTTCTTTATAAAAACACATCTAGTTCCCGGATAACAAAATGAACCACGCGCTTAAGTTAAATATTATTAAATAAAGCAATATAAGGCCTCAAATCACGAAATGGAAAGTTGGAACTCAACATGACCTATCAGGTTATTATATTCTCCACCTCTAAAAAATATTCGTCCTCGAACATGCATAGAAACATACCTGAACTGGCAAAGAGGTGTGGATAACTACTCCTCATATCGAACTCAGACTTCTAAGTAGCCTTTTTAGTCACTTGTTCCTTTCCAAAACACTTTCACAAAAAATATCTTTAGACCTCAACATTCGAACCTATCGATCTAAATTAGCTACCGATTCTTCCTCATAAGTCAAATCCTCATCAAGTTGTACTGTGCTAAAGTCTAAAATATGCGACTTATCTTTGTGACACTATTAGAGCATCAAAACATGAAATACCGAATGAACTCCCGAAAGACTGGTGGAAAATCAAGTATGTAAGCAACCTCCCTAACTCTTTCTAATACCTCAAGTAGGCCAATAAACTTTGGCCTTAACTTGTCCTTCTTCCCAATCTCATCACACGCTTTATTGGCGAAGCTTTCAAAAACACCTTGTCGCCCTCCATCAAATCCACATACGGACCTTCTTGTCCGTATAACTCTTCTGCCTACCTAAGCTGCCTGAAGGCGATCCTGAATCAACTTCACCCTCTCCAAAGCATAATGAAATAAATTCCAAACCCAACATCCTATCCTTACCAGGCTAAAGCCAACCAATAGGAAAGCAACACTACTACCGTATAAAGCCTCATACAGTGCAATCTAAATGCTAGACTAGTGGCTATTATTATAGGCAAACTCTTCCAAATAGTAGAAGCTAGTCCTGATAGCCTCCAAAATCAATAACATATGCCCTCAACATATCCTTAAGGACTTGGATAGTCCGCTCGGATAGGCCATCCATTTGCAGATGAAACGTAGTGCTGAGGTCCACCTGCACCCCCAATTCTCGTTGAACAGCCCTCCAAAAATGCAAAGTGAACTGTGCGCCATGGTATGAAATGACAACGAATAATCTCTATATTGTAGATATGAGCGAACCTCTCTGAAGTTTAAGAAGTCATCACTGAAATGAAATGCGTATATCTGGTCAATCTATCCATAGTGACCCAAAAATCATCAAACTTCCTCAAACTCAGTGGTAAGCCTACCATATAGTCTGTAGTAATGCACTCCCATTTTCACTTAGGTATCACCAACCTCTGAGTCAAACCATATGGTTTCTGATCTTCATACTTCATATGATGGAAACTCAAACACCGTGAAACATACCTAACAATGTCCTTTTTCATCTTCCGCCAACATTCATGCTACTTCAAATCACGATACATCTTCATTACACCTAGATGAATAGAATGTCGTGAGCTATGCACCTCCTCAAGAATCAACTCTCTCAAACCATCAATATTCGAAACACAAGCCCGATCCTGTAATATGAGTACAACCTCGATAAAATAGTGATGAAGCTAAGACAAGACACCCACTTAAATATTTGTGCAGCAAATAAGCAGGAGAGCAAACAAGAAGATAATGGATAAAATAATATTTTTTTAAGAGTGATAATATAGATATTGCGAGAAGATAACAAAATAATAAACTAAAGAAAGTAATCGACACAGTCTTCAAAAATGTCAGAACTAATTGTATCTCCACAACTCAAATCCAAAAGGACAAGATAACAACCGTGAAACCACATAACTGAGTCCAAAAACCTGCGTAAATAATGAGAGAGTAAAAGATATCATACAATAGCACCCGTCATGCATATATCACTCAATTTTACCACATAAAATACTCAACGTGTAATATCTCTCAACCTCACAGTAAGTACGGAAGCACCCAACGTGCATAATCACTAATCATCATAACACGAATATGCCCTTCGTGTAATCACTCAACCTTACGACACGGAAGCATCGGTCGTACATAATCATTCATCCTCACCAAGTATGTATAAGTCAGCATATAACGTGAAGAGTATAAATAATATCGAGGAGAGGGATTAAACATGATACACCATATAAGAGATAATCACAACCTCGCAACAATAAATAAACTAATACCTCAATAAGCTAACTATCCAAATAACTCAACAAACCCTAAATATCATTAATACATGGATAAAAGTAACAAGAAATTCAACGAACATTTCAAAACATAGGAAAGATAGTACTTATAGCAAATAAAACATGAATAAGGCTAATTCTATCCACATGCTCAACCCATGATAAACTCATATACACTCGTCACTATGCATATACGGCGTCCGCAACTCACATAGCACATAGCAAATAGACCCAAACACACCTAATCCCCTTAAATTAAAGTTAACCAAGATACTTACCTCTTTACAAAATAAATCAACTTCCCACAATTGCTTTCCTCTTAACACAAGCCTCTAAACAACTCGAATTAATTAAGACTCAAATAAGGCAAAATAAGCTTTAGAAACTATCCAGCTATCAAAAAGGTTCGATCTTGATCACATTTCGAAAAGTTATCAAAAAGTCAACCTCAGGCCCACATGGTCGAAATCCGAAATTAAGACCAATTCTTATTTACCCATTCCCCCCCCCCCCCAATTCAAATATGTGATTTGTATCAAGAGTGGACCTCAAAATCGAGGTCAAATTCCCTAAATTAGCCATCATAATATTTTTCCAAAACCCAAATTTCTACATTTTAAAACACTATATTTAGGGATGAAATCTATGGAAAACTCATGGGAATAAATCAACACTAAGTAAAAATTACTAACCTTAGAAGTTGAGATAAATCCTCTAAAAAATCTCCTATATCCGTGATTTGTCTCAAAAATGGTAAAAAAATGGCTAAATCCTGATTTCAACATTTTATATACCCGCGAGTCAGGTATTCTTCGTGAAGGTCTATGGTCAACTGACCATCACATTCGTGAAGGTCTTCTCACATTTGCGAAGGTTACATGTTTGCGAAGGTTATCGCTCCCCAAGCCTCCGCGTTCGCGATCATGTGATCGCGTTCGTGATGAAGAGAAGTTCTGCCAGCCCCTAAGCGCCCAAGCCTATGCGTTCGCATTTGCAAAACCACGTTTTCGCGAAGGACAGATCTTCCCAGGTCATCACATTCGCGAGCTTCTCTTCGCGTTCGCATAGAGTAAAGCCACCCCAGCCCCAATTAACCCTTTGCAAACGAGAGACAAGCTCTACATTCGCGATGCACTATGCACCAACAATTGATCAATTGTTGCAACTTATGCAAGCATGGCAGGAAACCACTCCGAAACTCACCGAGCACCCCAGATTCTACTTTAAATACCCATACAAGTATATAAATCTTATACGAACTCGCTCGTAAGCTCAAAACATCAAAATAGCATAAAGAATCAACCATCAAAACCCAAAGATTTTAAGATTCATAAATTCATTTTTCCAACTTTTCACAATAAGTGCCGAAACAAAGGACCCCAACCAATTACGCATACAAGTCCAAATTATCATATAAACCTACCAGAATCGTTAAAATACCGATATGGGATTTTTTACCAATAATATTGATCATGATTTGTCAATGAACTTATTGACAGGGAGCACCTTATATAGAATTAGTTCATGAATAGGTATGTCCTTTTCCAATTTTTACTTTTTATTTCAAACCCTCTACTACCAAAATGGACCAAAATTTAAGGAAAAAAAAAACTATAAAATTGAGAGAGAAAGAGAAGGCGAGCTGAGGAGTTTTATTTTGTGTCTCATACAACTTACACTAGTTGTATGAGGTTCTTTTTTGTCTCGTAAATTTGTGGATCCCAATCTTATATTTTTGGGCCCACAGAAATCTGGGTCCATAAAACTGTGAGACAAAAAAGGTTGCCTCGTACCACCGGCATTAGTTGGAGAGACAAAATAAAATTTTCCAGGCGAGCTAGAGCTTAGGACTTTGTGGGTTTCGTGAACTGAATGCGACCAAAAAAACCACCTCTTAGGTCCCCTCCCACTCTCTTCCACATTCCTTGTTTCGCCCTACAAATATGGGAAACCTTCCTAAGCTTTCTTGCATCTTCTTCTTCTTCTTCTCCTCATTCAAAGTTGCTGACTTTTCAAACTTTATTCTTTTTCTTTGACAAGAGATCTCTTTCTTCACCCTTCTCATTCAATACATACATACAATACCAAAAAAGAAAAAAAAAGGATTACAACAGCAAAAAAAATAAAAAAAATTAGCTTCTGGGTTAACATAAATCTGAATTTATCAGGTATTTTTATCGGTTTTCCAATTGAAATTGATTTTTTTGTTCCTTTTTTTTCTTAAAATCTTTACAGCTTGATAGCTTAAGCAGAGAGAGACACCTATACCTTTACGTGTGTATCTCTCTTTCTGTTTGCATTCATTCGGGAATATTTTCAATGGGTTTTATTTTTTGTAATTTTTAGTTTTTTTTTTTTGCTCAAGGAAGCATAATATTTCATGGGCTCTGTTTTTCTAGTTATCCGTTGGGATCTTATTAACATATGATTTTCTGCTTTATGCCTAATTGGTTGCACCATGATCTAGTTCTGTTATTTATTTGGTGAGATAATTTGATATGATTTTTTTTTTTGGGTTTTTAGTCTGATTTGTAATTTTTTTCTTGGTCAGGTTGAATCTTTTATACATCAATGGTGAGTATATAAGTTTTGATCTGTCGAAAAATTCAAGCTTTAGTACAATGCAGTTTAGTTATAAAGTAAATATTTTGGCTTCTTTTGTTGTGATCTTGTCTTTTATCTTTGTTGTGTTTAGGGAGAAGCTCCAGCTGATAGTTTCCTGGGAGATTTTCTAAATGGGGTTGATTTGAAATCAAAGGGCCAAGAAACGGCTATTTGTGTCGGCTCTAAAATCGTATGATGATTCAACTTGCTGATTTGATATTTCCAATTTTATGTATGTAAACCAAATGGTTGTATTCATGAATCAATGTTTTGCCTCCCTATTTTCATCAGTATGTGATTGGTGGGGCTGATCTTGAATCAACATCGCTCATTGGAGTTCGAATCTTTGACAAATCTAGTGGAGAATGGTGAGTTTTCTTCTGTATAGCTGGCGTGTTTTTGGACCGTTGTAGTTGTTCCGTAGCTTTTAGGCAAGATGAATAAAATCTGAATTAATTTGCAGGATAAACCCTATTGTGCTGGGTACTAAACCCAAGCTGTCAAACGGCCACTCAGCCGTGCTTTTAAATGGTGATCGTATATTGGTCATTAAGGGCAATTCCAATTCTGATGACTGCTTTTGGTTTCTTGAGGTTGGTTAACTTAGAACTTTTTTTATTACGTTCGTTAAACTTGGAAGTCAAGATCTCTTGCTGTTTGATTACTCAGATTTGTATTCCTCCAAAATGTTTAATTGGAAAAGTTGGTGGTCTGCGGATCCAGTGCAGTTGCCCATTTTGTACTTATTAAAAGAAGTTGAAATGCAATGATTGAGATAATTCAGTATACTTGAATTGCAGCCTCTTGCTTTTTCATGGTATGCTAAAAACTCTTACATACTTTTGTAGGTGGGCACCCCATTTATTGGAGAACAGGAAAGGACATATGGGAATGAAGTGGTTGCGTGGAGTAAAGGAGTTTTAGGCAATGTTGAGAAGCCTATTGTCATTAGTGGCCCGTCTGGAGTGGGGAAGGGTACCTTGATTTCTAAACTAATGATTGAGTTTCCATCTATGTTTGGGTTTTCTGTGAGCCACACAACCCGGGCACCAAGAGAAAAAGAGCAGAATGGGATTCATTACCATTTCAGTGATCGCAGTGTAATGGAGAGCGACATTAAGGATGGGAAGTTCCTGGAGTTTGCTTCTGTTCATGGTAATCTTTATGGAACCAGTGTCGAAGCAGTTGAGGTGGTTGCAGATGCTGGCAAGGTATCCAATAATCCAATTTTCTTTTCCAAAATTATTTCTATGTATAAAAAATATGATCTAATGCCTTTTGATTTAAAACATCAGAAATTCACAACAAAAATTACAAGTATCGAGATTGTCGTACTCGAACCCGATTCTTTAGACTGGGAGGGAGTGGCATTTAAAAACATTATTTAATTATCAAAAGGAAAAAGAAAGAGCTCTTCTGTTTGTTGCATGCCCTACGAGAATATATGCGAGTTTTAATTTTGGTACATTCTCCAGGAGAATGGATGCCCTATCTCTTTGGTATATTCTGACGGAAAATAGATGCTTTGACATTGTTAAGGAAATGAATGTTGCACCTAACTCAGCCCCAAAACTAGTTCATGAAGTGAAAACAGTATATCATAAAAGGAGACTACAACCCATTTTCTCAACCAATGTTGGACACTGTTGTAACATCGTACCACACGTTCAGGACTGAACATTGGTGCATGATACTATAACGTGGGGATCCAACATTGGGAAGCACAACAAAGATGGATCGGACTTTGATATCATGTTAACAGAAAGGATTTTAGGTCTAACTAAACTCCACAAGGTAGCTCATGAAATGAAGATTGTCCAAAACTGTGTAAGGAGATTACACTCCATTCCTTTAACCTATGTGTCACACTTTAACAGGAAGATCTCTAAGCCAAAGAGAGCCACATCTATGATGAGTCATACTTTTTTTACTTACACCACATCAATTCATGCCTTCCAAACTATATACTGAGTAAGAAACTTGAACAAAAAACTTGAACCCTTACTGTAAATTCCCATCACATGTTCAGGCAAGTTAAGTTCCTCAGGCAAGTCTTTCTTGTACAAGGTTTGAAACACTAATGAGTTTCATTACTGTTTAGAATCTAACTTCAACAAAGATATTGGTTGCTGGTTTGGCAGAGCGTGTGGTTTCTTTGTGTGTCTTCTACCTCGAGCCTGCCTTCCAATGTCTCTCTCTCTCTCTCTCTCTCCTCTCCCCCCTCCCCCCGATTCCCAACCCGTTCAAAAGAAAAAAGAAGTAAATGGCATCACATTGATTGTTAATGGCATCACTCATGGGCCGATTTGCATGAGCATATAGATAGATCCTTCTTGCAAATTTGTTAAGCCTTTAATTTTTGTATGATTGTGCAGAGATGCATCCTTGATATTGATGTTCAAGGTGCAAGGTCTGTGAGGGCTAGCTCTCTTGATGCTATTTTCATTTTTATCTCTCCGCCATCATTTGAAGAGCTTGAGAAGCGCCTTCGTGCAAGGTAGGCTAATCGAGAATGTAAAGTATTCTGATATTGCACAGGTCGTTTGGTTATAAAATTGCTGTCAATCTGTTGAACAGGGCAACTGAGACTGAAGAGCAAATCCAAAAGCGTCTCCGAAATGCTAGGGCGGAACTCGAACAAGGACAATCATCAGGTCTCTTTGATCATATTTTGGTGAACGATGACCTTGAAAGTTGTTATGAGAATCTTAAGGTAAGTCTTGCTCCTCCTTATTGTAATATTTCTTTTGAGTTATAATATTCTAGTGATAAGATTTCTTGTTTATCTATATGTCCAATGGTCAAGTAATATCAAATGAGATAAATGGCGTTTAGTGACACACCATGATGCCCCTTTCTATTTATGTAGAAAATCTTGGGTCTTACTGAAGGTGTGAAGACTGCTCGTAAAACATGTAAGCTAAACGACATAGCTTGTGCCCCAGCTCTTACCTTGATTCGATCAGGGAATTATAACACTAATATGATTTCTTGAACTTTTCTTAAATGCAGATCCAGAATTAGTCGACTTGCCTATCGAACATTCAGTATCAAAGATTGATCAGAGGATTTTAATTAACTGCGGTGCTGCAGAATATCATAAGGCATCAAATAACATGTATGTGATTTGTCTAATCCATTTTTGCGTACACAGTCCATATCAGAATTCTGGCATCTGATGCCTCTGATGCAGGTATGCTCTGGACTTGTCTTTGCTCAAAGGAGGGGCGCCAGGTCGTACAAGAGGACTAAACCTATATGTCGTCAATCCTTCAACTGATCGTGTAAATGGCGACAATCAGCTGAGCTAACATACCACCTCTGGTTTCAGTCATTTGTTTTCACTTCTTACAACCTTATAGGCGTCGAGTCCTTGAAAAGAACCACTATTTGACTTCGTGATATCTTTCTTGGATAGCTTGAACTATTTAGTTTCTAATACAGCGAAAAATGAGAAATGATTTCTAATTGATGCGGAAATTGTAGGTTAGTAGCCTGAGCTAATGAGAGCCTAAGATATGTAACTGTTCTACCCATGGATTATTTAGAGTAAAATTGAGTAATGTTGAAGGGAATGCTTTCAGATTTTTCTCTAGTTATATCATATATTTTCTTCTAAACTCATTGCTTCTCTTGTTTATTATTTCATTGTTTTCCGTCCAATCTTGAGGGATATAATTTGAGATTTTTGGTTGAAATGACACCAAGTAGCCACTTTTAAGCATGCAGTTTATAATTCCTAAAGTTCGAGAATTGCGTCCAGAAATTTGAATCTTATGTCCTTAATTTTAAATTAGCAGTTCAGTAATTCAGGACACTTAATTTTGAATTTTAAATTAGCAATTTAGAAATTCAGGAAACTTAATCATGAATTTCAAATTAGCAGCTCAAATTTAGCGCATTAAGTCCTGAATTTCAAATTAACAGCTCAAAAATTCAGGATACTAGTCTTGAAGTTTGGGCAAATTAGTTAATCTTTAAATATATTGTAAATTATGAATATATTTTAAATAGCAGGCTTAAAAGTGGCTATTGATGCACTTCATTTAGATTTTTGCTAGCTCTAATTATTTATTTCTACATGCACTTAGATTTCATCTAAGTGAGAGATTTCATTGAAGCTAATCTCCCTTTCCATTGTCTCTGACTCCTTCATGATACATAATAGGTTAAATATGATATGTTGTGCTAATTTGTATATACATGATGAAATCTTGGTTGGTGCATTTGTTTCTATAATTGTGTCTTTTGCTTATGTAGCTATTGCATAAGAAAACAATCTTTGACAAATTCCCGCAACTTATAATAACTAAACTTATTTCATAATCAGTCATGAAACTGCCTTTTGTAAGAAATGCAGGGTAAGACTGCGTACAATAGATCTTTATGATCCGGCCCTTCTTCGAACCCCGCGTATAGCGAGAGCTTAGTTATAAGAAAACAATGTTTGACAAATTCCCTCAACTTATAATGACAACTTATTTCATAATCAGTCATGAAACTGCCTTTTGTAGAAATGTACTGTAAGGTTACGTATAACAGATCTTTATGGTCCGATCCTTCTCCGAACCCCACGTATAGCGAGAGCTTAGTGCATCGGGCTGTCCTGCCCTTTAGTCATCTTTACTTTGTCTTGACTTTATAATATTAGGCCGACATTAAGACGCATAATCATAATTACATTTGATATTGTAGCTTAATTGTATTGATACTAGTAAAATAGCCTAGAGGCTGTACGGAGGAGGTGTGTATTCTTTTTCTCTTCTTTAAGCTTTTAAAATTGTAATAACTATTATCTGGTTGGTATGGTCAAGAAAGTTGGTGTGGCGGGAAAATGTCACTAAATAAAGAATTTGACAAGTAGAAGTGGTTAATGCCACTTGTTTGACCATACATTTGTACCAATTTGACAACTCTATGATTGGCCACAAGGCAGTGACATACCCAAGATTTTGTACAGGCGGGTTCAATCTTAGAAGTATATAATTTTAATCATAAAATAGTAGTTGTCAAGTGGGTTCAAATAAATATTTATACAAAATTTACACAACTTTAATCCTAATTTATACATATACACATTATTATTTTTTGTAAAGCGGGTCTAGCCACCACTTGGGTCCGCCACTGCCACAAGGTGTCACATGACAATGGTCCACTTAGATTTAGAGTAAAGCCTATGTCTTCTAAAGGGCTCCATTAAAACTGTGGTTTTGATTGGCTCAAGGCACCCCTCATCTTTCTTAACTTGTACCCTTTTTGTTCAATTTTACTTGACACATTTTGACTTTTCACACCCCTTAAGAAATAATAAATAAAGTGTATAATTTATCATGATACTCATATTAATTAATACATATTTTAATAAATTTGAGAAAATAATTTGAAATGAGTAATAAATATTGTGGGTATAACAAAGAATTTTTTTTGTCTTTTCTTGATATGCATAAAGTGACAAGTAAAAAGGAAAATCTATTTTTAGTATACATGTCAAATAAAAGTTGATGGAGGGAGTAATTTCAAATCCTTTTTGGACTCCTAAAAAGTAGGGCAAATAATAAGTAGGGCGGGGCAATAAAAACTTACCTGCATCGCATTGAGTGTTTGTACCAAATAATATTAACTTATCATGGTTAAGTTATTTAATAAGGTCAAAATGCATATTAATTGTCATGGTTAAGTAAAAGTATTCTATGTTCAAACACATCCTATATCTATTGATTCAGTGTATATACTCGATTGGTCAAAAATAGTCTTTTTTGTAGAAATGACACCTGCTACAGTGCGTCCTGAATTTCAGTTTTTTCAGTTCAATTTTTTGGGACAAAATTGTCCTGAATTGTCCTGAAGCTAAGATGTTTAGTTTAAAATTTCAGGACGAAATAAGTAGTGACTAATCTCTAAATAGCATCCCTGCAATTGCCCCGTCTTTTTCCAGGGTCTGCTTGGGGCGGGTCAAAAGTAGGAAAAATACTATGTGAAGTGGGGCTCTATAGTTTCGCTTCCCCCGTTTGCCAACAAGAGTGTCAGGCCACAGTATAAAGGACAACAAGTATCTTCTCTCAAGTAAAATTAAAATTGCTTGTACAGGTGAGACAGTAACTGCTGTTGAAATTTATTCTGAATAAATGGGAAGATAGACGAAGATTCTGTTGAATTGATTACAACCCGTGCCTGTATGTGAGCCCACAAGTGGAAGAAATAAAGAAACCAACTTTGCACGACGGGTGTATAAAGCATTTTGGTTTTGGGGGGGGGGGGGGGGTGGTGGTGGGGGGAGTAGGACCCTTAAACATGAACATACACAAAAAACTTGTCAAGTTGACAAGTTGGCTGCATTTTATTTTGCCAAAAAGATCAACTTAGGGATTCTAAAAACTTGCATTTGATAGAACAAAATGTAAAAAAAAAGGTAGTCGATGCACTAAGCTCCCGTAATGTGCGGGTTTCGGAGAAAAACCGGACCACAATGGTATATCATACGCAACCTTACCCTGAATTTTTTTCAAGAGACTGTTTCCACAACTCGAACCCGTAACCTCCTAGTTACATGACAACAACTTTACCAGTTACGTCAAGGCTCCCCTCTCTAGGACAAAATGTAACATTAGGATTAACATGATTGAGTAATATATGTGTTTTAGCTCTAAATTTATGACTTATATAATTAAATTAAATATTTTGGCAAAAATATGACCCCACTAACCATTGAAAAATGAAGGATTCAACTTAAATAGGAGAACTGTACATTTACTGTATTTCCACCTACAAATTTCATTTCGAGATTCCTCGGTGGGGTCTTATTTTCTTTAGAGTCCTTGCAACCCAATTGAGATGTTTTCCCAGTGTCCTTTTTCGGTTACAAATGGCCCCTCCCCCTCTCCCACCCCACCCCACCCCTCAGTACCCTCACATGCAGTTGATGGTGTCATAGGTAGGAAGCAGAGTATAATAAAATGAAAAATGAAACAAGGTGTATAAAACATCTCGCATTTACGCAGGATTCAAGAAAGAACCATATCTTAAGGGATGTGGTGTAGTCAGCTTATTCTAATGCAAGCATCGGTGACTGTTTCTACGACTCAAACCCGTGACCTATAGATCACATAGAAATAACTTTACCATTGCTGCAAATTTCTCCTTATAGAATGCAAATTAGTACATAAAATTTTTATTTCATCGTTGTGATAAATACTCTTTCTTCATAAACTAGAGGTCTCGGGTTTGGGTTGTTAGAATAAAGTCATCTCTAGTAGGGAACGTTTTATCCTCTCCCTTTTAATAGGACTTCCCGACGCGAATTGAATTAGATTATACTACACGAATAGCGAACACCGAATAAAAAAATACAGATTCATTTCACTTTTTCTCTAGTTCCAAGTGAAAGATCCAGTGGCCACGACTTAAAGTTGTGATAATTTTTAACAGCAGTGTTACGAGTTCTAGCATAATATGCTGGAAGTTCATACACATGTGTGCTCCAATCTCTAGTATATTATGCTGGAAACTTCCGTGTGCAGTAGTTTCAGTATAATATGCTGGAAGTTCATATACAGGTGCATCAATCTCCAGTATATTATGCTAAAATTTTCTGTGTTGCAGCAAAATAGTAGCTATTTTTTAATAACTTTACAAATACTGACTATCATATTTGCATTGGGATGCTATCATATCATATTTCTCTACAAACTAAAAATATTGATGCATAAGAGATTATGCCTGGATGATTTATGGAGCAAATAGTTGGTTCAGATCAAGGACTTAGTCTATCTACGAAATATGTGATATTCCTCCAGAGAGTTAAATTGCAATAATATTATGCGAAGATAATGCTAGAACTCAATCAAAAGTATTGTTAACAGTCCTGTGTGGAAACACAAAATTAGGAGGAAACTAAAGAAAAACTGTTAAAAGGAAAAACTGGAACAAAAAACAGTAAACAATAAGAAATATTCCGAGTCCACAATTTTCTTGTGCGTCCTTAAGGAATTTTAACTCCCTCACACGTTGCCAAGGTAATGGATTAAATCCTCCCAGGATAAAATGGAATAAACCTTTATGCAACAGTGGCAGTACAAACTGCAGGATACCAACGAACTCAAAGAACGGAGCAAAATCACACTTACGAATTTGAGAGAGAGAGAGACTGCGAATTAGGATGCAATGTATTCAGAAAGAAAGAAGTTCTAGAGTGTTTTTCGTATTGAAAATGGAGCCTTGCCTCAGAATTTATAGGCAATTATCAGAAGAGGTGTATGGAAAAGGTGCCTTTTCAGAAGAATACGCTGTCTGCCGCGGTTCTACCGCGACCGCGGTAGAACCGCGGTCAGAGAGGCTCTCTGAATCTGCCTGCCGCGGTTCCACCGCGGCCGCGGTAGAACCGCGGCCAGAGAGACCCTCTGAATCTTCAGCAGGATTCTGGCATTTTTTCAGCAGTGATTTGGCATTTAATTAATTATTAAATAATTAAATAAATTTTGTCCAAAAAATAATCTTATCGATCGATCATTTGACAAATCCAAATCCAAATCCAAATCCAAATCCAAAGTCAAAGCCAAAGCCAAAGTCGAGCCGAGCGAGCGATGACGACGACGACGCGAGGGTTCATTCTCTTCAACTCCTTTTAAGAGCTTTAAGAAGTGATTCAATATATAAGCACACAAATATGGTTGTCCCTCACCAATGAAGGACAAAGTGCAAGACAAAAGTTCACTTCTTCAAATTTTTCATTTTCCCTCTATTTTATTTCCTTCCATTTCCAATTCACACTTCTTCTACTTTAAAGCCCAATGGCTTAAAGTCCAACAATCCCCCACATGAATTGGAATGGCTGTATCAACAAAGATCATAGATGAAAGCTATGTGATTTTGAAAGTAAGGATTAATTGCATCTGGATAAGTAGGTTTCCCTTTGAACTTTCCGTAGTGAACATATGTCGGATATACTCGGTCAATCGGTAGATTTGATATCTTTGAACCGTCGAACTTTAGTGTATACCTAGACAACCATATGTCACACAACCAACCCTTAACCGTCTTTTGGTTCTCATTGTTGTGTTCGTTTTAGCCATGAACACCGCCTGGTCTCATAAGTGCGTAGAGAATTGGCCTTACAGAATTCTCCTTGAAGCGGCTTACACTTCACACTTACGTAGGTGATTCCTAAACGTGTAATCTTTTAGATTGACACTATTTGATAGATACCTCATCAAACTTTGGTAATCATTAAAGAACGTGTAAAGTTCTATCCTTGTTACTGAACATTGTCTTCATCACGAGAATGGACCAAAGATTTTATTTTGACAATGTTGAACCGGTCAATCACAACTTTGTTTGAGCTCCTTGAACCTAGATCTCGGAACATCCAAAATTCTAGGTAGAGTTACCGTCATGTTGACTTGTCCTCGGCCATAGTCCCATTCCCTTAGATGATTTCTCAACTCCCTCTCTAGTTAAGCCTTTTGTAAGCGGATCCACCACATTATCCTTTGATCTTACATAATCAATAGTGATAATTCCACTAGAAAGTAGTTGTCTAACGGTGTTATGTCTTCGTCGTATATGACGAGACTTTCCATTGTACATAACGCTCCCTGCCCGTCCTATGGCAGCCTTACTATCACAATGTATGCAAATAGGAGCCAAAGGCTTTGGCCAGAACGAAATGTCTTCTAAGAAATTTTGAAGCCATTCAGCTTCTTCACCGGCTTTATCCAAAGATATAAACTCTGATTCCATTGTAGAACGAGCGATACACGTCTGTTTGGAAGATTTCCAAGATACTGATCCTCCACCAATAGTAAAAACATATCCACTTGTGGACTTTGTTTCTGTTGAGCCGGTTATCTAATTTGCATCACTATATCCTTCGATAACCGCAGGATATTTATTGTAGTGCAAAGCGTAGTCTTCGGTATACTCCAAGTATCCCAGAACTCGTTTCATTGCCACCCAATGATGTTTGTTGGGATTACTTGTGAATCGACTAAGTTTACTTATTGAACAAGCTATATCAGGTCGTGTACATTTCATGATGTACATTAAGCTTCCCAACACACGAGCATACTCCAATTGAGACGTACTTTCACCTTTATTCTTTATAAGATGATGGTTTAAGTCAATTGGAGTTCTTGCACTTCTAAATTCCAAGTGTTTGAATTTTTCTAGTACCATTTTCACGTAATGTGACTGAGACAAAGCTAGACCTTGAGGAGTCCTCTGGATTTTAATTCCTAGAATTACATCGGCAACTCCTAAGTCT
This sequence comes from Nicotiana tabacum, assembly GCF_000715075.1. NCBI lineage: Eukaryota > Viridiplantae > Streptophyta > Magnoliopsida > Solanales > Solanaceae > Nicotiana > Nicotiana tabacum. The sequence goes on from NC_134085.1 coordinate 14,322,458, forward strand.
TTCATATCAAACTTACTAGCAAGCATACGTTTAGTAGCTTGAATGTCGGCAATGTCTTTGCTCATTATTAGCATATCATCAACATATAAGCAAACAATGACTATATGATTTGGAACGTTCTTAATGTAAACACATTTATCACATTCATTAATCTTAAAACCATTTGACAACATTGTTTGGTCAAATTTCGCATGCCATTGCTTGGGTGCTTGTTTTAGTCCATAAAGGGACTTGACAAGTCTACACACCTTCTTTTCTTTTCCCGGAACCACAAACCCTTCAGGTTGGTTCATGTAAATTTCTTCCTCAAGATCACAATTTAAGAATGATGTTTTTACATCCATTTGATGGATTTGAAGACCATACAAGGCGGCTAACGCTATTAGCATCCGAATGGATGTAATTCTTATTACCGGCGAGTATGTGTCAAAATAGTCAAGACCTTCTCGTTGTCTAAATCCTTTGACAACAAGTCTTGCCTTGTATTTGTCAATAGTACCATCGTCCTTCATTTTCTTCTTGAAAATCCATTTAGAACCCAACGTTTTGTTACCTGGAGGAAGATCAACCAATTCCCAAGTATGGTTGCTCAATATGGATTCTATTTCGCTATTGACAACTTCTTTCCAATATTGTGCTTCTGAGGAAGACATTGCTTCCTTGAAGGTACGAGGCTCATTTTCTAACAGAAAAGTCAGAAAATCTGGACCGAATGAAATAGATATCCTTTGACGTTTACTTCTTCTTGGATTTTCTTCATTAGGCATACCATATGTTATTTCCTCCCGAGGTTGTTTTGACTTTTGGCAAGTCACTTCACTTTCCTTTTTATACGGATAAATAGTTTCAAAGAATTCAGCATTATCTGATTCTATTATCGTATTAATATGAATCTCAGGATTTTCTGATTTATGAACTAGAAAACGATATGCCTTGCTATTGGTTACATATCCAATAAACACACAATCAACCGTTTTTGGACCTATCTTAACCCTTTTAGGTTTAGGAACTTGTACCTTAGCTAAACACCCCCACACTTTGAAGTATTTCAAGCTAGGCTTCCTTCCTTTCCACTTTTCATAAGGAATGGACTGTGTTTTACTATGAGGTACACAGTTGATTATCCGGTTAGCTGTAAGTATAGCTTCCCCCCACAAGTTCTGTGGTAAGCCAGAACTTATTAGCAATGCATTCATCATCTCCTTCAACATTCGATTCTTCCTCTCCGCAATTCCATTAGATTGTGGAGAGTAAGGGGCAGTTGTTTGGTGAATAATGTCATTTTCCAAACAAATTTCTTCAAAAGGAGATTCATATTCGCCACCCCTATCACTTCTTATCATTTTGATCTTTTTGTTTAGTTGCATTTCAACTTCACTCTTGTATTGCTTGAAAGCATCAATTGCCTCATCTTTACTATTAAGTAAATAAACATAGCAAAGTAATAAAATACTTTTTTCCACCGCGAGATGGTGTTGACTTCATGTCGTAAATATTTGTGTGAATTAAGTCTAAAGGACTTGAATTCCTTTCAACAGACTTATAAGGATGCTTAGCATACTTTGATTCCACACATATTTGACATTTGGAATTAATGCAATCAAATTTTGGCAATACTTCTAGATTTATCATCTTCCGCAATGTTTTGAAGTTTACGTGACCTAAACGCGAATGCCATAAAGTATTTGACTCAAGTAAGTAAGAAGAAACATTCACTTTATTGATAGGAACTGCTATTACATTTAGCTTAAAAAGGCCCTCATTTAGGTAACCTTTTCCTACATATACATCGTTCTTACTAAGTACAACACTATTAGAAACAAAAATACATTTGAATCCATTCTTGACAAGAAGTGAGGTAGACACAAGATTCTTGCGAATTTCTGGAACATGGAGGACTTGGTTTAGAGTCACTATTTTTCCCGACGTCATCTTCAACGCAATCTTGCCAACTCCTTCAATTTTGGCCGTAGATGAATTTCCCATGAAGATTGTCTCGTCAGGTCCTGCGGGGGCATAAGAAGAAAATAACTCCTTGTTAGCACAAATATGGCGGGTGGCTCCAGAATTTATCCACCATTCTTTTGGATTTCCTACCAAGTTGCATTCAGATAACATGGCACATAAGTCCTCCATTTCATCTTCAACCATGTTAGCTTGATTCTTTTTCTTCTTATCATTCTTTGGCGCACGACAATCCAAGGCCTTATGCCCAGATTTTTCACAGTTGTGGCAATTACCCTTGAACTTTTTCTTGCTTGGGTAATTCTTTGGTCCAGAAGCCTTCTTCCTCTTCTTATTTTGTGGCGCCTCCTCAACAACGTTTGCCCCCACTACTGTCGAGTTTCCAAGTGACTTCTTTTCAGCATTTTTGTTGTCTTCTTCTATCCTCAAACGAACAATAAAATCTTCTTGTGTCATCTCCTTCCGCTTGTGTTTAAGATAGTTCTTAAAATCCTTCCACAACGGAGGTAACTTTTCAATGAAAGCGGCAACTTGAAAGGCCTCATTTATGACCATACCTTCAATAATAAATTCACAATTAATAACACGAAAAATCTTATTAATAAAATTATTGATTCGGGTCATACCTTCAGCAAGGAGATCATGCACAATGACTTGTAATTCTTGGACTTGAGTTATGACCGACCTAGTGTCAATCATCTTGAAATCCAAAAACCTTGCAGCCACAAATTTCTTTAGTCCGACATCCTCAGTCTTGTACTTCTTCTCAAGTGCATTCCATAATGCTTTTGAAGTTTCCATGACACTATAGACATTGTACAAGCTATCTTCCAAACAACTCAAAATGTAGTTTTTGCACAAGAAATCAGAATGTTTCCATGCTTCACTTACCACAAATCATTCGTCATCCGGAGTGCCTTCAGCCAGGACCGGAGGATCCTCCTTGATGAATCGCTGTAAACTCAACGTAGTTAGATAGAAGATCATCTTCATTTGCCAACGTTTGAAGTTAATACCGGAAAATTTTTCGGGTTTTTCTGCTGGTGCCATAGCATGAACATGAGTTGAACGACTTGACGAGGCAGCAACACTCGTTACAGTAGCACCGGTTCCCGCAACATTTACATTAGTTTGGTTTTCATTCGACATGTTTCTGTAGAGTTGGAAACAAAACAGAACTTTGTTAAATCAGTGAAGTTTTGATATCTTCAAACTGAATACCAAACCAAACACACAACACGTAACAATGGTGAAGTTTTTATATACTTCAAACCCGTACGTTTCTTATTCTGGTAAAGTTTTGTTATACTTTAAACCGGACAGAACAATTATTAGAGTAGAAAGCACGAAGGCTTTAGTCTCCAAACTAGTATACAAAATATAGATAACAGTTTAATATATATATTTCAACACAGAATTGTTAGATTTTTTAAAATTCCTTAAGCTTGTTAACAGTCCTGTGTGGAAATACAAAATTAGGAGGAAACTAAAGAAAAACTGTTAAAAGGAAAAACTGGAACAAAAAACAGTAAACAATAAGAAATATTCCGAGTCCACAATTTTTTTGTGCGTCCTTAAGGAATTTTAACCCCCTCACACGTTGCCAAGGTAATGGATTAAATCCTCCCAGGATAAAACGGAATAAACCTTCCTGCAATAGTGGCAATACAAACTGCAGGATACCAACGAACTCAAAGAACGGAGTAAAATCACACTTACGAATTTGAGAGAGAGAGACTGCGAATTAGGATGCCGTGTATTCAGAAAGAAAGAAGTTTTGGAGTGTTTTTCGTATTTAAAATGGAGCCTTGCCTCAGAATTTATAGGCAATTATCAGAAGAGGTGTCTGGAAAATGTGCCTTTTCAGAAGAATACACTGCCTGTCGTGGTTCTACTGCGACCGCGACAGAACCGCGGTCAGAGAGCCTCTCTGAATCTGCCTGCCGCGGTTCCATCGCGGCCAGAGAGACCCTCTGAATCTTCAGCAGGATTCTGGCATTTTTTCAGCAGTGATTTGGCATTTAATTAATTATTAAATAATTAAATAAATTTTGTCCAAAAAATAATCTTATCGATCGATCCAAAGCCAAAGCCAAAGCCGAGCCGAACGAGCGACGACGACGACGGCGTGAGGGTTCATTCTCTTCAACTCCTTTTAAGAGCTTTAAGAAGTGATTCTATATATAAGCACACAAATGTGGTTGTCCCTCACCAATGAGGGACAAAGTGCAAGACAAAAGTTCACTTCTTCAAATTTTTTATTTTCCCTCTATTTTATTTCCCTCCATTTCCAATTCACACTTCTTCTACTTTAAAGCCCAATGGCTTAATGTCCAACAAGTATGTCGATAAATATGTTCAACCAGTTTGATCAAAAATAATAATTTGGAAGCTCTCTTCACTAAGGCACCACCGACCTCTATATTTAAGGAGCTGTTATACAAGATAAAAATGTGTCGCCTTAGGGAGAGTTGCTACTTCTTCGAATCATGTAGAGATAATAACCATTCATGCAATTCGGGAATGTGTTTGGTTGAAATAAATAATTAAACATATCTAGAAAATATGTGGACTTCCACTACAAAGGGATATTCCAATAATATCATACGAAGACAATGTTGCATATAGCCCAACTGAAAGAAGGATACATCTTGAGAGAACAAAACACATTTCACCAAAATTCTTTTTCGCATATGATCTTCAACATAATAATGAAATAGATGTTCAACAAATTCATGGAAGCGATAATTTGATAGATTTGTTCACCAAGACATTGCCGACATTAACATTTGAGAAGTTGAGATTCAAGATTGCAATGCGTCATCTTCGAGATATCAAGTAAAGTTTTCATCAGGGAGAGAAATACACGTTATACTCTTTTTTTTTTAAATCAAGATTTTGTCCCAAATGGGTTTTCCTCGTAAGATTTTTAATGAGGCGGCTCTCTATGCGTATTACTAGAAGTGTGTTCTCTTTTTCCTTCACTAGGATTTTTGATAATAGGATATATTCATGTAGTTTAGCGACCATTTATGCCCAACTTAGCTATACTTTAATGTTATATGAAGGTTAAATGACAACAAATGGCTCTAATTATGAATTTTGTGTTTTGCAGGAGCAAGTCCTGATTATAGGATATTAAACAGTGTTTGGAGTTAATTTGGAGCAAGAAAGGCCAACCGGAGGTGAGTGCCCGTGAAAGAAGAAGGAAAAAAACGGAAGACAGTTGAGCTCCATGAGCGCGGGCCAACCGTGGCCGCGCTCAAACCGCACTTGTCAGGCAGAAAAGAACGCAATATGCGCGGTCCCGCTCGTCACTGCGAGGAACTTTATTTCAGGAGTAAATTTGTAAGTTCGGGGGCAACTCTCCTTAACCTATAAGAATCCCAGCTCGCCAAAAAAAGAAGGCATCAAAGTTTTTGAAGGATTATTGAAGGCAAGAAGAGGCAAGACGGAAGATTCAACTTAGAGTTTTACCTTTCTTCCTCTTGTTTTGATCATTAATGATGAATTCTACTGTTATGATTGTGAAAACGATTATGCGTAGCTAAACTCTTAATCTAGGGTTTTGATGGAACCTCTTGGAGGATAAATTTCTTGATATGTTAATATAGATTTGCCTTAATATTTTCTCCGTTTGTTCAACTATATTGTTATTGTTGTTGATTGAAGGGCCCTCAATCAGCTGTGCCTATTTAGTATGCCTTACTTGGGAGAGAGTGTATATTTAGGTAGTTGTTGAGAAACAACACTCCTAACATATATGAGGGATCAATACGAAGGGTTTAAAGGTGAGATTAGGGATAACGAAACCTTAAGTGCGATCTAAGTGAGCTGTAACTAAGGCCAGCTAGTGTAATTCGGGAGAATATGTCTAGTATATTGTTATAATTACTCGGGAGAGAGTTACGACAGTCAGAGTGCTCATGATCGATAGAGAAGACTTAGGCAAATTTATAGCAAACATAGCGGAAAAGATTCCAATAAGAGGGAAAATCAGAACCTTAGACCATTCTCATTCTTGCTTACAACCAGTTATAGCTAGTTCTTAATTACTGCATTTTTATTACATAATATTTAGTTAATAAACACCCAATTTGTTACTCAAATATCTCTGAAGATTGAATACGTGAATTTCTGTGAGTCCAATAGTTGTGATCGATAGGTTAATTTTCTGTGGGATTTGACTCCGGACTTGTTAACCGGAATATATTTGTAGCTACCGCTTAGTCCTTTTTATAAGGCATAGTTGGGCGTGATCACTTTTTTCCACATATTTTTCCTAGTAAAACTTTAATGAGACACATTTTCTATTAAAGGACATTCAAAGTGGAGTGTTATAAATAATATTAAGAGTGAATGTTCATGTATTATAAAATATAAATTATATTATACTTGGAAAACAAGTTTTGGTTGGAGACCAATATAACTAGAAGACAACCTAATTACTATAGGACTAATCTATATTATATTAAAAGGAGAGTAGTTTGCAATGTGGTTAAGCCAAGTGGCTTATTGAGAAAATGCCACTTGGCACTTTTAAGACAAAATCAAAATAGATTTTAAGACAAAATCTAATATAGATTGACAAGATTAGGATAAAAATAATATGAAATATGGTATATTTAGGAACATTATGCTTATTAGAAGAATACCAAATCTGTAAATTGTTCAAGAAATTTTTATGTAGTAAATATTTTTATTTAAGGAAGATTCTTTCTTTAATTTTGGTCAAAGTGAAAAACGAAAGGATTGAATTTGGACTGATTTTCCTTCATGATACATTTCCAACTAAAATTTAGGTGATATTATTTTTTTAATTTAGGTACATATTAACAAAATATTTAGTTTGACAAATATGATATGAAATGTCATAATTAATCTCTCTCTCTCTCTCACTCTCTCTCTCTCTCTCTCTCTCTCTCTCTCTTATATATATATATATATATATATATATATATATATAAAGTTTGCATTGTAATTAAGTCAAGGGGAAAACTACTATAAAGTCACTTGGCAATTTAGGATAATATTATAATAATATATAAATTAAATTTAAGAGTAAAATTATTTTTTGAATTTAAATGAAAAAATATTAAATAAGATTCTTTTGAATCTTAATGGAAAGAAAGTTAATATTTTTCTAAGATACAACCTACTATCTTATCTTTACTGATAAGATTTTAAAAAAGATAAAAATAATAACTACAAGTAAGAATAAAAATAATCTATATCTATTCTGTTAATTTATTTTCTTAAACTGAATCAACTCAATTCTTTTTCAAGCTTTTGAATTGAAAAACATATAAATCAGATAATATCCAAGTTTTTGAATACGAAAAGAAAACTTCAAGGATGAAAAAATATGAGCAGATACTCTTCTATTTTTTAATATATTATTGACTTAAATACTAAATAGAATAACTTTATAAAATTTATAGTAGGGAAAATAATAAAAGAAGAGTAGTTTGCAATGTGGTTAAGTCAAGTGGCTAAGCCAAGTGGTTTATTGAGAAAATGTCACTTGGCATTTTTAAGACAAAATCAAAATAGATTTTAGGACAAAATCTAATATAGATTGACAAGATTAGGATAAAAATAATATGAAATATGGTATATTTAGGAACATTATGCTTATTAGAAGAATACCAAATCTGTAAATTGTTCAAGAAATTTTTATGTAGTAAATATTTTTATTTAAGGAAGATTCTTTCTTTAATTTTGGTCAAAGTGAAAAACGAAAGGATTGAATTTGGACTGATTTTCCTTCATGATACATTTCCAACTAAAATTTAGGTGATATTATTTTTTTTAATTTAGGTACATATTAACAAAATATTTAGTTTGACAAATATGATATGAAATGTCATAATTAATCTCTCTCTCACACACACACACTCTCTCTCTCTCTCTCTCTCTCTCTCTCTCTCTATATATATATATATATATATATATATATATATATATATATATATATATATATATATATATAAGGAATAAAGTTTGTATTGTAATTAAGTCAAGGGGAAAACTACTATAAAGTCACTTGACAATTTAGGATAATATTATAATAATATTTAAATTAAATTTAAGAGTAAAATTATTTTTTGAATTTAAATTAAAAAAATATTAAATAAGATTCTTTTGAATCTTAATGGAAAGAAAGTTAATATTTTTCTAAGATACAACCTACTATCTTATCTTTACTGATAAGATTTTAAAAAAGATAAAAATAATAACTACAAGTAAGAATAAAAATAATCTATATCTATTCTGTTAATTTATTTTCTTAAACTGTATCAACTCAATTCTTTTTCAAGCTTTTGAATTGAAAAACATATAAATCGGATCATATCCAAGTTTTTGAATATGAAAAGAAAACTTCCAGGATGTAAAAATATGAACAAATACTCTTCTATTTTTTTAATATATTATTGACTTAAATACTAAATAGAATAACTTTATAAAATTTATAGTAGGAAAAATAATAAAAGAAGAGGGGGCGGAGATAGTGTATGAAAATTTATAATTTACATTTACATAATAAATAAAATAAAAATAATAAATAATACTAAATAATATTATTAATAAATTTAAATATTAATCTAAGTAGTAGAATAAAAGTTAACAAAAAAATTTATTACAGTAAAAAGAAAAACTAAATTCATCCATAATATATTATAATCTATTTATATTATATTAAAAGGAGGGTAGTATGCATCTGTATCTTCTATATTATCTTCTATATTTGCTTATTGCATGTAGTACAAAAATAATAATTGTTAAAAATAAATAACTTAATCGTAAAGATCACATTCAAATTCACAATTTAACACTGAATATTGATAGGTGAAATTCTAAGTGAGACTAATCAATTAAAACATCATATAAAAATGTACAAAGTGAAGGATAGAGACAATTTGTTGATATTTATAATATTTATTAATTTATAATAACTTTAGAGTTTTGAAGATGAACGTAACAATGGAAAAAAGGTTTCGAGAAAAAATTTTAGGAATAAGAAAATAGATATTTATGTTATATTAAAAGGAGAGCAATTGAGAAAAATATTAAGTCAAGTGACAAGCTAATAAAACGTAATGAGATAATATTAAGTATAGCAGATTATGTAATAAAGTAAAATAATGAACTGAAAGTAATTCGATGACTATATGAATCCTTTTATAATTTTATAAGATTCTTTTATTGGATATGTTTCCTTGGGTAACAAGAAGGTAATTTGAATTTGATTCAAACAATATGATATAATTCACATTCTTTAATATTATCTGCACACCGCACGAATACTAATACTAGTATAGTTAGGATCTAACAAGTTACTTGGTGATCAAATATTTTACTTCCTATAAATAGGAATGTTCTCTTACCATTTGGGAGATGAAGAAAAGTTTATTAATTATCTCTCTCTAAATTTTTCTTATTTTACTTTGTTTCATATTATTTCATAACAGTGGTTATATTACACATTGCATGAAGATCAAAATTTTGCTCCCGTAGGGTGGGGTTTTCTGAAAATTTTGCGTGTCAATTTCACTATAAAGATCCAAATTTAAGACTCAAAATTGTACTATAAAAGAAACTTTTGCATTGACGTACTATTTTCTACCAAGAAATTTCCTTTTGGTTTCGTTGGTGGGGTCTTATTAGTCTTTGCAAATTGCATGGAAACTGGGACATGTTTTTGCAAACGTACTTTTTTCAGTTACAATGACCCCTCCATTTGCCCTCACATGCAATGAACTAATATTGGTTGGGGATAGGATGCAAAATAGTACATAAGTTACTTTTTTCCATATTCTAATTGGACAATCCAACTATCGAGATTCAATTGGTAGGCCTTGCTTTCATTGGCTATACCCTTTTAACAACGAGCTTTGCTCAATATTAGGGTGGGAGGAGGGGTTGCTATGATGGTAAGCCACCTTCACTTCCAACCAAGAGGTTGTCAGTTCGAGTTTCCCTAAGAGCAAAGTAAGAAGTTCTTGGAGGGAAGGATGCCGATGGTCTATTTGGAAACAGCCTCTCTACCTCAGGATAGGGGTAAGGTCTGCGTATACACTACCCTCCCCAGACCCCACTAAATGGGATTATACTGGAATGTTGTTGTTGTTGTTGTTTGCTCAATACTATCATCATCTTTCATTTTCTTTCTGAAAATTCATTTGAAATCCAACGGTTTATACGCCGGAGGATCAACTAGCTTTCAAGTATAATTGTTTAATATGAATTTATATCTCACTGTTGATTGTCTCTTTTTAAAATTGTGCTTCTGAGGAAGAAATAATTTTGTTAAAAGGATTCAACTTAAATAGGAGAACTGTATATTTACTGTATTTCCACCTACAAATTTCATTTCGGGATTCCACGGTGGCGTCTTATTTTCTTTTTAGAGTCCTTGCAAGCCAATTGAGATGTTTTGCCAGTGTCCTTTTTCGGCTCCATATCCCCCCTCCATATAGTCCCCCCCCCCCCCCAAATTACCCTCACATGCCATCAACTAAGTTTTGCACGCGATACGATGGTGAGGGACAAAAGACAGTAGCGCACGAAATGTTAGTAAACTGTATTTGTAAAATAATTGTGGAGAAAATAAAATAATATAAACAGAAATATAAACAAAAAAAATTAATTCGAGCTCACTGAATTTACAGTGTTTCCTTAAGGAATTTAATCCCCTCCTAGTACCCAAGATTATGGATTATTTCTTCCCAGGATAGAACGAATTATACACGGGTGTAGTGGTACTTCAAACCCCAGTGTTTCAGCGAACACAAAGTTCGGTAGCAAACCATACTTACTGTTGCTTTCTTTGAAGTTAAAACAATGCAGAAGAAAGAGGAGAAACTCATAAAATCGTATGGAAAATCTGAGAGAATGAACTTGTATTTATAACCAATGTTGGGCTGAAATCTGAAGAGGTGCAACTCTTCAGAATGGATTTTTATGCAAAACGGTCATAGCATAAATGCCATAACATAAATGGCTATTTACTCAACAATAAAGAGGGAAAATTGAAGAGAGTAGTTAATTTTCTGTTACAAAAACAGAAAACGGAAAAATGGAAACCGTTGGATTTTAATATTAATATTCTTGGATTTAATATTAATATTGTGTTATTAAAACGAATATTTAATAATATTTATGTTAATATTTACTATTAACAAACAAATTTGGTCCAAAAAATTAATCAATCGATCGATCATTTGACCAAATCCAAATCCGAATCCGAAACCGAAGCCGAGACGAGACAAGACGAGACGAGCCGAGCGACGACGACGACGACGCGAGGCTTGCCTTCTTCTCAACTTTTTAAGAGCTAGAAGAAGAGTAATTGCTTATATACCCATTAAATCTTTCTCTAGGGGGAGGGGAGGGGGAACTTAAAATTTCACTTTAAAATTTCATTTCCCTCCATTGTCGATTCACCCTCTTTTAAGCTATATTAATGCTTAAAACCCGACAATCCCCCACATGAATGAGGAATGGCTATATCACGGAAATATGTATGAAAACCTGTGTGATTCGCAAGCAAGGATTAATTGCATCTTGATAAGTAGGTTTCCCTTTGAACTTTTCGTAGTGAACTTATGTCGGATATACTCGGTCAATCGGTAGATTTGATATCTTTGAACCGTCGAACTTTGGTGTATACCTAGACAACCATAAGTCACACAACCTAGATTTGATATTTTTGGACCGTCGAACTTTAGTGTATACTTAGACAACCATAAGTCACACAACCTAGATTTGATATCTTTGAACCGTCGAACTTTAGTGTATACCTAGACAACCATAAGTCACACAACCAACCGTTCACTTTCTTTGGTTCTCATTGTTGTATTCGTTTCAGCCATGAATACCGTCTGGTTTCATAAGTGCGTAGAGAACTGGTCTTACAAAATTCTCCTTGAAGCGGCTAACACTTCACACTTACATAGGTGATTCCTAACGTGTCATCCCATAGATACACTATTTGATATAGCTCGTATTAAATTTAGAAATAATTAAAAAGCCTTAATGCTTTATCCTTGGTATTGAACATTGTCTCATCACGAGAATGGACCAAAATTTTAGTTGACAATGTTGAACCGTCATTAATGACTTTGTTTGATCTCCTTGAACCTAGATCTTGGGATCTCCAGTCTTCTAGGTAGAGTTACCACCACAATAACTTGTTCTCGGCCATAGTCTCATTCCCCTTGATGATTTCTCAACTACCTCTCTAGTTAGGCCTTTTTGTAAGTGGGTCTGACACATTATCACTTGACTTTACATAGTCAATCGTGATAATTCCTCTAGAGAGTAATTGCTTAACGGTTTTATGTCTTCGTCGTATATGACGAGATTTACCATTATACATAATGCTTCCAGCCCTTCAAATTGCCACTTGACTATCACAATATATGCATATTGGTGCCAATGGTTTGGGCCAAAATGGAATGTCTTCCAAGAAATTTCGGAGCCATTCAGCTTCTTCACCGGCTTTATCTAAGGTTATGAATTCATCCTCCATTGTAGAGCGGGCGATACAAGTTTGTTTGGATGACTTTCAAGATACCGCTCCTCCACCAATAGTAAATACATATCCATTTGTGGACTTTGAATCAGCTGAACCGGTGATCCAATTTGCATCACAGTATCCCTCAATCACCGTAGGATATTTACTGTAGTGCAAAGCAAAACCCTAGGTATGTTCTAAATATCCCAAAGCTCATTTCATTGCCATCCAATGAGATTGACCTGGATTGCTCGTGTATCGACTCAATTTACTTATAGCACAAGTTATATCTGGTCGTGTACAATTCATGATATATATTAGGCATCCCAACACACGAGCATAATCCAATTGTGATATTCTTTGGCCTTTGTTCTTTGCTAATGTAAGATTCACGTCAATTGGAGTCTTTGCAACTTTAAACTTTAAGTGCTTGAATTTTTCAAGTATTGCCTTAATATAATGAGATTGTGACAATGTCAGACCTTGAGGAGTCTTATGGATCTTAATCCCCAGAATTAAATCAGCAACTCCCAAGTCCTTCATATCAAACTTGCTAGTTAACATACACTTAGTCACATTTATATTGGCAATGTCATTATTCATTATCAACATATCATCCACATATAAGCAAACAATGACTATGCGATTTGGAACAATTTTTAATGTACACACATTTATCACATTCATTTATCTTAAAATTATTTGACAACATTGTTTGGTCAAATTTCGCATGCCATTATTTGGGTGCTTGTTTTAGTTCGTAAAAGGGACTTAACAAGTCTACAAACCTTCTTTTCTTTACCTGGAACCACAAACCCTTCAGGTTGTTCCATGTAGATTTCTTCCTCCAAATCTCCATTCAAGAAGGCCGTCTTAACGTCTATTTAATGAATTTCAAGACCATACACCGCAGCTAATGCTACTAACATCCGTATGGACGTAATTCTTGTAACTGGAGAGTATGTATCAAAGTAGTGAAGACCTTCTCGTTGTCTATACCCTTTGACTACAAGTCTTGCCTTAAATTTATCAATAGTACCATCATCTTTCATTTTTCTCTTAAAAATCCATTTAGAACCCAAAGATTTATTTCTCGGAGGAAGATCAGCCAATTCCCATGTATGGTTGTTTAATATGAATTCTATTTCACTATTGACTGCCTCTTTCCAAAATAATGATTCCAAAGAAGACATGGCTTTTTTAAATGTTGGAGGCTCATTTTCCAACAAGAAAGTCACAAAATATGGTCCAAATGAAGTAGACGTTCTTTGACGTTTACTACGTCTTGGATCCTCCTGATTAAATGTACTTTCTTTTATTTTTTCCTGAGGTCGTTTAGATCCTTCACCAATCGACTTGCATTCATTTTTATACGGATATATATTTTCAAAGAACTCAACAATATCTGATTCTATAAATGTATTATAATGAATGTCGGGATTTTCTAATTTATGTAACAGAAATCGATATGCTTTACTATTGGTCGCATATCCTATGAAAACACAATCAACGATTTTCGGTCCTATTTTTACCCTTTTGGGTTTAGGTACTTGCACTTTTACCAAACACCCCCACACTTTAAAATAATTCAAGCTGGGCTTCCTTCCTTTCCATTTTTCATATGGAATGGATTGTGTTTTTCTATTGGGTACTCGATTTAGTATTCGATTAGCCGTAAGAACGGCTTCCCCCCACAAGTTCTGTGGTAAATCGGAACTTATCAATAATGCGTTCATCATCTCCTTTAATGAACGATTTTTTCTTTCTACAATCCCATTGGATTGGGGCTTGTAAGGGGACGTTGTTTGATGAATAATTCCATATTCTAAACATATTTGTTCAAAAGGAGATTCATATTCACCATCACTATCACTTCTTATCATTTTGATTTTCTTGTTAAGTTGCGTTTCAACTTCATTTTTGTATTGCTTGAATGCGTCTGTTGCTTCATCTTTACTATTAAGTAAGTAAACATAGCAATATCGAGTACTATCATTAATAAAAGTTATGAAATACTTCTTTCCACCGCGAGATGGTATTGACTTCATGTCGCAAATATTTGTGTGAATTAAGTTTAAAGGATTTGAATTCCTTTCAACTGATTTATAAGTATGTTTAACATACTTAGATTCCACACATATTTGACATTTTGATTTGTCGCATTCAAATTTAGGCAATACTTCCAAGTTAATCATTTTCCGCAAGGTTTTATAATTGACATGACCCAAACGTATATGCCATAATTCATTTGACTCAAGTAAGTAAGACGAAACTGAAATTTTATTATTACTCTCAAGAACCATTACATTTAGCTTGAAAAGTCTCTTAGTGAGGTAACCTTTTCCTACAAATATTTTGTTCTTACTTATTACAACCTTATCGGAAACAAAAACAGACTTAAAACCTTTCTTAACAAGAAGTCCAACAGAGACTAAATTCTTCATAATCTCTAGAACATGAAGGACGTTGTTCAAAGTCACCACCTTGCCAGAAGTCATCTTCAGAAAGATCTTCCCACATCCTTCAATCTCGGCGGTTGCAGCATTTCCCATAGAAAGAGTCTCTTCGGGTCCAACATGAGCATATGTTGCAAAGGCTTCCCTAATAGCACAAACATGGCGAGTGGCTCCAGAATCAATCCACCACTCCTTAAGATTTCCCACCAGGTTGCATTTAGAAAGCATAGTACACAAGTCATCAACATCTTCATGATTTTCAACCATATTTACTTGACCCTTCTTCTTGTCTTTCTTCGGAGCACAGAACTCCTTAGATTTGTGCCCAGCTTTCTCATAGTTGTAGCAATTTCCGTTGAACCGCTTCTTGCTTGGGTTGCTTTTCGGTCTAGAAGCCTGCTTCCTCTTTCTCTTATTTTGATAAGTATCCTCAACAATGTTTGCTCCCATTATTGTTAAGGTTCCACAACCTCTCTTTTCAGTAGCTTTGTTGTCCTCTTCGATTCTCAACCGAACAATGAGATCTTCAAGGGACATCTCCTTGCGTTTGTGTTTCAAGTAGTTTTTGAAGTCCTTCCACAAATGGGACAACTTCTCAATCATCGCTGCTATTTGGAATGCTTCATTGATGACAAGACCTTCAATGAAAATTCTGTTAGTAATAATACTAAAATTACTACTTTCAACATCAATATTAATTTGATTTATACCTTCAGCAAGGAGATCATGAATAATCACTTGCAATTTCTGGAATTGGGTAATAACAAACTTGCTATCTACCATTTTGTAGTCCAAAAATTCAGCGGCAACGAATTTCTTCAACTCGGCATCTTTAGTTTTATATTTCTTTTCAAGCGCTGTCCACAATTCTTTTGATGTCTCCACGCCACTGTAGATATTATACAAATCATCCTCCAGTCCGCTAAAAATGTAATTCTTGCACAAAAAATCAGAATGCTTCCACGCCTCAATCACGAGAAAACGTTCATTCTCTGAAGTTTCTTCGGGCATAATAGGAACATCTTCCTTAATGAAATTATGCAGACTAAAAGTAGTCAAGTAGAAGAACATCTTCTGCTGCCACCGCTTGAAATTTAACCCGATTTTTTTTGGGTTTCTCCGTTGGTGCCAATGTCGATGTTCGGCTTGCCGACGCATTGGCAGTCACCATCGAAATAACTTGGTTTCTGTTATCATTAGTCATTCTGTAAAAGAATGACACAAGCAAACGTTAAAATCACGCAGATTTTAATCTCCAACGGAGTAGAAAACCACAAAGGTTTTAATCTCCAGAACAGTGAATATAATACAAATACAGAAAATTATTAAATTCCTTAAGCTTGTTAGTAAATTGTATTTGTAAAATAATTCTGGAGAAAATAAAATAACATAAACAAAAATATAAATGAAACAAAAATTAATCAGAGCCCACTAAATTCACAGCGTTTCCTTAAGGAATTTAATCCCCTCCTATTACCCAAGGTTATGAATTATTTCCTCCCAGAATAGAATGAATTACACACTGGTGTAGTGGTACTTCAAACCCCTGTGTTTCAGCAAACACAAAGTTCGGTAGAAAATCACACTTACTGTTGCTTTCTTTGAAGTTAAAACAACGCAGAAGAAGGAGGAGAAACTCAGAGAATCGTACTAAAAATTTGAGAGAATGGACTTGTATTTATAGCCAATATTGAGCTGAAATCTGAAGAGGTGCAACTCTTCAGAATGACTGTTTATGCAAAACGGCCATAACATAAATGCCATAACATAAATGGCTATTTACTCAACAATAAAGAGGAAAAATTGAAGAGGGTAGTTAATTTTCTATTACAAAAACAGAAAACGGAAAAATGGAAACGGTTGGATTTTAATATTAATATTTTTGGATTTAATATTAATTAATCAATCGATCGATCATTTGATCCGAAGCCGAAGCCGAGCCGAGCGAGCGATGACGACGGCGCGAGGCTTGCCTTCTTCTCAACTCTTTAAGAGCTAGAAGAAGAGCAATTGCTTATATACCCATTAAAAACCTCTTCCTCTTCCAATATGGAAAAATGTCCCTGTGTGTTCCTTCATCAAGGGGAGGGGGAACTTAAAATTTCACTTAAAATTTTCATTTCTCTCCATTTCTCATTCACCCTCTTTTAAGCCATATTAATGCTTAAAACCCAACACAAAGTATTCTGTATTCATGCAGGGTTCGGGAAAGAGCCGCACCTTAAGAGGTATGATGTAGACAGTCTACCCTAATGCATGTATTTATGGCTGCTTCCATGGCTCGAACCCGTGATCATAGGTCACACGAAGATAACTTTACCATTGTTGCGAGTGTTGCAACATAGTACATGAAAAATTTATTTTATCATTGTGATAAGTACTATTCATCATAAACTAGAGGTCTCGAGTTTGAACCATTGAAGTAAAATTATCTTTAGTAGGCATTGGTTTGCCCCCTCCCTTTTAATGGGATTTTCTGATGCGAATCTAAATTTTATTATACTAAAGCGAATATCCAACACTGAACAAAAAATGCAGATTCATTTCACTTTTTCTTTAGTTCCAGGTGAAAGAAGTTTTCACGACTTAAAGCTGTGACAATTTTTAACAGCAGTATTACGAGTTCTAGTTCAATAATCAAAAGTAATTTGTATGTGATACCTATTAACTTTGTCAGAAAATAAATATTATACGACATTGTTTGGTTCGAAAATGGAACTCTACCCTAACTTCTCTCCCCTTGCCTTAATGGCCACTCTCAACTAGCTTTTTAAATACTCTCTCAACTTGTCCCCTAACCTTAACACTTCGCAAAAATTAAGGTATGGATAATGGATATTACAAGTTTGAAATGCGGAGAAAATTGAGACCATGGTTCGATGAAAATATTAATTTGGAAAAGAATAAACAAATCATACTACAAAAAAATAGAAATTAATCATAGAGTTCTTTTCTTTGAAAAGAAAATACGAGGAGGAAATAAAATATAATAGAACTCAACGTATCGTCTGAGTTAGTTTAAGTGAAAATATGAAAATTAATCTAATCAAATAGTTCTTGAATTGAAATTCCCTTTTCTTATCAAACAGTTCAAATAAAAGAAAGTCGGAATTTTTGTCATAGATTGATTAATCCATCGTGTTTAAATGACCAACCCGAGTCAATCGAGATAGGAGACTGCCTTAATGATTGTTCGTGATGAGCCTGTTCGCTTCTTATTCTTACTCCCTCCATTCCAAAATAAATGATATATTATTTGGAAATAATTTAAATTTAAACTCTTCATTTTAACCATTTATCCTTAATGAGAAATTTTTATAACTATACAGATGTTATGGTCACAAAGAGCTTTTACCCCTTAGTTTTAAGACCATAAGTTTTAAAAGTCTCTTTCTGTTTTCTTAAATTCCGTGTCAAGTCAAAGTATCTCATCTAACTTAAAACAAAATAACTCTTATTCAAGCAAGTTATTTTATTCGGATACACGCTTATTGTCTTCCCCCCCTCTTTTCTAGCTTAATAGATGACAATTCTTTTTAATACCACCTTTCATTTTTATTTTTCCAAAAGACTTGTAGGCCAGTTGAAGATCGACTTACGTAAATCTGATAATAGCAACTGTTCAAATTAGGAACTCTTCAAATCCTTCTTTTATTTTGCACTTTATTGTATTTTTCTAAATTTTGCAATTAAAAAAAGAAGAAGAAGGTTTTGGCATATTTATGGAGTCGGAACTAAAATATGGTATTTTTAGATTCAAAGTACAAAAATAGGTGAAAAAATAACCTGTGACCATTTTATGTATAGCGCATGCAACCCATGCGCTATATTTGAATTTTAAATGTCGGTCAAAATATTAGTATAGCGCATATACGGGATGCGCTATACCTGAAGTTAAAAAGACAGGTAGGTATAGCGCATCGCATATATGCATTATATTTATATTAAAAATGGCTTAGCCATCTTCCTCGCGACAGCCATACTTATATTTGTTTTCAATTTTCTCGCACGCAACATCCATCTACAACCTTGAAACCATCTATGACAAATAACGTTATATACTTCCGGATATTACTCATGAACCTCGATCTCACGACACTTTTCTATGTTGTACATTCGAACCGCCCTGCTAAGGCGAGCTTTATCAGCAAAAAGCATATTCTTTGACAGCACAATTGGTCTGGATTCATCCCACATTACTGTCCGAATGTCATCAGGATCCCTTGTGCGGGCATCCACATCCGGCATACTGAGCAACTGATCGTGTTAGGGAATCACCCTTAAATAAAAGGACAAATGGACTCGTATACTCTGGGTCTAACGGGAGGTGTAGTATGCATATATGGAGCATGCTCATTGGTGGCATCATGGTCTCTCGACAAATCAGGTTGCTCATTCTCAAAGCGCATTTTCTCATCTTCATCGCCCTCATCTGGAAAGGGTGTATCATCTCCAGACTCATCAACATTGTTGTCATAATCACTATCATCTTTCTAACACTGTGCATATGCCAAATCCTGATTAAATATATCGTCTTCGGGCAACTGAGTAATGACATGACCTTCAAGTTGCTCGTTTTCACTGCACAACCAATAAAATAATGAGTTTCTCAAATCCAACCCAACATTATATATTAACTTTATCTCTTAACTTACAATTCATAATCTGTTGATATCCCATGATGCACATTATCGAGCTGTTGATGACTCCCGGATAGACCATTATGATCCAAAATACCAAAATTGGGCATATTCCAACTGCCCGTTAGTTCATATCTGCTCGGTACCCCCTTTTGAATATATGAGTGTTAGTACGAATATGATACATAAAAAAACTAATATTAAGACAAGGGAAAAATTGAAATTTGCCACTCGACGTGTGGATTATGTAAACTTGGGGAGAAATTATGTCCCCGCTCCTCATTTGCCCGTGGAGATAAGTTTAGATCTGGCCAAACTCTTTCAAATGGAGCCTGTTCGGCTACAACTGTTCCAAAAACACCACCCAATGATTGAGGGTTATCCCTATTTTGCGGAACCTCAATATTGTAAATGTCTTTAGGTTTGACGTACATTTGCAACATTTTTTATCACAAGAAGTTTCTGGTATTCATTCGGAGTCTTCAAAAAATCTTTCAGAATTTCATCGTCTTCGATGTTAAGCTCAGCATAACAAGCAACCCCTTGCGGAGTAAGAGAATATGGATATCTTCTGATTACTTTAATATTAACCGAAGGTGTACTCACACTCATTCTTTTACATATCAACGATACCAATCTATCGTACTCCACTATAAGTGGAAACTTAACAATACACTATGTAGAACAACTATAACGTACTAAGTTTTTATCCACGACAACCTCACCCCCCAATATAATGCAACCCTAATTTTTCGCTCTTCAGACATTATAGAAAAATGCTGAAAAAGTTAAGTAAACAAATATTTTGGAAGAGATTTTTGTAGAAATAATGAAGCTCCTTAAATAAGCAAAAATGTTGTGCGAAGGGTACAATAATGGGAGGTATAGCGTATTAATTAAACACACTATATTTATAGCGCAGTAAAGCTATGCGCTATACACATCAATTATTGTGGGTGAGTCAATTAAGAAGTATGGTGCATGCAATGGATAAACGTACCGTTAAAGTATAACGCATGCAACCCATGCGCTATACATAAAATGGTCACATATTTTTTCCACCTATTTTTGTACTTTGAGCCAAAAAATATCACACTTTGGTTCCGAACTCCATATTTATGTCGTCTTTCAAGTTTCAATTTCTATTTCAGTTTTAGGGTTATCTCGTGATTTCTCTTAATTTAGCTATGTTAGGCTTTTTAGCTATTGAAGTAGCTCGCCATAAATATTCATGCCCATTTATTTGTATCAAAATCTTAAGTTTGATAGAATTGGCCATTTCGCATTGTGTTTGCTCTTTGTTTAGGTGCGACTCAGTGATATTTGAGGTCTAAATCCGAATGTCAGTGAGGCGCTCTAAGCTTTTTTGTATTTAAAGAAAATTCATATAGTATACGTTTATTTGAACTTTATTTAGTTATTTGAGATGAAAAATTATTAAGAATTTATTAATAATCGATTATTTTAATAACTTTTCAATTAATAATATAGCTAATCTATTTAATCTCACTTGAGACATTATTGATCTTAAATATGATTGAATTAAATTTAAATCTTGAAAAACTTCTTTTCGCTGAGGCAATTGTTAGAGGAGATGTTAATATTATTTTATAAATAGTATAGGAATTTTAAAAAGAATTAATTTTTTTTATTTGATTGAGTATAACGATCTGAGTTTTCTAAATATACTATTTTTCTTAATACTTTCAATTCAAAAAGTAAGTCTAAACCAACAATATCAAAATGATTATTATATTTGATAAAACATTCAAGATTAAGGCAATACATTTCCAAATTTCACCATCTAGAGATCTCATTTTTTTTCCACCTAAATAGGTAATTAAAGATATTTTATACACTTTAAATTGTTAAATCTATTTTGAAGTAAAAAGATGACTTGGTCTACTATTTGTCACACCTCCTTTTTCCTACACTCCCCCGGAAGGAGTGTATGAGGGAGTTTTTCCAATTAAAGGACAATCGAAACAAGATTATTTACATTAAATTTAGAGTCGCCACTTGGGAGATTTATGGTGTCCCAAGTCACCGGTTTAAAATCCCGAATCGAGGAACGGTTGAATCTGTAATACAGTCCGCGAATCAAAAATCATGGTAAGGAATTCTGTTAACCCGGGAGAAGGTGTTAAGCATTCCCGGGATCCGTGGTTCTAGCACGGTCGCCCAACTGTCATAAATGGACTAATTATCTGATTTAAAACATTTTGAACATATGTGCAATTTTCACTTTTTGACCGCTTTATTTAATTAATTAAAGGAAGATTTAACGTCATTTAAAATATGTTTCAAACCACGTTGCATAAATGCACCCACAGTCCGCAACACATTTTATCTAATGTTGAGATTTGGATTTGGGTCACATAAATGCGCACCCGAGTTTAGGAAGGTAATATTATTAAAATAACGCGCCTAAAGCAACTACGCGTTTATAAGGTTGCGAGGGCCATGGAAATTTGTTAAATGGCACGCCTTGAATTCTAAGGATTTTAAAAGAAATAATTAAATGAGGGCCATGAATTTGAGATTTTATTTGGCGCGACACACTCAATTCCAATTTTTAAAAAGGAATTCAAACTACATTTGGAGGGTCATAAACTATTTGTGTTATCTAATACGACTTGCCTCTAATCTATTCTTAAAACCCAATTAATTAACTAAAGAAAGTTTGCAGGACTTCTACTTACATAAACAAAATCGCAATCCTACTAATTAGCAACCATCAAATTAAAGGGTCATAATTATTCGTCCAATTTGTATGGTAATCCATTTTAAAGAAACTAAACACAATTGATTTGTAACATTGGGGAACTGGGCCAGTCTTCAAACGAAATTATACCAACCCCGACTAATAGTGAAGAACCCTATTTTGAAGCAAATATAAAAAAAACTCATGCAGCATAGCCTATAACTTTCATTTCTCATTAATTTTAAAATTCTGGGCCCAAATTGAGCCCAAGCAGAAGGCCCAAATTCTTTAAAGCCTCAGAACCGACACCAATTAGACTCGACATCGAGTCTGTATCGTGCTCAAGTGATGGCTGAGCAGCAAAAGTTCAGAATGAACCTAAATAGCTAGTCACAAGATTAACATATACAAAACATACAAACAATGCCACGATTTTGATATAGAAAACAATTAAGGATCCAATTCTTGAGAAACTATACATCATATGATACTAAATTTTTAAGGCCCTAAATTAACTTGAAATGTTGATATTTAAACCTTAATTAAAACTCACGTTGACAAAACTTGTAGAATTTAAAACCATGATCTTAAAACAACCAAATCTGCTCAATTGACATGCAAGCAACAGTAGACATCCAGTGAATCATTTTCAACATAACTAAACTAACTTGAATTTCTCCTAACACTGATAGTCACCAAACCAGTACATTAGAATCTGGTTCTCCCATGAATTCGAGAAAATCATACTAAAGCTTTCAATATAATCTTTGGACATTTTAAACTCATTTAGGAGCAAATGTAAACACAGAACATGCTTGCAAAATACTTCGAACCATACTGATCTCAAATAAGAATCATACGTACATGTCCAATTACCTATACATACAACTACTGAACATACACAACAGAATCATACATACATGTCCAATTACCCATACATATAACTACTGAACAAACACAACATTAAATGTGCAAATGATAGCTTAGATAACATCTAAAACTACATATCTATTACAGAATATTAAAGCAGTATGAGAAACAGGGGAAACTAAGTTCAAATGCAGCTTGTATTCAATCAATATTCCACCTGATTTACATGTTCAACAATCACTCATTATTCATGGGCTAAGAAGGTACCTGAGATTGAGGGGACAAAGAAATAAAGAAGGATCAGCAATTTTTAAACAGCAGAAATCGACAGCAGCAACAACACAGCCCAAATTCAGCAAATGAAACCAGAAAATTGATTTACAATCCAATGGAACAGTAGTCTTTAACACAATTTGATCAAAACATTCCAAAAAACTAGTATCAAACCAATCAAATCCCATCACTGAATATTATTGTTTTCAGAATTTAAAAGAATCAGGAATTACTGAGGCTCAATGATACAGTAGAGAGTTTTCAGCCGATTTATTGGATTCTTATTTCTTAAAAAAAATCTGTATTTTTCAATACTTTCAGAATATCAGAATGTTCTTCTCCTCTCTGTCCTCTTTCAGAATATATCTATGAACTCATTAAATAGGCAATGGGAATGCCCTTTGATTCACAAGATGGCCTTTCAACATTAAAAAATTGATTCCACTCAACCCCTATTGAATTAAATTTTCCAGTAGTAAAATCTAAACCCTACCACTATAGAAGCTTCTTAATTAGGTGACTACATTAAACTTATACTAATCAATTCTTACCAACATAATTAAACAAGAAGTTAAACCAAATTATTGAACTAATCCTAATTACTCTGACTAAGAGATTAAACGAGATACAATTTCACAGTCTTAAAACAGGCCGATATCCCAATTATACGAAACAAATTCACAAAACCAATCTTAAAGAAACAACAATGAATAGAAGTAATTTATACCAAAGAATTGGTCGGGTTTTCAATTGAAATCGACTAGAGAAAAGAAAAAGAGATGGGGACGAACAATAGAATAATACTAATGAAAATAAACAAAAACTAGGAAAGAACTCACTGGATAGGCTCGAACTTGGATTTGGCACTATGAATCAACCCAAAATAATACCAAACATTTGTTCTTGGTGCAGAACAAACGAGTGTTATTATTTTGTGATGAAACAAGCTTGAATAAGCCCAAAAATCTAGCCAAATGATCTTTCATGCACTGGTCAGAATTTTAGGGTTCTAAGGCTCGAACTCAGATTCAATATTTGAGGAGTTCTGGATACATTCGAGGGAAACTAATGATATATTGGGCATGAGGGGGTTGTGGAGGTTATGGGGTGTCAGTTTGGGGTCGATTGGGTAAATTAGGGTTCGGGTCCGATCTTTGATCTGAAATTTGAGGGATTCTAGGGATATCTGAGGGATAAGGTTTGTGGATTCGGAAAGAAGGGAGTGAGGGGATTCTATGGTGTAAAGATGGGGTGATTTGGGCTACCAGAACCGCCGTGAGGCGATTTTCGGTGGGCGGAAGGCGGCGGTTCATGGTGGCGTTACATTTGGTCTCTGATGAGAGATGGGGGGATGAAATGGGAAGGGTCAGGTTTTGGGGGGGGGGGTTGATATATTAAATGTTTGATTTAATTAGGGCCGTTGGATGATTGGAATCCAACGACTCTGATTAAATCGTAAATGGGAAACGAGATCGTTTTGGTTTCATGGGGCAAGACCGATTTAGGGGCGGGTCAGGGTCGGATACGGGAGATGGGGCGAAGTTCTAGTCGTTGGATGTAGATGAATGGATGGTTGAGATCTGTTGAAATCAAAACGACGTAGTTCTGTCCCTATACTACGTCGTTTCGCTGGTCTCAGAGACCTGAAAGTTTGGACCGGGTATGGGGCGTGTTTTTTGGGCCTGCAGATTTGGGTTTAAAGAACAACCCAAACTTTGATTTTTCATTTCTTTACTTTTCAAATTAATTCCTTCTTTTCTTGTTTTATTTTTTCAAAAATAAAAATCTTAAATTAAGTTATAAAACCAAAATTAATCTTAAAAATACTGATTCACTCCAAATTATAATTAACAAGAATAATTAAACACTAAATTAAAAGAAAAACACACAATTTGACTAAAAATATGTTATTATTATTATTTTTTTATTTTTGTAAAACTCCTAATTATTAATTAATCCAAAAATATAAAATCAAATCCTAAATGCAGATACTATATTTTTTATATTTTTTAATGTGTTAATAAAATTAAACATGTACATAAACATATGCAAATAATCAGGAAAATAACGTAATAATTCCTAAAAATAACACATAATTAAAGAAAAGATCTAATTTTGGGAATTCTTTTGGAGTAATTCGTGTGAGGCAAAAATCACGTGCTCACAGCTGCCTCTCTTTGCCCGCAAACACGAAGAGTTTTCGTGCAAAGATAAAGTGAGCGGATACGAGCGATTTTTGCCCGTTTGAATACTCCGTGGGAAGCATTTTTTGAAAGATTTGACCGGATCTCTGCTTCAAAGGTTCCTACATATCCTTGGCTATAAAGGAATCAGGTCAATGTAGTTTAGGAAGTTTCGGTAGCTGGGACTACTATGAAGCTGTGATTTCACTGTTACTGATGCTGCTGCTGATACTGCTTACTGACCTCCTTATTACACCATGACAAAATGAAGAAGCTAGACTAAGCTATAATCTATGCTTTACAAAGATTTATTTTCAAACTTGGTCTTGTGACTGTTGTTGCCTTGTTGAGTTGTATTTTCTTAAGAAGTTCCTTTGTTGCTGACTTGAATTGTATTTTTGAGATGCTTTCCCTCTCCTCTAGGCGGGTACCTGATTGCTGAACTTTTTAAATGTCTTCCTTTGACTATTGTTTCCTTTCCTCTGTTCTCCAGACGGGCACCTGATTACTTGAAATTTGAATTATATTCCCTTGCTCTCCAGGTGGGCGCCTGTTGTCGAAACTTGAAGTGTATTCCCTTGCTCTCCAGGTGGGTGCCTGATTGCTGAAGCTTGAATTGCATTCCCTTGTTCCTTAGGTGGGTTCCTGACTGCTGAAACTTGAAATGTATTCCGTTGTTCTCCAGGTGGGCTCCTGATTTCAACAAAAATAGACAAAACAAAAAAAAAATTCTGCCCCAGTTTGGTGGCTGGGCACATATGTGAGTATAAACTAAATCATGTTACCAAATATTAGTAAGAACTTGAATGCTGAAACTTGAACTGTACTCCCTTGCTCTCCAGGTAGGTACCTGATTGCTGAAACTTGAACTGTTGTTCCTTGTTCTCCAGGTGGACGCCTGATTGCTGATACTTCAACTGTTCTTCCTTGTTCTCCAGGTGGACGCCTGATTGCTGATACTTCAACTGTTCTTCCTTGTTCTCCAGGTGGACGCCTGATTGCTGATACTTCAACTGTTCTTCCTTGTTCTCCAGGTGGACGCCTGATTGCTGATACTTCAACTGTTCTTCCTTGTTCTCCAGGTGGACGCCTGATTGCTGATACTTCAACTGTTCTTCCTTGTTCTCCAGGTGGACACTTGATTACTAGTACTTTAACTGTTCTTCCTTGTTCTCCAGGTGGACACCTGATTGCTGATACTTCAATTGTTGTTCCTTGTTCTCCAGGTGGACGCCTGATTGCTGATACTTCAATTGTTGTTCCTTGTTCTCCAGGTGGATGCCTGATTGCTAGTACTTGGTCACGCTCTTATCTTTAACATCCGTGTTGTTCTCCCTGTTCTTCAGATGGGCACCTGACTTCAACAAAAATAGACAAAACAAAAGAAAATTTTCTGCCCCAGTTTGGTAGCTGGGCGCATCTGTGAGTGTTAAACTGAATCATATTACCAAATATTACTAAGAATTTGAAAGCTAGGTCCCATTATCCAGGGGGGTCCTGACAACTCTTAACTAAACGACAATTTTAAATCTAAGCTATATCTTTTAAAGTATGACTTCCGCTAAATCTTGTTATCTAAGAAGGTCTTAAACTACTTCCCATTATCTAGGAGGGTCCTGAAATTTCAATTTAAAGCTTATCTTACGAATGACAATTTCAACGCTAAATTGTACTCTCTTATAACAACACTTACTTATCTAATGGAATGCTTAAAGTTACGTCCCGTTATTCGGGTGGGTCCTAAAAACTCTTATGCGAACTTTGAAGACAACTTATTCCTTTTGGTGCATATTTGTCCGGTATTCACTACTTATGTTTGTTTTGGATTTTAACCTAGGTCCCATTTTCCAGGAGGGTCCTGAGAATTTTGCGATCAAACCTGCATGGTACTTGTTTTCCTTATAGGGTGCTTCCTGAAATAAATGCCATCTTTGCCCCTGTTTCAAATCAAAGAAAATCTTGTCAGTTTAAAATGTGGCAGTTAGTTGTGGCATTCTTGCTGGGGGTGGTTTTCTCTTTGCCATGCTTTGCTTCGTCCGACTGCCTTGAACTGGTCGAAAAGACTGTTTTGACCTTCTGACTGATCCTTGACTGCATGATCCCCCAACTGTTATTCTCCCCTCTTAACCTTTTTGCCTGAACCCGTACATCTCCCACGACATTACTGAACCATTCCACCGATATAACCTTTGCTTACACCGCATGTCCCACTTTTTATCATATTATCTCCGGCATGTTCTAGCTGCATTTTGCGTTGTGCAATTTCGAATC
This sequence comes from Nicotiana tabacum, assembly GCF_000715075.1. Taxonomy (NCBI): domain Eukaryota; kingdom Viridiplantae; phylum Streptophyta; class Magnoliopsida; order Solanales; family Solanaceae; genus Nicotiana; species Nicotiana tabacum. Next base: position 14,350,339 of record NC_134085.1, read on the forward strand.
TGGTAGTACACTCTGACATTCCTTCTTATTTGTTGAAACAAGGCTAACCTTGGAAGAGCTTTAGAGGAGTAAAATTAACAGTAATGAAATGCAACGATTTTGAGAATTAAGAATAAAGAGGAAAATCCAAATTTGGATGACTGTTGGAGATAAGAAAAGAAACTTATATGAATGGATTCACTGGCACCAATGATCATGGTATGCATTTTGGATTAATCAGCCCAGTCTATTTAACCAATCTCCTTTCCAATTGTTTTAATTTGTTCTCCAAGATTTCCACAACCCAATTTTACTTTCCGCCAACTTACGGACCTTGTTCGACTTGCAGTGCCCTGAAGGGTTTTCACCGACAAACCTTTCTCATTTGTTTGTTCCTCAATTCCTTGTCGCCTTATGGTGCCCGCGAAGGTTTTCACCAATAAGACTCTCTCATTTTTATTTTCTCTCGGCTTTCGTCGCCTCATGGTGCCTATGAGGGTTTTCACCAATAAGACCCTCTCATTTTTTGATTTCTCTTGCTTAAACCGGAGTGTTGCCCCTGATATGAATTCTCTTTACATTGCTTGACTTGACATCTCTCGAAGACTGATCGGGAGGTCTTTCTTTGGATAGATGTGGGTTTTTGGAATATGTTTGGAAAGAAAAGGGTATAAAACGGGCTCAAAACAACTTCAAAAGGGGTTAGAATTACAACTTTTGGAATCACATTTCTTATTACAATCACAACTTCTGCCCCAGTTTCTTGCTTGGGGATCTTTTGATTTTTATTTTACTATGACCGAGCCGTGAGGCTGCCTACGTATCCTTAACAGGAATCAGGTCAAACGTAGTTCACAAATGAATTTCTTTGTTTTCTTGTACTTTCTCTTTTCACTTCTTTTCTTTTCTTTTTTTTTTCGTTATTGATTCCAAAAGAGGGGTATGAAAGAAATAAATAAGGCTAAAAAAAGGGGAACAAAGGGTAGAGTGTTTAGATAGCAGAACAAATTGCCTTCATCATTTCATTCTTCGAAACAATGCCAAGTGCAAACAATCAACAATTATAACAAAGAAATCATACATAATATTTCTTGACTACATCAGAACTTATAGCCATGTCTATGCATTTTCCTTCGATATTTGTTAAACATAAAGCACCATTGGACAATACTCTGGTCATAATGAATGGCCCTTGCCAATTCGGGGCGAACTTGCCTTTTGCTTCAGCTTGATGTGGAAGAATACGCTTCAGCACCTTCTTGTTGTATGCTCTTGCCATTCTCTTTTGATATAACTGGCCATGACACACTGCTGCCAATCTTTTATCATCAATCAAGTTCAACTGCTCTAAACGGGTTTTGACCCACTCATCATCATCAATCTCAGCCTCAGCGACAATCCGAAGGGAAGAGATTTCAACTTCTACAGGTATTACTGCTTCAATGCCATATACCAACAAATAAGTAGTTGCAGCTACTGAAGTATGGATAGTAGTGCGATAACCCAACAACGCAAATGGTAATTTTTCGTGCCACTGCATCGAACCTTCTACCATTTTTTGAAGTATCTTCTTTATGTTTTTATTGGCTGCCTCGACTGCTCCATTCGCCTTGGGACGATATGGGGTAAAATTGCGATGTGTAATCTTAAACTGTTGACATACCTCTTCCATCAAATTACTGTTAAGATTAGCACCATTATCTGTGATGATCACCTTTAGGATTCCGAATCGACAGATGATATTTGAGTGAACAAAATCGACCACTGCTTTCCAGGTCACCGATTTGAAAGTTTTGGCCTCAAACCACTTGGTGAAATAATCAATGGCTACCAGAATGAATCTATGCACATTGGATGCTGCTAGCTCAATTGGTCCAATGACATCCATGCCCCAAGCAACAAAGGGCCATGGTGCTGACATTGTGTGCAATTCCGAAGGTGGAGAATGAATCAAATCTCCATGTACTTGGCATTGATGACCTTTGCGCACAAAACTGATACAATCTCGCTCCATGGTGAGCCAATAATAACCTGCTCGGAGAATTTTCTTCGCCAGCACATATCCGCTCATATGTGGTTCGCAGACTCCCGAATGTATTTCGGACATGACAGCTGTAGCTTGACTAGCATCTATGCATCTTAATAATCCAAGGTCTGGTGTTCTTTTATATAAAACTCCTCCACTTAATAAGAATCCACTTGCCAACCATCGAATTGTTCTCTTTTGATCCCCCGTGGCTTGCACAAGATATATCCCCATTCTGATGTACTTCTTGATATCATGGAACCATAGTTCACCATCAAGTTCTTCTTCAATCATGTTACAATAAGCATGCTGATCTTGGACTTGAATATGCAGAGGATTGACATAAGCTTTGTCCGGGTGGTGCAACATTGACGCCAGGGTAGCCAAAGCATCGACGACCTCATTATGGACCCTTGGAATATGCCTAAACTCCACTGATCAAAACCATTGACAAAGATCATGCAAACATTGTCGGTACGGTTTGAGCTTCAAATATCGCGTTTCCCATTCTCCTTAAATTTGATGTACCAGAAGATCTGAGTCTCCCAAGACCAAGACTTCCTGGATATCCATGTCTGCAGCTAGCCTTAGACCCAAAATACAGGCCTCATACTTAGCCATATTATTGGTGCAATAAAACCGAAGCTGAGCCGTAATAGGATAGTGATGCCCTATTTCAGAAATAAGCACAGCTCCTATTCCGACTCCTTTCATGTTGACAGCCCCATTAAAGAAAAGTTTCCAGCCTGGTTTTTCAATTTGCTCCAGTTCATCGATATGCATCACTTCTTCATCAGGAAAATAAGTTCTCAATGGCTCATAATCTTCATCGACCGGGTTCCTCGGCCAAATGATCGGCCATTGCTTGGGCTTTCATCGCAGTCCGAGTCATATAGATGATGTCAAACTTTGTGAGCAAGATCTGCCACTTTGCAAGTCTTCCTGTCGGCATAGGCTTTTGAAAGATTTACTTCAACGGATCCAAGCGCGAAATGAGGTAAGTAGTGTAAGATGACAAATAATGTTTCAATTTATGAGCCACCCAAGTTAAGGCACAACATGTCCTTTCCAGATGAGTGTACTTAACCTCATAGGCCGTGAACTTCTTGCTAAGATAGTAGACGGCCTGTTCCTTTCTGCCAGTGATGTCATGCTGCCCCAGTACACAACCAAATGAATTTACCAGGACTGTCAAGTAAAGAATCAAAGGTCTCCCTGGTTCTGGTGGAACCAGCACGGGTGGGTTTGACAAGTATCCTTTTATCATAACAAATGCTTCTTGACACTCATCAGTCCACTTGACCGTAGCATCCTTCTTCAGCAACTTGAAAATAGGCTCACAAATTGTCGTGAGCTGAGCAACAAACCTGTTGATGTAGTTCAACCTCCCTAACAGACTCATCACCTCAGTCTTGTTCCTCGGAGGCAGAAATTCTTGGATAGCTTTGATCTTTGACGGGTCCAACTCAATGCCTCGATGGCTGACTATGAATCCCAACAATTTTCCGGATGGAATACCAAATGCGCACTTGGCAGGGTTGAGCTTGAGGTTGTACCTGCGAAGCCTCTGGAAAAATTTCCTCAAATCCCCAACGTGGTCGGCCTGATGCTTTGAATTTATGATCACATCATCCATGTATACCTCAATTTCTTTGTGTATCATATCATGAAATACAGTAGTCATCGCTCTCATGTAAGTAGCCCTGGCGTTCTTAAAAAACCAAATGGCATTACCCAGTAGCAATAAGTTCCCCATGGCGTGATGAATGCCATCTTTTCTGCATCTTCTTCATCCATTAGAATCTGATGATACCCGGTATATCAATCCACAAAAGATCCAATCTTACGCTTGGCACAATTATCAATCAAAATGTGGATATTGGGTAGTGGAAAGTTATCCTTCGGACTCGCTTTGTTGAGATTACGGTAATCGACGCATACTCTGATCTTGCCATCCTTCTTTGGCACAAGCATGACATTAGCCAACCAAACAGGATATCGAGTGACCCGAATAACCTTTGCATCCAACTGCTTGGTGATTTCTTCTTTAATCTTCACACTCATATCAGTTTTGAATTTCCTCAAATTTTTCTTGACGGGAGGAAACGCTGGATCAGTGGGCAATTTGTGGACCACTAAATCAGTGCTCAAACCTGGCATGTCGTCATACGACTATGCAAAAATATCTTTATATTCGATGAGTGCTTTGATTAACTCTTCCCGGATCTTTGGCTTGAGATGGACACTTATTTTAGTCTCTCTGATATTATCTGTGTCCCCTAAATTGACGGCTTCTGTTTCATTCAGGTTGGGTTTAGGTTTTTCTTCGAAGTGAATTAACTCCTTACTAATTTCTTCGAAGACTTCATCTTCATCGTATTCTGATTCGTAGTCACAATCTACTTCTTGAACTATTATTTCGGAATCATACTGATTTTTAAGACTGGGCTGAGGATTTCTCATGCATGCCATGTCATTAGAACCAGCGTAAAAATAAAAACAAAAAACTATCAGGAATGATAAAGAAAGGGAAACTGCAATTCATTGAATGTTGAAAGATAACAAGGTTTGCACACTTTAAACAGACTGAAAGATAAAAAAAATCTGGATTACAACCCTGAAATAACCTAGAAAAACTGAAGGAAACTCAAAATAAACTACCAAGACTCCTTCCGAGGGGGGAGAGGAGTAGCCTTCCAATTGTTAAACTTTGTTTTTAGCCCGACAAATTGCACTTCCGTGTTTCTAGAACCCTTTCCAATTTCCACCATGTTCACACTGTCGAACAATTTCTCAAATCTTTCAATTAACTCCTTGTTAGGATCAATCATAGAACTGGGAATTGCTGTTACTGGTTGACTTCTGGTACCAGACTTGACAAATAATTTGGAAAGACGTGGGACTGGCTTTGCAAGGACCCATGCCTTTTGTTTTAGCTTTCTGGCCTTTCTTATGTCTGCGGCAGTGGGCTTGAATCCCAGACCAAATGTTCCCAAGTTTTCAGGAAGGGACACCAGCTGTATGATGCCTTGCAAAGATGAGCCCAAACCTTTACCGAGTACAAAACCATTCTTCAACATCTCATAGGCTACCATGACTGATGCGGCGGTTATCTTTGGATTTGGAATGTATTTCCCCTCCGGAAAGTTTTCTACCAACATCGTCAGAAACCTTGTAGACCCATGGTCCCTGGACATCTTCCACTTCAATGACCGGTACAATGGCATTGCTGCGAGCGCATAAACTGTCTTCCCCATGCACAACTATTTCTTGTCTATCCCATTCAAATTTGACTATCTGGTGTAGTGTTGATGGGACTGATTTAGCAGCGTGGATCCATGGTCGACCCAACAACAAATTATAGGAAACAACTATATCCAGCACCTGAAACTCCATTGTGAACTCAATTGGCCCTATCGTCAACTCCATCACTATGTCCCCAACTGAATTTTTACTTCCGCCGTCAAATCCTCGCACGCAAATACTGTTCTTATGGATTCTCTCATCTTCTATTTTCAACTTGCTTAGAGTGGAGAGAGGACAGATGTTTGCGCTTGATCCGTTGTCAACCAATACCTGGGTCACCACAGAGTTCTCACATTTTACTGTGAGGTAAAGAGCTCTGTTGTGCTCAGTACCTTCTACAGGTAATTCATCATCGGAAAACGTGACTCTATTTGCTTCGAAGATTTTGTTGGCTATTTTTTCCAAGTGATTCACGGAGATCTTATCGGGAACGTGCGCCTCATTCAAGATCTTCATTAAAGCTTGACGGTGCTCATCCGAATGGATCAATAATGACAATAGGGAAATTTGAGCAGACATCTTTCTTAATTGTTCCATGATAGAGTAGTCCTGTAGCTTCATCTTCCTCAATAATTCTTCTGCTTCTTTTTTGGTTACGGCTTTCTTTACTAGCGCTGTATTATCTTTAGCTCTTCTTAACTCCTCGGGAGTAAAACACCTTTCTGAGCGAGTCAAATCCTGTACTTCACAGATTTCTTCTTTGACTTCCTTCCCTTTGTACATCACTGTTACCCGTTCGTAATTCCACAGAATAGACTTGTTGTTGATTATTGGTAACTGGGTTACCGACTTGATAATAACGCGATCTGCGCGGGCACCTTCCACGATTATGACGGGTTTGCTGGCTGCTCCTGGTACAATCACCTTCACCCCTTCCTGTTTCATTGCAACTTTTCTTAAAGACCCCTTCTCAACTACCACAGATGGCTCAACACTCATTTTGCTCGGCTTGAGCACCAACTTCTCACCTGCTGATTGTTCATCTGTCTTGACTCCACTAGACCAAATCATCATGATAGTTTGTGATGGCTTCTTGGGCTCTCCCTCCGCATGCACTATTTCGATCATATTTGCCTCCTGGTGGGTTGACATTGGATTCCTGTTAATATTGGGTGCCTCGGGAGCTTGAACTTCAATTCTATTGGTATCAATAAGCTCATGTATAGCACTTTTCAAGTGCCAACACTTTTTTGTATCATGACCAGGAGTACCAGAACAATTCTCACAGCTGACAGTATAGTCAAGATTCTTTGGAGGATGATTTGGCAGTTTGGATTGTATCGGCCTTAGAATATCTAGCTGTTTTAGCCTGTGGAATAGACTAGTGTATGATTCTCCCAACAGAGTAAAAGTTTTCTTTTTTTGCAACCTTTCACCCTTGAATGCTTGACTAGGCCAGCAACTTGGTCCGGGAATGTTTTGGTAGGCTCATGGATGTGAGTAAGTATTTTGTGGAACGGGAGCACGCCATTGCGTATGGGTGGGAGGTTGGTTGTATGCTTGTGCATGGTGAACGGAAAAATGAGGTTCTGGTGGGGGATAGTAGTGTTGGGGTAGATTGTGGTGATACGTTTGTTGGTGGGGTCGAGGTTGATTATAGTGGTAAGGTGAACCTCTGGATCTGGACCAAGTTCCTGAATCAACCATTGCTGCTTCCTCTCTCTTCTTCTTCCCAATCCCTCCTATGCCGCCCTGAATAGCCTGAGTAGTCGCTTTGATAGCCGAATAGCTCATGATTTTATTCGACTTGAGGCCCTCTTCTACCATGCCCCCCATCTTTACCACTTCGTTGAATGACTTTCCCACGGCTGAGACCAAATGGCCATAGTAAGTAGGTTTTAAAGCCTGTAGGAAGTAATCGACCATCTCAGTTCCTTCATTGGGGGATCTACTCTTGCTGCTTGCTCCCTCATTCGGAAACCATATTCTCTGAAGCTTTCACTATGCTTCTTCTCCAGTTTAGTCAAGGACAGTCGATCTGGAATGATCTCAAGATTGTATTAGAAGTGACAAGCAAATGCTTGCGCCAGATCATCCCATGTGTACCATCTTCCATGGTCTTGGCGGGCATACCATTCCAATGCTGATCCACTCAAACTCTGACTGAAGTAAGCCATTAACAACTCATCTTTTCCTCCCGCTCCCCTCATCTTGTTGCAAAAACCCCTCAAGTGGGCTACTGGATCACCGTGCCTGTTGTATAGATCGAACTTGGGCATCTTGAAACCTGCCGGTAATTGCACATTCGGGAACAGACATAGGTCCTTGTAGGCCACACTTACTTGCCCTCCCAACCCCCGCATGTCTCTGAATGATTGTTCTAAGCTTTTAACTTTTCTGAACATCTCCTCCTGTTCAGTATTTTTGACTGGTTTATCAGCTTCTATCGGGAGGTCAAAGCGAGGAGTATAGGAATGGGTTTCTGGAGCTTTGAAAGTGGGCTCCGAGGGGTAGTATTGGTTGTCCTGGGCCGGGAACATAGGCTCTCTAGGAGATTTGTGGAGTGTAGCTGGTCGAGGTGCTACGAAGACAGGAGTTACTGGTGGAGGAGGGTATGGAATTGGTTTAGGGGTGGAGATTGTAGTGTATGAGAAGTGGTGCCCCAGTAGTGTTGGTAAATGGGAAAGCTCGGGGATAGATCGGCGGCAGGTTGATCCTGAGTTTGAGCCGGTGGTGGAGTGAAGGTAGGGTTAGTTGGGTAAGCGGATGGTGGTTGTCCTTTAGACCAGGCCTGATACATTTCGGCCATTTGTTGTTTTAATTTGTATATCTCTTCTTTCATGGCGTTAACGTCCAACTCTTCTCCTTCAATGACACTTGTGTCTACATCTGGGATAGACATGATTATTTCTCCTTTGGATCTGGTTTGGTATAGGTAGGTTGCCAGTATGCTTAGGTGAACTAATTGCTTGAATTCTGAAATAACAACCAAACTTGTTAGTAATTAGAGTTTTAACAAATAAGTAACCACACATAGGAATGCAATGCACCTAGGCAATTAGTCATTTCTATCATGTATTTGCTCGATTGCTTGTGTCATCCCGATTTTTCCTGACCTTTTCCTTTTATTGTTACTCACGCCTATCTTTGCCTACGTATCATGACCCCGCATGAATTAGACCGAGCATAGTTCTGGGGTACAAGTAACAAAACCTTTTTTTGGGATGTTCGAATTTTCACAAAAAATAACTATTTTGATTATAACGACTCAAACTAATGGACTTTGATGAAAGGAAAAACAAGCCAACATATTACAATAGAAGAAAATACAGGTTTGAAAACAAACTGACAGACTCCAATAGAAAGAAAATACAGACTCAAGTGAAAATCACGAATACATCAGTGTCTCAACTGTTCTTGGGGTCTGCGGGACATCATTCGGTCTCGCCTCGGGCCGACGTGCTAAAGCCCCTTAGAGGTGGTAGAGACTTTCCATATCCGGTGGACAAAGGTCATCACAGTGGAGAAAAACATAGATCTAGTCATATCCTCACAACTACTGCACTTCATTGTGATGTAGTCGGCGATCTTTCTGACTCTCTCTCTTATGATACCCTTTTCTTGCAACAAACACCCAAACTGCCGTGCCCTGGCTTCCAGAGTTTGTTCGGCTGCTTGATTTTGTTCTTGAAGTTGTTGCAAATCTCTTTCCAAATGTTTTCTTTCAGCCTTGAATTCTTTCGCCTGTTTGATCATTTTGTCCTCAATGGTGACAACCCTTTTCTTTAACCCCGCAACCTCATTGTCGTATCTTTCTTTTAATTGTTTAACCGAGCGTGCTTGTTCTTCCACAATTTTAGCCAATTGCTTTCGAGCTCTAGCTAGTTCACCTTCTCCTTTGTTCAGATCAAAACTATATTCACCCATTTTCTGCCTCAGGTTATATATGAGATTTTCATCTTTGGCACTTCTGACAGGATTTTCTGCCGCAATTTTCATTTTCTGAATCTGGGCTCGAAGGGCCTTATTTTCTTTGGCTAGCCTTTTCTTTTCACCCTCATCCGCCCTTCTTGTAAGCCATTCTCAATTGAAGGTCTTTGACTTGCTTTTCCAGCTTTCCTATTGTGGCTATGTACTCATTTTCTTTGGCCAACCAAGCCCACGGTTCTTGCGATGCCTCGACGAATTTCTGAATGTGCAGTTTTTTGGCCGGTCTTTCTAGTTCGGCCCTTGCAGTGTTCTTCTTTCTGTACCAGGCAAGATAGGCGGGTGAGACCTCGCCTCTAGATAGGTCCCGCACTCGAGTGTTCGCCGTTAAATACTGGCACTCGTTCCAAATAGAACGAACTGTTTCTTCGTGAAATTGGCCGTCGGAGCTAATCTCAACCGCGTAAATACTGAGATCTTCATCTGGATGCATCATCTGACACCTTCCCAATTGTCTCATCACTCGGTAGGGAGCATAAGGCTGAATACCTCGAAGACCCATTAGGAGGAAGTAAGGACCAGTGGCGGGTATATACGCAATTTGTTCAACAGGAAGCCAACCTAGTGTCCATTCTATTTGTCCCGTAGTGATGGCGTGAAGGCGGGCTATCCATTCTCCAAACCCCTCCGGTAACTTGAACCCTGAAATCCTTGTGTCGAACTCTTCAATGCAACTTTTCTGTGCAGACCCATAACTCATATACGGAGGGTGGTGACACAGGTGTTCGATCATCCACATTTATAGTAGTAAATTGCATCCCTCGAAAAAATCTGCCCCAGCTTTACAAGCTGTAAGAGCTCGGTATATCTCAGATATTATCATAGGGGCAAGGGTGTTCTTGGCATTGGTAATTAAGACTTTGACGACTCCAGCCACCCGCAGATCGATATTCCCATCTTTCCGGGGAAACACCACAAGGCCTAAGAAAGCTACCATGAAAGCGAAACACCTATGTTCATCCCATTTTGCTTGGTTCCCTTTGTTATAAACCCCTATTTTTGGATCGTTGAACCCTCCTATATGCCCGTACCTCTGGTATATAAAATGTAGAGTGGAAAAACCACTCTCCAACTTGGAATATGGGACTTCCTTGCTTATTTTTAAAAAATCCATGAATTTGTGAGAGTTAACGACTCTTGGAGTGATCAGATACTTATGCCTCAGCCCTTCAGTACTTCCCATGTAACCTGCTATCTCTTCCAAGGTGGGTGTGAGTTCAAAATCCGAGAAATGCAAGACGTTGTGAGCCGAGTCCCAAAATGTGACCAACGCCTTTATGATGTCTCCCCTAGGCCTTATCTTCATCAACCCGGTGAGACCTCCCAAATGCAGATTGACCTTATCTTGCTCTGACTTGCCCAGATCTTTCCACCACATACGCAACTCCAAAGAGATTTTGTTCATAACTGTTGCAGGCAAATTCTGACTCGTTCTCATTCTGCATGTTTATTAGGGTGTTTAGGCAAAATTAAGACTTATTTGACTCAAAAATAAAATTAACACACATTTTTTTTCAAAATAAAATAAAAACCCGATTTTTCAAATACAACCTTTCAGCATTTTGAGAACGAAGATTTTAAAGCTGCGTCGGCTAACCAGCCAAAACTTTGAAAAATGACCAAAGGTGGATGTTCTTGCAAAAGCAACCTTCTGGCGCCCTTTTGGGGACATTCGACTATTTTTGACAAGAATGACATTACTTTAATTATTTTCAAATGAAAAATAAAATTTTTGTTCTTTTTGGGCTATTTTGCAAAAAAGGCAGTTGGACCCGATGGGGGTTGCCTACGTATCCCACATCCGATGAGAATCAAACTGGCGTAGTTCGGGCAATTTTGACAAAACAAAAGACCAACTTTTTTTCTTGAAAACAATAAAAATTCTCTTTTTGTTTTTTTTTCTTTTCAAATTTTCGGCAGAGTTTCGGTATATTTTGGGATATAGGTTTTCAAAACAGGTAGTTACCTCCCTTAGCCCTCACACTGCTAATTTCTTTTCCAAACTCTTTCCTTTTATTTAAAAGCCGGTCAACATGCAAATCCAAAGCAAATAAATGCACAAGTAGCAAGTAAGATGCATCAGGATGGTGTTTTTCATTTTTGGTACACCTGTCCTAGACAGACCCAACCCCTGTGTTGAGTCTCCAAAGTCAAAATGCACGTGATGCAGACAAACGTGCCTACTAAGGATCCGGCATGAGGTCTTGTTATACTAGGTTTAAAACCTGGGTTTATTTGTTCTAGACCTGGCTTACCCGAGCGGACAACTCGAGCCGGGGGGAGGGGGTGCGTACCGGTAACTAAAAGATCATCCAGCTTTGCAACTTGTCCGAATCTCGTTCTATTTGGAATAGGACACTAACAGAAAGAAGTCACGACTAGCGTACACTCCTCAGGAGAGAGAAGAGAGGGATTTCGTAGCAGTTTATATACATTTCAAATAATATCAAAGCGGTAAAAAGCAACATTTAGCACATTAGGCCCAAACATGTAACAAAATCAGATAAAGCCAAATATAACAATTTATATAAGCTCGAATTCTGAACCCTGAACCAGAGATTCTGGGTTCGCTCCCTAGTAGAGTCGCTATAGCTGTCATACCTCCTTTTTCCTACACCCCCGGAAGGAGTGTATAAGGGAATTTTTCCAATTAAAGGACAATCGAAACGAGATTATTTACATTAAATTCAGAGTCGCCCCTTGGGAGATTTATGGTGTCCCAAGTCACCGGTTTAAAATCCCGAATCGAGGAACGGTTGACTCTGTAATACAGTTCGCGAACCAGAAATTCGGGTAAGGAATTCTGTTAACCCGGAAGAAGGTGTTAGACATTCCCGGGATCCACTGTTCAAGCACAGTCGCTCAACTGTCATAAATGGCCTAATTATCTCATTTAAAACATTTTGAACCTATGTGAAATTTTAACTTTTTCACCGCTTTATTTAATTAATTAAAGGAAGATTGTAACGTTATTTAAAATATATTTCAAACCACGTCACATAAATGCATCCGCAGTCCGCAACACATTTTATCTAACGTTGAGATTTGGATTTGGGTCACATAAATGCGCACCCGAGTTTAGAAAGGTAATATTATTAAAATAACGCGCCTAAAGCAACTACGCGTTTATAAGGTTGCGAGGGCCATGGAAATTTGTTAAATGGTACACCTTGAATTCTAAGGATTTTAAAAGAAATAATTAAATGAGGGCCATGCATTTGAGATTTTATTTGGCGCGGCGCACTCAATTCCAATTTTTAGAAGGGAATTCAAACTACATTTGGAGGGTCATAAACTATTTGTGTTATCTAATACGGCTCGCCTCTAATCTATTCTTAAAACCCAATTAATTAACTAAAGAAAGTTTGCAGGACTTCTGCTTACATAAACAAAATCGCAATCCTACTAATTAGCAACCATCAAATTAAAGGGCCATAATTATTCGCCCAATTGGTATGGTAATCCATTTTAAAGAAACTAAACACAATTGATTTGTAATATTGGGGAACTGGGCCAGTCTTAAAACAAAATTATACCAACCCCGACTAACAGTGAAGAACCCTATTTTGAAGAAAATATAAAAAAACTCATGCAGCAGGCCTATCACTTTCATTTCTCATTAATTTTAAAATTCTGGGCCCAAATTGAGCCCAAGCAGAATGCCCAAATTCTTTAAAGCCTCAGAACCAACACCAATTAGACTCGACATCGAGTTTGTATCGTGCTCAAGTGATGGCTGAGCAGCAAAAGTTCAGAATGAACCTAAATAGCTAGTCACAAGATTAACATATACAAAACATACAAACAATGCCACGATTTTGATATAGAAAACAATTAAGGATCCAATTCTTGAGAAACTATACAACATATGATTCTAAATTTTTAAGGCCCTAAATTAACTTGAAATGTTGATATTTAAACCTTAATTAAAACTCACGTTGACAAAACTTGTAGAATTTAAAACCATGATCTTAAAACAACCAAATCTACTCAATTGACATGCAAGCAACAGTAGACAGCCAGTGAATCATTTTCAACATAACTAAACTAACTTGAATTTTTCCTAACACTGATAGTCACCAAACCAGTACATTAGAATCTGGTTCTCCCATGAATTCCAGAAAATCATACTAAAGCTTTCAATATAATCCTTGGACATTTTAAACTCATTTAGGAGAAAATGTAAACACAGAACATTCTATGCAAAAATTTATGCGCGTTTGTGACGACCCAAGGGGTCATCACCGTAATTCTTCCTTGTTCCGTGCTCCCGAGGCCTTGAAAACCTCGCTTTTAGTTGCCTCGATTGGCGTGCGCAGTTCGGGTGCGTAGCCGGAAAGTTTTTATGTTAGAATATGTGAATTATGTGAAACATTTGATGAATTTTGGTATTAATATGCATAATGTTGACTTCGGTCAACATTTTGGGTAAACGGACCCGCACCTGTGATTCGACGGTCCCGGAGGGTTTGTAGAAAAATATGGGACTTGGGCGTGTGCTCAGAATCAAATTCCGAGGTCCCAAGCCCGAAAAATGAATTTTTGAAAGAAATTATTTTTCTGAAATTTGATATGAAAATTTGAAATGAAAAGGAGTTAGAAAATATAGGTATCAGGCTCGTATTTTGGTTCCGATGCTCGGTACAAGTCTTAAATAAGTGTTAAGCACTATCTGTAAAGTTTGGCTAAAAAACGGACGTCATATGACGTGTTTCGGACTAAAAATGGAGAATTTGAGTTATGAAAGTTGAAGAAAAGAAAATCATGTGTTTGAGACTTGATCCTATGTATATGATGTTATTTTGGCGATTTGATCGCACGAGTAAGTCCGTAAGATGTTTTTAAGGTTGTGTGCATGTTTGGTTTGGAGCCCCGAGGGCTCGGGTGAGTTTTGAATGGGGCCTGGGAGGTCTTGGACTTAAGAAAATGCAGGTTCAGGTGTTGCAGACACCAGCGCGGCCGCGGTCATTTCCGCGCGGTCCGCGCTGGAGCCGCGCGGCCGCGATGCATTTTTGTGCGGTCCGCGTGGCTGAGTCTGAGGGCTAGGGTTTCAGGTTAGCCAGCGAGGTCCGCGCTGGAAGGGTTCAGAGAAGCCCCACTTTTCTCCCACTCAGCGCGGCCGTAACACATTTTTTTGCGGTCCGCGCCAGGTCCTCAGAAAGGTATACAAGTTCGGAAAATCTCAGTCATTTTTCACTTTTCAAAAACCCAAAACCTAAGAGGCGATTTTCCAAACAACCTTTTTTCTCCAAAACGATTGGTAAGTGATTTCTAACTTAATTTCTTTATTCCTTAACATCTTTTAACATAATTTCAATATCAAATCAAAGATTTTCATGGGGAAAATTGGGTGTTTTGGGTAGAACCTAGGTTTTCTACAAATTGAGAAGTTGGACCTCAATTTGGGGTCCGATTTAAAAACAAATCATCTATTGGGATTCATGGGGGAATGGGTAACCGGGTTTTGGTCCGAACTTCGAGTTTCGACCACGTGGGTCCGGGGGTATTTTTGACCTTTTTGGGAAAAACCTTTAAAAATCTATTTTCATGCATTGTGGATGATTCATTTAGTAATTATTAATCTGATTAAGTAACTTATGACTAGATTCGAGCGGATTGGTGGTGGAATCAAGAGGTAAAGCTATACTAGAAGCGTGAGTTGAGTTTGGAGCATTCGAGGTAAGTGTTTGTTCTAACTTTGGCTTGAGGGAATAAGATTAGGATGATATTTGCTACTTGCTAATGTGGAGTACGGTGTATAGGCATGGTGACAGTTATCTATGCACCGGAATCTAGCATGACCGTGAGTCTTGATTGCTTTTAACACGAATAATGTGACACAAGCTCCTTGTTTATTTGATAAGTTTCATATAATGTGAACGGTTGAGGAAGAATGATTTAAAAGGAGAATGTGTTGTGAATACTCCCTTGCCGGGATGTGTAGACTGATATATATATTCTCCCTTGTCAGGATATTTTGGGCTGTTAGCTGTACCCTTGCCGGGTTAAAGGTATTGAGTTGTTATTCTCCTCTGAAGGGGTCTACTATATGAAGTCAGATATTATGAACTATATTATGGGATCGTGTGGCACGCCGTCCACTTATATATGATATTATGGGATCGTGTGGCACGCCGTCCACTTATATATGATATTATGGGATCGTGTGGCACGCCGTCCACTTATATATGATATTATGGGATCGTGTGGCACGTCGTCCACTTATATATGATATTATGGGATCGTGTGGCACGCCGTCCACTTATATATGATATTATGGGATCGTGTGGCACGCCGTCCACTTATATATGATATTATGGGATCGTGTGGCACGCCGTCCACTTATATATGATATTATGGGATCGTGTGGCACGCCGTCCACTTATATATGATATTATGGGATCGTGTGGCACGCCGTCCACTTATATATGATATTATGGGATCGTGTGGCACGCCGTCCACTTATATATGATATTATGGGATCGTGTGGCACGCCGTCCACTTATATATGATATTATGGGATCGTGTGGCACGCCGTCCACTTACCCTCCCTGTTTTACTTTGTATTATCTTGTTATTGTTTTCTTGCACTTGTTGTGTATGTTGTATATATATATCTGTACAGGTTAATTGTGGTAGGTACTGTCTAGCCTCGTCACTACTTCGCCGGGGTTAGGCCAGACACTTACCAGCACATGGGGTCGGTTGTGCTAATGCTACACTCTGTGCATTTTTGGTGCACAGATCAGGGAGCAGCTTACGAACTGCAGCAGTAGGACTTTTGGGAGCTATCTTCAGTCCAGGGACTCTCGAGGTAGCCTAGCTGGCGTTCGCAGGCCGAAGTCCCTTTCCATGTTTTTTTTGTTTATCTTGTATCAGACAAACATGATGTATTTTCCCTTCAGACATTGATTATAGTATTCTGTAGTAGTCCGTGAGCTAGTGACACCAGACTCTGGGTAGCATTTTGGTTCAAACTTCCGCACTTTTGGTTTTCAGTTGCTTTAGATTTAAAGTGTTCCGCTTAGATTTTGTCTCGTTTATTTTATTGTTTGAAAGAAAGCAGGAAAGGTGTTTTAAATATTTGGCTTGCCTATCTCCGATAGTAGGCGCCATCACGACACCCGATGGCGGAAAATCCGGGTCGTGACAAGTTGGTATCAGAGCCCTAGGTTACTTAGGTCTCACAACTCACGGACAAGCTCTGTAGAGTCTGAGGGATCGGTACGGAGACGTCTGTATTTATCCTGCAGAGGCTACTGAGTTAGGAAAACTTCACCTTGTTCATTCTTGTCGTGCGATTCTGTTTCTCAAGTACTGATTGTCTTTCCACTCTGTTCTTTTGCAGATGGCGAGGACACGTGCTTCCTCTTCTACCGCGCAACAACCTGAGCCCCCAGCAGCAGCCCCTATTAGGGGCAGAGGGCGAGGCCGAGGCCATGCCAGAGGCCGAGGCTGGGGCAGAGCTCAGTCCCGAGCAGCATTTCCAGCGACGAAGCCTCAGGTCGATTTTGAGGAGGAGGTTCCGGCCCCAGCTGTTCCAGTGGGCCCAGCTCAGGTCCCAGAGGGTTTTATAGCCACTCCAGTGTCCAGGACGCTTTGCTCCGATTGGTAGGCTTTATGGAGGGCATTTCTAGAGCGTGTTTGCTTCCCGTAGCTCCAGCCACATCTCAGGCTGGGGGAGGAATTCAGACTCCCGATACTCGTACTCCAGAGCCGGTAGCTCCTCAGGCTCAGGTTCCAGCAGTCCAGCCAGCCGTGGCAGTTCAGCCAGCTATGGCAGCCCAGCCAGGTATTGTAGCTCAGTCCAGCGATGGTGTGGCTATGTCCGCGGATGTTTTGTGGAGGCTTGATCGTTTCACCAAGCTCTTCACAACCACATATAGTGGCACACCCTTAGAGGATGCTCAGGATTTCATATTCAGCTGTCATGAGGTTCTACGAACTATGGGCATTGTAGAGACCAATGAGGTCGACTTTGCCACTTTTCGCCTAGAAGGATCTGCCAAGACTTGGTGGAGGGATTTCTATTTAGCCAGGCCAGCAGGGTCGCCATCATTGACCTGGGATCAGTTTTCAGAGTTATTTCTGGGGAAGTTCCTTCCAGTTACTCAGCAAGATGCTCTTTGCAGGCAGTTTGAGCGTCTCCAGTAGGGTCCTATGACGGTCACCCAGTATGAGACCCGGTTCATTGATCTCGCTCGTCATGCCATTGTGATACTCCCCACCGAGAGAGAAAGGGTGCGGAGGTTTGTTGATGGGTTGGCCCAGCCGATCCGTGTTCAGATGGCCATGAGTGCCGGTAGTGAGATTTCATTTTAGGAGGCGGCAGATGGTGCCCACCGGATAGAGATGGCACTTGCTCAGGGAGGTGGTCATGGGTCTGATAAGAGGCCCCGTCATTCTGGTAGATTCAGTGGTACCTCGTCTGGAGGTAGGGATTCTTATGGTAGAGGCCATCCTTCGAGGCCCTTTCAGTCAGCTCTCCAGGCTTCTCATGGTACACCAGGTGGTCGTGGTTCTCAGCCGCAGTATTCTGACCAGCAGCTCTTCAGTTCACCATCAGCACCTATCAGTGCACCACCACTTCGTTATTCTCAGCAGCCGAGGGCTTGTTATACTTGCGGCGATGTGAGTCACATTGCCAGATATTTACCTCGAGTTTCCAGCAGCTCGTAGCAGCAGGGTTCTCGCCCGATGATCCAGGCACCAGTTGCCCCACAGCCTGCCCAGCCAGTTAGAGGCGGGGGTAGAGGACATAGATGTGGAGGTAGAGGTTTTAGAGGTGGATCTCAAACTGCTAGAGGTAGGGGTCAACCAACAACAGATCGTCCCAAGGATATGATTCAGGGAGGTGGGGCCCAGCCCCATTGTTATGCTTTGCCAGCCAGGACAGAGGCTGAGTCATCAGATGTTGTGATTACAGGTACTATTCTGGTCTGTGATAGGGATGCTTCTGTGCTATTTGATCCCGGATCTACGTATTCATATGTGTCGTCCTATTTTGCACCCTATTTGGTTATGCCTAGTGACTCATTGAGTATTCCTGTTTATGTGTCAATACCAGTGGGTGACTCTATTGTGGTCGACCAAGTTCATCGTTCTTGTATCGTAGTGTTTGGGGGTCTTGAGACCCGTGTTGATTTGTTGCTTTTGGACATGGTCGACTTTGATGTTATATTGGGGATGGATTGGTTATCCCCGTACCATGCTATCTTGGATTGCCATGCCAAGACCGTGACCTTAGCCTTACCGGATTTACCCCGTTTAGAGTAGAGAGGGACTTCTGGTCATTGTACCCGCAGTGTTATCTTGTATGTGAAAGCTCGGCATATGGTCGAGAAGGGATGTTTGGCCTACTTGGCGTATGTTCGCGATTCTAGCGCGGAGGCCCCTTCTATTGATTCTGTGCCTATTGTTCGGGAGTTTCCTGAGGTTTTCCCTTCAGACTTGCCGGGTATGCCGCCTGACAGGGATATCGACTTTTGTATTGATTTGGCCCCGGTCACTCAGCCCATTTCTATCCCCCCATATCGTATGACCCCACCGGAGTTGAAAGAGTTAAAGGAACAGCTGCAGGATTTGCTTGAGAAAGGTTTCATTAGACCCAGTGTTTCGCCTTGGGGTGCGCCGGTGTTGTTTGTTAAGAAAAAGGATGGTTCGATGAGAATGTGCATCGATTACCGCCAATTGAACAAGGTTACAATTAAGAATAAGTATCCACTGCTGAGGATCGACGATTTATTCGACCAGCTTCAGGGTGCGAGGGTGTTTTCAAAGATAGATTTGAGATCTGGCTACCATCAGCTGAGGATTAGGGCGTCTGATGTCCCTAAGACAATATTTCGCACTCGGTATGTGCACTATGAGTTTTTGGTCATGTCATTTGGATTGACTAATGCCCCAGCAGCGTTCATGGAGTTGATGAACCGAGTGTTCAGACCTTATTTGGACTTGTTCGTGATAGTCTTCATTGACGATATTCTTATATACTCCTGCAGTCAGGAGGAGCATGAGCAGCACCTCAGAGTGGTCCTTCAGACCCTAAAGGATAGTCAGTTGTATGCTAAGTTCTCAAAGTGTGCGAGTTTTGGTTGAGTTCGGTCGCATTCCTGGGTCATGCCGTATCAGCAGCAGGTATTCAGGTAGACCCGAAGAAGATAGAGGCAGTCAAGAACTGGCCTCGACCAGCTTCAGCTACGGATATTCGGAGTTTCCTGGGGTTGGCAGGTTACTATCGTCGGTTTGTGGAGGGGTTTTCATCCATTGCAGCCCCTATGACCAAATTGACCCAGAAGGGTGTCCAGTTCAGGTGGTCGGACGAGTGTGAGGCGAGCTTTCAGAAGCTCAAGACGGCTCTGACTACGGCACCAGTATTGGTTTTGCCCACAGGTTCAGGGCCATATACGGTCTATTGTAATGCGTTTCGTATTGGGCTTGGTGCAGTGTTGATGTAGGAAGGCAAAGTCATTGCCTATGCTTCGAGGCAGTTAAGATCCACGAGAAGAATTATCCGATTCATGATCTCGAGTTGGCAGCCATTGTTCATGCCTTGAAGATCTGGAGGCATTACTTATATGGCGTGACGTGTGAGGTTTACACTGATCACAAGATTCTTCAGTATCTGTTCAAGCAGAAAGAGTTGAATTTGAGGCAGAAGAGGTGGTTAGAGTTGCTAAAGGATTATGATGTTACTATCTTATACCACTCGGGGAAGGCCAATGTGGTGGCCGATGCATTGAGCAGGAAGTCCGCCAGCATGGGTAGTCTTGCTTATATTCCAGTCAGCCAGAGATCGCTTGCTTTGGATGTTCAGGCCTTGGCCAATCATCTTGTGAGGTTGGATATTTCTGAGCCTAGTAAAGTGTTAGCTTGCACGGTTGCTCGTTCCTCACTATT
Source organism: Nicotiana tabacum (assembly GCF_000715075.1). NCBI lineage: Eukaryota > Viridiplantae > Streptophyta > Magnoliopsida > Solanales > Solanaceae > Nicotiana > Nicotiana tabacum. The sequence goes on from NC_134085.1 coordinate 14,370,476, forward strand.
AGAGCGTATCCGCGAGCGGCATTTTGAGGATCCCCATTTGTGTGTCTTGAGAGACACGGTGCAGCGTGGAGGTGCCGAGAAAGTAACCTTAGATGATGATGGTGTATTGAGATTGCAGGGGCGAGTTTGTGTGCCCAATGTTGATGGGATTCGAGAGTTGATCTTGGCGGAGGCCCACAGTTCTCGGTATTCTATTCAACCGGGCGCCGCGAAGATGTATTAGGATCTGAGGCAGCACTATTGGTGGCGTAAGATGAAAAAAGACATCGTTGCTCACGTGGCTCGGTGTTTGAATTGTCAGCAGGTTAAGTACGATCATCAAAGACCCGGTGGTCTATTTCAGAGGATTGCACTTCCCGAGTGGAAGTGGGAGAGGATTACGATGGATTTCGTTACTGGACTTCCGATGACTCGGAAAAAGTTTGATGCATTTTGTGTCATTGTTGATAGGTTGACCAAGTCAGCGCATTTTGTTCCTGTTGCAGCAACCTATTCGTCTGAAAGGTTAGCCGAGATTTATATCAGGGAGATTGTTTGCCTTCATGGGGTGCTGCTATCTATCATTTCGGATCGGGGTACGCAGTTTACCTTGCATTTCTGGAGAGCGGTTCAGCGAGAGTTGGGCACCCAGGTTGAGTTAAGTACAACATTTCATCCCCAGACGGACGGTCAGACCGAGAAGACTATTCAGATTCTTGAGGACATGCTCCGAGACTGTGTCATTGATTTTGGAGGCTCGTGGGACCAGTTTTTGCCTTTAGCAGAGTTCGCCTACAAAAACAGCTACCAGTCCAGCATTCAAATGGCTCCGTATGAGGCATTGTATGGTAGGCGATGTCGGTCTCCAGTTGGATGGTTTGAGCCGGGAGAGGCTCGATTATTGGGTACGGATCTGGTTCAGGATGCCTTGGACAAAGTCAGGATTATTCAGGATAGACTTCGTACAGCTCAGTCCAGACAGAAGAGTTATGCAGACCGCAAGGTCAGAGATGTTGCTTTCATGGTCGGTGAGCGGGTGTTGCTCCGTGTATTGCCTATGAAGGGCGTGATGAGATTTGGGAAGAAGGGCAAGCTCAGCCCTAAGTTCATCGGTCCGTTTGAGATTCTTGATTGTGTGGGAGAGGTGGCTTATAGACTTGCCTTGCCACCTAGCTTGTCAGCTGTGCATCCTGTGTTTCATGTATCTATGCTCCGGAAGTATCGCGGAGATCGATCGCACGTGTTGGATTTCAGCACTGTCCAATTGGACAAGGATCTGTCATATGAGGAGGAGCCAGTGGCTATTCTAGACCGGCAGGTTCGACAGTTGAGGTCGAAGAGTTTTCCTTCGGTGCGTGTTCAGTGGAGAGGTCAGCCTCCTGAGGCATCGACCTGGGAGTCCGAGTCCGATATGCGGAGCCGTTATCCTCATTTATTTCCTGACTCAGGTACTTCTTTCTTTTGTCCGTTCGAGGACGAACGATTGTTTTAGAGGTGGAGATATGACGACCCAAGGGGTCATCACCGTAATTCTTCCTTGTTTTGTGCTCCCGAGGCCTTGAAAACCTCGCTTTTAGTTGCCTCGATTGGCGTGCGCAGTTCGGGTGCGTAGCCGGAAAGTTTTTATGTTAGAATATGTGAATTATATGAAACATTTGATGAATTTTGGTATTAATATGCATAATGTTGACTTCGGTCAACATTTTGGGTAAACGGACCCGGACCTGTGATTCGACGGTCCCAGAGAGTTCGTAGAAAAATATGGGACTTGGGCGTATGCCCGGAATCAAATTCTGAGGTCCCAAGCCCGAGAAATGAATTTTTGAAAGAAATTGTTTTTCTGAAATTTGATATGAAAATTTGAAATGAAAAGGAGTTAGAAAATATAGGTATCGGGCTCGTATTTTGGTTCCGACGCCCAGTACAAGTCTTAAATATGTGTTAAGCACTATCTGTAAAGTTTGGCTAAAAACGGACGTCATATGACGTGTTTCGGACTAAAAATGGAGAATTTGAGTTATGAAAGTTGAAGAAAAGCAAATCATGTGTTTGAGGCTTGATCCTATGTATATGATGTTATTTTGGCGATTTGATCGCACGAGTAAGTCCGTAAGATGTTTTTAAGGTTGTGTGCATGTTTGGTTTGGAGCCCCGAGGGCTCGGGTGAGTTTTGAATGGAGCCCGGGAGGTGTTGGACTTAAGAAAATGCAGGTTCAGGTGTTGTAGACACCAGCGCGGCCGCGGTCATTTTCGCGCGGTCCTCGCTGGAGCCCCGCGGCCGCGATGCATTTTTGTGCGGTCCACGTGGCTGAGTCTGACGGCTAGGGTTTCAGGTTAGCCAGCGCGGCCGCGCACCAAAACAGTGCGGTCCGCGCGGAAGGGTTCAGAGAAGCCCCACTTTTCTCCCACTAGGCACGACCGCAACACATTTTTGTGCGGTCCGCGCCAGGTCCTCAGAAAGGTATACAGGTTCGGAAAATCTCAGTCATTTTTCACTTTTCAAAAACACAAAACCTAAGAGGCGATTTTTCAAACAACATTTTTTCTCCAAAACGATTGGTAAGTGATTTCTAACTTAATTTCTTTATTCCTTAACATCTTTTAACATAATTTCAACTTCAAATCAAAGATTTTCATGGGGAAAATTGGGTGTTTTGGGTAGAACCTAGGTTTTCTACAAATTGAGAAGTTGGACCTCAATTTGGGGTCCGATTTAAAAACAAATCATCTATTGGGATTCATGGGGGAATGGGTAACCGGGTTTTGGTCCGAACCTCGAGTTTCGACCACGTGGGTCCGGGGGTATTTTTGACCTTTTTGGAAAAAACCTTGAAAAATCTATTTTCATGCATTGGGGATGATTCATTTAGTAATTATTAATGTGATTAAGTAACTTATGACTAGATTCGAGCGGATTGGTGGTGGAATCAAGAGGTAAAGCTATACTAGAAGCGTGAGTTGAGTTTGGAGTACGGTGTATAGGCATGGTGACGGTTATCTATGCACCGGAGTCTAGCATGACCGTGAGTCTTGATTGCTTTTAATTCGAATAATGTGACACAAGCTCCTTGTTTATTTGATAAGTTTCATATAATGTGAACGGTTGAAGAATAATGATTTAAAAGGAGAATGTGTTGTGAATACTCCCTTGTCGGGATGTGTAGACTGATATATATATTCTCCCTTGTCGGGATATTTTGGGCTGTTAGCTGTACCCTTGCCGGGTTAAAGGTATTGAGTTGTTATTCTCCCCTGAAGGGGTCTACTATATGAAGTCAGATATTATGAACTATAATATGGGATCGTGTGGCACGCCGTCCACTTATATATGATATTATGGGATCGTGTGGCACGCCGTCCACTTATATATGATATTATGGGATCGTGTGGCACGCCGTCCACTTATATATGATATTATGGGATCGTGTGGCACGCCGTCCACTTATATATGATATTATGGGATCGTGTGGCACGCCGTCCACTTATATATGATATTATGGGATCGTGTGGCACGCCGTCCACTTATATATGATATTATGGGATCGTGTGGCACGCCGTCCACTATATATATATATATATCATGGAAACCGGAGTTTCTTCTATTTATTTCCGATATTTCATTTTTATCTGTTACTCCCCGATAGCATGTCCCCTCCCAGTTTTACTTTGTATTATCTTGTTATTGTTTTCTTGCACTTGTTGTATATATATCTGTACAGGTTAATTATGGTAGGTAATGTCTAGCCTCGTCACTACTTCGCCGGGGTTAGGCCAGACACTTACCAGCACATGGGGTCGGTTGTGCTAATGCTACACTCTGTGCATTTTTTGTGCACAGATCAGGGAGCAGCTTACGGACCGCAGCAGTAGGACTTTTGGGAGCTATCTTCAGTCCAGGGACTCTCGAGGTAGCCTAGCTGGCGTTTGCAGGCCGAAGTCCCTTTCCATGTTTTTTTTTGTTTGTTTATCTTGTATCAGACAAACATGATGTATTTTCCCTTCAGACATTGATTGTAGTATTCTGTAGTAGTCCGTGAGCTAGTGACACCAGACTCTGGGTAGAATTTTGGTTCAAACTTCCGCACTTTTGGTTTTCAGTTGCTTTAGATTTAAAGTCTTCCGCTTAGATTTTGTCTCGTTTATTTTATTGTTTGAAAGAAAGCAGGAAATGTGTTTTAAATATTTGGCTTGCCTAGCTCCGATAGTAGGCGCCATCACGACACCCGATGGTGGGAAATCCGGGTCGTGACAATACTGATCTCAAATAAGAATCATACATACATGTCCAATTACCTATACATACAACTATTGAATATACACAACAGAATCATACATACATGTCCAATTACCCATACATATAACTACTGAACATACACAACATTAAATGTGCAAATGATAGCTTAGATAACATCTAAAACTACATATCTATTACAGAATATTAAAGCAGTATGAGAAACAGGGGAAACTAAGTTCAAATGCAGCATGTATTCAATCAGTATTCCACCTGATTTACATGTTCAACAATCACTCATTATTCATGGGCTAAGAAGGTACTTGAGATTGAGGGGACAAAGAAATAAAGAAGGATCAGCAATTTTTAAACAGCAGAAATCGATAGCAATAACAACACAACCCAAATTCAGCAAATGAAACCAAAAAATTGATTTACAATCCAATGGAACAGTAGTCTTTAACACAAGTTGATCAAAACCTTCCAAAAAACTAGTATCAAACCAACTCAAATCCCATCACTGAACATTATTGTTTTCAGAACTTAAAAGAATCAGGAATTACTGAGGCTCAATGGTACAGTAGAGAGTTTTCAGCCGATTTATTGGATTCTTATTTCTTAAAAAAATATGTATTTTTCAATACTTTCAGAATATCAGAATGTTCTTCTCCTCTCTGTCCTCTTTCAGAATACTATGAACTCCTTAAATAGGCAATGGGAATGCCCTTTGATTCATAAGATGGCCTTTCAACATTAAAAAATTGATTCCACTCAACCCCTATTGAATTAAATTTTCCAGTTGTGAAATCTAAACCCTACCACTATAGAAGCTTCTTAATTAGGTGACTACTTTAAACTTATACTAATCAATTCTTACCAACATAATTAAATAAGAAGTTAAACCAAATTATTGAACTAATCCTAATTACTCTGACTAAGTGATTAAACGAGATACAATTTCACAGTCTTAAAATAAGCTGATATCCCAATTATACGAAACAAATCCACAAAACCAATCTTAAAGAAACAACAGTGAACAAAAATAATTTATACCAAAGAATTGGTCGAGTTTTCAATTGAAATCGACCAGAGAAAAGAAAAAGAGATGGGGAAAGACGAACAATAGAATAATACTAATGAAAATAAACAAAAACTAGGAAAGAACTCACTGGACAGGCTCGAACTTGGATTTGGCACTCTGAATCAACCCAAAATAATACCAAACGTTTGTTCTTGGTGCAGAACAAACGAGCGTTATTATTTTGTGATGAAACAAGCTTGAATAAGCCCAGAAATCCAGCCAAATGATCTTTCATGCACTGATAAGAATTTTAGGGTTCTAAGGCTCGAACTCAGATTCGATATTTGAGGAGTTCTGGATATATTCGAGGGAAACTAATGATATATTGGGCATGAGGGGGTTGTGGAGGTTATGGGGTGTTAGTTTGGGGTCGATTGGGTAAACTAGGGTTCGAGTCCGATCTTTGATCTGAAATTCGAGGGATTCTAGGGATATTTGAGGGATAAGGTTTGTGGATTCGGAAAGAGGGGAGTGAGGGAATTCTATGGTGTAAAGATGGGGTGATTTGGGCCACCGGAACTGCCGTGAGGCGATTTCCGGTGGGCGGAAGGCGGCGGTTCATGGTGACGTTACATTTGGTCTCTAATGAGAGATAGGGGGGATGAAATGGGAAGGGTCGGGTTTTGGGGGAGGTTTGATATATTAAATGTTTGATTTAATTAGGGCCGTTGGATGATTGGAATCCAACGGCTCTGATTAAATCGTAAATGGGAAACGAGGTCGTTTTGGTTTCATGGGGCAAGACCGGTTCAAGGGCGGGTAAGGGTTGGATACGGGAGATGGGGCGAAGTTTTGGTCGTTGGATGTAGATGAATGGACGCTTGAGATCTGTTGAAATCAAAACAACGTAGTTCTGTCCTATACTAGTCGTTTCGGTGGTCTTAGAGACCTGAAAGTTTGGACCGGGTATGGGGCGTGTTTTTTGGGCCTGCAGATTTGGGTTTAAAGAACAGCCCAAACTTTGATTTTTCATTTCTTTACTTTTCAAATTAATTCCTTCTTTTCTTGTTTTATTTTTTCAAAAATTAAAATCCTAAATTAAGTTATAAAACCAAAATTAATCTTAAAAATACTAATTCACTCTAAATTATAATTAACATGAATAATTAAACACTAAATTAAAAGAAAAGCACACAATTTGACTAAAAAAATATGTTATTATTTTTTTTTGTAAAACTCCTAATTATTAATTAATCCAAAAAATGTATAATCAAATCCTAAATGCAGATACTATATTTTTTGTATTTTTTAATGTGTTAATAAAATTAAACATGTACATAAACATATGCAAATAATTAGGAAAATAGCGTAATAATTCCTAAAAATAACACATAATTAAAGAAAAGACCTAATTTTGGGAATTCTTTTGGAGTAATTCGTGTGAGGCAAAAATCACGTGCTCACACTATTTACCGTAGTTGATTCTTGAAGAGAATTTCTGATTTCATAATCAACATTCTCATCAAATTATTCTTTCTATATATTACCTCTTTATTACGTAATTCAGATTTTGTATTCATTTCAGAAGCAATTTTCTTAGCATAATTATGGTAGTTACAAATCTTGCTTCTCTATATTCTTTTAAAAAAAGAAATCATGCATCTAAGTTGTTCCATTATAGATTCAATATGCATATATATATATATATATATATATATATATATATATATATATATATATATATATATATATTGACTGTAAACTTTTGCTAACTGAATTAATAACAAATAATATATCTACCAAATAGTCATATCCAATAGAAACTCAAAATTTTCAAGCTCATAAGTTGCTAAACATCGCTTTTAGTTTTTAGATCCTCACTAACTTTTACTAATTTCCATAAAGTATCTCTTATTCGTGGACCTTAAAATTTTATTGCTTTAGTACTTTCAATACGACTTTTCCAACGTGTTTGTGTGATAATGATTTAAGAGTTAGGTTGAGTACTCTATCTTTTATGACTTTTCATCGTTTAGTAGAAGAAGAAAACAATGAATATATATTAGTATTACTCCAAAATATGATATACCTTTCGTACAAGAATTAGCCATACCACAAAGTACAAAAGTTAGATTATGACAATCACATGGTGATCTAATATTTATGTCGAGCTGCCTTTTTGTACTCCTTGGTGTTTTCACTTTATATTTGATCCATTATTATATCCTTGTCCTCTTAAACTATCAATATCAAATCCAATATTTGTATCTCATTTATAATAACTTCAAAAAGACCTTTTCCACTTGCATCATTCATTTTTAAAAATTTTTAAAAATATATTCAGTGTTGTTATTAGAGTTGTTAAAATATCTACACTCTGCAATGTGAAAGACATTGTTCTTGCATGATTGCATCATATTCTACAATTTAGTTAGACTTAATATTTTTTTGTTCTTTCTTGATAGAGCTTTATATTTTTCTCCTCTAAATTCCAAATTATTATTTTTAAGAGTTTTTATCACGACAATAATTTTGATCATATATATTTTGTAGTGCTCTCTTGTTACGATCCTCCCTCCGTGAGATGTCGTGAAGGCACCTAGCCTCTACGACTAGGTAAGCCTAACATTTACAAAAATAACAAAAAAATGAAATAAAACCTCAAAAACTAACAACAACAGATATTTAAATAACTGATAAAAATGCCACTCGACATGTACAATAACCAACTCTCGAAATATACACAAAATTTTTCAAGATCCGGAACACCATAAGTCACATGCTTCTAAGAATTTATCTAACTATTTCTATCAATAACTAGAAGGAGTAAAGGAGGAACAACATAAAAGGGATAAAGGGGGACTCCGAGGTCTGCATAAGCGGGCAGATGTATCTTGAAGTCTCCGGAGCAGCAGCAAGTACGCAACTAATAGGGGGTTTGTAGGAGGTACCTGGATCTGCACACAAAAATATGTGCAGAAAAGTAGCATGAGTACGCCACAAAGATACCGAGTAAGTGCCAAGCCTAACCTCGGTCGATAGTGACGAGGTCAGGTCAGGTCCCTACTGGTATATATAAATTAATAAGACAAAATAAAAATAACACATTGTAATAAGAGACTGAAATATAACAAAAAGCAAATCATAGAAGAATAACAGTACAATACACATGGGAAAAACTACTGGGGATCTCCTAAGACACCGTCTTGTAGTCTCAAAAATAAATGTGTAGGGGGATCTCTCGGCATACCATTCCGTAGTCCAAAAGTAAATATGCAGGGGGATCTTTCAGGATACCGTCCCGTAGTCCGAAAGTAAATATGCAGGAGGATCTCCCGGGATACCGTCCCATAGTCCCAAAGCAAATATGCAGAGGGATTTCCTGGGATACCGTCTCGTAGTCCCAAAGTAAATATGCAGCTCAAAACAATAGAAATAATAGGTAGAACAAGAAAATCCTACAGTTTAGACTAAGTACAAGTCAAGGAAGAATAGGAAAATCCACTAAGCACGCTGCACAGAGTTCAAATAAGCATTTAAGATAAGTAGATATGCTATACTAGGCTAAACATGATAACTACACATGCTGGTATAACTCAATTAAAATGAAATAAGTTATTACTCAGTAAAAGTTGAATTTTACAACAAATAGCCCATGTAAGCACTCGTCACCTCACCTACACAGCGCTCACATATTACAACAATACCAAATCCTAAGGGGAGTTCCCCCACACAAGGTTAGACAAACTAATTACCTTGAACCAAGCTCAACTAATCGGTAACAATGCCTTTTCCACGATTTTTCAACTCCGAATAGCCCAAATCTAGCCAAAAGCAATTACATACCATAAATACAACTATAAGAAACTAATCTAATAAATGAAATTAAGGCTTAAAATATGAAGATCCATTCACTCACGAGTTCACTCGTACCAAAATTATCCAAACCCAATATCAAAATCCCAATCAAAACTCAAACACTTAGTTGAAGAACTTCTCCCATTTTTTCCAAAATTTTCAACCCAAATCCGAAATTAAAGGATGGAACTAATGATAGATGAGTGGAATATAACTAAAAACAAGTGAAGAATCATTACCCAATCGATGACTCTGAAAATCTCTCAAAATTTCGTCCAAATCCGAGCTCTTTATCTCAAGTTTTGATAAAAATAGGCAAACTTTCGATTTTGAAATGTTTAATATTGCTCAGGCGTTCCTTCTTCGCGAAAGCGGAAGAACCCTCGCGTTCGCGAAGAGCAACTTACTCTTGCCCAGAAATCCTTTATCGCGAACACGATGTCCTTATCGTGAATACGAAGGTCACTCAACTCGATCCTACGCGAATACGAGACCAACATCGCGAGTGCATAGGCAAAAGGGCCCGGGGACCTAGTTGGCCAATTTCTCTACGCGAATGCGGGACCTCCATCTCGAATGCGTAGACCAACTACCTCAATGCTTCGCGAACATGAGACCTCCATCACGAACGCGAAGCACAAAATCCCACCTGCCTCCAGTTCCTCTTCGCGAACGTGGGACTCCTCTCGCGAACGCGAAGAAGGAAACCAGAACTGGAGAACACCAGAAAATGTGCCATCTTTCCTAAGTCCAAAATGATCCGTTAACCACTCGAAATCATCCCGAGGCCCCTGGGACCTCAACCAAACATACGTACCAGTGCTAAAACACCATACGAACTTAGTCGAGCCCTCAAAACACATCAAACAACAACAAAACATGAATCACCCTCCAATCCAAACTTAATGAACTTTGAAACTTCAAACTTCTATAACCAATGCTGAAACCTATCAAACCACGTCTGATTGACCTCAAATTTTGCATACAAGTCATATTCAACATTATGACCTACACCAACTTTCGGAATCGAAATCCGACCCCGATATCAAAAAGTCCACTCCGGTCAAAATCTCTAAAAATTTGACTTTCGCCATTTCAAGCCTAAATCAGCTACGAACCTCCACTTCACAGTCCAGACACGCTCCTAAGTCCAAAATCACCCAACAGAGCTAACGGAACTAACGAAACTTCATTCCGGAGTCGTCTTCACACAGTTCTAACTACAATCAAAATCCAAAGGCTTAAGCTTCTATTTTATGGATTAAGTTTCCCAATTCACTCCGAAACCACAAATAAAACCTCCTGGCAAGTCACATAAGCATAAAAAGATATGGGGGAAGCAGTAAATAGGGGATCGGGGCTATTAGTCTCAAAACGACTGGCTGGATCGTTATATCCTCCCCCTTTTAAAATAATCGTTCGTTCTCGAACGAGCATAGAGACATTCCTGAAGTGGTGAAAAAATAAGGATAACGGCTGCGCATATCATGCTTGGTCTCCCAATTCGCCTCCTCGACCGACTGACCCCTCCACTGAACCTTCATTGAAGCAACGTCTTTGACCTCAGCTTTCGAACGTGTCTGCCTAAAATAGCCACCAGCTCCTCAACATAAGATAGATCCTTGTCCAACTGGACTGAGCTGAAATCTGACACATGAGACGGATCACCGTGATACTTGCGGAGCATAGAAACATGAAATATCGGATGAACTCCTGCTACACTGGAAGGCAAGGCAATCTCATAAGCGACCTCCCCAACTCACCGTAACACCTTGAGTGGACCAATAAACCTTGGGCTCATCTTGCCCTTCTTTCCGAACCTCGTAACGCCCTTCATAGGAGAAACCCGGAGCAAGACCCGCTCATCAACCATGAATGCAACATCCCAAACCTTCCGATCCGCATAACTCTTCTGTCTGGACTGGGCGGTGCGAAGTTTATCCTGAATCACCTTAACCTTCTCCAAAGCATCCTAAACCAAGTTAGTACTCAGTAATCTAGCCTCGCCCGTCTCAAACCAACCCACTGGAGACCGACACCGCCTACCATATAGAGCCTTATACAGTGCTATCTGAATGCTCGACTGATAGTTGTTGTTGTAGGTAAACTCCGCAAGTGGCAAGAACTAATCCCAAGAACCTCTAAACTCTCTCACATATGTATGGAGCATATCCTCTAGTATTTGAATAGTGCGCTCGGACTGTCTGTCCGTATAAGGGTGAAATGTTGCGCTCAACTCAACTCAAGTACCTAACTCATGTTGTACGGACCTCCAGAACCGTGATGTAAATTACGTACCCCGATCAGAGATGATAGATACCGGCACTCCATGAAGCCTGACAATCTCACGGATATAAACTTGAGCTAGCTGCTCGGAAGAATAAGTAGTCATCACAAGAATGAAATGAGTTGACTTGGTCAGCCTATCTATAATCACCCAAACTGCATCAAACTTCTGTTGAGTCTGTGGGAGTCCAACAACGAAATTCATAGTGATTCGCTCCCATTTTCACTCTAGAATCTCTAATTTATGAAGATATCCACCCAGTCGCTGATGCTCATACTTCACCTGCTGACAATTTAGTCACCGAGTTACATATTGCGCTATGTCCTTCTTCATTCTCCTCCACCAATAATGCTGCTTCAAGTATTGATACATCTTTGCGGCACCCGGATGAATGGAGTACCGCGAACTTTGAGCCTCCTAGAGAATCAACTCACGCAATCCGTCTACATTGGGCACACATAGCCTGCCCTGCATTCTCAATGCACCATCAACTCAAACAGTGACCTCCATAGCATTCTGTGCTGAACCATATCCTTAAGGACAAGCAGATGAGGGTCATCATACTAACGCTCCCTGATACGATCATAGAGACGACTGGGAGACCACACAAGCCAAAACTCGACTCGGCTTAGAAATGTCCAATCTAACAAACTGGTTGGCCAAGGCCTGAACATCCAATGCCAATGACCTCTTTGCTGCTGATAAATATGCTAAGCTCCCCAACTCCCCGCCCTAGGACTCAAGGCATCAGCCACCACATTGGCCTTTCCGGGATGTTATAGAATAATGATATCATAATCCTTAAGCAACTCTAACCACCTCCACTAGCGCAAGTTAAGAACCTTCTGCTTGAACAGATGTTGCAAACTCCGGTGATCAGTGTAGATATCACAAGGGACACCGTACAAATAGTGCTGCCAAATCTTCAAGACATGAACAATAGCTGCTAACTCAAGGTCGTGGACAAGATAGTTCTTTACATGCACCTTCAGTTGTCTGGACGCGTAGGCAATCACCCTACAGTCTTGCATCAACACCGCACCGAGACCAACCCACGACATATCACAATATACAGTATAAGACCTTGAACATGTAGGATATACCAATACTGGGGCTGTAGTCAAAGATGTCTTGAGCTTTTGGAAGCTCTACTCACACTCCTCTGTCCACCCGGACGGAGCACCCTTCTGGGTCAGCCTGGTCATAGGTGTTGCAATAGATTAGAAACCCTCTATAAATCGACAGTAATACTCTGACATACCAAGAAAACTCTGGATCTTTGTAGCTGAGGACGGTCTAGGCCAACTCTGCATTGCCTTAACCTTCTTCGGATCCACCTTGATCCCTTCACTCGACACTATGTGATCCAAAAATGCCACTGCGTCTAACCAGAACTCACACTTTGAGAATTTTGCATATAACTTCTTTTCTCTCAAGGTCTGAAGCACAGTCCTCAGGTGTCGCTCATGATCCTCTCGACTCCGAGAGTATACTAGAATGTCATCAATAAACATAATGATGAATAAATCAAGATAGGCTCGAAATACATTGTGCATCAAATGCATAAATGCTGATGGGGCGTTGGTCTGCCCAAATGACATCACAAGGAATTCGTAATGAGCATACCAAGTCCTGAAAGCAGTCTTCGGGATATCTGGCTCCCGAATCTTCAACTGATGATAACCTGAACGCAAGTCAATCTTGGAAAACACTCTGGCACCCTATAACTGATCAAATAGGTCATTAATACGAGGTAAATGATACCTGTTCTTCACTGTAACTTTGTTCAACTGGCGATAATCAATGCATATACGCATAGAACTATTTTTCTTTTACAAACAAGACCGGAGCACCCCAAGGTGACACACTGGACTGAATGAAGCCCTTATCAAGCAATTCCTATAACTGTTCCTTCAACTCCTTCAACTCAGGAGGAGACATACGATATGGAGGAATAGAGATGAGCTGAGTGCCCGGCGACAAATCAATACCAAAGTCGATATCTCTGTCGGACGGCATGCCCGAAAGATCAGCTGAAAAAATATCGGGATAATGCCTCACTACTGGAACTGACTTAACTGTAGGGGTATCAATACTGACATCTCTCACATAGGCTAGATACGCGTCATACCCCTTCTCAACCATTCGTTAAGCTTTAAGAAATGAAATAACTTTGTTGGGAGTATAATCGAAGGTACCTCTCCACTCTAACCGTGGTAAGCCTGTCATAGCCAGCATCATAGTTTTGGCATGACAATCAAGAATAGCATAATGGGGCGACAACCAGTCCATGCCTAAGATAATATCAAAATCTACCATATTAAACAATAATGAATCAGCTCTAGTCTCAAAACCACTAAGAACAACAAAACACGATCGATACACATGGTTAACAATAATAGAATCTCCCACAAGTGTAGACACATAAATAGGAGAACTCATAGAATCACGGGATACACCTAAATATGGAGCAAAATAAGATGATACATCTCTGTGACAGACCAAAACAATACCTGTAATGACAAAGTCGGAAGCAACTATCTCTGTACGAGCAGGAATAACATAATATCTAGCCTGGCCTCCCCCTCTAAGGTGACCTCTGCCTCCCTGACCTCCACCTTGAGCTAGTTGAGTAGGTGGAGTGGTAGCTGGTGCTGTAATTTTAACCTGAGGACCCTATGGAGCACGCAGTGCCTGAGAAGTCACTGAAGATGCATCCCTCCTAAGTCTAGAGCAATCCCTCACCATATGGCGAGTGTTGCCACACTCAAAACAAGCTCTCGGAAGGCGTGGCTGTTGTGGCTGGCTCAGGCCGGGTCTGCTGGACTGACCGCTGAAAGCACCCCATGTAGGAGGCGCACTAGATACTGGAGGTGCATAATATAGCTCCTAGGGCCTAGGAGTAGTCGGAATACCAAAGGGGGATGGAAGTGCTGAAAGAACAGGGCAACTCACATAGCCTCTACCATGGCGAACTGCAGCTAGGGCACGAGTGCCATTATAAGAGCCAGACTCTCGAGACCTCTTGGCCTCCCTCTCCTCTCTCTCTCCCGAGCAAGCATGCCGTCCACTCTCCTAGCAATACTCACAACCTACTGGTACGAGATATCCATCTCCAACTCCCGGTCCATGCTAATCCTGATGCTGGGATGGAGCCCCTCAATAAACCGACGGACCCTCTCTCGAACTGTAGCAACCAAGGCTGGTGCATGTCTAGCCAAATCACTGAAACGAACCGCATACTCTGACACAGTCATAGCACCCCGGAGAAACTGCTCAAACTCAGTGCGCCATGCATCTCTGAGGCTTTGGGGAACATACTCCCTAAAAAACATATCCGAGAACTGATTCCACGTAAGTGAAGCTGCCTCAGCCGGACTGTCCAATTCATAAGCACGCCACTAGTGATAGGTTGTTCCTCTAAGATGGAACGTAGTGAAAGAAACCCCACTCGACTCCGCTATGCCCATAATACGGAGGACATAATGGAATTCCTCAAGAAAACCTTGAGAATCCTCTAACATCAAACCACTGAAAGTAGGAGGGTGGTACTTCTTGTACCTCTCGAGCCTACGCTGTTGCTCCTCAAATATTGCTGCCCTTCCTTTGGGCTGAACTGGGGCTACTGGTGGCACCGATATAACCTCTGGAATGTGATAGACTTAAAACTGCTCCTCTGGGGTGCGGTCATCGGGTGTCTATGCTCCTCCCCCGGCCTGAGATGTGGCAGGAGCAAGGGAATCAATCCTGCCTGAGCTAGACTGCCCAACATGCTCAAGAACTGTGCAAGGGTCTCCTAAAGAGTTGGTGCAGTAGTAGCCGTCTCAGGTGCCTACGCTCTGAGTGAAGCTGCTGGTGGATCCTCTGTAGTAGCTCGTGCGGGTGCTCTGGCTGCACCACATGGACATCCTCGGCCTCTACCCCGACCCCGTCATCTCGCGGCTCTAGCAGGGGGCGTGGGTGCCTGGTCATCTGATCCAGCTGTACGTGTCTTCACCATCTGTGAGAGAATAGAAGACAGAAATTTAGAATTTCGAAGCCAATAATTTCGCATGACAAGGAATCAAAAGAAGTGAAATTTGCCTAACAGTTCCATAGCCCCCCGAAGATAAGTACATACATCTCTGTACCGATCCGCGAGACTCTACTAAAATTGCTTGTGACTCACAACACCTATGAACTTAGAGCTCTAATACCAACTTGTCACGACCCAATCCTCCATCCGCAAGATGTCGTAACGGCACCTAGCCTCTACGACTAGGTAAGCCTAACATTTGCAAAAATAACCAAAAATGAAAGCAAAACCTTAACAACTAACAACAATAAATATTTAAATAACTGATAGAAATGTCGCTTGGCATGTACAATAACCAACTCTCGAAATGTACACAGAATTTCTCAAGACCCGAACCACCATAAGTCACAAGCTTCTAAGAATTTATCTAACTGTTTCAATATATCAGTAACTAGAAGGAGTAATTGAAGAACAACATAAAAGGGATAAAGGGGACTCCGAGGTCTGAGTACGCAAGCAGATGTACCTTGAAGTGTCCAGAGCAGTAGAAAGTACACAACTAATAGCAGGGCTGGCAGGAGGTACCTAGATCTGTACACGAAAATATGTGCAGAAGAGTAGCATAAGTACACCACAACCACAACGATACCCAGTAAGTCCTAAGGCTAACCTCGGTCGATAGTGACGAGGTCAGGTCAGGGCCCTACTGGTATATATAAATTAAATAAGACAGATTAAAAATATCGCAGTATAATAAGAGACTGAAATTTAACAAAAATAAAATCCTAGAAGAATAACAATAGAGTACACTGGGGTAAAACAACAGGAGATCTCCCGAGATACCGTCTCATAGTCCCAATAGTAAATGTGTAAGGGGATCCCTCGGGATACAGTCCCGTAGTCCCAAAGTAAATATGCAGGGGGATCTCCCGGGATATCGTCCCGCATACTCAAAGTAAATATGCAGGGGGATCACCCGGGATACCGTCCCGTAGTCCAAAAGTAAATATGTAACTCAAAACAATGGAATAACAAGTACAACAAGAAAATCCTACAGTTTAGACTAAGTACACGTCAAGGAAGAACAGAAAAATACACTAAGCACACTGCACAAAGTTCAGATAAGCATTTAAGACAAGTAGACATGTTATACTTGGCTAAACATGATAACTACACATACTGGTATAACTCAATCAAGATGAAACAAGTTATTACTCAGTAAAAATCAAATTTTACAATAAATAGCCCGTGTACGCACTCGTCACCTCACGTACACGACGCTCACATATCACAACGGTACCAAATCCTAAGGGGAATTTTCCCACAAAAGGTTAGGCAAGCCACTTACCTCGAACCAAGCTCAATCAATTGGTAATAATGCCTTTTCCACGATTTTTCAACTCCGAATGGTCCAAATCTAGCCAAAAGCAATTACATGCCATAAATATAACTATAAGAAACTAATCTAATTAATGAAATCAACGCTTAAGCAAGAAATTAGAAAATTGCCTAAAAATGTCAGCCCAGGCTCACGTCCCGGATTCGGGTAAGAGTCACAAAATAAGAACACCTATTCAGTCACGAGTTCTCTCGTACCAAAATTATCCAAATTCAACATCAAAACTCAAAAACTTAGTTGAATAACTTCTCCCATTTTTCCTAAAAGTTTCAACCCAAATCCAAAATTAAAGGATGGAATTAATGATAGATTAGTGGGATATAACCAAAAACAAGTGAAGAATCATTACCCAATTGATGTCTCTGAAAACCCTCAAAATCTTGTCCAAATCTAAGCTCTCAATCTCAAGTTTGATAAAAATGGCCAAACCCTCGATTTTGAAATGTTTAATACTGCTCAGGCATTCCTTCTTCGCGAACGCGGAGGAACCCTCGGTTCGCGAAGAGCAATTCACTCTAGCCCAAAAATCCTTCATTGCGAACGCGGTGTCCTTATCGCGAATGCGAATGTCACTCAACTCGACCCTATGCGAACGTGGGACCAACATTGCGAACGCGTAGGCAAAAGGGCCTGGGGACCTAGTTGGCCAATTCCTCTACGCGGATGCGGGACCTCCATCCCGAATGCGTTGACCAACTACCTTATTGCTTCGTGAATGCGGGACCTCTATCACGAATGTGAAGCACAAAATCCCACCTGCCTCCAATTCCTCTTCGTAAATGCGGGACTCCCCTCGCGAACACGAAGAAGGAAACCAGAACTGGAGAATACTAGAAAATCTGCAATCTTTCCTAAATCCAAAATGATCCGTTAACCACCCGAAATCAACCAGATGCCCCCGGGACCTTAACCAAACATACCTTCCAGTCCTTAAAAACCATACGAACTTAATCGAACCCTCAAAACACATCAAACAATAACAAAAACACGAATAACCCTCGAATCCAAACTTAATGAACTTTGAAACTTCAAACTTCTACAATCGATCCGAAACCTATCAAACCATGTCCGATTGACCTCAATTTTGCATACAAGTCATATTCAACATTACAGACCTACTCCAACTTCCGGAATCAGAATTCGACCCGATATAAAAAAGTCCACTTCTGGTCAAAATCTCAAAAAAATCGACTTTCACCATTTCAAGCCTAAATCAGCTACAAACCTCCAATTCATAGTCTAGACACGCTTCTATGTCAAAAATCACCCAACGGAGCTAACGAAACTGACGAAACTCTATTCTGTAGTCGTCTTCACACAGTTCCAACTACAGTCAAAATCCTAAGACTTAAGCTTCTGTTTTAAAGACTAAGTGTCCCAATTCACTCTAAAACCACAAACAAAACCTCTTGTCAAGTCACATAAGCAGAAAAAGATACGACAGAAACAGTAAATAGGGGATCAGGGCTACTCTTAAAACAACCGACCGAGTCGTTACATCTCCATCTCCATCTCCATTAATTTGTTCTTAAACATCTTCATCTATTATTTTATTTTTGTGAAATCTCATTTCTAAATTAAAACATGCACCCATATTACTAATATGCTCTTTTGATGTTTTATAAGCTTTAAGCTTAGCACTTATATTTCTCAGTCTCTACTACTATCACTAGCTAATTTACTGCTACAAGTGCTAGAAGTTGTATTAAATAACTTACAACAATAATAAAATATTTTATTCAGATCTTTAGAATAAACTAACCATATTTTCCTTTTTCATGAAATTATACTTTTTTAATATATTAGAATATTTTAAAATAAAAAATGAACATATACATCTATTTGATATTAAGAAAATTTGGGCTCCCCATAGGGGTGGGGCCTCAAACAGTTGCTCAACTTGGGCCGTCCCTGCCTTTGTTAGTGAAAATGGCATGTAGTAGCCACTAAATAAGGGTGTATTTAATTTTTATCCACTATTTAAAATGCTTATCAAAAATAGCCACTACTAAGGGAGAAAAGACACAATTACCCTTTCTATATTTCTTGTATAGTCCCAAAATCGACGAAAACCCTTATTTTCATTCGTTCAGAGTTCAGACGAGAGCGGTTCAGGGTTCCGTATTCTGTGCTTCTTCATCTTCCTCGCATGCAAACTACAATCTCAGTTAAACTTCTGCTCCTTCATCTTCTCCGTCATCTTCTGTCAATCGTGACTGGTAATATGTTTTTTTTATGCATTTTTGTTTTTCTTTATGTGTAAGTTGGTTCAATGTCGTGTGAAGTATGTGTGAAATTTCAAAAATTAGCATTATATGTTGATTCAGTGTAGTATATTTTGTGTGATTCTGTTTTTGATAAATTTTTAGTGTGTGAAATTTGAAATGTGTTTGTGGTTGATTCAATATATTTGATTATGTAGGTATATTTCATAAAAATAGTCGTAGAAATTCATAAGCTTACTGTGATTATGAATTTTCAGTTAACTGTGTTCATTAAATGTAAGGAAGAAACGACATTAAATTTTGTAGTTGGAATTCAAAGTTAAGGACTGATTGTCCTTAACTTTTGCACATGAAACTTGAAGTTAAGGACTAAGTGTCCTTAACTTTGGATGTTGAAAGTATAAGTTAAGGACTGTATTTTCTTAACCTTTGCACTTACAATTTAAAGTTAAGGACTGATTGTCCTTAACTTTTGCACATGAAACTTGAAGTTAAGGACTAAGTGTCCTTAACTTTGGATGTTGAAAGTATAAGTTAAGGACTGTATTTCCTTAACCTTTGCGCTTACAATTTAAAGTTAAGGACTTATTGTCCTTAACTTTTGCACATGAAACTTGAAGTTAAGGACTAAGTGTCCTTAACTTTGGAAGTTGAAAGTATAAGTTAAGGACTGTATTTCTTTAACGTTTGCACTTAAAATTTAAAGTTAAGGATTGTATATGCTTAACTTTTAAACTTGAAATTTTAAGTTAAGTCCTAATCTTTGTTTGTTTTTCCTTCTTTTCTAGTGTTATAATGGAAGGCGATCATTTGTTCGATTTTGATGATTGGCGTAATTTTCTGGTATATTGGAAAGGAGATTTTCAATATAAGGAAACAATTAAAAGTTTTCTGTCGAATAGCCAATGGAAGAAATTGAGGGAAAGTATTTTTGGCAACTTCTTTAGATTACAAAGTGTGAAGTTCTCGGGTAAACTTATGCACTGTGTATTGCTTTCTGAAATTGTTAGTAATGAACCTGATTCGATGACCTTCAAGGTATTTGACCGTGATATTAAGTTTACTCGTGATGCATTCCATATTATTACTGGTTTGAAGTCTTATTCGTCGCTTGACATGAAAGGTTTAAATGAGAAAGAGAATAGGCTTTTAAGAGTCTATTTCCATGGAAAGGACAAAATTGAGTTGGCTGGTTTGTATAGTTTTATTTCTAGTCACCCACATGGTACAACTTCATCATTTAATGGCAGTGATGATGATGCTTTGAAGTTGGTAACACTCTATTTTATTGAGTCGGTTTTGATGGGCAAGAGGAAAAATAGGAATGTGTCGGAGCAAATAATGAAAATTGTTGACGATGATGCACTTTGCGCTTCCTTCAACTGGAGCTCTCTTGCTTATGAGACGCTATTAAAATCATTGAAGAGTTGCTTGAAATCAAATGAGAATGATGTTGAGAAGGAGAAAGAGAAAGAAAAAGATAGTGATAGCTACACTTTAGTTGACTTTCCTTTTGCGTTTTGTGTCTGGATTATGGAAGTACTTCCTATTTTCCAAGAGAAACAATTTGTGAACTTCAAAGAAGCTAGTTATCCTCGAATGTTATGTTATTCTGAAATGAAGTCTCCACAATTTGATGCTCTTTGTAGAAAATATTTTCATAATGAAAAAGTAAGTTAATGTAATTACTATCTCTTTTTTTGTTTATTTGTTTTAGATATGTATACTTATCTTTAGTTTTTCTTATATAATAGGTGTTTAAGTTGATTGAGGTGTCACCCTTTATTCCCGTGGAAGAAGAAGAAGATACAGAGCCTCTTTGTGTGGAGGAGCCAGTTTCACAAGATCGAGGCTCAAGGTCTTCTTCCACACAATTTGACGAAGGCGTACTTAAGGAAATTGTTAGAGTATGTGTTTCTGCCTTTGAATAGTATTAGTTTTTTATTTGATTATTTCTTGCTTACGAACACCTTTTTTTTATATTATGTTTTTTGATTCAGAGATTATCAGAGAGTTTTAAGAAGGATTTGTAAGCAGAAGTTACCAGAGTTAATCAGAAAATTACTATATCAGAAAAAAAGATTGAGAATGAAATCAAGGTAATTTCAGTTAGTCCAACTTTAGGATTTTGTGTCCTTAAATTTTGAACTTGGAATTGAAAGATAAGGACTTCTTGTCCTTAACTTTTGAACTTTGAAATGAAACTTAAGGACATCATGTCCTTAAGTTTTGAACTTGGAATTCAAAGTTAAGGACTTCTTGTCCTTAACTTTTGAACTTGGAGTTCAAACTTAAGGATTGCATGTCCTTAAGTTTTGAACTTTGAGTTCAAACTTAAGGACTGTCTGTCCTTAAGTTTTAAACCTGTCCTTCTCTTTGTAACTTAGTTGTTTTCTCAGGATTTAAAGAAAACTCTAGGATCAAAGCTTGATACTTTGATGAACATGTTTGGGAAAGTTGATCAGATGAACACAGATAGAGAATCTAGTGTTCCAATTAGAAAATATGGAGTTGATGATCATTGTCGTGCTACTGAGCCTACTGGCATATTCAACCAAGATACAAGTGGTGTTGAACGTGATGATATGGATGTGCATGCAGAGGGTCAGTATGAAAGAGAATTTAGAGATGCACATCTAGATGAAGAAACTGAAAATGTTACTGATATTGGGAAAGGTTAGATATAGATTTTGATTTTTTTTCGTTGAAATGTATATTCAATAGATTAATACATATAAACTATGCATGTGCATGCAGAAGTTGAAGATCTAGGAGATTGTCAAGAGCAGGAGAATCAACAAGAGAAAGGAGTGCCAGAGAAAATTTGCAGAGTTTGTGGATTGCAATCACAAGAGGATTTAACAAGTCCATTGGGGACAAGTGTCAGCGAGATTGTATGCAAATGCTTAGAAGGAACGTATGATCTCTCTACACCGCTGTCATACAAAGAAAAATTTGGAGTTCAAACTTGTGCCAGTCAAGGTTAGATAAAATTTTCATTATATATTGTATCTTTATTTTAGTGAATTATTAGAATGGGTATTAATTGCAAATGTTACAGTATCTTTTGAAGCAGCAAGCGAAGAAGCTGGAGTGCAGTATCAAGAGAAAACTGGACTACAATCTCAAGACATAGGCAGAAGTGAGATTGGTTTCAAATCTATAGATGCAACATGTGATGATGATGATGTAGCTGGAATGATCTTGGATATTGCAAATGGTTAGGCAGTCTCTTTTTTAATTTTATATATATTTGTTTTAATTAAAGATTATTAACATGTTAGCTCTTGTAAATATTTTTGCAGAATCTTGTCAACAAGCATCTAAAGATCATGGTGAACAACTGCAAGATAAAGAAAATGTGGAATTGCAAGAAAAAGAAAATGCTGCACGGAATATCTTAGCTGAGTTGTCTCTTGAAAAAATACAAGAAGGTACTGCGGAGAAGACAGGTACTGATTGTGCCCTAATTATTATATGTACAATTGAAATTTTGTCTCTTCATTTGACCTGTTATAGAAAACTAATATGAATATGTGTATATATATATAGTGTCGCCAGCAGAGGAAAACAAAGAGGACACCAATGATGACGATTTTAACCAATATACAAGGAAAATAAAGAGAGACGGTATTGGTTATGATGGTCCGTCATTTTCTCTTCTTACTCCTACTCCTCCAAGTACAGAAATGGACATTGATGCGACTTTGACTATGGAGGGTGAAGGAAATGTTGAAGAAGAAGTTGGTCGAGGTAAAAGGAACAAGAAGTTAAGCTGGCAGTTGAAATCTCCTTTTGATAAGGAAGGAAAAGCAGTAAGTTCCAAGGCAGACAATCAAAATACTCCGAAGAGTTCAGGTTGGATAAAATCAACCTCTACTCGTAGGTGTATTTTTCATTATGCCACAAAAGATGAAAAATTAGTGAAGAAATTCATTGTGTGGTTGGGCAAGGAGAAAAGGAGAGGTCACAAAAAAGAGTAATTCTCTTAATGTGTTTCACTACATCCTTAACTTCTGTGATTGTAAGACTAATTTTAGGACTAACTGTCCTTAACTTATAGATTCAAGTTTAAAACTTAAGGACTTCTTGTCCTTAAGATTTGAACCTGGAATTTAAGGACAAAAAGTCCTTAAGTTCTAAACTTTAATCTATAAGTTAAGGACCAGCTTTTGAATTTGATACTCAAACTTAAGGACTGCATGTCCTTAGCTTATGAATTTTGAATTCAAACTTAAGGACAGACAGTCCTTAAGTTTTAAACTTGAATCTATAAGTTAAGGACCAATTGTCCTTAGCTTTTGAACTTCTAATTCAAATTTAAGGACTAACTGTCATTAATTTTTCAGCATGAAAGGCTAAGTTCAGGATTAAATTCTAACTTGACATTTTCAAAATTTTCAGGGGACAAATTGATTTATATGCTGATGATAATAGTGTGAGGAAAAAACCATACAAATTGTATCATCAAAAAATCAGTAGCAAAATGTTTTTCCTTGAGCTTTCAGATAGCAAATTTGTTCTTGATGATAAGGTTAGATAATTCACAAGGCATTTATTTTTTCTATTATTAATTTATCATTTTTTCATTATTTTATGACTGATTTGTTATTGATTTGTTTTATTTTTTGCCTTTTTATGAAGCATATTGACATTGCTCTCTATTATCTGAGAAAGAAGGAATGCTACCACCCTCGCGATCATCCTTTTCGATGCACAACTACTGATGTTCTTTTTGATAATTATATGGCACTTGTGTATAAAGATTTCAGTGAAGATGCTAGTGATGAGTTTTGGTGTGCTGGTGATAATCAGTTATTTCTGACACCATATGTGTGGGGGACAGCCGTAGATGTGGAATTGCATGGACTGAGGTTGACAAAATCTTTTTTCCATGTCGGCTTCCTTCAGAAGATGATAAAGCTGTGACACACTTTCTGTTGGGAGTATTGGACTTGAATCAGAAAAAGATTGATGTATACGATTCCATATACAATGAGCCATATGAAGCAGGAATGAACTACATGCAAATGTATGCACGCATGATCCCCCATTTGCTAAAGTTCTCACAGTTTGACAAAAATCACAAGTCTTTTGGGAATGTCTTCAACAAATTTGATATACAGTGGCAAAGATCACCACACCAAACTGGATCATACGTGTTGTTATTTGTTATATTATTTATATGTACTTAATATTTATTGTTTAATTCACTGCATATCTTATATTTCTCTTAGGACTGATTGTGGTGCATTCCTGGTCAAATTTGCCGAGTTGCTGATGATTGGAAAGGACGTGCAGCAATTCCAACCCGAAGACATAAAAGACTTTCGAAAAGAACTTGCTGCAAATCTTTGGGCACATGGTGAATGGAAAAGAAATTCTGGTTATGATACTCCACCAGAAAATGTTGGTGATGATTATGAGAGTGCAAATGAAACATTCTGTCCAAAGGAGTTGTAAAGAAATTGTGGTGTTATTTTGTATAAAATTGTTGTAAAGGTGACATCTGAATTCTGCCAGTTTAGGATAGTTCTGAAATATTCTGTAAATTTGTGAAAAGGCACTTATATTTTGTTTTGTTGGCATAGCGTAATTTTTTGTAACAGCTATGCAAAATTACAATTTCAAAAGTTATGTCAAGGCATTTTGTTATTTATTTTGTTATTTCTCTCAACTATTGATTTGTCCATTGAGTTTGTTAGTATTTGTTCATGACTAAGTGTAAATGAACTTAAAATTCAAAGTTAAGGACCAAATATCCTTAACTTTTGAACTTGAAATTCAAAGTTAAGGACCGACAGTCCTTAAGTTTTGAACATGGGACTATAACTTAAGGACCTCATGTCCTTAACTTTTGAACTTGTATTTCAAACTTAAGGACTCCTATAGTTAATGACAAACAGTCGTCAAGTTTTTAACATGGGACTATAACTTAAGGACCTCATGTCCTTAACTTTTGAACTTGAAATTCAAAGTTAAGGATAGACAGTCCTTAAGTTTTTAACATGGGACTATAACTTAAGGACCTCATGTCCTTAACTTTTGAACTTGAAATTCAAAGTTAAGGACAGACAGTCCTTACGTTTTTAACATGGGACTATAACTTAAGGACCTCATGTCCTTAACGTTTAAACTTAAAATTCAAAGTTAAGGATAGACAGTCCTTAAGTTTTTAACATAGGACTATAACTTAAGGACCTCATGTCCTTAACTTTTTAACTTGAAATTCAATGTTAAGGACAGACAGTCCTTAAGTTTTCAAAATTGCAAGTTGAACTTACTGACTCCTGTTAATAACTTTTAATTGTTGAACTCAAAAGAAATTAAAAGAACGTAACAAGATATAAATATTGAAAATCTAGGCATCCGCTCAAATTAGAATAATAATGAATACAATCAATAGCAAAAACTTAAAAGAGTCTATAAACATAAGTGTATATTTCTACTATTCTCTATGCTTTCTTGAAAATGGATGGAGTGCCGGAGAATATATACAAGTTGTTCTATTATGACCAATTCTTCTGCAACGACCACATTTGAATGTTATTTTTGATGGCTCGGTAGCAGGAATATGCCTGTTCTTTTGCCTTCTACCTGGTGGCACTTTGAAATCTGGAGGTTTAACAATTTGTGACTTAACACTCTCTGGTACAATCCAAGAATCAGTATGTCCTACAGGATGTATTTGTCTTTCATATGTTTTCAGCCAAGATTCCTTTAAGTACCAGTGCGAACAAAAGTCGGACTTCTTGATGTTTCTCTTCTCGATAGCTGCAATTGCATATATGCATGGTAATTCATCAAGTTGAAATTTAAAACAATCACATGTTCTTTTGTTTAAGTCCACCAAGAAAGTTATTCCTTCTTCTTCAACTCTAGAACACCATGAATCAACAGGGAAGACCTTCAATATTGAAAAATTATAAGTGAGTACATTATGTTAAAAAATGTTAAAATCATAATATAAACATAAAACATAATACTTACGTTTAAAGTAAATGCTAAATCTATTCTTTTCTTCAATTCCTCCTCTACCCAACAAGAAACATCATAAAATGTTCCTTCTGCTTTCTTTCTTCTTTCATAAAACCAATGTTGTAGCTTCACTTGAATCAAATCCATCATTCTTAGTATAGGCAGCTCCCTTGCTTCTAATAGCACTGAATTCATCGACTCAACTATGTTTGTTGTGAGCATGTCATATCTTCGTCGTGGACTACAAGAACGTGCCCATCTTTCCGGTGGTTCTTCCATCAAGTAGTCATAAGTTTTCTTATCTACATTTGCAATATCTGACATGTATATGTCAAATTCTTTACGCTTGTATACTCTTGCAGCACTTTGGAAAAGTTTTATGACCTCACTTTTCACCTTTCTTCGCTTTAGGTTCTGCTCCAAATGATAGATGCAAATCCCATGATGGCTTTCAGGATATACCTTTACAATGCCATTTGCAATAGCTTGATGCCTGTCTGATAAAAAAATCAAATTCTCACGGCTCCCAATTGCATTGCGAAGCTGACTAAAGTACCACTCATAGGAATTGTTGTTTTCAGATTCTGCTATTCCAAAGGCTAATGGGAAAATTTGGTTATTTGCATCTTTTGAAACTGAAATCATTAAAACACCACGATATTTTGACTTCAAAAAAGTTGCATCAACAGCAATCACTGGTCTACAATGATTCCAACCAGCTATCGATGATCCATATGCGTAAAACATATAAAGAAACCTGAAAATACAATATAAAACAAGGTTAAAATACCTGAAGTTTAGGACAGTCAGTCCTTAACTTACATTTATAAGTTATAAAGTTAAGGAATGTTGTCCTTAACTTTTAAATTCAAAGTTCAAAACTTAAGGACCGAAAGTCCTTAACTTTTAATTACAAGTTCAAAACATAAGGATAGGCAGTCTTCAACTTCTGGTTACAACTCAAAAGTTAACAAGGCTAAAGACAGCATGTCCTAAATTGTTTACCTGTTGTTGTCGTCTATCTTTATGTTAGTATAAGTTCTCGGGTTCTTACTTGTCATCATATACAAGTACGAACACAATAATCCATAATTTTCTTCGGGACTTCCTCTTATTAAAGCGGAAGCATGTTGAATAGCACGCCACGCCTTGTGATATCCAATGTCTAGTCCATGCAATTTTTGCATCTCTGCCATGACAAAAGCTGGTGTAACTTCAAATCTTGGGTCCCGAAGATTATCGATAATGTAACCACTAATCAACTTTGAAGTAGCATGCCTTTGATCTGCTTTCCTAGTGTTAACAGAGCAGTCATGCTTTTTCTCAAGCTTTACTATCTTGAATAATGTTGAGTCTTTAATTCTGAAAGCACACACACACCAACGACACCTATCATCATTGCATGTCAACGAATATCTTGTTGAGCTTGATCTAACAACTTTGAATTCAAAATGTCCTTTGATTGCTATATTGGAAAAAACAGTTAATTATGCTCTTCTTCTTGTCAAATACTGATCCGACTTTTATTTTATCCAAGGAAGCATTTTCTCTTAATATCGTAGTTGGGGATTCTTTTTGTTTCAAATTTGATCTTCGTCTAGTTATTTGAGTGCAGGTTTTGTCAGCAACTACTTCGATTACCGGTGCACTCTCTAAGACTTGAATACCCAAAGCTTGTTCGTTGTCAATCTCTATAATTCTTTGTCCTTCTACTTGAATAGAATCAAATGTTTGATGCACCTCTTCATTTAATGGTTGAGCTTCAACCATATCTACTTCAACTATCTGTTAGCATCGCTCTTGATTGTCATGTTGAGTTTTTGTGTTGGCATGTTCATTGCTTGTTGATGCAAAAACTCTTTCCGAAATATCAACTATGAAACTACAGCTCTTGAAGAGTGAATGAGTTTTTAGCAACTCTATACATGTGTGAAGATCTAAATCTTTGGATACAAGCATTCCTTTGCTTGTTCCAAGGTTGATATCAAACCATATCACTATTTCAAACTTTTCTCTATCCAATTCAATAAGCTCAAAAATCTTTTTAACGAAATCTTCAAACTGAATTGACTCAGGTGCGAGGAAAAGCTTTGTTTGATGATCAAGATATTTATAGTCTTCAGTCCATCTACCATTAAAAACAACTATTATGCATATTGTTTCCATCCTACAAATCAAGAGAATGGGAAACAAAGGACATACGCTATAAAGCAATCCTTGTAGAATTAAGAACATGTGTACTGTAAGTGCAAGACCAAGATAAGGACTGCCTGTCCTTAACATTTAAACATGGAATTAAAAGTTAAGGACTGTCTATCCTTAACTTTTGAACCAGAAATTAAAACTTAAGGACTGCATGTCCTTAACTTTTGAACCAGAAATTAAAAGCTAAGGGCTGCATGTCCTTTAATATTTAAACATATAATTAAAGTTAAGGACTGCTAATCCTTAACATTTAAACATGGAATTAAAAGTTAAGGACTGCCAGTCCTTAAGTTCTAAATATGGAATTAAAAGTTAAGGATTGTCAGTCCTTAACTTTTGAACCAAAAATTAAAAGCTAAGGACGGCCTGTCCTTTAACATTTAAACATGTAATTAAAGTTAAGGACTGTCAGTCCTTAACATTTAAACATGGAATTAAAAGTTAAGGACGACCAACCCTTAACTTTTGAACCAGAAATTAAAAGCTAAGGACTGCATGTCCTTTAACATTTAAACATGTAATTAAAGTTAAGAACTGCCAGTCCTTAACATTTAAACATGAAATTAAAAGTTAAGGACGGCCAACCCTTAACTTTTGAACCAAAAATTAAAAGCTAAGGACTGTCTGTCCTTTAACATTTAAACATGTAATTAAAGTTAAGGACTGCCAGTCCTTAACATTTAAACATGGAATTAAAAGTTAAGGACTGCCAGTCCTTAAGTTTTAAACATGGAATTAAAAGTTAAGGACTGCCAGTCCTTAACTTTTGAACCAGAAATTAAAAGCTAAGGACTGCCTGTCCTTTAACATTTAAACATGTAATTAAAGTTAAGGACTGCCAGTCCTTAACATTTAAACATGGAATTAAAAGTTAAGGACTATCAGTCCTTAACTTTTGAACCAGAAATTAAAAGCTAAGGATTGTCTGTCCTTTAACATTTAAACATGAAATTAAAAGTTAAGGACTGCTAGTCCTTAACATTTAAACATGTATTTAAAAGTTAAGGACTGTCAGTCCTTAACATTTGAACCAGAAATTAAAACATACAATTTGAAACTCAAGCTACAGGACATTGTATACAGAAGAACAGCAACAAAGTGAATGACATTTTGTCCTTAATTTTTTTTATTCAATTTGCAAAATGAGGCCAGTAGAATCAAAGTTAAGGACATAGTGTTCTTATTTTTTTGAATTCAATTTCCAAAATGAAGACACTATGTCCGGAATACAGAATTATCATAGGAGGCGATGTCTATAAATTTATCAATCCAGAAATTAAAAAAAAAAATCTTATCTAATATATAATCAAATCAATACAGATCTAAAAAAGTATAACTATAGCGAAATAAAAATCGATTGAAACACATGAAATTACAACTTACTGTTTATATATGTCGTTTTTTTGGATTAGAATGCTGAATTTTTGACATCGGGAAGAGAAATGGTGGTTCGTCCTCAGTTGATCGCCGCTGTGGTAACTGCTGCTGCTGCTCGCTTCTTCTCTTTGTGTAACTGCTGCTTGTGTTGATAGCATAGGTATAAGTTATACCAGAAGGGTATTTTCGTCCAGTCAGGTATAAGTTTTTTAAAGGAGTGGCTAAAGTCTAAATACATTGAAAACAGTGGCTTTAAAATAAAAGCCACTGCTTTTAGTGGCTATTTGTGTCGTTCGCCCCCAAAGAGATGCCTAACTCTGAAAGGACCATTTTTTTTAATTATGAATTTAGAATTTGAAGTTAGTGTTTAGAAGTAGATATTGTTTATTGTATCTATCTACTTTGTATTCAGCTTCTTGCCCTCCAAGATTATTACAGGAGATGTTTCAGTTATCCTCCACTTATTTCCAAAATTGGTGCCAAAATAATCATAGGCACATCACACATGCCCTTTACAAATGTAATGGATCCCACAATAAATAAAATATACCTTTGGGATGTTGCCCGGCTATGCAAAAAGAATTGAAGAGCTTATGTATGCCACCACCGGGCTTATAATCAGGGGCGAAGCGATATTTACTAGTGGTCAATTGACCATCTTTTATTAAAAAATTACACTATATATATAGCTAAAATATTATATTTTGAAGGTAAATAACATATAATAAATACCCTTTATCGAGGAATTATTTTCACTTCTTTCAAGTTTAAATACCATTAGAGGAATTTCTGACTCCATCCCGTCAAAAGAGATGAAGAGTGCAGTCTAACTCGTAATGCCGGTAGGAGCATTTGTATCTGAAAAATCTGAACAATGGAACGAGTCTAACAACTTGTTTGGATGATTGTTAAATGTTAGGATTGTATCGTATTGTTATTTTAAATACAATGTTTGTTTTAAATGTTACTTAAATTTTATTGTACCGTATTGTTAAATCCGTTATTACGTTACGACGAAAAATGCCACTTTATGGAACGAATGATTTGGTGTGATTGCGTCGTTTCCTTATTTTATTCTTCTCATTTTGTTCTTTTTTATTATTACAGAAAATCCAATTTTATCCTTTATTCTACCTTTTTATATAGTAATATTACCTCAAACCTTTACTTTTTCTTTATAATATTACAAGTTTATTCTTTATATTGTTGGTGCATGACTTCATGAAACGATGGCAAACAATACAATCTATCCAAATATTATATATATCAAAATAATACGGTACAATATTATACGATTCATTATGAGACAATACATAACAACCATCCAAACAAGCTGTAAAATATTAAATCTGTCTCACCTACTTGCCTCCTTCCAAAAGGAGGGAGGACAAGTGTTTGAGAAAACAATTTTACATAGCAAATCATAATTCTTGTGAATTCAATCTTTTAAATGAGATCATTTACGTATCATAAACATTCACATATATTATCATAAACATGTAAACTCACATGCATTTGATAAATAGCACTATGTTCCAATTTATGTGAATCTATTTAATTATATGTGAATCCATTTGATTGAGCACGGAGTTTGAAAAAGAAATTGAAGACACTTAAAACTTGTGATCGTCAACAAACCATTACATTTGTGTGACTATAACTTTTTTGAAATTTGTGGTATTAAACATGCCTAAGTAATTATGTGACTAAAAGTTTCTCATTAAGGATAGAATTAGAAGTTGAATTAAATTATTTTCAAATTTAAAAACGAGTCTTTCTTTTTTGAATGGTCCACAAAGGAAGTAGGCACTTTTGGGTCCACAAAAATTCAGGTCTACAAAACTGTGAGACAAAAAAGATGTCTCATACAACTAGTGTAAGTTGTATAAGATACAAAATAAAATTTTTCTTAGTTTGGATATTGTTGAGTCCGAAACCTTTTTAATCATTTTTTGGACAAAAACACTTTTGTACTACTTTAAAAAAAAGTTACATAAATGAGTAAAATGCAGTATTATACTGCGAATTACTTTAACGGAAATTTTGCCGTTAAAGTAATTTGCAGTATAGTACTGCGTTTTACTTAATAAATTATTTTTTTTGTAATTCGCAGTACTATACTGCTGGGCCTATATTTTATTAAAGTTGTTCGCAGTATTATACTGCGTTTTACTTTGTTCGCAGTATAATACTGCGAACAGCTTCAATAAAAGATAGCCCTTCTTCTTCCTTGGACCATTGAACCGAAGGAAACCAAAAACCTTCGATGTTGCTGGTCGCCCCACCCGTCACCTAAAGAGCAAGGAGTATAGGTCCCACATACAAGACAAGCTTTGAATCCCACTCGTCACCTAAAGAGCAAGGAATGTAGGTCCCACATACAAGACAAACTTTGGATTCCTTCTTTCGGGTGCAAAAATTCGATTTCAATCAAATTCATAAAACTTAAATCGAGGTATTTCAATTTTGTTTATGTCGAAACTCATATAGTACATGCATATTTGTATTATTTAATGTGTTTCCATGTTAATTTGTGTTATGTTTGTGTTTAAATTTGTATCTTATTTATACCCGGATTGATTTATTAGCTTTGGTACAAAAAATTGTTAAAATTTGATAAATTATTTGTATTGTTAAAAAATTAATATTATTTATTTTGTTTGTTGTTCATATTTGTATTTTATGTTAGTTGTTTTTATATGTAATAATGACCTTTTAGCGTAGTAAAATAAATAGCCTTTTAGCGTAGTAAAATATAGAGCCTTTTAGTGTAGTAAAATATAGAGCTTGTTAGTGTTGTAAAATATAGAGCCTTTTAGCGTAGTAAAATGTAGAGCCTTTTAGTTTAAGTATGTAGTAACTGCAAACTCTATCCAATTACACTTTACAAAATTAATTATTTAATTTATAACAATAAACTTACAAAAGTAACAAATTTCTATATGTTGTAAAATTAACTCAAATATCGAGCCTGGAACCCATACATAATTATTCAGTCCAATTTTAAACATAATTAATTATTTAATTTATTAAGCTAGCACACACAATTCTAAAAATGTTAAAATTGACACGCATAATAATTAAGGATAACTCGGTGCTACCGGGCCTAAAAAATCGAGCCTGGAACCCATACATAATTATTCAGTCCAATTGTAAATATAATTAATTATTTAATTTATTAAGCTAGCACACACAATTGTAAAAATGTTAAAATTGACACGCATAATAATTAAGGATAACTCGGTGCTACCGGGCCTTAAAAATCGAGCCTGGAACCCATACATAATTATTTAGTCCAATTGTAAACATAACTAATTATTTAATTTATTAAGCTAGCACACACAATTCTAAAAATATTAAATAATTAAGGATAACTCGGTGCTACCGAGCCTCAAAAAATGAGCCTGGAACCCATACATAATTATTCAGTCCAATTGTAAACATAATTAATTATTTAATTTATTAAGCTAACTCACACAATTCTAAAAATGTTGAAATTGACACGCATAATAATTAAGGATAACTCGGTGCTACCGGGCCTTAAAAATCGAGCCTGGAACCCATACATAATTATTCAGTCCAATTGTAAACATAATTAATTATTTAATTTATTAAGCTAACACACACAATTAATTTTGTTTAAATTATAGTAGACGACATGGACTTTCCTCCGCCTGCGCATCCCGGACCTGCCGAGGATCAGCTACTAGTGTTGCAGGGCGACCATAGGTCCTCATTTGTATGGGAGGGACAGCTATCGATGCAGCCTCTCCGCCCCAGGAGACCTGACGATTTATGGGAGTTCATCGGGGAGCATTCTTTCCATGCCAGCGTAGTCGCGCGCCTACAGGCTACGGGCTTCTATACGATTTTTGAGCTTGGACGGATGCAGCTTGATTGGTCTCTCATCACGGCCTTGGTAGAGCGGTGGCGACTGGAGACACACACTTTTCACTTGCCCACTGGAGAGACCACAATCACGCTGGAGGATGTTCAGGTTTTGTACGGGCTGCGCGTAGATGGACAGGCCGTAGCACTGTCCCAGTACATTAGATCCATGACGCGTGCACAGTTTTTGGATATGATGGGGCATCTCACTGGTTATAGACCTCAGGGTGACGCTGGGGGCAGTCGCGTTGCTTTGTCAGCCATCAGAGATCATATGGCATTTTTGCACCCAGACATTACCGGCGAGACTGATGATCTCCACATTGAGAGGTACACGCGGTTGGCGCTGCTCCTGCTTTTCGGGTGTGTCTTGTTCCCGAACACTTCGGGAAGTAAAGTGAGTATGAGCTTTCTCCATCATCTTCAGCAGCTGGATGGTTTACCCCAGTACAGTTGGGGTGCTGCTGTTCTCGCATACCTATATAGGAGCATGTGCCGGGCGAGCATGGGCCCAGCGGTGGACATATGTGGTTTTCTGCCCCTCCTACAGGTGACAACATTTTCAAATACTCTGTTCATTTCTCCGAATTCTATATGGTCTAAATGACTCATAAGTTTTACATCAACCTTTTATCTTAGGTTTGGCCCTGGCAACAGATCATGCCGTTGCAGCCACCTCTACCACCACTTGCGCCTGGTGAGGCTTATCCGTTTCTCCCTCTAGCTTCTAGGTGGATTCTTCGGCGTGGGAACTACCGAGGGACCGATGCTCATCATAATCTCCCCCTTATCAGGGATGTGCTAGATATGCTGGTGGACGGACAGGTAGATATGTACCTACACTTACTTGTTTAAATTGAGTTGTGTTGCGCATACTCACTTTTATGTTATTATTTGGCAGTTCATCTGGACGCCATACAGCGACGAGTTGGTAGCTCAGTTGCCCTTTTATTGCTCAGTCGATCGAATGCTTTGGAGCACCTCCGTCCCGATGATCTTCTTCGATATGGTTGAGTATCATGCCACAGAGCGTGTGCTTCACCAGTTTCACCGTCCCCAGCCTATACCGAGGGATCCTGGATGGGTGGCTATACACTATCAGCGGGATGACCGTGCCAGGCTGGACGATATATATATGGGATGGCTAGAGCAGCAGGTCCATATTTGGGAGGAGTAGCGAGCTGACCGTATTCCGCCAGCACCTACATTTACCCAGCAGGCCACTATTCATATGTATGCGTCATGGTACCGCCGTCACACCCGACTGATTATCGGGAACCCCATTCATGTACTTGGCGAGCGCTACAGACCATACGCCGGGAGACACGAGGCACTGGTATGTTTTTTGGCTTATTAATATCGTATAATTGTGATATTGCGTTATTTAATTAATATTTTAAATATTTCACAGGCTATTGGGCATCATCACCTCTACAAGTTGGGACAGGAGATGCAGCAGCATACCGACATCCCTACAGTCGTTGACTATGGCCGGCGGGTGGCACAGTTGGCTCGTCGGACCCTGTTTCAGGCGAGAGATGCCGCGAGGTTGGACCACGAGGCTCAGTATGCGGCGCCAGATGACTACCATCGGGGTAGGGGTGTCCCACGAGGCAGGGGTAGGGCACGAGGGAGGGGTGCCCCACGAGGTAGGGGTGCCCCACGGGGTCGCGGGGGACGGCGAGGAGGTGGTCCCCAGCAAGGGGCGTTGAGGCACCTGTCGACCCACCTGTTGAGGGACATGATGAGGACTTTGGAGTTGTGGTGCTTGGAGATAATCAGCCGGGTTATATACCTCGGGAAGATGAGCCTTCCAGCAGCATGCCTTCGTACAGCCTTCAGCTATCTCTGCCAGCATCGCAGGTCACCCCGTCAGGAGCATTGTCGATCACGGGTACATTCGACGGGGATGTAGACCAGTACTTTGCATGCCCATCTACCGCAGCTGAGGATCGGCCCACCCGGGACGTGGATGGCGGGCGCAGGTTGAGTTATGCCTCATCCCCGGCGGTTGATGCGGATCTATCACAGGCACAGGTATGTTTGTATTACTTTAAAATTTTAATTTGTTTTCTTTTCCTTAATGAGTTGCCATTAATTAATTTTTAACTTTCTTATGAAGGCATCGTCCCAGCCCATCTTTGAGGCCACTACATGCTTTGATGAGGACACCACCGATGCGTATATTCAGGAGGCCGACGAGACCACGGTGGGAAAATATTTTTTGACTTAACACGTACAATACAAATATACTTTGTCACATGCTAAGTTTAGTACTTGTTTTGTAGGTTGCTGATGGCCCGACGGCCTATTCTTCCGATCCTGCCAGCTGTGGTGTCGATGATGCTGCACATCCTCACATAAAGAGGCGGCTTGATGATGATGATCCAGATAGTGTACCCGGGCGACAGGGGATGCGACTCAGGCCAGCAGCAGCACTGAAGCACACAGGCTGCGGGACTCACTGATTTACTTAGGTTTTTAGTTTGTGTAAATAGTGCATTATGTATATAATGATAACAATTATCTTTTAACAACATTTATATTTTAATTGCATTTGAACAGCAGTTTTACTTAAACAGTACACAAGAAACACAAACATTGCAAAACGTAGTACTATACTAGAACTAAAACCATCACTGCACAAAGGATAACAGTACACAGAAAAACAAACAATAGAACTAAAACCATCACTGCACAAAGGATAACTAAAACTAGTTTTTTTCACACGGTTTTCATCTTTTTCAGAACGACAAGACAACTCCATAAAACGTAGTACTATACTACGTTTTATGTGTTAAATTTTTCTGTAATAAACCAGCTTTTTTCACATGGTTTTCATCTTTTTCAGAACGACAAGCCAACTCCATAAAACGTAGTACTATACTACGCTTTATGTGTTAAATTTTTCTGCAATAAACCAGCTTTTTCACATGGTTTTCATCCTTTTCAAAACGACAAGACAACTCCATAAAACGTAGTACTATACTACGCTTTATGTATTTTGTCTCGCCTATAAATAACGGCATCATTATAGTTATTTTATGTGCTCAAAATTAGTAAAAGCAAATATTTCATTAAAAGTAAGGTTTTTTTTTACTAAAAGCAAATATTTCATCAAATGACTCAACCTCTTCGTGCACCAAAGTGCAACTGTGGAAAAGAATGCTCGATGCAAAATTGTTGGGACGATGGTGAAGTTGGACGCCGCTACTGGTGCTGTATGAACCAGTTATACAAGGTTCCCGGCGAACCTATTTGTGATTTTCAGGAATGGGTTGATGAACCATGTTATCAGGAATGCTACAGAGAACAACTGCAGTTTCTTCATAATATGTGTTTATGCCAACGGGAAACACAAAGAGAAAGCGATAGAATTATTGTCGAAATGAGGGCGAAACTGAAGGAGGTGGGAGAAGAAAAATGGAAAGCACAAAAGGAATAAAAAGAAAAATATAAACGGGAACTTGCGGAGGTGAAGGCGAAACTGAAAGAGGTAGAAGAAGAAAAAGAACGAATGGAAGAACGATTTAAGTGGTTGGAGCGGAGAATAAATGGCAACCGGGACTAAACATTTGCTTGTATGTGTTTAGTGTATTTTTCATATTTCATGTATTTTTATTATGTTGTCCTGTTATGTTTGTGTTTGTGCTGTAATAATGCTTTATTTTAATTGAAGTGCAAGTTAAGTTTAAGTGCTTGTGTTGTTATATGAAACTATCAAACCACGCTTTACATATTACATTTCCTACAATTAAACAGCTTTTTCTTCACTCATTTCAAATTGTGGAACATAATTTTATTTGATATATATTGCAACATACACAAGTAAAAACATGTATTACAAAAAACAATACCAAAATAAAAGACTAGGGGTATCCTTGATAGTTGGGTACATTCGACGAACTTGCACCAGGAGCCGGATTACCACCGCCACGCACACCACCTGAAAGACATTTACGACGGTCGTGTCCTGTTTGCGAGCATATGCCACATTTACGCGCATAAACGGTGTCACCAACATCCATTTGGTTCCGTATACGCGTTCTCTTTTGCACTTGCAGCTTGCGCAAATAGTCCTTGTTACATACCATCTTAAAAGGTTCCGGCAGCCAATAATGCTCAGCACCTAATGGCTGCAACTTCCCACTATACGTGTCTATGTATGCAACAACATTGTATTGCCTATCAATATAGTTTGTTGCCCCATATCCAACTTGTTGAAAGCACTTCAACGCATGTGCGCACGACATGTGGTAGATGGTCCATTTCCCATATGAACATAACCTTCTATTTTCATTCACCGTCTGTAGATTATTCCCACGGTGTCCGCGGATAGCGATCTTAACTTCAAAAATACCCCGTTCATGATCGTACTGAAGAAATGAATGTCACTGTGCTCGCCTCCTGGACCTTTCAAATCTTCTCATGGGTATTGGCATAAATTGAACACCCCTGTCCATCAATGCTGATGCAGCTGCATGCCTTTCAACAAACCTCTCCGCACTCTGTTTGAATGTTATGCAGACCATGGCAGTGACAGGCAGTCCACTGGCAGACTTCAACAAGCCGTTGAATGACTCTGACACGTTTGTAGTGAGGACTCCCCATCGTCTGCCGCCATCAGCATGCAATGTCCACATGTGAAGCTCATGCCCCATCAACCAAGTATAGGCTCGTGGTTCTAACTGCCGGATCGCTTCCATGCGCCTCATGAATTTGCACTGCTGGTGCTCAGTTGCAGCCAGCCACATTAAGTCATGCAATGCCTTGTCAGGATATTTCTTCTGGAAATTGGCCTTCAGGTGACGCACACAGTAACGGTGGTATGCATATGGTTCCTGCCATTCAGGAAAGTGACGTACAGAACTTAAAATACCACCATGCCGATCAGATATTAGACAAATACCTGAACGCTGTTTGACAACGTGCTGCTTCAAGTGGTTCAAAAAAATCGTCCATGTCTCTTCACTTTCGTTGGCACATATGGCAAAAGCTAGTGGAAATATTTGCCAGTTGTCATCTACTACGACTGCAATCAAAAGCTTAATATCATACTTTCCATAGACATGAGTATCGTCTATGGAAATAACAGGACGACAATGCATAAAACCATCAATTGCTGGTTTAAATGACCATAACACATAGTTGAAAATATATTCGGGTCTGTCTGGACTCCGCTCACGCCTCCATTCAACAATAATCCCGGGGTTAAAGTGTTGCAGTGCGGCCATGTACCTGGGCAAATTTGAAAAAGACTTATCCCAGTCGCCATAAATAAGTTCAAAGGCACGTTTGCGATCGAGATATGCCTTTCTTTTGGTTATAGTACAACCATACTCCTGGTGGACGGCTGTAATACACTCTTTAATCTTGAACCTAATGGACACTTCCAAATATGGAATCAAGACAAGAGAAATCAAGTCCACATCTAAGTTGAAGTGATTCTCATTGTATGTGTCCATTTCACATCTGTGCTCGCTAATAAATTTACCCACTTTCCACAAACCTGATTTCTTCTTGGTGGCACGCAACATCCAGTGACAACCCATAAAGTCTCTACGACATACAGCCTTGTATTTCTCCATAGTTGACTCACTTACCGTCATCTCACGGCACTCTCTTATACTGTAGATTTTTACAGCCCTAATTAGGCGAGCGTTATTGGGGAAATACATGCCTTTTGTCAGAACAGCTGGTCTAGACTCATCCCACATCGCTGATCGAAATTCATCATCATCCCTTGTGAGGGCATCCACGTTCGGCATGCTTGGCAAATTATCAAGGTAGGGAATATTCCGCTCATGAAATGGCACGTGGGACTCGTACACTCTTGGTCTAGCTGGAGGTGGAGGAACATGCTCCCTCGTCAACTCAGGTTCAACATTCACTTCCACCTCATCATCACCCTCATCATGGAAGGGTGTGTCATCCCCAAACTCATCCGCATTGTTATCATAATCACTATCATCTTCCTGACTCTGCGCATCTGCCAAATCACGAGTAAATACGTCGTCTATGGGCAACTGTGTGAGGTCAGGAGCTTCAAGAAGCTCATTTTCAATGCACATAAAGAACAAAATGATAAGTTACCCAACTAGATAAATACTTTAGATATAGCTATATCACTTTACTTACAAGTCGTACTGTCTTGACGTTTCATGATGGATATTTTCTTGTTGGTGATGACTCCCAGATGGACCACCATGGTCCAATACTCCAGAACTACGCATATTCCAACTAGGGGCAGGGTCATAACTTGTAAAATTCATATCCGGACGGTACCCCCTATGAAAAATATGAGTGTTAATACAAATCCAATTAAAACATAAATTAAACATCGCTAAAGCGTAGTAAAATTGAAGTTTACCAGTCGTCTTGTTGATTATCTAAAGTCGAAAAATTATTTTGTGGTTGTTCATTCGCCGGTGGTGACAAGTTTAAATCAAGACAAGCTCTTTCATCACTAATCTGTCCGGCAAAAACTGCTCCAGAATAACCACCCGATGATTGGGGGTTATCCCTACTATGCACGCCCTCATTATTGGGAACGTCTTCCACCTTGACGTACATTTCCAATAATTTTATTACAATAAATTCCCTATATTCATCCGGAATCAGCAAAAAATCTCTAAGAGTTTCATCATCCTCGATGTTAAACTCAGA
This sequence comes from Nicotiana tabacum, assembly GCF_000715075.1. NCBI lineage: Eukaryota > Viridiplantae > Streptophyta > Magnoliopsida > Solanales > Solanaceae > Nicotiana > Nicotiana tabacum. The sequence continues at coordinate 14,410,605 of NC_134085.1, forward strand.
ATAATAAGCAAACGCCTGCGGAGTCACTTAATACGGAAATCTACCGGTTATTTTAAGGTTAACCGAACGCCTCCTCTCATTCATTTTTTACGTAACAACGATACTAATTTATTGTACTCCATAGTAAACGGCAATTTAACATGACATTGTGGAGGTGAGCTATACCTCACAGAGTTATTCTCCAACACAACCTCACCCCCCAATATAGTGGAACCCTTATTTTTGCCACTTCAGACATTATAAAAAAATAATTGAAGAAGAAGAGAGAAGTATGAACGTAAGTTTGAAATAAAGTATTGAATGAATTTTTATAAAATTGAAACGCCTTTAAATAAGGCAAGTCCGACGTTGGGGTGTAGAATTTTTCTATGTAAAACGCAGTACAATACTACATTTTATGTATTGAATTATTGTTGTGTCAGTTCATTATTGGTGGGGGCAAAAACCAGAGTACAACGCAATTATTTAATGTAAAACGCATTATTATACTGCGTTTTACAAATGTATCTTAGTAAAACGCAGTATAGTACTACGAATTACAAAAATAAATAATTTATTAAGTAAAACACAGTACTATACTGCGAATTACTTTAACGGCAAAATTTCCATTAAAGTAATTCGCAGTATAATACTGCGTTTTACTCATTTATGTAACTTTTTTTTTAAAGTAGTACAAAAATATTTTTTGTCCAAAAAATGATTAAAAAGGTTTCGGACTCGGTTTATATAAACCGGAACGAAATGAGTATTTAAGAGAGGTTTTGAAAGCCATAACACTTACCTGTAGGTCTAAAGCATGTCCACTCTTACACCGGGGAAATTCCTATTAGAAGCCAGCATTCCATCATATGTACATTATGATGTCCAATCAATACCCACGGGATCGACTATGGAATAGTGTCAAGTGGTAGTACAATACTGTCAAAACTAGATTGCTAACAATATCCAAACTAAGGAAAATTTTATTTTGTATCTTATACAACTTACACTAGTTGTATGAGATATTTTTTGTCTCACAGTTTTGTAGACTCGAATTTTTGTGGACCAAGAAATGTAAGATTGAGGCCCACAAATTTGTGAGAAAAAAAAAAGCCGCGCACAACAACTAATGTCCGTTGTGTGAGGCATTCAATAAAATTTCTCCCAAACTAACCCCAAACATCAGCTAGATATGCTAGCAAGGATAATCATAAATGAAAAAGCCTAAAGGCTAATTTTAGAAATAGATAGCACATAAACAACTAGGTAGCATGATCTGGTTTTATTGCCTGCAATTAGGAGTGGCAAGCGGGCGGGCGGGTCGGATATGATTCGGGTGGAAAACAGGTAATGAAAATACGGATAAATTATCCAACCCGACCCATATTTAATGCGGATAAAAAACGGACTAACCAGCGGATAATATGGGTAACCATATTATCCGTGACTTCTTGCATATGATTACTTTTGAGAGAATTTTTAGCTAGCGTTTGGACATAAATTTAGTTGAAACTTGAAAAAATAATTTTTGAAGTAGTTTTGAAAAATAATTTTTGGAAGTTGAAATTATGTTTGGACATGCATTTTATTTGAAAAACAATTGATGTTTTGTGAGTGGGAGAACAAGTTTCACCCAAAATCCCCTAAACTAGATTTTGGGAACTTGAAAAATAATTTGAGAAATTTTTCAAAAATATATCATTAATCTATGAACAAACAATGTTTTCAAAAAAGATTTGAAAAAACGTTGCCAAAATGTATGGCCAAACGGAGCCTTAGTCTCCCTAACTTGAGTAACCTCCAATTTGAGGTTTTACAAATGTAAAAGTTAGACCCATTGGCTACCCATTGATTATCCATTTTCTAAATGGTTAATATGGTTCTCATCCATATTTGACCCGTTTTTAAAAAGTTCATTATCCAACCCATTTTTTAGTGGATAATATGGGTAGTTAACTGTTTTTCTTTGAACCATTTTGCCACCCCTACTTGCGACCAACATTGTGTTATAAAGACAAACACATACATCTCATTCCCTTCAGTATCATTAACCCTTTTAAATTGTAGACACACTCATCTACAGACAGAACTCCTACTTATTAACAAAATAAATAAATGTTCATCCTAATGATTCTTTTTTCTTCTTGTGCATTTTTTTTTTGGGGGGGGGGGGGGGGGTTGTGGTTTGATCCATATTGGTAATACTGGTTCTAATCTAACGTATGAAACCTCAAAAGTAATCAGTAGATCAGTAAAAGAAACCAAATTATCAAATGTCAATAATGTGAAGCTTCTGTATGAATCAAGTGTCACATTTATGAGAGATCTCCTATAAACATTAACAGCCAAAAATATGCAGGATACTGCGATAAGTGTGACAAAGAACCAATCAGTAATTTAGTTGACGGGATGTAACAATTTTTAAAAGCAGAACGAAAGCATGTCGATTGTACTAAAATCAAAGAACACAAGAGAAGATGACCATCACACCTGAAATTGCAGAAACTAGCCTTAACTTCTCGTTCACAAGCCCGTGTTGCGATTCTAAAGAAAACCAGGAGAACTCACAGACAAAGAATGAACCTGGCCATTCTTGTCTTTGTACAACAGATGAACTCCACATTTCTTAACAAAATCTTCAGTTGGAAAGTCATAGCATTCAATAAGAATGCTCATCATTTCTCTGCCTTTAACTGGACATTTGAAGTAATTTGGTGGTATGTAATGGATGGACGAATTTTCTGCAAAGGATATGGTCGTCCACAGACGATGGTTAAACTCAACGCCATTTGTTTGATTGACAATGGTGGCTTTAGGATAAACATTTTTAGTTTCATCCACTGTTCCATAAACAACCCAAAGGAACATGCCCAAGAATGTACTCTCCCCCTGTAGAGGCATATTGAAGCACATTGAACATCCATCTACTTTGTAGCTAAACCAATTCGGAACATTGCTGTTGCAAAGCCCTAGTTGGAGCTCACTACCATGTTCATAATGGGCCTGTTTCATGCAAATCAATGATAAGTAATACAATAAGATAGATTAAATACAAGAATGACCCATACTATTTCAAAAAGTTTCCGGTAAAAGGTGCACTAAGTTCCCGCTATGTGCGGGGTCCGGGAAAGGGCCAGATCACAAGGGTCTATCGTACGCAGCCTTACCCTGCATTTCTGCAAGAGGCTGTTTTCACGGCTCAAACCCGTGACCTCCTGATCACATGACAACAATTTTACCAGTTACGCCAGTTATGCCATGGTAGCAATTAATCAAACTTGCTTGTTTGATTAATTCAATTCATAACTAAGATTTAGACTTGAATTTATGTATTGACCGAGCCTCTTAGCCTTGAGTTTAGGAGCCTTGCAATTGAATAAGTTGATGTAGCGTATGGAATGAAGGTTGTCCAAGCCCAGAATCTCTATCAATCTTTCGCAATGACTAAGTTCCAAGTTCTTCAATTTACTCAAGTTAGATACATCGAGTAGTCTTCCAAAACTCTTGCAGCTCCATAAGCTTAGTCGTCTGACAGAATCAAGGTTCTCCAAGCCTTGAATCTCCATCAACATTTCACAACGACACAAGTCCAGTTCCTCCAACCTTTTCAAGCCTGACAAATTTGGAAGTCTCTCTAATGACTTGCACTTATAAGCTCTGATATTCTGAAGAGTGGGAGGAATTTCAGGAATACTTTTAAGATTCGGACATTCGCTTAAATTCAGATACTTTAGACTGGAAAGGTCACAAAGGTTGAAAGGTATAGCACGAAACTTATTTTTGCTAAAACATAGATTCTGTAAAGATGATAAGCTCGCAAGAGAAAAAGGAATATCATCTTCAGTCATATTCCAGTTCTCAATTTGTAAAACTTTTAAAGCACTTAAATTTGAAAATGAAGAAGGTAAATATCCCACTCTACTAAGGCTTCTTTTTGGTTGCAACCAAGTTGAGAATATGTCTGAAAATTTGGATTGTCTTTTCAATACGAGGTCTTGTCATAGCAATAGCATCTCCAAGTTCTTTAAATGTCCAACAGAACCAGGTAATCTTGTAATAGCTGTTGCAACTGCATTCAACTCTTTCAGACCTTCCAACTTTCCCAAATCGTCAGGCAATTCTTCTAGTTTTGAGCAGCCATAGAGATATAAGATTTCAAGTGATTTTAACTCACAGATTCTTCGTGGGAGTTCTCGTAGGTTCATACAATTAGCTACGTCTAACATACGAAGTCTCTTCAATTCTCCAATTGTTGAATCCAATCCCATCAAATTTGAGCAATAACCAAATGATAACTTCTCAAGACTATGTAAACCAACGAACTCTGGGGATTTCTTGAGATTCTCACAACTGTAGAATACCAACATCTTCAAACACTTGAAATACTGATTCCCAAAAGTAGAACACAAGTAAGAATGATAGTAATAAGATTTCTTCTTTGTTTAATTTACTATAAAAAGATCAGAAATTCAGTACTCAGAAGACATGCCAAACCTTTAATGGCGCTTGGGATTCCTTGAAATTGCCAAAACTCATGTTGAGAATGACAAGATTCTCCAGACAAAAGTCAGATGGCAAGCATTTCAAAGGGCAATAGTGCCAATGCAAATATTTTAGTGACTTTGGTAGATACTGAAAACTTCCATATAACTGCAAATGATTGATGCGTAGGAGTCTTAACTTGGCCATTTTTTCAAATGCTTTTGTACTAAAAGGTACATCCTTCAATGCTGAAGATTCAAGGACTATTCCTTCAACTGCTTTTGTGCCCTGTAGCAAGGAACAAAAAAAAACCTTGGTGACTATAAATCAGACAATAAGAAAATCAGGACAAAATCCTAACAACATTAACATACTAATGGCGTCTAGGCGGAGGCCGGACTTCTTGGTTCAAAAAGAAAAAAAGAAGTTAAAAAGATTGTAGCTAGTGAGACTTGAACCTATGACCTTACAAAGGTTTTGAAACCCGTTAATCACTAAGCTATGCTTTTGGGCTGTGTCAAGAAGATTCAAAACTTAATATATAGAGGTAAAAAATAGATTTTGCCTTATATATACAGTGTAATTTTTCGGCGAAGGGGGTTCGGGCGAACCCCCTTCCGCCCTCCTAAATCCGTCCCTAGGAACAACCTCTATAAAGTAGCTGAAGGGAATAGTATGATACCTTGTGTCCTATTAATACATCAGAAATGTCTTTAGGGCACCATAATCTGCTACGCTTCCCCGGGTTATCGGGTGATTCCCTATGAACAATTTCTCGTCCCATATCCCGGATCAAATTATGCACATTCAAATTCTTATTTTCATCGATTGCTAACAAAGATTTGTCAATCAATTCGCAAATTTCAACCTCAGGGTAAAAACCGCATGCTGTGAATATACCTACGACCTCACTCTTCTGGACTTTGAAGCAGAAACAAGCAATATCAAGGAAAACAGCTTTTGTAAAATCATCAGGAAGTCCATCAAAGCTTATTCTGAGTTTTTCATGAATATCGTTAGAAGGAATCGTCTTTAATTTCTCCAAGGCATTTTTCCATTCTTCGATCTTTTTATCAGACAAATAAGCGCCCAAAACTTGAAGAGCTAATGGAACTCCTGCACAGTAAGTTACAATACCTTCCACAAGCATACTATAGTCTTCAGCCGGTGGTGCATTTCTAAAGGCGTGTAAAGTGAAGAGTTGTAAAGAGCTTTCGTGATCCAATTTCATGGCTTCATATTGCTCATTCAATTGTAGTTCTTTGAGCAAATGCTTGTCTCGGGTTGTTATAACAACTCTACTACCCGGGCGAAGCCAATCACGTTCTCCAAGTAATGCATTTAACTGGCATTGATCGTCCAAATCATCAAGGACTATGAAAACCTTTTTCTGCCAAATCCCTTCTTTGATCAATGTAATACCCTCATCCACATTGTGCACTTTGATCTTTCTCCTAAGAATCGTTCGAAGAAGTTGCTCTTGTAAATGAACTAATGCATTATGTCTTTCAGAAGCCCCTGATTTCACATTTTCAAGAAAGCAACTTGCCTCAAAATGCTGAAGAAGTTGGTTAAACACAGCTTTTGCAAGAGTTGTTTTGCCAATTCCACCCATGCCGTGAATCCCAATCACACGAACATCATCACAACCTCCTTTGAACAATAACTTCTCTATTTGATTAACACGGGGAAAAAGTGCCACAGGGTACTTGGTAACATAGAGGGGTGTTCGAGATTTGACTTCCTGTAAGACCTCCTCAATAATAATATGGATAAATTTGGATTCAAACCTGCAAGTGAAGCAAAGCATCATTTTTGTTTCTTTAGTGAAAACAAAATCATCCAACTATAGCTTTTTCATTCAGAAAATAAAGTGCACCACAATAGCGTCATTATCTCCCTGTTGGAGTGCCATGTCATATTAAAAACTCATTTTTTATTGATATGACCCATTTAACTACATGAGAGCCTGATCCAGTAACTTCTTTCCACTTTTTTAGGGATCAAATAAATGAAATGCGCCTTCAACCTTTCTTAAATAGTCGCTGATCATACAAGAAGTTCATTGCCATCTGATCATCGCATCCCAAAATTGTTGAAGAAGGCCGTACTGAACTGGACATTCTAACAGCTAATTAAAAGCTTCCGATTTTTCATCATTCTCTGGTCGCCCCTGTCCAGCTGAACTGGACATTCCGAAGTTTGTTGCTAGACATGAATATGGGACTACCGTTTGTGACAAGTAAAGTGTTCTGCTTGGCTGCCACAATAGTACTCTTGTTCAAACCACATAGGAGTGCTTGTAGAGGACTATGAGAAACTATATCAAGAGGAGCTGATTGCAACAAAATTTCAGAATGTCCAGTTCGGTTGGACAAGGTCAGTTTAACATGGTATTAGATCAGATAGAGAGAGGTCCAGAGTTCAATTCTACCTGAGACACATTATCAAAAGGAGTTTCCATAGGCTTTGCCCATAGTTTTAGATGAGATAGTCAGAGTTAAACATGTCTCCCCCTTCCCCAAAAAAGGAGATGAAAATCTATATAAAACGTCACAAAAAGAAACGACATTATAATAGAAGGAAATATTACCCTTCAGCAACATGCTTGAGATCCCATCCTGATAAATTACCAACTCTACTGAGTGCAGCTCTCCATAGTTGAATGTTTTGCTCTGATTGAGAACATATTCCATGCCTTTCAAAGGCTTCAGCGAAAATTCCTGTTTGTTTGCGCACATCAGAAGGGTCAATATCATAGAATATAGGAAGAACTAACCGTTTGGAATTCTTTTTGAGCTCAAGGATATGTAGAAGCTCATTAAGACACCTTCTAGATGAGGCATAGTTTTTGGAAAGAACAATAATAAAAATGATTGATCCTTCAATTGCATTCATGACTACTTCAGAGGAAACATGTCCCCCCTCATCATCAGTTCTGAATGTATTGACCCCAACTTGGCAGAGTGTTAAGTATAGTTGATCTGCAAAGTATTTTGAAGTATCACCACCTCTACAACTCAAGAAGACATCATATTTCCAAGGGCGAAGTGCAAGCGAAGGCTGAGAATTAGACGATTGATCTTTGCCTTTCTGATCAGCCATGTACCGAAGTTGGAGTAAATAAACTTGTTCTGATGCAAATTGCAAGATAGTTTTTGATACAGAGACAACTCTATAACTAAAAGTGCCTCAAAATGATGACTTCAGTTTCTCAACTATTGTTTTGAGTACAAGTAACTTTACTAAGAAAAGAATCACCTACTATTTTTGAAGCTCTCTTGAATTTAAAGGATCTCTCGTGATTTACATTCATTTAACTGTTAGACACAACCCCTTATAAGCTTTTCATTTTTCAATTATAACCTGCTTCTTTTGTCCCTTCTTTCATTCTCCTTATTTAATTAATTGCTTAACTATCTTCCTTTTAGTAGTGGTATATGACTAATTAGGTTGGTAAACTTGGTCTTTCTGGTTGATTAAATTAAGAAAGATGTTCCAATTTTTTAAAGTGATTATTCTTGACTGTGTTGGAGACCTCAAGCTAAGTTGCTCTAACATGGGTACGGGTGTCCGATACGGGCGCAGATCTAGAGGTCGAATCCTTTAAGACGAAACTTTTAAGACTCAAAGATATGGATCCTAGAACCGACACGGATGCAGGAATTCGGCTAAAAATAATTCAAAAATAAAATTAAATATATCTCTAAATTATTTGGAGTAGTTACCTATAAGCTATAACTTGTTAAATGTGAATTTCTTCTTCATTCGTGTTTTTGCAACTGTTCTCTTACTTTACATAGTCAAAAGAATCAAAAGCTTAAAGATTTCAAAGCAAGCTCCACGTATAATTTTTTGGGATAAAGAAAAACTTGTTCTTTTATGGTCAATTGAAATGTATAAATAAAAGTAAATCAAATATAAAAAGTTAGATAGTGGTGGGCGCGAGACAAAAAAGATTGCACACGGTCATGACAGCTAGAAAGCATATCAGTTTTCAAGAGGAAAGCAAATCACTTTTCAAAAAGCATATCCTAATTTCTCTTTCGTCTCCGTCTATCTGCACTTGCCTCTTCTTCTTTCCTTAGTTTCTTCCCCAGCAAAACTTTTTTCATGTCTGTTTTTTTTTTCCGGTATAAAACCTTTTCCTTCTTTGTTTGGTCAAGATGATCGAATCCGACACAGATCCCACACCTTTGTCTGTATCAGTGTCATGTCGATACGAATACGACACCCAAATTACCGTGTCCGAGCAACTTAGACCTCAAGTCCTCAACTTTCTTTCCCTTTCCCCATATATTTTTAAGTGATTATTTGGAGTTGGAAAGACAAACATAGACACTTCTGGCATTTAAAATCAGATTGTGATTTACATCTTGCTTGGATGGTTGTTACTGTTATATTGTATTGTTATTTAAATATAATGTTTGTTTTGATTTAAATTTTATTTTATCGTATTGTTAAATTCATCATTACGTAAAGATGAAAAGTATCACTTTATGGAACGGTCGATTTGGTGTGAAAGCATTGTTAACTCATTTTTTTCAATTATCTTGCTCTTCCTTATTATTAAATAATATTATTTTATTATTTATCTTACTTTTTTATATAATAATTCTGCCTCGTACCTTACTTTTATTTTATTTTATAATATTATAATATTATTCTTCATATTATTAGTGCATGACATCATGAAATGACGATAAACAATACAATCTATCCAAACATTATATACATCAAAATAATGCAGTATAATACAATACTATACGATACATTATGAAACGATACATAACAACCATCCAAAAAAGTTATGATTCATAGTCCTAAAAGCAGAGAAAGTTGTACCTTTTTGGTCTTGACGAGGCAAAAATTGCCTGCTTATTCTTAATTGCGCAGCTTAATGAGTTGTTCTCTCACTACTAGGGGTGTCAATGGATATTGAAAAATCGACTAAATCGACCGAATTGTACCGTACCGAAATGATTTTTAGGTTTCTTTTAATAAACGTAGGTTTTTATATAAATCTATAATCGTACCGATAATTAGGGTAGATTTTTTATTTTATAAAAATAAACCGAAAAAATACCGAACTGTACCGAATAAATTTACATGTGAAAAATATATTTATTATTAAGTTTAAAAATAATAAAACATTAAATTTTTCCTTGGATTTTGGAATTACGAAAACAATTACAAGCCAACAAATAATAAACACAAAATTATAATTCTCAAACCTATTATGTCACTCCCATCGAAAATAAATTATTTTTAACATATTCACTAGCAAGACACAAGGCATTATAGCAATTATGAGTAGCAAACTACAATGTATTGATTATATTTCCTTTCGTATGATTTAAGTTTATCTTTTTGTATATTTAGTCTTCTATAGACTTTACTTTTCAATATGAGTCCCAGTTTGATTAATATCTTTCCACTTATGTAATTTATATTTTCTTTATATTAATTTGTTTAGTTTTTTTTACGCTATTGTAGAGTAGTTGACAGATCTATACTCTAGCTATCTTTCATATTTTCTTAATTCATCGCCCTTTAAAATGTAAAAATGTTTAGAGAGTTTTGCTAAGTCCTATAAAAGTATGGATGTTATTGCATTCTACTTCTACTAGTGACTTTTACATGACATTTTAAAAAAATACCGAAAATTAATCGAACCGTACCGATACCAAAGAGAAATCGATATAATTGGAACGGTTTCGAAAAGTCTAATTTTTGTTATACATAATGAATAACCGAAAAATTGGTATGGCACAAAATTTACAAAATAACTGACCGAACCGAACCATTGACGCTACTACTCCACCGCCACCGTATTGTTCTTAATCTCCCTATCGTCTATCTCATTTGTTAATTGTAATGAACTCAACCAACACCACCTGCGAACCATCCTTCTCCGCCCATTTCGCAAGTGTAGTCACACACCAATAATAACATGATGTGTGATTACATAATAACAACAATAATAATATATTCGGTTTAATCGTACAAGTGGAGTCTGGGAAGGCTTTACTCATATGTTGTTCCCTCAGCTCAAATACAAATGCAGAGAAGTATTAGCAACAAGTAGTAACAACAACAACAATAAAAATATAATAAGATAATTGAAGTGAAACAAATAACCAATAAAAATATAACTTTACAAATAAAAAATATAAGACTAACACTCATGCAACTGGTATCGAAAAGAAATATAATCAACTAGTTTGACATATGATTAACTTTAAAAAAGATACTTGAAATTACAATTATATCTCTAATTGTCAAGATCTTCCATTTTCTTCATTTTCCCCAGCTATACCATCATGGCTGCCAAAAAAACCTACCACCTCATCATTGCCACATTCAATACCCACCACCCCAAATGTAAAAATTTACCATTAATCTTCATATTCTTTGCCACATTCAACACCCCGCTGTTTAAATACACCATTATTTTTTATTTTTTTTCCACATTAAACATTCCAACCATGTTATAATAAAACCTGGATTTTTGTGAAATGTTTTTGGAAAGTGGTAGTGCAATAAATATCACGCCCGAACCTTAGGAGGCGCGGCTGGCATTCGGTGTCGTACTGGCCCGAGCGAACCACTTTGCAATGTATGATCATTCGTCAAAAACTAGAACATACATAAGCCGACTTGGATGAACTGATTCTTTCTGTGACTATCATGGGCCAACATAGCCACAACTTGTACTATGTAACTGTAAGTGGGCAAATATTGTATTAGTGAGCCATCATACTCAAAATATTAATACACATGGGCCGTCAAGGCTTCTGACATGATGTACATACTGAACCTGTGTCTACAAAGCCTCTAAGAGTATCTGGCATTAAAATGTGGTCAGGACAATAAGAGTATCCGACATCAAAATATGGTCAGGACAGGACACTGACCTACCTATAAGTATATATATACATAGGACAGTCTGATAACCTCTAGACTCGGCTGTACTCCGGATGAAATGGAACTTTGCCAATCCTCAGCTGGATATCAACTCTGTCTATGATAAGAGCCTGCCAAACTGGATACCTAAACCTGCAGGCATGAATGCAGTGCGCCGACTATGGGACATTAGTACAAAGAAGTACTAAGTATGTAAGGCAGATAACATATGAATAATTGAATTGAAACTGAACTGATATGTATATATGATATATTGAAAGTAATCTGGAGGGTCAATGAGATTCGGGAATCATACTTACCTTATTCTAACTCGTAACATATCTAAGCATTAAATTATCCAACTCATCTTACAAAGGATGTAGACTGCAAATGGAAGACTCCGCTGGCTGAGAACATCTAATATTGTATATACGTCTAATTTGTGTCACGATACACCTAAACTTGTTCCCATATGCTATCTGTACTAGAAACTATCATATTATGGAACTTCATCTATAATATTTTCTAGCCGTCATACCTTATATCTGAATACTTACCTCAGACAGATCAAACATCTCTAGGGCTACACTAAAACATAAAAGTGGCACTTATGCATTTCATAAGAGATCGTCCGTAAGGCCCACTCATAAACATGAATAACCAGTGGCTCGTATGCGTAACATAGTAGAGCGCCCGTACGGCTCATAATACTAAGGTTTGGCTATGCGTGCAACTGAGACCGTCCATAACCAACCTTTATTATGCACATATGCGTTCATAGACCGTCCATAGGGCTTCACTGTAAACCTATGCGTTCATAGACCATCCGTAGGGATCATGTCTTATACCATTTATTTCATATCACTCATGCAGACGTCATTCAATCATCAATAGATAAACTCGTATTCATAAACATACAAGTTCGTGACTAACTCATTACAATAACTCATGTCTTCTGATTCATCAGACCATTCGTACATAATGTTTCATTAACATCTAGATGTTTTGTTACATATAAAAGACAAGGACCTTTCAGAAGGCTCTATTTACTCCTTATGAATACATGAAACTATGACCAACACAATCCATTTCAACATTCATATGACTATACCCATGAACGGACCTTAAATCGTCGGTGTAGTACGTATACAAAGTCTTGTCCCCTTGAATTCCTTATAAGGGCAATATAACTTACGGACTCATGCCAAAGAAAAGAAAGGAAGATCTTACATACCTTTAAGTCGATCCTTCGACGAAGATGATGGAAAAGTCTCCTCTTCAATATAATCTTTAAACAACAAGAAAAACTATAAGAACAACTCTCCTTAAACTTGAAAGAACTCACAACACATCAACAACATCATATAAGTGATCTCCACCACTTCTATTACACTTTTGATGAAGAACTTAGGTGGTTTGGCCTTAGATTTGTGCATGAATCTTTAGTATATGCTTAGAGAGAGTTTAGAGCTTCTTGGAGATGTGATTTGGTCGAAAATGATCTTTAGAAACGAAATTTATCACTTTATATAACAAGGTAAGCTTCCCTCGACTTTGTGGGTCCCATGGAAGCTGCTTGTGCAGTCTTGCAAAAATGCAAATATCTCTCTATTCAGACATGAAAATATCTCTCTATTCTGATGTCGTATTGACGAACAGTTTGATGCATTGTAAACTAGATTCGTAGATCTTTAATTTTATGGGTGTATCACCCGGTAACTCAAAGTATATTTGGAGAAAAGCTCAGTGACATTAGACCCAAATTTAGGTCAAATTATAAATATAACTTGTGACAACTTTTGCCGTGTTTTGTTTTACAACTTGCTTGACTTCAAAACTATTTACCTTGAAAATGGTAACTACATTTATATTTCATTTTGTGGTTCTAAATATACGTGATTTATCTTAATGCTAGTTGTTAGGCAATAGATGCTAAATGTGAGTAAAGAAAATAAGAAATGCAAACCAATAGGGTTATGATGCTGGGCCTCGACCTAGATGGAGCAGGGCCTCGAGGTCTAAATGGGCTAATAGTGATGAGCGATCGATAGAGGATCAATGGTAACGAGGGCCTCAAAGATGGACTTTTACGGTTAATAATGAGCAATAAATGAAGAATAATAAATGAACAATGAAAGAATAAGCAATAAATGTGAAGAACAATTGTTTAAGCAAAGAGCAGAGAATGATGTATTGTATTCAATATGTTGTGTAATAATCGAATCCTTTACAAGATGACAAGGTTCCTCTTTATATAGGAGGGGGAATTCCAACATAGTACATGTCTAATAATAATGAGGGAATGCTATTGGTACAACTGTATAATGACTTAGTACAGATTAGCACTATCCTTTGCAGACTTGGTCAGCTCTAATCACGTGTATTTGGGAATTTTCCTGCCTCTCCATGACGATCATCGATTGTACTGCTCCGAGGTTGACCACAATGAGCCTTCGATGTGCTCCCTCGAGGGACGCACCTCGGGGTTTCACCTTATTCCCCGCTTTGAGCTTCTTCGAGGTTAGGCGTGAAGCGACATAGTAGCCCCAGAATCGAACTCTCTAATTTTGGTTGTATACAGATAGTCCCCGCATTTCTTAAAATGAAATGATAAGGGACGATCTTGAGTTCTTGCTTCTTCGATACTCCCATTATGACGTCAGCCACATGAGATCATTAAATGGCATGACAAAAAAGTTATACATGGGTCTTATCAAACACGGTTCTCGAAAAGCCCATGAACCGCTATTGGTCGCCCTTTCAACTCCTCCTAGTGACTTATAAATACTCCAATCCTCTATCTTTCAAACTTTTGCAACATCTTCAAATCTTCAAGTCCTCATTAACAGTTTCCTGCCTTCACCCTTCTTCCGTGTTCAGTTCTTTGTCAACTTGCTTTGAAACCTCTGTTACAACCATGGCAAAACCTTCTAAACCTTCTCAAACAGTACCTTCTAAAATAGTACCTCGGTATATTAGTCTAATAACTGACATAAAGAAGGTAAAAATAGATTGCCGTTGGGGAAAGGCGTTACAAGTAGAGATCCCTTCTCCAGTAAAGGATATAACTATGCATAAACCTGGTTTCCTCAGCGTATATATATATCCCTTTGCTTTGTGTCCTGTAAGCTTTTCTTCTCCATCGATAGACCCGGTGATCCTTGATTTTTGTCAAGAATATCGAGTGATGGTCAGTCAGATTTATCCTTCCTTTAAGAGAATTGTCTACTTGCTTAGACATTTCTCGAACATGGTCGAGGGGATGTCTTTCACCCTCAATTACCTGATTAGATTGTATAGCCCTCGCCTTTATTGAGGGGGCCTGGTCAAACTACGACATTGGTCTGCCAAAGCATTTTTTGCCAATACCGAAAATAAGGACCAGGGGTGGATGAGCCGCTTCGCTAGGGTTAGAACTTCAGACCTCAACCGAGAAGATGTCATTCCCCGAGGAATGGGATATGAGGCGTAAGTATTTTTACACCGAGCATGTTTTGTCATCTGAATGTCCTCTTTTCCTCTTTCGAACTAACTCATTTGTTGTGTGAATTGATTTCTCTCTGATTTCTTATCCACCGTGTGGTTCCCCGGCGCGGTCAACAATCTCCCTAGCTGGGTTAAACTTTTAGACTCTACATCTCCATATGATAAGCGCGTTTGGCATGATCTAGCCAAAACTTGATGGGAGGCCAAAAATCATGGTATGCCTTCGCCACCATCACTTCCAAATCCCTTATAAATGGTTTTTTTGGTGGTGTGTTTGACATTTTATGGCTGTGTAGGCCTCGGGGAAGCTATTTCAATGAGACCACCCCTTCTAGCAACAAGGAGACTCAAAGTCCTGCCAAAGATAGAAAGAGAAAGGAGGAGACGCTGGCGGAGACCCCGAAACCAAAAAGAGCCAAGGCTTGAAAGCCCATAACCGATGCAATGGTCCTAAATTCGGTAGGGGCTGAGAGTCTTTGTGCTGAAGATGATGACGTCTGCTCCATTGATACACAGGTAAAGACAAAGCACTGATGCTTCGATGGTTCTCGGGCAGAAAACTGCCGAATTAGAGGCGGCCGATGCGGTCCCACCTCGTATTTAGGAATCCTTCGGGGAGGGTTTGGGTGCAGTTCCCGAGCCGATTACTGAACAGGGTTCAACTTGTGCTGATGAACAATTTTTCGGCGCATTTGTAGGATCTGGCTCGGAATCCCTTCGAGGGCAAGAAGAAGCCTCGATAGAGGTTGATGTCATGTGTGGTCTTCAATTAGGCCCATTGTTTTTCCCAAGGCAAATACGGGATGCCTAGAATAGGGAGAACACCGATATGGGGGCATCCCGGGGGAAGGATGAGATGTTTGGAGATTTATTTGCCGGAGTCGAAGAGGATGATGATCTCGATGCCCTAGTCGCTCTCGAGGAGGCTGCGAAACTCTAAAAACAACTAATATTGACATAATCTTTGCGCATTGAGCTTTGATCTTCGTTTTCCTTACTTCTTTCCTTCGTGCTATAAGTCATGATGTTGTATGACCAGGCCTTCTCTAAGTTAAGAGCTGAACTGACTCATCGCGAGGAGGAGTTCGAGAAACTTTCCACGGAGTTAAAAGAGCTAAAAACTCTATACGCCCGAAGGGAGGAGGAACTGAACAGCCTTCGAGCAAGCCCGGAGAAAATGCTCCAAGAGCGGGCCGACTTCACTGGGCAGGTAGTTCGGTATTTATGAGCTTGCTTGTTGTTTTCGTAACTTGGTGTTTACTATCTTGGCTCAACATTTGCAGATTGAGCGAAAGAATGCCCTAGCGGAGCAGCTTCAGGAAGAGATTTCCGCCAAAGATGCCGAGATACTTGAGCTAAAGCGGTGCAAGGATAGCACGACCTTGGAAAGGAATACTCTCCGAGGGGAACTGGCCTCGACCTAGGGTCTTCTTCAAGCTGCTAAGAAGGAGGCTCACAAATTCTAGGTGCTTCATGCCGAGTCTACTGCTATGTTATCCGTGGCTAAGTCTGACGCCGATGCACTCTTATCCTCATATCGGAAAGACACTGCTGTAGTAAATGCTCGAGCCAAGGAGATATCTGAAGAGTCCGAGATCAAAATGGCTCACGCCCTTGTACACGCTCGGTTAGAGGCTCGGAGAAGGGCCTTCGAGGAAATGTATGCCAAGGGTTTTGATCTCTCTGCCGAGGTCGAAGAAGCGAAGGCCTTGGAAGAAGAGTCATCAGCTCCAACTTCTTCGGACGAGGGCTCGACGAGTGGCGAAGACGAAGACTAAACCACTTTTGCCCCCTTTTTTCTTTGCTTCTTATTTTCTTGTACATGAACTCTGCATGGGAGTTTTGTAAATGCACCTTTGTAGATATATTTTTGGAATGCAAAGGATTTTGGTGTCTTCAAAGTTTATCCCTTTAGTGTTTACACCGAAGTCAAGCTTTGAACTTAATTTTAACTTCATCGAGCTCGGTCTCAGATCAATAGAGACCCTCTAGATCGGGTGACTCTGGTTCTGATCATACCTTTCCTAGGTTGAGTTGGTGAGGACTTGACTTGAACCATCAGTGTCTTGAACACGGGGCGACAGCGTCATTCCTCTAACATGACAATGAAGTGACCGAAATAGCCCCGTCAGTACATTTCCCAAAAGGTCATAATTGCATCATGAGAGCTGATTGGCTATCAAAGTTAATGAATAGTCGCCTCTCTTTATATATATATATATATATATATATATATATATATATATATATATATATATATATATATATATATATATATATATATATATATATATATATGTATGTATATATATATATATATATGCTTTCCCTGTTTTGAAGGCTCTGCCACTTTGTGTAACTACCTGTCTCTGTCGAGTTCCTTTTTGCGCTAGTTTTAGCGCCACATCAGATCAAAGCTTTCGCCTGAGTTTTCATCTTCCCTTTCTTGTGTTAAAGGAGCTATGGATACCATGCCCGAATCTGCTCACCAGGAAGAGAAAATCCTACCTCTACTTCCAGTCCGGTGGGTGGTACATCGCCTGCGTTAGGCGGCTAACTTCGAACTATTTTGTCTTGGAGAGAGATTTTACGATGGAGAAGCCTCTCGACATTCTGGGTCATCGAGAGTATGCATCGAGGTTCATTCGATCAATATAATAGAAACACCTCGAGGCTGTGAGGAGAGACTGCGGATGGGGAGAAAAGGTGAGGTTGTAGTTGCCCTCCCGGGAGGAGGATATCATGGCCCGCGTAGAAGGGTTTCTGAACGTGTACACGTACCCATTTATGTTGGGTCCTCTTGATTGACTCGTGCTTGAATTATGTTGAAAACATCGAGTTACTTTGTGGCTCAGATCCATCCGTCTTTCTGGAGGATTGTGCTGATGATGAGATTTTTTGGTGAAAAGGCCGAGCTCGAGTTTACTCTTAGCCATATCCTCAAATTGTATCGGCCTTTACATTATCGAGGTCTAATCACACTATGATGCCGATCCACCAGGCCCTTTATCTCCAGTGATAAGGAGGACAGGGATCGAGGATGGATGAGTCGGTTTGTCCGAGTGAGGGCTGTTGATATCATTCCTGCGGAGTTCCTGCCGTTTCCCGAGAAATGGAATTTCAAGCGTAAGTGATGCTTTGTAGTCTATTATTTTGGTTCTTGGTGGAGCCAGACTCCATAAGAGCATTTTCTTTCCTTTACCGCAGCAACCTCGTGGATGTCAAATGAGGTCCCCGACCTTGCGAGTTGGGCCCGCAAATTGGCGGCCTCTTCGACTTATGATGAGTGCAATTGGCGAGATTTTTCGAAGGGAAAATAGGAGGCTAAGCACCATGGTATGTGCTATGTAGCCCATTTCTTGAGGAGTATTTTCCCTTTCTTTTGCACTAATTTCTTAGTTGTAGGCATTAGCGACTTTTCTGAGGTGAGGCCATCCCCTTTCGAGGAGGAGGAAGGACCTTCGATTTCTGAGGCAGAGAAATATAATAAAAGAAAAAGGACCTCGGAGGATGAGGATCCCCCCAACAAAGTAGGATCCTCCCAGAGGCGCGAGGAAGGCGTTACCGCTGGCGATGACTTCATTTTTATCGGTCGTTCTTTGGATGTCAATGCATCCAGAGAGGATGACTCTGTATTGATGGATCAAACCAGGACACCTCTCGAGACTGTTGAGCCTGCTGGGCTCGAGGCCCCTAGTCTCGAGGGGGAGATTCCACAAGCGAGGAAAGGTAAAGGTTCTCTCTTAGTTGACTCGGCGGCTGGTTTTCGGACGTCGAGAAGCACTCCGAGGGGAACGGGTTTCGACATATCTACGACCAATCAGAGAGCCTCAGGTGACTCTACCGGGGTCGATGAGACTGAGCCGATAGATGCGAAGTCGACCTTCGAGGAAGCTCAACGGCTCTACTCCATGGTGAATTTTAAAGTTATTATAATTTTTCCAGCTTCATACTTTCTCCTTTTTAGCTAAATTTTTCTTTATCGTAGGCCTTCGAAAAGCTCAAGTGTGGGCTTATTTGCTGTGAGGCTAAGTTACGTAAAGATTTGAATGGGGAGAGATCTCTTAGGCTTCTTTGTGACAAGAAGACAAGAGAGATGATACATCTTTGATCGGAGTTGGACCGAAGCCGAGATTATGAAGGCAACCTCGAGAAACAGGTAACTTTTGCTTTAAGGGAATATAGGCTTCTTCTCCCATTATCGGAAACTTACGTTTCGGTATCTCAGTTGTAGAAGAAGACAGAGACACTGGAGCGCCTTCGGGGCGAAGTCAACCAGGTCAATTCTGAGTGCAATGATTTGAAATCACATATAGATGTTCATGTTGCGGAAAAAAGGAACTATTTGGCTAAGGCCTCTACCCTTGAGATACAACTTTGTAATGCTCGAGAACGTGACTCAGTCTAGATGAGCAGAATTGCTAAGCTTGAAATAGATCTTTTGAAGCTGAAGGCCTAAGTCGTGGATGCTCGAGCCAAAGCCAAGGAGGTCCAATCAAAGGCCGATAAGAAGGTGGCCATCTATCTGAAAGATGCCGCCGAAGCTCGTACGAAGTTAAGGGGGGCTTCCGATCGATAGAGGAGAAGCAAGGAATATGCTCGGTGCAAATCCCTTAGGGAAACTCTCGAGGAGATTCATGGTAAGGTCTTCGATCTCTCGAAGGAGATAGAGCAGGCCAAGGTGGATGAGTTTGATGCCAAGTTCCTCATTTTTGATGATGAGGAGGGGACCGGTATGGGAGCTGGTCTCGATGGGGCCGACGATGACATAGTCCCCAAGGGGGAAAGGCTAAGTCCCCGAGGGTAGACTAGTTTTTTCTTTCTTGTTCTTTGTATGGGGCTCCCTGCGGGAGTGGTGTAAATGTTCCTTCGTACCATCATTCATAATAATAAATAAAACCTTTAGT
Source organism: Nicotiana tabacum (assembly GCF_000715075.1). Classification (NCBI taxonomy): domain Eukaryota; kingdom Viridiplantae; phylum Streptophyta; class Magnoliopsida; order Solanales; family Solanaceae; genus Nicotiana; species Nicotiana tabacum. The sequence continues at coordinate 14,430,365 of NC_134085.1, forward strand.
TTTCCCTTCATATGAATTTCCGCTTGTTTGTGCCTTTGTTTATGTTTTGAGTGTTGATGTTTTGTCGATAATTAGTCTGATATGTTGGAATTTTAAGATAGGAACCCTTAGGTTATGCTTGATGAGTAATTGATGATAGTTAACCGTTCAAGGCTCAGTCCTCAAATCAAGTTTTGACTCGGGCTCATTGACCCTTAGGTTTTCAACATGTCGGCCCTTAGGCTTTTTAGGCTGGCCCTTAGGCTGTTATGCATTGGCCTTTAGGCACTTTTTTTAGGCTGGCCCTTAGACTCTTATGCATTGGCCCTTAGGCGCTTTTAGATAGGGTCGAAGCGACCTCTGATATGGCTATTGTTTTCCCCATTCGGCTAAAGGCTTTGAAGTTTTGTTATGTCTGGGCATGTTTCGAGTTCATCCGACTCTTCGATGGCTCAAATAAGAAACTCGATTATGGGTCGATATATGACGATAATTGAGTACCTTGGGAGGTTTTATTGAAGGCTAATCTTTTGAAGCCTTTTGCTGAAGACTGATTGTCTCGAAGCCTTATTATTATTTGGAGCTGATATGATCGAAGCTCTTTTGCTTATGTCGGGGTAGCCTGATTAACCAGTTCTTTTAGAAATATTTTTGAAGTATTTGGAGGCCTTTAATTTTACGGCGGCAGTCGGATGTCTCTGAGCCGCGTTAATTTGGCTGGAGCCTTTTGATATGACCGTAGTCTTTATGTTCGGCTGTAGCCTTTAGTCCCAGGGTGAGATAACCTTGGCATCTATATCGAAGGTATGCCTTTTTAGGGGTCTTACAAGTTTAATATATACCCTTGGTTTTAATATCGGGGTTATGCCTTTTGAAGGTCTTATAAGTTTTGGCATGCCTTGTTGAGGTCTTACAGATTCGGTGTTGCCTCACTGAGGGTTTACAAGCTCGAAGTTGCATGATCGAGGCCTTGTGAATTCGAGTTTTTGATGGCTCAATGAGCTGGCTATTGCTGACTGTCCCTGAGTGTTTGAGAGTTTTTTTGGCCCTTGAACCGTTTTGCGTGAAAGAATTAAATTTCTTCTAGTGTTTTGATAAGTAAAAGAGGCTTCCTCAATTATTTGATGTGTTTGTACATGTTTTTTGCTTTCGGAAGCCCAATTATTCTACATGGACACGGGTCATTCGACCGTTTGGCCCAATACATCATTCTCCTATCGGGGTCCTCCTAGGCATAGTTTGAGTTCTTTGAGAAGGCGACCTCCTAGGGTGATGCCCCCCAGTATTTGAGGTTTATTGAATAGAAGCCTCGGATACTTGACGAGTTCTCCTTAGGTATCATATGGATGTTGCTTCGTTTAAAACCTTGCCGGTAAAATCCGTTCGGGATAAAATCCAGTCTAAGGGAAAAAGAGTGCAACACATGCTTTTAAACCTAAGGTCTTCGAGCTGAGGGGTGCTTCAATTCTTCTTAATCGAACACATGCAATAAGTTAGTACAAAACATAAATGAAAAGGGAAAGGGTTGTACCTTAATGATGGCGCTCGAGCTTTGATAAATTCCAATTGTTTGTTCCGGGGATGCGGCACGGTCCTTTATTCACTCGTTTGGATGTAGTCGAGAATGTAGGTTGTGGTTACTAGTTGAGCTTTTACTCGCCTTTTGGCCTCTTTGATGTAGAGGGAATTGATGACGGTGCCATGTCGTGCACCGCGAACATCTCTCTTGTTGCATGCTGCTCCTCGTATATTGTTTTGACTCCATCATTGGTCGGGAATTTCATTGTTTGATAGAGGGTCGAGGGTAATGCCCTCATACTGTGTATCCACAGCCTTCCAAGTAACGCATTGTATCTCATGTCACCTTCGATGACATGAAACTTGGTATCTTGTATTGTACCGGCTACGCTGACCGGGAGGACGATTTCTCCTTTTGTTGTCTCACTTGCCATGTTGAATCCATTGAGGACTTGAGAAGCGAGTATAATCTGGTTAAGCAGTCCAAGCCACCCCACCACCCTCAACCTGATTATGTTGGCTGAGCTACCTAGATCCACGAGCACATGTTTAATCTGAATTTTATTTAAAAGGAAAGAAATTACCAGTGCGTTCATTATGAGGCTGAGACAAGGTCTCAATGTCCTCTTCGCCGAACATGAGAGCATCTTCTGGTATATGACTCTGAGTTCGCCTTTCCGTGGTGATGGATATTTTTGTCCGTTTGAAAACGGGCTCCTGTGGGGGGTCGGCCCCTCTAACGATCATGTGGACGACGTGTTGTAGCTCTTCTAGTTCGTTTTTTCTATTCCCCCCTCTTTCCCAAAATTGGTTTTTAGCTTGGTCGCTGAGGAATTCTCGAAGGTGACCTTCGCTGATCAGTCGGGCTACCTCTTCTGAAGTTGTCTACAATCTTCGGTCCTATGACTGTGAGTGCCGTGATATTTGCACGTCAAGTTAGGGTTCCTCTGTGAAGGGTCTGATAGTATGGGCTTTGGCCACCTGGTATATTTGATTTTACCTATGGCCGATATGATATTTGAGACATCGACATTGAAGTTGTACTCGGATAACCGGGGTGCCTCTACTGGCCCGATGTGTCTATCGAAACTGGCTTTACTCATGAGTCCTCAGGAACTGAGACCTCAATCCGTTCTTCTATCACCTCAAGGTGTATTACGCCTTGGTGTATTTCTTCGATCTTCTACATACGGCTGGTATCTTTCCTTGTTTGACCTTGACTCCCTTTCCGTAAACCATTGTTCCTTCGCTAAGATCCTGCTAGGATACACTGAGCCCGAAGGGGCTCCCAATTGGTCGTCTTCGACCTTGATCTTCGATTGATACCTGTTATGCATATCCGCCCAGGTCGCGGCGGGATATTCGGTCAAATTTTGTTTTAACTGCTTCGAGGCTACCGAGCTTCGCTCGTTCAAGCCTTGAGTGAAGGCATGTATTGCCTAGTCATCGGAGACTGGTGGTAATTCTATTCGCTCCATCTGAAAGCGAGATGTGAATTCCCTTAGCATCTCGTTCTCTGTCTGTTTGATTTTGAAGACATCGGACTTCCTGGTGGCGGCTTTGATGGCACCAGCATGCGCCCTCACAAAAGAGTCTTCCAACATGGCGAATGAATCAATTGAATTTGGGGGTACGTTACGATACCACATCATAGCCCCCTTTGACAGTTTTTCTCCAAATTTCTTCAACAAGACGGACACAATTTCGTCGTCCTTCAAGTCATTCCCTTTTATAGCACAATTATAAGCGGTAACGTGCTCATTGGGGTCCATGGTCCCATTATACTTCAAGACATCAGGCATTCTAAATTTTTTTAGGATGGGCTTCGGAGCGACACTTGATGGGAATGGCCTCTGCACGAATTTCTTTGAATCTATATCCTTCAAAATCGGGGTGCCTCGGGGATCTAATCGACCCTCGAGTTATAAGTCTCCACCCTTTTATCATTAGCTTCTATCTTCTTTTCTCCTGATTCAATTCTTTTGGTAAGGTCCTCGACCATCTTCATAATAGCGGGGTCTGTTGCTGACCCATTGTTGCTAGATCTCTCCGGTACCTGCTCGGCTCAAGGAGTCGTTTCCGTTTCTACTGTGCTTGAGGTTTTTTGTTGACTTTGCAGCTGGGCAATAGTCACATGTTGTGCTTGCAACATTTCAAAAATGACTTGGAGGCTGACTCCTCCTTCTTCCACTCCTCGTGCCTCTTGGCCTCCAGCGTTGTGGGAGCTGATATCAACTGGCTCCGCGTTTGGTACTCCTTCAAGGTTTACAGGTGGTACACCCAACCCTATGCCACTATTCTCTACAAGTTCTTCATTGTTGTGAATAGGTGCATTTTGTGTGCTAGACATGATTAATCCTGAAATCAAAGAATCTTTGACAAGAAAAAGTGTGAAGAGTAACGTGTGTTATCAGAAAATTAGGATCAAAACAATCACTATTATTTTTAGCCCCACGGTGCGCGCCAAACTGTTTACCTTGAAAATGGTAACTACAATTATATTTGATTTTGTGGTTCTAAAAATACGTGATTTATCTTAACGCTAGTTGTTAGGCAATAGGTGCTAAGTGTGAGTAAATAAAATAAGAAATGCAAACCAATAGGGTTATGATGCCGGGTCTCGAGCTGGCTGGAGCAGGGCCTCGAGGTCTAGATGGGCTAATAGCGATGAGCGACTGATGGAGGATCAATGGTAATGAGGGCCTCAAAGATAGCTTAATAATGAGCAATAAATGAAGAATAATAAATGAACAATGAAAGAGTAAGCAATAAATGTGAAGAACAATTATTTAAGCAAAGAGCAGAGAATGTTGTATTGTATACAATATGTTATGTAATAATCGAATCCTTTACAAGATGACAAGGGTCCCCTTTATATAGGAGAGGGAATCCCAACATAGTACATGTCTAATAATAATGAGGGAATGCTATTGGTACAGCTGTATAATGACTTAGTATGGATTAGTACTATCCTTTGCAGACCTGGTAAGCTCTAACCACGTGCATTTGGGAATTTTCCCGCCTCTCTATGACGATCATCGATTGTACTGCTCCGAGGTTGACCACAATGATCCTTTGATGTGCTTCCTCTAGGGATGCACCTTATGCCCCGCTTCGAGCTTCTTCGAGGTTAGGCGTGGAGCGGCATAGTAGCCACAGAATCGAACCCTCCAATTTTAGCCGTATACAAAAACATAACACACGACTATCATATGACTAAAATAAATCATAACATAACCTTCTTATCATGTTAAGAACCTTAGTCTCACCCAAAAAGTGCATGTTATAACATTCCCAACTTGTCGATTTTCGACGAAACGTATTTTCATTAATTCGGTTAGCTTCTAATCCTCCCAACCATCTTGGTACTTGTTATTCAAGATCTTAAATATTTGTAACCTCCACGGTAACATGATTAACTTACTTTATGTACTTCCAAAGATGATCTCATTTCTAAGCTAATATCACTTGACTTTCTACATACCCTTACATAAGAAAACATGGGATATAACAATAAAGGACTGACGAAGACAAAAATAATCAAAATTTAAATATGAAAAACACCCAATCTCAAAAATAATTGCCGATTTAGTGAATTTAAATCACACGTCATAACCAAAATCAATTGACAATGAGTGTTATTATATTATTATAAGTCCGTTCAAACCAAAAAAATGAGAAAATCACAAAATAAAAAATATATTTTGAGCTCACAATTTTCTTGTGTATCCTTAAGGAATTTAATCTCATCATTGTTGCCCAAGGTATTTGGATTAGTTCCTTTCTGGATAAAATAAAAAAAACTATTCTTGTGATAGCGGCAATGCAAATTACAGAACTTTGGCGAACTCAAATGGCGATGCAAATCATGCATTACACACTTGCGTTTTGCTTTTGAAAACGATACAAAAATGCAAAAAAGATGGAAGAGTCTTTTTTAGATTTTCGGTAATTTCAATTTATTGAAAATAAGGCCAAGCCTTTAAATTTGTAAGCAATGAAAGGGTGAGATAAACATGTGCAATCTAAAAGGTGTTTTTTCCATTCACACCATGTTAAAAATCAAACAATCTGCAACATAATTTGGAATAGCTATATGATGAAAAACATGCATGAAAACATTGTATTATTCGCAAGCAAGGATTACTCGCATCTGGATAAATAGGTTTCCCTTTGATCTCTTTGTAATGAATATATATCGGATATATTTCATTAATTAGTAGATTTGATATCTTTGTACACTCGAGCTTTGGTGTATACCTAGACAACACAAGTCACACAATCAACCCTTAACTGTCTTTATTCTCATTATTGTGTTCATTTCAGCCACAAACACTGCCTGATTTTATAAGTGTATAGAGAATTTTGTTAACAATCAGTACGCGAGAGAATTTGATAAATGAGATTAAGGTTATAGAAAAGTATTTGAGAGAGAGAGAGAGAAGAGAAAAGGGAGAAGCTTTCATATATTTTCTATTAGAAAGAAAATAGTACTGTATGAATCGGTCCTTGTGCTATTTATACATGAGCCCTTTGGCCCAAACAAATTAACAACTAAACTGGGCCTATTACATAAAGAATAAATACACTAGGTCTGTACATGACTAAAAATAGAAATCAGTGCATATATGTAGTTCCAACAGCCACCCTCAAGTTGGAGGGTGACAAAACCCCCAACTTGCGAATGTGCAAAAGATGAGCAGGACCAAGCAAGGCTTTGGTGAAGACATCAGTAAGCTGGGAGGCACTAGAAGTGTGAGACAAGGAAATCATCCCTTCAGCAACCTTGCTTCGAACAAAATGGCAATCCAGTTCAATGTATTTTGTCCTCTCGTGAAAGACTGGATTCCTAGCAATGTGAACGGCTGACATACTACCACAAAAGAGAGGAACATGAGGAATATTAGTAATGCCAAAATCACCCAGCAACCTGCAAACCCAAGTAATTTCTGCCACAACTTTACTTATGGACCTGTATTCAGTTTCAGCCAAAGATAAAGAAATCATAACTTGCTTCTTGGATTTCCAACCAATCAGACTCCCACCAAGGAAGATACAAAAGCCAAAAATAGACCTTTGGCTATCAGGACATGAATCCTAATCACTATCACAGTAAAATTGTAAAGACAAATCAGGAGAATGGTTGAAGAAAATGCCAAAATCAGAAGTACCCCGCAGATATCTGAAAAAAAGTAAGGCATCCTTCATATAAGGCACACAAGGCTACTGCATAAACTGACAAAGGTACTGCACAACAAACCTAAGATCTAGCCTGGTATGAGTAAGAAAATTAAGATTACCAACTAGGATTCTGTACTCTTCAGGTTTAGGAAGGGGATCACCAACTCCAACCTTTAACTTAACATTCAGCTTAGGAGGACAAGCAATAGGAGAGCATTCAGAGGAATAAAACCCAATTAAAAGGTCAAAAACAAACTTCCTTTGACGTAGGAGAACCCCAGAATCAGTATGCAATACCTCAATACCAAGAAAATAGTTAAGAGACCCCAAATCTTTGATTTTGAACTAATAATCTAAAAAACTCTTAAAAGAAGAAATTTCAGACATATCAGCCCTTGTAAGAATGATACCATCTACATAGACAACTAGAATGACCAGACAAGTACCAGAACCTCTTGTAAACAAGGAGTAGTCATTGAGAGAATGAACATACCCTATAGAATGCAAGGCTTAAGACATCTTGGCATACCATTGCCTAGAAGCTTGTCTCAAACCATATAAATATTTCTATAGTCTACACACCAAGGGAATAGATGAAGAGGAAGGGGAACAGAAAGAGCAGGAGGCAACTTCATGAAGACTTCCTTATCATGATCACTATTTATATGATATGATACCCGAGTAGATCTCTTGTTGCTCAGTATGGTTGATTTTGATGTGATATTGGGCATGGATTGGTTATCTCTGTGTCGTGCTATTTTGGATTGTCATGCTAAGATAATGACGTTGGCTACGCTAGTGGTGCCACGGATTGAGTGGCGAGATTCGACGGATTATGTTCCCAGTAAGGTGATTTCATACTTGAAGGCCTAGTGGATGGTTGGGAAGGATTGTCTTTCTTATTTGGCCTTCGTGAGGGATGTCAGTGCAAAGACTCCTACTATTGATTCAGTTTCGATAGTGAGGGATTTTCTGGATGTGTTTCCTGCAAACCTGCTGGGCATGCCTCTAGATAGGGACATTAATTTCGGTATTGATTTGGTGCTGGGCACTCAACCCATTTCTCTTCCACCATATCGTATGGCACCGATGGAGTTGAAGGAGTTGAAGGAGAAGCTTCAAGAACTCCTTGATAAGGGGTTCATTTGGCCTAGTGTGTCGCCTTAGGGTGTGCCTGTCCTATTTGTGAAGAAGAAAGATGGTACGATGAGGTCGTGCATTGATTACAAGTAGTTGAACAAAGTCACAATCAAGAACACGTATCATTTTCCTCATATTGATGATTTATTCAACCAGCTTCAGGGAGCGAGAGTGTTCTCCAAGATTGATCTCCGGTCAGGGAATCACTGGTTAATGATCAGGGACTCAAACATCCTTAAGACAGCTTTCAGGACTCGATATGTTCATTATGAGTTCCTCGTGATGTCTTTTTGGCCAACCAATGTCCCAGTAGCATTCATGCATTTGATGAACATCGTGTTTCAGCCTTATCTTAACACATTTGTGATTGTTTTCATTGATGATATTTCAGTGTACTCGCATAGTTAGAAGGAGCACGCTGAGCATTTGAGAGTTGTACTACAACAGTTGAGGGAGGAGAAGCTTTATGCAAAATTCTTAAAGTGTGAGTTTTGGCTCAGTTCAGTGACATTCTTAGGGCATGTAGTGTCCAGTAAGGGTATTCAGGTTGATCCAAAGAAGATAGAGGTGGTTCAGAGTTGGCCCAGACCGTCCTCAACCATAGAGATTCGCAGTTTTCTTGGTTTGGCGGATTATTACCGTCGGTTCGCTCAGGTATTTTCATCCATAGCATCACCCTTGACCAAATTGACTCAAAAGGGTGCTCTTTTCAGGTGGTCGGATGAGTGTGAGGCGAGCTTTCAGAAGCTCAAGACTGCCTTGACCACAGCTCCAATGTTAGTTTTGCCATCAGCTTCAGGTTCTTATACAATATATTGTGATGCTTCTAGAATTGGTATCGGGTGTGTGTTGATGCAAAAGGGTAGAGTGATTGCTTATGCTTCTCGTTAGTTGAAGCCCCATGAGAAGAACTACCCTGTTCATGATTTGGAGTTGGCTGCCATTGTTCACACATTGAAGATTTAGAGGCATTATCTCTATGTTGTGTCTTGTGAGGTGTTTACCGATCATCGTAGCCTCCAGCACTTGTTCAAGTAGAAGGATCTCAATTTAAGGCAGGGGAGATGGTTGGAGCTGCTAAAGGACCATGATATTACCATATTGTACCATCCGAAAAAGGCCAATGTGGTGGCCGATGCTTTGAGTAGGAAGGCGGTGAGTATGGACAATCTTGTATTTATTCCTGTTGGGGAGAGACCTCTTATAGTTGATGTTTAGGACTTGGCCAATCCGTTTGTGAGGTTGGATATTTCGGAGCCCAATCGGGTCTTAACTTGTGTGGTTTCTCGGTCTTCCTTGTTTGATCGCATCAAAGAACGCCAATATGATGATCCTCATTTGCTTGTCCTTAAGGACAGAGTTCAGCACGACGATGCCAGAGATGTGGCTATTGGTGATGACGGGGTATTGAGAATGCAGAGCCGGATATGTGTTCCCAATGTAGATGGGATTCGGGAGTTGATTTTGGAGGAGGCCCATAGCTCGCGATATTCCATCCATCCTGGTGCCACGAAGATGTATCAAGATTTGACACAGTATTACTGGTGGAGAAGAATGAAGAAAGATATAGTGGGATTTATAGCTCGGTATCTCAATTGTCAGCAGGTCAAATATTAGTATTAGAGACCGGATGGCTTGCATCAGTAGATGGATATTCCAAAGTGGAAAAGAGAGTGGATCACCATGGATTTCGTATTTGGACTCCCACGGACTCTGAGGAAGTTCGATGTTATTTGGGTGATTGTGGATCAGCTGATCAAGTCTGCGCACTTCATTCCTGTGTGTTCTACCTATTCTTAATAGCGGTTAGCTGAGACTTATATCAGAGAGATTGTTCGCCTACATGGTGTCCCATTTTCCATTATTTCAGATAGAGGTACTCAGTTCACATCGCAGTTTTGGAGGGGCGTACAACGAGAGTTGGGTACTCAGATTGAGTTATGCACAACTTTTCATCCTCAGACGGACGGGCAATCCTAGCATACTATTTAGATATTGGATTACATGTTGTGCACTTGTGTCATTGATTTTGGGGGTTCATGGGACCCATTTTTACCGCTCGCGGAGTTTGCATACAACAACAGTTGTCAGTCGAGTATTTAGATGGCTCCTTATGAGGCTTTATATGGGAGGTGGTGTAGATATCCAGTGGGTTTGTTTGAGTCAGGTGAGGCTAAGCTTTTGGGTACAGACTTGGTACAAGATGCTTTGGACAAGGTGAATGTGACTCAGGAGCGGCTTTGTACAGCTTATTCGAGACAAAAGAGTTATGCGAACAGGAAGGTTCGGGATGTGTCTTATCTAGTTGGGGAGAAAGTTCTACTGAAGGTTTCACCCATGAAGGGTGTTATGAGATTTGGGAAGAAGGGAAAATTGAGTCCTTGGTTCATTGGGCCTTTTGAGGTGCTTCGGAGGATCTGGGAGGTGGCTTATGAGCTTGCTTTGCCACTTAGTTTGTCGAGTATGCATCCAGTATTTCATGTTTCTATGCTCCGTAAATATGTCGCTGATCCGTCTCATGTTTTGGATTTTAGCACGGTTCAGTTAGATGGTTATTTGACTTATGATGTGAAGCCAGTGGCTATTTTGGAGTGACAAGTTCGGAAGTTGATATCAAAGGATATAGCTTCAGTGAAAGGGCAATGGAGAGGTCGGCTCATGGATGAGGCTACTTGGGAGATCGAGTGGGAGATGCAACGTAGATATCCACACCTGTTTGAGGCTTCAATTATGTCTCTTGACTCGTTCGAGGACGAACGTTTGTTTAAAAGGGGAAGGATTTAATGACCCGGCCCGTTATTTCATGAGTTACAGCCCCGCTTCCCCCATTTCTGCTTCTTTATGTGTTGTTCCACTGTATTGTGTGGTATCGGGTTGGTTGTTTCAGGTTTGGAGTGGTTCCGAAGAGGAATGATACGCTTAGTCTCTTTTGAGTAGGCTTAAGTTGGAAAAGTCAACCGGATGTTGACTTATGTCTAGAAGGTCTCGGATGTGAATTCTGACGGTTCAGTTCTGTTAGGTGATTTTGGTCTTAGGAGCGTGTTCAGAATGTAGTTTGAAAGTCCGTGGTATATTTAGGCTTGAATTGGTTAAATTGGAAATTTGGCGTTTTCCGGTTGGCAGTGGAAATCTTGATATCAGGATCGAAATGGAATTCCGAAAATTGGAGTAGGTCTATTATGTCGTTTGTGATGTTTGTGCAAAATTTCAGGACATTCGGGTAATATTTGATAGATTTTGGCATCGTTTGCGGAATTCGGAAGTTTAGGAGCTTTTAGGCTTGAATCTGAGGGTGATTTGGTATTTTGATGTTGTTTTGAGTGTTCCGAAGGTTGGAATAAGTTTGAATGGTGATATGTGACTTGTTGGCATGTTTGGTTGAGGCCCCGAGGGCTTCAGGATGATTTTGAGAGGTTGACGGATCAAGGATATGATTGAGGAAGTGCTGAAGAATTTCTTTCAGCTGTCATAACCGCACCTGCGGAGTGGGGACAGTAGGTGCGAGGCCCGCAGAAGTGCGTAAACAGCCGCAGATGCGGCCATAGGTGATAAGGGTAGGAGCCGCAGGTGCGCGCATGGGACTGCACCTGTGTGATCACAGATGCGGGTATTTGGACGTAGATGCGATTAAGGGAGAATAAGTGAATACCGTAGATGTTGTTGGTTTGACCGCAGAAGTGACTTGTGAACCGCAGATACGGAAGTCCTAGGCAGAAAGTATATAAGATCTCCTTCACGAATTTCAGTCCATTCTTCACCATTTTTGGACGAGTTTGGAGCTTCGAGGAATCAAGGGGTATCAGCGAGGTAAGCTACTTGGGCTTTGTATTTTGTATTTGTGATGATTTTCCCACTATTTAATCATGAAATTAGTGGAGGATTTGGGGTGAAGTTGAAGGATTAGGGCTTGAGTTTTGGAGAGCTTTGATTGGGGATTTGAGGGGCCATTTGAGGTCCTATTTTGATGATTTTGGTATGTATAGACTCGGGAGTGAAAGGAGTTTCTAGTTTTGTAATTTTTGTTAGATTCCGAGACATGGGCCCGGGGGGCCGGGTTTGAGTCCAATTCGGGATTTTCGGTCAAATTTGATTATTTTCATGTGGAATTCATTCCTTTAGCGTATATTGATGATAATATACAGATTTTGGTTAGATTCGGAGCATTTGGAGGCCGATTCCAGAGGCAAAGGCATAGGAGTAGGATTTGGGCTTGGTTTGAGGTAAGTAACGCTTCCAAACTTGGTTCTGAGGGTTTGAAACCCCGAACTATGTGTTATATGATTAATATTGAGGTGACACAAACGTTAATTGATAGGCATGTGGGCATGCACCGTGAGAATTGTGATCTGGTTCATTCCATGACACCGATTAGTGATTCTTTCTTGTTGATATCTGTGTTGTGATTATATGATTAAGGGAATGAACTGTAAATCATGTTAACTATCATGTTAGGGCTTCACGCCAATACCGTTGAGACTCGAGTGATCGTTTCTTGCTGTCATCTTATTAGTTTCATTGATATTCTGTACTCAGTTTTATTCATGCATAATATGTCATGTCTCTGTCTCGGTTGTTGTTATTTGACACATTATATCATTGTTTCGGGCTAGTTTCATGGCATTGTGAGCCCATGTGTGTGAGACTGGAGAGTGATGACTGAGTGAGTCAGAGAGCCTGATTATGAGTGATAGTTATGGGATCGGGCTGCACGCCGCAGTAGATTATTGATTATGCCTTCGTTGGCTTGTTATAGCGCTTGGGCTGAAGGAGCCCCTTCGGAGTCTATACACCCCCAGTGAGCGCAGATGATATTATGGAGGGATGGATTTTCCTGGACATGGATTTGTCCGAAGTAGTATTGATACCTGGAGATGGATTTCTCCTCAGGGTTGGATTACCCTTGTTCCTTGGTACCGGTTGACTTGAAGTCAGTGTTATACATATTTCGGGACAGATTTCCCTAGGCCGAATGGCCATATGTGCTACCGAGTGGTTGAGCACTTGAGAGTGGGAATACATGGTGCATTTCATATATTTCTGGCATTTACATGTAGATATTTACTGAGCTTTATACTTTACATTGTTCAGATTGGTGTTTTACTTTACTGCTGAGTTGAATAATTAAATTGTCAGCATGCCTACTTTACTGTTCCATTTAAATGTGTTATAACTGATGAGGTTTAGTTCGTCACTACCTATCATTCCATAGTATAGAATGTTACTTACTGAGTTGGTGTACTCATATTACCCCATGTACCTTATGTGCAGATCCATGCACTTTTAGATCCAGTGGCAGTTGCTAATCGAGGCTTCTGACTTAGGAGATTATTGAGGTATCTGCACGGCGTTTGCAGGCCTTGGATCTCCTCCTTATCCCCCAATTGTATTTCGGTTGCTCTTTTAGACATTATAATAGACTATGTATTTTCCGTAGACGCTCATGCACTCAATGACACCCCGGTTTTGGGCTGGATTGTATCTATTCTTAGAATTTCTTATGTTTCGAATAGTTCTTTAACTGTTAAAAGCTTCCGTTAATGTTTTCCAACTTATTATTATTGTGTTGATTGTTGAGTTGAGGCTGGCCTAGTTCCACGATAGGCGCCATCACGACGGGATGGGTTTTGGGTTGTGACACACGGTGGGCCCCAAACTGTTTACCATGAAAATGGTAATAACAATTAAATTTGTTAATGGGACTCTAAAAATACGTGATCTACTTTTATGCTAGTTGTTAAGCAGTTGATGCTAGATATGTGAAGATAAAAGATGAAATGCAAGCTAAAATGGAATTATAATCAAACCAAGGGGTTAGCTATTCTGGCCTCGGACTGACCGATGAGGAGCCTCGAGGTCGATGCCTGGCTCGAGCTCGAGCTATCGGGGATAATCGGGAAAGGGATAACAATTAGAATATAATTAAAGGAGGCTCTGTATGACCAATGACAAGCATTAAATGAAGAACAAGTATGAACGTAATAAATATGAGCAATGATACCGAGAGAGAATATATTAGAGAGAAAAGAAAGAGTTCTTGTATATTTCATGTAGAATAGATGGGGCAACATGGTTTACAAAGTGCCAAGGATTCCCCTTATATAGGAGGGGAAATCCCAGCATAGTACAAGATACATTAATGATAAAGAAAGCGGGATGGGACATCTGACTAGCTTTATGATGCAGGCGCAGACCAGCTCTTAGACTAGACTGATAGACTTAACTAGCCCCGACTGCACTCTTCGGAAACTTCTCATGCCCGTTGAGGTCTCGGCCAACATTATCCTCAGGCTGGGTGTCGATAGATCTCGAGGGGGGGCACTCGGTCCGTGGTCCCGAGCCTCCGAGGTGAATTCTCGAAATGCCTTATTAATGAGAAATTGGTTCCCCAAATTTCACCATATACAGATAGTCCCCGTGTTTCTTAGAGAGAAGTGAAAAGAAATGATTTTGACATCCCACTCTTAGGGATTCCCGTAATAACGTTGTACTGATGATGCAAGCCTCTATGACTACCGAAATGTTTCGTCGTTTCGCTTTTCCAGGACCATTCAATGCATCGCGGTTTCTCATTCTTCAGAGCCATAATGTCACTGTCGATTCAGCTCCCATAGACGCATTGAATGCACCTGTCGTTACGTTTTTCGAGTGCAATAATAGCGCCGTCGGTTACGTTACCCCTTATTCTATAAATGGGGGTCTCCTGGGATCAGCCTTTTACCCAAGTATCTTTCCATACCTATTTATTCCTCCTTTATCGCTATCTTTATTCTTTGTCGTTCACCATGTTTGGGGCCCATGTCCTCTAGATATTATGGTGATATCGGGCATGCAACGGCCTATCTCCCGGACCTTCTCTGGTCAAGCGAGATTATGTTGTTTTCATGTTGTTGTTGTTGTCATCTCCGTTGGCTCGGGATGACGAAGCAGAGAACCGATTTCCTCCGACTTGAGAAAAATATTTGGATTATACACCGCTGCTCAAGAGGGGGCTCGAATTATACACCACTGCTCACCCCCTCCCCCGGCTTGGCGCATTATACCCCTTTTGGATTCCTTGGGGTGTGGAGGCACTGTCTACTAACTATTTCCTCCCATGCTGGGGCAACGTCTCAAGAAGTGGCTTTACAGTAACAGCATGGCGAAATCATATTAGCCAGATTTTTCACCCAGCCACTTCTTCATTCCTTCTTGCCTTTTCCGCGTCACTTTGCTCTTCTCCATCGCTTTCCCCTTCATCATCTCTCCTTTTGAAGATGCCATTCTGGGAATCGAGATAAGACTCCTGAGGGGATTGCGCTTGGAAGATACTGTCTTTGAGGACAGTGCTTGAGGAGATGATATCGAAAATGTTGCTATTGAGGACGCACCTTTGAGAATAGGCTAGGTTCTTAGGCTTTAATTTCATGTACACCCTTCTGCTTATTTGTTCCCATGTAAAGACTCCTCGTGGGCTTTTGTAATCATATTTAAGGACCCCTTGTGGGATTTTGTTATGGAATATTTCATGAATACATAGATTTTTTCCCGATTTGTTTTCGATGCTTGCTATATTCTTTTATGTTTGTGGAGACTCTGAATGCATGACTTTGTCTATTGTTGCTCATACCGAATCTGGATGCGAGTATACCTTCCGGCCTTTGGTTGATAAAAATGGCTTTGCGCGGAATCCTTTTCGATCCCTTGGATCGAACCTGAATAGGGTAGATAGACTCGGGTCGCTGGGACCTTCACTTCGAGTAAAATGAGAATAATGTTTCTGGCCTTGGAATCATGACTTACTAGTTGAACCCCATGGTAACCTTTGAGAAGAAATTTGCTCGGGGGCCCGTGGATGGGGGATGCCATTGATCTCTTGAGGGCAGTCCCCGAGCGGAGGTTCGTTCGAATTCGGACCACCTGTAAATACGCGCTGGGTTTAGTGTGAATAGCCTTATGGTGCTGTAGCTAGATTTTTAAAGAGGGCTTGTCCGATCTTGGACGGTACCAGGGGTCAAGCCCATACAAGTGGAGTTCAAATGCTTATTTCCTAGGAGCCTTTTTCTCTTTTGACAAAAATCCCCCGAGGTCAAGTATCACCTCGGGTCTTGTCATGATGTTATTGGCTTCCGGGAGCCTACACTTCCCTTTGACGGAGATCCTCAAGGTCGTGTACCACCTCGGTGTTGGCAAAGGCGTCATCGGCTCCCTGGAGCCTAGCCTTGTCTTGATGGAGGTCCTCAAGGTCGGGTACCACCTCAGGACTAGTGATGATGCTATCGGCTTCTTGGAGCCTAACCTTGTTCTAATGGAGGTCCTCAAGGTCGGATACCACCTCGGGATTGGAGAAGGTGTTATCGGTTAGTGTTCTTAACCGACTTTGAGGCAAGCGAATCATCGTTATTTTTTCCATTTATAAATAGGGTTGTTTCTGCCTTTTCGAAGGTTACCCCATTTTGAGTAGTTGTCCTTCTCTATCTGCGCCAGCCTTTCGGCATTCCAATACTAATGCGTCTGCACATATTCTTGATTTTTAGTTCTCTAATTTTGTGACCGCTACGAAGGCTATGTTAGAATTTATCCAATGGGGAGGGGAGAGCTCCGCCTCCGGTCTTTAGGACCATCGAGGTCTACTAACTTTGCGGTATTGATCGACTACGCCCTTTGTTGTTATTTTCGAGGAAAAGGGAGACCGGGTATGGATGAGTCGCTTCGTCCGAGTGCAGACCGCTGACATTATACCCGAGGAGCTCATGTTATTCACTGAGGAATGGAGCTATACTCATAAGTGGTGCATCTCGTACTTTATCAGTTCTGTCTATGGCGAAAGCCAGTTTCGTAGTCTTTCCTTGCTCTCTTCCTCTACAGCAATTTCATGGGTGCTGGGCGACGTTCATGATCTGCTGGACTGGGTTCGAGAATTGGCGACCCACTCGACCTGTGAGGAACGTGAGTGGCGAGCTTTGTCTCGGGGCAGGTGGGAAGCAAAATATCACGGTGAGCATTGTGCTATTCTTTCCTTGCTATCACCTTCCTTTTCCGTTGACGACATTTCAGAAGATACTAGAAACTCGGGGTCACATACACTGAGTGACTGTGCTTCGACCAGAGCGGTCTCTTTTATGGACGAAGGGACTAGATTGGCAAGAGTGAATTCGGCCTTGGAGGAAGCCCTACGGCTTCACTTTGCAGTGAGTTTTGGCACAGGTTTTTCGAGCTTTGCGCCTTCCTTTCCTTACCGAGTTTTCTTTTGTAGGTATCTGACAAGATCGAGCCCGGTATGCTTTGTTGTGAAGCCAGGCTATAGAAAGCTCTAGATGGGGAGAGATCCCTGAGGCTCCTTTGTGATGAAAAAGAGGTCGAGTTGGTGCATTTTGCAGTGTGAGGCGAGCCGAAACTTAAACTGCGAAAACCACCTGAAGGAACGGGTTTTCTATCCCGGATGAGTGTGCATTCTGCCTTCTGACTCCTGGGGATAATACTTCATTTATTTCAGTTGCATAAAAAGATAGAGGCCCTGGAACGCCTTCGAGGTGAAATTAGTCGGGCCAAGTATGAGCGTGATGAGTTGAAAGCTTAGGCGAAGGCTCAGGCTTTAGGGGGGATGAATGCTCTGGCCAAAGTTCCTACTTTTGAAGCTCAACTTCGCCTAGCTTGCGATAGTGCTTTGGCTCAGACAGAAATGATTGTAGAGCTCGAGTCTGAGCTTTCAAAAGACGGGGCTGAGGTCGTTAATGCCCGGCAGAAGCTGCAATAAGCCAAATTGAGGCTGACCGGGAGATGGCGATCTATTCAAAGGATTTTGCTGATGCTTAAGCCGAGCTGACAAAGATCTTCGATCGCGAAGGGAGGATTGAAGAATATGCTCGTTGCAAGTCTCAAAGAAAGACCCTTGAGGAGACCCTTGATAGGGGTTTCGCCCTCCCGGAGGAGCTGGTGCTAGCAAAGGTGGATGAGTGTGATGCTCGATTGCTTTTGCCTGATGCAAAGGAAAGCGAGGATGAAACCAGTAGGCCGTGGCCCCCAGGGGGAGGGCATAGATTTTGTCATCTGTATTTCCAAAGCATGCTTGTAGCTGGAGGTTGCATCTCTTGCATGTGTATGAAAGAAAACCTTGCAGCTTTACTCTTTTCGCATCATTTTCTGCTCTGATCTTGGCTAGGTGATCCAGTTCTTGAGTTAGTAGGAATCCTTTAAGTAGTGGTGTGGCCCTGGGGCTCATTGGATTGGCGACAATGACTCTCACTCTTTGGGTCGATGCGACCTTTAGTGTAAGCTGGCGTTAGAGCTCTTATGCTTTTGCTCAACTATTTTGGGTTTAGTCTCCGAGTCGGGCTTTGACTCGAGCTCATTCAACCCTCAAGCTTTTGTGTTTTCATGGGCGGGAGACAACGGCTTTTACGCCTTGGGTCAAAGTGACCTTTTATATGCACGACCTTGAGGCTCATTAAGCTGGCAACAATGGCCCTTACACTTTGCACATAGGCATGGATAGTTATCTATTTTGGGTCCGGTCTCTGAATCGGGTTATGACTAAAGCTCATTTTGACCCTCAAGATTTTAAATTTTAAGCTGGCGACAGTGGCTCTTACGTTTTTGGTCGATGCGACCGTTTAGTGTGTGTGGACCTAAGGCTCATTAGGCTGGCGACAATGGCTCTTAAGCTTTGCCCTTAGGCATATGTAGGCTTTGTTTTCCTCTCATTAAGTACTTTTTGAAATGATTTTGCCTGACCCATCGTCAGTTCGGGAAGAACCTTGATTTCAAGTTGTTTATGGCGATGTTTGAGCACCTCGGAAGGTTTGGCTCACAGGTTGAGTAGCTCGAAGCCTTGTGATTTGGAGCTGACATGGTTGAAGCTCTTTTGCCTATTCAGGGTAGCCTGTTTAACCGGTTCTTTTCGAAGTGGATTCGAAGTAATGGCCTACGATTTTGTAGTGACGGTCAGGCGTCCCCGAGTCGCGTTAATTCGGATGGTACAGCCGTATGACCGTAGTCATTTGTGTTTGGCCAGAGCCATTTTTGGTCCCCGAGTGTAGTAGTTTGGGTGTCTATATCGAGGGTATGCCTTTTTAGGGGCCTTACAAATTCGATATATAGCCTAAACTTCGGGATCGAGTTTATGCCTGTAGTAAGGTTTTATAAAATTTTCATGTTGTTGAGGTCTTACAGTTATTTTCATACCGTTTAGGTCTTACAGGGTTTTCATGCCGTTAAGGTCTTACAGTTTAT
Organism: Nicotiana tabacum; assembly: GCF_000715075.1. Classification (NCBI taxonomy): domain Eukaryota; kingdom Viridiplantae; phylum Streptophyta; class Magnoliopsida; order Solanales; family Solanaceae; genus Nicotiana; species Nicotiana tabacum. The sequence goes on from NC_134085.1 coordinate 14,449,391, forward strand.
TCATGCCATTGAGGTCTTATAGGTTTTTCATGTCGTTGAGGTCTTACAGTACAACTTTTGATACCGTTGAGGTCTTATAGTTTTTTTATTCTGTTGAGATCTTACAGGTTTTTCATGCCGTTAAAGTCTTATAGTTTTTTCATGTCGTTGAGGTCTTATAGGGTTTTCATGCCGTTGAGGTCTTATAGGTTTTTCATATTGTTGAGGTCTTACAGATATAGTTGCTGCCTTATGTAGGTTTTATGGGACCGAGTCTACCCGCTCGGGGTCTTATGGCCTCGTGTTTTGATGAGTCAATAGAGGTGGCATTTTGACGACAGTCCCCGAGTCGTTGAGAGCTTCTTGACTCGGGAGCCATTTTTTGTAAACTTTTCATTGCCTCGTCGAGGGCTTACAATTCTGGAGATCCCGACCCTGAGGTCGTGTGCTTTTCTTTTGAGATTTTGATGTCAGTCCCCGAGTACTCGAGGTGCTTTTGGCGTTGGATATGTTTAGCGATTTCTGCATTGCCTTATCTGAGGGCTTTCGATTTTGGAGTCCCGAGCCGGAGGTCGTTCAAGTGTTGAATTATTGATGCCAGTCCACGAGTATTCGGGACGTTTCCGGCGGAGGAGTTGTCTTTGCGAAGGTGCCAAGTCTCTTTTGGAGCGCGAGATGCCTTGACAAAAGATGTTCTTCGATTATTTGATACAAGTGTACATGTGTGCACTGTGGGGGGCCTGACTATATGGACACGGTTCGTTCGACCATTTGTCCCGGTACATTACTTTCCTACAGGGACCCCGCTCGGCATTTCTTGGTTTTTTCAAGCGAGTGGCTTCTGGGGGGATGCCCCCAGTGTTCGGGGTTGGCTGTAAAAGAAGCCTCGAACATTTGTTGAGTTTCCCTTAGGTAGCAAGCAGATGTTGGCTCGTTAAAAACCTTGCTGGTAAAACCTTTTTTCTGGATAAAAACTCGATCGAAGGAAAAAAGTGCAATGGATGCTTTAAAACCTTAAGGTCTTCGAGTTGGGTTAGTGTTCTGATTGCGTCAATTGGGTACATGTATAAAGTTAGTCTGAAATACGAAATGAAAAGGCAGATGATCGTACCTTAATGTGAGACGCGTCGGTGATGTTTTGAGGATCGATATGTTCCAATCACTCGAGATGAGGATGTGGAATAGTCCTTTACTTCATTTAATCTGGCTTGATCTAGGGTGTGGCTTGATTACCTTTCAACTCTTTTGCAGGCGGAGGTGCGAGCGTCGGTGCCACGTCGTGCACCGCTAACATTTCCCTTACTACATGTTGTTCCCCGTAGACGGTTTTAATTCCATCCTTTGTTGGGAATTTCATCATTTGGTGAAGAGTGGATGGTACCGCTCTTATGCAGTGTATCCACAGCCGTCCGAATAAGGCATTATACCTCATGTCTCCTTCAATAACATGGAATTTGGCGTTTTGGGTGGTGCCGGCCACGGTGACTGGGAGGATGATTTCTCCTTTCGTTGTTTAACTTGCCATGTTGAATCCGTTGAGGACTCGAGTGGCGGGCACGATTTGGTCGAGCAGTCTGAGTTGCTCTATCACCTTCGACCTGATAATGTTGGCCGAGCTACCTGGGTCCACGAGTACACATTTTATTTGAAAAGAATTTACAAGGAAAGAGATTACCAGTGCGTCATTGTGAGGTTGAGATAAGGTCTTAGTGTCCTCTTCGCTGAATGTGATGGCGTCCTCGTGAATATATCCTTGGGTACGCTTTTCTTTGGTGATGGATATTTTTGTCCTTCTCATTACGGGTTCCTGCGGGGCATTGACGCCTCCCATGATCATGTGGATGACATGTTGTGGCTCGTTGCCTCGTTCATATTGGTTGCCTCTCTTTTCCGGAACTAATTTTTGGCTCTATCGTCAAGGAATTCCCGCAGATGACCTTTGCTAAGTAGTCTAGCTACTTCTTCTCGGAGTTGGTGGCAATCCTCGGTCCTGTGGACATGTGTGTTGTGAAACTCGCACACTAAGTTGTGATTCCTTTATGAGGGATCCAATTGTATAGGCCTGGGCCACTTGGCGTCTCTGATTTTACTAATAGGGAACACGATGTCCAATACATCAACGTTGAAGTTGTATTCCGACAAGTGAGGTGCACCCATTGGTCCTGCATTCCTATCGAATATGGCTCTTTTGATGAGCCCTCGAGGATTCTTCCATCGATCTATTCTCCGATCGTTGCGAGGTAGGTTGCGCCTCGGGGCGTTCCTCCTATCTTCGATGTACGGCTGATACCTTTCTTTGTTTGGTTTTTGTTCCTTAGCCAGGAGCCTGATTGGGTATACTGAGCCCGAGGGGGATCCCAACTGGTCATCCTTGGCCCTGATTTTTGACTGGTACCAGTTGTGGACGTCCGACCAGGTCACAGCTGGATATGCGATCAAATTCTGCTTCGATTGTTTTGAAGCCACCGAGATTCATTCATTCAGACCTTGAGTGAAAGCCTGCACTGCCCAGTCATCGGAGACTAGCGGTAGCTCCATCCATTCTATTTGAAAGCGAGACACGAATTCCCATATCATCTCGTTCTCCCTTTGCTTAATTTTGAAAACGTCGGACTTCCTCGTCACTACTTTAATGGCACCGGTATGTGCCTTTACAAAGGATTCTGCTAGCATGGCGAATGAATCTATGGAGTTTGGAGCCAAGTTGTGATACCACATTATTAGCCCCTTCGAGAGTGTTTCCCCACACTTTTTCAGCAATACAAACTCGATCTCATTGTTCTTTATATCGTTGCCCTTTACCGCGCAAGTGTGGGCAGTAACGTGTCCATTGGGGTCTGAGGTCCCATTGTACTTTGGGAGCTCCGACATTCTAAACTTCTTTGGAATGGGTTTCGGGGCCATTTCTTCGGGGAACGACCTTTGTATGAACTTCTTCGAATCCACACCCTTCAGGACCAAGGGTGCGCCCGGGATCTGGTCGACCCTGGATTTGTAGGTCTTGACCTTCTTATCGTTGCCTGCTATCATTTTCTCGCTCGATTCGATCCTTTTGGTGAGGTCGTCGGGCATTTTTGCGATGGCAGGGTCGGCTATCGATCCATTATTGTTCGATCTCTTAGGTATATGTTCGGTTGGGGGAGCTGTCCCCGGTGCTACCGTGCTGGGGGTCTTCGGGTGGTTTTGCAGCTGAACGATAGCCAGCTGTTGTGCCTGCAACATTTCAAAAATAACATGAAGGCTAACTTCTTATTCTTCCCGAGCTGGGGTTTTTTGGGCTTCATATTGGTCGTGCTGCATGCTTATGTCGGTGTGTGAGGTTTCATCGACCTATTGTGCATCTTGTGAACCCGTGTCCATTGGAATCGGTCCAGGTGCGTTATCGGGGTTCTGTGGTGGTGTGCCAATAATTGTAACAGCCACACCATTTTCTCTGTAGTTTTCAAGGTTGTCGTTCTCAACTCTGTTCACCGAGCCAGACATTTTGACCTGAAATCGAAGATCTTGGACAAGAAAAAGTGTTAAAGATAACTTCTGTTGTGTAACGAAACCAACAAGAAAATAATCACTATTATTTTTAGCCTCACGGTGGGCGCCAAACTGTTTACAGTAAAAATGGTAATAACAATTAAATTTATTGATGGGACTCTAAAAATACGTGATCTATTTTTATGCTAGTTGTTAAGCAGTTGATGCTAGATATGTGAAGATAAAAGATGAAATGCGAGCTAAAATGGAATTATAATCGAACCAAGGGGTTAGCCATTTTGGCCTCAGACTGACCGATGAGGGGCTTCGAGGTCGATGCCTGGGCTCGGGCTTGAGCTATCGGGGATAATCGGGAAAGGGCTAATAGTTAGGATATAATTAAAGGAGGCTCTGTATGGCCAATGACAAGCAATAAATGAAGAACAAGTATGAACATAATAAATATGAGCAATGATACCGAGAGAGAATATGTTAGAGAGAAAAGAAAGAGTTCTTGTATATTTCGTGTAGAATAGTTGGAGCAACAGGGTTTACAAAGTGCCAAGGATTCCCCTTATATAGGAGGGGAAATCCCAGCATAGTACAAGATACATTAATGATAAAGAAAACGGGATGAGACAGCTGACTAGCTTCATGATGCAGGCGCAGACCAGCTTTTAGACTAGCCTGATAGACTTAACCGGCCCTGGATACATTCTTCGGAAACTTCTCATGCCCGTTGGGGTCTCGGCTAACACTATCCCCAGGCCATGTGTCAATAGATCTCGAGGGGGTGGGGCACTCGGTTTGTGGTCCCGAGCCTCCAAGGTGATCTTCCGAAATGCCTTATTAATGAGAAATTGGTTCCCCCGATTTCACCATATACATCTGTCACACCTCCTTTTTCCGCACCCGCGAGGGTGCAAGGGAGTTTTTCCAATTAAAGGACAATCGAGACGGGATTGGTTTATTTATTTCAGAGTCGCCACTTGGGAGATTTAGGGTGTCCCAAGTCACCAATTTTAATCCCAAATCGAGGAAAAGAATGACTCCATATTACAGTCTGCGTACCAGAAATCCGGATAAGGAATTCTGTTAACCCGGGAGAAGGTGTTAGGCATTCCCGAGTTCCGTGGTTCTAGCACGGTCGCTCAACTGTTATATTCGGCTTGATTGTCTGATTTTATACAAATATGAACTTATGTGCAAATTTTATCTTTTAACCGCTTTATTATTATTGTTTTTAAAAGAAATATGAACATCGCTTAAAACACGTCTTTGGACTGCGTTACATGAAATGCACCCACAATCCGGAACACGTTTTATTTGATGTTTTGGGATTTGGATTCGGGTCACATGAAATGCACACCCAGGCTTAAGAAAGTAAAATATTAAACACGCGCCTAAAGAGACTATCGCGTTATTATTTTGGGGAAGACCGTGAAATTCGCTAAACGGTCCTTCCGAATTCTAATTAAACCATACATTTTGTGAGGGCCCCGCAATCTATACGTTTTATTTGGCGAGGCTCGTCTCATTTTTATTTTTACAGGATAAACCTACAATGACTATATTTTCTATTAAGTTCGTCTCTAAACTAAAAGAAAATCTCTTAATTATTTACATGCTGAAAAACGTAACTTATTAGTTATTAGTTTACGGCTAATGCGAATGGAAAATTGCGATCGAGTTTGTACAAAGAAAAACTGCTTTCATTTTATATTCTGTTATTCAATAATACTAGAACATGAGATTGACCATAATATCAAAACAGATTAATTATTCTCCGTAATTTAAACTAACATTATTAGATGAAGAAAGTATACATATGCAACCTCATTATTCATTAATCATTCAACTACATCTTTATACGAAGAAAGAAAAATTATATTCAACCACAAATCTAAACAGGAGGAATTCAACAGGAACAAAGCCTGATTAATATTTTATTTTTTGCTTCAAGCCGAGATTGTACAAATGTGTACCTGGAAACAGCAGTACAAGAACAAAAGAAGGAGAAGTCAGCAGCAGTAATAACACAGCAACAGCAGATTCAGCAACATCGCAAACCAGTACAGTAGGAATAGCAGAAAACCCAGGAGACTATAAACGACTCCAAGTATAGTGAAGAAGTAAAAGGCAGGAAGGTTCTGACTATTTCAGATCTTAAGCGAGGCAATGAAGCAGTAACTATTTTTTTTCAACTTCAAAACTCTCCAAAATGAATTCTGCCCCTGTATATTCAGTGTATACAGAATGTATATCGGGTGTATACTTCTCACTCCGCCCCCTCTTTTTTTCTTCTCTCTATCTAGTTTTTCCTCTCTTTTTTTCCACCCTTCTTCTTAAATTTTCTCTTCTATTTATAGCAAAATTTTCGAAATTTTCAGATTTGTTTTTTATTATTTTATTATTTTTTTAATTAAAAGAAATCCCACTTACAAATTGCTTTTATTTTTTTAGAAAAAGAAATCCCACCTTTATTTACTTTTATTTTTAAAATTCCAACTTTAATTACTTTATCTTATTTAAAATCCCACTTTTTATTTTTTTTAAAAGAGAATCTCACTTTATTTAACTTTTCTTTAAAAAATAAACCACTATCTTTTCTTTTTCTTTTAAAAATGCTACTTTCAATTACTTTAAATTTTTTAAATTTTCAGATATCTTTATATTTATTTTTTAATTCCAACCTTCTTTTACTTTTAAATTTTTTAAAACTTTTTACTTTTTTTTTAAAATTTTCTACATTCTTTTACTTTTTTTTATTTTTTTATTTTTTATTTTTTTAAAATCATTTCCGAAATTACTATATATATATATATATATATATATATATATATATATATTTTTAAATAAAAATAATAAATAAAATAAAATATTTTCGGATTTTTTTTATATATATATAAAAACAAAAAATAAAACTATTAATAGTGATAATTCACTTTTTATTTTTTTATTTTTTTTTTTGGTTTTGTTTTGTGTTGGAAAAAAATGAAGAAGGGGTGTTGGGTTAATGGACTGGGTCGACCCAGTTCGAAATGGACTGGGTCGTAGGGAAGATTGGGCCATTTTTTGGGCCTATAGCTTGAAATTGAAGAAGAGGCCCAATTCCGACTTTCTTTATATTTTCGCTCTCTTTTCTTCTTTTATTTTTCTAAAACTAAATTATAAAAATACTTAAACTATTATTAAGAACTAAATTAAGTTATAAAGGCGCAAATTAACTCCCAATAACAATTAACGCACAATTAAGTATTAATTAAGCATAAAATTGTATATTTGGACATTAAATGCTAAAAATGCAAACGATGCCTATTTTTGTAATTTTAATTTTTGTAAAACAATTTTAATTACTAACAATTGTAGAATTAAATCCTACATGCAAAATGCGACATATTTTTGTATTTTTTATTAATTTAGCGAATAAACACGCACAGACAAATACAAATAATTCTTCAAAATATCACAAAATATCACAAAATTGCACACCAAAGAAAAATCATTTTATTTTTGAATTTTTTGGGAGTAATTCTCATATAGGGCAAAAATCACGTGCTTACAGCTGCCCCTCTTTGCCCGGAGACACGAAGGGTTTTCGTGCAAAGATAAAGCGAGCGATTTTTGCCCATCCGAGTACTCCGTTGAAGCATTTTTTGAAAAAGATTTGACCGAACCTTTGCTTCAAAGGTTTCCTACATATCCTGGGCTAAACAGGAATCAGGTCAATGTAGTTCGAGAAATTTTGGTAGCTGGGACTACCGTTGGACTGCAATGTTACTGTTGTTGCATGCTATTACTACTGCTTACCGATCTCCTTGTTACACCGTGCTTAAAAAAACAAGAAGCTAGGCTAGAGTACAATTTGTTTTTGTTGCCTTGCTTCCTTGTCTGCTTGCATTTCTTTCGGTGCTTTACTTCTTTTGACACATGTACTTGAGTTTGTACTGTGACCTCTTGTTGCAACCTTCTGTTTCCCGGTGCCGGGGAATTTTATTGTTTCCTGCTGGGGATTCCTATTGTAACCCTCTGTTTTATTGTCCTCTGACTTGATTTTGAAATGTATGCCTCTGTTATCTGGGCGGGCTCCCAATTTTAATACTTGAAAATTAAAGACTTGAAATGTATGCCTCTGTTATCTGGGCGGGCTCCCAAGTTCAATGCTTGAAAATTAAAGACTGAAATGTATGCCTCTGTTCTATGGGCGGGCTCCCAACTTCAACAACAACTTTAAAAATGAATGTCATTCCTCTCTTCAGGCGGGCTCCTGACTTCAACAACAACTTTGAAAATAATCGTCATTCCTCTCTTCAGGCGAGCTCCTGACTTCAACCAATACATCGCCATTCTGTTCTTCAGGGGGGGCTCCTGATTTCAACAACTTTAAAAAATAAAATCCTATTCGAGGGCGGATGAACCCGAAATATCCTATTCGAGGGCGGATGAACCCAAAATATCCTATTCGAGGGCGGATGAACCCAAATATCCTATTCGAGGGCGGATGAACCCAAAATATCCTATTCGAGGGCGGATGAACCCAAAATATCCTATTCGAGGGCGGATGAACCCAAAATATCCTATTCGAGGGCGGATGAACCCAAAATATCCTATTCGAGGGCGGATGAACCCATATATCCTATTCGAGGGCGGATGAACCCAAATATCCTGTTCGAGGGCGGATGAACCCAAAATATCCTGTTCGAGGGCGGATGAACCCAAAATATCCTGTTCGAGGGCGGATGAACCCAAATATCCTATTCGAGGGCGGATGAACCCAAATATCCTATTCGAGGGCGGATGAACCCAAATATCCTATTCGAGGGCGGATGAACCCAAATATCCTATTCGAGGGCGGATGAACCCAAAATATCCTATTCGAGGGCGGATGAACCCAAAATATCCTATTCGAGGGCGGATGAACCCAAAATATCCTATTCGAGGGCGGATGAACCCAAATATCCTATTCGAGGGCGGATGAACCCAAAATATCTTATTCGAGGGCGGATGAACCCAAAATATCCTATTCGAGGGCGGATGAACCCAAAATATCCTATTCGAGGGCGGATGAACCCAAAATATCCTATTCGAGGGCGGATGAACCCAAATATCCTATTCGAGGGCGGATGAACCCAAAATATCCTATTCGAGGGCGGATGAACCCAAAATATCCTATTCGAGGGCGGATGAACCCAAAATATCCTATTCGAGGGCGGATGAACCCAAAATATCCTATTCGAGGGCGGATGAACCCAAAATATCCTATTCGAGGGCGGATGATCCCATTTTCAAAATCTTGGAATTGTCTTACCTCCGACTGTTTTTCTTCGAATCGTGTTGTCTTGCTATCTCTTAAAACTTGAATTGATTTCCTCGTTCTTCCGAGAAAATTTTCGACAATGGCAGAAAATCTTCTGCCCCAGTTTTGGTGCTTTTCCTTGTTCTCCAGGTGGACGCCTGACTTCTGATATTTCAACTGTTCTTCCTTGTTCTCTAGGTGGATGCCTGATTGCTGATACTTCAACTGTTCTTCCTTGTTCTCCAGGTGGACGCCTGACTGCTAATACTTCCATTTCTCTTCCTTGTTCTCCAGGTGGACGCCTGATTTCTTCTTCAATTTTTCATCCTCATTCTCCAGGTGGACGCCTGACTGTTGTTTCTTTCATTGCTCTTCCTTGTTCTCCAGGTGGACGCCTGATTTCTGATATTTCATTGCTCTTCCTTGTTCTCCAGGTGGATGCCTGATTACTAATACTTCAACTACTCATCCTTGTTCTCCAGGTGGATGCCTGATTGCTGTTTCTTTCATTGCTCTTCCTTGTTCTCCAGGTGGACGCCTGATTTCTGATATTTCATTGCTCTTCCTTGTTCTCCAGGTGGATGCCTGATTACTAATACTTCAACTACTCATCCTTGTTCTCCAGGTGGATGCCTGATTGCTGGGGATAATACCACTGGGGGAGTCTCCTTTCTTTCCTTCCTTCAAATTCAATTTTTTTTTCTTTTTTATTTTTTTTTTCTTTCTTAACACTGCTGGGGATAAAAGTGTTATCTTCTTGGGATAACGTTGTTGAGGATAACGCTGCTGGGGAATTTTATCCCTTCAAATCGATGCTTCATTCTTTTGGAAGCTGCTGGGGAGGATAATGGCTCTTTGCTTTTCTGAGCACAAATGTCATCTCTTTGTTTTGTCTGCTGGGGATCAACTTCCTCCATTGGAAGCTTATTATGTTGGGGGAAACCCTGGTTCAAAGACCACTTCCTTGGTGCTATCTTTATTCTTCCCCAAATGGGTACCTGATTTCCAGAAAATTTTCTAACTGAAAAGAAAATTTTCTGCCCCAGTTTGCATTTTCCCTTATGGTCTTCACTGCCATTCCATTTACCTGTTTCAAACCAAACAAAATTTGTTAGTTTAAAAACCCGGTGGTTGGTTATGATACTCCTACTGGGATGGTTTTTTCCCTTTCTCCCTTCCCCACTCTATGTTGTCCGACCCTCTTGGAACTTGGTCGAAAATCTGTTGGGGATGCTCCTACATCTCGATGATCTGTCGGGGGCCCTCTTGGAATTAGGTCCACAATTTTCTCAACTGTTGTTTTCCTGTTTTTCTCCAACTTCCCCTGGAAATTTGGTCCTATTGGGATCTAGGCCCCTTTCATCATTTGGTCTTGCGACCAACTTCTTTTCTCTTTATCGCCTTATCTTTGGCGTGTCCTATTCGCATTTTGCTTTGCATCATTTTGGCAACTGGTAGTAAGCTCTGAAAATCCTTTTCAAAAACAAACTGCTGGGAAGGTAAGTCTTTTAAACCAAGAAATGAAAAAGTGATGATTTCAAAAAATAGAAAAAAAAAGAAGTCTTTCTGAACAAATGCTAGGGAAAAGGAAAGAAAAGAACTTATCTGAATGATATAACCGATTCCAACGTTTATGTCGCGCATTCCGAATTAATCAACCCAGTCTATTTGTATCAATCAACCTTCCAGACGGCCTCATGTTGCTGGGGATAAACAGGCACTCAACTCTTTGCGGATCCTTCCCGCCAATCTTGTTTTGTCGCCTCATAGTGCCCTTCGAGGGGTTTTCACTAATAAGACTCTCTCATTTCTCTCAACTCCTGTCGCCTTATGGTGCCTGTGAAGGTTTTCACCGATAACACTCTCTCATTTTATTTTATTTTTCAGCTGGGAATTGGAGTGTTGCCGATATGACTCTCTCTGTTGGGGATTCTTTCGGCTATCAATTCAGTTCCAGCTTATGATCTTCTTCTTTGCTGGGGATCAGAGTGTTATTCCCGACTTCCATTTGCATTGACTTAGCACTTCTCAGATACTGATCGGGAGGTCTTTTTTGGACATCAATAGGGATTTTTGTGTATGGCTGAAAGGAGATGGGGGTATCAAAAGTTCAAAAATAATTTTTAGGGGTAAAATAGTACAACTCTTGGAATCAAACTTTCTTGCCAAAATTACAAGCGCCAACTTTTGCCCCAGTTTTTCTTGCTTGGGGATTTTTATTTTGTCACAATATGTTACCTTATGCACACTATGTTACATTATGACCGAGCCGTGAGGCGCCTACGTATCCTTCTTTGAGGAATCAGGTCAAACGTAGTTCCCATTCCTTTGTTTTTTTTTCTTGACTTTTCTTTTGTTCTTATTATCATTACTTTTTTCGTTTTCATTACAGATTCCAAAAGAGGGGTATGAAAGAGTAAATAAGGCTCAAAAGGGGAAGCAAAGGTCAAAGTGTTTGGATAGAAGAAAGAATTGCCTCCGTCATTTCATTCTCTGATAAATGCTAAGTACAAACAAACAACAATTACAATTACCAGAAATCATAATATCTCTTAACTGCGTCAGAATTGATAGCCATGTCGACGCATTTCCCTTCGATATCTGTGGATCATAAAGCGTCGGGCTTGCTCTGTTTAGATTGCGATGATCAACACATACCTCGGATTTTCCTTTTTTTTTTTTTTTTTTTTGGCACCACATTAGCCCACCAAACAGGATATCGAGCGGCCCGAATAACCTTAGTATTCAGCTGTTTGGTCACTTCTTCCTTAATCTTCCCACTCACGTTGGTTTTGATCTTCCTGAATTTTGCTGGACGGGGGTAATGCCGGGTCAGTGGGCAATTTTTGAACCACTAGATTGGTGCTTAAGCCCGGCATGTCGTCGTATGACCATGCAAAATGTTTTGAATTCAGTAAGTGCTTTGATTAGTTCTTCCCTGATGTTTGGTTCCATGTGGATGCTTATCTTAGCTTCCCTGATGTCATCCGCATCCCCTAGATTGACGGCTTCCGTGTCATTTGAGTTGGGCTCTTTTTTTTTTTTCAACTTGGCTCAACTCTCTGTTAATTTTTCTGAAGGCTTAGTCCTCATCGTATTCCGACTTATCATCACAATCTTGTACTATAAGTTCGAAATCAGATTGATTGATTTCTTTTTTTAGACTAGGTTGAAGATCCGTCGTGCATGCCATGTCATTAGAATCAGTAGAAAGAGAACTGTTCAGAAGACAAAAATAAGAAGAAAAATTAAAACAAAATAAGGAATGAGGGAAAAATAACTTTCACTTTATTAAAATACGGGATAGCAAGGTTTCACACTTTGGCGAGCACAAGAAAGATTTGGATTACAACCCTGGAATAATCCAGACAACAAAAAAGAAAATCAAAGCCCACTACCAAGACTCCTTTCGTATAGGAAGAGGAGTAGCCATTCAATTGTTGATTTTTGCTTTCAACCCCACAAACTGTACATCTACCTCATTGGACCCTTTTCCCAACACCATAACTGGCTTGTTATCCACCTTTTCCAACTATACCACTGTTTTCCCACTGGTTAACATTTATTTTGAACCGACACGGATCATCATCACTGTTTGTGAGGGTTTCTTTAGCTTCCCTCCTTCGTGCATTAGCTCAATCATGTGGGTTTCAAGTTGTGCCGGCAACGAGTTCTGATTGATGTTGGGTGCCTCTGGTGTCTGAACCTCAATCTTGTTGGTGTCAATAAGATTTTGTACTGCATGTTTCAACTTCCAACATTTCTCGGTATCATGACCGAGAGCCCCCGAACAATACTCACAGCTTACCGAGTGGTCCATATTTTTGGGAAAGGGATTTGGCAATCTGGGCTCAACAGGACTCAACAAGCCTAACTGCCTTAATTTGTGGAACACGGCAGTATAGGTTTCCCCTAACTCAGTGAATGTTCTTTGTATTTTTTCATTTCTGAAAGCCCGATTTCCCCGGAAACCTACCCCTGGAGGGTTCTTGTAGGCTCTTGGTGGTGAATAGGTGTTTTGCAGTGGTGTATGTGTGTTCTGGGGAGCCGGTGCGCGCCATTGCGAGCGAACCGGAGGCTGAGTATATGTTTGGCTTGGTTAATGGAAGAATGGGGCTCTGTAAGGTGATAGTAGTGTTGGTATGAATTGTGGTGGTAAGTTGATTGGCGAGGTCGTTGTTGATTATAGTAAGGCGGTGAACCTCTGGGTCCCGACCAAATTCCTGAACCAACTACCGCTGCTTCCTCTCTCTTCTTTCTTCCGATTTCTCCTACCCTGCCTTGAATAGCTTGAGTAGCTGCCTTAATTGCTGAATAGCTCATAATTTTATTTGTCTTGAGGCCTTCTTCCACCATACCTCCCATCTTCACTACCTCGTTGAATGATTTCCCTACCGCTGAAACCAAATGGGCATAGTAAGTTGGTTCCAAGGCTTGGAGGAAGTAGTCTACCATTTCACTCTCCTTCATAGGAGGATCCACTCTTGCTGCCTGTTCTCTCCACCGAAAACCATACTCTCTGAAACTTTCATTATGTTTCTTCTCAAATTTTGTCAAAGATAATCTATCTGGGATGATTTCCAGATTGTATTGGAAATGGTATGTGAATGCCTGTGCCAGGTCATCCCAGGTGTACCATCTCCCATGGTCCTGGCGTGTATACCACTCCAAAGCTGATCCGCTTAGACTTTGACTGAAGTAAGCCATCAATAATTCATCCTTTCCCCCAGCTCCTCGCATCTTGCTACAGAAACCCCTTAAGTGGGCTACTGGGTCGCCGTGCCCATCGTATAGGTCAAATTTAGGCATCTTGAAACCAACTGGTAATTGTATATTTGGGAACAAGCACAAATCCTTGTAAGCTACACTGACTTGCCCACCTAATCCCTGCATGTCTCGGAATGATTGTTCTAGACTTTTGACCTTCCTGAACATTTCTTCTTGTTCAGCATTTTTGGCTGGCTTGTCAATTTCGGTTGGGATATCAAAACGAGGAGCAGTTGAATGGATTTCGGAGGCTTTGAGGGTGGGCTCCGGGGGTAATATTGGTTGTCCTGGGCCTGGAATGTAGGCTCACTAGGAGATTTGTGGAATGTAGCCGGGGGAGGTGCTACGAAAACAGGAGTCACAGGTGGAGGAAAGTATGAAACTGGTTTTGGAGGTGGAGACTGCGGTGTTTGAGAGGTGGTTCCTCGGTAGTGTTGGTAAATGGGGAAATTTGGGGATAATTTAGTGGTAATATTATCCTGAGTTTGGGTCATTGATGGAGCAGGGTTAGTTGGGTAAGATAGGGGTAACTGCCCTGTAGACCAAGCCTGGTACATTTCAGCCATTTGCTGTTTGAGTTTAAACATCTCTTCTTTCATTTTCCCGACATCCATCTCCTCTAGCTCAATACCTGTGTCAACATCTGGGATAGACATACTTTCGGGTATTCGTCCTTTTGATCTCGTGTGATAATGATAATATGCCAGTATACTCTTTAGAGAAACTAACTGCTTGAATTCTGGAAATGAACAAACTTGTTAGTTTTGAGAATTTAACACATATATAATTACACGTTGAGATGCAATGCTCCTAGACAAATATCCCCTTTCTATTATGCATTTGCTCGACTGCTTGTGTCGTCCCAGTTTTCTTGAAAATTTTATTCACTTATATTTTATTTTATTTTATTATATATATTTTATTGTGGTGGTCGAATCTTATAGAGATTGCCTACGTATCATGCCCCTGCATGAATCAGACCTTGCGTAGTTCGGACCAATAAAAGATAAGCAATACTAATCATTTTTTTTTCAATTTTCATATTGGGTTTCAAAGGTTTAAAAATGACCTACAAACTAGAAAATCAAACGACCCACATATTATAATCAAAAGTTTTACAAACTCCAAAACAAACGGCCAGCTTCCTTTCTCCGTTTGACAAATGCAACCAAACGGTTATTTTTGCAAATGTGGCCCCGTCCAAATTTTGAGGCCGGAGAGGATTATTTTATGACACTTTACACACTTGTCCGTTCTTTTACGAAAATAGCCTTTCGACAACTGAAAGATACTCTGAGGCTATTTCGGCAAGAACGGTTTAAGACGCGGCCGAAGCTGGCTCGGCTTATTATGACAAAATTCAAACGGTATTCACCTGACCGCCGACTATTTATTTTTATTTTTTTTTTAAATTACAATAAAAACCTGGTGTTGCAAACACGGCCCTTCAGCGCCTCGGGGACGAAGATTTTTAAGGCTGTGTGGGTCAACTAGACCAAAATCCTAAACATGACCCAAAAAGTGGTTGTTTATACAAAGTCGGCCTTCTGGCGTCCCATTCGGGAACATTCGGCTATGTCTTGATAAAACAACGTCACCCGACTTCTTTATGACTCTTAAAATTCGACATATTTTTTTTTTGGCTATTTTGTTTTAGCAAAAAGTGGAGGCTGGACACTGCCCGACTTATTTATGAAAAAAAATTAAAATTTTGACATGTTTTTTATTTATTTATTGGTTTTTGGCTATTTTAGCAAAAATGGGGGTTGGACCGATGAGGGTTGCCTACGTATCTCACATCCGGTGAGAATCAAACCCGCGTAGTTCGGGCCGGTCATGAATAAAGTAAATAAACTGATTTTAAATTATGATTTTTTTTTGTAAAAGAACTGCTTTAAAAGAAGAAAGGAAGTATTTTTATATTTTTTTTTGGATTTTTGATTGATTTTCTTTTTGAAAGAAAGATTTCTAAGAATTCCTTTTCTTTTGATTTGAACTTTGAGAATTTCAAAAGTAAAAGGAAGATATTTTTTTTCTTATTCTAAGAAGAAAGAAAATATTTTTTTTTTTTTTGGAATTTTACCTTTAATAAAAGAAACGCTTTCTAAAAAAATATTTTTTGAATTTTGAATTTTCTTTTCAATTTTTAAAGAAGAAGGAAAATATTTTCGAATTTATTTTATTTTATTATATATATATATATATATATATATATATATATATATATATATATATATATATATATATATATTTTTAATAATTAAAAAGACTTTCTAAAGAAGTCAATAACGGAAAAAAAAATTTGGATTTTTTTTTTGTTTTGAAAATTGAGAGTCTAAAAAAACTTTTCTAGACTTTTGGCACGACAAATATTTTTGCAACAAATAAAGATATATATACATTTTTTGGAAATAAAGAACAACTTTTTTGGATTTTTATATATATACATATTTGCAACAAATAATAAAACCACTTTCGACGCGACTCTTTTTATTTTATTAGTTATTTTTATTTTGGTATCTAAACAAATAAATAAATAAAAACTCATTTTAAAACAAGACTTTTTTTCATTTTCATTTTTTTTTATGGCAAGACAAACTATTTTTTTTTCTAATTTGTTTTTTAAAAACAAGACAGAACAACGACTCTTTTTTTTTCTTTCTATTTTTCCTTTGCTTTTAATAAAACAAACTAATAAAATATTTTTTTTTTCATTTTCTCAAAATTTCGGCAGAGTTTTGACAGTTATTTGGGCATTGTTTTTTTTTTCAAAAATAAACAATCAATTCCCTAACCGCTATTTTTTTCAATTTCAAAATATTATTCCTGATATTCAAAAGTCAGTCAACACAAAAGTCCGAATCAAATAAATGCGCAAATAGCAGCAAGTAAGATGCATCAGGATGGTCATTTTCATTTTTTGGTACACCTGTCCTAGACAGACCCAACCCCTGTGTTGAGCCTCCAAAGTCAAATGTACGTGATGCAAACAAACGTTCCTACTAGGGATCTGGCATGAAACTGAGTTATTCTAAGTGGAAAAAAAACCTGAGGCATATTGTTCTAGCCCTGGCTTACCCAAGTGGACAGCTTGAGCCGAAATGGGGGCAACGTACCGGGAGCACGAAAGTCTGTCCGGCCTAGTTACTTGTCCCAACTTCGTCTTATTTGGTATGACTTCTAACAGAAAGGTGGGTCACGCGCACGTGTACACCATAAATTTAGAAAACTCAGAAAGAAGAAGAGTTTCGTAGCAGTTTTATACACAATTCAGATAATATTAAAGCGGTAAAAGCATCATTTAGCATATTAAGCATAAACATGTAAAAATCAGATAATAAATAAAGCCAACTATAACAGTTATTTTAAGCTCGAATTTCTAACCCTGAACCAGTGGTTCTGGGCCAAGTCCCCAGCAGAGTCGCCAGAGCTGTCACACCTCCTTTTTCCGCACCCGCGAGGGTGCAAGGGAGTTTTTCCAATTAAAGGACAATCGAGACGGGATTGGTTTATTTATTTCAGAGTCGCCACTTGGGAGATTTAGGGTGTCCCAAGTCACCAATTTTAATCCCGAATCGAGGAAAAGAATGACTCCATATTACAGTCTGCGTACCAGAAATCCGGATAAGGAATTCTGTTAACCCGGGAGAAGGTGTTAGGCATTCCCGAGTTCCGTGGTTCTAGCACGGTCGCTCAACTGTTATATTCGGCTTGATTGTCTGATTTTATACAAATATGAACTTATGTGCAAATTTTATCTTTTAACCGCTTTATTATTATTGTTTTTAAAAGAAATATGAACATCGCTTAAAACACGTCTTTGGACTGCGTTACATGAAATGCACCCACAATCCGGAACACGTTTTATTTGATGTTTTGGGATTTGGATTCGGGTCACATGAAATGCACACCCAGGCTTAAGAAAGTAAAATATTAAACACGCGCCTAAAGAGACTATCGCGTTATTATTTTGGGGAAGACCGTGAAATTCGCTAAACGGTCCTTCCGAATTCTAATTAAACCATACATTTTGTGAGGGCCCCGCAATCTATACGTTTTATTTGGCGAGGCTCGTCTCATTTTTATTTTTACAGGATAAACCTACAATGACTATATTTTCTATTAAGTTCGTCTCTAAACTAAAAGAAAATCTCTTAATTATTTACATGCTGAAAAACGTAACTTATTAGTTATTAGTTTACGGCTAATGCGAATGGAAAATTGCGATCGAGTTTGTACAAAGAAAAACTGCTTTCATTTTATATTCTGTTATTCAATAATACTAGAACATGAGATTGACCATAATATCAAAACAGATTAATTATTCTCCGTAATTTAAACTAACATTATTAGATGAAGAAAGTATACATATGCAACCTCATTATTCATTAATCATTCAACTACATCTTTATACGAAGAAAGAAAAATTATATTCAACCACAAATCTAAACAGGAGGAATTCAACAGGAACAAAGCCTGATTAATATTTCATTTTTTGCTTCAAGCCGAGATTGTACAAATGTGTACCTGGAAACAGCAGTACAAGAACAAAAGAAGGAGAAGTCAGCAGCAGTAATAACACAGCAACAGCAGATTCAGCAACATCGCAAACCAGTACAAGTAGGAATAGCAGAAAACTCAGGAGACTATAAACGACTCCAAGTATAGTGAAGAAGTAAAAGGCAGGAAGGTTCTGACTATTTCAGATCTTAAGCGAGGCAATGAAGCAGTAACTATTTTTTTTCAACTTCAAAACTCTCCAAAATGAATTCTGCCCTTGTATATTCAGTGTATACAGAATGTATATCGGGTGTATACTTCTCACTCCGCCCCCTCTTTTTTTCTTCTCTCTATCTAGTTTTTCCTCTCTTTTTTTCCACCCTTCTTCCTAAATTTTCTCTTATATTTATAGCAAAATTTTTGAAATTTTCAGATTTGTTTTTTTATTATTTTATTATTTTTTTAATTAAAAGAAATCCCACTTACAAATTGCTTTTATTTTTTAGAAAAAGAAATCCCACCTTTATTTACTTTTATTTTTAAAATTCCAACTTTAATTACTTTATCTTATTTAAAATCCCACTTTTTATTTTTTTAAAAGAGAATCTCACTTTATTTAACTTTTCTTTAAAAAATAAACCACTATCTTTTCTTTTTCTTTTAAAAATGCTACTTTCAATTACTTTAAATTTTTTAAATTTTCAGATATCTTTATATTTATTTTTTAATTCCAACCTTCTTTTACTTTTAAATTTTTTAAAACTTTTTACTTTTTTTTTAAAATTTTCTACATTCTTTTACTTTTTTTTATTTTTTTATTTTTTATTTTTTTAAAATAATTTCCGAAATTACTATATATATATATTTTAAAATAAATAAAAAAAATAAAATAAAATATTTTCGGATTTTTTTTATATATAAAAAAACAAAAAATAAAACTATTAATAGTGATAATTCACCTTTTATTTTTTATTTTTTTGGTTTTGTTTTGTGTTGGACAAAAATGAAGATGGGGTGTTGGGTTAATGGAGCGGACCGGGTCGACCCGGTTTGAAACGGACCGGGTCATGGGGAAAGTTGGGCAATTATTTGGGCCTGTGGTTTGAAATTGAAGAAGTGGCTCAATCCGATTTTTCTTTGTATTTTTGTTCTCTTTTCTTCTTTTATTTTTCTAAAACTAAATTATAAAAGTACTTAAATTATTATTAAGAACTAAATTAAGTTATAAAAGCGCAAATTAACTTCCAATAACAATTAACGCACAATTAAGTAATAATTAAGCATAAAATTGTTCATTTGGACATTAAATGCTAAAAATGCAAAAGATGCCTATTTTTGTATTTTTTTATTAATTTAACAAATAAACATGTATAGACAAACATACAAATAGTTACACAAAATATCACAAAAATTGCACACCAAGAAAAATTATTTTATTTTTTGAATTTTTTGGGAGTAATTCTCATATAGGGCAAAAATCACGTGCTTACACATTTCATGCGACCCAAATCCAAATCCCAAAACATCAAATGGTGGTACCCCGATCTCAAGTCGATCTTAGAAAACACCCTAGAACTCTGCAATTGGTCAAACAAATTGTCGATACGAGGCAATGGGTACTTGTTCTTGATGGTGACTATGTTCAACTGGCGGTAATCAATGTATATCCGCATAGTCCCATCCTTCTTCTTCGCAAATAACACTGGTGCACCCCATGGTGATACACTAGGTCTCACAAACCCTTTTGCTAACAACTCCTCAAGCTGCTCCTTCAATTCTTTAAACTCTTTCGGAGCCATACGATACAGTGGGATAGATATAGGCTGGGTACCTGGAGCCAAATCAATACAAAAATCAATGTCACAATCTGGCGACATGCCTGGAAGGTCAAAAGGAAACACATCGGTGAACTCCCGGGCTACTGGCACTGGATCAATCATTAGAGACTCTGCGGTGGTGCCCAGACATAGGCTAGATATGCCAAACACCCCTTCTCAGCCAGATGTCGAGCCTTCAGAAAAGAGTTAACCCGACTAGATGAACTAATGGAAGAACCTCTCCACTCTAATCTCGGTAACTCTGGCATTGCTAAAGTAATAGTCTTGGCATGACAATCAAGTATGGCGTGATATGGAGATAACCAATCCATGCCCAAGATGACCTCAAAGTTGATGATGTCAAGTAACAGAAGATCCGCTCTAGTCTCGTAACCACAGAATGTAACCACACAGGACCGGTAGATCTGATCCACAACCACAGAATCACACACAAGAGTGGACACATAGACAGGAGTACCCAAAGACTCACGAGGAATATCTAATAAATGAGCAAACAAATATGACATATATGAATATGTAGACCCTAGATCAAACAATACAGAAGTATCCCTACCGTATACAGAAATAATACTTGTGATCACGGCATCTGAGGCTACTGCATCTGGTCTGGCCAGAAAAGCATAGAATCTAGCTGGGGATTCGGTTGGCTGGCCTCCGCCTGGCTGAGCAATGGCTGACCGGCCTCCACCTCTAGGGCAGCCCCTACCTGCCTGCCCTCCGCCTATGGGCAGTCGGACGGCTGGTACTGCAATCATGAGCTGATGACCCTGCTATACTGCCTTGCCCCAAATTTTGGGACAAAATATCTTCATGTGACCCGGATCCCCATACTCGTAACAACCCTGCGGTACCATATTTATTGTCCTGAAGCCTGACCCTGCTGGCCCGAATACCCACTAGAAGAATCCTAAATGGCTGGTGGGCGATATGAACTCTCTAGCATGGCACTGAAGTAGACACTAGAAGAACCTTGCTGACCAGGAATACCCGCCAAAGGAACCCTGAATAGCTGGCGAGCGGTAATAACTCTCCGGCATCGTAATGAAATAAGACCTCACTGAGGCACCTCGAGGAGGTGGTGGTGGTGCTGAATATGGGAGCCTGTTGGGCTGACCCCTCCCAAACTGACCTTTGCCCCTAGCTAGGGCACCTCTAAACTCTCCAAATAATCTGGTCCTCTTGTCCTGCTGCAACTGCTCTCTACCCCTCTGGTGGTAACCTGCAATCCTCCGAGCAATCTCCACTACTAGTTGATACTCGGTCCCCATCTCAACCTCTCGGGCCATGTTAGCTCGAATACTGGGATGTAACCCCGCAACAAATCTCCGCACTCTCTTTGCATCCATAGGAAGTATCATGAGTGCATGGCGAGACAACTCAGAGAATCTTGCCTTATAGTCGGTCACAGACATCTGACCCTGCTCAAGCTACTCAAACTGACACCGTAACTCTTCCCTTTGAGAGGGTGGAATATACCTGTGCAATAGAAGCTGTGTAAACTGATCCCAATTTATAGGAGGAGAACTTGTGGTCTGGCAAGAAGGTAAGACTGCCACCATCTACGGGCCCTGCCCTCTAACTAAAAGGCGGTGAAATCTACTCCATGGGACCCTAATACCCTCATATTGTGCAGTCTGTCCTTGTACCTGTCAATGAAATCCTGGACATCCTCATGACGCTCACCTCCGAATATAGGAAGGTGTAGCCTAGTCCATCTATCCAATAACTTCTGTGGATCGCCGTCTGCAGCTGGTCTAGGCTCAGGTGCCACTGCAGTAACTGGCTGAGCAGCGCCCGTGGGTAGAGTACCCGGAGTCTGATATATAATAGCTGCTTGCCTAGGAACCTGAGCAGTAGGGATTTGTGCTCCCCCCTACTGCCTGAGATGTGGATGGGTCTGCTGGAAATAAACCAGCCTGAGTCATGTAGTCCATGAACCGCAGCATACGGCCCATGATCTCTTGGAAGCCTGATGCTGCCATGAAATCCGCCGGGGCAGGTGCTGCTGCGGGCACCTCGCCCTACTCCTCAATAATGGGATCCCCTGTTGGATCCGTCAGTGGTACAATTAGGGAAGCTCTGGGACACCCTCGTCCCCTACCTCGGGCCGGTGCCCTTCCTCGGCCTCTAGCAATGGGGGGAGCAGCTCCTCCCGTGTCTGGAACGTCCATCGTATACGTCCTCACCATCTGTGAGAGAATAGAAGAAGAAAATTTAGTACACCGTCGACTACACGATAGAAGATGAATAAAGAGTAGTTTTCTAGCACCCTATAGCCTCTCGAAGATAAGTACAGACGTCTTCGTACCGATCCACAAGACTCTACTAGGTTTGCCTGTAACTTGTGAGACCTACGTGAACCTAGTGCTCTGATACCATGTTGTCACAACCCAAATTCCACATTAGGCCATGATGGCGCCAAACACCGTTGTTAGGCAAGCCAATACTAATCACTAGTAAATCCTCATTTAAATAATTAGCTCGTGAAAACCTTTCCTTACTGATAAAGAAATTAGGAGTTTGATACTTAAACATAATAAGATGAAAGTAATAATTACGAACTTAATTCATGATAGTAATCCAAAAATCACAAGTCTACCAATGTGTGTGCCAGGACCTGGTGTCACAAGTATGTGGGCAATCTAATAGAATATACAAAACCATATTTTCCTACTATCTGGAAAGGAAATAGACAGGAAAAGTAAAGATATATATAGACTCCAGTTGTTGCAGAACGGCTTAGAAGGGTAGCTCACCGGAAGTCTCAAGCAAAGGATTCCACTCTACGTGCCGGACTATTGGCCAGATGCACCTGAATCAAAGCCAGTACAATCAAGTACAGAAGTGTAGTATAAATACATAAACAATATGTACCCAGTAAGTATCCAGTCTAACCTCAAAGAAGTAGTGACGAGGGGTCGACTTGACACTTACTAGGGTCAATAAATGTAATGATATGAATCTTAATATTTTAATTCACAATGTATGTAGATAACCACTGTAACGACCTGACCGGTCGTTTTGAGCTCTAGCAAGTCATTCAGCAGTTTGAGGCCATGAGCAGCTTCACTTTAGGTATTATGACTTGTGTGCATGATCAAAATTGAATTCCCGGAAGTTTTGAGTTGCTTTGGAAAGAGAATTCCCATTTCGGAAGCTTTAAGTTGAGAGAATTGACTAAGGTTGGATTTTTGAGTAAACGGCCTTGAAATCGGGATTCGAAGGTTCTAGCTGGTTCGTATGATGATTTCAGAGTTGGGCGTATGTCCGGATCGGGTTTTGGAAGACCCGGGAACATTTTGGCGCCTATTGTGGAAGTTAGCATTTTGAAAGAAATTTCATAAGTTTGGGTTGAAGTGTATTTTAGTGTCATCGATGTCCGTTTGGGATTCCGAGTTTGGAAGTAGCTCCGTATGGTGATTCTAGAGTTGGGAGCACGATCGGAAGTGAATTCGGAGATCCGTAGGTCATTTTGGAGTCATTTGGCTAAAGATAGAAATTTTAAGGTTTTTGAGAACCTTGACCGAAAGTTGACTTTTTGATATCGGGGTCGGATTCCGATTCCGAAAGTTGGAGTAGGTCCGTATGGCAAATATGACGTGCATGCAAAATTTGAGTTCAATCAGACGTGATTTGATAGGTTTAAACATCGAAAGTAGAAGTTTGAAATTATAAAGTTCATAAAGCTTGGATTGGAGGTCGATTCGTGGTTATATCATTGTTTGATATGATTTGAGGCCTCGAGCAAGTCCGTAATGTGTTTTGGGACTGGTTGGTATGATTGGTTGGGGTCCCGAGGGGCCTCGGGTGGATTTTGGGTGGTTAACGGATCGAAAATGGAATTTTGGAGAAGGCTGAAGTTGTTGGTTGCTGGTGTAACCGCACCTGCGAAAGTAGGGCCGCAGGTGCAGAGCTGCAGAAGCGTCCTTCGTGCCATAGAAGCGGAAATGGATGGCTAGGCTGGGACAGCAGATACAGTCATTTTGACGCAGATGCGAGATCCCACCTGCGGAAGGAGACGTGCAGATGCGGAAGTTGAAGGTTTGGGGGAAAACCGCAGAAATGGCAATTAGTCCGCACCTGTGGGACCGCAGAACCGGTCAATAGACCGCAGGTGCGAAAGGACTGGAGGTAGTGAGTGTTTTAAAAATCGGGATTTTGTCATTTTCTCTCATTTTTCTCTTGGCTTGGGCGATTCTTGGAGGGTTTCAAGAGGGGGTTTTCATCATCAACGATAAGGTAAGCTATCCCCACCTATCTTGAGTTAAATACATTGATTATGTACGGATTTGAGTATGAAATTTGTAGAAACTTGGGGTTTGAGCGAAAACCTAGAAAATCGATATTCTTGGAATTTGACCATGATTTTGGGTATGAAATTGAGAGTAAATTATATATTTGAGTTCATGAGGTTATGGGTAAAGTTTATCTTCGAAAAATTTAGGAATCCGGGCATGTGGGCCCGAGGGCAATTTTGTCAACTTTTCGATCGGGGTTAGGATTTGTTATAAATTGGGTTGTAATGAGTAATTGAACGTATATTAATGGATTCACATAATTATTGGCTAGTTTTGGAGTATTGTGCATCGATTCGAGTCTTCGGAAGAGCGTGGAATGCCGGTTATGGATCTTCGGAGCGAAGTGAGTCTCCTTTCTAACCTTGTAAGAGGGAATTGTCCCCATAGGTGAAATAATTGGTTATGTGCTCCTATTTGTGGGGGTTACGTATGCACGAGGTGACCAGAGTCCGTGCGTAGCTACTATTATGCTATTGTCCAGGTAGTCTAGGACCCAAAAACATGTTGTACTTGAAAATATTTGTAATCCTATCGACGGTTTGAATTGCTTAAATCACATCGGATTAGTAAGTGAATTTCTAAAAGATTGCGCTTCATTTTCTTGAATTGTAAAAGCAGAATTGGATTTTCCTTGGATAGTCGTTCCCTAATGAAGTCCTGATTAACTGTTTGAACATGTGATTCTATGTGTACTTGAGTCGCATGTATGATTCGCGAGCAGGGTGTTTGTTTATTTTATGTTGACCGCGTCGCATGGATGATTCACGAGCGAGGTAATAGATGCATCTATGGTTCGCGCCGTTCGACCCTCGGCAGTGCACATTTTACATTTATGTTGGATCAGGCCATACGACCTCGGCATGATATGTGCATGCTTGTATTGTTGCTTGGGATTTATAAATGTTCTCATTTGCCTTTCCTGGCCGGAAATAAATTGATAAAGATAATAAAAAGTAAATTTTTTTTGGAAATTCATAATTATTTGGGAAGTTGTTTACCTGCTATCTGGCTATATGAATTATAATTGTTGTTTTAATAAAATTTCATGATCTCCTCACATTTTTACTATATTATCGTTGGACCA
This sequence comes from Nicotiana tabacum, assembly GCF_000715075.1. NCBI lineage: Eukaryota > Viridiplantae > Streptophyta > Magnoliopsida > Solanales > Solanaceae > Nicotiana > Nicotiana tabacum. Next base: position 14,474,621 of record NC_134085.1, read on the forward strand.
CTAGTAAGTGTCAAAGTCGACCTTTCATCTCTACTTCTTCGAGATTAGACGGTATACTCATTGGGTACACGTTGTTTTCGTACTCATACTACACTTGATGTGCATTTTTGTTGCACAGGTTCATAAGTGGCTAGTGGCTTAGTGGCGTAGCGGCATGGTTAATATGGAGACTTAGGTGAGTTGCATTTATCAAGACATTCGTAGCCAGCAAAGTCTCCTTCAGAGTATTGTACTGTATTTTCATTTTTGTCCACTTGTATTCCGGACAATTACTGTATTTTATTTCATTCCCTATAAATTGTTCATGTAGTTGTGACACCGGGTTCTGGGATGATCACAGGATTTTTCAGTAGTTAAATTTTGTAAAGGCACCTCTTTTATCCAACGGAGTTTATTATTTATTATTTATTTGTTTAAAGGAAATAATTTCAAAATAATTTAAAATGAAGATTGCTAGTAAATTGTAGTTGGCTTACTTGATAGAGGTGTCCGGCGCCATCACGACCCTTAGTGGAATTTGGGTCGTGACAACCAGAAGCTCAAACAAGAATGATACGAAAAATCCTTTCATCAAATCAATAAATTTGGGCACCTTCTTCATTTAAATCAAGTGACCTTTCAAGCAATGACTCATACGAATTATAAGGGTTTTCGGTTTTATTATCACACACAAATATCACCGAGGATCTTCGGCCCGATCCAATATAAAAGTAAATTGTGCACTGCCAAGGGCCGAACGGCTCGAACCATATATACAAATAACCTGCCGAGGTGAACGGCCCGCTCCAATGAGAGTAGTGAAAATAATCACCTTGCTCGCGAAATATACTTGCGACACGGTTAAGTATAAATATAACTTAATGCTTTCTCAATTCTTTTAAAAATAAATATTTACTTAAAGTCCTTGAAATCATGACATTCTAAACTTAGTTTCATTCAATGCAATTCAACAATCATAATCATACAACGGTACCCACAAAGCATGGTGTAAGCCTAGAGCTCTCCGGACATAATAGGAATAGTAGCTACAAACGGACTCTCATCACTTCGTGCGCACGTAGACCCCACAATTAATCATATGTTAATTAAGTTCACCTATGGGGAAATTTCCCTCTTACAAGGTTAGAAAAGATACTTACCTCGTTTCGAGCCTACTTCCAACTCAAGAATGCGCTCAAACCCTCAAACTGGAGCTGCACAATCAAAAACTATTCAAATATTGTAAAAACCATTCATTATAGGTTTAGAAGTTCATAATCTAGCTATTAAAGTGATTATCCAACCCCAAAAGCAAGATTCCTAAAATTCATCCCCAGACCCACATGCCCGAATTTTGATAATTTTCGAAGAAAGTTGTTACCCATAACCTAAGGATCAAGAATATATGATTCTTACTTCATTCCATAACGAATTTCATGGTTAAATCTTATTTTTATAAAAACCCTAGGTTTTACTCTAAACCCATAATTTTCACTAATTTACATGTTGTAATCTATCCATAACTATGTATTAAACTCACATTAAGTAGAAATAACTTACCTCACAAAGCTAGGTTGAAATCTCCCCTTTTGAAGCTCCCAAATCGCCCAAGAATGGAGTAAAATGTGTCAAAATGAAAAACTCCCATTATTTAATGAAGGCCACTGCCTTCAGCAGTTTCCGCATCTGCGGTCTGGGGCCGCACCTACACCAACCGCTTCTGCGGTAAATGAGCCGCTTCTGCGGTCCTAGGCTGGACCTGCTGGGTCGCTTCTGCGAAAGGCCAACCGCTCTTGCGGTTACCCTTCTGCGGTGAGGGAGCCGCTTTTGCGGTTCCTAGGCTGGCCACCCATGGCCGCATCTATGATGGCTTAGCCGATTCTACGGTCTTGCACCTGCAGCTGGCCAACTGCAGGTGCGGTTATGACTGAAGACTGGAGCTTCAACTCCTTCTCAAATTTTCAACTAAGCTCGAGCCTCGTCCGATTGACGCTTGGGGCCCTTGAGGCCCCGCCCGAACATACCAACAAGTTTGGAATGATAAAATGGACTCGCTCGAAACCTCGAAACATCGAAAACAACATTTAAACTAGGAATCACACCCTAAAACCAATTGATTCAAACTTATGAACTTCAAGTTCTTCAATTTACTTCCAATGTAACGAAATGCACTTATACTATCTGGATTGATACCAAATTTTATGTGCAAGTCTTAAATAACATTGCAGAACTATTCTCGATCTTGAAATTTCGTTCGGACCTCGATATCACAAAAACTCACTCCAAACCAAATTTAAAGAACTTCAAAATTCTTAAGGAATCAACTTCCACTATTAGGTGCCAAAACGCTCTCGGGTTATCTAAAACCCGATCCGTACATACGCCCAAGTCCAAAATCATCATACAAACCTGTTGGAACCCCAAGTCCAAAATCATCATACGAACCTGTTGGAACCTTCAAATACCGATTTCGAGGTCGTCTACTAAAAATGTTGAGCGAAGTCAAACTTGGCCTTTTAAGCCCACCTTAAGGAACCAAGTGTTCCGATTTCAATCCAAACTCTTCCAAATCCGAAACCAACCATCCTCGCAAGTCATAAATCAGTAAAAGCAAGTACGGGAAGTCTTATTTAGGGGAACATGATTCTAAAAAGCAAAACGACCAATCGAGTCGTTATAAATAATGCTTCTTGAGACTTAAATTATGATAGAGGACTAGTAGATATTCAATTTGAGATTAGTGTCATTTTAATGGATAAATAGATTTTAAATATTTATCATGAAAGATTAACTACTCTTTTTAAATATTTATTACTACAGATTCGAATAAGTTTATAAATTTAATTAATTAAAATTTATAAAAAATCACCAAGGAGATTGTGAGAGACGAATGTATTAAATTAAGGATGAATAATTTAGCAAATAGAAACTCTTGGTTAGGGTATTGATTCTTCTCACGAATAGCTTCCTCAGTTAGAGCTCGTTGTATCGGGCTTGCGTAGTATGGTTTACATCTCTGCATTCTCTTGGTAATAGAAAATTTATTTCTACTATTACTCAAGATTATCTAAATTTCCTTAAAATTTTACGTTCTCTCCTACAATACTTTTGAAATTTTATTTGCAAAGTAGTCATTTTAAAATAATAAGATTGTGAATTATTGGTCAAACGGAACCAAATGTACTTAGAAACAATTCGATGCTTTGCTGATAGATGACGACAACAACAACCCAGTATAATCTCACGTGTGGGGTTTGGGCACTGTTAATAGATGACAAATGCAACAAATAGTAGTCATCTTTAATAACTCGACTAGATTAAATTAGTATATTTAGGTCCGAGGAAGTTTTACTTGTAAATCTTTTGTAAGAACAACAACATGTAAAAATTAAAATCAATACTCTTATATTTATCTACTTTCCTGGAAATAACTAGTCACCAATGTTCTGTAGCAGCTAGTTGAAATAAAGGAATTTAGAGTACAAAGATGAATTACATTAAAAAAGAAATAGGACATTTTCACTTTGAATAAGGAAAATTTATTATTTATCTTTAAGATAATACAAGATGATAAATAGATATTTCAACTTAAAAGGAATGAAAGTTTTATCCAATTAGTAATATCTATTCTGCAGCTCTTGATGTTGAGCTTTGAGAAGCTTTTTCATGTTCAATCTCCTTTTCAACTTCCTTGCTTACCAAATTCACAAAATTATGATAATCCACCAAATCCTTTTTGTCCGGGCATATTTCATCATTCTCCATGTGTGCAATTAGGATAGACTCCAATTCCTGGAGTTTGTTTTCCAAACCCATCCTCTTCACTTCTTCTTTATTATTAGCAATAGCAGCTGCAATGAGTTTCTTTAATTCATCAATATCCATTGCTTTGTTGTAGTAGATTTAGTTTTGAAAAATATTGCACAATTTCACACCTCAAAATAGTATTATTTATAGGTAAAAAAAAGGCATGCAACTATGGTAAGAGTATAATATTGCCTACTTAAGATAGATTTACTTTCTTTTCATCATTTAATTACTTGCTAAATTTTCATATTATATGCAATTTGTATCAACTTTTCAAAATCTATAACCAAAAAAGGGATTCCAATTTAAATGAATTTATACTAATTCTAAGATTATCTATGAATTGTGAAACCGCAATTTCATAAATGGGAGGATGAAAAATTCAATCACGTTAATCCTCAAGATTTAAAGAAATTTATAATGTCACAAAAAAAGTAGAGAAGGAACTGATATTTTCTAGTCTATGAGGATAAAAGATAACTTTATTAACTCAATTACTTAATTTTATATTTCTTAAATACTTAATATTAATTTAAGATACCATTTAATAGTTCGAAAGTTTGTAAATTACCTCTAGCAATTGTATACAAGATTTCATTAATCCTAACTTAACAATAAAAAGGAAAAAAAGAGTCAATCGAATCCATTTTGATTTTAAGGGATCATTTTATCTCTCGACAAAGTCACAAACAAAACCCAAATTCGATCATTTTACCATTTTGATAACCAAGGAAGTTGAAAAGGAAAATGAAGATGAAAAAGCTGTTCAAAGCTCAACAATTAATGATATGATAAAGCTTTCATCCCCTAACAACAAAGATATATCAAGAGGCGTTGTATAATAGTCTTATGAAAATATAGCGCTATTTATAAGTGAATTGTGCGTAGAACTCGAGTTGAAAACTATCGAAGATATATTATTTTGGTCCACACGATTTAAGTACTTTCTAACTTAGTTAGCATAAATCTTATTGATTCGATTTTCCAAAATCTTTAATCACAATGGAGTCCGACTTTAAGTAATTTTGGACATATAATTCAAAAACAACCTAAAAAATTCATTAAGAAAGGAAAGTTATTAACTTATTATGTGGATGCCAATTAGGATCCAAAAATCATAGAACTAATATAAGGCGTGAAAAGAAAAATATGAATCAACTTTTGATAACAAATAAAAGAAATTGTCTGTGTTTGATATTCTAATTTGCTGTTGCCAACTAGGTTGATTCAAAATATGGTACTTGAATGTTATTGTCACCAAAAAGTCATAAGTTTAGCCTACTAATAGATTGTTTGGTCAAACTTATAGGAAGTAAGTAATGCTTTTTTTTTTTTTTAAATAAACGCGTATTTTAAAGAATTGTTAAGAAAAAAAGTTCTTTTGAATAATAATAAAACTATCTCTTTGGCCAAGCTTCAATACCAGAATTTTTTGTAAAATTGAATTGTTTGCCTAAGCTTTTAGAATAAAAAGTACTTCCGGGAAGAAACAAAAGCTGTTTTTCATAATCTTGTAGTTTCTCCTAAAAGCAAAGCGAAAGTTGTTTTGAATTTCATTTTACCAAAAATATCCTTTGCAAGATATTGAAAATATCAAAATAACTCTATTTATTCTATATCTAATATTTAGGGTATTTTAAAAGGTTCTCTCAAGAAATTAATTTGACGTTTCTCCCACATTCTACAACAGGCAAATCAGAAAAATTTCCAATCAAACTAATTTTTCTCAAGGTATGAGTTCTTATCTCTTTTATTCTTATGGTACCCCCCCTCCCCCCAAATGCAGGACTTAATTACTATATTTTGAACTAAAGAACTGTTGGTGGATATCATAATGCAAGTACGTAATAGAATATTCTCTGAACAAATATAAGTAATAATACAAGTACGTAATAGAATGTTCTCTAAACAAATATAAGTGCATACAGGGTGTACTTGGTTTACCTTAAAAATCAATCTCCTCCCTCAACTTTGAAAGATAGACATTCCCCTCCTTCTATCGCAATTGAATTTTTCAAGTGCCTATTCTCAATTGAATTTTATAATAGTATTTTTCAAATACTATTGTCACGATCCGGAATTTCCAACCTTCGAATCGTTATGGCGTCTAAGACAAGCCGACGTTAATAAGGTAATTAACCAATTTTTGACAATTAATACAAAGTAATGACATTAAACAAGAAATAGACTCTAAATTAACACAATGAATAAAAGTAACGCGATGCTAACTACTCCCAGAAATCCGGAGTCACAAGTACATGAGCATCTAGAAGTATACAAGCATAGTTTGAAATAAATACAACTGTTTGAATGAGATAAACAGTAAAAATAGGAAATGAAAGGAGACTTCAATGTGTGCGAACGTCAGCAGCTCTACCTCAAATCTTCGTAGCGATTATGATCCAAGCAGACACCCCTCTAGACACCACTGGGACCATGTTACGACCATGTATTTGCACCTTCGGGACTGTGATGATGCCTAACATTTCACTTGTCAGGCAAGCCAATGTTAGATTAATTTTAAGCTATTTTAAAAAAATAAAATTTAATGCCAATGTAACGATCCAGTCGGTTATTTTGAGAATTAAAGTCCCGTTCGGTGGAACAAGGTCTTGAGCAGCTTCGTATATGGTGTTATGACATGCGTTCGGGGTCGAGAGTTACCAGATGATTCAGAGTCAAATTGGAAGAAGGATTCTAGTTTTGGAAGCTTAAATGGTAAGAGTTGACTGGAATTTAATTTTGTATAAACGGCTTCGAAATGGGTTTTGGATGATTACAACAGCTTTGTATGGTGATTTTGGACTTAGGCATGCGTCCGGATTTGGATTTGGAGGTCCATAAGGTAATTTGAAGCATTTCGGCAAAAGTTGGAAAAGTTGAAGTTTGGAAGGTTGAGAGGTTTGACTAATAGTTGACTTTGGTGTTATTAGGGTCGGAATGCGATTTCGACAGTTGGAACAGATCCGTTATGTTATTTGGGACTTTCCTGCAAGATTTGACGTCATTCCGAGTTGATTTGATAGGTTTCGAGTCGAGTTTTGGAATTTGGAAGATTTGGAAGTTCATAAGTTTGATTCATGGTGCGAATCGTAGTTTTGAAGTTGTTTTATGTGATTTGGGACCTCGAGTGAGTCCGTGTTAGGGTATGGAACTTGTTTGTATGCTTGGACAGGGTCCTGGAGGCCTCGGGCGTGTTTCGGACGACTTTCAGACATTTTTCATGGTTGTGAACAGGTCTGGTTTTGGTGTTTTCGCACTTGCGACACTTTGGAGCGCAGGTGCGGCTCCGCTTCTACGTGAGTCTGGTCGCCTCTGTGGTCATAGTAGCATGGGAACTTCTCGCTTCTGTGGAGGCCGGCACATAGGTGCGAAGGCCTCTTTTGCGGTCCAGCGATCGCACCTGCGAAGAAGCTCGCTTCTGTGTTCCCTTTGGCGTTTCTGTGGGGCCGATGGTGTGGCTGTAATTCCGCAGATACGAATCCAGGCCTGGCTAGCTGAGTTTGCAGATGCGAACGTTTTCTCACAACTGCGAGAGCGCAGATGCGCTTCTTTGACCGCAAATGCGGAAGTCCTGCGCAGAATCATATAAATCGAGGGTTTGGCCATTTTTACAATATTTTTAGTTTTAGACCTCAGTTTTGGGAGAATTATTGTTGGTTTTTCAAGCCAATCATTGGATTAAGTTTTCTTCACCTATAATTTATTATATTCCATGATTCTATCTTTAATTTCATCCTATAATTTGTGTTTTGAGTTGAGGAAAAATGGTGATTTTGAAGAAAACTTTAAAAATATAAAATAAGGATTTGAGGGACGAAATGATATCGGAATTTGATAATTTTAGTGTGGTTGAACTTGTATCGGAATAGGTGTTCGACTTTTGTGAAATTTGTCGGGTTCCGAGGTGCGGGCCCGGGGGTCGACTTATGGGTTGATTTTTAGTTTTTGATAAAGATTGAGGCTTTATGATCCGGAATAGTTTCTTATGAGTTTTATTCATGCTTTCAATTTATTTGCGCTAGATTTGAGCCGTCCGGAGGTTATTTCACCCGAGAAGTTCATTTAGAGTATCAGTCTGTCTGTTTTGAGGTAAGTATCTTGCCTAACTTCGTGCGGCAGAACTACTCCTTAGGATTTGAGTCTTCTATGATAATTGTATCTTGTAAAGTCCATGTACGCGAGGTGAGGACTATGTGCTCAGGCTTATTTGTGGAAAGTTGGCCTTTCAGGGTTCTTAGGTCCTTATATTCACTGAGTATGAAGTTATTTTTGTTATGTTTAAGTTTCTTATTTACTAACATTACCTTCACATGATTTAATTGGAATTAATTGCTTCTTTATCCAATCTTATTGCTTTTTGACTCTTATATGACTTAACTGAAATTATTACCTCTTCTATTGCCATGCTATCCCTCCCTAATCGCTTCTCCTTAATTGAAAGTATAATTATCTCTTCTGTAATTGTTCGTCCTTAATTGAGGTTATGATTATCTTTCTGTTGCTTATCCTTAATTGAATTTGTTGTATCTCTTTCGTAATTGCTCAACCTTAAAAGAAGTTTAGATATCTTATATCTTAGTTGACTTGTCCTTATTTGGAATTATTTGACTTGTGTTATCTCCGTTGTTGTTGAACTGTACATTGTGGGATCGTTTTTACATATTATTTCTCCCTTGTTGAGCTATTCTTATTATGAATAGTATTATCTATTGTGTTTATTCTTTGTGAACTAGTTCTACCATTTCTTTGTGATCAAAAGCTCTTAAGTTGATTTACTTGTCGTAGTCTCGTGTTGTTGTCATTGTTGTTGTTGTACTCGATGTTGTGATGCACGAGGTTTCTGCCGTGCGGTTGTTATTGTGATGCACGAGGTTTCTACCGTGCGGTTGGGGTTGTGTTGCACGAGGTTTCTGCCGTGTTATTGTTACTATTGATTATGCACATGCGACGTGACAAGGCGGGCTATATTTGTGTGTTTGCGCATATGGCGAGGTGGGAATACTATTATGCACATGCAACGTGACAAGGCGGGCTATATTTGTGTGTTTGCGCATGTGGCAAGACAAGGTGGGAATACTACTATGCATGTGTGGCGAGACAAGGCAACTTTTACTTTATTATTGCACACGTGGCGAGACAAGGTGGGCTATGTCGGGGATTGTTTGTAATGACATGTGATGGCCTGGGGGCATTGTTGTTGTTGATATTTGTGTAGTGGCGTACTTACCCTGTGCGAGCTACCCTGTACATTTCATGGCGATCGTTTCTTATATGTCATTCATTGTTTCTAATTTTTATTAGTTGGCCTGAACTGTGATAGAACGCTGGCACAAGCATACACGTAGTTAATCATCCTAATGGTTTAAGAAGATGGATCCTGATGTTATTAATCATTTCTACATACCCCTGTCTACTTGCCTTCTATGTGAGAATGGCTCTATTGGAACGTGAGTCGTCCGTGCGGTTATAAGTTTGTAATAAGAGCATAGGATGCCAAGTGTTTAGGGTTCTAGAATTGGGACCTGTGAATTGTGAATATTCTGAGGTTCGGTACCTCGTGGAGATTATTGGCTAAAACATGGTGTGGGAGCGGTGGTCTTTGTTGAGTTGCTACTCGCCTTTCCTTTATCTGTGATCACCGAATTTAAATTGTGTTCCGCTTACTCTATTGTGTCATTATTATGGTGTGTCGCTGCTAGTTGTTGTTTTCCTTTTCTTACTGCAATTACCGTATTATTATCATTGTCATTATGCGTAGTCTTTATATAGATATCGTACACTGTTGTTTCTACACTTATATTTGCTCAGGTTATTTAGTCGAGTAGGTGTCTTGACTGTTCCTCATCACTACTCTACCAAGGTTAGTCTTGATACTTGCTGGGTACCACTGTGGTGTACTCATACTACACTTCTAAATATTTTTGAGCAGATCCAGGTATTTCGAAGCTAGTCGCTCGTTAGCTAGCTGTGCGGATTTTGCTATGGAGACTCAAGGTAAACCTGCTGCGTACGCAGGCTTCGGAGTCACCTTCTGATGTTATTTTTACACTGTTTATCCTTATTTCGATATATTTGTATTTAGAGGTTGCTAGCAAACTCATTAGAGCTTATGACTTGTACTACCGGTTTTGGGATTGTAATTTTTATAGAGATTTCTATTTCAAATTGTTAGATGTTATTTAAATATTATTGTTATTTCAGTTAATGTTAGGCTAACCACCCCCTAAGACTAGGTGCCATCACGATACCCAATGGAGGGAAATTTGGGTCTTGACAAGTTGGTATCAGAGCTCTAGGTTCATAGGTGCTACGAGTCATAAGTGAGTTTAGTAGAGTCTTTTGGATCGGTACAAAGACGTTTGTTCTTATCTTCGAGAGGCTACAGAACTATTAGGATAGTTTCACTTTTTTCATTCCTATCGTACGGTTTTATTGATCTCGGAATTTGAGCTTTTATCATTCTATTCTCTCATAGTGAGGACACATACTGCACTTACTGATGACGCTGCTCCTGGAGCAAGTATCGATAGAGGTAGAGGCATAGGCCAGCGAGGAGTACGTGCCGCAGTTAGAGCACCTACCAGAGCAGTCGTTGAGGAGCCGCCAGTAGCTTCAGTTGGGGGCAGGTACCAGAGGCGCCTACTATTACCCCTAGACTTCAAGAGACTTTAGCACAGTTCTTGAGCATTTTGGTACATTGGCTCATGCAGAGTTGATTCCGGTTGCACCAGCTACTTCACAAACCAGGGAAGGGACTCAGAGTCCCGCTGCCCATACTCCAGAGCAGCGAGTTCACATTGGTCAGGTTCCAGGTGTCATGGCGATAGAGCCTATTGTTCTAGTTCAGCTCGTGGTCAGGGCAACAACATCTAAGGAAGAGTAGCTTAGACTTGAAAGGTTTATGAAATATGACCCTCCTACTTTTAGTGGTTTGGTTTCAGAGGGTGCTTAGGGTTTTCTAGATAAGTGCCATCGCATTCCCCGCACTATGGGTATTGTGGAGATGTGTGGGGTTGCTTTTACTATGTTCCAGCTTAAGGGAGTGGCTTATTAGTGGTGGCGGGCATACGAGTTGGGTAGCCCGACCAATGCAACTTCACTTACATAGGTTCAATTTTCAAAGATGTTCTTGAGGGAGTTTGTACCTCAGTCCCTTCGAGATGTATGACGCGCGGAGTTTGAGAAGCTATGCCAGGGCACTATATCAGTGTCAAAGTATGCCGTTAGATTCAGTGATTTGGCCTGGCATGCACCTGCTTTGGTCGTTACAGTTAGGGAGCAAGTCAGTAGGTTCATTGAGGGGCTCAGGCATGATATTCGGTTCAGCCTGGCTCGGGTGTTGAAGTCGGATGTTTCATTTCAGTAGGTATAGGGATCGTTTGCTGGTTAGAGGGCATGTAGGACCAGGAGAGAGAGGACAGACGAGGCTAGGAGAGAGAGGGAAAGCGAGGTCAGGAGAAAGAGGATAGGGAGGCGAGGAGGCCTCGTAGACTGGAGATATCCACTGGTCCTTATTTTGGAGGCAGGGTGAGTCATGGTAGAGGTTTTATGGGTAATCCAGTTCAGTCTGCACTTCAAGATTCGCACGATGTATCAGGTACTCATGGGTCTTAGAGTACCCGTACCGCATAGTTCCCATAGCCACGTAAGCAGCGGGGTTGCTTTGAGTGTAGAGATACTAGCCACATGGTTAGAGATTGTCCCAAACTCAGGACAAATGTGTTACAGTGAGGTATTCAGGCGAGTAGAAGGCATCAAAGAGGGGGAGGCCTGACCCATTGATGTGTTTCATATAGTAGGTCTAAAGCCGATGCACCAGATGATGTCATACAGGTATGCTTTCGATTTGTTATGGAGGAACACCACCCGTGTTTTATTTCTTTTCTGCTTATCTAGGTGAGCCCTCCTATCTTTGCTCCACCTATGGGTGAGTTCATGATTTTGCATTCTGCTTATGTGTTTGCCCCTGTTGGGAGATTTTATAAGTGGTAGCGCATGTCTATCGCTTTTTTTATTCATTATTGAGAGTTGCGAGACTAGAAGTGAATTCATGTTGTCTATTATGGTAGGTTTTGATGTGATACCTGAGTATTTTGGTTACGACTTGTGATTTAGATGCTCTACCGCTGTAGGAGCCAGTACGTGTTGTAATTTTGTTGACGGAATTGATCTAGTGAAAGGTTTCATCTGGTTTGATGCATATTCAACTTGTGATTCGTAGTTGAGGGTGGGACCCTCGTGATTTCATGTGATTTAATGCGTTTGAACCGGGTTGCGTGCCACGGTAGAAGTTATATCAGGATGAAATCCTTGCAATTTATTCATATACTTTGATTTTTCCTTGTAAATTGATTCATAGATTGGTACGGATAAAGAGTTGTGCCTGTCGGGCCTGTTTGATATTTTTCTTATGTGTTTCTCTTTATATATTCAGTCATTTTCGTGCGGTGATTATTGAGTTCTAGCTTGCGGGGTGTGTGCCTCGGTGGCGTCAGATGTGACTTGTTGATCTGGGTGTATAGCTATGAGGTCTTCATGTTCCTTGCATCATTGTTAGTGTGGTAGAAGTTTGAATCAGGGTTCTAACGGATATGAGGCTAATTGTCGGTGCTGGTTTTGATTATGGGCCAACTTGTGATGTGTCACGTCATGTGGTTGAACCTCGTGGGTGTAGGCATAAGTTTTTGTAGCTAGTTAAGTGTGATACGGGGTGCGGATGTAAGAATCGAATCTTTTAGAGGCGAACGAAAGGTGAAAATTTTGACTCTAAGGCTTACTAGTACTGGTGGAAGGGATAAATTACGGTTGAGATGGTGTCGTCGGGCTTATGTGGATTGAGGTGACATGGGGTCACCCATGGGTGTATGTTGGATGAATGCATTCAGTGATTTGATGGCTTCGGGACAATTCTTAGCATGTTTGATGATGAATGTTTGTTTAAGAGGGGGAGGATGTAACAACCCAGCCGATCGTTTTGAGAATTAAAGTCCTGTTCGACAGCATAAAGTCTTGAGTAGATCGTATGCAGTGTTATGACTTGCGTGCGGGGTCGAGTTCAGTTACCGGATGATTCGGAGTCAAATTGGAAGAAAGATTCTAGTTTTGGAAGCTTAAGCGATAAGAGTTTATCGGAATTTGATTTTTGTGTAACCGGCTCCAGAATGGGTTTTGGATGATTTCAACAGCTTCGTACGGTGATTTTTGACTTAATCATGCGTCCGGATTTGGATTTGGAGGTCCGCAGGATAATTTGAAGCATTTCGGCGAAAGTTGGAAAAGTTGAAGTTTGGAAGGTTGAGAGGTTTGACCAATAAATGACTTTGGTGTTATCAGGGTTAGAATGTAATTCCGAGAGTTGGAACAGCTCCATTATGTTATTTGGGACTTTCCTGAAAGATTTGACGTCATTCTGGGTTGATTTGATAGGTTTCGACTCGAGTTTTGGAAGTTAAAAGATTTGAAAGTTCATACGTTCGATTCATGGTGCGGTTCAAAATTTTGACGTTGTTTGATGTGATTTGGGACCTCGAGCAAGTCCGTGTTAGGGTATGGAACTTGTTGGTATGCTTGGACGGTGTCCCGGGGACCCCAGGCGTGTTTCAGACGAGTTTCAGATGTTTTTCATGGTTGTGAACATGTCTGGTTCTAGTGTTTTTGCATCTGCGACACTTTTGAGCGTAGGTGCGGCTCCGCTTCTGCGTGAGCCTGTAACACCCCACAATCTTATGATGATGTTACGTCCTGCAGTATTATATTACGATGATGTTACGCCTTGTAGTATTACATTACGATGATGTTATGCTTTACCATATTAAGTTACGACAATGTTGCACCCTGCAGTATTACATTACAGTGATGTTATGCTTTGCAGTATTAAGTTACGACAATGTTGCACCCTGTAGTATTGTACGTTGGATTTGTCGTAAGGTAATTGACATCAGTCCAAGTAAAAGATTATTTGAAGATTATAAGGATTATGCTATTTCAAGCAAGTGATGAGTAAATTCGTGAAGGTGAGAGGGGAAGCAAGTCAAGGAAAATGATTTTTTTGTCCAAGTTTGACATGTAGGGATAAAATATGAATCGAGATACAATATCCGGTATTTATGGACTAGTGTCATACAAGGTAGCACATGACCATGATAGTAAGGTGTATAAGATGTATTTAAAGTGAGTAGTATTTTAAGTAATTTGAGATAATTTTTAATTACGTGAAAAATTGGGTAATTATGGATTTTTAGTGGGAGATTAATTATGTAACTAAGCTAATTGAGTAAATTAAGATATTTTGGACAATGAGTTAAATCTCCCAATGTGGCAGCACGTCAAAGTCCATTTGATGACTCTTAAATTTGTGTTATAAGGTGGCAAATGAAGAAAGAATGGTGGCTTAGTCACCACATAAGTTGGACTCACACCCAAGGACTTAAAAAGACTATCTAAAATCATTTTAAACCTCTACAATCACAAGGAAAGCTTCAACAAAGTTCTTGGATTTTGAATAACAAAAACAACATTTTCATTTTCAATAAAAAAACTACATCAGATTCCTACAAAATTCCTTACCAAAACTCTACAATGAGATTCTAAAACATTACCTTAACAACGTGATTTTTTCAAGCAATTCTTACAAGTTTCAACCAAACTTCTTGCAACCAAACAATTCCAACGAGAATTGTTAGAACCGTAGCAACGTAAAATTTTGCGATTCTAAAGGAGTACGGTGCAATTTTTTCCAACAATATTATACGAATTTTTCCCTACCCCAAGTATGTTAAGGCTATCCCTTCTTTCTTTTTGGCATGATCTATACGACACAAACGAAACTAGCAAATGCACAAATTCCATAAATGACTCTATTCATAGAAGTATTAGAGATATCTATGTTCTTGAATTTCCATGTGTCATAATATTCTATCATTTGTTCATGGGTCTCAGAAAAATACAAAAGTTGAAAAGAGTTTACTTTACGATATTATTCAAAGGCAAAATGGTCTTATGACATTCCGAAAGATTTTATTAACGTACTTTTCATGCATTGCATTTATGTACATTGACCCATGACCAGATGGCGTTATATATGCGTATATATATATGGGATATGGGAAAGGTTATGGCATTATATACGCATCACCACCTGATCAGCTGGTATACGTTGATGAATTTGCCCACAATGGCCGAGATGATATGATGGGACGCCCTCAGAGGCTGATGATGTTATGAAACATGTATCTATGCACGACATGACATTCATACGCATATGCATGACACTATAATTATTTCATGATTTACAAAGTTATCCAGACTTACAGGTGGAGTCATTTACTCTATATTTCCTCTATGTCTGTTATGCACTTATTTATGTGCCTTACATACTCAGTACATTATTCGTACTAACATACCTTTTGCTTGGGGATGCTGCGTTTCATGCCCGCAGGTCCCGATAGACAGGTCGAGAGCCCTCCAAGTAGGCCATCAGCTCAGCGGAAGATGTTGGTGTGCTCCATTTGCTTCGGAGTAGCTTGTTTGGTTAGTATGAGTTAGATGTTTATTGTTTGGTATGGAGGGATTCTGTCCCGACCTTTATGAAAATTATGTACTCTTAGAGGCTTGTAGATAGATGTCATGCACGTAAAAGATCGTATGGCCTTGTCGGCCTATGTTCAGTGTTCAAGTGGTTATTTTGGTCTTAGAGGCCCATATGTCTTATGTATAAGTTGGCATTACCTGTTGTATTCTACCTATTTCATGGCAGCCTCTCTGGCTCAGTTATTTATGATATTATGACATGAAATATATGTTATGTTGGTACTCGATTGAGTAAGGTACCGGGTGCCCGTCGCGGTCCATTGGTTTGGGTCGTGATAGAGCCTAGTTGCTTCTACGGTCATAGTGGCCTGGGATCTTGCTCGCTTCTGTGGAGGCCGACACACAGGTGCGAAGGCCACTTTTGCGGTCCAGCGATCGCACCTGCGAAGAAGCTCACTTCTGCGTTCCCTTTGGCGCTTCTGTGGGGTCACTGGTGCTATTGTAATTTCGCAGATGTGGATCCAGGCCTAGCTAGCTAAGTTCGCAGATGCAAACATTTTCTCGCAAATGTGAAAGCGCAGACACAATAACTTGTGAACACTAATGATATTACACTGGAAGCTTGGAATATAAAGGACATTGTGAAGGATTAAGTTAGGAAATAGGGCCAAGGAACCAATATTAGTAACCTTGACTTTATACCCATTGGGGAGAGACATGAGGTAAGGAACAAGCAAGGTTTGGACATTAAAAAGGAAATTCTTAACAAATGACATATGGTTAGAAGTTCCAAAATCTAATATACATACTAAACCATCTACTTTACTCGACATACAGGCTCCATAAGACACTCCCTTATGGGGAAGCAACATACCAGCAAAATTGGAAGAAGCCATGAGATTGGAACTAGAAGGGGAGGGAGAGACATGGGCTTGTTGTTGAAGTAACATCATCAACTAGGAATACTACCTTGGTAAGCTCAGGTACTGCAGAAGAGCTCTCAGACTCAAACTATTCAACTCTGCCAATTGGCATAGGAGAAGCTCTAGGAATGCCAAAAGGTTCAAGCTCAACATGTGTAGCTGATCTTTTAGGACCCAAAGGTGCGTTTATCTTGAAATTAGGTGGAAAGCCATGAAACTTATAACACCTTTCAATATTGTGACCAGGATTCTTGAAGTACTTGCAAACCACAGAAACTTTGGAAGACTCAAAAGACACCCTAGAAGGAATCCCAAAATTTGAGACACCAGTGTTGGACCAAGCAGAGTTAGAAGGAACACCAATATTTGTCATACTAGCATTGAAAGAGGAAGAATTGGAGAGAAACTGAGTCCCAATAGACACCTGCCTCTGCTCCTCATCATACAGAAGATTGTTATATGATGTACCAACAGATGGAAGAGGTTTCATTATTAAAATGTTTCTTCTAGTTTGAACATAGGTCTCATTAAATCCTATCAAGAATTGATAAGCCCTTTATTCTTCATCATCAGCTGATTTAGCCCCACAGGTACAAACCCTTGCCTTACTAACAGAAACATATGCAATCTCATCCCACAACTATTTGATCTTATTAATGAATCTATATCAAGAGATCCTTAAGATATGCGTGCTAGCTCCTTTTTTAGCTAAACAATTCTAGCATCATCAGTCTTACTATACCTTTCTTCTAATTCAGCCTAGATGTCTCTAGCATATTTAGAATATTCCACACTTCAAGCAATTTCTTTGGACAGTGAGTTAGTTAACCATGATATGACAAGGTCATTTCATTGTTGTCATTGTTTTGCTAATGGTGATCCCTAAAGAGGTCTCACGGATATCTTATTTATAAAATCAAATTTATTTCTAATGGAAAGAGCAACTAGAACAATCTGTCTCCAATTACCACAACAGGTTCCTTCAAAAGGAGTGGACACTAAAGACGTTCATAATATGTCTGAAGGATGAACGTATAAGGGATGACCAGGATAGGTATAATCGTCTTCATGGAAAACTGTACGTGAATTACTAGAAGGAACAGAAGAGGAATTGGCATGTTCGGGACTATCGTTCGTCAATTTAATAACAAGGATAACAAGCAATCACCAGGAAATAAGAGAAAAGTTAAGATAAACCAGTCTTTATCGCAACCAGAAAGAGAACTTCTTCAAAATAAGGAAAAATTGAAAACCTCAAAACCTAGGTTTTCCCGGATGAGTTTGAATTCGAATGTGCGATAAAATCACTGCCGTAGTTGTTAAATCTCGAAGAAGCCGACATAATAGAAGAGAGAGAGAGAGAGAAAAAAAAAATATTTGAGATAGATAGAGAGAGAGTGTATGTGTGTGTGTGTGTATATGTATGTGTGTCATGACCTGGCCGATCGTTTCGAAAGTTGTAGCCTCGTTCCACCATTTACTGTTCATTTTGTGCTTCACAGTTATTGTGTGACTTGTCGGGGTAGTTGGTTTGGGTACGGAGAGGTTTTGAAATGAATTGACACTTTGTCTCAAGGCTGGAAACTTAGGTTGGAAAGGTTGACCGGATATTGACTTATGAGTAAACGACTCCAAAATGGAGCTTTGATGGTTCGATTAGCTCAGCTGGGTGATTTAGGACTTAGGAGCGTGTCCAGATTGTGATTTGGAGGTCCGTAGTGGAATTAAGCTTGAAATGGCGAAAATTTAGAAATTTGAAAGTTTGACCGAGAGTGAACTTTGTGGTTACCAGGATCGAATTGGGGTTTCGGGAGTTGGAGTAGGTACGTGGTGTCATTTGTGACTTGTGTGCAAAATTTGAGGTCAATCAGATGTGATTTGATAGGTTTCGGCATCGTTTGTATAAGTTGGAATTCCTTAATTTTCATTAGACTTGAATTGGAGTGCGATTTGTGTTATTGATGTTGTTTGATGTGATTTGAAGGCTCGACTAAGTTCGTATTGTGTTTTAACACTTGTTGGTATATTTGGTTGAGGTCCCGGGGGCGTCGGGTTGATTCTGCATGGTTAACGGATCAAAAATGAGACTTAGAGCATTGCTAAACTGGGAGGCTTTTGGTGTGATCGCGCCTATGAGGGTCTTCGCCGCAGGTGTGATGCCGCATATGCGGTTGATGTTGCGTAGGTGCGGAGCTGGCTAGCCTAGGGTAGGACGCAGGTGCGAGTCTGCGAGCCCGCATGTACGAGCAATGCTTCACATATGCAGAGAAGAGGGGCATAGGCTGCCTTCGCAGAAGCGGAACAAGGGTCGCAGGAGCACTACCGCAGGTGCGAAAAATGGAGCGCAGGTGCGGGCCTTGTGGGCTTCCGCGGAAGCAGAGGATTTTCCGTAAAAAGGATTCCACATGTGCGGATATTTGGCCTATAGGTGCGAAAGCACTAGGTAGTGTTTAAATTTGAGGACGTTTGAGATTTTCTTCATTTTGGACATTTCAAGCTCGGGTTTAGGCTATTTTGGAGAGGGATTTCAAAGGGATTCTTGAGGTAAGTCACTTGTCGTTGAATTCATTCAATAATTATGTTTTCCAATTGATTTTCCCTCCTAGATTGTGAGGTTTGAGGTGTAAATTTAGTATGGTTGGACTCGTGATTGAATAGGCTTTTAGGTTTTATGACTTTTATTGGATTTCGAGATGTGGGCCCGAGGGCCGGCTTTTGAGTGGACTTTTTGACTTTTTGAGTAAGAGCTTAGTATTTTCTTATGGAATCAATTCCTTTAGCTTGTGTTGATTGTATCAAACTATTTGTGACAAGCGAGGCATTTGGAGACCATTTTGTGAGGCAAGGGCTTGTTGGGGTAGGCATTTGCACAGCTTGAATTAAGTAACACTTCTAAACTTGGTTATGAGGGTATGAAACCCCGAATTATGTGTTATATGGTAGATGTTGAGGTGACGCGCATGCTAATTGACGGACGTGTGAGCGTGCACCATAGAAATTGTGATTTAGTCATTACCTTGGAACTGCGTAGCCATTTTATCTGAACATTCTTGTCGTATTCTCTGGGTTAGAGCACTTGAGTTGTGATTCATGCTAGTAATCATGTTTAGACTATATATTGGTATTGTTGGGACCCATAATGATCGTTCTTTGCTGTTGACTTATTTGTTAAATTGCATTTATGTACTTAGTCTTATTCATCATTTCATATCACACCTCAGTCTCTATTATTGTGTATTGTCATATCTCGTATCATTGATTAGGGTTGTGTAGTATGAGCGTTATGAGTCTGAGGGACTGGAGAGATCGATGACTGAGTGAGGCCAAAGGCCTGATTGTGAGTGATATTTATGGGATCAGGCTGCACACTGCAGCATGTTTTATTTATTTATGCCTGGATATGGCTTATTATAGTGCTTGGACTGAAGGATTCCTTCTAGAGTCTGCACCCCTACAGTGAGCGCAATTGATTTAAATTAAGGGATGGATCTTCCCTTGGCATGGATCTTGCCAGAATCATTTATATTAGGGGATGGATTTTTCCTGGGCTGGATTGGCCTTATACAGTACTGAGTGACTAACTGTCACTTGATATATATTTGGGATGGATTTTTCCTAGGCTGGATTGGCCATATACAACACTAAGTGATTAAGTACTCTGAGAGTATGAGTACACTAGGTTCCATTCTAGTGCATCACATACAGCATGCATGGTGGCATGTAGATATAAAAATGTCATATCCCGCATATCACTCAGAGTTGATCTATTTTACTGGTATTGAGTTTTTATCTAATGAACTTGAAAATTGTCACGCCCCCTTTTTCTAGAGCGAAATCGGGTTTAAGACATTTGGAGGGACAACTCATTCCTTTTGGGAATTGGGTTTGCATTCGAAGAGTCGCCACCTATTGATTAGGGTGCATTAAGACACCAAAGAGTTTGATTTTGAATAACAAGAGATTAGGGTAAGGGCTTGAAATTATTCCAAGGGGAAGGTGTTAGGCACCACTCATAATCCACTAGTGTGGTTCCCGGCCAGACAATTATTGTGAATTTGGGTGCAATAAGCAAATAAATCTCAAATAAGAGGGGGTTTAAATTTAAACACATAAGAGTTTGAAAGAACAATTAAAAGACGAGTTTTGAAAAGAAGTTTGCAGATAAAAGGGAAAGGGGGTCCTAGGTTTATATTTAATATGGATCACCCCACACAATGCCCGGTAATCACTCCTCAATGAGGGGCTATACGTGACATTATCGCGTGGTCATCATATCTATATCTACCCTTCCCATCTCATTAAGGTATTTAAAGCGCAGATTGGTCTCGTTTACTTATTGCATGCTATTACCCGTCCCATTCCTATCAGTCCCGGAGGCACTTAGGACTACTAATCCTAAACGGGAAGGATGTTGGGCTTATTTGGAGTTTCAAAGGTAAAACTCTAGGTGACATACAAAAAAAGACATATATTGCACATTTTGGGGAAAGCATATAAACAAACAGAGGCTCAGATATACCTCCTTAAACAAAGAAAGTATACAATTAGCATGACTTACACATATTGTTTAGGTCTGATTTAAAAGATATTAAAGACGAGTGAGAGGAAATTGTTGAGACAGTTTCAGCTTATCACATAACTCAGATAAGAAGTCCGAGTCAGGCCTGCCTCCTGGTTGTAATTATTAACAGAAGCAGATTCAGTTTATATTTGTTACCCTAAGGCTCGCCTAAGTGTTGGAAAAGATCCTATGAGCATGGTATCTACTGGATTCAGAAAGCAATGAAACAGTAAGGCTCAAAATGAACTGTTTGAATGCATACTCGTTAAACTTGCTAAGTGAGGGACTTAGATTATTAAAAGAGAGAGGCAGAATTTAAACGAATTGATCGCAAGTTCTGCAAATGATAGCAGCCATTACTACTGGTTTTATATATAACACTAAGTGAGGCGAATCAGATTTTTATTAGAAACTCCTATAGGCATGCTTTCTAGGAGCTACTGATTTAAGACCTTGTAGACGTGGTGTCTAAATGCGGACCTTGTTTTAAACCTTATGTAGATTTTATCATTTCTATAGGCATGATTTCTATATGAAATTAAATATGCAGAACCCTATAGACATGATTTCTAAGTGAAGTTTGAACATGCAGAATTCAGAACATCCTATAGGCATAATTTCTATATGAAGTTAAATAGGCAGAACCCTATAGTCATGATTTCTACCCTTTGCATACATAGTTACCCACCCTTTTTCACTAACTAGTCCCAAATATTTATTACAAATTATTACAAACCAGAATAAATGAAACTACATCAGGAAAAGTAAAAAAAATACAGCTAGAGGAAGCCTGATTCTGACATCCTCACTGAGTTACAAGATAAACCCAACTCAAAGACCAATTATCCAAAGCCTTTCTCCAATTTGAGTGTGTCAGAGTTCCCTAAGAGCCTCAATGGGACTCCGGGCAGTGCTCACACCCAATTATATTATCAGAATAGGGGCAAGTGCAGTGTGGGAGTGCCAGCCCTCAAGTGTCCAAGTTCAGAGGGAACTCAAGGGGTCCCAAGGTAAGGCTCACAAGAGGGGGGCAGAACTAAAAGTCTAAGAGAGAGTGCAAGTGAAGAGTAGAGTTCTAAAGCGGTGAAGGTGAGGGAAACAGCTACAAACAAGTACACAAAAGGGGTTCAGGGGAATAGAGAAGTTGCAAAGAGACTATGTGCTTAGGCAAGGGTAAGCTTTGGGCATGCACATCAATAGACAATGCTGGCATGCCTATAAGCCTACCAGAACATACAATATTAGAGAAACATAGAAGTAGGGGATCAAGCTTGAGTCATGGGCAGTAATATTCAGTATTGTCATGCCTCAAGCAAACCATAGCATCAAACACATTGGGGTGGGGGTTTGGGATTCATAATAGATTCAGAACAGGCAGAAGGAACTCATGCTAAAATAAATACTGAACTAAACACAAGCAGTAGACAGACAAGAAGGTAAAAGTATTAAGTAAACACATTGTTGTGATGCTGGAAATTTAATCAGAACATACTAGTTCAAAGAAGCAAAATACAGCAATAGCAATACTTGAAAGAAAACAGGTCACAGTACAAGTAACAAAGGGAGAGAGCTTTTTGAGTAGGAGTGTGAGTTCAGAAAACTAAGAGTGTTCGTGTGTGTCCGTGTCAATGAAAGAGTCAAGTATTTATAGTGTAAAAACAGGCAGAAAATAAAGTAAGAAAATAACCACGTACCAATTAAAATCAATCAGTAGAAGAACTTCCTTTAATTAAGGAGTTCAAACTTAAACAGTAATGAATAAAATTTATTTAAGGAAAGAGATCTAGTAAGCATCTTGTGAAAAGTAGACAATTAGGAGTAAATACATAGGGGTTTAATTAAGGGAAGAATTAATGAAGAATCTTTGAAATACACGGCTAACCAAATAAGGCAAGAAACACAATAGATCAATCAGCACATAGTAAATCAAGGAGTCAGAGATTTGAAATTACTGGTTCATGTATAAACCAAGTCAGAAAGGCTAAGGAAAGTTTTCAAATCAAACCAAGACACAAGAAAATTAGCAAAACAAGGAAAGAATCAATCAGATTTACACAAGGAGGTCTGAAAATTAGTCAAAAATTAAAAGTCATTTTAGAGGAGAAACTCAGCATATATAAAGAGCACACAAGTATTAGGCATGCGAGGCTGAATTTAGGACAAAGAAAAGTATCATGCAATTGCAAAATCATTAAGTAGTGGACTATAGGAACATGGTAGTCACATAGGTCAGTTTCAGTAACTCAGCAATGGAGAAGGGAGAGAGTATCAATAGCATGCAAAGGGTCAAGTAAAAGATCTTATAGAGTTTAGCAGGAAGTCAGAATAATATAAAGAAACAAAAGTTGAAACAAAGATTTCGAAACTCTGTCGAGCAGTAGATCAAACGACTTCAAGAACTCCAATAGGTCCAAAGGAATTAGGGTTTTGAAACCAAACAAGTTCATAGATGAGGAACAAAAAAATAACATAGCAAATAGTCTCAAAACTCGAATGAACCCCTAAATTTTAGGGTTTTCACCATCAATCGAGTATAGAGATGAAAGACAAGAGAATCAGGCAAAATATCAACAAAGAAAAATAAAATCATAAACCTTAAGAAAGAACCAAGACTTTTAACATAAAGAAATACAGTAGAAGAATCAACATAAGAAACACAGTAGAAGAATGACATGCTTTAAAAAAATCAGAAAAGCTTCGAAATAACTTAACACAACCCTAAATCGGAAAAGATAAAGGTTTTGAAGGTAAGGTTTTGAAAGAAACTTTAAGAAAACTTTCAAAGAGTTTGGAGAGAACACAGATCGACAACGGATCTAAAAGAATCAGAAGAACCTCGAAGGTTAGGGTTTCAGAAGAAACCCAAAGGGTGAGAAAGGCTTGGAAATCATCGATTTAAGCAGGAGAGGTTGAGATCAGGCTTGAATAGCCATAGCCAGCTGGAGCAAGATCGAAGATGGCCGTAGACAGCCATAGCACTGAAAACATCCGAGGTATGGTCCAAATTTCTTCAAGGTACGACCTTGAATATGATAATCGAGCATGTAGGAGTCATAAGAGGCAGATACATGCCTCTAATGGCTTTGGAAGCCATGGATTCAGGCTATTTCAGGGTGGAAGCGGAGGAAGGCAGCTACGGTTTGAGAGGAGCTGGGAGAAGGGGGAATTCAAGGGCGGCTGCAGGTGCAAAATGACCAAGGTTTGGGGAAGGTCCAGGTTAAAAAAGGAAGGGGCAAAAGTGAGTCGTTGATCTAAGTGATCAACGGCTGTGATTAAAAGGGGGATCCGGGTGGGTTATTTAAAAGGGTCATGGGTCGGGTAGATTAAGATTCGACCGAGTAATTGGGTCTCAGATTGGGTTCAAATTGGGATGCCAAATCCGGCAAAAATTGAAATGAAATGGGTTAACATTTAAATAGCCATTTGTTCCTTATTTTCTTTATAAAAATAGTAAAATAATTTCTGGACATAAATTAAAAGCACTAAAATGATTAATAATACATAATTATCAAATGAAAAATACTGGAGTCAATTTTATAAATATAAATACGATTAAATCTTAAAAGAGGCTAATATTGCAATTATGTGCAATTTAGCTTTAAAAATACTGAATAAATTTGTAAGAATATGCAAAGATTATGCTAGCTATATTTTAACATAAATGTGAGAACGGACGTGATATTGAGGACGGGGTGAATGGTCAAAGTCTAACAGGGCTGCGGGAACTGGAGCGGGATCGCTCCTGCTGAGATGGTCGTTGCTCGCCGGTTTACTTGAAAATAAGCAACACAAGCATATATTGTGCGTAAATTTAAACATGATGCAAATTCCCGTCGGACCATGAGTGTTTGTCCTTAAACGGTTAGGATGACGTCCTTAGACCATGATGTCTCAGGCCATTAAGTGTATAATAAAGGATTCGCAGGCCATGAAATGATGCTCTCGGGCTATGATGATGATGCCTCCGAACCATGATGCCTTTGAATAATGATATGCAAAAGATTAAAAGGGGTCCTCGGGCCATGATATGGTGTTCTCGGGCTATGAAAATGGTGCCTCCGAATGATGACGCCTTTGGATGATTTGGCGATCTTTCAGCCCATGAGATGCAGTAAGTGGCGATCTTTCAGCCCATGAGATGCAATGGGTGGCGATCTTTCAGCCATGCAAATGTAGAGGTGGCAATCTTCCAGCCAATGCAAATGTAAATAAGGTGGCGATATTTCAACCAATGCAAATGTAAATAAAGTGGCGATCTTCCAGCCATGGAAATGTAAATAAGGTGGTGATCTTTCAGCCCATGAGATGCAGTAGGTGGCGATCTTTCAGCCATGCGAATGTAAATAAGGTGGCGATCTTTCAGCCAATGCAATGCAGTAGGTGGCGATCTTTCAGCCAATGCAAATGTAAATAAGGTGGCGATCTTTCAGGCAATGCAAATGTAAATAAGGTGGCGATCTTTCAGCCCATGCAATGCAGTAGGTGGCGATCTTTCAGCCAATGCAAATGTAAATAAGGTGGCGATCTTTAAGCCAATGCAAATGTAAAGAACGGTAGCCTTATGCAATGCAAAAATGTAGATGGAGATAGCGCTTAGTCTCGGAAGGCAGAATGGTAGCCTTATGTAATGCAAGAATGTAGATGGAGACAGAGCTTAGTCTCGGAAGGCAGAATGGTAGCCTTATGCAATGCAGAAATGCATATGGAGACAGAGCTTAGTCTCGGAAGGCAGAATGGTAGCCTTATGCAATGCAAGAATGCAGACAAAGGTAGAGCTTAACCTCAGAAGGCAGAATGGTAGCCTTATGCAATGCAGGAATGCAAATGGAGACAGAGCTTAGTCTCGGAAGGCAGAATGGTAGCCTTATGCAATGTAAGAATGTAGACGGAGTTAGAGATTAACCTCGGAATGCAGAATGGTAGCCTTATGCAATATAGGAATGCAGATGGAGACAGAGCTTAGTCTCGGAAGGCAGAATGGTAGCCTCTGCATACGGAGGTAGAGCTTAACCTCAGAAGGCAGAATGGGAGCCTTATGCAAGAAGTAAAAGGGCAAAATGATAATAGAATTTTCTTAGCTGATAGCGAATTGGGATATTGCGACTGTTGGGGACACTGCGTGCGGATAGCAGTTGTGAGCAAGTGCAACGGTTCTAAGAGTTGTATTTCTAAGCAATGTGAGTCTCGTGAGTGTATAGTATGTTTGATAAATTTGCAACTCAAGTGCATGTATCCAAAGAAAAATCGTGAGTTTTGTAAAGGAGGGAGGTTAGTTTGTATTCCCGCTGGCTCTGCTTGACCTGCTCGACTTTGATCTGGTGATGTTGTACGTATCGTTGGGGGTAGCATTGCTAAACAGAGCGATTTCAGAAATAAACATGCATGATTTAGTAAAGAAAATGTAACAATAAATACATAATTAAAAATAGTTTTCTTTAGATAAACTGACGACTGCGACGTGGTTCAAAACATTGCAACCCTTCTTATTATGGAATTTTGAGGGTCCTCCTCAAAATTCTGCCCCCAGTTTAATAGGTTGATGCTTCTGGCTGCTGCTAGCGATGATTGGCTGAAATTAACTTCGAAATTTTGAGGGTCCTCCTCAAAATTCTGCCCTAGTTTCCAATTGTGGGGGGAAATAGAAATTTTATTGAATTGTGACCGAACCCATAGGGATGCCTACGTATCCCTCTTAAACGGGAATCAGGTCAGGCGTAGTTCAATTTACATCATATGGGAAAGCATAAAGATTACACATAGTAATGCTTGACTGCATCTGAATTGATCGGCTTTGGCCAGACTTCTCCGTCCATTTCTGCAATTATGAGGGCTCCTCCTGTTAGAACCCGGTGAACCATGTACGGACCCTGCCAGTTGGGAGAGAATTTCCTTTTGGCTTCATCTTGATGTGGAAAGATTTTCTTTAACACCAGCTACCCCGGTGTGAACTGTCTCGGCTTGACTCTTTTGTTGAAGGTTCTAGACATTCTGTTCTGATAAAGTTGACCATGGCAAACTGCATTCATTTTCTTTCCATCGATAAGAGCCAGCTTCTCGTAACGACTCTTTACCCACTCTGCATCGTCGAGCTCAGCTTCTTGTATGATTCTTAGGGAGGGAATTTCTACCTCAGCGGGAACGACGGCCTCTATACCGTAAACTAGCATATAAGGGGTTTCCCCGGTTGATGTGCAGATTGTGGTGCGATATCCCAGTAAACCAAACGACAACTTATCATGCCACTATTTATGCTTCTCTATCATTTTCCTCAATATCTTCTTGATATTCTCATTGGCGGCTTCTACTGCTCTGTTCATCTGAGGTCTGTAGGCTGTAGAATTCTTGTATCTGATCTTGAAGTTTTCACACATGGCTTTCATCAAGTCACTGTTGAGGTTGGAGCCATTATCAATAATGATTGATTCTGGAATCCCGAATCGACAAACGATGCGGTCGCGGACAAAGTCTGCCACGACTTTCTTAGTCACTGCTCTGTAAGATGCTGCTTCGACCCATTTGGTGAAATAGTTGATTGCTACTAGGATAAACCTGTGCCCGTTGGAGGCGGCGGGCTCGATTGTTCCAATAACATCCATTCCCCAAGCGGCGAACGGCCATGGTGAACTTGTTGCATTAAGCTCGCTTGGAGGTACCTTTATCATGTCTGCATGTATCTGACAACGGTGGCATTTTCGGACATACTGGATGTAGTCCGTCTCCATAGTCATCTAAAAGTAACCAGCACAGAGTATCTTCTTTGCTAAGACAAAACCGTTTATATGTGGACCGCAGGTCCCAGCATGAATTTCCTCGAGTAGACTGGATGCTTCTTTTGCATCGACACACCTTAACAATCCCAAATCAGGAGTTCTCCTATACAGGATTCCTCCGCTGTGAAAGAAATTGTTGGATAACCTCCGAAGTGTGCACTTCTGAGTAGGATTTTCGAGCTCTAGGTATTCTCCTTTCGTCAAATATTCCTTGATATCATGAAACGAAGGTTTTCCGTCTGCTTCTTCCTCAACATGAGCACAATAAGCTGGTTGATCATGGATCTTTACCGGAATGGGGTTAATGAAGTTCTTGTCTGGATGTTGTATCATGGATGATAGGGTAGCCAATGCATCGGCGAACTCATTCTGGATTCTAGGAATATGTTGGAATTCTGTCTTTGTGAACCTCTTTCTTAATTCATGTACATGATGTAGATATGGGAGTATCTTGGAGTTTTTCGTTGCCCATTCTTCTCGGACCTGATGTATAAGTAGGTCCGAATCTCCGATCACTAGCAACTCTTGAATGTTCATATCAATGGCCATCTTAAGCCCTACGATGCAGGCTTCATACTTGGCCAGTTGTTGGTGCACGGGAACCTGAGTTTGGCAGACATCGGATAATGCTGGCCGGTTCTGATACTAGGACTGCTCCTATGCCAACTCCTTTGAAATTTGCTGCTCCATCGAAAAACATTCTCCAACCATCATAGGATTGTGCAATGTCCTCTCCTATGAATGATACCTATTCGTCAGGAAAATATGTTTTCAGGGGTTCGTACTCTCCATCCACAGGATTTTCAGCAAGGTGATCTGTCAATGCCTGTCCCTTGATCGATTTCTGATTTACGTAAACAATGTCGAACTCACTTAACAGGATTTACCACTTGGCTAGCTTGCTATTGGGCATGGGCTTCTGAAAGAAGTACTTCAAGGGATCCATCCTCAATATGAGGTATGTAGTATAGGCACAGAAGTAGTGTCTTAGCTTCTGAGCTACCCAAGTCAAAGCACAGCAAGTGCGCTCTAACAGAGAATACCGGGCCTCGTACGGGGTGAAATTCTTACTGAGGTAATAAATGGCCTGCTCCTTCCTCCCCGTTTCATCATGCTACCCCAGAACACAACCGAATGCTCCATCCAATACTGCAAGGTAGAGTAATAAGGGACTACCTGGCTCAGGTGGAACTAAGACTAGTGGTGTTGGCAGGTATTCCTTGATTATGTCAAAAGCTCTTTGGCAATCATCAGTCCATTTGGTAGCGGCGTCCTTCTTCAGCATCTTAAAGATCGGCTCACAGATAACTTTAGATTGTGCTATGAACCAGCTGATGTAGTTAAGTCTCCCCAAGAAACTCATCACGTCCTTCTTGTTCTTTGGCGATGGCAATTCTTGAATAGCTTTGACCTTTGATGGATCTAGTTCTATTCCTCGGCGACTCACAATAAACCCAAGTTGTTTTCTGGCAGGAACCTCAAATGCACACTTCGCGGGATTCAGTTTTAGGTTGTACCTACGTAATCTGTTGAAGAACTTACTCAAATCTTCCATGTGGTCAGTGGCTTTCTTGGACTTGATAATAACATCATCTATGTACGCCTCTATCTCTTTGTGTATCATATCGTGGAAGATGGTAGTCATGGCCTTCATGTAGGTGGCCCCTACATTTTTTAGGCCGAACGGCATCATCTTGTAACAGTACATTCCTCACGGCGTAATGGAAGCCATTTTCTCTGCATCTTCTTTATCCATCCAGATCAGATGATACCCAGCGAAACAATCCACAAATAATTGTAATTCATGCTTGGCACAATTGTCGATCAGGATGTGTATGTTTAGCAAGGGAAAGTCATCTTTCGGACTGGCCCGGGTGAGATCCCGGTAGTCGACACAGACTCTGACCTTCCCATCCTTCTTTGGTACTGGCATAATGTTGGCCAACCATTTTGGGTATTCTACTACCCTGAGAACCTTGGCTTTGACTTGCTTAGCGACTTCTTCCTTGATTTTCAGACTCATGTCAGGCTTGAACTTTCTGAGCTTTTGATTTACCGGCGGACATGTTGGATCGGTTGGAAGTTTGTGAGCCACAATAGATGTACTCAGACCAGTCATGTCATCATATGACCAAGCGAATATGTCTTCATATTCCCTTAGAAATTCTGTGTATTCCTTCTTTTCTGATGGCGATAAGTGGACATTGATTCTTGTTTCTTTGATGTTCTCTGCATCTCCCAGGTTAACAATCTCGGTCTCGTCCAGGTTGGACTTAGGTCTGTTCTCAAAATTCTCAACTTCCTTAACAACCTCTTCTGGTATTTTATCTGTCTCTGAATTTGTGTCCGTTTGTTGCGTTGTTGCGTTGTCTCGTTGCACGTCACAGTCATCGGTTTATCAAGATAGGTAATAGTAATGTTGTATAAGTAAAGTAATGAGAGAAAATAATAGTAATAAGTGTTGATTCATAAGGAAAGTCAAAATGCTTTGATAAATAGCATAATCATTTTGAACATTGGAGATCTTATTGCGGGAATAAAAATGTGAAAGGAAAATCATTTAGTAAATAAAAACAGTGCATGATGCTTGTTTTAGCCTTGCTACCCTGAGGCTCGTCGGGCTCTAGTTGTCCTGATGGTCCAGTTATTGAGGCGTGCCCCTCTGCTTACGGCCTGTATGGAAGGTCCTTCCTCCCCCTCCTCCTCAAGAACAATACAACAGTCCATGTCATTGTCTTCTAGGAACAAATTCTTCACCGCTGCAAGTGCTTCTTCTTCTTCTGACCCATAGGTAACACCGGCCGGTTGGAAAGTTTGCTCAAAATGTAGTATTGGATACTCCAGTGGATATTAAGTATCACGCCATGGTGGCGACCAGTGGTTGAATTCCTCCCAGGTGTACTCATATCCCAGACCAAAAGTAGTGCCATGCTTCTTGAGCTTTATGGGCTTAGCGATTCCTTGGAGATTCCTGCCGAGCCCTTTGCCAAGTTCGTACCATACCAATTCAGTATACTCCCGATCTTGTTATCCCTCCATTTGCCTTTGTCAACAACATTCACCCATTCGATGTGATAGTAAGTCTCTCCTCCCAGCTTCTTTCTCCCCTCGATTGATGGAATGGTCTGGCGACTGTATATAGGGTTGCTATCGTCGCCGTGAATGATCACTTCCTGGTGATTCCACTCAAACTTCACTGCCTGATGTAGTGTTGATGCTACGGCCCCAGCAGCATGGATTAATGGTCGTCCCAATAGCAGATTGTAAGATGCTGGCACGTCTATCACTTGGAAATCAACATCGAACCAAGTTAGCCCCATCTGTAAGCACAGACTAATTTCCCCAGTGGTGGACCTTTGGGAACCATCGAAAGCTTTCACGTTGATGGCTCCATCCTTTATCTCGTGCAGTCCCTTACCTAACTTCTTGAGTGTTACCAATGGACAAATGTTGAGACTGGAACCCCCGTCGATCAGGATCCTAGTGATGAAGTAGTCCTCGCATTGCACAATGATATGTTGTGCTTTGTTGTGTCCCAACCCTTCAGGTGGCAGCTCATCCTCATGAAAAGTGATCTTGTGGCTCTCCATCACCTGTCCTACCATGTTAGACATTTCTCCGCCAATAATGTTGTTGGGTACGTAGGCTTCACTCAGCACCTCAACAGAGCATTCTTGTGTGCCTTTGAGTTTTGTAGCAAAGCAAGTACGGAGATTTGTGCCGGTGTTTTGTTCAACTGGTCGATGACCGAGTATTTCTTAGCCTGTATCTTTCTCCAATGATCGCCTGGACCTATCTCAATGATGGGCAGCCAATTGGAGTCATGCTTGCTTGACTCAGCTAGGTGTTCCGGGCGTAGACCCTACCAGTTCTCGTCATACCCTGTGCGGCAATAGTTTCCTCGAACCTAATGTAGACACCGGATTCTTGACCCTCCCCGAGAATTTTCACATTTTTAGCGTTAATATGTAAAATGGGGTCTAATATAGCCATTTTAACTATTTTACTTTATTTCGTTGCAAAAAGAAAAAATCACAAAAATACATATATAAATTTTAGTTTATGTATTTCTCATAAACTTGAAAAAATACAAAAATTGTACTTTATTTTGGTACTTTATATAAATTCGAAAAATTACAAAAAAATATAATTCTATTAATGTTTTGTAGTCATTTTAATTTTGGAAAAATACAAAAATATTACTTTATATTTTGTCTTTATTAAAAAACGAAAATTACAAAAAAATAGTTTTATTAATATTTTGTAGCTATTTTAAATCTTGAAAAAATATTAAAAAGATATAGTTTTGTTAAATATTAGTCTTATTTTGGTAGCTATTTTGCTTACATAGGACTAGTTAAGCAACGTCGTGTTCTTATTCTCGGATCCGAGCAAAAGAATAATATTCGGGTTCGAACTACCCAGCTTTAGGCCTAATTTTCGGACCTAGCCCATAATAAACCGAGTCCATGACACATGGGGAACCCCACCACACGTGGGGGACACAAACCTTGAACCCCACCACGCGTGGGGCTCATTTTTCTTGGCATGGGTATCAAATACACGGACAAGGCCAAGGCAAAAGGGAGGACTTTGGAAATTATAAAAAAACGAACAGATTTTGAAAGAAAGAAGCACTGTTCACGTTTCTTCTTCCTCACCAAAAACCTAACAAAACCCTAGCGGAACCCTACCCAAAACCCCAGCCCGTCACCCTCACGTCGGAAACCCTCGCACCCCAGCAACACCAAACAGACCCTTCCACTGTTCGTGCTTCTTCTTCCTAAAGAAGAAGAAGGGAAAACCCTCGCACCCCAGCAACACCAAACAGACCCTTCCACTGTTCGTTAGGGAAAACCCTCGTCGGAACCCACGCCCTCACGTCGCCACCAGCTTCCTCAACCAGCCTCCCCGTCATTTCCCCACCTCCATCACCACCTGCTGAACCAACCAGCCTCACAACCAGCAGAAAACCTTCACCAACCCACGTCCAAACGTCCCTCCATAGCTCCCCTTTCCTCACCTCCAACGACCCCTTATGTTGCAGCTTCACGCAACAGTTGCTGCGTTGGAAAAATACAGCAGTTGTTGCTACGTCGCTGCGTTGCTGAGCAGCTCAGCCGTTGCTTCAGTCCGGTGAGTTTGTTTTTGCTCGTCGAGGTCTGGTACATCGAGGTTGTTGTCCGAGGTGTCAAGGTTCGCCTACGGTCCATTGCGTTTCAAGGACAACGCCGCCTCGCGGTTAGTTTTTGTTCAGATTTGTTTGAGGTTTTTTATTTGGCGTTTTTTTTCGTTCGCTTCAGTAGATTTTTAGTTGTTCCCTGCTCATATGTATGTGGTTATTAACTTGTTTTTAATATGAGCATATGAGTGAGATTCTGGCAAAAGATGCATAATTATGCTTGGGTTTTTTGTTGTTGTTTTGTTTAAGTTTTGTTTCTAGTGCTTGTATTATTAAGGAACATTGCAATTAGGTTACAGATTTATTTTTACGTGATTTTGCTCGACAGATATAGCCTAGTGCCATGCTCTTAGTAGTCGTGTAAATATGGGCTTAAACCTTTAGTAGAAGTAATCCTTCGAAATCAGAATCTGAGGTGTGTCGTTTTTTAGCAAATTCTATGGCCACCACAAAGTAGATAATCGTAGTTGTTTTTAGGCTTGCCTTAAATAAAAATGAGACGAGTCTCGCCAAATAAAAGGGACAAGTTGCGGGGCCCTCTAAATGTATATATTAAATACTTAGAATTCGGGACATGCCGTTTAGCGAATTTCACGGCCTTTTCCCAACATAACAATACGCTAGTTGCTTTAGACGCGTATTTAATAATGTTATCTTCCTAAACTCGGGTGCACATTTATGTGACCCAAATCCCAATCTCAACAGAGTTGAAACGTAGCTCTAACCACGGGTACATTGATTGTAACGTGGTTCGAGGTGTGTTTTCCACGATGTTGCAATTCTTGATAAAAATAACATTAAATGATAAAAGCGGTTAAAAGATAAAATTGGCACATAAGTTCATATTTGTATAAAATCAGATAACTAAGCCGAATATAATAGTTGAGCGACCGTGCTAGAACCACGGAACTCGGGAATGCCTAACACCTTCTCCCGGGTTAACAGAATTCCTTATCCGGATTTCTGGTACGCAGACTGCAATATGGAGTCATTCTTTTCCTCGATTCGGGATTAAAATTGGTGACTTGAAACACCCTAAATCTCCCAAGTGGCGACTCTGAAATAAATAAACCAATCCCGTTTCGATTGTCTTTTAATTGGAAAAACTCCCTTGCGCCCTCGCGGGTGCGTAAAAAGGAGGTGTGACAGCTCTGGCGACTCCGCTGGGGATAAAAACCAGAACCACTGATTCAGGTTAAGAATTCGAGCTTAGAATAATTGTTATTATTTGGCTTTATTTATTATCTGATTATTACATGTTTTGAGCCTAATGTGCTAAATGCTGCTTTTACCGCTTTGATATTATTTGAACTATATATAAACTGTGCCGAAACCTTTCTCTTCTTACCTCCGGGGATGTGCTTACTGGTTGAGACTCCCTATTCTGTTAGTGTCATACCCTGAATAAAAGAGGCTCGGAAAGTTTCTAAGTCGGCTGGCCTTTTGGTTCCCGGAAAGGAGCTCCTTCCTCAGCTCGAGTTGTCCGCTCGGGCACACTGTCTAGAACACCGACCCAGGTTCTGAACCTAGTATAACAAAGCCACATGCCGGATCCCTAGTAGGAGCGTTTATTTGCATCATGTGCATTTGACTTAGGGGACTCAACACAGGGGTTGGGTCCGTCTAGGACAAGCAACCTGAAAATAATAGACCATCTTTTGGCATCCTATGTGCTACATGTTGTATTTATTCAAGGGTGAATGGGTCAATTGGCGGACCAATGATAGTTGCGGACAAATGACACACCTTGTTATGTTGATCACGTTAAATAAGAAAGTTGCACGATTTTTTTAGATAAGTATGCTATTATATTAATTAAGCACATGGGGAACATTGTGGAATTCAAGAAGCCTTGGTATTCCACATGTCCCCCACGCTTCATTTTTTGGAAAAGGTACATGGGGAACATTTGTGGAATCCAAGAAGTCTTGGAATCCTCTATGTCCCCCATGCTTCACATGTTGGGAAAAGCGCATGGGAAACATTTGCGAAATCCAAGATGTCTTGGAAATCCTTATGTTTCTCATGCCACATTTTTGAAAATAGTAATAAATTTAAAAATACAAATACATATAAAAAAAAAGCATGAAAATTCAAAAGACTTTGTATGTTTTTCATCATTTTCCACAAATAAAAAAAATCGTGAAAAAGAGGAGAAAAATAACATTGTAGAGATATACTACTTATTTTTAGAAAAAATCAATGTCCAAGTAGTGTTGAAACTCTGCCGAAATTTTGAAAAAAAAGAAGTAATGTTTTATGTTTTAGTTTGTTTGTTATGAATGAAAAATAATAGTTTGTTTGTTTGTTATATAAAAAAAAGAATAGAGAATGGAAAATGGTCTTCTCAAAAATAGTTTATTTGCCCGAACTACGCGGGTTTGATTCTCACCGAATGTGAGATACGTAGGCAACCCTCATCGGGTCCAACCCCACCTTTTGCTAAAAGCCAAAAACAAATAAATAATAATAAAATAAAAAATATATATATGTCAAATTTTAATTTTGTCATAAAGAAGTCGGGTGACGCTGTTTTATCAAGACATAGCCGAATGTTCCCGAAAGGGACGCCGGAAGGCTGACTTTGCATAAACAGCCACCTTTGGGTCATGTTTTGGATTTGGTCCAATTGGCCCACACAGCCTTAAAAATCTTCGTCCCCGAGACATTGAAAGGCCGTGCTTGCAATATTGAGTTTTCTAATTTGAAAAAATGATAAAAAGAGTCGTAAATAAGTCAGGTGATGTTGTTTTGTTTGCAACACAAGGTTTTTATCGTAATTTGAAAAAAAAAAACAAAGAGTCAACGGTCAGGTGAATGCCGTTTGGATGTTTAGTCAAAAAAAATGAAAAAATAAAATAAGCCGAGCCAGCTTCGGCCGCGTCTTAAACCGTTCTTGCCGAAATAGCCTTAGAGTATCTTTCAGTTGTCGAAAGGCTATTTTCGTAAAAGAATGGACAAGTTTGTAAAGTGTCATAAATAATCCTCCCCGGCCTCAAAATTCATGTGAAATTTGGAATGGGCCACATTTGCAAAAATAACCGTTTGGTTGCATTTGTCGAACAGAGAAAGGGAGCTAGCCTTTTGTTTTTGAGTTTGTAAAGCTTTTGATTAGAATATGTGGGTTGTTTGATTTTCGAGTTTGTAGGTCATCTTCAAACCTTGGAGACCCAGTTTGTTCTAATATGAAAAAATGTTTAGTATTGTTTATCTTTTAGTGGTCCGAACTACGCAAGGTCTGATTCATGCGGGGTCATGATACGTAGGCAATCTCCATAAGAATCGACCACCAGTAAAAAAATAAAAAATAAAAAATATAATAATAAATAAATAAAAGAGAGTGTGGAAGATTTTCAGGGGGCACAATTGTCTAACTGCTTAGGTACATTGTATCTCTGATATATGATTGTCTGTCCAATGCCCTAACACTAACGTGATGGCTTCCCTTTGATGTGTCCATATATAGAAAGTGGTTGGTTGTGGTAACTCCTCCCTGCAAAGCAAAATCCAAGGACAATGGCTCAGAACCGCAGAACCGAGTGGGTCGGTACTGATGACCGACAACAATTGGTCGAACGGAACAGCGGGTTGGTAGAAGAAGTGAGAATGCTGAGACAGCATGTGGCAGACATGTATCAGGCATGGATAACGGGAAAAGCACCACCCCCTCCACCGCCAAGTCTCTTGAACACGGTCATTTCCCAAGCACCCAACACCATAATGGAAGATCCCCCATACTCTCCATCCCAACCCACCTATGGCAGCTTTCCCAGCTATCCGAGTAGCTTCATCACTCCTCAATGCTTCTCCGCTCCCCAACACCACTTCTTTCCCCGTGACCTCAAAAGCCATACCTCACTTCCCAGGGAACCGACTCCACGAAATTCTTACCCACCCATACAAGCCCATCAAAAGCCGTCTGGATCAGGTTTCCGGCCCTGTCAACATGCAAGAATGAAGAGGTTGCTGAAACGAGGAAAGGCTCTCACCCCCATCGGGGTATCTTATGCCAGTCTGTTTGAAAGGCTAAGGCATGCTGGCTCGATTGAGCCACTCCCCGCATGTACTCTAAATCCACTTGCAAGGAGCTTTGATCCGGCAGCGCGATGCGCCTACCACTCCAATGTCATAGGGCACAACATTGAGAGTTGTCATAGTTGGAGAAGGGAAGTAGAGAAAATGATCCGAGAAGGGCGGGTTGTGATTAATAACAGTGACATGGAGCACTCGAACCCCCTCGAGAACTTGCCGACGGAGGTTGATGAGGTTGAAGCTGGTAATGGTCTCGGCAGTATTGATGCAAAGCTCAGTGGCTAAAATGCCAATTTTGATAAAGTGGGAGGATGTTTCGTTCCTTGGTCAGCAAGAGAGAAGCTTGTGGTGGCTCATTTTGTTGTCATTTCTGTTGTTCGGATTATTAGGGTTATAAGTCGGATGTTGTCTTGTCCAGTTTGTTTTAGGATTTTGTTCTGGATTGTTTTGTGTGTTTTGTTATTTAAACCATTTCACCGGTAGTCTAATACAAAATCTGGTCTTTTATTATTTCCAGTCATCTTTTTGTTAGTCCTTTTATCATTTTTGTTCAATGCCGATTCTAGGGACATGACATGCGCACCCAGTTTGGGCCTAGTCTTAAAAGTTAATCATAAAACCCTGGGAAGGTGATCAAAGCATTTAAAGGAAATAAGAACGGTTTGAGATTATTTGGAGCCCGAGTCATGTGGAACTGGGGCAAGTTAAACACAAAGAAAACCGTTAAATAAAGATTCGCCTAAATTGGCATGAGGGTCGTTCATAATAATGAGAATGAGAGTGTCGCCCAACGGTGCTTTAGAAGTGACAAATGAACAAACATATGTTGAATATAATTGTAAAGTCCAGCACCATCGGAAGAGACTATAAATCTATCGTTTAATTGTGTTGTTTGCACTTGGCATGTTTTGAAGACTGGAATGACGAAGGCATTTTGTTCTGCTACCCAAACACTCTATCCTTCGTTACCCCTTTTTGAGCCTTATTTATTTTTCTTTCATACCCCTCGTTCGGAATCAGTAGCAACGAAAAAAAAAGAGAAAGAAAGAAAACAACAACGAAAAAAAAAGAGAAAAAAAAAAGAAAAGAAATGAAAATTGATAACAAAGAAAAAAAGAGAAAATCAAATGAAAAAGAGAAATTGAGAACTACGTTTGACCTGATTCCTCAAAGAGGATACGTAGGCGCTTCATGGCTCGGTCATAGTTTTGAAAAAGGAAAAAAAATCAATTAAAATATCCCCAAGCAAGAAACTGGGGCAAAGGTTGCGTTTGTTGTAAATAAATCTAATTCCGAAGGTTGTAACTAATAACCCAGAATTAATGTATTTTTGAGCCTTTTATACCCTTTCTTTCTAGCCTATCCAAAACCCACATTACGGTCCAAAGAAAGACCTTCTGATCAGTCTTCAAAAGATGCCAAGTCAGACAAATGAAGAGTCTTACCGGCGAACATAACATTCTGTTCCACAGCAGAAAGGACTCTAATCTCCAACAGAAAGAGTCATACCAGCAACACTCCAAATCCCCAGCTGGAGAGAGATATAAAACGAGAGAGTCTTATTGGTGAAAACCTTCACAGGCACCATAAGGCGATGAAAGCTGAGAAAAGAACCAAAAATGAGAGAGACTTGATAGTGAAAACCCTTCGGGCACTACAAGTCGAATAAGATTGAGAATCAGATGGGGAATCGCCAATTGAAGATCTTGAAAGATGATTGACGGTAGAGGATAGGCCACATACGCATGTCATGGCCATTAGAGTCGATATCTGCGTTTGATAGATTTTTATTTATAGTTTCTTTTGTAAAAGAGTCATCGTTTCCTTTGTCTTTTATTTTGTTTCTCTTATCTTTCTCCTTTCATAGAAAAACCCCCAATAGAGTCTGTCTGGTCAGAATAAGTATGAAATGACTTCAAATATGCCATCAGCTTTTCAAGATGAGATCTGACTAGTACATCCAAATGGTATAGTCAGCAAGGAACAAGCGCGAGGCCAGTGTCAATAAAGATATCCCCAGCAGAAGGGAATTGACAAAAGGATTGACGAGCGTCAAGAGGGATATCCTTGCCAAAACCAAGGTTATAAACCTCAAAGACAAGGCCCGTGAACAAAGCAAGGAGAGCAGTGAGCATGATTTGGCGAAATCCATACTAGACTAAAGGGTCGGGGAAATGCCAGTTTTCAAGCTATGCCACAAAAGAAGAGGGATATCCCCAGCAGGAAGGGATTATCCCCAGCACATAATATCATCCCCAACAAGTCGTGGAGCACAGCGCAATGAAGGAGAAAGGGAAAGCCATCCCAATAGGAGTATCACAGCCAACCACCATGTTTTAAACTAACAAATTTTGTTTGATTTGAAACAGGTAAAGGAAATGGCATTGATGCAGAAACGAATGCCACAAGGGATATTATCAAACTGGGGCAGAAAATTTTTCTTCCATTTAGAAAATTTTCTGGAAGTCAGGTACCCCCAGCTGATAATATTTTACCCCCAACAGGTAAGTAAATAATTCCCCAATAGTGTTATCCCTAGCAGTTGCGAGGAGTCCAACACAAGGTTGGAAAGTCGGTATCCTCAGCGGTTCCTTTCGGGGAAGGGCAAAACGACTCTCAAGGGAGGTAGTCTTCGAAGGAAGAAGCTAAACAAAAAAAAAAGAATAAAAAAAAAGAATAAAAAATAATAATGAAAAAAAAAAAGAAAAAAGGGTAAAAAGTCATCCCCATCTAAATAATCCCCAACAGTTTCGAGGGAGGACAACGCAGGTAAGTAAATAATTCAAAAAAAAAAAGCGAAGGTTTCATTAATAGGAGACGCACTTCCTAGTTTGAAATCATTAGAGTTCTACCCATAGGAGATGCATTTCCTCCTAAGTTCGTTTTAGTTTCACCCATAGGAGATGCATTTCCTCCTAAGTTTAAGTTTTACCCATAGGAGACGCATTTCCTCCTAAGTTCACTTTTACCCATAGGAGACGCATTTCCGCCTAAGTTTAAGTTTTACCCATAGGAGACGCATTTCCTCCTAAGTTTAAGTTTTACCCCCTAGGAGACGCATTTCCTCCTAAGTTTGTTTTAGTTTCACCCATAGGAGATGCATTTCCTCCTAAGTTGTTAACAAAAAGACCTAGTCCGTAGGAGATGCATTTACTCCTAAGTGGTTGTTAAAGATTAAAAAAAAAGACCTAGTCTGATGAACCTTCTCCTAGGATCAAAATCTTAGTCTGATGAATCTTTCTCCTAAGATACCAAAAAAAAAAGACCTAGTCTGATGAACCTTCTCCTAGGATCCAAATCTTAGTCTGACGAATTTTTCTCCTAAGATAGAGACCTAGTCTGATGAACCTTCTCCTAGGATCAAAATCTTAGTCCGATGAATCTTTCTCCTAAGATACCAAAAAGAAGAGACCTAGTCCAATGAACCTTCTCCTAGGATCAAAATCTTAGTCTGACGAATTTTTCTCCTAAGATAGAGACCTAGTCTGATGAACCTTCTCCTAGGATCCAAATCTTAGTCTGATGAATCTTTCTCCTAAGATACCAAAAAGAGACCTAGTCTGATGAACCTTCTCCTAGGATCCAAATCTTAGTCTGACGAATTTTTCTCCTAAGATAGAGACCTAGTCTGACGAACCTTCTCCTAGGATCAAAATCTTAGTCTGACGAATCTTTCTCCTAAGATACCCAAAAAAAACAAGACCTAGTCTGATGAACTTTCTCCTAGGATCAAAATCTTAGTCTGATGAATTTTTCTCCTAAGATAGAGACCTAGTCTGACGAACCTTCTCCTAGGATCAAAATCTTAGTCCGATGAATC
Source organism: Nicotiana tabacum (assembly GCF_000715075.1). Classification (NCBI taxonomy): domain Eukaryota; kingdom Viridiplantae; phylum Streptophyta; class Magnoliopsida; order Solanales; family Solanaceae; genus Nicotiana; species Nicotiana tabacum. The sequence goes on from NC_134085.1 coordinate 14,515,227, forward strand.
TTTCTCCTAAGATACCAAAAAGAAAAGACCTAGTCTGACGAACCTTCTCCTAGGATCAAAATCTTAGTCTGATGAATTTTTTTCCTAAGATAGAGACCTAGTCTGACGAACTTTCTCCTAGGATCAAAATCTTAGTCCGATGAATCTTTCTCCTAAGATACACAAAAAAAACAACGTTTGAATTTGAAAAAAAAACAACGATTGAAAAAGAAAAGAAAAAGAGAGTCATTTTTAGTTTTCTTAAAATTATCAATGTTTAGTTTTCCTAATCAGGAGCCCGCCTGAAGAGAGGAGTGGCGTTTATTTTTGAAGTTGTTTAAATCTCGCCAACCTAAAAAGAGGAATGGCATTTTATTTTCAAAGTTGTTAAATAGGCGCCCACCTGTATAACGAGAGGAATAATTTTCAGTCTTAGTTTAAATAGGCGCTCACCTGTATAACGAGAGGAATAATTTTCATGTCTTAGTTTAAATAGGCGCCCACCTGTATAACGAGAGGAATAATTTTCAGTCTTAGTTTAAATAGGCGCCCACCTGTATAACGAGAGGAATAATTTTCATGTCTTAGTTTAAATAGGCGCCCACCTGTATAACGAGAGGAATATTTTTATGTTTTAGTTTAAATAGGCGCCCACCTGTATAACGAGAGGAATAATTTTCATGTCTTAGTTTAAATAGGCGCCCACCTGTTTTAGTTTAGCAGGAAGTCAGAATAATATAAAGAAACAAAAGTTGAAATAAAGATTTCGAAACTTTGTCGAGCAGTAGATAAAACGACTTCAAGAACTCGAATAGGTCCAAAGGAATTAGGGTTTTGAAACCAAACAAGTTCAGAGATGAGGAACAAACAAATCACATAGCAAATAGTCTCAAAACTCGAATGAACCCCCAAATTTTAGGGTTTTCACTATCAATCAAGTATAGAGATGAAAGACAAGAGAATCAGGCAAAATATCAACAAAGAAAAATAAAATCAGAAACCTTACGAAAGAACCAAAACTTTTAACATAAAGAAACACAGTAGAAGAACAACATAAGAAACACAGTAGAAGAACAACATAAGAAACACAGTAGAAGAACGACATGCTTTAAAAAATCAGAAAAGCTTCGAAATAACTTAACAAAACCCTAAATCGGAAAAGATAAAGGTTTTGAAGGTAAGGTTTTGAAAGAAACTTTAAGAAAACTTTCAAAGAGTTTGGAGAGAACACAAATCGATAACGGATCTAAAAGAATCAGAAGAACCTCGAAGGTTAGGGTTTTAGAAGAAACCCAAAGGGTGAGAAAGGCTTGGAAATCATCAATTTAAGTAGGAGAGGTCGAGATCAGGCTTGAATAGCCATAGCCGGCCGGAGCAAGGTCGAAGATAGCCGGAGACAGCCATAACACTGAAAACATCCGAGGTCTGGTCAAAATTTCTTCAAGGTCCGTCCTTGAATCTATGATAATCGAACATGTAGGAGTCATAGGAGGCAGATACAGGCCTCTAATGTCTTTGGAAGCCATGGATTCAGGTGATTTCAGGGGGAAAGCAGAGGAAGGCGGCTAGGGTTTGAGAGGAGCTGGGAGAAGGGGGAATTCAAGGGCGGCTGCAGGTGCAAAATGACCAGGGTTTGGGGGAGGTCCAAGTTAAAAAAGGAAGGGGAAAATGTGAGTCGTTGATCTAAGTGATCAACATCTGGGATTAGAAGGGGGATCCGGGCGGGTTATTTAAAAGGGTCGTGGGTCGGGTAGATTAAGATTTTGGCCGGGTAATTGGGTCTCAGATTGGGTTCAAATTGGGATGAAAATCCGGCCAAAATTGAAATGAAATGGGCTAACATTTAAATAGCCATTTTTCCCTTATTTTCTTTATAAAAAATAGTAAAATAATTTCTAGACATAAATTAAAAGCACTAAAATGATTAATAATGCATAATTATAAAATGAAAAATACTGGAGTTAATTTATAAATATAAATACGATTAAATCTTAAAAGAGGCTAATATTACAATTATGTGGAATTTAGCTTTAAAAATACTGAATAAATTTGTAAAAATATCCAAAACTTATTCTAGCTATATTTTAATATAAATATAAGAATTAATAAATGAATCACCCAAAATGATAATTTTGGGGATAATTATTGTGTTTTTCTTGATAAAATAGGGCAATAAATTGATTTAAAAATCTTAAAAAATTAAGAGAAAAATAATAAAATATGTGGACATACTTATATATATATATATATATATACATGGTATTTTGAAAGTATTTTGCATATTAAAACAATATACAGGAAAAAATTGGGTATCAACAAAAACATGCCTTACTGTCTTATCTATATTGAACTGTACATGCTGAATTCGTCACTACTTTTAGTCCAAAGGTTAGATTTATTACTTATTGAGTTGATTGTACTCACGGTACACCCTGCGCCTCGTGTGCAGATCCAGGTGCTTCCGATCACGGCAATTTCTGAGCTGCGAATTCCGGACCTTTGGAGATCATCGAGGTAGTTGCTTGGCGTTCGCAGACCTTGACTCTCCTCCCTTATCTTTCATTTTATTTTCAGTTTTGTTTCCTAAACGTGTAATTATGTAGATAAATTATTTGATAATTTCATATTAAAGTTAGAAATCATTAAAAAGCCTTAATATTTTATCCTTATTACTAAACACTTTCTTCATCACGAGAATTGACCCCAAAAAAATTGACAATGTTGAACCGTCAATTATAACTTTGTTTGATCACATTCAACCTAGATCTTGAGATCTCCAATCTTCTAGGTAGAGTTACAGCCGTGGTGACTTGTCCTCGTCCATAGTTCCATTTCATTTTATTATATTTCAACCACCTCTAGTTAGGCCTTTTGCAAGTGGATCTGATAGTCAATTGTGATAATTCTACTAGAGAATAGTGGTTTAACACTATTAAATCTTTATAGTATGTGACCATATTCCCATTATACATAACGCTCTTAGCCTTTTCTATTGCCTCTTGACTATCCCAATGTATGTATATAGGGGCCAATAGTTTGTGCCAAAAGATAATGTCCACAAAGAAATTTCAGAGCCATTCAGCTTTTCTAATGCTTTGTCTAAAGCTATGAATTCAGACTCCATTATAGAGCGGTTGATGCATGTCTGCTTGGACGACTTCCTATACATTGCTCCTCCATCAATATTAAAAACTTATCCACTTGTGGATTAAGTTATACCCCTCAATAAACGAGATACTTATTATAGTGTAAAGTATAATCTTTAGTATATATCAAATACCTCAAAACTCGTTTCATTGTCATCCAATGAGTTTGGTTAGAATTACTTGTTTATCGACTTAATTTACTTATTGTACATTTTATATCAGATTGTGTACAATTCATGATGTATATTAAACTTTCAGGGTCATCGCCATTTCTTTTTCAACAACTAAAACAGTTGAAAAGAAAAGAAGAATAAATAATAACATGTTTCATGTGTAATAAAGAGTCTCATGATCTATTATACATATGCACCAGTAGGTTTTACTGAAATGAGAATGTTTAAAAACTTTGGCTCTTGGATCTCAACATATGCAGCTCCGACACAATGAGCATAGTCATGATTTTAAAATTTTGATAGAAGCCCAATTATGTTTGCTTACTTAACAACTTTATGATGCAAACAACGAATTTTATAACAAAAATTAGCACGGTGTGGCCTCACACGCTCGTCTTTAAAGAATGACCCTAGTTGACCTTATTACTTTGGCTATCTGATAGAATTCTCTACCAAATGAACTATATTGATATGATCAGTATAGTTAAAAGTTCGTACATTTTTGTTATAACTGTCTATAACTTTAAATGAGTTACCATTGGTGAAATATGACACTCTGGTAGCACTAAGCTCCGCCAATCTGGTAGAACTCTCTACCAAATGAACTATAGTGATATGATCAATATAGTTAAAAATTCTAAGTTTGTTATAATGTTTATAACATTAAATGAGATATCATTGATAAAACATGAAAATCCAATAGAGTTTGTGGTTAGCCAACAAGATAGCTAGGTTGAATAAAGCATGAAGTCCTATCGTTTTGTTATAACTTGTCTGCTATCCTTCTGACATGTCTTTTTACTCTTTCGTTCGTAGTTTTAAAATTATGACAATTTGGTAGAGTTTGTGTTGGATCACAAGTCATCCCCAAGAGAGATAACTTCAAGTATCTTGGGTCGATGATTCAGGGGATGGAGAGATCGACGAGGACGTCACTCACCGTATAGGGGCGGGCTGGATGAAATGGAGGCTTGCATCTGGAGTCTTGTGTGATAAGAAAGTGCCACTGATACTCAAAGGTAAGTTTTATAGAGCTGTGGTTAGACCGGCCATATTGTATGGGGCAGAGTGTTGACCGGTTAAAAACTCCCATATCCAGAGGATGAAGGTAGCAGAGATGAGGATGCCATGGTGGATGTGCGGGCACACTAGGATAGACAAGATTAGGAATGAAGATATTCGGAAGAAGGTGGGTGTGGTCCCTGCGGATGACAAGATGCGGGAAGCGAGGCTCAGATGGTTCGGGCACGTGCGGAGGAGAAGCCTTGATGCTCCGGTGAGGAGGTGTGAGCGGTTGGCCGTGGTGGGTACGAGAAGAGGTAGAGGGAGGCCTAAGAAGTATTGGGGAGAGGTGATCAGGCAGGACATGGTACGACTGCAGATTTCCGAGGACATGGCCCTTGATAGGACGGTCTGGAGGTCAAGCATTAAGGTTGTAGGTTAGGGGGTAGTGGAGCTTTCCTTACTTCATATCGGGGGTGAGGCGGATTGGATTAGGATTGAGTTTAGATGGCTTGCAGTTTATGTTGAATCCATACTATCCTTGCTATTTATCTTAGCCCCGGGCCTTAGATACTGGTTACTGTTATTGCATGTCATTTATCTTTTGGTTGTTATGCTTCTGTTACTATTACGGTTTCTACTGGAGTTACTAATGAATTGTCTTTTCCTGTTTTAATTTTCGTCTTTCTGAGCCGAGGGTCTATCGGAAACAGTCTCTCTGCCCTATTGGGGTTAGGGATGTGCAGGGATCGGATCGGATCAGATTTATCACATTTCGGATTCGAATTTCGGATTCTAGAAAATGCAATCCGAATCCGATCCGAATTATATCGGATCGGATTGGATTTTAAAGTTTGGATCTGATCGAATTTCGGATCGTATTATTATGCCTCAAAGTTGCAAACTAATATGTATAGTTTCTTTGTAAAAGAGGCAATACATTAAAAAAATCATGTTTATGCAATTATGAGCGGACTATGGTGTCAATATAGTTAAATCCATCAATTGTAAAGATAATAGCTTGGAGGAAGATGTAAAGGAAGTACTGACTATTCGAAACTAAAGTGTAATATTTATACATGCCCTAATAATTTCGGATTTCGGATCAGATCGGATTAAAATATACCAATCCGAATCCGATCCGAAATTCGAAATTTTAATAAACACAATCCGAAATCCGATCCAATCCGAAATCCAAAATCCAAAATCCAAAACTAAATGGATCGGTTCGGATTTCGGATTTCGGATATCCGATCCGAATGAACAGCCCTAATCGGGGTAGGAATAAGGTATGCGTACACATTACCCTCTCCAGACCTCACTTTGTGGAATTTTACTGGGTTGTTGTTGTTTGTAGAGTTTGTGTATTATGCAACATGATAGCTAGGTTGAATATAGCATGAAGTCCTACCAATTTGTCACAACTTGTGCATGGCATAGTTTACCGATTTTGGTTGCTCTTGCTGCCATCTCTAGCGGTCAATCTTAGGGTATTTTAATCCGGATTATTTCATTAAACGCATGTCTATACATATTGGGGTCATTCCGACAATATTATCAATTATGGGGATAAAATTTCAAGATCAGACCCAAAAAGTCCTTTATTGTGTCAATCTCACGTTTTTTAATGAGCTCCCTCAATCCTTCTTGATATTGTTTAATGATATCTTCCATTGTTTCTGCTCTTCATTTTTCTACTTTTTCGAAAAGAATTTCTCAAGAAAAATTGGAGCAATATAACCGTAAAGTAAACCTTGCAAGTCCTCTTTTTAGGAAATCCAAATTTCCAAAATATATTTCACTTATACAACCTTCGGTTCAATGTGCTTTCAAAGTACCTTACGTAAAATAAACCAAAAAAATCACTCCTTTCTTCGTTTTTATATTTTACAAAAACATCTATGGAGAAATGAAAGATTTCCAGGCTGCATATAATGTGTAACTTTTTTTCGGGACATTTGCATCTATACCCGCTTTTTGTGTCGCGTTTTAACTTGTGTCTGCTTTGCAAAAAAAATGCAAGCGTACCCGCTTTTTCACATAACTTCAGCATACGGGGCTGAAGTAGCAAAGGCAATCACGCAAAACTTCAGCATTCTAGTAGCCGGGCCTAAAGTTCAGCTCTAGAGCTTAAGTTTTTGTTTGTAACTGGGGAACTTCAGCTCTAGAGCTGAAGTTTTTTTCTTTGTAATTGTGGAACTTCAGCTCTAGAGCTGAAGTTTTTTTCTTTGTAACTAAGAATTTCAGCTCTAGAGCTGAAGTTTTTGTTTGTTTATAATTTCATTTGAGTCGCCGTAATTTTACAAAGGTTCCGCTTTTTATTGTGTGTAAGGAGTATGATAATTTGTCTTAAATGAAGAAAGTTGCAGCAGTTGAAAATACAAAACGTATGAACTTTTCCATTCGTTCGCAGGTGAGAATTCTTTGTTGCCTTCAAGATTTTATCTTCCCGTTGATGTTCATGATGCTCTGAGCATTGAATCTAAGAATTGAAAATTTAATATTATTCTTATACATGAAGGAGATCTTGTCTCTCTGTGAGTATTATTTGTATTTAAGAATAATCATATTTTCACTATTATTATTCTTATCAAGATAGAACCTTTACAGCTGAGGGTGTCCGCGAAAAGGAAAAATTGATTGAAAATTTATAGGACTCATCGGAGAAATAAGAAGAAGCAGATAGGAATGAACTTTACTTCTGAAAAAGAAAAGATAAAACTTTGAGGAGGAGGAGGAGAAAGGGGGTTGAAGTTGTTTAAAAAGTGAGTACAAGTTAAAAAAAAAAATTAAAAATGGGTATAGGTTAAATGGGGGCGACCAAATAAGGCGCCCCGTGCAATTTTTACCTTTTTTTTCCTTCTGTTTTCATTTTCTGAATATGAAAGTTTCTCTATTTCTCCGGACCGGGGTAAAGTCTCTTACACTCTACTTCCACAGACCCCACTCGTAAAAAATTTATAGGGTTGTTGTTGACATATCAAATCAAAACATTTGCTTTTTTATTAGACTTGTTATTTTGTCAATTAAAAAACAAATAAATGAATGAATTAGTAACCTAGGTCTCCAGGCAACAATCCTACCTAAAGCACTACCAAATAACTTTTTTTTAAAGACAACAATGTTTAACTTATGCACCTACATTAATGAAAATGATTTTGTTTATTATAATAATTATAAAACCTCACATCAAACAATTAATTATTTGATATATTACGTGCATGATTCAAGGGATATCATTTGACCACAAATAAAAATATTAGTACATGATGGACCAGACAGATGAGAGAAAAAGACCAATTCATAAATTATTATTTACTGATAAGAACTCTTTCACTATAAAAGTTATGAAACTGTGTTCATTCCTGAAATGTTGACCATGTTCATGGAAAATAAAATTTAGTAAGAGGCTACTAAAGTACAACTTGCACAACCCAACAGACAACCTTCCACAGCACCCAAGTGTGACCTAGCGGACAACCTTCCACAGCACCCAAGTGTGACCTAGCGGACAACGAAATGCGTAAAAACAATGGAGATAGAGTTCAAAATGCGTAGATGATTTCTCTCTATCTGCCTGAGTAGTGAGGGTAAAGTTATACGGTACCCAAAGGCGAACCAAGATTTTTACGCGACGGGGCACAATATTCTGCTCAACCGGTGCCCCCTAAAGGCTTTTAGTGTTCAGGGTGTCAAGTGCTTTAAATTAACTATTTTCAAGGTATAAACATATACATGAAGCTTACGGGGTCCGGTAACTCCTCACTATAACATATATGTCCGCCTCTGACGGTGACCCCTCATGGTATGATGGTCGGAGATTGCACCGCCTCTGACGGTGACCCTTCATGGTACCTATGATGGTCGGAAATTGCAGGTACCTGATAGAAATAGTCAAGGTGTGCACAGGCTGATCCCAACCATACCGCTAAACAAAAAAAAAGAGACAAACTTCCAAAGTTCCATTTTAAGTTAGGGTTGACTTAATGATCTCCGGATTAAACCTCATCCTCAACCTCTTGGACCCGAGCTTTAACAGATTATTTGAAGTTTTAAGTTAAGATAGGGACACTAACAAGAAAAAAAGGCTAGAGCAAACTGAGAGCATAAGCCAAGTAGGCATTTTGGGCAGAGTTGAGGAAGATTAGTCACCTCCAAATAAATACTAACTGTGAACAAATGCAATAAACAGTTACAATTAACTTGAACAGAATCAAGAACTTTCAAAAGTAACCTGGTTCTGTATCAGGATTTTCTTACACAAAAATTGCAATTGGAGGGTTACATACCAATGTTACAGTTTCAGAGGAGGCAGAGCGGGAAATGCGCATCTTGATTCTCAGAATGAGCATTGGAATAATGGAAAAACTAGGCGTTCTACATCATGCCAAGCTGTAGGTGCCTGGTTGTTAGTTCTGTACAGAAACCGATGACTGATTGGGAATGAAATACACGAATTAGAACTATTACAGTTCTGAATATGATTCAGACAGCGATTCGTCTTCAGGTGGTCTCTGTTGGTTATAAGCAAAAGGAGGTGGTGGAGGATCGACAGACAGAGTTCCCTCCAGTACCTTGACTACCTCTCCCATTGATGGCCTCATACGTTCATCACCTTGTAAGCACCAAAATGCAATTCTAAATGCTCGTTCTAACTCTTCCAAGTCGACGCCACCCTCAATTCGCTGATCAATGGCCATTTCTCTTTCAGCTTTAACCCATTTTTCGTATGCCCAATAACAAGCCTCATCCGCATCTTGCCGTCCGGTGATTAATACAACCATCATCTTACCAAAATCTCTTACATCTGTCTCTGCTAGTCCCCCACTACTGGACGCCTCAGCTTGAATCGTCCTCAGCCCAAATTCACTTACTTTAGCCTCTAATTCTTCATCTAAGAACACATTCTCACATTTCAAATTTCCATGACTAACAAACTCCCTACATCCTGTATGCAAGTAAGATATGGCTCTTGCCACTGACAAACATATATCTATTCTTTTCGTCCATGTCAATCTCTTGCACATTCTAGGTTCTTCTAAACATTTGTCAATCGAACCATACTTGGCAAGCTCATAAACCAATAACCTACGGCCTGACTCACAGCAATAACCGTCCAACCTCAAAAGATTTTTGTGATATATACTTCCTATTTTTAGGACTGCACTCCGAAACCTCCTTTCTTCTATAGAGGCATTAAGATCTTTAACCGCAACAAGCCTGGTATCTGGAAGTACACCTTCGAACACATTCTGTCCAATTTGTTTCTTAAAATTGTCTGTCAGATCTTTGATTTCCGAGTAAGACAACACGATGCAACCGGTAGCATTAGGCACCGTATGGGCCGGAACAGATTTCTGCATCATACTTTTCCTTCTCCTGAACAGGTAAACTCCAATCCCGAATTGAAGCATGAAAAACACAACAACTGATCCAGCAGCGACTTCTAACAGACAAGCAACACAGATTTTCTGTGATACCTTTCTCGGAGCAGGTACAGGCGCAGGTAAAACAGCAATTGGGTCTGAACAAGTCTTGACAAAAGTAATGGAACCCAAAGAGGGATCTGATTGACCGCCAACGTATTGGGACTTCATCATGTGGCATTGTGCAGTCCCATTGTTGATGAAGGATGCTGCATGGCAGGACGGGTCTTTCTGACACAGACTTCTACACTGCTGCAAATTGGTTTGCACAACTGTTTTGTTTGGTGGGTATATCCCGTACAAGTACATATGATCATATCGGATCATGGATGAACCAGACTCACAAGTTGGTTTGTATGGAATCAGACATTTGGTGTTTGTGTCTCTAGTAGATCTAAATGGACACTGACAAACATAAGAGTCTGATGCATTAAAGATGCATATACCTTGGTTAGCACATGTCGCAAAGACGTCACACTGATTGATTACAGCTTGCCAAACTGTTGTCCATGACGTGGCATTAGTTTTCCACGAGTACATCCGAAGATTACCATCAGAATCTAGTCTCAGGAACCGAAACTTCACATCAGGATCACTGTAGTCTTCACCATAGACAGACGAAACAACTTTTGATCTTTGATCAATTAGTCGGAGGATTCCGTCAGAGCCAAGAATGGACCGGACAGCAGGTTGAGAAGGACCCCCAACAGTCCAGTAAATGACAGTGGAGTCCCACCTAAGTTGCATCTCACCAGAAACATTCATAACAAGACTGTAATAACTTGCTAAAGAATCCCTGCTAGAAGCTCGAAGAGTATGGCCAACAGATAAACTCTGGCCAGGAAGCAATGTGTCAGATGGACTTTCAAAGCTCTGCCAAACAGCACTCTTATTCCTATTTAACAGCACAAAGTTGCCATTATCGAGCAGAACAGCTGATTCAACAGATGCATTGCCAGTTTTGTTTTGCCAAGCAATTTTTTCCGTTGCTGGATCAAACAATATCATTTCCCCACTTCGGGAAAGCTCAAAATATGCTTTGCTACTAACTTTAACATTGCCTGCCGTCCAAATGGCTGTTTGTTCACTGCTAGGAATATAAATCGAATTGAAACGGATGCCAAAGATATACTGGTCGGAGGAGTTCAAGAATCCAACTGCATAGTCCCCGTTGGATGAGACCCAACAATTGTTCTCTTCTACTGTTAGTTTGGAACCCAAAGGAATTTGCGAACTGACTACTGAAAAGAGCAAGAATCCAATAGAGACAGAAAGCAGCAAATTCGAATAACAGGCTATTCTGTCTCCTCTAACCATGTCTATTTCTGCTTGCGGAAGCAGATGAAAAGACAGAAAACTGGTTCCAGCTTCTGCATATCAACAAAAAACTTGTTTACTCGTTCCGCTGGACTACAGTAATTTAGCAACTGTAAAAGGCTTACAAGATCAAGCAATTCTAGAGCAGAAAGAATAACAATGACCATAAGAAACCAAAACCAGGTAAAAACTATTCCTTTGAAAAGGAATTGAAATACATCTATCAAATCTAAGGCCAAACTCTCAAGCTGCCAATAGCTTCCAGGTTTGAAGCAAGATCAACAACAACAACAACTACAGACTCAATGTATTCCCACAAGTAGCTTCTAGGGAGAAGTAGTGTGTACGCAGACCTTATCCCTATCTTTAAAAGGCAGAGAGGGCTATTTCCGGTAGACCTTGGCTCAGGTTTGCAACAAGATCAGGCAAACAAAAAGTGGGAAAATGATGTGAAAAGAATGGAGGTATGATTAAAGGATAAAGATGAAATATAAAGTTTAGTACCTCAAAAAAGACATTCAAAGCCCCATAAGTGGGAAGGAGCTGGCAATGAATACTGCCTGCAGACACTTTCATGAAACAGCAAATGCTCCTCTATTGCCCTATAAGAAATTTGCCATGTGAGAAAACAAAAACAAAATCCACAGCTTATGATTGAATTAAAGAGCTTATGACCTACAAAATATCAAACTGGACCATAAAATAACAGTAAACAAAGAAAACTAGGAACATGAAGAAATATATTAATGGCTAAAAAAATAGCTTTGGATTGAAATCCTGGTTCAAATGGGACCCAATTTAGGTCAATATGATGACCCTTTTAAGCATATTCAATCACTATTCTAAGGCTTTAAAGTAACACTAGAAAATGTTTTGCCAGCATCCAAAGTTGAAGACCTAATCACTACTATATTATCCCAAAAACTGAATAAATTAAAATGAAAAAGTCAATGAAAACGCATATACTTTGACAAATACACGCTACAAAGTAACCTTGTGTCCACATACACAAATAACATATACTACATCTCAAATTCTTTAAGCCAAAAAAAAAAAAACAATTAGATAAGAGAAAACTTATCTAGGTGCACATGCAAGAGAGATTTTCTTCAAAAATTGAATCTTTGGGACAAATGTAGTACAAATTTGAACAACAAAAACACTATAGACCAAACAAAATTCCAAAAGTTGAAAACTAAAATGACCATTAAAATGGAGATCCTCAAAAGGGTATTCGCTAAACTTCAAGAAAATGAAAACCCAAGTGGTAAAAAAGCTTAAAATGCAGTAGACATCAACATTCCTCAAAGAAAAAGCAGAAAGTTGGTATCTTGGGAGAATTTGAGTGGTCAGTGAAAGAGATGTGACTCACCAGTAAAGAGAGAAAACTCTGTGCCTCACATTGTGGATTTTTTCTTTACTCTTATCTTAGACTGAAAAAGCAGAGAAGGGGCTGCCGGAAAATCAAGAAAGAAAAAGTTCCGGTGAGAAAAAAGGGAATGGTCTGAAAAGGTTTGAGACACTTTGGAAAAATGTCTATCAATCTTTTTGGAGAATTTTTTTCTTGAAAAGAAGGATTTGATAATTTTTCGTTACCAATGCAAGTTTTTTGTTGTCTTCTTCGTTTAGTGTTACCTTTTTTTTTTCTTTTTTCTTTATATTTTTTCCTTCTTGGAGTTTTGCAAATTTTGGGTTTTGTGTAGCTGTTGGAATTTTGAAAATTTTCCAGCTAAGTTTTTAAGAGGTGCTAAAAGAGTCAGCAAAAAAGAAAGAAAAAAGTTAGAGCGTCGCAACTCATTTGGAGTTGAACTTTGACTGTTGACTTTTGTGGTCTGTTTTGGTTCAGACTGTGACAGAGTAATAAGCTGCCCTAAGACATAAGGACGTCATTGAGTAATCTTTTGACAAATTAGCACTTTGGACGATGGTTACTTGGTGTATTGTATGTATATTGTTACTTAGAGAGATTGTTTGGTTGGAATATGATTTATATCGGTATAAATTATGCCGGTATAAGTTATATTAGGATAAATTATGCTGGAATTATTATTTATTTGTTGTTTGATATGTTGTATTAAGAATGACAATTGCATAATTTTTAAGAAGAAGATATAAGTTATACCGGTGCTAATTATCGCGCCCTCTATACGGTATAAGTTATCCCAGTGTTAAAATTAACACCGGAATAACTTATACCTAATTTGCTAACCAAACAAAGTATTAAGGTGGTATTAAATTTTTATACCACCCCTATACCTTCTTATACCTCATACCAAACGACCCCTAAATATATTATTTATTTTGATTGTCACTGAAATTTTATTGTATTGTGTTGTTAAATTGTTGTTATATAACGAGAAAAAGTGTCACTTTATGGAACGACAGATTTGGTGAGATAGTGTCGTTTTCTTACTTTTTTTCTCTCATTTTGCCTTTTTTTATTGTTAAATAATCATATTTTATCCTTTAACCTACTTTTTATATAATAATTATACTTCGAATCCTATTTTTTCTTACTAATGCTGCAAGTTTATTCTTCATATTGTTGGTGCGTGATCTCATAATTCGACGCCAAACGATATAATCTATCCAAATGTTGTGTTATCAAACAATACAATACAATACGATACATTATGAAACGACATGTAACAACAATCCAAACAAGTTGTAAGTTAGTACAAAAATTAACCAATTCATAAAATATTATCATTATTAGCCATTAGCTATTTATAGCCAAGAAAATATCAAATTTTTTATTTCTTTTAAGTGGGTATTGTTAGAATAGATTGAATAAATCTTAAGAAATTTAAATCTCAATTTTGGGATGATTTGGTATAGTTTTGAGGTGGTTTGAATTGAAAATTTGAAGTAGAAGATAAACATGAAAAAGATGATGTGTATCTCACTGTGTATCATTTGTGTATCGCATATGTATCATATTTGTATTAAATGTATCTCACGTGTATATCTATATATACATGTATGTGTGATACATTTTTAATACATGTGTCACGGAAAAAAAATTGAACTTGATTTTAACTACGAATTTTGATACCAAATTAGTCCAGTTCACCTCCAATCTTCCTCAAATTTTGTATATTTACTCATCTAAAAAATATCCTTTTTTTGCTTAGTTTTTTAAAATCTTGTATATCTATTTTTTATCACCTTATTTGTTATCTCATTCATGATTTTTTTTTTTTGTTTTGCATCTAATGTTGTTAATCATGCTTTAAAATATGGAAGGAGATCTTTGCATGTGATTATTGGAGAGAAAGAATCTTTATTTAATTGATTTTTCAATTTTTGTATATACTGGGCAAATTTTGGTAAGTCTATAATTATGGCTAGAGATTGATAAGTTAAAACTTATTTGGGACATTTTTGTAAGATTCCCTAATCTTTTGCTTATATAGTACATCACAAATGCCAAAGCGTGTTGGAGACATTCAAAATTAATCTGATTTATAATTGCTAATTAAGAATTAGTCACCGTAAAAATTAGCTACTATTTTAAGATTAATTAAAATTTAGTCAATTTTTTATGCGACAATAAAATTTGGACAAAAATATCTTAAGTTAAAATTGAAAAATTTTAACATAATATGTTAGAGTTCGAACTTTTTATATATGGAATTCTAGCATAATGTGTTAGAGTTTGAAATACCCTATATGAAAATTTCTGCATAATACGCTGGAGTTTGAACTTTTACAAGTTAAACTCCTGCATAATATGTTAGAATTTGCATACAAAGTGTCTTTGAAGTTTAAACTCCAGTATAATATGTTGAAGTTTTATATGCAAAAGTTTCATAATCCATATGCTGGATTTTTTTTTCTGTTTGCTAAGGGTATTTTCTTCAGATTTTATCTCCTCCATAAAATAGTGGCTATTTTTTTTGACAAAACGTGATATCCCCATTTTTAATCATGAACTGATTATGAAAAAATTATAGTAGTAATACCATTAAATTTATTGTATAATGAAGAATAACATAATGATTGTCATTAAAATTGGGATATTAAAGTCAACAATTAGATTTACTAATTAATTAATGCATATTAAACATTTTAAAAATACTTAAGTTGAATGTTCTTACTACACGATGCAAATCATGAGTTTTATTTTTAGTTTTATTTACTAAAAAGTTGTTGCTTACTTAAAAACATTTTCTCTGTGTAGCTAATACACATAACATTTAGCAACTCATGAGTTATATAAGTATTATTTAATATTTATGCGGAAGAGCAAATATTATCTAAATATTGCTTTAGCAAGGAGTTTTATATATTAAGCCAAATACCTAATTACTAACATATAGTTTTCCTTATATTTTTTTTTTGTCGGAAAAAAAATGTTATTCAATCTACACTACTAAAAATTTGGCTAAAATCCACCGCGGCCGAGACCAACTTATGTCGGTCAAAAAATTCGGTCGATTTTTCAAAATATTTTATTTTTTACTTTTTGTTTTTACGAAATCGATCAACTTCAGTCAGTTTTTTCTGTGCAGAAGTGCGAAAAAATATTTTTACGTATAGTAAAATTTATTTTTCAAGAAACTGACCAACTTCGAACGATAATATTATTTTTTTAATAATTCGACCGAAATCAGTCGGTTATTTTAGCACAGAAATACAATTAAAGAGTATAAATAAAATAAAGTGTTAAACTAAAAGGCACCAGTGGTCTAGTAGTAGAATAGTATCTGTCACGACCCGAATTTCTCACCCTCGGGAATCGTGATGGCGCCTACTCGTGGAAGCTAGGCAAGTCGAATATTATAAAATCTTTACCCTTTTTATTAAACATGTTCAACAATTTAAAATAATAAGTGATTAAACAACGAAATAAATTAAATAATCGAAAATGCGGAAGTCGAAACTTAATAATTCAACCAAACACTGCTACATAATCTGAAGTACAATACTACCTAGAATTTGGTGTCACAAGTCACGGAGTATCTAAGAATACTAAAAATAAGGTCTGAATGGAAATACATAAGCCTGTCTCTGAATAAGTAAAAACAGAAAGAGAAAAGATAGCAGGAGACGCCAAGGCCGGGGACGTCTGCGGGGCTACCTCGGGTCGCCTGAATGGACTGAAGACAGCACCCTCACTGCAGTCCAAACGTTCCGATATCAGTATATACACACAGTGCAGAGTGTAGTATCACCATAACCGACCCTATATGCTGGTAAGTGCTTAGCCTAATCTCGGCGAAGTAGTGACAAGGCTAGGACCAGATTACCAAATAAATTTTTGCAGTTAAATCATATACAACGGAAATAGAAGTAGATAATTACAATTAAAGTTGGGTAGGGGAAACATGTTGCGAGGAGTAACAAATAAAAACAGAATAATAGTAGGAAAATGTAAGGAACGTCATAAATCAATTACAAGCAAAAGATAAGGAAATAAGAAGAACAAGTACACATGTAATACCGTTGCAGGCGTGCAACCTGATCCCATTTCATATAGTACCGTTGCAGGCGTGCAACTCGCTCCCATTTCATATAGTATCGTTGCAGGCGTGCAACCCGTTCCCATTTCATATAGTACCGTTGCAGGCGTGCAACCCGCTCCCATTTCATTTATCAACACCAATCATAAAAGAATTCCGGCAAGAGAACAATAGCATAATAACAACATCTTGGCAACGGAACGATAATATTACAACAACATCCCGGCAAGGGAACAATAATATTACAACAATATTCTGGCAAGGGAACAACAATATCACAACAACATCCCAGCAAGGAAACAATAATAAAATTCTCATATGAAACACGAATAAACCACAACGGAGTCATAAAAATTACAATACAATACTCACGAACATGCTTGATACCGACGTATTGATACTCATCACCATGCCTATACATCGTACTCCACAGTTAACACGTAGCAAATAATACATGACTCCTAATCCCTCAAGCTAAGGTTAGACCAAACACTTACCTCAAACTTCCACGGCCAACTCAAGCCTCAAACACCATTTTTTCTTTAGAATTCGCCTCCAAATTACTTATATCTTGTCCAAATTAATTTAACAACATCAATAAATGCTAAATAATTCAATCTCAATGCTAAATTATAGGTTTTCTATCATTTTTCCCAAAAAGTCAAAAATTGATCCCGGGCCCGCTTGGTCAAAACACGAGGTTCGGACCAAAATCCGATCACCCATTCACCCACGATCCCGAATATGTAATTAGTTTCGGAATCTGACCCCAAAATGAGGTCTAAATTCCAATTATTCAAAAAGCCCTAACTCTACCCAAATCCTCAATTTTCTACCATTAAGAACATGCTTTTAGGCCTAGAAATCTAATGGGTGTTAATGGAAATTGAAGAAAACAAGTCTAAGAACACATACCTACAGTTTTGTGGTGAAATCCCTCTTCAAAAATCGCCCAAGTTCGAGTTTAAGTGAAAAAGTTATGAAGTTTTGAAGAAATCCTGTTTTGCTACTGTTTTAAAATAACTGGGCAAGGAACATATGCGTTCGCACACGATTGGATGCGTTCGAATAGATCAAATGGTAACCCCCAGAATTAACTCTATGTTATCGCGGGCCTACCTATACAATCGCATAGAACAAATGATGACTCCCAGAATTAACTCTATGTTATCGCGGAACTACCTATGCAATCGCATAGAACAAATGATGACCCCCGAGAATTAACTTTATGCTATCACGGACCTACACATGCAATCACATAGAACAAATGATGACCTCGGAATTAACTCTATGCTATCGCGAACCTACCTATGCAATCGCATAGAACAAATGATGACCCCCAGAATTAACTCTATGTTATCGCGGACCTACCTATGCGATCGCATATAACAAAAACTTGGACACCAGAAAACAGCAAAAACACAAGATTTTCTAAGTTCGAATCACCCCGACGCCTATCCAAAACTCACACGAACCCTCGGGGTTCTAAACCAAACATGCACGCAAGTCTAAAAACATCATACGGACTTGCTCGTGCGATCAAATCGCCAAAATAACATCTTAAACAACTAATTTAGCATAGAAATCTAAGAAAAATCTCAAAACTTTCAAAGTTTCAAATTTCACAAATACGGGTCCGAAACACATCAAACGACCTCCGTTTAATTCCAAAATTTACAGACATAACGCAAACATCATATTGAACTTGTACCGGGTTCTAGAACTAAAATACGGGCCCGATACCATAAATTCAAACATAATCAAATTTCCAAAAACGCTTATATTTTTAGTAAAATAATTTCTTTCAAAAATTTATTTCTCGGGCTTAGGACCTTGGAATTCGATTCCGGGCATACGTCCAAGTCTCATATTTTCCTACGGACCCTCCAGGACCGTCAAATCACAGGTTCGGGTCCTTTTACCTAAAATGTTGACTGAAGTCAACTTAAATTTAATTTTAAAGGCCAAATTAACACTTTTATCACATTCCCACATAAAAGCGTTCCGGATATGCGCTTGGACTATACACGCAAATCGAGGTGAGGAAAAAGGAGGCTTCTAAGGCCTCAAAACACAGAATTTACTCGTAAATCAAGTCAATCCTCCACCTCTAAAATAACCGTTCGTCCTCGAACGGACATAAGAAGGAAGTACCTGAGTCGGGAAAAAGATGGGGATAATGGCTCCGCATATCGGACTCGGACTCTCAGGTAGATGCCTCAGTAGGCTGACCTCTCCACTGAACACGAATAGAAGGAAAACTCTTCGATCTCAACTGACGAACCTGCCGGTCTAGAATAGCTACCAGCTCCTCCTCATATGACAAGTCCTTGTCCAACTGGACGGTGCTGAAGTCTAACACGTGGGAAGGATCGTCGTGATACTTCCAAAGCATGGACACATGAAACACTGGATGCACGGCTGATAAACTCTACGGCAATGCAAGTCTGTAAGCCACCTCTCCCACTCGATAAAGAATCTCAAATGGGCTAAGCTTGCCCTTCTTTCCAAATCTCATCACGCCCTTCATAGGCGACACTCGAAGCAACACCCGCTTCTTAATCAAACTCTTAATCAAAAGTCCTGAGGTTAAGTTCATGACCAAGTGTCTTTAACTTTTGAACTTGTTTTCTAAGTTCACGACCTATTGTCCTTAACTTTTGGGCTTCTTAGCCTAAGTTCAGGACCTATTGTCCTTAACCTTTGAGCTTGTTAGTCTAAGTTTAGGACTTCAAGACCTATTATCCTTAACTTTTGAACTTGTAACTATAAGTTCAGGACCTATTGTCCTTAACTTTTGAGCTTCTTAGCCTAAGTTCAGGACATATTATCCTTAACTTTTGAACTTGTAACTGTAAATTTAGGATCACTAGTTTATTATTATTTTCCAGGTCCATTCACAGGTACACTTCATCAACCAATTCAACTAGCACAGCTACGCAAAAGAATTTAAGAGACGCCATTCATGGTAGTCGTATTTAATTTTTTGGATGATGAAATGCATCAATAAGCAGTGGAATATTTAGGAGTATAATATTTAACAACTTGACACCAAAACTTAAATTAAATAAATCCTTGCTGCAACTTCGAAGCGACATTAGAAGAGTTGACTTCAAGAAACTGTTCCAGCAAAGTTTATCCGTAGTTTAAGGAATGTAAAATTCCTCACACAAATGAGAAATCAAAACAACGGGTGCAAGTATAAAGATTTGCAAAGGCAAAACGAGGCACCAAAAATAATGTAGAAGAAAGGGTATCACAGTCTTTTTATATTAATTTTAATAGGCTAGTGACTACTATTGCAAAGCATTAAAAATGCTGGATAAAAATTAAATATCACTTTAAAAAGTGGCTACCCCACACGATTTTACTATTAAATACACGTTCTCTGTCTCACATAACTACATAAGTATCCCGTATTAACTCTTGAAGTTTCAATAGAGAAATATTTTCCTAAAGTGGTAAAAAAAAATTAAGCGTCTCAAAATCAACCTAACTGCGAAGAAAAGGCGATTCATCGGAAATAAGTTATATTTTCTCAAAAATTTGATTTAATCAAATAGCGTGTAGTTTCATTTAACAATATTAATTTGGGAAAATTTCACATAAGAACAACTGAGCTCCCTATATTTTAATTTTATAAGGAGTGAGTGTTATTTAGACTTGTTAGAAATAGTATAAGGAGGTTCTATATAAAATTTGAAGTCATTTAATGGAGATTTGGACTGGTTTTGAACAAGAATTGCAACAGAAAATCGTGAAGAAGTTCGTCTACAGACGCTTGTATAAAGGTGTATAAAAATATATAATAGTGTATAAGATGTGTTTATACACTCGTATACACTATTATACAAAGATTATACATAATTATACAAAAAACCGACTTCGTTTTCTTCCTTGCGTCTTTTCTGAAATTTAACTCAAATCTTGCTCAAATCACTTCAAATTTAAAATTTGAACTCCTTTTGATATTTTCAATCAATTGGAACAATACCCAATACAAACAAGTAACAAACTCAAAAAAATTTATTTTCAAAAGCAAAGCTTTGAATGGCCTTCAATGGTGGACTTCTACTCTTCAATTTTCTTACATTGCGACCAAATGACATGGGGGGGGGGGGGGCAGTAATGAAGGACGACCCCTTGAAGCATATGTAGAAGACGTGAGAAGAAGAGAAAGTGAAAGCAGCAATGGTTGTGAGAACACAAATTTAACTTCATAACTTTTAGAAGCATTTGGTTGTAAGAACACAGATTTTAAGTTTGCTAGTGCTTTCAAAATATGTACAATATGGGCTAGGTCGGGTAAAACTTAAAAACATGAACCATTTTTTGTTATGTTGCGAAATCATGTGTATTTTCTTGTAATTCTTTCTTTCAATTTTTGGGTGCACGCATTCATTAAAGAAAGAAGTATTTACTCTTTCAAAGTCTGAACACTCTCAGTGAAATTTTTAGCTATGTCACCGTATGTTATAACATCTGGATCGAATGAAAGTAACTAGTGTTATAGCTCGTACTGTCAAAAGTAGGGGTGACTATGAACCCCTCCGGGACCTAAGATGGTCCAACAGCTACAATCTGAGCTGAAACCTCTTCCTAAAAATCTACTTGCGGATCCACTGCGGGTGATGGTGCTCGAGCTCTACGCTGAGCTCAGCCTCTTCCTCGGCCTCTAGCGCGATCTCGACCTCTACCCCTGGTCGTAGCTGTCACTGGGGGCTTCGGCTCCTGTCCGGCTACCAATGTTGTGCGTGTTCTCTCCATCTGCGAGAGAACAAAAATAAAAGGGTTCAATCATCAATGATAGAATAAAATCGCACGACAGAGAATGATAGAAGCGAAATTGTTCCTAAACTCCATAGCCTCTAGAAGATAGGTACAGACGTCTCGGTACCGATCCTCCAAAATCTACTAAGTTTGCTCGTGACTCGTGAGACCTAGGTAACCTAGTGCTCTGATACCAACTTGTCACGATCCGAAATTTCTACGCTAGGACCGTGATGGCGCCTAACATTTCACTTGCCAGGCGAGCCAACAGAATAGTTTTTAGCCATTGTTAACAGTTCAAATTAAATAATAATAATAAAGAGACTTAAATAACTGAAATAAAATGAGAAGACCATAACAACCGTAATATCTAGATACAATCCCAGAACTGGTGTCACAAGTGCACGAGCGACTAGAATAATACAAATACTAGTTTTGAAAGTAAAACTGTCTTAAATGAAACAAAAAACTAGGATAAGACGGAAAGGACTTTAGGGCTGCGAACGTCGAGCAACTGTACCTCAAGTTTCCATCGGACTATCGATCCGAGCAATCTATTGACCGCCGCTGGGACCGGCTCTAAAGTCTACACAAGAAGTGTAGAGTGTAGTATGATTACAACCGACCCCATGTAATAAGTAAGTGCCGAGCTTAACCTCGACGAAGTAGTGACGGGACTAAGGTGGGTCACTTATAATAACCTGAACGTAGTATAATGATAATAACAGGAAGGAAACACAGGAAAAGTAAAACATTTAACTTATGTAAATAAACTCAATCCTCGAAATCAGTAAAATTAGAAACACTAGTCCTTAGAATCTCATATGAAAACATTGAAAGCTAACACAATGTAATAAGGAATACAAAACACACAATTCGTTGCGGCGCGCAACCCGATCCCACCGTACAAACACAATCCTCCCTTATTCCACCATATCAATATCAAGAATAACAACGTAAAATTCGTTGTGGCGCGCAGCCCGATCCCACCATATAATCATAATAAATATCATAATCATCCCTTATTTCACCATATCAATAACATATATAAAATCCGTTACGGCGTGCAATCCGATCCTACCATATCAATATCAATCCTCCCGTATTCCATCAGTTGCAGCGTGCAACCCTATCCGTAAATAAAATCAATAAATGATATCAACTTAACAACTCCATTCACAAGAATCGCTACGATTAAAGAATATGAAAGCAAAGCCACGAGGGAATCTCGTACCAAATCAAGGAATGATATAATTAATACAAAGTAACAAGACAAGCCAAATACAAGACACTTAAAGTGTACAAGTAAGACAATGAAGGCAAGTAGCAGTTAATTATGGAAGCATGGAAGAAACGAATATTTTAATACGAGAAGAATAAGTGGCAAGTAGCAAGGTAAGACACATGGGGCAATTTAATACATGTAACAGTTAAGACATGGAATATGATAATTAATGAAATACGAAAAGCATGGAAACAATTATTTTGGCGGCGTATATATACTCGTCACCTCGCATATACGCCTCTACACATGTAATTCACATAACACATAGTCCAAGGAGTCCTAATTCCTTTAAATGCGAAGTTTTGGTCGCAAATTCTAACCTATGCCCTCGCAAATGCGCACCATTCCTTTGCATATGCGAATGTTGCCCAAGAACACGCCGAGTCGCAATTGCGACTCTGCCTTCGCAAAAACGGCAGCAACAAGTTCGCAAATGCGAATAATTTCCTCGCAATTGCGAGTCCATCCCAACCAATCCATGCTCGCAAATACGAAGTATTCTTCGCAAAAGCGAGGCTCGCATTTGCGATCCATATCTCACAATTGTGAGATCTGCAAGTAATACCAAAAACAAAAATGCATCAGCTATACTTCTAAGTCCAAAATCTTTCTGTAGCCTATCCGAAACTCACTCGAGCCCCTCAAGCTCCAAACCAAACATTCACACAAGTATAATAACATTATACGAACTTGCTCGTGTGATCAAAATACCAAAATAATACTTAGAACTATGAAACAGTCACCAAAACAAATGAAATTTTCAAATAAACTTAAGAACTTTCAATTTTTCAACCAGACGTCTGAATCACGTCAAATCAACTCCGTTTTGCACCAAATTTTGCAGACAAGTCATAAATACTGAAATGAATCTATACCAAGTTCTAGAACTGAAATCCGAATTCGGTAGCAATAAAGTCAATCTACGATCAAACTTAGAAATATTTTAAACCTTTAGACTACTAATTTTCAACAAATTACATTAGATCAAGCTAGGGACTTCCAAATTCGATTCCGGGCGTACACCCAAGACCCAAATCACAATAGAGACTCACTGGGATCGTCAAAATACTGATCAATGTCTGTTTACACAAAACATTGATCGTAGTCAACTCAAATGAGTTTTAAGGCACGATTTCATATTTTCATCAAGTTTCTCATAAAAACTTTTTGGAAAGAGGACACGGACTTTTCATGCAAATCGAGGAATACTAAACGAAGCTATTCGAGGTCTTAGAACACGAAAATAAAGGTTAAAACTAAAAATGACCTATCAGATCATCACATAATTTTTATTAAGAGCCTATTTGGACATAAGAATATTTTCACTTTTTTTTTCGAATTTTTTTACGTTTTTTCAAAATCAGTGTTTGGACATGAAATTTTCAATTTTCACTTGAAGATGAAATTTGGAATTTTTCGAAAATTTTCAAAAATTCCAAAAATGTATTTTTCAAAATTTTCACTTAGATTACTCACAAAAATTCAAAAAGAACCCAAAATTATATTCATGTCCAAACACAACTCTAATTTTCAAATACCCTTTTTACTTGAAAATATTTTCTTTTTTTTAGGGAAATTTTACAATTCTTACGTCCAAACGTCCACTAATTAGGGATCCTTCACTTCTATATTTGCATGAAGCCATGTGTTAAGGGTAGTGTTAATCACACTTTTAGCTTTAGGTCACGCGCGATGCGCTTGAATTCTGTCTCAATGAGTATAATTTTAAAAAACTTAAAATATAAAATAAAAGTATAAGTTCCTAAAGATAATCATGAATATCGATGTGTACTAACTCAATAATTAAATAAACTATATTAGAGGCCCTTAACATCAATAAATCAACTTAAAATTTATTCCAAGTTTGTAATTTCAGAATTTCAATTTCGCGGGCAAAAACCTTGGAAATCTAAATAATCTTAAAGTATACAACTTACAACATATAAGCAAGTAACTAATAATCTAAGAACTTTAAATAAATACAAAATCAAAGTGCAATAATAAACAACAAAAAGACATTAAAAATAAATAAATAAAGTAAGATAGTAAGATATTCTACAATTGAAAGCTAGCTAATACACCCACTCATATTTAGCTAAATGTATCATGGATTAAAAAATAAAGAATCTCATAAATTATCTTGTTTTTTTTTTAACACAAATTATCTTGTTAATTTTGTGCCCTTTATTGATTTCTGCTCAACATTTCTCATAATTATACTAGTGCATTTAAAAAATTTGAAAGTTAAAAGTATAATATTGAATTATATTATTAGTGCAATAGCCTTCTATATTTTTAAAAAGAGAATTATCTACACTATTGTCCAAGAACTCGTACCTCTTCTTTCTTAAATATTTTTATTTTTCTTTTCTTTTATTTTTTTATCATTTATATATAGTTTATGTGTAAGACTGTCTTATACAAAGTCCGAAATGGAAACAAAAAAGATAAATTTTAACTTTCTTCATGGTTCAAATAAGAAATAAATTAATAATTAAATTTTAATTAATTTTAAGCTCTAAAATATTAAAAAATAATTAAATATTATTAAATGAAGTATTTCTTATAATATTTAACATAAAATTTGAGGGACTTCAAATGATAAGGAATATTTATATTTGTGTGATTAAGATCAAGTTTGAAATGAAAAGAAAAGGCATTAATTTTAAATTTTAGTCCTTTATTGTAGGTAAATATTATTTCCTAAATTGTATTCTATTGGTTTAAGAAACTCACATTTTCTTGTTAATTAATACGTTATGATGGCCAACGGCTAAGAATTAGGTCTCTTACTTAGTTTAATAACAAAATATTTAATAACAAATTTTAGGTGATTTAAATACCCTAAATATTACTTCCTCTGTTCACTTTTACTTGTCACGTTTTGACTTTTCACGTCTCTTAAGAAATTATAAATGAAGTGCATAAATTTATTATAATACCCATATTAATTGATGCATATTTTATTGTATTTGAGAAAATGATTTGAAATGAGTAATAAATACTGTGAGTATAATAGGAAAAAAAGTTTGTTTTCTCTTGATTGCGTAGAGTGACAAGTAAAAATGAAAATCTATTTTTAGTATACATGTCAAGTAAAGGTGAACGGAGAGAGTATGAAAGTAACTTAAATTATAATTATATCTAATGTGAAATTTATTTTTAGAAGGTAAAAAAGGCGAACGAACATTTTGCTAAAGATTTTCGAGTTTTTAATATAATATAGATTGTTGGAAACAATATGTTCTCTGTGTAAGCCACTTGTTATATCAAGTGCAATAACTATGTCATTGAATTCAAAACCTCTATGAAAATTAACTTGAACGAGGCAGGGAAAAACAGGACGAAGACATGACACAAAGTATATCCATTTTTCCATATTTTTGTCTTCAAGGTTGTCTATTCCATGGAAAAACAAAACCCTACATAGGCAAAAGAGAAAGAAAAAGTTCTTGGCTGGTTACTTGCTCTCAACTAATGACTAAATAGGCCAAAAGGGTTCTATGTTGTCCCTCGTGCAGCCCATTTTAAGATAAATATTAATTAAACAAATTAAAAGTTCACTCTAAGAAAATAAAATAAACAAAAGAGAAAAGAATGAAAAGTGATGGGAAACATTAAAAAGAAAAAAAAGTAGCGTGCCAACAAAGACAAAAAGGAGGTAATATGAGAAGAAGTATAATTTAATTACGCCTCTTGCCCCAAAAAAGTATGAACAATTGAAGATGATGGATTTTGAACACGAAATTAGGATTTGAATCTTATGAATTCTAAATTTCAGAATAACATAACGATATTAGGTGTTAATAATGGGTTTTAAATTTAATTTTTATACAATATTAAATAGAATTCTCAATACAAAAAATATAAAATTTGAACTAAGGTTATTAGATTCGGCCTCTAAGCGCCCGTTTGGCCATAAAAATTACATTTTTCCAGTTTTTTTTTTTTTTTTGGAACCAATATTTGGCCATGAAAATCTCAAAACTTCATTTGAAGTTGAATTTCGAAATGTTTCGAAAATTTGAAAAACTCCAAAAAGTTATTTTTCAAATTTTTTACTTCAAATAAGTCACAAATATTAAAAAACAACTCCATTATATTCATATTCAAACACAACTCTAATTTCCAAATATTATTTTTATTTTTTCTGAAATTTCGCAATTCTTATGTCGAAACGCCCCCTAACTCGTAGATTACCTTCTAGTTTCGATACCCTAATTGTGAACGTACTTGAAAGTATAAAAAGGTATCTGAATTACATTGGAATTTTAAAAAGAAATGGCCATAAGGTGCATGCAATCCAAGAAAGTAGCATTTCTCCTTTTCCCCCTTTTCCACCCGTGAAATCTTTTTGCCCATAATCCCATTTGTCTAATAGGCCCCATTAGCTGAAAGCATAAGATGCTTTTCTATTACCTTGTACAATAATTTATGAATTCATCATTTCACAATGTTTTCAATTTTTTACTCACTTGAAATTCACCTTTTCAACTTTGATTTTATTACACCATAACGTCTAAATAATCTTTTTGTAATAGAAAAGTCACTCAGTTTTACCTAAATATTGTCACAAAATCACTAAAAGATTTGTTGTAACTGTAAAGTGATTCAATTCTACTTATCACATAAAGTAGAGAAAATGATAGAAACATGGTGACAGTGAACGTAATATTACCACTATGATATGTGATGACCCAACTCTTGTTTTAGAAGTTAAATTTGTATTTTGGGACCTTAAAAATCTTCTTTTGTCTTACCTCGATTTATGTGCACAATTCGGGTGCGTTTCCGGAAAGCGTTTATGTGAAATTTAAGAAAAAGATTGATTTTGGCCTTTAAAATTGATTAAAGTTGACTTCGGTCAATATTTTTGGTAAACGAACCCGGACCCTTGATTTGACTGCTCCATAGGGTCCGTAGTAAAATATGGGACTTGGGCGTATGCCCAGAATCGAATTCTGAGGTCCCTAGCCCGAGAAAAGAATTTTTGAAAAAAATTATTTGCTGGAAAATATATGGACTTTTGGAAATAAAAGGGTGTGTGTCTTGATGGTATCGAGCCCGTATTTTAGTTTCGGAGCTCGTTACAAGTTTAAAATAATATTTAAGTAGAATTTGTGAAATTTAGTAAGAATCGGAGTTGATTTGATATAAATCGGACCCTAGGTTGAGAAAATGGAAAATTTGATCTATCTCATGAATTTCATGAATTTGAGGTTAAATTCATAGTTGTTCATGTTATTTTGATGATTTAATCACACGAGCAAGTCCGTATGATATTTTTAGACTTGTGTGCATGTTTGGTTTGGAGCCCCGAGGGCTCGTGTAAGTTTTGGATAGGCCACAGAGTGAGTTTGGACTTAAAAAATTTCTGATTTGTATCTGGTATTTGTTGCAGGCTCTGATCTCGCAATTGCGAAGTCAGGCTTCGCAATTGCAATTGCTAATTGCGAGGGGCCTTATCGTAAATGCGATGAATGCCCTGACCAGCACTAGTTCGCAATTGCGAATCTCTCCTTCGCATTTGCGAAGTCAACATGAGTCAACCTTCGCAATTGTGACTAACTGTTCGCAATTGCGATAGTAGCAGACATTGCAGCAGGTTCGCATTTGCGAAGCCTGTCTCGCAATTGTGAGCTTTGCAATTGCGAAGTTCCGGTCGCAAATGCGACATCTGCAGCTGAGTAAAAAGGGTCTTGGACGGGATTTTCACAATTTTTCAATTTTCTCAAACCCTAAACATCCCTAGGCGATTTTTCAAAGACCCAAACTTCTCCAAATCATAGGTAAGTAATTTCTAACTCATCTTCTTCAATTCTAATTCATCTTTTTACATGATTTCACTTCAAAATCTAGGGTTTTTCATGGAAAATTGAGTGTTCTTGGGTAGAAATTAGGATTTTCAAAATTTGGGAATTTGAACCTCAAATTGAGGTCGGATTTCAAAACTAATTGCATATTTGGGTGAATGGGTAGTCAGATTTTGGTTCGAACATCGAGTTTTGACCAAGTGGGCCAGGGGTCGATTTTTGAATTTTTGGGAAAAATATTGGGAAATCTATATTCATGCATTAGAAATATTTATTTCGTATTTATTGATGTTATTAAGTAAATTATGACTAGATACAAGCGGATTGGAAGTGGAACCGAGAGGTAAAGCGGTAATTGAGGCTTGATTTTGTCCATGGAATTGAGGTAAGTGTTTGGTCTAACCTTAGCTTGAGGGAATATGATTTGTGGTCTTATTTGCTACGTGTTAGTATTGAGTATGATGTATAGGTGTGGTGGCGAGTACCTATATGTTCGTGTCAAGCATGCACGTGAGTCCTATACCATGATTGTTGTGACTCTATTATGTACTGTTCATGCTTAAATTGATGATTATCAATGTTGAACAAGACTTATGAAAGTGTCTTGGTAATTGACCATTGTTGAGTATTGGCTCAAGTTGAGATTTATTTTGTGAAGTAACTGTTGAAACGATATTGGTTATAGCTGATTCCCTTGTCGGGATGTTATTATTTCTATTGTTGATTCCCTTGTCGGGACGTGTTGTTTCTATTGTTTGAGTGAGGAAGAGTGTAAAGCATGAAGGGTGATGCCGTGCATGATATTGTGAGTGAGTGATAATGCACGAAGGGTGATGCCGTACCGATATTGTGATAGTTAATGCACGAAAGGTGATGTCGTGCCATGATTATGAGAGTTAATGCACGAAGGGTGATGCTGTGCCGATATTGTGAGAGTTAATGCACGAAGGGTGATGTCGTGCCATGATTATGAGAGCTAATGCACGAAGGGTGATGTCGTTCCGTTTCTGTTGTTTCTTATGGTGAGAATGTGAGTAAAAGATTATGAGAGCTAATGCACGAAGGGTGATGTCGTGCCGATTCTGTCATTTCTTATGGTGAGGACGGGAGTAAAAACACGAAGGGTGATGTCGTGCACGTGTAGTTGTTTCATTATTCCCTTTGATAAAAATATGGTGTTCTTTATGCTCCTCTACTGAATTATTGTTAGAGTTTGCTATTTCCCCGCAGCATGTTCCCCTTCCCATCTTTATTTGTTAGTTCATGTCATTATCGTTCTGTTTGTATATGATTTATCTGCACAGGTTTATATGGTTGTCATGTCCTAGCCTCGTCACTACTTCGCCGAGGTTAGGCTCGACACTTACTAGTACATGGGATCGGTTGTACTGATACTGCACTCTGCACTCTTTTGTGCAGATTTTTGTGCCGGACCTTGTGAATAGCTTGAGGTAGGTGCCTTCAGTCCAAGGAGACCAAGGTAGATCTGTTGGCGTCTGCAGAGCATGAAGTCCCCCTTTCCCCGCTTTAGCTTTTTACTGTCTCTTTTTATTTCGAGAATAATTATACTTTTCTTTCTAAACCAGTGTTTGTAGAAATTCATAGATGTTCGTAAAATTATGACACCAGATTCTTGGGTAGACATGTATTAGAGTATTTGAATTTGTTATAACATTTTCGCACTTTATATCTGCTTAGTTTTAGTTACTATTTATATTTGTTTGGGTTAATTGCTAATGTGTTAAAATCATAGTAGTTGGCTTGCATAGCTTTCATGAGTAGGCACCATCACGATCCCGACGGTGGAAAATCCGGGTCGTGACAAGTTTGTATTAGAGCTCTAGGTTGCCTAGGTCTTACAATTCATGAACAAGCTAGGTAGAGTATGAAGGATCGGTACAGAGACGTCTGTGCCTATCCCCAAAAGCTACAGAGTTTAGAAAAACTTGACATCTATTCTTTCCTGTCGTGCGACTTGATTTCTCAATGCTAATTAAACTTCCACTTTGTTCTTTCGTAGATGGTGAGAACACGTACCGCTTAATTAGCTGACCAGCAGCCCGAGCCCCCAGTGAGAGCTCCTACGAGAGGCAGAGGTCGAGGCTGTGCTAGAGGCCGAGGAAGAGGCAGGGTTCAGCCTAGAGCTCGAGCAGCAACACCAGCGACAGAATCTCAGGTAGAGTTTGAGGATGAGGTTCCGCCCCAGACAGTTCCAGCAAGGCCAGCTCAGGTTCCAGCGGGGTTCATCTCCACCCCGGTACTCCAGGATGCTCTGGTCTGTCTAGTGGGCCTTATGGAGAGTGTCACACAGGCAGGCATATTCCCTGTAGCACTAGTTGTCTCTCAAGCTGGAGGAGGAGCCCAGACTCCTGCTACTCGCACTCCGGAGCAGATGGCTCCCCAATTTCAGACTCCAGCAGCTCAGCCAGTTGGGGTAGTTCAACCGGGCATTGTGGTACAGACCGGTGATGGGTCAGCTATGTCTGCTGATACCTTCTGGAGACTGGACATGTTTACCAAGCTTTTTACTACCACATATGGCGGTAAATCTTCAGAGGATCCCTAGGACTATTTGGACAGCTGTCATGAGGTTCTACGAAACATGGAGATAGTGGAGACCAATGGGATCGCTTTGCTGCTTTTCGTCTGTCAGGTTCCGCCATGACTTGGTGGAGGGATTATTGTTTGGCTAGACCAGCTGGGTCACTGATTTTGACTTGGGATCAGTTCTCTCAGCTATTTCTAGAGAAGTCTCTTCCTATCACCTAGAGGGAGGAATATCGGAGGAAGTTTGAGCGTCTCCAACAGGGTTCTATGACCGTCACTCAGTACGAGACTAGATTTATTGACTTGGCCCGTCATGCTCTTCTTATACTTTCCACCGAGAGAGAGGGTGAGGAGGTTTATTGAGGGAATAGCTCAGCCTATCAGATTGCAGATGGATAAGGAGATAGGGAGTGAGATTTCTTTCCAGGATGCAGCCAATATGGCCAGGCGAGTTGAGATGGTTCTATCACAGGGGAGTGGTCAGGGGTTTGACAAGAGGCCTCATCATTCTGACAGGTTCAGTGGTGCCTCATCTGGAGACAGGAACTCTTTTGGTAGAGGCCATCCTCCCAGGCCATTTCATTCAACACTTCAGACTTCTCACGATGCTCTAGGTGGCTGTGGTTCTCATATGCAGTATTCTGATCAGCTACCATATAGTGCATCACCAGCTCATATCAGTGAACCTCGCTTCCAAGGTGGTTACTCAGGCTGTCAGGGTCAGTTTTAGGGTCAGCAGTCCCAACAACCAAGGACTTGTTATACTTGTGGCGATCCGAGGCACATTGCTAGATTTTACCCTCGAGCATGAGCAGTTCTCAGCATCAGGGTTCTCGTTCCATGGTTCAGGCACCAGGTGTTCCACCACCCGCTCGGCCAGCTAGAGGTAAGGGTCAAGCAGCTAGAGGTGGAGGTCGAGGTATTAAAGGTGGAGGTCAGGCCGTTAGAGGTGGAGGTCAGGCCGCTAGAGGTGGAGGCCAGCCAGTAGAAGGCCATCCCGGGATGTAGTTCAGAGTGGTAGGGCCCAGCCCCGATGTTATGCTTTCCCAGCCAGGCCTGAGGCTGATGCATCTAATGTCGTTATCACAGGTACGACTTCCGTTTGCAGTAGAGACGCTTCAGTTCTATTTGATCCAGGGTTTACATACTCTTATGTGTCATCTTATTTTGCTATATATTTGGTTGTGCCTCGTGATTCTTTGAGTGATCCTGTATATGTGTCCACACCGGTGGGTATTTCTATTATTGTAGATCATGTCTATCGCTTGTGTGTGGTTATTATTGGGGGTCTTGAGACCCATGTAGATCTCTTACTCCTGGATATGGTTGATTTTGATGTAATTTTGGGGATGGATTGGTTGTCACCTTATCAAGCTATATTGGACTGTCACGCTAAGACCGTGACCTTAGCCTTGCCGGGTTTGCCTAGATTGCAGTGGAGAGGGACTTTTGGTCATTCTGTCAGTAGGGTTATTTCTTATATGAAGGCTCGTCGTATGGTTGAGAAGGGGTGTTTGACATACTTGGAATATGTTCGTGATTCTAGTGCAGAGGTTCCTTCTATGGATTTCGTGCCAGTTGTTCGAGATTTTTCAGAAGTATTTCATGCAGACTTGTCGGGGATGCCACCCGACAGGGATATTAACTTTTGCATTGATTTGGATCTAAGCACTCAGCCCATTTCTATTTCGCCATATCGTATGGCCCCGCCAGAGTTGAAAGAATTGAAGGAGAAGCTGCAAGACTTGCTTGATAAGGGCTTTATCAGTCCTAGTGTCTCGCCCTGGGGTGCGTCAGTGTTGTTTGTTAAGAAAAAGGATGGATCAATGAGGATGTGCATTGATTATTGGCAGTTGAACAAAGTCACCATCAAGAACAAGTATCCATTGCCGAGGATTAATGATTTATTTGATCAGATTCAGGGTGCCAAAGTGTTTTCGAAGATTGATTTGAGATCTGGCAACCATCAGTTGAGTATTAGGGCATCTGATGTCCCTAAGACGGCTTTTCGCACTTGGTACGGGCATTAGGAGTTCCTAGTGATGTCATTTGGTTTGACGAATGCCCCAGCAGCTTTTATGGATTTGATGAACATGGTGTTCAAGCCTTATCTGGATTTCTTCGTGATTGTCTTCATAGATGATATTTTAGTTTACTCCCACAACCGAGAGGAGCATGAGCAGCATCTTCGAGTCGTTCTTCAGACTTTGAGAGACAGTCAGTTGTATGTTAAGTTTTCGAAGTGTGAATTTTGGTTGAGTTTAGTTGCCTTTTTGGGTCACGTTGTATCAGCAGAGGGTATTCAGGTGGAGCCGAAGAAGATAGAGACAGTCAAGGACAAGCCTAGACCCATATCAGCTACAGAAATCTGGAGTTTCTTGGGTTTGGCGGGTTATTACCGTTGGTTTGTGGAGGGGTTTTCATCTATAGCAGCCCCAATGACCAGGTTGACCCAGAAGGGTGTCCAGTTCAGGTGGTCGGATGAGTGTGAGGCGAGCTTTCAGAAGCTCAAGACAGCTTTGACTACGTTGTCAGTGTTGGTTTTGCCAATAAGTTCAAGGCCATATATAATATATTGTGACGCATCTCGTATTGGACTTGGTGCGGTGTTGATGCAGAATGGCAAGGTGATTGCATATGCTTCGCGACAGTTAAAGATTCACGAGAAGAATTATCCAGTTCATGATTTGGAGCTAGCAGCCCCTGTTCACGCACTGAAGATTTGGAGACATTATTTATATGGCGTGTCATGTGGGGTGTTCACGGATCACAAGAGTCTACAGTATTTGATCAAGTAGAAAGAGTTAAATTTGAGGCAGAGAAGGTGGTTGGAGCTTTTGAAAGACTATGATATCACCATCTTGTATCATCCGGGGAAGGTCAATGTAGTGGTCGATGCTTTGAGTAGGAAGTCAGCCAGTATGGGCAGCCTTGCGTATATTTCGGTCAGTGAGATACTACTTGCTTTGGATGTTCAGGCTTTAGCCAATCAGTTTGTGAGGTTGAATGTTTCTGAGCCCAACCGTGTTTTAGCTTGCACAATCGCTCGGTCTTCATTCTTTGATCGTATCAGGGATCAGCACTATGATGATCCTCGCTTGTTAGTCCTTAGGGACTGTCACACCTCCTTTTTACGCACCCGAGGGGCGCATGGGAGTTTTTTCCAATTAAAGGACAATCGAAACGGGATTGGTTTATTAATTTCAGAGTCGCCACTTGGGAGATTTAGGGTGTCCCAAGTCACCAATTTTAATCCCGAATCGAGGAAAAAGAATGACTCCATATTACAGTCTGCGTACCAGAAATCCGGATAAGGAATTCTGTTAACCCGGGAGAAGGTGTTAGGCATTCCCGAGTTCCGTGGTTCTAGCACGGTCGCTCAACTGTTATATTCGGCTTATTTATCTGATTTTTTATACAATTATGAACCATGTGCAAATTTTATCTTTTACCGCTTTATTATCATTATTTTTTAGGAATGTGAACATCACTTAAAACATATCTTTGGACTGTGTCACATGAAATGCACCCACAATCCGGAACGCATTTTATTTGATGTTTTGAGATTTGGATTTGGGTCACATGAAATGCACACCCAAGTTTAAGAAAATAGATTATTAAACACGCGCCTAAAGAGCCTATCGTGTTATTATTTTGGGAAGGCCGTGAAATTCGCTAAACGGCCCTCCTGAATTCTAAGTAATTTAAAACAAGTATTTACTGAGGGCCCCACAATTTGTATTTTTGTTCGGCGAGGCTCATCTCATTCTTATTATTTTTTTTGAAGGAATTTGCAACGACGTGGAAATGCGTCTCGGGCCACGTCACAATCAATGTGCCCGTGACTAGAGACATATTTCGACTCCGTTGAGATTTGGATTTGGGTCACATAAATGTGCACCCGAGTTTAGGGAGATAACATTATTAAAGGCGCGCCTAAAGCAACTAGCGCATTATTATTTTTTGGTAGGGCCGCGAAATTTGCTAAACGGCCCGTCCCAGAATCTAAGTATTTAATACACATATTTTGTGAAGGCTTCGCAAGGTGTACATTTTTATTTGGCGAAGCTAGTCTCGTTTTTTATTTATTTATTTATTTATTATTTTTTTATTTTTTTATTATTTTTTAAAAGGATGCCACTTTTACGCCTTTAACAATACTAAACCTTACGGCTTCTTTACAACTAAAATCTCATAACTTGTCAAAAAATTAATAAACTGAGTTTAGCGAATGAGTGTTTCGGGAGTAGTAACAACAAGTACTAATGTTAATTTTGTCCGAACGAACTAAGCAAAGGACCACGAACAAATTAACGTCAAACTCGTGTCATAGAACAACTAGCCTAACTTAATTAAATGACATCAAATAAACAAGAATAACATAACATGAAAATGAACCAAAGTGCAGACAATGAAACATAGGCAGAAAATTTCCATACCCATTTTTATATTGCATCTCAAACATTCAACGTAAAGTTTATTTATCTAATACATCGAGGTTTACTGACCTTTGCACCTCGACAAACTCAGAACGACAAACACGATTCCGACGGAACTCAAGCCGGACCTCACTCGACGAGGAATAATGATGAAAACCCCGGAACAAACTCGACGAACCGGACCTCGACTCAACTTTTGGACTTTGGACTGGAACTCGACTTCAACTTGACCTCACTGACGGACTGTTTGGTCGACGACTGTGGGATCAACGGGCAGTGTTTAATGGCCGGAGGCGTCGCTGGACATGGGGACGACGAACAGCAGTGGTCGTCGGGGCAGTGGTCGAGGGCTGGATTATGGTGGTTTGGACAGTAGGGTGATGGTGTTTCGACGTGAGGGAGTCGATGGGGGAGCTGGTCGCGACTGGACAGGGATGACGGGGAGCAGCTGTGGGGGGGAGGGGCTGGTTGCGATAGTAATGGTCGAGGGCTATGGAGGTCGTGACTGGTTTTGGACGTGAGGGAGTGGTCGTTTGGTGATGGGTGATTGCTGGTTGGAGGTGGGTCACGATGGTTGGACAGTAACGACGAGGGAGTCGGGGAGCTGGTTGTTTGGACGTGGTGTTTGGGTGCGACAGTAGGGGTGATGGTCGACGATGGCGGAGATGGTAACGACG
The DNA here is from genome assembly GCF_000715075.1 of Nicotiana tabacum. Classification (NCBI taxonomy): domain Eukaryota; kingdom Viridiplantae; phylum Streptophyta; class Magnoliopsida; order Solanales; family Solanaceae; genus Nicotiana; species Nicotiana tabacum. The sequence continues at coordinate 14,551,266 of NC_134085.1, forward strand.
ATGGTGGTCATTCGGAGGAGTTTGGGTGAGGCTAGAACTGAGGTTGATGACGAGCAATGGCGGGTGCGTGGGGGTGCGACTGGTTTCAGTCGGTGTTTGGACGTGGGGGGTGGTGGTTATGGCGTTCGTTTGGGTGGTGGTTATGGACGGAGGGAAGCTGGGGGAAGGTGACGAGGTGGTTTTGACAATGGTGGGGCTGGTGGTTTTGGCGGAGAGGGAGCTGGGGAAGGTGACAGGTGAAGTCGGGAATGGAGGGTTTTGCGTGGTTTTACAGTAGGGTTTCTTGGTTTTTCCAAGGAGGAAGACGGAGGAACAGTACTCTTTTCCAAAAAATTCCAAAAGTTCCCCCCCTCTTTTGGCCTTTGTCCGTGTTTTGTAACACAATGCCCATAAAAATGAGCCCCACGCGTGGTGGGGTTCAAGGCATATGTCCCCCACGCGTGGTGGGGTTCCCCACGTGTCCTAGACACGGTTTATTATGGGCTAGGTCCGAAAATTAGGCCTAAAACCGGGTAGTTTGAACCCGAATATTATTCTTTTGCCCGGACCCGAGAAATAGGAACACGTTGCTTAACTAGTCCTATGTAAGTAAAATAACTACCAAAAATAAGACTAGTATTTAAACAAAACTATATCTTTTTTAAATATTTTTTCAAGATTTAAAATAGCTACAAAATATTAATGAAACTATTTTTTGTAATTTTCATTTTAAATATTAAGATAAAATATGAGGTAATATTTTTGTATTTTTCAAAGTTAAAATTACTATAAAACCTTAATAGAACTAAATTTTACTTATTTTTTGTAATTTTCGAAATTATAAAGTACAAAAATAAAGTACAATTTTTGTATTTTTCAAGTTTATGAGAAATGCATAAACTAAAATTTATATATGTATTTTTTTGTGATTTTTTCTTTTTGCAACGAAATAAAGTAAAAATAGTTAAAATGGCTATATTAGACCCAATTTCACATATTCACGCTAAAAATGTGAAAATTCTCGGGGAGGGTCAAAAATCACGTGCTTACAGCTGCCCTCTTTGACTGGAAACACGAAGAGTTTTCCGACAAAGAACGACTAGACGTGTTTTTGACCCGACCATTACTTGGACGGACTACACTTAAGGAAAGGGAGGGAATGTGACCGAGCCCTGGTATCTGAGCTGCCTACATATCCTTGGTTATACAGGAATCAAGCCACGTGTAGTTCGGGAATGGGAGAGATAGTGAAGTGTACCGAGGTGAAGAGCCGATCGAGGTGCCGTTCCGTTGAGGTTCCGGTCCGCGGTCCTGTCATTACAACAAAATGAAAACTGAAAAAGACTAACTAAACCTATCAGCTACTTATTACAAGGATTCCTATCTTTAAGTCTTCTGAAACTTGGTCTTGAGTCTTGAATGGTGCTTCATACAGACTTTGGATTTGAATCTTGATACTTGCTAGTTGTAGGCGCTAGTTCTTGAACAGATCACATCTGTTCTCCACTTCCGTATTTTTCTCCTTTTTTGTTTTCCTCCTTTCTTGTTCTTCTTCTTTTCTTTTTTCTTTTATGTTGTGTCCAGCTTTTGTCGACCATCTCAGATGTTGACTCGCATTCTTGAGGCGAGCTTCTGCTATTTATAACTTGGTTGAATGCTGGGGATTTCTGTTGTAATCCTTCTGCTTTCCAGTGGGTCACTGCTTGATCTTTGACAGGCGGACTCCTGACTTCTTCGATCTTTGACATACCACAAACTCCGTTCTACAGGCGGGTCCCTGACAATCAAAACAAACACAACAAACAAAATTTCCTAAACCAGTTTGCACTGGGGAGGTTTGTGAGTCGTTAGCAAAATCGTAGCCCACTGATACTACTGATGCAGTGCTGAGAGTGAACTAAACACTAGATTAGGATGTATTCCCTTGTTATACAGGTGGGCGCCTAACTTCAATGCTTGAAATGTAAGGACTGAAATGTATTCCTCTGTTATTATGGGCGGGCTCCCAATTTCAACACTTGAAAGTAAAACTGAAGTGTATTCCTCTCGTTATACAGGTGGGTGCCTGGTTTTAGGAAAATGACTCTTTTTCAAAATGTTTTTTTTAGCATCTTAGGAGAAAGATTCATCGGACTAAGATTTTGATCCTAGGAGAAGGTTCGTCAGACTAGGTCTCTATCTTAGGAGAAAAATTCGTCAAACTAAGATTTTGATCCTAGGAGAAGGTTCATCAGACTAGGTCTTTTCTTTTGGTATCTTAGGAGAAAGATTCATCAGACTAAGATTTTGATCCTAGGAGAAGGTTCATCAGACTAGGTCATTTTTTGTTTTTGGTTATCTTAGGAGAAAAGATTCATCAGACTAAGATTTTGATCCTAGGAGAAGGTTCGTCAGACTAGGTCTCTATCTTGGGAGAAAAATTCATCGGACTAAGATTTTGATCCTAGGAGAAGGTTCGTCAGACTAGGTCTTTTCTTTTTGGTATCTTAGGAGAAAGATTCATCAGACTAAGATTTTGATCCTAGGAGAAGGTTCGTCAGACTAGGTCTCCATCTTAGGAGAAAAATTCGTCAGACTAAGATTTGGATCCTAGGAGAAGGTTCATCAGACTAGGTCTTTTCTTTTTGTTTTTGTTTTTTTTTCTTCAAAAACAACTTAGGAGGAAATGCATCTCCTATGGGTAAAACTTAACTTTGAGGAAGTGCGTCTCCTATGGGTACAATAAACTTAGGAAGTGCGTCTCCTATTGGGGATAACTGTTCTTAGGAAGTGCGTCTCCTACTGGGTGAAACTAAACTTTAGGAAGTGCGTCTCCTATGATAAACTGAACTTAGGAAGTGCGTTTCCTATGGTAAAACTGAATTTTAGGAAGTGCGTCTCCTATTGGTACAACTATTCTTAGGAAGTGCATCTCCTATTGGTGAAACTTCTTAGGAAGTGCGTCTCCTATTGGTACAATGGATCTAGGAAGTGCGTCTCCTATTAGTAGAACTTAACTTAGGAAGTGCGTCTCCTATTGGGTACAATAAACTTTAGGAAGTGCGTCTCCTATTGGTAGAACTGAATTTTAGGAAGTGCGTCTCCTATGGTAAAACTGAACTTAGGAGGAAATGCATCTCCTATGGGTGAAACTGAAACAAACCTAGGAGGAAATGCGTCTCCTATGGGTAAAACTAAACTTAGGAGGAAATGCATCTCCTATGGGTAAAGACGTGGAATGTATGCCTCTGTTATCTGGGCGGGCTCCCAACTTCAATACTTGAAACGTAAAAACTGAATGTATGCCTCTATTATCTGGGCGGGCTCCCAATTTCAACACTTGAAATAAAAGACTGAATGTATGCCTCTGTTATCTGGGCGGGCTCCCAACTTCAACACTTAAAAGTAAAGACTGAAACCAACATATCCTATTTGAGGGCGGATGAACCCAAGAACCCGACATATCCTATTTGAGGGCGGATGAACCCAAGAACCCGACATATCCTATTTGAGGGCGGATGAACCCAACATATCCTATTTGAGGGCGGATGAACCCAACATATCCTATTTGAGGGCGGATGAACCCAACAGATCCTATTTGAGGGCGGATGAACCCGACAGATCCTATTTGAGGGCGGATTAACCCGACATATCCTATTTGAGGGCGGATGAACCCAACAGATCCTATTTGAGGGCGGATGAACCCGACATATCCTATTTGAGGGCGGATGAACCCAACATATCCTATTTGAGGGCGGATGAACCCAACATATCCTATTTGAGGGCGGATGAACCCAACAGATCCTATTTGAGGGCGGATGAACCCAACATATCCTATTTGAGGGCGGATGAACCCGACAGATCCTATTTGAGGGCGGATGAACCCAACAGATCCTATTTGAGGGCGGATGAACCCAACAGATCCTATTTGAGGGCGGATGAACCCGACATATCCTATTTGAGGGCGGATGAACCCAACATATCCTATTTGAGGGCGGATGAACCCAACAGATCCTATTTGAGGGCGGATGAACTCAACATATCCTATTTGAGGGCGGATGAACCCAACAGATCCTATTTGAGGGCGGATGAACCCGACATATCCTATTTGAGGGCGGATGAACCCGACTGATCCTATTTGAGGGCGGATTAACCCGACATATCCTATTTGAGGGTGGATGAACCCAACAGATCCTATTTGAGGGCGGATGAACCCGACATATCCTATTTGAGGGCGGATGAACCCAACATATCCTATTTGAGGGCGGATGAACCCGACAGGATCCTATTTGAGGGCGGATGAACCCAACAGATCCTATTTGAGGGCGGATTAACCCGACATATCCTATTTGAGGGCGGATGAACCCAACAGATCCTATTTGAGGGCGGATGAACCCGACATATCCTTAAGACTTGAAAATGTCTTATCTGGAAAACTTGGTGGGGATTATTTACTTACCTGTTGGGGGGTAAAATGTTATCAGCTGGGGGTACCTGACTTCCAGAAAATTTTCTAAATAGAAGGAAAATTTTCTGCCCCAGTTCGATAATATCCCTTGGCATGCGTTTTTGCATCAATGCCATTTCCTATACCTGTTTCAAATCAAACAAAATTTTTTAGTTTAAAACATGGTGGTTGGCTGTGATACTCCTATTGGGATGACTTTCCCTTTCTCCTTCATTGCGCTGTGTTCCACGACTTGTTGGGGATGATATTATGTGCCGTGGATAATCCCTTCCTGCTGGGGATATCCCTCTTCTTTTGTGACATAGCTCGGAAACTGGCATTTTCCCGACCTTTTAGTCTAGTATGGATTTCGCCAAATCATGCTCACTGCTCTCCTTGCTCTGTTCACGGGCCTTGTCTTTGAGGTTTATAACCTTGGTTTTGGCAAGGATATCCCTCTTGATGCTCGTCAATCCTTTTGTCAATTCCCTTTGCTGGGGATATCTTTTTTGACCCTGACCTCGCGCTTGTTCCTTGCTGACTATACCATTCGGATATACTAGTCACATCTCATCTTGGAAAGCTGATGGCATATTTTGAAGTCATTTCATACTTGTTCTGACCGGACAGACTCTATTGGGGAAATTTTTTATGAAAGGAGAAAGATAACAGAAACAAAATAAAAGACAAAGGAAACGATGACTCTTTTACAAAAGAAACTATAAATAAAAACCTATCAAACGCAGATACCGACTCTAATGGCCATGACATGCGTATGTGGCCTATCCTCTGCCGTCAATCATCTTTTAAGATCTTCCATTGGCGATTCCCCCTCTGATTCTCAATCTTATTCGACTTGTAGTGCCCGAAGGGTTTTCACTATCAAGTCTCTCTCATTTTGGTTTTCTCTCAGCTTTCACCGCCTTATGGTGCCTGTGAAGGTTTTCACCAATAAGACTCTCTCGTTTTATATCTCTCTCCAGCTGAGGATTTGGAGTGTTGCCGGCATGACTCTTTCTTTTCTGCTGTGGAACAGAACGTCATGTTCGCCGGTAAGACAACATTTGTCTGACTTGGCATCTTTTGAAGACTGATCAGAAGGTCTTTCTTGGACCGTAATGTGGGTTTTGGATAGGCTAGAAAGAAAGGGTATAAAAGGCTCAAAAATACATTAATTTTGGGTTATTAGTTACAACCTTCGGAATTAGATTTATTTACATCAAACGCAACTTTTTGCCCCAGTTTCTTGCTTGGGGATATTTTAATTGATGATTTTTTCATTTTTCAAAACTATGACCGAGTCGTGAAGCGCCTACGTATCCTCTTTGAGGAATCAGGTCAAACGTAGTTCCCAATTCCTCTTTTTCATTTGACTTTCCCTTTTTTTTCTTTGTTACCATTTTCTTTTCTTTTTTTTTCCGTTTTGTTGTTTTCTTTTCTTTTTTTTTTCTTTCTTTTGTTCACCTGCCGCGCTTGCGTATTCTATTCGTTGCTACTAATTCCGAACGAGGGGTATGAAAGAAAATAAATAAGGCTCAAAAGGGGTAACGAAGGATAAAGTGTTTAGGTAGCAGAACAAAATGCCTTCGTCATTCCAATCTTCAAAACATGCCAAGTGCAAACAACACAATTTAAATTTGTAGTCTCTTCTGATGGTGCTTGACTTGACAATTATATTCAACATCTGTTTGTTCATTTGTCACTTCTAAAGCACCGTTGGGCGACACTCTTATTATCATGAATGACCCTCATGCCAATTTGGCGAATCTTGCTTTTAACGGTTTTCTTTGTGTTTAACTTGCCCCAGTTCCACATGACTCGGGCTTCAAATAATCCAAAACCGTTCTTATTTCCTTTGAATGCTTTGATCACCTTCCTATGGTTTTATGATTAACTTTTAAGATTAGGCCCAAACTGGGTGCGCATGTCATGTCCCTAGAATCGGCATTGAACGAAATGATAGAAGGACTAAACAAAAGACGACTGAAAATAACAAAAGACCGGCTTTATATTAGACTACCGGCGAAATGGTTTGAATAATAAAACAAACAAAACAACCAAAATAAAATCCTAACACAAACTGGACAAGACAACATCCGACTCATAACTCTAATAATCCGAACAACAGAAATGACAACAAAATGAGCCACCACAAGTTTCTCTCTTACTGACCAAGGAACAAAACGTCCCCCCACTTTATCAAAATTGGCATTTTAGCCACTGAGCTTTGCATCAATATTACCAGCTTCAACCTCATCAACCTCCGTAGGCAAGTTCTCGAGGAGGTTCGAGTGCTCCATGTCACTGTTATTAATCGCAACCCGCCCTTCTCGGATCATTTTCTCTACTTCCCTTCTCCAGCTATGACAGCTCTCAATGTTGTGCCCTATGACATTGGAGTGGTAGGCGCATCGTGCTGCCGGATCAAAGATCCTTGCAAGCGGATTTATAGTACATGCGGGGAGTGGCTCAATCGAACCAGCATGCCTTAGCCTTTCAAACAGACTGACATAAGATACCCCGATGGGGGTGAGAGCATTTCCTCGTTTCAGCAACCTCTTCATTCTTGCATGTTGACAGGGCCGGAAACCTGACCCAGGTGGCTTTTGGTAGGCTTGTGTAGGTGGGTAGGCATTTTGTGGAGCCGGGTGCCTGGAAAGTGAAGTATGGCGGGGAAAGAAGTGGTGTTGGGGAGCGGAGAAGCATTGAGGAGTGATGGAGCTACTCGGGTAGCTGGGAAGGCTGCCATAAGTGGGTTGGGATGGAGAGTATGGGGGATCTTCCATTATGGTGTTGGGTGCTTGGGAATTGACCGAGTTCAAGAGACTTGGCGGTGGAGGGGGTGGTGCTTTTCCTGTTATCCATGCCTGATACATGTCTGCCACATGCTGTCTCAGCATTTTCACTTCTTCTACCAACCCGTTGTTCCGTTCGACCAATTGTTGTCGGTCATCAGTACCGACCCTCTCGGTTCTGCGGTTCTGAGCCATTGTCCTTTGATTTTGCTTTGCAAGGAGGAGTTACCACAACCAACCACTCTCTATATATGGACACATCAAAGGGAAGTCATCACGTTAGTGTTAGGGCATTGGACAGACAATCATATATCAAAAATGTACCCAAGCAGTTAGGCAATTGTGCCCCCTGAAAATCTTCCACACTCTCTTTTATTTATTTATTATTATATATTTATTTTATTTTCTTTTTATTTTATTTTATTATTTTTCATTTTAGTGGTGGTCGAATCTTATGGAGATTGCCTACGTATCATGTCCCCGCATGAATCAGACCTTGCATAGTTCGGACTAATAAAAGATAAACAATAATGAACATTTTTTCCAATTTTCATATTGAAACAAACTGAGTTTCAAAGGTTTGAAGATGACCTACAAACTTGAAACTCAAGCAACCCACATTATTCTAATCAAGAGATTTATAAACTCAAAAACAAAAGGCTAGCTCCCTTTCTCTGTTCGACAAATGCAACCAAACAGTTATTTTTGCAAATGTGGCCCCTTCCAAATTTCACATGAATTTTGAGGCCGGGGAGGATTATTTATGACACTTTACAAACTTGTCCATTCTTTTACGAAAATAGCCTTTCGACAACTGAAAGATACTCTAAGGCTATTTCGGCAAGAACGGTTTAAGACGCGGCCGAAGTTGGCTCGGCTTATTATGACAAAATTCAAACGGTATCCACCCGACCGCCGACTTTTTTTTTTTTTTTTTAAATTATAATAAAGACCTGGTGTTGCAAACACGGCCCTTCAGCGCCTCGGGGACGAAGATTTTTTTAAGGCTGTGTGGGTCAACTGGACCAAACTCCCAGACACGACCCAAAAGGTGGCTGTTTACGCAAAGTCAGCCTTCCGGCGTCCCTTTCGGGAACATTCGGCTATTTATGACAAACAACATCTCCTGACTTAGTTATGACTCTTTTATTGTTTTTTCAAAAATAGGAAACTCAATATTGCAAACACGGCCTTTCAACGTCTCGGGGACGAAGATTTTTAGGCTGTGGGGGTCAACTGGACCAAGTCTTAAAAATGACCCAAAAGTGGCTGTTTATGCAAAGTCAGCCTTCCGGCGTCCCTTTCGGGAACATTCGGCTATGTCTTGATAAAACAGCGTCACCCGACTTCTTTATGAAATTTGACATATATATTTTTGCTATTATTTTTTTTGTAAAAGGAGAAGTTGGACATCACCCGACTTATTTATGAAAAAAAATCTTGACATGTTTTTCTTTTTATTTGTTTTTGGCTATTTAGCAAAAGGTGGGGTTGGACCCGATGAGGGTTGCCTACGTATCTCACATCCGGTGAGAATTAAACCCGCGTAGTTCGGGCAAATAAACTATTTTTGAGAAGACCCTTTTCCATTTCTATTTTTTTTATTATTATTCTTTTTCCACAACAATCAAATAGACTATTATTTTTCATTCATAACAAACAAACAAATTAACGAAAAACATAAAACATTCCTTCTTTTTTGAGAAGGTGAGGTTGGACCCGATGAGGGTTGCCTACGTATCTCACATCCGGTGAGAATCAAACCCGCGTAGTTCGGTCAAATAAGAATAAGTAGGCAAATAATAATAAGCAGATGAACTAACTTTTTTTTTTGAATTTTCGTTTAAAAGAACTACTTTAAAAGAAGCAAGGAAATATTATTTTTTGATTGATTTTCCTTTTAAAAGAAAGACTAATATTTTTGAATTTTTGTTTTTTTTTTATTCTAAAGAAAAGAAGAAAATATTTTTCGGAATTTTACCTCTATTATAAGAAATGCTTCTAAAATGTTTTTTTTTTGAATTTTGAATTTTCTTTTTAATTTCTGAAAGAAGAATCAAAATATTTTCGGATTTGTTTTATTATATATTTTTTTTATTTTTTTTTTATTTTATTTTTTAAAGAAACAACTAGAAAGACTTTCTAAAGAAGTCAATAATGGAAAATATTTTTGGATTATTTGTTTTGAAAATTGGAATTCTAAAAACTTTTGGTAAGACAAATGTTCTTGCAACAGATAAAGATATATATACATATTTTGGAAATAAAGAAAAACTTTTTGGATTTTTATATATATATATATATATTTGCAACAAATAGTAAAACTACTTTCAACGCCCAACTCTTTTTATTTTATTATTTTTATTTTTATTTTGACATTTTCATAAACAGATAAATAAATAAAAACCCATTTTAAAACAAAACCTTTTTTTTTTATTTTCATTTTTATGGCAAAACAAACTATTTTCTTTTCTATATTTTTTTTTAAAAACAAGACAGAACAATGATGATTTTTTTTTCTCTATTTTTCCTTTGCTTTTAATATAACAAACTTATAAGACATTCATTTTCATTTTCTCAAAATTTCGGCAGAGTTTCGATACTACTCGGACATTGATTTTTCTCTAAAAATAAGTAGTTATATCTCTACACTGTCATTTTTTTCTCCTCTTTTTCACGATTTTTTTTAATCTATGGAAAATAATGAAAACATACAAAATCTTTTTGAATTTTCATGCTTTGTTTTATTTGTAATTTTATTTTTTATATTTATTATTATTTCCAAAATGTGGCATGAGAAACATAAGGATTTTCAAGACATCTTGGATTTCGCAAATGTTCCCCATGCGCTTTTTCCAACATATGAAGCGTGGGGGACATATGGGAATTCCAAGACTTCTTGGATTCCACAAATGTTCCCAATGTGCTTTCCCAAAAAGCAAGCGTGGGGGACATAGGGAATTCCAAGGCTTCTTGGATTCCACAAATGTTCCCCATGCTTTGATTAAAATAACATCATGCTGGAAATGACCAAATGACCCATACGCCCTTGACTAAATACAACATGTAGCACATAGGATGCCGAAAGATTGTCTATTATTTTCAGGTTGCTTGTCCTAGACGGACCCAACCCCTATGTTGAGTCCCCTAAGTCAAATGCACATGATGCAAATAAACGTTCCTACTAGGGATCCGGCATGTGGCTTTGTTATACTAGGTTCAAAAACCTGGGTCGGTGTTCTAGACAGTGTACCCGAGCGGACAACTCGAGCTGAGGAAGGAGCTCCTTTCCGGGAACCAAAAGGCCAGCCGGCTTAGAAACTTTCCGAGCCTCTTTTATTTAGGGTATGACACTAACAGAATAGGGAGTCTCAACCAGTAAGCACATCCCCGGAGGTAAGAAGAGAAAGGTTTCGGCACAGTTTATATACAGTTCAAATAATATCAAAGCGGTAAAAGCAGCATTTAGCACATCAGGCTCAAACATGTAAAAATCAGATAATAAATAAAGGCAAATAATAACAATTATTCTAAGCTCGAATTCTTAACCCTGAACTAGTGGTTCTGGGTCCTGATCCCCAGCAGAGTCGCCAGAGCTGTCACACCTCCTTTTTACGCACCCGAGGGGCGCATGGGAGTTTTTTCCAATTAAAGGACAATCGAAACGGGATTGGTTTATTAATTTCAGAGTCGCCACTTGGGAGATTTAGGGTGTCCCAAGTCACCAATTTTAATCCCGAATCGAGAAAAAAAGAATGACTCCATATTACAGTCTGCGTACCAGAAATCCGGATAAGAAATTCTGTTAACCCGGGAGAAGGTGTTAGGCATTCCCGAGTTCCGTGGTTCTAGCACGGTCGCTCAACTGTTATATTCGGCTTATTTATCTGATTTTTTATACAATTATGAACCATGTGCAAATTTTATCTTTTACCGCTTTATTATCATTATTTTTTAGGAATGTGAACATCACTTAAAACATATCTTTGGACTGTGTCACATGAAATGCACCCACAATCCGGAACGCATTTTATTTGATGTTTTGAGATTTGGATTTGGGTCACATGAAATGCACACCAAGTTTAAGAAAATAGATTATTAAACACGCGCCTAAAGAGCCTATCGTGTTATTATTTTGGGAAGGCCGTGAAATTCGCTAAACGGCCCTCCTGAATTCTAAGTAATTTAAAACAAGTATTTACTGAGGGCCCCACAATTTGTATTTTTGTTCGGCGAGGCTCATCTCATTCTTATTATTTTTTTTGAAGGAATTTGCAACGACGTGGAAATGCGTCTCGGGCCACGTCACAATCAATGTGCCCGTGACTAGAGACATATTTCGACTCCGTTGAGATTTGGATTTGGGTCACATAAATGTGCACCCGAGTTTAGGGAGATAACATTATTAAAGGCGCGCCTAAAGCAACTAGCGCATTATTATTTTTTGGTAGGGCCGCGAAATTTGCTAAACGGCCCGTCCCAGAATCTAAGTATTTAATACACATATTTTGTGAAGGCTTCGCAAGGTGTACATTTTTATTTGGCGAAGCTAGTCTCGTTTTTTATTTATTTATTTATTTATTATTTTTTTATTTTTTTATTATTTTTTAAAAGGATGCCACTTTTACGCCTTTAACAATACTAAACCTTACGGCTTCTTTACAACTAAAATCTCATAACTTGTCAAAAAATTAATAAACTGAGTTTAGCGAATGAGTGTTTCGGGAGTAGTAACAACAAGTACTAATGTTAATTTTGTCCGAACGAACTAAGCAAAGGACCACGAACAAATTAACGTCAAACTCGTGTCATAGAACAACTAGCCTAACTTAATTAAATGACATCAAATAAACAAGAATAACATAACATGAAAATGAACCAAAGTGCAGACAATGAAACATAGGCAGAAAATTTCCATACCCATTTTTATATTGCATCTCAAACATTCAACGTAAAGTTTATTTATCTAATACATCGAGGTTTACTGACCTTTGCACCTCGACAAACTCAGAACGACAAACACGATTCCGACAGAACTCAAGCCGGACCTCACTCGACGAGGAATAATGATGAAAACCCTGGAACAAACTCGACGAACCGGACCTCGACTCAACTTTTGGACTTTGGACTGGAACTCGACTTCAACTCGACCTCACTGACGGACTGTTTGGTCGACGACTGTGGGATCAACGGGCAGTGTTTAATGGCCGGAGGCGTCGCTGGACATGGGGACGACGAACAGCAGTGGTCGTCGGGGCAGTGGTCGAGGGCTGGATTATGGTGGTTTGGACAGTAGGGTGATGGTGTTTCGACGTGAGGGAGTCGATGGGGGAGCTGGTCGCGACTGGACAGGGATGACGGGGAGCAGCTGTGGTGGGGGGGCTGGTTGCGATAGTAATGGTCGAGGGCTATGGAGGTCGTGACTGGTTTTGGACGTGAGGGAGTGGTCGTTTGGTGATGGGTGATTGCTGGTTGGAGGTGGGTCACGATGGTTGGACAGTGACGACGAGGGAGTCGAGGAGCTGGTTGTTTGGACGTGGTGTTTGGGTGCGACAGTAGGGGTGATGGTCGACGCTGGCGGAGATGGTAACGATGATGGTGGTCGTTCGGAGGAGTTTGGGTGAGGCTAGAGCTGAGGTTGACGACGAGCAATGGCGGGTGCGTGGGGGTGCGACTGGTTTCAGTCGGTGTTTGGACGTGGGGGGTGGTGGTTATGGCGTTCGTTTGGGTGGTGGTTATGGACGGAGGGAAGCTGGGGGAAGGTGACGAGGTGGTTTTGACGATGGTGGGGCTGGTGGTTTTGGCGGAGAGGGAGCTGGGGAAGATGACGGGTGAAGTCGGGAATGGAGGGTTTTGCGTGGTTTTACAGTAGGGTTTCTTGGTTTTTCCAAGGAGGAAGACGGAGGAACAATACTCTTTTCCAAAAAATTCCAAAAGTTTCCCCTCTCTTTTGGCCTTTGTCCGTGTTTTATAACACAATGCCCATAAAAATGAGTCCCACGCGTGGTGGGGTTCAAGGCATATGTCCCCCACGCGTGGTGGGGTTCCCCACGTGTCCTGGACACGGTTTATTATGGGCTAGGTCCGAAAATTAGGCCTAAAACCGGGTAGTTTGAACCCGAATATTATTCTTTTGCCCGGACCCGAGAAATAGGAACACGTTGCTTAACTAGTCCTATGTAAGTAAAATAACTACCAAAAATAAGACTAGTATTTAAACAAAACTATATCTTTTTTAAATATTTTTTCAAGATTTAAAATAGCTACAAAATATTAATGAAACTATTTTTTGTAATTTTCGTTTTAAATATTAAGATAAAATATGAGGTAATATTTTTGTATTTTTCAAAGTTAAAATGACTATAAAACCTTAATAGAACTATATTTTACTTATTTTTTTGTAATTTTCGAAATTATAAAGTACAAAAATAAAGTACAATTTTTGTATTTTTCAAGTTTATGAGAGATACATAAACTAAAATTTATATATATATATTTTTTGAAATTTCTTTTTGCAATGAAATAAAGTAAAAATAGTTAAAATAGCTATACTAGTCCTAAATTAGATATTTAAGCTTAAGGACGTAAAAATTCCCGGGGAGGGTCAAAAATCACGTGCTTACAGGGACACAGTGCGGAACGGTGGTGCCAAGCAGGTTACAGTTGGAGATGATGGAGTTTTGAGGATGCAGGGTCGAGTTTGTGTGCCTAATATGGTTGGACTTCGTGAGTTGATTCTACAGGAGGCCCATAGTTCCCGGTATTCTATTCATCCGGGCACCGCTAAGATGTATCAGGACTTGGGGCAACATTATTGGTGGATGAGGATGAAGAAGGATATTTTGCATATGTAGCTCTGCGTTCGAATTGTCAGTAGGTAAATTACGAGCATCGGAGACCTGGTGGTTTGCTTCAGAAGATTGAGATTCCTGAGTGGAAGTGGAAGCGTATCACTATGGATTTTGTTGTTGGACTCCCACGGACTTAGAGGAAGTTTGATGCGGTATGGGTTATTATTGATAGGCTGACTAAGTTAGCGCATTTCATTCCTGTAGCAGTCTCCTATTCTTCAGAGAGGTTAGCTGAGATCTATATCCGGGAGATTGTTCGTCTTCATAGTGTGCCCGTGTCTATTATTTCTGACCGAGGTATGCAATTTACCTTGCATTTCTGGAGAGCAGTTCAGCATGAGTTGGGTACGCGGGTCGAGTTGAGCATAACATTGCATCCTTAGACGGATGGACAATCCGAGCGTACTATGCAGATTTTGGAGGATATGCTCCGAGCATGTGTTATTGACTTTGGAGGTTCGTGGGATCAGTTCTTGCCATTAGCGGAGTTTGCCTACAACAACATCTATCAGTCGAGCATCCAGATGGCTCCCTATAAGGCCTTATATGGTAGATAGTGTCGATCGCTAGTTGGGTGGTTTGAGCCGTGGGAGGCTCGGGTTTTGGGTACGAATTTGGTATAGGATGCCTTGGACAAGGTTAAGATCATTCAAGATAGGCTTTGTACCCGTAAGGTTCGTGATATGGCATTCATGGTCGGAGAGCGAGTATTGCTTCGGGTTTCGCCCATGAAGGGCGTGGTGAGATTTGGAAAGAAGGGAAAGTTAAGCCCTAGGTTCATCGGGTATTTTGAGATTCTTGATCGAGTGGGAGAGGTGACTTACAAACTTGCGTTGCCACCGAATTTATCAGCAGTGCATCCAATGTTTGATGTGTCCATGCTTCGGAAGTATCACAATGATCCATCTCACGTGTTAGACTTTAGCACTGTCTAGTTGGACAAGGACTTGACCTTTGAAGATGAGCCGATAGCTATTATAGACAGACAGGTTCGTCAATTGAGATCGAAGAATTTCCCTTTAGTTCGTGTGCAGTAGAGAGGTCAGCCTGTTGAGGCAGCAACCTGGGAGTTCGAGTCCGATATGCGGAGCCGATATCCCCATCTTTTCACCGACTCAGGTACTTTTCTATGTCCGTTCGCAGACGAACGGTTGTTTTAGAGGTGGAGAATGTGATAACCCAAAAAGTTATCTCTTGTTTTAGAAGTCAAATTTGTGTTCCGAGACCTTAAAACCTTCTTTTGTCTCACTTCAATTTGCGTGCGTAGTCTGGGCGCGTTTCCGGAAAGCTTTTATGTGAAATTTAAGAAAAAGATTGATTTTGGCCTTTAAAATTGATTAAAGTTGACTTTGGTCAACATTTTTGGTAAACGGACCCGGACCCGTGATTTGACGATCCCATAGGGTTCGTAGTAAAATATGGGACTTGGGCGTATGCCCAGAATCGAATTTCGAGGTCCCTAGCCCGAGAAAAGAATTTTTAAAGAAAATTATTTGCTGGAAAATATATGGACATTTGGAAATGAAAGGGTGTGTGATCTTGATGGTATTGGGTCCGTATTTTGATTCCAGATCCGGATCCCGGTATAGTTTTAAAATAATATCTAGGTTGAATCTGTGAAATTTGGTAAGAATCAGAGTTGAATTGATATAAATCGGACCCTAGGTTGAGAAAATGGAAAATTTGAACTATCTTATGAATTTCATGAATTTGAGGTTAAATTCGTAGTTGTTGATGTTATTTTGATGATTTAATCGCACGAACAAGTCCGTATGATATTTTTAGACTTGCGTGCATGTTTGGTTTGGAGCCCCGAGGGCTCGGGTGATTTTGGATAGGCTACGAGAGTGAGTTTGGACTTAGAAAATTTCTGATTTGCATCATGTATTTGTTGCAAGCTCTGATATCGCAATTGCGAGGTCAGGATTTACAATTGTGAGCCTCTCAGGCTTGGTAGTTGCGAGGGGCCTTATCGCAAATGCGATGAATGCCCTGGCCAGCACTAGTTCGCAATTGCGAACCTCTCCTTCACATTTGCGAAGTCAATAGGAGTCAACCTTCGCAATTGCGACTAACTGTTCGCAATTGCGATAGCAGTAGACATTGCAGCAGGTTCACATTTGCGAAGCCTGTCTCGCAATTGCGAAGTTCCTGTAGCAAATGCGACATCTGCAGCTGAGTTAAAGGAGTCTTGGACGGGATTTTCACCATTTTTCAATTCTCTTAAACCCTAAACATCCCTACACGATTTTTCAAAGACCTAAACTTCTCCAAATCATAGGTAAGTAATTTCTAACTCATCTTTTTCAAATTAATTCACATTTTTTACATGATTTCACTTCAAAAATCTAGGATTTTTCATGGGAAATTGGGCATTCTTGGGTAGAAATTAGGATTTTCAATATTTGGAGATTTGAACCTCAAATTGAGGTCGGATTTCAAAACCAATTGCATGTTTGGGTTCGTGGGTGAATGAGTAGTCGGATTTTGGTTCGAACTTCGAGTTTTAACCAAGCGGGTCCGAGGTTGATTTTTGACTTTTTGGGAAAAATATTGAAAAATCTATATTCATGCATTAGAAATGGGTTATTTAGCATTTATTGATGTTATTAAGTAAATTATGACTAGATACAAGCGGGTTGGAAGTGGAACCGAGAGGTAAAACAGTAATTGAGGCTTGATTTTGTCCGTGGAATTGAAGCAAGTGTTTGGTCTAATTTTAGCTTGAGGGAATATGAGTTGCGGTCTTATTTGCTACGTGTTAGTGTTGAGTAAGACGTATATGTATGGTAACGAGTACCTATACGTTGGTGTCAAGCTTGTCCGTGAGTATTATACCATGATTTTTGTGACTCTATTATGTACTGTCCATGCTTAAATTGATGATTATCAATGTTGAACAAGACTTATGAAAGTTTCTTTGTAATTGACCATTGTTGAGTATTGGCTCAAGTTGAGATTTATTTTGTGAAGTAACTGTTGAAACGATATTGGTTATAGCTGATTCCTTTGCCGGGACATGTTGTTTCTATTGTTTGAGTGAGGAAGAGTGTAAAACACGAAGGGTGATGTCGTGCATGATATTGTGAGTGAGTGATAATGCATGAAGGATGATGCCGTGCCGATATTGTGAGAGTTAATGCACGAAGGCCGATGTCGTGCCATGATTATGAGAGTTAATGCACGAAGGGTAATGCCGTACCGATATTATGAGAGTTAATGAACGAAGGTTGATGCCGTGCCATTATTATGAGAGTTAATGTACGAAGGGTAATGCCATGCCGATATTGTGAGAGTTAATGCACGAAGAATGATGTCAAGCCATGATTATGAGAGCTAATGCACGAAGGGTGATGCCGTGCCGATTTTGTCGTTTCTTATGGTGAGGACGAGAGTAAAAGCACGAACGGTGATGCCGTGCACATGTCGTTGTTTCATTATTCCTGTTGATACAAATATGGTATTCTTTATGATTCTCTACTGAATTACTGTTAGAGTTTGCTATTCCCCCGCAGCATGTTCCCCTTCCCATCTTTATCTGTTATTTCCGGTCATTATCATTCTGTTTGTGTATGATTTATCTACACAGGTTTATATGGTTGTCGTGTCCTAGCCTCGTCACTACTTCGCCGAGGTTAGGCTCGACATTTACCAGTACATGGTGTCGGTTGTACTGATACTGCACTCTGCATTCTTTTGTTCAGATTTCGGTGCCGGACCTTGTGAGTAGCTTGAGGTAGCTGCCTTCAGTCTAGGGAGACCAAGGTAGATCTGTTGGCGTCCGCAGAGCCTGGAGTCCTCCTTTTCCCGCTTTAGCTTTTTGTTGTCTCTCTTTATTTCGAGAATAATTGTACTTTTCTTGCTAAAGTGTTTGTAGAAATTCGTAGATAATTGTGAAATTGTGACACCAGATTCTTGGGTGAAATTGTACTTTAAATCTGCTTAGTTTTAGTTACTATTTATATCTGTTTGGGTTAATTGCTAATGTGTTAAAATCATAGTAGTTGGCTTGCTTAGCTTTCACGAGTAGGCGCCACGATCTCGACGATGGGAAATCCGGGTCGTGACAGATACTTTTACAAATTTGAGTTACTTTTTGTTACAAAAAATAGTATAGTGACTTGCTCTAATATTTAGACAAAATTAAATGACTTTTTTTATAAAAAATAGTTTAGTGATTTTTTGCAATAATAAAGTAAAAGTTGAATAATCTTTATTAACCCGAAACCCAACCCCCCTAAAAAAATTCAAATTGGTCGGCTTCTCTCAAGCAATGGACGTGAGTTTTGTGTCGGGAGAAATTAAAAAATAGCCAGATTTACAAGTGGTCGTTCAAAAATAGCCCAGTTTAAAAGTAATCGAATTTTAGTCACTTTTCATATAAAAATAAATTTGAACGAAAACACTGTTCAAAATTCGGAAAAATACTCCAGTATATTATACTGAAACTCCAGTCTAATATACTGGAGTTCCAGTATAATATACCGGTCCAGCATAATATACTGGAGTTTGGAGCACCGATGCTCCAGTCTCCAGTATATTATACTGGAGCCAACAAAATATACCGGTCCAACATAATATGCTGGAAGTTCATACACAGGTGCACCGAATTCCAGTATATTATGCTGGACCGGTCTCTGTTGCAGCAAAATAGTGGCTATTTTTTATTGACTTGGTAAACGCTGGCTATTTTTGAATGATCAGTCCGAAAACTGGTTAGACCGTGCTATTTTTACTTTTGTATCTGATAAAGAGACTTTCTAATTGTCTATTTTTCCAAGCTTTAATTCCTAATATATTTTGATGGAGATGTCTTCAGGTATTTTTGGAAATAAAAAGAACTTCCGTCACTCTTAAACGCACCCAACATTTCGAAAAGAAAAAATTGCATTGTCCTAAGATATTACGAACCTCAAATGGTGTCATTTCTACAACCAACAACTGATGTTATTTAGCTCAAAGCTTGCCTTTTCTGGGATACAGGCTTGATTCACTCGAGAGACCAAATGCTAAGATATATAATTGGTGAAAAAAGAATTAATATGAACTTTTAGCCTTTGCAGTTTGAAAAATTACTAAATATAAATGGTTAAATAGTTAAACCAAAAAATAAACGAAGAATTAACCCAAATAGTCATCCAACAAATCGCTTAAATTAAAGTAACCGATGGATATATAATATATATATAATTCATGTATATTAAGTGTATTACTATTTGTGTAAAAAGTAAATAGTGAATCTGACCGGCTATTTGTGTAAAATTTCAAAATAAAATGAGTGGAACAGAAAATGGGCTTGTGGGCCTTGGGTTTCTCGCTTAAAGGACC
Source organism: Nicotiana tabacum (assembly GCF_000715075.1). NCBI lineage: Eukaryota > Viridiplantae > Streptophyta > Magnoliopsida > Solanales > Solanaceae > Nicotiana > Nicotiana tabacum. The sequence continues at coordinate 14,570,645 of NC_134085.1, forward strand.
ACTGGATAACTACTACTATACTTGCTAGATTAGCGGCCCATACACTTCTTTAGTAAAGCCTTATATAGTCGAAGGCCATCCAGACAATTTTTTCACACATCACAATGATAATAAAATAAAATTTAGATTCTGTTTATTTTAATTGGTTTTGCCTTGTGACCTTCTATTTTTTATTTTTTTACTTGTACAATTTTTTATTTTTGTTTTTATTTTTATAATATTTTCTTATTCTTATTTTGTACTCCATTTGACATGAGTATAAATGTGTAATATGATTAACGAGGATTATGCATAATTTATCATAACTTGTTTGGAATGGGAATTTTTTTTGAAAATGACCACTTCTTCTTATTCTTATTTTGTACTCTAATTGACGCGAGTATAAATGTATAACATGATTAGTGAGGATTCATATATAATAAATCACAACTTGTTTGAAATGAAAAAAGATTGAAAATGAAAGGAAAAGACAGACAATATGAACGTATTTTGAACACAAAACTAGTATTACCATTGAATCTTCTTCTTCTCCCTTCTTTTAAATCTTTTCCATCCATTGATAATCTTAGTAAAGTTATTGCCTTGTATCTCACAAACACATATTTGTGTCAATAAAGAATCTCATCGCAACCAAAAGAGCAGCCCATACACTAAACTCCCATTATGCGCGGGATCCGATGGAGGACCGAATCACAAGGATCTATAACAATAACTTTACCAGTTGCACCAAAGCTCCCTTCAACCTCGCCGCAACCAAATAAGAATAAAATGTGACAGCTTTATAAGAATACATAAATAAAATGTGACGCTTTATTATCAAGTTCAATTCTCTATCACATATTTTCTTTCTATTTCCCACACATTCAAAAGATTCATGCTCTTCCTTAATAGTAAAAAAATTAAAATCCCTTTTGAACGTTTTGAAAGATCTCTTGTAACTCATTTTAAGATTTGAATTGCTAATCAACTCTTTCAATCGTAAGTCACCAAAAGAATGAAAGATCACTAGAAGAGGATTCACTTTGAAGGAATAATTCTCTAGATACATATTTTAAATTATATTGTTACAATACATACTAGTAATATCAATTCCCAACCAAAGGACGATTGTCATACCAATGAGAAGTCGGTCGCTATTATTGGACAGCAAAATGGACTAAGTGTACGCACCCCACCAAAAGGAAAACCCTATTTTTTTTTTTTTTTTTTTTAAAACATAATTATCCAAGTTACAATTATTCCCATGACTTCTTGCAACTTAACCCTATTTATGTTGACTAGGCCTCGCTCTTATTGGCTGAATAATTGAATTCATAGTTTATCTCTAAATGCATAAAGTTACATTGCAAACAACCATGATTTCAAATTGCAAAAGAAACAAATTATCACAATATTATTAAATGAAAACATAAGATGACCAAAAGCATTTGCTTAATATTAAATAGAGCAACAAAACCTCTCCCCACCTCCTAACTCTATAGGTTTTGGAGACTCTTGGATGTGGACGTGTAAGAAATATGCTATGGAATGACAAAGCATGCAACATGAAATGCATCGCATAAAGTAGCTTAATTAATTGAAAGGGCCCCTTTGCTTGTATGTGTCTGGTGCCCCCCCTCCCCTCTCTAGAATCAATCAATATTAAGGGTGTTAAACGGGTGGGCCGGGCCGGGCCGGGTTGAATTGGGAATTTTTGGACCCGTACGGGTTATGGTCCGGGACGGTTACGGGTTGAGGCTTACCGGGTTTAACGGGTTCGGGTTTATCCGGGTAAAAATTGAACCGTAAGGATTACGAGTTGAGGGGGCCGGGCCGGGTTTAGTGTATTTTTTAATTTTTTTTGTATTTTGTATAACTATTGTAAGTTATATTAATACAAAGTATTAATATAAAGAATACAAGGAAGATGGGAAAAAATTGCACTTATAAATTGCAAGTGCTACATTTATATCTCCAAGTTCCTCGTCTTTTGGGCTATCAACATCTTCACGTCCTTGATTTCTTCGTAGTAACATTTTAAAAATATATATGTATAATTCCATCTAGTAACAATTTCGTCTGGCATGAATCTGGGTTTAAGGTTATACTGGACACACTTATTCTTAAATTCCTTTATTCTAGATTGTCTATTATTTCCTTGAATAACACCAACTGCTCTTCTAACATGAGTAATCTCAATTGAAAATAAATCAAGGCCACTTTTAACAATTAAATTATAAACATGACATGCACACCTAACATGAAAAATTTCATCAAAAGGTGGTTGCAAATGCAGTTTTAATATTGAAATTGTGGCATTATTGTTAGAAGCATTATCAAAAGACATACACAATACTTTTTGCTTGAGATTATAAAATTCAACAACTTCACAAATAGTACTACTTATAAACGTAGCAGTATGACTCTGATCTTCATCATATCTAAAAGCGATAATACGGTTTTGCATACAAGTAGTATCATCTATCCAATGACATGTAATTGTCAAATAATCATTTCCATTAACAACATGGCCAATATCAGAAGTTAGAGAAACTCTACAAGGAAAGTGGCTAAACAAATAACGTATGTATGTTTGATATTATCCATGAAGTCTAAAGATATCGGCTCTACAAGTACTTCTAGGGATACCTTTAAATAAAGGATTGTAAATCCTTTGAATATACATAATAAGATATGATGAAAAAGCAAAAGAAAAAGATAGACAATCCAAAACAATCATTTTTGCTAACTCCTCACGATCCTTCATTTTATCATATTTCACAAGACCACCAGTAGTAAGGTTTAGAGTTGATTGATTTCCATCTCCATCAGATCCCCATTCTATAGGATGCTCAATTCTCATATGTCTACTAAGTGTCTCAGTCCCCCTAATTGTCCTCCCAGTCTTATTTTTAAAAGTATCATTACAAAGTTTATATTTAAATCTATCAGTACCTTCTATTTACTCAAATAATTTCCAAACCTTAATTACTAGTCGGGGCCACAGGTGGTCTACTACTAGCAACACGACCACCACCCCTGCTAGCAGCTCCAACACTACTAGGTATAAGTGGTATCTCATCTTCCATTTCTAATTCATTATCATCTATACCAAAATCTTCCTGCAATTGTTCATAATCTATATTATTATCAGGTAATATTTCAGGAATATTTGGAGAGGTATTTAAATTACTACCAGATGCTGAACCTGAAGTACTACCTCTTTTTTTATTTCCCCGATTAGTAACCTTGTTACAAACTCTTTTTGCAGCATTAAACATATTGTAAAAATTTAACTACTAGCAACAAAATAAATAAATATGCAAATAAAATAGTAAATAAGAGAAAGAGTTGGAGGGAAAGTACGTAATTCGGCAATAAATTGAGCCACTTGATGATTCCGCAGCTCAAATGTTACCACGAAGAAACGTCAATTGTTCCAATTTTTAAGTTCAATTGTTCAAACTTCAAAAAATAAGTACTACGATAAATTAAATTCCAAAAAAAATAGCCAAATAGTTGATTGCACTTTAATAGGTGAAGAATAAAGATTGAAGAATGAGAGAATATGAGAATTGAGAGATGAGTGAAAAAATGAGGAAGAGGGGAGGTATTTATAGATTTTTAAAGAGGGGGTTAATCTTTTTTTTAAAAAAAAAACAAAATTTGGCTATTTGTGCAATTCACCCGTTGGACAACGGCCAGATCTGGCCCAAATTAAAAAAAAATTAAATTTTTTTTTTTTTACCGTTAAACCGGGCCGGTTAACCGGGCCGATTTACGAACACTTTTCACCTAATGGGTTAGACCGGTCTGGGTAATCGGTATTTTAAAGGTAAACGGACCAACACACGCGTCCCCCTAACCCAGCCCAACCCAGCCCCCTTTAACCGGTTCGGGCCGATTCCGGTTTTAACCGGTCTAGGCCGGTCCGAAACCGGGTTGACCCGGTCCGTTTAACACCCTTAATTAATATTCATGTTAAAGTTTCGTACTTCTATAAATGTGTCATGTATGTATAAATATAGTAATTCAGCTACTTCTTAATATATGTATTATGTAATTTTGATGAATAAAGCCTTACCCACCTTCCATTTAGTTCCACAACGTTTGGGTACTTCTTGTGTTAAACCGATAGATTTATGATCTCCTTAAGTATTGTGTATGGTTAAAACTGTACCTATTCGTTTCTACTATTTGATCGAGATTAGGGAGTTGCATCGAAGGTCGGCCCCGGAGAAGATCAGGTCAAAGCACGAGAGCAGGTTACCGAGTTCGAGAATCAAGGTGCTTGTCGATATCGAGGCCAGTAGAAATCGAGACCAAATAGGGCAGACTTCGAGCAAGGTGCAATAACAGTAAAGTGAGATATCCGTGATTGGCCGAAGATCATGGCGGAAATCTCGGAACAGATCAAATCGAGGGCGGTTGTTACGCTAATCATGGGATTTACTTCCGTAACTAGAACTGTACTATAGATAGGATTCCTCTATTATATAAAGAGCGTTCTAGTCATTTTGTAAGCATCTTACATTCACGCATATCAAAGCAATACAATACTTTATGTCTAGCTTATATTCTTATTCATTAGTTTGCTTATTGTTTAACTACTCGAGTACCGACCAGTTCGAGGGCACTTAAGCTCGATGGCTGAATTAGGTTTTAACACTGGTTTGTTTTATCTTGTTATTAATTTCTGCTACCAATCTTTACAATTATCAATTGGTATTATGTGAAATCATGTGTCCTTAAAACCACATTATAAGTTTAATTGTTGTCGCACCTCCTTTTAGCCGCGCCCGCGGGGCGCGTCGGGAGTTTTCTCCAATTAAAGGATAGTCGAAACGGGATTTGTTTATTTGTTTCAGAGTCGCCACCTGGGAATTTTGAGGCGTCCCAAGTCACCAATTATAATCCCTGAATCGAGGAGAATATGACTCTGTTTATTTTTCTGCGAACCAAAAATCCTGAGTAAGGAATTCTGTTAATCCGGAAGAAGGTGTTAGGCATTTCCGAATTCCGTGGTTCTAGCACGGTCGCTTAACTATTTTTATTATTGGCTTAATCATCTTGATTTTATTAAATATATTGATGTTATCTGATTTTACTACCGCTTATACTTATCGTGATTAAGGACCCTTCTTCGAATCGAATTACGCGTACGTATATTCGTGTTACAAATTTAAAAAAGCGGAATTGTGTCACGCGTACGTGTACACAATAATTTTTTGATAATATTTTAAGCAATCATTTTTCCGAGATTGTGTTGAATCAAGAATATTTATTTTTATTGAATAGTGAACCGTACATCTCGGGTTTTTATGAAATTGATTTAACGTCTTTGGAAAAATCCTTTTATTAAATATTTGTTCGAAATTGCGCGTACGCATAATCCGAATTTTTGCTTCTAAAATATAATCAAGGTACGCGAACGTATCCCTAATTGCGCAAAAATATTTGCAATGATATTAAGGATTTTTCCACAAATTATTCATACATTTTTATATGAAACTCATGACAAATTCCCATTTAAGGTTTCAAAGAACTTACAATATTAAATGTTGACCGTTGATTATATTTTCCGAATATAAATAATTTATTCCAACTGTTCAAATTCAAAGGACATAATAAAAATATGATTAATACTATCTTTTAAAAAAAATATATGACATATATATATATATATATATACATGCCGAAGAATAAATGGCATATGGAACTAAAAATAAATAATTCATAAAGGGAAGGAAATATTTTCGAGAATTTTCATTGTTTACTTAATACAAATTCTATTTCTAATTATCAATGATGTAAAATGTGGCAATCTATGCTTGTACATCTCTTTTCATTCTCATACACTCACTTTTAATCTAATAGGCCTAATTACTTGTTCACTTTGTTTTATGAAAGTAGATAAGCATCAAATTTGTAGAAAGGGAATTATTATGCAAGTTAATTTAACAAAGTTACATTACATGCAACCCGACTATTTGGCGTAAGCATTCATAACGTTCTGTCATCATGACGAGCTATACCAACTTACTTTACTCATATGATTATACCTGTCATCATACCATATAATAACTTATACCAATCTAAACAAAATCATACTCATTACAAAATATTCTACTAATGTAACTTCTTTATCTTTGCATTTAGCTAATAGTATTAAGGGATGCAATCAATGGTCCATTTTTATGCCTTATTCCTTGTCTTGACAATTTATTAAACTAATGAGATAATGAACTAATATTATTACAAACCTTTATATAAACTTTTAAAATAAGACAAATAGCCCATAGCTATCAAATTGAATGTACTACTAATTAACTAACATGAAACAAAAAATGAAATTTAAATTGATGAACTTGGACAAATAAAAATAGACTTTCAGTTCAAGCTTTATCGACAAGTCATGTTGAATCTCTTTTCAACTTAAAATTTAAAAGACATATACCTGAAAATGGAGGTAGAAGAAGTAAGTTTCAGCAGTTACAGCAGTAACAAATTCAGTAGAATATACTGATAACACAGTAAATCTTATCAAGAATAGGATTCGAAGAGCCCAGATGCACAGTAAGATACTTTGAAAGACTTCAGATTTTAACTGAACAGTGGAATCACACAAAATTGAACATATTCAACACAAGAACAATATTTCAGATTTCAGCCTTTCTTCAGTTACAAATTCAGTTTGTTTCTGATTTTCTGTTTCTGCTGCTGTATCTGTGTGTGAGTGTATATGTGAGTGTGCTATTTTCTGTTTTCTTTCTTTAAAATCTCAGCCCTCAAAATCTCTTAAAGATTCTCTCTTAAAAGTTCTCTCTGCCTTTCTTTTTCTTTATTAAAATCTTCCCTCTGAAAATTTCTGCCCTTAGAAATTCTCTTCTGAAAATTCTGTTTTTTCTTCAGAATTCTGTTTTTTTTCTCTCTTAAAATTCTCTCTTTCTCACTCCAAAAATTCTTTTCCTTTTGTCTGTCCAGCTCCTGTATTTATACAGGGCTGGTCTTAGGCAATTTAAGTGCTTCTTGGACCCCCTTCTTCTTTTTAAAAAAACAGAAAATCCCATTATGTAAAACCTTTTCCCTGATTTTCAGCAGCCCATTATCCCTTGTTCCCCATTAGTATCATTAACTAATAGCTACTAACATTACATTATAATATACTAGTACTAACACCCTGTTTTTTACTGTTTCATTCCCATAAGTGCCCCTGAAATCCTAATGTTATTACTGAAAATCAGAACCTTCAGCAAAACATATTCTAAAATCTGTACAGACTCAGTTATCTTTCTGATTTACAGCTAAATCAATCCTATTAACCTCCTAAACACAATTGTATTTGACCAACTTTTGTGAACTGAAATTCAAACTGGACATTACAACACTGAATTCAGAACTAACATCATAACAGCATATTTCTGAAATTATCAAAACAATTCAGACTGGACTTAACATTAAACCAAAATCAAACACACACAGGATCATTGTCAATACTGACAATGCCCTGAAACTTTAATGTTCAGACAATAACATATACAACATACATTTGAATTCACTGATTCACAGACAATCATGATTTAATTGACGAGCATTAATCAATTGACTATTTACAACATTTGTCAATAATTAGTCTAAAATAGAAGCAGACTGTTTTAGTCAACATTTTCAGAAATAAAAAAAATTCGTAATATAACTAATCGACGAACTTAATCGAGTCGATTACACACATTGTAAATAACCACAACCAACAGAAACAATTCACATTCGGATTAAATAGACAGAAATGACAGAATTGATCAAAACAAACATGAAAAATTAACAAGCTATTAATACGGACAACAATACATGTAGAATACACAAAAAAATAAATAGAAAAATACCTCTGAACTTTAATTTTATTCTGACTCGAACTCAACTTGGATTTCGGATTTTTGTTTGAAATCAAACTGACCTTAGTCGAAGTATTTTCCAATGAAAATACTTCGACTAAGGTCGATTAAACCTCAATCTTCATCATAATCTGAACCGAATCCGGAAGTTCGGTATTTTTTAAGGTTCTTAAAAACTCGATTTGGGATTTAACCATTTCTGGTCAGATTCGAGAAGAACCAAAGATATTCTAGGCACGAGGGAGGCCAGGAGGGTAACTGGTGTGAGTTTGAAACAGATCTGGGTAAATTTTTGTTGGGTCCGAATCTTCAAAAGAAGATTCGAGAAGTTCCGAACGGATTCGAACCTAACAACCAACAGATCCATACTCAGGATGACTAGGGGAAGCCATGGTGTTAATTTGGGGCTGATTGGTTTAGATCAAGTTTTCAGGCCAACCTTCGATTTAAGATTCGAAGAGTTGTGGCCTGATTCGAAGGAAACTAAGGTTGGATTTGTGTAGGGGAGGTAGGTCCTAGGGTGTTAAGTTGGTGACCGACGGCGTTGATGCCGCCGGGTTTCAGGCGAAGGGGAATAGGGGCGGCTAGGGTTAGGGGTCTGTTTAGAACGATGATGAACAGGAGCGGAGAGGGGGGGGGGTGTTCAGTTAGGGGCTGGGTAAGGTTTGGGATTTATATAGGGGTAGGGTGGATTGGTATCGTCCGTTGGATCAATTAGAATGGAGGGCTAGGATCTATTCACTTAACCAAACGATGTCGTTTGGTTTAAGTTGGGGGACTGGTTGAACCGGGTCAATGGATCGGGTAAGGGTCTTGGGTTCGGGTGATGAGATCTTGGCCGTTGGTTGGATTTAATCCAACGGCCCTTGATGAGAGATGACCAAACGACGTCGTTTGGTTCTGGCTTTGAATTGGACCGGACAGGGCTGTTTTGGATTGGGCTATGAAAGGGATTCAATTGATTTGGGCCTGGATTTTAATCCAGGTCCAAATCTTATAACTTGTATGCAATTTTTATTTTCTGATTTTATTAAAAAAAAAATCCTAATAAATAAAAAAAAAATCAAAATTACAATAATATTAACTATAATATAATTTTAACTTCTCAAAAATATATTAATCAATCTATAATAATTATTTAACACATAGACAAAACATCAATCAAACAATGAAACATTTGAAATAGAATTAATGCATATTTTTGTGATTTTATTTTAAATTAACTTAATTAAATGCGTACTTAAATCCTAGATATACATGAGACATGTACTTTTATTTTTATTTTGTTTAATTATAACAAAACAAACATTTTACGGACATAAACAAATATTTAACACCACGCAAAATTCAGAAATTACACAGTAAAAGAAATTTATTTTATTTTTTTGATTTATTTTGGAGTAGTTTTTCGTAAGGCAAAAATTACGTGCTCACAGCTGCCCCTCTTTGTGCGGAAACTCGAAGAGTTTTCGTGCAAAGATAAAGTGAGCGGATACGAGCGATTTTTGCCCGTTCGAATACTCCGTGGGAAGCATTTTTTGAAAGATTTGACCGAACCTCTGCTTCAAAGGTTTCCTACATATCCTTGGCTATAAAGGAATCAGGTCAATGTAGTTCGGGAATTTTTGGTAGCTGGGACTACCATGGGACTGTGATGTTACTGCTGCTTTGTGCTGTTTTTACTGCTTGCTGACCTCCTTATTACACCTTACTTTAAAGGAAATACAAAAAGCTAAATTAGACTATGGTACATGAATTATAAAAATCTTATCTAGATCATGCCCTTGCGTTTCTTGTTGTCTTGATATCTTGGTGACTCTTGGGCATTTGGCTTATTCCGTATTCCTTTTGGAACTCTTGTTGTTTCTTGCTGGGGATTCTGTTGGACTTCTCTGCTTTATTGATTCTAAGTGTGCTCCTTTATCATATGAGCGGGCTTTTGATTTCAACACTTCAATTGTATTCCCTCGTTCTTCAGGTGGGTGTCTTGACTGCTTTAATTCTTTGTCCTTATTCTCCAGGTGGACGCCTGATTTCTTTAATTCTCATCCTCATTCTCCAGGTGGACGCCTGATTTCTTCTTTTCTCATCCTTATTCTCCAGGTGGACGCCTGATTTCTTCAATTCTTTGTCCTCATTCTCCAGGTGGACGCCTGATTTCTTTAATTCTCATCCTCATTCTCCAGGTGGACGCCTGATTTCTTCAATTCTTTGTCCTCATTCTCCAGGTGGACGCCTGATTTCTTTTTCTCATCCTCATTCTCCAGGTGGACGCCTGATTTCTTCAATTCTCATCCTCATTCTCCAGGTGGACGCCTGATTTCTTTAATTCTCATCCTCATTCTCCAGGTGGACGCCTGACTTCTTCAATTCTCATCCTCATTCTCCAGGTGGACGCCTGATTTCTTCAATTCTTTGTCCTCATTCTCCAGGTGGACGCCTGACTTCTTCAATTCTTTGTCCTCATTCTCCAGGTGGACGCCTGACTTCTTCAATTCTTTGTCCTCATTCTCCAGGTGGACGCCTGACTTCTTCTTTTCTCATCCTTATTTTCCAGGTGGACGCCTGACTTCTTCAATTCTTTGTCCTCATTCTCTAGGTGGACGCCTGACTTCTTCTTTTTCTTTGTCCTCGTTCTCCAGGTGGACGCCTGATTTCTTCAATTCTTTGTCCTTATTCTCCAGGTGGACGCCTGACTTCTTCAATTCTTTGTCCTCATTCTCCAGGTGGACGCCTGACTTCTTCTTCTTTACCAGGTATTTCCAGACACAAATATTGTATTTGCCCATGTTTTAAATCAAAGAAAACTTTGTTAGTTTAAAGCAAGGTGGCTGGTTGTGGTATTCTTGCCGATGGTGATGTTTCTCTTCGTCTTTCTTTATTGCCTTGGAATGATTGAAAAGACTGTTTTGTCTTTGTAATTGATCCTTGACTATAGGATTTCCCTCTGTGTGTTTTCCTTCAAAATCTTTCAACTGTAATCATGTGCTTCTTTTGACTTTGCTGATCCTCTTTTGATTTCATCCTTCTTACACCCGTACTTTTATCTCCCACCTTTCGTGGCTGTATTTTGTAACCTTGAATCTTGGTAGTATACCTTGACATTCTTTCTTATTTGTTTAGAATAAAATTTATCTCAAAGCTTGGAGAAAGTAAGATTATTAGTAGCGAAATACGCTGATTTCGACAATTATAGAATGAAAAGAAAAATCCAATTTTTGGATGACTGTTGGAAAAGGAATAAAAGACTTATCTGATTGGAATTACTGGCACCAATGATCAGGGTATGCATTTCGGATTAATCAACCCAGTCTTTTAATCAATCTCCTTTCAATTGTCTCAAGGAGTTTTCATTGATCAATTTTCCTCATTTTTCACTTCTCTACTTCCCTTTCGCCTTATGGTGCCTGCGAAGGTTTTCACCAATAAGACTCTCTCATTTTACTTTTCTCTCAACTTCTGTCGCCTTATGGTGCCCGTGTGGGTTTTCACCTATAAGACTCTCTCATTTTTACTTTCTTTCCTTGTTTGTACCACTTCATTTGCTTGCATCAGCATTTTTCTAAGATTGATCGAAAGGTCTTTTTGGTATAAGGTTAGGAATGGAAAAGGTATTAAAAGCTAAATAGTTGTGGTATGGGTTTAAAATTACAACTCTTGGAATCTTTTCTTATTTCCAATACAATTCCTGCCCCTGTCCCTTGATTGGGGTCTCTTGATATTTCTTTTCCGTGCACATTGTGCATGTTGTGCACCCTATGAACGAGCCGTGAGGCGCCTACGTATTCTTCTTTGAGGAATCAGGTCAAACGTAGTTCACTACATAATAGTGAAGATTTTGATCTCTTTTTTTTTTTTTTTTTAATTTGTTTTTATTTTATTGATTCCAAGAGAGGTTAGGAAAGAAACAAGTATGGCTCAAAGGGGAAGCAAATGGTATAGTGTTTGGACAGCAGAATAAATTGTCTTTGTCATTTCAATCTTTGAAATAGTGCTAAATACAAACATTCAAAAGTTATGCATAATATCTCTTTACCGCGTCAGAATTGATCGCCATATCTATGCATTTGCCTTCAATATCTGTTAAACATAGTGCACCATTCGATAATACTCTAGTCACAATGAATGATCCTTGCCAATTCGGAGCAAATTTGCCTTTTGCTTCAACCTGATGTGGAAGAATGCATTTCAGCACATGCTGGCCTACTTCGAACTTCCGGGGACGCACCTTTTTGTTGTATGCTCTTTCTATTCTTCTTTGATATAATTGACCATGGCATACTGCGGTCAATCATTTTTCATCAATCAAATTTAACTGTTCTAGACGGGTTTTGACCCATTCATCATCATCAATCTTTGCTTCGGCAATGATCCGAAGGGAAGGAATCTCAATTTCTGCAGGAATTACTGCTTCAGTGCCGTATACCAACAAATAAGGGGTTGCTCCTACTGAAGTACGAACGGTAGTGCGGTATCCCAACAATGCAAATGGTAATTTTTCATGCCATTGTTTTGAACCTTCTACCATTTTCCGCAGTATCTTCTTTATGTTTTTGTTGGCTGCTTCTACTGCTCCATTCGCCTTGGGCCGATATGGGGTAGAGTTACGATGTGTAATCTTAAACTGTTGACATACTTCTTTCATTAAGTTGCTGTTAAGATTAGCACCGTTATCTGTGATGATCACCTTCGGGATTCCGAATCGACATATAATATTTGAGTGGACAAAATCGACCACAGCTTTCTTGGTCACTGATTTGAATGTCTTGGCCTCAACCCATTTGGTAAAATAATCAATAGCTACTAGAATGAATCTGTGTCCATTGGATGCTGCCGGTTCAATTGGTCCAATCACATCCATGCCCCAAGCAACGAAAGGCCATGGTGCCGACATTGTGTGCAACTCGGATGGTGGAGAATGAATCAAATCTCCGTGTATTTGGCATTGATGACATTTGCGTACAAAACTGATACAATCTCTCTCCATGGTAAGCCAATAGTAACCAGCCCGTAGGATCTTCTTTGCCAACACATATCCACTCATGTGGGGTCCGCAAACTCCTGAATGTATTTCAGACATGACAGTTGTAGCTTGTCTGGCATCTATGCATCTTAATAATCCAAGATCTGGTGTTCTTTTATACAGAACTCCTCCGCTTAAGAAGAATCCATTTGCTAATCGCCTGATGGTCCTCTTTTGATCTCCTGTGGCTTGTGCGGGATATATGCCCATCCTGATATATTCCTTGATGTCGTGGAACCATGGTTCTCCATCAAATTCTTCTTCAACCATATTGCAATAAGCGTGCTGATTGTGGATTTGAATATGTATTGGATCCACATAAGCTTTGTCTGGATGGTGCAACATTGATGCTAGGGTAGCCAATGCATCGGCAACTTCATTATGGATTCTTGGAATATGTTGGAATTCCACTGATTGAAACCACTGACAAAGATCATGCAGACATTGTCGGTATGGTATGAGCTTCAAATCTCGGGTTTCCCATTCTCCTTGAATTTGATGTACCAAAAGATCCGAATCTCCCATGACTAAGATTTCTCGGATACCCATGTCTGCAGCTAGCCTTAACCCCAAAATGCAAGCTTCATATTCAGCCATATTATTGGTGCAATAAAATCGCAATTGAGCTGTAACAGGATAGTGATGCCTTGTTTCAGAAATGATTACAGCTCTTATTCCTACTCCTTTCATGTTGGCGGCTCCATCAAAGAAAAGTTTCCAGCCAGGTTTTTCGATTTGTTCCACCTCGTTGATATGCATTGTTTCTTCATCAGGAAAATAAGTCTTCAACGGCTCATATTCCTCATCGACCGGGTTTTCGGCTAAATGATCGGCCAGTGCTTGAGCCTTCATTGCAGTTCTAGTCACATAGATGATGTCGAATTCCGTGAGCAATATCTGCCACTTTGCAAGTCTTCCCGTTGGCATAGGCTTTTGAAAAATGTATTTCAAGGGATCCAAACGAGAAATGAGGTAAGTAGTGTAGGATGACAAATAGTGTTTCAATTTTTGAGCTACCCATGTTAGGGCGCAACATGTCTTTTCCAGATGAGTATACTTAACCTCATAAGTTGTGAACTTCTTGCTAAGGTAGTAGATGGCCTGTTCTTTTCTGCCAGTGAGGTCATGCTGCCCTAATACACAACCAAATGAATTTTCCAAAACCGTCAAGTAAAGAATCAAAGGTCTTCCTGGCTCTGGCGGGACCAACACGGGTGGGTTTGATAAGTACCCTTTTATTTTATCGAACGCTTCCTGACACTCATCGGTCCATTTGACTGCAGCATCCTTTTTTAACAATTTGAAAATTGGCTCGCAGGTTGTTGTGAGCTGAGCAATAAACCTACTGATATAATTTAACCTTCCCAACAAACTCATTACTTCAGTTTTGTTTCTTGGGGGTGGCAGTTCTTGGATGGCTTTGATCTTTGATGGGTCTAGCTCGATGCCTCGTCGACTGACTATGAATCCCAGCAATTTTCCAGATGGAACTCCGAATGCGCACTTGGCAGGGTTAAGCTTGAGGTTGTACCTGCGAAGTCTTAAGAAGAACTTCCTCAAATCCCCAACGTGGTTGGTCTGATGCTTTGATTTTATGATTACATCATCCACGTATACCTCAATTTCCTTGTGTATCATATCATGAAACACTGTGGTCATTGCTCTCATATAGGTTGCTCCGGCGTTCTTCAAACCGAATGGCATTACCCTGTAGCAATAAGTTCCCCATGGTGTGATGAATGCCGTCTTTTCTGCATCTTCTTCATCCATTAGAATTTGATGATATCCGGCATAACAGTCCACGAAAGATCCTATATCATGCTTGGCATAATTGTCGATCAAGATATGGATATTGGGTAATGGGAAATTATCCTTTGGACTTGCTTTGTTGAGATTGCGATAGTCGACGCATACTCTAATTTTGCCGTCTTTCTTTGGCACAGGAACGATATTAGCTAACCAAACAGGATATCGAGTGACTCGAATGACCTTTGCTTCCAATTGTTTGGTGATTTCTTCTTTAATTCTCACACTCATATCAGGCTTGAATTTTCTCAGCCTCTGCTTGACAGGAGGCACCATTGGATCGGTGGGCAATTTGTGGACCACTAAATCAGTGCTCAAGCCCGGCATATCGTCATATGACCATGCAAAAACATCTTTGAATTCTATGAGTGCTTTAATTAAATCCTCTCGGATTTTTGGCTCGAGATGGACACTTATTTTAGTTTCTCGGACATTACTCGTGTCCCCTATATTGACATCCTCGGTATCATTCAAGTTAGGTTTGATTTTTTCCTCAAAGTGAATTAACTCTTTACTAATCTCTTCAAAAACCTCATCTTCATCATATTCTGATTCATAATCACAATATGTTTCTTGAATTAATATTTCGGAATCAGATTGATTTTTAAGACTGGGCTGAAGATTCCTCATGCATGCCATATCACTAGAGCCAGCATAAAAAGAACTGTACAAAAAAAAAGAAAAAGAAAAGAAAGCTATTAGGAATGATAATAAAAAGGAAACTGCTTTTTATTGGATAATGAAAGATAACAAGGTTTTGCACGCTTCAAACCAACTGTAAGATAAATTTTGGGATTACAACCTTGAAATATCCCAAACAAACTGAAAGAAAATCAAAATAAACTACCAAGACTCCTTTCGAATTGGGAGAGGAGTGGCTTTCCAATTATTGAGCTTTGTTTTTGGTCCAACGAATTGAACTTCTGCGTTGCTACACCCTTCTCCGTCTTCCAGCATATTTACATCACTAAACAATTTCTCGAACCTTTCAATTAATTCCTCCTCAGGATTGACCTGGGATTTAGGAATTGTTGTTATCGGGCGATTTTTAGCACCGGTCTTGACAAAAGATTTCAACAGCTGTAGTACTGGTTTTGGAAGAACCCATGCTTGGTGTTTCAACTTCCTGGCTCTCATCACGTCATTGGCGGTCGGTGTGAATCCTAAACCGAATGTTCCCCAGTTTTCGGGGAGAGATACTGGTTGTACAATTCCTTGCAAAGATAAGCCCAGGCCTTTGCCGGGTATAAAGCCATTCTTCAGCATTTCATAAGCTACCATGACTGATGTAGAGGATACCTTTGGATTCGCAAGGTATTTTCCTTCTGGAATTTTCTCTACCGACACTGTGTCTGACACTTGGTATACCCATGGTCCTTGGTCAATTTCTGCCCCCTCGACTGGTACAATGGTGCTGTTGTGAGCATTTAAATTTTCTTCTCCATGCACGACTATTTCTTGATGGTCCCATTCAAACTTGACAACCTGATGTAATGTTGACGGGACTGCTTTAGCAGCATGGATCCATGGTCGACCCAACAACAAGTTGTAAGAAACAGTCATGTCCAAAACTTGGAATTCCATTGTGAATTCAACTGGCCCTATAGTTAGTTCCAACACTATGTCGCCAAATGAATCTCTACTTCCACCGTCAAATCCTCGTACGCAGATACTGTTCTTTTGGATCCTCTCCTCTTTAATTTTTAATTTGTTTAAAGTGGAGAGAGGGCATATGTTTGCACTGGACCCATTGTCGACCAATACCCGGGTTACTACGGAGTTTTCACATTTCACGGTGAGGTAAAGAGCTCTGTTGTGCTCGGTACCTTCCACAGGTAATTCATCATCAGCAAATGTAATCCTGTTCGTCTCAAAGATTCTGTTGGCTATTTTGCCCAAATGATTTACAGAGATATTTTCAGGAACATGAGCTTCATTCAGGATTTTCATCAATGCCAGACGGTGTTCCTCTGAATGGATCAGTAATGACAACAATGAAATTTGAGTGGGGGTCTTCTTTAATTGATCCACAACAGAATAATCATGGAGCTTCATTTTTCTTAAAAACTCCTCCGCCTCTTCTTCCGTCACAGCTTTCTTTGTGGGCATTGGATTGTTTTTAGTTTTTCTCAGCTCTTCGGGAGTAAAACATCTTCCCGAACGAGTCAAGCCTTGTACCTCACACACTTCTTCCTTGATTTCTTTGCCTTTGTACATTACGGTCACCCGTTCATAGTTCCATGGGATGGCTTTGTTGTTGATGATTGGCAGCTGAATTACAGGTGCAATAATAACCCGATCTGTACGTGCTCCTTCCACAATTACGACGGGTTTGTTAGCAACCCCTGGTACTATCACCTTTGTCCTCTCTTGTTTTGCGGCAACTTTGTTCGATGATCCCTCATCGACTATCATAGACGGTTCACCACCATTCTTGTTATGCTTAGACACCGGCTTCTCCTCCATTAACTGCTTATCTGGCTTGGTTTCATGAGACTTGATCATCATGACAGTTTGTGACGGCTTTTTGTCTCCCCATCAGCTTGTATGATTTCTATCATATTAGCCTCTTGATGGGCTGGCATTGGATTTCTATTGATATTTGGAGCTTCAGGGGTTTGAACCTCGATTTTATTAGTATCAATCAGCTCTTGTATTGCATTTTTCAAATGCCAACATTTCTCCGTATCATGGCCTGGTGTACCGGAGCAATATTCACAGCTAATGGTGTAATCCAGATTCTTTGGTGGAGGATTGGGTAGCTTGGATTGTATTGGTCTCAACATGTCTAACTGTCTCAGCCTGTGGAACAGACTAGTGTAAGACTCTCCCAATGGAGTGTAAGTTTTCTTTTTCTGTTCCCTTTCTCCCCTGAATGCTGGCCTAGGCCTGAAACCTGGTCCGGAATAAGCTCGGGGGTAGGTATTTGGTGTGACAGGAGCACGCCAATTGGTGTGAACAGGTGGCTGATTATATGCTTGAGCGTGGTTAATGGCGAAATGAGGCTCTGAAGGGTGATAGTAATGTTGGGATGAATCATGGTGGTAAGCTGATTGGCGAGGTCGTTGCTGATTATAGTAAAGCGGTGAACCCCTGGGTCCTGGCCAAATTCCTGAATCAACTACGGTTGCTTCCTCCCTCTTCTTTCTTCCGATTCCTCCTACCCCGCCTTGAATAGCTTGAGTAGTTGCCTTAATTGCTGAATAGCTCATGATTTTGTTTGTCTTGAGGCCTTATTCCACCATACCTCCCATCTTCACTACCTCGTTGAATGATTTTCCAACCGCTGAAACCAAGTGGGCGTAGTAAGTTGGTTCCAAGGCTTGGAGGAAGTAGTCTACCATTTCGCTCTCCTTCATAGGAGGATCCACTCTTGCCGCCTGTTCTCTCCACCGAAAACCATACTCTCTGAAACTTTCATTGTGTTTCTTCTCAAATTTGGTCAAAGATAATCGATCTGGGATGATTTCCAGATTGTATTGGAAATGGTATGCGAATGCCTGTGCCAGGTCATCCCAGGTGTACCATCTTCCATGGTCTTGGCGTGTATACCACTCCAAAGCTGATCCGCTTAGACTTTGACTGAAGTAAGCCATCAATAATTCATCCTTTCCCCCAGCTCCTCGCATCTTGCTACAGAAACCCCTTAAGTGGGCTACTGGGTCGCCGTGCCCGCTGTATAGGTCAAATTTGGGCATCTTGAAGCCAAATGGCAATTGTACATTAGGGAATAAGCATAAATCTTTGTAGGCTACACTGACTTGCCCACCTAATCCTCGCATGTCTCGGAACGACTGTTCTAGACTTTTGACCTTCCTGAACATCTCTTCTTGTTCAGCATTTTTGGCTGGCTTGTCAATTTCGGTTGGGAGATCAAACCGAGGAGCAGGTGAATTGATTTCGGAGGCTTTGAAGGTGGGCTCCGGGGGGTAATATTGGTTGTCTTGGGCCTGAAATGTAGGCTCACTAGGAGATTTGTGAAATGTAGCAGGGGGAGGTGCTACAAAAACAGGAGTCATAGGTGGAGGAAGGTACGGAACTGGTTTTGGAGGTGGAGACTGTGGTGTCTGAGAGGTGGTGCCTCGGTAGTGCTGATAAATGGGGAAACTCGGGGATAATTCAGTGGTGATATTATCCTGAGTTTGGATTATTGATGGAGCAGGGTTATTTGGGTAAGATGGGGGCAACTGTCCTGTAGACCAAGCTTGGTACATTTCTGCCATTTGCTGCTTGAGCTTAAGCATTTCCTCTTTCATTTTCCCGACATCCATCTCTTCTATCTCCATACTTGTGTCAACATCTGGGATAGACATACTTTCGGGTATTGGTCCTTTTGATCTTGTGTGATAGTGATAATATGCCAGTATACTCTTTAGAGAAACTAACTGGTTGAATTCTGAAAATGGACAAACTTGTTAGTTTTGAGAGTTTAACACATATATAATCACACGTTGAGATGCAATGCTCCTAGACAAATAATCCCTTTCTATTATGCATTCGCTCGGTTGCTTGTATCGTCCCAGCTTTATTGAAATTGAAAAATTGTCATTCGCTTTTATTTACTATAGATATCTTTATCGTGGTGGTCGACTCTTAGAGATTGCCTATGTATTATGTCAAACATGAATCAGACCTTGCGTAGTTCGGACCAAAGTCAATCATGTTTATTTATTACACAAAGATGGAATTACATTCGAAAACTTTAAGAAAATAGCTTGAAACACACACACTTAAATCAGAATAAAAGATACAATTCATAACATCTCACAAAATGCCCCACTTTCCACTTTTGTTCTCTAATATTGGATTATCTGCTCAATGTGGGGCTTGACCTGGATGGCCTCCCAGCGTACGATACATCCTTTCCAACTCTATTGCTAGATGACGAGCAAAAGTGGGCGCATGCTCTGTAAACCTTTCATAATCCATTCCTTGGCAGTTTACATAACTTTGAGATGTGAAGACTGCCAAGTCGTGGACTTGTGCCCTGAAACCTTGGAGACGTTGGTCTTGGTCTTGCAATTGCTGCTGACGAGTGGTGGCTATGTCTCTGACACGGTTTTCACGATCTAAAGCTGATTCTAATAGAGCTCGGAGTCTGGCCTGCTCTAATCTTGCTTGTGATCTTTCCCTGTCGAGGTCTGCTTGTTGGTATTCTCTGTTGTATCTTCTTGCCTCTTCTAGTTGTGCACGAAGCTGGTCTTCTGATCGCATCCAATAGTCTTTTTCCTTCTTGAATTGAGCCTTGTCTTTTTCGGATTGCCTATCCTGGCGTTCCTTGTTAGATCTGGCTTCTTCATTTAATTGTTGGATCCTTTCTTTTGCTTTGCTCAATGCCCTTTCGTTTTCTGCAAGAATGGAGTCAAAATCTTGCATTTTTTCGAAGAGATTGGCGATGGTTTTTTGATCTTTCCAGCTTCTCTTTGGCGTTTCAGAGACTCTTTTCATTTTTTGGAATCGAGCATGAAGATTTTCATTCTCACAAGCTAGACTCTTTTTCTCGCCTTTGGCTTCTTGTTCTTGCAAATCTTTCTCCAAACTGAGGCTTCTTAGATTTTCTTTTAGGGCATGGATAGTGGCTTTGTACCCTTTTTCTTTTTCTCCCCAGATTAACCGCTCTTGGATTTTATCATTGAAATTTTGAACATGGGGTCTTTTTGTTGGCCTTTTTAGCTCAGGTTCCGGTACATCATCCACGCGGGACCGCTTTTCGAACCACCTTGCATATCCAGGATTTATCTCACCCTTGGTAGCGTCTAGGACTTGAGTATCACTTTTCAAGTATCGGCACCCATTCCACATCTGCTGAAGTAGAGCTTCGGGAATAGTGGCTTCTGGGTGTAATTCGATTACTTGCATACTCAAATCTTCCTCATCAGGAACTATTTGATATCTCCCTAGTTGCCTTAGGACTCTTAGTGGTGCATATGGCTGAATGCTTCTCAATCCCAATAGTAGTAGATAACTATTTGAGGTTGACATATGTATTACTTCTCTCATCGGGAGCCATCCCAGAGTCCATTCAATTTGATTTGTCGTTAAAGCCTTTAGATGAGATACCCATGCTTCTATCCCTTCTGGAGCTTGGTAATTTTTTTGTTCTTTCCTCATAGCTCTCGATGCAATTAGCTCTGTTCGACCCATACTGTATGATCTTGGGTTGTTGTTGGAGATGTTCAATCACCCATATTTGCAACAAAATTTTGCATCCTTCGAAAACCTTCGCCCCTGATTTGCATAAAGTCAAAGCCCGATAAATATCTGACAGAATGATGGGGACAAGGGTGTGATTTTCTTTAGTGGTGAGGATTTGCACAATTTTTGCGGTGCGAATATCAATTGTTCGCTCTTTATTTGGGAAGACCATGACTCCTAGAAAAGCCACCATGAAAGCAAATCGTCGGTGTATCTGCCAGGTGTCTTTGTTTTGCTTATTAGTAAGGCCTTTCTCATGAATTTCGAACCCATCTGACTTTCCAAATCTGGAATACAAAAAGTTGAAGGAACAACATCCATTGATGACATTGCTTTTCCTGATTTGACTGCTGATGTTCAGAAGACCGAAGAATCGATGTATTGAAGGAGCCTTTGTGAATATCAAGCTTTGATTTCTTAAACTTCCGTCAAAACCAACATAGCCAGCTACCTCCTCTAATGTAGGAGTAAGCTCGAAGTCAGAGAAACGGAAAACATTGTGAACAGGGTCCCAGAAAGTTACTAATGCCGTAATCAGATCATCCCGAGGCTCAACTTTCATAATGTCCGTGAGATTTCCCAAATGCTTGACGACCCATTTTTGACCGTCTTCGCCCAAATCATACCACCACATTTGAAGCTGACATAGAAATTCCTCCGTACTTGTGGATGAGGGGCTTTGTGTGGTGCTCATTTTGTATCTGAAATTTAATTTTAATAAAGTCAAAATTTATTTTGGGAAAATTTATACTAAAATTTATTTTCGAATTTTTTTTTTCATTAAATATTTTTATTTCAAAATTTAAAACTATTTTTTTTCGAAAATTTTAAAACAACCCATTTTATTCCTTGCTTCTTCCCATGATTTTATTTAAGCTGGTCAACAAGCATGTTTGAGGCAAATGAATGCACAAGTAGCAAGTAGGATGCATCGTGATGGTCTTTTAATTTTGGGTTCACCTGTCCTAGACAGACCCAACCCCTGTGTTGAGTCTCCAAGGGCAAATGCATATGATGCAAATATTCGTTCCTACTAGGGATCCGGTACATGGCTGAGTTATTCTAAGTGTAAAACCTTAGGTTGATTGTTCTAAACCTGGCTTACCCAAACGGACAGTTTGAGCCGAAGTGGGGGTAACGTACCGGGAGCACGAAAGTCTGCCCGGCCTAGTTACTTGTCCCAACTCCGTCTTATTTGGTATGACTTTAACAGAAAGGTGGGTCACGCGCACGTGTACACCATAAATTCAGAAGACTCAGAAAGAAGGGGGTTTCGTAGCAGTTGTATATATTCACAATTCAAATAATATTAAAGCGGTAAAAAAAACATTTAGCATATTAGCATATAAACAGTTGAAAATTATATAGTAAGTAAAGCCAATAAAACAGATATTTTAAGCTCGAATTCTTTAAACCCTGAACCAATGGTTCTGGGTTACAACAACATTTTATCCCCAGCAGAGTCGCCAGAGCTGTCGCACCTCCTTTTAGCCGCGCCCGCGGGGCGCGTCGGGAGTTTTCTCCAATTAAAGGACAGTCGAAACGGGATTTGTTTATTTGTTTCAGAGTCGCCACCTGGGAATTTTGAGGCGTCCCAAGTCACCAATTATAATCCCTGAATCGAGGAGAATATGACTCTGTTTATTTTTCTGCGAACCAAAAATCCTGAGTAAGGAATTCTGTTAATCCGGAAGAAGGTGTTAGGCATTTCCGAATTCCGTGGTTCTAGCACGGTCGCTTACCTGTTTTTATTATTGGCTTAATCATCTTGATTTTATTAAATATATTGATGTTATCTGATTTTACTACCGCTTATACTTATCGTGATTAAGGACCCTTCTTCGAATCGAATTACGCGTACGTATATTCGTGTTACAAATTTAAAAATGCGGAATTGTGTCACGCGTACGTGTACACAATAATTTTTTGATAATATTTTAAGCAATCATTTTTCCGAGATTGTGTTGAATCAAGAATATTTATTTTTATTGAATAGTGAACCGTACATCTCGGGTTTTTATGAAATTGATTTAACGTCTTTGGAAAAATCCTTTTATTAAATATTTGTTCGAAATTGCGCGTACGCATAATCCGAATTTTTGCTTCTAAAATATAATCAAGGTACGCGAACGTATCCCTAATTGCGCAAAAATATTTGCAATGATATTAAGGATTTTTCCACAAATTATTCATACATTTTTATATGAAACTCATGACAAATTCCCATTTAAGGTTTCAAAGAACTTACAATATTAAATGTTGACCGTTGATTATATTTTCCGAATATAAATAATTTATTCCAACTGTTCAAATTCAAAGGACATAATAAAAATATGATTAATACTATCTCATAATAAAAATATGATTAATACTATCTTTTTTAAAAAAATATATGACATATATATATATATATATATACATGCCGAAGAATAAATGGCATATGGAACTAAAAATAAATAATTCATAAAGGGAAGGAAATATTTTCGAGAATTTTCATTGTTTACTTAATACAAATTCTATTTCTAATTATCAATGATGTAAAATGTGGCAATCTATGCTTGTACATCTCTTTTCATTCTCATACACTCACTTTTAATCTAATAGGCCTAATTACTTGTTCTCTTTGTTTTATGAAAGTAGATAAGCATCGAATTTGTAGAAAGGGAATTATTATGCAAGTTAATTTAACAAAGTTACATTACATGCAACCCGACTATTTGGCGTAAGCATTCATAACGTTCTGTCATCATGACGAGCTATACCAACTTACTTTACTCATATGATTATACCTGTCATCATACCATATAATAACTTATACCAATCTAAACAAAATCATACTCATTACAAAATATTCTACTAATGTAACTTCTTTATCTTTGCATTTAGCTAATAGTATTAAGGGATGCAATCAATGGTCCATTTTTATGCCTTATTCCTTGTCTTGACAATTTATTAAACTAATGAGATAATGAACTAATATTATTACAAACCTTTATACAAACTTTTAAAATAAGACAAATAGCCCATAGCTATCAAATTGAATGTACTACTAATTAACTAACATGAAACAAAAAATGAAATTTAAATTGATGAACTTGGACAAATAAAAATAGACTTTCAGTTCAAGCTTTATCGACAAGTCATGTTGAATCTCTTTTCAACTTAAAATTTAAAAGACATATACCTGAAAATGGAGGTAGAAGAAGTAAGTTTCAGCAGTTACAGCAGTAACAAATTCAGTAGAATATACTGATAACACAGTAAATCTTATCAAGAATAGGATTCGAAGAGCCCAGATGCACAGTAAGATACTTTGAAAGACTTCAGATTTTAACTAAACAGTGGAATCACACAAAATTGAACATATTCAACACAAGAACAATATTTCAGATTTCAGCCTTTCTTCAGTTACAAATTCAGTTTGTTTCTGATTTTCTGTTTCTGCTGCTGTATCTGTGTGTGAGTGTATATGTGAGTGTGCTATTTTCTGTTTTCTTTCTTTAAAATCTCAGCCCTCAAAATCTCTTAAAGATTCTCTCTTAAAAATTCTCTCTGCCTTTCTTTTTCTTTATTAAAATCTTCCCTCTGAAAATTTCTGCCCTTAGAAATTCTCTTCTGAAAATTCTGTTTTTTCTTCAGAATTCTATTTTTTTTCTCTCTTAAAATTCTCTCTTTCTCACTCCAAAAATTCTCTTCCTTTTGTCTGTCCAGCTCCTGTATTTATACAGGGCTGGTCTTAGGCAATTTAAGTGCTTCTTGGACCCCCTTCTTCTTTTTAAAAAACAGAAAATCCCATTATGTAAAACCTTTTCCCTGATTTTCAGCAGTCCATTATCCCTTGTTCCCCATTAGTATCATTAACTAATAGCTACTAATATTACATTATAATATACTAGTACTAACACCCTGTTTTTTACTGTTTCATTCCCATAAGTGCCCCTGAAATCCTAATGTTATTACTGAAAAATCAGAACCTTCAGCAAAACATATTCTAAAATCTGTACAGACTCAGTTATCTTTCTGATTTACAGCTAAATCAATCCTATTAACCTCCTAAACACAATTGTATTTGACCAACTTTTGTAAACTGGAATTCAAACTGGACATTACAACACTGAATTCAGAACTAACATCATAACAGCATATTTCTGAAATTATCAAAACAATTCAGACTGGACTTAACATTAAACCAAAATCAAACACACACAGGATCATTGTCAATACTGACAATGCCCTGAAACTTTAATGTTCAGACAATAACATATACAACATACATTTGAATTCACTGATTCACAGACAATCATGATTTAATTGACGAGCATTAATCAATTGACTATTTACAACATTTGTCAATAATTAGTCTAAAATAGAAGCAGACTGTTTTAGTCAACATTTTCAGAAATAAAAAAAATTCGTAATATAACTAATCGACGAACTTAATCGAGTCGATTACACACAATGTAAATAACCACAACCAACAGAAACAATTCACATTCGGATTAAATAGACAGAAATGACAGAATTGATCAAAACAAACATGAAAAATTAACAAGCTATTAATACGGACAGCAATACATGTAGAATACACAAAAAAATAAATAGAAAAATACCTCTGAACTTTAATTTTATTCTGACTCGAACTCAACTTGGATTTCGGATTTTTGTTTGAAATCAAACTGACCTTAGTCGAAGTATTTTCCAATGAAAATACTTCGACTAAGGTCGATTAAACCTCAATCTTCATCATAATCTGAACCGAATCCGGAAGTTCGGTATTTTTTAAGGTTCTTAAAAACTCGATTTGGGATTTAACCATTTCTGGTCAGATTCGAGAAGAACCAAAGATATTCTAGGCACGAGGGAGGCCAGGAGGGTAACTGGTGTGAGTTTGAAACAGATCTGGGTAAATTTTTGTTGGGTCCGAATCTTCAAAAGAAGATTCGAGAAGTTCCGAACGGATTCGAACCTAACAACCAACAGATCCATACTCAGGATGACTAGGGGAAGCCATGGTGTTAATTTGGGGCTGATTGGTTTAGATCAAGTTTTCAGGCCAACCTTCGATTTAAGATTCGAAGAGTTGTGGCCTGATTCGAAGGAAACTAAGGTTGGATTTGTGTAGGGGAGGTTCAGGAGGTCCTAGGGTGTTAAGTTGGTGACCGGCGGCGTTGATGCCGCCGGGTTTCAGGCGAAGGGGAATAGGGGCGGCTAGGGTTAGGGGTCTGTTTAGAACGATGATGAACAGGAGCGGAGAGGGGGGGTGTTCAGTTAGGGGCTGGGTAAGGTTTGGGATTTATATAGGGGTAGGGTGGATTGGTATCGTCCGTTGGATCAATTAGAATGGAGGGCTAGGATCTATTCACTTAACCAAACGATGTCGTTTGGTTTAAGTTGGGGGACTGGTTGAACCGGGTCAATGGATCGGGTAAGGGTCTTGGGTTCGGGTGATGAGATCTTGGCCGTTGGTTGGATTTAATC
This sequence comes from Nicotiana tabacum, assembly GCF_000715075.1. NCBI lineage: Eukaryota > Viridiplantae > Streptophyta > Magnoliopsida > Solanales > Solanaceae > Nicotiana > Nicotiana tabacum. The sequence goes on from NC_134085.1 coordinate 14,597,018, forward strand.
CAACGGCCCTTGATGAGAGATGACCAAACGACGTCGTTTGGTTCTGGCTTTGAATTGGACCGGACAGGGCTGTTTTGGATTGGGCTGTGAAAGGGATTCAATTGATTTGGGCCTGGATTTTAATCCAGGTCCAAATCTTATAACTTGTATGCAATTTTTTTATTTTCTGATTTTATTAAAAAAAATCCTAATCCTAATAAAAAAAATCAAAATTACAATAATATTAACTATAATATAATTTTAACTTCTCAAAAATATATTAATCAATCTATAATAATTATTTAACACATAGACAAAACATCAATCAAACAATGAAACATTTGAAATAGAATTAATGCATATTTTTGTGATTTTATTTTAAATTAACTTAATTAAATGCGTACTTAAATCCTAGATATACATGAGACATGTACTTTTATTTTTATTTTGTTTAATTATAACAAAACAAACATTTTACGGACATAAACAAATATTTAACACCACGCAAAATTCAGAAATTACACAGTAAAAGAAATTTATTTTATTTTTTTGATTTATTTTGGAGTAGTTTTTCGTAAGGCAAAAATTACGTGCTCACAATTGTTATCCAATTTTAGGGTAAACAGTTTGGCGCCCACCGTGGGGCTAAGGATAATAGTGATTGCCTGGTATTAATCCTCATAACACACACTGCTTTACGCTTGTTCTCATAATTGTCTTTGATTTCAGGAGTCAACATGTCAAACTCTCAAGTAGCACCCACTCACACGGACACGGTCTTGGTCTTCATGGCGAGAACGAAAATGTTGCCGCCCCCGAAAACGGAGCTCCTCCAGTCAACCCCAACGGACCACCGGCCGTAGACCCAGTTGGTGTCATCTCCCATATTGCCATCAATGGGAATTTGGGCATCGACCCTAAGAATACCATCCGTATGATGCTCCAGCAGTCGATCAAAATGCACAGAGCGGTGAAAAAGGCGAAACGAGCCTTCGAATGATATGCGAGATGTTGCAGACTCAACAAGTTGCGATAACACAACTCCAAAATCAGAATCGAGCACCAAGCATAATTGAGCTCGAAATATCACAAAAAGTTATTCACTGAGTCAGACCTGTACCGAAGAGACCGAATGCCAATAAATCGGGGACTGACCCCACCATTATGAAAATGCTCGAGGATCTCACTAAACGAATTGAATTAGGTGAAAAGAAAATCGAGGTTAATGATAAAAAGGTAGAAACGTACAACTCTCGGGTTGACCAAATATTGGGGGAACCGCCGATTCTAAAGGGTTTGGATTCGAAGAAGTTCGTGCAGTAGCCTTTTCCTCTGAGTGCGGCTCTGAAGCCCATCTCATAGAAATTCCGTATGCCAGAAATTCCCAAATACAATGGGACCACCGACCCTAATGAGCATGTCACTTTTTACACATGCGCAATAAAGGGGAATGATTTACAAGATTATGAGATTGAATCTGTTCTATTGAAAAAAATTGGAGAAACTTTATCGAAAGGGCGATGATACGGTACCACAATTTTCCACCCAATTCCATCGATTTCTTTGCCATGCTTGATGATTCATTCGTAAAGGCACCCGCCAGTGCAATAAAGGTTGCGATTAGGAAGTTGGACCTCTTCAAAGTGAGACAAAAGGACAATGAAATGTTAAGGGAATTCGTATCCCAGTTCCAAATAGAACGCATGGACCTACCCCCGATCATAGATGATTGGGCTGTTCAAGCCTTCACTCAAGGTTTGAACAAGCAAAGTTCGATAGCATCACAATAACTAAAGCAGAATTGAATTGAATATTCAGCTGTGACCTGGGCCGATGTACATAATCGATATCAGTCGAAGATCAAGGTCGCGGATGATCAATTGGGAACCCCTTTTGGTTCTGTTTACTCAAATAGGCCCGTCGGTAGAATTCAAAGGTACATCGATAGAGAACCCCTATCAAACAGAGATCGTTACCGACCATACAACGCAAATCGTAAAAATAGTGGCCCAGGATGCAATCCCATTCGAAATGATCGAAGGAATGATCGAGGACAGAGCTCCCCAGGGTTCATGAGTAAAAGTGACTTCGATAAACATGTCGAGCCCACAAAAGCACCACGACTATTAGAATACAACTTCAACATCGATGCATCAGGTATTGTGTCAGCCATCGGATGGATTAAGGATACTAGATGTCCCAGAACCCTACACACCGATCCAGCTCAAAGGAAACCTAATCAAATATGCAAATACCATGGTACCCATGGACACAAAACCGAAAACTGCAGACAACTGAGGGACTCGTCTATTCAATGAGGGTCACTTCGAGAATTCTTAAGTGATCGGGTAAAGAATCACTTCAAAAATAGGGATTTAAACAGGCAAAACGAGAAGGAAGAGCCACAACATGTGATTTATATGATTATTGGAGGGGTCAATATTCCTCAAGGACCAATATTCAAACACGCCAAAGTGACGATCACAAGGGAAAAGCAAGCCCGGGACTACTTACTAGAAGAAGCCTTGTGTTTCAATGACGAGGATGCAGAAGGGATCGAATAGCCTCACAATGACGTACTGGAAATATCTATCCTTATGAATAAAATTCAAGTTAAATGTGTGCTGATTGATCCAGGTAGCTCAACAAATATTATTCGATCCAGGGTTATAGAATAACTCGGTCTCCAAGATCAAATCGTGCATGCAGCTCGAGTACCTAATGACTTCAACATGACAAGTGAAACCACCAAAGGGGAAATCATTTTGCTAGTAAATGTGACCGGGACTATTTAGGAAACAAAAATCCAAGTGATCGAAGGTGACATGAGGTATAACGCACTGCTCAGAAAGCCTTGGATTCATAACATGAGAGCAATGCTCTTGAAGCTTCATCAAGTCTTGAAATTCACAACATCAGAAGGAATCAAAATGGTGTACAGTGAACAACCCGCCGCCAAAGAAATGTTTACAATCGATGAGGTAGTACAATATCAGCGCTTTCATCAATAAAGGGATTGGAGTCAAAGGGATAACAAGAAGTCAAATAGCAACCACAGTCAATGCCCTCAGCCCGATCAAAGGAGCAGGAAATTTTTGAAGATGACGATTATATGATACCTCGAACCTTCATAATCCCTGATGATTCTGATGCAACAAAGTCAACGGTCAAAGAACTGGAATAGATCGTACTGGTTGAGCACCTACCTGATCGAAAGGTATACCTGGGCACGAGGTTAACTCCCGAGCTCAGGAAAAAACTAGTTCATTTCTTTTTAAATAACATGGATTGTTTTGCTTGGTCCCACCTAGATATGATAGGGATCCCACCGGAGATCGCTACACATCGGTTGAGCTTGGACCTAAAGTCCATGCATTCATTAAGGACGAGGTAATAAAACTTCTCATTATAGGATCCATTCGGGAGGTGAAATATCCCGAATGGTTAGCAAATGTATTTTTAGTCCCTAAAAAGGGAAACAAACTTAGAATGCGCGTAGACTATAAAGATTTAAACAAGGCATGCCTTAAAGATTCCTTTCCTATGCCAAATATCGATCGCATGATCGATGCCACGGCCGACCCCGAGATCCTTAGTTTTCTCGATACATACTCCAGGTACAATCAAATATAGATGGACCCGAGGATCAGGAAAAGACTCCGTTCATCACTAAGTACGACACCTATTGCTATAATTTAATGTCTTTTGGACTAAAAAAATGCTGGTGCTACTTACCAACGCTTAGTAAACCGAATGTTCGAAGAAAAAATAGGTAAATCAATAGAGGTTTATATTGAGGATATGCTAGTTAAGTCCCTGCGAGCATAGGACCATTTAAAACACTTGCAGAAAACCTTCGACATACTGAGAAAGTATAACATAAAGCTCAACCCTGAGAAATGTGCATTCGGGGTCAGTTCGGGTGAGCTCCTCGGCTTTATTGTATCAAATTGGGGAATTGAAATCAACCCCGACAAAATCAAGGCAATCGAAGATATCATAGTTGTTGATAATGTCAAGGTTGTACAAAGGTTAACATGACACATAACCGCTCTGGGTCGATTTATTTCGAGGTCCTCAGATAAGAGCCACCGGTTCTTCTCACTGCTTAAGAAAAAGAGCAATTTTGCGTGGACCCCAGAATGTCAACAGGCCTTGGAGGAACTCAAACGATACCTGTCGAGCCCGCCATTGCTTCACACCCCAAAGGCGGACAAGCAACTTTACTTATACTTGCGGTCTCGGAGATAGCGGTAAGTAGGGTCTTAGTTCGAGAAGAACAAGGTACACAATTTCCTATTTATTATGTTAGTAAGACCTTAGGTGAAGCCGAAACCCGGTACCCATACTAAAAAAAATTAGCGCTTGCTTTAATAAACACCTCTAGGAAATTAAAACCATATTTTCAATGTCACCCAATGTGTTGTAACCACCTATCCCCTTCGCAACATTTTGCACAAGCCCAAACTTTTGGGTCGATTGGCCAAATGGGCCGTCGAGATCAGCGGGTACGATATCGAGTATCAACCCCGAATGGCCATCAAGTCTCAAATTTTGTCAGACTTCGTGGCTGACTTCATGCCAGCCCTCGTATCCGAGGTCGAAAAGGAACTATTATTAACATATGGTACATCATCGAGGGTGTGGACCCTCTTCATAGACGGTGCTTCGAACGTGAAGGGGTATGGGCTACGCATTGTTTTGCAGCCACCCACAGGTAATACAATTAGACAGTCTATCAGACTCCGAAATTAACAAAAAATGAGGCCGAGTATTAGACCATGATTTCAGGTCTCGAGCTAGCTAAGAGCTTGAGAGCGGAGGTCATCGAGCCCAAGTACGACTCCTAACTTGTGGTAAATCAGGTCAACAGAACTTTTGAAGTTCGAGAAGATAGAATGCAGAGGTACTTGGACAAACTACAAGTGTCTCTACATCGATTTAAAGAATGGACCCTTCAACACGTACCTCAAGATGCCCTTGCAAATTTGGGGTCATCGATCAAAGATGACGAACTTAGCTCGAGGACTGTCGTACAACATTCGAGGTCAGTAATCGAAGAAGGATACGCCGAGATAAACTCCACAAGTCTAACCTTGATTGGATGAAAATAAGTACACTGAATACCTAAAGAATGGGAACATTCCATCAGATCCTAAAAAATCAAGGACTCTATGCACGAAAGCCGCACGATTCACATTGGTCGAGGATAGAACAGTGTATAGGAGAACGTTCGATGGACTGTTAACAAAATATTTAGGACTAGAGACACCAACTACGACCTACGGGAAATTCACAAGGGCACTTGCGAAAATCATTTAGGTGTCGAGTCATTAGTTCACAAATTCATCATAGCAAGATACTATTGGGCCGATATGGAAAAGGACACTAAAGAATTTGTTCGAAAGTGTGACAAATGTCAAAGGTATGCGTCGATGATCCACCAGCCCAGAGAGCAACTCCACTCAGTCCTATCTTCATGGCCGTTCATGAAATGGTGGATGGATATCATCGGCCTTCTACCATCAGCCCCAGGTAAGGCTAAATTCATTTTATTTATGACTAACTATTTTTCTAAGTAGGTTGAAGCACAGGCCTTCGAAATGCCTACCGAGATCGTGTGCGAGAATAGAAAGCAATTCGTCGGAAGCAAAGTGACAAAGATTTTCGAATATCACAAAATAAAAAAGATCTTGTCAACGCCGTATCATCCTAGTAGGAATAGACAGGGCGAATCGACAAACAAGACTGCCATCCAAAATCTGAAGAAAAAATTGAACGAAGCTAAAGGAAAACAGAGAGAAATAATACCTGAGGTCTTTTGGGCGTATCGAACAATGTCGAAATCTAGTACGGGGAAACACCGTTCTCTTTAGTCTACGGTGCCAAAGCTCTGATCCCAGTGGAAGTCGGGGAACCTAGCTTCAGGTTTCAGTATGCAATGGAAGAGTCAAACTACGAGGCTATGAATACAAGCCTCGAATTGCTAGATGAAAGATGAGAAGCCACCCTCATTCGAATGGCATTACAGAAACATCGGATCGAAAGGTATTATAATCGAAGAGCCAATCTTCGACACTTCAAAATCGGGGACTTAGTTCTGAGAAAGGTCACCCTCAATACTCGAGACCCAAACGAAGGAAAACTTGGCCCAAACTGGGAGGGACTGTATCAGGTCCTCGAAATCATCGGAAAGGGGTCCTATAAACTTGGCACAATGGATGGAAAGCAATTACCAAACAATTGGAACGTATCACTCTTCAAACGATATTATTGTTAAGATATGATCTTCTCCATTTTCGTTTACATTTTATACTAACCAATTGTAGGTGTTCAATCGAAGACATCGAAGGATTCGTCATCACAAGGTCCTTAGGTCTGAAAGCACGCATTGCACTCTTTTTTCGTTAGTCCGATTTTTGTCCCAAATGGATTTTTCCAGTAAGGTTTTTAATGAGACAACCATTGTTCGTGCTAACTTAGAGCAATTCAACAATATCTAAGGCTTCATTACAATCAACCTCGAATATTGGGGACACCATTCTCAGATGTCGACTTTGTTACAAGGAAGATTCTTCGTGTCGACAGGGTCTCGATAGGTTAAATTTTGTAAGGGCCAAACAGTCGAACGAACCGTGCCCATGTAGATTACTCGAGCCCTAAAGTCAAACATGTACGCATGTATAATATATTGAGAAAAACATTTTTCCTTACCGAATATTTCATGTCTCAGAGAAATTCGCTTAAAGGACTACTTGAGTCACTACTACTGTACTTGCTAGATTAGCGGCCCATACACTTCTTTAGTAAAGCCTTATATATAGCCTGTTTGGCCAAGCATTTTTTGGGTCAAATATTTTATTTTATTTTATTTTTTGTCAAAAGCACTTTTGGCCAAAAATTGAGATGTTTGACCAAGCTTTTGGAAGGAAAAAGTGCTTTTGAGGAGAAGCAGAAATAGTTTTGGAGACACAGAAAAAAGTAGTTTCTTTCCAAAAACACTTTTCTGAGAAGCACTTTTGAGAAAAATACACTTAGAAGTAGTTTTCAAAAGCTTGGTCAAACACTAATTACTGCTCAAAAGTGCTTTTCTAATTAATAAATAAGCTGATTTTAGAAGCTTGGCTAAACGGGCTAATAGTCTAAATGGCCATCCAAACAAATTTTCACACATCACAATGATAATAAAATAAAATTTAGATTCTGTTTATTTTGATTGGTTTTGCCTTGTGACCTTCTATTTTTCATTTTTTACTTGTACAATTTTTTTATTTTTGTTTGTTTGTATTTTATCTTCATATTCTTACTTTGTACTCCACTTGACACGAGTATAAATGTGTAATATGATTAGTGAGGATTCATATATAATAAATCACTACTTGTTTGAAATGAAAAAGATTGAAAATGAAAGGCAAAAACAGAGAATATGAATGTATTTTAAACACACAACTAGCATTACCATTGAATCTTCTTCTTCTTCTCCCTTCTTTTAAATCTTTTCCATCCATTGATAATCTTAGTAAAGTTGTTATCTTGTATCTCACAAACACATGTTTGTGTCAATTAAGAATCTCAACAACCAAATAAAAATAAAACGATTTACAAGAATACATAAATAGCATAAGAAATCAAGGGAGAATTGAGTAGTAGCTCGTTAATATAGAGCTATTATCAAGTTCGATTCTCATCACATATTTCCTTTCTATTTCTCAAGCCTTCAAAAGAATGAAGGACTGTTAGAAGAGGATTTATTTTGAAGAAATTATTCTCTAGATACATATTTAATATTATATTGTTATAATAAGTACTAACAATGTGCATCAATTCCCAACCGAAAGACGATTATCATACCAGTCAAATTAAAAGTCGATCGTCATTACTGGATGCAAAATGGATAGATCATACACACCCCACCAAAAGGAAAAGCCTATTTCTTTTTCTTTTTTTAAAACATAATCGTCCAAGTTACAATTGTTCTTTTGACTTCTTAGCTCCCGTTTGATCATAGAATTTGGTTATATTTTTCAAAAAAATTATAATCATTGTTTGTTTATGGAATATGATTAGTTTTTGAAAAAAAATTGAATTTATTTTTCAAGTTCTCAAAAACTACTTTAGGACAGTTTTTGGGTAAAAATATTTCTTCCACTCACAAAATTTCAACTTGTTTTCAAATAAAATGCATATCCAAACAAAACTTTAACTTTCAAAAATTATTTTTCGACACAACTTCAAATCCCCTTCTTTAAGTTCCAACTAAATCTATATCCAAATGCTAACTTAATCGATCCAACAACCTAACCTTATTTATGTTGACAAGTAGGGGTGTTCATGGTTCGGTTTGGATCGATTTTTCCCTAAAAAGAAGCCAAACCAAGTAAGTCGGTTTTTCAAATATTAGAACCAAACCAAACCAATTAAGTCGGTTTATTCTCGATTCGGTTTATGTCGGTTTTTTCGTTTTTCGGTTATTTGTCGGTTTTTTTCTTAAATGTAAGACATACACACTACCAAACACATATTTCAGCTGTAAGCACGTGATTTTTGCCCAATATGAGAATTACTCCCAAAAAATTCAAAAAATAAAGTAATTTTTTTTGGTTTGCAATTTTGTGATATTTTGTGATATTTTGAATAATTATTTGTATTTGTCTGTGCATGTTTATTTGTTAAATTAATAAAAATACAAAAAATATGTCGCATTTTGCATGTAGGATTTAATTCTACAATTGTTAGTAATTAAATTTGTTTTACAAAAATTAAAAATTACAAAAATAGGCATCGTTTGCATTTTTAGCATTTAATGTCCAAATATACAATTCATTTTTAGCATTTAATGTCCAAATATACAATTTTATGCTTAATTATTATTTAATTTTGCGTTAATTGTTATTGGGAGTTAATTTGCGCTTTTATAACTCAATTTAGTTCTTAATAATAGTTTAAGTATTTTTATAATATAGTTTTAGAGAAATAAAAGAAGAAAAGAGAGCGAAAATATAAAGAAAGTCGGAATTGAGCCTCTTCTTCGATTTCAAGCCACAGGCCCAAAAAATGGCCCAATCTTCCCTACGACCCAGTCCATTTCGAACTGGGTCGACCCAGTCCATAACCCAAAAGACCCAAACCCCCTTTGTCTTTCATTTTTTTTTTACAAAAAAAAAACAAAAACAAAATAAAAAAAAAAAAAGAAGAAGAAAACCCTAGACTAAAACTACCCGCCCCACTTTTGCTTCTTCTCCTCCAAACTTCAAGCTCCATCCATGGATGCCTTACCCCAACGACCACCCCCTCCAGCCCTTCCCCCTCACCCCGTCACACTCACACACACACGCACGTCACCCTCACGACCCCGGCTCGACTAAACGACCCCAGCTCTATCCGCCATTAATGAAGCTCGTCGAGCTCAAGTTTGAGCTAAGATTGCCATGGCTGCCTGCTTCTCCACCATGCTGCTGTTGCGACTGTTTCTTCCAAGCTTCGTCGACACTGCTATCGCGGCTGTTCTGCCGGTCTCGTCGAGTCGCCCGTCGTTGCTGCTTCCTCGTCATTACTGCTGCGTTCAGCTCCCAGCTGCTACTGCTTCATGCTGCTTCTTCTTCCTCCGTCGTGCTGCTGCCAGGGCGTCTGCTTCATGCTGCTTCTCGACGGACTGCTGCTGCTGCTCGTCGCAGCAGTTGCTATTGTTTCGTTGTTGCTCCGTCTTCTTCGATTTGTCAAAGGTCGAGGGTTTTTCGTTGAGTCGAAGCCCGGACGGATTTGTTTACAATCGTTGTTCGTCGTTTCATTTCCGGTTAGTTGGTTTTTGAATCTCATTTATCGTCCATATTTTTGTTTGGTATTTTCCGGATCCAAAATCGTTAAAGAATTCAATTCTTGTTTTGTTCGTTGTTCATCGTTGAAATCATTTTTCTAGTTTGTTCATGTTCATGTGCTTTGTTAAAATTAATTTTCAGATTTCAAAATAGAAGTTTAATTAATTGTTTTCATATTCATTTCATGTTTGTATTATTGTTTAAGTGAATATTTGTTAGTTTGATGTTTGTTAGATTCAAATTGAAATTTAATTAACTATTTCTTCAATTTGTTTCATGTGTTTATGTATTGTTAGAAATTGTTAATATTGTTAAGTTCAAGCTTAAGGTCATAATTGTTTATTCGTCGATCTTGTTATTTGTCTAAAAAGAATTTAGTTGTGTTAAAGGAAATATATTGATTTAATCGTTTTAATCCGTCATGTTTGTTGTGTTAAAATAGATTCATTCATGTTCATGTTTGGATGATCTTGAATCCGAATTTTGTGTAGTTTGATTTCTTGTTTACCATTTATGATTATTTCTTGAATTGTTCTCATAATCTTGTTTAAAGTTTAATATAAGAATTGTTTGTTGTAATGTTGTTAGAGTTGATTTTAAGTTCAATATTATTGAATTTAGGAATCTAAATATACTTGTTTGATTGTTGTTGTTGTTTAAATCCGAAAAATAGGTTTGTTGTTGCCAAAAATATTGTTCAATCAAATTTTAGTTGTTCTTGGTTGTTCAATTTGTGTTCATGTGATTTGTTATTGAAATGTTGTTAAAATCATGTTCATGTGATATTGTTGTTATGATGTTCATCCGTGTTCATATTGTTGTTTGAACATTGTTAGAAATTGATCATATTGTCTATATTTTGGTTAAGTTTGATTAATTGATGTGTTATAGCTGATGGTTAGTTTGGTAAATTTGTAATACGTTCAGGGGTAGTTTGGTAATTTCAGTAAGGTCGGAAGGGGTAGTTTAGGAATTGTACATTTTGTAATTGTTTATTTGAAGCATGTGGGACAAAATGAAATGGGGTGGGTTGTGATATGATTATTTAATATAAAGGGGGGACAAGATTTAATTTAAAGGGGAATCTTGCATTATTTTAAATGAAGCATGGGGGACAAAATGAAATGGGGTGGTGTGATATGTTTATTTAATATAATGGGGATGAGTGGGAAGATAATGGGTTTGGTAGAGAAAATGGTTTGATTTTAATTGATTAAAAGATTTATGGGATGGGTTATAAGAAGTCTTGAAATCAGAATAAAAAGGGAGACAGACAAAAAAAAAACGGGAGAGAGAAACGAATCTGAAAATAAGAGAGAAAAAAAGGGCTGAACATTTAAGAGAGAGAAAATTCCGAAAAAATATTTAAACTTTCAAATAAAAAAAAAACTAAAAAAAAATATTCTGTTTTCTTTCATTGTTTGAAATCAGAATTAATTGTTGTGTCATCAAAGCTTGAAGTTTTTTTGTTTTGGGATTAATACTCCACCGGTTTGCAAACTCTGTTCCTGGGTTGTTACTGTTGCTGGATTGTTGTTGCTGTACTGTATTGTTATTACTGCTGTTGATTCTCATCTTCATTTTCTTTTGCTTCCAATATCAGGTACACAACTGACACGCTGGTTATTGTAATCCGAAATATGAAGCATGAATACGAAAAAATGAAGAGTTGAAATTCTGAATTATATTTAATTATATTCTGAATTTTATTTGTATGTATAAATTATTTAGCTTGCAAAAATCAGAATCATGTAGATATTTAATACATATAGTGGAACATTCGACGATAGCTTAACAAATGAACTATCTACATCTATTGCCTAAAAATAAATAAATGGTGTAGTAATTCCGTCGAGTCAAAAATCAAACGAATAGGCCATCTAGTAGGAAGTTGGTAGAAATATTGTTTAGTTAAATAATATTGGTTAATTTCAGCATTTAAATGGTCTAGGATTAAAATTAAAATTGCTATGTTTTTTTTAATTTGGCAAACTGAGAACATGCCTAGTATAATGTAACTAGGTAATAACATGTAAATAAATTAAGATATTTCTCCTTTATTTTGTAGAGACAAATTTCAATAAAAAATTTAGGCATTTTAGGACTGTCCTTTTAAAAATAAAATGAGATGAGCCTCGCCCAATAAAATGCACTAACTGCGGGGCCCTCAATAAATGTTTAATTGAGTATTTAGAATTCGGGATGGATTGTTTAGTGAATTCCACAGTCTTACCCATAAATAATAACACGTTAATCGCTTTAGGCATGATTTTAATAATAATACATTCTTAAACACGAGTGCGCATTTATGCGACCCAAATCCAAATCCCAAAACATTGAATAAAAATACGTTCCGGATCGCGGGTGCATTTTATGTGACGCAATCCAAAGACATGTTTTTAAACAATGTTCACATTCTTGTAAAAATAATTAAAAAATAATAAAAGCGGTAAAAAGATAAAATTTGCACATAAGTTCATATTTGTATTAAAATCAGATAAATAAGCCGAATATGACAGTTGAGCGACCGTGCTAGAATCACGGAACTCGGGAATGCCTAACACCTTCTCCCGGGTTAACAGATTTCCTTATCCGAATTTCTGGTGCGCAGACTGTTAAACAGAGTCATTCTTTTCCTCGATTCGGGATTAAAATTGGTGACTTGGGATACCATAAATCTCTCAAGTGGCGACTCTGAAATACATAAATAAATCCCGTTTCGATTGTCCTTTAATTGGAAAAACTCCCTTGCACCCCTCGCGGGGGCGGAAAAAGGAGGTGTGACAGCAGCGAGCACATTTTTAACGTAAGATTATCAAATCAATTGTCCTTTGAGAAATCTATTATTTACCAAGATATATTGATGATAATTGAATCAAATAGTGATGAATAATTTAAGAACTCAATTAAAAATATATTATTTTTAACATGAAATAGATTCTTACACTTAACAAAAGAAAACTACCAATCAAACTAGAATGTAAAGGTAAAGAACTGCAATAAAAGTGCAAACGATTAACATTTACTAATAAAATTTTTGAAACTTTGTATAAAAGTATACATAAATATAGGTGTAATTCTAAATTTAAAATAGCTACTTCTATATTCGGTTTGGTTCAATTTTTTTTTTATTAAAACCAAAACCAAACCAAATTTGATCGGTTTTTAAATTTCAAAACCAAAACCAAACCAAACCAAAAAGTATCGGTTTTTTTGGTCGGTTTGGTTTGGTTTTCGATTTGGTTCGGTTTTTTAGATTTTTATGAACACCCTGTTGACAAGGCCTTGCTCTTATTGGCTGGACCATTGAATTCATAGTTTATCTCAAAATGAATAAGGTAACATTGCCAACAATCATGATTTCAAATTGCAGAAGAAACAAATTTTCACAATGTTATTAAATGAAAAAAATAAAATGACCAAAAGCATTTAGTTTAAATAGAGCAATAAATCCTCTCCCCACCTCCTAACCCCATCCTTTTCTCCTATAGGGTTTGGAGACTTTTTGGATGTGGACATGTAAGAAATATACTATGGAATGACAAAGCATGCAACATGAAATGCATAGCATAAAGTAGCTTAATTAATTGAAAGGGCCCCCTTTGCTCTTTTTTGGGTAAGGGCAGGTAAACTCGTGGTCATTCTGTTAAACTAGGTATTTTATGTATAGACGAAGAACAACATACCCAATATTATCACATACCGTGAGGTTTATATATTTTATGTATATATTTGTAAAATTGATCTAATATTATATGTTGTCCCACATACTTCATAAAGATTAAATGGTGCATCTGGTTGAATGCTGAGTTATTTATTCAAAGGAATATAGATCGACTCTCATTTAATACTTTTTTTTTCTCACTTTTTAAATGGTGACTCATGTTCTAGAAATTCTAGATCCGCTTTGTAATTTATTTGTGTGTGGAATGCAATTAAGAAGTTAAAAAAGAAAAAAAAAAGCAATCAACATTCGGGTAAAAGTTTCGTGCTCCTATAAATGTGTGCTTTTATAAATTCATACTAATTCAGCTACCTCTTAATATATACATTAGGTAATTTTGATAAATAAAGCCACCTTCCAATTTAGGAGTTCTTTTTTTTAAATGGTTATAATTGAAGACTTTTAATCAATTATAATTGATGATTATCGTGATAACTAGAGCATAGTAAAATGGTTTTTGTGTAACAAAATAAAAAAAAATGACTTTCAGGTAATGAACACAAAGTTGAATGACTTTTACGTAATAAGAAAAAGAAAAATGACTTTTGCGTAACCAAAAGTTGAATGACCATCCATGAAATTTTACTCAATAAATATGTTTGGATTAAAAAATATTAGCACCTCAGTATTGTGACTTGTGAGTGACCTTTTGTGCGAGACGACGAAAGTTGAGTAATTTTTTTGTTACAAACAAAAGAAAATAAATTTCTTGCAGAATTTCTACTCCTGTTAGTTAAGGGACCATTTGAGATATGAATTCCACAATCAACACACCTAAGTTCCAGAAAAGAACTGTTTTCTTGCTCTGGACATTTACTTCCAACTTGGAACCAATTGAAGCATCAATACCAACAATATAAACAATAACTGCAATGTTGGTTACATAAATTATTGAAATAGAATAAACTTGAATTCGTTTAATAGAAGCTCCCATAAATTAAACAATAACACCCTTTTTTATTTAATACATGGTAGTACAACCTAGAAATAGTTTTATGGGCAGTTTCTATGAATTGTAATTTTAAAATCACCCTTTTCATCACGATGAAAGAAACAACAAAAATTGTGGGTACAAATTCGATCAATCTGGTTAGTAAATCTTGAAAACTCAAAATTCTCTTTTGGAAGTAGGGTTATATAGTGATTTTTACTTTAGTACATTTTCGGGACAAAGCTAGAGTATCTTATGGGAGTTCTGGCGAATCTAATAATTTTTTTAGACTATGTATTTTTACTAAAAATTTTAATAAATATATATAAATATTAAATAGGCATAATAATTTAACTGTGAACCTAGTAACTACAACGAGCTATGCGTTTAATTATAGATTTATAACCTATAAATTTTAAATCATGATTTCGTTTCTCGTCATTTTCATAGTACTAAAGAGGGGCACCCAAAAGGTCCAAAACCATCCATGACCGCACACATGGCAACATTTGGTTGTTCAGGTGGGTTCTATCACTAAAGATCAATTTTACTGCTAAAAAACAAATTATATGTAGTGGACTATATAAAGAAAGCTCCATGTAAATCCATCCAAAAGTCATTAGCCAAGTGTTTTTGGATTTCTGGGACCCACAATATTTGGAGAAGTACTAGGTAGAAATAGAATTTTTAACAATTGGGATAATCTGGGCCGTTCAGGTTTATGATCGTGCTTGTGTTAGTTTCATATCCTAATTGTGTATTCTAATGGAATTTTTTCGGAAATGTGATCCCTTGAAGTTTGAGAAAAGACGACTTACACCCCCAAACTATATGTCGATGCTCAAATCAAATTACCAGAAGCGGACATTAGACATCCTCATTTTGAAAAGTAATTATCTATTATTATGAAAATAAAGGGAAAATATTTGACCAAAAAGTGTAAAGCTTTTTGCTAAACTAATTAATAAAGGAAACGAAGGATAAATCTTAACCAGAAGTAATTAATTCTAGATCAAAGCATGCCAGATATGAGAAACAAATATAATCAAGCTTATATAACTCTCCTTGAGACTATCAAAAGACATCAAATATGAATGATAAGCTTACATCTTTAATGCATCGTTCCGTAATGTTAGAGCGAAGAAGGAAAGAGAAGAATACCATTAATAATTATGAGATCTATCTTTATTGATTCAGTAATAGTGATTACAAAGACTTGCCACCGAAATCTAAGTTTTTGGTCTGTTGAAAGAGATCTTCTTCTGTTTTTCTATCCCTTTCTCTCTCCTGATAGAATCAGTCCCCCTTTCTTGCCTTCTTACCTTCTATTTATACGACGAATTTTTTCCTTTATCCAATGGTCTTTAACCAGAATGCTCTCTCTTGATTATACTTTTCATTGTTTCCTTCAAGCATTACGACACATGTTTCGTCGTACAAGCTTGGTGATGGCTCGATCTTGGCAATGGCCGAAATGCGTATCATTGTTATGCCTTGTGAGTACGACCACGACTCAGTCGACCCCTTACCATTCCTTTCAGCGCTAATCCACGTGTGGACAGATTTTGACCCATACAGTTAGTCCCTCCGCCCGTTGGGGTTGCCTCTTGGAGAGCTCGATGGCCGGACTTTGTGGATTCGAAAATTGGGAGAAATTTGAACGCCTTACACAAGGGGCGAGATCCTCATGGAGAGATAGCGACGTGACGCTTCAAGAACTGCATCGGACTGTTACGTCAGTTCGGAATTGGATCATCATATTAATTCAGGATGTCATAAATACTTCTCATGCGTCATTATGGCGTACATTTTCCAGGAATCGTGTCGTTTCTCGTGTCCTTTCCGTTTTCTAGCTAGCGGATCTTGGTTTTCCCGCTCAGGATATTTATTCCCTTATAAATAGAGAGAGCCTCTCATTTGAATGTTGCATTTTTCAATTGTTTTAAGAAAGAGCTTTGCAAATTTTCTCCTCCTTCTCTAGTCTGTCATACTTCTGCTTCTGCTAGAATTCGTTGTGACCATTGTCTTTTTTCCTTCATCGTTTTTTGTTTCTTTCTATCAAAGACAACAAATGGCTAGTACTTCTTCCCATTCTGACAAGGTTGTTGGTGCTCCGGTGCCAGAGAATGACGTATCCCTACTTGAAGAGGTAGTGAAGGTGGTGGAAGATGAAGGGTTCTCGATGGTGGATGAGGTGGTTCCCCGCCCGGGAAAGGCGAAGACTGATTTTAACAGCCTTGTCGAAGATGAGTCGATGCCCGTTCCTTCTACTATAGATACTGCGGCGATTATGGCGCTCAAGGCCAAGTGGGGAATCCCCGATCATATCGAAATGGTGTCGGCGGGTCGGGACATAGTACATTTACATCGCCCGGTCTATTGTGTGTTTTATGCGTATCCTTTTGTTATTGGATACGCGTTTTCTCTTCCTTCCCTGGTAGAGGAATTTTGCCGCTTCTATGAAGTGTGACCGGCTCAACTCTCCCCGTATGCGTACAAGCTCTTCCTCATGCTCATCAAGTACACGGAGCTGGCCAGCCGAGGGATTTCTCTAGGGCACATGCTCCATATCTTTGCCACTCATTTTCTTCGGGGTACGATGATTCATATGCGCTATCGAGGAACCAAGAGTTTGGTGGTGAAGATGGAAGATAAATCCAATCGTCGCTTTTGGGAAAGTTACTTCTATATGCGAACAGAGCACATTGTGGCGAACTCGGCAGGGTTTCCAGAGACGTGGAACTTTACTAGTGAGTTTTCCTCTTTTTATTTTGTGATTTTTCTTAAGACGGTCGTCGGTCGTTTTCTTTTAATGATTTCACTTAGAATTTGCTTTTGCTTCTGCAGCCGAGAGGATGCCTCCCCTGCTAGTTGCCGATATCCGCGAGTGGTTGAGCGCTATTCTACCCCACACGATGGGGATTCGTGAGTGGGCGCCTTTCCATGAGAAGTTTGGGCGCAAGCCTCTTAGTGGTGAGTGTTGATACCCAATTTTTCTCTCTATATATTTATATACATATATACCTTCAAAATAGCACATATATGTATATATAAGCATGCACAAGATTTTTATAATTCTTCTATATTTTTAAAGGCTTTAAAATGATTTAATTCTTCCCCTTTTACTTATAAAATTTCCAATAACTATCCTTCAAATTATTGTTGTAGTAATTTAGCCATATAAATCCTATATTTATGCCAAAATAGTGCTTAAGTATTTTTGGTGCATTTTTTATAATTGCATTTGCATTTTTAAAACTAATTTGCATATATTTGCAATACTAGACCTATTAACGCATAACTACATTTATATGCATAAAATAATTTTTTAAATAATTAAAATATTAAATATCTATTTTAAATCATTTTAGTACACGAAATTATTTTTTAGAAATCATCTATTATTTATTATAAATTATATAGGGTTAAATTGGCTATTTAAAACTTAGACAAATTGTATTTCAATTTTAGCCTAATTTCAACCCAACACCCAGCCCAATTCTTAGTTAAATTACCCGACCCAGGCCCTAAATGTACTTACCCGACCCAAGGCCCCATCAGATCCTGGCCGTTGATCTAAAAGATCAACGACCCTCATTTGTTCTTTCCCTTTTAATTCCAAACGACCCCCTAACCCTAATCATTTCTCTACATCCGCCGCCCTAAAATCCTCTCTGCTCTCAAAACACTCTCAACCTAACCCTAATCTTCAACCGCCGACCTCCTATCTCAGGCCATCTCCGGTGACATCTCATCGTCTCATAAGCCTCCAATGACTTCTCTCATGCCATGCTTGCCTTCTCTAAGGTCTTCAAGGGCCCAGGGCTATGCCGACTTGCATCTAGGGTTCATCTCCTGCCTGTTCTTGGCTATTCCAGTGTGATTTTAAGCAAAATCATTCTATATTTGCTATGATATTTGAGTTTCTGGATAGGTTTCTTCATCTCTATATGGGTTCTTTCGAAACCCTAATTTCTTTTCTATACCTCCTAGATCTGTACAGATCTAGGTCGATTTGAGTTCTTTTCTTGAATATTTTACATTGTCCTTGAGGTTCTTTACAAGAATCGTATGATTTCAAGTATTTTTCATCTTCTTCTAAAACTAGGGTTTTCAGAACTTCTTTTTAAAATCTTGTTTAACTGATTCTTTGTGTTGAAACTTCTATTTCTTGCATATTCTGATTGATTCTATGAGTCTCCTACTTCTTTAACTCGTCTATATTGAAAACCCTAATTTTTTTAGGATTCTTCGTTTGGTTCTGTGTATCAGCATGACTGACCAGTTCTCGTTTTTGAGTTTCTGTGATTTCTCGTGACTATCTTGCCTTGATATGATTCTACTAAGTTTCTTACCCTAATTTACACTGATTCTATATGCTTGTGTTCATCTTGACTATTCAAGACTTGCCTTTTTCTCATTGAATCAGTATTGTTTAACTTTCATGTTTGCTAGAGTTGTATGTCGACTCTTGACTATCCATGTCTTACTTTATTTATATGTGAAACACTGACTCATGACTTTCTCTCTGATTGATTCTGAATTCCCTGTTTCTTGGTCTGATTTGAACACTTTCCTTTAAACCTTCAATTCCTACCTTTCTACTCAATTCGATTGATTCCCTTACCTTGGCTGCAATGGTACCCAATTACAGACTATCTCCTTAATTAGAGTTTTTCTGAACCTAGCCCTAATTGTTTACTCTATGCCTACTATGTTTGAATTATTTCCTTGTCTACACATTGATTTCTTTCCTTATTTGTTACTTGTTCTTACCGTTTGAACTGATTCCCTTAAATTAAGGGAGTACTTGTACTGATTTTGCTCTAATTGGTTTTGAGTTCCATAATTACTATGCTATTATGATTCTTGCCTTATTTTACCTAATTTTGAACTACTATATATAGGCTCTCTCATTAATAGTCAGACACACACACGAATACATTAGTTCAAAACTCTTTCACACTCAAAACTTTTCTGCTCTCTCTTTGGTTACTTGCTATTATTCCGAGTTAGCCGGCTGCAAGCCAAGGCTAACTATTGTGCTCTCCTATTCCTCACTTTGTGTTTACTATCTCTCTACTAGTATGTTCTGATTTCAATTCAAGTCCCAAAACCAATATGTTTCTTTTACTGCTTCAGTTTATCATGTTTCTGATTTGTTTCTATCTATGGTTCTGTTGTTCAACATATAATTGACATGTTGTTGGCCCAAGTACAGGTAAAGTTTTGAAGACTGACAAAAGAACTCAGACATGGACCAGGTCCATCTTGTGAAGCACAGTCATGATCAACCCAAACATGTGAGAAGCACGTGAAGGAGATAAATCTAACTTATCAGAAGTGATATCTCCTGATCTGATCGAAAAGGTTGCATATTGAATAAGGAGAGAAAGACTCCTTACATGAAGAGAATACAATTTAGGAAGAAGATAATGTTAGAGTATGAGATCAACTAGAACTCTTCTATGATAGAAGAGTAGTATCTGAATCCCAGTCAATCTCTAATTACCAACCCGTTAAATATCAGTGTGGTTCTCTTTTATAGGTAATACACATAAGCAAAAGTTAAACTTAAATTGAGAGCAAAAAAACAAGGTGATTTTGCAAGCAATTTATGTGTAATTCAAGCGTGTAATCCTGAAGCTACTTGAACAAGATAGAAAAATCAATTCCAAGTGTCTATCTTTTATTCTAGTTCAATTGTAGTAGGTGATTTTACATTGTACCTTTCAGCTTTTATAGAAGCAATTGTATTAGGTACCTAGAGTGTTCAAGTTATAGTTAACTTAAAGTTGTCGCAATAATTGAGGTTGTGTGCCACAACAGGATTAAAGTTAATCCTAGGTTTACAAAAGAGTTTTTGTAAATGCAGTTTTTGGCTCAGTGATTTTAGTGGAAGTTTGGGAAAATCCTACTGAGTAGTAGGTCATGATTTTTTCACCTTTTGAGCCAGGTGTTTTCCACGTAAAATCTCTATATTCTTTATTATCTTTACTTATTATTCCGCAAACAGCAGGAGTTGGAACACATAGAAGAATCAGGTCCTTCTATAATCTAGTTAAACGAAAATTGGGTACCACACAAATCACCCCCTCTTGTGTGGTATTGACGTATAAAACATCAATTGGTATCAAAGTGGGTTATCCTTGAAGAGGTTAACACCTTAGGAAAAGATCAAGATGAGTGCACCACCTGGAAACTAGGAAGGGTAATCCACTACTAGGCCTCCACTCTTTAATAGTCAGTACTATTCTTAGTGGAAGAACAGGATGAAAGATCACATCATAGGAGAAGACTATGAACTCCGGGACATAGTCACTGATGGTCCCCTAGCTACTACAAAGAAGAATGCCGAAGGAGTGGACGTGCCAAAGACAAGAGCTGACTACATTGCTAAAAACTTGAAGAAATGGGAAAAGAATGCCAAGGCCAAGAAATGGCTTGTGTGTGGACTGGGTCCAGACGAGTACAGTCATATTCAAAGCTGTACCACTGCTAAGGAGATATGTGACACTTTACAAGTGGATCATGAAGGAACTCCTCAAGTAAAGAGATCAAGAGGAGCACTGCTATATTCTCAATATGAGAATTTCACTATGAAGGAAGGAGAAACTATTCAGGAGATGTACACAAGGTTTACAACACTAACAAATGAACTTAAACTCTTGGAAGAATTATCTTTGAAGAACACAAGGTTGAGAAAAACTTGACAAGGGTCTTACCAGTAACTTGGGAAAGCAAAATCACTGCTATTCAGGAATCAAAGAACATTGCTACTCTCAAGTTGGATGAAATGATTGGAAATCTCACTGCCTATGAATTGAGAAGGCAAACCATGAAAATGGATGCACCCAAGAAGGAAAGTAGTTTGGCTCTCAGAATAGCTGAAGGTGCAGATCTGGAGGATGATGAAATGGCCATGATCACAAGGGATTTCAAAAAGTACGTAATGAGAGGAAAGAGTTCTTCAAGAGGTACAACCTTCAACAAACCAAGAGCTCCTAAGAAACAGAACAACGAGGGTTGCTACAAATATGGCAAGACTGATCACATGATCAAGAACTGTCCTCAGTGGGAAATTGAATGGAAGAAGAAAAGGGCTAAACGAAGGAACATGAAGAAGGAAAATGTTCAACCCAAAAAGAACAAAGAATCAACAAAGGCTATGGTTGCTGCTTAGGGAGAAACATTAGATGAGGATTCAGAAGATGAAGCTGGAGATGAACAAGCACTTATGGCCATTGGAGAATCAGATAATGAACAAGAGGTAAGTGCGATTCATCTCAAAGACAAGATTAAATTTCTGTCTAAAGAAAGGTTATCTGAACTATTGCTAGACTTCATTGATGAGTCTAAGATAATTAACAAAGAGAAGGAACAACTGTCTAGGGAGTGTGTGATCTTAAAAGCCAAGTGCAAAAATCTAGAATCTAGGGCTAATGAGAGTGATAGTAAAAATGCTGAGTTGAAGAACCAGGTTCTTGAACTTGACACCAGTGTCTTAGAACTTAGGTCTGAAAATTTAAAATTGAAATCAGGAATAGGTAAGAAGAAAGCTGATCATACACATCTATCCTTAGAAGAAAACCTAGGAAAAAATAAAGGATGAGTTGTACAAAAAGGATGAGCGGATAAGAGTCTTAAAAGAAGACCTAGGGAAGGTAAAGCATGAACTAGACAGAACTTGCAAATGGAATAAGGCTTCTGATGCACTATCCTGGCTACAAGAACATCACAGTAGCAACAAGAGAGGACTTGGCTATGAGAACCAAGCACCTAAGTGGGACCCCAAAAGCAAGTACATCACACTTCCCGAAAACAAAACCTGCACACACTGTGGCAAGACTGGTCATTAAAAAAATGAATGTAATGCAAAAAAAAGCCAGTCAAAAGAACAAAACCTTTGTTTAAGAGAAAAATAGGCTGCCTGGGTGGGCTAAAAGGAATTTAATTTACCCATTTGCCTATAGAAAGGGACCCAAACTAGTTTGAGTTTCTAATACTAACCCCTGATTTCTTTTGCAGGTCCAAATAAAGGGAAGTAGCCAAATATGGTACATGGATAGTGGCTTCTCAAAACATATGACTGGAAGCAAAAACCAGTTCCTTTCACTTGAAAACTTAAAAGGAGGTAATGTCTCCTTTGGAAATGGGAAGAAAGGTGATATTATTGGCGTTGGAAAGGTAGGTAAGATAGACTCACATTACATTGTGAATGTCTACTTGATAGACGGCTTGAAATATAGCCTAATTAGTATATCACAACTGTGTGACAGAGGTAACTTTGTAGAATTTACCTCTACCAAATACTTTGTGATTGATCTTACCACTGACAAGATTGTTTTGTAGGGAAAAAGAGTTACTAATATTTACATTGTAGATTTGTCCACTCTTTCATAAAATGAACTCACTTGCCTAAGTGTGTTGGACAATGATCCCCTCCTGTGGCACAAAAGACTTGGTCATGCAAGTCTAAATCTCAACAAATTAGTCTCCAAGGACCTGGTGATAGGGTTACCTAATATCAAGTTCAAGGAATACAAAGTTTGTGAGGCATGTGCAAGGGGGAAGTAGGTAAGATCATTCTTTAAAAGCAAGAAAATGGTAAGCACAACCAGGACGATAGAACTGGTTCATATGGATCTATGTGGTCCAATGAGAACTTTGAGCAGAGGTGGTAAGAAATATGTGATGGTACTTGTTGATGATTACTCTAGGTTTAACTGGGTACTATTTTTAACATCTAAGGATGAAACATTTGACATGTTTACTGCCTTTGTTAGAAAAACTCAGAAACAACTAGGTAATCAACTTGCATCAATCAGGTCTAATCATGGAACTGAATTTGAAAATGCTAAGTTTGCTAAATTTTGTGATGAGCATAGTATAGATCATAATTTTTCTGCCCCTAGGACTCCTAAAAAAAATGGAGTAGTTGAAAGAAAGAATAGGACTCTTGAAGATATGGCTAGGACTATGCTTCTTTCTAGTAAACTGCCACATAGCTTCTTGGCAGAGGCTGTAAATACTGCATGTTACATCATTAATAGATGCATGACTAGACCTCTTGTAGAGAAGACTCCCTATGAGTTACTTAAAGGGAGAAAACCAAATATATCCCATCTTAGGGCATTTGGATGCAAGTGCTTTGTGCACAATAATGGAAATGACTCCCTAGGTAAGTTTGATCTCAGAAGTGATGAGGGAGTATTCTTGGGACATTCTTCACATAGCAAAGCTTATAAAGTGTTCAATAAAAGAACTTTGTGTGTAGAAGAAAGTGTACATGTAGTTTTTGATGAAACTAACATTCTTTCTGAGAGACAAGAATATGAAGATGAAGCTATTAGGCTGGTAAAAGATCTGAGTGAAGTCTCAGCTCAAGCTAAAGTTGCATCAAAAGAAGGAACATGTGATGGAACAGGTTCTTCCATCCAGGGTAACCTAACAGGGGGAAATGAACAAAGAGGAACTAAAACCAATCCCCTAAAGGAACCTGTTCATGACCCTATTCCTCAGCAACAGAACATGGGAGAAACATCAAGCAGAAATCACTTGGTTGTGAAACCTCACAAGTATCAAAGTTCTCATCCCATTGAG
Organism: Nicotiana tabacum; assembly: GCF_000715075.1. Lineage (NCBI taxonomy): Eukaryota > Viridiplantae > Streptophyta > Magnoliopsida > Solanales > Solanaceae > Nicotiana > Nicotiana tabacum. The sequence continues at coordinate 14,621,070 of NC_134085.1, forward strand.
AACATAATCATTGATTCAACCTCTGGAGTTAAAACTAGATCACAATTAAAGAATCTGTGTGTTTTTGATGCTTTCCTGTCTCTTATTGAACCTAAAAATGTTGTTGAGGCTTTGCAGGATGTAGATTGGGTAAATGCAATGCAAGATGAACTCAATCAGTTTGAGAGAAGTCAAGTTTGGCATCTAGTTCCAAGACCCAAGGACAGATCAGTAATTGGCACTAAATGGGTCTTTAGAAACAAGCTTGATGAAGTGGAACAGTTACAAGAAACAAGGCAAGACTGGTAGTCCAAGGTTATAGCCAAGAGGAGGGTATAGATTATAATGAGACCTTTGCTCCAGTTGCAAGACTGGAGGCAATAAGACTCCTCAAAGCCTTTGCAACACACATGGAATTCACTCTTCATCAGATGGATGTCAAAAGTGCCTTCCTAAATGGCTACCTAAAAGAAGAAGTGTTTGTTAAACAACCTCCAGGGTTTGAGAGCAAGGAGTGTCGAGAACATGTGTACAAATTAGACAAGGATCTTTATAGACTCAAGCAGGCTCCTAGAGCATGATATGAACGATTGTCCAAATTCTTGCTTGAACACGGCTACAAAAGAGGTAAAATTGACAGTACTATATTCCTGAGGGAAAAAGGTAAGGATCTTCTTGTGGTACAAATATGTTGATGACATAATTTTTCGGGCAACCACTGACAAACTAAGTAAGGATTTTACCAAATTAATGGGGAGTGAGTTTGAAATGAGTATGATGGGTGAGCTTAACTTTTTCTTAGGCTTACAGATCAAGAAAAACCTAAATAGAACCATGATCCATCAGCAAAAATATGCGAAATAGTTGATTAAAAGTTTAAAATGGATGAATCAAAAGAAATGGACACTCCCATTGCAACAACTACTAAATTAGACACAGATGAACCTATTTTATCTGTTGATCAGAAGTTGTAAAGGGGTATGATTGGTTCACTTTTGTTCTTACTGCCAGTAGACCTGATATAGTTTTCAGTGTAGGGGTTTTTGCTCGTTTTCAGGCAAATCCAAAGGAATCTCACTTGACTACTGTCAAAAGGATACCGAGATATTTGAAAGGCACTACTGATCTGTTTCTTTGGTACCCTAAAGGTAGTAATTTCAATCTAGTAGGGTATGCTGATGTTGACTATGCGGGTTTCCTTGTGGATAGGAAGAGCACCTCAGGTATGGCTCATTTTCTTGGTTCATATCTTGTATCATGGGCCACTAAAAAGCAGAATTCAGTGGCCTTATCCACTGCTGAGGCTGAATATGCTGTTGTTGCCTCTTGTTGTGGATCAAACAACAGCTGATAGATTTTGGCAGTGAAGCTGGTTGCATTCCTATCTTCTGTGATAACACTAGTGCTATAAGTATGAAAAAGAACCATGTTCATCATAAGAGGACTAAGCACATAGATGTTAGACATCACTTCTTAAGAGATAACTATGAGAAAGGATTGATCACCATAGAATTCTATGCTACTGATAAACAAATTGCTGACATCTTTGCTAAAGAACTGAGTAGAGAAAACTTTAAAAGGAGCAGATTGGAATTAGAGATGATTAAGATCACCTAATAGGACTAACTCAGAATGCACAACGAAAAAAAATTTAAAAAAAATTTGGCTAGGAAATCTGAACTTGTGTAAATATCTATATTAATTTTTACTCAGCTTCATACTGTAATTAGTATACTCCTGTAACATGTATTAATATGACTCACTGATCTCTTACAAAATTTTCTCTATTGTGGCAAATTGAGGCATGGTCAAGATAATTCTAAATGAAGAACCTGGTTCATCAGTATTAGTTCATTTGAATGCTAAGTTATATTTTCTATACTCTGCACAATTATAAATATAAATATTTAAATCATGAGTAGAAGTCCTACAATTGTTCAACTCCTTAGAAACTTCTATCCATTTGTTTTTAACCAGTTTCGTCCGCATTAGAACTTTAAACCAAAAATTGCCTAAAATCTAGGGAAGCTTAACCAGTCATTCAAACCTGAAATTTCAGGTTGATTAGACCTCTAATTGACTACTGCTAAAAGTTGTCGTTATTCATTAAATGAGTATTTCTCTTTAAATACACAATATTACCTCCTGCCATCTTCATAATTCTAAACCGTCAAAAACCCTTCTTCACTCTCAATTGCGTTCTTCGCCAAAGTTCTAACTCACCAATTCTCTCAAGAAATCAGCTATAATGACAAACCCACAAGACAATCCTAAAACTCCTCCACAGCCTACTCCTTCTGATTTATCTACCCCTCCTCCACCTAGCACATATCCCAAATCCAGGCTAAGAAGAGTAAAAATGCTTGCTCTCAAAACGGTGGCATCTGGTGCTCTCTCAAAGAAATTGAATGAGCAATTAAAGGCAAGTCAGGCTCAAGACTTTGATTCTGAGTTGTACAAATCTACTAGTGAGGGGGAAGGACCTGAGTCTTCTGACTCTTAGAAGGCTCAAGAATCCCCTTCTACGGTCAGTTCTTCTTTGATTGAGAATTTAGAAAATAGGTTTGGTTGGGCCTATCAGGGATGTGGAATTGCCTGAGTTAAGAAGGAGTGGAGGTAAAAAGAAATCTGAAAAAGAAAAAGAGAGAGAAGGTGAATGTGGTGATGAGAGGAAAAGGAAAAGGAGTGGTTGATCATTCACCCACTGCTGATTTGTCTGTGCCTGCTATTTGTGGGGTTGTACAAGAAAATGTTGAAGAAAATGGCAAGAAGTCAGGGGAAAGTGGTTCTGGTAAAGCTGCTGAATGGTTAGTTCATTTAAGTGCACAGCGAGATGAACCTGGTTCATCAACTAAAGAGACCTTACCAGACCTTTTGAAAAAGGTAGGGGCAAGTTACGATCCAAAGAAAAGGATAACTCCCACACCAAAAGCCCTCAGTGCCCCTAAACCCTCCAAGAAAAGAAAGGCTTCCTCCCCAACCACTACTGAAACTTCCTTGCCCAAGGGAATAGCCACAAAAAGTAGGGTGAAACTGAGTGAGAATGATCTACAAAAGGCTCTGGCTGAAAGTAAGAAGAAAAGGATTGCTAAAGGAAAGGGTAAGGTTGCAAAGTCCTCAGAAGCTATTGATATTGAGAAGATGGAACAGGTCTATCAAGAGAAAGGTACAACAGTGGAGGTTCATACCCCCAAGCCCAAGACTTCTTCCAAGAAGTCTTCCTCTATGTCTAAGGCTACTGAACCCTCATTGGCCAAGAGGACAAGGTCTGCAGTAAAAAGCAAACAAGTTAGAATTTCTGAAGAGGAGGAATGGAGTGGTGAAGAAGAAAGTGAGTCTGATAGTGAACAAGACAAGCTGGCCAAGTTTGGCAAGAGAAAAATTTTGAAGGGTAGATTGCTGAAAGGCCTGGTGGAACTAGGAATGATAAGACTAGTGGATGCCTTAGCTACTCAGGGCTAGAAGGGCATGGTCCTTCAGATGGATGGAAAGCTAGCTAGGAATGATACCATTGAGTTTATGACAAATGCATAGGTTAAGGATGGAAGAGTTAGCAGCCTGCTAAAAGAAGTTCAAGTGACCTTTGATGCAAAGAAGCTAGGTGAGATCCTTGACATACCCTCTGAAGGGTTTAATGACTATACAAGGCAAAAGTGGCCATGTCTGGACTCCCTTCCTACTGCCCTCAAAATTACCACGAGGTTCTGTGATGCTGCAGATGTGAATGAGGCTAGGGTTGTTCAAAAGAGTGAAATGAGGCCACAACAGAAAGTCTTGTTTGAATTTATCAACAAGTGTTTGCTGCCTCGACAGGAACGGAGACACATTGCTAACTACATGGACTTGGTGCTGATGGAGTGTCTTGAAAGAACAAGGCAGATCAACATGCCTGCATTCATTATCAAGCTGCTAGACAGGGTTATCAATGGCTCCAAGGCCCATACCACTCCTTATGGGTTCATTTTGGCTATTGTTCTTGATCGCTGCAAGGTGCCACTAAAGAAGTGGGAGATGACCTCAACCAAAGATCACTTTGGAATCAACACTTTGATTGCCTGTGATTATGAGATCACTGCCATTCCCAATGAACCTGGTTCATCCAAGAAGACACCTATAAACAGCAAAGTCAGAGCCCTGGTGCAGGAGTGTGGAGCAAAAGATGCTGAGATAGCTAGGCTGAAGGCTCGCTTAGCTGAGGTTGAATCTGAGAGGGATGGTCTAAGAACTAAGCTCAATAAGGAAAAGGAGAAGAATAATGGGGTTCATCAGAATATGCTGACCCTTCTCCAAGCCCAAAACCAACCCTCTAGCTCTGCCAAGCCTTAGGAATTCTAGCCTTTATCTCCTGAACCTGTCTAGTACCTTCAATGACTCGGATTAGGGATTTTTATTTCTTTTTGCTCATATTTTGAATGTTTTTGCTTTCTAGTTGTGGATTGTGGTAGCAACATATCTTCTATCAATGATATCTACTATGTTTGCTCTTGTTCATTGTTAATCTTTCCTTGATAGTTTAAATATATTTGCTTGATTACTGATGATTAATCCATGATTGCCATTGCAGTTGCCCCAGTGGCCATGAGTACTTATTAAAATCTGGGACTCATATTTTGTATGCAACCTTTCGATGATGCCAAAAGGGGGAAGAGATATTGAGCTTTATATATTCTGAATAAGTGATATTTATAACCTAATTAACCTGGTCCTTGATGATAAGTAAATTTTCTAATCTTTGTATTAATGGTTAAGCTGAGTTCTTACAGGATCCAAGTAAGTAAAAATCACAAAGTTTGTCATCATCAAAAAGGGGGAATTTGTTGGCCCAAATACATGTGAAGTTTTGAAGACTGACAAAAGAACCCAGACATGGACCAAGTCCATCTTGTGAAGCACAGTCATGATCAAACCAAATATGCGAGAAGTACGTGAAGGAGATAAATCTAACTTATCAGAAGTGATGTCTCTTGATCTAATCGAAAAGGTTGCATATTGGATAAGGAGAGAAAGACTCCTTACATGAAGAGAATACAATTTAGGAATAAGATGGTGTTAGAGTATGAGATCACCTAGAACTCTTCTACGATAGAAGAGTAGTATCTGAATCCCAGTCAATCTCTATTTACTAACCCATTAAATATTAGTGTTGTTCTCTTTTAAAGGTAATGCACATAAGTAGAAGTTAAACTTAAATTGAGAGCAAAAGAGCAAGGCGATTTTGCAAGCAATTTATGTGTGATTCAAGCGTGTAATCCTGAAGCTACTTGAACAAGATAGAAAAATCAGTTCCAAGTGTCTATTTCAATTGTAGTAGGTGATTTTACATTGTACCTTTCAGCTTTTATAGAAGCAATTGTATTAGGTACCTAGAGTGTTCTAGTTAGAGTTAACTTGAAGTTGTCGCAATAATTGAGGTTGTGTGCCACAACAGGATTAGAGTTAATCCTAGGTTTACAAAAGAGTTTTTGTAAATGCAGTTTTTGGCTCAGTAATTTTAGTGGAAGTTTGGGAAAATCCTACTGAGTAGTAGGTCGTGGTTTTTTCACCTTTTGAGCCAGGTGTTTTTCAAGTAAAAATCTCTGTGTTCTTTATTTTCTTTACTTATTATTCCGCAAACAGTAGGAGTTGGAACACATAGAAGAACCAGGTCCTTCTATAATCAAGTTAAGCGAAAATTGGGTACCAAAAAAATTACCCCCCTCTTGTGTGGTATTGACGTATAAAATATCAATTGGTATTAGAGTGGGTTATCCTTGAAGATGTTAAAATGGTTGATTCTATGATTGTTTTTGAAATTCCTATTGTGTTGATACCAATAGCTATCCCCTAATCCCACAAACCCCACAAGAACTGCTATGTTCCTGTATACTATGTGCTCTATGTGTCCCCAATTCCCATTTCCCTGTGTGAAGGACTGTTATTTGAGTATTGCTGAACTTGTTTGACTAATCTGCCGTCTGTTTAATTACACAATTGTTTTCAAAAGCTGTTTTATTAAACAATTCTCTTGTTTACAAAATTATTTCAACTAAGTCTCTTTTTACACTGCTTTCCTGCTAAAACCTTTTCAAAATTATGTCAAGCACTCTCACTTTACTCCTAAGTCCCTAGGTTTTACCCCCCTCTAGTGTGGGTACTGCCTTGGGATTCTTCTGAGATCCCTCTGAGCTCTGGCACACTGAGGCTGGCCCTTCCACACTACACTTACTCAATCCTTGGTATGGAAAGTCTAGCTGTGATCACTGCCCAGGATCCTTGAGATCCTTAGGGTACTCTGACGCACCTAGACAATGATATTGTCTATGGAATTTGGCACTTGGGGCTATTGGAGGCTTAGGAAAATCATTTGGGCCTGTGTTAGGCTCCCTATAGTGTAACTTCTTCTTTTATTCTATCTAATTATGTAATTCATTCATCTGGTTTGTAATAATTATTTGTAAACAAATATTGGGGTGATTAGTAAAAAAAGGTGTGGGTAGTTACATATCTATGGGGTAATATGGGTAGAAACCATGCCTATAGGATTTTATACTTGATGTGTTTGCCTTACCATGATAAAAATCATGCCTATAGGGTTTAAGTGGTTACAATAATAGAAATCATGTCTATAGGTTTAAAAACCAACTTCATAAGTAGATATCATGCTTATAGAATGTGATCAGGTTCAGTTTCTATTACAATGGGTATTTACATGTGTTTTCATTAGATATGTCATGGGTTGCTTTCCAGACACGCCCCATGACCCCTTGGCCGCGCCCCATGGCGGCCTAGCAAGCCTCACAATGCCTAGCGCCATGGTCGTCCCCGTGGTCTTGGCTGCGCTAAGTGTCAAGCGCACATGTGCCTCTGTCGCCCCACCGATGCCTCTCGCCAGCGCCCAGTGACTATCCAATGACAACAGCGTCATGCGCCCTGACAATGTCGAGCGAGCAGATCCTGATGCCTCGCCAGCGCCAAGCTGTAGGCCCATTCCAGTAGCGCCTCGCGCACAGACCCTGATGCCAAGCACCAGCGCCCAGCCTCAGGCCAACACAACAAGTATCGCGCGCGCCCACAGCACCGCGCGCGCAGACCCTAACCCGCAAGACAAAGTTGCTGCCATCGGACTTGGTTCTACATTGTAATAAACTAAGTCCTTTTCATTGTTATTTTAGGCTAGTTTATATCATTTTCATTTAGTGTGCTTCTACAGCTTTATTGTGACTAGTCATGTAACTTTGGTTTATTTTTTTTAAGTATTATTAGGGGAGATCAAACAATCAAACATTTTCAAGCAAGCAATTTTCTATACTGGTGTCTCTCCCCCTCGACACCGCATCTTTTGTAATCAATATTTCATTCATCAATAAAATCATCATCATCATTCAAAACCCAATTCTCTCTCAGCTTCCGCAATTGCTCGTGACATTGGTTTTCCCGCACGACACTAACAATCTAGTCTAGCGTGCGGAGGGGACCTCATTGGCGGACATCAACCGCACTGGCATCGGTTGCTTAGCCTTACGTTGCCCTTCCAAAGAACATCAGGAAGGCGTTGCGTAACAGTTAGTATCAGAGCCTAGGCTTGACATCGGACGAGGGAACACATTTGCCATCATCACCATTTCTGACCATGGTAAATCATGGGGAGCGTCTAGCATCCCTAGAAGAGATGGTTGACTGATTACGACCCATCGTGGATACAGTGCCTGATCAAAACAACAACCTAGTGCAAAGGTTGGACGACTTGGACCGTCGAATGCGGCAGGCGGCAAATGACATTGCAACTATCAGGCGTGACTCTGAGGATGACCGACAAACGGCAACCATTGAAACTGCCAATATTTATGGCAAATTTGAGGACCTCCAACAGGAGCGTGCCGATGATTTAGCCCATCGGCAACAAGAGGCAGACAGACTAACTGCCATGCAGCAAACCATAGACGACTTGACAGGCAAGCTCAATATTGTCAATTCTGCCCTACAAAGCCTACTTCTAGGAGGCGACAACCACATTAGGGGTGCATCAAACTTCACCCCCATTCCACAAAAGCTTAAGATACTGGAGACAAAGCCATACGACGGATCCCGGGATGCTAAAGAAGTGGAAAATTTCATCTTCGACACCGAACAATACTTCGATGCCGTGGGCCATTTGGAAGAACCCAAAAAGGTAGAAACTGCTGCCATGTATCTTCAGGGCGATGCCAAACTTTGGTGGCGGGTCAAATACGAAGCCATCAAGGCCGGTGAAGATACTCTCCAGACATGGGATGAATTGAAGGCAGCACTACGCCTGCAGTTCTTCCCCGAAAATATGGAATACAACGCAAGGAGAAAGCTACGGGAGCTCCGCTACGCCAGATCAGTGCGGGAGTACGTGCCCGAATTCTCCGCACTCATGCTAAACATACGTGACATGGGGGACAAAGACAAACTCTTTGCATTCATAGAAGGTTTGAAACCTCATGCCCGTATGGAACTACAGAGACAACGGGTAGACACCCTGCCCAAGGCCATTCAAGCTGCAGAATGTCTTGGCGATTATCATTTGGGAACTTAGAACGACAGACCCCAACCATCTGTTCGAGGGGGATTCAACGGGAAACATCCCAACAATGGTGGCCCAAGCAAAAGTGGGGGAGATCGGAGTGCATCCAAAACTAAGACTCCTCCCTCCAACAGCAACAGTACTGCATCCATCAACAATAATCAGGAGAGAAAGCCTCCCTCAGAATGCCGTCATTACGGTGGGGCACATTGGAACAATGAATGCCCAAACATAAAGGTCAATGCTCATCAAACTGTCAAGGATGAGTCAGATACATCAGACACATCAGAATCAGACCAGGTAGGCGCCTTCAATGCAATTGTTGGCTCTATCCCACATGCCTTAGCGGGTACCAGTGCATGTCCTCCTAAGAAAATCTCAGTCCCAATCACCAAGAAAGGGAAGGAAAAGATGGACGAAAGACCTCCTAAACAAGCGAAGACCCTAATGTTCGTCGAATTAAAAGTGAACGGCAAGCCCCTTCACGCATTGATAGACACGAGTGCTACCCACAAATACTTGGCTTCAACTCAAGTAGAGCGCCTGGGTCTTGTTGTGCAAAAGAGCAAAGGCCGTGTCAAGGCCATCAACTCACCACCCTAGGCATTGGGTGGAACAACCACAGATGTCCTAGTGAAACTTGGCCCATACAAAGGAAGCATCGACCTGCGCATCACAATCATAGATGACTTCGACATGATAGTGGGTTTGGAGTTCATGAGGCAAACCAACACCATACCAGTACCAGATACCAACATGCTCCTGATGTTGGGAGAAGACGGGGCCAAGCCCTGCACCATACCAAGATAAAGATGGTTACTGAAAACATCTCGGCCATGCAGTTGGAGAAGGTAGTCAACAGACATGAACCCCTGATTCCGGCTACCCTTCGCAGCAACAATCAGCCATCATGTCATCGGCCTCAAAAAACTGGTGATGCGCCTCAGCGTGTGAAGACTTGTCAGCCATGCCACAAGGACAAGTCGGATCACTTATCACAAATGGGACCCTTGCAACCATTACATATCCCTCAAAGACCATGGGAAAGTGTTTCCCTCAGGTTCATCACGGGATTGCCCCAAGTCGGTAATCTTGCATCCATCTTGGTTGTCATAGATCAATTTTCAAACTATGCAACCTTTATAGCAGTCCCGCAGAACATCTCAACAGAAGATACAGCTCGACTCTTCTTCTCGCACATTGTCAAACATTGGGGCCTGCCCAAAAACATTGTTAGTAAGCGCAACTCACACTTCAATAGCAACTTTTAGACCCATCTCTTCAGGTGCTTTGGGTCAACATTGAGTCACAACTCAGACATCCATCCACCATCGGATGGCCAGATAGACCGGTTCGATGACATGCTGGAGGAATATCTCCGCAACTTTTCAATCGGATCACAGAAGCATTGTGTGAAGCTCTTGGATGCTGCTCAACTGTGTTTCAATTCTCAAAAGAGCCATCATACAAACAAAAGCCCTTTTGAAATTGTTACCGGACAGCAATCGCTTCTCCCACAAATGGTGAATGCATCAACCAGGCCGAAATCTCCTCGAGCTGCCAACTTCTCGAGCGAATGGGAGCGCAACATGGGGATAGTGTGGAGCTATCTCGTCGAAGCCCAAGAGCGGGAAAAAAGATTCACCGAATAAAATCTTTGCTTTGCCCAACATCAAACAGGGGACAAAGTAATGCTATGCATCCCAAAGCAATACTTGTTTGCAGAGATAACCCATGACCCTCCCCTGCAACAAAATACATCGGGCCCCTGCCCATTGAAAAACGCATTGGGAAGTCCACATACCAGGTGAAAACTCCATCCTAGTGAAAGATCCATCCAGTCTTCTATGTCAGCCGCATGAAATCATTGCGTCGCTACAACAGCAAACTCAAAGAATAGAGGGGAATAGACCTCCCATCCAACAACCACCAGAATCATCATCATCATAAGGCTCCGAGGACGGTGCCAACTCAGGTGGGAGAGAATGTCATGGGCTGCTTTCCAGACATGCCCCATGACCCCTTGGTCGCGCCCCATGGCGGCCTAGCAAGCCTCACAATGCCTAGCTCCATGGTCGTCCCCGTGGTCTTGGCTGCGCCAAGTGACAAGCATGCATGTGCCTCTGTTGCCCCACCGATGCCTCTCGCCAGCGCCCAGTGGCTGGCCAATGACAACAGCGTCACGCGCCTTGACAATGCCCCACGCGCAGATCCTGATGCCTCGCCAGCGCCAAGCTGCAGGCCTATTCCAGCAGTGCCTCGCGCACAGACCCTGATGCCAAGCACCAGCGCCCAGCCTCAGGCCAACACAACAAGTGTCGCGTGTGCCCACAGCACTGCGCGCGCAGACCCTAATCCACAAGACAAAGTTGTTGCCATCGGACTTGGTTCTACATTGTAATAAACTAAGTCCTTTTCATTGTAATTATAGGCTAGTTTACATCATTTTCATTCAGCATTTCAGCATTTCATTCATCAATAAAATCATCATCATCATTCAAAACTCAATTCTCTCTCAGCTTCCGCAATTGCTCTTGACATTGGTTTTCCCGCACGGCATTGACAATCTAGTCTAGCATGCGGTGGGGATCTCATTGGCGGACAACAACCGCACTGACATCGGTTCCTTAGCCTTACGTTGCCCTTCCAAAGAACATCAGGAAGGCGTTGCATAACAAATATCATGCCTATAGGTTTCTAACATCAGTTCTTATTAGATACCATGCATATAGGAATTAAAAATTAGAAATTCTGCCTATAGAATAAAAAATCAATAAGTTAGTTCAATTCATGTTAGTTTACTTCGAAACTGTCCTAATCAATGGTTTTGTTTTCCTTAAATGAATTCTTGCAAGTAGTGTCATCACTGTCACTAGAAATCATGCCTATAGGAACTCAAGAGCCCATTTTAAAAACTGTTCACTGCTTTACTATATCAACGTAGTTACCATGCTCTTAGGACATCAATGTTCTACGTTTAGGCAAACCTACAATGTGATTTTAAATTCTGCAACTCTAAAACTCTTTTTGCTGCTTAAAACTATTCAGATTCAACAGGCTTAAAATCAGTAGGGAAATTGATAGGGCCATTACTTTTGAGGTTATAAAATAAACTGCCTATCTTCTATGTTTTGATATTCACTTAGACATCATGCCTTAGGATCCTGTTTAATAATATTACCCTTATTTGTGTTTGAGTCATGCTATTACATGCCTTATCTGTGGAGGTAAAACTGAGCCTCTTATTTTCTCCTTTCTACTTTTAGTCTCTAAGAGTCCTATGTGTTCTTGCTTGTTGACTTAGTATTTTTCCTTTAAACCTTAGGAGTCTGTCTAGAACTGCCTATAGGTAGAGGTCCTAATTTCCTCCAGGACCATTAAGAAGGGACGGGTAACAACACGCAATAGAGATTTCAAAACCAACACTCGCTTTAATAACCGCTAAGGGGGGAAGGGTAGATATGGGATATGATGACTACTCGCTAATGTCACGTGTAGCCCCTTATTGAGGAGTATTTAATAGACATTATATGGGGTGATCCTGTAGGTTAACCAACCTAGGACCCCTCCTTTCCCAAATTCCTTTTGTTTACAACTTTGTTTTATATGAACACAACCTTTTCAAATCCGTTGTCTTATTGCTTGAGTCATATAATGTACACCGTGCTTTATCTGTAATTATTTGTTTCAAATACTTATTCGTTAAAGGACTAATTCATAAGTATAAGTTCGATTGGGACCCACAGTTGTGGACCGAGAGGGGTGCCTAACACCTTTCCCTCAAGGTTATTTCGAGCCATTACCCTAAGTCTCTGGTAATGCAAACCCATCCAAGCGTTAATCGCTTTAAGTGCCCTAACGCACCTTAATCCGTTAGGTGGCGACTCTTCAAATACCCAATTCCCAAAAGGAAGTATGTTACTACCCCCCATATAATGTCAAAACCCGGACCTCTCTTCGCAGAGGGAAAAAGGGGGTGCGACAGTGAGTTGACTCGATGTGGTTTGTTCTGTTCTCTGCTTCATAGTTTCTTTAACCTCATCGTTATATGCTCAAATCCCTCATTGTTGATAGGTCGGAGAGGAGTGAGAAGGACGAGGGCTCTTCCGTTCGCATTTCGTCAACCGGCGACTTCTGCCCGGCCTGCACCAAGAGTTACTACAAGTGAGGACACGAAGAACCCGGTCGCTCATCAAACCGCGCCCGCAGCTAAAGCTGTGCACTTAGAGGTCGCTTCTCAACCGGAGACTCCGATCCCCGCAGTTCGTTCAACAAGCGAATCTTCTCGCGCCGGTAGTAGAGAGGCCCCGTCGAAGAGACAGAGGGTAGTGCTGGAAGGGGCCTCTATAGACAAAATGTCCTCGAGGGGCGACCTTGTTTCGTCGGTTCCTAAAACTAGCGGTGGGGTTAACCAGGAGGCAGAGGTGACGCCTGTTGCGAGCGTTTAAGAGGTTAATGTAGCGGAAGGATGGAATCTCGTGGCCACCACAGTTGTTTCGAGCAGACCATCATCATCTCGGCAGAACTGTGGCCCTTCTTTGGCCAAAGAGAAAGGGAAAGGTGTCATGGTTAAGAATTATGAAGCCGAGTCCGACATTGACCCTGAGGACATGAGAATGTTCGAGGAGGGCTTCACCAGGACTGAGGTAAGGGCGGAAGGCCCCTCCCGCATACTCAAAATCCCATCGGATCTCAACTAGATGCAGGATACGGTGGATTTGGTACCGCAGTTTGATCTTCTCTGCTCCGCCGTTGAAAGCGGTGCTCTTCAAGAAGTCAGCGATTCTCAACTGTCACGTGGTGTGGCCGTGATGGGCCTAAGGGTGAGTTCCCTTTTGTTTTCTTTATTTTGCAACTCTTATCTTTACCGACTCTTTCTATTTTTGTTTGTTTGTTTGTAGACTTACATGATGGAGATCGAAAGCGCTCGTAGGGCTGAGACGCGGGCTGAGATTTTTTGAAAATGGCCGAGAAGTATCAGCGGTATCGTAAAAGGTACCGCTAGATGCACGAGCAGCTTAGAGCGGGCGCTAGTACCCAGTTCTCCAGGGAGGAGTTGGAGAAGAGAGATGAGGAACTGATGCGGTCTATCCACAGATGTAGTGAGCTTGAGGAGCTACTTCATGCCAAGAATGAGGAGCTCGAGGTGGGCAAAGGGGTTGCAGTGGAACGCGAGGACCTTCAGGCGAAGGTGCTATCTTTACGAGCTGAGCTTGAACAAAATACTGCTACGGTCGACGCCCTCAGTGCAGAATGGGGGGAGAAGGTGGCCGAGCTGGAAAAGAAAATGGTTGAGTTGGAGAAAGTCGAGGATGCTCGAGTTTCAGCTTTGGCGAGGGTTGCGGTGCTAGAAGACTCTATTCGTGTCCTTAGGTCCGAGCAGGAATCTGAGAGGGTGACGGCCACGATGAGGGAGGCGCAGCTTGAGGAGTGTATCGATTAAATCAACTGGGAAGTTTCAAACCTGGGAGATCATGTCGTGACTCTCGAGGCTGAGAAGGCGCAACTGTTGGCTCAGGTTGAATCTCTCTCTGCCGCAGTTCCCTGCTGCTTGTATGAGAATATACAAGGGTTTATGGGAGGCAGGATGTGTTCCGAAGGCTGCCTTTGAAGATGCTCGGGCGAAGGCACGCGAGGCTCGTGTTGCTTGCGATTATGACCCTGCGACACCGGAGGTTGGCGAGGGCTTTGATGTTGAGTATGGGCTTCCTGATGATGATGATGGGGAGAACAGCGATGGAGATGACGCCGAGTGAAACTTTGCTGCAGCTTTTGTACCTAGTTTTTTTGTTGTTTGTTTTTACTTCTTTTTTAGGGCCCATTTCGGCCTTTTTGTAAAAGCAACTATTGCACATGTATATTTGAATAAAACAGTTGTTTCACCTTTATTTGTGTACCTTTTGACTTTCTTCCTCCTCTCTCATTCCTTTCTTTGTCCTTTCTTTCTTAGGGAGAAGATATTTGGATTTCTTCATGACGAGTCCCTGATTTTTTTAATTGGGAATCCGACCTTTCCCGGATTGAGTAGGATCTCGTCATATGAGTTCGAATGAAGTCACTTTGGATCTGTAAGTTCGGGCAAGGTCGACTTTCAATTTTCCAACTTGGGCGGAATCAACCTTGATTCCAATTTACCAACTAGGGCGGGATTGACTTCCAATTTGCCAACTTGGTCAGAATCAACCTTGATATGAACGAAGTCGAATTCGGACTTGCCATACATATGTATTCGAGCGAGGTCGAACTTGGAGTCGCCATCTTGGGTGAAGTTAGTTTCTGACTTATATATTTGAACGAGGTCAAACTTGGAGTCGCCATCTTGGGCGAAGTCAATTTCTAACTTATATTCGAACGAGGTCGAACATGGACTCACCATCTTGGGCGAAGTCCGTTTCTGACTTATATTCTAACGAGGTCGAACTTCAATCTATCGATTCGGGTGGGCAAATTTTTACTTTTACTTGGCGACGGCCGATGGCCATAGGGATGTAAATTTGAGAGATCGAAAGTGTAATCCATTGCAAATTCGAGTGAGGTCAAAGTTTCCTTTTATTTGGCGGTGGCCAATGCGTAAGGTGTTAACTCGAGTGAGGCCGAATTGTAATCCTTTTGACGATGGTCGATGGCCGTAAAGGTGTTAACTCAAGAGAGGTCGAATTGTAACCCTTTTGATGATGGGCGATGGCCGTAAAGGTATTAACTCAAGCGAGATCAAATGTTAATCCTTTTGACGATGGCCAATGGCCGTAAAGGTGTAAATTCGAGCGAGGTCGAATTGTAACCCTTTTGACGATGATTGATGGCCGTAAAGGTGTTAATTCAAGCGAGGTCGAATTGTAACCCATTTGATGATGGTCGATGGCCATAAAGGTGTTAATTAGAGCGAGGTCGAATTGTAACCTATTTAACGATGTGCGGGTTTGGAGGGATGGTGAGATTTGCATGTTGCATTGCTTTTATTGGAGATCATTACTCGTTACCGCATTGTTGGTGCATGCATCGGGGTGAGTCCTAATTTGCTTGATTTTGCTTTTATTGGAGAGTATTGTGCGTCATTGCATAGTTTGTATGCGTCGGTGGAGTCCGGTTTATCCGGTCCCATCGTTGATCGGCCCGGAAAAGGCCGTTGGTGAGACGGATGATGAACTTTTTATTCGGGTTACTGGGCATCAGGCTTTTCCTGCCCATGTTTTGTCAGTTGGGGAGACTATATCCTTCATGGGCCCGTTGCTTAGTCCCTGGTTCCATAGGTTGTTTCTTAATAATGTCAGCCTATTTTGGGTTAGATCTGTTATTTATAATACGGCATGGCGCATAGGGCTTTGCTCGGTCGTTGCTTGCGAGATGGTACAGTGTTTGACATTTTCCTAGTGTGTCTAGTGGCATTCGTTCCTCGTTCACGTACCTGTAAGAATGGTCGTGTTACGGTTTTAGGCCAAAGAGAGTATGGTAAGTTAAATCCAAACAGAATTGCATGTTACCTTGACTTGGAGAGTCGGGGAAGGGGGGAGGCGTTATAAGGTTACTTGCTTTGCCCCATGCTCGAACGGCGGTTTCAGATTTGTCGCCGCATTTCACTTCGTTGTTGGTCGCATCTTGACTTCTCGTGGACTGGACTTACTTCGCCGGTGGGGTCTCGAGTCCGAGTCCCAATCTGATCCCGCCCGATATGCTTAAACAACAAGGGAAATATGCCATACTCATTCATAAATCACGTAGTACATGTGGGTATGAAAATAAGGCAGGATACTCCCGTTATTTTAGAGAATCACTCAGTATGCTATCATCCCTTCCTAAGAGGTGGGAGTACTGACCGGTATATAGAGTAAACACATTAAATAGGACTGCGGTCATGCTAGGTGTCTATGACTGTGGTTCTACTTTGAACATGCATATGACGTGCCAAACCCATCGTCTACAGATGAGGCGTGGGTTTTGCATAGGCATCGGACATGACTTCGATTTCATGTAGAGATCTGACTCAGATTGGTTTGGTCATCTCGAAGGTTTATCTATCACTTTTTCGAGCTGGTGTTCGTACCGAGATGGTGAGGCTATGACAGTCTGGAAATGATACTCGGCTGGTTTTCGATCTAAAGGAAACTAAAGATTTGGCTAAGAAATCCCCATAGACGGCGCCAAATTGTTTGACAAAAAGTGTTGAGCTTTTTGCTAAACTAATTAATAAAAGAAAATGAAGGATAAATCTTAGCCATGAGTAATTAGTTCTAGAATAAAGCATGCCAGATATGAGAATCAAATATAATCAAGCTTATATAACTCTCTTTGAGACTATCAAAAGACATCAAATATGAATGATAAGCTTACATCTTTAATGCATCGTTCCGTAATATAAGAGTGAAGAAGGAAAAAGAGGAATGCTATTGATAACTATGGGATATATCTTTATTGATTCAATAATAGTGATTATAAAGACTTGCCACCGAAATCTAAGTTTTTGGTCTGTTGAAAGAGATCTTCTTCTGCTTTTCTATCCCTTTCTCTCTCCTGAGGGAATCATCCCCTTTTCTTGCCTTCTTACCTTCTATTTATACTAAGAATGTTCCCCTTTGTCCAACAGTCTTTAACCAGAATGCCCTCTCTTGATTATACTTTTCATTATTTCCCTCAAGCATTACGTTACATGTTTCGTCGTACAAGCTTGGTGATGGCTCGATCTCGGCAATGGCCGAGATGCTTATCGTTGTTATGCCTTGTGAGTACGATCGTGGCTCAGTCGACCCCTTACCATTCCTTTTAGCGCTAATCCACGTGTGGACAGATTTTAACCCATACAAAAAACCTATAAAACAAGAGATATATATGCTAATTATTTGGGACAATACATAAAACGTTCCCTAATTTTGCTCTATTTATAATTTGCACACCTAAACTATGGTGAGTTTATAGCCCTCTTGCACCTTTTTTTTGTGCCTATTGTTACAGAAATAGCCGGACGGGTTTAATATTCCGATATACATAGATTATATATAGTTATACTTATATTAGACATGAATTTTATATATATTATATATGCGCCGGCTATTTTAAATTTAAGAGATTAGGTGAGTGATTATTTGGTTAAATCTTCAATGTGGGGATCTCACTTCCTTGTTAGCAAAGCAAAAGTAAAAAAGCCTTACTTTCTCGTCCCCTAACTAAATGCCACTTGATCATATATAATGACTTTTGTTTCGATTGTGTAATTTTTATAATTTTATAAATTTTACAATAACTATTTCTCTCAACTCTTTGTTTTCCTTTTTATTTAGAATGTCGGATCTGATCTAACAGAGATAGAGTTATAACGAAGCTTGTTATAGATCTGACAAAAAAGAATAAACTCCAAAAAATGCATGAGTTAAACTAAGAAAAATAATTTGATATAAAATAAAATATCGCATGTTTAATATGTAAAATTGAAGTTATGCCAAAATAAACTATGGCCAAGCTTGTTATATCTGACCAGGAAAATAGATACCAAAAAATGTGTAGGTTTAACAGAAAAAATATATATTTTTATTTAAATAAAATATCACATGTCTAAAATTTACAATTATAGCCACTCAAAAAGGATAGAGTTTTGTATACAGTAAAAATCGTATGCTTCCGATTTATAGGCTCGGGGGTACGTCTTAAGCCCGAGCCCGGTGGATCAGATCTATGCTCGAAGATAGGATGCAATGACCGAGGATCAAAGTACAATAGACCTCGAAGCCGAGTATGCTCGCCCCCGAAATAAAGCCGTTGTAGATTGACAGGATGAGCGAGATTCCTGCCACGTCTCTAAAATTATGGTGCAAATCCCGGAATAGGATTGTACTATTCCGTACTGGGCAGTTAGACAGTCGTACCAATAAGATTCTTTACTCTAAATGGAAATATACCTTATTTAGGTCTCCCCTCCTAAATAAAGGGGACCCCAATCATTTCATCTAATCATTGGCAAAGAATATACTATCTTTCTTTTTGCTCACTATTCATCAGAATTATCATTTTATCTTTATTGCTCTTACTTTACTGTTCTTGGTTCATCTCGACGTCACTAAGCTCGAGGTCGCTACTGCCTACTAACCTATCTGCTGGTTTGGTCTTGCCTATTTTACTTCATCTATACTTCATATTTCTTGATTATTAATTGGTATTGAACTAAATCACATATCTTTAAAACCACAAATCGAATTTAATTGTTACTCGTATTTTCGAGGTAAATAGTTTGGCACCCACCGTGGAGCCAAAGATAATAGTGATTGTTTCATTAGCGATTCTCATTACACACGTTATTTTTATACTTTTTCTTGTCAAGAATTTTTTATTCTCAAGTTGAAACATGTCTAGCTCACAAAACGCACATTTTCATGACAACGAAGGTCTTGGAGAAAATAGCAGTATCGGGGTCGGTGTACCACCAATAAACCCAGAGGAAATGCTAAATATGGAACCGGTTGATATTAGTTCACACAATGATTTAAACACGGACTTAGGCATAGACCCCAGAGGGAATGTACGTAGGGAGGCTCGATCTGGTGGCCAAGGAGCACAAGGAATGGGAGATGGGGGAATCAGCCTCCAAGTGATATTCGAGATGGTGCAGGCTCAACATATTGCCATCGCTCAACTTCAAAGTCATAATTAAACTCTGAGTATAGCTGAACCAGAAAACACTCGGTGTGCTGAACCAGCGGAAGAGAGGTCGAACGAAAATAACTCGGGGACTGAACCCACCATTATGAGAATGCTCGAAGAGCTCACCAAGATGATCGAGTCCGGGGAAAAGAAGATTGAAGACAATGACAAAAAGGTGGATATTTATAACTCCCGTGTTGATCAAATACCAGGGGCACCTCTAGTTTTGAAAGGTTTAAATGCCAAAAAGTTCATACAAAAACCATTCCCCCCGAGTGCGGCTCTGATGCCCATTCCCAAGAAGTTTTGCATGCCCTATATACTCAAATACAATGGGACAACTGACCCTAATGAGCATATTACTTCATACACTTGCGGGATAAAAGGAAATGACTTGAATGATGATGAGATCGAATCAGTTTTGTTGAAAATGTTTGGAGAAATGCTATCGAAAGGAGCTATGATTTGGTACCACAACTTGCCTCCTAACTCTATTGATTCGTTTGCTATGTTAGCATACGCCTTTGTAAAAGAACACGTCAGGGCCATAAAGGTGGAAACAAGGAAATCGGACACCTTCAAGATAAAACAAAGGAACGACGAGATGTTGAGGGAGTTCATGTCCAGGTTTCATATGGAAAAAATGGAATTACCACCGGTCTTTGATGACTGGGTAGTGCAGGCCTTTATGCAGGGTTTGAACGAACGGAGTTCGATAGCATCTCGACAATTACAACAGAACTTGATCGAGTAACCAGTTGTGATATGGTTAGATGTGCATAACCATTACCAGTCCAAGATTAGGGTCGAGGAAGACCAGTTTAGAGCCCTCTCGGGCTCAGTTCATCCTAGCAGGCAAGCGACTAAGCCCTAGAGGGATACAGACAGGGAATCAAGATTCAACAAAGAATGGTATCAGCCATATGTCAATAGGAGGAACAACAAATCGGGTCGTAACACTCCTCGTAATGATCGGAGAAATGATCGAGGCCAAAGTTCTTGAGGACTCATGAGTAAGAGTGGGTTCGATAAGCATACCGACCCCTTGGAGGAACCTCAATTGTTAGAGTATAATTTCAGCGTAGATGCATCAGGGATCGTGTCAGCTATTGGAATAATCAAAGACACCAGATGGCCCAGGCCCATACAAACTGATCCTTCTCAAATGAACCCAAACTTGATGTGTAAGTATCATGGCACACATGTCCATAAAACCAAAGATTGCAGGCAGCTTAGAGAGGAGGTGTTGTTCAACAAAGGCCACCTTCGAGAATTCCTCAGTGATCGAGCCAAAAATCACTTCAGAGAGAGAGATGCAAGGAAAAATGAGCAAGAAGAACCACAACATATTATCCACATGATCATTGGCGGAGTCGATGTCCCTCAACGACTTGTATTCAAATGTACCAAGGTATCAATCACCAGAAAAAAATGGACTCGGAGTTACGTGCCCAAGGACGCCTTATCGTTCTATGATGATGAAGCAGAAGGCATATCTCAGCCACACGGCGACACCCTCGTAATTTCTATCCTTTTAAATAAAATTCAAGTTATACATGTTTTAGTGGATCCAGGTAGCTCAGCAAACATAATTAGATCGATGGTCATAGAACAGCTCGACCTGCAAGATCAGATAGTACCCGCATCTCGGGTCCTAAATAGCTTCAACATGGCAAGCGAAACAACAAAAGGAGAGATTATCCTGCCCGTAAATGTAGCTGGGACCATACAAGCTACAAAGTCCCATGTCATCGAAGGTGACATGAGGTATAACGCAGTCCTCGAAGACTGTGGATACACAACATGAGGGCAGTACCTTCAACTTTACATTAGATGATGAAGTTCCCTATAGAGGATATAGTGAAAACAATCTACAAAGAGCAACATACTGCAAAGGAGATGTTTACAATCGAGGAAGTGGTACCGATACCAAAGCCTTTAACCTCGAAGAAATCGAGTATCGAAGGTAAACAGGCGGCCAAATAGTAATCACCGTCTCCAGCCTCGACAGAATTGGAGCAACAGGTAGTCGAAGACGAGGATGAGGATTGCCTTACTCCTCGAAACTTCGTCGTTCCCGAAGAGTCAGATGAAATTAAGTCAATGATTGAGGAACTAGAGTAGGTCATCTGATCGAATATATGCCCGAGAGAAAGGTATACCTGGGAACGGGATTAACCCCCGAACTCAGGAAGGAACTCATTCAATTTCTTATTGAAATATGGATTGCTTTGCTTGGTCCCACTAAGATATGACAGGGATTCCACCGGAAATCACCACACATCGGTTAAGCATCGACCCCAGGTTCAAACCGGTGAAGCAAAAAAGGAGGCCCCAGTCCGAGGTGAAACATGCGTTCATAAAAGATGAGGTAACCAAACTTCTTAAAATAGGGTCTATTCGGGAGGTGAAGTACCCTGAATGGTTAGCCAACGTAGTCGTAGTTCCTAAAAAGGAAATAAACTTAGAATATGTGTAGACTATAAGGCTTGAACAAAGCATGTCCGAAAGATTCTTTCCCACTTCCCAAATGATCGATGCCACGACCGGCCATGAGATCCTAACTTTTCTCGACGCCTACTCCTGGTACAATCAAATTCAGATGAACCCGGAGGACCAGGAAAAGACTTCATTTATTACCAAATTTGGAACTTATTGTTATAATGTAATGCCCTTTGGGCTAAAAAATGTGGGAGCTACATATCAACGCCTAGTCAACAAAATGTTCGAAGAACAAATAGGTAAAACAATGGAAGTTTACATTGATGATATGTTGGTTAAGTCCTTGCGCGCAGAGGGCCATTTGACTTATTTGCAGGAAACATTTAAAACTTTGAGAAAATACAACATGAAGCTTAGCCCGGAGAAATGTGCCTTCGGAGTTGGCTTGGGGAAGTTTCTCGGCATCATGGTATCTAATCGAGGAATCGAGATCAACCCAAATAAGATCAAGGCCATCGAAGATATCACCATCGTGGATAGTGTAAAAGCCGTGCAAAGTTTAACAGGTCGAACAGCTACTCTAGGTCGATTCATTTCGAGGTCATCAGATCAGAGTCACCGGTTCTTTTCCTTTGTCAAAAAGAAAAAGGACTTTGCATGGACCTCGAAATGTCAGCAAGCCTTAGAAGAATTAAAGCAATATCTATCGAGCCCGCCCTTGCTTCACACCCCGAAGGTAGATGAAAAATTTTACCTATATTTGGCAGTATCCGAGATAGCGGTAAGTGGGGTACTAGTTCGAGAAGAGCAAGGTACGCAATTTCTTGTTTATTATGTAAGCCGAACTCTAGGAGATGCTGAAACCATATACCGTCACTTAGAAAAATTAGCACTTGCATTGATAAACGCATCTAGAAAACTAAAGCCATATTTTCAATGTCATCCCATATGTGTGTTAACAACATATCCCCTTCGAAATGTTTTGCATAAGCCCGATCTATTGGGCCGGCTAGCCAAATGGGCCGTTGAACTTAGCGGGTACGATATCGAGTATCAACCCCGAACGGCTATCAAGTCCCAAATCTTGGCTGACTTCGTGGCCGATTTTACGCCGACCCTCATACCTGAAGTAGAAAAAGAACTTCTGCTGGGATCGGGTACATCATCGGGGGTATGAACCCTTTTCACGGATGGTGCCTCGAATGTGAAAGGATCCGAACTCGGCATTGTGTTGAAGCTGCCAACAGGTAGTACTATTAGACAATCTATCAAAACTTCAAGATTGACTAACAATGAGGTCGAGGCCATGATTGCAAGTCTCGAGCTAGCTAAGAGCTTAGGGGCAGAGGTCATCAAGGCCAAATGCAACTCCCTATTGGTGGTGAATGAAGTAAACAAGAGCTTCGAAGTTCGAGAATATAGAATGTCGAGGTACTTAGACAAACTGCAGGTGATGTTGCACCGCTTCAAGGAATGGACCCTGGATCATATGCCTTAAGAGAAAAATAGTGAGGCCAATGCGCTAGAAAATCTAGGATCGTCGGTCAAAGAAGACGACATTGTCCCCGGGACTATCGTTTAGTTATCGAGATTTGTGGTCGAGGAAGGTTATGCCGAAATAAATTCCACAAGCTTAACTTGGGATTGGAGAAATAAGTATATCGATTATTTAAAAAAAAGAAAGCTTCTATCGGATCACAAAGAATCGAGGGCTCTGCGAACCAGGGCTGCTAGGTTCACACTAGATGGGGATGGAACATTATATAGAAGAACGTTCGATGGGCCATTGGCAGTATGTTTAGGGCCGGGGGACATCGATTATTTTCTACGAGAAATTTACGAAGGTACTTGTGGTAACCACTCCGGCGCTGAGTCTTTGATTCACAAAATTATCAGAGTGGGGTATTATTGGGATAGCATGGAAAATGATACTAAGGAATTTGTCAAAAAATGTGATAAGTGTCAACGATTTGCACTGATGATCCATAAGCCCGGAGAACAAATCCTTTCGGTCTTATCCCTATTGCCTTTCATGAAATGGGGAATGGATATAGTCGGCCCTCTACCAACGGCCCCAGGTAAAGCTAAATTTATTTTGTTTATGACTGATCATTTTTCTAAGTGGGTAGAAACACAAGCCTTCGAGAAGGTCAGAGAAAAAGAAGTTATTGACTTCATCTAGGACCACATCATATGTCGGTTTGGGATACCTACTGATATTGTATGTGACAATGGAAAATAATTCATCGGCAGCAAGGTGACAGAGTTCCTCGAGGCTCATAAAATAAAGAGGATATTATCAATACCTTACCACCCAACTGGAAATGGACAAGTCGAGTCAATAAACAAAACGATCATTCAAAACCTGAAGAAAAGGTTAGACGATGCGAAGGGAAAATGGAGAGAAGTTCTACCCGAGGTCCTTTAGGCATATCGAACAACATCGAAGTCTAGCATGGGGGATACTCCGTTCTCTTTAGTATATGGCTTCGAGACCCTAGTCCCTATCGAGGTTGGAGAACCCAGCACTATGTTTTGACATGCATCGGAGGAATCAAATCACGAGGCTATGAACACTAGCCTCGAGCTATTAGATGAAAAACAAGAGGCATCACTTGTTCGAATGGCCACAAAAAAGCAAAGAATCGAGAGATACTACAATGGAAGGACCAACCTTCGACACTTCGGAGTCGGGGACTTAGTTCTACGAAAAGTCACCCTTAGTACTCAAGACCCAAATGAAGGGAAACTAGGCCCGAATTGGGAAGGACTGTACCGAGTCCTTGGAGTTGTCTACAAAGGGTCCTACAAACTTGGCACGATAGAAGGCGAGCAATTGTCAAACAATTGGAATGTATCACTACTCAAACGATACTATTTATAAGGTATGGCTTCCTCTTTTTGTTCATTTGAATTTGAAACTAACCCATTGAAGGTGCTCAATCGAAGCTATCGAAGACACCTTTTTACATGAAGGCCTTAGGTTTGTACTCTTTTTCCTTTAGATCGGATTTTGTCCCAAATGGGTTTTACCGGCAAGGTTTTTAATGAGGCAACAACTATGTGCTACCTAAGAAGAACTCAACAGTATCCATGGCTTCTTTTCAATCAACCTCGAATACTGGGGGCATCACCCTCGGAGGTTATATTTTCGAGGAAAATACTTCACGCCAAAGAGCCTCGATAGGAGAACTTTGTAATGGGCCAAACGGTCAGATGAACCGTGTCCATATAGAATAATCGAGGCCCGACAGCAAAACATGTACTCATGTATCAATTATTCAAATAAGCATTCTTTTTATATCAAAACACTTTGTTCCTCGAAGAACTATACACTTATAATTCTACGAGAAATGGCCCAAGGGCCAAAACGCAAATACGCCCCAAATACTCGGGGACTGTCATCGATAGTCAGCATGTTTGAGTCATCAAAAACCTGATCTAGTAAGACCTCAAAGAGGTATCCCCTCAATATAAAGTCCAAGGCCATCATACTCGGGGATTAACCTTTCGAACAAGTTCCAAAGATTATCTGGAAAAAAGTCCAAGAGACATACCCGAAGGCTAAGGCCATATCAAAGACTACGGTCATATAAAGGCTACGGTCGAAATAATGTGGCTCGGAGACGTCCGACTTTCGCCATAAATAACAGGCCTTCAGACACTTTAAAAAATCGGTTAAATCAGGATACCCTAGGCAAAATCAAATAATAAATGGGCTTCGATAAAATCAGCCCTCGAATGATTTAAAGGCTTCGATAACATCATCCCTCGAATGATTTAAAGGCTTCGATAACATCATCCTTCAAAAAAACCTCAAGAGGTATTCGATTATATATACACAAACGAATTATAGATGAGGTTCCAATCGATCGAACCTTCGAAAAGCCCAACGGGTACAAAAACACACACTAAGGCATAAATAAATTTTTACTAAGTCTTTTAGCCGAAAAAGGGGAAATATTATAGCCGTTTTAGAGGCCGAATTGGCCCAATCTAAAGAGCCTAAGGGCCAAACCAATAGAGCCTAAGGGCAAAACTAAAAGAGCCTAAGGGCCGACCTAAAAGAGCCTAAGGGCCGATATAAAAAAGTCTAAGGGCCAAAATGTACAAGGTTCGAGACTTTGGTCTCACTCCACTCAATCTCAAGAGTCCCGACATCCCGAGCTCGCATCAATTTAAGCTTAGCTCGAGGATTAACAAAAACCTTAAGAGGTATTATATTGATCAATAAAAAACCTAAGGGTTTATTATATTCTGAGTCCAAACCAATATTCGAACTGATCATTATAGTCATACAATCAAATTTTTCACAAGTAAAGAAAAACGGGATTCAATGCAAATCGAAGAAAAAGCAAAGAGTTTCTTTATATTTATAAGAGATATTTGCAAAAGATATGTCACGACCCAAACCGATGGGCCGCGACGGGCACCCGGTACCTTACTCAACCGAGTACCAATGTAACGTATCTTTCTTATTACATCATCATATACACATGGCATATGGGCCTAATAGGCCAACATGATCCTTTATAAACTCAAAACATAGGCCGATAAGGTCGTACAATCTTTCACATATATGATATATATCTACAAGTCTCTAAGAGTACATAAATGTCATAAAGGTTGGGACAGAGTCTCGCCATACCAAACAATACACGTCTAAATCATACTAACCAAACACGCAACTCCGAAGCAAATGGAGCGCACCAACATTTTTTGCTGAGCTGATAGCTTACTTGGAGGGCTCTCGACCTGTCTATCTGTACCTGAACCAATTCTCTTTTGCGAAAACACGTAACGGCGGATCGAAGTAGGAAAATAAATTCGTATGATATCCTTAAGAAAGATTGTACCAGTCTTTCTTTGAATTAGCATTTCATGTTGGACCTTGTAGCATTTTAGAGAACTTCACGTTTGGACATTGTAATATTCAAGAGAGTCTCACGTTTTGGATTTTCAAAGACTCTCACGTTTTGGACTTTGTAAACTCTCAAAGACTCACGTTTTTGGACTTGTAAACTTTGAGAGAGTCTTATGTTTTTGGGACATTGTAACCTTTTATGTTGGACATAGTTAGTTTCCTTTAATAGTGTTGGAAGATGGTCCTTTTTTTTCAAAGAGAGTGGGCCCCACTTTGATGGCTTAGTTGGCCACTAATCCCTTCAAATTATTGCCACATTTCATGTGACATTAGTAGTCATTAGGTTACACATATTTGGCTGCCACGTTTTTTTTGTTTGGGGGGGAGGGATTAATCTTATCCAAATATATCTCCAATTAATTAGGTAATGTCCCGTTATCCGGTAATTAATCAATTACCTGCAAAATTGAGAATTATTCCCACTTACTTGAAATATAACTCACTTTTCACATACCTTATACACCTTAATATTATGGTCATGTGGTACCTTGTATGGTACTAGTCCATAAATACCGAGTATTTTAGCTCGAGCCGTATTTTATCCCAACATGTCAAACTTGGACAAAAATTTATTTTCTTTGACTTGCTCTCCCTTTCACCTTTACTAATCACTTGTAAAATAGCATAATACTTATAATCTCCAAATAATCTTTTACTTGGACTGATGTCAATTACCTTATGACAAATTTAACGTACAATACTACAGGATGCAACATCTTCGTAACTTAATACTGCGAAGCGTGACATCATCGTAATGTAATACTGTTGGGTGCAACACTGTCATAACTTAATATTGTGAAGCGTAACATCATCGTAATGTAATACTGCAAAGCGTAACATCATTGTAATATATTACTACAGAGGGTAACATCATCATAATATATTACTGCAGAGCATAACATCGACGTAATACTGTGGGGCGTAATATTATTCCCCCCTTTGGAACATTCGTCCTTGAATGCTGACTGATGCATTTATCATTTTCCCCCTTTGGACTCCTTCTCACATTTTTGTGAATGAGTCCAAAGTTCAAAGGGCATTTCCCCCTTTGGCCTCCTTCTCATACCACAACTTGTAGTCGGAATCCTTCCAATCTCGTAATTGTTGCTACCTTTCATCATGTAGTCTGTATAATTTTGACCTTGTAAGTATGCCCAATCTCTAGGCTTCATATTTAGAGCTTGATAAGATATCCCTTTGGACATCTATGAGTATATTGAAGTTCTTCGTTCGATACTTTGTTGAATTCACGAATATTGCTATATCTCATCGCATAGGTCCGTTTAGCCATCCGTATGAATTTACTGCCATAACTCTTATTTTAGTTTATCGTTGCTGAGGTCTGCTACCAAATCCCAGCTTACTCTTGTTGCTTATTCCATATGTATAAATTTAAGTCCTTTAATGATTCCTCATTACTGCTCATCTTTAGAATGATGGCCTAATCTCATCTCATACTTTGTGACATTTATCTAGCTATTGTTGATTTACCTCAATATTGATCTATAATTTACAATTGATAACTTGAAATTTTATGTAACACCGTGGTTAGAGCTCATGTCGCATCAAGGAACATTGGAAGTGATTTTCCTAGTCTACCCGGGGGTGATACCATACTTCTATAACCGTATTTTATTGCATCCCAATGTGATTCACATTACGTGGGTATTTTAATCCTGTGCAACTCATGGAATCCCGCTTTTTTTTTCTTCAAATCATTACTCAATCGAAGGCCCAATCGTCATCCTTTATCTATCACAATTACACCATTATTGTACTATTAGGGTAGCATTCCATCTCTTCTAAATGCTACTTATGATGTAACTTCTTTGAGTCCATTCAGGCTATACTGAACTTACTATAACATAGAGAAGCCATTAGCTCCCTTGTTTTCATAGGCCTAATCCTGAGGACTAATTCATTCTCGTCACCTTCTCACTCGCCTTTTTTCGTTCTTACATCTTGTTATAAAACTTTGTCGCTTTACTATACTTTAGCTTGCGGCCTATACATATCTATTTATACTACTCGCAACTTTCCTTCAACTTTCTTGCACCATAGATTTTCTTATGTTATTAGTAATATCAAACGATACATCACATCGTCTCTAACTATTCTTTACTCTCTTAGTCAAGCTTTTCAATACCTACACCATAGGCTGGAAGGTATGCTACTGACGATGCCGCTATTATTCCTAGATAATGAATCCTCGTGCTTCTAGCCCTTTTATCCTAAGTATGGACTATTCACGATCTTCTGCCTTTGAGTATCTCGTACGTTGTTCACCTTTACCATACTTACCTTAAAATCTCGCATCGTATCTTCTATCTCTCTCATGACCTCCATTCCACCTAGGTGTAATTCACGTCCATGACTTGAAGCTCTATTATAATACTTGCACCTCTGGTGCATACACAATCCCGTGGGAGTTTCATACTGACTTCTTATGAGATTGGTACCCTTATAACTAGCTTTATCGTAGAGCTGTTATGGAACATAGTTGTTGTGCTATCTCTCTTGAACCTCTAATATTAAGAGTAATTCTGCTATGTCCTTAATCATGATTCCTATAACCTTTGGGTCCAATAATCAGATTCCTGATTTACTTTGTTGATGTAACTTTTTAGTTTCCTTCTTCTTTTGATCGGCCTTTATGCTGGCTTAAGTTATCTTCCAATCTGCGGCTCATGGTATTAGTTGTTACTTTAGCCCTCCATGGACGCTATGGAATAACCATGATACAATCTTCTAACAATTCCTTCCTCTGTCTATGACCTGGGCTCAATTCTTTCTTTTAACTTATGCCGGAATCTTTTACGGCTGTATGATTGTCAAAATATATGCTACATGTATAAAACTCCAAAATCTTAAGTGTTTTTATAACATCACCAACTCAGGATCATTGATCAAATAATTTCTTTCGTTCCCTCTCAGCTTTCTTTAACGTAAGCTATTACCTTTCCTGATCTTTCTCCCCCTTGTTGCGTGCATACTTAGCTTATCTTAGCTCCCACGCATGCCGGAATTTTTATACAACTCATATGATCTTCGAATATTACTTTAAATTTTACTTCCCGTTCATTAGTCATGGTAGGTGCCACGTTCTTATAGAGTGCATACGATGTTGTTGTGAGACTATTGTTACAAGACCATTTCCTCTTTAGGTCATTGCGCTTAAGTTGAAGCCTTCTTCCCTATTTCCTCAGTTGGTCTTTCGTTGTAATACTTAGGGAGAACCCTTGACCCTCATAAAGCTGTGAGCTTATTACGGATCTTTTGATATCCTTCCTTGCTTATAATTATCCGTAGTTACTTAGCTCTATGCCATTGTGCTTGTATGGTTGCTTCTGAACTGACATTTTGATTGCCTTCCCAGTAGCACTTTCTTTTATCCCCGTAAAACTCATACGGTACCTTTAACTACCCTGACTCTTATTTGAATATATCTCAAGTATTATAATGACATTACTGCGAGGCTGAATTCTCCATGTTAGGGTTTACTACATTTATCTTGCATGATCTGTTGATTTGTCTATAACTTCATGTCTAGTCATGACTAGGCTCTTCCTGAATCAACTACTAGTTACTCGTTGGCCCATTCTCATATCCATATTCTACGTAATCTTTCTTAGGTTATTTCCTTGTCTTAACTTACCTCACATGTTGGCTCCTTATCTATCAATAACATCCCGGGCAGGAACCCCTACTTCACCTTTTTGTTTGGACTTCGTGCTTACATAACGTCCTGGAATCATAGCATATCTGTAACATTTGGATAAGTGCAATCTCATCCCTTTCATTTTTATGGCATTCTTCATTTATCATTCCATATTCCTCCCTTTAGGGAAGTACTAGGAGCTATGACGACCTACCCATAGATATTTTTCCTCCTCATCTTTGGCGTCCTTTCACATCATCCATGACCCTTACTCCCCTTGCGGTAATCCTTCTATACCAAGGATAACAAATTTCCTTACTCACGAGGGTGACACTTAGTATAACTGGCACATACAGTTCTTTAAGCTTAACTTTGTTCACATTGCTTGCTTTAGGAAAGTGTCTTCCTGAATGACCTTTAAAAGTTATTCTTCTGTCGTCCATTCTATTATTGCTGGAACTCAATCTGAAATTTTTGTGATGCCAACCATTATCAAATCACTCAGTTCCTAATTCATGTTTAGTTTATCTTGTTCACCAATCCACACTAATTTTTATTATTATGAGGTCTAACTTTTCCTTCTGGTAGTCGTGTTAGAGTCACAAACTTATTTCTCAAAGTGACAATATGACTTTATGGCCTATACTCTTTTGTTGTCTCAAGGCTTATCACCTCTTGTATTTCCCTTCACTTGACTATAGACTTTGTAATATAGCACTTTTGTCATTTTTTTTCCTACCGTCGTTATCCTTGTATCACACCTTATTCATAATGCTTCCTTATATCTCTTCTTATTTCCCTGCTAATATTTCTGCCTATCACTTTCTTTTGAAAACTTCAACATGACATTCTTTTGCTTTTAGCTCCCCTTGCTTCATCCATTGGCTCTTCGGGTTGCCAAGCATTCTCGTTCTACGAGGGATGGAAGCCATACTAGGGTAATATTTATCCCTTTAAGGCTTCCAGTGTCTATCTTTGTAGTACTCATACCTAGCTGTACTATTTTAGAGTGCACCATCTAGGTATCTCATAAAGAGATCTATTAGCACATTTGCAATATCCTTCGGAAATGTCAACTGATGCAAACAATTCATCCATCATATCTTCTTATACTACTTTTGTTAACCCCCATATGGCATATCTGGAATGGGTGCGACCAATTGTATATACCTCTATTACTATTGAATATAACTCAAAAAGCTTATGTTCCTCTGCCTCAATTATAAATGTTGTTAACCTTCATTAATTGGGTGCCTCGTACCCTTCTTCATCTTGCTTCCTTTACTTGTTGAAAGTTGTATTTATCTTCTGAATCTTTCATTGTCTTTCACCGTAAAGGTGGATAGATATTCTTGTCTTAAGGCTCCTTTTCCAAAAGCTCACCGGGTACTTCTGACTCAAATCTTTCACAACCGCATTCAATCCCTTACCAACCATCTTTCAAAACGTAGGTATCATCTTATTACAAATAAAATAGAATTTCAGAATTTGAATTCTTATAAGTGAGCTCTACCACATGATCTTGAGTAAGAAGAAAGAGTAACAATCCTATATGCCCTGTAGCCTCCTGCTTATAAGTATGGTGCACGACACACCCATAAACAAGACTCTACTAGACATGACTTGTAGACTCCCTAGGACAGAACTGCTTTGATACCACTTTTGTCACGACCCAAACCGATGGGCCACGACGGGCACCCGGTACCTTACTCAATCGAGTACCAACGTAACATATCTTTCTTATTACATCATCATATACACATGGCATATGGGTCTAATAGGACAACATGATCCTTTATAAACTCAAACATAGGCCGACAAGACTGTATAATCTTTCACGTATATGACATATGTCTACAAGCCTCTAGGAGTACATAAATGTCATAAAGGTCGGGATAGAATCTCGACATACCGAACAATACACGTCTAAATAATACTAACCAAACACACAACTCCGAAGCAAATGGACGCACCAATATTTTCTACTGAGCTGATAGCCTACTTGGAGCGCTCTCGACCTGTCTATCTAGACCTGAACCAATTCTCTTATGCGAAAACACTTAACGGTAGATCGAAGTAGAAAAATAAATCTGTATGATATCCTTGAGAAATATTGTATCGGGCTTTCTTTGAATTAGCATTTCATGTTGGATCTTGTAGCATTTTAGAGAACTTCACGTTTGGACATTGTAATATTCCAAAGAGTCTCACGTTTTAGATTTTCAAAGACTCTCACGCTTTGGACTTTGTAAACTCTCAAAGACTCACGTTTTGGACTTGTAAACTTTCACAGAGTCTAATGTTTTTGGGACATTGTAACCTTTTATATTGGACATAGTTAGTTTCCTTTAATAGTGTTGGAAGATGGTCCTTTTTTTCAAAGAGAGTGGGCCCCACTATGATGGCTTAGTTGGCCACTAATCCCTTCAAATTGTTGCCATATTTCATGTGACATTAGTAGTCATTAGGTTACACATATTTTTATGCCACATTTTTTTTGGGGGGGAGGGATTAATCTTATCCAAATATATCTCCAATTAATTAGGTAATATCTTGTTACCTGGTAATTAATTAATTACCCGCAAAATTGAGAATTATTCCCACTTACTTGAAATATTACTCACTTTTCACATACCTTATTGATCACGCCCAACTCTAGTCCTAAAAAGAATAAGAGGTCGCTGCAAATATAATCCGGTCTAAAAGTCCGGAGTCGAATCCCACAGAGAACTAAGACTTAGCTATATCTGTTTAAATATCACTAAAAAACAAGTTTGAACAATTTTCTAAATTATAAAGATTGAGATTTATATTTCTAACTAATTAACTATCAAATACTAGAAAACGGTAAAATTATCAACTAACGAGACAAAGGGTTGGAGACTAAATTAAAGAGGTCTAGAGTTATGATTTCCCCAATTGTCGGAATCCTTCTAGCTATATTCCCTACAATTTTTCCAATATATTATCTACTGATCGTGATCACTTTAGGTGTCGTAATTCACTCTCGAGCAATTACAACAATTTACTAGACATATTCTCTCGAACTACGCTAGTTGGCTTTATCTAACCGCTCATTATGACCACGTCAAGGCTTTGTTATTTCTAAACCTACCTTTAAACCCGTTGTATTGATTTCTCACATACGTTAGGAGTGATGTTGTTCAACGATCACCTAAATATATATACTTTCTCAAGAAACACATAATAAATAGGCACAGTCAATCAATGGACATTCAATCAACACCAATAAACACGTAGTTGAACAAGTAGAGAAATCCAACGGCTCAATTATAAAAAAACATAACAAGAATTTATCCTACAAAAGGTTCTTTCAAAACCCTAGATAACAATTTAGCTATTCATAATAGTATGTAAAACTACAATACTAAAAATCATAACCAACAATGAAAAATAGGAAGAGGAAGGAAAAATGCGTTGAAGAATTTCCCGCCTTGCTCCTATTGTGTTCTTGACTCCTTAGGTCGAATCCTCGGTCTCCTTAGCCTCCTTAGGTCTAATTTTTATGTCAAAAGTGTGTCCCACCCTTAAAATACCATTTTTTACTGTATATATACCAAGTATGGTCGGGACCAAACAATTATCCCTTCTCTTACACGAAAAAAGACAATATTTCATGTCTGGACTGCCGCGGCCGCGGTCAACCGCGGTATATGGCAGGTATATTGCCTCAGCTCTGCGGTCGCAGTTTCGACCGCACTTTTCACCCTGTTCTGTTTGGAATTTGAAAAAACGTAAACATGAAATGTGTAGCCCTTTGAGTTAGCTTTCTAACCATATATTGTGGAGCCCAAATGGAGTTCTAAGCAAAAAGTTATGTGCATTTTACTAGACAGTACGTAATATGCCTACTCGAGTCTTCGTTTTGTTGCTTTATCATCCATTGATCCCCGAATACGATCCCGGCTTAATTCCTTGGGCTTTTTCTCAGACTTCAAAGCTCCAAATCATATGAATTCATTCCATAACATCTATATAGCTCGGAATCACTCCTACAATGCATAAAACACACCGTTAGTGCAAAACACTAGCGATTAAAGCGCAAACTCAACTAAAGTGCAGTAAATTAGAGTGTAATAATCGACTAAAATACGCAATTATAGCCCATCATCAACACCCCACACTTAAATCATTTCTCGTCCTTGAGCAATCAAACTACACTTTATATAGACACGACCTTTTTAAACAATTTTCCTAACTCATCACACCAAGAATATTTTAAATAGACTAAGCACAAAAGCGTAACATCTTCACCTCAGGATTTGACTCACAAGTACCACGTATTATTCACAACTCACATACTTACTCTAACATAGAGGTCACTGACATTACCTTTCCTTCATGAATCAAGTGCCCTCACAAAACAAAAGAGAGTAGTTTCACAAAATAAAATTTAAGAACACTTAGGAACTCAAGATAGAAAGAATTCACTCACTCTCAGAAATAATATTCATATGCCACAAAAGATGCTCCATAAGCTTGCCCGTAGTGTATTACTCCACTAATAAAGCTCATTCAATCTAAGATCAATTAGGACTTTATTTGGTTATAATGTAGGCTACGGGACGGGTATGATATATTTATATATAAGAGTGACTCCACCTCCCTAAGCACTTTAATACATATACTTTAACATTCAAACACAATACTTATGTCAAACCAAAACTCCACCTTCACATCAATGTATATTACCCCATTCTTTTTTAAGCGCACTTACATCAAGATCCACCACTTATCAAGGAATTTTTTTTTCACAACAATCCAACTACTTTTTTTAAAATTCAAGTGGCTCTTACTTTTTCAAAACAGTGCACCTTTCTCCTTATTTAATTTGTTCCACTCAAAAGCCAAACCAACCACCCCACACTTTAACCTTTACAAAGTTCATTAACAATTCAAGTGCTCATGAGAGGTTACAATGGTTCAAATAGATGGTTAATTCGAACAAATGGGTAAGGCTTGTAATGTGGTTGCCAAAGAAACAAGATTACAGGCTCAAAGGGGTTAACTACGATACATAACAATTAGGCGGATAAAATATACATATCTAGCTCAACAAAGAAACGCCTATATCACTTCCAAGACTGAACAAAACTACTATTTCGCTTTGCAAATACACGGGGCAAGTTCTAGGCATCAAATGCAATGCACAGAATGACACAAAACCTTGCACACACATGGCACATAACTCACTCAGGATTGGATTCATAGACACTCTAGTCAAAGCAGTTAAGCAAAGTTAAGATCATACAATTTAAGGTACTTATGCAAGAGTCAAAAACTGAGCCTAAGCGTCACACCCAAAGTACTCACTATTCTCAAGGCATAACAAAGTCAAGAGATATTGCTTCAATTCAAAACACAACACAATGGCTCCTACTCCAAAAAGAATAACTACACCCGGTTCAAACAAAACCCTTGGAAAAGAACCGTGGTTTAAAGAAAAATCAAGGGGTAATTGCTACACTACCTAACAAAAGAATTTTTTTTTGTTTTTTTTCTTTAGACTTAAATCCCTCAAGAAAATTGTCTAATAGATCCATCGTCGGGAAAAGTCCAATCTTTTCTATTTAAAAAAAATATTCAATTAAACTAACACAACTAAAATAGCATAGAAAGTCACCCAGACAATCTCCTCAACTCACACTTAAAATTGTGCATTGTCCCCAATGTACACCATAACTAATAAAAGAATAAAAGAGACTCCCTGGTAGGCCAAAGACTGAAGCACTAAAAGCTCATGGGGTACTCAGACTTCTCCCAAGCTTGGTCCTTCGTGCGGGTACCTCACACTTAGTTCCAACCATTTGGTTTGTTGTTGCATCTTTCCAATACCTTTGCTTTCCATGCTCCTAGAAAATAAAAAATTGACACTACAAAAATAATTCAATTAAAAAAAATTAAAAAAATAAAAGAAAGCAATAAAGTTGGGTTGCCTCCCAACAAGCGCTTGATTTAGCGTCGCAGCACGACGCGAATCACTTTTTGCCTCCACCTTGAGCTTATAAATTGAACCCCCAATTTGGCATCAAGTTTTCGGCTATGATCTAGGGGTGGAGGAACAAATCTAATTTGTCCAAGCAACCATTGTACTATTCTACACTTCTTGGCTTTTAGATGAGGTATGTAGTCCTGTCTTTCTGGCAAGAAAAATTCCAGACTGTAGGCACCTTGTTCCTCATTCCTTGACTCCTCAATTGGCTCGGATAACTCTATTTCCATATCATTATCCAAGCCCAATGTGGAAAAATGTTTGGAGTGAGGACCAATGCGCTCAAACACATGAACTTCAGGACTTTCAGCATCCTCAACATCAATGATACTAGAGTCAACAAAATTTGTATCCTTAATGTCCTTGGCTGACTCTAGTCCCACTTCTTCAACATTGATATCCTCAAATTGTAGTTGGCTAGGTTGTTGATGTTCTACTCTGGCCTCCCTAATTAACACCTCAAATTCATGCTCTTCTTGGCTACTATCCCCAATATTGGCTTGTTGAGCATTAACAACTCCAACCACTTGACTCAATTGAGCCTCCAAGTTGCGAATAGTTGCCTCTTGCCTATCTATCTGTAGTTGTTTCTCATTATTTTATTCCAGAAGGCACTTTAACATATCCTTGATCTCCTTTAGGTCTGCATCCCCAGGCTCTTTGTTCCTGCTAACTTCACAAGAAAAGGTAGAACCATCATAATAAGGGGTTGGGGGAAGATAAGAAATATAAGCACAACCATAAAAGTGACCATTTTTACCACCACACACATCACACATGTTCCACAAATAAGATTGAGTTAGTGCACATAACTCGTTCTTAGGAACATTTTGAAAATTTTGCCATGGGTGGTTTCCTTCACAATATGTATGGAGATTAATAGTAGAATTATCTACACCTAAATTCTCATAATTCCAAGATGTCATGTTTCTCAAATCAATAGCTATAAAAAAAATAAAAAATACAAAAAACAAAACTAAAGAAAACAAAATAAAAGTTTAAACTCGAAACCTAGCAATATATACAGTTACAACTATACTATTAGTTCCCAAGCAAAGGTGCCAAAATTTGATCACGCCCAACTCTAGTCCTAAAACAGATAAGCGGTCGCTACAAATATAATCCAGTCTAAAAGTCCGGAGTCGAATCCCACAGAGAACTAAGGCTTAACTATATCTGTTTAATATCACTAAAAAGGCAAGTTTGAACAATTTTCTAAATTATAAAGATTGAGATTTATATTTCTAACTAATTAACTAGCAAATACTAGAAAACGGTAAAATTATCAACTAACGAGACAAAGGGTTGGAGACTAAATTAAAGAGGTCTAGAGTTATGATTTTCCCAATTGTCGGAATCCTTCTAGCTATATTCCCTACAATTTCGCCAATATATTATCTACTGATCGTGAGCACTTTAGGTGCCGTAATTCTCTCTCGAGCAACTACAACAATTTACTAGACATATTCTCTCGAATTACGCTAGTTGGCTTTATCTAACCGCTCATTATGACCACGTTAAGGCTTTGTTATTTCTAAACCTACCTTTAAACCTGATGTATTGATTTCTCACATACGTTAGGAGTGACGTTGTTCAACAATCACCTAAATATGTATCCTTTCTCAAGCAACACATAATAAATAGGCACAGTCAATCGATGACCATTCAATCAACAACAATAAATACGTAGTTGAACAATTAGAGAAATCAAACGGCTCAATTATATAAAAACATAACAAGAATTTATCCTACAAAAGGTTCTATCAAAACCCTAGATAACAATTTAGCTATTCATAATAGTATGTAAAACTACAATACTAAAAATCATAACCAACAATGAAAAATAGGAAGAGGAAGGAAAAACTCGTTGAAGAATTCCCCGCCTTGCTCCTATTGTGTTCTTGACTCCTTAGGTCGAATCCTCGGTCTCCTTAGCCTCCTTAGGTCTAATTTTTATGTCAAAAGTGTGTCTCACCCTTAAAAATACTGTTTTTCCATGTATATATACCAATTAGGGTCGGGCCCAAACAATTAGCCCTTCTCCTACGCGAAAAAGGACAATATTTCATGTCTGGAATATCGCGACCGCGGTCAACCGCGGTATATGGCAGGTATACTGCCTCAACCCGCCTCAGCTCCGTGATCGCGGTTTCGATCGCGCTTTTCACCCTGCTTCGATTGGAATTTGAAAACATGTAAAACATAAAAGTTGTAGTCATTTGAGTTAGCTTTCCAACCATATATTGTGGATCCCAAATGGAGTTTTGAGCAAAATGTTATGTGCATTTTACTAGACAGTACGCAATATGCGTACTCGAGTCTTCGTTTTGTTGCTTTATCATCCGTTGATCCCCGAATACGATCTTGGCTTAATTCCTTGGGCTTTTACTCAGCCTTCAAAGCTCCAAATCACATAAATTTATTCCATGACATCTATATAGCTCGAAATCACTCCTACAAGGCATAAAACACACCGTTAGTGCAAAACACTAGCGATTAAAGCGCAAACTCAACTAAAGTGCAGTAAATTAGAGTGTAATAATCGACTAAAATACACAATTATAGCCTATCATCACTTATACACCTTACTATTATGGTCATGTGGTACCTTGTATGGTACTAGTCCATAAATACCGAGTATTTTATCTCGAGCCGTATTTTATCCCAACATGCCAAACTTGGACGAAAATTTATTTTCTTTGACTTGCTCCCCCTTTCACCTTTACTAATCACTTGTGAAATAGCATAATCCTTATAATCTCCAAATAATCTTTTACTTAGACCGATGTCAATTACCTTATGACAAATTTAACGTACAATACTACAGGGTGCAACATCGTCGTAGCTTAATACTGTGAAGCGTGACATCATCGTAATGTAATACTATTGGGTGCAACACTGTCGTAACTTAATACTGTGAAGCACAACATCATCGTAATGTAATACTTCAAGGCGTAACATCATCATAATATATTACTGCAGAGGGTAACATCATCGTAATATATTACTGCAGAGCATAACATTGACGTAATACTGCAGGGCGTAACAAGATATTCACAATGCCCACAAGGGGTCCTTACGTAAAAATACAAAAAAGTAAAGAAACCTAAATCTACTCTGAGGCCGCATCTTCGGCAGCTGCATCTTCGGGAGCCTTGTCTCTGGGAACCTCCTTCTCGGGGACTCCATCTTCGTCTCCTCCGCTCTCGGAACCACTAGTTGAATTATCTTCGTCAGAAAGCAAAGCGGCAGCCTCTTCTTCCAAAGTCTTTGCTTTTTCAATGGTGGTTGAGAGGTCAAAGACACGAGCATGCACCTCCTCGAGGGTTTCCCTCTAAGACTGTCGCCTGGCATGGTTGAGTGCACATGATAGCTTAACTTCTGCCGTAGGAGAAATCTCCTTTGCTCGGGTGTTAGCAGCTTCAGCATCAGCTCGATATGAAGACACTAGTGCCTCTACCTCGGATTTGGCCTTGGCAAGCTCAACAGCTAATTTAGCTTTGAGCTCTTCGATTTTGCGGCTTCGAGCCAGGCTTTCCTCCTTTACTCTTTGAAGCTGGCATTCGATTAAAGCCAGCTGCTCCCAAAGAGTATCTTTCTTCGTGGCGAGACATTCCATGCCTTGTCTCCATCCAAGGGTTTCGGCCTCCTTCATCTTGAGCTCCTCCCGAAGCTGCTCCACCAGCTCGCCCTTCTGCTGGAATTGTGGAATTGAAAATATTAGTCGCCAAAACAAGAAAATATAGACCCTCAAAGGTTATATTACCTTTTTAATGAGCTCGGTCTGTTCTTGACGAGCCTTCACCAATTCAACTCGGAGATCGCTAATCTCTCCCTCTTTTTTGACAAAGAGGATCTTAAGGTTGTCCCTCTCCTCCATGAGCTTCTTAAGTTCAGCTTCGCATCGGGCAAGCTCATCTTGAGATTTGTTGAAAGCTCGTTGATGAAGCGACACGACCTTCTCATAAGGAAAAGAAGTAAGACTTAGAAAAATGAAGATTAAACTCGAAGTAGTGGAATACAAAACTTACTTGTTTGAGAAGCCTTTCGGCCTCGTAAAAAATAAATGAGGCATTGGGATCAGGACCTTCTTCGATCCCCGTAAGGCACTCCCGAAAAATATCGTTTCCTTCATGGGTCGTTCCCATGTCAGGAATCCCCATAGCTTGGGCATCTCGGAATTGCCCTTCGGAGAACACCGGGCCCTGTGGTGAGTCGTCTATGTTGATTACCCCAAGTGGTTCACTTGGGATATTATCCTGTCTTTGAAGAGCCTCGCAGTTAGGCTCTTCGAGCTCATCCACCAAACGTCCCCCGAGACAAAGCGCACTTTTTCCACCTGAAGGATCGGGGACTTTGCTCGAGCTCCCCTCTGAAATTTCTTCGATTCGAGATTGAACCGCCTCTACCTCTGTAGACTCAGCGGCCTTCGAAACGTTAGAGCCTCCTCTTTCCCGAGCTACCAACAGGTAGTCTGTCACAACTCAAACTGATGGGTCGTGATAGGTGCTCGAGTCCTACCTGTCAAACATCCCTAAGCATGTGTCTAAGATATAAACCTAAATAACATCTACTGAATTACGAGAATAATGTACGTGAAAGAAATCTGCACAAAAAGGCATACATACATATACGTGCAACATACTTAGGGCGAGCCGACAAGGCTGCTATAGACAACTATATACCTCAAAACTGGAAGTCGGCAAGGCCACATATTATCCAACTAGACATATTGTCTATAGACATCTAATAGAAATATAACTGTAAAGACGGGACTGAGCCACGACAGGGCCACGTCCTACCCATATATATATATATATATACAAACATATCATACCAAAATCAAAAGCAGCTCCGGATCAAGTGGAGCACGCCAACTCTCACTGATCAAGGATCCTAAGAAGGGGGACCGTCAGCTTGCCTACCTGCACCTGCGAGCATAAAACGCAGGCCCCGTGAAATAGTGCGTCAGTACAAAAAATGTACTGAGTATGTAAGGCATGAAAATCAGTACGTAAATAACATAGATGAAACATGGAATAAAGAAATCCATCTATAAATCTAAATAACTTTGTAAATTCTAAAACATTTACAATGTCATGCACGTGCGTATAAATGTCATGTCATGCATAGGTATGGGTGTACATAATATCATCAAGCCACTGAGGGCATCCCATCATATCGTCTCGTCCACTGTGGGCAACATCATCAACATATACCAACTGATCAGGTGGTGATGCGTATATAACGCCGTAACCTTTTTCCATATCCCATATACATATATTTACATATATACGCGTATATAACGCCATCTAGTCATGGGTCAATACGTGTATATAATGTCATCTGGTCATGGGTCAATGTACATATATAAATGAATGAAATGCATGAAAAATATGTAATAATCTCAATATTCCTTCCAGATAAACTTTTTCAACTGAGTATTATTTTGAGACTCATGAACAGAAGATATAACAATATATCACATGGGAAACCAAG
This sequence comes from Nicotiana tabacum, assembly GCF_000715075.1. Classification (NCBI taxonomy): domain Eukaryota; kingdom Viridiplantae; phylum Streptophyta; class Magnoliopsida; order Solanales; family Solanaceae; genus Nicotiana; species Nicotiana tabacum. The sequence goes on from NC_134085.1 coordinate 14,662,738, forward strand.
AACAAAGAGACCCCTAGTATTTTTATGAACAGAGTCATTTATGAAAATCGTGCGTTTACTCGTTTCTTCTGTATAACTTGGACCATGCCAAAAAGAAAGAAGGGATGGACTTAACATACATGGAGTAGGGAAAACTCTGTATAATATTCTTGGCGAAGATTGCACCACACTCTTTTGTAACTGTAAAATTTTGATGGAATTACGCTTCTGTTCCTTGAATTATTTTGAACGAAATGAAGATTCTGTTTCTGTGAAGTATTTTGAATGAAAATGAAGCTTTTGTTCTTTGAAGTATCTTGAATTATAAAGAATGGAACATGTCTCTTGTTTTATAATTTTTAACGTTTTTTTTTGTTCTTCTTTTGTCCAAATGGAATGGACAAGATTTTATATTAAACCTTACTTGAATGATTTAATGGTCCCAAGATAAGACAACTATACATGGAATGACTTAAGAGTCATTCCTTTGTTTGTGGCCTTCTGCCACGTTACCTTTCTTAGGGGGAGGGGGGTTAATCTTATCTCATTTTTTTAATAATTAACTAGGTAATGTCCTGCTACCCTATAATTAACTAATTACCCACATAATTAAACAAATTCTCAATTTACTTAAAATTTTACTTATTTTTAATATACTTTATACATCATATTATCACGGCCATATAGTACCTTGTATGGTACTAGTCTATAAATATCGGGTAGTATCGCTCGACCCGTATTTTATCCCAAATTGACCACTTTCAATGAAACTCGTTTTCTTTAATTTGTGTACCTTTTATTCTTTATGACACTTATTTATCACTTGTTATAAATATCGTAAATATGTTAACCTCAAGATAATATCATCCCTGAGTCTATGTCGATTAACTGAAGACGAAACTTTTAACGTACAAAAATGAGAGATGTAACATCCTTCCACCCTTAGAAACATTCGTCCTCGAATGTTCAACTCCCCGGGATCTATATAACTTTTGGAAGGATCGCCCTTGTAACAACACTACTACCAACTCTCCTTATAGAAGCTTAATAATCCAATGCCACATAGGACCACAATCATTAATAACGACAATGGCCTCATACGACCAACGACAATAACCAACATAAGAATTTATACACGTACATTATGATTATGACGTCTCAGTCGGATCCTTCTCTAGAGGAGGAAATAAGTAGGGATATCTAGACTTCATGTCATCCTCGGCCTCCCAAGTTATTTCTTCCACATTGTTGTTTCTCCAAAGTACTTTCACGGAGGCTACCTCCTTATTCCGTAGCTTGCGGATTTGTCGATCTAGGATAGCTTCCGAAATTTCCTTGTATGACAAGTCCTCTATAATCTGTACATCAACTGTGGGCACCACTCGGGTAGGATTGCCAATGCACTTCCGTAACATAGATACGTGAAAAACTGGATGGACAGACTCCAATTCCGAGGGCAATTCTAACTCATAAGCTACTTGGCTCACTCTCTGAATGATCCTATAATGCCCAATATACTATGGGCTAAGTTTTCCTTTCTTGTCAAACCCCATTACACCCTTCATAGGTGACACCTTTAAGAATACCCGGTCATTAACCCCGAACTCTAAATCTCGTCATCGCATGTCAGAATATGACTTTTGATGACTCTAAGCTGTCACCAGTCGATCCCGAATAAGCTTTACTTTCTTTATGGCTTGCTGAACTAGGTCTAGCCCATGTAATCCAGATTCTCCAACATCAAACCACCTTATAGGCAACCTACACTTCCATCCATAAAGAGCTTCGTATGGATCCATCTGAATACTGGAATGGTAGCTATTATTATATGCGAAATCAATAAGTGGAAGATGATCATCCCAACTACCTTTGAAGTCTATTACACAAGCTCGTAACATATCCTCCAATGTCTGAATAGTACGCTCAACATGTCCGTCTGTCTAGGGATGAAATGCTATACTAAGACTTACTTGAGTCCCCAATCCTTTTTGGAAGGACCTCTAGAAGTTAGTTGTATATTGAGCTCTTCTATCCGAGATAATAGATACAGGGACACCATGCAGTCTTACTATCTCCTTAATATAAAGCCTTGCAAAATCCTCTAAGGAATATGTAGTTCTAATGGGCTGACTTTGTAAGCCTATCAACAATCACCCATATCGAATCGAATTTACGCTGGGTAAGCCTACAATGAAATCCATATTGATTACTTCCCATTTCCAAGTCAGAATCTCCATAGCCCGCAATAACCCACCGGGTTTCTAATGCTCAATCTTAACCTGCTGACAGTTAGGACACTGAGCAACAAACTCCGCTATATCATTTTTCATTCTGTCCCACCAATATACTTCCCTGATATCATGATACATCTTTGTTGCTCCTAGATGGATAGAACAATGAGAATAGTGAGTTTCTCCCATAACCTGCCAACGCAGCCCTGCAATATTAGGCACACATAATCGCCCTCGATATTTGGGACCCCATCTTCTTTAATTTCAAACGATGCCTTCTCCTTTTGAAGGGTGGTATCCCTATAATGAACTAACATAAGATCCTCGCACTGGCGTTCCTTTACTTCAGTTACTAAAGAGGATGTTGTCGTATCCTGAATAGTCATTCCAATATCACCTGAGTCCAGTAACCGAACTCCAAGACTAGCTAGCTGATGAACCTCATAGGCTATTTCCCTCTATTCTGGTTGTAAATACGACAGGCTACCCATAGATCTATGGCTTAGGGCATCGGCTACTACATTCGCCTTCCCCGGATGGTATAAAATATCAACGTCATAGTCTTTAAGTAGCTCCATCCATCTCCTTTGACGTAGATTCAATTCCTTTTGCTTGAATATGTACTTGAGGCTCTTATGATCCATAGTGCCTAAATCACTGCGGCTAACTCTAAATCGTGGGTCGGGTAGTTCTTCTCATTCTTTCTTAGTTGTCTAGAAGCATAAGCCACAACCTTACCATGTTGCATCAGCACACAACCCAACCCAACGCATGAAGCGTCACAATAGATAACGTAACCATCGGTCCCTTCTGGAAGTATTAGAACCGGTGTTGATGTTAATCTGTCCTTTAATGCCTAGAAACTCCGTTCGCAAGCATCAGTCCATTGAAACTTTGCTCCCTTCTGAGTCAACTTTGTCAAAGGTGCTGAAGGGGAAGAAAATCCCTCTACAAATCTCCTGTAATAACCTGCCAAACCGAGAAAGCTACGAATCTCCGTCGGTGTTGTGGGTCTAGGCCAAGTCTTTACTGCCTCAATCTTTTGTGTATCCACCTGGATGCCTACACCCGAAATGACATGCCCAAGGAAAGCTACAGAGTTCAACCAGAATTCACATTTAGAAAATTTTGCATACAACTTGCCTTTTTGTAGAACTCTAAGCACAGTATGCAGATGATCAGCATGCTCAGCCTCTGAGCGAGAATACACCAATAAATCGTCGATAAATACAATTACGAACAGATCTAAAAAGGGCATGAATACACGATTTATCAAATCCATGAACACTGCTGGGGCATTGGTCAGACCGAACGACATAACACGAAACTCAAAGTGCCCGTATCTGGTCCTGAATGCTGTCTTTGGAATATCTTCATCCTTAACCCTTACCTGATGGTACCCGGACCTCAAGTCTATCTTTGAAAAACATTTGTCACCTTGCAACTGATCAAATAAATCGGCAATCCTCGGGAGCGGGTACTTATTCTTGATCGACACCTTATTCAACTGTCTATAATCAATACACATCCGTAAGGAACCATCTTTCTTCCTCACAAATAAAATAGGTACTCCCCACGGGGATGTACTAGGTCTGATAAAGCCTTTTTCAAGCAAGTCTCATAGTTGTTCCTTTAACTCTTTCAGCTCCGCGGGGGCCATTCTATAGGCAGGAATAGATATTGGATGAGTATCTGGTAGTAGGTCAATGGCAAACTCAATTTCTCGTTCTGGCAGAAGACTGAAAAGTTCATCGGGAAACTCATTAACCACTAGGATGGAATGAATGGTTGGTGACTCTACTTCCATATCCTGAACCCGAACTAAGTGATAAATACAACTCTTATTGATCATCTTCCTTGCCTTGAGATAGGAAATAAATCTACCTCTCGGTGATGCCGTATTACCTTTCTACTCCAAAACAGGCTCCCTTGGAAATTGAAATCGGACTATCTTTGATCTACAATCAATGTTGGCATGACAAGAAGCCAACCAATCCATACTCATTATAACATCAAATTCTACCATATCTAACTCGATTAAGTCTGTTACGATAGATCGATCATGAACTACTATTATACAACCCCTATATACTTGCTTAGCTATCACTGAGTCCCCAACAGGTGTAGATACCTCAAAAGGTTTAACCAATTCAGATTTTATTTCAAACTTACTAGCAACCAACAGAGTAACGTATGATAAGGTGGAACTTGGGTCAATCAGTGCATATACATCATATGAAGAGACTGATAATATACCTATAACAACATCAGGTGATGACTCCTGGTCCTGTCATCCTGCCAACGCATAAATGCAGTTCTGAAGACTGCTCGAGCTAGATGCTCCGCCTATGCCTCTACCATGACTCATTGGTGCTTGTGGACCTTGCCCAAGGGGGCATACTAATGATGACGAACCAACTACAGATCCCGCTGGCTGAGTTATGCTTGCATTCCCTCTCAATGGACAATCCCTCATAATGTGGCCCGAATAACCACAAGTATAACAAACACCTAATCCCATACGGCACTGCCTGGTATACTGCTTACCACATTGAGCACATCGTGGCAAGGGTGGCCTCATCTGACTTGACTCACCCCTATATTGAGAACCTGAGGCCCTAAAATTCTGACCAGACCCTGAATATGTGGAACGGTCAACTCTCTTACCGCCAAACTAAGAGGGCGCGCTAGCCGATGGCTGGGCTAGATACCTTGGGTATTGTTGCCTCTAACCACCTCGAAACTCACCAGAAAGACCCGAAGACCTCGCTCTCTTATTCTGGGCCCTATCATGCTCACGATCGGCCCTCTGTTTCTCCTTACGCTCCTCTACACCCTGAGCGTAAGCCTAAATACGAGAAATATCCATGCCTGGATAAAGTGAGACCGACATAAAATCGTTAAGCAAGTGAGGCTCTAATCTCATCACGAACTGGTGAACCCGATCATCCATCTTAGATACAATAGTCGGTGCATACTTAGCCAGCGAATCAAACTGAAGACTGTACCCCCGAACACTCATGTTACCCTGCCGAAGGGTCAAGAACCTATCAACTCTGGCCCGTCTAAGCTCTGGTGGCAGATAATGACGAAAAAAGCTTCTGTAAACTCCTACCATAGTGCTAGAGGGGCATCCTCACCTCTGGAAATTTCCGAAGACTCGTACCAATTAACTGCAACATCTTGGAGTCTATAGGAAGCTAGCTCAACTGACTCAGTCGCAGTGGCCTTCATTACCCTTAACGTCTTCTGCACTCTATCAATAAATACCTAAGGGTCCTCGTTTGGAACTGCTCCAGTGAATACCGGAGGGTCTAAATTAATGAAGTCACAAACCCTCGCACTAACAGACCTATTTGTATGACCAATACGTATTTCCTGACGTCGAGCCTATGTGTTTACTAATCGGGTTAATAGATGAATATCATCTCTCATCTCCTGACCCGGTGTATCTGGCTGAGGAGTTGGAGATACAGGGATGGGCACTGGAGCTAGTGCCTTTCGAACCTCTTCTGGAAAGGGCGGGGTATGTGAAGTTTGAGATGGAATCTCACTATGAGACTCTCTCCGAGCCCTGATAATTCGTGGCGCTTGACTAGTAGTTTCGCCAGCCACGGACTTTCCCTTCTGGGCGGTTATAGTCTTTGGAGGCATCGCTGAAAATATAACATGTCGTTAGGAACATGAATCCTTATATTGCACGATCTAAGATAAGAAGAGAGGATAACATCCTATATGTCCTGTAGTCTCCTGTTTATAAGTGTAGTGTACAACACACCCAGAAACAAGACTCTACTAAACACAATCTAAGACAACCCTAGGACAAAACTGCTCTGATACCATTTTTGTCACGACCCAAACCGATGGGCCGCGATGGGTGCCCGAGTCCTACCTGTCAAACATTCCTAAGCATGCGTCTAAGATATAAACCTGAATAACATCTGCTGAATTACGAGAATAATGTACATGAAGAAAATCTGCCCAAAAAGGCATACATACATATACGTGCAACATACGTAGGGCGAGCCGACAAGGCTGCTACAGACAACTATATACCTCAAAACTGGAAGCCGGCAACGCCACATATTATCCAACTAGACATACTGTCTACATACCTCTAATAGAAATATAACTGTACAAAGATGGGACTGAGCCACGTCATACCCATATATATATATATACATACAAACATATCATACCAAAATCAAAAGCAGCTCCGGATCAAGTGGAGCACGCCAACTCCCGTTGATCAAGGATCCTAAGAAGGGGGACCATCAGCTTGCCTACCTGCACCTGTGGACATGAAATGCAGGCCCCGTAAAATAGGGCGTTAGTACGAAAAATGTATTGAGTATGTAGGGCGAGCCAACACGGCTGCTATAGACAACTATATACCTCAAAACTGGAAGCCGACAAGGTCACATATTATCCAACTAGACATATTATCTACATACCTCTAATAGAAATATAAATGTACAAAGACGGGACTAAGCCACGTCATACCCATATATATATATACACATACAAACATATCGTACCAAAATCAAAAGCAGCTCCGGATCAAGTGGAGCACGCCAACTCCCGTTGATCAAGGATCTTAAGAAGGGGGACCAGCAACTTGCCTACTTGCACCTACAGACATGAAACGCAGGCCCAGTGAAATAGGGCGTTAGTACGAAAAATGTATTTAGTATGTAATTCATGAAAATCGGTACGTAAATGACAAAGATGAAACATGGAATAAAGTAATCCATCTGTAAATCTGAATAACTTTGTAAATTCTGAAACATTTACAATGTCATGCTCGTGCGTATAAATGTCGTGTCATGCATAGGTATGGGTGTACATAATATCATCAAACCACTGAGGGCATCCCATTATATTGTCTCGGTCACTATGGGCAACATCATCAACATATACCAACTGATCAGGTGGTGGTGCATAAATAACGCCGTAACCTTTTTTCCATATCCCATATACATACATACATACATATATATATACACATACACATACATACATACATACATATAAATACACGTATATAATGTCATCTGGTCATGGGTCAATGTACATATATAAATAAATGAAATGCATGAAAAATATGTAATAATCTCAATATTCCTTTCGGATAAACTTTTTCAACTGCGTATTATTTTGAGACCTATGAACAGAAGATATAACAATATGTCACATGGGGAAACCAAGAACAAAGAGACCCCTAGTATTTCTATGAACAGAGTCGTTTATGAAAACTGTGCGTTTGTTCGTTTCTTCTAACATGGACCATGGCAAAAAGAAAGAAGGGATGGCCTTAACATACCTGGAGTAGGGAAAACTCCGTATAATATTCTTGGCGAAGATTGTACCGTATTCTTTTGTAACCGTAAAATTTTGATGGAATTACACTTCTGTTCCTTGAATTATTTGAACGAAATGAAGCTTCTATTTCTGTGAAGTATTTTGAACGAAAATGAAGCTTTTGCTCTCTAAAGTATCTTGATTTATAAAGAATGGAACATGTCTCTTGTTTTATAATTTTTAACGTTTATTTGGTTATTCTTTTGTCCAAATGGAATGGACAAGATTTTATATTAAACCTTACTTGAATGATTTAATGGTCCCAAGATAAGACACCTATACATGGAATGACTTTTCATTCCTTTATTTGTGGCCTTCTTCCACGTTACCTTTCTTGGGGGGGGGGGGTTAATCTTGTATTAACTAGGTAATATCCCGCTATCCGATAATTAATCAATTACCCGCATAATTAAAAATTATCTCAATTTACTTAAAATTTTACTTATTTTTAATATACTTTATACATCATATTACCACGGCGATATGGTACCTTGTATGGTACTAGTCCATAAATATCTGGTAGTATCGCTCGACCCGTATTTTATCCCAAATTGGCCACTTTCAACGAAACTTGTTTTCTTTAATTCGTGTACCCTTTACCCTTCATGACACTTATTTATCGCTTGTTATAAATAGCATCTATGTCGATTAACTTATTTAACGTATGAAAACGCGAGATGTAACACAGTCGTCATCTTCTTCCTCTTCTTCCTGATCCCGAAAACGCTGGGTCATTTTTGGAGATAGGGCCACGGTGTCAGCCTTGGGCTTTCGAGCTTTGCTTTTCTTTGGCTTCGGGGAATTCGCATGCGACCTCCTCTTTCTTTTCTTTTCCTTGGAAGGCTTTGGCGTCTCTTCTTCACCAGGTGGGGGCAGCACATGCCGACGACGTCTCCGAGGCCTACATAAAGATAAAGTAAGTATTTCACTAAGAAGTGTATGTATGCAAACAAGAAGACTCGCCATGGTTTTTTGCCTCCCATTGACCTTTGACCAAGTCACGCCAATTGCGCTCTGCGTATGAAGAAGTAGAGGCCAGTTTTCGAACCCAACCCTCGAGGTCAGGAACCGCACCGGGAAATCAAGCAATAGCTACACCATCGAAAAAATATTAGGATGAGAAAAAGTAGGGAAAGCGGAATATAAAGCCACTATCGATGATCTTGTGCTTACGTTTCATGTTCTATTCCTCGGGGAATGACATCCTCTCAGCAGGAATCAGGTCGGAGGTCCTGATTCGGACAAAACGGCTCATTCATCCTCGATCCTTGTCCTCATCAATGCTGGAGAAGAGAGATTTCAAAGATCAACGTTGTAGCTTTATCAGGCCACCTCGATACAAGCGAGGGTTGTATAGCCTTATCAGATGGTCGAGGGTAAAAACCATTCCTTCGACCTGGCTCGAGAAGTATCTGATCAGACTGACAATTCGCCAGAATGAAGGGTAAATCTGGCTCGGCGTCACTTTGTATTGTTGGCAAAAATCAAGAATAAGTGGGTCTATGGGACCCAGAGCTGGATCTGCAGGGCCCAGCGTGAATGGGTAGGTATACACGCTTAAGTACCCCGCTTTGTAAGTAGTAATGTCCTCTTCGGGGGAAGGGATCACTACGTTTTTGTTCACCCAGTTACAGTCCTTTTTCACCTGCTCGAGCTCATCTTTGGTTATCAAACAGATTTATCGGGACATGGGCTCGCACCGGCCTAGTGTTGACGCAGGTTTGTCAATCTTGTAATCGGATGTTATTTCACACGGCGGGGGAATACACTCCTCGATGCGAGGTGGCACCACCGGTTTACTTCTGGACGGCCGAGATGACGAAGAGGCTTTTTCTTGTTAGGGAACGGTTTGGATGTTTTGGCCATTATGGTTCAGATACCCAAGTGAGGAGAAAAGGTTGATGATGGAATAAGAACAAATTTGGGGAACTGAATTGAGAAGTAAAGTTTGCAAAATTCTGAGAAGTAAAGTTTGCAAAATTATGAAGTTGGCTTTTTTTATAGAGGTCACTTAAGCGTATTGGGGAAGCCAAATAGCCGACCGTCAACTGCCCTTAATTAATGACCTTGGAAACTGTGCAGACGCGACCATTCAATCACTTCAGACACTAACGTCACAAGATTGGCATCGTGATCGGGATATCGAAGGACTAAGAATCAAATCGTTTATTATCATTTTATTCTAAGAAACGCGGGGACTATCTGTATATGGTAAAAATCGTATGCCTCCGATTTATAGGCTCGAGGGTTCATCTTAAGCCTGAGCCCAATGGATCAGATTCGGGCTCGAAGATAGGATGCAATGCCCGAGGATCAAAGTACAATAGACCTCGAAGCCTATATTTTCAATCTTACTGCTCTCAGAAAATGGAAAAAATAAAAAGAGAGAGAAAAGGAAGAATTGAATGCTTTTCCAACGAAGTAAATTAGGGCAAAATGTTTAAGCAATTTTACTTATAGCCTATTTGGCTAAACTTCTAGATCAATTTATTTTGAAAAGTATTTTTCCTAAAAGTGTTTTTCAAAAAGGATTTCTTATACAAATAACCGTTCATATTTATTGTTTTATTTTTTTAGCCGGTATACATAGATTATACACTAATTATACGAATATACACGATTAAACATGATTATACATATAATATATATATATATATATATATATATATATATATATATATATATATATATACCGGTTATTTTTAGTTTAAGTGATTGAGTGTGCTGCTATTTGGGTTAATTTTTCTTTCAAAAAATTAGTTCTGGTGAGAAGCGGTATGTAGTTGACTAATTAATTTAAAAAATACTTTTGAGTAACAATTAGTGTTTGGCTAAAATTTTAAAAAGTGCTTCTAAGTGTATTTTTCTCAAAAATTCTTTTCAAAAAATACTTTTAAGAAGAAGCTATTTTTTTCTATTTCTCAAAAAACTGATTATGCTTCAACTTAAAAACACCTATTTTTTTCCTTTTAAAAGCTTGGCCTACACATTAACTTTAGAAAAAACTACTTTTGGCAAAAAAGAAAAAATTGACCAAAAAGAAGCTTAACCAAACAGGCTAATAGAACCAAACATTAGAACTATTGACCACTTGGAGGGTTCGTCATTTGCGTAACATGATAATAAAATCTTACTCGCATTTGATATTTATATCAAACTAAATAATCTAATTTTAATTATTAAAAATTGAAATAAGAATATATATGATTAAGTGACAAATATATACAACAAATATAAACTTTTTGTAATCAACGAATTGATATAAACATTGGGTGCAAAAGTATTTTAATCGTAAAAACACTGTTAGTATATTGGAGATAAGGACAGACTCCTAAGTAAATACATGTTGTACTTAAATAAAACAACCAATAGAGAAATATAAAAAAAATATTTCAATATTTTATCAATAGAAAAGGAGAAGAGACTGAGGGTGTGTTTGGTATAACGAAAAATGTTTTTCGTGGATAATATTTTTCAAGAAAATATTTTCTTGGAAAACAAGTAGTAATCTTATTCATTTTTCGGTGTTTGGTACGCAAATTAGGGAAAATGACTTTTCAAGAGTATTCATAAATAATTTAGATAATAAACATGAAGCCATAAACTTTCAAACTAATAACCTTCCGAACCCATAAATTTCATAAACTTTCGAACCGCTAAACTTTCAAAACCGCGGAATTTCGAACCCGTAAACTTTAAAATTTCTAAACCCGTAAACTTTCAAACTTACAATTTTGGAACTTGTAGAATTTTAAACCTTAGTAAAACGAAAAAAAAAACAGAAATTTAAATTACAAAAAAAAAATGTGCAGGGGGGGTCAGGTAAGGTGGGGTTGGGGTGGGTGGTGCAGAAAAACGAAAAAAATGAAATTTGAAATTGTAAAAAAAATAAGGTAAAAAAAATTGCAGGGTGGGGGGTGGAGGGTGGGTGGAGTGGAGTGGGGTGGGAGGGATAGTAGGGTGAGTGGTAACGGAAAAACTAAAATTTGAAAGAAAAAAAAAAGCTATTTTTGGAGAGGGGGTGGGGTGAGTTGGTGAGGGTGGGGAAGGTTGAGAAGGAGTTTTGGAAAATATTTTCCCTTCTCTTGATAAGGAAAATATTTTTCAAAACATTTAAACTAACCAGACATGAAAAAATTGAAAAATAGTTTCCTTCCTACCAAACACACCCTGAAACGGCCAATCTCCTCAATTTTCCTTCCAATATAAATTATTTTCCTTTGCTTAGAAGTGGAAGAGGTGGATTTGACAGCATTCTTCAAATTATCGATTTTAATACAATATAGAAAAGAAGAATGGGATGAAACAGATAAATATCACATAACCCCTTATATATATATATATATATATATATATATATATATATATATATATATATATATATATATATATATAATCCTTTCCTAATTTTATTGCTACAAAACAAATTGTCGAAATAATTTATGTGAAGTTAAGGTCTAATTGTGAGTTTTAATTAATAATTGTCATGATTGCAGCTGAAGGAGTGGAGTTATTTTATTTATGTATAAATGATAATGCAACATGATTAAATACATTCAACTTGTGGAAGTACTTTAGCACGAGGGAATTTCGTAATGCCATTATTTAAAAAGTGGGTGACTAAATTATAGCAAGTATGTGCCTTTCGTAAAAAAATCATCTAAAATGTTAAAGAATGTTCATAATATAAGTGAAAAATTAAAATTCTAATATAAAAGAATTTTATGAAATTAATTAATTTTACTACTATAAAAATCACGTCCAGATAAAAAAGTTATTCGTCTTTTTTCGAATATAAAAATTTATGTTTTGACGCAAAAAAATAAATAAATAAGGGAATCCATTTTCTTTTTGCCAAAAGCTAAGGCAATAGTTATGAAAGAACTATAGTACAATACTAGTACTTTTTATGAAAAATATTTATTGCTCCCAATAAATGTAAGTACTTCAAACAAATAAATTTTAATGTGACTTTCCTATATATCGCAATAATACATTATGACAAAGAATCAATGCGAATATAGTGAAGGTGTGAATTCGACAAGCACTATAAATATTTGGAGAGAGAAAAGGGAGAATGGACAAAAATAAGAATTATTAAAGATATTAAAGAGGGGTTGCTCTGATGGTAAGTAATCCCCACTTCCAACCGAGAGGTTGTGAGTTCGAGTCTCCCCAAGAGCAAGGTGATAAGTTCTTGGAGGAAAGGATGCCGGGAGTCTATTTGGAAACAGTCTCTCTACCCTAGGGTAGGGGTAAGGTCTGCGTACACACTACCCTCCACAGACCCCACTAAGTGGGATTATACTGGGTCGTTGTTGTTGTTCTTCTGATAAACAGATAATGTCTATGATAAATTTGCTTTGTTTCTAGTTGTCGACAAGTATGAATTAGTTTATTCCTATTGAAATAAACTCAAAGTGACTACTACAGCTTAGTCTTTTTTTTTGCTTCCCGCCCTGTGTTCAGTACCCGTATTTTGCGTCGGAAAATCTTATATTAGGAGGCAAAACGCTTCTTAATAAAAATACCTTCATACTTAGAGCTCGAAGCCGAACCTTTGATTACGGATGAATCAGTACTTACTATTTCACCCCAAACTTTGTTGGTTTGTCTTTCTTAGCTTGGTATTTCATTAAACTTTTCTCTACTTTTCAAATTTCAATAGTATGGATTCGAAATGAAATGAAAATGGTTTCTTTTGACAGTTAAACCTCAAAAAGATAAAATGATGTATGCTAATTTATTCGAAAAAAATTCTCAACAAATATAGCTTTTTTTTAAACAACAAATATAGCTCAAAATGTATATTTCGATTATTTTTGCGACAAGTTTCCATTATTAGATAGTGTTTATCTTAATTGTTTTCCAACTCTATTAACGAATGGAAATGATTGCAATCGACTAATTACCTTATTGAAAAGAAAATGACAACTTTTAAATTTTTTACGTTAAACAAAAATCTACAAAAATTTATCGAATTATACACAAGATCTCCGAGAACAAATCTATGTCCTTGATTTTCTTTTCTTCCCCTAATTTTGCGGTCTCTTTATATTTTTTAAGATACTAATCTTAGTGTATGCGCGTTGCGCGTGTTTCTCATCTCAATAAGTATTTTTCGTAAGAAACTTACATATTTAAGAACACAATCATGTTTGAGTAATAAAATAAAGTGTAAGCTTCTAAATTGTTGAAATAACAATTGATAAATCAAATATTAATTTTAATCATAAAAATAGAATTATTAAATTGACACAATAATTATGAATTTAATATCTTCTAAACATACAAAGATGATGAATTTAATTGAATTAGTTGTATAATATTTTGTGATTAATAGATATTTTATTATATAAAATAATATATTATGTTATTGCATCTCACCTAACATTTCTTTAAAAACTCTATATCAATATTATCATACCAAAAAATAATTTTTTATTAAATAAAAGAGAGTGCACACTCTCTCAGTAGATATAAAATGGAGAATAAAGATTTTATGGGAATTATTACACGACTCAATCAGTTTTTTATTTTTCTAGAGAATAAAATTATAAAATCTAATTTTAATTCATCAAGATTCTAAAATAAATATTATATGTTAAAAAATAAACTTAATCCACTTTTATAACTAAACAGACTAAAAGCTTAAAAATGTGCTCTGATTTTTTTGTTGTTTCTTTTTTTCTTTTCTCGGGTTTCAGTCTAATATTAAAACCTTTTTCTTTGATATTTATATGCCTTTTTAACCATGGTGATGGAATTTGTTCTTTGTAACCTAATTACATAAAAAAAAATTGTTTCATTCAAAGTTCATTAAAATTATATGTAAGTTAAGTGAACCTCTTATTATAAAAAAATAAAAACTTTGTAGTTATTTTAAAGTTCAAATACAATAATTGTAGTTATAATTTTACATAGTATGGTTGTAGCTCGATTTATTTTTTAAATTAATATTACCATGTTAGTTTAAACTTCTAAAAATTTATACTTAGAATTAAAATTTAACTCGTAAAAAGTCAAAATGAAAAAGAACATGCATTGCTGATTTCCAATGATTTTTAGGTATTCTATTATCGGTAATATTTGGGGAAAGAATTTAAGAACATGAAAATATTTAAGTGCCACGTATTAAACTAAAAAAAAAAGTCCATGCATGAGGATATAAAACTTGGTCAAATAAGGAATTTTTTATATAAAATAATTTTTTTATTAAATTTAAAGTCTTAAACATTAGGAATTTTACATGATCCAAATAAGGAAAGATTTAATAAGCATAACATTAGTTGATTTTGAAGTGCTAAATATTAGAAAAATAAAAAAATGAGTATTCTGTTTAGTATGAAATCTATTTTTAAAGGGTAAAAATGTGTCACGACCCGGATTACCCACCCTCGGGAGTCGTGATGGCGCCTACTAGTGAAAGCTAGGCAACCCAACCAACTGAACTATTTACCGTGTTTCCATTTTGAATCCGATAATAAATCTACCCAAGACTGGTGTCACAACTTCACAGACTGTCTAGGAGTACTACAAATAAAGGTCTGAAAGAAAGAAATACAACACTATCTCTGGAAATACATGAAGGAAACAGGAATAGTAGGTAGAAGGAGACTCCAAGGCCTGCGGACGCCTGCAGGACTACCTCGGGTCGCCTGATGAACAAGAAACAGCAATCTCACTGCGGTCCGAAGTCTACAGCACTGGGATCTGCGCAAAAGAGTGCAAAGTATAGTATCAGCACAACCGACCCCATGTGCTGGTAAGTGCCTAGCCTAACCTCGGCGAAGTAGTGACGAGGCTAGGACCAGACTACCAAATAAACCTGTGCAATATAGCGTAAAAAAATAATAGGAAGCAGATAACAATGATGGCAACAATGATCAACCAGTGATATAAAAAGCAGGCAACAAGAACACCATAAATGTTTCTCAACAAATAATAAATACAAGTGCAATCAATTAATCAAATCCTTTAAATATAAATCTTTCGAATATAATTCTTTCTCGTAAAGGTCACCTTATGACGCCTCATTTTATAATCATAAATAATATAGGTCTCAGCCCACTTTCATATTTTTACGGCACCTCGTGCCCATATTTATATCACAACCGTACGGACAACTCACGTGCCATTAAATAAAATCATAATATTTTTTCCGGCACCTTGTGCCCACATATTTCTTTCTCACATTGCACAACAATATTCTCATGTTACTCAGTTCATAGGTTCCATAACCCAATACAATTAAGAATGTTCAAGGAGCCTCATTCACTTAACATAAAGTAGAGTACAACTTCCAACCCAATTAGGAAATCAACAAGAAAAGATGAAGTTATTTTTAGAAATCATTTGATAAAGAAAATATCTTTTTCAATTAAAGTACAATATTGAATGAATCATAACTTTTAATATGAGAAATCAATAAATCAAAACATAGTAGAAATTCCTTTTTAAGTAAAGTACAACCTCAAACGGTTTAAGGAGATATAATTGAGAAACTAATTGAATTAAGGATGTAACAATTATTGAAGTTTGAAGTACTGGAACATATAAATAAATATATATAAATACAGTGTGGTATTGAAAACATTGTGGGTTCTAACACAAAGGATCACAACAATAAAGGAATTAAACAGTTTAAACATTTGAATTGTTAACAATAAATAAACACAGCAGCAGAAAGTGCACGGCATCACCCTTCGTGCTTTTACTCTCGTTCTCACCATAAGAATCAATATTCACTTTTATTCTTTCTTGTTGCGGCGTGCAACCCGATCCCAATCATATATTACTGTTGCGACGTGCAACCCAATCCAAAACATATAATATTGTTGCGGCATGCAACCCGATCCAAATCATCTAATAATGTTGCGGCGTGCAACCCGATCCATATAATATTATGATGTTACGGCGTGCAACCCGATCCATATAAATATTATGATGTTGCGGCGTGCAACCCGATCCATATAATATTGTTGCGGCGTGCAACCCGATCCGTATAATATTCAAATTAACACCAATCACAAAAGAATCCCGACAAGGGAAACAATATTATAAGCAATCAAATCCCGGCAGGGGAAACAACATCAAAACCAAAACATCCCGGCAAGGGAGACAATATCATGGTTCTCCCTCTCCTTTCTTCTTTCACGTTTACTTCACAACTCAACTCACAACTTGAGTCAATGCTCTACAATGTTCAACAATTCAATAATACTTCCACAAGTCATATTCCTTAATAGAAATTATCATATAGAGCATATACAATACGAAACAGAGTCACATTAATCAAAGTATAAGACTCACGGGCATGCTTGACACCAACGTATAGATACTCATCATCATGCTTATATGTCGTACTCAACAAATAACACATAATAATTAGGACACAACTCCTAATCCCTCAAGCTAAGGTTAGACCAAACACTTACCTCGCTTTGCAACCAATTCAAAGTTCCAACAAGCCTTTGCCTTGCGAATTCGTGCCCGAAATTCTCAAACCTAGTCATAAACAATTCAAAAT
This sequence comes from Nicotiana tabacum, assembly GCF_000715075.1. Taxonomy (NCBI): domain Eukaryota; kingdom Viridiplantae; phylum Streptophyta; class Magnoliopsida; order Solanales; family Solanaceae; genus Nicotiana; species Nicotiana tabacum. Next base: position 14,679,838 of record NC_134085.1, read on the forward strand.
ACTCAACACGAATTGTAGGAACTAATTCTATATGAATTTACAAATTTTTCGGATTAAAATCTGAAATTTAGCTCAAAATTTGCCCGTGGGGCCCATGTCTCAGAATCCGACGAAACTCATAAAATCCGACAACCTATTCCGATACGAGTTCAACCATACAAAAATTATCGAATTCCGATTTCAAATGGACCTTCAAATCCTAAATTTTTATTTTTGGAAAGTTTTACAAAAACTACAATTTCTTTCATCCAAATCCGAAATAACGATGAATATTGATATATATTTATGAAATGTAATTACTTCCGGATATAGAACACTTACCCAAGTCGAAATCGTGAGAAACCCCTTTGAAATCGCCCAAATCCGAGCTTGAATGACCAAAAATGGAAGAAATCTCGGACCCCTTCGGTTTTTACACTGCCCAGGGGTATTATGGGTATTTTACGTGCTTTGCCGCGCTCCCGCCGCGTTCACAGGCAAAAAACTACTAATTCGTTGCGGTTGTGGCGCGGCCGCGCGTTTGGGTGCGCTTATGATACATATCTGGTAAAATGGTCATAACTTTTTGTATACACTTCCAAATGAAGAACGGTTTGATTCTATGGAAACTAGACTCATAGATATTTAATTTGATAGGTTTTGAATCATGCAACACGTTATATCCACGTAGATATGCTCGTCCAAAGTGAGGTCTTGTGCGTACTCATTTGCAAATTTTGTATATTATGTAATTTTCCAACTTGGCTTAGATTTAGAACTTTCCTTAGACCCCATATATCTTATAGTATGCCTCGTGCACTTGCTATAATATTCCATTGGTATCCATCATGGTGATAGACCTCTTTCACATATAAGATAATATAATTAGAACACGTCAACTTTCTTATTTCGCCGAAATGCGCCGAATTGTCCTGTGGACTTCCAAATCCAAATTCGGACACACGTCTAAGTCCGAAATCACCATATAAAACTATTGACATCATTAAAATTCCATTTCGGATCGTTTACTCAAAAGTCAACTCTCCGGTCAACTCGTTCCATTTGAGCTTCAAAAATAAGATTTTGTTTTTCTTTAAATTTAACTCCGAATCTTACGAAAACCAAACTCGACCATACATGTGGGTCATGATGCATATTACGAAGCTTCTCAAGGTCTTAAGCCATTGAACGGAAACGCAAATTCTTAGAACGAAAATTCGGGTCGTTACATTCTCCACCTCTTAAACAAACGTTCGTCCTCGAACGTACTAAGAATTATTCGGAGGTACCAACTTGATGATTTTACTTTTACACTAATACTCGCGGTTGATCCCACATTACCGCATTCGAAATATGTACGACAATACCATCTCAATTGAGATTATTCCTTTCCTCCATATTTTTTTCTTTTAAACTTTAAGACCAAATTTCTTACACTCCGATCATTTTCAAAAGGTCTGATTTTCACATCATCACACGAAATTAGTCTCACTTGGCTATAGCAACTCGTGCCTACGCACGCATCAACTTTTTAGTAGCGCTTAACGGTTGTTACATACTCCCCCACTTAGGGTCATTCATCCTCAAATAAGAAGTAGAGTCCATCCTCAAACACATAATGTAACTTATCTCTTTCTTTGCACATCTTAATATCCCAAATTTTTCTGACTCCCAAATTTTTCAGAAATTTTGGCAGAGTCTCCCCTGTAATTGGGCCTATCCACCTGTCAGAGTAACACCAAAACAACTCCTGACAACATATCCACAACTCAACAAATCACCACAATATATATATATCAATAACACAAATCTTCGCATCACAACCGTGACATTATCATATGTTTGACCATTACCACATCTCTGGTCTTAATAGTTGTCCATAATCGATTACAAATCGCCAATTAATCTCATGCCATCAAAAATCTCGTTTCAAACCTCAATTTTCTAACAACGAGGCATGAAGACCTCGTAATTAATTACCTGAATTAACGAGTCACATTTAACGCCACCTAGGCACTTATCTTGTGGGCTAAACTCAATAGTTACAATACAAATTTGCAAATTATGCACAGAGATATTCATACAAGAATTTTCAAATAAGCCTCATAGGCATGACTCTCTATAAGTACTATAGTACAAATTTTAATTTCATAAAAGGAGAATTTAAACACATAAACTTTTCACCACCAGGACTTCGTCCTTATATAATATCCACCGCAGCTTGTAGCCCGATTTAAATATTTTATATCATATAAAAATGTGAGGATCTCGTCCTCAACTTTGAATCACAAGTATTTTGTACATTGTGCCAACTAAAATTTTTCATTTCCTTTCTTCCTTCTTTCAAATAATTTCTGTTAAACAAAATCACAACATACAATGATCCCTCACACCGATAGGGAATAACATTCGCAATTTAAATCAATTTTCCTAAAATTACATCAAAACCCACATCACAACTATTTTTAGTGACTAACACATAATGATAGACATAGCTATCTCCATATAATCTCCCAACAGAAGTATTCACATAAGTAAGTTTAAGGTTACGAAGCTCACTCATGATTGGAGCATATTAGGAGGACTTGCATCGATACCCATAACCGAATCAAGTTAAGTAAATAGTTACTTTATAATAACTCAAGATCGTAATTGTAACGACACCATCTGGTGTAGCAACCTCAGCTATACCATGGCAAATATATCAATGGGTTGGGTCTCCACCTCTTAGGCGCCACCTACTCGCTTTTACTCCACCCCTAATTGGTAGTGTAAGTAGAGTAGTAACTGTAATAGAGTATGTGGCACGTGTGCTATGATGGAATAGATTTCTCCCAAGTCTATGACAATTTCTCAGGATGTTCCTAGTATCACCATTTTCATAACAACCCATCCGCAGTTCGACTGCTCATACTGAGTCTGTACCGGATAATTTAAATAACCATTGCAGGAAAATACATACCACTGGTACATTAAAAGATGACTGCCCCACGCGAGTGTTGTGATTAACTTAAGCACTACGAGTATACTGAATATGTTTCCATGACCCTACTGATACTGAGATGTAAAATTATTAAGGAAGAGGGAATATCTCAAGTCTCATCATCATCTCATTCAAATCTCAGCTCTTGATCATATACAAGTTTTGGAAAACCTTTCAATACCACATAAATACATCTCAGGCCAAAATTGGTATAACACACCCCGCAATCTGATCGTTGATAGTGGACTCCCTTCACTTGGTGTGAAATCATAGGACATATTTCCGACGATCCACAATACTAACATTTAGCGCTCGTATGACACCAGTCATAAGACACCTCAAGCCATTTACTTGGCACTTGTCATCCTCATGACAATTAAACTCTCTACCTCTAGTGTCTCAGCTTGCTAGTAAATACCATTCGTTAAATAGAAATCCTATACAAAACACATCGTCTCTAATACGACCAACTATTTTTAGATCTACATCCACCTGTGATGATTAGACAACCAATTAAAACTTCTTCAGATTATAGTTATCAAACAGATGTCAAAATCTGATGCACCCCCATGCGCACAACTGAAAGATCTCTTTGCACTTCCATATCCTTGATTCTGAACGACACGTGGTAACAATGGTTGAGCAACCCTGGTTTTCTTATAACCCTTTTACGGTATCACAAACCATTGGCTTAGTGCGTAATTTCATACATGAGTGGATGCAAAAGAACATAAGATATACGCTTCAAGCTGAATCAATATCGCACGATAAAGAATTCAAGAATGTGGAATTTCCTAAAGGGTTCTGTAGCCTCTCGAAGATAAGTACAGACGTCTCTGTACCGATCCATAAGGCTCTACTAAGCTTGTCTGTGAATTGTGACACCTATATAACCTAGGGCTCTGATACCAACTTGTCACTACCCGAATTTCCCACCCTCTTGAGACGTGATGGCGCCTACTAGTGAAAGCTAGGCAAGCCAACCAACTGAACTATCTACCTTATTTCCATTTTTAATCCGATAACGGTTCTACCCAAGCCTGGTGTCACAACTTCACAGACTATCTAGGAGTACTACAAATAAAGGTATGAAAGAAATAAATACAGCACTGTCTCTGAAAATACATGAAGGAAACAGGAATAGTAGGTAGAAGGAGACGCCAAGGCCTGCGGACACCTGCAGAACTTCCTCGGGTCGCCTGATAAACAAGAAACAACAATCTCACTGCGGTCCGAAGTCTACAGCACTCGGATATGCGCAAAAGAGTGCAGAGAATAGTATCAGCACAACCGACCCTATGTGTTGGTAAATGCCTAGCCTAACCTCGGCGAATTAGTGACGAGGCTAGGACCAGACTACCAAATAAACTTGTGCAATATAGCGTACAAAAATAATAGGAAGCAGATAACAATGATGACAATAATGATCAACCAGTGATATAAAAAACAGGCAACAAGAACACCATAAATGTTTATCAACAAATAATAAATACAAGTGCAATCAATTAATCAAGTCCTTTAAATATAAATCTTTCGAATATAATTCTTTCTCATAAAGGTCACCTTGTGACGCCTCATTTTATAATCATAAATAATATAGATCTCAGCCCACTTTCATATTTTTACGGCACCTCGTGCCCATATTTATATCACAACTGCACGGACAACTCACGTGCCATTAAATAAAACCATAATATTTTTTCCGGCACCTTGTGCCCACATATTTCTGTCTCACATTGCACAACAATATTCTCATGTTACTCAGTTCATAGGTTCCATAACCCAATACAAAAGAATGTTCAAGAAGCCTCATTCACTTAACATAAAGTAGAGTACAACTTCCAACCCAATTAGAAAATCAACAAGAAAAGATGAAGTTATTTTTAGAAATATTGGATAAAGAAAATACCCTTTTCAATTAAAGTACAATATCGAATGAATCATTACCTTTAATATGAGAAATCAATAAAGCAAAACATAGTAGAAATTCCCTTTTTAAGTAAAGTACAACCTCAAACGGTTTAAGGGGATATAATTGAGAAACTAATTGAATTAAGGATGTAACAATTATTGAAGTTTGAAGTACCGGAACGTATAAATAAATATATATAAATACGGTGAGGTATTAAAAACATTGTGGGTTCTAACACAAAGGATCACAACAATAAAGGAGATAAACAATTTAAACATTTGAATTGATAACAATAAATAAACACAGCAACAGAAAATGCACGGCATCACCCGTCATGCTTTTACTCTCGTTCTCACCATAAAAACAATAGTCACTTTTATTATTTCTTGTTACGGCGTGCAACCCGATCCCAATTATATATTACTGTTGTGGCGTGCAACCCGATCCAAAACATATAATATTATGATATTGCGGCGTGCAACCCGATCCATATAATATTGTTGCGGCTTGCAACCCGATCCATATAATATTCAAATTAACACCAATCACAAAAGAATCACGGCAAGGGAAACAATATCATAAGCAATCAAATTTCGGCAGGGGAAACAACATCAAAACCAAAACATCCCGGCAAGGGAGACAATATCATGGTTCTCCCTCTCCTTTCTTCTTTCACGTTTACTTTACAACTCAACTCACAACTTGAGTCAATGCTCTACAATGTTCAACAATTCAATAATACTTCCACAAGTCATATTCCTTAATAGAAATTATCATATAGAGCATATACAATACGAAACAGAGTCACATTAATCAAAGTATAAGACTCACGGACATGCTTGACACCAACGTATAGATACTCGTCATCATGCCTATATGTCGTACTCAACAAATAACACATAATAATTAGGACACAACTCCTAATCCCTCAAGCTAAGTTTAGACCAAACACTTACCTCGCTTTGCAACCAATTCAAAATTCCAACAAGCCTTTGCCTCGCGAATTCGTGCCCGAAATTCTCAAACCTAGTCATAAACAATCAAAATACTCAACACAAATTGTAGGAACTAATTCTATATGAATTTACAAATTTTTCGAATTAAAATCCGAAATTTAGCTCAAAAATTGCCCGTGGGGCCCATGTCTCGAAATCCGACGAAACTCATAAAATCCGACAACCCATTCCGATACGAGTTCAACCATACAAAAATTATCGAATTCCGATTTCAAATGGACCTTCAAATTCTAAATTTTCATTTTTGAAAAGTTTTACAAAAACTACAATTTATTTTATCCAAATCCGAAATAAACGATGAATATTGATATAAATTTATGAAATGTAATCACTTCCGGATATAGAACACTTACCCAAGTCGAAATCGTGAAAAACTCCTTTGAAATCGCCCAAATCCGAGCTTGAATGACCAAAAATGAAAGAAATCTCGGAGCCCTTCGATTTTTACACTGTCCATGGGTATTATGGGGATTTTACGTTGCCGCGCTCCTGCCGCGTTCACAGGCAGAAAACTTCTAATTCGCTGCGGTCGCGGCGCGGCCGCGCGTCTGGGCGGGCTTATGACACATGTCCGGTAAAATGGTCATAACTTTCTGTATACACTTCCAAATGACGAAAGGTTTGATTTTCGAGAAACTAGACTCAAAGATCTTTAATTTGATAGGCTGTGTATCACGCAAATTGTTATATCCATGTAGATATACTCGTCCAAAGTGAGGACTTGTGCGTACTTATTTGCAAATTTTGTATATTATGTAATTTTCCAACTTGGCTTAGATTTAGAACTTTCCTTAGACCCCATATATCTTATAGTACGCCTCGTGCACTTGCTATCATATCAATTCGTATCCATCATGGTAATAGACCTCTTCCACATATAAGATAATATAATTAGAACACGTCAACTTTCTTATTTCGCCGAAATGCGCCGAATTGTCCTGTGGACTTCCAAATCCAAATTCGGACACACGTCTAAGTCCGAAATCACCATACGAAGTTATTGACATCATTAAAATTCCATTTTGGGGTCGTTTACTCAAAAGTCAACTCTCCGGTCAACTCTTTCCATTTGAGCTTCAAAAATAAGATTTTGTATTTCTTTAAATTTAACTTCGAATCTTACGAAAATCAAACTCGACCATACATGTGGGTCATGATGCATATTACGAAACTTCTCAAGGTCTTAAGCCGTTGAACGGAAACGTGAATTCTTAGAACGAAAATTCGGGTCGTTACAAATTGGGCGAACGACATTTCGCTAAGGCTAGCTTTGGGGTACGCGTTTTGCGCGTGTATTCCATTTATGTTTTCCTTAGAGTTTTGCATTTTTAACTATTTTGTATCTTAATATCATATTACGATTTCTTTCATCGCAATGCTATTCTTTTAGAAACAAATTATATATCGTAAGAGCGTATTTTAAATATATTTTTACTTATAAGATGAACTTAGAAAATAACTGAATTGATTTTTTGCTAATTACTTAATTCTTATACTTAATATTTGATCTCAATATTAAAGAATTTTTTTTGTTAATTTGAATTCTTAATATTAGTCCATCTCAAGTTTAACTATTTAACTGTAATTATAGTTTTAGCACAAAAACTAATGAACAGAAAATAATTATTCTCGTACAAACTTAATGTGGCCTCAAAATTCAATCATCTTACATGTGATGCCAATTAATAATGTACAACATAAAACAAAATCGCCCTATAAGAAAATAATTAGCTTCAGATAAATAAAAGCATTAAAAATTATGTTTAATTACTTGTATAATAGATCAAATATATAATTGATATAATATAGATGAATAATATTTTTTTTCATTATATAGAAGAAAATGTTAATATGATAAAGTTACTTTTTAAAATTATATATGAATTACTATTTAGAATTTTGAAGTAAATTGGAAATTTGTGACTTTAACTTTTCTATAATTACTCAGCTTAACGGATAAGCTAATGCCCAATTACTTGGAATCATTTAAATCACAAATTCGGATGTGTTCCATGTTGTTATATAATTGTGCTTCGAGAATGTACTACTATTTCATGTGTTTTAGAGTAAAAAAATTAGTATATCTTAACGTGTATTTATTATTGGAAACAATTAAAAACTCCCTATTTTATAATATATATATATATATAGCAACCTCCACAAACTCCTCCCTAAATATTAGGATTTATAACGTAGTTCAATAAGGAAAATAGTTAATAACTAAAATTTAATTGAATTTAAAGTCCTAAATATTAGGAAATCTACGTAGTTCAATAAGGAAAATAGTTAATAACTAAAATCTAATTGAATTTAAAGTCCTAAATATTATGAAAGAAACTTAAATTACAATTTTATCTCATAAAAATCTATTTTTAAAGGGTAAAAAAGGCAAACGGCATTTCGCTAAGGTCCTTCGTGCTTTTAATATAATATAGATATAGATTGGAATCAATCTCAAAATAATATTTATAAATTCAAGAACAGTAAAACTTTAATTTAGTTATTAATTTGACAAAAAAAATTTAACCCTCTAAAGTGGAAGGAAAAATAAAATTGATTCTTATTCCTCTGAAAATATATCCTTCTTTTAATAGTTGGCAATTGGTGTCATGTCAAAGAAACAAAAATGAAATGACACTAAATTAAGGGGGAAAAACAAATTAAAGAATGATTTAAAGTCAAAATTGCCGCTTACTTTTCTGAAAATTTTCATAATAGCATAATATGTTAAATAAAAGCCTCATAAAATGACAAATTTGCCCCACACCCTTTTTGAAATATTCAAAAAAGAATTGATAGCACAATATTTTAAATAAAAACCTCATAAACAAATTTGCACCCACACTCTTTTTGAAATATTCAGAAAAGAATTGATAGCACAATATTTTAAATAAAAACATTATAAAATGACAAATTTGTCCCCACACAACAACAACAACAACCAACCCCGTTATCTCTATAAATGAAGTCTGGAGAGCGTAATGTGTACGTAGACCTTACCCTACCTTGTAAAGATAGGGAGAAGGTTTCCGATAGAATTCGGATAAATTTGTCTCCACACCCTTTTTGAAATATTTAGAAAAGAATTGATGGAACAATATATTATTCTCTATGAGGAATGCGTGTGCTTCCTCTATATAAGATGGTTCTGTTGGCTACTAGTATTAGGACTTCAATTCAACCAAAATTTTAAAAAAGGAGAAAGAGAGGAGGGAGGATTACTGGTAGTAGTACTTTATTGTTTATAGCATTAGAGTATATTATTATTATTATTGTTTTAATTATAATAATAATAATAATGACAGTATTGGACAGTTGAAGAATAAGGGAAAGAGAAAGAACATAGGAAATGGAGAAGAGAAAATGAAGAAGAAGCTCTCTCTCTCTCTCTCTCTTCTTGTGTTATCATAACTTTCTTGTTTTTTCACTCTCTTTTCTCTCTCTAGACCTGTAAAAATCAAGTTTTTTCCCATTTTCAATCTCTCTGCTGCTGCTGCTGCTGTTGTTGGTGAGGACTTATACAAAGACACAAGCTTTGTTCTTTGTTATTATTAGCTGAATATTTGGGGAGAAATGCTTTACTTTAACTTCCCTCATGCGTTTAATATCATTGTTATGTATTTTACTTGGAGTATCTGTTACTTTGGATTTTTTTTTTTTTTTTTTTTTTTTTTTTTTTTTTTGCTTTGTTATTTTTCTGTTCTTTTTTTCCTTTCTTGTTTTTTCAAACTGAATATGAGAAAAATGGGTTTTATGTATGTATAGTTGAAGATTGAGTTTGTTTTGGATTTTGGAAAATGATTTTTCGTGAAGACCAGTAGACCCCTTTTGACCTTTTCTTTAATCTGTTACTTAGTGGGGAAAGTTTTTATTTTTATTTTTAATTCTTTTATTGGCTTTATTTCCTTGCTTCTTGCTGAAGAATTCCTTGTTGGTAATTAATGTCTTTTTATTTTTATTTTTTTGTTATTGAAGTATAATTGTTTGCTTTTAAAAGGAGTTGGTTTTGTTTGAAGCATCTTGTTTTGAAGAGTTCTCTTCAGTAATGATCAAAAAGAAAAAGGAAAGGGAAAATTTTGATTCTTGAATAGATTTTCTCCTTTTCTTTGTCAGAGAGTGAAATTTGTAATTGAGAGAAGTAGCATGTGGATTTTACAGTAGGTTGCCTAAGGCATAGTCTTTCTCCTTCCTTTTTCTATTTTTCCATTTTGGTAAAGAATATTATTTATTGGTTGCCATTAGTTTCTGTGATATGTGCCTTTTCTCTATTTTCTTGAGAGTCAGAAAATAAGGGGAACCTTCGAGCAATGGTCAATTACGGTTTCGAGCCGTGAAAGCAGCCACCAATACTTGTATTAGGGTAGGCTGTCTACAGCATACCCCTGCTCTTCCTCGGAGCGTAACCGTGGTATTCCTTGTGCACCGAATTGTCTTGAGAGTCAGAAAATAGGATGAACCTTTAAAATTTATTGTTTCCTCACCTAGCAAAAGAGGTACCTTTCATCTTCCCTCCGGTGTACAGTTGCTGGGAAATGTATTATTGTTTATGAATCTCTAGGATTTTGTTTTTGGTTAGAGCTTAATGATTAGTGTCGTTGTCTTGACTGTAGCATTTTCTGTTGACCAAGTATGGTGTAATTTGTATAGTGCTTTTTCAAAATCTGTCAAAAAATGTAATAGCTGAAATCTGTGAATCTGCCACTAGAGTTAACTTTCTATCTTGTCTGAGAGATTGTAGTTCTCGTGATTCTTATTTTATTTGCCTATTGAATTGCATTAGCAGAAGGCTGGATTTTTCTCTAATTAGCTTTGGATTGATCATACAAGACTGTGCTTGGTAAAATATGTTTTGTTTCTAATGCTCGGTTTCTTTTTTTTTTTTTAGTGGATCCAGAGATGAAAGTATGTGCTGTCGACTGCAGCCGTTGAAAAGCATTTTTTATTCAACTGTAGCATCGGCTTTTGTATTAGTTGGATCACTACCATGAACATGAATAATCTGACTGTTGAAACTGAGGATTCTTTTGTTAGCTTGCTTGAACTAGCCGCTAACAATGACATAGTAGCGTTTAAGAGATGGATAGAGCATGATCTATCCGGTATTCATGAGGTTGGACTGTGGTATGGGCGCCAAAAGGGCTCAAGGCAAATGGTCTTGGAGCATAGAACTCCTTTGTTGGTTGCTGCTACGTATGGCAGTATCGATGTTCTGAAACTGATTCTGTCTTTACCTGAAATTGATGTGAATCAATCATGTGGCCGAGATAAGAGCACTGCTCTTCACTGTGCTGCATCTGGTGGGTCTCCGAACGCTGTTGATGCTGTCAAGATGCTTTTAGAAGCCGGTGCTGATCCAAACTCTGAAGATGCCAATGGCCATCGCCCTGGGGATGTCATTGTTGTATCTCCAAAGTTTCACTTGACAGAATCATCCCTGGAGAGCCTTCTTAAAAGTGATACAACGGGGAAGTGTAGCCTGAGATTGTCAATAGCCACTTCGAACTCAAATTCTCCACCACTTTCGCCTTCCCCTGGAAATAGATCACCTTCTTCTACTTCAGACTCAACTTCTTCCCCAAAGAGTGCAAAGTCCGATGACCTCCCTGTATCTTCTGCATCTGAGAAGAAAGAGTACCCCATTGACCCCTCCTTGCCTGACATTAAAAACAGCATCTACTCTACAGATGAATTCAGAATGTTCTCGTTTAAGATCAGACCTTGCTCTCGTGCATATTCTCATGATTGGACTGAATGCCCATTTGTCCATCCTGGTGAAAATGCTCGAAGAAGGGATCCAAGAAAATATCACTACAGCTGTGTACCTTGCCCTGAGTTCCGGAAGGGAGCTTGCCAACGAGGGGACATGTGCGAATATGCTCACGGGGTTTTTGAGTGTTGGCTGCATCCTGCTCAGTACAGAACCCGACTTTGCAAAGATGGTACAAAGTGCAATAGAAGAGTTTGCTTCTTTGCCCACACACAGGAAGAACTCAGACCCCTGTATGTCTCTACTGGTTCCGCTGTTCCCTCACCTCGCTCGAACACCTCTGCTGCCAATGCCATGGATTTTGCAGCAGCTATGGGCCTTATTCCAGGTTCTCCTTCGTCGGTCCGTGTCATGTCCCCATTACCTTTCACTCCTCCGATGTCTCCCTCTGCTAACGGCGTCTCAAACATGAGTTGGCCTCAACCAAATGTTCCAGCATTGCATCTTCCTGGCAGCAATTTCCAGTCCAGTCGCTTGAGGTCATCACTACATGCAAGAGACATCCGTGCTGTAGACTTTAACTTTGATATGCAACAACAACAGCAATTTATAAATGAATTCTCCTGCCTATCACAGTCCAGTGTGAATGCTAATTCTTTGAACCGTTTAGCTCATCCTAAGACCCTAACTCCTTCAAATCTTGAGGATTTATTTTCCGCAGAGAGCTCATCTCCTAGATATTCTGATCAGGCATTAGCTCAAGCAGTTTTCTCCCCTACTCACAAGTCTGCAGTTGTCAATCAATTCCAGCAGCAGCAGCAGAGCATGTTATCTCCCATTAATACAAAATTTTCACCAATAAATGTTGATAATCCTCTGTTGCAGGCTTCTTTCGGGGTTCAAACACCGGGAAGGATGTCACCCCGAGGAATGGAGCCAATATCACCTATGAGTTCCCGTGTGTCTACGCTTTCTCAACATGAGAAGCAGCAGCAATTTAGGAGTCTTAGCTCTCGCGATCTTGGCTCCAATGCTTCTGCTGTTATTGGATCTCCAGTAGATACTTGGTCGAAGTGGGGTTCCTCTACTGGAAACGCAGATTGGGCTGTCAATACTGAGGAGTTTGGTAGACTAAAGAGATCATCGTCATTTGAGCTTGCTAACAACGGAGAAGAGCCTGATCTGTCGTGGGTTCAATCTCTCGTCAAAGAATCACCACAGGAGTTGAAAGACAAAACTGCATCTCGTGTCTTAGGTCTCGCAGGCTCTACTGCAGATCTCGCTGAAGATTCTACTTCGAAATGGAGCAAATGAAGCTTGATAAGCTAATGGCTCAGTAAAAATATCCTCATTTTCATTTTGCCGGGCCTTGGCGTTTTCATAACATAAACTTTTGGTAAAGAGTAACCTTTTTACATTGAAGGGGAGCCTTGGAGCAACGGTAAAGTTGTCTCCGTGTGATTTATAGGTCACGGGTTCGAGCTGTGGAAGCAGCCACTAATGCTACATTAGGGTAGATTGTCTACATCACACCCCTTTGGAGTGCGGCCCTTCCCCGGAACCTGTATGAACGCGGGATGCCCTTTTACATTCTTATGGTTTCTTTATGCTGGCTTCTGAGCAGGGCAACTGTAAGCAGAGAAGAAGCCAGCAAAGGAGCTCCAAAATTCTGAAAGATATTAATTTTTCTTTATTATTTAAATTTATTATTATAACAGACAGTAGAAGAATGGGTTATTGAGAAATGAGACCCAGTGCAGGTGATGTTTCTTCAAATATTATTGTGTAGTCTCTTAGTTACAAAAGTTATTACCTTTATTTCATTAGACTGATATTTCATTGTACTGAAAAAGGGATTGTCAGCCTTTGTGACAATTCAGCATTGATATGAAGTTATTTCATTTTCAATTTTATTTATATTTTCTGAGTTTTGGTACCTCCCTTGTTTTAATTATGGAGAAGAAACAGAGATAGAAAGGTAATTAAAGATATCATTCTGCTGCAAAATAGGTTTTCTTCTTAACACTGATGTTGCGAAGCAGGGGCGGATTTAGGCTGTTTTTACCATGCATGTGAACCCATGGTGTGTTCGCCAAACTAGGTATTTTATGTATATATTTTTTTTTAAATTGATCTAATATTTGTTGTTTCCAATGCTTAAAAAAGGTTGAATAATGTACTTGATTGAATATTGAGTTAAGGAACACAGATCGGTTCCCACTTAATTATTCTTTTTCTTTACTTTTTCCGTGGTGCATCCATAATCTGATGTAGATAAGAATAACCATCTGATGTAACATGAAGTTCAAAGTAATTGGAATTGGAATCCATATCCCTTGATGTGATTTTGTTCTATCCTTAAAATATACCTTATCATTCTTTGTGTTTCCAACAACATGATGTAGATATATACCAGTGGTCTTGGATTGCGCTTCAAGTATGGTCTCGTAGTCAATGAAGTGAGTACAATCTTGAATATTTTAGGTGATTTTTTGGCATCTACCTAAACTTTAGTGGATGGAGTTATCTGGAGCACAAAATATATCTAATGATATAATTGAGGTGCGCGCAAGATGACTTGGACACTATCATTATAAAAAGAAATTATATACTCCCTCCGGTCCACTTTAATTGTTGATTTTTTATGTGGTTCACAATATTTGATTATTTCAGATGTCAAGAAGGAATTAACTTCTTTTTTCCAAAGTTACACTTGGAGTAAAAAGTTGGTGAATATTTGTCATATTTTCAATGAACAAATTAAGGTTAATATGGTCAATTTAATTATTTATTAATGTTAAAAGGTATATTTTTTTAATGTGTAAAACAATTAAAAATTACTCCCTCCGGTTCACAATAAATGACCAATTTGCTTTGGGCACACTCATTAAGTAAATACTAAATTTTAGACAAAAATAGTTAGTGTGACTAAACTACCCTTAATTAAATGCTGCAGCATAATTTAATGTGACGAGTAAAAGACTTTTTAGGGATACATACATAAGAGTAATTTTGGAAAAATAAATTGAATATTTTCTTGATTATATAAATGGTCACTTATTTTAGATCAAAATAAAAAAAAAACTGATCACTTATTATGAATCAGACATATTTACAAGGCATGGGAATCCTGAGTTTGTGGAGGATTTCAAATCCCAAAAGTTGGATCTGCGGTTTGTGGAGGATGTGGACATGAAGAAGGGGATAGGGAGAATGGCTTTTACTGATTTGGAATTCTACTAATCCTTCTTGGGATTGGATGCTTTTTGTAATTTTTTTTAATGCTTTGGGAATAATGAATCCTTATATTCTAAGGGATAATGATGATAGTGGAGCTTCTTGGTAATAAATACTGATGTTTCATTAGATGCTGTGAAACTTTTTATTTGCATGTGGACTTTAATATAAAGAATATGTGAAGTCATTGGTAAACATTAAACTCTCTTAAACTAGGAACTTTTTTATTTTTATTATTTTGGTGGGGGCGGGGGGAGGGGTTGGGTTAAGGGTTCCAAAAGCTGATTATATAGCTCTATTCATGTCATTCAGAAGGATGGACCCCACTACTGTATGTGAGTATTTTCTGAGGTTAAATTTAATTTTCATTTTTTCCATCTCCTTGT
Source organism: Nicotiana tabacum (assembly GCF_000715075.1). NCBI lineage: Eukaryota > Viridiplantae > Streptophyta > Magnoliopsida > Solanales > Solanaceae > Nicotiana > Nicotiana tabacum. The sequence goes on from NC_134085.1 coordinate 14,695,058, forward strand.
TGGAGAATAATGCTTAGTAGACAAGTATTTGATGCATATTGTTGGGGATTTGTCGCGGTACCTTATATTTGTGCCACCTTTTAATCTGTACCATATTTTTAAAAATTATTGATTTGGTAGTCAGCTGACAAAAAATCTGTAATAATATGATAACTACACTCTTGACAAAAGATATAAAACCTGCATCACGCATTAATCGCGTGATCTGCAATCTCATTTGTGGAAAAAGACCTCCCCCTCTCCTCTCAGCAGCTTTATCAAAAAATTAGAAACTTATCTAGATTCATCTTCAGAATCACACTTGCATGGAGTTGTTTCACGTTGAAGCTAAAACTTCATGCTAATGCAGCATGAAGTTGTTTCCTGCTAATACAACATGAAGTTGTTTCACATTGAAGCTAAAACTTCATGCTAATGCATGTTGAAGTTATATATCCTGCAGTCTACAGTTTTGTCATGAGTTTTATCTGAAACTTCAGTCTAGACATGCTGAAGTTATTTAGTTCATTTACTAAAACTTCAGACGAAACATGCTTAAGTTTTTGTCTTGCAGTATGTAATTTTCTAAAGAGTTTTTGCTAATGCATGCTAAAGTTATTTAGTTCATTTGCTAAAACTTCATACCAGAGCATGATGAAGTTTTGTAATGCAGTTTACAGTTTTGTCCTGAGTTTTATCCGAAACTTCAGTCTAAACAAGCTGAAGTTTTTTAGTTCATTTGCTAAAATTTCAGCCTAAACATGATTAAGTTTTTGTCCTGCAGTTTGTCAATAGTCTTTTATTAAAGAAGGGTAAAATCGTCCTTTTAAAACGCTTTTAACAAAAAAATAAGTACAAATACAAAAAAAAAATAGGTATAAATTAAAAGGGGACGACCAAATAGAGCGCTCTATGCAATTTTTACCATATTGTTTGAGGTTCAACTCTTACTCAGACAGCCATTTGTTAGCCGTACTAGTTACTACTTTCGATCAATGTTATCTGTCATTTAAAATTTTGCATAACTCTTAAAAGAATATTTAATAGGCTTACTCATAAGATTATCTGTTATTGCTTGTATTTTTTTTTTCTTGAGTCGAAGGTTTATCGAAACAACTTCTTTGCCTTCCTAGGGTAAGAGTAATGTCTGCATATACAGTACCCTCCTCACACCCTATTTGTGAAATTTCACTGAATTTTTTGTTGTTGATGTTGTTGTGTCACGACCCAGTTTTTCACCCTCGGGAGTCGTGATGGCACCTACTAGTGAAAGCTAGGCAAGCCAACCAACTGAACTATTTACCTTGTTTCCATTTTTTTTCCGATAACAGTTAAGAGCCAACAATTAAATAACAACAGAATTGGATTACGCGGAAGGCTGCATTGTAAAGTTTTAATAATACTGCTAATACCAATCCATAACAAATCTACCCAAGACTGGTATCACAACTTCACAGACTGTCTAGGAGTACTACAAATAAAGCTCTAAAAGAAATAAATACAATACTGTCTCTGGAAATAGATGAAGGAAACAGGAATAGTAGATAAAAGGAGACGCCAAGGCCTGCGGACTCCTGCAAGACTACCTCGGGTCGCTTGATGAACAAGAAACAACAATCTTACTGCGGTCCGAAGTTTACAACACTGGGATCTGCACAAAAGAGTGCAGAGTATAGTATCAGCACAACCGACCCCATGTGCTGGTAAGTGCCTAGCCTAACCTCGGCGAAGTAGTGACGAGGCTAGGACCAGACTACCAAATCAACATGTGCAAAATAACGTACAAAAATAATAGGAAGTAGATAACAAATATGACAACAATGATCAACCAATGATATAAAAAGCAGGCAACAAGAACACCATAAATGTTTCTCAACAAATAATAGATACAAGTGCAATCAATTAATCAAGTCCTTCAATATAAATCTTTCGCCTATAAATCCTTCAAGTAATAATCTCTAAGATAATATGCTTTTCAATGATATATTTCGAATATATTTCCTTTAAATAAATATCTTTCAAATAAGCATCTTTCGAATATAATTCTTTCGAGTAAAGGTCATCTTGTGACGCCTCATTTCATAATCATAAATAATATAGGTCTCAGCCCACTTTTATATTTTCACGGCATCTCGTGCCCATATTTGTATCACAACCGCACGGACAACTCAAGTGCCATTAAATAAAACCATAATATTTTCCCCGGCACCTTATGCCCACATATTTCTATCTCACCTTGCACAACAATATTCTCATGTTACTCAGTTCATAGGTTCCATAACCCAATACAATTAAGAATATTCAAGGAGCCTCATTCACTTAACATAAAGTAGAGTACAACTTCCAACCCAATTAGGAAATCAACAAGAAAAAATGAAGTTATTTTTAGAAATCATTTGACAAAGAAAATACCCTTTTCAATTAAAGTACAATAACGAATGAATCATTACCTTTAATACGAGAAATCAATAAATCAAAACATAGTAGAAATTCCTTTTTAAGTAAAGTACAACCTCAAACGGTTTAAGAAAAATTTAGTTGAGAAATCAATTGAGTTAAAAATGTAACAATTGTTGAAATTTGGAGTATTGAACATAAAAAAAAATAAGGTGAGGTATTGTAAACACTATGGATTCCAACACAAAGGATCACAACAGTAAAGAGATCTAAACAGTTAATACACTTGAATTGTTAATAATAAGTAAAGATAGGAGGGGGAAACATGCTTCGAGGAATAAAAGGTAAACACAGAATATCAAGAGAATTATAAAGGAATCAAAATCAAACCACTAACAAGAATAAGGAAAATAAAGGCAGATTTCACTTTCTTTTCACATCTTGTTGCAAGCGTGCAACCCGATCCCATTTCCTGTATCTCGTGGCACACGTGCCACCCGCTCCCATTTCATGTATCTCGTGGCAGGCGTGTCACTTGCTCCCATTTCATTTATCTCGTGGTAGGCGTACCACCCGCCCCCATTTTATTATATCTTGTGGTAGGCGTACCACCCGCTCCCATTTCATTATATCTTGTGGTAGGCGTACCACCCGCTCCCATTTCATTATATCTTGTGGTAGGCATACCACCCGCTTCCATTTCATTATATCTTGTGGTAGGTGTACCACTCGCTCCCATTTTATTATATCTTGTGGTAGGCGTACCCCCGCTCCCATTTCATTATATCTTGTGGTAGGCGTACCACCCGCTCCCAGTTACAAGCCAACAATAATCACAAGGAATCCCGGCAAGGGGACAAGAGCAATATAACAACTTCCCGGCAAGGGAACAATAATATCAAACAAACATCCCGTCAAGGGAACAATGGTGATAATAACATATGAAGTGCAATAAACCATAACGGAGTCATAACAATTATAATACAAGACTCACGGGCATGCTTGACAGTGACGTATAGATACTCGTCACCATGCCTATACGTCGTACTCCACAATTAACACGTAGCCAATAAGACACAACTCCTAATCCCTCAAGATATGGTTAGACCAAACACTTACTTCGCTTTGCAACCAATTCAAAATTCCAACAAGCCTTTGTCTCGCGAACTCGTGCCCGAAATTCTCAAATCTGGTCATAAATAATTCAAAATACTCAATACGAATCGTAAGAACTAATTCTATATGAATTTACAAATTTTCCAGATTAAAATCCGAGATTTAGCTCAAAATTTGCCCGTGGGGCCCACGTCTCGGAATCCGAAGAAACACATAAAATCCGACAACCCATTCCGATATGAGTTCAACTATACAAAAATTATCGAATTCCGATGTCAAATGGACCTTCAAATCCTAAATTTTCATTTTTGGAAAATTTTACGAAAACCACAATTTCTTTCATCCAAATCCGAAATAAACGATGAATATTGATATAGATTCATGAAATGAAATCACTTCTGGATATAGAACACTTACCCAAGTCGAAATCGTGAAAACCCCCTTTGGAATCGCCCAAATCCGTGCTTGAATGATAAAAAATGGAAGAAATTTCGGACCCCTTTGATTTTTACATTGCACAGGGGTATTATGGGGATTTTACGTGCCTTGCCGCGCTCACAGGCAGAAAACTTTCGAATCGGCGCGGTCGCGGTGCGGCCGTGCGCCTGGGCGCGCTTATGACACAGGTCTGGTAAAATGGTCATAACTTTCTGTATACACCTCGGAGTGACGAACGGTTTGATGCTCTGGAAACTAAACTCAAAGAGCTTTAATTTGATAAGTTGCGAATCACACAACTCGTTATATCCATGTAGATATGCTCGTCCAAAGTGAGGTCTTGCGCATACTCATTTGCAACTTTAGTCTATTATGTAATTTTCCAACTTGGCTTAGACTTAGAACCTTCATTTGACCTCATATCACTTATAGTATGTTTCGTACACTTGCTATCTATTCAATCGGTATCCATCATGTCCCAAAATACAATACGAACTTAATCTAGACTTCAAACCACGTCAAACAACGCCGGAAATTACGAATCGCACATCGAATTGAATTATGAGTTTTCGAATCTTCCAACTTCTATATTTTGTGTCGAAATGTACCAAATCAATCCGGAATGACTTCAAATTTTTCACACGAGTCATATATGACATAATGGAGTTGTTTAAATTTTCAGAATCAGATTCCGACCGCGATATCAAAAAGTCAACTCTCGGTCAAACTTAAGAAATCTTTAGCCTTAGACTTCTAGATTCCGTTAAATGGCGATAATTTAAGCTAGGGACCTCCGAATTCGATTTCGGGCGTATGACCAAGTCACAAATCATGATACAGAACTACCAGAATGGTCAAGACTCGAATCAGGGTTCATTTGCTAAAGATGTTGATTGAAGTCAACTCAGTCGGGTTTTAAAGCTCTAATTCATATTTTAATCTATTTTTCACATAAAAACCTTTCGGAAAATTATACGGACTGCGCATGCAAGTCGAGGAATTATTGATAGTGCTTTTCAAGGTCTTTAAACACCAATATGATTATTTAATTTAAATATGACATTTTGGGTCATCACATTCTCCACCTCTAAAACAAATATTCGTCCTCGAACGTACTAAGAATTATTCTCAAGTTACCAAATTGATGATTTTTCTTTTAAACAATTATTCGCGATTGATCCCACATTACCGCATTCGACATAAGTCCGACAATACCATTTCAATTGAGATTATTTCCTTTATCCATATTTGTAAACTTTGAAACAAATTTCTTACACTCCAATCATTTCCAGAAAGGTCTGATTTTCACGTCAACACACGATATTAGTCCCGACTGGCTATAGCAACTCGTGCCTATGCACCCATCAAATACGGGGTATTATATTCTTCCCGACTTTGGGTCATTCGTCCTCAAATGAGAAGTAGAGTCTATCCTCCAACACATAATGTAACTTATCTCTTCCTTTGCACATCTCAATATCCCAAATTTTTTTCTAACTCCCAAATTTTGTAGAAATTTTGGCACAGTCTTTCTTGTAATTGGGCCTATCCACCTGTCAGAGTAACACCAAAACAACTCCTAACAACATGTACACAACCCAACAACGCACCACAAAGTATATATCAATAACACTAATCTCCGCATTACAAGCACAACATTATCACAATGATATCTTGACATAAAACGCATCATATGTATGACCATAACCACATCTGGTCTTAATGGTTGTCTATAATAGATTACAACATCGTCAATTAATTTCATGTTAACAAAATTTCGTTTCAAACCTCCAGTTTACTAACAACAAGGCATGAAGATCTTATAATTACTTACCCGAATTAACGAGTCACAATTTAACGCCACCTGGGCTCTGACCTCGTAGGCTAAAACTCAATAGTTACAATACAATTTTGGCAAATTATGCACAGAGATATTCATACAAGAATTTTCAAATAAGCCTAATAGGCATGACTCCCTACAAGTGCTATAGCACAAATTTTAATTTCACAAAAGGAGAATTTAAACACATAAACTTTTCACCACCAGGACCTCGTCCTTATATAACATCCACCGCAGCTTGTAGCCCGGTTTAAATATTCATATCATATAAAAATGTGAGGATCTCGTCCTCAACTCTGAATCACAAGTATTTTGCACATTGTGCCAACTAAAATTTTCCATTTCCTTTCTTCCTTCTTTCAAATAATTTCTATTAAACAAAATCACAACATACAATGATCCCTCATACCGGTAGGGCATATAATTTACAACTGAAATCAATTATTTAGAAATTACATCAAACTCATCGAATTGATTAACAAAAGTCACTTTTAGCCTCACAACTATTTTTTAGTGACCAACACATAATGGTAGACATAGCTATCTCCATATAATCTCCCAACAAAAGTATTCACATATGTAGATTTAAGAATTACGCAGCTCACTCATAAGTGGAGCACAATAGGAGAACTTTCCTCGATACTCAAAATCGAATCAAGTTAAGGAAATTTTGACTTTATAATAATTCGAGACCATACTTATAACGATATTGTCTGGTGTAGCAACTTCAGCCATACCATAGAAAATATATCAACGGACTGGGTCTCCACCTCAAGGAGTCTCACCTCCACCTCTAACATCCTGACCCCTACCTATAGTTGGTCATGTAAGTGGAGTAGTAGCTGCAATGGGGCATGTAGCCTGAGTGCTTTGACGAAATATGTCTCTCCCAAGTTTAGGATAATTTTCTCATGATGCGCCTAGTACCACACATTCACAACAATCCCTTTGAAGGTTCGGCTGCTTATAGTGAGTCTGTACTAGATAACTGGAATAACCATTGTACGACCCTCGTGTCGGTAATGCATCAAAAGAACTTACTGGAGCACCTCGAGTTGTACAAAATTTCAATATCATAATTGAGTTCTTTAATGAGTCTGTGGACTCGCTCTCTGGATGTAGGAACCAAACTAGGAGTATGGCGGCTAACCTATTGAACCTGATGACATGTTCTGACACCATCATGGTAACCTGGCACAACCGTTCAAACCCGACACATTACAGAGAATCCTAAAATCAAACTCTCTCAAAAGTATTTCTGAGAATTGAGCTGAGGAGGTGGTGTTGCATTGGCTAGTATGCGCTCTTCATAGGCTTACCACAAACACCAGCGACCAATTTCCTCTTTTGCTATGCTAGCTTAACACTGCTGAGCTACCCCATTTATCATATACTCTTCGTTATTCTTTAACTCTTACCCCTATTTATGCACAACGATCACAAAGGTAAAACTCTATACAGATAAATCTTAGCACAAACCACATAGTCCAGAAGGTCGTCAACCACTGTATTTCCTCCAAAGCACCCCAAAATCCGCAACCATGACTTCCACACCGAGTAGACCTTTTGTAAATTCAAAGTTGTTTCCCTAACTCCTTTGATACTGAAGTGTTGGATTATTAAGGAGGCAGACATACCACAAGTTCCAACCTTACCCCTGCAAAGTCCCAGGCCTTAAATAAGTGTAAATTATTGGGGAATCTTTCAGTACCATATATATACATTTCAAGCTAAAACTGATATAACACATGACCATACGATCCATTCATTGATACTGGAATTCCCCATCTGGCGCTAAGTCATTGGTCACAATATCCGATAATCCACAATATTTGACCTTCAAAACTCAAATAAATCAACCAGATGTCAAGGTCCGTTGAACCCCTACATGATTCATTAGGTGATCTCTTGATACGTCTGCATCTTCCGTCGGAACCACAACTGGTCTATTAAATACATTATCTTTCCACTACCTCTACTTGTCATCTGAAATACAGCAAAATCAACCCCATCGCTTTCGACTATTCTCACGTTCTGCAATACTTCATAGCGGCGGTCAAGATAATCCCGTGGGTCCTCAAAAGATGTACCGCTGAAAGTGGTAGCGAAGAGCTTGTAGAAACCTATCCAACCTCTGCAAAGCCTTCGAAGACGTAGTTGATCTATCACCGATCTGTGCTGCTGTTCGGCTGAAGAAGCAATACGTGACTTCGCCATTCGTGAAAGGACAAGATTAGAGGTTTCAATTTAGCAATGAGAGAACACAATCGCACGATAAAGAATAATGGGAGTGAAACTTTTCCTAACTCTATAGCCTCTGGGGGATAAATAGAGATGTCTCCGTACCGATCCCTCAGACTCTACTAAGCTTGTCTGTGAATTGTGAGACCTATGTAATCTAGAGCTCTAACACCAACTTGTCACGACCCGGATTTCCCACCCTCGGGAGTCGTGATGGCGCCTACTAGTGAAAGCTAGGAAAGCCAACCAACTGAATTATTTACCTTGTTTCATTTTTTTTCCGATAACAGTTAAGAGCCAACAATTAAATAACAACAGAATTGGATAAGCGGAAGGCTGCATTGTAAAGTTTTAATAATACTGCTCATACCAATCCATAAAAAATCTACCCAAGACTGGTGTCACAACTTTACAGACTGTCTAGGAGTACTACAAATAAAGCTCTAAAAGAAATAAATACAACATTGTCTTTGGAAATACATGACGGAAACAAGAATAGTAGATAGAAGGAGACGCCAAGGCTTGCGGACACCTGCAGGACTACCTCGGGTCGCCTGATGAACAAGAAACAACAATCTCACTGCGGTCCGAAGTCTACAACATTGGGATCTGTACAAAAGAGTGCAGAGCGTAGTATCAGCACAACCGACCCCATGTGCTGGTAAGTGCCTAGCCTAAAATCGGCGAAGTAGTGACGAGGCTTGGACCAGACTACCAAATCAACATGTGCAATATAGCATTCAAAAATAATAGGAAGCAGATAACAAAGATGGCAACAATGATCAACCAGTGATATAAAAAGCAAGCAACAAGAACACCATAAATGTTTCTCAACAAATAATAGATACAAGTGCAATCAATTAATCAAGTCCTTCAATATAAATCTTTCGCCTATAAATCCTTCAAGTAATAATCTCTAAGATAATATGCTTTTCGATGAATATATTTTGAATATATTTACTTTAAATAAATATATTTCAAATAAACATCTTTCGAATATAATTCTTTCGAGTAAAAGGTCACCTTGTGACGCCTCATTTCATAATCATAAATAATATAGGTCTTAGCCCATTTTCATATTTTCACGGCACCTCGTGCCCATATTTGTATCACAACCGCACGGACAACTCACGTGCCACTAAATAAAATCATAATATTTTCCCCGGCACCTTGTGCCCATATATTTCTGTCTCACATTGCACAACAATATTCTCATGTTACTCAGTTCATAGGTTCCATAACCCAATACTATTAAGAATGTTCAAGGAGCCTCATAACATAAAGTAGAGTACAACTTCCAACCCAATTAGGAAATTAACAAGAAAAGATGAAGTTATTTTTAGAAATCATTTGATAAAGAAAATATCCTTTTCAAGTAAAGTACAATATCGAATGAATCATTACCTTTAATATGAGAAATCAATAAATCAAAACATAGTAGAAATTCCTTTTTAAGTCAATTGAGTTAAAAATGTAACAATTGCTGAAATTTGGAGTATTGAACATAAAAAAAAAATAAGGCGAGATATTGTAAACACTATGGATTCCAACACAAAGGATCACAACAGTAAAGGGATCTAAACAGTTAATACACTTGAATTGTTAATAACAAGTAAAGATGGGAGGGGGAAACATTCTTCGGAGAATAAAAGGTAAAAACAAAATATCAAGAGAATTATAAAGGAATCAAAATCCAACCACTAACAACAATAAGGAAAACAAAGGCAAATTTCACTTTCTTTTCACATCTTGTTGCAGGCGTGCAACCCGATCCCATTTCCTGTATCTCGTGGCAGGCGTGCCACCCGCTCCCATTTCATGTATCTCGTGGCAGGCATGTCACCCGCTCCCATTTCATTTATCTCGTGGTAGGCATGCCACCCACTCCCATATTATTATATCTTGTGGTAGGCGTACCACCCGCTCCCATTTCATTATATCTTGTAGTAGGCGTACCACCCGCTCCCAGTTACAAGCCAACAATAATCACAAGGAATCCCGACAAGGGGACAAGAGCAATATAACAACTTCCCGGCAAGGGAACAATAATATCAAACAAACATCCCGGCAAGGGAACAATGGTGATAATAACATATGAAACGCAATAAATCACAACAGAGTCATAACAATTATAATACAAGACTCACGGGCATGCTTGACACTGACGTATAGATACTCGTCACCATGCCTATACGTCGTACTCCACAATTAACACGTAGCCAATAAGACACAACTCCTAATCGCTCAAGCTAAGGTTAGACCAAACACTTACCTCGCTTTGCAACCAATTCAAAATTCCAACAAGCATTTGCCTCGCGAACTCGTGCCCGAAATTCTCAAATTTGGTCATAAACAATTCAAAATACTCAACAAGAATCGTAGGAAATAATTCTATATGAATTTACAAATTTTCCGGATTAAAATCCGAAATTTAGCTCAAAAATTGCCCGTGGGGCCCACGTCTCAAAATCCGACGAAACTTATAAAATCCGACAACCCATTCCGATACGAATTCAACTATACAAAAATTATTGAATTCCGATGTCAAATGGACCTCCAAATCCTAATTTTCATTTTTGGAAAACTTTACAAAAACCACAATTTCTGTCATCCAAATCCGAAATAAACGATGAATATTGATATAGATTCATGAAATGTAATCACTTCCGGATATAGAACACTTACCCAAGTCGAAATCGTGAATAACCCCTTTGGAATCGCCCAAATCCGTGCTTGAATGACCAAAAATGGAAGAAATTTCGGACCCCTTCGATTTTTACACTGCACAAGGGTATTATGGGGATTTTACGTGCCTTGCCGCGCTCCCGCCGCGCTCACAGGCAGAAAACTTTCGAATCGGCGCGGTCGCGGGGCGGCCGCGCGCCTAGGCGCTTATGACACAGATCAGGTAAAATGGTCATAACTTTCTATATACACCTCGGAATGATGAACAGTTTGATGCTCTGGAAACTAGACTCAACGGGCTTTAATTTGATAGGTTGTTCATCACACAACTCGTTATATCCATGTAGATAAGTTCTCCAAAGTGAGGTCTTGCGCGTACTCATTTGCAACTTTAGTCTATTATGTAATTTTCCAACTTGGCTTAGACTTAGAACCTTCCTTAGACCTCATATCACTTATAGTATGTTTCGTACACTTGCTATCATATCCAATTGGTATCCATCATGTCCCAAAATATAATACGAACTTAATCTAGGCTTAAAACTACGTCAAACAACGCCAAAAATTACGAATCACGCATCGAATTGAATTATGAGTTTTCGAATCTTCCAACTTCTATATTTTGCTCCGAAACGTAACAAATCAATCCGGAATGACTTCAAATTTTTCACACAAGTCATAAATGACATAATGGAGTTGTTTAAATTTTCGGAATCAGATTCCGACCGCGATATTAAAAAGTCAACTCTCGGTCAAACTTAAGAAATCTTTAGCCTTAGATTTCTAGATTCCGTTAAATGACGATAATTTAAGCTAGGGACCTCTGAATTTGATTTCGGGCATATGACCAAATCACGAATCACGATACAAAACTACCGGAATGGTCAAGACTCAGATCCGGGTTTATTTGCTAAAGATGTTGACCGAAGTCAACTCAGTCGAGTTTTAAAGCTCTCATTCATATTTTAAGCTATTTTTCACATAAAAACCTTTCGAAAAATTATACGGACTGCACATGCAAGTCGAGGATTTATTGATAGTGCTTTTCAAGGTCTTAAAACACCGATATGATTATTTTATTTAAAGTTGACATTTTGGGTCATCACATTCTCCACCTCTAAAATAAAAGTTCGTCCTCGAACGTACTAAGAATTATTCTCAAGTTACCAAATTGATGATTTTACTTTTACACAATTCTTCGCGGTTGATCCCACATTACCGCATTCGACATAAGTCCGACAATATCATTTCAATTGAGATTATTATCACACCTCCTTTTTTCTACACCCCCGGAAGGGTATATATAAGAGAGTTTTTTTCAACTTAAAGTGACAATCGAAATGAGATTATTTATTATTAAAAATCAGGTTTAGAATCGCCACTTGGGATAATTTAGGGTGTCCCAAGTCATCAGTTCAAATCCCGAATCGAGGAAAAGATTGACTCTGTTTTACAGTCCGTGAACTAGAAATCCGAGTAAGGAATTCTGTTAACCCGGGAGAAGGTGTTAGGCATTCTCGAATTCAGTGGTTCTAGCACGGTCGCTCAACTGTTATTATTAGCCTATTATCTGATTTTAAAATATTTTGAACCTACATGCATTTTAACTTAAAACCGCTTTTATTCATTTTAAAGAAAATTTAACATCGTCTAAAACATGTCTGTGGACCGCGTCACATGAAATGCACCCGCAATCCGAAACACATTTTATTCTACGCTATCACGATTGGGATTTGGGTCACATGAAATGCACCCGAGTTTAGGAAAGTAATATTATTAAAATAACGCGCCTAAAGCAACTACACATTTTTAACTTTGCGAGGGCCATGGAGAATTCGCTAAATGGCACGCCTCAAATTCTAAGGATTAAAATATTAACTAAGTGAGGGCCATGCATTTTAGGATTTTATTTGGCACGGCGCGCCTCGATTCCATTTTTAAAAGGAAAATCAAACTAGATGTTTGAGGGCCATAAGCTATTTACGTTGTTGAATATGGCACGCCTCAACTAATTTTGGGAAGAACACTTCTTAGCAAAAGACGTATCAAGACCAATCCTCTCTTAAAAAGTCCAATTAATTAATGGGAGACGGTTTTTAAAAGAGATTAAATTAATTTATGCTTGATCCGTCAAACTAACAATTATGAGATCTAGTCCCTATTCCGAGGTTTTGGCCTGATGAGAGGCCCAATAGCCCAAGATGGTCACGAGGCTGCAGAGTTACAAGCTTCATAATAAGCTCTGTTCGGGCCCAAGAGGAGGTCCCAGATCTTATCAAAACACGCACAAGCTGGAAGCCAAAGGCTGGCACATCGAAACCATGCAAGAGCAGGAATGGTATTTGGATTTTAGAAAAACATCAAAATGAATCAACTGCCAACTCACGCATACAAATTTTATGCAAGATAGATCCTCATTTAAAAGAAAGCAACTACAATTCAAATGTTCAAGATTATCATTGGGGAATGTACTAGGTTACAACACTTCTACCAATCTCAACACATTTTTCAATCATTTCATCACTAGTCATACTGATTCTCAATAAAACAAACCTTGACTTTTATTTGAAATGAAATCAGAATGGTAATCTAGGCATGGTTGCTATTATTCACCTAACTTCAAATTCAAACTAACTTCTCACATTAGATTTAGCCATATAGCTTAGATGCCAACCAACAAATCAAAACTAGTCCAATTGTCATTGCCAAATACAGACCAAGACACCTTTTCTAACTATGACGAATTTCTTACAAAGCTAATAACATAAACAGAGCAATCAAACTATCAGAGAGATTTTGGATTTTAAAAAAACTATGATACCTTGTTCATGATCAGTATACTAATCACCACCATTTTAAGCCAAATATTACAACTAACATGAGATGAGAAGAGAGAGAAATAAAATTTCATAGCAGATAAGATAGCTATCATTACATTCCTAAATTCAAACTTTGGGTTACACTTAAGCGACATCCATGGTGCTAAGAATACCTGGAAATTGGAAAGGAAAAGAAGTGAGGAAAGAGCAAGGATCAGCAGCAGGAAGTTCAAACAGAAAGAAGCAGTAGAATCAGCTAAAGCCCAACAATGAAATAGTGTTCTCACAGCCAAATCCACACCCAAACCTTTAAATATCCCAACAATTCAATCCATTTTTCCAAACCAGAATGCAATTATAAGGTTTCAGTCGATTTGAACTATGAGAGGAGCAAAACCAAGCAGAATTTCAATAGTTCTTCCCCAAAAACTGAAGAGGATTTCAGATTATTTCAGAATTCTAAAAAAACCAGCCGCCTTTGTTTTCACAATATTTCTTCTCCTCCAAAAATCTGCCTTTAGCTAGAAGGAAATTTGCCTTTATAGGCAATGCATTAGGGCAGCCTCAAAGAGTTCAAATTTGCATTTCAAACCTTTTACAATTTTTTATTTTAGCTTAGAGACCCTTAGTTTGATTTTCAGATTCTCATATAAGTCCCTAACCCAGCTTCCTAGAAGCTTCCTTTGGTTAGTTACTGAAATATTCACTATACCAATTACCTAGACTACCCCCCACATCCCTGTTTATTACCCCTGGGTCAGGCAGACATATGGGTCAAGTTGACCCAATTCGATGGATCTGTTGAAAACCCAAATCAACACTCTATTGGGCTATTTAATTTCCCAATTCAAATCAAGACTAAAAACCCGACAACATCTAGATTATTCAATTACAGAACTTCAAAACTCGAAGAACTCGGGCCCAAAACAAAAATAAAAATTTAATACCTCTAATCTTTGCACCAGAACACGAATAATAACTAAAATACCACCTAAAACTAGCATGCAAATATAGAACAATGTGCAGAAATGAAAGAAAATGGGAATTAAAATCTGAGAACTAATAGCAAGAGTAGGAGAAAATGAGAAAAAAAACGAAAAAAAACAAAAATTAAATAACCAAAAGGTGAAGAAGAGAAAGAATACCTAAAACGAACTCGGATCAGTAAGAAAAGGAGGTCGGATCTTCAGAACCTTCCAATTTTTTGGCCCAATTCGATCTTAATAGTGTGTTCCTACCAAGAACACACGAATAAAGTCGGAATAGGCCTAAATCTTCAAGGCAAATTCGAATCAAGGACTTTGGGGATTTTAGGGTTCATTTCTTTGATTTAAAATTTGAAGGGTTCAAAGAATATTCGAGGGAAGAGCATTGTGGATTCAGTATGGGGCACAATAGATTTCCTTCTCTTATTTTCCTTTTCCTTTTCCTTTTTTTTTTCTAATTTCTTTTAAATTAAAATTGAAAATAAACCTAAATTAATTCCTAATCAAATTATCCTATCAAATTAAATTAATTAACTCTAACTAATAATTACCACAATTAATAAAAAAAATCAAATTGAAAGGAAAACTACCACAATTAAAAATTAAAATTAAAAAGCAAAAATAAGTTATTTTTGTGATTTTTTCATTTTTGTAAAGCAACTAAATTATATTTCTTAAAAGTGCAGAGTTAAATCCTAAATTCAAATGTAACATATTTTGTACTTTTCATAACTTAAACAAAATTAACATGCGCAGACAAATGGAAACAATTAACAAAATGCTACAAAAATCTACGAAATTGCAAATAATGGGAAAAATTTGTTTTTCTTGAATTTATGGGAGTAATTCATATAGGGAAAAAATCACATGCTCACAATTATTTCCTTTATCCATATTTGTAAACTTTGAAACAAATTTCTTACACTCCAATCATTTCCAGAAAGGTTCGATTTTCACGTCAATACACGATATTAGTCCCGACTGGCTATAGCAACTCGTGCCTATGCACCCATCAAATACGGGGTATTATATTCTCCCCGACTTCGGGTCATTCGTCCTCAAATGAGAAGTAGAGTCTGTCCTCAACACATAATGTAACTTATCTCTTTCTTTGCGCATCTCAATATCCCAAAATTTTTCTAACTCCCAAATTTTTCAGAAATTTCGGCAGAGTCTCCCCTGTAATTGGGCATATCCACCTGTCAGAGTAACACCAAAACAACTCCTAACAACATGTCCACAACCCAACAACACACCACAAAGTATATATCAATAACACTAATCTCCGCATTACAAGCACAGCATTATCACAATGATATCTTGACATAAAACGCATCATATGTATGACCATAACCACATCTGGTCTTAATGGTTGTCTATAATAGATTACAACATCGTCAATTAATTTCATGTTAACAAAATTTCGTTTCAAACCTCCAGTTTACTAACAACAAGGCATGAAGATCTTATAATTACTTACCCGAATTAACGAGTCACAATTTTAACGCCACATGGGCTCTGACCTCGTAGGCTAAAACTCAATAGTTACAATACAATTTTGGCAAATTATGCACAGAGATATTCATACAAGAATTTTCAAATAAGCCTAATAGGCATGACTCCCTACAAGTGCTATAGCACAAATTTTAATTTCACAAAAGGAGAATTTAAACACATAAACTTTTCACCACCAGGACCTCGTACTTATATAACATCCACCACAGCTTGTAGCCCGGTTTAAATATTCATATCATATAAAAATGTGAGGATCTCGTCCTCAACTCTGGATCACAAGTATTTTGCACATTGTGCCAACTAAAATTTTCCATTTTCTTTCTTCCTTCTTTCAAATAATTTCTATTAAACAAAATCACAACATACAATGATCCCTCATACCGGTAGGGCATATAATTTACAACTGAAATAAATTATTTAGAAATTACATCAAACTCATTGAATTGATTAACAAAAGTATTTAGCCTCACAACTATTTTTTAGTGACCAACACATAATGATAGACATAGCTATCTCCATATAATCTCCCAACAAAAGTATTCACATATGTAGATTTAAGAATTACGAAGCTCACTCATAAGTGGAGCACAATAGAAGAATTTTCCTCGATACTCAAAATCGAATCAAGTTAAGGAAATTTTGACTTTATAATAATTAGAGACCGTTCTTATAACGATACCTTCTGGTGTAGCAACCTCAGCCATACCATAGAAAATATATCAACGGACTGGGTCTCCACCTCAAGGAGTCTCACCTCCACTTCTAACATCCTAACCCCTACCTATGGTTGGTCATGTAAGTGGAGTAGTAACCGCAATGGGGCACGTAGCCTGAGTGCTTTGACGAAATATGTCTCTCCCAAGTCTAGGATAATTTTCTCATGATGTGCCTAGTACCACACATTCATAACAATCCCTTTGAAGGTTCGGCTGCTTATAATGAGTCTGTACTAGTGTAACGACCCGACCTGTCGTTTTTAGCATTTCCATCCGATTTAGCTATTTGAAGTCTTAAGTAGAATCGTTTTGTGTATTATGACTTGCGAGAGTGGTCAATTTTTATTTTTAGATGATTCAAAATTTAATTGAAAGAATAATCCATGTTTTGGAAGCTTAAGTTGAATAAATGGACCGGGTAGTAAAATATGTGTAAATGGTCTTGAAATAGATTTTTGATGATTCCAATAGCTCCGTATAGTGATTTTAGACTTAGGAGCGTATCCGAAATTCTTTTTGGAAGTCTATAGTTAAATAGGCTTGAAATGGAGAAAAATAGGAAATTTGAGTTTGGAAGTTCGACCGGGGAGTTGACTTTTTGATATCGGGATCGAATTACGATTCTGAAAATTTGAACAGCTCCATTATATCATTTATGACTTGTGTGTAAAATTTAAGGTCAATCGGAATTAATTTGATAGGTTTCGGCATTGAATGTAGAAATTGGAATTTGCTAGTTTTGAATAGGCTTGAATTGGGGTGTGATTCATGTTTTAGTATTGTTCAATGTAATTTGAGACATCGACTAAGTTTGTGTCATATTATGTGACTTGTTAGTATATTTGGTTGGGGTCTCATGGGGCTCGGATGAGTTTTTGAAGAGTTTTTGGAATAGATTGGTATTTTGAGCATAGATATGTAATGATCCAAAGGTCCATTTTTAGTTCTAGAGATCGAAATTTGATTTCAAGCTTTCGAAATTTTGATAATGAATTATAGGAGTGATCTGGAAAGTTTGGTCAAATTTCATCAAGTCGCAATTGGGTTTTTAACTCGAAACATGAGTTAATTGTTTAACGAACGAAATGGATATCACATTGATCAAATGAGCTCCGAATTGAGTTTCGATTGCAGGAATAGGTCCGTATTATTATTTGTGACTCATAGGAACAAGAATCGTCGAATTCCGAGTTCATATGATGGAGTTAGAGCATTTTTAGTAAAATTAAAGACTGCTGGTGCAACAGGATCTGGTGCGCACCTTTAGCGACCAGATTTGACACTTTTAGCAACGAGAATTGGGCCTTTAGCGACCTGAATTGGGTTTATAATGCTGTTCTCGTTTTTAGCCCATTTTGACATTTTTGGGCGAAAAAACACGGCCTGGGGCGATTTTTGAGCAAGAAATCATGGGAAATCTTGAGGTAAGTCACTTGTGATCATTTATACTCCATAATATTGAATTATCATCGAATAATCCGACTAGATTACATGTTTTTGAGGTGTAAATTGGGGATTTGGACCTAGGGATTTGAAAATAAGATTTGAGGATTTGGAGGCCGAGTTTTTATCGAAATTTAGTAATTTTGATATGGTTGGACTACAATATTCTCCTGTTCAGAGAAGTTATCCCATTGATCTACAATTAACCAAATGGCACCACAAATCTGCGAATTATGTAACACGATGTGGGCAAAAGTCCATTCAAGAAAGTTAATTTAATATATTGAATGAGAATTTGTTTGTTTAGAAAAGTTGTTCCATATAACCTTAAACCTCCATACTTTTCTAAAAACTTTTTATCCTGGAAACTTCAGTTTGAAAGTGAAAGAATCCAACTTCAAAATCAAACAGATCGGAGAGTAATCAGGTTCAAAACTAGCTTCACGTCGGCGACCTTTTTTCTGCCTCTCTTCTTCACTCTCGTTGGAATTTTTTTTTCACTCGCCCTCATCACCACTAAGAGTGAGTTGCCAATACAACTGTCATAAATTATACAAATTTAATAATCTATAATAACATACAACTTAAATAGAAATTTCTTACAACTATTTATACATTATACAATTTATGCGCAATATTTATGCAAAAAAATTCAACTACAATAGAATACCAGTGAAATACAATTTTCATACAAATTTCATACAATTATAATAAAATTTTGATACATATATATAACTTTATGTAAAATAGAGTATTTATAACTTAAATACAAATTTTATATAACTATTTATACAATATACAACTTATTTACAATGTATTTATAACTTTCATACAAAAGAAAATACAACTACAACAGAATATAATTTAAATAAGATTTTCTTATAAATTTGATACAATTATAATACTACTTTAATACAAATTTGAATATATTTTATATGTCATATGTTCTTCTTGCTCTTCGATTGTCAATCTAAAAATCCTTCCAAAACCAACTCTAATCTTTACCAAGCATATTAAAATTTGAGATTAAATTTCAAAGGATATTTTCAATCTTTTGCAACAACACTTAACCCAAACAAATAATATTAACCTGAAATCAAATTCAAAATTTCGAGCTTTTTAATGACTGTCAACGGTGGAGAGTCAAACAACCTCAAATTTTATGAATGATGATTTCAATTCGAATAACAGTTGTGCAGCAGAAAAGAAAATTGCTAAGTTAAAACTCCTTAGCTAAATGATTGAATTCCATTGTTGAATTCTTTGAAGAAGATAAGAGATAAACATGAGAAAAGAGGAGAGAAGCAGAGAAGATTGAAGGAAGAAAAATAGGGCAAGAAAAAACTGAAAAGAACACACAGACGAAGAAAGACGGAGGGAAAGAGAGGGGGGGGGGGGGGGCGTAGAGACAAAGCAGCAAAGAGATCAGAAGGACGATGTCAATTATTACCTATTTAATTACTTATAATTAAGGGATACTCATTCATAACTAATATGTATATGATTAGTAATTTGTATATAAACTTGTAATTCAGTTAAAACCTCAATTGTGAGGGTAAATAAGTTTCAAAATTAGTTAACAAAACTAAAATTTTTGTTCATATGGTACACATACTTTTGAGCTTGATGATGGAGTAGCCCAATGGATAAATCTGTAAGGTTTGTTGGGCCAAAGTAGACAATATTGCAAGAAATTCAAAAATAGTCAGATTTATAAGTGATCATTCAAAAAAAGCCACAGTCTCAAAAGTAATCGAAATTTAGCCAATTTTCATGTAAAGATAAATCTGAATGAAAATACTGTTCAAAATCCGAAAAAATACTCCAGTATAATATACCGGTCCAGCATAATATATTGGAGATTGGAGCACCTGTCACGACCCCAAACCGGATCCAGTCATGATGGCGCCTCTCGTGAAACAAGGTCAGCCGACACAAACCCTCAAACCATTTAAGACAGTTATAATAATTAATTTTAAGGCATAAATAAACTATAAATCCCGAAATAAAGAGTGAAATAGAACAATGCGGAAACAACACAGCCCGACATCGAGGTGTCACCAGTCATAAGCATCTAAAAATCCGTCTAAGAGTATGAAAAGACTATATGGTCTGGTACAAAGCTAATACAAAGGAAAAATAAGGATAGGAAGGAGAAGCAGTGGGCTGCGAATGCCGAGTAGCTACCTAGTCAACTCCGAACAGCCTGCTGGAAAGCAATCAGCCCTCGCTAGCGTGACCCGAGACTCCTGAATCTGCACACAGTGTGCAGGAAGTAATGTGAGTACGCCAACTCAGTAAGTAATAAAAGTAAAGGCAGCTGAGCGATAAGAAAAAACGTAAAAACACAGTAAAATGCTACAAAGAGGCAATATAAAACTAGAACAATGCAGCAAAACAGTAAAAGCTCGTAAAAACACCTTAGCTCAATAAAACCTCTTTAAAACATCTTTAGCAGTTTAAACGAGTGAATGAAAAATAGAGAGAAGAGATAGATACATAAAATCAGCCCCTCGGGCAAAATACCAACAGAATCAGCCCCTCGGGCCATCTCACAATCACTCGTATCAGCCCCTCGGACAATAACATGAATCAAGAACAACATCAGCCCCACGAGCTATATCACATCTCACATTGGGTACTCGCGCTCACTGGGGTTGTACAGACACCGGGAGGGGCCTCTTACGGCCCAAGCGCAATAACAAGCCATCTCATGGCATAATCAAACAACATCTCGGCCTCATATCAAGCCACCTCGCGGCGTAACAACTCAGGCCCTCGGCCTCATAATCATGAATCAGCACAATACCGCTGCGGCGCGCAACCCGATCTCATAATAACCTCACAACACAGGCCCTCGGACTCACTCAGTCAGAAATCTCTCAAAGCCACTTGGGCACAATAAAAATATAATGCTCAGCCCAAAGTATCATTTAAGATGTCAAAACAGAGTAAATATGGCTGAGTTGTGAAAACAGTAGAATACAGGATGACTGAGTACAAATACGAAGTCAAAACAGTGAGGAATAGTAGTAAAAATCCCCTAAGGGTCCAAAACAATTGGCACGAGGCCCAAATATGGCATTCAACCCAAAACATGATAATACTTTCCAAAATACAATGATATCAAACATTTTTCAATCAAATACGTGATTTAACAGTCATACGGGATAGACTAAGTCACCATCCCCAAAGGTGCACGACCCCACGCTCGTCATCTAGCGTGTGCGTCACCTCAAAGTAGCACAACGATGTGAACTCCGGGGTTTCATACCCTCAGGACAGCATTTACAATCATTACTTACCTCTATCCGGTCCAAACTCTAGCCCGCGATACCCTTGCCTCTCGCCTCGGTCTCAACTCGCACCGAATCTATCCAAAATCAGAATCATGATGTCAAAATATGCTAAGGGAACGAAACCCATGCGAAAATAATCAAATTACAACACAAATCCCAAAATTAACCAAACCCGATCCCCGGGGCCCACGCCTCAGAATCCGATAAAAATTACATCAATAAACTCCTTATCCTCCCACGAGTCCATACATACCAAGAATACCAAAATCCGACAACAAATGGCCCCTCATACCCTTAATCAAAGGTCTCCAATCTTAAGCCCTAGTTTCTTCAATATTTACCCACAAATTTCCATAAATTTCAAGACTAATCAATGAAATAACATCATAGGAACGAGTTTTATGTTTAAGAATCTTACCTCAATGAAGTTCCCTTGGATTCCCTCTTCAAAATTCCCCAAAAAGCTCCACAATCCATTTAAAATGGTGAAGAAAGGCTGAAAAATGCGAAGGAGGGTATATATACTTTCTGGCCCAGGCATCTCGCACTTGCGGTCCCTATACAGCAACTGCGGCCAAAGCACCGCATTTGCGGTCTTCACTTAAAATCCCAATTCCGCATATGCGATCAGACACCCGCACCTGCGTTGTCGCAGGTGCGCTCGAATAGCCGCTTCTGTGGTTCCAGCTCCCTATGGCCATTTTCCGCATCTGAGACCCTCTAGGCTCTTCTGCGAGCCCGCATTTGCAGTCCCTAAGCCGCAGGTGCGGTTATGACAGACTTCAGCAGCTTCAGCTGCAACTCTCCAACTTTCCGTCAACCATCTGAAATCACCCCGAGACCCTCGGGATCTCAACCAAAAGCACAAACAAGTCATATACAACTATTCAAACTTATACCAATTTTTAAAATACCTCAACCAACATCGAATCAACCAAATAACATCAGATTCAAGCCTAAGGTTCCAAAATCTTCCAAATTCCGCTTTTGATCAAAAAGTCGACCAAACCTCGTCTGAATGACCTGAAATTTTGCACACATATCACAAATGCCACAACGGACCTACTCCAACTTCCAGAATTCTATTCCGACCCTTATATCAAAATCTCACCTATCAACCGGAAAACACCAAAATTTCAATTTCACCAATTCAAGCATAAATCTACTCCAGACCTCCAAAACACATTTCAATCATGCTCCTAAGTCCCATATCACCTCCCGAAGCTATCCGAACCATCGGAATTCACATTCGAGCCCTTTTTCACATAAGTCAACATCCGGTTGACTTTTCTAACTTAAGCTCACTCAAAAGAGACTAAATGTCTCAAACCTTACCAAAAGTTCTTCGAACCCGAGCCAACCAACCCGATAATACTTAACACAATTGAACAAGACAATAAGAAGCAGAAATGGGGAAAACGGAGCGGTAACTCATGAAACGACCGGCTGGGTTGTTACAGCATCGGTGCCCCAATCTCTAGTATATTATACTGAAACTTTCCGCGTATTGGAGTTCCAACATAATATGCTGGAAGTTCATACATAGTTGTACCGATCTCCAGTATATTATGCTGAACTTTCCGTGTTGTAGCAAAATAGTAGCTATTTTTCAATGACATTGCAAATGCTGGCTATTTTTGAATGACCAGTCCAAAAATTGTCTAGCCCGTGCTATTTTTACGACAATATTACCATGGCTTGGGCTGATAAATATGTTATAAGAGCCTCACGCTCCCTCAATATGGTGATAGGGTAAGCCTCAGCAAGGATGCTGAGTCCCTAAGGGGGTGGAGGAAAGGGTGAATGTGACGCCCATGGGGGGAGGGGCAGACAAGGTCAGGTCAAACAAGACTGACAGGCTTCTAGACCGACAAGCTTCTGAAGGCGAATCTCACATCAAAATGGGAGAAGAAAGTGAAGATTTTTTATAATGTGTAACACATGTTCACACGGTATGCGCGCTTTTGGACCCGATGATAACACAACCCAAGGTCAGGTCAAACAAGACTGACAAGCTTCTAGGCCGGCAAGCTTTTGAAGGCGAATCTCATATCAGAATGGAAGAAGAAAATGAAGATTTTTTTATAAAAAGTAGCACATATTCACATGGTATTGCGTGCTTTTGGACCGATGATAACACAACCCAAGGGACAAATTTTTAAAGTTTATTGAGCCAAATCGTACAGTACAAGTTATGAGCTTAGCCTGTGACATGTCGTAGAATTATTACAATTCCTCAACTCTTAACCAAATGTCTTCAAACGTTAGAGATCTTTTTGGTACAGAAAGTTCCACCAGCCCTTAGTGGGTCTTTTTGGTGCTCAAATACCGGATTGTTAGATCGGAAAAAGATACTGAAAAGAACATATAATCTCAATTTATATGTCTCTTTCTATTTTGAAACATCTTTAATAATTGACAAAATTATACTAATTATACGATGTTATATAATTTTCACAAATTTCAGGGTTTAAACTTGTATAAATATTCAATACAAAATCGTGCAATATGCTTCATTTACAATATCAACAACAACAACAATGAAATGTAGAACGAAATGATCTTGTATTGTTAGAGGAAAATTTCTTTGAGAATGGTTTTTTTTCAAATCAGACTAACTTTTATGAACTATACTAATGTGTGTGTCTATATTTGGTTTTCTATTTTCATTTTCCTATTAAAATTTCAAACTATTGTTTTTCATACTTAATGTCATCACACTTGTGAAAGGGAATGCCACAAAATATATAAACAGGGAAAATACAAGATTTGACAATACGATTATTCTCCACTAGCTTTTGTTTTTTGGAAAAAGAAAATGGAATTAAATCAAGGGTGCATATAGATTACAATTTGGAGCTTCTTCTATACTGGTTGGATGTAGAGAGGCTTTAATTTTTGTTTGTCGTCCACAAACTGGACAAAATTTAAAGAGAAATCTTATCATTAGGAAATCCTTATAAATGAAACTTGTAATTTAATAAGAAATCCTTCTAAGTAAAACTTGTAATTTGGGGGAAAATTAGAGCATAACTTTTTGAAAATTCTAAAAGGAAATATAGTAGATATTATTCTATATTTCTTTAATTTCTTCTTAGTACCCTTAAATTTTTGGGGTCAATTACTTAGGATTCTTCACAATTAGTAGTGTTGGTAAGAGGTAGCAATTCAATTTATAATGAGATTTTTTCATTCCTATACACTATATGAAACTTTATTATTCTTAATGTCTATGTTTAGTTAATTATCTGGCATAAATAAATTGTGTTTACAAATTATACGCATTTCACCTTAAAAGACTCTCAATCCATTATTAGGGCCTTCAATCAAAGTATTTAGTTATACCATTTTCCTTTTTCCTTTCCTCTCTCTCCCCTCTTCTCTCCAGAATATTAAAATCTTATGGAGACCACGTCTAATCTCATCGGAGACTGACCGTCCAAGTGCTACCTGCATGACTTTGTTTGATCCAAGAAAAAATCTGAAATAGAAAGAAATAATGATTAATACACTCTTTGTGCTGCTAATTAATATGAAAGACCAACAAAAATCCCCCTCGAGACTACTAATTTCCAATCAATAACCCTCCCAAAATGATTTGTATGAGAAAATGTAATTGTTTAATGATAACACATTCACTATTTGTACACAATGTACTCTCTACACAAATGTTATACTGCTTGTGTTTGCAACTTATCTGCAATATTCATTCATTATTTCTATCCAGTTATATACAACTACAATGTCATACCACTTAAATACAAATTTTATACAATGTCTTTTGTATATTTTGTATATGATTTATACATAGTAAAAATAAATTTTATATAACTAATTGTATATTATAATTATATATTATACAATTTATCTACAACTTTCACACATTATTTCTACCCAGTTAAATACAACTACAATAACATACAACTTAAATACAAATTTTATATAATATGTCTTTTGTATATTTTGTATCTGATTTATACATAGTAAAAACAAATTTCATACAACTAATTATATATTATACAACTTATCTACAATTTTCATACATTATTTCTACTCAGTTATATACAACTACAATATTATACAACTTAAATATAATTTTTATACAATGTTGTTCAACTTTCATACAATAGTTAAATAAATAAAAGAAAAATATATAAACAACATAATACAATTTTTCTACAATTTTTGCAGTATAATATTTGTCACAATTTCTGC
The DNA here is from genome assembly GCF_000715075.1 of Nicotiana tabacum. NCBI lineage: Eukaryota > Viridiplantae > Streptophyta > Magnoliopsida > Solanales > Solanaceae > Nicotiana > Nicotiana tabacum. Next base: position 14,720,747 of record NC_134085.1, read on the forward strand.
AATATAATGTATATCATGTCTTCTTCTTCTTCTTCTTCTTCTTCTTCTTCTTCTTCTTCTTCTTCTTCTTCTTCTTTGAGTTTCAATCTGAAATTCAGCCAAAATCAAGTCTAATCTTCACCAAAACACCCTCAAAATTGAAATATAAACTCCAAACCATATTCCCAATTATTTGTAACAACATCCAATCCAAACAAATAATGATTTTTCAAAACTCAAATTCGAATTCAAAGCTTCAAAGCTTTTTAATGGCTGTCAATGGTGGAATTGCTGCTCTCTTTTCCTTTGCTTTACATTACTGAAATTAGGGATTGAGAGATAGAGAGAGGCGTAGAGAGAATTTCTAATTCTTTGCAACAACACCCAATTCAAATAAATAATATTTTTTTGGGTGAATTCTCTAAGAAAACACCCAAATCAAATCCAAGAATATCGGCTCCTTTGCCTTTTTTTAGGGTTGTTCTTTGAAGCTATTTTCTTCTTTATTGAAAATCAAGCTAAGCACAGACGTTAATGGAGGTGATTTTTTTGAAGAAGAGAGTAAAAATTTAGAATGCTTATGGAAGAAGAGAGGAAATAGGCGTTAATGGAGGGATTCTGAATTTTGTGAAGAGAAAATCGTGGGTGAGCGCAAGATACATGGAGGGGAGGGGGGGAATGTGGAGAGAGAAACGTGGGGGGTGGGGGGAAGGGGGGATGGAAGATACATTAGAGTGATTTTAGGACAATAATTATTATCATTAATTCCCTTAAAATACACATAAATAATAATTGGGTATATAATATGTCATTATAGTAAAACCTGAGTAGGGAGAGTAATATAGTTTTATACAGTGTATAGAAATGTAAAAATCTCATTTATACTTGATGGGACTATCAAGGTACAAGCTGACCTAAATATCATTACTAAAATAATCGGGAGAAAGAGTTTTAAAGCAAAATACCAACTAATTTTAGGTAAAAATAGACACTTCTACTTGCATCATTTTAACATCGGCAAAATACTTTACCACCCTCTAAACTTGTCACGAATTATTAGTTACAGCCTTAAACTATTCGTGGTCTTAATTACCCCTTTCAACTAGGCCTTTTGAGAGCCATTATCCCCTGGACACTGATGTGGCAAATTGTGTGGGTGCACTCGCCGGCCACATAGATTTTTTGTATATGTGGCATTTGTTTTAAGAAATAAAATGTATTTTTACCTTTTTAAGTATGTTACTTTTTTAGATAATTTTTTTCGAATACAATTTATAATAAAACTTGGATAGAACTACATTATTTATGCTAAATTTTTTTATTTGGCTAAAAATAATCAAGTTTTAGTTAATCATTTTTTGAATTTGACCTGGAAATAAAGATTTATACAATTAAAATAAATAGTCAAGGCATCTAAAAAGTTATAAAAATACATAATTTGAAATTAATTATTTTGGCTATAATTTTTTATATAACTCTAAATTATGGTGCTCTTAAAATATACTTTTTACATATTTTACCCGAAAAAGTAAAAATGCACAGTTAAAAGAAATAGTCATTGCATCAAAAGAAGAAATAAAAAGAGTGAACGATTGCAATAAATAACTTATTATTTCTAACATACTTATTGCTCTAAAAAATACTTATTGTAGAAATGCAGGATAAGACTGCGTACGATAGACCCTTGTGGTCGGGCCCTTCCCTGGATCCTGCGCATAGCGGGAGCTTAGTGCATTAGACTGCCTTTTTTTATTGCTCTAAAAATATATCCATAGAGTAAGTTATTTTTTGCAATTGTACACTCTTTTTATTTCTTCTTTTGATATAATGACTATTTAATTCAAACGTGTATTTTTACTTTTTTCAGGTAAAATCTGTAAATATATATATATATATATAGCACCATAATTTAGAGCTATATAAAAAATTATAGCCAAAATAATTAATTTCAAACTATGTATTTTCATAGCTTTTTAGATGCCTTGATTATTTATTTTAATTGTATAAATCTTTATTTTCAGGTCAAATTCAAAAAAAGATTAACTAAAACTTTATTATTTAGCCTAATAAAAAAATTTAGCCTAAATAATGTAGTTCTATCCAAGTTTTATTATAAATTGTATTCGAAAAAATTTATCTAAAAAAGTAACATACTTAAAAATGTAAAAATATATTTTATTTTCAAAAAAATGACACATATATAGAAAAATTCATGTGGCAGGCAAGTGCACCCACACAATTATCCACATCAGCGTTCAGGTCTCAGGGGGTAATGGCTCTCAAAAGACCTAGTTGATGGGGATAATTAAAACCACGAATAGGTTAAAACTGTAACTAATAATCCGTGATAAGTTTAGGAGGATCGTAAGGTATTTTGACTTTTAACATCCCAACCCTTCTACTTTACGTTTTTTTAAGTGATCACTTATACTTGAAAGGACTCACTCTTTTAAATGCCCCTGACCATTAACTGAGATTATGTGATATTAATATTGCTGACCTGGACAAAATACGTGTTATACACGTGTATAAGGAGAGTGGTCAATATTCAAAATGACTAAAATTAAATATATAAAAAAACTAAAAGGAAAAAGGCAAAAAATAAAAGAAAAAGAGAAACACTCATTCCCTCTCCAAGCCCACCCATCTCCCACGCATGACTGCCACCGCTCCTCCTCTTCCTCACTATCACCGCCACCGTCTCTCCTAAAATTGTCACCGCAGATTATCACCGGAAGCGCATTTAGAATTTTAATAACATGAGTGTGTCATTATATTAATTAAAAATGGCATGGGAAATTAGGTATTTATCTATTTATAAATTATAGAAAAAAATTAATTAAAAAGTACTATATAGGGATCGGGCATGAATCAAATGAACTTTATCACTTTATACTTGCTAAATCACATGAACCCACATCAACATATTGTTCTGTTACTAATTCACCAGATTTATTACATAAATGATTAGAGGTAAGCTTTTGATATTTGCTAGGATCGCCGTTGTGGTTGTTCGATGATGAGGTTTTGACGAGGGAAGAAGCTAAAATATAATATATATTTTTTAAAAAGTAATATGGCATATTTTATTTGATGTGAACTAAAGGTATTAAATGGGTTGGGTTGGACCGGTTCCGAACCGGCCCAGACCGGTAGAACCCGAAACCGGCTCGGACCAGTAATAAGGGGCTGGGCTGGGTAGGGGGGTTTGGGGGGGGGTTGGCGCGGTTCAGTTGGCCCAAACGGGTAACCGGAACCGGTTGAACCCGGTAGAGTGAATAGTAACTCTTATTGGGTTAACCGGCACGGTTCAAACGGCTAGTTTTTTTTTATTTAAATTTTTCGGACTTGGGGGCCCCACAGACCGTTGGCAACAGTTAGACCATGTTTTGGTCTGTTGGCCAACGGAAATATTGCACAAATAGCCTATTTTTTTTTAATTTTTAGCCCTTTTTCAATTTACAAAGCTAACCTTCTTTAAAACTATACTAAAACTATAAATACCCTCCCTCTTCTTCATTTCTTCACTCAATACTCATTTCTCAATCTCAATTTCTCTCATTCTCTCATTCTCCAATTTGCAAGACTTCAAGTCTTCAATCTAATTTTATTTGGCTCTCTTTTCTTGAATTTAATTTATCGTGTTTTGTCATTCGGAATTTGAAGTTTGAACTTTGAACAATTAAAGTTCAAAATTGAAATACTTGCTTGACGTTTATTCGTGGTAACATCGGAATTGCCTAATCAAGTGCTCAATTTATTGGCAAATTCGGTGCACTCCCTCCAACTCTTTCTCCTATTTACTATTTTAATTGCATATTTAATTTTAGCTTATACTTTAATTTTTACAATATGTTTAATGCTGCTAAAAGAGCGTGTAAAAGAGTTACTGGTAGGGGAAATAAAAAAGAGATAGTCCTTCAGCATCTGGTAGTAATAGTAATAACCCATTATTCATTTACACATGTTTCTGAATCATCGCATAATGATAATTTAGATATAGATTATGAACAATTACAAGAAGATTTTGGAATAGAAGATAATGAAATAAGAATGGAAGATGAGATACCAGCTACACCTACTAATGTTGGAGTTGGTAGTGCTGGGGTTGCTACAAGGGGTGGTGGTCGTGGCACTAGAAGTAGACCACCTGTGGCTCCGACTACTAATCGTAGAAAAAGAAGTAAGGTTTGGAATTTTTTTGAACTAATAGAAGGTACTGATAGAGTAAATGCAAACTTTGTAAAGGTGATTTTAAACATTTGACTGGAGGAAATTTAGGGGGGACTGAGACACTTAGTAGATATATGAGAACTGAGCATCCCATAGAATGGGGCGCTGATGGTGATGGAAATCAAACAACTCTTAACCCTACTACTGGAGGTCTAGTGAAATATGATAAAATGAAGGATCGTGAGGAGTTAGCAAAAATGATTGTTTTGGGTTGTCTACCTTTTTCTTTTGCTTCTTCATCATATCTTATTATGTATATTCAAAGGATTTACAATCCTTTATTTAAAGGTATCCCTAGAAGTACTTGTAGAGCTGATATCTTTAGACTTCATGGACAATATCAAACATACATACGTTATTTGTTTAGCCACCTTCCTTGTAGAGTTTCTCTATCTTCTGATATTGGTCATGCTGTTAACGGAAATGATTATTTGACAATTACATGTCATTGGATGATGATACTACTTGTATACAAAAACGTATTATCGCTTTTAGATATGATGAAGATCAGAGTCATACTGCTGCGTTTATAAGTAGTACTATTTGTGAAGTTGTTGAATTTTATAATCTAAATCAAAAAGTATTGTGTATCTCTTTTGATAATGCTTCTAACAATAATGCCGCAATTTCAATATTAAAACTGCATTTGCAACCACCTCTTGAGGAAATTTTTCATGTTAGGTGTGCATGTCATGTTTATGATTTAATTGTTAAAAATGGCCTTGATTTATTTTCGACTGATATTACTCATGTTAGAAGAGCAGTTGGTGTTATTCAGGGAAATAATAGACAATCTAGAATAAAGGAATTTAAGAATAAGTGTGTCCAGTATAACCTTAAACCCAGATTCATGCCAGACGAAATTGTTACTAGATAGAATTATACATATATATTTTTAAAATGTTGCTACAAATATAGATTCTCAATAACTGAAGTTGCTAATGCGCATTGTACTGATCCAAACCGTATGCTAACAAGTGGTACTTGGGAGGTCATTAATGATGTTGTTAAATTTTTACATAAATTTTATACAGCTACTGTTGAGTTTTCTGGAGCATATTACCCTACTGTTACTATGGCTTTAGTACATATAGCTGAAATTTCTTTTCTACTCTTTGAATTTAAGAAGAAAACAAAATATAGGGATGTTGTTGAAAAAATGCAAGCAAAATTCAAAAAATATTTCTTTCCAATTCCTCCGATTTACTTAATTGATGCTGTTTTAAATCCTTCTATTAAGATGTCTGATTGTCACCAATTAATGAATGCTTTATATATTTATATGGAGATTGGACCAACTGAAACCCCAGATTTATATACTTGTATGAACAAGCTAAATGAATATTTACAACAATTATATAATTATTATGCAAATATAATTGATGATGATGCTCTTAATGTAGACAATGTTAATCCAACTATGCATTGTACCACTTCTGCTACTGTGGATGATGAAGAAGGCCTTGATAGTTTTAATATTTTTTCTACATTTTCTAACACTCAAACCAATAGCAGGAACATTGATGAACTTCAATTCTACTTGCAGAAGCAAAAAGAGCCTCGCACAAAGGAATTTTCACCGTTGGGATGGTGGCATGTGAATGGAAAGCAATTTCCTGTTCTTTTGGCTATGGCTCGGCACGTGCTGAATGTACCAATTTCTACTGTTGCATCGGAGAGTGCATTTAGCCAAGCAAGACAACAACTTGGAGACACCCGCCACTCATTGGTGTGAGCACGTGATTTTTGTTTCGCGCGACAATCGCTCCAAATAAAAAATAATAACAATTGGTCCTGCTGTACAATTTTTGGATTTTTACATGGCACTTTGTTAATTATTTATGATTTTTGCCCATTTTATTTTTATTAAAACAAAATACAAAAAGAATGTAGTGTCATGCGTGACTTGAACCGTAATCCGGTTGTTAAATAGAAAATCATAAAATACGCATTTTTGTCCTGATTTGTTGCTTTGTTTAAATTTACCTACTTTTAACATTTTTTTGTTTATATATGCGTGTAATAAATACATTAAGTGCTAATTAATGGTGTTTAGTTTTTATTTAATTAGGTTGTGTGTTTAAGAAAATTAGAAATAAAAAGGGGGGGGGGAATTTGTTTTAATTTGGGCCGATTCCGATTTCAAAATCTGAGACCCAAACAAACAACCCAACCCAAAACCAGAATTACCCGGTCCAGTCCAGTTGATACCCAGGGTGTCCAAACGACGCCGTTTTAATCCAATCTGATCTGGGCCGTTGATCTCAGATTGATCAACGGCCAAGATCACCTCCCCATAACCCACTGATGACCCCGACCCGTTTCCACCCGGACCGACCCAAACCCTCTAAAGATGAAACGACACCGTCCCCTATCAGCCAAGAGATCCTGACCCTTCATCGCACCCCATCCAACGGTTAGAAATCAACCCCTCACTAACTATATAAACCCATAACCTTACCCTGCCCCCCTATCCGAACCCCGGCTTTAGGTCACCTTCATCCTCATCCCATTCCCCCTCCAAAAAACCCTAGCCGCCCCTGTATCCTTCACCATGAAAACCGGCGGCACGGACGCCGGTGACCCCACCCTTAACACCATAGAACCCCCTTGCCATCCGGAACACGGATCTGTTAACCACGTAACTCGAATCCCTTCCCACCTTCTCGAATCTTCGTTTGAAGATTCGAGTCGGAACTTGACTTACACCGTTTAACCCCAGTTTCACACCAGACACTCCCCAGACCCCCCTCGTGACCAAACCATGCTTGGTTTGGTCCGAATCTGATCAGGGAAGCATGAATCCCAGATCTGATTTTTGGAACCTTAGGGTTCCTCGTCACTGGTCCATATCCGTTCAAGCCGAAGAGATTAAGGTCTAATGGACCTTAATCGAAGTGTTTCTCATCTGAGAAACACTTCGATTAAAGTCCGTTCAGCCTTAAGAAAGGTCTGTTAGAATCCAAGTAAGATTTTGATTTTTCGGGGTTTGAGGTAAGTTTTGCTTTCTTTTCTTTATTTGTTTTGGTTCATCTGATTATTTTAAAGGTCTGTTCGTGTTTTGTTTGTGTCCCTGAATTTTATCAACTGTGCCCTGTCCACTTTGCCTGAACCTCTGTTGTTTGATTGAGTCTTTCTATTTGTTCTGATAATGAGTATGTAAGTGTTGTGCAATTAGCTGATTTTTAAATTTGAACTGACTGATTGATTCCTCGAATACCACTTTGTTTAGTCAGTATAATTCAAATCATGTGTCGATAATGTTAAATGTCTGATTTTTGGCTACGATTGTGCATGTTATGATTAATATAGTCGAGTCGACATGTGTCGTCAATTAGTTTCAGCTGCCCGAACAATAACAAATCGATTTACTTTTGATAAGCATGGCTTGAATCACTTAGGAACTGAGTTTAGTGCTTATAATTAGTAATTTGAATCAGAAATGTAAAAATCAATGTTCTGTTTAGTCACAGTTCTGAAATTGGAGAGCATGTGCACTTATGCACAACATGTGCATTTTGTGCACAGCCTGTGCCCTGCCTAAGTGCTTTTGAATTAAATAGTTTGACAGCATGTGCTGTCAGACTACATCCTGCTGCCCATATTCTGCTTTAAGTTTCAGAAATAATAAAACATTACTAAAAAGTTAAGCCTGCCAAGGGAATGTCATGGGGTTAATACTTAAATAGCTGAGTGGAAACTGAAAAGAAGATGGCACATGGGAGGGGTGTTCTTTTGGTCTAACAGGCTGTTAAAGGGCTGAGGTTAGGGCCTATAAGAGGAGAAGACATCTGATATTAAAGGGACAGAGATAAGAGTTTGGAGGGGAGAGAGCTGAAATACATAGATATTAATACACACAGAGCATATAGGAGACAGAGATAGGAGAGGAATACATCTGATATTATGGAACACACATAGGGAACTCAGACTGGACTAGGGGTTGGGATTTTCAGAACAGATAGAGAGAGGTTAAGAAATAGAAAGCATACAGTCAACAATCAGAAACTGCTTCTTCCTATTGCCGTTTGGGTTTCATTTGTTCAATCTGTTCAATCAATTCTGATTCTTTGAAGTTCCAATTGAGTCTACTAGTCGAGTGTTTTCATTGGTTTACTACTGGTTTTGGTCTGCCTGGAGTTTTGATTCTACTCCACTGTGTGCTGCTGTCATTTGGCCACTCTTTCTATCGGCTATAGTTGTATTCTTGCACTCGAGCCTGTTCTGCTGTGTTGTTTTGTTTGCTACTGTTACTTTGTTCCTGCTGCTGCTGATCTTCTCTATCTTCTTCCTTTTCTTCTGTCGTATTCAACATCCAGGTACACATTTCATACTGATGTAACCATGAGAGGCATGAATTGAAAGATCTGAAGAATTTTTAAATCATCTGTTGCCTTACTTACAGCTTTGCGAATATTGTTAAAGTTGTATAAATTCTGTTATTTGTAGTCCAATAGAAAACACATTAGTAAGTTTGTACTTAATTGAAAATATTCTAGTCTAAACTGCGATAGGGTTGTTGGCAGTACACGTGATGTAGTCATATAATTTATGGAATGTGCTATCATTTGGTAGAATTGTTAATTCACACTCTTCTTCTAGTTATGTTTGAATAGGTAGGGGCAAATGGCTGTTAAATCTAGCCAAATATAATACAGTCTTGAATCATCCAGTTTCGATTTCTTTAGGCAGTTTATAGGACTAGTTTTGAATATTATCAGTAACATCTTTTAATAAAGAACTCTGTTAATCCTGTTTAAGCAATTTGATTTAGATTCGACCTAAGGATGTTGTCGGATTGAGTATTGCATTTCATCAATCTCACATGTAATTTCTTTGTTCAATCAAAGCATTTTCGTAAGGTATGGCGTCTTTTCACTTTATAAGTAATTAGAAATTGATAGGAATCCGTTTTAGGCCAAAGCATATACTTCAATCAGCATACATCTTTCTTTCTTCTATTTCTGGAAACAAAAATAATAGAAATGTAGTCACTTTAGGATATCCTCTTCTAAAATAATGAGACGAGCCTCGCCAAATAAAAAATGCAAATTGCGGGGCCCTCAACAACTAATCATAATATTTAGAATTCTGGCTAGGCCGTTTAGTGAATCTCATGGCCTTCTCAAAAAACAATAACGCGTTAGACTCTTTAGGCGCGGCTTAATTAAATTACATTCTCAAACTTGGGTGTGCATTGATGTGACCCGAATCCAAATCTCAACGGAGTCGAAGTGTGTTTAGCAATTACGGGTGCATTGATTGCGACGTAATCCGAGATACATTTTCATGACGTTGCAATTCTATAAAAATAAATGATAATAATAAAAGCGGTTTAAACTTAATAAAAGCACATAAGTCACAATATGTATTTAAATCCGATATTTAGCCATTATAACAATTTAAGCGACCGTGCTAGAACCACGGGATTCGAGGGTGCCTAACACCTTCCCTCGGGTCAACAGAATTCCTTACTTAGAATTTCTGGTTCGCAGACTTCATTTGGAAAAGTCGAAAATTTCCTCGATTTGGGATTCAAGATAAACCGGTGACTTGGGACACCAAAAGCCAAACCTTTCCCAAGTGGCGACTCTGAATTAAATAAATAAGCCCATTTTTAATATTGTCACTTAAATTGGAAAAAATCCCCTCGTGCATTTTAACCCTTCGGGGCCGGGCGCGCAAAAAGGAGGTGTGACAGCTCTGGCGACTCTGCTGGGGATATTAACCCAGAACCACTGGTTTAGGGTTCAAGAATTCGAGCTTAGAATAATTGTTATATTTGGATTTATTATCTGATCTTTATTACATGTTTTTGCATAACGTGCTAAATGTTGTCTTTTACCGCTTTGATATTATCTGAACTGTATATAAACTGTGCCGAAACCCTTCTCTTCTTACCTCCGGGGAGAAGCTCGCTGGTCGAGACTCCCTATTTTGTTAGTGTCAATACCTGAAATAAGAAAGAGGTCGGACAAGTTACAAAGCCGGACGATCTCGCGGGTCCCCGGTACGTAGCCCCTCCTCGACTCGAGTTGTCCGCTCGGGTACACAGTCCAGAACAAATACCCAGGTTACGAACCTAGAATAACTTGACTTCATGCCGGATCCCTAGTAGGAACGCTTATTTGCATCATGTTGCATTTGACTTAGGGGACTCAACACAGGGGTTGGGTCCGTCTAGGAGTAGCAACCTGAAATGAAAAGACCATCCTGTTGCATCCTATTTGTTTCCGCGCATTTATTTGTCTCGGACATGCAGGCTGCCTGACTTTGGAGTATTTGAAAAATATAATATAAAAAAAAATAAAAAAATAAAAAAAATAACAGTGTATAGGGCTAATTTTCTACTTTGAAAAATAGCAATGCCCAATTACTGTCAAAACTCTGCCGAAATTTTGCGATAATAAAAAGGGAAAATGTTTTGTCTTCAATAATTTGCTTTACTAAGAAAAAGAAAAAACAAAAAGATAGAAAAATAGTCTTTTATTTTTGGAAAGTTGTTTGTTGAAAAGGAAAGAATTTTGTTCTAAAATAATTCGGTTAATTTGACCGAACTACGCGGGTCTGATTCTCACCGGATGTGAGATACGTAGGCAAACCTCATCGGTTCCGGCCCCAATTTTCAAAAATCCAAAAAAAAAATATATTTCCCTTTAGTTCTTTCTTTATAAATTTTTCCTTAGAAAATATAAATAAAAAAAAACAAAAAATAATATAGAAGTTTTCTTAAACTCGAATAAAAATAGTCTCCTCCTTTCTGAAGTCTTTCATGTGAAATAATGTAATAAGGATTAAAAATCAGCAATAAAAAATCCAAAAAAAAAATACTCTTTGCTTTTTAGTCTCTCTTTTATAAAATGTTTTTAAAAAAAAATATTTGAAAAATCGAATTTCAAAATATTAGGATTTTTCTTTGGAAGTGCTTTTGTAAATAAATAAAACTCAGAATTTCACATCATTTTCTTAAAAGTCCCTCTTTCAAAATTTAAGGGGAAACATCATATACATTCTTTCTTCCGTAGAAAAGGTAAAACAAACGAAAAAAAAAACCAACCAAACATATTTTCTTTTTTAATAAATTTCCAGAATTCAAGTCAAAAGCAAATAAATTTTTTAGAAGTCTTTCTTTAAAAAAATAAAACAAAAATCAAAATAAACAAAATTTTCTTTCTTCTTTTAAAGTATTCCTTTCAAAAAATTCCAAAAAAAAATTTGAATAAGTAAATAAACAAAGAATAGTCAAATCTTTTGAGCCCTATGCTAAATGAGCACTTGCTTCTTTATTTTTATACTTGTTAGTTTCGAACTACATGATCTGATTCACGTAGGCATCGTGATACGTAGGCAATCCTCATCGGATCCGATCGCATTTCTTTTACTGCAAAATAAAAAAAAAACATAAAAGAAAAACAAAAAAGAAAAGAAGGGGAAAAACTGATAAAAGGAAGAATGCCGGAATGACGCATGCTCTCGTAGCAAACTTGTAGTAATCCACTTAACTGTGTAGGTGTATCATGCCCAACGTGAGATTGACTATCTGTTATTTGCTGCAAATTAACCATGCGTTTGTCGTTGAGTACTTCAGGGTTTTTGAAAAGACGGTTGGTTTGGTGAAAGTCTGGCCTCGCACTCATACTTCACAAGGTCAAGGGGAAGTGTTCAACTACCTGTTGTTAGGACCAGAAGCAGTACTCACACTCACTTCACCAGGTCAAAAGGAAGTGTGGAAATGTCTTCAGAAATTCCATTGCAAACAATCCCTGTTTCCGAGGAGAGCACGATCTCAGCCGTCCTCACACCTGAGTCCGCAACTGCGGAGGAAAATAGAATTCTACGGCTCCGCATGTTGGAAATGCTGGACGACTGGAATAATGGGAAAGAGCCGCCAAGTGTCGTCCCCGGATTCCCTGAATTATTCTCCAGGTCAAGTGGGACTTCTAATGTCCCCATAAATTATCCTGCTACCCCATTCGGGTACCCAGCCACCTCAGCCTTCTCTGCTGGATCGCCTTCTGAGCCTCATCCCCAAATGTCATCCACTGATGCAAGCATGAACATCTTTACTGCATCGCCTTGCCCGATTACGGCACAGCCTGCCACGTACAAGCCAAGCTTTGACTCATCCTCTTTTACATTCCAAGCACCATCGTTCTCAATGGAACCAACTAGGTTCGCTACCAGCACTAATCCTCTACCGCCTCAGTGCGAGCTTGCACCCGGGCAGGATCAGAACCCCAGAATTGCAGAACAAAATGAGATTGCCAAGAGAATGAGAAGCCTTGAACAAAGTTTGAAAAATATGCAAGGATTAAGCGGACAGAAGAGCGTCTCTTATGCCGACCTATGCATGTTCCCTCACGTGCACCTGCCAGCGGGTTTCAAGACCCCAAAGTTCGAAAAATATAATGGGCACGGTGACCCCATTGCACATCTTAAAAAATATTGCAATCAATTGCGGGGAGCCGGCGGAAAAGAAGAACTGCTAATGGCATATTTTGGAGAAAGTTTGGTGGGAGTCGCTTCGGAATGGTATATGGACCAGGACATATCTCGCTGGCATATATGGGATGATCTTGCCAGAGATTTCGTAGGGCAGTTTCAATATAATATTGACATCGCACCAGACAGAAATGCTTTGTCAAACTTAAAGAAGAAACCCTCGGAAAGTTTCAGAGAATACGCCATCAAATGGCGTGAGCAAGCGTCAAGGGTAAAACCTTCCATGGACGAGATAGAGATGGTCACTACTTTTCTCCAGGCTCAAGAGTCCGACTATTTCCAAAACATGATGTCGGCCATGTGAAAGCCTTTCGCAGAAGCGATTAAGATTGGAGAGATGGTGGAGAACGGTTTGAAAACGGGAAGAATTTTGAGTCAGGCAGCCATAAGGGCAACCTCCCAAGCCGTCCAAAGCGGGTCTGGAGGAATGGCAAGAGGGAAGAAAAAAGAGGAAACATCCATGGCGGTATCAGAGGTGGGAGAATATCATAATCCCGGGCTTTGCTCTTCGGAAAGAACCTCGCAACATCATTTCCCCCACCAAAATGCGACCTACGCTCCTCAGCCCTACATGGTCATGAGCACCCAGCCTTATATCCAGCGGTCACAACCAGTCAATCGGGGGCAGGCCCCACATCCTAGGAATCAGCCTCCTCACCGAAACCACTACAATCCTCGACCTCCTCAGAATAATTTCCGTCCTCGGGAACCACCCAGGAGACCCAACTACACACCAATCGGTGAACCCTATTCCGCCCTATTCCCTAAGCTTGTCCAAATGAATTTGTTGCAGCCCATACCACCAAACGGGCAGAACCCGGGATCACCGTCATATCAGCGGGGTGTCAGATGTGCATACCATTCAGGGGTAGAAGGGCACGACACCAACGACTATTGGACATTAAAACAAGCTGTAGAGAATCTGTTAGACCAAGGGAAGATTGTGTTGAGAGACGAGGATATCCCAAATGTGACCAATAATCCGCTGCCTGCCCACAACAACGGGCCGATAATTGGGATGATTTATGAAGACGAGGAAGTTGATCCGGCACTTAAAGCCATAATTGCTATTGCTGATACAGAAAAAGGACCTAGGGCAACTCCAGAGCAAGAAAAAGGAATCAGTGATGTATTCAAGCAGGCCTCCATGGTATGGGGGACGATCAAACAACCTCGGCCGAACGAGCCAGTGTTTGTCGGACGCATACCACAGGAGCCAAAATACAACAAAGAGGGAGATGATAAGGTGTCCCCGCTCGACGAGAGTGAGGAAATATGTGAGGCGACAAGGGAAAAGCTATGCGAAATACATATGGTCCAGCCAGGAGAGGGCACTAGCACCGTTGAAGTATCGTACATGGGACCAAGCACCAAGCTTCAAAACTAGAAGGCTACGCCATTCTTGATCAAACGGAAGTCCTAATGAACCTGTCTTACCACTTTCTCTGCATCACGAGTAACCCCAGAGGGTGACTCAGATGTTTTTCTTCAGTTTCATGTTTTTAATTTCCTGAATGTCAACCTTTTTCCTTATCTTCCCCAAAATGCCAAGAAATGAAATCATGCTTGATTACTCACTTTCTTCTTCTATGTTTTCTTTTGTGTCCTCTTCAATTCTGATAAATGCAGCTTTAAATAACATGACATGTTTGCGGACTTCATACCCGGATCACGAGAACTCCGATCAGACTTCAAATAATGAGTCAAAATTTGAGATATAAAGAATTTGAAAAGTAGGAACAACTAAAAAAAATTGGTTCATGGTTTGGAAAATGTCCGTCACTGAAGCAGAGTTTGAGAGCAGTAAATGGGTTTAGACCCGTACAGAATGACAACCTTAATAACTGCGGTTTATCACGAGCAATTGTACCAAGAAAGAAGGGTCCATGCGTCATTGAAAAACGTTACCAAATGGAGCATTTGTATCTGGCCGACGTCGAAAGAAACGACGTCAGCCTTGCTTGGAAAACAGGTGCAGTGATATGTCTAAATCACTCTGGCGATATCTTTGCACAGTTTGAGATGACGAAGGCATTCATTCTCGCTACCCAAACACTATTAACCCTTTGCAAACCCATTTGAGCAGGTTACTCTTCTTTGATTACCCTCTTTGGAACCTGAAAATATTATTGCAAAAAAAAAAAGAACATTATGAACTACGTCTGACTTGATTCCGAAAGGATACGTAGGCAACCTCTCCTTGGGGTTCAGTCACATCAAAATAAAATCCAGGAATTCCCCTCGAAAGTAAAACTGGGGCAGAAGTTATAACGATTCAGCAATAATCCCACCCAAAAGGTTCCAAAGTTGTAGTTCAATCCAAATTCTTTTCACCCCAAACCTTTTTCAAGTCCTTCTGATCAATCAACGAAGCATTCCAAAATAGGAAGATGGAATTATTTGGGTCCGATACAACAAAATGAGGAGAATAAAGATGAGAGAGTCTTGTCGGTGAAAACCTTTGGGCACCGTGAGGCGACGCGAGAAGAGAAATTGAAAATGAGAGAGCTTGTTTAGTAAAAACTCGCAAAGAGTACTAGCAGGCGACAGTAAGAAGAGAAATGAGATAGGTCGACTAGCGAAAACCCGCAAAGGGCGTTGTCGGCCAAAAAGATGATTCCACCTCAGAAAGTCCTGGCAAGGTTCCCGGGTTTTGAAAAAAAAATATATAGATCTGTTTTGATTCACGAGGAAATGCAAGTTCTCGGAGGTCGGGCATCCAGTCCAAAAGGCATGTCATGTCAGTTTGAAACTGGCATACACTCCAGATAAAGTCCTTCTTTTCTCCCCGAAAGGGGCGTTTCTCTTTAAACTCATATGTTCTCCTTTACATAGTTTTCTTTGAGTTCTTTTTGATCTAACTCTTAATTCCGTAATAATCGCAAAGAAAGGTGGCAGGACCGGTTTTACAGGGCTCCGTTTGGCAAGAGTCAAATAAAATGTACGACCTCAGTGGCGCGTCAGTCCCATCCCGACTGGCCATGGTAGTTGATTTGCTTCCAAAACCGACAAATCCCCACAGGGTATCCCTTGTTACAAATCCCCCATGGAGTCTCCCCTTGTACAATTCCCCAAAGAAGTCCACCCCAGCACATCCCCAGCAAGTTTGCTACAAAAAAAAAAAAATCCTCACAGAGTTCGCATTGGACAAATCCACACGGAGTTTCTCTTGTACAAATCCCCACAGAGTCTCCCTGATAAAATCCCCACCAAAATCCCCAAGCAGAACGGGACGGAAAAACCAAAGCCTTATAAGGCAAATCATCACAAAATCTGGAAACGCAAGTTTGAGTAGTCCAAAGGGTTTCGCATGTAAATCTAATCAATGGCAGAGTTTTTCAACAAGAATTAGGCTAAGACAAAGCAATTGGAACGGTCAAGGCCCCCAAAACCAACCGCCATTTTCAAACTGACAATGTTTTCTTTGTCCAGGAAATTGAGACAGGTGCGACCCGAAGCAGCCATGCATGAAGCTGGTGTAGCCCAAAAGAAATGGAGCACACAAGCATTGAAACAACCTTGCAGCGGGAAAACGACCAATGGTAAGTTTCCCTATAATTCTTTCGTGCATTTCTGATAAAAAAAAAAGAGAGAAAGGGAGAACCAAAGGAAGGAAAGAAGACAAGGAATAAAAAATGAACATCTCAAAAGAAAACATGGTAGCATAGGACCTCGTTCCTCAACTATCCCGGTATAAACCCCGGATCTCCCCGGCATAACCCAAGGAACTTTTTCTACCCAAATTCCCGGCATAACCCGAGGACTCTTTTCCTTCCCAGCATAACCCGATGAATCTTCCCGGCATAACCCGATGAATCCCCCCGGCATAACCCGATGAATCTTTTCGGCATAACCCGAGGAATCTTTTCGGCATAACCCGATAAACCTTTCCGGCATAACTCGATGAACCTTCGGCATAACCCGACGAATCCCTCCGGCATAACCCGATAAATCTTTTCGGCATATTCTGATAAATCTTCCCGGCATAACCCGAAGAATCTTTTCGGCATAACCCGAATCTTTTCGGCATAACCCGATGAATCTTTTCGGCATATTCCGATAAATCTTCCCGGCATAACCCGACGAATCTTTTCGGCATAACCCGAATCTTTTCGGCATAACCCGAATCCCCTCGGCATAACCCGATGAATCTTTTCGGCATAATCCGATAAATCTTCCCGGCATAACCCGATGAATCTTCCCGGCATAACCCGATGAATCCCCCCGGCATAACCCGATGAATCTTTTCGGCATAACCCGAGGAATCTTTTCGGCATAACCCGATAAACCTTTCCGGCATAACCCGATGAACCTCCGGCATAACCCGACGAATCCCTCCGGCATAACCCGATAAATCTTTTCGGCATATTCCGATAAATCTTCCCGGCATAACCCGACGAATCTTTTCGGCATAACCCGAATCTTTTCGGCATAACCCGAATCCCCTCGGCATAATCCGATGAATCTTTTCGGCATAATCCGATAAATCTTCCCGGCATAACCCGATGAGTCTTCCCGGCATAACCCGATGAATCCCCCCGGCATAACCTGATGAATCTTTTCGGCATAACCCGATAAACCTTTCCGGCATAACCCGATGAACCTCCGGCATAACCCGACGAATCCCTCCGGCATAACCCGATAAATCTTTCGGCATAACCCGATAAATCTCCTCGGCATAACCCGATGAATCTCTCGGCATAACCCGATGAATCTCCCCGGCATGATCCGATGAATCCTCCCGGCATAACCCGATAAATCTCCCCGGCATGATCCGATGAATCTCTCGGCATAACCCGATGAATCTTCCCGGCATAACCCGATGAATCCCCCCGGCATAACCCGATGAATCTTTTCGGCATAACCCGATGAATCTTTTCGGCATAACCCGATGAATCCTCCTGGCATAACCCGATGAATCCCCTCGGCATAATCCGATGAATCCTCCCGGCATGATCCGATGAATCCTCCCGGCATAACCCGATGAATCCCCTCGGCATAACCCAATGAATCTTTTCGGCATAACCCGATGAATCCCCTCGGTATAACCCGATGAATCTTTTCGGCATAATCCGATAAATCTTCCCGGCATAACCCGATGAATCCTCCCAGCATAACTTGATGAATCTTTTCGGCATAACCCGAGAACTCTTTTCCATGCAGTCAGCAATAGGGTTTTAAACCCTAAACTGAACTTTTTCCATTCAGCCAGCATTAGGGTTTTAAACCCTAAATTGAGTTTTTCCATGCAATCAGCATTAGGTGTTTAAACCCTAAACTGAACTTTTTCCTTCAGCCAGCATTAGGGTTTTAAACCCTAAACTGAACTTTTTCCTTCAGCCAGCATTAGGGTTTTAAACCCTAAACTGAACTTTTCCTTTAGTCAGCATAAGGGCCCCAACCCTAAACTGAACTTTTCCCCAGTTGGTCAGTATCAGAGTTTCGACTCTAGGAACTAAACTTCTCCCCAGCTATTCGGTATTAGGGCTCCAACCCTGAACTGAGCATTTTTTTTTCCTTCATCAATTTTATGAACTTTCTGGAGAATAATTCACGAAATTTTCCTAGTGAAACTGGGGCAGAAAATTTCGCTCGTTTGTTTGTTTTCTCCCGCAGGTCTAACCTCGAACCACACGGATCGAAATGACCCACAATATGAGTCTCAACTCAGAATCTAAAGAAGAAAAAGACAAAAAGAAGATGTCCCGAGATATCGGAGTAAATGGAAGGCAGATCGACTCCAACATTTGATTAAGGTCCTGAACTCTACCAGTCACGTCTCACTGAGTATCCCAGAGTGAGCAAGCACCTACAACTCGCAAGCATCAAGATTCGGATCGAAGTCTCCAAGCAAAATCACCTAAGACCCATGATCAAGTCGCAAAAGAATCATAGATAGGGATCTTGTAACTAGCGGTTGACATGCATATAAGTATTTAGTTCAGTTTCAATTTTTCTTTGGTTGTAATAAGGCGGTCAGTGACGCAGCAGTGACAACAGCAACAGCAGTAACAGCAAGCATTGCAATCCCATGGTAGTCCCAGCTGCCAAAATTTTCCCGAACTACATTGACCTGATTCCTGTTTAGCCCAGGATATGTAGGAAATCTTTGAAGCAAGATTCGGTTAGATCTTTCAAAAACAGGCTTCACACGGAGTAGTCCATAGGCAAAAATCGCTCATACACGCTCACTTTATCTTTGCACGAAAACTCTTCGTGTTTCCGAACAAAGAGGGGCAGCTGTGAGCACGTGATTTTTGTTTCGTGCGACAATCACTCCAAAAGAAATAAAAAATAATAACAATTGGTCCTGCTGTACAATTTTTGGATTTTTACATGGCACTTTGTTAATTATTTATGATTTTTGCCCATTTTATTTTTATTAAAACAAAATACAAAAAGAATGTAGTGTCATGCGTGACTTGAACCGTAATCCGGTTGTTAAATAGAAAATCATAAAATACGCATTTTTGTCCTGATTTGTTGCTTTATTTAAATTTACCTACTTTTAACATTTTTTTTGTTTATATATGCGTGTAATAAATACATTAAGTGCTAATTAATGGTGTTTAGTTTTTATTTAATTAGGTTGTGTGTTTAAGAAAATTAGAAATAAAAAAAGGGGGGGAAATTTGTTTTAATTTGGGCCGATTCCGATTTCAAAATCTGAGATCCAAACAAACAACCCAACCCAAAACCAGAATTACCCGGTCCAGTCCAGTTGATACCCAGGGTGTCCACACGACGCCGTTTTAATCCAATCTGATCTGGGCCGTTGATCTCAGATTGATCAACGGCCAAGATCACCTCCCCATAACCCACTGATGACCCCGACCCGTTTCCACCCGGACCGACCCAAACCCTCTAAAGATGAAACGACACCGTCCCCTATCAGCCAAGAGATCCTGACCCTTCATCGCACCCCATCCAACGGTTAGAAATCAACCCCTCACTAACTATATAAACCCATAACCTTACCCTGCCCCCCTATCCGAACCCCGGCTTTAGGTCACCTTCATCCTCATCCCATTCCCCCTCCAAAAAACCCTAGCCGCCCCTGTATCCTTCACCATGAAAATCGAAGGCACGGACGCCGGTGACCCCACCCTTAACACCATAGAACCCCTTTGCCATCCGGAACACGGATCTGTTAACCACGTAACTCGAATCCCATCCCACCTTCTCGAATCTTCGTTTGAAGATTCGAGTCGGAACTTGACTTACACCGTTTAACCCCAGTTTCACACCAGACACTCCCCAGACCCCCCTCGTGACCAAACCATGCTTGGTTTGGTCTGAATCTGATCAGGGAAGCATGAATCCCAGATCTGATTTTTGGAACCTTAGGGTTCCTCGTCACTGGTCCATATCTGTTCAAGCCGAAGAGATTAAGGTCTAATGGACCTTAATCGAAGTGTTTCTCATCTGAGAAACACTTCGATTAAAGTCCGTTCAGCCTTAAGAAAGGTCTGTTCGAATCCAAGTAAGATTTTGATTTTTCGGGGTTTGAGGTAAGTTTTGCTTTCTTTTCTTTATTTGTTTTGGTTCATCTGATTGTTTTAAAGGTCTGTTCGTGTTTTGTTTGTGTCCCTGAATTTTATCAACTATGCCCTGTCCACTTTGCCTGAACCTCTGTTGTTTGATTGAGTCTTTCTATTTGTTCTGATAATGTGTATGTAAGTGTTGTGCAATTAGCTGATTTTTAAATTTGAACTGACTGGTTGATTTCTGTTATTTGTAGTCCAATAGAAAACACATTAGTAAGTTTGTACTTAATTGAAAATATTCTAGTCTAAAACTGCGATAGGGTTGTTGGCAGTACACGTGATGTAGTCATATAATTTATGGAATGTGCTATCATTTGGTAGAATTGTTAATTCACACTCTTCTTCTAGTTATGTTTGAATAGGTAGGGGCAAATGGCTGTTAAATCTAGCCAAATATAATACAGTCTTGAATCATCCAGTTTCGATTTCTTTAGGCAGTTTATAGGACTAGTTTTGAACATTATCAGTAACATCTTTTAATAAAGAACTCTGTTAATCCTGTTTAAGCAATTTGATTTAGATTCGACCTAAGGATGTTGTCGGATTAAGTATTGCATTTCATCAATCTCACATGTAATTTCTTTGTTCAATCAAAGCATTTTCGTAAGGTATGGCGTCTTTTCACTTTATAAGTAATTAGAAATTGATAGGAATCCGTTTTAGGCCAAAGCATATACTTCAATCAGCATACATCTTTCTTTCTTCTATTTCTGGAAACAAAAATAATAGAAATGTAGTCACTTTAGGATATCCTCTTCTAAAATAATGAGACGAGCCTCGCCAAATAAAAAATGCAAATTGCGGGGCCCTCAACAACTAATCATAATATTTAGAATTCTGGCTAGGCCGTTTAGTGAATCTCATGGCCTTCTCAAAAAACAATAACGCGTTAGACTCTTTAGGCGCGGCTTAATTAAATTACATTCTCAAACTTGGGTGTGCATTGATGTGACCCGAATCCAAATCTCAACGGAGTTGAAGTGTGTTTAGCAATTACGGGTGCATTGATTGCGACGTAATCCGAGATACATTTTCATGACGTTGCAATTCTATAAAAATAAATGATAATAATAAAAGCGGTTTTAAACTTAATAAAAGCACATAAGTCACAATATGTATTTAAATCCGATATTTAGCCATTATAACAATTTAAGCGACTGTGCTAGAACCACGGGATTCGAGGGTGCCTAACACCTTCCCTCGGGTCAATAGAATTCCTTACTTAGAATTTCTGGTTCGCAGACTTCATTTGGAAAATTCGAAAATTTCCTCGATTTGGGATTCAAGATAAACCGGTGACTTGGGACACCAAAAGCCAAACCTATCCCAAGTGGCGACTCTGAATTAAATAAATAATCCCATTTCGAATATTGTCACTTAAATTGGAAAAACTCCCCTCGCGCATTTTAACCCTTCGGGGCCGGGCGCGCAAAAAGGAGGTGTGACAATTGGGAAGCAATGCTTTGGAAGTTTTAGTATGTTTCAGAGATTGAATTAGATCGGAACGAAGAAATCAAGGACGTGAATATGTTGATAGCCCAGAAGACGACGAACTTGGAGATATATTAACACATGGTAACCCATCCGAATTTAACACTCCAGAAGAAGGTCAATCGATTTATATTGATAATGATGAACTTAATAAGGCAATGCAAAACATTTGAATTTACTATTTTACTTGTTGAAACAAATGTAAACCTTTCAATTTGTAAGTTTGAAATTTGAATTAAGAAATAAAAGTAGCACTTGCAATAAGTGCATTTTTTCCCAATCTCCCTTGTATTCTTTGTGTTAGTACTTTGTAATGCACTTATTGCACTTATTACAATATTTATACAAAATTCCAAAAAAAAAATACACTAAACCCGGCCCGGCCCTCTCAACTCGTAACCCGTACGGTTCAGTTTTTACCCGGATGAACCCGAACCCGTTAAACCCGTTAAGAACTAACCCGGAACCGGTATGGATCGTAGCTCATACAGGTCCAAAAAATGGAGGCCCGGACCAGCCCGGTTACCCGTTAAACACCCATAATGTTAACTCTGATATCAGCACGATTGAGAGACAATACGTTTGAGTTGGAAGAATTTAAAGTAGTGTATTACAATAACTACAAGTGTCTGGAGGAAATATCATAAAGTTGAGGGACCAACAAGTTTTGAGGCCTTAAAAACCTCTTTCTGCATCACCTCAATTTGCGTGCACAGTCCAGGCGCATGAAAATATGTGAAAATAATAAATTTTGAATTTAAAATAAATTTAAGCTGACTTCGGCCAATATTTTGGGTAAACATATCCGGACCCGTGATTTGACGATCCCGGAGGGTTCGTAGAAAAATATGAGACTTGGGCGTCTGCCCGGAATCGAATTCCGAGGTCCCAAGCCCGAGAAATGAATTTTTGAAAGAAATTATTTTGCTGAATTAATTATGAAGTAAAGATGAGAATTTATGTAGGAAACCATTGGTATCGGGCCCGTATTTTGGTTTCGGAACCCGTTACAGGTCTTATATATGATTTGAGTCAAACCTGTGAATTTGGAAAGAAACGGACTTGAAATGATAAGAATCGGACCTTATTTGAGAAAATTAGAAAATTTGATGTTCTTAAGAAAATATCATGATTTTGATGCTAAATTCATAGTTGTTGATGTTATTTGAGAGATTTAAATAGACGAACAAGTTCGTATTATATTTTTAGATTGGTGTGCATGTTTGGTTTGGAGCCCCGAGGGCTTGGGTGAGTTTTGGATAGGCCACGGAGTAGAATTGGACTTGGGAAAAAAATGCAGGTTTCAGCTGTTCTATTGCAGGCTTGCAGGATTTGCAAACCTGGCTCACAAATGCGAGTTCACAAATGCGAGGGCTGAGTCGCAAATGCGAACTAGCCCAGGCCAGCCTTCCCTCGCAAATGCGAGTTTTCCATCGCAAATGCGTTGTTCCCCATTTTGGCCAGTCGTTGCAAATGCGACAGAATGTTCGCAAAAGTGACTTCGCAAATGCGAAGGTCGCTTCGCAATTGCGATAACAACAGAGTCTGGGTTCACAATTGCGAACCCTGGTCGCAATTGCGATACCTGCAACCTGTAAATTTACACTTAGATGCATTTTCAATTATTTTTCACATCTTCTCAAAACATAAACTCTCTTGGGCGATTTTCCAAAGAAAACTTCTTCTCCAAATCAATTGTAAGTCATTTCTAACTAGTTTTCTTTAATCTTTAACATCTTTTCACATGATTTCAACTCAAAATCAATGATTTTCATGGGAGAAATTGGGTGTTTTGGGTAGAACCTAGATTTTTCAAAAATTGAGGATTTGAACTTCGATTTGAGGTCCGATTTCAAAACGAATTATATATTTGGGTTCGTGGGGGAATGCATAGTCGGGTTTTGGTTTGAATCTTGGGTTTTGACCATGTGGGCCCGGGGGCGATTTTTGACTTTTTGGGTAAAACTTTGGAAAACTTATTTTCATGCATTAGAATTGATTCATTTAGCATTATTGACGTAATTAAGTAACTTGTGGCTAGATACGAGCGAATTGGTGGTGGAATCAAGAGCTAAAGCGATAATTGAGACTTGAATTGTGTTCGTGGCATCGAGGTAGGTGTTTGGTCTAACCTTAGCTTGAGGGATTAGGAGTCGTGTCTTATTTGCTACGTGTTAACTGTGGAGTACGGCGTATAGGCATGGTGACGAGTATCTATACGTCGGTGTCAAGCATGCCCGTGAGTCTTGTATGGTAATTGTTATGACTCCGTTGTGGTTTATTGTGCTTCATATGAGGATTATCATTATTGTTCCCTTGCCGAGATGTTATTGTCATATTTTGTTCCCTAAACGGGATATGTGTTGTGATATTATTGTTCTCTTGCCGGGATGTTGTTGTAATATTATTGTTCCCTTGTCGGGATGTTGTTATATTGCTATTATTCCCTTGCCGAGATTTTTTTTATAATTGGTGCTGATAAATGAAATGGGAGCGTGTTGCACGCCTGCAACGGTAATATGTGAAATGGGAGCGGGTTGCATGCCTGCAACGGTAATATGTGAAATGGGAGCGGGTTGCACGCCTGTAACGGTAATATGTGAAATAGGAGCGGGTTGCACGCCTGCAACGGTGATATGTGAAATGGGAGCTGGTTGCACACCTGCAACGGTAATATATGAAATGGGAGTGGGTTGCACGCCTGCAACGGTATTACATGTGTATCTGTTCTTCTTATTTCCTTATCTTTGCTGGTACTTGATTTATGACATTCCTTATATTTCTCTACTGTTGTATTGTTGTTATCTGTTACTCCACGCAGCATGTTTCCCCCGCCCAACTTTAGTTGTAATTATCTGTTTCTATTTCCGTTGTATATGATTTAACTGCACAAGTTTATTTGGTAGTTTGGTTCTAGCCTCGTCACTACTTCGCCGAGGTTAGGCTAGGCACTTACCAGCACATGGGGTCGGTTGTGCTGATACTACACTCTGCACTGTGTGCAGATACTAATACCGGAGCGTTTGGACCACAGTGAGGGTGCTGTCTTCAGTCCACACAGGCGATCCAGCTAGTCCTGCAGACGTCCGTGGGCCTTGGCGTCTCCTCCTATCTTTTCTCTTTCTGTTTTATTTATTCAGAGACAGACTTATGTATTTCATTCAGACCTTTTTTGTAGTATTCTTAGACAGTCTGTGACTTGTGACGCCAAATTCTGGGTAGTTTTGTACTTCAAATTATGTAGCAGTGTTTGGTTGGAATATTAAGTTTCGGCTTTTGCATTTCCGATTATTTAATCTTATTCCGTTGTTTAATCGCTTAGTATCTTACATTGTTTAATATGCTTAATAAAAAGGGAGATGAATTTGAAATATTCGGTTTGCCTAGCTTCCATGAGTAGGCGTTACCACGACTCCCGAGGACGGGAAAATCCGGGTCGTGACAAAATGATGCAAGGACGAATTTCTATTAGATTATTCTGGCTTAATTTTATACATATTTAAGCGAAAGACCTTAATTTTTACGTAGACTTCTACATAAGCTCATCAAATCTTTTGAAAAGAACAAGTAAATAAAACTTGAAAACTGAGTAGAACAAAGTGATTTTTAACCTAAACTAATCTTGAACTTTATCAGCAATTGTGATTCAGTAACTAAGATAGGATAAAGCAAAATAATCTCATTTTCTGTTGTTTACCATATAAGTACTAATTAATAAATAGAGTAACAATTAAAGGTAAAATAAGGATCACAAATTTGAGATGTTCTAACAATCATTGTTTTTGACGGTCTTAATAAGGAGGTACTAAAATAGAAGGAAAGAATTAGGTATTTTTTTAAGGATGTTACCTGCTACATATATTTTTTACATATTTTTAAATTAAATAATTATCTCCGTATTTTAAGATCTTGAAAAGCTCTATTAATCATTCCTCGACTTGGGTGCGCAGTCCGTATAATTTTCCGAAAAGTTTTTATGTGAAAAACATATTAAAATGTGAATTAGAACTTTAAAACTCAAGTGAGTTGACTTCGGTCAATATTTTGAGCAAACGAATCCGGATCAGTATTTTGATAGTTCAAGTAGGTCCGTATCGTGATTTGGGACTTGAGCATATGCCCGGAATCGAATTTGGAGGTCCCTAGCTCAAGTTATAGCCATTTAACGAAAACTAGAAATCTAAAGGCTAAAAGTTTCCAAAGTTTGATCACGGATTTGACTTTATTGATATCAGACTCGAATTGAGATTCCGAAAATTTAGAATAGCTCTGTTATGTCAATTATGACTTGTGTGCCAAATTTGAAGTCATTCTGAATTCAATTGGTATGTTTCGGCACAAGTTTTGTAAATTGAGAAGTTTGAAACTCATAAGTCCGAATTGAGGTGCGGATTATAATTTCGATGTTGTGTGACGTGATTTGAAAATCCGTGTAAGTCTAAATTATGTTACGGGACTTGTTGGTATATTTGAAAGGGATCTCAAGTGAATCGGGTTTCGGGGTGAATTTAAAGCGAGTTTGGACATTTGAACACTTTGGAGTTGTTCCGGATCGTGGGGGGCGCGGACCGCGCATTTTGGAGCGCTGTAGCGCGGGAACAGGCGCGAACAGCGGCAAAACTTTGCGTCCGCGGCCAGAAGCTCGCTGACAGCACCAGAATTTTCGCTGACATCGTAATTATGTTCGCGGCCGCGAAAATGAGAATCCGCAGGTTCTTCGGAAACTTATATCTTTTGATCTACAAGGAATTTTGAGATGATTCAAAAACGAAGGTTGTAGCTTTTTGAATCTAGTTTTCAGAAATATATTATAAAAGGAATTTGGACATCTTTAAAGAGAGTTATGGTCAAAATGCTGAAGTCTGGCAGTGAAGGGCCTCAAATAGCGCTGACCGCGCCATTTTTATGCAGCCGCGCAAGCTGACAAGCGTGGACTGCGGAGAAATTTGGCGTCTGCGGTCAAGGAAAATCAATGGTGTCCTATAAATCCGAGATTTAGGTTATTATTTTATTTTTAGACTTTGAGAGCTCAGTTTGAGACGATTTTTCGTGAGTTTTTCAAGAAATTCATCGGGGTAAGTAATTCTAACAAAGATTTGGTTAACATACATGAATATATCATTATTTTCATCATTCAATTAGTATTTTGAGATGGAAATTTGAGAAAAATTGTAGAAACTTCATAAACTATAATTTTAAGATCCAAAGGGCGATCCGATGCCGGAATTCGATAATTGTTATATGGTTGAACTTGTATTGAAACGGGTGTTCGAATTCATAATTTTTCATCGGGTTCCGAAAAGTTGGTCCCACATTGGCTTTTTGTTGACTTTTCCGAAAGTGACTTAAATTAAGTCTCTTCGAATTATGAACAATTTCTAAAGCTCCAATTGAATTGTCGGCCAATAATTTGATAGATTTAATTGGTTTGGAGACTAATTCAAAAGGAAAGGTCGTGATCGAGTAATTGATTGAAATTGCAAAGCAAGGTAAGTGTCGTGGTTAACCTTGACTTGAGGGAATAGAACCCTTGAATTAACCTATTATGTGAATTTCATGTGTACAGCGTATAGGCAAGGTGATGAGTGCTTATACGTCGTCAAATTAATTGTTTGCATAATTTTTCTGAAAATCATAAATTATTTTAAATCATGAATTAATTGTTACTTGATATTTTGTAATTATTATTTTCTTTGTTATTTATATTTAGACTAGTATTGTTACTTTGATCGCTTTTATCATGTTTACGGATAATTTGGTGATAACTGAGTATTGAATTCAAAGTTGAGCTTGATATTGTAAAATCATATATTGAGGTAAGACGTGTTGATATTTCTATTTCTCTATTGATATTGCTCATTATTTGGGTGAGACAGAGTGTTAAAGCACGAATGGGGATGCCGTGCAATATTTTGGTGAGTGAGTGTTAATGCATGAAGGGTGATGTCGTGCCATATTGTGAGAGTTAAAGCAAGAAAGGTGATGTCGTGTCATATTATGAGAGTTAATGCACAAATGGTGATGTCGTGTCATTTTATATTCATTATTATGTGAGGAAGAGTGTAAAGCACGAAGGGTGATGGCGTGCTATTTCTTATTAATTATATGGTGAGGTTGAGAGTAAAAGCACGAAGGGTGATGCCGTACATTTTCCTTTACTATGTTACTTGTTATTATTGGATCAAGGTATCCTTGCTCAATATTATGAATTGAATTTATGCTATAATTGCTACATGCTTATGTGATTTATGTAACTTAATTGCTACTTGACATTTAGCACATTAAAAATTAAATTGCCTATTTCCTCCTTAGTTTCCACAAATAGTTTCTACTTGTCATTATTTGTTTTCTAAATGAATCATAATTATTGTGTGTTTTGTTGTCTTATGAATTCGTATTAATTGTTGTATTTATTGGAGCAATTTCATTTGGAAGAATTGTAATTTATATTGTTTGGGGAGCAGGTTGCACGCCGCGACGGAAATAAAAATGAATATATTATGGGAGCGGGTTGCACGCCGCAACAGAATTTAATATGATTATATTATGGGATCGGGTTGCACGCCGCAACAGAATTTAATTTGATTATATTATGGGATCGGGTTGCACGCCGCAACGGAATATGTTTGAAATGATAAATGGTTATGACTGTCGATTTGGCCTCTACTGCTGAAATGGTGCATCTGTTTAAATTCTATTCCAGTTTTCCTATTATTGTTATTATTATTATTATTATCGCGTGCAGGTTATTGTAAGTGACCCGCCTTAGCCTCGTCACTACTTCGTCAAGGTTAGGCTCGACACTTACCAGTACATGGAGTCAATTGTACTGATACTACACACTATACTTTATTGTGCAGAACTGGAGTTGGTCCTAGCAGCGCACATAGACTTGCTCGGATTCAGCTATTCAGAGGAGACTTGAGGTATAGCTGCATGGCGTTCGCAGTTCTGAAGTCCCCTTCCACTTTATCATAGTTGTGTATTTTTTTTCAACCAGCTTTATTTTCATTCAGACCTTTATTTGTATTATTCTAGTAGCTCGTGCACTTGTGACACCAGTTCTGGCATGATTTTTAGACATCGCTATTATTATGGATTAATCACTTTATTTCAGATTTTATTTCCATATTGTTTAGTTGTTATTAATTAAGTCAAAATTGTTTAAAATGGTTAATATTATTCTAACGTTTGCTTGCCTAGCAAGTAAAATGTTAGGCGACATCATGGTCCCAAAGATGGGAGTTTTGGGTCGTGACAATAACCTATTAGTGTAATTTTTTTAGTATTATCAATCTACACAAATTTAAGGTCGGTAGTAATATGAACATATTATAAATGTCAAAGGAATTATTGTTATCTGGATTTCCTCGATAGGTCATATTGTGAGACATATTTCATTGTAACGACCCAGCCGGTCGTTTCATGAGTTACCACTCCGTTTTCCCCATTTCTGCTTCTTATTGCTTTGTTTATCAGTTCTATGTGTGATCGGGTTAGTTGGCTCGGGTTCTGAGAGGTTTTGGTAAGGTTTGAGACACTTAGTCTCTTTTGAGGAAGCTTAAGTTGGAAAAGTTAACCAGATGTTGAATTATATATTAAAGGGCTCGGATGTGAGTTCCGATGGTTCGGATAGCTTCGGGAGGTGATTTGGGACTTATGAGCGTGATCAGAATGTGTTTTGGAGGTTCGGAGTAGATTTAGGCTTGAATTGGCGAAATTGGAATTTTGGCATTTTCTGGTTGATAGGTGAGATTTTGATATAGGGGTCAGAATGGAATTTCGGAAGTTGCAGTAGGTCCGTGGGGTCATTTGGGATGTATGTGCAAAATTTTAGGTCATTCGAACGTGGTTTGATAGACTTTTTGATCTAAAGCGGAATTTAGAAGATTTTGGAATTCTTAGGCTTGAATCCGATGCAAATTTGGTGTTTTGATGTTGTTTTGAGCGTTCTGAAGATTGGAACAAGTTTGAATGATGTTATGAGATATGTTGGCATGCTTGGTTGAGGTCCCGGGGGCCTCGAGTGAGTTTCGGGTGGTCAAACGGACTATTTCATGTTGTGAAAGATTGCAGAAAAACTTATGTGTATGTTGTAGACAATTGGCCTTCGCGTTCGCGAAGGGTTAGCAGGTGAGGCTAAAGATTTGGCAGGTCCCACGTTCGCGAAGGGCTGGGCCATTGAGCTACGCGTTTGCGATAAGGGGAGTCGCGTTCGCGAAGGTTGGAGTCAGGAAACATCAAGTTCGCGAGAGGTCAGACACGTTCGTGAAGGAGGCAAATGTGGTCAACATCAGTTTGTGCTTCACAAACACGAGGCTTTGACCGCGTTCACAAAGATGGTTTTGAATGCCTGGGTAGAATGTTTAAATAGTCACTGTCCGCGATTTTGAGGATAACTTTCACCATTTTTGGGTGATTTTGAAGCTTTTTGAAGAGGATTGAACAGGGATTCAAGGGGAAACACTTGAAGGTAAGATTTATGGACTTAATACTCGATTCTAATGTGAATTCTACCTAATTAATCATGTAATTTAAGCCTAATATTGAAGAGCTAGAGCTTGTAATTGGAGACCTAGAATTTGGAATTTGAGGGGTCGTTTGTGGTTGGATTTTGATGCTTTTGATATGAATGAACTCGGGGAGTGATAAGGAGTCTATTGATGTAATTTTTATCGGAATCCAAGACATGGGCCCGGGGGTCAGGTTTGGCCAATTTCGGGATTTGTGTTGTAATTTAATTTCTTTCGAGTGGGCTTTGTTCCCTTAGCATATTTTGATGGTTTTGCACTGATTTTGGTTATATTTGGAGCATCCGGAGGCCGATTCGAGAGGCAAAGGCATCGCAAGCTACAGATTGGACCGGATTTCACATCGTTGTGCTATATTGAGGTAACGCACATGCTAGATGACGAGCGTGGGGTCGTGCATCATTGGGGATTGTGACTTAGTCCATCCCGAATGACTGTTTTACCGCGTATTTAACTGAAAACTGTTTGCTATCATCATGTTTTGGGATGAATGCCATATTTGGGCTTCCTGCCAACTATTTGGACTTTAAGGGATTTTTACTGATATTTTTTCACTGTTTTGACTTTATACTTGTATTCAGTCATGCTATATTCTACTGTTTTCATAACTCAGCCAAGTTTACTCTATTTTAACACATTAAATGATATTCTAAATGATAGTTTGTGTTGAGCATCATGTTTTACTATTGCCCGAGTGGCTTATGAAATTCCGACTGAGTAAGGCCGAGGGCGTGTATTGTGAGGATACACTAATTTATGATTATGAGGACGAGGGTCTGAGATTGTACGCCACGAGGTGGCTTGTTGATATGTGGCCGAGAGCCTACTCATTATTCCACGAGATGGCTTGATATTGCGCTTGGTCCGTAAGGGGCCCCTCCCGGAGTCTGTACACCCCCAGTGAGCGCGAGTACCCATTGTGATCTGAGATATAGCCCGAGGGGCTGGTGTTGTTCCATGTTGTGGCCCGAGGGGCTGATTCTGTTGGTATTGTACCCGAGGGGCGATTTTTATGTGTTTATCTTTTCTAGCTGTCTGTCATTTACTTATTTAACTGTTAAAAATGGTATTTTCATGAAGCTTAAACTGAGCTAAGATGTTTTTAAGAGATTTCACTGTTTTACTGCACTTACTGGTTTTACTCTGCCTCTGTATAGCATGTTGTTATGTTTTTACGTGATTTCTTATCGCTCAGTCTTCATTTATTATTATTACTCACTAAGTTGGAGTACTCACTTTACTCCTTGTACCCTGTGTGCAGATTCAGGCGCTTCAGGTCCCGCTAGCGAGTGTTGGTTCTTCCAGCTCAGGCGGATTCAGAGATTCACTAGGTAGCTGCTCGACGTTCACAGCCCAGTGCTTCTCCCTCTATCTTATTTTCTCTTATTTTAGTTCTGTAATAGACTATGTAGACTCTTCCTGTTTTTAATCAGTTAGTTGATTCTCATGACTGGTGACACCCCGATGTCGGGCTATGTCTATTCCGCAAATTGTATTATTCACCGTTATTTTGGAATTATTATCATGTTAAAGACTTAATTTGTATTATATTAATTGCTTAAGAATGAATTGGGTGTGTGTCGGCTGACCTTGTCTTCATGAGAGGTGCCATCACGACCGGGTCTGGGTTTAGGGTCGTGACAAGTTGGTATCAGAGCCTAGGTTACATAGGTCTCACGAATCATGAGCAGGTTTAGTAGAGTCTCACGGATCAGTACGGAGACGTCTATATTTATCCTCGAGAGGCTGCAGAACCTTTAGGAAAAACTTTATATTCTTGAAATTTTTGTCGTGCGAATCTGCTGATCCGAGTGCTAAACTTCTGTTATTCTATTCTCTCACAGATGATGAGGACGCGCGCTACCGGTCAGGATGGACGACCACCAGTACCACCAGCTGTGGCCACTAGAGGCCGAGGATATGGTCGTGGTCGCAGTAGGGGCAGGGGTGTGGCCCGCACAGCGGCTAGGGCAGCACCTGCATATCCACCAGCCGCCCCAGTTCAGGATCAGGTCCCAGTTGTGGATGCTCCAGCAGCACCAGCTCAAGCACCAGTTGTGCCCATTATGATTCCGGGTCTTCAGGACGCCTTGGCTCAAATTCTATCAGTATGCACTGGCCTAGCTCAGGCGGTTTCAGTTACTACAGGCGCAGCTACTTCTCAGGTTGGGGGAGGCACTCAAACTCCCGCCACTTGCACACCTGAGCAGGTCGTGCAGGGACTTTAGACACCGGGGGCAAATCTAAGCCAACCAGTTGCAGCTGCTCAGGACTATGTAGCTCCTGCCATGCTAGAGGACGAGCAGCGTAGGTTGGAGAGTTGGTAGACTTCAGCCTCCGACTTTTAGTAGTGCAGAAGGCGAGGATGCCTAGGGTTTCTTGGACAAATGTCAGAGGATTCTTCGCACAATGTATATTCTGGAGACCAGCGGGGTCGCTTTCACTACTTTTTAGTTTTCTGGAGTTGCCTTCACTTGGTGGGAGGCTTATGAGAGGCGTAGGCCTGTTGGTGCAGCACCCCTTACCTAGCAGTAGTTCTCCGTTCTCTTTCTGGAGAAATATGTGTTGCAGTTTTGCAGAGAGGAGCTGCGCAGGCAGTTTGAGTGGTTGCATCAGGGAGAGATTACTGTGACGCAATATGAGATGAGGCTCTCTGAGTTAGCTCGTCATGCTATTTGGTTGGTTCCGATAGATAGAGAGAGATTAGGAGGTTTGTGGATGGCCTCACTTATCAGCTTCGTATTCTCATGACTAGGGAGAGGGTGTCTGGTGCTAATTTTCAGAAGGTTGTTGACATTGCTTGTGAGATTGAGTCAGTTCATTGCTAGGAGCGAGATGAGAGGGAGGCCAAGAGGCCTCGAGGATTTGGTAGTTATGGTAGTGCTCCTTCGAGAGGTTAGTTTCAGCACGGCAGAGGTCGTCCATTCAGGCATGCTCAGCCAGCTCGGCCAGGTTATCGTGGGACGTCATCGAGTCATGGTTCTCACGGTTCTCATCAGGGCCAGTCATCACTTAGTGCCCTTCAAGCTCAGAATTCGTCCTGTGCTTCATCAGTTTAAGGCTCTTCTATGCCATGTGCATCTGCTAGTCATTCTAGTGCTAGGGGTTCCCTTTAGTCCCCGTCTCCAGCACCCAGAAGTTGCTATGAGTGTGGAGAAGATGGGTCATATGTGGAGGAAGTGTCCTCGTCATCCTGCGGGTTCATCTCAGCAGAGGAGTCAGCCATCGACTTCAGCACCAGTTACTTTACCACCTCCCACCCACCCAGCTAAGGGTGGAGGTCAGTCATCTAGGGATCTCCCTAGAGGGGGAGGTCGATCAGGTGGTGGTCAGGCCCGTTTCTATGCACTTCTAGCTAGACCCTATGTTATTGTTTCCGATGTTATTATTATAGGTATTGTCTCAGTCTGCCACAGATATGCTTCTATATTATTTGATTCTGGTTCCACCTTTTCTTATGTGTCATCATACTTTTCTCATTATTTGGATACGCCCCAGTCTCTTGTTTCACCTGTTCATGTTTCTACTCTGGTGGGAGATATTTTTATTGTAGACCGTGTGTACCAGTCGGGTGTTGTGACTATTGGAGATCTGGAGACCCGAGTGGATCTGTTGTTATTGTGTATGGTAGACTTCGATGTTATTTTGGGCATGGATTGGCTATCTCCGTGTCGTGCTATTCTGGACTGTCATGCTAAGATAGTGACATTGGCTATATCGAGTGTGCCACGGATTGAGTGACGAGGTTTGACTAATTAAGTTCCCAGTAGGGTAATCTCATTCTTGAAGGCCCATCATATGGTTGGGAAGGGTTTTCTTTCGTATCTAGCCTTTGTGAGGGATGTCGGTGCAGAGACTCCCAGTATTGATTCTGTTCTAGTTGTGAGGGAGTTTCCCGATGTGTTTCCTGCAGACCTATCGTGCATGCCACCGGACAGGGATATTGATTTTGGTATTGACCTAGTGCCGAGCACTCAACCCATTTCTATTCTATCATATCGTATGGCACTAGCGGAGTTGAAGGAGTTAAAGGAGCAGCTTCAGGAACTCCTTGATAAGTGGTTCATTCGGCCTAGTGTGTCACCTTGGGGTGCGCCGGTTCTATTTGTGAAGAAGAAGGATGACACTATGAGGATGTGCATTGATTATAGGCAGTTGAACAAAGTAACAATTAAGAACAAGTATCATTTGCCTCGCATTGATGATTTATTCGACCAGCTTCAGGAGCGAGAGTGTTCTCCAAGATTGATCTCCGTTCAGGTTATCACCACTTGAAGATCAGGGACTCGGATATTCTTAAGACATCTTTCAAGACCCGATATGGTCATTATGAGTTCTTGGTGATGTCTTTTGGGCTGACCAATACCCCAGCAACATTCATGCATTTGATGAACAGCGTGTTCCGGCCTTATCTCGACTCGTTTGTCATAGTTTTCATTGATGATATTCTGGTGTATTTGTGTAGTTAGGAGGAGCACGCGGAGCATTTGAGAGTTGTGTTGCAGAGATTGAGGGAGGATAAACTTTATGCAAAGTTCTCCAAGTGTGAGTTTTGGCTCAGTTTAGTGGCTTTCTTGGTCCATGTGGTGTCCAGCAAAGGTATTCAGGTTGATCTGAAGAAGATAGAGGCGGTTTAGAGTTTGACCAAACCGTCATCAGCCACAGAGATTCACAGCTTTCTTGGTTTGGCGGGTTACTGCCGCTGGTTTGTTCAGGGATTTTCATCTATCGCATCGCCCTTGACCAAGTTGACTCAGAAGGGTGCTACATTTGTATGGTCGAATGAGTGTGAGGAGAGCTTTCAAAAGCTCAAGACAGCCTTGACCACAGCTTCAGTATTAGTTTTGCCATCAGCTTCAGATTCATATACCGTGTATTGTGATGCTTCGAGAGTTAGTATTGGGTGTATATTGATGTAGGAGGGTAGAGTTATTGTTTATGCTTCTCGTCAATTGAAGCCCCATGAGAAGAACTACCCCGTTTATGATTTGGAGTTGGCTTCCATTATTCACGCGTTGAAGATTTGGAGGCATTACTTGTATGGTGTGTCTTGTGAGGTGTTTACAGATCATCGTAGCCTCCAACACTTGTTCAAGTAGAAGGATCTCAATTTGAGGCATCGGAGATGGTTGGAGTTTCTAAAGGATATGATATCACTATATTGTACCATCCAGGGAAGGCCAATGTGGTGGCCGATACTTTGAGCCTAAAGGCAATGAGTATGGGGAGTTTAGCATATATTCCAGTTGGGGAGAGACCTCTTGCAGTTGATGTTCAGGCCTTGGCCAATCGGTTCGTGAGGTTAGATATTTTGGAGCCCAGTCGGGTATTAGCTTGCGTGATTTCTCGGTTTTCCTTATATGATCGCATCTGAGAGCGCCAGTATGATGATCCTCATTTGCTTGTCCTTAAGGAGAGAGTTCAGCATGATGATGCCAGAGATGTGACTATTGGTGATGATGAGGAGTTGAGGATGTAAGGCCGGATATGTGTGCCCAATGTAGATGGGCTTCGAGAGTTGATTCTGGAGGAGGCCCATAGTTCGCGGTATTCCATTCATCCGGGCGCCGCGAAAATGGATCAGGATCTGAGACAACATTATTGGTGGAGGAGAATGAAGAAGGACATTGTGGGATTTATAGCTCAGTGTCTCAACTGTCAGCCGGTGAAATATGAGCATCAGAGACCGGGTGGCTTGCTTCAGCAGATGGATATTCCAGAGTGGAAGTGGGAGCGGACCACCATGGACTTTGTAGTTGGGCTCCCACGAACTTTGAAGAAGTTCGATGCTATTTGGGTGATTGTGGATCGGTTGACCAAGTCCGCGCACTTCATTCTTGTGTGTACTACCTATTCTTCAGAGCGGTTGACAGAGATCTATATCCGGGAGATTGTTCGTTTGCATGGTGTCCCAGTTTCCATCATTTCAGATAGGGGCACTCAGTTTACTTCGTAGTTTTAGAGGTCTATGCAGCGAGAGTTGGGTATTCAGGTTGAGTTGAGCACAGCTTTTCACCCTCAGATGTACGGATAGTCTGAGCGCACTATTCAGATATTGGAGGACATATTGCGTGCTTGTGTCATTGATTTCGGAGGGTCATAGGATCAGTTTCTACCATTCGCAGAGTTTGCTTATAATAACAGCTACCAATCGAGTATTCAGATGGCTTCATATGAGGCTTTGTATGGGAGGCGGTGTATATCTCCAGTTGGTTGGTTTGAGACGGGTGAGGCTAGGCGATTGGGGACAGGCTTGGTATAGGATGCTTTAGAAAAGGTAAACGTAATTCAGGAGAGGCTTCGTACAGCGCAATCGAGACAAAAGAGTTATGCTGATAGGAAGGTTCGGGATGTGTCCTACATGGTTGGTGAGAAGGTTTTGTTAAAGGTTTCGCCCATGAAGGGTGTTATGAGGTTTGGGAAGAAGGGTAAATTGAGTCATCGGTTCATTGGGCCTTTTGAGGTGCTTCAGAGGATTGGGGAGGTGGCTTATGAGCTTTCTTTGCCACCCAACTTGTCGAGTGTGCATCCGGTATTTCATGTTTCCATGCTCCAGAAGTATATTGGGGATCCGTCTCATGTTTTGGATTTCAGCACGGTTCAGTTAGATGATGATTTGACTTATGATGTGGAGCCAATAGCTATTTTGGGGTGTTAGGTTCGAAAGTTGAGATCAAAGGATATAGCTTCAGTAAAGGTGCAGTGGAGAGGTCAGCCCATGGAGGAGGCTACCTAGGAGATAGAGCGGGAGATGCAGAGCAGATATCCTCACCTGTTTGAGGCTTCAGGTATGTTTCTTGACTTGTTCAAGTACGAACGTTTGTTTAAGAGGGGAGGATGTAACGACCTGGTCGGTCGTTTCATGAGTTACTGCTCTGTTTCCCCTATTTTTGCTTCTTATTGCTTTTTTTATCGGTTTTATGTATGATCGGGTTGGTTGGCTCTGGTTCGGAGAGGTTTTGGTAAGGTTTGATACACTTAGTCTCTTTTGACGAAGCTTAAGTTGGAAAAGTCAACCGGATGTTGACTTATATGTTAAAGGGCTCGGATGTGAGTTCTGATGGTTCGGATAGCTTCGAGAGGTGATTTGGGACTTAGGAGCGTGATCGTAATGTGTTTTGGAGGTCCGGAGTAGATTTAGGCCTGGATTGGTGAAATTGGAATTTTAGCGTTTTCCGGTTGATAGGTGAGATTTTGATATCGGGGTCGGAATGGAAGTCCGAAAGTTGCAGTAGGTCTGTGGGGTTATTTTGGATGTGCGTGCAAAATTTTAGGTTATTCGGACGTGGTTTGGTAGACTTTTTGATCGAAAGCGGAATTTCAAAGATTTTGGAATTCTTAGGCTTGAATCCGATGCGAATTTGGTGTTTTGATGTTGTTTTGAGCGTTCCGAAGGTTGGAACAAGTTTGAATGATGTTATGGGATATGTTGTCATGTTTGGTTGAGGTCCCAGGGGCCTCGGGTGAGTTTCGGGTGGTCAAACGGACTATTTCATGTTGTGAAAGATTGTAGAAAAACTGTTGTGTATGTTGCAGATAATTGGCCTTCACGTTCGCGAGTAGGCCCTCGCGTTTGTGAAGGGTTAGCAGGTGAGGCTGAAAATTTGGCCTTCACGTTCATGAGGGAGGTCCCGCATTCGCGAAGGGCTGGGCCATTGAGCTACCCGTTCGCGAGAAGGAGAGCCGCGTTC
The DNA here is from genome assembly GCF_000715075.1 of Nicotiana tabacum. Taxonomy (NCBI): domain Eukaryota; kingdom Viridiplantae; phylum Streptophyta; class Magnoliopsida; order Solanales; family Solanaceae; genus Nicotiana; species Nicotiana tabacum. The sequence continues at coordinate 14,758,721 of NC_134085.1, forward strand.
GCGAAGGTTGGAGTCAGGAAGCATCGCGTTCGCGAGAGGTCAGACGCGTTCGTGAAGGAGGCAAATGTGGTCAACGTTAGTTTGTGCTACGGAACGCGAGGCTTTGACCGCTTTCACGAAGAAGGTTTTGAAAGCCTGGGCAGAATGTTTAAATAGTCATTGTCCGTGATTTTGGGGCTAACTTTCACCATTTTTTGGCGATTTTGAAGATTTTTGAAGAGGATTGCAGAGGGATTCAAGGGGGAACACTTGGAGGTAAGATTTATGGACTTAATACTTGATTCTAATGTGAATTATACCTAATTAATCATGGAATTTAAGCCTAATATTGAAGAACTAGGGCTTGTAATTGGAGACCTAGAATTTGGGATTTTAGGGGTCGTTTGTGGTTGGATTTTGATGCTTTTGATATGAATGAACTCGGGGAGTGATAAAGAGTCTATTGATGTAATTTTTATCGAAATCCGAGACATGGGCTCAGGGGTCAGGTTTGGTCAATTTCGGAATTTGTATTGTAGTTTGATTTCTTTCTAGTGGGCTTTGTTCCCTTAGCATGTTTTGATGATTTTGATTAGATTTGGAGAATCCTGAGGTCGATTCGAGAGACAAAAACATCACGGGCTAGAGATTGGACCGGATAGAGGTGAGTAAGTATTATAAATGTTGTCCTGAGGGTATAAAACCCCTGATTTCACATCGTTGTGCTATATTGAGGTGACGCACACGCTAGATGACGAGCGTGGGGTCGTGCACCATTGGGGATTGTGACTTAGTCCATCCCGAATGACTATTTTACCGCGTATTTGACTGAAAACTATTTGCTATCATCATGTTTTGGGTTGAATGCCATATTTGGGCCTTGTGCCAACTATTTGGACCCTTAGGGGATTTTTACTGATATTTCCTCACTGTTTTGACTTTATACTTGTACTCAGTCATGCTATATTCTATTGTTTTCATAACTTAGCCATGTTTACTCTGTTTTAACACATTAAATGATATTCTAAATGATAGTTTGAGCTGAGCATCATGTTTTTTGTTGCCCGAGTGGTTTATGAGATTCTGATTGAGTAAGGTCGAGGGCCTGTGTTGTGAGGATACACTTATTTATGATTATGAGGCTGAGTGTCTGAGATTGTACGCCACGAGGTGGCTTGTTGATATGAGGTCGAGAGCCTACTGATTATATCACGAGATAGCTTGATATTGCGTTTGGGCCGTAAGGGGCCCCTCCCGGAGTCTGTACACCCTCAGTGAGCGCGGGTACCGATTGTGATCTGAGATATATCCCGATGGGCTGGTGTTGTTCCATGTTATGGCCTGAGGGGTTGATTCTGTTGGTATTGTGCCCGAGGGGCAGTTTTTATGTGTTTATCTTTTCTAGCTGCTTGTCATTTACTTGTTTAACTGTTAAAAATGGTATTTTCATGAAGCTTAAACTGAGCTAAGATGTTTTTAATAGATTTCACTGTTTTACTGCACTTACTGGTTTTACTCTTCCTCTGTATAGCATGTTGTTATGTTTTTACGTGATTTCTTATCGCTCAGTCTTTATTTATTATTATTACTCACTAAATTGAAGTACTCACTTTATTCCCTGCACCCTGTGTGTAGATTCAGGCGCTTAAGGTCCCGCTAGCGAGTGTTGATTCTTCCAGCTCAAGCGGATTCAGAGATTCACTAGGTAGCTGCTCGGCGTTCGCAGCCCAGTGCTTCTCCATCTATCTTATTTTCTCTTGTTTTAATTCTGTAATAGACTATGTAGACTCTTCCTGTTTTAAATCGGTTAGTCGATGCTCACGACTGGTGACACCCCGATGTCGGGCTATGTCTATTCCGTAAATTGTATTATTCACCATTATTTTGGGATTATTATCATGAAAGACTTAATTTGTATTATCTTAATTGCTTAAAAATGAATTGGGTGTGTGTCGGCTGACCTTGTCTTCACGAGAGGTGCCATCACGACCGGATTTGGGTTTAGGATCGTGACATTCATTGATCAAGAATTCAGAATAGAAGGGGAAAAGGAGGAGTGAAACTTATTAAAAAAAATATTAGTAAATCGAGTACGTTTCAATTAAATTTTTGAATATTGGAGATTAATTATATAAGTTAGTTGAATTAAGTAATATGATATTATGAATTAAAAGTTAAGATAGTTACGAGGTTAACTTTCACAGTAAGTAATAGAAGTTCTCCATGCAAAAAATGAGGGAGATTTGCTTCTATACCCGCTTTTTGGGTCACGTTTTAACTTATACTTGTTTTGCAAAAAAAATTGCAAGCATACCCACTTTTCGCATAAACTTTAGGCATACGGGTCTGAAGTAGCAAAGGCAATCACGCAAACTTTAGCATTCTAGTAGACGGGCCTGAAGTTATTTGTAATTGCTGAACTTAAGCATTCTACTAGCTGAAGTTTTGTTCTCTATTTGCTGAACTTCAGCATATTTTAGCTGAAGTTTTTCGAGGAAACTTAGTGTTGGCTGAAGTTTTTGTTTGTAATTGCTGAACTTAAGCATTCTACTTGCTGAAATTTTGTTCTCTAGTTGAACTTAACATGTTTTAGCTGAAGTTTTTCGCGTAAACTTAGTGTTGGCTGAAGTTTTTGTTTGTAATTACTGAACTTAAGCATTCTACTAGCTGAAGTTTTGTTCTACATTTGCTCAACTTCAGCATATTTTAGCTGAAGTTTCGTTCTATAATTAGTTTCTTTACTGCTTAATTAGGTAGCCATGTGATAGTATTCAGAATCCATCTGTGCGCATATCTTATTTTGGGGTGAGGTAGGATAGTCATGGAGTAGTTTTCAATTGTGGTAACTTGGTACTAATAGTTAACTTTCTGCAAATCCCCCGAAAATCGTCGCCTTGGTCAGCTAGGCAAAACTTGAGTTTCATTTGCGGAAGAGGAAAAGAAAGGAGCGCACAAGTAGCAGGAAAAAGGAGGCGCCTGAAGTTGTAAAAATCAGGGTATAGGTTAAATAATTTTAAAAATATGGGTATAGGTTAAATAAGTCGACCGAATAGGGCGCCCCGTGCAATTTTCACAAAAAATGACGTTCATCGTAACAAATAATAATAGTGAATCTTTCGGAAATATCTCAAATTAGTCATAACTTACCAACCTCTAGTTATTAATCATAGAATTATTAAAACTAATCAAGCACATACAAAAATTGAAAACCCAAATAAATAAGGATTCTTTCTCTCCAAGAATCACACGCAAAGATCTCCTTCCATATTTTTAAGCGTGATAAGCAACATTAAATGCAAGACGAAAAGGAAATTTCATGGATGAGGTAGCAAACAAGATGATGAAATACAATATATATATATATATACACACACACAAAAGTTTTCAAAATCTAAGCAAAATGGGACTTTTTTCAATGGGTACGGTTGAAATTTGAAACATGTAGATGAGTTAAGATATAAAAAATTGAGGAAGATTATGGAGGTAATTTGGACTCATTTGGTATCAAAATTCGTTGTTAAAATCAAGTTCAAATTTTTTTTTTTGCGATACATGTATCACACATGCATCTCACACATGAGTATATATGAATATATATGTGATACATGTTTGATACAAATATGATATATATGTGATACACAAATGAGACAGAGTGTGATACACATATCATTTTTTTCCATGTTCATCTTCTACTTTGAATTTTCTATTCAAATTACCTTAAAACGCTACCAAACAATCCCAAAACTGAGATTTAAGCTCCTTAAGATGTATTCAGTCTATTCCAACAACATCCATTCAGCAAAAAATTTGATATTTTTTTTACTACAAATAGCTAATTGGCTAATATTGATGATATTTTATTAATTAACTAATTTTGTACTAACTTACTTATGAGCTGGCATAACTGGTAATTTCCCATAACAAAACTGACATTTTCATGAAAAATAAAATTAGAGAAATCTATTGATTCCAAAGGATATAAGGGTTTAAGAACTCAAGACAGTACAGTTTTGGTGGCCAAAAGACACCTAAATACGGAAATTGTACCAATTTAATATGAGTAAAAGAATATAATAATAATAATTTGGTATCTGTCATTTAGGGACAGATGCCCCTAATCTATCTAAATTAAGCTCCATCTTAAATATAATGTTTCAAGATTAGGTTATGAGAAAAGAACAGTAATAATAATAATAATAATAATAATAATAATAATAATAATAATAATAATAATAATAATAATAATAATAATAATAATAATTAGGTATCTGTCACAAATGCTTATTTTATTTTTCAATTTTTATCCTAAATTTCTGAGATTTGGTTGAGGTTGTTTTATGCGTGAATTGAGATTATATAATAAACTTGTTATACGTGGAAAGAAATAATTTGATAAGAATATTGATAGTATAACAATTTAAGTACCTTAAAACATATAATAATAATAATAATAATAATAATAATAATAATAATAATAATAATAATAATAATAATAAAGTAAAATAATTCTTTAAGAACTAAGATAATTGATAAAATCTAAATATTAGTTGGAGCAAGTAATATAAAATTTAAAATTAATATTCTAAGAAAATTGACGTTTGCCCATAGGTCATAAGTGAGGGAAATCATTTTTCTCTTTTGATGAAAAATATTTTCTGGAAAATAAATGTTAGAGATAACTTTCTCATAAAGAATTTTTTCTTGGAAGTGACTTCCGTAATACCAAACATAAAAATAAATTGTTCAGATATCAACTTTTGCTTTTGCTTTTGCTTTTGCTTTTGCTTTTTCTTTATTTTATTTTGCTTGGACAATACCTGGGGCTGAAGGACTTCGAATTATTTCATTAGGTGAATAAATGAATATTATGACAAGACATGAGTTGAAATTAGATTCTTAGGTAACAAGAAAACAACCATCACATTCAAGCTATATTTCCTAAGTCAAATGTTGATTTCGAATTTGTAACATAAATTCTTTTTCTTAGCATTATGAAGGAATAGGACTTATCTATCTCACATAAAAATAATTGGTAGAGTTTCATATCCATGAACTTATTTATTTATTTATATATATATTTATCATATAATTTGTGTACATGAAGTTAAGTCTTATGGGAACTTAATAGGAAAAATGACACTGTATAACAGTTGGAAAAATAATAGCCAAAAAATGTATAAAATATGTATAATTTTTTGTATATATATGCATTTTGTATGTTATATACAAAAACTATACAAATTTTATACACTCTTTTAGCTATCAAATGTAAATAGTTTCTGACGCGAGCTAAAAATAATAATACCCCATCTTGATAATAGTCCTTAATTTGTCTCCTTCTCTTTCTCTTTCGATTATAGAGGTAAAAGGTGTGAATATTATCACACTCTGGTGTGATTGGTACGAAGAAAAATATTTTTCGGAAAATATTTTTTAATTTTTCCATGTTTGATTTGCTTAAATGTTTTGGAAAATATTTTCCATATGAAAAAATGTATTCCTTATCAAAAGAATGGAAAATATTTTCCAAAACTCCTTCTCAACCTTCCTCATCTTCACCAACCCACCCTATCCCTTCTCTCCAAAAAAGCTTTTTTTCTTTTCAAAATTTAATTTTTATTACCTTTTTCTTTTTGCAATTTTAAATTTCTGTTTTTTCGTGTTTCTGCACCATCCCCCCCCCCCCCCCCAACACACACACACACACCTCGCACAAAAAAAATTACTTTTTTTTTGTAATTTCAAATTTGTTTCTTTTTCGTTTTTCTGTCCCCCCCCCCCCCCTCCCTCCCCCCGGAAAAAAATATTTTTTATATATATTTTTCAGTTTTAGTTTTTTATTTATCGGTTTAAAGGTTCAAAATTTTGCAAGTTTCAAAGTTATGAGTTCGGAGGTTTATGTGTTTCGAAGTTTACGGGTTTAGAAATTATAAAGTTTTCGCGATTTCGAAAGTTTAGCGGTTCGAAAGTTTATGAAATTTGTGGGTTCGGAAGATTATTGGTTTGAAAGTTTATGGCTTCATGTTTATTATATCTAAATTATTTATGAATACTCTTGAGAAGTCATTTTTCTTAATTTGCGTACCAAACACTGAAAATAAATAAGATTACTACTTGTTTTCCAAGAAAATATTTTCCGTTATACCAAACACACCCTCTATGTTTAAGCAGGAGCAAGTAAATGTTATTTTGTAGTCTGTTTACAGCACATCACTTGGGGTGCGATCTTTTTCTGGACCCAGCAGAATATTTTGTGCATCTGACTGCTCCTAGAGTACCCTAAATCACGAGATACATCATATCTCTCTCTATACAAACATCCAAAATTGTTCTCTTTCTACACAAAGCAAGAAACAAATTTTCATTATATACAAAAGTTGAAGTAAGGTTTCTTTTATGAAAAAAAAAAAGTTGAGGTGAAGAGAGGGTCCATTCTTTCTTAATAATAATAATAATAATAATCCAAATAGATACTTCTTTAGGTAGTATGTAATTGTAGAAATTCCATTAAATGATGTAATTCTCCATCTTCACATTCTACTTATAGTTGTGGCCTTTATCTTTGCCAACCCCACTTTGTCAAGTTTCTATGTAACACTACAAGATCATTGTAGTGTGAGTGGCTCCCTATGTGTCTTGCTTGCTACTTTTCACAATTTTAGCCAAAATAAAAGTTCAAACCTTTGGGCTTAGGTACTCAACACAAATAGGCAAAAAGAAAGAGAGAGACGTAGCAAAAGTGATGGTGGTGGTGCTCACTGCTCACAGTGAGAAAACTGTTTACTCGCACTTAGTGTTTATATTAACCGATTATAGTTAAGTGGTAAAATTAAGAATTTTTGAGAAGGTGGTGAGATAAAAATATACATTCATTAATCATGATTAAGCGATAAAAGTTAATATACATCACAATTCATGCATTAATTAATTTAGTATAAACACTAAGTGCATGTAAGATATTTCTATTGATGGGGTGTGTGTTTTCTAGCTAGAATTTGTTTGGCCAAGCTTTAAAAATCAGTTTATTTTGAGAAGTACTTTTCGAAAAATACTTATAGAGAGAAGCAGTTTGTGTTTGGCATCAATTTGAAAAACACTTTTGAGTAACAATTTGTGTTATGACCAAACTTTTCAGAAAGTGCTTTTAAGTATCAAATTACGAATAAGGATATGAAGAAACTTACTTAATAGTTAGTATTATATAAGTAGATAAATATTCAACAAATATTTATTATTAAAGATAATAATTAATTTTTTAAATTTTATTTAAATAAAATTAAAAAGTACTTTATTCTTTCAAGATAATTTAAATATATCAAAAAATCATTCAACAAATATAAAGGTTCACCTTAAAAATCATAATTTAAATTAAGTAAGGTTATTTTGGTATATATAATATTTTACTAAGGGTATTTTTGGTAAGAAAAAAATTCAAAACTGCTTCTGCTTCTAGAGATAAACTAACTTTTTGTACTTCTCAAAAACTGATTTTATTTCTACCAAAAACACTTTTTCTCTCCAAAAAGCTTAGCCAAACACCTTAAGTTTAGGAGAGAAAAAAAGCAAGTTTGAGATAGTGCCTTCTTTTAGAAAAGGTAGTCATATGAGAGATTTTAACTGTTTGGGGACTAGAGGGATTTTCAAGAGACAATTTGAAAAGAAGCTTGATATTTTAACTCGAATAGTTAATAGCTTTTGAAATTATATGTTGTGAAACAAAAGGTCGAATAGGCATACCTTGCGAAAATGTAATCGTCGAATGTCACCACATTTTCAGAATGGCTTAGAGATCAGTTTTTAACAGAAATACATGATTCAGTGTTTACACTTTACATACTCAGGTCTTTACTCTTTGTAAAGCAAAATTACCAGAAAGAAACAGAAAATAAAGGAAAGAAAAGCGAATCTCCTCCAGCATAATTTAAAGATCTCTGTGAACCGAAATGCAGTGTATTCAAATTTCATACTAAACAAAGTTGGAATTGCATAATATACAAATAATACATACTATATGTAATTACAAAAACAAGCAACATACCAGACAGGGATTTCTTATTTCATGCCTATTTTTGTACTTAGAATAGAGTTGTAAAAGAATGGAATGCAGTCTTTCAATGCAAAGTACATCCATTGTACAGCTCATTACACAAAGTATGCCGCATTCACGCAGGGTTCGGGGAAGGGCCGCACCCTAACGGAGTGATGTAGACAGCATACCCTAACGCAAACATTAGTGGCTTCTTCCACGGCTCGAACCCGTGCCCTATAGGTCATACTGAGACAACTTTACCATTGCTCTAAGGCTCCTCTTCAATAGTAAAATATTGTCGAAAGTTCTTGGACACATACAAAGTCTGTGAGCAGTTATCATCCCCAGAGAAAGAGCCAAGCTCCAGATGTTGCCGCTATCCTGCGCATGCAAATGTACAAAATGTTAGGAAGCTTTCAATGTCATCAGTAATTTGGTTTTCAGTAAAAGGGAAGCTTGTGCTAAGAATGATTTTCACCCTTTTCTCATTACCATAAAGAATCAATAAATGGCAAATTACCTCAGAATCCGACACCAGTCATAAAGATGGATAGTGCAAGTGCAACCCTTTAGGCCCCAACAAAATATGACCTGATGACAAAACAAGAAAAGGATGCTCAATGGTCACACCATTTTCTGTAAACAAAAATGTAACTTGAGAGCTTTTCTCCTATAAACTACCAGTTTCCAGAAAGATTGGCAAATAATCAAAAGTACAAAACAAAGAGTTCTGAATTCAAGTCTCCAGTAGTATCCAGATAAGCTCAGGTAAAGAAGGCTGCTGATAAAATGGAATAGTTAAAGAGTACTAAATCGAGTAGGCAGAATTAATAACTTCAGATGCTCCAAAGTAGAAGCCATCAAAGAGAAATGCTAAAGAAATGATAGGCTGGCCCTGTATATCAAAAAGATATACATGTAATACTCGCATGGTAGCAGTTGTGCAAACACACTTTCGAGAATGGCGTTTAAACCATGTCACCTGTTTACACATGCTTTAGGACAGCAAGACAAAGAATGCAGGGAAATGAAAATGAATAGTCAACAAAAACTAGCAGCACCAAGGCCCATGACATAGAGTAACAGCCATTTTATGAGTTTCTGCATAGTCAGCTTACAAAGAACTATGCAGGATAAAATCATGAAACTTTGCTCAACATCCAAGAAAAATTCAATACTATGTATAAGAACCTTGAAATGATTAGATACCCCATGTTCATAAATTGGCACTTTTGAAGAGAGAAACATCATTTTACTTTTTGATGAGTTGCAAACATCATGAAGTCATTGAAGATAGCTCATCATTACGAATAATACTATTCTTGTAGAGGATGTTGCAGTTTCATCCTAGTCTGCTATCCATGCGCACTTAGGAACTAAACTCGTACCTTCATTAGATATCACTCAAATTTTGGATCAAGTCAGTAAAAGCAATGAAATAAAGGAAAGTAAATTCTTTGGTATTCATAGAAACTTAGACTAAGATCCATATAGATGATATCTACTGGTTGGAAATAGGATATAGTCTTGTTACTAAGTTGATTTTGAACCTATTGCTTTTCTAGGATTATTTTGCCCTTATTATAGATTTATATGCTAGTAATAATATAGAGAACTTTTAATATTATTATTATTATTTATATAATTTTAACTTACTTTTTACTTTTATTTTTATTTGGTAAAAATAGAGAAACATGTTCAATGAGGATTCATATAGCCGACCCTAACTTGTTTGGGACTAAGGTTAAGTTGTTGTTAGAAACTTAGACTAGTATAACTTCAGGTTTCGGGCTTTGGAAAATAAATAATTACTGAGCTGAATTTACATCTCCAATCATGGAATCTCCTTTTGTCTTGAACTTTGTCACTAAACTGACCAAGCAATTAAATCAGGAAAGTGAAGCAACTGAAATTGCCCCTGCTCCTCCCTGCCTTTTGCTTTCCTCAGAAAGAAAACATAAAAGTAATAAAGTACAGAGAGAGGTGCTTTGATAATGTTTAAGGACTCTCTTTGTCCTACCCATGTAACAGTAGGACTTCCATATGAATCCTCTTGCAAAAATTTGTTTAAAGCTCTGTAACTGTGTTCTAGACAACCATTAAGCTCAAACATAATAAATATTTGGTGAACACTACTCCTCAAGCAAACTAGGGATAACAAATATCTGCCTTTTCATTTCCTTAGAGATGTGAGAGTAATGCACAGTAATTTATCTTAACTCACGGTAAAGAAAGTAGTTTTATTTCTAAAGTAGCAAAAACGATCTCCACTGTCAAACCATCAAAATCAATTGGCAAGTGACATACTTTCTATATGTCCTTATTCCACAAAATTATCATGCAGATTCAACATAGATCAATAGAAAAAAGGGGAAAAGAAAGAAATGTGTTATCCTACTTGCCCGGCAACAGCTAATCCATCAGCAAGCAGAGAAGTTGCTAGCTAAAGCTGCAAGCCGGTCTGAAAGGCATTATGAACGTGATCCCAGCAGCCCAGCCTTGTCGCTAATGCTGCCAAGGTTAGAAAATATTGCAGTTATTAACGCAAGTAATAGCAGGAAACTTAAACCGCAGACAAGAAGAAATTACACTTTTTTACATATCGGAAGACGACAAACATTCAAGTGACAAATAATGGGACTAACACAATGCTGGCTACGCTATTGCAGAGTACATTTGAAAGGGGAAATAAGTAAATCTAGAATATTATTCACTTGCAGGGGAGATTTCTCAAACGCTGGACGCACAATGGAAGAGCACATGACCACTAGATTTATGTATCTTTGCATTATCTGGTCACTGTTTCATTAATTTTTTAAATGAGCAGAAGGAATAAAATCATTTGGAGCTGATCACAATTAAAGACCAAATAAGACCATGTTCCAACATCTTCGTCGAAATAATACAGTACTTCAGAATTGGGTTTCATTTTCCAATACAATCATTGTGATGGGAATCATAGGGTGTCAAATATTAATTTACGCATCAGCCATCACATGAAGCAAAAATAACTTCCGGTCTCATCTTGTGTCTTGCCTATAGCCAAAAATCATGACCATAATGTTTCACGTGTTTTTACAAGGTCAGTGCTTCATGCATGTTACAGAGTAATACTTAACACTCCTATTACGATCCTCTAAGGAAATATAATCTTCTACTTTTTTTTTTTTTGAATTGATAACATTTGTATATATTAATAAAATCAGTACATAGGTTGTACTGAAAACCATATTTACAGGTAAATGCTAACTAGATGTGCTAGTGTGCAATCCTAGCAAGATCCTAGTATGTCTAAGATTGAACAATGTATCTTCTGTGTAAATATGTTTACACCAAAAACAAAAAAGAAGAATACAATTGAGTTTGATCTCCTGCACTGAGTTGCTTCTGTCTTCAAAACATCTAGCATTTCTTTCCTTCCAAACTGTCCACCAGATACATGCTGGGACAGTCCCACATCTATCTCTGTTAGTTGCTTCAGCTCCAGCTTCTTCCCAACTAAGAAGAACTTCAGTAATCCTGCAGGACATTGTCCATGAAATACCCCTAAGACTAATAAAAAAATTTCATAGTTGGTCTGTTATCTTGCAGTGTAGAAATAGATGGCTAACTGTCTCAGCATTTTCCCCACATAGAAAGCATCTTGAACACAAAGAGATTCCTCTCTTTATAAGATTATCCTGGATTAAGACAGCCTCCTTTGCTAGTAGCCAAGTGAAACAAGCTACCTTATAGGGAATCTTGGTTCTCCATATATGCTTCCATGGCTAATCATTTATCGGTGGATCATTTTGATTCAAAATCTTATATGCTGCCTTCACCTGATAGACCCCTCTGTTGTGTCTCTGTCACCAAAGCGAGTCCACCCCTTCCTGTGTTGCTTTAAATGCTTCCAGCTTGTTGTAGAAGTCAGTTAATCTTGCTATCTCCCAGTCGTTCAACTGTCTTCTAAGAGTGAGTTTCCAACCTTGAGAACTCCACATTTCAGCTACTGTCTTCTGTTGGTTTTGTGCCAAACCAAACATATCAGGGTAGAGTTCCTTTAGGCATCCATGTCCCAACCAGTTATCATTCCAAAATGATGTTTTCCTTCCATTGTTCATTCTTATGAAAGTGTGACTCTTCATTGTAGGCCAAAGTTCCCTGATGGATTTCCACACACTAACTCCATATGATGTGCTGACTTTCTTTGACACCCAGTTATTTTCCTAACCATACTTTGCTTTGATCACTTTGCTCCATAAGGTTTGGGGTCCTTGAGAATATCTCCATAGCCATTTCATTTTGAGAGCCTTGCTTTGATTCTTCAAGTTTTCTGATTCCCAGACCACCTTGCCTTTTCACCACTGTAAGGGATTTTCATTTGACTAAATGGAAGACCTTTTTCTCCTTATTCCCTTGTCAAAGGATCTTTTGAGTTTGTCCAACTGTATAATTCCGGCTGGAATTGGGGACAAGGACATCACGTAAGTAGGAAGTGAGTCTAATACTGAGTTAATTAACACTACCCCCCCCCGATAGATATTGTGCTTTCCACCTTGACAGCTTCTTATCAGATTTTTTAATAACTAAGTTCCAAATCTCTTTGGATTTAGATCTTGCACCCAAAGGCATCCCAAGGTAAATAGTAGGTAGAGACCCTACATCTCCTCCTAGTACCAGTGTCAGTTGATCCATTTTATAAACTTCATTAATAGGAAAAATATGGGTCTTTCTCCGGTTGATGTGGAGTCCTGAGATTCCCTCAAACAAAACCAAGATGATCCTCAAAAACCTCAGTTGCTCCTCTTCAGCATCACAAAAGACTAGAGTATCATCAGTATATTGGAGATGTGTGATCTCTAGACTGTTTGATCCATTCCTGTCAACCTCAAAACCTTTAACCCATCCATTGACTTTTGGTGCCTTAATCATGTTGTTCAGGCCTTCCATGGCTATAATGAAAAGGAAGGGAGATAAGGAGTCACCTTGTCTTAGACCTCTATGAGTAGGGAAGAAGCCTTCAAGAGATCCATTTGTGAGAATGGAGAACCTGACAGTAGAGATACAGAATTTCATCCAATTGATCCATTTCTGCCCAAAACCCATTTGTTCTACCATTTTCAGCAGAAAACTCCAGTTGACATGATCATAGGCCTTCTCAATATCTAGTTTACATAGAATTCCTGATTTTTTCTTTTTGATTCTTGAGTCCACAGCTTCATTAGCAATCAACACTGCATCCATTATTTGTCTTCCTTTGATGAAAGCCATCTGTTGAGCATCTACTAGTTTGCCTACCACCCTCTTAAGCCTTTCAGTCAAGACTTTTGAGAGCAGCTTGTAGAAACTCTCTATCAGACTGATTGGCCTGAAATCTCTCAATTCTTGGGCCCCTGTCTTCTTTGGAATTAGAGCTATGTATGTTGCATTGAAGCTTTTCTCAAACATCTCCTGGGAATGAAAGTTGTTGAAAGCCTCTGTGATGACCTGCTTCAAAATATCACTTAATGAAAAAGTCATTGTGTATCCATCAGGACCTGGGGCTTTGTCACTTGCACACATCTTCAGGCAGCTCAGGACTTCTTGCTCCTCAAATTTGCTTTGTAGAGACTCCTTCTCTAATTCTGAAATTATGGGACAATTTTCGAAATTGGCTGCAGGTCTCCACTCTTCAGGTTCTGTGTATAACTTCTTGTAGAATTCAATGATCTCATTCTTTATTTTGTTTGGCTCCTCCACTGTTTCATCTTGAATCACTAGTTGGTCAATATTGTTGCATCTCTTGTATGCATTGGCAGTGCGATGGAAAAACTTTGTATTCCTATACCCTTCTTTGAGCCACAGGGCCCTTGATTTCTGTCTCCATGCACTTTCTTCATTCTTGAGGTGATCCTCAAATTCCATGAGAATAGCTGCCTTCCTCACTGATTCCTCCTCTGTCAGAGCTCTTGATTGTTGTGTTACATCAAAACCTGCCAATTGACTCAGCAGTTTTGATTTTTGCGTTCCCAGGTTTCCCTTACAAGTTCTGCTCCATTCTTTTAGCTTGCCTTTGAGAGCTTTTAATTTGCAAGCTAAAATATAGTCTGGTCTTCATGAAAATTCAAAAGATGTCCACCGGTTCCTGATTCTGTCATCAAAACCTTCGGAGATCAGCCACCAATTTTCAAACTTAAAGTATGATTTAGCTTGCTCCCAAGCACCACAACATAGAGCCACGGGGACATGATCAGAGATCAGTCTTTGTTGGAGAGTTTGCTTGATATTTCTGAAGCTATCATCCCATTTTTCTGAAATTAGAAATCTGTCAATTCTAGAAGCAGTTGTATGATTATCCCCTTTGAACCAAGTATTAGGGTCTCCTTCGAGTTGAAGATCTATCAACTCCATGTCTTCTATGAAATCCGAGAATTCCACCATCTCTCTGGACCTCCTCAAGCAGTCCCTTTTTCAGAGGGGTACCTTGTGACATTAAAGTCACCACAAACTGCCCAAGGGCCTTCCATCAGTCCCCTTACTGCACCAATTTCCCTCCATACTGTTCTTCTTTCTATTCTGCAATTAGGAGCATATACTCCTGTTATATGACATTGGAAGTTTTGTAAAAGAGCCTTGAACTTGCATGTCAAAGTGTATGCACCAATCTGTAACACCTCCCATTTCCATACTCTGCAATCCCATAGTAACAAAATTCCCTCTCTCGTGCCACTAGCTTCTAAACATGCGTACCTTACCCATCTCCCACCCCAAATTTAACTGACAGTTTCCTTGATATCCCCCTCCAATTTTGTCTCCTGCATACAGATAATGTCTAGCTTCCAGTTGAGTACTTGACTTTTTATGATCTCCCTTTTCTTCTTGTCATTTAATCCCCTTACATTCCATGATATTAAATTGATCTTCATATTGCAATAATAGACAGATCTTTCCCCCTATTTCTTTTCCCATCGCTCTTGAATTTGACATCAAAAGAGGCTAAACCTTTTAGTTCCAGTGGGCTTTTGAACCTTTGTTTCTTCACCTCCACCTCTGTCTCCAATCTTCTGACTTATCTACAACTGTCAATTTGCATAAGTAACTCCAGTGCTTCTTCTTCATGGCCTTGAAAATCTACTCCGAACATTTTTCCCAGTTTAATCATATTCTAATGGACCCACAGTGTCGAGTCCATCTCTTTATCCATTACTGAATTGTGGTGTTGTACTGAAAGAGGAGTAGCCTCCTCTACCTCCCAATTTTGATCAGTATTGAAGTGACATAGCTGTTGATGGTGCCCCAGCCTGCTATCAACTTGATCTTCCCTCATTTTCATGCTTATGCTAGCTCCCCTGCCTTATGTCCCAATTTTCCTGTCTCTGCTTCACATTCTGACTGGTCGCAACTCATATGTGTTGTTGCATGTGCCATAATTTTGAGGTTTGCAATAGGAATTGGATCCACTGCGTTGGTTTCTTGAACTTTCAAGCAAGAGACGTGGCCCAGTTCCTCAATATAAGGCGTCAATCTTCTTTCTTCAGTGGGCTCACATAAAAGATCATTAAAAATGACCTGGGCTGCAGAATCAGCCCATTTAGTTTCAACTCATTCAGGCCCAGATCTATTGAATTAAAACTTGGACCTTGCATTTGTTGCACACATGTCTTTCCCTTATTTTTAATTTGCAATATAGTACACCCCATGTGCTCGCCTATCATGTCTACAGCTGTTTGACTGCCTTTATCCATTAGTTGCTCATAGGGTTCCTTTGTCCACTGGTCTCTTGTGAGTTTCGTTCCTTTCTCTCTCTTTCTTCTCCGGCGCTGTCTAGGTTTTCCGACGACTTCAGCTTAAATCTTGCCTGTTTTTCAGTCTAGATTGGGATGAAAAATCTGATCCCTCTCTTTCAATCACAATCTCATTAGGTATCTTTCTGCCATCACCGGCTATTTGAACTCTGGCCCACTTGAGATGGTTTTTGAGATCAGTTTCTTCTTCAGTAGTTATCCATCCTCAACAGAGATCTCCTATTTCTTTGAAGATCTTTTGTGACCACAGCTGTAGGGGAATTCCCATGGCTCTAATCCAACAGGTTTCCACAATTTGAGAGTTTGGTATGCAGCCAGCAGTGTAGTTCCACCATTCCAAATGAAACTTGAACTTTTTCCATCTCCATTCTCCTTGCAGGATCTGCTCAGCCATATATCTATTCGGAAATTCGAATAGAAACATGTTACCAGTCATCTCATACATGTTGACCCCAAAGGCTTTGTTCCATAAAGCAATAGCCCATCGCCTTATGTCTGCTAATGTGGGTCTCTCAGTGATTTCCTTTCCAAAGTACTCAATAATGCATCTTTTTAGTAAACTAGTGTCCTCAATTCCGGGTGGTTCCACAACAGAGATATCTCCTTTTTTTGTACTGACATCTGCCTCTCGAAGAGTATTGGATTGCCATTTACTCTCCTTAACTGCTTTGACATAAGGATAGTTATCCACAGTGTTTCTGGGTGGAACTGTGTTTATTCAATTTGGGGGCATCATAAATGAATCTTTCTATCTTAAATGCTATGTCTGTCCAGCCTGCATTCAAGGCCAACTCTAGGATAATAATGACTGACCTTTCTTCTCCCTTTAATGACAAAATACTCATATACCTTCCATGAGCATTGAATTTCCTAGTACAGAAATATTCTGTCAATTGGTCCTTATTTTTCCATCTCTTCACTAAATTCTTATGATCTTTCGATGCTTCTTTAAGTACGTAGCAAATCCATTCCATTATCTTTCTGCCCATGGATGAGCGTCTCATCATATTGCGACTTCTCTCCACCCATTCAAACCATATGTCTTTGTTGGAATTCCGTCTGGTGATATCGAAAGATTTGAAGCCAGAATTGAAGTATATCCTGTTTTCTCCCATATTAGTTCTAACTACTGCTTAGGTTATGTAAAAAAAAGGTTTGGTAGTAATCACAGTGGGTGAATACTCATTTAGAAGAAAGAAATGTTAGATTCCTGTGAAAAGTACACCGGAAAGGGTATTCTGCAATCCTAGGAAGTAGGAGAGAGAAGGTTCTTGGGAAGAGTGCCTGGGAGCATTTTCAAATTCCAACATGAGTAAACTTTCGTAACATGTATCAGCCTATAATCTTCTACTTTTAAACTTAGTACGATATATTTATGTAGTATGATTATCCAAATCATAAACAATTGGGAATCTAATATCCCTCAACTAACTGTTAACCAAAATCTGAAACTATATGGTTCCTACCCTGCCGCAAACAAAAGTCTCGCATTTATGTGGAGGAGAATAGAGGGGCGGACCCCATTATTCACCGAGTTTCGAAAGTGCACCATCGGCCCTCAAGGGTTTCTTGGTTATCAAAAAAAGGTATGGCAATAGAACTTCCAAAATTGAAGCTTTATAAAGCAAAACATTGTTAGGCTACATGTGTGGGCTGCTCAGGAACTGAAATTAAGAGGTGTTAGAAAAGACAGTTTCTCAACCATTCATTTCATTCCAATCAACTTATAGGTCAAGTGATATGCAACTTATACAAAGTCAGATATTCAAATAGATTTCAGGAATTTGACTTCTAAAAGTTTGACAAACAGGTTCAACACTTCAGCTCTCGCGTTTCTAGAAGTCCAAGATTACAAGAGAAGAAATTTTGACAGATTAGAAGAGTAGGTAACTAGCAAGAAGATTAGAACCACCGTAACCTAAACACCCATGGTCGCTTTCCACTATAGAAGTGGCCAACTCCTCCCAAATCCTCTTCTTCGACCCCTCTCTACAGACCCGTACACTCTTTCAAAACCCTATCATGAACTCTATGTTTCTTTTACTTTGATTACCTCCAACTTTCTCGTCCCATAAAAGTATTATGTCCCTAGCATTCTCACAAGTCGGAACGGTATCATACTTTATCCACATCCCTCCCCAAAAAGTTCTTGTAATAGCATCGGACATAACCTTCATTTTGGTTTCCTGCAAGCATAGTAAATACGCCTTCTAATTCCCTTAACCCCCCTTGATGGTGACCCTTTTGTTTGGGTCATGTATCCCCCTTACAATTCAAGATATAGTCTTAATACACATAAACTTCCTATCCTTCACCCTATCCCCCTTCTCCTCTCAATGCCACCCCTCTCTTTCCCCAAATACCTCCTATCATACACCAAAAGGCTACCTCTTCCTTATTGAGATTCCACTAGCCTCCTTCCCATTCCCACCCTTCTATCCCCTTTTGCATTATCACGACTCTTATAAACTCTTGTTCTATGTTTAACAACTCTATGATCTTGTCTTCCTTCCCCTTGAACTAAACACCCCAAGAGTTCCCCAAACCTTAAGAATCTACCACCCACCTATTTAGTCATACTCTTTCCTCCTTCTATGATAACTAATAGGCGAGTATTTTCCTCTTCCTCTACTCTTGCCCCCAATACACACCCTCCCCCATAAGAACCCTTCTTTATCCCGACCATCTCCCCCATTTTCTTACACCAACTCAAGGTTTTCCAAGCTGAAGGTTTTAGGTGGTTGTTTCAATAGACTGCAAATGGTTGGAAATCCTTGACGAGCCTTAGTTAGCTTGTCCCACTTCTCATTATAAACAACTGCCTTCCCCCTACTCATTTTATAAATTTGTGCTCCCGACGAGTCACCACACTGATGTTACCCCTTTGGCACTAACTAGTTTCCTCTCTACAATAAAAACAACACTAGAGTTATGCTCCCTAGCCTCCAACTTGAGTAGAGAAGAGGCCAAGGGCTTTTGACCCAACCCTAAGACATGTGACCACTCTGTGTGTTTTAGTAACCCGATTCAATATAGTCCTCCATGTCATAAACCTAATTCAAGGGCACTCTAATCTTTTTGCCATAGTTTTTAAATTTCTAAGTTGATCGGACTCGGGTGCGGGTGTCCGATACGGGTGCGGATCTAAAGGTCGGATCCTTCATGATCTAAATTATAAGATTCGGGGGTACGGATATGGATGCGGCGATTTGGCTAAAATAATTCAAATATTTAAAAATAGAGTTATAGAAATATGTCCAAATTATGAGACATTATGTGGAAAACTTGCAAGGTATTCGAAAATATTAAACAAGAAGAGAATCCTAAAAGGCGATAAAAGGAAAAGGACCTACGTAGAAATTTCTATATATAAGGTATTTCATTTTCTCCGGTATCACCCTAACTTTTGTTTTGTTTTTAAAAATCATTGTATCTGTCCCTAATTCCTCCGTCGATTTTGATCAAAGTACCCAAAATTAGTTGAACAGATCCGGTGGATCCTACACCCACACCCATCCCACGTCGTGTCGACACGGGTGCGACACCAAAGGAAAGAGTTCGAGCACTTAGCTAAATTCTTCATCTCCCCCAATTTAAACTAACCGCCAAATTTACCCCTAAACATGCTCGTTCTCGGCATATCCACCGTATTTGCCAACCATGAGAAACTCCCCCTCTTTTATGCACTGCCTCTCTCTCTTTCCCTCGTAATCCCTTCCCTCTCTCTTCCCTACCCCGAAAATCTTCTCTCACACAAGAAAGGCCTTAGTGTAAAACTCCGAAAACAAACAAACTTTGTGCCAAACCTACCTATCACCAACTACTACTGACTTAGGTATATTACCACCATTCCTCACCAAAACACTAACCTTTGACATGTCATGCTTGCTACATATAACGTCTACAAAACCCCAAACATGTCCCCCTACTTTCTTGAAAAAATCGAAACACAATATGTGTGCTCATAGGTGCAACCACATCGCCGTCATACCTAGGGTCAACACATCCTAACATATCACTCCATCTTTCAACCTTTAGAAAATTTCCATCAATCAATCTTTGGCCTTCAGAAAATATTATTGTGGTTTGCTCGTTGCTAGTGAATCTAAAAGGAAAACTCGTGTCACCGTAGGGTGACACTTGTCAAGCCAGAAGCTAGCTCTCACGCCTCTAACGCCTATATATAATATAACCTTTGGTGAGCCAACCCACTTTCCAACAATCCTGAACCAATATGTCCTCAGAAAGCTCTTCCTCCTATTGGTATACTCGTTTGACACCTTAAATTGTAGCTCGTAGCTCCTTGCAACCATTTAATATTCAAGGAAGAGGTATATGCCGGCAGATACACTCTATTTACTTGTACTCTCTTTTGCTATGCATCTTCTTGATGCCTTTAATGAAATTCTCCTACTTCATCCCAAAAAAAAAAAAAAAAAGGTATAAGGTACAAGGAACTCAAAGGTTTAGTTAATTTTGATGTCAAATTCAAAAGCAATTGGGAGAGAAATATAGGGAAGTTACAATCAATTGGTGCTCCATGAAGATAAACATAATCTCATGGAACGTTAGGGGGATAAACACTAAGGGGAAAGGAGCACTTTGAAGAGTCTAATACACATGTGGAAAGCAGATATCTATTGTCTGCAAGAAACCAAGGTAGAAGGGGATATAGAGGAGTTTGTGAAGCAGTTATGGGCAAATAGATGGGTAAAATATGAATGTTTACATGCTAGTGATACTAGAGGGGGAATTTTAATGATGTGGGATAGTAGAGTTTGGAAGGGGGAAGTTACATGTACAGGATTACATTCCTTGACATGTAACTTCATGGCTATGACTCATGATTTTTCTTGGCATCTAACAGGGGTGTATGGTCCAAACAGCAGGAAGGAAAGGCAAGGGATGTGGGAAGAAATTGGGGCAGCTAGAGGGTTATGTGGAGATCTCTGGGTAGTATGTGGAGATTTTAACACCCCTAGGTATATTTCAGAAAAGAAGGATTGTACCACCCTAACTAGAGATATAATTGATTTCTCAAATTTCATTGATGACATGGAATTGGTAGACCTTCCTTTAATTGGAGGCATGTACACAAGGAACTGGGGGGGGGGGGCACTCAAGATTCTTCTTCCAGGATTGATAGATTCCTCATCTCCACAAGTTGGAATGATGAATTCAGGAGTATTAAGCAGTCTATCCAACAGAGGGTAGATTCAGATCATTTTCCTCTCTCCTTGCAATGTGGTGACTGGGAATACAACAAATCGTATTTCAAGTTTGAAAACTGGCGGATAGGTGTAGAGGGTTTTAATGATCAGGTGAAGACATGGTGGGATTCTTTTGTAATTGTAGGTAGACTAGATTACATCTTGGCAAGCAAATTGAAAGCTCTGAAACGAAAATTAAAGGAATGGAATCTAACTAAGCATGGGAATCTGGAGGCCACCAAGTCCAATATTCTTAACCAGATCTCAGAGTTGGACATAATTCAGGAGCAGAGAAATTTGAATGAAGAGGAAGTTTTACTGAAAGCAAACCTATTCATGGCATTTGAAGAGGTTGCAAAAAATGAGGAGATAGCTTGGAGACAAAGGTCCAGAGCCTTGTGGTTGAAAGAGGGTGACAAAAATACTAAATTCTTTCAAAGGACTGCAAATGCACATAAGAGATACAACAATATAGATCAGCTAGGGGCAAATGGTGTAACATTGGAAGATCCACTAGCAATTAAAGAGGAGGTAGTGAGGTTTTATCAGCAACTTTTTACTGAGTCTGAGCATTGGAGACCAACTTTCGACATGATAGATGGTCCACAAATCACTGATCAAGAGCAAGATTGGCTCCAAAGACCTTTTGGAGAACAGGAGGTGCATGAATGCATTAAATTTTGTGCTATTGATAAAAGCCCAGGGCTCGATGGCTTTAGCATGGGTTTCTATTCTCAATGTTGGGACATCATCAAGGGTGACATAATGCAAGCTATCCAAAATTTTCAGTCATGAGTACTTTGAAAAGAGTCTAAATGCAAGCTACATAGCCTTGATACCAAAGAGAAATGGGACAAAGGAGTTAAAAGATTATAGACCTATAAGTTTAATCGGCATGGTGTATAAGATCATCTCCAAACTTCTGGCGGAAAGATTAAAATCAGTGATCTCTAAACTGATTGGCAAACATCAAATGGCTTTCATCAAAGGAAGACAAATAATGGATGCTGCTCTTATTGCTAATGAATGTGTGGATTCTAGATTAAAGGGGAAAAAGCCAGGAATATTGTGCAAATTAGACATAGAAAAAGCTTTTGACCATGTGAATTGGGATTTCCTGATAAATATGCTGAAGCAAATGGGTTTTGGCACAAAATGGAATAACTGGATTAGATTGTGTATCAGTACAACTAGATTCTCAGTGTTGATCAACGGGTCACCTGAAGGTTTCTTTCCTGCTCAAAGGGGATTGAGGCAGGGAGATCCTTTATCCCCTTTCCTCTTCATTATAGCCATGGAGGGATTGAACAACATGCTCCATACAGCCCAACAAAATAATTGGATTAGAGGATTCAAGGTTAACAACAGACAAGGAGGCAGCATGGAGATCACTTATCTCCTTTATGCAGATGATGCTATCATCCTATGTGATGCAGAGGTAGATCAAATGAGGATGTTAAGAGTTATCTTAACAATTTTTGAAGGGATATCTGGGCTTCACATTAATTGGAGAAAAAGCCTAATTTATCTGGTTAATGAATCTCAACAAATCCAGCAACTTGCTGGGATCCTTGGTGGTGAAATTGGTGCTTTTCCAACAATATACCTTGGAATGCCTTTGGGGGCCAAATGCAGATCCATTGATATATGGAATGGGGTCCTGGAGAAATGGGAAAAGAAACTAGCAAGGTGGAAAAGTCAATACCTCACGCAAGGAAGCAGGTTAGTCCTCATCAACAGTGTACTTGATGCTCTTCCTACATATCTGATGTCCTTATTCCCTATCCCACCAAAGATAGAGAGGAGAGTGGATGTTTTAAGGAGGAACTTTCTATGGCAAGGCAACAAAGAAAAAAGAGGGTACCATTTAGTTAAATGGAAGGCTGTTACTCTCGGCAAGAAACATGGAGGCTTGGGAATCAAAAACTTGAGGAAACATAACCAAAGCCTTCTTATCAAATGGCTGTGGAGATAAACTAATGAAGAACATTCACTATGGAGGATGGTAATTAAAGATAAATATGGGGAAGAGGGGCCTTGGAAAACAAAGAAAGTAACCTCTCCATATGGGGTAAGTGTTTGGAAGGCAATTAGAGCTCTTTTTGGGAAGACAACTGGTTGTTTCTCTTTGGCAAATTTTCAGCAACAAAATCAGCTTTAGAGTAGGGAATGGACAGAACACCTCTTTTTGGGAAGACAAGTGGTTGGGGCATGAGCCTTTGAAGACAATGTATCCTGATATTTTTTCCATAAATCAGCACCAAAAGGCTACTATCTACGATGTTTGGTCAGCTCAAGGATGGAATCTCACTTATAGAAGATTTTTAAATGATTGGGAGATCACTAGAATCACAGACTTCAACAACACACTCAATCAGTTTATGGGGGTGAATTTGAATGTTGATAAGGCATGGTGGCTGGGGCACAGTTCAGGAAGGTTCTCTGTTAAATCTTCTTATCAAGTGCTTAATCAAACAAACATAATGACTGATCTTTGGCCATGGAAACACATATGGAAAGTCAAAATCCCTTACAAAGTGGCATGTTTTGTTTGGTTGGTAGTTAAACAGGCATGTTTAACACAGGACAATTTGAAGAAAAGAGGTGTGCAATTGTGCTCAAGATGTCATCTATGTGGAAGAAAAGCAGAAACTAATAGTCACCTGTTCTTACACTGCATAGTGACTGCTCAAATTTGGAACATATTCCTAGCTCTAACAGGGATACATTGGGTCATACCAAATAGCACCAAGGACCTGCTGTCATGCTGGAATAAGGTGAGAAGAAGTGCAAGTGAGAAGAATAGTTGGGATCCGATTCCTGCCTGCATATGGGTGACTATCTGGAAAGAGAGAAATTCAAGATGTTTTGAAGGCAATGCCAGCTCAACTCATAAGATAAAAATGAATTGCCTACTATTATTCCATTTTTGGTGTAAACAAGAATACACAGTGGACACAGAAGCTTTAATAGATGTTCTAGGGACTCTGTAAGAAGATAGGAATTTTTGTTGTATATTTTGGTCCATTTCTCTGTAATTATGGCCAGCACAGCCTTTGTGCTTCTGAATATAAAAATTGTTACCATCTCAAAAAAAAAAAAAAAAAGGTTATTCTCCTCTTAATATCCTCTCTTTCTCTAATTACTTTACAGACCTCCCAATCAATCATCATATTCAATTCACCGAGTCAAAAGTGCAGAGAGGAGAAAACAATGCACAAATCACATAGTTTCACTTTTCCACTGGAACGCAATAATCAAGTAATGTAGGAAGCATACAAGCAATCAAGAGCAGATTGGGAGATTCCCAAAGAGAGGATTATTGATATTATGGTCGCATTTTTTGCAGTTCTAAACTGAGTAATATCTTGTCAATTGGTCACGAGGAGCCTAACCTGTAGAAACTATTTCCAAAAATGTGCAAGAGACCAGAAAGGTCATTCCAATACATGGATAGAGGAAAAAAAAAAAGGGACTAGAAGACGAAGTTTCTAATCTCTTTGAAGTTCAGGTTTCCCATAGTTCGTTAAAAGATTTATCTTGAATGCTACACAATGGATTACACCAAATTCCTCAAAGTCTTAATATAACAGAGAATCATTCTAGTGTTTTAAGTAGAAGTAGCAGAAGGTAACAGTATTGGAACACTATTTCCAAAGATATTTGGTGGATCATTTGGATGGAAAGAAATGCAAGATTCTTCAAATACAGGAGGGACAATATTGCTATCTCAAACACAAAATTATTATTTTTTTTGCTTAACTTTTATTTCATCGGTATATTTTTGCTTAGACTTGGCCACAGCAAATGTTTTATAGCCTGTTGCCATGGTAGATTTCCTTAGCTCTTTACACTCTCTTTAAACTTGTCTCTTTTTAGATGTAACTTCTGATATGCATCAATATCTCCACATGACTTATCAAAAACAAAGTAGCAGAAGGTAACAGTACTTACATTTGTCACCAATAGTCACCACATGAGCATTTCCCATCCTCAAAGCGATGAAATCGATTGTTATCCCTCACTATAATTACTCTTCTGGTGCACTTAGAAATAAACTTTATTGCATTGTGACAATCTCCACATACACGCAAGTTTTTCATAACTCTAATAGGCCTTTCAGGTGGAAAGGTGATAAGTGCAAAAGCAATGGCTAATCTTTCGCTGTGATACCTGATAGTTTCACTCTTTTCCTGGCCAGCTACCTGTTGCAATACATAGTTTGTGTCTGCAACATACCCAGCTTGCTCTATGTAATCACCTAATTCATCCAACTTCTTATATATCTCCTTAGACTTCGAATGAGATCTATCGCCAGCAGCAAATGTGTGGACTTTATTTCCCTCCTCCACCCAACTCAAACCAGTTTCCTTTTTCACACCTCTGTCTCTAAGCATTTTCCTTGCTTTGGCGGCCTCTTGATATCTACCAGCAGCAGCATATGCATTGGACAGTAGCACATGTACGCCTGAGCTAACAGGACCTAACTCAAAGACACTGTCGGCCACATAAGCTGCCAATTCCGTGTTTTTGTGGATTCTACAGCCAGTCAATAGAGCTCCCCAAACAGACTCTGTTGGTTGCATCGGCATCTCCTCAACAACTTGAACGGCCTCTTGCAATTTTCCAGCTCGTCCAAGGCAGTCCACAAGGGAAGCATAATGTTGATCTCGTGGCTCAACTCCGTGCTTCTTCATTAAATCAAAGTAAAATTTTCCTTCTTGAACCAGCCCAGCATGGCTACAAGCATATAGAACACATAAAAAGGTAATAAAATTTGGCTTCATTCCAACACTCTCCATTTGTTTAAACAAGTCAAATACTTTTCTAGCGTGCCCGTGCTGAGCACAAGCAATCAACATCGCGTTCCACATTCCTAAATTCCTAAGCGGAACCTCATCAAACACACGATAAGCGCCTTCCACAAGACCACACTTGGAGTACAAAGATATCAAGGCACTCCCAACAAAACTCGACGAATCATAGCTCGTTTTCAAGCACAAACCATGTATTTGCTTCCCTAATTCGAGCAACGTGGAATTCCCACACACCCGAATCACACTTGAAAAGGTGAAGTCATTAACATCCACAGTTTCACCTAAAGCAAGCTTGAAAAGCCTCAAAGCTTCCTCATCCTCACCCATTTGAGCATACCCGTATATCATTCCACTCCAAGAAACCACATTTTTTTCAGGCATTTGATCGAACATCTCCCGAGCAATCTCAATCTTCCCGCATTTGGCGTACATATCCACCACAGAACTCCCTACAAACACATCAGACTCAAATCCAATCTTCAAAGCAAAGCAATGAATCGATTGCCCAATACGATAATCAGAAAGAATCCCGCATGCTTTCGTCGCGCAAGGGAAAATATGATCATCAGGCCTAACCCCATTATACAACATTTCACGAAAATACTGTAAAGCAAGAATTGGTTGTTCATTCTGGGCAAGAGAAGAGATAACTGAACTCCAGGTAGTGGAAGACTTGAAGTGGGTTTCATGGAAAACTTGTGCGGAATCAAGTGGGCGTTGGAGCTTTGAGTAGAAGTTGATTAAGTGGTGGGAAACAAGTGGGATTATTTGAATGCCTGATTTGATTATATGTGCGTGTAATGCGAGCCCTTTCGGTAAGGATCTTGATTGGGTTAGGGACAAGAGATTGTTGCATATGGTTCGGAAGTTGAGTTCGAAATTTTGTGGGTTTTGTGAGGGTTTTGGGAAATGGGAATGGGAGAGTGAAAGGTGGTGGGCTGTTTCTTGAACGGGTTCTTGCACAAGTGGGTAGCTCATGAGAATGCAACAAGTAAATGGCTAAAGAGATATGCTGCGACTGTGAAAATGAGGATTTTGACTTCATATATGATGCTTCAAAGTGTAAAAAGAAAGGACTTGACCAATGGTTTCATGCAGGTCTTATAGCTTGTAGTTTCTTTTTGCGGCAAAAGTGCTTTTTTTTCTGCTCAAAAGTGCTTCATCCACCGTAAAGGGATGGGTGGATAAAGTGGACATTAGCGTCCGGATTACTGTGTGACAAGAAAGTGTCATCGTTAGTAAAAGGTAAGTTTTATAGAGTAGTAGTTAGGTCTGTCATGTTATATGGGACTGAGTGTTGGCCGGTTAAGAACTCACACATCCAGAAGATAAAAGTAGCAGAGATAAGGATGTTGAGGTGAATGTGCGGGCATACAAGGATGGATAAGATTGGGAACGAAGATATTCGAAAGAAGTTGAGTGTGGCCCCCACGAAGGACAAGATGCGTAAAACAAGACTTAGATGGTTCAGGCACATTCAGAGGAGGAGCACTGATGCACCGGTGAAGAGGTGTGAGAGACTGACTGTGGTGGGCACGAGGAGAGGTAGAGGGCGACCTAAGAAGAATTGGGGAGAGGTGATCAGGTAGGACATGACGCGACTTAGAATTACTGAGGACATGACCCTTAACAGGAAATTGTGGAGGTCGGGCATTAAGGTTGTAGGTTTGGGGAGAAGTTGTGAATATTTATACAGCGCACTAGAGTGAGACTAGCCAGTTAGAAGTTAGTTTTAGGATACTAGTGGTCATCTACTGACGCAGAGTTTTATCTGCTGGTTATTATTATACCTTCCATTTATTTCGTATTTCTTATATTGCTGTTATTTTATTATGATTCTATTGATGGTACTAATATATCGTCTCTTGTTGCTTTCTTGAGCGAGTCTCCTGGAAATAGCCTCTCTGCTTCTCGGGTAGGGGTAAGATCTGCGTATATATTACTCTCCCCAGACCCTACTTATGGAATTATATTGGACCGTTGTTGTTGTGGTGAGCCGACACATACTGAAAGTTTTAAGTATTCTTTGTTTGGTCCTTTCCATTTTATTCTTCAGTACATTTGACAAATCTAAGAAGTTCTATAAAGAGAAGTCCTTAGCTTAGCTCAAGATTGATTCTAGGAGAGCAGAGGAAATAATCTTATAACAGAAAAATAAAATAAACAATTTCTGAGTTATGTCAAAATAATGTAATCCAATGGAACATATCTAAATTAGAGAATGTACTGTTGCATTTTGTCCCATAAAGACATCTAAAAAGAAAAAGATTGTGAAGTAGCACAATGTTTCTGAAAGTACAACCAACATACGAATTAAATGCTAGAAAATTTAGAAAATACTTATCGACCGTTGACTTTGGATGTTTCACTAGAGCCGTCAATATAGGCTTGGCCCGTTGGGCCAGCCTAGCCCAGCTCGTGATTTAGCAGGGCTATGCTAGAATTTTTGGAGCCCGTTTAAAAATGAGGTTTTTAAACTCGGCTCGAGTAAGCCCGTGTCCCGTGAGACTTGACAGAGGCTAGGCTGCGCCGGCCCGTGGGCCTAATAAAATATTTATTTAAAATATATAAAAAATAAAAAGTATACTGCCTTTAGAGATGGAAAGTCAGAATCGGATCTTTACTAAGAGGAACCAAAACTTGATCTTGAGAAGTTTCAAGAGATAATGTTGTCATATATTGGAAGGACCTTTCTAGAAAATATCCTGATCTTTCAGTGATGGTGCGTGATGTACTTAGCATTCT
This sequence comes from Nicotiana tabacum, assembly GCF_000715075.1. Taxonomy (NCBI): domain Eukaryota; kingdom Viridiplantae; phylum Streptophyta; class Magnoliopsida; order Solanales; family Solanaceae; genus Nicotiana; species Nicotiana tabacum. The sequence continues at coordinate 14,787,267 of NC_134085.1, forward strand.
TATTGTCATTGTACCATCGGAATCGACATTTAGCATTGGTGGCGTGTTCTTACAAAGTACAAAAGTTGCATTTATTATGAAAATGTCCAAACATTTGTTACTACTTGAAATTGGCTGCACAGGTTTTCTAACTCAAACTGGTAATATTTTTTTATGTGAATTTAAATATTATTAATTTTTAAATTTAATTATTTTTAATATTTAACTAATTAATATTGCATATGAATTGTACATGAAAGCGAAGATGTTAAGACAACCTTATCACAAGCGGATTCAAATGTGTTTGATGAAGATGATGTGTTGGATATCTCATAAGCATCATGAACGTTCTCTTGAATAGTTTGTTTTAAGTTTTGACTTTTAGTGAATGAAATATAATCCTGTCTTTTACTTTTTGAGTATTTATCGTGATATATTGGAACAATATAAAAAGTTATAAAGTTTTGCGAATATTTCCAATAAGATATTTTTTAACTTTTAAATAATTATCTTTTTTTAGGTCAGAACTTAAAGAAAAAATATAAAATTATATTTTTTAAAATGATGGGCCGGCCTGTGGGGGCCCGCGGCCCACATAGGGCTGGGGTGGGCTGACCATTATAAAGCCCATCAAAATGATGGGCTAGCCTAGCCCAATCCGTCAATTGCTAAAGCCCATGTGGGCTGGGCTAGGATAGCCCGACCCGACCCATATTGACAACTCTATGTTTCATATTGAAAAGGAAAAAAAGAAAGTTAAGTTTGCCCCCTAAACTTTGCGAATTTAGTTATTCATAGCTAGTATCCGAAAATATTATATATGTTATTTATTTTTAACGGAGCATAAATTGCCATATTTTATCTGCATTGAGCATTTTAAGTCATAAGTGAGACACGTGAAAAAGAAAGATAAAAAAATAGTTTGAATTTGCCCTTAAACTTTACAAAATTAGTCATTCATACACTGGGAATAGACCATTGGTCCATTATTTCTTCTTTGGATACTATAACTATTTGTTTCAATTATGTATCCCTTTTGTTTAGTTAAATAAAAAAGTTTTAATCAAATAATGGAGCTTCTTCGGTGTATTTCTTTATTTTTTTAGATGCAATAATTGATTTTTTTCAATTGTATATTTCTTTTTGTTTTTCCGTGACAAATTTATAAATAAATTTTTTTGGCTGGAAGCAGGGTGAATGTTGGGGCAGTTCATATTGAACATGAAAAATTCGATTTGGATTTTCATTCTCGGGTTAAAGAAATGACAATTCGAAGAAACTCGGATTGGATCAAATTTTTAAAGTTTGAATTCGGATCAATCGATTTGGATATTTTGAATTTTCGATTTTGAGCTTATAAGTTGAGATGTTTCTTCTTCTTATGACAACAAACATAATGAAGTATTCATTTTAAATTGCCTAAAAAGTTCCATATTTGCATCACACTCATTCAAATAAAGTACTATTCAAGTAATGAAATCTTCACCAAGGAAATATAAAGACATTAGTGAGGCCGATAAGAAGCAACAATAGTAAAATCATGTCGAAATAGAAAGTATTCTAATAGTAACTTAGTAATTAGTATTGAATATATGAAATTATGTCTAATGGATAGGGTATTGGACTTGTTACTATTGGCATATGAATAATGAATTAATATAAAATATAAAAAAAAATTGAATATCTTAAAATATCTAAAAATCTAAAGTACCAAATCCAACATTAATCCAAAATTCAAAAAAATTAAAAATTAAATTAAAAATTCAATCCTTAATCCAAACCCAAAAAAAAAGTTTGCCCAAACTATGCCCACCCTAGCTGGAACTCATTATTTTCGGGCATAGTCTAGGGGTAATTAAGACAACTTTGAAAGATTCCCGGGGTATTCTGCCAAGAGAAATAAAAATCGGGATCCAAAAGACGAAATACCAAATACTTAATGGACTAGAAAAGTCATTTTCCGCTAACGTACTATGATACGACACCGCATTCATCATTTTTTCTACTACGAGAAGGCAGAAACCCGAGTTCCTTTCTATTCTTTCCGTTTCACCAATTCCGCGCCCTGAATTCTCCGGTAAAGGGTTCAATCCCTGTCTTCCACATGGTAGCAATGGAACAAAAACAGTTACTATTGCGCACAGCTACAGAACCACTGATATCAGAGTCAAATTCAATGACTAGCGCAACATTGGGTCGTGTTATGAACACATTGCTTACTACCAAGCCTAAGAAGCTTCTAGAAACCATTTCTCATCTTGATCCTTCTCCCAAAATTGCACCTATTGCTGGTAATTTCTTACTTGTGTATATTCTGAAATTGAGGTTCTAGACAAAAAACACTTTTTTTCTCTTTTTGTTTCTTAGTTGTTTTTTTTTTCTTCAGTTTCTTTGGAACAGTCATTATGGTTTCTTTACAAGTATGTGAAGGATGCTGCTGAAAAAGAGTCATCTTTGGACCAAGTTCTTGTTCCTATGATTCAACATGTAAGAACCAATATTACAGCTCTTTTTGTTTGTTAATTCCTCCGCCTGAATTTATGTGGCATTGGTTGACTGGCTGCGGAGTTAAAAAAAGTAAGAAAGACTTTTGAAATGTGGTCTAAAATAAGCCGTAGACATTTATGTGGCTGTAAATCATCTCATTGATGTTAAAATTGGACGTTTAAAATTAAATTATTTCTAAATTTAGAGAAGTGTCATTCTTTCTTGAACAAGCTAAAAGGGAAAGTTTGCCACATAAAGAACAGAGGGAGTAGAAGTATTCAGATATCAGTACTGATTAGTTTACTAAATGGTTTTATTGGGGTTAACTTCAATTTAATCCATGGCGATACATATTAGTTGAAAATATGTTTTAGACGTTAGCACATCTTATATCTCTAAGAGTGGTTGAGCATTTTAGATATTTATACTAAATATTCCGAACTTCTAAATTTTTTATTTGTATTTGCATAATGTTGGAACGAGATGAGTTTAAACGGAGTAACGTGGTCAATGAGGATTCACATAGCCGATCTCAACCTTTTCGGGAATGAGGTGTAGTTGCTGTTGTTGTTGTTGTTGTAACTTCAATTTAGTCCATAAAATGAAGGAATTGCTGGGAATTATTCCTATGACCTTATATGTATAAGAAAAGGAAGAACCTTGAAGCTTGTTTCTCTATGTTTTTTTTTTTCTTTTTCTGTTTCAAGTTTTCAGTTAGCTTTTTCAAGAGGTGAGTATATAAATTCAGACTATGATTTTCTTTATGCATATTCTATAACATTTTGGAAAAAAAAAATCTCTGAGTATTATTTTCAAATAGTGATTTTATTTGCATTTAACATTGCTCCCACATTTTCAACCTGGACTCTTGTAAAACTAATATGAGAAATATTGTGGGATAGAGGAGTAAATTGTACTCCCTCCTTCCCATTCTATATGACTGTATCTGAATGGACAGAGAGTTTAAGATGTTACTTTTACTTATAATATTTTTGTCATTAATAGTTGAAGAAAAGGTTAAAGTGATAATTGAAAGTTAGTTTGATAAGGGAAATATCATATCGAAGCTTGAAAATTTGAAATTTGAATAGCTTCTCTTTAAAATTCTTGAAAATGGTGAAAGTTGTGTTGGTATGGACTGGTGTCGGACATTTTTAGAATGTTTTGAAAAAGGAAAAGTGTTAAATTTAATATAAATAGGGAAAAGTGGGAGTATTCAATTAGGACATAATTTCAAATTTGTCCATACTCCGCAACAACGAAGTTTTTGCTGTGAATCATCAGTAAGAAGCTCTTTTTTTGCAGAATGTCACCATTTTTTCTCGTCATAACTGGTTAAGATGGGTCAGCTGCTTTTAGTAGCACATGGGCATCTGCTTAGCCTCAAGTCACTAACATAGTCCATGAAATGCTTTAGTTATCCTCATTGCATTCATGCGCCTGAACCTCTCTCTAACATTTTTAGTCTCTTGCATGGTTTTATTTTTTCTATTGAGAGCAATGTTTTTTGCTATTGGAACCATGGAACTTTTCATATTATACATGAAAAAGGCCTTTGAGATGGTGGTGGATGAAAAAATTGTGTAGCTTAAGTTCATGACTGATGGCCTATTCTCTTTTCCTCACTTATGTTCTTGCAATCATTATTAACTATTAGCATATGCTCACCTTTTCTGTTTTTGGGCTAAAACTGTCTGTTGCATATATATACCTGTTTCCCCATGCTGTCTTCTTTATCATCATTGATAAAAAAATTGTCAGTCACTGAGGTTCCGGGGGTCAAAGCATGGCAACCAAGTGATGATACTTCTCAATTGGCTTTTTGAGGACGAAGTAAATTTCCAGGCTTTAGCAAATGATCTGGAGGCCATTTTATCTCGAAAAGAGGATCATTACATATCCCTTGGGTGGTGTACCCTTGCACGAAGTCTTATTGAATTTGAGGTCACTATGGACAAGCTCGAAACACGTGGTAATTTGACCTTTTCAAGTTCTGCTTCTATTTGAACCTAGATGACTCTTTCATTGTAAATTGGACTATACATATGCAATCCTGCTACTTTTGATGCTCTGTTTATTTCTCTTGACCCTTCCGTAAGAGGAAGTCAAAATTCCAACATCCAAAGCTGTAATCTAGTGGTCAATGAAGTGTGTGTAAACCTTGGAGATCAGTGTGAAAATCCAGCAAATCAAAAATACTACTCCCTCCGTTTCAATTTAGATGAGGTAGTTTGACTCGGCGCGGAGTTTAAGAGAAAAAGAAGAATTTTGAAACTTGTGGTCTTAAAAGCTTAAAGGGGTAAAGGTTTTGTGGGGACATGGCATTTGTGTGGTTATAAAAACTTCGCATTCAGGGTAAAATGGGTAAAATGAAGAGTTTAAAGTTGAATTATTTCCAATTGTAGGAATGTGTCATTCTTTTTAGAACAGACTAATAGGTAAAATGTGTCACTCAAATTGAAACAGAGGGAGTGAGGGACTAGTTGATTTTTTCCCATCTGCCTAAGCCTTGGTAGTCAGAGTTATGGGGCAACTTTTGCTAGTGGGAGGTAGCAGATACCCAATGGAATAGTCGAAATGCACATATGCTGGTCTGGGCACCGCTGTTACTTAAAAAAAGAGAAAGTAATGCCAATTCCAAATTGATTTAAAAGTTCACTGTAGATTATACTGGTAATAGTTATACTGTATGCTTTTATTAATCAATTTGCAACACTAGTTTAAGTTTGTTATGCATAGAACTGTTTGTTTCTTTTGAGTATTGGTCTGGAGGAACCTGTTTGCGCTCAGTGCACTTCAAGTGTTTGAGCTGACCGCGTAGTGCCTTTTGATGACATTATTTCATAGTGAGTTAAACAACCCTGTAATTTTGAAGGATAAAATTATGTTATGTCGTAGAGTAAATCTCACTTTTTGACTTTAATGATTGTTGTTGCCACGAATGTTGAAGCGTCGGTGTTTTCCGTTAGACGTCCCCTTTCTTTGGGGACTTTTTCTTAAATGGGGAAAACACATGATATATCTAATAAGTCATTGTACGTTATCCCAAGATAGATTTCTTCTTTATCTCTTTATATAATCTAGTGAGTCATATGTGGTTTATTGAAGGGATATGAAGAGTTTAGTGGCATGCGAGGAGGATGAACTTTTGGGAGCACAAGTGTGTGAGGAAAATACTTTGAGACATGTATTTTCAAACTTTTACAAGATTCGATTTCATGCCTAAAAAAATGACAGTCCATCGAGTTAGGAGGTTAGTAGAATGTAGATAGCGAATTGAGAAGTTCGTTTGGGGTTTGAGATTAGGAAGAATTTTCACGATTAGAAAGTGGTAAAATTCCCAAACGTAGTTGAGTTGCTTCACAAACAAGGAACACCTCAGGACAACCACGATGTATGCAAGATGTGATTAGGGAATAATGGAATATTTTATGTTAAGTCTTATTATAAGAAGCTTCTAGTTAGGAAGGAGGTTGCATTTCCACATTGATCGATCTGGATTCCTATGGTTCCAAGAAAGTTGCGTTTCTTCAGTTGGCTAGCAACAAAGAGGGTGATTTTGACAGCTGAAAATCTAAGGGAGAGGAAGGTCACATACATCAGTTGGTGCTTTATGTGCAAGAGCTTGGGTGAAGACGTTAACCATCTCTTCTTCATTGTCGGGTGGTTTCGAGTTTATGGTAGGTAATCTTGGGTTGGTTTGGAATAATTTAGGTGATGCCAGACATCCTAAATGAGCTAATATTAAGTTGGAATTGCAATTGGTGGAAGAGAAAATGTAGGGCTTGGAATCTCCACTAGCACTTGTCTGAGTCATTTGGAGAGAGAAATAGGGAAGCTTTTGAAACTGTAGAGTTGAATTTCGTTCAATCGAGGAATAATCTATTATCCCTTATTTTCTTCTAGTGCACCCATGAGGTGTACAGAAGATTGCGTGTCTTTTGTAGAAATGATATTTGTAAGTTTTATATTATTTTTGGTATGCCTTTTATATACGTATGTTCATGCTCAAACATTTTAATAAATTTAAAAAAGCAACCTGATGCACAAAGCATCCCGCATTGACGCAGGGTTCAGGGAAGGGACGCAATGCAAGGAGTATGATGTAGATAACCTACCCTAATGCAAGCATTAATGGCTTCTTCCATGACTCGAACTCTTGACCTATAGGTTACACGGAGACAATGAGTACAAAGAAAGGTCCCTTGATGGGTGTAGGAGAGGAAAGGAATTAGTGTTAAATATCTAAATGCCATAAAGGACATCTATGAAGGAGTTGACACTTGTGTAAGAACAGTAGGAGACACAAAGGAGGTCGGACTGCATTGAGCCAGTATTTGTTTACCCTAGTTATGAATGAGCTAACCGACTTAAATATAAGATGAGCTTTCATGTGTATGCTAGTTGTTGATGATATCGTGCTAATTAACGAAACCAAAGAGAGTGTCAACTAAGAGTTTGAACTATGGAGAAAAAAAGAGAGTAAGGGTGCGCACAAGGTGGCCTAGACACCACGCTTATCCAAAGAAAAAAGTAAGGGTTTTGGGACAAGCAAAAGTAAGATCGAATATATGTGTTGCACGTTTAGTCAACATAAGAAGCGAAGTTAAGGTGAGATTAGATATAGATTGTGGTGCCTAAGTGCAAACAAAAGTCAGATATCTAGGCTCGTTGTTCCAAGAGAATGAAAGGATAGACAAAGATGTTACACATCGAGTCAAAATTGGATGGCTGAACTGGAGAAGTACTATTGGATTTTTATGTGATAGAAAGATGTTTATGAAAGTGAAAGGTAAGTTTTATAGAACAATTATCGGATCGACAATGTTATATGTGAGTGAATGTTGGGTTGCTAGAGTTCAACACATCCGCAAGATGAGTGTCATAGAGATGTAAATGCTAAGATGGATGTGCGGTTATGCAAGATTAAATAATATTAAAAATGACCACATTTGTAAGGATAAATTAAGAGAAAGCCGCTTGAGATGATTTGATCATGTCCTGTGTCGATTACCAAGATGCACTGATCCATAGATGTGAAACTGTGGGGAATGAAAGTGTTAAATGGAGTCGAAGTAGACCTAAAATTGCAGGGAAGGAAATTGCCTTGGAAAACCTACAATCTGGTAGAATCTATGTTGACTTAGCAAATGATATGGCACAATGGAAGAAAAAGATTCATATAAGTGATATCAATTAGTTGGGAATATGTTTTAGACCAGGTAGGTGTTAGAACATGTTCTAGTCAAGGTGTTAGAACATGTTCTAGTCATGTTAGTACGTTTACTTTACGTCCTATGTTTTCGAGAAGTCTCTTAGCCATATAGAGAACTTCTAGTACTTACATTTTTACTTTTGTTTTGTATAATGTTGGACTAAGAGGAATTAAAATGGAAAAGTATGGTCAGTGAGGGTTCATATAGCCAACCTCAACCTTAACTTGTTTGGTACCGAGGCGTAGTAGTAGTAGCTGTTGGCCTGTGAACCTGTTGCCCACTGTTTACAGTGGACAAAGTCTTATGTTTGTTTCATGATAACACTTAGTTTTGGGTTACTGAGTTTTCTGTTATTAATACAGGGGTTAGAGCGAGATACGATGCACTTCTGAAGATTTTCTGCACATGTACGTCCCATCTTGTGGCTATTGTACGTGATGGAAGGTGTGTGTTCTTTTTCTTTCTTTCTTTCGTATTGTCTGTCTCTGTCATTTCCCCATTTCCTTTTTATTAGATGATGATCTGTTACTGGCTGCTCAGCATTGCTGATTTTTACCGAAAACTAAATGGGGAAAATTTTACTGCTACTATTGAAAAATGAGTGAGAAGAATCTTATTGCTACCAAACAAAAGAGTGTAGTGCTCCAGACACCTTTAAACTTGTGTTAGTTCTAAGCTTCAGGGTCGATGAATAATATAAAATTCATGTCTTCATATCATGTGATCAAAGTTTATATATATATATATATATACATATATATATATATATATACAGGGATTTTCTGGATGACAGTCTTCTTGTTTTACTATGAGTTGTTTGACAGTGTCATAATATGAGAATACGTAATACGTATCTATCCATGAAAACCCAAAAAAGGGAAAAAAATAAAAGAAGAAAAAAATGCATGACTAGTCTGTAAGTGGAAATGGAATTGTCTTTGCTCAACTTCATTCAAACTTTTGCTGTTAGCTGTATTCTCTCATCCACTCTAGGGAGCTGAGACTGATCTAACAGAAAATGCTTACTGGTCCATTTAAAATTTCTAACAAAAACACATGCCTAAGTTTGCTTATTTCAAATTTGTAGCACCGTGCAGGGGGAATTTGAGCTGCCAACTCGCCTTTCAGTGGCTGCTGCGGATCTAATTCTCTCTCTTACGGAGGCATTAACAAGAAGTGATTCAGTGTCCAACTGCTCAGATGACAAGCAAAAGGCAGCTGGTATTGGTGAAAGAAATCGCCCAGTCATGTTGTTATCTTCTACTTCGACTAAGAAGAAAGTGAATAAAATCAGCAAATCCTCTGAATCTACACACATGGAAATGAAGTTACTGCTTTGGGACCAGTTGGATCACCTCATAGTTCTTGTAGAGAGACTTACAGCTGTATGTTCCATAACTTGTTTTATCTATTCAGACCTCTTCATTGAATGTCATATTTGAATATCCTTGACTATCATTCACTAGTACAACTGCTCTAAGTAAGTAATTCATGCAGTTAAGATATGCATCCTGAGAGAGAAAACTAGGTTTTCTGTAAATCTCTCTGACGAAACAACTTCTAGTATACCTATTTTCTTCTGTAAGCCTTACACTTGTTTTCTGACTAGTGATTAGTTTTAATCTCAAATTAGTAAGTCTTTCTTTCCATGTTTTCCCAAGAACTTGAAAAAATGAGCTTTTGATTTCTATTTCTACGTCCAACCAGTTCTCGGTAACCTATGAGTTAAAGTATTTGACAATATTTTTTGAAATTTTTTGAGTGTAACTAATTGATGCCAGTTTCTTTATGTGCTCGGTAGTGCTAAGTTGTGCATTTAAAAAGTTTATCCAATTGATGCCAATATTTGTTGGTACTCAGTAATGCTAAATTGTGCGTTTAAAAAGTTTCTTTCTGTTAGACTAAAATAGTCGGTCAGATAAAAAGTTGTACGTGCAAAAATTTGCTTGCTAAAATCTGATAACGATGTATAGAAGGCACTACAATATGATTATAGGGATCTTGACGGATAAAATATTTACTTTGAAAAGGTTCCCATAAATGTTGTTGATAGATCATTTTCTATAAAACCTTGTCGGGAAGTGGGAACTCTTAAAGTCCACTTGTCAAATGTTTCAGTGTTTCACATATAGTCTTTGACGTGCAGTGGAACAAAAAAAGCAGGCCTTTGCATGCAAAGGCATTGGAGAGAGTTCTCAGGTGGTTGCTGGGGACGCAGGAAAAATATATTCACATACAAACCAAGGCAGGTGTTACAGTTTTCAGCTTTTCAGTGTCTGGCTCAACTTTGATAGCCCTTATGTTTTGTTCACCGTGTGCCCTCTATCATTACTTTAGACAGATTCACAAATGCTGAAGAGTGGAATATTACTGCTCTCATCTTGTTGGAAACATTATGGCATGTTGTTGCACTTGGAAGAGCACAAATTCGCACAGAAATATACAGAATTATTGGAGCAGTACTTATCTGGGATTCAGGTTTGCTATACTATTACCACATCAAGTCCGTTCACATTCTGTTCCTTCCTCTTGCATTTGGTTTCTTCGGAATGGGAAACATTAGTATATTTCAGTGGATTGACACTTCATTGTTTTTGTTTTAAATCACTTTCTTTATTTTTCCTGGGATGGATTTTAAGTAATTCTAGTGGTACCAATTAAAAAAAAGTAATTCTAGTGATTGAAATTATGGGCTATTCACTTGGTTGAGTGGATGTATCTGGAAGACTTGGATTGTTGAGATTTAATTTACAGATATCCTGTCTTGAATTAGTTTCCTGCTGGATAAAAAGCTTCCTGTTTGTAAAATATTGTGCTAAGAATACAATTTCAATCTGCATTATCAGAAATATTTTGGACATTTAGGACTTCATTATTTGGTTAAAACCCAACAAACTGGCAAACCGACTCAGTAAGTACTTCTGTTGTTTCGTTGGTTCAGGTATCTAAAAGTACCTGAATTTATATTTATTTATTCACTTATGGCTTCTCCAAACTCTCAATTGATTCAACCAAAACAAGAGACTTGTAAAACATTTTAGCAGAATTGGTCCAAGACTCCAAGTAGTGAAGTAGGTCTTTGGTCATTAGTAGTTAAACACATTTATTGACCAGGTTTTAACGTGGTCACACCACTGCAGAGTCATTTGTTTACTCTTTCTAGTAACTTATTTTCATCCTTCTCAAACTTCTATTATAACTCATAAATGTATGCCCTAATCTACTCTCATTCTCTGAGAAAGATAAAACTGTATTTCAAAGCCCATATAATTAAGAGTTTCAGTTTGGAAGTGGAATGAGTTCAAATGGTTTGTGTTGAGAGAACTTGAAATTTCAGTTTACCTACTGAATTGCCAGTTGGTAACTGAATTAACTGTTTGAATACCCATAGGTAAGTTCTCTTGGAACTTATTTAACAGGTGCATGTTTTTCTCTGATGATCATATTCGACAAAAGGACTCTCGGTCTAACAAAAAGAAGATAAACTTGACATAAGAATTAGTTTCAATTGTCCTGACTCTTGATTTCGTTGCTCTTTCTGTATATATCAGAGTATGTGAACACTATTATGCGTATGTACTTCTCTATTTAGTCCAGATTTAAAGAAGAAAACTTGCAGTTTTATGCAGATAACTATGCTGAAGAGTCTCCAAAAAACAAAGAAAGTGGAAGAGAGACCATTAAGTTTTTCTTGAATTGCCTTGCCCTTCTATTAGGCCGTCTACATGGAATGCAGTTTAAATCTACCATTGAGGAACATGGATCTCAGCTATCTCAAGCTATCATATCCCAGGTAGAATTACATGACTACTGAAGAAGTTTGCTGCATTTTGGATATTATAAGATTAGGATCTCTCTAGAAGAGTCTTGAGTAATTGCTTTGGTAAAGTAACTTTCTTCAATAAGATGATGATTTATACAGTCTAGATTGATGCACCAAGTTTGCTTGACTAAGCACCAGAGAGCTAGCATATTTCTTGTCTTTAGTACTTGAATTAAAACATTCTTGGTGGTTTGATTACTGCGAGTATTTTTTACTCTTTTGGTTGAGTTGCTACGGCTTTTTGCCAATGATTAATGTTTTTTACATTTGTTCTTTTTGGTATATTTGAAGCTCAATTGTGCAGATGATGAAGTAATTGACAGTGCCCTCTGCATCTTCAAAGCTGTCATCTTTAGGACGAACAGTAGTTTGTCTAAATGTGCTGCAGACATTAGTCAGATTAATGCTTTACTGCCAATGTTACTACACCTCTTGGATGAGCGAGACACTGCAGCGAAAGCTGTTATCAAGCTTTTTGCTGAATATTGCTCCATGTACGATTGAATTACTGCAATATACACTGGTTTTAATCTTTTCAAATGCATGTTTGGGATTAAATATAAATGGCAATCATTATTTTTGCCAGATCCTCCGATACACAGTGCTTGGAAGAAATTCTAAAGCGCCTTATTTCCGGGAATGTTTCACAGAAAAGAAATGCTGTTGACTTCATTTCAGATCTTATCCATGTATCTATGGAGTCAGATACCGTGCTTCCTCCTACTATGTGGTATGCTGTTGCTTTCTATTATTGGCTTTTAGTTATTAACTCTGCTTCACCTTTTAGCACTATATACAATGTTGAAGGAATATAATTGCAGCAGTTTGTTTGAGAAAGAAATATAATTACAATAAAGGCGCCTGAGAATCCTGTCTGAACTGCTAGTCAAAGTATTGGCACAACAAAAGGAGATCCAACAATCAGTCAACTAGGGAGGTGAATTTTAGAAGTATCCGTAGAGAGATTTCTCAACCTGTTGAGAGCATGCTAAAGTACTTAGATTGAGTCATGATACATGACCATTTTTTTTATAACCGTGGTGTCCGGGCCAGCTTGCGCGCACCTCGACTAATTTCATGGGACACCTGCTATCTCCGACTAGCAATAGGTACCAAATAACTCTGTTTACTTGGACAGATGGGAAGAAATCACTATTATTTTTGCGTTCGCTGGGATTTGAACCCGAGACCTCATGTGTCTCAACTCACTTCATTGAACACTAGGTGATGGGAAGAAATCACGTAGTGTTTTTACTATACAAGATCATTATATTTAGAATTTTTGTGTAAAAGAGTTATATATTGAAGTGACATACAATGCCCAACTTTCTTACCTTATTAGAAAGTTCATAGAACTTGAGCATTTAACGAACACTTCAAGTCAATTTGGGTGGAGTAACTCAGCACCATTATAGTCTCCTTTTGAGGTGTTTATCCTGATGTGGGATAATATGTGGCTAACACATTTCTGCATGTGCATTGCCTGATTCTAGGTTCATCCATGGACCTTATGCAGACTTACGAGTTAAGACTGTACTTACAAAATGTTGGCGCTAATTCCATGTGAAGAATCTAAGCATTCAACTAAAAAGAAAAATCTTAGGCAATGATGTAGTAGCACAGGACTATTTTGAAACCCCATTGGATAACACTTTCATATTTCCGATATGGTACGATATGTAACTCAAAGGAAGGTATATGTACTAAAGTTATCATCATTCTGATCTTTTGATCTGTTAAGTTATCATCATCCTGATTTTTCTTTTGAAAGAAAATAACTGATTTCAGAAATTTACACTGATTGAATAATATATGAATAGGATATCAGCAGAACACCCAATAAAGAACAGTAGGTGCACTGCTAAATCATTGTACATTCAACTATTCTTAATTCCAAAATTACTCTCCCTTTTGTAAACTCCTTATTAGAATCTCTTATGGTTTTCCGTCAAATTTAGTTAACAGAACAATTAAAGGTTGTTTTGTGAAATTTTCAGTCTAAAAAAAAAGGCTGTTTTGTGAAATTTGCACTTTGCAGGCAGCATTTGTCATGCCACCTATTGGAGTTTCTCCAAGACGAACAAATGGTAATTAATACACAGGCTTCCAAATTGATTCCTTTAATAGGTAAGCCTCCACCTTTTGACTTTTAGCTCAGTTATCTTTGTGGTGCAATGGTATATTGCAAGAAGATGCTTTACTGTGGCTTAAGTTTTTATATAACTTGAATGATTGTTCTGCCCACCTTTCAGTTTTGGTTAGTTGAAACATAGGAAAAATGATGATGCACAACTTTTGAGGGGAAATTCTTCTTTCATTTGAACCTCCTACTTCTGTAGAGATGAGCTTTTGTTGAATCTTTTTACGAACAAAGTGACAATCTATTTCAATGTGCTTAGTCATTTCGTGAAATACAGGATTAGAGGAGATATGAAGAGCAGCTTGATTATCACACCACAACTTTGCTGGCAATGTAGTTTGGAAGCCAACTTCACTTAATAGTTGATGTACCCATACAACCTCACACACAGATTGTGCCATAGCTCTGTATTCTGCTTCCGCACTAGATCGAGATACGACATTTTGTTTCTTACTCTTCCACGAAATCAAGTTTCCACCAACAAAAACGCAATATCCTGTCGTGGATCTCCTATCGGCTTTTGACCCTGCCCAATCTGCATCTGTGAAACACTCAATGTTAGTGTGTTCATTATTCTTATATACTAGACCCCGTCCTGGAGATCCCTTTAGATAACAAAGAATCTGCTCCAGAGCCGCCCAATGCCTGACTGTTGGGGAAGACATAAACTGACTCACAATGCTGACAGAGTATGCGATATCGGGACGAGTTACTGTAAGATAGTTCAGTTTCCCAACCAATCTACTATATTTCTCTGGATCTTCGAATAACTCACCGTCTTCTTTCACGAGTTGTGTGTTAGGAACCATTGGCATGCTGCATGGTTTAGATCCCAACTTTCCAGTTTCAGCTAACAAGTCAAGAGTATATTTCCTTTGGGACAAGAAGATGCCTTTCTTGCTCCGTGTAACTTCAACTCCCAAAAAATACTTTAGTTGCCCTAAATCTTTCGTCTGAAATTGAGTGTGAAGGAAAGACTTTAGAGTTGAAATTCCTGTAATATCACTTCCAGTAATAACGATGTCATCAACATATACTACCAATAAAAGAATACCATCATCAGACTTTTTATAAAACACCGTATGATCGCAATTGCTTTTCTTCATCCCATATTCTAGAACAGCCTCACTAAATCTGCCAAACCAAGCACGGGGACTCTGTTTCAGCCCATAAAGAGATTTTCGAAGACGACATACCTTTCCACACTCCCCCTGAGCAACAAACCCAGGTGGTTGCTCCATATATACTTCTTCCTGAAGATCTCCATGTAGAAAAGCATTCTTTATATCAAGCTGATGCAGAGGCCAATCATAAGTAGCTGCCATGGAAATGAATAATCGAACAGAAGCTAACTTGGCGACCGGGGAAAAAGTATCCAAATAGTCGACTCCATAGGTCTGTGCATACCCTTTTGCAACAAGGCGTGCCTTAAGGCGAGCTACTGTCCCATCGGAGTTAAACTTAACAGCAAATACCCACTTGCACCCAATAACCTTTTTGTTAGTGGGCAGATCGGCCAACTCTCAAGTACCATTCTCATCTAAAGCCATCATCTCTTCTATCATTGCATCATGCCAACCTGGGTGGGACAATGCTTCACGAACAGTTTTAGGTAACCTAGCAGAATTTAATGATGCAATAAACGAGCTAGAAGAAGTAGACAAATGGTCATAAGACACAAAAGAAGAAATAAGATAAGTACATTATCGTGTACCTTTGCGAATGGCAATAGGAAGATCCAAACTAGGATCTGAAACACAGGAGGTTGGATCTACTGACGAAGCAGAAGTAGGTAAAGGATCGGGTTCTGAGGTTTGTTGTCGCCTGGTATACACACGAAGAACAGGTGGCTGCTCGGATGGTCGATCGAGGGAAACGGGTGACTGAGGAAGAGGTGTTGGAGAACTAACTGGATGTGTGACAGTGTAGACCAAAGTATCATCTTCTTCCTCAGGACTGTTTTAATCATATGAAGAAAAGAACGGATAATTTTCATGGAATGTGACATCGGCAGACACTAAGTACCTTTTGAGATCTGGAGAATAACACCGATAACCTTTCTAAAGACGTGAGTACCCTAAGAACACACTTAAGGGCCTTTGGATCTAATTTAGTTACCTGTGGACGAACATCACGAACAAAACAAGTACAACCAAATATTTTGGGTTCAATAGGAAATAATGGCTTAGAGGAAAAAAGAATGTTGTAAGGAATATTACCATGAAGTACAGAAGATGACATACGATTTATTAAAAAACAAGCTGTAGAGACGGCATCAGCCCAAAAACATTTTGGCACTTTCATTTGAAAGAGGAGTGCTCGGCCTACTTCAAGAAGATGTCTATTTTTTCGTTCCGCAACCCCATTTTGAGAAGGGGTGTCAACACAAGAAGATTGATGTAGAATACCATTTGTAGCCATATAATCTTTAAACAAATCCGAAAAATATTCTTTTGCATTGTCACTCCTTAAATCACGAACGGAAACATTAAAATGAGTTTTTATTTCAGCACAAAAAGCACAAAAAATTGAAAACAACTCCGAACGATTTTTCATTAAATATAACCAAGTAACACGAGAATGATCATCCACAAAGGTAACAAAATATCTAAAACCAGTTTTAGAGATAATAGGACATGGACCCCAAACATCGGTGTGAACTAACTCAAAAGGTAAGTCGACCCGTTTATTGACTCTAGAAACTTTAGGAAGGCGATGGTGTTTAGCAAACTGACATGACTCACAATCTAAAGAGGAAATACTCTGAAACTGAGGATATAACTTCTTCAAACTAGACAAGGATGGATGACCCAATCGACAGTGTACATCAAAGGAAGACAACACAGTTGAACAAGAAATGGATTTCGGCACCTGTGATTCAAGAACATAGAGACCCCCAGACTCAGAACCTTTACCAATAATCTGCTTCGTCGTAAGATCCTGAAAAAGACAATAATTGGGAAAAAATGAGACAACAATTTAGAGTACGAGTACTGACAGATATTAGATTGAAAGAAAAATCAGGCAAATTTAAGACGGAATTAAGGGAAAGAGAAGATGTTGGGTTAACAGTGCCAGACCCTAAAACATATGAGGTAGACCCATCGGCTAAAGTAACTATGGAACATTGGGTATGTGACTGAAATGTGGAAAAGAGTTTAGAGTTACCTGTCATATGATCTGTGGCACCAGAATCAATGACCCATTTGGATGACGAAGAGAGGAGACACTTAGTGGTTTTACCTGACTCGGGGATAGTATTGATAGGAGGAGATGATGACTGAGATGGTGAAATAGTCTCGGAAGTGGCGATGTTGGCATACTGAGATCTTTTGTTCTTATTCTGAAGCTTCACACAATAACGTATGGTATGACCGAGCTCATGACAATAAAAACATTCAACTTCCCCTTGCTTTAGGTCTCGACTATCGCTACTCCGATTGCGATTACTATGACTCCTATTCTTTTGGACGCGGCTAAGCAGAGCACCACTATCGATCGTGGCTGTCGGACCTGGATGAGACTTTTCAGTACGCAACACTCTTGTAAAGGCCTCTTTCAAGGAAGAGATAGCAGTCCCAGATAAAATCTGCGATTTGGCCCCTTCAAATTCGGGAGAAAAACTAGAAAGGAAACTCATGACCGCCAGTTGTTCACGCTGAGCCTGTTGTACCTTCACATCTGGAATAAACGGCAATATAACATTAAGCTCATCATACACCTTCTTAAACTCTTAGAAGTAAGTGGTGAAAGAGCGATCTTGCATGGATGGATGGTAAAATGCCTGGCACACATCATACATGCGAGTCAAGTTTCCTTTGCCAGAGTACAAAAAATCTAAATAATCCATTAGATCCTTCATATAATCACAATGAGAAACTAGATCATTTACCTCACTGTGCATCGAATTCTTGATTTGGAGAAACAATTTTGCATCCTCCTTTAACCAGACTGATTTAGTCTCATCCTTGGGTGAATCATCAACCAAGTGGTTCTCTTTGTCGATGCTCCGCAAATAGAGACGGATCGTCTTACTCCAATCCATGTAATTGGAACCCATGAACTTATTCTCCGTAATTTTGGACATAACCGGAATGACATCAACGGTAGGTTTCGTTTCAGTCATCTTGCACCCGAATAATAGCAGAATCAAATAGTCAAGAACAGTGCAGTGAAATTTGAACAGTGCAGTGAACAGTGAATAGTAATATCTGAACAGTGAACAGTGTCGGAACAGTGATCTTAGAAAATGAAAGTTGTCAGGAAAAAAAATTCTGACAGTACCACTTTGGTCGGAATAGTGAGTAGAAAAATCTGTAAAGAAGCGGCCGGGGCAAAAAATGGCCGGAAATAGTGAAATAGAATCAAAGCAGCGAAAGACTGTTCTGAACAAAAATAATTCGAACGGGGAAAAAAAATTCCCAACAACAAACTGATGAAAAAACTTCAATGCTCTGATACCATGTTAGAAACCAAAGAAGTTCTATATTTCATATCTAGAAGAGAAGATTACAAGGCCTATTTATAATACTAATTCACCTAATCTATTAGTTGTCATACACCTAATTACACCTACTATACAACTCATATACATGTGCTAGCTATGATGTAGTACATGTGTATACATGTGCTACACAACTTGTATTACACCTACTATACAACTCATATACATGTGCTAGCTATGATGTAGTACATGTGTATACATGTGCTAGACAACTTGTATGTCAACATGTTTATTGGCCGACCAGGTCTCTCCTTTCCTCTTTTAAATTGGGAACTGCCATCTGTAAAGAAAGAACTTAGTCTGGCTTCTTGTTCTTCCCTTTGGCATCCAAAACAGCATTGCTGACTGAGCAATAACTTTTTTGTTTACTGCTGCAGATCCTTCGTTTACTTTGCCTGCACTAGTTTGTCTTATATGCTCTCCACTTGAAAGAGTACACTCATTGGCAAGTGGTGCACTCATTGCATTATTGAAGAATTACAAGCATAGCCCTGATGTTATATGCATGCTGCTCGACTGTCTGAGGTACAATGAAATACTTTTGATCTTTAATGACGACAAAATTTCAAGTAAGCAGCAACGAAACAGAAGAGTAATTCTGTTATTGTAACTTCTAATTTGTTTGTGCAGCAAACCCCCTCAGAACCCAGACATTTGTGATATTGCTTATGGGGAAGAAGGTATGATTTACTGATGCTGTGTACATATATTACAGTTGAAAGTTGTAGTTTCTGCCATAAGCTGCTCAGGAGATGATTGGGAGTGCACAGCTAGTGAAGTTCAATATAGTACACCAAACATCATGAAATTTGACATCAGATTTAAACCCCACGGGCCAATAGTGGTCATCTATAACTGTCATAGAAAGAAGCAGGAGAAGAGTTAAATCTAATGAGGAACACAGTTAATTCGGAAAATCCTTTTTTTTTCCTGGTATCCTTCAATCTAAAAGATAAACCCTACTGGTTTGGGACTGAGGCGTAGTTGTTGTTGTTGTTTGTATCCTTCAACCTAAAAGATAGGTTATCTTCTCAACAGTTCTCTCTTCAAAGCAACTTCCTATAATGGATATTTGTAATTGTTAGAGTAATCTGAAGCTCTTGGTGGCAGGATTCTAAATGAGTGTGTTTAGTGGAAAGTTTCTATTCTGGAATAGTTTATTTTGGGTGCTATTAGCTTTCCTGGTTGCTTGATATTACGGTTTTTCTTACCTTCCTTCATGTCTTGGAAATTTACGTGATTTGTGTATTTTGAAAGAAAAGGTGCTTTTTGGGAGTTCCTTTTGCAGATGGTATTTCCTTTGCTCAAGGTTATACTCATATAAAAAATTTTAATGTATAGTGGAGTTACATAGTGCTAGTTTGAGGTAATGGTTTGAGTAGAAAGAAACTAAAGAATTTTTGAGTGACAATATAGCTTGCATGGGAAGGGTGATATCTGGAGTATTTTTCTGTCCAATGATTGTGGTTGCGTGCATCACTTTTACACGTAGAGTGCTCTTGTGCTCTATGCGGCAATCCTCTCCATCAATTGTATTCTTCTTCTTATTTTTTTTTTTGTCAGTATATAACTACTTCTAGAAAGCACCTTGATTCTTCTTTTCTTCTCTTTCAGGACAAAAACCTGATATTGATAAAGTGCTGAAGCTGCTTCCTGAGTGGTCAAAAATAGTAAGCTAGAGTTTCTTCCAGTTTGCTTAACGGGCTCACCTCATGTCTTTTTATTTATCTGTGACTCTATCTGCTGTCATGAGTGAATTAGTATTCTGCTCCCAAGCAAATGCTTCCTTTCTCATTGGTCCTGATTCTTTTGACTGTTCTTATATAATATAATATAATATAATATAATATAATATAATATAAACATGTTTTGTAGCTAAGAGTCTACTGTATCACCCCGATGAAGTTTTAGATTAAGAACTGGATAGACCAGACAATTACCAATCTCGACAGTAAGCCTTGGTTAGGCCAACCTAACCGGTGATGCTCGTAAACCCGTTTAGGCAGGTGGCCGTTGAAGGGTTGTAAGGAGCATTGTGGTTTAAGTTTTACCTAGAGATTGGTAGTTTGCCACGGCTGAAGTTCAATTACAGAGCCTCACGGAAGCGATCCCATACCCCAATATTAAATTCGTCTGAACAGACTATTCGTTTGTTAAACAAACACGATATAAATTTATATAAACATAATTATCATTATCTGCATATTGGTATGGTTCAAATTGCATTTAAACCGTTAACCCTTAAAGGATTACCAGAGACCTTTTTAGCAGCTCTTAGAGATGCTAGAAATCTGAACTTCAGACAGTCTCTGATGGGTTCGATAGAGTCTACAGTGGCCTATGGTCCAGTATACTTTAATACTCAACCCAATCTGCAACTTTCTCTTTCTGATGTTAATATTCTTGATGCTTTGACTTTAAATGTGAAAACGCATGGTTATAATTATGCACCTGGTTCTGAACTTATATGTCTGTCCTATAGGATTTATTTCAAATTGTTATCTACTTTGAATCCTAGATGTAAGTTATACGATACATCGGATCAGACCATATTGGTAGAAACCAATTTTGCAAGGTCCAAGGTCACCACTAGGAGACCTATTAGGTGGGAAGAAATTAATTTTCCAACTACTTGGACTTTAAATTCTGTTATATCCCCAAGTCAGATGACTAACGACTTGTCAAATACTGAATTTTCGCATGTCACTCAAAATCCGGATGGTAGGATTTGTATTCAATTTGATGATAAGTCTACTATGTATAATAGACATTCATTTTCTAATCATAGACTTCTACCTGCTATTCAACATATTTCCCCTGTTGAACCAGTCTACGGTCCAGCTCGCAATCGTGCAACTTCTTTACACACCATTGCTAGTAATAAGCCTGATCAAAAGGTTAAGATGGTTGAAAGGGTTAAGATTAACCCTCAAACAAATATTGTTCAAGACAATGACAATATTTCAGATAAGGATATTCCTTCTGTATCCGAGATGGATTTCGACCCCAATAATATTTAATGATTCCACACCAAATAGATTTTAGCCCCGGTTCTCGGGCCCGTAATTATATTCAAAAGGAATTTTTTAGTAAAAAATGGAACCAGTTTAAAACATGGTTTTTTGATACTTATAGTAAAGATGATTTGAACAATATATCTCAAGAATTTTATGAAACTTGTTCCCTGCATAATCAAATTATGTATTTTGTTCCTTGGTTTATAACAACTTATTTGCCTCTTTATATAAAGGTACTGGAAAGATCTTATAAAGATGAGAGTGGTAATATTACTAAAGCAATTTATCCTCCTCAGACTCCCTTTATTTTACCTAATAATACTGGTATTACTTTCACTGCCTTTCAAAAATTTATTGATGATAATGTGGCAGCTATTAATATCGCAGAAATTAATAAATTGATTTCTCAAAACAATTATCTGGGTTTGTATGTAAAAATTTTAGGAGAACATATTGGTTCTCTTGATAAAAAACTTGATGATTTGACTATTTTAATAAAAGAAATGGGTACTAAGAAAGGACCAACTGATATTGCCTCCACTTCGGGAAGTAAAACAGTTGATCAAGCTATTCCTACTCAAAGACCTCCTGAGATTCAGGATTTTAAATTTAAATCTCTTGATGACTTAGCTCAACTTTTAGATAAAAAGCTTTCTGGTTTAAATATTAGACCTATTGATTTATCAAAAAAATTTGCTGATAAAATTGAGACCGTTTCTGATTATAAAACCGAGATATGGTCAGAGTTTAATAAACTCAAAGGTATAGTTAAACCAAATAATAGGTATGCTGACAAACCAAGGATGCAAACTTATTATTATCTCCGTCCTACTCCTCAAGATGTGTTGATTGAGGAACGAGATTGGAATCAGACTAATACGTCTTATAGCGGTTCCGAAATTTATGAATGGAATCTTGATGGTTTAACTGATAGACAATTAACCATTCTCGTACACAGAATGCTTATGTATTCGACTATCTGTAAAAGTGTTAAAAATACAGATAGAACTATTTGCAAAATGATTATTGCAGGATTTACTGGCCAACTTCGTGGCTGGTGGGATAATCATTTATCTGTAGAAGAAAAGGCTTTCGTTATTAATGCTACAGCAACCGACGAAGGTGTTGATAATATAGGTATGCCTCTAGTGGTGGGTAGAGAAGATGCAGTTTATACCCTTATCCTTACAATCTTAGAACATTTCAATGGTAGATTTACCTCAAATCATGAGACCATCCGAACTTTACTTAATGGACTTAGATGTAAGACCCTTAGTGAATTTAGATGGTATAAAGATACTTTTATGAGTAGAGTTATGGAACTACCCGAGAATAAATATGAGCATTGGAAAGCCAAGTTTATAGACGGCCTCCCTTCCTTATTTGCTGAAAGAGTAAGGGATGTGTTAAGGGGTAGTTACGGTGAAATTCAGTATAATAATTATACCTATGGTAAACTTATTGGAGTGTGTACACAAGAAGGATTGAAATTGTGTAATGAGCTAAGGCTTTCTAGACAGCTTAAGATTGATAAGCTTAAAGAGAAATCCCAATTAGGTGACTTCTGTACCCAGTTCGGTTTACCCGGAACTTCTACTCAAAGTAGGAAGAAGAAAAACAGATATCATAGGTATCCTTACCCGGATAGCTCGTATAAGAAAAAGAGGTCTAGATATAGGACTAAGGAAGAACGTGATACTAGAAAAGCGCATCGGAAATCTACTCGATTTACGAAGAATAGATCTAAAAGAGATCTCGCTGATATTAAGTGTGGAAAGTTTGGTCATATTTCTCCAAATTGCAAGCTTCAAAAGCTGAAAACCTTAGAACTCGATGATGAGTTACGCGATAAGGTTTATGGCTTGTTATATACTTCAGGATCAGAATCTGACTATTACTCTGAGACTGAATCTGAAGACGAAGTTGAGTTAATTGATTTTTCTGATAATGATAAAAATATTGATACTTCTTGCACTGCTTGCAAATGTGATATTTGTACTTGTGATAGTGACGAATTTTATAAATTACAATCACAATTTCATAATCCAAATATGAAAACTATTACATCTGATAATGTAATAGAACTTTTAAAAGAAGTTACTGATGAAAAACTTCGTAAAAAAATTATTAATTTAGCTGCAAGTTCTAATTCTAGTAGTTCAAAACCTTTTGAAAAATACAAAAACGAATTTGAACATTTTGCACCTTATTCTTTATCTGAAATTAATAGACGACTTCAAAAGTCCAGTACGCCTAGCAGAGATACTTCTTTTGATGATTTAAAAGAAAGAAATTGAGAATTTGAAAAGGGATATTAAGTCTCTTAAGCAAAATCAAATGATTTGCGATCACCGAATTACTCAAATTGAGAAAAATAATTCTCTACCTGAATTTTCGACTAAAGAAATTTCTGAATCTTCTAATGATAAAGGGAAAGAAATTTCTGATCTAACTGAAGAAAATTCTGATCTGTTTTTAGGTATGATGCAGATTATTACTGCACATAAGTGGTATATTAAATGTACTATTTTGATCGATAATAATTTTTCTATAACTGATATAGCTATGATTGATAGTGGTGCTGATGTAAGCTGTATCCAGGAAGGATTAATTCCAACTAAATATTTTCAAAAGACCACTCATTTGGTTAAATCCGCTTCTGGTCATGCTTTAGATATAGAGTACAAACTGCCAAATACCCATATTTGCCAAAATAAAGTCTGTATTCCTCATTTCTTCTTTTTGGTAAAAAACCAGTTATACCCTCCAATTATACTTGGAACCCCTTTTATTAATGCTATTTATCCGTTCAATAATATAGATGAACATGGTTTTTCTGCTACTTATCAAGATAAAAAGATAAGTTATTCTTTTGTTACAAATCCCGTAACTAGAGATATTAATGCCTTGATTAATATGAAACAAAGGCATGTTGATTCATTACAATTAGAAATTCTTAGCATGAATATATTCGATACTTTACAGTCTGCTAAAGTTCAGCAAAAGATTAAATTGATTGCTGAAAAGATGGCTGTTGATGTTTGCGCCGATCACCCTAGTGCCTTTTGGAACCGGAAAAGGCATATTGTAACTCTTCCTTACGAAGAAAACTTCTCTGAGGATGATATTCCTACTAAATCTCGACCTTGCCAGATGAATGCTGAACTAGTTGAATTCTGCAAAAACGAGATTGATAGTTTGTTACAAAAGGGTTTGATAAAACCCTCAAAATCTCCTTGGTCATGTTCTGCCTTTTATGTTAATAATGTGGCAGAAAAGGAACGAGGTATCCCTCGCTTAGTTATAAATTATAAACCATTAAATATAATCTAAAATGGATTAGATATCCTATCCCCAATAAAAGGGACTTGCTATCTAGGTTATATAACGCCAATATATTTTCAAAATTTGATTTAAAATCTGGTTATTGGCAAATTCAAGTCTTTAAAGAGCATACTTATAGAACTGCTTTCAATGTTCATTTGGGCAATATGAATGGAATGTTATGCCATTTGGTTTAAAAAATGCCCCTTCTGAATTTCAGAAAATTATGAATGATATTTTTAACCCTTATCTAGATTTTGTCATCGTTTATATTGACGACATATTAGTATTTTCTAAAACTTTGGAGATGCATATTAAGCATCTTGATATTTTTAAGAAAATTGTTACACAAAACGGTTTAGTAATTTCTAAACCAAAGATGAGTCTATTCCAAACGAATGTTCGTTTTTTGGGTCATAATATTTGCCAGGGAAAAATTACCCCAATACAAAGATCAATTGATTTTGCCTCGAAATTTCCTGATGTTATTACTGACAGGACTCAATTACAAAGATTTTTGGGAAGTTTGAATTATATATCCCCTTTCTACAAAAGTTTATCACGAGATCTAGCTCCTCTATACGATAGGCTGAAAAAGGATCATAGACGGCCTTGGACTGACCAGCATACTGCGTTAGTCAAAAGTATTAAACAGCGTGTTAAATCTCTACCTTGTTTAACCCTTGCTAATCCTACTTGGCAAAAGGTTATCGAGACAGATGCGTCTAATGTTGGCTATGGAGGGATTTTAAAACAAGTGAATCCCAACAATAAGAGTGAATACCTAATAAGATTTCACTCTGGTAAATGGACCGAAGCCCAGAAGAAATATGCTACTGTGGCGCATGAAATGTTAACAATTGTTAAATGTGTTTTAAAATTTCAAGACGACTTGTATAACCAAAAGTTTTTGATAAAAACTGATGCTCAATCTGTTAAATATATGTTTGACAAAGATTTTAAGCACGATGCTTCTAAATTAATATTTGCTAAATGGCAGGCTCAGCTGGCGCCTTTCGATTTTGAAATACAATACAAAAAAGGAATTGATAATTCCCTTCCGGATTTCCTATCCCGGGAATATTTAGAATAAAATATGAGTTATTATACCATGATTTTAGATGATAAGGTGTTAATCACTATTCTTAAAGTGATTAATTTAAACAGAGACTTAAAGGGTCTCATACTTGATAAAATTATGGCTGACACTATTAATAATATTGAAGAAGAATGCTCTAATTTTAATGAAGTTACTAATATTCTTCAAAAAATTGAAAATGAATTCCCCAGCCAGGATTATATCGGCGATAGAATTATGATATCTTTTTTAATTACTAATGACTTGCTATTTATGCAGAATGGACCCTTCATGGGCCACCAGGGGCAGAGGTAGGGGAAGATCTTCCCCTAGTAGGACTTACTCTCAAGGATCGTCATACGGATCCTCATCAAATTCTCCAGTAATACAAAGAGGAAAAAAGAGTTTGATAAACTCAAAGGTACCTCATACAGGTGAATCATCAGGACATTCTATACATCTGGAAGATATTCCAGAAGATAGTCCTTTATATTGACATCTGCAAGCTTATTTGGCATCCAAAAAGCAAAGTGATACTTTTGCTTCAATTGCTAAAGAAGAAGACAACGATGATATCAAGTCATACAAAAAATTACCAAAGAAAGAAATGATATTTCTCCTTGAAAATTCTGAGATTCAGAGAAAAGAAGAACCATGGAAAATATTCCAGAGATATCTGATTAATGGATTATACTACCCGGGTGAATCATATAAAACCCGCACTTATTATGAGACTATCCTAATCAGTACAGGTAGTGCAGAATTTCAGCACTTTTCGGGTTATAACACAAATGAAAACGTTTATAACTTTTCAAAAGTCATTATCAAACAGATTATATCTGTTGAAGAATGGGGAATTTCAACAATGAAAGAAAGGCAGATAAGCCTTAATAAATCACCTATGAGTTTTACTTATTGGGATTATATCCAAGCATTTGATAGGGTGCTTTAGTATAATAATGAGAGACATAAACATACTTGGTTTATCAAAGTATGTGCAAAGGTATTTACAGGACCTATCCCTAACTGGTTTTTAAACTGGTGGTCATACCACGGTCCCACAACAAAAATTCTTCCAGAACCATTCCTTAAGTTATACAAAGAATGGGCAAAAGTTTCACCGTTCCTAACCGAGTTATATCACGCAGATCATATCTGTTACCTAGAAAAAATTGATCAAATCTACTTCTTTATTGAATTCTCTATCCCCTGGATTCATAAATGGACTCCTGAATTAGGTTTTACGGAAGAACAAATCCCTTGTTTATATAGGGTATTTTACAACAATTTTTGGGACAAATTGATGAAGACTGATCCCAAAACAAAAACATTATATGGACAAGAATTATTGGATTCTATTAAAACACAAATCCAAATATATATAACGACCCCTCAAAAGAAGATGATAGAAGAGAGCACAGTTAAACATATTGCTCGAAGAATCTCAATTCAAGAAGGAGATAAAATTGATTTGATAAATAAATACTTGGAAGAAGTAAAAAGAAACTTGCTTCTGGATCAGTGCGAAAAATCAGACACTTCAATGCGAAGTGAAACAAGTGGTGATGACCTCGTGGAAAATACACAACCAATACAGCCAGAGATAATATTATCTGACAGAGATATAGAAAAGGTGGAAGATTTCCTCCAACAAATGCACAATTTGGACAAGAAAAAGACTTGACAGCTTACCAGCCGCCAGGACCCACTCAACAGTAGATTCACTGTTCATCCACAGTAGAAACATTGTTCAACAACAGTAGAAACACTGTGTAGGGGCCTAGATGTGGGACCCAATTTACTATTTTAGATTCTTTTTTTTGTTATAAAAGAAGACTTCTTCATTTGAAGAAGCAAGAGTCGGAACCCCCTCTCTCTCTCTACTCTCTCTCAACTCCCTTTGTAAAGACTTAGCTTATTAGTTTGTAAATCAGTTGAAGATTAATAAAAGTTTTGAAGTTCAGTTCATCTTCAGGGCCTTGCTTCTCGGCCTTCAAGGTATTTATTCTATTTCTTTTTAGTATTTTATATACTTAGTTTCTCTCCCCAGCCGTGACTATGTCCGGCTAAACGGATTCATATCTATGTTGAAGAACTAATTTCTCTTGCATATTAACCATGAAGAATCCAGACACATGGGCTCAATAAGAGTATGCATATTTCGAATATAAACCTTGTGCGGACCAGGATCAGGGTAGGCGGGCGGTAGTCCGCACGGCCATCCAGATCTAGCTGCTTCAGTACCTTTGAAGGTTGGCGGTAGTCCGCACGACCAATAAAGATTCGAAATATACGGGAATTCTATTATAGTTTAATGACTGTATGGAAGGATCTATATTCTTTTACCCAAGCAAGGGGCCTGTCTAGGTCCGATACATACTCTTATTGAGCCCATGTGTCTAGCAGTTCTAACTGTGAAAGGGATAGCCCTTTTGACAACTTCAGCGGGCTTTAATGTCACAGCTGGCTAGACGTAGCCACTAAGGCAAAGCCAATAAGAGTAGTACCAGAGTCGACTGTACCACCATCTTGGAACCAAGCCAAGAAACTATATTAAAATTTCTTTATATTTTGAAAGAGTCTGGATTCTTCATGGTTAATATGCAAGAGAAATTAGTTCTTCAACATAGATATGAATCCGTTTAGCCGGACATAGTCACGGCTGGGGAGAGAAACTAAGTATATAAAATACTAAAAAGAAATAGAATAAATACCTTGAAGGCCGAGAAGCAAGGCCCTGAAGATGAACTGAACTTCAAAACTTTTATTAATCTTCAACTGATTTACAAACTAATAAGCTAAGTCTTTACAAAAGGAGTTGAGAGAGAGTAGAGAGAGAGAGGGGGTTCCGACTCTTGCTTCTTCAAATGAAGAAGTCTTCTTTTATAACAAAAAAAAGAATCTAAAATAGTAAATTGGGTCCCACATCTAGGCCCCTACACAGTGTTTCTACTGTTGTTGAACAATGTTTCTACTGTGGATGAACAGTGAATCTACTGTTGAGTGGGTCCTGGCGGCTGGTAAGCTGTCAAGTCTTTTTCTTGTCCAAATTGTGCATTTGTTGGAGGAAATCTTCCACCTTTTCTATATCTCTGTCAGATAATATTATCTCTGGCTGTATTGGTTGTGTATTTTCCACGAGGTCATCACCACTTGTTTCACTTCGCATTGAAGTGTCTGATTTTTCGCACTGATCCAGAAGCAAGTTTCTTTTTACTTCTTCCAAGTATTTATTTATCAAATCAATTTTATCTCCTTCTTGAATTGAGATTCTTCGAGCAATATGTTTAACTGTGCTCTCTTCTATCATCTTCTTTTGAGGGGTCGTTATATATATTTGGATTTGTGTTTTAATAGAATCCAATAATTCTTGTCCATATAATGTTTTTGTTTTGGGATCAGTCTTCATCAATTTGTCCCAAAAATTGTTGTAAAATACCCTATATAAACAAGGGATTTGTTCTTCCGTAAAACCTAATTCAGGAGTCCATTTATGAATCCAGGGGATAGAGAATTCAATAAAGAAGTAGATTTGATCAATTTTTTCTAGGTAACAGATATGATCTGCGTGATATAACTCGGTTAGGAACGGTGAAACTTTTGCCCATTCTTTGTATAACTTAAGGAATGGTTCTGGAAGAATTTTTGTTGTGGGACCGTGGTATGACCACCAGTTTAAAAACCAGTTAGGGATAGGTCCTGTAAATACCTTTGCACATACTTTGATAAACCAAGTATGTTTATGTCTCTCATTATTATACTAAAGCACCCTATCAAATGCTTGGATATAATCCCAATAAGTAAAACTCATAGGTGATTTATTAAGGCTTATCTGCCTTTCTTTCATTGTTGAAATTCCCCATTCTTCAACAGATATAATCTGTTTGATAATGACTTTTGAAAAGTTATAAACGTTTTCATTTGTGTTATAACCCGAAAAGTGCTGAAATTCTGCACTACCTGTACTGATTAGGATAGTCTCATAATAAGTGCGGGTTTTATATGATTCACCCGGGTAGTATAATCCATTAATCAGATATCTCTGGAATATTTTCCATGGTTCTTCTTTTCTCTGAATCTCAGAATTTTCAAGGAGAAATATCATTTCTTTCTTTGGTAATTTTTTGTATGACTTGATATCATCGTTGTCTTCTTCTTTAGCAATTGAAGCAAAAGTATCACTTTGCTTTTTGGATGCCAAATAAGCTTGCAGATGTCAATATAAAGGACTATCTTCTGGAATATCTTCCAGATGTATAGAATGTCCTGATGATTCACCTGTATGAGGTACCTTTGAGTTTATCAAACTCTTTTTTCCTCTTTGTATTACTGGAGAATTTGATGAGGATCCGTATGACGATCCTTGAGAGTAAGTCCTACTAGGGGAAGATCTTCCCCTACCTCTGCCCCTGGTGGCCCATGAAGGGTCCATTCTGCATAAATAGCAAGTCATTAGTAATTAAAAAAGATATCATAATTCTATCGCCGATATAATCCTGGCTGGGGAATTCATTTTCAATTTTTTGAAGAATATTAGTAACTTCATTAAAATTAGAGCATTCTTCTTCAATATTATTAATAGTGTCAGCCATAATTTTATCAAGTATGAGACCCTTTAAGTCTCTGTTTAAATTAATCACTTTAAGAATAGTGATTAACACCTTATCATCTAAAATCATGGTATAATAACTCATATTTTATTCTAAATATTCCCGGGATAGGAAATCCGGAAGGGAATTATCAATTCCTTTTTTGTATTGTATTTCAAAATCGAAAGGCGCCAGCTGAGCCTGCCATTTAGCAAATATTAATTTAGAAGCATCGTGCTTAAAATCTTTGTCAAACATATATTTAACAGATTGAGCATCAGTTTTTATCAAAAACTTTTGGTTATACAAGTCGTCTTGAAATTTTAAAACACATTTAACAATTGTTAACATTTCATGCGCCACAGTAGCATATTTCTTCTGGGCTTCGGTCCATTTACCAGAGTGAAATCTTATTAGGTATTCACTCTTATTGTTGGGATTCACTTGTTTTAAAATCCCTCCATAGCCAACATTAGACGCATCTGTCTCGATAACCTTTTGCCAAGTAGGATTAGCAAGGGTTAAACAAGGTAGAGATTTAACACGCTGTTTAATACTTTTGACTAACGCAGTATGCTGGTCAGTCCAAGGCCGTCTATGATCCTTTTTCAGCCTATCGTATAGAGGAGCTAGATCTCGTGATAAACTTTTGTAGAAAGGGGATATATAATTCAAACTTCCCAAAAATCTTTGTAATTGAGTCCTGTCAGTAATAACATCAGGAAATTTCGAGGCAAAATCAATTGATCTTTGTATTGGGGTAATTTTTCCCTGGCAAATATTATGACCCAAAAAACGAACATTCGTTTGGAATAGACTCATCTTTGGTTTAGAAATTACTAAACCGTTTTGTGTAACAATTTTCTTAAAAATATCAAGATGCTTAATATGCATCTCCAAAGTTTTAGAAAATACTAATATGTCGTCAATATAAACGATGACAAAATCTAGATAAGGGTTAAAAATATCATTCATAATTTTCTGAAATTCAGAAGGGGCATTTTTTAAACCAAATGGCATAACATTCCATTCATATTGCCCAAATGAACATTGAAAGCAGTTCTATAAGTATGCTCTTTAAAGACTTGAATTTGCCAATAACCAGATTTTAAATCAAATTTTGAAAATATATTGGCGTTATATAACCTAGATAGCAAGTCCCTTTTATTGGGGATAGGATATCTAATCCATTTTAGATTATATTTAATGGTTTATAATTTATAACTAAGCGAGGGATACCTCGTTCCTTTTCTGCCACATTATTAACATAAAAGGCAGAACATGACCAAGGAGATTTTGAGGGTTTTATCAAACCCTTTTGTAACAAACTATCAATCTCGTTTTTGCAGAATTCAACTAGTTCAGCATTCATCTGGCAAGGTCGAGATTTAGTAGGAATATCATCCTCAGAGAAGTTTTCTTCGTAAGGAAGAGTTACAATATGCCTTTTCCGGTTCCAAAAGGCACTAGGGTGATCGGCGCAAACATCAACAGCCATCTTTTCAGCAATCAATTTAATCTTTTGCTGAACTTTAGCAGACTGTAAAGTATCGAATATATTCATGCTAAGAATTTCTAATTGTAATGAATCAACATGCCTTTGTTTCATATTAATCAAGGCATTAATATCTCTAGTTACGGGATCTGTAACAAAAGAATAACTTATCTTTTTATCTTGATAAGTAGCAGAAAAACCATGTTCATCTATATTATTGAACGGATAAATAGCATTAATAAAAGGGGTTCCAAGTATAATTGGAGGGTATAACTGGTTTTTTACCAAAAAGAAGAAATGAGGAATACAGACTTTATTTTGGCAAATATGGGTATTTGGCAGTTTGTACTCTATATCTAAAGCATGACCAGAAGCGGATTTAACCAAATGAGTGGTCTTTTGAAAATATTTAGTTGGAATTAATCCTTCCTGGATACAGCTTACATCAGCACCACTATCAATCATAGCTATATCAGTTATAGAAAAATTATTATCGATCAAAATAGTACATTTAATATACCACTTATGTGCAGTAATAATCTGCATCATACCTAAAAACAGATCAGAATTTTCTTCAGTTAGATCAGAAATTTCTTTCCCTTTATCATTAGAAGATTCAGAAATTTCTTTAGTCGAAAATTCAGGTAGAGAATTATTTTTCTCAATTTGAGTAATTCGGTGATCGCAAATCATTTGATTTTGCTTAAGAGACTTAATATCCCTTTTCAAATTCTCAATTTCTTTCTTTTAAATCATCAAAAGAAGTATCTCTGCTAGGCGTACTGGACTTTTGAAGTCGTCTATTAATTTCAGATAAAGAATAAGGTGCAAAATGTTCAAATTCGTTTTTGTATTTTTCAAAAGGTTTTGAACTACTAGAATTAGAACTTGCAGCTAAATTAATAATTTTTTTACGAAGTTTTTCATCAGTAACTTCTTTTAAAAGTTCTATTACATTATCAGATGTAATAGTTTTCATATTTGGATTATGAAATTGTGATTGTAATTTATAAAATTCGTCACTATCACAAGTACAAATATCACATTTGCAAGCAGTGCAAGAAGTATCAATATTTTTATCATTATCAGAAAAATCAATTAACTCAACTTCGTCTTCAGATTCAGTCTCAGAGTAATAGTCAGATTCTGATCCTGAAGTATATAACAAGCCATAAACCTTATCGCGTAACTCATCATCGAGTTCTAAGGTTTTCAGCTTTTGAAGCTTGCAATTTGGAGAAATATGACCAAACTTTCCACACTTAATATCAGCGAGATCTCTTTTAGATCTATTCTTCGTAAATCGAGTAGATTTCCGATGCGCTTTTCTAGTATCACGTTCTTCCTTAGTCCTATATCTAGACCTCTTTTTCTTATACGAGCTATCCGGGTAAGGATACCTATGATATCTGTTTTTCTTCTTCCTACTTTGAGTAGAAGTTCCGGGTAAACCGAACTGGGTACAGAAGTCACCTAATTGGGATTTCTCTTTAAGCTTATCAATCTTAAGCTGTCTAGAAAGCCTTAGCTCATTACACAATTTCAATCCTTCTTGTGTACACACTCCAATAAGTTTACCATAGGTATAATTATTATACTGAATTTCACCGTAACTACCCCTTAACACATCCCTTACTCTTTCAGCAAATAAGGAAGGGAGGCCGTCTATAAACTTGGCTTTCCAATGCTCATATTTATTCTCGGGTAGTTCCATAACTCTACTCATAAAAGTATCTTTATACCATCTAAATTCACTAAGGGTCTTACATCTAAGTCCATTAAGTAAAGTTCGGATGGTCTCATGATTTGAGGTAAATCTACCATTGAAATGTTCTAAGATTGTAAGGATAAGGGTATAAACTGCATCTTCTCTACCCACCACTAGAGGCATACCTATATTATCAACACCTTCGTCGGTTGCTGTAGCATTAATAACGAAAGCCTTTTCTTCTACAGATAAATGATTATCCCACCAGCCACGAAGTTGGCCAGTAAATCCTGCAATAATCATTTTGCAAATAGTTCTATCTGTATTTTTAACACTTTTACAGATAGTCGAATACATAAGCATTCTGTATACGAGAATGGTTAATTGTCTATCAGTTAAACCATCAAGATTCCATTCATAAATTTCGGAACCGCTATAAGACGTATTAGTCTGATTCCAATCTCGTTCCTCAATCAACACATCTTGAGGAGTAGGACGGAGATAATAATAAGTTTGCATCCTTGGTTTGTCAGCATACCTATTATTTGGTTTAACTATACCTTTGAGTTTATTAAACTCTGACCATATCTCGGTTTTATAATCAGAAACGGTCTCAATTTTATCAGCAATTTTTTTTGATAAATCAATAGGTCTAATATTTAAACCAGAAAGCTTTTTATCTAAAAGTTGAGCTAAGTCATCAAGAGATTTAAATTTAAAATCCTGAATCTCAGGAGGTCTTTGAGTAGGAATAGCTTGATCAACTGTTTTACTTCCCGAAGTGGAGGCAATATCAGTTGGTCCTTTCTTAGTACCCATTTCTTTTATTAAAATAGTCAAATCATCAAGTTTTTTATCAAGAGAACCAATATGTTCTCCTAAAATTTTTACATACAAACCCAGATAATTGTTTTGAGAAATCAATTTATTAATTTCTGCGATATTAATAGCTGCCACATTATCATCAATAAATTTTTGAAACTCGTTCTTTTTCAAGGATTTTTGGGTGGGCAAGTACTTATTGAATCCTCCATAAAGTGATTTAGAAATGTCAACTGCAGCTTCCAGAAGGCTTATTACCTTGGGCTAACTTCTTCGAATTTGCTTGTGTTGCTTTGATAATTTATCAGCTCTTGGTTGATGTAATTTATCTCCCACTTGAAACCTGTCATATGTTGTCATCAGTACTCTTTTGCACCTAGAACCAGGAAAAAGCTACTACAGTTGATTTGATCTTTGCTAGCTGTTTCTTTTTTTTTCCTTGTACTCTCTTTGTCCGGTGTGCATAAGGCTAAAATTTACGGCAAGGTATTAACTAGGATGGATGTATGGCTAGGCAGAGTCTTTTCATTAGGCTTATTTTGTTATTCAATGAACAGATGCACTACTTGCAGAGGGCATTGCATTTCTTCACATCTCACTTGGACATACCTAATTTGAGCCTATTGTAGGTTGAAGATTGGAAGGTGATGATTGGACCCTTGATAGATAAGCTTTTTGCTGAGCCATCAAATGCAGTAATAGTCAGGTTCTTGAGTTTCATAAGCGAGCACTTGGCAAGTGCAGCAGATTTTGTCTTTCAACAGATTATTTCTTACACAAGAAGGCAGAAGGAGTGAGTTGTTCCTCTTCTCTTTCCTACTCCTATACTTTAGGAAGTAACTACCTGTTATAGCATTTCTTTGGTCCCGGTGGCTTCTTTTGTTAGTGTTGCAATATCAAGAGTATATTTAATTAGACTCATCCATGTCTAGATTCATTGTACTTAAATGAGAAAAATATCTTATTGAATATTATCAGTGTTGTCAAAGGCTCATTTAAGGCGCGTTTTAGCCCTGAAGCTCATAAAAGCTCAAGGAGGGCGCTTCGCCTCACTTAAGTTGCGCTTCGGTGTAGGCAATGCACTAAGGCGTGCAACTCAATGCCCATGGGTTCTATCTTAAACTGGACAATACTAAGCAACAAATATTATTAGCAAATAAGTGTATTAGTTTCTGAGGAAAACATTAGCAGTGAATTTGTTTCTTTTTTTCTGTAATTACATATGTATTTTTATTTTTTTTCCTTAGTTAACCTTTTTTTAATCAAGCCCGCACTTTATTTGCGCTTAAAGCCCCAATCGATCTGGAGCGCCTTTTAGAGCTTTTCACTTTTGACGACATATAGGATATCTTAGGATATTCTGTATTTAGTGATAGGCTATTTACTTATCTTATTAATATAGAGATGGTATTTAGCCTATGATTACCTACCTGTTTCCTGTTACGGTTTTATTTTATTTGTTTACCAAGTTTATAGACTGTGCAGCGAACATGCAAGCTATTTATTTGGAATAGGATGAGAATTCTCACTGCATAAATGAACAAGTCTATATTATTTGGAATTTTTATTTCCTAGACATTTGGATGTACAGTTGATCCAAATAAATAGCTTGCATGTCATATTGACTCTATTTCCAGCAGCCTTGATGAGGGTGCACATCCAAACTATGATGCTGCAGAACGGCAGCTCGATCTTTTTAATCGTCTCTGCCCATTTCTCATAGTGAGGTTGCTTCCCTTACGAGTATTCGACGATCTCAACTCATATGCTTTCTATGATGAACTTCCAACCAAACTGGCTACACATGGTACACTCTGGTGCTTTTAGTTATAACCTATTTTGTTTTTATTCTAACCCTCGTCTTATAGCCCACTTTGCTGGAAAGCCGCCCCCCACCCCCCCATTTTTTTTTTTCCTAAACATCTTCCCAAAATCCACAAATTTAACCGGCATTACCTCCAGATGATGAATGCTTGGGAACTCAAAGCACTGAATGTGTGGCTGGACTTCTGATCAACAGGTACTCCCAGAAGCTAATTTTTTTGGTTTGTGAATTACCATGTTTTGAAATTTCTTCATTTCTCCATGGTGCTCTTTGCTTCAGGGCATTGAGCAACTCTGAATATGATGATGTTCGAAGACTTGCAGCTGAGCTGTGTGGGAGAATTCACCCAAAGGTGTGTATTATTGTCCCTTATTTAACCCTAATATACAGCAACTCCAGAATCCTAAGAGGGGAATAAAATAACTCAAAATGCTGCATGTGGTGACTAAAATGACTAAAAATGCTGCATACTGTTACTCCTCCAGAGTGCAAACTTTACGTGACTCTAAAGTTTCTTTGCCCGCTTGAATTGTTGAATGTAGAAAACACTAGCTTTGACTCTTTGAAAAGGCATTGGTGATAAGTATGAGATGCCAAGAGTTGACACATACTTAGGGTAAAAGTACGCACCATTGCTTTCAGAATGATGATTTACAACAGCTGAGAGATCATTCTTTCAACTCTTATCTGGTCACTCTGTGGTTGAGGGGATTGAAGACATGCAACTATTAACGCGCCAGAAGTTGACTCGAAAAATTGCTAAATGGATGTATGTGCAGTATAATAGATATAGTGCTAAATCTTGGTAATTTACATGGTCAGAACGTTTTTAGATTGCAAATTCACCAAACCTATTGCTGCGGATACCATGTAGATCATATGATTAAAGAAGGTATGTTTATTATCTAGAAAGTTAATGGCCATGGTTCTCCAGTAGTCAAGTAGTTTGTCTTTACCTTTTAGATAAGGCTCACAGGGGTCATGTTTTTCTTATTCATCGGCCCACGACCTCATGCTAAATAGTATAAAGTTGTGCCATTTACCATCCCATATGGTCTACCATCTCCAAAGCCCTGGGTTTGAGGTCCCAAGGTTAGGGAAATGTTATTAAATGCCATCATTTCATCGCTTAAAGCGAGGAAGTGACGCGAAGCGAGGGGTTATCGCTTCATAGATGAAACCATGTTCTTCAATTAAATGTGTGCTTCAAACAATGACACGCGAATTGATCCAAACAAAAAGCGCTTGGTTTTTCCGCTCTCAACTTTGAGGAGCTAGATTAATTACGACATTGTTTTGTATATTAGATTCTGAAATTAATTATCATAATTGCAATTTGATTACTATAGTAAATATAATATGTTTGGTATTTTTTGTTGGTTATTTTTTCCTATGCTGCACCTGAAAGAAGCGTGCGCTTCACTTTTCAATTTTTGCTTCGAGCCCCCGTGAACATTGTCATGTTTTTGTGCTTTTCACTTTTAAAAACACTTGGTTAGGGTGTACCTTTCTACTAGTCTTATGTCCTGCATTTATTATACAGTTATATTTTCTTGCATGTTATACACCTGGCTGGGGTTTAGGTAGTGTGAGCCATGAATATGATGTTGGATGCTCCAATAGCATCAAAACGGGAGGCAACAATCATCTGTGTTAAATGCATATAGTGATCATTATAATTCTAAGTTGTATGAGTTGGTGAACTATCAACCAGTAACTGCCTCACATAGAAATGGTCATTTTGGGTCTACACAGTCTTCTATCCAACTATTCTAATATCTGCTACCTGGCCTGCTTTATAATATATACTGCTCTCTCACTCCTCTCTAAAATTTTATACTCCGGTCAACTGCTGCAGCATTTATAGTGATCACAAATCATAGTAACATCATAAATTTTAACAGCTATAGCAGGGAAAAGTTGTCCCTCTGTTTAAAGTGTTGATTGTATGCATTTAACTGTTATTGCGCAATTGTTGATTTGCACAACCTGTAATTACGCCTGTTGCACTGGCTTAGTGCAAATATTTATATAATATATTATTTACCCATCAAAAAAAAAAAAACTGTTATTTCTAATCTATTATATAGTCCCAAGTCCTCATATGCTCTGAGTTTCCCCCCAATTCTGCAATAGTTAACATCAACATTTGCTGCCTCTGTATTCTGCAGGTTCTCATTCCAATAATGTCATATCAGCTGAAAAATGCCTCTAATTCCAAAGATTTACTGAAGATAAAAGCTTGTCTATTTTCAACTTGCACATCTCTCTTGGTAATAATCTTTCTTATGACAGTTATAAAGCTTTTGACACGTGTTGAACTTTTAAGTTTCTGATGGTTCCCTCTTACTACCTACATATTGCTATCTGCTGGGGTCCTAATCCTTATTGTCCATCAAACATTCTGGACAATAGGTAAGAGGCACAGATGCATATGCGCATCCTGACGTTTTGCAGATAAGGAAGGCAATAGAGACTGTCTTATTATGGCCTTCAGTGGATGGGGATGATAGTAAGTAACTAATGATTCTCTACACTACTCATGTCAATTCTTAATTGTTTTTCACTGTTAGATTTTTTTTCCTTCAGTTTCAAAGGCACAACATGGTTGCATTGACTGTCTAGCATTGATGCTGTGCACTGAATTGCAAGCCTCAAAAGCTGTCAAGAACTCAACATCGAGTGAGGCTTGTTTTGAGCAGAGCATTGTCTCTTTAGGTCGTTTCTTTTAAGTTTATGCAAGCAACCTTTTGCTGCTATGCTAAGAGACTAGTGGACATATGCAGGGGATTCTGTCGCAAAAGGCTCAGTCTGCAGTTACGTGATCCACCAGTTGGCTTGTGATGAAGATACCATTATTTCGTTGAAGTTGGGTAGAGATGAGGTGCCAAAAGCC
The DNA here is from genome assembly GCF_000715075.1 of Nicotiana tabacum. Classification (NCBI taxonomy): domain Eukaryota; kingdom Viridiplantae; phylum Streptophyta; class Magnoliopsida; order Solanales; family Solanaceae; genus Nicotiana; species Nicotiana tabacum. The sequence continues at coordinate 14,826,170 of NC_134085.1, forward strand.
CACCTCTCTTTTCGGTTGTGCATGGCAAATGTGCTGATTAGTGCTTGTCAAAAGGTTCCTCGTGCTAGCAAGAAACCATTTGTTTCGAAAATTCTTCCTTGTATCCTCCATTCTGTCAAGGTGTTCTACACTTATGTATTTATCACCTATTTCATTTCGTTAATTATCATCAGTATCATTATTTTGGGTGATGACTGATATTGGCAACTCTAGTCGGTTTCTAACCCTTGCAATTTTTCCAGGAAATTGCAGATTCAGAAGTCAGGGCTGCATGTATCCAAGTATTCTTCTCAATGGTGTACCATCTAAAGTCTCTAGTTCTTCCTTACTCTTCCGATCTTCTCAAAGCGTCGATAAAGTCGCTTAGAGAAGGATCAGAGAAGGTATTTTTGAAAATTATTGATTTATAATTATACTTGTTTAATCTTGAACTTTTTGGCTGTGCTTTCAATCATTGCTCTATTTATGTACCTAAACCACTATCTCTCTCTTCACTTTATGCATACAAAGCGCTACTTGCTCTCTGGTGTACCCACATGCACAAGTACCACTATGTAGTGCGCCATGGCGAAAATGCCATGCAACATGAACCCTTTATTAAACATTCGACTTCGCAAGGTAGAACCAATTTGCATGAAAATGTAATTCTTGTGTTAAAATGGGCATCCATTTTTCTCTCGTCGCCTTATTCATTTCAGCTTGAATCTCAATTATGAATTTCTCCGTGAAAGAAACAGGCAAAGTAACTTTTGAAAATACTTGCTCTTCCTTGGAATTGAAAGGACAAGTTTGTATAAAGCATCTAATTTTCTGGTCCTGGTTAAGGTTCTCTCCTTGGACACGAGTAGATTTGGTGCTTTCGTGGAAAAGTATCTTCGGTCAGTCTCCATCTGGTGCCTTCATCCCACTGTGTGACCCTCTGGAACCGAAAGTGTCACCTCCAGATTTTATTGATGTGGTTGAAACGGGTCATCGCTTGCTGTTATCTGCTAACATTCGTCATAGGGCTTACCTTTCTTTATGGTTTCCGTTTTCCTTATTATTGCCCCTGGTGCTTCTATCACCTAAACAGAAGTTTATCCTAGTAATAGTTGGAGCCTATTGTGGGAGTTAATTTCATACTTTTCGTAACGAGTTTGTCGTTTAATTATTCACCAGGAAAGGATTGCTGGTGCCAAGTTACTAGCATCTTTAATGGCGAGCGAAGAGACGGTTATACAGAACATTTCTGGTGGCCTTCTGGAGGCTAGGGCCTTACTTCAAGATATATGCTCTTCAGATCCTTCGTTGGATGTACGGAAAATGTGCCAGAGATTGCTTTTATGTTTGACCTCTGTGTAAAAACTTGGTGTTTTTTTTCTGTTTTCTTGCCGCCATTGTCTCCTCAGTTATATACTCTTGACCTCTGTGTAAAAACTTGGTGTTTTTTTTCTGTTTTCTTGCCGCCATTGTCTCCTCAGTTATATACTCTTGACTTGTAAAGTACAGCTACAAATGTACAGTGAATTCAATAGCTTGGGATACTATGGTAGTTTCTTCCTATTTTACCAAAACAAAATTGTAAACACCAGGTAGGGGTTACTTTGTTTCAACAGAATTGTGGCATAAGCTAGTGACGTTTCTTTATATATTTAGCTTTTGGAAAATTATATTATAGTAATTTGATAATATTAATCCTGTACTTCGACAATTGCCTGCTGTTATTTCCTAAAGTTGAAGAATTGAGGTTAGAAATTATTCTAAACTTGACTAACCTGTTGTTAGGACACCTATAATAGAAAACGAGGTAATTATTCTATTTCCATAAAATACCGGCGGAGGTGGAAATAATGGGTGATCTTTTACCATCTATTCAAGTTTTGGTTTAACAGTATTACTTGGTACTTGTGCTGGTTGGAGGTAGCAGGTAGCCTGTGAAATTAGTTGAAGCATGCGCCAAGCTGGTCCGGACACCATGGTTATTCCAAAAAAAAAAAAAAGGAAATTGTTGAATTGCATGGTAATTCATACACATACGGAAATTTTGGTACCTCAAAGTGATCATTTGAAATAAGGTTAGCCTAAGGGAAATTAGAAAACAACTTAAGTCAATTTTAGAATTCCTAACAAGGGATGCGCCACATAAGAATTTCTAACGAGGAATGCGCCACAATAACTTTTTCATACACAACAATACTTCTGAGAATTCCAATAAAAAAATTCACTCCTTTTCTTTGTATATTAATTATGGTTAAACTTTCACTTTCCAAAAGTTGGCGACTAATGATACCATTATTGATAGTTTTTATATTACGTAAACTCATCTTAGGACATAAATAATGCTAATAATATTAATTATTATTTGCTCGTCAACTTGTTGTCACTGTTAAAAAATTTATATAGTTAAACCCAACATCTATATTAAAAGTAGTGGTGCGTCCATGTTCTTGAAATCCTGGATACCTCTAACCTATGCTGGTGGTAGGGGTGTACATAGGTCCGGTTGGTTTGGATTTTTCAATTATCAAACCAAACTAATGGTGTCGAGTTTTTAAATCTATAAACCAAACCAAACCAACAAAGTTAGATTTTTCAATCTTGATTTTTCTCGTATTTTTCATTTTTTTTTCCGGATTTTTGGATTTTTTCCGGTAAAGTCTTCGTGACACAAAATATGCAACTCATGCTCCAAATATTTCTTTAGTCCTAGTAAGATACAATTATATAATGTATTTTTCAAGAAAATAATACAATAATATGAGATAAGTCATAGCATTATACTAAAATATTTAATAAAAAATAATAAAATTGCATAAATCAAATATTGCTAATTGATAAGCCATAATAAAAATTAACATAATCTAAGAATACTTTATATAGGTCATGCTAAAATAAGCATAGCTAATAAGTATTATTAATTACATAACCAAGCACTAAAGAAAAAATAAACTAAGTTATGCATTTTCATTATAAACAATGTAAAACTAAAAAACAGATATCCAATACTAATCGCCATTATTGAATTTCTTTTGTTAGCATTAGTATTGATTTGAACTTTGTTTGAGTTACAATATTTATGAGCTATAAAATTTATTTACCATTCAAGAATGTTAAGTCCACACTTGAAATAATACGTCAAAAGATAAAACTGTGACAAAATTTAAGAAATATTTATAAATTATATTACAATAAATATTTATATGTATAAAAATATTTTTAAAAATTGTATAAATGTACTATCGGGTTGGTTTGGCTTTATTTTAGTTAAAACCAAACTAAATCAATAATAGTCGGATTTTTTCTAATACCAAACCAAATCAAAATCAGTTTTTTTCCTGGTTTGACTCTGATTATCGATTTGACGCGGTTTATCGATTTTTTTTTGTATGACCTAGCTGGTGGGAGATAACAGATAGTATGTTGAATTAGTCGAGGTGAGTGCAAGCTAGTTTGGACACTACGGTTATGAAAAAAAAAAAAAGAAATGTTGAATTGCATGTTTATTGATGCACACACGGAAATTTTGGTACCTCAAAGTGTATTTGAAAGAAGGTTAGTCAAAGGGGAATTGGAAAACATGTTAAGTCGATTTTAGAATTCCCAACAAGGAATGCGCCACTGGAACTTTTTCATACACAACTATACTTCTGAGAATTCTAACAAAAAATTTCACTCCTTTTCTTTTGAATATTAATTATGGTTAAACTTTCACTTTTCAAATTAAAGTTGCAAAGAGAATCAAATTACCCTTCGCTAGGGAGATTCGACGGTCAAGATCCTCTCCCAAATGAGTTTCATTCCAAATAGCCTATTCATGATTTTGTTGGTTTAGCCAAGAGGTTTGTTACACATTTTTGTCTTCTACAAAGTCTTAACAAATTTCTCATTACCTATCTTAGTTTAAAACAGATAAATCGAGTATTTCAATGTGCACGTGAAATTTCCTTTTGTCTCATTTGTGTTTTTGGTATAGAATATGTTGATTCGTATACACAGCTAATTACAGGAAGGGGAGCCTTGGAGCAACTGTAAAACTGTTTCCGTATGACATATAGGTTACGGTTTCAAGCCGTGAAAACAGCCACTAATACTTACAATATTATGGTAGATTGTCTACATCGCACCTCTGAGATGCGATCCTTCTTCGAAACTTGCGAAAATGCGAGATGCTTTATACACCGGACTATCAGTTGGTTAGACTTTTGGAAGGTTAAATGATTGATGGACATATCATGACTCAAATAATAGTTGTTATTTCACCGTACACATGGATAAGGTATTTAAACCAAAATTTATCTAATTAACCATATACGTAACTTGAAATACATAAGAAAATTTAACAGAAAATTATCTACTAGCAACGCAAATTATCTTTGAACTTTTATTATATATTACCTGTTGTAACAAAGATTGGTCATATCAATCCTCACTATTACTCAATTTGGGCTATATATTCCAATATACCATACTTTAGGATTCTTTAGTACTAAGATTTCTATAATTTCTACTGACATACAAATTTGTTACTAAAACCAAACCTAATGCAAGTATTCCATTATGACTAAGCCTTAATCATAAGTAGTTAGATATTATTTATATGTACTAGTTTTTAGATACGTGCATTCTACGTGAGTCCCAGGCAATTAGTATAAATAATTTTTTCTTATCTAATATAATTTCTGTGATTTAAATGGAATTAACACACTATTAATTATTGTGATTTGATAAGAAAAGCGAGCAATTTCAACTGGAAATATGTATGACTATCTTAACAATTTTTCTATAGAAGTAATTATAAAGGTGTACAATTATTACCAATTTTATGATGCACCAATCCAAGTAACCTGTTAAAACAGTTGTAACACAAAATTAAGACTTAATAGAAACAAAGAATTTGATACCCATACAAAATAATAAAATGTTACGGTTAGAAAGAACTCATGCACCTATAGGATTAAAACAAAATTATGTACCGCGGATCGTAGAAGAAAAACGTTGAGGCAAACTCAGACATATTTCAACATACAAGTAGTGAACAAAGGAAAAAAAATTACATGGTAAATCTGTAGATTTCCTATATTATTTCTTTTAATAATGATGGTACACGGTCAAAATCGGAGAGCTCGATTTTGAAGATTTGATCATGCCCCGAGCTCGAGTTTGGGAAGCTCGAAGTAAGAATCAAGCCTGGATTGGATGTGCGCACCTCGAGAAGCAAGTCGGAGATCCGTCATGATTTGCCTCGAGGGCGGTACAAATTCGACGACACTCAAGAAAGAGAGGGAATTTCTCAAGGACACGTGAATAAGGGCATAAATTATGGGATAAGATTTGTACGAAATAGTACAAGTCCGTACTAGGTTGTTATACAGCTGTACCAATAGAATTTTTTACCATAATTGAAAATGTACCATATTAGGATTTTTTTTCTCCTATATAAAAGGGAACCCTATCATTTGTAAGGATAATCTCATTCAATGCAATAGAATATTCTACTCTGCTTTTCTCGTTCACTGTACTCAACAATTGTTCTTCAGCTTTATTATTCTTACTTCATTGTTCATACTTTATTGGTTCTTAGCTGACCTCGAGGCCTCCGAAATTATTGAGCTCGAGGTCCCCGATGCTCCAACAACACTGGTTTGGTTCATCAATTCTTCTTACTTAAACCTAATATTACTTGTATATTCACTAGTATTAGAATAAATCACATATCTTTAAAACCACAAATTATCTTTAATTGTTACTTATATTTTTTGAGGTAAATAGTTTGGCGCCTGCCGTGGGGCTAAAGATAATAGTGATTATTTTAGTGCTAGTTTTCTGATAACATACATTATTCTTCACACTTTTTCTTGCCAAGATTTTTTGATTCTCAGGCTTAGACATGTCTAGCACACAAAATACACCTATTCACGACGATGAAGGTCTTGGAAAAAATAGCGGTATAGGGGTCGGTGTACCACCCACAAACCCTGAGCAAGTGCCAAATATGGAGCCGGTTGATATCAGCTCACATAACACTCTAAACACGGATTCAGGTGCAGACCCCGTAGGGAATACACGTAGGGAAGCCTGGCCCGATGACCAAAGAGCACCAGGAATGGAACAAGGTGGAGTTAGCCTTATGCTGCAAGCCCAACAAGTCGCCATCGCTCAACTTCAGAGTCAGAATAGAACTCCAAACACAGCCGAACCAGTGAACACTCAGCGTGTGAATCCAGCGCTAGAGAGGCCCGATGAAAGTGGCTCGGGGACTGACCCCATGATTATGAAAATGCTCGAAGAGCTCGCCAAAAGGATCGAGGCCGGAGAAGAAAAGATTGAAGAAAATAACAAAAAGGTAGAGACATACAACTCAAGAGTCGATCAGATACCGGGAGCACCTCCGATTTTGAAAGGACTTGACTCGAAGAAGTTCGTGCAAAAACCATTCCCATAGAGTGTGACTCCAAAGCCCATCCCGAAGAAGTTCGGATGCCAGACATCCCAAAATACAACGAGACCACTGATCCCAATGAGCACATCACCACATATACTTGTTGAGGAAATGATTTGGAAGACGATGAAATTGAGTCTGTTTTCCTAAAAATGTTTGGGGAAACTCTATCTAAGGGTGCCCTGATTTGGTACCATAACTTACCCCCGAACTCTATTGACTCGTTTGCCATGTTGGCAGACTCATTTTTAAAGGCATTTGCTGGTGCCATAAAAGTTGCAACAAGGAAGTCCGATGTATTCAAAATAAAGCAAATGGAGAATGAGATGTTGGGGGAGTTTGTATACCGCTTCCAATCAGAACGAATGGAATTACCACCGGTCTCCGCTGACTGGGCCGTACAAGCCTTTGCTCAGGGATTAAATGAACGTAGTTCGATAGCTTCAAAGCAGCTAAAGCAAAACTTGATTGAGTATCCAGTCGTGACTTGGGTGGATGTGCATAACAGGTACCAATCAAAAATTAGGGTCGAGGATGACCAGTCGGGAGCCCCCCGGGCTCAGTTTATCCAAGCAAGTTGCTAGCAAAGGAGTCAGGAAATGCAGACAGGGTGTCAAGGTCGAATAAGGAGAGATATCAGCCATACATCAAGGATCGAAGGAACATCTCAAGGCGTAACATACCTCGAAATGATCGAAGAGCAGATCGAGGTCAAAGTTCTCGGGGACTCATGAGCAAAACCGAATTTGATAAGAACTTAGGACCAGCGGAGGCGCCCCGATTATTAGAGTACAACTTCAACGTCGATGCTTCAGGTATCGTCTTAGCCATTGGAAAACTTAGAGATACTAGATGGCCCAAGCTTATACAGACCAACCCTTCTCAGAGGAACCCCAACTTGGTGTGCAAGTATCATGGTACTCATGGGCATAGGACCAAGGATTGCAGGCAACTTAGAGTGGAGGTAGCTCGGTTGTTCAACGAGGGGCATCTTCGTGAATTTCTCAGCGACCGGGCCAAGAACCATTTTCGAGAAAGAGATGCAAACAAGAAGAATGAGCCCGAAGAACCTCAAAATGTCATTAATATGATCATCGGAGGAGTCAATGTCCCATATGGACCCATATTCAAATGCACAAGAGTATCTATCGCAAGGGAAAAACGGGCTCTCGAGACTACATGCTCGAGGATACACTTACATTCAGTGAGGAAGACATCGAGGCCTTATCTTAGCCTCACAAGGATGCACTGATAATTTCTATCCTTTTAAATAAAGTTCAAGTTAAACGTGTTCTCCTGGATCCTTGTAGCTCAGCAAATATAATCAGATCAAGGGTTGCTTGACCAAACCATACCTGCCTCTCGAGTCTTGAATGGATTTAGTATGGCAAGTGAAACGGCAAAGGGAGAAATCATCTTGCCAGTAAACGTATCCAGAACCGTTCAAGACACAAAATTCCATGTGATCGAAGGCGACATGAGGTACAACGCACTCCTCGGGAGACTGTGGATACACAACATGAGGGCGGTGCCTTCAACTCTTCACCTAATGATAAATTTTCCGGCGGAGGAAGGAGTAAAAACAGTCTACGGAGAGCAACATGCTGCAAAGGAGATGTTTGCTATCGAGGAAGTGATGTCGCTACCTAAGCCCTTGACCTCGAGCAACAAAGGTAAGCGGGAGGCTAAATAGCCACCGCAACAAGTAACCGAACTTCTTAAAATAGGGCCTATTCGGGAAGTAAAACACCTCGAGAGGTTAGCCAACATGGTTCTAAAAAGGGAAACAAAACTTAGAATGTGCATAGATTATAAGGACTCGAATAGAACATCCTTTCCCCTTGTCAGGCGTCGATCGTATGATCAATGCCACAGTTTGCCCTGAGACCCTAACTTTTCTCGATGCCTACCCCGGACACCATCAGATTCAGATGAACCCGGAGGACCAGGAAAAGGCTTCGTTTATTATTCAGGATGTTGTAACCTATAGTTACAACGTAACACCCTTCAGGCTGAAAAAATGCAGGAAGCTACGCCTAGTTAACAAAATATTCGAAAAACAAATAGGCAAAACAATGAAAGTTTGTAGTGATGATATGTTTATTAAGTCCCTGTGTGCAGAGGACAATTTAATTTATTTACAGGAAACATTTGCGATCTTGAGGAAATACAGCATGAAGCTTAGCCTGGAGGAATGTGCCTTCGGGGTTGGCCCAGATGAGTCCCTCGATGTCGCGGCATAAAATCGAGGTACCAAAATCAAGGATATCAGAGGTATCATGATCGAGGATAGCGTGGAGGCCGTGCAAAGGCTAACAAGACAAATGGCTACCTTGGGTCAATTCTTGTCAAGGTCGTCAGATCGAAGTCACCAGTTCTTCTCTTTGATCAAAAGGGAAAAGGGCTTCACGTGGACCCCGGGATGTTAGCGAGCCTTAGAAGAATTATAGTGATATCCGCCCAACCCACCTTTGCTTCATACCCCAATGGCAGATGAAAAATGAGAAGCAACACTTGTACGAATGATCGCGCAAAAGCAAAGGACCAAAAGGCACTACAATAAGAGGACCAACCTCCAACATTTCAGAGTCGGGGACTTAGTTCTACAAAAAGTCACCCTCGATACCGCTGCTAAGGTACGATTTTATCCTTTTGTCCATTTGAGTTGAAAGCTAACTCATTACAGATTTTGGATCGACGACATACGATCTCGGAGGCATCATTTCTACACAAAGGCCCTAGGTTTTAAAGCATGTGTTGCACTCTTTTTTCCTTAGACCGGATTTCGTTCCAAATGGGTTTTACCAGAAAGGTTATTAACGAGTCAAAAATTATGTGGTACCTAAGGAAAACTCAACAGTATTCAAAGCTTCTTTTCAATCAACCTCGAATACTGGGAGGCATCACCCTCGGAGGCTATATTTTTGAAAAATACTTTACACCTAAGAGGGCCTCGATAGGAGAACTTTGTAATGGGCTAAACAGTCAAATGAACCGTGTCCATGAAGAATAGTCGAACCCCGACGGCAAAACATGTACGCATATATCGACCATTTGAAGAAACATTCTGGTTATGTCAAAAACACTTTGTTTACTATCATACGAGCTCTACACTTACAATCCTATGGGAAGCGGCTCAATGGCCAAAGCACCCCGACATACTCGGGGACTGTCACTGACAGTCAATATATCCGAGTCATCAAAAACTCGGACTCATAAGACCTCAAAGAGGCATCCCCTCGAAATAAAGGCCAAGGCCAATATACTCGGGGACTAGTTCTTCGAACAAATTCGGAAAGGTTATCGGGAAACAATTCCAAATGACGTACCCGAAGGCTATGTCCACACTAATGACTATAGTCATAATGCGGCTCGGAGACGTCCGACTTTCTCTATAAATTAAAGGCCTTCAACTATTGAAAAATTAGTTAAATCAGGCTACCCTCGGCAAAAGCAAAATATGAAGGGCTTCGATAAATCCAGCCCTCAATTAATCCAAGGGCTTCGATAACATCGGCCTTCGGAAATACCCCAAGAGATATTCAATTCTGTTTACTCAAATAAATAGCCAATAAGGTTCCAATACGTCAAACCTTCAAAAATCGGCCAATAGGTACAAAAACACATGCTATGGCATAACTAAATTTTCACTAAGTCTTTTAGCCGAAATGAGGAAAAAATTACATAGCCATTTTAAAGGCCAAAATGGCCCAACTTAAAGAGCCTAAGGGCTAATTTTAAAATAGCCTAAGAGCCAATATATACGAGCCCAAGGGCCAACTTCGAAAGGCTTAAGGGCAAAAAACTTATAGTTCGAGACTCCGCTCTCATTTCGATCCGGACTCAAGGTTCACAATGTCCCGAGATTACATCGGATCTATTTAAACTTAGCTCGAGGATTATTATACCTATCAATAAAGATTTAAGGGTTTTATTACCCCCGAACCCCAAACCGATCCTCGGACTAATCATTCAAACGAAGTCTTCCATAAATAAAGGAAATATTAAGTCCATCACAAACTAAAGACGAGATAAAAAGTTCCCCTCATATTTCCAAAAGATGATAACAGGAGATATTTACACGATGGAGGCTTACAAAGAAACAAAATAGAGTAACCTAAAACTACTTCGGGGTCACATCTTTGGCAGCTGCACCTCCAGGAGTCGCATCTTCGAGATCATCATCCTCGAGGACTTCATCTCCGTCTCCTTCACTCTCAGAGCTACTAGATGAATCATCCTCATCGGAAAGCAGAGCGACAACCTCTTCTTCCAAAATCTTTGTCGTTTCAATATCGGTTGAAAGATCGAAGCCGCAAGTATGTGCCTCATCGAGGGTTATCCTCCGGGATTATCGCCTAGCATGTTCAAGTGTACTTGATAACTTAGCCTCCGCCACAGAAGAGATCTCCTTTGCCTAAACATTAGCTGCTTCGGCATCGACTCGATATGAAGTCATGATTGCATGAGCATCGGATTTGGCCTTGGCTAGCTCAGCAGATCTGGCTTTAAGCTCCTCGATCTCGAGACCCCAAGCTAGGCTTTCCTCTTTCACACCTCGAAGTTGGCATTCGAGTGAAGCTAGCTGCTCTCTTAGAGTTTCCTTCTCAAAGGCGAGATTGTCCATACCTTGTCTCCACCCTAGGGTCTCGACTTCTTTCATCTTAAGCTCCTCCCAAAGCTGCGCCTCCAAGTCGGCCTTTTTGATGAAACTACGAAATTAAAAGTGTCAGTCGCCAAAACACACAGTGCATAGCAAATCCTCGAGAGCTGTGTTACCTTCTCAACATACTCGGTCCGTCCTTGGCATGCCTGCGTCAACTCAACTCATAGATCATAGATCTCTATCTCTTTCTTAGCATAGAGGTTTTTGACAACATCCCTCTCTTCCGAAATCTTCTTAAGCTCAGCCTCGTATCGAGCAAGATCGGTTTGGGACTTGGAAAATGCCCTTTTATGGACCACCACAGCCTTCATAAAGAGGGAGGTTCAGAACAACTAAAACAAAGGCGCATGCATAAAAAACAGAAAACTCACTTGTTTAAAAAGTCTACGAGCCTCATCAAAAATGAAAGAAGCATCTGGGTCGGGGCGATCTTCAAGTTGTGCGAGACATTCTCGAAAGATGTCATGCCCTTCATGGCTTGCTTCCACTTCAGAAGACCTCATATTCTGAGCATCTCGAATTTGTCTCTCGGAGAATTCGGGGCCAGGAGGTGAATCATCCACGTTGATTACCCCAAGTGATCCACTCGGGGCTTTCTCTTTTATTTGAAGAGGCTGGGGATTAGGTCGTTAGGCCTTGCCCTCCAAATGGCCTCCTAGGTGAGGTACCTTTTTTTTGCACGATGGCTCGGGAACTTTGTTTGAGCTCCCTTTGGAGATTTCTTCGGCTCTAGAATGAGCCATATAAACTGTCACCAGCTCGATGGGCTTTGAAGTGCCGACATTTTTTCTTTAACAGGTTACCTGCAGCCAGTCGTCTTCTTCTTCCTCCTGATCCCGAAGTGGTTGGGCCGTTTCCAGAGATAAGGCCGCTGTATCGGCCTTAGGCCTTCGAGCCACGCTCTTCTTTGGATTTAGGGGATTTTCATATGACTCCCTTCTTCTTCTTTTTTTCTTTAGAAGACTTCGGAACCTCTACTTCGTCAGTCGGGGCCAACCGCAAATCAACGGCGTCTCCAAGACCTACATAAAACCGAGGTAAGTATCCCATGACAGAAACATAAGTAAATAAACAAGAGAACTCACCATGGTTTTTGGCCTCCCATCGTCCCTTGGCCAGATCTCACCAGCAATGCTCCGAATAAGAGGAGGCGGAGGCCAGCTTTCGGACCCTACCGTCGAGGTTCGGGACCCCACCAGGAAACCAAGCAGTGGCTGCACCATCGCAAATGGGTTAGACCAATGAAAAATATAAAGCCAGGAAAAGAAAAAAAAAGCAGGGTATAAACATGCATCGTACTCACGTTTCATGTTCCACTCCTCGGGGAATGACATCCAATCAGTAGGAATCAGATCGGAGGTCCTGACTCGGACGAACTGGCTCATCCATCCATGGTCTTTGTCCTCATCGATACTAGAGAAGAAAGATTTTAAGGATCGGCAGTGCAATTTTATCAAACCCCCACGATAAAGTCGAGGACTGTACAGTCTGATCAGATGATCGAGGGTAAAAGACATCCCCTCAACTTGGCTCGAAAAGAACCTGATTAAGTAAACGATTCTCCAGAAGAAGGGGTAGATCTGGCCAAACGTCCCTCGACATCATTGGCAAAAGTCAAGAATAACTAGATCTATAGGACCCTGAGCCGGAATTGCATGACCCAACGTAAATGGGTAGGTATATATGCTCAAGTACCCCGCTTTATATGTAGTGATGTCCTCCTCGGAGGAAGGAATCACTATTTCTTTATTATCCCACTTGCAATCCTCCTTTACTTGCCCGGTGTCGATGTAAGTTTCTCGATTTTAAAATCGGATGTTATTTCACATAGGAGGAGGGATGCACTCCTCAATACGAGGGGGCACTACCGATTTACTCTTGGTCGATTGAGAAGATAAAGAAGCTTTTTCTTTTTGGAAAACCGGTTTAGAGGTTTTAGCCATCGCAATGCAGAAGATCCAAGAAAATGAAGAGTGTTGAGAAGGGGGAGTTCAAGGAAATTGAAAAAGGATAATGAGACTTTGAGAACAATATGAGAATAAAGTTTGTAAGGTTGTGAAATTTGTCTATTTATAGAGGTTATTTAAGCGTGCTGGGGAAGCCAAAAGGCCGACCATCAGCCGCCTCCAATTAATGATTTTGGGAAGCGTGCAAAAAGCAATTTATTTAGTCGCTTCAACCGCTGATGTCACGATATTGACATCAGGACCAAGGCATTAAGGATTAATTCGTCAAAAATCATAAAGGGAAACCTATAAGTCGAGTTCGAGTAGAGTGTCCACTCGATTACTAAGCCCAAGGGCTATCCGAGTTTGAGGAATTTCTAACTCAAGAACTGAGGCCTAAGAGCTATCCTTATTACAAGTTCGAGCAAATGCCCGCTCGACTGCAAAGTTCAAGGGCTACCAAAGTTGGAGAAATTTCTCACTCGGGGACTGCAAAAAGATCTAAGGATTAACTTCATTTCGAGATCTTGTTCTCATCTAACTCGGGCTCGGGAATCACGATGTTTCGAGTTCATATTTAAGCTCAACTCAAGGATTAATGAGAACCTCGAGGGATATTATATTGATCAATTAAAAACCTAAGGGTTTGTTATGTCCTAAGCTCGGTATTTGGGCTAGTCATTGAAATCATATAATCGAGTCTTTACGAATAAAGATAGAATAAAATTCAGCATGGGCCAAAAGGGATACAAAAGGATCCTTTTATACTTCCAAGAAATGATTACAAAGTATAACTACGGCACCTACGAAGGATACTTATACAGTAACAAAGAAGCAAAAAACAAAAGCTAAAGAACCTACTCCACTTTTAAGACCACGTCCTTGAGAGCATCGTCTTCGGAAATCCTCGGGGGCACCATTTCTGATCTTTGAAACATTTATATAGGGCATAAGGCCCTCGATAAATGTAATTATATCTCCAGCAGCCGAGATTGAACATTCCGTTGAAGTTTTGGGCCACAATACGTTAAGAATGAACAAGCAAAAGGAAAAAACCAAAAGGGGTTGCAAGATGCACGAGCAATAATCCAAGAGTGTTCATCCTCGAAACTCTATTTCGGTGTGGGATGCAAAAGTTAGTAGATGATAGTACCAGCTCATTCCATGGAAAGAAAAAGGAATGAAGCGCCACACCAGGTTGAAGTTAAGAGAGATGAGCAGCAGTGTAAAGTTCGCATATCTTCTGATACGGGAAGGATTCGGTGCCCTTCTCTTGTTGTCTCGAGCCGATTCTTTGAAAAAGGAAGCCTTGACGTAACTGTTAAAGTTGCTGCCATGTAATCTTGTGGTCACAGATTTGAACCATAGAAATAGGTGATTAGAGGAAGAGGTAAAGAAGGGAAAGGACTAAAAGCAAATGAAGAAGGAATAAGTGCAGTTTTTTGTTTAGCCAAGTAGCCTCTTATTTATAGAAAGCCGACGACGGGACCAGCGGCGCAAGTGGCCGACAAAAGCTGAAACGTATTTGATGTTTTGGGGAAGCATGCTAACATGACATTTCTGATCACTTCAAGTGCCTACGTCACAGGCATGACGTCATCACGAGAGGTTCGGGAAAATCGAGGTTCAAATCGTTTCTTATCATCTTATTCTAAGAAACGCAGGGACTATTTGTATACAGTCGAAATCGGAGAGCTCGATTTTGAAGACTTGATCATACCCCGAGCTCGAGTTTGGGAAGCTCGAAGTAAAAATCAAGTCTGGATTGGATGTGCTCACCTCGAGAAGCAAGTCGGAGACCCGTCATGATCTGTCTCGAGGACTGTACAAATTCGACGGCACTCAAGAAAGAGCGGGAATTTCTCAAGGACACGTGGATCAGGGCATAAATTATGGGATAAGATTTGTACGAAATAGTATAAGTCTGTACTAGGTTGTTATACAACTGTACCAATAGAATTCTTTACCATAATCGAAAATGTACCATATTAGGGTTTTCCCTCCTATATGAAGGGGACCCCAATCATTTGTAAGGATAATCTCATTCACTGCAATAGAATATTCTACTCTGCTTTTCTCGTTCACCGTGCTCAACAATTGTTCTTCAGCTTTATTATTCTTACTTCATTGTTCATACTTTATTGGTTCTTAGCTGACCTCGAGGCCTCCGAAATTATCGAGCTCGAGGTCTCCGCTGCTCCAGCAACACTGGTTTGGTTCATCAATTCTTCTTACTTAAACCTAATATTACTTGTATATTCACTAGTATTGAAATAAATCACATATTTTTAAAACCACAAATTATCTTTAATTGTTACTCATATTTTTCGAGGTAAATAGTGGCTATGCATATTACTGATCTATATCCATTTGTATAAGCTCATCAAATAATTGTCTTTAAAAAGATAATAAATTAGCAATTAAATTTAGTAATAGTTGGTTTTATTAATATTTCAACCGAATCATTGTTGCAGATTGAGAAAGCAAGGGAAAACCAAAAGCTTACTAACATCACTTTGTATCTATCACTAATGGTAGGAGTTGAAAATGTCAGGTGGTGATAAAGAAATTCATTCTAGTTTCAACGTTTTGTAGTCATCATTTATCTTTTAATAGGACCCAAACTAATTAACCAATTTCATTGTGCATTTGTGCTGGTAGGAGTTGAAAATGCTTAGGTGGTGATAAGAAATTCATTTCAATTTTCACATTTTGTAGCAATCATTTACCCTTTAATAGGATCCAAATTAACTAACCAACTTCATTGTGCATAAACGGATAGACTACACTAAATGCTAGGGAGATAGATACATGGAACTTCATGCCACTTCCAATTTAATTAATTTATTTATCATTTATTGAATGGTAAATTTACTATTTGCTACAAAAATAATATAGGAGTAGTATTTAGATGAGCAGTAAAAATGTCGTTCAGTTTTTGATGGGCACTCAGTAAATTAACTTTACAACTTAGGGGTTTTACACTTATAATACAATAGTCTTAGTGTACGCGTGTTGTACGTGTACCCTAAATACTACATAGAGGTGTTTATGGTTCGGTTTGAGTCGATTTTTTCCTAAAAAGAAACCAAATCAAGTAAGTCGGTTCTTCAAATATTGGAACCAAACCAAACCAATTAAGTTGGTTTTTTATCGATTCGGTTTTTGTCGGTTTTTTTGGTTTTTCGATTATTTATCGGTTTTTTTTAAATATGAGACATGCACTACCAAACACATATTCCGGCGACTATATTTTCAACGTAACACTATCAAACCAATTGTTTTTTGTGAAATCTATCATTTACCAAGATATATTGATGATAATTGAATCAAATAGTGATGAATAATTTAAGTACTCAATAAAAAATTGATTATTTTTAACATGAAATAAATTCTTGTACTTCTGCAAAAAAAAAAAAAAAAATATCAATCAAACTAGAATGTAAAGGCAAAGAATTAGATTATTATAATAGCAAAGAACTAGACTAAAAATACAAACGACTAATGTTTACCATAAAATTTTAGAAACTTTATATATATATATATATATATATATATATATATATATATATATATATATATATATATATATATATATATATATATATATATATATATACACACACACACACACACACACACACACATAGTCGGTTTGGTTCAGTTTTTTCCGGTTATTTTTTGATTAAAACCAAAATCAAACCAAATTTGATCGGTCTTTACAATTCAAAACCAAAACCAAACCTCACCTAAAAAGTATCGATTTTTTTGGTCGATTTGATTTGATTTTTTGGGTTTTTATGAACACCACTAATAATACATTTGTTTTAAAAAAAAACTTATTTACTTTCTTTAGACCGACATATAGTGTTTTAAAGAACGTATAAGTTTGGACGTGAAAAGAGTTATATTGTTTCCTTCACTATCAAAGTTCCAAGGACTGCGTTTTTTCTTTCAGAAAATGCAGATTTTTCTTTTGTATTTTTGGTTATTGAATAATATTACATGAGTTTTAAAGTGTTGACACTAAATATAGTAATATTTAAAATAAAAATTAAACATCGTATATATTAACGAACCTAGAGTCTGAAAATCTAAATTTTCTTGAATATGGAAAGAATGGTGACTGATATATCGACTTTAGTAACAGTTATTATTTATTTTTTGTGGACTTTTATATTTTTGGTCTCAATATATTTTGGCATTTTGCAAAGTTACTACTTTACATAATTCAAATACGAAAAGATTTATACAAGATATTTATATTATTATTTTTTAAAATATTTCAAATAGGAAAGGATTTAATGCACAATATTTAGTTGGTTTAAAACCCCTAAATGTTATGAGGAAACTTAAACACAAGAAATATATTCAAAAGAAAATAACACAAATAGTTCTAAATTGTAATAGCATGATTTGTGAAATAAAGTACTGGAAACAAAATAATAATCAGACAACTACACTAAGAAATATAAAACACTGTATTTTTTCAATCGAAGGAGAAAAGTACTTTAAATTAAAGTGGTAGAATCTTAATTTTACCAAGTTCTAACTCCTACGTATTAATTAATTTAAAATCATCGAATAGTTAAGAAATTAGTTTTGATAACCAAACACAACCGTTTTAACTAACAAAATAAAATATAAACAATACTTATAAAGAAGCAATATTCTCAATTTAAAATAACAGTAAAATAAAGCTCATTAATTTAAAAGGTAAATAATTTATAGAAAGTAAATCTTAGTTGATTATAGTGTCCTAATTATTATGACTTTTACGTGACAAATCAAATAAGGAAAATTCTAGTGGACAAAGGTTTACTTGATTTCAAAGCGTTGAATATTATGAAATAATTAGATGACTATTATGTTCAGCATAAATAGAATTTTCCTGCTTTTAATATAATATAAATATAGATATAGATATATGATATGATTCTTCTACTTCCATTATGTTTACATGAATTCTTAGATATCGTAGGTCCCTTTGAGATAATTTTCTTCTAATGTTATTTAGAAATACATCATTCTATTTTAACACCTTTGATCATTGTAATTGCAATTGCGTAGCAATAAATGATCATACATCTCAAAAATCTTTTTCTCATCTTAATTTTGAAATGACCGACTCCACCAGAGATTAACCCAAAACCTCTAATTTCATTGATTAGAGATTTAAAACTTAAAATATTTTTAGATCGAACTGAAAACCTCTAGTTTCATTGACGAGAGATTTTAAACTCAAAACATTTTTAGATCGAACCCAGAACCTCTAATTTCATTGACGAGAGATTGTAAACATTTCTAGATCGAACCCAAAACCTCTAATTCCATTGACGAGAGATTTTAAACTTAAAACATGTTTTTTCTTTGATGAGTGTGCAAATCTTGTTTCCCCTTGTAAAATGTCCAAATTCAATGAGTTGTCATTTAGGAAATTTCATCTCTATTTCTCCTGTATTACCTTTCTATGAATAATATTCTACAAAACTTGTCCCTCTTTTCTGAAAAATACACATTTACCCCTTCCCCCTTGCAAAATCTATATATGTAGAACTATCTAGTCAAACTCCATAAGAAAACATAAAATTCCTTTAAAAAATTCTTCGCCGGAGTGCCAAAATCAACGGCGGTGTTGACTTTACGGTGGTTGTTGACGGCGGTTTAAAGGAATGTTGGAGGTGTTCTTCGCGGTGGCGTTCTCGGCGGCGCCACTGACACTATACGTGCCGCCGATAAGGAGCTTGAATTTGTTCGTGGAATCGATAGAGGATTTTATCCGTCAAACGACGACGTATAATCCTCTTCGCATATTGCCAAGCTTGCGGCTGTTTTTCACTAGATACCTCACTCCTCTTCCTCTATCTCCACCTCCACCTCCAAGAGGTAGAGATATTTAATTGGTACTCTAGATCTTAATTTCCTTTTTTATTTTCCTGTTATCCAAACACACCCTTGTTTGAGGATTTCTAATAATATTTCTTCTCGTTGTTATTGTTGTTCTTTTTTTGACTTTTTAGTAAATTTATTTCTGGATTTATGATATAGAGGTTTTGTAACAGAGTACTTAGAGTTTTTTTAAGTTATAATAAAACTTACTTTCTCGTCATCTATTTTTTTTAGAGGTGATTTGTGCTTAGAGATAAAATGTTTATAAATAAGGCACAGTCCGGTGCACAAGTGTCCACGCAGGATATGAAGAAGACCTGCATCCCAAAAGGTGTGATATGTAAAATTGTTTAGTGATTGCTTTCACGATTCGAACCCGTGACATATAGGTCAACAACAACAACAACCTAGTATAATCCCATTTAGTGGGGGTCTGAGGATGATAGTGTGTATGCAGATCTTACCCCTACCCTGGGGTAGAGAGACTGTTTCCAAATAGACCCCCGACATTCTTCCTTCCAAGAACTTCCCACCTTGCTCTTGGGGAGATTCGAACTCACAATCTCTTGGTTGGAAGTGGAGGTTGCTTACCATCAGAGCAACCCTTCTTGTCACACGTAAATAATTTTACGGTTATTTTTAAGGCTCCTCTTCAAAATACCAAGTGAAAATTTTCAAATTATTGATTAAGTATATCATACTTTAAGAGTTTTGTCCAACTCGTAAGAAGAATTGTAACTCCTTTCCTTATTTTGTTTGTTTTCTATTATCCAAGAAATTATGGAATATATATATACTTTAGTTAAGAATTGGGAGATAAAAGGAAAGGAAAGAACAAATCTAGCACGCAGATTCAGGGTTTGGATTTTATGAATATGTGTTCGGGATTCCATCACAATTAATTTTTATTGGGTTTAAGATGTATTGTTTAAGCCGATTTAATGAATTTTTGATTAGAGCTGATCGGTCGGATAAAATTAATAGCATCCGAAAAGTATATTTTTTTAGTCAATTTCAATATAATATATATCGATTATTATTTTTGAAATTGACTAAAAAATATACATCTCTCGAGAAGGGGGCAGAGTTGCTTATTCAAATGGTGAAAGCCACAAAATTAGAAAATTTTAGAAAAAACAAAGAAGAGAGTTATGTGGTCATCATAGTGTTAGAAGTTAGAACCAACAACGTTACGTAAATGCCCGACAAGTTTGTTGTGATTTACTCACTATCTGGTTTGTCTTCATTATGCATGGTTTTAAATATATTCCAAAATGCTTCAATATCTTAAATGAATATTTTATTAAGAAAATTTGGTCCTACACTTGTAATCCATTTTTATTTCGCTATAGTTAATTTGAAAAAGATAATCTTTAACTAAGATTATTTGTTGCCATGTTTTTAATTTCAAGAGAAAAGATCTCTTTACACAGTGTTTCTGTATAGTTCTTAATATTTAACTTAAGTATTTAAATGCTACAATATAGCGGTGAATAAAAAACATGGAAGATTAGGATTCAAATTCTAGTAAGGCAAAATATATTATGTGATTTGAATATCACTGTTGTAACAAAAGTAGTTAAATTTTATTTCAGAAAGTAAAATTAGTCTATGTAGTCGTGACCCCCCCCCCCCCCCCCAAAAAAAAAAAAAGTCTGTGGATAGAGAATGAGTCAAATTGACCTTCAAAAGACAAAAGATACTGTAATTTTGGGGTGATTTGGATTGGTTTTGTATTAAAATTCGTAATTAAATTGAGTTCAAAAAATTCTTCTGCGACACATGTATTAAACATGTATCACGCATGTATCTCACACATAGGTATACATGGATATACATGTGATACATGATTGATACAAATATGATACATATATCATTTTTTTTAATGTATGGTTTTTACTTTGAATTTTCAATTCAAACCGCCTTAAAACTTTACCAAATCATTCCAAAACTGAGATTCAAGCTCCTTAAGATGTATCCAACCTATTCTAATAACACCCACTAAAAAGAAAGCAAAATTTTGATATTGTTTTGCTACAAATAATTAATTGGCTAATATTAGTAATATTTTATGAATTAACCAATTTTTGTAATGAGCTACTTATAAATGGACATAGCCGGTAGTTCTCCCAAAAATTTGCTTCTTCCTTTGGGACAGTGTTTCCTTAGCTTTAAACCCCATCAACTCCAACTGGTTGAAGATTATTTTTTTATTTACTCTTTCGCTATCGTCAAGGCTTTTCCCTTTCGATATTACGATGAAAACAAATAATTATTGTATTTTATAAGGATAAACGAAATACTTGAAGCATTAGGTGCATATTTTGTGCTATAAAGACCTTATCAGGAAAAAAAAAGCTGAAAAATTCAAAATATCGAGATCGAAAAACTTGACTTTTATCGATTTGATTTAGTTTATAAATCTAAAAATGCTACATAATTGATTTGATTTGGTAATTGAAAAAATCAAACCAACCCGCCCTATACACGCCTAGTTAAAAGATAAAAATTATTGAAAAGTTTAAGAAATATTTATAAAATATATTATAATAAATATTTTTAGATATAAAATATTTTTAAAAATTATATACATATAATGTCAGGTTGATTTGATTCTGATTTGACCTTTTTAATTAAAACCAAAACAAAATTAATTATAATTGTATTTTTGTTAATACCAAATTAGTTCAAATCAAATCATTAATTCGAATTTCTTTCCGTACGATTTATCGATTTTTTTTATAATTTTTATTGATGGTACTAATATATTATCTCTTTTTTCATTTTCTTGAGCTGAGAGTCTTTCAGATACAACCTCTCTGTCGTTTGAAGTATGGATAAAGTCTGCATATACATTACGGGTCCTACTAGTATAATTTCACCCGTCATTGTTGTGGTTGAAGTACCCTTATTACCAAACATTGGAACCGTTGTGAGTGGATAAATAAACTCGTCCTAATCCATTTAGATAGATATTTGTGGACTTTTGGTTATCCACGACACTCTGAATACTACAAGTTGACTTCTACTAGTTATTACATTTGACTTGCAAACACAGTGAATCTCTACCTATAAATGGTTCTGGTTCTTGTTTTCTTGAATGATATAAATTAATTATTAATGATGCCGTGTTCTTCGTTTTCTTGCATTGATTGTTAGTGATGTTTAGTAGCGATATGCCTTTATTAATTAATATTATCCCTAAGTTTATATTCCATCCATTCACTTTTTACTTATCTACTTTACTAAAAATATATATTCACTTTTATTTGTCCATTAAGAGAAAGACAATCTTTTTTTTTTCTTGTTTATCCTTATCATTAACTACTTATTCCTCAAATTATTTTTCAAATTTTTTGAAAATAGTATTAATATTATGGGTGTCACACCTCCTTTTTGCACGCCCAGCCCCGAAGGGTTTAATGCGCGAGGGGAGTTTTTTCAATTTAAGTGACAATATTCGAAATGAGATTATTTATTTAATTCAGAGTCGCCACTTGGGAAAGGTTTGGTTTTTGGTGTCCCAAGTCACCGGTTTATCTTGAATCCCAAATCGAGGAAATTTTCGACTTTTCCAAATGAAGTCTGCGAACCAGAAATTCTAAGTAAGGAATTCTGTTGACCCGAGGGAAGGTGTTAGGCACCCTCGAATCCCGTGGTTCTAGCACGGTTGCTTAAATTGTTATAATGGCTAAATATCTGATTTTAATACATGTTGTGACTTATGTGCTTTTATTGAATTTAAAACCGCTTTTATTACTATTATTTTATTTTTTATAGAATTGCAACGTCGTGAAAATGCATCTCGAACCACGTCACAATCAATGCACCCGTAGCTGTTAACACACTTCGACTTCGTTGAGATTTGGATTTGAGTCACATCAATGTGCACCCGAGTTTAAGAATGTAGTTTAATTAAGTCGCGCCTAAAGAGTCTAAACGCGCTATTATCTTTTAGGGGAAGACCGTGAAATTCACTAAACAGTCCCTCCCAAATTCTAAGTATTTATTATAATCAATTATTGAGGGCCCCGCAACGAGCATCTTTATTTGACGAGGCTCGTCTCATTGTTTTTTAAAAGGGATATCCTAAAGTGACTACATTTCTATTATGTTTGTCTCTAAAAACAGAAGAAAAAAGATACGTGCTTAATTCAATTGCATGCTTTGGCCAACTCCGGATTCCTGTTAATCATCTGATTAGTTGTTTACGTGATGAAGGATGCTATACCTTGTGGGACATGCTTTTAATTTGATAAAAATTACGTACAAGCTCATGAAACGCTACACTTACTCCAAACATTTCTTGAGTTGAATTTAACTAGACTTATTTAAACTAGATTAAGGGAGTTAACTACCAGAAATTGTTACTAATGGGATTCGAACATGATCCTACATACTGCCTAACAAAGTTGAAACTCGAGAATGTAAAACTGTATTGTATTTGGCGAGATTTGAAAGCCATCCACCCTACATATTCAAAACATGCTGGAGAACGAGTTTGAATTAACAATTATACTAAATGGTTGCATATTCTATGAATTATAGTTACATCCTGTATACCACTTAAATGAATCACATATCACGATTTTAAATCAGCATAAGCTTCGATTAAATACAAACTTACTAAAGTATTCTCTATTGAACTACAAACTAAAATTTACACAATTTTAACAATATTTATAAAAACTGTAAGTAAAACAACAGAATGATCATAATTCCTTCATATCTTTCAATTCATGCTTTTCATCGTTACATCAGTTACACCAATGTGGGACTCGAAATGTGTACCTGGGATGCTGAAAATGCAAAGGAGAAAGGAAGAAGATAGGAAAATCATCAGCAGCAGCAACAACAAAGCAACACAGCAGCAATGACGAACAAGTAACAACAGAACAAGTTCCAGTGCAGAATGCAGTTATGGCCGATAGAAAAAAAGTAGCAAATGACAGCAATAACCAGTAACGTAGGATCAGAACTCAGACAGGCCAAATCCAGGAATAAACTAATGCAACACACAACCAGTAACCACAGTTAGGACTTGGAAGAATCAGTGTTGATTATACAGGTTGAGACAAGTGAAATCAAAACAACAATAGGAAGAACAGTTTCTGATTTTATCTGTATGTTTTCTATCTCTTGCTCTCTATCTCTCTCCTGTATATATCCTCTCTCAGTGTATATCTGTATATGCCTGTCTTTGTGGTGTCTCTCTGTGTATGTGTCTGTATCTCTTTTTTTTTGAATCCCCTGAACTAATGGAAGTTCTGCCTCTTTTATAGCCTAGCATCAGCCCTTTACAGTCTGTAAAACCTATTCAGATCCCCTCCCATGTGGCCTGCCCCCTTTCCAGTTTCTACTCAACTATTTAAAGTAAAACCCTTCCCATGATATTCCCCTGCCAGCCCTTTATCATCTTATTTAAATTAAAACCAGGGTATGGGCAACCTGAAGATGGCTTGACAGCCCATGCTGTCCCATTTGCTCTAATTATTAAAGCACTATAGTGCACATGCTATCAATTCAGAATTCAAGCTGAACTGAAACCACAAACTAAACTATAAATGTTTCTGATTCAAATCCACAAACAGCTACACTTAGTTCCCAGTTGGATTCAGACAGAACTTCACACAAAAACCATAATATGAATCAGATTATTATCATTCAAAGCTAAACTAATCGGCGACGTATATCGACTCGACTGTACTAATTGTGACACAGGACAAGCAATCGATCAAACAAACATAAATAGGGCCTAGGCTGTTCTTGATAATTTTTGCACGATATAGGGGAAAAACAACACGCAATATTGGTTTGATGATATCAATTGAATCGCAATATGTATACTTCTACACGGATTCAACACAAACAGAATAAAGAAACGACTAAATAAAATGTCTTGATAGATATGAGGCACAAGCTGACCACAGGAATCCCAATATAAATAAACAAACTAAATAAACAGGCTGATAGACTAATCTAAAACTAAAATAGACAACAAATGAACAAACCTGAAAAGCTTAAACATAGATGACCCAGGCTCGAGCTTGATTCACCCATTTGAGGCCGGACAAATCCTAACCGAGGTGTTCTCAAACGAGAATACTTCGATTAGGATCTACTAGACCCCAAACTTTCATTTTAATCCAACAGACTCCACAAATTCTTGTGTTCTAGGGTTTGATTTTTCCAGATTTGGGTTTTCGGGATTTGTGGGTAGATTCGGACCAAACCAAGCTTGGTTTGGTCACGAGGGAGGTCAACGGATTGTCGAGCGTGAATCCGGGGGGTTTGGTGTAAGTCGAGGTCCGGCTCGAATCTTCAAATGAAGATTTGAGAAGGTGGGAGGGGATTCGAGACAAAGGGACAATAGATCTATGTTCAGGGTGGTGAGGCGGTCCTATGGTGTTAAGGTGGTGGTCACCGGCATCCATGCCGCCGGGTTTTTGGTGAGGGGAAAGGGGGGCGGCTCTAGGGTTCCGTGGTGGCTTAGGTTAGGTGAGGGGGATGGGGACGAAGGAGGAGTGTTTGGATAGGGGGCGGGGTACGAGAGGAAAGCTTATATATGGGGTGGATGGCTTGATCTCGGCCGTTAGATCAATCGAGATCAACGGCCTGGATCTGAAGGTTTAAACGAACGGTGTCGTTTGGCTTAGTATTAGGGTCAGGGTTGGTTCGGGTAGAACGGGTCGGGTTTGTATGTGGGTACGGGGGATATGATGAGGGCCGTTAGATTAGGGTGGCTTGAACGGCTGAGATGGGTTGCCCCCTGAAACGACGTAGTTTTGGTGTCAAACTACGTCGTTCGGAGACCTAGAGATGGGTCTGCTGGACCGGTTGCTTGGGCTGCTTTTTTGGGCCTCAGATTTTAAATAGGGGACCAACCCAAATCTATTTTAAACCAAATTGCACCCTTTTCTTCCATTTCTGATTTTAAAACACAAAACCCAATTAAACAAAATTAAACCTCATTAATTAACACTTAAAGCAATTATTACACACATATTAAAATGTTAAAAATAGGTAAAATCAAACCAAGGCAACAAATAGGGCAAAAGATGCATATTTTGTGATTTTTTTCTTTTAATAACCGGATTATGGTTCAACTACACACGACACACATTTTTGTGTTTGATAAAATAAAAATGGACAAGATCACAAATAACTAATAAAAATGCCACGTAAAAATCCAAAAATTGTACAGCAAGATCAATTGCTATTATTTTTGTTTCTTTTGGAGTGATTGTCGCGAAAACAAAAATCATGTGCTCACAGCTGCCCCTCTTTATTCGGAAACAGGAAGAGTTTTCGTGCAAAGATAAAGTGAGCGGATATGAGCGACTTTTGCCTAATGGAATACTCCGTGTGAATCATGTTTTGAAAGACTTGACCGAATCTTTGCTTCGAAGATTTCCTACATATCCTGGGCTAAACAGGAATCAGGTCAATGTAGTTCGGGAAATTTTGGTAACTGGGACTACCATGGGATTACAATGCTTGCCGTTACTGCTGTTGCTGTTGTCGCTGTTGCTTTACTGACCACCTTATTACAACCAAAGGAAAATTGAAATTGAACTAACTACTTATGCTTGTCAATTGCTAGTTACAAGATTCCTATCTATGATTCTTTTGCAACTTGATCTTGGGTCTTAGCTGATTTTGCTTGTAGACTTCGATCCAAATCTTGATGTTTGCAAGTTGTAGGTGCCTGTTTATTTCTGCGATACTAAGTGAGACGGGATTGGTAGAACTCGGGAACTTGATCAAATCTTTGAGCGGTCCGCCCTTCGTCTCTCGGAACATCTTTTTTTTTTCTTTCTTTCTTTTCTCTATTCTGGGTTGAGACTCATCTCGTGGGTCGCCCTGATCCATGCGTCTCGAGGTCAGACCTGCGGGGAAAAACAAACGGACGAAATTTTCTGCCCCAGTTCTACTATGAAAATTTCGTGAGTCAGTTGCCAGAAAGTTTATAGAATTGATGAAGGGATTGGAAAATTCTGGTCTACAAAATACAACTCCGGGATTGGATCCCTAATATTGCCATAAGGTAAAAATGCTCAGTTCAGGGTCGGAGCCCTAATGCTGGCTAAATGGAAAAAGTTCAGTTCAGGGTTGGAGCCCTAATGCTGACTAAATGGAAAAAGTTCAGTTCAGGGTTGGAGCCCTAATGCTGACTAAAAGGGAAAAGTTCAGTTTAGGGTTGGATCCCTAATGCTGACTAACGGGAAAAAGTTCAGTTTAGGGTTGGAGCCCTAATGCTGACTAAAGGGAAAAAGTCCAGTTTAGGGTTGGAGCCCTAATGCTGACTAAAGGACAATGCTCAGTTCAGGGTCGGAGCCCTAATTCTGGCTAAATGGAAAGAGTTCAGTTCATGGTTGGAGCCCTAATGCTGACTAAATGGAAAAAGTTCAGTTCAGGGTTGGAGCCCTAATGCTGACTAACTAGGGAAAGTTCAGTTTAGGGTTTGAGCCCTAATGCTGACTAAAGGGAAAAGTTCAGTTTAGGGTTGGAACCCTAATGCTGACTAAATGGAAAAGTTCAGTTTAGGGTTGGAGCCCTAATGCAGACTAACTGGGGAAAGTTCAGTTTAGGGTTGGAGCCCTAATGCTGACTAAAGGGAAAAAGTTCAGTTCAGGGTTGGAGTCCTAATGCTGACTAACTGGGGGAAAGTTCAGTTTAGGGTTGGAGCCCTAATGCTGACTAAATGAAAAAGTTCAGTTTAGGGTTGGAGCCCTAATGCTGACTAACTGGGGAAAGTTCAGTTTAGGGTTGGAGCCCTAATGCCGACTAAAGGGAAAAGTTCAGTTTAGGGTTGGAGCCCTAATGCTGACTAAATGGAAAAAGTTCAGTTTAGGGTCGGAGCCCTAATGCTGACTAAAGGGAAAAGTTCAGTTTAGGGTTGGAGCCCTAATGTTGACTAACAGACAATGCTCAGTTCAGGGTCGGAGCCCCAATGCTGGCGGAATGGAAAAAGTTCAGTTCAGGGTTGGAGCCCTAATGCTGACTAAATGGAAAAAGTTCAGTTTAGGGTCGGAGCCCTAATGCTGACTAAAGGGAAAAGTTCAGTTTAGGGTTGGAGCCCTAATGCTGACTAACAGACAATGCTCAGTTCAGGGTCGGAGCCCCAATGCTGGCGGAATGGAAAAAGTTCAGTTCAGGGTTGGAGCCCTAATGCTGACTAAATGGAAAAAGTTCAGTTTAGGGTCGGAGCCCTAATGCTGACTAAAGGGAAAAGTTCAGTTTAGGGTTGGAGCCCTAATGCTGACTAACAGACAATGCTCAGTTCAGGGTCGGAGCCCCAATGCTGGCGGAATGGAAAAAGTTCAGTTCAGGGTTGGAGCCCTAATGCTGACTAAATGGAAAAAGTTCAGTTTAGGGTCGGAGCCCTAATGATGACTAAAGGGAAAAGTTCAGTTCAGGGTTGGAGCCCTAATGCTGACTAACAGACAATGCTCAGTTCAGGGGCGGAGCCCCAATGCTGGCGGAATGGAAAAAGTTCAGTTCAGGGTTGGAGCCCTAATGCTGACTAAATGGAAAAAGTTCAGTTTAGGGTCGGAGCCCTAATACTGACTAAAGGGAAAAGTTCGGTTTAGGGTTGGAGAACTAATGCTGACTAACAGACAATGCTCAGTTCAGGGTCGGAGCCCCAATGTTGGCGGAATGGGAAAAGTTCAGTTCAGGGTTGGAGCCCTAATGCTGACTAAATGGAAAAAGTTCAGTTTAGGGTCGGAGCCCTAATACTGACTAAAGGGAAAAGTTCAGTGTAGGGTTGGAGCCCTAATGCTGACTAACAGACAATGCTCAGTTCAGGGTCGGAGCCCCAATGCTGGCGGAATGGAAAAAGTTCAGTTCAGGGTTGGAGCCCTAATGCTGACTAAATGGAAAAAGTTCAGTTTAGGGTCGGAGCCCTTTTTCTCTTTGAGTTTTCCTCGTTTTAGTAAAATATAAAAGAGAATTTTGTGGAAACTTCCCTTTCGAGCGGATTCCTTATTGCCAAACTGCTTCTTGCACTCATGTGTTTCTTTTCTTCTTTGGGTGACACCTGCTTCTTGCACGGTTGTCTTGGATCATACCTGTTTCAACTTTCAAACAAAGAACAATCGTTAGCTCGGAAATGGCGGTTGGTTCGGTGACCTTGATTGCTCCAGTTGCTTTGTTGCGTCCTTATTTCTGTTGAGGAATTCTGCCATTGATTGGATTCAAATGGCAAAACCCTTTAGATTGCTCAGGCTTGCGTTTCCAGATTCTGTGATGATTTGCCTTGTAAGGCTTTGGTTTTTTCCATCCGGTTTTGCTCGGGGATTTTCAACGGGGATTTATTGGGGAGACTCTGTGGGGATTTGTACAAGGGAAAGCTCTGTGGGGATTTGTACAAGGCGGACTTGCTCCTTGTAAGGCTTTGGTTTTTTCCATCCGGTTTTGCCCGAAGGTCTTCACCGACGAGACTCTCTCATTTTATTTCTCTCAATTTAGAATGTACCGGCCTCCATTCGTGACGCTTCTTGGCTCCCCGCTACCTTTGGTAATTGATCTGAAGGCTTGTGCTTGGTAAAGAAAGGTAGATGATAATACGACTTTTAAACCGTTTGGCGTGCCCCGGCTTCAATTTCAGGGTAAATGGATTTTATGTTGGTGTGACTGAACCTCAGAGAGAGGCTGCCTACGTATCCTTTCGGAATCAAGTCAGACGTAGTTCAGGCCTCGATCAATGTTTTGTTTTGTTTGTTTTTTTTTTTTTTTTTTTGAAGATAGCCAAAGAAATGTAACCGGCTCAGAGGCTTGTAGAGAGAGTTGATAGTGTTTGGGTAGTGGGAATAAGACCTTCATCATTTCAAACGTGTCAGGATTGCTGGGGTGTCACTCAGACATAGTATCTTTTGACTGCATCCGCATTCACTGCTGTTTCGGGATCATTTCCTTCAATATCACCTAGGTACAATGCTCCTCTTGGCAATATCTTCCTGATGATGTATGGGCCTTTCCAGTTTGGAGAAAATTTCCCTTTTGCTTCCTGGTGATATGGCAGAATGCGCCTCAGTACCAGTTGACCTACTTTGAAATTCCTGGGTCGGACTTTCTTGTTGTAAGCATGGGCCATTCTTCTTTGGTACAGCTGCCCGTGACAAACCGCAGCCATTCGTTTCTCGTCAATCGGAGTCAACTGCTCCAATCGAGTCTTAACCCATTCGCTGTCTTCGATTTCTGCTTCGACAATGGTTCGAAGCGAAGGAATTTCTACCTCTGCTGGTATTACAGCCTCAATCCCATAAACCAAAAGATAAGGGTTGCCCCTATTGACGTGCGTATCGTAGTGCGATATCCCAACAATGCAAATGGTAACTGCTCATGCCACTGTCGGGAACTCCGGATCGTCTTCCTCAAAATCTTCTTGATGTTCTTGTTTGCTGCTTCTACAGCGCCATTGGCCTTGGGTTGGTAAGGAGTGGAATTCCTATGCGTTATTTTGAACTGCTCGCATACATCTCCCATCAAGTGACTATTCAAGTTCGCTGCGTTATATGTGATGATAGTTGCAGGAATGCCGAAACGGCAGATAAGATTTGAGTGTACAAAATCCACTACAGCTTTTTTAGTGACCGACTTGAGAGTGACTGCCTCTACCCATTTTGTGAAGTAGTCGACAGCAATCAGTATAAATCTGTGTCCATTTGAGGCCTTCGGCTCGATTGGACCAATGACGTCCATGCCCCAGGCAACAAATGGCCAAGGTGTAGACATGGGATGCAATTCCGTGGGAGGTGCATGAATCAAATCACCGTGTACCTGACACTGATGACACTTCCGAACGAAACCAAAGCAGTCCTTTTCCATGGTCATCCAGTAATAACCTTCTCGAAGGATTTTCTTTGCTAAAACATACCCGTTCATGTGAGGTCCGCACACTCCTGCGTGTACTTCGTGCATGATCCTTCTTGCCTCCTCGGTGTCAACACATCTTAGTAGATTGAGGTCCGGAGTCCTCTTATACAACAACTCACCGCTCAAAAAGAAACCACTTGCATGCCGCCTGATGGTTCTCTTTTGATCTCCGGTAGCATGCTCGGGGTATTCTTGTGTCTTCAAGAACCTCTTGATATCATGGTACCATGGCTGCGTATTCGATCCTATCTCGATTGCGTTGCAGTAGCCGTGTCTTTCCCTGATTTGGATTTCCAAGGGATCGACGTGGGCGTTGCTTGGGTAAGGTAGCATTGAAGCCAAAATAGCAAGTGCATCCGCTAGTTCATTGTGACACCGCGGGATATACCTGAACTCTATTGATTTAAAACGCTTGCCGAGGTCCTCCACGTGCTGTCGGTAAGGGATAAGCTTGACATCCTGAGTTTCCCATTCACCTTGGGCTTGCCGGATAATCAGGTCAGAATCTCCCATAATCAGTAAGTCTTCGACATCCTGATCGATCGCCATATGCATGGCCACGATGCAGGCTTCATACTCAGCTGTATTGTTTGTGCAAAAGAAACGCAGTCTAGCTGTGGCGGGATAATGCTGACCAGAAGGCGAAATCAAAATTGCCCCGATTCCTACACCTTTGGCGTTTATGGCTCCATCAAAGAACATCTTCCAAACATGAGCGTTCTCCGAGACCACTTCTACGGTGTTTATTTCTTCATCTAGAAAATAGGTACTCAATGGCTGGTATTCCTCATCGACTGGATTTTCGGCCAAATGATCTGCTAGCGCCTGGGCTTTCATTGTCGTGCGAGTGACATAGACTATGTCGAATTCAGTAAGCAAGATTTTCCACTTGGCCAGTCTTCCAGTAGGCATCGGTTTCTGAAATATATACTTCAAAGGATCCAGCCTGCTTATAAGGAAAGTAGTGTGGGCTTGGGGATTTGAAAGATATTCTTTAATTTTGTCAAAAGCTTCTTGACATTCAGCCGTCCATTTGATCGCCGCGTCTTTCCTCAATAGCTTGAATATGGGCTCACACGTGCTCGTCAGCTGGGCAATGAATCGACTGATGTAGTTTAACCTGCCCAACAAACTCATCACGTCTTTCTTTGTTCTTGGGGGAGGTAGATCTCTGATAGATTTTATCTTTGTTGGATCTAATTCGATACCTCTCCTGCTTACTATGAAGCCCAAAAGCTTGCCCGATAAGACTCCGAAAGCACATTTGGCTGGGTTCAGCTTCAAGTCGTACTTCCTCAGTCTCTCGAAGAACTTCCTCAAGTCTTGGATATGATTATCCTGCGTCCTGGATTTGATTATCACATCGTCCACGTACACCTCTATTTCTTGATGCATCATGTCATGAAAAATGGCAGTCATGGCTCTCATGTAAGTTGCCCCAGCATTCTTCAGACCAAATGGCATAACCCGATAACAGTAAGTGCCCCAAGGCGTGGTGAAGGCAGTCTTCTCGGCGTCTTCTTCATCCATCAATACCTGATGATACCCAGCGTAACAATCTACGAAAGACTGGATCTCATGTTTGGCGCAATTATCAACAAGGATGTGGATGTTGGGCAATGGGAAATTATCTTTGGGGCTTGCTCTATTCAGGTCTCGATAGTCCACACATACCCGAGTCTTCCCATATTTTTTCGGCACTGGAACCACATTTGCCAACCATGTTGTATACTGGACTACCCGAATCACTCCCGTTTTCAGCTGCTTGGTGATCTCCTTTTTAATCTTGTCACTGACCTCAGTTTTGAACTTTCGTTGCTTTTGTTGAACTGGAGGATAATCAGGGTGAATTGGCAATTTATGAACCACTAGATCAACACCTAGTCCTGACATGTCATCGTACGACCAAGCAAACACATCTTTAAATTCAAAAAGAAGTTGAATTATCGTGTCTCGCGTTTTCTTGTCCGTGTGAATGCTTATTTTGGTCTCCCGGATTTCTTCAGGAGTTCCTAAATTAACCGGTTCGGTGTCATTCAGATTTGGCTTAGGTTTATTCTCAAAATGTTCCAACTCTCGGTTTATTTCCCTAAAAGCCTCTTCTTCATCATATTCTGGTTCTGGGTTCATTATTTCACAATTAAATAGCTCGTTGTGATCTGGGCGTGAAGTCCGCAAGCATGTCATATTTAAAGCCGCATTATTACAACTGAAAGAAAAGATAAAGGAAAAAATAACAAAAATCAGAACAAAGGGAAAATGAGAAAGCAATGATGATTTTTTTATTTTTATTTTTCTTGGAATTTGGAAGACGACAATGTTTACAACTCAGGAATTCAAAACAACAATTGAAG
Source organism: Nicotiana tabacum (assembly GCF_000715075.1). Taxonomy (NCBI): domain Eukaryota; kingdom Viridiplantae; phylum Streptophyta; class Magnoliopsida; order Solanales; family Solanaceae; genus Nicotiana; species Nicotiana tabacum. The sequence continues at coordinate 14,859,323 of NC_134085.1, forward strand.
GGAAGAAGACATCCAAGTTATATCTTGGAGATAACTTGTAACTCAGGAAAGGTGGCAGGACAGGTCTACCCGGACTTCCGTCTAGTCGGGAATGGCGTGGCCTCCCAGATTCGAAGTTTGGCGTTTGGACCCACATATAGCATCTCAGCGGTGCTTGTGCCTTCTCCTGGTTGAACCATGTGAGCCTCGTAGAGCATTTCTCTCATTGCCCCACATATCTCCTCGATTTCTTCAGCCGTGAAGACCTCATCGTCTTCTTCTTCAGTGTACTTTGGCCTGATGAAAGTTTCATATAAATCCGGCAATGGCCGAGGTAATTTCCAACCCTCATTTTTCCTTTTCTTTGCCCACTCTTCATCTTCTAGAGTGGGTTGGAAACCTAATCCAAAAAGTTTCTTGGTGGTCGGCAAGGTGATGGGTTCTGTTATTCCTTGCAGGGTTCGTCCAAGCCCTTTCCCTGGCCTGAACCCATGTCGGATCATCTCTTTGGCTACCATGATCGAGGTGTTGGACAAGAAAGGTTGGGGGCAAGGTCTTCCCTCTTCATGCTGCTCTGCCAACACAACTTCGAAATCCTGATAGACCGTGTGCTCGCTCCCTTCCCTTGGTTCAAGATATGGGATGGATGGGTCCAGATAAATAGACTGCTCGTCTTCTCCGTGGACCACAATTTCCCGGTCTTCGTACTCGAACTTCACCATTTGGTAAAGAGTGGAAGGCACAACTCCCGCCGCATGAATCCAAGGTCTGCCGAGAAGAAAATTGTAGGACGTGTCCATGTCGAGCACCTGGAATGTTACTTCGAACTCGGCTGGTCCTATAGTCAATACCAGGTCTATCTCCCCAAGGGTGTCTCTCTTGATGCCGTCGAAAGCCCTTACGCAGACATTATTGGGGCGGATTCTTTTGGTCCCAATTTCCATTCTCTGCAGTGTGGAAAGTGGGCAAATGTCAACGCCTGAACCTCCATCCAACATTACCCGCTTGACATAGTAGTCTTCGCATTTAACCGTCAGATGCAAGGCTTTGTTATGAGCCGCTCCCTCTGGGGGTAAGTCGTTCTTGCTGAAAGAGACCTGGTTAATGGCGAAGAACCTCTCCGTCATCCGTTCCAGTTGTTCAACTGAGGTTTCAACTGGTACGTATGCTTCGTTCAGGGTCTTGAGTAAGATCTTTTGATGCTCGGCCGACCTCATCAGCAGTGATAGCATGGACACTTGTTCGGGGCATTTGCGTAGTTGGTCTACCACTTCGTAGTCTGGCATTTTCATTTGTTGGAAGAAAACTTCCGCTTCTTCAATGCTTACAGGCTTCTTTGGTGGGAAGCGTCTCCGTGTGGCTTTGCTTAGCTCTTGGGTGTTCGAATACCTTCCCATGAAAGTATTTTCCCGAAGTTCTCACGTGACTTCTTTACCTTTGTACGTTACCAACGTCCTCTGATAGTTCCACGGTACTGTGGACGGGTTTGTCATCGGCTTTTATGGCACGCGTTCGATAACCACTGGCTCGTTCAGCCGAGGTGGTTGAATCGTCCCCCGGACCACATAGGCCCCTTTTGGTACGTACATAGGTTTTGCCCTTTTGACCTCGAAGCTCTGCGGCTTCTCTGCTCGACCTCGTGGGATGTAAAGAACTCCATTCTTCACAGGCACCGTCTTCTTCTCCACCTTCTTTTCGGGCTCGCACTTTACAGTACTGACCTTTTCCCCTTTTTCTGGTTTCTGGGCTGTTTCAGGCTTTTTCCCTGCGTCGACGATGGCAATTATAGCTTTCAAAGCAGGGTCAAATTCTTTGTCTTCGCAAATCATTCCGATCAACGGCCCGTTGTTGTGAGCAGGTAATGGATTGTTAGTCACATTTGGGACCTCCTCGTCCCTTAGAACTATTTTCCCTTACTCTATTAAATTCTCGACTACCCTTATCAAAGCCCAGCAGTCATTTGTATCGTGCCCTTCTGCTCCTGAATGATAGGCGCATAAAAAAACCCGGTTTTGTAAGAAGGTGATGCCGGATTGTGCCTTGTCTGAGGGACCGGCTGCAGGAAACCCAACTGGACTAGCTTCGGGAACAAAGTAGAGTATGGCTCACCGATGGGCGTGAAAGTCCGCCTTCTAGGTGGTTCCTGAGGGCGGAAGTTATTTTAAGGAGGCTGTGGGTTATAGTGGTTGCGGTATGGAGGCTGATTTCTGGGAGGTGGAGCTTGGCCTCGGTTGGCTTGTTGTGGCGGATGGACATAAGGCTGGGTGTTCATGACCATGTAGGGTTGAGGAGCATATGCCACATTTTGGTGGGGGTAGTAGTGTTGTGGGGTCCTTTCTGGAAAACGGGGCCTGGGATTACGATATTCCCTTGCTTCTGCTGCTGCCATGGCCGTTTCTTCCTTTTTCTTCCCTCTTGCCATTCCTCCGGACCCGCTTTGGACGGCTTGGGAGGTTGCCCTTATGGCTGCCTGACTCAAAATTCTACCCGTTTTCAGACCGTTCTCCACCATCTCTCCAATCTTAATCGCTTCTGCGAAAGGCTTTCCCATGGCTGACATCATGTTTTGGAAATAGTCGGACTCTTGAGCCTGGAGAAAAGTTGTGACCATTTCCATCTCATCCATGGGAGGCTTCACCCTCGACGCCTGCTCGCGCCACTTAATAGCATATTCTCTGAAGCTTTCTGAAGGTTTCTTCTTCAAGTTCGACAGAGAATTTCGGTCTGGTGCAATGTCGATGTTATACTGGAATTGTCTCACAAAATCTCTGGCGAGATCATCCCATATATGCCATCGGGACATTTCCTGGTCCATATACCATTCTGAGGCTATCCCTACCAGACTTTCCCCAAAATATGCCATTAGTAGTTCCTCTTTTCTGCCGGCTCCCCGCAATTGGTTGCAATATTTCTTGAGATGAGCAATGGGGTCACCGTGCCCGTCGTACTTCTCAAACTTTGGGGTCTTGAAACCCACTAGTAGGTGCACGTGAGGAAACATACATAGATCGGTGTAGGAGACGCTTTTCTGTCCGCTCAAACCCTGCATGTTCTTCAAACTCTGTTCAAGGATTCTCATCCTTTTGGCCATCTCATTTTGTTCAGCAATTCTGGGGTTCTAATCCTGCCCAGGTGCAAGCTCGCACTGAGGCTGTGGAGGATGAGTGCTGGTGGCGAACCTAGTTGGTTCCATTGATAAAGATGGTGCTTGGAATGTAAACGAGGACGAGTCAAAATTCGGCTTGTATGCAGCAAGTTGTTCCGTGATCGGGCAGGGTGGTGCAGTAAAGATGTTTGTGTTTACATCCGTTGTTGACACTCGGGGATAAGAATCAGAGGGCGATCCAACAGAGAAGGCCGAAATGGCTGGGTACCCGAATGGGGTGGCAGGATAGCTTTTGGGGACATTAGAAGTCCCGCTTGTCCTGGAGAATAACTCAGGGAATCTAGGGACGACGCTTGGTGGCTCTTTTCCGTTATTCCAGTCATCCAGCATTTCCAACATGTAGAGCCGTAGGATTCTATTTTCCTCCGCAGTTGCGGACTCGGGCGTGAGGACGACCGAGATCGAACTCTCTTCGGAAACAGGAACTGTCGGCAAAGGAATTTCTGAAGACATTTCTATGCTTCATTTTGACCTTGTGAAATAAGTGTGAACACCGCCTCCTGACTTAATAACAGGTAATTGAACACTCCCTTTCGACCTCGTGAAGTATGAGTGCGAGGCCAGACTTTCACCAAACCAACCGCCTTTTCCAAAAACCTGAAGGAACACAACGACAAACGAACGGTTAATTCGAAACAAATAATAGATAGACAATCTCACGTTGGGGCATGATGCACCTATACAGTTAAGTGGATTCCTACATGTTTGCGACGAAAGCATGCGTCATTCCAGCTTCCTTTTTAGGATTCCCCTTTTTTTTCTCTCTTTTTTTATTATTTTTTTTATGTTTTTATTTTTATTTTTCTTTCTTTCTCCTTTTGTTACTGTTTTCAATTTTTGTGGTTAAAATGCGACCGGATCCGACGAGGATTGCCTACGTATTACGATGCCACGTGAATCAGATTATTACGTAGTTCAAAAACAAATGAGTGTAAGAAGAAACACACCTTTTATTACTGAAACGATCTATTACAACTAACATTTTTGAAAAAAGGAAGAGCAAACCTGAAAAATAAACATAGACTCAAACAGACTAAAACACCCTGATGCGAAAAGATAGACAGAAGATGTTACGATACAGACTCGACCTATGAATACATTATGGTTTTGAACATTAGTGCCCGCGGGGCATCGTTCGGCCTCGCCGCGGTCCTAGGTGTGAGATCCCTTTCAAGTTGCTCCAACTCATGCATGGTCTGCTTGACATAACTCATCATTGCCGAGAGAACGGTAATGCTGGTCATGTTCTCACACCGTAGACATCGTCTGATGATGGCGTGGGCGATGGTCCTGACCCTATCTCTGGTTTGTTTCTTTTCTATGAGCAGGCGTTTTATCTGATCACTGCACATTTTTAAAACCTGAGAGTCTTGTATATGCTGATTCTTCAGTTGCCGCACTTCTGTCTTCATTTGGGCCAACAGGTCGTAACAGTATCTGCTCTCAAATTGGAAATCCTCAGCCCGTTTAGCTGCTTTGACCTCAAGTGTAGCCATCTCTCTCTTCATTTTAGCAACAGGTTTCTCGTGGTCGTGTTTCAATTGGTTCAAGTATCGGCGATGTTTATCTGTTCTTGTACCCCACTGTGCTTTGAGCTCTGCCATGACATTTTCAGACTCTTCTAAACCATCTCGCCATTCCCTGACTTCTCTTTTCAAACCTTTTATCAACTGCTCGTCTGATCGACTTCTGGGTTGTTCATCAAGGGCTAATCTCAATTTCTGGATTTGGGCCTTAAGTTCTTCATTCTCTTGGATCAATCTATTCTTTTTGCTTCGATCCGCAACGATTTGTATGCTGTTATTGAATTTCAAACTGTCAATTTGTAGCTTCAAATCACCGATCTCTGCCCGATACCCCTTTTCTTTTGCTAACCAGTTCCATTGCCCTTGGGATGACTCAACGAAATCTTTGAGATGAGGTCTCTTAGCTGGTCTCTCGTAGGATAGGTCACCTCTGAACCAAGCGTGATACCCTGGGGCAACTTCCCCTTTTGATGCATCCATCACACAAGTGTTTGCTGTCAGATGTTGGCACTCACTCCAGATTTGGCGAATTTCCTCTTCGGGGAAATGACCGTCCGAGCTGATTTCAATTACTTGGGTACTCAGATCTTCATCTTTTAGTACTACTTGATACCTCCCAAGTTGCCTCAAAACTCGATATGGTGCATACGGTTGGATGCTTTTAAGTCCCATTAACAGAAAGTGGGGCCTGGTTGCCGGCATGTATATGATCTCCTCAACGGGCAACCATCCGAGCGTCCACTGGATTTGGTTGGCAGTGAGAGTTCGAAAAAATGAGGTCCACGCTGTGACTCCCTCGGGTAGACTGAACCCTTTGATTCTTGTGTAGAATTCTCCAATACAAGTTTTTTCGGGCGAACCGTAACCCAAAAGCGGGGAGCGGTGGCATAAATGATCGGTCATCCAAATTTGCAACAATAGGTTACATCCTTCGAAAAAGTCGGCTCTAGTTCGGCAAGCAGTAAGAGCCCGGGAAATGTCAGCCATAATCATAGGCGCCAGAGTACTTTTATCTTGGGTGAGCAAAGTACTGACGAACCCAGTTACTTTTAGATCGATGTTTCCGTCTTTCCTTGGGAACACTATAAGACCCAAAAAGGCTGTCATAAAAGCTACCAGCCTGTGTTCGTCCCACTTTTGTCGGTTGCCTCTACTACATAGTTTGAAATTGGCTTATTGAACCCGCCCACGTGGCCGTATCTAGCATATATGAGGTGGAGACTGCAGAAACCTTTGGCAAGATCTGGATGGTGAAATGTTCGGGGTATTTTTAAGAAATCCAGAAACCGGTGTACCGTGATGGCTCTAGGTGCAATCAAGTATTTGAACCTTAACGGAGCTTCATCACCTCCAATGTATCCCGCTATTTCTTCCAACGTCGGGGTGAGCTCAAAGTCTGAGAAATGAAATACATTGTGCGCTGAATCCCAGCAAGTGACCAATGATCTGATAATATCACCCCGAGGCTGAATGTCTAGTAAATCCGGGAGATCTTTCAGATATTTCCTTACTTTGTCTTGCCCCTCCTTGCCTAAGTCGTTCCACCATAATCGCAACTCAAAAGGGATCTTGGTCATTATTGAAAAGGGTTCGTTTTGTATCGTGCTCATCCTGCACATTTATTAGGGTGATTATGCTAATGAAAAGACTTTTATTAGACTCAAAATAAAACTAACTAGATTTTTTTCAAGATTTTTTTTTATTATTATTATTTTATTATTTTTTTTTCCAAAGCGACGAACTTGATTTTCAAATGCGGCCTTTTAGCACTTCGAGAATGAAGACTTTAAGGCTGCGAGGATCAACCGATCAAAAATGATGACCAAAGATGGCCGTTTGTGCAATGTCAGCCTTCCGGCGTCCCGTTTGGGAACATTCGGCTGTTTTTACAAAAAACGGCATCACCCGACTCTTTATAAAAGTGGCAACATTTTGTCATTTTAAAAAAATGGGAGGTTGAACCCGATGAGAGTTGCCTACGTATCTCACATCCGGTGAGAATCAAACCGGCGTAGTTCGGTCGGATCAGAAATAGGGGAAACAAATAAAATCTTTTGAAGAAAAGAGGAATAACTATTTTTCTGGAATTATATATATATTTTTATTTTATTTTATATTTTTTTTTTGAAAAGAGACTAAGGAAATATTTATACATTTAAACTTCTTTTTTTTCATTTTTTTTTGAAATTTCGAAAATCTTTTAAAGAGATACTACAAATGAAACCATAATTTTTTTTGAATTTTTCCTTTTTTTATATATATTTTGGATTTTGAAAGTGATTAAAAGGAATAAATCAAACTAAAAGACAAACTTTGTTTTCATTTTTCTTTTTTTTTTCTTTTTTTTTTTAAGAAAATTCCAGCGAGGTTTTGACATTACTTGGACATTGGTTTTTTCCAAAAATAAGTAATTATCTCCCTACCCTGTTATTCTTTTTTTTCTTGAAAATTTTTGGAAACCGGTCAGCATGCAGATCCGAAGCAAATAGATGCGCAAAACAAACGGGATGCAGCAGGACGGTCTTTTCATTTCAGGTTGCCTGTCCTAGACGGACCCAACCCCTGTGTTGAATCCCCTATGTCAAATGCAAACATGATGCAGATAAGCGTTCCTACTAGGGATCCAGCATGAGGTTTTGTTATACTAGGTTTATAACCTGGGTATATGTTCTAGACTGTGTACCCGAGCGGACGACTCGAGTCGAGGAGGGGGCAACTTACCGGGAACCAAAAGGCCATCCGGCTTCGTAACTTATCCGTCCTCTTTCTTATTTCAGGTGTTGACACTAACAGAATAGGGAGTCTCAACCAGTAAGCACATCCCCGGAGGTGAAGAGAGAAGGGTTTCGGCACAGTTTATATACAGTTCAGATAATATCAAAGCGGTAAAAGATAACATTTAGCACGTTATGTCAAAACATGTAATAAATATCAGATAATAAAAATATAACAATTATTCTAAGCTCGAATTCTTGAACCCTGAACCAGTGGTTCTGGGTTAGTAATTCCCCAGCAGAGTCGCCAGAGCTGTCACACCTCCTTTTTGCGCGCCCAGCCCCGAAGGGTTTAATGCGCGAGGGGAGTTTTTCCAATTTAAGTGACAATATTCGAAATGAGATTATTTATTTAATTCAGAGTCGCCACTTGGGAAAGGTTTGGTTTTTGGTGTCCCAAGTCACCGGTTTATCTTGAATCCCAAATCGAGGAAATTTTCGACTTTTCCAAATGAAGTCTGCGAATCAGAAATTCTAAGTAAGGAATTCTGTTGACCCGAGGGAAGGTGTTAGACACCCTCGAATCCCGTGGTTCTAGCACGGTCGCTTAAATTGTTATAATGGCTAAATATCTGATTTTAATACATGTTGTGACTTATGTGCTTTTATTGAATTTAAAACCACTTTTATTACTATTATTTTATTTTTTATACAATTGCAACGTCGTGAAAATGCATCTCGAACCACGTCACAATCAATGCACCCGTAGCTGTTAACACACTTCGACTTCGTTGAGATTTGGATTTGAGTCACATCAATGTGCACCCGAGTTTAAGAATGTAGTTTAATTAAGTCGCGCCTAAAGAGTCTAAACGCGCTATTATCTTTGAGAGGAAGACCGTGAAATTCACTAAACAGTCCCTCCCAAATTCTAAGTATTTATTATAATCAATTATTGAGGGCCCCGCAACGAGCATCTTTATTTGACGAGACTCGTCTCATTGTTTTTTAAAAGGGATATCCTAAAGTGACTACATTTCTATTATGTTTGTCTCTAAAAATAGAAGAAAAAAGATACGTGCTTAATTCAATTGCATTCTTTGGCCAACTCCGGATTCCTGTTAATCATCTGATTAGTTGTTTACGTGATGAAGGATGCTATACCTTGTGGGACATGCTTTTAATTTGATAAAAATTACGTACAAGCTCATGAAACGCTACACTTACTCCAAACATTTCTTGAGTTGAATTTAACTAGACTTATTTAAACTAGATTAAGGGAGTTAACTACCAGAAATTGTTACTAATGGGATTCAAACATGATCCTACATACTGCCTGACAAAGTTGAAACTCGAGAATGTAAAACTGTATTGTATTTGGCGAGATTTGAAAGCCATCCACCCTACATATTCAGAACATGCTGGAGAACGAGTTTGAATTAACAATTATACTAAATGGTTGCATATTCTATGAATTATAGTTACATCCTGTATACCACTTAAATGAATCACATATCACGATTTTAAATTAGCATAAGCTTCGATTAAGTACAAACTTACTAAAGTATTCTATATTGAACTACAAACTAAAATTTACACAATTTTAACAATATTTATAAAAACTGTAAGTAAAACAACAGAATGATCATAATTCCTTCAGATCTTTCAATTCATGCTTTTCATCGTTACATCAGTTACACCAATGTGGGACTCGAAATGTGTACCTGGGATGATGAAAATGCAAAGGAGAAAGGAAGAAGATTGGAAAATCAGCAGCAGCAACAACAACAAAGCAACACAGCAGCAATGACGAACAAGTAACAGCAGAACAAGTTCCAGTGTAGAATGCAGTTATGGTCGATGGAAAAAAAGTAGCAAATGACAACAATAACCAGTAGCGTAGGATCAGAACTCAGACAGGCCAAATCCAGGAATAAACTAATGCAACACACAACCAGTAACCACAGTTAGGACTTGGAATAATCAGTGTTGATTATAAAGGTTGAGACAAGTGAAATCAAAACAACAATAGGAAGAACAGTTTCTGATTTTATCTGTATGTTTTCTATCTCTTGCTCTCTATCTCTCTCCTGTATATATCCTCTCTTATGCCTGTCTTTGTGGTGTCTCTCTGTGTATGTGTCTGTATCTCTTTTTTTTGAATCCCCTAAACTAATGGAAGTTCTGCCTCTTTTATAGCCTAGCATCAGCTCTTTACAGTCTGTAAAACCTATTCAGATCCCTCCCATGTGGCCTGCCCCCTTTCCAGTTTCCACTCAACTATTTAAAGTAAAACCCTTCCCATGATATTCCCCTGCCAGCCCTTTATCATCTTATTTAAATTAAAACCAGGGTATGTGCAGCCTGAAGATGGCCTGACAGCCCATGCTATCCCATTTGCTCTAATTATTAAAGCACTATAGTGCACATGCTATCAATTCAGAACTCAAGCTGAACTGAAACCACAAACTAAACTATAAATGTTTCTGATTCAAATCCACAAACAGCTACACTTAGTTCCCAGTTGGATTTAGACAGAACTTCACACAAAAACCATAATATGAATCAGATTATTATCATTCAAAGCTAAACTAATCGGCGACGTATATCGACTCGACTGTACTAATTGTGACACAGGACAAGCAATCGATCAAACAAACATAAATAGGGCCTAGGCTGTTCTTGACAATTTTTGCACGATACAGGGGAAAAACAACACGCAATATTGGTTTGATGATATCAATTAAATCGCAATATGTATACTACTACACAGATTCAACACAAAAAGAATAAACAAACGACTAAATAAAAGGTCTTGATAGATATGGGGCACAAGCTGACCACAGGAATCCCAACATAAATAAACAAACTAAATAAACAGGCTGATAGACTAATCTAAAACTAAAATAGACAACAAATGAACAAACCTGAAAAGCTTAAACATAGATGACCCAGGCTCGAGCTTGATTCACCCATTTGAGGCCGGACAAATCCTAACCGAGGTGTTCTCGAACGAGAATACTTCGATTAGGATCTACTAGACCCCAAACTTTCATTTTAATCCAACAGACTCCACAAATTCTTGTGTTCTAGGGTTCGATTTTTTCAGATTTGGGTTTTCGGGATTTGTGGGTAGATTCGGACCAAACCAAGCTTGGTTTGGTCACGAGGGAGGTCAAGGGATTGTCTAGCGTGAATCCGGGGGGTTTGGTGTAAGTCGAGGTCCGGCTCGAATCTTCAAATGAAGATTCGAGAAGGTGGGAGGGGATTCGAGACAAAGGGACAACAGATCTATGTTCAGGGTGGTGAGGCGGTCCTATGGTGTTAAGGTGGTGGTCACCGGCGTCCATGCCGTCAGGTTTTTGGTGAGGGGAAAGGGGGGAGGCTCTAGGGTTCCGTGGTGGCTTGGGTTAGGTGAGGGGGATGAGGACGAAGGAGGGGTGTTTGGATAGGGGGCGGGGTACGAGAGGAAAGCTTATATATGGGGTGGATGGCTTGATCTCGGCCGTTAGATCAATCGAGATCAACGGCCTGGATCTGAAGGTTTAAACGAACGGTGTCGTTTGGCTTAGTATTAGGGCCAGGGTTGGTTCGGGTAGAACGGGTCGGGTTTGTATGTGGGTACGGGGGATATGATGAGGGCCGTTAGATCAGGGTGGCTTGAACGGCTGAGATGGGTTGCCCCCTGAAACGACGTAGTTTTGGTGTCAAACTACGTCGTTTGGAGACCTGGAGATGGGTCTGCTGGAACGGTTTTTTGGGCTGCTTTTTTGGGCCTCAGATTTTAAATAGGGGACCAGCCCAAATCTATTTTAAACCAAATTGCACCCTTTTCTTCCATTTCTGATTTTAAAACACAAAACCCAATTAAACAAAATTAAACCTCATTAATTAACACTTAAAGCAATTATTACACACATATTAAAATGTTAAAAATAGGTAAAATCAAACCAAGGCAACAAATAGGGCAAAAGATGCATATTTTGTGATTTTTTTCTTTTAATAACCGGATTATGGTTCAACTACACACGACACACATTTTTGTGTTTGATAAAATAAAAATGGACAAGATCACAAATAACTAATAAAAATGCCACGTAAAAATCCAAAAATTGTACAGCAAGACCAATTGCTATTATTTTTGTTTCTTTTGGAGTGATTGTCGCGAAAACAAAAATCACGTGCTCACAATGGGTAAAATTATAATACGTACTTTATTTATTTATTCTTAAAAAGAGTGCAAAATCAAACGTGGACAACTAAAGTGAACAGAGGAAGTAGTAATTAAGAACTAGTCGATGAGGCTTAAGTAAAAAGTATAATGAGAATGTACAAAGAGAAACTCTGGTGATCGTTGAGCAAGGTAGCTAACCTCGACGGCCACGATGACTCACCGTAATCACCTTACACTCCCTACATAATCACCTCTTCCAATTGATAATAGGAATAGATTAATTACACCAGAAAGTGGTATTCCTCAGAAAGTAGCCCCAATGCAATTGTTACACTGGATGCCAGGTATGGGGAGTGCCCCTACTGTCATGCAAGCCCCACCGGAAACGGAGAAGGATGAATCGCAAGTAATGGAACCAGGATTGCTGACAGCGGTGCGGAAATTAACCTACTCAGCTGGGTCTCAAAGTACAAAGCAAATCATGGTAGAGGTAGACAAAGACAACATAGTTCAAACACAAGGCATACAACTAAAGTTCTATCCTTCGGTAGTCAAGGATGGAGTGAAAATGGCTAAGCTGAACCCACAGGAGATAGAACAACAGTGTAAGCAATGAAAAACAACTTTGATTGGATATATGCTAGGGGGAAATCCGTCATTCAAGGAGATGCTCAAATTTGTCTATGGAGTATGGAATTTAGTGACGACACCAACGGTACTTCTTCATGACGATGGATATTTTATTTTTCGATTTGAATCTATGGAGGACAAAAACTTAATTCTGCAAAATGGACCTTACACCTTCAACAATAGACCTATGGTCTTGAAGGATTGGGATCCAGATTTCCAAATTCAGAATGAATTTATGAGAATAGCTCCTATATGGGTTAACCTACTAGAGCTGCCTATCCAGTGTTGGGCTGAGGAAAACTTAGGTAGGATTGCTAGTCTGCTAGGCAAATCTATTTGCACTGATAAACTTACTGCACAGTGTGAAAGAGTTTCATATGCTAGAGTACTCATTGAAATGGATATCACACAACCACTACCAGATGAAGTACTCATTGAAAAGCCATATGGAAGTAGCTGGATGCAGAGAGTGGATTTTGAATGGAAATCAAAACTTTGATTGGATTGCAACAAGTTTTGGCATGGTACTTGTGAGTGTCAACAAGCAACACAGTAGGTTGAGGATCCAAAACAGCATAAAAGAAGAAGGAAGAAGAGAACAAGAATGGAATGGAAGCCAAAAGCAACAGATACAGAAAATAACAGAACATAGGTTTTGCCTCAGGAGGAACCTATACAACAGGAGACAGTAGTAGAGATACAAGTAACTAATAGAGGCAAACATGCAGTGGTTACCCAAGGATCAGCTGGCAGAAAGAGCCATAAGGATATTAATTATGAAGAACTAGCTAGAAAAAATTCATTTGCACCCTTGACAATACTGGAAAGGCCATCAAATGAAAGTCATCAAGGACCATCTCTAGTAACGATAAAGCTCAAAGGGCATCTGAGAGTACCAATCCTATTAATCATAATCCTCCATGATTATTGTGGCCTGGAATATAAGAGGACTAAATAAGTCCTACAAGCAACGAGAATTCAAAAAGTTCTTGTTGATGAATAAGGTAGATATGATAGCTTGCCTAAAGACTAGAGTCAAACAACAAAAAGCTAAAACGATACAAATGAAGATGGGTGCTAAGTGGAAATTCGAGGATAACTATGCTTATGCACCAAATGGTAGAATTTGAATAGGTTGGAAAGTAGCAAATGTTCAAGTCACAGTAATGGATGCCTCAGATCAGATAATACCCTGCCTAGTCAAGGATAAGAATTCATCATTTACCAGCTACATAACATTTATATATGGACTACATACAGTTCAGCACAGAATCCCACTCTGGAGAAGCTTGAGAAATATTCAAAGTAATGGACCTTGGCTTATAATAGGTGATTTTAATAGTGTGCTACATGTGGATGACAAAATGAATAGAGTCTCAGTTCACCAAACAGAGATAGCTGACTTTCAATATTCTATTGATGATATTGGGGTGGGGCAAATCACAAAAAGAGGCTGCAAATTCTCATGGAGCAATAAGAGGGATGCAGATGACAAAATTTATAGTCATATAGATTGGGCTCTTGTAAATGCTAATTGGTTCCAACAATATAATGGTGTGGAGGCTCTCTACATGTTTTCATGTTGCTCAGATCACTCACCTATAATGATAAATACTGATGTTGCTAAGTTGAAAGTGAAAAAGCCTTTTAGATTACTATCTATAATGATGCAATTGCAAGAGTATAAAGAGGTAGTACAGGCTACCTGGAGCCAACAGATTCAAGGTCACACAATGTATTCAATATGGAAGAAGTTGAAGTTAATAGAGTTACAAACCAGGGTCCTTCAACATGAGCACTCCTCAGTTGATCAAAAACTAGTTCAATTGAGAGATACTTTGAAGGAGGTACAGGGGAGCTTAATGAAGACTACTTCAACAATTTACTAATTGAAGAGGAAAGAAAGACCATGGCACTTATAGAGAAATGGGAAGCAGTACATGAGCAAATAATGAGACAGAAGTCAAGGGCCACACGGATCAAATTAGGGGACTGCAACACCAAGTACTTTCATGCTTATATGAGAGCCAGACAAGCAAGAAACAAGGTTAATTGCATATATAATGAACAACAGATCAAGGTCTCTGAGCCTAAACAGATACAGAAGGAGTTCACTCAGTTCTTTCAACAATTATTGGGTAAAACAGCAGATGAACTACCAGGCATTGATATTAATATAGCAAGAAATGACCATGTCAAACCATGAATCAACAACAATAGTCTGTAACACCAGAGGAAATAAGTTAGATTGTGCAAAGTCTTCCTAGTGACAAGGCACCTGGTATTGATGGATATCCTGTTGAATTCTTTAGGAAATTTTGGCCAATTATTGGAGGGGAGGTTATAGAAGCAGTACAAAAATTCTTTGAAACTGGCAGACTGCTGAAAGAAATCAACTGCACAATAGTCACTTTGATCCCCAAAGTTCAAAATCCTACTTATGTGAAGGATTTTAAGCCTATTGCTTGTTGTCCAACACTGTACAAGATCATTGCTAAGGTACTTACAGCTAGACTTAAACTAGTTGTTGATCTACTGGTAGGGCCTTCACAATCTGCCTTCATAGAAGGTAGAAACATACTTAACAATGTTATAATGGCGTATGAACTGATTAAATGGTACACTCAAAAACTAGTCTCTCCTAGATGCATGATCAAGGTAGATATCAGGAACGCATATGATTCAGTAGAATGGAGCTTCTTGAGATCAATACTACTTGAATTTGGGATCCTATCCAAGATGGTAACATTGAACATGGAATGTATAACTACTATTAGTTATACATTACTATTGAATGGTGGATTAACTGACATATTTGAAGCAAAGAAGGGGTTAAGGCAGGGAGACCCAATGCCTCCATACTTGTTTGTGCTGGCAATGGAATACCCGAACAAATCATTAAAGACTCTCATTCAGAATCCTGACTTTAATTTCCACCCAAAATGTGCAAGGCTACAAGTTCTACAAATTTGTTTGCCGATGATCTACTGGTGTGCTGTAGAGCAGATGAAGTATCCATGAAGCTAATGATGGGAGCTTTTGAACACTTCTCTACTGTTTCTAGGCTGAAAGCAAATTTGGAAAAGAGTTCATTATACATAACAGGAATGCCTATGGACTTCAAAGATAAAATGTTAAATGAGTTACATCTAACATTGGGAACTCTTCCATTCAAGTACCTTGGAGTTCCTCTGTCCACACGGAAGCTCACTATCCACCAATATATGCCACTAGTTGAGAAGATCGATGATAGAATCAGAAGCTGAATGTCAAAATTTCTTTCCTATGCTGGCAGGTTACAATTCATTAAGAGTGTCCTATTTGAAATGAAGACCTATTGGGCACAAGTATTCCTCATTCCAAAGAAAGTCATTAAGCGTGTTAATAACATCTGTATGAGCTACTTATGGATTGGAGTACATGACAATGCTCATAGAGCTCTTGTTGCTTGGGAAACACTGTGCAAACCAAGAGCAACTGGGGGTCTAAATATTATCAATTATGAGATATGGAATAAGGCTGCTTTGACTAAACTCCTATGGGCTATAATGGCAAAGAAGGATAAGCTATGGATTAGGTGGATACACAGTCATTACATAATACAGAAGGATATTACTACCATGGATGCTCCAAAACAGGCCAGCTGGTTAGTGAGGAAACTTTTCACTGCTAGAGAATGGTGGGCAACTGACTTAACAATCATAGAATCCTTTGCAACTGATGGAAAGTTCAGTATTAAGAAGGCCTATTTACATGCTATTCCAAGGTATCCTAAATCCCAATGGAAATCACTAGTCATGTTGAATGGAATTATGCCAAAACATCAATTCATACTATGGATGGCAGTACAAAGAAGGCTAGCTACTGTCGACAGATTGGCAAAATAGGGACTACAGATGCCACAATCATGTGTGTTATGTGAAAGAAATATAGAAGAAATACATGTCACCTATTTTTTGACTACTCCTACTCATAAAGCCTATGGAAAGGAATGCTAAGTTGGCTAAGATATCAAAGAAGTGTCACAAACTGGGAAGCTGAAGTAAAGTGGTTATTTGCCACTGCTAATAATAGAAACCCAAGGAAAACAATCCTAGGTGCTGTGTTTGCAGCAGTGGTGTATCATATCTGGATGGAACGAAATGATAGAAGATTTCAGAACTAGAAAAGAGAGGCCATGGACAGAGCTAAAGACGTTACAATCCAAGTACATATAACAGGATAACAAAATGCAAATGGAAACCTGTATTGGTTACACTGAATAGTTATCCTAAATTGTAAACATATCAATTAGGATAGAGGAAGATCCACGCATGTTATAAGTGGTCTTTGATAGGCAACCTCATGGTTGTATAGTTTCTTGTTTTATTGGTTGAGTCTTGAGACCTGTCAAAAAGTGCAGGTATTGGACAATCGGTTATAATTATTTTTGAAGACAACGTAAGCTTGATTCTACGTGCTTACCCATTTAACTATTTCCTAGCGATATGACATGATTTATAATTAGAAGTCATAAATTATACATACACACCCTTCTCTATATACATACGTACACACATATTTATATGTTTGTAATTATGATATGCATTTGCATATTTAAATAAATTCGTTCACTGATCATTAATTATTATATCATGATTAAATATCTTTTATTCTTGAATGTTCTTGATTCCATAAGAGGGAAATAATTATTAAGGAAATTAATTAAGTATCGTCTTCCGATCCTCTTTCTTCAGGCATGGGATTGTACGGATCTAAGTCTAAGAACTAGATATGTCAACGTTCACAAATCAGAGAGTAATTAAATATGTCATATCCAATATATAAAACTATAAAAGCATTAAGTAAGATTGTGACTTCTTGTTGGCAACAGTTTGTCGCCATAATTTGAGCTGCATATTTACATTTTATATATTTATAGTTTCATATATTGGATGTGACATATTTAATTACTCTTTGATTTGTGAACGTTGACATATCTAGTTCTTAGACTTAGATCCGTACAATCCCATGCCTGAAGAAAGAGGATCGGAAGACGATAATTAATTTCTTTAATAATTATTTCCCTCTTACAAAATGAAAAAGGACTTTACAAGTTTTGAGAGAGAATTTTCGGAGAGAGAGAGGGTTCTAAAAAACCTTGCCTCTTCAAATGAAAGAGGTCTTCTATTTAAAGAAAGAAAAAAAAATATAAAGAATCTTTGAATAGTAAATTGGGTTTCATATCTGGGTTCCTTATACAGTGTTTATACTGTTGGGAACAATGTATCTACTGTTGTGTGGGGCTCTGAACAGTATATTTACTGTTTTTGTGGGGTCCTCGGTGGCTTCAATATTTCCCGCTTTCTCTTTTTTCTAATTTGTTCATCGTTTGGAGGAAATCTTCCACTTCTTTAATTGCATTACAAGACAATATGGCCACATTATATTCAATCGAACCCATCAGAGACTGTCTGAAATTCAGATTTCTAGCATCTCTAAGAGCTGCTAAAAAGGTCTCTGGTAACCCTTTAAGGGTTAAAGGTTTAAACGCAATTTAAACCATACCAATATACAAGTAATGATAATGATGTTTATATAAATCTATATCGTGTTTGTTTAACAAACGAATAGTCTATTCAGAAGAATTTAACGTACATTTTATATATATATATATAAGCAAGCCACATAAGGCATAGCCGAAGTTTGAAAATATTTACAAGTTTAGCTGCTTTAAATCAACTTCAGACAATCGCGTCTGAAGCTTGGCTTACCAAAAACTAACTTCAGACAGTTTGAAAGTAAACAAGCTTTCAACATTTTTGTCTGAAGTTATAACATTATTGAGAATGCATGGAATTTTTTAAAAAGTGGCTATGGCTGTGCAAATAGGCTGCCCTGCAAAATTACTTTCATTAACACACATCCAAAAACTGATGGAGTAATCGTTTTCTTGTTCTATCCTTATTTGATATGCTAATTTATCAATGTCATCGTAAAAGAACTTCTAGTTTCAGAAGGTTGGTTATGCCTCGTAGGTTGGATTTCGGGTAAGTGCACAGATAGTCATTCTCAGGGATGTTATATTGAGATTAGTCATTATTTATTACGTCCTGAATTTCTAAACTAAAACTCTTAAATTCAGGACAATTTAGAATACTTTTGTTCTGAAAAATTGACCTGAATAACTAAAATCAAGGACGCACAGGCTAATTCCTAAATAACAGGCCTTTTTAGTAGCTACCTGATGTCATTTCTACTTGGATTTCTTCCTAATTTGGAGCCCATCGCACTAGGGGTAGGCCCAAGCTTGTTCCAACCCAAAATGATAGAGCAAAACGCAAAATTGACTAGTAAACTAAACTAATATCTAAACTAATTATATTCGCTAGCCAAAAAGTATATAAAATATGTATATTATTTGTATATAATACAAAAAATATTTATTTATTCGCTATTGTTTTTAGGAGTGCTAAATATATACATTTTTCAAAATAATACATAGTAAAATTGGGCTAAAATTCACAAAGTAGCTACCTAACAGTCCATGTTATTGAAAATTGCCACTATTATGGCGTTTCACTTGTAGAATTTGAAATTCCAAAGTGACTATTATTCATTTACAGGGCTAAAAATTGGCTAGGTTGCGCTATTACAATTTTAGTACTATAAGTTTTGCTAAATAATCAGTTATCTGCAACTTATTAGTAATTGATTGACCTACATTTTCAAGTTGTAAAATGTCATTTTGAGAGTTTGGTGTTACTTACGTATACTTATTTCTTTCTCCTTCTTTGAATATGAAAAGTTCCCAACATGATCAGGTGAATATCTGCTAGACATTTTTCATTATTGTACTTGAAAACTCGTAAAAATTACACGGGGCGTCCTATTTGGTCGCCCTCATTTAATCTATACCTATTTTTTTTTAAAAGTTTTAACTTGTACCCAATTTTTAAACAACTTCAACCCCTTTCTCCTCCTTCTTCTCCTCCTCCTCCTTCTTCTTCTTCTTCTTCTTCTTCTTCTTCTTCTTCTTCTTCTTCTTCTTCTATTAACAACTGAAAGACACTATGATTAATTCTCTATACTACCACCATTCCATATGTTTGACCAATTAGGCTCAAACTTCCCAGCCTTACTTCAAATTTATCGTCGAGAAGGATACTACTAGCTTGAATATCTCTTCAACCAGAAAATACAGAATATAATTAGCTTGGTGTAGAACTTTACAATAACTTGAACTTAATAATGGTTCTGTTACAGACAAAAATCGTGTATATCATCATTTGCGGAGAAAATCAAGAATGCGAAAAAGTGAAAGAAACAAATACCTATAAACAAGGGGAGGATTACACTCATGGTGTAAATAGGCTAAAACTTCAGTTCTAGAGCTGAAGTTCGCCAGTTACAAATAAAAACTTCAGCTCTAGAGCTGAAGTTCGACAGTTACAAAACAAAAACTTCAGCTCTAGAGCTGAAGTTCGCTAGTTACAAAATAAAACTTCAGCTTTAGAGCTGAAGTTCACTAGTTACAAAAACAAAAACTTCAGCTCTAGAGCTGAAGTTCGCCAGTTACAAAACAAAAACTTCAGCTCTAGAGCTGAAGTTCGCCAATTACAAAAACAAAAACTTAAGCAATTACAAACAACTTCAGCAAATAAAGAACAAAACTTCAGCTATTATGCTTAAGTTCAGCAATTACAAACAAAAACTTCAGCACACTTGGTTCAACACACTTGCTACTTCAGTCCCGTCTACTAGAATGCTGAAGTTTTGCGTGATTGCCTTTGCTACTTTAGCCCCGTATGCTGAAGTTACGCGAAAAAGTGGGTACACTTGCAATTTTTTTTTTGCAAAGCGGGCACAAGTTAAAACGTGATCCAAAAAGCGGGTATAGATGCAAATGCCTCTGAAAACTCTTAGCCAAGTTAGTGATTGTTAGATTATTATCGTATGTGGCCCAATAACATTAAGTTCATAATTAATATTTAATAAAGAATAAATCTTGTTAGTCGATTACTTAATGAACATACCAGATTCAGTCCTAATCTCTATAAATTGGTCCGTCCTCCACCCATTAGGATTATCACACATACTCTCTGCACATCCCATCACTAACGATCTTAGTAACGTAAGGTTAGGCCAAGCAAGGGCGGATCTACCTTAGTCCAAGCGGTGTCATCCGATCGCCGGAAAACTTTAGTTATTACACATATAATTATTTTTCAAAAGATATATATATATATATATATATATATATATATATATATAAACCAATGACACTGCTGAACAAAAGATAGTGTCTGGTATGATGGTCAGCATTCGAATACTTCGTATGCGTTTCTTTTGCATTATTTTCTCTTCGTGGGTTTAGTGTTGTTGCTCTTCTCTATTTCTTATCTCCCATATTTATTGTAGTAATTTGTTCATCACTTTAAATTTCGACATCGCTTACAAAAAGTCCTGCGTAGAAACCAACTTTTCAAACTAATGCTTCTACTCTCTCTGTGATAATGTATTCCACTTCAGGTATATATGTATGTTTTCTATAACAATTTTTTTGTGTAAGATTATTATATCCAAGATGATGGTATTATTGTTAATTTATGTAATACATAAACGTTGATATGCATTAAGTTTTAAGTTTACACGTAACCATGTAAATATTGTTTACAACGTACCTATATATTTTTATCTATTACAACAGATTCTTATGAACGATTACTTTATCTAGATAATCTGATAATTATTAAACTTCTTTTACACTATTATTATACATAAGTTAAAACTCTTCTCAATAACCAACAAATTCAACATCCTTGTATATACATCTCGCTATAGGAGAAAGGGAATTAAACTACGGAAATAACGACAATGACAGGCAAAGACAAGTTAAGGTGTACCAGAATTAACATTTTTTATATTTTCACTTTTTCTAAATGGAAATCCTCGTAACAGCCAAAATTTGTTCGAGACTAAAGATGATTGAACTGTTTCCTCAAAGATGATTAAAAGTGATTAGGATTCTTAAATATATTATTGAAAATATATAAATCATTCATGTATTTTTCACTCACTGATCAAACACGCACCGAAAAATATTTTTTCCACTTACTAAACGAACACCCAAATCACGTGGAGTATATTCTATAGACCCGTCTCCCTCTAGTGTTTGACAGCTTAAACAATTATATCCAAGCAAATCACGTGGCGTTGGAAAGAGAAGTCACATAGTCACTGGAGAGTTGGCCAACATAGTCTAAATGATGAGGTAATATACAAATACTGAGATATTTGTCCAATTTCCTAAACTAGAGATGAAAAAGAATTGTAGAGAAGTTATTTCTCAAAATACATATGCTCAATGAATTGGTAGTCTGATGCATTTGATGAATTTAACTACACCTGATATAGTTTACGTTGTACAAATTGAGTAGATATACTCGTAATCCTATTCATTGATCATTATTATGCACTTGCAAGACTTCTAAAATGTTTGAGAGGTATCATAAACTTTAGTATTAATTCTAGTAGATTTTCTTCTGTATTAGAATGATAAAGTGATGCTAATTGGATCTCTAATTTAGATAAGACAAAATTTATTAATATCTATGTGTTCGGAAGTGATGGTAAGCAACCTCCACTTCCAACCAAGAGGTTGTGAGTTCGAGTCTCCCCAAGAGCAAGGTGGGAAGTTCTTGGAGGGAAGGATGCCGGGGGTCTATTTGGAAACAGTCTCTCTACCTCAGGGTAGGGGTAAGGTCTGCGTACACACTACCCTCCCCAGACCCCACTAAGTGGGATTATACTGGGTTGTTGTTATTGTTGTATGTGTTCGGCCTTGGTGGAGGTGCAATAACATGAAAATCAGCAAAATAGACCATAATTGCATTATCAATTATGGAATATTAATTTGTAACGTTTGAGTTGGCTGGTATTGAGGCTGAAAAGTTGAGAAATTTCTTAGCGAATATTGCTATTAGAGTAGAATCAACCTTTTGTGTCTATACATTACGATTGCCAAGCTGTAATAGCTGTAGCGAAAAATCTTTCGACGACAAAATAGACAAATTTATCTTTGATGTGATAGAGCAGCTGCCGAGAGATAGAATTAAAACTATAATTTATGTGAAGACAGAAGTGAATTTGGCCGATTCACTGGCTAAAAGGAATATCGAGGGGAATGAGATTTTTGCCAATTTCTAGAGCACTCATGAAAATCAGGCGCGCGCATGGCCACTTAGTGCAAAGTTGTGATAACAACAAAGATTGTGCAAGTATAATGTGATAAATAAGACTCTGGGTTTATAAAAGAATTCCTGGTTTATAGAAGTTCTAAACTTCACCAATTGTTCTGTAATCTTAATCTTATTTTTTCTAGGTATGGTTCATAGTTACGAGACATCAGATTCGATGCATTATACTCATAGATAGAAAATCCAGCAAAATATACTACTAAATTTATTCCTTTTGAGATATGTGGGGATTGCTAAAAAATGAATGTCACTACCAAAAAAAAAAACAGTGTTTAGCGACGACAGTATTCCGTCGCTAAACCACTATTTTCCGTCGCTACAGTTGTTTAGCGACGAATTCAAGTTTGTCTCTAAAATGCTCGTAGCTAGGCTCATAGCGATGAAAAATACCAAACCGTCGCAGAATTATCGATAAAATATATCTGTAGCAAAGTTTAGCGATGGAAATAACCGTCGCTATATTGCTTGTTTCTGTCGTTATTTTGACGACTTTTGTCGCTACAATACATAACAAAATTCGTCATTTATTCTTATTAGCAACGAAATCGTTCGTCGCTAGTCGTGTTATAACTAATTCTTCCAACTTTTTGCAACAAATATCTTTTATCACCAATTGGTCGCAAGATTTAATTTTACGTGGTAATTTTAGCTACGGAAAGTATCCGTCGCTAATTTATTTTTAATATAAATCTAATTTTTTAAAATTCTTTTTATTTATTATTTTAAATGTATCCTGTTCAAGCATATTACATAAAAGCTATTAAATACACTTAATAAAAAGTCACTGATATTAATATAAATTAACAATATATTCAACAAGGTCCAAACATAATGCATATAACGGTATTGTTAAGTACAAAAAATCCACAAGGACCAATAATAAAGTCAAAACAAAATAGGCTAACTATGCGAGGCTGGAGAGTTACGGTCATCATCAGAACCCAATGCATGAACCTCATCAATGTTAGCAGCAGTAGAAGATGTAGGAACTGTAGGTGCCACATCTAATGGGTGGTTGGTAAGATCAGTATTTGGCTGATATGAGGGTAAGAAAACTAGTTCGCGTACCCGCTCAACGAAGTGTTCAAACTCTTGATTAAATTCATTTCTATTGACATATAGTAGGTCTTTATTATTTCACATAATGGGTGATTATGTAACGACCTGATTGGTTATTTTGAGCATTTGCACTTCGCTCGCCAGTTTCTCGGGCATGACTAGCCCCGTATGATATATTATGACTTACGTAATCCTCGGTTTTGGTTTTTAGGTTAATCGGAACAGATATGGAAGAATGATCATCAGCTTGAAGCTTTAAATTTGAAAGATTTGACTAAGTTTCGACTTTTTAGTATTCGATCTCGGAGTTGGATTTTTATGATTTGGTTAGCTCCGTTAGGTAATTTTGGACTTGGGGCGCGTCCGGAATATGATTTGGAGGTCTGTGATAGAATTAGGCTTGAATTGGCGAAATTGGAAATTTGACATTTCTCAGTCGGCAGTGGAAATTTTATATCGCGGTCGGAATGGAATTCTGAAAGTTGAAGTAGGTTCGTAATGTCATTTGTGATGTGTATGCAAAATTTCACGTCATTAGGACGGGGTTTGATAAGTTTCGGCGTTGTTTGTGGAATTTGGAAATTTAGATATTCTTAAGCTTGAATCCGAGGGTAATTTGGTGTTTTAATATTGTTTTGAGTGAATCAAAGGTTCGACTAAGTTTGAACGATGTTATGGGATGTGTTGGTATGCTTGGTTGAGGTCCCGTGGGCCTCGGGTGAGTTTTGGGTAGTTAACGGATCAATTCTTCGCTTTAGAAGTTGGCAGATTTATGGTATTTTGTTGCAGAGAATTCCTTCTTCACGTCCGCGATAAGGATATCGCGTTCGCGAAGGGCTATTGAGAGTAGAGGGATTTTGTTCTTCGCATTCGCGAAATGGAGGACGCGAACGCGAAGGTTTGATCTGAGTATGCATCGCGTTCGCGAGGAGGGCGTCGCGTTCACGATGTGAGTTGGTTAAGGTACCCATTCGTGAGTGAGGCATCGCGTTCACGTAGAAGTATTTCCAGGTCAGAGGCAGTTGTGCTTCGCGAACGCGAGGGCACTACCGCATTCGTGAAGAGTAGAATCTGGGCAGCAGTGTTAAGTATCAAAATTAAGTGTTTGGGCACATTTTTCATATTTTGAGCTAGAGACCACGAAATTGGGTGATTTTTGA
Source organism: Nicotiana tabacum (assembly GCF_000715075.1). NCBI lineage: Eukaryota > Viridiplantae > Streptophyta > Magnoliopsida > Solanales > Solanaceae > Nicotiana > Nicotiana tabacum. Next base: position 14,883,969 of record NC_134085.1, read on the forward strand.
AGGCAATTTCAGAAAGGTGATTGGGCTAAGTGTTCTTCACTTGATTTTGGTTAGATTCCATGATTGTGTCTTGATTTTTATCATTTAATTTGGGAATTTGAGGTAAAAATTGGGGAAAATAGAAGAAAATTTGGAGAGTGAATTTTTGGGATTTGGATGACCATTTGACGTCGGATTTTTGTAAAGTTGGTATGTATGGAATCGTGAGAGGATAAGTATTCTAGTGTTGTAATTTTTATCGGATTCTGAGACGTGGGCCCGGGGGTCGGGTTTGGCCAATTTCCGGAATTATGATTTAATTTGATAATTTTCGTGTGGGCTTTGTTCCTTTAGCATGTATTGATGATATGATTCTGATTTTGGATAGATTCAGGGCGATTTGAGGCCGAGTCGAGAGGCAAGGGCATCGCGGGTTAGAGTTTTGTCCGGTTTGGGGTAAGTAATGACTGTAAATCTTGTCCTGAGGGTATGAAACCCCGAATTTCACATCGTTTTACTACTTTGAGGTGACACACACACTAGATGACGAGCGTGGGTGCGTGAACCATTGGGGATTGTGACTTGGTTCATCCAATACGAATATTAAGTCGCATATTTGACTGAAAACTACTTGATACTACTGTGCTTTAGAAAGTATTATATATTTTGGGCTAAATGCCGTCTTTGGGTCTCGTGCCAAACTGTTTGGACCCTTAAGGGCTTTTTACTACTATTCCTTACTATTTTGATTTAATATCTATGCTCAGTCATGTTGTGTTTTATTGATTTCATAATTCAGCCTTATTTACTCCGTTTTGATACTATAAATGATATCTTGGGCTGAACACCCTGTTTTACTATTACCCCAAGTGGCTTGAGAGGTTTCTGACTGAGTAAGGTCGAGGGCCTGTGTTATGAGGATATTTTGGGATTGGGCTGCATGCCGCAACAGGTTGTTATTGATTTATGATATTGTAAGGTTGAGGGCCTGATTGATTTATGCCACGAGGTGGCTTGTTGTTATGAGGTTTAGGGCCTGACTGATTTATGCTACGAGATGGCTTGTTATAGTGCTTGGGTTGTAGGAGCCCCTCCGGAGTCTGAACACCCCCAGTGAGCGCGGTTACCCAGAGTGAGTGATATGATGTTGCCCGAGGGGCTGATATTGATTCATGTTGTGCCCGAGGGGCTGATTACGAGTGACTGTGAGGTAACTCGAGAGGCTGGTTCTGATTGATGTTATGCCCGAGTGGCGGTTTATGATACATGTCTTGACCGAGTGGCTGTTTGTGATTTATGTTGCCCGAGGGATTGTATATGAGTGAGTTTTGCCTGAGGTGCTGATTATGTTTTCACTATTTTATCACTTCGTTTGAAAAATTGTAAAAAAGACATTTTCAAAGGATTTTCACTGAGATTGGATTTTTAACGAGACTATTTGATTTATATACTATTTTGGAAACATACTGTACTTATCGTGGCGTTATAATGTGGATCATGTATTTTCTTACTACTCAGCCTCTATTTACTTTTATTATTTACTGAGTTGGCATACTCGCATTACTCCCTGCACCTGGTGCGTAGATTCAGATATTTCTGAACTCGATAGCGGGTGTTGATTACTCAGTGACAGGTCCATCGGAGTTAGCAAGGTAGTTATCTGGCGTTCGCAGCCTTGATCTTCTCCCTCTCATCTTCCTTAGGCTATTTTAGTATTTCCAGACTGTGGTAGTATTCGTTGTATTCAGACCTTAGTAGATGCTCGTGACTTGAGACACGCCGATGTCAGGCTTTCTTTCCGCACTGTTGTTTTGTTTTAAACACTTTATAAAGGTTTATTGTTAAATAGCTTTGATTTTATCCTAAGAATGAAAATATTGATTGGTTTTGGGATTGTGTCGACTGGTCTAGTTCCAAAATAGGCGCCATCACGACCGGGTTGGTTTTGGGGTTGTGACAGATTATTTCTGTTCTAGTCGTTATCCCATTATGACCAATAATTAGCCATTATAATATCCCTATCTTTCCTTAACCATATATACATTTCCATTCCTTTTGTGAAGATGAATATGATTTTTTCCTTTTGTGAGTGAGATCAAGTATATAGAAAATACTCTCCTTTCTTCTTCTACTAGATTTTCTACCAAGAATAATCTTTGTTAGTTTCTGTTCCTAGTTTTATATTAGAAGAGCTTGTTGAATCCTAAGATATACACTCAAATCAAATGAAATATTCTTAAGTACAGCGTCTTTGACATGCCTCAAACTTTGAAAAATTCCCTACTGATTTCATAATCAAGTATTTTTCGTAAGATTTACAACACTCGTCTCCCTCTAGTGTTTGATAGCTTAAACAACTATATCCAAGCAAATCATGTAGTGTTGTGTATTGGCCGAAAAAAGACATGATACGTGGGCTATCAATACGCTGACGGGGTATGATACGTGGAAAATCGATGTAAGGACAAGTGGCATTATTAATTAGACGAATTAAAGAGTACAAAAAAGGTACGGGGGAAACACCCACGGGGTTACATAGAGGAAAGAACCGGACCTGACAACTATAAAAGGAGAAACATGAGCAGAATAAATAAAGGCTGCATAAAAGGGGAGATACATGAACCTGATGTAAATAAGGAAGGGAAATCGGTACAGTTACAAGGAACCTTTAGTCATAATGTATCTGTTATGGTTAAATATGGTAACGAGCAATCAATACAATTAATACCATTAATAATTCCAAATTAAATAAGGGAGCCATTATAATTGTGTGCTCCTAGCTATATAAGGGCTGACATTTCATTTGTAAAGGCAAGTAACAATTATTATTTGTCACGACCCTAAAACCCGACCCGTCATGATGACGTCTATTGTGAAACTAGGCCAGCCTCAACTAAATAATCAACACGATAATATTAAGTTTGAAAACATTTACGGAATCTTTTAACAGTTAAAGAACTATTTGAAACATAATAAATTCCAAGAATAGATACAATCCAGCCCACAACCGGGGTGTCACTGAGTGCATGAGTATCTAAGGAAAAATACGTAGTCTCATATAATGTCTAAAAGAACAACTGAAATACAACTGGAAAGTAAGGTGGATAGCCAAGGCCTGCGAACGCCGTGCAAGTACCTCAATAATCTTCTAAGTCAGAAACCTCGATCAAACATTCGACACTGGATCCAAAGTGCCTGAATCTGCACATGAGGTGCAAGGGGTAACGAGAATACACCAACTCAGTAAGTAACAAGTCCAACCTTTGGACAGATAGGTAGTGACGAACTCAACCTCCTCAAGGATAACAGAAATAATGTACAAAAATGTAGGCATGCTTTTAGTTAAATAAACAGCTCGAACAGTAAAACAAAGCAAGAATGAACAAGGTAAAGAAGTGTAACTCTGCTACATCTACATGTCAATGCACATGCTGTATGAAATGCACCATGCTGAGTGCCTCATGTGCCCACAACCTAAAATGCTCGTCCACTCATTACTGTATATGACTCATATGGCCCAGGGAAGATCCATCCAGTAATATATACATCTCTAACAACAATCACTCAGTACTGAAGAAGGACATTCCAGCCTACGGAGAAGATCCATCTCCAGATAATATCAATAACAAACTCACAACCATTTGGTACTGTATATGGCTAACAAGGCCCAGGGAAGATCCATCCCGGAATATATACACATTACTGACAACAGTCATCCAGTACCAAGGAAGGCTATTCCAGCCTATGGAGAAGATCCATCTCCAAATATAAATACTTCAGACAAGATCCATGTCCAGGGAAGACCCATCCCTCAATATCATCAACTGCGCTCACTGGGGGTGTAAAAACTCCGGAGGGACATCTCTCATTAGCCCAAGCACTATAACAAAGACAACGAAGGCTTGTTCAATATCTCGCTGTGGCGTGCAGCCCGATCCCATACTGCCACTCAATATCAGGCTCTCGGCCTCACTCAGTCATCACTCTCCAATCTCACACACACGAGCTCAAAATGTCATGATACTAGCCCGAACAATGCTATGATATGTCAAATAACAATCATCGAGACTAAGGCATGATATAATATGCATGAACAAGACTGAGAACAGAATATCAATGAAGCTAATGATATGACAGCAAGAAACGACCTCTCGGGTCTCAACAGTATTGGCGTGAAGCCTTAACATAATAATTAGTATGATTTGCAATTCATTAACTTAATCACATAATTACAACACAGATATCAACAAGAAGGATCACTAAGCAGTTCCATGGAATGATCCAGGACGCAATTCTCACGGTGCATGCCCACACGCCCGTCACTTGGCATTTGCGTCACCTCAATAGTAATCATAGAACACATAGTTCGGGGTTTCGAACCCTCAAGACCAAGTTGAAAAGCGTTACTTACTTCAAGACAAGCCAAACTCTAGCCCGCGATGCCCTTGCTTGTCGATTCGGCCTCCAAATGATCCATCTCTAACCAAAATCAGAACCATAACATCAATATACACTAAGGGAACAAAGCTCACTCGAAAATAATCAAATTACATTACAAATCTCGAAATTGGTCAAACCCGACCCCCAGGCCCACGCCTCGAAATTCAATAAAAAATCACATCACAAGAATCCTCATCCTCCCACGAGTCAATACATGCCAAGAACATAAAAATCTAACCCCAAATGGCCCCTCAAATCCCCAATTCAACTCTCCAAATTTTCTCCCCTTTTCCCCTAATTTTCACCCCAAATTCCCAAATTAAATGATAAAAATCAAGACATAATCATGGGATTTAACCAAATTTGAGCGAGGAACACTTACCCCAATCAATCCTCTGAAAATCCCTTCGAAAATTGCCTTCTCCAGAGCTCTCTAATGAAATTTGAGATTATGGACTAAAACCCTCGATTTTTAACTTAAAGTTTCTGCCCAGATGCGACCTTCATCGCGAACGCGACCACCTTCTCACGTTCACGAAGCACAAATTTCCTCTGACTAGAATCACTTCTACGTGAACACGACCTTACCCTCACGAACACGTAGGCCAATTGAATGGGGTCCCAACTGTCTTTTCTCTTCTTCGCGAACACGTTACATATCTCGCGTTCGCGATGCACTCTGCCCCTAGCTCTTCGCGAATGCATCCCATACTTCACGATCACAGATACTAATTCCTCCTCAATCTCCAAATACTCTTCGCGAATGCAAGCTCCCCTTCGCGAACACAAAGAACAAATCTCTACAACCAAAATGCCAGAAAATTTGCTACCTTTCCAAAATCCGAAATGACTTGTTAACAACCCGAAACTTACGCGAGGCACTCGGGACCTCAACCAAACATGCCAACACATCCCATAACATCATTAAAACTTGTTCCAACCTTTGGAACACTCAAAACAACATCAAAACATTAATTCACCCTCGGATTCAAGCCTAAGGATTCCAAGACTTCCGAATTCCGAATTCGATCAAAATGTCTATGAAACCTCGTCTGAATGACCTGAAATTTTGCACAAACATCCCAAATGACACAGCGAACCTACTCAAATTTCCAGAATTCCATTCCGACCCTGATATCAAGGTTTCCACTACGGAACGCAAAACACCAAATTTCCAACTTCGCCAATCCAAGCTTAAATCTTTCACGGACCTCCAAAATACATTCCGGACACGCTCCCAAGTCCTAAATCATCTAACATAGCTAACCAAATACTAAAAACCAAATTTCGAGATCGTTCACTCACAAGTCAACTTCCGGTTGACTTTTCCAACTAAATGATCAGTTTAAGAGACTAAGTGTCTTATTCCTCTTCAAAACCTCTCCGAACCCGAACCAACCAACCTGATACCAAATAATACAGGTTAACAAGACATAAAGAAGTAGAAATGGGGAAACGGGGCTGAAGTTCATAAAACGACAGGCGGGGTCATTACATCCTCCCCCACTTAAACATACATTCGTCCTCGAATGTGCCCAGAGTTGTTTCGAAAACCATCAGATCGTTGTATAACCTTACCATGTACATACCCGGGGGTGATCCCATGTAACCCTATATCATATAGGTTCGATAGCACAACTTAACTGAAATTTCACAATCCAACCTAGCCCATAAACCTTAGAACCAAATTTCCACTCTCGAAGTTTATCTATGCGATCAGAATCTCACATCTACACCCGAATAAATCTGAAAACGTTGTAGCAAGCCATAACCACAATTCAAGGTGGAAATCACAGGATATACCACACAACTCGAACACTCATAGCGAAAATTTCAGATCACAACAACTACTCAAAACAACTGAATACCGATGATAAACCTCTTATCAAATAAGGCTCATTCCAACACTTCTATACTGCCAACGATGAATTAAAACACGCAGAAAGTCATCACCATTCCTCAGATCAACCAGTTATAGAGCTCCCTCTCCTTTGGCAAGGACCATAGTAAATTTCTAAACTGAATCCCGATATTATCCTTCCAACATGCTGAAATCTAATCCGATAGTATTCCTTCTAGATCCCAATGACCTCATCGCATCTAACGTGACTACTCTAGTGACATGACACATTGATGCAATCTAAATCCACAACTTGTGCGACTCGTGCACCAATAAGCAACAGTCCAAATGTACTCAAATCATGGAAAGATGACTCAAATGAGAGAGCTATACCGCAAGCTCACCAGTACCACCATAACACAACGCTGAGAACCCATCACGCATCGTAGAACCAGAACACACGAATCTAACCGAAGGATCATACTTCCACATAACTCCGCTCCAATGCGTGACCTCATCCAAACACTGGTCCATATGAACCACCTTAAGCCACTATGCTCAAAATCAACAACCACGCGCAATTTGATATCTAGAACCAAAAGCAAATCATCATGACCACGACGAAGCGAATGACCTAACACCACACAAACCCAAAAGAACATAACCGATACGCCATCCATCGAGCAATATTCGATACTCTTTCCGCTCGAATTCCACTATAAGACCCCAATAGAATCGCACCATATGTGCCTACAACCAACAAATCATAACGCCTCGCAACACGGAAGGTAACTCATAGATCACGCCAGAAACCTACTAAGCTCAATAACAATCGAATTAACACATCTCCCAACAATAACAACTCGGAGTCAACAAAGCTGACTCGATGTAGAACACACATCCATATTGGCCTACCGACGAACCCCTTATCAAGGATCTCCTAAAGCTACTCCTTCAACTCCTTTAACTCCGCCGGTGCCGTAAGACACGGTGTCCGGTACCAAATCAATACCGAAATCAACAACCCTATCCGGAAACATGCCCGGTAGCAGGAAACACATCCGGAAAATCCCTCACCACCGGAGTTGAATCAATGGTAGGAGTCTCTGTACTGACATCCCTCATGAAGACCAAATAAGAAAGACAATCCCTTCCTAACCATACCCTGGGTCTTTGATAATGAAAAAGCACCCTACTGGGAACATAACCCGTCGAATCTCGCCACTCAATCCGTGGCATTCCTGATATAGCCAACATCGCCAACTTAGTGTAACAGTCTGGAACAACACGTCACAGAGACAACAAATCCATACCCAATATCAAATCAAAATCCACCATGCTAAGCAACAACAGATCTACTCGGGTCTTCAAACCCCCAATAGTCGCCACACAAGGCCGATACACGCGACCCACAACCATAATATAACCTGTTATGCAAACTCCAAGTCTCTAAATCCATATAGTATACGAATCACCGTATCCGATCCCAACTCCACATCCGAATATATAACACACCTCTAATACCCAATTATTTCACGAGGGATACTCCTAAAATCCTCCTATGCCACTAAGCAAACTCGAATATCAGCAGTCGATCAAATTGGAGAGTGTCGCAATACTAATGAAGTATCCTTAACTCAAACACCTTGCCCTTTCTGAAATGTATACCCTCATCAAGCCGCACCAATTAGTGATATCATTTACCTAGATATCTGAAACTGCCCATGCTGCATAAAGACTTATGTCCTCCCTTCTTGAACTGAACCGTGACCTCACACATGCAAATCTCAACCCTACACAACATATCGTACATACCATGCCATCCTATAACAAATACGAGAACTTCATAATCCATTCTGAGACAAAAGCAACTACTTACTTCACTAGCCAAGAACTTTCCCATTCGATCCAATCTAGAAGAAAATTGCTATACATCACATGCTCCTCACGCCAATAGAAAATATACATCTCTAACTGTGGTAAAAACCATCAAGAATTCTCCGAATCCCATTTGCACAAAAACCCAATCGTGAGAACTGAATCCTTCTAGCTCAACCAAGCTTCGCAGGTCACCATAAACCCAAGAGCATTGCCACGAAACACCTGTAGAGACTCATTACCTCATAAGCACCCAAAGAACTAATCATATCCCTTACCATGCCGATCCGGCCTACTACCAAGCTGTCCTATTTATCCAAGTTACTTCTAAATTTCCTTCAAATTGATATTTTCCATTTGCCATAACACCACAATCCTTAACCCAGACTCAACACACGAGAACCAAGCATAAAACCGCACCGGCTAAGGCTCACAAGTCTCTGAATACTCTCTTAAATATTTCTAAAAACACCATATTCAAAATATTTACCCTAAAGGGACTTCCTGCGGATTTAAAACCATTACCTTTACCTTCCTGATACTGATGTGTAGAATCCATAATGATGTAGAAATACCACAAGTCTTAACACTCCCCAATGTAAACCTCAGTTTCTGGCCAAATACACCCCCTGGAGATCTCTGATTATTACATATAAGTCTCGAATCCATTAAAACCATTCTTGGGAGTCATCCACTCTACTGAGGTTTCAATTATACTGATCAAACGAACCGAACGACCTATGCCCCATTAGCAATACCTAAAGAAGTAACCCAGCCTTCTAAGCAATCGAGTGATATCCTACTCCATACCCGTTACATCCCTTACAATAACAACTAATTCATCCAACGTTTCTCATATGACCACAAAGCATAACACAACCCTGATCTAAATTTTTCCTTTACTCGAGTCATCCTCGATCTCAACCCCTGCAAGCCACAACTGATTCACTAATATACCTCAAACTAAAACCAATACAACACATAACTGTGTAATCACTACTCAATAACGGACTCCCCCACTCGGTTCAAAGTCATAGGTCAAAACACACAGAACTCACTATGCCCATACTCTACTACTGCCATAATACCATGGTAAGGTTTAACTAAATCCTTCATAAGCTCGTGCAACACAACCCACTAGTACTTCAAATCATCTGCAAATCTCGCATTCACCCTCGTAACAGTCAAGACAACTCGCATACGCGATCCAAATTCGAATTGCAACACATATAATTTACTAGTAAAAGAGGACTTTCAACAAACAACATAGGGTTCACACCAATGCAGAACACTCCGCATGAGATAATCCACATGTTCCGCCTCAAACTAACTTCCCTTTATACCCTTCCACCGCCATAAACATCACGCAATCACCAAATCTTCCTGAGTCTGAACTCAAATCGCGACATAAAAATCCACCTCACTCCCTAGTTAACAACATGAAAAGATCCTTCAATACACCCTAACTCAGGCTATACATCAAATCACGATGGGAATCAAGCACCAAATAGTTCTTCTTATCCTCAAGCAGACCCTTCTAGTCACATTCAAATCATATGAACACATCTCGCAGTCACATCATACTCACCATATAGACATCCCGTCATCACTTCCACTAATAAGGATACTACTAAACATATAAATCTAGAAGCATGTGCTCATAAAATCAACACTTCAGTGTTCAAGCTACAAGCAATTCCTGGCCTCAAGTCCTCCAAACAGGCCCAATATCAATATACAGAAATCACATCTCGCCCTTCGATCAGGGAATCACAAGCCATCGATACACAACTGATACCGAGCGCTCATGCACGCACACAAATGCGTGGAAGTAATTCAAGGAGTTATTCAATCTGAATCAATGTCGCACAATAAGAATTCAAGAATGTGAAGTTTATTTCCTAAAGGTTCTATAACATCTCGAAGATAAGTACCGACGTCTTCGTACCGATCCGCGAGACTCTACTAAACCCGCTCATGACTCGTGAGACCTATGTAACCTAGGATCTGATACCAACTTGTCACGTCCCTAAAACCTGACCCATCGTGATGGCGCCTATCGTGAAATTAGGCCAGCCTCAACTCAACAATCAACATGATAATAGTAAGTTTGAAAACTTTTACGGAAGCTTTTAACAGTTAAAGAACCATTTGAAACATAATAAATTCCAAGAATATATACAATCCAGCCCAAAACTGGGGTGTCACTGAGTGTATGAGCGTCTAAGGAAAAATACATAGTCTCATATAATTTCTAAGGGAATAACTAAAATACAACTGGAAAGTAAGGTGGGTAGCCAAGGTCTGTGAACGCCGTGCATGTAACTCAATAATCTTCTAATCAGAAGCCTCGATCAAACATCCGCCACTGGATCAAAAGTGCCTGAATCTACACACGAGGTGCAAGGGGTAACGTGAGTACACCAACTTAGTAAGTAACAAGTCCAACATTTGGACAAATAGGTAGTGACAAACTCAACCTCCTCAAGGATAGCAGAAAAATGTATAGAAACGTAGGCATGATTTTAGTTAAATAAACAGCTCGAACAGTAAAACAGAGCAAGAATGAATAAGGTGAAGAATTGTAACTCTGCTACATCTACATATCAATGCACATGCTGTATGAAATGCACCATGCTGAGTGCCTCATGTGCCCACAACCTCAAATGCTCGTCCACTCATTACTGTATATGGTGCATACGGCCCAAGAAAGATCCATACTGGAATATATACATCTCTGACAGTAATCACTCAGTACTGAGGAAGGCTATTCCAGCCTACGGAGAAGATCCATCTCCAGATAATATCAATAACAAACTCACAACCACTCGGTACTGTATATGGCTCACAAGGCCCAGGGAAGATCCATCCTGGAAGAATATGCATCACTGATCGCAGTCATCCAGTACCGAGGACACAAGCCAGTCTAGCCTCATGGAGAAGATCCATCTCCCGGTATAATACTTCGGACAAGATCCATGTCCAGGGAAGATCCAACCCTAAATATCATCATATGTGCTCACTGGGGGTGTAAAGACTCTGGAGGGGCTTCTCTCATTAGCTCAAGCGCTATAACAAAGCCAATAAAGGCTTGTTCAATATCTCGCTGCGGCGTGCATCCCGATCCCATACTACCACTCAATATCAGGCTCTCAGCCTCACTCAGTCATCACTCTCCAGTCTCACACACACGGGCTCAAAATGTCATGAAACTAGCACGAACAATGATATGATATGTCAAATAACAATCATCGAGACTGAGGCATGATATAATATGAATGAACATGACAGAGTACAAAATATCAATGAAGCTAATGATATGACAACAAGAAACGACCTCTCGGGTCTCAACAGTATTGGCATGAAGCCTTAACATGATAATTAGTATGATTTGCAGCTCATTAACTTAATCACATAATTACAACACAGATATCAGCAAGAAATAGTCACTAAGCGGTGCCATAGAATGATCCAAGCCGCAATTCTCACGGTACACACTCACAGGCCCGTCACTTGGCATTTGCGTCACCTCAACAGTAATCATAGAACACATAGTTTGGGGGTTTCGAACCCTCAAAATCAAGTTTGAAAGTGTTACTTACCTCAAGCCAAGCCAAACCCTAGCCTGCGATGCCCTTGCCTCTCGATTTGGCCTCCAAATGGCCCGTCTCTAACAAAAATCAAAATCATTACATCAATATATGCTAAGGGAACAAAGCCCACTCGAAAATAATCAAATTACATCACAAATCCCGAAATTGGTCAAACCCGACCCCCGGACCTATGCCTCAAAATTCAATAAAAAATCACATCAAAAGAATCCCCATCCTCCCACGAGTCTATACATATCAAAAACATCAAAATCGGACCCCAAATGACCCCTCAAATCCCCAATTCAACTCTCCAAATTTTCTCCCCCTTTTCCCCAATTGTTACCCCAAATTACCAAATTAAATGGTAAAAATCAAGATATAATCACGGAATTTAACCAAATTTGTGTGAGGAACACTTACCCCAATCAATCCTCTGAAAATTCCTTCCAAAATCACCTTCTCTCGAGCTCTCTAATGAGATTTGAGATTATGGACCAAAACCCTCGATTTTTAACTTAAAGTTTCTGCCTAGATGCGACCTTCATCGCGAACACGACCACCTTCTCGCGTTCGCGAAGCACAAATTTCCTCTGACCAGAATCACTTTTACGCGAACGCGACCTCACTCTCGCGAACGCGTAGGCCAATTGAATGAGGTCCCAACAGCCTTTTCTCTTCTTCGCGAACGCATTACAAATCTCGCATCCGGATGCACTTTGCCCCTAACCCTTCGCGAACGCGAAGACCAATTCCTCATCAATCTCCAAATACTCTTCGCGAACGCGAAGAACAAATCTCTGGAACAAAAATGCGAGAAAATCTGCTACATTTCCAAAGTCCGAAATGACCCGTTAACCACCTGAAACTCACCTGAGGCCCTCGGGACCTCAACCAAACATACCAACACATCCCATAACATCATTAAAACTTGTTCCAACCTTCGAAACGCTTAAAACAACATCAAAACATCAATTCACCCTCGGATTCAAGCCTAAGGATTCCAAAACTTTCGAATTCGATCAAAAAGTCTATCAAACTTCGTCCGAATGACCTGAAATTTTGTACACACGTCCCAAATGACACAACGGACCTACTCCAATTTCCAAAATTTCATTCCAACCCCGATATCAAGGTTTCCACTTCCGACCGAAAAATGCCAAATTTTCTAGTTCGCCAATTCAAGCTTAAATCTTCCACGGACCTCCAAAATACATTCCAGATGCACTCCCAAGTCCAAATCACCTAACGGATCTAAACAAATCATAAAAACCAAATTCCGAGATCGTTTACTCACAAGTCAACTTCCGATTGACTTTTCAACTAAATGACCAACTTAAGAGACTAAGAGTCTCATTCCTCTTCAAAATCTCTTCGAACCCGAACCAACCAACCCGATACCATATAATACAACTGGGAAAGACATAAAGAAGCAGAAATGGGGGAAACGGGGCTAAAATTCATAAAACGACCGACCATGTCGTTACATTATTAAAATCCATACTGCTATTGTTAACTTTATTCTCCAAGCTTTAAGCCTTAATTTTTTGGAGTTATTATTAGTTCATTTCTTATTTTCTCTATCAATCATTTTCGTTCTTTGATCCATTTTGTCACACCTCCTTTTTACGCACCCGCGAGGGCGCAAGAGAGTTTTTTCCAATTTAAGGACAATCGAAACGGGATTTGTTTATTTATTTCAGAGTCGCCACTTGGGAGATTTAGGGTGTCCCAAGTCACCAATTTTAATCCCGAATCGAGGAAAAAAATGACTCCATATTACAGTCTGCGTACCAGAAATCCGGATAAGGAATTCTGTTAACCCGGGAGAAGGTGTTAGGCATTCCCGAGTTCCGTGGTTCTAGCACGGTCGCTCAACTGTCATATTCGGCTTATTTATCTGATTTTAAATACAATTATGAACCAATGTGCCAATTTTAACTTTTAACCGCTTTATTATTATTGTTTTTTACAAGAATATGAACATCGCTTAAAACACGTCTTTGGACTGCGTCACATGAAATGCACCCACAATCCGGAACGCATTTTATTTGATGTTTTGAGATTTGGCTTTGGGTCGCATGAAATGCACACCCGAGCTTAAGAAAGTAAATTATTAAACACGCGCCTAAAGAGACTATCGCGTTATTATTTTGCGGAGGCCGTGAAATTCGCTAAACGACCCTCCTGAATTCTAAGTAATTTTAAACAAGTATTTACTGAGGGCTCCGCAATTTGTATTTTTATTCGGCGAGGCTCATCTCATTCTTGTTTTTTTAAAGGAATTTGCAACGTCATGGAAATGCATCTCTGACCACGTCACAATCAATGTACCCGGGATTAGAGACATATTTCTACTTCATTGAGATTTGGATTTGGGTCACATAAATGTGCACCCGAGTTTAGGGAGATAACATTATTAAAGGCGCGCCTAAAACAACTAGCGCATTATTATTTTTTGGTAGGGCCGTGAAATTTGCTAAATGGCCCGTCCCGAAATCTAAGTATTTTAATATATACATTTTTTGTGAAGGCTCCGCAATATGTACATTTTTATTTTTGCGAAGCTTGCCTCGTTTTTTATTATTATTATTATTTTTATTTTAAAAGGATGTCATTTTTACGCCTTTAACCATACTAAACCTTACCGCTTCTCTACAACTAAAATCTCATAACTTGTCAAAAGTTTAATAAGATAAGTTAAGCGAATGAGTGTTTCGGGCGTAGTAACAACATGTACTAATACTAATTTTGTCCAAATAAACTAAGAAAACGAAGGGAAAAACGAATCAACGTCAAACTGTGTCCTAGAACTCCTAATACAACTAAATCAAATGACATCAAGTAAACAAGAATAACATAACACAAAGATGAACCAAAATGCATACGGTGAGAACATAATCAGAAAATTATCATACCAACTTTTATATTGCATCTTCGGACATTTAACGTAACGTTTCCTTATCTAATGCTTGAGGTTTACTAACCTGAACAAACAAAAAAGGATAGAGCCAGGGACCAACCCTCTACATCGACCTCAACGAACGACCTCGACGTACCGGACCTCGACGAACAACGACGAGCTCGATGGAAACAGAAAGCTCGGACCAAGTCTGTCAACGACCTGAGATTGTTGGTTGCTGCTGTATATTTTCGACGCAGCAACTGGTACGTGAATATGAAGCAAAGGGGTCGTTTGGATGTGAGGAAGGATCAGATATGGAAGGTCGTTTGGGGCTGTGGTCGACGCGGCTACTGGTTGCAAGCTTACGAGGGGTCGTTTGGGCAGTGGTTCAAGGCAGGAGGCGTTGCTGGACTGGGGGTCATTTGGCAACGTCGGAGTTCAATGGAGGATGGTCGACTGGTGGTGGGTTGTTGACGACGGGGGCGGTGTTTTGGTGGGGGTGACGACGAGGGGTCAGCTGGATGGAGGTGGGCGATGGAACTGGTGGTTTTGCTGGACGTGAGGAGGAGGGGGTTTGACGGGAGTTGGTGTTTGTTGATGGTTATGGCGGTTTCACGGTGGAGCGTGCGACGGGCTGTTTGGTCGTCGACTGGTGAGGCTATGACGGGAGGGAGGCTGCTGACGGGGGTTGCTAGTTGTGACGACGTAAGGGTCTGTTTGGGAAGGTGACGGAGGGAATGGTGGTTTGTTGATGGTGGTTTCACGGTGGGTGCGAGGGTGGTTTTTACAGTAGGGCTTCCGTTGGTTCCTTTTTAGGAAGAGGAAGATGTACAGTAGTCCCTTTTCAATTTTTTCAAGTTCCCGTTGTTTTTTTTCCAAAAATCCCCCTTTTGCCTTGGCCTTGTCCGTGTATTTGATACCCAATGCCAAGAAAAATGAGCCCCACGCGTGGTGGGGTTCAAGGTTTGTGTCCCCCACGCGTGGTGGGGTTCCCCATGTGTCATGGACTCGGTTTATTATGGGCTAGGTCCGAAAATTAGGCCTAAAGCCGGGTAGTTCGAACCCGAATATTATTCTTTTGCCTGAATCCGAGAATAAGAACACGACGTTGCTTAACTAGTCCTATGTAAGCAAAATAGCTACCAAAATAAGACTAATATTTAACAAAACTATATCTTTTTAATATTTTTTCAAGATTTAAAATAGCTACAAAATATTAATAAAACTATTTTTTTGTAATTTTCATTTTTTTTTAATAAAGACAAAATATAAAGTAATATTTTTGTATTTTTCCAAAATTAAAATGACTACAAAACATTAATAGAATTATATTTTTTTGTAATTTTTCGAATTTATATAAAGTACCAAAATAAAGTACAATTTTTGTATTTTTTCAAGTTTATGAGAAATACATAAACTAAAATTTATATATGTATTTTTGTGATTTTTCTTTTTGCAACGAAATAAAGTAAAATAGTTAAAATGGTTATATTAGACCCAATTTCACATATTCACGCTAAAAATGTGAAAATTCTCGGGGAGGGTCAAAAATCCGGTGTCTACACATTTCTTCCAAAATTATTGGGAAAGTGAAGTAAATCTTAGTTATCAGTAACCCGATTTCTTCTAAATATTGACTTAGACCGAGAAATCTATTTTTGGTTAAACATGTTAGGAAAGAAAAATCACCGTCACTAAAGAGTTGGCCAACATAGTCTAAATGATGAGGTAATATACCAGAGTGAGTGATCCTCAGATTAATCTCCCATTCTCATATGTATCTGTAACTCTTTCTTTCTTGCTGAATCTCATGGAAAATCAAAATCTTGATAAAAGCGTCATCTCCGACCAACCTCGTGAAATACCTTTTCAAGAATCTGTTCCTTGTAAAAAATCAAAACGAAACAAATATGCTTTTGCTTGCTCTCTTTTAGCCTCTATGACCTCCGTTTTATTAGGTTATGGTAAGATATTCCGTTTCAATTCTCTATATTACTATCATGATGTTGTTACATATATATAAATGTGATCTTATTGTATGTATATATCTCAAATTTCTTTATATGTGTATATATAGTTCGAATCAGAAGTTATCAATTCAGTTGAACGCACAGAACCTATCTTAAATCGAATCGACTTTGGTCTATGCAGATACAGGAGTGATGAGTGGAGCAGTGATTTACATAAAGGAAGACCTCAAAATCTCAGACGTACAAATCGAAATCCTTGTGGGAACAATCAACATCTACTCTCTTGTGGGTGCTGCTCTTGCTGGTCGAACTTCAGATTGGATAGGTCGTCGATATACCATTATTTTTGCTTCTGCAATATTTTTTGCAGGAGCAATATTGATGGGATTTGCTACAAACTACGGTTTTCTCATGTTTGGTAGGTTTGTGGCTGGTATTGGAGTTGGATATGCTCTTATGATTGCTCCAGTTTATACTGCTGAGGTTGCTCCAGCTTCTTGTCGTGGGTTTTTCACTTCTTTCCCTGAAGTTTTCATCAATGGAGGTAATTAAGCTCTTTCTCTTTTCTCTATAGCAACAACAACAACAACAACAACAATAAACCCAGTGAATTCCAACAAGAGAGGTTTAGGGAGGGTATTGTATACCCCTATCCTGAGAGGACAGGGAGCTGGTCATTATCGTTAGACCCTCGGCTAAAAAAAACATGAAAAAAAACAGTGACAACAAGTAACGACAATTTTTTTATGTGGTTATAATTCAATGATATGGACTTATGTCTGTCTTCTTCTGTAGCATGATGAAATGAATATTTGCCTGTTATCCTCTGGGATGAGGTACTCATTTTTCCAATGAAGATAAAGGATTAATTGGAATACGTAATATCGTGCTACCATTTTGTATGGATGCAGGACGGGGTGTGGGGTGGGGGGAGGGCAGGGCAAGTTGAACCTGCAAAAAAAAAAAAACCTGCCCTATCGGATTTAGCTCTTTTTCCTGATTTTATCCTGCCTTGTCCAGCTCCGTCCCATTTAATTTTTTCTTCAAAATAGTGCACTATTCCAACTTCATAACACAATTTTTCAACGTGAATGAAAATGAATAAAATTCTTATACTAGTAATTTATATTTTTTCCTTCTTTTATGGCCTATGTTACAATTTGATTTTTTGAGCTGATACAATTTTATTATTTTAAGATATGAAATAATATCTTTTTATTTCTTTAAGGTGCTATATAAAAATTATGATTTTACTTAGTTGAAAGTCTATGCATTTGTTCAAATTTTTAATCCGGTCTTAAAATTCAAGACCAAATAATTAGTTATTTATCTATTATTCTTTAGTATGAGAACCACGTGTGTATTGATCAATATATACGTACAAACAGATTGACAAGATGCTTGCTTTGGACGTTGGGATATGAGTATTTTGAACAAATGTTATCGTTGAGTACGATACGAGTGCTTCCTATGGCTCTTATTTGAACTCTAGCTGTGCTTCTAATAACGCTTATGCCGTAACGTTGTCTAACTATTATTTATAATATTAAATGGTATTCTCGTCTTCCAAATTTACTAAATACTGATATAAAAGGAATTATAAAAAGATATCACCCCTATTACACATTAAGATATTTTTTTACCATTTGTAATTGCTTTTACTTAATTTCTACTGGGTCTGAGTGATTGGAGCTTATGGAAGCGTAGCTGTAGAATAAACTAACAATATTCAATTCAACAAATCTTATAAGTTACTCTCTCTGTTCCAGTTTATGTGAACATATTTCCTTTTTGATCCGTTCCAAAAAGAATGAACCCTTTCTAAATTTGGTAACAATTTAGCATAAAGTTACAACTCTACCCTTAATGAGAAGCTTTTATAATCACACAAATACTCTGGGGCCCATTTGGACATGTTTAGGACCACAAATTCCAAAGTCTTCATTTTTTTCTTAAATTCCATGCTCAGTCAAACAAGTTCATATAAATTGGAACGGAGTATAACATAAAAAACAAATCTGCTCTCGCCCTGCCCCCTGCCCCTGCCCCATTTAATATCTTAAAATTTTTAGATTTGACCCGCCCTGTCCCATTTAAGCATTGCCCAGTCTTGGCCCTTTAAGCCTTTGCTTTACCCGTTCTGCCCCATTGTCATTCCTGCTATTTTGCGAACGTACTATTTGCCTTTTAATGTGGTTATCCAAATTCTACATTTTTTTTGGTTTCATGATAAACTATTTTTATTTAACAATTTTTTTGGTTTCGTGATAAAATATTTTTATTTGGACTAATTGTAATTATTATTACAATTTTAATGTAATTAATGGGCATAGCAGGATATTACTGTACCACTCTTCCACTTTATGTGACAAAATTTACAAGTTGTGTACATTTTTAATGCAGCGTAGATTGTTGAACTCATCACCGAAAAATTATTCCAAGTCGGAGTTTGTTTCACTAGGAAATAAAGTTTTATCTGGGAGGAGAGTAGGAGAGGAAGAGAACCTTGTTATTATCTGTTTTCTGCCTTTTTTTTCACACTCATATGCAGAAAAGAGTGTGTTCTATTTTTTTAATTAAAGAATAGAACTATTTATAACTTCTTGGTAATTACCCATAAAAGTTATCTTTTATTTAAACTCTTTAACTTCTTCTAATCGGGTCAGGTTAGCCCACATGGGTGACCTAATTTAACTAACAGTTATCGCAAGATAGAATTCACTTATAATAGTTACACTAAGAGTGTATATTGTTGAAATGTCAAATATTTCAGCTTCCCACATCGGTGGGTTAGCAATAGTTGGGGGGATTTTCCCCCTATAAAAGAAGGCTTAATGTTTAGGATTTAAATACACCTCTCATTTGCCTTCTCATCTGTTTAAGGCATTTGTATCTTCTCTCTTTAGTATTATTTCACTTGTATTTTTGGAGTGAAATAAAATATTGGTTGTGTCCGAGGAGTAAGCAAAATTAGCCGAACCTCGTAAATTCTGGTGTTCCCTTTATTGTTGCTTTATTGTCTTATTTATTATTTGGTGGCTGTCATAATTTTTGGTATAGAAGTTGTGACTTATTCACATTATATACATTTGGCTTCCGCAACAATTGGTATCAGAGCCAAGGTACTGTCTTAGTATGCTCTGTGGTTGCAGCATAGTCTGATCTTCCACATCAGAAAAGATTTATCTTGGTAACTGTGTCAAGATTCTGTCTTAGTATGCTCTGTGGTTGCAGCTTAGTCTGATCTTCCACACCAGAAAGGAAATAATCTTGATTTGTGTCGTCAGCTATTAAATAATATTTGTGTCAAAGATGGGAGACAATAAACAAGAAGAATCTACATCAAGTGTCAACAATACGTCATCATTGGCATCTTCGCTTATGACAAGAATTGTGTCAAATGCGAAATTTGCGGTAGAAATATTTGACGGGTCCGGACATTTTGGGATGTGGCAAGGCGAGGTTCTAGATGTCCTTTTTCAACAAGGGCTAGATCTTGCTATTGAAGAAAAGAGACCAGATGCTATTGGAGAAAAAGATTGGAGAATTATCAATCGTGTTGCTTGTGGTACCATTCGATCCTACCTTTCTAGAGAGCAGAAATATCCATACACAAAGGAAACTTCTGCAAGTAGATTATGGAAAGCACTGGAGGATAAATTTTTGAAGAAAAACAGTCAAAATAAATTGTACATGAAGAAGAGACTGTTTCACTTCACCTATGTTCCTGGTACCACGATGAATGAACATATCACCAGTTTCAATAAGTTGGTCACAGATTTGCAAAATATGGATACAACTTATGATGATGGTGACTTGGCCTTGATGTTGTTGGCGTCACTTCCTGATGAGTACGAGCACCTTGAAACTACTCTACTCCATGGAAATGACGAAGTTTCTCTCAGAGAAGTTTGTTCGGCTTTGTACAGCTATGAACAAAGAAAGCGAGAAAAACAGAAGGGCGGAGAAGGAGAAGCACTATTTGTGAGGGGTCGTCCTCAAAGTCAAACGAGGAACAAAGAAGGGAAGATCCAAGTCAAGATCCAGACCCAGCAAAGATGAATGTGCCTTTTGTCGAGAAAAAGGGCACTAGAAGAAAGACTGTCCGAAGTTGAAGAATAAGGCCAAACATAACAATGGAAAGGCCATTATGGATTCAAATGTAGCTGATTGTGATGATTCAGACTTCTCATTAGTTACAACAGAGTCATCAACATCATCAGACATATGGTTGATGGACTCGGCTTGTAGCTATCATATGTGTCCCAACAAGGACTGGTTCGTGGAATTTCAAGAAGGAGAATATGGAGTCGTCCACACAGCGGATAACAGCCCTCTTACCTCATATGGCATTGGTTCAATACGATTAAGGAACCATGATGGAATGATCAGAACATTAACAGATGTTCGATATGTACCGGATTTGAAGAAGAATCTCATCTCTGTGGGAGCCCTAGAATCAAAAGGTTTCAAAATCATTGCAGAAAATGGAGTGATGAGAGTATGCTTCGGTGCACTAGTGGTAATGAAGGCTAATCGGAATAATAATAATATGTACCGCTATCGTGGCAGTACAGTTATTGGGACAGCGACAGTGACATCCAGTAACGACAAAGAGGCAGAAGCAACCAAGCTATGGCACATGCGCTTGGGACATGCTGGAGGAAAATCCTTGAAAACTCTATCAGATCAAGGATTGTTAAAAGGAGTAAAGGCTTGCAACTTGGAGTTTTGTGAGCATTGTGTCAAAGGGAAACAGACAAGGGTTAAATTTGGTACAGCGATCCATAATACTAAAGGCATTTTGGATTATGTACACTCTGATGTTTGGGGTCCTTCCAAAACACCTTCATTGGGTGGGAAGCACTATTTTGTAACCTTTGTTGATGATTTTTCTCGAAGAGTGTGAGTGTATACAATGAAAAACAAAGATGAAGTGCTGGGAATTTTTCTCAAATGGAAGACGATGGTGGAGAATCAAACAGGCAAGAGGATCAAGTGTATTCGCACAGACAATGGATGTGAATATAAAAATGATCATTTCAATAAGGTCTGTCAAAATGATGGCATCGTCCGACACTTCACTGTCAGACATACACCACAACAGAATGGAGTGGCTGAACGTATGAACCAGACCTTGCTGGAGAAGGTACGGTGTATGTTGTCCAATGCTGGCTTGGGCAAAGAATTTTGGGCTGAGGCAGTTACATATGCATGTCACCTCATTAATCGCTTACCATCTGCTGCTATTGATGGCAAGACACCATTTAAAAAATGGTATGGAAAGCCTGCTTTAGATTATGACTCTTTGCACGTGTTTGGCTCAACTGCATATTATCATGTGACAGAGTCAAAATTGGATCCAAGGACAAAGAAGGCTATTTTTATGGGAATTACTTCTGGAGTCAAAGGATATTGCGTATGGTGTCCTATGACAAAGAAAGTAATATTCAGCAGGGATGTTACCTTTGATGAATCTGCTATGGTAAATAAGGTAACAAAAGACACCAAACAAAATAAAGGTGCTTCTAAGCAGGTGGAGTTTGAGGGAAAATTTATTTTTCCTACACAAGAAGCAGAGGAGGAAACAAATGAAGATTACCCTCTGGAAGAAGAGCCAATAGAGGAGATTCCAACTCAGGAACCTCAACAACCAACTTGAATCAATAGCAACCAGCAGGCCAAAAAGAACAATAACGAAACCTGTTCGTCTCATAGAGACGGTTGCTTGTGCAACCTCAATTGTAGCTGATGATGTTCCTACCACTTATAAAGATGTTGTCCAAAGTTCAGAAGAAGATAAGTAGAGGATTGCCATGAATGATGAAATACAGTCCCTTCATCAGAATCATACATGGAGATTGGCCAATCTCCCGAAGGGAAAGAAAGCAATTGGGTGCAAATGGGTATTTGCAAAGAAGGAAGGATTTCCTAACCAAGTAGATGTTCGCTATAAAGCAAGATTGGTGGCCAAAGGATATGCTCAAAATGAGGGAATTTATTACAATGAAGTATTTTCTCCAGTTGTAAAACATTCCTCCATTAGAATTATGTTGGCTTTGGTAGCACAATTGGATTTGGAACTAGTTCAGATGGATGTAAAAACTGCGTTTTTACATAGAAACTTGGAGGAGGAAATCTACATGACTCAGCCAGAAGGATTCAAAGTTGCTGGAAAAGAAAATATAGTGTGGAAACTTGAAAAATCGTTGTACGGATTGAAACAATCTTCTAGACAATGGTACAAGCGATTTGACGAGTTTATGTTGCGGCAAGGGTACAAGAGAAGCAAATACGATCATTGTGTGTATTTGCACAAGCTTAAAGATGGTTCCTTTGTATATCTTCTCCTATATGTTGATGATATGTTGATAGCTTCCAAGAATTCGGAAGAAATTGATAAGTTGAAGATTCAACTGAAGAAGGAGTTCGAGATGAAGGATCTGGGTGAGGCAAAGAAAATTCTTGGCATGAAGATAATTAGAGATAGACATTCAAAGAAACTCTGTTTATCTCAGAAAGAATATTTGAAGAGAGTACTACAACGTTTTGGAATAGATGACAAGACTAAGCCAGTTAGTACTTCACTTGCTCCCCATTTTAAGCTAAGTACTACTATGTCGCCAATGGATGAAGCTGAACGAGAGTATATGTCAAAGGTACCATACGCAAATGATGTTGGTAGCTTGATGTATGCAATGGTTTGCACAAGGCCTGACATTTCACAAGCTGTTGGAGTTATTAGCAGATATATGCACAATCCAGGGAAGGAGCATTGGCAAGCTGTGAAGTAGATTCTACGGTATATTCATAATACTGTAGATGTCGGGTTAGTTTTTGAGCAGGAAGACAATCAGTTTGTAGTTGGATATTGTGACTCAGATTTTGCGGGTGATATGGACAAACGAAGATCAACTACTGGTTATGTGTTTACTTTTGCAAAGGCACCAGTTAGTTGGAAGTCTACTTTGCAGTCAACAGTTGCTTTGTCTACAACAGAGGCAGAGTACATGGCTATTACAGAGGCTGTGAAAGAGGCAATTTGGCTTCAAGGATTGCTAAAGGAGCTTGGTGTTGAACAAAAAGGTATCACAATTTTTTGTGATAGTCAAAGTGCTATTCAATTAGCGAAGAACCAAGTTTATCATGCAAGGACGAAGCACATTGATGTTCGGTATCATTTCATACGAGAAATCATAGAAGAAGGTGGAGTCACGGTGAAAAAAATTCATACTACGGAGAATCCTGCTGATATGCTGACAAAGGTGGTGACTGCGGTCAAGTTTCAACATTGTTTGGATTTGATCAACATTGTTGAACACTGAAGATTGAAGATGAAGACACAACCAAAATTTGTTATAGAGAGAAAATTGAAGACGTGGAATTTTTGCCAAGGTGGAGATTTGTTGAAATGTCAAATATTTCAGTTTCCCACATCGGTGGGTTAGCAATAGTTGGGGGGATTTTCCCTCTATAAAAGAAGGCTTAATGTTTAGGATTTAAACACACTTCTCATTTGCCTTCTCATCTGTTTAAGGCATTTGTATCTTCTCTCTTTAGTATTATTTCACTTGTATTTTTGGAGTGAAATAAAATATTGGTTGTGTCCGAGGAGTAAGCAAAATTAGCCGAACCTCGTAAATTCTGGTGTTCCCTTTATTGTTGCTTTATTGTCTTATTTATTATTTGGTGGCTGTCATAATTTTTGGTATAGAAGTTGTGACTTATTCACACTATATACATTTGGCTTCCGCAACATATATAACCTAAATTACAATTCCAAAGGTAATTAATTGACAAGTGAGGTTTGCCCTAGTAGTTGAAAATTTCCACAATTTCAGGAGGTCGAGTGGATGAGGGTTTGACTCAAGCTAGAGGGTAAGTGGGAACACTATTGATACTCGTGATGTGATGGTGGGGTGGGGTTAAAAAAAGGTATAATTAATTACTACTCCCTCCCTTTCAATTTATGTGAACCTATTTCCTTTTTGGTTCGTACCAAAAAGAATGACTCCTTTCCTTATTTGGAATCAATTTACCTTTATGCAATGATTTATAGCCACACAAAATATATGTGCCTCATTTTACACCACAAGTTCAAAAGTCTTCTCTCTTTTCTTAAACTTCGTGCCCAGTCAAATGAGTTCACATAAATTGAAACGGAGGGAGTATATTCTTACCACTCCTTTTTTCCCTTTTGGCAGGTGTGTTACTTGGTTATGTATCAAACTATGCATTTTCAAAGCTCCCAACAAAATTGGCATGGCGATTCATGCTTGGAATTGGTGTCATTCCATCAGTCTTCTTAGCCCTTGGTGTTCTTGCCATGCCCGAGTCACCACGTTGGCTAGTCATGCAAGGTCGTCTTGGAGATGCCAAAAGAGTTTTGGACAGAACTTCAGATACATTAGAAGAGTCCAAAATGAGATTAGCTGACATAAAAGAAGCTGCTGGTATTCCACAAGATTGCCAAGATGACAATATAGTTTCTGTCACTCGACGTAGTTCTCATGGTGAAGGTGTTTGGAGAGAATTGTTCCTCCATCCAACCCCTGCTGTTCTTCATATTCTCATTGCAGGTATTGGCATTCATTTCTTTCAACAAGCAAGTGGTATAGATGCTGTAGTTTTGTACAGTCCGAGGATATACGAGAAAGCAGGTATGTACGTATATATTGTTGAACTGCCTGATTAGTTTATCTAAAAGTTTAAGCGATTAGAGAAGCATCCTTTTATTTACTTTAGGGAAAAGTGTTAAAAATTACCCTAATCTATGAAATATCTTAATTTTACCATCAGTTATCTATAGACTTTGGAGCCACTTATACTCTTGCCATCTACAAATCTTCTTGTATTTGCCTTTGACTCTAATGTTCAACATATTTAATATTGGTGGGTAAATTTGGACTTTTTTCCTCAATAAATTTGACATATGGATATGCACCTAGTTCAAGCTGGAGCTCCATACAAATCAAGGGCAAGTACAAGATATCATGTCGAACCATGTGACCATGTCATTTTAAAGCTTAATTAAATTGTTATTTATAGAGGGTACACTTTATCTCATTTTTGACAGACATTACTAAAGACAACGACAAACTACATCCAACTATATATAGCTGAGTTCAACTCTGCTGTTGATTATATATTGTATCTATGTTTGTCTGCCTGCTCTAATACAATGTTAAAAAGTGTCTACTTTACTTGAAAGCTTAACTTACTACACAACTTACACTTTTAATTAATTAATTATATCTTCGACAGGCATTACTAAAGACAACGACAGACTACTTGCCACTATAGCTGTTGGATGTATGAAGACATTCTTTATCTTGGTAGCTACATTCTTGGTAGACAAAGTTGGAAGAAGAGTTTTACTTCTATCAAGTTGTGGTGGTATGATTCTCTCCTTATTAGGCCTAGCAACAGGCTTAACCATAATTGATCACTCAGATCATAAGCTAAAATGGGCAATAGTCCTTTGCATATGTACAACATTATCTAGTGTTGCATTCTTCTCAATTGGCATGGGTCCTATAGCATGGGTATACAGTTCAGAAATCTTTCCATTGAGATTAAGAGCTCAAGGTTGTAGCATAGGTGTGGCAGTGAATAGAGCAATGAGTGGAGCAATTTTGATGACATTCATATCATTATACAAGGCTATTAGTATTGGAGGGGCTTTCTTCTTGTATACTGGAATTGCAGTAATTGCTTGGATTTTCTTTTACACATTGTTACCAGAAACACAAGGTAGAACACTAGAGGAGATGGAGGAATTGTTTGGTACTTTCTTTAAGTGGAGATCTACAATGAAAGAATTGAAGAAAAACAAAGTGGAAAGTGATGGTAGTGCTCAAGTTCAAATGGGAAATAGCCAGCCTTAAATGGTGTTCTGACCTGCCAACTGGAGCGTGAACAATCTATCCTAGGGCCTAATATCGGGGGCTTGGCTTTGATATCATGATAAGAATGAACATTGCATCTAATTCAACCCCAAAAGTTAGCGTAAAGAGAAAAGATTGCTCAAGCCATAAAGAGTCTAAGGAACTCATTCATCTCCGACATGGGATTCCATCATATGCTAACTGTGTGGTAGAGTATATTTTTTGAAGTCTTCAAAAATCTATATCCTGTTTCCATTTAGTGGTAGTAATCATAAATATCTTATATTGCAACTCATCATCTACACAGAACTTACACTACTTGTTTCCCATTTAAAATTCCAAAACATATGTGTCTTCCATGTTTTTTGGCTATTAATTATTTCTTTTTATTTTATCTTTCGGAAACATACTCCATAAAGTTCTAATTACCGCATAAGTTTTTGTTAATATTATAATAAGCAAAGCACGTGTAAGAGATCACTGGTTTACATAGAGATATTCTAAATTGTGTGGGGGAGGAAAACATGACTATAACTTCTTGAAAACCCTTTTTCTTTTGGTTTCTGCGCAGTCTTCCTCTCACTAGAATTTGCATTAAAAGAGAGTATTAAAAGAAAGGTGTTGCAAATGTTAAAGCAATGATAGTCTGCACCAATCTCAATGGTAATAACACCAAAATCTCAAAAAAATTGAAGTGCACTATTTATCAAATATACGATAAAAATCATCTTAAGCTTTAATTTTCACCTTGTTTGATCTTAAAAATATTTATATGGCATGCTCCCTCAAGATCTACATGACAAAATCCATAGTCAATATATCCCTACCATCACTAATCATCAATCTCATGATCACATTTATTGGTGTCTCACACCAAACTAGCTTTTCAAAGTTAAATCCCTCTATAGACAATTACGTGCCAAATCAAACAACACCTCTTTCCAATGGTTATGGAACCTACAACTACCTCAAAAAATAAAACATTTCCTTTGGCTAGTGTGCCATCATCGATTGCCAACGACTAGTTATCTTTACACTATTCATATTACCCAGAATTCATTGTGCCGGGTGTGCCAACTCACTGAAGAAACTATTGCACATCTGTTTTTTGAATGCCACCAAGCACAAACAATATGGCAACAGCTAGGCATTCAGTATCTATAAATCTCAACACATTCCACGAACAAACTCACTTAAAACTTTCACGCTTCCTCCTCCACAATAACCCTACTACAACTCTACCAAACTCTCCTACTATCATTCCTTATACCTTATGGCACATATAGAAAAGTTGCAATCGCCTTGCTTTTGAAAACATCAATCATCCTCCAAATATTCAGCACATCCTAGGTCAAGCTACTGAGTATTTCCACCTGGGTATTAATCATAATACATATATTCCTAAATCTACTTACATAGATGTTAAGTGGAATCCTCCTACAAATAGGTATTACAAATTAAGTTCAGATGACGCCTATAGTTTAACGGACCAAAAAAGGGGGTTTCGGGGTGTAATTAGAGATTCAACGGGAAATTGGTTACTCGGTTATACGGGTACAAGGCCAACAGAAAATCATCACTACATGGAACTCACTGGCCTACAAGAAGATTTACGACTTGCTCTCCAACACAAACTCACACCATTGGAAGTTAATGTGGATTCCACTGAGGTAATTTCTCTACTCCGCTACATCAATCCACAATACTCATCCTTAACGCATGAATACAGGTACCTACTACACCAGCTGGATAGACCATGGGTAATGCACACAGGGAGCAAAATCAAGTAGCAGACACGCTCGCCAAATATGAGACCACATTAGCCTACAATGCCTCCATAAATGTTTTTGTACAACTACCTCCTTTTGCAATGAAAGAATTCCTAGCAAACCAACGGATGACTCCAAAGCATAGTTAATACTTATTGTTGATGGGTAAATTTGGACTTTTTCTTGAATTATTTTGACACATGGATATGTGCCTAGTTCAAGCTGGAGCTCTATATAAATCAAGGACAAATACAAGATACAATTTGCTAACATTAAGAGTATGGATGACTCCAAAGCATAACAGAGGGCAAAATCATTTAGCGTAGTAGTTAAATTCGAACCTCTTCTCTATACTTAATTATTCATGAGTCAAGCACCTGAAAATTCTTTTGATAATGGGTGACGAAGAAAATTGAAATCAGAACCTTGGTATGCTCTAATATACATCATGTTGAACCATGTGACCGTATCATTTAAAAGCTTAACTAAGTTGTTATATATAGAGGGTACACCTAATCTCATTTTCAACAGGCACTACTAAAGACAACGACAGACTATACTTGCAATAATATATAGCTGAGTTCAATTGTGCTGTTGATTATCTATCGCACCTATGTATGTCCGCCTGCTCTAATACCTTGTTAAAAAGGTGTCTACCTTACTTGAAAGCATTTTGTATTGGAGGTACAACATGCTCCACGTAATTAAGCTAAAATGGGCAATAGTCCTTTGCATATGTACAACATTATCTAGTGTTGCATTCTTCTCAATTGGCATGGGTCCTATAGCATGGGTATACAGTTCAGAAATCTTTCCATTGAGATTAAGAGCTCAAGGTTGTAGCATAGGTGTGGCAGTGAATAGAGCAATGAGTGGAGCAATTTTGATGACATTCATATCATTATACAAGGCTATTAGTATTGGAGGGGCTTTCTTCTTGTATACTGGAATTGCAATAATTGCTTGGATTTTCTTTTACACATTGTTACCAGAAACACAAGGTAGAACATTAGAGGAGATGGAGGAATTGTTTGGTACTTTCTTTAAGTGGAGATCTACAATGAAAGAATTGAAGAAAAACAAAGTGGAAAGTGATGGTAGTGCTTGTGGTAGTATTTTAAAAAATTTAATAGCCATGTATCTTTTTAATTTTATAAGTGTCCTATCTATTTCTAAGTGGCTTCTTGCATGAAGCCTTGTGGCCAAATACTCTTAGATAATTGGTACATGGCAAGAGTTTTTGCTTGTGGCAATATTTCAAAGTTATTGTGGACAAATGACTTATTTTGTCCAAGTATCTTTCCAAGAGAAAGAGTGGCATTTTGCATGTTTGTTCATGGACAAAGTGTTAAACCACTTGTCAAGATTATCACCATTATTCTTGTCGTGCCCCATCCGGATTATCACAAAAGAAAGAAAATTATCTTCACCTTTGTGGTTCAATCATTACCTAACTATGTAGCCATTATCATAACAATTATTAAGCTTTCTTCTGTAGTACCATTTCGTCCAAATTGTCATTCACAAGTTATTTCTTTTATAGTTTTCCAACTTGCTGGATTTATTATTAATATTTTGTTGATTCTTGTATCCTCTAAATAAATAGAGATGAGCTTGTTTAATCCTGGAGAAACATTTCACATTGCAGAAATAGTTTCTTAGGATAGTGCCCAGCATGACTCAAGCTAATTTGTGTATCTACTTACAAATAATATTATTGCAGTATTATTATCGTTATTTTCCGGTGTCATTTCGCTACAATCTAAGAAACTATGGCAAGTAATTCTACTATGGAAATTTTTGATGGTGCTACCAATTTTGGTGTTGTCTCTACTGCTACTGTTCCAACTATCCTGCCAGATATCCATGGTGTTGCAAATACGTTATTGCATCCACAACTTTGGCAGATACTAATGTCAAAACACAGGTATGTGAATAGACGTGGTTACATATCCAATGCTAATATTAAAACCTTCAAGAAAAATGCACATCAATGCAAGAGAAGAGTTGGGATAAATGATAATCTCGCTAAGTCAAAATTAAATTTGATTAGAGCGGATAATATAATTGTCACGGTCATTTCTCAAATAAATAATATGGCCAATGTGAGAAATTGAGTGATAGACTCTCGTGCTACTAGGCACATTTGTGCAGACAAAAATTATATCCAAGTTGAGGAAGGAGAAGAAACTATTTATCTTGGTGACTCAAGAACAACTCGCGTTCTTGGAAAAGGAAAAATTCTTCTTAAACTCATCTAGTAAAACTCTAGCATTGAATGATGTATTGCATGTTCCTAATATCCAAACAAATATGATTTCTGTGGTGTTATTAGAAAAAGTTGGAGTGAAGGGTTCATTTTAAAGTATGAGGTTGTATTGACCAAAAATAATATTTTTGTGAGCAAAGGATATTGTAACCGTAGTTTATTTGTGCTTAATATTTCTGATACTAGCAATGAAATGCATCTTCTTCTGCTTATATGGTTGAGTCTATTTATTTATGACATGCTAGATTAGGATATGTTAATAGTGTATATATAAGAAAAATGCAGTCACTAGGATTAATATCTGATTTAGACTCAAATAATATTAACAAGTGTGAAAAATTTCCTCAAGCTAAAAGTACTAGAAAGATTTATTTTTCTGTAAATAGAGAAACTGAATTGTTATCCTTGATTCACACTGACTTAGGTGATTTAAATCAGACTATGACTAGAGTTGGTAAAAGATATTATGTGACTTATTGATGATTTTTCTAGATATACTAAGTTGTATTTGCTTAGAAATAAGGATAATACTTTTAATGCTTTTATTTCTTATAAAACTGAGGTTGAAAATCAACTTAGTAAAAAAATCAAGAGAATTAGATCAGATAGAGGTGAAGAATATTTTTCTTTAAATGATTTTTGTGAAAAGAATGGAATTATTCATGAGGTAACTCCGCCTTATTCACCTGAATCAAATGGAGTATCTGGAAGTAAAATAGAACATTAAAAGAGATGATGAATTCAATGTTAGTAAGTTCTAATGCACCTGATAATTTGTGGGGTAAAGCTATTTTATCTGCATGTCACTTACGAAATAGAATACCACATAGAAGAACTGGCAAAATTCCGTATGAATTATGGAAGGATTATAAACCTAACTTGAAATATTTAAAAGTGTGGAGGTGCCTTGCTAAAATTCTTTTGCCTGAACCTAAAAAGAGAAAAATATGTTTTAAAACTGCTAATTGCATGCTTATTGGATATGCTAAACATTGTGTTGCATATAGATTTTTTATTTTAAAAAGTGATGTGCTTGGATGCAATACTATAATTGAGACAAAGAATGTTGAGTTCTTTGAATATATTTATCTATTGTATGATAAAATTTCTCATACACTTTTTGAAATAAATATTGAAATTACTTCTAATGAGGAATTGAGAAGGAGCAAAACGCACAGAAAAGAATATTTTCTTATGGAAATGATTTTCAAACTTTTCTTGTCGATAATGAACCATCAAATTATTTTGAAGCTATATCTTCTTTAGATGCTAAACATTGGAAAGAGGCAATAAAAGTTGAAATCGATTCTATTTTGAAAAATAATGCATGAATTTTAACTGATTTACCTCCTCGTGCAAAACTTATTGGTTGTAAATGAATTTTCAAAAAGAAATTTAATCCTGATGGGTCTTTAGATAATATAAAGTTCGGTTAGTAGTAAAAGGATTTTGCCAAAAAACAAAATATAGATTATTTTGATGCATTTGCACCAGTGACTTATCCATCAAATGGATATCAAAACAGTTTTTTAAATGGTGTTTTGGAAGAAGAGATTTATATGGTTCAACCTGAAGGTTGCATCATTCCTGGACAAGAAAATAAAGTTTGTAAATTAATTAAATCTCTTTATGGCCTTAAACAAGCTCCTAAGCAGTGGTATGAGAAATTTGAACAAGTCTTACTGAGAGACTGTTTTTCTTCGGTTTAGGTGGATAAATGTGTTTATACTATTGTGGTAGACAATGATTATGTGATAATATGTATGTATGTTGATGACATGCTTATATTTGGTACAAGTTTAAATATTTTGCAAAGTACTAAATTATTTCTCTTTGCTAATTTTGATATGAAAAATCTGGGTGAAGTAAATATAATATTGAAAGTTAAAGTTAAAAGGAGTGAAGATGGAATAATATTGTCACAAGAACATTATGTTAATAGACTTCTCAAGAAGTTTGAATATTTTAATGTCACATCTGTGAGCACTCCTTTTGATGCCAATTCTCATTGAAAAAGTTGCTCACTTTAAATATGCGCAGATTATTGGGAGTCTGATGCATTTAATGAATTTACAAGGCCTGATATAGCCTATGCTGTGTGTAGACTGAGTAGATATACTCATAATCCCAACAAAGAGCATTGGTCTGCATTAGATAGACTAATGAAATATTTGAGAGGACCAAGAATTATGGTATCCTATATAGTGAATTCCCTTCTACTTTATAATAGTACAGTGATGCAAACTGGATCTCTGATTCAGATGAGATAAAATCCACTAGTGGTTATATATTCACCCTTAGTGGTGGTGCAATGTGATGACCCGGCCGGACGTCTTAAGAATTTATACCCTGATCCCCTATTAACTGCTCTCCCCGTGTTTGTTCCTGCTATTGTGAGTTGTCGGGAAGAATTGTTTGGAGTTTCGGAGAGTTTTGGGACACTTAGTCCCTAAATGAGAGCTTAAGTTTTAGAAATTTGACCGTAGTCGGAACAGTGTGAAGACGGCCTCAGAATGGAATTTCGATGGTTCCGTTAGCTCCGTTGGGTGATTTCGAGTTTAGGAGCGTGTTCAGATTGTGTTTTGGAGGTCCGTAAATAATTTAGGCTTGAAATGCCGAAAGTTGAATTTTTGAAGTTTCCGGTTCGATAGTGAGATTTTGATCCGAGGGTTGGAATGGAATTCCTGAAGTTGGAGTAGCTCCGTAGTGTTGAATGTGACATGTGTGCAAAATTTCAGGTCATTCGGACGAGGTTTGATAGACTTTTTATCGAAAGCGTATTTTGAGAGTTTTTGAAGTTCTTAGGCTTGAATCCGATGCTAATTGGTTGATTCAATGTTGTTTGAGATGTTTTGGAGATTTATATAAGTTTGGATAGTGATATATGACTTGTCCGTGCTTTTGGTTGAGGTCCCGGGGACCTCGGGATAATTTCGGATGGTTAACGGGGAATTGGAACTTGGAGTTTGCAGCTGAAGTTCTTAGGGCTGCTGTCATAACCGCATCTGCGGTTGGGAGGCCGTAGATGCAACTCCCGCATATGCGGAATTCATCTGCAGAAGCGGCCATATGAGGAAAGGCGAAGAGCCGCAGGTGCGGATGAGTTCACGCACCTGCGTGACCGCAGATGCGGTGAACATGTCACAGGTGCGGACTTGGGGAATTAATGAGTTTTTACAGGTGCGGTCATTCTTCCGCAGAAGCGGGACCGCAAAAGCGGAATTGCTGGGCAGAAAATAGGAACTTCGAGGGTTTGGTTTCAAAAGTTGGAAAAATTGATTTGGAGCTCGGAAGAGGGCGATTTTGGGAGGAATTTGAAGAGGAAATCAGTGGGTAACAATTCATTAACCCTTTCTAGTTATATTCCATTAATCTATTGTTAGTTTTGTCATTTAATTTCGGATTTGAGATGAAAATTTGGGAAAAATTAGAAGAAAGTTCTTACACCTAGAATTCAAATTTTGATTGGGAATTTGACCTTGTATTTGGATAAATTTGGTATGCATGAACTCGTGAGAGTATGAGGATTCTGAAAATATAAATTTTACCCGATTCCGAGACGTGGGTCCGAGGGGCATTTTGGTCATCTTACCTAATTTTGCGTATTAGCCTAGAATTTATTTGTAGAATCAGTTACTTGAAGTGTTATTTACATTATGCAATTGAATTGAATAGATTAGGGTCATTTGGAGTCGAGTACTCATGGCAAGAATATGGTTTCAGGTTGATTTTGAGCCGGTTCGAGGTAAGTGGCTTGCCTAACCTTGTGTGAGGGACTTTTCCCCTTAGGATTGGTATTGTGATAATTGAAATGCCTTGTACGTGAGGTGACGAGTGCGTACTTGCGCTAATTGTTGAAAACCCTATTTTCATTAAGTAACTTTAATTGTGTTTTCCCTTCCTATTTATTCTACTTGCACTTTTAAACCTGTTGTTAGCTTAGAGAAGCATGTCTAATTGACTTAATTGCTTTATTTGCTTTAACTGCCTTATTTGGATTACGTGAAGCATGCTAGGTTAGAATTGCTTGTGTTACTTTGGTATGAAGTTGAGTTTATTTGAGTATTCATTGTGCCATTATTGTGTGTTTTACTTTGAGACTATGGGACGGCATCCCGGGAGATCCCCTGCACGCATTTCTGATGTGAGCTGAAGTGCGGGCTACTAAGAGATCCCCAGACGTATATTGAGGATACCAAGAGATCCTCCGAATACCAAGAGATCCCTAGCATATATTGAGGATACCGAGAGATCCTCGGAATCCCAAGAGATCCCTAGCATATATTGAGGATACCGAGAGATCCTCGGGATACCAAGAGATCCCTAGCATACATTGAGGATACCAAGAGATCCTCGGGATACCAAGAGATACCTAGCATATATTGAGGATACCAAGATATCCTCGGGATACCAAGAGATCCCTAGCGTACATTGAGGATACGAAGAGATCCTCCGGATACCAAGAGATCCCTAGCATATATTGAGGATACCAAGAGATCCTCGGGATACTAAGAGATCTCTAGCATACATTGAGGATACCAAGAGATCCTCGGGATACCAAGAAATCCTTGGCATATATTGAGGGTATTAAGAGATCCTCGGGATACTGAGAGATCCCCGGTTATTATCTTTGTGAAGAGTGGTATTTCCTTGTGATTGTTTTTGTCTTTGTTTTAGTTGTTATTATCCTTATTATCCTGTATTAATTCTTACTATTAATTTTCAACTATACTTCTTATCTAATTCTGTTATACCTGATATTTCATTTAATCTCAGTAGGGCCCTGACCTTCCTCGTCACTACCCGACCGAGGTTAGGCTTGACACTTACTGAGTACCGCTATGGTGTACTCATGCCCTTTCTGCGCATGTTTTTCATGTGCAGATCCAGATACCTCCATTCGGACTTATCACTCGTGAGACGAGGCGCTTGTAGAGACTCCGAGGTATATCTTCCTCATCCGCAGGTCGAAGAGTCCTTTTCTACTCCCCCTTTTTGCATTGACCCTTCTGTACTTTTGTTTCCTTGTTAGATATTCTGGAGTTAGATGCTTGTAGAAAATTCAAGGCTTGTGATGGGATTCCGGATTTTGGGAGATATGTTTAGCTATCGAGAGTTATTATTGTGTATGCTAAGCGGCTCTTTAAATTACTATTTTATTTCACTACTTCGATTTTAAATTATTTCTTCCGCAAATTGGTTTATTTTTACGCATTGTTAGGCTTACCTAGTCGTAGAGACTAGGTGCCGTCACGATGGTTCACTGAGGGCGAACTGAGGTCGTGACAAGTTGGTATCAGAGCTTTAGGTTTATAGGAGTCATGAATCACAAGCCGGTTTATTAGAGTCTCGCGGATCGGTACAGAGACTTCTGTACTTATCTACGGGAGGCTGTGTAACCGTTAGGAAAAATTCCACTTCATTTGATTTCCCTGTCGTGCGAGGTTCTTGACATCACAATCCTAAACCTCTGTCTTCCATTCTCTCACAAATGGTGAGGATACGTGCTACCAGAGATGATCAGACACCCACGCCCCTCTGCGAGAGCTGTCAGAGGTCGGGGCCAGGGTAGAGGCCGAGGACGTGCACGCGGTATAGCCAGAGCACCCGCGCGAGCTGCCACCGTGGATCCACTAGCAATTTCAGCCAGAGCCCAGGCACCGGATACGCCTACTGCTACTACTACTCCAGCATTTTAGGAGACATTAGCATAGTTCCTGAGCATGTTTGGTATATTAGTTCAGGCGGGGTTGATTCAGGTTGTACCAACTACTTCACAGATCGGGGAAGGGACCCAGACTTCTGCCACCCCCTCTCCAGAGCAGCGAGTTCTCATTGGTCTGGTTCCAAGTGTCATAGCAATACAGCCTGTGGTCCCAGTTCAGCGGGTGGTGAGGACCTCTTGCTGAGTGGAGGACATACGAGGTTAGAAGAGAGAGTATAAGGAAGTGAAGAAACCTCGTATACTGGAGAGACCCACTGGTCCTTATTTTGAAGGAAGAGTACGGCATGGTAGAGGTTTTGTGGGACAACCAGCTGAGTTTGCATCTCAGATTTCACATAGAGTTTCAGGTGTTCAGGGGTCTTGGAGTACCCGTACCACACAGTTCCCACCGCCACGTCCTCCCAGAGCTTATTTTGAGTGTGGTGACACATGCCATATGGTGAGGGATTGCCCAAGACTTGGGAGGAGTGCACCTCCATAGATTTCTCAGCCACAGCGCACTCCGTGGAGTTCTCAGGCTATGATCATAGCACCAATTGCTACCCCACCTGCTCAACCAGCTAGAGGGGAAGGCCAGACCAGATATTATGCCCTTTCTGCCCATATCGAGGTTGTTGCCTCCGATTCTGTCATCACAGGTATTGTACTGGTTTGTCACAGAGGTGCATCGGTTCTATTCGATCCAGGCTCCACTTATTCTTATATGTCTTCTTATTTTGTTCCGCATTTGGGTGTATCTCGGGATTCTTTGAGTTCCCCTATTTATGTTTCTACTCTTGTGGGAGATTCTCTTATTATGGACCGCATTTATCGGTCGTGTTTGGTTGCTCTTAGTGGTTTTGAGACCAGAACCGATTTATTGTTGCTCAGCATGGTAGATTTTGATATTATCTTGGGTATGGACTGGTTGTCGCCCCATTATGCTATTCTTGATTGTCACGCCAAAACCGTGATGTTGGCTATGCCAGGTGTACTGCGTGTTGAGTGGAGGGGTACTTTATAACACACTCCTAGTAGAGTTATTTCTTTCCTTAAGGCTCAGCCAATGGTTGAGAAGGGGTGTGATGCGTATTTAGCTTATGTGAGAGATGTCGGTATTGATACCCCTTCAGTTGATTCAGTCCCAGTAGTACGGGATTTTCCCGATGTGTTTCCAGCTGATCTTCCGGGCATGCCGCCAGATAGAGATATTGATTTTGGAATTGATCTGTTGTCGGGCAACCATCCCATTTCTATTCCTCCGTATCGTATGGCTCCTCCGGAGTTGAAGGAGTTGAAGGATCAGTTACAGGAATGGCTTGATAAGGGTTTTATTCAGCCCAGTGTATCACCTTGGGGTGCTCCTATCTTGTTTTTGAAGAAAACGGATGGTTATATGCGTATGTGTATTGATTATTCCTAGTTGAACAAGGTTACATTGAAGAACCATTATTCTTTGCCTCGTATTGATGATCTGCTTGACCAGCTTCAGGGCGTACGAGTGTTTTCTAAGATTGACTTGCGCTCAGGTTACCATCAATTGAAGATTCGGGAGCCAGATATCCCGAAAACTACTTTCAGAACTCGATATGGTCATTACGAGTTTCTTGTTATGTCATTTGGGCTGACCAATGCCCCAGCAGCCTTTATGCATTTGATGCACAGTGTGTTCCGACCGTGTCTTGACTCATTCGTCATTGTCTTTATTGATGATATTCTGGTGTATTCCCGAAGTCGGGAAGATTATGAGCAGCACCTGAGGACAGTGCTTCAGACCTTGAGAGAAAAGAAGTTACATGCAAAGTTCTCGAAATGTGAGTTTTGGTTGGATTTCGTGACTTTCTTGGGTCACGTAGTATCGAGTGAGGGTATATGAGTGGATCCGAGGAAAGTAGAGGTAGTGCAGAGTTGGCCTAGACCATCCTCAGCTACAGAGATCCGTAGTTTCCTTGAATTGGCGGGTTGCTACCGTTGTTTTGTGGAAGGGTTTTCATCGATTGCAGCCCCTATGACCAGACTGACCCAGAAGGGGTGCTCCGTTCTAGTGGACGGAAGAGTGTGAGGCAAGATTTCAGAAGCTCAAGAGAGTTTTGACTACAACCCCAGTTTTGATATTGCCTACAGGTTCGGGGTCTTATACCGTTTATTGTGATGCCTCGAGGATTGGCTTTGGGGCGATTTTGATCCAGGACGGTAGGGTGATTGCCTACGCGTCTAGACAGTTGAAGGTTCACGAAAAGAATTATCCTATCCAGTCGGGTTCTAGCTTGCGTGGTTTCTCGGTCTTCATTATTTGATCGTATCAGGGAGCGTC
The DNA here is from genome assembly GCF_000715075.1 of Nicotiana tabacum. NCBI lineage: Eukaryota > Viridiplantae > Streptophyta > Magnoliopsida > Solanales > Solanaceae > Nicotiana > Nicotiana tabacum. Next base: position 14,922,514 of record NC_134085.1, read on the forward strand.
AGTATGATGACCCTCATTTGTTTGTCCTCAAGGACAAGGTTCTTCACGGAGATGCCAGAGATGTGTCTATTAGTGATGAATGGGTATTGAGGATGCAGGGTCGGATTTGTGTACCCAATGTTGATGGGCTTCGGGAGTTGATTCTAGAGGAGGACCATAGTCCGCGGTATTCCATTCATCAGGGTGTCTCGAAGATGTATCAGGATTTGAGATAGCACTATTGGTGGAGGCGGATAAAGAAAGATACAGTTGGATTTGTAGCTTGGTGCCTCAACTGTCAGCAGGTGAAGTATGAGCACCAGAGGCCGAGTAGGTTGCTTCAGCAGATAGAGATTCTAAAGTGAAAGTGGGAGCGGATCATTATGGACTTTGTAGTTGGGCCTCCACGGACTTTGAAAAAGTTTGATGCTATTTGGGTGATTGTGGATCGGCTGACCAAGTCCGCACACTTTATTCTTGTGTGTACTACTTATTCTCCGGAGTGGTTGGCAGAGTTTTATTTTCGAGAGATTGTTTTTCTGCATGGTATTCCAGTTCCATCATTTCGGATAGAGTTACTCAGTTCATATCACGGTTCTGGAGGGTTGTTCAGCATGAGTTGGTACTCGGGTGGAGTTGAGTATAGCATTTCACCCTCAGTCAGACGGACAGTCCGAGCACACTATTCAGATTCTTGAGGATATGCTCCATGCATGTGTGATTGAGTTTGGAGGGACGTGGGATCAGTTCTTGCCATTGGCGGAGTTTGCTTACAACAACTGCTATCAGTCCAGTGTTCAGATGGCACTTTATGTGGCTTTATATGGTAGGCGGTGTAGATCTCCGGTAGGTTGGTTTGAGTCGGGCGAGGATAGATTATTGGGCACAGACTTGGTTTAGGATGCTTTAGAGAAGGTTAAAGTGATTCAGGATAGACTCCGTACAGCCCAGTCCAGATAGAAGAGCTACACAGACCAGAAGGTTCGTGATGTTTCCTATATGGTAGGAGAGCGGGTTCTGCTTCGGGTATAGCCTATGAAGGGCGTTATAAGATTTGGGAAGAAAGGGAAGTTGAGTCCAAGGTTTATTAGTCCTTTTAAGATATTGGAACGTGTTGGGGAGGTTGCTTATGAGCTTTCCTTACCTCCCAGCTTGGCAGGAGTTCATCCGGTATTTCATGTTTTGATGCTTCGGAGGTGTCACGGTGATCCGTCGCACGTGTTAGATCTCAGTTCAGTCCAGTTGGACAAGGATCTATCTTATGTTGAGGAGCCAGTGGCGATATTGGACAGGCAGGTTCGAAAGCTGAGGTCAAGAACATTGCATCAATAAAGGTTCAGTGGCAGGGTCAGCCGGTCGAGGAGGCAACCTGGGAGACCGAGCAGGGTATGCACAACCGTTACCCTTATCTTTTCACTACTTCAGGTATGTCTCTATGCTCGTTCGAGGACGAACGAATGTTTAAGTGTAGGAGGATGTGACGACCCGGCCGAACATCTTAAGAATTTACGCCTCGATCCCCTATTAACTTTTCTCCCCATGTTTGTTCCTGCTATTGTGAGTTGCCGGGAGGAATTGTTTGGAGTTTCGGAGAGTTTTGGGACACTTAGTCTCTAAATGAGAGCTTAAGATTTGGAAATTTGACCGGAGTCGGTACAGTGTGAAGATAGCCTCGGAACGGAATTTTGATTTATCCGTTAGCTCTATTGGGTGATTTCGGGTTTAGGAGCATGTTCGGATTGTGTTTTAGAGACCTATAGCTAATTTAGGCTTGAAATGCCGAAAGTTGAATTTTTGAAGTTTCCGGTTCGATAGTGAGATTTTGATCTGAGGGTCGAAATGGAATTTCGGATGTTGGAGTAGCTCCGTAGTGTTGAATGTGACGTGTGTGCAAAATTTCAGGTCATTCGGACGAGGTTTGATAGACTTTTTGATAAAGCGTATTTTGAGAGTTTTTGAAGTTCTTAGGCTTGAATCCGATGCTAATTGGTTGATTCGATGTCATTTGAGGTGTTTTGGAGATTTGTATAAGTTTGGATATTGGTATATGACTTGTCCTTGCTTTTGGTTGAGGTCCCGAGGGCCTCGGGATGATTTTGGATGGTTAACGAGGAGTTGGAACTTGGAGTTTGCAGATGAAGTTCTTTGGGCTGCTGTCATAACCGCATTTGCGGTTGGGAGGCTGCAGATGCTACTCTCGTAGATGCGGAATTTATCCGCAGAATCGGCCATATGAGGAAAGGCGAAGAGCCACAGGTGCGGATGAGTTCACGCACCTGCGTGATCGCAGATGCGGTGAACAGGTCGCAGGTACGGACTTGGGGAATTAATGAGTTTTCGCAGGAGCGGTCATTCTTCCGCAGAAGCGGGACCTCCGGTGCTATCCCTTGACCGCTGAAGCGGAATTGCTGGGGTAGGAAATAGGAACTTCAAGGGTTTGGTTTCAAAAGATGAAAAAATTGATTTGGAGCTCGGGAGAGGGCGATTTTGGGAGCAATTTGAAGAGGAAATCAGTGGGTAACAATTCCTTAACCCTTTCTAGTTGTATTCCATTAATCTATTGTTCGTTTTGTCATTTAATTTCGGATTTGAGATGAAAATTTGGGAAAAATTGGAAGAAAGTTCTTAGACCTAGAATTCGAATTTTGATTGGGAATTTGACCTTGGATTTGGATAATTTTGGTACGCATGAACTCGTGAGAGTATGAGGATTCTGAAAATATAAATTTTACCCGATTTCGAGACATGGGCCCGAGGGGCATTTTGGTCATCTTATCTAATTTTGCTTATTAGCCTAGAATATATTTGTAGAATCAGTTACTTGAAGTGTTATTTACATTATGCAATTGAATTGAATAGATTTGGGTCATTTGGAGTCGAGTACTCGTGGCAAGAACGTGGTTTCGGGTTGATTTTGAGCCGGTTCGAGATAAGTGGCTTGCCTAACCTTGTGTGGGGGACTTTTCCCCTTAGGATTGGTATTGTGATAATTGAAATGCCTTGTACGTGAGGTGACGAGTGCGTACTTGTGCTAATTGTTGAAAACCCTATTTTCATTAAGTAACTTTAATTGTGTTTTCCCTTCCTATTTATTCTACTTGCACTTTTAAACCTGCTGTTAGCTTAGAAAAGCATGTCTAATTGACTTAATTGCTTTATTTACTTTAACTGCCTTATTTGGATTACGTGAAGCATGCTAGGTTAGAATTGCTTGTGTTACTTTGGTATGAAGTTGAGTTTATTTGAGTATTCATTGTGCCATTATTGTGTGTTTTACTTTGGGACTATGGGACGGCATCCCGGGAGATCCCCTGCACGCATTTCTGATGTGAGCTGAAGTGCGGGCTACTGAGAGATCCCCAGACGTATTATATTGAGGATACCAAGAGATCCTCGAGATACCAAGAGATCCCTAGCATATATTGAGGATACTGAGAGATCCTCGGGATACCAAGAGATCCCTAGCATATATTGAGGATACCGAGAGATCCTCGGGATACCAAAAGATCCCTAGCATACATTGAGGATACCAAGAGATCCTCGGGATACTGAGAGATCCCCAACACGTATATTGAGGATACCAAGAGATCCTCGGGATACCAAGAGATCCCTAGTATATATTAAGGATACCAAGAGATCATCGGGATACCAAGAGATCCCTAGCATACATTGAGGATACCAAGAGATCCCTAGCATACATTGAGGATACCAAGAGATCCTCGGGATATGAAGAGATCCCTGGCATACATTGAGGATACCAAGAGATCCCCGGGATACTGAGAGATCCCCGGTTATTATCTTTGTGAAGAGTGGTATTTCCTTGTTATTGTTTTTGTCTCTGTTTTAGTTGTTGTTATCCTTATTATCATGTATTAATTCTTACTATTAGTTTTCAACTATACTTCTTATCTAATTCTGTTATACCTGATATTTCATTTAATCTTAGTAGGGTCCTAACCTTCCTTGTCACTACCCGACCGAGGTTAGGCTTGGCACTTACTGAGTACCGTTGTGGTGTACTCGTGCCCTTTCTGCACTTGTTTATCATGTGCAGATCTAGGTACCTCCATTCTGATTTATCACTCGTGAGACGAGGCGCTTGTAGAGACTCCGAGGTATATCTGCCGCGTCCGTAGACCGAAGAGTCTCTTTCTACTCCCCCTTTTTGCATTGGCCCTTCTGTACTTTCGTTTCCTTGTTAGATATTCTGGAGCTAGATGCTTGTAGAAAATTCAAGGCTTGTGATCATGAGATTCACGGTTTTGGGAGATGTGTTTAGCTTTCTAGAATTATTATTGTGTATGCCAAGTGGCACTTTAAATTACTGTTTTATTTCACTACTTCGGTTTTAAATTATTTCTTCCTCAATTTGGTTTATTTTTCCGCATTGTTAGGCTTACCTAGTCGTAGTGACTAGGTACCATCACGATGGTTCACGGAGGGCGAACCGGGGTCGTGACATGCAATATCGTGGAAATCATCTAAACAGACGATCATTGCTAGATCGACTATGGAGTCAGAGTTTGTAGCTCTGGAGTTAGCTGTTCTCAGGTTGAGTGGCTAAGAAACTTCTTAGCTAATATTCCATTAATAAAGGACGTATTGTCTCCTGTGTCTATACACTGTGATTTCCAAGCGGCAATAGGTATTGCAAAGAATAAATCCTATAATTGTAAAAGTAGACACATTAAATTGAGACATGATGTCATAAAACAGCGATTGAAAGATAGAATAATTTTCATTGACTATGTGAAGTCATAGATAAATTTGTCCGATCCTCTAACTAAATATGTAGGAAGAAAATTAATTCTTCAAACCTCAAAAGATATGGAGTTAAGGCCGACATATTTTCAATAGAGATGATAATCCAACTTATGTGATTGGAGATCCTATGAAGTAGGTTCATATAGGTAATAACAAGTCAATATTGACACGGAAGCACTAAAAAAGAGTGCTTAACTGCTACTAATTGAGAGGATAAGTTATAACTCTTAATGAAATTCATATTCCTTATGGATGGTCTATTTAAAAGTAGTATACACTTGATGAATTCACCTATATGAGAGTGGAGTGGGCCGCTCCTATGAGATTTTGGTCTAGTCTCTAGAACTCTCATAAATTACCAGGCACGCGCATGGTCTAGTGGCGCAAAACTGTGTTGAACAATAAAATTGTGAGGATCAAAATGTGATTGATAGAATCTCTAACTTACAATAAGAATTATTAGTTCATAGAAATATTATATTTCACCAGTAATTCTGTGAGTTAAATTTTATTGGTCTAAGTTTGGTTCATAGTCCAGAAGACACCAAACCTATTACATTTAGACCATGCAAATCCAGCAAGTCAACTCTTCCATTCCTTTATCCTATAAATGTTGAAAATATGTGGGGATTGTGATAGTATTTTCAAAATTTTAATAGCCATGTATCTTTTTTAATTTTACACGTGTCCTATATATTTCCAAAGTGGCTTCTTGCATGAAGCCTTGTGTCCAAATACTCTTAGATAATTGGTACATGGCAAGAGTTTTTGCATGTGGCAATATTTCAAAGTTATTGTGGACAAATGGCTTATTTTGTCCAAGTGTCCTTCCAAGAGAAAGAGTGGCATCTCGCATGTTTGTTCATGGACAAGTGTTAACCACTTGTCAAGATTATCATTATTATTCTTGCCTATATATAGCCACATTTCGCCCCATCCGGATTATCAACAAAAGAAAGAAAATTATCTTCACCTTTGTGGTCAATCATTACCTATCTATGTAGCCATTATCAAAGCAATTATTAAGCTTTCTTCTGTAGTACCATTTCGTCCAAATTGTCATTCACAAGTTATTTCTTTTACAGTTTTCCAACTTGCTGTATTTATTATTAATATTTTGCCGATTCTTGTATTCTCTAAATAAATAGAGATGAGCTTATTTAATCCTGGAAAAATATTTCACATTGCTGAAATAGTTTCTTAGGACAGTGCCCAGCATGACTTAAGCCAATTTGTGTATTTGCTTACAAATAGTATTATTATCATTATTTTCAAGTGTTATTTCCCTACATTGCTCAAGTTCAGATGGGAAATATCCAACCTTAAATAGTGATTGTGCTACTTAATATTAACTAGTCAGAATTTGAACACATAACATACACATTTTAGTTTTTCTTTTTTGTTTTCTAAGTACATGAAAAACGTCCCAGATATCATGCTAATTGTGACCCATGTATATTATGTGAAGTCTTCAAAACTCTATACCCTGTTTCCATAAATTTCTAACTACTCGCAATGGATGGTTGTTGTTCTCTTGAAGCTAGCCTTTATTCTTTTTGGAAGTCATGACAGACGGACTCGCTTTGAGTTCGCTTCCTGTTTGGCTTGACTTTTCCTTCTTCCGATGGTTGCTCCTATAACTTGGGCTTGAAGCTTCTATTAGCACTGAGGTGAGATATGAGATAGTATAGAAGGGGAGTGTTGAGTCCCATATTATATTTGATCTCTAAGTTCGTACATAACAATCCTGGGTGGGTCATCACTTGTAGGAATGACATAATGCTAATCCATGTTCCACACGGCCAAGGAAGCATCAGTTTTTCTAATGATCCAAAAGGTCATCACTTATATTACAACTAAATTCTGTATTTCGAGGCCTTAAAAATCTCTTTATGTCTCACCTCGATTTGTGTGCGCATTTCCGGAAAGCTTTTATGTAAAAACTAAGTAAAATAAGAAAATTAGCTTTTTAAATTGAATAAAGTTGACTTCGATCAATATTATTGGTAAACAGACCCAAACTCGTGATCTGATGGTCTCGTAGAGTCCGTAGTAACATATGGGACTTGGGTGTATGCTCGGAATCGAATTCCGAGGTTCCAAGCCCCAAAAATGAATTTTTAAAGAAAATTATTTTCTGGAAAATATAAAGGTTTTTAGAAGTGAATTGATGCATTTTCTTGATGGGATCGGGTCCGTATCTTGGTGCCGGAGCCCGGTACAAGTTTGAAATAATAATTAAGATGAATCTGTAAAATTTGGTAAAGATCTGAGTTGGTTTGGTATAAAACGAACCTATAGTTGAGAAAATAGTAATTTTGATGTTCTTGAGTGATTTCATGAATTTGGGGTTTAATTCATAGTTGTTGATGTTATTTTGATGATTTGATCACACGAGCAAGTCCGTATGATATTTTTGGATAAGGTGCATGTTTGGTTTGGAGCCCCGAGGGCTCGGGCGAGTTTTGGATAGGCCACAGAGTGAAATTGGACTTAGGAGAATTGCTGGTGTGTTGCCGATGTGTAGCAGGCCTCTGATCTCGCAAATGCGAGATCAGGAATTCAATTGTGATGCAAGCAGGGGTCGCAAATATGAGACTTTTGTCGTAAATGCAAAGAACCCAGGGCCACCCTTGTCTCGCAAATGCGAGGTATACCTCGCAAATGTGAAGTCTTCAGCACATGCCCAGAAGTCGCAAAAGCGACGATTCCTTTGCAAATGCGAAGGAAGCAGGAGTCGCAAATGCGACATATACCTCACAAATGTGAAGGTAGCAGGGTCCACCAGGGTTCGCAATTGCGAACCCTGGTCGCAATTGCGACATCAAAGACCTGTTAAATGAATTTCATACGGGATTTCAACCATTTTTACAACTTTCTCAAAACCTAAACTCTCTTGGGCGATTTTCTAAAGAAAAGTTCTTCTCCAAATCAATTGTAAGTCATTTCTAACTCATTTTGTTTAATCTATAACATCTTTTCACATTATTTCAATCCAAAATCAAGGGTTTTCATGGGGGAAATTGGGTGTTTTGGGTAGAACTTAGGATTTTCAAATTTTGGGGATTTGGACCTCGATTTGAGGTCCAATTTCAAAACAAATTATATATTTGGGTTCGTGGGTGAATGGATAATCAGGTTTTGGTTCGAACCTTGGGTTTTGACCATGTGGGCTCGGGGTCGATTTTTAACTTTTTGGGAAAATCATTGGAAAACCTATTTCCATGCATTAGAATTGATTCATTTAGCATTTATTTATATCGTTAAGTAAATTGTGGCTAGATACAAGCGAATTGGTGGTAGAAACAAGAGGTAAAGCAATAGTTGAGGCTTGAATTGTGTCTGTGGCATTGAGGTAAGTGTTTGGTCTAACCTTAGCTTGAGGGATTATGAGTTGTGTCTTATTTTCTATGTGTTAATTGTTGAGTACGACGTATAGGCATGGTGACGAGTATTTATGCATCGGTGTCAAGCATGCCCGTAAGTGTTCTTGATAAATACTACAAATGCCTAAGTTGTTGATTCTCTGTGTTGCGCAAGAATTATGATTATTCTCGTGGTATTTGGTTGTTGTTGAGTATTTGTTCCAGTTGAGGTTTGATTTGTGAAGTTAAATATCGGTATAAGTTTGGTTATAGCTGATTCCCTTGCTGGGGCGTGTTTAATTCTTATCGTTGGTTCCCTTGCCGGGATGTGCTTATTCTCATTGTTGATTCCTTTGTCGGGACATTGTTGTTTCCTTATTGTTCCCTTGCCGGGATTCATTGGTGATTAGTGTTGAATTGTATACTGGGATCGGGTTGCACGCCGCAACAATATTATATCGGATTGGGTTTCACGCCACAACATGGAGTAATAAGGAAGGACATGAGGGGTTGGGTTGCACGCCACAACAGTGATATATGATTGGATCGGGTTGCACGCCGCAATAGTGATATATGATTGGATCTGGTTGCACGCCACTACAATGATATATGATTGAATCTGGTTGCACGCCACATCAGTGTTATATGATTTGGATAGGGTTGCGCGTCGTAACAATAAATGATAAAAATGGATATTGATTTGTTACTGTTTCCTTATTCTTATCGATGCAAACCTTAAAATGTTCTTTATGTTTTTCTCCTAAGTTACTGTTGGTAATTGATATTTTCCCACAGCATTTATCCCCTTCCTATCTTTAACTACTAGTTTCCGTTATTATTTCTTGCCATATATGCTTTAACTGCACAGGTTTATTTGGTAGTCGTGTCCTTGCCTCGTCACTACTTCGCCGAGGTTAGGCTCGACACTTACCAGCACATGGGGTCAGTTGTGTTGATACTACACTCTGCACTGTGTGCAGATTCTGGTGCTGGAGCATTTGGACCGTAGAGAGAGGTTGCTACCTTCAGTCTATTAGGAGACCCGAGGTAGTCCTGCAGGCATCCGCAGGCCTTGGCGTCCCCTCCCTATCTTGCTTCTTTCTGCCATTTTATATTCCAAAGACAGACATGTCTTTCTTGTTCAAACTTTATTTGTAGTTTTCTTAGATAGTCCGTGAGATTGTGACACCAGTTCTGGGTAGTTTATGTTATAGATTCGTATTGCTATTGGCTTAAATTGTTACATTTCATTCTTCCACTTTATTATTTCCGTTGTTTATATAATGTTAATTCATAACTGTTATAGGATTAAAAATGGAAAAGCTAAAATATTTGGATGATTGGCTTGCCTAGCTTTCACTAGTAGGCGCCATCACGACTCCCGAGGGTGGGAAATCCGGGTCGTGACAAGTTGGTATCAGAGTTCTAGGTTGCTTAGGTCTCACAATTCACATACAAGCTGAGTAGAGTTTGAGGGATGGGTGCAGAGATGTCTTTAATTATCCCCAGAGGCTACAGAGTTAGGAAAAACTTCACATCTATTCTTCTTTGCCATGCAATTTTGTTCTCTCACTGCTAAATTAAACCCTTTACTCTTGTTCTTTCACGAATGGTGAGGTCACGAACCGCTTCTTCAGCCGAGCAACAACTCAGACCAGTGATGGATCAACTACATCTTCAGATGCCTTGTGGCCGAGGCCGTGCTAGAGGCCGAGGCAGGGGCAGAGCTCAGCCTAGAGTAGCAGCACCAGCGGCGGAGCCTCAGGTTGAGTTTGATGATGAGGTTCCGACCCAGACAGTTCCTGTGGGCCCAGCTTAGGTCCCAGAGGGGTTCATTGCTATACTAGTACTCCAGGATGCTCTAGTCCATCTAGTGGGCCTTATGGAGAGTGTCACCTGGGCAGGCTTACTTCCTATAGTACCAGCCATCTCTCAATATGGGGGAGGAGCACAGACTCCCGGTACCCGCACTCCAGAGCATATGGCTCCCCAGGTTCAGAGTCCAATAACTCAGCCAGTTGGAGCAGTTCAGCCAGGTATGGTAGCTCAGACCAGTGATGGAGCAGCTATGTCTGCCGATGCCTTATGGAGGTTGGATAGGTTCACTAAGCTGTTCACTACTACTTATGGTGGTACATCTTCAGAGGATCCCCGTAATTACTTAGACAACTATCATGAGGTTCTTCAGAACATGGGGATAGTGGAGACCAATGGGGTCGACTTTGCTGCTTTTCGTCTATCAAGTTCCACCAAGACTTGGTGGAGGGATTATTATTTTTCTAGGCTAGCTGGATCACCTGCCTTGACTTGGGATCATTTCTCTCAGCTATTTCTGGAGAAGTTTCTTCATATCACTCAAAGGGAGGACTACGGGAGGTAGTTTGAGCGTCTCCAGCAGGGTTCTATGACCGTCACTTAGTACGAGGCCAGATTCATTGCTTTGGCCCGTTATGCTCTTATCGTACTTCCCACCAAGAGAGAGAGGGTGAGGAGGTTCATTGAGGGACTCGCTTAGCCGATTCGATTGCATATGGATAAGGAGACTGGGAGCGAGATTTCTTTTCAAGATGTGACCAATGTGGCCAGGAGAGTTGAGGTGGTTCTATCATAGGGTAGTGTTCAGGGGTATGACAAGAGGCCCCATCATTTAGGCAGGTTCAGTGGTGCCTCATCAAGAGGCAGGGAATCCTTTGGTAGCGGCCATCCTCCCAGGCTATTTCATTCAGCACTTCAGACTTATCATGGTGCTTCAGATGGTCGTGGTTCTCATATACAGTATTCTGATCAGCAGTCCTACCGTGCACCATCAACTCCTATCAGAGCACTTCTTATACAGAGCTATTCTCATGGATAGCCGGCCTTCCTAGGTCAGTCTCAGTTCCCTCAGCCGTAGCACTCAGGTGAATGCTTTGAGTGCGGTGAGTATGGTCATATCCAGAGGGCTTGTCCGAGATTAGTGGGTGTTCAGTCGTAGCAGTAGGGTTCCCGTACTATGGTTCTAGCACTAGGTGTTCCACCACCAGCTCAGCCAGCTAGGGATGGGGTAGAGGTGCTAGAGGTGGAGGTCATGCCTCTAGAGGTGGAGGCCAGCCAGCAGGAGGCCTTCCTACAGATGTAATTCAGAGTGGTGGGCTCCAGCCCCGATGTTATGCCCTTCCAGCCAAGCCTGAGGATGAGGCTTCCGATGCGGTTATCACAGGTACTGTTCTGCTTTGTAGTAGAGATGCTTCAGTTTTATTTGATCCAGGATCTACATACTCCTATATGTCATCTTATTTTTCACTGTATCTGGTCATGCCTAGTGTTTCCTTGTGTGCTCCTATATATGTGTCTACGCCGATGGGTGATTCTATTGTGGTAGATCGTGTCCATCGTTCATCTATAGCCGTGATTTGGGGTCTTGAAACTCGAGTAGATTTGTTGCTTTTGGACACGTTTGATTTTGGTGTCATATTGGGGATGGACTGGCTATCACCTTACCATGCTATCTTGGACTGTCATGCCAAGACTGTGACATTAGCCTTACCGGGTTTACATCGTTTAGAGTGGAGAGGGACTCCTGGTCATTCTACCCGTAGGGTTATATCATATATGAAGGCTCGGCGTATGGTCGAGAAGGGGTGTTTGGCCTATTTGGCATATGTTTGTGATTCTAGTGCCGAGGTTCCTTCTATGGATTCTGTGCCATTGTTCATGAGTCTCCTGAGGTATTTCCTTCAAACCTGCCGGGTATGCCGCCCTATAAGGATATTGACTTCTGCATTGATTTGGCTCTGGGCACTCAGCCCATTTCTATTCTGTTGTATCGTATGACCCCGCCTGAGTTGAAAGAATTGAAGGAGCAGTTGCAAGACTTGCTTGATAAGGGCTTTATTAGACCTAGTGTCTCGCCTTGGGGTGCGCCGGTATTGTTTTTTAAGAAGAAGGACGGATCGATGAGGATGTGTATAGATTACCGGTAGTTGAACAAGGTTACAATCAAGAATAAGTATCCATTACCAAGGATTGATGATTTGTTTGATCAGCTTCAGGGTGCCAAAGTATTTTCAAAGATTGACTTGAGATCTGGCTATCATCAGTTGAGGATTAGGGCATCCGATGTCCCTAAGACAGCTTTTCGCACTCGGTATGGGCATTAAGAGTTTTTGGTGATGTCATTTGGGTTGATAAATGCCCCAGCAACTTTTATGTATTTGATGAACCGAGTGTTCAAGCCTTACTTAGATTTGTTCGTGATAGTCTTCATTGATGATATTTTGATCTACTCCCGTAGCCGGGAGGAGCATGAGCAGCATCTGAGAGTTGTTCTTCAAACCTTGAGAGATAGTCAGTTGTATGCTATGTTTTCGAAGTGTGAGTTCTGGTTGAGTACAGTTGCATTCTTGGGTTACCTTGTTTCAGCAGAGGGTATTCAGGTGGATCCGAAGAATATGGAGGCAGTCAAGAACTGGCCTAGACCCGCATCAGCTACAGAGATCCAGAGTTTCTTGGGTTTGGTGGGCTATTACCGTCGGTTTGTGGAGGGGTTTTCATCTATTGCAGCCCTGATGACCAGGTTGACCCAGAAGGGTGCCTAGTTCAGGTGGTCGGACGAGTGTGAGGCTAGCTTTCAGAAGCTCAAGACAGCTTTGACTGTGGCACCAGTGTTGGTTTTGCCCACAGATTCAGGGCCATATACAGTTTATTGTGATGCATTTCGTATTGGACTTGGTGCGGTGTTGATACAGGATGGCAAGGTCATTTCTTATGCTTCGCGACAGTTGAAGATTCATGAGAAGAATTATCCAGTTCGTGATGTGGAGTTAGCAGCTATTGTTCACGCGCTGAAGATTTGGAGGCATTATCTGTATGGCGTGTCATGTGAGGTGTTCACGGATCATAAGAGTTTACAATATTTGTTCAAGCAGAAGGAGCTAAATTTGAGGGAGAGAAGGTTGTTGGAGCTATTGAAAGACTATAATATCACCATCTTATATCATCCGGGAAAGGCCAATGTGGTGGCCGATACTTTGAGTAGAAAGTCAGCCAGTATGGCCAGTCTTGCGTATATTCCAGTCGGTGAGAGACCTCTTGCTTTGGATGTTCAGGCTTTGGCCAATCAGTTCATGAGGTTGGATTTTTCTGAGCCCAATCGTGTTCTAGCTTGCACAGTCGCTCGTTCTTCATTATTTGAGCGTATCCGAGATCGGTAGTATGATGATCCTCATTTGCTTGTCCTTAGAGACATAGTGCGGTACGGAGGTGCCAAGCAAGTTACAGTTGGAGATGATGGAGTTCTGAGGATACAGGGTCGTATTTGTGTGCCTATGTGGATGGACTTCGTGAGTTGATTCTAGAGGAGGCCCATAGTTCCCGGTATTCTATTCACCCGTGCGCCGCTAAGATGTATCAGGACTTGCGGCAGCATTATTGGTTGAGAAGGATGAAGAAGGACATTGTTGCATATGTGGCTCGGTATTTGAACTATCAGCAGGTAAAGTACGAGCATCAGAGATTGTTTCAGAGGATTGAGCTTCCTGAGTGGAAGTGGGAGCGTATCACTATGGACTTTGTTGTTGGACTCCCGCGGACTCAGAGGAAGTTCGATATAGTGTGGGTTATTGTTGATAGGCTGACCAAGTCAGCACAATTCAATCCTATGGTGGTTTCCTACTCTTCTGAGCGGTTGGCAGAGATTTCTATCCGGGAGATTATTCATCTTCATGGTGTGCCCGTGTCTATCATTTCGGACCGAGGTACGCAGTTTACCTTGCATTTCTGGAGGGTAGTTTAGCATGAGTTGGGCACACGGGTCGAGTTGAGCACATCATTTCATCCCTATATGGACGGACAGTCCGAGCATGCTATTCAGATTTTAGAGGATATGCTCCGAGCTTGTGTTATGGACTTTAGAGGTTCGTGGGATCAGTTCTTGCCTTTAGCATAGTTTGCCTACAATAAAAGCTACCAGTCGAGCATCTAGATGGCTCCTTATGAGGCTTTATATGGTAGGCGGTGTAGGTCACCGGTTGGATGGTTTGAGTAGGGAGAGGCTTGGTTGTTGGGCACGGATCTAGTACAGGATGCCTTGGACAAGGTCAGAATTATTCAGGATAGGCTTCGTACAGCTCAGTCCATGCAAAAGAGTTATGCCAATTGTAAGGTTCGTGATATGGCATTCATGGTCGGCGAGCGGGGGTTGCTTCGGGTGTCGCCTATGATGGGGGTGATGAGATTTGGGAAGAGGGGAAAGCTTAGCCCTAGATTCATTGGTCCGTTTGAGATTCTTGATCGAGTGGCAGAGGTGGATTACAGACTTGCATTTCCGCTGAGTTTATCAGCCGTGCATCCAGTGTTTCATGTGTCAATGTTTCGGAAGTATCACGGCGATCCATACCACGTGTTAGACTTCAGTACTGTCTAGTTGGACAAGGACTTGTCCTATGAGGAGGAGCCGGTAGCTATTTTAGACCGACAGGTTCGTCAGCTGAGATCGAAGAGTTTCCCTTCTGTTCGTGTTCCATGGAGAGGTCAGCCTGTTGAGACAGTGACCTGGGAGTCCGAGTACGATATGCAGAGCCGATATCCCGATCTTTTCTCCAACTCAGGTACTTTTCTTATGTCCGTTTGAGGATGAACGGTTGTTTTAGAGGTGGAGAATGTGATGACCCAAAAGGTCATCACTTGTATTACAAGTAAATTCTGTGTTCCGAGATATTAAAAACCTCTTTATGTCTCACCTCGATTCGTGTGCACAGTCCAGGCACATTTCCGAAAAGCTTTTATGTGAAAACTAAGTAAAATAAGAAAATTAGCTTTTTAAATTAAATAAAGTTGACTTTGGTCAACATTCTTGGTAAATGGATCGGGACCTGTGATATGATGGTCTCGTAGGGTCCGTAGTAAAATATGGGAGTTGGACGTATGCCCAGAATCGAATTCCGAGGTCCCAAGCCCGAGAAATGAATTTTTAAAGAAAATTATTTTCTGGAAAATATAAAGGTTTTTAGAAGTGAATTGATGCATTTTCTTGATGGGATCGGGTCCGCATCTTGGTTCTGGAGCCCGGTACAAGTTTGAAAAATAATTAAGATGAATCTGTAAAATTTGGTAAAGATCGGAGTTGGTTTGGTATAAAACGGACCTATAGTTGAGAAAATAGTAATTTTGATGTTTTTGAGTGATTTCATGAATTTGAGGTTTAATTCATAGTTGTTGATGTTATTTTGATGATTTTATCGCATGACCAAGTCCGTATGATGTTTTTAGGTTAGTGTGCATGTTTGGTTTGGAGCCCCGAGGGCTCGGGTGAATTTTGGATAGGCCATGGAGTGAAATTGGACTTAGGAGAATTGCTGGTATGTTGCAGATGTGTAGCCGGCCTCTGATCTCGCAAATGCGAGATCAGGCATCGCAATTGCAATGCAAGCAGGGGTCACAAATGCGAGACTTTTGTCACAAATGTGAAGAACCCAGGGCCAGCCTTGTCTCGCAAATGCTACATATACCTCGCAAATGCGAAGTCTTCAGCCCATGCCCAGAAGTCGCAAAAGCGACGATTCCTTCGCAAATGCGAAGGAAGCTGGAGTCGCAAATGCTACATATACCTTGCAAATGTGACATATCCCTCGCAAATGCGAAGGTAGCAGGGTCCTTAAGGGTTCGCAATTGCGAACCCTGGTCGCAATTGCGACATCAGAGACCTGTTAAATGAATTTCAGACGGGATTTCAACTATTTTTATAACTTTCTCAAAACCTAAACTCTGTTGGACGATTTTCTAAAGAAAGATTCTTCTCCAAATCAATTGTAAGTCATTTCTAACTCATTTTCTTTAATCTATAACATCTTTTCACATGATTTCAATCCAAAATCAAGGGTTTTCATGGGGAAAATTGGGTGTTTTGGGTAGAACTTAGGATTTTTAAAATTTGGGTATTTGGATCTCGATTTAAAGTCCGATTTCAAAACAAATTATATATTTGGGTTCATGGGTGAATGAGTAATTGAGTTTTGTTTCGAACCTCGGGTTTTGACCATGTGAGCCCGGGGTCGATTTTTGACTTTTTGGGGAAATCATTGGAAAACCTATTTTCTTGCATTAAAATTGATTCATTTAGCATTTATTGATATTGTTGCTAGATACAAGCGAATTGGTGGTGGAAACAAGAGGTGAAACGATAGTTGAGGCTTGAATTGTGTTCGTGGCATTGAGGTAAGTGTTTGGTCTAACTTTAGCTTGAGGGATTAGGAGTTGTGTCTTATTTGCTATATGTTAATTGTTGAGTATGGCATATAGACATGGTGACGAGTATCTATGCGTCAGTGTTAAGCATGCCCGTGAGTCTTAAATTGTAATCGTTGTGTTCTTGATAAATACTACAAATGCCTAAGTTGTTGATTTTCTGTATTGGGCAAGAATTATGATTATTCTCGTGGTATTTGGTTATTGTTGAGTATTGGTTCCAGTTGAGGTTTCATTTGTGAAGTTAAATGTCGGCATAAGTTTGGTTATAGATGATTCCCTTGCTGGCACGTGTTTAATTCTTACCGTTGGTTCCCTTGTCGGGATGTGCTTATTCTCATTATTGATTCCCTTGTCGGGACATTGTTGTTTCCTTATTGTTCCCTTGCCGGGATTCATTTGTGATTAGTGTTGAATTGTATACTGGGATTGGGTTGCACGCCACAACAATATTATATGGGATTGGGTTGCATGCCGCAACATGGAGTAATAAGGGAGGACATGAGGGGTCGGGTTGCACGCCGCAATAGTGATATATGATTGGATCGGGTTGCACACCGCAATAATGATATATGATTTGATCGGGTTGCACGCCACAACAGTATTATATAATTTGGATCGGGTTGCATGCCGCAACAATAAATGATAAAAGTGGATATTGATTTGTTACTGTTTCCTTATTCTTACCGATGCAAACCTTAAAATGTTCTTTATGTTTTTCCCCAAAGTTACTGTTGGAAATTGATATTTCCCCGCAGCATGTATCCCTTCCCATCTTTAACTGCTAGTTTTCGTTATTATTTCTTGCTATATATGCTTTAACTACACAGGTTTATTTGGTAGTCGTGTCCTAGCCTCGTTACTACTTCGCGGAGGTTAGGTTCGACACTTACCAGCACATGGGGTCGGTTGTGCTGATACTACACTCTGCAATGTGTACAGATTCTGGTGTTGGAGAATTTGGACTGTAGAGAGAGGTTGCTGCCTTCAGTCCATCAGGAGACCCAAGGTAGTCCTGCTAGGCATCCGCAGGCCTTGGCGTCCCCTCCCTATCTATCTTCTTTTTGTTCTTTTATATTCCAAAGAAAGACATGTACTTTCTTGTTCAGACTTTATTTGTAGTTTTCTTAGATAGTCCATGAGATTACGACACCAGTTCTAAGTGGTTTGTGTTATAGATTCTGATGTTCTAAACGTCAATACCACACAAGAGGGGGGGGGTGATTTGTGTAGTACCCAATTTTTCGATCTAGAAGAACATTTGCGGAATTTAAAAGAACAGAAAATAAAGAACTTTTACGTAGAAAACACCTGGCTCAAAAGGTGAAAAAACCACGACCTACCACTCAATAGGATTTTCCCAAACATCCACTAAAATCACTGAGCCAAAACAGCATTTACAAAAACTCTTTGTAAACCTATGGATTAACTCTAATCCTTGTGTAGCACACAACCTCAACTGTTGCGACACTTTCAAGTTAGCCTATAACTTGAACACTCAAAGTGCTTATTACAAATGCTTCTATGAAAGCTGAAAAGGTACAACTTTAAACCACCTACTACAATTGAACTAGAATAAGAATAAACACAATGGAACTGGTTCTTCTATCTCGTTCAAGTAGCTTCAGGTGTGCACACTTAAATCTCACATAAATTGCTTGTAAAATTGCCTTGCTCGTTTGCTCTCAATTTAGTTTTACTTCTGCGTGCGTGCAACACCTGTAAAAGAGAACAATCACTGTTATTTAATAAGTTAGTAATTAGAGTTTGATTGAGACTCAATTGTTGATCTTCCATCGAAGTTGAGTCCTTGTACAATACAAACTCCAACCCTATCCCTTATCTGGATTGTGTCCTCTTCCCATAAGGAGACTTTCTCTCCTCATCCAATATGCAACCTTTTCGATCAGTTCAGGAGATATTGTTGCTTGATCACTGAGACTTATCTCCTTCACGTGTATCTCACATGTCTAGGTTGATAAATATTGTGCCTCACATGATGGACCTGGTCCATGACTGAGTCCATTTGTCATTCTTCAAAACTTCACCTGAACTTGGGCCAACAAATTCCCCCTTTTTGATGATGACAAACTCTGTGCTTTTATTAATCAAAGAACCTGTAGGAACTCAGCTTGACCATCACCATATTAACTTGGAATTTTAACTTATCATCAAGGACCAGGTTTAATTAGGTTATAAATATCACATTATTCAGAATAAAAAATAAAGCACAATATCTCTTTCTCTTTTGACATCATCGAAAAGTTGCATACATTGTGCATCCCAGATTTTAGTAATTACTCATGGCCACTTGGGCAACTGCAAGTGAAAACATGGAGGAAATCATCAATAATCAACAAATATATTCAAACTATTAAGAGCAGAATCTTCATAGAACAAGAGAAACAGCAGTTGTCATTGATAAGATATGTTTCCACCACAAACCACAAAAAGAAAGAAAAACTTCCAAAACATGAGCAAAAACAAATAGAAAAAGTCCTTAATCTGGGTCACTGGGGGTACTAGACTGGTTCAGAAGACAACAACTGGACATCCTAAGGCTTGGAGGAACTAGAGGGCTGGGTTTGGAGAAGGTTGAGCATATTCTAAAGCATCCCATCACTCTTCTCCTTTTCTTTTGCTAGCTCAGTTCTAAGGCCATCTCTTTTAGTTTCGAGTTCAGCTACACGAGCCTGGAGCCTAGCAATTTCAGCATCCTTAGATCCACACTCTTGAACCAAAGCCCTAACCTTGCTGTTCACAGGTGTCTTCAGAGATGAACCAGGTTCAGTTGGGGTGGCATTGATTGGATAGTCACAAGCCAGAAGAGTCTTGACACCAAAGTGTTCCTTGATTGATGCCATCTCCTATTTCTTCAAAGGCACATTCAGCCTGTCCAGAACAGTAGTCAATATGAACCCATATGGGGTGGCATGAACCTTGGAGCCATTTATGACTCTGTCCAGTAATTTGACAATAAAGGCAGGCCAATTTATCTGCATTCCTCTCACAAGGCACTCCATAAGAACCAGGTCCATGTAGTTTGCAGTGTGCCTCCTCTCCTGTCTAGGCAGCAGACACTTGTTAATAAATTCAAACAAGACCTTGTGCTCAGGCCTCATCTCACTTTTCTGCACAAACCTGGCTTCAGGCACATCTTAAGCAGTTGCAGCGTCATAAAAATTCCTAGTGATTTGAAGAGCAGTAGGGAGAGAATCTAGACATGGCTACCTTTACCTTGTATAATCATCATACCCCTCACTAGGTATGCCTAGAATCTCACCCAATTTGAGTGCATCAAACTGCACCCTTACTCCTTTCACCAGACTGGTGACTACCCCATTCTTCACTGTGGCATTTGCCATAAACTCAATCAATTCTTTCCTAGCCAGCCTCCCATCTATTTCAAGGACCATGTCCTTCCAACCTTGTGCAGCTAGGGCATCCACCAATCTTCTCATTCCTGGCTCATCCAGGTCTCTCAATAGTCTTCCTTTCAAAAGTTTTCTTCTGTCAAAGATGACAAACCTATCTTGTTTCTTTTCATATTCCTTTTCTTCTTCTTCTCCACTCCATTCTTCTTCTTCCTCAGTAAGTTTTTTCTGCTTACCTTTCAATGCAGATCAGGTTCTTTTGGCTAAAGAGGGTTCATCAGATACAGGTTCAGAGGAAGACTTCTTGGAGGAACCTTGGCCCTTTTTGGTTTGGGTGTAGGAACCTCTACAGTTGTTCCCCTTTCTTGATGGACCAGTTCCATCTCCTCTTCTTCTTCTTCTGCAATCTAAGAACTCTCCACAACCTTTGCTTTTCCCTTCTCCTTCCTTTTCTTTTTGCTTTCTTCCAGAGCTTTCTGTAATGCAGCTTCACTTTGTTTGACCCTGCTTCTAGTGGCTCTTCCCTTAGGTACTGAAGGTACAGTAGGTTTTGGGGATGACATTTTGCTTTTCTTTGTTGGCTTGGAAGCAGTTTGAGCCTTTTGTGTGGAAGCTTTACGCTTCTTTGGATCATAACTGGCCCCAACTCTCTTCAGAAGATCAACAGTGTTTCCTCAGCAGATGAACCAAGTTCATCTTGTTGCTTGCTTAGATTCACAAGCCCTTCAGCCGCCTCCCTAGAACCACTTCCCCCTGACTTGTTTCCACCTTCTTCAACACCTCCACAGATAGCCAGAAATTTTTATTTCCCATTTCCCCTCTCATCACCACTTGCTCCCTCTCTCTCTTTTTCTTTCTTTTACCTCCACTTCTACTAGATTCAGCCCACTTTACATCTTTGACAGGACCAACCAAGACAAACCTATTTTCTATATTTTCAACCACAATAGAGAGTACCACACAAGAACTTACCTCACTAGGGGTTTCTTGAATTTTGGCAGTGTCAGAAGACCCATGTTCTTCACCTTTGCTGGCAAAAATAAAAGCTTCAGACTCAGAGCTTGAGTCAGATTTTTGAGTAGGACTTTCCTCCCTCTGGCTAGCCTTCAATTTCTCATTTAGAACTTTTCTTAGAGCTCTAGAAGCTACAGTTTTTCTGGCCAATATTTTTTGCCTACGAAACCTAGGTTTTGGGGTTTCACTAGGGGGTGTAGATGAGGATGTATTAGAAGGGGATACTGGTGGGTGAGTTCTAGGATTATCTTGGGAGTTAGTCATGGTGGATTATTTCTTGAGAAAAATTTGGAAATTTTTGGAGAGAAGAGGGGTGATCAGAACTTGAGAAGAGTTTTGACGGTTATGGGCTAATGAAAAAGAGATGTGGGGTGTATTTATAGATGATTAGACTTAAATGTAGTAACTACAACTTTTTCAGAGGTCAATTAGAAGTCTAATCAAGGTGTAATTCCGGTCTCTTAGTAATTATTAGGCATCGCTAGATTTTAGGCAAAAATCCCTATTTTTAGAGTTCTAGGGAAACGAAACTGGTTCAATTCTCAACGGATAAAATTTCTAGGAATTTAATGAATGTAGGACTTCTTCTCATGATTGGAAAAATAATCTTTCTAATTGTGCAGAGATAGAAAACATACCTGAGCTTTTCATATGAACACATACTGATGAACCAGGTTCTTTATATAGAACTCTCTTGAACATGCCTCAAATTCCAAAATAGAGGAACTTTGTAAGAGATCAGTGAGTCATACACATGTCACATGAGTATACTAATTAAAGTATGAAACTGAGTAAGAATTAATCTAGATATTTACACAAAGTTAGAACTCCTAACCAAAGAAATAAAAAAAATTCTTTCATTCATTTTTTTTTCATTGTATTCTAAACTGGACCTATTAGGTGATCTTAATCATCCCTAATTCCAACCTGTTCCTCTCAAAATTTTCTCTACTCAGTGCTTTAGTGAAATTGTCAGCTATTTGTTTATCAGTAGCACAGAATTCTATTGAAATCAATCCTTTTTCATAGTTATCTCTTAAGAAGTGGTGTCTAATATCTATATGCTTAGTCCTCTTATGATGAACAAGGTTCTTTGTCATACTTATAGCACTAGTGTTATCACAGAATATTGGAATACATCCCACTTCAATTCCAAAATGTACCAGTTGTTGTTTGATCCATAGCAATTAAGCACAACAAGAAGCAGCAGCAACATACTCAGCTTCAGTAGTAGATGGGGCCACAGAATTTTGCTTTTTGGTAGCCCATGACACAAGACATGAACCAAGAAAGTGTACCATACCTGAGGTGCTTTTCTTGTCCACTAAGAAACCTGCATAATCAGCATCAGCATATCCAACTAAATCAAAATTACTACCTTTAGGATACCAAAGACACAGATCAGTGGTGCCTTTCAGATATCTCAATATCCTCTTTACCGCGGTCGAGTGGGACTCTTTTGGATTTGCCTGAAAACGAGCACAAAGCCCTACACTGAAAACGATGTCAGGTCTGCTTGCCATAAGATACAAGAGTGAACCAATCATACCCTTATACAACTTTTGATCAACTGATGAACCAGGTTCATCAATATCTAATTTTGTGGCAGTTGTAATGGGTGTGTCTATTTCTTTAGATTCCTCCATTTTAAACTTTTTGATTAGCTCTTTTGTATACTTCTGCTGATGGATTATGGTTCCATTTGGACTTTTTTTGATCTGCAAGCCCAAAAAGAAGTTAAGCTCACCCATCATGCGCATTTCAAACTCACTGCCCATTAGTTTTGCAAAGTCCTTACTCAGCCTATCAGTGGTAGCCCCAAATATGATGTCATCCACATATATTTGCACAGCAAGGAGATTTTTACCTTTTTCCCTTAAAATAAGGTGCTGTCAATTTTACCTCTTTTGTAACCATGCTCCAGTAGGAATTTGGATAGTCGTTCATACCAAGCTCTTGGGGCCTGCTTGAGCCCATAGAGAGCCTTGTCTAACTTGTACACATGATTAGGAGATTCCTTGCTCTCAAACCCTAGAGGTTGTTTCACAAACACTTTTTCCTTTAGGTAGCCATTCAGGAAGGCACTTTTGACATCCATCTGATGAAGAGTGAATTCCATTTGTGCTGCAAAGGCTATGAGGAGTCTGATTGCCTCTAGTCTTGCAACTGGAGCAAATGTCTCATCATAGTCTATGCCCTCCTTTTGGATGTATCCTTGTACTACCAGTCTTGCTTTGTTTCTTGTAACTGTTCCATCTTCATCAAGTTTGTTTCTGAAGACCCATTATGTACCAATGACTGATCTGTCCTTGGGTCTCAGAACTAGATGTCAAACTTGACTTCTTTCAAATTGGTTGAGTTCATCTTGCATTGAATTCACCCAATTTGCATTATGCAAAGCCTCAACAACATTTTTAGGATCAATAAGAGATAGGAAAGCATCAAAAGCACACAAATTCTTTAGCTGTGATCTAGTTTTGACTCCAGATGTTGGATCAGTAATAATGTTCTCAAATGGGATGAGAACTTTGATACTTGTGAGGTTTCACAACCAACTGGTTTCTGCTAGATTTCTCTCCCATGTTCTGTTGCTAAGGAACAGGTTCATGAACAGGTTCCTCTAGGGGGTTTAATTCAATTTCTCCTTGATTAGTTCCTCCTGTCAGGTTGCCCTGATTTGAAGGACCTGTTCCATCACCTGTTCCTTCTTTTGATGCCACTTTGACTTGTGCTGGGGATTCAGTCAATTCCTTTACCAATCCAATGGCTTTATCTTCATGTTCCTGTCTCTCGGAAAGAATGTTAGTTTAATCAAATACTACATGTACACTTTCTTCTACACACAAAGTTCTTTTATTGAACACTTTATATGCTTTGTTATGTGAAGAATATCCCAAGAATACTCCCTCATCACTTCTGGGATCAAACTTACCTAGGGAGTCTTTTCCATTATTATGCACATATCACTTGCAACCAAATTCCCTAAGATGGGATATGTTTGGTTTTCTCCCTTTAAGTAACTCATAGGGAGTCTTCTCTACCAGAGGTCTGGTCATGCATCTATTGATTATGTAACATGCAGTGTTTACGGCCTCTGCCCAGAAGCTGTTGGGCAATTTACTAGAAAACAGCATGGTTCTAGCCATGTCCTCAAGAGTTCTATTCTTCCTTTCAACTACTCCATTTTGTTGAGGGGTCCTAGGGGCAGAGAAATTATGATCTATACCATTTTCATCACAGAATTCAGCAAACTTGGAATTTTCAAATTCAGTTCCATGATCAGAACTAATGGATGCAAGTTGATTTCCTAATTGTTTCTGAGTTTTTCTAACAAATGCAATAAACATGTCAAATGCTTCATCTTTGGAGGTTAGAAATAGAACCCAGGTAAATCTAGAATAATCATCGATAAGCATCATTACATATTTCTTTCCACCTCTGCTCATGGTTCTCATTGGACCACATAGATCCATATGGACCAGTTCTAACGACTTGGTTGTACTTACCATTTTCTTGCTTTTGAAGGATGATCTTACCTGCTTCCCCCTTGCACATGCCTCACAAACTTTGTCATCCTTGAACTTGATATTAGGTAACCCTATCACCAAGTCTTTAGAGACTAATTTGTTTAGCTGATTTAGACTTGCATGACCAAGTCTTTTGTGCCACAGAAGGGGATCATTAACCAACACACTTAAGCAAGTGAGTTCATTTTCTGAGAGAGTAACAAATCTACAATGTAAATGTTGTTAACTCTTTTTCCCTGCAAAACAATTTTGTCAGTGGTAAGGTTAATCACAAAGCATTTGGTAGAGGTAAAAGCTACAAGATTACCTTTGTCACACAATTGTGACACACTTATTAGTCTATATTTCAAGCCATCTATCATGTAGACATTCTCTATGGAATGAGAATCTGTTTTGCCTATCTTTCCAACCCCAATGATCTCACCTTTCTTTCCATTACCAAAGGAGACATCACCTCCTTTTAAGTCCTCAAGTGAAAGGAACTGGTCCTTGTTCCCAGTCACATGTTTTGAGCAGCCACTATCCATGTACCATATTTGGCTGCTCCCTTTCACTTGGACCTCTTGTTCATCATCTGATTCTCCGATGGCCATCAGTGTTTGCTCTTCTTCAGCTTCATCTTCCGAATCTTCATCTGAAGTTTCTCCCCAAGCAGCAACCATAGCCTTGGTTGAACCTTTGTTCCTTTTTGGTTGAACATGTTCCTTCTTCCTGTTCTTTTATTCAGCCCTTTCTTTCTTTCACTCAATTTCCCATTGAGGGCAGTTCTTGATCATGTGATCAGTCTTACCACACTTGTAGCAACCCTCATTGGTCTGTTTCTCAGGAGCTCTTGACTTGTTGAAGGTTGTACCTCTTGAAGAACCTTTTCCTCTCATCGGGTACTTTTTGAACTCTCTAGTGATCATAGCCATCTCATCATCTTCCAGATATGAACCTTCAGCAATTCTGAGAGCTAGGCTTCTCTCCTTCTTGGGTGTATCCATCTTCATGGTTTGCCTTCTCAGTTCGTAAGTAGTAAGATTTCCAATCAGTTCATCTAGTCTGAGAGTAGAAATATTCTTGGATTCCTGAATGGTCGTGATTTTGCTTTCCCATGAGACTGGCAGAACCCTTGTTAGGATTTTCTCAACCTTTTCTTCCTCAAGAATAATCCTTCCAAGAGACTTAAGTTCATTTGTCAGTGTAGTGAACCTAGTATACATCTCTTGAATAGTTTCTCCTTACTTCATAGTAAAATTCTCATATTGAGAATACAACAGTGTTCCTCTGGATCTTTCACTTGAGGTGTTCCTTCATGAGCAACTTGCAAAGTGTCACATATCTCTTTGGCAGTAGTACAGCTTTGGATCCTACTGTACTCATCTGGACCTAGCCCACACACAAGCCATTTCTTGGCCTTAGCATTTTTCTCCCACCTTTTTAGGTCTTCAGTAGTACAGTCAGCCCTTGTCTTTAGCACAACCACTCCTTCCTTATTTTTCATTGTAGTTTCCAAAGGACCATCAGTGACTATGTCCCAGAGTTCATAGTCTTCTCCTATGATGTGATCTTTCATCCTGTTCTTCCACCAAGAGTAGTACTATCTATTGAACAGTGGAGGCCTGGCAGTGGATTTCCCTTCCCAGTTCCCAGGTGGTGCACTCATGTTGATCTTTTCCTAAGGTGTTAGCCTCTTCAAGGATAACCCGCTCTGATACCAATTGATATTCTAAACGTCAATACCACACAAGAAGGGGAGTGATTTGTGTGGTACCCAATTTTTCGATCTAGAAGAACCTAGTTCTTTTAGGTGTTCTAACTACTACTGTTGCGGAATGTAAAAGTACAGAAAATAAAGAACACCGAGATTTTTACGTGGAAAACACCTGGCTCAAAAGGTGAAAAAACCACGACCTACCACTCAGTAGGATTTTCCCAAACATCCAGTGAAATCACTGAGCCAAAACAGCATTTACAAAAATTCTTTGTAAACCTAAGGATTGACTCTAATCCCTGTGTAGCACACAGCCTCAACTGTTGCGACACTTTTAAGTTAGCCTATAACTTGAACACTCAAAGTACCTATTACAAATGCTTCTTTGAAAGCTGAAAAGGTACAACTTTAAACCACCTACTACAATTGAACTAGAATAAGAATAAACACAACAGAACTGGTTCTTATATCTCGTTCAAGTAGCTTCAGGTGTGCACAATTAAATCTCACATAAATTGATCGCAAAATTGCCTTGCGCGTTTGCTCTCAATTTAGTTTTACTTTTGCGTGCGTGCAACACCTGTAAAAGAGAACAATCACTGTTATTTAATGAGTTAGTAATCAGAGTTTGATTGAGACTCAATTGTTGATCTTCCATCGAAGTTGAGTCCTTGTACAATACAAACTCCAACCCTATCTGTTATTTGGATTGAGTCCTCTTCCCATAAGGAGACTTTCTCTCCTCATTCAATAAGCAACCTTTTCGATCAGTTTAGGAGATATTGTTGCTTGATCACTGAGACTTATCTCCTTCACGTGTATCTCACATGTCTAGGTTGATAAATATTGTGCCTCACATGATGGAACTGGTCCATGACTGAGTCCATTTGTCATTCTTCAAAACTTCACCTGAACTTGGACCAACAAATTTGTATTGGTATTGGCTTAATTGTCGAATTTTATTCTTCTGCTTATTTAATTTCAGCTGTTATAAAATGTTAAATTACAACTATTAAGGGACTTAAAAGGAAAAAGGGTTAAATAATTGGAATAATCGGCTTGCCTAGATTTCACTACTAGGTGCCATCACGACTCCCGAGGGTGGAAAATCCGGGTCATGACAATTTTTAATCTCATTATAACTTGGTTGTTCGGAAGAGCAATTAATTCGGTTAGAATAGTGGAATGGAAGGCAGTAAAAGAATTAAATACTCCTTTCTTTTCCAATCGCCCCGTGAAGACAGACGTTCGGAAAGGTTCTCGAGATTCTCAATCGCTCTTTTTAGTAGGAAGGAATAGTACGGGAAGGGATCGAGACCATGCTGAGCCACTAGTAGAGCAATCCCTTCCCACGTGTCAAGTTGAATTTAAATAAATGAATGCAGCCTCAAATTAGAAGTGGATATAAAGGTCTTGTAGGAGGATGGCAATTTTGGATAGGATATATAGTAGTTCAAAGGGAGTTAGGTACAAGCCTTTTTCCCTTTCCTGAATGCAATCGTAAGATCAAGATCAGAAGTTTCAAGGTTAGTCTCACTCTCTTCATCTTGAGGCATATTAATATTTCCTAATTCAAGGGAAAGATTCTCGTTGTTAACAAGAGGAACATAAGGGACAACTAGTCCTCTCTTACCTCGTCTGGTCAGTATGTCTTTCACTAATTGGTCTTGACCGCATCTTCCCCCGGATGAGTAGTAGCATTATTTTCTCTATGGGCATCGAGTTGGGAACACGCAAAAGCGTTCCATTTCGACGAGTTGCAAGAGCCATCAAGGACTCGGCTTTCCTTTTGGAGAGGGCTGGAAGACGCATTTAGATTCTAAATTCTTTCTTTTTTTCTTTCATGCTTTCCGTTGGTCAACAACCAACCAAAGTTCTCTATACTTCTTCACTACTCGTACAGGCTTGACGGAGTTAAGTTGTATTGAGTGAATCATTTTGACTTGATCAATCAAGAATGTCACAACTGGATAAATTCACTTATTTCACAGAATTCTTCTGGTCATGCCTTTTCCTTTTTACTTTCTATATTCCTATATGCAATGATGGAGATGGAGTACTTGGGATCAGCAAAATTCTAAAACTACGGAACCAACTAGTTTCAAAGGTTCTTGTTAATTTTATAATACGCAAAGCACGTGTAAGAGAGATCACTGGTTTACATAGAGATCTTCTAAATTGAGTTGTTGAGGAAAACATAACTATAACTTCTTGGAAAAACTTTTTCTTTTGTATATCCATCTACAGAATTTGGTATTTATTGGCTTAGGTAATCTGGATTTGCGTCACATAAGAAATATTAATGGAAAAATGCTTCCTATAATAAATTTTTCTATTCCCAAGGCTAAAACCGAAACCTCTAAAGATATTTCAAAATCTGAAAAGTGAACCGACATATAATGAAACAATCGGAAATACTAGTTGGGGTCCAACTGGAAATTCTAACAGTGGAGTCCAACCCATTGTTAGAACAAAAAAAGAAGAAGTAAAATAATCATGTGCCTATGGATAGCCTCGGCAGAGAGCCTTGGAGACAAAGGCTAGATTTGTGGAGGAGAATAATTAATTGTCATGTAGTATTCTTGGAGACAATGTTTTGCTCTCCTATAAAAGGGGGAGCTATTTTACTTCTTAAGACACACCATCAGAAAGAGATAAAGAAGAGTGAGGCATCATAGACGAGATATAAGAAAATACTCTGTGAGAAAAATAGAGAGTGTAAGCAATATTGTAGTGAGGTAAAAATATCAAAAGAGGGTTATTTCTTTTGAGTGTTATTGTGTTCTTTGGAGTATTTTACTCGGGCCTACAAAGAGAAAAATTCCTTGCTATAATGATATCCATTGCACCTCTCGAGCTCGTGTTTTTCCCTTATTCAGAAGGGGTTTTCATGTAAAAATCTTGGTGTCATTGTCATTCTTTTATTCTTGTTGATTACAGTATCTCGGTGCTATGCTGTTATTCTGCTTTTATTACCGTGAATATTATTTATTGTGGGAGGTTTATTCCTAATAATTAGTATCAGAGAACATGTTCTGCTCGTTCCTAAAAATACTATTCACTGTTGGTAGTACTATACTCGGTAAAGGGAAAAATATCCGGAGTAAAGTATGAGGTAGCAAAATTCAACAAAGATAGTGGTTTCTCCACATGGAAAAGAAGGATGAGGGATCTACTCATTCAACAGGGATTACACAAAGTACTAGATGTTGATGCCAAAAAAATCTGATACCATGAAAGCTGAGGATTAGGCTGAACTTGGATGAAAAGGTTGCTAGTGCAATCAGGCTACGCTTATTAGATGATGTGGTAAATAACATTATTGATGAAGACACCTAATGTGTCATTCAGACGAGGTTGGAAAGACAATACATTTCCAAAAAAGCTGACAAATAAATTGTACCAAAATAAGTAGTTATACATTCTACACATGGGTAAAAGTACAATTTTTGTCACATTAAATATGTTTAGCGGACTAATCACACAACTCGCCAACCTCGAAGTAAAGATTGAGAAAGAAGATTAATCCATCTTGCTCCTGAGCTTGTTTCCATCTTTGTACGATAATTTGGCAACAACTATCCTGCACGTTAAGACCACCATTGAGTTGAAAGACGTCACATTGGCTCTTCTACTCAATGAGAAGATGAGAAAGAAACCTGAAAAATCAAGGACATGATCTCATCATAGAAGGTAGTACAGGAGTTACCAAAGGATTTCAAGTAATTGTGGTAGATACCAAGGTCGTGTAAAGTCCAAGAACTAATCCAAATCAAAAGCCAGAAACTGCTACAATTGCGATCAACCAAGCGCTTCAAAAGAGATTGCCCCAATCTAAGAAAGGGCAAAGGTGAAAGCGGTGGCCAGAAGAATGATGACAATACAACTGCCATAGTGCATAACAATAATAATGTTGTTCTCTTCATAAATGAGAAAGAGGAATGCATGCACTTGGTAGGTCCAGAGCCGAAATGGGTGGTTAACACAACAACATCTTACCATTCCACACTGGTAAGAGATCCTTTTTGCATATATATAGCAGGTGATTTCAGCAATATGAGAATGGGTAACACAAGTTACTCAAAGATTACGGGGATTGGTGATATTTGTATCAAGACAAATGTAGGATACACATTGGCTCTAAAGGACGTGTGGCATGTACCTGATTTGCAAATGAACTTGATCTCGGAAATTGCTTTAGACCTAGATAGATACAAGAAAATTTTGCAAAATCAAAAGTGGAGACTCGCCAAGGGATTATTGTTGATTCCAAAGGGAGTTTCTCATCATACGTTGTACAGGACAACTGTAGAAATATGCCAAGGTGAATTGAAGCGGCTCAAGATGAGATTTTTGCATAATTGTGGCATAAAAGAATGGGTTATATGAGCTAGAAGGAATTGCAGATTTTTGCCAGGAAATAACTTATCTCTTTTGACAAAGGTACAATAGTAAAACCTTATAATTATTGTTTATTTGGTAAGCAACATAGAGTCTCATTTCAGTCATCGTCGAAAAAGAAATTGAATATACTTAATTTGGTATATTTGGAAGTTTGTGGTCCAATGGAGATAGAATCTATGGATGGTAACAAATATTTTGCTACAAATATTTATGATGCTTCACGAAATTTATGGGTTTATATCTTGAAAACTAAAGATCGGGTATTTTAAGTGTTTTAGAAGTTTCACGCTCTGGTGGAAAGGGAGACAGGCCATAAGCTAAAGCATCTCCGAAGTGACAATGGAGGTGAGTACATTTCAAGAGAATTTAAAGAGTAATGTTCAAGTTATGGGATCAAACATGAAAAGACAGTTCCTGGAACACCGCAACACAATGGTGTTGCTGAGAGGATGAACCACATCATTATTGAGAAGGTGAGAAGCATGCTCAGAATGGCTAAACTGACTAAGTCATTCTAGGGAGAAGTAGTTCATACAGCATGTTACCTGATCAATAGGAGTCCATCACTTTCATTGGAGTTTGATATTCCAGGGAAAGTTTGGCCAACAAGGAGATTTCCTACTCGTATCTGAAGGTGTTCAGTTGTAGAGCTTTTGCACATGTACCAAAGGAGCAGAGAACAAAGCTGGATGATAAACATGTTCTATGCATATTAATCAGATAAGGAAATGAAGAATTTGGGTACATATTATGGGATCCTGTGAATAAAAAGGTCGTCAGAAATAGAGATGTAATCTTCCGAGAAAGTAAAGTTGGAACTGCAGATAAACAGTTAGAGAAGGCCAAGAATTGTGTAATCGCCAACCTTGTCATCATTCCTTCTACTTCTAACTATCCCACAAGGGAAGAAAGTACGACCGACGAGGTTGCCGAGTAGGGGGAGCAACTTGATGATGAAGTCGAGCAATTGGAGTACCCTTCTCAGGAAGAAGAACAACCTCAACCTCTGAGGATATCAGAAAGATCAAGAGTAGGGTCATGCAAGTACCTTCTACATAATATGTCCTCATCAGTGATGAGGGGGAGCCCAAAAGTCTTAAAGAGGTGTTGTCCCATCCAGAAAAAAATAGTGGATGAAAGCCATGCTAGAAGAGATGGACAGAAAAATGACATGTACAAGCTTGTTGAACTTCCAAAGAGTAAAAGACCACTCAAATGCAAGTGGGTCTTCAAACTCAAGAAAGATGAAAAAAAATGACAAGTTGGTAAGATATAAACCTTGATTGGTGGTAAAAAGCTTCGAACAAAAGAAAGGTATTAATTTTGATAAAAATTTCTCACTTGTTGTCAAAATAACTTCTATTCGAATAATTTTAAGCTTAGCAGCTAACCTAGATCTTGAAGTAGAGCAGTTGGACGTGAAAACTGCATTTCTTCACGGATATTTGGAAAAGGAGATTTAGATGGAGCAACCAAAAGGATTTGAAGTAGTTGCAAAGAAACACATGGTTTGCAAATTGAATAAGAGTTTTTATGGGTTGAAGCAGACACTAAGGCAATGGTACATGAAGTTTTACTCATCCATGAAAAATCAAAACACAAGACCAATTTTGATCCATGTGTATACTTCAAAAGATTTTCAAACAATGTTATTATTTTGTTATTGTATGTGGATGACATCTTAATTGTACGACAATAAAAGCGATTGTTGCAAAGTTGAATTTGTCCAAGTCCTTTGATATGAAAGACTTGGGGCCAGCACAACAAATTCTGGTTTAAAAAATTATCGAGACCGAACATGCAGAAAGTTGTGGCTATCTCAGGAGAAGTACATTGAACGTGTACTGGAACACTTCAATATGAAGAGTGCTAAGCTAGTCAGCACACCTCTTGCTGGTCATCTGAAGTTAAGCAAAAAGATGTGTCCCACGTGAAAGGAGGATAAAGAGAGCATGGCCAGAGTTCCTTATTCTTTAGCAGCCGGAAGCTTGATATATACAATGCTATGCACTAGACCAGATATTGCTCATGCAGTTAGTATTGCTAGCAGGTTCCTTGAAAATCATGGAAAAGAACACTAGAAGCAGTCAAGTGGATACTCAAGTACCTGAAAGGTACTACAATGCTATGCACAAGACCAGATATTGCTCATGCAGTTAGTATTGCTAGCAGGTTCCTTGAAAATCATGGAAAAGAACACTAGAAGCAGTCAAGTGGATACTCAAGTACCTGAAAGGTACTACTGAAGACTGCTTCTGTTTTGGAGGATCTGATCCAGTCTTGAAGGGTTACACAAATGTTGATATGGCGTGTGATCTTGATAATCATAAAACTACTATTGGATATATGTTCACATGTTCATGGGGAGTTGTATCATGGCAATCAAAGTTACAGAAATGTGTGGCACTCTCTACAACTAAAGTAGAATATATTGCCGCTACTGAAGCTGGCAAGGAGATGATATGGCTGAAACGGTTTCTTCAAGAACTTGGATTGCATCAAAAATAACATATAGTATATTGTGATAGCCAAAGTGCAATATACTTGAGTAAAAACACCATGTATCATGTAAGGACGAAGCATATCAACGTGAGATATCACTAGATTAGAAAAAAATAGAGGACAGATCTATGCAGGTCAAGAAGATCCTTACAAGTGAGAATCTTTCAGATATATTGACCAAAGTGGTATCAAGAGACAAATTCAAGCTATGCAAAAAAACTTATTGGCATGTACTCAAACTAGCAACACTGATGTGATCTCCTTCCGGTGAATTAGTTTGGGGGAGGGGGGGAATTTGTGAGGTCCAGCCCATTGTTACAATAAAGAAAGAAGAAGCAAAATAGTCATGTGCTTATGGATAGCCTTGGAGCTAAAGGCTAGATTTGTGGAGGAGAATTATTAATTCTCCTGTAGCATTCTTGGATACTAAGTTTTGCTCTTCTATAAAAAGGGGAACTATTTTACTTCTTAAGACACACCATCAAAAAGAGAGAAAGAAGAGTGATGCATCACAGACGGGGTATACAAAAATAGTATGTGAGAAAAATAGAGAGTGTGAGCGATATTATAGCGAGGTGAGAATATCAAAAGAGGGTTATTTCTTTTGAGCGTCGTAGTGGTCTTTGGAGTATTTTACTCGGGCCTACAAAGTATAAAATTTTTTGCTATAATGATATCAGTTGCTCCTCTCGGGCTCGTAATATTTTCCCTAATTTAGAAGAGTTTTCCACTTAAAAATCTTGGCATCATGATTTAGAAGGGTTTTCACGTAAAATTCTTGGTGTCATTGTTATATTTTTATTCTTATTGATTATCGTATCTCGGTGCTACGCTATTATTTTACTTTTGTTACAATTAATATTATTTACTGTGGGGGATTTATTTCCAACAAAGTTAAGCCATAATATTCTACCTATTCATTTCAGTTTTCTAACCAATTAATTTCAAAAAGTGGAAAACTTAAACTTCTTCAAAGATTTAGGAGTGTAATGATCTATGGTTTTTGAGTGTAATGACAATATTTTATAGCTATACGCGTTAAAAAAAACATCATCATTTTCTTGAAACTATACAATAAGGGAAAATGTTTGCTTAAGAGACTAGAGAAAAAGATTCCTTCTCCACACCCTTAATTCAAAACAACTTCAACTATGCCTCAATTACAACTAATATGGTAGATTATATAAATTCTTTATATTTATTCCTTTATCCCAATAATATTATTATTTAGAGAAATCATGAGAGTTAAAATATTTATGCTGAAAACTCTTCTCTTTTATCCAGACATAATACCTACTGTACTTTCTATTTAAAGGTAAAACAAATTTCTATATAGCAAAAAGTGATTCGCTAATGAAAAATCTTATCTTGAAATAAAGCACCAAACTAAATTCGGAAAAGGGTCGTTTATGTCTCTCTATTGTTAGCCAAAGTTCTACATTTGTCCCCTTTATGATGGAATGGGACACACGACAGATTTGAACTTAAAAACCTATTCCATAACTGAACTAACACGTCCCAACCCATAACCCAACACCTCCCTTCCCCCTCCCAACTCTAAATTAAAATACCCAATAACCTAATAACGCTTGCCCCAAATTCATTTTAGAAAGAGAAAAGACAAACGAAAAATGAGAGGCTGCTCGACCTACTTCTCTCTCTAGCTTTAGTAAAAAGAATCACGATTAAAGGCTAGAATCTTACAAAAGTATGATTTTCATCCTTAAATTAGTTCTTAAATATTTTTTATCTTTATTTCGGGTACTATATCGTACCTAAATTAGCTTCAAATATTTGGCCGTTGTCAAGGGTTTTGTGTTATTATGGGATTGTGGTTTTATTCTATTATTATATTTTGTTTTAATTATTGATTTTGTTATTATGTTCTCATGCATGTGATTGTTCGTTGGTGGTCCTTAAATATTGCGCTTTCAGTTAAGGTTTGGAGTTTTTATTTTGTTAT
Organism: Nicotiana tabacum; assembly: GCF_000715075.1. Lineage (NCBI taxonomy): Eukaryota > Viridiplantae > Streptophyta > Magnoliopsida > Solanales > Solanaceae > Nicotiana > Nicotiana tabacum. The sequence continues at coordinate 14,957,325 of NC_134085.1, forward strand.
TGTCTTTCTGTTGGGTTTGGTTGGGGGGGGCATAATATTATGTCTATTGGAATGTTTCCTAAGGCTGAAGTTAATTATGATTTAGGATTGTTGACTTTAATAGGTTGTTGTGATTTTGCTTCATGTTTTATTTTTATTTTTTTAGTATGATTGAACTGGATCCCCATTTCTGTTATGCATATGGCATAGTACATTGGACCATAGAAGTTGAGTATATTTTATTATAAAGGTCTACTTTTTTTTAGTTAAAGAGGGACCACTAATATGTTATTTTATGTTTCTATTCCTAAGTTCTTTGTTAGGGGGACCCTTTTGTGTGTGTGTTTTTTTTTTATAATTTTCAATTTATTAGTTTATGCTTTCCAATATACTGTTTCTTGCATGTTTGTAGATTAAAAATGATTCTTTTGGACATAGTTTTCAACTAAGGTGGTGAGTGGGTCACTAAGCATGAACTTGTCTATTCACAGAATTAGTCCACCAATGAAAAGGTTATAACTCTGACCTCTTGTCCTTTAAAGATTTAGTAGATGAATATAGTTCTAAATTATGGTATGTTGGGCTACAACAATTAACAATTGTTTGCCCATTTAAAAAATATTATAAGATTAAAGGAAATGTTAGAATTAGTCAGCTTTTATATTTGGTTTGTGAGTAGTATAAAGTCATAAATGTGTATGTTATAGATGAATGCGAGCATTCTATTTCTGTCACCGACATTATTCGCCATATTGAGTCATATGCAACTGTAGTATTAGGTAGTACCGATTGTAGTAGCTGTGACTCTAATGATGAATCTGAGTATGAAAATGTAGAATTTAATTTTGAAGAGTAAGAAATTTTTCAAGCAGAAAAGAGAAAAGAAATTACTGAACAACTTAATGAGTACATGGAGATATATAAGGGTATGTCTTTCAAGGATATGCCAAAAGCTAGAAAGTTCATGAACTTGTATTCATTGGTTAACCAGAATGAGATAGAGCTTTTAAATAATGACAATATTAGGATGAGATATAAATATAAAGATGGATACCCATTTATTTTTCTAACAACCAAGAATAAGAGTAGTCAAAGTTGTAGGTGAAGACATTAAATTCAAAACACACATGTAATACAACTTATGATAATAGTAGAGTTGATCATACTATCATAGCACACTACTTCAAGAGGAAGTTGCAGAATAATCCTAAGCATAAGGTGAAAGAGATGAGGGCTGATTTGCAAGCTTTATTTCAACTTAATGTTAGTCATGGAAAATATAAAAGAGCTAGAAAAATCCTAGAGAAACTTTAAGAGAGATTCACTTATGAAAATAACAAACTAAAAACATATACAAATGCTTTAAGGGATAGTAATCCTGGAACTGATGTTATCATAAATTTATTCAAAGAGGCACTACTTCAAGGAAAAAGAAAATTTTGTAGGATGTACATTTGTTTTCAAAAATTAAAGTTAAGATATATGTAGGGCTACGACCATTTATTGGACTCAATGGTACTTTCTCGAAAGGGAAGGTTAAAGGATAAATATTAGTTGTTGTTGGGCAAGACGATATGAACCAATTCTACCTTATAGCTTGGGATGTAGTTGATGAAGAGACAAAAAGAAGCTAAACATGGTTTATAGAGCTTTTGAAGAATCCATTGGAGCTGAATATAGGTGAAGGAGTTCACTTTCATATCATAAATGCAGAAGGTACAATTACTATTTTCCTCTATTTGTCTTTTAATTCTTTTGATTTACAGATTTTGTTTTAATTTATGTCCTTATATGCAGGGATTATTTGAGGCCATTAAAACGGTCCTTCCAGATGCAAAGCACAGATATTGTGCTAGACATATTGACGCATACTGGCCCATATATTATAGAGGACTGGAAATTAAGAAGTTGTTCTGGTGGAATGCATGGTCCACTTATGATGATGTCACGACCCAATTTCTCCTACAAGTTGTGATGGCACCCAACGTCACCGCTAGACAACCCGACATTGAATTAAACACGAAATTTTTATTTTTAATAAATTTCCAAGTAATTAAATTCTTTTTAATAAGAAATAAAGGAGTAGAAAATTTAATAATTGAAACAAAGTCAACAGAGTGGCAATCATAGTAATATAAGTACTCCCAAAATATTAAAGTCTACCAGTATGTTTGTCAAGACTTGGTGCCACTAGTGTATAAGCACTAATAGATTATACAAAACTCTAGCTACTGTCTGAAATAAAGTAGACAAAAAATAAATACAAAGAGAGACACAGGGTGCTGCAAAATGGCTCAGGAAACAGCTCACCACTAGGCCTCGGGATATCAGGGATGCGCTCCGGTTTGAGCGCCAGATGTACCTGCCTTAAATCTTGCACAATTAGTGCAGAAGCATAGTATGAGTACATAAATAATATGTGCCGAGTAAGTATCTCGTCTAACCTTGAAAAAATAGTGACGAGGAGTCGACATCGACACTCACTATGGGCTAGTAATATGAATACAGAAATTCTTAATAAGATAGAGCTATGTAGATAATGATAATAACTTAATAACAACAATAATTAAATAATTCTTCCACAAATAGTAAATTCCCAGTAACTTTATGTAATTTAATAATTAAAACCTCACAAGCCATAAAAATAATATCAAGAATAATTAGGCTTCAAGTGTTATTAAGCATGATGTCTGCTGAGGTCGTACGACCCGATCCAGAATAACGCGTACACTGTCGATGGACGTGCGACGCGATCCATAGATGAATCTATCTATTATTGAGGCATTCGGCCCGCTCCACAAGAAGAGAAGATGTTTTATAAACATTTGGCTTAAACTTTATTTCGAGGTTAATACACAATGTAATGCAAATTTTTGTTAATGGTCAAGTAATCCGCTCAAAAGTTAAGGAAGTGAAATTCAGTCTTTTACATTTCCACTAACAAGTCCTAATAATAATTTAAGCACTTTAATTAACAAGTAGGGTGAAAATATTACAAGTAATTCATGATTTGGGTCCTAAACTACCCGGACATAAGCATAAATAGTAGCTACATACAGACTCTCATCACCACGTACGTACGTAGCCCCCCATAACTAGAAGAAAATATTAATTTAAATAACCTATGTGGTGAATTCCCTCTTACAAGGTTAGACAAGAGACTTACCTCGTCCCAAAGCCCACTTTTTGGTCACAAATTCGCTCTAAAGCCTCAATTCGGTGTCGAACAATCTAAACTAGTCTAATATTGTATAAATTAATAAACACATGTTCAAAAGTTCATGATTTAACTATGTGACGACCCAAAGGGGTCATCACTTATTTTTAATTGCATTCTGTGCTTCCGAGGCTTTAAAAATCTCATTAGAGTCACCTCTATTTGCGTGCGCAGTCCGGGTGCATAGCTGGAAAGCTTAAATATAAAACTCTGTGAAAAATGCTAAGTTTTGATGTTAAAAAGAATAAATTTAACTTCGTTAACATTTTGGGTAAACGGATCCGAATCCGTAATTCGACAGTCCCAGAGGGTCCGTAGGAAAATATGGGACTTGGGCGTATGCCTGGAATCGAATTCCGAGGTCTCAAGCCTAAGAAATGAATTTTTAAGTGAAATTTTTTAAGGATATTTGACATGAAAACTGATTAGAAAGCAATGGTATCGGGCCCATATTTTGGTTCCAGCGCCCGGTACAGGTCTTATATATGACTTGAGTTATTCCTGTGAAATTTGGTTAAAAACGGACGTCGTTTGACGCGATCCGGACCTTAATTGAGAAACATGATGTGTAAAACAGTTTTGAGAAATTTCATTGATCTCGAGGTTTAATTCGATGCTCGTGATGTTATTTTGGCAATTTGATTACACGAATATGTCTGTAGGATGTTTTTGAGGTTGTGAGTACACTTGGGTTGGAGTTTCGAGGGCTCGGGTGAGTTTCGAGTAGGTTCCGGGATGCCTTAGGCTCAGAAAGCTAGATGTTGCACGTTCAGAAAGTTGCAGTTCTCTAAACCCTCTAGTGCGGTCCGCGAGAAATTGCGTGTGTCGCGGAGGGGCCAGAATGGCTGCGATCGCCTTTGTGTGGAGCGCAGTGGAGGCTGTGCGGCTGCAGTCGCCTTTGTACGGTCTGCACAGGGTGCTAAACTGCAGGTCTTCAGAGAGGCCTATGCGGCCGCGGTCCATTTGATGCAGTCCGCACAGGGGGTCTAAGATGGGTATAAATAAATGGGAATTTCAGTTATTTTTCACTTTTCAAAACCCCAAAAACATAAGAGGCGATTTTTCAAACAACCTTTCTTCTCCAAAACGTTGGTAAGTGATTTCTAACTCATTTTCTTCACTCCCTAACATCTTTTAACATGATTTCAACTTCAAATCAAAGATTTTCATGGGGGAAATTGGGTGTTATGGGTAGAACATAGGTTTTTCTAAAATTGGGGATTGGACCTCAATTTGAGGTCCGATTTCAAAATAAATTATATATTTGGATTCATGGGGGAATGGGTAATCGGATTTTGGTCCGAACCTCGGATTTCGACCACGTCGGCCCGGGGGTGATTTTGACTTTTTGGGGAAAACTTTGGGAAAACTCATTTTCATGCATTAGGGTTGATTCATTTAGCACTTATTGATGTAATTAAATAACTTGTGACTAGATTCGAGCGGATTGGTGGTGGAATCAATGGGTAAAGCTATAATTGAGACTTGAGTGGTGTTCAAAGCTTCGACGTAAGTGTTTGGTCTAACCCTAGCTTGAGGAATTAAGAGTTGAGTCAAATTTGCTACTTGCTTCTTGTTGAGTACGACTTATAGGCATGGTGACGAGTATCTATACGTTGGTGTCAAGCATGACTGTGGGTCTTAAATTGAAAGTTGTTGTGTTCTTGAATGACACTTTGTATGCTTTAATTAATGATCTTCTATGATGGAGTATTTCCATTAATTGAACTGAGTACCAGCTAAGTGAGATTGGTTATAGCTGATTCTCCCTTACCGGGATGACTATTTTGACATTGTTGTTCCCTTGCCGGAAAATTATTATATTGCTTTTGTTCCCTTGCCGGGAAGTTATTATATTACTTATGTTCCCTTGCCGGGACTTCTTGTGATTGTGTGATGAACTATAAAAGGGAGCGGGTGGTACGCCTACCACAAGATATAATGAAATGGGAGTGGGTGGTACGCCTACCACAAGATAATGAAATGGGAGCGGGTGGTACGCCTACCACAAGATAATGAAATGAGAGCGGGGGTACGCCTATCATAAGATATAATGAAATGGGAGCGGGTGGTACGCCTATCACAAGATAATGAAATGGGAGCGGGTGGCATGCCTACCACAAGAAATAATGAAATAGGAGCGGGTGATATGCCTACCACAAGATATAATGAAATGGGAGCGGGTGGTACGCCTACTACAAGATATAATGAAATGGGAGCGGGTGGTATGCCTACCACAAGATATGATGAAATGGGAGTGGGTGGTACGCCTACCACAAGATATGATGAAATGGGAGCGGGTGGTACACCTACCACAAGATATGAGAAATGGGATCGGGTTGCACGCCTACAACAAGATGAAACTGAAAGTGAAAGTTGCCTTATTTCTTTTATTTCATGTTAGAAGTTAAATTGTAGTTTCCTTATTATTCTTTGATATTCTGTTTTATCTGCTACCCCCAAAGCATGTTCCCCTTCCCCAGCTTTGATTTCTTATTACCTGTTTACTTTTTTGCCATACATAACTGCATAGGTTTATCTGGAGTCTGGTCCTAGCCTCGTCACTACCTCGCCGGGGTTAGGCCAGACACTTACCAGCACATGGGGTCGGTTGTGCTGATGCTACACTCTGCACTTATGTGTAGATACCGAAGCAGCGTTTGAGCAGCAGCATTAGTTCGAGAGCCAGCCTTCAGTCCACCTAGACACCAAGGTAGCCTTGCAGGCGTCCGCAGGCCCGGCATCTACTCTATCCTATTTTATACTCTGTTATCTCATGTATTCGAGACAGACAGTATTATATTTCATTCAAACTTATGTATGTAGTATTCTTTGTAGTCCGTGGATGCTGTGACACCAGGTTCTAGGTAGAGACATGTATTGGTTTCTAGATATTTGGGTTTCATATTATTTAAGACTTTCGCTAAATTTTTATCTTCCGCTGTCACTTAATTGCTTAGTCAATGATAATTTAAATGGATAAACATGTACTAAAATGAAAGAGTTAATGGATTTCTAAGTTTATGGCTTGCCTAGCTTCTGCATGTAGGCGCCATCACGACTCCCGATGGTGGGGATTTCGGGTCGTGACAAGTTGTCATCAGAGCTCTATGTTACATAGGTCTCACAACTCACGGACAAGCTCAGTAGAGTTTGGGGGATCGGTACAGAGACGTCTGTATTTATCCCCTAGAGGCTATAGAGTTAGGAAGATTTCACATTTGTTCTTTCTTGTCATGCGGTTTTGTTCCTCAGTACTAAATGCCTTTCTACTTTGTTTTTTCGCAGATGGTGAGAACACGCGCTTCCTTATCTACCGCCTAGCAGCCTGAGCCCCCAACAGCAGCTCCTACAAGGAGAAGAGGGCGAGGCCGAGGTCATGCTAGAAGCCGAGATAGGGACAGAGCTCAACCCCGAGCAGCAGCACCAGTGGCAGAGCCTTAAGTTGATTTCGACGAGGAGGTTCCGGCCCCAGCAATTCTGACGGGCCCAGCTCAAGTCCCAGAGGGGTTTATTGCTACCCCAATTCTTCAGGATGCTTTGGTCCGATTAGTGGGCCTCATGGAGAGTGTCACCCGAGTAGGTTTTCTTCCTATAGCACCAGCCGTCTCTCAGGCTGGAGGAGGGGCTCAGACTCCTGCTACTCGCACTCCAGAGCAGGTGGATCCTCAGATTCAGACTCCAGCAGTTCAGCCAGTTGGGGCAGTCCAGCTGGGTGTAGTAGCTTAGACCGGCGATGGAGCAGCCATGTTTGCCGATGCTTTGTGGAGGCTAGATAGGTTCACCAAGCTCTTCACTACTACCTTCAGCGGTGCTTCTTCCGAGGATCCCTAGGATTTTCTATACAGTTGCCACGAAGTTCTCAGGAACATGGGTATTGTTGAGACCAATGGGGTCGATTTTGCTACATTTCGCTTGTCTGGATCCGCCAAGACTTGGTGGAGGGATTATTGCTTAGCTAGACCAGCCGGATCACTAGCTTTGACCTGGGAGCAGTTTACAGTATTGTTTCTGGAGAAGTTTCCCCCCGTTACTCAGAGAGAGGCCTATCGGAGGCAGTTTGAGCACCTCCAGCAGGGTTCCATGACGGTCACCCAGTATGAGACCAGGTTCATTGACTTAGCTCGCCATGCTCTTGTCATACTTCCTACCGAGAGAGAGAGGGATAGGATATTCATTGACGGTCTTATCCAGCCAATTCGTCTTCAGATGGCTAGGGATGCTGGGAGTGAGATCACTTTTCAGGAGGCGGCCAATGTGGCCCGCAGAGTTGAGATAGTTCTGTCGTAGAGAGGTGGTCATGGGTCGAATAAGAGGCCTCGCCATTCAGGTAGATTCAGTGGTGCCTTATCTGGAGGCAGAGATTCATATGTTAGAGGCCATCCTCCTAGGCCCTTTCAGTCAGCTCTTCAGGTTTCCCACGGTGCTTCAGGTAGCCGTGGTTCTCCGATGTAGTATTCTGATCAGCAGTCCTTCAGTGCACCGCCAGCACCTATAAGTGCACCACCGCTTCAGAGTTTTCAGGGTCTTCAGCCCCAGCAGTCGAGGGCTTGTTTTACTTGTGGCGACACGAGGTACATTGCTAGGTATTGCCCTCGAGCTTCAAGCAGTTCTCCGCATCAGGGTTCCTGTGCTATGGTTCAGGCACCAGATGTTCCATAGCCCGCCCAGCCAGCTAGATGTGGGGGTAGAGGTGCTAGAGGTGGAGGTAAAGGTCCTAGAGGTGGAGATCAGGCCGCCAGAGGTGGAGGCTAGTCAGATGTAGGCCGTCCCAAAGAGGTAGTTCAGGGTGGTGGGGCCCAGCCCCGATGTTATGCTCTCCCAGCCAGTCCTGAGGCTGAGGCTTCAGATGCAGTTATTATAGGTACGGTTCTTGTTTGTGATAGAGATGCTTCAGTGTTATTTGATCCAGGGTCTACATACTCGTATGTGTCATCTTATTTTGCACCGTATCTGGGCATGCCTAGTGATTCATTGAGTATTCTGTTTATGTGTCTACACTGGTGGGTGATTCTATTGTGGTAGATCGAGTCCATCGCTCTTGTGTAGTTGTGATTAGGGGTCTTGAGACTCGTGTTGTGGATTTGTTGCTTCTAGACATGGTCGACTTCGATGTTATATTGGGGATGGACTGGTTATCACCTTACCATGCTATCTTGGACTGTCATGCTAAGACTGTGACCTTAGCTTTACCGGGTATGCCTTGTTTAGAGTGGAGAGGAACTCCTGGTCATTCTACCCGTAGCATTATTTCTTATGTGAAGGCTCGACGTATGGTCAAGAAAGGGTGTTTGGCCTATTTAGCTTATGTTCGTGATTCTAGTACGGAGGTTCCCTCCATTGATTCTGTGCCCATTATTCGTAAGTTTCCTGAGGTATTCCTTTCAGACCTGCCGGGTATGCCGCCCGACAGGGATATTGACTTTTGCATTGATTTGGCTCCGGGCACTCAGCCCATTTCTATTCTGTCGTATCGCATGGCCCCGCCAGAGTTGAAAAAGTTGAAGGAGCAGTTGCAAGACTTGCTTGAGAAGGGTTTCATTAGACCCAGCGTTTCACCTTAGGGTGCGCCGGTTTTGTTTGTTAAGAAAAAGGATGGTTCGATGAGAATGTGCATTGATTACCGGTAGTTGAACAAGGTCACCATCAAGAATAAGTATCCACTGCCGAGGATTGATGATTTGTTCGATTAGCTTTAGGGTGCCACGGTATTCAAAGATTGACTTGAGATCTGGCTATCATCAGTTGAGGATTAGGGCATCCGATGTCCCTAAGACAACTTTCCGCACTCGGTATGGGCATTATGAGTTCTTGGTTATGTCATTCGGGTTGACAAATGCCCCAACAACTTTTATGGATTTGATGAACCAAGTGTTCAAGCCTTATTTGGATTCGTTCGTGATCGTCTTCATTGATGATATTTTGATATATTCCCATAGCCAGGAGGAGCACGAGCAGCATCTCAGAGTGATTCTTCAGACTCTGAAGGATAGGCAGTTATATGCTAATTTCTCGAAGTGTGATTTCTGGTTGAGTTCAGTTGCATTCTTGGGTCATGTTGTATCAGCAGAGGGTATCCAGGTTGATCCGAAGAAGATTGAGGCAGTCAAGAACTGGCCTAGACCAACATCAACTACAGAGATTCGGAGTTTCTTGGGATTGGCAGGCTATTATCGTCGATTCGTGGAGGGGTTTTCATCCATTGTAGCCCGGATGACCAGGTTGACCCAGAAGGGTGCCCAGTTCAGATGGTCAGACGAGTGCGAGACGAGCTTTCAAAAGCTCAAGACAGCTCTAACTACGGAACCAGTGTTAGTTTTGCCCACAGGTTTAGGGCCTTACAAAGTTTATTGTGGTGCTTCCCGTGTTGGGCTTGGCGCAGTGTTGATGTAGGATGGAATGGTCATTGCCTACGCTTCAAGGCAGTTGAAGATTTATGAGAAGAACTATCCGGTTCATGATTTAGAGTTGGCAGCCATTGTTCACGCATTGAAGATTTGGAGGCATTATCTGTATGGCGTGGCATGTGAAGTGTTCACGAATCATAAGAGTCTTCAGTATTTGTTCAAGCAGAAGGAGTTGAATTTGAGGCATAGGAGGTGGTTGGAGTTGTTGAAAGATTATGATATCACTATCTTATATCACCCGGGAAAGGACAATGTGGTGGCCGATGCCTTGAGTAGGAAGTCAGCCAGTATGGGCAGTCTAGCTTATATTCCGGTCGGTGAGAGGTCGTTTGCGTTGGATGTTCAGGCTTTGGCCAATCAATTTGTGAGATTGGATATCTCTGAGCCTAGCCGAGTATTAGCTTGCACGGTCGCTCGTTCTTCATTATTAGAGCGTATCCGTGATCAGCAGTTTGATGATCCCCATTTGTGTGTTCTTAGAGACATGGTGCAGCGTGGAGGTGCTAAGCAGGTTACCTTAGGTGATGATGGAGTTTTTAGATTGCAGGGTCGAGTTTGTGTGCCTAATGTGGATGGGCTTCGAGAGTTGATTTTAGATGAGGCCCATAGTTCCCGGTACTCTATTCATCCGGGCGCCGCGAAGTTGTATCAGGATTTGCGGCAGCATTATTGGTGGCATAGAATGAAGAAGGATATCGTTGCATATATGGCTCGATGTTTGAATTGTCAGCATGTTAAGTATGAGCATCAGAGGCCTGGTGGACTTTTTCAGAGGATTAAGCTTCCCGAGTGGAAGTGGGAGCGGATTACTGTGGACTTCGTTGTTGGACTCCCGCAGACTCGAAAGAAGTTCGACGCCGTTTGGGTCATTGTTGATAGGCTGACCAAGTCAGCACATTTTATTCCTGTGGCAGTCTCTTATTCATCTGAGAGGTTAGCTGAGATTTATATCCGGGAGATTGTTCGTCTTCATGGTGTGCCGGTATCTATCATTTTGGACCGAGGTACGCAGTTTATCTTATGCTTCTGGAAATAAGTTCAGCGAAAGTTGGGAACCCGGGTTGAGTTGAGTACAGCATTTCATCCTCAGACGGACGGGCAGTCCGAGCGGACTATTCAGATATTGGAGGATATGCTCCAAGCTTGTGTTATTGACTTTGGAAGCTCGTGGGATCAGTTCTTGCCTTAGCAGAGTTTGCCTACAATAACAACTACCAGTCGAGTATCCAGATGGCTCCTTATGAGGCTTTGTATGGTAGGCGATGTTGATCTCCGGTTGGGTGGTTTGAGCCGGGAGAGACTTGGTTGTTGGGTACGGATCTGGTTCAAGAGGCCTTGGACAAGGTCAGGATCATTCAGGATAGGCTTCGTACAGCTCAATCTAGGCAGAAGAGTTATACAGACTGCAAGGTTCGAGATGTGGCTTTTATGGTTGGTGAGCGGGTATTGCTCCGAGTGTCACCTATGAAGGGCATGACGAGATTTGGGAAGAAGGGCAAGATTAGCCCTAGGTTCATTGGCCCGTTTGAGATTCTTGATCGAGTGGGAGAGGTGGCTTATAGACTTGCGTTTCCACCGAGCTTATCAGTCGTGCATCCATTGTTTCATGTGTCCATGCTTCGGAAATATCACGGTTACCCATCCCACGTATTAGATTTCAGCATTGTCCAGTTGGATAAGGACATGTCTTATGAGGAGGAGCCGGAAGCTATTCTAGACCGGCAAGTTCTACAGTTGAGGTCGAAGAGTTTTCCTTCGGTTCGTGTTCAGTGGAGAGGTTAGCCTCCTGAGGCATCGACTTGGGAGTCCAAGTCTGATATGCGGAGCCATTATCTTCATCTTTTCCCCGACTCAGGTACTTCCTTCTTCTGTCCGTTCGAGGACGAACAGTTATTTTAGAGGTGGAGAATGTGACGACCCAAAGGGGTCATCACTTGTTTTTAATTGCATTTTGAGCTTCCAAGGCCTTGAAAACCTCATTAGAGTTGCCTCTATTTGCATGCACAATCCGGGCACGTAGCCAAAAAGCTTAAATATGAAACTTTGTGAAAAATGCTAAGTTTTGATGTTAAAATGAATAAATTTGACTTCGGTCAATATTTTGGATAAATGGACCCGGATCCGTGATTCGACGGTCCCAGAGGGTCCGTAGGAAAATATGGGACTTGGGTGTATGCCCGAAATCGAATTCCGAGGTCCCAAGCCCGAGAAACCAATTTTTAAGTGAAATTGTTTAAAGAAATTTGAAATGAAAATTGATTAGAAAGCAATGGTATCGGGCCCGTATTTTGGTTCCGGCGCCCAGTACAAGTCTTATATATGACTTGAGTCATTCCTGTGAAATTTGGTTAAAAATGGACGTCGTTTGACGTGATCCGGACCTTAATTGAGAAATTTGATGTTTAAAAGAGTTTTGAGAAATTTCATTGATCTCGAGGTTTAATTCGATGCTCGTGATGTTATTTTGGCAATTTGATTACACAAATATGTCCATAGGATATTTTTGAGGTTGTAAGTATACTTGGGTTGGAGTTTCGAGGGCTTGGGTGAGTTTCGAGTAGGTTCCGGGATGCCTTAGGCTCAGAAAGTTAGATGTTGCAGGTCTCTGAACCCTCTAGTGCGGTCCGTGAGAAATCACGTGTGACCGCGGAGGGGCCAGCGCGGCCGCGGTCACCTTTGTGCAGAGCGCGGTGGAGGTTGTACGACCGCAGTCGCCTTTGTGCGGTCCACATAGGGTGCTGAACTGCAGGTCTTCAGGGAGGCCTGTCCGGCCGCGGTCCATTTGATGCGGTCCGCACAGGGGGTCTGAGAGGGTATAAATAAACGGGAATTTCAGTTATTTTTCACTTTTCAAAACCCCAAAAACATAAGAGGCGATTTTTCAAACAACCTTTCTTCTCCAAAACACTGGTAAGTGATTTCTAACTCATTTTCTTCACTCCATAACATCTTTTAACAAGATTTCAACTTCAAATCAAAGATTTTCATGGGGAAAATTGGGTGTTTTTGGTAGAACCTAGGTTTTTCTAAAATTGGGGATTTGGACCTTAATTTGAGGTTCGATTTCAAAACAAATTATATATTTGGATTCGTGGGGGAATGGGTAATCGGATTTTGGTCCGAACCTCGATTTTCGACCACGTGAGCCTAGGGGTGATTTTGACTTTTTGGGTAAAATTTTGGAAAAACTCATTTTCATGCATTGGGGTTGATTCATTTAGCACTTATTGATGTAATTAAGTAACTTGTGACTAGATTCGAGCGGATTGGTGGTGGAATCAAGGGGTAAAGCTATAATTGAGGCTTGAGTGGTGTTCAAAACTTCGACGTAAGTGTTTGGTCTAACCCTAGCTTGTGGGATTAGGAGGTGAGTCATATTTGCTACTTGCTTCTTGTTGAGTACGACGTATAGGCATGGTGACGAATATCTATACGTTGGTGTCAAACATGACCGTGGGTCTTAAATTAAAAGTTGTTGTGTTCTTGAATGACACTTTGTATGCTTTAATTAATGGTCTTCTATGATGGAGCATTTTCATTAATTGAACTGATTACCAGCTAAGTGAGATTGGTTATAGCTGATTCTCCCTTGCCGGGATGACTATTTCGATATTGTTGTTCCCTTGCCATGAAATTATTATATTGTTTTTGTTCCCTTGCCGGGAAGTTATTATATTACTTATGTTCCCTTGCTGGGACTTCTTGTGATTGTATGATGAACTGTAAAAGGGAGCAGGTGGTACGCCTACCACAAGATATAATGAAATGGGAGCAGGTGGTACGCCTACCACAAGATAATGAAATAGGAGCGGGTGGTACGCCTACTATAAGATAATGAAATGGGAGCGGGTGATACGCCTACCACAAGATAATGAAATCGGAGCGGGTGGTATGCCTACCACAAGATATAATGAAATGGGAGCGAATGGTACGCCTACCACAAGATAATGAAATGGGAGCGGGTGGTACGTCTACCACAAGATATAATAAAATGGGAGCGGTCCGTACGCCTACCACAAGATATGATGAAATGGGAGCGGGTGGTACGCCTACCACAAGATATGAGAAATGGAATCGGGTTGCACGCCTGCAACAAGATGAAACTGAAAGTGAAAGTTGCCTTATTTCGTTTATTTCGTGTTAGAAGTTAAATTGTAGTTTCCTTATTATTCTTTGATATTCTGTTTTATATGCTACCCCCGAAGCATGTTCCCCTTCCCCAGCTTTGATTGCTTATTACCTATTTACTTTTCCGCCATACATAACTGCACAGGTTTATCTGGAGTCTGGTCCTAGCCTCGTCACTACCTCGCCTGGGTTAGGCCAGACACTTACCAGCACATGGGGTCGATTGTGCTGATGCTACACTCTGCACTTATGTGCAGATACCGGAGCAGCGTTTGAGCAGCAGCATTAGCTCGGGAGCCAGCCTTCAATCTACCTAGACACCGAGGTAGCCTTGCAGGCATCCGCAGGCCCGGCGTCTACTCTATCTTATTTTATACTCTGATATCTCATGTATTCGAGACAGACAGTATTATCTTTCATTCAAACTGATGTATGTAGTATTCTTAGTAGTTCGTGGATGCTGTGACACCAGGTTCTGGGTAGAGACATGTATTGGTTTCTAGATATTTGGGTTTCATATTTATTTAAGACTTCCGCTAAATTTTTATCTTCCGATGTCACTTACTTGCTTAGTCAATGATAATTTAACTGGCTAAACATGTACTAAAATGAAAGGGTTAATGGATTTCTAAGTTCATGGCTTGCCTAGATTCTACGAGTAGTAGCCATCACGACTCCCGAGGGTGGGGATTCTGGGTCGTGACAAACTATTTAAATAATTACCCAAACCTAATTGGAAGAATCCTAAAATTCATCCCCGGGCCCACATTCCCGAATTTCGAAAATTTTTGAAGAAAGTTGTTACCCATAACCTCACAAATTCAAATATATAATTTTCACCCAATTCCATAGAAAGTTTACTTTTTATCAAAACATAGGTCTTTCATCTTAAACAGTAATTTTCACAAATTTACATGTTAAAATCTACTCATAAACCATGTATTTAAACTCATATTGCATAGAAATCACTTACCTCAAAGTGCTAGGTGAAAACCCATCTCCAAAAGCTCCAAAGTCGTCCAAGGAATGAAGGAAATAAGTCAAAAATGGTTTAACTCTCGACTTAAATGAACCTCACTACCCAACGATTTTTGCACCTGCGATGAGAAAATTCACGCAGGTGCGGACCAAGCCCAGGTCGACCTCCTTCGCTTCTGCGAATCTGCGGTGCGATTGATTTCAACGCGTAGGTGTGCAAAATGTCACGCGCCTATGGTTTATGTGCTGCCCATGCTGGACAGTTCTGCGTCTACCAGCTCACTTCTGCGAGCTCGCACCTGTGGCTAGCCATGCGTAGGTGTGATTGCACCAGAAGCTGAAAGCTTCAGCCAATTCTCTAAGTCCAAACTTGGTCTGTGCCTAGTCCGATTAACATCCGAGGCCTCCGAGGCCCCGCCCAAACATACCAACAAGTTTGAAATCATAAAATGAACTCGTTCAAACCCTCAGAACACATCAAACAACATCAAAACTAAGAATCACACCTCAAACAAAATTGAATCAACTTATGAACTTCAAGTTCTTCAAACTTATTCCGAACGCACCGAAACATGCTTAAACCACTCAGAATGACACCAAATTTTGCGTGCAAGTCTTAAATCATGAAACGGACCTCGATAATACAAAAACCTACTCCAAACCAAATTTAAAGAACTTTAAACCTTCAAGTTGCCAACTATCAATATTAGACACCGAAACGCTTTTGTGTCATCCAAAACCCAACCTGAACATACGCCCAAGTCCAAAATCATCATATGAACCCATTGGAACCGTCAAATCCCAGTTCCGAGGTCGTTTACTCAAAACATTGACCAAAGTCAAACTTATCCCTTTTTGCCAACCATAAGGAACCAAGTATTCTGATCTCAACCCGAACCCTTTCAAATCCCGAACTAACCATCTCCGCAAGTCATAAAATAGTAAAAGCACATACGGGGAGTCTAATTTAGGGGAACGAGATTCTAGAAATCAAAACGACCTATTGGGTCATTATATATGAAGACCTCTAAGATCAGTTGAAGAATATGGGGGCATCTGGATGAAGGAGATGTGACTGCCTTGTTAAAGTATCCTCCACAAAGTTGGTGTAGGGCATATTTTGATATTGTCTGCAAGAATATATCATTGGACAATAATTTTACTAATTCTGTTAATTCTTGGATTCTAGAAGCTAGGTACAAGCCCATAATTAAGATGATTGAGGATATAAGAATCAAGGTAATGAATCGATTGAGAAAGAATGAAAAGTGGGTGAGGTTATGGAAATATGAGTACAGTCCTAAGATCTTGCAATTATATAGTGATTTTCTGAAAATAGCTCAAAAATATGAGGTGGAAGCTAATGGTGATGATGGTTATGAAGTGTCAGAGCAAGGGGATAAGCATATTATGAAGCTGGAGGTGAAAAGATGCACATGCAGGGCATGAGACTTTTTTAGAATCTCATGTACTCATGCAATAAGGGCATTAATACACTTGAAGGAAGACCATTTGAGGGAAATTCATTGGTGGTATAGCAAGGATGCCTATCTTCTGACTTATAGGCTTAAGATACAACTAATTCCTGGTGAGCAATTCTGGAAAATAGAACCATCTCAGGTAATGGAACCACCAGAATTAGTGAGGTTGGTGTTGGTATTATTTATAATGCAAAGTCAAATATTTCTTTTTGAAAATATATTTACAACAAATAGCCATGGGTCTTTTTATTTTTCAAGTGTCCTATCTATTTTCAAGTGGCTTCTTACATAAAACCTTGTGGCCAAATACTCTTAGATAATTGGTACATGGCAAGAGTTTTTACATGTGGCATTGATTTAAAGCCAAATGCTGAATGGCTTTGACAAGTGGCTATGCAAATCTACCATGTGTCTTCATGCATGGAAGACTAGGTACACTTATTAATATTGAAGCCAAGTGGACTAATATATTTGGACAAGTGTTAAAAGACTCTCCACACTTGTCATACATGCAACCTCCCTAATTGCCTATAAATATGATGTTCATTAGCCATCATATTCACTCAATTCTTAACCAAGAATTCATCTTGTTAATCATTACTTTCTTCCTACAACATTTTAATTTCTGTAACAGCTATGAGTGCACGTGTTTGGAGATGTTGTGGAACCTTGGGGAGCGACCGGTCTTAACGATTCGCACCCAATAGGACCGAAATCGCTTTCAAGGCAGTGGCTTGCCACGACACAGTATTTTTGATAAGTTATTCTTCTTTCCTTCTTGTTCTTAGTCAATATTATCTACTCATTTTTCTTACAATTTGAAAGCGATTTTGCATATAATATTGACTAATGGCCACCACTTTGAATAAAATACTTCCTGATCTCTCAAAGCTTGAGCCTTTAGATGGAAACAATTATAAGCGTTGGTCCCAGAAACTTTTAATTTTCTTTGAACAATTAGAAGTTGATTATGTTTTGTTTATTGATCCTCCTACTAATATTGTTGCTGATAGTTCTAATGCTGCTAATATTGTTATTGCTAATGATGCTGCTAAGAAGAAATTTGAAAAGGATAATAAAACAGTGAGAGGGCATCTGCTTAACCATATGACTAACCCTCTCTTTGATTTGTTTATAAATTATAAATTTGCTAAAATCATATGGGAAAGTTTGGAGAAGAAATATGGTGTTGATGACGCAGGAAAAAAAAGTATGTCGTTGGAAAGTGGATCAAGTTTCAGATGGTTGATGATAAGCCAATCATGAAAAAGGTTCACGAGTATGAGAACTTGAGTGTTGATGTTTTAAACGAGGGCATGGAGATGTGTGAGCTTCTTTAGGCTAATGTGCTGCTTGAAAAGTTTTCACCTTCCTGGAGTGATTACAAGAATCAACTGAAACACAAGAAGAAAAACTTGACTCTTTAAGAACTGATCAGTCACATGAGGATTGAGGAAGCAAATCGTCTCAAAGATGAGGAGTCTGAACGGCTTAAGGATAAGATGAAATATCTCTCTCTTAATTCTTCTAAAGCTAACCTTGTGGAATCTTCTTGTACTTTTGTGAAAGATAGGTTTAAAGAAAAACAGAAGAAAGGACATGTGAAGAAGCAGAATTACTTCAATAAGTCGGAGGGCCATATTCAAAAGTCGAAAGGACCTTGCTATGTCTGCAGAAAAATTGGTCACAAGGCTTTTCAGTGCAACCAAAGATAAGGACAAAGCTCAAAGAATGGAGGAAAAGCTTCAGTCCAAGCTAACCTTACTGAGGGTGGTGATGTCATTGCTGTTGTTTTTGTTGAGGCGAACATGGTAGCCAACAAGATTGACTGGATATTGGATATAGGCGCTTCAAGGCACTTTTGCGCTAACAAGGAGCTATTTCACGACTTTGACAAATCTGCTGATAGTGAGTGTGTCTACATGGGTAACTCCACTACAACTGGAGTTATGGGTAAAGGAAAAGTTCTCCTTTAGTTAAGTTCTGGAAAAACCTTTGCCTTGAACTATGTTCTGTATGTACCCTTCATTCGTAGAAATTAAGTTTCCGGTGCGCTTCTCAACAAAGCAGGTCTTAAACTTATTTTTGAATCAGGTAAAATTGTTATTTCTTATGAAGGAGACTTTGTTGGGAAGGGTTACATTAGTGGGGGTTTATTTGTACTGAACATCGCTCAAGAGATTACTAATAATGCTAGTACTTTCAATTCTGTTTATATTGTTGAGTCTATTGATTTGTGGCATGGTAGACTAGGTCACGTTAATATTGCTTCTATTAAAAGACTTAGGAAAATGGAATTAATTCATGCAGTTAATATTGATAATTTTTCTAAGTGTCCTATTTGTGTAGAAGCAAAATATACCAAAAGGCCTTTTAAGAATGTAACTAGTAGAAAAATAAAATTGTTTGAACTAGTGCATTCAGACTTAGCAGATTTCAATAATACTATTAGTAAATGTGGAAAGAAATACTACATCACCTTTGTGGATGACTTTTCTAGATACACTAAGGTATATCTTCTTAAGTCAAAAGATGAGGCTGAAAGCATGTTTTTTAAATATAAGGCAGAAGTAGAGAATCAATTAGACAGAAAAATCAAGAGGCTTAGGTCTGACAAGGTGGTGAATATAGTACTAATACTCTAGAAACCTTTTGTGAGAAAAATGGTATTATACATGAGGTTAGTGCTCCCTATACTCCCCAACAAAATGGTGTAGCCGAACGGAAAAATAGAACCCTTAAGGAAATGATGAATTCTATGCTTTTGAGTTCTGGTTTATTTGATAATATGTTGGGGAAAGCTGTTTTATCTGCATGCTATGTTCTTAATAAAGTTTCTCATAAGAAGTTAGATAAAACCCCGTATGAGTTATGAAAAAGGTTTGCCCCTAACTTGAAAATTTTGAAAGTGTGGAGATGTTTGGCTAAGGTTGGTCTACCTGATTTTAAACAAGTAACTGTTGGACCCAAGACTTTTGTTGTTATTTTCATTGGTTATGCTCAAAATAGTGCTGCATATAGATTTATGTCTTTGAATGATAGTTCTATTTGTGAATCTAGAGATCCAGAATTTTTTGAGCATGTTTTTCCATTGAAAAATAATGTGCCTAGTGTTGTGCCTAATAATACTTCTACATATATGTCTGTTAATTCTCATATTGTGCCTTCTTCAATTGTTATTGCTAATGAGCATAAAAATAAACTTAGAAGAAGTAAGAGGCATATAATTGAAGTTAGCTTTGGTCCTGACTTTATTACTACTTTCTTGACCGAAAATATTGATCTTGATGTTTTGAGTGATGAATTAATGTCAATCTATTTAATAGAAGAAGATCCTAAAAAAATATTTTGGGTGACAAGTACAAACTATTGCACATCTATTCTCACTTTTGTAAATTTAGCGGTAAAATTAATAATTTTTTTGTGTAAAAAAAAAAAATTCACATAAAAAAAATTGAATATCGAATTTTTACTATCATCATTAAGGGGGTGTATTTCCAAATTCTCAAATCTCAAGGGGACAAGTGTCGTTTCCCCAAAACCTGGAGCCTAATTACCCGAACCCGATGAGCCCGACCCGACTCTTTCGTAATATTATGCTCCTGCAACTTTCCCCGCTCTCAGTTTCTCTCCAACACCAAGTATTAGTTGCCCCAATTTGCCGCAACACCCTTTAAGGTATGCATTCCAGAGTAATCATCTTAATTTTATTTTTGTTTTTTTGCTATTTGCTATTTGCTCGTTGGAAACTTTGAAATATTCAGCTTTTATTTCAGGGTCCTCAGTCAAAAGAAAAAAGAAATTAACATGATTTTTGTTGTTGAAGCATATGCGGTTCTTAGTGTTTTTTTTTAATAACCATAGGTGAAAAGGAATTTATTACAGAAATAGGTGTAATACGTATTAGATGCTAGCACTTTTACCATAGTTCCAGTGGCGAAGCTAGAAATTTCCCAAGGGTGTTCAAATTTAAAAGAAGTGAAAAGAATTTCGACAAAGGGTGTTCAATATGTGTTATATACCTCTAAAACGTAATATATCACCATGTGGCTTCGCCACTGCATAGGTCATATGCTTTCTAGGAGTGGTTTAGCCTTTTAGAGATTTATACGTTTAGAAAATATACAGAAACTCTGATACTTTTTATTTGTATTTGCATAATATTGGCATGAGACGAGTTTAAATGGAGTAACGTGGTCAGTGAGGATTATATAGCCTGACTTGTTTGAGAATGAGGCATAATAGCTATATGAATCCGGACTTGTTTGAGAATGAGGCGTAATAGTTGTTGTTGTTGTTGTTGTAGCCTTATAAGGATATTTTTCTGGGCAAAGGTGAGGTGAGTTTGTATCATTTCCAAGCCGGTAACGAAAACCTTTTCGAAAGTTAGGGAATTTTCAACATTTCTAGTTGAGATTGAAGTAATTTTTTATTTCCATCTTTTAGTTTTTACATCTATTTTGTTGGTAAAAGCTGGCTTACATAGAAATCAAGTAAATGTGTTATATCCTTTGGTTGGTTGTTCATGTTATTGTGGTTGCGTTTAAGAGGAGAAGTACTATGTAGCTATGTTACCTAGCAGACTCCTCCAAACCGCCCCTTTAAGATGATACCTTTTTTTTATGACGGTGGTGTTTGAACCAACTTAAGTGCACCTCGACTATTAAATGGGGTACCTGCTTCCTCCCACCAGCGCATGTACCGGATAATTCTATCCACGAATGCTTAGGCAGGCGATATTCAATTTAGTGTTTTTTTTTTTTTGTTTGTTTTTGTATAACCATCTGATCACCGGAATCTATTGCCCGACTAATCCAGATTCCCACCGTGTACGACTCGTTAAAGAGGGAGTGCGCTCCCAACCAGAGGGTATCTCCATTCCATACCTCTATTCCCGGGGCTTGAACCTAAGACCTCTGTTTAAGGATGGAGGGATCCCATCCATTTCACCATACCCCTTGTTGGTGAACCTCAATTTAGCTTGGCCTTCTTGTTGAAGGATTTAGATGGGTCTTATTCATACATTTTCGTAAATTTAAGAATTTTATATTGTGTCATCTATCTTTGCGTTACACAGTTATCTGAGATAACATAAATGTGAGGGAGGCTGAGAATCAAATATATGATCTCGGAAGCACTCCAACAGTCTTTCATGGATACCAAGCTTAGCACGTCAAATCTACCGTGGATATGGGTGATTGAAACATTGGCAAGTTCCGATGAGATAGACACTTCTTTACTCATCGGTATGTCTGAAATTACTACTGCTTTGTGACATAATAGCTGTTTTATTAAATGAGATAATGGCTGCTTTGACATTTCTGGTATATGCATAACAGATTTGGTTAAGCAGACTCCTGAAGTTTCATATGATATGGGGAGAAATGCAAGGGAACTGGTCTCTTTGAGATTTTTAGAGACCTTGTCTGTCCAGGAAATGTCAAATGCAAATGATGTCGCTTCAATTCTGAGTGATAAAATTGAATTTGACCGATCAGTGTACTCTGAAGATGTCCTCCGTCGCTTATTCTCGGGGGTAAGTATCTTACTTTTACTTATTAAATTTAGATCATATGATTCAGTATCTCAGTTTATGATTTTTTTTCTTTAACTTTAGTAATTCATTTTACAAGGCCGTTCTCCGCTTGAGAGTTTCGAATGATGCTGTTTTTTCACTTGCTTAGATGTGCATTATGTACATTTGACCAGGTTTCATCTGATCAGAAAATGGCTGGGCCTGAGGTGCCCAAATGGGATGTTCAGTCATTTATTACCAAGAAAAGATCTTGCTTGCCAAAATGTGCTCTGCAACAAGTAAGCTAATCTTAATTTATATGTGGAATTTGATAAGTTTGCACATCTGCAATGTACCTGTCTGATTATCTGGGAATTGGGATTTGCTTTGTTTTTAATTGACAATCAGATTAAGGATGCTATGCTAGATACTACCAATCCTCTTTGTGCATCCTTGAGAGCAAAGAGTGGATTGGAGGTCGGCAGTCACTCCAGAGATGGAGATCGTTTTAATGCTGTTGATTTAAATGGCATTAAGCAGAGTCATGAAGTAAGAGGCACTGATGGTCAACATGAACATGTTTTACCAAATGAGAATACAATTCCTCTTTCACCGGGCAATGAGAGTGGCCTGCAAGATAATCAACCGAGGACTCTGGTGCCTTCTAAGAGGAGAATCGATACCTTTACTGTTAATGAAGGAAAATACAGCGAAACTGAACCCATATCAAAGGACAGTTCTGATCGTTGCGTAAAGGCCTCCAAAAAGTTTAAACAGGAAGTCATTAGTTCCAGGTGCAATGTAGTTCATGGTTTTGAATCATCTCAAAGAGATGGACATTCAGCAGAATTATCTGCTGGAAATCCCCATGCTATCGTCCGAAAAGGGAACTTGGAAAATAGATCTCTTGTTGGAGGCTTGGATTGTAGTTGCGAGTGTGCTGCATCAAATATGGTTAGACAGAGCATTGGTCATGATGAGCTCTTGCCTCAAAAAGTGATTTCTGAGGGAAAGATTCAAAATGTTGGAAGTAGCAGCAAACCTTCTACTGAATTGAGAACATCAAGTGGCTCATCACAGCAGGTAGTTCATGAAGATTCTCGCATTCACGGAACTGAAGAACATCGGGAGTGCAATCGGGGAGATTTATTCAAAGATGAACCTTCTAAAGGAGCCAAAAAGAATGCTATGGAAGATGATAAACCTGAGGTCTCTAGTGACAGTGATGGATATCACAATGAGAAGACTGGCCTTTCAGCAAAGAGAGATGATTTCGTTAACTACTCTCAATGCACTCAGGGTCAAGATTCCTTAGCAACTCAAAATGGTAGAGAGCTCAATCTCTGTGTGAAGTGTAATGAAGGTGGGCAACTGTTGGTTTGTAGTTCAGGCAGCTGCCCTTTGGTGGTTCATCAGAGCTGCTTGGGTTCGGTCCCCAGCTTCGATAATGAAGGAAACTTCTATTGCCCCTTTTGTGCATATTCTCAAGCAATTTCTGAGTACCTGGAAGGCCAAAAGATGGCCTCTCTTGCTAGGAAAGATTTGGCTTCATTCGTTGGTGTTGGAGCTAGGCGACGATCAAAGAAATCCTCACGTAGCTCACATGGAATAAAGAAGAATCAGTCTAGAGAGGATGAAGAATTGTGCCATGATAATAACATTAAGGGATCTTTGAATAAAGTCACGGGACCCAGGAGTGCTCCAGTCAGTAGAAATTCCTTGGACGGTGAAGTTATGGAGATGCCTTCACCTCAACCAGCGGCGTCTGTACCTCATGAACCCGTGGCAGCTGGACAAAAATCCAAGAAATCGCCACCCAGATCGCATAGATTAAAACAGAAGCTGTCCAGAGAACAAGAAGAACTGTGTCCCAATGAGAACAGCAATAAGAACTCTTTGAATGAGGTCCAAGAACCAGGAAACGCTCCAGTCTGTAAAAGTTCTCCGAATGCTGAGGTTGCACAGACTGGCTCACCTCAAACAGAGACCTTTGCACCTCCTGAACTTGTGGGCGGACAGACTTCTTTTGTAGAAGAAAGTTCTGAAGATGAAGATGCGACTGCTTCCAAATATTATATTGGATTCAGGAATGCAGACAAGACCTAGTAAGTCTTTCACTTGAAAACCGCTCAAGTTTGCAAAACCATCTGGTTAGTGTGTTTATTCTTCCAAAAGATTCATCATTCTTCTTCAGCTTTTCAGGATCTGCAATGCTTAAATGAACACCATGCAGATATTTTTTCATAAGAATCTCTTTATGCTTAACTGAAACAGTGTTATGGTTGTTATTGCCGTTGGAATATGTGATGTTTCATTTGTTATTTTTCTTCTTATTTTCCCCTCTGCACCTTGATCATGGAGAAGCATTAATCATTTGCTAGAGCATTGTGATAATACAGTATTTAGTTTCTTTAGATTTGCAGTACCTATCTTGCAATTCCTCAAGTGAGGCAGAAGCACCTCCATCGAAAAAGTAGAGGAAGAAGCACTAAAGGTACTTGCATCTTCTTTTTATCTAAAAGTTTTGTTTTTATTCTTTTTTCTGTTTTCCTATGCAAGTTCTGTCCTTTGTACTGTCGTTGCAAAGCACCCAATTGCTCTAGTAAAAGAGAAATTATGCTATACTTTATTTCATTCATAAATTTTAAGGTCAATGGTTTAATTTTTTTTGTTTTACGTGAGAGTTACAGTTTGTTTCTGCTTTTATTTATTTTTAAGGATTAATAGGGGACTCCGCATGATATCTACATGCCTTTACACCTAATAACAGAAAGTTTAAAGTAGTTAGCACTCTGTACCTATTGTTTCTTATTAGTGTTTTCTGCTACTTCTGCAGGAGGGAGTGTACATATTTTCAAATATTTTCGGATAGATGAAAGAAGATTTTGGAATCTGGAACTGATCGGTCTCAGACGGTCCCCTTTTAAGATTTTACCGGCTAGGACTGACCCCCAAACTAGGTTTCTGAATCTATTGGAGGCTCAGACCGAGTCCTTACCAGGTTTAGTGGCATGTGAGTAATGAGGCTAGCCATGCACATGCACATTGTACATTGTTCTGGTAATCTTTTGTCCTTGGTGGGTATAGAAAAGGCTTAAAAATAGTGTACTATGCCCCTTTACTAAGTTTAGTGGTATGCTAGCGAATAATTGCACATTGTGTTTGTAAATATTTGGACCCTAGGATGGGTATAGAATGGCTTAAATAGTTTGTGTATGTGAAATTGTGAATTGAGCTATAAAGCTAGTGAAGAAATACATATTGTTCATGTAGTTTTTTGCCCTCTGGGGGCATAGATCGTAAGATAGTAATGTCCTTAGTTAGTACAACCAACTTGTATGATCCCACGGGTGTCAATAGATCTTTAAAAATCGATTAAATCAATCGAATCAAACCGATTATTAGGTTTCTTTTAATAAAATCGTAAGTTTTTTTTATATAAATTTATAATCGTGTCGATAAGTAGGATAGGTTTTTAATTTTACAAAAATAAAGCATGAATAGGCCAAATATTTTTATATAAGAAAAATATATTTTATATAATAAGTTTAAAAATAACAAAACGTTTATTTTTTCTTGGGCCTTGTGATTGTGGAAATGTTTACAAGCCAACAAGTAATTAAACCCAAAGTTTCAACTCTCAAACTTATTATGAGACTCTTATTAAAACTAAATTAGTTCTAGCTAGCATCTTGAGTAGAATGTAACAATCCAACTCGCTAGTGATATTATCTGTGAGGGCATAGGCCTAGAGCGAACAATATCATTAGCGGGCTGGGTTGTTACATAGCAAGTCATAGGTATTCCAACGATCTTGTATAGCAAATTATAAGGTATTAAAATATATTTCTTCTCGTGTGATTTGGAATTTTCTTATTGGATACTTAATCTTCTAAAGTTCTAATATACTATTCTTCAGTTCAATCTTGATTAGTGTATTCCAGCTCGTTGATATATATTTCTTTTGGGTTTGCTTATCTCTTATGTTGTAGTAGAATAGCAGGATAAATCTCTATTCTAGCTATTTTTATTTTTTCCTTGGTTCATTGTCTTGTAACTGTAAAAACATTTAGAGAGTTTTGCCGAAATCTTAAGTTCGTATCTTTTCGTGTTCTAACTTCTATTAGCGAATCTTACATGATATTTTCAGAAAAATATCAAAAATTAATCAAACTGATACCAAAGAGATCGAGATGATTGAGACGATTTCGAAAAATCTAATTTTAATTATACAAAATAGAGTAACCGAAAAATTAGTATGGTATAAATTTATAAAATAACTGGTCGAACCGAACCATTGAGACCCGTAGATCCTACTATGATGTCAAGATTATAAAGAATCTCCCACCCGTGAAGCACAAATATGGACATGGACCGCTAGTTGAAAATAAAAGTAGGCTAATTGAAAAAGGGCACATATTTTTATTTTAAAAAGGTATATATGTAATTTTTTATTTTAATAAGGTTCATTGTTTTGCACGTTTTTTATCAAAACTATTTCTTCAAAAAAAAAAAAAAAAAAAAAAAAAAAGAGGAAAGGTAGAAAAATTGTTCATCACTTTCACTAATATTTGAAAAACTGTGTGTTCCTAAACGGTTGAAGAAAAAGAAGTCGTTAAATTTAGAAAGTCTCCACCAGCCACCCAACCCCGCTTCAGTTTCAATCCCAAATTTCTTGTCCACGTTCCACTTTACGGCTGTCTTAAAACATTTTTCTGCATTTAAGAATTGATATACAATTTGTAGCTTTCCAACAATTTCCCTGATACAGTCAGTATTAATCAAGATTCAAGCATCGAACCAAATTGCCAACTTTTGGATTTGTTCTATCCACAACACACTCAGTTCTTTGAAGTTTTCTGCCTCCTCCTTAAAAGAGTAAGTCTTTATTTGCTTGCTTATCTTTTTTTCTTACGTTAACTCACCTGGGGTTGTTTATATGGTATAAAAGTTGATCTTTTTTGCTACATGTTATAATCTTATTCCTATCCTTTGCTCAAATTTGTCATTTACTCATACAATTATGTGGTGTGGGGATCGCTCTATACGAATATATATAGGAGCTTTATCAATCAATTTTGAGGATCCATATTACAGTTCATCTGGTGTTAATTTGGGGTTAAAAATCTTTGCTAGAATCCTTCCCCAACTTTCTGTGACGATTAAAAGGCAAATCATTTTGTTTATATTGACTGTTACTGCAGACTTTTTGACTGATAATTACCGGTGTACAAACCGAACCGGAAACCCGCACCAAACCTAGAAGTCAAACCAAACCGATTAGAAAACCCGACTAGGTTTGGTATTGAGTAAAAAACACGAACCAAACTGACATATAAATATATAATTTTTATATATACTTGATTTGGTTTGGTTTCGATAAAAACCGAACCAACCCGATCCATGTACTCCCCTACCGATAATGATGCCTTACCGATAATGATGCCGTCCTGGATGTGTTGGAATCCTTACACTGCTGAAGGACTCATAGCCAGCAAGCTTTTGTATTATGCCTTAACACTAGCTTGGTACTTGATCTGTTATTAATAAAATGTATCTTCTTCATAAAAAAAAAATAAAAAAAAAAAGAAAAGGACTAAGTGCAAGACGACAAGAAAATAGTGAAGGCACTTAATAAAATATTGAGATATCTATAACTGAAGTGAACATGCCCATATTTATCACATCCTCCTTATACTGTTTTGATAGAAGCTAGGACAAAATTTTGATGTTACCATTTTGATTGATACACTACCATTGGTTAAACAATGGTTGTGCCACCAACGGAATTCTATTGTAACCTACGAGTTTTTCATTCAGAATCCAATTCCTTTTCTGTCAACCATTACAATAAAAGCATACTTCATCGACTCAGAACGTGCACCACAAAATAATTTTCGAATGTTCCCTGGTCTTTATTCTCAAACTGAAGCTGCACATAATGAGTTGATAATTCAGACCGACTTTGAAGGCACTTCTAAAGAATAAGAAGCCCATTCAATTGAAGTAGCCTCAACTCAGGTAATATTTAATGCATTGTTGACTAATATCCACTGCTTTTGATCATGAGTAATGTTAGATAGAATAGATGGAGATGAGATAAAGTTCCTGTCTTTAGGAAAGCTTGAAATCAACAAATATCGTGATTTTTGTTTTTCACGAAAATTACTCCAAAAGAAAAATCAAAATAAAACAAAATGTCATTTGTGTACAATTTTGAGAATTTGCGTGACATTTTGGTAATTATTTTGTCCGTAAATGTTTACCTTGTTTTAGTTATTTAAAAAATACAAAAAATATATGTCGCATGCATACTTAGGATTTAATTGTGCATTTAGAAATCAATTAAACCATAATTTTGGTTTTCAAGGGGGAAATCACAAAAAAAAATATGCATTTTTATTCTAATTGTCGTCATCGTTTGATTTTTATTTTTATTAAACGTTTTAATTTGTGTGTTAATTATTGTTGAATGTTAATTAATATTCGTGTAGTTTAATTTTGGTTTTAATTTAATTAGGAATTTTTGTTTAAATTAAAAGAATGAAAGGGGAGGAAAATACTGGATTTGGGCCAAAAAATCCATTTGAAAATCAGGCCCAATTCGTTACACTGACCCAGTCCACGACCTGGGTTTCCAAACGACGTCGTTTAGATGTATTTGATCTGAGCCGTTCATCTCACTTCATCTAACGGCTCTAAGCTTTCCTAGTTACCCGACCCACTGGTACCCGGATCGACCCATTCCCAACACTAAACCAAACGACGTCGTCCCCCTAAGTGCAAAGATCAAGGCCGTTGATCACCAATGATCCAATGGCCGAGATTCAACTCCCCCATCCCGTATATAAACCCCCCTCCCTTACCCCCACGCCCCCCTAAACCGAACCCCCTTTTTTACCTTCGTCTCCAAACCTCGGAGACCAAACAAACCCTCCGCCTTCAACCACCATGCACCGCCCACCGGAAATCGCCTCACGGCGGTTCCGGTGGTCCAAACAACCCCATCTTCACACCATAGAACCCCCTCACCCTCCTCTTTCTGAATCTACCTTCTATTGTCCTCGAATCCCAGTAGTATGTCTCGAATATCAGATCGAAAAATCAGTCAAGGACCTTAGTTCACCCGATGACCCCCAAATTAACACCCTTAGATCATCTAACCACCCCCAATCCAACACCAGTACCCGTTTGCATCGAATCATTTTCGAGCTTCTCGAATCCTTGTTTGAAGATTCGAGCAAAGCCCGGACATACCCCAACCCACCCTAAACTCACACCCTGGCATCCCCTGACCTCCCTCATACCTGAGACACACTGGTTTCCTTTCAAACCTGGTTGGAACCGTTCGAACCCTAAAATCGAACCAAGAACCCTAGAAAACCAAAAGCTGGAATCAGTCCGAAAGGGAGAAAATTTGGGTGTCCAATGGACCTTAGTCGAAGTGTTCTCAGTTGAGAACACTCGATTAAGGTCCCTTCGACCTCAAAAGATTCGAGTCAAGTGTTCAACCTGGGTTCGTCTAGTCTTGTATTTGTTTAAGGTACTCCTTTCCTCCTCTCTTGTTGTTTAGGTGGTTATAATTTAGCCTCGTTTGATTGATCCCATTTTGCCCCATCAGACCTTTTATTGGATCCAATTTTATTATCATTTCTGCTTGTTGTCATTTGTTGTATGCTGTAATGTGTTGTCGATTAGTCTGATATGTTTGAATGATAGAGTAGCATGATAATTAGTCTGATGTTTAGTTCATTCTTGGCTGTGACCCCTCCTGCCTCGTTTGTGTTCTGAATGTTGTGTTAAAATGGTTTCCTGGGTAATATTTGAGTTCAGATTTGAGCCTGTGGGTGTTTTCAGTTCATTGAGCTGAATTTATGGTTCGTTTGTTCAGTCTGAATTAGTCAACCCCGTTTTTGAAACTCTGCTGGTTGTTCCCTACTTTTGCACTCCAAATCTGTTTAGGGCATATGCTGGTCAGGTTGATCTCAGTCCATCTTGTTTTGCTGAGTTTAAATATGATTGTTTCCCCATTTATAGTTAGTTCAATATATGCTGCCCTGAACTTTTAGGTTTCATTCTAAATGCCATCTGATTTAGTATCTTGAATTACTAGCTGATTTGAATTGGTTGTAGCTGTTGTAACTAGTTGGATTCAGTTTAGTGAATGAGTAGGTTTGAATAGGTTGTTGATCAAAGTCTGTATCCAGCACTTAAGGGGTTTGGGGTAGGACAGTGAATCACATGGGTTTCAGAGGTAATTTGGGGATTTCAAAACTTGGAAAAAGAGGGTTAACTTGAGTGGACTGTCAGGAAGTACCAATGTACCATTAATCTAATGCATTTGTTTAAATAAAGTTGGGAACAAAAGATAATGGTATGGGGGAGGTTTTGTTGGGGAGTGATTAAATAAATGTTGCCCATAATCTTTGGATTAAAAATAGGATAGGACAAGTGTAGTGGGGAACAAAACATACAATAGTGGGCAAAAGAATGAGGAGGGGGCAGAATATTTTTCTGATTTTAGTTTTTGAGTGCTCTTAAGAGCTGGAGTGTGGGATCTTTTGGCATATATACAGAGCCACTGATAGGCAGCAGGGAAAAAGAAAAAAAAAAGAAAAGAAAAAGAAGATAGAGAGAGAACTTAGGAGAGAGTGGACAGATTTTTTTTCAGATTTTGAGAGCTGTGAGCTGCATCTATCAGGCCTTCCTTTGAATGTCTTGAAACATCAGTAAACTACTGTTGTCTCGTACCTATCTCCCTTCTGCTTTGGCTGTAAAGCCTGTGATTGCATTTTGGTTTTGCTGGGTTTTCAATTGTTCGCTCTTGAGTTTGTTGGGTTTATTTACTACTGCTTCCATTGGTTATAGCTGAATTTTTTCACTGGGATTTATTCTGCTTATTGTTACTGTTGTTGTTGTTGTTGTTATTTGCGGAACACTACTGTTGCTTCACTGATCTTCATCTTCTTTCCTTGCTTTCCAAATACCAGGTACACAAAACTGAATACACTGGTACATCTTGTAAGCTACTCGAAGCATGAATGCAAAAAATGGGAAAAATTTGAATCTGTAGTTTAATGTAGTCTTTTCTCTCTTTTACTGTCTGTATTTAGAACATTCTATGCACTGCCCATGTAAACTCTGGTTACATACTGAATCCCATTTGTATATATGTTAGCTAGTTGCCTTAACCAGAATCAGGTGGTTGTTGTTTATGTATAACATGGGCATTATCCTATAGCAGTTTAAGTTGTAAACTCCTTCCCCGTAGGCTTTTAGTTTAAATGGACTAACAGTATAGTTGTAACATTCTGCTAGTTCAATTTGTTCGATTAAACAGCATGTTCCAAATACATATCAGGCCTTAGGTGATTACTCAATAGTTCAAACTATTTTAGTTAACAACTTGTTCATCTAAATTCGTAAAAAAAAAACGGGTTTCATTGGGAATCACTTTCATTTCGGGTTCTTAAAGTTTGAACATGTGTAGAATCATTTGGATAAGCCCAACATCTTAATAAGGATGGCGCAGGTCCAGTTTTACTCCTTATACATTGGACCTGGGCCCATAATTGTTAACCGACTGCCCTTATTGTATTGTCTTCAGATTTAACGACTCACTTTCGAAACTCAACTATAATAACTCGTGAGCATATAAATAAGCTAGAACTCTTTTCTTTCATTGTAGAGACGAACGAGATAGAAAACATAGTCACTATAGGTAGATCCTTTTAAAACAGAAATGAGGCGTGCCTCGCCAAACAAAAGTGCAAATTGCAGGGCCATCAATAATTGGCCATAGTAAAATACTTAGAATTTGGGATGAGCCGTTTAGCGAATTTCACTGCCTTCCTCAAAGATAATATCGCGTTAGACTCTTTAGGCGCGATTTTTATTTATTTACATTCTTAAATTCGGGTGCGCATTTATGTGACCCAAATTCAAATCTCAACGGTGTCGGAATGTATCAACAACCACAGGTGCATTGATTGCGACGTGGTTCGAGATGTATTTTCATGACGTTGCAATTCCATAAAAATAATAAATAATAATAAAAGTGGTTTAAACCTAATAAAAGCACACAAGTTATAACATGTATTAAAATCAGATATTTAGCCATTATAACAATTTAAGCGACCGTGCTAGAACCACGGGATCCGTGGGTGTCTAACACCTTCCCTCGGGTCAACAGAATTCCTTACTTAGAATTTCTGGTTCGCAGACTTCATTGGAAAGTCAAAAAATTTCCTCGATTTGGGATTCAAGATAAACCGGTGACTTGGGACACCAAAAGCCAAACTTTTCCCAAGTGGCGACTCTAAAATAAATAAATAATCCCATTTTCGAATAATGTCACTTAAATTGGAAAAACTCCCTCACGCATTTACCCTTCGGGGCAGGCACGCAAAAAGGAGGTGTGACAGCTCTGGCGACTCTGCTGGGGATAAGAATCGGAATCTCTGGTTCAGGGTTCAAGAATTCGAGCTTAGAATAATTGTTATATTTGGCTTTATTATCTGATCTTTATTACATGTTTGGGCATAACGTGCTAAATGTTGCCTTTTACCGCTTTGATATTATGTGAACTATATATAAACTGTGCCGAAACCCTTCTCTTCTTACCTCCGGGGAGGAGCTTGCTGGTCAAGACTCCCTATTCTATTAGTGTTAATACCCTGGAATAAGAAAGAGGCCGGACAAGTTACAAAGCCGGACGATCTCACGGGTCCCCGGTATGTAGCCCCCTTCTCGACTCGAGTTGTCAGCTCGGGTACACAGTCTAGAACAAATACCCAGGTTATAAACCTAGTATAACGAAACCTCATGCCGGATCCCTAGTAGGAACGCTTATTTGCATTATG
The DNA here is from genome assembly GCF_000715075.1 of Nicotiana tabacum. Classification (NCBI taxonomy): domain Eukaryota; kingdom Viridiplantae; phylum Streptophyta; class Magnoliopsida; order Solanales; family Solanaceae; genus Nicotiana; species Nicotiana tabacum. The sequence goes on from NC_134085.1 coordinate 14,989,892, forward strand.
TTGCATTTGACATAGGGGACTCAACATAGGGGTTGAGTCCGTCTAGGACAAGCAACCTGAAATGAAAAAAAGACCATCCTGCTGCATCCTGTTTGTTTTGCACATTTATTTGCTGCAGACTTGCATGTTGACCGGTTTCTGAAAATACTTATTGAAAAAAAAATAGCAGTGTAGGGAGATAACTATTTATTTTTCTAGAAAAATAACCAATGTCAAAATACCGCCGAATTTTTAGAAAAAAAAAGAAGAATTTGTTAAAAATGGTTGTTTATTGATCGAGAAAATGAAGAAGGTAAATAAAAAAAAAGAGAAAAGTTTCATTTTTAAATAGTTTGTTGAAAAAGAAAATACACAGAGTTTTTTTTTTTTAAAAAAAATGGTTTTGCTTGCCAATGAAAAAGAGTCTTGTTTTTCAAGAGAAGTTTGTTTTATCTGCCCGAACTACACCGATTTGATTCTCACAGGGTGTGAGATACGTAGGCAACCCTCATCGGGTCCAACCTCCCCTTTTTTCAGAAATAACCAAAATGTCAGAATTTTAATTTCATCATAAATGAGTCGGGTGATGCCACTTTTGTCAAATGTAGCCGAAGGTTCCCGAAAGGGACGCACCGGAAGGCTGACTTTGCATAAACAGCCGCTTTTGGTCATTTTCTGAATTTTGACCAATTTGCCCAACAACCTTAGAATCCTCGTCCCCGAGGCTCTGTGAGGGCGTGCTCCCAATGTCGGGCTACTATTTTTTTTTAAAGAAAAAAAAAGAAATAAAAAAGTCATAAATAAATCAAGTGATGCTGTTTTGTCAAAAATAGCCAAATGTTCCCGAAAGGGACGGCGGAAGGCTGACTTTGCATAAACGGCCACTTTCGATCATCCTTTAGAGTTTTTGATCGGTTGACCCTCACAGCCTTAAAATCTTTATCCCCGAAGTGCTGAAAGGCCGTATTTGAAAATCGGATCTTTCTTTCTAAAACATAGTCAAATCATCTTTGAGTCAAATAATCTTTTACTTAAATCACCTTAATAAATGTGCAGGATGAGCACAATGCAAAATGAACACTTTTCGATAATGGCTAAAGTCTCTATCAAGTTGCGGCTATGGTGGAATGATCTAGGTAGTGAAGGGCAAGATGAGGTCAAGAAATATTTGAAAGGTCTCACGGGTTTATCGGAAATCCAGCCTCGGGGAGATATCATAAGAGCTTTGGTCACCTACTGGGACCCGGCACACAATGTCTTCCACTTCTCCGATTTTGAACTCACCCCGACTCTGGAGGAAATAGCCGGTTACATCGGAAATGCTGAAGTTCCATTAAGGCAAAAATACCTGGTTGCCCCAAGAGTTGTCACTGTGCATCAGTTTCTAGATTCATTAAAGATACCCAGGACGGTCCATAACCCAGATTTGGCCGCAGGTTTCTGTAATCCGCGCTTCATATACGACAGATATGGTCATGTAGGAGGATTCAACAATCCGGTTAACAAGCTATGCAGCAAAGGTAACCGTCAGAAGTGGGATGAGCATAGACGAGTGGCTTTCATGATAACATTTTTGGGCCTTTTGGTGTTTCCGAGGAAAGACGGAAACATTGATCTGAAAATATCCGGGGTCGTCAGTACTTTGCTCACTCAGAATGAAAGCACTTTCGCACCTATGGTAGTATCTGATATCTTTCGAGCTCTCACAACCTGCAAAACTAGAGGGAATTTTTTCGAGGGGTGTAATTTGCTGCTACAAATATGGATGACTGAACATCTCTGCCACCGTTCTGAGCTTTTGAGTTATGGTTCCTCGAAGAAGACTTGCATAGAAGAGTTTTACACGAGAATCAAGGAGGTCAGTCTACCTGAGGGAGTTACGGCATGGACGTCATTCTTTCGAATCCTCACCGCCAGCCAAATACAATGGACACTGGGATGGTTGCCTGTTGATGAGGTCATATATATGCCAACCGCTAGGACCCACTTTCTATTGATGGGACTTAAGAGCATTCAGCCTTACGCACCCTATCGAGTTTTGAGACAACTCGGGAGATGCCAGATAGTTCCACACGAGGAAGATCTTAGTGCTCAAGCAATTGAGATTAGCCCTGACGGACAATTCCCTGAAGCAAAAGTCCGCTAGATCTGGAATGAATGCCAATGTTTAAAAGCAGATACTTGCGTGCAGGATCGGGCCAAAGGTGAAGTAGCACCAGGGTACCTTGTGTGGTACAGAAGAGAACTTGAGCACAAAAGGCCGGCTAAAAGACCCCATATCTTGAATTTTGCCGAGTCATCACAGGAGCAATGGGATTGGTTAGCAAAAGAAAAAGTCAGCTGAAATAACAAATTGAAGGTCTAAAATTTGAGCACAACGTGCAAGTTGCTACTGATCTGGGAGAAAAGAACAGGTTGACCCTGGAAAACGAGACGCTTAGGGCCCAAATCCAGCAGATAAGGATAGCCGCTGATAACCAACAACGGAGCCGGTCGAATGAGCGACTGATAAAAGGTTTAAAAATGGAAATTGGTGAGTGCCGGAGTGAGTCGGAGAATCTTGAGAATACCATAGCAGGACTCGAGACACACTGGGCAAAAAGAACAGAAGAGCGCAACCGGTACCTACAGCAGTTGAAAGGGGATCACAAGCAAACCATTGCCAATTTGAAGAGAAAGGTGGCCACTCTTGAGGACAGAGCCGTTGAGCAAGCCCGAACCTTTGAAGTTGAAAATAGACATTGCTATGATTTACTGACCCAAATGGAAGTAGAAATTCAGCAGTGGCAGAATCAACATCTCTAGGATTCTCGGGTTTTGAAGGCCCGTAATGATCAAATAAAACGCCTACTCATAGAAAAGAGGCAGACCATGGATAGGATTAAGACCATTGCCCATGCCATCATTAGGAGGTGTCTACGATGCGAAGATATGACCCGCATTACCTTTTTCTCGGCAGTGATGATTTATGTCAAGCAGACCATGTATGAGCTGGAACAACTTGAAAGGGACCTCGCACCTAAGCCCGCGGTGAGGCCGAACGATGCCCCGCGGGCACCAATTCTTAAAACTTTAACGTATTTATAGGACGAGTCTGTATTTTCCGTCTTGGCGTCTTTTGTCTGTCTTTTCTCATCAGGGTGTATCAGTAGTTATTGAGTTTGTATTTATTTCAAGTCTGTTATTCTCCCTTTTTCAAAAATGTTAGTTTGTAATAGATTGTTTTAGTAATAAAAAAATGTTTCTTTATTTTTACACTTGTTTGTCTTGAACTACGTAATGATCTGATTCACGCGGCGTCGTGATACGTAGGCAATCCTCGTCAGATCCGGTCATGTTTTTAACTTCAAATCAAATAATAAAAAAATATATAATAATAAAAAAAATAAAAAAATAAAGGGGAGCATAAAGAGAAGCCGGAATGACGCATGTCATCGATGCAAACATGTAAAAATTCATTTAACTGTATAGGTGCATCACACCCCAACGTGAGATTACCTGTCTGTTATTTGTTTCAAACTAACCGTTTGTTTGTTGCTAAGTCCAGGTTTTTAGAAAGGTGGTTTGGTTTGGCAGAGGTCTGGCCTCACATTCGTACTTTACGAGGTCGAAAGGAAGTGTTCAGTTGCCCGTCACTAAGTCGAGAGGAAGTATTCACACTTACTTCACGAGATCAAAGGGAAGTGTAGAGATGTCTTCAGAAATTCCTTTGCCAACAATTCCTGTCTCCGAAGAGAGTTCAATCTCGGCCATCCCAACTTCCGAATCAGCAACTGCTGAAGAAAACAGAATCTTGCGGCTTCGCATGTTAGAAATGTTGGATGACTGGAATAATGGAAAAGAGCCGCCGAGTATAATCCATGGATTCCCTGACCTGTTCTCTAGGACAAGTGAGACTTCCAACGTCCCCATAAGTTATCCAACTACCCCATTCGGGTACCCATTTAGGCCCACTCCACTGGATCACCCTCTGATTTTTATCCCCGGATGTCAACGACAGATGTGGCTACAAACATATTCACTGCACCGCCCTGTCCAATCGCGGCACAACCCGCTACACACAGGCCTAATTTTGACTCTTCCTCATTCACATTTCAAGCACCATCCTTCTCGATGGAACCAACTCGGTTTATCACCAGCACTCACCCTTAGCAGCCTCAATACGAGCTTACGCTTGGGCAAAACCAAAATCCCAAAGCTCTTGAACAAGATGAAATGGCAAAAAGAATGAGGAGCCTCGAGCAGAGTTTAAAAAATATGCAAGGTTTAAGCGGGCAGAAGAGTGTTTCCTATACTGATCTGTGCATGTTCCCTCACGTGCACCTGCCCGTAGGATTCAAAACACCAAAGTTTGAGAAATATGATGGGCATGGCGATCCCATTGCAAACCTCAAAAAGTATTGCAACCAATTGCGTGGGGCTGGCAGCAAAGAAGAATTGTTGATGGCATACTTCGGAGAAAGCTTGGTGGGAATAGCCTCAGAATGGTATATGGATCAGGACATATCTCGATGGCACATTTGGGACGATCTTGCCAGAGATTTTGTTCGACAGTTTCAGTATAATATTGACATCGTGCCAGACAGGAATTCTTTGTCAAACTTGAAGAAGAAACCCTCAGAAAGCTTCAGAGAATATTCTATTAAATGGCGCGAGCAAGCATCAAGAGTAAAACCTCCCATGGATGAAATAAAAATGGTCAATACTTTCCTCCAAGCTCAAGAATCAGATTACTTCCAAAACATGATGTCGGCCATGGGGAAACCTTTCGCTGAAGCAATTAAGATCGGAGAAATGGTAGAAAATGGGCTAAAAAGGGGTCGAATTCTAAGCCAATCTGCTATCAGAGCTACCTCCCAAGCCATTCAGGGTGGGTCTAGAGGAATAGCAAAGGGAAAGAAAAGGGAAGAAACGTTCATGGCATCATCGGGCACAAGGAGAAACTACACTCTCGGACCCCTTTTTCCAGAGAGGACCCCGCAACATTATTACCCTCACCAAGATTTGGCCTATGCTCCTCAGCCATACTCGGTTATGAATACTTAGCCTTATGTCCGGCCACAATAACAAGCCAACAGAAATCAAGCTCCACCTCCCAGAAATCAACCCCCTTACCGAAACCACTATAATCCACAACTACCCCAAAATAACTTCCGTCCCCAAGAACCACCCAGAAGACAAACTTTCACACCCATTGGTGAACCGTATTCTACCCTATTCCCAAAACTAGTCCAGATGGGTTTCCTGCAACCAGTCCCTCAGATAAGGCACAATCCAGCATCACCTGCTTACAAAGCCGGTGTCAGGTGTGCTTATCATTCGGGAGCAGAAGGGCATGATACCAATGATTGTTGAACTTTAAGAAGGGTGGTAGAGAACTTAATAGAACATAGAAAGATAGTATTAAGTTCATCTTCAACTTGATATTCTTTCTTAATTATTCCCAAAAGCACTACATTCGAAATACTTTGCTCTGAAGAACTTTTTGCGGATCTAAATCCGTTACCTCCTAATATTAATACATAGAATCCCACAATTAATATAGAAAACACCACAAGTCTTGACGTCTTCCAAGGAAAACTCAGTTTCTATCCATAAGTACAACTTGAAAGCCTCCAATTATTGCATGTAAAATTTTGAACACAATAGGACCATTCTCTAGAGGCATCCACTCTACTCAAACCGCAGTTAGATTGATTAAATGAACCGAACAACCTGTGCTTCATTTGCATTCCGACACTGCAGAATGTGACCTCATTTCAATATGACCAAGCAACTTCTTACCCCATGCACCGAGAATTCCTTACCAACCATGACTCAAGTCATTCCCTGATTCAACAATCCGTTGCCCGCTCACAATAATGGGCCGTTGATTGGGATGATCTGTGAGGACAAGGAGTTTGATCCTGCCTTGAAAGCTATAATCTCCATTGTCGATGCAGAGAGAAAGCCTAAAGCAGCCCCGAAGCAAGAGAAAGGGGAAAAAAGGACTAATATTGTCAAGGCTAAGCTCGAAAAGGAGGCTGAGACAAAAACAGAGACGATGTTGCCTTCGAAGAATGAAGTTCTCTATATTCCACGAGGTCGATCAGAGAAGCCACAGAGATTCGAAATAAAAAGGGCAATACCGATGTACGTGTCGAAAGGATCCTATATGGTCCGGGGGACGATTAAACCGCCTTGGCTGAATGAGCCAGTGGTTATCGGACGCGTACCACAGAAGCCAATGACAGACCCGTCTACGGTACCGTGGAATTATCAACAAACATTGGTTACATACAAAGGCAAAGAAATCACGGGGGAACTTCCAGAAAGTACTTATGTTGGAAAATATTCAGACATTCAAGAAGTGAACAATGCCACACGGAAGCGCTTCCCACCCAAGAAGCCTGTAAGCGCTGAAGAGGCAGAGGCTTTCTTCCAAAAGATGAATATGCCTGACTATGAAGTGGTGGATCAGTTGTGCAAATACCCTGAACAAGTGTCTATGCTATCTTTGCTAATGAAGTCCGCCGAACATCAGAAGATCCTGCTCAAAACCTTGAATGAAGCTTATGTGTCGGCTGAGACTTCAGTTGAACAACTTGAAAGAATGACGGAAAAGTTCTTCGCGGTTAATCAAGTTTCTTTTAGCAAGAACGATTTGCCTCTGGAGGGAGCAGCTCACAACAAGGCTTTACATCTGATAGTCAAGTGTGAAGACTACTACGTCAAGCGGGTAATGTTAGATGGGGGTTCGGGTGTTGACATTTGCCCACTCTCCACGTTGCAAAGAATGGAAATTGGGACCGGAAGGATTCACCCCAATAATGTCTGTGTAAGAGCTTTTGATGGTATCAAGAGGGACACCCTCGGAGAAGTAGACCTGATATTGACTATCGGGCCGGTGGATTTCGAAGTAACCTTCCAGGTACTGGATATGGACACATCTTACAATTTTCTCCTCGGAAGACCTTGGATTCATGCTGCGGGGGTTGTACCCTCCACCCTCCACCAAATGGTGAAGTTTAAAGATGAAGATCGGGAAATTGTGGTCCGCGGAGAAGACGAACAGTCTATCTATCGGGACCCATCCATCCCATGTCTTGAAGTAAGAGAAGGGAGCGAGCACACAGTTTATCAGGTTTTTGAAGTAGTGCTGGCGGAGCAGTATGAAGAAGGGAGCCCTTGTCCCCAACCTTTCTTGTCCAATGCTTCAATCATGGTTGCTAAAGAAATGATCTGACAGGGATTCAAACCGGGAAAAGGGCTTGGAAAATCGCTGCAAGGAATAACGAAACATATCACCTTGCCTTCCACTAAGAAACTCTTTGGGATAGGCTTCCAACCTACTCCAAAAGATGAAGATTGGGCAAAGAAGAGAAAAAATGAGGGATGGAAGTTGCCTCGACCATTGCCACATTTGTACGAAACTTTCGTCAGACCAAAGTACATTGAAGAAGAAGATGACGAGGCCTTTACGGCCGAAGAGATTGAAGAAATATGTGGGGCAATGAGAGAAATGCTTTACGAAACTCACATAGTTCAGCAGGGAGAAGGCACAAGCACCGCTGAGGTGCTATACATGGGGCCAAATGCTAAGCTTCAAAATTGGGAGGCTACACCGTTCCCAATCAGGCAGGAGTCCGGGTAGACTTGTCCTGCCACCTTTCCTGCATCACGAGTTATCCCAGGGTGTAACTCGGATGTTTTTCTTTAGTTTCCTGTTTTAATTTCCTGAAATATAAACCCTGGTTATCTTCCCAATTCCAAGGAATAAAATCAGTATTCCATCATTTTTTCTTTATTCTTTCTGATTTTTGCTATTTTTCTTTTATCTTTTCCTTTCAGTTATAATAATGCGGCTTTAAATAGTATGACATGCTTGCGGACTTCACGCCCAGATCCAAACGAGTTGTTTAATTGTGAAATAATGAACCAAGAACCGGAATATGACGAAGAAGAGGCTTTTAGGGAAATAAATCGAGAATTGGAACACTTTGAGAATAAACCTAAGCCGAATTTGAATGACACCGAACCGGTTAACTTGGGAACTCTTGAAGAAATTTGAGAAACCAAAATAAGCATTCACACAGATGAGAAAACACGAGATGCAATAATTCAACTCCTCTTTGAATTTAAAGATGTGTTTGTTTGGTCATACGATGACATGCCAGGATTAGGTGTTGATCTAGTGGTGCATAAATTGTCAATTTACCCTGATTGTCCTCCAGTTCAACAGAAGCAGAGGAAGTTCAAGACTGATATCAGTGATAAGATCAAAGAAGAAATCACAAAGCAGTTGAAAACAGGAGTAATTCGGGTAGTCCAGTATACTACGTGGTTGGCTAATGTAGTTCCGGTACCGAAGAAAGATGGGAAAACTCGGGTGTGTGTGGATTATCGAGATTTGAATAGGGAAAGTCCCAAAGACAATTTCTCGTTGCCCAACATCTACATCCTTGTTGATAACTGTGCCAAACATGAGATACAGTCTTTCGTAGATTGTTACGCTGGATATCATCAGGTGTTGATGGATGAAGAAGATGCCGAGAAAACTGCCTTCACTACACCTTGGGGTACTTACTGTTATCGGGTTATGCCATTCGGTTTAAAGAATGCCGGGGCAACTTACATGAGAGCCATGACTGCCATTTTTCATGATATGATGCATCAAGAGATAGAGGTGTTTGTAGACGACGTGATAGTCAAGTCCAGGACTCAGGACGATCATGTCCGAGACTTGAGGAAATTCTTTGAGAGGCTGAGAAAGTACGACCTGAAGCTGAATCCGGCTAAGTGCGCCTTCAGAGTCCCATCGGGCAAGCTTCTGGGTTTCATAGTAAGCAGGAGAGGTATCGAGTTAGATCCAACAAAGATAAAGTCTATCTGAGATCTACCTCCTCCAAGAACGAAGAAAGACGTGATGAGTCTATTGGGCAGGTTAAACTATATCAGTCGATTCATTGCCCAACTGACTAGCACATGTGAGCCCATATTCAAGCTATTGAGGAAGGATGCAGCAATCAAATGGACGACTGAGTGTCAAGAAGCTTTTGACAAGATCAAAGAATATCTTTCAAATCCTCCAGTTTTGGTCCCGCCAGAGCCAGAGAGACCCCTATTCTTGTATCTGATGGTCTTGGAAAATTCTTTCGGTTGTGGCATCGGACAGCATGACATAACTGGAAAGAAAGAGCAGGCGATCTATTACTTAAGCAAGAAGTTCACCAGTTATGAGGTCAAAAACACTCTGTTGGAAAGAACGTGTTGTGCTTTGACATTGGTCGCTCAGAAATTGAGACATTATCTCCAAGCTCATACTACTTACCTCATAACCAGGTTGGATCCTTTGAAATACATATTCCAGAAACCGATGCCTACTGGGAGATTAGCAAAGTGGCAAATCTTGCTTACTGAATTCGACATAGTCTATGTCACTCGCACGACGATGAAAGCCCAAGCATTGGCGGATCACTTGGCTGAGAACCCAGTTGATGAGGAATACCAACCATTGAGTACTTATTTTCCAGATGAAGAAATAAACACCATAGAAGTAGTCTCGGAAGATGCTCATGCTTGGAAGATGTTCTTTGATGGGGCCGTAAACGCCAAAGGTGTAGGAATTGGGGCAATCTTGATCTCACCCACTGGTCAACACTATCCGGCTACAGCTAGGCTTCGTTTCTTTTGCAAGAACAATATAGCTGAATATGAAGTCTGCATCATGGGCATGAATATGGCGATCGATCAAGATGTTGAAGATTTGTTGATTATGGGGGATTCTAATTTGATTATCCGACAAGCCTAGGGTGAATGGGAAACTCGAGATGTCAAGATTATTCCTTACCGACAGCACGTGGAGGATCTCAGCAAGCGATTCAAATCAATAGATTTCAGGTATATCCCGTGGTGTCACAATGAACTAGCCGATGCACTTGCCACCTTAGCTTCAATGTTACCTTACCCAGGCAATGCCCACATCGATCCCTTGGAAATCCAAATCAGGGAAAGACACGGTTACTGTAATGTAATCAAGGCAGGACCAAGTACCCAGCCATGGTACCATGATATTAAGAGGTTCTTGAAGACACAAGAATACCCCGAACATGCTACTGGAGATAAAAGAGAACTATTAGGCGGCATGCGAGTGGATTCTTTTTGAGCGGCGAGGTATTGTATAAAAGAACCCGGATCTCAACTTGTTAAGATGTGTTGACGTCGAAGAAGCAGGAAAAATCATGCATGAAGTACACGCAGGAGTGTGTGGACCTCATATGAACGGGTATGTCCTGGCGAAGAAAATCCTTCGAGCTGGGTATTATTGGATAACCATGGAGAAAGACTGTTTTAGTTTCGTCCAGAAATATCATCAGTACCAGGTACATGGAGATCTGATTCATACACCTCCAACAGAGCTGCATTCCATGTCTGCACCTTGGCCATTTGTTGCTTGGGGCATGGACGTCATTGGGTCAATCGAGCCAAAAGCCTCAAATGGACACAGATTCATATTGGTCGCTATTGATTACTTCACAAAATGGGTCGAAGATGTCACTCTCAAATCGGTCACTAAGAAAGCCGTGGTGGATTTTGTACATTCAAATCTTATCTATCGTTTCGGTATTCCTGCAACTATCATCACAGATAATGCGGCAAACCTGAATAGTCACTTGATGGAGGATGTATGCGAACAGTTCAAAATAACGCATAGGAACTCCACTCCTTATCAGCCCAAAGCCAATGGCGCTATTGAAGCAGCAAACAAAAACATCAAGAAGATTTTGAGGAAGACGATCCAGAGTTCTAGACAATGGCATGAACAGTTACCTTTTGCCTTGCTGGGATATCGCACTACAGTACGCACATCAGTAGGGGCAACCCCATACTTGTTGGTTTATGGGACCGAGGCTGTGATTATACCGGCAGAGGTAGAAATTCCTTCACTCCGGACCATTGTCGAAGCAGAGATTGAAGATAGCGAGTGGGTTAAGACTCGATTGGAGCAGTTGACCTTAATTGACGAAAAACGAATGGTTGCGGTCTGTCACGGGCAGTTGTACCAACAAAGAATGGCCCGTGCTTACAACAAGAAAGTGCGACCCAGGAATTTTGAAGTAGGTCAACTGGTATTAAGGCGCATTCTTCCGCATCACCAGGAAGCGAAAGGAAAATTTTCTCCTAATTGGAAAGGTCCATACATCATCAGGAAGATATTACCAAGAGGAGCATTATATCTGGGTAATATTGAAGGAAATGATCCTGAAACAGCTGTGAATATGGATGCGGTCAAAAGGTACTATGTTTGAGTTTACTTCGGTGACGTCTTGGCACATTTGAGATGATGAAGGCTTTTTATTCCCGCTACCCAAACACTATCAACTCTTTTTACAAACCTTTGAGCCGGTTACATTTCTTTGGCTACCCTCTTTGGAATCCAAAAATCACCGTTGAAAAAAAAATTGATTTGCCTGAACTACGTCTGACTTGATTCCGAAAGGATACGTAGGCAGCCTCTCTCTGGGGTTCAGTCACACCAAAATAAAAATTCAAATTCCCTCAAAAATGGAACTGGGACAGATGTGGTAATGGTCCCGCGGTAACCCCGTTTGGAAGGGTTCCAAAGTTTTAAGTCAATCCAAGTCATTTTATTTTATGAGAGAAATAATATGAGAGAGTCTAATTGGTGAAAACCCACACGGGCACCATAAGACGAGGGTGAGTAGAGAAACTGGAAATGAGAGAGCTTGTTTAGTGAAAACTCGTAAAGAGTGCTATCAGGCGACGATGAAAAGAGAAATGAGAGAGGTTGACTAGCGAAAACCTGCAAAGGGCGCTGTCGGCCGAAAAGATGATTTCACCACAGAAAGTTCTGGCAAGGTTCCCTGGTTGGGAAACATAGATCCGTTTTTGGTTCATGAGGAAATGCAAGTTCGTGAGGTTCGGGCATCCAGTCCAAAAGGCATGTCATGTCAGTTTAAAGCCAGCATGCACCTCAGATAAGTCCTTCTTTTCCCCGAAAGGGACGCTTCTCTTTTAAATTCGTTTCTCCGCTCTTTGTTTACCTTTCCTTGAATCCCTTTCAGTTTAACCCTAAATTCCAAATGTGTTAGAAAGAAAAGGTGGAAGGACCGGTTTCACAGAGCTTCATCTAGCAAGAAGTGAAGAAAATACCCAGCCTCAGTGGTGCGTCAGTCCAATCCCAACTGATCATGATGTTGATTACCTCCAAAGTAAAGGCATTTAAAAAAAATCCCCAATGAGACCTGCCCCGGTAAAGATCCCCAAGCAGAATGAGATGGGAGAACCAAATCCTTACACGGGCGAATCATCATGAAATCCTGAAATTCGAGTCTTATCAGTTTGAAAGGGGGTCGCCTTTGAAGCCAATCAATGGCGAAGTTTCTCAACAAAAATGAGGTCGGGACCAAGCAATTGGAATGATCAAGGCCACCGAACCAGCCACCGTTTTCAAACTGACAATTGTTCTTTGTTTGGAAAATTGAAACAGGTGCAATTCAAAGCAACCGTGCAAGAAGCAGGTGCAACCAAAAGGAAAAGAAATGCACAAGTGCAAGAAACAGCTTTGCAGCAAGGAATCAACCCAAAAGGGAAGTTTCCTCCAAATTCTTTCCTGCATTTTTACTAAACAAAAAAAAATAAAAAAAAATAAAAACGAAAAGAGAAATAAGAAGAAATTCCAAAAAAAAGGGGGTTGGTTTAGAATCCCCAATATCAACCTAATTTTTCGCCAATATTAGTGCTCCAATCCCTAAGTTGAGATTTTAGACATAGGGCCTCCATTCCCTAGTCGCCTTTACCAATATTAGGGCTCCAATCCCTAAGTTGAGATTTTAGACATAGGGCCTCCATTCCCTAGTCACCTTTGCCGACATTAGGGCTCCAATCCCTGAGTTGAGCGATTGTCCTTTAGCCGACATTAGGGCTCCAATCCCTGAGTTGAGCAATTTTCCTTTATCCAATCCCTGAGTTGAGCGATTTTCCTTTAGCCGACATTAGGGCTCCAATCCCTGAGTTGAGCGATTTTTCTTTTAGCCGACATTAGGGCTCCAATCCCTGAGTTGAGCGATTTTCTTTTAGCCGACATTAGGGCTCCAATCCCTGAGTTGAGCGATTTTTCTTTTAGCCGACATTAGGGCTCCAATCCCTGAGTTGAGCGATTTTCTTTTAGCCGACATTAGGGCTCCAATCCCTGAGTTGAGCGATTTTCTTTTAGCCGACATTAGGGCTCCAATCCCTGAGTTGAGCGATTTTCTTTTAGCCGACATTAGGGATCCAATCCCTGAGTTGAGAGATTTTTCTTTTAGCCGACATTAGGGCTCCAATCCCTGAGTTGAGCGATTTTTCTTTTAGCCGACATTAGGGCTCCAATCCCTGAGTTGAGCAATTTTCCTTTAGCCGACATTAGGGCTCCAATCCCTGAGTTGAGCGATTTTCTTTTAGCCGACATTAGGGCTCCAATCCCTGAGTTGAGCAATTTTCCTTTAGCCGACATTAGGGCTCTAATCCCTTAGTTGAGCGATTTTCTTTTAGCCGACATTAGGGCTCCAATCCCTGAGTTGAGCAATTTTCTTTTAGCCGACATTAGGGCTCCAATCCCTGAGTTGAGCGAGTTTCCTTTAGCCGACATTAGGGCTCCAATCCCTGAGTTGAGCGATTTTTCTTTAGCCGACATTAGGGATCCAATCCCTGAGTTGCGTCTTTTAGACTTGGGGTTTCCAATCCCCTCATCAATTCTATAGATTTTTATGGCAGTTAACTCACGAAATTTTCCTAGTGAAACTGGGGCAGAAAAATTTCGTTCGTTTGTTTGTTTCGTTGTCTGAGCAGGTTTGACCTCGAGGCACATGGATCGAGATGACCTACGGAGTGAGTTTCAATCCAGAATAAAGAAAGGAAGGAAAGAACAAAAGAAGATGAGCCCAAATACTGGAGCAAACAAAGTGCGGATCGCTCAAAATCTGATTGAAGTCACGAGCTCCGCCAATCCCGCTTCAGAAATAAACAAGCGCCTACAACTTGCGAGCATCAAGATTCAGATCGAAGTCAACAAGCAGAATCAGCTAAGACTCAAGATCAATTTGCGAAAGAATTATAGATAGGAATCTTGTAACTAGTAGTTGATAGGCATAGCTAGCTTAGTTTTAATTCTCCTTTGGTGTAATAAGGAGGTCGGTAAAGCAGTAGTAACAGCATGCAACAGCAGTAACAACAACATTACAGTCCCATGGTAGTCCCAGCTACCAAAACTTCCCAAACTACATTGACCTGATTCCTGTTTAGCCCAGGATATGTAGGAAACCTTTGAAGCAAAGGTTCGGTCAAATTTTTCAAAAAAAAAGCTTCACACGGAGTATTCCAAGGGGCAAAAATCGTTTGTATCTGCTCACTTTATCTTTGCACGAAAACTCTTTATGTTTTCGGACAAAGAGAGGCAGCTGTGAGCACGTGATTTTTGTTTTTCACGAAAATTACTCTAAAAGAAAAATCAAAATAAAACAAAATGTCATCTGTGTACAATTTTGAGAATTTACGTGACATTTTGGTAATTATTTTGTCCGTAAATGTTAACCTTGTTTTAGTTATTTAAAAAATACAAAAAAAATAGGTCGCATGCATACTTAGGATTTAATTGTGCATTTACGAATCAATTCAACCATAATTTTGGTTTTCAAGGGGGAAATCACAAAAAAATATGCATTTTTATTCTAATTGTCGTCATCGTGTGATTTTTATTTTAATTAAACGTTTTAATTTGTGTGTTAATTATTGTTGAATGTTAATTAATATTTGTGTAGTTTAATTTTGGTTTTAATTTAATTAGGAATTTTTGTTTAAATTAAAATAATGAAAGGGGAGGAAAATACCGGATTTGGGCCAAAAACTCCGTTTGAAAATCAGGCCCAATTCGTTACACTGACCCAGTCCACGACCTGGGTTTCCAAACGACGTCGTTTAGATGTATTTGATCTGAGTCGTTCATCTCACTTCATCTAACGGCTCCAGGCTTTCCCAGTTACCCGACCCACTGGTACCCGGATCGACCCATTCCCAACACTAAACCAAACGACGTCGTCCCCCTAAGTGCAAAGATCAAGGCCGTTGATCACCAATGATCCAATGGCCGAGATTCAACTCCCCCATCCCGTATATAAACCCCCCTCTTTTACCCCACGCCCCCCTAAACCGAACCCCCCTTTTACCTTCGTCCCCAAACCTCGGAGACCAAACAAACCCTCCGCCTTCAACCACCATGCACCGCCCAACGGAAATCGCCTCACGGCGGTTCCGGTGGTCCAAACAACCCCATTTTCACACCATAGAACCCCCTCACCCTCCTCTTTCTGAATCTACCTTCTATTGTCCTCGAATCTCAGTAGTATGTCTCGAATATCAGATCGAAAAATCAGTCAAGGACCTTAGTTCACCCGATGACCCCCAAATTACCACCCTTAGATCATCTAACCACCCCCAATCCAACACCAGTACCCGTTTGCATCGAATCATCTTCGAGCTTCTCGAATCCTTGTTTGAAGATTCGAGCAAAGCCCGGACATACCCCAATCCACCCTAAACTCACACCCTAGCATCCCCTGACCTCCCTCATACCTGAGACACACTGGTTTCCTTTCAAACCTGGTTGGAACCGTTCGAACCCTAAAATCGAACCAAGAACCCTAGAAAACCAAAAGCTGGAATCAGTCCGAAGGGGAGAAATTTGGGTGTCCAATGGACCTTAGTCGAAGTGTTCTCAGTTGAGAACACTCGATTAAGGTCCCTTCCTCAAAGATAATAACGCGTTAGACTCTTTAGGCACGATTTAATTAATTTACATTCTTAAATTCGGGTGCGCATTTATGTGACCCAAATCCAAATCTCAACGGTGTCGGAATGTATCGACAACCACGGGTGCATTGATTGCGACGTGGTTCGAGATGTATTTTCATGACGTTGCAATTACATAAAAATAATAAATAATAATAAAAGCGGTTTAAACCTAATAAAAGCACACAAGTTATAACATGTATTAAAATCGGATATTTAGCCATTATAATAATTTAAGCGACTGTGCTAGAACCACGGGATCCGTGGGTGCCTAACACCTTCCCTCGGGTCAACAGAATTCCTTACTTAGAATTTCTGGTTCGCAGACTTCATTGGAAAGTCAAAAAATTTCCTCAATTTGGGATTCAAGATAAACCGGTGACTTGGGACACCAAAAGCCAAACCTTTCCCAAGTGGCGACTCTGAAATAAATAAATAATCCCATTTTCGAATAATGTCACTTAAATTGAAAAAAATCCCTCACGCATTTACCCTTCGGGGCAGGCGCGCAAAAAAGGAGGTGTGACAATGTGTAACATTCATTTGTTTACAACTTTGATTTCTTTGAGATTATTACATAAAAGTATTTTCCTTTAGATTTCTGCAGAAAGGCAACATTCAAGATGGTATGATGTCATACTTTTATATTTGGATTTTGTATTTTTCTGTATCAGGTGAATCATGTTTGGTAATGTTGGCTTGTTTTCTACTATATTGTAAACTATAATTGATATGATTATGTATATGCTTAATGTTTCTTTCTTTAATAAAGTACCACAATTACTTCACTATAGGGACTTACATCGCCATCATAACCGAGAGAGATGTTGCCATCCGTGAACAGAATATGGTGCTAGAGGAGAGAAAGAGGCCTTTTGGCAGAGCGAGACATTACAATGCTTCAAAGGGATGCAGCTTTTGCAAGCGTAATGCTGCGATACAAGAAATAGACGTTGTCATTGCTGTTCTTCGACAGGGGGAGAGCTCTATAAATGACAACAATGTGTTTCCAGATTCACCTTGCCCAGATAAGAGTCAATCGGATATGCAGTTCCCAATAGAAGCATATTAGTGAAATATGTTATTTTCAGTAACCTATAAATTATGGCTGAGTTATTATTCCATAATATTGATTTCTTCATTGTTGCTGCATACTTTTCAATCTTGCAGGCTTTAATAAAGAATGCTTCTCTTAGCTTGGCTGAGATGAATACTCCAGTTTCTCATTTCAATCAGAATCGGGCTACTTTAGAAGGAGTACTTTTGAATTTTTTGTTTCACTGTTGCAACAGTTCTTTTGACATAATAGTTTATTATTTTTTTTCTATAGTAATTCTAATTTCTACCATCTTACACATTTTGTATCAGCAGGTGTTGCTGCAAAGCCATATGTTTTCTTGGGTAACATATGAATTAGAAACAGCAGGATTAGAAAATGAGATTTTTGTAGTAGCTATGTAGTCTTTTTTTTTCTCTTTTGAGTAACATCTCACTAATAGCTCCGTAGTCTTCCATTTTTTTACACAAGCTCATCCCTTGGATACATAGTCACTACACCTTTGCTTACAATGATATAGTTCTGTTCACGTTGGGCCTGGGCTTTGCCCGGGCTACCCCTCCACTAGTTTATGTGTAGACGCGAACTTGTGAGCAAGCTCGTTCGTTGCCTTCAGATTTAACTATATATAGTTGAAATTTTTTAATATCGAGACGCAGTATCTTTATTCATGCATCCACAAACCAAAAGAGGTCTAGCAGTACACAGGTGAATCCAGAACTTAAACTGTTCGGTCTTTAAGCTTTTTATAATTGAACCTATTGTATCTTTAAAATTATAGATTTATATTTACTATTTGTAATAATTTTAGGAAATTTTTACACATAAATTTATGCTCCACATCGAACATTATGTGTTCAGTTGAATCCGACGTGAAAAGGTTAGATCCTCCTCTAGCAGTACAGTACTTTATATATACTTAAAATCTTGAATCCATGCCGTGGTTGCATGATATAAAGATGAAGTGAGGTGCTTTTCTTTAACACTGATCTGAAATGTGACCATTGTCATTATACTATTCCAGTAGGAACTCCTTATCACTATCTGAATTAGAGATGGCAAAATCGTTTAAAAAAATAGTTAATCACCCATATTATCCACTAAAAAATGAATTGGATAATGAATTTTTAGAAACGGGTCAAATATGAATAAGAATCATATTATCCATTTAGAAAATGGATAACCAATGGGTAACCAATGGATAACCAATAAGTCTAATTTTTACATTTGTAAAGCCTTAAATTGGAGGTTCCTCAAGTTAGGGAGACTAAAGATTCTCCCAAAAGTGATCATATGCAAGAAGTCATGGACCCATATTATTCGCCGGTTAACCTGGTTTTTATCCGTATTAGATATGTGTTGGGTCGGGTCGGATTATTTATCCGTTTTCGGCCCGAACCATATCCGACCCGACCCGCCCATTTGCCACTCCTAATCTGAATGTAAGTAATTTGAAAGTTCTAGTGACTGAGAAAGCTGCAAAATTACCAGCTGCGGATGACCCAAAGATCTTTACTGCGAAATTTAGACAAAGCCTAAAGATCCATTCATGCAAGAACATAATCAACTCGATCGAGCTAATTTGGTCATAAAAATAAGAGTTTAAATATTTAGTCAACTGAGCGACTAAGGGGGTTTCATGCTGTGTGTGGCAGTATCAAATATGACGCCTGGAATTCCATGCTTCATTTTTGGCAAAGGCCGGAGGTGAAAGAAGTCACTCCAGATAAAATTACCTAACAGGATTAATTAAAAGTATTTCGCTTATGGAACAAAAAGATAAAAAACCAACAAATATCAGAGGAACCTGCACTTCTTAAGAAAAGTGGAGCACATTCTCATGATATTTTTGTAAACAAGCGTTCACCTGTGGTATCGACAGGAGTTCGCCACAAAGGAAATGAGGTAACATCTGCTTCAGAAAAAAGTGGAGCAAGTTTTCATGTTTTCGCCAACGAGCATACAGTGTGTACGGTTAAAACCAAGGAGCTCGATTTTGAAGTTTTAAATTGGGCTATAAGTCCTAGTTCGGGCGACTCGAAGTAGGGGTCGGACCCGGCTGAAGGATACACACCTCGAGGAAGCACATTGAAAGCCCGGCGCGACCTACATCGAGGGTAGTACAATCTCGAGGACACTCAAGAAAGAGCGGGAATTTCTTAAGGACACGTGGATAAGGGCATAAATTAAATGATAAGATTTATACGAAATGATACAGGTCCATACTAGGTTGTTATACACCTGTACCAATAGAATTATTTACTTCAATTAGGAACGTACTGGGGTTCTCTCCTCTTATATAAATGGGACCCCAATCATTTGTAAGACACATTATTCACTGTAATAGAATATTTTTCTCTGCTTTTCTTGTTTAACGTGCTCAGCAAGTGTTCTTCTGCTTTATTGCTTTTACTTTATTGTTCATATTTCATTGCTCTTAGCTCACCTCGAGGCCCCTAAGAAAATCGAGCTCGAGGTCCTTATTGCTCTAGCAATACTGGTTTGGTTCATCAATTCTTCTTACTTAAACCTAACATCATTTTTATATTCACTAGTATTAGAATAAATCACATATCTTTAAAACTACAAATCACATTTAATTGTTACCCCCATTTTTCGAGGTAAACAGTTTGGGCCCCACCGTGGGGCTAAAGATAATAGTGATTATTTTAGTGCTAGTTTTCTGATAACACACGTTATTCTTCACACTTTTTCTTGTCAAGGATTCTTTGATTTCAAGCTTAAACATGTCTAGCACACAGAACACACCTATTCATGAGGACGAATGTCTTGGAGAAAACAACGACATAGGGGCTGATGTACCACCCATATACCCTGAGGGAGTGACACACGTGGAGCCAATTAATATCAGTTCGCACAACGCTCTAAACACGGACGCAGACACAGACCCCACAAGGAATGCACACAGGGAAGCCCGAGCAAGAGGCCAAGAAACACGAGGGATGGAAGAAGGAGGAGTCAGCCTCTAAGTGATATTCGAGATGCTGCAAGCTCAGCAGGTCGCCATCGCTCAGCTTCAGAGTCAGAACAGAACTCCTAACACCATCGAACCAGTGAACGTCGGGCACGAGCTAACGCTAGAAAGGCCCGACGAAAGCGGCTCGGGGACTGATCCCACAATCATGAAAATGCTCGAGGAACTGACTAAAAGAATCAAGTCAGGAGAAAAGAAGATAGAAGACAACGGTAAGAAGGTGGAAACTTATAACTCCCGGGTGGACCAAATACCGGGAGCACCTCCAGTTCTGAAAGGTCTAGATGCCAAAAAATTCACACAAAAACCTTTCCCCCCAAGCGCAGCTCTGATGCCCATTCCCAAGAAATTCCGCATGCCCGATATACCAAAATACAAAGGAACAACTGACCCTAACGAACATATTACTTCATACACTTGTGGAATCAAAGGAAATGACTTGAATGACGATGAAATCGAGTCAGTATTATTGAAAAAGTTTGGGAAAACGCTATCAAAGGGATCTATGATATAGTACCACAACTTAGCTCCTAACTCAATAGATTCATTTGCTATGTCGGCGGACGCCTTCATGAAAGCACATGTCGAGGATATAAAGGTGGCCACAAGAAAATCGGACGTCTTCAAAATAAAACAAAGAGATGACGAGATGCTAAGGGAGTTCGTCTCCCGGTTTCAGATGGAAAAGATGGAATTACCACCGGTCTCCGATGACTGGGCAGTTCAGGACTTTATGCAAGGTTTGAATGAAAAAAGCTCGATTTCATCCCGACAACTGAAACAGAACTTGATTGAATACCGTGTTGTGACATGGTCGGATGCGCACAATCGTTATCAGTCAAAAATTAGGGTTGAAGATGACCAGTTGGAAGCCCCCTCGGGCTCGGTTCATCCTAACAGATTCGCAGCCAAGCCCCCGAAAGTCACAGACCGGGGATCAAGATTCAACAAGGGAAGATATCAACTGTACATCGAAGATAGAAGGAACAATTAAAGGTGTAATGCATCTCGGAACAATCGAAGAGTAGATCGAGGACAAAATGCCCGGGGACTCATGAGTAAAATCGGGTTCGACAGGCGCTCGGGATCGGTAGGAGCACCCAAATTGTCAGAATACAACTTCAGTGTCGATGCATCAGGTATCGTCTCAGCCATTGGCAAAGTTAGAGATACTAGATGGCCTAAGCCTATACAGACTGATCCTTCTCAGAGGAATCCCAACTTAATATGTAAGTATCATGGTACTCACGGGCACAGGACCGAGGA
Organism: Nicotiana tabacum; assembly: GCF_000715075.1. Taxonomy (NCBI): domain Eukaryota; kingdom Viridiplantae; phylum Streptophyta; class Magnoliopsida; order Solanales; family Solanaceae; genus Nicotiana; species Nicotiana tabacum. Next base: position 15,011,014 of record NC_134085.1, read on the forward strand.
TTGCAGGCAGGTTAGGGAGAAGGTAGCCCGATTGTTCAACGAAAGGTATCTTCGTGAACTTCTCAATGACCAGGCTAAGAACCATTTCCGAGAAAGAGATGCAAACAGAAAGAATGAACCTGAAGAACCTTAACAGGTCATTCACATGATCATCAGTGGAGTCGACGTCCCACGGGGACCTATATTCAAATGTACCAAAGTATCCATCACAAAAGAGAAACGGACCTAGAGCTATGTGCCCGAGGAAGCCCTATCGTTCTGTGACGAGGAAGCAGAGGACATATCCCAGCCTCATAACGACGCCCTGGTAATCTCTATCCTTTTAAATAAAGTTTAGGCTAAACGTGTTTTAGTGGATCCAGGTAGCTCTGCGAACATAATCAGATCGAGGGTCGTGAAACAACTTGGCTTGCAAAATCAGATTGTACCTACATCCCGGGTGCTGAATGGTTTCAACATGGCAAGTGAAACAACAAAGGTAGAAATTATTTTGCCAGTAGACGTAGACGGGACCATATAAGACACCAGGTTCCATGTCATCGAAGGTGACATGAGGTATAATACACTCCTTGGAAGGCCATGGATACACAACATAAGGGCAGTACTGTCGACCCTCCATCAAATCATGAAGTTCTCGACAAAGGAAGGAGTGAAAATAGTCCACGGAGAACAACATGCTGCAAAAGAGATGTTTGCAATCGAGGAAACGGTGCCGATGCCGGAGCCCTTGACCTCGGAGAAATCGAGCCTCAAAGATAAATAGGTGGCTAAGTAACAATCACAGCTCCAAGTCTAGACGAAAGTAGGATAAACAGGTAACCGAAGGAGAAGAAGGGAACTTCCTAGCTCCTCGAACCTCCGTTGTCCCCGAGAAGCCTGATGCTACCAAGTCAACCGCTCAAAAGAAAGGTACACCTGGGAACGAGATTAACCCCCGAACTCAGGAAGAAACTCATTTAGTTTATTATCAATGATATAGATTGCATTGCTTGTCCCCGTTCAAATATGACAAGGATTCAGCCTTAAGTCACCACACATCGACAGAGCAACAGTCCCAGGTTTAAACTAGTAAAACTTCGTATCAACATCTAGTCAACAGGATGTACGAAGAACAAACAGGTAAAATAACGAAAGCCTATATTGATGATATGTCGATTAAGTCCCTGTGCGCAGAGGACAATTTAGTTCATTTGCAGGAAACGTTTTGCGATCTTGAGGAAATATAGCATGAAGCTTAACCCGAAGAAGTATGCCTTCGGGAATGGCATAGGCGAGTCCCTCGACGTCGCGGCATAAAATTGAAGTATCAAAATCAAGGCTATCGGGGGTATCATAATCGAGGATAGTGTGGAGGCCGTGCAAAGGCTGATAAGACAAATGGCTACCATGGGTGCATGTCTATCGAATTCACCATTTCTTCTCTTCGCTCAAAAGGGAAAAAGGCTTCACGTGGACCCCGAGATGTCAGCGAGCCTTGAAAGAATTATAGAGATATCCGTCGAGCCCGCCTTTACTCCATACCCTGACGGTAGGTGAAAAACGAGAAACACTTGTTCGATGGTCGCGCAAAAGCAAAAGATCAAAAAGCACTACAATAGGAGGACCAAACCCCGATATTTCGGAGTCAGGGACTTAGTTTTACAAAAAGTCATCCTCAACACCATTGCTAAGGTACGAATTTATCAATTCGAGTTTGAAGCTAACCCATTATAGATTTCTGGATCGACGAAATACGACCTCGGAGACATCATTTCATACACGAGGGCCCAAGGTTGTAAAGCATGTGTTGCACTCTTTTTCCCTTAGACCGGATTTTGTCCTAAATGGGTTTTACCGACAAGATTTTTAACGAGGCAACACCTATATGCTACCTAAGGAACATTCAACAAGTATTTAAAGCTTCTTTTCAATCAACCTCGAATACTGTGGGGCATCACCCTCGGAGGTTATACTTTCGAGAAAGATACTTCACGCCTAAGAAGTCCTCGATAAGAGAACTTTGTAATGGTCCAAACGGTCAAATGAACCGTGTCCATATAGAACAATCGAGCCCCGATGGCAAAACATGTACGCATGTATCAACTATTTAAAGAAGCATTCTGGTTATATTAAAAAAAACACTTTGTATCTCAAAGAAGTTTCGTATCGTACGAGATTTACACTCACAATCCTACGGGAAGCGGCTCAAGGGCCAAAGCACCCCGAAGTACCCGGGGACTGTCACTGACAGTCAATACATCCGAGTCATTAAAAACTCGGACTCATAAGACCTTAAAGAGGCATCCCCTCGAAATAAAAGCCAATATACTCGGGGACTAACTTTTCGAACGAGTTCGAAAAAGTTACCGGGAAACAAGTCCAAGTGACGTACCCGAAGGCTATGGCCCCACTAAAAGACTACGGTCATATACAGGCTACGACCAAAATAACGCGGCTCGGAGACGTCTAACTTCCTCTATAAAATTAAAGGCCTTCAAACATTAAAAAACCGGTTAAGTCAGGCTACCCTCAGTAAAAGCAAAATATAAGGGGCTTCGATAAATTCGGCTCCCGAAAAATCTAAGGGCTTCGATAAATTCAGCCCTCGAATAATCCAAAGGCTTCGATAACACCAGCCTTCGGAAAAACCTTAAGAGGAATTCGATCATGCCTACACAAACGAAATGACTAGTAAGGTTCCGATACGTCGAGCCTTCGAAAAACCCAATGGGTACAAAAACACATGCTAAGGCATAATTAAAATTTCACTAAGGCTTTTAGCCGAAATGAGAAGAAAATTATATAGCCATTTTAGAGGCCGAAACGTCCTAACTTAAAGAGCCTAAGGGCCGATATATAAGATCCTAAGGGCCAATCTTAAAAGAGTCTAAGGGCCAATCTTAAAAGAGCCTAAGGGTCAATATATAAGAGCCCAAGGGCCAACTTCGAAAGGCTTAAGAGCCAAAAACTTATAAGCCGAGACTCCGCTCTTACTTCGATCCGAACTCAAGGTTCACCGATCTTACATCGGATCGATTTAAACTTACCTCAAAGATTATTATATCTATTGATAAAGATCCAAGGGTCTATAATTCCCCGAACCCTAAACCAATCCTCAGACTAATCATTCAAACGAAGTCTTCCATAAATAAAGACAATGTTAAATCCAGCACAAACAAAAGACAAGATAAAAGTTTCCCTCGTATTTCTAAAAGATGATTACAGGAAATATTTATACAAGGGAGGTTTACAAGAAAACAACAACTACTTCGGGGTCACATCCTTAGTAGCTGCATCTTCAGGAGTCTCATCTTGGAGAGCCTTATCCTCGGGGGCTTCATCCCCGTCTCTTTCACTCTCAGAGATACTGGTTGAATCATCCTCATCGGAAAGCAGAGTGGCCGCTTCTTCTTCCAAAACCTTCTCCGCTTCAATATTGGCTGAAAGATCGAAGCCGTGAGCATGTATCTCTTCGAGGGTCATCCTCCGGGATTGTCACCTAGCATGGTCAAGGGCACTTGATGACTTAGCCTCCGCAGTAGAAGAAATCTCCCTTGCCCGAGCATTAGCGACTTCGGCATCGGATCGATACGTGGCCATAATTGCTGCAGCATCACATTTGGCCTTGGCCAGCTCAGCATCAGATTTGGCTTTAAGTTCCTCGATTTCAAGGCCCCGAGCTAGGTTCTCCTCCTTCACACCTCGAAGCTGGGGTTCGAGTGAAGCTAGCTGCTCTCTTAGAGTCTCCTTCTTAGAAGCGAGATTGTCCATACCTTGCCTCCACCCCAGGGTCTCGGCCTCTTTCATCTTAAGCTCCTCCCGAAGTTGCGCCTCCAAATCGGCCTTCTGATGAAACAGCGAAATTAAAAGTGTCAGTCTCCAAAACAAACAAGTACGTAATAGACCCTCAAGAGCTGTATTACCTTCTCAATATACTCGTCCCGATCTTGGGATGCCTGCGTCAACTCAACTCGTATCATATATCTCTATCTTTTTCTTAGCATAGAGGGCTTTAACGACGTCCCTTTCCTCCATAGCCTTCTTAAATTCAGCCTCGTATCTAGCAAGATCAACTCGGCACTTGGAAAATGCCCTTTTATGGAGCACCACAGCCTTCATGAAAAAAGGAGGAAAGATAGATTCAGAACAACTAAAACAAAGGCGCAGGCATAAAAAACAGAAAACCCACTTGTTTAAAGAGTCTACGAGCCTCAACAAAAATGAAAGAAGTATCGGGGTCAGGGCCATCTTCAAGCCCTACGAAACATTCTCGAAAGATGTCATGCCCTTCATGGCTTGCTTCCACTTCAGAAGACCTCATATTCTGAGCATCTCGGATTTGTCCCTCGGAGAATTCGGGGACAGGAGGTGAATCATCCACGTTGATTACCCCAAGTGACCCACTCGGGGCATTCTCTTTTACTAGCAGAGGTTCAGGATCAGGTTGTTCGGTCTCGCCCTCCAAATGTTCTCCTAGGCGAGGTGCCTTCTTTCTGGACGGTGGTTCAGGGACTTTGTTTGAACTCCCTTCGGAGAATTTTTCGACTCTAGAATGAGCCGCATCAACCGCCACCGGCTCGATGGGCTTCGAAGCATCAACATTTTTTCTTTTGCGGGTCACTAGTAGATAATCGTCATCCTCTTCTTTCTCCTGGTCCCGAAGGCGTTGGGCCGTTTCTGGAGATAAGGCCATTGTATCGGCCTTAGATCTTCGAGCCACGCTCTTCTTTGGCTTCGGGGGATTTTCAGATGGCTCTCTTCTTCTTTTTCTTTCTTTAGAAGGCATTTAAACCTCCACTTCATCAGACGGGGCCGGCCACAATTCGACGGCGTCTCCAAGACCTACATGAAACCGAGGTAAGTATCCCACAATAGAAGCACAAGAAAACAAACAAGAGAACTCACCATGGTTTTTGGCCTCCCATCGACCCTTGGCCAGATCTCGCCAGCAACGCTCCGAGTAAGACAAAGCGGAGGCCAACTTTCAGACCCAACCCTCGAGGTCCGGGACCCCACCAGGAAACCAAGTAGCAGCTGCACCATCGTAAAGGGGTTGGACCAATGAAAAATATAAAGCCAGGGAAAAGAAAATAAAGTAGGGTATAAACTTGCTAAGTACTCACGTTTTATGTTCCACTCCTCGGGGAACGGCATTCAATCAGTAGGAATCAGATCGGAGGTCCTGACTCGGACAAACCGACTCATCCACCTACGGTCTTTGTCCTCATCGATACTAGCAAAGAGAGATTTTAAGGATCGGCATTGCAATTTTATCAAGCCCCCATGATAAAGTCAGGGACTGTACAGTCTGATCAGATGATCGAGGGTAAAGTACATCCCCTCGATTTGGCTCGAAAAGAACCTAATTAAGTAAACGATTCTCCAGAAGGAGGGGTAGATCTGGCCAAGCGTCACTCGGTATCGTTGGCAAAAATCAAGAATAACTGGAGCTATGGGACCCTAAGCCGGAATTGATGGGCCCAACATAAATGGGTAGGTGTATACGCTCAGGTACCCCGCTTTATATGTGGTGATGTCCTCCTCGGAGGAAGGAATCACTATTTCTTTATCATCCTATTTACAATCCTCCTTTACTCGCTTGAGCTCGGCCTTGGTCACCAGACAAACATATCGAGACATAGGCTCACGTCGGCCTAGTGTCGAGATAGATTTTTCGATTTTAAAATCGTATGTTATTTCACATGGCGGGGGAATACACTCCTCGATACGATGAGGCACTACCGGTTTACCCTTGGTCGATCGAGAAGATGATGAAGCTTTTTCCTTTTAGGAAACCGGTTTAGAGGTTTTACCCATTGCAATACGGAAGATCCAAGAAAGTGAAGAGTGTTGATAGTGAAGATAAGGGAGAGCTCAAGGAGATTGAAAAAATGGTAATGAGACTTTGAAAACAATATAGAAATAAAGTTTGTAAGGTTGTGGAATCTATCTATTTATAAAGGTCACTTAAGCGTGCTGAGGAAGCCAAAAGGCCGACCGTCAGCCGCCTCCAATTAATGATTTTGGGAATCGCACAAAAAACAAGTTTTCAGTCGCTTCAACCGCTGACGTTGCGATATTTGCATCAGGATCAAGGCATCAAGGATTAATTCGTCAAAAATCATAAAGGGTCGCCTATAAGTCGAGTTCGAGCAAAGTATCCACTAGGTCACTAAGCCCAAGGGCTATCCGAGTTCGAGGAATCACTCGCTCGAAGACTGTGAAAAGGCCTAAGGGCTATCCTTACTACAAGTTCGAGCAAATACCCGCTCGACTATAAAAGCCTAAGGGCTACCCGAGGTGGAGAAGTTTCCCACCCGGGGACTGAAAGGAAATCTAAGGATTTACTTCATCTCGAGACCTTGCTCTCACTAACTCGGGCTCGAGAATCCCGACGTTCCGAGTTCACCTTCAAGCTCAGCTCGAGGATCAACAAAAACCTCGAAGTGTATTGTATTCATCGATTAAACCTAAGGGTTTATTATGTCCTAAGGTCGATATTTGGGATAGTCATTGAAATCATAAAATCGAGTCTTTTAGGAATAAAGACAGAATAAAATTTAGCATGGGCCGAAAAGGATACAAAAAGATCCTTTTATACTTCCAAAAGATAATTACAAAGTATAACCATAGCATCCACGAAGGATATTTACACAGGAACAAAGAAGCAAAAAACAAAAGTCTAAGATCCTAATTCGCTTTTAAGGCCACGACCTCGAGAGCGTCATCTCCGAAAATCATCTTCTCGGGGGCACCATTTCCGATCTTTGAAAACGTTTGGCAGAAGACCCGCGATAAATGTGATTATATCTCCAGCAGCCGAGATTGAGCATTCCGTTGAAGTTTTGGGCCATAATACATTAAGAAAGAACAAAAAGACAGAAGGGGTTGCAAGATGCACAAGCAACAATCCAAGGGTGTTCATCCTCGGAACTCTGTTCCGGTAGAGGATGCAAAAGTTAGTAGATGATAGTGCCACCTCTTTCCATGGAAAGCAAAAGGAATGAAACGCCACACCAGGTTGAAGTTAAGAGAGATGAGCAGCAGTGTAAAGTTCGCATATCTTCTGATACGGGAAGAATTCGGTGTCCTTCTCTCGTTGTTTCGAGCCAATAACAACAACAATAACAACTCAGTATAATCCCACTTAGTGGGATAAAGCTTTAAAAAAGAAAGCCTTAGCGTAACTAATAAAGTTGCTGCCATGTGACCGTGTGGTCACATATTTGAACCATAAGAATAGGTGATTAAAGGAAGAGATAGAGAAGGGAAAGGGCTAAAAGGTTGATGAAGAAGGAATGAATGTAGTTTTTGTTCAGCCAAGTAACCCCCTATTTATAGAAAGCCAATGACGGTTCGGCAGCACTAGTGGCCGACCAATGCTGGCATGCATTCAATGCTTTTGGGGAAATGGACCAGCGGGACGTTTCGATCACTTCAAGCGCCTACGTCACGAGCATGACGTCATCGTGAGAGGCTCGGGAAAATCGAGGTTCAAATCGCTTCTTATCATCTTATTCTAAGAAATACGGGGACTATCTGTGTACGATCAAAACCAATGAGCTCAATTTTGAAGTCTTAAATTGGGCTATGAGTCCGAGTCCGGGCGACTCGAAGTAGGGGTCGGACCCAACTGAAGGATACACACCTCAAGGAAGCAGATCGAAGGCCCCGCGCGACCTACATCGAGGGTAGTACAATCTCGAGGACACTCAAAAAAGAGCGGGAATTTCTCAAGGACACGTGGATCAGGGCATAAATTAAAGGATATGATTTGTACAAAATGGTACATGTCCGTACTAGGTTGTTATACACATGTACCAATATAATTCTTTACCTCAATTAGGAATGTACTATATTGGGGTTCTCTCCTCCTATATAAAGGGGACCACAATCATTTGTAAGACACATTATTCACTGCAATAGAATATTTTTTTCTGTTTTTCTTGTTTAACGTGCTCAGCAAGTGTTCTTCAACTTTATTGCTTGTACATTATTGTTCATATTTCATTGCTCGTAGCTCACCTCGAGGCCCCCAAGAAAATCGAGCTCGAGGTCCTTATTGCTCTAGCAACACTAGTTTGGTTCATCAATTCTTCTTACTTAAACCTAACATTACTTGTATATTCACTAGTATTAGAATAAATCACATGTCTTTAAAACCACAAATCACATTTAATTATTACCCCATTTTTCGAGGTAAACATACAGCTCAATAGAATTGATGGAAGTCTAACCACAAAACTCATACATGTGCCAACTGTATCACACCTGAAATTTAGAAAGAAAAAATTTAAACAATGAAAGCAGCAACTATTGTTACAGGATTGAAAATGGAAATAAACAAATGAAAGATTTCACAACTAAGAATAGTGTTGACAATTGAATTATCTAGTGTATACTAAAGGCCCGAAAATCACATTGGCTCTTATGACTTTCTACAAACGTGATCAAACTTAAACCAAACTACGATTGACACTATAGATATCCCGTGCCTTACCAATTTATCACTCCACATCGTCCAACCAGTCTATATTGTGCTAACATCTTTTCTTTCAGCCAGCTCTACTATGGAAAATTACAGAAGAATACCTTTAAAACCAGGGAAGAAAGGACCAGCAAGAGGAAGAGGCGGGCACCAGAAAACGCGTAGTGCGAGTATCTAGGTGTTCAACAATGAACGTGGGCCCTAGAAGCATTCTGTCAAGCATCATGTTCAAGCTCATCATCCAGTGATCTTAAGAATGCGATGCACAATACAAGTGAACAACCACCCTTGAAAATTCCAGAAGGGAAGGAATAGGAAGTTGAATTTTCATCTTAAGACAATGTTATAGGTAGTGACGAGAAGCCTCAGATTTATCTGAATGAATTCCTGCAACAGCTAGGGAAACTGAATGATGCAAATGATGAGGTGAGCTCCTCCCATCAATATAGAGCTTATAAAACATTAGGTAAATTAGTAGGTTCCCACATCATTGTTAGATAAATGTACAAGCTGCTCCTTGCGTATAAGATCGATAAGTCCTAACCAGGTAGACACAATTTGGCGCAAAAAACTATCAACTCACACTACATCATTTTCTCCAGGGGCCCAAGACTATATAATGAGGTGTCATGATTTGTGTCTAAGGTCAAAAATAGGATAGTATACAGACATAGCAGGGGCGTGGACCACATGCTTAAACTCTACTTTCCAGAGCCAAATTAGCTATACAGAAAATTGCTACAGCAGAGTAGAGAAGCAATAGAAACTTAACCCTCATGGACGCGAGGCAATTATCTGATGAAATGACATCTAGAGTTATCAGAGTATTCAGACGAAGAAAGACTCTCAAGTCTGTTTCACGTGTATTTGAAAGAAGGAAGTTGGAAAACTTTTACCTCAGACATCATGAACAATCTCCAATGTTGTTATCTGCAACAGCAAAGTGTAACATTAGTGAGTGATTAATAAAATCTTCGAAGAAAACTATAGTAAAACAGAAATTACTTAAGACGATCCAACAAGATACCTTAAAGTGATCTTGAAATCTTTCGTACTTCCTGACTTTAACGAGCTAAATAATACTTGACACTATTCCCTAGTGTTCTGAGACATCTGATGACAAGCTGTATTTTAGCATTCTCACAATGTGCCAATATGCAAAGCAGAGAACCTAAATAAAAGAGCTTCAGATTTTCAAGTTAGCTTCTTCACGAAATGCATTGACATGCCCCTTGATATTTCCAAAGATTATAAACACATAAAGTACATCAGTGCTCATCACTTTTCTCCCACAATAAAGTTATATCAGTGAATGTACAACCACATAGTACATTGTCAAGTCAAAATTTGCCTCACATAAAAAATGAGATTTCCATGATACTGCATCCAACCTACATAGCCAGCAGAGCGTACAAGAAAAGTGATATAGATATTTCATGTCCGTTTGCCTGCTCCCGGATTATAACCTACAGCTACAAATTATAAGCAGCAACAGTTTTTGGAGCTCTCTCTTGACTGTTTGCAGCACTGAAAAGAGGCAACTAATAATGATGCTTCCAACTGCAGAACACTATTAATTTCCATACTCCGAAGCACTCAAATATTCACCATGCTCCTCAAAGTACTCAATCAACCTCTTCAAGAATTTATCACCACTGACTGTCTCAGTATCACATACAAGACAGCACTGTCTCCTTGCTCGTGTAACAGCAACATTCATTCTCCTTCTGTCACTAAGAAATCCCACCTAATCATGAAATGTTTTCATATTAGATTCGCCATGTTGTTACCCAAAATGAGCAGTTTAGCTATACATGAGGGTTCCTACAATTGTGAAGAGTACCTCTTTCTTTGAGTTTGATCGGACCATAGAAATGATAATGGCTTCTTTTTCTCGACCCTGGAAACCATCAACAGTTGAGATCTCCATTTCTTTTAATTTGTCTTCATTGCTTTTGAGCTTTTTCAAGAAAACAACCTGCACAAGCATTTTTAGTATATCTCAAACCTGAAATCAGCTTGATCTTTTTACTATTAATCACACTTGCCTGTGCTGCATAAGGAGTGATTAATCCAATATCAGAAGCTCGGACTCCGCTTTCGACTAGTCTCTTTGCATGGGCAATGGCAACCTCAGCTTCACCTTCATTCAATGTGCTATCTTCCTCATCCTTTTTGTCTTCCATGTCACACCTGAAATATATAGTGTTAAGACCTGAGCATAGAAGTTACAGGTAGAATTTCTACATGTACACAGATTTTGGTTCTGGTACCAAACCACCTCGACTTTCAACTTTAGAACTTTCCTATTTGAAATGGGAAAGAAGAATGACCCCAAAAAATGTGAGAGAAGAGCCAGTACCCAGCTATGTCTATGAGCAGAAGGGTTGATTCAGTGGAAGGTGTTTTCTTCACATCCTCAAGGTGATATAACATATGGCTAGCAACACTTGAATGGGCTTCAATCTACAATCATAAATGCAGCAGAAAAGTTTGGATAATATTAGATGCCAATACGTTTCATTGATATTGTTATATTAGACTGTAGTAGAAAATTAATAATGATGGAAAACATTTTTATTTTCAACCAACAGTTAAAAATGACCTAGCACCTTATTATCATACAGCTCTCCGGATGACCAGTTCATAATCAGTTCATGCATGCGGTACTGAACAGTGAGCATAGACGTGATTTCATCTCCATATAAATCTGCTAAACGTTCAAAAAGCGTCTTTCCCAGTCCTTTCTTCTCAGCTTCTACACTTTGAATGGTTGGAGGAAGCTGGAGATGATCTCCAGCCAATATACACCTTGATCCCTGTAAGCGAGGAACCACATCATTAGCTTACTAGTTTGCTCCAGAGTTGATTATTAAGTATGATCCCTTTTTCATCTGTTTTTAACTTTCTATTTCTTTTCCAGTGTTATTAAAAGCCATCAGTTTATTGCCTAAAGCGATGCGAAGCGAGCGGTTATTGCTTCATGGATGAAGTCACGCACTTCGAAAATGTGCACTTCAAACAATGACGCGCAAGGTTATCAAACGGAAAGTTCTTTCAATCTTAGCTTTGAGGAGTTGGATTAATATTGGATTATTATATATCTTATATTGAAATTTATAGTCAAACCTCTCTATAACAGCCTCGTTTGTTCCTGATATTTTTGGATGTTATATCGAATTGCTGTTATATAGGACATATATTATAACATAACATGAAAATTGGTTCCGAAAAAACTTGGTTTTTATAGTGTAGTGTTGTTATATAGGGATGCTGTTATAGAGAGGTCTGACTGTATTTTAATTACAATTTTAGTATTGTAGTACTAAATTCATATAAGGTTGGTATTTTTTTATTTTATGTAAATTTTTCGTTTCATTTCAAAGAATAGTGCACTTCACTTTTCACTCTCGCTTCAAGCTCCATGAGTCTTGTCACTTTTTGCTTTTAAATACATAGATTTTTCAAAAATATTGAACAGTAAGAGTAAGAGCACAAATAACTGCTACATTGATTAGAAACTCGAACCACATTAACCCAAAGTGCAACTCACAAAGCCACCAACATATGCGAGAAACCCACATTATCAAGAGATCTTGCTGTTGTTACTGCTTTCTTTTCATCTTTTCTTGAACTGGGGGTCTTTCGAAAACAACCTCTTTACCTTCAAGGTAAGGGTAAAATCTGTGTACACACTACTCTCCCAAGACCCCACTTGTGGGATTATACTGAGTTTGTTGTTGTTGTAATATTATCAGGAGAAGTTAACCCATAAGGGCTTTAGACTAGCCAGTTAAGCTACTTCTGATTAGTCATTAGCTTCTTTATCATTTTCTCATGATTTGTTAAAGAATCCACACACCTAAACCTCCTCCAAAACTAGAGAAAAGTGAGTGGAACAGGAAGACCATAACATAAAAAGTTTAAAAGAGACTACCAACCAGTAAAGTTGTTTGACTGTTTCTACAAGAAAAAATCTAAACTTCACAACATATAGCTAATTACTCCGTGAGAAGGAAGCAAACCAATGCAAAAGTGCTGGCACTCTATATACAAGGCTGAAGTAAGTATCATCTTTGACTTGATGATACTTCATTCCACAAGGATGTTAATGACTTATCTCACATAATAAGGTATGTCCAATAAATTAATATCTTAAAGTAATCAGTCTTGAGCGCAATACAAATGATCCAATTACTTATCCATGGCAAGAGGCAAGATGTGGCCCCACCAGCAAAAAACCTCTTGGTTATTATGAGAATTTTTTATGTACATCTCTGGCAACACAGAAGGTCCTTCCAGTTAAGCAGGCTGAGTCTTGGAATGTATAGCTCTCATATGTCATATTCCAGAAAATGGGCAGGCAAGTTCAAAAACTTAGCAGGAGATCTTTCGTTTTCATTTTTTACCTTTGGGCAAACCAGCAAATTCAAACTCAGATGCCAGTCTGCTAACTCAGCTAATTACATGGATTGACTACTTATATTGTCTAAGAGAACTTACAACCCAATTCTCACTCTCCTACATCCATTCATATATCGAGAAAGTTGATGTTATATTAATCAATAGTCTAGCAGGAGTTGCCTAAAGAACTGATTGACAGTTTCTTAACATAAAAAAAAAATCTAGCAAAAAATTGATCCATAGAACGGATATTTAGGCATCAGTGATAGCATGTTCACCTTCAATAAAGCAATCCAGCATGCTATTTCCAATGCCTGAGCAGCTTCATCAATAATAACCAAATCATATGACATGCCGTCCAACTTCTTGGACAATGCCCCAGTCAATGTTGTCAGGACTACATCTGCATTCTTAAGAACATCTGTTACTGCTAGCTGCTGCCTTTTACGCTCTTCTTTTGAAAGAGCCTTGAGCTCCCTCCTGATATCTCTCTTTGCATTTCTATCTTTAGCTTTTAATAACTTTCCATTCAATGTCTGCAGAATCCATCATGAAACAAATGGGACAAGGCAACAGTACACACAAAAATATTCAGACCTTAATGAACTGCAGAATAGGAAAAAGGATATCTTAGACCTATCTTGATAATTCAAACTTCCAAAAGAAATCCTTATACTGAGAGTAAACTTCCTCTGAATCTTGGACAAGCTAAAGAATAATTGACAACAATTGAGCATATCATACCTTCATCTCCTTGCGGATGTCATTTGCAAGAGCACTATTATCACCACGTAGGACCTATTTAGAAAGAAGAGATTACAAAATGTAGCCCCCAGTCATAAAAAAAGAACTTAAACAGAATGTGCATGGGAAAAAAAGGCAACTTATTGCTAATCAACATAGTTCTCCCCAGATCACAAATTCGAGTAAGAAAGGCGGGGAAAACCCGAGTATGAATGCCGGACCGCCCTATCCCCGGGAATCCTTCCCAACAAACAAAGGTTATAAGAAACTAGTGTGCTCTAGTCTATTTTTTAACTAGAGTGCACTTAGAAAGCAAGAAGGTGTATTTATGCTCCTATGTACTAAAAGAAACAGACACCATACAAGAAAACAGCGTGACCCAATAGCATTCCATGATTCGAGATTCTTGACAAATGAAAAGGAATATCACCTGGGCATCAAGAGCGCTATCCAGTACTTGTGGGAGCATACGTGCCGGATGTCCCAATCTCACCAACTTCACTCTGACAAAACATTGACAGAATAAACCCATTAAGAATTCGAATAACATCTCAAAATCTGATAACTAAAAATAATCATTTTGTGTAGCTCAGAGCTAGGGCATAAAAGTCCTGCAGAAAAGATGGTATATTCATGTGTCTACTAGTACGAATTGCAACATCAAACTTACAGTTTACACATCATCTTAAATAGAAGCAAATAATCCAGGTAGGGGTAAAGTCTGCCTACACTCTACCCTCCCCAGACCCTACTATGTGGGATTACACTAGGTTTGTTGTTGTTGTAGAAGCAAATAATACAGGTGGGCAAGAAAACAGACTGCAAGTCAGAGCAACACTTAACTTACAAACTCATCCAAGAGCAGACCAAATGTTCTGGTCAGAGGGACATTTTAGTGGCACCATTTAAATTAAACCAAAGTTCTGAAAGGTAAAGCACATTTCTGACCATTTTAAGTTGTAGTATTTGAGATAATGGAAATTATTTTCACCTGTCTTATTGGAACTTTAGGCGGTTATCGAAAAAAAGATAGAAAAAATTACACTGAAAAAGCTCATTTCAATACAGACATCAAAGTTTCACCCTGAGGAGAAAGGTATCAACTAGAAGTCAATCACCCAAGAGGCCAAGACATATCTTTACCTGTGTGGAACAAGTCTCTCAACAATGTTATCAACAGCAATATTTGAAGCAGCACAAGCAAGGATCTTTGAACCACGTTTCGCTTCCTGCAAAATAATCTCAACAACAGTAGTTGTCTTCCCAGTTCCAGGAGGCCCATGCAGCAAAATTACGTTCTTGGATGAAAGCGCCTTTGAGATGGCATCTTTCTTCAAAGATTAAGGATAAGGTATCAGTTTCTAGCAACCAGCATACAGATCAGCAATCATCGATACTGCTTAATGCCCCATTACTCCACATTAAATACAAGAACACCAAGGAAAAATGCAAGGCAATGTACCCTAAGTAGCTGCTTTGTTTAAAGTCAATCAACCAATCAACTACCCTCAATCTAAAACTAGTTGAGGTTGATAAAAAAACAACTAAGTATTAAAGCTAGTTAGTTGACATTTCCTATGGATCCTTTCTTTCCGTTGTATTCTGTCTTAACAAAGCTAGCATTTTGTTGTAACAGTATGTTTTGAAATCAGAGACATAAAAAGGGAAATACTGGAAGTGATTTACCAAAGTTTTGTAGATATAAGATGAAACCTGAAAAATAAAGATGAGCCAATTGGAGTGATTCACAACTTTTTCATTTCCTTTCTTTTTTATATAAGATGTACTTTTTCATCCTTATAGCCCTATCGTCAAACTTTTAAGATGAAAATTCTTCTCCAATATTGATCATTTTATGAGAACGCAATTGCTACAAGCTATGTTGCTCGGACTCTCCGAAAATGTCACCAGATGCGTGTCGGATCCTGCAAAAGTAGTGTATATTTGGAGGATCTGACACAGGTGCGGGCATTTTAGAGAGTCCTCGCAGCATTGGCTAAATATGTATTAATGGTGTTGATGGCTGAAAATATGTGCAACTCAATAGTTTTAACATCCAGGTGCCAAGAGTGGAACTGATTTAAAAGGCTGTCAAACATTTGACAAGCAGTCATAGTACAAATGGAAAATTGCAGAAAAACAAGCCATTTAGACATCCATTTGCCGGAATCTAGAAGTTAACACTATGTAGCTTTCAGTAAGCAAAGGTTAGGAATTTAACATGGACATCCCTGTCTGCTCCTACAGATTTCTCAAAGCGCAAGTATTACAATTGCTTTCAATACCTAAATCATCTCTATGGTACAGATTTAGGACAGTAACAACAAATCTTTGGTATCTATAATTAAACTTTATGCATTAATTATTTTTACTTGCAATTTTGTCGAGGCTTCTCTAAGGACTGGTACAAATCAAGATGGTATACACATGATCAAATATAACAAGCAAGATTCTTTATGCCTCTCTGCCAAAAAAATGGGACTAATCCAAATACTAGTTTTTAAAGAATGCACCAGTAGAACACGTAAAAGACAGAAGGAGAGAAAATGATGACGTAGGAACAGGGGCATGTTTAAGAAAAAATAATCAAAACGATTGATGCCTCCACAACCTGAGAGTGATCAAGGTTGCGATTAAAAGGAGTGAAATTGACATCCTTCTTAGACATTGTTGGTGGTCTCTCCCCGAAAAGAACAGGAACTAAGTCAGAGGCAGGGCCCTTCAGCACACCTTTACTCAGTTGTATCAATGTGTCCTTCATCCGACGGTAGGTCACCTACGAAAGCAACTCCAATAGAAAGACTCTTCAAACTTCAGAATTTCATACATATTTTTTCTCCACTAGTACAACTAAGAGAATTTCTAGAGCGCGGATTTTCCTGAACTTCAAACAATCAAAATTACAACATAGCATGCATAGAACTACTAATTTTGATACCTTCGGAAAGGTATAGTAAAAATCCGCCTTGTGACTTAGGGAAGGAACTACCTTAAAAATATTCAAGTCAAACATTATTGCTCAAAAAATAGGTGATCCTTAAAACGTCAAGTCAGATCAAATTGTATTCTATGTATCAATCAACTACATGGGAAACAGGGCTTAGATGCTTTTATTTGTTACATCAAGACCGTGTTGATACTCATTCATCTCTATTAAATGTACTGGATACCTAGGCAAAAAACATCACCTTTTTCAGATCAAGAATCATGTACCTCATTTGCCAACTTCTCAAGGCGTAAAGGATTATTCAGACCCTCTTCCGGGACATCATCAAAAGCAACAGTAATAGATGAGTCCTGCTCCATGAGAAAACAAACTTTTAAGGATCCAACCTAAAAACATTACTAATAACCTACATTCCATACAAATATTAAATAATAGAAAATTTAAATTTATATAAAAAAATATATTTTGGTCTCAATCAACATAACATTTTCTATGACCATTTCAATCAACATAATATTCACTTCACATCGTTTCTTTTTCAATTGTTGGTTTTCTCTCCACTTTGTATATCAAGTAAATGCTTTACAGCTATATTACCTTTAGCCTGTAGACAACCCCCTGTCCAAGTGCAGGGGAGCCTAAATCAGCTTTGTTTGGTTTCAGAACAACAACGTCATGAGTGCCAAACTGCAAGAGAAGGAAGTATCTTCAGAAAAAATAGCGACTGCAAATTAAAAGAAACTGAAGGGGAAAGGGGAAGAGAGCTTAAAGCTTTAGTTCAAAAGAGTAAAATATGATATCATCAAAACTCAAACACAGTAAGTGGCCTAGTTACAACAAGGATCAATTAGTCACAGTTACGAAGGGTACTGAACATTTGGTCTCATCAATCTCTGTTAGACTGGTAGAGGCAAGCTTAAACCCTGAAGCTAAGTTTAGTGCAGGTTGTACACTTTGGTTCTTTTAGGCGGCATTTTAGTGCAGGCACCAGGATTTCAAGACATGCAACTCAACAGCCACAGACTGTGTTAATGATGGCAACACTAAGTGATAATATAACTGGAAAGCGATATATTTATTGTTAATAAAACATTATAAAAGAATACGTTAGTGATTATGAACAGAAAACGAAAAGTTAGTTTGAAAAAACTAGTAATTGAATTAGAAACTTAAAAATACATCTATGCATTTGAGTTAAATATTTAAAATGGTTTTAACTTCATATATTTTATTCATTTGCAACTTTAAAAATGGTTTTGAATTTAATTGACGGCAAGGTTTTTACTTCATATATTTCATTTGTTGGTCATATAATCATTCTTTACGATTATAATAACCTTTACCTTTTCAGAAAAATAATAATAATAATAATAATAATAATAATAATAATAATAATAATAATAATAATCTTTCCAAATCAATTTTTCCTCCACAACAATCTTTCCAAATGGGAACAAATGATAAGGAGTGCTTTAATTTTGCTTGGCACTTGATGCCCAGCAGACAGTTACCACATTTTTACGCTTTTCGCCTTTTGACAGCATTGATCTCTAACCAAGGAATCAGATGCTTGTATCAGGGTAGGTTGCCTACATCATACCTCCTTGGGGTGTGGCCCTTGCGTGAATGCGGGATACTTTGTGCACCGGGCTGCCCGTTTTTATTTTTTATCTCTGACCAAGAAAATATCTTTTATAGTGCAATAAAACCCCTAAAGCTTGAAAGCATCATAGAGCATTCCTTTTAAGCAGATTAAATTCACCTTGTGAGGCGGAAGAATATCCCCTTTGGTTGATTGAAGCTCCATCAGTGTCTTGCCCATTAGCCCTGTCTGTCCATAAAACGCAAAACTAGTGAAAAGACCGTGCAAAATCTAGCTAACTTAATGAATCCAAAATAGCATAAGCAAGGAGCAGGAAAGAGAAATATACTACCTGGATATCAGCACACTTCAAATTAAGAATAGTGGAGCCCTTCTTCTGAGCAGAATCCAAACTCCTCGTCTCAGCTGAGCTCATGGAAAGTGATATTTCAGCTTCCTTGAAAGATCATTCAGGTAACACAGCACAGTATCAGCATTTTTGTGGAAAAAATAAAGAACATTTCTAGCTTTGACAACTACTTCCTCTATCCAACTTTAGGCGTCCAACCAACTAAACAACCACATCCCAATTCCAAATGAGCTGGGGTCGGCTATATGAATACTTTGTACGCATTCCTCTCAATCAGGCCCGCCAACTTAGTTTTAAGAAGATTAATCTAACTGTTTTTAAGATGGCCATCAACCTACCACAGCCCTTCTCTTTCATACTGACTAGGGACGGGCTATGCTTCCCAAGCTCACATAGGCAAAATTTGCCACCTTAGGTGTCCAAATTTAAGATGAAATCCCACATTAATTCTCTAATTTAGGTGTTGACATTTACTGAAGTAGGATAACATAATACATTTGACAGTCAAAATTCAGACCTTTTGACACCCAAAAAGGTCTTAAGCATAGTTAATTGGGAACAGAGGGAGTATTAGAATAATATGATAAAGATTATCGTAATTCCTACTTGAAGGAGGCTTGGCGTAACGGGTAAAATTGCTTAAAGTTATTGCCATGTGACCAGGAGGTCACGGGTTCAAACCGTGAGAACAGCCTCTTCCAGAGATGCAAGTTAAGGCTGGGTACAATAGACCCTTGTGGTCCGGCCCTTCCCTGCACCCGTGTATATAGCGGGAGTTTAATGCACCGGGCTGCCATTTAGTATCGTAATTCCTACATACACATTATCACCTCTTTCATAAACATTTCTAATTAAAAAAGACAATCTGTAATCCCAAAATGGCCAAAACGTGGGGAATTGGAGAAAAAAGGGGTGTAGGTGAGTACCTTTTCCAAATCTAGTAAAGGGGCCATAGTGGAAACGAATTGGTCGAGAGTCATGGCAGTTGAAGATGATGACTTGTTCTTCTTGGTGTTGCTTTTCCCTTTCTCCATTGCTACCAACTGACTTAACTCTGTAATGATGATGAATAACGTTGGGAAACAATTACTTTCACTGGGTTTTTCAAAGGGTTACGAAATTTTCCGATGGTTTTTCTTTCGTTCGTTTTTGTAACTTTTTCTTTTCTTTTAGTTACTTACTATTTGGAGAGGGAAAGTATTGGTACCAGTAAAAAGTTTTTGGAAATTTCAGAAGCTCAGTTGATTAGCTATTTGAAAGTTTACATGTCTTAACAGTATGTTTGGATGGTTTTTATATGTCATTTTATAATGTATTGTATTATATTATATTATTTGATGACTATAATATTTGGATAAATTGTATCATTTATTGTCATTTCATGATGTCACGTACAAATAATAGGATGCGGAACATTACTAAACTTGCAACAATTTGTTTCATGAAGAATAAACTTGCAGCATTACTAAGAAAATAGGATTCGGAGTAAAATTATTATATAAAAAAGTAGGGTAAAACATAAATAATGATTATTTAATAATACACAAAGGGCAAGATAGGGGGGAGCAAGGTAGACATCACCAAGCCAAATCCGTCGTTACATAAAGTGGCATTTTTTGTTTTAACGATACAATACAATAAAATTTAACTAATAAAAATCAAAACAAATATTGCATTTAAAGTAATAATACGATATAATACAATAGGTAACGATCATCCAAATAAGCTGTAAATGAACCGTCTTGAGTTCAAAGTAAAAAACTTGGAGAAATATGTTTGAGCAAAAAAGTTTAAGGCTCTTTTGCCAACTCCAATTATCAATAATAAAGGAGGTGAATCTTAGTCAAGCATAACTAATTTCGGATCCAAATATACATAGCGGGAAATAACAAATTGTAAGAATGTATCAGATTTATTAATATTGTAATCTTATATCAAACACGAGAATTGGGCTTACATATTTGAAGTAAGAAAGAATCGCATGTGAGAGAGCAAAGAGGAAAAGCAGAGCCCTTGTTCCTCTGTGATAGATCTCCCCCTTTGTTAGTGCTTACACCCATCTATATATAGTTCCTAGAACTTCTATTCAGTGATCTTTGACCAACATATTTTCCTACGACTGTCCTTTTCGTCATTACTCGAGTACAGTATTGACTTGACATACGATGCCGATGATTTGACCCTGAGGTTGGTCGTGGTGTTCTTTACTATTTTGCCACCTGGGCGAGATCCCAGCTTGGTCGATCACTATGGTCAAATTTTGACCTAAACAGTTAGTCCCTCCGTCCGTCGAGGTCATCTCTTAGCGGGCAAGATGGGCGAATTCTGTCGATTCGAAAGTTAGGAGAAATCTAAATGTTTACGCCTTGAGCGAGATTTTTAGGTCGAGGCAATGACGTAACGCTTCAATGATACCTTTGGATCGTCGCATCCATTCGGGGTTGAACCGTTGTGATGATTCAAACGTCGTTTGTAATCACTATCATTATGACACACGTTCCCTATGGATTGAACCGTTTCTCATGCCCTATCAGTTTTGATTGGCGACTCTCGGGTTTCCCGCTCGGGGCGTTTATGTTCATATAAATATGGGGAAAACACCATTATATTAGCATACTTTTTCGATCTATCAAAGGATTTTTGCGGGTCTTTACCTTCTCCGGTACTTCAGATTTTCAATTCACTCTCATGTTAGTCGGAAATTGACATCATCGCCTTCCCTCTTACTTCCCTTTGTTTATTCGCTCTGTTCAATCGAGATAAATGGCGAGTACTTCTTCCCGCGCTGACAGTCTTGCTAAAGTTTCGGCGCCGAAAAATGATGCTCTTGCTCCCGGAGGAGTGGAGGTGGTGGAGGATGAGAGGGTTCTAACAACGGCCGAAATATTGCCCCGTCCGGGGAAGCCATGGACTGATTTTAACAGCCCTGCCGGAGAGAAACCGCAGCATGTTTCCTCTATTATGGATGAAGTGGCGATTACGGAGCTTAAGACCAAATGGGGGATTCCACACCATGTTAAGATGTTGCTGGTGGTAGGAGATGATATTATACATTTTGACCGCCCAGGATATTGTGCGTTCTACGCATATCCTTTTATTGTCGGGTATACACTTCCTCTCCCTTCCTTGGTGGTAGACTTCTGCCGTTTCTACGAGGTATGCCCGGCTCAACTTTCGCCGTACTTATACAAAATGTTCCTCATACTGCTCAAGATCACGGAGCTTGCTGGTCGAGAGATCACTCTAGGGCATATGCTCAATATTTTTGCCCCTCAACTTATTCGAGGCACGATGATCCACATGCGCCATCGAGGAACGAAAAGTCTGGTGGTGAAGATGGATGATAGAGCCAATCATCGTTTCTACGAAAACTATTTTTATATGCGGATCGTGCACCTTGTGACGGACTCTGCAGGGTTCCCTGAGAGGTGGAACTTCGCACATAAGTTTTTGTATCTCTTGTCGGAATGATGGTCGACCGTTTTTCTTTGGGAAGTATTAAATCGTTTTTACTTTTGCAGCTGCGAGACTACCCCCTGTGAGCACGTGATTTTTGCCCTATGTGAATTACTCCAACAAATTCAAAACAAAATAAATTTTCCCATTATTTGCAATTTCGTAGATTTTTGTAGCATTTTTCGTTAATTGTTTGCGTTTGTCTGCACATGTTAATCTTGTTTAATAATGAAAAATACAAAATATGTTGCATTTGCATTTAGGATTTAATTCTACATCTTTAGGCTAATTAGCAATTTAGTTGTCTTATAAAAAATGAAAAAATCACAAAAAATAACTCATTTTAGCATTTTTTATTTTTAGTTTCGAATTTTGTAGTTTTCTTTTAATTTGGTAAGTAATTAGTTGTTTGTAAATATTAGTTTGAGTAGTTAATCTAATTTGGTGGGATAATTTGACTTGGACTTTAATTTAGGTTTTATTTTAATTTGGAAAAAAGGAAAAGAAAGTTTAAAATTGGGAAAAGGAAATAAAAGAAAGTGTGTTTGGGCTGTTTTTAATTCAATTTCCCCCAACCCAAATTATTTTACCCACTACCCGTTCAAAAAACCGGCCCAGACCCACGTTATACCTAGTCCAATTCCTAGCCTGACCAAACGATGAAGCTTCGAGTTCATTTAGTCCAAGTCCATCTCAACCATCCATTTACTCGCATCCAACGGCTCAGATTACTTATCCCAATTACATAAGAATGTCCGAATTCCCTTCATTAAACCCAGTACCCTGTTTTGTTTCACTTCATCTCCTTCAAAGAAACCTCCATACCCTCTCCGCCATTTTCGCCGGTGCAACCTCCAAACCACCGCCAAATTTCAACCAAAATCACAACCCAAACTCCTTTTCGTCCCCTCTCTACAAATCCACCAATAATTTCCCTTGAATCACCACCAAACGAAGTTGATTTCAGATCTAAAAAGGGCCGAAGAGAGAAACAAAAATCTCCCAAATCTTTTCAGGCTTCGATGACTCGGTTAGATCCGTAATTGTTGTTTATCGCAGGTTTAACAAGAACTCACGACTAATACCAATTATGGTTCAAAATCGAAAGAGTCAGAGGTCCTCTCAAGCCAACTTCATCCTTTGTTTTAGGTATTTAAGTTCTCTCTTTTATTTTTGCTCTTCTCATCTTCATCTCTTCTGATTTTCCGCTTTTTTTTCCTCTGTTTTTTTATTGGTTAATTGTTCTGTACACCTTTAGGATTGAATTAAAATTGGTTTAAATTAATTGCTTTGTTAAATATGTGTCGATATTTTAAGTTGCTTTCGGAAAAAAAGAGAAAGGAAAAAGGGTATCATGTTTTAGATGTTGCATTAGTTTGTTTGGACAGTCCGGTTATGAATTGAACTGGGCTCAAAATAAGAAGTTCAAGAGAGGGGGGAATTAAGCCGGGTTTACAGGCCCAGTTTTAGAACTTGGACCTTGGGTCAGCACT
Source organism: Nicotiana tabacum (assembly GCF_000715075.1). NCBI lineage: Eukaryota > Viridiplantae > Streptophyta > Magnoliopsida > Solanales > Solanaceae > Nicotiana > Nicotiana tabacum. The sequence goes on from NC_134085.1 coordinate 15,034,477, forward strand.
GACTCATTTGGTTTCCTGCAGTAAAAACAGGGGTATTGAGGGTTAATTTGGGGATTTAGGCTAGGGAATATATCTGTTAACTGATTAGGAAGCTGCCAGGAAGGTGTCATTGGAATTTATCTGAAAATCTGAGTTTTAAGTTAAGGGCATTTGAGAAAAAATGAAAACTCTAGAAGGTTTTAAGTGCAAAACATATTTCATTTCTGCATTCCTAATGACTTGCCTATAAAGGCACCATTACTTGACATTAGAGAAAAAAGGGGATGAAAATTATCCAAAAAAACTTAAATGGCTGCCTTTCTTTAAGAAATTCTGAAATAACCTTGAATTCCTTGCCTTTTCTGGAAAACTACTGAGAATTCTGCTCGGATTTTGGTTCTTCTGGTCCTAATAGTCTGGTTCAAATCACTGAAAATTCACAGTTTTTGCATTATGGTTTTAAAATGGATTGAATTCCGAGTATTTAGAGTCTGGTTTGGATTTTGCTGTGGTTTCTATTGTCCTATTGTTGGGTTTAAAGCTGGTTTCTGCTGCTTTTCTTCTACTGAATCCTTACTTCTTTGTTCCTTTTACTTCTAGGTATTATTCATCTCTTTGACGTGTGAAATGGAGAAGCACAAGTTTGTTTGCTTGAAGATTGAAATATAGAGAGCATCAGTTTTATTAAATGTCTGTTTTTACATTTCCGAAAACCTTCAAATTTCATAGTTAGTTTTGGGTTCTCATTGTAGTTTGCTCATTTATGTTTCAGTTTTAAGTTCATTTGCAATGTTAGACGAGTCGCGCGCTCTAGTTATTAGTGGTTTGCATGAATCTGGGTTAAGAGTTTTGTATAAAAGGAATTCAAAGGCTATTACAACAGAATATTTGATTAGATTGCTTGGGTTTTAGATGTTTTGCTTATTCTCTGTTGAAATCAACATTGTTTAGTATAGATTTCCTTTCGAAGTTGTCAAAAATGCCAAGCACTAGTTGAATAATGTTCAGAATTGCATGTTATGTCTTATAATCATGTTAGGTTTTAGGTTAATGTTTAACTTCATATTTGTTAAGTTGAATAATTTCATTGGATCTCTTTTGTCAATTGCATGTTCTGAACATAGGGCTGAGTAAACTCGAATCTGGATAAGCATGATGGCTAAATAATTGTTTGGTTTGGGAGTCCTTTAAACTTCAGAATTGTGAGCATGGTCACGTTGAGCTTAAACGACCAAATTCAGAAGCTGTCTCAATTGCATGTTCTTATAGCTTTTGATCGATTTGCTTTTAATTAAGTTAGCACAATTGTTGGTTCTGAAAACTTGGGCCTGAAGTTGGCCCCAAATAACAGACGTCCGGTCTCTAATTCAATGTCACATGTTGTGTATTTGAACACCTCTCCTTCATTAAGAACTAGGCTCACTTGGTCCCAAGCTTGAAGGTAATTGGAATGGATTCGATTCACAGCAATTCGCCGATACAAGTTGGTTTTGAGTTGATTGGCCTTTTTATTTTGATGCCCGCTTATTAATTAGTAGGATCGAGATTTTAATTAAATAATTAGAAGTTCCACAAGCCTCTTTTAATTAATTAGTTGGACTTTAAAAGTAGATTGGAGGTGCACTATATTAGGTAAGACATGTAAGCACGTGATTTTTGCTTCACGAGCAATCACTCCAAAAGGAAAACAAAATATAAAAATAGTGACAAATGACCCCGCGGTACAAATTTTTCATGACATGTATTGCTAGTCATTTGTGGGTCTGTCCATTTTGCATTTAATCATTATCAAACAAAATACAAAAAATATGTGTGTCATTAAAAGAAAATTCAAAACATATATATGTGCATCGTTCGTTCTAGGTTGCGATTTAACTTACTTAAACATTTTAATTTGGTGTGATAATTATGTTGAAGTGCTACATTGTTATTTGTTTTAATGTCATTTGTTTTATTATCTATTTTGTTATTTTTCATTTTTTTTAAATTGAAAAACAAAAGGAAAGGAGTTGAAAATCGGTTTGGGCCCAAAAATAAGACAAAAACAGGCCCAAACCAGCACTCAAGTCCGGTCCAAACCAGGCCTACCCTGACCACCTCCCGAAACGACGCCGTTTCAGGCAAATCTATCTGAGCCATCCAAGCCTTTTGATCCAACGGTCCACATACGCACCCGTGACCCGACCTGGTTAGCCGGTCCAACCCAATCCATCCCTTAAGCCCAAACGACCCCGTTTAACTATCAAACGACCCCGTCTCATTTCTCACCATCAGATCCAAGCCGTTGAGATCATCTGATCTAACGGCTCAGATCCAATCCCCTACTCAGTATATAAGCCTTCCCTTACACGCCACGCCCCCTATACCAACACCCCATCCCATCGTCCCCAAGCTCAAACCTGAAACCCCCGAACCCTAGCAGCCGCCCTAGTTTCCATTCCACCAGAACCCGGCGGCATGAACGCCGGTGACCACCTCCTGAACACCCTAAGACCCCCTCACTCTCCTGAACATGGATCTGTTAGCCCCTAGCCTCGAATCACCTTCCTTCGTCTCGAATCTTCATTTGAAGATTCGAGTCAAACCCGGACCTATGCCAAACCACCCCATCTTCATACCAGACACTCCCCTGACCCTCCTCGTGACCAAACCAAGCTTGGTTTGGTCCGAATCTACCCACAACTCCTAAAAATCCAGATCTGAAAATCCAGACCTTAGAACACATGCACCTGGGGAATCCGGTCGGTCTTGAAAGGGGTTTGAGGTTCAATGGATCTTAACCAAGGTGTTCTCATGTGAGAACACCCTGGTTAAAATTTGTTCGGCCTCAAATGGGCAGAGTTGAGTCAGATTTGGGTCTGTTTGATTTAAACATTTTCGGTAAGTTTTCCTTTCCCTTGTTTAGTTCTAATTAAGTTGTCAGCATGATTTGTTGTTGTGAGTATTTGTTATGGTCTGTTACTTTTTCTGTTTTCTTCCATCTCTAGCAAAGACCTTTTATTTGGTCGATTGATTTTCTATGTGTGTGTTCTGAATGTACTCTGTGATAAACATGATCGTCGATTAGATTAATCGTCAAATAAGTTAACTTATATAGGTTCCCAGTGATTGACCAAAGTTGTCCGAAGCCCTTCAGGTCCCTGAACGTATTGTTTATATGAGCGACTGATTATTACTTGTTATAATTAGTATAGTCGACCTGATAAATGTCGTCGATTAACTTCCTACGACTGAATGTTCGAATGTTCTGATATGTACAACCTCACTTGACTGAATGGACCTGTATTGTGAAATGAATATTGGACATTATCTGTGAATGCTAGTTTGTAACTACATTGTAAAAAAGAAAAAAAAAACAATTAAAAGGATCAGGCTAGGGCAATTCTGAAATTGAACTTTCAGAAGTTCAAAAATGCCCTGATACTGCAATGGCAGGGCAGTAATAATCAAGGGCTAACAAGGGTATTCTGGGGTTTGAAAAGGACAGAAAAGATTAGTTTAAATGAACTGACAAATAGGGTACTAATTAAGATTAAACTAATGCCAATGGGGAACAAGACATAAGAGCATGGGAGTTTAAAATGAATACTAAAATGAGCCCATAACTCTTGATTAAAGAGAACCAGGCGTGGGGAGCAAATGGCTGGCATCAAAAGATGCTTAAGGATGGGTTTAATAGGGATGGGCAGACTGCAAGTTGCAGGATGCAGGCAGCTTGACTGCACTGGGTTATTAGCTTATAAATAAGCTATTTTAGAACATAAGAAAGGGCTGGAATTTTTAGTCTTGAGGCTGAAACTTTTAGTCTGAAGAGAGGTCTACTGAGTTTAAAGAAAACTGAAAACATAAGGTAGTTTCCAGTAAACATTGTAACCAAACACTGTCTGAAAGTGGTATAAGAGTTCATATTGGTCAAGCTGCCTTGGCCAAGTTCTGTTGTTTGCATTGACTGAGCTGTTTGTGTTTGTTGAACTGTTGGTGTTGCTGCATCGAATACTCTGTTACTGTTGTTTGTTTCCTTACTCTTTCCTGGGATTGCTGGTTTGGTACTCGACTATCTGCTGGTTCTTTTGTTCTGGGAAAAATTGCTGGTTGTCTGTGGGTTGTGGAAAACATTTGATTGTTGGTTTGTTGCTGTGCTGTTGCTGTGTATCTGTTGTTGCTGTGTTTACTGCATACTGCCCAGGTGATCATTCCTTTCTTCTTTGTCCTCTATACCAGGTACACAATTACACTACCAATGTAACTCGAAAGTTTGAGCAATGAGTGTAAAAGAGAAGATCTGCAGATGTTGTTTATATACATGTACTGTTGTGTTGAGTGTCATGTAGTGTCTAATAGCTCACATTTTTGGATACTGAAGGTAGCTTACAAGCCTAGTTGATGTCAATGTAGGGGATCGAATGATAGTTGTATATGTATGCTGTTAGATAAAAGTATTCTCAATGAATTAGGTTGCATCTCAGATTTAGTTTACTTTGCAGTATATGCTGTAACGTATGCCAAGCATGAAAACTGTACATCATGGGTTAAGTTCTTCCTTTTCTGATTAATGGTCTCATATAACTAGTAAACCACCTGTTAAGACAAAGAACATAAAACTTGCAATATCAACCTCATGAAGGTCGAGTTCAGGTCAAAACAGGCCAAGCAGGCCTGCTTCGAGCAAGCAGTGGCCCAGGTTTGGCCCATCACGCATGGGTTGGATTTGGGCCCGTGATTATTTATTCGACTGACTGTGCACGCAGCCTCGTTCCTGATTTTTTTTAAGCATTTCCGAATTCCGTTACAAATAACTTGCAAGCATGTAATTAATTAGGACTATCTACTGTTTTCAATTGATAGAGACAAACACGACAAGAAACGTAGTTGCTATAGGATATCCTTTTAAAATAAGAACGAGATGAGCCTCGACGAAAATAAACAAAACGCGCAGATGCGGGGCCCTCGTTAAATGTATATTATCGAAGCATTTAGTTTCCAGGACGGGTTGTTTAGCAAATCTCACAACCCTCCTAAAATAACAATACGTTAGACTCTTTAGGACGCGCCTTAATAAATCTTACCTTCTTAAACCCGGGTGCACATTTATGTGACCCAAATCCAATTCTCAACGGAGTCGAAATGTGTTTCTAACCACGGGTACATTGATTGTGGCGTGGTTCGAGGTGCATGTCCATGACGTTGCAAATTCATTTTAAAATAAGAATGAGATGAGCCTCACCAAATAAAAATACAAATTACGGGGCCCTCAGTAAATATTTGCTTTAAAAATTGTTTAGATTTCAGGATGGACCGTTTAGTAAAATTCCACGGTCCTGCCCAAAATAAATACGCTAGTCGCTTTAGGCGCGCCTTTAATAATTTAATTTCCTTAAACTCGGGTGCACATTGATGTGACCCAAATCCAAATCTCAACGGAGTCAAAGTATGTCGACGACCACGGGTACATTGATTGTAACGCGGTTCGAGATACACTTTCACAACGTTGCAATTCTTGATAAACACAGTAAATGATAAAAGCGGTTAAAAGTTAAATTTTGCACATAAGTTCACACTTGTACAAAATCAGATAATCAAGCCGATAACAATTGAGCGACCGTGCTAGAACCACGGAACTCGGGAATGCCTAACACCTTCTCCCGGGTTAACAGAATTCCTTATCCGGATTTCTGGTACGCAGACTTTAATATAGAGTCATTATTTTCCTCGATTCGGGATTAAAATTGGTGACTTGGGACACCCTAAATCTCCCAAGTGGCGACTCTGAAATAAAATAAACAAATCCCGTTTCGATCGTCCTTTAATTGGAAAAAAAACCCCTTGCGCCCTATCGGGTGCGGAAAAAGGAGGTGTGACAGCTCTGGCGACTCTGATGGGGATTTCGGCCCAGAACCACTGGTTCAGGGTTAAGAATTCGAGCTTAAAATAATTGTTATTATTTTGCTTTATTTATTATCTGTTTTTTTTACATGTTTGAGCCGAAGGTGCTAAATGCTGCTTTAATGGCTTTGATATTGTTTGAACTGTACATATAAACTGTGCCGAAACCCTTCTCTTCTCTCTTGAGGAGCGCACGCTGGTCGTGGCTTCTTTCTGTTAGTGTCATATGCCAAAATAGAACAAGGATTCGGAGGAGTTGCAAAATCGGATGGCCTTTTGGTTACCGGTACACAGCTCCCATCCTTGGCTCGAGTTGTCCGCTCGGGTAAGCCAGGTCTAGAACAAACACCTAGGTTTTACAGCTTAGCATAACATAACTTCATGCCGGATCCCTAGTAGGAACGCTTATTTGCATCATGTGCATTTGACTTAGGGGACTCAGCACAGGGGCTGGGTCCGTCTAGGACAAGCAACCTGAGAATAAAGACCATCCTGCTACATCCTGTTTGCTTTATGCATTTACTTGTTTCAAGGCTTGCATGCCGACCGGTTTCTGAATATCGGGAATGTTTGAAAAAAAGGAAGAGGAATAACGGTTAAGGGGTTAATTATTTATTCTTGAAAAGTCAAAAAAATGGTTAAAGCTCTGCCAGAATTTTGAAAAAAAGAAAAAGAAATGTGTGTCTTATTAATTTGTTTTAAAAAAGTAAGAGTCTTTGATTCATTTCTAAGAGAAAAATAGTGTGTCCCCAAAATTCGATTTATGCCTGAACTACGTCAGTTTGATTCTCGCAGGGTGCAAGATACGTAGGCAACCCCCATCGGGCTCAACTTGTTTTTCAAAATATAGGTACAATCCAAAGAACGAAAGTTTTTAAAGTGACGTCATACTTTTTCAGAAACAACCAAATTTCGTTTTTTTAGAAAAAGAAGGTGTGTAAATTTGGTATTTGAGTCCAATGAGTCTGGATCTTTGCTTAATCACCCCAATAAACATGCAGAATGAGCATAAGTCCAAGTTTGCCGGTAACAGTTAGAAGCAAAATCCCTCTGGAAGTGCGATTATGGTGGGAGGATTTGGAAAAATCAGAGCAAGACAAGATCAAACTGCACCTGGGAGGTTTGGTTGATTTGTTGAACGTCAGGCCTCGATGCGACATCATAAAGGCTTTGGTTACATTTTGGGATCCGACCCACAACGTGTTCCGTTTCTCAAATTTTGAACTCACCCCAACTTTAGAAGAAATGGCGGGTTACATGGACGTCACTGAAGGTTTGAGACACAAATACCTGATCGCTCCAAGAGCTGTGAATTCACACAAATTCATGGATCTGTTGAAGATAAGCAAGGGAGTCCCGTACGCTGAACTAGATAGAGGTTTTTCTACCCTACAATTCATATACCAGAGGTACGGGAGCATAGGAGGATTTAATGATCCAGAAAATGGTGTTTGCAGCAGGGGAAATCTGGTAAAATGGAATGAGCATAGGCGGTTCGCTTTTATGGTGGCATTTTTGGGCCTTGTGGTGTTTCCCCGAAAAGATAGAAATATCGACCTGAAAGTGGCTGGAATCGTCAAAGTCCTGATTACCAACGATAAAAGCATCCTTGCTCCTATGATAGTGTCAGAAATGTACCGAGCCCTCACGGCTTGTAAGGCCGGAGCAGACTTCTTCGAGGGGTGCAACTTGTTATTACAGATGTGGATGATCGAACACTTGTGTCACCATCCTCAGTATATGCGCTACATGTCTACAAATGGGGGCTGCATCGAGGGTTATAACCTAAGGGTTTCAGGTTTCCGATCACCGGGAGGGTTTGAAGAATGGATATCCTATCTCCGGGTCATCACCGCAGATCAAATAAACTGGACTTTGGGTTGGCTTTCTGTGGAAGAAATCATATACATGCCCGCCACTGGTCCTCACTTCCTTTTGATGGGACTCAAAGGTATTCAACCTTATGCCCCTTACAGGGTGATGAGGCAGTTAGGAAGATGTCAAGTACTACACCCGGACGAAGATCTCAGCACTTATGAAGTCGAGGTCAGCAGTGACGGCCAATTTCCTGAAAAGACAGTTCGTTGCATATGGAGTGAATGCCAGTACCTGACGGCAAATACTCGGGTAGGTGATGTGTCTAGGGGTAAAGTCTCGCCGGCCTATCTCGCTTGGCATAACAAGAAGAACATTGTGAAACGGCCAACCAAACGGCCTCACCTCCAAGATTTTGTTGAGTCATCGCAAGAACAATGGGACTGGCTCGCAAAAGAGGAAGGTTACCTGGTTGAAATCAGGAAGCTAAAGCGGCAAGTTGAAAGGATTGTATTCGAAAACAACGTGCAAGTCACCCAAGAGCGGGCTGAAAAAGACAAGCTAGCCCAAGAGAACCAAACCCTGAAGGCCCGCCTTCGCCAAGCCAGTAAGAATAACATCGACCGACAGAAGCGCTGCTCCGACGAAAGATTGATAGCCAGTTTGAGAAATCAGGTCATCCAGAGCCAAGAAGAATTAGGCCAATCAGAGGCTTGCATAGCAAGGATGAGGGTCAAATGGGCAGAAGGTACAAAGGCCCGGAGGAAGCGCCTACAGCAAGTCATGAGGGATTGTGAACTGAGCGTCAAAGCAGCAGAGGAAACAAATTCCGCTCTGCAAGAGCGGATCTTCAAGCAAACACAAGATGCCCAAGCCGACAGGAGACACTATTACAATGCAATGACAAGGATGGAAAGGCAAATGGATATGTTCCAGGATCAGCTCACCACCAGTGCACAAGCGCTAGGACTAAAGAGCCGACAGATAAGGCAATTGTTCGCAGAAAGGGACAACATTCGAGCAAGAATTGACGAAATCGGGCATTACATCTACCTAAAATGCTTGGCATGTGAGCGAACACCTCGGGAAACCCTCATTGCTTCTATCATGGGCTGCGTCCACCGGATTATGAACGAGTTGAAGAGCTTGCAAAGAGACCTTACACCTAGGGCCGCGAAAGGGCCGAAAGATGCCTCGTGGGTCCCTAAGTTGGAAAATTAGTTGTTGATCGAGTCCTGGTCGTTTTGTTTGTTGTTTCCCCATATGTTGTTTTCTTTCCTCAAACCAAGTTTAAAACCGTGGAGTCTGTACTGTTGCCATTTTGTTTGAAGCAATGTGTAATAGCAAATTTTGATAATGAAATTAAGCAACTCCGGAAGAATTTCTATGTGTCTTTACTTCGAGGCAGAACTACGCCTGGTCTGATTCACGCGGGGACGTGATACGTAGGCAATCCCCATAAGATTCGACCGCTTTTAATAAAGAGGGAAAAGAAAGTACATAATAAAGTAAAACACAGGGTTTCCCAAAAATACTTTAAAGGGATGAATGAGCAAACCGGGATGACGCATGTTGTTTGAAGCAAAGCATGTAGAAACGGTTAACTGCCTAGGTGCATTGCATCCTCTATGTGTTATGATCAAATCTGTTAAACTCTAACGCTAGCAAAATTTGTTGTTGTCTATACCAGACAAGTTAGTTGTTAAAGAACTCTGGCAACACACTCATACCAAACCAGATCTAAAGGACCGGTAGCAACAAGCATGACTACTTCAGAGAATAGTAATGAGGAAGAGAGGCCGATGAGCCAGTTGTTAAAAGAAGCGATGGAAAAGATTGAAAGGATGGGACTAGAGATGAATGCAATGCAGCTAGCCATAGCCAAAACACAAAAGAGCCCTGAAACACTGGGACACATGCCAGAATACCCTCACTCTGGCCCTTCCACAAGCCGCCCAAATCCCCTTTATCACCAAGAAAGAAGCCCTCATGATTCCCAAGCTCCACCACCCCATCAACCTCTCCCGACACCCAATATTCCCATCTTTGTGGGACCCACATCAGCCCCTTTGCAGAGAACGACCAGTGAGCCATTGTTTCAGGCTCACGATACACAATACTATCCCCCTGAGCCTACATTCCATGCACCCGAGCCTCAAGCTTACAATCCACATTTAGAAGTTCCGGCAGAGGTTGAGAAGCCAGTTAAGGCTCCTGAACAGGATGAAGTGTTGAGAAAGTTCAAAATCCTGGAGCAGTCCTTCAGGAATTTGCACGGATTGAGCAATCAAATCAGTGTAGCATACAAAGATCCGTGTCCTTTCCCAGACGTCCAACTCCCGGCTGGTTTTAAGATGCCTAAGTTTGATTTATATGAAGGGCACGGTGATCCCATGGCACATTTGCGGGGATTCTGTAGCAAAATGAGAGGGGCAGGCGGCAAGGATGAGCTATTGATAGCTTATTTCGGCCAAAGTCTGAGCGGATCTGCACTAGAATGGTATACCAGGCAGGATTTCAGCAGGTGGTACACATGGGATGATCTGGCACAGGCTTTTGCAGGTCATTTCCAGTACAATCTCGAGATAGTCCCTGACCGTCTCACATTATTGAGAACTGGGAAGAAACCCGGGGAAAGTTTTCGCGAGTTCGGGTTCCGCTGGAGAGAACAAGCAGCTAGAGTCGATCCTCCCATGAGAGAGGGAGAGATGGTGGACTATTTCTTGCAGACATTGGATCCAACCTACTTTGGTCACTTGGTGACAACAGTTGGAAAATCTTTCAACGAGGTGGTCAAGATAGGGGTCATGATAGAAGAAGGTTTAAGGTCTGACAAGATCTTGAATTATTCGGCACTCAAGGCCACAACCCAGGCTATTCAAAACGGCACGGGAGGTGCGTTGAGAAGAAAGAAAGAAGAGGTTGTCACGATCGAGGCAGGCAGTTGGTCCAGGGCTGGCAGGCCACACTACAACCAACCCAGACCTCACAGATCAGAATACCCATACAACCCACCACAAAATTCCTATCCACCTCGAGAACCACATTATTCCGTACACCAAGCCCAGACATACACTCAGCCTCCGGTTCGCCCACAATGGCGCGCACCGGCTCCCCAGAATATATATGCACCACCACAAAATACCTACCCTCCACCAAGGGCGTATAGAAACCCTTCAGGGGCAGGTTTTCGGGGAAATCCAGATGCTAGGAATGACAGGTTGCGGAAGCAGAGAACTTTCACGGAGTTGGGAGAAACCTACACCGCTTTGTTCCATAAGCTGAGGCAATTGGGTTTGGTTAGTCCTGTCCAGACTCGAGAACCAAATCCCCCACCTCAGAACTTGGATCGATCAATCAGTTGTGAATACTGTTCAGGGAAGCTCGGGCATGATACCGAGAAGTGCTGGAAATTAAGACATGCCATACAGGATCTTATTGACACCAATAAGATCGAGGTCCAGACACCGGAGGCTCCTAACATCAACCAAAACCCACTGCCAGCGCACCACGAAACTCACATGATTGAGTTGGTGTGCGAGGGGGGAGAATTGAGAAAACCCTCACAAACAGTGATGATGATCCAAGCCGCCCCGAAAGAAATCTTAACCAGTGGAGGAACGAGTGTACAGTCACAGGGAGAAGGCGTCAAGCCGATAGTGATATTGGGAAAGAGCACGTCCGCCATAACAAGCAAACCCGAGCCAAGCAAGTTGGTAATATCAGGAATCCCGCCCACACCGGCAGTCGTGTTAAAAGGGGTATGTAGAGAACTGGTGACCATAAAGCCTGTGGTGCAACTGCCGATGATTGACAGCAAGGCGGTGCCTTGGAAATATGAAAAGGCGGTGGTGTTGTACAAAGGACAACAGGTGGAAGAAGTCAGTTGTGAAGCGCAAGGGCTGACTCGATCGGGTCGATGTTTTGCTCCGGTGGAGCTAAGAAGAGCCAACCCAGTTGCAACCAAGAAACCTGTGTCCGAAGAAGAGGCTGAAGAGTTCCTGAGGAAGATGAAAGTACATGACTATTCTGTGGTCGAACAGCTGAGAAAAACACCGGCCCAGATCTCACTGTTGTCATTACTGATCCACTCTGAGGAGCATCGTCGGGCCCTGCTGAAGATATTGAACGAAGCTCATGTACCCAGTGAGATTGCTGTAAACCACCTGGAAACCATTGCCAGCAAGATTTTCGAGGTGAACAGGGTAACATTCTCAGATGATGACCTGCCGGCGGAAGGTACGGAGCATAATAAAGCTCTCTATACCTAGCTGTCAAATGTGAGGACTCGGTGGTAACTCGAGTATTGGTGGATAACGGCTCAAGCGCCAATATTTTCCCACTATCTACTTTGAACCAGTTGAAGATCGACCACGGAAGGATCCACAAGAATAGTATCTGTGTCCGAGGGTTTGATGGAAACGGAACAGCCACTGTGGGGGATGTTGTACTTGAACTGACCATTGGTCCAGTCCTGTTTACCATGGAATTCCAGGTGTTAGATGCCACAGTTTCTTATAACCTGCTGTTAGGTCGACCATGGATTCATGCAGCCAAGGCGGTGCCCTCCACCCTACATCAGATGGTGAAGTTCGAGTGGGAAAGACAAGAGGTCGTGTTACACGGCGAGGATACAACGTGCACCACGGGCGGAGCAATTGTACCTTTCATAGAGACTGCTGATGACAAAGGTCCTTGGGTCTACCAGATTTTCGATACAGGGTCGGCCAACAAAATTTCTGAAGGAGAAATCATCCCGCACCCTAGGGTAGCTGCCGCAACAGTCATGATGGTCTCAGAAATGCTGGGTAATGGATTTGTGCCGGGAAAAGGCCTGGGAGTCGAGCTTCAAGGGATTGTCCAACCTATCTCCCTTCCTAAAAATCTGGGAACTTTCAGATTGGGGTTCAAACCAACCGCAGCAGACAAGAAGCAAGCGCGGAAAATGAAGAAGAGGGTCTGGTTTCTGCCTAAACCAGTGCCACGCCTCTCAAGGTCTTTTGTCAAAGCAAGTACCAAGGGGTCACCGGTCCCAAAGATCCTAGGACCTTTGATCGGTATAAATGAAGACCTGAATCAGAGTTTTGAGAGGCTATTCGCGGATGTCAGTATGGTGGAAGCTGGAGAAGGTTCCAGCAGAGCAGAGATACAGTTTGTGGGGCCTGAGGCCAAGACCAACAATTGGACGGTTACTCATCTTCCTGTCCGAGGGGAGTCTTGGTAGTAGGCTTTGATTTATGTTTTGTGTGTTTTGTTTTGTTCGGATTATTCAAGGGTGTAATCCAAATTTTACTTTCATTTTTGTAAAAGTGTGAACCCTTTTATCCCGCAAGTTTAATAAAGTTCTTTTCTTTTGTTCCATTTTAATTTTGTTTTGTTCTTTTTCTTTCTGAACAGTTCTCTTTTTACTGGTTCTAATGACATGGCATGCACAGCGGATCTTCGACCTAGTCTAATAAATCAATCTGAATCTGACTCAATGATGCAAGAGGTCGTTTGTGATGATGAATCTGAATGTGACGAAGGGGAAGCCTTCGAAGAGATAAACCGAGAACTGTGCCAATTTGAAGAGAAACCTAAGCCTAACCTGAATGACACTGAGGCTGTGAACCTAGGAGACGCTGATAACGTCCAAGAGACCAAAATTAGTATCCACAATGAGCCGAGTGTCAGAGAAGAATTGATCAAAACCCTCATGGAATTCAAAGATGTTTTTGCATGGTCATATGACGATATGCCTGGATTAAGCACCAATTTAGTGGTTCACAAATTGCCCACTGACCCGGCATACCCTCCGGTCAAGCAAAAACTAAGGAAATTTAAAACAGAAATGAGTGTAAAAATCAAAGAAGAAGTGATTAAGCAGTTGCAAGCGAAGGTCATTCGGGTCACTCGATATCCCGAGTGGTTGGCCAATGTGGTACCGGTCCTAAAAAAGGATGGAAAAATCAGGGTGTGCGTCGACTACCGCAACCTCAACAAAGCAAGTCCCAAGGACAATTTTCCGTTACCCAACATTCATATCCTGATCGATAATTGCGCTGGGCGCGAGATCGGATCCTTTGTGGATTGCTATGCGGGTTATCATCAGATCCTAATGGATGAGGAAGATGCGGAAAAAACAGTGTTTATTACGCCATGGGGAACCTACTGCTATCGGGTAATGCCATTCGGGTTAAAGAACGTCGGGGCAACGTACATGCGAGCAATGACTGCTGTGTTTCATGACATGATACACAAGGAAATCGAGGTGTACGTCGATGATGTGATCATCAAATCTTGGCGTCAGGAGGACCATGTAGCAGACCTAAGGAGATTTTTCCAAAGACTCCGGAGGTATGATATCAAGCTTAACCCGGCCAAATGCGCATTCGGGGTTCCATCAGGAAAGTTGCTAGGATTCATCATCAGTCGACGGGGGATTGAGTTAGACCCATCCAAAATTGAATCCATCCGAGATTTGCCACCGCCAAGGAACAAAACAGAGGTAATGAGTTTGCTGGGTAGACTCAATTACATCAGCAGGTTCATCGCTCAACTCACAGCGACTTGTGAGCCCATATTTCGGCTGCTGAGAAAGGATGTTGCGGTAGGTTGGACGACAGAGTGTCAGGAGGCTTTCGACCAAATCAAAGGGTATCTGTCTAATCCACCCGTATTGGTCCCGCCTAAGCCCGAGAAGCCCTTAATTCTTTACCTGACAGTCTTGGAAAATTCATTTGGTTGTGTACTGGGGCAACATGATGACACAGGAAGGAAAGAGCAGGCCATCTACTATCTTAGCAAGAAATTCACAGTACATGAGGTCAAATACACTCAACTCGAGAAAACATGCTGCGCCTTAACTTGGGTAGCTCAGAAGTTGAAGCACTACCTGTCTTCATATACTACTTACCTCATATCCCGTTTGGACCCATTGAAATATATCTTTCAGAAACCTATGCCCACGGGAAGGTTGGCAAAATGGCAAATTCTGCTCACAGAGTTTGATATCATCTATGTGACGAGGACGGCCATGAAAGCCCAGGCGCTGGCAGACCATTTGGCGGAGAATCCCGTTGATGAAAAATACGAGCCCTTAAGAACGTATTTTCCTGACGAAGAGGTGATGCATACAAGTGAGTTGGAATTACCTGAGGAACCGGGTTGGAAGATTTTCTTGGATGGAGCTTCAAACGCGAAAGGGGTTGGAATAGGAGCAGTACTCATTTCCGAAACAGGACGGCATTATCCTGCTACGGCTCAACTACGCTTCTATTGCACCAACAATATGGCCGAGTATGAGGCTTGCATTCTGGGTCTGCGCTTGGCTGCCGACATGGATGTCCAAGACGTCTTGGTCTTGGGAGATTCGGACCTCTTGGTACACCAGATTCAGGGTGAATGGGAAACACGAGATCTAAAGCTCATACCATACCGACAATGCTTGCATGATCTGAGCAAGCAATTTCGATCGGTGAAGTTCAAACACATCCCGAGAGTTCACAATGAGGTTGCGGATGCCTTGGCCACCTTAGCATCAATGCTGCACCACCCTGACAAAATGTATGTTGATCCTCTACACATCCAGGTCCGTGATCAGCACGCCTACTGCAATGCCATAGAAGAAGAAGCAGATGGCGAACCCTGGTTTCATGATATCAAGGAATACCTCAGAATAGGGATATATCCAGAACATGCCTCTAGAGACCAAAAAAGAGCCCTTCAGCGTTTGTCGAATGGTTTCTTCCTCAGTGGAGGAGTATTGTACAAAAGAACCCCGGATTTGGGATTGTTGAGATGCATAGATGCCAGTCAAGCAACGACGGTTATGGCAGAGGTACATGCTGGAGTTTGTGGGCCACACATGAGCGGATATGTATTGGCAAGAAAGATCCTTCGAACAGGGTGTTATTGGCTCACCATGGAACACGACTGTATCACTTTTGTGAGGAAATGCCATCAGTGCCAGATATATGGAGATTTGATTCATTCTCCGCCAACAGAGTTACATACGATGTCAGCACCTTGGCCGTTTGTGGCATGGGGCATGGATGTCATTGGGCCCATCGAGCCGGCAGCATCCAACGGTCATAGGTTCATCCTAGTGACCATTGATTACTTCACCAAATGGGTTGAGGCTAAAACCTTCAAATCAGTAACCAAGAAGGCAGTGGTGGACTTTGTTCACTCCCATATCATCTGCAGATTTGGGGTCCCAAAAGTGATCATCATGGATAACGGTGTGAATCTTAATAGCAGCTTGATGAGAGAGGTATGCCAACAATTCAAGATTACACACCGCAATTCCACCCCATATCGTCCCAAGGCGAATGGAGCAGTCGAAGCAGCCAATAAGAATATCAAGAAGATACTGCGTAAAATGGTGGAAGGGTCCAGACAATGGCACGAGAGATTGCCCTTTGCTTTGTTGGGTTACCGCACTACCGTCCGAACTTCCATAGGCACAACTCCTTATTTGTTGGTGTATGGAACTGAGGCCGTAATACCAGCGGAGGTCGAAATTTCGTCCCTCCGAATTGTCGCTGAAGCCGGGATTAATGATGATGAATAGGTCAAAGCTCGATTGGAACAGTTGAGCTTGATAGATGAGAAAAGATTGGCAGCAGTGTGCCATGGTCAGCTGTACCAGAAGATAATGGCAAGAACATATAATAAGAAGGTGCGTCCCAGGAAGTTTGAAGTAGGGCAGCAGGTATTGAAGAAGATCCTCCCACATCAGGTCGAGGCAAAAGGCAAATTCGCCCCAAATTGGCAAGGGCCTTATATCGTGACCAGAGTACTGTCCAACGGTGCTTTGTGTTTGACAGATGTCGAGGGTAGATGTGTCGACATGGCTATCAATTCAGATGCAGTCAAGAGATATTATGCGTAATTTCTTTAATTATGGCAATTTTTGGTTTATTTGTTTGTATTTGGCATTTGTTGGATAATGAGATGACGGAGGCAATTCTTTCTTCTATCCAAACACTTTTAACCCTTGCTTCCCCCTTTGAGCCTTAAGTAATTCTTTCATGCCCCTCTTTTGGAATCACTAATGGAAAAGACATGAAAAAAAAGAGAAAAAGAAAAGAGAAAGAAAATGAAAAGAAGAAAAAAGAAGAAGATAAAATCATAAAAAATACAAAACCGTGGGAACTACGTTTGACCTGATTCCTCAAAGAGGATACGTAGGCGCCTCACGGCTCGGTCATAGTATGCATCATAGTGAATATAGGATGCATAAGGTACATAGTGTGCATAATAGGCACAGTGTGCGTAACGCACATAGCGCAACATAAGTGTAAAAAAATAATAAATTCCCCAAGCAAGAAAACTGGGGCAGGGGTTATGTTTTAAGTTCCAACAAAGGTTTGATTCCAAAAGTTGTAGCACACAACCCATCAAATTATTTTCTTTTTTCATAGCCTTTCTTTAACTCCACACCAAAACCAACGTCAACGTCCAAAAGACCTCCCGATCAATGTTCAAGAGATGTCGAGTTAGGCAAATGAGACCGAGAATAATAAACCAATCCCCAGCAAAGAAGAGGATCGTAAGACTGGGAATGAATTGATGGTCAAAGGAATCTCCAGAAGAGAGGGTCGTATCTACAACGCCCCGATTCCCCGAAAAAAATAAAATGAGAGAGTCTTATCGGTGAAAACCTTCACAGGCACCGAGAGGCGATGTAAGATGAGGGATATGAAATGAGAGAGTCTTATTGGTGAAAACCTTCACAGGCACCATAAGGCGCCGGGAGATGAGAGAAAAGAGAGAGTCTCATTAGTGAAAATCCCTCGAAGGGCACTATGAGGCGACAAGATAGATCAACAAAAAACGACCACATTTGCAACGAAATGGACAGTCATTTATCATCCCCAGCAAGTCAGACCACCGGGCAAATCGATTGATACAAATAGACTAGGTCGGGAATCTATGGTGCACGTCATGATCACGGGGACAAGTCATGTCCTCCAGATAAGTTCTTCTGAGTTTCTTCTCCCCCACCAAATATGGGTTCAGAAAGATTTTCTCCTTCTAGCTTTTATTTTCTCTTCCTAAAAATTTGTCTTGAAAAGAATTTTTCAAAGCTTACTACCAGAAACCGGAGGGGAATTCATCCAATGCATGATAATACAAACAGTCTTAGAAGCCGATCCCAGGCAATGCAGTGATCGTGCCCGGCAATTTTGGAAGAAGTGAGCTCCTAAAGGGAGTGGTTTCGGGAGTTAAAAGCAGACTCCCACAGCCTGTGCTTAAAGAGAAAGCAGAAAGGGGATTAATCAAAAGCCAATCCCCAGCAGGCTAGAGACCCCCAGCCGGCAACTCTGCCCACTAATCAATTATGGGACATAAAGCAAGAAAAGAGAAGAAAGGAAAAAATCATCCGCCAGAAAGGCACCCTCTACCACCACGATACAAGCTAATTAAATCCTTTTGTTTGCTGCAGGAAAACAAAGGATTGATGATGGCAGCAAGAGGAAACGCCAGGGAAGTCACCAAAAACCGGGGCAGAAAATTTCTACCAATTGTCAAAATTTTCTCGAAAGGACGGGGAAACAATTTCGAATACATTTAAGTTCTAGGTCGCCCACCAGTATAATGCGGGAATACATTTAAGTTCTAGGTCGCCCACCAGTATAATGCGGGAATACATTTAAGTTCTAGGTCGCCCACCAGTATAATGCGGGAATACATTTAAGTTCTAGGTCGCCCACCAGTATAATGCGGGAATACATTTAAGTTCTAGGTCGCCCACCAGTATAATGCGGGAATACATTTAAGTTCTAGGTCGCCCACTAGTATAATGCGGGAATACATTTAAGTTCTAGGTCGCCCACCAGTATAATGCGGGAATACATTTAAGTTCTAGGTCGCCCACCAGTATAATGCGGGAATACATTTAAGTTCTAGGTCGCCCACCAGTATAATGCGGGAATACATTTAAGTTCTAGGTCGCCCACCAGTATAATGCGGGAATACATTTAAGTTCTAGGTCGCCCACCAGTATAATGCGGGAATACTTTTAAGTTCTAGGTCGCCCACCAGTATAATGCGGGAATACTTTTAAGTTCTAGGTCGCCCACCAGTATAATGCGGGAATACATGTAAGTTCTAGGTCGCCCACCAGTAAAATGCGGGAATACTTTTTAGCCCTAGATTTTGGAATCAGTAGCCCCCCACCTGAAGACGGAAGGTTACAACAGAGATCCCCAAGCAGGAAACAATAAAATCCCCAGCACCAAGAAGCAGAAGGCCGCAAAGGCAAGCGCGCAGTTCAAAGGAAGAAGGGACGTGTCTCAAAAGAAGCAGTGTGGGAACATTATAGCATGCTCAACGTAACAATTTTGATGAAAAAGCCATACCACTGAAGAAACCATTGAAAGATTTAAAGAAGAAAGCCATGTTCCCAGCAAATCAAGCAAAGTGATGAAAACTGGCATTCAGAAAGGGCGAAGGACCAGCATAATCCACCAAGTTCACAAAATAAAGGCGTCAGAGGAAAGCATTAGCCGACAAGAAAGCAAGACAACAAGAACAAGTCGGAGATAGATGAGATCTCCTACTCTAGCTTAGCTTCTTGTTTTTCCTTTCAAGATCAATGTAACAAGGAGATCAGTGAGCGGTAGCATCCTACAGCAGCATGCAACAGCGCACAACAGCAGCAAACACTACAGTCACACGGTAGTCCCAGCTACCAAAATTTCCCGAACTACATTGACCTGATTCCTGTTCATCCCAGGATATGTAGGAAACCTCTGAAGTAAAGGTTCGGTCAAATCTTTTTCAAAAAATGCTTCACACGGAGTATTCGGACGGGCAAAAATCGCTCGCTTTATCTTTGCGCGAAAACCCATCGTGTCTTCGTGCAAAGAGGGGCAGCTGTAAGCACGTGATTTTTGCTTCACGAGCAATCACTCCAAAAGGAAAACAAAATATAAAAATAGTGACAAATGATCCCGCGGTACAAATTTTTCATGACATGTATTGCTAGTCATTTGTGGGTCTGTCCATTTTGCATTTAATCATTATCAAACAAAATACAAAAAATATGTGTGTCATTAAAAGAAAATTCAAAACATATATATGTGCATCGTTCGTTCTAGGTTGCGATTTAACTTACTTAAACATTTTAATTTGGTGTGATAATTATGTTGAAGTGCTACATTGTTATTTGTTTTAATGTCATTTGTTTTATTATCTATTTTGTTATTTTTCATTTTTTTTAAATTGAAAAACAAAAGGAAAGGAGTTGAAAATCGGTTTGGGCCCAAAAATAAGACAAAAACAGGCCCAAACCAGCACTCAAGTCCGGTCCAAACCAGGCCTACCCTGACCACCTCCCGAAACGACGCCGTTTCAGGCAAATCTATCTGAGCCATCCAAGCCTCTTGATCCAACGGTCCACATACGCACCCATGACCCGACCTGGTTAGCCGGTCCAACCCAATCCATCCCTTAAGCCCAAACGACCCCGTTTAACTATCAAACGACCCCGTCTCATTTCTCACCATCAGATCCAAGCCGTTGAGATCATCTGATCTAACGGCTCAGATCCAATCCCCTACTCCGTATATAAGCCTTCCCTTACACCCCACGCCCCCTATACCAACACCCCATCCCATCGTCCCCAAGCTCAAACCTGAAACCCCCAAACCCTAGCAAGCCGCCCTAGTTTCCCTTCCACCAGAACCCGGCGGCATGAACACCGGTGACCACCTCCTGAACACCCTAAGACCCCCTCACTCTCCTGAACATGGATCTGTTACCCCTAGCCTCGAATCACCTTCCTTCGTCTCGAATCTTCATTTGAAGATTCGAGTCAAACCCGGACCTATGCCAAACCACACCATCTTCATACCAGACACTCCCCTGACCCCCCTCGTGACCAAACCAAGCTTGGTTTGGTCCGAATCTACCCACAACTCCTAAAAATCCAGATCTGAAAATCCAGACCTTAGAACACATGCACCTGGGGAATCCGGCCGGTCTTGAAAGGGGTTTGAGGTTCAATGGATCTTAACCAAGGTGTTCTCATGTGAGAACACCCTGGTTAAAATTTGTTCGGCCTCAAATGGGCAGAGTTGAGTCAGATTTGGGTCTGTTTGATTTAAACATTTTCGGTAAGTTTTCCTTTCCCTTGTTTAGTTCTAATTAAGTTGTCAGCATGATTTGTTGTGAGTATTTGTTATGGTCTGTTACTTTTTCTGTTTTCTTCCATCTCTAGCAAAGACCTTTTATTTGGTCGATTGATTTTCTATGTGTGTGTTCTGAATGTACTCTGTGATAAACATGATCGTCGATTAGATTAATCGTCAAATAAGTTAACTTATATAGGTTCCCAGTGATTGACCAAAGTTGTCTGAAGCCCTTCAGGTCCCTGAACGTATTGTTTATATGAGCGACTGATTATTACTTGTTATAATTAGTATAGTCGACCTGATAAATGTCGTCGATTAACTTCCTACGACTGAATGTTCGAATGTTCTGATATGTACAACCTCACTTGACTAAATGGACCTGTATTGTGAAATGAATATTGGACATTAATTGTGAATGCTAGTTTGTAACTACATTGTAAAAAAGAAAAAAAAACAATTAAAAGGATCAGGCTAGGGCAATTCTGAAATTGAACTTTCAGAAGTTCAAAAATGCCCTGATACTGCAATGGGCATGGCAGTAATAATCAAGGGCTAACAAGGGTATTCTGGGGTTTGAAAAGGACAGAAAAGATTAGTTTAAATGAACTGACAAATAGGGTA
This sequence comes from Nicotiana tabacum, assembly GCF_000715075.1. Taxonomy (NCBI): domain Eukaryota; kingdom Viridiplantae; phylum Streptophyta; class Magnoliopsida; order Solanales; family Solanaceae; genus Nicotiana; species Nicotiana tabacum. The sequence goes on from NC_134085.1 coordinate 15,055,899, forward strand.
CTAATTAAGATTAAACTAATTCCAATGGGGAACAAGACATAAGAGCATGTGAGTTTAAAATGAATACTAAAATGAGCCCATAACTCTTGATTAAAGAGAACCAGGCGTGGGGAGCAAATGGCTGGCATCAAAAGATGCTTAAGGATGGGTTTAATAGGGATGGGCAGACTGCAAGTTGCAGGATGCAGGCAGCTTGACTGCACTGGGTTATTAGCTTATAAATAAGCTGTTTTAGAACATAAGAAAGGGCTGGAATTTTTAGTCTTGAGGCTGAAACTTTTAGTCTGAAGAGAGGTCTACTGAGTTTAAAGAAAACTGAAAACATAAGGTAGTTTCCAGTAAACATTGTAACCAAACACTGTCTGAAAGTGGTATAAGAGTTCATATTGGTCAAGCTGCCTTGGCCAAGTTCTGTTGTTTGCATTGACTGAGCTGTTTGTGTTTGTTGAACTGTTGGTGTTGCTGCATCGAATACTCTGTTACTGCTGTTTGTTTCCTTACTCTTTCCTGGGATTGCTGGTTTGGTACTCGATTGATTGTTGGTTTGTTGCTGTGCTGTTGCTGTGTATCTGTTGTTGCTGTGTTTACTGCATACTGCCCAGGTGATCATTCCTTTCTTCTTTGTCCTCTATACCAGGTACACAATTACACTACCAATGTAACTCGAAAGTTTGAGCAATGAGTGTAAAAGAGAAGATCTGCAGATGTTGTTTATATACATGTACTGTTGTGTTGAGTGTCATGTAGTGTCTAATAGCTCACATTTTTGGATACTGAAGGTAGCTTACAAGCCTAGTTGATGTCAATGTAGGGGATCGAATGATAGTTGTATATGTATGCTGTTAGATAAAAGTATTCTCAATGAATTAGGTTGCATCTCAGATTTAGTTTACTTTGCAGTATATGTTGTAACGTATGCCAAGCATGAAAACTGTACATCATGGGTTAAGTTCTTCCTTTTCTGATTAATGGTCTCATATAACTAGTAAACCACCTGTTAAGACAAAGAACATAAAACTTGCAATATCAACCTCATGAAGGTCGAGTTCAGGTCAAAACAGGCCAAGCAGGCCTGCTTCGAGCAAGCAGTGGCCCAGGTTTGGCCCATCACGCATGGGTTGGATTTGGGCCCGTGATTATTTATTCGACTGACTGTGCACGCAGCCTCGTTCCTGATTTTTTTTAAGCATTTCCGAATTCCGTTACAAATAACTTGCAAGCATGTAATTAATTAGGACTATCTACTGTTTTCAATTGATAGAGACAAACACGACAAGAAACGTAGTTGCTATAGGATATCCTTTTAAAATAAGAACGAGATGAGCCTCGACGAAAATAAACAAAACGCGCAGATGCGGGGCCCTCGTTAAATGTATATTATCGAAGCATTTAGTTTCCAGGACGGGTTGTTTAGCAAATCTCACAACCCTCCTAAAATAACAATACGTTAGACTCTTTAGGACGCGCCTTAATAAATCTTACCTTCTTAAACCCGGGTGCACATTTATGTGACCCAAATCCAATTCTCAACGGAGTCGAAATGTGTTTCTAACCACGGGTACATTGATTGTGGCGTGGTTCGAGGTGCATGTCCATGACGTTGCAAATTCATTTTAAAATAAGAATGAGATGAGCCTCACCAAATAAAAATACAAATTACGGGGCCCTCAGTAAATATTTGCTTTAAAAATTGTTTAGATTTCAGGATGGACCGTTTAGTAAAATTCCACGGTCCTACCCAAAATAAATACGCTAGTCGCTTTAGGCGCGCCTTTAATAATTTAATTTCCTTAAACTCGGGTGCACATTGATGTGACCCAAATCCAAATCTCAACGGAGTCAAAGTATGTCGACGACCACGGGTACATTGATTGTAACACGGTTCGAGATACATTTTCACAACGTTGCAATTCTTGATAAACACAGTAAATGATAAAAGCGGTTAAAAGTTAAATTTTGCACATAAGTTCACACTTGTACAAAATCAGATAATCAAGCCGATAACAATTGAGCGACCGTGCTAGAACCACGGAACTCGGGAATGCCTAACACCTTCTCCCGGGTTAACAGAATTCCTTATCCGGATTTCTGGTACGCAGACTTTAATATAGAGTCATTATTTTCCTCGATTCGGGATTAAAATTGGTGACTTGGGACACCCTAAATCTCCCAAGTGGCGACTCTGAAATAAAATAAATAAATTCCGTTTCGATCGTCCTTTAATTGGAAAAAAACCCCTTGCGCCCTATCGGGTGCGGAAAAAGGAGGTGTGACAAGACATAGTCTACGACCCTTAGAAATTTAGTTTGAATTTCCTTTTAAAATTAGAATCGAGGTGTGTCGTGCCAAATAAAATCCCAAAATGCATGGCCCTCGCTTAGTTACTATTTTAATCCTTAGAAATTGAGGCGCGTCATTTAGCAAAATTTCCATGGCCCTCGCAAATTTAAAAATGCGTAGTTACCTTAGGCACGCTATTTTATAATTTACGTTCCTAGACTCGGGTGCGCATTTATGTGACCCAAATCCAAATCTCAACAACGTTAGATAGAATGTGTTGCGGACTGCGGGTGCATTTATGTGACGTGGTTCAAGATGTATTTTAAATGACGTTGCAATCTCCCTTAAAAATGAATAAAAGCGGTTTTAAAGTTAAAATTGAAACCATAGGCTAAAACATGTATTAAAATCAGATAATAGGCCAATTATAACAGTTGAGCGACCGTGCTAGAACCACGAAATCCGGGAATGCCTAACACCTTCTCCCAGGTTAACAGAATTCCTTACCCGGATTTCTGTGTTCGCGGACTGAATTCAAAGTAAATCATTTTCTCGATTCGGGATTTAAACCGGTGACTTGGGACACCATAAATTATCCCAAGTGGCGACTCTGATTCTCAAACAAATAAATTCCGTTTCGATTGTCACTTTAAGTTGGAAAAAACTCTCTTATACTACCTTCGGGTGTGTAAAAAGGAGGTGTGACAGCTCTGGCGACTCTGCTGGGGACCCGAACTCAGAATCTCTGGTTCAAAGTTCAAGAATTCGAGCTTAGATGAATTGTTATATTTGGTTTTATCTGTTATCTGAGTTTATTACATGTTTGGGCCTAATGTGCTAAATGCTGCTTTTACCGCTTTGATATTATCTGAACTCTATATAAACTGCTACGAAACCCTTCTCTTCTCATCTTCGGGGATGTGCACGCTGGCCATGAATCCCTATTCTGTTAGTGTCATACCTTGAAATAAGAAAGAGGCTCGGACAAGTTACTAAGCCGAATGGCCTTTTGGTTCCTGGTACGTAGCCCTCTCCTCGGCTCGAGTTATCCGCTCGGGTACACAAGTCTAGAACAAATACCCAGGTTTTGAACCTAGAATAACTCAGCCTCATGCCGGATCCCTAGTAGGAGCGTTTGTTTGCATCTTGTAATGACTTTGGAGACTCAACACAGGGGTTGGGTCTGTCTAGGACAGGTGTACCCGAAATAAAAAGACTATCCTGATGCATCTTACTTGCTACTTGTCCATTCATTTGCTTCAGATTTGCATGTTGACCGGCTTATAGGGGAAAAGTTGAGAGAAGGAAAGTCAATGTGAGGGCGGAGAGAGATAACTGTCTTTTGAAAAACCAATGTCAAATATACTGAAACTCTGTCGAAATTTAAAAAAAAAAGGCTTTTTGAAAATAGTTGGTTTTTGTTTCGTCAAAATTGCCTGAACTACGCCAGTTTGATTCTCACCGGATGTGGAATACGTAGGCAACCCCCATCGGGTCCAACTTCCCTTTTGCAAAAATAGCTCAAAAAGAACAAAAAATTTATTTTATTTTAAATAAGCAGGGTGATGCCATTTTTGTCTAAAATAGTCGAGTGTCCCCAAAAGGACGCCGGAAGGCTGTTTTAGCAAGAACAACCACCTTTGGTCTCTTTTTCGAATTTTTGGCCGGTTAGCAAGCACAACCTTAAAATCTTCTCCCCGGAAGTGCTGAGAGGACGTATTTGCAAAGCCGGTTTTTATTTTTGAAATGACAATTTGAAAAACAAATATTAACTTTTCTTGAGTCAAATGAGTCATGATTTTGCTTAATCACCCTAATGAATGTGTAGAATGAGCACGAGTCAAAATTTGCCAATAACAGTCATGAACAAGATCCCTTTGGAGCTGTGTATGTGGTGGGAAGATCTGGGTAAATCAGGGTAAGATAAGGTCAATCTATACTTGGGAGGTCTCACCGGGTTGCTGAAGATCAGGCCTAGAGGAGACATCATAAAGGCGTTGGTTACATTCTGGGACCCGGCCCACAACGTGTTTCATTTCTCAGATTTTGACCTCACCCTAACTTTGGAAGAAATAGCCGGATATATTGGGAGCACCGAGGTTCCTATGAGACACAAATATCTGATTGCTCCAAGAGTCGTCGCTGTGCATAGATTCCTAGATTCCTTAAAGATAAGCAGGGGGTCCACAACCCAGATTTGGCAGCTGGTTTTTCCACTCCACAGTTTATATACCAGCGATACGGACACATATGAGGGTTTAATAACCCAGAAAGCAAAATTTGTAGCAAAGGGAATCGCCTCAAATGGGAAGAACACAGGTGCTTTGCTTTTATGGTGGTGTAAGTCTTCTGGTGTTTGCTAGGAAAGATGGAAATATCGATATACGGATAGTTGGGGTCGTACTTTGCTTACTCAGGCCAAAAGCACCCTCGCACCCATGATAGTGTCTGAAATGTTCCGCGCTCTCACAGCCTGCAAAGCCGGAGGAGACATTTTTGAAGGATGCAACTTGTTGCTACAGATGTGGATGATTGAACATCTATTCCATCGTCCTCAATACATGAGCTATGGGTTGACAGAGAAAAACTGCATAGAGGAATTTTATACAAGGGTCGACGGGTTTAGCCTGCCAGAAGGGGTCACAGAATGGATATCACATCTCCATTCCATCACTACAAACCAAATAGAATGGACGTTCAGGTGGCTTTCTATAGATGAAATCATATACATGCCAGCTACCGGACCTCACTTCCTTTTGATGGGTCTCAGAAGTATCCAGCCTTATGCCCCATACCGGGTTTTGAGACAGTTGGGGAGATGTCAAATAGTTCCAATAGATGAAGACCTTAGTGCTCAGGTAATCAAGATTGGTCTTGATGGTCAGTTTCATGACGCAACAGTCCGTCAGATTTGGAGCAAGTGTCAGTACCTGATAGCAAATACCCGTGTGCGCGATCTATCCAAAGGTGAAGTTTCACTAGGGTACCTTGCTTGGTATAAAAGGGAAATTGAGTTTGGAAGGCCAGCCAAAAGACCCCATATTCAAGAATTTGTCGAGGCATCACAAGCGCAATGGGATTGGTTGGCCAAAGAATACCATAAGCAAGCTGGAGAAGCAACTCAAGGACCTTCAATTCAAGAATGGTTTGTAAGCCGCCGCAGATGAGGGTGAGAAGAAAAGGATAGCCAAGGAAAATGAGGCCCTTCAAGCCCAGATTCAGGAAATGAAAATAGCAGCTGGAAATCCCGCCAGAAGTGCAAAAGATGAAAAGCTTATAAAGAGCCTTAGGCAGAAGGTGAGTGGGTATGGTTTTGACTTGAACAAGGCGGAGGGTGAATTAGCAAGGGCTCGAACAAAATTGGCTAAGAATGTGGAAGAACGAGAGCGCTTGGTTAAACAGTTAAAAGAAAAATATGACAATGAGGTTGTGGGGTTGAAGAAAAGGGTCACCATCTTTGAGAACAAAATGATCAAGCAAGCAAAAGACTTTAAGGCAGAAAGAGAATACTGTTATGCAGCGGTGGCACAGTTAGAAAGAGATCTGCAACAACTTCAAGAACAGAATCATATAGCTGAACAAACATTGGAAGCTAGGGCCCAACAGATTGGGCGTTTGTTGTAAGAAAAGGGCGTTATAAGAGAAAGGGTCAGAAGGATCGCCGACTACATCACAATGAAATGCATTAAGTGTAAGGACATGACTAGATCCATGTTCTTCACCACTGTGATGACTTTTGTCTGCCAGATAATGGAAGACCTCTACCATCTCCAAGGGGATTTGGCGCGTAGGCCCGTGGCGAGACCGAATGATGTCCCGCGGGCCCCATGAGCAGTTGAGGCATTGATGTATTCATGATTTTCATTGGAGTCTGTTAGTCTGTATTTTCATCTTGGAGTCTGTTAGTCTATTTTCGAGTCTGTATTTTCATCTTTCCATTGGAGTCTGTTAGTTTCTTCTTCGAGTCTGTTAGTTTTTGAGTCGTGGTATCAAAACGTTCACTTTATGAAAAAAACTTGAAAATCCCAAAATATTTTTATTATTTATTTTTACACTTATCCCCCAGAACTATGCTTGGTCTGATTCATGCGGGGTCATGATGCGTAGGTAATATCCATAGGATTCGATCATAACCAAAAGAAGAAGAAAAAGAAGAAAAAGAGAAAAAAAAGAAAAAGAAGAAGGGAAAAACAAGAGAGAAAAGAAAAGAAAAAGAGAGAGAAAGCAAGAAACTGTGGGAAGGAAACAATGGCAAAGCAAGAGGGAGAAATAAGAGAATAAAGAGCAACAAGAAATCAAGCAAAGAAAGGCATGAGTGAAAAAAAAAAGAGGAAGAAGTTGCAAATGGAAATTAGGGAAAGTCGGGATGACGCAAGCAACCGATCAAAAGCATAATAGAAATGGTTAACTGCTTAGGTGCATTGCATCCCCAATGCGCGGTTGTCTATCTGTTAAATGCCCTAACGCTAACGGGATGACCCTATTTTGTTCCTTTTGATATCTTCATAGCAGAAAGGTGGTTGGTTTGTGGTTCTCGAAGTAGTAACTCCTCTCCACAACATAAGGTCAAAAAGCAATGGTGGACAACAACAAAATTGGGTTGGTTGATACCGGTACCCGAAAACAGTTGGTTGAATAGAACACTAGTTTGGCTGATGAGGTAAGGATGTTAAGACAATACATGACGGACATGTATCAAGCCTGGATGAATGGGAAGACACCACCCCTGCCACCACCTAGCCTCTTAGATGTTGCCTTTACCCAAACTCCGGTCATAGTGCCGGATGATCCCCCATACTCTCCAGATCCACTCATTTATCACAGTTTTCCCAACCGTCCTAGTAGCTCCATCACTCATCCTCCAATTAGATCTCCCCAAAATTGCCCTCCTGTCATATCCATTATTCTCAACAATGAATATCCACTAAAAGCTCATGATGCCCAATACTACCCCACAGAGGTTGCCCACAAGGTTCCTGACTCATATAAGAAGAGCTCTCGGGATGAGCTTCATGCTGAAAATGAAAATGTCACGGGAAAAAAAGGGCGAGATGAGATATCCAGGAAGCTGAAAAGCATAGAACAGTCCTTAAAGAACATGCAAGGGATAGGAGACCAGGTTAGCATGTCTTACAAAGAGTTGTGTATGTTCCTTGACGTTCTCCTGCCCGCAGGGTTTAAAGTGCCAAAGTTTAACTTGTACGATGGGTGTGGAGATCCGGTAGCCCATTTGAGGGGTTATTGCAGTGAAATGAGAGGTGTTGGCGAGAAAGATGATTTGTTGATGGCGTATTGCAGTGAGAGCTTGACTGGGGCAGCTTTGGAATGGCATAATCGTTAAGATGTCAGTAAATGGCATACATTGGGCGTCATGGATCAATATTTTGTGCAACACTTTCAATACAATATAGACATTGTCCCAGACTGCTCCTCCCTATCTCCGATGGAAAAGAAACCCAAGGAAAGTTTTAGGGATTTTTGGCTCAGATGGAACGAACAAGTTACTCGGGATAGTCCTCCCATTGATAGAAAAGATGTTGCTGAGCCCCACCGATGACAGGGTCCAGTGGTCGTTTTTGCTAAACACTTTCAGCCTCAATGTCGACCCTGTGGATATTCTTGTAATCCTCCCCACTGCTACTTCTCTCCATAGAAACCCCAAAATCGCACATCATTTACCCAATACCTCGTCCACAATGCACCACTATATGCTCCACATCCCCGAGGCCCGCGATGGCCCGTACCACTTCCATAAATGTCTCACCAGCCCCCTCAAGCATATCAACTACCTGCCCGCAAAAGGTTCCAACCGAGGCCAGAATATAAAATGAAAAGACTACTGAAAAAAGAAAATGTTTTCACCCCTATTGGAGAATCGTATGCCAGTCTGTTCCAAAGGTTGAGGCAATTGGACATGTTGAAGCCGATTCAGATAAAAAGGCCAAACCCTCTTCCAAAGAAGTTTGATTTTTCTCAAAGATGTGCATATTACTCAGATGCCCCGGAGCATGACATAGAAAAGTGTTGGCATCTGAAAGGAGCAGTCGAGAAGCTTATTGACGCAGGTGACATTACCACGCAAAATCCAAATGCAACAGATACCATCCAAAGTCCATTTCCTGAGACGCATATGGAGGATATGATTCGTGTGGAAAAGGAATATGAGAACTATTTTGAGATCCTCGGAGGACCAGTTGTCACAAAGCTTTCAGCGATATCACTCTTGGTTCCGAAAGTTGATCATAAGAACGAGCCGGCCAAAGGGACCCAAAAGCAATTTGCTAAGGACAATGAGAAGAAGAATTGTGAAGCTTCTAGCAATGTTGATGTTGAATTCAATGGCTAAGATGCAGAGCTTGGTAATTGGAAAGACGCTCCTCTTTTGGCTAGCTGGGGTGGAGTCTTGGCGGTTTATTTTGTTGTCATTTTTGTTGTTCGGATTATTTTCAGGGCTGTAATCCGGATATTGTCTTGTGACTCAAACCCTTCTATCCTTTTATTTTGCCTAGTTCATTTAGTCGTAATAGCTCGTTTAGTGTTGTCTAGGTTTGTTCCAGGGTTGTAACCCAGTTTAGTTTGCATGTTTTGTTATTCAAACCCTTTCACCATCTGTCTAATGCAATTTTCTGTTTTTTGTTATTTCTAATCATTTTTGTTTAATTCTCTTTTCTTTTTATAGTTCTTTTCCTGTTGACTCTAGTGACATGACATGCACGCATAACTCTCAGCCTTGTTTTAAAAAGTTAGTTTAATCGTGAAGCAATTTGGGAGATGATATGGACATTTGAGGGAAATACGTGAAGGGATTTTGAGATCACAAAGCCCGAATTGTGTGAAACTGGGGCAGATAGAACATAAAGAAGTACTATTGAAATGTATCCGTCCACATCAGGCTGAAGAAAAAGGCAAGTTCGCCCCAAATTGGCCGGGGTCATTCATCGTAACGAGAGTGTTGTCCAATGGTGCTTTGTATTTAATAGATATAGAATGCAAGTGTGTAGAAATGGCTATCAATTCTGATGCAGTCAAAAGATATTATGTATGATTTCTTTGGTTAAATTGTGTTTGTCTGTACTTGGCATGTTTTGAAGATTGGAATAGCGAAGGCATTTTGTTCTGCTATCTAAACACTTTATCATTTGTTACCCTTTTGAGCCTTATTTATTTCCTTCCATACCCCTCTTTTGGAATCAATAGTAAAGTTCAGAAACGCAAGCGCAAAAGATAAGTAAAGGAAAAAGAGAAAAGGAAAAAAGAGAATATATAAAAAAAAAAAAGAGAAAAAAGAAGAAGAGAGAAAAAAAACAACAAAAAGAGAAAAAGGAAGAAGAAAAGAAGAGAAAGAAAAGAAAGAGAACAGAGAAAATCATAACAACAAAGCAATTTATATGTCATGAACTACGTTCGACCTAATTCCTTTTAAGGATACGTAGGCAGTCTTACGGCTCGGTCCCATCAAAATAAAATCCAAAAGTCCCCAGGCAAAGGAACTGGGGCAGAAGTTATGGTTGTTGTAAGAAGTCTGATTCCAAAAGTTGTAATTTTGAACCCATTTGAATTGTTTTGAGCCTTTTTTATACCCTTTCTTTATAACCCTATCCAAAAGCCCACATTACGGTCCAAAGAAAGACCTTCCGACCAGTCTTCGAGAGATGCCAAGTCGAGCAAGTAGAGGTGATTCATATCAGGGGAAACACTCTGTTCTGAACAAAGAGAAGAACAAAATGAGAGAGTCTTATTGGTGAAAACCTTCACAAGCACCATAAGGCGATGGTGGGTTGAGAGAAAGAACAAAATAAGAGAGACTTGATGGTGAAAACCCTTCGGGCACTACAAGTCGAATAAGGATCATGAATCAGATTGGATAATCGGAGCATTGAAGCCTAGTTTCACGATTTAGGGGTATAACAAGAGTTGAACATCAGACTTGCATTGACAGAATAGGCCACAGGTGCATGTCATGGTCATTAGAGTTAGTATTCACATTTGATAGGTTCCTACTTTGTAGTTTTCTTGTTAGGAATCATCTCTTTCCATTTTCCTTTACTTTGTTCCTTTTGTCTTGTTTACTTCCTATTCCTGAGTCTGTTTGGTCAGAACAAGTGAGAAATAACTTCAAAATTTATCACCAGCTTTCCAAATTGCACAAAACGGGATTTGGCTAGCACATCAAAGTGGTATAAGTCAGGAAAGAACAACATGCGCACTGAGTTGGTAACAATCAACATGCTTTGGGGTTCATGTGAAATACAAAGGTTTGGTATATATCAATTTATGAACAATGCAATAGATGGAGGGTTAGGGTGAACGGATCAAAGGTATTTTATGTGATATGATTGACAAAGAAAGTGGTTAACCAGTGACAAGCAAGGTCTTCCAAAAAGAAATCAAAGTTATCATGGCAAGTGATGGAGCAATAGACCTCAAGTCCAAGGCTAGTTATTTAAGTCAGGGAAGAACAACATACGCACTAGGTGGATGGCAATTGACGTGCTTTGGGATTCATGAGAAACACAAAGGTTCAGTACATATCAATGCAAAAGCACAATGCAACAGATGAATGGTATTGGGTTTGAATGGATCACAAGTATCGTCCATGATAAAGGTGATAGAGAAAAGCGGTCAGTCAATAAACAGGCAAGGTCTTTCGAGTTGAAACCAAAGCTACCACAGGAAGTGAAGGAGCAATCTCCCTCAAAGTTCAAGGCCACAAACCAATCACCGCATTTTAAACTGACAAGATTTTTCTTTGATTGAAACAAGCAGAAAATTTCGTTTGTTTCGGATAAACCCTCTGTAAGGAAGAGCAAGCACCAGACAGGTTTGACCGTAAATTCTCAGGACCCTCCTGGAAAATGGGACCTAGTTTAAAGTTCAAAACAATCATGAATAGCAAAATCTAGCATAAATGTACCCCAAAGGAATATAAATTGGCTTCAAAGTTTTCATGCTTGAGATAGGATTCAATTAAGAGCTTTCAGGACCCTCCTGAATAATGGGACTTAGCTTTAAGATTTCCATTAGATAATAAGATTTAGCGTAAGTTCTGTTGTAGGGTAGTATAATTCAGCCATAAAGTTGTCACTCTTAAGATAAGACTTGATTTTTGATTTTCAGGATCCTCCTGGATAATGGGATGTAGTTTTAAGGCCCTCTTAGATAACAAGGTTTAGTGAGAGTCATACCTTTAGAAGATATAATTTAGATGTAAAGCTGTCATTTAACTAGGAGTTCTCAGGACCCTTCTGGATAATGGGATTTAGCTTTCAAATTCATAGAGATATTTGGTGACATGATTCAATTAACACTCATAGATGCGCTCAGCACCAAACTGTGGCAGGAAAATTTCTTTTGTTTTGTTTGTTTTATTGTAATCAGGTTTAAAGGCAGCGGTTTCAAATGAACAGTTAAAGTTTTGGCAATCAGGCGCCCACCTGGAGAGCAAGGGAACACAATTAACGTTTCGGCAATCAGGCGCCCACCTGGAGAGCAAGGGAATACAGTTGAAGTTTCGGCAATCAGGCGCCCACCTGGAGAGCAAGGGAATACAGTTGAAGTTTCGGCAATCAGGCGCCCACCTGGAGAGCAAGGGAATACAGTTGAAGTTTCGGCAATTAGGCGCCCACCTGGAGAGCAAGGGAATATAGTTCAAGTTTTGGCAATCAGGTGCCCACCTGGAGAGCAAGGGAATATAGTTGAAGTTTTGGCAATCAGGCGCCCACCTGGAGAGCAAGGGAGTACAGTTGAAGTTTCGGCAATCAGGCACCCACTTGGAGAGCAAGGGAATACAGTTCAAGTTTTGTCAATCAGGCACCCACCTGGAGACAAGTGAGTACAGTTCTAGTTTCGGCAGTCAGGTGCCCACCTGGAAAGTAAGGGAATTGTAAAGTTTTGGAAATCAGGCGCCCACTCGGAGAGCAAGGGAGAACAACACCAATTTTAAGGAAGGGAAACAATTTAAGTGTCGGTAATCAGGAGCCCACCTGGAGAACAAAGTAACTCAAAGTATTGGTAATCAGGAGCCCACCTAGAGAACGAAGGGAAATCAGCAATATTCGAAGGAAGACGGTTCAAGTTCAGCAATCGGGCGCCCACCTGGAGAAAAGGGAAAGCATCTCAGATTACAATTCGAGTCGGCAACAAAGGGACTTCACCTGGAGAATACAAGTCAACAAGGCAACAGGAATCGCAAGATCAAGTTTGAAGATATATATAGGATTCTTGTAATTCATAGATCATAGTTTAGTCTAGCTTCCTTTAATTTGTCACGGTGTAATAAGGAATTCAGTAAGCAACAACAACAACAACAACGGTGAAATCACAGCTTCATAGTAGTCCCAGCTACCAAAACTTCCCGAACTACACTGACCTGATTCCTTTATAGCCAAGGATATGTAGGCAACCTCAGAAGCAAGGTACGGTCAAATTTTTCAGAAATGCTTCCAACGAAGTATTCAAACGGGCAAAAATCGCTCGTATCTGCTTACTTTATCTTTGCACGAAAATTCTCCGTGTTTCCGAGCAAAGAGGGGAAGCTGTGAGCACGTGATTTTTGCCCTATGTGAATTACTCGCACAAATTCAAAACAAAATAAATTTTCCCATTATTTGCAATTTCGTAGATTTTTGTAGCATTTTTCGTTAATTGTTTGCATTTGTCTACGCATGTTAATCCTGTTTAATTAATGAAAAATACAAAATATGTTGCATTTACATTTAGGATTTAATTCTACATCTTTAGGTTAATTAGCAATTTAGTTGTCTTATAAAAAATGAAAAAATCATAAAACATAACTCATTTTCGCATTTTTTATTTTTAGTTTCGAATTTTGTAGTTTTCTTTTAATTTGGTAAGTAATTAGTTATTTGTAAGTCTTCCCGCTCAATGAGTAAGTCTTCCCATGCTGAGGACGGGGAAGGTCCATTGAAGAGATGGCGAGTAGAGTCCAAAATGGCTCCCCCAGTCGTAGTATATTCAGAGGGCGACCTTCCCTTGACGGTTTCTGAAATGGGTGGTGATGCTAACCCGACCGCAGAGGTAAACCCGGCGACCGTGACCAACCTAACGGTAGAGGCTTTGGCTGCTACGATTGATCAACATGCTACTATGATGGGAGGTTGGGGTCCCGAGGCCGCTGTTGCCACTTTGGGCGGGCCTTCGTCTTCCTAACCGAGTCGTGCTTCTTCTTCAGCCGCAAATAGGGGAAAGGGTGTCATGGTTAATGACTACGAGTCAGAATCCAATCTTGATCCTAAAGATGTTAGAATGTTCGAGGAGGGCCTTACCCGCTCGGTGATAAGAGCGGGAGGTCCGTCCCGTATACTTGAGATTCCGTCGGAGATTAACCTTCTACAAGACACGAAATACTTGGTATCGCAGTTTGACCTTTTGTGCTCTACCGTAGAGTGTGAGGCTCTTCGGGACGTCCGTGACGTTGATTTGATGCATGAAGTGGTCGTTATGGGCCTGGGGGTAAGTTTCTCCTCTTCTCTCGTTCATTTTCATTTTGTTTTTGGCGACCTTGGCCCTTACCACCTTTTTACTTCCTTTTTTTGGGTTTTCAGTCGTACATGCTGGAGATTGAAAGTGCCCGCAGGGTCGACACTCGGGCCAAAAATTTTCTGATGATGTTGGAGAAGTATCGGCGCTACCGCAATAAGTGCTGTGAGATGCACGAACGGCTCAGGGCGAACGCCGGCAGTCAATCTCTCGGGGAGGAACTAGAGAAGAGGGATCAGGAGCTAATGTAGTCTATTCGCAGGAATAGCGAGCTCGAGGAGCTACTTCGTGTAAAGGACGAAGAGCTCGAGTTGGGAAAGGGGGTTGCCGCAGAGTGTGAGCATCTTCAGGCGAAGGTTCTGTCGTAGCAGTCCGAGTTAGATCAAAATGCCATCAGAGTTGAGGCTTTGAGTGCAAAGTGGATGGGGAAATTAGCCGAGCTGGAGAGGAAGGTCTCCGAGTTGGAGAGTGTTGAGAGTGCTTGGGTGTCGGTTTCAGCGAGGGCTGCAGCGTTGGAGGACATTATCCGCATATTCAATCCGAGCAGGAGTTTGAGAGGGCGACGACTACGCTCAGGGAGGCGAGGCTCGAAGTGCGTATTGGCGAAATTGACCGGGAAGCTTCCACCTTAGGAGATCAGGTCGCTGTTCCTGAGGCCAAAAGGTGCAATTGTTGGCCCAAGTCGAATCTACCTCCTCCGCTGTTCCTTGCCATTTGCACGAGATCTGGGTCCATGTTGAAGCCCAGCGGGACATATACAAGAGTTTGTGGGAAACGGGCAATGTTTCTGAGAGCGCTTATGAAGGAGCTTAGGCGAAGGCACGAGAGGCTCGTGTTAACTGTGGCTACGATCCTGCGACATTGGAGGCCGGCGAGGATGTTGATGCTGAGGAGGAATTTCCTGGAGATGGTGATGGGGAGGATGGCGGTGATGACGCTGAGTGAAAAGTTACCTTTGTTTTTTTTTGTGTTTTCTGTACTGGACCGGTTTTAGCCGTGTATAATCTGCGACCATTTGCGCAACTATCTAAATAAAAGGGGTTTTCGTCGTTGTACGTCCTATGTATTTCTCTCCCTTCCCCTTGCTTTACATATCTTTGGCGTAGACTTTCGGTTTTTTGTATGGTGAATTCCTCACTTTTTAGGGAAGCCAATTTTAACCAGACCGAGTAGGATTTCGTCGTGTGAGTCCGAATGGAGTCTCATCGGATTCGCCTATTGACGAGATCGACTTTTGACTTATCGCTTTAAGCAGATTCATCCTTGACTCGAAAAAGTTTATATTTGGATTCGTTGTTCTGGATGAAGTCAGTCTTGACTTGAGTCATTCGAGTGGGATCAAACTGTTGTTGATTTGGGAGAAGTTGCTCTTTTCATATATATTCGAGCGAGGCCGAACTTGGAGTTTGTAGCGAAATCAATTTTTTAGTAAGTAAAGAAAAAATGTACGACGACGACCGATGACTTCAATGGCGTTATTGAGGGTAAGACCGGGATGTTAATCCACATAATTCGAGCGGGGTCGAACTTTCCCTTTTGCAATGGACTTTTGCCGTAGGGGTGCTATTTCGAGCTAAATGTCGAAATGTTAATCCGTTGTAATTCGAGCGAGGTCAAACTCTTTTTTTTACGGCCTTTGGCCATAGGGGTGTTATTTCAAGATGATGTCGAAATGTTAACCCGTTATTCGAACGAGGTAAAACTCTTTTTTGATGGCCCTTGTCCGTAGGGATGTTACTTCGAGTTGAATGTCGAAATGTTAACCCGTTATGATTCAAACTAGGTTAAACTCTTCTCTTTTTGTATGGACTTTGGCCGTAGGGGTGTTATTTCGAGCTGATGTCGAAATGTTAACTCGTTATGATTCGAATGAGGTCGAATTCTTTTTTTGATGGCCCTTGTCTGTATGGGTGTTATTTCGAGCTGATGTTAAAATGTTAACCCGTTATAATTCGAACGAGGTCGAACTCTTCTTTTTTTTTTGCGATGGCCCTTGGCCGTAGAGGTGTTATTTCGAGCTGATGTTGAAATGCTAACCCATTATGATTCGAACGAGGACAAACTCTTTTTTTTTGCGATGGTCCTTGGCCGTAGGGGTGTTATTTCGAGCTGATGTCGAAATGTTAACCCGTTATGATTCGAACGAGGTCGAACTTTTCTCTTTTTTTTTACGATGGACTTTGTCCATAGGGGTGTTATTTCGAGCTGATGTCGAAATGTTAACCCGTTATGATTCGAACGAGGTCGAACTCTTTTTCTTGCGATGGCCCTTGGCCGTATGGGTATTATTTCGAGCTGTCACACCTCCTTTTTGCGCGCCCGTCCCCGAGGGGTAAGATGCGCGGATGGAGTTTTTCCAATTTAAGTGACAATATTCGAAATGGGATTATTTATTTAATTCAGAGTCGCCACTTGGGAAAGGTTTGGTTTTTGGTGTCCCAAGTCACCGGTTTATCTTGAATCCCAAATCGAGGAAATTTTCGACTTTTCCAAATGAAGTCTGCGAATCAGAAATTCTAAGTAAGGAATTCTGTTGACCCGAGGGAAGGTGTTAGGCACCCCTCGAATCCCGTGGTTCTAGCACGGTCGCTTAAATTGTTATAATGGCTAAATAGCTGATTTAAATACATGTTGTGACTTATGTGCTTTTATTAAGTTTAAACCGCTTTTATTATTATCATTTATTTTTATAGAATTGCAACGTCGTGAAAATGCATCTCGAACCACGTCACAATCAATGCACCCGTAGTTGTTAACACATTTCGACTCCGTTGAGATTTGAATTTGGGTCACATAAATGTGCACCCGAATTTAAGAATGTAATTTAATTAAGTCGCGCCTAAAGAATCTAACGCGTTATTATCTTTGGGGAAAGCAGTGGAATTCACTAAACAGCCTAGTCTGAATTCTAAATATCTATTATGATTATTTATCGAGGGCCCCGCGATTTTTATTTGGCGAGGCTCGTCTCTATTTTAGAAAGGATATCCTAAAGTTGCTACATTTCTAGTGTGTTTGTCTCTAAAAATAGAAGAAAAGATGCATGCTAACCTCATTATAATGCTTTGGCCAAATCCAGATTTTTAGTTAATCGTCTGATTAATTATTTACAGAGTGAAGAAACGTTGTACCTCATGAAACATACTTTTAACTTGATAGAAGAATTATATACAAGATTGATGAAATGCTACGACTGCTGCAAGAGCTCCCTAACTCTGACTTATTTAGACAAGATTAATTAAAACTACTTATTAGAAAATGTGACTAATGATATTTGAAACTCATCCTATAAACTGCCTAATGAAACTGAAACTCAAGAATCTGAAATTGTATTATCTTTAGCTAGATTTAAAACAACCATTTGCCCTTACATATTCAAAGCATGCTGAAAGAGCGAGTTTAAGTTAAACAATCGTATTAAATAGCTGCACATTTCATGAATTGTATTTACATCTTGTATACTACTTAAACGAATAAAATGTCGCAGTTTCAGATTGGCATAGACTTTAATTAAGTACCACCTTAATAATGTATCTCTATTAGGCTAACTGACTAGAGACTTACATATCTTAACAACATTTATATAAAAAATTCGTAAGCAATGCAACAGATGATTATAACATTCTTCAGATCTTTCGATTCAACTTTCATTGCAACATCAGACAGATTCGAAATGTGTACCTGAGGAAATGCTTACAATGAAGAAAGTAGGGGAGTCAGTTGAGCAACAGTGCAAGCGGAACAGCAGTAATAGATGAACAACAGCAGGACAAATTCCCAGTGCAAAAATGCTATTTAGAGCCGATGAAAGATGGCAGAATGTAGCAAATTCCCAGCAATATAGAATCAGAATTTAACCAGAATGGATCCAGAACTGAACTGATATTACACACAACCAATAATCTCAAACAAAACTCAGGATAGATCAATATAGAACAGGCAAAATCCAGACTAGTTGAGAATCAAGACAGAGATGAAAAATGCAGTTCCCTTCTTCTGTGTTAGGCCTATCTTTATCTATTTCTGTCCGTGGGTTTTCAGATCACTCTCCCTTTCCTGTTTTCTTGTCAATGCCCCTTATCAGTGTATTCCCTTCCCTCTAATGGTTCTCCCTGTGTGTGTGTCTATATGTGTATATATATGTATTTTTGCTCTCTCTTCTCTTTTTTTCTCCCAGTCTATCCGATCTCCTCTGATTCTATCCCCTTTTTTATGTCTATCTCCTAATGCCCCCTTTCTCCTGCCCAATTCTATCTCCTTTTATAAGCCTCGACACCATCTCTTTTAACAGCCTCTTTTCCAAATGTCACAGTACCCCTCCCATGTGTCTTTTACCTTTTCAGATCCCAATTAGTTATTTAAGTATATAACCCCATCAATATTCCCTGGCAGGCTTTCCTTTCCTATTTTATTAACTAAAAGCAAGCATGGGCAGTAGAATATATCTGACAGCATATGCTGTCATACCATTTCTAAATCAAAAGCCCTTTGTACAGGGACCAGGCTGTGCACAATGCACATGCTGTGCACAAGTGCACATGCTATCAACTCAGATTTCAATTACAGATCAAGCCTTAGGTTTCTGAAATCATATTAACAACTATGAGTAACTGAACTTGGTTCTTAATTGATTCAGGCAAATGTTCAACAGAAGCAAATCGATTTATTTTGTTCAGGCAGTTGAAACTAATTGACGACTCATGTCGACTCGACTATATTAGCATTAACATACACAATCGTAGCCAAAAATCAGACATTCAAAGTATAGGGCACATGACTTGAATTGTACTGGCTAAACAAAATTATACTTCGAGGAATCAGTTAATCAATACAAATTTGGAACACAACCAATACACATGCCTTATCAGAATAGGAGGGGTTCAAACAAACACCGTGGTTCAAGCAAAGTGGACAAACAGAAGTTGGTAAAAATTCAAAGATACAAATTGAAACAAAACATGAACAGCCATTCAATCACTCACATGGACCAAACAGAAATAAAGAAAGCAAGCAAGACTCACCTCAAATCTTGAAAAATCAAAAACCTTGACTCGGACTTGGACAGACTTTCTTAAGGGTGAACGGACTTTAATCGAAGTGTTTCTCAGATGAGAAACACTTCGATTAAGGTCCATTAGACCTTAATCTCTTTGGTTTGGACGGACATAGGCCAGTGATGAAGAACTACAAAGTTCCAAAACTCAGATCCGGGATTCATACTCCCCTGGTCAGATTCGGACCAAACCAAGTATGGTTTGGTCACGAGGGGGGTCTGGGGAGTGTCTGGTATGAATTTAGGGCAGATTGGTGTAGATTAGGTTCCGACTCGAATCTTCAAATGAAGATTCGAGAAGGTGGGATAGGATTCGAGGTGCATGGTTGATAGATTTGGGTTCAGGATGGCAAGGGGGTTCTAGGGTGTTAAGGGGAAGGTCATCGGCGTCCATGCCGCCGGGTTCTGGTGAAGGGAGATGAGGGCAGCTCTAGGGTTTCGTGGGGGAAAGGATGAGGATGAAGGCTAGGGTATTGGATGGGGGGGCAGGGTATGGTTGGGGACTTATATATGAGATGGGAGGGGTTGATCTTAGCCGTTGGATGAGGCGAGATGGAAGGCTCAGATCTTTCTTTTGATGAGGAAACGGCGTCGTTTCTCATTCAGAGTTTGGGGGTCGGTTTGGGTAAGACGGGTCGGGTTAGTTTATGGGTACGGGGTGTGAGATCTTGGCCGTTGGATCAGTTTGGTTTGAATGGTTGAGATGGATCGGCCTTGAAACGACGTAGTTTTGGTATTAAACTACGTCGTTTTGTGTCCTGGGGTGGGTTGTTCGGACTGGGGGTTTGGGCTGTTCAATTGGGCTCCAAATTTTGAAATGGACACGGCCCAAACAAGTTTTGTCTTCTTTTTCTTTATTTCTAATTTCCTAAATACACAAACTAATTAAATAAAACCAAGCACCACTAATTAACACTTAACATATTTATTTCACGCGGATAAAATGTTAAAGGTAGGCAAAATTAAACACGGCAACAAATCAGGAAAAAAGAAAAAATGCGTATTTTTGTAATTTTCCATCTAACAAACAGGTCATGGTTTAAATTACGCATGACACATACATTTTTTAATTCTTTTGGAGCGATTGTCGCGTAAAACAAAAATCACGTGCTCACAGCTGCCCCTCTTTGTTCGGAAACACGAAGAGTTTTCGTGCAAAGACAAAGTGAGCGTGTATGAGCAATTTTTGCCTATGGACTACTCCGTATGAAGCATGTTTTTTGAAAGATCTGACCGAATCTTGCTTCAAAGATTTCCTACATATCCTGGGCTAAACAGGAATCAGGTCAATGTAGTTCGGGAAGTTTTGGTAGCTGGGACTACCATGGGATTGCAATGCTTGCTGCTACTGCTGTTGCTGTTGCCACTGCTGCGTCACTGACCGCCTTATTATAACCAAACGAAAATTAGAAACTGAACTAACTACTATATGTATGTCAACTGCTAGTTACAAGATTCCTATCTATGATTCTTTTACGACTTGATCTTGGGTCTTAGCTGATTCTGCTTGTAGACTCCGATCTGAATCTTGATGCTTGCGAGTTGCGGCTACTTGTTCAACCTCTGGGATACTGAGTGAGACGCGATTGGCAGGGTTTAGGACCTTAGTCAAACGTTGGAGTCGATCTGCTCTCCATTCACTCTGATATCTCGGGATGTCTCCTTTTGTCTTTTTCTTCTTTGATTCTGAGTTGAGACTCATCTCGTGGGTTATTTCGATCCGTGTGGCTCGAGGTTAGACCTGCGGAAAAAAATAAACAAACGAACGAAATTTTCTGCCCCAGTTTCACTAGGAAAATTTCGTTAATTATTTACCAGGAAGTTCATAAAATTGATGAAAGAGGATATGCATGCTCAGTTCAGGGTTGGAGCCCTAATACCGGCTAGCTGGGGAAAGGTTCAGTTTAGAGTTTTAAAACTCTAAAGCCGAACAAAGGAAGAATTCAGTTTAGGATTTAAAACCCTAATGCTGACTAAAGGAAAATTCAGTTTAGGGTTTTAAAACCCTAATGCCGATTGCATGGAAAGGTTCTCGGGTTATGTCGAAAAAGATTTATTGAGTTATGCTGGGAAGATTCATCGGGTTATGCCGGGAGGATTCATCGGGTTATGCCGGGAAGATTCATCGGGTTGTCCCGGGAAGATTCATCGGGTTGTGCCGGGAAGATTCATCGGGTTATGCCGGGAAGATTCATCGGGTTATGCCGGGAAGATTCATCGGGTTATGCCGGGAAGATTTATCGGGTTATGCCGGGAAGATTCATCGGGTTATACCGGGAGATTCATCGGGTTATGCCGGGAGGATTCATCGGGTTATGCCGGGAAGATTCATCGGGTTGTACCGGAAAGATTCATCGGGTTATGCCGGGAAGATTCATCTGGTTATGCCGGGAAGATTCATCGGGTTATGCCAGGGAGATTCATCGGGTTATGCCGGGAAGATTCATCGGGTTGTACCGGAAAGATTCATCGGGTTATGCCGGGAAGATTCATCGGGTTATGCCGGGAAGATTCATCGGGTTATGCCGGGAAGATTCATCGGGTTATACCGGGGAGATTCATCGGGTTATGCCGGGAGGATTCATCGGGTTATGCCGGGAAGATTCATCGGGTTGTACCGGAAAGATTCATCGGGTTATGCCGGGAAGATTCATCGGGTTATGCCGGGAAGATTCATCGGGTTATGCCGGGAAGATTCATCAGGTTATGCCGGGAAGATTCATCGGGTTATGCCGGGAAGATTCATCGGGTTATGCCGGGAGTTTTGGGTAGGAAAAGTTCCTTGGGTTATGCCAGGGAGATCCATCAAAATGCATGAAAATATTATGGGAAACTTACCTTTGGTCGTTTTCTGCTGCAGGGTTGTTTCAATGCTTGCGTGCTTTATCTCTTTTGGGCTAAACCTGCTTCTTGCACAGCTGCTTTGTGTCGCACCTGTCTCAATTTTCTTAAACAAAGAAAGATTATTAGTTTGACAACGGCGGTTGGTTTGGGGGCCTTGATTGTTCCAATTGCTCTGTCTTGGCCCAATTCTTGTTGAGAAACTCTGCTATTGATTGGATTTCACATGCGAAAACCTTTGGACTACTCAGACTTGCGTTTCCAGATTTTGTGATGATTTGTCTTATAAGGCTTTGGCTTTTCTGTCCCTTTCTGCTTGGGGACTTTGGTGGGGATTTTATCAGGGAGACTCTGTGGGGATTCTTTTTTTTTTTTGTAGCAAACTTGCTGGGGATGTGCTGGGGTGGACTTCTTTGGGGAATTGTACAAGGGATAGCCTGTGGGGATTTGTCGGTTTTGGAAGCAAATCAACTATCATGGCCAGTCGGGATGGGACTGACGCGCCACCGAGGTTGTACATTTTATTCGACTCTCGCCAAACGGAGCCTTGTAAAACCGGTCCTGCCACCTTTATTTGCGATTACTACGGAATTAAGAGTTAGATCAAAAAGAACTCAAAGAAAACTATGTAAAGGAGAACATATGAGTTTAAAGAGAAACGCCCCTTTCGGGCAGAAAAGAAGGACTTATCTGGAGTGTATGCCAGTTTCAAACTGACATGACATGCCTTTTGGACTGGATGCCCGACCTCCGAGAACTTGCATTTCCTCATGAATCAAAACAGATCTATATATTTTTTTTCAAAAACCCGGGAACCTTGCCAGGACTTTCTGAGGTGGAATCATCTTTTTGGCCGACAACGCCCTTTGCGGGTTTTCGCTAGTCGACCTCTCTCATTTCTCTTCTTACTGTCGCCTGCTAGTACTCCTTGCGAGTTTTTACTAAACAAGCTCTCTCATTTCAATTTCTCTTCTCTCGTCGCCTCACGGTGCCCAATAGGTTTTCACCGACAAGACTCTCTCATTTTTTATTCTCCTCATTTTGTTGTATCGGACCCAAATAATTCCATCTTCCTATTTTGAAATGCTTTGCTGATTGATCAGAAGGACTTAAAAAGGTTTGGGGTGAAAAGAATTTGGATTGAACTACAACTTTGGAACTCTTGGGTGGGATCATTGTTGAATCGTTATAACTTCTGCCCCAGTTTTATTTTCGGGGGAATTCCTGGATTTTATTGTTGGTGTGACTGAACCCCACGGAGAGGTTGCCTACGTATCCTTTCGGAATCAAGTCAAACGTAGTTCAGGCACACTTTTGTTTTTTTTTTTTTTTTGGATTTTTGTTTTTGTTTTTGTTTTTTTTTGTTTTTGTTTCTGTTTTTGTTTTTTTTCTGTTTTTTTTTTTCACTTTATTTTCAACAATATTTTCAGGTTCCAAAGAGGGTAATCAAAGAAGAGTAATCAGCTCAAATGGGTTTTGCAAAGAGTTGATAGTGTTTGGATAGCGAGAATGAAAGCCTTCGTCATCTCAAACTGTGCAAAGATATCGCCAGAGTGATTTAGACATATCACTGCACCTGCTTTCCAAGCAAGGCTGACGTCGTTTCTTCCGACGTCGCCCAGATACAAATGTTCCATTTGGTAACGTTTTTCGATGGCGTATGGACCCTTCTTTCTTTTTGGTACAATTGCTCGTGACAAACCGCAGTTGTTAAGGTTATCATTTTGTACGGGTCTAAACCCCTTTACTGCTCTCAAACTCTGTTTTAGTGACGGACATTCTCCCAACCATGAACCATTTTTCTTTAGTTGTTCCTATTTTTCAAATTCTTTATATCTCAAATTTTGACTCATTATTTGAAATCTGATTGGAGTTCTCGGGATCCGGGCATGAAGTCCGCAAACATGTCATGTTATTTAAAGCTGCATTTATCAGAATTGAAGAGAACACAAAAAGAAAACATAGAAGAAGAAAGTGAGTAATCAAGCATGATTTCATTTCTTGGCATTTTGGGGAAGACAAGGAAAAAGGTTGACATTCAAGAAATTAAAAAACATGAAACTGAAGAAAAACATCTGAGTCACCCTCTGGGGTTACTCGTGATGCAGAGAAAGTGGCAAGACAGGTTCATTAGGACCTCCGGTTGATCAAGAATGGCGTAGCCTTCTAGTTTTGAACTAGGTGCTTGGTCCCATATACGATACTTCAACGGTGCTAGTGCCCTCTCCTGGCTGGACCATGTGTATTTCGCATAGCTTTTCCCTTGTCGCCTCACATATTCCCTTGCTCTCGTCGAGCGGGGACACCTTATCATCTCCTTCTTTGTTGCATTTTGGTTCCTGTGGTATGCGTCCGACAAACACTGGCTCGTTCGGCCGAGGTTGTTTGATCGTCCCCATACCATGGAGGCCTGCTTGAATACATCACTTATTCCTTTTTCTGGCTCCGGAGATACCCTGGGTCCTTTCTCTGTATCAGCAATGGCGATTATGGCTTTAATTGCTGGATCAACTTCCTCGTCTTCACCAATCATCCCAACTATCGGCCCGTTGTTGTGGGCGGGCAACGGATTATTGGTCACATTTGGGATATCCTCATCTCTCAACACAATCTTCCCTTGGTCTAACAAATTCTCCACAGCTTGTTTCAATGTCCAACAGTCGTTGGTGTCGTGCCCTTATACCCCTGAATGGTATGCACATCTGACACCCCGCCAATATGATGGTGATCCCGGGTTCTGCCCGTTCGGTGGTATGGGCTGCAACAAATTCATTTGGACAAGCTTAGGGAATAGAGTGGAATAGGGTTCACCGATTGGTGTATAGTTGGGTCTCCTGGGTGGTTCCCGAGGGCGGAAATTATTTTGAGGAGGTCGAGGATTGTAGTGGTTTCGGTGAGGAGGCTGATTCCTAGGATGTGGGGCCTGCCCCCGATTGACTGGTTGTGTCCGCTGTATATAAGGCTGGGTGCTCATGACCATGTAGGGCTGAGGAGCGTAGGTCACATTTTGGTGGGGGAAATACTGTTGCGAGGTTCTTTCCGAAGAACAAAGCCCGGGATTATGATATTCTCCCACCTCTGCCACTGTCATGGACGTTTCCTCTTTTTTCTTCCCTCTTGCCATTCCTCCAGACCCGCTTTGGACGGCTTGGGAGGTTGCCCTTATGGCTGCCTGACTCAAAATTCTTCCCGTTTTCAAACTGTTCTCCACCATCTCTCCAATCTTAATCGCTTCTGAGAAAGGCTTTCCCATGGCCGACATCATGTTTTGGAAATAGTCGGACTCTTGAGCTTGGAGAAAAGTAGTGACCATCTCTATCTCGTCCATGGAAGGTTTTACCCTTGACGCTTGCTCACGCCATTTGATGGCGTATTCTCTGAAACTTTCCGAGGGTTTCTTCTTTAAGTTTGACAAAGCATTTCTGTCTGGTGTGATGTCGATATTATATTGAAACTGCCCTACGAAATCTCTGGCAAGATCATCCCATATATGCCAGCGAGATACGTCCGGGTCCATATATCATTCCGAAGCGACTCCCACCAAACTTTCTCCAAAATATGCCATTAGCAGCTCTTCTTTTCCGCCGGCTCCCCGCAATTGATTGCAGTATTTTTTAAGATGTGCAATGGGGTCACCGTGCCCATCGTATTTCTCGAACTTTGGGGTCTTGAAACCCGCTGGAAGGTGCACGTGAGGGAACATGCATAGGTCGGCGTAAGAGACGCTCTTCTGTCCGCTCAATCCTTGCATATTCTTCAGACATTGTTCAAGGCTTCTCATTCTCTTGGCAATCTCATTTTGTTCTACAACTTTAGGGTTCTGATCCTGCCCTGGTGTGGGCTCGCACTGAGGCGGTAGAGGATTAGTACTGGTAGCGAACCTAGTTGGTTCCATTGAGAACGATGGTGCTTGGAATGTAAAAGAAGAGGAGTCAAAGCTTGGCTTGTATATGGCAGGCTGTGCCGTAGCCGGGCAAGGCGATGCAGTAAAGATGTTCATGCTTGCATCGGGGGCTGACATTCGGGGATGAGGGTCAGAAGGCGATCCAACAGAGAAGGCTGAGGTGGCTGGGTACCCGAATGGGGTAGCAGGATAATCTATGGGAACATTTGAAGTCCCACTTGACCTGGAGAATAATTCAGGGAATCCGGGGATGACACTTGGCGGCTCTTTCCCATTATTCCAATCGTCCAGCATTTCCAGCATGCGGAGCCGTAGGATTCTGTTTTCTTCCGCAGTTGCGGACTCAGATGTGAGGACGGCTGAGATCGAGCTTTCCTCGGAAACAGGGATTGTTTGCAATGGAATTTCTGAAGACATTTCCACACTGCCTTTTGACCTGGTGAAGTAAGTGTGAGTACTACTCCTGGTCCTAACAACAGGTAGTTGAACACTTCTCCTCGACCTCGTGAAGTATGAGTGCGAGGCCAGACTTTCACCAAACCAACCGTCTTTCCAAAAGCCCTGGATATACTCATCGACAAGCGCACGGTTAATTTGCATCAAATAACAGATAGTTAATCTCACGTTGGGCATGATGCACCTATACAGTTAAGTGGATTACTATATGTTTGCTACGAGAGCATGCGTCATTCCGGCATTTTTCCTCTTATCAGTTCTTCCCCCTTTTTATTATTATTATTATTATTATTTTTCTTTTATTTTGCAGTAAAAGAAATGCGACCGGATCCGATGAGGATTGCCTACGTATCACGATGCCTACGTGAATCAGATCATTACGTAGTTCGAAACTAACAAAAACAAAGAAGCAAGTGCTCATTTAGCATAGGGCTCAAAAGATTTGGCTATTCTTTGTTCATTTACTTAAAAAAAATTTCTTTTTTTTTTGTTTTTTTTTTGTTTTGTTTTTTCTTTTCTACGGAAGAAAGAATGTATATGATGTTGCCCCTTAAATTTTGAAAAAGGGACTTTTAAGAAAATGATGTGAAATTCTGAGTTTTATTTATTTACAAAATCACTTCTAAAGAAAAATCCTAATATTTCGAAATTCAAATTTTCAAATATATATATATATTTTTTTTATTTTATATTTTTTTTATTTTAAAAAAAAACATTTTACAAAAGCGAGACTAAAGCAAAGAGTATTTTTTTTTAGATTTTTATTGCTGGTTTTTAATTCTTATTACATTATTTTATATGAAAGGCTTCAGAAAGAAAGAGATTTTTTGTTTTTATTTGGGTTTAAGAAAACCTTTATATTATATATATATATATATATATACTTTTTTTCTTTATATTTTCTAAAGAAAGAACTAAAGGGAATTTTTTTGTTTTTTGATTTTTGGAAATTGGGGCCGGAACCGATGAGGTTTGCCTACGTATCTCACATCCGGTGAGAATCAGACCCGCGTAGTTCGGTCAAATTAACCGAATTATTTTAGAACAAAACTCTTTCCTTTTCAACAAACAACTTTCCAAAAAGACTATTTTTCTATCTTTTGTTGTTTTTTTTTTCTTAGTAAATAAAACATTTTCACCTTTTATTATTGCAAAATTTCAACAGCGTTTTGACGGTAATTGGGCATTGCTATTTTTCAAAGTAGAAAATTAGTCCTATACACTGATATTATTATTTTTTTTTTATTTTTATTTTCAAATACTCCAAAGTCAGGTAACATGCATGTCCGAGACAAATAAATGCGCGGAAACAAATAGGATGCAACAAGATGGTCTTTTCATTTCAGGTTGCTAGTCCTAGATGGACCCAACCCCTATGTTGAGTCCCCTAAGTCAAATGCAACATGATGCAAATAAGCGTTCCTACTAGGGATCCGGCATGAAGTCGAGTTATACTAGGTTTAAACCTTGGTATTTGTTCTAGACTGTGTACCCGAGCGGACAACTCGAGTCGAGGAGGGGCAACTTACCGGGAACCAAAAGGCCGTTCGTCTTCGTAACTTATCCGTCCTCTTTCTTATTCCAGGTATCGACACTAACAGAATAAGGAGTCTCGACCAGCGAGCTTCTCCCCGGAGGTGAAGAGAGAAGGATTCGGCACAGTTTATATGCAGTTCAGATAATATCAAAGCGGTAAAAGACAACATTTAGTATGTTATGTCAAAACATGTAATAAATATCAGATAGTGAGGCCAAATACAACAATTATTCTAAGCTTGAATTCTTGAACCCTGAACCAGCGGTTCTGGGTCTAATTCTCCAGTAGTGGTTTTGTTATACTGGGTTTATAACCTGGGTATACGTTCTAGACTGTGTACCCGAGCAGACAACTCGAGCCGAGGAGGGGGCTACGTACCGAGGACCCGCGAGATCGTCCGGCTTTGTAACTTGTCCGACCTCTTTCTTATTTCAGGTATTGATACTAACAGAATAGGGAGTCTCGACCAGCGAGCTTCTCCCCGGAGGTAAGAAGAGAAGAGTTTCAGCACAGTTTATATACAGTTCAGATAATATCAAAGCGGTAAAAGACAACATTTAGCACATTATGCAGAAACATGTAATAAAGATCAGATAATAAAGCCAAATATAACAATTATTCTAAGCTCGAATTCTTGAACCCTGAACCAGTGGTTCTGGGTTAATCCCCAGCAGAGTCGCCAGAGCTGTCACACCTCCTTTTTGCGCGCCCGTCCCCGAGGGGTAAGATGCGCGGGTGGAGTTTTTCCAATTTAAGTGACAATATTCGAAATGGGATTATTTATTTAATTCAGAGTTGCCACTTGGGAAAGGTTTGGTTTTTGGTGTCCCAAGTCACCGGTTTATCTTGAATCCCAAATCGAGGAAATTTTCGACTTTTTCAAATGAAGTCTGCGAACCAGAAATTCTAAGTAAGGAATTCTGTTGACCCGAGGGAAGGTGTTAGGCACCCTCGAATCCCGTGGTTCTAGCACGGTCGCTTAAATTGTTATAATGGCTAAATAGCTGATTTAAATACATGTTGTGACTTATGTGCTTTTATTAAGTTTAAACCGCTTTTATTATTATCATTTATTTTTATAGAATTGCAACGTCGTGAAAATGCATCTCGAACCACGTCACAATCAATGCACCCGTAGTTGTTAACACATTTCGACTCCGTTGAGATTTGAATTTGGGTCACATAAATGTGCACCCGAATTTAAGAATGTAATTTAATTAAGTCGCGCCTAAAGAATCTAACGCGTTATTATCTTTGGGGAAAGCAGTGGAATTCACTAAACAGCCTAGCCTGAATTCTAAATATCTATTATGATTATTTATCGAGGGCCCCGCGATTTTTATTTGGCGAGGCTCGTCTCTATTTTAGAAAGGATATCCTAAAGTTGCTACATTTCTAGTGTGTTTGTCTCTAAAAATAGAAGAAAAGATGCATGCTAACCTCATTATAATGCTTTGGCCAAATCCAGATTTTTAGTTAATCGTCTGATTAATTATTTACAGAGTGAAGAAACGTTGTACCTCATGAAACATACTTTTAACTTGATAGAATAATTATATACAAGATTGATGAAATGCTACGACTGCTGCAAGAGCTCCCTAACTCTGACTTATTTAGACAAGATTAATTAAAACTACTTATTAGAAAATGTGACTAATGATATTTGAAACTCATCCTATAAACTGCCTAATGAAACTGAAACTCAAGAATCTGAAATTGTATTATCTTTAGCTAGATTTAAAACAACCATTTGCCCTTACATATTCAAAGCATGCTGAAAGAGCGAGTTTAAGTTAAACAATCGTATTAAATAGCTGCACATTTCATGAATTGTATTTACATCTTGTATACTACTTAAACGAATAAAATGTCGCAGTTTCAGATTGGCATAGACTTTAATTAAGTACCACCTTAATAATGTATCTCTATTAGGCTAACTGACTGGAGACTTACATATCTTAACAACATTTATATAAAAAATTCGTAAGCAATGCAAGAGATGATTATAACATTCTTCAGATCTTTCGATTCAACTTTCATTGCAACATCAGACAGATTCGAAATGTGTACCTGAGGAAATGCTTACAATGAAGAAAGTAGGGGAGTCAGTTGAGCAACAGTGCAAGCGGAACAGCAGTAACAGATGAACAACAGCAGGACAAATTCCCAGTGCAAAAATGCTATTTAGAGCCGATGAAAGATGGCAGAATGTAGCAAATTCCCAGCAATATAGAATCAGAATTTAACCAGAATGGATCCGGAACTGAACTGATATTACACACAACCAATAATCTCAAACAAAACTCAGGATAGATCAATATAGAACAGGCAAAATCCAGACTAGTTGAGAATCAAGACAGAGATGAAAAATGCAGTTCCCTTCTTCTGTGTTAGGCCTCTCTTTATCTATTTCTGTCCGTGTGTTTTCAGATCACTCTCCCTTTCCTGTTTTCTTGTCAATGCCCCTTATTAGTGTATTCCCTTCCTTCTAATGGTTCTCCCTCTGTGTGTGTGTCTATATGTGTATATATATGTATTTTTGCTCTCTCTTCTCTTTTTTTCTCCCAGTCTATCCGATCTCCTCTGATTCTATCCCCTTTTTTATGTCTATCTCCTAATGCCCCCTTTCTCCTGCCCAATTTTGTCTCCTTTTATAAGCCTCGACACCATCTCTTTTAACAGCCTCTTTTCCAAATGTCACAGTACCCCTCTCATGTGTCTTTTACCTTTTCAGATCCCAATTAGTTATTTAAGTATATAACCCCATCAATATTCCCTGGCAGGCTTTCCTTTCCTATTTTATTAACTAAAAGCAAGCATGGGCAGTAGAATATATCTGACAGCATATGCTGTCAAACCATTTCTAAATCAAAAGCCCTTTGTACAGGGACCAGGCTGTGCACAATGCACATGCTGTGCACAAGTGCACATGCTATCAACTCAGATTTCAATTACAGATCAAGCCTTAGGTTTCTGAAATCATATTAACAACTATAAGTAACTGAACTTGGTTCTTAATTGATTCAGGCAAATGTTCAACAGAAGCAAATCGATTTATTTTGTTCAGGCAGTTGAAACTAATTGACGACTCATGTCGACTCGACTATATTAGCATTAACATACACAATCGTAGCCAAAAATCAGACATTCAAAGTATAGGGCACATGACTTGAATTGTACTGGCTAAACAAAATTATACTTCGAGGAATCAGTTAATCAATACAAATTTGGAACACAACCAATACACATGCCTTATCAGAATAGGAGGGGTTCAAACAAACACCGTGGTTCAAGCAAAGTGGACAAACAGAAGTTGGTAAAAATTCAAAGATACAAATTGAAACAAAACATGAACAGCCATTCAATCACTCACATGGACCAAACAGAAATAAAGAAAGCAAGCAAGACTCACCTCAAATCTTGAAAAATCAAAAACCTTGACTCGGACTTGGACAGACTTTCTTAAGGGTGAACGGACTTTAATCGAAGTGTTTCTCAGATGAGAAACACTTCGATTAAGGTCCATTAGACCTTAATCTCTTTGGTTTGGACGGACATAGGCCAGTGATGAAGAACTACAAAGTTCCAAAACTCAGATCCGGGATTCATACTCCCCTGGTCAGATTCGGACCAAACCAAGTATGGTTTGGTCACGAGGGGGGTCTGGGGAGTGTCTGGTATGAATTTAGGGCAGATTGGTGTAGATTAGGTTCCGACTCGAATCTTCAAATGAAGATTCGAGAAGGTGGGATAGGATTCGAGGTGCATGGTTGATAGATTTGGGTTCAGGATGGCAAGGGGGTTCTAGGGTGTTAAGGGGAAGGTCATCGGCGTCCATGCCGCCGGGTTCTGGTGAAGGGAGATGAGGGCAGCTCTAGGGTTTCGTGGGGGAAAGGATGAGGATGAAGGCTAGGGTATTGGATGGGGGGGCAGGGTATGGTTGGGGACTTATATATGAGATGGGAGGGGTTGATCTTAGCCGTTGGATGAGGCGAGATGGAAGGCTCAGATCTTTCTTTTGATGAGGAAACGGCGTCGTTTCTCATTCAGAGTTTGGGGGTCGGTTTGGGTAAGACGGGTCGGGTTAGTTTATGGGTACGGGGTGTGAGATCTTGGCCGTTGGATCAGTTTGGTTTGAATGGTTGAGATGGATCGGCCTTGAAACGACGTAGTTTTGGTGTTAAACTACGTCGTTTTGTGTCCTGGGGTGGGCTGTTCGGACTGGGGGTTTGGGCTGTTCAATTGGGCTCCAAATTTTGAAATGGACACGGCCCAAACAAGTTTTGTCTTCTTTTTCTTTATTTCTAATTTCCTAAATACACAAACTAATTAAATAAAACCAAGCACCACTAATTAACACTTAACATATTTATTTCACGCAGATAAAATGTTAAAGGTAGGCAAAATTAAACACGGCAACAAATCAGGAAAAAAGAAAAAATGCGTATTTTTGTAATTTTCCATCTAACAAACGGGTCATGGTTTAAATTACGCATGACACATACATTTTTTAATTCTTTTGGAGCGATTGTCGCGTAAAACAAAAATCACGTGCTCACACGAGCTGATGTCGAAATGTTAACCCGTTCTGATTTGAACGAGGTCGAACTCTTCTCTTTGGCGATGGCCCTTGGCCGTAGGAGTGTTATTTCAAGCTGATGTCAAAATGTTAATCTGTTATGTCATTGTCAGATTTTGGCGAATCATAGGTGTCACACCTCCTTTTTACATACCCGAGGGGGTACAAGGGAGTTTTTTCCAATTAAAGGACAATCGAAACGGGATTTGTTTATTTATTTCAGAGTCGCCACCTGGGAGATTTAGGGTGTCCCAAGTCACCAGTTTTAATCCCGAATCGAGGAAAAGAATTAACTCCATATTACAGTCTGCATACCAGAAATCCGGATAAGGAATTCTGTTAACCCGGGAGAAGGTATTAGGCATTCCCGAGTTCCGTGGTTCTAGCATGGTCGCTCAATTGTTATATTTGGCTTGATTATCTGATTTTTTATATATTGAACTTATGTGCAAATTTTTAAATTTTGACCGCTTTTATTATTATTTTTTACGAGAATTGCAACGTCGTGAAAATATATCTCGAACCACGTTACATCAATGCACCCGTGGTTATTGACATATCTCGACTCGGTTGAGATTTGAATTTGGGTCACATCAATGTGCACCCGAGTTTAAGGAAATTAAATTATTAAAGGCGCGCCTAAAGCAACTAGCGTCTTGTTATTTTGGGGAAGGCCATAAAATTCGCTAAAACGGCCTGTCCCGAATTCTAAGTATTTTAATATATACATTTAGAGGGCCCCGCGACTTGTACATTTGTTTGTCGAGGCTCGTCTCATTTATTATTAAAGAATTTGCAACGTCATGGAAATGCATCTCGGGCCACGCCATAATCAATATACCCGTGATTAGAGACACATTTCGATTCCGTTGAGATTTAGATTTGGGTCACATAAATGTGCACCCGAGTTTAAGAAAATTAAATTATTAAAGGCGCGCCTAAAGCGACTAGCGTATCATTTATTTTGGGGAAGGCCGTAAAATTCGCTAAACGGCCCGTCCCGGAATCTAAGTATTTAACACATATTTTTTGTGAGGGCTCCGCGATCTGTACATTTTTTATGTGGCGAAGCTCGTCTCAGTTTTTATTTATTTATTTATTTTTAAAAGGATGCCATTTTTATGCCTTTAACAATACTAAGCCTTACGGCTTCTTCACGACTAAAATCTCATAACTTGTCAAAAATTTAATAAAATGAGTCTAGTGAATGAGTGTTTCGGGAGTAGTAAGAGCATGTACTAATAATAATTTTGTCCGAATGACCTAAGCAAAGGAAAGGACGAACAGATTAACATCAAACTTGTGTCATAGAACAACTGGTCCAACTTAATTAAATGACATCGGATAAACAAGAATCACGTAACGCAAAATGAGCAAAAATGCATATGATGAAAACATAAGCAGAAAATTATCATACCAATTTCTATATTGCATCTTCGAACATTTAACATAACATTTCCTTATCTAATACTTGAGGTTTACTAACCTTTGAACCCCGGCAAACTCAGGACGACAAACACGACCCCGACAGGACTCAAGCCGGACCTCTCTGAACGAAGAACAACGACGGAACCTCGGACAAACACCTCGACGTACCGGTCCTCGATGAACCAAAGATGACCTCGATGGAAATAGAAAGCTCGGACCCACAACTGTCAACAACCAAGGATTGTTTGGTTGCTACTGTATTTTCCGGCGCAACACCTGGTACGTGAAGCTGCAGCAGGAGGGGTCGTTTGGGCAGTTGAAGAAGAAGTCGATAGGATCTTTCTCTTCAGGTGGTTTTGGGCGATGGGGAAGGTGACGAGATGGAGGGAGCTGGGCGACGGTGGACGTGGGACGGAGAGGGAGCTGGGCGAGGGTGGTTGCTGGTGGGTTTGGACGTGGGGGAGCAGCTGTGGAGATCGGAGGGTCATTTGGGCAGTGGTCGATGGGGCTGAACGACGAGCAACAGTGGTTGTGGGGAAGCTGGAAGGGTCGTTTGGTGATGGTCGATAAAGCAGTAATGGAGGACTGCCGGTGGTTGTAGGCGATGGGGAAGTGGGGGCAGTGACGATGAAGGCGAAGCAGCAGTGTTCGTCGGATTTAATGGAGGAAGAAGGCGATGGTCGTCCGGACGTGAGGGGTGAAGCTGGTGGCGACGGGATAGTGACGACGCAGCAGTGATTGTTGCTGCTCAAAAGAACGAGGGGTCGTGAGGGTGGTGTTTGGACTGGTGGTTTTCGGACAAGATGGTGACGGAGTTGGGAGGAGACGGGGTGGTGTTTTGTTGCTAGGGTTTTTGCTTTGGTTTTCTTCTTCTTTCTGAAGAAGAAAGATGAACAGTGGTCTTCTAAAAATTTTTCCAAGTCCTCCTTTGTGTAGCTTTGCCCGTGCATTTAGTATCTCTTTGCTAGGAAAATGAGCCCCACGCGTGGTGGGGTTCGAGACTTGTGTCCCCCACGCGTGGTGGGGTTCCCCGTGTACGGGATTCCGTCCGTGTTCCCCACGCGTGTCCCCTCATGTGTGGTGGACTCGGATTATTATGGGCTAGGTCCGAAATTAGGCCTAAAAGCGGGTAATTTGAACCCGAATATTATTCTTTTGCCCGGACCCGATTAAGAACACGACGTTGTTCGACTAATCCTATGTAAGCAAAATAACTACAAAAATATAACTAATATTTAAAATAAAACTATATCTTTTTTTTTAAATATTTTTTCAAGATTTAAAATAGCTACAAAATATTAATAAAACTATTTTTGTAATTTTCGTTTTTTTATATAAAGATAAAATATAAAGTAATATTTTTTAATTTTTCAAAATTAAAATGACTATAAAACATTAATAGAACTATATTTTTTGGTAATTTTCGAAATTATATAAAGTACAAAATAAAATACAATTTTTGTATTTTTTCAAATTTATGAGAAATACATAAACTAAAATTTATATATATATTTTTTGTAACTTTTCTTTTGCGAGGAAAATAAAGTAAAAATAGTCAAAATAGTTATATTAGACCTAAATTAAATATTTAAGCTAAAAATGTGAAAATTCTCGGGGAGGGTCAAAAATCAGGTGTCTACAATAGGCTACCATACTGTCTGTAGAAATCAAAGCGGATCTTGGCGTACTCGATTTTGTGCCCCTTTTTTTGGGAGAGTTTCGGGTGTCCCTTGGGGGAGTCCCAGTTTTGCTTATCCTCTGCGTTTCCTAGGTGAGTCCCAGTTCGCTTAATTTCTGTGCTTCCTGGGTGAGTCTCAGTTTGCTTAATTTTGTTTGCATTGGAGAGTATGATGATGGAGAGTATAAAACGTTGTTGTTTTGCTGACTGGGGGGGGGGTACCGTATGCGTTCATTTCATGCATATATTGGAATTTCCCTGTATCTAGTCCCTTCATCATTCGGCCTGGAGGGCTCATCGGTAGGCGGGGCGATGAATTATCCCTAGAACTTGGAGACGTCCCCCTCATCACTTCGTTAAAAATCTCCTCGAGAAAACCCAATTGGGACAAAAACCGGGTGAGAGAAACGGAGTACGACTTAGGGGGCGTCATTTTCCAGAAGTTGAAGTGTTTGGGATGGTGATATTCCAGTTACTTTGTAGTAGTTTTTCTTCCATTGTTTCTAGTTGGAATGCTGCTTTACTCGCTTGCCCGTGCGACACTTGTGTTCCTGTTTAAGCAAACAACAGAGGGTAAACCAAAATGAGATTTTCCTTACCTCGATCCAATGAGTCGGTGAACGGGGGTAGCCTTATAGCGTTACTCGCTCTGCCTGGCATTTAAGTGGTTGATGGATTTGTGGTTTTTAGATTTGGCGCCCGTATTCAGCTCTCCTTGCTTTTTTAAAGGTGTCATAGTTCCGCGTGGCTTGGGTTCGCCTTAATTTCTGCGCTGTAGAAATCGAGTCCCGATTTGATCTCGTTTGATCCGTACCATAACAAGGGAGACATGTCATACCTTGTTCATGGATCGTCCGATATGTGGGGGATGTGAGAGTAAGGCCGGATGTGGCCATTCTTTTATAGGATTGCGCAACAGGTATCGTTGTCTCGTGTGGGTTTTGCATGGATATTGGTTGTAACTTCTGCTTTTATGTAGCAGCCTGATCTGGATTAGCATGTGAGGTTTACTTACCGCTCTTTCGGGTGGGTGATTATATTTCACCGGTTTTGGATCTGAAGGAAACAAGAAAATTTGGCTAAGATATCCCCATAGACGGCGCCAAATTGTTTGAGCAAAAGAGTTTAAGGCTCTTTTGCCAACTCCAATTATCAATAATAAAGGAGATAAATCTTAGCCAAACATAATTAACTTCGGATCCAAATATACACATCGGAAAATAACGAAAGGTAAGAATGTATCAGATTTATTGATATCGTAATCTTATATCAAACACGAGAATTGGGCTTACATATCTAAAGCAAGAAAGAATCGTATGTGAGAGAGAGCAAAGAGGAAAAGCAGAGCCCATGTTCCTCCGTGAGAGATCTCCCCTTTGTTAGTGCTTACACCCATCTATATATATAGTTCCTAGAACTTCTATTCAGTGGTCTTTGACCAACATGTTTTTCTACGACTGTCCTTTTCGTCATTACTCGAGTACAATATTGACTTGACATATACTGTCGATGATTTGACCCCGAGGTCGGCCGTGGTGTTCTTTACTATTTCGCCACCTGAGCGAGATCCCAGCTTGGTCGACCACTATGGTCAGATTTTGACCTATACAAAATATTTGTGGAGTAGTATTTTAATGATGACAAATAGTCTACACATATTTGATAACTAGACTTAGTTATTAATTGTTGTTGAATCAGTGAATTGATAATGTATTCAATCTAACCCATTCACAATCGATTGTATGAATCATCCACACCAATCACCAGTCCGCTCTGCTCAAGTCTTTTAACGCAATAAATAAATAATTTAACTTTTAACACAAATGAGAAATCTTGCAAATCGCTAAACAAGAAATCAGTCCAAACCCATTCGCTGTTTATCTTGTTTTCTCTTTTAAGTCTGATTCTATAGATTGTAGCCTTAAAATTGCTGTCCGTCATATGATTTTAGGACGTAACACCTTGATTCAACTACTTTTACGCTTTGATTTGACTATTTTACCACTGGTCATTAATCTACCACAACCCTCATCTATACAAACTTAAGACCAGTTATGCTTCGGGCTTTGGAACAGAGATGGAGTCAATATCTTCAAATAAATAACTGAACTAATGATGTTAATGTTTCTATGTGCTTTTACTATTTAAGTCATGGTAGGATTGTACATAAATTTGCTTCAAAATTTGAGGTCTTTGGCTCTGAAACAAAAAGGATTAACGTTGCGTACAAGAATCAGACAACAAAAGTTAGAATGGAGACAGTTTAATATGGCTAAAATATCATCACAATCATCCCCTTACCCTTCTACAATCTCTGGCAAGTGAACAAGAGATTATGCCACCAGATCACTACGACGAAGGAGAAATAGTAGGGAACTACTTCGATAAATTGGAAAATTCAAGAATATAAAAGGATGAGAACTGAAACATCATTTGTGTGGATGAATGAGGCACCATTCTAAACATCCCTCTGCAAATCTATAGTACAGAGCAAAGTGAAAATTTCACATCGATAAATTTTCAATAAGTTACAGTGCTGGAATCAGAGGAGAGTAAACTGAAGACTAAAATAGAAGAGGATCATCCAAAGCACTCAGTCATTTCACCAAATTGAGATAGAAGCCAAGATAGTGACGCAGCCAAAGCTTCTTATTGGAGGAGATGTGAACTCAAGGCAAGCAGGTCCCAAGGCAAGCAGGGAATATTTTTAGCCGCATATCGCTTCAGGAGCACCAGGGGGGAGGAGGTTGAAATCTGGCTTTGGAGATGAAAAATACATCACTGAGGTCATTTTATCAACTTTTTAACTGTGGTTACCAATAGCTTAACAACACAAAGGGCATTAGTTCTACCAGCACTTTGAAGAATAAGATCAGGGCAATATGACCAAATTCCCTGAGATCACTTGTAGATGAGGGCATCACGACCAGGCCCAACACCAATGTAATGGATAGGTACTCCAACAAGT
This sequence comes from Nicotiana tabacum, assembly GCF_000715075.1. Classification (NCBI taxonomy): domain Eukaryota; kingdom Viridiplantae; phylum Streptophyta; class Magnoliopsida; order Solanales; family Solanaceae; genus Nicotiana; species Nicotiana tabacum. The sequence continues at coordinate 15,094,122 of NC_134085.1, forward strand.
TCTTCTATCCTTTCTACATACTCGCGTGCAGCCTTAGGCAATTCTGAATACTTTCTTATGGAAGAAATATCAGTCTGCCACCCAGGCAAGACTTCGTACTCAACCTGGTTGAATGAGATATACAGTGAAGATATTAAGTAACAGAAGATACTTATAAAGGAATTAAGTGAGAGTGAAATGGTAACAAGAATTAAGAAACCATGCTTATAAAGGACGCCAGAACAAAGAAGATTCATATAAATAGCCAAGATAGTCAACAACAACAACAACTACCCAGTATAATCCCACTAGTGGGGTCTGGGGAGGGTAGTGTGTAGGCAGACCTTACCCTACCTGGGGTAGAGAGGCTGTTTCCAAATAGACCCTCGGCATCCTTCCCTCCAAGAACTCCCCACCTTGCTCTTGGGGTGACTCGAACTCGCAACCTCTTGGTTGGAAGTGGAGGTTGCTTACCATCAGAGCAACCCCTCTTGCCAACGAATCATAATAAAATGGAGAGGATCACAAGGCAAAAGGGGCTTAAATAGAAAAAATCCAAAAGCTTCACATTCTTCTTTTTCTCGGTGGAGTCAAAGAAACTTTCTTAGCCTAGTTGGGTAGGAAATATATCCTAAGAGTAAACCAAATTTATATCATCATAGAAAGGGGGGAAAACAATTAAATGCCATCACTGGCATATGTTTCTTTCTCATTCATAAATATGTCAGTCTGTTTGACATTCATGTAAAACTTTAAATGAATAATCTTAACTTCAAAAGACAAGGAAATAGAGGAAAAGAGCTGGTAAGTTCCAATGAGCCTATATGTAGTTTAATCTTCAGCCACACAAATTATTAAGACCTCTGACATCTTATAAAAACTGGATACCATGTTTATGCTAAAAGGCTGGTGCAGAATAAAAGAAAACAATCTCACCTTGATTTGGTCAAGAAGACGAAGATCAGAAGGAAATGATTCAACTGGTGTACCATCTGGCTGTCTGTAGGAAACACCCAACTCAATTTCTGAAAGATCTGACAACACGTCTAGCTTAGTTAGATTTAAGGAAGCAAATCCATTTATCTGACAGCAAAATCTCAGTGCAACTATGTCTAGCCAGCCACAACGACGGGGGCGACCAGTCGTCGTGCCAAACTCCTGCCCGGCAAATCGAAGGAGGTCACCACCTTTACCCAAGATTTCTGTTGGGAAAGGACCAGAACCAACTCTAGTAGTGTATGCCTTAACCTGCAAGCAATATATCAGTTAAAATAAATTGTCTTTATCATCAAATTGCAATAGCATGGTGAACTGTTTCCAAAGTTCATTGTAGGCTAAATCTGAAGCACTATATTTAGTCTCCTGCTTTGCATGTTGGATCCACACTCAATAACTTTTTAGAGGAAAATTGATTTTTTTATCTCACAATATTAGCGAGACTTTCTGGCAAAACTGAACACCAGGATTTTCATTCTTTGGTAGCAGAGAAAAAAGAAGTTGCCTTACCACACCGATGAGATCACCAACCACTCGGGGAGCAATGCCAAGACCAGTGCAGATTCCACCGGCTGATGGACTGGAGGATGTCACAAAAGGGTACGTTCCAAAATCTATGTCCAACATAGTTGCCTGACCACCTTCAACCAAAATCTTCTTTTTATGAGATATAGCATCATTCATGAAGTGTACAGTATCTGTGATGAAGGGTTCCAACCTCTCAGCAAATTTCTTATAGCGTTCCACTTCTTCCTTCAGCATGTCAGGGCCATAACTAAAACCTTTGAACCTTGAAGCTGCATCGGATAGTAAAAGATCAAGCTTCTGGGGGAAAGTATCCATATGCCTTAAATCACTTACTCTTATGCCATTTCGGATGACCTTGCTTGAATAGCAAGGCCCAATGCCTCTCTTGGTGGTGCCAATAAAGGATTTAGCTAGTTCAGCTTCTCTAAGCCCATCTACTTCTTGGTGAAAATCAAATAATAAGTGAGCACGATCAGATACCAAGATCCTTCCTTGACAAGAAACTCCATTAGATTCAAGGCCATCAATTTCTTTAAATAATCCTGGTAGATGCACCACAACTCCATTACCAATAACACATAGAGTTTCCTCATTCAGAATACCCGAAGGAACAAGGTGCAGAGCAAACTTTTTTCCCTCTGAATTGTAAATAGTGTGCCCAGCATTGGCTCCACCCTGCCAAAATCAACATTGAAGGGCTGAGAGTAGAAGGAAAAAACGTATCGACCATTTATTCTTAATTGCTTCCCCCCACCCCCCTCCCATTTTCTCTCTCCGGATAAGGGGGAGAAGGGGGAGCATTGCTTCTTGGAGCCTTAAGCAACCATAAATTAGATTTATACCCCGTGATTCTCCTCCCACTTCTTTTGTTAACTTTTTTATGACAGTTTTGATTTATACAATTATTAAATTTTATTACAAGTGTTTTTATGACTTAGCTAAATATTACATAGTTTGATTTAAAATTTGAGCTAAATACAAAATTGGCAAGTAGGCCAAAACTAAATGCATTCGCTAGCAAAAAAAATGTACAAAATATATACTTATATTATATGTATACAATACACATATATACAAAATATCTACGTTTCGTCGGCTAATACTTTTTAGAGCGGCTAAGAATATACATTTCGCCTCAAATTTTGGGAAATTCCTGATTTCGCCACTACTTAGAGGACAAATGAATTACCTATCTCATTTTTCGAGTTAACTAAAATTAAATATTTCGCTAGAAATTCAATAAAACCAAGGCCATTACTGTTACAAAAAATACGACAAGAAATTAGTTTAGCGAAAATGCTTAGGATATCCGTGAATACCTGACAGCGAGCAACTATATCGAAATGCTTAGCCAAAATATCAACGAGCTTTCCTTTCCCTTCATCGCCCCACTGGCAACCCAACACGCCCGATACCTGACTCAGCGACTCAATCCGACTCAGTTCCGACTCCTTCGAATCCACCACCGCCGCGGACGGCGGAGCAACCGGCTTCGCAGAGCAAACAACAAAGGAGGAATAAGAAGAAGTTCTCTTCCTTTGGTGGACCTGGAGCAGCCTACAATTGTAGGTCCCACTGAAACCCAGGGCCCCACTCCGGTGGGTAGCTGCCGTAGAAGTGATTGGGGTAGGGCCCACCCTGAGGGTGGAGAGATTCATGGTAGTCGAAGGGGGTGGGATGGGTGGGTGGCGAAATTGAAAGAGAAGCGTTTGAGGGTTTAGTTAGGGTAGAAAGATATTATTTGAAAATAAATTACGAAACGGAGAAATAAAAGATTTAAATTGTATGTAAAGAGGACTGATATTAGGAGCAAGTTGTTTTTTTTTTCTAGTGCACTACTTGTAAAAAACGCCGAAATTCTTATTTGCAAATATTGTTTGGCTATGTTTTCTAGTGCAAGTTGTTTTTTCCGGTGCAAAGTCTATCGGAAATAGTTTTTTTATTTGTACAAAATAAGGGTAAAGATGCACATTCACTACATTTTTTTACTTGTACAAAATGAGGGTAAAGATACATATTCACTACTCACATCATGTCACACCTGTAAGATTATTCTAAATTTGGCATTATTGTTATTTGGCTATGAGTATTTAAAAATGCTGAAATATAAGATTTAAACTTGAAGTTAAGATACTTACTCCGATCCAAAATAAGTGATCTTTTAGCCGTTTTCACACAGATTAAGAAATCCACCTTTTAACATTAATTAGCAATTAAATTGACCATATTAACTTTTACTATCTCTTTACATAAATACTCCTAACACATACTCCAACACTATTTACTCCAAGGGCAATGTAGGAAAAAAATAATTAATTCATTCTTGAAATTTGAAAAAATTACTTATTTTGGACCACAAATAAAGGCAAAAAAATCATTTATTTTGGACCAGAGGGAGTACTGGTTTAGATATGTGTTTTAAGTGAAAATAATGATTTTCACTAATAAATTTTGAGTTTTTACGGCAAAAAATATCAAGTAAAGTTTATGTCCTAACATAATTTTAACTTTAATTTTTTTTCTTTTCATTTCAACTAAAAATGTACTTTTTTTTTCAGTTTCAGCTCAAATATTAAATTTAATTAAAGAAAAAGGGCATTATTTGGGGAATAATTTTAAATGGGGAAATGGAGGATTTAAAATGAATACAAAGGATTGGTATTGGGAATGAAGTTGTCCCTGTAACGAATCTTTGGTGTTGAAAGGGAGCCAGAGAAAAGACATGAGAGGAGGAGAGTAAGTTTTTTTTCTAAATATTAAAATATAGGTAAATCTTTTTGAACATTTATTTCGTGATAATAGAAGCATGTTCAATTTTTAAAATGTTTAATAAATTCTTCACAAAACTGACAAGTTCATTAAGAACATATTATGAATATTTCAATTTTTTGAGAAAGGGATTTGCACATCATAATTGAAAGTAACAGTTTAAGACAATTACTTAAGGTCATATTATTTCGGACTTATTTTGATGAAAAAACTGTTTAAATGATTGAATATTTTCATATATTCTTATTAACTGCAAATTGTTTTATCATTTTGTTTGTTTTTGAAGGGCCCTCTTGTTTGGTCCTTTGGTTTTATCTAAAGTCAGCTAGTGTTGGCCTTACAAATCGAGAAAGCACATACAAAATAGTACTTTTTTATATTTAAAAAAAATTATTTTTAACCTTTTTATTTTTATTCTTAATTAAATATTTGTAGCAACAAAAAAATTTATGATTAACTCACACATCCAGAAGATGAAAGTAGCAGAGATGAGGATATTGAGGTGGATGTGCAGGCATACAAGGATAGATAAGACTAGGAATGAAGATATTTGAGAGAAGGTGGGCGTGACACCGTGGAGGATAAGATGCGGGAAGCAAGACTCAGATGGTTCGGGCACATTTAGAGGAGGAGCACTAAGACTTAAAAAACTTTCCTTTTTTCTTAAACTTCATTATCAATTAAAGTGCACCAAATAAATCTAGACAAAGGTACTAATAATAAATAAAATTACTCTCTCTATCAACCGGAGGAATATTTCTATCAAATTGGATCTATATTTTACCTTCTTACCCTATTTGGCCCACTTTATATATAACTTGAAATTTGTTTTCGAGATTGTTACCAAATAGCGACCAGATTCAATACTTTTTTTGGTATCCAATTATGTTTAATTTAATATATTAAATGGACGACTATTTGAGTTAATTTTTCTAAAATTGTTTATCTCTTAGTCCAACATTAAAAATCCATTTTAACCTACATATGCTGGGGCATGACAATCAAATATGGCAGGCCTTGAACGAATGAATATTTCTCAGACTCTTCCACTAAAGTCTTCGAAATAACAAGGCTTTTTCAAGTATAACACTGACAATTTTTTTTTCTTTCTTCTCTCTTCTTAAGCTGGAAAAAAGAATTTCGATTAATAGGTGTCTAAATTATGGGTGTTAATCAAGTCGGGCTGACCCGTTTTCAGCCTGCTTCAACCCGGTTCAGCCCGCTACTGTTCACGTCGGGACGGATTGGGACGGGGGCCGAGTTGTGTACGTTCACGTTTAGATTAACGGTGCCCCGAACCCGTTATACCCGAATTTCCTTAACGGTCTGAACACGGGCTGCAGTCCGTTAGCAGCCCGGTTTTCGTTTGAATTTTTTTTCTTTTAATTAAATTGGACCGTTCCCAACGGTCAAATTCAGAAATGACCGTTGGGGAACGACAAGAAATTGCAGAAATGGTCAATTTCGGCCCCTCCATTAATAATATAGCCCTCCCACCCCAAAATCTATAAATAACCCCCCTTCTTCTTTCATTTTTTCTCACAAATTCACTCTCTTACTACTCTTATTCTCTCTCAAGTATCAAGCTCTCAATTCTCTCTTGATATTATAGTTCTTAAATTCTCAAATCTCAAATTCTCAATTATTTATTATTTCAAGTTTCATCAACAATTTAGTTTAGCCATTACAAAATTATTATTATCAAATACCAATTATTCAAGTGAAGTGTGGTATCAATTATCAAGTATTCAAGTATTATCAACTATCAAGTTTCAGTCTATCAATTGAAGTTTGAATTTTGATATCAAAAATTCAAAATTAGTGCGGCATAAGGAATCCCGGTACACTCGTTCCATCTCTTTCTCTTATTTGGTGTACACTTATTTTATTAATTAGTTTCTTAAGTTAGTTTCTTAATTTAATTTCTTACTTGAATTTCTTAATTTAATTTCTTACTTTAATTTATATAATGGATTTACTTAGAGCGGCCAAAAAAGCGTGCACTAGAGGTGGTAGTAAGAAAACTTCAAAAAGAACAAGAGGTGGTGTTGGTTCTTCTAGTAGCTTTACACATATTTCTGAAAGTTCATCTGAAAATTTAAATGTAGATTATGAGCGAATGCAAGAAAATTATGGTGTAGATGATGATTTAGATGCTTTGTTAGATGATATTTAATCACCCGATAATCTTGACACACCACCACCTACACCTGGTAATGCTAGTTAAACTCAAAATGTTAGGGGTGCACGTGCAACAAGTAGGCCTCCTCTCCCTATTAAGAAGAATCGACGATTAAGAAGTAAGTGTTGGATGTTTTTTGAAAGACTAGAAGATCAAAAAAAATATGTAAAATGTAAAATTTGTAGTGAACATTATAAACATGTGCCCGGTAAAGGAGGGGGAACGGGTCAACTTCGTAGGTATATGGAAGAGAAACACCCTCTTGAATGGGGAGTAGATGAGTTATCTGGGCAACAAAGACTTAACCCGAGTACTGGTGGGTTGGGAAATACGATATTAAGAAAGATCGGGAAGAATTAGCTAAAATGATTGTTTTAGGTTGTTTACCTTTTAGTTTTGCTTCTTCACCGTATCTTGTTACTTATATTCAAAGAATTTATAACCCTATGTTTAAAGGTATTCCTAGAAGTACTTGTAGAGCTGATATCTTTAGGATTTTTGGACAATATCAGACATATATACGTTATTTGTTCGCAAGTCTTCCTTGTAAAGTTTCTCTTACTTCTGATATTGGTCGTGCTGTAAATGGAAATGATTATTTGACTGTTACATGCCATTGGATAGATGATAATTTTTGTATGCAAAAACATATTATTGCTTTTAAATATGATGAAGATCAAAGTCATACCGGTGCATTTATAAGTAATACTATACATGAAATTGCTATATTTTATAATCTTGCAGAAAAAGTTTTGTGTATGTCATTTGATAATGCTTCTAACAACACTGCTGCTATTACAATATTAAAATTGCATCTACACCCACCAATTCCTGAAATATTTCATGTTAGATGTGCATGTCATATTTATAACTTGATTGTGAAGAGTGGCCTTCAATTATTTAGAGATGAAATTACTTTAATTAGGAGAGTTGTTGGTGTAATTCAAGGAAATAATAGAAGTGCTAGATTAAATGCATTTAAGGAAAAATATGTACACTATGGACTAAAACCAAGCCTCATGCCTGAAGAAATAGTTACTAGGTGGAATTATACTTATTTGTTCTTAAGATGTTGTTATAAATATAGAATGCCTATAAGTGAAGTTGCTAATTCTCATTGTAATGATCCTAACCGTTTGTTAACATCTAGAACTTGGGAAGTCATTCATGATATTATACAATTTTTACAAAAAATTTATGTGGCTACACTTGAGTTTTCTGGAGCTTATTATCCTACCATTTCAAGTGGTTTAGTTCATATTGCTGAAATTTCTCTTTTACTACATAATTTGAAGCAGAAAGAAGGATATGCTACTGTTGTTGAATCTATGCTAGATAAGTTTAAAAAGTATTTCTACTCAATTCCCTATATTTACCTAATTGATGCTATTTTAAACCCTACTGTCAAAATGATAAAGTGTCGTCAATTAATTAGAGCTTTATATACTTATATGGATATTGACCCAACTGAAACTCCTGATATTGACACTTGTATTTCTGAGCTACACACACATTTACAAACTTTATATAATTATTATGCTAACATTGTTGATGCTTCTTCGGTTGTAGATGCAAATATTCCTTCAACTAATACTTCAACATCTGGAACAACTATAGATGATGATGATTGTGTTCAAGATTATCAGATTTGGTCTACACTAGGAGAGCATCAACAAACCAGTAGCAGGAATATTGATGAACTACAATTCTACTTGCAAAAGTCACCAGAGCCCCTCACAAAGGATTTTCTACCGCTGAGTTGGTGGAGGAGCAACTCAAATCAATTTCCTGTTCTTTCGGCCATGGCTCGAGACGTGCTAAATGTGCCGATTTCAACAGTCGCATCAGAGAGCGCATTTAGCCGAGCAAGGCAGCAGCTAGGAGATACCCGTCATTCATTTGGCAGCAACGCTTTGAAAATTCTAGTGTGCTTCAGAGATTGGATAAGATCCGAATGGCGAAATCAAGGGCGTGACGAGGTAGACGAAGAGGAGGACCAAGAAATTGGAGATATAATGGTTTATGGTTCCGATTCAACCAATCCCAAAAACCAAGAACCTCATGTTGACATGGAAGAACTTACAAAAATGATGCAAAGCATGTGATGTACTATTTCTTATTTTTTATAATTATTGTAAACTTTTAAGTTTTAATTTGCAAGTTCAAAAATAAAAAACAAAAAACAAAAAAGAACTTGCAAATTAATTTGAAATATTAAAAATATAAATGAAAGCCTTCGGAGTTTGTTCCTTAAATTTGCCTATTGGTCTTATACTCTTATTAAATAATTTTTTGTAGCCACTTACTTTCCAATTTCAATTTTATAATTATAAAATACAAATTTCAAATTTAAAACTTTAAACTTTAAACTTTAAACTTCAAAGTTTAATTCTAACCCTTAAAAGTTTGCAAATATTTAACTATCAATAACATTGAATAAGAAAAATAAAATTTAAATTAAAAAAAAAAAAAAAATTTGAGCCCGACCCGCCCAAGCCCGTGTGAGCCCTAACCCGTACGGGCCCACGAAAACCCGAAAAATCCCAGCCCTATAACAGTCTGTAATCCCCAGCCCACCCCGCTAACCGAACGGGCTGGGGTTTTTCCCGTTCAACCCGTCCCAGCCCGCCCGATAAACACCCATAGTCTAAATCTGACGCTGAAGTTTTGCTGGGGCGAGACCCGAACTCTATTGAAGGAGCGTCAGACCTCGAAGTTCAACCTAAATCTGAAAAAATCTTACTCTGCAAAGGTTGGATCAAATTAAAAATTATAAGAAAATCTTGTAGTAACTTGAATCTAGAGTGCTGGGCGGGTTGATTGGGTTTCATTAATATTAATTTTGGGAATTAGACCAGTTGAAAAAGAAAGTTGAAGATGAATACAATTTTCGTATACATGTAATATACCATTATACAATATTATTAAAAAAAACAAAAAAAATTATAATAAGTGTATAATATTATATATTGGGTATGTAAACATTGTTATACAATATTGATCTTTCTGTTTGCGAATTTTTGATGCAATAGTCCTTTTGTAGTAAGTTTCTCTTTCACTATAGTGATTTTAGCTTTGTTGCATGTTTTTGACTTTTTGTTTTGCTATGCTTCCATTTGCCTTTTGTTTTGGATAGATTTTATTTAGATTTTTTTTGGCATTTAGTTCGTATCCTTTCTGTTTTCCATTAACACTTATTTTTTTTTTTTTTTTTTGTGCTTGTGAAATACGAGAATATATTTTTATATACAAGTTTATACAAAGTTATACATTATTATACATGTGCAGTTAAAATTGAAATTAAAATTTTTATATTTTTTCTTACTAAATCACGAATTATAGCAATAAATTCTATCAATTATTTTTATTTGCTTTCTACTATTTGGAACTTGGGGAAGAAGAAAATTTAGATCTTTTCAAGTTGCATTGTGTGCGTTCTGCATTTTTGTAGCTGCAATAGAAATTTATATAATCAATTTAAGTTAGTTGTGTACAAAGAATCTAAATTCATACAAACTTGTGATAGAAGATCTGGAGAATCAAAATTTTCGTATATGAGTATATTATCTTTGGGCTACAAATTCATAAAGTTTTATCTAAGCCATCAGGTTGCAGATGTATGAGTTGTAATTATATGTAATTCTCTCTTAAAATAAGAACTATTAGAGAATGCATGTATACCCTTTTTCTATATATTGTACGTAACATAGCATATCTTTAGGGGCTGATAGAATCTCTCCTTTGATTCCTTCCTTAATTAATATAACAATTTAAATGTCTATGTATTATCACTTTGTGGAATTAGTGGCGGACTCAGACTTTTGTGTAAGGGGGTTCAGATATATATTAAAATTATCGACCTTGTCTAGAAATAATATTAGTAGACATAACAAATGAGTTTTACCCTCCGCGTAACAAACCTTAAAATGTGTTTGCCTGCCACTCTTTATTTTCTTTTAAAGTCGTGCTCTACAAAACAAAAAACCAAAAAATAACAACAAATCTATGTATGCACCTTTTAAATTAGGCAAAATACATAAGTTGTCACCTGACCTATGACCCAAATCCCCCTTACACACTTTCTGTGGACGATAATAATATTACACACGCAACCTTTCTAAAGTGTATCTAGTACACACCATCTTTTTGTTGACCAGCTTTTCAAAATATGTGTAATATCACGCACTAATAATATCGTGACACGTGTCAAAATAGAAAGAAAATACACTAAAATACCTAATTTACACCATAATTAAAATTTCTTCTTTAAAAAAAGAAAAAATAAATAAAAAAGATCCCTCTTTCCCGCTTTTAGTAATTCCTCCCCCCCCCCCGCCCCAACCCACTTAATCATCTTCTCCACAATCTTTCCACCATTAACGCCATAGTTAGTAGCACCATGTCCCATTTTCTCAATATTGCCAATGGAGCTTGACTCTTAGAGATGAATAAGAGCTAAAGATGCCCATCTTCTTCTACAAAAAAGTTTTTATTTTTATTAAAATCACCATTGTCATAACAATACCACTATCGCCATTAATTTTTAGAGCAAAATCCACAAACACTATAAACCCCATTTTCAAACCCATTCAATTAAAAAACAATTGAAGTCAAAGAAAGAATCAACATATCTGAAAATAAAATTATGAAAAAATATAGAGAAACTAGTCATTGATTTCATTAGCAGATCTGAAAGGGTTAAATCTTGGAGGAGATGACTAATAATTTAGAACTTGGATCTAGCTCTACAATTATTGTTGTATTTTAGAGTTTAATCTATGGAGAAGACAAAGTGGGTGGCCAGATCAAGAGGAAAACGTGTGGGGTGGTAGGGTGTGGAAAATGGACCAAATTATCTGGAGATGAAATAGTTAAAAATAGAAAAAGAAGAATTGACTCAAAAAAAGTTTAAAAGTAAAAAAGGCTGGACATATGGCATTTAAGTAATGATTAAGACCCAAAAGTTTTACATTCACCCGCTTCTTTTACGTGTAAAATACGCGCACGCCATCTATCAAATGTGGTGTGTACTAGATACACTTTAGAAATGTTGCGTGTGTAATATTATTATCGTCCACAGAAAGTGTGTAAGAGGGATTTGGATCATAGATCAGGTGGCAACTTATGTCTTTTGCCTTTAAATTATGACCATTTATTAAACTTTAATTGTTTAAAAATTATTTTACTTCACCGAAATCAATCCAATCTATACCAAAATACTAAGTAATCTGCTTATTTAGTAAATTTAACAAATTAACAATCGCTAAAATATTTATTGCTATAATCTAATCAGTGCTAATAATCACAATATAATCAAAGGCGGATCTAGAATTTCGGGAAGATGGGTGCACCATTCTGAGATGTGGAAATCGAGTAAACTCCAGGCGTGTGGGAACTGAGTAGTATGGAATTGATTGGATTAGTGATTTAAAGAATAAAAAGAAAAGTTATATTAGTAGAAATAGTTAAAAATAAGAAATTAAAGCAGTAATTTTGAAGGGATTCGATCTCATGACCTTAAATTAGCAAGAAATAAGTGGCCAAAACCAATGAACCACTTTGCCTCTTTTGACCATGGGTGCCATCAAGTAATATTTAAGTCATTTTTCGCAAATTATGTACATAATATATTTATATATACTTTAAGTCGAGGACCACAGATTCACGTGAACCACATTTTATACCGTGGATCCGCCCCTGAATATAACGTATTGAAAACTAACATAATACATATTTTAATAGTATAAGAATTTAACAAATAATAAAACAAGAAACTGTGAGGAAGCAACAACGAGGAATAGGTAAGTAAAATAGTTCAAAATATTTAAAACATTCAACTTAAAAAGGTGTAAATTTAAGACTATTTGAAGGAAAAATAAAATAAAATTATTATATATGTTTAAACAAATTGTACAATACCATGAATTGAGAACTTTTTAAAATATTGATATTTCGTCTGTAGTCCAGAAGAATTGAATACAATAGGAGCAGTAAATCTAACCACTTTTAAAATTAAAAAGGGGCCAAAACTACCCCCTAACGAATCAACTTCAGTCTCTAAATACCACTCGTTAACCTATTTTTCTAAGACTGACCCTACCATTAAAAATCTAATATATTTGTGCCCTTAGTTCTAACAAACAACTTATGAATTAAATAAATATTTTCTTAATTCCACGTGGCTATTTCTGATTAGCCATTATATATGGCACATTTCAATCCGTATTTTAGCCTACCCATTACTTATCCAGACCGACCCGATTCAGTAAAAATACTTTTACCCTCAAAACACCCGATGTTAGGTCATTTGTAACCCAATTCATATACTCTACTAAAAAAGGAGAAATGGTCAGCGAGTTTGGAGTTTGACATTTTGGAATTTTCTGCTATAATTTTGTATTGAAGTTGACAGATTCAAGTTGTTCTTTAAAGTTAAAGTCTTCTTTTCATTCGAGTAAGACTTTATTGTTGTTTTCGTGCTTAGAGTTTTTGGAATCTTCCATCCCGTATTGCTTTTGATGTTCTATGATATTTCAGTTGTATCTTCAATGTTAGTAGATATCTTTATGTAGTAATATTTTGTTGCATGTGGTCCCGCTTAGATTAATATCATATGAACTTAGGGTTTTATTTTATTAACATCTGGTTTATTTATTCGTACGGGGTTGTCGTTTTTTGCCTATTCCAGTTGTTTATTCAAAGCTTTTGTCTTTGTTTGCTCAATTTTCAATTACTTGTGGTTTTGTCCCTTTATTGTATTGGTCTGGACTTAGGGGTTCAGTGGTTGTTAATGCCTGATTTTTTTATTCATATGGGTCTACTTGTTTGCCGACTCCGACCGTTTATTCAAAGCATTTCCCTTTGTTTACTCAATTTTTGATTGCATGTAGTCCCTGTCCCTTTTTTATGTTGGTCTGGACTTAAGGTTTGGATGGTTGTTGATATTTGGGATTTTTATTCATATGAGTTCTACTTGTTTGTATATTTTAGTTGTTTATTCAATATTTTTGCTTTTGCTTACTTTGTTTTGGTTGTATCCTTGTTCCTTGATCAGTAGATGCCCTCTTTAACTTATCTATCTGTATATTACTGATGCGTCCTTTTTCTTTGATCTTTTGTGGCTTGCATTTATTTTCTTTGAGAATGATTAAGAAGGTTGATTTGGTCTTTAGTCATGGGGGTAAGTGGGCGTTGGAACTTCAAGTGGTGTATCTTAAAAAAAGGAAGCATGTATTGAAAGGCTATGATGTGGATTTGTTGTCTTATATAGACATTTGTTCTGAATATATTGAGAAAGGTTTTAGTAGGTGAAACAAGTACTAGTAACAGGCCTTGCTGGTAGGTGCTTTTTAATGGAGGGTGATGGAGACATTAGAATACTACAGTCTTTACTGTCTAACCGATTCAATGATATTCAAATACATGTTGTAGATGAGGGTGAATTACATGTGCCAACTCCTAGTATCATTCACCATGATAAACCTTGTAATTTCACAGTAGAAGTAGATGTTGGAATTAGTTGTGATTCATCTGAGGAGGAGGAAGCTTATGAATCTAACTCTAGTGATTATGATAGTGAAGAGTTAGAACTATTTATAAGAGAAAGGAACAAAGAAGTTAATGACACACTAGACAAGTATAAAAACTTGGAGAAGGGTATGAGTTTTTAAAGACTTGGCTGAAACTAAAGAATTATGGGGTACTATGCAGTTGCTAAAAGGAAGAGACTTAAAGTTAAGAAGAATGAAGCTGGTAAAATTAGATACAACTGTGATATTGGATGTCCTTTTGTGTGTTTTATATCCAAGGATAATAGAGATCAATGATTTAAGATCAAGGCTTTGAACACAAAATATGAATGTGGTCCAGCATTTCAGAATAAAAGAGCTACTCCCAATACTTTAGCCCAATATTTCAAGAACAAAGTCCAAAATAATCGTAAGTACAAGGCCAAAGACAAGAGGGTAGACTTGGAGAATAGATTCAGACTGAATATTAACTATTTAAAGATGGAGAGGGTTAAGAGAATAGACTTAGAGAAGTTGGAGGGTGTCTACATTGATGACTATAATAGGTTAGAGGCTTATGCCCAATAGTTGAGGGATAGTAACCCTGGTACAGATTATAAACATATCAAATGATGCTTCGGAAGAGGGAAAGATGAGATTTATTAAAATGTATATATGCTTTCACGATTTGAAAAGTGGATGGAAAACAGGGTTGAGGCCTCTAATAGGTCTGGATGGCACATTTCTAAAAGGAAAGTGGAAAGAAAATTTACTGGTAGCTATGCCACACTTTCATCCACTTGCTTGGGCAGTGGTGGATAGAGAAACATGTAGAACTTGGAAGTGGCTTATAGGGATGTGGAGATCTTCCTTAGAGTTGGAAGATGATGAATGAGTGATATTTATTTCGGACATGCAAATGGTAATAGATTAACAACTTGTATTATTTTTCACTGTTAGTTTATTTAACTACTAAAAGACCCACCTTCTTTATTTGTTTTGATTGTTACGGGGTTTGACTGATGTTGTTGCAACTATGGTTTTCAAATCACATCATAGATGGTGTGTTAGGCACATAGAAGCTAACTGGAGCAAAAACTGGAAAGGTGTAGATATGAAAAACTGTTGTGGTGGTGTGCTTGGATCTCTTATGATGAAGAATTCAAGGATCAATTGAGGATCCCAGGGACTATTTCCGAACAGACTGCTAAAGACCTAATTTGGTACCCACCATAAAACTGGTGTATGGCTTATTTTGACAGAACATGCAAGAATCATATGGTTGACAACAACTTTACATAATCATTCAACAAATGGATTCTAAAGACAAGACACAAATCAATAATCAAGATGTTAGAAAAGATTAGAGTCAAGGTAATTAATATTTTAGTATTTTATTAAACTAACCGATTTAATGTATTATTATATCAATATTTGATTATTGGTTTTCCCTTGTTTGAAAGGTAATGACAATGTTAAAAAATCATGAAGATGAATATAGACCCGGAGAGATGAGTTCAGTCCATATGCCATGGGGTTATTGGGTGATTTCAGAGAAATTGCACAAGGGTGTGAAGTTGATTTTAATGGTGACTTTAGATATGAAGTACATGAAGGTCCAAAGAAGCATACTGTTGACTTTTAACTAAAGAAGTGCACATGCAGATCGTGGGACTTGACATGAATATTTTCATATTCCCATGCAATTAGAGCTTTAATTGACAAGAAAGAAGAGTCATGGAGTGAAGTACAATGGTGGTATTCAAAAGGAATATTACATGGATGTGTATATGCATAAAATACAACTAGTTAGGGGTGAAAAATTCTATAAGGTAGAACCAAATTGTCACGACCCAAACTGGAGGGCCATGACTAGCACCCGACCATACTTGCCGAGCACCAACATACATTTTATCTAACCTTTTTTTATTATCTTTTAGGGTTGACGAGATCAATATAAATGGTAGACATGGATCATGGACAACCAACAATAAAATATGATGGCATGAACATACATAGCAGGGGATGACCAGACAATCAAGAAACTACATATAAGGTACGAGCTACCACGCTACCATGAAAGACTATACAACAAAAACCAGCCGACAAGGCATACCAAACTATACATGAGTCGACACTTGTCTATGAGCCTCTAAATGAACATAAGTGCTGCAACATAGCCGGAACAGGGCCCCGACATACCCATAATGTCTATAACAAAAATGCATACCAAGACCACGGCAAGTCCGGAGAAGGGATCTCGCCAATCACTGCTGAACTGGACAACCTACTGTGGTGGGGGAGCTGCACCTGCCTGTCTATTAGGGCCCGCAGCACGACATGTAGCGTCCACAAACAAAAATATGTCAGTACGAATAAAGTAATGAGTATGTAAGGCAGGGAACCATAAATACGAACAGTAATGTAAGCAGGGATAGAGAATATACAACCTGGAACATATGAGTACCTCTTAGGGGCTACTGACATGAAATGCATGATACATATGTATGTATACATAAACTTTAAAACATATGCCTCTGTGAGCATCATCATCATCATATCGTACCCAACCATAATAGGCTCGGTAAAAATGTACCCGGCCGTCATAAGGCTCGGTAGAATCGTACCCGGCCACGTGGAGCTCGGTAAAACCCAACTGATTAGTGGTTGCACAATAGGTGCCGTACCCGGCCAACTATAGCGTGGCTCGGTAGAGTAAAATAGATACATATATATAATGCATGCTCGACTCATGGAATCACATTCTAAACCTTTCGGAGTGACGTAAGGTCGGTATCCTCTGTACACGTTATTAGGACCAACTCTTCATTACGAACCTTATAAGAGTCAGGAAGTACTAACAACATTGATAACATAAGAATAAGAGAAGCAACATTAACATCAATCGTTCCATAAGAGGGAAAGCAATGTAAGTACTGCTAGCTTCTAAGAGTAGAGTATCTTTGGAAGCTCGTTCATTACATTATGTACAATCGGAGTCATGCAAAAGAAGAAAAGGGATAGCCTCACATACCTTGTATATACTGCCCCAATCACAAGATATTCAATTGTCACAACTCCTTAGTCTACAATAAGAGAAACGATACTATCGTTATCATTTAAGTGTCATAACTATTATGTATCGATCGCATTCTATTTTATGTTGAAACGGATAACACCTCCCCTATATATATGACTTAACACCATTCAAAATAATCACCAAACATCCCAAACAACATCAATAATAAAAATATTGAGCCTCCCAAAACAGTCCACGCACAACCTAATTACATCATACATACGATGGCCACCGTAGTCGTGTCAAACGACCCGGAAATATTACGAATAACTATCAGCCCACAACCCTACATATATATGGTGTTTATCCACACCCTTCCACCTCCAAAACTCCACAAAACAGTAGTAAAACACGCAGCCCAATAGCAACACAAAACAGTCCACAAAACAGTCCGCTACAAGTGAATAACTCGAACTCACGACTTCCGATCACCATCCCGTGAGTTCTTACATGTATAGAACGAATTACCATGAATTCACATCAGAGAAAAATGTACGAAATATGGAAGTAACTTACCTTACTTGTTGGATAACTCAGCCCTTCCCTTAGTTCTTCAAACTCTAGGTTTTACCTTCAAATAGAACTTGAAAGAGAGGGAAAATTGATTAGGGTTTGTGTGGGATTTTTGGGGAGGAGTTGCAGGGGTTAACTTGGTTTTGAGGGTCTAAAATATGGATGAAATAACTGAGTTCATAACCCCTTAAAAGTCCTCTTGGCCGACTTAGGTCTTTTAATTTTGTCCTATCATTTTGGCAAGTAGGTGATGCACTTACTTGTCATCTACCAATCTGCGCATGCTTGCAAAAATATGAATATCTCTATACTCCGAGATCGTATTGACAAAAGATTTAATGCTTTGGAAACGAGACTCATAGATCTTTAATATGGTGGGTAGATCACCCCGTAATTCCTTGTAAATTAGGACAAAATCTTAGAAACATTTAACCTAATGTTTAAGTAAAATTATGAACCTAAGTTGCGACAACGTTTGTCGACTTTTGTTTCATAACTCTTTTGACTTCAAGACTTATGATACAGATATTATATGATTCAAATACCTTAATACATGACCTCTTGAATGTATTAAGAACCTCTAGGTTTACCTGAAAATATGAGTTACAACATCCTTGATTCGTTTAACTTCTAATACTTGTTAATCACCCTTGTATCACTTAAGACCAATAGGATTAACTTCTTATCATCTCAAAGGTAATTCCTTGTTGGATTTATGTTAACTAATATATGTAATGAACTAACGCGTGTGGATATGGGTTGTAACACCCTTCCCCTCTTAGGAACATTCGTCCTCGAATGTAAGGGTTCATGGGGAGTTTAAATCATCGTGGATTCCGGCCAAGTTTCTCCTATAAATAGAGGGAAAACTTGCAAGTGGTTAACTGAACGTATGGCCTTAAAATAGTATGCAAAGCATTATGGACATGTACATTATCTGCATATTGCCATTTTGTATTAAGTAAGAGTATTCTCAAGTTATTGCTTACCTCATAGAGCCATTTCACCTTCCAATGTATCATGTGTTCCACCAGCATCCTTGTTATCTTCATTCTGGAATAGGTACGGGTATTTAGACTTCATCTCCTCTTCTGCTTCCCATGTTATTTCTTCCATATTCTTGTTCCTCCACAATACTTTGATGGAAGCTACATCTTTTGTTCTCAGCTTGCGGACTTGTCGATCTAATATAGCCACTGGCACTTCTTCATATGATAGGTCCTCTGTAACCTGTACATCTTTGATAGGGACGACTCGAGAAGGGTCTCCAATACATTTCCTCAACATAGATACATGGAATACTGGGTGGACAAATTCCAATTCGGATGGCAATTCGAACTCTTAAGCAACCTGTCCAATCCGTCGAAGAATTTTATACGGCCCGATATACCTTGGAATCAGCTTACCTTTCTTCCCAAAACGCATAATACCCTTCATTGGTGAGATCCTCAGGAAAACCCAATCACCAACCTCAAACTCCAGATCACGACGTCAGACATCAGAATAAGATTTTTGCCTACTTTGTGCCGTCCTCAATCGCTCCTGTATCACTTTCACCTTTTCAATAGCTTGGTGAATCAAATATGGCCCATATAATTCTGTTTCACCGACTTCGAACCATCCAACTGGTAATCTACATCTTCTCCCGTATAGTGCCTCGTATGGGGCCATTTTAATACTGGAATAGTAGCTATTATTGTAGGCGAATTCTATGAGTGGAAGATGGTCATCCCAATTTCCCTTAAAATTTAGAACACATGCTCATAGCATATCTTCCAGTGTCTGAATGGTACGTTTAGCCTATCCGTCAGTCTGCGGATGAAATGCAGTGCTGAGATTCACTTGTGTGCCTAAACCCTTCTGAAAAGACCTCCAAAAGTTAGCTGTAAATTGAGCTTCTCGGTCTGATATAATAGATACCGGCACACCATGAAGCCTAACAATCTCCTTGATATACAACTTCACATAATCTTCAGCCGTGTAAGTTGTCTTAACTGGCAGAAAATGGGCACATTTTGTAAGTCGATCAATTATCACCCAGATGGAGTCAAACTTATGATAAGAGCGAGGTAATCCAATAATGAAGTCTATATTAATCACCGCTCATTTCCAGGTCGGAATCTCTATATTCTGAAGCAATCCACCGGGTTTCTGATGTTCTATCTTTACTTGTTGACAATTGGGACACTGGGCTACAAATTCTATAATAGACTTCTTCATGTTATCCCACCAATACCGCTCCTTGACATCATGATACATCTTTGTCGAGCCGGGATGGATGGAATATCGGGATTGATGAATCTCATTCATAATCTTCTCTCGCAACCCTGCCACATTAGACACACATAATCGGCCCTGGTATCTCAGTGCCCCATCTCTTCCGATCTCAAAAGCCATACTTTTACACTGCTGAATGCTCTCTCTTAATCGTACTAAGATAGGATCTTCATATTGCCGTGCTTTTACCTCGGCTACCAAAGATGATTCTGATGTATTCTGTACAGTAACACCTCCGTCATCAGAGTCTAACAATCTGATTCTCATATTGGCTAGCTGATGAAGCTCTTTAGTCAACCCCCATCTACCTGCCTCAATATGTACTAAGCTTCCCATTGATTTACGGCTAAGAGCGTCTGCCACAACATTGGCTTTACTAGGATGATACAATATCTCGGCGTCGTAGTCTTTTAGTAATTCAAGCCACCTATGCTGCCTCAAATTCAACTTTTTCTGCTTGAAGATGTATTGTAAACTCTTGTGATCTGTGTAGATGTCAACATGGACGCCGTATAAGTAGTGCCGCCATATCTTCAAAGCATATATTACTGCAGCCAATTCCAAATCATGGGTTGGATAATTCTTTTCATGCTTCTTCAATTGTCTTGATGCATAAGCAATCACCTTCCCACGATGTATCAATACGCACCCCAAACCTATACCTGAGGCATCAAAATATACCACAAAACCTTCTATTCCTTCAGGGAGAACGAGCACTGGTGCGGATGTCAATCGATTCTTCAGCTCCTGAAAACTACGTTCACAAGTGTCAGACCACTAGAACTTGGTAGCTTTCTATGTTAACTTAGTCAATGGTGATGATATAGAGGAAAACCCTTCTACAAACCGCCTATAATATCCTGCTAGCCCTAGGAAGCTGCGAACTTCTGATAGTGTTATAGGTCTCGGTCAATTCTTTACTGCATCGATCTTCTGAGTGTTGACACTAATACCCTCGTCATATATCACATGGCCAAGGAACGCTACTGAGTTAAGCCAAAATTCACATTTGGAGATCTTAGCATATAACTTACGATCTTGAAGCGTCTGTAATACTATCTGCAAGTGGCCCGCATGTTCCGCCTCCGAACGAGAATATACTAGAATGTCATCAATGAATACAATCATGAACACATCAAGATAGGGCCTAAATATAGTATTAATGAGATCCATAAAAGCTGCTGGGGCATTTGTTAGCCCGAACGACATCACCAAGAACTCAAAGTGCCCGTATCTTGTCCGGAAGGCCGTCTTTGGAATATCCTTCTCCTTAACCCTCACCTGATGATACCCTGAACGTAAATCAATCTTGGAGAAATATTTGGCACCATGAAGTTGGTCAAATAGGTCATCAATTCTTGGAAGTGGATACTTGTTCTTTATAGTAAACTTATTTAACTGTCGATAGTCGATACACATCCGTAACGACCCGTCTTTCTTCCGCACGAATAGGACTGGTGCACCCCAAGGTGAAGTGCTAGGTCTAATGAAGCCCTTATCCAGCAAGTCCTTCAACTGCACCTTCAACTCTCACAACTCTGCCGGGGCCATTCTGTACGGGAGGATAGAGATCGGTTGAGTGTCAGGCAACACATCAATGCTAAACTCAATATCCCTTTCAGGAGGAAGGCCTGGGAGTTCATCTGGGAACACATCTGGGAATTCGTTGACCACGTGGATTGATTGTAAAGTAGGTGGTTTCGCCTCCGCATCCCTAACGCGAACGAAATGATAAATATAACCTTTTGAGATCATTTTCCTTGCCTTAAGATATGAAATAAACCTACCTTTTGGTGTAGCAATATTCCCTTTCCATTCAATGATGGGTTCACCAGGAAATTGAAACCTAACCATCTTCGTACGACAGTCAACATTTGCATAGCATGAGGCCAACCAGTCCATTCCCATTATCACATCAAAATCAACCATTTCTAACTCAAATAAATTTGCCGAGGTTTGACGACTACAAATCATCACAGTGCAACCTCTATATACCCTTCTAGCAATCACAGAATCTCCTATCGGAGTAGATACCACAAGGGGTTTACTTATCAATTCAGGTTCAATGCCAAACTTATTAGCCACAAAGGGTATAACATATGATAATGTAGATCCCGGATCAATCAGCGCATATACATCTTAAGAAAACATAGATAATATACCTGTAACAACATCTGGAGACGACTCGAGATCCTGTCGACCTACTAGAGCATAGGTTCGATTTTGACCACCACTCAAACTCGGCACTGCACCTCTACCTCTACCACGACCTGTCGACTGCTAAAAACCCCGTGCTGGAGGTCGAACTGATGAGGAAGAAGTAGACACAGATCCAGTCGGCTGAGCCATACCATCACCTCCCCTGTTAGGACAATCCCGCATCATATGGCCAGGCTGTCTGCAAGAATAACATGCATCAGAACCTCGATGGCACAGTCCAAAATAGGCCTTGCCGCACTGAACACAACGTGGTGTTGTGGGTCTCGTCTGACTAGTATCCCTATGATGTTGTGAGCCTGATGCCTGCGAACTCTGACCTGGACCAGAATGGGTAAATCGATCATATCGAGGCATCTAAAACTGTGGAGGAGCACTAGCTACAGGTGGCGCCGAACTCCTCGAAGACTGGGGCCTGACGATGCCTCTGAAGTCATTAGAATACCTTGAAAATCTCGTCCTCTTATGCTGGACCCTATCCTGCTCCCTATCTGCCCTCTGTTGGCATTTACGATCCTCTAGGGTCTTGGCATAAGCCTGAATACGGGAAATATCCATGCCCTCCACCAATTAGGCTGTCGTGCACTCATTTATCAGATGTGGTCCCAATCTGTTCACGAACAAATGCACCCTATCACTCATCTCAGCCACCATATGGGGAGCATACCTTGCTAAAGAATCGAACTACATACTGTACTCTCGCACACTCATATTACCTTGTCTAAGGTTCAAGAACTTATCAGCTCTAGCTCGTCGTATCTCAACTGGCAAGTAGTGATGAAGAAAGGCCTCAGAAAATTCCTTCCACACAGCTGGAGGAGCGTTCGGACCCCTGGATCTCTCCCAACTATCATACCAGAGAACCGCTAAATCCCGTAGCCGATAAGAAGCCAACTCTACTGCCTCTGTATCACTAACATGCATAACCCGCAGTGTACCATAAACCTGGTCAATAAAAGTCTGCGGGTCCTCCTTGGGGTCTGATCCGGTAAACACTGGAGGGTCTAAATTAATAAAATCACGAACTCTCGTACTAACTGGTTTATCAGCAACACCTGTATTCTGCCTCTGAGCCTGAGCAGCTACCAAGCTAGTCAATAACTGCAAATCACTCCGCATATCCTGGTCTGTAGTTCCAGACGGAGGAACTGGAGGTGCTGGGTGCCTCCTAATATCCTCTGGAGGAGACGGGGTAGATGAGTTATGAGACGACATCTCACTCTGAGCCTCACTTTGACCTGCTCTGGCTTGGGGCACCTGACTGGTACCCTCTCCCGCAGCTGTATCAAGCCATCTACTAATTGTTTGCTTCCTAGTCAAAGGCATCGCTGAAAGAAAACAAGGTGAATATTGGAGACGAACACTTACGGCTCAACTCTACGCACGATCTAGATTCAGGAAGAAGGTAACAACCCTAGATGTCATGTAGCCTCCTGATTATAAATGTGGTGCGCTACACATCCATAATCAAGACTCTACTAGACACGGCTCATAGGCAATCCCTAAGACAGACTTGCTCTGATACCAAGTTTGTCACGACCCAAACTGGAGGGCCATGACTAGCACCCGACTATACTTGCCGAGCACCAACGTACATTTTATCTAACCTTTTTTATTATCTTTTAGGGTTGACGAGATCAATATAAATGGTAGACATGGATCATGGACAACCAACAATAAAATATGATGGCATGAACATACATAGCAGGGGATGACCAGACAATCAAGAAACTACATATAAGGTACGAGCTACCACGCTACCATGAAAGACTATACAACAAAAACCAGCCGACAAGGCATACCAAACTATACATGAGTCGACACTTGTCTATGAGCCTCTAAATGAACATAAGTGCTGCAACATAGCCGGAACAGGGCCCCGACATACCCATAATGTCTATAACAAAAATGCATACCAAGACCACGGCAAGTCCGGAGAAGGGATCTCGCCAATCACTGCTGAACTGGACAACCTACTGTGGTGGGGGAGCTGCACCTGCCTGTCTATTAGGGCCTGGAGCATGACATGCAGCATCCACAAACAAAAGGACGTTAGTACGAATAAAGTACTGAGTATGTAAGGCAGGGAACCATAAATACGAACAGTAATGTAAGCAAGGATAGAGAATATACAACCTGGAACATCTGAGTACCTCTGAGGGCTACTGACATGAAATGCATGATACATATGTATGTATACATAAACTTTTAAAACATACGCCTCTGTGGGCATCATCATCATCATATCGTACCCATCCATAATAGGCTCGATAAAAATGTACCCGGCCGTCATAAGGCTCGGTAGAATCGTACCCGGCCACGTGGAGCTCGGTAAAACCCAACTGATCAGTGGTTGCATAATAGGTGATGTACCCAGCCGACTATAGCGCGGCTCGATAGAGTAAAATAGATACATATATATAATGCATGCTCGACTCATGGAATCACATTCTAAACCTTTCGGAGTGACGTAAGGTCGGTATCCCCTGTACACGTTATTAGGACCAACTCTTCATTACGAACGTTATAAGAATTAGGAAGTACCAACAACATTGATAACATAAGAATAAGAGAAGCAACATTAACATCAATCGTTCCATAAGAGGGAAAGCAATGTAAGTACTGCTAGCTTCTAAGAGTAGAGTATCTTTGGAAGCTCATTCATTACATTATGTATAATAGGAGTCGTGCAAAAGAAGAAAAGGGATAGCCTCACATACCTTGTATATACTGCCCGAATCACAAGATATGCAATTGTCACAACTCCTTAGTCTACAATAAGAGAAACGATACTATCGTTATCATTTAAGCGTCATAACTATTATGTATCGACCGCAACCTATTTTACGTTGAAATGGACAACACCTCCCCTATATATATGACTTCACACCATTCAAAATAATCACCAAACATCCCAAACAACATCAATAATAAACATATTGAGCCTCCTAAAATAGTCCACGCACAACCTAATTACATCATACATACGACGGCCACCGTAGTCGTGTCAAACGACCCGGAAATGTTACGAATAACTATCAGCCCACAACCCTACATATATATGGTGTTTCTCCACACCCTTCCACCTCCAAAACTCCACAAAACAGTAGTAAAACACGCAGCCCAATAGCAACACAAAATAGTCTACAAAACAGTCCGCTACAAGTGAATAACTCGAATTCACGGCTTCTGATCACCGTCCCGTGATTTCTTACATGTATAGAACGAATTACCATGAATTCACATCAGAGAAAAATGTATGAAAGATGGAAGTAACTTACCTTACTTGTTGGATAACTCAGCCCTTCCCTTAATTCTTCAAACTCTAGGTTTTACCTTCAAATAGAACTTGAAAGAGAGGGAAAATCGATTAGGGTTTGTGTGGGATTTTTAGGGAGGAGTTGCAGGGGTTAACTTTGGTTTTGAGGGTATGAAATATGGATGAAATAACTGAGTTCATAACCCCTTAAAAGTCCTCTCTTGTCCAACTTAGGTCTTTTAATTTTGTCCTATCATTTTGGCAAGTAGGTGATGCACCTACTTGTCATCTACCAATCTGCGCAGGCTTGCGAAAATATGAATATATCTATACTCCGAGATGGTATTGAAAAACGGTTTAATGCGTTGGAAACTAGACTCATAGATCTTTAATATGGTGGGTAGATCACCCCGTAATTCCTTGTAAATTAGGAGAAAAGCTTAGAAATATTTAACCTAATGTTTAAGTAAAATTATGAACCTAAGTTGCGACAACGTTTGTCGACTTTTATTTCATAACTCGTTTGACTTCAAGACTTATGATACAGATATTATATAATTCAAATACCTTAATACATGACCTCTTGAGTGTATTAAGAACCTCTAGGTTTACTTGAAAATACGAGTTACAACATCCTTGATTCGTTTAACTTCCAATACTTGTTAATCACCCTTGTATCACTTAAGACCAATAGGATTAACTTCTTATCATCTCAAAGGTAATTCCTTGTTGGATTTATGTTAACTAATATATGGAATGAACTAACGCGTGTGGATATGGGTTGTAACACAAATCATGCAATGGAGCAACCAGAAATAATCCAAATGGATGGTCGACCAAGGTAAAGAGAAAGAGAGAGAAGGATGAGGCAGGGAAGAGAGATGGGGTTTGGTTAGTTTCAAGAAAAGGACAATCATGACATGTGAATACTGTTGTGAGAGAGGTCACAATATCAGAAAATATCCTTTGGTAATGCTAATCATTCCCTTCTTATTAACTTAAAATATTTTTAACTTCAATGTCTCTAAATGTGATACCTTCATTGCTTGAGTTTCTAGGTGAAAGAGAAACATAGCCACCTTTTCCGAGGTGAAGGATTTTCCCAAGAAGTACAAGATGTGCCCTTGACATCACCCCAAGATAGTCAAACTTCTAAATTTATTTTTGTTCCTACACCTAGAATGAGGCCAATGACAACACCCCAAGATAGTCAATCCAGTCTTAATGAAGCACCTTCACACGCACATAAACAAAACACCTCTGCTCAATTTGCTCACAATGAAACACCATCAGCACCGTCAGCACCATCAACAGTTTTGGATGATGACTATGACTATGAAGATGGAGATGCAATATTTGAAGATGATGATGAAGATGAATATTCAATTTTGAGGCCTAAGGTGATATTTGAAGCTATGACTAGGCTTCAAAAGAAAAGGCTGAGGTAACTAAAACTAGTACCAGGAAGATTGCATTCAAGGGTGATTAATATGGTGACAATGTGCCTACAAATTTGCCCTATTCACCAAGAAAAGTCACTTGGAAAGAAAAATAAACAATGACATCAAGACAATTGTTCGTAGAAAAGGAAAAAAGTTGGTAAATTGAAGGTTAAGAAGATTAGCAATAGGAAAAAAGTTGGTAAATTATTGCTTTTAAATGACTAATTTAAAACTTAGGAAACAAAACTTTGTTTTTATGATGACCGATTCAAAACTTATTTTTGTTGTTCTTGTGGTGAATCAGTTGTGGAACTTGTTGTTTTGATTCACCCCAAAAATCTTTTGTTGAGCTTAAATTAGGGTGAAGTACATTATGACAATTGGTTGTTAAGTATCTTTGTTGGATACATATAACAATGCCTTGTTATCTATTGAAGATGTTCTTGTTATCTATTGATGATGTTGGTTGTGTTCGAATGTTCATAATATGATGTTGGTTCTTATGGTAGTACTTTAGATTTTGATGTGCATAATATACCAATGAAAACAAAACTGAAAACTGCAAACTCAATGAAAACGCAATACCAAATACATTACAATGACAACCGCAAATTCAACTACTAGCACTAAAACATAAAAACATTAACCTAGCTAAAACTGCAAATTTCCTTCATTTAACAACTATGCCAACACTAATAGGAATTAAACATCATAATATCTCGACACTACTAAGCAAAATAACTTCTCTACATCATCTCGCAAGCCAGAAAGAGAACAACAATCAGCAGATTTTGTAAGCCACAATGTCAGTAGATTCCTATGGTCACCACATTTGGACACTACTAACCAAAACAACAACTTCTCTATATCATTTTGTAAGCCACAAATATAACAAAAAATAGCCCATGACCATATTATAAACTTTTTTCATTGCTTCAATTTCAACTCTAAATTTGAAACTTTTTCCTCCAATGTAGATACATTATTCCAATTTCCAGCTTTACTACCAACTATATCATCGACCATCTTCCTAAGCTTATTTCTTTCTTGAAGAAGGGCATCCACATTTATACATAAGGAGGAAATTATTCATCGGGTCATTCCCAATAACGACAACCATAGTCTCGTAACTTGTAGCGAGGATATTTATAGAATCTATAACCACCATTCATAAATGCCGTAACAATAAAATGATTGGCTATCAATCCGCAATAACAAGCACGAGAGTCACCTGGGTCTTAAGAATAAGTAGATGAAAATTCAGCAATTTGAAGCAAAGAAGAAAAAAACTCCAATTTATCAAAGATTTCGAGTTAAAAGATAGGCGATGAGAGATGAGAGAGGAGAGAAATTGTTGTAATTTGGTATATGAAATAGGTTGCAAATGACCTAACATCGAGTGTTTTGGGGGCAAAAGTAATTTTACTGGATCGAGTGTCACGACCCAAAAAAAAACCGACCCGGTTGTGATAGCGCTTATAGTGAAACTAGGCCAGCCGACATAACTCCCGAATCAACCATTTTCCAATAAAAGTTATTTTTATACCATTTATAAACCAATAATCTCATAATGAAAATTTAAAAGAAAAGTGCGGAATAATTACACAAGCCCGACATCGAGGTGTCACTAGTCATGAGCATCTACCAAGGTCTGAATACAACAAGAGTCTAAAAATATACTAAATACAGTAATAAAAATGAGAGGAAGGAAAGCAGTGATGCGAACATCGTGCAGCCACCTTGCCAACTCCGATGACTCCGCCTCTGAACAATCAACACCCGCTACCGGGTTTCGAAATACCTGAATCTGCACACGAGGTGCAGAGAGTAATGTGAGTACTCCAACCCAGTAAGTAATAAGAGTAAATAAAGATTGAGCAGTAGGAAACGATAAATCCACATTTCAGATAAACTCAATAAGCACAACATGCTTTTTCAAATCAAAATACGAGTCAATTATCTCATTTAAAATCCAGCTTTTGGTAAAAATTATTTGAAAATGCTTTTCAACAGTTTTAAAAGGGGTTCAGTACCATTTATAATAAAAGAGATGAAAATCTTAATCGGCTCCTCGGGCAAAACATAGTTCATATACAGCCCCTCGGCATACCAAAAATTCACAATCCCTTTCATAACTTAAAACTTCAGTTTAAATGAAAGATTATTTAAAACAGTTGTTCAACATTTTCAATAGAGGCTTGGTCTAAAGATGAGTGAAAGTAGTAATTAAATTAATATATTCAATACAAAACTCACTTTAAGGAGGAATGAAAAACAACAAGGTCATAAACAGGCACCTCAGGCAAAGCATCACTCATGTACATGTATATCTATAGCCCCTCGGGCAAGCCTCTCAGTCACTCGTGACCAAACTCTTACCAATCAGCGCTCACACTCAGCACTCACACTCAATAGGTACCATATAGTAACCGCTGCGGTGTGCAGCCCGATTCATATATCGCTGCGGCATGCAGCCCGATCCATATATATAGTCGACTGCGCTTACTAGGGGTGTGCAGACTCCGGAGGGGCTCCTACAGCCCAAACACTATATCACTGCAGCGTGCAGCCCGATCCATAAATATATAATCCTCACAACCAGGCCCTCAGCTTCTCTCAGTCATTAACCTCACAATCAGACCCTCGGTCTATCTCAGTCATCAACCTCACATTCAGACCCTCGATCTATCTCAGTCATCAACCTCATGATCACTCGGACCATCAGTAAAACAGGGAACTCAGCCCAAACAGTTTTCACATTTTAAGAAGTAAAGTGATAAAACAAGATTTAAAAAATAATCATGTAAAACATGACTGAGGATATGCTTTCAAAACAAATAAAGTGAGGAAAAATAGTGAAAGTGCCCCCTAAGGGTCTCAACAAGTTGGCTCAAGGCCTCAAGCATGGCATACAACACAAAATATAATATCAATCTCTGAAATATGGAATATCATAAGATTTCAAATCAAATACGCGACCTAACAGTTATATGGGATGGACCAAGTCTCAATCCCCAACGGTGCATGACTCCACGCTCGTCATCTAGCGTGTGTGTCACTTCACAGTAGCACAACGATGTGAAATCCGGGGTTTCAAACCCTCAGGACAACATTTACCATCATTACTTACCTCGATTCGGTCCAAACTCTAGACCCCGATGCCTTTGCCCTTACGAATCAACCTCCGGATGCTCCAAATCTAGCCACAATCAGTACATAACTATTAAAATATGCTAAGGGAACCAAGCCCACTCGAAAATATCCAATTTGCATAAAAAATCACGAAATTGCTCAAACCCGACCCCCGGGCCCACATCTCGGAATCCGATGAAAATAACATCAATAAAATCCCCGTTCACTCACGAGTCTACCCATATCAAATTCGTCAAAATCCGATCTCAATTTCCCATTCAAATCCCCAAAAGAAATCTCAAACTTTTCTTCCATTTTCCCCCAATTTTCACTCTAATTTCTCAAATTAAATGATGAAATTCAAGACCAAATCATGGAATTAAACCAAATATGAGTGAAGAATACTTACCCCAATAGCTCCACTGAAAATCTCCTCAAATTCCACCTTATCCCAAGCTCTCAAATGGTTTTTATGAAATTAGACTTAAACCCTCGATTTAAAAATATAAACTGTCTACCCAGACATTTCTTTATCGCGAACGCGGCATATCCCTTGCGCTCGCGAAGCACACTGCTTCACTGACCGAAATCTCTTCTAATCGAACGCGAGAAAGCTCTCGCGAATGCGATGCACAACACACTCATCACGATCGCGACCCCAACTACGCGAACGCGTAGAACAAATGCACTAAGGACCCAGCTATCCTTCTTCCTCTATGCGAACGCGACCTGAACCTCGCGAACGCGATGACCAAAGACCACACACCTTCACGATCGCGGAACCATCTTCGTGAATGCGAAGGCCAATTCCACAACCTCGCACCTTAATCCTTCGCGAATGCGGGACATGCATTGCGAACGCGAATGTCAAAAACCTGCAACACTAACAACAACAATTCTGCAATTTTTCACAACGTGAAACGTTACGATTGACCACCCGAAACTAACCCGAGGCCTTCGGACCTCAACCAAACATGCCAACATATCCCATAACATCATTCAAACTTGTTCCAACCTTCGGAATGATCAAAACAACCTTAAAACAATAAATTTGCATCAAATTCAAGCTTAAGAATTTCAAGAACTTCCAAATTACGCTTTTGATCAAAAACCAAACCAAACCACGTCCGAATGAGCTGAAATTTTGCACACACGTCACAAATGACACAACGAAGCTACTGCAACTTCCGGAATTCCATTCCGACCCCTATATCAAAATTTCACCTATCAACCGGAAAACGCCAAAATCTCAATTTCGCTAATTCAAGCCTAAACCTTCCACAGACTTCCAAAAATGCATTCCGATCACGCTCCGAAGTCCCAAATCACCTAACGGAGCTAACCAAATCACAAAAATTTTGATCCGAGATCATCTACTAATAAGTCAAAAACTTGGTCAAACCTTTCAAATTTTAAGTTTCAAATTGAGAACTTTTCTTCCAAATTCATTCCGATTACCCTGAAAACTAAATACAACGATTTACATAAGTCATAATACATCACGCGAGGCTAGTCATGCCCGAGAACTGGCAAGCAAAGTGTAAAATCTCAAAATGACCGGCCGGGTCATTACATCCTCCCCCACTTAAACATACGTTCATCCTCGAACGTGCCCAGAGTTGTTCCAAAAGCCAACCAATCGCTGAATAAACTTACCATGCACATACCCGGGGGTGATCCCACGTCCCCTATCTTGTATAGGTCCGATAACACAATATAATTGA
Source organism: Nicotiana tabacum (assembly GCF_000715075.1). Lineage (NCBI taxonomy): Eukaryota > Viridiplantae > Streptophyta > Magnoliopsida > Solanales > Solanaceae > Nicotiana > Nicotiana tabacum. The sequence goes on from NC_134085.1 coordinate 15,125,727, forward strand.
AATTTTACAGTCCAACCTAGCCCATGAACCTTAGAACCACATTTCCACTTCTGAAACCATCCACAAGATAAAAATCTACTCTGAATAAGCCCGAACAAGCTGTAATAACCCATAGCCGCAATCTCAGTGCAATTACATGATATACCACATAACTCAAACGCTTGCAGCGATAACTTCTAATCACAACAGCTGCACACAACAACCGAATATTGATAGGAAACCTCTTATCAACTAAAGTCTCATTCCAACACTTTCATATACTGCCATTGATAAATGAAACATGCAGTAAGCCATAACTGTTTTTCTCAGATTAACCATTCATGAAACCACTTCTCCTTTGGAAAAGACCATAGCAAATTCCTATGCTGAACTTCGATATTATCCTTCCAACATGCTGAAATCAAATCCGTTTGCAGTCATTAAAGATCCCAACAATCTCATCTAATCCAACACAACTACTCTGGTGACATGACACATCAATACAGACTAAAGTCACGACTTGTGCAATCTGTGCACCAATAAGCCACAATCTGAACTTACTCAAATCATGAAAATGACTCAAATGAAAGAGCTGTACCGCAATCTCACTAGTACCACCACAACACAAGGCTAAAAACCCGCCACACATTGTAGAAACAAAACACACGAATCTAACCCGCAGGATCATACCTCCACATAGCTTCGCTCCAATGCGCGACCTCATCCAAGCACTGGTCCACATGAAACACCTTAAGTCACTATGCTCAAAATCGACAACCGTGCATAACATGATGTCTAAAGCCAATGCAATCATCATAACCACCACGAAGCAATTACATAACACCACACAACTCGAAAGGACATAAACGATACGCCATCCACCGAGCAATACCCAGTACTCTTCCCGCTTGAATTCCACTGAGAGGCCCTAATAAAGCCGTACCACATGTGCCTCTAACCAACGAATCCTAACGGCTCGCAACACGGAAAGGTAACTCATAGATCCCCCTGATTACTAATAGCTCAATAACAACCGAATCAACATATCCCTCACCAAAGGCAACTCGAAGTCAACAAAGCCGTCTCGATGCAAAACACGCATCCATATAGGTCTACCAATGAACCACACATCAACTCTAGTCACACACAACAGATAAATAATCCTCCGAAGGTTCAAAATGATTGAATCATAGCACACACTATCATCTGACTAATTACCACATCCTTGCCGTCCACAACCACGAGCTAACCTGTATATGAAAACTTCTAGTCTTGAAGTCCATAATGCACCCGAATTACCATATCTGATCCCAATTTTTCCGCTCATATATTTAACACACCTCTAGTACTCAATCATCTCATGAGAGGTACACCTATAATTCTTCTAAGCCACAAGCAAACTCTAATATCATCCGTCGATCAAACACGATAGTGCCTCAATACCAATAAAGCATCCGTAACCCAAACACATCGCCCTTTCTAAAATGTTATACCCTCATCAAGCCACACCAATCAGTGATCTCATTTATCTAGTCACCTGAAGCTGCCCATGCTATCTAAGAATTTATGACATCCCTTTTAAATCTGAACTGTGACCTTACACATGCAAATCTCAATCTTACACAACGTACTGCATAACACGTACTATCCCAGGATAACCACGAGAATTTCATATCCCCTCTGAACCACAAGCATCTATGTACTCCACTAGCCAAGAACTTCCCATTGATCCCATCTAGAAGTAAATCACTATACATCCCATGCTCCTCACGCCCAATAAGAAAAATATACCTCTCTAACTGTGGTGGAAACCATCTAGAGCTCTCTGAATTCCATTTGCACACCACTAAATCGTCAGGACTTAATCCCTCTAACTCAACCGAGCTACGCAGATCACTAAAAACCCAAGAGAATTATCGCGAAACACCTGTAGAAACTCATTACCTCGTAAGCATCCAAGAACTAATCATATCCTTACCATACCGACTCGGCCTACTACCTAACTATCCCATCTATCCGAGTTCCCTTCTGATCTACCGTTAGCTTGACACTTCTTCTTACTATAATATCACAATTCCTCACCCTAGACTCACCACACGAGACCCAAGCACAAAACCACACCGTCTAAGACTCATAAGGCGCTAAATACTCTCTTAAATATTCGCAAAAGCACCACATTCAAAATACTTTACTCTAAAGAGACTTCCTGTGAATCTAAATCAGTTACCTTTACCTTCCTGATACTGATACATAGAATCCCATAATTGATATAGAAATGCCACAAATCTTGACATCTTCCAAAGAAAACTCAGTTTCTACCACATATACAACTTTAAAATACCCAATTGTTACATGTAAAATCTTGAACACATTAGAACCATTCTCGAGAGTCATTCACTCTATTCAAACTACAATTAGCTTGATCAAACGAACAGAACCACCCGTGCCTCAATAGCACTTCGACACCACAGAGTGTAACCTCATCTTAGAACAACCAAGCAATTTCCTGCTCTATGCACCGAGCATCCATTACCAACAACGACTCAAGACATTCTGTGATTCTCATACACCTATGAAGCATGACATAACCTTTGTTAAAAATTTTCCTTTACTCGAGCCATCCTCGATCTCAATCTCCATAAGCCATAACTGATTCACCAGTATGCCTCAAAGTGGAACCAACATAGCACATAACCATGCAATCAACTAATCAATATCAGACTCCCACATTTGGCTCGAAGCCATAGATCAAAACACACTCTATAACTCATAGCGCATATACTGTATTGCTGCCATAATACCATAGTGAGATTTAAACTCAATCCTTCATAAGCTCATGAAACACAGACCATTTGACACTTTAAATCTTCTGCAAATCTCGCATTCATCCTCGCAACAGTCAAGCCCACTCTCTTAAGTGACCCAAATTTAAATTTTCAACACTTATATTTTACTTGTAAATAAGATCTTCTAACAGGCGACATGAGAATCACACAACCTCAGAACACTCCGCAGGAGATAACCCACCTGTTTTACCTCCAACTAACATTCTTGTATACCTTCCACTATCATAAACATAACGGAGTCACTTAGTCCTCCTAAGTCTGAACTCATACCGCAACATGAAATTTACTTCACTCCCAACTAGGAAACATGAAAAGATTCTTCACACGCCCATAACTCGAGGCTATACCTCAAATCGAGATGAAAATCAAGTACCTAATAGTTCTTCTATCCTCCAGCAGATCTCACAACCATAACATACTCATTACATAGCCATTCAGCTATCACTTCTACCAATATGGCATACCGAACGTACAATTCAAAAATACTTGCTCACACAATCAGTACCTCAGTGCTCAAGCCATAGACAAAAATCCGGCCTCAAGTCCTCCAGACTGGCCCAACATCAACACACAGAGATCATATCTCGCCCCTCGATAAGGGAATCACAAGCCATCGATGCATATCTAATACTGAGCGCTCATGCGTGCATACTAACGCGTGGAAGGAATTCAAAGAGTTACTTTTCAAGCCGAATCAAGGACGTACGATAAGAATTCAAGAATGTGAAGTTTTTCCTAAAGGTTCTGCACACGTCTCCGTACCGATTCGCGAGACTCTACTAAACCTGCTCATGACTAGTGAGACCTATGTAACCTAGGCTCTAATACCAACTTGTCACGATCCAAAAAAAACCGACCCGGTCGTGATGGTGCCTATCGTAAAACTAGGCCAGATGACACAACTCCCGAATCGACCATTTTCCAATAAAAGTTGTTTTTATACCATTTATAAACCAATAATCTCATAATGAAAATTTAAAAGAAAAGTGCAAAATAATTACACAAGCCCGACATCGGGGTGTCACTAGTCATGAGCATCTACCAAGGTCTGAATACAACAAGAGTCTAAAAATGTACTAAATACAGTAATAAAAATGAGAGGAACGAAAGCAGTGCTGCGAACGTCGTGCAACCACCTTGCCAACTCCGATGACTTCGCCTCTGAACAATCACTCGCTACCGGTTTCCGAAATACCTGAATCTGCACAAGAGGTGCAAGGAGTAATGTGAGTACTCCAACCCAGTAAGTAATAAGAGTAAATAAAGACTAAGCAGTAGGAACGCTGAATCCACATTTAAGATAAACTCAATAAGCACAACATGCTTTCAAATCAAAATACGAGTTAATTGTCTCATTTAAAATCCAGCTTCTGGTAAAAATCATTTGAAAATGCATTCCAACAGTTTCAGTAGGGGTTCAATACCATTTATAATAAACGAGATCAAAACCATAATTGACCCCTCGGGCAAAACATAGTTCGTATACAACCTCTCGGCATAACAGAAATTCACAATCCTTTTCATAACTTAAAACTTCAGTTTAAATGAAAGATTATTTAAAACAGTCGTTCAACATTTTCAATAGAGGCTTGGTATAAAGATGAGTGAAAGTAGTAATTAAATCAAAATATTCAATAGAAACTCACTTTAAGGAGGAGTGAAAAATAGTAAGTTCATAAATAGGACCCTCAGGCAAAGCATCACTCATATACATGTATATCTATAGCCCCTCGGAAAAGCCTCTCAGTCATTCGTGACTCAACTCTTACCAATCAACGCTCACACTCAGCACTCACACTCAATAGGTACCATATAGTAACAGCTGTGGCGTGCAGTACCATATAGTAACCGCTGCGGCGTGCAGCCCGATCCATATATATAGTCGACTGCGCTCACTGGGGGTGTACAGACTCCGGAGGGGCTCCTACAGCCCAAGCGCTATATCGATGCGGCGTGCAGCCCGATCTATATATATATATATATATATATTGTTGCGCGCGTGCAACCCGATCCATAGATATATAATCCTCACAACCAGGCCCTCGGCCTCTCTCAGTCATTAACCTCACAATCAGACCCTCGGTCTATCTCAGTCATCAACCTCACAATCAGACCCTCAGTCTATCTCAGTCATCAACCTCACGATCACTCGGACCATCAGTAAAACAAGGAACTCAGCCCAAACAGTTTTCACATTTTAAGAGGTAAAGCGATAAAACCATATTTTAACAGGTAAACATGATTGAGGATATGCTTTCAAAACAAATAGAGCGAGGAAAAATAGTGAAAGTGCCCCCTAAGGGTCTCAATAGGTCGGCACAAGGCCTCAAACATGGCATACAGCCCAAAATATAATATCAATCTCTAAAATATGGAATATAATAAGATTTCAAATCAAATACGCGACTTAACAGTCGTACGGGACGGACCAAGTCTCAATCTCCAATGGTGCACGACTCCACTCTCGTCATCTAGCGTGTGTGTCACCTCAAAGTAGCACAAAGATGTGAAATCCGGGGTTTCAAATCCTCAGGACAACATTTACCATCATAATTACCTCGATCCGGTCCAAACTCTAGCCCGTAATGCTTTTGCCCTCACGAATCGACCTCCGGATGCTCCAGATCTAGCCACAATCAGTACATAACTATTAAAATATGCTAAGGGAACCAAGCCCACTCGAAAATATCCAATTTGCATCAAAAATCACGAAATTGCTCAAACCCGGCCCCCAGCCCACATCTCAGAATCCGATAAATACTGCATCAATAAAATACTTGTTCACTCACGAGTCTACCCATATCAAATTCGTCAAAATCCGATCTCAATTTCCCATTCAAATCCTCAAAAGAAATCTCAAACTTTTCTTCCGTTTTTCCCCAATTTTCACTCTAATTTCTCAAATTAAATGATGAAATTCAAGACCAAATCATGGAATTAAACCAAATATGAGTGAAAAATACTTACCCCAATAGCTCCACTGAAAATCTCCTCAAATTCCACCTTCTCCCGAGCTCTCCAATGGTTTTTATGAAATTGGACTTAAACCCTCAATTTAAAAATATAAACTGTCTGCTCAGACATTTCTTCACCGCGAACGCGACATATCCCTCGCGTTCGCGAAGCACACTACTTCACTGACCGGAATCTCTTCTACACGAACGCTAGAAAGCTCTCGCGAACGCGATGCACAACACACTCAACACCTCGCGATTGCAACCTCAACTATGCGAACGCGTAGAACAAATGCACTGAGGACCCAACTATCCTTCTTCCTCTATGCGAACGCGACCTGAACCTCGCGAATGCGATGACCAAAGACCTCACACCTTCGCGATCGTGGAACCAACTTCACGAACGCGAAGGCCAACTCTACAGCCTTGCACCTTAACCCTTCGCGAACGCGGGACATGCATCGCACGCGAAGGTCAAAAACCCGCAACACCAACAACAACATTTCTACAATTTTTCACAACATGAAATGGTCCGATTGACCACCCGAAACTCACCCGAGGCCCTCAGGACCTCAACTAAACATGTCAACATATCCCATAACATCATTCAAACTTGTTCCAACCTTCGGAACGCTCAAAATAACCTTAAAACACCAAGTTTGCATTGCATTCAAACTTAAGAATTTCAAGAACTTCCAAATTACGCTTTTGATAAAAAAACCCAACCAAACCACGTCCGAATGACCTGAAATTTTGTACGCACGTCACAAATGATACAACGAAGCTATTGCAACTTCCAAGATTCCATTCCGACAACTATATCAAAATTTCACCTATCAACCGAAAAACGCGAAAATCGCAATTTCGCTAATTCAAGCCTAAACCTTCCACGAACTTCCAAAAATGCATTCCAATCACGCTCCTAAGTCCCGAATCACCTAACGGAGATAACCAAATCATAAAAGTTCTGATCCGAGGTCATCTACTAACAAGTCAAACACTTGGTCAAACCTTTCAAATTTTAAGTTTCAAATTGAGAACTGTTCTTCCAATATCATTCCGATTACCCTGAAAACTAAAGCCAACGATTTACATAAGTCATAATACATCACGCGGGGCTAGTCATGCCCGAAAACTGGCGAGCAAAGTGTAAAAGATCCAAACGACTGGTCGGGTCGTTACATTGAGTCGGTCTGGATAAGTAATGGGTAGGCTAAAATATGGATTGGGATGTGCCATATTTAATGGCCAGTCAGAAATAGCCTCGTGGAATTAATAAAATATTTATTTAATTCATAAGTAATTTGTTAGAACGAAGGGCACAAATATGCTAGATTTTTAACAGCAGGGATAGTCTTAGAAAAATAGGTGAACGAGGGACATATATAGACTGAAGTTGATACGTTAGGTGCAGGTATGGACCTTTTCTGCTTTTAAAATAAGAACAAAGCACTTGTAAAAACTGTAAAGAGTGTCAACTCGAACTCTGGATCTGAACGTAAAGATGAACCCTCGCTGAGCCATCACGCCAAGAATTTTTATCTATCAAGTGCGTTCAGCTTCTCAATTTTGTATGTAATCTGTTTCTTAGCAAAATAATTTTCACATAAAAATAATGATATTTTTCGACGGGTTCAATTGAACCCACCAACGTGGGTCCATCCCTGTATGGAATAGAATATAAGAAAAGTGCTCTACTGCCTCTGCATTTTACATAAAGAGAGAAATTATATAAAAAGCATGTATACTAATATCTTCTTCAAAAGAGAGATAAAATACAAAATGAACCAATTTTAATAATATACAAAATGAACTAACTTGAATAATATTATCTGTTATAAGGACCTTTATATTTATATATAATGACAAGGAAAGGTTCGTTCAACATCCAAGATACAAAAAGCTCTTCTATTTAGAGAATGTTTTGCTATAGTTATTCTATTTATATAGCTCTTTTAACAATACAAACCAAGATAATTGGCAATAATTCAAATATTTTATTTCCGTTTTCTATTTAAATAGCTCTTAAAATGTCAAATTTGTTATTCAAAAATTGATTTTGACTGACTACCCATCATAGAGCTGACATAGAAAACTTATTCATTAAAGGGGAATTATAGTTCATGAAATCAAAATAAAGTAGGATTACTGTTACACAATGTGCGTACCAAGGTGATGTATAATAAATATGAGACTTTTTAATCATGATTTAAATGAGTCTAAAGACATAATATGACTATCTATGATGTTTGGGTATAAATTCTACTGTTTGGGAAAAATCGAATTTAAGTTGCAGAAAAACTAACTAAGGATTTTTCTTATAACGAAATATTTTGAGCAATACATTTCGTGTATTATATGGGGTCTTTTGTAATGATCCAGTCGGTCATTTTGAGATCTGTATCCCCGTTCCCCCATTTACTAATCATTTTGTGCTTTACTGCTATTTAATGATTTACCGGGACGGTTGGTTCAGGTCCGGAAGGATTTCGAAGTGAAATGATACACTTAGTCTCATAATGGAAATCTTAAGTTGGAAAAGTTAATCGGATATTGACTATATGTAAAAGACCTCAGATTTAAGTTTTGATGGTTCCATTAGCTCCTTTAGGTGATTTTGGACTTAGGAGCGTGTCCAGATTGTGATTTGGAAGTCCGTAGTAGAATTAGGCTTGAAATGACGAAAGTTAGAATCTTGGAAAGTTTGACCGGAGATGGACTTTTGGATATCGGGGTTGGATTCTGATTTCAGAAGTTAGAGTAGGTCCGTGGTGTTATTTGTGACTTGTGTCCAAAATTTGAGGTCAATCGGACCTGATTTGATAAGTTTCGGCATCATTTGTAGAATTTAGAAATTTTAAAGTTCATTAGGCTTGAATTGGGGTATGATTATGTTTTTGATGTTGTTTGAGGTAATTGAAGGCTCGACCAAGTTCGTATCGTATTTTAGGACTTATTGGTATGTTTGGTTGAGGTCCCGGAGGCCTCGGGTTGATTTTGAGTGGCTAACGGACTTGCAATTTGATTTGAGAAGTTGCTGAAGTCTGTGTGTTGCTGGTGTACTTGCACCTGCGGAGTGGGAACCATGGACGTGAGCCCACAAGTGCGGGTTAATGTCCACAGATGCGGAGATGGAGGAGAGAAGTCAAAGGGACAGACGTGCGAAGGTTTTCCCGCACCTGGAGACCGCAGATGCGAGGTGGAGGCCGCAGAAGCGAAGGAAAGAAGGGGAGCTGGGCTCCGCAGAAGCGGAGGATTTCACATAGGGGCGTATCCGCAGGAGCGTATATGGGGGCCGCAGGTGCGGAGGTCACCGCAGAAGCGGGCATTTTGTCGCTCCCGCAAGGCCGCACAGGAGGCTTAGTTGCCGCAGGTGCGGAAAGCCTGGGCAGAAACTATATAAGCGGGGGATCCGAGATTTTTCACCATTTCTAACATTTGAGCTCGAATTTTGGAGGTTTTTGAGAGGATTTTCAAGAGGATTCTGAGGTAAGTTTCTTGTGTTCATTTTTCTTTAATAATTATGTTTCTCCATTGATTTTCCACCTAGTTGGTGTCTTTTTGAGGTAAAATTTGGGGGTTTGAGGCTAGGGATTTGGGGAGTTGATTTTAGGGGGTTTGAGTGGCGATTTGATGTCATATTTTGATAAATTTGGTATGGTTGACTCGTGGTTGGATGGGATTTTGATTTTTGTAAGTTTTGTTGGATTTCGAGATGTGAGCCTGGGAGGCCGGTTTGAACCAATTTTGGATTTTCGAGTTATAGCTTCGTAATTTCTTGGAGAAATGATTCCTTAGCCTGTGTTGATTGTATTGTATTGTATTATTTGTGGCGAGATTCGAGACGTTTGGAGACCGATTTGCGAGGCAAAGGCATATTAGCGTAGGGCTTTTGCTCGGATTGAGGTAAGTAACAGTTCTAAATCTGGTTCTGAAGGTATGAAACCCCGAATGCCCAAACAACAATAACATGATGTATCAACAAAGAATAATAGAGACTGAGATATGATATACAAGAAGAATCTGAGATTGAATGAACAAATAACAGGTAATTCAACATGTACACGACCTTTGTGGGCTCCAACAGTATCAACACATAGCCTAAACACGATTTCTAACACGAATTGCAGTTAAATTTCTATAACACATGGAGGTGACGCATATGCTAGGTGACGGGCATGTGGGCATGAACCATAGGAATTGGGACTTGGTCTATTCCATGGAAATTGTGAAGTTGAATAACTTGTTGCTAGCTATATATTCTCCATGTGTTATAGAAATTTAACTACAATTCGTGTTAGAAATCATGTTTAGGCTATGTGTTGATACTGTTGGAGCCTACAGAGGCCGTGTACATGTTGAATTACCTGTTATTTGTTCACTCAATCTCAGATTCTTCTGGTATATCATATCTCAGTCTCTATTATTCTTTTTTGATACATCATGTTATTGCTGTTTGGGCTGATTTTTATGACTTTTGAGAGCCAGATAGACTGGAGAGGTTGGTGACTGAGTTAGGGCCTGAGTGTTGAGATGTGAGCGATATGTATTTATATGGATCGGGTTGCACACCGCAACGAGCATCAAGGCTGTATATATATGTGGATTTAGTTGCATGCCGCAACGAGCCTTACGGCTATATATGAGTGGATTGGGTTGTACGTCGCAACGAACCTTATGGCTATTTATATATTGATGGAATTGGGCTGCACGTTGTAGTGATATAGAGCTTGGGCTGAATGAGCCCCTTTAGAGTCTGTACACCCCCACTGAGCACATGTAACTATTGAGTACGAGTGTTGAGTGCCGAGAGCCGAATGTCGAGTGACGAGTGCCAAGTGCTAAGATATTGAGAAAAATTTAGTGACTGTTGTTCTGAGAGGATGCTCTTGATGTCATTATTGTTTCATTTAGCTGCCATATATCACTGTTTGGAAGTTTTCTGAAAGATGTTATATTCTGTTTTACTCAAATTTGATATGGGATTGCTAATTTGGCCTAAATTATCGAAATTGAAGCATGCCTAATTTTTTCTATGTTGAAGATTACTGAAATATGAACTATAATTGTATAGCCCATCACTATCTTTCAGTTTTTTTATAGTATTGTTACTTGCTGAGTTGGTTGTACTCACGCTACACCCTGCACTTCGTATGTAGATCCAGGTGTTTCTAGGACACGGTGGGTGTTGATACCTTGAGCAGCTGATATTTGGAGACTTCGCAGTAGCTACCCCACATTCGCAGCCCTTTTTTCTCCTTTTCTTTTCATTATTTCTAGTTTCGGACTATGTTAGATAGTTATTCCACAATTGTGCCACTTAGATGCTCATATACTCTGTGACACTCCGATTTGAGAGTTGTTATTCCGTGCTGTATTTTGGTATCTTTTTATTCTGTTTATGAGAAATTTACTATTTAAACTGCTTTAAACCCATTTTTGTCAAAAGTGTTAGAATGTTTCGTAAATGTCGGCTTGCCTAGTACCACAATAGGTGCCATCACGACATGTTAGGATCTGGGGTCATGAAAAATTGGTATCATAGCCTAGGTTACATAGGTCTTACGAGTCATGAGCAGGTTTAGTAGAGTCTCGCGGATCAGTATGGAGACGTCTGTACTTATCTTCGAGAGGCTGCCGAACCCTTGGGAAACTTCACATTCTTGTATTCTTGTCATGCGGATTTGTTGATTCTGGTATCTAAGCTTCTATTATTCTATTCTCTCACATATGGTAAGGACACGTACTATTGGACAGGATGGACAGACATCAGTACCACCAGCTAGTCCTATGAGAGGCCGAGGTCGCGGTAGGAGCAGAGGTGCAGCTCGTACAACAGCTAGGGCAACAACTGCAGACCCACCAGTTGCCCTAGTTCAGGTGCAGGTTCTAGTTGCGGATGAGCAGTGGGGCCAGCTCAGGCACCAACTGGGGGAGGTACTCAGACTCTCGCTATCCATACATCAGAGCAGGTGATGCATGGACTCCAGACACTGGGGGCACTTCAAGCCCAACCGGTTGCAGTTGCTCAGGCCCATGTGGTTCCTGCTATGACTGATGATGAGCAGAAGAGACTAGAGATGTTTGGGAGGATCCGACCTCCATCTTTCAGTGGGGAAGAGTCGGAGGATGCCTAGGGCTTCTTAGACATGTGTGAGTGGATTCTTCGTACCGCCGGTGTTCTAGAGACCAGTGGGGTCTCGTTCACTACTTTTCAGTTCGCTAGGGCAACTTTCAGTTGGTGGGAGTCTTATGAGAGGCGCAGGCCGATCGGTGCAACACCATTTATATGGCTGGAGTTCTCCATTCTCTTCTTGGAGAAGTTCATGCCATAGTCTCGCAGAGAGGAGCTATGTAGACAGTTTGAGCATTTACGTCAGGATGGTATGTCTGTGATACAATACGAGATGAGGTTTTCTGAGTATGCTCATCACGTAGTTTGGTTGGTCCCCACTGACAGGGAGAGGATTAAGAGGTTCATCGATGGCCCCACATATCAGTTGCGGTTGCTTATGACTCGAGAGAGGGTATCTGGTGCTACTTTTGACGAGGTAGTCGACACTACCCGGTAGATAAAGATGGTCTACTGTTAGGAGCAGGGTGAGAGGGAGGCCAAGAGGCCTCGTGGACTAAGTGGTTTTGGCGATGTTCCTTATGGGAGTTATTTTCGCCACTGCAAGGGTCGTCCTTATAGGCATGCTCAGATGGCTCGTCCAGTTCACCGTTGATAGAATATAAGGGTCCACCAAACTCTATACAGAACCAGGTTCTCTATCAGGTTCAATAGTACACACACATAACAGTAAATAAATGACAAGAGGAATTTTACGTGGAAAATTTCCAGCTCAACGGGATTAAAAACCACGACGTACCCTTGTAGGATTTCAACTTCACTACTGAGCAAATTTTAGATTACAACCTATACAACCTAGGAATTAACCTCTTAATCCCTCACTAACTTGTAACACACCTATTACAAGCCATTTTGTAATAACACTATTACAAAGACTTTACAACATGACTAACTCTAGCCAAGACTTAAACACACAGGTTTAAGGTTTACAAAGGAGTTCCTACAGAATGCTTCTAAACAAGCTAAGTAGGAAATACAAGTGAAGAACTATTACAAAGTTACAACTCAACTAAGGACATAAAATGACTTGATATGGGAACTGGTCCGTAGTTGCTTTGTTCTTTGTTCTTGAAGCACTTGAAACTTTCTTGTGGGATAGTCATGTGAGTGAGCTTGAGTAAAATCTCTAAGTGTTCAAGTGAATGTATTTTACCTCCCTTGATGTTAATAATACATGTACGACCTCACACACAATGATGTAAGCAAGGTAGGTAAAAAGTCTTCCATAAAAAGTTGACTGTTGCACTGTTCCTGTATAGTAGCATGTGCAGGCAGCAACTTTCCAGTTGGAGAGTTGACTTTCGTATAGTGTCCTCGAGAACTGGTAGGGATCTATTCCCTCAGTTGTTCCTTCCACTCTGAAGAGTTGATATCCCATGCTGGATCCCAACCTTGAACCTTGTGATCTTAAGGTCTTGTAAATGTGTAATAGGTTCCTTATCTGCTTCTTGATAGTAAGTTTGTTAGATCATCAAAACATAAGGTAAAAGTATTTAAGATCTATCAAAAAATCTTAACTATCAACCTGTTGTATCATCCAACGATGGTTCATATAGTTCTCATCAGGGCTAGTCATCTCTCAGTGCCCTTTTAGCTCAGAGTTCATCCTGTGCTCCAACGATTTAGGGCTAATCAATGCCGGGTTCTTCTACCAATTATCCCGATGCTTGAGGCTCCCTTCAGTCCCCACCACCAGCTCCGAGGAGTTGCTATGAGTGTGGAGAGTTTGGTCATATCAGGAGATATTGTCCCTGCCTTACGGGAGGTCCGACTCACACAGGAGTCAGACTACGGCTTCAACGGCAGTTACTTCACCACCCGCACAACCAGCTCGAGGTGGGGCCTAATCAGCTAGAGGTCACCCTAGAGGGGGAGGCTGATCAGGTGGTGGTCAGGCTCGATTATACGTTATGCCTGCTAGACCAGATGTTGCCTCAGATGTAGTGATCACAAGTATTGTCTCAGTTTTCCATAGGGATGCCTCTGTATTATTTGACCCTGGTTCCACTTATTCGTATGTCTCATCATATTTTGCTCATTATCTGGATATGCCCCGTGAGTCCTTAGTTTTATTTGTTCATGTATCTACGCCAGTGGGCAATACTATTATTGTGGACCGTGTATATCAGTCGTGTGTAGTGACCATTGGGAGTCTGGAGACTAAAGTTTATCTCTTGTTGCTTAGTATGGTTGATTTCGGTGTGATCTTGGGTATGGACTGGTTGTCTCTATGTCATGTTGTTCTGGATTGTCACGCTAAGATCATGATGTTGGTGATGCTAGGGTTGCCACGGATCGAGTGGTGAGGTTCCTTAGACTATGTTCCCAGTAGAGTGATTTCATATTTGAAGGCCCAACGGATGGTTTGGAAAGGTTGTTTATCTTATTTGGCCTTTGTGAGGGATGTTGTGCTGATACTCCTACTATTGATTCTTTTCCGAGGGTGCGGGAGTTTCTGGACATGTTTCCGACAGACCTGCCAGGCATGTCGCCCCACAGGGATATTGACTTTGGTACTGACTTAGTGTCGGGCACTCAGCCCATTTCTATTCCACCATATCGCATGGCACTAGCTGAGTTGAAGGAATTGAAGGAGCATCTTCAAGAACTCCTTAATAAAGGGTTTATTAGGTCTAGAGCCGAGTGCCGAGTGCTGAGATATTGAGAAAAATTGAGTGACTATTGTTCTGAGAGGATGCTCTTGATGTCATTATTGTTTCATTTAGTTTCCATATATCACTATTTGGAAGTATTCTGAAAGATTTTATATTCATTTTTACTCGAATTTGATGTGGGATAGCTGATTTGGCCTAAATTGTTGAAATTGAAGCATGCCTAATTTTTCCTATGTTGAAGATTACTGAAATTTGAACTATAATTGTGTAGCTCGTCACTATCTTTCAGTTTTTTTAGTATTGTTACTTGCTGAGTTGGTTGTACACACGCTACACCCTGCATTTTGTGTGTTGATCCAGGTGTTTCCGGACACGGTGGGTGTTGATACCTTGTGTAGCTGATCTTTGGAGACTTCGAGGTAGCTGCCCGGTTTTCGCAACCCTTGTTTCTCCTCTATCTTTTCTTTTCTTTTCATTGTTTCTAGTTTAGGACTATATTAACAGTGTATTCTAGACTTGTGCCACTTAGATCCTCATGTACTTTGTGATACCCCGGTTTGGGAGTTGTTATTCTACGCTGTATTTTGGGATCTTTCTATTCTGTTTATGAGAAATTCGCTATTTAAACTGCTTTAAACCCATTTTTGTCAAATGTGTTAGAATTTTTCGTAAATATTGGCTTACCTAGTACCACGATAGGTGCCATCACGACAGGTTAGGATTTGGGGTCGTGACATCTTTTTGGGACATATTATATACCAAATTAAAGGTTTTGGAATGTAGTTTCCAACACTCTTAATCGTTCATTCATACGACATCCAGATAAAAAAATATGAACGTCTGAAGAAGGGCCAATGCGAGGGTGCCAAGCTAGTATCTCTTTGACTTTTCAAAAGTTGATATATATAGGTATTAATTCGTCTTTAGCTTTATTTTTCATATAACACGAATAGAGAACCCCCATAAACCTATCTTTAAGCTCTCTACAAGGGTTTCAAAGAAGATTAACATCCCGAGTACGAAATCAAGAAGCGATAACATTAGAACGATCCCTACGACATAAGTATCGCTATATCGCCTCCCTTTTTCTTTGTAGTTTGAGTTTTGGAAGGTACTTCATAGTTAAAAAAATTCCTACTTGTTGTATTTAAGCTTTTAAATATCAAGAAAGGTTGATAAATTTATTTCCTAATAGTTAGAACTTACGGGACGGTAATCGGAAGCCGTGAGTTCGATTTATTCCACTTTTAATGGACTGTTTTGTAGTCCACTCATGTTGGCCTATTGTGCTACTGATTTATGGAGTTTGGAAGGATAAAGGGCTGGAGAAACGCCACATATGGTAGGGTAGTGGGTTGGTCGCTCGTCGTTGCAGTTTCAGGCTACTTGATAACTTGTTGATTGGGTGTGTTATGGTATATTTGGGGTTTTTGTTGTATTAAAGGTCCTAAATTGTAGTTAGGTTGTTTTTCAGTTGGTGATTATATTGTGTTGTTATATCGCCTATAGTAGGCTTGAGGGAGCAGTAAAATCAGGGGAAATGCTGCCCTCCTTTTTTTGTTACAGATTAAGTTACTTTTGTTATATAAATGTGAGAGTCATTCGTAACTTGACAATAGCTTCACTGTCATTGCTGTAGATTATGGTGCAGTAAGCTGAGTTTTAGCATTGTTATTGGTCATATTATTTTAGGTTAGGGTATCTGGGTTGATACACAAAAGATTGGGGCATTGAAGACTTGGCTTATACCCACGACACCGACGGAGGTTCGTAGCTTCCTAGAATTGGCAGGTTATTACTAGAGATTTGTGGAGGGCTTTTCTTCTCTTTCAGCACCATTGACAAAGTTGACTAAGAAGGCAACTAAATTTCAGTGAACTGATGCTTGTGAGCGAAGTTTTCGGGAATTGAAGGACAAATTGACTTTAGCACCGGTTCTAACACTCCAAGAAGGAATCGATGGTTATGCTATCTATTGTGACACTTCAGGTGTTGGATTGGGTTGTGTACTGATGCAGTATAGTAAGGTTGTAGATTATGCTTTTAGAAAACTAAGAAAACACGAGAAGAATTACCCGACCCACGATTTAGAGTTCGCCGCAATGATTCATGCACTAAAGATGTGGAAGCACTATTTGTATGACATTCATGTTGATATCTATACGGATCATAAGAGTCTTTAGTATGTCTTCAAGCAAACAGAATTGAATTTACGTCAGAGGCAATAGTTGGAGCTACTGAAAGACTATGATATTGATATTTTATACCATCCAGGGAAGGCGAATATAGTAGCCGACGCCCTCAACCGTAGATCTATGGGTAGCCTATAATATTTACAGCTAGAGAAGAGTGAGACAACCCGTGAGATTCATCAACTAGCTAATCTTGGAGTTCAACTACTAGATTCAGGTGATATCGGAGTTACTATTCAGGACACGACAACATCCTCTTTAGTAATTAAAGTTAAGGAACGCCAATATAAGGATCATGTGCTAGCTCATTACAGAGATACTGCCCCTCCAAAAGAGAAGACACCATTTGAGATTGCAGGAGATGGAGTCTTCAGATTTCGAGGTCAATTATGCGTTCCTAATATGGCAGGTCTGTGCCAACAGATTATGGGAGAAGCTCACTATTCTCGTTATTCTGTTCATCCAGGAATGACGAAAAAATATCATGATATCAGGGAAATATACTGGTGGGGTGAAATGAAGAAGGATATAACAGAGTTTGTTACTCAGTGCCCTAATTGGTAACAGGTTAAGATTGAGCATCAGAAACCCAGTGGACTATTGCAGTCTATAAAGATTCCGACTTGGAAATAGGAAGTAATTAATATGGATTTCATCATAGGCTTACCTCGTACCCAGAATAAGTTTGATTCTATATGGGTGATTGTTGATAGACTTACAAAATCAACCCATTTTCTGCCTATCAGGACTACATATACAACAAAGGATTATGCAAGGCTTTATATTAAGAAGATAGTACGATTCATGGTGTCCCTATATCTATTATCTCAGATATAGGTTCTCAGTTTACAGATACTTTCTGGAGGTCCTTCCAAAAAGGATTAGGGATTTAGGTAAGTCTTAGTACATCATTTCATCCCCAGACATGGGTCAGGCTGAGCGTACTATTCATACACTTGAGGATATGCTACGCGCTTGTGTGATAAACTTTAGGGATAACTGGGACGATCATCTTCTGCTTATTGAGTTGGCATATAATAATAGCTATAATTCCAGCATTCAGATGGCTCCATACAAAGCTCTTTACGAACGAAAGTATAGGTCACCTATCGGATGGTTCGATGCTGGGGAAACTAAGTTAGTATGACCAGAGTTGGTACAACAGGCAGTTGAGAAGATTAAGCTTATACGGGAAAGGTTATTAGCAGCTCAGAGTCGTCAAAAGTCCTATGCAGATAATCGACAACAAGACTTGGAGTTTTAGGTACACGACTGGGTATTTCTAAAGGTATCACCGATGAAAAACGTTACGGGATTTGGTAAGAAAGGAAAGCTTAGCCCTCGGTACATTGGACTTTATAAGATCATACGCAGAGTAGGCCAAGTAGCATATGAGTTAGACTTGCCTTCCAACTTGGAGTCTGTACATCTAGTCTCTCATGTGTCTATGCTCCGTAAGTATATCAGATATCCTTCTAGAGTCATTCCAGTTGACGATTTCATGGTCACAGAGCAGTTAACATATGAGGAAGCTCCCATTACTATACTAGATAGACAAGTTCGGAGATTGAGAACTAAGGACGTAGCTTCGGTTAACGTGCTTTGGAGAAACAAGAATGTGGACGAGATGACTTGGGAATCTGAAGAAGACATGAAATTTAGGGGTGTGTTTGGTATGAAGGAAAATATTTTTCAATTTTCCCTTGTTTGGTTGGCTTAAATGTTTTAGAAAATATTTTCCTTATGAATTCATTTTCCTCCAATTGGAGGAAAATATTTTCCTTATCAAGAGAAGGAAAAATATTTTCCAAAACTCCTTCTTAACCTTCCCCGCCCTCACCAACCTACCCCATCCCCTCTCTCCAAAAAAAGGCTTTTTTTCTTTCAAATTTCAGTTTTTCCATTACCACCCACCCTACTACCCCTCCACCCCCACCCCCTTCCGAAAAAAATTATTTTTTACCTTTTTTTGTAATTTCAAATTTCTATTTTTTTCGTTTTTCTGCAACCCCCCCTCCCCTGAAAAAATATTTTTTAAATATATTTTTCATTTTTAGTTTTTTTTATTTATCGATTTAAAGATTCAAAATTGTACAAGTTCCAAAGTTATGAGTTTGGAGTTTTATGTATTTTGACGTTTACGGGTTTAGAAATTATAAAGTTTACGGGTTCGAAAGTTTATGAAATTTGTGGGTTCGGAAGGTTGTTGGTTAGAAAGTTTATGACTTCATGTTTATTATATCTAAATTATTTATGAATACTCTTGAGAAGTCATTTTCCTTAATTTGCATACCAACACCGAACATAAATAAGATTATTACTTTTTTTTCCAAGAAAATATTTTCCACGGAAAATATTTTTTGTTACACCAAACACACCCTAGCTATCCTCACTTGTTTCCACTTCCGGAGGAAGAGCAGACTGAGACATCATAGCCTTTGGGTACGTATATGATACTGGATTCTTATGTTAATTACTGTCATTGGTCGTGTGAGGCCATTGGTGTTAATGATGATTGTGGCCCCATGTGGCTTTGTATTGTTGGTTTTGCTAGGTTGGTAGTAGTACCGTTACAGAGGAGACTCTGCCAAAATTTCTATAGATCTCTAGGAGTATAACATTCGAGGACGAATGTTTATAAGGGGGGAAGATTGTTACACCCTGTGCGTCCCAAGTATAATGAATATGAGACTTGTTAATCATGATTTAAATGAGTCTAAAGTTATAATATCACTATATACGATGTTTGAATATAAAATATAAAGTTTGGGGAAAATCGGATTTAAGTTGCGGAAAAACCGAAAGGGTTTGCCTCGTAACGAAGTTTTTTGAGCAATAAATTTAGTGTGTTATATGAGTTCTTTTTGAAAAATATTATATATCAAATTTAAGGTCTTGGAATTTAGTTTCCAACACTCTTAACCGTTCAATTATACATCGTCCGGATAAAAAGATATGAGCCTCTGAAGAAGGTCCAATGTGAGGGTGCCAAGCTAGTACCTCTTTGACTTTTCAAAAGTTGTTGATATATATAGGTCTTAAGTGGTCTCCCTCTTCATTTTTCATAGAACACGAACAGAGAACCCCCGTAAATCTATCTTTAAGCTCTCTACAAGGGTTTTAAAGAAGATTAATATCCCGAGTATGAAATTAAGAAGCGATAACATTAGAATGATCCCTACGACGTAAGTATCATTATATCGCCTCCCTATTTCTTTGTAGCTTGAGTTTTGGAAGGTACTTAATAGTTAAGAAAATTCCTACTTGCTCTATTTAAGCTTTTAAATATCAAGAAGGTTTGATAAATTCGTTTTCTAATAGTTAGAACTCACATGACGGTGATCGGAAGTCGTGAGTTCGATTTATTCCACTTTTAATGGACTGTTTTGTAGTCCACTCGTGTGGACTATTGTGCTACTGATTTATGGAGTTTGAAAGGATAACATGTGTGAAGAAACGTCACATGTGGTAGGGTAGTGGGCTGGTCGCTCGTCGTTGTAGTTTCTGGCTATTTGATAACTTATTGATTGGGTGTGTTATGGTATATTTGGGATTTTTGTTGTATTAAAGGTCCCGAATTGTAGTTAGGTTGTTTTTAAGTTGCTGATTGTATTGTGTTGTTGTATCGCCTATAGTAGGCTTGAGGGAGAAGTAAAATCGGGGGAAATGCTGCCCTTTTTTTTTGTTACAGATTGAGTTACTTTCCTTATATAAATGAGAGAGTCATTCGTAACTTGACAATTGCTTCACTGTCATTGTTGTAGATTAAGGTGTAGTGAACTGAGTTTAGCATTGTTATTGGACAGATTTCTATAAGATATATTAAGGCTATTCCTTCTTTCCTTTTGGCATGATCCATATGATACAATGAAACGAGCGAACACGCAACTTTCACAAATGACTCTATTCTTAGAAGTACTAGGGTTGCCTATGTTCTTGATTCCCCATATGTCCTATTATTATATCGTCTGTTCATGGGTCTAAAAAAATACGTAAGTTGATAAAGTTTATTTCATGATATTAAACGAAGGCATATTGATCTTATGAAATTCCAAGAAATCTTATTGACTTACTTCATTATGCTTTGCATTCATTTATACATATATATTAACCTATGACCAGATGACATTATATACGCGTATATTATATGTATATGGGATATAAGGAATAGTTATGACGTTATATATGCACAACCACCTGATCAGTTGGTATACATTGATAATTTCGCCCACTAAGGCCGAGGTGATATAATGGGATGCCCTTAGAGGCTTGATGATATTATGTAAGCATATACATATGCATGATATGACATTTATAAGCATGTGCGTGACATTATAAATGTTTCATGATTCACAGAGCTATTCACACTTACAGGTTGAGTCATTTACTCCATGTTTCTTTCATGTCTTTTATATACTGATATTTATGCTTACATACTCGGTACAATATTCGTACTAACGCCCCTATTGCCTGGGGGCCTGCGTTTCATGCCCGCAGGTGTAGGTAGACAGATTGACGGTCCCCCTTCTTAGGATCCTTGCTCAGCGAGAGTTGGTGTGCTCCATTTGATCCGGAGCTGCTATTGAGTTTTGGTACGATACTTTTGTATACATATATGGGTATGACAGGGCCCAGTCCCGTCCTTTATACAGTTGTACACTCTATTAGAGGTCTGTAGACAATCATGTATAGTTGGATAATATGTGGCCTTGTCGGCTTCTGTTTTGATATATAGTTGTCCATAGAAACCTTGTTGGCTAGCCCTACACCGTATTCCGTATATATATGTATATATGTCTTTTGGGCATGTTTCCTCAGATATGTTATTCACATGATTCATCAGTTTATTGACAGATGTCATGCATGACCTACCCCTATTTTATGTTTATATCTTAGACGTGTGCTTAGGAGTATTCGACAGTAGGACTTGTGCACTCGTCATTGCCCATCAATTTGGGTCGTGATAATTACCTGCTAAACATTAGTCATTTTGGCAAATTAAATTTGTTTCAAAATATTTTGCGTTTTAGACAATAAGAAGCCATTTATTTATTATTTTTCCAAATTTACCAATACTACTATAATAAGTGAAGTACTAATTAAATGAGACATCTAAAGGATAAATGGTGAAAAAAGAGAAGGGGTTCACGTCCTAATGGTTGATTTATCTTATTTGATCAATATATTTTTTAGGTGTGTATTGGCACGAACGAAAATATTTTTCAATTTTTTCATGTATGGTTGACTTAAATATTTTGAAAAATATTTATCTCATGAATTCATTTTCAGGAAAAACATTTTCCGTCATACCAAACACACCTTTAATGAAATGCCTTCAGATTTGACTAACTTTAGTTGTTTGTAGAATCCAAATACTGAAACTCAAAACGGAATAGAAGACGAGGAAATACAGAGGATGATATTTTAAAATGTATAAGACACAAGGTTCATTCACACAAAACAGCATCTGAAATTTATTGGATATAGAACTTTCATCTTCTTCACTGAATATTTTCCCCTTTGGGAATCAATATTATGAGTTGTTCTCTATAAACATGAAACAAAGGGTAAGAATTGTTCCCTAATTAAGTGGCTAATTTTCATCTTGTACAAAAAATATAGCTCCTAAGAGAAGCTAATTCATTTACATGTATAAAAAATGGCCTAAATAAGAATAACAAAAGACATGTTTTGCCTTAAGCTGTCACTGCACAGAATGTAGTTGACTAAAAAATTGGTATATACTGGCCGAGAGCACAGTTTCTAATGCTTTTAATGCCTCCTTGTGCTGTATCCTGTTTCAGGTCTTTAAGTATAAAGTAGTTTATCGCTCTGTTCGAATCAAGCATTCTTTAGGTAATCCGAATTCCTTTTTCTGCAGCATAAGTTGTCGTCTCCAAGGATCATTATGCAACTTGTAGTGCAACACCTAAGGAAACAAAAGGAAAAACATATCTCTCAGCATATTATTATTTTCGGAAAGATGGAATTATTGTCGATCATCTACATGTACTAATCAAGGCTTTTTCTTCTTTTCTATAGGTTTTTCTCCTTTATCTCTTGCATTGAGAAGAAAAAGAAAAACACATATCTTTCAGCATGATGCTAAGATTCAGAATTGTATTAACAAAACAATCTACAGATACAAAAGCATTAGAGAAAACATGATGTGTACCTGTATGAATGTGGCAAACACATCATCTTCCTCTAGCTGCGAAAACTTTAGACCCCAGTCCTCAACACTACCACGTAAAGCTTTCTGTCTCTCAGCTTCAAGCACAACTGAATCCCGATACAAGAATCTTTGCCAGATTCTCTTCACATTCGCCAATTTAAATTCTATTTCTGTTTCGTTAAAGCTCTACAAGAAGTAAATATACTATCAGTCAATCCTAGCTACACCTACCATGAATGAAGGGAAAACTTCTACATTGAACTGAAGAGAGTATAGAGTTACCCGGAGAATGTTTAATAGATTGGGTATTTCATCTTCACGTATCCTAACAGCAAAACTTTCGTAGTTGAGAAAATTCTCATATGGCAGGTATATCCCGTCCTGAGCATAGGGAAATGGAAGTCAGACACATAGGACATAAGAGTGAGCATTCAAAAAGCTTCATATGAATGCGCTTATCTGTCGCAATCCACTGGAATAAAGCGTGCAATAATAAACAACCTGAATCACCACTGGAATGCACCCTTGCAAAATACTATCTTCCATTCTTCCGCTCCAACCATCCCCAGGCATAACCCCACAAAAGACAGAACTTGCCAATTCCTCGTGGTAGTTCCCAGCACGTAGTGGTGTCACTATCACATCCTCTGCATGCTGCTTGCCAAGCTTACCTTCCTTGTTAAGGGTTGATCCAAATTCTTCGGCCACTTTTTGCCTTATGCCCATACTATACCTGCAGATTTCACCAACAGCCTCACTAATATTAAATTTTGTCAAAACAAGCTGTGTGCTAAGGATGATTTGTAAACCAACAATACAAATGGCCAACATGCTCTCTTCTACCAATAATGGTTAATGAGCGAGCTGTCAGAGACCCGGAGGTTAGTGTCTCGAACATAACATGGTTCACGTCTTGCAGTAGAAATCCAAATCTTATAGGCTTCAGATCACTTACGTAGCTTCTGGTCTTCCATTTTTATAAGCTGGTCCAAGATTTCCATTAAAATAGAAGAATGTTTTCCGCTTCTCACGAGGTCTGCACACATATTTGTCCAACATATCTGGTCATGACTCATGGTCAATATAAAATAAGATCTGAACTATCTCTGCATTTGAAAGGCAAAACTACCTGGACCATAGTTTAGCATTTAGGGAACCTTCATCAGGTCGTTTCCAAGCTGGAAGTACGATATCTTTATGTGGGTCAAAGCAGGGGTGGTTTCCTCTTCTATCTGATGAAATTGAATCCCAATTATCAGACCAATATGCTGTTGTTGAATGGTTATGCTTCGAGTTTGTATTACCCCAATGGACCAACATCATGCTGTTCCATATCTCTTTCGGAGCATAGCAAGCACCTTCATCCCATGAGAAGAACTGCCTTGACAAAAAAGAACAACAAAAAAAGATGAAATCAGTGACATCAATACCATAAAAGTTTTACTGCTTCTTTGCTTGTTCATTATTTTTTGTCTTTCTTTCTTCTATGGATGGAAGGGAGCCTTGGTGTAACTGGTAAAGTTGCTGCCATGTTACTAGGAGGTCACGGGTTAAAGCCGTGGTAACAGTCTTGCAAAAATGCAGGGTAAGACTGCATATAATAGACCCTTGTGCTCCGGCATTTCCCTGGACCTCGCGCATAGCGGGAGCTTAGTGTACTAGGCTGCCCTTTTTCTTTCTTCTATGGATGTTTAAGCATCTCTAAATTACTGTTTTCTACATATTAATATGTGGACATCTTTATAGAGATCATACCCAGATGTGATCCTTTCCAGATGAACGGTTCCAATAGGGATACTGTGTGATAATATGATCATAAGCCTTTTTATAGAATTCCAGCGTCAGAGAACTTCTTAACCCCTTGTGTTCCTGAAATTGATCATAGAGAAAGTGTATCCTAAGTACATGTTCAAGCCATGATATAGGCATGTCCATCGCAATAACAAACATAAAAGTAGTTACATGATGCGCGATATATGGCATTAGGATCCATAAACCGCAGAGTTTAATGTTCTATATGTGTACACAGAGCTTGGGGGTAGGACATCAAACGGAAATTATGATTTAGGTCTGCACGCAATGTGAACTTGTCAACAGTCAAACAAATCTGCTCACTACATGTTTTCAGAAAGAGGTATATATTGTACAGGTGATTTTTGACATAATAATACAGAAAAATAAAACACATCAATACCTGCATGCTCAAATGTGGAGCATCATCAGCACGAGTTATAATACATGAATCAAGAACTGGAACAAAGAAAAAATCTGCTTCCTCTCCATTCAATGTCCGATGAGGGCTAGCTAACAAGCTCTCGTAGAGTGCCATCTATGAAAAAACTTAAGCATAGTTAATTAATGTCATACCAAACATTCAATTGTTCAGTTGGAGTTGCCTAAGACTGTTACCTGTGCGCCATACAGCTGGTCAGTCCAAATTGTAGCATTTCTGTGATCATACATTCTGTTCACACATTCCAGTTTAAAGTGCCGTCCCTGCATTACCCAGGAAGCAAATAGGTATTAGAATTTTACTCTTCAATCGAACAGATAAGATTGGCGGAAGAAGTTGTTCTGACCTCTAGAAGAAGACTATTGAAGTCTGGAGGCAAGTCATAAACATATATGAGGGGCCTTCTCTTCTCCACGATAGCATCCAGATTGACAAGATTTCCTCCGCTCATCAAATTCTCAGGAACGATGACTTGAGCTGGTCGTAGCCAGTGAGGCCACTCTGTAATGGATGATACGACGGAGGGTACACTGCAATCTGCTCCGAACCAACCACTGCTACACTGCAATATGTAAACAAAAGGAGCTAGCGTTATAATAGACCATGTTAAAGAAGTTCTGCTTTTGTACACTCACAGTACTTTCTCAGTGAAGATGAAGTTGTCAGAAGGAAACTACAAGTTTATGTGGGTATAAAGAAGGGACATGTTTCGTACTTTGACACGAGGAAAATGACAAGGTGATCTAAAGGGAAGTGTCTACTAGACAACTTTCAGAAAAACTAAACAAAACAAAAGCCAGGTAATGAGAAAATGAGAATAAGAATGACTAAGGCTAAATTCTGCAATCAACATCTAAATCTCGGTCAAATACTTTTGAAACTTTCCTCGCACAAAAGAAAATGAGGACTGATTTTACCTGACAAAATCCACCTCGACACAACCCGTGGCCTGAGCATTGATTTATACAAGTGCTTAGAACAGACACCTCACATAATCGACCCCACAGACCATCATACTTGCAATCACACTCCTCTTTGAAAAGCACTTTGGAAGCATATGCTTCGGCAGGATCCACATTACACCATCCTCGTTTGCTACCATTGGTAGTGAAGACATCGAGATCAGCTTTTGTCCAGTCAATCATAGGAGAACCACCAGGTTCAGATGGAGGACTGAATCACATATACAAGCACTTACTGCCAAGATTCTTGCTATGCAGGAGAGCCAAATAAAGGTTACTTGAGAAATATATAGGCTTACTTGATTGTAAAGCCACATGCTTCAGCAAGTGGACGATTTGGGTATTTTGTGCCTTCTCCACAAAAGCACATTGCTCTTGTTGTGTCGCAATAACCAGGACAAATTGAGACAACCCAACGCCTAAATGGTTCCTCCTTTGGTCCAGGGTAGTTGCAGCTCAACTCCTGCCTCTCTGCACAATCTTCACCTGAAAAGATATGGCATGTGAAACCATAATCTAATTAGGTGCTTAACTACAGGTGCAACCCGATCAGACTCCTATAGTAAGAAAGCAAAAAAGGGATAAGTACTTTAAGAAACATGTGATAAAGTAAATACAGGAAGCCTTTAATTTGTATATTTCTTTGTAAGAGAGATATCAGTATTTGTCAAATGCCAAAAGAGTATTTCCTTTTAGGAGACAACATCATATCATCCCCTTGCAAGAATGGAAAGGAGATGAAACCATTACAATCATCAACGTGAATCAAAACTACCAAGTATTTGAAAGTTAGTTGTTGGCTATTCAATGCGCAAACTAAATGCCATTGATGTAAGGAGCGAAAAGGTTTACTGTCCATATCATGAACACACTAATCAGAATTACGTGTTCTAAGATAAACATTGATATAAGGAGCGAAAAGGTTTACAAACCAGTGAAACCATGAAAGCAGCGGCATTGACCCAATTCGCGATTGCAGATGCCTTGACCGCTGCAATCATTCCTGCAGCTCTTGCCACTGATTTGCTGATACCAGTACACTCATAATGAGCTAAATTATCTCGGGAAACAGATCAACAGAAACTAAGAGCAACATAACTTGACCTTGTTGGATTAGATACTAAATGAAGCATCTACCCATTGATGAATCTCTTACAGAGTGTAACTTACCAAAAACATCAACAGGCAAGAAGCTTTACATAGCAGTTTCACAAGCTTACCTCAATGACTTTAACTGCGGAAGTATTTGAATCGCAACCAGCTAACCACCGGCCAACCTCAGCCTTCCATGGAGCACCTCGATATACCACAGAATTGTGTAAATTGGAAGGAAAATTGACATTAAGATCAACCGTTGGGATGGGGCTTCTCGTATCAGGATTGCTTTGACTTCCTTCGGTTGATATACTGTCTGTTGCATTATTCTTTCTATCTTCAATTGACTTATTATCTTTCAGAATAATCTTTTCTCCTTCATTGGATCTATTTATAGGTACACAAGAGTTCTGAAATGGCCTAAAGTAGTCCAAGGAAGGTGCAACCGGGTATATGAATAAATGAACAACTGAAACCAATGTCACAATTGAAGCAACTGATGCCACAAGGGACCATGAACACCTCCATTTCTGGAAAGAGAACATGATCCCTCTCAAATCTTTACTACTTCCTATTCAAAATCTTGATTTTACTTAACACAATCTAATTCTTTTCCACCTGCAAACCCCTTGAAGCAGAGCAACAAACAGAGTTAATAACCTTCCAATACTCATAAGAAGTATGAAAAGCAACAAAATATAACAACTTTAACAGCAAAAGACACCAGCAAAAGTGCATTAAATAAAGCAATCACTTCCTCACTTGGGTGAGGCAATAACACAAACTTTCACTTAGAAAGAACAGATTTTTATTCAAGAAAGTAGCAGAAATATGTCAAAAATAGCAATAAAGCATTTCAATACTCGAGAAAAATAAAACTTCAGAAACTTTAATTAGTGCCCCAAATACAAGCAAACCATGTAAATGCAAGAGAAATAATGAACAACTAACCACTTCAGGATCTGAAATAGTAGCTTCCTTTGCAGGATCAAGAACCTAAAATTGAAGCAAATGAATAAGCAAAAACCCCATTAAATTACAGTAAATTTTAACATATTTATACTGATTTTAGTCAACCATACGTACCCAGAAAGAAAAGGAGGAGAAGTGGGGTGACATATGAATAGAATATGCAGCAACATAATATATACTTGTGCACAAGCATTTAAGCACAAGAGGTTTTTGAATGACTTGAAGGGTGAAATAATGAACTATTTCTATGGTCAATAATATATGACTATAATTTACAGCTTTCCTCAGTGGCTTTGACAGGAAGTAACAAAAAGATTGTTTTCCCAGTGTTAAACCCATTCTTTAGTTACTTTTCATATTGTGATTCCCTTTTTTTCCCTTCTTTTTCTTTTTCCCTCCCATCTCCTAATGGATGTTTTATTTTTACTCGCGAGATTTAAACAAAGTGGAGGAAAATTTTATTTTGTGTGTGATACAACTTACACTAGGTGTATGAGACATATTTTTTGTCTCATAGTTTTGTGGACCCAAATTTTTGTGGAATATTAGGGTCCACAAATTTGTGAGACAAAAAGGAGACTCATACAACTAATGTCAGTTGTGTGCGACACACAATAAAACTTTTCTTAAAAGAAATTATATTGTCTGTTTGGTAAAAATAGCATGGGCTAGCCAGTTTTCACACTGATTATTCAAAAATAGCCAGCGTTTGCAAAGTCATTAAAAAATGGCCACTATTTGCTGTAACACGGAAAGTTCCAGCATAATATATTGGAGATCGGTACACATGTGTATGAACTTCCAGCATTTTATGCTGGAACTCCAACACGCAGAAAGTTCCAGCATAATATACTGGAGATTGAAGCACCTGTGTATGAACTTCCAGCATATTATGTTGGACCGGTCTATTATACTGGAACTCTAGTATATTATGCTAGAGTATTTTCCGGATTTTGAACAGTGTTTTTGTTCAAACTTATCTTTACATGAAAAGTGGCTAAATTTCGATTACTTTTGAAATTGTGGCTATTTTTGAATGATCACTTGTAAATCTGGCTATTTTTGAATTTCTCCCTCTATTTTGATATGAGTTTAACTTTATTTTCTAGAAGACGTCATTGAATAGAAAAGATAAATAAAATATGTTTCATGCAAGTCAAACTACTATTTATATTTCACATATATTGTCAAGAGTTGAGCTGGTGTTTTAAAATATTTTTTTAATTCGTAACACTTTTTAAAAAAAATCAAACGAAAGGAGAATTGCTTTCTTTCGCACTAGTCATTGAAATTAAAATTTTAACAATTTCATATAAGCAATATTTATTAATTAAATAGATTAAACCGCCTACATGTTGCAACCTGTTGGACCAAATAATGGAACAAGAAAACATAGTAAGAGAGAAGAAAGTTTGTTTTTCTAATCTTAATAGCTTCGATAATGATATGTCAATAATACGATTTAAAAATGCTTTCCTCCTCTCTATACATTATTGTTTGGTTTACCATTTTTTACTCGTCTCTTTCCTATACTTTTCCTTTTCAATTTAAAATTATTCATTGTAAAGTTTTCACCAAAAGGAACTCATATTCTAAAATTTTACAAGACGTATCATATATTGTACATATTTTGAAAGCGCTATCAACTGCTTCAGCCGGCGAGTATTGCTCAACCGACAATTAACTACTTCAGAATCATTCAACCTTCCTCCTTATCTTATAAAGTAATTCCTTGTATCAACACGGTTTAGGTATTTTATTTGGATAAATTGAATGTTTAAGAATGAAGTTTAGACAAGATCTGAGGTGGGTTTATGAGGAAGAAAAGAGGTGCGGATGTAAGAAAATGGAGATGGAGATGGAAAAAATGAGGAAAGAATGTACTATTAGCTTTCTGATCATGCAAGGTTTAGAAATGATATATACTCTTTCATTAGCATTTTGTTTTTGCACCAGGTAAAGAAGCACCCCTTTGTTCTTAGTGGAGTCAGCTGCATATTATCAATACATTTCTTGAAATCCTACACCTCATTAGTTATCACTGGTTGTCCCAGTTTGTCATCAGTGGTTAATACATTGTTGAAATCCCCACTGATAAGCCATGGTTTTTGAATCTTACCACCTAGTATCTGCAAGTCATGCCATAGACTTAGCCTTTCCTATAATTTATTCTTAGCATATACCATTGTCAACATAATCAGGGAGTTACTTACTTGATCTTCAACTGAGAAATGAATGAATTGCTCATGAATTTGGAGTATCTTAATTGTCAAGTGTGTCTTCCATAACAGCCATATCCTTCCATTTATAGCTTTAGCATAATTACAACAGTAGCCCCAATCTTTAGCTACCTTGTTCACGATACTTTTTGCCTTTCTTTCCTTTACTCTAGTTTATAGACACCCAAGGATGTCTAGTTTATTCTTTTGCAGAAAGAGCCTTAACTCCTTCTGTTTATAGGGCTTATTCAGCCCTCTTATATTCCAAGTGCACACAATCATGGTGGTTTATGGATAGGTTCAGTACCGGCCCTATCTCCTTGTGAAGTGCTTGGCTCACACTCTTCCAAAATTTTCAACCTATTAGTAGTGATGGCCTCATCAGAATGAGACTGTTGTATTGCTATAGAACTATGCTGACTCCTGCCTGCTTCATTTTTATTGATCACTTGTGTCACTTGTGTCGAGACATCTTCAGTTACTGCCTTTTGCTTACCCCTGCCTGCCTCTATTTGTAGGTTCTCTTCACCTTTCCCATCTAATACCTCTCCCTGCTCTTGTTGTTCCTTTGGCTTCCATTCCTGTATTGTTTTCTTCTTTCTGCCTCCATTCCTTCTTTTTGGAGCCTTAAACTCAGTCTTTTCATAGCTCTGGTGCTTAGTCCTCCAACATTCAAAGTTGTCATGGCCAAAGTGTACACAATCACTGCAAAATTTTGGCCTCCATTCATATGGGATTTCTTGCTGCCTATTTCCTGTTGGAGTAATAATCTCAATACTTTCCAACAGTGGCTTAGTGATATCAACCTTTACTAAGACTCTTGCATAAGAAATTTTGTTAAGGTCAGCCATGAATCTGTCAGTATACATAGGATGTCCAATAGCACTAGCCATTTTACTCAGTGCATCAGCAGTTCGATATCCAACAGGTAAGCTAGGGAAATGAATCCACAATGGTATTGTTGTAATGCACGTAGGATTAAAATAAAAATTTCTTTCTCAATTCTGTAAAATGAAAGGCTTGTTGTGATACGAGTATGGATCTGCTTGCATTACTAGATCCTTTTCTTCAATTGTTGAGAATCTAAACACATAGTAGCCATCACTGTGATACAGAATTTGAGGTTTTGAAATAAAATCCCAAACAGAATCAATATAAGCCTCCATAGATTTCTCATACGGAGCATCACCTCGAACATAACTAATTAAGGCAGTCGCCCAATGGTCGTTCAATTCTCGCACATCTTCCTAAATAATTTGAATAACTATCTTACATCTCGATGACTTCGTGGAACATATTCTATTCCTGCTCGTTTCCTCCTACTTCTGCTCCTGCATGTTGTACTAGATCTGGAGATAGTTGCACTGAAGATCCAGCTTCAGAGAACTGTAATCTTTGTGGAGCTGTTGGTAATTGGCCCTTACACTTTGAATTTCCTTCTCCTTCACTAGATCGATACTGTTCCATTGCTTGTCACTGTTGCATTCATCTTCAACATTTAGCTCATTTTCCTCTCGAATTGGTTGGAATTGAGTAGGAAGGAAGCTATCAAATGTTAACAGAGTGAATGTTTGCATCCTTAAGGTCACCTGAGTTATAGTATTAGTCGTCGTTGCTAGTTGCTTACGCCTTCTAGCGATCGACGGTGCAAGTTAGCCTACCTTGGCTTAACGTGCGCCGAGAGAGACATTAGGCCTTGTTGGATAGGGATTTTACTTTCCTTGTCTTTAGTTATTTTATTTTCTTATTAGAATAAGAATTGTAATCATCAAAGAAGAGACTCTAGGCCTATATAAAGGGTTCTCTTGCCTTGTAGAAGGCAATTCACTTTTTGAGGCTTGCCTTAGTTTTACAATAGAGTATTTTTCTCTATTTTGTCTTCTTTATCCTTGTTTTTTGTTCCAAGCAAGGTGGTGATAGTCTTTATCTTATTTTCAATTGTGTGTGGTGTTTATTTATCACGTTAATTGATTCCAAGTGGTGACTTTAGGAACTTGTTTAGTTCTTGATCTATCAAGAATACATTTCTTGATCTAAATTCGTTCTTTTGATATCATAGAATCATAACTTTCATTGAACTGGTGCAATATCAATATTTACTTGTTTTGAACGAGTAAATAGTCTTTCTTATAGTTCAGATTGTCATCTTTCACCTCGTTTTTGAATCATCAGATTCCGAGTCCTAAAACTTGAGATACGTTATTTCTTGAAATCAACCCACAAACCACGTTTTCGTTTCAAGATCTTGATTCTGGTCGGTTGGTTCTTCGTTAACTCGAAGAATCATATCAAATTTCCCAGTGAGACAATCTATTCAGTTGCAACATTGGTTGATCGACCTTTATGGGTTGTAGACATTGCCAACTATTTGGTTGGCAACTGAATACCTTAAGGATTTTCCTACCAACAAAAGAAAAAGCTTTTTGCAGATGCCAAATATTAGATATGATTCTTACTTGTTCAAATATTGTGCAGATGGTCTCATTAGAATATGTGTCAAGTAGAAATGAGCAACATTTATACCATTGCCATGATGGTGGACTGTCTCCAAGGTGTTACAGGGAGGATTCTTTGGCCTAAAGTCTAATAGATGTTAAATAACAGGTAACATCTCCAAAAAAGATGAAATGCACCTACACTCTATTCAACTATGTGAAATATTTGATGTGGGAATAGATTTGTGGGCCCCTTTTCTCCATCTTATTTATATGAATATGTCACGATGCAAAATTCTAACCACATGGTTGTGATGACACTTAACATCCGCTTGCTAGGCAAGCCAATATTAGCTAAAGAATTAATTAGTTTAACAATTTAAAAGCAAGATATTAAGAATTAAAAACTAAAATACTCTGAATACATATAATAAATCCATAAGTAACGTTGTATATGCTATCCCAGAAATACGGACTCACAAATACATAAGAAACTACAATACTATAAAAAACGATATAAACAGTAAATAAGATAAGAAGGGGACTTCAGGGACTGCAAACACTGTGCAGTTCTACCTCAAGTCTCCTGGATAGATCAAGTCCGAGCAATCTTTACTATGTGCCGTTAGGACCAACATTGGGATTTGCACAAGAAGTGCAAAAGTATAGTATGAGTATAACCGATTCATGTACTCCATTAGTGTCGAGCTTAACCTCGACAAAGTAGTGACGAGGCTATGACAAGACACTCATTATAAACCTGTGCGAGCATAAGTGGAAAACAATAACACATAAATATCGAGAAAACGGATAAACTCATAATAACGGGAGCACAAGGTCAACAAAAAAAGGCCCCAAAATGACATCATCTCATAACCTCATATCACAGTACAGAAAATAGAACATCACAATTACAACACATCATTTTCTGTTTTGCGGTGAGCAACTCGATCCAAATATCATTTCATTTCCTTTCTGTTGCAGTGCGCAACTTGTTCCAGTATCATATAATATCATTAACAACTCAATACAACAAATTCTTAAACCCCAATATAAAAGGATCTAAAGTGTAAAAATCACCAAGGAACTAAGAGTACAAATAGAGAACAACCAACAACTCATGCTCATAAAATATCCTCACATCATAAGCCAACACGAACCGTGATAAGTCATTAACGCAAGAACAATCAAGGGCTCACATAATTGAATATAATATAATAAAATGCAACAAGTAAGGTAAAGGCAATAAAGGCAAGTAAATACATGAAACTGTAAAGGCGTTCATTTAATATGGGTGAGAGCATATTGCAGGTAAAACAGGTAATAATCGAGGAATGAATAAATAGAGACAGGTAATAAATGACAAATAGCAAGTGCGACATAAATAACAAGTAGTGACATGTGGCAATCAAAGTTTGTAATGAGATACAATGTGGAATAAATGATGGCATAATGATAAATAGCCCACCCCGCATGCTTGTACCCATGACATCGCATATACAGTCATCACCTTGTATATACACCATCTTCACACATAATTCATGTAGAATATAGACCAAAAAATTCCTAATTCACTCAAGTCAGAGTTAACTACGACACTTACCTCTTTCCAGAATCAAATCAATAATAAACCACGGCTTTTCCTTTAAAGCAAGCCTCCAAATCATCAGAATCTAGCCAAATATCATTCAAATAATCCAAAACAAGCTTTAGAAACTATCCACGAATAAAAAAGGTTCAATATTTAACTAAATTAATAAAGTCAACCCCGACCCACGTGGTTGAAATTCAAAATTCGGACCAATTTCCGATTAGCCATTCACCCCCAATCCCAGATACATGATTTGTCTCGAAATCAAACCACAATTCGAGGTCTAACTCTCAATTTTATAAAATTCCTAAATTCTACCCTAAACCCCTAATTTTTACCTTGAAATTCATAGATTTGACGAAGAAATTCATGAAAAAGTATGCAAAATTAGAGGTGCTTACTAATGAATTTGGGAAGAAAAAACTCTTTAGAGATCACCTCAATGGAGTCTAGGGTTGAGAACAGGTGTAAAATGAGCTAAGCCCTGAAATTCCACACTTTTATCAACTGCAGGTGTCGCAATTGCGATCATCGCAAATGCGAACCACTGATTGCAACTACGATTAGTGCCTGAGCCTAAAAGATATCGCAAATATGAAAAAGCCTTCGCAAATATGCGAAGGTCCCTTCCCTCGCAAATGCAAACTAAGCTTCACTTTTGCTATGTTGTCCAAAGTTTCCAGTGTCGCAAATGCGACACACCAGTCGCACTTCCTATGACACAACTCTTTGCAAATGTGGCTCCAACTTTGCAAATGCGAAGTGCCCCAATCCCAACCCCTTTGCAAATACGATACATTGACCACAAAAGTAATATTTGCAAGTGCAACTTGGACCTTGCAAATGCGAGATCTGCAGGGTCACACCACCAACAACTTATACTCGGCTATATCAAAACACTCCAAAACTCATCCAACACTCTCCTGAGCCCCTCGGGCTCTAATATGAAAATCCACACAAATGTAATAACATTATAGAAACTCTCTCCCTAACTCAAATCACCAAAATAACATCAAATATTAAGAATCGATTATCAAAACTCAAAATTTTAACTTTGAAACTCATGTTTTCAATTTTTCACATAATACACTAAAAAGTGTTCGGGTCTCCCAGGATCCAACCAAATATGTGTACAAGTCAAAAAAATATCATAAACGAAATCGTCAAAATACCGATCCGGGATTGTTGACAAAAAATGTGGACCACGTGATCAACTTAAACCTTATTTTAAGTCAAAAATCATATTTTCTTTAATTTTCACAGATAACCTATCCGAAAATCGACATAAACTACGCACACAAGTCATAAATCATCAAATTAAACTATGAGGGGTCTCCAAACACGAAATAAGAAACTAATACTCAAAACGACCTATCGAGTTATCATAGAATACATCCTTGTGGTAGTAGATTATGTGTTACGATGGGTTGAGGCCATATCCACATAAAAAATGAAGCACGAATGATGTGTGATTTTCTTAGGAAATATATTCTTACATGATTTGGCACACCACAAGTCATCGTTAATGATAAACTTACTCATTTCATCAGCAGACAATTTTTAGCCTACTAATTAAATATAGTGTAACTCATAAAGTGGGTACACCATCTCATTACCAAATACAAGGGCAAGTGGAAGTTTCCAATCGAGAAATAAAAACAATCCTCAAAAAAATGGTTGGAAGTTCAGAAAAGATTGGGCTATAAAACTTGATGATGTATTATTGGCCGAACAAAATTTAAAATGCCTATTGATACAATCCTTGCAGATTAGTTTATGGAAAAGCAAGTCATTTTTTTGTTGAGCTTGAACACAAAACTTTCCAGGCTTCCAAAACTTGAATATAAAACTAAATTCAGCTGGAAAGAACACATTACTATAGGTAAACGAGCTGGATGAGTTTAAAATGGAATCTTATGAAAATTCAAATAACTTTAAAGAAACTACAAAGAAATGGCATGATAATCTAACTAAAGAAAAAGACTTTAAGATAGGAGACCTAGTACTTCTGTATAACAGTATATTACGGCTCCTCTATGAGAAATTTAAGTATAGATGAACTGGTTCTTTCACTATCACCGAAGTCACTCCTTATGGATCCACTGAAATTCAGCAACAAGAAGGAGGTGATAAGTTTAATGTAAATGGACAACGGCTGAAGCTATATTTAAAAGGAGGTTTTGAAAAATAAATCTTTACAATTCTATTGAATGATTTGAAAGACCACAATAAGTCGAGCTAGTAACATTAAACTCAGAACAACACACCTTCTATTTTCTTAATTATTTGTTGCACAGCCTATCTTAAATATATATTTGATATTAAATAAAAAAAAAGTACACACACATATAGGAATACTAGTCTTAGGATACTCGCATAGCGCATGTATCCCGTCTACATAAATAATTTTTTTAAGTAATCACATAAGCGTTGCCCGTGTATTCCGTATCCATGAGTATTTTTTTAAGCAATCATATAATAGTGTATTAAAGATTGTGTTTGAGTTAAAAAATAGAGTGTAAACTCCTGAAATTGATGAAAGTTGATCCTATATATTTAACTCAAACAAAACAAGTTCAAAACTCTGCATTCAACTTAAACTTTGTTTCAATTTTGTAATTTTATCACTTTATATTTCACATGTTATCATGTTTTTTTTTTTTCAATTTTAGCAAGGACACAGACTATAAAGAGCTTTTTAAGAAGAAGAAAATTAGAAAATTATTGTCACGATCCAAACCGATGGGCCGCGACGGGTGCCTAAGTCCTACCTGTCAAACACCCCTAAGCATGCGTCTAAGATATGAACCTGAATAATATCTGTTGTATTACAAAATTAATATACGTGAAGGAAACCTGTCATCAGGACATATGTACGTATACATGCAGAATACAGTGGGCGAACCGGAAAGGCTGCTCCAAAACTGAAAGCCTCAAAACTGAAAGCCGACAAGGCCACATACAACCCAACTAGACATACTGTCCACAGACCTCTAACAAAAACATAACTGTTCAAAGACGAGGCTGAACCACGTCATACCCACATACAATTATATATATACATATATATATATATATATATATACATACACACACACAAACATATCGTACCAAAATCAAAAGTAGCTCTAGATCAAATAG
This sequence comes from Nicotiana tabacum, assembly GCF_000715075.1. Taxonomy (NCBI): domain Eukaryota; kingdom Viridiplantae; phylum Streptophyta; class Magnoliopsida; order Solanales; family Solanaceae; genus Nicotiana; species Nicotiana tabacum. The sequence goes on from NC_134085.1 coordinate 15,163,269, forward strand.
AGCACGCCAACTCTCACTGATCAAGGATCCTAAGAAGGGGGACCGTTAGCTTGCCTACTTGCACCTGTGGGCATGAAACGTAGGCCCCGTGAAATAGGGCTGAAAAATATACTGAGTATGTAAGGCATGAAAATTAGTATGTAAAAGGCATAGATGAAACATGGAATACAGAAATATATCTTTAGATCTGAATAACTTTATAAATTCTGAAACGTTTATAATGTCATGCACGTGCATATAAATGTCTGCATAGATACATGTGTACATAATATCATCAAGCCACTGAGGGCATCCCATCATATCGTCTCGGCCACTATGGACAACATCATCAACATATACCAGCTGATTAGGTGGTGGTGCGTATATAATGCCGTAACCTTTTCCCATATCCCATATACATATATTTACATATATATGCGTATATAAAGCTATCTGGTCATGGGTCAATGCACATGAGTGAAATGCATGAAAAATACGTTGTTTACCGTGAAAATGGTAACAACAATTAAATTTGTAAATGAGACTCTAAAAAAACGTGATCTATTTTTGTGCTAGTTGTTAGAGCAGTTGATGCTAGGAGTATGAAGTTTAACGATGAGATACAAGTTAAAACGGGGCAGTAATCAAACCGAGGGGCTTGCTGCCCGGGCTTCGGACTGATCGATGAAGGGCCTCAAGGTCGATATCCGGCTCGAGCTCGAGCTATCGGGGGTAACCGGGGAAGGAATAACAGTTAGAATATAATTAAAGAAGGCTCTTTATGGCCAATACCAAGCAATAAATAAAGAACAAGTATGAAAGCAATAGATGCTAAGAGTAGCCTCGGGCAGTTGAGTTAGAGAGAAAAGAGAGAGAGATATTATTGATCTTGTGTAGAATAGTTGGAGCTCTTGCCTACAGAGTGTTAACGACTCCCCTTTTATAAGAGGGGGAGTCCAAACTTAGTACAATATATGTTGAGTGATAAAGGAAATGGGATGGGACAGATAACTAGCTTCATGACGTATATGTAGGCTAATGTTAGGCTGCCCAGGTGGACTTAATCGACTTCGGATACACTCTTCGGAGGCTTCCCGTGTTCGTCGGGGTTTCGGCCGATGCTATCCTTGGCTGGGTGTCGACAGATCTTGAGGGAAATAACCGGCTTGAGGTCCCGAGCCTCTGAGGCGACCTACTAAAGCGATTTGTCAATGAGAAATTGGTCCTCCGATTTCACCGTGCACAGATAGTCTCCGCGTTTCTTAGAGGGAAGCGATAAGAAATGATTTTGACATCCCAATTTATGGGCTCCCATAATGATGTCGTGATGATGGCGCAACCCCTTTTACAAGTGCCAAAGCATTTCACCCTTTTGCTTTTTCAGGGTTGTCCGACGTGTCGTGACTCCTCGTTCTTCGGGGTCATAATGTTGCCGTCGATTCAGCTTCTATGAATGCATTGATTGCGCCTACTGTTACGCTTTTCAAGGGCGATAATGGCGCCGTCGGTTACTTTGCCCTCCCCCCTATAAATGGGGCTTCTTGTGATCAGTTTTTCATCCAAGCATCCTTCGATATCCATCATTTTCCTCCTTTCTTGCTATTTTTGTTCTTTGCCATCTCACCATGTTTGAGGCCTATGGCCTCAAGGTCTCATGCCAACGTCATGCATGCTATGGACCCACTCCCCAACTTTCTTCGGTCGGATGAAGTTGTGGTACTATGATGCTATTATTGTTGTTGCTGTCTCCGTTAGCTCGGGACGATGAAGTAGAGGACCGATTTTGTCCAACTAGGGTAGATACTTGGATTATGCACCGCTACTCAAGAGGGGGCTCGGATTATCCACCATTGATCACCCTCCTTCCTCGACTTGGCGTGTTACACCCCCTTTAGATTCCTGGAGGTATGGCGACACTCTCTACTGGCTGTCGCCTCCCGGGCTGAGGCAACATCTCAAGAAGTGGCTTTATAGTAGTATTACTGGCGGGGTTCGTACTAGCCAGATTTTTCACCTAGCCACTTCTTGTCTTCTTTCGGCTTCTCCTTCGTCACTTTGCTCTTCTCCATCACTTTCCTCTTCAATATCCTTCCTTTTGAAGATGCCATTCTGGGAGGGTCGAGATGAGGTCGTTGCTAATCATTTTGAACGATGGCTTCAAACGCACGATCCTGTTTTGTCGTTGCTAATACTAAGCCTGGATGCGAGTATTCCTTCCGGCCTTTGGTTGATGGAAACGGTTTTGCACGGTGCCCTTTGCGGTTCCTCGGGCTGAACCCGAATAAGGCTAATAACCTTGGGCCGCCGGGACCCTAACTTTGCGTGAGAATGAGGATAATGATTTTGGGCCTCATAATAACCTTTGAGAAGAAATTTGCTCGGGGACCTGTGGACAGGGGATGCTTATGATTTCTTGAAAGCAGTCCCTGAGCGAAGGCTCGCTCATACTCGGACCATCCTAGATAGCACCCAGAGCCTGGTTCGTACGGGAGACGTTCGGAAAACGCTTATATCTTCATAGACTGGTCCCCTTTGATGGAGATCTTCGAAGTCGCGTGCCACCTTTGTGTTGGCGAAGGCGTTGTTGGCTCTCCAGTGCACTGCCTTACTATAGCGGAGGTCTTCGAGATTGGGTACCACCTCGAGGCTGGAGAGGGTGCTATTGGTTAGTGTCTTCGGTCGGCTTCGAATCGTTGCTGATCTTCCCATATATAACATGAGGTTTTTTTCGCCTTCTCAGGGGTTACCCTATCTCACGCAGTTTCTATTTCCCACGCCATGCTTTGGTATTAGCGCGCTTGTACATCTTTCCGCCTTTTAGTCTTTCAATTTTGCGATTGCGATGGCGGCAATGTCGGGATTTATCTGACAGGGGGGGAAGCCCCCCTGGTTTTCGGGATCATCGGGGTCTACTGACTCCATGGTGCCGGTCAATCACGCCCTTAATCGCTGTTTTCGAGGACGGCAGAGACTAGGCATGGAAAAGTCGCTTTACTCGGGTGCTGACCACTGGTATTATACCTTAGGAACCCATATTATCTCTTGGAAAATCGAGTAATACTCTTAGGCAGTGCGCCCGGTGTTTTGCTAGTTTTGCCTATGGCAAGAGAAGATTTAGTAGATGTGTCTTCCTTCCTTCTTCTGTAGTGGTTATACGAGCGTTGTAGGTATCGGGCGGTCCCCTAGGGGCGAGGCTGTTCTCCTACGGAGAGGGGGAGTAGTTGTCAGCTTCCGAGCTAGGGGACTATGGCGATAAATGGGATATGCACTCGCAGTGTGATGGAGCCTTTAGCGGGGCTAAACGGGTCCGTGTCTCTGGCGAGAGAACATCGCCCGAGCCTGCTGTTCCTAAAGTTTTTGGTCCCGAAGCGGTGGTTCCTCTGAGTGATTGTGCTTCAACCGAGGTTGGTTCTTCCAAGGCTGAGGGGGCTGGACCAACAAGGATATGCTCGGCCTTCAAGGAAGTCCGTCGGTTTCACTTTGCGGTGAGTTTCGGCGTAGTCCTTCTATATTTCGTGTTTTCCTTTCCTTATCGAGTTTTTCTTCCGCAGGCCTTTGATAGGCTTATGTCTGAGCTGCTCCATCATGGGACTAGGATTCGGAAAGCTCTGGATGAGGGTGAGTCCATTAGTCTCCTCAGCAAAGAGAAGGAGGTTGAGTTGATGCACTGGTGATATGAGGCGTACCGAAGCTCGAATTACGAGAGCTATTTGATGGAGCAGGTAACCTCTCGTAGTATGTGTTTTACCTTTTTGACCCTTAAGGTTAATCCTTTTGCTTATCTTAGTTGTAGAAAAGGACGGAGGCTCTGGAGTACCTTAGGGGCAAAGCTGACCGAGTCAAGAATGCTTGTGGTGAACTGAGGGCTCAGGTGCAGGCTCAAGCTTTAGAGGAGAAGGGTGCCTTGGCTAAAGTTCCCGCCTTTGAGGCCTATGTGTTAACAAAAATCCATTTGATGTCCCCCCCTCCCCTCCTTCTTCCTCCGTTAGTTTAGCTGCAACGGCCGCAGACTCCGCTTGGCTCGTGACAATGCTTCAGTTCAAGTGGATATGATCGCGAAGCTTGAGTCCGATCTCTCGAAGGTCAGGGCTAAGATAATCGATGCTCTGGCTGAAACAACATTGAGTCGGACTAAGGCTGATCAAGAGATGGCGATTCATTTGAAGGATGCTACTGATTCCCAAGCCAAGCTGAAGTGGGCCCTCGATCGTGAAAGAGGACCGAGGAATATGTTCGTTACAGATCCCGAAGAGAGGTACTCTAAGAGATTGGCGCCAGGGGCTTCGTTCTCTTAGAGGAGTTTGGCTCGAGCAAGGGTGGAGGAACGTGATGCTCGATTACTTCTTGCCGATGTCACGGAGAGCGAAACTGGGGATGATAGGCTGTAGCCTTCTGGAGCGGAGCGTAGAATTCGCCATTTTGTATTTGATATTTGCAGAGCATGTTTGTAAATGGAGAGTGCACATTTTGTGCTTGTAAAAAAGAAAACGTGAAGCTTTATCTCTTTTGTACCTCTTTCCGCATTGCCTTTGACCAGGCGGGCTTGTTTCGGAGTTTGGCGGGAACCCTTAGATTCATAGTACGTTCTAGAGCTTATTAGGCAGGCCCGGAGGCTTTTGTAAGCTCGGTAGACGCGGTCTTTAGTACAAGATGGCATTATAGCTCTTCTGCTTTGCCCAGCTGTTTCGGGCTGAGTCTCCGAGTCAGGCATTGATTCGAGCTTACCTGACCTTCAATCTCCTATGCCTACACGGGCGGACGATAACGACTCTTGTGCCTTGCCCTTAGGCATTTGTATTTAAACTATTTTGGGTTTAGTCTCCGAGTCGTGCTGCGACTCGGGCTCAATTGGCCCTCAAGTTTTTGTGCCTGCATGGGCAAATAAAAAATGGCTTTTGTGCCCAGTCCTTGGGCATTTGCATTTTAACTATTTTGGGTTCAGTCTCCGAGTCGTGTTGCGACTCGAGCTTTAATTGACCCTCAAGTTTTTGTGCCTGCATGGGCAAATGAAAATGACTTTCATATGCCTTGGGTCGAAGCAACCTTTTAGGTATGCGGCCCTGAGGCTCGTGAAGCTGGATATGGTGGCTCTTACGCTTTTGGTCATTGAGACCTTTTAGTGTGTGGCCCTGAGGCTAGTTTTGCTGGCGACAATGGCTCTTACGCTTTTGCCCGTGGGCATATGTAGACTTTGTTTTCCTCTCGTTAAGGTCTTTTTGAAATAATTTTGCCTGACTTTTCGTCGTTTCGGGAAGAACCTCGATTTTAAGTCGTTAGCGGCGATGTTTGAGCACCTCAGAAGGTTTAGCTCGTAGGCTGAGTAGCTCGAAGCCTTGTGATTTGGAGCTGACATGGTCAAAACTCGTTTGCCTGTTGAGGGTAGCCTGTTTTAATCAGTTCTTTTAAAAGTATATTCGAAGTAATGGCCTGCGAATTTGTTAGCGACGGTCGGGCATCCCCGAGTCGCGTTAATTTGGCTAGTGCAAACGAGTAGTCATATGTGTTTGGCCGGAGCCATTTTTTGATCTCGAGTGATAGTTTAGGCATCTACATCGAGGGTATACCCTTTCGGGAGCCTTACAAATGCGACATATAGCCTAAACTTCGGGATTGAGTTTTATGCTTGTAGTAAGGTCTTACAAAATTTTCATGCCTGTTGAGGTTTTACAGTTTTTCATGCCTGTTGAGGTCTTACAATTTTTGTTGCTATGTAAAATGGATCTGGCTAGACCGAGTTTACCCGCTCGGGGTCTTACAACCTTGGGTTTTCCAGTATATGGCGACTGATGGCAATTTCTGAGTCATTGAGTTTGATTAGGCTTGAGGGCCGTTACTCGTGAGCTCGAAATTGCCTTGTTGGAGCCTTATGAGTCCAGAGTTCCGACCCTAAGGTCGTGCAGGTGTTAAATTGTTGACGCAAGTCTCCGAGTATTTTGGGATGTACTTGGTGGAGGGATCCCTATCGTGAGCATGTTGTACTTTCTTTTGGAGTACGAGATGCCTTTGGTGAAAGATACTCTTTGATTGTTTGACGTAAATACATGTTGTTGTGTTGAATAGACCTCTGCTAGACCGAGTTTTCTCGCTCGAGGTCTTATGGCCTCGGGTTTTCAAGTGCGTGGCGATTGGCAACAGTCTCCTAGTACTCAAGGTACCTTTGATGTTGGTGACGCTTGGCGATTTCCGCGTTGCCTTACCTGATGGTCTTGTGATTTTGGAGTTTTGACCCGGCATTCGTTTGAGTGTTGAATTGCTGGCGTCAGTCCCGAATGTTTGGGCCATTTTCGGCGAAGGGATTGCTACCTTACTTTGCGAAGGTGTATTTGACAAAAGGTATTATTTGATTGCTCGGTACAATAGTGCACGTATTTGCCGACGGGAGCCTGGCTATATGGACACGGTTCGTTCCACCATTTTGCCCGGTACTTTACGTTCCTATAGGAACCCCATTTGGCGTTTCAAGACCTTTTCGAATGGGTAGTTATCTGGGGGAATGCTCCTTATCGTTCAAAGTTGTCTGCAAAAGAAATTTTGAGCATTTGTGGAGTTTTCCTTAGAGAGCTCGCAGACGTTGCCTCGTTAAAAACCTTGCCGGTAAAACCCTTCTTTTGGGATAAAAGCTCGGTCGAAGGAAAAGAGTGCAACAGGTGCATTTTTAAAGCCTCAAGGTCTTTGGGCAATGTTAGCGTTCCGACTACTCCGATCGAGTGCCTGCATAAGGTTTAGTCCTAAATTTGAAACAAAAAGGGAGATGGTCGTACCTTGAAGTAAGATATGCTGGCGATGCCTCGGGGTTGATTCGTTACAATCGTGAGGGCCGATCTATTTCAATTGCCTAAGGCGAATACGCAGTATGGTTCTTCACTTCATTTTGTCAAGTTCGACCAAGGGTGAGGCCCGATTCTCCCTTTGGTTTATTCGGGGGAGGAGGCATGATTGTTAGTACCACATCGTGTATTGCGAACATTTCCCTCGCCGCGTGCTGTTCTCCGTAGACGGTTTTAATTGCTCCCTTTGTTGGAAATTTTATCATCTGGTGAAGGGTGGATGGCACTGCTCTTATGTAATGTATCCAGGGTCGCCCGAATAAGGCGTTATACCTCATGTCTCCTTCGATGACATGGAATTTGGTGTCTTGGGTCATGCCGGCCACGGCAACCGGGAGGATGATTTCTCCTTTCGTTGTTTCGCTTGCCATGTTGAATCCATTGAGGACCCGAGTGACAGACACGATTTGGTTGAGCAATCCGAGATGCTCTATCACCCTTGACCTGGTAATATTAGCCAAGCTACCTAGATCCATGAGTACACGTTTTATTTGAAAAAATTCACAAGGAAGGAGATTACCAGTGTGTCGTTGTGGGGTTGAGACAGGGTCTCGGTGTCCTCTTTGCTGAATGTGAGGGCATCTTCGGGGATATATCCCTGAGTCCGCTTTTCTCTGTTGATGGATATTTTTGTTCTTCTCATTACAGGTTCCTTCAGGGCATCAGCGCCCCCCCATGATCATGTGGATGACATGTTGCGGCTCGTTTGCCTCATTTTTCTTGGTTGCCTCCTTTTCTCGGAACTGATTTTTGTCTCGATCGCTGAGGATTTCCCAAAGATGTCCTTTGTTAAGCAGCCTAGCTACCTCTTCCCGTAGCTGATGACAATCCTCGATCCTGTGGCCGTGTGTGTTGTGAAACTCGCATACTAAGTTATAATTCCTTTGCAAAGGATCTGACTGTATAGGTTTGGGCCACTTGGCGTCTCTGATTTTACTGATGGCAAATACGATGTCTGACACATCAACGTTGAGTTTGTATTCTGACAGGTGGGGCGCACCCGTTGGCACTATGTTTCGATCGAACCTGGTTCTGTTGCTGAGCCCTCAAGGGTCTTGTCCTTGATCCACTCTCCGATCATTGCGAGGTAGGTTGCGCCTCAGGGCATTCCTCCTATCCTCGAGGTATGGCTGATACCTTTCTTTGTTTGGTTTTGCCTTTGCCGGGAGCCTGCTTGGGTATACTGAGCCTGAAGGGGCTTCCAACTGGTCATCCTTGGCCCTGATCTTCGACTGGTACCGGTTGTGGACGTCCGGCTAGGTCACGGTTGGATACTCGATCAGGTTTTGTTTCAGCTGTTTCGAAACCACTGAGCTTTGTTTGTTTAGGCCTTGGGTGAAGGCCTGCACTGCCCGGTCGTCGGAGACTGGCGGCAGCTCCATCCGTTCCATCTGAAAGCGAGACACGAATTCCGGCTACATCTCTTTTTCTCTTTGCTTGATTTTGAAAACGTCGGACTTCCTTGTCGCCACCTTAATGGCTTCGGCATGTGCCTTTACGAAGGAGTTAGCTAGCATGGCAAATGAATCTATTGAATTAGAAGCCAAGTTGTGATACCATATCATGGCCCCCTTCAAGAGTGTTTTCCCAAATTTTTTCAGCAATACGGACTCGATCGCGTCAGTCTTTATATCGTTGCCTTTTACCACACAGGTATAGGTAGTGACGTGTTCATTAGGGTCGGTGGTCCCATTGTATTTAGGGAGTTCCGGCATTCTGAACTTCTTTGGAATAGGCTTCGGGGTCGCTTCCTCGAGGAACGACCTTTGTATGAACTTCTTCGAATCCATGCCCTTGAGGACTGGGGGCGCACCCGGGATCTGGTTGACCCTAGAGTTGTAGGTTTCGACCTTCTTATCGTTGGCTGCTATCATTTTCTCGCCTGACTCGATCCTTTTGGTGAGTTCCTCCAGCATTTTTACGATGGCGGGATTGGCTACCGATCTATTATTACTAGATCTCTCGGGTACTTGTTCGGCGGGGGGAGCTGTTTCAGGCGCTGCTGTGCTGGGATTCATCGGATGGCTTTATAACTGAGCGATGGCCAACTGTTGTGCCTGCAACATTTCGAAAATAACATAAAGACTAACTTCCTGTTCTTCCCGGGCTAGGGTTTTTTGGGCTTCCTATCGGTCGCCATGCCGTATGCTCCTGTCGGTGTGTGAGGTTTTGTCGACCTGTTGTGCATCCTGTGAATCCGCGTCCGCTAAAATCAGTCCGAGCACGTTATCGGGATTCTATGGTGGCGCGCCGATAGCCGGAACAACCATGCCATTTTCCTTGTGGTTTTCGAGGTTGTCGTTCTCGACTCTGTTTACAGAGCCAGACATTTTGACTTGAAATCAAAGATCTTGAACAAGAAAAACATGAAAGATAACTTGTTTTTGTGTAATGAAACTAGCAAGAAAATAATCACTATTATTTTTAGCCCCACAGTGGGTGCCAAACTATTTACTATGAAAATGGTAACAACAATTAAATTTGTAAATGGGACTCTAAAAATATGTGATCTATTTTTATGCTAATTGTTAGAGCAGTTGATTCTAGGAGTATGAATAACGATGAGATGCAAGTTAAAATGGGCCAGTAATCAAACCGAGGGGTTTGCTGCCCGGGCTTCGGACTGATCGATGAAAGGCCTTGGGATCGATATCCTACTCGAGCTCGAGCTATCGGGGGTAACCGGGAAGGAATAACAGTTAGAATATAATTAAAGAAGGCCCTTTATGGCCAATACCAATCAATAAATGAAGAACAAGTATGAAAGCAATAAATGCTAAGAGTAGCCTCAGGCAGATTAGTTAGAGAGAAAAGAGAGAGATATATTATTGATCTTGTGTAGAATAGTTGGAGCTCTTGCTTACAGAGTGTTAACGACTCCCCTTTTATAAGAGGGGCAGTCCAAACTTAATACAAGATACGTTGAGTGATAAAGGAAACGGGATGAGACAGATAACTAGCTTCATGACATATACGTAGGCTAATGTTAGGCTGCCCAGGTAGACTTAATCGACTTTGGATAGACTCTTCGGAGGCTTCCCGTGTTCGTCGGGGTTTCGGCCGATGCTATCCTCGGCTGGTATCGACAAATATTGAGGGAAATAACTGGCTCGTAACCTACTGAAGCGATTTGTCAATGAGAAATTGGTCCTCCGATTTCACCGTTCACATACGTAATAACCTCAATATTCTTTCTGGATAAACTTTTCCAACTACGTATTATTCTGAGACCCATGAACAGAAGATAATAATAATTTTCATGGAGAATCAATAATATAGACACCCCTAATAATTCTATGAATAGAGTAATTTATGGAAACTGTGTGTTTGCTCGTTTTTTCAGTATAATTTGGACCATGCCAAAAGAAAAAAGGTAGGGCCTTAACATACCTGTTCCTTGAATTATTTGATCGAAGTAAAGCTTCTGCTTCCGTGAAATACATTGGAACGAGAGGATGAAGCTTCAGCTCTGAATTTGAACGAAACCTTGCTATGGATTTAACAAAATTGTTGTTGTTCTTTGAATTTTCAATTCGAAATTTGGCTAAAGAATTTGGACGAACTTATTCCACTTCTCACGTCTTTCTTTTGAAACCAAATACAGAATGCTTTCATTTAATGAGTTGCTTACTTAGTTTTCTAGGTAATGATAAGTCTTATTTGCTAAGACATTTAAGTCATGCCTTGGTTGAAATCATGAAGAGCCATCTGGCAGAAATGACTACTTAGTCATTTCCAATTGTGTGGCTTTTTGCCACGTTTGGAGGGGGAGTTATTTTAATAATTTTTTTATCCACTTATTAGTTAACCGAATAATGTTATGTTACTTGGTAATTAATCAATTATCCTTATAATTTAAAAATTACCATAAATTACTTAAAATTCTATTTATTTTTAAAGAATACTTCATCTATACTTTATATATTATACTATCGTGGTCATATCGTACCTTGCATGGTACTAGTTCATAATTAACAGGTATTATCACTCGACCCGTATTTTATTCTAAATTGGCCACTTTCAACGGAACTCATTTTCTTTACTCCGTGTATCCCTTTATCCTTCATAACACTTATTTATCGCTTGTTATAAATAGCGAAAGTACGTTAACGTCAAAATGATCTCATCCCCAAGTCTACGTCGGTTAACTGAAAACTAAATTTTAACGTACAAAAATGCGAGATGTAACATCCTTCCTCCCTTATAAACATTCGTCCTCGAATGTTCAACTCCCCGTAATCCATATAACGTTGGCAGGGTCGCCTCTATAATAACACCACTACCAACTTTTACCATAGAAGCTCAATAATCCAATGACACACAGGACCATAATTATGAATAATGACAATGGTCTCACATGACCAACGACAATAACCGACACAAGAATTTATACATGTACCTTATGGTTATGACGTCTTAGTCGGATCCTTCTACGGAGGAGGAAATAAGTAGGGATATCTAGACTTCTTGTCTTCCTCGACCTCCCAAGTCATTTCTTCCACATTGTTTTTCCTCCAAAGTACTTTCATGGAGGGTACCTCCTTATTTCGTAGCTTGCAGATTTGACGGTTTAGAATGGCAACCGGAGTTTCCTCGTATGACAAGTCCTCTATAATCTATACATCATTCATGGGAACCACTCGGGTAGGATCGCCAATGCACTTTCGTGACATAGATACGTGAAAAACCGGATGGACGGACTCCAGTTCCGAGGGCAATTCTAACTCATAAGCTACTCGTCCCACTCTCCGAATGATCCTATAAGGACCAGTATACCGTGGGCTAAGTTTGTCTTTCTTGCCAAACCTCATCACACCTTTCATAGGCTACACCTTTAAGAATACCAGTCATCAACCCCGAATTCTAAGTCTTGTCGCCACACATCAGAATATGACTTCTGACGACTTTGAGCTATCAATAGTCGATCCCGAATCAACTTTACTTTTTCTATGGCTCGCTGAACCAGGTCTGGCCTGTATAATCCATATTTTTAACATCAAACCACCCTATAGGCGACCTACACTTCCGTCCGTAAAGAGCTTCGTATGGAGCCATCTGAATACTAGAATGATAACTATTATTATATGCGAACTCAATAAGCGGCAGATGATCATCCTAGCTACCTTTAAAGTCTATTACACAAGCTCGTAACATATCCTCCAGTGTTTGAATAGTATGCTCAGCCCATCTGTTTGTCTAGGGATGAAATGTTGTACTAATACTTACTTGAGTCCCAAATCCTTTTTGGAAGGACCTCTAGAAATTAGATGTAAATTGAGCTCCTCTGTCCGAGATAATAGATACAGGGACACCATGCAATCGTACTATCTCCTTGATATAAAGCCTCGCATAATCCTCTGAAGAATATGTAGTTCTGACGGGCAAACAATGGGCTGACTTTGTAAGCCTATCCATAATCACCCATATCGAATCGAAGTTACGCTAGGTACGAGGTAAGCCTACAATGAAGTCCATATTGATTATTTCTCATTTCCAAGTCGGAATCTCCATAGCCTACAATAATCCACCAGGTTTCTGATGCTCAATTTTAACCTGCTGACAGTTAGGACACTAAGCAACAAACTCTGTTATATCCTTTTTCATCTGTCCCACCAATACACCTCCCTGATATCATGATACATCTTTGTTGCTCCTGTATGGATAGAATAACGAGAATAGCGAGTTTCTCCCATAACATGCCAACACAGCCCTACAACATTAGGCACACATAATCACCCTTGATATCTAAAGACCCCATCTTCTATAATTTCAAACGGTGTCTTCTCCTTCTGAAGAGTGGTATCCCTATAATGAACTAGCACATGATCCTCGTACTGGCGTTCCTTTACTTCAGTTACTAAAGAGGATGTTGCCGTCTCCTGAATAGTAATTCCAACATCACATGAGTTCAGTAACTAAACTCCAAGGCTAGTTAGATGATGAATCTCATGGGCTATTCCTCTCTTTTCTGGTCAGAAATATGATAGGCTACCCATAGATCTACGGCTGAGGGTGTCGGTTACTACGTTCGCCTTCCCCGGCTGGTATAAAATATCAACATCATAGTCTTTAAGTAGCTCCAACCATCTCCTTTGACGTAGATTCAATTCCTTTTGCTTGAAGATGTACTGGAGGCTCTTATGATCCGTATAAATATCAACATGAATGCCATACAAGTAGTGCCTCCACATTTTTAGTGCATGAATTACCGCGGCTAACTCTAAATTGTGGGTCGGGGTAGTTCTTCTCGTGCTTTCTTAGTTGTCTAGAAGCATAAGCTACAACCTTACCATACTGCATCAACACACAACCCAATCCAACGCCTGAAGTGTCACAATAGATCACATAACCATCGGTCCCTTCTGGGAGTGTTAGAACCAGTGCTGAAATTAGTCTGTCCTTTAATGCCTGGAAACTCCGTTTGCAAGCATCAGTCTATTGAAACTTTGCTCCCTTCTGAGTCAACTTTGTCAAAAGTGCTGAAAGGGAAGAAAATCCCTCTACAAATCTCCTGTATTAACCTGCCAAACCAAGAAAGCTATGAACCTTCATCGGTGTTGTGGGTCTAGGACAAGTCTTCACTGCCTCAATCTTTTGTGTATCCACCCGGATGCCCTCACCCGAAATGATATGCCCAAGGAAAGTTACAGAGTTTAACCAGAATTCATTTTGCATACAACTTCCCTTCTTGTAGAACTCTAAGCACAATACGCAGATGACCAGTATGCTCATCCTCTGAACGAGAATATACCAATATATCGTCAATAAATATAATTACGAACAGATCTAAAAAAGGCCTGAACACACGGTTAATCAAATCCATGAATACTGTTGGGGTATTGGTCAGACCGAATGATATAACCCAAAACTCAAAGTGCCCATATCTAGTTCTGAATGCTGTCTTTGGAATATCTTCATCCTTAACCCTTACCTGATGGTACCCAGACCTCAAGTCTATTTTTGAAAAACACTTGGCACCTTGCAACTGATCAAATAAATCATTAATTCTCGGGAGCGGGTACTTATTCTTAATCGTCACCTTATTCAGCTGCCTATAATCAATACACATTCGTAAGGAACCATCTTTCTTTCTCACAAACAAAATAGGTGTTCCCCATGGTGACATATTACGTCTGATAAAGCCTTTTTCAAACAAGTCCTTTAGTTGTTCTTTCAACTCTTTCAGCTCTGTGGGGGCCACTCTATAGGGAAGAATAGATATTGGGTGAGTATCTGGTAGTAGGTCAATAGAAAACTCAATTTCTCGCTCTAGCAGGAGACTCGGAAGCTTATCAGGAAAAATATCGGGAAACTCATTCACCCCATGGATGGATTGAATGGTTGGTGACTCTACTTTCATATCCTGAACCCGAACTAAGTGATAAATACAGCCCTTTCTGATCATCTTCCCTGCCTTAAGATAGGAAATAAATCTACCTCTCGGTGATGCCGTGTTACCTTTCCACTCCAAAATAGGCTCCCCTGGAAATTGAAATCGGACTATCTTTGATTTACAATCAACGTTGGCATGACAAGAAGCCAACCAATCCATACCCATTATAACATCAAATTCTACCATATCTAACTCAATTAAGTCTACTACGGTAGGTTGACCATGAACTATTGTTATACAACCCCTATATACCTGCTTAGCTATCACTGAGTCCCCAACAGGTGTAGACACCTCAAAAGGTTTAACCAATTCAGGTTTTATTCCAAACTTACCAGCAACTAACAGAGTAACGTATGATAAGGTGGAACCTGGGTCAATCAGTGCATATACATCATATGAGGAGACTGATAATATACCTGTAACAACATCAGGCGATGATTCCTGGTCCTATCGTCCTACCTACGCATAAATGCGGTTCTGAGGGCTGCTCGAGCTAGATGTTCCGCCTCTGCCTCTACCACGACTCATTGGTGCTTGGGGACCTTACCTAGGGGGCGTACTGATGATGACAAACCAGCTACAGATCCCGCTAGCTGAGCTATGCTTGCATCACCTCTCATCGGACAATCCTTCATAACGTGGCCCGGATAACCACAAGTATAACAAAAACCTAATCCCATATGGCACTACCCGATATGCTGCATACCACATTGAATACATCGTGGCAAGGGTGGCCTCATCTAATTTGACTCACCCCTATACTGAGAACCTGAGGCCCTAAAATTCTGACCAGACCCTGAATATGTAGAACGATCAAATCTCTTACCACCAAACTGAGGGGGTATGCTAGCTGATGGCTGGGCTGGATACCTCGGGTACTGTTGCCTCTGACCACCTCGAAACTCACCTGAAGGACCCGAAGACCTCGCTCTCTTATTCTGGGCCCTATCATGCTCACGATCGGCCCTCTATTTTTGTTTACGCTCCTCTACACCCTAAGCATATGCCTGAATATGATAAATATCCATGTCTGGTTGAAGTAAGACCGACATACAATCATTAAGCAAGTGAGGCTCTAATCCCATCACGAACCGGTGAACCCGATCCTCCATCTTAGATACAATAGTGGGAGCAAACCTAGCCAACGAATCAAACTGAAAATTGTACTCCCAAACACTCATGTTACCCTATCGAAGGGTCAAAAACCTATCAACTCTGGCTCGTCTAAGCTCTGGTGGCAGATAATGATGAAGAAAAGCTTCTGTAAACTCCTACCATATCGTTGGAGGGGCATCCTCACCTCTGGACAATTCCCAAGACTCATACCAATTAACTGCAACATCTCGGAGTCTATAGGAATCTAGCTCAACTGACTCAGTCATAGTGGCCTTCATTACTTGTAACGTCCTCTGCACTCTATCAATAAATACCTGAGGGTCTTTGTTTGGATTTTCTCCTATGAATACCAAAGGGTCTAAATTAATAAATCCACGAACCCTCGCACTCATGGACCTATCTATGTGACAAATACCTACTTCCTGACACCGAGCCTGTGCGGATACTAATCGGGTCAATAACTGAATAACATCTCTCATCTCCTGACCCGACGCATCCGGCTGAGGTGCTAAATATACATGGGCGGGGGCTGGAGCTGGTGCCCCTCGGAGCTCTTCTGGAAAAGGCGGGGTATGCGAAGTCTGAGATGGAACCTCACCATGAGACTCTCCCCCCTAGTAACTCATGGCGCTCAACTAGTAGTCTCACCGGCCACAGACTTTCCCTTATAGGCGGCCGTACTCTTTGGAGGCATCACTGAAAATATAGCATATTGTTAGGAACATGAATTCTTGTATCGCACGATCTGTGATAAAAATAGAGGATAACATCCTATATGTCCTGTAACCTCCTATTTATAAGTGTGGTGTACGACACACCCATAAACAAGACTCTACTAGACACGGTCTGAAGACAGCCCTAGGACAGAACTGCGTTGATACCACTTTTTTCACTACCCAAACCGATGGGCCGCGACGGGTGCCTGAGTCCTACCTGTCAAACACCCCTAAGCATACGTCTAAGATATGAACCTGAATAAAATCTGGTGCATTACGAAATTAACATACGTGAAGGAAACTTGCCATCAAGGCATATGTACGTATACATGCAGAATACAGTGGGCGAGACGACAAGGCTTCTATAGACAACTATATACCCAAAACTGAAAGCTAACAAGGCCACATACAACCCAACTAAACATACTGTCCACAGACCTTAAATTGAAACATAACTATACAAAGACGAGACTGAGCCACGTCATACCCATATACATATACATATATATATATACAAACATATCGTACCAAAATCAAAAGCATCTCTGGATCAAATGGAGCACGCCAACTCTCGCTGATCAGGGATCCTAAGAAGGGGGACCGTCAGCTTGCCTACCTGCACCTGCGGGCATGAAACGCAGGCCCCGTGAAATAGGGCATCAGTACGAAAAATGTACTGAGTATGTAAGGCATGAAAATTAGTACGTAAAAGGCATAGATGAAACATGGAATATAGAAACATATCTTTAGATCTGAATAACTTAATAAATTTTGAAACGTTTATAATGTCATGTACGTGCGTATAAATGTCGTGTCATGCATAGGTATGGGTGTACATAATATCATCAAGCTACTGAGGGCATCCCATCATATCGCCTCGGCCATTGTGGACAACATCATCAACATATACCAGCTGATCAAGTGGTGGTGCGTATATAACGCCGTAGCCTTTTCCCATATCCTATATACATATATTTACATATATACGTATAAGCCATCTGGTCATGGGTCAATGCACATGAGTGAAATGCATGAAAAATACGTAATAACCTCAATATTCCTTCTGGATAAACTTTTCCAACTGCGTATTATTCTGAGACTCATGAATAGAACATAATAATAATTTTTATGGGGAATCAAGAATATAGACACCCCTAATAATTCTATGAATAGAGTAATTTATGGAAACTGTGTGTTTGCTCGTTTCTTCAGTATAATTTGGACCATGCCAAAAGAAAGAAGGGAGGACCCTAACATACATGTTCCTTGAATTATTTGATCGAAGTGAAGCTTCTGCTTCCGTGAAATATGTTGGAACGAGAGGATGAAGCTTCAGCTTCTGAATTTGAACGAAACCTTGCTATAGATTTAACAAAATTGTTGTTGTTCTCTTTGAATTTTCAATTTGAAATTTGGCTAAAGAATTTGACAAACTTATTCTGCTTCTCACGTCTTTCTTTTGAAACCAAATATAGAATGCTTTCATTTAATGAGTTGCTTACTTAGTTTTCTAGGTAATGATAAGTCTTATTTGCTAAGACATTTAAGTCATGCTTTGGTTGAAATCATAAAGAGCCATCTGGCAGAAATGATTGTGTGGCTTTTTTCCACGTTTCGGGGGTGGGAGGGGAGTTATTTTAATAATTTTTTTATCCACTTATTAATTAATCGGGTAATGTTATGTTATCCGGTAATTAATCAATTACCCGCGTAATTTAAAAATTACCACAAATTACTTAAAATTTTATTTATTTATAAAAAATACTTTTTATATTATACTACCGTGGTCATATGGTACCTTGCATGGTAGTAGTTCATAATTATTTGGTATTATCGCTCAACTCGTATTTTATTCCAAATTGGACACTTTCAACGAAACTCGTTTTCTTTACTCTGTGTACCCCTTTATCCTTCATAACACTTATTTATCGCTTGTTATAAATAGCATAAGTACGTTAACATCAAAATGATCTCATCCCCGAGTCTACGTCGGTTAACTAAAAACGAAATTTTAACGTACGAAAACACGAGATGTAACAATTATTCTCAAGTTCATTCTAAAAGATACAAATTGGATCTACTAAATGACACAAGACACACTCTTTTTTTCTTTGTCGCGAGCAAAATGAAAATTATTTTATTTCTTTAAGCAATAATTAATACTTTATGAATTATTTTCAATAAATTTTAAGAGAATAAGTTACTATTGCAAAAAGTTTGAATCCAACAACTTCATTTTAATTTAAAAAAATGCTGGAATGTACATGTGAAGAAAAGCAAAAGAAAAGAAATATATAAATCATAATACAAAAGATTTAGATTATTAAAATTGTGATTGAGTCACGACCCGAATTTTCCATCGTCGGGATCGTGATGGTGCCTACTCGTGAAAGCTAGGCAAGCCAACTACTATGATTTTAACATATTAGCAATTAACCCAAACAGAGGTAAATCGTAACTAAAGCTAAGCAGATATAAAGTGCAAAAGTGTTATAACAATTCAAAATACTCCAATACATGTCTACCCCAATGATCTGGTGTCACAATTTCACGAACATCTACAAATTTCTACAAACTCTGGTTTAGAAAGAAAAGTACAACTATTCTCGAAATGAAAGGAGACAACAGAAAACTAAAGCGAGGAAAGGGGAACTTCAGGCTCTGCGGACACCAATAGATCTACCTTGGTCTCCCTGGACTGAAAGCAACTACCTCAAGCTACTCACAAGGTCCGATACCAAGATCTACACAAAAAGTGCAGAGTGCAGTATCAATAGAACCGACCCCATATACTGGTAAGTATCGAGCCTAACCTCGGCGAAGTAGTAACGAGGCTAGGACATGAAAACCATATAAACTCGTGCAGTTAAATCATATACGAACAGAATAAAAATAACATAAAATAACAAATAAAGATGGAAAGAGGAACATACTACGGGGATTATCAAATCCTAACAATAATTCAATAGAAAAGCATAATGAACACCATATTTGTATCAACAGGAATAATAAAATAGTAACACGTGCACGACATCAGCCTTTGTGCTGTTACTCTCGTCCTCACCATAAGAAACAACAGAATTGACACGACATCACCCTTCGTGCATTAACTCTCATAATCATGGCACGACATCACCCTTCGTGCATTAACTCTCACAATATCGGCACGATACCACCCTTCGTGCACTAATAGTCAAAATATCGGCAAGGCATCACCCTTCGTGCATTAACACTCACTCATAATATCATGCACGACATCACCCTTCGTGCTTTACACTCTTCTTCACCCAAACAATAGAAACAATACATCCCAGCGAGGGAATCAACAACATAAACAATAACCTCCCGGCAAGGGAGTCAGTTATAACCAATCTCGTTTCAACAGTTAACTTCACAAGATAAATCTCAACTTGATCTAATACTCAACAATGGTAAATTACCAAGAAATTATCATAAGCCTTGTTCAACAGTGATAATCATCATATTAAGCATTGACAGTACATAATAAGAGTCACAACAATCATAGTATAAGACTCACGGACATGCTAGACACTAACGTATAGATATTCGTCACCACACCTATACGTCGTACTCAATACCAACACATAGCAAATAAGACCGCAACACTTATTCCCTCAAGTTAAGGTTAGACCAAACACTTACCTCAATTTCACAGAGAAAATCAAGCCTCAATTACCGGATTTACCTCTCGGTTCCACTTCCAATCCGCTTGTATCTAGTCATAATTTACTTAATAATATCAATAAATGCTAAATAAACCAATTCTAATGCATGAATATAGATTTCCTAATGTTTTCCCAAAAAGTCAAAAATTGACCCAAGGACCTGCTTGGTCAAAACTCGAAGTTCGAACCAAAACCCGACTACCCATTCACCCAAGAACTCAAATATGCAATTGGTTTTGAAATCCGACCTCAATTTGAGGTCCAAATCCCCAAATTTTGAAATTCCTAATTTCTACCCAAGAACACCCAATTTCCCATGAAAAACCCTAGATTTTGAGATAAAACCATGTAAAAAGATGAAATAGATTGAAGAAAAAGAGTTAAGATTCATTTACTTATGATTTGGGGAAGAACTTGCTCTAGAAAAATCGCCCTTAGGAGTTTAGGTTTTGAAATTTTGAAGAATGAAGTGAAAATCCAATCTAAAATCTCATTTAACAGGTTGCAGTTATCGCAATTGCGATTAGGGGTTCGCAATTGCGAACCCTTTGAATTTCTGCTGCCTTCGCATTTGCGATACATATGTCGCATTTGTGACCTCTGGGGCCTTTGCAATTCCGGCCAAGGTTTTGCATTTGCGAGATTGGCCTTCCCAGGCCTTCTTCACATTTGCGACATTATTGTCGCATTTCCCAGGCCAACAGACTTCGCATTGCGAAGCCTGATCTCGCATTTGCAAGGTCAGAGGCCTGTGCAAAACACCAAATGCATTGCTGAGTTTTCCCAAGTTCTAATCACTCCGTGGCCTATCTAAAACTCACCCGAGCCCTTATGGCTCCAAACCAAACATGCACGCAAGTCTAAAAATATCATACTGACTTGCTTGTGCGATCAAATCATCAAACTAACAGCAACAACTATGAATTTAACCTCAAATTCATGAAATTCATAAGATAGTTCAAATTTTCTCTTTTCTCAACCTAGGGTCCGATTTATATCAAATCAACTCCGATTCTTACCAAATTTCACAAGTTTGACTTAAATATTATTTTAAACCTGTATCGGGCTCCGGAACCAAAATATGGACCTGATACCATCAAGATCACACACCATTTCATTTCCAAAAGTTCTTATATTTTCCATCAAATAATTTTCTTTAAAAATTCTTTTCTCGGAGTAGAGACCTCGGAATTCGATTTCGGGCATACACCCAAGTCTCATATGTTACTACGGACCCTATGGGACCGTTAAATCACGAGTCTGGGTCCATTTACAAAAAATATTGACCGAAGTCAACTTTAACCAATTTTTAAAGGCCAAATTCAATATCTTTCTTAAATTTCACATAAAAGCTTTCCGGAAATGCACCCTGACTACGCACGTAAATTGAGGAGAAAGAAAATAAGGTTTTCAAGGCCTCGGAACCTAGATTCAGATTCTAAAATACAATATGACCCTTTTGTCATGGCCCCAGTTTGCCCTCCGTGAACAATCGTGATGACACCTACTCTCTAAGACTAGGTAAGCCTAATAATTTGCGAAAAAAGGAATCAACAGATAAAAACTAATAGAAACTGCAGATAAACAAAATGAAAATGTTTAAGATGCCGCTCGGCATATACAAATACACACTCTCAACTAAAAAGATCTCCCAAAACCTGAAATTAGGGCTGCTTATCGGGCGGGTTGGGCAGTTATTTACTCTTAACGGTTTGGCTTATTGGTTATCGACTTTTAATTGTATTAATCCGCTAGCCACCTGATAAGATATCAGGCGGATTGATATCGGTTTAGCTCTTATCGGGTGGTTTATCGGCCTAAAAATTCATATATATATATATATATATATATATATATATATATATATATATATATATATATATATATCATTTATACATTCACGAGCCTCAGACATTGGCATGCCAGTGATTAGTTTTGTTAACTGGAAACTTGATTTAAAAGGATATTGCTAACCAGCAAGAATTTCCAACATGGAAAATACTTGTTCATCTCCATAATTTTTGTATAGCTATATGTTGGCTTCTGCAAATAAGGTTCAGATGATAGCATGGCTGCTTTGATCTACGGTGAAGATGGGGTTTCCTTTAGTTAACTTTTTCGCTCAAAGATCAAGAATTATGCAAGTTATATGGGACATCACTGACCATCTTGGGAATCAAACTCTGTAGCTTTCTATTCGTAATATCAGGGATAATAGAGAAGTGCAGGAAGAGAGTTAAACCTCCACACCCACCCCCTTTCGAAAACCCAAAATGGTTGCAATATCAATGTTTCCTATTGTTAACCATAAGACCACTTCACCATTCTCAGAAAAACCATAAGAAATACTTTAACTGGCCATTAGATTTTCTTCTGTTGAATTTCACTGTCTTTCAAAAGAGTTTCTATTTGAAAAATAAAGCGCTGACCAATAACATGATTGCTTCAAATATGAGAATGCACAGTTGATATCAGTTTGACGGTATTATGATTTGTGATTACATTATGTTGTTAGTTGCCCGTTTAAACTGCTTGGTTTATATATATATATATATTCTTAACGGGTTAATAGATTAGCCATTAAGAAAATTGAATAATCCGCCTCCAAACCGATAAGCCGTTAATAAAAAAATTTTAATCTGTTTCCCGTCCGTTAAGCCATTAAGCCGTTACCCGTAAGCCATTAAGCTTCGGTTCGGTTTTTGGTTTTGAACATCCCCAGCCGAAATCTTATGAAATCACAAGCTAAGGATACTACATAGTGATCTAACTCCAAAATGTCTAAATCAAAGTAAATACAGAAGGGATATAACTACAAGAGAGAATGGAGAGGGGCTCCTCGGTCTGCGGACGCGGCAGATATACCTCGAAGTCTCTGAAGAATCGCCTCGCCTCAAAGATGGTAGGGCTGAGCCGAAGAACCTAGATCTGCACATAAAAACACATGTGTAGGAAGGGCATGAGTATACCGCAGTGTTACTCAGTAAGTGCCAAGCCTAACCTCGGTCGGGTAGTGACGAGGAAAGTCAGTGCCCCACTGATTATAGATGGAAAACAAGGTAAAACAGTATAGAATACGCCAATATAATTAAAGTGCTAACAGTTTATAACAAATAAAAACACAGAAAGAATCTAACTCAGTACACGAAAATAACAACTGGGGATCTCCCGGGATACTGTCTCGTAGTCCCAAATGTAAATGTGCAAGGGAAACTCCCAGAATACCAAATCCATAGTCCCAAAGTAAATATCCAGTACGGGAAATCTACTGGGTGCTGTCCCTCAGTCCTAATCATAAATGTACAGGGGGATCTACCGGAATACCGATCCGTAGTCCCAAAGTAAACAAGCAGGGGTATCTCCCGGGATATCGTCCCATAGTCCCAAAGTAAACACACAACAGCAACACGAAGAATATTCAATTCAATCCAATTTAATACCAAGGCAAAGTAGGTAGTTCTAACCTAGCATGTTGCACAGAATTCAAATAAAGCAGTTTGAACAAGTAAAGCAATTAAGTCACTTAGACATGCTTCCCTAAATTAACAGTAGACTTAAATTACAAGTAATGTACGACAAGGAAGAAAACACAATTATAGTTACTTAATGAAAACGGGATTTTCAACAATTAGCACATGTACGCACTCGTCACCTCACGTATAAGGCATTTCATATATCGACAATACCAAATCCTAAGAGGAGCTCCCCTACACAAGGTTAGACAAGCCACTTACCTCGAACCAACTCAATCAACTCGATATCACGTTCTTGCCACGAGTACCCAACTCCAAATAGCCCAAATCTATTCAAAGTAATTGTATAATATAAATATAACTTCAAGTAACTAATTCAACTAATTAATTCGAAGCTAAAACGCGAAATTAGGAAAATCGCCCAAAAAGTCCCCTGGGCCCACGTCTTGGAATCGGATAAAATTTGCAAAAGTAGAATCCTCACACTCTCACGAGTTCATACATACCAAATACATGAAAATCGGACCACAAATAACCCCTCAAATCCCCAATACCAAGTCTCCAATTTCAAACCCTAAACCCCCAAATCTAACCCTTATTTTCCATAAATTGCTTGCCAAATCAGTAGAAAAATACCATAATAACGAGTTTGGGTTCTAAAAAACTTACCTCCTTGAAGCTCCTTTGAATCCTCTCTCAAAAACCTCCCAAAAAGCTCAAATCCCGGATGAAAATAGTGAAAGAATAGACCAAAATCGCGATAAAAACCTTATATAGGTTCTAGCCCAGGGTTTCTGCACCTGCGACCATTTTCTCACACCTGCAGACCCGCACTTGTGGTCCCAAGTGCGCATCTGCAAAATTCCACTTAAAGCACTGGGCCGCACCAGCACTTTCTTTACCACGCCTGCGACTTATGAACTCCAAATGTCTAGCCGCATCTGCGACTTCTCCATCGCTTTTGCGGGCCCGGACCTGCAGTCCCATGCACGCAGGTGCGGTTATGACAGATTCAGCTAAATTCAAATTTTTCCAAAGTCCAATTCAACTTCTATTAGGCACCCGAAACTCACTCGAGGCCCCCGGGACCTCAACCAAATATGCGAACCAAATCCTAAAACATCATAAGAACTTATTCCAACCCTCGAATCACATCAAACAACTCTAAAACCACAAATCGCCCTCCAATCCAAGCATAAGGATTCCCAAAACTTCCAACTTCCGCTTTCGATCAAAAAGTCTATCAAACCTCGTTTAAATGACCTAAAATTTTGCACACATGTCATATTCAACACTACGGAGCTACTCCAACTCTCGGAATTCCATTCCGACCCCTAGATCAAAATCTCACTATCGAACCAGAAACTTCAAAATTTCAACTTTCGGCATTTCAAGCATAAATAAGCTACGGACCTCCAAAACACAATCCGAACACGCCCCTAAACCCAAAATCACCCAACGGAGCTAACGGTACCGACATAATTCCATTCCGAGGCCGTATTTACACTACTCCGACTACGGTCCAAATTCTAAAGCTTAATCTCTCATTGAGGGACTAAGTGTCCCAAAACACTCCAAAACTCCAAACGAATCCTCCTGGCAACTCACAATAGCAGAAATAAACACGGGGAAAGCAGTTAATAGGGAATCAAGGCATTAATTCTTCAAACGACCGGCCGGGTCATTACATCCTCCCCCTCTTAGAACATTCATTCGTCCTCGAACGAGCATAAAGACTTACCTGAAGTATTGAAAAGATGAGGGTAACGGCTGCGCATATCCTGCTTGGTCTCCCAAGTCGCCTCCTAGACCAGCTGACCCCGCCACTAAACCTTTACTGATGTAATGTTCTTTGACCTCATCTTTCAAACATGCTTGTCCAATATCGCTACTGGCTCCTCAACATAAGATAGATCCTTGTCCAATTGGACTGAACTGAAATCCAACACGTGCGATGGATCACCGTGATACTTTTGGAGCATCAAAACATGAAATACCGGATGAACTCCTGCCAAGCTGGGAGGTAAGGCAAGCTTGTAAGCAACCTCCTCAACACGCTGCAATATCTTAAAAGGACCAATAAACCTCAGACTCAATTTCCCTTTCTTCCCAAATCTCATAACGCCCTTCATAGGCGAAACCCGAAGCAAGACCCGCTCTCCAACTATGTAGGAAACATTACGAACCTTCCAGTCCGCATAACTCTTCTGTTTGGACCGGGCTGTACGGAGTCTATCCTGAATCATATTAACTTTCTCCAAAGCATCCGAACCAAGTCTATGCCCAACAATCTAGCCTCACTCAGCTCAAACCAACCCACCGAGGATCTACACCGCCTACCATACAAAGCCTCATATGGTGCCATCTGAATGCTGGACTGATAATTGTTGCTATAGGCAAACTCCGCCAGTAGCAAGAACTGATCTTAAGAACCTCCAAACTCCATCACACATGCACAGAGCATATCCTCAAGAATCTGAATAGTGCGCTCGGACTGTCCGTCCATCTTGGGGTGAAATTTTGTGCTCAACTCCACCCAAGTGCCCAACTCATGATGTACGACCCTCCATAACCGCGATGTGAACTGAGTACCTCGGTCTGAAATGATGGAAATTAGAATACCATGCAGACAAACAATCTCCCAGATATAAATCTCGAAGAATAGGTAGTACACACAAGAGTGAAATGTGCGGACTTGGTCAGCCAATCCATGATCACCCAAATGGCATCGAACTTCCTCAAAGTTCGTGAGAGTCCAACTACGAAGTCCGTGGTGATCCTCTCCCACTTCCACTCCGGAATCTCTATCTGCTGAAGTAACCCACTCGGTCTGTGGTGCTCATACTTCACCTGCTTACAATTGAGGCACCGAGCTATAAACATAACTATATCTTTCTTCATTGGCCCCCACCAATAGTGTTGCCTCAAATCCTAGTATATCTTCGCGGCACCCGGATGGATGGAATACCCCAAACTATGGGCCTCCTCTAGAATTAATTCCCAAAGCCCATAAACATTGGGTACACATACCCGACCCTGCATCCTCAATACCCCGTCATCACCAATAGTCACATCTCTAGCATCACCGTGCAGAACCTTGTCCCTGAGGACGAGAAAATGAGGGTCATCATACTGACGCTCCCTGATACGATCAAATAAGGAAAACTGATAGACCACGCAAGCTAGAACTCAATTGGGCTCCGAAAGATCCAATCTCACAAACTGGCTGGCTAAGGCCTGAACATCCGTCGCCATGGGCCTATCTGATGCTGGTAGATAAGCCAAACACTCCAAACTCTCCGCCCGGTGACTCAAAGCATCGACCACCACATTGGCCTTGCCCCTGTGATACAAGATAGTGATATCATAGTCCTTCAGCAGCTCTAACCATCTCCCCTGGCACAAATTAAGGTCTTTCTACTTGAACAGATGCTGGAAACTCCGGTGATCAGTATAGATCTCATAAAGAACACCGTACAAATAATGACGCCAGATTTTCAAGGCATAGACGATAGCATCTAACTCGAGATCACGGACAGGACAATTCTTCTCATGTACCTTCAACTGTCTGGATGCGTAGGCAATCACCCTACCATCCTGCATCAATACCGCTCCAAGGCCAATCCTCGAGGCATCACAATAGATAGTATAAGACCCCGAACCTGTAGGCAATATCAAAATTGGGGCTATAGTCAAAGCTGTCTTGAAATTCTGGAAGCTCGCCTCACACTCTTCTGTCCACTGGAATGGAGCATCCTTCTGGGTCAGCCTGGTCATAAGTGCTACAATAGATGAAAATCCATCAATAAATCGACGGTAATAACCCGCCAAGTCAAGAAAACTACGGATCTTTGTAGCTAAGGATAGACTGGACCAACTCTGCACTGCTTCCACTTTCTTCGGATCCACATGTATACCCTCAATCGATACCACGTGGCCCAAGAATGCCATGGTATCCAACCAAAACTCACATTTCGAGAACTTTGCATATAACTTCTTTTCCCTCAAAGTTTGAAGCACTGTCCTCAGGTGCTGCTCATGATCCTCCCAATTCTGGGAGTATACCAGAATATCATTAATAAAGAAAATGACGAATGAGTCAAGATATGGCCGGCACACACTGTGCATCAAATGCATGAAGGCTGCTGGGGTATTGGTCAGCCCAAATGACATAACAAGGAACCCATAATGACCATTCCGAGTTCTGAAAGCAGTCTTCGGGATGTCTGGCTCCCGAATATTCAACTGATGGTAACCTGAATGCAAGTCAATCTTAGAAAACACTCGTGCACCTTGTAGGTGGTCAAAAAAATCATCAATACAAGGCAAAGGATAACAGTTTTTCATTGTAACTTTGTTCAACTGGCGATAATCAATGCACATACGCATAGAACCATCCTTTTTCTTCACAAACAAGATATGAGCACCCCAAGGTGATACATTGGGTCAAATAAAACCCTTATCAAGCAATTTCTGTAATTGCTCCTTCAACTTAGGAGGGGCCATACGATACGGAGGAATAGAAATAGGCTGAGTGTCCGGCAACAGATCAATGCCAAAATCAAGATCTCTATTGGGTGGCATAGATCAACTGGAAATACATCAGGAAAGTCCCGTACTACTGGACTGAATCGATTGTAAGAGTATAAACACTAATATCTCTCACATAGGCCAGATACGCGTCACGTCCCTTCTCAACCATTCGCTGAGCTTTAAGGAAAGAAATAACTCTACTGGGAGTGTGATCTAATGTACCACTCTACTCAACTCGCGGTATACCTGGCATAGCCAGCGTCACGGTCTTGGTGTGACAATTAAGAATAGCATAATGGGCAACAACCGGTCCATGCCCAAGATAACATCAAAATCTACCATGCTGAGCAATAATAAATCGGCTCCGGTCTCAAAACCACTAAGAGCAACCAAACACGACCGATAAATGCGATCCACAATAAGAGAATCTCCCACAGGAGTAGAAACATAAACAGGAGAACTCAAAGAATCCCGAGATACGCCCAAATACTAGACAAAATAAGAAGACACATAAGAATAAGTGGAGCCTGGATTGAATAAAACTGATGCATTTTTATGACAAACCAGGACAATACATGTGATGACAGAATCGGAGGCGACATCCACACTACGGGCAGGAAGGGCATAGTATCTGGCCTGGCTTCCCTCTCTATGGCGACTACCTCCCCGACCTCTACCTCTAGTTGGCTGGGCAGGTGGGGTTACAACTGGTGCTATGATCATAGCTTGGGAACTCTGCGGGGCACACTATAGTTGAGAAGTCTGTGGAGGTGCACCCCTCCTAAGTCTGGGGAAATCCTTCGCCATATGGTGTGTCACCACACTCAAAACAAGCTTTGGGAGGACGTGGCAGCTGTGACTGGCTCGGCCCAGGTCTACTGGACTGACTACTGAAAGCACCCCGTGCAAGAGGCGCACTAAATACTGGAGGTACATAATAAGGCTTCTGAGGCCTAGGAGGAGCTGGAATACCACTGGTTGCTGGAAGAGCAGAATGAACGAGGCGACTCATATAACCCCTACCATGACGAACCACAGCTGGAGCACGGGCACCAGAATAATGGCCCCGATTCTCGAGACCTCTTGGCTTCCCTCTCCTCTCTATTCCGAGCATGCATACCCTCCACTCTCCTAGCAATGCTCACCATCTGCTGATAAGAAATATTCATCTCCAACTCACGAGCCATGCTATACCTGATGCTAGGAATGAGCCCCTCAATAAATCGTCGAACCCTCTCACGAACTGTAGCAACCAAGGCTGGTACATGCCTAGCCAAGTCAGTGAAATGGACAACATACTCCGAAACAGTCATAATGCCTTAGCGCAAATGCTCAAACTCTGTGCGTCATGCGTCCCTGAGGCTTCGAGGAACAAACTCTCTCAGGAACATATCTGAAAACTGAGTCCAAGTAAAGGATGCTGCCTCAGCTGGACTGTCCAACTCAAAAGTACGCCACCACTGATAGGCTG
Organism: Nicotiana tabacum; assembly: GCF_000715075.1. NCBI lineage: Eukaryota > Viridiplantae > Streptophyta > Magnoliopsida > Solanales > Solanaceae > Nicotiana > Nicotiana tabacum. The sequence goes on from NC_134085.1 coordinate 15,192,463, forward strand.
CCCCTCAAAGCTGGAAGGCAGTGAAAGAAACCCCACTCGATCCTGATATACCCATAGTTCGGAGGATACGGTGACACTCCTCCAAAAATCCCAGGGCATCATCTGATGCTAAACCACCAAATACATGAGGTTTATGCTTCTAGAACCTCTCAAGCCTCCACTGCTCATCCTCTAAAGCCGCTGCCTTGTCCTCAGGCTGATCTGGGACTGTAGGTGGTACCGGTATAACCTCTAGGACCTGATCAACCTAGACCCGCTGTTCAGGAGTATGGGCTGTGGAAGTATGTGCTCTTCCCCCAGCTTGGAATGTGGCTGCAGCAAGGGGAATCAACCCTGCCTAAGCTAGAGTGGTGTACATGCTCACGAACTATGCAAGAGTCTCCTGAACAGCTGGAATAGTGCACTACTAAAAAATCAGTTTTAGCAACAGACAAATTCTTTAGCTAAATAGAAAAATCCATCGCTAATCTCATTTAGCGACGGATTAGCAATGGATTATCAAGAAATTCTGCTAGATACGAGCATTTTAGTGATAGATTACGACGACGTTCGTAGCTAATTCCAGTTTTTTTGTAGTGGTAGTAGAAGTAGGCGTATCAGGTGCCTGGACTCCGGCTGGAGCTGCTGGTGGCTCCTCTGCGGTAGCTCGCGGGGGTGCTCTGGCTGCACCACGAGCACGTCCTCGACCTATACCCCGACCCCGACCACTGACAGCTCTAGTAGGGGGTGTGGGTTCTCTGGTAGAACGTGTCCTCACCATCTGTGAGAGAATAGAAGTCAGAATTTAAAATTGTGATATCAAAAATCTCGTACGACAAGGAAATCAAATGAAGTGGAATTTTCCTAACAGTAACATAACCCCTCCTAGATAAGTACAGACGTCTCCGTACCGATCCGCGAGACTCTAATAAACCGGCTTGTGATTCATGACTTCTATGAACCTAGAGCTCTGATACCAACTTGTCACGACCCCAATTTGACCTCCGTGAACTATCGTGACGGTACCTAGTCTTTACGACTAGGTTAGCCTAACAATTTGCGAAAAAAGGAAATAACAGATAAAACCTAATAGAAACTGCAAATAAACATAATGAAAACGCTTAAGATGCCACTCGGCATATACAAATACAAACTCTCAACTGAAAAGATCTCCCAAAACCCGGAATTCTCATGAAATCACAAGCTATGGATACTACATAGTGTTCTAACTCTAGAATGTCTAAATAAAAGTATATACAGAAGGGCTATAACTACAAGAGAGAATGGAGAGGGACTCATCGGTTTGCGGACGCGGCAAATATACCTCAAAGTCTTTGAAAAATCGCCTCGCCTCAAGGATGGTAGGGCTGAGCCGAAGAATCTGGATCTGCACATGAAAAAACTTGCGTAGGAAGGGCATGAGTGCACCACAGCGGTACTCAGTAAGTGCCAAACCTAACCTCGGTCGGGTAGTGACGAGTAAAGTCAGAGCCCTACTGATTATAAATGGAAAACAAGGTAAAACAGTATTGAATACAGCAATATAATTAAAGTGCTAACAATTTATAACGAATAAAAACACAGAAAGAATCTAACTAAGTACACGAAAATAGCAACAGGGGATCTCCCAGGATACCGCCTAGTAGTCCCAAACGTAAATGTGCAAGGGAAACTCCCGGAATACCAAATTCGTAGTCCCAAAGTAAATATCCAGTACGGGGAATCTATCGGGTGTTGTCTCGTAGTCCTAATCATAAATGTGCAGGGGGATCTACCGGAATACCGATCTGTAGTCCCAAAGTAAACAAGCAGGGGGATCTCCCCGGATATCGTCCCGTAGTCCCAAAGCAAACACACATAAGCAACACGAACAATATTCAATTCAATCCAATTTCATACCAAGGTAAAACATGTAGTTCTAACCTAGTATGCTGCACAGAATTCAGATAAAGCAGTTTGAACAAGTAAAGCAATTAAGTCACTTAGACATGCTTCCCTAAACTAACAATAGGCTTAAATTGCAAATAATGTACGACAAGGAAGAAAATACAATTATAGTTACTTAATGAAAATGGGATTTTCAACAATTAGCACATGTACGCACTCGTCCCCTCACGTACAAGGCATTTCATATATCAACAATACCAAATCCTAAGGGGAGTTCCCCTATACAAGGTTAGACAAGTCACTTACCTCGAACCAGCTCAATCAACTCGATATCACGTTCTTGCCACGAGTACCAGACTCCAAATGGCCCACATCTATTCAAAGTAACTGCATAATATAAATATAACTTCAAGTAACTAATTCAACTAATTAATTCGAAGCTAACACATGAAATTAGGAAAATCGCTCAAAAAGTCCCCCGGGCCCATGTCTTGAAATCGCATAAAATTTGCAAAACTAGAATCATCACACTCTCACGAGTTCATACATACCAAATACACAAAAATCGGACCACAAATAATCCCTTAAATCCTCAATACCAAGTCTCCAATTTCAAACCTTAAACCCCCAAATCTAACCCTTATTTTCCATAAATTTCCTGCCAAATCATTAGAAAAATACCATAATAACGAGTTTGGGTTCTAAAAATCTTATCTCCTTGAAGCTCCTTTGAATTCTCTCTCAAAAACCTCCCAAAAAAGCTTAAATCCCGGATGAAAATGGTGAAAGAATAGGCCAAAATCGCGACAGAAACCTTATATAGGTTCTAGCCTAGGGTTTCCGCCCTTGCGGCCATTTTCTCGCACCTGCAGACCTGTACCTGCAGTCCCAGGTGTGCATCTGTGAAATTCCACTTAAAGCACTGGGCCGCACCTGTGCTTCCTTTACCGCACCTGCGGTCTCGCAGGTGTGCTCCAGCTCTCGCACCTGCGACTTCAGAACTCCAAATGCCTTGCTGGATCTATGGCTTCTCCATCGCTTCTGCGGGCCCGCACCTACGGTCCCATGCACGCAGGTGCGGTTATGACAAATCCAGCCAACTTCAGATTCTTCCTAAGTCAAATTTAACTACCGTTAGGCACCCGAAACTCACCCGATGCCCCCGAAACCTAAACCAAATATGCCAACAAAATCCTAAAACATCATACGAACTTATTCCAACCCTCGAATCACATCAAACAATGCCAAAACCACAAATCGCCTTCAAATCCAAACCTAAGGATTCCCAAAACTTCCAACTTTCGCTTTTGATCAAAAAGTTTATCAAACCTCGTCCGAATGACCTAAAATTTTGCGCACATGTCACATTCAACACTATGGAGCTATTCCAACTCTCAGAATTCCATTCCATCCCTTTGATCAAAATCTCACCATCGAACCGGAAACTTCAAATATTCAACTTTTGGCATTTCAAGCCTAAATAAGCTACAGACCTCCAAAATGCAATCCGAACACGCCCCTAAGCCTGAAATCACCCAATGGAGCTAAGGGAACTGACGAAATTCCATTCCGAGGTCGTCTTCACACTGCTCCGACTACGGTCCAAATTCTAAAGCTTAAGCTCTCATTGAGGGAATAAGTGTCCCAAAACACTCTGAAACTCCAAACGAATCCTCCCGGCAACTCACAATAGCAAAAATAAACACGGGGAAAGCAATTAATATGGGATTGGGGCGTTAATTCTTAAAACGATCGGCCGGGTCATTACATCCTCCCCCTCTTAGAACATTCGTTCGTCCTCGAACGAGCATAGAGACATGACTGAAGTAGTGAAAAGATGAGGGTAACGGCTGCGCATATCCTGCTTGGTCTCCCAAGTCGCCTCTTCGACCGACTAACCCCACCACTAAACCTTTACTGATACAATGTTCTTTGACCTCAGCTTTCGAACCTACATGTCCAATATCGCCACTGGCTCCTCAATATAAGATAGATCCTTGTCCAACTGGACTGAACTGAAATCCAACACGTGCGACAGATCACCATGATACTTCCGGAGCATCGAAACATGAAATACCTGATGGACTCCTGCCAAGCTGGGAGGTAAGGCAAGCTCATAAGCAACCTCCCCAACACACCGCAATATCTTAAAAGGACCAATAAACCTCGAACTCAATTTTCCTTTTTTCCCAAATCTCATAACGCCCATCATAGGCGAAACTCGAAGCAAGACCCGCTGTCCAACCATGTAAGAAACATCATGAACCTTCCGGTTCGCATAACTCTTCTGTCTGGACTGGGCTGTACGGAGTCTATACTGAATTACCTTAACCTTCTCCAAAGCATCCTGAACCAAGTCTGTGCCCAATAATCTAGCCTCACCCGCCTCAACCTACTGGGGATCTACACCACCTACCATACAAAGCCTCATACGGTGCCATTTGAATGCTGGACTGATAACTATTATTGTAGGCAAACTCCGCCAGTGGCAAGAACTGATCCCAAGAACCTCCAAACTCCATCACACACACACAGAGCATATCCTCAAGAAACTGAATAGTGCGCTCGAACTGTCCGTCCGTCTGGGGGTGAAATGTTATGCTCAACTCCACCGGAGTGCCCAACTCATGTTGTACGACTCTCCAGAACCACGATGTGAACTGAGTACCTCATTCTGAAATGATGGAAACGGGAATACCATACAGACGAACAATCTCCCAGATATAAATCTCCGCCAACCGCTCTGAAGAATAGGTAGTACACATAGGAATAAAATGCGCGGACTTGATCAACCGATCCACAATCACCCAAATGGCATCGAACTTCCTCAAAGTCCATGGGAGTCCAACTACGAAGTCCATGGTGATCCTCTCCCACTTCCACTCCGCAATCTCTATCTGCTGAAGCAGCCCACCCGGTCTCTGGTGCTCATACTTCACCTACTGACAATTGAGGCACCGAGCTACAAACCCAACTATATCTTTCTTCATCTGCCTCCACCAATAGTGCTGCCTCAAATCCTGGTACATCTTTGCGGCACCCAAATGGATGGAATACCGCGAACTATGGGCCTCCTCTAGAATCAACTCCCAAAGCCCATCAATATTCGGTACACATACCCGACCCTGCATCTTCAGTACCCCGTCATCACCAATAGTCACATCTCTGGCATCACCGTGCAGAACCTTGTCCTTGAGGACGAGCAAATGAGGGTCATCATATTGACGCTCCCTGATACGATCAAACAAGGAAAACCGAGAGACCACGTAAGCTAGAACTCGACTGGGCTCCGAAAGATCCAATTTTACAAACTGGCTGGCTAAGGCCTGAACATCCATCGCCATGGGCCTCTCCAATGCTGGTAGATAAGCCAAACTCTCCAAAATATCTACCCGACGACTCAAAGCATCGGCCACCACATTGGCCTTGCCCCAGTGATACAAGATAGTGATATCATAGTGCTCCAGCAGCTCTAACCATTTCCTCTGGCGCAAATTAAGGTCATTCAGCTTGAACAAATGCTGCAAACTCTGGTGATCAGTATAGATCTCACAAGGAACACCGTACAAATAATGACGCCAGATCTTCAAGGCATGGACGATAGCAACTAACTCGAGATCATGGATAGGATAATTCTTCTCATGTACCTTCAACTGTCTGGACGCGTAGGCAATCACCCTACCGTCATGCATCAATACCGCTCCAAGGCCAATCCTCGAGGCATCACAATAGACAGTATAAGACCCCGAACCTGTAGGCAATATCAAAATTGGGGCTATAGTCAAAGCTGTCTTGAGCTTCTGGAAGCTTGCCTCACACTCTTCCATCCACTGGAACGGGGCACCCTTCAGGGTCCGCCTGGTCATATGTGCTACAATAGATGAAAATCTATCAACAAATCAATGGTAATAACCCGCCAAGCCAAGGAAATTGTGGATCTCTATAGTTGAGGATGGTCTGGGCCAACTCTGCACTGCTTCCACTTTCTTCGGATCCACTTGTATACCCTCAATCGATACCACGTGGCCCAAGAATGCCATGGTATCCAACCAAAACTCACATTTTGAGAACTTTGCATATAACTTCTTTTCCCTCAAAGTTTGAAGCACTGTCCTCAGGTGCTGCTCATGATCCTCCCGACTCTGGGAGTATACCAGAATATCATTAATAAAGAAAATGACGAATGAGTTAAGATATGGCCGGCACACACTGTGCATTAAATGCATGAAGGCTGCTGGGGTATTGGTCATCCCAAATGACATAACAAGGAACCCATAATGACCATTCCGAGTCCTTAAAGCAGTCTTCGAGATGTCTGGCTCCCGAATATTCAACTGATGGTAACCTGAATGCAAGTCAATCTTAGAAAACACTCGTGCACCTTGTAACTGGTCAAAAAAATCATCAATACAAGGCAAAGGATAACAGTTTTTCATTGTAACTTTGTTCAACTGGCGATAATCAATGCACATACGCATAGAACTATCCTTTTTCTTCACAAACAAGATATGAGCACCCCAAGGTGATACATTGGGTCAAATAAAACCCTTATCAAGCAATTTCTGTAATTGCTCCTTCAACTTAGGAGGGGCCATACGATACGGAGGAATAGAAATAGGCTGAGTGTCCGGCAACAGATCAATGCCAAAATCAAGATCTCTATTGGGTGGCATACCCGGAAGATCAACTGGAAACACATCAGGAAAGTCCCGTACTACTGGACTGAATCGATTGTAGGAGTATAAACACTAATATCTCTCACATAGGCCAGATACGCGTCACGTCCCTTCTCAACCATTCGCTGAGCTTTAAGGAAAGAAATAATTCTACTGGGAGTGTGATCTAATGTACCACTCTACTCAACTCGCGGTACACCTGGCATAGCCAGCGTCACGGTCTTGGTGTGACAATTAAGAATAGCATAATGGGCAACAACTGGTCCATGCCCAAGATAACATTAAAATCTACCATGCTGAGCAATAATAAATCGGCTCCGGTCTCAAAACCACTAAGAGCAACCAAACACGACCGATAAATGCGGTCTACAATAAGAGAATCTCCCACATGAGTAGAAACATAAACAGGGGAATCAAAGAATCCCGAGATATGCCCAAATAATGGGCAAAATAAGAAGACACATAAGAATAAATGGAGCCTGGATCAAATAAAATCGATGCATCTCTATGACAAACCAGGACACTACCTATGATGCCAGAATCAGAGGCAACAACCTTAGTACGGGAAGGAAGGGCATAGTATCTGGAATGGCCTCCCCCTTTAGGTCGACCTCTACATCCCCAACCTCCACCTCTAGCCGGCTGGGTAGGTGAGGTAGCAACTGGTGCTATGATCATAGCCTGGAAACTCTGCGGGGCGCGCTGTGGCTAAGAAGTCTGTGAAGGTGTACCCCTCCTAAGTCTGGGGCAATCCCTCACACTCAAAACAAGCTCTGGGAGGATGTAACGGCTGTGATTGGTTCGGGCCAGGTCTGCTGGACTGAACACTGAAAGCACCCCACGCAGTAGGCGCACTAGATACTGGAGGTGCATAATAAGGCTCATGAGGCCTAGGAGGAGCTGGAATACCACTGGCTGCTGGAAGAGCTTAACGAATGAGGCGACTCATATAACCCCTACCATGACGAACGACAGCTGGAGCACGGGCACCAAAATAATGCCCCGATTCTCGAGACCCATTGGCCTCCCTCTCCTCTCTATCCCGAGCATGCATACCCTCCACTCTTATAGCAATGCTCACCACCTGCTGATTAGAAATATCCATATCTAACTCATGAGCCATGCTAGACCTGATACTAGGAATGAGCCCCTCAATAAACCGTCTAACCCTCTCACGAACTATAGCAACCAAGGCTGGTGCATGCCTAGCCAAGTTAGTGAAACGGACAGCATACTCCGAAGAAGTCATAGTGCCCTAGCGCAAATGCTCAAACTCCGCGCACCATACATCCCTAAGGCTCTGAGGAACAAACTCTCTCAAGAACATATCTGAAAACTGAGTCCAAGTAAGGGATGTTGCCTCAGCTGGATTGTCCAACTCAAAAGTACGCCACCATTGGTTGGCTGCCCCTAGAAACTGGAAGGCAGTGAAAGAAACCCCACTCGATCTTGATATACCCATAGTGCGGAGGATACGGTGACACTCCTCTAGAAATCCCAGGGCATCATCTGATACTAAACCACTGAATACATGATGTTTATACTTCTAGAACCTCTCAAGCCTCCGCTAGTCATCCTCTAAAGCCGCTTCCCTATCCTCAGGCTGATCTAGGACTGCGGGAGTCTGTGCTCCTCCCTCGGTCGAGGATGTGGCTGCAACAAGGGGGTCAACCCTGCCTGAGCTAGAGTGGTGAACATGATCACGAACTGTGCAAGAGTCTCTTGAAGAACTGGAATAGTAGTAGCAGTAGGCGTATCAGGTGCCTGGACTCCGGCTGGAGCTGCTGGTGGCTTCTCTGTGGCAGCTCGTGTGGGTGCTTTGGTTGCACCATGGGCGTGTTTTCGGCCTCTACCCTGACCCCGACCTCTAACAGCTCTAGCAGGGGGCACGGGTGCCTGGTCATCTTCGGTAGCACGTGTCCTCACCATCTGTGAGAGAATGGAAGACATAAGTCTAAAATTGTGATATCAAAAATCTCGCATGACAAGGCAATCAAATGAAGTAGAATTTTCGTAACAGTTACATAGCCTCTCGTAGATAAGTACAGACGTCTTCGTACCAATCCGTGAGACTCTAATAAACTGGCTTGTAATTCATGACTCTTGTGAACCTAGAGCTTTGATACCAACTTGTCACAACCCAGTTCGCCCTCCATGAACTATCGTGATGGCACCTAGTCTCTACGACAAGGTAAGCCTAACAATTTGTGGAAAAAGGAAACAACAGATAAAAACTAATAGAAATTGCGGATAAACATAATGAAATCGTTTAAGATGTCGCTCGGCATATACAAATACACACTCTGAACTGAAAAGATCTCCCAAACCCGGAATCTCATGAAATCACAAGATATGGATACTACATAGTGCTCTAACTCCAGAATATCTAAATCAAAGTAAATACAAAAGGGCTATAACTACAAGAGAGAATGGAGAGGGACTCCTCGGTCTGCGGACGCGACAGATATACCTCGAAATCTCTGAAGAATCGCCTCGCCTCAATGATGGTAGGGTTGAGCCAAAGAACCTGGATCTGCACAAGAAAAACATGCACAGGAAGGGCATGAGTACACCACAGCGGTACTCAATAAGGGACAAGCCTAACCTCGGTCAGGTAGTGACGAGGAAAGTCAGGGCCCTACTGATTATACATGGAAAACAAGGTAAAACAGTATAGAATACAATAATATAATTAGAGTGCTAACAGTTTATAACGAATAAAAACACAAAAAGAATCTAACTCAGTACACGTTAATAGCAACAGGGGATCTCTAAGGATACTGTCCTATAGTCCCAAACGTAAATGTGCAAGGGAAACTCCCGGAATACCAAATCCGTAGTCCCAAAGTAAATATCCAGTACGGGGAATCTACCTAGTGTTGTACCATAGTCCCAATCATAAATGTGCAGGGGGATCTACCGGAATACCGATTAGTAGTCCCAAAGTAAACAAGCAGTAGGATTTCCCGGGATATCGTCCCGTAGTCCCAAAGTAAACACACAGCAGCAACACGAAGAATATTCAATTCAATCCAATTTCATAACAAGGTAAAATAGGTAGTTCTAACCTAGTATACTACACAGAATTCAAATAAAGCAGTTTGAACAAGTAAAGCAATTTAGTCACTTAGACATGCTTTCCTAAACTAACAGTAGGCTTAAATTGCAAGTAATGTATGACAAGGAAGAAAAACACAATTATAGTTACTTAATGAAAATGGGATTTTTAACAATTAGCACATGTACGCACTCGTCACCTCACGTACAAGGCGTTTCATATATCAACAATACCAAATCCTAAGGAGAGTTCCCCAACACAAGGTTAGACAAGCCACTTACCTCGAACCAGCTCAATCAACTCGATATCACGTTCTTGCTACGAGTACCCGACTCTAAATGGCCCAAATCTATTCAAAGTAATTGAATAATGTAAATATAACTTCAAGTAACTAATTCAACTAATTAATTCGAAGCTAACACGCGAAATCAGGAAAATCGCCCAAAAAGTTCCCCGGGCCCATGTCTCGAAATTAGATAAAATTCGCAAAACTAGAATCCTCACATTCTCACGAGTTCATACATACCAAAAACATGAAAATTAGACCTCAAACAACCCCTCAAATCCCCAATACCAAGTTTCCAATTTCAAACCATAAACCACCAAATCGAACCCTTATTTTTCATAAATTTCTTGCCAAATCAGTAGAAAAATACCATAATAACGAGTTTGGGTTCCAAAAATCTTACCTCCTTGTAGCTCTTTTGAATCCTCTCTCAAAAACTTCCCAAAAAACTTAAATCCCGGATAAATGGTGAAAGAATAGGCCAAAATCGCGACAGAAACCTTATATAGGTTTTGGCCCAGGGTTTCCGCACCTGCGGCCATTTCCTCGCACCTGCGAACCCGTACATACGGTCCCAGGTACGCATCTGCGAAATTCCACTTAAAGCACTGGGCTGCACCTGCGCTTCCTTTACTGCACCTGTAGTCTCACAGGTGCGCTCCAGCTCTCGCACCTGTGACTTCAGAACTCCAAACGCCCAGCTGCATCAGCGGCTTGTCCATCGCTTCTGCGGGCCTGCACCTGTGATCCCATGCACGCAGGTGCAATTATGACAGATCTAGCCAACTTTAGATTTTTCCTAAGTCCAATTCAACTTCTGTTAGGCACCCGAAACTCACCCGAGACCTCGGGACCTCAACCAAATATGCCAACCAAATTCTAAAACATCATGCGAACTTACTCCAACCCTCGAATCACATCAAACAACACTAAAACCACAAATCCCCCTCCAATCCAAGCCTAAGGATTCCCAAAACTTCCAACTTCCGCTTTCGATCAAAAAGTCTATCAAACCTCGTCCGAATGACCTAAAAGTTTGCACACACGTCACATTCAACACTACGGAGCTACGCCAACTCTCGAAATTCCATTCCAACCCCTAGATCAAAATCTCACTATCAAACCGGAAACTTCAAAAATTAAACTTTCGACATTTCAAGCCTAAATAAGCTACGGACCTCCAAAACACAATCCGAACATGCCCCTAATCCCGAAATCACCCAACGGAGCTAACAGAACCGACCGAATTCCATTCCGAGGCCGTCTTCATACTGCTCCGACAATGGTCCAAATTCTAAAGCTTAATCTCTCATTGAGGGACTAAGTAGCCGAAACTCCAAATGAATCCTCCCGACAACTCACAATAGCAAAAATAAACACGGGGAAAGCAGTTAATAGGGGATCAACGCATTAATTCTTAAAACAACCATCTGGGTCGTTACACCTTTGTGTCATCACATTCTCCACCTCTAAAACAACAGTTTATCTTTGAATGGACATAGAAAAGTACCTGGTCTGTGAAAAGATGGGGATATCGGCTTCGCATATCGAACTCGGACTTCCAGGTTGCTGCCTCAATAGGTTGACCTCTCCACTAAACATGCACTGAAGGGAAATTCTTTGATCTGAACTAACCAACCTGCCGGTCTAGAATAGGTACCGGCTCCTCCTCATAGGTCAAGTCCTTGTCCAACTGGATAGTTCTGAAGTCTAAAATGTGGGATAGATCACTGTGATACTTCCGAAGCATGGACACATGAAACACTGGATGCACTGCTGATAAACTTGGTGGCAACGCAAGTCTGTAAGCCACCTCTCCCACTCGATCAAGAATCTCAAAAGGTCCGATGAACCTAGGGCTTAGCTTGCCTTTCTTCCCAAATCTCATCACGCCCTTCATGGGCGACACGCGAAGCAACACTCGCTCTCCGACCATGAATTCTATATTACAAACCTTATGGTCGGCATAACTCTTTTCTGGACTGATCTGTACGAAGCCTGTCCTGAATGATCTTAACCTTGTCCAAGGCATCCTGTACTCGATCTGTACCCAACAACTGAGCCTCCCCCGATTCAAACCACCCAACTGGAGATCGACATCGTCTACCATATAATGCCTCATAAGGATCCATCTGGATGCTCGACTGATAGCTGTTGTTGTAGGCAAACTCCGCCAATGGCAAGAACTGATCCCAAGAACCTCCAAAGTCAATAACACAGGTGCGGAGCGTATCCTCTAAAATCTAAATAGTATGCTCGGACTCTCCGTCCGTTTGAGGATGAAATGTTGTGCTCAACTCGACCCGTTTACCCAACTCATGCTAAACTACCCTCTAGAAATGCGAGGTAATCTGCGTACCTCGATCCGAAATAATAGACATGGGTACACCATGAAGACGAACAATCTCTCGGATATAGATCTCAGCTAACCTCTCTGAAGAATAGGAAACTGCTACAGGAATGAAGTGCGCTGACTTAGTCAGCCTATGTACAATAAACCATACTATGTGGAACTTCCTCTGAGTCTGTGGGAGTTCAACAACGAAGTCCATAATGATACACTTCCACTTCCACTTAGGAATCTCAATCTTCTGAAGCAAACCACCAAGTCTCTGATGCTCGTACTTTACCTGCTGACAATTCAAACACCGAGCTACATACACAACAATATCCTTCTTCATCCTCATCCACCAATAATGCTGCCGCAAGTCCAGATACATCTTAGTGGCACCCAGATGAATACAATACCGGGAACTATGGGCATTCTCTAGAATCAACTCACGAAGTCCATCCACATTAGGCACACAAACTCGACCCTGCATCCTCAAAACTCCATCATCTCCAACTGTAACCTACTTGGCACCACCGTGCCGCACTATGTCCCTAAGGACAAGCAAATGAGGGTCATCATACTGCCGATCCCTGATATGCTCAAATAATGAAGACCGCACGACTGTGCAAGCTAGAACACGATTGGGCTCAAAAACATCCAACCTCACGAACTACTTGGCTAAAGTCTGAACATCCAAAGCAAGCGGTCTCTCACCGACCGAAATATATGCAAGGCTACCTATTCTGGCTGACTTCTTACTCAAAGCATCGGCCACTACATTGGCCTTCCCCCGATGATAGAAGATGGTGATATCGTAGTCTTTCAATAGCTCCAACCACCTTCTCTACACTGGATTTTCCAACTGATTTCACAATGACACGACAATCTCTTTTTTTTCTTTCATGCTTAACATGCTCACATGCTCCTTATATATGATGCACTTCCCTCTTAAGTGACTTTTTCAAATTTGTGATTAGTTCACACTTCCCTTTGAATATGGTTTGATTGACTTCTTTCCATTTTTTGCTAATTTTCTCTGTGATTCGACCTAAGTTAAAACCCTTCTTTATCTTTTCTAACTCAGTTCATTCATGCAAAATCTCAGACCCTTTTGATTTACTGGTTGCTAATGTTTCTTACCTTATTTGCCCAAACCGTGTACTTTAAAACCATGTCCTTAAATAACCTTTTATGTACTTGCCCCTAATTGCATGCTTTGCACAAAGTGTTTATTCAATTTCTTTGCTTAAATGGCTTCTTCCCGTTTGAATCAGAATCCCTTAATTAAAGGAAGTCTTGTGTAATTGACTGACAATCAACTCCTTAACTATTTTCTTACCTTATTTCCTCATAATTTTCGCATTATAAAAGGCATGGCCCTTTTTCATAAACACACTTCACAATTCACAATCTCTTCTGAATTCTTACTTACACATAATAGTACTCTCTCTTCTTGTCTGCACTGTGGCTTTTACAAAACTACTGCATTTTCTCTTTTGTTTCTTTGAAACTGGTATGTTCTAATTTAAGCTTCAGCATCACCAAAATGTTCTTATTTATATCTCTTTGTATCTATGTCTACTTTGCTGCTTCTACAGAGTTAAATATTTAAACTAGCACGTTGATTTCTTTCTGCTTGTTTCTACTATGAATCCTGCTCCATACCTCTCTTATGTATTTTGAGTTACAGTTTAAAACATGGCAATATGTAAGTTATTGTCTGTGGATTGAACTTGATCCCTCAAAGGATCCTAACCGCTAAACAATGTGTTCTAACAGGCTTATGGGTATGCTAGCATTTCTATTGCTGAGTATGCCCATTAGCTTGTCCTTGCCCCTCTGCCCCCTCCTGTTAGCCTTGCCTTGGGACCTTGAGTTCCCTATGAACTTGGACATTTGAGGGCTGGCCTTTCCACACTGCACTATGTCTTAATTTGGTGATACATTTGGGTGTAAGCACCACCCGGAGTTCTTATGAAACTCTTAGGGAATTCTGACACACCCCAAATGGGAGAAAGGCTTTGAAATATGATCTCTTGGAGTTGGTTTACTTCATACTTCAGACAGGAAGTCTGAATCAGGCTCTCCTTGGTTGTACTTTTAATTTCTGATGTACTTTTCTTCACTTTACTTTTTCTAGGGTTGTAATAACTTTGTAATAAAACTCTCGGGGATGGCTAGTGAAAAAGAGAGGGTTAACTATGTATGCAAAAGGGGTATATAACCTGCCTATAAGAATTTCTGAATTTCTGCATTCTCACATGTAGATAACCTGCCTATAGGAATTTTCTGAATTTCTGCATTCTCACATTTAGATAACCTGCCTATATGAATTTTCTGAATTTCTGCATTCTCATATAGCTACAATGTCTATAGGAATTTCTGCACTCTCATATAGTTACCGTGCCTATAGGAATTTCTGCACTTTCATATAGATACCATGTCTATAGGAATTTCTGCACTCTCATACAGATCTCATTCGAATTCTGCATATGCATGTAGAAAATATGCCTATAGGTCTTATCTGAATCTTGCATATCCACTAGGAAAACATGTTTATAGGTCTTAAATAACCAACTGCAATTAGATATCATGGTCATATAAAGTACAGTACCTAGATATCATGTTTGTAGGATTTCTACATTTCTCTATGTCTATAAAGATGTTCTAAAATCGACAACACATAGAAAGCATGCCTATAGGAGCTTTAATCAAATCTGAAATGTCTCACTCGTTTATGAGTCTAAAACCAGCAACAATAATGCATTACCAGTTGCAGAACTTGTGATCTTTTGCTAAAACTCACCTTTCTTTCTTCAGTATGTAATTAATTTACTTCATTGTTTCTGAAATTAGAAGATATCATGCCTATAGGTTTTCGTCTAACACTTAGGCAAGCCATAGGGCAACTTATAAACTGAATCAGGTTTTTTATATGCCACAACCAGCAGGCAGGCCTGATTCGGGCTTCTTATCTGGACTATGTAATAAATCAGTCTGCCTAGACCCTTTAAGTTTTAATCAGACCCTAAATAGTATGTGTAAGTCATGCTAACTACTTGCTTTTCTCTGCTTAAAAGGAGGTCCGCTTGAGCCTTTTCATTTGTTTATATGCTTCCTCATACTTGCCATATATGTTTTGTTTGTCGCCTTATTATTTTTACCTTTTGAAACCACAAGTAAGCCCAATATCCCTCCCCTTTAGGATTAGTAGTCCCAAATGCCTCCGGGACTGGTAGGATTGGGGCGGGTAATAACATGCAATAAGTAAACGAGACCATTCCGCGCTTTAATACCTTAACGGGTGGGAAGGGTAGATATGGATATGATGACCACGCGATAATGTCACGTGTAACCCCTCGTTGAGGAGCGATTACCGGGCATTGTGTGTGGTGATCCATATTATTAATAAACCTAGGACCCCCCTCCTGTCCTTTTGTTTCTTTCTCTTTTAAACTGTTTCTTTAAAGAAAAATCAACTTCTTTTTTTACTTTTGCCTATTTTGTAACCATTACGTGAAAACCCCCTCTTGGTTGAAGTTCTTATTTGCCTATGTATTATTTGTACCTAAAGTCACAATAAGTGTCTGGCCGGGAACCACACTAGTGAATCCTGAGGGGTGCCTAACACCTTCCCCTTGGGATAATTTCAAGCCCTTACCCAATCTCTGATTGTTTAAATCAAACCTTTCTTAGTGTCCTAATGTACTTAAATCATTAGGTGGCGACTCTTCAATTCAAACCCAATTTCCGAAAGGGAACGAGTTATCCTCCCAAATGTCATAAACCCGATTTCACAAGAAAAATGGGGCGCGACAGCATGGCGACTCTGCTGGGGATTTCTTTTAGGCTTTTACCATTTCAGGCTATTATTGTGACTTTACGCTTCTCTATATGTCTTTATTTGCTTAATGCCTTTAAGTATTTAATTTCTTCTCCTATTACGAAACTGATTTGTCTTTTGTTTTTTCTTTCATTTCTTTTACTGCTTTCCTTTATTACTGCTTTAAATTATGAAGAATTGTTGTATTTACTTCATAACGTGCAAATACGTGACAACTTGTTTTAATTATTGCATAAGCATGTTTTCAACATCATATTCCACTCGTGCCAAACAAATACCATAGAAACACTTATAATGAGTGGTTGCGCTCTTCCGATATTATCATCCTTTAAATCTGGCAAAGGCATATTTGTGGTAAAACCATTAGATCAACAGTGTAGTTGATGGTTCCGTGCCTTTCCCTCTTAAGTTGTCCGCTCAAAGGTACCCGTCTAAAACCCCCATAGAAACCTTACTCTATTTAATTGTGTATGCATCATGGTCAAACCTAGCCGAGTCAGTTATGTGGTCCCCATAATGACTCTTTAAGATAGCCTTGTCCAAAGTCTACTGGGTTTTCCCAAAACCCAAACGGACACAACCATGTTCTGTGAATTTATTTGGAGAACTAAATGTCTTGTGCCAATTATTGGTATTTAATAGTCGAGTCTGGTGGGGGTAAGGGCCTAACCCTTTTGTCTTGCAGAAACATAAGGCACGAAGTCCCCAGATTCGGCATGGTCACTAACATCCACCCAAGGTTGCTAAGCTGGTGGGAGGATCTTCATTCCAGTGATTAGACTCTTGTCCGGAAATACCTAGGAAATCTACCTTCCCTCCTGGAGGTCCAACCCAACAACAAAATCATAGAAGCTGCTACTCTGTTCTGGGATTGTGATAAGTCTGTGTTTTGCTTCGGGGAGATTGAGATGACACCCCTGCTAGAGGAAATAGGAGGATTGTTTGGTATACCATGGGAGACTTCGGGTTTGTTAATGCCGGAAAATCACAAGAGTAGAGGTTTTCTCAAAATTATGAGCCTAAAGAAGAATCCAGACTTGACATGTTTGAAGGAGTCCTACATTCCCTTTGATTATTTGTACGAGAGGTATGGTCACAACAAATCCTATTGTACTTATCCGGATGAGTTCGCCCTTACATCGTTGGGGCATATTCACCGAAGGGTCTTTGTCTTCATGTTCTGCTTCTTGGGGATGGTAGTGTTTCCAATGAAGAAAGCAAGGATCCACACCAGGATAGCCATGGTCACCAAAACTTTGATGGAGGGAATTGGTGGACAACCATTTAGCATAGTTCCCGTGATTATCGCAGAGATATACCGAGCCTTGGAAAAGTTTCAACAAGGAGCCGGACACTTCGAGGGATGCAATTTGCTACTCCAACTCTGGCTCATAGAACACCTCTAAAGGGGTGAATACTGGCAAGAGATTCAGCGAAGAGACTGGGATGATCATATAGCTTTCTATCATCCAAGGCAGATAAATTACATGCCCAACATGTTCGCCCAGCCAGAAGACGCCAAGGGATGGTTAGAGTTGTTTGATAACCTAACTGAGGATCAAATACAATGGATGTTCGAATGGTTCCCTACCGAGGAGTTTATCGCCCGATCCAGGGATGCGCCATTTCTGATATTAATCAGTCTAAGAGGAACCTACCCTTATGTCCCTCTTCGAGTTATGAGACAGGCTGGTAGAAAGCAGGTTATACCAATGGTCGACAAGATGAGTCACTGCCGGGCTGACTTCCAAACTGATGACAGTCCTTATAAGTGCCAAGCTCAGCATATGTGGCACTGTAAACTCGTTCTAGGAAGAGATAGCATCGAGCCAGACATATACCATGTTGGCTGCACCCCATACTATTCAGGCTGGTTGGAGGATAATCACAAAGGTCTGGGCCAACCCGAGTTTGTTCGAGGTCATAGAATCATCGATGAAAGGGCTGAAACACAGGTCAAATACAACCAACTACGCAAGAGGATTCAGGATGGTGAAAACGAGCACCGTGAGATTCAAGAAGCCCACCAAAAACTGATTGAAGAGTGGAAAGACATGGTTGTCAGTGCCAACAAGCGACTGGGATACTTGGAATGAGGTTTAGTGGAGCTGGAAAGGAAGTTTCTCAAGAGGATCGAGGATTGCCAGAATGCTGAAGGAAATGAGGGTGGACCCTGACCAGAGCCTACCTGCTGCTGGGACTTCGCGAGCTGGTGAAGCTGTTTGATGGAGCCAAAGATGCCGAGTCTGGGGAAGGCCTTTCTAGGACCAAATAGATTGGAATCTTTTCTTTTTGCTTTAAGAAATGTAATAAGGCCAATGGCCACTAGTGATATTTTATTCCTTGTTATTTAGTGTCATTTTGGGATTCGTCTACTTTTATCAATAAAATAAGGCATTTAGCATTCTAAGTTCTCCAAATCAATTTGTCTCTAGGCCTACCTCGGGCACAACGAAGCTCCCAAATTAGGACACGATTTACATTCTTGCACTGTGTGTTTAAATCTCGCAACATCTTTTCCTTATAATCCTCAATAACTTGTTACCTTTTGCTTTATTTTTCATTTTATTCCCCTTCCCAAAGGTTAGTTCGTGCACTCTGGCATCGTCATCATATTCCACAAGATCAAAGGGCCCTCCACCCACTCCTCCTACTAGTCCTATCAGAAGCAGGAACAAAGAAAAGATGGAAGATTTGAACAACACCAGAAAGGAAAACTCAACTGAACGGGTAGAGGTCACTCATGATACTCAGGCCTCCAAAGAAAGTGCGTCCCAATTTGAGCAAAAGTTGTTGAAATTTCAAAAGGAACTTGACCAAGTTCGGAACTTAGAAAATCTATCATTTTTCCTCACTACCCCCAGCTATCAACCCCACACCTCCACAAAATATCCCCAAACCACAAAACCACCCCACTCCTCACCACCACTGCAATACTTGCCACACATTCAACAATACTCCGTTGCTCATCCCTAAACCTTTGAATTCCACAAATGACCATTTCCACACCCACCATAACACCCCCATCTATGTGGAGATCATGCCACACTCCACCCAACCCGTCTCAAGCACACCCAAGTCTGATGATAAAGACTCACTCATCAGGAACATGGCTGCGGAACTCAAGAAATTGACTGGTCGAATTCAGTGTGTCGAAGGAAGTAAAGGGATTGAAGGGTTGAACTACGAAGATCTTTGCATACAACCAGATGTTGAACTACCCGAGGGGTATAAACCTCCTAAGTTCGAGATGTTTAATGGTACAGGGGATCCGAGAGTTCACTTGAGAACATACTGCGACAAGCTGGTCAGAGTAGGGAAGGACGAAAGGATTCGCATGAAGCTTTTCATGAGGAGTCTGAGAGGAGATGTTTTGTCTTGGTACATTAGCCAAGACCCAAAGAAATGGTCGAACTGGGTGAGTATGGCGTCTAACTTTATGGACAGGTTCAGGTTCAACACAAAAAATGCGCCAGATGTGTTCTACATCCAGAATTTAAATAAGAAGCCCACGGAAACATTCTGTGAGTACACTACTCATTGGAGATCAGAAGTCGCTAAGGTCATACCGGCTTTAGAAGAACAACAAATGAACAAGTTTTTTGTCCGGGCTCAAGATCCGCAGTACTATGAAAGGCTGATATTGATTGAGAGCTAGAAATTTTCTAACATCATCAAGCTAGGGGAAAGGATCGAGGAAGGCACCAAAAGTGGTATGGTTACAAACTTTGAAGCTTTGCAAGCTACCAATAAGGCTTTACAGTCTGGTGGTACGTCCAAGAAAAGGGGCGTAGGTGCCGTAATGGTTGCACAAAGAGCCAAATCCCCTATCAAATACCAAGCCTATCCGATACCTCCACTCATATATCGGCCTACCCCAAATTACCAAGCACCCTCACCCTCTTACCAAACTCTACCATCTACTTACCAATCACACCCACCTCCTACATATTAACCTACTTCACCCAGATATTCCCAACCCGCACATGTCTACCAAGCCTACAATGCTCAGCCATCCCACTATCAATCACCTCCCACACGCCAAAACTTTCCTAGACCTCGACCAAATTTCGACTGCAGACCCCCAAACAGTATACCACCATTGCTGAGCCGATTGACCAGATGTACGAAAGGCTCAAAGCTACTGGTTATGTCACCCCTATCCCTGCTATAACCCCTAAAACCCTTCTCAATGGGTCAATCCAAATAAATCATGTGCATACCATTCCGACATGAAAGGGCATACCATTGATGAATGCCGCTCTCTGAAAGACAAGATCCAGACTTTGATTGATAACAAGATCATTGTGGCAAAGGAGCCTAATCCGAATGTTCGCAACAACCCTCTGCTGGACCATAAGGGTGGAGGTGTTCACATGATTGAAATAGAGGATGATTGGGATCCCAAAGGATCGATCAGTTTAATCACAGAAGGTGACGAACCAAAAAAGCCAATAGTCACCCTTAATCCGATTGTAGTCCAGACTCAGCCTTTTGAGGATGTCGAGGTAAACATGTCTGTACTACTTGGGTTTGAAGCACCACCCCCTGCAAAGACATCAACACCAATTGAGGTCGAGTTTGAGTCTCCAACAAATGCACCCGCACTATTTGAAGTTGCGGTTTTACCCTCCAAAATACATACTCCGTTCGGAGTAAAGGTGCCCATTCCAGTAGCAATGTCGGCCATAACACCGTTCCATACAAATGCCATACCTTGGGATTACACAGCCAAGGCGAGAAGGAAAGGGAAAGCGGAAACAGTTGCGACACAGGGTATGACAAGAACTGGCAGGGTTTATACTCCGGAGCACTTAGCTGAGTCGAGTAAGCAGGCCTCTGGTTGGCCGACCATCACTAAAATTGGGCCTGATGATCTTTGGAGAAAGATACAAGCCAAGGAATACCCAGTCATTGATCGGTTGAACAAAACACCGGCACAGATTTCTATCCTAGCTTTGTTGCAAAGTTCTGATGCACATAAGAATGCCTTGTTGAAGGTGCTAAGTGAGGCATATGTACCAAACAACATCACTGGAGGAGAAATGGCAAACATGGTAGGGCAGGTATTGGAAAGTCACAAGATCACTTTTCATGAAGATGAGCTGCCACCAGAAGGGTTAAGTCACAACAAAGCGTTGCACATCACCGTTCAATACGAAGATTATTTTATCACTAGGATCTTGATTGATGGAGGGTCCAACTTCAATATTTGTCCGTTGGTAACACTCAGAACATTGGAAAAGGGGCTGCATGAGATCAAGGATGGGGCCATCAACGTCAAAGCTTTCGACGGTTCCCAAAGGTCCACTATTGGGGAAATTAGTTTGTGCTTGCAAATGGGGCCTATTTGGTTCGATGTTGATTTCCAAGTAATAGATGTGTCGGCATCTTACAACTTGCTGTTGGGACGGCCGTGGATTCATGCAACTGGGGCTATAGCATCAACACTATATCAGACAGTGAAGTTTGAGTGGAATCACCAAGAGGTGATCATTCACGGCGACGGTAGCAATCCCATATACAGTCGTCAAACCATCCCAGTGATCGGAGGAAGAAGAAAGATAGGTGGGGAAACATATCACCACATCGAGCGAGTCAACGCCGTTGACAAAGACAAATGGTGGGACAACAAAATTGAAAGCATATTGAAATGGAGCGGATATGAACCTGGCAAGGGACTTGGCAAGAACCTCCAAGGAATCGCCAAGCCTATCAAACTGATGAAACATGGCACCACTTTCGGTCTGGGATACGAGTATACTTGGGAGGAATTCAACAACTGGTCGCCACCATGGCACGGTCCATACTACCCACTGGAGCAGCCAATACCACATTTGGAGCAAACTTTCCAGCCGGCCGATGTTATCTATGGGTCGGAAGAAAAGGAAGCACTGGCAACAGTGAGGAATTTGTTCCTAGAAGATGATGACATGGATTGTTGTGTCATCTTCAAGGAGGAGGGGGAGAAAGGCCCTTCCATACAGGCCATAAGCCGAGGAGCATGCCTCAACAATTAGACCATCAAAACCACCAAAGCCTGGAAAGCCTCGGGGTAGCAAGGCTGAACAAAGCATCATGCACTATATTTTATTTTTACTAGTTGATTTCCTTTCGCATTTTGAATTTTCGCAATAAGATCTTCCAATGTTCAAAACAGTTATGAAATTTATCAAAGCATTTCGGTTTTCTTACAAATCTTACTCTTATTATTTTCTTTCATTACTATATTTATACATCATTACTATTACCTATCTTGATGAACCAATGGATGTGACATGCAACGAGACAACGCAACAAACGGAATAGATTCAGAGGAAGATGATATACCAGAAGAGATTGTTAAAGAAGTCGAGAACTTTGAGAACAGGCCGAAGTCCAACCTGGATGAGACTGAGATTGTTAACCTGGGAGATGCAGCAAAATGTCAAAGAAACACGAATCAACGTTCACTTATCACCGTCAGAAAAAGAGGAGTACACAGAATTTCTAAGAGAATACGAGGACATATTCGCCTGGTCATATGATGACATGTCTGGTTTGAGTACGTCTATTGTGGCCCATAAACTGCCAACCGATCCGACATGTCCGCCGGTAAAGCAAAAGCTTAGAAGTTCAAGCCTGATATGAGTTTGAAAATTAGAAGTCACTAAGCAAGTCAAAGCTAAGGTTCTCAGGGTAGTAGAATACCCGACATGGTTAGCCAACATCGTGTCGGTACCAAAGAAGGACGGGAAGGTCCGAGTCTGTGTAGACTACCGGGATCTCAACCGGGCCAATCAAAAGACGACTTTCCTTTGCCAAATATACACATCCTGATTGACAATTGCGCCAAGCATGAGCTACAGTCATTCATAGATTGCTTCGCTAGTTATCATCAGATCTGGATGGATGAGGAAAATGAATATAGAATCACAGACAGTGGCACGAGAAGTTATCATTTGCTCTACTGGGGTATCATACCACAGTCCGCACATCAACCGAGGCAACCTCTATATGCTGGTTTATGGTATAGAGGCTGTCATTCCCACTGAGGTAGAAATTCCTTCCTTAAGGATCATACAAGAAGCTGAGCTCAACGACGCAGAGTGGATAAAAAGTCGTTATGAGCAACTAGCCCTTATAGACAGAAAGAGAATGAATGCAGTCTGCCATGGTCAACTCTATCAGAACAGAATGTCCAAAGCCTTCAACAAAAGAGTCAAGCCAAGACAGTTCACACCGGGGCAGCTGGTGTTAAAGAAACTTTTTCCGCATCAAGATGAAGCCAAAGGAAATTTCTCTCCCAACTGGCAGGGTCCATACATGGTTCACCGGGTTCTGACAGAAGGAGCCCTCATACTTGCAGAAATGGACGGAGAAGTCTGACCAAAGCCGATCAACTCAGACGTAGTCAAGCGATACTATGTGTAACCTTCATACCTTTTTTATGATGTAATTTGAACTACGCCTGACCTGATTCCCGTTTAAGAGGGGATACGTAGGCAACCCTATGGGTTCGGCCACAATTCAATAAAATCTCTATTTCTCCCCGTAATTGGAAACTGGGGCAGAATTTTGAGGAGGACCCTCAAAATTCCGAAGTAATTTCAGTCAATCGCCGCAAGCAGCCATCAGAAGCATCAACCCAGTAAACTGGGGCAGAATTTTGAGGAGGACCCTCAAAATTCCGTAACAAGAAGGGTTGCAATGTCTTGGACCAAATCATAGTCGTCGGTTCATCTAAAGAAAATTATCCTTAATTACGCATTTATATTTTCTAAAATCACACATGTGTATTCCTGAAATCACTCTGTTTAGCAAAGCTACCCCAATGATACGCACAGTATCACCAAGCAAGTCAAGCAAAGTCAGCGGGGACACGAACTAACCTCCCCTTTACAAAACTCACGATTTTTCTTTGGATGCAGGCACCTAAGTTGGAAAATCATCGGATATACTATACACTCATGTTGACTAGGAATACGACCCTCAGAACCATCACTTATTCACACTCGCTATCCGCACACAATTTCCCCAGCAGCCACAATATCACAATCAGCTATCAGTCCAGCTAAGAAAACTTTGTTACCATTTGCCTTTTATTTCTTCCATAAGGCTATTATTCTGCCTTCCGAGACTAAGCACTATCTCCATATGCATTTCTTTCATTGCATAAGGCTACCATTCTGCCTTCCGAGGTTAAGCTCTACCTCCATCTGCATTTTCTTGCATTACATAAGGCTACTATTCTGCCTTCCGAGGTTAAGCTCTACCTCCATCTGCATTTTCTTGCATTACATAAGGCTACTATTCTGTCCTCCGAGGTTAAGCTCTACCTCTATATGCATTTTCTTGCATTGCATAAGGCTACTATTCTGCCTTCCGAGACGAAGCACTGTCTCCATCTGTATTTCTTGCATTGCATAAGGCTACCATTCTGCCTTCCGAGACTAAGCACTGTCTCCACCTGCATTCTCCGCATTGCATAAGGCTACCATTCTGCCTTTTGAGGTTAAGCTCTACCTCCATCTGCATGGCTGAAAGATCGCCGCTTTATTTTATACTTGCATGGCTGAAAGATCGCCGCCTTACGTTACTTATTGCATGGATAAAATAACACCACTTTGTTTACATCCTGCATGGATGAAAGATCGCCACTTTATTTACTTCTTACATGGCTGAAAGATCACCACTTCATTTACATCTTGCATGGCTGAAAGATCTCCACTTTATTCAATTCTTGCATGGCTGAAAGATCGCCACTTTATGTTACTTCTTGTATGGCTGAAATATCGCCACTTTATCTACATCCTGCACCAGCTGAAAGATTGTCACTCTATTTACACCTGCATCAGCTGAAAGATCGCCACTTCATACACATCATGGGCTAAAATATTGCCAATTTGTCCAAAGGCATCATTGTTCGGAAGCACCATTTTCATAGCCCGAGAACGCCATGCCATGGCCTGAGGACCCCTTTTATCTTTTACATATCATTATTCAAAGGCGTCATAGTTCGGAGGCATCATTCTCATAGCCCGAGAGCACCATTTCATGGCCTGCTAATCCTTATTATACGTTTCATGGCCCAGGACGTCATGGTCTGAGGACACCATCCTAACCTTCCAAAGACAACATTCATGGTCCGACAGGAACTTGCATCATGTTTAAATTTCCGCACAATATATTGGTTATTTACAGGTAAACCGGTGAGCAACATCTGTATCAGCAGGAGCAATCCTACTCCAGTTCCCGTAGCCCTATTAGACCTTAATCGTTCATCCCATTGCGTCCGTTCTTGAAAAACCTCCATCGGCATACTCCGCCGATGGATCCTGAACTACATATGAACTAATTCCTATAAGACCAGGGATATGTAGGTAGCTTAGGAACCAGAGCATGTTCAACCTCTTCAAACCATTTCGTTCAGTCAAAATTGGCCATCATATCTTTACCCGACAACTCTTTCATCCTCCCCGGATAAAGAGGGGCACCTGTTGATACCCAATTTTTTCCTATATATTTTCATATGTAAAATACCTTTTAAAACAGCATATATATGCATATATAAGCATATCCCAAGGTCCTATTGTTTTTCTCAATTTTTTTTTAAGATTTTTAAATCAATTTTATTGCCCTATTTTATCAAGAAAAAACAAAAAGTGTTCCAAAATTGGCATTTTGGTAAATAGTTTATTGGATTCTCTTGTTTATACCAAAATATAGCTAAAGTAATTTTTGCACATTTTTTTACAAATTTATTTAGTATTTTAAAGCTAAATTGCATATAATTGCAATATTAGCCTATTTTAGATTTAATTGCGTTTATAATTACAAAATTGATTCCAGTATTTTTATTTAATATTTACATATTATTAATTAATTTAGTACCTTTAATTTGTTTCCAAAAATTATTTTACTATTTTTTATAAAATAAATAAGGGAAAATGGCTATTTAAATGTTAGCCTGTTTTTATTTCGATTTTGGCCAGATTTGGCACCCCTAATCCAACCCAATTTCAATTTCAATTGCCCAGCCCAATTCCAAAATTACCCGACCCACGACCTTTAAAATAACCCACCCGGCCCCCCTCTAAATCCCAACCGTTGATCTAATAGATCAACGGCTCACGTTCTCCCTTTCCTTTTTAATTTACCAACACCCCCCAACCCTAATAATTTTGTCGCCAGTAGCCGCCTTTGAACCTCCCCATTCTCTCAAACTCTCTCGAAGCTTCTCAAACCCTAGCCGCCTCTCACCACTTCCACCCTAAAGCCACCGGAATCTATGGCTTCCAAGGACATCGGAGTCCTACACCGGCCTCCTATGACTCCCACACGCCTGATTTCTGAAGATTTAAGGCCTGACCTCGAAGAACCTTGGTCCTAGCTTCGTTTGATTCAAGATCTATGGCCATCTCCGGCCTGCTCCGGCGAGCCATGCCTGCTTCGAGCCTAGTTTTGACTTCTCCGGCTCAGATCAGTGACCTTTTCAAAGCCTTTCTCATTTCTAGGGTTCTTCTGAAACCCTAACCCTTCAAGGTTTTTCCGATTCCCTTAGATCTATTCCAGATCCATTTTTTCCTTAAGGTCTTAAACGTTTTCCTGACTTTTCTTTCAAAAAAACTACTTTCAAAATCTTTCTTTTCCAATCTAGGGTTTTCTGAAAGTATTTAAGTGTTTTTTAACTTTCTTTTTCCTTTTATGTGTATTTGCTTCTAATGGGTTCTTGAATTTTCTTCTACCATGTTCTTACATGTTTATTCTACTGTATTTTCCTATACTATGTTCTCGTGTGCTTTTCTACTATATGCTTTCTCTACTGTGTTCTGATATGTTTCTCCTACTATATTTTCTTACTAAGTTCTTATGTTTCCTTATTAAGTTCCTTCTACTAAGTTCTGTTTAAGTTTCTTCTAAAAACTTCTCCGCATGTTTCTGCTACTGATCTTATCAGTCTTTTCCATTACGTTTCGTGTTAGCGTCTTCTACTATATTTTCTTTGAATTCTTCCGCTATGCTCTGCATGTTACTTTTCTATCATGTTTCTCATGAGTTTCAGTTGCTAAGAGGAACATGGTAGAGGTTTCAGTTCTTTCTGAGACCTCTGAACCTATTTTGAATCTCTGAAATGAGTTTCAAAACATTTGTTCTTCATATGATTCCAGCTCTTGCTAAACTCTTCTGCACTGGATTTTCCTACTGATTTCACAATGACATGACAATCTCTTTTTTTTCTTTCATGCTTAACATGCTCACATGCTCCTTATATATGATGCACTTCCCTCTCAAGTGACTCTCAAATTTGTGATTAGTTCACACTTCCCTCTGAATATGGACTGATTGACTTATTTCCATTATTTGTTGATTTTCTCTGTGATTCGACCTAAGTTAAAACACTTCTTCATCTTTTCTGACTCGGTTCATTCATGCAAAATCTCAGATCCTTTTGATTTACTGGTTGTTAATTAATTTTCTTACCTTATTTGCACAAACCGTGTACTTTAAAACCTTGTCCTTAAATAACCTTTTATGTACTTTCCCCTAATTGCATGCTTTTCACAAAGTATTTATTCAATTTCTTTCCTTAAATGGCTTTTACCCGTTTGAATCAGAATCCCTTAATTAAAGGAAGTATTGTGTAATTGATTGACAATCAGCTCATTAACTATTTTCTTACCTTATTTCCTCATGATTTTCACACTATTAAAGGCACGACCCTTTTTTTACAAACATACACTTCACAATTCACAATCTTTTCTGAATTCTTACTTACACATAATAGTACTCTCTCTTCTTGTCTGCACTGTGGCTTTTACAAGACTACTCATTTTCTCTTTTGTTTCTTTGAAACTGGTATGTCCTAATTTAAGCTTCAGTATCACCACAATATGCTTATTTATATCTCTTTGTATCCATGTCTACTTTGTTGCTTCTGCAGAGTTAAATATTTAAACTAGCATGCTGATTTCTTTCTGCTTGTTTCTGCTATGAATCCTTGCTCCCTACCCCCCTTATGTGTTTTGAGTTATAGTTTAAAACATGGCAATATGTAAGTTATTGTCTGTGGATTGAACTTGATCCCTCAAAGGATCCTAACCTCTAAACAATGTGTTCTAACAGGCTTATGGGTGTGCCAACATTTCCATTACTGAGTATGCCCACTAGCCTATCCTTGCCCCTTTACCACCTCCCCATTCCCTATGTGTATTAATGTGAATTGTTTCCCTTTCCCTTCCCCCTTTCAGAATTCTGCACTTGCACTCTCTCTTAGTCTCTAAGTTCTGCCCCCCTCCTGTGAGCCTTGTCTTAGGACCTTGAATTCCCTCTGAATTTGGACATTTGAGGGCTGGCCCTTCCATACTGCACTATGTCTTAATCTGGTGATACATTTGGGTGTAAGCACCGCTCGGAGTTCTTATGAAACTCTTAGGGAACTTTGACACGCCCCAAATGGGAGAAAGGCTTTGAAATATGATCTCTTGGAGTTGGTTTAATTCATACTTCAGACATGAAGTCTAAATCAGGCTCTTCTTGGTTGTACTTTTAATTTCTGATGTACTTTTCTTTACTTTACTTTTTCTGGGGTTGTAATAACTTTGTAATAAAACTCTCGGGGATGGCTAATGAAAAAGGGAGGGGTAACTATGTATGCAAAAGGGGTAGATAACCTGCCTATAGGAATTTCTGAATTTCTGCATTCTCACATGTAGATAACCTACCTATAGGAAAATTCTGAATTTCTGCATTCTCACATGTAGATAACCTGCCTATAGGAATTTTCTGAATTTCTGCATTCTCATATTTAGATAACATGCCTATATGAATTTTCTGAATTTCTGCATTCTCATATAGCTACAATGTCTATAGGAATTTCTGCACTTTCTTATAGATACCATGTCTATAGGAATTTCTGCACTCTCATACATATACCATTCGAATTGTGCATATGCATGTAGAAAATATGCCTATAGGTCTTATCTGAATCTTGCATATCTACTAGGCAAACATGTTTATAGGTCTTAAATAACCAACTGCAATTAGATATCATGGTCATATAAAGTACAGTACCTAGATATCATGATTGTAGGCTTTCTGCATTGCTCTATGTCTATAAAGATGTTCTAAAATCGACAACACATAGAAAGCATGCATATAGGAGCTTTAATCAAATCTGAAATGCCTCACTCGTTTATGAGTCTAAAACTGGCAACAATAATGCATTACCAGTTGCAGAACTTGTGATCTTTTGCTAAAACTTGCCTTTCTTTCTTCAGTATGTAATCAATTTACTTCATTGTTTCTGAAATTAGTAGATATCATGCATATAGGTTTTCGTCTAACACTTAGGCAAGCCATAGGGTAAACTTATAAACTGAATCAGGTTTTTTATATGCTACAACTAGCAGGCAGGCCTGATTCGGGCTTCTTATCTGGACTATGTAATAAATCAGTCTGCCTCGACCCTTTAAGTTTTGATCAGACCCTAAATAGTATGTGTATGTCATGCTAACCACTTGTTTTTCTCTGCTTAAAGGAGGTCCGTTTGAGCCTTTTCATTTGTTTATATGCTTCCCCATACTTGCCATATATGTTTTGTTTGTCGCCTTAGTATTTTTACCTTTTGAACCACAAGTAAGCCCAATATCCCTCCCCTTTAGGATTAGTAGTCCCAAATGCCTCCGGGACTGGTAGGATTGGGGCGGGTAATAGCATACAATAAGTAAACGAGACCATTTCGCGCTTTAATACCTTAACGGGTGGGAAGGGTAGATATGGATATGATGACCACCCGATAATGTCATGTGTAACCCCTCGTCGAGGAGCGATTACCGGGCATTGTATGGGGTGATCCATATTATTAATAAACCTAGGACCCCCCTTCTCTCCTTTTGTTTCTTTCTCTTTTAAACTGTTTCTTTAAAGTAAAATCAACTTCTTTTTTTACTTTTGCCTATTTGTAACCATTACGTGAAAATCCCCTCTTATTTGAAGTTCTTATTTGCCTACGTGTTATTTGTACCTAAAGTCACAATAATTATCTGGTAGGGAACCACACTAGTGAATCTTGAGGGGTGCCTAACACCTTCCCGATGGGATAATTTCAAACCCTTGCCCAATCTCTGGTTGTTCAAATCAAACCTTTCTTATTGTCCTAATGCACTTGAATCATTAGGTGGCGATTCTTCAATTCAAACCCAATTCCCGAAAGGGAACAAGTTGTCCTCCCAAATGTCATAAACCCGATTCTGCAAGAAAAAGGGGGCGCAACAACTGTCTGGGCTGGAACCTCATCCTCAAACTCTACATGAGGCTTCGCCACTGGTGATGCTGCTCGAGCTCTGGGCTGATCCCTACCTCTGCCTCGGCCCCTAGTATGGCCTCGGCCTCTGCCCCTCGTAGGAGCTGCCATAGGGGGCTCCGGCTGCTGGTCAGCTGATGAAGCGGTACGTGTTCTCACCATCTGCGAAAGAACAAAGTGAAAGTTCAATTATCATTGAGAAATCAAGTCTCACAATAGAAAAGAATAGATGTTATGTTTTTCCTAAACTCTGTTGCCTCTGGGGGATAAGCACAGATGTCTCCGTACCAATCCCTCAGACTCTACCTAGCTTGTCCATGAATTGTGAGACCTAGGAAACCTAGAGCTCTGATACCAACTTGTTACGACCCGGATTTTCCACCGTCGGGATCATGATGGCGCCTACTCGTGAAAGCTAGGCAAGCCAACTACTATGATTTTAACACATTTGCGATTAACCCAAACAGAGATAAATCGTAACTAAAGCTAAGCAGATATAAAGTGCGAAAGTGTTATAACAATTAAAAATACTCCAATACATGTCTACCCCAATGATCTAGTGTCACAATTTCATGAACATCTACGAATTTCTACAAACACTGGTTTAGAAATAAAAGTATAACTATTCTCGAAATGAAAAGAGACAGCAGAAAACTAAAGCGGGGAAAGGGGGACTTCAGGCTCTGCGGATGCCAACAGATCGACCTTGGTCTCCCTGGACTGAAGGCAGCTACCTCAAGCTACTCACAAGGCCCGGCACCGAGATCTGCACAAAAAGTACAGAGTGCAGTATCAGTACAACCGACCCCATGTACTGGTAAGTGTCGAGTCTAACCTCGGCAAAGTAGTGACGAGGCTAGGACATGATAACCATATAAACCTGTGTAGTTAAATCATATACGAACATAACAAAAATAACAGGAAATAACGGATAAAGATGGGAAGGGGAACATGCTACTGGGAATATCAAATCCTAACAATAATACAATAGAGAAGCATAATGAACACCATATTTGTATCAACAAGAATGATAAAACAGTAACACGTGCACGACATCACCTTTTGTGCTTTTACTCTCGTCCTCACCATAAGAAACAACAAAATTGGCATGACATCACCCTTCGTGCATTAACTCTCACAAAATTGGCACGGCATCACCCTTCGTGCATTAACACTCACTCACAATATCATGCACGACATCACCCTTCGTACTTTACACTCTTCCTTACCCAAACAATAGAAACAATACATCCCGGCGAGGGAATCAACAACATAAACAATACCATCCCAGCAAGGGAGTCAGCTATAACCAATCTCGTTTTAACAGTTAACTTCACAAGATAAATCTCAACTTGAGCCAATACTCAACAATGGTCAATTACTAAGAAATTATCATAAACCTTGTTCAACAGTGATAATCATCAATTTAAGCATGGACAGTACATAATAAAAGTCACAACAATCATGGTATAAGACTCAAGGGCATGCTAGACACTAACGTATAGATACTCATCACCATACCTATACGTCGTACTCAACACCAACACGTAGCAAATAAGACCACAACACCTATTCCCTCAAGCTAAGGTTAGACCAAACACTTACCTCAATTCCACGGAGAAAATCAAGCCTCAATTACCGCTTTACCTCTCGGTTCCACTTCCAATCCGCTTGTATCTAGTCATAATTTACTTAATAACATCAATAAATGCTAAATAAACCAATTCTAATGCATGAATATAGATTTCCTAATGTTTTCCCCAAAAAGTCAAAAATCGACCCTGGGCCTGCTTGATCAAAACTCGAAGTTCGAACCAAAGCCCGACTACCCATTCACCCATGAACTCAAATATGCAATTGGTTTTGAAATTTGACCTTAATTTGAGGTCCAAATCCCCAAATTTTGAAATTCCTAATTTCTACCCAAGAACACCTAATTTCCCATGAAAAACTCTAGATTTTGAGATAAAATCATGTAAAAGATGAAATAGGTTGAAGAAAAAGAGTTACATTCATTTACCTATGATTTGGGGAAGAACTTGCTCTAGAAAAATCGCCCTTAGGAGTTTAGATTTTGAAATTTTGAAGAATGAAGTAAAAATCCCGTCTAAAATCTCACTTAACAGGCTGCAATTATCGCAATTGCAATCAGGGGTTTGCAATTGCGAACCCTTTGAATTTTTGCTGCCTTCGCATTTGCGACACATATGTCGAATTTGCGACCTCTTGGGCCTTCGCAATTCCGGCCAAGGTTTTGCATTGCGAGGTTGGCCTTCCCAGGCCTTCTTCGCATTTGCGACATTATTTTCGCATTTCCCAGGCCAACAGACTTCGCATTTGCGAAGCCTGATTTCGCATTTGCGAGATCAGAGGCATGTGCAAAACACCAGATGCACAACTGAGTTTTCCTAAGTTTTAATCACTCTGTGGCCTATCCAAAACTCACCCGAGCCCTTGGGGCTCCAAACCAAACATGCACGCAAGTCTAAAAACATCATACGAACTTGGTCGTGCGATCAAATCTTCAAAATAACATCAACAACTACGAATTTAACCTCAAATTCATGAAATTCATAAGATAGTTCAAAATTTCTATTTTCTCAACCTAGGGTCCGATTTATATCAAATCAACTCCAATTCTTACCAAATTTCATAGGTTCGACTTAAATATTATTTTAAAGTTGTACCGGGCTCCGGAACCAAAATACGGTCCCGATACCATCAAGATCACACACCATTTTATTTTCAAAAGTCCTTATATTTTTCAGTAAATAATTTTTATTTAAAATTCTTTTCTCGGGCTAGGGACCTCGAAATTCGATTACGAACATACACCCAAATCTCATATTTTAATACGGACCCTACAGAACCGTCAAATTAACGGTCCAGGTCTGTTTACTAAAAATATTGACCAAAGTCAACTTTAACCAATTTTTAAAGGCCAAATTCAATATTTTTCTTAAATTTCACATAAAAGCTTTCCAGAAACGCGCTCGGACTATGCATGCAAATCGAGAAAAAAGAAAATAAAGTTTTCAAGATCTCGGAACCCGAATTTGAATTCTAAAATACAAGATGACCCTTTGGGTCATCACAGGTTGCTATAGTAGATATATATTCGTAAAAATTATACGTTTGTTAAAAAGAGAAGATTGAAGAGCAATAGGTTAGATCCACGACACACGTTCTAATTAGAAAAAACCAACAAATAAAATTCTAGATAAAATATCATCATTATCCTTCCCTACTAGACCTCGAATGAATTTTGTGGATACAAAACTCAAACAGAATTTTTAAATAGATATAATCATGCAAAATAAACTAAATAGGAAGTTCACGTGTACTCCTAGAAATACTTAAACAACTACTATTTAGGATGAATTTAGATTATAATTCCTAAGCACAGAATGTTACAATCCCTTGTGAGCATCAATTCGACTGATTAAATTAAGGTATTGTAGGGATATGACAACGAAAAATAACAACAATAATAATATTGTAATAATATTATTTGTGAGCGAAAATACACCAACTGGCTTGAGTCGTGTTGGGCACTGTCCTAAGAAACTATTTCAGCAGTGTGAAATGTCTCTCTAGGATTAAACAAGCCTACCTCTATTAGGGAGGATACAAGAATCAGCAAAATTAAAAATTATACAAATCCAGCTAGTAGGAATAAAGGATGAACAACTAATGTGTAATGTTAATTAAATATTATAGAAAAGAAATTAGAAGGAAGAAGAGAGAGACGTATGAGAAGGATGTCTAATGATTAAAATTGGCTTAAGGGAAGACCATTTTATAGGCAAAAAAGCTTAAGGCTTTTCTTGCTATTTGTCAATTCTCTTGCCATTTGTCAATTCTCTTGTATGCATCTTGCCATTTATCTCTTCCCTTCTAGAAGGCTTCCACATGGTCTTCTTAAGACATTTGTCAACAAAAGTTTAAAATATTCCCACAGTCCCCCACTATTTTAAAGACTTTTTGAAATAGACTTGCTGGATTTGCATGGTCCAAATGTAATAGGTTTGGTGTCTTTTGGACTATGGACCAAACTTAGACCAATAAAATTTAACTCACAGAATTACTGGTGAAATATAATATTTCTATGAACCAATAATTCTTATTGTAAGTCAGAGATTTTATCAATCACATTTTGACCCCCGGTAATTTTGCTGTTCAATGCGGTTTTGCGCCCAATAGGCCATGCGCGTGCCTGGTTATTCATGAGAGCTCTAGAGACTAGGCCAAAATCTTATAGGAGCGGCCCACTCCACTCTCATATAGGTGAATTCATCAAGTGTATACTGCTTTTAAATACATCATCCATAAGGACTATGAATTTCATTAAGAGTTATAACTCAGCCTCTCAATTAGTAGCAGTCAAGCACTCTCTTTTAGTGCATCAGTGCCAATATCGACTTGTTATTACCCATATGAACCTACTTCATGAGATCTCCAATCACATAGGTTGGGTTACCATCTCTATTGACAACATGTCGTCCTTAACCCCATCTCTTTTGAGATTTGAAGAATTATTCTTCCCATAGGTTTAGTTAGAGGATCGGCCAAATTTATCTCTGACTTCACATAGTCAATGAAAATTATTCCATCTCTCAACAGCTGTTTTATGACATCATGCCTCAATTTCATGTGTCTACTTTTATAATTATAAAATTTATTCTTTGCAATAGCTATTGCCGCTTGACAATCACAATGCATAGTCACAGGAGGCAATACGTCCTTTATTAAATGGATATTAGCTAAGAAGTTTCTTAGCCACTCAGCCTCAGAACCAGCTAACTCCAGAGCTACAAACTCTAATTCCATAATCGATCTAGCAATGATCGTCTGTTTAGCTGATTTCCACGATATTGCACCACCACCAAGGGTGAATACATAACCACTAGTGGATTTTGTCTCATCTGAATCAGAGATCCAGTTTGCATCACTGTACCCTTCTAAAGTATAAGTAAATCCACTATATAGGATACCATAATTCATGGTTCCTCTCAAATATTTCATTAGTCTAGCTAATGCAGACCAATGCTCTCTGTTGGGTTTATGAGTATATCTACTCAGTCTACGCACTGCATAGGCTATATCAGGCCTTGTAAAATTCATTAAATGCATCAGACTCCTAATAATCTGAGCATATTTAGACTGAGCAACTGGGTCACCATTATTCTTTTTCAACTTAGAGTTAGCATAAAAAAAGTGCTCACATATGTGACATTAGAATATTCAAACTTCTTAAGAAGTCTCTTAATATAATGTTCTTGTGTCAACATTATTCCATCTTCACTCCTTATAACTTTAACTCCCAATATTATATTTACTTCACCAAATCTTTCATATCAAAATTAGCAGACAGAAATAATATTTTGCACAATATTTAAATTGTACCAAATATAAGCATGTCATCAACATATGGACATATTATCACATAATCATTGTCTACCACTTTAGTATAAACACATTTATTCACCTCAACTGAAGAAAAACCGTCTCTCAGTAAGACTTGTTCAAATTTCTCATACCACTGTTTAGGAGTTTGTTTAAGGCCATAAAGAGATTTAATTAATTTACAAACTTTATTTTCTTGTCCAGGAATGACACAACCTTCAGGTTGAACCATATAAATCTCTTCTTCTAAATCACCACTTAGAAAAGTAGTTTTCACATCCATTTGGTAGATAAAGCTTACGAATTAAAGCTAAGACAATTAAAACTCGAATAGAAGAAATTCTAGTTACTGGGGCAAATATATCAAAATAATCTATATTTTATTTTTGAGAAAATCCTTTTTTTACTAACCGAGCTTTATATATATCTAAAGATCCATCAGGATTAAATTTCTTTTTGAAAATCCATTTACAACCAATAGGTTTCGCACCAGGAGGCAAGTTAGTTAAAACTCATGTATTATTTTTCATAATAGAATCAATTTCAGCTTTTATTGCCTCTTTCCAATATTTAGCATCTGAAGAAGATATAGCTTCAAAATAATTTGATGGTTCATTATCGACAAGAAAAGTTTGAAAATCATTTCCATAATAAAAATATTCTTTCCTAGGCCTTTTGCTCCTTCTCAGTCCTCATTAGAGGTAATTTCATTATTTGTTTCAACAAGTGTATGAAAAATTTTATCAGATAATGGATAAATATATTCAAAGAACTCAGCATTCTTTGTCTAAATTATAGTATTGCAATCAAGCACATCACTTTTTAAAACAAGAAATCTATATGCAGCACTATGTTCAGCATATCCAATAAGTATGCGCAATGAACAGTTTTAGAACCTATTTTTCTCTTTTTAGGTTTAGGCAAAAGAACTTTAGCAAGGCACCCCCACACTTTTAAATATTTCAAGTTAGGTTTATAACCCTTCCACAATTCATAAGGAGTTTTGCCTATTCTTCTATGTGGTATTCTATTTTGTAAGTGACATGCAGATAAAATAGCTTCACCCCACAAATTATCAGGAGCATTAGAACTAACTAACATATAGTTCATTATCTCTTTCAATGTTCTATTTTTCCTTTCAGCTACTCCATTTGACTCAGGTGAATAAGGCGGAGTAACTTCATGAATAATTCCTTCTTTTTCACAAAAATCATTTAAAGATAAATATTCTCCATCTCTATCTGATCTAATTCTCTTGATTTTTCTACTAAGTTGATTTTCAACCTCAGTTTTATAAGAAATAAAAGCATTAAAAGCATCATCTTTATTTCTAAGAAAATATAAATTAGTGTATCTAGAAAAACCATCAATAAAATTCATATAATATCTTTTACCACCTCTAGTCATAGTCTGCTTCAAGTCGCCTAAATCAGTGTGAATTACAGATAACAATTCAGTTTCTCTATTTACGGAAAAATAGGGTTTTCTAGTACTTTTGGCTTCAGCACATATTTCACACTTGTCAATATTATTTGAATCTAAACCAGATATTAATCCGAATGACTGCATTTTCTTTATATACGCGACATTAACATGTCCTAGTCTAGCATGCCACAAAGAAATTGACTCAATCATATAAGCAGAAGAAGATGCATTTTTATTGTTAGTATCGGAAATATTAAGCACAAATAAACCATGGTTACAATATCCATTGCCCACAAAATTTTTATTTTTGGTCAATACAACCTCATTATTTTCAAATGAAACCTTTACTCTAACTTTTCCTAATAACCCCACAGAAACCAAATTGGTTTGGATATTAGGAACATGCAATACATCACTTAATGCTAGAGTTTTACCAGATGTGAGTTTGAGAAGAATTTTTTCTTTCCCAAGAACGCGAGATGTTCTTGAGTCACCAAGATAAATAAATTCTTCTCCTTCCTCAATTTGGGTGTAAGACAAAAATTTATTATGTTTGCACAAATGTGCCTAGTAGCACTAGAGTCTATCACCTAATCTCTCACATTGGTCACATTATTTATTTGGAAATTGACCGCAACAATTATATCATCCTCTTTAGTCAAATTTAATTTTGATTTAGCGAGATTATCGTTTATCCCAACTCTTCTCTTACATTGGGGTGCATTTTTCTTGAAGTTTTTAATATTATCATTGGATATGCAACCATGTCTATTCACATTTCTGTATTTGGACATTAGTGTCTGCCAAAGTTGTGGATGCAATAACGTATTTGCAACACCATGGATATCTGGCAGGATAGCTGGAACAGTAGCAGCGGAGACATCACCAAAGTTGGTAGCACCATCAAATTTTTTTATAGTAGTATTACTTGTCATAGTTTCTTAGATTGTAGGGAAATGATACCGAAAAATAACAACAATAATAATACTGCAATAATATTATTTGTGAGCAAAAATACACTAACTGGCTTGAGTCGTGCTGGGCACTGTCCTAAGAAAATATTTCAGCAGTGTGAAATGTCTCTCCAGAATTAAACAAGTCTACCTCTATTAGGGAGGATACAAGAATCAACAAAATTAAATATTATACAAATTCAGCTAGTAGGAAAAAAGGAAGAACAACTAATGTGTAATGTTAATTAAATATTATAGAAAATGAATTAGAAGAAAGAAGAGAGAGACATATGAGAAGGATGTCTAATGATTAAAATTGGCTTAAGGGAAGACCATTTTATAGACAAAAAAGCTTAAGGCTTTTCTTGCCATTTGTCAATTCTCTTGCATGCATCTTGCCATTTATCTCTTTCCTTTTAGAAGGCTTCCACATGGTCTTCTTAACACATTTGTCAACAAAGGTTTAAAATATTGCCACAGGTATATGATGTTGACTTGGAAGAATTATCTAATTCTTAAAGTGGGTATTGAATTTCAACACAAGAAATGATCAAAGTGTTAGAAACTCTAGATTCATTACAAATTTTAAATATTAATATTATTAGTTTGTTTTTGAAAAATTAATCAGACCCTACAGTGTGGAATTTTACTGGGTATGTTGTTGTTGTTGAAAGATTAAGTAAATTCTTCAAGCCATCCTAGAACGAATAGAGTTATTGTACTAGAACTCTAAGTAACAATATCAAAATTTACAGTGATAACTTTTTAGTAAATTCTTCCAGCACTCCTAGAAAAGATATTCTACTGGAATTCTATTTCCACCTTAAGCTTGAGAAGGATAGACGATATATACTTTTATTTATACAAATGCTCAATATCAATTACTATTAACTATTACTTATTTTCTCACAAAAGTCTTACATAAAATTTGTGCTCAACTTATTTTCTAAAATTAAAAAGAAAAAAGAAAAATGTACACGGCCTAGATAAAAAACAAAATCAATGTCAAATTGAATTCGATTCTTTTAATTCTTTTGGATTTTTCACGTTCAAGAAAGTATATGTTATATGAAGTTTCGTAGGTTAGGTTTTATATATTACTTAATTTCTATATTTTACCATATAGCTCTATAAGGTAAATTCTAATGATTATAATATCCTAAATATTAGGACTTTTTAAATAGCAGTTCAAATAAGAAAATTATTTAATATGTCAAATT
This sequence comes from Nicotiana tabacum, assembly GCF_000715075.1. Lineage (NCBI taxonomy): Eukaryota > Viridiplantae > Streptophyta > Magnoliopsida > Solanales > Solanaceae > Nicotiana > Nicotiana tabacum. Next base: position 15,231,813 of record NC_134085.1, read on the forward strand.
TTAGTTGATTTTAAATCCTAAATATTCACTAAGGACCTTCATGCCTTTAATATAATATAGTAGATTTATATATAGATATAGATATAGATATAGATATAGATATAGATATAGATATAGATAGATAGGTAGATTATTTAAAGTCTAATATACTAAAATAATTTAGGTAAAATTATCATATGTAGTTATATATACCTCTTAGTATCATTTCCAGTTATGTGTACGTAGGCAGTGTTATAACAACATTCTACTTACATATATAATTTCTTTTTAGCTTTCTGTTTATAATAATAATAATAAGAAGAAGAAGAAGGAGGAGGAGAAGGAGAAGATACACTACAAGAAAAGAGGACTACGACGACATTTAATCAGTGACGTGTGAGATAAATGTCAGAAAAAGATTAATTTTATGACACTTAATAAAAAATGCCATAAATTCAATGACATTTAATAAAAAAATAACACAGTTATTGCAACCATTAATAAAAACGTTGTTATATGAGTCGGTATTTACTGACATTTATAGCTAATGAAAGATATTTGCTTACATTTGTAAAATTACTAAACTAAAAATATATTAAGTATATGCCTCGTCTACAATTTTTTCTCAAAAACCCTATTAATCTTCCTCTTTTCTTAGACCCAAAAAACTGATGCCATTGTCTCGTATTCACGACATTGTTGAGGTTGTCGCAAAATCGGAGCTGTCTACTATGAATTTTCTGCCATTTTCTTTGGACTCACTTCCATGGGCGAAGCCACCTTGATTGACCACCCTTCGCTGAAAAATTACGAAAAATTACATTGTATATATAAGTAAAATATTAATTTTAGATATATAAAACCTATATTGAACACCCTTTATGGAATTTTTTTTTCTACTTCTTTCAAGTTTGAATACCCTTAGAAACATTTCTGGATTCGCCATGCCTTTCCAGCACTCGATCTATTTCTCGAACCTTAAGAGTCGCCCTCGATTTGGGGATAAGCAAATCTCAGTGGGACGTCAAGAATTGACAGGGGAGACAACTAGTTTATCCTTACATTGTTTATAGAACTCTAAGCATGACAGATACTACGTACTGATAATTCTCAAATATTTTATCTTAGATTTCCGTTCTATTATGTTCATTGGATTGAATCTTCTGCCTTTAAAATGGTGGTGACCTTTTCCTTTATTATGATGTATTGAAATTTGTTATGCTTGCTGATGATTTGTTTGGGTAGTGGTAGATAAGATTTATTTATGAAATTAACTGTTTACATTCAAGGTACAATAGCCATGTACCTTGAACGTAAACAGAGAACTGTTAATTTCATAAATAAATCATATCTACCACTTCCCAAACAAATCATCATCAAGCATAACAAATTTCATTGCTAATGTTTAGTAGTGATATGTCATTGCTAAAATCATTTTAATTATTAACGTTGGATGGGTGCTCTATGATAAAATGAAGAGGTGTCAGGCGAAAAAAACGATGACATCTTTTTATTATGGCTCAATCATTACTAAATCAATATGCATGTTTGGACAAATACTACCAAAAAATTGAATTTAGCTACGAACTTCATCGCTAAATTGCTAGTAGTTAACAAAATTTGATAATCTTTTGCTAATATGTTGCTAGATAGGAGTAGCGACCGATTGTTCTTGTTAGCTACGAATTTTTCGGTCGCTAATTCCTATTTTTTGTAGTGCAGGTCCATCACCTGACTCTAGGTTTCTCATTCCATCACATATTAGAATGGCCACTCTTCAAGCTCTCGGGCCAAGTGTTGGTCCTCCTGGAGAACGTTAACGAGCTAAAGGCGCCCCCACAGCAGAGGCGTTAATACTACATTGAATTCATGAGACTCAAACAAAAATTGAAATTAATTCTTCACATGCTTCGACATATGATGCGCGATGAGATAAATGTTCCGCGAACTATTCAAACGGAACATTCTCTACTCAGCTACTATGCTTTGCTCAATAGCGAATGTATTATCGAACGTTACAATAGCATTACGCATGACTGGCATACCTGCTATATTCCCTTCATTTGCTTTTCAGAATATAAGATTTGCATTTCCACGTATCGATGCGCAGTAGATAGAACCACAACAGTTTACCCAACATGAAGTAGTCGTTGAACAAGCACCAGAATTTGATGTCTTCGACTTTATAATAGATCCAACTTTAGCAAGTCCAGGCTTGGCATGCAGCTAGTGGAAATATCGATATGGAGCTCATCTAGTAGCAGGTAGCTCAGGTGTTGACATATTTGATGATCCTCTACATCTCCTTCAGATGTTCACAAAAAATAATAAAAGTGATGACAACGGGAAATAAAATATGAAAGTTATAAATAAGTTGTATAATATATAATTACTATGTATAAATCAAAAGATTAATTAAAGAGGTAGATATTATTTGATCACACTCAATGCCGATGATAACAGCTCTTGCAAAAATCTGTTCACCAAGTTCAACTGATGTAATGCTTGTACAGGCACTGATCACACTTAAAAACCAAATTTGTCCATCCTAAACTGCAGCCTATTCATCCTGCGGAAAAGATCCAGTGCTTCAACTAGACAACCAGTTTGACTAAGACCTATTAACATGGAGTTCCAAGATATTAAGCTCTTATAGGGCATTGACTCAAATAACTTTCTGGCCTCTTCAATTATGTTGGAACTAAAACAAATACCAGTAATCATAGAATTAAGCAAGATAGTGTCATATACTTTGACATCATTAAAGACATTGGCAGCTTCATCACGACATCCACAGTTAACATATGTGTCAAACTGACAACGAGAAGAGATATTGTTTTTTTTAAGGATTAAAAAAAAAAGACCGAAACAATTATCAAACAGAAATCCCTAAATATAAGTTCGATGTGGAGAGAAGAGGGGAGAGAGGAGAGAAAAAAAGGAAAAAAGGCATAACTAAATCCCTTGACTGAAGGCACTAATAATGGATTGAGAGTCTTTTAAGGTGGATTATATATTTTGTAGCTAAAACGTGTTTAGGTCGGGTAAATACAAATACTTGGACATTGTTCATAATACGGTTTCAAATAGTGTATAGGAACGAAAAAATCCCTCATGAAAATTAAGCATTATCGTGTAATATTTGGGAGAAATTCAAAAATAGCCACATTTACAACTGGTCGTTCAAAAATAGTCCAGTTTCAAAAGTAATCGAAATTTTATCACTTTTCATGTAAAGATAAATCTGAGCGAAAGCACTGTTCAAAACCCAAAAAATACGTCAGTATATTATGCTGGAGTTCCAGCATAAGTATACTTATACTTGTGTATAAGTATAAGTATAATTATTCTGCGTACGTCCCTGAGCATAAGTATACTTGAACTCCAACATATTATACTGGAGTTCCAAGATAAGTATGCTGGAACTCCAGCATAAGTACATTAGAACTCCAGCATAATATACCGGAATTCTAGCAAGTATACCGGTCCAGCATAATATACTGGAGTTTGGAGCACCGGTGCTCCAGTCTCTAGTATATTATATTGGAGCCACCAAAGTATACCGGTCCAACATAATATGCTGGAGTTCATACACAGGTGCACCGAATTCCAGTATATTATGCTGGATCGGTCTCTGTTGCATCAAAATAGTGACTATTTTTTATTGACTTGGTAAACGCTGACTATTTTTGAATGACCAGTCCGAAAACTGGCTATACCGTGCTATTTTTACATAATATTTATGTACTTTAAGCCCATCCAAATGGTGGACCGGCCCGACCCAATTCATCAACTTCAAGGCCTGCATAGACTGGGCCATACTGGATGGGACAGGCCCATAAGTTAGCAATAATTATGAACTATTTCCTTCGTCAGCAGCCGAAAGGCCTATTACATCTTTGAAAGAATTAATCCAAGCCATTGGTCAAGGACTCCTTTCTCTATCTCTCTCTCTCTCCCTTTTTTCAAACTAAGTTATCAAAACTCTCCCACTGTCAGTGTCGGTGAGCCTTTGACAGCCATATATATATAGTTAAAAGTTAGAACTTCCCCACCACCACCACTATCATCATCATCACCACCACCACCACCATCAATATTCCACCATTTTTTTAGTGTTCCCAACTGTTTTGCCCTAATACTATTTTTTTCTATCAATACAGTACGAAATAACTCCGTTCAGTAATATTTAGCTTCTGCAATTTCTCTCATCTATTTTAATGAGTTCAAACTACTCTTAAAATTGTGGGTTCAGATCTAATGCGTGTTGAGACTTTAGTAGGTTTTACATATTTATATCCATACTAGTGTTGGGCTTCTTTTCCTTCCCCTGTTTTTGAGAGTAACACAAACGGCAACTACCACTGATCTGACGGCTGAGCTCAGGTTATGTGGTTTTGAAGAAATTCCCAATTGCGTCCACAAATATGCACGGCCTAAGCCGGCTAGGGAATGGCGTGTCTCCGCCATCGTCCCCTCGTTTGCGTCATGGGCGGAATAATAAGAACAGTGCTGCCTTTGGAGTTGGAGGTGGAGGAGGTATTTCCCTAAAACTGCAGGAAAAGTTGGGTTTTATGATAGTATCTGCTGTATATAGGCGAAGAGGAGTTTTACTTTTTGCTCCTTTATTGTATATATCTGGAATGTTGTTATATATGGGTACTTTAGGCTTTTTTGATGCATCTGCTGCTACAACTGAGGTGTCTCCACCTGGATCACTTTACCGTAGCCCACAGGTTTTTGATAAGCTCTGGCCTTTCATGGATTCCTACAACAATGGATCCTCCAATTTGTTAACAAATGTGTGGAATCCCAAGTTGCATCAAGTTTGGAAGCCTTGTTCTGTTTCTCAAGAAGGTTTCACTGCTCAGTTGCCAAAGTCGAATGGGTACCTCATAATCGAAGCGAATGGTGGACTGAACCAACAAAGGTTATCGATATGTGATGCTGTAGCAGTTGCAGGATTACTGAATGCTACTCTTGTGATTCCAATTTTTCATTTAAACAGTGTTTGGCGAGATTCTAGCAAGTTTGGCGACATATTTGATGAGGACTTCTTCATATATGCACTAAGAAATCATGTGAAAGTGGTCAGTCAACTCCCTGAAGATGTACTGCTTCAGTTTGATAATAATATAAGTAGCATTGTTAACTTGAGAGTAAAGGCATGGTCTAGTCCAACCTATTATCTTCAAAAGGTCCTGCCTAAGCTGAAGGAGTTGGGGGCTGTTCGCATTGCGCCTTTTTCTAACAGATTGGCCCACTCGGTTCCTCCAAATATACAAGGGCTGCGTTGTTTGTGCAATTTCGAAGCGCTTAGGTTTTCAGAGCCCATACGGATGCTTGCAGCAAAGATGGTTGATCGAATGATAAAAAGGAGCTCGAAAACGAGTGGGAGATATGTTTCGGTGCACCTCCGCTTTGAAGAGGATATGGTTGCATTTTCGTGCTGTATATATGATGGTGGGGAAGAAGAAAAACATGAGATGGATATTGCCCGTGAAAGAAGTTGGAGAGGAAAATTCAGGCGAAGGGGAAGAGTTATAAGGCCAGGTGCAAACCGAATCGATGGGAAGTGCCCGCTAACTCCACTTGAGGTAGGCATGATGCTTAGAGGCATGGGGTTCGACAATAACACCTCACTTTATGTTGCTGCGGGGAAAATTTACAAAGCTGAGAAATATATGACCCCACTCAAACAGATATTCCCGCGTCTGGAATCAAAAGATACATTAACTTCCAGAGAAGAACTTGCTCCATTCGAGGGACACTCATCTAGGTTGGCAGCACTTGATTATACAGTTTGTCTTTATAGTGAAGCCTTTGTCACAACTCAGGGTGGCAACTTTCCGCACTTCTTAGTGGGTCACAGAAGATATCTGAATGAAGGACATGCAAAGACAATCAAACCAGATAAAAGGAAATTGGCTCTTTTGTTTGACAGCCCGAATATCAGATGGAACGACTTCAAACGCCAATTGCAAGACATGCTTCATCATAGTGATTTAAAAGGGGTTGAGTTAAAGAAATCTAGTAGTTCCCTCTACACATTCCCAATGCCAGATTGCATGTGTAAGCAAGCAGATGTTAAGAGTGCAAGTGGTAACAAGACAAGACTGCTATGATACTTTAGGATAGACAAATAGCTATAAAAAAGGTTATATATATATTTGCAAAGGGAATACCCAGTAGCTATAGTAAAGGTTCTATACTTGTAATTTTTGTGCCTTTCAGTAATCCATTCTTTTGGACCTGAGTGCAGTGTCCTATAATTCATTAGATATTTCGGAAGTCTATTGGCTGTGTTGTTTATACTGAAATTCTCAAGTTCATTGTAAACAGATGCAATGCAAGAGGAAATGAAGAGAAAAATCATGTTGTCACTATCAAAATTGATTCTATGATTAAGCCGGTTTTTCAGTCGTCTTTTTGTAATTGTAGGAAAAAGATGTTTGAAAAGGAAGTAGGTGACCATCTTGTTGTTTGCATGCATCAACTCGTAAAATTTGCTTAGCACTTGACATGTTCCTTGAATCTGTATATTCATCACATTCTTGTTTTATCCACAATCATCTCCTTGATTCTCTAAACTTCTTTCTAAGGAGAATAACTAGTTAATATAGCAGATTCTTTTCCTGCAGTACATGTTCTCAGGTTTCACAAATGAAGATGGACACAACACGAGGTTTGAAAGGCAAATTTTAACTGCTCGTTGCTAAATCTGGCCATCAAGATCATTCACTTACATGGACCACTAAGTGCAAGTAAGTTTGTAGTGTCATTGGTACAATATTTGCTCTAGAATGCAAAAGTGCTAGAGAAGTTAGTCATTGTTGCCATGTTCGAAGGGAGTGATGTGTCTCGGGATTATGTAGAAATGGCATAGGATTTCCTAAGCTTCCAATCCACTCTGCATGCTGCAGTTGTCTTTTCTTATTGATAAAATCTTTGGCCCCTCTCATTTGTAGTGATTGCAACACACTTATGTGTTGTTACTTTATGTTTGAAGCCGGTTTTTGGCTGATAGACAAGGTTAGAATTGTAGTACGTTGGCTGGAAATGGTTTGAAGATCTCCTTTTGGAACGTCAAATGGAACGGACACTCTCCTCTTAAGATATCTATTCTGATCTTTACTTATTGGACAGAGATTCTGTTTAACCAAAAATCTGAGTCTTTGGTCAAAGCTAAAAAGAAATTCGGGTTACTGATAATCAGAAGGCAAAAATAAAATACTTTTGAGAACGATGGTAAAGAAGCAAATAGATGTGTATTTCAATAAATTCTCAATAGTATTCGGTGTCTCTTAGTCAATTGCTGCGCTTTGACCATTTAACTAATCCATGTGTCATGCCACATCATCTTTTAATATAAACTCAGTTTTTTTCCAATACAGATAGTCCCCCCACTTTCCATTTTTTTATCAATTAAATAATTGAGAAGTGGATCTTCATGTAAAAGGAATTTTTGCCACAATTAATGCTCATGGCAGTACTAACGTCTCATCAGTCTTTTCCATTTAATGTTCTGCCCATGTGTCATTTTCTAATTGATTCCACTATTCATACCCTTTTTCGAGACTTCTTCATTCTCACTATTTACGAAGTGATAGCTGCCTTTATTATAGGCTTTTCATCATTACACTTAAAAAGTTGACGGTTCCCATTTTACACATAACTTTGTCTTCCTTTGTCTTCTTCACAAATCTTCAGCACATACTTCCTTCTTAACAATGTCTTCTTCAAACCCTAACCGTAAAAAAGTTCCAATTCTAGATCAATTCTCCAACGCCCCTGTTAGACACAGAAGAGGCGGAGGAGGTAGGCTTCGAACAGGGTTAGAATCTACGCGTGGCGGCTCCTCTGGTTCTTCTTCAAGGAGTTCTATCCCAAAAGCCCATTCTTTTAAAAGTAGGGAAATTCTTGATCCTTCTCAAGAACCCTCAGTTGATGATATAGTTCCCGGCAATTTGTCTTTTGAAAGTGACAAAACGTCTCTTCAAAAACAAATTAAAAATTTAGAAAGAGCCGATACTTACCCAACAATAGTAACCGAGCTTACAATCCCCACCATAAGAAGAGATTGTAACTGGAAGGATAGTCTCCGAATGTCAATTCCTTCCCCAAATCAAAGAATTTCCTCTTTTAGAAGTGGGTATTCTTCTGTTTACACTTACCCTTCACTTTAGGTTTCAATCCTCCGATTGACCCAGTTATTCTCGATTTTTGTCGTGTCTTTACAATTTGTTTGGCCCAAATCGGTCCATTGGTGTGAAGAACAGTGGCTTGTTTGAGATATTTATCTTCCAAGGCCAATGTCAATTTCACCTTTTTCACCTCATTCATCTATACCATCCTAACTTAATACGCCATGGGGTTTTTACCTTAACTGCAAGGAGAAAAAAAGTTTTGGTAAATCCTGAGGATGACAAAGATCGTGGATGGTATATCCGTTACGTTGCTGTCCGTACAGTGGACTTGATTGGCGAAACAAATATTCCCTTCCCTGAGAAGTGGAATTTTGAACGTAGGTTTCCTTTTATTTACCGTACCTACTTTTGAGAATTTCAAAAGAAAGTTGTTTTTAATCTCGTCCCTTCTTGGTTTTTTGTAGCAACCATGGGAGATGTGGAACCTATTCCCAACTTTCGTGGTTGGGTAGACTCACTTTTGAAGATTGCTTCTAGGGAGCAGAGAACTTGGAAGTCAGTTTCTTCCTTACATGGCTGGAAAGTCAAAACACATGATATCCCCCCTTTTATATGAATTTTGTTTTACATGTTAAGCGCTTTTTCCTCAACTTTAATCATGTATATCCATCCTTTAATCAGGATTTGGCATTAGAGGAATGACGGCTGAAGTAGCTATGGCCATTCGCATGTCTGCGAATGCTGCTCTTGATTTGGATAAGGCTCGAGCCTTGCTGCCTAAAAGGAAAGCTACAAAGGAAAGTTCTGAAGAAGAAGAGGAGGGTACCTCCCTAATTACCAGGCCAAGGGTCAGGAGACGAATAATCATTGACGATGAAATTGAAAACACTCCTGCTCGTACCTCCGCCACCGAGCCTGTTTTGATTCAATCTGATGAGGACGCCGAACCAAGAGATAATGATGAGTCAATTCAGCATCTTTTTGACAGTGGTTTCGGGAGTGGCGAGCTCGGCCCTGTTTTTGATGAAGCTCCTCTTTCCTCATTTGTTCCTATTTCCTCCATTCCTCTGCCAGCCGTAAGTATTTCTTTACCAGTTTTGACGACTTCCGTTCTTTTGCCAGTTTCTACCGCTCCTATATCTGTTCCCTTGGCTGTTTCTACCGCACTTGCTTCCGCTCCTGTGTTGGTTTCTACATCTTTTCCTTCCATTCCTTCCACTGCTCCTCTTCCCTCTGTTCACCATACAGAGACAGGTTCTAGCAGTGGAAGTATGACTATGAGAAGTGTTACTTTGGAGGTTCCTGCCAATCATAGCCTCTTGAGGAAGACCGGCAGAGCCGATGTTTGGCTCGAACCTCTAATTGGAGATATCAAGAAGAAGAAGATGGAGAGCCATAGCTGCTTAACTCTGATGAATGACGTAGTTCATTCTACTTTGAAGGTATTTTTACCAACAAGTTTTTTTTTAATTATCTTCAATCTCTCATTTCCATGACTTACCTCTGTAGGCTAACCTTATTGGCACGGAATTAATGGGAAGAATTTCCCTACTGGAAAGAAAAGCTCGTGAGTCTGAAAAGACTATCCACGAGGCCGAGGAAATAGCTAGGGGAGCCCAGCTTGAAGCAACCAATTGGAAGGAGCAGTTCGAGAATGCTCAAGGGACCATAGAGGAGTTGCAAGAAGATAAAAATCTCCTAGAGCGGCAAAACCGTGGTTTAACTTCTGAACTGGCAACTGTCAAAGCCTCTTCAAGCCAATTGAAAAGAGACAAAGAGCTTTTGGAATGCTCTTTGTCAGAACAATTAACCAGGGCTAGTGAAGAAGTTAGAGAGCTGAAGGCACTTTTGGCTAGGAAGGAAGAATATGCAGGAGAGTTAGTGCAAAGCTTGACTCAAGCTCAGGCTGACTTACAGACTTCTTCTGACGAGATTCATGCCTTGAAGAGTTCTCATGCTTCTCTTGAAGCTTCCCTTGATTCCCATTTAGCTGAATATCAAATCTTAAAAAACGATCTTGCTATGTGGGAAAAGGAATATGGACTTCTAGAGGAAAATTTTAACATAGAAGTGAGTTGGGCTTTCCTGAAATCTCGTCGTGATGCTTTGACGGAAGCTGCTCAAGAAGGTTTTGACTTGCAGTCTGAACTGGCCAAAGTCATAGATACCATCGAGAAAAGCCAACAGTCTACTGATACTCCTTCTCCTGCACTTGAAGTTCCTGGAACAGAAGAACTTTTAAATGAAGAAGTGAATACTGCAGCAATTGGGATTACAATTCCTGCTTCAGCTGAAAATGTTGCAATTCCAGCTTCAGAGGGTGAAACTTCTATGACCCAGTCTGTGGAAGTTGAAGCTTCCGTGACTCTTGTTTCCCTCATTGATCCTAACATTTCAAGCTCTGCTGAAATCGTTCCTGTTGCTGCTTCTTCAGAAGTTGCCACCGTGCCTGTGGCTGAAAGTGAAATAAATATTGCAACTTCTGATGTGCTAACCCCTTCAATTGGATGATGGTTTTATCCCTTAGTTTTTAAGGGATTTTTTGGTGAAAGTCGCCAGTTATCATAATGGGGCACATGTATAAACTTTTATTGACTAAGTTTCTACTTAGTCTTTTTAATTATATTAAGAAGTTTTGTTAGTACTTCAATGTGCTCTATTCTTGCCTTTTCCTTACTTATTTAGGACTTATAGAATAGTTTAGCATTTTTATCCTTTGAAAATGCTTTATAATTCTTCTCATGACTTATTAACATGAGGCTTATAAAAGAGGGCCCTTTTATTTTATCGACACTTAATGAAGAAGACATCTCAACTTCATAATGGTGTTATAATACAATGAAAGTAATAGGAAAACACACGTTTTATACGAAACAACTTTGGCAAGTTTTTATTCATAAACTTTTAACAAGTGTTTGACTGTTACATGTATTACAATACATCTACAACTTTCTCGTAACTATTTTTCTTGTAACAGATTTGTAAATAACATAAAATAAACAAGGTTTTTCTTCATAACCTGTTTCAGTACATAGTCATGACCCTATCTTTACATGTTAAGAAGGGTTTGAGAGGTGACTTTGTTTATGAGTTTGAGAGATGACTCTGTTGTTCTCATGAATGCTGAAGACTTCGTAACTTTTTCTCAACACTTGCTTCTTTGTGGCCGATTTTTGTTCGATACTCGTATCTGTTTCTCTACACATATCTGTGTATAATATGTAGTCCCCCAAGTGTTTGAGCGGTGAAGTATGAAGCCTCGAGCACTTGTTTATTTCTTTTACTTTGGCCCTTTTCCTGAAACAGAAAGATATACGGGACTCGACGGTGCGATTATAGATGAAGACTGCCTAACTCGTGTGTATTTCCATCAAATTAATTGTAACCCTGGGCTAGGAATTTAAGAATACTCCATTTTGCCTTGCAGGTTGTGACTCATCATTTGGCACGAGTTAGGATATTTTGCCTAGCATCTAAAATCGTTAGTAAAATATTAATAAACCAAGAGAGAAATTTTAACATGATGATACCTGACCATAGGTACTTTCTTAAAAGTAATATCTTTTTAAGTGGACAGCATTCCAATGTGAGGGTAAAACTTTACCATCCATTGTTTCCAACTGGTATGCTCCTTTTCCCGCAATGCCACGGACTTTGTATGGTCCTTCCCATGTTGGACTTAGCTTTCCTGAGTTAGCAGCTTTTGTAGATTGGAACACCTTTTTAAGCACGAAGTCCCCAATTTTGAAAAATCTGAGGCGTGCTTTCCTATTGTAATATCGTTCTATTACTTGCTTTTGTGCTGCCATCCTTATCAAAGCAGCTTCTCTTCTTCCTTCAAGTAAATCTAGGCTAACCCGCATCTCTTCATTATTATATTCCTCCGTTGCCTGATCGTATCGTGTGCTTGGCTCACCTATTTCAACTGGAATTAAGGCTTCCGTACCATAAACCATCGAAAATGGTGTTTCTCCAGTGCCTGTTTTGGTCGTTGTACGATAAGCCCATAGTACTCCAGGTAACACCTCAGACCAATTACCTTTTGAATCTTGTAACCTCTTTTTCAAGTTATTGATAATAACTTTGTTAGTTGATTCTGCTTGTCCATTCCCCACTGGATGATATGGCGCAGACGTTATTCTTTTGATCTGCCAACTTCGAAGAAATTCTGTAATTGTGCTCCAATGAATTGTGGTCCATTGTCACACACGATCTCCTTTGGTACTCCAAAGCGGCATATTATATTTCGTCATATGAAGTCTTTAACTTCTTTTTCTCGTACCTGTTTAAATGCCCCTGCTTCAACCCATTTAGTGAAATAATATGTAAGTACAAGTAGAAATTTTACCTGACCTTTTTCTTGTGGAAGTGGACCTACGATATCCATTCCCCATTTCATAAAGGGCCAAGGGGCTAAAACAGGATGTAGTAACTCAGCTGGTCTGTGCATATTATTGCCGTACCTTTGACATTTATCACATTTGGACACGAAACTGGTTGCCTCTTCTTCCATCTTAGGCCAATAATATCCTGTGCGAATTAACGTTCTTACCAGTGACCGTCCTCCTGCGTGATTCCCACATTTTCCTTCATGTACTTCTCTCATGACATATTCGGTTTGAGAGGGACCGAGACACCTTGCTAGTGGTCCGCCGAACATCTTTCGATAAAGATTACCTTGATATAAACAATATCGTGCAGCTTTTTTGCGAAGCGCGTAAGCCTTTCCTTTGTCATTAGGCACGGTTCCGTGCTATAAAAAGGCAACAATTTCATTTCTCCAATCCCATGTTAGATGATTAAAATTTACCTCGTTTTTATCAGGTTCAAGAACGGAATGAAATAGATGTATGACTGAAGCATCTGTATTGTTTGCCACGTCTGCTGCGGATGCAAGGTTTGCTAAAGCATCTGCCTCTACATTCTCATCTCTTGGGATCTGCACTACTTTCCAAGTTTGGAATTGCTTTATTAACTCCCGTATCTTTGCGAGGTATTCTTGCATTCGTGACTCTCTGGCTGTATAAGTCCCCAGCATCTGATTAACCACGAGTTGAGAATCACTCTTGATTATAATCTGTGTTATGCCGAGTTCTCGTGCCAATTCTAAACCTGCAATTACAGCCTCATACTCTGCTTCATTGTTAGTTATAGAATGACATTTTATAGCCTGTCTAATGGTCTCACCCACAGGTGGTACGAGGACTATTCCTAAGCCTGCCCCTTTTACATTAGATGAACCGTCAGTGTATAAAACCCAAGTCCCCGGGTTCGCACCATTAAAAACTAATAATTCTTTTTCTGCTTCTAACTGCATCCCCTGGCTAAAATCAGCCACGAAATCAGCTAGTACTTGGGACTTTATAGCGGTCCTGGGTTGATAAATAACTTCATACTCACTTAGTTCTATAGCCCATTTTGCTAATCTTCCTGAAAGTTCGTGTTTATGCAAAATATTTCGAAGTGGAAAAGCAGTAACTACTACAATGGGATGACATTGAAAATAAGGTCTTTACTTTCTAGATGTCATGATCAAAGCTAATGCTAATTTTTCTAACTGTGGGTATCGTGTCTCAGCTTCCAATAAGGACTTACTTACATAATAAATAGGAGATTGTTTACCTTGGTCCTCGCGGACTAAAACAACACTTACTACGACTTCAGATACGGCCAGATAAATGAGAAGTTTTTCCCCCACCTTCGGTTTTGCCAACAACGGTGGTTTTGACAAATAAGCTTTCAAATTTCTAAGAGCTTGTTGACAATCTTCATTCCATTCAAAATGATCTTGCTTTTTAAGTGCAGAGAAAAACTTAAAACACCTTTCCGAGGATTTGGAAATAAATCTCCCCAAAGCTGCAATTCTTCCCGTTAATCTTTGTACTTCCTTTTTATTTGTAAGTATATCCGAGATTTCTTCTATTGCTTTGATCTGAGAAGGATTCACTTCAACACCACGATTAGAAACAAGAAAACCCAAAAACTTACCTGATGCAACACGAAATGCACATTTTTCTGGGTTGAGTTTCATATTAAATTTTCGCAAAATTTCAAAAGTAACAGATAGATGAGAAATATGGTCATGAGATTGCTGGGTTTTGACGAGCATATCGTCTATATATACCTCCATTGTTTTCCCTAAATGTTCTTGGAACATTTTGGTGACCAACCTTTGATAGGTTGCCCCAGCATTTTTGAGGCCAAAGGGCATTACTTTATAACAGTAAGTCCCCCTGTCTGTGATGAAAGAAGTTTTTTCTTCATCACCAGGATCCATTTTAATTTGATTATATCCTGAGTATGCATCTAAAAAACTTAAAAGTTCATGACCTGCGGTTGCATCAATTAGTTGGTCTATATGCGGTAAGGGAAAGGAATCTTTTGGACAGGCTTTATTTAAATCGATATAATCTACACAAACACGCCACTTACCATTTTTCTTGGGTACGACTACCGTATTAGCTAACCAAGTAGGATATTTTACCTCACGGATTGATCCGATTTTTAATAATTTTTGGACTTCCTCCTGAATCACCTGGTTCTTGAAAGCACCTTGTTTCCGTTTCTTTTGCTTTATTGGTGTGAAAGAAGGGTCCTCATTGAGTTTGTGAGTCACCACATTTGGTGGAATCCCTGTCATGTCAGCGTGGGACCAAGCAAAGCAGTCTAAGTTAGCTTTTAAAAATTCGATTATCATACCTCGCATGTTCGTGCTTAAATTGGCCCCGACATAAACCTTTCGTTCAGGCCATTGATCAAATAACATCACTGCCTCAAGCTCTTCAATTGTCGTTTTGATGCTTTCATTTTCTTCAGGTTCTTGAATTGTGTCAGGTCTTGAGTCCAAATCCGTCTTTTCCTGTTCAGTTGAAGTTTGATCTTTTTTACCTTCAACTGTTTCCTGTAATTGCTACTTTTCTTTATTCTCGGCGCTCGTACTTGTTACAGCGTAGACACTTTTATCCATCTGCTGATCCCCACGAATTTGGCAAATTCCCCATGGCGATGGGAATTTAATAACCTGATGTAGAGTTGATGGGACAACGTCCATATCGTGTATCCATGGTCTCCCCATGATCATATTGTAGGCCATTTCCATATCAACTACCTGAAATTTAGTTTCCTTCACAACACCCATAGCAAAAGTTGTTAGAAATACCTCACCTTTTGTTACTACACTTGAATTGTCAAAGCCTGACAAGGTGTGCGCCTTGGGTATCATTTTGTCTTCAGCTTGCATTTCTCGTAGTACCCTTAGTAATATAATATTTACAGAACTCCCTGGATCAATCAAAACTCGTTTTACATTAGTATCATGTACAAGTAAAGATATTACCAGTGCGTCATTATGTGGAGTTGTCACTCCTTTGGTATCTGTGTCATCGAACGAAATACTTTCATTTTCAAGGACCTGCCGCACCCGTTTCCCGTGTGTAATTGTTACCTTAGAAACCTTGTTGGAGGCTGTGTAGGTTACGCCGTGAATGTCCTCTCCCCCGCTTATGACATTCACTGTCCTCTTGGGTGAAGGAGGTTGTGGTGGCTCTTGTCTGTTTTTCATATAAGCTTGTTTTCCTTTCTCACTAAATAACTCAGTGAGGTACCCTTGCTTCAATAAATGATCCACTTCACTCTGCAGGAATCTGCATTCTGAAGTTTTGTGCCCGTGATCGTTGTGAAATTCGCACCAATGATCCGGATTGCGTCTACTTGGATTTGACCGCATCTCTTTTGGCCACCGTACCTTATCTCCCATGCTTCTTAAAACAGCTACGAGCTCGGAGGTAGAGACATTAAAATTATATCCACCGAATCGTGCCTTTAAACTCCTGTCATCATCTCGTGATTCTTGTCTGTTCCGATCATTCCTGAATTTTGAAGAAGAGCCAGAATCCCGATTCCTTGATTTTTGATCATATTGCTGGCTATCTTGTTTCGACCGTGGGTCCTTTCCTGCGGGTCCATATATGGATCGTACCTGTTTTTACCTGATCTTTTTTCGGTTTCTGACCTTCGGGTACCGCCCCTTTCTTCATGATGGAGCTTAGGTACGGTATCTTCTTCGATTCGCAGCTTCGTGCTATACCTGTTGTAAACATCATTCCATGTGGTTGCAGGAAATTCTCGAAGACCTTCTTTGAGTCGTCTCGTGGCTTCAGAACTTTTGTCATTTAAATTACTTGCAAAAGCTATAGCAGCCCAATTGTCAGGCACACGAGGTAGAGTCATTCTTTCACGCTGGAATCTATCAACGAAGTTTCTAAGCAACTCCGAATCCCCTTGTTTGATTTTGAAAATATCTTCCATCATTTTCTCAACCTTTTGTGCTCCCGAATGTGCTTTAATAAAAGAATCTGCAAGCTCAGCAAAAGAATTAATAGAATTTTCAGATAAAAAAGAATACCAGGTTAATGCACCCTTGGTGAGTGTTTCTCCAAATTTCTTGACCAATACTGATTCAATTTCTTGTTTGGTCAAGTCGTTGCCTTTTACGCCGGTTGTAAATGTAGTTACGTGGTCACGTGGGTCTGTAGTACCATCATATTTCGGGATGTCAGGCATTTTGAACTTTTTCGGAATTGGAAGGGGAGCAGCACTAGGCTTCCATGGTTGTTGTGAGTATTTGTCCATGTCTACTCCTTTTATTACAGGTGGAACTCCAGGGATTTGTTCAATACGCTCATTTTGTTCCTTAAGCTGTTTCTGCAAGGTTAGTACTAAATTTTGCAAATACGAATTATTTAAATTACCTGGTCCCCCTTCTTGTGGTTCACTGGGGGTTGCTCCGTTTCCAGAATTATCAAGACCAGAACGGGGGTTCTCCAATGTATTATTATTAGGAGTTGGTGTAGGTGGCGCAGCAGGCAATCGACTAACAAGTGCCTGAAGAGCTTTGCCGACCTGTGCATCAATTAGCTTTTGCAAAGCTTCAGTTGTAACTCCTTCAAAATGTTCAAATTGCTCTTGTTGATCAGCACGGGATTCAGTAACAAGAGTGCCTTCACGAGATTGACGTGGTGAATTTAGAGGAGAGGGAACCACGTTATCTTGATTTTGATGTATTTGATTCTCATGGTTTCCCAATATGTTATTACTATTGTTGTCGGCGTTGTTGTTTGACATGGTGACGCCAATAGAAAAAATATAGCTTAAAAGGAAAGATTATCAGATTCCCGGTAACGGAACCAATTTGTTTAACCAAAAATCTGAGTCTTTGGTCAAAGCTAAAAAGAAATTCGGGTTACTGATAATCAGGAGACAAAAATAAAATACTTTTGAGAACGATGGTAAAGAAGCAAATAGATGTGTATTTCAATAAATTCTCAATAGTATTCCGTGTCTCTTAGTCAATTGCTGCACTTTGACCATTTAACTAATCCACGTGTCATGCCACATCATCTTTTAATATAAACTCAGTTTTTTTCCAATACAGATTCTAAGTCTAAAATTTTGACAGAGTAGATCTTATACTGGCTGGAGCATAGGTTATAATTTAAAAGGAACTTAAACGATTGATAATTGGACAGAATGCTAGAATAGTTTACTTTCATTGGAGCCCCAATGGAACTAACTCTGAAGCTGAAAGTGGTATGGAGAATGCTAGCTTAATATATTTGACTTCTGATGAACTGTGTTAAGTCAAAAGATCAGAATTCAGTCGTTAATTGTAATGCGATTTTTGTGCATAGCTACTATATCGTTGTCCGTGTACACTCTAAAATTTTGCTGGATTGTTGTTGTTGCTACTATATCGTTGTATTGTAGAGAAAGGCTACGTGCAACTGGCTCTTATGGCCTGTCTCTTTTTCGGACCATATGCATAAGCTTAGTACACATGACTGCTTTATTTTTCAAATGTAATGACTAACGAATTCATAACATCCGTCACATGTAATTGTCATTTTCTGACCTTTTATTATGACATTTAGGTTCAGTGAGAGGATGGATGACAATCATTGCACATGGTATCTGCTGAACTTCTTTCCTTGAATAAATTATTTACTTATCAATTACAAATATTATTTTAGTTATATGGCCAGTTTCACAAAAGGTTGCTAAAATATAACATGCGTAATCGGTAAATATAAAACATAAAATCTTTGAAGATTATTTTCTTCAAAGATCGAATCTCTTAAATTTAATTAGATTATTAATCCAATGAGCCCCTACTCAAGTTTTCCTTTTGCATGAATAAAGGCCATGTAAAAAATAATATGGCAGGAAATACACGTAAAGAAAAGGTATAAATCTCAACTTCAAGCAGTTTGTGAATCAGCATTAGGTTCAGCTTCAACAAAGAACTTCTTCACTCTCTGCTGTGCAATTAATACCTGCAAGCGACATTTTGTACGTTGAATTAAAAATAGCTTCATTATTATTTTATGAGTTTAATTCTAGTTTATATGCACTAACAATGTTCAAATATATATATATTTACATAATCAAGTCATTTAAAAGAAAATTACAAATAACTTTATATAATAGCATTAATTAGTAACCTCAGTTTAAATGATAAACCTGATATAACATGTTAAATTATACTATCAGTAAATTACTTAAACGCTAATGTATTGTATTTCTCCATCGTAGATTAAAAAAGGCAGCAATGCACAAAGTTCCCGCTATGCGCAGGATCCGAGGAATGGTCGGACCACAAGGATCTATTTGTACGCAGCCTTACCACAAGGATCGATTAATACCCTATATGCACTAAAAATGTGGTCACATAACAACATCTTTACCAACTACGCTAAAGCTACTTCACATGCTAGAATGAAGAAATACCTGCTTATCCCAATCAGTTTTGAGAGTGATTACAAGTAGTACTGTAGTTTGCGTCAGTACACCAAACAACATTCCAACCCAAACACCCTACAAAAAGATATAAGTATAAGATAAATAACCATCAGCCAAAATAAGAAAAGTTTAAAAAGAAGAAAAAAAAGGGAAAATGAACAACTCACTTTAACTTGCATTTTGAAAACATAACCAAGTACAACTCCAACTGGAATCCCAACCAAGTAGTAACAACCAATGTTAACATATGCTACTATACTCTGCCATCCAGCTCCAACAGCTACACCTGTAACATGAAATCTTAAAGGTGTGACATCAAATCTTGGAAATTATGTGTACAGACGGTCACACCTTTCTATAACATTTCTATATAATAGTCATTCACTGTAAAACGCCAAGCTTTTTTCGGAACCGATTTTTATGTTATATTATAGTAATATATATTATTTATAATAACACTTCACTATAACAGCCAAAATATATCGGAAAAAATGAGGCTGTTATAAAAAGGTTTAACTGTATTATGTTTACTATTTCATAGATTTAACATATGAATCAAGTAACTTACCAGAAAGAACTGGTTGGACACTGTTCAAAAGTATAGAAAATGCTAATAGTGGAGATAAGTGATCCACTTCTTCAGCTACATCTTCACTTTCAGTGAATATATAGGCCAGGCGTCCGCGCAAGAACAGGAAGAACAGAAATAGGACGAAGCCAATGACGAACGAGGTTGTCACTATCGTCAAGATTGAAAATCTTGCTGCTTTTGCACTCCCTCTTCCCAGCTCGTTTGATACTCGTACACTATACGTTCATGAACGTGAATGAGATATCGTCACATAAAAAAAAAGGAATCTAAAATTTCAAGAATAGGAATGTGGTTATAGTACCATGCTGCAGCTAAGAATCCAAGAGAAATCATCATTTCCCAACCATTGATGTTAAGACTGCAAAAGAAGGGGAAATACTTAATCACTAAGATGACTATTGAAGGGAATGTCTAAATGAATTCAGAGAGGTGGAATACAAGAAGATTACCATATAGAAAGAGCATCAATCTGAACCATAGCATTTTTCAGGTTTCCGGTGAGAAGAATCAGTATAGTGTTGTACCAGAGTTCAAGGCTGCCAAAACAAGTCCAAAAGATTCGAAATTTTCATCACATAAAACAACTCGTTCATTGTCCATTTGTATTATCCGTTGGGCGTGTGAATAAAGTCCTACATTGGTAAATGAAAATATTGGGAGTCTACATATACGGTATAGAGATCTCTTAAGGATGCGAAACCTTTTGGGAAACCATGCAGGTTTAGCCCAAAGCGAACAATATCACACCACGTTAAGAGTATTTTTGGGCTGACTTAGCCCAACAACAATATCGTCAAGGATATAAAAAGAGTTGGTATTGGTAAGAAAAACTGATATGCGAATGACTACCATCGTGAATGCCAATAGTTTCTATTTAGATTCTGATTTAACATGAAGAGTGTGAAACAACTAAGAAAATGAGCCTTGGCGTAACTGGTAAAGTTGCTGCCATATGACCGGGAGGCCATGGGTTCGAGCCGTGGAAACAGCCTCTTGCAGGGCTATGCACAATAGACCCTTATGGTCCGGCCCTTCCCCGGATCCCACACATAGCAAGAGCTTAGTTTATCGAACTGCCCTTTAGTATGAAACAACTAGCAAGCAATTGAGTGAAATCTCACCAGAGCATAGCACCTGAAGAGAAAGAGAGCTTGATAACAGGCCAGAGATCCTTAAAGGCCAAAGAAGTAAAACCTTTCCATGTTTCTTTGCATCCTCCACAAGTAACATATATTAACTGACCAATATTAGGAAGCCAGTACGCCAAAAGTGTCGATATCATGGCGCCAGTAATTCCAAATTTGAACTTCACGGTCAAAAGCCACGATAGAAAGATATGGATCACAAGAGTACATGCTGCTAAGTATGAAATGATCATGTTCTTGCTTTGTGCTTGTAAGAACATTTGGCACGTAAAAGATGCGATGAAGGCGTAAATCACTGGTATTAACCATAACGAAATGACTCCGGCCTCTTTAGCTATCGTTTCATCTTGGCCTAAAGCTTTTAAAATTGGCGCTGTGAAAATAAAGATCGGTAAAAGCAGAGTCGCTGTTACTGTCAAGACAATCCAAGATCTTTGGAGATATATGCCTAACATGTGATATTGTTTAGCACCATAGGCCTGTCCACATAACGTTTCCAATCCACTCGCCATTCCTAACTGCACATTTGGATGAAAGTTATTACTTATATACAATCGACGAATCAAGTGAACTATACATCTCCATTCTTGCTCGACGAAGAGCTTTAATTTCTATACACTGATAGTAAATGTCACACTTATCAAGTAAGATAAAAGATTAGCAAGTAAGCAATCCTCCATACAAGTTTGAATAGTAACTTCAAAACTGTTACAACAGGTTAAAATACACTAATAGCGTAAAAATTCTTCACACTGTCAGCGTACATAAGTTAAATCGATACCAAAAATCCATGCTCGAATCTTAGGAGGACAGTAATGACTAGGGCATATGCTACTAGTACGAAGGATACAAAGTGAGACGTTTAAAGAGAGATAAAGGGTAATTTAGATAGATTCTCTTAAGAATCCACTTGCCATTCCTAAGTGCACATTTGAATGAAAGTTATTGCTTATACATGTAGAAAAGCAAATATAATCGACGAATCAAGCGAACTATACATCTCCGTTTTTGTTTCGACGAAGAGCTTTAATTTCTATACACTGACAGTAAATTTTGCACTTATCAAGTAAGCTAAAAGATTTGCTAGTAATCAACCCTCCATAAAAGTTTGATTAGTAACTTCAGAAATAAGACAAGTTACCTGTTACAATAAGTTAAATACATTGATAGTGTAAAACTTCTTCACACTGTCAGTGTATATAACTTAAATCCATACCAAAAAGTCATGCTCGAATCTCAGGAGGACATTGATGACTAGGGCATATGCTACTACTTCGATGGATCCAATGTGAGACGTTTAAAGAGAGATAAAGGGTAATTTAGATAGATTATCTTAAGAATAAGGCTACTAAAAGTTTCTTCTTTAAGGATGTGCAAAAAAGACAGATACTATGGACCGGAGAGAGTACCAGGATGCCATTGCCGAATCTGAGGAGGACAGTGATGACAAGCGCGTAAGCTGCTAGCTCGATAGATCCAATGTGACCGATGAATGCTTGGCTAATGACATTTACACCAAACGTTGAGAATCTAGTAAAAATAGCAGGAGCAGCAATCACCCACATTTTCTTCCACTCGTTCCATATCTTGTCCTTAAGCTTCAATTCACTATCACCCTCTTGGATTTGCACTTTACTCAACAGCTTCTCACTAATATCATCAGCTGCCATTTTGGTTCAAATACAAGCTGGCCTTCTCTCACTGCAACATATAATGAAGATACATCACATGATGTTACATAAAAATTAGTCCAACGAGCCAAACTTTTGCAGACTCAATTCATATCAAAGTGTTTGAACAACCTTGACTAAAAACTTATATATATAAAACCGCGTGCAGGGGCGTACGCAGGAATTTTTGTAAGTGGTGTAGAAAATTTATAGAAGAACGAGAGTAATAACTTTAGTAGTCTAATCTATTGGTTTTGTTGATTCTTAAGTAGAATTCTACATCATAATGTTTAACCACAGAGGCTCTCTCAAATATTTGCAAAAAAAAGGTGCTATTTAAGGCTCGAACATTTGACCTTTTAGAGCAAAATCAAATACATAACAAACACACAAAGAGAGAATTTATGTCGCGTAACACCGCTTCATTAAGCATGTGGACGCCCCTGACGATGTGGTTAACTTGCATGCAACTCGACTATTCTACCAGGTATGTGCTTCTCCAACAGTGGCGGAGCCACATATATCAAAGGGGTGTCAACCGACACCCCTTCGCCGACAAATTATACTATATAGTTCGGTAATTTTTTTAAATTTTTTTTATATATATATATACTATATACTGACACGCCTTGACTTTTGGTGAGTTTTTTTTTAATATTTTGACCCCCCTTAATAAAAATTCTGGCTCCGCCACTGTTCTCCAAGCAACACAATAGTATCCAATTAACTTTGCTCACCAAAGCTTAGGGAAAATAAATAAATATTAACTTTTATTTCCATGGGATTTGAACACTGGTATCCCAAGGTTTTGCACCCACAAACATAAACATTAACTTTTCTTGTGATTTCATATATTAAAATCACATTCCTTATTTTGTTTTTGTTGTAATAACTAATTCAGATGATTCTTATTCCAAAGTTTGCCCCTCTGGTACTTTTAATCGTTGAATGTAAATTGCGAAGAAACAAACACCCACAACTGTTTATGCTATATAATTGGTGGGATTGTTTTTAATCAATCAATTCAGCTTAACTCACTAGTTACTTAGTTTAGGTAATTATTGTAGAAAGTTGATCATTTGCCAAAAGATCCATATAAGATAAGAGAATATAATATCGCAAATCCCAAGAAAATTATTTTTGGAGAGGAGCGTATGGAATTATCCCCCAAAAAAGAATTATCGAATCTGAACTGCTACTACTATTACGGGTTACAAAAAGCTATATATCTTTTCTTTCTCAGTATTTTGTCTTTTTCTGTTGGAATTAGAAATTTTATATACTTATGGGATAAATTTTTACTCTATCACATGCTTATGCAAAAATAAAAGAATTTATGTCAGTGTATACAAGTAATTAGTAAAAATATAAAAGCTATAGTACAAAAAAGTTACGTAAAAAGCGAATAAGTGACACTAGGCAGACAGATATAACAGCTTTTAGTTGAGAACCACGTGGATCGATTACTTACACAAATCAATAAAAATCCCGCGGTAGAACAAATACCTCCTTTTCCTTTTTTGTTTTTTCTTCCTCCCCTCTTAATAATTATTTAAGATGGTTAATGAACAACAAACTAACAAGTTTATTTTCATAAAAAAAATTAGTGTATAAATCAAGCTAAACCTAAAACTGATTCTCACATTTAATGTTTCTATCTAGTATTTAAATCATGGAAGGAAACCATAATTTCTAACTAAATGATAAACAAAAGATCATGAATGAAAACTTCTACTTTCATTTGAACTTTAAAGATGATCAAACTCCTCCCCCCCCCCCCACCCAAAACCAAAAGAAAAAAACTCTGAGGATGGAACTATTAAACCTATTATTTTCAACACGAAATATATATTTTTTAAAACTTTAACGATTATCAAAATTTTAAACTCATATTTTTAGAAGTATAAAAATCTCAAAAGGTCGAACACATCAAAATTAAATGTAGAGTGCGTCTCCACCTCAAATATTCTCTCTTCTTCTTCATCATCAGAAGATATATTTCAGTGTGTGTGTTTGGGGGTGGGGAAGATAAATATCAGTAACAACAATAACAACCCACTATAATTCTACTAGTGGGATTTGGCGGAGAGTAGTGTGTATGCAGACCTCACCCCTGCCCTAGGGTAAAGAGGCTGTTTCCATTAGACCCTCGGCCTCCTTCCATCCAAGAACTCCTCGCCTTTGCTATGGAAGAGCAACCCAGTCTTATCTAAAAAGTGCATATAAGTAAGAAAATGAAAAAAAGAGCAAAGAGAGAAACTACACTTACAGTTGGTTGTAGGAGAGCTGACAACTCAAGATTCAAGAAAATTTTAAGAGCCAATTAAATGGAGTAGAAGTTTTCTTAATACTCTTTTTATTTGTATATATATATATATATATATATATATATATATCAAAGATTTTTTTAATGTTTGAGTGGAGATAATAAGAAAGCAAGAACAGGTTTTGAAATACAACTTCCAATTTGATTCTTCAAGTTGGAGTAGTACTACATATCAAATGATAATTGGCTTTCTATATTTGTGTTTCTCTCTATTACCCCTGCTAGATTCTCAGATTAACAACAACGACAACAACAACCCAGTATAATCCCACTTAGTGGGGTCTGGGAAGAGTAGTGTGTACGCAAACTACCCTAGGGTAGAGAGACTGTTTCCAAATAGACCTCCGGCATCCTTCCCTCCAAGAACTTCTCACCTTGCTCTTGAGGAGACTCGAACTCACAACCTCTCGGTTGGAAGTGGGGTTGCTTACTATCAGAGCAACCCCTCTTGTCTACTGAAAATTATGGTACGTCACTTTTTATTTTTATAATTATAAATATTACGTATAAAGTTTAAAAACGAGAGAAAAACTAACGAGTCGATAATTTCACCATTTGAAAATATAGAAAATACTTGGTAAAAAAAATAATATCTAGTATATGATTAGCTATAATGCTTTTAGGAGAACTTTAATTCAAATACTATGTAAATAAGCAAAGAACAAAAAGAGAAATAAAATATAAATTTCAGGAAAAATATAAAATATAATTAGAATTATGATTGATAAAAAAGCATATAAATATACATCACTGAAATCTTAATAATAAAGTCAAAAAGAAAAAATATAAAAAATGAAAATATTTAAAATGTATATATTAATTAGATTTCTCTTATAAGAAATTTTAATTATTAAATAAACTCATAATTCTATGTTAAAATAAGAAAATCTTGTGGAAGAACCTTGTAACCAATATGCACATTTAGTGTTTCATAAAATACTCAAATGAGCTGAAACCATGAATATCTCTCTAACTATGGTTCAATTTTGTCAAGTCTCAAAATAGATTGGGATTGCTAGGATTTCCGAAACATTGTAGTAATTAAAGGAAAGCTCAAGCGAGGTATGTTGGCTAAATTTTCTCTCTTAGAATATAATTCCGTAATGTTTCCGTAAGTTCAAGTGTGGTTGGCTCAAGATTCCTAATTCCTATACTTTAAATAAAATTATTAAAAGTATTGGTAGATTTTTTAATAAAATAATAAAAGACTTCTTTTTTACTTTTAATAAATTTAAAATCACAATTTAATAATAAATATTAAATTATTTTATTTATGTAGGGAAATATAACGAAAATAAAAAGGAAAAAACTGAATAAAAGTTTTTTTGTGGAAGGTTGGAATCAAACTCGTGACCACAAAGACACCACCATTAAATTATTATAAACTTCCTCTCTAAACTTGAGTGATCATCCATTTAAATTGATTTCGAGTTGGCTTTAGCTTCAACTGAGGGTCATAAGAAATGATAAATTTAGAAGTTAAAAGAATAATGGAAGACGGCAAAAATATTTATTGACAGTATCACAGGATAACGCTAAGAAAATGGTGAACCTACGTAACTGATTACGCCTAAATCATTATTGGCAAAAAGCCAAAATTCCCCTGTTTTTCACAATTTCTTTCAGACTTCAACAACTTCTCACGAAAGCACTTCATTATAATTACTAATAGGTCCCTCTTTCCAATATATTTGAAGAACCTTGCACGTGAAGATGACAACGTGCGTAGTAATTTTGGGAAAGAAAATGTCTAGCTTCTTCGCTTTAAGAAAATAATTGACGCTTTTTTTTTTAAATTACTGTGCATTCTAGCAACTTTACACGCACCTCAATTATTTTACCAAATATCTACTACTACTTATTACTTCCTCCGGTCCAAAATAAATAATTTTTTGCCTTTTTCCTTGTGTTTCAAAATAAGTGATTTTTTCAGATTTCAAGAATAATTTGATTATTTTTTTCCTATATTGCCCTTGGAGTAATTAATGTTGGAGTATGTGTTAAGAGTGCTTATGTGAAGAGATAGTAAATGTTAATATGGTCAATTTCATTGCTTATTAATGTTAAAAGATATATTTCTTAATATGTGTGAAAACAACCAAAAAATTACTTATTTTGGACCGGAGGGAGTATTCATTAACATATACATCGAGTAACTCTATTCATTAAGACTAAAATAGATAAAAATAAATCACTTACGAGTAGTATTCTTTATCTCATTTGGAATTTAAATTTGAAATATCGTGATTCTCTATTCATGTCTATTTGACCAAAAACATAAATTATAGTTCAAATAATTAAATTTATATAAATAAGGGTTAATCTTAGTTAACAATAATAACTCTAAATCTCAATATTAGAAACAGTGTCTGACAAATGTTATGCGGGCAACAATGGCGCCACGTGCTAAATGTTTTGAAGAGTCAAGAACAGTAATGTAGCATAATATTCAATGAACAATAATAAATGACATTTAAGTAAATACTCGAAATGACTCGGTCAATAAGGGGTGGAATAAATGAAGCTTCCACCTGATAGAGATTGAATGACAAATCTTTGAATAATCATGGATTTATTGAATTTGATGGTAAAGTGTAGATAAGAATATCGACGAAAAGTAAATCTTTGTATTGAGTGAGTATCGAATCTTTTTCAAAGTGCTATTCTTACAAAATGAATCTCACGTGTCACTCTATTCTGTTTCTATTTATATGAGATATCTTCCCAAGAAACCCTAATAGTACAAATGTAAGGAAAATTCGCTAGAATATCCACTAGAATATTCCCTTTCAGATCATATCTTGAAAACTAGACGTTACAGCTCTATCACCGATACTCGAACTTGATCTTGATCCTTGTTGGTGCCTTGACCGCGGCTCTCCTCGACCTTGATCCTTGTTGATGCGTTGACTGCGGCGCTCCTCGACTCCTCGACTACAGGCTTGTGCGGCTTCTCGGACCATCTTAAATGATGACTTGAGGATCCTTCTCATAATGCTATCTCGGCCTGAATATTTGACCCATACAATTAGTCCTTCCGCTTATTGAGGCCGACCTCAGACAGGCTTGATGAGTGGATTATATTCATTGCGGTCAAAATGATTTGGCGAGTCGAACGGGTCGTGATGATTGAGGCGAAGTGGCCAACGTGGCCCTTCGCGAGCCCCGAATTTTGAACACTCCATTTCACGATGGATTTTTAGCATTGTGCTGTCCATGACTCAAGATGACGTCATGATGTCATACGTCATCATGACGCGTATTCCCGATGCATTGCTTCTTTTTGTGTGTGACTCCTTATTGGACTCGTTGCTCCGATTCCAGTGCCAGGTAATGATAAGCCGATTTTTCAATTTCGATGCCTGAATCCTTATAAATAGAGGTGTGAGAGTGTAATTTCAAAGTTTACAGATTTTTCATATCGCGAAACCCTATATCCCCTTCTTTCTCTCCCATTTTTGTGCAACTTTCCTTTCTGTTCCAATGATTCTCGTCATTTTTAATCCCCCGTTGTTCGACACTTCTCTCTCTTCTGTAGAAATATGTCTAACGTACCTTCTGAGTCTAGCGAGGGAAGTGATGCAGTCCGTATATTGATGGTTTTCCCCCTCATGCGAAGAACATGCCCACCGCCACCGCCGAGGACGGAGGCGTCCCAATGGTGGAGGAGATAGTTCCTCGTAACCCTGATACTAGGTCTGATTTCTCAAAATTGCCCAAAGCCGACCTTGGAACCTTTAAATCAGCGATAAAGGAGGCTGATTTGGCAAAGCTTAAGGCTAAATACGACTTTCCCAACCATGTCGAGTTGATCCCTACTGGTTGGGATACGGTGCAGGTTCACCACCTTGGATATCGCGCCTTGTACGCTTAACCCTTCCACGTCAGCTACACTCTTCCTCTCCTTTCGCTGACAGAGGAGTTCTGTCGTTATTACGGCATTTTTCAGGCTCAGCTTGCACCGTACATTTACAAACTCATGAGGATGCTCTCTAAGTTTATGGAGCTGGCCAGGGTCGAACTCACACTTCGACATTTGACGTACATGTTTGCCCCCGGCTTTTATAAGGGGACGATGTTGAATCTTCGCCACCGAGGGGGTAAGTTGTTGGTGGTGAAAATGGATGATAAGGCTAACCGCGAATTCTGGCCACTACTTTTTTGTGAGAACTGAGGATGTGGTGGCCAATGTCGATGGTTTTCTTGAGGCTTTGAATCGTACTTGTAAGTACATGACTTCCCCAATTGTGAGTATATAATTTCCTTCCACGTTTGTTCATGATTCTAACCTTCTGCCCATTTGTGTAGTTACACGCTCACTCCCCCTTTGGTTGATGATATTTTTGACTGGGTGGGTGGGCTTCTTCCTCACAGTATGGGGATACGGGAGTGGTCAGGCTTCTTCAAAAGGTTTGGCCCCCATCTTCCCTCAACTAGTAATTTATTTGTTATCCTTGGCTCCTCAGTTATTTCCCTTTTTGGGTTCACTTTGGCTGATTTTTGTTTTCTTATGTATTTTACTTAATTTCAGCCAGGTGGTCCTCGAAGAAGTCGAAATCTCCCGCCCCGCCTTTTCAAAGAGAAAAAACGCAAAGGCCTCAGCTTTCGCCCCCTCATCGATGGTGTCCTTCTTTGACCATTGCTGCCACCACTCGTGCCTCGGCCCCTCCTGTTGGTGCATATCGTACTAATCCCTTTTCGGCCTCTTCATTATAACATCTTATAGACGAAGACGAGAAGCAGTCAGCACCTGGCGAGGAAGGTTTGATGCCTCACAAGAGGAGGTTTATGGATACTGGTAATGGGGTCGCCCGATCTGTCGACGTAACGGAAGTTGATTTTATGGTGTATGAGACGACGACCATTGTCATCTGAGATGAGGTCGAGCCGGTGTCAGAGATTCTGAGGTTGGCAGAGGCCGATGTCGGTGCGTCTTTTCCTTCTGTGATGATGGAGACGGGCCAGCCACTGTAGTTTTTGACACTTTGCGGCAAGAGGAGTCGTTGACTTTGCGACCGGCTGATGATAATTCTTTGCCAGCCAATGAGAGAGGCAGAGGTGTTACTGAGGAATGTTATGAGACCAATTCGGATGTTGATGCCGACGACCTGCAGATGATGGAGGAAAGGTTTACCCAACTCGAGATAAGGTTGAAGGGGTCTACGAGGACCATCGCGATCCCTATGAATCGTAATTTTCTAAAGAATACGGAGGAAGTGGTCCCCAGCCTCGACCCCCTTTGTTCCGAGATAGAGGGAATGTCCCTTAAAGAGTTGGATGACGTTACTCTGTCGAGGAGCATTGCTGGTCGCCTTTAGAGTGAGTGTTTGTCGTTCTGTTCTTTCTTCTTTTTGTCTTTGTTTTTGTTTCTAACTCATTTCTTTTCTTTTTCTGGTTGCAGACAGTGATTTTGGAGATCGAGAGCGCCCGAAGAGAGGAGAGGCGTAGGGAAATTTTTGTAAGATTGAAAAATAAGTACCATGAGTATCGATGTAAGTATTGGGAATTTCGCTGGCGACTTGATGAGGAGGGCGACATGTAGGCCCTTCAGGACGAGTTAAAGGAGAAAGATGATGAGCTGGTGACGTCCATTGAGAAATACAGCATCCTTGAGGGGACGTTGAGGAGTAATGAGGAGGATTTTGAAGTCAGTAAGGGTGTGGAGGCTCAGTATAGTGACCTTCAAGTGCAAGTGGTTGAGCTACATAGGCAATTGGAAGAATGTCGGCTTCAGCTATAGAGCCTTAGTGGTGAAGTTGTTGAGAAGCAGAGAGAGTTTGAGAAGGCGGAATCTTTCTGCTTGGACGCTCAGATGAGATCAGAGATGCTTGAGCTAGCGAACAACACCCTTCAGGCTGAGCGGGAGAACAACCAGTCCACGGGTAAAGCTAAGGAGGTCTGACTAGAGGGGAGGGTTAGAGAGCTGGAGAAGGATAACGCCCTCATCCATGGTTGGTTGGTCACATTGGTAGCTGAGAAGGCTCAACTACTTGCACACCCCACTTCTTCTCATACTTCAAAATTTCCCAATATTCCTCGGGCATTGTATGAGGAATGGATTCACGTCGAAGCTCAATTAGATGTATATCGAGATTTGCATAAGGTGATATCTATTTCCAAGGTTGCCCTCAAGGATGTTTGTGTTAAAGACCGTGAAGCTCGAGTCGCTTGCGGTTATGATCCTGTTACCCCTGAGGGCGATAAAGGGGATCATGAAGGCATAGATCGTCTTGAAGAGGATGCTTGGCATGATACCGCTTATCCTAAGGGCATGGACGACGTAAGTGGGGGTGACCAAGGTGGCAAGGGCATCGGTGGTCAAGGCGGTGAAGGCGTAGAAGGTCATGATGGCGGTGATCAACAGTTTTTCTTCTTCTTCTTTTTGTAAACTTTTGTGTCTTTTTGGTGGTTTCTTCACGAGCCTTTTTAAAAAATCTTTTAAGTATGAAATGCCAAATTTATTTCTTGCACCTGCTTCTTTTCCTGTGGTTTATTTTATGTACTTGTATGTTTTTTGCTTCTGTTGTTGGGCTGCCTTGGATCTTTCTTTATGCATCGAAACATGGCTGAAGTCGTCGACTTGTTTGATCGTGACATTTTATTAAATTGTGGCCGAGGGTTGATAGGTGTTTGTTCGAGTGAGGTCGAACATAACCTTTTGTTTAAATTGCGGCTGAGGGCTAGTATATGCTAGTTCGAGCTAGGTCGAATATAGCCTGAATTTAGTTATGGCCGAGGGCCAGTAGGTATTAGTTCGAGCGAGGTCGAACGTAACTTGAATTTGGTTATAGCCGAGGGCCAGTAGGCATTAGTTTGAACAATGTCGTACATAACTTGAATTTAATTATGGCCTAGGGACAATAGGTGTTAGTTCGAACAAGGTTGATCATAACCTGAATTTATTTATGACCGAGGGCCAATATGTGTTAGTTCGAACACGGTCGAACATAACCTAAATTTAATTATGGCCGAGGGCCAGTAGGTGTTAGTTCGAACAAGGTCGAACATAACCTAAATTTAATTATGGCCGATGGTTAGTAGGTGTTAGTTCGAACAAGGTCGAACATAACCTAAACTCGAGAAAGATATGCTGATAAGTGTATAAGTTTATTGCCTTGACATTGTTGCTTTGGTTACATGGATAAATTTATAGATTTTTCAGGTGTTGGCTGGCGTTCCAGTACCAATACGAGTCTATCTAGTCCCTTCATTGGTTGACCTGGAGAGTATTTGAGAGGTCTATCAATGAATTAACAATCACAACCCTGCCTTCTCGTACTTCGACCTAAAGTGTTCCCCTCTTCGCCTCGTTAAAACCCTCCTTGAGAAAACCTAATTGGAACAAAACTCAAGTGAGGGAAAAAGAATACGACTCGGGGGATGCTTTTTGCTCAAAAGTTGAAGTATTTGAGGTGGCTGATATTCCAGTTGTTTGGTAGTTGCTTTCCTTCCATTGTTTCTAGTTGGAATGAACCTTTATTTGCTTTTGCTGTAATTTTGTATAGACTGTCCCAATTTGTTCCCAGTTTGCCTTCCCTAGGATCTTTGCTTGCTTGAATTTAGGCTTTTAGTATATAGTCCCTGTCGCACCTCCTTTTCACCGCGCCCGCGGGGCGCGTGGGGAGTTTTCTCCAATTGAAGGACAGTCGAAACGGGATTCATTTAATTATTTAAGAGTCGCCACCTGGGAATTTTAAGGCGTCCCAAGTCACCAATTTCAATCCCTGGATCGAGGAGAATATGACTCTGTTTATTATTCTGCGAACCAGAAATCCTGAGTAAGGAATTCTGTTAATCCGGAAGAAGGTGTTAGGCATTTCCGAATTCCGTGGTTCTAGCACGGTCGCTTAACTGTTTTTATTACTGGCTTAATTATCTTGATTTTATTGAATATATTGATGTTACATGATTTTACTACCGCTTATACTTACTGTGATTGAGGACCCTTCTTTGAATCGAATTACGCGTACGTATATTTGTGTTATAAATTTTAAAAATGCGGAATTGTGTCACGCGTACGTGTACACGATAACTTTTGGTAATATATTTATTAAACAATCATTTTTCAAAATTGTGTCGAATCAAGAATATTTGTTTTTCTTGAATAGTGAACCATACATCTCGGGTTTTTATGAAATTGATTTAACGCCTTTGGAAAAATCCTTTTATTAAATATTTGCTCGAAATTGCGCGTACGCATAATCCGAATTTTTGCTTTTAAAAATATAATCAGGGTACGCGAACGTATCCCTAATTGCGCAAAATATTTATAATGATATCAGGGATTTTTCCACAAATTGTTTATTATATTATGAGAAATCTTCATTTAAAATACCCCTTAATTCTTGAAAAAAGAATTCACAATTTATTGAATGTCGCCCATTGATTATCATTTCTGAATATAAATTATATTCATTCCAATTATTCAGATTCAAAGGACAGAATAAAAATATGATTAATACTATCTTTAAAACAAATATGACATATATATATATATATGCCAAAGAATAAATTGCATATGAAACTGAAAATGAATGATTCATAAAGGAAGGAAATATTTTCCAAGAATTTTCATTATTTACTTAATGCAAATTCTATTTCTAATTACCATTGATTTAAAGTGTTGCAATTTGTGCATATACATCTCAACTTATTCTCATATACCCGTTTTAATCTTAATAGACGAAATTAATTTAATTAATTATGCCTATGATTGAGTTAGGATAGATATAGATATAATCAAACCAATTTGATTCTCAATCTATGTGAATTATTACTAACTATTAATTTTCACATTGTATAAGTTCCTAAGCCCTTTATTATTAAGAAAGAGAACAAGTCTTGTTGACTTAATAAAATGATATTGCATACAATATTACTTACTATATTTGACATTTTTGAACATACGGATTATACTAACGCATCTTTCAACTATAAATTATGAACACAACCAATGTTATGCCAAAAGATAGCAAATTGCAACCAATCATCATCTAGCTTTAAACAACAAATAATTAACTAACAAAATAAACTAATAGCATATTTTTTTTGATAATGCCATATTATGCTATACCTATCTAACAATACCATAAAGTGTAAATAAAAGCCAACTTTCTGCCATGCTTCCTATTTACACAACTCATAGATAACTAAACTAATGAAATTTGACATGGATAACATTATTACAAAGTTTTATATGAATTTCAAAATAAGACAATTAACTTGTAGCCATTGAGTCGAACTCACTACTGGTTAACCAACATGAAACTAAAGCTGAAATTTTCAACTAAAGAACTCAAATGAGTAGATGACAGTATTACAATTCAAACTCTATTTATTTGTCATGTTGAATCTCTTTCCAACATAAAATTTAAAAGACATGTACCTGAAAATGAAGGTAGGAGGAGTAAATTTCAGCAGTAGCAGCAGTAACAAAATCAGTAGAATGTACCGATAACACAGCAAATCTGAACAAGAATAGGATTCGAAGAGCCCAGATGCACAGTAAAAGTACTTTTAAGAAATTTCAGATTTTTAACTGAAGAATGAGATCGAACAAATCCGGACAGATTCAATACCAAGAATAATATTTCTGATTTTGAGGATTAGAACAAAGCAGACTGAAAAAAAACTTTCAATTTCAAAAACACAGAATCAGCTTCAATACTAATTTCCGATGTAGAATTCTGTTTTAATGTTTCTGTTTTCTTTTCTTTCTATCTTCCTTTTCAAATTTATGTTTTTGCTTGACTTCCCTCTCTCCAATTTTATCTTTTTCCTTCTGTATATCTCTCTGTGTTTATATCTGAGTATATTCCCTAATGCCTTGAAAAATCAGATTTTTCTCTCTCAATTTCCTCTTCCAATCTCCTAAAATCTGCCCTCTAAAGTCTGTCCAGCTCCCTGTATTTATACAGGGCTGGTCTTATACAAATTAGTGTTGGATGGACCCTCTTCTCCTTTAAAAATCAGAAAGTTTTTCCATTAAAACTACTTTTGAATATTTTAAAACTAAGTGCTATTTATCCTGTTTTTCAGCAGCCCATTATCCCTTGTTCCCCATTAGTATCATTAACTAATAGCCATTAATACTCCATTATCAGCACACTATCACATTATTTCAATACCAATAGTACCCCCTTGAAATCCTGATGTTATTACTGAAAAATCAGAACCTACTGCAAAACAGATTCTAAAATCTGTATAAACTTAATTATCTTTCTGATTTACAGCTATAACCAATCCTATTAACCTCCTAACACAATTGTATTTGACCAACTTTTTGTAAACTTGAATTCAAACTTGACATTACAGCAATATTACACTGAATTCAAAACTAACATCATAACAACATATTACTGAAATTATCATAACAATTCAGACTGGACTTAACATTGAACCAAGATCAAACACACACAGGGTCATGGTCAATATACTGACAATGCCCTGTTCAGAAAACAATACATACACATCATACATTTGAATTTACTGGTTTATTAAACAAGAACTAACTGATTAACAATAACTAATTAACTAGTTATAGTAAAATAATCTATTCAAGACAGGCTGTCTCAGTCAACATTTTCAGAAGCAAGATTCACAATACAACTAATCGACAAACTTAATCGAGTCGATTACACACATTGTAATTAATCACAACCAACAGAAACAATTCACATTCGGATCAAGTAGATAGGTAGGAGACAGAAATGACAGAATTAATCAAAATAAAATATAAAAAATTAACAAGCTATTAATACAGACAACAATACACGTAGAATACACAAAAGAGATAGAAAAATACCTCTGAATTTTAATCAGACTCGAACTCAACTCGTCTTCGGATTTTTGTTTGAAATCAAACAGACTTTATTCGAAGTATTCTCAGTTGAGAATACCTCGATTAAAGTCTCTTAGACCTCAACCCTTTACTCGAATCGGAAAAATTCCAAGATTGGAAATTTTTTAGGGTTTCAGGTTCTTGGATCTTAAATCCGAACATTTCCGGGCAGATTCGAAGGGAACCAAACATGATACAAGGGTGAGGGTAGCCTAGGGGTCACTTGGTGTTAGTTTGAAACAGATCTGAGTTTGTTCTTGTTTGGTCCGAATCTTCAAAAGAAGATTCGAGAAGTTCAGAACTGATTCGAGCCAAACTAACTTCAGATCCATAACAAGGCATGCTAGGGGGTACTATGGTGTTAACTAGGGGTTGTTTGGTTTAGATCTAAACTCGGCTCGAATCTTCAAATGAAGATTCGAGAACCTTCAGGAAGATTCGAGCCCAACGGATAACATATTTGGATAGAGGAGGTTCAGGGGGTTCTAGGGTGTTATTTTGGTGACCGGCGGCGTTGATGCCGCCGGGTTTCAGGCGGTGGAATCCTAGGGCGGCTAGGGTTAGGAGTGGGGTTTGGGGGACGATGATGAACAATGTAGGAGAGTGGGGGGGGTGTTCAGTTAGGGGCCGGGGTAAGGGCTTGGGACTTATATAGGGGTGGGGTGGATTGATATCGTCCGTCCGATCAAGTAAGATGAAGGGCCAGGATTAATTCATTAAACCAAACGACGTCGTTTGGTTTAAAGTTGGGGTCGGACTGAATCGGGTCAATGGGTCGGGTTACGGGTTGCGGGTAAGGGCAGGGGATCTTGACCGTTGGGTTGGATTTGATCCAACGGTTTCTGAGAAGCCACGACCAAACGCTGTCGTTTTGGTTCGTCTGGTTTGGACCGGACCTGGGCTAAAGGATTGGGCTGTGGGGAATTAATTCATTTGGGCCTGAATTTTAATCCAGGTCCGATTTTGCATAGATTTTTTATTTTTTATTTTTTTTATTTCTAATTTAAATTCTAATTTTAATTATAAAACAAATTTTAAAATTCACTAAATATATTAATTATTCTATAACAATTATTTAACACATAGACAAGACATCAATCACACAGTAGAATATTTAAAAATAGAACTATTGCATATTTTTTGTGATTTTATTTAAATTATCTTTTAAATGCATAATTAAATCTCATATGCATGCAACATGTATTTTATTTTATTTTTTCATTTTATTATGACAAAGTAAACACTTACGGATATAACACAAGTATTTAGCATCACGCAAATTCAAAAATTACATAGTAAAAGAAATTTATTTTATTTTTTGATTTATTTTGGAGTAGTTTTCGTTAAGGCAAAAATCACGTGCTCACAGTCCCCAACTTTGAGCGGCCTAATTTTTTCCCTCTTGTTATAATAGCATTTCTCTTGTTGTTTTTGGGCGATCATTCTTATAAAGGACATATCTCTTCGTTCATTAACTTCGTCGAGTTCCTGTCTTCTGCCCTCGTCATGTTTTGTGCCACACTCATGGGAGTACCTTAGGCTAGACTCTATGACCTCGGCTGGTATTACGGCCTCAGTCCCATAGACCAAAAAGTAGGGCATCTCCCCTGTGCTCATTTTTAGAGTTGTTCAGTAAGCCCATAATACTTCCGGCAATATTTCCGGCCATAGTCCCTTGGCGTCTTCAAACTTCTTTTTCAATGATGTTTAGTATTTATTTGTTGTAGGAGTCTGCTTACCCATTGCCTGCGGTGTGGTATGGGATCAAGAGTATCCTTTTGATATGCCATTTCTCAAAGAATTTGGCAGTTTTCTTTCTTGTGAACTGGGGTCCATTATCGTAACTGATCTCTTTGGGAAGGCCGAAGTGGCATAAGATGTTTCTCCATATAAAGGTGATTACTTCCTGCTCCTGTATTCGGGCAAATGCTCATGCTTCCACCCACTTAGAGAAATAGTTAATTAAAACACCCGTGTGAGGCATCTGACCAGTGCCCGATTGCTAGAGTGAGACCTGCAATGGATTTCATGGACTTCTTCAAGGACACACCGAGTTTGGTTTGGGCTTAGGTACTTTGCTAAAGGGCCGTTGTAGGTTCTTTTATATAGGTCGTTGTGAAGGATACTATATCTGGCCGCTTGCATTCTCAATTTCTTTGCCTCTTTTTTATTGTCTGGGAGTGTGCCATCCTGCAAGTATGCGATAATGTGATTGCACTAATCCCAAGTTACCGTTTATAGTTCTTACCTCAACTTGGTATAGCGATGAGTTTAGGAGATGAACCACGTTTTTGTCTCTGGTTGTGATATTTTGGTAGTTGCGGCTAGATTGGCGAGGCCATCTGCTTCAACATTTTGTGCTCGTGGGATTTGATCGAGCCGACCTTCGTCAAACTCGGGCAGCAGCTTGCAGATTTTGGTCTGGCATTTTGCAATCTTTGCTCCTTGATTTGGAAAGTCTCTGTGACTTGGTTGACTACGAGCTAGGAATCACAATGTAGTTTCAGCCATTTTGCCCCGTACTTGAGTGCTAATCACAAACCTGCAATTACAACCTCATACTCGGCCTTTAGTTATATCCAGGCATCTTATGGACAGGCGAATTACCTCGCCTATTGGGACTTCAAGCAGGAGTCCCAGTTAGGACGCGTTGGATGCGCCATTTGTGTCTAGGACCCAGAGGCTTTGTTTTTGGGGGAAAGTTTGAACGACTTCCCTTTCGACTTCAGGCATTATTTTGTGCTGAAGTTGGCGATGAAGTCAGCAAACACTTGTGACTTTATCGTCATTCGCGACTGGTACGTGATATCATGCTCTCTTAGCACGATGGACCATATAGCTAGCCTTCCAAATAACTCGGGTTTATGTAAAATGCTCTTTAGGGGGAAAGTCGTGATGACCAAAATGGGATGACAGTGTAAATATGGTCTAAGCTTTCGTGAAGCTACGACTAAGGCAAAGGCTAGTTTCTTTAGGTGCGGGTACCTCGTCTCGGCATTAACTGGAGTTTTGCTAATGTAATAGATGGGAGATTGCGTACCTTTGTTTTCTCGAATCATGACTGCGCTTACAGAGGAGACGTTCCCCGAGATCTAGTTTTGAAAGCAAGGGCGGTGATGATAGGTATGCCTTTAATTACCTTAGAGCTTAGACGCATTCGGAAGTCCACTGGAGGCCGTTTTCTTTCTTAAGTTCGCCAAAGAATTTATGGCACCTATCCGACGATCGCGAGATGAACCTTGATAGGGCGGCGATGCGGCCGGTCAACTTTTAGACATGTTTTTTGGTGGTTAAGAGCTCTGGTATCCCCTCGATGGCTTTGATTTGGTCGGGGTTGACCTGAACCCTCGTTGTGATACTAGAAAACCCATGAACTTTCCTGAGGCTATGCCGAATGCATACTTCTCTAGGTTCAGCTTCATTCTGTACCATTTGAGTATATTAAAAGTTTCTTTTGGATAGTCGATGTGAGCTTCTCCCTTTTTAGATGGTAGGATTCAGTGAGGGTATCTTTGGCACTCCTTGGTGTTTGTGCACTTTGGAGAAATTCTTTCTTCCCCTATCACTTAGCAGCTCTTTGAGGTGCCTCTGTCGTAACATGTTTATGACCTCCTGCCTTATGGAGATGCAATCTTCATTTTTATGCCCTCGTTCTTGGTGGAACCCACAAAGGGCATTAGACTTTTTGGTACTTGGATCTAATCTCATCTTCGACATCCATTTTACCTTTGGTCCGAGCTTCTCCAGAGCATAGACTATCTCTATAGGTGACACACAAAAGTTGTGAAAGGAGAGTAAGGGGGCGTACCTCTTTCGTTCCGATGAGTCCTTATACTTGGCCTGGATGGGCCTTCTTCATAGCGGGAGGAGGTCACGGTGGCCGTTCTAACATATGGTTTATGTCATTTCCTATTAGGTTTTGGAACTAGATTATCCCTCATAGCGTCATTTCTTTAATCTTTTCTGGATTCGACTCGTACCGAGGTCAGTCGATGAGTTGGTCCATTGAGGTCATCCTTATCTGTTCAGACTTTCGGCACAATAAGCATTGTGGATTTCATCCCAAGTTGTTGGGGGATACTTCATCAGCCGACTTAATAGTTTTCTAGTCTCTCTCGAACCATCTCTACTCAGCCCGTTCTGAAAGGGTGCTACTGCCATTCCTTCGAATACGTTTGGCAATGTCATCCTTACTTGATTGAACTGGGAGAAGAAGTCCCTTAGTCCCTCTCCTAGGTCATATTTAACGGAAAATATGTCGTTTACTCTTGCCTCAGCCTTTTTAGCTCCGGCATGGGCCGTTATGAACTTGTCGACCATGTAAGGTCCCATAAAATTTCACCTAAAACCCGGGGTTTTGTGGTGCCGAGGTAAGCTAATGCATTTGAGCGGTACAGACTTATTGGGTTGCATAGTATGTCAAGGAGTTAATGAAAATTTGGCAGAAGAAGGCGATTCCGCGGTCAAGTTCGCGACCACGGAACAGTTCTGCGGGCCGCATATCCATTGCAGGGTTGAGCAGAAAATTATTGAATTTTGAAGGTCGTTTCTGCTGTCCATTTTGTGATCGCATATCCATTTCACGAACCACACTTACGTCACAGCATTGGCATGAAGA
The DNA here is from genome assembly GCF_000715075.1 of Nicotiana tabacum. NCBI lineage: Eukaryota > Viridiplantae > Streptophyta > Magnoliopsida > Solanales > Solanaceae > Nicotiana > Nicotiana tabacum. The sequence continues at coordinate 15,271,927 of NC_134085.1, forward strand.
AATTGGGAAGGTGATTCTACGGTCCATTCTACGGTCGCAGAACAGGTCTGCGAACTCCAAATCTGTTGCAGACTAGTCTAGGCTAGTCCAGTTTTTGGCATCAATTGTGCGGTCCATTTTGCGGGCTGCATATCTATTATGCGGTCCATTATGAGACCGCAGAACTAAGATCAAAGGGTCCATTTTTCTGGTTTTATAACTCGACTCTATTTCAATATATAGATGGAAAGGGCTATTTCTGAAGGGAAAATCTGATATTTTTAGAGAGCGAAAGTGCCCTAGAGTGAGATGAGTCATCCCTAAACTAATTGATCATCAATTCTTGCTCAAGGATTGGATAATTCACAAGGAAAACTCACTAGGTCTTCATCCTAGAGGTAAGATTCCAATCCCTAGCCCTCAATTTTGGGATTTAACTGAAAATAGGTATTGAGAAAAGCAATTCTTGGGTGTGGGAGTTGTTCCTTATGCATGCATGTATACTATCAAGGTTTGTGGGAAGATTTTTGAGCTCAAATGGATAGACTTTGGGTAGTGGGATAAAGGAATCCATCATAGGAGGACCTTGAAATCATAATGTCCACCTAGTGTTTGATAAAATGCTCAAATGAGCTAGAACCATGAACTTCTTCCTAATTATGGTTCAATTTTGTTATGTTTCTAAATAGATCGAAGTTGCTAAGATTTACGGAATATTTTAGAATTTAATGGAGCTCAAAGCGAGTTATGTTGGCTAAACGTTTCTCTTAGAATTGAATCCCACGATGTTCTTGTAAGTCCCGAGTTGTTCATTATAAATTGATTATTCCGAATAAGCTTTGTGACAAAAGATAAATTTTCAATATGTATATATAAATGTGTTTCGGATATTCTTATCATATTATGTTATTCTTCGGGAGCATGTTCAAAGCATGAGTTATGTATTAAAATGTTATTGTGCCAAATTATGTAAGAAATCTCTATAATCCTAAGACTCTTATTTGCTCACATAGGTATTTAAAGTCTTGATTCAAAAAGGCTTGTTGTTTATGATCCATGATGATGTTTGAAAGTGATAAAGGTGAGCATGAAATATGAAATACGACAACGTGCCAAGAACGATATTACATTTGGGGCCACTAGTGCCAATGAAATGGAGAGGCGTGTAAAAGATATTGAATTTAGTTGAAAGTCCTTTATATAATAAACATTTTTGGCAGTATTGTTAGTTACCGAGGAAAGGAAGTTTGAAATAATCTAACCCTAAAACTATACGTGCCAGTGTAGGAGTAAATTGTGATTATTTCCCTTATCTGGGATGTCATTGATGTGATGAAATTATTTCCCTTAATTGGGATGAGATGATTGATAAAAAAGATGATGTCGATCCACACGGCATTGTGGTGAGATGGCCTAGTTGATCGGGTCGTGATCGGACGCCATCCGTACACATAGTGTAGATTGAATGTCTTTGGGTGAGATGGCCTAGCCGATCGGACCGTGATCGTACTCCTTGCTAAAATCATGGTGGTATATTGGTACTAAAGATCTCCCAATCTAAAATATGGACATTTACTTGAAAACTGTCTTGGTCCTAACTTGATATTTGATATTGTTTGAGGCTTTCATTGATATTATGATTGTTCTTACTTGCGTTATTGCTCGTTTTACTGAGAGGGTGTTTAGTCATACATACTAGTATTATTACATATGTACTAATGTCCCTTTTGTTGGTGGCACTACATCTTTAATGAATGAAGGTGGTTCCACAGCAGGTGGTATTGATCAGTGATAGCGGCACACCCACTTCCAGCTGACTTGGTGAGCCCTACTTCATTTCGTGGTCATGTATCTTTTGTTCCTCGTGTATTGTGTTTGAGTATAGCCGGGGCCTTGTTGTCGGAAATATCATAGTACTCTTTTGTATATATTAGAGGCTCCGTAGACATAGTGTAGGTTGTGTATTGGTGCTGAGAAAGTCATACTAGTAATATTGTATTTAAATCACTTGTTCCGCTTCAAACTATGAAAGTGTATGTATTTTAAGACTTTAAAATGAAGTAACTAATGGTAATGTAGGGGTGTTGTATACATGATCTCCTCATTGTTTGATTCAAGAAGTATATCTTCCTTTTATTCATGAGTGAGTTTGGGTAGAAGGAAATCTAGCAAGCTTGCTTGGACGGGTTATCTCGGTTGAGCACCAGTTGCAGTCCCCGAGGCCGAGGCGTGAAAAACTTGGTATCAAATCCTAAGGTTTTAATGTATCCTAGGATGTCTCGGAGCCATATCTGGTAGAGTCCTTATCGGCATTTTTTCGGCCACATCTATAATTTGGAGGCTACTTCGGCATTTAGGAATAATACCCTTCTTTGATGTTCTAGATCATGCTTAAAGCTGATTATAAGGTTGTTCCTCCTTTAACTCATGAATTGCTCTATCTTTCAGTACATGGCGCCTAGGAAAAAGGTAAGAATTGGCTAAGTAGCCAATGCCACCGCATGAGTAGAAGTTGATTCTATACTTGATGATGCGGGTGAGATCCAGAGGGGTGAGGATATTCCCGCAGTTACTAAAATGCCTGACTCTACTACTCCTGCTCAGACTGCACCAGTTCCTACACCTACTGAAGGTGCAACGATTCCTCCAGCTGATATTCTAATTCCACCTCTAGCCCCAGCTTCCCATCCTGATGTTTCTGAGGGGGATCTTAGGAAATCCATATAGATGTTGGCTTAGATAGTGGCTTCTCAGGCCTAGAGATCAAATGTTGTGCCTACTTCTTCCAATCAGCTAGGGGATTCCTCTAGTTCCAAGGTGAACAAGTTTCTTCAGCTAAATCCTCCAGTGTTCACAGGTACTAATCCCGAGGAGGACACCAAGGACTTCATTGACGAAATGCACAAGGCTTCCGAGTGATGCGTGCTAAAGAAACGAAGGGAGTGGAGTTGGCTTCCTACTGCCTGAAAGAGGTGTCATATTCTTGGTTTGAACTATGGGAGGAGTCCCGTGAGGAGGGTAGCCCTCCGGCGAGGTGGAGTGAGTTTACTGATGCTTTTATTCATCATTTATTGCCTGCTGAGACTAAAGCAGCCCATGTCGCTGAGTTTGAAAGCCTGAGGCAAGGTAGCCTGAGTGTGTGGGAGTACCACATGAGATTTGCGCACCTGCCCAAGTATGCTATTTACATGTTTCCCACTATGGAGGCTAGAGTGCGCCGGTTTGTGCAGGGCCTTAGCCCCTTGGTTATTAATGAGGCCACTACAGCTGCCTTGAATTCTGATATGAACTATAGGAAGGTGGTGGCATTTGCTCAAGCCATAGAGAATTGTAAATTGAAGAATAAAATGGAACGAGAGGGTAGCAGCAAGGCTCGGTCCGCGGGCAACTTTGGGGATTCTTTTAGTGATGGTGGTGGTAGGTCAACATTTAGGGGAGGCTCATCTGGGCCATCCCAGTCCTTTTCAGTCTTTAATCAGTGCACAACCTTCAGGGCCCAGTCAGAAGCAGTGAAGTCGTTTTAGGCCCAGTCAGGGCAATAGGGGATCCTACCAGCAGGTCATCCTGGAGGGAGATTCCAACAACAACGGAAGCCCCCATGTCCTAGCTGTGGGAAGATGCACTTGGGAATCTACTACATGGACCTACCCTTATGCTACGGGTGTGGATTGATGGGTCATATTCAGAGGGATTGCCATTCGTCTCGCTAGGGTTTGGGCAGGGGCACAACACAATCATCCAGTTCTACAGCTACTATATCTGCAACACCTCCGCTTGCTCGAGGCATTCCAGCAGCTGCAGGGCGTGGTACAGCCAGGGGTAGTGCACAGGGTTCTGGAGGATCGAGCCGTTTCTATGCTATGAGGGGGGTCGCCAGAGTTCAAAGGCTTCTCCATATGTTGTCACAGGTATATTGACTGTCCAATCTCATTATGTATATGCTCTTATTGATCCCAGTTCCACTTTGTCATATTTCACTCCTTATGTTGCTATAGAATTTGGGATAGAATCAGAACAACTTCATGAGCCGTTCTCTACATCTACTCTGATTGGTGAGTCTATTATGGTCGCGCGGGTTTATAGGGATTGTGTTGTCACGTTGCATGGTCGGGACACCATGGCCAATCTTAATGAATTAGGGATGGTTGATTTTTATGTAATAATGGGGATGGACTGGCTTTATTCATGTTTTGCCAAGCTTGATTGCCGAACCATAACCGTTAGGTTTGAATTTCTAAATGAGCCAGTTATTGAATAGAAGAGGGATGATGTGGTGCCGAAGTATAGGTTTATTTATTACCTTAAGGCCACAAAGATGATCAACAAGGGGTGTATTTACCATTTGGTCCGGTTTACGGATACTGATGCTGAGGCACCTACACTTGAGTCCACATGCCAGTTGTGAATGGATTTCCGGAGGTTTTTCCTGATGAGCTCCTTGGAATTCTGCCAGACATGGAGATTGATATGATGCCAGACACGCAACCTATATCTATTCCACTCTACAGAATGGAACCGACAAAATTGAAGGAACTAAAGGAACAATTGAAGGATTTGTTAGAGAAGGTTTCATCCGGCCGAGTGTGTCATCTTGGGGCACACCGGTCCTTTTTGTAAGGAAGAAAGATGGGTCACTAAGAATGCATATTGACTATCGGTAGCTCAACAAGGTCACGATCAAGAATAAGTACCCACTGCCAAGGATAAATGACTTGTTTGATCAATTGTAGGGTGCTAAGTATTTCTCCAAAATTGATTTAAGATTCGTGTATCACCAATTGAAGATAAGGGAGCAAGATATTCCAAAAACAGCCTTCAGAACCTGGTATGGGCACTTTGAATTGCTGGTAATGTCTTTTGGGTTAACAAATGCCCTGATAGCTTTCATGGATCTTATGAATTGAGTCTTCAAGCCTTTCCTCGACTCCTTTATGACAGTGCTCATTGACGATATTCTTGGATATTCACGGAGTCGAGAGGACCATGCCGATCATCTCAGGGTAGTTTTGTAGACTTTATATCAGCACAAGTTATACGCAAAGTTTTCGAAGTGTGAAATTTGGCTTGAATCTGTCACATTCTTGGATAATGTTGTCTCCAAAGAAGGAATTAAGGTTGATCCTTAGAATATTGTTGCTTTGAATAATTGGCCTAGACTTACAACTCCAACAGAGATTTATAGTTTCTTGGGTTTAGCTGGCTATTATAAGAAATTTTGTGGAGGGGTTCTCTACTCTTGCCTCTACATTGAATAAATTAATGCAGAAGGCTGTTAAGTTCCAATGGTCAGATGCTTGTGAAAAGAGCTTCCATAAGTTGAAATCAAGACTGAGTACAACACCGGTATCGACCCTACTAGAGGGTACAAATGGGTTTGTGGTGTGTTGTGATACTTCAAGAATTAGACTTGGGTGTGTATTGATGCAACATGGGAGGTGATAACTTATGCTTCTAGGAAACTCAAGTATCATGAGAAGAATAACCAACACATGACTTGGAGCTTGAGGTGGTGGTTTTTGCATTGAAGATTTGACGTCATTATTTGTACGGGGTCCATGTGGATATATTCACGGACCATAAAAGCCTTCAATATATTTTCAACCAGAAGGAATTGAATCTAAGGAAGAGAAGATGGCTTGAGTTACTCAAAGATTACGACACTGATATCCTATATCATACGGGGAAGGCTAACATTGTGGCATATGCTCTTAGCCGGGAATCTATGGGCAGTTTGGCTCTCTTGGAGGCATATCAAAGTCTATTGGCCAATGAGGTTCATTGGTTGGCTCGCTTGAGAGTTCATCTTGCGGACTCTAGTGAAGGAGGGGTAATTGTGCAAAATAGGGCTGAATCATTGCTTATTGTGGAGGTCAAAGAGAAGCAGTACAACGACCTATTGTTGGCCCAGTTGAAAGAGGGGATTCATAAACATAAGACTATGGCTTTTTCACTTGGAAAGAATCATGACCAAGGCTCACACTTCTAGGTATTCCGTGCACCCGGGTTCCAAAAAGATGTATCATGATCTTAAGGAAGTCTATTGGTAGAATGATATGAAGAGGAATGTAGTAGACTTTGTGGAGAGATATCCAAATTGTCAGCAAGTGAAGGCTAAACACCAAAGGCCCGGTGGGTTGGCACAGAACATAGAAATTCCAATGTGGAAGTGGGAAATGATTAATATGGACTTTGTGGTAGGACTACCTCGCACTCCTCGCAAGTTTGACTTGATTTCGGTAATTGTAGTGACTCACAAAATTAGCACACTTCTTACTTGTTATGGCTACCGACATAGCTGAACAATATGCTCAATTGTATATAAAAGAAATAGTCAGGTTGCATGGCACTCCAATTTCTATCATTTCTGATCGGGGGCACAATTCATATCTAATTTTTGGAAGAAATTTCAGCAAGGTTTGGGTACTCAAGTAAATCTTAGTATAGCCTTTCACCCAGAGACCAATAGGCAGGCAGAGCAGACTATTCAGACGCTTGAGGATATGTTGCGCGCTTGTGTTCTTGACTTCAAGGGTAGCTGGGATGATCATTTGTCGCGCATAGAATTTGCCTACAACAAGAGTTATCATGCTAGCATTAAATGGCACCTTTCAAGGCTTTATATAGTAGGAGATGCATCTCCCATTGAGTTGTTTGAGATTGGGGAAGATGAATTGATAGGGCCAAACCTCGTGCATCAGGCTATGGAGAAGGTTAAGATCATTAAGGAACAGACGAAAACTGCTCAGAGTCACCAGAAGTCATATTCGGATGTTCGCCGTAGGGATTTAGAGTTCAAAGAGGATGATTGGGTATTCTTGAAGGTTTCCCCCGTGAAGGGTATGATGCGGTTTGGTAAGAAAAGGAAATTGAGTTCGAGGTATCTCGGACCATACAGAATCATTCAGAGAGTGGTTTGGTAAGAGTTATCATGAAATCCCGTGAAGGGTATTTCATGTGTCTATGTTGAAGAAAGTGGTTGGAGACCCGACACTCATTGTTCCGGTTGAGACTATTGAGGTTAATGAAGAACTGACTTATGAAGAAATTCCAGTTGCTATTCTTGATAGGCAAGTATGAAAGCTTAGAAATAAAGAAACTGCCTCCATGAAAGTGCTATGGTGAAACCAGCAAGTTGAAAAGGCCACTTGGGAGGCCGAGGAAGAGATGAAGAAGAATTACACCATTTGCTTGAATAGCTATGTAATGGTTTCTATGAAATTGTTCCCTATGAGTTATGTAACACTCGTACAGTCTATGCTAAGGGTGTTCCTTTCTGACAAGATATTGCTCGTGAGGTCATGGTTGGTATTGTTTTCATGTTATGTTGCATTGATGGTTTATGTATATGTTGTTAGAATTGGTTTCTGGAATTCTCTGAAAGGTGGATAGGCCTAGTTGCAGGGAAACTCTGCAGCAATTTTTTAAATTTAAGGAGTTAGTCAAAATTTTGACCTGTTAGTGTATGAAGTAATAGATGAGTCACATTGGATGCTGCGACGGATTTTGTCCCTCATTTGAGGGGGAATGATCTTAAGCGGGGGAAGATGTAAGGTCCCCTAAAATTTCACCTAAACTCGGGGTTTCATGGTGCTGAGGTAAGCTAATGCATTTTAGCGGTACGAAATTTTTAGGTTTCACAGTAAATTGGGGAGCTGATGGAAATTTTGGCAGAAGAAGGCGATTTTGCGGTCAAGTTCGCGACTATAGAATAGTTCTGCTGGCCGCATAACCATGCAGGGTTGAACAGAAAATTATTGAATTTTGAAGGTCGTTTATGTAGTCCATTATGCGGTCGCATATCCATTTCGCAGACCGCGCTTTCGTCGCAAAATTGGCATGAAAAAATTGGGAAGGTGATTCTACGGTCCATTTTGCAGTCGCAAAATTGGTCTGCGGACCACAGATCTATCGCAGATTGGTCCAGCCAAGTCTAGTTTTTGGCATCAATTGTGCGGCCCATTTTGTGGGCCGCATATCTATTATGCGGTCCATTATGCGAGCGCAGATATGAGATTGGAGGGTCCATTTTTCTAGTTTTATAACCCGGCCCTATTTTGATATATAGATTTAAAGGGCCATTTTTGAAGGAAAAATCTGGTATTTTTTTAGAGAGAAAGTGACCTAGAGTGAGAGGAGTCATCCCTAAACTAATTGTTCATAAATTCTTTCTCAAGGCTTGGAGAATTCACAAGGAAAACTCACTAGGTCTTCATCCTAGAGGTACGATTCTAATCCCTAGCCCTCAATTTCCGGATTTAACTGAATATAAGTAATGAGAAAAGCAATTCTTGGGTGTGGGAGTTGTTCCTTAGTATGCATGCACTATAAAGGTTTGTACGAAGATTTTTGAGTTCAAATAGGTAGACTTTGGGTAGTGGGATGAAGGAATCCACCATGGGAGGACCTTGAAATCAAAATACCCACCTAATATTTGATAAAATGCTCAAATGAGTTGTAACCATGAACTTCTTCCTAATTATGGTTCAATTTTGTTATGTTTCTAAATAGATCGAAGTTGCTAAGATTTTCGGAATATTGTACTAATTTAAGGGAGCTCAAAGCGAGTTATGTTGGCTAAAATTTTCTCTTAGAATTGAATCCGATGATGTTCTTGTAAGTCCCGAGTTGTTCATTAGAAAATTGGCTATTCCGAATGAGTTTGGTGTCAATATATATATATATATATATGTTCAAAATGAGTTCCGAATATTTTTATTGTATTATATTATTCTTTGGGAGCATGTTCAAAGCATGAGTTATGCATTAAAATGTTGTGACTTCATGTCGAGTTCAAATAAAAGCTATTATGCCAAACTATGTAAGAAATCTCTATATGCCTACGACTCGTATTTTCTCACATGAGTATTTAATGTCTTGATTCAAAAAGCGTTGTTATTGATGATCCATGATGATGTTTGAAAGTGATAGAGGTGATCTTGAAATATGAAACACGACTAACGTGCCAAGAATGGTATTGCATATGGGGCCACTAGTGCCAATGAAATGAAGAGACGTGTAAAAGATATTGAAATAAGTTGAAAGTCCTTTATATATTAAATATTTTTGGGAGTATTGTTAGTTACCAAGGAAGATTAGGTTGAAATAACATAACCCCGAAACTACTGTCGTGCCCCGTTTGCTCGTGAAAGCGGGCTTCTATGTGTGACAACTCTTTTAGAATGAGTATTAGAAGAGAAGATTCGCCACCTAATGATTTTGAGGTGCGTTAGGGCACATATTTGTAAGTAACTGTGTTTTAACTAGTCCGTCACCAAAGATCCGGTATGGGCTCAAATTATCTCGGAGAGAAGGTGTTAGGCATTTTTCGAGGTCCACAATTGTGAGTCCCGACTGAACTTTAAACTATGTGGATTATATAATTAGGCTAAATGATCAAATAAAGAGAGGTTAGAAGTTGGAGTGTCTTATTATAACATATGAAAATATGTACAAATCTTAACATGACTACAAGGATACAATTACTTTGAACTACGGATATCAAGTATATAAAGAAAAAGGGGGAGGGGTCCTAAGTTTTTTAGCCCTAAGGATCACCCCGTACAATATAAATAATACTTCGCAACTTCCTTTAGGCAGGAGTTTCTCATATTATTCAGCGGGCACAGACTATCATCTCCTACTACCAGATTACTATGTTGAAGTTGTTTACCCAAAAGTATTCAAAATTAATTTTAGGTCATACCCTATGCGTGCACTACCTGTCCCATACCTATGATCCAGGAGGCTTTGGACCTCTATTTGGGTGGTTCTACACTTACTTAGCATAATCAAAATGATAAAAGCCTAGGCGATATTCAAAACAGGTAGGACTGCACATAATAGCAATGAAAGGCTCAAATTAGCCTCCACACGTAAGCACAAAAGCATGCGATCAGTCACAAATTTCTTAGATTAGGTAGTACATGATGTTAATCGTTAAGTCCTATAGGTAGGATTTCTATGTGATTCTGCTTTCCAGTATTATGTAAGCAACACATAGGCATGTTAAAACATTGTAAGTCCTATAGGCATGATTTCTAACTGTTAGTGCGGCGATAAAGCGATACAAGTGACCAGATTACTAATGCTGATTTTATAAGCATGCACATGTAGCAGACATTAATGTCCTATAGGCATGGTTCCTAATAGTTGCGGGATTACGAAGTGATACAGCTTTGATGACCTAGTATTAACAACATTGACCACATAGATAGTCTTATGTGTGCAACAACATCCTATAGGCAGGATTTGTAACAATTGACAATTAAGCTGATTTTATAACACTTTATTCCTATAGACATGCTATCTAGGCGGGGCAGTGCACTAAAGTAATAGATACAATTTGACCAATTGGTAATTTGAAATCCTATAAACATGATATCTAGATTAGTAAGGCATGTGCTATTACATCCTATAGGCATGTTGTCTAAGTGTGAATAGAATTAGACATGGAAACAGGTATAACAAATACTTGAACTAACATGTTTTGACAAGTTAAGTGAGGTGTGTGCGCGTGACTCCTATAGGCACGCTTTCTACACATGAAACTAAAAGCATGTAAAGCAAATAGCAAATAGACCACATAGATCCTATAGGCATGTTTTCTACCCATTCATGTGAGAATTCGAGTACCCTATCCCCCTTTTACTAATTCCCCCCTCTATTTTGTTTGTAAATTTCTACAAGCACAAAGTAACGAATACAAGTGCAAATATTGAATACTAAAAGACTACAGGCCTAATAAACAGAGAAGGCTCAAAAGAGAAATAACCCAGTAACACTTGGGCCTTCAGCAAGCTCACTTTTCACACAAACAGTAGACCTAGATCTAAGCACACCTCAAACGTGAGAGTGCATCAATTGCTCAACTCGGGGCCACACCTGAACTCATACCAGGCTTAGATGGAGGAACCATACATGGCAACCAATTGACAACTCAAAAGTCTATTAATAGTGATACCTCACAGGGACACAATTACATAAACATATCATCAATTTTAGAAGCTAAGGGAACAAGATTGTTCAAACAAGAGGGCTTGAACATTCCAACCAGGTGGACAACTTTAACATACCAAGTTTGACATAGAAAACTAACACTATATTGAGCAATCATTCAACAAAGGAAAGGGTGTAGCATGCTGAACACAATCACACATAAGGAGGACTTAAGAAGCAGGTCTATTGAGTTAACAGGGTAAGTACACATACACATGCTAAGTTTCCAGAAATCAAGTTTAGCACGAGATATTAGTCAGAATTAGTCAGAAAGACTTTAGACAATTGAGCCTTATTCATAGTAATTATAGATAGAGGGATATCAATTTTACATGAAGATTTCTAATAAGCAGTATAGAAACAACCTAGTAGCATGTCCTACAACAGATCACAACAGTGACAAAACTCATGAGAATATATATCACATAAGAGGAATAGGACAGGCAAGCATAACCACTCATACCAATTACCAGGCATGAGAGAAGCTAACATAGAAATTTTGCATAGAAGCAATTCTAAAGACATAAGATTAGCAAATAAAACATACATTAGAACTTAAATGGCATAGAAACATGCTTTAGCTAATCAATACAACCTCAGAAATTTATCATGTTGTTCAAGAATAACTCAACAAGGTCTGAAACACAGACATGAAGATACAGACAAGGTAGGGAACACACATTAGTTTAATAGCACTTAAGAAGATTGGAATCCATTCCCATAATGAAAGCATATTAAATATGCTAAAGCCTACTAAGTTCAACTACTAGAGAACATGGAACTGCAGGGAGTTGTTAAGACAATACAATTGCAGCAAAAAAACACCAACGCGGTACCAAGGATCCATGAATAGCAAGGAAAACTGAATCATGCTTAGTTACAAATGTTTAAACAACATTGGCACGCAAAACACACATTTCATAGACAAACAGAAAGGAAGATAGTTAAAATAGTAAGAGTCAAGGACACTAACCAGTAGAAGAGTTAAACGAGCAAAAAAGTGAGGAATTTAGAATATCAGTAGTGATTCAGTAGCAACAATTGAAAGAAGACAATGGAACCCCAAATCCCTGATTCTTCAGAGTACACAAGACCCTCGAGAAGGGCTACGAGCAGTGCTTGCATCAAAGGAGGTCATTTTAATTGTATTATGGCCTTGGCTTTCAGCCGACCAAGAATTCAACAGTTTCAGAAAATATTCGAGTGTATCAGAATAAGTGAATGAGTGACAAAAGAGAATAGTGAGAGTAATAGTAGTAATAATCTGGTCCCTCCAAAGGGAAAACTAGGGAGGGGTTATATAGTGGTAGAATCAAGCGATTAAACATGAAAATCAATTAATCAAGCACAAAATAAGGAAAGAAAATCACATGAAATCGATAAAAAAATCAGTAAAGGAAAAATAAATTGAAATTTCAAACCCTAGTTCGACGGAAATCAAAGATTGGCCGAGGATCTTGGTAAATCGGACCCATACAACCCGGTGATGAGTTTATATAGACGAAATAGCGTCTAAGTCTCGAAGATTGAGGATGGTTGTTCATAACTCAAGGCCTAGAACTTGCCAAAAATAGGCAAGTACTAGGTGATGCCAAAATCGTGCAAGTAACAAGATGACAGAACGTATAAGATAAGGGAATCATGGATTGGATCCATTTTGGGGTAGGAATCAAAGAGAGTTAATGAGGCGGCTATTAGGGTTTCGGAGAAGAAAGAAGAGGAGGATTGAGAGTGTTTTGGGGCGGCGGCTTAGGGGAAATGGGTTAAGATTTCGGGGGTTTGGTTAATTAAAAGTAGAGGGGTGACTATGGGTCCTTGATCTTGAGAAATCAACGGCTAGGATTAGAAGAAAACAGAGCGGGTCGTTTTAACGTGTCCCGACCGGGTTTGGGCGAGGGGTTGCTTGGTTTTGCACATTATATAGGCTATTATTGCAAAATAGTGTAAATAGCTTAAAAATAAAAATATGCTTTATATAAAAATAAATTAAAATATTTTGAAACATATATGTTGATGAAAATAATAGCTTTGGGTAACTAAATCATCACAAAATAATTTAAGGGGTAATTAATAAATATTCAAGTAAATTAAATACAAGAAAAGTAATTTTAAAGCTCTAAAAATTATAAAAATACTTTTATAAATCTTGTAAATTAAGTAATGATGAAAAATGACATTTTGAAAGTATATATACTATTTGAAAAATATGAGGGCAAAATTGGGTATCAACAGTTGCCCCTCTTTACTCGAGAATGATGAAAGAGTTAACGGGTAAAGAAAATGATCACCAATTTTGTCTGAATTGAGTGAGGAATGATATATTTTGAAAAAATGGGGACCGAACCCTAGTTCTTGAGTTGCCTACATATCCCCGATGTTAGGGGAATCAGGCCGTGTGTAGTTCTGGATCCAACAGTGAACGAAACCGATGAAGTTGTTATAAGAGTGGTCGTGTGTTCTGAAAAGATTTTTTGGATAGAATAGTGTCGTAGGTAACAGACACTTAGGTGGGGTCATGAATGTGAATTTGGACGTTACGGGTGTATCACAAGGCATATATTTGAATGGTTATAGAGTATAGGTAGTCGATTACTGGCCGTCGGTTATTTTTTAGGTAGTCAAAGGATGTGAACATTGTGAATGGAAACCGGAGCAAGGATTGCTCCTGCTTATAGAACGATTACCTCCCGAGTTACATGCAAACCTTAAAACACAGTGCAGGCGAATATATATGGGTTATTGCAAAAATTTTAACATGATGCAAATTCCCTTTGGACCATGAGGGTTGTCTTCGGACGATGATGATGATGTTCTTAGACCATGACGTCCTGGGCCATGAGGAGTATGGTAAGGGATTCGCAGGCCATGGAATGGTGTCTTCAGGATATAAGGATGGTACCTTCAGACTATGACTCTTTCGGACTATGATGCCTTCAGACACTGTGGCAATGTTTTAGCCTCTAAAATGCAAAGATATGGCGATATCAATCGTTTGATAGAGGAAATAGGTGATGCTTAGTCATATGAAAGGACAAGACAAGACAAGTCTTAGCCCTATGCGAAGAAATGAGATAGCGCTTAGTCTTATACAGTGTAGCGGAGACAGTGTGTAGTCTCATGCAAAGGAAGGTAATGCTTAGCCTCATGCAATAATGGAGACAGTGCTTAGCCTCATGCAAGGAATGGATAAAATGCTTAGTCTCATGCAAGGAAAGGTAGTGCTTAGCATTGTGCAATAGTGAGGGCAGTGTTTAGCCCTATGCAAGGAGTGGAGACAATATTTAGTCTCATGCAAAGAAAGGCAATGCTTCACCTTATGCAATGGTATAGGCAGTGTTTAGCCCTATGCAAGAAGTGGAGACAATGCTTAGTCTCAAGCAGGAAGGGAGACAATGCTTAGTCTCTGGAAATGAAAGGCAATGCTTAGCCTTATACAATAATGAAGGCAATACTTAGCCTCATGAAAGGGATGGTGACAGTGTTTAGTCTCATGCAAAGAAAGGCAGTGTTTAGCCTTACGCAGTAATGGAGGCAATCCTTAGCCTCATGCAAGGTATGGAGACAACACTTAGTCTCATGCAAAGAAAGGCAATGCTTAGCCTTATGCAATAATGGAGGCAATGCTTAGCCTCATGCAGTAATGGAGGCTATGCTTAGCCTCATGCAAGGGATGGAGACAGTGTTTAGTCTCATGCAAAGAAAGTCAGTGCTTACCCTTATTCAAGGTGAGGGCAGTGCTTAGCTTTATACAAGGTATGGAGATAATATTTAGTCTCATGCAAAGGAAGGCAATGCTTAGCCTTATGCAATGAGGAGGGCAGTGCTTAGCCTTATGCAGTGTAGCAAAGACAGTGTATAGTTTCATGCAAAGATAGGCAATGTTTAGCCTTATGCAGTAATGGAGGCAATGCTTAGCCTCATGTAAGGAATAGAGACAATGCTTCATCTCATGCAAAGAAAGGTAGTGTTTAGCCTTATTCAAGGTGATGGAAGTGCCTAGCCCTATGAAAGGAGGGGAGACGATGCTTAGTCTCATACAGAAAAGGCAGTTCTTAGCCTTATGCAATAATAGAGGCAATGCTTAGCTTCATGCAAGGGATAGAAACAATGTTTTAGTCTCATGCAAAAGAAAGGTAATGCTTATCCTTATGCGATAATGGAGGAAATGCTTAACCTCACGCAAGGAATGGAGACAGTGCTTAGTCTCATGCAAAGAAAGGCATTGCTTAGCCTTATGCAGTAATGGAGGCCGTGCTTAGCCTTATGCAAGGAATGGAGACAATGCTTAGTATAATGCAAAGAATGCAGTGTTTAGCCTTGTGTGATGATGAGGGCGGTGCTTAGACCTATGCAAGAAAAGCAATGAATAGCTGCAAGAGAGTAAAGTATTTCTTAGCTTGATGTGTTTGCGTTTGGCAACTTTGTCATAATGAAGATAGTTATTTTGCTGTGTGTAGGTATTTGCGAATATTCCTGTTATGTTCATTGTGCCTATATTTAAAGAAAATTATGAGTTTTACGGGGGACGTTGATTCGTGCTCTCGATTTACTTGCTTTGCCTTTTGCCTTGAGGCCCTGCTTGAGTTACCCTGGGTAACGTCTGGCTGCTACAGAAACAAATTTTTGAAAAACATGCATGTATTTGACAAATTTATTTTAAAAAATGTACCTGTTTGAAATATGTGATAATACATGAGATCAAATGATTTTGATGGACTGATGACCGTGATTCATTTTGAGACATTGCAACCTCCTTGCTTTGGAATTTTAAGGATCCTCCTGAAAATTCCGCCTCAGTTAAAATGCATACTTCCGGTAACCCATTCCTTGGCACTTCCAAACGTGATGAGATCAGGAAAACTCGAGATCGTGCCCTAGTTTCTTACTATAGGTGAAATGAAGATTTTATTATGATGTGACCGAACCCACAGGGTTGCCTACGTATTCCCTCTTAAAAAGGAATTATTTCAAGCATAGTTCAGTTACATCAAATAGAAAGTGCAAATAATATTAAACATAGTATCTCTTGACTGCATCCGAATTGATAGGTTTTGGCCAAATCTCTCCATCCATCTCTGCGAGTATAAGTGCTCTTCTTGTCAATACCTAGTGAACCATGTAAGGGCCTTGCCAGTTGGGTGAAAATTTACCTTTGATTCATCCTAATGTAGGAAGATTCTTTTCAACACCAATTGCCCCGGTGTGAATTGCCTTAAGTTGACCTTTTTGTTGAATGCTCTTGCCATTCCGTTTTGGTAGAGTTGACCCTGACATACCACATTCATTCTCTTTCCATCAATGAGATCTAGTTGTTCATATCGGCTTCGTATCCATTTCACATCGCTGAGCTCGACTTCTTGTATGATTCTTAAAGAAGGAATTTCCACTTCAGCGGGAACAACGAATTCAGTACCATAAACAAGCAGGTAGGGAGTTGCCCCAATTGATGCATGAACTGTGATACGATACCCGAGTAAGGCAAATGATAGCTTCTCATGCCATTGTTTGTAATTGTCCACCATTTTCCTTGATATCTTCTTGATGTTTTTGTTGGCGGCTTCGAAGGCTTCGTTCATTTGTGGCCTATATGCTGTAGAGTTCCTATGCATGATCTTGAATGTTTCACACATGGCTTTTATCAAATTGCTGTTGAGATTAGTGGTATTGTTAGTAATGATTTATTCTGGTACTCCAATTTCACAAATAATACGGTCCCGAACAAAATTCGCTACAATCTTCTTAGTTACAGCTTTATAAGATGCAGCTTCAACCCATTTTGTGAAGTAGTCTACGGCTACCAGAATGAACCTATGTCTGTTTGAAGCAACGTGTTTGATTGGTCCGATAAAATCCATGCCCCAAGCAGACAAAGGCCAGGGTTAACTTGTTGCATTGAGTTTATTGGGTGGTACCTATTTAATGTCAGCATGTATCTGGCATTGATGACACTTTTGAACGTACTTAATACAATTTGTTTCCATAGTCATCCAGAAGTACCCTACTCTCAATATCTTCTTGGCCAAAACAAAACCATTCATGTGGGGTCTGCAGGTTCTGGCATGTATTTCCTCGAGCAATCTGGATGCCTCTTTGGCATTGACATATCACAGTAATCCCAAGTCAGGAGTCCTTTTGTATAGGATTTATCCACTTTGAAAGAAATAGTTGGCTTATCTGCAAAGCGTGCGCTTCTGAGTGTGGGTAGCAGTCTCTAGGTACTCTCTCTTTTCTAGGTACTTCTTGATGCCGTGGAACCACAAATTTCCATCGATCTCTTCTTCAACATGAGCACAATAAGCTGGATGCTTATGAATTCTTATTTGAATAGGATCAATGAAATTCTTTTCTGGGTGTTGTATCATGGAAGACAAAGTTGCTAACGCATCTGCAAACTCATTTTGAATCCTCAAAACATGTTTGAATTCTATCTTTGTGAACCTCTTGATCAACTCTTGTACACAGTTCAAATATGGCAATATTTTGGTGTTCTTTGTAGCCCATTCTCCTAGAACCTAGTGCACCAAAAGATCTGAATCTCCGATTACCAGCAGCTCTTGAGTGTTCATGTCAATATCCAATCTGAGTCCCAGGATGCAGGCCTCATATTCTGTCATATTATTGGTGCATGGAAACCTGAGTTTTGCGGATACCAGATAGTGCTGACCAGTTTCATATACTTAGACAACTCCGATACCTACTCCTTTTAAGTTTTCCTCCATCTAAGAACGTCTTCCAAACATCATACGCCTCGGTGATATCTTCTCCTACAAATGACACCTCCTGATCGATAAAATACATTTTTAGTGGTTCATATTCTCCATCTATGGGATTTTATGCCAAGTGATCTGCCAATGTTTGCCCTTTGACTGCCTTCTGAGTTACATAGACGATGTCGAACTCACTCAGCAATATTTTCCACTTCGCTAACTTACCCGTAGGCATGGGTTTCTGAAAGATGTACTTTAGCAGATCCATCTTTAATATGAAATATGTAGTGTATGCGTAGAAATAATGTCTCAACTTCTGAGCTATCCATGTCAAAGCACAGTAGGTGCATCCCAACAAAGAGTACTGGGCTTTATAAGGTGTAAACTTCTTGCTTAGATAATATATTGCCAGCTCTTTTCTTTTAGTTTCATCATGTTGTCCCAGAACGTAACCGAAAACCCCATCTAACACGGATAAATAAAGCAGTTGAGGTCTTCCCGATTTTGGTGGGACCAGATCGGGCGGTTAGAGAAATACTCCTTAATTTTTTTGAAGGCCTTATGACACTCCTCAGTCCAACTTGTTGCAGCATCTTTGCTCAGCATTCTGAAGATTGGCTCACATATCACAGTTGATTGTGCTATGAAGCGACTGATGTAATTGAGGTGCCCAAATAAACTCATCACATATTTCTTTTATGAATCTGATGTACTCTTCCTTATCTAACGGTGATAGATGAACGCTTATACGTGTTTCCTTGACCGTTTTGGAATCCCCTAAGTTAACGGCCTTAGTTTCTTCCAAATTAGACTTTGGCTTGTTTTCAAAGTTTTCTACTTCTTTGATGATTTCCTAAGGTATTATATCATCTTCTAGATCCTCTAAATCACTGTCCTTATGTTGTGTTGTCTCATTACATGTTATAGTAGTAGGTTCATCAGGATATGTAATAATTATTCTGAAAAGAAATGTAAAAGATAATAATTAATATAAAAATAATAATGCATTAATAAAAATTTCAAAATGTCAAAAAGTGTGGCTCGATGGCTCGAGTAATATTTCAAAACAAAATACTGAAAAATGTCTCAAATGCTCAAAACTACTTAAAAATAATTCATGCTAATTTGCCAGGCTATCTAGGAACTCGACGGGCCCGGAATGGTGCAATGGTCTAGTTCTTGAGAACAGCTCCTTCCTCCATGGTCTGAATGGTAAGGTCTCCCTCCTCCTCCTCCTCCTCCTCCTCCTCAACAATTGCACTGTGGTCCATGTGTTCTTCATCTAGAAATAGCTTCCTCATGCCGGCCAAAACCTCATCTTTCTCAAATCCCCACATCATGTCAGCTAGAATGTCTGGTGCAAGGGTGGTACTGGTTATTCCAGTGGATAATAAGGAGCACGCCATGGTGGTGATGTGAGCACGTGATTTTTGTTTTGCGCAACAGTCGCTCCAAAAGAATAAAAATTGGTCCTGCTGTACAATTTTGTGGATTTCTGTGCGGCACTTTGTTGATTTATTTGTGACTTTGGCCCATTTTTATTTATATACGTTATTAAAACAAAATTTAAAAAAAAAATGTGTACGTGTCATGCATAATCTGAACCGTAACATGGTTTAAATAGAAAGGCATAAACAAGCATCCTTGTCCGTGATTTTGTTTTGTTTGATCTTACCTGTTTTGAAATATCTTTAGTGTGTGTGCAAATAATTGTATTGAGTGTTATTTAATTTTAATTTGATTTTTTTGTTGATTGTTTAGTTTTTAAAATAAATAAGAAAAAGAAATAAAATAATAATAAAAAAAGGGCCCTTTCTTCTTCCGGATTGGGCCAATTTATTAAATTGGCCCAAAACAAACAACGTCCAAGCCAGGCCTGCCCGGTCCAACACCAGCTGATACCCAGGGTATCCAAACGACGTCGTATTGATCCAGGTCGATCTGGGCCGTTGATCTCAGAGTAATCAACGGCCGAGATCAATTCCCCATAACCCACCAACAAACCCGACCCGTCTCACCCGGACCGACCCCAACCCTTTACCCTTGAAACGACACCGTTCCACTTAAGCCATCAGATCCAGACCGTAGATCTAGATTGATCTAACGGTTGAGATCAATCCACCCACTAACTATATAAGTTCATAACCTTACCCTGCCCCCTATCCAATACCCCAGCCTTCGTCTCCACAGACCAGGCCCTAAACCCTAGCCGCCCCTGTATACTTTCGCCATGAAAGCCGGCGGCATGGACGCCGGTGACCTTCCCCTTTACACCCTAGAACCCCCTTGCCATCCTGAACATGGATCTGTTAACCATGTAGTTCGAATCCCTCCCCACCTTCTCGAATCTTCATTCGAAAATTCGAGTCAAAACTCGATCTACACAGTTTAACCCCAGTTTCACACCAGACACTCCCCAGACCCCCCTCGTGACCAAACCATACTTGGTTTGGTCCGAATCTGACCAGGGAAGCATGAATCCCGGATCTGAGTTTTGGAACTTTGTAGTTCTTCATCACTGGCCCATGTCCGTCCGAGCCAAAGAGATTAAGGTCTAATGGACCTTAATCGAAGTGTTTCTCATCTGAGAAACACTTCGATTAAAGTCCGTTCAGCCTTAAGAAAGGTCTGTCCAAATCCGAGTTCAAACTTTTAACTTTTCAAGTTTTAAGGTGAGTCTGCTTTCTTTCCTTTATTTGTTTTAGTCCGTGTGATTTGTTTTAAAAGTCTGTTCATATTTGTTTTAATTTTATCAACTTTTGTTTGTCCACTTTACTTGAACCTCTGTGTTTGTCTGAATCCCCCCTCCTATTCTGATAAGGCATGTGTATTGGTTGTATTCCAAATTTGTACTGACTAACTGATTCCTCGAAGTATAATTCTGTTTAATCAGTATAAGTCGAGTCATGTGTCCCATGCTTTTGAATGTCTGATTTTTGGCTACGATTGTGTATGTTAATGCTAATATAGTCGAGTCGACATGTGTCGTCAATTAGTTTCAGCTATCCGAACAATAACAAATCGACTTACTTCTGCTAAGCATTTGATGAATCAATTAAGAACCAGTTTTGGTTTACCTATAGCTGTTTGAATTGATCAGTAATGTAAAAGGGATGTTTGGTTTAAATTCTGAATTGGAAGGCATGTGCACTCGTGCACAGCATGTGCATTGGTGCACCTCATGTGCTTTGTGCACAGCCTGTGGCCTGCATAAAGGTCTTTGTTAAGTTTTAAACAATTTGACAGCATATGCTGTCAGATATATTCTACTGCCCATACCTTGCTTTAAGTTTAAAAAGTATTAAACCTTTTAAAAGTTAAGTCTGCCAGGGAATGTTGATGGAGGTTATATACTTAAATAACTAATTGGAATCTGAAAAAGGGGAAGGCACATGGGAGGGTACTGTGATATTCTAAAACAGGCTGTTAAAAGGGGTAGTGTTTAGGCTTATAAAGAGGAGGACCTGGGAGATACACAGAGAGAGCATGAGAGAAGAGGGGACATCTGAGAAAAAGACAGACCTAAGAGAGGATTAGAGGCTAGAAAACCCTAAAGAATTGAGAAGAGAAAAGACACACACTGTGAGGAATTTTTGAAAGAGAGAGTGGAAATACATACAGATATATACACACAGACAGAAATAGATAGAGGGAGGATAACACAGGAAAGAAGAACTGCATCTTTCCTCTTTGTATTGATTCTCATCTGGCCGGATTTCCCTGTTCCATATCGATTTCTTTTGAGTTCTGTTTGAGATTTTTAGTTGTGTGTAGCATCAGTGCATCCCCAGATTTGTTTTGCCTAAATTCTGATTCATATTACCGGGAACTTGCCACACTCTGTCATCTTTCATTGGTTCCAGCTGCATCTTGCACTGGGATTTTGCTTTCTATTTGGTTACCTGCTGTTGCTGCTGCTATTTGGTTTCCTGCTGCTGCTGACCTTTCTGCTTCACTTCTTCTTTGCATTTTAGTATTCAGCGTTTTCCAGGTACACATTTCAAATCCATTTTTGGTGTTAACTGTAACAGTTCAAAAGCATGAAATGAAAGGAGTTCTTGAAGAAGATTCAGATGTCTGTTTTGTACTGCTTGTGATATACTGATTTCTGTTGTATAAATTGATTAGTGTGATTCAGTAGTGAAAGATTAGTTAGACAATACTTAATCAAGTTTAGCTTTCTGCATCTTAGTTTCTAGTTGGTTGCTAAGTACAAGATGTAATGGTATAATATATAGAAGGTGTGGATAATTGGCATAGAACTTTCGACTGGATTCCCGTCAACTAATGACATGTATGGGATAGAATATTTTCACCCACACAATAATGTTCTGTGTTATTTTCTCTCCATTTATCAGGACCGTTAGGCAACATATAGGTACATGTTCGAATCCCCATTAGTAACAATGCCTAACATTCAATCTCCTTAACCTAGCTTAAATAAGTCTAGTTAAGCTCGATTCGAGAAAATGTTCGGATTAAGTATTGCATTCCATCCACCTCCATATAGCTTCTTTGTTCAACCAAAAATATTTCATAAGGTATGGCGTCTTTTCATTTTATAAGTGATTAGAAATTGATAGTAATCCGTTTTTGGTCAACACATATATTTCAATTAGCATACATCTTTGCTTCTTCTATTTCTGGAAACGAAAACAATAAGAAATGTAGTCATTGTAGGTTTTATCCTTTTTTTTCAAATAATGAGACGAGCCTCGCCAAATAAAAGAAAAAATGCAAATTGCGGGGCCTTCAACAACTAATCATAATATTTAGAATTCGGGCTAGGCCGTTTAGTGAATCTCATGGCCTTCTCAGGAAATAATAACGCGTTAGACTCTTTAGGCGCGGCTTAATTAAATTACATTCTTAAATTCGGGTGCGCATTTATGTGACCCAAATTCAAATCTCAACGGAGTCGAAATGTGTTAACAACTATGGGTGCATTGACTGTGACGTGGTTCGAGATGCATTTTCACGACGTTGCAATTCTATAAAAATAAATGATAATAATAAAAACGGTTTAAACTTAATAAAAGCACATAAGTCACAACATGTATTTAAATCAGATATTTAGCCATTATAACAATTTAAGCGACCGTGCTAGAACCACGGGATTCGAGGGTGCCTAACACCTTCCCTCGGGTCAACAGAATTCCTTACTTAGAATTTCTGGTTCGCAGACTTCATTTGGAAAAGTCGAAAAATTTCCTCGATTTGGGATTCAAGATAAACCGGTGACTTGGGACACCAAAAACCAAACCTTTCCCAAGTGGCGACTCTGAATTAAATAAATAATCCCATTACGAATATTGTCACTTAAATTGGAAAAACTCCACCCGCGCATTAACCCTTCGGGGCGGGCGCGCAAAAAGGAGGTGTGACAACTCTGGCGACTCTGCTGGGGATGTAAACCCAGAACCACTGGTTCAGGGTTAAGAATTCGAGCTTAGAATAATTGTTATTATTTGGCTGATTTTATTACATGTTTTGAGCCTAATGTGCTAAATGCTGCTTTTACCGCTTTGATATTATTTGAACTGTACATATCAACTGTGCCGAAACCTTCTCTTCTTACCTCCGGGGAGAAGCTCGCTGGTCGAGACTCCCTATTCTATTAGTGTCAATACCTTAAATAATAAAGAGGCCAGACAAGTTACAAAGCCGGACGATCTCGCTGGTCCCCGGTACGTAGCCCCCTCCTCGACTCGAGTTGTCCGCTCGGGTACACAGTCTAGAACAAATACCCAGGTTACGAACCTAGAATAACTTGACTTCATGCCGGATCCCTAGTAGGAACGCTTATTTGCATCATGTTGAATTTGACTTAGAGGACTCAACACAGGGGTTGGGTCCGTCTAGGACAGGCAACCTGAAACGAAAAAGACCACCCTGCTGCATCCTATTTGTTTTGTGCATTTATTTGCTTCGGTTCCGCATGCTGACCGGTTTCTAAAAAAAAAGGGGGAAAAATAGCAGCGTAGGGAGATAATTACTTATTTTGGAAAAATAAAACCAATGTTCAAGTATTGTCAAAACCTCGCCGAAATTTTTTTTCTAAAAAAAAAGAGAATAAAAAAAAACAAACAAAATTTGTTTTCTTAGTTTAAGTTATTAAAAATATATATATATATATATATATATATATATATATATATATATATATATATATATATATATATATATATATATATATATATATATATATATATATATAAATTTTTCTTTTTATCACTTTCAAAATCAAAAAAAAATCAAAAAAAAAGATATTTATTTTAAAAGTAAAAAAATGGAAAATCCATAATTCAAAAAATGTGTTGTTTCTTTTGTAGTACCCCTTTTATAAATTCAGACTAATTGTCCAAATATTGCCAAAAATATATTTTTCTTTAGTCTTTATCTTTTTTCAAAAATAATAAAAATACTTATTCTTGATTTCTAGGTTTATTTGATTTTCTCTATTCATGATATGCCCGAACTACGCCGGTTTGATTCTCACCGGATGTGAGATACGTAGGCAACCCTCGTCGGGTTCAACCCCATTTTTCTAAATAGCCAAAAATCAATAAATAAATAAATAAAAAATGTGTCAAATTTTTAAAGAGTCGTAAATAAATCGGGTGACGCTGTTTTGTCATAAATAGCCGAATGTTCCCGAAAGGGACGCCGGAAGGTTGACTTTGCATAAATAAGCCACCTTTGGGTCTTGTTTAGCATTTTATCCAGTAGACCCACACAGCCTTAAAAATCTTCGCCCCCGAAATGTTTAAAGGCCGTGTTTAAAACTCGATCCCCTCTGTAAAAAAAAGAATTTTTTTTTTTGAGTCAGTTCGTTTTGTTAAAATCACCTTAATAAATGTGCAGGATGAGCACGATGCAAAATGAACATTTTTCAATAATGACCAAAATCCCTGTCAAGTTACGGCTATGGTGGAATGATCTAGGTGTTGAAGGACAAAATGAGGTTAAGAAATATCTGAAAGGTCTTGTGGGTCTGTTGGAAATCCAGCCTCAGGGAGATATCATAAGAGCTTTGGTTACCTATTGGGACCCGGCGCACAATGTTTTCCATTTCTCTGATTTTGAGCTCACCCCGACTTTGGAAGAAATGGCCGGATACATCGGGAATACTGAACTTCCGTTGAGGGAAAAATACTTGGTCGCCCCGAGAGTCGTCACGGTACATCGGTTCCTGGATTCATTGAAAATACCTAGAACAGTCCACAACCCGGATCTAGCAGCCGGATTCTGTACTCCATGCTTCATATATGATAGGTACGGTCACAAGGGGGGATTCAATAATCCAATCAACAAACTGTGCAGCAAAGGAGTTCGTCAGAAGTGGGACGAGCACAGACGGGTAGCGTTCATGATAATGTTCCTGGGTCTTCTGGTATTTCCGAGGAAAGATGGAAACATTGATTTGAAGATATCTGGGGTCGTCAGCACTTTACTCACGCAAAGTGACAGTACTCTCGCGCCAATGGTGGTATCTGACATCTTTCGAGCTCTCACAGCTTGTAAAGCTGGGGGAAATTTCTTCGAAGGTTGTAATTTGCTCCTACAGATATGGATGACCGAGCACCTCTGCCATCATTCCGAGATTTTGAGCCATGGTTCCCCGGAAAAGACCCGCATAGAAGAATCTTACACGAGAACCAAAGAGATCATTTGGCCCAAAGGAGTCCTGGCATGGACCTCGTTCTTGCAAGCTCTTACTGCCAGCCAAATACAATGGACGTTGGGATGGTTGCCTGTTGATGAGATCTTATATATGTCGGCGGCTAAAACTCATTTCTTGCTGATGGGGCTTAAGAGCATTCAACCTTACGCACCCGGCCGAGTTTTGAGATAGTTTGGAAGATGCCAGACAGTACCTCATAAGGAAGATCTTAGCGCTCAAACAGTTGAGATAAGTCCTAACGGACAGTTCCCAGAAGCAAAGATTCGCCAATCTGGAATTAGGGTCAACATTTGAAATCAGATACTTGCGTGCGGGATCGAGCCAAAGGAGAAACGGCGCCAGGTTACCTTGCATGGTATAGAAGGGAACTCGAGCATGAAAGGCCAGCTAAGAGACCCCACATCCGGGATTTCACCGAGTCATCGCAAAGGCATTGGGATTGGTTAGCAAAGGAAAGAGGCTATTGTGCCGAAATCAGCAGATTAAAGCAACAAGTAGAAGGCATGAAATACGAGCACAACGTGCAAATTGCCACCGATCTGGGAGAGCGGAACAGGTTAATTCAAGAAAATGAAATGCTCAGAGCCCAGATCAAACAAATAAGATTGGATGCAGATAAACAACCAATGCGTCGATCAGACGAGCGCCTGATAAAAAGGGTAAAAAGCGAGATCAGAGAATGGCAAAATGGTTTGGAGAAGTCTGAAAACGTCATAGCAGAGCTCAAAGCGCAGTGGGATACGAGAGCAGATAAGCATCGTCGATATCTGAATCAATTGGAAGGCGACCACGAGAAAACTGTTGCTAAAATAAAGAGAGAGATGGCTGCACTTGAGATCAAAGCAGCTAATCAGGCCAAGGATTTCCAAATTGAGAGCAGATACTGGCACGACTCAATAGCCCAGATGAAGTTGGAAATACGGCGACTGAAGCATCAGCATGTACAAGATGCTCAAGTCTTCAAGATATGCAGCGATCAGATAAAACGCCTGCTTGTAGAGAAGAAGCAAACCAGAGATAGGATCAAGGCCATTGCCCATGCCATCACCAGACGATGTCTACGATGTGAGAACATGTCCAGTGTTACCTTCATCTCGGCAGTAATGGTTTATGTCAAGCAGACTATGCACGAGCTAGAGCAACTTGAGAGAGATCTCACGCCTAGGACCGCGGCGAGGCCGAACGATGCCCCGCGGAAACCAATTTTTAAAACCATAATGCATTCATAGGTCAAATCTGTATCTTAGCATCTTCTGCCTGTTTTTCCATCAGGGTGATTTTCAGTCTATTTTGAGTCTAGGTTTATTTTCAAAGTTTACCCTTTCTTTTGCAAAATGTAGCTTGTAATAGAACGTTTCAACAATAAAGAGGTTGTTTCTTTTACGCTCATTTGTGTTATTCGAACTACGTAATGATCTGATTCACGTAGGCATCGTGATACATAGGCAATCCTCATCGGATCCGGTCGCATTTCTTTTACTACAAAATAAAACAAAAAGAAAAAAAAAGAAGAAAAAGGAAAGAAAGGAAAAACTAATAAAAGGAAAAATGCCGGAATGACGCATGCTCTCGTAGCAAACATATAGTAATCTACTTAACTGTATAGGTGCATCATGCCCAACGTGAGATTAACTATCTGTTATTTGCTACAAATTAACCGTGCGTTTGTCGTTGAGTATTCCCAGGGTTTTTGGAAAGACGGTTGGTTTGGTGAAAGTCTGGCCTTGCACTCATATTTCACGAGGTCAAGGAGAAGTGTTCAACTACCTGTTGTTAGGGCTAGAAGCAGTACTCACACTTACTTCACCGGGTCAAAAGGAAGTGTGGAAATGTCTTCAGAAATTCCATTGCAAACAATCCCTGTTTCCGAGGAAAGCTCGATCTCAACCGTCCTCACACCTGAATCCGCAACTGCGGAGGAAAATAGGATCCTACGGCTCCGCATGTTGGAAATGCTGGATGACTGGAACAACGGGAAAGAGCCGCCAAGTGTCATCCCCGGATTCCCTGAATTATTCTCCAGGTCAAGTGGAACGTCTAATGTCCCCATAAATTATCCTGCTACTCCATTTGGGTACCCAGCCACCTCAGCCTTCTCTGCTGGATCGCCTTCTGAGCCTCATCCCCGAATGTCGGCCACCGATGCAAGCATGAACATCTTTACTGCATCGCCTTGCCCGGTTACGGCACAACCTACCACATACAAGCCAAGCTTTGACTCATCCTCTTTTACATTCCAAGCACCATAGTTCTCAATGGAACCAACCAGGTTCGCTACCAACACTAATCTTCTACCGCCTCAGTGCGAGTTTGCACCCGGGCAGGATCAGAACCCCAGAATTGCAGAACAAAATGAGATTGCCAAGAGAATGAGAAGCCTTGAACAAAGTTTGAAGAATATGCAAGGATTGAGCGGACAAAAGATCGTCTCTTACGCCGACCTGTGCATGTTCCCTCACGTGCACCTGCCAACGGGTTTCAAGACCCCTAAGTTCGAGAAATACGATGGGCACGGTGACCCCATTGCACATCTTAAGAAATACTGCAACCAATTGCGGGGAGCCGGCGGAAAAGAAGAACTGCTAATGGCATATTTTGGGGAAAGTCTAGTAGGGATAGCTTCGGAATGGTATATGGATCAGGAAATGTCCCGATGGCATATATGGGATGATCTCGCCAGAGATTTTGTAAAACAATTCCAGTATAACGTCGACATTGCACCAGACCGAAACTCTCTGTCGAATTTGAAGAAGAAACCTTCGGAAAGCTTTAGAGAATATGCTATTAAGTGGCGTGAACAGGCGTCGAGAGTAAAGCCTCCCATGGATGAAGTGGAAATGGTCACTACCTTTCTCCAGGCTCAAGAGTCTGACTATTTCCAAAACATGATGTCGGCCATGGGTAAGCCATTCGCGGAAGCGATCAAGATTGGAGAGATGGTGGAAAATGGGTTGAAAACGGGTAGGATTCTGAGTCAAGCAGCCATAAGGGCAACTTCCCAGGCCGTCCAAAGCGGGTCTGGAGGAACGACGAGGGGGAAGAAGAAGGAAGAAACGACTATGGCAACCTCTGAAGCAAGGGAGTATTGTCATCCCAGGCCCCATTTTCCGGAAAGAGCCCCACAACACTATTACCCCCACTCAAATTTGGCATATGCTCATCAGCCTTATATGGTCATGAATGCTCAACCTTATAACCATCCACCACAACAAGCCAACCGAGGCCCAACTCCACCTCCCAGAAATCAGCCTCCTTACCGCAACCACTATAACCCACAACCCCCGCAGAATAACTTCCGCCCCCAGGAGCCACCTTGACGGTGGACTTTCACACCCATCGGTGAACAATACTCTACTTTGTTCCCTAAGCTAGTCCAGTTGGGTTTCTTGCAACCAATTCCCCAAACGAGGCAAAACCCAACATCGCCTTCTTACAAAGCCGGAGTCAGATGCGCCTATCATTCAGGAGCCGAGGGACATGATACAAACGACTGCTGGTCATTGAAAAGAGTGGTCGAAAATTTGATAGAGCAGGGAAAAATAGTGCTAAAGGACGAACAGATCCCAAATGTGACTAACAATCCATTGCCCGCTCACAATAATGGGCCGCTGATCGGCATGATTTGTGAAGACAAAGAGTTCGACCCTGCTTTGAAAGCCATAATTTCCATTGTCGACACGGGGAAGAGGCCTGAAATAGACCAGAAATCAGAAAAGGGGGAGGAGGCCAAGGCTGCAAAGAGCAAGCCTGAAAAGAAGGTGGAGAAGAAAGTGGTACCAGCAAAGGGTGAAGTTCTTTACATACCACGAGGTCAAGCCAAGAAGACGCAGAACTTCGGGATCAAAAAGACAAAACCTATGTACGTGCCGAAAGGGGCCTATGTGGTCCGGGGGACGATTCAACCACCTCGGCTGAATGAGCCAGTGGTTATCGGACGCGTGCCACAAAAGCCAATGACCAACCCGTCCACAGTACCGTGGAATTATCAAAAGACTTTGGTAATGTACAAAGGTAAAGAGGTCATGGGAGAACTTCCAGGAAATACTTTCATTGGAGGGTACTCAAATACCCAAGAACTGAACAATGCCACACAAAGGCGCTTCCCTCCAAAGAAGCCTGTGAGTGTTGATGAAGCGGAAGTGTTCTTCCAACAAATGAAGATGCCGGATTACGAAGTGATAGATCAGCTGCGCAAGTACCCTGAGCAAGTATCCATGTTGTCATTATTGATGAGGTCGACTGAGCATCAAAAGATCCTATTGAAAACCCTGAATGAAACATATGTACCAGTTGAAACCTCGGTGGAACAACTAGAGCGGATGACAGAAAGATTCTTCGCTGTCAACCAAATCTCTTTCAGCAAAAACGATTTACCCCCGGAAGGAGCAGCACACAACAAGGCCTTGCATTTAACAGTTAAATGCGAGGACTACTATGTCAAGCGGGTAATGTTGGATGGAGGCTCAGGCGTTGACATTTGCCCGCTCTCCACGCTACAAAGAATGGAAATTGGGACCGGAAGAATCCGACCCAACAATGTCTGCGTAAGAGCTTTCGACGGCATCAAGAGAGATACCATGGGAGAAATAGACCTGTTGTTGGTCATAGGACCAGTCGAATTTCGAGTAACCTTCCAGGTAATCGACATGGACACATCCTACAATTTCCTCCTTGGCAGACCTTGGATCCATGCGGCAGGAGCCGTGCCTTCCACTCTTCACCAGATGGTGAAGTTCGAGTACGAAGACCGAGAGATCGTGGTCCATGGGGAGGATGAGCATGCCATTTATCGGGACCCATCCATCCCGTACCTTGAACCAAGAGAAGGAAGCGAACATACGGTCTATCAAGCTTTCGAGGTTGTACTAGCAGAGAAGCACGAAGAGGGAATACCCTGCCCCCAGCCTTTCTTGTCTAACGCCTCGGTTATGGTGGCCAAAGAGATGATCCGGCACGGATTTAGGCCAGGGAAGGGACTTGGACGAACCCTTCAGGGAATAACAGAACCCATTACTTTGCCAGTCATCAAGAAACCTTTTGGACTAGGCTTCAAACCTACTCCAGCAGACGAAGAATGGGCAAAGAAGAGGAGAGATGAGGGCTGGAAGTTACCTCAACCACTGCCGGATTTATATGCAACTTTCATCGGGCCAAGGTACGTTGAAGAAGATGATGAGGTCTTCACAGCTGAGGAAATCGAGGAGATATGTGGGGCAATGAGGGAAATGCTCTACGAGATCCACATGGTCCAACCAGGTGAAGGAACGAGCACTGCTGAGATGCTGTACATGGGGCCGAGCGCCCAACTCCAAAACTGGGAGGCCACGCCATTCCCGACTAGACGGAAGTCCGGGTAGACATGTCCTGCCACCTTTCCTGTGTCACAAGTTATCCTAGGACATAACTTGAACGTTTTCTTCTTTTCAATTGTTGCTTTGAATTCCTAGTCGTAAACATTGTTCTCTTCCAACTTTCCAAAGAAAATATATAAAAAAAATCATCATTGCTTTCCTATTATTTCTTTTGTTCTGATTTTTATTAGTTTTCCTTTTATCTTCCTTTTCAGTCCTAATAATGCGGCTTTAAATATGACATGCTTGCGGACTTCACGCCCAGATCATAATGAGTTATTTAACTGCGAATTAATGAACCCAGAACCAGAATATGATGCGGAGGAGGCTTTTAGGGAGATAAACCGAGAGTTGGAATATTTCAAGAATAAACCTAAGCCAAATCTGAATGACACTGAACCAGTAAACTTAGGAACCCCGGAAGAAGTCTGGGAGACCAAGATAAGCATTCACACGGACAAGAAAACGCGAGAGGCGATAATTCAACTTCTTCTTGAATTCAAAGACGTGTTTTCTTGGTCATATGATGACATGCCGGGACTAGGTGTTGATCTAGTGGTTCATAAATTGCCGATTCATCCTGATTGTCCTCCAGTTCAACAAAAGCAATGAAAGTTCAAAACTGAGGTCAGTGACAAGATTAAAGAGGAGATCACCAAGCAGTTGAAAACAGGAGTGATCCGGGTAGTCCAATATACAACATGGTTAGCGAATGTGGTTCCAGTACCAAAAAAGGACGGGAAAACTCGAGTATGTGTAGATTACCGAGATCTGAACAGAGCAAGTCCTAAAGACAATTTCCCGTTGCCCAACATCCACATCCTCGTTGATAATTGTGCCAAGCACGAGATACAGTCTTTTGTAGATTGTTATGCTGGGTATCATCAGGTACTGATGGATGAAGAGGACGCCGAGAAAACTGCTTTCACCACGCCTTGGGGCACCTACTGTTACCGGGTCATGCCATTTGGTCTGAAGAATTCTGGGGCTACTTACATGAGGGCCATGACTGCCATTTTCCATGACATGATGCACCAGGAAATAGAGGTGTACGTGGATGACGTGATAGTCAAGTCTAGGACGCAGGATAATCACATCCAAGACTTGAGGAAGTTCTTCGAGAGGCTAAGGAAGTATGACTTGAAGCTGAACCCAGCCAAATGTGCTTTCGGAGTTCCGTCGGGCAAACTTTTGGGTTTCATCGTAAGCAGGAGAGGAATCGAGCTAGATCCAACTAAGATAAAATCCATCAGAGATCTGCCTCCCCCAAAAACAAAGAAAGACGTGATGAGTCTTTTGGGCAGGTTGAACTACATCAGTCGGTTTATTGCCCAGCTGACAAACACGTGTGAGCCCATATTCAAGCTGTTAAGGAAAAATGCGGCAATTAAGTGGACAACTGAGTGTCAAGAAGCCTTTGATAAAGTCAAAGAATACCTTTCGAATCCCTCGGTCTTGGTCCCTCCAGAACCGGGAAGGCCATTTTTCTTATATCTAACAGTCTTGGAGAACTCTTTCGGCTGCGTCCTCGCGCAACACGACGTAACCGGAAAGAAGGAGCAAGCAATCTACTACTTGAGCAAGAAATTCACCAGCTACGAAGCCAAATACACTCTGCTGGAAAGGACATGTTGCGCTCTCACATGGGTTGCTCAAAAGCTAAGACATTATCTCCAAGCCCACACTACATTCCTCATAAGCAGGTTGGATCCTTTGAAGTATATATTTCAGAAACCAATGCCTACTGGGAGACTGGCTAAATGGCAAATCTTGCTTACGGAATTCGACATAGTTTATGTCACTCGCACGGCAATGAAAACCCAGGCATTAGCAGATCATTTGGCCGAAAATCCGGTCGATAAGGAATACCAGCCATTGGATACCTACTTTCCAGATGAAGAGGTAAACACCGTAGAAGTGATCTCGGAGGAATCTCATGTTTGGAAGATGTTCTTTGACGGAGCCGTGAACGCCAAGGGTGTAGGGATTGGGGCAATTTTGATCTCGCCTTCCGGTCAGCATTATCCCGCCATAGCTAGGCTTCGTTTCTTTTGCACAAATAATACAGCTGAGTACGAAGCCTGCATTATGGGCATGCATATGGCAATCGATCAGGATGTCGAAAACTTATTGATTATGGGAGATTCTGACCTGATCATCCGACAAGCTCAAGGCGAATGGGAAACTCGGGATGTCAAACTTATCCCATACCGACAACATGTGGAGGACCTCAGCAAGCGCTTTACATCAATAGAATTCAGGTACATTCCGAGGTGTCACAATGAATTGGAAGATGCACTTGCTACTTTGGCTTCAATGCTACCCTACCCGGGCAACGCCCACGTCGATCCTTTGGAAATCCAAATCAAGGAAAGACACGGTTACTGCAGTGTAATCGAGGCGGGATCAAATACGCAACCTTGGTACCATGACATCAAGAGGTTCCTGAAGACGCAAGAATACCCCGAGCACGCTACTGGAGATGAAAAGAGGACCATCAGGCGACATGCAAGTGGTTTCTTTTTGAGCGGTGAATTTTTATACAAGAGGACCCCAGACCTCAATCTCCTAAGATGTGTCGATATCGAGGAATCGAGAAAGATCATGCACGAAGTACACGCAGGTGTGTGCGGACCTCACATGAACGGGTATGTCTTAGCAAAGAAAATCCTCCGAGTAGGTTATTACTGGATGACCATGGAAAAGGATTGCTTTAGCTTCGTTCGGAAATGTCATCAGTGTCAGGTGCACGGTGATTTGATTCACACACCTCCCACGGAACTGCATCCCATGTCTGCACCTTGGCCATTTGTCGCCTGGGGCATGGACGTCATTGGACCAATTAAACCAAAAGCCTCGAATGGACACAGGTTTATACTGGTTGCCATAGATTACTTCACAAAATGGGTAGAGACTGTCACTCTCAAGTCGGTCACTAAGAAAGCTGTGGTGGATTTTGTACACTCAAATCTTATCTGTCGCTTCGGCATTCCTGCGACTATCATTACAGATAACGCAGCCAACTTGAACAGTCACTTGATGGGAGATGTATGCGAGCAATTCAAGATAACGCATAGGAATTCCACGCCTTATCGGCCAAAGGCCAATGGAGCTGTGGAAGCGGCAAACAAAAACATCAAGAAGATTTTGAGGAAGACCATCCAAAGTTGCCGACAGTGGCATGAGCAGTTGCCATTTGCATTGGTGGGGTACCACACTACGGTACGCACATCAGTGGGAGCAACTCCTTATCTTTTGGTTTATGGAACCGAGGCTGTAATACCGGCAGAGGTAGAAATTCCTTCGCTTCGAATCATTGTCGAAGCAGAAATCGAGGACAGCGAGTGGGTCAAGACTCGGCTAGAGCAATTGACGTTGATTGATGAAAAGCGAATGGCCGCAGTTTGTCACAGACAGTTATACCAACGAAGGATGGCCCGTGCTTACAACAAGAAAGTCCGACCCCGGAATTTCGAAGTAGGTCAGCTGGTACTGAGGCGTATTCTGCCGCATCATGAGGAAGCGAAAGGGAAGTTTGCTCCGAATTGGAAAGGCCCATACATCGTAAGGAAGATATTTCCAAGAGGAGCATTGTATCTAGGTGATATCGAAGGAAATGACCCCGACACAGCAGTAAATGCAGATGCAGTCAAGAGATACTACGTCTAAATCATACTCCAGTGGTCCTGACACGTTTGAAAATGGCGAAGGTTTTATTCCCCACTACTCCCCAAACACTACCCATTTCTCTCTACCAACTTTTGAGCCGCTTACAAAACAAAAAAAAAAAAACAACAAAACATTGATTGAGGCCTGAACTACGTTTGACTTGATTCTGAAAGGATACGTAGGCAGCGTCTCCCTGAGGTTCAGTCACACCAACAATAAAATCCCATCCACCCTGAAATTGAAACAGGGGCACGTCGAGCAGTTGAGAAGTTGGTATCATCTACCTCTTTTTTACCAAGCACAAGCCTTCAGATCAATTACCAAATATGGTGGGGAACCAATAAGCGTCACAAATGGAGACCAGCACACTCTGAATTGAGAAAGATAAAATGAGAGAGTCTCGGCAGTGAAAACCTTCGGGCACCACGAGGCGACGGGAGTAGAGAAACCAAAATGAGAGAGCTTGTTTAGTAAAAACTCGCAAAGAGTGCTATCAAGCGATGACAGGAAGAGAAATGAGAGAGGTTAGCCAGCGAAAACCCGCAAAGGGCGCTGGTGGCCGAAAAAGAATGATGCCACCCCAAGAAAGTTTCGGCAGAATGCCACCAGTTTGGAATCACAGATCCGTTCTGGTTCAGGAAAACGCAAGCTCTTAGAAGGTCAGACGTCCAGTCCAAAGAGCATGTCATGTCATTTAAAGCCAGCGTTATCTTCCTCAGATAAGTTTTTCTTGTCTCGAAAAGGGTATTCCTTTTCTAATTTGTTTTCCCCTTTCTTTATTTCTTTTCGAATCCCTTTCGCATTTTAACCCCGAGTTCAGGACACACCGGAAAGGACAGGTGGCATGGTTTGTTCGCACGGAATCCCGTCTCATGAAGGAAAGCGCCTCATCTCGTTGGTTTGATTGCCCAAGCATGATGAATCATGACGTTTGACGGTGTTTCAGGGTAAAGAGGAAAAAGGGAAATCTTCCCCAGCAAGTCCGCCCCGTACAAATCCCCACAGAGTCTCTCCTATTGTGCAATCTCCCACAGAGTCTCCCCAATATACAAAAAAATAAAAAAAAAATGGAATCTCCCCAGCACATCCCAGCGAGTCCTTTTGTAAAAATTCCCCAGCAAGCTTACCCCAACAAATCCTAGAAATCCCGCTTTGAAATAAATCCCCAGCATGCCCCATTGTACAAAAATCCACACAAAGAATCCACTTTATAAATATTCCCCACAGGGCTTCCTTTTTGTACAAATTCCCACAAAATACCTCCAATAAAATCCCCGTTGAGAACCTCCAAGCAAAACGGGACACACAAAAAAAAAGAAAAAAAAAAGAGCCTTACGAAGCAAGTCATCACAGAATCCGGAAATACAAGCCTGAGCAGTCTAAAGGTTTCGCCATCCGAATCAAATCAATGGCGGGACTTCGCAACAGAAAAAGAAACGCAACAAAGCAATTGGTAACAATCAAGGTCACCGAACCGACCGTCATTTCCGAACTAACAATTGTTCTTTGTTTGAAAAGTTGAAACAGGTATAATCCAAGACAACCGTGCAAGAAGCAGGTGTCGCCCAAAGAAGAAGGTACACGGGTACAAGAAACATTTTGGCAATAAGGAATTCACTCAAAAGGCAAGTTCCCGCAAAACTCCCTTTTATCTTCTATTAAAACAAGAAAAGCCAACATTAGGGTTTTAAACCCTAAACTGAGCTTTTCCATGCAATCAGCATTAGGGTTTTAAACCCTAAACTGAATTTTCCTTTTAGTCAGCATTAGGGTTTTAAACCCTAAACTGAACTTTTTCCTTTTAGTCAGCATTAGGGTTTTAAACCCTAAACTGAACTTTTTCCTTTCAGCCAGCATTAGGGTTTTAAACCCTAAACTGAGCTTTTCCATGCAATCAGCATTAGAGTTTTAAACCCTAAACTGAATTTTCCTTTTAGTCAGCATTAGGGTTTTAAACCCTAAACTGAACTTTTTCCTTTCAGCCAGCATTAGGGTTTTAAACCCTAAACTGAGCTTTTCCATGCAATCAGCATTAGGGTTTTAAACCCTAAACTGAATTTTCCTTTTCGTCAGCATTAGGGTTTTAAACCCTAAACTGAACTTTTTCCTTTCAGCCAGCATTAGGGTTTTAAACCCTAAACTGAGCTTTTCCATGCGATCAGCATTAGGGTTTTAAACCCTAAACTGAATTTTCCTTTTAGTCAGCATTAGGGTTTTAAACCCTAAACTGAACTTTTTCCTTTCAGCCAGTATTAGGGTTTTAAACCCTAAACTGAGCTTTTCCATGCGATCAGCATTAGGGTTTTAAACCCTAAACTGAATTTTCCTTTTAGTCAGCATTAGGGTTTTAAACCCTAAACTGAACTTTTTCCTTTTAGTCAGCATTAGGGTTTCAAACCCTAAACTGAATTTTCCTTTTAGTCAGCATTAGGGTTTTAAACCCTAAACTGAACTTTTTCCTTTCAGCCAGCATTAGGGTTTTAAACCCTAAACTGAGCTTTTCCATGCAATCAGCATCAGGGTTTTGAACCCTAAACTGAATTTTCCTTTTAGTCAGCATTAGGGTTTTAAACCCTAAACTGAACTTTTTCCTTTCAGCCAGAATTAGGGTTTTAAACCTAAACTGAGCTTTTCAATGCAATCAGCATTAGGGTTTTAAACCCTAAACTGAATTGTCCTTTTAGTCAGCATTAGGGTTTTAAACCCTAAACTGAACTTTTCCCTTTCAGCCAGCATTAGGGTTTTAAACCCTAAACTGAGCTTTTTCATGCAATCAGCATTAGGGTTTTAAACCCTAAACTGAATTGTCTTTTTAGTCAGCATTAGAGTTTTAAACCCTAAACTGAACTTTTTCCTTTCAGCCAGCATTAGGGTTTTAAACCCTAAACTGAGCTTTTCCATGCGATCAGCATTAGGGTTTTAAACCCTAAACTGAATTTTTCCTTTTAGTCAGCATTAGGGTTTTAAAACCTTAAACTGAACTTTTCCCTTTCAGCCAACATTAGGGTTTTAAACCCTGAACTGAGCTTTTCCATGCAATCAGCATTAGGGTTTTAAACCCTAAACTGAATTTTCCTTTTGGTCAGCATTAGGGTTTTAAACCCTAAACTGAACTTTTTCCTTTCAGCCAGCATTAGGGTTTTAAACCCTAAACTGAGCTTTTCCATGCAATCAGCATTAGGGTTTTAAACCCTAAACTGAGTTTTTCCTTTTAGTCAGCATTAGGGTTTTAAACCCTAAACTGAATTTTCCTTTTAGTCAGCATTAGGGTTTTAAACCCTAAACTGAACTTTTTCCTTTTAGTCAGCATTAGGGTTTTAAACCCTAAACTGAACTTTTTCCTTTCAGCCAGCATTAGGGTTTTAAACCCTAAACTGAGCTTTCCCATGTGATCAACATTAGGGTTTTACGCCCTAAACTGAATTCTTCCTTTGTTCGGCGTTGGGGTTTTAAACCCTAAACTGAACCTTTCCCCAGCTAGTCGGTATTAGGGCTCCAACCCTGAACTGAGCATGCATATCCTCTTTCATCAATTTTATGAACTCCCTGGCGAATAAGTAACGAAATTTTCCTAGTGAAACTGGGGCAGAAAATTCGTTCGTTTGTTTCCTCCCGCAGGTCTAACCTCGAGCCACATGGATCGAAATAACCCACGAGATGAGTCCCAGTTCGGAATCAACGAAGAAAAAGAAGAAAAAAGAAAGAAGATGTCTTGAGATATCAGAGTAGATGGAAGGCGGATTGATTCCAACATTTGATTATGGTCCTGAACCCTGCCAATCGCGTCTCACTCAGTATCCCAGAGGTTAAACGAGTCGCCGCAACTCGCAAGCATCAAGATTCAGATCGAAGTCTACAAGCAGGATCAGCTAAGACCCAAGATCAAGCCGTAAAAGAATCATAGATAGGAATCTTGTAACTAGCAGTTGACATGCATATAAGTAGTTAGTTCAGTTTCCAATTTTTGTTTGGTTGTAATAAGGCGGTCAGTGACACAGCAGTGACAACAGCAACAACAGTAGCAGCAAACATCGCAATCCCATGGTAGTCCCAGCTACCAAAACTTCTCGAACTACACTGACCTGATTCCTGTTTAGCCCAGGATATGTAGGAAATCTTTGAAGCAAGATTCGGTCAGATCTTTCAAAACATGCTTCATACGGAGTGGTCCATAGGCAAAAATCGCTCATACACGTTCACTTTATCTTTGCACGAAAACTCTTCGTGTTTCCGAACAAACAGGGGCAGCTGTGAGCACGTGATTTTTGTTTTGCGCGACAGTCGCTCCAAAAGAATAAAAATTGGTCCTGGTATACAATTTTGTGGATTTCTGTGCGGCACTTGGTTGATTTATTTGTGACTTTGGCCCATTTTTATTTATTTACGTTATTAAAACAAAATTAAAAAAAAATGTGTACGTGTCATGCATAATCTGAACCGTAACATGGTTTAAATAGAAAGGCATAAACAGGCATCCTTGTCCGTGATTTTGTTTTGTTTGATCTTACCTGTTTTGAAATATCTTTAGTGTGTGTGCAAATAATTGTATTGAGTGTTATTTAATTTTAATTTGATTTTTTTGTTGTTGATTGTTTAGTTTTTAAAATAAATAAGAAAAGAAATAAAAAAATAATTAAAAAAAAAGAGAAAAGGGCCCTTTCTTCTTCCGGATTGGGCCAATTTATTAAATTGGCCCAAAACAAACAACGTCCAAGCCAGGCCTGCCCGGTCCAACACCAGCTGATACCCAGGGTATCCAAACGACGTCGTATTGATCCAGGTCGATCTGGGCCGTTGATCTCAGAGTAATCAACGGCCGAGATCAATTCCCCATAACCCACCAACAAACCCGACCCGTCTCACCCGGACCGACCCCAACCCTTTACCCTTGAAACGACACCGTTCCACTTAAGCCATCAGATCCAGACCGTAGATCTAGATTGATCTAACGGTTGAGATCAATCCACCCACTAACTATATAAGTTCATAACCTTACCCTGCCCCCTATCCAATACCCCAGCCTTCGTCTCCACAGACCAGGCCCTAAACCCTAGCCGCCCCTGTATACTTTTGCCATGAAAGCCGGCGGCATGGACGCCGGTGACCTTCCCCTTTACACCCTAGAACCCCCTTGCCATCCTGAACATGGATCTGTTAACCATGTATTTCGAATCCCTCCCCACCTTCTCGAATCTTCATTCGAAGATTCGAGTCAAAACTCGATCTACACAGTTTAACCCCAGTTTCACACCAGACACTCCCCAGACCCCCCTCGTGACCAAACCATACTTGGTTTGGTCCGAATCTAACCAGGGAAGCATGAATCCCGGATCTGAGTTTTGGAACTTTGTAGTTCTTCATCACTGGCCCATGTCCGTCCGAGCCAAAGAGATTAAGGTCTAATGGACCTTAATCGAAGTGTTTCTCATCTGAGAAACACTTCGATTAAAGTCCGTTCAGCCTTAAGAAAGGTCTGTCCAAATCCGAGTTCAAACTTTTAACTTTTCAAGTTTTAAGGTGAGTCTGCTTTCTTTCCTTTATTTGTTTTAGTCTGTGTGAATTGTTTTAAAAGTCTGTTCATATTTGTTTTAATTTTATCAACTTTTGTTTGTCCACTTTACTTGAACCTCTGTGTTTGTCTGAATCCCCCCTCCTATTCTGATAAGGCATGTGTATTGGTTGTATTCCAAATTTGTACTGACTAACTGATTCCTCGAAGTATAATTCTGTTTAATCAGTATAAGTCGAGTCATGTGTCCCATGCTTTTGAATGTCTGATTTTTGGCTACGATTGTGTATGTTAATGCTAATATAGTCGAGTCGACATGTGTCGTCAATTAGTTTCAGCTATCCGAACAATAACAAATCGACTTACTTCTGCTAAGCATTTGATGAATCAATTAAGAACCAGTTTTGGTTTACCTATAGCTGTTTGAATTGATCAGTAATGTAAAAGGGATGTTTGGTTTAAATTCTGAATTGGAAGGCATGTGCACTCGTGCACAGCATGTGCATTGGTGCACCTCATGTGCTTTGTGCACAGCCTGTGGCCTGCATAAAGGTCTTTGTTAAGTTTTAAACAATTTGACAGCATATGCTGTCAGATATATTCTACTGCCCATACCTTGCTTTAAGTTTAAAAAGTATTAAACCTTTTAAAAGTTAAGTCTGCCAGGGAATGTTGATGGAGGTTATATACTTAAATAACTAATTGGAATCTGAAAAAGGGGAAGGCACATGGGAGGGTACTGTGATATTCTAAAACAGGCTGTTAAAAGGGGTAGTGTTTAGGCTTATAAAGAGGAGGACCTGGGAGATACACAGAGAGAGCATGAGAGAAGAGGGGACATCTGAGAAAAAGACAGACCTAAGAGAGGATTAGAGGCTAGAAAACCCTAAAGAATTGAGAAGAGAAAAGACACACACTGTGAGGAATTTTTGAAAGAGAGAGTGGAAATACATACAGATATATACACACAGACAGAAATAGATAGAGGGAGGATAACACAGGAAAGAGGAACTGCATCTTTCCTCTTTGTCTTGATTCTCATCTGGCCGGATTTCCCTGTTCCATATCGATTTCTTTTGAGTTCTGTTTGAGATTTTTAGTTGTGTGTAGCATCAGTGCATCCCCAGATCTGTTTTGCCTAAATTCTGATTCATATTACCGGGAACTTGCCACACTCTGTCATCTTTCATTGGTTCCAGCTGCATCTTGCACTGGGATTTTGCTTTCTATTTGGTTACCTGCTGTTGCTGCTGCTATTTGGTTTCCTGCTGCTGCTGACCTTTCTGCTTCACTTCTTCTTTGCATTTCAGTATTCAGCATTTTCCAGGTACAAATTTCAAATCCAACTTTGGTGTTAACTGTAACAGTTCAAAAGCATGAAATGAAAGGAGTTCTTGAAGAAGATTCAGATGTCTGTTTTGTACTGCTTGTGATATACTGATTTCTGTTGTATAAATTGATTAGTGTGATTCAGTAGTGAAAGATTAGTTAGACAATACTTAATCAAGTTTAGCTTTCTGCATCTTAGTTTCTAGTTGGTTGCTAAGTACAAGATGTAATGGTATAATATATAGAAGGTGTGGATAATTGGCATAGAACTTTCGACTGGATTCCCGTCAACTAATGACATGTATGGGATAGAATATTTTCACCCACACAATAATGTTCTGTGTTATTTTCTCTCCATTTATCAGGACCGTTAGGCAACATATAGGTACATGTTCGAATCCCCATTAGTAACAATG
This sequence comes from Nicotiana tabacum, assembly GCF_000715075.1. Classification (NCBI taxonomy): domain Eukaryota; kingdom Viridiplantae; phylum Streptophyta; class Magnoliopsida; order Solanales; family Solanaceae; genus Nicotiana; species Nicotiana tabacum. Next base: position 15,313,566 of record NC_134085.1, read on the forward strand.
CCTTAGCATTCAATTTCCTTAACCTAGCTTAAATAAGTCTAGTTAAGCTCGATTCGAGAAAATGTTCGGATTAAGTATTGCATTCCATCCACCTCCATATAGCTTCTTTGTTCAACCAAAAATATTTCATAAGGTATGGCGTCTTTTCATTTTATAAGTGATTAGAAATTGATAGTAATCCGTTTTTGGTCAACACATATATTTCAATTAGCATACATCTTTCCTTCTTCTATTTCTGGAAACGAAAACAATAAGAAATGTAGTCATTGTAGGTTTTATCCTTTTTTTAAAATAATGAGACGAGCCTCGCCAAATAAAAGAAAAAATGCAAATTGCGGGGCCTTCAACAACTAATCATAATATTTAGAATTCGGGCTAGGCCGTTTAGTGAATCTCATGGCCTTCTCAGGAAATAATAACGCGTTAGACTCTTTAGGCGCGGCTTAATTAAATTACATTCTTAAATTCGGGTGCGCATTTATGTGACCCAAATTCAAATCTCAACGGAGTCGAAATGTGTTAACAACTACGGGTGCATTGACTGTGACGTGGTTCGAGATGCATTTTCACGATGTTGCAATTCTATAAAAATAAATGATAATAATAAAAGCGGTTTAAACTTAATAAAAGCACATAAGTCACAACATGTATTTAAATCAGATATTTAGCCATTATAACAATTTAAGCGACCGTGCTAGAACCACGGGATTCGAGGGTGCCTAACACCTTCCCTCGGGTCAACAGAATTCCTTACTTAGAATTTCTGGTTCGCAGACTTCATTTGGAAAAGTCAAAAATTTCCTCGATTTGGGATTCAAGATAAACCGGTGACTTGGGACACCAAAAACCAAACCTTTCCCAAGTGGCGACTCTGAATTAAATAAATAATCCCATTTCGAATATTGTCACTTAAATTGGAAAAACTCCACCCGCGCATTTAACCCTTCGGGGCGGGCGCGCAAAAAGGAGGTGTGACAGGTGACCAATCCAGGTATTCTTGCCATATGTATTTGTATCCATGTCCAAATGTCATACCATGGTACTATGATTGTACGGGTTTGGTGATCCCTTGGAGATTTTTGCTGAGACCTTTGCCGGTTTCATACCCCGTCCATAGCAATATGGTTTCTATCTTGTTGCTCTACCATCGGTCCTTTTCAATTGTGTTGACTCGTTCGATGCCATGGTATGTTTCTCCGCCTAACTTCTTTCTGTTTCGATGACTGACACAGTATAATTGATGTAGATAGGGTTACTTCCATCTTCATGGATGATCACCTCCTGATGATTCCACTCAAACGTCACAGCCTGATGCAGAGTTGAAGCCACTACCCCGGCAACATGTATCTAGGTTCATCTCAAGAATAAATTGTAGGTAGCAGATATGTCTAGCATGTGGAACTCGACATCAAACCAAGTCGGACCCACCTGTAGAGTGCGGTTGATTTCTCTAATAGTGGCTCTCTGAGATCCATCAAACATCTTCACATTCATGCTTCCCATCCATATCTTGTGCAGGCATTTACCCAATCTCTTTAGAGTAGTCAGTGTGCATATGTTGAGACTTGAACCTCCATCTATCAAGACCCTGGCGATGAACTTATCTTTAAATTTCCCCGTGATATGTAGCGTCCTGTTGTGGCTCAATCCTTCTAGTGGTAATTCATCTTTATGAAAAGTGATTTTGTGGCTGTCCAATACCTATCCGACCATGTTATCCATCTCTCCACTAGTGATGTTGGTGGGTACATAAGTTTCACTTAACACCTTTATCAAAGCATTTCTATATGCATCTGAGTTTTGCAGCAGTGACAAGATCGATATCTGAGCGGGAGTTTTGTTTAAGTGGTCAACAGTAGAGTACACTCTCACTTGTACCTTTCACCAAAGATCATCAGTGCCGGTCTCGACAACAAGCGGCTTAGGTGCAGCTTCCTTGCTTGTTCCTCCCAGGTTCTCAGGTGTATAAACTCTGCCAGTTCTAGTCACACCTTACGCTGCGCGTGTTTCCTCCATTTATGCTTTTCTGTTTATCCTTTCTTCCAAAACATAGTCCCATAGGATGGCATAAGACTTGTAAGATGGCGTGGGAGCTACCATCATAATGAAGGGTGTAGATACCTTAACTTCAAATGGTGCATGGGTTTGTACCACAACTAGCGTGAGGGTGATTGGAGATGTTTTAGGAATGTCTCCCTCTCGGATGAGTCCAATGGACCCTTCTTGATCCCATTCTTCATCAGTTTCAATCACATTCACTACCTCACCTATGTGATCTAGGAGATGATTGTTATGAACATTTAGTATAGCTTCCTGTATGACCTTAGTGTTAATCAGCATCTGAATCTTGTTATTCAACATGCGACATTCCTCAATGGTATGACCCTTCATTCCTGAATGATAAGCATAATGTTGTTGGGGTTGATCCATTGGGAGGGGTTTTCCAAAATAACAATAGGGATAGGAGTAACATAACCAGTGGCCTTCAATTTCTCATACAATTGGTCTATGGGCTCAACAATTGGGATGTATTATTTAGGAGGTATGAGGTCGAAATTTGGACGTGGCTTCGGGTAGTTTTGGCGGGCGGGTGGAGGTGAATGCAGGTCGAGTATTATGTGGTAGGTGGCAGCAGGGTATTGGTATCTTGGGGGTGAGGGTTGTTATATGGGTGGAGGTGTTTGGTATGTGAGGGGAGACTTGGGGCCCTGGGTTACCATCACAACACCCACTTCTTTCTTTTTCGAAATGCCTCCTGATTGCAAAGCTTTATTTGTGGCCTGCAGTGCCTCAAAATTGGTTACCATCCTATTCTTAATTCCTTCTTCTATTCTTTCTCCTAACTTGATGATATTGGAGAACTTGTGATTTTCAATAACCATCAACCTTTCGTAATACTGCGGATATGGAGCTTTGACAAAGAACTTGTTCATTTGTTCCTTTTCAAGTGCTGGCCTTACCTTTGTGGCTTCTGATCTCCAATGAGTAGCATACTCGCGGAAGGTTTCTGTCGGCTTTTTATTGAGGTTTTAAATGTAGAAAACATCTGGCACATTTTCCGTGTTGAACCTGATTCTATCCATGAAGTCTAATGCCATACTCACCCAACTAACCCACTTATTTGGGTTTTGACTATACAAAGACAAGGCATCTCCTATGAGGCTTCACATGAACAGTTTCATATGGATTTGTTCATTCTTGCCTACTTCTACAAGCTTGTCATAATATGTTTTCAGATGCACTTTTGGATCAACAGTTTCATCGAACATTTCGAACTTGGGAGGTTTGTAACCTTCCGGTAGTTCCACATCCTGCTGAATACATAGGTCCTCATAGTTTAGACCTTTAACGCCTTTACCACCCTCAACACTCTAAGCTCTACCAGTGAGCTTCTTGAGTTCCTCTACCATGTTTTTAATGAGTATGTCCTTCTTAGTCGATTCATGTATGTATAGGGTTTGCTGTAGGGTACGGGGTAAAGTTTTCACATATATCGGATTACTTTGATGGATTCCTAGAACTTGGGTATAAAGGTGGTCATTGGTCGAGTTTTGGGGATCGGGTGTAGGTTGGTGCATTTTGGGGAGTGTGATAAGTAGTGGTTTTGTGGGTATTGAGTTAGATGATGGTGGTGTTTTTGAGGGGTCGGTACTGGTGGTGTGGTGCAGAGGAGTTGGTGGTGGGTTTTGGTTTTGTGTGTTTTTTTGTTCTGGGTAGTCGGGTTTTGCTGGTTAATGTTGGGGACATTGAGAGTGAGGGAGAAGTTTGCCAAATTTCGAACATGCTTAAGCTCGACTTGTAGTTCCAGGAGTTTCTACCCCAAACGTAAGGTCAACTCGTTCTATGCCGAAGTACTTTGGCCATTTGAAGTTTTGACCTTTTTCGCCATAGTAGTGTTGTCTTTCTTGATACCACTCAAATCATCCATTTTCCTTTGCCTTTGCCTTTGGGATCGCTTGGTGGAGGAGGAGGTGGAGGACCTCTGGAGCTGTGTGTCGTGCCCCATTTTCTCGCGAAAGCGGGTTTCAACGTCGTGACAACTCCTTTTAGAATGGGAGATAGAGTGCTAAAAGAAGAGTCGCCACCTAACGATTTTTGAAGTGCGTTATGGAACCTATTATGTAGATAACTCTGTTTGACTAGTCAACGCCACCAAAGATCGGGTAAGGCTTCAAATTACCTCAAAGAGAAGGTGTTAGGCACTCTTCGAGGTCCACAACTGTGGGTCCCGGCCGAACATAAGATTATGTGGATTACGATTAAGCTAGGTGATCAAGTAAACAAAGGTAATTCATAAGTCAAAGAACTTTATTACAACATGATTAATACAGATCTTAGTGCGAATTTGGGGATACAACTATTTAGATCTAATAACAACATATAAAGAGGAGGGAGGGGGGTCCTAAGTTTTTTAGCCTAAAGGATCACCCCGTGCAACATAAATAATACTTCGTAACTCCCTCAAGATGGGGTGTTACTCATATTATTCAGCGGGCACAGACTATCATCTCCTGCTACCCGATTACTATGTTAAAGTTGTTACCTAAAAGCGTTCTAATTCAATTATAGGTCGTACCCTATGCGTGCACTACCCGTCCCATACCTATGGTCCAGGAGGTATTGGACCTCTATTTTGGTGGTTCTAGACCTTACTTAGGCTGCTCATAAATGTCAAAACTAGGCAACATACAAAAACACATTGGACTTCAAATATGAGCTGTTAAAAGCTCAAGTTTGCCTCCACACTTAAGAAACAAATGCGCGCAAGACAAGTTTTCATGTTAGCTAGTTCAAAATTAAGAACCTTAAACCCTATAAACATTATTTCTATATGACAATGCATTAAAGCATACAAGCAGTTTCAGAGGCTAGGCGTTGTTTATCTCCAAATGATTACACGATTGTTACATGCTTATTCAAGGTTGCAGATTTCCAGTTATTTAACCTACAAATGTTGTGTCTAGGTGATTTACGCACTGAGTGATAGTGAAATCTATTAGGAGAAACCCATAATTACTCATGCTTTTGATAGCAGCCTAAGTGAGCAATAAGCAATGTTGAGAGGTGCAGCATTAACCATTATTAAGGAGAATAGTGGTATCCTATAGATAGAATCTCTGACGATTAGAACTTAGAACCTATAGGCATGTTTTCTAGTGCGATACAGTAGCAAATGAAGTAATCAGAATCCTATAGGCATGATTTCTAGTGAATATGCTAATGATAATTGAAAGAAAGTTCAGTGATATTTATTTCTTATAGCAGGTTCTCTAGTAACACATAGCAATATGAATACTTGGAGCATTTGAATTCATGTCCAGACAAGTAGTGCGAGTGTGTGTTTCTCCTGATGATATGATTTCTACAGTGCACATATAGACCGAACAACACATATAGCAAGTAAATCAATGAGTCCCATATGCATATTATCTATCCCTTTTTCATGCAAACATTAAGAATCTACCAATTCTTACTAACACCCAATTGTTCATTAAAATATTATTACATAACCAATGATAAAGTAATTACAAATATTGTACAAATAATGAAAGTAGGCCCACAACAGGCCCAAAATAAATACCCAGCATTGTCTGGGCCTTCAACAATTCTCATGCAGCATACCCAGATTTCCAACAAGGAGCCATATTCAACAACACTACCTAGAATCCATAGAAGAGCTCAAAGCCAAATCACACAACCATATTGCCAAGCATTGAATCACTTAAACCAACCAGCTTAGATATTCAACAAATAATAGGAAAAAAGAGTTGAGTGGGATAGTTCAGGTTTCAAGGAGTGACTAAAGACACAAATCCTAGTATGTCAGAGTTCACAAAGGTCTCAAATGGACCCCAGTAGTGCTCACACTAGGGAGGTTAGTAGTAGGAGCCTTGGTGGCCTTGGTTTTTAGCCGGCCAAGAATGAGAGGTTCAAGATAACATATGTAAAAAATGAGAGAGAGTAGCCAATGGTTGAGGGACAGAAGTTGAAGGAATACACTTATAGCTTAAAGTAGACATAGCAAGGTTGAGAACACAAAGCAACTAATCAAATAGGTCACAAAACTTAAAAGTAGGTTTAGCAGGGACTTAGAAGCAGGTTCAACACTTATAAAAATAACACATGGACAACCACATATTGAAAGAGTTAAAAAGGGGGAACAAGTTTGCAGGATTGACAAAGATTATCATGCACAGATACACAATACTAAGCAAGTTGAAACCTAAGAGGTCCAAATTATGCTAAGTATACATCCTAGTGCCATAAGAAAGACATGTTAACCCTAATCAGGAAACAAGACAACATTTTGACATGATGGGGAACACACATTGTAATAAGCCAAGTAATCACTGAAGGAAAAAGCCATCAAGTGAGACAAAGACATACCGAGGGACATATTAGCAGAGAAGCAAGATTATAGTCAATAGAAAAGGTATTAACACAAATTATAACACACTACATATGCAAGACTATCATTACAAAGATTCAGAATAGGGTGGGAGAGTAAACTTATGTCAAATTGCAAATGTAGGCATTCAGGCATTGACATAGTAGACTAATCAACTAAAGAAGGTACAATTTATAACAATGATTCAAAAAATATCATGAAACAACAATTCAAACATAGTAGGGAAAGCAAGTTGAGATAACTATTCTAAAATCCCAAGCAATCACTAAAGGGGTATAGAATCAAGTGAGCATGTTTAGTGACACAATAGCAGAGAAATAAGTCATAGTTAACAAATAAAGTTTTAACTCAGGTTATTACAGATGTGACGCATTAATTACATAGAATCAAGACAAAATAGGTAAGCATACTCATGAACATTCAGCAACCAATACATTAGTTAAACTATAACGACCCGATCAGTTATTTTGAGATCTAGTACATCGTTCAGCAGTTTGAGGCCACGAGTAGCTACACTTCAGTTATTACAACTTGTTCGCATGGTCGGAACCAGAATTTCGGAAGTTCAGAGTTGATTTGGAAAGAGAATTCTTATTTCAGAAGCTTCAAGTTAGAAGAATTGACTAAGGTAGGATTTTTGAAGTAAACAACCTCAGAATTGAGATTTTAAGGTTCCAACAAGTTTGTATGATGATTTCGGACTTGGGCGTATGTTCGGATCGGGTTTTGGACGACCCGGGAGCATTTCAGCGTCTATTGTGGAAGTTGGCATTTTGGGAAGAATTTCATAAATTTGGGTTGCAGTGCATTTCAGTGTTATCATTGTCCATTTGAGATTCCGTGTCTAGTAATAGATCATGGTGATTCTGGTATTGGGGGCGCATCCGGAAGTGGATTCGGAGGTCTGTATGTCATTTGGCTAAAGTCAGAAATTTGAAGGTTTTGAGAAGTTTGACCGTAGGTGGACTTTTTGATATCCAGGTGTGATTCTGATTCCAGAAGTTGGAATAGGCCCGTAATATTGAATGTGACTTGTGTGTAAAATTTAAGGTCAATCGGACATGATTTGATAGGCTTCAACATCGAATGTAGAAGTTTGAAGTTTTAAAGTTCATTAACTGAATTGGACTACGATTCATGGTTTTAGCATTTTTGATGTGATTTGAGGCCTCGAGTAGGTCCGTGTTATGTTATGGAATTGGTTTGTGTGATTGGATGGGGTCCTGGGGTCCTTGGGTGGATTTAGGATGGTCAACAGATTGAATTTGGCCTTGTGGAGGTGCTGGGGCTGTTGTCTTCCGGTGAAACCGCACCTGCGAGGTTAGGGCCGCAGGTGCTGAGCCGCAGAAGCGTCCATGAGGTTTGCAGAAGCGTCATAGGCTGGAGAAGACTATGACTGAAGATGCGGCCGAGTTCCGCAAAACCGGGACTGCACCTGCATGCGGGGAGCCATAGAAGCGAAGGCGTATAAGCGGATGGTGATCGCAGATGTGGAATCGAGGGGTCTGGTGAAGGACCACAAAAGAAGTATTCTGTCTGTACCTGCGGAACCACAGAAGCGGTCAAGTAACCGCAGGTGCGAAGAATCGCTGGGTAGTGTGTTTATTTAAAAGACGGAATTTGGCCCATTTTCTTTCATTTTCTCTTGGTTTGGGCGATTCTTGGAGGGTTTCAAGAGGGGGTTTTCATCATCAATGGCAAGGTAAGATATCCCCACCTATTATGAGTTAAATACATTGATTATGTTTAGAGATTTTAACATGGAAATTATTGGAATTTGGGATTTTGAAGAAAAATCTAGAAATTGGTATTCTTAGATTTTGACCACGAAATTAGACATGTAATTGAGAATAAATTATATATTTGAGTTCGTAAAATTATGGGTAATGTTTATCTTTGAAATTTTTTGAAAGTCGGGCACGTGGGCCTGAGGGTGATTTCTATCGACTTTCCGAGTGGAGTTGGGAATTGTTGTAAATAGAATTGTTATGAGTACTAGAGTGTATTTTTATTGGTTTGCACATTGTTTGGCTAGTTTTGGAGCATTGGGCATCGGTTTTAGGTGCTAGAGTGGCGTTGGAGCCGGTTATGAAACTTCGGAGCAAGGTAAGTCTCTTTTCTAACCTTGTAAGAGGGTATTAACCCCGTAGGTGAACTAAATTATTATGCGCTTCTATTTGTGGGGGCTATGTATGCACGAAGTGACGATAGTCCATACGTAGCTACTAGCTATGCCTATGTCCGGGTAGTTTTAGGCTTACATCACGCCTTGTTGATATTGTTGTTAATTTATGTTTATTGTTTATCTTGAGAAGAAGAGAGATTGGGTTAACTTATTAAATGTTTTAAAAGGAGTTACAATTGAGGAAAGTTGGGAACTTAAAAGTTTTCATTTGAAATTCGTAATTTAAAAAGAATTGAGGAATACTTTAATAACTTAAGAAATCTATGTGTAACCGCGTCGCATGTATGCTTCGTGAGCAGGGTAATTTCCTTAAAAATTTACGAGCTGAATTTACCATATTTTGAAAAGAATCAAGAAACAAGTATGAGTTTAATGTTAAATTTATATTTGACCGCGTCATAAGTATGATCCGTAAGCGGGGTGATTCCTTAAATTTATATTTTATCGCATTACACGTATGATTCACGAGTGGGGTATTTCCTTCTACTACTCTTATGGGATCGGGCCGTTCGCCTCAGTAGGATTAATGTACCACACTCTAATGGGAGCAGGCCGTTCGCCTCGGCAGGTTAATAGATGCATCTATGGTTCATGCCATTCGACCCTCGGTAGTGCACGATTTACTTTTATGTTGGATCGGGTCGTACACCTCGGCATTTCCTATATATATATATATATATTATTCTCATGGAATCGTGCGTAACATTTGGCTAGGAGCCAGTGGTATCTGAGGGGTTTTCCCTGATTTGAATTATGACAACCTCTTGATGATATCCACTATATCTATATATATATGCTCTGGTTACTGAGGGAACTTGCTAGTTGAGAGCTTGAGTAAAAATGTAAAGAGGGAAATTGTTCCACGTATTTTATACATGTTTATTTTATATATTTACTCTATTTCATATTTATTCACTTCTTTACTGTATCTGATATTACTAGACCACTAATAAGTATCGAAGTCGACCTCTCTTCACTACTTCTTCGAGGTTAGACTGGGTACGCGTTGTTTTCGTACTCATACTACACTTGCTGTGCATTTTTATTTCACAGGTGTATCACCCCCTTTTCTTCACGAAATCGGGTTTCGACATTTCTGGGACAAATCTTTTTGAGAGGGTAGGGAATTGGAAGAGTCGCTACCTAACGGATTATGGTGCGTTAGGGCACCTAGAGCAAATAACTCATATAACCAGTTTACATCACCTGAGATCGGATAAGGGCTCGAAATTACCTTGAGGGGAAGGTGTTAGGCATCCCTCGAGGTCCACAATGGTGGGTCCCGACCGTACTTAATTTAAGCGAATTAGTATAAAAGGGGAGAAAACAATTTGGGCAAATACAATATTTAATTTATTTAAACAGAGTATAGGGGGTCCTAAGTTTTTTTATCCTATAGGATCATTGTATGTAATGCTTTGTAATTCACTCAAGTCAGGGTGTTACTCATAGCATTAGCGCACGGGCTATCATCTCCTTTACTACCTAATTACTATCTTTAAGTTGTCACCTAAAGCGTACTAGTTGATTCTAAACCGTACCGTATGCGTGCACTATCCGTCCCTTACCTATGGCCCTGGAGGTATTAGGACCTTTATTAGGGATAGTTATAGACCAATCCTATATTGCTTAAAAATGTGAAATCTAGGCGACAAACAAAAACTAGTAGGACTTTTAAATAAAGCAAGTATGAGCTCACATTGACCTCCACACATAGGCAATAAAAGCACGCAATTGAATCAACAAACTTTATTAACTTTTGAATCCTATTGGCAGGATATCTATGTGATAAAACAGAGTGTAAAGAAAATTTTATTAAGGCGAGCATTGGGACCTATTTGTTTGCCTTCTGATATTATTCAGCATGGATCTGGACATTCCAGGCAGTAGTATGTCATAGTTTTAAACCCAGAATCATTAGTAAGTCCTACAGATACGTTGCCTAAGTGACAAACAATAGTGACTGAATTCAGAATTGACCAACGAGATCTTATAGGCATGATTTCTACGAGTTTATTAATTATAGACCTATTGACATGGTTTCTAAGTGTAGCATTGATTTTAACTACAACATGCAGCATTTCTAAGTTTTAGAACTGATTTCACCCTATATGCATGATATCGATTAGTTTTAAATCCTATAAGCATGATTTCTAGGTTTGAAACTGAATTTTATTCTTATAGGCATGATATTTATTAATCGTATTTGGACAAAAATTAATAGATTGTCATGAAAGATAATCAACAAATGTCCTATAGACATGGTCACTAATGCACACTGGTTTAAAAATATGTGTAGATCCTATGAACATGATTTCTAATGCAGAATCAAGAGAAAGACTGTTGAGCAGGATTTCTAGCATGCAAGCACAGAATCAGAAAAATCCTATAGGCAGGATCTCTAAACACAATCCCGTATTCACGTAATTCAATCAACATAATTAAACTTATAGGCAGGATTTCTACCCAGTTTTACAAAGGTATAAGAAACCCCCCAGCTTTTACTAATAAACCCCAAATCTGTTATTACAGAGGTTATTACAACCCAGAATGAATTAATTACATAATAGTAATGATTACACTATAGGGAGCCTTCATAGGCCCAATCTAAACCTGGGAACTAGGCCTTCAAACACAACAACTCTGGAGCATAATAGTGATCCATCCATGGAACATAAAATTAGGTTTCCAATGTGTCAAAGTTCCCAAGGACCTCAGGGACCCCAGACAATACTCACACCAGAACCACATTCAGAAAAAATAACTCATAAAAAGATTGGAATACCAGCCTCAATGTGTCAGAGTTCGGAGGAGTCTCAAGGACCCTAGGCAGTGCTCACACTGGGGGTGGTGAGAACCTAAATGAATAAGAGTAGGAGTTTGAAAACTAGTGCATAAAGGGTAATGGGCAAGTATTTAAAATAGTTTATTTTTCAGAAGCAAGCAAATTCAGAATACAAAGTTACAGACATAACTGCACCAAGAAACAAACAACGTTCATGTTCAGCACATAGTGTAGACATGTGATTTTTGACCCTCCCCAAGATTTTACATATTTTAGCATATAAATATTTAGTTTAGGTCTAATATAACTATTTCCACTAGTTTTGACTCTTTTACTTTACTTTATCACAAAAAAAATAAAAATTACAAAAAAATAGTTTCATTAATGTTTTGTAGTCGTTTTTATTCTTGAAAAATACCAAAAATAGGTTTGTTTTAACGATTAGTCTTATTTTAATAGTTATTTTATTTATGTAGGATTAATTAGTAAATAAGGTAGTATTTTAGTCTTGTTCACGGAGAAAGAATAAAATTTGGGCTCAAACGACCCATTTTAGGCCTAATTTTTGGACCTATCCCATAATTCCTAGGCCCATACCCCTCTAACCTAATATAACCCTAAAAGACCTAAAAGGATCAAATATATATATGGACCTAACGCCTAGATTTGGGGGGTAAGCCGTTTCCATGGATTTTGGGGACACAAAAAACTAACCTAATAGACCCTAAGACTAAGGCAGCCAAAAATACAAAAAAGAAAATGAACCTAACGCCTTCTTCTTCATGGAGAAAAAACCTAGACAACCTAAAAGGGCTTCATCCGCAACAGCCATAAGAGAAGCTCCACCCTAACGCCACTGCCTTACCAAGCCAGTGACGAACTCGCCGAAAAAACACACCCCTGAACACCTCTTCTTCATCTTCGACGAGGACATTTTTAGCTTCTTCTCCATCAAGTCGAGAACGACAGAACCCTAGAGACAGGCCAGCTGCTGCCGTTTCCTCTCCAAGGCGCCGTTGTTTCTATCCAAACGACCCTCACCTCACCGGAAACCGAACCAGAGCCTCAGCCACCCATCGCCGCTTCTTCTTCTTCCTATTTTTCAGTCGAAAAACACACCTTAAGACCCCTCCCAGCTACAACAGCCATCGTCACCACCAGTACGCATCTGGACATAGAGAAAAGAGTGACGAGAGGAAGATCAATCATTAGGAATACTGTTGTGATCCCCGCACCAACCTAAACACACTGTCATCTCTGAGTTTTACGCCATTCACGCGAGGTTGCCGTTCGAGTGGGTTCCGATTTGTTGTTCGTTGTTTGTCGCTATTTTTGTCTAAAGTTTCGCATATTTGGGCAGAGGTTAATTAAAGTGTTCGTTCAAGGTCCATTCCTACCTTATCGTTTATTCTTTGATTCTATTCTATGTAATATTTGAGTGATATTTTAGTTTGAATTTGTGACGTTTTGAATTGAAATTGCTTGATTTTGTAATGAGATTGCATCGCTAGATTCAATGGTGATTATGGCTGGGAGATTCATGTTTAAATTAATTTCTTCTTAAGGAAATTGAAGCAAAAAATGCAAAGGGGCTGCTGGGATTAGGTTCAAAGAAAAAAGAAGATGTATATTACATATAAATCACATATTAATTTAAGTTGTATTTACGTCCGGTACTTGATATACTGCGAAAGGTATGAGGTTTCATTTATATCCTTAGAAAAGAGATTTGGGTTTAAATATATGTTGATTTTAGACTTGTACGTATATATATATATATATATATATATATATATATATATATATATATATAATTGATGATAAATGTTGCGCGATATTGTTCAAGTTCTATATTTCAAGAATCTTATTATTTGATTATTCATGTCTTAAATATTCTGTAGTTGTGATACTTAATTTCGAATTAGTTTTAAATATGAACATCCGTAGTTAAATGCTTTTCCCTTTAATAAAATTGAGGTGTGCCATCCAATCACCTAGTCTATGGCCCTCACATCGATATCCTAACTAATGTAGAAAAATGCCTTGAACTCTCGTAGTTTGCTTTAGGTGCGTTAATTAAATAAACTGTCATAGCTACGGGTACGGTTCCCGTGACGTAGTCGTGATGCTTAATTTCTAAAATCCGGGGGTACATTTATGTGACCCGGCCACAATTTAATCTTGTTAATAAAATAAACATGTTGTGGATCGTAGGTATGGTTCCCGTGACATGATTTGCAACGTGTAAATCGAATAATTAATTGTATAACAATTGGATTATTAAAAGCAGTTTAAAAGGAATAAAATGCACATAGCTTTCAACAATATTTTAAAATCAAATAAATAGGCCAATAATAATAGTTGAGCGACCGTGTAAAAACCAAGGAACCCGGGAATGCCTAATACCTTCTCCCGAGTTAACAGAATTCCTTGCCCGAATTTCTGTGTTCGCAGACTGTAAAACAGAGTCAATCTTTTCTCGATTCGGGATTTAAAACCGGTGACTTGGGAGACCATAAATTATTCCAAGTAGTGACTCTTAATTTTAAATAAAATAATCTCATTTCGATTGTCACTTAAATTGGAAAAAACTCCCTTATATACCCTTTCGGGGGGTAGTAAAAAAGAGGTATGACAGCTCTGGCGACTCTGCTGGGGATAAGAACTCGGAATCTCTGATTCAGGGTTCAAGAATTTGAGCTTAGAATAATTATTATATTTGGTTTTATTGATTATCTGGTTTTATTACATGTTTTGGCCTAATGTGCTAAATGTCGCTTTTTACCGCTTTGATATTATTTGAACTGTGACTGCTACGAAACCCTTCTCTTCTCATCTTCGGGGAAGTGCACACTGGCATGACTTCTTTTCTGTTAGTGTCTTACCTTAAATCAGAAAGAGGCTCGGACAAGTTACAAAACTGGAAGGCCTTTTGGTTCTCGGTACGTAGCCCCCCTCAGGTCGAGTTGTCTGCTCGAGTACACAAGTCTAGAACAACATACCCAGGTTTTGAACCTAGAATAACTCAGCCCCATATCGGATCCCTAGTAGGAAGGCTTGTTTGCATCATGTGCATTTGACTTTGGGGACTCAACACAGGGGTTGGGTCCGTCTAGGATAGGTGTATCCCAAAAATAAAAGATCATTTGATGCATCCTATGTGCTATATTTTGCAATTTTCAAGGGTAAAAGGGTCATTTGGCGGACCAATGAGATTTGAGGATAAATGAGAAAAAGAGGATGAAGTGTAATAAAGCAAGTAGGACCCAATTATGTTTTTCTTTCACATTTATTTTTTAAGAAAAGAACAAAAAAATGAAAAATGAAAAATCCAAAAAGATTTTGCACTTTCCCATCATTTTCCAAAAAAAAAAAAATCAAAAAAAAGAGGAAAAAGAAAATTCAAAAAGAGTTTACATGTTTCATCATTTTCAAGGAAAAGACAAAAAAATATATTTTCTCTAAATTAGTTGTTCTTTTATTTCTTGCCCGTATCCAATTTGCCCGAACTACGCGAACTTGATTCTCTTCTCTCGGGGCGGGATACGTAGGCAACCCACATAAGGTCCAGTTTTCCTAGTGAATCTTAGGTTCTTGGCTTTGCCGGGTCTTAGCCAAATCTTGCATTTTTAGGCACTTTTAGCCACATAGGTTAATTTTAGAAAAATAATCACAATCATGTCTTGCATGTGTCCAACATGAAGAGTTATTGTCTCACATAGCGTTCTACGTATTTAACTTAATTGGTTTTAATTTTCTCATACAGGTGTGAGTTTACTTACCAGAGTTTGAGCATGATAGACGCCCCAGACCATCCAGTCAGGATCGCTCATTCAGGAGTTGCTTAGGGAGAATCTTTTTATTTTATTTTTTATATTTTGAGTCTGTTTTTCTTTTTATGTCGTCTTTTGCCTTCTAGTTTTGTATAGTAATATCGAGTCTTTTGTTATTGTATTTCCTATTTTGTGTTTGAAAAAGATGTGTCATAAATCAAAAATCCAAAAAAAGAAGAGATTTTGCGTTTATATTTCTGTTAGATGTTTTCTTTAGAATACTAACTCTAGAAGTTCAAAAAATAATATTTTGTGGTTTTCCTTAGGAAATAAATATCTAGAACTCAAAATAAAAATTGCTTTTATATTTCCCTTAGTTATTAAGACTAAAAATTCAAACAAAAAAAGAGAATTTTCTTTTAGTACCTCTTTACAAGTTTCTTTAAGATATTGATGCCAAAATCCAAAAAGATTTTCTTTTGTGGTTCTTCTTTGGGATATATATATATATGTATGTATGTATTAAAAAATATTCTTTTTATTTCACTATAACTTTAGGATATTATACATAGAAGAAGAAAAAAACATACTTTATTTTTTGTTTATCTTTAAAGTTTCTTCCTTAGGTAATCAAAAACTGAAATTCAAAAATATTTTTTTATCTTGTTCATTTCTCGTTTCGAAATACTTCTTAAGGGATATCAAATGAAAATTCAAAATATTTTCTTTGGTTTATTCTTTAGATTTCCTTTTTAAAAAACAATCAAAAATATTTTTTCTCTTCTAGGGTTTTTTCCTTAATAATTTCCCATAGAGTATTTGTTTCAAAAAGAAAAAAAAGGAGAAAAAAAGATATTTGCTCATTTAAGCTTGAGTTTAGAATAGGTTATAGAACATTAAGTCTAGAAAATTCAAAAAAAGAAGAAGAGATTTGTTTATTTTATTTCCCTCTTCTCGTCAGAGTAGTCTTTAAGGTAAAAAGTAAAAAAAAAAAAAAGAAAAAGAAAAAAAGAGATCGTTAGTTTGTTTCACTTTATTCCCGATCTTCCCAAACTATGCAAGGATCTGATTCATGCAGCGTCATGATACGTAGGCAACCTACATAGGGTTCGATCGAATCATTTTTTATTTAAAAGAAAAAAAGAAAAAAAGGAAACAAAAAGAAAAAAAAAGAAAAAAGAAAAAAAGAGGTGAAATTATGGTATGTGAGAAATGAGTGGAAAGAAAAGAATGATAACTAGAAGAAAAAGAGGAAGGAAAATGAGCAAGCCAAGAAGTGCCAGAAAAGAAAAGAAAAGAGAAGATTGAAATGAACAAATTGGGATGATGCCAAGTGACCTTGTGACCCTCGAAGTCATTTTTGAACGGTTAATTGTTGCTAGGTGCATTGCACACAATGTGATATTTGCAGCTATTAAATGCCCTAACGCTAACGTGATGATTTCATTTTGTTCCTTTTTGTTATCTCCATTGAGCAGAAGGGTGGTTGGTTTGTGGTTCTTAGGGTAAATCATCCATACAACACAAGGTCAAGAGCAAGGTAGCCATGACTAGCAAAGACCTGGACACAAGAGTCGTTGACCCATCGAGGGAGTTTGTGAAGTCGGAGTCTGAATTGAAAGAGGAGGTCCCAAGGGTGAAACAACAGATGGCAGAAATGTATCAGTCTTGGGTTAGGAGGCATCCTCCACCTTCATTCCCCACTAGCTATATTGAAAACCCTGCAACTATCCCACCAATATCACAAGCCTAGGTTCCCACTGTTGTTAACATCTCCCCACAATCTTTTCACACTCCACCCGCCAAAACCACCTCATATCCTGCTCTTTTGGCCACTCATGCTCTTGTAGCTCCTCCTCTAGCTACTTTTCCTCGATCCTCTAATAAGCCTGTGTTCAAAGTCCCCGATGCCCAACACTATACTCCAGAACCAACTTCCAAGGTTTCTGATCCCTACTCTCACGCTCCTCATTTTGAGCCTCCCGGTGAAGCTGAAAAGCCTGCTAAGACAGTTGAGAAAGATGAGATATCCAGGAACATGCAAGGGATAGGGAGCCAGATGAGCGTGACTTACAAAGACTTGTGCTTGTTTCCTGACATCCAACTGCCTGCTGGGTTTAAGATGCCGAAGTTTGATTTGTATGATGGACATGGAGATCCTGTGGCCCATCTAAGAGGCTACTGCAGTAAGATGAGAGGTGCCGGTGGGAAGGACAAATTATTGATGGCGTATTTCAGTCAGAGTCTGAGTGGGGTAGCTCTAGAGTGGTACCCGCCAAGACGCTAGCATGTGGTACACATGGAACGATATGGCTCAGGCCTTTGCCCGACACTTTCAGTACAATATAGAAATTGTCCCGGATCGCAGGGCCCCCACCGAGATGGAAAAAAAGCCTACTAAAAGCTTTAGGGAATATGGGCACAGATAGAGAGAGCAAGCTGCCAGAGTCAATCCTCCGATGGAAGAAAAAGAGATAGTCGAGTACTTTCTTCAAGCTCAAGAGCCAACTTACTTTGGGAATTTGATCACGGCTATGGGTAGGCCTTTTAATGATGTGGTAAAAATGGGTTGGAGTCTAGCAAAATCATGAGTTATTTTGCCTTAAAAGCCACAACACAGGCAATTCAGAACAACATAAGAAGCTTGCTGTGTCAGAAGGAACATGATGATGTTGCCATGGTTGTCTCAAGATCAGGACATGGTTCAACGGGTCTGCCTCACCAATATACTCAGCCTCAACCCAAACCCCAAACCTATCCCTGAGCTCCACATAATCCACCTCAGTATTATCCTCCGAACAATGTCCGTTTATCTGTCCAACCATCGGATCACTCCTTATGGCGAGCTCCAGCACCGCATAATGCACTCTTGCCTTCACAAAATTTTCGAGCACCCAACAACCCTAGAAAATAGGGGCAGGGAGGGGAACAAAGGCAAATAAATAGTTTCACGCCAATCGGGGAGTCCTACACAAGCTTGTTTGAAAAGTTAAAGCATTCTGGCCTGATTGAGCCGCTCTTCGGCTATACTGTAGACCTATATGAAAAAGGTTTTAATCCTACTGTACGATGCATGTACTACTCTAACATCCAAGGGAATAGCATTGATGATTGTCATGCTTTGAAAAGGGAAATAGAAAGAATGATTCAAGAAGGGGTAATTATGATCAAGGACAGTGACAGGGAGCATGCAAATCCTCTTGAAAACTTGCTGACTGAAGTTAATGATATTGAAGTTGGTAATGGTCTTGGCAATATTGATGTGGAACCCAGTGGCTAAGATGTCGTGCTTGGTGATTGGAAAGACGCTCCATTTCTTGGTTAGCCGGGGAGGAGCTTTGGTGGTTTATTTTGTTGTCATTTTTGTTATCTGGGTTATTTTCAGGGTTGTAATCCGGATATTGTCTTGTGACTCAAACCCTTCGATCCTTTTATTTTGGCTAGTTTGTTTAGTCGTAGTAGCTCGTTTAGTGTTTTCTGGTTTTGTTCTAGGGTTTTAACCCCAGCTTATTTTACTTGTTTTGTTGTTCAAACCCTTTCACCATCCGTCTAATGCAATTTTCTGTTTTCTGTTATTTCTAGTCAGTGTTTGTTTAGTTCTCTTTTCCTTTTATAGTTCTTGTCCTGCTGACTCTAGTGACATGACATGCACGCGTAATTCTTAGTCGGGTCTTTAAAGTTAGTTTAGTCATGAGGCAATGAAATAATTTTGAAGATGATAGGGACATTTGAGGGAAATGCATTTTGAGATCACTTAAAGCCCGAATTGTATGAAACTGGGGTAGATAGAACATAAAGAAGATACTTTGAAAGATGATACAAGGTTCTAGGCAATGACATAAAAAGTTGCCTTTTTGCTTTGCTGGGTTACCGCACTGCTATTCGCACTTCAGTAGGTGTAACTCCTTATTTGTTGGTATATGGTACTAAAGCGGTGATACCCGCGAAAGCTGAAATTACATCCCTTTGGATTATTGTTGAAGCTGAATTGATGATGAGGAGTGGGTCAAAAACCGTTCTGGAGCAATTAAGTCTGATTGACGAAAAAAACTGGCAGTAGTGTGTCATGGTCAATTGTATCAAAAGAGAATGGCAAGAGCATACAACAAGAAGGGGCGTCCCCCGAAATTTGAAGTGGGTCAGCAAGTATTGAACACATCCTACCGCATCAGGCTGAAGCTAAAGGCAAGTTTGCCCCAAATTCGTAGAGTCCGTGTTGGTAACGAGAGTATTGTCTAATGGTGCTTTGTATTTAACAGATGTAGAAGGCAAATGTGTGGATATGGTTATCAATTCCGATGCAGTCAAAAGATATTATGTATAATTTCTTTGGCTTGTTTAATTGTGTTGTTTGTATTTGGCATGCTTTGAAGATTGGAATGACGAAGACATTTTATTCTGCTATCTAAACACTTTATCCTTTTTTACCCCTTTGAGACTTATTTATTTTCTTTCATATCCCTCTTTTGAAATTAGAAGCAGAGTTTAGAAATATAATACAAAAAAAAGGAGAGAAAAGAAAAGAGAAAAAAAAGAAGAGAAAAAGAGTAAGAAAAAAAATGGAAAACGAGTAAAGAAAAGAAAAGGAGAGAAAAGAAAAAAAAAGAGAAAAGTACAAGACAGAGAAATTCCTAGGTCATGAACTACGTTCGACCTGATTCCTTTTAAGGATACGTAGGCAGCCTCACGGTTCGGTCCCATCAAAACAAATTCAAAAGTCTCCAAGCAACGAAACTGGGGCAGAAATTGTGGTTGTTGTAAGAGATCTGATTCCAAAAGTTGTAATTTTGAGCCCTTTTAAGTTGTTTTTGAGCCTTTATGATACCCTTTGTTTCTAATCCTATCCAAAATCCTACATTACGGTCCAAAGAAAGACCTTTCGATCAGTCTTCGAGTAGTGCCAAGTCAAGCAAGTTAGAGGTATGATTCTAATTAGGGGCAATACTCCGCTCTACACAAGGAAAACAAAAATGAGAGAGTCTTATCGGTGAAAACCCTCACAGGCACCATAAGGCGACAGTAAGTTGAGAGAAAGAACAAAATGAGAGAGGCTTGATGGTGAAAACCCTTCGGGCACTACAAGTCAAATAAGGACCGTGAATCAGATGGGATAATCAGAGCATTGTAGCCTAGTTTCATGACTCAGAGGTACAACAAGAGTTGAACATAAGATTTGCTTGACAGATTAGGCTACTTAATCCAAAAGTGCATGTCATGGCCATTAGAGTTGGTGTCCACATCCGATAAGTTCCTACCTTGTAATTTTCTTGTTAGGCATCATCTTTTTCCATTGTCTTTTACTATATTCCCTTTGTTTTGTTTACTTCCTCTTCTTGAGTCTGTTTGGTAAGAACAAGTGAGAAATAACTACAAAATCTGCTACTAGCTTTCCAATTGCACAAAACGAAGTCTGGCTAGAACATCAAAGTGGCATAAGTCAGGAAAGAATAGTATGTGCACTGAGTCGGTAATAATCAACGTGCTTTGGGATTCATGTGAAATACAAAGGTTCGGTAAATTTCAATTCATGAGCAAAATGCAACGGATAAAGGGTATTGAGTTTGAATGAATCAGAGGTATTTTTTGCGATAAGGGCGATAGAGAAAGTGTTTAGTCAATAAACAAGCAATGTCTTTCAAGTTGAAATCAAAGTTATTAGGGAAAGTGAAGGAGCAATCGCCTCAAAGTCAAGGCCACAAACCAACCACCATATTTAAACTCACAAGTTTTCTTTGCCTGAAACATAGACGGAAGCTATGTTCATATCAAAGCTTGAAAGCTTGAAATTTTCAGGTGTAATGCCCCAATTCTGCTTATGCAAAGGCTATTGAGAAGATCATACATCACCTCTATGAGAAACACTTCCTAGTCTGGGTTTTCATGTTATATTTTGTTATAGGAGACGCACTTCCTAAATTGAGATCTTTTACCATTAGGAGACACACTTCCTAGTTTGGATCATATGAGTTTGAGTCACTGATGGTTTTACCCCTAGGAGACGCACTTCCTAGTCTAAGTCTTTCAAGTTGTATTTTGCTCTAGGAGACGCACTTCCTAAATTGAGATTCCACTCCAAGGAGATGCACTTCCTAGTCTTGGTCATTTAAAATTCATCCCTAGGAGATGGACGTCCTAGTTGGAGTCATTGAAGTTTTACCCGTTAGGAAACGCACTTCCTAGTAGGGGTCTTTCAGATTATACTTGTTAGGAGACGAACTTTCTAGCTTTGGTCATTTACATTCATTCATAGGAGATGCACTTCCTAATCTAGTTCATTAAAGTTTTACCATTAAGAGATGCACTTCGTAGTCAGGGTCGTTCAAGTTATATTTTATTTTAGGAGACGCACTTCCTAAATTGAGATTTTACCCCTTGGAGACGCACTTTCTAGTTTGGGTCATTTAAGTTCATTCATAGGAGACACACTTCCTAGCTTGAGTCATTGAAGTTTTACCCCTAGGAGACACACTTCCTAGTCTGGGCCTTTTAGGTTATATTTTTGTTTAGGAGATGCACTTCCTAAATGGATACTTCATTCCTAGGAGATGCGCTTCCTAGTTTGGAGTCATTGAAGTTTCACCCTTAGGAGACGCACTTCCTAGTCTGGGTATTTCAGGTTATATTTGTGTTTTAGGAGACGCACTTCCTAAATTGAAGTTTCACCCCTAGGAGAAACACTTCCTAATCTGGGTTTTCAAGTCATATTTTGTTGTAGGAGACACACTTCCTAGTCTGAGTCTTTCAGGATATACTTTTAGGGGACGCACTTCCAAAATTGAGAGTTCATTCATAGGAGATGCACTTCCTAGTTTGAGTCATTGAAGGTTCACCCATAGGAGATGCACTTCCTAAATTGAGAGTTCATTCATAGGAGACGCACTTCCTAGTTTGAGTCATTGAATTTTCACCCCTAGGAGACGCACTTCCTCGTCAGGATCTTTCAGGATACACTTTCAGGAGACACACTTCTTAAATTGAGATTTCACCCCTAGGAGACGCACTTCCTAGTTTGTGTCATTTAAGTTTACCCCTAGGAGACACACTTCCTAGTTTGGTTCATTGAAGTTTTACCTGTAGGAGACGCACTTCCTAATCAAGGTCTTTCAATTTATTCTTTTAGCAGGTGCACTTCCTAAATTGAGAGTTTATTCATAGGAGACACACTTCCTAGTTTGGTTCATTCAAGTTTCACCCCTAGGAGACGCACTTGCTAGTTTGGTTCATTCAAGTTTTATTTTTAGCAGACGCATTTGCTAGCCAAAGTTTTTTTGGTTTTACTCATAGGAGACGCACATCCTAGTCTAGTATTTAGTTTACTCTCATCATTGCATCAATAGTATAAGTGGTTTACAATATTGCTAACAACTCACAAATATTCCTAGTGCAAACTGGGACAGAAAATTTTGTTTGTTTTGATTGCAGGCACCCACATGGAAAACAAGGGAACACAGAAAGTTTCAGCAATCATGCGCCCACCTGGAGAACAAGGGAAGACAGTTCAAGTTTCAAGGGAAGACAGTTCATGTTTCAAGGGAAGACAATTCAAGTTTCAAGGGAAAGCAGTTCCGAAGGAAGACAGTTCAAGTTCAGTAATCAGGCGCCCACCTAGAGAACAAGGGAAGACAGTTCAAGTTTCATGGAAAAACATTTTCGAAGGAAGACAGTTCAAGTTCAACAATCAGGCGCCCACTTGGAGAACAAGAGAAGACAGTTCAAGTTTCAAGGGAAAGCAGTTTCGAAGGAAGACAATTCAAGTTCAGCAATCAGGCGCCCACCTGGAGAACAAGGGAAAATGATTCAAGTTTCAAAGGAATACAGTTTAAGTTTTGGCAATCAGACACCCACCTAGAAAACAAGAAAATTCACTTCAGAATGCAATTTAAGTCAGCAACAAAAGAAGCTCGCGGTAAGAATGCGAGTCAACAGTCCGAGATGATCAACATAAGTTAGTCACAATCCAGAATAAAAAAAGAAAGGCAAGAAGTGAATCCAAATGAAAAGGTTGATGAAAAATGTGAGCTGCTCAAGACATGACTGAAGTCACAAGCATGGTGTGTCCGGTTTTGATCCGAAAAGCTAAAGAAGAATGAACTAGCACCTGCAACTAGCAAGCGTCAAGGTTCAAATCCAAAGTTTGCATGAAGAACCATTCAAGACTCAAGTTCAAGCTTCAGAAGACTTATAGATAGGAATCTTGTAACTCATAGTTGACAGACTTAGTTAGTCTTTTTCATTTTTTGATTTTAATGTAATAACAGGACCGCGGACCGGAACCTCGACGGAATGGCACCTCGATTGGCTCTCCACCTCGGTATACTCCATCATCTCACTCACTTTTGAAATACACGTGACCTGATTCCTTTATAGCCAAGGATATGTAGGCAACTCAGATACCAGGGCTCGATCACATTCTCCTTCTTCTTAGTTTTTGGTCTCCCTGAATAAGGGCCGGGTCAAAAAACATGTCTAGTCGTTCTTTGTCTGAAAATACTACGTGTTTCCAGTCAACAAGGGGCAGCTATAGACATGTGATTTTTGACCCTCCCTAAGATTTTACATATTTTAGCATATAAATATTTAATTTAGGTCTAATATAGATATTTCAACTAGTTTTGACTCTTTTACTTTATTTTATCACAAAAAATGAAAATTATAAAAAAATAGCTTCATTTATATTTTGTAGTAATTTTTAATCTTGAAAAATACCAAAAATAGGTTTGTTTTAACGGTTAGTCTTATTCTAATAGTTATTTTATTTAAGTAGGATTAATTAGTAAATAAGGTAGTATTTTAGTCTTGTTCACGGAGAAAGAATAAAATTTGGGCTCAAACGACCCATTTTAGGCCTAATTTTCGGACCTATCCCATAATTCCTAGGCCCATACCCCTCTAACCTAATATAACCCTAAAAGACCTAAAAGGATCAAATATATATATGGACCTAACGCCTAGATTTGGGGGGTAAGCCGGAGCTGGGGGGGTCAGCCGTTTCCATGGATTTTGGGACACAAAAAACTAACATAGACCCTAAGACTAAGGCAGCCAAAAATACAAAATATAAAATGAACCTAATGCCTTCTTCTTCATGGAGACAAAACCTAGACAACATAAAAGGGCTTCAGCAGCAACAACCATAAAATAAGCTCCACCCTAATGCCACTACCTCACCAAGCCAGCGACGAACTCGCCGGAAAAAACACACCCCTGAACCCCTCTTCTTCATTTTCGACGAGGACATTTTCAACTTCTTCTCCTTCAGGTCGAGAATGACAGAACCCTAGAGATAGGCTAGCTGCCACCGTTTCCTCTCCAAGGCACCGCTGTTTCTGTCCAAACGACCTTCACCTTGCCGAAAACCGAACCAGAGCCTCAGCCACCCATCGCCGCTTCTTCTTCTTCCTATTTTTCAGCCGGAAAACATTGCACACATCTGGGCAGAGGTTAATTAAAGTGTTTGTTCAAGGTCCATTCCTACCCTATCTTTCATTCTTTGATTCCGTTCTATGTAATATTTGAGTGATAAATTAGTTTGAATTTGTGACGTTTTGAATTGAAATTGCTTGATTTTGTAATGAGATTGCATCGCTAGATTCAATGCTGATTATGGATGTGACATTTATGTTTAAATTAATTTCATTCTTAAGGAAATTGAAACAAAAAATGCAAAAGGGTTGCTGGAATTAGGTGCAAAGAAAAAGAAAGAAGATGGATGTTACATATAAATCACATATTGATTTAAGTTGTATTTAGGTCCGTTACTTGATATACTGCGAAAGCTATGAGGTTTCATTTATATCCATGCATACAGGTTCAGACAGACAGACGGGTAGACCTCCTTATTAGGTGTTGCCCAAGTTCAGCTTGATTAGTAAGCTCCATACCCTTCGGAGTTGTCAGGTCTAGAGCTTTACGTACATCTTTGTATATATATATATATATATGGATGGTTTGAGTAGGTCGGAGCCTTGTTTCGATCACAGTATATCCATCAATAGATATATATATATATAGATAATTGGTTTTTTTTTTTGGATATCAATACTTGGGTAGGTAAACTTTTAAACGCGTAGATGAATCATCACAACTATGGGTATGGTTCCCATGGCGTGGTCGTGATACTTAATCCCAAATTAGTTTAAAGTATAAACACCCGTAATTAAATGCTTTTCCTTTAATAAATTGAGGTGTACCATCTAATCACCTAGTTTATGGCCCTCACATCGATATCCTAACTAACGTAGAAAAATGCCTATGGGCAGTAAGGTTAAGTTAAGGAAGTAGTACAAATTTTAATCAGACATTGGTCCAAATAAGGTAAGAACAGGTAAACACATAAGTAAACACTAGTACTATATAGAAGAGGAAAACTGATTTCAAACCCTAATTTAGGTAAATAAAATCAATTAGCAATTAGTCGCCAGAGTTAAAGGCAAACATGCAGAAATTGTAAGAATGAACAAATAATCGGAACCCTAAGAACATAGTCAGAAATACAAAGACATATAACAAGTAAAATTAGTAAAATAAATAAGGAAACCCTAACAGATACCCAGAGACGAAAATGTTTAAAGGTTAAACCATTTTTTTGCAAAAATCTGTTCAAATCAAAACCCTAGTTTTAGGGTAAATAAAATCGGTTATAAAATAATAATAAAAAAAAATTAGAGAAATATAGAGAAAGAAGTATTGAAATTTTAAAGGAAAAAAAACCAAAAACGATCATAAAAACGTTTCAGATTTGGGAAGATCTAAACAGGTTCAACCAAAAATAACCAGATTCATTACAATAAGCATAAGTTGAACCAATTCTAGTTTGAACCAGAGATTTGAAACCCTAAGATACGAAAATATTCGTACTCACATGTATTGGGATGAACGTAGACGAAATAATCGAAATACGAGAGACTTTGAACCAAATTTGGTTCGAGTCTCTTGAAATACTCTTGCCTTTTGAGGCAAATAGTTCATGTAGCATCAAGATCAGGTAGCCAGTAGAGAAACAAAGACAAATAAGGCAGGGAATCAAAGGATGATCCCATGAATCAAGAGGAAAAGTGTGACGGCGGGCTAGGGTTTGAGAGGGTGAGAGAGGTGAGGAGAGTATCAGAAGATGACAGGCTAGGGCGCATAAAAAGAGGGTTTGGGGGATTTAGGTATATTAAAAAGGGTTGGGGGATTTTAGGTGGGGCGGGTATAATTGTATGGGTATAGGTAGTTGGGTTAGTGTATTGGGTATTGGATTATTGGGCTGGATAGAGTATTGGGATGGGGTAGGTCCGAAAAAAATCAATTAAAAGGGCTATGTTTTAAATACCCATTTAAATTAATAAAATAATTTATAAAAAATAATTAATAAATGATAAAAATGCTATTTATATATAATTTTTTTAAAATAATTACTTAATATTATAAAAATATAAAAATTTATTTTTCGTGTAAATAATGTAATTATGCATATATGGACTATTATTGCAAAGTTATTGCAATTATAGCCTAAAGATACAAATAAAATTATGCATAAAATGATTAAAACTCAATATAAATATAAATAATAAAAATTAAGCAATAAATCATTATAAAATTATTTTTGATGCAATTAGTAATTATTTAGATAATAAAATACTGGAATAAATTAATTAAAATCCTTTTAAAATTATAAAAAATTATGAAAAAATACTGCTTGATGCTCATGCACTATTTTGAAAGTATATATGCATTTTTAAAAATATATCTGGTTAAAATTGGGTATCAACAACTGCCCCTCTTTACCCGAGAAGGATGAAAGAGTTGTCGATTAAAAAAATGATGACCGATTTTGACCGAATGGGGGTGTTTTGAAAAATATAGGCCGAATCATGGTCTCTGAGCTGCCTACATATCCCTGGGTTTACAGGAATCAGGCTATGTGTGGTTCTGGACCCAACAGTGAATGAAACCGATGGAATTGTTATAAGAATAATCGTATGTTTTAGAAAAGGTTCTTTTGGGAAGGATAGTACCGGATGGGTTTATGCGAAGTTATGAAGGCGAATCTGAATTGTAATGGATGTATCACAGGGCAGGTATCTGAACGGTCAAGAGTGAAGGCGAGTAATTGATGGGAATCGGTTATGTTTGAAGTAATGGCGAGGTATAAATGGTATGAGCGGAAACCAGAGCGAAAGTTGCTCTTGTTTGTAGAACGGTTACTTCCTGGATTACCTGTAAAACTTAAAACACACCGCATGCAAGTATATAGATTACCACGAGAATTTAAACATGATGCAGACTCCCTTTGGACCATGAAGGTTGTCTTTGGACAGTGAAGATGACGTCCTTAGACCATGACGTCCCGGGCGATGAATCATGAGATAAGAGATTCACAGGCCATGAAATGATGTTTTTGAGCCATGAGAATGGTGCCTCTGAACCATGACGCCTTTAAATAATTATGTGCAGTATTGAGAGATCCTCGGGCCATGATATAATGTCTTCGAGCTATGAGGATGATGCCTTCGGACTATGACGCCTTTGGACAAGTTGGCTATACATCATCCCATGAGGTGCAGAGATATGATACCAAAGGTAATAACAAGGCAAAGCTTAGCCTTGCACAGAATTTGGGGGGGGGAGAGCTTAGCCCCGAGAGAAAAAGATAATGCAAGTTTAGAATAGAGCAACACTTATGCAAAGGGAGATAATGCTTAGCCTTATGCAAATAGGGAGGCAAGGCTTAGCCTCATGCGAGATTCGAGACAAGGCATAATCTCATGCAAAGAAAAGGCAATGCTTAGCCTTATGCAAATAGAGAGGCAAGGCTTAGCCTCATGCAAGATTTGAGACAGGGATTAGTCTCATGCAAAGAGAAGCCAATGCTTTGCCTTATGCAAATATGGAGGCAGGGCTTAGCCTCATGCGAGATTCGAGACAGGGCTTAGTCTCATGCAAATAAAAGGCAATGCTTAGCCTTATGAAAATCTGGAGGCAGGGCTTAGCCTCATGCAAGATTTGAGACAGGGTTGTCTCATGCAAAGAGAAGGCAATGCATAGCCTTATGCAAATAGGGAGGCATGACTTAGCCTCATGCAAGATTTAAGACAGGGCTTAGTCTCATGCAAAGAGAAGGTAATGCTTAGCCTTATGTAAATAGGGAGGCAGGGCTTAGTCTTATGCAAGATTTGAGATAGGGCTTAGTCATGCAAAGAGAAATAGCAAATGGGAGCATAATATTTCTTAGCTGGAGATATAAATTTGCGCTTGGCGGCCTGATTTAAGGCGCACGTACTGATAGTCCCCGCGTTTCTTAGAGTAGAACGACAAGAAACAACCTTGATAACCATCTTTTCGAATTTCCCGCGATAATGTTATGCTGATGACATCATACTCATGACATAGGCTTTTATGGCAACCAAGGCATCCCGCTGACTTGTCTTTTCAGCGTCTTTCAATGCACAGTCGATCCTCGTCCTTCTAAGCGATAATATCGCCGCCGATTCAGTTCCCAAAATGCATTAATTGTGCCTGCTGATACCTCTTTCAAGGACATTGATGGAACCATCGGTTGCGTTTTTCAAAAGATTATTGATTGTGCCCACCGGTTACTCTGCCCTTTCTTTATAAATACGGGCTTTCTGGAATCAATTCCTTATTCAAGTGTTCTTCAATCAGCCTTTCTTTCATTTCTTCTCTCCATCCTCATACACTATCATTTCCCATGTCTGAGGACCGTGGCCTCAAAGTTGCCTAGTGGCGTTCTCATCAGTTATTCCATGGCCTTTTTCTGGTGCCCCTCCTTATCGAGCGAGATTACACCAACTTGTTGTTGTTGTTGTTGTTGTTACTGCTGTCGCCATTGGCTTGAGACGAGTACATAAGGAGGCCAATCTCTTCCGTCTTTGGAAGGTATTTGGGCTATACACCGCTGCTCACGAGGGTGTTCGGACTATACACCGCTGCTCACCTTCCTACCCCAGCCTGGTGTAGCACTTCACCCCTTTTGCTTTCCGTGGGTTGAAGTGGTACCTCTGGACGGTAGCTTGCACGGCATAATGTCCCAAGAAGTGGACTCAAAGTAACCGTGCAAGTGAGGACGACGCCCGCCAAGTTTTCTACTGGGCCGTGATCTTCCTGGCCTGGTGAAAGCCTTTGCTCTTTGGCGGGCTATGACATTTTTTCATCCCTTTTTGCCTCTTCACTTTCCTCTTCTTCGTCTTCCCACTTTCCTCTTCTTCATCTTCTCCCTTGAAGATACCATTTTGGAGGGCCAAGATGAGACCCCGAGGAGGTGTCGGTCGAAGACACTGCTGCCGAGGATGCATACACGAGGGGATGGCGCTCGAAGATACTGCTGTCGAGGATAAATAACCGAGGGAATGGTGCTCGGAGATACTTCCACTGAGGATGAACCCGGGAGAATAGATTAGGCTCTAGGCCTTTCTTGTATATGTACCTTTTCTACTTCTTTGTTTCTGTGTAAGGACCCCTCGTGGGCTTTTGTAATCGAGTCTTTATGAATAAAAAATGTTTCTTTAATTCGTCTCTAATGTATACTATATTCCCTTTATCTATGCTTGTATAGAATCTAAGTGCATGACCTCATCGGTTGGTGCAAATATCGAGCCCGGGTTGGGCTGATAAACTCGAGTCGTTGGGACCCTGACTTCGAGTTGAATTGGAGTAGGACTTCGAACCCCCAAATCGAGACTTAGCCTTTAGACCCTACGATAATCTTCGAGGGGGGATTCGCTCGGAAGATCGAGAATGGAGACTGCCTTTAGGCTTTCGAGAACAGTCCCCGAGTGGGGGTTTGCTCAAACTCGGGCCATCTAGAAACTTTTCTTGAACTTAGTGTAGATAGCCTTAAGGTGTTGTAGATAGATCTCAGATGAGGGACTGCCCGGGTTTAGATGGTATCCCAAGGCCAAGCCCATATGATTGGAGTTTTAAGTGCTTATTTTCTCCTTGAGATGAGCCTTCGAAATCGGGTATCATCTCGAGTCTTGCAATGGCATTGATGGCCCCTTTGAGAGATCGTCGAGATCGGGTACCATCTTGTGACCGGCGATGATGCCAATGACTTTCTGGAGCCTATATTCTTTTTGATGGAGGTGCTCGAGATCGGTTACCATCTTGGGACTTGCAATGATGCCCAAGGTGTCCTGGAGCCTAACCTTTTTTTATGGAGGTCCTCGAGATCGGGTACCATCTCGGGACTTGCGATGATGCCCAATGCTTTTTATAGCCTAACTTCTTATTGATGGAGGTCCTCGAGATCGGGTACCATATCGGGACTTGCAATGATGCCCATGGCTTCCTGGAGCCTAACTTCTCTTTAATGGAGGTCCTCAAGATCGGGTACCAACTCGGGACTTGTTTGGTGCAGGGGTATCTGACCTCGAAATGTCACACGACGTTCATCAAATGGATGACACGGCTGCAAAGTGACCAAGGCGATCCTGCCGACACATCTTCCTAAAGTGATTTCAGCCAGCATTTTAATCGGCCTCTGAGGTAGGCGGATCATCGCCGTTTTTTCCATATATAGGGCTGCTTCCGCCCTTTTGTATATTCCACCATTCTGAGAAGTTACCCTTTTTTCTTGTGTTAGGCCTTTCATTATTTCAGTATTGACGCTCTGTCCCAAATTCCTGCTCCAGTTCTCCAATTTTGCTATAGTCATGACTGCTACATCAGGATCTGTTCGGCATGGAGGAGAGAGTTTCGTCTCCAATTCTCTCCTTGTTGTCTCGAGGCATTTTGCTTCGTGAGGGGATTTTTCGTCAGAAAAGTGCCCCGATGCTCAGGACCAATGGGAGCATACCTTGAAGTTTACTTCTTTGATAGGAGATGGACACCTTTAGTTGGTGAGGAAAAACTATGGACGGGGGGAAAAGGTAGTACTGCAGGTACCTTCCCTGGATGGGAGTATTACGGACCATGTCGAGGGGTTTCTAAATGTGTTCACATGTCCTTTCATGCTGGGCCCCCTTGATAGGGTTGTGCTTGACTTCTGTTGAAAGTATCATGTTACCTTGGCCCAGATTCACCTGTCATTTTGGCGGATAGAGCTGATGGTGAGGTTCTTTGGGGAGAAGGCAGGGCTTGAATTCATGCTTAGCCATCTTATCAGGCTATACCGGCCCTTTCATCATCGAGGTCTGCTAACCTTACAATGCCGGTCGACCACGCCTTTTGTTGTTGATGATGAAGAAGATGGGAGTCAGGAGTGGATGAGTCGATTCGTCTGAGCATGAACTGTTGATATTATCCCTGTAGAGTTTATGCCATTCCCTGAGGAATAGAATTATACACGTAAGGGGTACACTCGTGCCTTCGTAGTTTTTCAATTATGGCCAAAGGGTGTTCCATAAATGTGCCTTCTTTTCTTTTTCTACAGTGATTTCATGGATGCCGGGTGAGGTTCCTGATATTCTGGATTAGGTTCGGATGTTGGCGACCCACTCGACTTACAATGAGCGTAAATGGCGAGCTTTATCTAAGGATAGGTGGGAGGCAAAATACTACAATATGTGTTAGGTGATCTGTTCCCTTCCCTTCTTTTAGTTGGAAAAACACTTTCTCTTTCTGCGTACTAACCCTATTATTGTAGTCAACGGGGAGCCTTCCGAGGTGAGGCCGTGCCACCTTGGGGGGAAGAAGGATTGCTAGCTTCTGGGCTAAAGAATGATGACAATAAGCAAGAGATACCTTTCCAGGGCGATGGTGCTCGAAGTAAGGCGAACCTGGGCCAGGGGTCCGGAGTGGAAGTATTGACTGAGCCTACCGCGCCCATGATTTCTGGTTTTGGAGAGGTGGTTTATCCTCCGCTGTCGTCTTCTTTTTCCGTTGGAGGTACTTCAAGGGATACTCAAAACCCGGGATCATATGCACCGAGCGATCGTGTCTCGAACGGGGTCGAATCTTTCAGAGCTGAGGGAGCTAGGTTAGCAAATGTGCACTCGGCCTTCGAGGAAGCACAACGACTTCACTCCGTGGTGAGTTTTTGGCACATGTCTTTCGAGTTTTGCGCCTTGAGGCTCAACTTTGCTTAGATCATGATAATATCTTGGTTCGAATAGATATAATTACAAAGGTCAAGACTGAGCTCTTGAATCTAAAGGCCGAGGTTGTGGATGCCCGAGCTGAAGCTGTAATGAGCTGAACTAAGGCTGACTAGAAAGTGGCGGTCTATTTGAAGTATGCTGCCAATGCTCGGGCTAAGATGAGAAAGATCCTTGACCTTGAATATAGGAGCAAAGAATATGCTTGGTGTAAGTGTCGGAGGAAAACTCTCGAGGAGATCCGTGCTAGGGGATTTGACCTCTCGGAAGAGTTGACGCGGGGGAGGGCGGACGAGCATGGTGCTCGGTTACTTTTTTCCGATGCCTATGATAGTGAAGATAAGGCCAATAGGCTATCCCCCAAGGGGGATGTAGATTTTGCTTTCCGATTCTGAATATAGAATTTTTAAAGCATGTTTGTAAATGGAGATTGTATTTTTTCCCATGTATGTGTAAAGAGGAAACCTCACGGTTTTGTCTCTCTTGCATTTCTTTTTGCCTTAATTTTAGCCTGATGAACTGGTCTTTGAGTTGAGGGGAATCCTTAGATTCATGGTATGGCCTTGAGGCTCGTTGGGCTGGACCGTAGGCACTTATGCGCTCGGTCGATGCGACCTTTAGGTATAAGCTAGCGACAATGGCTTGGGAACTCCCCATTTTCTTCCCGTAACCGTCGGACTCATACTATCCTGAGGTCGAGCATCGATAGCCCTCGAGAGATGAAACTAGACAGTGATTTCGAGCCTTCGTGGCGTCATAACGATGAAAAATTAGACCCTCCGATTTTACCGTATACACTTTGTCTACTTGCTTTGCTCTGGAGACCCTGTTCGAGTTATCCTGGGTAACACCTGGCGGCCATAGAAATAAAGTTTTCAAAAATATGCACTTATTGATGGAATAGAATCATTTTATAAACATAGTTATATATAGTATCAAGTATATTAGATGAACTAACGACTGTGACACTTTTAGAGACACTACGGCTTTCCTTGCGTTAGAATTTTGAGGGTCCTCCTCAAAATTCTTCCCCAGTTTAGTAAGCGATCCTTCAGATGTTCTGTATGTGGCAAAGTTTGTTGGATCTGCTCCGAAATTTTGAGAATCCTTCTCAAAATTCTGCCCCAGTTACTTTATCGACTTCTGACTATCTTACACATGATGGCGTTGGTTGGACTTGCTCTGGAATTTTGAGGGTCCTCCTCAAAATTCTGCCCCAGTTTCTGATTCTAGGGAAATAAATATTTTTTTAAGATGTGACCGAACCCACAGGGCTGCCTACGTATCCCCTCTTAAACGGGAATCAGGTCAAGCGTAGTTTAGTTACATCAGATGAAGGAATGTAAACAATCTAAACATAATATCTCTTGACTATGTCTGAATTGATAGGTTTTGGCCAGACTTCTACGTCAATCTCTGCAAGTATGAGTGCCCCTCCTATTAGTACCCTATGAACCACGTAAGGACCTTGCTAGTTAGGTGAAAATTTCCCTTTGGGTTCATCCTGATATGGAAATATTCGCTTCAGCATCAGCTGCCCCGGTGTGAGCTGTCTTGGTTTGACCCTTTTGTTGAAAGCTCTGGACATTATATTCTGATAAAGTTGACCATGACACACTGCATTCATCCTTTTTCCATCTATGAGGGCTAATTGCTCATAGTAGCTCCTTATCTATTCTGCTTCACTGAGTTGGGCTTCTTGTATGATCCTTAAAGAAGGAATTTCTCCTTCGGCGGGAATGACAGCTTCGGAACCGTAAACCAGCAAACGGGGAGTTGCCCTAGTTGATGTGTGGACTATGGTATGGTATCCCAATAAGGTGAATGGTAACTTCTCGTGCCATTGCTTGTGATTTTCTACCATTTTCCTTAGTATCTTCTTGATGTTTTTGTTGGCAGCTTCCACGGCTCCAATTATTTGAGGCCTATATGTTGTGCAATTTTTATGCTTAATTTTGAAGGCTTCACACATGGATTTCATTAGATCACTGTTGAGATTGGAGGCATTATCAGTGATTATGGACTCGGGGGCAAATCGACAAACAATACAATCCCTGACAAAATCTGCGACGACTTTCTTGGTTACAACTTTGTAAGATGCAACCTCCACCCATTTTGTGAAGTAATCGATGGCCACTAAAATGAACCTATGCTTGTTTGAAGCAGTGGGCTCGATCGGACCGATGGCATCCATCCCCAAGTAGCAAAAGGACAAGGTGCACTTATTGCATTGAGTTCGTTTGGCGGAACTCGTATCATGTCTGCATGTATCTAGCATTTGTAGCATTTTTGAACATACCGTATGCAGTCTATCTCCATGGTCATCCAAAAGTATCCGGCCCTGAGTATCTTCTTTGCCAAGACAAAGCCGTTCATATGTGGGCAGCAGGTTCTAGCATGTATTTCCTCGAGCAATCTGGAAGCCTTTGGCGTCAACACACCTTAGTAGTCCTAGATTAGGCGTTCTCCTATACAAAATTCCTCCGCTTTGGAAGAAGTGATTGGACAACCTCTGAAGTGTGCATTTCTGAGTATGGTTTGCATGTTCCGGATATTCTCCTTTTGCTAAATATTCCTTGATGTCGTGTAACCATGGGTTTCCATCTGTTTCTTCTTCAACGTGAGCACATTATGCTGGCTGATTATGGATCCTCACTGGGATGGGATCGATGAAATTCTTGTCTGGATGTTGTATCATTGATGACTATGTGGCTAGTGCGTCTGCAAATTCATTCTGAATTCTGGGAACATGTTTGAATTCTATCTTCATGAACCTCTTCATCAGTTCTTGCACACGAAACATATATGGTAGTATCTTGGTGTTTTTGATATCCCATTCTCCTTGAACCTGATGTACCAGAAGATCTGAATCACCAATTGCAAGCAACACTTGTATATTCATATCGATGGCCAAATTGAGCCCCATGATGCAAGCCTCATATTTTGCCATATTGTTAGTGTACAAAAACCTAAGCTTTGCGGATACCAGATAATGTTGACCTGTCTCTGACACCAAAATCGCTCCAATACCCACTCCTTTAAAGTTTGTAGCTCTGTCGAAGAACATTCTCCAGCCATCATAGGCTTCAACAATGTCCTCTCTTACGAATGACACTTCTTCGTCAAGAAAATACATTTTTAGTGGTTCGTATTCTCCTCCCATAGGATTTTCAGCAAGATGGTCGACCAATGCTTGTCCTTTGACTGCCTTCTGAGTTACATAGATGATATTGAATTCACTTAACAATATCTTCCAGTTGGCTAACTCCCCGGTAGGCATAGACTTATGAAAGATGTACTTTAGAGGATCCATTCTTGATATGAGGTATGTGGTATAGGCACAGAAGTAATGCCTCAATTTCTGAGCTATCCATGTCAAAGCACAACAAGTGCGTTCTAACAGAGAGTACCGTGCTTCGTAAGGTGTGAACTTTTTACTCAAGTAATATATGACTTGCTCCTTTCTTCCTGTCTCATCATGTTGTCCCAAAACACAACCGAAAGCCTCATCTAGTATGGACAAATAGAGTAGCAAAGGTCTCCTAGGTTCGCGGGACTAGGACTAGTAGCGTGGACAGGTATTCTTTAATTTTGTCAAAAGACCTTTGACAATCTTTAGTCCAACTGGTTTTAGCATCCTTCCTCAACATGTTGAAGATGGGTTCACATATTAGTGTGGACTGTGCTATGAAGTGGTTGACGTAGTTGAGGCATCCTAGGAAGCTCATCACGTCCTTTTTGCTCTTTGGTGGTGGTAACTCTTGGATAGATTTAACCTTTTACGGGTCCAACTTGATTCCTCGACGGCTGACGATGCATCCCAACAATTTTCCTAGAGGAACCCCAAATGCACATTTTGCGGGGTTCAATTTTAAATTGTACCTCCGTAGCCTGTCAAAGAACTTCCTCAAGTCTGCTATGTGATCTGTGGCCCTCTTGGATTTGTTGATGATGTCATCAACATATACCTCTATCTCCTTGTGTATCATATCATGGATGATGGTTGTCATGGCTCTCATATAGGTGGCCCCAACATTCTTTAGACTGAATGGCATCATTTTGTAGGAGTTCACTCCCCATAGTGTAATGAAGGCTATTTTCTCTACGTCTTTTTCATCCATCCAAATTTGATGATAACCCGCGAAGCAATTTACAAAGGATTGGAGTTCATGCTTGGTGCAATTGTCGATCAGAATATGTATATTTGACAGTGGAAATTCGTCCTTGGGACTTGCTCTGTTTAAATCCCGATAATCAACACACACCCTTACTTTCCCATCTTTCTTTGGAACCGACACGTTGTTTGCTAACCAGGTTGGGTACTCAACTACCTTGAGGACTTTGGCTTTGATCTTCTTAGTGACTTCTTCCATGATTTTTAGGCTCATATCTGGTTTGAACTTTCTGAGTTTCTGCTTCACCGACGGACACATTAGATTGGTAGGCAACTTTTGAGCCACTACGGATGTGCTTAGGCCAGTCATGTCATCATATGACCATGCAAAAATTTCTTCATATTCTTTCAGGAAATGAGTGTATTCTTCCTTTTCTGAAGGTGATAGGTGAATGTTTATGTGAGTCTCTTTGATGGTTTCAGAATCTCCCAAATTGATTGCCTCGGTTTCGTCCAGGTTGGACTTAGGTTTGTTCTCAAAATTCTCAACTTCTCTGATAACTTCCTCATGTATTTCATCTTCTTTTTATGAGTCACTATCCTTAATTAAGTAGCTCATAAGAAATAGTAATGTTGTAGTGGGAAAATATAAAAGATAATAATAAATACTAAATAATGATGCATTAATTAAATTTTGAAAACACCCAAAATAGGTACGACTCGATGACTCAAGCAATTATTTCGAAACAAAATGCGTCATTAAAACAAAATACTTTAATTATCTTAAATGCCTAAAATAGCTACTAAAACAGGTCACGCTAATTGCCAAGCTACCTAGGAACTCGAGGCGGTGATAAGTTTCTCCACCTAGCTTTCTTCTATTCTCGACAACCGAGACAGTTTGACTGGTGTAAATGGGATTTCTTCCATCTCCGTGAATGATTACCTCCTGATGGTTCCATTCGAATTTCACGGCCTGGTGTAGCGTAGAAGCCACAGCCCCAAAAACATATATCCAATGTCATCCCAGTAGAAGATTGTACGTAGCAGATATATCTAATACTTGAAACTCAACATCGAAACAAGTCGGGCCCATCTGCAAACAAAGGTTAATTTCCCCAATTGTGGCCCTTTGTGACACGTCAAATGCTTTCACATTCATACTCCCTACTCGTATCTCATGGAAATCTTTGCCCAACCTCTTCAAAGTAGTTAGTGGACAAATGTTGAGGCTCGAACCCCCGTCTATTAAGACTCTGATGATGAATTTGTCCTCAAATTGTACTGTGATGTGCAATGCCCTATTGTGACTTAATCCTTCAGGTGGTAGTTCATCTTCGTGGAAGGTGATCATGTGACTTTCCAGTACTTGCCCTACCATATTGGCCATTTCTCCACTGGTGATGTTGTTAGGTACATAAGCTTCATTCATCACCTTCATCAGAGCATTCCTATGCGCCTCAGAATTTTGCAATAGTGACATGATGGACATCTGGGCGGGAGTCTTGTTTAAATGATCAATGATAGAGTATTCTCTTGCCTGTACTTTTCTCCATAGATCGTCTGGACTAGTTTCAATAACGGGTTGTTTGGTAGCAGCTTCCTTCCTTGTTCCTCCCA
The DNA here is from genome assembly GCF_000715075.1 of Nicotiana tabacum. Taxonomy (NCBI): domain Eukaryota; kingdom Viridiplantae; phylum Streptophyta; class Magnoliopsida; order Solanales; family Solanaceae; genus Nicotiana; species Nicotiana tabacum. The sequence goes on from NC_134085.1 coordinate 15,351,491, forward strand.
AATTTTCGGGTGTATAGATCCTTCCAGTTCTGATCATCCCCTGTACGGCACCAGATTCTTCCATCTTTGATTTTCCCTTTCTCTTAGCTTCGACAACGTAATCCTAAGGTATGGCGATGGGCTTGAAAGGAGGTGTGGGTGCTTCCGTCACAGTGAAGGGTGTGGATACTTCTACTTCAAATGGAGAGGGTGTAGTCACAAGTGTTGTTACTTCAATTTCAAAAGGGACTGATGCGGCTACTTCAACTTCCACTAGTGGCTATATCTGTACCATAATAGGAGTGAGTGTGACTGTAGGTGTTTACCGTGAAAATAGTAATAATAATTAAATTTGATTATAGGACTCTAAAAATACATGATCTATTATTATGCTAGTTGTTAAGTAGTTGATGCTATGTATGTGAGACTTAGAAACGAAATGAGAGTTAAGGATAAGGTGATAACCAAACCGATAGGTTAACAATCGAGGCCTCGAGCTTGTTGATTCGGTGGCCTCGAGGTCGATTTCGGAGCTCGGCATGGAGCTATGACTAACATGTATACGGTAAAATCGGAGGGTCCAATTTCTCATCATTAAGGGGTTTTGGGAAGTCATATCGAGATCTCGAGGCTGTGGGGTGATAAGTTGGTATTTTTACCAACTTATTTTGTCTTTAAACCTATACTTTTGCTATGTTTGAGTGATAAAATCGTGTGTTTAATGTCATTTACTTCTATTTTACAGGTTGTATGTGATTTAGAGGTAATGGTGAAGAAACCAAGTAAAAACAAGTCAAAAAGGAGCTAAATTGGACAATGAAAAACTGCCCAGTGGTTTACTCTTCACGAACGCGAAGGTACTACGTGAACGTGAAGAAGTAGGCAGCTAGAACTTCGTGAACGCGAACATGATGAAGCAGAACATGAACCTTTGCAAACGCGAAGGTGTGAATGCGAATGCGATGAATGTGGAAAGCAAACCTTCGCGAACGCGAAGGCGTGACCGCGAACGCAATGAGGAAACTGGGAGTGAAAACTGGATAGTTTTGGAATTTTACATTTTTGACCCCAAACCCTTTAATACCCAAACCAGCTCATTTGTAACATATCTTTGGCTTATTTTCAGTTCGTAGGGCTAGAGAGAACAAGTTTTGGAAGCTAGGGCTTTGCACACACACTGGTCTTGAAGATTTAAAGCTTTTGGTTGAGAATTTCTTACCCATTTATGTTGCTTTCTTCATTTCCTTGCTTTGTATTGTATATCTAAGTGTGTAGTATTTTATCCAACACTTGAATCTTGTTTATGGAAATATTATTGTTTGAAGTGTGGATTAAATACCTTGTTGTACTTATGTATTGAATGATTTTTATCCTATTATGAAGTGAGTTATTGTTTATTTAATTATTCTTGTTCTTTAATGTTTCCAAAGGGAATAGCTAACTCTAGGACTCGCCCACTAACTCCGAATTAATTTTGGAAAAGATAATTTGGGGTTGGGAAAGATTAATTAACAAGAACTTGAGGTTTTAACCCTCATTTTATAGATTCTACCTAGGGATATGATTGAACTACTTGTAGCCATTTCGGGTGTGCTTAATCTCTTAATTGAGTTAGGGATAATTCAATTAGGAAGTCATGTTAGCCTTCAGAAGAAGCTAATTAAGAATTATTATCCGTGGCTAATTAATATAAACTCGCTCATATTCGTAAAATCATGAAATACATTGGATAGTTACTTGAGTGTAATTCCCAATGCATCCATACTCGTAGCCATTGATCAGTTTACTTGCTTTCTAGGTTTACATTTCCGCATTTAGCTATAAAACATTTTCTCAAATCAATTCTTAGTGTTTGGCATTGCGTGATAAGTGATAATTCTCTTACATTCCTAATCGCCTACATATTGTTCTCTGTGGGATTCAACCCCGACTCATAGTTGAATAAATTTTATTGCATGCAACCGTGTCCATTTACTTTTTCGTAGTGGATTTGGACGTCACCAAAATTGGCGCCGTTGCCAGGGAACAATTTGGCATAATTTAGGTTGTTTGAAAAATAAGCGTAAGTGCTTTGGTCCAAACTTGTGAATATTTGTGTAATTAATTTTTCTTACTTTGGTCTATTTTCTTGTTTGTTTCTTGTATATTCTCTTATTTCTGAAAAAATGGCATTATATAATGAAAATTGGTCGGATGGTGGTTATTCATACTTTGATGAGCCTTGTCCTTATTGTGGAGGACCACACTCGTGGCAAAATTGTTTAAATTCTCCCGGGGGTGGATTGTGCGCACAATCTAAAACCCATGAGTGGAGTATTTCTAATAAGTGTGGTTTCCAAAATGGTCATTGGGATGATTGTGCTTATTTGTCCTTCCCTTCTCCAAGCCCCAGCTATGATGATTCTACTTTTTGTGATGAAAATGATAGGGCTATGGAAATGGAAGAAGTTGAGCATGGCCGAAATAGAGAGTTGAAGCTCATGTTAGAGTGCTTACTTGAAGGAGAAAACAAAGAACAAAGTGCCTTGGAGGAGCTTTTGGAGAATAATCTCCAAAATGACTTGGCACTTGAAAGGTTGAACTTGAAAATGGAGGAAATGCTTGAAGCTTTAGAGGTCCAAAAATCCTCGGAAGTTAATGATAGCCACGAATTTTCCTTAGATGTGGAAGCCGGAAATCCTTCCTTAGCACTTGATCAAAACCAAGAAGAACTCTCAAATGTTCAAAATGAGAAGATGATGCTCATGTTGGAGACCATTCTTGAAAATGAGGAGAAGCATAACTTTGCACTCGAGGACTTGAAACAAGGCTTGACTTACAATGATGAACATATCCACACTTTGGAAGATCAAATGTAAATATTGGTTGAGACTCACTATGCCCACCAACTTGAGAGTGTGGAAGGAAGCAAAGAAGAGTCCAATTCCGAGGAAGAAAGTGAGCTTTACTTTGAGGATTCAAGAATTGAACGTCCGCCAGCCGACTCCATGAGTGTTAGTGATGCCAATAAAAATATGGAATTAGAGTCATCTGGTGTAAATGAAAAATTGGTTGAAATTGACTCTAGTTCGGGGGAAAAAGAGGACGTCAAAATCCGAGAAAATTTGCAAGTTGGAGGTTTGAAGTCACACTCCAAGCATTTTTCAACATTAGAAGTATGTGGTGATATGGAAGTTGAACTGCACTGATCAATGAAGAAATGCGAGGAGGAAACCTCATACCATACATCCTACAATTTGAGGGAACAAGAAAGCAAAATGACATTCCTCACATGAGAGCCAAGAAGTGCAAAATGAAGAATTTAAGGCTTGGCTTGATCATCGACTTACCACCCCCTATTGCTCTTGGTCACAAGCTTGATTCCAAGCTAGGTGCCCAGTTCATGTCATCCAAGTGGCGAAAAAAGTGGTAAAGCTGACTTGCGTTGTGCCACGACGTTAAATGCGGCGCTTGGTGGGAGGCAACCCATCGGTTTTTCAAAATTTTAGTCATTTTTAAAATTTTCATTTTTAGAATAGCCTAGAATATTATTTATAACTAATCTGCCAAGTTTTAGATTTTTTGGAGTTGATTTGTGCAGGTCGGAGTGTTTTGGAGAGCCAAAACCAATAGCTGCAAGAACTATTGAAGTGCAGGAGAAAGTTACTCTTCGCGTTCGCGAGTACCCTTCGCGTAGGTTTAGAAAACTATAACCCTTCGCGTTCGCATTCAATTCACTCGCGTTCGCGGCCTTTGACATGGTTTACCCTTTGCGTACGCGGACAAACCTTGCGAACGCATAGGGTCGGGTAAGTGTAAATACAAATTAGCTATCGGAAACGAACAAATTCACCCTTTTTTCTCAAACAACAATCCCCTCTACTCCTTAAGCCCCAAAATCAATTCATCCATAATCTTCAAGTTTCTTGCAATTTTTCATCTCCATTCTCAAGGTACGTGATTTCTTCGCTTCCCTCTTAAATTTCTCTTTTCCTTCTTAGTGTGAAACAATGGAAGAACATCCATGGTTGATTGGTGCTTAGGGTTCAAAAATTTTGTGATCTTAAAATGTCAAATTTGTATGTGCAATTGGTTGTGCTTGCTGGGTGAGGTTGGTTGAATATGAGTGTTTGTCTTTCAAGAAAAATTTGGGCAAGATCTACTTTTAAATTGTCTGTAATTGAACAAAGAAAAGTGGGCACCCCAACTATTTGAAGAAAAGCCTGAAAGAAAACATGTTCTGGGCGAGGAAGATGACCTTCGCGAACGCGAGGGTCTTCCCGCGAACGCAAAGGCAAAACATTAGGGGCAGAAAATTTTGACCTTCGCGAACGCGATGGTCTGCTTGCGTACTCGAAGGTCTAATTCTGGGCAAAATATTTTTGCTCTTCGCGAACGCGATGGTCTACTCGCGAACGCGAAGAGTAATCACTAGCAGTCCCAAAATTGGGAAAAAAATAGTAGCTTCGCACAACTCTGCCCAGAACCTTTTTCGCCCATTTCTTCGGCCTAAATACTTCCTAATACATCATTTTAAGTGTCTGTATGAGCTTTTAACATTGTTGGTCTATTTTGTAGGTACTTTGGGCATAAAATGGATCCGGAACACAATGAAATTGAGCACAAACATGTCTTTGGACCTGGACAAGAGGAAGCTTTTGATCATGAGCGGTTTCTATCTGCAGCATGTGAGCGGAGATACGATGAACTCTTGTCCAAGACCATCGTCCGCGAAAGAGGCATAAACTTGGAAAAAGTCGAAGCTAAAATGCCGGGATTCTACACACCCTTGGTAGAAAACAGGTGGATTTGTTTTGCCGAGCAACCAAATAATGCCAACCACACAATAGTTCTGGAATTCTATGGAAACGCCTTGAGGACCGACTTCCAAGGTGCCTTGGTTACTACTGTGCGGGGCGTGCAAGTCCACTTCAGCTCTGAGATAATCAATAATATTTATGGCCTTCCCAATGTTGATAACGAGGTCTATAGAGACAGAGCCAATGTAGGAGAAAATCAGTGGCTAGTGGATAAGCTACATGATGGGGTTACCCCGAAGTGGCTGACAATGCACAAGGGAGTTGATTCTCTAGATTTCATGGCTGAGGCAAAGAAATGGCTCTCCATTATCTATTCAAGAGTGTCGCCCTCTACAAATGACACTGATGTGACACCAGACAGGGCATTGATAATTGCTGCTATCATGGATGGACTACCTGTGAACGTGGGGGAACACATTGTTCGAGATTGAAGAAGCCACTCATAGGAGGTCCAAGAGCCTCTTCTTCCCATCCTTGATCACTAGACTTTGCTATGATGATGGGGTGACTCAACACCCCAATGATGTTGAGAAAGGTCTGGGAAAGCCGATGATCCATCTCTTGCTGAAAAGGGGACTTAGTGATAAACAGAAAAAGAGGAGAATTGATGTTGCTTCCTCTTCATTTGGGCAGTTCTCTAAGGCCACCACTGATCCCGCCGGATCCTTTACACCTTCATCAGGGTCCTTTGACCCTATGGGACCACTCCAGTCTGGTCCTCACACTATGCGCTACTTATCTAGTCAGATATATGGAGTAGATACGCATGTTAGGCAGCTTATAGCTGGCCTTCCCACTATCCCACCTGGGGCTGGCACATAACTGGGACTGCTGCCCCACCATCCATGGCGGATGTGGTCAAAAAGCAAAAAGAAATCACGAGCAAGATGGAGGCCATTAACACCAGGTTGAAGAACATGAGTCGCCGGCAAGGAAAGATTGAAAAGAGGCAGAGAAAATTCATGGAGCATGAGAAGAAGAAAAGCAAACTGCTGTCCAAGATGATGCAAACGCTGAGCACATTTTGTGGGTCACATGAATCGGAGGATGAGGATGATACAGACTTAGAGCTCAAATTTCCCACCACCTCCAGTTCCGACTGAGGCAGTATTCAGGGAGCACTTTCCACCATTTTACTCTATCATGTTTAGTTGCATTGGGGACATTGCAACATCTTTAGTTGGGGTGGTTTCTTGTATAACTGTTGTTCTTGTATAATTATGGATAACTGTGGGTATGCAAGATTGGTACTTTGGTTGTTTTCATTTTGTTTAGTATATTTAATGTGATGTGTGATGTTATTATGTTTAGTAGCTTCTTAATTTTTTATTTTTATATATATTTATGCTTTAGTTACTTGATGTTTATTAGCTTCTTAATTTTTTTTTAGCTTCTTAAATTTTTTTTATATAGTATGTTTGATGTTAGTGGCGATATCCTTGGTTTTGTTTGTACCATGGTTCTTTTTCCAAGGATGCCAATTTTCTTCTTGAACCGGGTAATTATAGAAAATTTTTGTCGACTTTTTCCGATGATGGATAGATAGACAACTTCCTTAAGGGAATTAGTCTTGTAGTTAAATATAACTTATGTTAATTTAGGAAAAATAAATGGTTTGAGTTGGGGTTTGTTCCCATTGACCAAGTTTTGGCTTGCTTGGTACCAACATGATTTAAACCTCGACATATGAATTTTTGGTTGTTGAAAAAAAAAATTGAAGCAAAAATGTATTGACTTTTAGACTCAAATTTTCGCTCTTTGATTCACTAAATAGCTCATATGCTATATGCAACCTCTTTAAGTCATTGGTTTCAATTGGATTTTGGATTTGTATTCCACTTGAGTGTTCATGTGCCATGTGTGGTGAGATTTATTGTGAGTTCTTTTGCATTACTTGTAGTCTAGAACTTGCCCGGAATGTGCTTCAAGGCAAAATCATAGACTAACTTGGTTTGAAAAATGATATTAGGCCTTCCTTGGACCACTATTGTGCCTTAAATTTCCTACCTTAACCGAAAGCCTAAACTACAACCCTTTAAGTCCTAATTGATTTTGAACCAATTTGTCTACATTAGTGGAGGAATACATGAAGGGCAAGCCTATGGTACTACTTGTATGCATTTGAACATCTTTTTGAGAGAGAGTTAATTCTTTCCATTTGATATCCCATTTTTATTTTGAATTAATATTTATGAGTGTGGGATCCTCTCTTAAATGTGAGGGCACATGAGATTTGAGTTGTGAATTTAATCCTATTTTCAATTGGAAGGAATGACCAAAGAAAGTTAATTGTGATAGAGAGGCAAATTCTGAAGCTTTAGTGTCATGACTTGATTACTACTTTGATTTGCATTAGTGTTTGAGAACTTGGAGTGTAATGAAGTTCATGAGAAGTGCTTGATAATTCATATGCTTTGTGCTTAAAGTATACCTTTTTGGCTCAGCATGATAAGGATGCAATGTTGAGTTAAGTACTTGGGAGGAGATTTTGTCGCTTTCATTGCTTGAGGACAAGCAATAGTTTAAGTTTGGGGGTTTGATAAGTTGGTATTTTACCAGCTTATCTTGTCTTTAAACCTATACTTTTGCTATGTTTGAGTGATAAAATTGTGTGTTTAATGTCATTTACTTCTATTTTACAGGTTGTATGTGATTTAGAGGTAATGGTGAAGAAACCAAGTAAAAACAAGTCAAAAAGGAGCTAAATTGGACAATGAGAAACTACCCAGTGGTTTACTCTTCGTGAACGCGAAGGTACTACGCGAACGCAAAGAAGCAGGCAGCTAGACCTTCGTGAACGCGAAGTACAAACGCGAACGCGATGAAGCAGAACATGAACCTTCGCGAATGCGAAGGTATGAACGTGAACGCGATAACTGAGGAAAGCAAACCTTTGAGAACGCGAAGGCGTGACCTCAAACGCGATGAAGAAACTGCATGTGAAAACTGGGCAGTTTTGGAATTTTACATTTTTGACCGCAAACCCTTTAATACCCAAACCAGCTCATTTGTAACATATCTTTGGCTTATTTTCAGTTCTTAGGGCTAGAGAGAACAAGTTTTGGAAGCTAGGTCTTTGCACACACACTTTGGTCTTGAAGATTTGAAGCTTTTGGTTGAGAATTTCTTACCCATTTATGTTGCTTTCTTCATTTCCTTGCTTTGTATTGTATATCTAAGTGTGTAGTATTTTATCCAACACTTGAATCTTTTTTATGGAAATATTATTATTTGAAGTGTGGATTAAATACCTTATTGTGCTTATGTATTGAATGATTTTTATCCTATTATGAAGTGAGTTATTGTTTCTTTAATTATTCTTGTTCTTTAATGTTTCCAAAGGGTTTAACTACCTCTAGGACTCGCCCACTAACTCCGAATTAATTTTGAAAAAAACAATTTGGGGTTGGGAAAGATTAGTTAACAAGAACTTGAGGTTTTAACCCTCATTTTATATATTCTACCTAGGGATAGGATTGAACTACTTGTAGTCATTCCGGGTGTGCTTAATCTTTTAATTGGGTTAGGGATAATTCAATTAGGAAGTCTTGTTAGTCTTTAGAAGAAGATAATTAAGAATATTATCCGTGTCTAATTAATATAAACTCGCTCATATTCGTAAAATCATGAAATACATTGGATCGTTACTTGAGTGTAATTCCCAATGCATCCATACTTGTAGCCATTGATCATTTTACTTGCTTTCTAGGTTAGTTTACATTTCCGCATTTAGGTATAAAACATTTTCTCAAATCAATTCTTAGTGTTTGGCATTGCGCGATAAGTGATAATTGTCTTACATTCCTAATCGCCTACATATTGTTCTCTGTGGGATTCGATCCCGACTCATAGTTGGGTAAATTATATTGCATGCGACCATGTCCATTTACTTTTTAGTAGTGGATTTGGACATCATCCTGGGGTTGCGGTCGAGCTCTCTCCCACGATTTTCATTTACGCTCGACCCAATGACAATGCCGAGGATGGGGAATTCCCGAGGCGAGCAGGTAGCACTGGCAGAGTCTGGTGTCATGTCTAGCCGTCCCATCTCCGTATCTTTATGATTAATGCATTCTGTACTACGTTGTATTCCCTTCCTATATAAAGGAAATCCTCACCACTTTGTAAGGGGCTGCTGTTACTTTAACTATTCCACACAAGATCAATAACAACTCTCTCTTTTTTCTCTCTAACTTACTCGCTCGAGATCATCACTTTCATTTATTGTTTTCATACTCATTCTTCATTCATTGCTTGTTATTGGCTATAAAGAGCCTCCTTTAATTATATCCTAGCTGTAGCCCCTTCCCGATTATCCCCGATCACTCGATCCCGAGCCTAAACATCGACTTCGAGGCCCTTCCTCGGTTAGTCCGAGGTCCGAATAGCATACCCCTCGGTTTGATTATAACCTTGCTTTAGTTCGTATTTCGCCGAGTGCTCGGGATGTTTTATCGGAGGAGTCATTTTTATGAAGGTGCCGAGTTTCTTTTGGAGTGTGAGATGCTTTGATAAAAGATATTCTTTGATTACTTGGTATAAGTGTACATGTTTTCGTCGTCGGCGGCCCGGCTATATGGACACGGTTCGTTCAACCGTTTGACCCGGTACATCATTTTCTTATTGGGACCCCATTTGGCGTTTCTTAGATTTTCCGAGTGGATGGCCTTCCGGGGGATGCCTTCCAGTGTTCGAGATTGATTGCAAAAGAAGCCTTGAATACTTGTCGAGTCTTCCTTAGGTAGCATGTGAATGTTGCCTCGTTAAAAACCTTACCGGTAAAACCCTTTTCGGGATAAAAACTCGGCCAAAACCTTGCCGGTAAAACCCTCTTTGGGCTGGGTTAGTGCTTTGACTGCTTTGCGCGGGCGCTGCATAAGGGTTAGTGTGAAATATAAAATGAATAGGGAGAGGGTTATACCTTAGTGTGGGATGTGCCGGCGACATTTCGAGGTCCGATATGTTCTACTAGCTTGTGATGAGGATGCGGTACGGTCCTTTTCTCTGTTTAATCATGCTTAACCGAAGATGTAGTTTGATTACCCTTTGGCCCCTCTGCAGGTGGAGGTATTGGTGCCGGCTCCACATCGTGCACCACGAACATTTCTCTTGTCGCATGTTGTTCCCCATAGACAGTTTTAATTCCATCCTTTGTCAGGAATTTTATCATTTCGTGGAGGGTGGATGGTACTGCTCTCATGCAATGTATCCACGGCCTCCCAAACAAGGCGTTGTACCTCATGTCTCATTCGATAACATGGAATTTGACATTCTGGGTTGTGCCGGCCATGTTGATGTGAGGGTGATTTCTCCTTTAATTGTTTCATTTTCCATGTTGAATCTATTGAGGACTCGAGTGGCGGGCATGATTTGGTCAAGTAGTCTGAGCTGCTCTATTACCCTCGACCAGATAATGTTGGCCAAGCTACATGGATCTATGAGTATACATTTTATTTGAAAAGTGTTTACAAGGAAACAGATTACTAGTGCATCATTGTGGGGTTAAGACCAAGTCTCGGTGTCCTCTTCGCTGAATGTGAGGGCATCCCTGGGTTTGCTTTTCTCTAGTGATGGATATTTTTGTCCTTGTCATCACGGGTTCCTGTGGGGCATCTATTCCTTCAAAGATCATGTGGACGACATGTTGTGGCTCATTTGTTTAGTTCTTCTTGGCTGCCTCTCTTTCTCGAAACTGATTTTTGGCTCGGTCGCTGAGGAATTCCTGAAGGTGACCTTTGTTAAGTAGTCGGGCTACCTCTTCTCGGAGTTGGTAGCAATCCTCAGTCATGTGGCCGTGTGTGTTGTAAAATTCACACACTAAGTTATGATTCCTTTGTGAAGGATCTGATTGTACATGCCTGGGCCACCTGGCGTCTCTGATTTTACTGATGGCGAACACGATGTCCGATACATCAACGTTGAAGTTGTATTCTGATAAGTGAGGTGCCTCCATTGGCCCTGCGTTCCTACCGAATACGGCTCTGTTGATGAGTCCTCGAGGATTCTGTCCTTGGTCTATCCTTCAATCATTGCGAGGTGGGTTACGCCTCGGGGCGTTCCTTCTATCTTCGGTGTATGGCTGATATCTTTCTTTTTTTGCCTTCAGCTCCTTCGTCAAAAGCCTCTTTGGGTATACTGAGCCCGAGGGGGCTCCTAGATGGTCCTCTTCGACCCTGATCTTCGACTGATATCGGTTGTGGACGTCCGACCAAGTCACAGTGGGGTACTCGGCCAAATTTTGTTTTAACTGCTTTAAAGCCATCGAGCTTCGTTCATTTAGACCTTGAGGGAAGGCCTGCACTGCCCAGTCGTCGGAGACTAGCCGTAGTTCCATTTGTTCCATTTGAAAACGAGATACGAACTCTCGCAGCATTTCGTTCTCCCTCTGCTTTATCTTGAACACGTCAGATTTCCTTGTTGCTACTTTGATGGCACCGGCATGTGCCTTAATGAAGGAGTCTGCCAGTATGGCAAATGAGTCTATATGATTAGGAGCTAGGTTGTCATACCAAATCATGGCCCCTTTCGAGAGTGTTTCCCTAAACTTCTTTAGTAAGACGGACTCGATATCGTCATCCTTTATGTCGTTGCCCTTCACTACGCAAGTGTAAGCAGTAACATGCTCATTGGGGCCTGAGGTCCTGTTGTATTTTGGGAGGTCTGGCATTCTGAACTTCTTTGGAATGGGTTTCAGAGCCACTTCCTCTAGGAACGGCCTTTATATGAACTTCTTCGAATCCACACCTTTTAGGAGCAAGGGTGCACCCGAAATTTGGTCGAGCATGGAGTTGTAGGTCTCGATTTTCTTGTCGTTGGATTTTATCATTTTCTCGCCCGATTCGATCCTTCTAGTGAGGTCCTCGAGCATATTTACGATGACGGGATCGGTCATCGACCCGTTATTGCTCGATCTCTCCGGTACCTATTCGGCTGGGGGAGTCGTCCCTGGTGCTACCGTGCTAGGAATTTTCCGGTGACTTTGCAGCTGAGCAATAGCCAACTGTTCTGCCTGCAACATTTCAAAAATAACATGAAGGCTAACCTCCCGTTCTTCTCTAGTTGGGTTTTTCTAAGCTTCTTGTGGATCCCCTTGGTGCACGCTCCTGTCAGTGTGGGAGCTTATGTCGATGTGTTGGGCGTCGCGTGAGACCGCGTCCACGGGGATTGGTTCTGGTGCATTCCCAGAGTTTTGTGGTGGCACACCAACACCTGGAGCAGCCACACCATTTTCTCTATGGTCCTCAAGATTGTTGTTTTCACCTCCATTCACTAATTTAGACATTTCGACCTAAAATCGAAGATCTTGGACAAGAGAAAGCGTGAAAGATAACTTGCGTTATGTAGTAAAACCAGCAAGAAAATAATCACTATTATTTTTAGCCCCACCATGGGTGCCAAACTATTTACTGTGAAAATGGTAATAATAATTAAATTTGATTATGGGACTCTAAAAAAACATGATCTATTTTTATGCTAGTTGTTAAGCAGTTGACGCTATGTATGTGAGGCCTAGGAATGAAATGAGAGTTAAGGATAATGTGATAACCAAACCGATAGATTAACAATCGGGGCCTCGAGGTCTATTCCGGAGCTCAGCTTGGAGCTACCGAAGGTGGTTGAGGTATGACTAACAGTTATAATAAGATCAACAAAGGCTCTTTATGGCCAATGATAAGCAATAAATGATGAACAATAATGAATATAATGAATGGAAGCAATAATATCAAGAGAATATGTTATAGAGCAGAGAGAATGTTCTTGTATATTTCATGTGGAGCAACTGAAGCAACAGAGGTCTCTAAAATGATAAGGATCTCCTTTATATATGAGGGGAATCCCAACATAGTACAAAATGCATTAATTACAAAGGTATGGGGATAGGACAGCTAGATGATACCTTGATTCAGGGTTAGGGTAGTCTACTAGGCTCTGTCAGTCCTAGCCATGTACCTTGGAAACTCCCCATTTATACCATAGTCGTGGTCAACATTATCCCAAGGTCGGGCGTCGACGAACCTCGAGGGAGGAAACTCGACCATAGCCTTGTAGCCTCGAGGCTTCGAGATGATCTTCTGAGGTGCCTCGAGGACGAGGAATTGAACCCTCTGATTTCACCGTATACAGCAGGTTTAGAGTCAGCATATTCCCGAATAAGCCCAATCGACCCCTCAGGATCCCATTCTTCATCAGATTCTATCACATTTACTCCTTCACCCCTATGATTTAGGAGGGGATTGTTGCGAACATTTGGTGCGGATTCCTTTGCTTGTATAACTTTGGTATCAATCAGGGTTTGAATCTTGTCTTTCAGAGTGCGACATTCATCAATAGTATGCCCTTTCATGCTAGAATGATACTCACATGTTTTGTTTGTTTTGACCCATTGGGAGGCGTTTTCCATGGCAACAGCAGGAATAAGGGTGACATATCCGGCAACCTTCAGCCTTTCATATAGCTGGTTAATGGGTTCAGCAATAAGGGTGTATTGTCTAGGTGGACTGCGATCAAAATTGGGTCTGGGTTTTTGATAGTTTTGACGTGTTGGAGGTGAATGATAATAGGTTGGTTATGTGTTATAAGCGTGATAGGCGATAGCGATTTGAGAATATCTGGGAGGTGAGGGTTCGTATATGGGTGGAGGTATTTGGTATATGAGTGGAGATTTTGGTCCTTGGGCCACCATTACTGCCCCTACTTCTTTCTTCTTTGATATACCCCCTGACTGCAATCCTTTGTTTGTGGCCTGCAATGCCTCGAAATTGGTTACCATCCCACTCTTGATTCCTTCTTCAATCCTTTTCTCGAGTTTAATGATGTCGGAGAACTTGTGATTTTTGATGATCATTAACCTTTTATAGTATTGTGGATCCTGGGCCATGACAAAAAATTTGTTCATATGTTCTTCCTCTAGTGCTGGCCTGACTTTTGCAGCTTTTGATCACCATCGATTAGCATACTCGCAGAAAGTCTCTATTGGTTTCTTCTTTAGATTCTGTATATAGAAGACATCCGGTGCGTTCTCTATGTTAAACCTGAATCGATCCATGAAGTCCGACACCATGCTTACCCAATTAACACAATTCTTGGGATTTTGACTTATGTACCAAGATAGGGTGTCTCCAATGAGACTCCTCATGAACAGCTTCATGTGAATCCTTTCATATTTCCCAACTCCCACGAGCTTATCACAGTATGTTCTCAAATGTACCTTTGGGTCACCCATTCTATCAAACATCTCGAACTTAGGGGGTTTGTAACCCTCCGATAGTTCCACGTCTGGCTGAATGAACAGATCCTCATAATTCAGACCTTCAATTCCTTTGCCTCCTTCAATACCCTGGACTCGGCTTGTGAGCTTCTTGATATCCTCTGCCATGTTATTAATGAGCAGGTCCTTCTTGGCGTATTTTGGAGTGTATGAGATTGGCTGAGTAGAGTGAGGTAAGGTTTCCACGTATATGGGATTGTTTTGATGGGTGCCAGGAATTGGAGTGTAGTGGTGATCATTAGTTGAATTTCGCTGATTAGTGATAGGTTGTGGGATATTCTGAGGAGTATGGTAAGTAGTTTGTGGGTATTGGGTAAGGGGATGTTGTTGTAGAGGTGGAGTGGGTATTGGTGGAGGATTAGGATTTTGAGTAGGAGTTGCGTATTGATGGGGTATGGAGGATTTTGTGGATGTTGGTTTGGTATGCTCTAAGGAGGTACTGGGTTTTGAGCATTTTGTTGGTTAACGTCTGGGACGTTTAGGGTGAGGGAGAGGTTTGCCAAGTTGTGGACCTGCTCAAGTTCTCCTTGAAATTCTAGTATTTTCTGTTCCAATCGTAGAACCAAATCATTCTGGATCAGAGTACTCCGACTATCTGAAGTTTCAACATTTTCCACGTGCGCGACATTTTCTTTTCGGATACCACTTATATCATCCATCTTATCATTTCCCTTGCTTTTTGAATTACTTGGAGGAGGAAGAGGAGGAGGGCCTCTGGATCTAGTATGATATGCTGATGATGCCAGTATGTGCGAACCAATCTTAAGGGATGTGAATAATCAAAATAAAGAAAAAAACAAAAAGGTAAACAAGTCAGTAAGGATTCTGAGAAGCATTTGTAGTATTTAAACACATAATGCGGGAATGTAAATTCGCGTCCTAATTTGGGGACCTCGTTGTGCCCGAGGTAGGCCTAGCGACAAGTAGATTTGGGGAGATTTAGTGCTGATAAATGCCTCATTTCATTAATGTAATAAATAAGACGATCTTAAAAACGATGACAAATAAATGAGTTACTAATGGCATCTGCCTTATTACATTCGAATTCCAAAATGACTTAAAAAGATAAACCTATACTTGGTCCCTGAGGGACCTTCCCTATATTTGTCCCTCTTGGCTCCATCAATCAGATTCCCCATGTCGTGCATGTCCAGCAGCAAGTATGACATTGCTAGGTGTCCTCCTTCATTTCCCTCTTCATTCTGACAGTCTACAGCCATTTTCCTCATCTTCCCTTCTAGTTCCATCAGACCCTGCTCCAAATATTCCAACCTTTCTATTGACCTTGTAGCCATTTCGTTCCACTCGTTAATTTCCTTCATGTCTAACTTGTGTTGTTCCAAATGCCTGGCTTCGGAGTCAAGGACTCTTTTGCGCAACCTCTCATAATCACTTGTGCTTCAGCAACCTCATCCATGACTATGTTTCCTCGACCAATCCCTGGCTCGACCATTCCTGCTATGTCATCTTCTAACCATGATAGGTAGAAGTATACATGAGCAGCGTGATATCAATCTGGCTTGATGCTATCCTTTTCCACGATAATCTTCAAATGCCAGATGTGTTGGGCCTCACATTTGTATGAAATGGCGTCATCCTAAAAATCTACTTTGTAATGACTCATTTTGGAGACTCGTGGTATGACTTGTTTTTTACCAGCTTGTCTCATGACTATGATAGGAACATAGGGTTGTATTCCCCTTAACCCAATAAACACCAAGTGCGTAGCATCCCTGGATATGATAATGAATTCATTAGTAGGGAACCACTCGAATATCCAGTGAACCTGGTCTTCTGTCAAATTGCTGAAAAACTGTGCACATTCTGTAGCATTCTTCGGTTGTACGAATCTGTTTGGATAAAGGTCATTCTTTTGGGATGGTGGAAAGTTATGTGATCGTTCCATGGTCACCGTGGAAACTTTTGGTGGTATTGGCCCCTTTGAAGATGTTCTAACAACCAAATCTGTAGTAGCAAGTTGCAACCCTCAAAATGTTTGAACCCTTTCTTGCAATGATCCAGAGCCCGGTATATGTCTGCTACAATCATCGGAACAATAGTATAGGTTTATACCTTAATTCCTTCCATTAAAGCTTTTGTTACCATGGCCAACCTGGTGTGAATTCTGTCCCCTTGGCTTGGGAACACTATCATACTTAGAAAGCAGACGATGAATACAAAAACCCTACGATGAATCCAATCCAGGGAAGTGATGGAGAATTCATCATGAAAGATACGGTAAGATTTGATGTATCTATATCATTCATAGAGGAAGTCAAAGGTTATGTAGGACTTCTTCAGGCACTCCAAGTCATCATTCTTTCTCAAACCTATCATCTTCAGAAACCCCCTAGTGGCGGTTTTCCGGTACTAGTAAGCTGGGACTGTCCCATGGTAATCTAGCGAATCCTCCTATTTCCTCCAAAAGGGGAGTCATTTCTATGTTGCCAAAACGGAATATAACTTTTTCTCTGTCCCAGAACATAGCATTAACCTCGATTAGTATGTTGTTTGGTTGGATGTCTAATAAGGAAGGTAAATTTCGAAGAACCCTTTTCACGTGATTTTTGTCGCTCTACGAAAGGTTTTCCCACCAATCTAACAAAAATGGTGGTATACTTAGGACCATGCCGAACCTAGGAAGTTCGTGCCTTATTTTCTACAAAAATAAAAAAATTTAGACCCTTGCCCCCTCCGGGTTCGACTATTTACACATTAACGATGAGCATGTCGGCATTTATCTCTCCAAATAATGCACGTATCGTGATTGCGCCCATTGGGATTATGGAAACCTGATGGACTTTGAACAAGGCTTTCTTAGAGGGTTACTATGCGGACAACATATTAACCCAGGCTAGGTTTGATCATGATGCATATACAGTCATTATCAGAGTAAGGTTTCTATAGAAGTCTAGACTGGTACCCTCAAGTGGACAACTTGAGAGGGAAAGGCACGGAACCGTCGACTGTACCGTTGATCGACTAGTTTTACTGCAAAAAAGCCTTTCAAAATTTAAAGGGTGATTTTAGGAAGATCGCGGACACTTATCAAACACCGCTATAGTATTAGTACATACGAGTGGAATATGATGTTGAGCATGAATTTATGCAAAAGAAAATAACATGTTTCCAAGTAATTCGATGAATAATGATAAAATGCGGTATTTAATAATTGTAAAGACGCTTAAGAAATAAAAACAAAGAGACAAGCAGTTTCCATAGTAAAAAGTGATAAACAGGAAAAAATCATAAATGAATGAAGATAGACAAATAAATTCACATAGAGTGGGAAAGGGAAGTATTAACGAAATAATAAAGACATGCTTAAAGACTAATTCACAGATAAGTTCATTATGGTAAGAGCCTAAAGATATTCCCAGCAGAGTTGTCATGCTATCGCGCCCCCTTTTTCTCGTGAAATCGGGTTTCAACATTTTTGGGACAACTCTTTTTGAGAGGGTAAGGAATTGGAAGAGTCGCCACCTAACGGATTAAGGTGTGTTAGGGCATCTAGAGCAAATAACTCATATAATCAATTTACATCGCCAGAGATCGGGTAAGGGCTCGAAATTACCTTAAGGGGAAGGTGTTACGCACCCCTCGAGGTCCACAATGGTGGGTCCCGACCGAACTTAATTTAAGTGAATCAGTCTAAAAGGGGAGACAACAATTTGCGCAAATACAATATTTAATCTATATATATTATATTAAAAGCACGAAGTCCCTTAGTGAAATGTCGTTCGTCTTTTTTATCCCTTTAAAATATAGTTCACACTGGACAAAATAGTCATTTGATTATTTTTATAATATTTAATAATTAATCACTTTAATTAATTTCCTACTATTTAGGAGTAGTCATTGATGTCTCCCGATATAAAATATTTTAGTTAATTAAAATTTTCAAATATTTTAGGAAAGTTAAAGTGATAACTACAAATATGATTGAACAAACTCTAACGAAATAAAAAGATAAGAAGAAACTTAGAAATATATGTTTGTGTTAAGTATCCTAACTAATTAAAAGGTCATACTACGTTCTAGGAAGTTTATAGTAGAAAAGGACTCTTGCTCTACATGAGTAGGAACAGGAGTTTCAAGTTCATAATTACATACAAGGACTATAAAACTAATTCATTTTTTTCGTATGTTGTATATTTCATGTATCTACTATGAATTTATCTAATTGTGTACAGCAATAATTCAATTAATTGATTCGATAAACACATGAAGCCCCTATGCGTAATAATGGTCAATATTTTAACTTTTAAAAATAAATTTCATATTGAAAAAATTATCATTTAATTATTTTTTATTGTTCGGTATATTAAAATCATTTTTTATACTTTTCTATTCATCGGATTTTCGTATGATATTTAAAAACTACACTTAATAATTAAATTAAATAACTAATTTTTTTTTAAGAATATGAAAGAAAGAAAGAAATAGAGAGATGAATGGCGCAATACGCCAATAGATTAATAAAGAAGCACGATGGCTTGCCTAACCTTGTGTGGGGGGAACTCCCCTTAGAATTTGGTATTGTTGTTATATGAGTGTCGTGTACGTGAGGTGACGAGTGCGTACACGTGCTAGTTGTTGAAAAACCCGTTTTCATTATGTAAGTATCTGTATTTTATTCTTGTAACTAAGCAATACTTGTACTTGAAAACTCCTGTTTAACTTAGGAAAAACATGCTTATGTGATTTAATTGTCTTACCTGCTTTAACTGCTTACTTGTATTCTGTGCAGCATGTTTAGAGTAGAATTCCTGTTTATTTTCGGATAGAACTGTAGACTCTTTTCTTAAGATTGTTGTGTGCTTACTTTGGGACTACGGGACGGTTTCCCGGGAGAACCCCTGCATGTTTAATTTGGGACTACGGATCGGTATTCCGGGAGACCCCCCTGCACTTTTACGTTTAGGACTACGGGACAACACTCGGGAGATTCCCCTGTATTGGATATTTACTTTGGGACTACGGATTTACTTTGGGACTACTTTGGCACTTTTACGTCTACGTTTGGGACTACAGGACGATATCCTAGGAGATCCCCTGTGTACTGAGCATATCTTGTCTGTGATTTTTCTCTTTATCAACTGTTAGTGTCTTTAATATTACTGTCTCACTTCTTACTATTTTACCTCGTTTATATATATCTATAACCAGTAGGGCCCTGACCTTCCTCGTCACTACTCAACCGAGGTTAAACTTTGCACTTACTGGGTATCGTTGTAGAGTATTCATGCCCTTTCGTATACATGTTTTTCGTGTGCAGATCCAGGTTCTTCGGCTCAACCATACTTTCACTGAGGCGAGGCGATCTTCGGAGACTTCGAGACCTTATGTATTTTCTTTTGATTAGACATTCTGGAGTTTGAATGCTATGTAGTATTTACAGCTTTTGATTTCATGAGATTCCAGATTTTGGGAGTTGATTCAGTTTTGAGAGTGTGTATATGTATATGCCGAGCGGCATCTTAAACATTTTTATTATGTTTATTCGTAGTTTTTTGTTAGTTCTATATTTCGTTTTCTTTTTCCGCAATTTGTTAGGCTTACCTCATCATAGAGACTAGGTGCCATCACGATAGTTCACGGAGGGCGAACTTGGGTCGTGACAAAGTTTGTATCAGAGCTCTAGGTTCATAGGAGTCATGAATCACAAGCTGGTTTATTAGGGTCTCGCAGATCGGTACGGAGACATTTGTGCTTATCTACGAGAGGCTATGTAACTGTTAGGAAAATTCCACTTCATTTGAGTTCCTTGCCGCGCGAGATTTTTGATATCTAAATTCTAAACTTCTGTCTTCTATTCTCTCACAAATGGTGAGGACACGTGCTAGCGGAGATGACCAGGCACCCACGCCCCATGCTAGAGCCATCAGAGGTCGGGCCGGGGTAGGGGCCAAGGACGTGCATGTGGTGCAGCTAGAGCACCTGTGCGAGCTACCACCGAGGAGCCACCAGTAGCTCCAGTCGGAGCCCAGGCACCTGATACACCTACTGATGCTACTATTCCAGCTCTTCAAGAGACCCTTGCACAGTTCGTGAGCATGTACTCCACCCTAGCTCAAGAAGGGTTGATTCTCCTTGCTGCAGCCACATCCCAGGCTGGGGGAGGAGCACAGACTCTCGCCGCCTGCACTCCTGAGCAGTGGGTCCAGGTTGATCAGATCCCAAAGGTTATACCGGTACAGCTTGTAGCCCCAGTTCAGCCCGAGGACAGGGCAGCGACTTCCAACGATGAGTAGTAAAGGCTCGAGAAGTTCAAGAAGTACAAGCCTCATGTATTCAGTGATCTAGCATCAGATGCTTTGGGATTTCTGGAGGAGTGTTACCGTATCCTCCGCACTATGGGTATATCCGGATCGAGTGGGGTTTCTTTCACTGCCTTCCATCTTCGAGGAACAGCCTATCAGTAGTGGTGTACTTTTGAGTTGGACAGTCCAGCTGAGAAAGCATCCCTTACTTGGACTCAGTTTTCAGATATGTTCTTGAGAGAGTTTGTCCCTCGGAGCCTCAGGGACGCATGGCGTGTAGAGTTTGAGCATTTGCGCCAGCGCACTATGACTATTTCGGAGTATGTTGTCTGTTTCACTAACTTGGCTAGGCATGCACCAGCCTTGGTTTCTACAGTTCATGAGAGAGTTCGCTGGTTTATTGAGGGGCTCATTCCCAGCATCAGGTCTAGTATGGCTCGTGAGTTGGAGATGGATATCTCTTATCAGCAGATGGTGAGTATTGCTAGGAAAGTAGAGGGCATGCATGCTTGGGATAGAGAGGAGAGGGATGCCAAGAGGTCTCGAGAGTCAGGCCATTATTCTGGTGCCCGTGCCCCAACTGCAGCTCGACATGGTAGGGGTTATATGAGTCGCCCCATTCATTCAGCTCTTCTAGCAGCCAGTGGTATTCCAGCTCCTCTTAAACCTTAAGAGCCTTATTATGTACCTCCAGTATCTAATGCGCCTCCTGCGCGGGGTACTTTTAGTGGTCAGTCCAGCAGACTTGGCCCGAGCCAGTCTCAACTGCCACATCCTCCTAAAGCTTGTTTTGAGTGTGGCGACACATGCCATATGGTGAGGGATTGCCCCAGACTTATGAGGGGTGCACCTCCATAGACTTCTCAGCCACAACGTGCCCTGCAGAGTTACCAGGCTATGATTACAGCACTAGTTTCCACCCCACCTGTTCAGCCAGCTAGAGGTGGAGGTTGGGGAGGTAGAGGTCGCCCTAGAGGGGGGGCCGGGCTAGATATTATGCCCTTCCTGCTCGTACTAAGGATGTCTCCTCTGAGTTTGTCATCATAGGTATTGTCCTGGTTTGCCATGGAGATGCATCGATTTTATCGATCCAGGCTCCACTTATTCTTATGTGTCCTCTTATTTTGCCACGCATTTGGGCGTATCTCGGGATTCTTTCAGTTCCTTTGTTTATGTTTGTACTTCTGTGGGAGATTTTCTTGTTGTGAATTGCGTTTATCGGTCGTGTTTGGCTTTTTTTAGTGGTTTTGAGACCAGAGTCGATTTATTATTGCTCAGAATGGTAGATTTTGATGTTATCTTCTGCATGGACTAGTTGTCACCCTATTATTCTATTCTTGATTTTCACGCCAATATCGTGACGCTAGCTATGCTAAGTGTACCGCAAATAGAGTGGAGGGGTACTTTAGATCACACTCCCACTAGAGTTATTTCTTTCCATAAGGCTCAGCGAATAGTTAAGAAGGGGTGTGACGCGTATCTAGCCTATGTGAGAGATGTCAGTATTGATACTCCTACAGTTGATTCAGTCCTAATAGTACGGGACTTCCCTGATGTGTTTCCAGCGGACCTTCCAGGTATGCCGCACGACAGAGATATTGATTTCGGGATTGATTTGTTGCCAGGCACTCAGCCCATTTCTATTCCTCCGTGTCGTATGGCCCCTCTGGAGTTGAAGGAGTTAAAAGATCAGTTACAGGAATTGCTTGATAAGGGTTTTATTTAGCCCAGTGTATCTCCATGGGGTGCTCCTATCTTGTTTGTGAAGAAAAAGGATGGTTCTGTGTGTATGTGCATTGATTATCGCCAGTTGAACAAAGTTATGGTGAAGAACCGGTATCATTTGCCTCGTATTGATAATTTATTTGACCAGTTACAGGGTGCACGAGTGTTTTCTAAGATTGACTTACGTTAAGGTTACCATCAGTTGAAGATTTGGGAGCTAGGTATATCAAAGACTGCTTTCAGGGCTCGGTATGGTCATTACGAGTTCCTTGTTATGTCATTTGGGCTGACCAATGCCGCAGCAACTTTCATGCATTTGATACACAGTGTGCTCCGGCCATATCTCGACTCGTTCATCATTGTCTTTATTGATGATATTCTGGTATACTTTCAAAGTCGGGAAGATCATGAACAACACCTGAGGACAGTGCTTCAGACTTTGAGAGAAAAGAAATTATATGCAAAGTTTTCACAATGTGAGTTCTGGTTAGATTCTGTGGCATTCTTGGATCATATTGTATCGAGTGAGGGGATAAAGGTGGATCCGTAGAAAGTGGAAGCAATGCAGAGTTGGCCTAGACCATCCTCAGCTACAGAGATCTGCAGTTTTCTTAGCTTGGTGGGTTATTACAGTCGATTTGTTGAGGGATTTTCATCTATTGAAGCACCCATGAACAGGTTAACCCAGAAGGGTGCTCCGTTCTAGTGGACAGAAGAATGTGAGGAGATCTTCAAGAACTCAAGACATCTTTGACTACAGCCCCAGTCTTGATATTGCCTATAGGTTCGGCGTCTTATACTGTCTATTGTGATGCCTCGAGGATTGGCCTTGGAGCGGTATTGATGCAGGACAATAGGGTGATTGCCTACGCGTCCAGACAGTTAAAGATACATGAGAAGAATTATCTTGTCCATGATCTCGAGTTAGCTGCTATTGTTCACACCATGAAGATCTAGTGCCATTATTTGTACGGTGTCCCTTGTGAGATTTACACTGATCACCAGAGTTTGCAACATCTGTTCAAGCAGAAGGATCTTAATTTTCACCAGAGGAGGTGGTTAGAGCTGTTGAAGGACTATGATATCACTATCTTGCATCACTCGGGCAAGGACAATGTGGTGGTCGATGCTTTGTGTCACCGAGCGAAGAGTTTAGGGAGTTTGGCTTATTTACCAGCAGCGGAAAAGCCCATGGTGATGGATGTTCAGGCCTTAGCCAGCCAGTTTGTGAGATTGGATATTTCGGAGCCTAGTCTGGTTCTAGCCTGCGTGATTTCTCGGTCTTCCTTATTTGATCGTATCTTAGAGCGTCAGTATGATGGCGCTTATTTGCTCGACCTCAAGGACAAGGTTCTGCACGGTGATGCCAGAGATGTGACTATTGGTGATGACGGGGTATTGAGGATGCAGGGTCGGGTATGTGTACCCAATGTGATGGGCTTCGAGAGTGGATTTTAGAAGAGGCCCATAGTTCGCAGTATTCCATCCATCCGGGTGCCACGAAGATGTATCAGGACTTGAGATAGCACTATTGGTGGAGGCGGGTGAAGAAGGATATAGTTGGGTTTGTAGTTTGGTGCCTCAATTGTCAACAGTTAAAGTATGAGCACCAGAGGCCGGGTGGGTTGCTTCAGCAAATAGAGATTCCAGAGTGGAAGTGGGAACGAATCACCATGCACTTCGTAGTTGGACTCCCACGGACTTTGAAGAA
The DNA here is from genome assembly GCF_000715075.1 of Nicotiana tabacum. Taxonomy (NCBI): domain Eukaryota; kingdom Viridiplantae; phylum Streptophyta; class Magnoliopsida; order Solanales; family Solanaceae; genus Nicotiana; species Nicotiana tabacum. The sequence continues at coordinate 15,375,236 of NC_134085.1, forward strand.
GTTCGATGCCATTTGGGTGATTGTGGATCGGCTGATCAAGTTTGTGCACTTCATCCCTGTGTGTACTACCTATTCTTTAGAGCGGTTGGCGGAGATTTATATCTAAGAGAGTGTTCGTCTGCATGGTATTCCAGTTTCCATCATTTCAGACAAAGGTACTCAGTTCACATCACGATTCTGGAGGGCCATTCAGCATGAGTTGGGTACTCGGGTGGAGTTAAGCACAACATTTCACCCCCATACGAATGGACAGTCTGAGTGCACTATTCATATTCTTGAGGATATGCTCCGTGCATGTTTGATTGAGTTTGGAGGTTCTTGGGATCAGTTCTTGCCACTGGCGGAGTTTGCCTACAACAATAGTTATCAGTCCAGATTCAGATGACATCGTATGAGGCTTTGTATGGTAGGCGGTGTAGATCCCCGGTAGGTTGGTTTGAGCCAGGTGAGGCTAGATTATTGGGCACAAACTTGGTTAGGGATGCCTTGGAGAAATTTAAGGCGATTCTGGATAGACTTCGCATAGCCCAGTCCAGACAGAAGAGTTATGTGGACCGGAAGGTTCATGATGTTTCCTATATGGTTAAAGAACGGGTCTTGCTTTGGGTGTCGCCTATGAAGGGCGTTATGAAATTTGGGAAGAAAGGGAAAATGAGTCTGAGGTTTATTGGTCCTTTTGAGATATTGCGATGTGTTGGGGAGGTTGCTTATGACCTTGTCGCATCTCCCAGCTTGGAAGGAGTTCATCTGGTATTTCATGTTTCGATGCTCCGGAAGTATCACAATGATCCGTCACACGTGTTGGATTTCAGTTCAGTCCAGTTGGACAAGGATCTATCTTATGTTGAGGAGCCAGAGAAAATATTGGATAGGCAGGTTCGAAAGTTGAGGTCAAAGAACATTGCATCAGTGGAGGTTTAGTGGTGGGATCATCCGGTCGAGGAGGCGACCTGGAAGACCGAGCAGGATATGCACAGTCGTTACCTTCATCTTTTCACTACTTCAGGTATGTCTCTATGCTCGTTCGAGGACGAACGAATGTTTTAAGAGGGAGAGGATGTAACGAACCGGCCGGTCATTTTAATAATTAACGCCCTGATCCCCTATTAATTATTTTTCCTGTGTTTGTTTCTGCTATTTTGATTTGCTGGGATGATTCATTACGAGTTTCAGAGTGTTTTGGGACACTTAGTCCCTCAATGAGAGGGTAAGCTTTAGAATTTGGACCGTAGTCGGAGCAGTGTAAAGACGGCATTGGAATAGAATTTCTCCGATTCCATTAGCTCTGTTGATTGATTTCGGGCTTATGGGTGTGTTCGGATTGTGATTTGGAGGTATGTAGCTTCTTTAGGCTTGAAATGTCGGAAGTTGAATTTTTGAAGTTTCCGGATCGATAGTGAGATTTTGATACCGGGGTCGGAATCCGATTTCGAAAGTCGGAATAGCTCTGTAGCGTTAGATGTGACTTGTATGCAAAATTTGGGGTCAATCGGACTTGGTTTTGTTGGTTTCGGCATCGGTTGTAGGTTTCTTGAAGTTTCAAGTTCTTTAGGTTTGGATTGGAGGGTGATTCATGGTTTTAGCGTTGTTTGATGTGATTTGAGGGTTGGAATGAGTTCGTATTATATTTTAGGATTGGTTGGCATGTTTGGTTGAGGTCTCAGGGGCCTCGGATGCTTAACGGATTGGAATTTGGACTTGGCAAGAGCGGTGAGGAGCGGTGGAGTGAGCCGCAAGTGCGATTCTGTCACTGTTGGCCAGTGACAGTAGATGCGGTTATTGGACCGCAGAAGTGGACCGCATCTGCGGAGAAGGCAACGCAGGTGCGGGATTTTGGGCGTTTAATGAAATATCGTAGGTGTGAGTTTTTGCCGCATAAGTGGGACCGCAGAAGCGGAAATCACTGGGCAGATATAGAAAGATTCGAGGGTTTGAGATTTCATAACACAAAAATCGAATTGGAGCTCGGTGGGAGACGATTTCTAACTTAATTTTGATCTTAGAACTATAATCTATTGTTGTTTTCCTCTTCTACTTAAGGAATTTGGGGGATAAAAATTTGAAAATGGGAGAAAAGTTCCCCAACCTAAAATATGCGTTTTGAGGGAGATTTTGGCGTCGGATTTTGATGATTTTTGTTCGAGTGTGCTCGTGAGTGAATAAGTGTTCATAATTCATAACTTTTACCCGATTCTGAGACGTAGTCCCGGGGAGGTTTTTTGGGCATTTCTCTATTTTCTCGTCTTAATTTCGATTTCATTAGCTAAATTAGTTGTTTGTAGTTGTATTTACATTATGGTATTAATTTGATTAGATTTGGGCCACCCGGATTTGGATACTCGTGGCAAGAGCGTGATTTCAGATTAATTTTGAGCTGGTTCGAGATAAGTGGCTTGCCTAACCTTGTGTGGGGGAACTCCCCTTAGGTTTTGGTACTATTGTTATATGAGTGTTGTGTACGTGAGGTGACGAGTGCGTACACGTGCTAGTTGTTGAAAAAACCATTTTCATTACGTAAATATCTATATTTTTTCTTGTAACTAAGCAATACTTGTACTTGAAAACTCTTGTTTAGCTTAGGAAAAACATGCTTATGTGATTTAATTGTCTTACCTGCTTTAACTGCTTACTTGTATTCTGTGCAGCATGTTTAGAGTAAAATTCTTGTTTATTCTCAGATAGAACTGTAGACTCTTTTCTTGAGACTGTAGTGTGTTTACTTTGGGACTATGGGACGGTTTTTCGGTAGATCCCCCGGCGTGTTTAATTTGGTACTACGGATCGGTATTCCGGGAGATCCCCCTGCACTTTTACGTTTGGGACTACGTGACAACACTCAGGAGATTCCCCTGTATTGGATATTTACTTTGGGACTACGGATTGGTATTCTAGGAGTTTTCCCTGCATATTGTGATTAAAACTACGAGACGATATCCCGGGAGATCCTATGTACCTTTATGTTTGGGACTACGGGACGATATCCTGGGAGATCCCTTGTTGTTATCTCTGTGTACTGAGCATATCCTATCTGTGATTTTTCTCTTTATCAACTGTTAGCGTCTTTAATTATATTGTCGCACTTCATACTATTTTACCTCGTTTATATATATCTATAACTAGTAGGGCCCTGAACTTCCTCGTCACTACTCGACCGAAGTTAGGCTTGGCACTTACTTGGTACCGCTGTGGTGTACTCATGCCCTTTCCTGCACATATTTTTTGTGTGCAGATCCAGCTTCTTCGGCTCAGCCATACTTTCAGTGAGGCGAGGAGACCTTCAAGGACTTCGAGGTATATCTACCGCATCCGCAGACCGAGGAGTCCCTCTCTATTCTCTCTTTTAGCTATAGACCTTCTGTATTTTCTTTTGATTAGACATTCTGGAGTTAGAAATCTATGTAGTATCTACAGCTTGTGATTTCATGAGATTCTAGGTTTTGGAAGTTGATTCAGTTTCGAGAGTGTGTATTTGTATATGCCGAGTGGCATCATAAACGTTTTTATTAGGTTTATCTGTAGTTTTTTGCTAGTTCTGTATTTTGTTTCCTTTTTCCGCAATTTGTTAGGCTTACCTAGTTGTAGAGACTAGGTGCCGTCACGACAGTTCACGGAGGGAGAACTTGGGTCGTGACATTTTGTGAGAACAGAGAGTTCGAGAGTTGTAGAGTTGTCCTAAAGGGAGCAAGGAAGGGGGTATATAAGCACCCACTCAAGTAAACAAATACGATAATGAACCAGTCCTACCCAAATAAGGTATGAAAATAACTTAACAATCAATTAAGGTCGGCATGAATCAACTAACAAGACAGAATCGAGTAAAGTTAGGGTAGTATCACTTAATTTAAAGATTCGAGGGTTTGAGATTTCATAACACAAAAATCGAATTGGAGCTTGGTGGGAGACGATTTTTCGAGGGTCTTTGAAGGAGAATCATTGGGTAACGATTTCTAACTTAATTTTGATCTTAGAACTATAATCTATTGTTGTTTTCCTCTTCTAATTAAGGAATTTGGGGGATAAAAATTTGAAAATGTGAGAAAAGTTCCCCAACCTAATATATGAGTTTTGAGGGAGATTTTGGCGTCGGATTTTGATGATTTTTGTTCGAGTGTGCTCATGAGAGAATAAGTGTTCATAATTCATAACTTTTACCCGATTCTGAGACGTAGTCCCGGGGAGGTTTTTTGGGCATTTCTCTATTTTCTCGTCTTAATTTCGATTTCATTAGCTAAATTAGTTGTTTGTAGTTGTATTTACATTATGGTATTAATTTGATTAGATTTGGGCCACCCGGATTTGGATACTCGTGGCAAGAGCGTGATTTCAGATTAATTTTGAGCTGGTTCGAGATAAGTGGCTTGCCTAACCTTGTGTGGGGGAACTCCCCTTAGGTTTTGGTACTATTGTTATATGAGTGTTGTGTACGTGAGGTGACGAGTGCGTACACGTGCTAGTTGTTGAAAACCCCATTTTCATTACGTAAATATCTATATTTTTTCTTGTAACTAAGCAATACTTGTACTTGAAAACTCTTGTTTAGCTTAGGAAAAGCATGCTTATGTGATTTAATTGTCTTACCTGCTTTAACTACTTACTTGTATTTTGTGCAGCATGTTTAGAGTAAAATTCTTGTTTATTCTCAGATAGAACTGTAGACTCTTTTCTTGAGAGTGTAGTGTGTTTACTTTGGGACTATGGGATGGTTTTCCGGGAGATCCCCCGGCGTGTTTAATTTGGGACTACGGATCGGTATTCCGGGACATCCCCCTGCATTTTTACGTTTGGGACTACGTGACAACACTCAGGAGATTCCCCTGTATTGGATATTTACTTCGGGACTACGGACTGGTATTCTGGGAGTTTTCCCTGCATATTGTGATTAAAACTATGGGACGATATCTCGGGAGATCCTATGTACCTTTATGTTTGGGACTACGGGACAATATCCTGAGAGATCCCTTGTTGTTATCGCTGTGTACTGAGCATATCCTATTTGTGATTTTTCTCTTTATCAACTGTTAGTGTCTTTAATTATATTGTCGCACTTCATACTATTTTACCTCGTATATATATATCTATAACTAGTAGGGCCCTGAACTTCCTCGTCACTACTCGACCGAAGTTAAGCTTGGCACTTACTGGGTACCGCTGTGGTGTACTCATGCCCTTTCCTGCACATATTTTTTGTGTGCAGATCTAGGTTCTTCGGCTCAGCCATACTTTCAGTGAGGCGAGGCGACCTTCAAGGACTTCGAGGTATATCTACCGCATCCGCAGACCGAGGAGTCCCTCTCTATTCTCTCTTTTAGCTATAGACTATCTGTATTTTCTTTTGATTAGACATTCTGGAGTTAGAAATCTATGTAGTATCTACAGCTTGTGATTTCATGAGATTCTAGGTTTTGGAAGTTGATTCAGTTTCGAGAGTGTGTATTTGTATATGCCGAGTGGCATCTTAAACGTTTTTATTATGTTTATCTGTAGTTTTTTGCTTGTTCTGTATTTTGTTTCCTTTTTCCGCAATTTATTAGGCTTACCTAGTCGTAGAGACTAGGTGCCGTCATGACAGTTCACGGAGGGAGAACTTGGATCGTGACATTTTGTGAGAACAGAGAGTTCGAGAGTTGTAGAGTTGTCCTAAAGGGAGCAAGGAAGGGGGTTTAAATAGCACCCACTCAAGTAAACAAATAAGGTAATGAACCAGTCCTACCCAAATAAGGTATGAAAATAACTTAACAATCAATTAAAGTCGGCATGAATTAACTAACAAGACAGAATCGAGTAAAGTTAGGGTAGTATCACTTAATTTAAGGAAAACCTTATATGGAATCAGTCAGTAGTTAAGTACTAGGTTAAATGAGGTAAGAACTAATTCCAAAATCAATTAGAAGTCGAGTTTAATAATCAAAACATAAAATCAGGCCAGTAAGGTTAAGTTAAGGGAAGTAGCACAAATTATTAATCAGACATTGGTCTAAATAAGGTAAGAACAGGTAACCACATAAGTAAACGCCAGTACTGTACAAAAAAGAAAAACTAATTTCAAACCCTAATTTAGGTAAATAAAATCAATTAGCAATTAGTCGCCAGAGCTAAAGGCAAACAGGCAGAAACAGTAAGAATGAACAAATAATTGGAACCCTAAGTAATTAGGCAGAAATACAAAGACATATAACACATAAAATCAGTAAAATAAATAAGGAAACCCTAACAGATACCAGAGGCAAAAATGTTTAAAGGTTAAAATATTATTTTTTTTTTTGCAAAAATCTGTTAAAATCAAAACCCTAGTTTTAAGGTAAATAAAATCATCATAAAATAATAATAGAAAAAGATTAGAGTAATATAGAGAAAGGAGTATTGAAATTTTAAAGGAAAAATACCAAAACGAACATAAAATCGTTTTAGATTTGGGAAGATCTAAACAGGTTCAACCAAAAATAGCCAGATTCATAAAAATAAGCATAAGTTGAACCAAATCTGGTTTGAACCACAGGTATTAGGATAAACATAGACGGAATAATCGAAATATGAGAGACTTTGAACCAAATATGGTTCGAGTCTCTTGAAATACTCTCGTCTTTTGAGGCAAACAGGTCAAGTAGCATCAAGATCGGGTAGCCAATAGAGAAACAAAGCCAAATAAGGCACGGAATCAAAAGATGATCCCTTGAATCAAGAGGGAAAGTGTGACGGCGGGCTAGGGTTTAAGAGGGTGAGAGAGGTGAGGAGAGTATCAGAAGATGGCGGGTTGGGGCAAATTAAATAGGGTTTGGGGGATTTAGGTATATTAAAAAGGGTTGGGGGATTTAGGGTCGTTGATCTTCTGAGATCAATGGCTAGGATTAGATTTTAGGTGGGGCGGGTTTAATTGGACGGGTATGGGTATGGGTAGTTGGGTTAGTATATGAGGTATTGAATTATTGGGCTGGATAGGGTATTGGGTTGGGATAGGTCCGAAAAAATCAATTAAAAGGGGTTATCTTTTAAATACCCATTTAAATTAATAAAATAATTTATAAAAAGTAATTAATAAATGGTAAAATGCTATTTGTATATAAAAATAATTTAAAATAATTATTTAATATTATAAAAATATAAAAAGTCATTTTCCGTGTAAATACTGTAATTATGCATATATGGGCTATTATCGCAAAGTTATTGCAATTATAGCCTAAAGATACAAATAAAATTATGCATAAAATGATTAAAGCTAAATATAATTATAAATGATAAAAATTAAGCAATAAATCATTATAAAATTATTTTTGATGCAATTAGTAATTATTTAGATAATAAAATGCTGGAATAAATTAATTAAAATCCTTTTAAAATTACAGAAAATTATGGAAAAAATATTGGTTGATGCTCATGCACTATTTTGAAAGTATATATATATTTTTAAAAATATATGAGGGAAACATTGGGTATAACAACTAGCACATATATGTCTGGTGGCCTCGTGGGCGCAACAACGCGGTTGATGCGGTGTCACGACCCCAAATACCCCAGTCGTGATGGCGCCTATCACAGTACTAGGCAAGCCAATCCAACATTTACCACATCGAATTCTTTTTATAAAATCATTTTTCTGAAACAGATTAACTCTCAAATCTTTCATATGTAATATAAATATCAACAAAAACATGCAGAAAACTAGTACGAAGAAAACACTAACACAGCCAGTATGAAAATACTCTAACAGAGCTTGAATCTGGTGTCACTAGTCATGAGCCTCTAAGTACAACCCAACACTGTCTAAATAATACATAATAAGTCTAAAAATACAAAATACTAGAATAGGAAGGAGAAAGGCAGGGCTGCAAACACCGTGCAGCTACATTGCGATCTCCGGATACGACTCTAAGAGTGCTGGAAGCTCTCACTCTGATGCTCGGGCACCTGGACCTGCACACAAGGTGCAAGGAGTAACGTGAGTACGCCAACTCAGTAAGTAACTAAAGTAAATAAAGTCTGTCACACCTCCTTTGTACCCGAAAGGGGAGATAGAGCGTTTTTCCAATTTAAGTGATATAAATCGAAATGGGTTTATTTTATTTATTTAGAATCGCCACTTGGGATATTTATTATGGTGTCCCAAGTCACCGTTTTATTTTTAAAATCCCAAATCGAGGAAAATTGACTTCATTTAAAAAGTCTGCAAAACCAGAAAAAACTAGGTACGGAATTCTGTTAACCCGGGAGAAGGTGTTAGGCATTCCTAGATTCTGTGGTTTTAGCACGGTCCCTCAACTATTAATAAATGGCCTCATTATCTGATTTATTGCATGTTGTAAACCTATTGTGCATTTTTAACTTTTTAACCGCTTTTAATTATTTATGGAGTTTATTTAAGTAGGTCACGATGTCGCGCACTTATTGTTTTGGAACACATTGCGAACCACGTCACATGAAATGCACCCGCAGTTTACAACATGTTTATTTTGTTATTGTTTGAAGTTATGGTCGAGTCACATGAAATGAACACCAGAATTGGAATTTACGTATCGTGACCATGCCATGGTGTTACATCCCATATTTTCGTACGTGAGAATACGTCGTAAGCCAATTGATGTAAGCTCGGAAATGAGATCATATTTGAAAGTACATAACGTAAGTTCATCATTTTATCTTGGAGGTTACAAATCCTTAAGATCATGAATAACAAGTACCAAAAGAGTTGGAAAGTTTAGACGCTAAACAAACTGAAGAAAATAAGTTTTGTCGAAAGTCGACAAGTTTGGAATGTTATAACATATACTTTTGGGGGTGAGACTAGGGTGATTAACATGATAAGGAGGTTAAGTTATGAGTTATTTTAGTCGTATGATAGTCGTGTGTTATGTTTCTATGTCAAGCGAGTTGTGGAACAAAAGTTGGCAAAGGTCATCACAAGTTGCATTCATAATATGCTGAAATTTAGGTCAAATGTAGCTGCCCTTTTCTCCCAATATACATGGAATCAATGGATAATCTACATATCAAATTGAATATCTACAAGTCTAGTTTCTAACGCATTAAACCGTTTGATGATACTACATAGGACTAGAGAGATATTTCCGTTTTTGTGAGACTACGCCAAGCAGCTCTCTATGGGGCCCACATAGGCAGTTTAAGACATATGGATATATATAAGATGCCTCAACCCTGTTTTAAGTCATTATTTTTAGTATATTCAGACCTTATAAACCTATAAACACTCTTTCAAGGTTCTCTCATGATCCAAAACCCAAACAAAGGGCAAACAACACAAATCAAGTGTTGGGAATCCCGTGGTACTAGTAAGTTTCTTGTTCTTCTTATTGTTGCTGATTTTTGGGTGGTTCCAGCTCATGTGGGAGGTTGTTTTAAGTAGTTTATGTTCTGTAAAATACTCTCCCATGATTTTCATATCAACCCTAGGTTATTTCAAGTCTTGCAAATGGATTACACCATATTTCAACATCAAATAGTGAAGAACAACACCTCTTTAAGGTTGTGTTGTCAATGAGGATAGTTGTGGGTTGTGTTTGGCTGAAATTTCAAGTTGTTGCTACTAGATAAGGTGAGTATAATGTCCTACTAATTGTGATTAATCTTTCTTGTATATTTGTTAAGCTGTTAGGATGATAAACTACAAGATACTACTTGGGTTAGCTTAAGTTACTTTTATGGTATTGTATTGCCATTGAGGGCTGTTGTAAGCTAAATATAACTTGGATTTTGACTTAAAGTTATTGTAGGAGGTATGTTTACTATGTTTTTTCATGTTCTTAAGGTTATATTGATGTTGATTAATTTAAATGGATGGACTAGACATGAACTAGTAAATAAAGTTACTAATTGAAGATAGTTGGAGTTGTGGATTGTTTCCTTTGTCATAGATATGTGGTATAAGGATGGAATCATTGATGAATGACTTCATTATCCTGTTAATGATACTGTTAAGTTAATGTAATAAGTCTATAAGGGGTGATATGGGTTATACGGATTCCAATCGGAGCTTGCCGCTCGTCGTGAAGTAGTTGTGACTTGTCCTTGTTATATGGTGTCTTGTTATTGATATTTATATGTTGATGGATTTCTATGGTTATTGTTGTTGGTATATGGTGTTGTAGGAGGCCCTTGTTATCGGGGAGATGCTGCCCAAATTTACGTAAATGAGCTGCTAGCTTAAGTTACAGACTTAGCCTTTGCTCAGCACTGATTTTAAATCTCCTTATACTATGATAGATTGAGTTGACTTATTTGAAGAGTTGCTTGGAAGGTATTAAGGAATCAACGGGTTTAAGGTATGTTAAGGCACTTCCTTCTTTCTTTTGGCATGATCTAAAGTGAAATGAATACGCTATTTTATAACGGATCCACTCCTAGCAACTAAGGTTGTCCATGTTGTTCTTTCCTTATAAACTTATTCTAAGCAATTGTGTATGATCCTTAAATCCTACTAAGGTTCATATTGAGGATATGTATGTCCATAATTTTAATCGAAGGTGCAACGACCTTAAGTCACATCGAAAGATTTAGAATGTGATTCCATGAGTCTAGCATGCATTATATATAGTATCTATTTGACTCTACCGAGCCACGCTATAGTCGGTCAGGTATAGCACCTATTGTGCAACCACTGATCATTTGGGTTTACAGAGCTCCACATGGCCGAGTACGATTCTACCGAGCCTTATGACGGCCGGATACATTTTTACCGAGTCCTCTTTGAGGCCGGGTACGATATGATGATGATGATGCCCACAAAGGCGTATATTTTTAAAAGTTTATGTATATATGTATTATGCATTTCATGTCAGTATCCCCCAGAGGCACTCAGATGTTATAGGTTATTTCTCCTATATCTCTCTTTTCATTATTGTTCTTGCTTATGCTTTCCTACCTTACATACTCGGTACTTTATTCGTACTGATCTCCTTTTTTCTTGGGGACGCTGCGTTTCATACCCGCAGGTCCCGATAGACAGGTTGACATTCCTCCTAGTAGGCTATCAGTTTAGCGGAAGGTGTTGGTGTACTCCACTTGCTCCAGAGTTTCCAATTTGGTCAGTATCATTTGGACATGTATTAATTAGTATGGGGGGCCCTGTCCCGACATTTATGATATGTATGTACTCTTAGAGGCTTGTAGACAGATGTCATGTATATGAAAGATTGTATAGCCTTGTTGGCCTATGTTCATTGTATGAGTGTTCATTTTGGGTCTAATAGGACCATATGTCACATGTATAAGTTTGTATTACATCTTGGGTAATCCTATGTAAAGTACTCCCTTATGTTTTATTCTGGTTATATTATGATGTCCCTTCCGGCCCATTTACCCATGATGGTATGATAAGAAAGATATGTTACGTTGGTACTCGGTTGGGTAAGGCAGCGGGTGCCTGTTGCGGCTCTCCGATTTGGGTTGTGATATACGAGAACCGTACCCATGGCCACGATAATTTATTAATCGCGCCTAAAGTGGCTACTTAGGTTTATGAGTTGTTTGTTTTGCTGTTATTTCTCCTTAAAATGAAATGGATGAAAGCTACAATTTGGAAAAGAGCTCTAAACTTTATATAGCGTGGTTCAAATTTATTAGTGGGCTATTATTTACGTCTTTTATTTTTCTGTTTCGAACATGGGCAGTTGTTTGGTAACACAGATCTAGATATCTTTTTGATTCCACAGAAACCACTCAGATCCATCAAATCTCGTAGTTGTCCTGACAAGTTCGGATAGATTCTTGTATATTAATGACATCTAAATACAAATTATTTACAACTAGAAAGAAATAAGCACGAAGTGAAATCGACATCTGGGATTAATTGCTGGCCCTCACAAATTTGGAATTGAAAAATAGTTGACTCGCAATGGCGGATACACATTGTGTCATATGGGTGCTTAAGCACCCATTGCTTTTGAAAACAAGATTACTACTTATATATATAACACACAAAAAACTGATTTAAAGAATTAATCAAGATCTAATCAGATTCATATCAAAGTTTAAATTTATCAAATACAAAGATAGCATTGTTCAACATACAACACAACGGCAGGCCCAAGCATACTATCACATTTATAGCTTATGAATAAACCTCAACTTCAATAACAATTATATTAAACAATCATCTTTTTCCCTTCTCTTAGCTTCAAAGATAAATAGCAAAGGGACGTTCAAACAAACTTAAACAAAGAAATGTTAGATCTATAGAAACAAACAGTACAACAACTTAGATCTCATTCATGATTTTCATTTAAGACAATGGGTATAATTGGACATACCTAAACAACAAGAAATAAATCCTAAATCTGAAAAGAAGATAATGAAATCAAGCCACAGATGAAGAAAAACCAGCAGGAGAAACAACAACAATCCTCAACTCAACTTTCGAACAAACTGTTCGAGCAAGAGTTTCTCGAGCGGCAGCCAAAGAACACCTCGAAATGACCCCAACTCGACTAAATACAGTTCATGTTTTTTTTTAGAAAATCAAAAATCAAGATGAAAAATGAAGAACAGAGATATATTTGTTCCTATATTTTTGTTTGAAACTTAAACAAAACTGAAGCGGTAGATCCAGCTTCTTCTTTCTAAGAGAGGGATTAGGTTTTTACTTTAAAAGGAGGGGTCTTCGTTCATCTACTCTTTTGATGCAGAATGGAGCGTCGTTGATGGGGGTCTGATTGTTTTAGGTCTCTAGGGTTTTTAATTAAAGGGGAGGGGAAATGGGTCAATGATCTCGGCTGGGTCGCTGGGTAATTTGGATTTTTTGGCTTCAAATTAACCAGGCCCAAACGAAATTGACAAACCAAATCTACTTCTTTTTCTTTGTTTTTCTTTTAATTTAAGTTCTAACAAATTAAATCCTAAATTAAAACCTAACTTAAATTTAATTAGTAAAATGAATTCTGTTTATCTATTAACAAATGCATGAAATAATGTTTTTGATTTTTTTATGTACTAATTCTAACAATTAAAGAGTGACTAATTCCTAAAAAATACAAATTAAACCTAATATGGCATGAAATTAAAATGTGACAATTTTTTATGATTTTTCTATGATTTTAAGATATTAAACATGCATGAAATGCAACTACATAAAGAAAAACTCCTAAAATCCACTAAAATTTTTTTTGGTTTATTTTTAGGAGTTATTTTCACGTGGGGCAAAAATTAGGTGCTCACAGTTGCCCCTCTTTGCTCGGAAACATGAAGAGTTTTTGGGAAAAGATAAAGTGAGCAAATACGAGCAATTTTTGCCCGTTTGAAACTCCATGGGAAGTATTTTTGAAAAAGTCTGGCCGGACTTTGCTTCGAGGTTGCCTACATATCCTTGGCTATAAAGGAATTAGGTCAGTATAGTTCTGAAAATTTTAGTAGCTGCGACTACCGAGAAGTTGTGATTTTACTGATGTTGCTATTGTTACTGCTTGTTGAGTTCCTTATTACACCAAAATCAAAAATGAAAAAGACTAACTAAGCCTATCATGTACGAGTTACAAGATTCCTATCTATGAGTTTTTGAAGCTTGATCTTGAGTCTTGGTTCGTTCTTCATGCGGACTCTGATCTAAATCTTGATGCTTTCTAGATGCAGGTGCTAGTTAATTCTTCTTCAATTTTTCGGATCAAGGCGGGGCATGCAAAGCTTGTGATTTCAATCATGTCTTGAGTAGTCCATATCTTTTCTCCGCTTCTACACTTTGAGTTCACTTATTTTTCTTTTTCTTTTCTTTTATTCTGGATTGAGACTCCTTCTTTTGGTTTCTTGAACCCTGTGTCTCGAGGTATAACCTGCTCAGACACCAAAACAAAAAAACGAACGAAATGTTTCTACCCCAGTTTTCACTAGAAAAATTTCATGAGTTATTGTAACAAAATTCTAAACTACTTCTTTATTGAAAGCAATAAAAGTCAGGATTGTGTATCCTTGGGAAAAAGAGATTAGGGAGTGGTGACCCTATGTTTAGAATGAAATCAACTAGGGATTGGAGACCCTATTGTCGGAAAATCATCAACTAGGGAGTGGTGACCCTATGTTGGTATCAGGTTATGCTGGCATCAACTAAGGAGTGGAGACCTATGTTGGAAAATCATCGGATTATGCCAGCATCAACTAATGGGACCTATGTTGGAAAAGTCATCGGGTTATGCCGGCATCAACTAGGGAGTGGGACCCTATGTTGGAAAATCATCGGGTTATACCAGCATCAACTAGGGAGTGGGACCTTATGTTGGAAAGGTCATCGGGTTATGCCGACATCAACTAGGGAGTGGGACCCTATGTTGGAAAATTCACCGGGTTATGCCGGCATCAACTAGGGAGTGGGACCCTATGTTGGAAAAGTCACCGGGTTATGTTGGCATCAACTAGGGAGTGGGACCCTATGTTAGAAAAGTCATCGAGTTATGCCGGCATCAACTAGGGAATGTGACACTATGTTGGAAAAATCATCACATGCCCCTGATGAGGCTGGGTACCTTTTTGTACATTAACTCGTGTCAGAAGAAGGCCTTGTGTTAGACCCTGTGCGTCCACCAGACTCTATAGAGAACCGAGTTCTCTATGTGTTTCCTCTAAAAATACTGATGAACCAAACTGTATAGGGGTCTGGTCCTATATCATCTTGGTACAGTGCTAAGTTTGTGTGAGTCCACCAAATAGCAGAGTACCTAGTCCTTTGTGGGGTTCTACTGTGAATTCTAGTAAAGCTGTGTGTAAATAAGGCCGAGGATTTTTACGTGGAAAAATCCCACACAAGGGATCAAAAAACCACGACCTACACCTGTAGGCTTTTAACTTCACTAACTTGAAATCTCCCTATTACAAACTTCTTTACAATAACCATATTGCAACGACTTCAACTAACTTGTGATGCTCTCATCACAATCCACTCTATAACTATCCTAGTTACAAAAAATTTGACTAACTTGTGGTATTTCCACCACAAGCCATTTTATCACACTACGGTTACAAAGGCTTTTGCTTATGACTATCCGTAGTCACAACATAAACTCAGAAGTTTACGAATTTTGGTTTGTTCCTAAGACAACGCTTCTAAGAAAGTAAACTAGGAATTACAATGAAGAATACATAACAAAGACTCAACAACCTAAGGACTTAAGATATCTTCGATCTTGGATCAGGTCCTTGAGGTTGAAGCAACTTTGTTTTTTAGAGAGGTTCTTGAGCGTTTGAGAGAATTTTCGTTTTATGTATTTTCAAGTGTTGAACCAGAATTTTGTGCCTTGCATGAGGTTTATACTACACAAGACATTACCTTAGTGATGTTAATTCACAATGGTGATGTCCAATCTCAATGGGAAGTGACTACTGCATTGTCTGTTGCTCTATCTTCTGTACTATTTCAAGCAGCCACTTTCTGCAGTTGCTTTCCAACTGTAGTTGACTTTGTACTTCTGTTAGAGAACCCTAAGTGACCAGGTCCCTATTTTGTTCCTCTTTGTATAGTTGTGGACAGTCACTCATTTGCGATCCAACTGTATAGTTGACTGGTACTTCTGTCAGGGGAGCACCAAGGGATCAGGTTCCTAATCTGGTACTTGTGCACACTGCCCAGATTTTCTTTCTCTTGTTTGAGACAAGTCGTGAATCTAGAATATTGTAGTCTTTTACAGTGAAAGAAATTGGGACGAGGTTGTCAATAATAGATTACTTAGAGAAATAGGTAAAAGAAATTTCCACCCAAGATTTAATTCTTGGCAGAGGGAAGCCTCATGACCGAGCGAACGGAGGCTGGGGTAAATAGAGGAAGAGAAGATTTATTGAATGCTCTCGGGCATTTATTGAGGTCTTGAGTTTGAGTAACTTGAATCATTGTACTTTAGTTGATCAGAGAATGAGTGGGCGCTAGAAACAGTGCAGTACGGTAGAATCTTCGTTTCTAGCTATGCCCAATTGACTTTGTACTACCGTGAGGAACCCACAAGAGTATCAGGTCCTTGTCTGGGTTCCTACCTCCTGAAGCTGTAGCAAGTTCACATTTAACTGGAATCCATTAGATGCAGTGTAATCCAAGTGAGTTAGGTTCCCTATCTAGTTCTTGATATTAAGTTTGTTAGATCATCAAAACACAAGGCAAAGATATTGAAAACCTATCAATTTCCCCCTTTTTGATGATGACGAACTTAGCATTGAAAACGAGGAGTTAGAGTTCAGAGAACCAGATTGAATAACAGGAGACCACAGGTTCCCCCTGACTTTATGCCCTTACTTACACATGTTTCCCCATATGTTCCCCCTTAATTTTTATTATCATTCTTGGTCTTTTATCTGGTTCCATACAGAAAGTTTGTTAGATCATCAAAACATATATAAAAAGACCTTAAGCCCATCAATTTCTCCCTTTTTGATGATGACAAACTTTTAACATTGATGACTATTTGACTTAACCAGTATGGGTACCATCAACTGCATATGTTCCCCCTGACTCTATTCTTCCCCCCGACATATGTCCGTATACATTCCCCTTGATTCTATTCTTCCCCTTTTTGGCATCAACAAAAAGACACAATCAGACAAAAAGGCATAAAGAAGTCCAATAAGGCTAACTCATGCCATATATGTGCACACAATCATGATAGAAAAGAGAAGCAAAAGGGAAAACAAGCATTGTACAAGCAAAAGAAGAGTTATTTTATTGATAAGAAATTTGACTGTTTCAACAGGAGGAGCAATGGTGAAATCCAACATGCCATCACAAAAAGACGAACAAAAAAAAAACAACAGCCACAAAATCATCAGAGCAAAAGATAACTGGCCACTAAGAGGATCCTAGGGGGCACTAGAAGAGGGAGGCTTGGAAGAGGAGGCATCAATAGTTTTAAGAGCTAGGTTCATGCGGACAGTTGTAGACAACTGTTAGTCAAGCAGTTTTTCCCGTAGGTTCTCCACTAGTTGCCTAAGTTCGGATGGAATGGTCTTTATTGAACTAGGTCCTCCCACAGTTTTCCACTTTTGTTTTCTAGACATTTCAACAAACTTCCCATTCCTGCTTGCAATAGCCACAATGGCACTTTTCAAAACAAATCATTCTCAACCACAAACTTTGTAGATCTTTCTACTAAGGAACTAGATTCCTCCGCTGCATCTTTATCAACCTTAACCACTGGAATGTGTTTATCAGCCAACCTCTTCTTCTTTTTCTTAATACTCTATTTACTCTTCTACAAGGTAGACTCAAAAGCTTATTTCTCCTACAACCACCTGGTTTGTTTTAGCTAAAAGAGAATCAGGTTCTTTAACAGGTTCTTCTGTGATGGTGTCATGAACCGGAGACTCAAAAAGCACCAAGTCCTTTCATCCCCTAAGAATGAAGTTTCTTCCCCCTGAGATGTAGGAACAGAGGAGAAGTAGGTTTTGCAACACATGGAAGTGATACATGGTTTGATGGATGAGTAGAGGTGACTGGAGATAAGGAGGAAATCGGTACGGGTACAGTAGTATCAGGGAACGTGAAGAAGTGGGTTTCTGGTGATGGTGTTAAGGGAGGAGGAGATGTGGAAGTGATGTTGATGGCAAGAGAAAAAGTCGATTATTCATTGGCCATAGTGAGAGAGGTGGTAAAAGGTGCAAAGAGAGACAATGGTTTAGAACTGCTGGTCTGAAAAGTTGGATGATGTGGCAGTTGAATTAATTTTTCTATCTTTTTCTTTGAACAATCATGCAAAAAACACATTACTACTAACCTGTTTTTGTAAAAGGGTTTTTGCAGCTCTCCTCCGAAGTTCAACACTGTACCTTTAGCTTCTGCGATCATCATGCGTGTTTACCTGCAACAGTATAGATGTGAGTTAGGCCTAGTAAGAAAACACTTTAGCCAATTTTACCTTAGTGTGACTATCATAGTCATGTCGCGAGAACCAAGTTCTCAATTAGGTTTAAGTAATCACAATACCATCTTGTTTCTCAAAGTGTTCCCTGCTTAGAGATTTGGTGAAGATATCTACAATTTGATCTTCTGTGCAACAAAATCTTATACAAATAAGACCCTTTTCCACATTGTCCCTGAGAAAATGGTGGCTGACATCAATGTGCTTGGTTTTCTTGGGTAGAACATGGTTCTTTGTCATGTTTAGAGCACTAGTATTGACACATAGAAGCGGTACACAATCAATGTATACACTAAAATCTTCCAATTTTTTCTTGATCCACAGTGAATGAGCATATCACGATGCATCTGCATCATATTCTTCTTCAGCAGCTAAGAGAGCTACTAAGTTTTGTTTCCTTGTACCCCATGAGATAAATCATGATTCAAGGAAATGAGCCATTCTAGATGTGCTTTTACTATCCACCAGATAGCCTGCATAATCAGTGTCAGCATAACCAATAAGGTTGAAATTGTCACCTGAAGTATAGTATAGAACCAGGTTCTGTCTACCCTTAAAATATTTCAGAATTCTCTTAGCAGCCTTCAGATGAGATTCCTCAGGATTTGATTGGAACATTGCACATAATCTCGCACCAAATACAATGTCTGGACTACTGGCAGTAAGGTAGAGTAGAGATCCAATGATGCCCATGCTTCCATGTCAAACCTTTTTTAAGAGTTCTTTGATGCATTTCTGCTAACTGATACACGTTCTCTTTATGGAATGCTTTACTTGAAGACCCAGGAAGACATTCAATTACCATATCATACTCATTTCAAACTCACTTCCCATGAGTTTAGCAGATTTTTCACATAATGAGTTAGCTGTAGCTCCAAATATGATGGCATCCACATAAATCTGATCAATGAGCAGGTTCCTTCCCAATTTCTTCAAAGACAATGTATTGTCAATCTTTCCTCTTGTGAAGCCATTTTCCACGAGAAAATGGATGGTCTCTTGTACCATGCTCTAGGGGCATGCTTCTATCCGTACAGTGCCTTATCCAATTTGAATACATATTCAGGATGTACATGACGTTCAAAAGCCTAGAGGTAGCTTGATATAGACTTCTTCTTTGAGAAAACCATTCAAGAAGGCACTCTTCACATCCATTTGGAATAATGTGAATTCCATATGTGAAGCAAAGGCAATGTGGATCCTAATAGCCTCCATGCGAGCTACTGGGCCAAAAATCTCATTATAATCGATCCCTTCCTCTTGATTGAATCCTTGGGCAGCAAGCCTTGCTTTGTTCCTTGTAGCATTTCCATGTTCATCTAGCTCATTCCTGAATACCCACCTGGTCCCTATGATGGTTCTGTCTAAGGGTCTAGGTACCAGGTGCCATACCTTATTTCTTTCAAGTTGATGCAGTTCCTCTTGCATTTTAGTAATCCAGTCTGCATCCTACAAGTCTTCCTTGATATTTTTGGTTTCTTTGGGATAGAAATACTGAGAAGGCTAGGGAATTTCTGGTTTTTTATCTTGTCTAAACTCCAGAATCAAGGGGTGATTATATTATCAAGTGAGTAGGAGCTTTTATGTTTCCAATTTAGGACTGAAGTTTGATTTGTAGAGAAACTGGGTAAGTTAAATGGATTTCCCCTGCACTCCTTGTTATGTTACTTGGGGAGTGCCTTGCACTGCATCTCCAACTCTTTCTTCTGCTTCAGAGGTAATGATGGAAGTAACAGGTTCCTCTTGAGAAGTAGAAGAGGATGTTGCATTGTCTCTCACATGTTTCCTTCATCTTACTCATCAAATCAGCCTTCCCATTTGAAACTCCAGATAATTCCTAGGGACCAAAAGTGGTTCATTATCTTAATCATCACTGTTTCCTCCTTTTTAGAGGAGGATGTCTCGTTGAATAGCACATGAACACTTCTTTCCACGCAGTGTGCCATTTTGTTGTAGACTTTGTGAGCTTTGCTTTGAGGGGGGTATCCCAGAAGGATTCCTTCATCGCCTTTTGCATCAAACTTCCAAAGCTGGTCCTTACCGTTGTTGAGAACATAGCATTTTCATCCAAAGGTTCTCAGATGAGTTATCTTTGGTTTTCTTCCATTGAGCAACTCATAAGGGGGTTTTGTTTAGGAGAGGTCTGATCATGCACCTCTTTTCACTCCTGCTCAGTATTCCTATAGGAATTGCATGCTCTGTATTCTTTGAACTTTGAATTTAACAGACCATGGACTAGGTCCTTCTTCATCAATATATCCATAAGTGAGAAACTTGTATCCCCCAATCCTTTATGCCATGTCTTCGAATCATTATCAGTTGCATTCAAGCAGCTCATATCACCAGCTTAGACATGAACTTATACCTTGTTTTCTTCCCCATACCTAGAATGTACCCCTTTTTCCATTTTCCAAAGGGTACATCCCTTCCTTGCAGGGCTTTCAATGATAGAGAATCCATGGTATTTCCAGTCATGTGCTTTGAGCATCTACTGTCCATGATCCACTACAGTCCACTTCCTCTCAGTGTTCCCTGCACATCTAAATTATGGGTTAGATTTAAGAACCCAAACTAGTTTGGGTACCTTGTTATGATAAAAAGGATGGATAAGGGCTTTCCTAGTCCATGCAAGCAACATTGGTTTCTTGCGAGCGGTACCTAGTCCCTTGTTAGTAGTCACTTTGTCAGCAAACACTTTATTTTATTGAACAGATTGAGCCCCGGCCTGGCAATTTTCTTTGAAGTGCCCATTGTTCCCACAGTGGGTACACAGCCAGTTTTCAGAAACTGTGACGTACTTACTGTAAGGGTTGTAAGGAGTTTTCTCTTTTAGGAACCCGATTCCCTACCTATTTCCACTATCGTTGAAGTACATGGCAGTTACAACATCTGAGGACAAGGTCCACTTGAGAGATTTCTCAAGATCACTTTTTATTATCGTCAATTCAGCTTGAAGCTTCCTATTTTTCTCGAGTTCACCACATATCCTAGTTCTAGTAGCTTTTAACTCATTTTCAAGACTAATGTTTTCCTCACTGGCTATCTCCTTTCCTTTTCCAAAATTTCCAGGTTTTAACTTAGTCCAAGGTTTCACTATTGTTTCCCTTAGGTTTGTAATTTCTGCCAAAAGATCATTCTTTTCTTTTCTGAAAATTTCAATGGTTTTCTTATGGTCAGTAACTATAGCCACTAAGTCGTTTCTAGTTTGTTCAGATTCTGCTAACTCTAAGGTCAAAGAATCCCTATCCTCCACAAAACAATGAAAGGCATTGATTAATACATTAGCTAAAGACATGAGTTTTCTTGGAGAATAGGATTTCTGATTTCTCCGAACATCCCTGAAATTTACCTCTTTGTTGTCATCATCTTCATCATCATCTGGTTGTGCCATCAACGTAAAGGTTGAGTCATATTCAGCTGATCTTTTTCTCTTGAAGTTCTTGAAGAATTCTTGCTTCAAGAGAGGACAATTTTTCATGAAGTGTCTAGCCTTTCCGCACTTCTAAAAAAGATCATTGTTCTTTCATCTGTTAGAGCTGTCCCGTTCTAGCACTTCTCCATTTCTTCTGACCATATTCTGAAACCTTTTGGTTAAGTAAGCCATGTAGCTGTCTTCCTCGCTCGAATCATTGTTAGCAGCTTTAAGTGACCGGTACTTTTCCTTCTTTGGTTTTCTCCTTTCAAGAGTTGGTGGAACAGTCATGAGGATCCTTCGTAGGTGTTAGCCTGATAGGAGGAATCTGCTCTGATACCAATTGTTAGACCATATGCATCCACTAGACTCTATAGAGAACCGGGTTCTCTATGTGTTTCCTCTGAAAATACTGATGAGCCAAATTGTATAGGGATCTGGTCCTATATCAGTTTGGTACAGTGCTAAGTTTGTACGAGTCCACCAAATAGCAGAGTACATGGTCCTTTGTGGGGTTCTGCTATGAATGCTAGTAAAGTTGTGTGTAAATAAGGCCGAGGATTTTTATGTGGAAAAATCCCACACAAGGGGATAAAAAAATCACAACCTACACTTGTAGGCTTTTAACTTCACTAACTTGAAATATCCCTATTACAAGCCACTTTACAATAACCCTATTGCAAAGACTTCAACTAACTTGTGATACTCTTATCACAAGCCACTCTATAACTATCCTAGTTACAAAGAATTTGACTAACTTGTGGCATTTCCACCACAAGCCACTTTGTCACACTATGGTTACAAAGGCTTTGATTAACTTGTGATGTTTCCTCCACAAGCCACGTTGTCACACTACGGTTACAAAGGCTTTTGCTTATGACTATCCCTAGTCACAACATAAACTCAGAAGTTTACGATTTTGGTTTGTTCCTAAGACAACGTTTCTAAGAAAGCAAACTAGGAATTACAATGAAGAACACATAACAAAGACTCAACAACCTAAGGACTTAAGATATCTTCGATCTTGGATAAGGTCCTCGAGGTCGAAGCAGCTTTGTTCTTGAGAGAGGTTCTTGAGCACTTGAGAGAATTTTTATTTTTTGTATTTGCAAGTATTGAACCAAAATTGTGTGCCTTGCATGAGGTTTATACTACACAAGACATTACCTTAGTGATGTCAATTCAAAATGGTTATGTCCAATTTCAATGGGAAGTGACCGATGCACTGTCTATTGCTCTATCTACTTTGTCACACCTCCTTTTTCACTACACCCCCCGAAAGGGTATATAAGGGAGTTTTTTTCCAACTTAAAGTGACAATTGAAACGGGATTAATTTATTAAAAATTCAGAGTCGCCATTTGGGATAATTTATGGTGTCCCAAGTCAGCGGTTCAAATCCCAAATCGAGAAAAAGATTGACTCTGTATTACAGTTCGCAAACCAGAAATCCAGTTAAGGAATTCTGTTAACCCGGGAGAAGGTATTAGGCATTTTCGAATTCCGTAGTTCTAGCACGGTCGCTCAACTATTGTATTCGGCTTAATTATTTGATTTTAAAAATACTTTTAGACCTATGTGCATTTTAGCTTTAAACCGCTGTTAATTATTTTAAGGAATATTTCAACGTCATCTAAAACACGTCTTTGGATCGTGTCACGTCATCCTAAACATATTTTATTCAACGTTTTAAGATTTGAATTTGGGTTACATGAAATGCACACCCGAGTTTAGGAAAGTAATATTATTAGGTGACGCGCCTAAAGCAACTACGAGTTTGCAAATTTGCGAGGGCCATGAAAATTTGCTAAATGGTACGCCTCGATTTCTAAGGATTGAAGTTAATTAAACGAGGGCCACTGGTTGTCTTATTTATTTGGTGGCACCCCACAAATTAACTACAAGGATCTACTAATTAAATAATGCTAAGGGAATCATAACTACTTTTAAATCACAGCTGAATTTAAATTGTGAATCTAAAGGGCTAAGACTAAGTGAAATCTACTCCATTTTTCCATTTTAGAACTTGGTCCTGACCAGGCATGAGGCCTCATGGCCCAAAATTACCAGGCTGTAAGATTAAGAGCTTCGAGACAAATTCCGTTTGAGCCCAAATAGAGGGCCCAATTCTGAAGCGTGCACAAGCAGGATACCCCAGGAATTGAGCAACCACAAAATTAAATGGGCAATTACTAGCAGCTTGAAATACTAATTGGAATTAAGTTGACAATCATTTCAAACCATTTTTTAGTTTAAACTTATACACATGCTAATCATTGAAGTACTATAACTTGACAACCACTGAAATACTAATTAGAAAATCATGCTTCATTTGCAGTATTCATGCTTGACTCGATTGACTAGACCATTTCCTTCTCAAAACATGATTCCACACACACAACTCTTTAAAGAAACAATCATTTATCCAATTACGTAAACATTATCATCTAAACACCACAGATATGTACCAGAAATGGGCTGCATAACTAAGAAATTCAAGGCAGTCCACGCTACAAAATCAAAGGGCAGAATATAAAGTCTGAAACTACCAACATAATAGCCAAACTCACTGTCCAAAGCAAGACTCACATAGCTAATGCAACACCTCAAATTACCGAAGGAAATATAATGTCAAGACAAAACTATGAATGAATCTTAAACGAAACTGGCATCATGCTTTGAACTTCAACTTTTCATTTTTCAATCTTCACATTTAACTTCACAACCAATGTAATGGGTAATACCTGGAAAAGCAAAGAAAACAAGAACAAGGAAAGGTTAGCAGCAGCAAAGCAGTACCAGCAACGACGTAACAATGCTTAACCAGTTGAAACCCACCCAAACCTCAAACTAAACTCCACACAACTCGAAATCAGACTCCTAGACTTAGATTCAACCCATTTTTCACACCCAAATCAATCAGAAATTCTTCAGAATCGAGAATCTCCAAAATTATAGAAGAAATGCAATGGAACAGTAATTTTCTTTTGATATTTCCAACCGTTTTGAGTTTCTGAAATTTTTATCCCTGAATTTCTCTGCCTTGAATGCCAAGTTAGAGAGCCTTTATAGACAAGGCATTTAGGGTAGCTAAAGGAGGATCAGATTTGCACCTAGACCCTTTTACAATTTTCATTTTAGCTTAAGTACCCCTAGTTTAATTTCAGTTTTGCGAAACAGTCCCCTCCCCAGCTTCCTAGAAGCTTCCTAAACAGTTACCAATAGATTCTCACACTTGAATTTCCTAATTTAACCTTTGAACCCCTATTTTTCTTCAAGAAACCAAACGGATCAAACTGACCCAAGGCGAACCAGATATGGACCTTCGAAAACCTGAGCCAGTCCCTTTCTTTTGGGCCCAGGTCCAAGTCAGAAGCTCGGGAGAAACAAGAAGGCAGAAAAATGAAAGGCAATTAGGATTTCAATCAGCCTTTTGGACCGAATGCTTTCAATCATCCCAAGACTAAAGGGAACAATCAAACGAACTAACCTAACGAATTCAAACAAAACTGACGAACCTAAAAACTAACCATTAATCCTAACTTAAAAATAAACACATGCAGAAATTATTGCAGGAACGGAAAATAGAAAAAATCAAAACAGAAACAAAAGAAACAGAGGAAGATGAGAAGGGAAATGTACATGAAAATTAAAACTCAAAAGGTAAAGAATAAAATACCTAACCATGGCCTGGATCGTAAGAAATGCAAAAAATCTTCGAACCTTCAAGTTTTCTGGCTAAGTTTGACATTAATCATGTGTTCTTATCAAGAACACATAAATAAAGTCGAACTAGACCTAAATCCTTACTGAAATCTCGAATTCGAGGTTTTTGGGATTTTAAGGCTTGACTTAGATTTAAGATTCGAGGAGCTTGGGTCAGATTTGATGGAAACCAACAGTGGATTAGGTGTAAGGGGGTATGGTGGTTATTTTTTGGGGTGTTATTTTGGGGCCGATTGGATGAGTTAGGGTTTTGGTCGATCTCTTCGATTCAAGATTCGACAAGTTCCAGTAGGATTCGAGGGAGGGGGTTTGGAGATTTGAGAAGAGGAGAAGGAGGGGGATCTGTGGTGTAAAAATGAGGTCGATTGGAGCAACGCCACCGGCAGAGGCGATTTCCGGCAGGCGGCTTACGGCGGAGGCGGTGAAGAGTTCTTTGAGTGTGTGGGGACGATTAGAGGGGGTAGGGGGTGCGTTTGGACACTAATATACTTATGAAGCTTCAATTATAAGCCGTTTGATCAAGGGGAGATCAATGGCTCAGATTCCATAATCCAAAACGGCGTCGTTTGATTTATTGACTGACCGGACCGGGTATTGGGGCGTATCTAGGCTGCAATTGGGCGGGTATTGTAATGGGTTTGGGCTGTGATTAACCGGGTTTTGAGGAGGAATCTATTGGGATGGGGTAATTCAAATCAAACATGGCCCAAAACCTTTGAACCATTCAATTATTTCTCTTTTTCTTTTTTTAAATTAACTCTTTTTAATTTCTTTTAAATTAAAAATAAAAATAAACCTAAATTAATTCCTAATCAAACTATCTTAGCAAATTAATTACCACAAATAATACTTACTACAATTAATTAAAACCAAATTTAAAGGGAAAAAAACTACCAAAGTTCAAGAATTAAAATTAAAAGTGCAAAATAAATTATTTTGTCATTTTTTCCATTTTTATAAAATACTAAATTACTAATTAATTCAAGAATGCAAAATTAGATCCTAAATGTAAATGCAACATTTTTTGTATTTTTCATTAATTAAACAAAAATAAAAATGCACAGACAAATGCAAACAATTATCAGAAAATGCCACAGAATCCACAAAAATTGTAAATAATGAGAAGAAATTATTTTGTTTTGAATTTATGGGAGTAATTCATATAGGGAAAAAATCGCGTGCTCACATGCTGTACTATTGCAGGCAGTCACTTTCTGCAGTTGCTTTCCAACTGCAGTTGACTTTGTACTTCTGTCAGAGAACCCTAAGGGACCAGGTCCCTGTTGTGTTCCCCTTTGTACAGTTGCGAACAGTCACTTAGTTGTGTTCTAGCTATATAGTTGACTTGTACTTCTGTTAGAGAACCCTAGGGGATTAGGTCCTTATTGTGTTCCTCTTTGTACAGTTACGGACAGTCACTTTCTGCAGTTGCGATCCAGCTGTATAGTTGACTTGTACTTTTGTCAGGGGAGCACCAAGGGATCAGGTTCCTAATCTGGTACTGCGCACACTGCCCAAATTTTCTTTCTCATGTTTGAGACAAGTCGTGAATCTAGAATATTGTAGTCTTTTACAGTGAAAGAAGTTGGGACGAGGTTGTCAATAATAGATTACCTAGAGAAATAGGTAAAACAAATTTCCACCCAAAATTTAATTCTTGGCAGAGGAAAGCCCCATGACTGAGCGAACCGAGGCTAGGGTAGATAAAGGAAGAGAAGATTTATTGAATGCTCTCGGGCATTTATTGAGGTCTTGAGTTTGAGTAACTTGAATCATTGTACTTTAGTTGATCAGAGAATGAGTGGGCGCTGGAAACAGTGCAGTGCGGCAGAATCTTCGTTTCCAGCTATGTCCAATTGACTTTGTACTGCCATGAGGAACCCACAAGAGTATCAAGTCCTTGTCTGGATTCCTACCTCCTGAAGTTGTAGCAATTTCACATTTGGCTGGAATCTATTAGATGTAGTGTAATCCAAATGAGTCAGGTTCCCTATCTGGTTCTTGATATTAAGTTTGTTAGATCATCAAAACACAAGGCAAAGATATTGAAAACCTATCAATTTCCCCCATTTTGATGATGACAAACTTAGTATTGAAAACGAGGAGTTAGAGTTCAGAGAACCAGATTGAATAACAGGAGACCACAGGTTCCCCCTGACTTTTTGCCCTTACTTACACATGTTTCCCCATATGTTCCCCCTTAATTTTTATTATCATTCTTGGTCTTTTATCTAGTTCTATACAGAATGTTTGTTAGGTCATCAAAACATAGATAAAAAGACCTTAAGCCCATCACCTTGTAAATCAGTTTTACCATCTTTTCTTTGTCTTAATTTCAGAATAGAGTTAGACCGAAAGGGATTTAAAGAAAAACAAACAATGGAATGGACAATGAATTTAGACGAGAGGTATCCTTTTGGGGAGAAGAAAGAAAGACTTATCTGGAGTGCATGAGGACTTCAATGAACATGACATGCCTTTTGGACTGGATGCCTGATCTGTGTAAACCGTACGACTCTCAAAAGTTCATCACAACTTTTCCTTGAAACCGAGGAACCTCGCTAGGACTCTGTTGATGCCAATGGTTTCAAGGATCCTTTTTTCAATAAGTGGCGCCATTTGCGGGTTTTCACCGACTGACCTCTCTTATTTCTCTTCTCACCATCACCTTGTAGTGCTTTTTGCGAGTTTTCACTAACAAGACTCTCATTTTAGTTTCTCTGCTTATTGTCACCTCACGGTGCCCATGTAGGTTTTCACCAATAAGACTCTCTCATTTTGATTGCATTGGATCCAAGTAGTTGTATTCTCTGATCCTTGAACAATCTCATCGATTGATCGAAAGGACTTGAACAGATTTGGGTAAAAATGATTTGGACTGAATTATAACTTTGGAACCATTCAGGCGGGATCATCACCGAACCATTATAATATCTGCCCCAGTTTTACTTTTGGGGGAATTTGGATTTGTATTTTGGTATGACTGAACCCAGAGAGAGGCTTCCTACGTATCCTTTCGGTATCAAGTCGAACGTAGTTCAGAGAGCTTTATTTTTTATTTTCTTTTGTTCTTCTGTTTTGTTTTGTTTTTTTTTTCCTTTCCTTTTTCCTCTCTTTTTTCATTTTTTTCATTTCATTCTCTTTGTCTTTTCTTCCCTTTTTTGTATCTTTCTTTTTCTTCTCTTTTTTTTTTCATTTTATTTTTTATTTTTCATTCATTTCATTTTTCTCAATACTAACTTCCAAATTCCAAAGAGGGTAATCAAAGAATGGGAGCCCGCTCAAAGGGTTTGCAAAGGGTTGAATATTTGGATAGTGAGAAATAAAGCCTTCTTCATCCCAACCGGAGAACATTAATGTTATATAAAGGATCCAACATAGTACCTTTTGACTACATTTGCATTGACAATTGTTTCGGGGACATTTCCTTCGATGTGTCCCTAGTACAACGCATTTTTGGCAGTACTCTTGTTGTAATGTATGGACCTTTCCAATCTGGAACCAATTTTTCTTCAACTATTCCAACTCTTTGTTGTATTTACTTAAACTTATCTTCATTGCGATCTAATTCTTGATTCATTATTTTGAGGTCTGACGGTATTTCAGGATCTAGGCATAAAGTCCACAAGTATGTCATGTTATTGAAATCTGCATTTAACAGAACTGAAAAGAGAATAAGAAAAGTGATAAGATTAAGAAAAGAGACATTCCTGGACAGTAAAATGTTAATTTCATTTGATTTTTTTGAATTTTAAAAGATAGAAGGGTTAACATCGAAAAGTAAGACAATAAAGTAAAACATCAAGATCACACCCTGAGATAATCCGTACGCAGAAAGGATAGCAAGACTGGCTACCGAGATTCCCGTCTGATAGGGAACTTTTAGGCTTGGCAGCCATTTTTGTCTTTTCTTCTGTCTTGGCAATGGCTGCAATGGCCTTCGGTGCCGGATCAAATTCCTCATTGTAAGAAAGTAACAGATTGTCTATCACATCAGGAGCCTCTTCATCTCCGAAGAACCATTCTTTCAGCTTCAATCAAATCTTCAACTGCCCTTTTGAGGGTCCAACAGTCCTATGTACTGTGTCCCACTGCTCCAGAGTGGTATTCACATCTAGCATCAGCTCGGTGCTAGGAGGACTTGGGGTTTGGCCAGTTTGGGGCCACTGGCTGTAGCAGACCTCGCCTGACTAGCTTTTGGGACAAGCCTAAGTATGATTCACCAATAGGGGTGAACTAATTCCTTTTGAAAGGCTCTCTTGGGCGAGGATTGTACTGGGGATTATATGAAGCTTGGTAAGGATGGACATTTTTGGGAGGTGGAGCTCGGTTTTGTATATAATGTTGTGGCCGCGTGCAAAGTTGTGCGTTCATCACCGCATACCAACAAAACCAACCATCTGAACAGAACGTTGCTAATTTCCTCACACCACAACCTTGTCAGTTTTGAGACATTTAACATATAGGAAATCACATGTTGGGATGCAATGCACCTATCATTTAAACGCTTCTACCATGTATTTGAACGGTTGCATGTTTTATCCCGGCCTTAACTAACTCTTTCAGTATGTACCTCTTTTCTTTTATTTTTGTCTCTCTTTAATCACTCTTAATTTTTTTTCATTTCGTTTCTGTCGCTCTTTTATTTTTGGCCCTCTCTTTTCTTTTTTCTTTTTTTGGTTTGTTCACTCTTTTCTTTTTTGTCACTCTTTTCTTCTTCTTTTTTAACTCAATTTTTCTTTCTTTTTTTTTAAATTATTTTTCACTCAGTTTTATTTGATAGCTATTATTCTTAACTAACTCTTCTTCTTTTTTAACTCAATCACTCAGTTTTATTTCACTCAGTTTTTATAACACTCAGACAAACATATATATATATATATATATATATATATATATATATATATATATATATATATATATATATATGTTCTGCAACTCATTTTTTTATTGAATAATCGAAAGAAAGGCTTTTAAGGAGGAAAGAAAATATGTTTGTATTTATTTTCAGATTTTTTTAAAAATTTTTGAAAGAAAGATTCTAAAGAAGAAATAACATACTTTTTACTTTTTTGGATGTTGATTTTGGATGTTGCCTCTTAATTTTTGAAAGAGGGACTTTTAAGAAAATATTTTGAATTTCCAAAAGTACTTCTAAAAAAAGATGAAAATATTTTGGAATTAAATTTTTTTCAATTTTTTTTAATGACATTTACGAAAGAAAGACTTTTAAAGAAGGAAAAGAATATTTTTATTTTTTTATGATTTTTTTTTTTGGAATTTTTGGGAAAAATATTTCAAAGTAAAGGAAACCCGTATGAGTCCAGAACCGATGAGGTTTGCCTACGTATCTCACATTCAGTGAGAATCAGACCCGCGTAGTTCGGTCAATTTTGACAAAATATGGGAAACATGACTTTTGAAAACAATCACCTATTTTCTCTCTTTGTTTTTTTTTTGAAAATTTCGGCAGAGCTTCGGATTACCTACTTCTCACTCTTGATTTTTTTTTATTCTTTTTTTTTACTTTTGTTTTTTGATTTTCTTTCTCTATTCTAATAGCCAATCAACATGCAAACCGAAACAAACAGATACACAAGTAGCACGTAAGATGCATCAGGATGAACCTTTAACTTGGGAACCTATCCTAGACGGACCCAACCCCTATGTTGAGTCCCCAAAGTCAAATGCATGTGATGCAAATAAGTGTTCCTACTAGGGATCCGACATGAGGTTATGTTATTCTAGGTTTAAAACCTGGGTGTACTATTCTAGACGTGAGTGTATTGTTCTAGACCTGGCTTACCTGAGCGGACGACTCGAGCAAGCTGGGGAGGGCAGCGTACCAGGAATACAGAAGCTTCACCTGCTTTGCAACTTGTCCGAACCTCATTCTAAAATTAAGATATGACTCTAACAGAAAAGAAGTCACGCGAAGCGCACACTCCCCAGAAGATTTAGAAGACTCAGAGAGAAGAAGTGTTTCGTAACAGTTTTATATACAGTTAAAACATATCAAAGCGGTAAAAAGCGACATTTAGCACATTAGGCTCAAACATATAAAAATCATATAATAGATAAAAGTCAACTATAACAATTATTCTAAGCTCGAATTCTGAACCCTGAACCAGAGATTCTGGGTTCTTATCCCCAGCAGAGTCGCTAGAGCTGTCACACCTCTTTTTTACCCGAAAGGGGAGATAGGGAGTTTTTCCAATTTAAGTAACATAAATCGAAATGGTATTATTTTATTTATTTATAGTCACCACTTGGGATATTTATTATGGTGTCCCAAGTCACCGGTTTATTTTTAAAATCCCAAATCGAGGAAAACTGACTTCATTTAAAAAGTCTGCGAAACCAGAAAAAACTAGGTAAGGAATTTTGTTAACCCAGGAGAAGGTGTTAGGTATTTTTGGGTTCCGTGGTTTTAGCATAGTTGCTCAACTATTAATAATTGGCCTCATTATCTGAATTATTACATGTTTTAAACCCATTGTGAATTTTTAACTTTTTAACCTCTTTTAATTATTTATGCAGTTTATTTAAATAAGTCTCGAGGCCGTGCACTTAATGTTTTGGAACACATTGTGAACCACGTCACATGAAATGTACCCGCGATTTACAATATGTTTATTTTATTATTGTTCGAAGTTATGGTCGGGTCACATGAAATGCACACCCGAATTGGAATTTACGTATCGTGACCATGTCACGGGAGCCGTACCCATGGCCACGATAATTTATTAATCGCGCCTAAAGCGGCTACTTAGGTTTATGAGTTATTTGTTTTGTTGCTATTTCTCCTTAAAATGGAATGGATGAAAGCTACAATTTGGAAGAGAGCTCTAACCTTTATATAGCGTTGTTCAGATTTATCAGTGGGATATTATTTACGTCTTATATTTATCTGTTTCGAACATGGGCAGTTGTTTGGTAATAGAGATCTGGAATTTTTTTTGATTCCACAGAAACCACTCAGATCCATCAAATCTCGAAGTTGTCCATACAAGTTCGGATAGATTCTTGTATACTAATGATATCTAAATACAAATGATTTACAACTAGAAAGAAATAAGCACGAAGTGAAATCGACATCTGGGATTAATTGCTGGCCCTCACAAATTTGGAATTGAAAAATAGTTGATTCACAATGG
This sequence comes from Nicotiana tabacum, assembly GCF_000715075.1. Classification (NCBI taxonomy): domain Eukaryota; kingdom Viridiplantae; phylum Streptophyta; class Magnoliopsida; order Solanales; family Solanaceae; genus Nicotiana; species Nicotiana tabacum. Next base: position 15,407,358 of record NC_134085.1, read on the forward strand.
AGGATACACATTATGTCATATGGGTGCTTAAGCACCCATTGCTTTTGAAAACAAGATTACTACTTATATATAACACACACAAATAACCAATTTAAAGAATTAGTCAAGATCTGATCAGATTCATATCAAAATTTAAATTTACCAAATACAAAGATAGCATTGTTCAGCATATAATACAACGGCAGGCCCAAGCATACTATCACATTTATAGCTTATGAATAAACCTCAACTTTAATAACAATTATATTAAACAATCGGCTTTTTCCCTTCTCTTAGCTTCAAAGATCAATAGCAAAGGGTCATTCAAACAAACTTAAACAAACAAATGCTAGATCTATAGAAACAAATAGTACAACAACTTAGATCTCATTCATGATTTCCATTTAAGACAATGGGTATAATTGGAAATACCTAAACAACAACAAATAAATCCTAAATCTGAAAAGAAAATAATGAAACCCAGCCACATATGAAGCAAAACTAGCAAGAGAAACAACAATAGTCCTCAACTCAGCTTTCGAACAAACTGTTCGAGCAAGAATTTCTCGAGCGGCAGCCAACGAACACCTCGAAATGACCTTAGCTCGACCAAATACAATCCATGTTTTTTTTTAGAAAATCAAAAATCAAGATGAAAAATGAAGAACAGAGATATCTTTGTTCCTATATTTTTGTTTGAAACTTAAACAAAATTGAAGCGGCAGATCAAGCTTCTTCTTTCTAAGAGAGGGATTAGGTTTTTTCTAAGAGAGGAAGGGTCTTCGTTCATCTACTCTTTTGATGTAGAATGGAGCGTCGTTGATGGGGGTCTGATTGTTTTAGGTCTCTAGGGTTTTTAATTAAAGGGGAGGGGAAATGGGTCAATGGTCTTGGCCGGGTCGCTGGGTAATTTGGGATTTTTGGGCTTCAAATTAAGCTGGCCCAGACGAAATTGATAGACCAAATCTACTTTTTTCCTTTATTTTTCTTTTAATTTTAATTTATAACAAATTAAAACCTAACTTAAATCTAATTAGTAAAATAAATTATATTTATCTATTAACAAATGCATGAAATAATTTGTTTTGATTTGTTTATTTACTAATTCTAATAATTAAAGAGTGACTAATTCCTAAAAATGCAAATTAAACCTAATAAGGCATGAAATTAAAATGTGACAATTTTTTATGATTTTTAGATATTAAACATGCATGAAATGCAACTAAATAAAGAAAAACTCCTAAAATCCACCAAAATTATTTTTGGACTATTTTTAGGAGTTATTTTCATGTGGAGAAAAAATTAGGTGCTCACAAAGTCTGAGTGCAGTGACGAAAATTTAAAATTACATAAATATCAAGTCAAATATGCAGTTCAATAGCCAATTATCTCATAAAACTCCAATTTTAGTTAGAAATCTTTTGAAAACATTTATTCAACATTTTTCAACAGAGACTCAGTATAATAGAAGAGTGAAAACAGAGAAAATGTCATAAACAAACCCCTCGAGCAAGGTATCACTCATAAGTATAGCCTCTCAGGCAAGATTCTCAGTCACTCGTGACTCAGCTCTCGTCAATCAGTACTCACACTCAGCACTCCGGCTCAATAGACATCTCATAATAATAATAGTAACCGCTGTAGCGTGTAGCCCGAACTGTAGCGTCATATTGTTGCGGCACACAGCCCAATCCTATATATATATATATATATATATATATATATCGTTGCGGCGTGCATCCCGATCCATATAAGTATCGTTGCGGCATGCAGCCCGATCCATAACATATATGTAATATCGCTGCGACGTGCAACCCGATCAACAATATTTACATATAATCCTCACCATTAGGTCCTCAACTTCTATCAGTCATTAACCTCACAGCCGCTCGGGCATATCAGTGAAATTCAAGAAAACTCAGCCCAAACAGTTTTCATATATTAAGAAGTTGAGTGATGAAACCGGATTAACCAATAAGCAGGTAAAACATGACTGAGGATATGCTTTCAAATTAAAACAGTTTGAGGAAAGTAGTAAAATACCCCTAAGGGTCTAAACAGTTCGGCACAAAAGCCCCAAACATGGCATTCCGCCCAGATTAACAAACCGATTTCTAAAACACATGGATATCATATAGAATATATCAAAATATGCAACTATACAGTCACCTCGGGATGAAACAAGTCACAATCCCTACGGTGCATGAGCATACGCCCGTCACCTAGCATGTGCGTCACCTCATTTATCAAAACAGTACGAAATTTTCGGGTCTCAAACCCTCAGGTCTAGATTTATAATCGTTACTTACCTTAAACTGGATGAAATACTACTCCGCAACGCCATTGCCTCTTGACTCGGCCTCAACTCGCATAGAATCTATCCAAAATCAGAATCATAACATCAATGTATGCTAAGGGAACGAAGCCCATGCAAAAATAATCAAAGTATATCAAAAATCCCGAAATTGGTCAAACCCGACCATGGGCCCACGTCTTGGAATCCAATAAAAATCACATCAATAGAATCTTTATCCTCCCACGAGTCCATTCATACCAAGAACATCAAAATCCGACCACAAACGGCCCCTCAAATCCCTAAATCAAAGTCTCCAATTTCAAACCCTAAACCCCCAATTATTCTACCACTAACTTCCATAAATTCCATGTCTAATCAGTAAAATATCACCATAGAACGAGTTTTAGTTCCAAGAATCTTACCTCCACGAAGTTCCCTTGAATTTCCTCTTCAAAATCTCCCAAAACGCTTTCAATCCGACTTAAAAATGGTGAAACAAAGCTAAAAATCGCGAAGGAAGCCTTATATAAGTTCTGGCCTAGGGATTCCGCACTTGTGGCCTAAGTCATGCTTCTACGAACCGCACCTGCGGTCAATACAACCGCATCTGCAATTCTTCATTAAATCCCCCAAGGCCGCATCTGCGTCCAGGAACTGCACCTACGGTCCCGCAGATGCGCCCAACGCACCGCATCTGCGGCCAAGCTCCCCGGAGTCAAATCCACTTTTGCAGCCTCCTCTACGCATCTGCAACGTCGCACCTGCGGTCCCCAATTCGCAGGTTCGGAAATAACAGAAGCAAAAAATCTGCAGAACAAATCCAAAAATCCAAACTCTCCGTCAACCATCCAAATCTATCCCGAGACCCTCGGGACCTCAACCAAACACGCCAATAAGTCGCGTAACACTATTCAAACTTATTCCAACCCTTAGAACACTCAAAACAATGCCGGAACACCAAATCACCCTCGGATTCAAGCCTAAGGATCCTAAAACATTCGAATTCTACAATCGATCAAAAAGTCTATCAAACCACATCCGAATGACCTGAAATTTTGCACACACGTCACAAATGACACCACGGACCTACTCCAATTTCTGGAATTTCATTCTGACCCTTATATCAAAATTTCCACTATCAACCGGAAAATGCCAAAATTCCAATTTCGCCAATTCAGGCCTAAATCTATTTCGGACCTCCAAAATACCTTCCGATCACTCTCCTAAGTCCCAAATTACCTAACAAAGCTATCTAAACCATCGGAATTCACATCCGAGAACTTTTTCACATAAGTCAACATCCAGTTGACTTTTATAATTTAAGCTTACTCAAAAGAGACTTAGTGTCTCATACCTCTCTAAAGCCATTCCGAACTTGAACCAACCAACTCGGTATCCCATAACACAGCTGAACAAGACATAAAGAAGAAGAAAAGGGAAACAGAGCGGTAACTCATGAAATGACTGGCTGGGTCGTTACATCCTCCCGATTTTAAACAAACGTTCGTCCTCGAACGAGTCAGGAAGCATACCTGCAGCCTCAAATATGTGAGGATATCTACTCCGCATCTCCAGCTCGGTCTCCCAGGTAGCTTCCTTCACGGGCCGACCTCTCCACTGTACTTTCACTAAAGCTATATCCTTTGATCTCAAGCTTCGAACCTGCCGCTCCAAAATAGCCACTGGCTCCACATCATAGGTCAAATCACCATCTAACTGAACTGTGTTGAAGTCCAAAACATGAGACGGATCACCAATATACTTTAAGAGCATAGAACATGAAATACTGGATGCTCACTCGACAAGCTGGGTGGAAAAGCAAGCTCATAGGGTACCTCTCTAATCCTCGGAAACACCTCAAAAGGCCCAATGAACCGAGGACTCAATTTACCATTCTTCCCAAATCTCATAACACCCTTCATGGGTGAAACCTTTGGTAGAACCTTCTCCTAACCATGTAAGACACATCACGGACCTTCCTGTCGGCATAACTCTTTTGTCTCGACTGCGTTGTATGAAGCCGCTCCTGAATCACCTTCACCTTGTCTAAAACATCCTACACCAAGTCTGTACCCAAAAGCCTAGCCTCACCCGGCTCAAACCATCCAACTGGAGATCTATACCGTCTCCCATATAAAGCCATATATAGAGCCATCTGGATACACGACTGATAACTGTTGTTATAAGCAAACTCTGTGAGCGGTAGAAACTGATCCCATGACACTCCAAAATCAATGACACAAGCGCGCAACTGTCCTCCAATATCTGAATAGTGCACTCGGACTGCCCGTTTGTCTGAGGGTGAAAAGTTGTGCTCAACTCAACCTGAGTACCCAACTCTCGCTGCACGACCCTCCAAAACTCTAAAGTAAACTGAGTATTTCTATCTAAAATGATGGAAACTGGGACACCATGCAAACGAACAATCTCTCGGATATAAATCTCTGTTAACCGCTCTGAAGAATAGGTAGTACAAATAGGAATGAAATGCACGAACTTGGTCAGCCGATCCACAATCACCCAAATAGCATCGAACTTCTTCAAAGTCCATGGGAGCCCAACTATGAAGTCTATGGTGATCCGCTCCTACTTCCACTCTGGAATATCCATCTGCTGAAGCAAGCCACCTGGTCTCTAATGCTCATATTTCACATGCTGACAATTAAGACACCGAGCTATAAATCCCACAATATCCTTCTTCATTCTTCTCCACCAATAATACTGTCTCAAATCCTGATACATCTTCGCAAAACCCGGATGGATGGAATACCGCGAGCTATGGGCCTCTTCTAAGATCAACTCCCGAAGCCCATCTATATTGGGCACACATATCCGGCCCTGCATCCTCAATACCCCATCATCACCAATAGTCACATCTCTGGCATCGCCGTGCTGAACTCTGTCCTTAAAGACAAGCAAATGAGGATCATCATACTGACGCTCTCTGATGCGATCAAATAAGGAAGACCGAGAAATCACACAAGCCAATACCCAATTAGGTTCTGAAATATCCAACCTCACGAACCAATTGGTCAAGGCCTGGACATCAACTGCAAGAGATCTCTCCACAACAGGAATACACGCCAAACTCCCCATACTCACCGCCTTCCTACTCAAGGCATCGGCCACTACATTGGCCTTCCCCGGATGGTACAAGATAGTGATATCATAATCCTTTAGCAGCTCCAACCATCTCCGCTGCCTCAAATTGAGATCCTTCTACTTGAACAAGTGTTGGAGGCTACGATGATCAGTAAACACCTCACAAGACACACCATACAAATAATGCCTCTAAATCTTCAATGCTTGAACAATGGCAGCCAACTCTAGATCATGAACATGGTTGTTCTTCTCATAGGGCTTCAAATGACGAGAATCATAAGCAATCACTCTACCCTCCTACATCAACACACACCCAATACCAACTCTCGAAGCATCACAATACACTGTATATGAACCTGAAGCTGATGGCAAAACTAACATTGGAGTTGTGGTCAAGGCAGTCTTGAGCTTTTGAAAGCTTGCCTCACACTCATCCGACCACCTGAATAAAGCACCCTTTTGAGTTAATTTGGTCAAGGGTGAGGCAATAGATGAAAATCCCTAAACGAACCAATTGTAATAACCCACCAAACCAAGAAAGCTGCGAATTTCTGTGGCTGAGGACGGTCTGGAAGAACTCTGAACTGCCTTTATCTTCTTCGAATCAACTTGAATACCCTCATTGGACACCACGTTCCCCAAGAAAGCCACTGAACTTAGCCAATACTCACATTTGGAGAACTTTGCATAAAGCTTCTCCTCCCTCAATCTCTACAACACAACTCTCAAATGCTCTGCGTGCTCCTCCTGACTATGCGAGTATACCAAAATATCATCAATGAATACAATAAGAATGAGTCGAGATAAGGCCAAAATGTGTTGTTCATCAAATACATGAACTGTGCTATCACGACCCAATTCCATTATAGGTCATGATGGCGCCCAACACCATTGTTGGGAAAGCCAACGCAAAAATATTAATATAGTCTAGTTTTACTTTACTAAAACAGTTACAACAATTTCTTAATTCGAATTTAAAACAAGTGATAATTAGTAACGTACAAAAATAATTATACAATCCCAAAAGAATAGTCTACCAATGTGTGTGCCAAGACCTAGTGTCACAAATATGTGGGCATCTAGAAGAATGTACAAAAGAATAAATCTATCCTATTGTCTGGAATAGAATAGACAGCCAAAAGTAAAGAGAGACTCCATCAAGCTGTTGAACGACATAGGAAGGGAGCAGCTCATCGTGATATCTCAAACTACGATCAAGAATGCGCACCAGACTGGTAGTTAGATGTGCCTGCCTCAGATCCTGTACAATTAAGTATAGAAGCGTAGTATGAGTACATAAACAATATGTACCCCGTAAGTATCCTGTCTAATCTCAAAGAAGTAGAGACGAGAGGTCGACTTGATACTTACTAGGGTCAAATAATATAATAAAGTGTTATGCTAAGCATGGATATCAAAAATAAGTAACAATTTATAGCAAGAAGTGATAGGTCATTTCCTGGATAATATCGCAGTTAGCCATTTACATTTTGAGGCATTTAACAAGGTAAGTCATGAATAAGATTTCACATAGATATCATGCACACATTATGCCGAGGTCGTACGTCCTGGTCCAACAGAAAAGAAACTGTGCACTGCCAGAGGGTCGATTGGTGCAAACCGTAGAAACATCTATTTCTACCGAGGCAATCGGCCCGACCCACAAATATCAATTATCATCAAGAAGGTAAATAAAGGCACATTTATATTCAAATAAATTCATATAAGTGTTCGAGTAAGTGCATACATTCACATATGTTCATTTCCAAATTTCTAGCATATCCTAAGTGATCTCATTAGCATGAAAGGATATAAATATTCACAAATATGGCATGATACGGGTCCAAAACTACCGGGACAATTAACATAATAGTCGCTACGTACGGACTCTCGTGACCTAGTGCGTACGTAGCCACCGCATTTAGTGGCAAGTCATTCAATTATTTCACCTATGGGGACAATTCCCTCTTACAAGGTTAAAAAGGAGACTTAACTCGCTTCATGACCTACTTTCCGTCCAAGCTTAAGACCAAACCCTCAATTAGGTGCCACACACTCCAAAACTATCCAAATAGCATAGAAACTAATCAATATAGGCTTAAAAGTTCATATCCCAACCATTAGGTGATTCCCCAACCCAAATTACAAGATTCCTAAAATTCGACCCGGGGCCCACGTGCTCAAATTCAGGAAATTTTTGAAGAAAGTTGTTACCCATAGCCTAAGGATCAAGAATATATGATTTTTACTGCATTCCATAATAAATTTCGTGGTTAAATCTTGCCTTTATCAAAACCCTAAGTTCTCACTCAAATCCCATGATTTTCACTAATTTTAGTGTGTTAATCTACCAAAAACCCAAGTATTAAACTCACATTAAGTAGAAATAACTTACCTCATAATGCTAGGTTGAAATACCCTCTTTGAAAGCTTCCAAATCGTCCAAGTATAGAAGTGAAATGAAATAAATGGTCTAAGTCCCATTTTTAAAAGCTGTGACCAAGCCTCTGATGTCGCATTTGCAACATCAGGCTCGCAAATGCGAAGTCGCAATACCCTCTTCTTTTTCTTCCAAATCTCATAATACCCTTCATCGGCGAGACTTTCAAGAGGACCTTCTCGCTAACCATGAATGATACATTTTTCACCTTCTGATCCGCGTAACTCTTCTATCTGGACTGAGCTGTGCGAAGCCTTTCCTGAATAACCTTTATCTTTTCTAAGGCATCTTTCACCAAGTTTGTACCGTACAACTTATTCTCACCAGGCTCAAACTACCCGATAGGAGAACGACATTGTTGACCATATAAAGCCTCAAATGGAGCCATCTCGATGCTGGACTGATAGCTATTGTTGTAAGCAAACTCCTCCAAGGGCAAGAACTAATCCCAATTCCCTCCAAAGTCAATCACACATGCTCTAAGAATGTCTTCCAAAATCTGAACTGTTCGCTCCGACTGCCCGTCGTTCTGTGGATAAAATGCTGTGCTGAGCTCCACAAGTGTCCCCAACTCACTCTGAACGGCTCTCCAGAAATGGGAAGTGAACTGAGGGCCTCTATCCGATATGATGGAAAGATGCACAACGTGTAATCGGACTATCTCCCCGATTGTAAATCTGAGCCAATCTCCCTAAAGTGTAAGTAGTCACAATCAAAATAAAGTGTGCCGACTTGGTCAACCTATCAACAATGACCCACACTGCATCAAACTTCCGCGACAACCCAACTACGAAGTCCATAGTAATGCGCTCCTACTTTCACTCAGATATAGGCATCTGCTGAAGTAGGCCACCTGGCCTTTGGTGTTCATACTTAACATGCTGGCAATTCAAACACCTAGCCACATATTCACTATGTCTTTATTCATCCTCCGCCACCAATAATGCTACCTCAAGTCACGATACATCTTTGTAGCACCTGGATGAATGGAATGTCGTGAGCTATGTGCCTCCGCTAGAATCCTCTCCCTCAAGCCATCAACATTAGGAACACATAGGCGACCCTGGAGTCGCAGGACACCATCCTCGCCAATAGAAACTCATTGGCACTACCCTATAGCACCGTCTCTCTGAGAACTACCAAATGCGGATCATCGAACTATCGGGCCTTAATCTCCCCTAATAATGAAAACTGAGCAACAACACACGCAAGGACTCGGCTGGGCTCCGAACTATCCAACCTCACAAGTCTGTTAGCCAATGACTGAATGTCTAAGGCTAGTGTCCTCTCCTCTGCTGGAATGAATGCCAAGCTACCCATACTCTCTGCTTTCCTGCTTAAGGCATCCACGACCACATTTTCCTTGCCCGGATGATAAAGAATGGTGATATCATAATCCTTCAATAACTCAAGCCATCTACGCTGCCTCAAATTGAGATCCCTCTGCTTGAACAAATGTTGTAAGCTGCGATTATTAGTGTAAACCTCACATGACACCCCATACAGATAATGCCTCCATATCTTAAGAGCATGAATAATCACCGCCAATTCTAGATCGTGCACAGGATAATTCTTCTCATGATACTTCAGTTGGCGTGAAACATATGCAATAACTCGCCCCTCCTGCATCAATACACAACCCAAGCCAATGCGTGAAACGTCACAATATACCATATACATCCCTGAACTGGAAGGCAACACAAGAACTAGTGTTGTAGTCAAAGTTGTCTTGAGCTTCTGAAAGCTCACCTCACAATCATCGGACCAACAGAAAGGAGCACCCTTCTGGGTCAATCTAGTCAGAGTACAAATCGTCTGTAATAACCTGCTAACCCCAGGAAACACCTAATCTCGGTCACTGAAGTAGGACGTGGCCAACTCTAAACTACCTCAATCTTCTTGGGATCCACCTTAATCCCCTCTCCTGATATAATATGCCCCAAGAATGCCACTAACGCGAGCCAAAACTCACACTTGGAGAACTTAGCATATAGTTGCTGCTCTTGCAAGGTCTGAGCCACTACTCTCAAATATTGCTCGTGCTCCCCCAGGCTATGTGAGTATATCAAGATGTCGTCAATGAAAACGATGACAAAGGAATCAATATAATGTCTGAACACCCTATTCATCACGTCCATAAATGTTGCTAGGGCATTAGTCAAGCCAAAGGACATCACCAGAAACTCATAGTGACCATATCTGGTCCGAAATGCGGTCTTTGGGACATCCGAGTCTCGAATCTTCAACTGATTGTACCCTGACCTCAAGTCAATCTTAGAGAACACCTTAGCACCCTGCAACTGGTTGAACAAATCATCAATGCGCGACAACGGGTACTTGTTCTTGATGGTAGCCTTGTTCAACTGGCGGTAATCAATGCACATCTGCATGGTCCCATCCTTCTTCTTTACGAACAACACTGGTGCACCCCAAGGTGACATACTTGGTCTAACAAACCCCTTTGCTAACAACTCCTCAAGCTGCTCCCTCAACTCCTTCAACTCTTTCAGGGCCATACGGTACGGTGGAATAGATATAGGCTGGGTGCCTGGAGCCAAATCAATACAGAAATCAATATCACGATCTGGTGGCATGCAGGAAGATCAGAAGGAAACACATTGGCGAACTCCCGAACTACTAGAACTGAATCAATCATCGAAGACTCTGCGGTGGTGTCCCAAACATAAGCCAGATAAGCCAAACACCCCTTCTCAACCATGTGTCGAGCCTTCAGGAAAGAGATAACCCAACTAGATGTATCAACTGTGGAACCCTTCCACTCCAACCCTAGCAACCCTGGCATTGCTAATGTAACAGTCTTGGCATAGAAATCAAGGACGGCGTGGTATGGGGATAACCAATCCATGCCCAGAATGACTTCAAAGTCGATCATATCGAGAAACAGGAGATCTGCTCTAGTCTCGAAACCAGAGAATGTGACCACATAAGACCGGTAGATCTCATCCACAACCATAGAATCGCCCACAAAAGTGGACACATTCCCTCAGGAGGGATAACCAGGAAATGAGCAAATAGAGATGATACATATGACAAGGTAGACCCTAGATCAAATAATACTGAAGCATCTCTACCGCAGACGGAAATAATACTTGTGATAACGGAATCTGAGGCCAATGCATCTGGTATGGCTGGAAAGGCATAGAATCTGGCTGGAGCGTCGGCTGACTGGCCTCCACCTGACTGAGCAGTAGCTGGCTGACCTCTCCCTATCTGGCCTCCACCTCTTGGGAAGCCTCTACCATTCTGTCCCCCGCCTCTAGGAGGATGGTCAACCGATGCTGCAATCATGGGCTGCTGACCCTGCTGCACTGCCTTGCCCCGAAGTATGGGGCAGGTCTTCTTTATGTGACCCGGATCTCCACACAAAACAGCCTCATGGTGCAGTGATCTGCTTCCCTGATGTCTGACTCTGATAGCCTGTAGACCCACTAGAAGAAGCCTGAATAGCCGGTGGACGATATGAACTCTCCGGCATAGCACTGAAATAGGAACCAGAAGAACCCTGGGGACCTGAATACCCATTGGAGGAACCTTGAATAGCTGGCGGGCAATAAGAACTCTCGGTATGGCTCTGAAATAGGGGCGCGCTAGAGCACCCCGAGCAGGTGGTGGTGCTAAATATGGGGACCTACTGGGCTGACCCCTTCCAAACTGACCTCTACCCCTAGTTGAGACACCTCAGAACTCTCCAGAGAATCTAGACCTCTTGTCCTATTGTAGCTTCTCTCTACCTCTCAGACGGTAGCCCTCGATCCTCCAAGAAATCTCTACCACTAGCTAATAAGAAGTCCCTATCTCCACCTTTCGGGCCATGTTGGCCCTAATGCCAGAATGCAACCTTGCAATGAACGTCCGCACCCTCTCTGCATCAGTAGGAAGTATCATCAATGCATGGCGGGATAACTTAGAAGACCTCGCCTCACAGTCGATCACGGACACCTGACCTTACTCAAGCTGCTCAAATTGATTATCGCAACTCTTCCCTCTCAGAGGGTGGAATATACATGTCCAAGAATAACTGTGTGAACTAACCCCAAGTGATGGGAGGAGAACCTGCTATCCTGCCAAGAACATAGGACTGCCACTATCTACGAGCCCTGCCCTCCAGCTGGAAAGTAGTGAAGTCTACCCCATGCGACTCTAATATCCTCATGTTGTGCAATTTATCCCTGCACCTATCAATGAAATCCTAGGCATCCTCGTGATGCTCACCCCCGAAGACAGGAGGGTGTAGCCTGGTCCATCTGTCCAATAACTTCTATGGATCACCATCCGCAACTGGTCTGGGCTCGGGCACCACTGCAGCAATTGGTTGGGGGCCATCCGCGGGTAGTGCACCTAGAGTCTTATACACTGTAGTTGCATAACCAGGAACCTGTGCAGTAGGGTTCTGTGCTCCCCTCATATATGTGATGTAGCTGGATCCACTAGAAATAAACCAGCCTGAGTCATGGTGTCCATAAACCACAACATACGGCCCATGACCTCCTAGAAACTCGGTGCTATCATAAAGTCTGCCGGGGTAGGCTCAGCTGCGGGCACCTCGCCCTGCTCTTCAATGATAGGATCTCCCATAGGATCTGCAGGTGGGGCTAATGGAATAGCTCTGGGACGCCCTCGTCCCCTCCCTCAGGCCAGTACCCTCCCCCGGCCTCTGCCTCGACCTCTAGCAATGGGGGGAGCAGCTCTTCTCGTGTCTGGAACATCTACAGTGCGCGTCCTCACCATCTGTGAGAGAATAGAAGAGGGAAACTTAGTATACCAACCACTGCACTATAGGAAATGAATAAAGAGGAGTTTTCTAACACCCTATAGCCTATCGAAGATAAATACGAACGTCTCCGTACCAATCCGCAAGACTCTATTAGCTTTGCCCATGACTTGTGAGACCTACATAAACCTAGTGCTCTGATACCATGTTGTCATGACCCAATTCCATTATAGGTTATGATGGTGCCCAACACCATTGTCGGGCAAGCCAACGTGGAAATATTAATAAGTTCTAGTTTTATTTTACTAAAATAGTTACATCAATTTCTTAATTCGAATTTAAAATAAGTGATAATTAGTAACGTACAAAAATAATTATACAATGCCAAAAGAATAGTCTACCTATGTGTGTGCCAAGACCTGGTGTCACAAGTATGTGGGCATCTAGTAGAATGTACAAAAGAATAAATCTATCCTACTGTCTGGAATAGAATAGACAGCCAAAAGTAAAGAAAGACTCCATCAAGCTGCTGAACGGCATAGGAAGGGAGCAGCTCACCGTGGAATCTCGGACTACGATCAAGAATGCGCACCAAACTGGTAGCCAAATATACCTACCTCAGATCATGTACAATTAAGTACAGATGTGTAGTATGAGTACATAAACAATTTGTACCCAATAAGTATCTCATCTAATCTCGAAGAAGTAGAGACGAGAGGTCGACTTGATACTTACTAGGGTCAAATTATATAATAAAGTGTTATGCTAAGCATGGATATCACAAACAAGTAACAATTTATAGCAAGAAGTTATCGGTCATTTTCTGGATATTATCGCAGTTAGCCATTTACATTTCGAGGCATTTAACAAGGTAAGTCATGAATAAGATTTCACATAGATATCATGCGCACATTATGCCGAGGTCGTACGGCCCGGTCCAACAGAAAAGAAACTGTGCACTGCCAGAGGGTCAAATGGCGCGAATCATAGATGCATCTATTTCTACCGGGGCAATCGACCTGATCAACAAATATCAATTATCATCAAGAAGGTACATAAAGGCACATTTATATTCAAATAAATTCATACAAGTGTTCAAGCAAGTGCATACGTTCACCTATGTTCATTTCCAAATCTCTAGCATATCCTAAGTGATCTAATTAGCATGAAAGGATATAAACATTCACAAATATGGCATGATACGGGTCCTAAACCACCCAGACAATTAACATAATAGTAGCCACGCACGGACTCTCGTCACCTAGTGCGTACAGAGCCCCCGCATTTAGTGGCAAATCATTCAATTATTTCACCTATAGGGACAATTCCCTCTTACAAGGTTAGAAAGGAGACTTACCTCGCTTCACGACCTACTTTCCGGTCTAAGCTTAAGCCCAAACCCTCAATTTGGTGCCACGCACTCCAAAACTATCCAAATAGCAAAGAAACTAATCAATATAGGCTTAAAAGTTCATATCCCAACCATTAGGGTGATTCCCCAACCCAAATTACAAGATTCCTAAAATTCGACCCCAGGCCCACATGCTCGGATTCCGGAAATATTTGAAGAAAGTTGTTACCCATAGCCTAAAGATCAAGAATATATGATTTTTACTCTATTCCATAACAAATTTCTTGGTTAACTATTGCATTTATCAAAACCCTAGGTTTTCACTCAAATCCCATGATTTCACTAATTTTAGTGTGTTAATCTACCCAAAACCCAAGTATTTAACTCACATTAAGTAGAAATAACTTACCTCATAGTGCTAGGTTGAAATCCCCTCTTTAAAAGCTCCCAAATCGCCCAAGTGTAGAAGTGAAATGAAATAAATGGCCTAAGTCCCGATTTTAAAAGCTGTGACCAGGCCTCTGATGTCGCATTTGCAACATCAGGCTCGCAAATGTGAAGTCGCAATTGCGACAAAAAATTCGCAAATACGAACTGGGCCTTCCTTTGTCTTGATAGCAAATGCGATAGAGGGGTCGAAATTGCGGACCTTGTTGGGTTCGCAAATGCGAAGACAGCATCGCAAATGCAACCACTGCTCCCAGCCAGGCTTCATCGCAAATGCAATGCTTACCTCGCAAATGCGAACAGTTTCCTTGCATTTGTGAGACCTGCAACCTTGCCCAGAAATACTAGAAATCTAGGCTGTTTTTCACCCCCAACGTATGCCCGAAACTCACCCGAGCCCTCAGGGCTCCACTCTGAACACTCATACAAGTTCAACAACACTGTACAAACTTGTTCGAGCCATCAAATCGCCGAAATAACATCTAAAACTACGGATTCAACACCAAAATGCATGAAATCCTTAAGAACATTCAAATTCCTATTTTTTTACAACTGGACGTCCAAATCACGTCAAATCAATCTCGTTTCTCACCAAATTTCATAGACAAGACTTAAATGTTATATTGGACTTGTACCGGGCTCCGGAACCAACATACGGGCCTGATACTAACATGATCAAGCATTATTCAATTTCTTTAAATCCTTAGGATTTCAGTATAACAATTTCTAACAAAAATTCATTACTCGAGCTAGGGACCTCGGGATTCGATTCAGGGTATACGCCCAGGTCCCATATTTTGCTACGGACTATCCAGGACCATCAAAACACAAGTCTGGGTCTGTTTACTAGAAATGTTGACCAAAGTCAAACTTAGCCTTTTAAGCAAATCTTAGGGAATCAAGTGTGCGTATTTCAACCCAAACTCTTCCAAATCCCGAACCAACCATCCCCGCAGGTCGTAAATTAGTTAAAGCAAGCGCGGGAAGTCTTATTTAGAGGGATGGGGTTCTAGAAAGCAAAATGACCAGTCGGGTTGTTACAGCTGTTAGGGCATTGGTCAGCCCAAAAGATATCACAAGGAACTCATAATGACCATATCGGGTCCTAAAAGCTATCTTAAGAATATCCGAGTCCCTGATCTTCAACTGGTGATACCCTGAACGGAGATTAATCTTGGAGAACACTCTTGCTCCCTGAAGCTGGTCAAATAAATCATCAATGTGAGGCAAAGGATACTTGTTCTTGATTGTAACTTCGTTCAACTACCTGTAATCAATGCACATTCTCATCATGCCATCCTTCTTCTTCACAAATAGAACAGGCTCACCCTACGGAGACACTAGGCCAAATAAACCCCTTATCAAGGAGTTGTTGAAGCTGCTCCTTCAAATCTTTCAACTCTATCGGTGTCATACGATATGGTGGAATAGAAATGGGTTGAGTGCTTGGCACCAAATCAATACCAAAGTCAATATCTCAGTCCGGTGGCATGCCCGGCAGGTCCGCAGGAAACACATCGGGAAAATCCCTCACTACAAGAATAGAATCAATACTAGGAGTCTCTGTAATGATGTCCCTCACAAAGGCTAAGTATGAAAGACAACCTTTCCCAACCATCTGTTGGGCCTTCAAGAACGAAATCACCCTACTGGGAACAAAATCAGTCAAACCTCGCCACTCAATCTGTGGCACACCCGACATAGCCAATGTCACTATCTTAGAATGACAGTCCAATATAGCACGACACAGAGATAACCAATCCATGCCCAATATCACATCAAAGTTCACCATACAAAGCAACAAAAGGTCCACTCGGGACTCTAGACCCACAATAGTCACCACATACGACCGGTATACATGGTCCACAACTATAGTATCGCCCACAAGAGTAGATACACGAACAGATGAAACAAGAGACTCATAGGACATATCCAAATAACGAGCAAAATATGATGACACATATGAAAAAGTGGAACCATGATCAAATAATACAGAGGCATCTCTGTGGCAGACTGAGACAATACATATAATCACAACATCTAAATTAATAGCATCTGGTCTAGCTGGGAGTGCATAGAAATTGGCTTGACCACCACCTGATCGACCTCCCCCTTTGGGGCGACCCATAGCTGACTAACCCCCACCCCTAGCTGCCTGAGCAGGTGGTGAAGTAACTAGAGCTGAGGTCGAGGGTTGACTCCTCTACTGAGACGGACCCTCAAGAAGACGAGGACATTGCCTCCTCATATGATCAAACTCTCCACACTCGTAATAACTCCCTGGTGCAGGGAATAGGGGCTGAAGGGAACCACTAGCACTGAAATACCCAGTAGAAGGACCTAGCATGGAAGAACCCTGAACTGATGTAGCACGGGACGAACTCTAGGCTGGTAGGGAACTGAGTGATGAATGGCCCTGATATGAGCTATGAGAACCATGGCGCGATGGCCCCACGATGAACTGGGTGGGCTGATTGAGCATGCCTGAAAAGGGAACCTCTGTCGTGCTGGAACTGGCCTCTCGAAGGAGCACCGCCAAAACTACCAGATCCCCGAGGCCTCTTGGCCTCCCTCTCATCTTACTCATGGCGATGAACTAACTCATATCAATAACCTCCTTAAAAGTAGCACATGACACCCTCTCCCTGGTCATGAGAATTCGAAGCTGATATGTGAGGCCATCAACGAACCTCATGATCCTCTCTCTATCCGTAGGAACCAACCAAACAACATGACGAGCTAACTTCAAGAACCTCATCTCATACTACATCACAGTCATATCACCCTAACGCAACTGCTTGAACTGCCTACGCAGCTCCTCCCTGCGAGACTGTGGCACATACTTCTCCAAAAAGAGAATGGAGAACTGCTGCCAGGTAAGGGGCGCTGCATCAACAGGCTTACACCTCTCATAAGCCTCCCACAAAGTAAAGGCAGCTCCAAAAAATTGAAAAGTAGTAAATGCTACCCCACTAGTCTCCAGGATACCCGCTATACAAAGAATCCTCTGACACTTGTCCAAGAAACCCTGAGCATCCTCACCCTCTGTACCACTGAAAGTCAGAGGCTGAAGTCTACCAAACTTCTCCAATCAGCGCTGCTTGTTGTCAAGCATAACTGGTACAACATAATCCTAGGCTGGTGCAAACGGCTGGGCTGAAGGTGCCCTCAGTGTCTGAAGCCCTGCACACCCTGCTCAGGTTTGCAAGCAGCGGGAGTCTGAGTGACTCCCCCGTCCTGAGAAGTAGCTGCGGCCATAGTAACTGAGACCGCCTGATCTAGGCCCATGCACACTGATAGAATCTGGTCTAGGGCCTTCTGAAGGCCTAGAATCACAATAGGCACCGCTGGTGCCTGAGCTGGTGCTGCTGGAGCTTCCACAACTGGGACCTGATCATGAACCGGGGCGGCTAGTAGATCCACAGGTGCTGCCCTAGCTGTTATGCGGGCTACACCCCTGCCCCTACCACGGCTTCGACCGCGTCCTCGGCCTCTAGTGGCCCTAACTAGTTATACTGGTGGTCGTCCGCCCTAACCAATAGCACGTGTCCTCACCATCTGTGAGAGAATAGAATAACAGAAGTTTAGTACTAGAATCAACAGATTCACATGACAAGAATTTCAAGAATGTGAAGTTTCCTAAAGGTTCCGCAACCTCCCAAGGATAGGTACAAACGTCTCCATACCGATCCGCGAGACTTTACTAAACCGGCTCATGACTCATGAGATCTATGTAACCTAGGCTCTGATACCAACTTGTCACGACCCCAAATACCCCGGTCGTGATGGTGCCTATCACAGTACTAGGCAAGCCAATTAAACATTTAAAACATCGAGTTCTTTTTATAAATTCATTTTTCTAAAATAGATTAAGTCTCAAATCTTTCATTTTTAATATATCAACAGAAATACGCAGAAAAGCAGTAAATATGAGGAAACCAATACAAAAATACGCTAACACAGCCCGAATCTAGTGTCACTAGTCATGAGCCTCTAAGTACAACCCAAAACTTTCTAAATAATACATAATAAGTCTGAAAATACAAAGTACTAGAATAGAAAGGAGAAAGGCAGGGCTGCAAACGCTGTGCAGCTACCTTGCAATCTCTAGATACGACTTTGAGAGTGCTGGAAGCTCTCACTCTGATGCTCGGGCACCTGTATCTGCACACAAGGTGCAGGGAGTAACGTGAGTAAGCCAACTCAGTAAGTAACTAAAGTAAATAAAGTCTGAGTGCAGTGATGAGCATTTAAAATCACATAAGAAGTCTCAACAAAAATATCAAGTCAAATCTGCAGTTCAATAGCCAATTATCACATAAAATTCCAGTTTCAAATAGAAATCTTTTGAAAACATTTATTCAACATTTTTCAACAGAGTCTCAATATAAAAGAAGAGTGAAAACAGAGAAAATGTCACAAACAAGCCCCTCGGGCAAGGTATCACTCATAAGTATAGCCTCTCGGGCAAGCCTCTCAGTCACTCGTGACTCAGCTCTCGTCAATCAGTACTCACACTTAACACTCCGGCTTAATAGACATCCCATAATAATAATAGTAACTACTACGGCATGCAGCCCGATCCATAATATATAGTCGACTACGCTCACTGGGGGTTTGCAGACTTCGAAGGGGCTCCTACAACCCAAGCGTCATATCACTGCGGCGCGCAGCTCGATCCAATATATATATATCATTGTGGCGTGCAGCCCGATCTATATAAGTATCGTTGCGGCGTGCAGCCCGATCCATAACATATATATAATATCCTCAACCTCGTGCAACCCGATCCATTATATATATATATATATATATATATATATAAAATCCTCACCATTAGGTCCTCAACCTCTCTCCGTCATTAACCTCACGGCCACTCGGGTATATCAGAGAAACTCAGCCCAAATAGTATTCATACATTAAGAAATAGAGTGATGAAACCGGATTAAAAAATAAGCAGGTAAAACATGACTAAGGATATACTTTCAAATCAAAACAGTATGAGGAAAGTAGTAAAATACCCCTAAGGGTCTAAACAACTCGGTACAAAGGCCCCAAATATGGCATTCCGCCCAAATTAACAAACCAATTTCTAAAACACATGGATATCATATACATTATATCAAAATATGCAACTATAGAGTCGCCTCGAGACGGACCAAGTCACAATCCCTATGGTGCATGCCTAGACGCACGTCACATAGCATGTGTGTCACCTCATTTATCAAAATAGTACGAAATTTTGGGGTTTCATACCCTCAAGCCTAGATTTACAATCGTTACTTACCTCAAACCAGATGAAATACTACTCCGCGATTCCCTTGCCTCTCGACTCGACCTCAACTCACATCAAATCTATCCAAAATCAGAATCATAACATCAATGTATGCTAAGGGAAGCCCATGCGAAAATAATCAAATTATATAAAAAATCCCGAAATTGGTCAAACCCGACCCCCGGGCCCATATCTCAAAATCTGATAAGAATCACATCAATAGAATCCCTATCCTCCCACTAGTCCATACATATCAAGAACATCAAAATCCGACCACAACAATCCCTCAAATCCCTAAATCAAAGTCTCCAATTTCAAACCCTAAACCCCCAATTTTTTAACCACTAACTTCCATAAATTCCCTGTCTAATCAGTAAAATATCACCAGAGAATGAGTTTAGTTCCAAGAATCTTACCTCCACGAAGATTCCTTGAATTCCCTCTTCAAAATCTCCCAAGAAGCTCTCAATCCGACTTAAAAATTGTGAAACAAAGCTAAAAATCGCGAAGGAAGCCTTATATAGGTTCTGGCCTAGGGATTCCCCACCAGCGGCCTAAGTCACGCTTCTACGGACCGCACCTACGGTCAATACAACTACATCTGTGGTTCTTCATTAAACACCCCAGAGCCACATATGCGTCCAGGAACCGCACCTGCGGTTCCGCAGATGTGCCCAACACAACGCATCTGCGGGCAAGCTCCCATGACTCAAATCCACTTCTACGTCCTCCTCTACGCATCTGCGATGTCACACTTGAGGTACCTAATCCGTAGGTGTGGAAATCAGAAGCAGAAAATCTATAGAACAACTCCAAAAATCCAAACTCTCCGCCAACCATCCAAATCCATCTCGAGTCCCTCAGGACCTCAACCAAACACACCAACAAGTCACGTAACAATATTCAAACTTGTTCCAACCCTCGGAATACTCAAAACAATGCCGGAACTCCAAATCACCCTCGGATTCAAGTCTAAGGATCCTAAAGCTTTCGAATTCCGCAATCGATCAAAAAGGCTATCAAACCACATCCGAATGACCTGAAATTTTGCACACACATCAAAAATGACACCACGGACCTACTTCAATTTCCAGAATTCCATTCCGACCCCTATATTAAAATTTCCACTATCAACCGAAAAACGTCAAAATTCCAATTTCGCCAATTCAAACCTAAATCTACTCCGGACCTCCAAAATATCTTCCGATAACGCTCCTAAGTCCCAAATCACCTAACGAAGCTATCCAAACCATCAGAATTCACATCCGAGACCTTTTTCATATAAGTCAACATCCGATTGACTTTTCCAATTTAAGCTTACTCAAAAGAGACTAAGTGTCTCATACCTCTCCAAAGCCATTCCGAACTCAAACCAACCAACCCGATATCCCATAACATAGTTGAACAAGACATAAAGAAGAAGAAATGGGGGAAACTGAGCGGTAACTCATGAAGCGACCGGTCGGGTCATTCCTGCGAGGACTTAGGTAAGCTGCATCTTATGTACGATTCGCAGCCAGCAGAGTCTGTTTCAGAGTATTTATATTTTTCTCTCCTTTTCAATTTGTATTCCGGACAGATGTTGTATTTTATTTTGATTCCTAGTAAATGCCCATGCACTTGTGACATAAGGTTTTGGGATGATTATGGGATATTGAGTATTGAAAATTTGAAAACATTATTATTTATGTTGTAAAGTTCATCTTTTACTAGTAAAAATGAAGGAGATTTATGATTTCAAAAGTATTAAAAATGAGGATTTAATTAACTATTTGGTGTTGGCTTGCTTGACAATAGTGTTCGATACCATCACGACCTTTAATAGATTTTGGGTCGTGACATAAATGAGCTTAGGAGGGTTTAGACATAGACAATCTCAAAGCTAGCAGCATTAATAGGAGAAGTTAAATACAAAAAAGGCTTAAAATGAGTGTAAAGTTAACAGAATTGTGCATAAAAGTAGCTCAGAAACACATTAAGCCATAGATTTCAAAAGCGAGAGCACATGCCAATCAGAGACACATATAAATAAAATTGCAAAAGGTCAAACAACTTACCAGTTAAACGAATAATAGTAAAGAACAAATAATTCCACAAGAACCCAGAATCTCAATGCGTCAAAATTCCCAAGAGCTTCAAAAGAACTTCGGAAAATGCTCGCACCAAGAGAAAGTTTGAATAATAGAATCTCAGTGGCCTTGTATTTCAGCCGGCCAAAACAAAGTACAGAAGAAGAGAGTGAGGGAATAATAGAACAAAGCTTCAAATTTTAGTGAAAGTATATCCATTAAGGTCTGTCTCAAAGGGGAAAGAGAGGGGTTTATATAGCAGTAAAATTGGACGAATAAAAAAGAAAACAAAGTAAATCAAACTTAAAATAAGGAAAGAAAGCATACAAAATCGATTCAGAATCAATTTAGGAGAGAAACGGGTAAACCCTAGTTCAAGAGGAAAACGGAAATCGACAGATATCTCACTGAAATCGGACTCACATAGCATGGTATTGAGTGTATATAGACGAGATAATGCTCAAAATAAAAAGGTTCAAACCACTTTAGTTCGGTCTCAAAAGATCTCTCTTGCCAAACTTAGGCAAGCACCTACGTAATACCACAAACGGATGACCAGTAGCTAAAGGAGACAAATAAGGTAAGTGGATCAATGAATGATTCCATTTTAGAGCAGGATTTGGAGATGTTAAGAGATAAATCGGGTAGGGTTTGTGAAACAGAAGAGAGTGGAGAGTGTTTGAGGGTGGCTGGCGAAAAGAAATGAGAATTAGGGTTTTGGTGAGGGGATATAAGGGAGGATGTTATGAGTCATTGATCAATTTTGATCAACAGCTGGGATTTTATCAGGTTGGGTTCATTTTACTTTCGGACAGGGTTGGGGAATTAGGTCACTTCGAGTGGGTTTAGGGGTTACTGGGCTGATTTTGGTCCGAAAATTAGCTCAAAGTTTGGGCCAGCCTTTTAAATACACATAATTTATCAAAAATAATTTTTAAAAATTATTAGTAAGTAAATAAAAATATTTTTATGAACTGAAATGATTTAAAATAATAATTTAGTATTATAAAAATATAAAATACTATTTTGACACAAATAATATAAATAAAGAGCATTTGTGTATGAATATAGGCTAATTTTTGTAGAATTATGCAAATAGCTTTAAAAATGCTAATGTAATTATATGAAATGAAGTAAAATATTTGAAACATATATTATAGGTGAAAATAATAATTTTAGGTAATTGAGTCATCCCAAAAATAATTTGAAGGAATAATTAATAATTATTCAAGTAATTTAAATGTAGGAAAATTAATTTAAAAGCTTTAAAAATTATGAAAAATTATAGAAAATGCTTGTATAGATTTGTAAACTAAATAATGATGCACAATTGATGTTTTGAGAGTATATATATTTTGAAAAAATATGAGGGCAAAATTGGGTATCAACACCCGACCCGCTCTCGTAGGAGTATCAACATGGTGTGGTATGTTGATGATGCCAGTACGCACGAATCAACCTTTGGGAACAAGAATAACAAAATAAAAAGAAAAAGAAAAAGGTAATCAAGTTAGTAAGATGAAATAAAGAGTGTTTGCAGTATTTAAACATGTTACGCAAAGTCATGCAATAATTTGCGTCCTAATTTGGGGACCTCATTGTGTCTGAGGTAGGCCTAAGCGACACATAGACTTGGAGAAAATTGATGCCAATATTTGCATCATTTCATTAATGCGAAAAATGAGTAAAACCTTTACTAAATCGACAATAACAAAATTACTAATGGTATTTTGCCTTATTACAATCGAAATCTAATGCTAAGCTAGAAAGTAATAAAAAACATCATTTCCCAGTCTACTTGGTCCCTGGAGGACCTTCTCCATGCTTGGCTCTTTTGACCCTATCAATCAGGTTCCCCAGATCGCGCATATCAAACAATAAGCAAGATTTTGCTAGATGTCCTCCTCCATTGCCATCCATGCCTTGGCAATCTGAGAGTCTCTTTCTCATCTTCCCCTCGAGTTCCATCAATCCTTGTTCCAGGTATTCCAATCTTTCTGTTGACTTAGTGGCAATCTCCTTCCATTCTTTTATCGCCTCCATGTTCACTTTGTGGTGTTCTAGATGTTTAGCTTCAAACTCGAACACTCTTTTGCGAAGCCACTTAACCTGTGCCTCAGCCACCTCATCTAAGATCCTATCTTTTAGATTGACTCCTGGCTTTACGTCCCCTACTACATCGTCCTCCAACCATGATAGATAGTAGTACATATAACCAGCATTATACCTGTCTAGCTCAATGGTTTCTCTTTCCACAATGATCTTTTGGTTCCACATATGTTGCGCCTCGAACTTAAATGGAATGACATATCCTTTGAAATCTACCTTGTACTAGACCATGTTGGAAACCCGAGGTATGAGCTGTTTTCTTCCCGCTTGCCTCATTACCCTTATGGGAGCATAAGGATAGATGTCTCGCAACCCGATCAGTACCATATGAGAAGTCCCCCTTGACTTGATGATGAACTCACTGCTAGAAAATCACTCAATAATCCAATGTACTTGCTCGTCTGTCATATTGCTGAAGAAATGCACCCAACTTACAGCATTTCCAGGTTGTGTGAATCTGTCTAGAATAAACATCATTTTCTTTGGGTGATGGTTGGTTGTGTAGTTAGTCAGTGGCCTTCGCAAAAGCTCTTGCCGATACTCTCCTCTCTGAAAGAGATCCAGCATCCAGACTTGTAATAATAGATTACAACCCTCAAAGTGTCCAAATCCCTGCTTGTACCGATCTAGAGCGCGGTACATCTCAACTAAGATCATAGGGATGATGGTATAAGTTTTGTGCATCGATTCCTTCAATCAAGATCCTAGCGACCATGGATAAGCGAGTATGAATCCATCCTCCCTTCATTGGAAATATCAACAAGCCCAAGAAGCAGATAACGAACACATAAACCTAGCGGTGCGTCCAACCCAAGGAAGTAATGGCGAGTTCATCATGATGAAGACGATACAACGTGCTATGACCATAACGCTCGTAAAGAAATTCAAAAGGGATGTATGACTTTTTTAAACAGAGCAGCTCATCATTTTTCTTAAAACCCAACATCTTTAGAAAACTGTGGGGGTGCGATTCTCTGGTACTAGTAATCTCGGACTATCCCATGGTAACTTGGTGAAGTCTCCTATTTCTTCTAGGAGAGGAGTCATTTCTATATTTCCAAATCATAAAATGGCTCTTTTCTCATCCTAGAACATGGTAGCGGCCTGAATCAATTCCCTATTTGGTCAATGTTTAGCAAAGATGGTAAGTTACCAAGTATTCTTCACAGATGATTCTTGTCGCAAGGTGCAAGGTCTTTCCACCAGTCAAGTACCAAAGGTGGGATGTTTTGGACTATGCCAAACTTGGGGACTTCATGCTTTATTTTCTGCAAACAAAAAAAGGTTAGCCTTTTTCCCCTCCAAATTTGACTACTTAAGCAATAATGATCAACATGTTGGCATATTTTCTCCAAGTAATGCACATAATATGCTAGTGTCCATTGGGATTGTGTAAATCCCGTCGGACTTTGGACAAGGTTCATCTTAGCGAGTTGTTACGTTAATAACGCTCTAACCCGTACTAGGTTTAGCATGATGCATATACATTTCAAGTTGGAGTAGGGTTTCTAGAATGGTCTAGACTAGTACTCCCAAGTGTACAACTTGAGAGGAAAAGGCACGGGACCATCGATTGCACCGATGATCGACTAGTCTACTGCAAATAAGCCTTTCCGATTTAAAAGGGTAATTTCCGGAAGAGCGTGAACACTCATGAAGTGCCGCTACGTTGATAATTGGCACGAGTGGAGTATGATGTGGAGCATGCTTTATGCAGAAATAATAACACGTTGCCAAGTATTTGCATGGTAACATATGTAAAAGTAGTAAATAAGATAGATAAAGTAAACATGGAAAGAATAGAGAAGAAAGACAAAAGAAAGAAGTCAGTTTAGTTCATAAAAAATATGCAGGAATGTAATAAAGCAGGTAAGGAAGTAGGGATGGGAAAGGTATGATAGAGCAGTTTTAGACAAGATGAAAAGAGATGAAGAGTGGTCATAGCAATCAAAGGAGAATAGGGGAAGGATGTCGTAGCAAATCTAAAGGTGAATAGGGAAGGGATGTGCGTGTCATAGCAAATTTAAACAAATAAAGGTGAATAGGTGATGTGCATTGTAACAAAGAAAGTAATCCACATAAGTCAAGTTCATTTTGTTAAGAGCCTTAGTGTAAATCCCCAGTAGAGACGTCATGCTATTGCGCCCTGTTTTCTTGCAAAAGCAGGCTTCGATGTGTGACAACTCTTTTAGACTGGGTATTAAAAGACAAGAGTCGCTACCTAACGATTTTGAGGTGCGTTAGGGCACCTATTTGCAAGTAACTCTATTTTAACTAGTATGTCACCAAAGATTGGGTAAGGGCTCAAATTACCTTAGAGAGAAGATGTTAGGCATTCTCCGAGGTTCACAACTCTGGGTCCCGACCGAACTTTAAACTATATGGATTATGTAATTAGGCTAAATGATCAAATAAAGAGAGGTTAGAAGTTGGAGAGTTTTATTATAACTTATGAAAATAGGTACAAATCTCAATATGACTACAAGGATACAATTAATTTGGTTTATGCTAAATGGCTAAGTGTGGATATCAAATATATAAAGGAAAAGGGGGAGGGGTGGGGGTCCTAAGTTATATAGCCTAAAGGATCACCCTGTGCAACATAGATAATACTTTGCAACTTCCTTTAGGTAGGAGTTGCTCATATTATTCAGCGGGCACAGACTATCATCTCTTGCTACCTGATTACTATGTTGAAGTTGTTTACCTAAAAGCGTTCTAATTCAATTCTAGGTCGTACTCTATGCATGCACTACCTGTCCCATACCTATGGTCCAGAAGGCTTTGGATTTCTATGTGGGTGGTTCTACACTTTACTTAGGTTGCTCAAAATGATAAAAACTAGGAGACATTCAAAACAGGTAGGACTGCACATAATAGCAATGAAAGGCTCAAATTAGCTTCCACAGTAAGCACAAAAGCACGCAATCCGTCATAGATTTCTTAGATTGGGCAGTACATGATGTTAATTGTTAAGTCCTATGGGCAGGATTTCTATGTGATTCTGATTTCCAGTATTATGTAGGCATCGCACAGGCAGGTTAAAACATTGCAAGTCCTATAGGCATGATTTCTAACTGTTGGTGAGGTGATAAAGCAATACGAGTGACCAGATTACTAATGCTGATTTTATAAGCGTGAACCTCAAGTAGACATTAATGTCATATAGGCATGGTTCCTAATAGTTGCAGGATTAGGTAGTGATACAACTTTGATGGTCTAGTATTAACAACGTTAACCTCAAAGATAGTCTTATGTGCGCAACAACATCCTATAGGCAAGATTTATAACAATTGACAATTAAGCTGATTTTATAACACTTTATTCCTATAGACATGCTATCTAGGCAGGGCAGTGTACTAAAGTAATAGAAGCAGTTTGAACAATTGGTTATTTGAAATCCTATAAACATGGTATCTAGATTAGTAAGGCATGTGCTATTATATCCTATAGGCATGTTGTCTAAGTGTGCACAGCAGTAGACATGGAAACAGGTATAGCAAATACTTGAACTAACATATTTTGACAAGTTAAGTGAGGTATGTGTGCTTGACTCCAATAGGCATGCTTTCTACACATAAAACTAAAAGCATGTAAAGCAAATAACAAATAGACCACATAGATCCTATAGGCATATTTTCTGCCCATTTATGTGAGAATTAGAGTACCCTATCCCCCTTTTACTAATTTCCCCAAAAGTTTTGTTTGTAGATTATTACAGGCCCAAAATAATGAATACAAGTGCAAATATTACATACTGAAAGACTACATGCCTAGTAAACAGAGCAGGCCCAAAAGAGAAATAACCCAGTAACACCTAGGCCTTCAGCAAGCTCACTTTTCACATGAACAGTAGACTCAGATCTAAGCACACCACAAACGTGAGACTGTATCAATTGCACAATCCGGGGCCACACATGAACTCGTACCAGACTTAGATGGAGGAACCATACATGGTAACCAATTGACAACTCTAAAGTCTATTAACAGTGATACCTCATAAGGACATGATTACATACACATATCATCACTTTTAGAAGCTAAGGGAACAAGATTGGTCAAATAAGAGGGCTTGAACATGCCAACTAGGTAGAAAGTTTTAACATAGCAAGTTTGACATAGAAAACTAACACCATATTGAGCAATCATTCAACAAAGGAAAAGGTGTAGCATGCTGAACATAGTCATTAGGAGGGCTTAAGAAGCAGGTTTGTTGAGTTAATAGGGTAAGCACACATACACATGCTAAGTTTCCAGAAATCAAGTTTAGCACGAGATATTAGTTAGAATTAGTCAGAAAGACTTTAGACAAGTGAGACTTATTCATAGTTATTATAGCCAGAGGGATCACAATTTTACATGAAGATTTCTAACAAGCAGTATAGCAACAACTTAGTAGCATGGTCTACAACAGATCACAACAGTGCCAAAAATTATGAGAATATATATCACATAAGAGGAATAGAACAGGCAAGCATAACCACTCATACCAATTACCCAGACATAAGAGAAGCTAACATAGAAATTTGTCCTAGAAGTAATTCTAAAGACATAAAATTAGCAAATCAAACATACATTAGAACTTAAATGGCATAGAAACATGCTTTAGCTAATCAATACAGCCTCAGAAATTTATCATGTTGGGCAAAATAACTCAACAAGGTCTGAAATACAGACACATAGATACAGGACAAGGTAAAGAACACACATTAGTTTAGTAGCACTTAAGAAGACTGGAATCCATTCCCATAATAAAAGAATATAACATATGCTGAAGCCTATTGAATTCAACTGCAAGAGAACATGGAACTGCAGGGCATTGTTAAGACAATATAATTGTAGTAAAGAATAAACCAACACAGTATCAAAGATCCATGAATACCAAGTGTCACACCTCCTTTTTCACTACCTACATCCCGCAAAGGGCGTAAAGGAGTTTTTCCATTTAAAGGACAATCGGAACGGGATTTAATTACTAATCATTCAGAGTCGCCACTTGGGATATTAATGGTGTCCCAAGTCACCGGTTGAATCCCAAACCGAGGAAATTTATGACTCTGTTAACAGTCCGCGAACCAGAAATCCGAGTAAGGAATTCTGTTAACCCGGGAGAAGGTGTTAGGCATTCCCGAGCTCCATGTTTCTAGCACGGTCGCTTAACTGTTGTAATTAATTTTATCTGGTTTTAATACATGCTAGCTCATGTGCCTTTTATCTATTTTACACCGCTTTTATTCTAATTATTTTTTTAAAGAATTGCGACGTCATGAAAACGCATTTCGAACCACGTCACAGTCAATGCACCCGTAGTTATCAACGCATTTCGACTTCGTCCAGATTTGGATTTAAGTCGCATCAATGCGCACCCGAGTTTAAGAAAGTAATTTAATTAAATCGTGCCTAAAGATACTAACGTATTGTTATTTTGGGGAAGGCGGTGAAATTCACTAAACGACCTTTCTAAATTCTAATTATTTCGATAATTATTTACTAAGGGCCCCACATTTATTTATTTTGTGCGGTAAGGCCCGTCTCAATTTATAAACCTCTTTTCTATCATTATTTATTTTATAAGAATTACGATGTCGCGAAAACGTGTTTCGAACCACGTCGCAATCAATGCACTCGCGGTTATCGACACATTTCGGCTTCATCGAGATTTGGATTTGGGTCACATCAATGTGCACCCGAGTTTAGGAAAGTAATTTTTAAGTAGGTCGTGCTTAAAGATTCTAGCGTATTGTTATTTTGGGGAAGGCGGTGAAATTCACTAAACAACCTTTCCAAGTCTACACAATGAAATAATTGTGCTATTAACTACTTGAGGATCCTAACTGATTAGGCCTACAATTTGTTGAATTTGAAGTTGAATATCCGGGAAGGAATGCCGAGTAAATGGGCCCTGATCCCACAAAGCCCAACTCCTGCCATTGCACATGCTGCGGGCACAGGCCCTTGGAGCACTTTGGCGTCAGGCACAAAGCAGGCCCAAAATTTGGCTTGCACTCGTACAGCCCAGGGATCGAATCCTTGGGCCCCTTTTGATTTAACTAAATTCTTGGACTACCTGCCAGAATGCCAGGCCCAAAACTGGTCCAATATGAGGCTGTTAAATATGTGATTCATACTAGCCCAAACTTAAAATCAACCATGCGTGTAGACTCCAAATCAACTGCAACTTTTGCAGATTTGACTTCAGCATACTGTGAAACTTAAACAAATTGAAAATGACAATTGTATAAACATGAAATACTCAATTTAAACAACCCCCACCCTGGACTATATTCATGAATCTGAATACCCAAATGTCCACTTACTAATTAAAATAACCAAAATCATGCTGGACAATTCATCAGTCTCAATTATACAAATCAGTTATTAGCTCGAATCAACACCAACTAAATCAATTAGTAATAGTCAGACAATTTAAACAAACTAAACTATGAAAAGGTAATCAACAGACAATGTTTCCTAAGGCAACAAAATTCAGTAGCATTCTCATTTGTTCTCCACTTCAAACTTGGATTTACATCGATGAGAGTCAAGGAAATGTACCTGGGAATTGTAATGAAAATAGAGAAAAGGAGAGAAATCAACTATTTTCAACAGCAACAAACAACAAACCCGGCAATGTTACACCACAGAAACACAGGAAGATTGCTTTGAAACCAGAAATATAAGCAAATTCCCACATATCAGCTTAACAAACTTCTAACATTTCCCTGACCCTCACAGCTGAAACCCAAAACTAGTAGGAAACTGTGAAGCTGTTTCAGATCTCCATATTTTGATGTTTTTATTTTCTGAATAACCTCAGAATTGAAATGCTAACTGAATTAAAAAAAACAGGAATGAAAGCTCAAATTAAAACTTAGGGCTCAAGGAAGAAGATTGAGAGCCGACCCTTTTCCCAAGGCATCTTATGCCCTTTTATAGGCAACCCCAAAAAGAATGGACTAGATTCTGATTTTCTAATTAGTCACTCTCTATTTTCAATTTTGTCCCTCTATTTTTATCTTGCTAAACAAGTAACTGCAGTACAATTATTAAAATTTACACTTGAACCCCATTCTAGAAGGCCCTAAGGCATTCCTCTACCCATACAATACCTATACTGCCCTTCCCTATACCTTGATATTACTATTCTTATCAGAACTACCCTTTTCCATACCCAGATTACCCCTGAAAGCCTTTCAAAATCACTGAACCTAACCTTATCCTTAATATCTATACCCAATATCCTAAACCATTCTGAAACTAAAATTAATTAACTAGCAATCAGAAACTAACTAATCAGACTGACTGAATCAATTCTGTTCAATTAACCAACTCAAACAAGCTAAACGAATTTAAACTGAGCTTAAGCTACCACGATTAGTATTAAATGAACTTAAAACTAATTCTTAAACCATGAACTTATAATCATTCAACCAAATAACAAGCTCAGAATCAACAGTAATTAACAGAACCTAAACTAACACAATTAAACCATAAAATTAACAAAACAAATAATGAAACAACGACTGTAAATAATATTTCAATCATGCGAGTAAAAGAAGCAGTAAAAAAAGAAAAGAAAAACTCACAAAAGCATAAGGGATTCCGGCCGGTCATAAACATCTGAATCCTTTCAGATTTTTGACGCGTAGCATCCCTAACCATGTGTTCTTACGTGAGAACACATGGTTAAGGGTACTACGGTTCGAAATCAAAAGGATTTGGTTTTAGGGTTTGGCCAACAATTCTTAGATCTAAGATTTGGGTTGTTTCATGGTGATTTGAAAGAAACAAACCACGGATTAGTGTTGAGGAAGGACTGGGGGTTATGGGGTATGATTTTGGGCTAATTTGGATAAACCCGTCACCTGGCCGGAAAACTTCAAATCAAGATTCGAAGAGTTCCGGCCTTATTCGAGGTAAACCAATGGGTGTAATGGAAAGAGGAAGGTGAGGGGGGTCCGTGGTGTTAATTTCAGGGTGAACGGCATAGTTTGTGTTCACCGCCGGCAAGGGATTTAGGGGCGGCACGGATTAGGGTTTGGGGAGAAGGGTGGGGTGAAGAAGACGATGCAAATGGGGGTAGGGGGGACG
The DNA here is from genome assembly GCF_000715075.1 of Nicotiana tabacum. Classification (NCBI taxonomy): domain Eukaryota; kingdom Viridiplantae; phylum Streptophyta; class Magnoliopsida; order Solanales; family Solanaceae; genus Nicotiana; species Nicotiana tabacum. The sequence goes on from NC_134085.1 coordinate 15,439,249, forward strand.
GTTTGGACACTTAAATACCTGAAACCTAGTTAGTTCCGGACCGTTGGATTGATGAGATCCAACGGTCCTGATCCAAGGACCCCGAAACGACGCCGTTTTATTTAGCAGGGGGCAGACCGGGTAAGGACCTAGGCTGGACTTGAATGCATGAGGCGTTTGGGCCTAAAATATTTTAGTGCATTTGGCCCAAATTTCGGGTCTCAAACAAGACCACTTCTATACTATTTTTATATTTTTATTTTCTTTTCTTGCTTTTACAATTTTTATAATTTTTATTTTTATTTTTATAAAGATGTAAACTAACATGAAATCCTGATTTTCAAAACAAAGGCTAATTAATTCCTAAAATTGTTCAAAAATAATAAAATCATTAAAATGCAAAAGTGAACTATTTTTGTGATTTTCATGCTTTGTTCTAAACAAATTAATCCCTAATTGATACTAAAATATAAAACTAAAACCTAAATGCAAAAAAAATGTGTATTTTTGTATTTTATAAAAATTAACACGCACAAATAAAAATGCAACCATTATCAGAAGATGACACCAAAACGAACAAAAATTGTAAAAATAAAAAAAAATTATTTTGTTTGGGATTTTGGGAATTATTCATATATAGGGCAAAAATCACGTGCTCACACCAAGGAAAACCAAATCATGCTTAGTTACAAAAGTTTAAACAACATTGGCACACAGAACACACATGTCATAGACAAACAGAAAGGGACATAGTTAAAATTATAAGAGTCAAGGACACTAACCGGTAGCAGAGTTAAACGAGCAAAAGATTGAGGAATTTAGAATATCAGTAGTGATTCAGTAGCAACAATTGAAAGAAGACAATGGAACCCCAAATCCCCAATGATTCAGAGTTCACAAGAGCCTCAAGAAGGGCTCCGAGCAGTGCTTGCACTGGAGGAGGTCTTTTTAATAGTATTATGGCCTTGGCTTTCAGCCGGCCAAGAATTCAATAGTTTCAGAAAATATTCGAGTGTGTCAGAATAAGTGAACGAGTGAAAGAAGAGAATAGTGAGAGTAATAGCAGTAATAATCTGGTCCCTCCAAATGGGAAACTAGGAAGGAGTTATATAGTGGTAGAATCAAGCGAGTAAATATGGAAAACAATTAATCAAACACAAAATAAGGAAAGAAAATCACATGCAATTGATAAAACAACCAGTAAAGGAAAAAAATGAAATTTCAAACCCTAGCTCGACAGAAATCAAAGATTGGATGAGGATCTTGGTAAATCGGACTCATACAATCCGGTGGTAAGTGTATATAGATGAAATACCATCTAAGTTTCGATGATTGAGGACGGTTGTTCATAACTCAAGGCCTAGTACTTACCAAAAATAAGCAATTACTAGGTGATGCCAAAATTGTGCAAGTAACAAGATGACATAACGTATAAGGTAAGGGAATCATGGATTGATTCCATTTTTGTGTAGGAATCGAAGAGAGTTAAGGGTTCATAGAAGAAGGAAGAGGAGGATTGAGAGTGTTTTGGGGCGGAGGCTTAGGGGAAATGGGTTAGGGTTTCGGGGGTTTGGTTAATTAAAAGTAGAGGAGTGATTGTGGGTCGTTGATCTCTCAAGATCAACGACTAGGATTAAATGAAAATGGAGGTGGTTATTTTAACGGGTCCCCATCGGGTTTAGGCGAGGGGTTGTCTGGTTTGGGCCAAAGGAAGTTGGGCTTATGAGGTTTTGGACATTTGGGCCATTAAATTGGTCCAGAATTGACTCCAGATTAAGCTACAAATTAAATACACCAAAAAATTATAAAAAGTTTTTAACAAAATAATAAAAATATTGTTTGTGCAGTAATATGTATGAAAATAATAATTTAACATTATATAAATATAAAATGCTATTTGGGTGCAAATAATATAATAGGATGTAATTACGAACAACATATAATCTATTATTGTAAAATTATGTAAATAGCTTAAAAATACAAATATGCTTTATATAAAAAATAAAATAAAATATTCTAAAACATATATGTTGATGCAAATAACAACTTTGGGTAATTAAACCATCACAAAATAATGTAAGGGATAATTAATAAATATTCAAGTAATTTAGATGCAAGAAAATTAATTTTAAAGCTCTAAAAAATTACAAAAATACTTGTATAAATCTTGTAAATTAAGTAATAATCTAAAATGATATTTTGAAAATATATATACTATTTGAAAAATATGAAGGCAAAATTGGGTATCAAGAACTACACGTGCCCGTGTAGGAGCGAATTGTGATTATTCCCCTTATTTTGGATGAGATTGATGTGATGAATTTATTCCCATTAATTGGGATGAGATGATTGATAGAAAAGGATGATGTCGATCCACACGGCAATATGGTGAGACAGCCTAACCGGTCGGGTCGTGATCGGACGCCATGCCGCACACATGGTGGTTATTGTGCTGGAAATTGTAATTGAAATTGTGATTGTGATTACACCTCCACCCGCACACATTGAGATGAGATGGTGGGGCCGATTTGTCTAGATTAAATGTCTTTGGGTGAGACGACCTAGCTGATCAGGCCGTGATCGGATTTCGTACTAAAATCACTATGGTATATCGGTATTAAAGATCTCCCAACCTAAAATATGAAAATTTACATGAAAATTGTCCTGGTACTAACTTGGTGTTTGATATTGTATGAAACTTTCATTGATATTATGATTGTTCTTACTTACATTATTGCTCGTTCTATTGAGAGGTTGCTTAGTCATACATACTAGTATATTCAATATGTACTAACGTCCCTTTTGTCGGGGGCTGCATCTTTAATGGATGCAAGTGGTTTCATAGCAGGTAGGATTGATCAGCGATAACGGTACACCCTCATCCTACCTGACTTGGTGAGCCCACTTCATTTCGGGCTCATGTATCTTTTGTTCCTCATGTATTATGTTTGAGGTATAGCAGGGGTCTTGTTTCCGACACTATCATGATACTTTTTGTATCTATTAGAGACTCTGTAGACATAGTGTGGGTTGTGTATTGGTGCTGAAAAAGTAAAAATAGTAATGTTGTATTTAAATCACTTGTTCCACTTCAAACTATGAAAATGTATGTATTTTGAGACTTTAAAATGAAGTAACTAATAGTAATGAATAGGTGTTGTATACATGAGCTCCTCACTGTCTGATTAACGAAGTATATCTTCCCTTTATTCATGAGCGAGTTTGGGTAGAAGGAAATTTAGCAGGCTTGCTTGGTTGGGTTATCTCGGTCGAGCGCCGATCATGCTCCCCGAGGAGAGGCATTACAAGCTATCTCTTCGAAAGTTTCTGTTGAGCGTGCTGGTAGATGTGAATACCTTGTTAATGCTTCTTCTGTGAGGGTCTCGCTGAACTTCTTCAGCTAAATGGAGGACACTTGTTCTTTGGCGAGGTCATTTCCTTTTACGGCAGTGACGTAGTGAGTCACGTGATATTCAGGGTCAGTCGTGCCATCGTATAACTTGAGATAGGGCAGCATTTTGAAGGTTTTTGGTATGGCATGTGAGGTTGCATTATTACTGTACGGCTGCTCTATGAACCGGTTGGCATCCTTTTTCGGTAGCAACTTTGGAGCGCCTCGTATTTTATCAACCTGCTCCTGATGTTCTTTCATCTGATCTCGGAGCCCCTTGTTTTCATTCTCCATTTATTCCATTCTTTTTAGGATGGCTGTGAGGGCGTTGTCACCTGCATTAGACAATATTATGAGTTATACATGTCATTAGAAGGGGTGGCTGGTTGCGCAGGTTGTCCATTAGTTGTGTTGTGCCAGTCATTACGGTTTCTGCAGTCAAGCCTTGAGTGGGTTTGTTGAGGATGCTCGTCAGTGTGTGTCAGTCAACCATGCTTCGAGGATCTTTTTGACAGCTGGGGGCACCCCTTCCTCTATAGACGTAGAGGCTCCTTTGCCATGAGGTTTTGTTATGCTGCAGTGTAGGAGTAGTGAACCATCTCGCCTTGATCGGGTGTTATGTCTTCACCCGCCGATTTGCAGCTCGTTGATGATATTTATGAGGTTGGTTGGGAAGCCACTTGTTATCCTTACCCTTTCTTCTCGGTTACCTGCCATGTTAGGTTTTGCACATAAAAAGAAAAGAGATCTGGGGTTTTGTGACGCTAGTGACCTGCGTTAGTTGTAGATCTAGAGAAAACTAAAAAATCCCCACAGACGGTGCCAAATTATTTGATAAAAAATATAAACCTTGGTTCAAATAATTAAATTTATATAAACAAAGGCTAATCCTAGATAACAATAATATCCCTAGATCTCAATATTAGAAAAGGTGATTGACAAACGTTATGCGGGCAACAATAGTGCCACGTGCTAAATGTTTTGAAGACTCAAGAATAGTAATGTAGCATACAATATTCAAAACAATAATAAATGACATTTAAGTAAATAACCGAAATGATTCGGTTAATAAGGGGTAGAATAAATTAACCTTCCACCTGACAGAGATTGAGTGACAAATCTTTGAATAATCAGGGATTTCTTGGATTTGATGTTAAAATATAGATAAGAATATCGGCGAAAAGTAAATCTTTGTATTGAGTGAGTATCGAATTTTTTTCAAAGTGTTATTCTTATAAAATGAATCTCACGTGTCCCACCATTCTATCTCTCTTTTTGTATTTATATGGGATATGTTTTCAAGAAATCCTAATAGTATAAATGTAAGGAATATTCGTTAGAATATTCACTAGAATATTTCCTTTCAGATCCTATCTTGAAAACTAATTGTTACAGCCCTATCGTTGGTACTCAACCTTGATCTTGATCCTTGTTGGTTCCTTGATCGCGGCTCTCCTCGACTTCTCAACCTTGATCCTTGTTGATGCCTTGACTGCGGCTCTCCTCAATTCCTCGACCACAGGCTTGTGCGGCTTCTCGGACCATCTTAAATGATGACTTGAGGATCCTTCTCATAATGCTATCTCGGCCTGAATATTCTAAAGATGGGTTTTGACCCATACAATTTCATTGATCACTAGGTCACATACTTGTGTGCGAAAAATAATTATCAATTTGACCCATCAAGTAATAAAAAATGACATAAAAACGAATATATAAGACGTGTTTCTTCCGGTGAGCCCACAAATTTGTGAGAAGCTAATAACATCACTTCCTCCGGATTTCTTATTTATTTATTCTGATAGTTCTCATGCAATTAACTTTTCATCTAATTTAGTGGGCATTTGGACAATTGTAAAACTTCGAAAAAGTAAAAATCTTTTAAAAGTAAAAATGGTATTTAAAAACTAAAGTTGTGTTTTGGACATGAATATGATTTTGGGTTGTTTTTTAATTTTTGTAAGTGATCTGAGTGAAAATTTTGTAAAACAGTTTTTTGGAGTTTTTCAAATTTTCGAAAAATTTCAAAATTCATCTTCAAGCAAATTGAAATTTTTATGGCTAAACACTAATTTTTAAAAAGGTAAAAAAATTTCACAAAAAAAGTAAAAAATTTCATGGCCAAACATGGAAGGAAATGGCCAAACGGGCTCTTAATTTGACCATGGGAATGAAATGGCTTAAACTCAAGTAGATTCCTAACTAGTATTCAGACTGCTTTTTTTTTTTGGGGTGGGGGGGTGGGGGTGGGGTGGGGGGAGGGGTTATTTATGAAAAAAAAATTATTTAAGCATAATTAAATAATAAACTTACCTAAAAATGCATGTTATGCACTTATTACTTTGATATACGCGGTCTATTGAAAGAAAACAAAAAATTTCCCAGTTAGATTGTAATTTTGTAAAGAACAAACATTGTACACTAGTAGATATTTGTATAAAGACCAAAATTGTGACGGAGGAGGCACAATTCCAACCTTATGAGTTCTGAATTTTAAAAGGAAAACTTCAACTGTTAATTTGGTTTCTAAATTTAATATTTAATAAATTTTTAATATAAATATATTAATTCAGCTAAAACTACTAAGTCCTTCCAAAATTGTAACCTGACTACTAACTCCATTCGTGTTTGTGATGCCCAATATTGTTATTATTGTTTTTCTTGTACCAAATAACTTGAACAAATATATAGCACATTTTCCTGTTCAACTCACATCATATTTTCACAAGATTGAGAAAAATTGTTTCGCATTTTTTAAGTAATTGAATTTCAATCGTTGTCTCATATATATAGCTCCATTCGTGTTTGTGATGCTCAATGTTGTTATTGATGTTTTTCTTGTACCAAATAACTTGAACAAATATATAGCACGTTTTCTTGTTTAACTCATAGCATATTTTCCCAAAATTGAGAAATATTGTTTCGCATTTTTTAAGTAATTGAATTTCAATCGTTGTTTTTTTGATATTTTTGTGTGTGTATATATATTAGTGGTGACTATTTTTTTTTTTGTTTCTTGTACTTGTCGTAGGGATAGGGAAGTGACTCTTGGAAGCCATTTTTGATCATTGAAATCGTTCTTTGCCTTTCATCAAGATTTGTCTAATTTAATACACCTCCTCCCCGCCCCTATCCTCTACCCCCAGTTTAAAACATTTTTCCTCTACCCCCCCCCCCCCCCCACTTTAAAACATTTTTCAAGAAGCAAATAAATAAAGAAGCACAGCCAACGTACAAAATAATTTTCCAGTAATAAAACAATAAAGGAAGAAGAACATTACAGAGAAAAGTAAAGAGAATTTTTATTGCTTTTGGGATGATTTACAATGGAATAAAACCATTTATTTATAGGGAGAGGGTGACTTAGCCACCAATTAATAAACCCTAAAATCTCTCTAAATATGGACATTCACCATAAATAAAATTCTATTTATAATACTCCCCCTTGAATGTCTATTCAACAGATAATGTGTCTTGTTAAAACCTTAACTAAAATAAAACCCAATGGGAAAAAAATTCTAGAGAAGGAAAAAGAGTACACATATCTAACAATACGTCTTTTGGTTACCTCGTTAAAAACCTTGCAAGGAAAATCCAATGGGACAAAACCTTGTAAGGGAAAAAGAGTGCAACGCATATTAACTCCCCCTGATGAGAAATGTAAACACGTAAGGCACGAGGCATTCTATAATGAAGTAGTAAACCATTTAAAAGCAGTAAACCAGTGAAAAGTTAAGTAACAAACCTTTTTCAACAAGTAAACAGGTAATTGACAGGCAGTTAAGGTAAAGTAACAAATAGAAGTTCGCCCCTCGGGCACAGTATCAACAAATCCGCCCATCGGGAAACATCTCAGAACGACACCAGCCCCTCAGGCTCAATCTCACATCACAATGGGTACCCGCGCTCACTGGGGGTGTACAGACTCCTGGAGGGACCCCTTACGGCCCAAGCGTAATATCGAGCCACCTCGTGGCATCATCACTAGGCCCTCGACCTCATATCAGTCAAGCCACCTCGTGGTGTATATATCTCAGGCCCTCGGCATCATAATCAGTATCAAATGTTTCCTCACAACATAGGCCCTCGGCCTTACTCAGTCAAAAATCCTCACAAGTCCCTCGGGTCATAGTAAAATAGTGTTTCTCAGCCCAAACATCATTTAAAATATCATTTAAGTCTTAAACTGAGTAAACATGGCTGAGTATGAAAACAGTGAAAAATAACATGACTGAGTTCAAGTATAAAGTCAAAATAGTGAGAAAATATCAATAAAAAGACTCGAAGGGTTCAAATAGTTGGCACTAGGCCCAAATATGGCATTCAACCCAAATAATAATGATAGAAAATAGTTTTCAATCAAATATGCGGTAAAATCATCAATCGAGACGGACCAAGTCATGATCCCCAATAGTGTCCGACCCCACGCTCGTCATCAAGCGTGTGCCTCACCTCAATATAGCACTATGATGTGAAATCCAGGGTTTCAAACCCTCAGAACATCATTTACAATCATTACTCACCTCGAATCGGTCAAATCTCTAGCTCGTGATGCCTTTGCCCCTCGAATCGGCCTCTACTCGCGTCAAATCTATCCAAAATCAGAACGAGGACGTCAAAATACGACACAAATCCCGAAATTATCAAAACCCGACCCCGAGCCCACACCTCGGAATTCAATAATTTTTGCATCAATAGATTCCTTATCTCCTACCGAGTTCATACATATCAAAAGTTCTCAAATCCGACCCCAAATGGTCCTTCAAATCCTCTATTAAAGGTCTAAATTTCCAAGCCCTAGTTCTTCAATTTTTGGCTTAATGATTTTCTAGGTAGAATTCACATAATAATCGAGTTTTAAGTCCAAGAATCTTACCTCCAAGTAATTCCCATTGAATCCCTCTTCAATCTCCTTCAAAAAGCTCCAAAAATGACTCACTATGGAGGAAATAAACCCCACATTTGCAGACAAGATGACCTTTTAAACTTCTGCCCAGGCCTGAAAATCCTTCTTCGCGAACGCGGTCAAAGCCTCGCGTTCGCGAAGCACAAAAATAACGTTGACCAAAATCCTCTTACGTGAACGCGACAAGACACTCGCGAACGCGATGCTTTACCCAGACGAACCTTCGCGAACGCGTTCCATCCATCGCGAACGCTATCCACAATCGCGTAGCCCTTCGCGAACACGTAACCTGCCTCACAAATGCAAAGGCTAAATTTCCACCTCCCTCAGCTGACTCTTCGCGAACGCGAGGGTCCACTTGAGTAAATACCTGCAACTGTTGATCTTGCAATTTCTGCAACTTTCTTAACTTCAAAATGATCCGATTTACCACCCGAAACTCACCTGAGGCCCCCGGGACCTCAACCAAAGGCACAAACACATCCTAATACCTTATTCAAACTTATTCCAATCATCAAAACACCTCAAATAACATCAAATCACCCAAAACACATCGGATTCAAGCCAAACTTTTCTAAAATCTTCCGAATTTCGCTTTTGATCAAAAACTCAACCAAACCACGTCCGAATGACCTGAAATTTTGCACACACATTCCAAATGACACGACGAAGTTACTGAAACTCTCGGAATTCCATTCCGACCACTATATCAAAATCTCGCGCACCAACCGAAAATCGCCAAAATATCAACTTCGCCAATTCAAGCCTAAATCTACTCCGAACCTCCAAAACTCATTCCGATCGCACTCCTAAGTCTCAAATTACATCTCGAAGCTAACCGAAACATCGGAACTCATATTCGAGCCCTCTAACACATAAGTCAACATTCAGTTGACTTTTCCAACTTAAACTTCCTTAAAAGAGACTAAGTGTCTCAAACCTTGCCAAAATCATTCCGGATTCGATCCGACCAACCCGATACCACATAACACGGATAACAAAGCATAAAGAAGCAGAAATGGGGGAAACTGAGTGGTAACTCATGAGACGACTGGCCGGATCATCACATCCTCCCCAACTTAAATAAATATTTGTCCTCGAATGAGTCAAGAAACGTACCTGAAGCCTCAAACAGATAAGGATATCTGCTCTGCATCTCCCACTCAGTCTCCCAGGTAGCCTTCTCCACGGGCCGACCTCTCCACTGCACTTTCACTGAAGCTATATCCTTTGACCTCAACTTTCTAACTTGACGACCCAAAATAGCTACTGGCTCCACATTATAGGTCAAATCATCATCTAACTAAATCGTGCTGAAATCCAGAACATGAGATAGATCCCCAATATACTTCCGAAGCATAGATACATAAAATACCGGATGCACACTCGATAAGCTGGATGGCAACGCAAGCTCATAAGCCACCTCCCCAATCCTCCGAAGCACCTCAAAAGGCCCAATGAACCGAGGACTCAATTTTCCTTTCTTCCCAAATCACATAACACACTTCATGGGTGAAACCTTCAACAGAACCTTCTTGCCAACCATGTAGGACACATCCCGAACCTTCCTATCAGCATAGCTCTTTTGCCTCGACTGCGTTGTACGAAGCCTTCCTGAATCACCTTCACCTTTTCTAGAGCATCTTGCACCAAATTTGTCCCCAGTAGCCTAGCCTCACCGAGCTCGAACCAACCAACTGGAGATCTATACCGCCATCCATACAAAGCCTCATATGGAGCCATCTGAATACTCGACTGGTAGTTGTTGTTATAAGCAAACTTTGCAAAGGGTAGAAACTGATCCCATGACCCTCCGAAATCAATGACACAAGCACGCAACATGTCCTCCAATATCTGAATAGTGTGCTCGGACTGCCCATCCGTCTAAAGTTGAAAAGCTGTGCTCAACTCAACCTGAGTTCCTAACTCTCGCGACATAGACCTCCAAAACTGCGATGTAAATTGAGTGCCCCTATCTGAGATGATGGAAACTGGGACACCATGCAAATGAACAATCTCCCGAATATAGATCTCTGTCAACCGCTCTGAAGAATAGGTAGTACACACAGGAATGAAGTGCGCGGACTTGGTCAGCCGATCCACAATCACCCAAATAGCATCAAACTTCCTCAAAGTCCGTGGAAGTCCAACTACAAAGTCCATAGTGATCCTCTCCCACTTCCACTCTGGAATATCCATCGCAAGCCACCTGATCTCTGATGCTCATATTTCACCTGCTGATTGAGACACCTCAGATCATCATGCTGCTGCTCTCTGATGTGATCATATACGGAAGACCGAGAAACCATACAAGCCAATAACCGACTGGGCTCCAAAATATCTAACCTCACGAACCGATTGGCCAAAGCCTGAACATCAACTGCAAGAGGTCTCTCCCCAACTAGAATATATGCCAAACTCCCCATACTCACTGCCTTTTGGCTCAAGGCATCGGCTACCACATTGGAATTTCCCGGATGGTACAATATAGTGATATCATAATCCTTAAGCAGTTCCAACCACCTCCGCTGCCTCAAATTGAGATCCTTCTATTTGAACAAGTGTTGGAGGCTACGATGATCAGTAAACACCTCACAAGACACACCATATAAGTAATTCCTCCAAATTTTCAACGCGTGAACTATGGAAGCCAACTCTAAATCATGAACAAGGTAGTTCTTCTCATGGGGCTTCAACTGACGAGAAGCATAAGCAATAACTCTACCCTCCTACATCAATACACAACCAATGCCAACTCTTGAAGCATCACAATACATGGTATATAAACCTGAAGCTGATGGCAAAACTAGTACTGGAGCAGTGGTCAAAGCTGTCTTGAGCTTCTGAATGCTCTCCTCACACTCGTCCGACCATACAAATGAAGCACCCTTCTGGGTCAACTTGGTCAAGGGCGATGCGACAGATGAGAATCCCTGAACAAAATGGCGATAATAACCCGTTAACCCAAGAAAGCTGTGAATCTCTATGGCTGAGGACGGTCTGGGCCAACTCTGAACCGCCTCTATCTTCTTCGGATCAACCTGAATACCCTCGCTAGACACCACATGCCCCAAGAAAGCCACTGAACTGAGCCAATACTCACACTTGGAGAATTTTGCATGAAGTTTCTCCTTTCTCAATCTCTGCAACACAACTCGCAAATGCTCTGCGTGCTCCTCCTGACTACACGAATATACTAGAATATCATCAATGAAGACTGACAAACGAGTCAAGATAAGGTCGGAACACGTTGTTCATAAAATGTATAGGCGCTGCTGGGGCATTGGTCAGCCCAAAAGACATCACCAAGGACTCATAATGACCATATCGGGTCCTGAAAGCTGTGTTAAGAATATTCGAGTCCCTGATTTTCAACTGGTGATAACTTGAACGGAGATTAATCTTGGAGAACACTCTCGCTCCCTGAAGCTGGTCGAATAAATCATCAATGTGAGGTAAAGGATACTTGTTCTTAATTGTTACTTTGTTCAATTGCCTAAAATCAATGCATATTCTCATAGTGCCATCCTTCTTCTTCACAAATAGAACCGGCGCACCTCAAGGTGACACAGTAGGCCGAATGAACCCTTTATCAAAGAGTTCTTAAAGCTTCTCATTTAATTCCTTCAACTCCGTTGGTGCCATGCGATACGGAGAAATAGAAATGGGTTGAGTGCCCGGCACCAGGTCAATACCAAAATCAATATCTCTGTCTGGTGGCATGCCCGGAAGGTCTGCAGGAAACACATCGAGAAAATCCCTCACAACTAGAACAGAATTAATACTGGGAGTCTCAGCACCGACATCCCTCACAAAGGCTAGATACGAAAGACAACCCTTCCCAATCATACGCTGGGCTTTCAAGAATGAGATCACTCTACTGGGAACATAATCAGTCACACCTCGCCACTCGATCTGTGGCACACCCGGTATAGCCAATGTGACTGTCATAGAATGACAGTCCAGAATAGCACGATACGGATATAGCCAATCCATGCCCAAAATGACATCAAAATCCACTATACACAATAATAAAAGATCCACATGTGTCTTCAGACCACCAATAGTCACCACAAACGACCGATACACACAGTATACAACAACAGTATCGCCCACCGCGGTAGATACATGAACAGGTGAAGCAAGAAACTCACGGGGCATACCCAAATAACGAGCAAAGTATGATAACACATAAAAAAAGGTGGAACCGGGATCAAATAATACAAAGGCATCTCTGTGGCAGACTAAAACAATACCTGTAATAACAGTATCTAAAGCAATAACATCGGGTCTGCCTGGAAGTGCATAGAAACAGGCCTGACCGCCACCAGATCGACCTCCCCCTCTGGGGCGACCCCTAACTGACTGACCTCCACCCCTAGCTGGCTGGGCGGGTGGTGGTAAAGTTATTGGCGCTGAAGCCGATGACTGACCCCTCTGCTGAGATGAGCTCGCAAGACGATGAGGGCACTACCTCCTCATATGATCCATCTCACCACACTCATAACAACTCCCAAGTGCTGGAGAAGGGGACTAAAGGGAACCTCTCACACCGGAGTGACTAGCAGATGCACTTGGCATAGAAGAGCCCTGGACCGATAGAGCACGAGACGAACTCTGAGCTGGAAAGGCACTAAGTGATGACTGGCCCTGATAAGAACTGTGAGAACCATGACCCGATGATGCCCCACGATAACCTGGGTGAGCTGGCTGAGCATGCCTGAATGGACGGTCTCTGCCGTGCTGAAATTGACCTCTCGAAGGAGTACCACTTTAATTGTCAGATCCTCGAGGCCTCTTGGCCTCCCTCTCTTCATGCTCCTGGCGACGAATAGACTCAATCTCATGGGAAATATCCACAACCTCCTCAAACGTAGCACAAATCACTCTCTCCCTGGTCATGAGAATACGAAGCTGATAAGTGAGGCCATCAACAAACCTCTTAATCGTCTCTCTATCTGTTGGAACCATCCAAATAGCATGACTAGCTAAATCGGAGAACCTCATCTCGTACTGCGTCACAATCATCTCTCCCTGACACAACCACTCAAACTCTCTATGCAGCTCCTCTCTGCGGGACTGCGGCACATACTTCTCCAAAAAGAGAACGAAGAACTGCTGCCAGGTAAGGGGTGTTGCACCAATATGCCTACGCCTCTCAAAAGCCTCCCACAAAGTAAAGGTAGCTCCCGAAAACTGATAAGTAATGAAAGTGACCCCGCTGGTCTCCAGAATACCCGTTGTAGGAAGCATCCTCTGACACTTATCCAAGAAACCCTGGACATCCTCGCCCTCTGCACCACTAAAGGTCGGAGGATGAAGTCTACCAAACCTCTCCAACCTACGCTGCTCGTCCTCTGGCATAGAAGGAACTACATAGTCCTAAGCAGCTGTAACCAGTTGGGCTAGATGTGCCCCCGGCGTCTGAAGTACCTGCACGACCTACTCAGGTGTGCGAGCGGTGGGAGTCTGATTGCGTCCCCCGGCCTGAGAAGCAGTTGCGGCTATAGTGGCTAAAACCACCTGAGCTAGGTCAGTGCAAACTGATAAGATCTGAGCCAAGGCCTCCTAAAGACTCGGAATCACACTGGGCATAGCTGGTGCCAAAGCTGGTGTTGTAGGAGAATCCATAATTGGGACCTACTCCTGAACTGGGGCATCTGGTGGATCTACAGGTGCTGCCCTAGCTGCTCTGTCCCTACCACGACCGCGGCCGCGTCCTCGGCCTCTAGTGGCCACAGTTGGTGGTACTGGTGGTCGTCTATCCTGACCGGTAGCGCGTATCCTCACCATTTGTGAGAGAATAGAACAACAGAAGTTTAGTACTCGGATCAACAAGTTTGCACGACAATGATTTCAAGAATATGAAGTTTTTTCCTAAAGGTTCTGCAGCCTCTCGAGGATAAAAAAAGGCGTCTCCGTACCGATCCGCGAGATTCTACTAAACCTGCTCATGGCTCGTGAGACCTATGTAACCTAGGCTCTGATACCAACTTGTCACGACCCAAACCCGGACCAGGTCGTGATGGCGCCTCTCGTGAAGACAAGGCCAGCCGACACTTCCCATTTTCCAATTATTAATAGTTAAGCATTTAAGAAACAGTCTTAACATGATAAAATAAATCCGAAATAACAATGATAACATAAATACGTGGAAGAACACCCATACGCATCCCTAACCGGGGTGTCACTAGTCATGAGCATCTATAAGTCATAATACAAATTCGCTAAGTCAATAAACTAGTACAACTGTCTGAAAAGAGATAGAAGTGATAAAGGAGTAGAGCCACGGGGCTGCGGACGCCAACAGCTACCTCCTGAACTCCGAATGTCCGCTTGAAGCTAGAGGGATTAGCACTCGGGAGTGGAACCAGCTACGCTTATAATATACCACAAACATACATTATATTTTCTTTCACGAAATATATTTATTTTATTTCATTGGAATATACAGATATATAATTTTGCTATGATTAAATTGAATAAAAAGGTCCATGTATAAAAAGGAAAAAACTTGTTATGGTATGGATCGATGATATATATTTAAATATAAAGACGTATATAAACAACATATGCATATATACATGAATTTTCCTAAAAAATGCATGATTTATAATGTATATATATACCACAAACATACATTATATTTTTTTCATGAAATATATATATTTTATTTCATCAGAATATAAAGATGTATAATTTTGCTACATTACATTATATAAAAAGATCCATGTATGGAAAGGAAAAAAATTGTTATGGAATGGATTGGTTTCTAACGAAAACATAAAACATGTTATGGAATGGAGAGAAAAAATAGGGAAAAGTATTAAATACTAGGACTGCCTTTTTAAACAGCTTGATTCTTACTGATTTGAATTGAATTAAATCTGCTATATGTATAAATAATTTACTGCCATATTTGTTAATCATTAATTAATGCAAATCTTTTGTATTATGTTTTTAGTAGTGTGCTATTAATGAAAGTAGGCCTAATAATAATCCAAATGAGATTCTTAGGGAATCTTACGGAAATGTCCAAAATAAGTCCAAACGTACCAACCTCTAACAATTAATTACATACTTACCAAACTAACCAAGCGCGTAAAAAAATTAAAAACCTATATAGATAAGGATTCTTTCTCCCTCAAAATCACACGCAAAGATATCCTTTTATTTTTTTAAGCGTGATCAGCAGCATTAGATGCAAGACGAAAAATTAATTTCATGGATGAAGTAGCAAAGATGTCACGACCCTAAAACCAAACCTGGTCGTGATGGCGCCTATCGTGAAACTAGGTCACCCGACACAACTCCCGAATTAACCATTTAATCAATAATAATTTGTTTTTTAGCTTTTAATTAATCAAATATCTCAAAATGTAAGTCTAAATGAGTAGTGCGGAAATAATGCACAAGCCCGACATCGGGGTGTCACAAGTCACGAGCATCTACTAAGGTCTGAATACAACAAGTATCTAAGAATGTACTAAATACTGTCTAAGGAAGACAAGAGGGAGAAAAGCAGTGTTGCAAACGTCGGGTAGCTACCTTGCTAACTCCAATGACTTTGCCACAGAGCAATCAACACCCGCTACCGGGTCCAGAACTACCTGAGTCTGCACACAAGGTGCAAGGAATAATATGAGTATGGCAACTCAGTGAGTAATAAAAGTAAAAGCAGCTGAGAGATGAGAAAACTCGTAAAACACAGCAAAATGCTATAAAGAGGCAGTGTAAACCAATACAATGCAATAAAATAGTGAGAACTTGTAAAACACCTTAGTTCAGTATAAGCTTCTTTAAAAAATCTCTTAATAGTTAAACGAGTGAATGAAAAACAGTGAGAAAAGGTAAACACATAAAATCAGCCCCTCGGGCAAAAATACCAACAGAACCAGCCCCTGGGGCTATCTCACAATCACTCGTATCAGCCCCTCGGGCAATAACATGGAACAACCTCAGCCCTCGGGCTAAATCACATCACACACTGGGTACCCGCGCTCACTAGGGGTTTACAGACTCCAGGAGTGGCCCATTACGACCCAAGCGCAATATCAAGCCATTTCGTAGCATAATCAATAGGCTTTTGGCCTCATATCTAGCCACCTTGTGGCGTACAACTTAGGCTCTCGGCCTCATAATCATAATCAGTGCAACACTGCTGCGGCGTGCAGCCCGATCCCATAATAATCCTCACAACACAGGCCCTCGGCCTACTTAGTCAGAAATCTCTAAAAGCCACTCGGGCACAATAAAGTATGATGCTTAGCCCAAAATATCATTTAAAGTGTTAAAACAGAGTAAACATGGCTGAGTTATAAAAACAGTAGAATATAGCATGATTGAGTATAGATATAAAAACAAAACAGTGAGGAAAGAGCAGTAAAAATCCCCTAAGGGTCCAAAATAGTTGGCACGAGGCCCAAATATGACATTCAGCCCAAAACATGATGACAGCAAATAGTTTTCAATCAAACACATTGTTAAACAGTCATACGGGATGGACTAAGTCACAATCCCCAACGGTGTACGACCACACACTCGTCATCTAGCGTGTGTGTCACCTCGAAATAGCACAACGATGTGAAATCCGGGGTTTCATACCCTCAGGACAATATTTACAATCATTACTCACCTTAATCCGATCCAAACTCTAGCCCGTGATGCCTTTGCCTCTCGACTCAGCCTCCGAATGCTCCAAATCTAGCCAAAAGTAGATTCATTCCATCAAAATATACTAAGGGAACAAAGCCCATTCAAAAATATTCAATTTATACCAAAAGATCCCGAAATTGGCCAAACCCGGCCCCCGGGCCGATGTCTCAAAATCTGATAAAAATTACATCAATAGAATCATTATCCTCTCACGAGTCCATACATACCAAGAATATCAAAATCGGACCTCAAATGGCCCCTCAAATCCCCAATTCAACTCTCCAATTTTTCTTCCAATTTTCATTCCAAATTCCCAAATTAAATGATAAAAATTAAGACAAAAGCATGGTATTTAACAAAATTTGTGTGAAGAACACTTACCCCAATCAATCCTCTGAAAATCCCCTCCAAAATCGTCTTCTCCCGAGCTCCATAGCTCCAAAAATGCAAAAATGGCTGAAAACCTCGAAATAGAGTACTTTATAAAGCTGCCCAGGCTTCCTCTTTCGTGAATGCGGGACGACCATCGTGTCCACGATGAAGAAAAATATCGTCTCCCAAAAATTCTCTACGCGTTCGCGGTACTAGCCTCGCGAACCTACTGGAGACGTAACTACACGAACATGGCATCCAAAGCGCGAACGCGAAGAATCACAGCATCTATACATCGCGAATGCGACGCCCAAAGCACGAACGCGAAGAACAGAATTCACCGTCTTAGAGAACACCCTTCGCGAACGCGATTCCTTGACTGCGAACGCGAAGAACAAACCGTATGCAACAAAAACCAGCAAAACTGCCAAGTCCAAAGTCCAAAAATTGATCTGTTAATCACCAGAAACACACCCGAGGCCCTCGGGACTTCAACCAAACATGCCAACATATCCCATAACATCATTCAAACTTATTTCAACCTTTGGAATGCTCAAAATAACATTAAAACACCAAATTTGCATCGGATTCAAGCATAAGAATTCCAAAAAAACTCCAAATTCCGCGTTCGATCAAAAAGTCTATCAAACCTTGTCCGAATGACCTGAAATTTTGCACACACATCACAAATGACACAACGGACCTACTCCAACTTCCGGAATTCCATTCCGACCCCTATATCAAAATCTCACATATCAACCGGAAAATGCCAAAATCCCTATTTTGCCAATTCAAGCCTAAACTTTCCACGGATATCCAAAATATATTCCGATCACGCTCCTAAGTCCTAAATCACCTAATGGAGCTAACCGAATCATAAAAATTCCAATCCGAGATCATATAATAACAAGTCAAAACTTGGTCAAACTTTTTAAATTTTAAGCTTCAAACTGAGAACTGTTCTTCCAAATTCAATCCAATTACCCTGAAAACCAAAACCGACGATTTACATAAGTCATAATACATCACACGGGACTAGTCATGCCCGAGAACTGGCGAGCGAAGTGCAAAAGCTCAAAACGACCGGTCGGGTCATTACATCCCCCCCTCCCCACTTAAACATATGTTTGTCCTCGAAAGTGACCAGAGTTGTTCCGAAAACTATCAAATCACTGTATAACCTTACCATGCACATACCGGGGGTGATCCCATGTCACCTTATCTCATATAGGTCCGATAAGACAATGTAACTGAAATTCTACAATCCAACCTAACCCATAAACTTTAGAACCACATTTCCCCTTCTGAAATCATCTACAAGATCAGAATCTCACATCTATACTTTGAATGAGTCCGAGCAAGCTGTAACAAACCATATCTGCAACCCTAGATGCAATAACAAATATACCGCATTACTAAGGCACTTGCACCGATAACTTCAAATCACAACAGCTGCACAGAACAAACGAATACCGATAATAACCTCTTATCAATTAAAGTCTCATTCCAACACTTTCATATACTGACAATGACAAATGAAACACGTAGAAAATCATAACCATTTCTCATATCATCCATCTGAGAAGCCACTCCTCCTTTGGCATGGACCATAGCAAATTTCTGAGCCGAACATCGATATTATCCTTCCAACACACTGAAACTGAATCCGTTTGTATTTATTCTAGATCCCAACGATATCATCTAATCCAATACAACTACTCTGGTGACATGACACATCAATACAATCTAAGGCCACAACTCGTGCAATCCGTACACCAATAAGCAACAATCCGAACGTACTCAAATCATGAAAACGACTCGAATAAAGAGCTATACCATAAGCTCACCAATACCACCACAACAAAATGTTGAGAACACATCACACATCGTAGAAATAGAACACACGAATCTAACCCAAAGGGTCATACCTCCACATAACTTTGCTGCAATGCACGACCCTATCCAAATGCTGGTCCACATGAAACACCTCAAGTCAATATGCTCAAAATCGACAACCACGCATAATCTGATATTTAGAACCAAGCAAATCATCATAACCACAACGAAGCAATTGACATAACATTAAACAAACATGAAGGGGACACAACCGATACGCCATCCACCGAGCAATACCTAATACTCTTCCTGCTCGAATTCCCCCCTGAGAGACCCAATAAAACTGTACCAATGTGCCTATAACAAACAAATCCTAATGCCTCGCAACATGGAAAGGTAACTCATAGCTCTCCCAAGATCACTAATGAGCTCAATAAGAATCGAATCAACATATCCCTCCACAATACAACTCGTAGTCAACCAAATCGACTTGATGTAGAACACACATCCATATTGGCCTACCAATGAACCCCTTATCAAGGAGTTCCTGAAGTTGTTCCTTCAACTCCTTTAGCTCCGTCGATGCCATACGATACGGTGCACGTCTCCAAATCCATGCCGAAATCAACAACCCATGTCTGGGGACAAGCCCAGCAGCAGGAAACACATCCGAAAAATCCCTCACCATCGAAACTGAATCAATGGTAGAAGTCTCTGCACTGACATCCATCACGAAGGCCAAATAAGGAAGACAACTCTTCCCAACCATCCGCTGGGTCTTCAAAAATGAAACCACCCTACTAGAAACATAATCCATCGAACTTCGCCACTCAATCTGTGGCATCCCCGGCATTGCCAACGCTGCCGCCTTAGCACAACAACCCAGAATAACATGACACGGAGACAACCCGTCCATACCCAAAATCACACCAAAATCTGGCATACTAAGCAACAAAGATATGCTCGGGTCTCCAAACCCCCAATAATTACCATACAAGACCGATATACGCGGTCCACAACCACGACCTAACCTGTTCATGAGAATCTCCCAGCCTCCAAATCTATACAACACGCGAATCACCATATCCGATGCCAACTCCATCGTCCGAATATACAACACACCTCTAATACCCAATCATATCACGGGAGGTACTCCTATAATTCCTCTGTGCCACCAAGCAAACTCGAATCTCAGCAGTCGATCCAACAAGAGAGTGTCGCAATACAAATGAAGTATCCTCAACTCAAACACTTGCCCTTTTTCTGAAAATGCATACTCTCATCAAGCCATACCAGTCAGTGATCTCATTTATCTAGTCATCTGAAATTGTCCACGCTACCCAAGAATTATGACCTTCCTTTCAAAACTGAACCGTGACCTCACACATGCAAATCTCAATCCTACACAACATACTGCACACACCATATCATCCTAGGATAAACATGAGAACTTTATATCCCCGTCCGAGCCACAAGCAACCACGTACTCACCTAGTCAAGAACTTTCCATTGATCCCATCTAAAAGAAAATCACTATACATCCCATGCTCCTCATGCTTGTAGAAAATATACATCTCTAACCGTGGTAGGAACCATCAAGAAATCTCTGAATTCCATTCGCACAAAACTAAACCGCCAGGACTGAATCCTTCTAACTCAACCAAGCTACGCAGTCCACTAAAACCCAAGAGCATTGCCGTGAAACACCTGTAGAAACTTATTACCTTGAAAGCACCCAAGGAACTAGTCATATCCTTACCATGCCAATCCGGCCTACTACCAAGCTATCCCACCTATCCAAGTTCCTTCTGATTCACCTTCAACTTGATACTTCTTCTTGCTATAACACCACGATTCCTCAGCCTAGACTCACCACACGAGACCCAAGCATAAAACCACATCGTCTAAGGCTCATAAGCCGCCGGATACTCTCTTAAATATTCCCAAAAACACCACATTAAAAATACCTACCCCGAAGAGACTTCCTGCGAATCCAAAGCCATTAACTTCACCTTCTTGATACTTCTATATAGAATCCCTTAATGATATAGAAATACCACAAGCCTTGACACCCTCCAATGCAAACCTCAAGTTCTAGCCAATTATACAACTTGAAAATCTCCAATTATTACATGTAAAATCTTGAATCCATTAGAACCATTCTCGAGAGTCATCCACTCTACTCAAACCGCAATTAGACCGATCAAACGAACCAGATGACCTGTGCTCCATTAGCACTCCGACACCGCAAAATGTAACCTCACTTACAACCAAGCAACTTCATGCTCTATGTACCGTACATCCTTTACCAATAACAACTCAAGTCATTCCATGATTCTCATACATCCATAAAGCATAACATAACCTTTATTAAACTTTCTTTTACTCAAGTCATCCTCGGTCTCAACCTCCATAAGTCATAACTGACTCACCCATACGCCTCCGACTAGTACCAACATAGCACATAACCGTACAATCAACTATTCAATAGCAGACTCCTCCACTTGGCTCAAAGCCATAGATCAAAACACACAATAACTCATAACACATATACTCTATTACTGCCATAATACCATAGTGAGATTAAACTTAATCCTGTATAAGCTCGTGAAACACAGACCATCTAGCACTTTAAATCTTCTGCAAATATCGCATTCACCCTTATAACAGTCAAGCCCACTCTCTTAGACGACCCAAATTCAAATTGCGACACATATATTTCCCTAGTAACAAAGATCTTCCAATAAACGACATAAGGATCACGCAAACTTCAGAACAATCCGCAAGAGATAGCTCACCTGTCTCGCCTCAATTAACATCTCCTTATACCAATCCGTTGCCATAGACATTACACAGTTACTTAATCTTCCTGAGTCTGAACCCATATCACAACGTGAAATCCACTTCACTTCCCAACTAGGCAACATGAAAAGGTCCTTCAACATGTCCACAAATCGGGCTAAACATCAAAATCACGATGGAAACCAAGCACCAGATAGTTCTTACTACCCCCAAACAGACCCTTTTTGTCTCATTCAAATCATATGCACACATCTCGCAGTCATATCATACTCATCACGTAGTTATCCAGTCATCACTCCCACTAATAGGAACACTATCGGACATAAAAATCCAAAAGCATGTGCTCACATAATCAACGCCTCAGTGCTCAAGCTATAGGCAAAACCTGACCTTAAGTCCTCCAGACTGGCCCAACATCAACACACAGAGATCACATCTCGCCCCTCGATCAGGGAATCACAAGCCATCATTGCACATCCGATACTGAGCACTCGTGCGTTCATACGAACATGTGGAAGGAATTCGAAGAGTTACATTTCAAGATGAATCAAGGACGCACGATAAGAATTCAAGAATGTGAAGTTTTTCCTAAAGATTCTGCAGCCCCCGAGGATAAGTACAGACGTCTCCGTACCGATCCGCAAGACTCTACTAAACCTGTTCATGACTCGTGAGACCTATGTAACCTAGGCTCTGATACCAACTTGTCACGACCCTAAAACTGACCTGGTCGTGATGGCGCCTATCGTGAAACTAGGCCAGCCGACACAACTCCTGAGTTAACCATTTAATCAATAATAATTTGTTTTTAAGCTTTTAATTAATCAAATATCTCAAAATGTAAGTCTAAATGAACAATGCGGAAATAATACACAAGCCCGACATCGGGGTGTCACAAGTCACGTGCATCTACTAAATTCTGAGTACAACAAGAGTCTAAGAATGTACTAAATACAGTCTAAGGAAGACAAGAGGGAGAAAAACAGTGTTGCGAACGTCGGGCAGCTACTTTGCTAACTTCAATGACTCTGCCACTAAGCAATCAACACCCGCTACAGGGTCTAGAACTACCAGAGTCTGCACACAGAATGCAGGAAGTAATGTGAGTATGCCAACTCAGTGAGTTATAAAAGTAAAAGCAGCTGAGAGATAAGAAAACTCATAAAACACAAAAATGCTACAAAGAGACTTAAAACAGAAAACAACTTAGTTCAGTATAAGCTTCTTTAAAATACCTTTTAACAGTTAAATGAGTGCATGAAAAATAGTGAGAAAAGGTAAACACATAAAATCAGCCCCTCGGGCAAAAATACCAACAGAACCAGCCCCTCGGGCTATCTCAATCACTCGTATCAGCCCATTGGGCAGTAACATGGAGCAACCTCAGCCCCTTGGGCGAAATCACATCACACACTGGGTACCCGCGCTCACTAGGGGTGTACAGACTCCGGGAGGGGCCCCTTACGGCTCAAGAGGAATATCAAGCCATCTCGTGGCATAATCAAAAGGCTCTCGGCTTCATATCAAGCCACCTTGTGGCGTACAACTCAGGCCCTCGGTCTCATAATCATAATCAGTGCAACATTGTTGCAGCATCATACCGATCCCATAATAATCCTCAAAACACAAACCCTAGGCCCTACTCAGTCAGAAATCTCTAAAAGCCACTCGGGTACAGTAAAATATGATGCTCAACCCAAAATATCATTTAAAGTGTTAAAACAGAGTAAACAGGGCTAAGTTATGAAAATAGTAGAATATAGCATGACTGAGTACGGATATAAAATCAAAACAGTGACAAAAGAGCAGTAAAAATCCCCTAAGGGTCTAAAATAGTTGGCACGAGGCCCAAATGTGGCATTCAACCCAAAACATGATGATAGCAAATAATTTTTAATCAAATACGTTGTTAAACAGTCATACAGGATGGACTAAGTCACAATCCCCAACGGTGCACGACCCTACGATCGTCATCTAGCATGTGCGTCACCTCGAAATAGTACAACGATGTGAAATCCGGGGTTTCATACCCTCAGGACAACATTGACAATCATTACTCACCTCAATCCGGTCCAAACTCTAGCCTGCGATGCCTTTGCCTCTCGACTCGGCCTCCGAATGCTCCAAATCTAGCTAAAAGCAGATTCATACCATCAAAATATGCTAAGGGAACAAAGCCCATTCGAAAATATTCAATTTACCCCAAAAATCCCGAAATTGGCCAAACCCAGCCCCTCGGCCAACATCTCGGAATTTGATAAAAATCACATCAATAGAATCCTTATCCTCTCACGAGTCCATACATACCAATAACATCAAAATCGAACCTCAAATGGCCTCTCAAATCCCCAATTCAACTCTCCAAATTTTCTTCCAATTTTCATTCCAAATTCCCAAATTAAATGATAAAATTAAGACAAAATCATGGTATTTTACAAATTTTGGGTGAAGAACACTTACCCCAATCAATCCATTTAAAATTCCCCTCCAAAATCATCTTCTCCCGAGCTCCGTAGCTCCAAAAATGCAAAAATGGCCGAAAACCTCGAAATAGAGTACTTTATAAAGCTGCCCAGGCTTCCTCTTTCGCGAACGCGGGAAGACCGTCACATCCGCGATGAATAAAAATATCGTCTCCCAAAAATTCTCTACGCGTTCGCGGCACAAGCCTCGCGAACGCGATACCTACGGGAGACGTAACTACGCAAACGCGACATCCAAAGCGCGAATGCGAAGAATCACAGCATCAATACATCGCGAATGCGACGCCCAAAGCACGAATGTGAAGAACAGAATTCATTGTCTCAAAGAACACCCTTCACGAACGCGAGTCCTTGACCGAGAACATGAAGAACAAACCGTCTACAACAAAAACCAGCAAAATTACCAAGTCCAAAGTCCAAAAATTGATCCGTTAACCACCCGAAACACACCTGAGGCTCTCGGGACTTCAACCAAACATTCCAACATATCCCATAACATCATTCAAACTTGTTCCAACCTTCGAAACACTCAGAACAATATTAAAACACTAAATTTGCATCGGATTCAAGCCTAAGAATTCCAAAAAAATTCCAAATTCCGCTTTCGATCAAAACGCCAATCAAACCTTGTCCGAATGACTTGAAATTTAGCACACACGTCACAAATGACACAATGGACCTACTCCAACTTCTAGAATTCCATTCTGACCTTTATATCAAAATCTCACCTATCAACCGGAAAACGCCAAATCCCAATTTCGCCAATTCTAGCCTAAACCTTCCACGGATCTCCAAAATATATTCCGATCATGCTCCTAAGTCCCAAATCACCTAATGGAGCTAACCAAATCATAATAATTCCAATCCTAGATCATATACTAACATGTCAAAACTTGGTCAAACCTTTCAAATTTTAAGCTTCAAACTGAGAATTGTTCTTCCAAATTCATTCTGATTGCCCTAAAAACCAAAACCGACGATTTACATAAGTCATAATACATCACACGAGATTAGTCATGTTTGAGAACTGGTGAGTGAAGTACATAAGCTCAAAACGACTGGTCGGGTCATTACAAAAGATGAAACACAAAGAAAAGAATATACAAGATTCTAAACCGAAGCAAAAAAGGATCTTTTTTAGTAGGTATGGTAAAAAAACATTGAAAACATATAGGTGAGTCTATATATATATATATATATATATATATGGGGGAGAGGAGGGGGTTGTATCAAGAGATACATATTTGATACACAAAAGATAAATAGAGATACATAGTGAGATACACATATCATGTTTGCCCATGTTCATCTTATGGACTTTGAATTTTGCTCAAATTTCAATTCAAACCAACTAAAATCTACACTAAATCGTCCAAAAATTGAGATTTACACTCCTTAAGTTGTACTCAATCTATTCCAATAATACCAGTCGAAATAAATTCTAATTTCGAAAATTCAAAATTTTGAATTCAAGATTAAACAAGCTTTAATGGTTGTCCATGTCATTTTTAGTTTTATCCTTCTACCCAATCCAACAATTTAACATTTAATAGTTATTTTTAAATCGAATTAAGGTGCTCGATTCTTTGAAACTCACTTTTGCTCACTGTATGCTTTAAAAACTGACATTAATTGAAAATTATTTGGATTAAAATGACATTTGGTCCTTTTCTAGTAAATATTTTATTTTTGGGATAGTTTTGGTTAAAATTATTTATGGAGTGATAGTTTGAGTTGTTTTCCCTTTTTACTTAGCTATACTAGTTTTGAAACTTATTTATTCTCACCGTTGAGGTTTTAACTGAATTATAAGTTGATATATGATTTATTATTTCCATACAAATTATTATTAATTGAGTATCCTTTAATTGCAGCCATTTAATTTGGTAATCGAATCCCATACATACAATAATCTCCCTCCCCTCGTCGTCGTCGTCTCTCTGTCACGACCCAAAATCCACTAGTCGTGATGGCACCTAACCCAACCTTCTAGGTAAGCCACCTAAAAACTTTCCAATTTCCAATATTGTTAATTAAACAATTAAACAAATAAATTATCTGGTTCTATTACATTTTCCAAGGATTGGTAGTACAAATCACGAGCTTCTAAGAATAGAGTTTACAAAGCTGATATAAAGAAAGTACATCATTTGTTTGACAAATACATAATTAGAGTTTAAAATTCTAAGGCTACCATGAACAAGAGGCAGCTATAGCAGGGACGCGGGTATATCTTCCAATTCAGCTCCCATCGAACACAGCAACATCGACATCCAAAATCTGCATGCAATATGCAGGAAGTGCGGTATGAGTACAACCGACCCCATGCACTCAATAAGTAACAAACCTAAACTTAGGTTGAAAGCAGTGACGAGCTGGAACATAGGTCGGGTCCAACACCAATATCTAATAACAGTTCATAACAATGTAAAGCATAAAAATATGAAAGTAACTCTAAGATAAAGTGTTCAGCTTTTTCACAATTTTTCCAAAATAGTTTCGCCTTTCAAGAATATCAATAAAAACCCGATTCTTTACCGAAAACATAGTGAAATATGATATAGTTTGAAAAAAAAACTGTATTTCTTCTCCAAAAATCTTTTTCACAATAAATAAGATGTTTCATTTCTCTTTCCAGATAGCAAGTGTAAAATACCTCTATATGACCACATATCCATGTGTGTAAAATGTCATGAATGACGTGATACCGTACAACATGAGAAAAATGCGTCTCTATGCATGTATGTCATATATGCATGCTAGTGCCATGTATCTCATAGATAAATCATGTACTCACACTCTCAGAGTACTCAACCTCACATCATCTCACTCAACCACTCGGTACTGTATATGGCCCATACGGCCTAGAGAAATCCATCCCGGAACATACACAACGATGACTATAAGTCACCCAGTACCGAGGATAAAGGGTAATCCAACCCTATGGAGAAATCCATCTTCAGGTATCAAGTACTTAGGACAAATCCATGCCAAGGGAACTCCCTCAATAATATATATATATATATATTCTCAACTACTCGGTACTGTATATGGCTCATGCGGCCCAGGGAAATCCATCCGGAAACATACTTATCAATGACTATACGCCACTCGGTACCGAGGAAAACGGGAAATCCATCCTTGTGGAGAAATCCATCTTCATATATCAATACTTCAGACAAATCCATGTCCAGGGAAATTCATCACTCAATAATATCATTCGCGCTCACTAGGGGTGTGTTACAGACTCTGGAGGGGCTCCTACAACCAAAGAGCTATCATATCATCAATATAACCACTACGGCATGCAGCCCGATCCCATAACTGTCACTCATAATCAGTCTCTCGGCCTCATTCAGCCATCACTATTCAGTCTCACCCACGGGCTCACAATGTCATGAAAACTGACCCAGAACAATAATATAATGTATCAATAAGTAACAACTGAGATTGAGATAAGATATGAATGTATGAATGCGACTGAGTACAAAATATCAATGAAATCAATGAGATGACAGCAAGAAACGACCACTGTGGGTCCCAACAATATCAGCATAAAGCCTAAACAGGATATCTAGCATAATGTACAACTTAATTTACTAATCACATGGTGAAATAACAGATATCAACAAAGTAGGACCACTACACAGTGTCTTGGAAACAACAGAGTCACCATTCACAGGGTGCACGCCCACACGCCCGTCACCTAGCATGGGTGTCACCTCAACATCAATCACATAACACATAATTCGGGGTTTATACCCTAAGAACTAAGTTTAAAAGAGTTACTTATCTGAAACAAGCCAATTCTGACACCGATCAAGCCCAATGATACTCCAAGGATGCCATCATATGCGTAGCGACCTCTGAACGGCTCAAAACAAGCCAAAAGCAACTCAAATACATCAGATAAAGCCCAAGAAAGCAATTATAATTGATAAAGATCGAATTCTAAATCAAATCCCAAATCCGGCCAAAAATAACACCCGGGCCCACGCCTCGAAACTCAATAAAACTCACAAAATCCAATAACCCATTCAATTACGAATCCAACCATGCTAGTTTCACTCAACTCAATTCTGATCCAATTCGATGTTCAAAACTCAAAAATTTAGATTATGAAACTTTAGGCCAAAACCCCCAATTTCCTCTTTCAGTTCACCAACCAATTGCCAAAAATGAAGATAGATTCATGAATTATAATCAAAACTGAGTAGAGAACACTTACCTTAATCCTTGTGATGAAATTTGCTCCAAAATCGCCTCAATCCGAGTCCCACATCTCAAAATATGAAGAAAGAACAAAACCCTCAATTTTTATAACTCTGCCCAGCACTTTCCGCATTTGCGGTCAAATTGTCGCATTTTCGACCACGACATCTGCGGTAAAACTCCGCTTTTGTGAAAATAAGCATGCCAAAAATTTGTCGCATCTACAGATGCCAAATCCCGCTTCTGCAAAGCCTTTCGCACCTGCGACAACCTATCCGGTATCTACGCGAACGCAGGTGCGCTTTACAATCCGCTTATGCAGCCATCGCACCTGCGCAAACCAGCCGCAAGTGCGGTCACACCAGAACCAGCAACCACCAGCCTTGGCCAAAATCTCCAAAATGCTCTGAACCTCGCCCGAAACTCACTCGAGCCCCTCGGGACCTCGTCCGAAAATGTCAACAAGTCATATAACATAACATGAACCTACTCGAGGCCTCAAAACACACATAACAACATCAAAACGATGAATCACACCTCAAATCAAAATCATTGAACTTGAAACTTCAACTTCCACAACCAAGGTCGAAACCTATCAAATCACACTCAATTGACCTCAAATTGTGCACATAAGTCACATTTGACATTACGAACCTGCTCTAACTTCCGGAATTAAAATCCGACCCCGACATCAAAAAGTTCAATCCCGGTCAAACTTTCCAAAATTCCAACCTTCGTCATTTCAAGCCAAATTCCACTACGGACCTCCAAATCACGATCCGGACGCGCTCCTAAATTCAAAATCACCCAAAGGAGCTAACGGAATCATCAGAAATCCAATCCGAGGTCAAATACTAAAAAGTCAAAACTTGGTCAAACCTTTCAAATTTAAAGCTTCCAACTGAGAACTATACTCCCAAATCAATTTCTGATAACCTGAAAATCAAAACCGACGATTCACATAAGTTGTAATGCATCATACGGAGCTACTCATGCCCTCACACAACCAAGCAAAGTGCAAATGCTCAAGACAACTGGTCGGGTCGTTACATCCTCCCCACTTAAACATACGTTCGTCCTCGAACGTGCCTAGAGTTATTCCAAAAGCCATCAAATCCTTGTATAGCCTTACCATGCACATACCCGGGGGTTATCCCACGTCACCCTATCTCCCATAGGTCTGAAAATACAATATAATGGAAAATTTCATAACTCATCTTGGCCCATAAACATTAGAGCCAAATTTCAAACATCCTGAATTTCCATAAGATCAGAATCTCGCATCTACACACTGTATAAGTCTGAACAAGCTGTGTCAAGCCATATCCACAACTCAATATATAATTACATGATATACCCCAAAACTCAATACTCATAGTGATAATTTCTAATCACAACAGTTGTTCAAATCTGCCTAATGCTAGTAATAAACCTCTTATCACACAAAACATCATTCTAAAACCTTCCTACACTGCCAATGATGAAAGAAACACGCAGAAACTCATAACCACTCATCAGATCAACCAATCATGGAGCTCCCTCTCCTTCGACAAGAACTATAGCCAATTTCTAAGCTGACTTCCTATGTTATCCTTCCAACACGCTGAAATCAAATCTGATAGTATTCATTCTAGGTCCAATGACCTCATCCCATCCAACACGACCACTCTAGGGACATGACACATCAATACAATATAAAGCCACAACCTGTGCAACTCGTGCAACAATAAGCAACAATCCAGATGTACTCAAATCATAGAAAATGACTCAAATGAGAGAGTTGTACCGCCAGCTCACAAGTACCACCACAACATAATGTTATGAACCCATCACACACCGTAGAACCAGAACACACGAACCTAACACAAAGGATCATATCCCAACATAACTTTGCTACAATTTATGACCCCATCCAAATAACTGGTCCACATGAAATATCTCAAGTCACAATGCTCAAAATCAACAACCACGTGCAGTTTGATATCTAGTACCAAAATTGAATCACCATAACCATGGAGAAGTAAATGACGCAATGCCACACCAGCTCAAAAGAACATAACCAATGCGCAATCAATCATGCAACACCCAAATGCCCCTCTCACTCAAATTCTGCTATAAAGCCCATATAGAACCATATCCTTTGTGCATATAATCAACGAATCACAATCCCGCGTAACATACAAGAGTAACTCACAAATAAATCTCGGAACATGAATGAGCTTAACAATAACTGAATGGCACCTCCCTCAACGATAGCAGTTCAGAGCCAACCAATCTGGCTCAGTATAGAATACATATCCAAATTGGGCCTACTAATGGACCCTCCCCCCCAAAATCAGCTCTAGTCACCCACATATAGACAAATAAACCTCCAAAATCAACAAGGACTGAATCATAACACATACCATCATCTAGCTAGCTTTTCCCACATCTTCACAGTCCACAACCATGAAATAACCTATTTATGAGAACTCTCAGTCTCCAAATTCATAGAGCATACAAATCACCACCTCCGATCTCAACTCCACCTCCTGAACGTTTAATATATCTCATACACGCGATCATCCTACACGGAATACTTATATAGTACTTCTATGCCACAAAGCAAAACTTGATTATTAACAGTCGATCAACTAGATGATTACCACAATACCAATAAGTATCCATAGATCAAAACACAGTGCCCCTTCTGAAACCTACACTCTCATCTAGCCATGTCTAATAGTCATATCATTTATCTAGTCATCTGAAACTGTCTCTGCTGCCTAAGAATTTTATGACCTTCTCTTCACAACTAAACTGACCCCGCTCGTGCAAACCTCGAATCCCACACAACACGCCGCACATACCATGCCATCATACGAAAAATACGCGAACTTCATTTCATAATCCACTCCGAGTCACAAGCAACCATTATCCAAGAACCTTCTATTTGATCCCATCTAGGAGAAAATCATAATACCACCATGCCCCGAACATCAATACGAAATATATGCCTCGAATCGTGGTAGAAACCCCTTGAGAACTCTTCAAAGCCCATTTGCACATAATCAAGCCGACAGAACTGAACCTCTCTAACCCAACAAAGCCACACAGGTCGTCAAAACCCAACATATGTATAAACTCACTACATCATAAGAATCGAAAGAGCCAATCGCATCAGTCACCAAGCTGATCCAAGCCGTTACCAAATTGTCCTAATTCTTCGAGTTCCTTCTGAATTACCTTTAAATCGATACTTCTCTTATCCATAATACTACAATCCTCAACCAAAACTCACCACACAAGACCCTAGCATAAAAACACACCGCCCTAAGGCTCATAAGTCCCTGAGTTCCCTCTTAAGCACCCCAAAAATGCCACAACCAAAATGCTTACTCTGAAGAGACTTCTTGTGAATCTAAAGTCATTACCTTGACCTTTTTGATAATGATATGTAGAATCCACAGTGATATAGAATGGTACAAGACTTGACGCCATCCCATGTAAATCACAGATTCCAGCCCTATACAGATCTTGAAGATTTTCAATTGCTATATATAAATCTTGAATCTATTAGAACCTACTCGAGAATCATCCACTCTGCTCAAATCTCAATTCAACCAACCAAACGGACCGAACGACTTGTGCCCCATTAGCACCCCAATACCCAAGGAAGTAACCCCACCTTAATGCAATAAGAATCATACTCATAAATCCTAATATAGTCGTATACAGAAATCCCCTTACTCAAGTCATCCTCGACTTCCACCTCTACAGGTCATAATTGATTCACCAATATACCTCAAACTAAAATCTATACAACACATAACTGTGCAATCAACTCGTCGATAACAGACTCCCCCACTTGGCTCAAAGCCAAGGAATAAAGCATCTAATAACTTACAATACTCATACTCTATTGATGTCCAAATTCCCGCACTGAAATTTGACTAAATCCTTCACAAGCTCATGTAACACAAACCATCTAATATTCCAAATCATCTACAAATCTCGCTACAAATCTCGCATTCACCCTTGCAATAGTCAAGCCCACTCTCATAAGTGATCCAAACTGAAATTGCACCACATATATTTTATTGGTAAAAGAGAACTCGCTACGTAGCAATATAAGGATCACACAAACCTCAAGACACCCTGGAGGGTATAAACCACCTGATTCGCCTCAAACTAACATCTCTATTACATAATCACTTAATTTTCCTGAGTCTGAACTTATATCACGACATCAAAATCTACTTACTCCTTGATTAAACAACATGAAGAGGATCCTTCAATACACCCATAACTCGAAACTATACATCAAATCAAGATAGAAATCAAACACCCAATAGTCCTTTTTACATCTCACGCAAACTCTTCTCACCACATTCAAACTATATGAACACATCCCGCGGTCACATCATACTCACCACGTAGCCATCCAGCCACAAATTCCACTATTAGGGACATTAACGGACATATAAATCCAAAAGCACGTGCTCACACAATCGACACCTCGGTGCTCAAACTATAGTCAAAACCCGACCTCAAGTCCTCCAAACTGGCCCTCATAATTTCTATCTTAATATTTTTTACCATAACGCGTTTGTATCATTTTAAAGAGTGGAGATGATAATTTATGATTAGAGAGTGAAATCGATTGAAATTAAGATAAAATCGTTAGAGAAACAATCTCAGCCATAACCAATTTATGAGTTCAACTTGTTATCTTAATTTTGCATTACTAGTAACTTTTGAGTCTTTTGAATGTATATACAAATAAAAATTATATTGTTGTGGCTTCTCTTATCTGTATACTTTTGATTTTTACAAAATTTCATGAGTTAACGATAAAGTATTGTTATTGCCAAATTTTGGTCTTTACTTTGAGAAATATATATTTTTAGCTGACAAATCGCTCGATACCTGCCCGATAATTGCTAACCTGATATGAATCGCCCGACATCTTATTAGTTGTTTAGTGGATTAGTACATTTAAAAGTCATTAACCAATAAGCCAAACCGTTAAGCGTAAATATCTACCCGATTTGCCTAATAAGTAGCCCTAAATTAACTAGCTTTTGCAGAAAGAGCATGAAAAACAAAGCACATACTCCTTCCATTTCAAAAAGTGTGAAATTATATTTTTTTAGCTTGTTTAAAAAAGAATGACCCCTTTCTGAATTTGAAAAGGAAAAAGTCCAGATTTGTCCCTCTATTTTAGAAAATTATCCACGTTTGTCCCTAGTTCTTCTATCGGTTCAAATATGTCCTTACCATTAAAAATAATTCACCCTAACCCTAACAGAGTTCCAATGTGACATCGGGAAACTTCTCTTTGCCTGCCAACTAGCCAGAATTTCAACCCAAATGAAAAAGACTCGTTCCAATTATCTGAATATAAATGTACATAACACATAAGATTGCACAAATCATCTTTCATAAAGTTGTTGATATATGTAATGATCCGACCGGTTGTTTTGAGCTTTAAGGTTACATTTAGTGGTTTGAGATCTTGAGTAGCTTTATATTATTTATTATGACTTGTGTGCATAGTCGGATTTGATTTTCGGATGGTTCGGAATTAATTCGGATGAGTGATTCTCACTTTAGAAGCTTAAGTTGAAAATGTTTAACGGGGTTTGAATTTTGTGAAAACGACCTCAGAACGGTATTTTGAGGTATCCAATAATTTCGTATCATGATGTTAGACATGGTCGTATCATGATGTTAGACATGATGTTAGTATGCCTATAATCGAATGTGGAGGTCCGTAAGTTGATTTGTGTTATTTTGCCGAAAGTTGACAATTTCAAGGCTTTGAATTTTCATAAGTTTGACTGTAGCGTGACTTTGTAGCTATCATGTTTGGATTTTTATTTTGGGACTTGAAATAATTCCGTTTTGTCATTTGTAACTTATCCGCAAAGTTTGGCGTCATTCCGAGTTGATTTGATAGGAATCAGACGCACAGTTGTGTTTTTAGAAGATTTTGAGTTTCATATCGAATCCTTGTGTTTTGAGGTCTGATTTGTGGTTTTGGACATTATTTTAGCAATTTATCGCACGAGTGAGTTTGCTTTATGTTTTTAGACTTGTGTTGAAGTTTGGTTTGGAGCCCCCTAGGGCCCGGGTGAGTTCTGATGTGTTGCGGAGTATTTTGATAGAGTTCAGCACTGCTAGTTTCGTGCAGAAGCTTCAGGTCTTGCAATTGCGATACATGTGTCGCAATTGTGATATAAGTTGGATTATTCTAGGTTCACATTTGCGAAACCTTGGTTCGCAATTGAGATGGAGGGGGCCTAGTCATGCTGCTCGCATTTGCGATCATAAGGGTCGCAATTGCGAAGTGTCTGATCACGCCCAACTATGCCTTATAAAAAGGTTCAAGCGGTCGTTGCAAATATATTCTGGTTAGTAAGTCCGAAGTCGAACCCCACAGGGAATTAACTTATTAAACACAGATAATAGACTCACACAAATTCAGGTAATCAATCTTTAAAAATATTCAAGTGACAAATTGGATGTTTACTAACTAAATATTACGTAATGAAAATGTAAGAAATAATAACTAACTACGAACGGGTTGTAGACAAGAGTTGGAATGATCTAAGGTTATGATTTTCCCTATTGTCTAAATCTTTTCTTCTACATTTTCTACAAATTTGCCTAAGTCTTCTCTACTGATCATGAGCGCTCTGAATGTCGTAACTCTCTCCTGAGTAATTACCACAATATACTGGATATATTCTCCCGAATTATGCTAGTTGGTCTTAAGTACAACTCACTCAGATCACACCAAGGTTTAATTATTCCTAATCCCACATTTAAACCCTTTATATTGATCCATCATATACGTTAGGAGTGATCTACCTAAATATTCACTCTCTCCCAAGTAATACATACTAAATAAGCACAGTTAATTGAGGTCCCTTCAATCAACAACAATAATAATATACTTGAACAAATAGAGAGAATATTACGGCAATTCTATATTAACGTAATAGAAAAATCATCCTCCAATAGGTTCCATCAAATCCCTAGATTAGGAGTTTAGCTATGCATAATTGTTTCACAATCACAACACAAAAATTCATCATCAATGATAAAAAAGGGAAGAAGAAAGATAAGAGCTCGTTTCCGAATCTTCCGTCTTGCTCCTTGCCTGTTCTTGCCTCAAAACTTCTTCTGAAAACTAGGATACCCTCTTTTTGGGCGAGCTAGGATTCATATAGGTCAAGGAAAGTCACCTCTGGAATTATAATTTTAGCCCTGAAATAATTTTTCTCAGAGGGACGTGCGCGGCCGCGCACCTGGGCAGGTGACCGCGCATTTGGCCGCACACTTTGTCCAATTTCTGCCTGACCTATGCGGCCCAGTGCGCGGTTAGTGTGCGGCCGTGCATCTTGGCCATTTTCTGCACTCTTCTTCGTTCTTCTTCTTAAGTGTGCTAACCTCCTTCAATCCTCTAACGAACTTCCAATTTACTCCATAAGCTTTTACTTGGCCTTCAACGCTTCATATTAGCTCAAAACGCTCTTTAACCTCATTGTAGCACGAAATTGCTCCTGCAAAGCATAAAACACTCAATCGGAGAAATTAACTACCATTTAACACTCAAATATCAGTAAAGTGCAGCCAATTTAGAGTGCAAATAGTGGCTAAAATATATAGTTATAGCCTACTATCAATACCCCACACTTAAACCATTGTTCGTCCTCGAGCAATCAAACCACACTTTACATCAACATCACCTCACTAAGCGGATTTCCTAACTCATCAAACCAAGAGTATTTCAAATAGACTAAGTACAGTATTGTAACATCTTCACCTCAAGAATTGACTCACAAGCACAACGCATTATTCACAACTTACTCACTTACTCTATACAGAGGTCCAGAATCACCTTTCCTTCATGAATCAAGTGCGCTCACACAACAAAAAAGAGTAGTTCCACACACAATACAATTTAAGAACAATTAGAAACTCAAGATAGAAAGAATTCAATCATTCTCAGAAACGACATTCATGTGGCACAAGAAATGCACCATAGGCTTGCCCCTAGTGTACTACTCTTCTAATTGAGTTCATTCAGTCAAGGATCAAGTAGGACTTTTAACTGCTTGTAATGTAGGTTGCAAGACGGGTAGGATATATTTAGATATAAGAGTGACTACACCTCCCTAAACACTTTAATACATACAGTTTAGCAGTTCGAACCCCACACTTCTGTTAAACCATACTCCCCTTTCAAATAAATATACATTAACTCCCAATTATTTAAGCACCTTTTCATCAAGAGTCACCACTTATCAAGAAACATTTTTTCCACAGCATTACAACTATATTTTCTTTCTTTCTTTTTTAATTCAAGTGGCTTTTAACTTTTTTCAAAACAGTGCACCTATCTCCTTATTTCATTAGTTCCACTCAAAAGCCAACCAATCACCCCACACTTTAACTTTTACAAAGTCATAACAATTCAACTGCTCATGAGAGGTGAAAAGGTTCAAATAGATGGTTAATTCAAACAAATGGGTAAGGCTTATAATATGGTTGCCAAGGAAACATAATTAAAGGATCAAAGGGGTTAACTAAGATACATAACAATTAGGTGGTAAAAGCATATCACTGGCTCAACAAAGAAACACTTATATCACTTCCAAGACTGAACAAAACTACTATTGGATCATCAACAACACTTTAGTCAAAGCACTTAAGCCAAGTTAAGAACATATAATTTAAGGCACTTATATAAGAGTCAACAACTGAGCTAAGTGAAACACTAAAGCACTTGCTATTCTCAAGGCATAACGAAGTTAAGAGACCTTGTTTTCATTTCAGCTCATAGCCCAAGGGTTCCTACTTCTAAAAAAAATAAAACTAACTATACACAGTTTAAACGAAACTCTTGGAAAACAACCGCGACCCAAAGAAAACCAAAGGGGAATTGATACACTACCAACAAAAGAAAATATTTTTTTTCTTTCGACTTAGACCCTCAAGAAACCCATCGAGTGATATCCATCGTCGGGACAAGTTGAAAATTGAGTTTTTCACATTTTTTAAACAAACCAAAGACTAAAATTAATTTACATTACTATATATATACAACATAAATACAATATATCCCCCACCCCACACTTTAAATGGTGGCAGGTCCCCATGTCACATAAAGAAAAATGTAAGGTAAAGGAGACTTTCCTAATAGAGTCAGTCCTGGTCAGAGATAGTGTTGGGATCGAGATGGCAAGCCCTACCAAGTGCACGCA
Organism: Nicotiana tabacum; assembly: GCF_000715075.1. Lineage (NCBI taxonomy): Eukaryota > Viridiplantae > Streptophyta > Magnoliopsida > Solanales > Solanaceae > Nicotiana > Nicotiana tabacum. Next base: position 15,477,139 of record NC_134085.1, read on the forward strand.
GCCATGTCAGGACTTTCCTCTCAGATTTGTCATTTTGGGTAGCAAAGGCATCCACTCGATCTCCCAAGTCCGTGACAGAAGTTTGCATCCCTGCCATTTCTTGCTCTAAGGCCGTCATTCTTGTGTCTCATCTGACAACTAAGGTTCCCTCAATAACTTTCTCGTGCGGTGGTGAAGCAGCTATAGCTATAGCTTGCCCATCATTACCCTCTTCTAGAGCATCAGACTCATTGATACTTGCCTCAACAGGTGTAACAAGATCCTTCCCAATTACCACTTTATCAGCCCGGAACTTCTGTTCTTTTTTTACTTTCCCATCCAAGTCCCTATTTTCTGGTACACTTGCCGCATGGCACAATCTAGTGATTAAGGAAGGAAAGAAGAAACCATACCTTTGCATTGGACAACAAATGAACATTTCGTCATGAAAAACCTTAGCCACATCGAAATCATAGCCATTGATAAAACATCAGATCAGTGCAGCCCGGGGACCATTCACCTCAGCGGTATTGGATGAGGGCAGCAAGTAGTTATTGATGATGTAGAGCCAATACTTCCCTTCAAAGGTGAGCGAAGCCAAATGAAACTTCTGTCATGGTGTAATCCACACTACTTCCATATTGGGCACACATATTGTCCTAAAGAACACCTCCCACGAGATTGGTACTCTACCATATGTGTCATAGTAGTCCTCCACGTCAGGATCTTCCCCAAACATTGGCAACTGTTAAGCCCTTCGAATGGCTTATATGGAGGCGTTCACACTCTTTTCCGCACCGTGCAAACGTGGTTCACATGTTTCGGGAAGTTTGCATAAAACTCCTGCACAATCATTAAATTGGCTTCGTCCGATTCTTCAAACAAGATATCCAGCCTGCACCGGACCAATTCACGGTATATATTGGGATAATCATTTTGGAGGGACCCCATATCAATTCCCCTCTCCGATATGGGTTTCTTGGAGGCCTTATGACCAAAACGTTCCTGAGCCGCTGGATACAAACTTGGTACTATCATACTAAGAACATTAACCAAAGCTTATGGCCGGGATGATCTAGCGTGACCACTGGAGGATGCACCAGTGGTTCTTCGTTTCTTGGATGGTATCATACTACCTGAAACAAATACCACCAGCAGCGAAAGATACGATATGTTAACCAAGGGCGGTTACTCAGACTTCACCAGCACACTTGCTCACAAAATTACATTCTCAAACTCATTGTGGCATTTATACAAACACCTGAAGTGCACAATTCACCCGAACTCTCAAACAACAATTTGATAACCCCAATTCAACCACAGATATACCAATATCAACCTAACCCATCATGATGAAGATCGACTATTACCCCAACATACAAACAAGTGTAACTAGAAAAAAAAGAAATCAACTACACATCAAAAACAAAAAACTTAAACTAAATTAAGATGGGAAAAAAAAATAGTGGCACTTACCTGAGGGGACTTGTGAGGATATGGGTTGGGGAGAACAAGAAGGAAAACAAAAGAGAAGGGATGATAGAAAAGGGAAATTATGGAAGAGAAGAGATGAGGAGGGGGTAGGGTTTTTTCCGTTGATTTTGAATTTGGGGGGAGGGTGGTTAAAAGATTATTTTTTATGCCTTATGGGTTTAGAGAAGGGGACGGGGATTGTTAGATTAGCAAAACAAGGGAGGGGGGAGGGTTGGGGGTTTTAAAAGAAAAACAAAGAAAATTAAAATAAAATAAGAGAACTAACTAATTAAATACCCTACAAAACGCCGCCCAGTGTGCGGGCGTGCATCTGTGGCAGAAAATTCTAAAAATTCGCGGTCATATGAGCGTTCGCGCGTTGAAATTTTTTTATTTTGTTTTGTTTTATTATAGCTTGATTTAACGTCGCAGCACGACAAATACAACATTATAATGGGTTTGCCTCCCATGAAGCGCCTAGTTTAACGTTGCAGCACAATGCAAGTCATCGCACTTAAGGCCTTACTCAACATTGGTGGCTCGAGAAAATGAGTCATCGACACTAATTTCGAGTCATCCATGCCCGCATAATGTTTTAACCTGTGCCCATTGACTCTGAACGTGCGAGAGTCATTTTCTGCAGCAATCTCTACGGCACCAATGAGGTGAATCTCTACCACGCGAAATGGTCCTGACCATCTTGACTTTAATTTGCCCAGAAATAATCTCAATCTTGAATTGTAAAGCAATACCATATCTTCGGGTGTAAAACTCCGCTCAAAGATACTTTTGTCATACATCATCTTCATTCTCTCTTTGTATAGCCTTGTGCTCTCAAATACGTGGTAGCGAAACTCATCAATCTCGTGCAACTCTGTGACTCTACTTGTACCGGCAACTTCTATATCGAGATTTAGCTGTCTCAATGCTCACAAAGCTCTATGCTCCAACTTCACTGGTAAGTGACACGCCTTCCCAAACACCAATTTATACAGTGACATGTCGATCGGAGTTTTGAAAGCGGTACGATAGGCCTAGAGTGCATCATCTAACTTTATCTGCAATCCGTTCTTATAACATTCACAGTCTTTGTCAAAACACTCATTATCTCTCTGTTCGAAATTTCCACTTGCCTACTCGTTTGTGGATGATATGGGGTGGAAACCTTGTGGCGTACATACTTTTCTAACAACTTTGCAAAGGCTTGATTACAGAAGTGAGTGCCTCTGTCACTGATTATTGCCCTTATAGTGCCAAATCGGGTGAATATATTCTTTCTCAAAAAACTAATTACCCCTTTGCATCATTTGTAGGGAGCGTTGCAGCCTCCACCCATTTGGACATGTAGTCCATAGCTACGAGTATGTACTTGTTGCCATATGAGCTGGTGAAAGGCCCCATGAAATCGATTCCCCATACATCAAAAACTTCTACCTCCTGAATTGGGTTCATAGGCATCTCATGTTGGCTGGAAATATTCCCAGTTCATTGGCATTCATCATAACCTTTCACCCATAAGTGTGTATCTTTGAACAATGTCGGCCAGTAGAAGCCCAACTCCAAGACTTTCGTAGATTTCCTTACTCCCCCGAAATGGCCACCATATAGTGACGCGTGACACGCCTACAAAATAGAAGACTGGTCTATCTCGAGGATACATCTTCGGATCATGTTATCAACACAAATCCTGAACAGATAAGGCTCATGCCAATAATACATGCGACAATCACGAAAGAACTTTTTCTTTTGGACAGAGGAAAGGTCATAGGAAACAATACCGCTCGCCAAGATGTTTGCATTGTCTGCATACCATAGAGCTACCTCAAGACTCATGGCTAATAGTTGTTCATCTAGGAAAGTCTCCACAATATCTTCCACCTCAAACCTTCTTCTCGGCTCCTTCCAGCCTAGACAAGTGATCAACCACTTGGTTTTCCCTTCCCTTTCGGTCACAGATTTCCAAGTCAAATTCTTATAGCAGTAGCACCCATCGAATCAGGCGTGACTTTGACTCCTTCTTCTCGATTAAGTACCTGAGAGCAGCATGGTCAGTATAAATAATTACCTTCGAGCCTATCAGGTATGACCTAAATTTGTCAAAGGCGAACACCACTGCTAGCATCTCCTTCTCGATCACTGTGTAATTTAGTTGGGCACCACTCAAATTTCTACTTGCGTAATATATTGGATGCATGACTTTGTCTTTTTGCTGCCCAAGAACTGCTCCCATAGCATAGTCACTCGCACCACACATCAGCTCAAATGGTTGCTCCCAGTTAGGTGCAACTATGATAGATGTTGTTACTAGCCTCTTGTTCAATTCCTCAAAAGCAACCCTGCAGTCATCAGAAAGCACAAAATGGTGATCTTTTTCAAGCAATTTACATAACGAGTTAGCAAGTTTGGAAAAATCTTTTATAAATATCCTATAGAAACCTGCGTGTCCGAGGAAACTTCTTATTTCTTTGACGGAAGTGGGTGGTGGAAGCTCTTCGATCACATATACCTTTGCACGATCTACCTCAATGCCTTTAGTCGACACTAGGTGCTCCAAGACTATACTTCATGTACCATGAAATGGCACTTTCCTAGTTGAGTACCATATTAGTCTCAATATACCTCTTCAATACTCTTCTCAAGTTCATAAGGCAATCATCGAATGAGTTCCCCGCCACTGAGAAGTCATTCATGAAAACCTCCATTATTTCCTCTACCATATTTATGAAGATGGCCATCATGCACCTTTGGAATATGGCGGGTGCGTTACATAGGCCAAACGGCATTCTCCAAAAGGCATAGATACATAAGGGCAGGTGAACGACATTTTCTCTCTATCCTCCGGGGCAATAGAGATCTGATTATACCCCGAGTACCCATCCAGAAAGCAGAAGTGGGACCTCCCTGCTAATCTATCTAGCAACTGATCAATGAATGGTAGTGGAAAATGGTCTTTCCGGGTAGCCATGTTAAACTTTCTGTAATCCATACAGATTCTCCAACCTGTGACTGTTCGTGTTGAGATTAACTCGTTCTTCTCATTTTTCACTACCGTTATACCGCCCTTCTTTGACACACACTGAACTGGGCTATCGGTTACTGTTAGATATGGGGAATATGATTCTCGCATCTAACCACTTAATCACTTCTTTCTTCACCACTTCTTTCATGTTGGGGTTCAGCCTTCTTTGATGTTCTCTGGAAGGTTTGTGCCCATTTTCCAGAAAAATCTTATGCATACAGAAGGTTGGGCTAATACCCTTAATCTCTGCAATGGTCCAACCAATTGCAGTTTTGCACTCCATCAATACTTGCAAAAGTTGTTCTTCCTGCACATCTAACAAACTAGATGAGATAATAACATGTAAAGTTGAGTTAGGTCCCAAGAAAGCATACTTGAAATGAGGTGATAGGGGCTTCAGTTCCAACTTTGGTGGCTCTTCTATCGACGGCTTAGCTGGAGGAGTTTTCCTTTCTTCTAAGTGCAAAGCCTCAAATTCGAGCTCCATTCTCCAAAAACCTTGGCCTTCAAGAGCAAGTACCCATTCCGCCAAGTCCTCTCTATTTGATTCATCTAAGTTCATGAGACAGGCTGCTAGAGGGTCTTTAGTGTTCAATGTCTCATCTTCCTCCTCCAAAATTACATCCATGGCTTCTATTAGAGAGCAGTTGGCAAATTCACTTGGTCGCTGCATAGATTTCTGCATGTTGAAAGTTATTTCTTCATCAGTTAGTCTCATTTTGAGCTCTCCAGTTTCAATTTCAATTAAAGCTCTCCCAGTGGCCAATAATGGTCTTCCCAAAATTATGGGAATCTCCTCGTCAACCCGACAGTCCAGAATGACAAAATCTGCTGGGAACACAAACTTCCCAACTTGTACTAATACATCATCAAGGATACCAGAGGGTCTCTTCACTATCCGGTCAGCCAGCTTAAGTAACATGGAGGTGGGTCTAGCTCTTCCAATGCCTAACCGTTTGTAGATAGCCAGGGGCATCAAGTTTATGCTTTCCCCCAAATCACAAAGTTCCTCAGCAAACGCATAGTTGCCTATCATGCATGGGATTATGAAACTTCTTGGGTCAGATAGCTTCTCAGCTATGGGTCTCGTCACAACAGCACTACATGTCTGAGTCAGTGTAACTATGGCCAAGTCTTGAAAGTTGAACTTACGAGACATCAAGTCCTTCATTATTTTTGCATAACCGGTCATTTCCTTTAAGGCGTCAATCAATGGAATGTTCACCTGAATTTGCTTCAACATCTCCAAAAATTTCTTATACTGCTCATCTTTCTGATACTTGGCCAATTTCTATGGGAATGGTGCTGGAGGTCGCTTCTTCCCTATGATTTGAGTTTTATCTTTCTCAGGCACTGCTTCTACTGTCGTTTCTTGTTCTACCTCAGTCTCTTTCGCAACCTCTTTTTCTTTGCTGGTGTTCTCTTGTGCCTGTTGTACCGTCACCTCAGTTAACCCTGTTGAATCATCTATCTCAATGGGTACTAGCACCAGTGTTTCAGTAAGTCATCTTTCACGAGCAATTTCTTGCTCCAGATCTAGGTCTCTACCATTTCGTAGGCTTACTGCCATAAGCTATTTCAGGCCCTACTTTTTTAGATTGATTTGTGTGTCTGCAGGTAACGTCCCTTATGGACAATTATTTAGAGCCATCGAAATCTGTCCTAATTAAATCTCAATACCCTTTATCGCTGATTCATGTAAGTCTACTCTCTCAGTTATTTTTCTAGTGGACCCAATCAGTTGTTGCAGCATTCCCTTAAGTTCAGCAAACCCATCATCTTGTCTCATAACCTATTGTTGTTGAGGTTACTAATAAGCCTGCTACTGATTTTGCTGGTTGTAACCCTGTTGCCTTTGGTAGGGCACCACTTGACACTGTGGTCGCATAGCTCCAGTATTGTTGTTGTTATTGTACTGTTGCTATGTTGGTCTGTATTGTTGATTCTTCTGACCCCAATTCTGATCACCTTGCCTCTATCCCCCAAAGTTGGCCACATAGTTCATATTTTCCTGATATTGTTGGTTGTCACCTTTCACACTCCACGAGCAAACATATGGCTGGTTAATGCATGGTGTAGATAAGCCCCCATTAGTTGCGTCAACTATGTGTACCTGCTGCTTCTGACATGATTCATCTATCTTTTTGGTGAGGATACTCATTTGCGTCATTAGAGTGGCCATATTTTCAGCTATGGAGTTGTTTAGGTCCAAAGCCACTGAATGAACTATAGGAGTGATTGTAGAGTCTCTTGTCATCCATCCTGAGTTTTGGGCCATCTTATCAAGTAGGATTTTGCTTTCTCTGAATATTTTGCTCAAAAATGATCTACCTGCTGAAGCATCAACATTGGCCTTTAAGCTATCTACCAATCCCATGTAAAACCGCTGGCCCAGCATCTACTCTAGAATGCCATGATGTGGACACTTAACCAGCATACCTTGAGCCTCTCCCACGTTTCTTGTAATGTTTCTGTTGGTTTCTGCCTGAAGCTCAATATCTCATCAATTTATTTAGCAGTCTTATTGGGTGGGTAGAACTCGTTCACAAATTTCTTAACTAATTCCTCCCAAGTAGTGATGGAGTTCATAGGGAGTGAATTAAGCCAAGTCTGAGCCTCTCCCATCACTGAGAATGGAAACAACAGCAGCTTTATTGCTTCCAGTGTCACATTAGGTTTCCTTTGCATGACACATATCGAAAGGAAATTTTTCAGATGCTGATGAGGATCTTCAATGTATGACCCTGAGAACAGTCCCTTGTTCTGCAACAAATGTAGCATCTTGTTTGTGATTTGAAATGATTCTGCTTGTATATAAGGGACGGTAATTGCAGTTGCCAGGTTGTCGGCAGTGGGTTGTGTCCAATCATACAATGTTTCTTTTGGCATAAGAGGCACCACACCCTGATTGTTCGAGTCATTCACATTGTTTTTGTTATTTACTTCGTCTTCCATGTCTTGTTTGATTTGTTCTGTTGAGTTCTGTTGCTATTTGCCCTTCTTGTTTGCACGATTCAGTGCCTTGAAAACTTTCTCAAGATATGGTAATGCTTCGAACAATTCACTAGTTCTTGAGGAGTTTCTATGCATGCTCATGTAACACCGAAGACTACAAACGTTAGAATTTTTATGTATTTAATTTAAATTGAAGAAAATTGACTACACTAAGAATTCTAGCACCTCTTTTAGCTGCAACTAATAACACCGTTAACTCCCCGGAAACGGCGCCAAAATTTTATCACGCCTAACTATGTCTTATAAAAAGGACTAAGCGGTCGTTGCAAATATATTTCGGTTAGTAAGTCCAAAGTCGAATCCCATCGGGAATTAACCTATTAAACACAGCTACTAGACTAACACAAATTTACGTAATCAATCTTTAGAAAAATTCAAGTAACAAATTTGATGTTTACTAACTAAGTATTACGTAATGAAAATGCAAGAAATAATAACTAACTACGAACGGGTTGCAGACAAGAGTTAGAATCATCTAAGGTTATGATTTCCCCTATTGTCGGAATATTTTCCGCTACGTCTTCTACAAATTTGCCTAAGTCTTCTCTACCAGTCATGAGCGCTCTGACTGTCGTAACTCTCTTCCGAGTAATTACCACAATACACTAGATATATTCTCCCGAATTACGCTATCTGGTCTTAAGTATAGCTCACTCAGATTGCACCAAGGTTTTGTTATCCCTAATCCCACCTTTAAACCATTCGTATTAATCCCTCATATACATTAGGAGTGATGTTATTCAATAACTACTTAAATATGCACTCTTTCCCGAGTAATACATACTAAATAGGCACAGTTAATTGAGGGCCCTTCAATCAACAACAATAATAATATAGTTGAACAAATAGAGAGAATACTACGGCAAATCTATATTAACGTAACAGGAAAATCATCTTCCAATAGGTTCCATCAAAACCCTAGATTAGGAGTTTAGCTATGCATAATTGTTTTCACAATCACAACACAAGAATTCATCATCAATGAAAATAAAGGGAAGAAGAAAGATAAAAACTCGTTTCCGAATCTTCCGTCTTGCTCCTTGCCTGTTATTGCCTTCAAAACTTCTTCTAAAAACCAAGATACCCTCTTTTTAGGCAAAATAGGCTTCATATAGGTCAAGGAAAGTTGCCTCTAGAATTACAATTTTAGCCCTGAAATAATTTTTTCTCGGAGGGACGTTTGCGGCCGAGCACTTGGGCAGGTGACCGCGCATCTGGCCGCGCACTTTGTCCAATTTCTGCCTGACTTGCGCAGTCAGTGCACGGCCGCACACCTGGGCCATTTTCTGCACTCTTCTTTTTAAGTGCACTAACCTCCTTCGATCCTCTAACAAATTCTCAATTTACTCTATAAGCTTTTACTTGGCCTTCAACGCTCCATATTAGCTCAAAACGCTCTGTAACCTCATTGTAGCCCGGAATTGCTCCTGCAAAGCATAAAACGCTCAATCAGACCAATTTACTATCATTTAACACTCAATAATCAGTAAAGTGCAGCCAATTTAGAGTGCAAATTGTGGCCAAAATACATAGTTATAGCCTACTATCAGTGTCCATGTTCGCAATCGCAAACAAGATGTCGCATTTGCAACATTAGCAAGGGTGTGGAGAGCTTTGCATTTGCGATGTTTTCTTTGTATTTGCGAACCCCAGGTCGCAATTGCGACACCTATATGTGACCGTACATAAGAGCTAAGGGACGGGATTTTGGTCTCATTTTCATATTTTGGAACCCTAAACTTGGTAGGAAGCGACTTGGAAGATGGATTTTCATCTACAAACTTTGGGTAAGTGATTCTAATCATATTCCATCATTATATCTTGGATTTTAATATCAAAATCATGTGAATCAAAGTGAAAATTTATGAAACTTTGTCAAGTTTTTGAAAAGTAAGAATTTGAGTTTTGAGAGTCGATTTGGACTCGGATTTTGAGACTAATCACATATATGAATGCGTGGGGTCATGGGTTGTCAAAATCTACCATTGGACCCAGGCTTTGACCGGGCGAGCCCGGGGCTTAATTTTGAGCAATTTTGTTAAGATCATAGCTTTAATTATTGGAATTGATTTCTCTTGCATTATTTGATGTTATTAAGTCAATTTTGGTTAGATATATGCCGAGTGGAGGTGAATTGTAAAGAAAAAGCTATTTTTGAGAATTGATTAAGGGCTTTTAAGGTAAGTATCTTGACTAACGTTGTGTGGGGGAACTAACTCTTACGGATTTGTTGGTTTATACTATTTGAACTACATGAAAGACGTGTACACGAGGTGATGGGTGCATATACGGCTTATATGTGGGACTTTGGCCGGCTTAGACTCTTAGGTTCTTATGTTCTTTAAAAATGAAGTTGTCTTATCATGTTAAATCCTACATTTGCTAAATTCACCCTTACGTGTCTTATTTGAAGTTGATTGATTCATGTTCTACCGTTGTTAAACTCTTATGTGCCTTAATTAAATTTGTTGCTTCTTTGATTGCCATGCTATTTCTGCCGTAATTTGCTTAACCTTAATTAAAGTTATTGTTATCTCTTCCGTAATTACTTAACCTTAATTGAAGTTATTGTTATCTCTTCCGTAATTTTTTAACCTTAATTAAAATTATTGTTATCCCTTCCAATATTGACTTATCCTTATTTGGAATCATTGTTACATGTTATTTTCCTTATCATTGAGTTGTACCTACTTGAAATCATTGTACATGCTATCTCTCTTATCGTCGAGTTATACTTATTTGGAATTATTGTTACATGGTAACCCTTTAATTGTTGAGTTACTCTTATTGGATATCATTGTTACACATTATCTCTCCCATCATTGAGTTATTCTTGTTTGAAACCATTATTACTTATTATTTTCTTCATTGTGAGCTCGTCCTTCCGCTTCCTTGTGTTTCGAAATTCTTGTGTTGATTTACTTCGTACTCTCGTGTTATTATTGTTGTTATTGATGTACTCAATGTTGTTGAGCCGAGGGCTATATGTGATTGTGGTATTTGAATTGTTTTGAGGAAATGTTATGGCATATGGGCACATGTGGTGCGAGTTGTTATATTGTATTGTTATATTTTTGGCACACGTGATATTGTTGAAAGAATTGTTGGGGTGCCCGCACATGAGTTGTCCTTGCTATTGTTTTCATTGATATGCACATGCGGAATGACAAGGCCTGCTATATATATATATGAGGTTTTGCGCATGTGGCGAGACAATGCGGGAATATTATTGTGCATGTATGGTGAGACAACGAGGGCATTTACTTTATTTTTACGTATGTGGTGAAAAAAGGGGGGGATATGTCAGGGATGATTTGTGATGACTTGTGATGGTCTGGGGGCATTGTTATTGATGATATGTGCCTACCTTGTGTGAGTTATGCATTTTAACGTTTTGTTGTGTTGTTTCCTATGTGTCAATCGTTTTCTCTGCTCTTACTTTTTGATTTGAGTTTTAATAGAACACTTGCACAAGCATACACGTAAGTTATACTATTGGCACATGAGTTGTCCGTACGGTTATGAGTTATTGTTATTGTTGGCACATGAGTTGTCCATGCGGTTATGAGTTATTGTTGGCACATGAGTTGTCTGTATGGTTATGAGTTATTATTACTGCTAGCGCGTGAGTTGTCCGTGCGGTTATGAGATATTGCCACTCCCTTAGCACGTGAGTTGTCCGTGCAGTTTTGAAGTATCAATGGTATTGGTACATGAGTCGTTTGTGCGGTTGTAAGTTGTAATGCGGGCACAAGATGCAAAGTGATTAGGGTTCGTGAATTGGGATCCACGAATTGTGGTTATGAGGTGTAGCACCTTGGGAAAATTCTTGTATAAATCGTGTGTGGAAATGGCTGTTATTGGGTTGTTACTTGTTTCTCCTTACTTGGTTTCACCGGATGTTTGACTGTACTCAGCTTACTCTATAGCATTATTATTTGTTGTTCCTTGTTGTTAACTGTTGCTCCAGTTCTTAACGCGAGTATCATAACATTATTCTTTCCATGTTTAGCTTTGTATTGTTCTCTGTTAGTTTCATATTCATAAGTGCACAGGTTATTATTTCTAGTAGGTGTCTTGACTGTCTCTCATCACTACTCCACTGAGGTTAGTCTTGATACTTACTGGGTACCGTTGTGGTGTACTCATGCTACTCTTCTGTACATTTTTGTATAGATCAAGGTACTTTGGAATTTGTTGATCATTAGCTAGCTGATCGGGCATTGCTGTGGAGACTCAAGGTATACCTGTCGTCACGTTTGCAAGCCTTAGAGTCACCTTCTAATATTGTACTTGTACTATTTATTTCTATTCCATAATAATTATACCTGAAAAATTCCTAGTGAACTTAGTAGAGCTTATGACTTGTACTACCGATTTTGGGAAGTGTGTGTTGGGATTCTATTTCAGTAGATAATATCAGTTTATCAGACTTGTTTTAGTATTTTGTCAATTATTTTGTCAAATTATTGTTAAAGTTTGACTTACCTAGTCGTAGAGACTAGGTGCTCTCAGAATATCCTATGCATGGAAAATTGGGGTTGTGACAATATGTATATTAAAATTGCATTAAGAGGAAGTTTTGATTGGAATTTCAGAAGAACACACTACATACAAAATATATACAAATCTTATACAAAATACATACAGAAGATATATTTGTAAGAAAATTGTATTTAAATGATATTGCAGTTGTATTTAACTGGGTAAAGGTGATATATAAAAGTTGTAGATAAGTTATAAATAAGTTGTATATTACATAATTAATTGTATAAAATTTATTTTTAGTTTGTATGTTATTGTAGATGAATCAAATTTGTACGAAATTTTATTTTAATTTGTACGTGGCAGAGAATAGAAAAAAAAGGAGAGGAGATAAAAAAAAGTAAAAGGGTATAACTAAATCCCCTAATTTAAGGCACTAATAATGGATTATATATGGAGAGAGGCAATAGAGAATTGAGAAAGAGTAGAGGAGAGAAAAAAGAAAAATAGTGTAATTGAATCCCTTAATTTAAGACACTAATAATGGATTGTATATAAATTGTAAGAAAACCACAGTTAGGTCGAGTAAGATGCAAATTTAGGGCAATTTTGGTAAATAAGTTTCAAATATTATATAGGAACGGAAAAATCCCATTATGTACTTATATTTCGGTCTAAGACCCTAACTTATGATTTTGAGCTACGATTCAATTATGACACGAAGTGTAACGACCCGATCGGTCGTTTTGAGTTCTAGCGCGTCGTTCAACAGTTTGAGGTCTTGTGTAGCTTCACTTCATGTTTTATTACTTGTATGCATAGTCGAAATCGAATTTCAGGAAGTTTAGAGTTGATTCGGATGGAAAATTCTAATTTTGGAAGCTTTAAGTTGGAAGAATTGACTAAGGTTTGACTTTTGAATAAATGAGCTCGAAATCGGGATTTGAAGGTTCCAATAGGTTCGTATGATTATTTCGGACTTGGGTGTATGTTCGGGTTGAGTATCGGATCGCCCGGGAGCATTTTGGCGCTTATTGTGGAAAGTTGGCATTTTGAAGGTTTTAGAATTTTCTAAGTTTGGCTTGAAGTGAATTTTTATGTTATCGATGTCTGTTTGGGGTTCCGAGCCTTGGAATAGGTTCGTATCGTAATTTGTGACTTTTGCGTGAATAGCGTCATTCCGGCGAGTTCGTCGAAGTTTGAATGTTTGAAAATTTAAAGAAGGGTTTCGATAGTCGATTCGTAGTTTTGATATTGTTTGGCATGATTTGAGGCTTTGACTAGGTCCGTATCGTGTTTGGGATGTATTGATATGTTTGGATGGGGTCCCGGGGGCCTCGGGTTTGAAACAAATTGAAATCAGATTGATATTGGATTGGAGGAAATGCTGAAGACTGCTGAAGTCTGGTGTTGTCGCATTTACGGTGGTTTGGTCGCAGGTGCGGACACGCAGGTGCGAGGGAAGTCGTCGCAGAAGCGGAGAAGTCCATCCAGGGGAAGGGCTGCAGGTGCGGAGCTTTGGTCGCATTTGCGCAAGCATAGAAGCGAAACATTGGGCACGGAAGCAGGAGAAGGCATAGGAGCAGAAGAGGCTCTCACCTGCGATGTCGCAGAAATGGGGAATGTTTCTACAGGTGCGAGGCATCATGTTCGGGTGATTTTCCATAGAACCGGAGGCGTGGTCGCAAAAGCGATGCCGCAGGTGCAACATTTTGGCCCAGGTGCGAGATTATAGCTAGGCAGAAGGGTTCTTTAAATCGAGACTTAGCTCTCATTTCTCTTATTTTCCATTTGGATTGCCGAATTTGGGGAGCTATTTTGAGGGGGTTTTCACCGAGAAACTAGAGGTAAGTGATTTCCTCCTATTACAAGTTAAATACATAGATTATACAAGGATTTAAACATGGAAACTAGTAGAAATTGTGAGATTTTGAACGAAACCTAGAAATTGGTATTTTTTGACTTTTACCACGAAATTGGATATGGAATTAGGAATAAATTGTATATTTGAGTTCGTGGTGTTATGGATAATGATTATTTTCAAGAATGTTCGGAATCCGAGCACGTGAGCCTGAGGGTTGACTTTATTGACTTTTCGAGTGGAGTTGGGAATTGTTATGAATTGATTTATTATGATTATTAGAGTATATTTTTATTGGTATGCATATTGTTTGACTAGTTTTGGAGCGACGAGCATCGGTTTGAGGTGTTAGAGTGGCGTGGGAGCCGGTTATGGAGCTTCAGAGCGAAGTAAGTCTCATGTCTAACTTTGTGAGGGAAAAACTAGCCCCTAGGTAATGTAATTATTATGTGTTATTCGTTGTGGGTGCTACGTACGCACGAGGTGACGAGAGTCCGTACGTAGCTAAAGTATGTTTATGTCCGGTTAGACTTAGGATTTTACCATGTAATATCTGAAATATGAACTCATTCCAGCCACTTAATTACTTGAAATTATAATTGAACTTGAGTAGGAATATATACATATATATTAGGCCGAGCCTTATTACCTTGAGTTGTTGGCAAGTTATTTGAGAAACGGTAAAGATTATACTCACCTTAATTTCATATACTGTATTGTAAGCTCGTGTCTCGTAATTCATTAATTCATTTCCTTTCTTATGAAGCGGGCCAAACGCCTCGGAAAGATTATGCACCACACTCTCATGGGAGCGGACTATTTGCCTCGACAGTATAATAGATTCATCTATGGTTCGTGCCGCTCGACCCTCGTCAGTGTACACGTTATGATGGGATTGGGCCGATCTTCTCAGTAGTATCATATTCTTTTTGAGATCTGGTCATACGACCTCGGCATAATCGTGCGTTATATCGCTAGCAGTACGAATATTCACGAGATTTTTCCTTCCACTAATGCCTTGCATTTTATATGGTATTCTTATTTATTTGATATTGGAACCAGATATTTTCTGAGTTGTTGAGATAGAATACGAGTTGAGAAATTGATATCGGTTAAAGAAATTTTGGAGATTGTGTTTACCTCACTACTACTGTTGTGCTTTTTATCTATTTATGATTTCTCATATTGATTTATTGGACCGCTAGTATGTATCGATGTCGACCTCTCGTCACTACATCTCCGGAGTTAGGCTAGATACTTATTGGGTACGCGTTGATTTATGTACTCATGCTGCACTTCTGCACTAAATGTGTAGGATCTGACAGGTTCATCTGGTGATCATCTTGGCGCATAGGCGCAGCTGTTAAGGAAACTTTTATGTGAGTTGTATTCCAGGCTACGCATCGCAGTCCACAGAGTCTCCATCGTACTATTCATTTTATCATGTCTCATTTACATTCTAGACAGATGTTGTATTTTTATTGTACTCATTAGTAAATGCTCATGCACTTGTGACAGCGGGTTTTGGGGATACTCTAGTGATTGTTATGGTTCGGCTTGTTATTGTCATCTTCTATTTTATATCTTACTAATATTTTAAGTATTCATGATTTTTGAAATGCATCGAATCCTTCACTTAATAAGGCTTATGATGTTAAAAGTAATAAAATAAACAATTAAGTTGATAGTTCACCGTTGGCTTGCCTACCGGCGATGTTGGGTGCCGTCACGACCTATAGTGGATTTTGGATCGAAACACAAAGATTAATCCTTTAATTATTTATTTTATAGTTAAAAGCGCTATAAGTATATATAAGATTATTGGTAGTGATTTGATGTTGTTTGTAAGTACTAAAATATTCCTAATTATTGTCACACCTCCTTTTTCCGCACCCGGGGGGCGCAGGGGAGTTTTTTCCAATTAAAGGACAATCGAAACGGGATTTATTTGTTTATTTCAGAGTTGCCACTTGGGAGATTTAGGGTGTCCCAAGTCACCAATTTTAATCCCGAATCGAGGAAAATAATGACTCTATATTACAGTCTGCGTACCAGAAATCTAGATAAGGAATTCTGTTAACCCGGGAGAAGGTGTTAGGCATTCCCGAGTTCCGTGGTTCTAGCACGGTCGCTCAACTGTTATATTTGGCTTATTTATCTGATTTTTAATGCACTATGAACTTATGTGCAAATTTATCTTTTAACCGCTTTATTATTATTGTTTTTACAAGAATGTGAACATCGCTTAAAATATATCTTTGGACTGTGTCACATGAAATGCACCCACAATCCGAAACATATTTTATTTGATGTTTTAGGATTTGGATTTGGGTCGCATGAAATACACACCCGAGTTTAAGAAAATTAGATTATTAAAGGTGCGCCTAAAGAGACTATCGCGTTATTATTTTGCGGAGGCCGTGAAATTCGCTAAACAACCCTCCTGAATTCTAAGTAATTTTAAACAAGTATTTACTGAGGGCCCCGCAATCTGTATTTTTATTCGGCGAGGCTCATCTCATTCTTATTTTTTTTTAAGAATTTGCAACGTCATGGAAATGCATCTCGGGCCGCGCCACAATCAATGCGCCCGTGACTAGAGACATATTTCGACTCCGTTGAGATTTGGATTTGGGTCACATAAATGTGCACCCGAGTTTAGGGAGATAACATTATTAAAGGCGCGCCTAAAGCAACTAGCGCATTATTATTTTTGGGTAGGGCCGTGAAACTTGCTAAACGGCCCGTCCCGGAATCTAAGTATTCGATATATGCATTTAGAGGGCCCCACGGCTTGTGCATTTTTTCTTTTTCTTTTTTTTTTTCTTTTTTTATTTTTTTTTATTTTTTTGCAAGGCTCGTCTCATTTTTACTATTTAAGGGCAAACTTAAAACAACTACGATTTCCTACTAGTGAAGCCATCCGAGATTAAACGAACAAAACGATTCTAACAGGTAATAATATTCATGGTAAAAATGAAAAATAGAATAACCTCGTTCATATGCTCATATTTACTTTAAGCATGCAGTAACTAAACATAAAAATACCATTCTTAACACAACAACAAAAATTGCATCGTTGACATTTATAAATATAGAATATTTTCATTTATTGCCTTGAACAATAATATGCAAAATGAATGAAATGAAACAAAGGACGAAGAACACCAACCTTCGAACCTCGACAATCCTAGAACGACAAACAGTGCTTTCTACGGAACTCGAACCGGACTTCACCGAACAAGGAACAACAACGAAAACCCCGGAACAAACTCGACGAACCGGACCTCGACTCAACTTTGGACTTTGGACTGGAACTCGACTCAGCTTTTTGGGCTTTGGACTGGAACTCGACCTCAACTCGACCTCACTGACGGCTTGTTTGGTCGACGACTGTGGAGCTCGCAACGGCAACAATGGCGGATTCAAGGAGGAGGAAGGAGATGGTTATGGCGGTGTTTGGACAGTGTCCAGGAGCTGGTCGTTGCTATATTTTTCCGGCGCGACCTCTGTGTATGTGAAGCAGCAGTTGGAGAGGTCGTTTGGGCAGTTGGCGACGGGGGTTGGTTGGACGACGCAGTTTGGGCAGTGGTCGACGACGGAGTGTTTGGTGGGGGTGACGACGCTGAGGAGGTTGGTGGCGACGTGAGGAGGTGGTGGTCGACGCGGGTCATGGCGTTTGGACAGTGGTAGGCGATGGAGGAGTTGGGTGGTCGTTCATGGAGGCGGGCTGGTTGGGTTTGACGGAGGGTCGACGATGGAGTGTTTGGCGGGGTGACGACGGGTCGGTTTGGTCGTCGGGCAATCGACGGAGTTGGAGGGGACGGGTGGTGTTGGGTTGAGGAGGGGGTCTGTTGGTTTTTTTTGACGATCGGGAGTCCCGGTAGGGTTTTTTTTTCCTTTCTCTTTAAAGAAGAAAGAGGAACAGTAGTAGCTGTTCCTCAAAAATTCTAAAATCCCGTTTTTTTTAACTTTTCCCCCAAAAGCCCTCTCTTTCAAAGTTTTGTCCGTGTATTTGTATAGTCTCTGCCCAGAAAAATGAGCCCCACGCGTGGTGGGGTTCGAGGCATATGTCCCCCACGCGTGGTGGGGTTCCCCACGTGTCCTGGACACGGTTTATTATGGGCTAGGTCCGAAAATTAGGCCTAAAACCGGGTAGTTTAAACCCGAATATTATTCTTTTGCCAGGACCCGAGAAATAGGAACACGTTGCTTAACTAGTCCTATGTAAGCAAAATAACTACCAAAAATAAGACTAGTATTTAAACAAAACTATATCTTTTTAAATATTTTTCAAGGTTTAAAATAGCTACAAAATATTAATAAAACTATTTGTAATTTTCGTTTTTAAGATAAAATATGAAGTAATTTTTTTGTATTTTTCAAAGTTAAAATGACTATAGAATATTAATAAAACTTATATTTTTTGTAATTTTCGTCCTTTAATAAAGACAAAAATATGAAGTAATATTTTTTGTGATTTTTCTTTTGAGCAACGAAATAAAGTAAAATAGTTAAAATGACTATATTGGACCCAATTTCACATATTCACGCAAAAAATGTGAAAATTCTCGGGGAGGGTCAAAAATCACGTGCTTACAGCTGCCCCTCTTTGACTGGAAACACGAAGAGTTTTCCGACAAAGAACGACTAAACGTGTTTTTGACCCGACCATTACTTGGACGGACTACACTTAAGGAAAGGGAGGGAATGTGACCGAGCCCTGGTATCTGAGCTGCCTACATATCCTTGGTTATACAGGAATCAGGCCACGTGTAGTTCGGGAATGGGAGGGATAGTGAAGTGTACCGAGGTGAAGAGCCGATCGAGGTTCTGTTCCGTTGAGGTTCCGGTCCGCGGTCCAACAAAAATGAAAACTGAAAAAAGACTAACTAAGCCTATCAGCTACTAGTTACAAGGATTCCTATCTCTTAAGTCTTCTGAAACTTGGTCTTGAGTCTTGAATGGTGCTTCATACAGACTTTTGGACTCGAACCTTGATACTTGCTAGTTGTAGGCGCTAGTTCTTGAGCAGATCACATCTGTTATCCACATCCGTGCTTCGGATTCATTCATTTTTCTCTTTTTTTTCTTTTTCTTCTCTTTTTTTTCTTTTTTTTTTTGACTAGCTTTTGTTGACCCTCTCAGACTGTTGACTCGCATTCTTGGGGCGAGATTCTTGTTGCTTCTATCATGGATTGAGGGCTGGGGATTTTTGTTGTAATCCTTCTGTTCTCCAGTGGGTCACTGCTTGATTTTGAAAAATGTTTTCTCCGTTCTACAGGCGGGTCCCTGACAATCAAAACAAACAAAACAAACAAAATTTCCTAACCCAGTTTGTACTGGGAAGGTTTGTGAGTCGTTAGCAAAATTGTAACTCACTTACACTACTGATGCAATGATGAGAGTAAACTAAAGACTAGGCTAGGATGTGCATCTCCTAGGAGTAAAACCAAAACTCTTGCTAGCAAATGTGTCTGCTAAAATAAAAACCTCAATGACTCAAACTAGAAAGTGTGTCTTCTATGGTTGAATTGGACTGAGCTAAACTAGGAAGTGCGTCTCCTAAGGGTGAAAACTTCAGTGATTAGAACTAGGAAGTGCGTCTCCTATGAATAAAATCTCGATTAGGAAGTGTGTCTCCTACGGGTAAACTTCAAAAACTGGACTAGGAATTGTGTCCCCTATGGTCGAACTTAAAAATGAATCAAACTAGGAAGTGCATCTCCTAGGGGTGAAATCTTTTTAGGAAGTGCGTCTCCTGTTGGTGAAACTGAACTTAGGAAGTGCGTCTCCTACTGGTGAAACTTACTTTAGGAAGTGCGTCTCCTACTGGTAAAACTTGCTTAGGAAGTGCGTCTCCTACTGGTGAAATATTTTTAGGAAGTGCGTCTCCTATTGGTGAAACTGAACTTAGGAAGTGCGTCTCCTACTGGTGAAACTTGTCTTAGGAAGTGCGTCTCCTACTGGTGAACTTGCTTTAGGAAGTGCGTCTCCTATGGTGAAACTGAACTTTAGGAAGTGCGTCTCCTATGGTGAAACTGAACTTTAGGAAGTGCGTCTCCTATGGTGAAACTGAACTTTAGGAAGTGCGTCTCCTATGGTGAAACTGAACTTTAGGAAGTGCGTCTCCTATGGTGAAACTGACTTAGGAAGTGCGTCTCCTATGGGTGAAATGAACTTAGGAAGTGCGTCTCCTATGGTGAAACTGAACTTTAGGAAGTGCGTCTCCTATGGTGAAACTGAACTTTAGGAAGTGCGTCTCCTATGGTGAAACTGACTTAGGAAGTGCGTCTCCTACTGGTGAAACTTATCTTAGGAAGTGCGTCTCCTACTGATAAAACTTGCTTAGGAAGTGCGTCTCCTACTGGTGAAACTTGCTTAGGAAGTGCGTCTCCTACTGGTGAAACTTATCTTAGGAAGTGCGTCTCCTACTGATAAAACTTGCTTAGGAAGTGCGTCTCCTACTTGTGAAACATTTTAGGAAGTGCGTCTCCTACTTGTGAAACTTTTTAGGAAGTGCGTCTCCTACTTGTGAAACTTTTTAGGAAGTGCGTCTCCTATTGGTACAATGGACTTAGGAAGTGCGTCTCCTATTGGTAAAACTGAACTTAGGAAGTGCGTCTCCTACTGGTGAATGGATTTAGGAAGTGCGTCTCCTATTGGTAGAACTGAATTTAGGAAGTGCGTCTCCTATGGTAAAACTGAACTTAGGAGGAAATGCATCTCCTATGGGTAAAACTAAAACTTAGGAGGAAATGCATCTCCTATGGGTAAAGACGTGGAATGTATGCCTCTGTTATCTGGGCGGGCTCCCAATTTCAATACTTAAAAGTAAAGACTGAATGTATTCCTCTGTTATTATGGGCGGGCTCCCAACTTCAACACTTAAAAGTAAAAAAACTGAATGTATGCCTCTGTTATCTGGGCGGGCTCCCAATTTCAACACTTGAAAGTAAAGACTGAATGTATGCCTCTATTATCTGGGCGGGCTCCCAATTTCAACACTTGAAAAGTAAAGACTGAATTTATGCCTCTCATTATACAGGTGGGCGCCTAGCTTCAACACTTAAAAGTAAAGACTGAATGTATTCCTCTCATTATACAGGTGGGCGCCTGGCTTCAACACTTAAAAGTAAAGACTGAATGTATTCCTCTCATTATACAGGTGGGCGCCTGGCTTCAACACTTAAAAGTAAAGACTGAATGTATTCCTCTCATTATACAGGTGGGCGCCTGGCTTCAAAGATATGAAAAATGATATGCCCGCATTATACTGGTGGGTGACCTAGAACAGAAATGAAAAGACAGAAATGCATTCCCGCATTATACTGGTGGGTGACCTAGAACAGAAATGAAAAGACAGAAATGTATTCCCGCATTATACTGGTGGGTGACCTAGAACAGAAATGAAAAGACAAAATGTATTCCTCTCGTTATTCAGGTGGGCGCCTGTCGAACAATAACTTTGAAAATAAGATCCTATTTGAGGGCGGATGAACCCGACATGTCCTATTTGAGGGCGGACGAACCCAACATATCCTATTTGAGGGCGGATGAACCCGACATATCCTGTTTGAGGGCGGATGAACCCAGCATATCCTATTCGAGGGCGGATGAACCCAAAATATCCTATTTGAGGGCGGATGAACCCGACATATCCTATTTGAGGGCGGATGAACCCGAAATATCCTATTTGAGGGCGGATGAACCCGACATATCCTATTTGAGGGCGGATGAACCCAACATATCCTATTTGAGGGCGGATGAACCCAACATATCCTATTTGAGGGCGGATGAACCCAACATATCCTATTTGAGGGCGGATGAACCCAACATATCCTATTTGAGGGCGGATGAACCCAACATATCCTATTTGAGGGCGGATGAACCCAACAGATCCTATTTGAGGGCGGATTAACCCGACATATCCTATTTGAGGGCGGATGAACCCAACATATCCTATTTGAGGGCGGATGAACCCAACATATCTTTAAGACTTGAAAATGTCTTACCTCGAATACTTGCTGGGGATTGGGATGAATTTTCCTTTTCTACCTTCCCCAAATTTTTATTATTATTCTTTTTTTTTATTCCTTTTTTGTTTTGTTTTTGCATAGCTTCTTCCTTCAAAGACTACCTCCCTTGATTTACTTACCTGTTGGGGGGTAAAATGTTATCAGCTGGGGGTACCTGACTTCCAGAAAATTTTCTAAATGGAAGGAAAATTTTCTGCCCCAGTTTGATAATATCCCTTGTGGCACGCAGCTCTGGCATCAATGCCCTTCCTTTACCTGTTTCAAATCAAACAAAATTGTTAGTTTAAAACATGGTGGTTGGTTGTGATACTCCTACTGGGATGGTGTTCCCTTTCTCCCTCCTTGCTCTGTGTTGCACAACTTGTTGGGGATGATATTATGTGTTGGGGGTAATCCCTTCCTGCTGGAGATATCCCTCTTCTTTTGTGGCATAGCTCGGAAACTGGCATTTTTCCGACCTTTTAGTCTAGTATGGATTTCGCCAAATCATGCTCGCCGCTCTCCTTGCTCTGTTCATGGGCCTTGGCCTTTGAGGTTTATAACCTTGGTTTTGGCAAGGATATCTCTATTGACGCTCGTCAATCCTTTTGTCAATTCCCTTTGCTGGGGATATCTTTTTTGACACTGGCCTCGCGCTTGTTCCTTGCTGACTATACCATTTGGATATAGTAGTCAGATCTCATCTTGGAAAGCTGATGGCATATTTTTGAAGTCATTTCATACTTGTTCTGACCGGACAGACTCTATTGGGGAAATTTTTTTGTGAAAGGAGAAAAACAACAGAAACAAAATAAAAGACAAAGGACACGATGACTCTTTTATAAAAGAAACTATAAATAAAAACCTATCAAACGCAGATACCGACTCTAATGGCCATGACATGCGTATGTGGCCTATCCTCTACCGTCAATCATCTTTCAAGATCTTCCATTGGCGATTCCCCCTCTGATTCTCAATCTTATTCGACTTGTAGTGCCCGAAGGGTTTTCACTATCAAGTCTCTCTCATTTTGGTTTTCTCTCAGCTTTCATCGCCTTATGGTGCCTGTGAAGGTTTTCACCGATAAGACTCTCTCATTTGTATCACTTTCCAGCTGGGGATTCGGAGTGTCGTCGGTACGACTCTTTCTGCTGGAGATTAGAGTCCTTTCTGCTGTGGAACAGAATGTTATGTTCGCCGGTAAGATTCTTCATTTGTCTGACTTGGCATCTTTTGAAGACTGATCGGAAGGTCTTTCTTTGGAGCGCAATGTGGGTTTTTGGATTGGGCTAGAAAGAAAGGGTATTAAAGGCTCAAAAATGCATTCATTTTGGGTTATTAATTACAACCTTCGAAATTAGATTTATTTACATCAAACGCAACATCTGCCCCAGTTTCTTGCTTGGGGATATTTTAATTGTTTTTTTTTCATTTTCAAAACTATGACCGAGCCGTGAAGCGCCTACGTATCCTCTTTGAGGAATCAGGTCAAACGTAGTTCCCAATTCCTCTGTTTCATTTGACTTTCTTTTTTTCTTTTTATCAATTTTCTTTTCTTGTCTCTTTTCATTTTTTTTTCCTCTTTTTTTTCGTTGCTGTTTTCTTTCTTTCTCTTTTTTTTCGTTGTTACTGATTCCGAACGAGGGGTATGAAAGAAAAATAAATAAGGCTAAAAGGGGTAACGAAGGATAAAGTGTTTAGGTAGCAGAACAAAATGCCTTCGTCATTCCAGTCTTCAAGACATGCCAAGTGCAAACAACACCATTAATCAATAGATTTATAGTCTCTTCCGATGGTGCTAGATTTGACAATTATATTCGACATCTGTTTGTTCATTTGTCACTTCTAAACACCACTGGGCGATACTCTCATTATCATGAACGCCCCTTATGCCAATTTGGCGAATCTTGCTTTTAATGGTTTTCTTTGTGCTGAACTTACCCCAGTTCCACATGACTCGGGCTCCAAATAATCTCAAACCGTCCTTATTTTCTTTAAATGGTTTGATCGCCTTTCTGGGGTTTTATGATTAACTTTAAAGACTAGGCCCAAACTGTGTGCGCATGTCATGTCACTAGAATCAGTGCTGAATAAAAATGACATAATGACTAAACAGAAAGGTGACTGGGAATAATCAAAGACTGAATTTTTTGCATTGGACTGAACAAATGGTTTTAAAAACAAAGAAAACCGGAATAAAATCCTAAACAACTTGGACAAAACTTAAACAAACCGCTATGACAAAACGGAAAGATAAGCGGAAAGATATTGACACAAAACAAATCGGAATTACAATCCTAATAATCCGAACAACGGAAATGACAACAAAATAAACCATCAAAGATCCTCTCCGGTTGACCCAAAATGGAGTGTTTTTCCAACCATCCAAGCACGGCATCTCCGGCTGACCCAAAATGGAGAATCTTCCAACTGCAAAGCATGACATTTTAGCCATTGAGCTCTATATCAACATTGCCAAGACCATCCCCAACTTCAGTATTATCAACATCAATCAACAAGTTCTCAAGATGATTCGCCTGCTCCCTGTCACTGTCGTTGATCACAATTGCCCCTTCCTGAATCATTCTTTCGATTTCCTTTTTCAAAGAACGACAATCTTCAATGCTATGTCCTTGGACATTAGAGTGGTACATGCATCGTACAGCAGGATTGAACCCTTTTGCATATGGATCTGGAGTATAGCCAAGGAGCGGCTCAATCAGTCCTGAAAGCTTTAGCTTTTCAAACAAACTTGCGTAGGACTCCCCAATTGGCGTGAAATTGTTTCCTTGCCTTTGTTTTCCCCCATGCCCCTGTTTTCTAGGGTCGTTGGGTGCTTGAAAACGTTGTGAAGGCAAGAATGCATTACGTGGTGCTGGCTCTCGCCAGCGGGGGTGACCTGATAGTTGACCCTGCGACCGGACTTTATTCGGAGGATAATATTGAGGCGGATTATATGGAGCTCGGGGGCAGGCTTGGGCATGATGGTCTGAAAAGAGTAGCTCTGATGGTGGATAGTAGGGTTGTGGAAGGTTGTATGGAGTGTGGGGCCTGGGATGGTAGTGAGGGGAAGGACCTCTGAATTTGGACCCAGTACCTGCTTCGACTGATGCGACCTCGAGCACACCTCCCGCGCCGCTCTGAATAGCTTGGGTCGTTGCCTTGAGCGCTGAGTAATTTAGGATTTTGTCAGACCTTAGGCTCTCCTCTATCATGACCCCTATCTTTACCACTTCATTGAAGGATTTCCCAACCGTTGTCACTAAGTGACCAAAGTAAGTTGGATCAAGTGTTTGCAAGAAGTAGTCCACCATTTCTCCCTCTTTCATGGGAGGATCAACTCTGGCCGCTTGTTCTCTCCAGCGGAAACCAAACTCACGAAAACTTTCCCCGGGCTTCTTTTCAGTCCTCAGCAATGTGAGACGGTCAGGGACTATCTCAAGATTGTACTGGAAATGACCTGCGAAAGCCTGTGCCAGGTCATCCCACGTGTACCACCTGCTGAAATCCTGCCTGGTATACCATTCCAGTGCAGATCCGCTCAGACTTTGGCCGAAATAAGCTATCAAAAGCTCATCCTTGCCTCCTGCCCCTCTCATTTTGCTACAGAATCCCCGCAAATGTGCCATGGGATCACCGTGCCCTTCATATAAATCAAACTTGGGCATCTTGAACCCAGCCGGGAGTTGGACATCTGGGAAAGGGCACAGATCTTTGTATGCCACGCTGACTTGATTGCCCAGCCCGTGTAAGTTCCTGAAGGATTGCTCCAGGCTTTTGAACTTTCTCAACACTTCATCCTGTTCAGGGGCCTTATCCGGCTTCTCAACCTCTGCCGGTACTTCCAAATGGGGATTGTAAGCCTGTGGTTCGGGTGCATGGAATGTAGGCTCAGGGGGATAGTGTTGTGTATCGTGAGCCTGAAACAATGGCTCACTGGTCGTTCGCTGCAAAGGGGCTGATGCAGGTCCCACAAAAATGGGAATATTGGGTGTTGGGAGAGGTTGATGGGGTGGTGGAGCCTGGGAATCATGAGGGCTTCTTTCTTGATGGTAACGGGGATTTGGGAGGCTTGTTGAAGGGCCGGAGTGAGGGTATTCCGGCATGTGCCCCAATGGCTCAGGGCTCTTTTGTGCTTTGGCTAGAGCTACCTGCATTGCATTCATATCTAGTCCCATCCTTTCTATCTTTCCCATCGCTTCCATTAACAACTGGCTCATCGGCCTTTCTTCCTCGGTACTATTCTCTGAAGTAGCCATGCTTGTTGTTATCGGTCCTTTGGATATAGTTTGGTAAGGGTGTGTTGCCAGAATTCTTTAACAACTAACTGTTTGAGATTCGGAAAACAACAAACTTGTTAGCGTTTAGAGTTTAACAGATTTGACAACAACACATTGAGGATGCAATGCCCCTAGGCAGTTAACCGTTTCTAACATGCTTTGCTTTAAACAACATGCGTCACCCCGACTTGTTTATTTGCCCCTTTGAAGTACTTTGGGAACCCCTGTATTTATTTTGTATTTTCTTTTCCTTTCGATCTTTTTTTTTTCTTTTCTCTTTTTCGATTTTTTCATTTTTCCCTTTTTTTTTATTTTTTTCTTTTTGTTGTGGTCGAATCTTATGGAGATTGCCTACGTATCATGACCCCGCATGAATCAGACCTTGCGTAGTTCGGACCAATAAAAGATAAACAATAATAAACGCACACATTTTTTTTTTGGAATTTCCAATTTTCAAATTAAAACAAACTTGATTGCAAAAACGGACTTTTGACAAGAGACAACAAACGGACCCGAAAATCAAAATAATTCGCATACTCTAATCAACAATTACAAACTCAAAAACGAACGGATAGTTCCTTTCCCCGTTTGCCAAATGCAACCGGACGGTTATTTTTTGCAAATGTGGCCCCTTCCAAATTTCATATAAATTTTGAGGCCGGGGAGGATTATTTTATGACACTTTATAAATTTGTCCATTCTTTTACGAAAATAACCTTTCGACAACCGAAGATACTCTAAGGCTATTTCGGCGAGAACGGCTTAAGACGCGGCCGAAGCTGGCTCGGCTTATTATGACAAAAGACGGTATTCACCTGACCGTCGACTCTTTTTTCAAATTATAATAAAACTTGGTGTTGCAAAACAATGACCCAAAGGTGGCTGTTTATGCAAAGTTAGCCTTCCGGCGTCCCTTTCGGGAACATTCGGCTATTTATGATAAAACAACATCACCTGACTTATTTATGACTCTTTTTTCGTTTTTCAAATTAGAAAACTCAATATTGCAAACACGACCTTTCAACGTCTCGGGGACGAGGATTTTTAAGGCTGTGTGGGTCAACTGGACCAAATCTTAAAATGATCCAAAGGTGGCTGTTTTATGCAAAGTCAGCCTTCCGGCGTCCCTTTCGGGAACATTCGGCTATGTCTTGATAAAACAGCGTCACCCGACTTCTTTATGACAAAAAATTAAAATTTGACATATATATTTTTTTTATGATTATTATTTGTTTGTTTTTGGCTTTTTAGCAAAACGGTGGGGTTGGACCCGATGAGGGTTGCCTACGTATCTCACATCCGGTGAGAATCAAACCCGCGTAGTTCGGGCGAATAAACTATTTTTGAGAGGACCCTTTTCCATTTTCTATATATTTTTTTTTTTTTATCTTTTTTCACAACAATCAAATAGACTATTATTTTTCATTCATAACAAACAAACAAATTAACGAAAAACATAAAACATTCCTTCTTTTTGAGAAGGTGGGGTTGGACCCGATGAGGGTTGCCTACGTATCTCACATCCGGTGAGAATCAAACCCGCGTAGTTCGGTCAATCAAGGATAAGTAGATGAACTAACTTTTTTTGAATTTGAAAGAACTACTTTAAAAGAAGAAAGGAAGTATATTTTTTTATTTTTGATTGATTTTCTTTTTAAAAGAAACACTTCTAAGATATATTTTTGAATTTCATTTGGAATTTTACCTTTAATAAAAGAAATGCTTCTAAAATGTTTTTTTTTTCTGAATTTTCTAAAGAAGAATCAAAATATTTTCGGATTTTTATTTATCTATTTTATTTTTTTTGAATTTTGAACTTTCTTTTGAATTTTTTTTGGATTATATATATACTTATTTTTGGGACAAATAATAAAACTCTTTTTATTTTTATTTCTGGCATTTTCATAGACAAACAAAATAAAATAAAATAAAACATTTTTTTTAAAAAAAAACAAACTCTTTTTCATTTTCATTTAATGGCAAAACAAACTATTTTCTTTAATATTTTTTAAAAAACAGACAGAACAATGGTGATTTTTTTTATTTTTCCTTTGCTTTTAATATAACAAACTAACAAGACATTTTTTCATTTTTAAAATTTCGGCAGAGTTTCGACTCTACTCGGACTTCTATGCTGTTATTTTCTCCTCTTTTTCACGATTTATTTTTAATCTGTGGAAAATATTGAAAACATACAAAATCTTTTTGAATTTTCATGCTTTGTTTTATTTGTAATTTTTTATTTTATTTATTATTTCTTTCAAAAATGTGGCATGGGAGACATAACGATTTCCAAGACTTCTTGGATTCTGCAAATGCTCCTCATGTGCTTTTTCCAACATATGAAGCGTGGGGGACATATGGGAATTCCAAGGCTTCTTGGATTCCACAAATGTTCCCCATGTGTTTTCCCAAAAAGCAAGCGTGGGGGACATAGGGAATTCCAAGGCTTCTTGGATTCCGCAAATGTTCCCCATGCTTTGATTAAAATAACATCATGCTGGAAATGACCAAATGACCCATTTGCCCTTGACTGAATACAACATGTAGCACATAGGATGCCATAAGATGGTCTATTATTTTCAGGTTGCTTGTCCTAGACGGACCCAACCCCTGTGTTGAGTCCCCTAAGTCAAATGCACATGATGCAAATAAACGTTCCTACTAGGGATCCGGCATGTGGCTTTGTTATACTAGGTTCAGAACCTGGGTGTTTGTTCTAGACCTGGCTTACCCGAGCGGACAGCTCGAGCCGAGGGGGGCAGCGTACCGGGAATACAGAAGCTTCACCGGCTTAGCAACTTATCCGAACCTCGTTCTAAATTGGGATTTGACATTATACAGAAAAGAATTCATACGAAGTACGCCCTTCTTCATGATTTAGAAGACTCAGAGAGAAGATGGGTTTCGGCACAATTTATATACAGTTCACATAATATCAAAGCGGTAAAAGCAACATTTAGCACATTAGGCTTAAAACATGTAAAAAATCAGATAAAGCCAAATATAACAATTTATCTAAGCTCGAATTTCTAACCCTGAACCAGTGGTTCTGGGTTATATCATCCCCAGCAGAGTCGCCAGAGCTGTCACACCTCCTTTTTCCGCACCCGGGGGCGCAGGGGAGTTTTTTCCAATTAAAGGACAATCGAAACGGGATTTATTTGTTTATTTCAGAGTCGCCACTTGGGAGATTTAGGGTGTCCCAAGTCACCAATTTTAATCCCGAATCGAGGAAAATAATGACTCTATATTACAGTCTGCGTACCAGAAATCTAGATAAGGAATTCTGTTAACCCGGGAGAAGGTGTTAGGCATTCCCGAGTTCCGTGGTTCTAGCACGGTCGCTCAACTGTTATATTTGGCTTATTTATCTGATTTTTAATGCACTATGAACTTATGTGCAAATTTATCTTTTAACCGCTTTATTATTATTGTTTTTACAAGAATGTGAACATCGCTTAAAATATATCTTTGGACTGTGTCACATGAAATGCACCCACAATCCGAAACATATTTTATTTGATGTTTTAGGATTTGGATTTGGGTCGCATGAAATACACACCCGAGTTTAAGAAAATTAGATTATTAAAGGTGCGCCTAAAGAGACTATCGCGTTATTATTTTGCGGAGGCCGTGAAATTCGCTAAACAACCCTCCTGAATTCTAAGTAATTTTAAACAAGTATTTACTGAGGGCCCCGCAATCTGTATTTTTATTCGGCGAGGCTCATCTCATTCTTATTTTTTTTAAGAATTTGCAACGTCATGGAAATGCATCTCGGGCCGCGCCACAATCAATGCGCCCGTGACTAGAGACATATTTCGACTCCGTTGAGATTTGGATTTGGGTCACATAAATGTGCACCCGAGTTTAGGGAGATAACATTATTAAAGGCGCGCCTAAAGCAACTAGCGCATTATTATTTTTGGGTAGGGCCGTGAAACTTGCTAAACGGCCCGTCCCGGAATCTAAGTATTCGATATATGCATTTAGAGGGCCCCACGGCTTGTGCATTTTTTCTTTTTCTTTTTTTTTTTCTTTTTTTATTTTTTTTTATTTTTTTGCAAGGCTCGTCTCATTTTTACTATTTAAGGGCAAACTTAAAACAACTACGATTTCCTACTAGTGAAGCCATCCGAGATTAAACGAACAAAACGATTCTAACAGGTAATAATATTCATGGTAAAAATGAAAAATAGAATAACCTCGTTCATATGCTCATATTTACTTTAAGCATGCAGTAACTAAACATAAAAATACCATTCTTAACACAACAACAAAAATTGCATCGTTGACATTTATAAATATAGAATATTTTCATTTATTGCCTTGAACAATAATAT
Source organism: Nicotiana tabacum (assembly GCF_000715075.1). Taxonomy (NCBI): domain Eukaryota; kingdom Viridiplantae; phylum Streptophyta; class Magnoliopsida; order Solanales; family Solanaceae; genus Nicotiana; species Nicotiana tabacum. Next base: position 15,507,615 of record NC_134085.1, read on the forward strand.
GCAAAATGAATGAAATGAAACAAAGGACGAAGAACACCAACCTTCGAACCTCGACAATCCTAGAACGACAAACAGTGCTTTCTACGGAACTCGAACCGGACTTCACCGAACAAGGAACAACAACGAAAACCCCGGAACAAACTCGACGAACCGGACCTCGACTCAACTTTGGACTTTGGACTGGAACTCGACTCAGCTTTTTGGGCTTTGGACTGGAACTCGACCTCAACTCGACCTCACTGACGGCTTGTTTGGTCGACGACTGTGGAGCTCGCAACGGCAACAATGGCGGATTCAAGGAGGAGGAAGGAGATGGTTATGGCGGTGTTTGGACAGTGTCCAGGAGCTGGTCGTTGCTATATTTTTCCGGCGCGACCTCTGTGTATGTGAAGCAGCAGTTGGAGAGGTCGTTTGGGCAGTTGGCGACGGGGGTTGGTTGGACGACGCAGTTTGGGCAGTGGTCGACGACGGAGTGTTTGGTGGGGGTGACGACGCTGAGGAGGTTGGTGGCGACGTGAGGAGGTGGTGGTCGACGCGGGTCATGGCGTTTGGACAGTGGTAGGCGATGGAGGAGTTGGGTGGTCGTTCATGGAGGCGGGCTGGTTGGGTTTGACGGAGGGTCGACGATGGAGTGTTTGGCGGGGTGACGACGGGTCGGTTTGGTCGTCGGGCAATCGACGGAGTTGGAGGGGACGGGTGGTGTTGGGTTGAGGAGGGGGTCTGTTGGTTTTTTTTGACGATCGGGAGTCCCGGTAGGGTTTTTTTTTCCTTTCTCTTTAAAGAAGAAAGAGGAACAGTAGTAGCTGTTCCTCAAAAATTCTAAAATCCCGTTTTTTTTAACTTTTCCCCCAAAAGCCCTCTCTTTCAAAGTTTTGTCCGTGTATTTGTATAGTCTCTGCCCAGAAAAATGAGCCCCACGCGTGGTGGGGTTCGAGGCATATGTCCCCCACGCGTGGTGGGGTTCCCCACGTGTCCTGGACACGGTTTATTATGGGCTAGGTCCGAAAATTAGGCCTAAAACCGGGTAGTTTAAACCCGAATATTATTCTTTTGCCAGGACCCGAGAAATAGGAACACGTTGCTTAACTAGTCCTATGTAAGCAAAATAACTACCAAAAATAAGACTAGTATTTAAACAAAACTATATCTTTTTAAATATTTTTCAAGGTTTAAAATAGCTACAAAATATTAATAAAACTATTTGTAATTTTCGTTTTTAAGATAAAATATGAAGTAATTTTTTTGTATTTTTCAAAGTTAAAATGACTATAGAATATTAATAAAACTTATATTTTTTGTAATTTTCGTCCTTTAATAAAGACAAAAATATGAAGTAATATTTTTTGTGATTTTTCTTTTGAGCAACGAAATAAAGTAAAATAGTTAAAATGACTATATTGGACCCAATTTCACATATTCACGCAAAAAATGTGAAAATTCTCGGGGAGGGTCAAAAATCACGTGCTTACAATTATTACTTATGAAAGTTAATTGACTTGTAAAATTTTATCAACTATTAAAGAATGTGTTTTATGAATTGAGTGATCATTTGGGGCAGAGCGTCTGCTAATGATCAGCTGAACACTTTTTATCAGAAAATCTATTTTATATATGTGAAATATTATTTTTATATGTATATATTAAATCTTAAATATTATTAGTATAATTCTTGTTTTTATCATTAGTAATCATCACATCTAAAAGTTGAAATCATAGTCTAATGTGGGGTTAATTCTTTTTCTTATGCCGAACACTTGAATATTATTTTGTTTTATGATAACGAAAAGACTTGAATCCAAAGTCTCAGCCTTCTGTGGTATTATGATAAACCATAATGACCAAGTTACCTTAAAAGTTGTCTATTCTAGAAGAATTCTTTTTATTTGTTTAGATATGCAACCTAAATTAGATATGACCAAGTTACCTTAAAAGAATTCTTTTGATGGTTAGAAGACTGTTGAGGTTGACGATTGAGACTTGAGAGTGATGGATCAATTTGCGTATCTTTCATTGTCGTGTAGTGTTCTATAATTAATTGCTAGTAGAGATTTTTTTCCTTTTCCTACATATTTCTTTTTTATTTATGGTTTGCTTAGGTGTATCTATTTCCTAGCCTGACCTGACGAATGTTATCCACTAGTAATAAATAATAATAAATACATGACAAATTTTTCAATAGTTGACTTATAGATATTTTCTTTCGTAGATCAACTAATGTTCTGACTTTCTTCTTTTGTATAATTTCAACAACTAAAGTCAACTTTCTTCTTACATAAGTATGAACTTCATCAGCGTATGTGGTTGTTTATCTTCCTTGATTCTTGTTCTTAGGTCAAATTCATCCTCGCCTAATTAAAGATATAGGAGTAGTTTTGACATGAGACAAGAAATTCATTTGCAAGAAACTACAGAAAATAAATTTAGAAAACGCATGTGATGTTGCCTTTACATTCAAAAAACAGAAGTGTTAAAAAAGGCACATTTACACATCCTTTCGAATATCAAATGTTTGAAAAAAAAAACATTTCAACGTGGTAATTTGCATGGACATGCAAATGAAATAGGCATTAGACAGGGTGATCCTTTATCACCATACTTATTTATAATGTGTATGGAGATGTTCTCGCGTAGTATTACTTTGTCTGTAGACTATCTTCAATGGCAATCACTTAAGGTAGCAAGAAAGGGTCCACAACTTTCACATCTATTCTTCGTTGATGATATAATTCTTTTTTCAAGAATTACTACTAAAAGATATAATGTCATCATAGATGTGATTAATCATTTTAGCAAACATTCAGGCCAAAGAATAAATTTTGAGAAATCAAAATTATTCTTTTCAAAAAATAGCACAAATAGTGACAAGATATTAGCTATAGACTGTTTCCATATTAAGGAAGGAACAAATTTTGGACACTATTTAGGTTTTTCAATGTTTCACACACGTCAAAAAAAGGCGGACTTTCAATTTCTGTTAGGTAACTTTAATGTTAAATTAGCAGGATGGAAAACTAAGTTTCTTACAATGGCAGGACGATCTACTCTTATCAAATCTACTCTTAATAACTTGCCAAACCATATTATGCAATATATTCCCATTCCAGTGTCAATTATAAAAAAGATGGAACAATATCAACGAAATTTTTTATGGGGATCTACAACAACAAGAAAAAAGATTCACCTCGTTAAATGGGAAACAATAACCCAGCCAATTGAAAAGGGAGTTTTAGGTATTCAAGTCTTCAGCAAAAGTATACTGCTTCGCTAGGTAGTTTAGCATGGAGGGCATTTCATTCGAATCAAAGTCTTTGGGCCAAAGTTTTAATTAATAAATATATTCCTTTAAGTTCCGCCACCAATCACTCCACTATTTGGAGTAACATAGTAAAAGGATGGAAATCTTGCCAAATAGGATTGCAGTGGCAAATTGGTACAGGAAAGCATATAAAGTTCTGGGATGATATGTGATTAAAGCCTGGCCTTACAGTTCGTTCGTTAATAAGTGGCCCTTTACCAAGTGCTCATCTTAATAATAATATAAGTTCAATATACAAGGGCAATAGTTGGAACTGGAATAACCTCCCTTTCCAATACCCGGAGAAATTAAAAAATATAATTGAGACCACTTATATATCTAAGTACAAGTGTGAAGCTGACCATATCTTCTGGGCATTAACTAGGGATGGGAAATTTACGGTAAATTCAATCGATAAAGCCCTTCACAATGATCTTAATAATGACCATAGTACTAATGTCCAATTCAAATGGATTTGGGACCTGCCAATACATCCGAAAATCAAATATTTTATTTGGTTACTTAACCACAACAGGCTACCAACCTTGCAATACCTACATCATCTTAACATCACTGATAATGCAGATTGCTCTTACTGTCACAAAGGAGAAGAATCCTTAAATCATTTGTTCCTTACATATACGAATGCAAAATATTTTTGGAATACGCTAGGCATGGGGAGTTATATAAATAGTCTGTTAACTTATAGCACACCCCAGGAGTGGTTAATTCCGCTACTAAATTATAGTCAGAAGAAATTTCCCTATAATTTAAATAAGCGCACTTACCTTCCATTAATTCTTTGGAATATTTGGACAACTAGAAACAAAAATATGTAGGAGGGCAGGCATGATCTCATTAATAAAAATTTCACCACGCAACAAGCAACTGAATTCTGTTATCTAGCTGCCTCATCACATAAAATACAAAAAAAAATATTAGAGTACCACTAAAATGGATACCTTCGGAACCTAACATATACAAATTGAATACGGACGCAGCACACTCACCACACACTAATAGAAATAGAATTGGTGGAATAATTAGGGATCATGAGGGGAGTTGGATACTGGGTTTCTCAGGTACAATCCTCTCTCAACCGCCTATTACCACAGAAATACTTGCTTTATTACAGGGACTTATGTTTGCAGTTCAACACAATATAACACCAACTCAAGTGGAAATTGACGCTAAAGAGGTACTTAGCTTACTGAAGAATAATAATATACTATATGCTAATCTACTAAATGATTGCAGGTACCTTCTCAGACAGCTACATGATCCGCCAGTAAACCATGTGTACAGAGAGCAAAATAGATTAGCTTATAGACTAGCAGATGCAGGAAGCTTTTTGACGGAAGGCTCTACTATGCAGATTTTTGCAGAACCACCACTTTTGGTTAGTAAGATATGGAATGAGGACAAGCTTGGAGTAACTACGACACGCTTGCTGCCACAGTGTAGATATGACTTGGAAGTGCAACCTGCAGTGTGTGAAACTAGAAATTATGGCAATAGTCATAAGGTTTTGGAATGTTGTTCTAGTAGCTTGCTTGCTAAAACTACAAACAATATAGCTAGTAGTAGTAATAGTTTACCTTTAGTAGTGCAATCTGAGCACGAAGCACTCTGTACGCATATGCTTGTTTAAATATAATATCTATCTTTATTACCAAAAAAAAAAAGAAATAGGTCGTTTGGCATGATGAGCTCACTTGTACACACAGCAATTTAGAAGGAAAGAAGAAGGTGCGATGCCTTCACATCCAAGAGACGTGCGGTCGTGATGTAAGCCACTACAAGTTTGCATCGCATTGAAATCAAAAGGCAGCTAGCTGCTTAAGTCACATAATGTTGTACATGCAAGAAGAAGTTAAGAAATTAGTCGCGGTATGTTGTCCCAACACAAAATTCCATCATGGAATCGTAATGTCGTCTATCATTCGCTGGCTAGATAAGTCAACATTAGTACAACAACTAAAATAATTTAATAATAAAAGAGACATTAATAATAAAAAAAGGGTAAAATAGCATAAACGTATAATAGATGTACAACCATCGTTGTCTAAAACTATCCCCAGAATCTAGTATCACAATTATATTATGGTTGGAGGATGTTACTATAAGCAAATGAGTTATGTAGTGCATTGTGTGATTATAGCATGGCTTGTCGAGATTGATATGGTGTATATACGCTAGAAATAGATCTTGTAGAGAATTTTGGATGTTTGAATTTGGTTCTAAGGCTTGTGGGCAAGGTACCAGGAAGGATCTTCAGTTTGGGTTGGGCTAATATGATCATATGGATTGAGGTGGCACGGGTAGGTGCACGAGGTGTTATACAATATTTTTGGCAACTTTGGAGCAGTTCTTGACACGTTCAATGACGAACGTATGTTTAAGTGGGAGAGAATGTAACGTGTAATGACCCGATCGGTCGTTTTGATTTCTAGCGCATTGTTCGGCGGTTTGAGGCCTTGAGTAGCTTCATTTTATTTATTATGACTTGCACGTGTGGTTGGTTTCGATTTTCGAGAAGTTCGGAGTTGATTTGGAAGAATAATTGTCAATTCAAAATCATTAAGTTGGAAGAGTTGATCAAGGCTTGACTTTTGAGTAAACGACCTCGGAATCGGGATTTGAAGGTTCTAATAGGTTTGAATGATGATTTTTGACTTGAGCGTATGTTCGAATCTAGTTTCGGATAGACCGGGAGCGTTTTGGCGCTTAATGTGAAAAGTTAGCATTTTGAAAGTTTTAGAATTTTCTAAGTTTTATTTGAAGTGGACTTTGGTGTTATCGATGTTCATTTGGGATTGTGAGCCTTGGAATAGGTTTGTATTGTGATTTATGACTTTTACATAAAATTTAGCGTCATTCTAGAATGATTTAGTATGATGACGCATTCGGCGAGTTTGAAGGTTTGAAAGTTGAAAGAAGGATTTTGATCAGCGATTCGTGGTTTTAATGTCATCGTGGCATTTCGAGCCTTTAATAAGTTTGAATGAGATAATGAGACTTCTTGGTGTCATTGGACAGGGTCCCGGGGACCTCGGGTGTGTTTCGTAATAGTTTTGGACCATTTATCCTTATTTTGCAACTACTGGTTTCTAGTGTTCTTGGTGTGCATCGCGATCGCAGATCGGGTGTTGTGATCGCGAAGAGTAACCTTGATCTGGGGTGTGAGCACGTGATTTTAACCCTACGAGAACTACTCCCAAAAATTCTAGATAAAATAATTTTCCTCTGTGTGCAATTTTGAGGATTTGCGTGGCATTTTTGGATAATTATTCGCATTTTAATTAATGAAAAATACAAAAATATGTGTTGCCTGTGCATTTAGGATTTAGTGTTACAATTAGGAATTAATTAAAACAATTTTGGCTTTGCGAGAACGAAAATCACAAAAATGATGTACTGTGCATTTTTAGCATTTGATGTCCGATTGTGCAATTTTGTTTTCCCATTTGTTAGTCAATTATGTGTGATAATTAATTAGCATTTTTATAAGTTAATTTGATTTATAAATCAATGTAGGATTTTGGTTTTAATTTGGAAAATTAGTTTAAGAAGAAAAAAAACAAATAAAACAAGAAAAAGAAAAAAAATCGGATTGGGCCTAAACCACCCCGTTTTGCCCGTTCAAACAGGCCCAAACGACCCCGGTCCAATCCATCTCAAAGACACCCCAAACGGCATCGTTTTGGGGAAGCCCTGATCAGGGCCGTTGATTTAAATTGATCAACGGTCCAAAAACATTTCCCTTACATGTTCCTATACCCGCCCCATCCCCTACTAAAACCAAACGACGCCGTTCCCATTAAGGGAATTGATCCAGGCCGTCAATCTTCATTGATCCAACGGACCACATTAATCTCACCATCTCAATATACCAAACTCTTAAACCCCTTACCTCCCCCATTTCCCGACCCCTCTTCTTCGTCTCCCAAACCACAGACCAAGCGACCTCTCGAAACCCTAGAGCCGCCACCCCACGCCTTCGCCTGAAACCCGGCGGCAAACGATGCCACCGGCCACCCAAATAACACCCCTGAACCTCCTAACCTCCCTCAACACGATTCCATACTCTATTAACTTCGAATCACGCCACAGCTTCTCGAATCTTCAATCACAGAATCAACCTAAAACCTCACATTCTCCGGTGACCCTCAAATTAACACCACTGAGCCTCCTAACCACTCTCAACCTGAATCCCCACTCCATTGTCCTCGAATCATCCCCGGATTTTTCGAATCTTCGATCGAAGCTCAGGACCCAAAACCATAGTTCATCTAATGAACCCCAAACTTACACCAGTTATCCAACGGACCTCCCTCGTGCCTAAAATGCCCTTGGTCTAGCTCGAATCTTGCTAGAACTGGTCGAGTTTCAAATCAATTGAAGAACCCTAGAGAGCCAAAACCTAGAACCTGTCCGAGTAAAGGGGAAATTTGAGGTTCTTAATCGACTTTAGTCGAGTGTTTTCAGTCGAGAACACTCGATTAAGGTCCGTTTGGACCTCAAAAGTTCGAGTCGAAGTCTAAAATGGGAACTGTTCGGAGTGTGAGCACGTGATTTTTGCTTTCACGAAAACTACTCCAAAAGAAATCAAAATAAAATAAATTTTCTTTGGCATACAATTTATTTTTTTAGAATTTTGCAGGGCATTTTAGGATAACTATTTGTGCATTTATCTGTGAATGTTTGTCTTGTTTTAATTAATTAAAATACCAAAAATATGTTGCATGTGTACTTAGGATTTTATTTTTTACAATTAGGAATTAACTGCACAACATTTGGTTTGTGAAAGAAGAAAATCACAAAAAATATATATCTGTTGTAATTTTGTCATTTAACGTATAATTGTGTGATTATTGTTTCAATTAGTATTTAATATCGTGTGAGATCCCTTTTAATATTTTATTTGAATTTAACGGATTTAATTGGGCATTTAGGAATTAATTAAACCATAATTTGGATTTAAAAGAAGAAAATCACAAAAGTATGTATTTAGTCTATTTTGTCATTTAAAGTGTGGCATTTTGTTGATTTTATTTTAATTAAATATTTTAACTTGTGTGATAGTTGTTAAGGTCTAATTAATCTTGTGTGGGTTAATTTTGATTTTTACAAAATTAATTTAGGAATTTTGGGTTAATTAGGAAATGAAAGGAAAAAGAAGAAGAATGAAAAGTGTGAAATAAATTGGATTTGGCCGAAATTGTAAGACAAAAATAAAGCCCAAAACACTTAAATGACCCAGTCCAGGTCCCCTGATCTTTTAGACCAACCAAACGACGCCGTTTTTGCATCTCAAATCTGGACCGTTGATTTGTCTCAATCAAAAGGTCCAGTTCAGCCCCGGCTAAGTTGAAACGACGCCGTTTTTCGGCAAATTGATCTGAGCCGTTCATCTCGTTTAATCCTACGGTCCCCAACACGTCTTATGACCCGACCCATTCTCAATTGAGACCGACCCAGTCTCACAGCTGAGCCAAACGACGTCGTTCCTTTAAGTGAATTGATCTAGGCCATTGATCTCTCTTGATTGAACGGCCAAGATAAAACCACCCCTCCCCTATATAAACTCAATCTCCTAACCCAGCCCCTAAAAAAAACACCCCCTCGTCTTCCTGTTCATCATCGTCCCTAAGACGATTCCCTCCCAAACCCTAGCCGCCCTAGCTCCCCCTCGCCGGAAACCCGGTGGCAACTACGCTGCCAGTCACCAAACCAACACCCTAAGACCACCTGACCACCCTCTATCCAAATTTGGTAACCGTTTAGCTCGAATCTTCCTGGAGCTTCTCGAATCTTCATTTGAAGATTCGAGCCAAACTCAGATCCAAACCAACCAGTCCCTAATTAACACCATAGCACCCCCTAACCACCCTCGTTACAGATCTGTTGGTTGTTCACCTCGAATTACCCTACAGCTTCTCGAATCTTCAATCGAAGATTCGAGCATAACCTAAACCTACCCCCAACCCACCCCAAATTCATACCAGTTACTCTCCTGACCTCACTTGTAACCAAACCAAGCTTAGTTAGGTTCGAATCTGCCTAGAAATATTCAAACCCTAAATTCGAAAAAACGGAACCCTAAAATTCCAAACCTTGGGGTCTGTCCGATTAAATGAAGGTTTGGGGTCTAATAGACCTTAATCGAGGTATTCTCAGTTGAGAATATTTCGATTAAAGTTTGTTCGACCTCAAAAATGTCCAAATTCGAGTTCGAGCCTGAGTCCGTATATTTCTGAGATTCTGAGGTATTTTTCTTTTCCTTCATTTTTATATTCATGTTTTTCTATCTATGTATCTGTTTAGTTTAGTTTTATTAATTTTCCATCTTTTATCAATTAATTCTGCTCATCTTCAGTGGACTTTTTATTTTGTCCAATTCTGTCATTTGTTTATGTTTGCTGTAATTATTATATGTTATAAATTGTGTAATCGATTGATAAGTTGCGTAGATTAATTAGTTTCCTGTTAGTTCATGATTCTGTCAATAACACTGATTGCCTATTTGCTTTGTTGTTGATTTGTTCAGTGTCAATTGTAATATGTAATCGACTAATTAAGCGTCGTTGATTAGGCTGTTTGTATAGCCTGAATCATTTGGCATTTCTGGTATTTATAGTTTTCAATAGTTAGTTGTCCGATTAAATCAGACTTTGTTTGATTTTTGAGCATTGTTCTGAATCACTGAAACCCTTAATATGTGATGTATTTTCTGCCTTAAAGTACTAGTTGAATTGGTTATAGTTGTTAATCAAATCAGTTTTGGTTAATGGTTAGTTAAACAGATTTCAGAATTAAGATTTCAATATAATTGAATAGTTGTATTAGGAGGCAGTAATATTATGGAATTTCAGGGGTGATTTAGGAATGAAATAGTTAGGATTATATTTTATTGTTAGTGCTTTGTTAATAGGGTATTAATTAATACCCTAATGGGGAACCAAAGGGAGTGGAGGGGCTGATAAAGTGGAAAATTCAGACTTAGTGGAGATTGAGTGGAAAATTCTGATTTAGTGGAAAAGGGGGTCGGGCAGTAAGTTGAAAGAGAGGGCAGATTTGTATAAAAAGGGGTTGGGGACTGATTTTAAGGGCAGTGAGAATTGTAGGGAGAAAATTCTGGAACAAAGAGAAATTTTTTTTAGAAAAATCAGAACTTTTACATTAAGAGTTAGAGTGTTGAGGCTGAACTTTTGCATTAAGAGTTTTTAGGCTGCTTTTCTTGAGTGTTTGAAAATCAGAAACTATTGTTTCCTTGCATCTGTCTGTGTTTCATTTTGGTACTGCTGGGTTTTCAGTTTAGTATTTCCTGGGTTTACTGGTTGTTGATGTACTGCTGTGTTGCTGTGTATGGTTGTTGTTTTGTTGTTGCTGATCTTCCTTTTCTCTCATTTAAACATTTCCAGGTACACACTTCTGAAAGTCATGTGTTGATATAAGCTTAAATTTGAAGCAGAAGTTGAAATGAACTGAGAAATGCACGTTTGTCTGCTACATAGTATTTATGTTCAAGATGTAGTAATAGGATAAATGATAGGTAGTTTGTACTTGTTTAGGCTCATTCCAATTATATTTACTTTGTGTGAATTAGAACGTACCCGAACTAATGTGGACTGTTAAATAATATGTTGTTAGATTAATTAGATGTATTTCTATGTGTTTAGCAATTTAGTTTGGTTTAGCTAACGATGATAGTATAACGAAGAATTTCAGTAGGCCTCTGTATGTATTCCGTTGGATCTTTGGACTGTTTAAACTTGTTATGGCTCGGTCCAGTTTGATTTTAAGATAAACACTTATTTTAAGCAAATTTTCATATTGCATTAGTTAATACCAACGAATTAGCTATTAATGTCAACTCTCCCGTCCTGTTGAATTCCTTATTTCAACACAGGTTTAATAGTGTAGATTAATAATTAATATCAGCATAGGCTCACCATTTAACTAAGTGGTTGTTTGATAAGTGGACATGAATGAAGTATCTAATTTGAATAAATGAATGATGTTGAACTTTAATGCTATTTGGTAAACACAATCAGAAAATTGGGACTTTTGTCCAAAAGTGTACATTATGTGGTCTGGGCCTTTTTGGCGGTTGTCTCGTTAGTGGTCAAACGGCCTATTATGAGTTTTAAGTTAGGTAGTTGTTCCAAATTGAAAGGCGCCCCCTTTTGTTTGGATCTGGACTTGAACTTGAAGCTCGAATTTTATAATATTAACTAATTAGGATTTTTTTTAGAGACAGATAATTTAGAAAAAAAACGTAGTTTACTTTAGGATGGACCTTTAAAAATGTGAGATGAGCCTCGCCAAATATAATGCGAAATTGCGGGGCCCTCATTAAATGTATATATAAAATACTTAGAACTCGGGATCGGCCGCTTAGCGAATTTCACGGCTTTTTTTCCCAAAAGTAATAATGTGTTAGTCACTATTAGGCGCGTACTTTAATAATTTACTTTCTTAAACTTGGGTTCACATTTAGGTGACCCAAATCCAAATCTCAACGGAGTCGAAATGTATCGATAACCACGGGTACATTGACTGTGACGTGGTTCGAGATACGTTTTCATAACGTTGCAATTCTCCGTAAAATAATAACAATAATAATAAAATTGATAAAAGCGGTTCAAAGTTATAAGGTCTTAATTGTTAAAAATCAGATAAATAAGCTGAATATAATGTCACACCTCCTTTTTCCGCCCCACGCGAGGGGTGAGGGAATTTTTTCCAATTAAAGGACAATCGAAACAGGATTTATTTATTTATTTCAGAGTCGCCACTTGGGAGATTTAGGGTGTCCCAAGTCACCAATTTTTATCCCGAATCGAGGAAAAGAATGACTCTGTATTACAGTCTGCGAACCAGAAATCTGGATAAGGAATTCTGTTAACCCGGGAGAAGGTGTTAGGCATTCCCGAGTTCCGTGGTTCTAGCACGGTCGCTCAACTGTTATATTCGGCTTGATTATCTGATTTTTATACAAATATGAACTTATGTGCAAGTTTTATCTTTTTACCGCTTTTATCATTATTTATTTTATTTTTACAAGAATGTGAACATTGTTTAAAACATGTCTTTGGATTACGTCACATGAAATGCACCCGCAATCCGGAACACATTTTATTCAATGTTTTGGGATTTGGATTTGGGTCGCATGAATGCGCACCTGTGCTTAAGAATGTATTATTATTAAAATCGTTCCTAAAGCGAATAGCGTATTATTATTTATGGGTAAGACCGTGGAATTCACTAAACAGTCTATCCCGAGGTCTAAATACTCAATTAAACATTTATTGAGGGCCCCGCAATTGGTGCATTTTATTGGGCGAGGCTCATCTCATTTTATTTTAAAAAAAAAAGGTCAGTCCTAAAATGCCTACATTTTTTCTATTGAAATTTGTCTCTACAAAATAAAAGAGAAAATATCTTAATTTATTTACATGTTATTACCTAGTTACATTATACTAGGCATGTTCTCAGTTTGTCAAATTAAAAAAAACATAGCAATCTAATTTTAATCCTAGACCATTTACATGCTGAAATTAACCAATATTATTTAACTAAACAATATTTCTGCCAAGTTCCTACTAGATGGCCTATTCATTTGATTTTTGACTCGACGGAGTTACTACACCATTTATTTATTTTTAGGCAATATATGTAGATAGTTCATCTGTTAAGCTATCGTCGGATGTTCCACTATATGTATTAAATAGCTACATGATTCTGATTTTTGCAAGCTAAATAATTTGTACATACAAATAAAATTCAGAATATAATTAAATATAATTCAGAATTTCAATTCTTCATTTTTCGTATTCATGCTTCATATTCGGATTACAATAACCAGTGTGTCAGTTGTGTACCTGATATTGGAAGCAAAAGAAAATGAAGATGAGAATCAGCAGCAGTAATAACAGTACAGCACAGCAACAACAGCCCAGCAACAGTAACAACCCAGGAAAAGAGTTTGCAAACCGGTGGAGTATTAATCCCAAAACAAAAGCTTACACCACAATAATTAATGCTAATTTCAAACAATAAAAGAAAGTAGAAGATTTTTTTTTTTAGTTTTTTTTATTTGAGAGTTTGAATATTTTTCCGAATTTTTCTCTCTCTTAAATATTCAGCTTTTTTTTTGTGTTTTAATTCTCTCTCTCTCTCTCTCTCTCTCAATTCTTCAGATTCGTTCCCCCCTTGTTCTTCTGTCTTTTTTTTTTCCTCTCCCCCCAAAATCTGATTCAAGACTTCTATATATATAACACATTCCCAAAATCAATTAAAATCAATCACTTTCTCCTACCAAACTCATTATCTTCCCACTCATCCCCATTATATTAAATAAATATATCATCCCATCCCATTACATTTTGTCCCCCATGCCTAACATAAACAAATACAAGATTCCTCCCCACTAAATTTTGTCTTGTCCCCCCTTTATATTAAACAACTATATCACAACCCACCCCATTATATTTTGTCCCCCATGCTTCACATAAAAAATTACAAAAATGTACAATTCCTAAACTACCCCTCCGACCTTACTGAAACTACCAAACTACCCCTGAATGTACTGCAAATTACCAAACTACCCCCATCAGCTATAACAAATCAATTAATCAAACTCAACCAAAATATAGCCAATATGACCAATTTCTACATAAATTCAAACAACAAATCTCATGAACATGATTTCTTCAACATTTCAACAACAAATCACATGAACATGATTTCAACAACAAATCATATGAACACAAATTGAACAACAAAGAATAACTAAAATTTGATTGAACAATATTTTTAGCAACAAACAAACCTATTTTCAGATTCAACAACAACAACAATCAAACAAGTATATTTAGATTTCTAAATTCAATAATATTGAACTTAAAATCAACTCTAACAACATTACAACCAACAATTCCTATATTAAACTTAAACAAGATTATGAGACAAATTCAAGAAGTAATCATAAATGATAAACAATAAACAAGAAAATCAAACTATACAAATTTCGGATTCAAGAACAATTAAACAAAGTATGGACATGAATTAAATTTATTTTGAACAAAAACAACATGACGGATTCAAATGATTAAACCAACATACTTCCCTATTACAACTAAATTCTTATAGGCAAATAACAAAACAAAACCTAAGAAGAAACAATTATGAATTTAAACTTGAACTTAACAATATTAACAATTTTTGGAAAATACATAAAATACATGAAACAAATTGAAGAAACAATCAATTAAATTTCAATTTGAATCTAACAAACATTAAACTAACAAATTTTTACTAAACAATAAAACAAACATGAAATAAACATGAAAAACAAATTAATTAATTTCCATTTGAAATCTGAAAATTAATTCAACAAAACATACGAACAAACTAAAAAAAAAATTATTTCAACGACGGACAAACAAAACAAGAATTGAATCATTTATCGATTTTAGATCCGAAAAACAACGAACAAAAATATGGACGAAATTTGAAACATAAACCAACTAACCGATTCAAAACAACGACAAAGACGACAAAGGGTGGTCGACGGAACAGTAGCAGTACGAGATGAAGAAAGCAGTGAAGCAGCAGCGGCGTGTTTGGTTACGTGAAGAAGCTGGCGCGGGCAGCAGCCATGAAAGTAGACGCAACTTGACGTTTTCGTTGGTGCCGAAAAAAAGACGACGAAGCAGCAGAAGCAGCGACGAAGCAACGGTGACGACTCCAAGCAGCAGCAGCGCGACGAAGAGACGCAGCAACAGTTGCTAGGCAACGCTGTAATGCAGCAGCAAATGCAGCTATGGGTGGTTGGATAAGGAAGCAGAAACAGTAGCAACGGCGCAGGAAGATGAAGCGGAAACAACGGATGATGAGGCTGCTATGGCCAGCAGATTGACGCCCAGAAACGCGAGCAGCAGTTCGTCGAGGACTGGATGTAGCAGCTGGTACGCAGCAAGAAGTAGAAGCAACTGATCGCAGCAAGAAAGAGTAGACGATGCACGATGGATGAGCTCAAACTTGACGATGACGAAGCTCGATGGATGAGGGCAGCTATGGAAGTGTTGGTGCGTGCGTGTGTGAGTGTGACGGGGTGAGGGGGAAGGGCTGGAGGGGGTGGTCGTTGGGGGTAGGGCAGCCATGGATGGAGCTTGAAGATGGTGAAGGAGAAGAGAGAAAGAGAGAGGGGGGGGTGGCGGATGGGTTAGTATTTTTAGGGTTTTCTTTTTTTTTTTTTTTGTAAAAATGAAAAAATGAAAATGAAGAGGGGGAGTTGGGTTATGGACTGGATCGACCCAGTTCGAAATGGACTGGGTCGTTTGGGAAGATTGGGCCATTTTTTGGGCCTGTGGCTTGAAATCGAAGAAGAGGCTCAATTCCGACTTTCTTTATATTTTCGCTCTATTTTCTTCTTTTATTTTTTTAAAACTAAATTATAAAAATACTTAAACTATTATTAAGAACCAAATTAAGTTATAAAAGCGCAAATTAACTCCAAATAACAATTAACGCACAATTAAGTAATAATTAAGCATAAAATTGTATATTTGGACATTAAATGCTAAAAATGCAAACGATGCCTATTTTTGTAAATTTTTATTTTTTGTAAACAAACTTAATTACTAACAAATTGTAGAATTAAATCCTACATGCAAAATGCGACATATTTTTGTATTTTTTATTAATTTAGCAAATAAACATGCACAGACAAATACAAATAATTATTCAAAATATCACAAAAATTGCACACCAAGGAAAATTATTTTATTTTTGAATTTTTTTTGAGTAATTCTCATATAGGGCAAAAATCACGTGCTTACAGCTGCCCCTCTTTGCCCGCAGACACGAAGGGTTTTCGTGCAAAGATAAAGCGAGCGATTTTTGCCTATCCGAGTACTCCGTGTGAAGCATTTTTTGAAAAGATTTGACCGAACCTTTGCTTCAAAGGTTTCCTACATATCCTGGGCTAAACAAGAATCAGGTCAATGTAGTTCGGGAAGTTTTGGTAGCTGGGACTACCGTGGGACTGCAATGTTACTGTTGTTGCATGCTATTACTACTGCTTACCGATCTCCTTGTTACACCGTGCTTAAAAGAAAACAAGAAGCTAGGCTAGACTGCAATTTTTCTTGTTGCCTTGCTTTCTTGTCTGCTTGCATTTTTTCCGGTGCTTTTCTTCTTTTTGACACATGCACTTGAGTTTGTGCTGGGACCTCTTGTTGCAACCTTCTGCTTCCCGGTGCCGGGGAATTTTATTGTTTCCTACTGGGGATTCCTATTGTAACCCTCTGTTTTATTGTCCTCTGACTTGATCTTGAAATGTATGCCTCTGTTGTATGGGCGGGCTCCCAACTTCAATACTTGAAAATTAATGTTTAATGTATTCCTCTGTTATATGGGCGGGCTCCCAACTTCAACGCTTGAAATGAAAAGACTGAATGTATGCCTCTGTTCTATGGGCGGGCTCCCAATTTCAACGCTTGAAATGAAAAGACTGAAATGTATGCCTCTGTTCTATGGGCGGGCTCCCAACTTCAACTCTTGAAATGTAAAGACTGAAATGTATGCCTTTGTTCTATGGGCGGGCTCCCAACTTCAACACTTGAAATGTAAAGACTGAATGTATTCCTCTGTTCTATGGGTGGGCTCCCAACTTCAACACTTGAAATAAAAAGAC
This sequence comes from Nicotiana tabacum, assembly GCF_000715075.1. Lineage (NCBI taxonomy): Eukaryota > Viridiplantae > Streptophyta > Magnoliopsida > Solanales > Solanaceae > Nicotiana > Nicotiana tabacum. Next base: position 15,524,615 of record NC_134085.1, read on the forward strand.
TGAATGTATGCCTCTGTTCTATGGGCGGGCTCCCAACTTCAACACTTGAAATGAAAAGACTGAAATGTATGCCTCTGTTCTATGGGCGGGCTCCCAACTTCAACTCTTGAAATGTAAAGACTGAAATGTATGCCTCTGTTCTTTGGGCGGGCTCCCAACTTCAACACTTGAAATGTAAAGACTGAATGTATTCCTCTGTTCTATGGGCGGGCTCCCAACTTCAACACTTGAAATAAAAAGACTGAATGTATGCCTCTGTTCTATGTGCGGGCTCCCAACTTCAACACCTGAAATGTAAAGACTGAAATGTATGCCTCTGTTCTATGGGCGGGCTCCCAACTTCAACAACAATTTTAAAAATAAACGTCATTCCTCTCTTCAGGCGGGCTCCTGACTTCAACAACAACTTCTAAAATGCCTTTCCTCTCTTCAGATTGGCGAGATTTCAACAACTTTTAAAAATAGAATGCCTTTCCTCTCTTCATGCGAGCTTCTGACTTCAAACAATAAATCGCCATTCTGTGCTTCAGGGGGGATCCTGACTTCAACCAATAAATCGCCATTCTATTCTTCAGGGGGGCTCCTGACTGCTATTTCAACTGTTCTTCCTTGTTCTCCAGGTGGATGCCTGACTGCTGTTACTTCAACTGTTCTTCCTTGTTCTCCAGGTGGACGCCTGATTGCTATTTCAATTGTTCTTCCTTGTTCTCCAGGTGGACGCCTGACTGCTGTTACTTCATTGCTCTTCCTTGTTCTCCAGGTGGACGCCTGATTGCTATTTCAACTGTTCTTCCTTATTCTCCAGGTGGACGCCTGACTTCTAACATTTCACTGCTCTTCCTTATTCTCCGGGTGGACACCTGACTTCTAATACTTCCGTTGCTCTTCCTTGTTCTCCAGGTGGACGCCTGATTGCTAATACTTCCGTTGCTCTTCCTTGTTCTCCAGGTGGACGCCTGATTGATGGGGATAATACCACTAGGGGAGTCTCCTTTCTTCCCCTCCTTCAATTTTTTTTTTCATTTATTTTCTCTCAACACTGCTGGGGATAAAAGTGTTATCTTCTTGGGATAACGTTGTTGAGAATAACGTTGCTGGGGAATTTTATCCCTTCAAATCGATGCTTCATTCTTCTGGAAGCTGCTGAGGATGATAATGGCTTTTGGTTTTTCTAAACACCAATTTCATCTCCTTGGTTCTGTCTGCTGGGAATCAACTTCCTCCATTGGAAGCTTATTATGTTGGGGGAAACCCTGGTTCAAAGACCACTTCCTTGGTGCTATCTTTATTCTTCCCCAAATGGGTACCTGATTTCCAGAAAATTTTCTAACTGAAAAGAAAATTTTCTGCCCCAGTTTGCATTTTCCCTTATGGTCTTCACTGCCATTCCCTTTACCTGTTTCAAACCAAACAAAATTTGTTAGTTTAAAAACCCGGTGGTTGGTTATGATACTCCTACTGGGATGGTTTTTTCCTTTCTCCTTCCCTGCTCTGCGTCCCACAACTTGCTGGGGATGATATTATTTGCTGGGGATAATCTATTTCTGCTGGGGATATCCCTCTTCTTTCGTGGCATGGCTCGGAAACTTGCATTTTCCCGACCTTTTAGTCTCGCATGAATTACCCAAATCATGCTTATTGCTCTCCTTGTTTGTCCACGGGCCTTGGCCTTGAGGTTTTAATAACCTTTGATTTTGGCAAGGATATCCCTCTTGACACTCGTTGATCTTTTTGTCAATTCCTTTTTGCTGGGGATATCTTTTTTGACACTAGCCTCGCGCTTGTTCCTTGCTGACTATACCATTTGTATGTACTAGTCAGATCTTATCTTGGAAAGCCGATGGCCTATTTTGAAGTCATTTCCCACTGGTTCTGACCAAACAGACTCTACTGGGGAAATTTCTATGAAAGGAAAAAGATAAAAGGGAACAGAATAAAAGACAACGGAAAAAGATGACTCTTTAACAAAAGAAACTATAAATAAAAACCTATCAAACGCAAATACCGACTCTAATGGTCATGACATGCACATGTGGCCTATCATCTGCCGTCAATCGTCTTTCAAGACCTTCAATTGGCAATTCCCCATCTGATTCCCAATCTTATTCAACTTGTAGTGCCTGAAGGGTTTTCACTATCAAGCCTCTCTCATTTTGAGTTTTTCTCTCAGCTTTCATCGCCTTATGGTGTCCGTAAAGATTTTCACCAATAAGACTCTCTCATTTGTATCACTTTCCAGCTGGGGATTTGGAGTGTTGCCGGTATGACTCTATCTGCTGGAGATTAGAGTCCTTTCTGTTGTGGAACAGAGTGTTATGTTCGCCGGTGAAACTCTCATTTGTCTGACTTGGCATCTTTTGCAGACTGGTCAGAAGGTCTTTCTTTGGACTGTAATGTGGGTTTTTGGACAGACTTGAAAGAAAGGGTATTAAAGGTTCAAAAACAAAATAAATTTAGGGTTTAAAATTACAACCTTCGGAACCAATTTTGCTTACAACGAGCACAACTCTTGCCCCTAGTTCATTGCTTGGGGATTATTTATTTATTATTTTTAATTTCTTTTTACACCATGCACATTATGCACAGTATGACCATTATGGCCATTATGACCGAGCCGTGAGGCGCCTACGTATCCTCTTTGAGGAATCAGGTCGAACGTAGTTCCCAATTCCTCTATTTTCTTCTGACTTTCTTTTGTTTTTTTTATCATTTTTTTTTGTTGATTTTTTTTTTCTTTACCTTCCAGGCTCGTATTTCCTAGTCGTTGCTATTGATTCCGAACGAGGGGTATGAAAGAAAATAAATAAGGCTCAAAAGGGGTAACGAAGGATAAAGGTTTAGGTAGCAGAATAAAATGTCTTCGTCATTCCAGTCTTTAAAACATGTCAAGTGCAAACAACACAATTGAACATAGATTTGTAGTCTCTTCCGATGGTGCTGGACTTGACAATTATGTTAAACATTTGCTTTTTCATTTGTCATATCTAAAGCACTGCTGGGCGACACTCTCACTCTCATGAACGACCCTCATGCCAATTTGGCGAATCTTGCATTTAACGGTTTTCTTTATGTTTTACTTGCCCCAGTTCCACATGACTCGGGCTTCAAATAATCTCAGACCGTTCTTATTTCCTTTAAATGCTTTGATCACCTTCCGAGAGTTATATGATTAACTTTTAAGATTAGGCCCAAACTGTGATTTATTGACCAATCAGAATTGCCTTCCAGGATCTATAATTGCCTCAAAATGTCCAATATGTGCATGTCATGTCACGAGAATCGGCGCTGAACAAAAATGATAAAAGGACTAAACAAAAAGATGACTGGAAACAATAAAAGACCGGCTTTTGTATTAGACTACCGGCGAAATGGTTTGAATAATAAAACAAACAAAACAACCAGAATAAAATCCTAACACAGCCTTGACAAAACTTAAACAAACTGATATGACAAACTGGAAAGATAAGAAGGTTTGACACAAGACAATATTCGGATTACAACCCTAAGAATAATCCGGACAACAGAAATGACAACAAAATAAACCACCAAAAACTTCTCTCCTGCTAACCAAGGAACAGAGCATCCTCCCATTTTATCAAAACTGGCATCTCAGCCACTGAGCTTCGCATCAGTATTGCCCAGACCATTGCCAACTTCAATATCATCAACTTTAGTCAACAAGTCCTAATAGGATTCGAGTGCTTATGTTATCAGGCCTGATCCCCGCAAAGTGTGCTTCTGGGTCTTGTATTTCCGGCTTACCACAAACCAACCACCCTAACTTTCTTTGTTATTCAAAGCGAAACTGGTTAGAATGGACTCCGTCGGTCCCCATTATTAATAACATCTTTTCCTCTCTTTTTTTTTCATTTTCTTTTTTCCTTTGTTTTCGATTTTTTATTTTATTTTTTCTTTTCTTTTTTTTTTTTCTTTTCATTTTTTCTTTTTTTTGTGGTTGAATCTTATGGAGATTGCCTACGTATCATGACCCCGCATGAATCAGACCTTGCGTAGTTCGGACCAAATGAAAGGTAACAACAATGAGACATTTTTTTTTCTTTCTCAATTTTCATAATAAAACAAACTGGGTTTCAAAGGTTGAAAGATGACCAACAAACTCAAGAAGAGGACTGGGTTGGGTTATGGACTGGATCGACCCAGTTCAAAATGGACTGGGTTGTTTGGGAAGATTGGGCCATTTTTTGGGCCTGTGGCTTGAAATCGAAGAAGAGGCCCAATTCCGACTTTCTTTATATTTTCGCTCTCTTTTCTTCTTTTATTTTTTTAAAACTAAATTATAAAAATACTTAAACTATTATTAAGAACCAAATTAAGTTATAAAAGCGCAAATTAACTCCAAATAATAATTAACGCACAATTAAGTAATAATTAAGCATAAAATTGTATATTTGGACATTAAATGCTAAAAATGCAAACGATGCCTATTTTTGTAAATTTTATTTTTTGTAAACAAACTTAATTACTAACAAATTGTAGAATTAAATCCTACATGCAAAATGCGACATATTTTTGTATTTTTTATTAATTTAGCAAATAAACATGCATAGACAAATACAAATAATTATTCAAAATATCACAAAATATCACAAAAATTGCACACCAAGGAAAATTATTTTATTTTTGAATTTTTTAGGAGTAATTCTCATATAGGGCAAAAATCACGTGCTTACATATAACAGTTGAGCGACCGTGCTAGAACCACGGAACTCGGGAATGCCTAACACCTTCTCCCGGGTTAACAGAATTCCTTATCCGGATTTCTGGTTCGCGGACTGTTAAATAGAGTCAATCTTTTCCTCGATTCGGGATTCGACCAGTGACTTAGGACACCATAAATCTCCCAAGTGGAGACTCTGAATTAAATAAACAAATCCCGTTTCGATTGTCCTTTAATTGGAAAAACTCCCTTATACCCTTACGGGGTAGGAAAATGGGAGGTGTGACAGCTCTGGCGACTCTGCCGGGGATGATACCCAGAATCTCTGGTTCAGGGTTCAGAATTCGAGCTTTGATAAATTGTTATATTTGGCTTTATCTAATTTTGTTACATGTTTGGGCCTAATGTGCTAAATGCTACTTTTACCGCTTTGATATTATCTGAACTGTATATAAACTGTGCCGAAACCCTTCTTTTCTTACCTCCGGGGATGTGCTTGCTGGTCGAGACTCCCTATTCTGTTAGTGTCAATACCCAAAATAAGAAAGAGGCTGGACAAGTTACTAAGCTGGATGGTCTTTTGGTTCCCGGTACGTAGCCCCCTCTTCGACTCGAGTTGTCCGCTCGGGTACACAGTCTAGAACAAATACCCAGGTTATGAACCTAGAATAACTCGGCTTCATGCCGGATCCCTAGTAGGAACGTTTGTTTGCATCACGTGCATTTGACTTTGGAGGCTCAACATAGGGGTTGGGTCTGTCTAGGACAGGTGTACCAAAAATGAAAATGATCATCTTGATGCATCTTACTTGCTTCTACTTGTGCATTTATTTGCTTCGGACTGGCATGCTGACTGGTTTGTGAATATTTTGAGGAAAGAGAAATATAGGCACGAGGGTTAATCACTTGTTTTAAAAATGATGTCGAAACTCTGCCGAATTTTGAGAAATTGGAAAGAAAAAAGAAGAAAAATAGTTTTATTTGCAAATAAAATGGAGTTTTCTTTTTTTCAAAATAAGTTTGTTTTATCGGCCCGAACTATGCCGGTTTGATTCTCACAGGGTGTGAGATACGTAGGCAACCCTCATCGGGTCCAACATCCCCTTTTGCAAAAACAAATAGTCAAAAATGTCAATTTTTGATTGTCACCATAAGTGAGTCGGGTGATGCCGTTTTTTTGCAAGAATAGCCGAATGTTCCCGAAAGGGACGCCGGAAGGCTAACTTTGCATAAACGGCCACTTTTGATCATCCTTTAGAGTTTTGGTCGGTTGACCCTCACAGCCTTAAGATCTTCATTTCGAAGTGCTGGAAGGCTGTGTTCGGAACCAGATCTTCCTTTAAATCTCGAAAAAAATAATACATATATAGCCAACGTGTTGAGTCAAATAAATTTTATTTTTGCTCAATCACACTAATAAATGTGCAGAATGAGCACAAGTCAGATTTCGCACGTAACAATTGTGAACAAAATCCCTTTAGAGTTGCACATGTGGTGGGATGATTTGGGTGAGGCAGGATGCGACACAATCAATCTATACCTGGGAGGCCTCCCTGGGTTGCTGAAGATTAATCCTAGAGGGGATATCATAAAGGCCTTGGTCGCATTCTGGGACCCGGCTCACAACGTATTTCACTTCTCGGATTTTGAACTTACCCCAACATTGGAAGAAATAGTCGGGTACATCGAGAGCCCCAAAATTCCTTTGAGACACCAGTACCTGATCGCTCCAAGGGCCGTAGCCGTACACAGGTTCCTAGACTCTCTAAAAATAAGTAGGGGGGTCCACAATCTAGACTTGGCAGCTAGTTTTTGTACTTTGCGGTTTATATACAACAGGTATGGCCACATAGGGGGGTTCAACAAGCCGGAAAACAAAATCTGTAGCAAAGGAAACCGCTTAAAGTGGGAAGAACATAGGTGTGTTGCGTTCATGATAGCCTTTCTGGGACTCCTGGTGTTTCTTAGAAAAGACGGGAATATTGACATACGAGTGTCCGGGGTTGTCAGCACTTTACTCACTCAGGCTAACAACACCCTCGTACCCATGATAGTAGCTGAAATCTTCCGTGCTCTCACAGCTTGCAAAGCCGGGGGAAATTTCTTTGAGGGGTGCAATGTGTTGCTGCAGATGTGGATGATCTAACACCTATGTCGTCATCCTCAATTTATGAGTTATGGATCGACAGAGAAAAAGTGCATAAAGGAATTTTCCACAAGGGTTGACGGGATCAGCTTACCAGAGGGGGTCACGGAATGGATAGCCCGACTCCATTCTATTACTGCGAGCCAAATAGGATGGACATTTGGATGGTTGCCTACAAATGAAATCATATATATGCCCACCACGGGACCCCATTTCCTTTTGATGGGACTCCGTAGTATTCAACCCTACGCCCCGTATCGAGTCTTGAGATAGTTGGGGAGATGCCAAATAGTTCCGAAAGATGAAGATCTTAGTGGCCAGGAAGTTGAGATCGGGCCCAACAGACAGTTTCCTGAGGCAGCCGTCCGACAAATTTGGAGCGAATGTCAATACATAACACCCAATACATGTGTACGTGATCGGTCCAAAGGTGAAGTTTCTCCGGGATACCTTGCTTGGTTTAGGAAAGAAATCGAGTTCGGGAGGCCGGCCAAAAAACCCCATCTCCAAGAGTTCGTCCAGGCATCACAAGAACAATGGGATTGGTTGGGTAAAGAAGAGAGCTACAGGGCAGAAATAGGCAAGCTGAAACAACAGATTAAGGATCTGAAATTTGAGAACAAAGTGCAGGTTGCTGCCGACGAAGGAGAAAAGAACAAACTATCTAGGGAAAGCGAGATCGTCAAAGCTCAGGTCCGGAAGATGAAAATGGATGCCGACAACCAACGGAGAAGCCGGTCCGATAAAAGGTTGATAGCAGGGTTAAGGAATCAGGTCGTTGAAAGCCGAAAAGACTAGGAAAGATCCGAGGCTAGCATTGCAAGAATACGGGCCAGATGGGCAAAAGGTACAGCAGCGCGGAAAAAGCACCTATGGAAAGTGAGAAGGGATTATGAAGGGAGCATTGCAATATTAAGAGAAATAAATTCCACTCTCAGTGATCGGGTCTTTAAACAAGCCCGAGATGCTAGAACGGACAGAGAGCGCTGTTGTGATTCAATAGCCCGAATGGAAGAACAAATGGAGAGGTTCCAAGATCAGCTCGTTGACAACACTCAAGTATTGGGATTAAAGAATCAACGAATAGAACAGCTGTGTATGGAAAGGGATAGAATCAGGGGTAGGATCGATGAGATTGGGCGCTACATCACCACGTAGTGCCTAACATGTGAAGAAATGCCCCGTAATACCCTTTTTGCATCAGTCATGGGCTATGTCCACCGGATCATGGAGGAATTAAAAAGCTTGCAAAGTGGTCTAGCACCAAAACCCGCGGAAAGGCCGAACGATGCCTCGCGGGCACCAAAATTCAAGGCTTTAATGTATCCCTAGTTCAAGTCTGCACTTGTTTGGTTTTTAAAAGTCTGTTGTCTACCCCTCTGTTCTCTTTTCATATCAAACAATGTTAATAGTATGGAGTCTATATTTCGCTTGTCTATTTTTCTTCAAATGTGTAGCTTGTAATAACGTATTTTGGTAGTAAAATGCAAAATTGCATCTTTATTTTTGCTAAAGGCAGAACTACGCTCGGTCTGATTCATATGGGGACATGATACGTAGGCAATCCACATAAGATTCGACCACCACTAAAAGATAAAAAGAAGAGGCAAAGTGAATAAAGAAAGGACATAAGCCGGAATGACGCATGCAGTCAAAAGCAAAAACATGTTAGAAATGGTTAAACTGTCTAGGAACAATGCATTCCCCAATGTGAAATTGCAATATATGTTAAACTCTAACGCAAACAAGTTTGATTGTTTATATCAGAAAAAGAGATTTCAAAATAGTTAGCTCGTTAGAACAGTCTAGCAGATTACCATTACCACACAAGATCAAAAGGGCCCATTCCGGAAAGTATGTCTGGTTCGGACAAAAGTGCTGAGGAAGAAAAGTCGAAGATGCAAATGATGAAGGAGGAAGTGGACAGGTTGAGACAAGAGATTGCTGGGATGCACCTAGCCTGGGCTAAGGGACAAACACCACCAATACATCCCCCTACTCCTACCCTTTCACCAGCTCGGACTCCGGAACACCCGTCCACCGGTCCATCAACGAGCTTCCCCATTGCCCAATACTATCAAGGGGAAACTTCATATAACCCCCAAGCTTCACCACCTAAACAAAACCCTCCTCCACCAGCTGTTCCTGTTTTCGTGGCACCTCCACCTGCCACATTGCAAAAATCACCCGAGGAACCAGAGTTTCAGGTTCACGACAACCAGTACTATCTGCCTGAACTCACCTTCAAACCACTCGAGCCATACATTTACACCCCTCACCTTCAGTTCCTAACAGAAATTGAGAGGCCAGCTAAGAACCCGGAGCAGGATGAAGTGCTCCGTAAAGTGAAAAGCCTGGAGCAATCCTTCAGGAATATGCATGTATTGGGTAGCCAAGTTAGTGTGGCCTACAAAGATCTGTGTCCCTTCCCCGATGTTCAATTGCCGGCAGGTTTTTTGATGCCAAAGTTTGACTTATATGAGGGACATGGTGATCTCATAGCACATCTACGAGGTTTCTGTAGTAAGATGAGAGGGGCAGGTGGAAAGGATGAGTTGCTGATTGCTTATTTCGGTCAAAGTTTAAGCGGGTCCGCATTAGAATGGTACACGAGGCAGGATCCCAGCAGGTGGTATACTTGGGACGATCTAGCACAAGCATTTGCAGGTCATTTCCAGTATAACCTCGAGATCGTCCCCGACCGTCTCACACTGTTAAAACTTGAGAAAAAGCCTGGAGAGAGCTTCAGGGAATTCGGATTCCGTTGGAGAGAACAAGCAGCAAGAGTCGATCCGCCAATAAGGGAAGGTGAAATGGTGGACTACTTCTTACAAACTTTGGAGCCAACTTACTTTGGTCACCTGGTGACGTCAGTTGGTAAATCTTTCAATAAAGTAGTAAAAATGGGCGGCATGGTTGAAGAGGGACTCAGGTCCAACAAGATAATGAGTTATTCGGCGATCAAGGCCACAACTCAGGCTATCCAAAGAGGCACGGGAGGTGCGCTCGGGAAAAAGAAGATAGAGGAGGTTGCAACAGTCGAAGCAGGTACTTGGTCCAGATTAAGAGGTCCAGCCCCTTGCTACCAAACTAGACCCCATTACCCAAATTATCCACACAATCCATACAACTCTCCACAACCCTATTATCCACCACAAGAGTCCCATTTCTCCGTCCATCATGCCCAAACTTACACCCAGCCTCCGGCTCGTCCGCAATGGCGTGCGCCGGCTCCCCAACATACATATCCACCTCCCCAACACACATATCCACCTCTACAAAACACATATCCACCACCGAGAGCATACAGGAATCCTTCAGGGCCAAGTTTCCATGGAAATCAGGCTTTCAGGAATGAAAGGATACAGAAGCTGAGAACATTCACTCCGTTGGGAGAGACCTATACTACTCTGTTCCACAAGTTGAGACAGATAGGCTTATTAAATCCTGTTGAACCCAAATTGCCAAATCCCCTTCCCAGAAATCTGGACCATTCAGTAAGCTGTGAATATTGTTCGGGGGCTCCCGGGCATGATACTGAGAAGTGTTGGAAGTTGAAGACTGCCATACAAGATCTTATTGACACAAATAGGATCGAGGTTCAGGCACCAGAGGCACCCAACATCAATGAAAACCCGTTACCGGTGCACCATGAGGCCCACATGATCGAACTAGTGCACGAAGGGAGGGAAACTTAAAACACCCTCACAAACGGTAATGATGATTCGTTCCAGTCCGAACAAAAATTCGACCAGTGAAAAGGCAGTGGTACAGTTGGGAGAGGCAGATGACAAGCCATTTGTGGTAATGGGGAAAGTTTCGTCTGTTGCTGCGAAGAAGCCAGAGCCAGCCAAGGCAGTGCTGTAGGGAGTATCAAGCACACCAGTGTTGGTGGTAAAAGGGGTCCACGTGGAACCAGTTGTTATCAGGCCAGTCATGCAGTTGCCGATAACAAGTGAGAAAGTTGTGCCATGGAGCTACAGTCAAGTGATAGTGATGCATAAGGGGAAGGAGGTTGTGGAAGAAGTATGCAAGGCTCAAGGGTTAACTCGCTCGGGAAGGTGTTTTGTTCCCGCAGAATTGAGAAGGGCCAATCCTGTAACAATCAAGAAGCCAGTGACTGTCACACCTCCTTTTTGTGCGCCCGCCCCGAAGGATAAAAGCGCGAGGGAGTTTTTCCAATTTAAGTGACAATATTTGAAATGGGATTATTTATTTAATTTAGAGTCACCACTTGGGAAAGGTTTGGTTTTTGGTGTCCCAAGTCACCGGTTTATCTTGAATCCCAAATCGAGGAAATTTTCGACTTTTCCAAATGAAGTCTGCGAACCAGAAATTCTAAGTAAGGAATTCTGTTGACCCGAGGGAAGGTGTTAGGCACCCTCGAATCCCGTGGTTCTAGCACGGTTGCTTAAATTGTTATGATGGCTAAATATCTGATTTAAATACATGTTGTGACTTATGTGCTTTTATTAAAATTAAACAGCTTTTATTATTATCATTTTTTTTATAGAATTGCAACGTCGTGAAAATGTATCTCGAACCACGTCACAATCAATGCACCGTAGTTGTTAACACATTTCGACTCCGTTGAGATTCGGATCTGGGTCACATCAATGTGCACCCATGTTTAAGAAGGTTAAATTATTAAAGTCGCGCCTAAAGATCCTAACGCGTTATTATCTTTGGGGAAGGAGTGAGCTTTTTCTAGACAACCCATCCCAAATTAATGGGTTTATTATGGTCAATTGTTGAGGGCCCCGCGATGTGTATCTTTATTAGACGAGGCTCGTCTCATTACCTTTTAGAAGGATATCTTAAAGCGACTACATCTCTATTACATTTGTCTCTAAAAATAAAAAAATTAAAAAAAAAATACCAAACTTACTTGTTTAAGCAACTACATACCGAATCTTTACTATGTTTGACGAATCCGAATTTTTGTTAGATTACCTGATTGGTTGTTTGTGAGGTGAGAATTATTTCATGCCTTGTCTTCAAAGAATGAATAAGATTTGTTAATTTGATAAGGGAGATTGCAAGCAAACTAATAACATATACTAAATTTACATTAAACGACCCTCAAGTTTGAATTTTAAAATTAGCTTATTTGGGTTTGATAAATGAAATCGGCTATTTATTAAGAAAACTACTACTAAATGGATTCGAAAATGCCTATTAGTTTTCCTCAAAAGTCATCGCATTATTTCGAAACAACGAATCTATATTGAAACCCATATCGAACCTATATAGGAACAAGTAATCTAACAAGAGGGTTGGCATACATGATCACCCTGTTAACGTAACGCCACATGAGAATTAGTTTGGGGTACACTTATCTTGAAATCAAATGGGACCAAATATAACAGATTTGACAGTTCAGAGATCTAGACAAAAATACATACAGATGCTTGCTATGATTCTATGTTATAATGTCATAACTAAAACAAAACCTAATGGTTGTATGCATTGAAACACGTCTGATCTAACAAACAAATGCTATCTAATAGTTCATCTCAAATCAGAATGTATGTTAATTCATACAGAGTATTTGCAATTTGAAGTTAAACAAATACAGGCCAAACTAACATTTGACCTATTTTGAACACAAGTATTGTAAAGTAAACAGACATTCATTTCTTTATTTCTGCTTCAAACTTCAAACTTTCAACAACACATGGTTTCAGAAGTTGTGTACCTGGAAGTGTTTACAATTGAAGAAGAAGGGAAGTCAGCAGAGTAACAATGGCAACAAATGCAGCAGCAGTAATAGCAGGTAACCAATAGAACAAATCCCAGTGCAAGATGCAGTTAGAGCCGATGGAAAAATGGCAGAATGAAGCAATACCTAGTAGTATGGAATCAGAATTCAAGCATAACAAATCCAGAAATGAACTAATGCTACCACCAACCAGTAATCTCAGTCAGGACTCAAAAGAAATCAGTGTGGAGCAGGCAAGTCCAGACTAGTGAGAATCAAGATAACGATGGAAATGCAATTCCTATTTTTCTGTGTTATCACTCTCTCAATGTGTATCTGTATGTCCTCTCTATTTCTCTCTTCTTTTGAAATCTAGTGTCAATTTTCAGTCCCCCCCCCCAAAATCTGTCTGTGTTCCTCCCCCTTTTCTAATCGAAATTCCCCCCTTTTATAAGCCTAACACCAGCCCTTTAACAGCCTGTTAGACCAATCAGAAACCCTCCCATGTGATTCTGTTTTCTTTCCACTCAATTACTTAAAATAAAACCCCTCCCATGACATTCCCTGACAGTCCCCTTTCCCATTTTATTAACTAAAAGCAGACATGGGCAGTAGGAATATAATCTGACAGCATATGCTGTCAAACTATTTTAATCCAAAGGGGCCTTTATGCACATGTTGTGCACCAATGCACATGCCCTTCAATTCAGACTGTAACTAAACAAAAACATTCCTTTTACATTTCCGATTCAAATTAACAACTATAAGTAACTAAACTCAGTTCCTAATTGATTCAGGTAATGCTTAACAGAAGCAGGTCAATTTGTTATTGTTCAGACAGCTAAAACTAATTGACGACACATGTCTACTCGACTATACTAATCATAACATGTACAATCGAAACCATGATCAGATGTCTAACAGTATCGAACACATGACTCGAATCGTACTGACTAAGCAAAATTGTACTGGGGAATCAGTTAATCAGTCAAATTTGAGGTTTAATTGATTGCACAGCACATACACATATACACTTTATTAGTGAAAAATAGAAGAAGGACTCAATCACACACAGAGGTTCAGGCAAGGTGGACAGGACACAGTTGGTAAAATTCAAAACACAAATTAAACAAGACATTTTGCCAACGGACAGACCTTTAATCAACACATGAACTGAATAAAGAAAAAGGAAAAACAAACTCACCTTAAACCTCCGAAAAATCAGGAAGCCTTAGGTCGGATTTGCACAGACCCTTCTTGGGGTTGAACGGACTTTAATCGAAGTGTTTCTCAAATGAGAAACACTTCGATTAAGGTCCATTAGACCCTAATCACTTGGCTCAAACAGACACGGACCAGGCTTGGGGTTTCTAGGGTTCATAGATGGTAGATTTGGGATTTGGGTTTCCATGGTTAGATTCGGACCAAACCAAACATGGTTTGGTCACGAGGGAGGTCCGGGGACTATCTGGTACGAAACTGGGGTGCATCGGTGTAAGTTGAGGTTCTGCTCGAATCTTTAAATGAAGATTCGAGCAACTAGGATCTGATTCGAGGGACAAGGATAACAGATCTATGCTCAGGGTAATGAGGTGGTCCTATGGTGTCAAAGAGGGGGTCACCGGCGTCCATGCCGCCGGCTTTCATGGTGAAGGTGTACAGAGGCGGCTAGGGTTTGGGGGACTGTGGTGAGGACGATGGAAGGTAGGGGTATTTGGATAGGGGGTGGGGTACGAGTGGAAGCTTATATATGGAGTGGGTGAATGGATCCTGGCCGTCGGATGAGACACGATGAAGGGCCAGGATCCTTCAGCTAACGGGAAACGGTGTCGTTTCAAGTGCAAAGGGTTGGGGTTGGTCTGGGGTTGAACGGGTCGGGTTTATTCGTGGGTATGGGGAATGTGATCTTGGCCGTTGATCAATCTGAGATCAACGGCCCAGATCAAGACCATAGCAAAACGATGTCATTTGGAAGCTCTTGAAGTCGACTGGTCTTGGGCCGGGACAAGCAGATGCTTTTGGGCTCAAGTTGGTCATCAGTTTTAAAACGGGGATAGGCCCAATCTTAATTTCAGTCCAATTTTGCACTTCTTTCTCTTATATATATATATTTTAAAACAAAACCTAATTAAACAAAATTGAAATTCACTAATTAAACACTTAATACAATTATTTACACACATATATTAAAATATTTAAAGCAGGTATCAAACAAAACAACAATCACGGATAAAGATGCATATTTATGATTTTCCATTCAATAACCGGATTACGGTTCAAACTACGCGTGACACACACTTTTGGTATTTTGTTTTAGTGGAAATAAAAAATGGGCCAAAATCATAAATAATTGACAAAGTGCCACGTAAAAATCCAGAAATTGTACAGCGAGACCAATTGCTATTATTTCTGTTTCTTTTTGGAGTGATTGTCATGAAAACAAAAATCACATGCTCACAGCTGCCCCTCTTTGTTCGGAAACACGAAGAGTTTTCGTGCAAAGATAAAGTGAGCGGATATGAGCGATTTTTGCCTATTGGACTACTCCATGTGAAGCATGTTTTGAAAGATTTTACCGAACCTTTGCTTCAAAGATTTCCTACATATCCTGGGCTAAACAGGAATCAGGTCAATGTAGTTCGGGAAGCTTTGGTAGCTGGGACTACCATGGGATTGCAATGCTTGCTGTTACTGCTGTTGCTGTTGTCACCGCTGCTTTATTGACCGCCTTATTACAACCAAAGAAAGATTGAAACTGAACTAAATACTTATATGCATGTCAACTGCTAGTTACAAGATCCCTATCTATGATTCTTTTGCGACTTGATCTTGGGTCTTAGCTGATTTTGCTTGGAGACTTCGATCCGAATCTTGATGCTTGCGAGTTGTAGGTGCTTGTTTAATCTCTAGGATACTGAGTGAGACGCGACTGGCGGAGTTCGAGACCTTAATCAAATCATGGAACGATCCACCTTCCATTTTCTCCAGTATCTCGGGACATCTTCTTTTTGTCTTTTTCTTCTTTGATTCTGAGTTGAGACTCATCTCGTGGGTCGTTTCGATCCGTGTGGCTCGAGGTTAGACCTGCGGGAAAAAACAAACGAACAAAATTTTCTGCCCCAGTTTCACTAGGAAAAATTTCGTGAGTTATTTGCCAGGAAGTTCATAGGATTGATGAAGGAATTTGGACAATTTTAGTTTCCAAAATGCCCATTTTCGGAGTCAGATCCACAGTACGGCCACAAGATATGAGTGCTCAGTTTAGGGTTGGAGCCCTAAGGCTGGCGGGATGGAAATAGTTCAATTTAGGGTTGGAGCACTAATGCCAACTAGCTGGGGAGAAGTTCAGTTTAGAGTTGAAACTCTAATGCTGACCAACTGGGGAAAAGTTCAGCTTAGGGTTTAAAACCCTAAAGCTGACTAAAGGAAAAGTTCAGTTTAGGGTTTAAAACCCTAATGCTGACTAGAAATGGAAAAGTTCAGTTTAGGGTTTAAAACCCTAATGCTGACTAAAAGGAAAAGTTCAGTTTAGGGTTTTAAAACCCTAATGCTGACTGAAAGGAAAAGTTCAGTTTAGGGTTTTAAAACCCTAATGCTGACTGAAAGGAAAAAGTTCAGTTTAGGGTTTAAAACCCTAATGCTGACTAAATGGAAAAGTTTAGTTTAGGGTTTAAAACCCTAATGCTGACTGAATGGAAAAGTTCAGTTTAGGGTTTAAAACCCTAATGCTGACTGAATGGAAAAGTTCAGTTTAAGGTTTAAAACCCTAATGCTGACTGAAAGGAAAAAGTTCAGTTTAGGGTTTAAAACCCTAATGCTGACTGAATGGAAAAGTTCAGTTTAGGGTTTAAAACCCTAATGCTGACTGAATGGAAAAGTTTAGTTTAGGGTTTAAAACCCTAATGCTGACTAAATGGAAAAGTTCAGTTTAGGGTTTAAAACCCTAATGCTGACTGAATGGAAAAGTTCAGTTTAGGGTTTAAAACCCTAATGCTGACTGAATGGAAAAAGTTCAGTTTAGGGTTTAAAACTCTAATGTTGACTAAATGGAAAAGTTCAGTTAGGGTTTAAAACCCTAATGCTGACTGAATGGAAAAGTTCAGTTTAGGGTTTAAAACCCTAATGCTGACTGAATGGAAAAGTTCAGTTTAGGGTTTAAAACCCCAATGCTGACTGAATGGAAAAGTTCAGTTTAGGGTTTAAAACCCTAATGCTGACTGAATGGAAAAGTTCAGTTTAGGGTTTAAAACCCTAATGCTGACTGAATGGAAAAGTTCAGTTTAGGGTTTAAAACCCTAATGCTGACTGAATGAAAAAGTTCAGTTTAGGGTTTAAAACCCTAATGCTGACTAAAAGAGAAAGTTCAGCTTAGGGTTTAAAACCCTAATGCTGCCTAAATGGAAAGGTTCAGTTTAGGGTTTAAAACCCTAATGCTGACTAAGGGAAAAAGTTCAGTTTTAGGGTTTAAAACCCTAATGCTGACTGAAGGAAAGAGTTCAGTTTAGGGTTTAAAACCCTAATGCTGACTAAAGGAAAAATTCAGTTTAGGGTTTAAAACCCTAATGCTGACTAAATAAAAAGTTCAGTTTAGGGTTTAAAACCCTAATGCTGACTGGCTGGAAAGAGTTCAGTTCAAGGTTTAAAACCCTAATGCTGACTGAATGGAAAAGTTCAGTTTAGGGTTTAAAAACCTAATGCTGATCAAAGGAAAAAGTTCAGTATAAGGTTTAAAACCCTAATGCTGACTAAAGGAAAGAGTTCAGTTTAGGGTTTAAAACCCTAATGCTGACTAAAAGAAAAGTTCAGTTTAGGGTTTAAAACCCTAATGCTGACTAAACGAAAGAGTTCAGTTTAGGGTGTAAAACCCTAATGCTGACTAAAGGAAAGAGTTCAGTTTAGGGTTTAAAACCCTAATGCTGACTAAAGGAAAGAGTTCAGTTTAGGGTTTAAAACCCTAATTCTGACTAAAGGAAAGAGTTAAGTTTAGGGTTTAGAACCCTAATGCTGACTAGAAATGGAAAAGTTCAGTTTAGGGTTTTAAAACCCTAATGTTGAATGAAAGGAAAAAGTTCAGTTTAGGGTTTAAAACCCTAATGCTGACTGAAAGGAAAAAGTTCAGTTTAGGGTTTAAAACCCTAATGCTGACTAAATGGAAAAGTTCAGTTTAGGGTTTAAAACCCTAATGCTGACTGAATGGAAAAGTTAAGTTTAGACTGAATGGAAAAGTTCAGTTTAGGGTTTAAAACCCTAATGCTGACTGAATGGAAAAGTTCAGTTTAGGGTTTAAAACCCTAATGCTGACTGAAAGGAAAAAGTTCAGTTTAGGGTTTAAAACCCTAATGCTGACTGAAAGGAAAAAGTTCAGTTTAGGGTTTAAAACCCTAATGTTGACTGAATGGAAAAGTTCAGTTTAGGGTTTAAAACCCTAATGCTGACTGAATGGAAAAGTTCAGTTTAGGGTTTAAAACCCTAATGCTGACTGAATGGAAAAGTTCAGTTTAGGGTTTAAAACCCTAATGCTGACTAAATGGAAAAAGTTCAGTTTAGGGTTTAAAACCCTAATGCTGACTGAAATGGAAAAGTTCAGTTAGGGTTTAAAACCCTAATGCTGACTAAATGGAAAAGTTCAGTTTAGGGTTTAAAACCCTAACGCTGACTGAATGGAAAAGATCAGTTTAGGGTTTAAAACCCTAATGCTGACTGAATGGAAAAGTTCAGTTTAGGGTTTAAAACCCTAATGCTGACTAAATGAAAAGTTCAGTTTAGGGTTTAAAACCCTAATGCTGACTGAATGAAAAAGTTCAGTTTAGGGTTTAAAACCCTAATGCTGACTAAAAGAGAAAGTTCAGCTTAGGGTTTAAAACCCTAATGCTGCCTAAATGGAAAGGTTCAGTTTAGGGTTTAAAACCCTAATGCTGACTAAGGGAAAAAGTTCAGTTTTAGGGTTTAAAACCCTAATGCTGACTGAAGGAAAGAGTTCAGTTTAGGGTTTAAAACCCTAATGCTGACTAAAGGAAAAATTCAGTTTAGGGTTTAAAACCCTAATGCTGACTAAATAAAAAGTTCAGTTTAGGGTTTAAAACCCTAATGCTGACTGGCTGGAAAGAGTTCAGTTCAAGGTTTAAAACCCTAATGCTGACTGAATGGAAAAGTTCAGTTTAGGGTTTAAAAACCTAATGCTGATCAAAGGAAAAAGTTCAGTATAAGGTTTAAAACCCTAATGCTGACTAAAGGAAAGAGTTCAGTTTAGGGTTTAAAACCCTAATGCTGACTGGCTGGAAAGAGTTCAGTTCAAGGTTTAAAACCCTAATGCTGACTGAATGGAAAAGTTCAGTTTAGGGTTTAAAAACCTAATGCTGATCAAAGGAAAAAGTTCAGTATAAGGTTTAAAACCCTAATGCTGACTAAAGGAAAGAGTTCAGTTTAGGGTTTAAAACCCTAATGCTGACTAAAAGAAAAGTTCAGTTTAGGGTTTAAAACCCTAATGCTGACTAAACGAAAGAGTTCAGTTTAGGGTTTAAAACCCTAATGCTGACTAAAGGAAAAGAGTTCAGTTTAGGGTCTAAAACCCTAATACTGACTGAAGGAAAAGAGTTCAGTTTAGGGTTTAAAACCCTAATTCTGACTAAAGGAAAGAGTTCAGTTTAGGGTTTAAAACCCTAATGCTGACTAGAAATGGAAAAGTTCAGTTTAGGGTTTAAAACCCTAATGCTGACTAAAAGGAAAAGTTCAGTTTAGGGTTTTAAAACCCTAATGCTGACTGAAAGGAAAAGTTCAGTTTAGGGTTTTAAAACCCTAATGCTGACTGAAAGGAAAAAGTTCAGTTTAGGGTTTAAAACCCTAATGCTGACTAAATGGAAAAGTTCAGTTTAGGGTTTAAAACCCTAATGCTGACTGAATGGAAAAGTTAAGTTTAGGGTTTAAAACACTAATGCTGACTGAATGGAAAAGTTCAGTTTAGGGTTTAAAACCCTAATGCTGACTGAAAGGAAAAAGTTCAGTTTAGGGTTTAAAACCCTAATGTTGACTGAATGGAAAAGTTCAGTTTAGGGTTTAAAACCCTAATGCTGACTGAATGGAAAAGTTTAGTTTAGGGTATAAAACCATAATGCTGACTAAATGGAAAAGTTCAGTTTAGGGTTTAAAACCCTAATGCTGACTGAATAAAAAAGTTCAGTTTAGGGTTTAAAACCCTAATGCTGACTGAAAGGAAAAAGTTCAGTTTAGGGTTTAAAACCCGAATTCTGACTAAATGGAAAAGATCAGTTAGGGTTTAAAACCCTAATGCTGACTAAATGGAAAAGTTCAGTTTAGGGTTTAAAACCCTAATGCTGACTGAATGGAAAAGATCAGTTTAGGGTTTAAAACCCTAATGCTGACTGAATGGAAAAGTTCAGTTTAGGGTTTAAAACCCTAATGCTGACTAAATGAAAAGTTCAGTTTACGGTTTAAAACCCTAATGCTGACTGAATGAAAAAGTTCAGTTTAGGGTTTAAAACCCTAATGCTGACTAAAAGAGAAAGTTCAGCTTAGGGTTTAAAACCCTAATGCTGCCTAAATGGAAAAGTTCAGTTTAGGGTTTAAAACCCTAATGCTGACTGAATGGAAAAGTTTAGTTTAGGGTTTAAAACCATAATGCTGACTAAATGGAAAAGTTCAGTTTAGGGTTTAAAACCCTAATGCTGATTGAATGGAAAAGTTCAGTTTAAGGTTTAAAACCCTAATGCTGACTGAAAGGAAAAAGTTCAGTTTAGGGTTTAAAACCTGAATTCTGACTAAATGGAAAAGTTCAGTTAGGGTTTAAAACCCTAATGCTGACTAAATGGAAAAGTTCAGTTTAGGGTTTAAAACCCTAATGCTGACTGAATGGAAAAGATTAGTTTAGGGTTTAAAACCCTAATGCTGACTGAATGGAAAAGTTCAGTTTAGGGTTTAAAACCCTAATGCTGACTCAATGAAAAGTTCAGTTTAGGGTTTAAAACCCTAATGCTGACTGAATGAAAAAGTTCAGTTTAGGGTTTAAAACCCTAATGCTGACTAAAAGAGAAAGTTCAGTTTAGGGTTTAAAACCATAATGTTGACTGAATGGAAAAGTTCAGTTTAGGGTTTAAAACCCTAATGTTGACTGAATGGAAAAGTTTAGTTTAGGGTTTAAAACCATAATGCTAACTGAAATGGAAAAAGTATAGTTTAGGGTTTAAAACCCTAATGCTGACTGAATGGAAAAGTTCAGTTTAGGGTTTAAAACCCTAATGCTGACTGAAAGGAAAAAGTTCAGTTTAGGGTTTAAAACCCGAATTCTGACTAAATGGAAAAGTTCAGTTAGGGTTTAAAACCCTAATGCTGACTAAATGGAAAAGTTCAGTTTAGGGTTTAAAACCCTAACGCTGACTGAATGGAAAAGATCAGTTTAGGGTTTAAAACCCTAATGCTGACTGAATGGAAAAGTTCAGTTTAGGGTTTAAAACCCTAATGCTGACTAAATGAAAAGTTCAGTTTAGGGTTTAAAACCCTAATGCTGACTGAATGAAAAAGTTCAGTTTAGGGTTTAAAACCCTAATGCTGACTAAAAGTGAAAGTTCAGCTTAGGGTTTAAAACCCTAATGCTGCCTAAATGGAAAGGTTCGGTTTAGGGTTTAAAACCCTAATGCTGACTAAGGGAAAAAGTTCAGTTTTAGGGTTTAAAACCCTAATGCTGATTGAAGGAAAGAGTTCAGTTTAGGGTTTAAAACCCTAATGCTGACTAAAGGAAAAATTCAGTTTAGGGTTTAAAACCCTAATGCTGACTAAATGAAAAGTTCAGTTTAGGGTTTAAAACCCTAATGCTGACTGGCTGGAAAGAGTTCAGTTCAAGGTTTAAAACCCTAATGTTGACTGAATGGAAAAGTTCAGTTTAGGGTTTAAAAACCTAATGCTGATCAAAGGAAAAAGTTCAGTATAAGGTTTAAAACCCTAATGCTGACTAAAGGAAAGAGTTCAGTTTAGGGTTTAAAACCCTAATGCTGACTAAAAGAAAAGTTCAGTTTAGGGTTTAAAACCCTAATGCTGACTAAAGGGAAAGTTCAGTTTAGGGTTTAAAACCCTAATGCTGACTAAAGGAAAGAGTTCAGTTTAGGGTTTAAAACCCTAATGCTGACTAAAGGAAAGAGTTCAGTTTAGGGTTTAAAACCCTAATTCTGACTGAATGGAAAAAGTTCAGTTTAGGGTTTAAA
This sequence comes from Nicotiana tabacum, assembly GCF_000715075.1. Lineage (NCBI taxonomy): Eukaryota > Viridiplantae > Streptophyta > Magnoliopsida > Solanales > Solanaceae > Nicotiana > Nicotiana tabacum. Next base: position 15,546,352 of record NC_134085.1, read on the forward strand.
ACCCTAATGCTGACTAAAGGAAAGTTCAGTTTAGGGTTTAAAACCCTAATGCTGACGAAAAGAAAAGTTCAGTTTAGGGTTTAAAACCCTAATGTTGACTGAAGGAAAGAGCTCAGTTTAGGGTTTAAAACCCTAATGCTGACTAAATGAAAAGAGTTCAGTTTAGGGTTTAAAACCCTAATGCTGACTAACTGGAAAGAGTTCAGTTTAAGGTTTAAAACCCTAATGCTGACTAAAGGAAAGAGTTCAGTTTAGGGTTTAAAACCCTAATGCTGACTAAAAGAAAAGTTCAGTTTAGGGTTTAAAACCCTAATGCTGACTAAAAGAAAAGTTCAGTTTAGGGTTTAAAACCCTAATGCTGACTGAAGGAAAGAGCTCAGTTTAGGGTTTAAAACCCTAATGCTGACTAAATGGAAAGAGTTTAGTTTAGGGTTTAAAACCCTAATGCTGACTAACTGGAAAGAGTTCAGTTCAAGGTTTAAAACCCTAATGCTGACTGAATGGAAAAGTTCAGTTTAGGGTTTAAAACCCTAATGTTGATCAAAGGAAAAAGTTCAGTTTAGGGTTTTAAACCCTAATGCTGACTAAAAGAAAAGTTCAGTTTAGGGTTTAAAACCCTAATGCTGACTGAAAGGAAAAAGTTTAGTTTAGGGTTTTAAAACCCTAATGCTGACTGACTGAAAACAAAGTTCGAGGATACTAACTGACCTCTTTTTTTGAATTTTCTTGTTTTAGTAGAAGATAAAAAGGAGTCCCGTGGAAACTTACCTTTCGAGTGAATTCCTTATTGCCAAACTATTTCTTGTACCCATGTACCTTCTTCTTTGGGTGACACCTGCTTCTTGCACGGTTGTCTTGGATTATACAAGTTTTAACTTTTCAAACAAAGAACAATTGTTAGTCCGGAAATGACGGTTGGTTCGGTGACCTTGATCGTTCCAGTTGCTTTGTTGCGTCCTTATTTCTGTTGCGAAGTCCTGCCATTAATTGGATTCAAATGGCGAAACCCTTTAGACTGCTCAGGCTTGTATTTCCAGATTCTGTGATAATTTGCCTTGTAAGGCTCCTCTTTTTTTTTTTTGTGTCCCATTTTGCTTGGAGATTTTCAACGGGGATGTTATTGGAGGTATTCTGTGGGGATTTGTACAAAGGGAAGCTCTGTGAGGGAATATCTACAAAATGGATTCTTTGTGTGGATTTTTGTACAACAGGGACATGCTGGGGATTTGTCTCAAAGCGGACTTTCCAGGATTTGTTGGTGTAAGCTTGTAGATTTTTACAAAAAGGGACTCGCTGGGGATGTGCTGGGGAAATCCCCTCTTTTTTCTTCTTTTTTTTATTAACAAGGGAAGACCCTGGGGGGATCTGTACAAGAGAATATCTGTGTGGATTTTGCTGGAGCAGACCTTTTGGAGAATATTTACAAAGTGGATTCTTTGTGCGGATTCGTACAAAGGGAAGCCTTGTGGGGATTTGTCCGAGGCGGACTTGCTGGGGAAATTTCTCTCTTTCCTCTTTACTTCGAACGCCGTCAAACATCATGATTCATCAGGTTTGGACAGACGTACCAACGAAACGAGGTGTTTTCCTTCATGAAACGGAATTCCGTGAAACCAAACCTGCCACCTGTCCTTTCCGGTATATCTGGAACTTGGGGTTAAACATGAAAGGGATTCGGAGAAAAACAAAGAAAGGAGAAAGCGAATTTCAGAAAAGGAGTGTCCCTTTCGGGACGAGAAAAACTTATCTGAGGAAGACAATGCTGGCTTTAAATGGACATGACATGCTCTTTGGACTGGATGCCTGACCTTCAATGAACTTGCGTTTCCTTGAACCAAGACGGATCTGATGATTCCAAACCGGTGGGACTTTGTCGAGACCTCCTTGGGTGGAGTCATTCTTTCGACCAACAGCGCCCTTTGCGGGTTTTCGCTGGCTGACCTCTCTCATTTCTCTTCTTGTCATCGCTTGACACTCTTTGCGAGTTTTTACTAAACAAACTCTCTCATTTTGGTTTCTCTACTCCCGTCGCCTCGCTGTGCCCGAAGGTTTTCACAGACGAGACTCTCATTTTATCTCTCTCAATTTAGAGTGTGCCGGCCTCCATTCGTGACGCTTCTTGGTTTCCTGCTGTCTTTGGTAATTGATCTGAGGGCTTGTGCTTGGTAAAGAGAGGTAGATGATACTAACTTCTAAACCACTTGACATGCCCCGGTTTCAATTTCAGGGTAAATGGGATTTTATTGTTGGTGTGACTGAACCTCAGGGAGAGGCTGCCTACGTATCCTTTCGGAATCAAGTCAAACGTAGTTCAGGCCTCAATCAATGTTTTGTTTTGTTTTTTTTTTTTTGTAGAGAGGATTGGGTAGTGTTTGGGAGTAGTGGGAATAAAAACCTTCAGCATTTCAAATGTGTCAGGATTGCCGAGGCGTCACTCAGACGTAGTATCTCTTGACTGCATCTGCATTTACTGTTGTTTCGGGGTCATTTCCTTCGATATCACCTAGATACAATGCTCCTCTCGGCAATATTTTTCTGATGATGTATGGGCCTTTCCAATTTGGAGCAAATTTCCCTTTCGCTTCCTGGTGATGTGGCAGAATACGCCTCAGTACCAACTGACCTACTTTGAAATTCCTGGGTCGGACTTTCTTGTTGTAAGCACGGGCCATTCTTCGCTGGTACAACTATCCGTGACAAACCGCGGCCATTCGCTTCTCATCGATCAAAGTCAATTGCTCTAACCGAGTCCTGACCCACTCGCTGTCTTCAATTTCTGCTTCAACAATGGTTCGAAGCGAAGGGATTTCTACTTCTGCTGGTATCACAGCCTCGGTCCCATAAACCAAAAGATAAGGAGTTGCTCCTACTGACGTGCATACCGTAGTACGGTACCCCAACAACGCAAATGGTAACTGCTCGTGCCACTATCAGGAACTTTGGATCGTTTTCCTCAAAATCTTCTTGATGTTTTTGTTTGCCGCTTCCACAGCACCATTGGCCTTCGGCCGATAAGGAGTAGAATCCATATGCGTTATCTTGAATTGCTCGCATACATCTCCCATCAAGTGACTGGTCAAGTTTGTTGCGTTATCTGTAATGATAGTCGCAGGAATACTAAAATGACAGATAAGATTTGAGTGTACAAAATCCACTACAACTTTTTTAGTGACCGACTTGAGAGTGACAGCCTCTACCCATTTTGTGAAGTAGTCGATGGCAACCAGTATAAATCTATGTCCATTTGAAGCCTTTGGCTCGATTGGTCCAATGACGTCCATGCCCTAGGCGACAAATGGCCAAGGTGCCGACATGGGATGCAGTTCCGTGGGAGGTGCATGAATCAAATCACCGTGCACCTGACACTGATGACACTTCCGAACGAAGCTAAAGCAGTCCTTTTCCATGGTCATCCAGTAATAACTTGCTCGAAGGATTTTCTTTGCTAAGACATACCCGTTCATGTGAGGTCCGCACACACCTGCGTGTACTTCATGCATAATCTTTCTCGCCTACTCGGCGTCGACACATCTTAGTAGGTTGAGGTCTGGGGTCCTCTAGTACAACAATTCACCGCTCAGAAAGAAACCACTTGCATGCCTCCTAATGGTTCTCTTTTGATCTCCAGTAGCATGCTCGGGGTATTCTTGTGTCTTCAGGAACCTCCTGATGCCGTGGTACCAAGGTTGTGTATCTGCTCCTACCTCGATTACGTTGTAGTAACCGTGTCTTTCCTTGATTTGGATTTCCAAAGGATCGACATGGGCGTTGCCCGGGTAGGGTAGCATTGAAGCCAGGGTAGCAAGTGCGTCCGCCAGTTCATTGTGACACCTCGGGATATACCTGAACTCTATTGATGTAAAGCGCTTGCCGAGGTCCTCCACATGCTGTCGGTAAGGGATAAGCTTGACATCCCGAGTTTCCCATTCACCTTGGACTTGCCGGATAATCAGGTCAGAATCTCCCATAATTAGTAAGTCTTCGACATCCTGATCGATTGCCATATGCATGCCCATGATGCAGGCTTCATACTTAGTTGTATTGTTTGTGCAAAAGAAGCGTAGTCTAGCTGTGGCTGGATAATGCTGACCCGAAGGTGAAATCAAAATTGCCCCGATCCCTACACCTTTGGCATTCATGGCTCCATCAAAGAACATCTTCCAAACATGAGCGTCCTCCGAGACCACTTCTATGGTGTTTACTTCTTCATCTGGAAAGTAGGTACTCAATGGCTGGTATTCCTCATCGACCGGATTTTCGGCCAAGTGATCTGCTAGCGCCTGGGCTTTCATTGTCGTGCGAGTAACATAGACTATGTCGAATTCGGTAAGCAAGATTTGCCACTTAGCCAGTCTTCCAGTAGGCATTGGTTTCTGAAATATATACTTCAAAGGATCCAACCTGCTTATGAGGAAAGTAGTGTGGGCTTGAAGATAATGTCTCAGCTTTTGAGCAACCCATGTCAGAGCGCAACATGTTCTTTCCAGCAGAGTGTACTTGGCCTCATAGCCGGTGAATTTCTTGCTCAAGTAGTAGATTGCTTGCTCCTTCTTTCCGGTTATGTCATGTTGCCCGAGGACGCAACCGAAAGAGTTCTCCAAGACTGTCAGATACAAGAACAGTGGTCTCTCTGGCTCTGGCGGGACCAAAACTGGGGGATTCGAAAGGTATTCTTTGACTTTATCAAAGGCTTCTTGACACTCAGCTGTCCATTTGATAGCCGCATCTTTCCTTAACAACTTGAATATGGGATCACACGTGCTTGTCAGCTGGGCAATAAACCGATTGATGTAGTTCAGCCTGCCCAACAAACTCATCACGTCTTTCTTCATTCTCGGGGGAGGTAGATCTCTGATAGATTTTATCTTAGTTGGATCTAGTTCGATACCTCTCCTACTTACGATGAAGCCCAAAAGTTTGCCCGACAGAACTCCGAAAGCACATTTGGCTGGGTTCAGCTTCAAGTCATACTTCCTTAATCTCTCGAAGAACTTCCTCAAGTCTTGGATGTGATTATCCCGCGTCCTGGACTTGACTATCACGTCGTCCACGTACACCTCTATTTCCTGATGCATCATGTCGTGAAAAATGGCGGTCATGGCCCTCATGTAAGTAACCCCAGCATTCTTCAGACCAAATGGCATGACCCGATAACAGTAGGTGCCCCAAGGCGTGGTGAAGGCAGTTTTCTCGGCGTCTTCTTCATCCATCAATACCTGATGATATCCAGCGTAACAATCTACGAAAGACTGTATCTCGTGTTTGGCGCAATTATCAACGAGGATGTGGATGTTGGGCAGTGGGAAATTATCTTTGGGACTTGCTCTATTCAAATCTCGGTAATCTACACATACCCGAGTTTTCCCGTCCTTTTTCGGTACTGGAACCACATTTGCCAACCATGTTGTATACTGGACTACCCGAATCACTCCCGTTTTCAGTTGTTTGGTGATCTCCTCTTTAATCTTGTCCCTGACCTCAGTTTTGAACTTTCGTTGCTTTTGTTGAACTGGAGGACAATCAGGATGAATCGGCAATTTATGAACCACTAGACCAACACATAGTCCTGGCATGTCATCGTATGACCAAGCAAACACGTCTTTAAATTCAAAAAGAAGTTGAATTATCGCATCTCGCATTTTCTTGTCCGTGTGAATGCTTATTTTGGTCTCCCGGATTTCTTCAGGAGTACCTAAATTAACCGGTTCGGTGTCATTCAGATTCGGCTTAGGTTTATTCTCAAAATGTTCCAACTCTCGGTTTATTTCCCTAAAAGCTTCTTCTTCATCATATTCTGGTTCTGGGTTCATTAATTCACAGTTAAATAGCTCGTTGTGATCTGGGCGTGAAGTCCGCAAGCATGTCATATTTAAAGCCGCATTATTATAACTGAAAGGAAAGATAAAAAGGAAAAATAACAAAAATCAGAACAAAAGAAAAAATGGGAAAGAAATGATGATTTTTTTTTTCTTTGGGAAGTTGGAAGACAACAATGTTTACAACTTAGGAATTCAAAACAACAATTGAAAGGAAGAAAACATTCAAGTTATGTCCTGAAGATAACTTGTGACACAGGAAAGGTGGCAGGACAGGTCTACCCGGACTTCCGTCTAGTCGGGAATGGCGTGGCCTCCCAGTTTCGAAGTTTAGCGTTCGGCCCCACGTACAGCATCTCAGCACTGCTTGTGCCTTCACCTGGTTGAACCATGTGAGTCTCGTAGAGCATTTCTCTCATTGCCCCACATATCTCCTCAATTTCCTCAGCTGTGAAGACCTCATCGTCTTCTTCTTCGGTGTATCTTGGCCTGATGAAGGTTTCATATAAACCCGGCAATGGTCGAGGTAACTTCCAACCCTCATTTTTCCTTTTCTTTGCCCACTCTTCATCTCCTGGAGTGGGTTTGAAACCTAGTCCAAAAGGTTTCTTGGTGGTCGGCAAGGTGATAGGTTCGGTTATTCCCTGCAAAGTTCGTCCAAGCCCTTTCCCCGGCCTAAATCCGTGCCGGATCATCTCTTTGGCCACCATAACCGAGGCGTTAGACAAGAAAGGCTGGGGGCAGGGTATTCCCTCTTCATGTTGCTCTGCTAGTACAATCTCGAAAGCTTGATAGACCGTATGTTCGCTCCCTCCTCTTGGTTCAAGATATGGGATGGATGGGTCCCGATAAATAGCATGCTCGTCTTCTCCATGGACCACGATCTCTCGGTCTTCGTACTCAAACTTCACCATCTGGTGAAGAGTGGAAGAGGCACATCTCCTGCCGCATGGATCCAAGGTCTGCCGAGGAGGAAATTGTAGGATGTATCCATGTCGAGCACCTGGAAGGTTACTTCAAACTCGACTAGTCCTATGACCAACAACAGGTCTATCTCCCCCATGGTATCTCTCTTGATGCCGTCGAAAGCCCTTACGCAGACATTGTTGGGTCGGATTCTTCCAGTCCCAATTTCCATTCTTTGTAGCGTGGAGAGCGGGCAAATGTCAACACCTGAACCCCCATCCAACATTACCCGCTTGACATAGTAGTCCTCGCATTTAACTATTAGATGCAAGGCCTTGTTGTGTGCCACCCCTTCTGGGGGTAGATCGTTCTTGCTGAAAGAGATTTGGTTAACAACGAAGAACCTTTCTGTCATTCGCTCCAGTTGTTCAACTGAGGTTTCAGCTGGCACGTATGCTTCATTCAGGGTCTTTAGTAAGATCTTTTGATGCTCGGCCGACCTCATCAACAATGATAGCATGGACACTTGCTCGGGGTACTTGCGCAGTTGATCTATCACTTCGTAATCCGGCATTTTCATTTGTTGGAAGAAAACTTCCGCTTCTTCAACGCTTACGGGCTTCTTTGGTGGGAAGCGCCTTTGTGTGGCGTTGTTCAGCTCTTGGGTATTTGAATACCTTCCAATGAAAGTATTTTCTGGAAGTTCTCCCATGACCTCTTTACCTTTGTACATTACCAAAGTCTTTTGATAATTCCACGGCACTGTGGACGGATTGGTCATCGGCTTTTGTGGCACGCGTCCGATAACCACTGGCTCATTCAGCCGAGGTGGTTGAATCGTCCCCCGGACCACATAGGCCCCTTTTGGCATGTACATAGGTTTTGCCTTTTTTATCCCGAAGTTCTGCGGCTTCTCTGATCGACCTCGTGGTATGTAAAGAACTCCATCCTTTACCGGTACCACTTTCTTCACCAACTTCTTTTTAGGCTCGCTCTTTACAGCATTGGTCTTTTCCCCTTTTTCTGGTTTCTGTGCTGTTTCGGGCTTTTCCCTTGCGTCAACAATGGCGATTATAGCTTTCAAAGCAGGGTCGAATTCTTTGTCTTCGCAAATCATTCCGACCAGCGGCCCATTATTGTGAGCAGGCAATGGATTGGTAGTCACATTTGGGACCTCCTCGTCCCTTAGCACTATTTTCCCTTGCTCTATCAAATTCTCGACCACTCTTTTCAACAACCAGCAGTCATTCGTATCGTGTCCCTCGGCCCATGAATGATAGGTGCATCTGACTCCAGCTTTGTAAGAAGGTGACGTCGTGTTTTGCCTCGTTTGAGGGATTGGTTGCAAGAAACCCAACTGGACTAGCTTCGGGAACAAAGTAGAGTATGGTTCACCGATGGGCGTGAAAGTCCGCCTTCGAGGTGGCTCCTGAGGGCGGAAGTTATTCTGCGGGGGTTGTGGGTTATAGTGGTTACGGTAAGGAGGCTGATTTCTGGGAGGTGGAGCTTGGCCTCGGTTGGCTTGTTGCGGCGGATGGGCATAAGGTTGGGCATTCATGACCATATAGGGTTGATGAGCATATGCCAGATTTGAGTGGGGATAGTAGTGTTGTGGGGTTCTTTCCGGAAAACGGGGCCTGGGATGACGATATTCCCTTGCTTCCGAGGCTGCCATGGTCGTTTCTTCCTTTTTCTTCCCTCTTGCCATTCCTCCGGACCCGCTTTGGACGGCTTGGGAGGTCGCCCTTATGGCTGCTTGACTCAGGATCCTACCTGTTTTCAGACCATTCTCCACCATCTCTCCAATCTTAATCGCTTCCGCGAATGGCTTTCCCATGGCTGACATCATGTTTTGGAAATAATCGAACTCTTGAGCCTGGAGAAAAGTAGTGACCATTTCTACCTCATCCATGGGAGGCTTCACCCTCGATGCCTGCTCACGCCACTTAATAGCATATTCTCTGAAGCTTTCTGAAGGTTTCTTCTTCAAATTCGACAGAGAATTTCGGTCTGGTGCAATGTCGATGCTATACTGGAATTGTTTCACAAAATATCTGGCGAGATCATCCCATATATGCCATCGGGACATTTCCTGGTCCATATACCATTCCGAGGCTATCCCTACTAGACTTTCCCCAAAATATGCCATTAGCAGTTCCTCTTTTCCGCCGGCTCCCCGCAATTGGTTGCAATATTTCTTAAGATGTGCAATAGGGTCACCGTGTCCATCATATTTCTCAAACTTTGGGGTCTTGAAACCCACTGGCAGGTGCACGTGAGGGAACATGCATAGATCGGTGTAAGAGACGCTTTTCTGTCCGCTCAAACCTTGCATGTTCTTCAAACTCTGTTCAAGGCTTCTCATCCTTTTGGCCATCTCATTTTGTTCAGCAATTCTGGGGTTATGATCTTGCCCAGATGCAAGCTCGCACTGAGGCTATGGAGGAAAAGTGTTGGTGGCGAACCGAGTTGGTTCCATTGAGAGAGACGGTGCTTGGAACGTGAACGAGGACGAGTCAAAATTCGATTTGTATATAGCAGGTTGTGCTGTGATCGGACAAGGTGGTGCAGCAAAGTTGTTTGTGTTTACTTCTGCTGCTGACACTCGGGGATGAGAATCAGAGGGCGATCCAGCAGAGAAGGCCGAGATGGTTGGGTACCCGAGTGGGGCGGCAGGATAGCTTATGGGGACATTAGAAGTCCCGCTTGTCCTGGAAAACAATTCAGGGAATCCAGGGACGACACTTGGCGGTTCTTTTCCGTTATTCCAGTCGTCCAGCATTTCCAATATGCGGAGTCGTAGGATTCTATTTTCTTCCGCAGTTGCGGATTTAGATGTGAGGACGGCTGAGATCAAGCTCTCCTCGGAAACAGGGATTGTTGGCAACGGAATTTCTGAAGACATTTCCACACTTCCTTTTGACCTGGTGAAGTAAGTGTGAGTACTGCTTTCGGTCTTAACAACAGGTAGTTGAACACTTCTCTTTGACCTCGTGAAGTATGAGTGTGAGGCCAGACTTTCACCAAACCAACCGTCTTTTCCAAAAACCTGGACGAACTCAACGACAAACGAGTGGTTAATTCGAAATAAATAATAGATAGGCAACCTCACGTTGAGCATGATGCACCTATACAGTTAAGTGAATTCTACATGTTTGCGACGAAAGCATGCGTCATTCCGGCATTCTTTTTAGTTTTCCCTTTTCTTATCATTTTTTCTTCTCTTTTTGTTTTTCTTTTATGTTTTTATTTTGCGGTAAAAAATGCGACCGGATCCGATAAGGATTGCCTACGTATCACGACGCTACGTGAATCAGATCATTACGTAGTTCAAAAACACAAATGAGCGTAAAAGAAACAACCTTTTTATTGTTGAAACGGTCTGTTACAAACTACATTGTGCAAAAGAAAGAGCAAACTTTGAAAATAAACCTAGACTCAAAATAGACTAAAATCACCCTGATGGGGAAAAACAGGCAGAAGATGCTAAGATACAGACTGGACTTATGAATACATTATGGTTTTGAAAATGGGTGACCGCGGGGCATTGTTCGGCCTTGCCGCGGTCCTAGGTGTGAGATCCCTCTCAAGCTGCTCCAGTTCATGCATGGTCTGCTTGACATAACCTATCACTGCCGAGAGGACGGTAACACTGGTCATGTTCTCACATCGTAGACATCGTCTGGTGATTTCATGGGCAATGGCCTTGATCCTATATCTCGTTAGCTTCTTCTCTATGAGTAGGCGTCTTATCTGATCGCTACACATCTTGAATACCTGAGAATCCTGTATATGCTGGTTCTTCAGTTGCCGTACTTCTAACTTCATCTGGGCTAACAAGTCGTGCCAGTATCTGCTCTCAATTTGGAAATCCTTGGCCTGATTAGCTGCTTTGATCTCAAGTGTAGCCATCTCTCTCTTCATTTTAGCAACAGTCTTCTCGTGGTCGCCTTTCAATTGATTCAAGTAACGGCGATGCTTATCTGCTCTTGTATCCCACTGTGCCCTGATCTCTGCCATGACGTTTTTAGATTTCTCTAAACCCTCTTGCCATTCCCTGACTTCGCTTATTAGCCTTTTTATCAACTGCTCATCTGATCGACGCCTTGGCTGTTTATCCGCATCCATCCTTATCTATTTTATCTGGGCTCTGAGCATTTCGTTTTCCTGAATTAACCTGTTCCGCTCTCCCAGATCGGTAGCAACTTGCACGTTGTGCTCATATTTCAAGCTTTCCACTTGTTGCTTCAACCTGCTGATTTCGGCGCAATAGCCTCTTTCTTTTGCTAACCAATCCCACTGCTTTCGCGACGATTCGGCGAAATTCAGGATGTGGGGTCTCTTAGCCGGCCTTTCATGCTCAAGTTCCCTTCTATACCATGCAAGGTAACCTGGCGCCGTCTCACCTTTGGCTCGATCTCGCACACAAGTATCTGATTTCAAATATTGACACTCACCCCAGATTTGGCGAATTTTCGCTTCTGGAAACTGTCCGTTAGGACTTATCTCAACTGCTTGAGTGCTAAGATCTTCCTCATGCGGTACTATCTGGCATCTTCCGAGCTGTCTCAAAACTCGGCAGGGCGCGTAAGGCTGAATGCTCTTAAGCCCCATCAGTAAGAAATGAGTTCTAGCTACCGGCATGTATATGACCTCATCAACAGGCAACCATCCCAGTGTCCACTGTATTTGGCTGGCAGTAAGAGCTTGAAAGAACGAGGTCCATGCCAGGACTCCTTTGGGCAAACTGATCTCTTTGGTTCTCGTGTAAAATTCTTCTATGCAAGTCTTTTCCGGGGAACCATGGCTCAAAATCTCGGAACGATGGCTGAGGTGCTCGGTCATCCACATTTCTAGGAGCAAGTTACAACCTTCGAAGAAATTTCCCCCAACTTTACAAGCTGTGAGAGCTCGAAAAAGTCAGATACCACCATGGGCGCGAGAGTACTGTCACTTTGCGTGAGTAAAGTGCTGACGATCCCGGATACCTTCAAATCAATGTTTCCGTCTTTCCTTGGAAATAGCAGAAGGCCCAGGAACATCATCATGAAGGCTACCCGTCTGTGTTTGTCCCACTTCTGACGAATACCTTTGCTGCACAGTTTGTTGATTGGATTATTGAATCCCTATTCATGACCGTACCTATCATATATGAAGCATGGAGTGCAAAAACCGGCAGCCAGATCCGGGTTGTGGACCGTTCTGGGTATCTTCAATGAATCTAGGAACCGATGTACCGTGACAGCTCTTGGGGCGATCAAGTATTTTTGCTTTAACGGAAGTTCAGCATTTCCGATGTACCCAGCCATTTCTTCCAAAGTCGGGGGGAGTTCAAAATCAGAGAAATGGAAAACATTGTGCGCCAGGTCCCAGTAGGTAACCAAAGCTCTTATGATATCTCCCCGAGGCTGGATTTCCAACAAACCCACGAGACCTTTCAGATATTTCTTGACCTCGTCTTGTCCTTCAGCACCTAGATCATTCCACCATAGCCGTAACTTGACAGGGATTTTGGTCATTATTGAAAAATGTTCATTTTGCATTGTGCTCATCCTGCACATTTATTAAGGCGTTCTTAACAAAAATAACTTGACTCAAAATATTTTACAAGGAGGATCAAGTTTTCGAATACGGCCTTTCAGCACTTCGGGGACGAAGATTTTGAGGCTGTGTGGGTCAATTGGATGAAAACCCTAAAAAATGACCCGAAGGTGGTTATTTATGCAAAGTCAGCCTTCCGGCGTCCCTTTCGGGAACATTCGGCTATTTATGACAAAGCAACATCACCTGATTTATTCGTGACAGAATCAAAATTTTGACACGTTTTCTTTTTTTATTTTATTATTATTATTATTTGTTCGTTTTTTTTTAGTAAAGGTGGGGTTGAACCCGATGGGGGTTGCCTACGTATCTCACATCCGGTGAGAATCAAACCGGCGTAGTTCGGTACATCGTGAATAGAGAAAATCAATTAAACCCAGAAAGCAAGAATATATTTTTTTTATTATTTTCTTTTGAAAAGAGATAAAGACTAAAGAAAAATATATATTTTTTTTTAAGGAAATATTTGGACCATTAGTCTGAATTTAAAAAGGAGGTACTATGAAAGAAACAACATTTTGTTTTGAATTATGAATTTTCCATTTTTTTTTACTTTTAAATAAATACCTTTTTTTTATTTTGAAAGTGAGAAAAAATTTTATATGTTTTTTTTTTAATAAATCAAACTAGAAGACAAAATTTTTTTTTTTTAGAAAAATTCCGGCGAGGTTTTGACACTACTTGGACATTGGTTTTATTTTTTCCAAAATAAGTAATTATCTCCCTACGCTGCTATTTTTCCCTTTTTTAGAAACCGGTCAGCATGCGTAACTGAAGCAAATAAATGCGCAAAACAAATAGGATGCAGCAGGATGGTCTTTTCATTTCAGGTTGCCTGTCCTAGACAGACCCAACCCCTGTGTTGAGTCCCCTAAGTCAAATGCAACATGATGCAAATAAGCGTTCCTACTAGGGATCCGGCATGAAGTTTCGTTATACTAGGTTTATAACTTGGGTATTTGTTCTAGACTGTGTACCCGAGCGGACAACTCGAGTCGAGGAGGGGCTACATACCGGGGACCCGCGAGATCGTCCGGCTTTGTAACTTGTCCGACCTCTTTCTTATTTCAGGTATTGACACTAACAGAATAGGGAGTCTCGACCAGCGAGCTTCTCCCCGGAGGTAAGAAGAGAAGGGTTTCGGCACAGTTTATATGTACAGTTCAGATAGTATCAAAGCGGTAAAAGATAACATTTAGCACGTTATGCAAAAACATGTAATAAAGATCAGATAATAAAGCCAAATATAACACTTATTCTAAGCTCGAATTCTTGAACCCTGAACCAGAGATTCTGGGTTCGTTCCCCAACGGAGTCGCCAGAGCTGTCACACCTCCTTTTTGCGCGCCCGCCCCGAAGGATAAAAGCGCGAGGGAGTTTTTCCAATTTAAGTGACAATATTCGAAATGAGATTATTTATTTAATTCAGAGTCGCCACTTGGGAAAGGTTTGGTTTTTAGTGTCCCAAGTCACCGGTTTATCTTGAATCCCAAATCGAGGAAATTTTCGACTTTTCCAAATGAAATCTGCGAACCAGAAATTCTAAGTAAGGAATTCTGTTGACCCGAGGGAAGGTGTTAGGCACCTCGAATCCCGTGGTTCTAGCATGGTCGCTTAAATTGTTATGATGGCTAAATATCTGATTTAAATACATGTTGTGACTTATGTGCTTTTATTAAAATTAAACCGCTTTTATTATTATCATTTATTTTATTTTTTTATAGAATTGCAACGTCGTGAAAATGTATCTCGAACCACGTCACAATCAATGCACCCGTAGTTGTTAACACATTTCGACTCCGTTGAGATTCGGATCTGGGTCACATCAATGTGCACCCATGTTTAAGAAGGTTAAATTATTAAAGCCGCGCCTAAAGATCCTAACGCGTTATTATCTTTGGGGAAGGAGTGAGCTTTTTCTAGACAACCCATCCCAAATTAATGGGTTTATTATGGTCAATTGTTGAGGGCCCCGCGATGTGTATCTTTATTAGACGAGGCTCGTCTCATTACCTTTTAGAAGGATATCTTAAAGCGACTACATCTCTATTACATTTGTCTCTAAAAATAAAAAAATTAAAAAAAAAATACCAAACTTACTTGTTTAAGCAACTACATACCGAATCTTTACTATGTTTGACGAATCCGAATTTTTGTTAGATTACCTGATTGGTTGTTTGTGAGGTGAGAATTATTTCATGCCTTGTCTTCAAAGAATGAATAAGATTTGTTAATTTGATAAGGGAGATTGCAAGCAAACTAATAACATATACTAAATTTACATTAAACGACCCTCAAGTTTGAATTTTAAAATTAGCTTATTTGGGCTTGATAAATGAAATCGGCTATTTATTAAGAAAACTACTACTAATTGGATTCGAAAATGCCTATTAGTTTTCCTCAAAAGTCATCGCATTATTTCGAAACAACGAATCTATATCGAAACCCATATCGAACCTATATAGGAACAAGTAATCTAACAAGAGGGTTGGCATACATGATCACCCTGTTAACGTAACGCCACATGAGAATTAGTTTGGGGTACACTTATCTTGAAATCAAATGGGACCAAATATAACAGATTTGACAGTTCAGAGATCTAGACAAAAATACATACAGATGCTTGCTATGATTCTATGTTATAATGTCATAACTAAAACAAAACCTAATGGTTGTATGCATTGAAACACGTCTGATCTAACAAACAAATGCTATCTAATAGTTCATCTCAAATCAGAATGTATGTTAATTCATACAGAGTATTTGCAGTTTGAAGTTAAACAAATACAGGCCAAACTAACATTCGACCTATTTTGAACACAAGTATTGTAAAGTAAACAGACATTCATTTCTTTATTTCTGCTTCAAACTTCAAACTTTCAACAACACATGGTTTCAGAAGTTGTGTACCTGAAAGTGTTTACAATTGAAGAAGAAGGGAAGTCAGCAGAGTAACAATGGCAACAAATGCAGCAGCAGTAACAGCAGGTAACCAATAGAACAAATCCCAGTGCAAGATGCAGTTAGAGCCGATGGAAAAATGGCAGAATGAAGCAATACCCAGTAGTATGGAATCAGAATTCAAGCATAACAAATCCAGAAATGAACTAATGCTACCACCAACCAGTAATATCAGTCAGGACTCAGAAGAAATCAGTGTGGAGCAGGCAAGTCCAAACTAGTGAGAATCAAGACAACGATGGAAATGCAGTTCCTATTTTTCTGTGTTATCCCTCTCTCAATGTGTATCTGTATGTCCTCTCTATTTCTCTCTTCTTTTGAAATCTAGTGTCAATTTTCAGTCCCCCCCCCCAAAATCTGTCTGTGTTCCTCCCCCTTTTCTAATCGAAATTCCCCCCTTTTATAAGCCTAACATCATCCCTTTAACAGCCTGTTAGACCAATCAGAAACCCTCCCATGTGATTCTGTTTTCTTTCCACTCAATTACTTAAAATAAAACCCCTCCCATGACATTCCCTGACAGCCCCCTTTCCCATTTTATTAACTAAAAGCAGACATGGGCAGCAGGAATATAATCTGACAGCATATGCTGTCAAACTATTTTAATCCAAAGGGGCCTTTATGCACATGTTGTGCACCAATGCACATGCCCTCCAATTCAGACTGTAACTAAACAAAAACATTCCTTTTACATTTCCGATTCAAATTAACAACTATAAGTAACTAAACTCAGTTCCTAATTGATTCAGGTAAAGCTTAACAGAAGCATGTCAATTTGTTATTGTTCAGACAGCTAAAACTAATTGACGACACATGTCGACTCGACTATACTAATCATAACATGTACAATCGAAACCATGATCAGATGTCTAACAGTATCGAACACATGACTCGAATCGTACTGACTAAGCAAAATTGTACTGGGGAATCAGTTAATCAGTCAAATTTGAGGTTCAATTGATTGCACAGCACATACACATATACACATTATCAGTGAAAAATAGAAAAAGGACTCAATCAAACACAGAGGTTCAGGCAAGGTGGACAGGACACAGTTGGTAAAATTCAAAACACAAATTAAACAAGACATTTTGCCAACGGACAGACCTTTAATCAACACATGAACTGAATAAAGAAAAAGGAAAAACAAACTCACCTTAAACCTCCGAAAAATCAGGAAGCCTTAGGTCGGATTTGCACAGACCCTTCTTGGGGTTGAACGGACTTTAATCGAAGTGTTTCTCAAATGAGAAACACTTCGATTAAGGTCCATTAGACCCTAATCACTTGGCTCAAACAGACACGGACCAGGCTTGGGGTTTCTAGGGTTCATAGATGGTAGATTTGGGATTTGGGTTTCCATGGTTAGATTCGGACCAAACCAAACATGGTTTGGTCACGAGGGAGGTCCGGGGATTATCTAGTACGAAACTGGGGTGCATCGGTGTAAGTTGAGGTTCTGCTCGAATCTTTAAATGAAGATTCAAGCAACTAGGATCTGATTCGAGGGAAAAGGATAACAGATTTATGCTCAGGGTAATGAGGTGGTCCTATGGTGTCAAAGAGGGGGTCACCGGCGTCCATGCCGCCGGCTTTCATGGTGAAGGTGTACAGAGGCGGCTAGGGTTTGGGGGACTGTGGTGAGGACGATGGAAGGTAGGGGTATTTGGATAGGGGGTGGGGTACGAGTGGAAGCTTATATATGGAGTGGGTGAATGGATCCTGGCCGTCGGATGAGACACGATGAAGGGCCAGGATCCTTCAGCTAACGGGAAACGGTGTCGTTTCAAGTGCAAAGGGTTGGGGTTGGTCCGGGGTTGAACGGGTCGGGTTTATTCGTGGGTATGGGGAATGTGATCTTGGCCGTTGATCAATCTGAGATCAACGGCCCAGATCAAGACCATAGCTAAACGATGTCGTTTGGAAGCTCTTGAAGTCGACTGGTCTTGGGCCGGGGCAAGCAGATGCTTTTGGGCTCGAGTTGGTCATCAATTTTAAAACGGGGATAGGCCCAATCTTAATTTTAGTCCAATTTTGCACTTCTTTCTCTTATATATATATTTTAAAACAAAACCTAATTAAACAAAATTGAAATTCACTAATTAAACACTTAATACAATTATTTACACACATATATTAAAATATTTAAAGCAGGTAAAATCAAACAAAACAACAATCACGGACAAAGATGCATATTTATGATTTTCCATTCAATAACCGGATTACGGTTCAAACTACGCGTGACACACATTTTTGGTATTTTGTTTTAGTGGAAATAAAAAATGGGCCAAAATCATAAATAATTGACAAAGTGCCACGTAAAAATCCAGAAATTGTACAGCGAGACCAATTGCTATTATTTCTGTTTCTTTTTGGAGTGATTGTCATGAAAACAAAAATCACGTGCTCACAGTGACGGAGGAAGAAACATAAGAGTTCTTGAAAAAGATGAAGGCACAGGACTACTCAATTATAGAGCAGTTGAGAAAGACCCCAGCCCAGATTTCGTTACTATCCTTGTTGATCCATTCAAACGATTATTGTCAGGCCTTAATGAAGATTCTGAACGAAGCCCATGTCCTAGACAAGCTCTCAGTGAACCATTTAGAGAAAATAGTGCACAAGATCTTCGAAGTAAACTGAGTGATATTCTCTGACGATGAGTTACCGATAGAGGGTACAGAACACAACAAGGCACTCTACTTGACGGTAAAATGCGAAGACTCGGTGGTCACTCGAGTACTAATTGATAATGGGTCAAGTGCCAATATCTGTCCTTTGGCCACTCTGAACAAACTAAAGGTTGCTGATGATAGGATCCACAAGAATAGTGTCTGCGTCCGAGGTTTTGATGGGGGCGGTACTGACACAGTGGGTGATATAGTACTGGAATTAACCATTGGTCCAGTCGAGTTCACCATGGAATTTCAAGTGATAGATGTGGAAGTGTCATACAATCTTCTGTTGGGACGACCCTAAATCTATGCAGCTAAAGCAGTGCCTTCTACACTGCATCAAATGGTCAAATTTGAATGGGATAGACAAGAGATTATGGTACGCGGGGATGACGGCACTCATGCCGTCAGTGATGCTATTGTGCCCTTCATAGAAACCGACGATAACAAGGGCCCAAGGGTTTATCAAGTTTTTGACGCAGTCTCAGTAGACAAAATTCCTGAGGGTGGGGGCCTTCCATTTCCCAGAATCACAGCTGCAACCTTCATGATAGCCTCAGAGATGTTGAACAGCGGGTTTGTACCAGGAAAAGGTCTGGGGATTGATCTGCAGGGAATGATCCAGCCAGTTTCCTTGCCCAAGAACCTGGATACTTTTGGGTTGGGATTCAAGCCCACCGCAGCGGATGTAAAGCGGGCCCGCAAGTTGAAGAAAAGAGTCTGGGTTCTTCCTAAGCCAATCCCACGCCTGTCCAGATCATTTGTCAAAGCAGGGTGCAGAAAGTTGCTAGTCCCGGAAATTCTTGGACCCTTGATCGGGTCAGATGGAGATTTGAATAAGGTCTTTGAAAGAATGTTCGCTGATGTCAACACAATAGAAGCTGAAGAGGGTTCCAATAAGGCAGACATACAATTTGTGGGGCCTAGGGCCAATGTCAACAATTGGACAGCTACTCCTCTTCCTACTTGGAGGGAGTCCTAGTAGTTGGCTCTGGTTTTCCTTTTCTTTTTTCTGGATATTCCAGGGTTGTAATCCAAATTCCTTTTTATTTCTATTATTGCTCAACAAAGTGTGAAACCTTGTTATCCTATAATTCAATAAAATGAAAAGTTTCTTCTTCATTCCTTATTTTATTTTTATTTTAATTTTTGTTTCTTTCTTTTCTTTTTTCCTGAACAGTTCTTTTCATACTGGTATTAACGACATGGCATGCACAACGGATCTTCAACCTAGTCTAAAAGATCAATTTGATTCCGAACTAACTATACAAGAGATCGATTATGATAATGAATCGGAATACGATAAGGATGAAGCATTCGAGGAGATAAACAGGGAGTTAAGCCAGTTTGAAGAAAAATCCAAGCCTAACTTAAATGACACAGAAGCCATCAATTTAGGGGATGCCGGCGATATTAGAAAAACTAAAATAAGCATCCACATTGCACCAAATATCAGGGAGGAATTGATCAAAACACTTGTGGAGTTCAAAGATGTTTTTGCATGGTCATATGATGACATGTCGGGGTTAAGCACAGATCTAGTGGTTCATAAATTGCCCACCGACCCGGCATGCCCTTCCGTCAAACAGAAATTGAGGAAGTTCAAAACGGATATGAGTGTGAAGATTAAAGAGGAAGTAACCAAGCAGCTGCAAGCAAAAGTTATTCGTGTCACTCGATATCCTGATTGGTTGGCTAATGTGGTGTCGGTGCCAAAGAAAGATGGGAAGATTAGGGTGTGTGTCGATTACCGCAATGTGAACAGGGCAAGTCCAAAGGACAACTTTCCTTTACCCAACATTCATATCTTGATCGACAATTGTACCGGACGTGATATCGCATCTTTTGTAGATTGCTATGCTGGGTATCATCAGATTCTGATGGATGAGGAAGATGCAGAAAAGACAACCTTCATTATGTCGTGGGGAACTTATTGCTACCGGGTAATGCCATTTGGTTTGAAAAATGTTGGAGCAACGTACATGAGATCGATGACCACTGTGTTTCATGACATGATCCACAAAGAAATTGAGGTGTACGTGGACAATGTGATCATAAAATCCAAGCATCAGGAAGACCATGTAGTAGACCTAAAGAAGTTTTTTCAAAGACTTCAAAGGTATGATATTAAGCTAAACCCGGCCAAATGTGCATTTGGAGTTCCATCTGGAAAGTTGCTGGGATTCATCGTCAGTCGGCGAGGTATTGAACTGGACCCGTCAAAGATCAAATCTATCCAAGATTTGCCCCCGCCGAAGAATAAGACAGAAGTAATGAGTCTGTTGAGAAGGTTGAATTACATCAGCAGATTTATTGCACAACTCACAGCAACCTATGAACCCTGTCACACCTCCTTTTTCCGTACCCGAGAGGGTACAAGGGAGTTTTTCCAATTAAATGACAATTGAAACGGGATTTGTTTATTTATTTCAGAGTCGCCACTTGGGAGATTTAGGGTGTCCCAAGTCACCAATTTTAATCCCGAATTGAGGAAAAAGAATGACTCCATATTATAGTCTGCGTACCAGAAATCCGGATAAGGAATTCTGTTAACCCGGGAGAAGGTGTTAGGCATTCCCGAGTTCCGTGGTTCTAGCACGGTTGCTCAACTGTTATATTCGGCTTGATTATCTGATTCTATACAAATATGAACTCATGTGCCAATTTTATCTTTTAACCGCTTTTATCATTTAATGTTATTTTTATCAATAATTGCAACATCGCGGAAACACACTTCGAACCACGTTACAATCAATGTACCCGTGGTTAGAGCTACGTTTCAACTCTGTTGAGATTGGGATTTTGGGTCACATAAATGTGCACCCGAGTTTAGGAAGATAACATTATTAAATACGCGCCTAAAGCAACTAGCGTATTGTTATGTTGGGAAAAGGCCGTGAAATTTGCTAAACGGCCTGTCCCGAATTCTAAGTATTTTAATATATACATTTAGAGGACCCCGCAGCTTGTGCATTTTTGTTTGTCGAGGCTCATCTCATTCATTATTTTTAAAGGGAATTTGCAACGTCATGGAAATGCATCTCAGACCACGCCACAATCAATATACCCGTGATTAGAGACACATTTCGATTCCGTTGAGACTTGGATTTGGGTCACATAAATGTGCACTCGAGTTTAAGGAGATAACATTATTAAATGCGCGCCTAAAGCAACTAGCGTATTGTTATTTTGGGAAGGCCGTAAAATTCGCTAAAACGGCCTGTCCCGAATTCTAAGAATTTTAATGAGGCTCCTACTAATCCCAACTTTGCTAACGTATTGTTATTGTTATTAAATCCAACTTCTATTACTAAAAAAATGAGAAATATGGCTTAAACGCCAGTAGTCATGATTTTTTCATTCAGACGTCCAC
Source organism: Nicotiana tabacum (assembly GCF_000715075.1). Lineage (NCBI taxonomy): Eukaryota > Viridiplantae > Streptophyta > Magnoliopsida > Solanales > Solanaceae > Nicotiana > Nicotiana tabacum. Next base: position 15,567,684 of record NC_134085.1, read on the forward strand.
ATACCTATTACAACGAGAGTACATAATATACGTGAGTACATACATCCGCAACAATTCACTGGATGTCAAATTGTTCCCTTAATAAACACAAATATATGCACAAAAGTAAACATTCTCGTAAAAACGTAAGCTCGCGATATATTCTCTCATTTACTTTACGCATATGGGGTAACTAACCATGAAATAAACATTTTTTAACAAAAACAACAAAAATGCATTGTTGACTTACATCCTTATCAAATACTCTCATTCACCTTGAATGATAATATGCGAAACGAACGAAATGAAACAAAGGATGAAGAACACTCACCTTCGAACCTCGACAAACCTAGAACGACAAACAGTGCCCCCGACGGAACTCAAACCTGACCTCACTAAATGAGGAACAATGACGAAACCTCGGACAAACACCTCGACATACCGGACCTCGACGAACCAAAGACGACCTTGATGGAAATAGAAAGCTCGGACCCAAAACTGTCAACGACCAGAGATTGTTTGGTTGTTGCTGTATTTTTCCGACGCAGCAACTGGTACGTGAAGCTGCAGCAGAAGGGGTCGTTTGGATGTGAGCAAAGGGCAGCTGTAGAGGGAGCTGGTGGCGCGAAGGAGAAGACTGTAGCGACAGCTGCTCGGCAGCGCAGCGACGCAGCAACAGCTGCTGCCCGAGTGATCAAGCAACAGTAGGGTCGACGGACTAAATGACGAAGAAAGTGATGACAATGGATATGGCGTTTGGACGTAGGGTCGACGGGCAGCGACGACGCAGCAGCAACAGCTGCTGCTCGACGGATTTAATGGAGGATCGCCGGAAAATGGTTTGATGGAGCTAGGAGGAGGAGGAGTGGTGATGGTTTCCGGCGTTGGTTTGGACAGTGACGACGAGCAAGAGCTCGCTGGCCGGGGGGATAGGGTGGTGCGACTGGTTTTGGTTACGAAGGGGGGTGCGACTGGTTTTGATTACGACGGGGGGTGCGACTGGTTTTGGTTTTTGGAGTAGGGTTTGTTCGTTCTTCTTCTTTTTGGAGGAAGAAGATGAACAGTGCTTCTATATTTCCAAATCTGTCCAACCAAAAATTCCGTTCCCAAAAGTCCCCTTTCAGAATCTGTTCTTGGTCCTTATAGCTTGTCCGTGTATTAGCCTTTTGCCAAGAAAAATGGGCCCCACGCGTGGTGGGGTTCAAGACTTGTGTCCCCCATGCGTGGTGGGGTTCCTCGTGCGTCGTGTTCCGTCCGTGTTCCCCACGCGTGTCCCCCATGTGTGGTGGACTCCGATTATTATGGGCTAGGTCCGAAAATTAGGCCTAAAACCGGGTAGTTTAAACCCAAATATTATTCTTTTGCCCGGACCCGAGAATAAAAACACGACGTTGTTCAACAAATCTTATGTAAGCAAAATAGCTACTAAAATAGGACTAATATTTAAAACAAAACTATATCTTTTTTTTAATATTTTTTTCAAGATTAAAATAGCTACAAAATATTAATAAAACTATTTTTTTTTGTAATTTTCGTTTTTATATAAAGATAAAATATAAAGTAATATTTTTGTATTTTTTCAAAATTAAAATGACTACAAAACATTAATAGAACTATATTTTTTTTGGTAATTTTCGAAATTATGTAAAGTACAAGATAAGGTACTATTTTTTGTATTTTTCAAGTTTATGAGAAATACATAAACTAAAAATTTATATATATATTTTTGTAATTTTTCTTTTTGCAACGAAATAAAGTAAAATAGTCAAAATAGCTATATTAGGCCTAAATTACATGTTTATGCTAAAACTGTGGAAATTCTCGGGGAGGGTCAAAAATCACGTGTCTACAAACCCATCTTTCGGCTACTGAAGAAGGATGCTGCAATAGAATGGACGGCAGAATGTCAGGAGGCATTTGACCAGATCAAAGGATATTTATCAAATCCACCTGTGTTGGTTCCACCTGAACCAGGGAGACCATTAATCCTTTATCTAACGGTCTTGGAGAATTCGTTTGGCTACGTGTTAGGGAAACACGACATTATAGGAAGAAAGGAGCAAGCCATCTATTATCTCAGCAAGAAGTTTACAGTATATGAGGTCAAGTACACTCAACTCGAAAAGACATGTTGCGCCCTAACTTGGGTGGCCCAGAAACTGAAGCATTATTTGTCCTCATATACTACTTACCTCATTTCACGCCTGGATCCACTAAAGTATATTTTCCAAAAGCCTATGCCCACAGGGAGGTTAGCAAAATGGCAAATATTACTCACGGAGTTTGACATCGTCTATGTGACGAGAACGGCCATGAAAGCCCAAGCGCTGGCCGATCACTTGGCTGAGAATCCTGTTGATGAAGAATACGAGCCGTTGAGGACGTATTTTCCTGACGAGGAAGTAATGCATATAGATGAGTTGGAATTACCTGGGGAACTAGGTTGGAAGCTTTTCTTTGATGGATCCGCAAATGCGAAGGGTATTGGAATAGGAGCGGTACTTATTTCTGAAACAGGACGTCATTATCTTGTTACAGCTCAGTTGTGGTTCTATTGTACCAACAGCATGGCTGAGTATGAGGCATGCATTTTGGGTCTGCGACTAGCTGCAGACATGGATGTCCAAGACGTTTTGGTCTTGGGAGACTCGGACCTCCTAGTGCATCAGATTCAGGGTGAATGGGAAACACGGGATTTGAAACTCATACCATATTGACAATGTTCGCACGATCTGAGCAAGCGATTTTGATCGGTGGAATTTAGACACATCCCAAGAGTTCATAATGAGGTTGTCGATGCATTGGCCACTTTAGCATCAATGTTTCACCACCCAGACAAAATTCATGTTGACCCGTTGCACATCCAGGTTCGTGATCAGCATGCCTATTGTAATATGATAGAGGAAGAAGTGGATGGCGAGCCATAGTTTTATGACATCAAGGAGTACCTCAGGATGGGGATATACTTGGAGTAGGCCACCGGAGATCAAAAAAGAGCCATTCGGCGATTGTCAAATGGATTCTTCCTCAGTGGAAGAGTGTTGTACAAAAGAACCCCAGATTTGGGATTGCTGAGATGTATAGATGTCAGTCAAGCCACGACAGTTATGACAGAGGTGCATGCTGGAGTTTATGGGCCATATATGAGCGGATATGTATTGGCGAAGAAGATTCTTCGAGCAGGGTATTATTGGCTCACTATGGAGCGTGATTGTATCAGTTTCGTGCAGAAATGCCATCAATGTCAGATATACGGAGATTTGATTCATTCTCCGCCGACAGAATTGCATACAATGTCAGCGCCATGGCCATTTGTTGCCTGGGGCATGGATGTCATTGGACCTATTGAGCTGGTAGCTACCAACGGTCATAGGTTCATTTTGGTGACCATCGACTATTTTACTAAGTGGGTTGAAGCTAAAACTTTCAAGTCGGTAACCAAGAAGGCAGTGGTAGATTTTGTTCACTCCCATATCATCTGTAGATTTGGGGTCCCAAAAGTGATCATCACGGATAATGGTATTAATCTTAACAGCAATTTGATGAAAGAGGTATGTCAACAGTTTAAGATTACACACCGTAATTCCACACCATATCGTCCTAAGGCAAATGGAGCAGTTGAAGCAGTCAATAAGAACATCAAGAAGATACTGAGGAAAATGGTAGAAGGATCCAGACAATGGCATGAAAAATTACCATTTGCATTGTTGGGTTATCGCACCACTGTCCGGACTTTAGTAGGTGCAACCCCTTATTTGTTGGTATATGGAACTGAAGCAGTAATACCGGCAGAAGTTGAAATTCCATCCCTTTGGATTGTCGCTGAGGCTGAGATTGATGATGACGAGTGGGTCAAAACCCGTTTGGAGCAGTTGAACTTGATTGATGAAAAGAAATTGGCCGTTATGTGTCATGGCTAGTTATATCAAAAGAGAATGGCAAGAGCCTACAACAAGAAGGTGCGCCCCAGAAAATTTGAGGTGGGGCAGCAGGTGTTGAAACGAATCCTGCCACATCAGGCCGAAGCGAAAGGCAGGTTCGCCCGAATTGGCAAGGACTGTTCATTATAACCAGAGTGTTGTCCAATGGCGCTTTATGTTTAACAGATATCGACGGGAAATGCGTCGACATAGCTATCAATTCTGACGTAGTTAAGAGATATTATGTATGATATCTTTTGATTGTAATTGTTGTTCGTTTGTGGTTGGCATTTATCGAAGAATGAAATGACAGAGGCAATTCTTTCTTCTATCCAAACACTTTAACCTTTGCTTCCCTTTTTTAGCCTTATTTATTCTTTCATACCCCTCTTTTGGAATCAGTAATTAAAGAAAAAGAAAAAAAAGAGAGAAAAAGAAAAATAATGATAATAAAGACAAAAGAAAAATCACAAGAAAAACAAAGGAATTGGGAACTACGTTTGACCTGATTCCTGAAAGAAGGATACGTTGGCGCCTCACGGCTCGGTCATAGTGTAACAAAAAAATAAAAATCCCCAAGCAAGAAAAACTGGGGCAGAAGTTTGTGTTCGTAATTTTGGAAAGAAAGATTGATTCCAAGAGTTGTACTGTTTTACCCATCAAAAATTATTTTGAAATCTTGATACCCCTTTTCTTTTAGCCATACACAAAAACCCATATTGATGTCCAAAAAAGACCTCCCGATCAGTATCCGAGAAGTGCAAAATCATGCAAACGAAAGTCGGGAATAACACTCTCTTCCCCAGCAAAAAAGAAGATCATAAGCTGGAAATGAATTGATATCCGAAAGAATCCCTAGCAAAGAGAGTCATATCGGCAGCACTCCAATCCCCAACTGAAAAATAAAATAAAATGAGAGAGTCTTATCGGTGAAAACCTTCACAGACACCATAAGGCAGCGGAAGTTGAGAAATAAAATGAGAGAGTCTTATCGATGAAAACCTTCACAGGCACCATAAGGCGACGGGAGTTGAGAGAAATGAGAGAGTCTTATTAGTGAAAACCCCTCGAAGGGCACTATGAGGCGACAAGGCAAGATTGGTGGGAAGGATCCGCAGTTGGCAAAGAGTTGAGTGTTTTATTTATCCCCAGCAAGATGAAGTTGTCCGAAAGATTGATTGATATGAATAGACTGGATTGATTAATCCGGAATGTACGACATGATCGTTGGGATCGGTTATATCATTCAGATAAGTTCTTTTCTTTCTTTTTCCCCAACATTTGTTCAGAAAGACTTCTTCTTTTTCTATTTTGAAATCATCACTTTTTCATTTCTTGGTTTAAAGACTTTACCTCCCCAGCAATTTGTTTTTGAAAAGGATTTTCAGAGCTTACTACCAGTTACCAAAATGGTGCAAAGCAAAATGCGAATAGGACAGGCCAAAGATAAGGCGATAAAGCAAAAAGAAGTTGGTCGCAAGACCAAATGATGAATGGGTATAGATCCCAAGAGGACCAAATTTCCAGGGAAAGTTGGAGATAAACGGAAAAGAAACAGTTAAAAGTTATGGATCAAATTCCAAGAGGATCCCCAGCAGATTTGCGAGATACAGGAAGAACTCCGACAGATTCTCGACCAAGCGCCACAATGGTCGGACAACACAGAGCGGGGAAGGAAGAGAAAAGAAAAACCATCCCCAGCAGGAGTATTATCCTCAGCAAATAATATCATCCCCAGCAAGTTTTGTAGCAAAGCAGGGAAAGGAAAAAGGGAACCATCCCCAGCAGAAGTGACACGACCACTCACCACATTTTAAACTAACAAATTTCTCTTTGATTTTAAGCAGGGAAAGGAAATATTATTGACAGCAGGAAGACAGGGTCACAAAGAAGATTATCAAACTGGGGCAGAAAATTTTCTCTCATTGCAAAAATTTTCTTGAAATCAGATAGCCATTTGGGAAAGAGAGAAGATAACACAAGTTTTGAAGAAAATAAAATCCCCAGCAGTATACAAGAAGGGAGATACAAGTTTTGAAAGAAGAGCAATCTTGGAAGAAGCAAGATAACCTAAAGTTGTAAAAGCAATGACCTTTGAATCAATATCATCCCCACCATTATTAAAAGGAGGAAGATAATTCCCCAGCAGTGTTATTCCCGGCAGGTTTCAGAGAAGTGGAAGCACTAAGCTTAAAGGAAATAGTCTTTGAAGAAGGAAAATGACATATTTGTGAAACAAAATATTGGTGTTATTCCCAGCAGTTTTCAGAGGAACAAAACACCAGTTTGGAAGGAAGAAATTGAAGAAGTCAGGAGCCCGCCTGGAGAATGGAGGTGTTATTTTTAAGGAATTGAAGAAGTCAGGAGCCCGCCTGGAGAATGGAGGTGTTATTTTTAAGGAATTGAAGAAGTCAGGAGCCCGCCTGGAGAATGGAGGTGTTACATTTAAGTTGTTGTTAAAATCAGGAGCCCGCCTGGAGAATGGAGGCCGAATTATTTTTAAGTGATTGTTGAAGTCAGGAGCCCGCCTAGAGAATGGAGGTGTTATTTTTAAGTAATTGAAGAAGTCAGGAGCCCGCCTGGAGAATGGAGGTGTTATTTTTAAGGAATTGAAGAAGTTAGGAGCCCGCCTGGAGAATGGAAGTGTTACATTTAAGTTGTTGTTGAAGCCAGGAGCCCGCTTGGAGAATGGAGGCCGAATTATTTTTAAGTGATTGTTGAAGTCAGGAGCCCACCTGGAGAATGGAGGCTGATTTATTTTCAAAATTGTTGTTGAAGTCAGGAGCCCGCCTGGAAAATGGAGGCTGAAATTTTAAGAAGTTGCTGAAGTCAGGAGCCCGCCTGGAGAATGGAGGCTGAATTATCTTGAAGAAGTTGTTGAAGTCAGGTGCCCGCCTGTAGAACGGAGGTTGTTATATTTTTAAGTTGTTGAAGTCAGGAGCCCGCCTGGAGAATGGAGGTGTTACATTTTAAGAAAGTTGATGTTGAAGTCAGGAGCTCGCCTGGAGAATGGAGGTGTTACATTTTTAAAAAAAAAAATTGGAGTCAGAAGCCCGCCTGTAGAACGGAGGTTGTTAAATTTTAAGTTGGAGTCAGGAGCCCGCCTGAAGAACGGAGGTTGTTTATTTTAAGTTGGAGAAGTCAGGAGCCCGCCTGTAGAACGGAGGTTGTTATATTTTTAAGTTGTTGAAGTCAGGAGCCCGCCTGGAAAATGGAGGTGTTATTTTTAAGTTGTTATTGAAGTCAGGAGCCCGCCTGGAGAATGGAGGTTGTGTCATCTTTTAAAAGTCAAGTTGGAGTTAGGATCCCGCCTACAGAACAGAGGAATATGTTTCAAGATCAAACAGAAGTCAGTAATAAAGAGGGTTACAACAAAAATTCCTAGCATAACAAGCTTTAATGTAGGAAGCAGTGTCCCTAACAGACAGAACAGAATAATAAAACTTGTGTTCAGAAAAGCAAAAGGCCAGTGTCATCCCCAGCAGTTTTCGAAAGAAAAGCACTAGAGGAAACACAAGCCGACAAGAAAGCAAGGCAACCAGAGCAAGGGGAAGATAGATAAGATTTTGTGATTCCTAGCTTAGTCTAACTTCTTGTTTTATTTTGGCACGGTGTAATAAGGAGATACATGGTAGTCCCAGCTACCGAAACTTCCCGAACTACATTAAGCTGATTCCCTTTTAGCCAGGGATATGTAGGAAACCTTCGAAGCAAAGGTTCGGTTAAATCTTTCAAAAAATGCTTCACACGGAGTACTCGAACGGGCAAAAATCGCTCGTATTCGCTCACTTTATCTTTGCACGAAAACCCTTCGTGTTTTCGAACAAAGAGGGGCAGCTGTGAGCACGTGATTTTTGCTTTCACGAAAACTACTCCACCAAAAGAAATCAAAATAAAATAAATTTTCTTTGGCATACAATTTATTTTTTTAGAATTTTGCAAGGCATTTTAGGATAACTATTTGTGCATTTATCTGTGAATGTTTGTCTTGTTTTGATTAATTAAAATAACAAAAATATGTTGCATGTGTACTAAGGATTTTATTTTTTACAATTAGGAATTAACTGCACAACATTTGGTTTGTGAAAGAAGAAAATCACAAAAAATATATATCTGTTGTAATTTTGTCATTTAACGTATAATTGTGTGATTATTGTTTCAATTAGTATTTAATATCGTGTGAGATCCCTTTTAATATTTTATTTGAATTTTACAGATTTAATTGGGCATTTAGGAATTAATTAAACCATAATTTGGTTTTAAAAGAAGAAAATCACAAAAGTATGTATTTAGTCTATTTTGTCATTTAAAGTGTGGCATTTTGTTGATTTTATTTTAATTAAATATTTTAACTTGTGTGATAGTTGTTAAGGGCTAATTAATCTTGTGTGGGTTAATTTTGATTTTTACAAAATTAATTTAGGAATTTTGGGTTAATTAGGAAATGAAAGGAAAAAGAAGAAGAATGAAAAGTGTGAAATAAATTGGATTGGGCTGAAATTGTAAGACAAAAAATCAAGCCCAAAACACTTAAATGACCCAGTCCAGGTCCCCTGATCTTTCAGACCAACCAAACGACGCCGTTTTTGTATCTCAAATCTGGACTGTTGATTTGTCTCAATCAAACGGTCCAGTTCAGCCCCGGCTAAGTTGAAACGACACTGTTTTTAGGCAAATTGATCTGAGCCGTTCATCTCGTTTAATCCTACGGTCCCCAACACATCTTATGACCCGACCCATTCTCAATTAAGACCGACCCAGTCTCACAGCTGAGCCAAACGATGTCGTTCCTTTAAGTGAATTGATCTAGGCCATTGATCTCTCTTGATCGAACGGCCAAGATCAAACCACCCCTCCCCTATATAAACTCAATCTCCTAACTCAGCCCCCTAACCAAAAACCCCCCTCGTCTTCCTGTTCATCATCGTCCCTAAGACGATGCCCTCCCAAACCCTAGCCGCCCTAGCTCCCCCTCGCCGGAAACCCGGCGGCAACTACGCTGCCGGTCACCAAACTAACACCCTAAGACCACCTGACCACCCTCTATCCAAATCTGGTAACTGTTTAGCTCGAATCTTCCTGGAGCTTCTCGAATCTTCATTTGAAGATTCGAGCCAAACTTAGATCCAAACCAACTAGTCCCTAATTAACACCACAGCACCCCCTAACCACCCTCGTTACAGATCTGTTGGTTGTTCACCTCGAATCACCCTACAGCTTCTCGAATCTTCAATCGAAGATTCGAGCATAACCTAAACCTACCCCAACCTACCCCAAATTCATACCAGTTACTCCCCTTACCTCACTTGTAACCAAACCAAGCTTGGTTTGGTTCGAATCTGCCTAGAAATATTCAAACCCTAAATCCGAAAAAATGGAACCCTAAAATTCCAAACCTTGGGGTCCCGATTAAATGAAGGGTTGGGGTCTAATAGACCTTAATCGAGGTATTCTCAGTTGAGAATACTTCGATTAAAGTTTGTTCGACCTCAAAAATGTCCAAATTCGAGTTCGAGCCTGGGTCCGTATATTTCTGAGATTCTGAGGTATTTTTCTTTTCCTTCATTTTTGTATTCATGTTTTTCTATCTATGTATCTGTTTAGTTTAGTTTTATTAATTTTCCATCTTTTATCAATTAATTCTGCTCATCTTCAGTGGACTTTTTATTTTGTCCAATTCTATCATTTGTTTATATTTGCTGTAATTATTATGTGTTATAAATTGTGTAATCGATTGATAAGTTGCATCGATTAATTAGTTTCCTGTTAGTTCATGATTCTGTCAATAACACTAATTGCCTATTTGCTTTGTTGCTGATTTGTTCAATGTCAATTGTAATATGTAATCGACTAATTAAGCGTTATTGATTAGGTTGTTTGTATAGCCTGAATCATTTGGCATTTCTGGTATTTATAGTTTTCAATAGTTAGTTGTCCGATTAAATCAGACTTTGTTTGATTTTTGAGCATTGTTCTGAATCACTGAAACCCTTAATATGTGATGTATTTTCTGCGTTAAAGTACTAGCTGAATTGGCTATAGCTGTTAATCAAATCAGTTTTGGTTAATGGTTAGTTAAACAGATTTCAGAATTAAGATTTCAATATAATTGAATAGTTGTATTAGGAGGCAGTAATATTAAAGAATTTTAGGGTTGATTTAGGAATGAAATAGTTAGGATTATATTTTATTGTTAGTGCTTTGTTAATAGGGTATTAATTAATACCCTAATGGGGAACCAAAGGGAGTGGAGGGGCTGATTAAGTGGAAAATTCAGACTTAGTGGAGATTGAGTGGAAAATTCTGATTTAGTGGAAAAGGGGGTCGAGCAGTAAGTTGAAAGAGAGGGCAGATTTGTATAAAAAGGGGTTGGGGACTGATTTTAAGGGCAGTGAGAATTTTAGGGAGAAAATTCTGGAACAAAGAGAAAAAAAATTCAGAAAAATCAGAACTTTTACATTAAGAGTTAGAGTGTTGAGGCTGAACTTTTGCATTAAGAGTTTTCAGGCTGCTTTTCTTGAGTGTTTGAAAATCAGAAACTATTGTTTCCTTGCATCTGTGTGTGTTTCATTTTGGTACTGCTGGGTTTTCAGTTTAGTATTTCCTGGGTTTACTGGTTGTTGTTGTACTGCTGTGTTGCTGTGTATGGTTGCTGTTTTGCTGCTGCTGATCTTCCTTTTCTCTCATTGTAAACATTTTCAGGTACACACTTCTGAAAGTCATGTGTTGATATAAGCTTAAATTTGAAGCAGAAGTTGAAATGAACTGAGAAATGCACGTTTGCCTGCTACATAGTATTTATGTTAAAGATGTAGTAATAGGATAAATGATAGGTAGTTTGTACTTGTTTAGGCTCATTCCAATTATATTTACTTTGTGTGAATTAGAACGTACCCGAACTAATGCGGATTGTTAAATAATATGCTGTTAGATTAATTAGATGTATTTCCATGTGTTTAGCAATTTAGTTTGGTTTAGCTGACGATGATAGTATAACGAAGAATTTCAGTAGGCCTCTGTACGTATTCCGTTGGATCTTTGGACTGTTTAAACTTGTTATGGCTCGGTCAAGTTTGATTTTAAGATAAACACTTATTTTAAGCAAATTTTAATATTGCATTAGTTAATACCAACGAATTAGCTATTAATGTCAACTCTCCCGTCCTGTTGAATTCCTTATTTCAACACAGGTTTAATAGTGTAGATTAATAATTAATATCAGCATAGGCTCACCATTTAACTAAGTGGTTGTTTGATAAGTGGACATGAATAAAGTATCTAATTTGAATAAATGAATGATGTTGAACTTTAATGCTATTTGGTAAACACAATCAGAAAATTGGGACTTTTGTCCAAAAGTGTACATTATGTGGTCTGGGCCTTTTTGGCGGTTGTCTCGTTAGTGGTCAAACGGCCCATTATGAGTTTTAAGTTAGGTAGCTGTTCCAAATTGAAAGGTGCCCCATTTTGTTTGGATCTGGACTTGAACTTGAAGCTCGAATTTTATAATATTAACTAATTAAAATTTTTTTTAGAGACAGATAATTTAGAAAAAAACGTAGTTTACTTTAGGATGGACCTTTAAGAATGTGAGATGAGCCTCGCCAAATATAATGCGAAATTGCGGGGCCCTCATTAAATGTATATATAAAATACTTAGAACTCGGGATCGGCCGCTTAGCGAATTTCACGGCTTTTTTTTTTCAAAAGTAATAACGCGTTAGTCATTGTTAGGCGCGTACTTTAATAATTTACTTTCTTAAACTTGGGTGCACATTTATGTGACCCAAATCCAAATCTCAACGGAGTCGAAATGTGTCGATAACCACGGGTACATTGACTGTGACGTGGTTCGAGATACGTTTTCATAACGTTGCAATTCTCCGTAAAATAATAACAATAATAATAAAATTGATAAAAGCGGTTCAAAGTTATAAGGTCTTAATTGTTAAAAATCAGATAAATAAGCCGAATATAACAGTTGAGCGACCGTGCTAGAACCACGGAACTCGGGAATGCCTAACACCTTCTCCCGGGTTAATAGAATTCCTTATCCGGATTTCTGGTTCGCGGATTGTTAAACAGAGTCAATCTTTTCCTCGATTCGGGATTCGACCGGTGACTTGGGACACCATAAATCTCCCAAGTGGCGACTCTGAATTAAATAAACAAATCCCATTCGATTGTCCTTTAATTGGAAAAAATCCCTTATACCCTTACGGGGTAGGAAAATGGGGAGTGTGACACGGAGTTAGCCTGTAATTTTGAGGTATTTTTCTTCTTTTTCTTTTCTATTTTTGTTGTTATTTGTCTGCTTAAGCTTCATGGTATTTCATCATCTTTTAATTTATTTCTCTCTTCTCTTTCGGACCTTTTTCTGGTCCAGTTTTTCTCATATGGTTGGTTGGCATATGCTGAATCGATTGAGTATGTTTGTCCGTTAGTTTGGTTGTAAAAGTCAGTGTCAATAAGGCCTGGTATAAAGCAATGATTACTCCTGTAATGGTTTGGTGCTATTATTTGGTTCAAGCTGTTTCATCTGTGTTGTCTATCATTTTGTCTCATATGAATTCAGTGTAGTTACAATGATTCATTTGTTCCTGTATGGATTCAATTTAGGATTGTGTTAGTTCATTTCTATGTATCCGTAACCTTGACAGTTCAATAGGAGTTCGTCCTGAATCATTGTTCTTATGTTGATGCCATTTGATCTGATTTAAATTCTAGTTCGAACGGTTATTTGAATTCGAATTGAATTGGTTATAGTTGAAAGATGTAATATAGATTAAAGGGTTTACAGTAGGAGATTCTAGGGTAAATCACAGGAGTAGGGGGTAATAATAAAAGGTTTTCTTTTACAACTGGAAAAGAAAAAGGAGAGGGGCTGGAAAGGGTTTAAGGTTTTGGTATAAATATAGAGATCAGTAGAGACATTGAGAGGGAGATTCTAAAAAATTAGAGGAGAGACTCGGAGAGAGGAAAAGTCAATCTGAGAGAACATTTTTGAGTCTTGTATCAGTTCTAAGAGAGAGTTTAAAAGAAAGGATATTGTTCCATTGAGTTCTACGCAGAATTTAGATTCCAAGCACTGGTTCTTGCCCCTTTTGATTGTTGAATCTATTTGGCAGTCTATTGATTCTGTTTCTGAACTTATCCGAGCTCAGTTTGTTCTGTTTTGGGTGTCTGTATTGCTGTTGGTTGACAAACTCATTTTGGGTTGTGGTTGAGTGTTATTCTGGTTTTAAAACTAGTTTTTGGAGTTGTTCTGAATCCCATTACTGTTGTATTGTCTGCTACTTACCTGCTGCTGACTTCTCCTTCTTCTTGTCCTGTTTTCCAATCCAGGTACATGTTGAATATCCACATCATGTAGAGTTTGGCTGAAATAAAATGAAATGGAAACCTAACTTCATTGGAAAACTTCAGTAGCTACTATATCTTCCTTATAATTGAATGTAATGGTTTGAATTGTAATTAGGACTATTTGTTTAAGTAATTTGGAATGGCTGAATCTACAGCTTGTAATAAACTGCCTTTGAACTGCTTCGAACCAATTCAAATTCGTGACTATCTAACTGCAATTTAGTACAATGGGTTTATGTGTAGTTTAGTGTTCATTTATGTTTAAAACGAAAAGTCGGAAACAGTTGGATTTGAAATCGAGTTTGATGTCCAGTTGAGCATGTATTGTATTGCAGTAACTCATATCATGCAGATTAGTTCTTAATATATAGGTGTTAACTAGCGTTGGTAGAAGTGTATGACCAATAGTCTAATCCTTGAAGGCTTGATATGCAATCTTGTTGTCGAACTCAAAGCTACCTCTTAATTTGCTCTTTCACTTTTAATAAAAATGGACCAGTAGTTAAAATAATTTAATCTTCAAACCATGTTCTGTTCATTTGAGTAAAAGGACGCAGTAATTTCAATAGGTACTTGATTTGATTCAACGGAAGCTGCGTCGGTCTAGTGGTCAGCCTAATTCCAGGCCATCTGAGCTTTAGCGCTTTAACGAATGGCCCGGGTTTTACCTTATTTGTATGCTCGCATGGTCCTGGGCCAAAGACTACGTTGGGCCGGCTTTTGGTTGTGCCAATTCACATTTTTCGGGCTTATCCTTGAGCCCTGAGACATATTTGGTTTACAATTATTGTTTTAGGCCCTTGACAAAATCGATTAGGATTTTTCCTTATTTTTAGAGACAAATTAATTAGAAAATCTTAGTTCACTTTAGGATGGAACTAATAATGAGTGAGAAGAGCCTCGACAAACAAAAATACACAAGCTATGGGGCCCTCTATACGTGTTGGTAAAATTACTTAGACTTCGGGATGGGCCGTATAGCAAAATTTCACGGCCTTACCCAAAATAATGATACGCTAGTCGCTTTAGGCGCGCCTTTAATAATTTACTTTCTTAAACTCGGGTGCACACTTATGTGACCCAAATCCAAATCTCAACGGAGTCGATATGTGTCAACAACTACGGGTGCATTGATGTGATGTGGTTCGAGATGCGTTTTCACGACGTTGCAATTCTCGTTGAAAAAAATAACAATAATAAAAGCGGTAAAAAGTTTAAATTTGCACATAGGTTCAATATGAATTAAAATCAGATAAATAAGCCGAATATGACAGTTGAGCGACCTTGCTAGAACCACGGAACTCGGGAATGCCTAACACCTTCTCCCGGGTTAACAGAATTCCTTACTCGGATTTCTGATTCGCGGACTGTAATACAAAGTTAATCTTTTCCTCGATTCGGGATTCAACCGGTGACTTGGGACACCATAAATCTCCCAAGTGGCGACTCTGAATTAAATAATAAATCCCGTTTCGATTGCCCTTTAATTGGAAAAACTCCCTTTACGTCCCTTCACGGGGGTGGAGGTAAAAAGGAGGTGTGACAGCTCTGGAGACTCTGCTGGGGAGATAAACCCAGAACCTCTGGTTCAGGGTTCAGAAATCGAGCTTAGATAAATTGTTATATTTGGCTTTGTTTATTATTTGATTTTTACATGTTTGGGCCTAATGTGCTAAATGCTTCTTTTACCGCTTTGATATTATCTGAGCTGTATATAAACTGTGCCGAAACCCTTCTCTTCTTACCTCCGGGGATGTGCTTGCTGGTTGAGACTCCCTATTCTGTTAGTGTCGTACCTTGAAATAAGAAAGAGGCCGGACAAGTTACAAAGCCGGACGATCTCGCGGGTCCCCGGTACGTAGCCCCCTCCTCGACTCGAGTTGTCCGCTCGGGTACACAGTCTAGAACAAATACCCAGGTTACAAACCTAGAATAACTCAATTTCATGTGAATCCCTAGTAGGAACATTTGTTTGCATCATGTGCATTTGACTTTGGAGGCTCAACATAGGGGTTGGGTCTGTCTAGGACAGGTGTACCAAAACGACAAAAGACCATCCTGTTACATCTAACTTGCTACCTATGCATTTGTTTGCTTCGGACTTGCATGCTGACCGGCTTTTGAATACTTTCAGAAAAAGAGAGATAGAGGTAGTTAATCGCCTGTGTTGATAAAAAAAATCAATGTCCAAATAGCGTCGAAACTCTGTCGAATTTTTGAGAAAAAATGAACAAAAAAAAGAAAAAAAAAGGGTTTTGTTTATGAAAAATGGTTTTATTTGTCATTGAAAAGAGTCTTGTTTTCAAAAGAAGTTTGTTTTATCTACCCGAACTACGCCGGTTTGATTCTCACAGGGTGCGGGATACGTAGGCAACCCTCATTGGGTCCAACCTCCCTTTTACAAAAATAGCCAAAAAATGTCAAATTTTAATTGTCAACATAAATAAGTCGGGTGATGCCGTTTTTGGCAAGAATAGCCGAATGTTCCCAAAAGGGACGCCAGAAGGCTGACTTTGCATAATCGGCCACTTTTAGTCTTTTTTGGATTTTTGACCGGTTGACTCACCCATTTAAAATCTTCGTTCCCGAAGTGCTGAAAAGCCGTGTGCGGAACCGGATCTTCCTTTTAATCTGTGAAAAATTAAAAAAATAGTCAATTTGTTGAGTCAAATAAATTTTATTTCTTAATCACCTTAATAAATGTGCAGGATGAGCACGATGCAAAATGAACCTTTTTCAATAATAACTAAAATCCCTTTCAAGTTGCGGCTATGGTGGGATGATTTAGGTGGTGAAGGGCAAGATGAGGTCAAGAAATATCTAAAAGGTCTTACGGGTTTATTGGAAATCCAGCCTCGGGGGGGATATCATAAGAGCTTTGGTCACCTGCTGGTACCCGGCACACAATGTCTTCCACTTCTCCGATTTTGAACTCACCCCGACTTTGGAGGAAATAGCCGGGTACATTGGAAATGCTGAAGTTCCATTGAGGCAAAAATACCTGGTTTCTCCAAGAGCTGTCACTGTGCATCGGTTTTTAGATTCGTTAAAGATACCCAGGACGGTCCATAACCCAGATTTGGCGGCAGGGTTTTGTAATCCGCGCTTCATATACGATAGATACGGTCATGTCGGAGGATTCAACAACCCGGGTAACAAGTTATGCAGCAAAAGTAACCGTCAGAAGTGGAACGAGCATAGACGAGTGGCTTTTATGATAGCCTTTTTGGGCCTTTTGGTATTTCCAAGGAAAGACGGAAACATTGATCTGAAAATAGTCGGGGTCATCAGTACCTTGCTCACTCAAGATAAAAGCACTCTTGCGCCTATGATAGTATCTGATATCTTCCGAGCTCTCACAGCCTTCAAATCCAGAGGGAACTGTTTCGAGGGGTGTAACTTGTTGCTACAAATATGGATGACTGAGCATCTCTGCCACCGTTCCCAGCTCTTGAGTTATGGTTCCTCGAAGAAAACTTGCATAGAAAAATTCTACACAAGAATTAAGGGGGTCAGTCTACCCGAGGGAGTTACGGCGTGGACATCATTCTTTCGGACCCTCACCGCCAGCCAAATACAGTAGACACTAGGATGGCTGCCCGTTGACGAGGTCATCCATATGCCGGCAGTTAGGACCCACTTTCTATTGATAGGGCTCAAGAGCATTCAGCCTTACGCGCCATATCGAGTTTTGAGACAACTCGGGAGATGCCAAACAGTGCCACAGGAGGAAGATCTTAGTGCTCAAGTAATTGAGATTAGCCCTGACGGACAGTTACCTAAAGCAAGAGTCCGTCAGATCTAGAGTGAATGCCAATATTTAAAAGCAGATACTTGCGTGCAGGATCAGGCCAAAGGCGAAGTGGCGCCAGGATACCTTGCTTGGTACATGAGAGGACTTGAGCACGAAAGGCCGGCTAAAAGGCCCCATCTCCAGGAGTTCGTCCAGGCATTGCAAGAACAGTGGGGTTGGTTGGCTAAAGAAGAGAGCTACAGGGCAGAAATAGGTAAGCTGAGGCAATAGATTGGAGACCTGGAATTTGAAAATAGTCTGCAAGTTGATGCCGATCGGGGAGAAAAGAGCAAATTGGCCCAAGAAAATGAGGCGCTGAAAGCCCAAATCCGACAGATGAGGAGAGATGCTGACAAACAACAAAGGAGTTGGTCGGATGAGCGGTTAATAAAAGGGTTAAAAAAGGAAATCGGTGAGTGTCGGGACGATTTGAAGAAATCTGAGGATACCATAGCACAACTCCAGGCACAATGGGCGAAGAGAACGAAAAAGCGCACACAGTACTTACAGCAGGCAAGGAAAGATTATGAAAAGACCATTGTAAGCCTAAAAAGGAAGGTGACCACCCTAGAGAGCAAGGCGGCTCAACAAGCCAAGGCTTTTGAAACCGAGAGTAAACACTGCTGTAATCTGATGGCCTCGATGGAAGATGAAATATAGCAGTTACGGAAACAACATTTGCATGACTCTCGGGTTTTGAAGGCTAGAGGGGATCATATAGAACGCCTACTCCTAGAGAAAGACCGAACTAGGAACAAGATTCTGACTATTGCTCGTGCTATCACCAGGAAATGTCGGGAGTGTGAAAACATGACCCGTACTACCTTCTTCTCGGCGGTGATGATATTTGTGAAGCAAATCATACATGAATTGGAGCAGTTGGAAAGGAACCTTACACCTAAACCCGCGGCGAGGCCGAATGACGCCCCGCGGGCACCCAAATTCAAAACCTTAATGTGTTCATAGTTTGAATCTGCATTTTCTTTCTCTTAGAGCCTGTTGTCTGTTAGAGTTTGTCTTTATTTCGCATCAGAGTATGTTGGTAGTTATTGAGTTCGTACTTGGTTTGGTTTCGAGTCTGTTATTTTCCTTTCTAAGAAGCGTCTGGTTTGTAATAGAATGTTTATTAAAGAAAAATAAAAAATTTCCAAAAAATTATCTTTTTGCTTTTCGCACTTATAGGGCAGAACTACGCCCGGTCTGATTCATGCGGGGACATGATACGTAGGCAATCCACATAAGATTCGACCACCACTAAAAAGAAAAAGAGAAAAGGCAAAGTGAATAAAAGAAAGGAAAAGAAAGAAATAAAAAGAGAGATAAAGAAAGTTTCAGAAACACTTAAACAAGGCACAAACAAAGTAAGTCGGAATGACGCATGCGGTCGAAGCAAAGAAATGTTAGAAATGGTTAAACTGCCTAGGAACATTGCATCCCCCAACGTGAAATTGCAATATGTGTTAAAACTCTAACGCTAACAAGTTTGTTGTTAATCCAGAGATTTCGAAACAGTTAGCTCGTTAGAACGTTCTGGCAGATTACCATTACCACACAAGATCTAAAGAGCCCATTCCGAAAAGTATGTCTGGTTCGGACAAAAGTGTTGAGGAGGAAAAGACGGAAATGCAAATGATGAAGGAGGAAGTAGACAGGTTGAGACAAGAGATAGCTGGGATGCACCTAGCCTGGGCTAGGGGACAACCATCACCAATCCCTCCCCCTACTCCTACCCTCTCACCGGCTCGGACTCCGGAATACCCTCCCACTGGTCCATCAACGAGCTTCCCCATTGCCCAATACTATCAGGGGGAAACTTCCTATAATCCCCAAGCTCCACCACCCAAACAGAATCCTCCTCCATCAACTGTTCCTGTTTTCGTGGCACCTCCACCCGCCACATTGCAAAGATCATCCAGTGAACCAGTGTTTCAGGTTCACGACAACCAATATTATCCTCCCGAACTCACCTTCAAAGCAACCGAGCCATACACTTACACCCCTCACTTTGAGATCCCGGCGGAAACTGAAAGGCCAGATAAGAATCCGAAGCAGGATGAAGTGCTTCGCAAAGTGAAAAGCCTGGAGCAATCCTTCAAAAATATGCATGGATTGAGCAGCCAAGTCAGTGTGGCCTACAAAGATCTGTGTCCCTTCCCCGATGTTCAATTGCCGGCAGGTTTTAAGATGCCAAAGTTTGATCTGTATGAGGGACATGGTGATCCCATGGCACATCTGCGAGGTTTCTGTAGTAAGATGAGAGGGGAAGGTGGAAAGGATGAGCTGCTGATAGCTTATTTTAGTCAAAGTTTAAGCGGGTCCGCGCTGGAATGGTACACGAGGCAGGATCCTAGCAGGTGGTATACTTGGGACGATCTAGCACAAGCGTTTTCAGGTCACTTCCAGTATAACCTTGAGATCGTCCCTGACCGTCTCACATTGCTGAAGCTTGAGAAGAAGCTTGGGGAAAGATTCAGGGAATTTGGATTTCATTGGAGAGAGCAGGCGGCCAGAGTTGATCCTCTGATGAGGGAAGGGGAAATGGTGGACTACTTTCTGTAGACTCTAGAGCCAACTTACATTGGTCACTTGGTGACGTCAGTTGGCAAATCTTTCAACGAGGTAGTGAAAATGGGCGGTATGATCGAAGAGGGACTTAAGTCCAACAAAATCCTAAGTTATTCAGCGATTAAATCAACCACTCAGGCCATCCAGAGCAGCACGGGAGGTGCACTCAAAAAGAAGAAAAGGGAAGATGTCGCAATAGTCGAGGCAGGTACTTGGTCCAGATCCAGAGGTCCCCCCCCTCACTACCAACCTAGACCCCATCACTCAAATTACCTACACATTTCATACAACCTTCCACAGCCCTACTACCCACCACAAGAGCCACATTTCTCTGTCTATCACACCCAAAATTACATCCAGCCTCCGGCTCGCCCGTAATGGCATGCGCTGGCCCCACAAAACACATATCCACCTTCACAAAACACATATCCACCACCAAGGGCCTACATGAATCCTTCGGGACCAGGTTTCCATGGGAATCAGACTTTTAGGAATGAAAGGGTACAGAGGTAGAGAACATTCACTCCACTGGGAGAAACCTATACTACTTTGTTCCACAAATTGAGGCAGTTAGGCCTATTGAGTCCTGTGGAGTCCAAATTGCCAAATCCCCTTCCCAAAAATCAGGACCACTCAGTAAGTTATGAATATTGTTCGGGGGCTCCCGAGCATGATACTGAGAAGTGTTGGAAGTTGAAAACTACTATACAAGATCTTATTGACACAAATAGGATCGAGGTTCAGGAGCCAGAGGAACCTAACATCAATCAGAACTCATTGCCAGCACACCATGAAGCCCACATGATCGAACTAGTGCACGAAGGAGGGAAGCTCAAGAAGCCCTCACAAACGGTAATGATGACTCGTGCCAGTCCGAAAGAAAAGTTGATCAGTGAAAAAATGATAGTACAGTCGGAAAGGGTAGAAGGCAAGCCAGTATTGGTGATAGGGAAGAGTTCATCTGATGTTGCCAAGAAACCAGAGCCGGTCAAATTAACGGTGCAAGGGATATCAAGCAAGCCAGTAGCAGTGAAGGGGGCATGCATAGGACCAGTTGTTATCAAGCTAGTAATGCAGTTGCCGATAATCAGCGAGAAAGTTGTGCCATGGAGCTACAGTCAGGTAATGGTAATGCATAAGGGGAAGGAGGTTGTGGAAGAAATATGTGAGGCACAGGGGTTAACTCGTTCGGGAAGATGTTTTGCTCCCGCAGAGTTAAGAATTACCAATCCAGTAGCGACAAAGAATCCAGTTATCGAGGAAGAGGCAAAAGAATTTTTAAAGAAAATGAAGGTGCAAGATTACTCCATTGTGGAGCAGTTGAGGAAGACCCCGGCATAGATCTCATTGTTATTGTTGTTGATCCATTCAGATGAGCATCGCCAGGTATTGATGAAAATTCTAAACGAAGCCCATGTTCCCGATAAGATCTTTGTGAACCATCTGGAGAAAATAGCAAACAAGATTTTCGAGGTCAGCAGGGTCACTCTTTCAGACGATGAGTTGCCCATGGAGGGTACATAACATAATAGAGCCCTTTATTTGACTGTGAAGTGTGAAGACTCGGTAGTCACTCGCGTACTGATTGATAATGGGTCCAGTGCCAATATTTGTCCTTTGGCCACATTGAACAAACTGAAGGTCGATGGTGACAGGATTCACAAGAACAGCATCTATGTTCGAGGGTTTGATGGTGGTGGTACAAACACAGTAAGTGACATCATACTTGAATTAACAATTGGTCCAGTCGAGTTCACCATAGAGTTTCAAGTGTTAGACGTGGCAGTGTCATATAATCTTCTGTTGGGGCGACCCTGGATCCACGCCGCCAAAGCAGTGCCTTCTACATTACATCAGATGGTCAAATTCAAGTGGGATAGGCAAGAGATCATAGTATATGGGGAAGACAATGCAAGCGCCGTAAGTGATGCCATCGTGCCCTTCATAAAGACTGATAATGATAAGGGACAGTGGGTTTACCAGGTTTTCGATACGGTTTCAGTGGATAAAATTTCTGAAGGCGAGGACCTTCCACTTCCCAGGATCGCAGCTGCGGCCTTCATGGTAGCCTCGGAAATGCTAAACAGCGGGTTTGTACCAGGAAAAGGTTTGGGGGCTGATCTGCAAGGTATGGTCCAGCCAGTTTCTTTGCCCAAGAACCTGGACACTTTTGGGCTAGGATTCAAACCTACGGCAGCAGATGTAAGGCGGGCCCGAAAGTTGAAGAAGAAAGTTTGGGTTCTTCCCAAGCCAGTTCCACATCTTTCCAAATCCTTTGTCAGAGCAGGTATCAGAAGGTTGTCAGTCCCCAAAATTCTCGGACCTCTGATTGGGCCAGATGGAGATTTGAATGAGGGCTTTGAAAGGCTGTTTGCCGATGTCAACATGGTAGAAGCTGGAGAAGGGTCCAGTAAGTTAGATGTACAGTTTGTGGGGCCTAGGGCAAATATCAACAATTGGATGGCTACTTCCCTTCCTACCCGGAGGGAGTCTTGGTAGTGGGCTCTGATTTTTCTTTCTTGTCTTTTTGGATTATTCCAGGGTTGTAATCCAGTTTTGTTTTGTATTCGGCAAAGTGTGAAACTCTATTATCCCGTATTTTAATAAAGTGAAAGCTTTTGTTCTTCTTATTTTGTTTTAACTTTGTTTTCTTCTTTTCTCTTTCTGAACAGTTCTCTTTATATTGGTTCTAATGACATGGCATGCACAACGGATCGTCAACCCAGTCTAAGAAATCAATCTGATTCCGGACTAATTGTACAAAAGGTCGATTATGATGATGAATCGGAATACGACGAGGATGAAGCCTTCGAAGAGATAAACAGAGAGTTAAGCCAGTTTGAGGAGAAATCCAAACCCAACTTAAATGACATAGAAGCCATTAATTTAGAGGATGCAGATGATATCAGGGAAACTAAAATAAGTATCCACATTGCACCGAATATCAGGGAAGAACTAATCAAAGCACTTATTGAGTTCAAAGACGTTTTTGCATGGTCGTATGATGACATGCCGGGGTTAAGCACGGATTTAGTGGTTCACAAATTGCCCATTAACCCGGCATGCCCTCCTGTCAAGCAGAAATTGAGGAAGTTCAAAACAGACATGAGTGTGAAGATTAAAGAGGAAGTAACCAAGCAGTTGCAAGCAAAGGTTATTCGGGTCACTCGATATCCTGATTGGTTGGCTAATGTGGTGTCAGTGCCGAAGAAAGATGGGAAGATCAGGGTGTGTGTCGATTACTGCAATCTGAATAGGGAAAGCCCAAAGGATAACTTTCCATTACCCAACATCCATATCTTGATCGATAACTGTGCCGGACGTGAGATCGGGTCTTTTGTAGATTGCTATGTTGGATATCATCAGATTATGATGGATCAAGAAGATGCGGAAAAGACGGCATTCATTACGCTGTGGGGACTTATTGCTATCGGGTAATGCCTTTTGGCTTGAAGAACGCTGGGGCAATGTATATGAGAGCAATGACTATGGTGTTTCATGACATGATACACAAAGAGATTGAGGTGTACGTAGATGATGTGATCATAAAATCTAAGCGTCAGGAAGACCACGTGGCAGACCTAAGGATGTTTTTCCAAAGACTTCGAAGGTACGACATTAAGCTCAACTCGGCCAAATGTGCATTTGGTGTTCCATCTGGAAAGCTATTGGGATTCATCGTCAGTCGGTGAGGCATTGAGTTGGACCCGTCAAAAATCAAATCCATCCAGGAGTTGCTACCGCCGAAGAACAAAACAGAAGTAATGAGTCTGTTGGGAAGGTTGAATTATATCAGCAGGTTCATCGCGCAACTCACAGCAACTTGTGAACCCATTTTTCGGCTACTGAAGAAAGATGCTGCGGTAGAATGGACGGCAGAATGTCAGGAAGCCTTCGACCAAATCAAGGGGTATCTATCAAACCCACCTGTGTTGGTCCCACCTGAACCAGGAAGACCGTTGATTCTCTATCTAACGGTACTGGAGAATTCATTTGGTTGCGTACTGGGGCAACATGATATCACAAGAAGGAAGGAGCATGCCATCTATTACCTCAGCAAGAAGTTCACACCGTACGAGGTTAAGTATACTCATCTTGAAAGGACATGTTGCGCCCTAACTTGGGTGGCACAGAAGCTGAAACACTATTTGTCATCTTATACTACTTACCTCATATCTCGTTTGGACCCGTTAAAGTATATCTTTCAGAAGCCTATGCCCACAGGGAGGCTTGCAAAGTGGCAGATCCTGCTCACAGAGTTTGACATTGTCTACATGACTCGGACTGCGATGAAAGCACAAACCTTGGCGGACCATCTGGCCGAGAATCCGGTTGATGAAAATTATGAACCTTTGAAGACTTATTTCCCTGATGAAGAGGTGATGTATATAGATGAGTTGGAATTATCTGAGGAACCAGGTTGGAAGCTCTTCTTTGATGAAGCCGCAAATGCGAAAGGAGTTGGAATAGGAGCGATACTTATTTCTGAAACAGGACATCATTATCTTGTGATGGCACAGCTATGTTTCTATTGTACCAATAAAATGGCTAAATATGAGGCATGCATTTTGGGCTTACGGTTAGTTGCAGACATGGATGTCTAGGACGTCTTGGTCTTGGGAGACTCAGACCTCCTGGTGCATCAAATCCAGGGTGAATGGGAAACACGAGATTTGAAGCTTATACCATATCGACAATGTTTGCACGATCTGAGCAAGCGATTTCGATCAGTGGAGTTCAGACACATCCCAAGAGTTCACAATGAGGTTGTCGATGCTTTAGCCACTTTCGCATCGATGTTGCACCACCCAGACAAAATTCATGTTGACCCATTGCATATCCAGGTTCGTGATTAGCATGCTTATTGCAACATGATAGAGGAAGAAATGGATGGCGAGCCATGGTTTTATGATGTCAAGGAATACCTCAGGATGGGGATATACCTAGAGCAGGACACCGGAGATCAAAAGAGAGCCATTCAGCGATTGGCAAATGAATTTTTCCTCAATGGAGGAGTGTTATACAAAAGAACACTAGATTTGGGATTGCTGAGATGTATAGATACTGGTCAAGCCACAATAGTGATGACAGAGGTACATGCGGGAGTTTGTGGGCCATATATGAGTGGATATGTATTGGCGAAGAAGATTCTTCAAGAAGGGTATTATTGGCTCACTATGGAGCATGATTGTATCAATTTCATGCGAAAATGCCATCAGTGTCAGATACACAGAGATTTGATTCATTCTCCGCCGACAGAATTGCATACAATGTCAGTACCATAGCCATTTGTTGCCTGGGGCATGGATGTCATTGGACCTATTGAGCCGGCAGCTACCAACGGTCATAGGTTCATTCTGGTGACCATCGATTATTTCACTAAGTGGGTTGAAGCTAAAACTTTCAAGTCAGTAACCAAGAAGGCAGTGATAGATTTTGTTCACTCCCATATCATCTGTAGATTTGGAATCCCAAAGGTGATCATCACGGATAATGGTGCTAATCTTAACAGCAATTTGATGAAAGAGGTATGTCAACAGTTTAAGATTACACACCGCAATTCCACCCCATATCGTCCCAAGGAGAATGGAGCAATTGAGGCAGCCAACAAAAACATAAAGAAGATACTTCGGAAGATGGTAGAAGGTTCAAGGCAATGGCATGAAAAATTACCATTTGCATTATTGGGTTATCGCACTACTGTTCGTACTTCAGTAGGTGCAACTCCTTATTTGTTGGTATACGGAACTGAATCAGTGATATCGGCAGAAGTAGAAATTCCGTCCCTTCGGATTGTCGCTGAGGCTGAGAATGATGATGACGAGTGGGTCAAAACTCGTTTGGAGCAGTTGAACTTGATTGATGAAAAGATATTGGCAGTTGTGTGTCATGGCCAGTTATATCAAAAGAGAATGGCAAGAGCATACAACAAAAGGTGCATCCCCGGAAGTTTGAAGTGGGCCAGCAAGTGCTGAAACGCATCCTCCCACATCAAGATAAGGCAAAGGGCAAGTTCGCCCTGAATTGGTAAGGGCCATTCATTGTAACCAGAGTGTTGTCCAATGGCGCTTTATGTTTAACAGATATCGAAGGGAAATGCGTCGACATGGCTATCAATTCGGACGCAGTTAAGAGATATTATGTATGATTTCTTTTGATTGTAATTGTGGTTTGTTTGTACTTGCCATTTATCGGAGAATGAAATGACGGAGGCAATTCTTTCTTCTACCCAAACACTTTAACCTTTGCTTCCCCTTTTGAGCCTTATTTATTCTTTCATACCTCTCTTTTGGAATCAGTAATGAAAATGAAAGAAAAAGAGAAGAGAAAAATAATGATAATAAAGACAAAAGAAAAGTCACAAGAAAAACAAATGAATTGGGAACTACGTTTGACCTGATTCCTCAAAGAAGGATACGTAGGCGTCTTACGGCTCGGTCATAGTGTAACAAAAAAAATCCCCAAACAAGAAACTGGGGAAGAAGTTGTGTTTATAATTTTGGGAAAGAAAGTTGATTCCAGGAGTTGTAATGTTTTAACCATCAAAATTATTTTGAACCTTTTACCCTTTTTTTCTTTTAGCCATACACAAAAACCCATATTGATGTCCAAAAAAGACCTCCCGATCAGACTCCGAGAAGTGCCAAGTCATGCAAATGGAAGTCGGGAATAACACTCTGATCCCCAGCAAAGAAGAGGATCATAAGCTGGAAATGAATTGATAGCCGGAAGAATCCCCAGCAGAGAGAGTCATATCGGAAACACTCCAATCCCCAGCTGGGAAAAATAAAATAAAATGAGAGAGTCTTATACGTGAAAACCTCCACAGGCACCATAAGGCGACGTAAGTTGAGAGAAATAAAACGAGAGAGTCCTATCAGTGAAAACCTTCACAGGCACCATAAGGCGACGGGGGTTGAGAGAACTGAGAGAGTCTTATTAGTGAAAACCCCTCGAAGGGCACTATAAGGCGACAAGACAAGATTGGCGGAAAGGATCCGCAGTTGACAAAGAGTTGAGTGCTTGTTTATCCCTAGCAAGATGAGGTCGTCTGAAAGATTGATTGATACAAGTAGACTGGGTGGATTAATCTGGAATGCACGACATGATCGTTGGGATCGGTTATATCATTCAGATAAGTTCTTTTCTTTCCTTTTCCCCAGCATTTGTTCAGAAAGATTTCTTCTTTTTTTCTATCTTTTGAAATCATCACTTTTTCATATCTTGGTCTAAAGACTTTATCTCCCCAGCAGTTTGTTTTTGAAAAGGATTTTTCAGAGCTTATTACCAATTGCCAAGATGGTGCAAAAACACAATGTGGATAGAATGGGCCAAAGATAAGGCGACAAAGCGAAAAGAAGTTTGTCGCAAGACCAAATGATAAATGGGTCTAGATTCCAAGAGGACCAAATTTCCAGGGGAAGTTGGAGAAAACAGAAAAAACAACAGTTGAAAAGTTATGGATCAAATTCCAAGAGGATCCCCAGTAGATTTGCGAGATGCAGGAACAACTCCGACAGATTATCGACCAAGTTCCACGATGGTCGGACAACATAGAGCGGGGAAGGAAGAGAAAAGAAAAACCATCCCCAGCAGGAATATCATCCCCAGCAAATAATATCATCCCTAGCAAGTTTTGTAATAAAACGCAAAGCAGGGAAAGGAAAAAGGGAAAAACCATCCCCAGCAGGAGTGGCACAACCACTCACCACGTTTTAAACTAACAAATTTTTCTTTGATTTGAAGCAGGGAAAGGAAATGTTATTGACAGCGGGAAGACATGGCCACAAAGAAGATTATCAAACCGGGGCAGAAAATTTTCTCTCATTGCGAAAGTTTTCTTGAAATCAGATACCCACTTGGGGAAGATGGAAGATAACACAAGTTTTAAAGGAAGTGGAATCCCCAGCAGTTTACGGGAGAAGGCAATACAAGTTTTAAAGAAAGCAATCTTGGAATAAGCAAGATAACCCAAATTTTAAGGGTAGTGGTCTTTGAATCAGTATCATCCCCACCATTGTTAAAAGGAGGAAAGTAACTAGTCTTAAAGAAGAAAGATAATTCCCCAGCAGTGTTATCCCCGGCAGGTTTCAGAGAAGTGAAAACACCAGTTTGAGGGAGGTAATTGCTGAAGAAGTCAGGAGTCCGCCTGTAGAATGGAGGTTGTTAAATTTTAAGTTGAAGAAGTCAGGAGCCCGCCTGTAGAACGGAGGTTGTTAAATTTTAAGTTGATAAAGTTAGGAGCCCGCCTGTAGAACAGAGGTTGTTAAATTTTAAGTTGAAGAAGTCGGGAGCCCGCCTGTAGAACGGAGGTTGTTATAATTTTAAGTTGAAGAAGTCAGGAGCCCGCCTGTAGAACGGAGGTTGTTATGTTTTAAGTTGAAGAAGTTAGGAGCTCGCCTGTAGAATGAAGGTTGTTAAATTTTAAGTTGAAGAAGTCAGGAGCCCGCCTGTAGAATGGAGGTTGTTCAATTTTAAGTTGATGAAGTCAGGAGCCCGCCTGGAGAATAGAGGTGTTATATTTTTAAGAAGTTGTTGAAGTCAGGAGCCCACCTGGAGAATAGAGGTGTTATATTTTTAAGAAGCTGTTGAAGTCAGGAGCCCGCCTGGAGAATAGAGGTGTTATATTTTTAAGAAGTATGTTGAAGTGAGGAGCCCGCCTGGAGAATAGAGGTATTATATTTTTAAGAAGTTGTTGAAGTTAGGAGCCCGCCTGGAGAATAGAGGTGTTATATTTTTAGGAAGTGGTTGACGTTAGGAGCCCGCCTGGAGAATAGAGGTGTTATCTTTAAGAAGTTATTGAAGTCAGGAGCCCGCCTGGAGAATGGAGGTGTTATATTTTAAGAAGTAATTGTTGTTGAAGTCAGTAAAGCAGAGGAATACAACAAAAATCCCCAGCGGGAAACAACAAAAATCCCCAGCAGAGGAAGGCAGTTCAAGATTCGAAGGAAAAATAATGCGAAGCTCACAAGAAGGAAATGAGCAGTTCGAGATCGGCAATCAAGGGAGAATACAAGTCAAATCAGAAGTAAAGAAATACCAGAGGAAACACAAGGCAACAAGGCAACAACAGTCACATGACCAAGTTTGAGAATAAATCTTTGTAATTCATAGATCATAGCTTAGTATAACTTCTTTATCTTTCATCAAGGTGTAATAAGGAGGTCAGTAAGCGGTAACATCAGCAGCAACAGCAGTAACAGCAAAATAACAGCTCCATGGTAGTCCCAGCTACCGAAACATCCCGAACTACATTGATCTGATTCCTTTTTAGCCAGGGATATGTAGGAAACCTTTGAAGCAGAGGTCCGGTCAAATCTTTCAAAAATGCTTCGCACGGAGTAGCCGAACGGGCAAAAATCGCTCGTATCCGCTCACTTTATCTTTGCACGAAACCTCTTCGTGTTTTCGGACAAAGAGGGGCAGCTATGAGCACGTGATTTTTGCCCTACGAGAACTACTCCCAAAAATTCAAGATAAAATAATTTTCCTTTGTGTGCAATTTTGAGGATTTGCGTGGAATTTTTGGATAATTATTCGCATTTTAATTAATGAAAAATACAAAAATATGTGTTACCTGTGCATTTAGGATATAATGTTACAATTAGGAATTAATTAAAACAATTTTGGCTTTGCGAGAACGAAAATCACAAAAATGATGTACTGTGCATTTTTAGCATTTGATGTCCGATTGTGCGATTTTGTTTTCCCATTTGTTAGTCAATTATGTGTGATAATTAATTAGCATTTATAAGTTAATTTGATATATAAATCAATGTAGGATTTTGGTTTTTAATTTGGAAAATTAGTTTAAGAAGAAAAAGAAACAAATAAAACAAGAAAAAGAAAAAAAATCGGATTGGGCCTAGACCCACCCCGTTTTGCCCGTTCAAACAGGCCCAAACGACCCCGGTCCAGTCCATCTCAAAGACACCCCAAATAGCATCGTTTTGGGGAAGCCCTGATTAGGGCCGTTGATTTAAATTGATCAACCGTCCAAAAACATTTCCCTTACATGTTCCTATACCCGCCCCATCCCCTACTAAAACCAAACGACGCCGTTCTCATTAAGGGAATTGATCCAGGCCATCAATCTTCATTGATCCAACGGACCACATTAATCTCACCATCTCAATATACCAAACTCCTAAACCTCTTATTACCCCCCCTCATTTCCCGACCCCTCTTCTTCGTCTCCCAAACCACAGACCAAGCGACCTCTCGAAACCCTAGAGCCGCCACCCCACGCCTTCGCCTGAAACCTGTCGGCAAACGACGCCGCCGGCCACCCAAATAACACCCCTGAACCTCCTAACCTCCCTCAACACGATTCCATACTCTATTAACTTCGAATCACGCCACAGCTTCTCGAATCTTCAATCACATAATCAACCTAAAACCTCACCTTCTCCGATGACCCTCAAATTAACAACTCTGAGCCTCCTAACCACCCTCAACCTGAATCCCCACTCCGTTGTCCTCGAATCATCCTCGGCTTTTTTGAATCTTCGATCGAAGCTCAGGACCCAAAACCCTAGTTCATCTAATGAACCCCAAACTCACACCAGCTATCCACCTCACCTCCCTCATGCCTAAAACGCCCTTGGTCTGGCTCGAATCTTGCTAGAACTGGTTGAGTTTCAAATCAATTGAAGAACCCTAGAGAGCCAAAACCTGGAACCTGTCCGAGTAAAGGGGAAATTTGAGGTTCTTAATCGACTTTAGTCGAGTGTTTTCAGTCGAGAACACTCGATTAAGGTCCGTTTGGACCTCAAAAGTTCGAGTCGAATTCTAAAATGGGAACTGTTCGGAGTTAGCCTATAATTTTGAGGTATTTTTCTTCTTTTTCTTTTCTATTTTTGTTGTTATTTATCTGCTTAAGCTTCATGGTATTTCATCATCTTTTAATTTATTTCTCTCTTCTCTTTCGGACCTTTTTCTGGTCCAGTTTTTCTCATATGGTTGGTTGGCATATGCTGAATCGATTGAGTATGTTTGTCCGTTAGTTTGGTTGTAAAAGTCAGTGTCAATAAGGCCTGGTATAAAGCTATGATTACTCCTGTAATGGTTTGGTGCTATTATTTGGTTCAAGTTGTTTCATCTGTGTTGTCTATCATTTTGTCGCATATGAATTCAGTGCAGTTACAATGATTCATTTGTTCCTATACGGATTCAATTTAGGATTGTGTTAGTTCATTTCTATGTATCCGTAACCTTGACAGTTCAATAGGAGTTCGTCCTGAATCATTGTTCTTATGTTGATGCCATTTGATCTGATTTAAATTCTAGTTCGAACGGTTATTTGAATTCGAATTGAATTGGTTATAGTTGAAAGATGTAATATAGATTAAAGGGTTTACAGTAGGAGATTCTAGGGTAAATCATAGGAGTAGGGGGTAATAATAAAAGGTTTTCTTTTACAACTGGAAAAGAAAAAAGAGAGGGGTTGGAAAGGGTTTAAGGTTTTGGTATAAATATAGAGATCAGTAGAGACATTGAGAGGGAGATTCTAAAAAATTAGATGAGAGACCCGGAGAGAGGAAAAGTCAATCTGAGAGAACATTTTTGAGTCTTGAATCAGTTCTAAGAGATAGTTTAAGAGAAAGGATATTGTTCCATTGAGTTCTACGCAGAATTTAGATTCAAAGCACTGGTTCTTGCCCCTTTTGATTGTTGAATCTATTTGGCAGTCTATTGATTCTGTTTCTGAACTTATCCAAGCTCAGTTTGTTCTGTTTTGGGTGTCTATATTGCTGTTGGTTGACAAACTCATTTTGGGTTGTGGTTGAGTGTTATTCTGGTTTTAAAACTGGTTTTTGGAGCTATTCTGAACCCCATTGCAGTTGTATTGTCTGCTGCTTACCTGCTGCTGACTTTTCCTTCTTCTTGTCCTGTTTTTCAATCCATGTACATGTTGAATCTCCACATCATGTAGAGTTTGGCTGAAATAAAATGAAATGGAAACCTAACTTCATTGGAAAACTTCAGTAGCTACTATATCTTCCTTATAATTGAATGTAATGGTTTGAATTGTAATTAGGACTATTTGTTTAAGTAATTTGGAATGGCTGAATCTACAGCTTGTAATAAACTGCCTTTGAACTGCTTCGAACCAATTCAAATTCGTGACTATCTAACTGCAATTTAGTACAATGGGTTTATATGTAGTTTAGTGTTCATTTATGTTTAAAACGAAAAGTCGGAAACAGTTGGATTTGAAATCGAGTTTGATGTCCAGTTGAGCATGTATTGTATTGCAGTAACTCATATCATGCAGATTAGTTCTTAATATATAGGTGTTAACTAGCGTTGGTAGAAGTGTATGACCAATAGTCTAATCCTTGAAGGCTTGATATGCAATCTTGTTGTCGAACTCAAAGCTACCTCTTAATTTGCTCTTTCACCTTTAATAAAAACGGACCAGTAGTTAAAATAATCTAATCTTCAAACCATGTTCTGTTCATTTGAGTAAAAGGACGCAGTAATTTCGATGGGTACTTGATTT
Source organism: Nicotiana tabacum (assembly GCF_000715075.1). Lineage (NCBI taxonomy): Eukaryota > Viridiplantae > Streptophyta > Magnoliopsida > Solanales > Solanaceae > Nicotiana > Nicotiana tabacum. Next base: position 15,599,809 of record NC_134085.1, read on the forward strand.
GATTCAACGGAAGCTGCGTCGGTCTAATGGTCAGCCTAATTCCAGGCCATCTGAGCTTTAGCGCTTTAACGAATGGCCCGGGTTTTACCTTATTTGTATACTCGCATGGGCCTGGGCCAAAGACTACGTTGGGCCGGCTTTTGGTTGTGCCAATTCACATTTTTCGAGCTTATCCTTGAGCCCTGAGACATATTTGGTTTACAATTATTGTTTTATGCCCTTGACAAAATCGATTAGGATTTTTCCTTATTTTTAGAGACAAATTAATTAGAAAATCTTAGTTCACTTTAGGATGGACCTAATAATGAGTGAGAAGAGCCTCGACAAACAAAAATACACAAGCTGTGGGACCCTCTATACGTGTTGGTAAAATTACTTAGACTTCGGGATGGGCCGTATAGCAAAATTTCACAGCCTTACCCAAAATAATGATACGCTAGTCGCTTTAGGCGCGCCGTTAATAATTTACTTTCTTAAACTCGGGTGCACACTTATGTGACCCAAATCCAAATCTCAACGGAGTCGAGATGTGTCAACAACCACGGGTGCATTGATGTGACGTGGTTCGAGATGCGTTTTCACGACGTTGCAATTCTCGTTGAAAAAAATAACAATAATAAAAGCGGTAAAAAGTTTAAATTTGCACATAGGTTCAATATGAATTAAAATCAGATAAATAAGCCGAATATGACAGTTGAGCGACCGTGCTAGAACCATGGAACTCGGGAATGCCTAACACCTTCTCCCAGGTTAACAGAATTCCTTACCCGGATTTCTGGTTCGCGGACTGTAATACAGAGTTAATCTTTTCCTCGATTCGGGATTCAACCGGTGACTTGGGACACCATAAATCTCCTAAGTGGCGACTCTGAATTAAATAATAAATCCTGTTTCAATTGCCCTTTAATTGGAAAAACTCCTTTTACGCCCCTTCGCGGGGGTGTAGGTAAAAAGGAGGTGTGACATGGGGACCTACTGTTCTTCGTATTCGCAGGAGAGGCTCCGCGATCGCATAGGTTCCTGGGCTGGGTTATCGCGTTCGTGTTTGGTTGTACGCGTTCGTGAAGGGTTGGAGCCGGGCTGGAGTGTAGTCTTCGTGAACATGAAGGAGTCTTGCATTCACGTTGGAAAGGCTGGTTGTGTTTCGCGATCGTGGGAGGTCGATTGTGATCGCGAAGGTCTATTTGGCAGCTGGAGAATTTCTTCTTCGCGATCGCGTTTGGTTGTACGCATTCGCGAAGGGTTGGAGTGGGGCTGGAGGATGTAGTCTACATGAACGTGAATGAGTCATGCATTCGTGTTGGAGATGTTGGTTGTGTTTCGCGATCGCGGGAGGTCGATTGCGATCGCGAAGGTCTATTCGGTCAACTGGAGAATTTCTTCTTCGTGATCGCGAGGCTTTGGACCGTGATCGCGACGGGCAATGCCTGGGCAGATTATCAGGTTGCAAGTTGGGATTTTTCTCATTGCTCTTCTTGTTGGGTGATTTTTGGAGCTCTTTAAGGGGAGATTATTAGCATCTATTGCAAGGTAAGTAATTCCCACACATTGTGAGCCAAATACATGAATTATATATGGATTTGAACATGAAAGCTTGTAAAAATTGTGGGATTTTTTTAAAAAAACCTAGAAATTGTATTTTTGAATTTTGACCATGAGATGGACATGAAATTAGGAATAAATTATATATTTGAGTTCATGGTGTTATGGGTAATATTTATCTTCGAAAATTTTCGAAATCTGGGCGCGTGGGCTTGGGAGTTGACTTTGTTGACTTGTTGACTTTTCGAGTGGAATTGAAATATTTATAAATTATTAAATTAAGAGTCTTTGGATATATTTTGATTGGTTTAAATATTCTTTGACTAGTTTTGGATTCATTTGGCGTTGGTTTGAGGAGTTAGAGAGGCTTTGGGGCTGGTTGTCGGAATTTAAAGCGAGGTAAGTCTCCTGTCTAACCTTTTGAGGGAGAATTTACCCATAGGTGTTATATTGTTATGTGCCACATGTTGTGGGAGCTACGCACGTATGAGGTGACGAGTATTCGTGAGTGTGCTAGAATTCTTGATTATATCCGAGTAGACTTAGATTCACGTTCTACTTTAATTGTACTATATGAGGTATTCTTGCCTGCTTAAATGCTTTAATTTACATTGTAGCATGAGACTAGACTCGCGTATAGTAATGGAATTGATATATTAGATACTTGATAGGCTGCTTGCCGTATAAATTGTACTTCCCGTACAGATGTTCTCGTGTTGCGCGTATTGTTCAAAAAGTTTTTTTGAATTTCATAACTCACACGTATATTCGCGATTGGGGTCAAGGACCCGTTAAAATTTCATATTCTAGTGGGATTGGGCTGAACGCCTTTGCAATATTCTTATGAGATTGGGTCGTTCGCCGCGACAGTGTGATGTAATACACTTTTATGGGATTGGGCCGTTTGCCTCGGTAGGATATTGTCACGATCCAAAATCCATTATTGGTCATGATGATGCCTAACACTACTATCAGGCAAGCCAACAATAATTGGTTAACTCGATTATTCATTTTAGTATTTTGAAATCACGATTTTCTTCAATTTAAATAGTAAAAAGTAAACAGAATTTACAGAGTAAATAATACTATTTTAACAATTTCAACATTTAACAACCCATAATTACCCCCAAAACCCGATGTACAAGTGCATGAGTATCAATGATGTTTGGCTATAATTCCATATTTTTAGTGTATAATTTACCTTACATTTTGGTGCTTTAATGCTAAACTATACTATATTTATGCTTAATTAAGTTTATTCTATGTGTAGGTACATTCAAAATGAAATTAGGAGTAAAGTAGAAATTATATATGTATTTTATATATTACAAGAATGGTGCATGATCATTTATTGATTGGAAATATTATAATGAGATAATGAGACAATGATTGAAAAGGAGAGAAGCATTTTATTTCTATAACAATTGATTGGAATGATCCGTGACAACATTGAGCCAAATGCAAATGAAGACAAATGCAAAAGTGTAACCAATGCAAAAGAAGACAAAAAAAACAAAAAAAGAAACAAGGCAAAGGATTTTGAAAAAGAAGACAAAAACGTGAAAAGAGAAAGTTAGGCAAAAGTGGCATCAATTAAAACGAAGCAGCGGCAGCACGCTAGACGAGCATTTCTTCTCGCGGTTAAGCTCGCCACGCGCAGGCTAACGCGAGGAGGAGGCGCGCGATAGAGGTCGCGAGGCCCGGTCTACAGCGAACGTGTTCCAAATTTTTGAAGTCTATTTTGTCTCGTATTTGATTTTGAATTTGGTTATTTCATTTAAGTTTTTTCTTTACATATATAAATAGTTATTAAACATCATTTTTAGAGGAGTTTTTTTCACCGGATGTAAGAACACATACCGGCTTGGAGGAGACTTCTAACTAGTTTTTCTTCTCGTCTTTTCTTTTAATGTCATAGTTTATTAGTTCTATAGTTTTGGGTATTGCATGAATGTTGTAGTTTGAAGCTTGAATTGTTCTTATAATTTTATTACATTGGTTTATTTATTTAATCTTGCGCTTAATTATTTGATTGCTTGATCACCAATTGAATACTATCTACGAATCTAGGATTGAACTCGGGAGAGGGAATTCTAGATTGCATATAAGATTGAGTAGAGCAAGATCTTAACTCTTAGGGAGGGCGGATTTGCGGTTAGGATAGGAATATACCTAATCGCCTTGCTTGGTTACTATACAGGAATTATTAATGCGTTCTTGTTAATTCCATAGAAATATAGGTGTTAGATTAGTTTGAATAAGCGAATAGTACTTCGGGAGAAGGCTACGAGCAATATTAATCCTGTCAGCCAATAAACCAGGTAAATTAATTAGACGATTTAAGTGGATAACTCAACGAGATTGTTAGCTAACTCATATCTCTAGAATATTCACTCACATTGAATTCTTCTTTAAGCTTGTCGTTATTTTCTTTAATCTCTTAATTTGTTACTCTAGATTAGTTTTAGTTAAATATTCATACGTTAAGATTCGCTTGAATAGATTAATTGTTTGGTCTAATTTAGTTGATAGTTGATCACAAGTCCCTATGGGTACGATATCTGGACTTACAATCCTATATTACTTGTCGACCACGTATACTTGCGTGTGTGTTTGGGAGAAACAATCAACTAGGAGTAAAATAAAATATAGCATCCGTCCGGAATATAAATTGGACAGGAAAAATATAAATTCTCTGAGGGAAACTCTGCTGGTTGCGGGTCATAATATGGAATGTAACTCACCTAAGTCCCCGCATTTAAGAACGCCTCTGCTCTCGCGAGGCCACTAAACATATATGTACCTGCACAAAAATGTGCAGCAAGTGTAGTATGACTACGTAAATCAACGCGTACTCAGTAAGTATCCAGTCTAACCTCGAAGAAGCAGTGACAAAGGGGCGACTCCGACACTTACTATGGGGTATAAATAAAATACTGAAGATATAATTAAGCATGGATTACATAGAACGGCTGCAAGCTCAATATCATGAAGTAAGTAAACAATTCTTTTATCAATAAAAAATTTCCAAATTTATTTTTCATAATTTATCATTTTGTATCTCAAGCCAATGAAGCAATATCAATTATTACAAATTCCAAAGCAACCAACTCAATCATGCGCAAATTATGCCGAGTTCGTACAGCCAGATCCAACATAAATATTTAAACTGTGCACTGCTGAGGTTGAACGACACGAACCATAGATGTATCTATCTGTTATCGAGGCGTTCGGCCCGCTCCACAAAAGAAAAATACATTTAAAACAACCAGTTCAAGATTTATTAAGGAACAATTATTTAAAGAAATGTCAATTCTCATTAACGATCAAGTAAATAAAGTTTAACCTTCTTCAATTTCTTTACCAAGTTTCAATATATTTTAAACAATTAAATTAACAAGTAGTTTGCAAACATCGTAAGTATAACATAATTTGGGTCCTAGACTACCCAGACATTAAGCATTATAGTAGCTATGCACGGACTCACGTCACCTTGTGCATACGTAGCCCCCACAAATAAAAGCATATATTAAATCAATTTACCTAAGGGTTAATTCCCTCTTACAAGGTTAGAAAGGAGACTTACCTCGCTCTGAAGTTTCATAGCCGGCTCCCAAGCCTTCCAAGCAACTCAAACTGATGCCCAATGCTCCAAAACTAGTCAATAAATGTGCAAATCTATAAATATATACTCTAATACTCATTATAATCTAATTTATAATAATTTTCAACTCCGTTCGAAAAGTTGATAAAAATCACCATCGGGCCCACGTGCTCGGATTTTGAAAATTTTTCGAAGATAAACTTCACCCATAATACCACAAACTCAAATACATAATTTATTTCTAATTTTATGTCCAATTTCATGGTCAAAATTCAAAAATATAAATTTCTAGGTTTTTCTTCAAAATTCCAAATTTCTACAAAGTTTCATACCTAAATCCATGTATAAACCTTGTATGTAGCTCACCACTAGTAGAAATTACTTACCTCATGCTTGATGATGAAAATGACACTCCAAAATTACTCCAAATTTGGCCCCCATGAAAGAAGCGAAGTGAAAATGAGCCAAACTCTCATTTTAAAGAAGCACTGCCCAGCCCGACCTTCGCAGGTGCGGTCCAATAGCTGCTCCTGCGGCTCCGCACCTACGGAAATCCATCGCAGGTGCGAATCTAACTCAACCCAGCAGCCTCTGCATTTGCGGTCAAAATAGCACTTCTGCAATCTCTCTTCCACATCTGTGCTTTCGCAGGTGCGGACATGCCCTCGCACTTGCGCTCCTGCCCAGCTCGCCTAGCATCGCTTCTATGACCCTCCTGGCCGTTTTTGCGGCTCTGCACCTGCGGCCAAAACCTCGCGGGTGATGACGGTAGCTCCAGCATTCCTCCAAGCCCAAACTCGATCCGTTTACCATCCGAAATCCATCAGAGGCCCTCGGGACCTCAACCAATTATACCAACACGTCCCAAAACATACTACGAACTTAGTCGAGCCTTCAAATATCATCAAACAACATCGAAATCATGAATCGCACCCCAATTCAAGCTTAATGAACTTTAGAACTTCAAGCTTCTATATTCGTTGCCGAAACCTATCAAATCACGTCCGATTGACCCCAAATTTTGCACACAAGTCACATTAGCCATTACAGACCTACTCCAACTTTTGGAATCAGATTCCGAACCCGATATCAAAAAGTCCACTCCCAGTCAAACTTCTCAAAAACCTTCAAATTTCTAACTTTCGCCAAATGACCCCGAAATGACCTACGGATCTCAAATCCACATCCGGGCGTGCTCCCAATACCAGAATAACGATAAGGGGTTATTCCCAGACTCGGAATCCCAAACGAACATCGATAACATTGAAATGCACTTTAACCCAAATTTATGAAATTCTTCCAAAATGCCAACTTCTACAATAGGCGCCGAAACGCTCACGAGTCATCCAAACCCCGATACGGACATACGCCCAAGTCCAAAATCATTATTCGAACATGTTGGAACCTTTAAATCCCGATTCTGAGGTTGTCTACTCAAAAATCCAACCTTAGTCAATTCTTCCAACCTATAACTTCCAAAAGTGAGAATTTTCTTTCCAAATCAACTCTGAACTTCCGAAATTCCAATTCCGACCACGCATACAAGTCATAATATCTGAAGTGAAGTTACTCATGACCTCAAACTGCGGAGCAACGCGCTAGAGCTCAAAATGACCGGTCGAATCGTTACAGGTATTATAACACACTCTTATGGGATCAGACCGTTCGCCTCGGCAGAGTAACATATTCTTGTGGGGTCGGGCCATTCGTCTCAACAGTTCGGCAGAATCATGCGTCATATCTAATAAGAAGTTAGTGTACCCATGAGTTTCCTTGCGTGAAATGTGACATTTTGTCAGGTGTTGACCATTATTTATTGACAATGTAGATTTTAACCCCTTATTAATACCTTCTTGCTTTAGTTTTAGTGAGAAAGTAGTGATTTTTGTTTCCAAACCTAACAAAATTGTGTGATGTGCAAGCATGTTAAAGGAATGACGCTCAACGAAGAAATCTAACTCAAAAAGGAGTATTCCAGGTCTACAAGGCATAAAGAAGAAATACAAAGCAGAAGTGCGGTCCGCAGATGATCATGCGCTCCGCAGAAATGGAAGTGTGACCGCAGATGAACCCTTGAAGCCTCAGAGGAGTTTGGAAGAAGCGTAGTCCGCACACCAAATTGTGTGGCCGCAAAAGCTGGTCGCACGGCATCACCCTTCATGCTTTTACGCTCAACCTCCCATATTATTATAAATGATAAATAATCAAATACACTGCATCACCCTTCATGTTTTAATCCTCACAACCTCTCAATATATGATAGTGAATGCAAATAAAGCACAGTAGCACCCTTCGTGATTTTCACTCCTCCTCACCAAACAACAATACAAATCTGAATAACAAGGAGGGAAGCAATTTCATTTCAATTATAGTACCAAGATAACAAACTCAACTTTCAAAATTCCCAATATATTAAAAATAAACAATAAATATGAGGCGAATAATTAAAAAGTAATAATCTAACCTAAGCATGGAGAACATAGTCAATGAACCAGTATAATACAAAGAAACACTTTTCACCCATATGTTTTAATCCAATGACAATACATTTATACTCGTCACCTCACATATATGTCTTCCTCACACATAATACACATAGCAAATACGCCAACAAGTCCTAATCCCTCAAGTCAAGGTTAACCACGACACTTACCTCACTATGCAACTAAATCAATGCTCAATCGTGGCTTTTCCTCTAGAATTAGCTCCAAACCAATCAAATCTAACCAAATATAGTTTAAACAATTCAAAATAGGCTTTAGAAACTACCCACGAGTGAAAAAGAATCAATCATTAATGATTTTAGAAAAAGTTAACAAAATTCAACCTCGTGCCCGCTTGGTCAAAATACGAGATTCGGATCACAATCCAGTTACCCATTCAACCCCAAGCTCAGTTATGTTATTAGTTTTAAAATTCGACCTCAAATTGAGGTCTAAATCTCAATTTCTCAAAATCCTCAATTTCTACCTAAATTCCTAATTTTTACCATAAAAATCATAGATTAAAGGTTAAAATCAATGGGAGTAAATGAAAATATAATTAAAAAAAGTTAAAATCTACTAACCAATAAAGTTGGGATGAAAAAACTCTTCAAATATTGCCTCTAGGTCGAGCTCAAACTTGAAAAAGATGAAAAATGAAGAAAATCTCGACTTTGGAAAGTTTTAACCACTGGGCGTCACGTGTGCACGAAGCACCTGATGCAGTCGCGAAACACAACGAATTCCTTCGTGCTCGCCAGCTATCCTTCACATTCGTGGAGGCTTACCCCATGCCTTCGCATTCGTGATCCAAATGAGGCATTCGTGAAGAATAACGGATAGACTTCCTCCCAGAACCCCATAACCCTACGTGTTCGCGAGAGGACAGTCGTGTTCGGAAGGGTAATCCCCCCACTACTTCGCATTCGTGACTGTGTCCCCTCGTTCGCGAGGAACGATCCCGCCCCAGCCCAAGTTTCCCCTTCACGATCGCGATTGCGAAGCACATCACACCAGGCACCAACAACTGATGAAAACTAGCAATCTTCTAAGTCTGAAATGGTCAGTAGCCTATCCGAAACTCACCCGAGCCCCACGGGCTCCAAACCAAACATGCACACAAGTGTAATAACATCATACAAACTCATTAGAGAGATCAATACACCAAAATAACATTTAGAACTACGAATCGAGCGTCAAAATGCATGAAATTAACTTCTAAAATCATAACCAAGTATGCGAATCCTATCAAACTAACTCCGATTTGCACCAAATTTTATAGACAAGTTTCAAATAGTAGAACAGACCTATACCAAGTCCCGAAATCAAAATTCGAACCCGGTAGCCATAAAGTCAACTTATGATCAAACTTAGGAAATTTTTAAACTTTCATGTTACTAGCTTTCGACAAAACAAGTCAAATCAAGTTAGGGACTTCCAAATTCAATTCCGGACATACGCGCAAATCCAAAATTACGATATGGACCCATTGGGGTCGTCAAAATATCGATCTGGTGTCGTTTACACAAAATATTGACTGTAGTCAACTCAAGTTATTTTTAAAGGCAAAAATCATGTTTTCTTCAAATTTTCACATAAAATCTTTCCGGAAAAAATACGGACTGCGCACACAAATCGAAAAATATTAAATGGAGCTAATAGAGGTTTCGAAACACAAAAATAAGGGTTAGTACTCAAAACAACCTACCGGATCGTCACAAAAAGGTGGCAAGCTCACACTATTCCTACAACTTACACATCCCAAACAATCAACAATTTCCTTTCAAATTATGGACGAATTATCAACTAGCACATTTCAGCAGATAAATACAATAACATTGATATGGCATGTGAATGTATGTAGGCACCCTTAGAAACTACAACTAAGTCTGGAAAACATCAAACAAATGACGAAAAAAGAAGACAATAAGCAAAATATAACTGAAATAAAAGTGAATCGAAAAACATGCAAGAATATAGGGAGGAAAGAAGGGAAAAATGGTTAACCTAAAGCAAGAAAGTAGAAACGGTTGTTCTTTAATAGCAAAGCATCAGAAGTGAAGGCATTGGATATGATAAAAGAACACACAATGGAGAGCAAGTTTATGACATGGAATGTTCTTTTCCTTGTTGTTCTTTCCTTTCAAGAAGCCATTAATGCAGTGCCACAGTTCACAGCTTTGTTCGCCTTTGGGGATTCACTTATAGATCCTGGAAATAATAACTATCTCCCACACTCTTTGGCAAAGGCTAATTTCGTACCATATGGAGTTGATTTTATAGGACCCACAGGGAGATTTTGCAATGGAAGAACCATGATAGATTATTTAGGTAATATTTTGGATTTGCTCATATCTTTTCTCTGTTACATTCATCTACAGTCTTAACTCTGTTACACACACAAAATATTGACCGTAGTCAACTTTGTTAAATTTTGTAGGTGATCTGGTAGGACTTCCTCTAATTCCAGCTTATACAGCTACTATCACCATGGGTAGTGATTTTTCGAAAGGAGTAAATTATGCTTCGGCTGCAGCGGGAATTCTTGACGAGACAGGCAAAAGTCTTGTATAATTTGTCATCAATCTTTACCTTGAACCTTTCTTTTATAGTTTCTTTTATGAATTTAATAGCCTGTTTAGCTAAACTTCAAAAATCAGGTTACTTTGGGTAATGCCTTTTTTTAAAAGTGTTTTTTTCAAAAGTACTTTTGGTGAGAAGCAATTTATATTTGACTAATTAATTTGAAAAATACTTCGGAGAAGCAATTAGTATTTGACCAAGTTTTTAAAAGCAATGCATTTTTTCAAAAGTGCTTTTCTCAAAAGTACTTTTGGTGAGAAGTAGTTTATGTTTGACTAATTAATTTGAAAAGCACTTCTGAGCAGCAATTAGTATTTGACCAAACTTTTAAAAAGTATTTTTAAGTGTATTTTTCTCTAACGTGTTTTTCAAAAAAATACTTTTGGCGAGAAGCTACAATTTTCTGCTTCTCCGAAATGCTTCTGCTTCTACTGAAAAACACTTTTTTCTTCTAAAACCTTGGCCAAACACTTCAACTTTGAAAACAAAATACTTTTCTTGAAAAAAAAAGTGTTTTTGGATTTGGAGAAGCTTTGCCAAACAACTATAAATTATATCCACTGCAATTGTAAAAAAAGAAACAAAAGAATCTTATACTATATAAATGTAGTTTAATTAATTGTAATAGGCTAATTATTATATCTACTAGGTTTATAACCTACACTAAATATGGCCTGCTACTTGTAATGAAAATATTTTGTATGTATGAAAGGTGATGATCGATAGTCGTCAAAATTCTTAAAATTCAAAAAGAAAGCGTAAATGAATTCTTCTCCTATTGCTTATAACATTAGATGTTTTTTTACTAGGGAGAAAGGTTCAGCTTGAATCAACAGATTCAAAATTTTGAAGATACCTTGGATCAATTAAAACAACAGATGGAAGAGCAAGACTTGAGCTATTATCTTGCAAAGTCATTGGTTGTAATGAATCTTGGCAACAATGACTACATCAACAACTATTTGCAACCTTCATTGTACACAACAAGTTCCAATTACAAGCCTAGAGATTATGCTGATCTCCTCATAAAGCATTACTCTAGGCAAATCTTGGTATAAAAAAAAAACTTTTACTTTAGGGTTAATTTTCATTCCAGACTATATATTCTCTTTGATATCTGAGTCCGTTATTTGTAGGCACTTCATGCTATAGGACTAAGGAAGTTTTTATTGGGAGCAATTGGACCACTGGGTTGTATCCCTAGCCAAGTTGGAACTGGTCTTGCTCCACCAGGAAAGTGTGTCTCTATTGTGAATGAAATGATTGGGATGTTTAATTCACAACTTAGGTTTCTTGTTGATCAGCTAAATAAAGATAACCCTAACTCCATCTTTATTTACGGCAATACTTTTGGAGGATTTATCGAGATATTCAACAATGCCTCTGTTTATGGTAAGATAAAAAACATCCAATAGAGATCAATAACTTGTCTTAATAGCTATTCTCATGGTTGTGGCGTTGCAGGGTTTGAAGTAAAGGACAGAGGATGCTGTGGCGTTGGGAGGCGAATAACATGTCTTCCATTGTCAGTGCCTTGCTTCAATAGAGATCAATACCTCTTTTGGGATGCCTTCCATCCAACACAAGCTGTGAATCAAATTCTTGCTAGGAAGGCATATTCAGGGTCCTTAGATGATTGTTATCCCATGAATGTCCAACAAATGGCTCAGCTCTAAAATTATTTCATTTTAACTTGAATATTGTCATATAGACACACCATCCATGTCTATCATGTGTGCAAGAACAAATAATTAATATTGCAGTATTATTTCACTTTTCAACTAAGGTTAGAAGAATGCTAAAACTGCGCAATGACATTTATGATCCTATTATCTCTGAGCGCGGGTTGCTGATCCAAAAAATTGGACAAGACAATGATCAAACACAACTACAAAGAGCGGAATAGAGTAGCTGATCTTTTGGCAAAAGGAGCCAAGAAGGAAGTTTTTGGAAGATTGGCCATGCTCTTAGTTCCTCCAGTGTTTGTAAATGAAACTTTTTGGACGGACATCCTGGGAACTATTTTTCCTAAACATGTTTTGAAATGTAATAGTACTGATTAAAGTTCTTTAGGCCTCATTTGTTTGCACTTAATGGAGATCTGAATCTTCATCATTCAGATCTCGGACATTAAATGCGTTTGTTTTTAAAGACTGAATCTTAATTATTCAGATCTTAATCATTAAGTGTGTTTGTTTTTTTTACTTCATAACCACTTAATGAGTCTGAATAGATATGTATGATTAAGATCCATAACAGAGACTTAATTTCATTAAGATACTATCATCCATATTCAGTATTAACTGCTGTCACTGCCTACCATTATTAACTACCATCACGTCACCACCACCACCATACTCAACCACCACCATCATCTTCAATCATAACTGCTACCATTATCGACTATCACCACCCACCATCCCACCACTCCCACCACATCATTCTCAACCACAATCAACGCTCATCCACCTCAACTACACAACTAATCACCCCATCACCATCAACAATCACAGCCGGCACTGCCCATTATTATAACCTGCCACCACCAACTACTACCTTCCTCAATCACAATTACTACCACCATCCTCAATCATAATCGTCACCACTACCAATCACCACTAGCTACTACCTTAAACCATTACCATCAACCAAAACTACCACCAACCACCGCCTCTAGTCGGCATTCACCCGTTAGCCATCACTACCAACAACTATCATATTTTAAAAAATTATATATTTTATTGATAGAATATTTGATTAATTAGTATTTCATTTGAATTTTATGTTTATTAATCTTCAAATAAAGATATGTTAAAAATCAAACAGTCTAAATTATTAGTATTTAGATCTTAATATACATTTTAATATTCAGATGTGTATTAAGATTTAATTATCTTAATCTTAATACATATCTTGATATTCAGATGTATATTTAGATTTAGACGTCTTAATCTTAAAATAAAATAAATGGAAAAGGTCCAAATATGCCAGTGAACTGTGCGAATTAGGACAAATATGCATGTCGTTATTAGTTTGGCCCAAATATGTCCAAACCGTCCAATAGTTGTGCATCCATGCCCTTATTAGATGGAACCAACATTTTTTTTAATTAACTAATACCGAACCCGACCTAAATCTACCGACCCACCCCTAATTCTAAAAGACCCAAACTTAATCCCCTATTTTGTTCGCCCGTTTCTAAAAGACCTAACAGACGTCCCTCGCCCACCCCATTCCCTCTTACTTCTGTCCTCTTTTTCCTAAATCCCAACTAGGGTTTTCCATCTTTGAGTATGACAAGCTAGGGTTTTCCATCTTCTGACTAAGGTATGACTACTTTATTCTTTGTTTGTGTGTTATATATGGGATTTAGAATTTTTTCTTGTGTGTTTCATATGTAGGGACAAGCTATGCTTTGTTAGAATCCATTAAAGAGTGATATAGTCTATAATATCTTTTTGTATTTTACTACACTAAAGAACAAAATACATTCAGTTAATTTGATAATTTTGATGGTTTTTGTCAGATGGTTGGGTCTTTTTGTATTTTAATACATTAATTTGATAATCTTGGTCAATATTTGCTCTTTTTTTGTCTACGTTTTGAATATGACTTTATATATACTGATGTGGTCCCTTCTTTGTCCCTTTTTCTATACCTTTACATGTGAAGTCCGTTGAAGATGATTGATAAAGTGGACTTGGTATTTCACTATGGGGGTAACTGAGTCTTTTTCCCCGAGATAGTATATAACAACATGTCGGTGCACACTTTGTCTGGTTATGTCTCTTATCTTGTTAAATATGATTTTTTTGTGAAGAGTTTACAAAAAAGTTAGGGTTTAACTCTGTCAAACAACTATTAGTGACTGGACCTTCGGGGAGGTACTACTTGGTAACTGATGACGAAGGTGTGAAGACTCTTCAGTGCTTGTTTTCTAAAGACTTCAAGGTGATTAATTTCTTTGTTGTTGATGAGTCTAACTTAAATGTATTTGCCCAAAATATTACTCATCATACAGAGACATATTCTACAGACATTGACGTAGCTTTTGAATGTGAACATAGTCTTGGGGGAAGTGATTTTGACGAATCAGATTGTTTTAAGGATAATTCTATAGAACTTGATGGCATTGTCGAAGAAAGAAAGATAGTTGTAACTGATAAGTTGGAACATTTTAAGGATTTAGAGGTAGGTATGATATTTAAGGATATTGTAGAAATTAGAAGGGCAGTAAACTTCTATGCAATGGTAAATAAAAAAGGGTTGAAATTGCTCAAAACTGATACGACTAGGGCTAGTTACAAGTGTGCTGAAGGCTGCCTTTTTAGACTGTATATTTCAAATGATAAGAAGTGTCCTACCATTAGAATCAAAATATTGAAAGATGAACATACATGTGATCCATGTTTCAAAAATACTAGGGCTGATCAGAATACTTTGGCCCAATTTTTTAAGAAAAAGGTGCAATACAATCCTAAGTACAAGTTACATGATATGAAAACTGAGTTGGAGAGTGGTTTTGATTTAAATATGTCCAAAATTAAGCTCAAAATGTCCAAGGGTTTGGCTCTTAAGAAGTTAGAGGGCAGTTTTGTTGATGACTATAACAAACTCGAGGCATATGGATAAGAAGTAAGACAATCTAATCTGGGCAGTGATGTTGTGATCAATTTATCAAAGAATTCTCTTGAAGAAGGGAAAATAAAGTTCTTAAATATGCTTCAATGCATTGAAAATGGGTGGAAAAGTGGCTTGAGACCACCGATTGGGCTGGATGGTACCTTTCTTAAGGGTAGATTTAAGGGTTAGTTGTTAGTGGCTATTGGTCAAGATTGTATGAACAATTTTATCCTCTTGCATGGGCTGTGGTAGACAAGGAAACTACCAGGATTTGGGGTTCATTTTTAGAGTGTTTGAAGCTTTCTCTGGAGCTAAATGATGGACAAGGAGTGACTTTCATCTCAGATATGCAAAAGGTAAACACTATAACTTTCATTGTTGATTTCTATTATTCTCTTGTATACACTTATATATTTTACCTTTTATGACTGCTTGTTCCTGTTTTATCGTAGGGTTAACTAATGTTGTGCAGAATATACTTCCTGAAGCTCATCATAGGTATTGTGTAAGACATATTGAGGCAAATTGGCAGAAGAAGTGGAGAAGTAGACATATAAAGAAGTTGTTGTGGTGGTGTGCTTGGAGCACTTATGAAGAAAATTTCAAAGATCAACTAAAAAAGATGGGAGGGCTATGTGTGGAAATTTAAAGTATGACAACTTCTTATTAACTCATTCTTTGGATGACAGAGCAAAGATGGTCCAGATATTGACGATGAGGAAACACAACAATCTGAAACTGAAGTACAAACACAACAATCTGATTACTCTTCTCAAGTCACAATACAACAATTACAAGCATATGGTCTAGATATTGACGATGAGGAAGATCCACCGTTGAGGCCACAAATCATCTCTGAGTCACAATCAATACTTAAGGAAAGAAGGCTGAAAGCAAGACTACCAACTGGGAGTAGAAGGATTCAATTTACTGGGGGTGCAGATGGAGTTTCTATGCCGACAAACTTGCCTTACTCACCAACTAAGGCAACTTGGAAGGGGAAAGCTGCAGTTACACTTAGCCAGCTCTAAGCTGAAGTAAGAAAAAAGAAAAAGAAGATGGAGCCAAATGGGGGAGGAGTCCCTGTACCAAATGCTGAAATTTAGCATAAGTTGGCTAATTATTTTTGTGAAAAACTTAAGGAACTTAGCTTATGGATGACTATTATGCACAAAACTATTAATTTTTGGTGAATTTTATGTTGGTTTAACTGATATGCATATTATCTTGGTTTGGTGGATATGAATGTCTGTTTGTTTAACTATATTTCAGTGTGGCTATGTAAATATGTGATTATTCAGCAGTGTTGCTGCCATAACCATGTAGTTATTCAGCAGTATTGGTACTATAGCAGTGTTGCTGCCGATCCTTGCAATATTTACTAGTCCAAAGATAATACATCTATTTAGGTTCTAGTATCAGTAGTTAACTACTTAATTCCAAGTTAGATGAGGGGACCAAAGACATTACTATTTCTTGATGTTTCTAATTGTCGGATTGAAGTCACAGATTTCTTTAATGGCATATGGTTTGTCCATGAAGTGTAAGCTAGCAAATATATGAAGTAGTAGAAAGAAATACTTGTTTTGTGTGGATCATCCTAAGTGATGACAAAACTACAAAATGACTTGTACAATTTCTAACAGGGGACCAATAACTCTTGTTCAAGATGAGTTAACACTTAGCTGATCAACAAAAGCATTTTAATCTCACAAATGGTCTTTTTTCCACTGTTTCATTACAAGGCCTCCTTAGCTGATCAATAGAAGCAGGTCCAAGATAATGTGCATAACCAGATTACAAACTTTTGCAATTATATGGATCACATTTTACTCCCTGATCTTAATGTTGCTGAGCAATTACATAACCCCAGAAAGTTCACGCAATGCTGCTGAGAAATTACTACCATAGCATTATAATGTATTTAAATTACAACCATATTTTCAACCATTACATCAGAAATAATATATTGCATATTACAACTATTTTCATCCAACCATTACAATACAATGCATCTAAATTATACAACTAAAATAACCATAAGTAATTACAACCATATTTTCAAGTCTCCACTCAAAATATGAAACTAACCACAAATCCAATAATGAAACCCAAACACATAAGAAATAATTTTTCCCCATGTTTCCAAGTCTTTCTTTAAAAAGAGCATCCTTTTCCCTTTTCAATTTGTTGATGACAATAATAGCTCTTGGTGGAAATTCATCGTCTTCCCATTCCCAATAACCACATCCAGTTTTCTGCAAATAAAACATTAACATCATAACAAAAATCGATTACAAATATGCCAAAATCTTTGATCCAAATCTGTCGGAATAAGCATTAATTAGAAAAAAAATAGAAAAATTACATCAGGTTTATGACACCTGAAAAAGCGTCTTCCGGGATTCATTTCAGTCCGCGATGTGAGATGGAGTGCAACAACTTCACATCCATACATCCTTCGACGACTATTTGAAGAACTCGAACATTCCGACATTTCAAAGCAAATGAAAGAAGTAAGAGAGGAAAGTGAGTGGATCAAACAAGATGGAAACGACCTGTTGGATTGAAAAATTAAAGCATAAAAGAAAGAAAGAGGAGTAAGAAGAAGAACCCAGCCAAAAATTTAAAGTCGTACCCTTTTTTAGGGAAGAAAGAAAGAGGAGAAAGAAGAAAATTTGAGGGGAGACCCGTACCTTTTTTCAGAAAAACTCATCAATTAGACAGACATTGACGCAGAAGGAAGGAGAGATGGAAAGCCCAAGTTGGGATTTAGGAAGAAGAGGACAGAAGGAAGAGGGAATGGGGTGGGCGAGAGACGTCTGTTAGGTCTTTTAGAAATGGGCGAACAGAATAGGGGATTAAGTTTGGGTCTTTTAGAATTAGAGATGGGTCGGTAGCCTCAGGCTTGAGAAGGGTCATCGTTCCCGGTTGTCCCATGTTTCTTGTATTTCTGCAGGGGGAGCCCAACCCCACTAATGCCGTGTTTTAGGGTTACAACGAGCTGGCCTCTGAGAGACTAAGTTGAGAATAGCGCTCGCTATCTTTCCAGCCATAGGCATATCTGCTTACTTATCTAGGATCAAGGGCTCTTTACTAATATAATATCATACAGGACACTTCCTTGAAGAAAGCCGTACTCCCATCAGCTTTCAAGTAGATAAAGAAGCCTTGCCAGCCGGTAATAGCCGAAGGCAAAAAGGGGGGAGATAGGGAAGAGGAAATTAAGGATAGTCACTCCACTCCATAGATAGTGTCGGGTTCGGTATTAGTTAATTAAAAAAAAAGAAAATGTTGGTTCCGTCTAATAAGTGCATGGATGCACAACTATTGGACGGTTTGGACATATTTGGGCCAAACTAATAGCGACAGACATATTTGTCCTAATTTGGATAGTTTAATGGCATATTTGGACCTTTTCCGTAAAATAAATGAGGCCTCAGTATCCTAATAACCCCTTTGATGTACCTATTAAAACAATCTAACTAGCTATATCCTTTAAAGTTTAAACTAAACAAATAAAATAAAAGAGAAACAAGAAAATAGAAGAATAAAAAGAAGAAACCAAAAGAAAAAAGGGAAAATGGTGCATAAAAATTATCGTCTTTCTTTAAGGCGTACACGAAAACACCTTGAAATGGGAAACGGCGTTTAAAGCTGGGGTTGCAAATACAGGTAGATAGAGAAGCTGAAGAAGCAAATAGCAGAAGCGGCAGATGCAGTGCCCCTCCTGACACTCTCCCCATAACCTACACTCCCACATAAATACACACCAAAATCCTATCTGTAAAAATCTTTAATTTTTGTTTTTTGGGTATGTGTGAAAAAATGACAAAAAATATAGCAGCTATTTATTGAACCCAATTTTCCCATTTCACTCTTCACTCTTTCTCTATCTCTCTCTCTCTCTCTCTCTCTCTCTCTTTTTATCTTCAATCAATTCCCGATCTTTCTTTTGTAGCTGAAAAAGATTTGCATCTATAAATTATTTTAACTATTTTCTTGTGGGGTTGCTCTTTTGGGAAGTGTTAGTGGTTATGGCGATTGCAGCAGCAGCTGTTATCGTTCCATTGGGTGTTCTCTTCTTCATTTCCGGTCTTGTT
This sequence comes from Nicotiana tabacum, assembly GCF_000715075.1. Lineage (NCBI taxonomy): Eukaryota > Viridiplantae > Streptophyta > Magnoliopsida > Solanales > Solanaceae > Nicotiana > Nicotiana tabacum. The sequence goes on from NC_134085.1 coordinate 15,618,747, forward strand.
ATCAATCTTATTCAGGTAAAACTCTTGATTCCCACGATTTGGGTATTTTTTAATTGTGTCTTTTCTTTTTCTTTTTGGATTAGATTTGTCTGGATTTGAGGGTACAAACAACTTTTCATTTGACAATGTTGCGATCTAGTTAAGCAATTAATTTTATTACTTGGGAATTGCTATGTAGGCTATTAGGTTTCTGGGTTTTCTCTCTCCTTGAATGAGATTTTTTTTTTGTTTATTTTTTTGGGGTTTTTTGATTAAATGTTAAAAAATGAATTACATGTGAGTTTCTGCTTTTTCTGGTTCAGGCTTTGTCTAAAATTGGTGAAGGTAATGGATTGATTTGTGGTTGTTGGTTGTATCACAGGCTACTTGCTTTGTCCTTGTACGGCCAATTTCGAAGAGCACATACAGGAGGCTTAATAGAATCGTTGCAGAGCTTTTATGGCTGGAACTCGTGTGGATTGTTGATTGGTGGGCTGGTGTAAAGGTAATGCACCTATGATATATGTCAATATATGTATGAACTTTTGTAGAATAAAGGGTCGCTCTTCCATTGTTTGGAAGCAAGCTGAGTTTTGTTGCACTGGTGTATGTGCTCAGCTTAGCTTATGATGTCTATTGTCACATCCCCTCTCCTCCACCAAAAAAGAAAAATCGAAAAAAGTAACTCCCTGCATTCCAGCTTATGTGATACTATTTCTATATTTGGAAGCAATTTAACTTTGTACTTCCCATTCTATTGTTAACAAGAAACTTTTATAGCCACACAAATGTTATGACATGTTTAAGACCACAAGTTTCAGAAGTCTTCATTTCTTTCTTAAAAGATGTTTCTATGTTTGCATATATTGGAAAGGTGGGAGTAATAAAAGAATAAGACATGGAAGAATAGAAGAGGAACAAGCTATATTCTCTTTTGATGTAATCCCGCTACATTAGGACTTCTATTTGACGTCTCAAGGAATAAGAAATTGCGTGCTGCAAACTGAGACCACTATAAGCTGGGATGAGAATTGAAAGAAACAAATTGATGAGAATCCTCATGATTCTAAAAATCACTAATGAGAGTGTGATGGTCAGCCTAAATGTTTGATTCTTGCTTGAGTATAAATTTTACGACATTATTTACTCTGTAGTTGGTCTTGAGTTATTAGTATTGCAACCTGCATTACAGTTGGCACTGATAGCAATTAGCTAGAAATGAGTCCTTTTTGGTGGTATGCTTGCAGTTTTATCTGTTGCATGCTGTCTTTTAAGCTTTGTTATTTATTTACAAAGTACTATATGTGCAAATGCAGTGATCTCATATATTTCTTTGCAAGGAAGGGTATATCCAATTGCCTTATACTTTATTATCAAAATGGTCTAATTGTCCTATGCATCTGAGAACATGTCTTTCAGCCTCATTTTGGATCACAGCCTCATTTTCTGTCAATATGAACTAAGATGTTATGGTATTACTTTAACATTTTTTTTTTCTTGTAATAGCATGGGTGTTTCTTTCGATCACTCTCTACACGGCCTATAGTGATTTCAGTTTATCTACACGACCCTTAGTGATTTCAGTTAGCTTTGTGATCCAAATGAAAGTTTAGAGAGACCAATATGCAAAGTTTTGGAATTTTCGTGGTTAGAAGCTAAGCTGACATCGTAATGTTTCAAAAGCTTTCAATATAGGATTTGTTCTTGAATGTTTAATACCATGTGATCTGTATTTATTCATCATTTTATTTAAAGACATCACTCTTCAACTTCTTTGAAATATTCCAAGTCATACTTTTGCAATTGCAACGAGGTTTCCTTCCCTCGTGCCTCTTCTTATTTGAGTTTCTTATTCTTCTTTTTTATTGGGCCGTATACTGATTGCATTTTTATCCTTTATTTCTTTTAAAATGTTGTGTTGGTGTGTTGGGAAAATAAAATACCTCAACTTCATTTGAGCTATGAGAGACATGATTGAGTTATTATTTTTTTTTGAAATTGGTAACATTTATGTATTAGATATAAACATGACTACACTAATTCAGTGTAGTCATCCATAATTACAAAAGGGAGTACAAAGAGAGATAGACTAAGTCTCTATAAAGCTCATAAGAGGTCTAAAACATCAAAAATACATTCACTCTCTTCTAAGCACTCCTGTTTACACCAAAAATAAAAGAGCGTAAGGCAGCTCATTTTCAACTTTTGTATTGTACTGTGTGTATCTTCAAAACATCTTAGATTCCTTTCTTTCCAAATTGTCCACCATATACATGCAGGGACAATCTTCCATCTCTCCTTCCGGCCAGACTGCATTCCATCTCTTTTCCAACTTGTTAGAACTTGCCTGATTCTCCCTGGCATAACCCATTTGATTCCCCTCAGGTTGATGAATATCTTCCAAATTTGATCTGTGACACTGCAGTGCAAAAAAAGATGGTTGACCGTCTCCTCGTGAGCTTTACATAAGTAACATCTGGACCCTAACTGATATCCTCTCTTAGTGAGATTATCTTGGGTTAGGACAACTTCTCTTGCTAGAAGCCAAACAAAACATGCCACTTTCTAAGGTATTTTAACTTTCCAGATCATTTTCCAAGGCCAACAACCAATCTGATTATTAGAATGGTTGTACTCCTTGTAAGCTGATCTAACAGAGAAAATTCCTTCTTTCCCCCCTTGCCAAAACAACCTGTCTTCATTGTTGGTGGTCCCTCTAAACTGTTCTAGAGTGTTATAGAAATCTGTCAGCCTCTCAATTTCCCAGTCATATAGAAATCTTCTATATGTAAGGTTCCATCCTTGACCTGTCCAAAGTTCTCCAACAGAAGCTCTTTGTTGTTGATTCAGGTTGTAGATGTCCGAGAATAGTTGCTTTAAAGTTCTCTGTCCAAGTCATTTATCTTCCCAGAAGGATGTTTTCATTCCATTTCCAACTCTGAGACTGGAATTGTTTCTGAACATTGGCCATTGAGTTATTATTTTTGACTTGTTTTTCAATTGGGTTTTCTTTTTATGCATGTCTTATGAGAACTCTTTTTTCATTGATGAGGTTTTCTGTTTGCAGATTAAAGTATATATGGACCCAAAAGAATTTAATTTAATGGGTAAGTTAAATTTATTTCAATTTTATGCTGCAGATCTTATGATAATATTGTCATTTGCTTTCACGTGATTGTTATTATTGGTAAACATTGATCTTTTCAGGTAAAGAACATGCTCTTGTCATTGCAAATCACAGAAGTGACATAGATTGGCTTGTAGGTTGGATCTTAGCTCAGGTTTGTATTGACAGTCAATAAAGTTACTTGGGATACATTAGAATGTTCTAGATTCATTCAATATGTTTAGGTTAGTAGCATGAAATATTCTTCTCAATTTGATATAATTAGGAATCTCCACATGTAGAATTTCCTTTTTAATAACTTTTCTTACTTTATATGTCTATACTTAAACTTATTTCAGGTTGTCTAAACTCTTATATAAGGAACTATCTTGTATATCTTCTACAACCAATTCAAGTTCCATTTTATTTGTCCTCTATTTTCAAAGTTTGGACCACATTCCGCAGGGATTGGATACCTATGTGTTGAATGTACCCTTAAGCTAGGCGATGTAATATATAAATGTGTGCTTGTCACCCCTATTTGCATTTATGCATGTTAACTATGAATCGCTTGGAAACAAGTAATTTTGGAGGAAGTTTAATCTTACTACGGAAGTTAATTAATTTTGAAAGATGCTCTGATACATGATAAAAATATGGTCTTTTCATATTATAAGTCATAGCTGTTTTTCATTTGACCTCTGCTTATCAATTCTTGGATCTTTCAATTGCAGCGATCTGGTTGCCTTGGTAGCTCATTAGCTGTAATGAAGAAATCATCAAAACTCCTTCCAGTAAGTAGTTGAAGAAATATTATGAAGATTTTGCATCTTTTTAAGACTGAATCTTGTTTTTATCCATTGCCCACCAATTGCTTTTAGAATGTATGGAGCTCTCATCCAAGATGGTGTTGGTTAATAGTATATTTTTCTGGTTTCCACAGCTCGTGAAGTTTACTGTGCATAAAAGTACAAAGGACAACAACAACAACAACAACCCAGTATAATCCCACACGTGGGGTCTGGGGAGGGTAATATGTACGCAGACCTTACCCCTACCCCGAAGGGTAGAGAGGCTGTTTCCAGGAGACCCTCGACTCAAAAAGCAACCGAAACCGATATATTAGTACTATAAAAATGCATAATAAAATAACAGCAATACAATAATAGCAATACAATAAATATGAAATACAGAATACGACATACGAAAAAGATGACTGGTATGGTAAGACTAGCAGGTAAAGCCCTGCATCAATAAATGACCAATGACATTCTTAATCTAACTCCTAACTGGCTAGTCTCACTCTATTGTGATGTAGAAATATTCACAACTCTCCCCTAACCTACAACCTTAATACTCGACCTCCATAATTCCCTGTTAAGGGCCATGTCCTCAGTAATCCGAAGTCGCGCCATGTCCTGTCTGATCACCTCTCCCCAATACTTCTTAGGTCGTCCTCTACCTCTCCGCATGTCCACTACAGCCAGTCGCTCACATCTCCTCACCGGTGCATCAGTGCTCCTCCTCTGAATATGTCCGAACCATCTGAGTCTTGCTTCCCGCATCTTGTCCTCTATGGGGGCCACGCCCACCTTCTCTCGAATATCTTCATTCCTAATCTTATCCATTCTTGTATGCCCGCACATCCACCTCAACATCCTCATCTCCGCTACTTTCATCTTCTGGACGTGTGAGTTCTTTATCGGCCAACATTCAGTTCCATATAACATGGCAGGCCTAACCACTGCTCTATAAAACTTACCTTTTAGTAACGGTGGCACTTTCTTATCACACAAGACTCCCGACGCTAACCTCCACTTCATCCACCCCACCCCTATACGGTGTGTGACATCCTCGTCAATCTCCCCGATCCCCTGAATAACCGATCCAAGGTACTTGAAACTACCCCTTTTGGGAATGACTTGAGAGTCAAGCCTCACCTCAACTCCCGCTTCCGTCGGCTCAACTCCAAATTTGCACTCGAGGTATTCCGTCTTCGTCCTGCTCAACTTGAAACCTTTAGACTCAAGAGCATGTCTCCAAATCTCTAGCCTCTCGTTGACGCCGACTCGTGTCTCGTCAATTAGAATAATGTCATCAGCAAATAGCATGCACCATGGCACCTCCCCTTGAATATGATGAGTCAGTGCATCCATCACCAGGGCAAATAGGAATGGGCTGAGCGCAGACCCTTGATGCAACCCCGTAATAACTAGAAAATGTTCAGAGTCGCCTCCTACTGTCCTAACCCGAGTCTTAGCTCCATCATACATGTCTTTAATCACCCTAATATAGTCAATCGGGACCCCTTTATCCTCTAAGCATCTCCATAAGACCTCCCTAGGAACCTTATCGTACGCTTTCTCCAAATCAATAAACACCATGTGAAGATCCTTCTTCCTATCCCTGTACTGTTCCACCATCCTCCTAATAAGGTGGATAGCTTCTGTGGTAGATCGTCCCGGCATGAACCCGAACTGGTTGTCTGAAATAGACATCGTCCTTCGTACTCTCATTTCTACCACTCTCTCCCAAACTTTCATGGTATGACTTAGTAATTTGATGCCCCATAGTTGTTACAGCTCTGGACATCACCTTTGTTCTTATACAACGGGACCATTGTACTCCACCTCCACTCTTCAGGCATCCTATTAGTCTTGAATATAACACTAAACAATGCAGTAAGCCATTCCAAGCCTGCTCTACCCACACACCTCCACAGTTCAACCGGGATTTCGTCTGGCCCGGTAGCTCTGCCCCCTCTCATCTTACGCATTGCCTCCATGACTTCATCGATCTCAATGTCCCTACAATTACTTAATTCATGGTGACTGTCGGCATTCCTCGATTCCCCAGGTCTAATATCTTGATCTCCTTCTTCACTTAGAAGTTTATGAAAGTAGGTCTGCCACCTTCTCTTAATCTGGTCATCTCCCATCAAAACTTTGCCGTCGTCATCTTTTATGCACCTCACCTGGTCTAGATCTCGAGTTATCCTCTCTCTCGCCTTAGCGAGTCGGAATAACTTCTTCTCCCCGCCTTTGTTCCTTAGTTCCTCATACAGACGAGCAAAAGCTGTCGTCTTAGCCTCCGTCACTGCTATCTTTGCCTCCTTCTTAGCTACCTTATACCTCTGACTGTTCTCTCTCTTCTCCTCCTCGTTAGTGCTCCCTACTAACCGCAGGTAAGCCGCCTTCTTCGCTTCCACTTTACCTTGGACAGCTGCATTCCACCACCAATCTCCTTTATGACCACCATTGCGGCCCGTAGATATCCCTAACACCTCTCTCGCCGCCTTTCTTATACAGTCCGCCGTCGTCGACCACATTGTGTTTGCGTCCCCACCACTTCTCCAAGCTCCCATTGCCGATAACCTCCCTTCTAACTCCTTAGCTTTATCCTTAGTTAAGGCGCCCCACCTAATCCTAGGGCGTCCTTGTACTGACCTCTTCTTCCTCCTTATCCTAATACAAATGTCCATCACCAAAAGTCTATGCTGTGTTGATAGGGTCTCACCGGGGATAACCTTGCAGTCCTCGCACAACCTTCTGTCGCATCTCCTGAGCAGGAGATAGTCAATCTGAGTCTTCGCCACCGAACTTTGGTAAGTAACCAAATGTTCATCCCGCTTCGTAAAACTCGAGTTCGCAATGACTAGATCGAAAGCCTTGGCAAAGTCCAACAGCGCAATGCCCCCTCCGTTCCGCTCTCCGTAACCAAAGCCGCCATGCACCTCAGTGTACCCACCTGCAGATGACCCAATATGACCATTGAAATCTCCTCCTATGAATAACATCTCAGAAGGCGGTATACTACGAACAATCTCATCCAACCCCTCCCAAAAGCACCTCTTAATATCCTCATCTAAGCCTGCTTGCGGTGCGTACGCGCTAACGACATTTAAAGTACCCTCACCTACCACCAGCTTAATAGTCATTAGTCTATCATTCACCCGCCTGACCTCTACCACGGACTCTCTAAGATGACTATCTACCAGGATACCCACTCCATTCTTACCCTTCAGGATACCAGAGTACCACAACTTATACCCATCCACGTTTTTCGCCCTCGATCCGACCCACCTAGTCTCCTGGACACACGCTACATTAATCTTCCTCTTCTGCAGGATTTTCGCCAGCTCTATGGATTTACTAGTTAGTGAACCTATGTTCCATGATCCGATTCTCAAAGGAACCTATGTTCCATGTTCCATAAAAGTACAAAGGAATTGATGATAAATTAGATGTTTATTCTACTTGCAAAAAAAAAGGATGTTTATTCTCTGCTGTAGTATTAGTTTCAACCTCGAGGGAAAGAGGCTGTTATCTTCATTTATTTGAATACAGTGGTAGAAAGTCATGATGATGCCTGGAATTCGGCTCAGTTTTTTTGTTGGTGAAGGTGATAGACCTGTAATCTTTTTTGCTTGAATTTCTTTGAAATTGCTTCCTCCAAACCCAATTTATGTGACCTCCTATCTGGTTTGACAATCAGAAAATGTTATACGTTATTTCACTAATAACATTATGTCATACAACTTTTACAGAGTTACAAGACTTCAAATTCACATAACTAGTTAATTTTTAAACTTTGATACGGTGTTTCTCTATCAAAAATAAATACTTTAATATTTTGTTCCACTACTACTAACAAATTACGTAAGTCAAGTTAACATTTTAAGTTCCTTATCTAGTCAAACACCATCAATAAAATGGCAAGATGGAGTATATGCTTATTGTATATGTCTCTCTCTTGGTTTATGTCCGTGCAGTTGATTTCCAGAGTATGATCAGTAATATCGTGGATTCTGCAGGTAATTGGTTGGTCCATGTGGTTCTCCGAGTATCTTTTCCTTGAAAGAAGCTGGGCCAAGGATGAAAGAACATTGAAGGTATGGTTAAGCCAGATCACTTGCAGACACATTTAAATATAAATTTGGGCATCCTAATTCTTTAAAAGCTGTGTGGCCACAAGGAAGCAAATCAAAGATAGAGTTGTCTATATGCTTTTATTTGATGCATAACACATATTTGGATATACTTTCTGTTTCCTTTGGCTCATTGATGTGAGTTTTGGTGTCTGCTTTTATTATTCCAAATTACCCTGACTGTGATTTTATACATTGGGTGTCCGATCTGCAGTCAGGTCTTCAACGGCTAAGTGATTATCCTTTGCCTTTCTGGCTGGCACTTTTTGTTGAAGGCACCCGCTTTACACAAGCAAAGCTTTTGGCTGCTCAAGAATATGCTACTTCAGCTGGGTTACCTGTTCCAAGGAATGTATTGATTCCTCGCACTAAGGTGGGCACCAGTATTTCCTTCTTTCTCCACGTAGATCATATTTCTAGAGGTAGAGTTTACTGATTGTTTCTTTTGAATTGTCAATATGATGATAGATCTGTCTCTCCGTACTCGTTGACCAAAGCACCTTGCTAAACGTTATTTTTGTTGGGACAATCAAATTGTGATTCTATCCTTGTTCTTTTCCCCCAATATGTTCTTTTGCTTTTTTTTTGGGGGGGGGGGGTTCAAAATTTGGGTAATCAATATCTGCTCTTCGTTTTTTTTAATTATGGTGGTGTTTGGGCCTGTTTGCGTGCACCACTGGGTACATGCTACCAATACCAAGTAATGCTATCCACCTAAGCTTAGACAGATGGAGAGAAATTATCTAACGGCAGTTTTGCCTCTACTGGGAAGGGTGATTATTGTTTTTTGAAGATCCAAGAAGAATACTGTCAAACAATATTCTCCCTCACAAGGAGAAGCTAAGTTGGCCATGAGGAACTTCCCTAGCCTAAATTAGTTGGGGGTATAGTTTCTTCTGCAGTGTGTAAAACATATGAAAACCTTCTAGATATCAAAGACGCGGCTCGCAATTGTAATAGTTAGTGTGTCTTGAAAAAGGGAATAACAAAATGAAAGAGAGAGAAAGGGTGCCATATATTGAAACCATAGCAATCTAAATACATTGTAAATATTTTTGACTAACATCTCTTTGTTGCTATATTAATAATGCACTTACCATTTCTATAAGAAAAGAAATTGTGTCAATCTAAATAAGCAGGCTGATGCTTTTGGATTCACGTATTGTACATGTCCAAGGTTGCGTCTGATGCAATACACCACCCATTAAGGCGTCCAAACAGATTTTTCTGAAGTTTATAATGGATTCTATTCTACTTTAACGTGGTTCTTTCATTGCATTGCTGTCCTTAGTGTTTCCTGAAGCATTCTGTATTCATTTTATGTTGATTTCAGGGTTTCGTTACTGCAGTAAGTCATATGCGCTCATTTGTTCCAGCTATTTATGATGCAACAATTTGCATCCCCAAAAGTTCACCTGCACCTACAATGCTGAGACTCTTCAAGGGGCAGCCTTCTGTGGTAAATAAAACTATCCATTAAATTGGAACGTTGGTATTCTGTTTACGTATTTCCAGTCATTTATAGCATCAGAATACTGGAAAAAAGGTTCTAGGAAACTTCTAGTTGTCTAGTTCTTGCTTGTGATTGTCACCACTGGTGTGATGTGGGAGTTCCTACGGATGCCAATGGAGGGGATGGGAGGGAAAGCTTGGGAAATTATAAAAAAAAAATTGGTTTAAAAGAGGAGGGAAAAAAGAAAAAGAAAAAGAAAGAGAGTTGCTGAACATAGGAAAGCATGAGAAAAGAGAAGTTTAGAGATGATAAGAGGAATGGCAAAGCATATGTTAAAGCAAAGAACATGACAGCCCTAGTGTAAATAAGCAAACTAGATTTTTTTACTGTTTATACATAATTCTGTTTACGTCATTCCAACTGGCGAATAGATTTGTCCATGGGGGTCTTTTGAGATTTATCTCCCCTTGCATATCTGGGATAAATAGATTCTAGAATGTGATACCCTATGAGAAATCGTAAAGCTAAACTTACATGTATTTGGTCAACCATCAGTGCTCCGGTCTGGAAAAATGTTGCAATAATGAAACAATATATAAACTACGCTGAATTTAAAATCAAAAGAAATTGGAATTGTGCATATCAACTTTCATGGATGTTAATGGAGTCCACAGAATAAAGCCTTGTATCTTTGTGGCTAAAAATATAACTTGTCTTATAGTACTTAAATTTGCTGGGCTTAAAATGTATGTACCAAGAGTCTTTTTTGTCTAGTGTTTAGCTATTTATTTGCTATTGTGCAGGTGCATGTGCACCTCAAGCGGCATGAGATGAAGGATATGCCTGAAAATGATGAGGCCATTGCCCAATGGTGCAGAGATGTCTTTGTGGCCAAGGTTGTCCTTTCTTCTTGTTAAATCTCCTTACCAGAAAATTAACTGTGGAAACAATCCTCTCTCGTGCTTATTTGTGATGTCTGTGAAAAGCATTCAATCTCCTATAGATGAGTCTCTCATATTTTTGTTGTTGTCTGGTGACCTGCTCTTCCACCAGGACAAGTTATTGGATAAGCATATTGCTGAAGACACTTTCGGGGAAGAACAGCTGCAAGACATTGGCCGCCCAGTGAAATCTCTTGTGGTATGGCACTTTCCAATATTGCTGGCGAATTTGTGTATATTTTGGTTCTATTTGTATATCAAATAACTCTTTTCTCTCCTGAATATCAGGTTGTTGCATCTTGGGCATGCATTCTTATCTTAGGAACCATAAAATTTTTACAAGCAACTGCCTTATTGTCGTCATGGAAGGGTGTTGCAGTTTCAGCTGCTCTCATGGCTGTTGTTACAGTTCTTATGCAAATTTTGATCAATTTCTCCAAGTCCGAACGCTCTACAGCTGCCAAGGTTGCACCAGCAAAGGAAAAGAATGTGAATCAGCCTACAGGGAATGGGCAGGAAAAAAAGGACTAATTAAGTGATGATATGTGATTTTCATCCGAGATAGCGAATGATCCATCCCTCAATTTGTAGCCTTAATCACGAGAATTAGAAGATGATGTTTGTGTTAATATAGTTACTTGCTTGTCTATTTTATAAACGTGTAATTTTGGCCACAGTGAACGAAATTTGTGCTCGTCTTTGTATCTTTAAGATGCAGTCAATAGATTAATTGTTATTCACTCAAGTCCACAATGTTGGTAAACTGCATAGCTTTATGCTGGCATAGTAGTTGAATTGTGTCTGTTATCGGTGTCCTATCATTAACTGGGAAGTGATGAGCCACATGAATTGTATCCTTATTTTTGTTTTGTTGCTGAGTATTAGGTTTGATATTCCAAGTACCCTTTATCATCAAAGATTGTTTACCTTGAAAATTTGAAAAACTGCTACTAGACTAGATTATTACTTGTATCAGCTGGGAGTGGGTTTTGGCACCTTGAAATGCAAGATGACCTATCTTTTTAGATCGAATATACACCAACAAAGTATCCATGCCATGCTGCATGCCGATGGAGCTGAAGCTGCCAGGCCAGAAAACATAAGAGAGTAAAAGCTGTGTTGTGACATACACGGCGTGAAGATCATCTTGAATTTCCAAATGACCGCTAAGGTATCGGTAGAACCCAATAGCTTTGAGTTAGACCCTATATTTGTATTAAAGAGTTTACTTAATATGTATAAATATTCTCTCTCGAACTCAATTGTTGTTGTCATAGAATTCAGAACCCATACGCTTAAATCTTGGACAGTCCCCTGACCAGTTGAAGGTATGGATGATGAGAAAAGCTTTTCTTAGATGTGTAGTGGCATCTGTAGGTATGAAAATTTATCAAGTGCCTTTTGGAGCACTTTGGACCAGCTCAAACAATATAATGAAAATTGAATAGTGCAATTTAACTTGCCTTATTTTAACTTGTTACTAATCCCATTTATTATGGAAAATTACGTGTAATTACTTTCTTTTTAAATGATCTGACAGTCTAAAACTTCTACGCTCTCACTTTATAGAAGTTAAAATCGATGGCTAATAGTTCAAAGTTGAATTAGAGTCCCTGAAAGATGATAAGTGATACCACAAAATGGCTGTGCATCCATGAATGATCAGAAATCAGCAACAATGGGAAAAAAGAAGTGCCGGAAAGGGAGCCAAGGTTCATGAAAATTTTGAACTTTCAATAACATTCAAAAAAATCTAAATCATTACCTCTGAGATTTACCTAAGATATCTACATTTGGTTTGTAAACCAATCTGAATTTCTGATCCTGTGAAACAAAAAAGGTTCCGAAAGACAGTAACCTGAGCACGCCATTATCTACCGAGGCATGACATCAAAATTGGAACTCAGTGCTCCGTCAGCCTTCGAGTCAACTTCCATGATACACAAGTGAATACTTCTATCGAAAATCTGATGAGGGTTTTCCTCAAAGAAAATGCATGACCAACAGAAACGATCATCCTCATGCATGTCTAGCACTGTTACCATGCAGCTGAGAAGCTCTTAGACTAGGCTCTTCCTAAAGTAACATAAGATGCCGGAAATTATTCGCATCCTGTAAATTACCAAAATGCAAAACTGGAGGATAAAGGACAAACCTGCAGACCATATGAGAAACTCGGCTGCCTAAAATCCAGATGCCCCTGAATGAATGGAAGAAACATTTCATTCTCTGAATCGTAATATATAGCCAAGAATGTTAAAGTAGTAGCATAACATACTAGTCCAGGAATGCTTTGTTGAGACCCGAAAAACCCATCATGGCCAGGTGCAATTGTATTGAGTTGTCCCTGCAGCATGATTAGAATATATCTCGTTTACATGGATGTGAATCTTGTAAGAAAATCCAATTCAATAGACCAATATCACATACCAGTCCCTGCATATTCTGCTGGTTAACATAATAGCCATCATGGGGAGGTTCCATCAAATTCAACTGTATCTACCAGTGAACACGAATTAGAGATCATAACAGTAGAAATCGTCAAATTTTACTTGTAATGACTCATTCCATTTTTGCAAGAATAAAGTAACAGTCATGAATGTGATCTAGGGAAATATTGTAACCTACCAGTCCCTGCACATTCTGCTGTGTGCCATAATAGCCATTTAATGTCATTCCACCCACACTAAGATTATCCTATAATCAGCAATTTAAAATTAGTATATCACCAAAGTCTCACACGAGCGAAAATATTATTACTCCAGACAAAAAGGGCCTGTGGCAAGTGCTAATATTTTTGAAAAGGCTTAAACTACTTACTGCTAATAGAAAAAGGAGTTCTCACACACTGACAGCATTTCTTATCATGCTAAGGGGTTCCTTACTATGAACATGTAAATATGCAATAAATAATATAAATCGCTAAGAGACAAACCATCTGCTGCAAGCTATCTTGAGCTTCAACTATTGCAGCTTCTGGTTCAGTGTGCACCTGAGACACCATTATTTTAATGTGGTTATATCAGTGGAGCCAAATTATTATAACAAGTTATGCTAAAAACAATTAATGATCCTAGAACCAACCTTCCGTTTCTTGTTTGTAATTTTCTTCCTACTTGTTTTGGTAGCATGAATCCCTTGAGTATCTTGTTCAAGATCACGAAGTCCAATAGCACTGCTGCTACATTCTGTTAATGTAGAACTTCTATTGTTAACATTCACACAGTCCTTTAGAGCTTCATCTAGGACACGGAAGGCAATACCGTAACTCTCCTCAGATAAGGAACCCTCCTCACCCAGTTCAATTGCCCTTCTACATAGATCGTTGTATCTTTGCACCCTTGTTATTCTTTCGGTCCCCTCAAGCAACAACTGTCTATTCTTTGCATCTTTGGTCCACCTCTTCAAAATATATTGAGATGGGATGCTTGGAAGACCACAGATCTGAAGAACATTCATTGCATGCCTACAAAGGAAACCTTTGTATTCAAATAGAAGGCACGAACAAGAAACATCTGATTTTGCCTCATTCCACGTCACCATAAAATTTTCATTTTTCTCGCAGTCATTAACTCTAAAAGTTACAGTTTCCCCATTTTCAGCTTCCTTCTTTGGATGGCACCCAACTACACCCAACACTTCAACTTGAAATTTCCTAAATATAGCATGTGTATAAATTGTTGACATCTGCTTTTCCCAAGGTGAAGGTGATTTTAAAGCAGGATGTTTCTGCAATATCTCAAAGTCTGCTACTGCTTCCTCTTCATATCTATTTTGCAGAATCATTCCATATTGTCTCATAAACTCTTTGAGACTAATTTTCTTATGAATGTACTTGTCAAAGAAGGAGCTTATACTCTCTGATCGTTGAGCTGTTGACATTCCAGCAAAAAAACTCCCTCTCATGTAAGCTGGAACCCACTTTCTGCGCTCCTCATACAGGGTATGAATCCATTCATTCTCTTGCAGTTCAAATCTGCTGACCATCTTCCACCATCTTAAATCAAATTGTTCATCAGTTACTGACTTAAATATACATTTGCTGAATTTTTCCATGAAATTCTCATGCTGCTTTACGACATGAGCAAGAATATCCGGAATTCTTTCAAGCACATGCCAAAGCGCAAAGCAGTGACGTGAACACGGGAAAACTTCTTCAATAGCTGCTTTGAGTGACTTATCTTGATCAGTGATCATCACCTTCGGAGCCTGCCCACCGACTGCCCTAAGCCACGTCTTCATCAACCACACAAATGTTGGTTTGGTCTCATCTGCTACAAGTGCACATCCAAGCAACATAGGTTGACAATGATGGTTTACCCCAACAAAAAGAACAAACGGCATCTTCTCATTGCTTTTCGTATAGCTGGTATCAAAGAAAACCACATCACTAAAGCTGACATAGTCTTTCCTACTTTTGGCATCAATCCAGAACAAGTTCCTTAAGCGTTGATCTTCATTGAGATCAATCGCATAAAAGAAGTATGGGTTCTCTCTCTGGATATGCATGAAATACTCGAGCATAACTTGCGCATCTCCCTCTTCTAATGACAAGCACCTGCCTCTATCTAACTGGTAATTTAAATCGTTAGTTAGCAAGCCAACTTCTTGACTTCCACCACATTGTCTAGACATCTCAACATACATCTTTCTTGTTCGTTCACTAACAGCATGAAGAATATCAATGTTATTTTTCTCAGCAAGTTTAACATTCCTGTGAATACGGAAATGATAAGCCAAGGCTGGTAAAAGCTCATGATTATGATCCTTTATAAACTCATGGATATACCATTTTCCATCTCGCTTTCTCTTAACATGCATGCTTGCTTTGCAATCGGTCTTCTTGACGCTGGGACGTCTACTAGTGCCAGCATCTGATTCCGGAGTCACGCCATATCTAGAACATGCAAATTTAGCATCAATAAATTCTTTTGATTTCTTTGAGCGACGGCTATTCTTAATCGAGGTAGTGAATCCCATGGACTTGGCATATTCTTGGTAGAATGCATACGCAGCCTCGTGGGACTCAAATTCAATCCCATCACGTGGCTCCAAATCTGCATTTCCTTCTACTCCGGTAATGCTTCTCTTAGGAGAAGTGGCAACTCCACCATCCCTATTGTGACATGTGTTGTCTACGGCATCAACATATCACCAATCACTTGAAGACTATTTTGCACGACAACTCCATGATCAACCATCTTTTGGACAACATTTCAGTTGTTTTTACTTAATCATGTGTTCTTCAAGGGCTATATCCATGAGAAATCAATCTTCTCCAACAATAGCTGGAGAGGAAAAATGTCAACTCAGTACTAAAATATTCCTTTTTTGTTGATAGGTCTGCACTGAACATTATAAAAATATGCAAAAGTTTCAGTTGTGAAGAAACTTTAACAATCAATGAAAGTTGACCTGAATCTTATTTACATTCACAAAGTTCAGCAACCAGGTTGAACCCCCAGTCTAGCACCCACTAGCAACAATGATTTTGATTTAATCCTAATACCACAATAAACAAATGAGTTCTACTTTTAACAAAAGTTTGTCAGCAATAGCATACAAAATAAGAGAATTACTTTCAGCTATACTAAAGCCAGGACATTTTGAATTCAAAATAGATATCACATGAAGTGGAGTAAAATAATAACAACAAACTGCAATATGTCATAAAATTTTCTTTAGTGGAGTCATTTCACTCAAAGGATCAGTTTGCAAGCAGCTCAGCCAAAAACAAAACATGCTGTTGGCGAATTTACAAAACCAGTAAAGAAAGCATCATGCCCATCAAAGGAAATCTGATATCCTACCACTTGCTAATTAATTATAAGAAACCGAGCTTTCTTGCAATCTCAATCTAAACAGTAATTACAAAGTAGAGAAGGGAATGGAACTGACAGTTAAACAAGTCATAAGCTAAAATTATTTAACAGGATGTCCAGCAAATGTTGCTTATACAATGTAATTCACTATGGCTGCAGTATTTCAGCTGTCCATATTCGAGACTTGAGAAACAAAACTCCTCAATGAGCTTGACCAGCATAACCCTCACTCCTGGACGCAGGACAAACTTCTTTTTTCTTAATGGTTAAATCCCACCCCAAAACCCCCTATCCAAGAGCCTAACAATGGCCATTTCCCACTTGGATTCCATTGATGACTTGAGCCCCCACCTTATGTTAGGTCCGACATTAGTTGAGGGACTAAGTTGTAGTCTCCTTATATGGTCTTTGCCAACCCATTCCTCATGAGCGCTTTTGCAGTTGAGTTAGGCTCAATGTCCATTTTTCACATGGTATTAGAGCCAGACCCATCAATCCATGTTGTGTTTCTCAATGTTGGGCCCCGTGTTACATTGAGGGGTTTAAGTCACACATTGGATGACGGAATGGGTTGTGGTCCTTATATGTTCTAGCGCAATCCATCCTCATAAGCTTTTTGGGTTGAATTAGGTGCACTGCCCGTTTCTTCACATGTCGTTACCATTATCCTACCCTTCCTTGCCTGGGGATGTAATAAACTTAGCATACCAAACTACAAACTGATAAAGAAACTCTAGCATGGAGTGCCTTCGACAAAAATACAAAACTACAACCAATATGTATATATATATATATATAAACTAGGGAACTACCAAACCAAGAACTCCAGATGCACAAATGTAAACAAAACAAGGCATAAAGGAATAAACAAAAGCGGAACAGGGAACGGCAAGAAGATTAAAAATACCTGCTTAAATATCAGAAATTACCATAGTGTCAAAAGAATCTTGGGAAAACATGATAATCTATTTTGTTAAAAAAAAAAAAAAAACCTCAAATTACAAAGAGTTAAAAGCTCAAAAACAACTAATTTACTGAAGAGAAGTTGGGAAAAACAAAAGGCATAAATAAGAAAACAAAACAGAAAACAGGAAATCAATGGTGATGAATTCCACTTTATCAACTGAAAATCAACAACACGAAGAAGAAGATGACCCACTGAAACTTTTCCTGAGCGATTCACTAACCTTGCAATTGGTCGTAGAATCATATGAATGTTAGGGTTTAAGCAAAGTGAAATAAAAATCAAATTTTTGGTAAAACTGAAACTTTCTCTAACCTTTTTCCAATGTGATTGAAAAAGCTTCTGAGGCGTGATGGGAAACTGATTGCAATGAATCAGAGGAACCCCACGTCTTCGATTCTGAGCGAGTTGCAGTGCTTTGTTGTATTGTACCTTCTAAGCTCCAAGATGTTGTACATAATTAATTGAAACAACATGTGTAAATTTTAAAGAGAAAGTAATGAATGACTTCTTATTTTTTAAATATAAAATATTTTGAAACAAATTTATCTATGCGACTCCTATTTAGAACCGGGGAGTATATATTTTCTTTTATTTTCTCCAACCTTGTGGTATTAAATTCAAGATATTGAACACTGCAATTTTATGAAAGGACAAAAATCATTTAAATCCAATTAAATTTCTCTTCTAGCTTTGAGCAATAGACATCCTTTTTTCATATCTTAATTGAGTTTTATAAATATCTATGTTACCATTTAAATTATCGACCTTCATTTTACCTTCAAAATTATCAACTTCTATTTTCCTTTTTTACTTTGATAAATGATATATTTTTCTTTTTTAATCTTTGTAAACTTGCCTATTGAACAAATAAATTTCATTTTTGAAAAAATAAAAGTGAAAAATAATAATTTAGCATTTAAGTTAATAACATTGAATAATAAAACAAATGAGAAGAAAAAAACTTCTATAACAAAAATAATTTGCTCGAATAAGTAATTTAATTAATGAAAACCAAATCCAAAAAATCTATTAAAAATTGAGGGGAAAAAAAAAGGAAAGTGAGACCTTTATAATACATACACAATGCATGTAACACAAAATATATTACTAATAAAAATAGAGGTGGATGTTGTAACAAATTCTTAAAATAATTTCTATTTATACTTTAAATAAATTTTAAACTATAATTTAATAAATATTTTATTAACGATAACCAAAAATAAAAAATCTATGTACATAAGAGAGAATCAGAGAGATAGTAAAACTTAAGTAAATGCTTACTGCACATATATTAATATAATAACAAAAAAATAATGATAAATTTTATAATAAATTTAGTAAATGAATATTTTATTATTGTGATGAACTTAATTAGATAAAACACCTAGGTGTAAGATTTCATATATGATATAACAATATTTGAAAAGAATTACATAAAAGGAATATTGGAAATGTCAACGAAAAATAAATATTATGCAAAACAAAAGGAGAAGAATGTCCATTGTTTAAAGTTGAGGGTTGTAGGGAATTTATTTAACCCAAATATGTAACGATTAAAGAGAAATAAATTTTATGGTAATAGGAAGATATTCCTTTTAGGAACATCTAAAGGGTTTCTATAGTTTTAGTACAAAAAGATGTAAATACGTTTTGAAATGAATAGTAATAAAGGTGAATTCTTATAATTTATAAGAACCTTCTAAAACTTAGCGAGAAGAGAACGAGGTAATTCCGTCGTTAAATTGTTCAAATATCGTTGAATAATAAAGCAAATGAGAAGAAAAAACTCTTCTATAACAAAAAGTAATTTAATTAATGGAAACCAAAGTCAAAAAATCTATTTAAAATTGAGAACAGAAGAGAGTAAGACCTTTATAATACATACATAATGCATGTAATACAAAATATATTACTAATAAAAATAGAGGCGCATTTCTAACAACTTCTTAAAAGAATTTCTATTTATATTTTAAATGAATTTTAACTATAATTTACTAAATATTTTATTAATAACAATGAAAAATAAAAAATCTATGTACACGAGGGAGAATAAGAAAGTGAAATTTAAGTAAATGCTTAATGTAATATTAATATAATAACTATAAAAAATAGTGACAAATTTTATAACAAATTTATAAAATGAATATTTTATTTATTGTGAACTTAATTAGGTAAAACACCTAGGTACAAAATTTCATATATTATAACAATATTAGAAAAGTATTTCATAAAAGGAATATTGAAAATGTCAACGAAAAAATAAATATTATGCAGAACAGAAAGAGAAGAATGTTCGTTGTTTAAAGTTGAGGGTCGGAGGGAAATATAGTTTAAACCCAAATACGAAACGATTAAAGAGGAAAATAAATATGTAATGGTGGTAGGAATATTTCCTCTTAGGAACTTTTAAAGGGTTTCTATAGTTTTAGTACAAAAAGATGTAAATACTTTTTGAAATGAATAATATTAAAGGTGAATGCTTATAATTTATAAGAACCTTCTCAAACTTAGTGAGAAGAGAACGAGGTAATGCCCTCGTTAAATTGATCAAATATATGCTTGTCTTTTGTCTAAAATATTTAACCTTTTTGTGAAATATAAATATTGCAAATAAAGAATAACTTTTGCATGTTAAAAAGGGAAGAAAGAAAGAAAAAGGATTTTTTTTCACAAGGATAATATGAAAACTCAACCTATGATGGCTGATGCTGAGCATTTTATTGAATTTACACCTTCAAAACTAAAAAGTTATTTCACTTTCGTCCGCACTATTCCTCTCAAATGGATGTAATCCCTCCAATAAACGAATTAGTCTATGAACAAGATAGACTAATAGCTCAGACAAGTGAACAAGTCTGTAATCCCAAGTACAGTCACACTAGGTTGTTGCCCAGCAACAAATCTATGTAAACAGCACATTGGGGTGTTTGTGGTATGGTCTGGCTCGATTTTTGCGTAAAAAAATCAAACCAATTAAGCCGGTTATTTTAATATTAAAACCAAAATTGAACTAGCATAAATTATTTTAGTATCAATTTTGCAGGTTTGATTGTGTGGGAGGTATCTTAACAGATTATTTCACTCATACAAACATTGCAGATTTGTTTTCATTGTGTACTGACATTGAAGGAAAATCTAAGTTGTGTTCTCTTTTGGAAGGGCTTCCTATGATGATGAAAGAACACTCTGGATGGGAAAAGAATTGATTGACATTGATTGGCAAAATGATTTGCCAGCTACTAAGGTGGTGTTTGAGCTGCAAGATGTGGCGCATCAGCAGGTTGATCCTGCTTAGGGGGATCTGGCTGAGGCTGATTTGTAGAAGGCTGAGACAATTCTTGGGGCTTTGCTCCCGAAGCAACGAAACGAGATTGATGTTATAGGGCACATATTGAGTCGTGACTTGAAGATGCACGGGCATAACTTGACATTGCTTATGAAGAGATGTTACTACTTAAGCGATGTCGGATGATGTTTGATCTGTCGTATGAGAAGGCTGTTGCAGGGCAGGATAGGGCTAGTATTGTGCAAGCGATGATTCATAAGGCACGACGTATGGATTGACAGTTTTACAACTACGAGAATTAACAAGAAACTGCGCTCAATTTTCTTTTATCAAGGTTATGGAAGCTTGTTTGACCTCTAAAGGCTCTTCAGTTGAATTCAGACTATTGATATTTTTTGGCAACATTTATTGTTTTCGTTTGTTGATGCTTTTCGGCAGCATTTGTAGTTTTCGTTTACAATAAAGGGCAATAATTTCTTTTGATATCATACTTGAAAGTAGTGTTAATGGCATAAATATAGTAGGGATGAGATGTTAATAACCTGCAACAAATAGGTTGGGTTGGTTTAAATAAGGCATTTGAGTTCCTCTCACGTACCTGGCTTATATCAACGTTCTTGGAAAACAATCGAATTGAGGTTCAGAGGAGAATTGGCTATTCCATCTTGTGAATTAATCGAGATCAGAATTGAAAAATGAGAGGAATAATCAGTCGATGAAAGAATATTAAATCATTCTGTTTCAATAAATGTACGAGAAACTGTTAGGGACAATGAAATAGTAAAGTGATTGGATTTTGTGAGTTGTTCCAACCAGTGTTGAATGTGATTCGAGAATGAATACCACAAGAGTCAGTTCCATGCTCCCTAACAAAACATTTAATCCATGTTTACCATATACTTTGTGACATGTTATTTTCCTACCCTCTATATGTTGTACCCCTTTGAAAGGCACTTGAATTAAGGTAAGTATCTACAACTATAGAAAAATTGAAAGAAAGATGACTAAAAGTGTGTATTTGTTGCTAAAAACCCCGACTACAAGCGGGCCATTTGAAATAAGGCAAACTTGACCAAAAGGTCCATGGCGAAATCATTTTTAACCCGATAGGTGTAGGAAGGGTAATTTTATACCAAATACCATATTTCAGGGACATTTTAGGCCCTTCTCTGTATTTATAATTGGTAATTGATTAGTAGGAGCTGAGAAATTTGCACTTATTATGAGTTTATCGTATTATTCAAATTCTAAACTTGAACCACCGAACGGTGTAGTAGAATGGTTGAAATCCCTTCACCTAAGAGCTTCAATAAGGGAGCATTTTACCCTCTTTGTGAGTCTACCAGACGCAAATCCAAATTAGTTGAATCAATGAGGTTCGGATATTAATAAATGGTTAAATTGAGAAAAAGAAAAAATTCCAAACATCAAGATCAGGTAACAAGGATCATTTACGCTAAAAGCTCATACAAACTAAGTGCTAATGACGCATACAAGCTCAGGTAACAGTGTTCTATCATGATTCTATTAAACACTAAAATTTATGACCTAAGAGCTCACTTATGAAACCATGGATAAGCATCCATGCAAGCAAACGACAGAATGCAACTTATGTGCACCAAATGCCTAGAGAACAGGGCAAACTGAATATCCTGTAGAAGACGACAATAAACGTCCAAATTTCATCTATAATCTTTCCTGATAATAGAGAAATTCCTTAAATCCAGCTGGCGCATGGTTTTAAATTCAGTAAATAATTGGCCGGCCCCACCTTTCTCCACTTAAACACCAAGTTTCTTGTATGCGGCAGGGGTTGAATGTGTGACCTGCACCAACCCCCACACCACGCTCTGCGCCCTTACAACTTAACTAAAGCCCTGGGGTCATCTATAAGACGAACAACGCATGCTCCAAGTTCAGCTAGAAGGTTCAGGCCCGTCATGTAGAGCACAACATACTGTTGCTTTATGATGCCCTTGGTACACTTTGATGTCTTTGCCAGTAGATGTGGACCATAATCTTGCTGTTGTATCAGAAGATGCTGCAAAGGGTAGTGTTTTGTATGATGTCAGAGCAAATTGAAAAGCCAAATACTTCAGAGACCAACTGCTAAAACTTAAATTTGAAGTGGACAGCAGGAACCTAAAAACACCTAAGAAGCCTTTTGAGTTAGAAATTCTTTTGGCAATACAACATTGAAAAGCACAGAAGCATATCTGTCTAATCTGAAAAGGTCTTTGGGCATAACAGCAGATCTAAAGGTTTTAAATCATCAGATTCTCTATCTTCGGATGTCATACATAAAATCCAACTACTCAAATCCATTCTCGAAGAAAAACTATATTGGCAGACTATGCCAACCAATACCATGTTTATTGTTTTCAAGTTTCAAACATTGAATCAGTCCCTAGTCGCCCACGCAATTCACCCCACCCACAGAAGGAAAGAAGAAAAAAAACTTTAACCGCCATAACATTTATCTCCCCGAAAAGAAAACCTCATTCCTGTTCCTTCAATTGTGGAATGTTGATAAACAACAAACTCTCCTCAACGCCTATTTTCTACCAACAGCAAAAGTAACCAATACCTAAGAGTCCAGAAAATGACAGCCTGACACCTAAATAAATTAAAAAAGGAAAGAGAAAAATGAAAAAAAGAAGTAAAATGATTAAGAAAAATAGAAGAACCAAGGAGGAGTCAGACAATCTGAGTAGGACTGCTTTGCTCCCGAATCTCTCATTCTATAGTCAATTATTCCCTTTTCCTAAAGATACAGAAAACCTCCTAATTTGCAAAAATAAAATAAAATTGTTCATATAAATCAACAGGATTCCATGTGTCAGCCAACCGGCCCAATCCAAATGACACAAGACAGAATAAGTACTCAAATATCAGAAATATGTTCACAACAATTTCAGTATGTACCTGTGATGAGAAAAGCACCATCGACAGAGAATACACAGTCCCAAACCCAGCGTTCATGTCCTGGAAAATACACCAAAATTAACAATATTACATGTGATGAAGAATTTGAAAGAAGCTGCCAGGAAACAGGAAAGGATAAGTAAGAAGACGACTGTCAGTTATTTGGTAATTAATACCTATAAGAGTTTTCTCCAAGGTAAAGCCATCCACATTCCAAATCTTGACAGTATGATCAGAAGATGCAGTGGCCAAATACCTATAAATTACAATTTTGAAAGGAACTAAGAATTTTTAAAGCATGTTAAAATGGAAAGTATCCAAAGCAAAATAGTATTTACTGTGAAAAGTCAGCAACTAACAGATAACACACTAGAAACTTAGGGTGTGTTTGAAAACATTTTCCTTGAAAATGAGTGGTTTTATCACTTATTTTCCCATGTTTGGTTGGTGAGTGGAAAATTTTTGAAAAATATTTTCTAGTGTTTTGTTAGTGAGTAGAAAATATTTTTTTGAAAAATATATAATTAGACAAACACCATAGGGTGAGGTAGAGGGGGTGGAGGTAGGGGTGCGGGAGCCCCCCTGGGGGGGGTCTGAGTGGGGGTGGAAAATATTGAAAAAAAGTTTTGGAAAATGTTTCCATTCCTCTTGGTAGGCAAAATATTTTTCTCCAATTGGAAGAAAATGAGTTCATGAAGAAAATGTTTTCCAAAACACTTGAGCCAACCAAATATGGGAAAATAAGAAAATATTTTCCTTCATACCAAACAGAGTTTTTGACCAATATTGTCCCTTATCTTTGAGGGTAGGTCTACTTTGGTCTCTCAAATATAACCCTGAACATATTTAATCCCTTAAGTATGCTAAAGTGGAGCACCTTTAGTTTCACTGACAGAATATGTCAGAAAACTAATAGTGTTAACCAACTCTGATTCATGAAGCAAATCTTCTGCTCTTAAGCAAAATATTTCCTCTCCTTTTATTGGATAACACAAATTATCACTTTAATTCCTCATTTTTAGATAATGTCTTCTAAAATTTTGACCTTGAAAATATCCCCGTCTGTGCCAGTTTTCAATGAGAAAATTACACTGTATAGCCGCTGTAAAAATAATAGCCGAAAAAATATGTAAAATTTGTATATTATTTGGAATATATATACATTTTGTATGTTAGTATACAATAATTATACAAATTTTATATATTTTTTCGACTATTAGGTATAAATAGTTTCTGGCGCGGGCTAAAAGTGATAATGCAATTTGGTTATTCGTTTGCTTCAATAATATGCCTAGAAGTGACCTTGGCAGCTCCATTTTTTCTTCAAATTTTAACTTTTCTTTTTGGAAAAATCAACCGAAATTGTTAAAAGTAAAAGTTTCAACCTTAAAATTTTAAATTTATCAGCTCTGTACTATTAGTGGGTGTTGGTTTATAAAATATTTTCGATAAGCAAATTAAAAAGACGATGAGTGCTGAAACCAACCCCGTAATTAATCTCGGACATATTCTGTCAGTGAGACTAAAGGTGCTCCACTTTAGTATACTTAAGGGACTAAATATGCTCAGGGTTATATTTGAGGGATCAAAATAGACCTACCCTTAAAGATAAGGGACAATATTGGCCAAAAACTCTACCAAACACACCATTAGAAGAAAAACACAAAGAATTCAGGAAAAACTCTCACCTGTGAGGTTCGCATAATTCAGGCGAAAGAAGACATTTGAGGATATAACCGTCATGAGCCTGTAACTTATGCAGAGGCTCAAAGTTGGTCATTGTCTGCACATTTATGTGAAGTCAGTTTTAGTAATATTCAGTCACAGCTATAGCAAATACTTGCAGCAACAATCTAAATTCATGAGGATGTTGACACATGAGACGGGACAAAAGATGTTTGACTTTGAGTTCAATCAGACTGAACGATCTAGTTCAAAGGGAGACAAGATAGTTACAGACGGGAAGGTGAAATGTTTTACATTTATTATATTTTTAACAGAATAGAAACTAAAGAAAGTTAAAATATGCTTACTTGCGTTAATTGTCGGTCACGGAGGCTAAGAATGCGGCTTATGGTCGTATGTACGAGGGACTGGGGAAAAAGGCGGGGAGAAGAAGTTATTCCGGCTGGCCAAGTTGAGAGAGAGGATGGCTCGAGATTTGGACCAAGTGAGATGTATTAAGGACGAAGATGGTAGAGTACTGGTGGAAGATGCCCAGATTAAGAGGAGATGACAGACTTACTTTCATAAACTTCTGAATGAAAAAGGGGATCGTGATATTGTGCTAGGCGAATTGGAGCATTCCGAGAGTCACCGTGACTTCGGGCACTGCAGGCGTATCGAGGTCGAGGAGGTCGTGAGGGTTATGCATAAGATGAGTAGGGGCAGAGCGACCGGGCCAGACGAGATTCCGGTGGAATTTTGGAAGTGTGTAGGGAGAGCAGGTGTGGAGTGGTTGACTGGGTTGTTTAATGTTATTTTTAAGGCGAAGAGGATGCCGGATGAGTGGAGGTGGAGTACGGTGGTTCTATTGTATAAGAACAAAGGTGATATCCAGAGTTGTAACAATTATAGGGGTATCAAATTACTGAGCCATACCATGAAAGTATGGGAGAGGGTGGTTGAAGCGAGGGTGAGGATGACAGAGTCTGTATCCGACAACCAGTTCGGGTTTCTGCCGGGTCGTTCCACCACAGAAGCTATACACCTTGTTAGGAGGTTGGTGGAACTGTACAGAGAGAGAAAGAAAGATCTGCACATGGTGTTTATTGACCTAGAGAAAGCGTATGACAAGGTTCCTAGAGAAGTTCTCTGGAGATGCTTGGAGGCAAAAGGTATGTCGGCTCCTTATGTTATGGCAATTAAGGACATGTATAATGGGGCTAAGACTCAGGTTAGGAAAGTAGGAGGGGAATCTGAGCATTTTCCGGTTGAAATGGGGTTACACCAAGGCTCTGCGCTCAGTCCGTTCTTATTCGCCCTGTGATGGATGCGATAACAAACCACATTCAATGGGAGGTGCCATGGTGCATGCTATTCGCCGATGACATAGTTCTGATTGATGAGTCACGAGCCGGTGTTAACAAGAGATTGGAGGTTTGGAGACAGACTCGAGTCTAAGGGTTTCAAGCTAAGCAGAACGAAGATGGAATACTTCGAGTGTAAGTTCAACACTGGGCCGGGGAAGAGTGAGGCTTGTCACAGGTTATCCCAAGTAAAGACAGCTTCAAGTACCTTGGTTCGGTTATCCACAGGGGAGGGGAGATCGACGAGGATGTCACACACCGCATTAAGGTAGGATGGATGAAGTGGAGGTTAGCATCTGGAGTCTTGTGTGACAAGAGAGTGCCAACGATACTCAAAGGTAAGTTCTATAAAGCGGTGGTTAGACCGGCCATGATGTATGGGGCTGAATGCTAGCCTGTTAAGAACTCACATATCCAAAAGATGAAAGTAGCAGAAATGAGGATGTTGAGGTGGATGTGCAGGCACACTAGGATGAATAAGATTAGGAACGATGATATTCGGGAGAAGGTGCACGTGGCTCCTATTGATGACAAGATGCGGGAAGCGAGGCTCAGATGGTTCGGGCATGTACAGAGGAGAAGCCCAGATGCTCCAGTAAGGAGTTGTGAGCGGCTGGTTGCGGAAGGCACGAGAAGAGGTAGAGGGCGGCCTAAGAAGTATTGGGGAGAAGTGATCAGGCAAAATATGGCGAGGCTTCAGATTTTCGAAGACATGACACTTGATAGGAAGTTGTGGAGGTCGAGTATTACGGTTGTAGGCTAGGAGGTAGTTGAGTCTTGCGTTACTTTGTACCTTTGTGAGCCTAGTCTGGTGGGGTTTTATCTAAGATAGCTAAGGGCAATGTCATGTCTTACTATTTTCTATTTTCGACGTAGGATCCATTTACTAGCCATCGTTTTTGCTTTGCATTTTTCTTCTGCATTTTATGTTCCTTTTTCCCTATGATCTTCGTGGTGAATCTAATATTCTCTCCTTTTGTCTTTTTATTATCATGAGCCGAGGGTCTTTCGGAAACAGCCTCTCTATCCCTTCGGGGTAGGGGTAAGGTCTACGTACACACTACCCTCCCCAGACCCCACTTGTGGGATTTTACTGGTTTGTTGTTGTTGCTTACTTGTGTTAATTTCTTTCTCTTTCCCTTATTCGTTTTTCTTTCCCCATTCCCTCCCCTTTTTTGGTTAAGGAGATTTGGGGTTCAGGGAAAAGATCACATGCACTCTTTTTTCCCCGATAAGCAAGATCACACGCACACTTTAGAATTGTAGAATCAGCAATTGGTTACCTCGGTGCCACGTAATAAACGCCAAACATAACATGTTCCACGATTGTTTGCAGCAACAATTAAGCTTCCATCCCACATTATAGTCAAAGATCGAACAGCTGTATCCACCTCCGGTACCTAAGTTTTCAAAGATACTGATAAATACCAACTTGTGTACTTCACATTAAACATGCACACGGACAAGAGATAGTGACCACTCAAGGCCATTTATTATGCTCTATGTATTGCATTTCTTGTTGAACGAAATTGATCATCAAACACCAACAGATATATCTACATGATCAATTAATGGTTAACAAGTTCACTATTTAAGTGAAATAGTTGAATCTCTAAAAAAGAGTTCCTTTCTTTTATAACGGCAATGGTCTAGCTCTCGGAATTACCTTAATATTCACTCATGAATGACTCAAACCAAAGGAGTACAAGATATATGAACTACTAAAAACTATGTACTACATACCAACTCACAGCTACATGAATTTGCCCTCAAATCCCACACACGGATATTGCCATTCTGGTCTCCAGATATCAACTCAGTCTGTAAAACATATAGAAGAACAAGATCCATGAAATACAAGAAATGGAAATACTCAAGAAAATCTCATTGAATGTGTATTCTGGTGGGGCATACAGAAATAAATTGGAAATATTCAAGTCAGAAAGATAACTTTATTTTTTCTTACTTTCATATAACAATTTTAAAGTATTAGGTCTGCTGAAATAAAGAAGTGCCTGAAAAATATGAGGGTTAGAAAAATATATGGTCATTCATGTTGTTCCGATTGAGGTTTCAAAGTATCTTCAAAGATTAGAGTAGCATGACTAATCAGGCTATTAAATTGTTATATTAAGGAGTAGAAAGATGCCAAAATTGGAGAAATAGTACCTTGGTTCCGACGGTTGTGCATACAATCATAGTATTAGATTCATGAGGTCATGCTATGAAACTTTCAGAAAATTGATAGAGCATAAATCAAGTGACATTACAAGGGTAGGTAACCAATTTGCATGTATGCCTGGTGGATTTATAATAAAAATCATATTATTGCTAAGGATGAGGTTCCATGAAGTATGCTATTTGCAAATAATACTTGTTATTTGAAGAAACTAGCAAGAGAACCAAACAAAAGTTGGAACCATAGAGAAGCACTCTAAAGGGTAAGAATTTTTTAGATAAGCAGAATGAAGACAAAACATAAGTGCTGCAAGTTTAGCCACAATGAGAAGTATGACGTGGAGCAAGGTTATCCATGATTGTAGTGCCTAAATACAAACAAATATTTGGATCGATTTTCCTAGAGGATGATATAATAAATGAAGATGTAATAGACATATTAAATAGAGGATCAATGAAATGAAGGAGTTTTACGGACCCAACAAAGTGAAAAGCAAGTTCCATAGCACAAATGTGCAACAAACAATATTATATAGAAAGGGATGTTGGACATCTAATCCCTAACATATCTACAAGTGAATATCATAGAATTGAAAAAGAAACGGCATAGATATGTTTACCAAGCCAAAAGCCAAAGGTATTAAGACGGATATAAGGTGGTACATGCTTGAGCAGGATTAGAAATGATCATATCTGACAAAGGGTGCGAGATTGCGAGTAGCACACATAAAGGATTAGATGAGAGGTCCTTTTAGATGTTCAGTCATCTTCTATGCAAACCTCCATATGCACTGGTCAGTTGGTGTGCGACTATGATGAATAAAGGTAATAAAAGAGACGAGGTACCTTTTATGCCTCGAATTACTGTGATTTAGCTATGGACTGAATACAATGGAAGAAAGCGATCATATAGGCAATAACTACTTGGGCTTAATGTTTAGTAGTTGTTGTTACACTAACATTAGGCTCGATGTACGTTATGAATCTATTATTCGGGTTAGAAACTTGTATGTCAGAAAATCCGAATAGGTGATACGAACTAAAAGATTAGTGCTTACTAGAGGATTCTTAGTATGTGAGATATATGACCATTACAGTATATTAGAGAACACCTAGCACTAGATAATACTTAAGTACCGCGTATTGAAATATTATGGATCCAAACAGAGCATTTATGATGTTGACGAATTCACACAACCGACCCCAACTAGTTTGGGATTGAGGCATAGTAGTAATTGTTGTAGAAACTTGTATGTCAGTATATATGGATAAGGGTAAATTTCGGAAACAGCTAGTTCTAGAGAACTCTAATTTGTCATAAAAGATAAATTAGTTACTATTGGATTGAACTGGACCATAATAGAGCGGAATAGATATTGACGAGTCACATAGCAGACCCAACAATATTCAGATTAAAATACAGTTGATTGATTGTTTGGCAAAGATTTCTAAGAGCTGCACTGTATATTCAAACTTAGACATGCCAAACTATAAACACTTCTTGAAACATAACAAGAGGTAATCAACAGAAGCATAGCAAAGAGACCTGTTACATACTAAATTATTAGAATATAAAGATTTAGTAGTAAAAATGTAAAATAGAATCACTATTTGTACCAATGCTATGTCTATTTTCTTTAGCACATCCTCCGTCATTTCTGATGCAACCCAGTATGAATAGCTCATTCAAACTATTTCTTTATTCAACCAAAAACTCAAAGATTTGATATAGATATCTATTCGATGAATAAAGCCAGAGAATTTTGCTAAGAAAAAACAGACAGGATAAAAGCTGACTAAAAACACTGCTCTTTTTGTGAGGTTCTCAGAGAGTTCAACATTCAGTCAAAAAGTTAATTACATACTGTGCTTAACACAATTCAGAGATCACAGTATAACAACCTGATTAGGGTGCAAAACTACAGTGTTCACAGCTGCCCGACTTTCATATTCCCTCTGACAACCTGGTGCCCTATTCATTCAACAGATTCAAAGATATGTTGACTTAGAGGAAAGATAAGAAGTTGGAAAGATCAGAAGACATCTGACTTGATATCTACAATACCTCAGATCCCAAATCTTTACAGTGCCATCTTCAGATCCAGAATACATCCAATTTCCATCACATTGAAATCCTACCGCCATCACATTGTTAGTGTGTGAATCAAAGCTCTTCAGCTGCCAAAAAGTATGACAAATAGTTTTTAAAAACTCAAATGGATACAAACTAGATATATCAAAGCGACAGCAGAGCAAAGCACCAGGTAACAAAAGAAAGGGAACTAAAAAAAGAAATACATAAAGAAGGAAAATCTAAAGACCTACCGGCTGAGGACTGTTAGAGTTGATGTCAAATAATCGAATGTGAGGATTTCCAGCAGCAGCAAGGAAGCGTTTATCCGGAGTAATTTCGAGACGATTCACTTGCTGTATACAGTTCAAGAAAGGGAAATGAAGTAAAGGTAGATGTATCACATAACTGCCCCAATAAAATAAGTTGATCCAAAATGCATATATTATTTCCATACATTTTGACTGTCTGTCACACCTTGCCTGCCAATACAATTTGTTCGGACAGATGAACAGGATCTCAACTTGGTGAAAAATGAGTCAAATACTTGACAAAATGCAGACAACAATGCCACTCAAAAGTGCCCCATGGAGTTTGATCGACCGGTAAGAGCGCAACTTGTGATGCGCGGGTTAGGCGCACGTCACAGTCGCGAACAAAAGCCTGGTATTTAAGTGGAGATAGGTAGAGGGGCGGGCTCATTATCTGCTAAGTTTCGAATCATGCATCAGCGGCCCTCGGGCTCGGTTATTAAAAAGAGAAAAAAAGTAATGCGACGCAAAAGTGAAGCTTGAGTCTATTTCCAATTTGCAGGCTTGGCATCAAATTTATCCCGTGATGACATAAGTCACATAGATGTGTTGAAACTGATTTTACAATTATATAAGTTACATATGCAAGAATGCAGTTAGGCAGAAACACTGCATATAAAAGCCTGTTCATTAGTAATTTCATTCTCCCACTGAAAGGCGGAGGTTCTAATCTCAGCATTATGCCATCTACTTTAACCATATAACAGTCCTAATGCTACTATTTTAACAAAAGCTCTTAATACATACATATCTCAAATCTAACAAGTATCAACTTGACCAAGCATAAGCTCTTAATTTACAAGATTCTTAGTTCATATATTCATTAAAGGTAATTGTTTTACAGAAAAAAGTTCTAATACAGAGAAATGGAATAAAGAATTGAACTTACAGATTCAGGGTATTGGATAGTGCGATAGCAGCGGGCACTTTTAGCCTCCCAAAACTTTATAGTGTGATCATAGCTAGCCGTTGCTAGCACCACCGATGGTTGTTGACTCATCTTTATTCCTCCTTCCTACCCAAATTCACACACAAAAAAAAAACTTTTAGAAATTGGTCAAAAAACTTGGCCTTTTATTTATTTATTTTGGTTAGATAATAATCGTACCAGAAAAGGTTGGAGTGAAATTAGATCATTGATTGATATACAGGACTAGGGTTTTAAGGGGTTTTGTGATAATTGCAGACAGAATAAGGAACCATGGTAGGGATGAGAAAACCATTTTTTTAACTGCGAAATGCTTCAGTAGTATAAATTCGATAGGAGAAATGCGTAGGTATTTGTCTTTTTTTTTCTTTTTTGACGAAATTCGTACGGATATTAGGGTGTGTTTGGTATAACGGAAAATGTTTTCTTGGAAAACAAGTGCTAATCTTATTTATTTTCTGATGTTTGGTACGCAAATTAAGGAAAATAACTTCTCAAGAGTATTCATAAATAATTTAGATACAATAAACATGAAGCCATAAACTTTCAAACTAACAACTATCCGAACCCATAAATTTCATACACTTTCGAACCGCTAAACATTCAAAACCGCGAACTTTCGAACTCATAAACTTTATAATTTCTAAACTAGTAAGCTTCCAAACACATAAACCTTCGAATTCATAACTTTGGAACTTGTAATATTTCGAACCTGTAAATCAAAAGATGAAAAAATTAAAACTTAAAATATATATAAAAAAATTCGGCAGGGGTAGTGGGTGGTGCAGAAAAATAAAAAAATAGAAATTTAAAAATTACAAAAAAAAGTTAAAAATTATTTTTGTGGAGCGGGCAGTGGGGGTGGGGTTTGGCGGGATGGGGGTGGGGTGCAGAAAAACGAAAAAACAAAAATTTAAAATTACAAAAAAATAAGTAAAAAAAATATTTTTTAGAAGGAGGTAGCAGAGTGGGTGAGTGTGGGGTGGTGAGGGTGGGAAAGGTTGAGAAGGAGTTTTAGAAAATATTTTCCCTTCTCTTGATAAGAAAAATATTTTTCTCCAATTGGAGGAAAATGAGTTTATAAGGAAAATGTTTTCCAATACCTTTAAGCCAACCAAATATGGGAAAATTGAAAACATTTTTCTGGAAGATAATTTCCTTCCTACCAAACACACCCTTATATATAAAGCTTTCGGTCCCTTCACTAGGATAAGTGGTACTTTAGTACCTTCAATAGACTATACTTACACTCCAGTCCCTAAACGTCAAATGAAGATACATAAAAAATGGTTCCTTTTAAGTTTGAAGCACAGTGACTGCAAATTATCATGGTTTGTACTCTTTAAGCTACTAGCTGTTTTGAGACAATTCTTTACGAAAGGAATATAATAATCTTAATCATAATAGTACTTGTATAAATTACTATTCATAGTTCTTATACGTCTCACTTAATTAATACTATACGAATTAAAAATGTAGAGGTAGATTTGAAAAAAAAAAAAAAAAGGAGTAAATAATAACTTAATATCATACTTGAGAGCGGTACGTGATAATTTATTTTGTATCTTAAAATACATCTTGGTATTAAATTCAAGATATTGAATATTGGAATTTTGCGTTATATAATTAAAGATGAGAAAGATCAATTGTGATAGTAATGGACCTTTTTGTTTATGACCTTTCAATGGGTCTCGATAATTTTAGTAAAAAGACGTGATACATTTTCAAAAAGGAACATCAAATGTTAGAAATGATAGAAAAATTGAAAGAAGAATGCTTCTGGATAAAAATTCGCATGTAAAATTTGCATATTGATCTTGTATTTGATCTGCAGGGGCTGGGCAAGTTTGCGCTTGTTTTGAGTATACAGTAGAATAAAAATTCCAAACCTGAAGATCAAGTAACAAGGAACATTTCATGCTAAAAGCTCATGCCAAGAACTCAGTCTTGTATCATAACTTTGTTGAACACTAAAATTTCAGACCTAAGACATCACACAACATGGATGCCATATAAGCAAACTAATGGTAGAATGCTATCCCATGTACACCAAATGCCCCAAAAACAGGCTAAAATCAAATAACATGTACAACATACTGAGGCGTTCGAATATCACATATAATGTTCATTAAACAATTAATCCGAGATGTTAGACGAACGATGCCATGTAGAGCACAGCATACAGTTGCCTTTGTAAGCATAAACTTTAATTCATACCAGGATCTTGAATATGATAATCTTACATGTAATTGCCATAGAAAACATACCTGAAGCGAAATCCATTATCTTGAAGCGGAAGCGTTAATTCAAAACTGGTTTCTCGTCCCTTGCCCTAACTTTATGTTACCGCCGCCTTTAGAGATGGAAGAGAGAATAAAAATAGGTAACCCTAATGGGTGGGGAGAGGACCAATTTATAGAGGTTCTCACTTAATCCGGTACGTCCATCAAGTAACCGATCGGACGGATGAGATTTGCTCATTAATTAAATATTAATTATGGGCCTAATCTTATTGGGCCACATACACGTAAGAAAACAGTTTACATTCTCCCACTTGGCCCAATAATCACATAATATTAATATTTAATATAGGAACATTAGTTGCGCATAAACAAATCTCTTCTATAATGTCCATCATAAATACCACAATACGATAAACTAGTAAATGTGAGTTATGGCGGTTATACATAATTTGTCTACATACTCCCTTCCATATACTACAACATTAGTAATTTATCATCAGGTTCATAAGCTATAAAATATTATGGTCCACAATAATGTCTCCTTGAAACTTATCCTGTAATATCTCAAAACAATAATGTGTACACCATTATGAGAAACAGGAAATCATTAATGTATATCAGAAACATATAAATGAGCTCAGAGTGTCAAAACATCATAAATACATCAATCATAAGTACAGCCAAGACCCATTCTATGTACATGTTCTTTAAATATCTTTGGCTGTAAACCTTTCGTTAACGGATCTGCAATCATGAGATCAGTTCTAATATGCTCAAGTGACACTCTTTGTTTCTGAACTTCCTCCTTGACGGTAAAGTACTTCAATTCCATGTGTTTGGCACTTTAGAGTACTTATCGTTCTTGGAGAAGAATACTGCTGCAGAATTATCACAGTAAATTTTCAGCGGCTTGGTAATGGTGTCGACAACCCCAAGTCCTGAAATAAAGTTTCGCAGCCATAATGCATGAATTGTGGCTTCAAAACATGCCACAAATTCTGCTTCCATCGTGGATGTAGCAATAACAAACTGTTTGGCACTCTTCCACGAAATTGCTCCTTCAGCTAATTGGAACAAATAACCAAACGTGGATTTTCTAGTGTCAATACATCCAGCGAAATCTGAATCCGAGTATCCAACAACTTCCAAATGCTTGGATCTCCTATACATGAGCATGTAATCCTTCGTTCCTTTCAGGTACCTCAAAACTTTCTTTGCAGCTTTCTAATGATCAATTCCTGGGTTACTCTGATATCTTCCTAGCATTCCGACCGCAAAACTAATATCCGGTCTTGTACAAGTCTGAGCATACATCAGACTACCAACAATTGAAGAGTAAGGAATTGATTCCATTTCCTTTCGTTCTACATCATTCTTAGGGCATTGCATGAGACTAAATTTGTCCCCTTTTTGAATTGGAACAATTCCTGCTGAACAATTATTCATGTTAAATCTCTCTAGAACTCTTTCGATATAGCCTTTCTGAGACAATCCCAATAATCCTTGTGATCTATCACGGAATATTTCTATTCCTATCACATAGGATGCCTCACCCATATCTTTCATTTCAAAATTCTTAGAGAGAAAATCTTTAGTCTCACGTAATATGCCTAAATCATTAGCAGCAAGTAGAATATCATCAACATATATGACTAAAAATATAAACTTGCTCCCACTGATCTTTTGGTATATACACCGATCAACGGTATTTTCCACAAATCCAAAAGATGTTATGGTATCATTAAACTTTATATACCATTGTCGTGATGCTTGTTTAAGTCCATATATTGACTTCTTCAGTTTACACACCATTTGACCTTTTCCTTTAGTTTCGAAACCCTCTGGTTGGTCCATATAAACTTCTTCCTCGAGGTCTCTATTAAGAAAGACAGTTTTCATATCCATTTGGTGTAACTCTAAATCATAATGAGCCACCAAAGCCATAATAATTCTTAACGAGTCTTTCTTTGAGACCGGCGAAAAGGTCTTTTTATAATCAATGCCTCCTTTCTGAGTATAACCCTTGGCAACAAGTCTGGCTTTGTATCTCTCAATATTGCCATTTGAATCGCGTTTGGTCTTAAAGACCCATCTACACCCGATTCTTTTAGAACTTTTTGGCAATTCAACAAGGTCCCAGACTTTATTGTATTCTATGGATTTTAACTCTTCCTTCATGGCATCAATCCATTTGTTAGACTCATTACTTTCTATGGCTTGTGAAAATGAAACCAGATCCTTATTAAGACCAATGTCAAAATCCGACTCTTGCAAATAAACCACGTAATCATTCGAAATAGCCGATTTTCTAACTCTTTAAGATTTTCTTAATGACATTTCTTGTGGTTCATTTGTGTCAGATATTTGTGAGTTAGTTTCTTCATGAAGTATTTCATCCAAATGTTGCTCTGTGTTATCAAAGCGTTCTTCAACAACTGGAACAATATTTGGTATTTGTGTGGAAGTAGGCACATTTCTGAGTAATAGAATATTGACCCTCACCTCTTTAATTTCCACACTTTGCTTTTCAACACTCCCACTAACTTTACCATTCTCAATGAATCTTGCATTACCAGTTTCAACAATTCTCGAACTATGGTTTGGACAGTAAAACACATACCCTTTAGATTTCTCTGGGTAACCAATAAAGTAACCACTTACTGTTCGAGAATCTAATTTCTTTTCTTGTGGGTTATAAACTCTAGCTTCCGCTGGGCAACCCCAAACATGCAGGTGCCTTAAACTAGGTTTCCTTCCTGTCCACAGTTCAAAAGGGGTCTTTGGAACTGCCTTACTAGGAACCCTATTTAATAAATATACATCGGTTTTAAGAGCATACATCCACAATGATTTGGGTAATGAGGAATTACTTATCATGCTCCTAACCATATCCATAAGTGTTCGATTGCGCCTTTCTGCAGCACCATTTTGTTGAGGTGTTCCTGGCATAATATACTGTGCACATATGCCACGTTCCTCGAGGAACTTTGCAAATGGACCTGGACATTGTCCTGATTCATTATATTTTCCATAATATTCACCACCTCTATCTGACCTAATGATTTTCACCTTTTTATCTAATTGCCTTTCAACCTCATTAACAAACACTTTGAGAGCATCTGCTACTTGAGATTTTTCTTTCAGCAAATAGATGTATCCATAACGTGAAAAATCATCGATAAAAGTGATAAAATATTTCTCTCCACCAAAAGATGGAACATCAAAAGGTCCACAAATATCGGTGTGTATAATTTCAAGAAGCTGGGTGCTTCTTGTGGCACCTTTCTTACTATGCTTGGTTTGCTTTCCCTTAATACAATCCAAACATATAGT
Source organism: Nicotiana tabacum (assembly GCF_000715075.1). NCBI lineage: Eukaryota > Viridiplantae > Streptophyta > Magnoliopsida > Solanales > Solanaceae > Nicotiana > Nicotiana tabacum. Next base: position 15,656,246 of record NC_134085.1, read on the forward strand.
AAGATCAGTAAAATTTATATTCGGAAGAATCTCATTTTTTACTAATCTTTCTAACCTTTCTTTGGATATATGACCCAAACGTCTATGCCACAAGTAAGCAGAACTTTCATCTAGTGAACTACGTTTTATTCCAACATTATGTTGAACAGTAAGAAGAGATTCAGAAAAAGCAATATCGAGTTTCAATTTATATAAACCATCACTGAGAAAGCCAGAATCATAAAAAATAGCATTCTTATATAAATTGAAACATCCATTTCCAAACTTTAAATCAAATCCAGAAACATCAAGTCTTGAAAGAGAAATCAAATTCCTAGAAACTGAAGGTACATAAAGAGTCTGTAATAGATCAAGGTGACGTCCAGTCTCCATGATCAAACGATAAGTCCCTATGCCTTCAATTGGAGCCTTCATACGATTTCCCATGAATAAGAAATCCTTATTTGGATTTGTAGTTTGGATCGTAAGGAATCCCTGCAACGTAGTAGATACATGAGCAGTTGCACCAAAATTAAGCCACCAAGTATTATTAGGAACTTCTACTAAATTTGATTCGAAACATACAAAAGCACTAATTGTACCTTTCTTTTCGAACCAAGCTTTACGTTTCAGGCAATCTTTCTGATAGTGTCCTTCCTTGTTACAGAAACGACACGTATCTGCCTTATGTTCCTTGTTAGTATCCTGTTGAGCTTTAGCAGGTACTTTCTTCTTCTTGAACTTGTTGGCCTTCACTTTAAGTCCTTTACCAGCTCCTTGACCCATGAGGTTAATTGAATGATTCCCTTGTTTCTTAAGTCTCGACTCCTCCTGAGTAATCATACTGGACAATTCACTGACATTCCACTTATCCTTAATAGTGTTATAGTTAATTTGAAAAGGTCCATATTCAGGAGGTAACGAGTTCAGAATAAACTGAACCAAGAAGGAGTCATCCACTTTCATCCCCAAGGTCTGAAGTCTTGCTGCAATGTTAGTCATCTCGATGATATGGTTTTGCATACTACGCGACCCATCAAACTTCATGGTCATGAGTTCAGCCATTAGTGTACCAGCGAGAGACTTATCTGCAGAACAAAAACGTTCTTCCACAAACGTCAGGTATTCTCTGTCACTTTCTGTTTGTGGAATAGTACTCTTAATGTTGTTGGCAATATTCATTCGCATAAACATAAGGCTTAGCATGTTATAGCGTTCTCATGCTTTATAGAAAGACTTCTCATCCGCACTGCTCGAATCAGTAATGATAGCGGGCTTATCATTCAGCAGAGCCAAGTCAAGATCCATCACACCTAAGTGGAACTGGACTTGTTCACGCCATTCAGAGAAGTTCAATCCATTGAACATAGTAACAGACGAAGCAAGCGAATGAAAAGGAATAGCTGCAAAATAGATAATACATGCTCACAAATCAATATGGATTCAACAAAACAGTTAAAGCATATCGCAATTCTCCTTTGGGTAGATACTACGACACACTATCATAATTTAAATGTCATTTAGTCTATAATAGGTAATTAAATATTTTTAACCAAATATATATGCCATCTTTGGACAGACAATATATATTTGATTAAGAATATTAATTTACCTCATCATATTCACTATTCATAGAATAATTGATTCACCTTTGGGTAAATCTTTAAGTTCTAGCAATAGTGAAAATTAATTTATCCACTATTTTTTTATTATAGGCATTTCATTAATTTCATGGATAAACTACAATTTTATGTATGCGTATTTTCATAAACAAACTAGTTTGGTTACTTTGGTGACTAACAAACTATATAACATAAGTGCACACACAAAAAAGAGATCATAAGTTTATATGCATGTGAATACTTTAAACAATCTAGTTTGGTCACTTTGGTGACTAACAAACTATATACACATTGATCACATACATAAAATAAACAATAAATCGTTTCACCAACCTAATAGCCCAAAACAGATTACTATACTGTCCAAGAATTTTAAAAAAAAGTTTCAAATCAATTTATGGCATTAAGGCATCATTAACGTTACTCCCGTATCATCAAATTCTTGCGTATCAGTATAATCGTTATCTTCTAATATCATAACCTATATAATACAAAATTTATTCAAGTACAGAGAAACAATTTTGTTTCTCTCGGTCAATAAAGAAGATGTTGCCCAAGGTCTTTAATGACTCAGGCGTTGAAGAATTATTTCACTGGTTGCACCGATGATTTAAAGCATGATTTCATAATTACCGTAGGTATACATAATTTCAAAACAGCAACTCATTCGCGAAGGTTTATTATTTTTAATGAAGATTATCAATTCAAGTAATCCAGGCTCATGATACCACATGTAAGCATAAACTTTAATTTATACCAGGATCTTGAATATGATAATCTTACATGTAATTGCCATAGAAAACATACCTGAAGCGGAATCCATTATCTTGAAGCGGAAGCGTTAATTCAAAACTGGTTTCTCGCCCCTTGCCCTAACTTTATGTTACCGCCGCCTTTAGAGATGGAAGAGAGAATAAAAATACGGTAACCCTAATGGGTGGGGAGAGGACCAATTTATAGAGGTTCTCACTTAATCCGGTACGTCCATCAAGTAACCGATCGGACGGATGAGATTTGCTCATTAATTAATATTAATTATGGGCCTAATCTTATTGGGCCACATACACGTAAGAAAATAGTTTACAGCCTTATGCTGCACTTGGTGCACTTTGATGTCCTAGCCAATTGATGTGTTGCTTAAGTTTAGTTGTTTTACGTCGGAACAAATTGAAAAGCTGCATGCTTCAAAGACTTACTATTAACACTCGATATTCAGATGGGGAGCAAGAACCTAAGACAATGCTGCATTGAGAAACAGAACCATATTGGTCTCATCTGAAAAGGTCTTTCGGCATAAAGGGGAAATCTGAAAGGTTCTCTAAATCATCACACAGGCTGCTCACCTGTACCATATTATTATTTTCAAGCTTCAAACCCTGAATCAACCTCTAGTCATCCACAGAAAAAGGAAAAAAAAAATTCACCCGCTCCATAACATTTCTATCCCCAAAAACATCGTTTATGTTCCTTCATCTGTTGAATGTTGATGAAGAGCAAAGCTCTCTTCAATGCCTATTTTCTATCACAACAAAAACCAAAACCATAGTAAACAAACAAAAGTGACCAATACTAAGGAGTCCAGTAAATGACAACCACATGATACCTAAATAAATTAAAATAGAAAGACAGAAAGTTCCTCATCTAAAAATGGTTAAGAGAATTTAAGAACCAAGGAGTAGTTAAACAAAATGAGTAGAACTCATTCTACTGTCAATTATTTCCTGTTTCTAATGATATGGAAAATCCTTCCTCTTTTGAGAAAAAGAAATTATGTTAAAACAGCACGATTCCACGTCTCAGCCAACTGGCCCAATCCAAAAGACACAAGACAGAATGAGTACTCAATGCACCAAAAATGCTTGGTCAAGTTAAACTTTAGCCGGGAAGAAGCATCAGAAATATTCTTATAGTTCACAACAACTTCAGTACATACCTGCCTTGCAACCATCAGTAATTTGAACCTCGTAAAATTAGATTAAGCCTGCAATTGATGGTTTTAAGCCATTTGATAACATGAGCACATCTTATAGTATGTGACCTGTCATTTTAGTTTCTTATATCTTCCTTCTTGAAATAATTTTGTGGCATTTTATGATAATTGTTTAACCCTTAAAATACTTTTTAGGGTCAAAGCAATTAATTTTATATTTTGGGGCACTATAACAACATATTTAACTCACTTTTCCAAATATAGACAAGATAAAAAGGAATAACAATTGAACAAAATAATTGAGAGATAAAAGGAAAGAGAAATCTTATTGAGGTTAGTAGCACTTCTTCCGTGTAACAATATTGAATTGCCAGAAATAGAACAACGAGATTCAATAATGTGATTGAGTAGTTTTTGGATGGGGATACAATGTAAGGAATAGGGGTATAGTATTTCTATCCATAACTGATTGCCTTGTCCAGCTCCTGTTTGTTACTGTCATTTATTACATTTATTATACGTTATATAACTGATGCTAAATCGATGGCGCAATAATAGCAAATCCCGTGCAATCCGGGATTAAATGATTCTTTCCTTATTCGTGTTCATGAACGACCTTCCATAACATGCTCAAGGCTTTTCCTTCATGGTCAGTTCCGGAACTAATAGTTACGGTACTAATATACATTAGCTTTGAATGTGTTTTACATGTCATTCTTCAATAACTTTACTGCCAAGTGTTGCAATCTAATTGATCCACGTGGTGAAGTTATTTTCCACTAATATCTCAACTGAATATTAGAGAAGTGGTAAGTTATTTATGGCGAGAATATTTGCCGCCTCTTCCCGAGATCATAATGACGTGCTGCAAAAGTGAAGAGACATGTGCCGCCTCCATTTAATGCTCGAAACACGTGGCAATATGATTGGTTCTAAGATTTGTAGCGGTTTTCTAGGCACTGACGGCTCTGTGACAGTCCAACGATGTAACTCTTTTCTATAAATATGAAATCATAAACCCTCAAAACCTTTTTCTACTTTCTTTGCCTTTGCCTTCCTAGAAATATTTTCTACTTTTTCGTTCTTCGCTTTCAACCACTTTCTTTATCTTTGCAATGACTTCCAAATCTTCTACTTCTTCTAACCCTACTACATCTCCACGCCGTGATGTCATAGTTAACGTACTTCCTAACGTGGTAGCTCCAGTTAGGTCTAGGAGAAGAGAAGGAAAACTCCATAGCCTTTGCTCCATAGCGAGTAGAGACGGTACTACTTCCACTAAGGAAAGTTCTTCCAAAACTCCTTCAACCTCCAAAACTTCTTCTAAGGGAAAAACCAAATATACCACAAAAACTTCAGTTGAGCCTTTAATCTCTGAAATTATTCTACAAGATTTTTTTTGCAGCCGACTGTGCTGAGCAGAAAAAGAAGACTAGTCAAAAGGATGGTCGTAGTCAGGTCATCTCCCAGTTGTTCGCAAAGAGTGCCATTGGAGATCCAATTTTCCAGTCGAAGCTCCTCGTGAAGACGAATGAATAACTAGCTACTGCGAATGTTATTCATTCGTGTATACTTATTCGTTCACCCTCGGGTTCCAACCTGCATAGATCCGGTGATCATAGAGTTTTGTTGAAACTTCACCTCTGCCTTCGTAATTTCCAGCTCTGAAGTCATCACTTTGACTTGTTGCTGAAGAAATTCCTTTTCTTTATCTGATTCTTCTTTGTCAAGTTGAAGGCTTTCCGATTGTCAGCCTCCACAGACAATTCTTCAACCCGATGCTCATACCAAGCAACTCTCTTCATCAACTCCTTACCAGTCAAGTTAAGTTGTGTTAAAGAAGTTTAAAATATTAAGCAAATTTAAGGAAAGAGATATAAAAAAAAGAAGGAATCATACCTTGAGAGCTGAATGAACCATGTCATTCGCGAGGGGTAATTGAAGAGTAAGACTTCAATCTGTTCTTTTCAATTGGACCAATGAGTAGTAACCAAGGGGCAGCCTGGTCCAGTCTTTTCAAGAGATTGACGTCTTTCGAGATATCTACTACAACCTGCCGCATTTTTCCTTTTCTCGAAGGACCAGCCTCATCATGAACAAGAATGGAAAGGACTGGTACCAAAGCTACGGTATATTGGTTACCGCTAGTAAAACCCGAAAGATGGTCTTCACCATCGTAATCACCAAATTATTGATCAAATACATCCTCAGTTGACACAGGGACTGGTTCAACACCTTCATATCCAATGCCACCACAGAGGTATCCTCAATCGCATCAACTAACTGAAACTGAGTTTCAGAAGGGTGAACTCAAGATTGGTTCGACCACCTTCCGACTCAATTTGTTTTCTACTGGAATGGGGCCTCTTTTTGAGAGGGCTAAAGTCTTCCTCCTCTTCGGAAGCAGGCGCCCCTTTATTTTTTCTTTTCGATGAGAGAATGCTCAAAATACGTTTCTGAGCTACGTTGACATTAAGTCTGATAGCTGGACCAGAAGGAATGGTTACAAAATAAAAATGCAGAAAAATATGCATGATATAGAAGAACTTACCGTGGGTCTTCACTTTCCCACCATTTTATTTTGGAAATGGACTTCCAAGTTTTTTGCTCCATTGGAGCGTAAGATAACATTAAAGCAACATAATCATGGAAACTCTGAACTTCCCCAAATACTTCCATGGTCGCTGCAAAAGGTATATAAAAAAGTAGCATAAATAAAACAAAAGCAATTTAAAGACGGCGAAGGAAACTTACGTCTATAATCCCACTTCTCGAGAAATGGAAGATTATCATGTCCTACCAATTCTTGGGTAGAAACAACTACAAACTTGTTGTCCCACCACCTATCATGCTCGTCCTCGGGATTGACGATAACTCGTTTGCTTCTTGTCGTGAGAGTAAATACAGCGACACGAAAAAGTTTGCGAGCGTATAAATGGAGAAGATGGCAAAGAGTGAAATTTGTCGAAACTAAACTTGACAAAAAGCCAAGGCACACCACTACTCTCCAAATTACCGGGTCTATCTGACCGAAACATACGTTAAAGTTTCGGCAAAACCCTATGATCACTAGATATATTGCAGGTTGGAACCCGAAGGTGAACGAATAAGTATACACGAATGAATAACCTTCGTGATAGCTAGTTATTCGTTCATTTTCACGAGGAGTTTCGACCGGAAAATTGGATCTCTAACATCACTCTTTACGAACAAGTGGGGGATGGCCAAACTGATATGGGAAGGGTAATGGTCAGTTGGATCATTATGGCCATCCTTTTAACTTATCTTCTTATCCCACTCGTCATAATCGGCTGCAAAAAAAAATTCTTGTGGAATAATTTTAGAGACTAAAGGCTCAACCAAAGTTTTTGTGGTATCTTTCGCTTTGGTTTTGCCCTTTAGAAGAAGTTTTGGAGATAAAATGAGTTTTGGAAGAACTTCCCTTAGTGGAAATAGTACTGCCTCTACTCGCCATAGAGCCAAGGCTGCTGAGTCTTCCTCCTCTTCTCCTAGACCTAACTAGAGCTACCACGTTAGGAAGTTCGTCGACTATGACAGCCTGACGAGGAAATATAGAAGGTTAGAAGAAGCAGAAGGTTTAGAAGCCATTACAAAGATAAAAGAAGGTTGAAAGCGAAGAACGAAAAAGCAGAAGAGATTTTTAGGAAGAAGGCAAAGGCAAAAGAAAATAGAAAAAGCCTTGGAACTGACCAAGAAGGAAAAGCCCCGAGTTGAACACAAATAAGGAAAGAATCATTTAATCCTGAATTACACGGGATTCGCTATTATTACACCATTGATTACGCATTAATTATGTAACGTACAATAAATGCAATAAATGATAGTAACGGGTAGGAGCTGAACAAGGTAATCGGTTACGAATTGAATTACTATTTAAACCCATTTTGCCTACACTGTATCACTATCTAAACACTATTCACTTATTCTCGCAATCTGATATTGAATCTCAATATTCTATTTCTGGTAATTCAATATTTTGCTTACATGGAAGAAGTGCTACTAACATCAATAAGATTTCTCTTTCCATTTATCTCTCAATTATTTTGTTCAATTGTATTCCTTTTATATTGTTTATATATGGAAAAATGAGTTAAATCGATTGTTAGTGCCCCAAAATATAAATTAAGTGTTTTAACCGTAAAAACTATTTTTAGGGTTAAAGAATAATGTAATTGCTTATTTCTAGTCCTCAGGCACCTAGAAAAGATAAGGATGTGGTTGATGAATTGAATGAGTTATGGAGTAATGATATAGAGACATTTGGTGCATCAACTATAAAGCACTTCTAGATGCATGACCACAAAAGACTTTCCAACTTACAGTAAGGGCTTAAATTTTTTGCCGTCCATGATGCCTAAATAATACTCCCATTCAGCGTATGAGGGTCAAATTGACTTTTTTTTAAGTCGAACATAGTATTTTCAGAATTTTTGAAATAAAATTAACATATTTAGAAACTACCTAAAAAGTACTTTAGGACACAACAGTTAATAATTCAAAATATTTGCAGAAAACCCGGTCAAACAAAATCTTGTTTGACTCCCCAAATGGTAATAGATTCAGATAAAGTGGAACATATGGAGTAGTAAATTAGAAAATTTTATATTTCATTGGTATAATACTTGCAAGTTGTATATAGTTAAGTTATATAAACTACCTTTTAACATATATTATTTCTTATGAATCATGTAATTCACATGAATGGAGCACTAAAGGATACACGGAATGTATATTTGAAATTAGAATACATTTTTATAAAAGTTGAAAGTAAGATTTGTTACATGGGTCACAGTCGGTATCTTGAACCCAATCACAAGTGAAGTAGTGGAAAATTTGTGAAAAGTAGAAAAAACTTGAAACCAAAAGAGCTATTAGGAAATGATGTCATACAACAATTAGATTTTTTTATAACTAATAGATCATGCAAAACACCCAAATAATAAGAAAAATAAACACCATCCTGAAAGTCAAATCAAGTGAGGAAAGTATTTTGTTTAAGTTACCATACTGGGAGAGTTTGAAGTTACGATATAATTTAGATGTCATGCACATAAAAAAAAATATTTGTGAGAATCCTTTAAGAGCATCATTCAATATTGATGGAAAAATTAAGGACACATATAGAGCAACACAAGACCTTAAGGATATGAATGTAGGAAAAGAACTATGGTTGCACCATAATAGTTCCAATTATACGATGACACTTGTTATTATATGTCAAAAAAAGGAAAAGGAAAAGAATTTTGTGCAATTTTAAAATATGTAAAATTTCCTAATAGTTATGCTTCAAATGTATCGTGGTGTATAAGCATGAATGATGGTAACATGACTGGATTAAAAAGTCATGACCACTATGTCCTTTTACAAATTTCTAAATACAAATAGGCACCATTCGTTACAAGTGGACATGATAGTTTTGCTCAATTATCTTAGCATCATTCACGCTTACACACCGCAACATTTTGAAGCATAACCACTAAGAAACAAATTTAAGAATGCACAAATCTTTTTTTCCCTTTTTTGACATATCATAACAAGCAAATAGTCCAGTACAAATGGAAACATTTTTTGCAACCATAGTTCCTTCTTATGTTCATATCCTTAAGACGGTGTTGTCAAAGGCAAAATCTCTAAAAAACGCTCTAGGTCAATTGGGCTTTAAGAGCAAAGCGCAATTTAATTGCGGGCTTTAGTTAAAAAAGGCACAATGCAAAAAAAAAATATATATGTAATTCAAGAGAAAGTAACAAATTCATTCCTATTGTTTTCCTTAATAACTAATACACTTATTTGTCGATTATATTTGTAGTATAGCATTACCCCATTCAAGATAGAACTCATGAGCAATAAGGGGTACGTCGTGATGCCTTGCCTATGCTGAAGCACAGCTTAAGTGAGGCGAAGCGTCCTCCCTGAGATTTTTTGAGCTTCAGGGCTTAACCGCGCCTTAGATGAGCCTTTGACAACACTGCCTTAAGATCTTTTCTTGCTTTATACGTGTTCTTAATTTTCCAATCAATGTCTCCAGAACCCCCATACAAATATTATTTTCTATGTACATTACATCTTAATTATGTTGCAACTTCAAACTCTTCCGGTATAGTTGTTTCAAATAAAATACTTTTCTCACTTGATTTGACTCTTCAAGATGACGTTTATTCTATTTTAGTGTTTTCTTGATCTATAAGTACCTATAAAGTTTAGTTGTTGTAAGATATTATTCCTAAAAGAACTTTTGGCTTCAATCTATTTTCTATTTCCCCTTTAAATTTCTTACTTCTCTATATTTAATTGAGTTCAAGATACCGATAGTGACCCATGTAACATATTTTACTTCTTAACTTGTGTGAAGACATATCCTTATTGCAAATAGGACATGCCATGTACTCCCTTAGTATTTCATCCAAATAAATTACCTAATGGTTGATTCATATGAAATAATATATGTTAAAAAATAGGTTTATAGTTGCGCTGTATAAAACTTACAAGTATTATACAAGTTAATTATATACACTTTTCTAATGTACTACTCCTTTCTTTCCCGTTTATGCGACCATATTATTTTTTAGTCTGTTTCAGAAAAAATGACCACTTTCTAAATTTGAAAACAATGCAACTTAATTTTCCCATTCACCAATAATGACAAGCTTTCATAGACAAACAAATGTTATAGTATGTTTAATACCAGAAGTTTCAAAATCATTTCTTCCTTAAACTTCGTGTCCAGTCAAACAAGTTACATAAAATAAAACAGCGGGAGTGTTATTTAGACATAACGATAAAGAATTTAAGTAGTTACCATAGGTTAGAAAGTTATTTGCAGTCCAAAAAACAACAGCACGTATCTTGAAGCACATCATGGTTGATGCTTCAAATGTCTTTACACCGTCACTCCATAACTTATTCCATTTATCAACCATAGGATTCAAATAAACATCAATATCCTTTTTAGATACTCGAGGATTAGGAGTAAGCAGTGACATTATTATAAATGGGTCCTTAAAACATTTCCAAGTAGGAAGATTATAAGGAACTAAAATGACTAGCAACATATTATAAGATGTTCTCACGTTACCAAATGGATTTAAACCATCGGGTGCAACGTCAATTCTAATTTTAAGTGGTTCTCGTGCAAACCACAGATAATTCTCGTCAAACTCTTGCCAAGCTTCAGAATCAACAAGATACCTCAACTCATTTGCCTTCTCCAATTTTTTTTTTCATGCCACCTCATGTCCATACTTGTTTTTCCACATGTAAATAACATTTGATGTCTTTGGGCTCTTGGCTTCAAGGGAAAATACTATAAGACTTTATAAGGAATCGTTTTATCCTTTCCCTTAAAAACTTTCCACGCTAAAGTACCACAATGTCGACAGCTTGTCTCCCTAATTAGGGGAAAGGCAATACCCACTTACACCCAAACTTGAGTCAAAATGTCAGTTACACACTTGTTCTTTGGCGGTCCTTACCCCATATATTTGTTTGAAGATCTACAATCTCCGGGAATTTATACAGGAGATACAAATTAGTTAGGCATGTTAGTCTATTTAGTTTATGTCCAATGTTTGCTAAGAGTTTTTTAGTCCTGTTAGAAGTTTATACACCACTAAAAAAAGAAAAGAGCCTCTTCTACTAACAAAAAATTTATAGTATTGGACTAAGAAAAACTTTGTTTTATAAAGTAATACAATTTATTAATGTTTGACCAAAAAACCATGCTCATATATAAGAGTATAGAATTTCTCTTGGATTAAGAAGATTATATGGAGCGATATGAACAATGAGGATTGATACAACTGACTCCAATTTGCTATAGATTGAGGCATAGTTGTGCTGTTGTGCTAATTTGACGAAACTAGTGAAGGAATCAACCACAAGTCAAAATTGTGGAGATTAAGACAAATCAACCACAAGTCAAAGAATAAGGATTTTATGGCTATTAGAATTAAACCAAAATATATGCACTACAAGATTGCAACCATTAAAGAATAAAGGTTAAAGGAGATAGACAACATTGTAGTGCATTAATGCAAACAATTCTTGGATCAATATTCGAATAGATTATAGGATAGACAAAGAAGTAACATATAAAACTATAACATGATGACCGTATAAAAGGAGTTACATTGGAGTGTTGCAGGATAGCAGAATAGAAAGATTACCTAACAAAAAATTAACAGTAGTAAAAGAAAGAAAAGGTCTATAGAACAATTTTGAGACCACTAACACTACATAGAAGTAAATGTTGGACATCCAAGGTCCAACATAATCACAAGAAGAATGCTGTAGAAAATAAGAACGTTAAGATGGACATATGTTTGAGCAAAATCAGAAATGATTACATCCTACGAATGGAGCATATAGCATAGAAAGGATAAAATGTGAGGATCTTAATATGTTTGACTATGTTCTACGCACTCGATATGCATCAATCATTTGGTGCGAGAATATGAAAATCGAAGGTAATAAAATGGATAAGGTAAACCTGAAATTACTTGAAGGAAATTGTTTCAACTAAGACTGCAACACAATGGAAGCAAACAATCATCTAATCGGGTTTAAAGCATAGTTGTTGTCATTACACTTACATAAGGCCAGATATTTGTTAAGGATCTTTTTATTTGGATAGAGACTAGTATTTCCTGGCTGTAGTAATAAGAGTGAGATTTAGATCTAATTCCAGAGAACCACTTAAAAGACAAATTTACTATTAGAATGTAATGGACCTTAATAGAGGTTAATGGCTATGGAAGATTAATATATAACCAAAGTGAACTATTTTAAATTGAGGCGTAGTTGATTGAATGATATGGTATTTGAAAAACTACTTACTATAGGTTAATATATTTGTAATCTGCAAAAGCATTCCTAAAACTTTAAAACCTGCTCAAAACATACCAAAAAGTAACGTAGCTGAAAGACCGGTTTATTATTAAATATAAGAATATGTGGCATGCAAAGGCGAACTACTAGTAAATATTACACATCACATATCGGTTTAGACGGATGCCAATACTATGTCTATTTTCTTAAGCACCGCCCCCATTTTTTCTGATGCAATCAAGATCCAAATAGCTCGTTCAAACTATTCCCTAGTTCAACCAGAAACTCATAGAATTGATATGGAGATTTTGTTATATGAAAATAGTGAATGAAGATACAGATTTTTCCTCAGAAAAGAGGCAGGATAAAAGCTGACAAAAAACACAGCTATCTGTAAGGTTCTCAGAGAGTTCAAACATTCAATCAAAAGGTTAAGCATATAGTGCGCTTCACAGATTCAGAGACATAGTATAAAACCTGATTAGGGTGCAAAACTAGAGTGTTCACAACTGCTCGACTTTCATATTCCCTCTTAATGACCTGGTGCATATACTCAAAAGATTCAAATATATTTTTGATAACCTCAAAAGATTCAAATATATGTTGACTTAAAAGAGAGATGGAAGTTGGAAAGATAGCAAACCATCTGTCTCTGATATCTACAATACCTCAAATCCCAAATTTTTACAGTGCCAACCTCAGATCCTGAATACATCCAATTTTCATCACAATGGAATCTTACTGCCATCACAATGTTAGTGTGTGAATCAAAGCTATCTGGAAAAAGAGGGTGACAAAATCTTTGTTTAGCTTGGGGAACTCAAATCAACACAAAACTAGATATTTCAGAGCCACAACAAAGGAAAGCACTAGGTAAAACAAAAGCGCATTAAGAAAGGAAATAATAAAGAATTAGTCTATAACCTACCGGCTGAGGAATGTTCGAGTTAATGGTAAATAATCGAATGTAAGGATCTCCAGCAGCAGTCAGGAAGTGATTATCCAGAGTAATTTTGAGCAGATTGACTTGTATACAGTTCAAGAAAGGGAAAGGAAGTAAGTAAAGGCAGATGTATCACATAACTGGTCCAATAAAAATAAGTTGATTTAAAATGCAAATATTTTTCCATGCGATTTGACTGTCCATAACACCTTTCCCACCAATATAGTTCGTTTGGGCAGATGAAAAACAACTCAACTATTTTGGGGGTAAAGTTCACATACTTGATAAAAAATGAAGCTTGAGTTGGTTTCCCATTTCGCAAACTTGGCATCAAATTTACCCCGTAATGACATATGTCACATATATGCGAAAAGGCAATTTGGCAAAAACATTTTATATAAAAGCTCATTCATCTTAATTTCATTTTTCCTCCAAAAGAAAAGAAGTTATAGTCTCAGAGCATTATGCCATCTGCTAATGAATAATGATAAAGCACCCACCTCCAATAATGACCATATATAATGAAACTAGAAGTTGGCAAAAAACATCTAGGCAGCAGCAACAACAGTGAAAATAGATTGCTGCTGAATCAGCCATACTTATCCAGACATATAAGAGTCTTAATGTTACTATTTGAACAAAGCTCTTAACACACAGAAATCTCAAATGTTACAAGGATCGACCAGAAATTCTAAGAGTTGATCTATGCTTTAATCATCAACATATTATCTGTGTACATATCCATGTATAGAACAGAGAGGACCACATATAGAGGGGCATTAACAAGAATGAGGGCAAATTCCTGAAAGAAAGCAAAAGCATAACACATGAATGTGAGACCATGTGCTCCGACCTTTGTGTACAAATTTACCCAACATCCGTGCAAATGGAACGTAGTAGGGACTCAGTGGAATAGTCATAGTCAAGGTGCACGCAAGTTAATGGTATAGCATTTATAACCAAAAAAACAAAGAAAATAAAAAAACCAAAGAAACTAAAACGACCAAATATAAACTGAAAGCAAATATCTTACATGATCCTTCTCTCATAGATTAATTAAAGATAACATAAAAAAATATTTTTTACTGTTAAATACAAATAAAAGTGGTAAAAAGAATTGAAGTTAAGGAGACATACTAATACTGGGTACTGGAGGGATCTTTATTCCTTCTTTCTATTCAAATTCACACACAAAACAGAAAAAGAACTTTTCAGGCATTGGTGACCAAAATATTTGGCGTTTTCAACTTTTTTTTTTTTGGGGGGGGGGGGGGCGGGCGGGGGGGGGGGGAGGGGGGATTGTTACATAATATACTGTACCTGAAAAATTAGGGATCAGATTAGATCATTGATTGATATAGCACTAGGGTTTTGCAAGATTTTGTGAGAGATACATACGCAATAAAAGGTTGAGTTGGGTTTGAACTTTGAACTTTGAAACCATTCTAATTTGTAGTGATGACAAATAAATACATAACGGTTATGCCGGTATGGCCCCTTCACTAAGATAAGTGGTACTTTAGTACCTTATGTATACTTTAGTTACACTTCAGCTCCCTAAGCTTTAAGTGGGCTTTGAGTTGCTCGGAGAAAAAGTCCAAAATAGTCCTTAAGGATGCTGGTTCCTTTTCATATGGAGTACTAAGAAAGTATCAACCCTTCAGCTTTTTATAATGGATTTATTTTTAACTGAAATTAGCTATATGATTTTCCTCTGACATGTTTCCAACTTTAATTTATCTAAAAAGAGAAGAGATAACAATAGAAATAAGTTAAACATTGGCACCACTTACTAATTATTAGCCATTAAGTAATGATATCAAAATAGCTAGAATAGAGTTACGAATGATATACAATATTCAAAAAATTTAGACAAAAAAGATCTCTTTAATGGTATAATTGAAATTCAATGAAAACATATAGATGAACCAATATAGAAAATTTGAGTAGGATTGGACATGATCTGGACTGATTTGGAGTCAAAATTCATAACCAATGATATATAACATTCAAAAAAACTAGGAAAAAGAATTTATTTTCAATTGGCATGGTTGAAATTCGTTAAAAATAATAGAGGAGGCAAATTTTAAACTTGAGGAAAATTAGAGGTTATTTGGACTGATTTGGAGTCAAGATTCATAGTTAAAATCGACTAGAAAATTTTCTCTGCGGGACATGTACTCATATTTATCTCACATGCAGATATACTGGATACACATTTGATACATATGGGATACACAGATGATACACGAGATACACATCTCATCTTTTTTAACGTTTGTCTTTGATTTTGATTTTGGCTCAACTTCAATTTAAACCACCTCAAATCTCTATAAGATTGTCCAATAATTGAAATTTAAATTCCTTGAAATGTAACCAATCTATTCAAACAACAGTCACTCGAAATTTCAAAAATCCAAAATTTCAAACTCAAGTTTAAGAGAGTCTCAATGGCTTTTAATAGTAAACTCAGAAATCACACAGGTATGCACATACTAGGAACACAATAAAATGGCATTATCGTAGGAACTTGGGACAAATCTCAGTTCGTAGTGATCAAATCGAGGATAAAACCTCCAATTGTAAATCTCAATTTATGATTTTTCTTGTATTTTTAATCCTACATTGAATAAGTAGTAATATATTTCAGCATTCGGGGTTGTTAGCTAAATTGCAAGAATTCAATCGAGAATTCGAGGACTAAGCAGTTGAATTAGGAGCTTTGCTGAGAAGCTCGAGAGGATCCGCTATGGCGATGGGAAAAGAAGATGAATCTGAGAGAAATGAGAGGATTTGAGAGAGAAATTGTAATATCTGTATATTGATAATTGTAATATGTAAAATACACTAATTTATAGAGAATATAAGTTCCCACAATTCAGTCTCGATTCTCTCCTCTTTCAACTAACAAATTGACTATTTGTTGTAACACTCTAACTAACTTTTAACTAACTCTGCTAACAAATTTTCGGAAGACTATATTTGTTTATCAATACTCCTCCTGTAGAAGATCCTTGACCACAAAGACCAAAGTTGGAAATCTTTTCTTGAGCACGGTAAAGTATTCCCAAGTAGGATGATCTGCTGATAGGCCTGACCATTTGACTAGAACATGTGCAACTGCTTTATTACCCTTCTTCACCATCCTTCTTTGCAGAATAGATTCAGGGTAGGGGCAATGGGGGCTAGCAATATCAATGATAGGAGGGTATGAAATCTGAGCAGGTACCTCATAACACTTCTTCAATAAGGACACATGTATAGTAGGACGTATCTTTACTAAAGAAAGAAAAAGAAGAGTGTAGGGTGTTGATCCCACCTTTCTTATGATCTGAAAAAGGGCCATAATACTTAGTAGCTAGTTTGTGAAATGGCTAAGTGGGTAGGGTAATCTGTCTGTAAGGTTGGACCTTCAAATATACCCATTTTTCCACTTCAAATTGTCTTTCACTCCTATGAGAGTTAGCTTGTTGCTTCATTCTGAGTTGGGCCCTCATTAGGTGATATTTCAGTAGTTGCAATTTGAGTTTTCTGTTCAACAATGTGTTATCAACATCAGCTGATGCAGATTCACCTGGTAAGTAAGGCAAATGTAGAGGAGCTGGCCTTCCATAGAGTGACTCACAGGAAATAGTTTTAATAACAGAATGATAAATGTATTGTACCAATATTTTGCCATAGCTAGATAGGAATACCAGTCAGTAGTTTTATCATTGCAAAAGCAACTCAAATAGGTTTCTAAACACCTATTCAGAACCTCAGTCTGAGCAGATTGAGGATGGTAAGCTGAAGAAGTATGCAGCTGTACACCATGTATGGAAAAGAGTTCATACCAGAAAGAACTCAGAAAAATTGCTTCTCTATCACTAACAATTGATTCTGGAAGACCATGTAATTTGAATATAGTGTCCATGAACACCTTAGCTACAGATTGACTTGTAAAAGGATGTTTAGTGACCATATTTACTAGGTCTATCCACTATCACTAGTATTACTTCATAGCCATGAGATTTTGGAAGCCCATTAATGATGTCACGACTGGAAATCCCAACATCAGGGTCGTGATGGCACCTAATATCTACTTGCTAGACAAGCCAACATGAAATAAGTAACTAACTAATTTTAACAGTTAAAAACAACAACAACAACAACAACAATAACAATGACAACAACAACAACAACATAATACCCAGCATTATCCCACACAGTGGGGTCTGGGGGTAGTGTGTACGCAGACCTTACTCCTACCTAGTGAGGATAGAGAGGATGTTTCTAATAGATCCTCAACTCAGAAAAGCATAACCACCACATTAATGAAAATATAGATAAGAAGGAACAACACCAAAAATCCATATAAAAGTAGAATAAAAATAGCAAGATAGTAAGGTGATAAATAATGAAAGAAAACAACGGTTAGTCATAAAAACCTACTACCAACATAAAACGGGACAAACGTGCCAATACTACTGTTATGAACACTCTAGACTACCTACTTACCTTAATTCTCGACCTTCATACCTTCCTATCAAGGGTCATGTCCTCCGTCAGCTAAAGTTGCACCATGTCTTGCCTAATCACCTCTCCCCACCTCTTCTTTGGCCTACCTTTACCTTTCCGTAAGCCCTCCAATGTCAACCTCTCACACCTCCTCACCGGGGGTTTGTGCTCCTCCTACTCACATGACCAAACCACCTAAGTCGCGTTTCCCACATCTTGTCCTCAATAGGGACCATACCCACCTTACTACGAATAACCTCATTTCTAATCCTATCTACCTGGTGTGCTTGCACATCCATCTCAACATCCTCATCTCTGATATCTTCATCTTCTGGACATGAGAGATCTTGACTGCCTCACCTCCCCTTCCCCTTTTGAGTCTCACCACTGAACTTACACTCCAAGTATTCTATCATAGTCTTGCTCAACTTGAAACCTTTAGACTCCAGGGACTGCCTCTATGTCTCTAACTGCACGTTCACACCGCCTTATGTCTCATCAATCAACACAATATCATCTGCAAATAGCATGCACCATGGCACCTCCCCATGGATGTGGTGCGTCAGTACGTCCATCGACAGGTCAAACAAAAAAAGGCTAAGTGCCGACCCTTGATGCAACCCCATTATAAACGAAAAATGGTCTGATTCCCCAATCACCGTCCTCACTCGAGTTTTTGCTCTATCATACATGTCCTTGATCACCCTAACGTAGGCAACAGGTACGCCCCTAGCCTCCAAACATCTCCACAAAACCTCTCTCGGAACTTTATCGTATGCCTTTTCTAAGTCGATGAACACCATATGCAAGTCCTTCTTCCTCTCCCTATACTGCTCCATCAATCTCCTTATAAAGTGGATGGCTTCTCTAATAGAATGCCCCGACATGAACCCGAACTGGTTCTCGGAAATAAACACTTAACAATTAAAAGAAAAATAATGATATTCAATAAGAAATAAATTCCAAATCTAACACAATGCGAATATAAACAATGTGATACGGGCTACTCCCAGAAATCAGGAGTCACGAGTACACGAGTATCTAGAAGTCTAGAAACATAGTTTGAAATAAATATAATTGTTTGAAAGAGATAGACAGTAAAGGTAGAAAATGGCAGGAGACTTCAAGGTTTGCGAACACCAGCAGATCTACCTTGAGTTTCCGTATGAAAGTAATCCGAGCCGATGCACCTCTAAGCACCACTAGGACCGATACCAGTATCTGCACAAGAAGTACAAAGGTGTAGTATGAGTACAACCGACCCAATGTACTCCGTAAGTGTTGAGCCTAACCTCGACGAGGTAGTGATGAGGCTATGACAAGACACCTACGTAAAAACCTTGTACAATATGAAGCAGCAAAATAACAAGAAGAATGATAAAATATTAACTGGGAGGAGACATGCGATAGGGGAAAATATCATGAAAACAGTAAGTACGATATCCCGACATATTTCCTCGCAAATGTGAGGTTACCCAATCCCAGACCCTGCTCGCAAATGCGAACTCTTATTTGCAAAAGCGAATCTCTCAATTGCGAGTCACACAAGATCTACAGCAGACACTAGAGCTGGTATTGCACCAACAATCTTCACCCTAGAAAAACTCATTTGAAACACGTTCGAAACTCACCCTAGCACCTCAGGCTCCAAACCAAACATGCTCACAAGTGTAATAACATCATATGAACTTGCTCGCACAATCAAATCACTAAAATAACATCAAAATTTACAAATAAATCCTCAAAACAAATGAAATTTCAAAGTAAAACTCAAGAACACTAGATTCACATCTAAGCATCCGAATCATTTCAAATCAACTCTGTTTTGCACTAAATTTTGCAGACAAGTATTAAATAATAAAATGAACCTATACCAAATCGCGAAACCGAAATCCAAACCCGGTAACAACAAGGTCAACCTACGGTCAAACTCAGGAATTCTTTAAACCTTCAAATTACTAGTTTTCAACAAATCATGCCAAAACAAGTTAAGGACTTCCGAATTCAATTTTGGGCATACGCCCAAGTCCAAAATCATGATACGAATCCACTAGAACTGTCAAAATACCGATCCGGGTCCGTTTATACAAAATGTTTACCGTAGTCAACTCAAATCATTTTAAAGGCTAAAATTCATATTTTTTTTCAGGTTTTCACATAAATTTTTTTTGGAATAAGATATAGACTATGTACGTAAATTGAGAAATGCTAAATGGAGCTAATAGATATCTCGAAAAAATAAAAATAAAGGCTAAAATTCAAAATGACCTATCAGGTCATCACATTCTCCACCTCTAAAACAACCATTTGTCCTCGAACCGACGTAAAAAGGTACTTGGACTAGTGAAAAGGTGTGGGTATCTACTTAACATGTTAGACTCGGACTCCCACGCAGCTTCCTCGATCGGCTGACCTCTCCACTGCACTCTAACAAAAGGATAACTCTTAGACCTCAACTTCCGGACCTGCTGTGCTAGAATGGCTACCGACTCCTCCTCGTAAGTCAAATCCTTGTCCAATTGGACTGAACTGAATTCTAACACATGTGACGGATCACTGTGATACCTTCAGAGCATAGAGACATAGAACACCAAGTGAGTTGTTGATATGTTAGGTGGAAATGCAAGCTTGTAGGCCACATTACCAACTCTCTCGAGTATCTCAAAGGGCCAGATATACCTAGGGCTCAACTTGCCCTTCCTTCCGAACCTCGTCACACCCCTCATGGGTAAAACCTAGAGTAAAACCCTCTCTCCAACCATGAATGCAACATCACGAACTCTACGATCGGCATAACTCCTCTGCCTAGACTGAGCTGGCGAAGTCGATCCTGAATTATCTTGACCTTTACTAAGGCATCCTGAACCAAATCGGTACCCAACAACCGAGCCTCTCCCGGCTCAAACCAGCCAAGTGGAGAATGACATCGCCTCCCATATAAGGCCTTATAAGTAGCCATCTGAATACTCGATTGGTAGTTGTTGTTGTAGGCAAAGTCCACAAGTGGTAAAAACTGATCCCATGAACCACAAAATCCATAACACAAGCACAAAGCATATCCTCCAATATCTGAATGGTGCACTCGGATTGTCCGTCCATATGAGGGTGAAATGTTGTAATCAACTCAACATGTGTGCCTAACTCATGCTGTACGACCCTCCAGAAGTGCAATGTTGTTGATACCCAATTTTTCCCTATATATTTTTAATATACATAAATACTTTCAAAATAGCATACATATGCATATATAGGCATGCATGAGGTTTTTATAATTTTCTTATAATTTTAAAGATTTTAAAGTGATTTATTTCCTCCCTTTTTACTCATAAAATCCCCAATAATTATACTTCAAATTATTGTTGGGATAATTTAATCATCTAAATTCTATATTTATGCCAAAATACTGTTAAAATATTTTTAGTACATTTTTATAATTGCATTGTGTATTTTTAAAGCCAATTTGCATATAATTACAATATTAGCTTTATTAATGTATAATTACATTTATATGCATAAAATTGATCTTCTATATTTTTAAAATGTTGAATATCTATTTTAAATCATTTTAGTACATGAAATTATTTTGTAGAAATTATTTACTATTTATTATAAATTATATGGGATTAAATTGGCTATTTAAAATATAGCCAGATTGCATTTCGATTTTAGCCTCAATTTTAACCCAACCCAGCCCAATTCCCAATCGAAATACCCGACCCAAGCTCTAAACCAGCCTACCCGATCCAGAACCAATTAAATCATGGCCGTTGATCTGAGAGATCAACGACCCGTATTAAATCCCAGCAATTCAAACATTGAGCCACATGTGCAACTATATATTTCTTTATTTTTCTCCACCAATAATTTTGTCTCAAATCCTAATACATCTTGGCGGTACCCGGATGAATGGAATACCGTAAACTGTAGGCCTCCTCAATAATCAACTCACGAAGCCCATCCATATTGCACACACAAATCCGACCCTACATCCGCAACACCCCATCATCTCCAATAGAAACCTGCTTGGCATCACCGTGCTGCCCCGTGTCCTTAAGGACAAGCAAATGGGGGTCGTCATACGGACGCTCTCTGATGCGCTCATATAAATAAGACCTAGAAGTCGTGCAAGCTAGGGCCTGACTAGGCTCCGAAACATCTAACCCCACAAACTGATTGTCCTGGGCCTGAACATCTGATGCTAGCGGTCTCTCACCAATTAGAATATATGCAAGAATACCCATACTCACAGCCTTCTATTCAAGGCATCAGGAACCATATTGGCTTTCCTGAGATGATACAAAATGGCAACATCATAGTCTTTCAACAACTCCAACCACCTCCTCTGCCTCAAGTTGAGATCCTTTTGATTGAACAAATACTGTAGACTTCGATGATCAGTGAATACCTCACACGACACGTCGTAGAGGTAGTGCCTCCAAATCATCAATGCATGAACAATGTATGTCAACTCTAAGTCATGAGCAGGGTAATTCTTTTCATGAACCTTCAATTGCCACGATGCGTAAGCAATCACCTTGTTATCCTGCATCAGCACTGCACCGAGCCCAATACATGATGCATTACAATACACCGTGTAGGACCTGAACTTGTGGGAAACACCAACACTAGGGTTATAGTTAAAATAGTCTTGAGCCTCTGAAAGCTCAACTCACACTCATCGGACTACCTGAATGGAGCACCCTTCTAGGTCAATCTAGTAATAGGGCTTCTATGGATGAAAACCCCTCCACGAAACGACGATAGTAACCCTCCATACCTAGGAAATATTACATTTCTGTATCTAAAGTATATCTAGGCCAATTCTGAAATGCCTCAATCTTCTTAGGATCCATTTTAATGCCCTCGACTGATACGACATGTCCCAAAAAGGTAACCGAGTCCAACCAAGACTCACACATTGAAAACTTTGCATATAACTGACTATCTCTAAGTGTCTGAACTATAATCCAAAGATGCTGCTCATGCTCCTCTCGACTGCGGGAGTAGATTAAGATATCATCAATGAATACAATCACAAAAGAATCCAAATAGGACTTAAATACCCAATTCATATAATCCATAAACGTTGTTAGGGCATTGGTCAACACAAATGACATCACTCGGAACTCATAATGCCCATACCGAGTCTTGAAAGCTGTCTTAGGGACATCCTATGTCGTAATCTTCAACTAATGGTAGCCAGATCTCAAATCAATCTTTGAAAAAACTTTGGCACCGTGAAGCTGATCAAATAAGTCATCAATCCTTGGCAATAAATACTTGTTCTTGATAGTGACTTTGTTTAACTTCTGATAGTCTATACACATCCTCATCGAACCATCCTTCTTCTTCACGAACAACACGGGCACACCCCAAGGTGAGACACTAGGTCTAATGAATCCCTTATCAAGCAAGTCTTGCAACTGCTCCTTCAACTCACGCGGGGCCATACGGTGTGGTGGAGTAGAAATAGGCCAAGTGCCCGGAGCCAAGTCGATATCTCTATCAAGTGGCATCCCGGGCAGATCCGCAGGAAACACCTCTGGAAACTCACGTACAACTGGTACTAAATCCATGGAAGGAGTTTCCGCACTAGAATCACGAATATAAGCCAAATAAGCTAGACACCTCTTCTCGACCATACGCCAAGCCTT
The DNA here is from genome assembly GCF_000715075.1 of Nicotiana tabacum. Classification (NCBI taxonomy): domain Eukaryota; kingdom Viridiplantae; phylum Streptophyta; class Magnoliopsida; order Solanales; family Solanaceae; genus Nicotiana; species Nicotiana tabacum. The sequence continues at coordinate 15,679,718 of NC_134085.1, forward strand.
CACATAAGAAATAACTCTGTCGGTAGAATGGCCAGGAGTCCCTCTCCACTCTAATTGAGGCAACCCCGACATAGCTAAGGTCACCATCTTGGCATGACAATCCGATATAGCATGATAAGGTGACTGCCAATCCATGCCTAAAATAACACCAAAGTCTACCATATTAAGAAGAAGGAGGTCTAAACTAGTCTCAAGACTCCTTATAGTAATCACACACGAGTGATAAACATGGTCTACAACAATAGAATCTCCTATAAGAGTGGATACATATACATGAGCACTCAAAAAATCATAAGGCACAACAAGAAATAAAGCAAAATAGGATGACACGTATGAATTAGTAGAGCTCAAATCAAATAGAACTAAAGAATCTCTATGGCAAACTGGAACAATATCCGTATTAATGGCGTCAGATGACTCAGCCTAAAGTCTAGCTGGGAATGCATAAAAACGGGGCTGAGCCCTACCACTCTAACCTCCGCCTCTCGGACAACCTCTAACTGCCTGGCCTCTACCTCTAATAGACTGACCTTTACCTCTAACAGCCTAACTCCCGCCTCTAGCTGGCTGAGCGAGAGGTGAAGCAACTAGTGCCAGAACCATGGCACGAGAACTCTACTGTGGCATGCCTTGTGACCTAGGGCAAAATCTAGCAACATGCCTCGGATCTCCACAAGTACAATAAGCCCTTGACTGCTGCGACTGCTGACCCTGGAACTAGAACTGGCCATGTTGACTTGCATAGTCACCCTAATAGCTTTGGATCGGGGGTGCACTAATAGGAGCTGATGATGCACTATAGGCTAGCTGCTCAAGATGAGATACATAAGGACCACGACTACCCGAAGCACCATGGGATACTTGAAGCATTGACTAAAATAGCCTGGGAGGATAGCCCCTACCAAATGAACGTCTGCCTCCAGATGAGGCCCCACTGAAACTATCAGAATGATGAGGCATCTTATCAGATATCCCCCCCTCTCCTGACCATGAACCATCTCAATCTGTCTAGCAATTTCTACGGCCCTCTGAAAATGAATATCCTCTCCAGTCTCCTTGGCCATCTGTAACCTGATACTAAAAGTGAGTTCATCAATGAACCTCCTCACTCTCTCCCTCTTAGTAGGGAGTAAGTTAACTACATGGTGAACTAAGTCCACAAATCAAATCTCATACTAGGTGATGGTTATGCTCCCCTACTGAAGGCACTCAAACTGCATGCGATACTCCTCTATCAGAGTGAAAGGAATAAACTTTTCTAGAAATAGCTTTGAAAACTGATCCCAGGTAACCGAAGGTAAACCAACTGGTCTGGTCAACGCATAATCTCTCCACCATCTCTTGGTAGAACTGGTCATCTGGAATACTACAAAGTTGACCCCATTGGTCTCCACAATACCCATGTTGAGCAACACCCCGTGGCAATGGTCCAAGTAATCATGTGGGTCCTTTGAAGGCGCACCACTGAAGTGAATAGGGAAGAGCTTGGTGAACTTGTCCAATCTCATCAATCCCTTAAAAGACATTACGGGCCTCTCCCCGATTTGTGTAGCAACAATCGGTTGAACTACTCCAACTAGCTGGACTGCTAGAGTACCATCTGCTTCGGAGTGTGAGTAGCGGGATTCTGTGCTCCTCCCCCATCTTGAGAGATGGCTGGTGCCACAAAAAATGCACCAGTCTAGGCCACACTCTCCATAAGGCCCACTAAACGAATTAGAGCGTCCTAAGCACTGGAGTGGCTATGATTCCCTCCAGGACCTGAGTTGGTCCAACTGGTACGGTCCAGCTCTCCTCCTCATGATCAATATGAGGCTCCACTATGTGTGTTACTGCTCGAGCTCTAGATTGAGCTCTACCTCTGGCTCGACCACGGCCTCGGCCTCGGCCTCTACCCTTTGTAGTAGCTACAATAGGCAGCTCCGGCTCCTACCCGACTTTAGATGTTATAGGTGTTCTCACCATCTGCGAGAGAACAAGCATGGAATGATTTAAATATCAATGATAGAACAAAATCGCATGATAGGAAAATAAAAGAGTGAAATTTTTCCTAAGACTCCATAGCCTCTAAAAGATAAATACAGACGTCTACGTACCGATCCTCTAGACTCTACTAAGCTTGCTCATGACTTGTGAGATCTAAGCAACCCAAGGCTCTGAAACCAACTTGTCATGACCTGAAATACTAACCTCAAGGTCGAGATGGTGCATAACATCCACTTGTTAGGCAAGCCGACGTGAAATAAGTAATTAAATAATTTTAACTGTTAGAAAAAAGTAATGATGTTTAATGAGAAATAAATTCCAAATCTAACATAATGTGAATATAAACAACGTGATACGAGCTACTCCGAGAATTCCAGAGTCACGAGTATATGAGCATCTAGAAGTCCACAAATATAGTCTGAAATAAATACAACTGTTTGAAAGAGATAGACAGTGAATGTAGAAAATGGCAGGGACTTCAAGGTCTATGAACGCCAACTGATCTACCTCGAGCCTCCGTATGAAAGTGATCGGAGCCGACGCACCTCTAAGTACCACCAGGACCGATACCAATATTTGCACATAAAATGTAGAAATGTAGTATGAGTACACCCGACCCAACCTACTCCGTAAGTATCGAGCCTAACCTCGACGAGGTAGTGACGAGGCTATTACAAGACACCTAGGTAAATAGCCTGTGTAAATATATATGAAGCAGAAAAATAACAAGAAGAATGATAAAATATTAGCTGGGAGGGGATATGCGATAGGGGGTAATATCATAAAAACAGCAAGTACGATATCCTGAAGTAACATCTCACGAATTAACAATATAACCAAGTAAATCACCAAAAAAGGAATGCAGGTAAAGCAATGATATGAAAGTGAAAGGCACGGCATCACCCTTCGTGCTTTTACTCTCGTCCTCACTATGTAATATCATGAATATAATGGACAGCATCACCGTTCGTGCTTTTACTCACTGACACGGCATCAACCTTTGTGCTTTTACTCACCAGCATGGCATCACCTTTCGTGATTTTACTCTCAAATCTCCTAATATATGATTATAATTGAAAATAAGGCATGACAACATCCTTCGTGCTTTTCTCTCTTCTTCACCAATAATATAAATCTGAATATAAAAACAAGGTGGAAAATAATTTCACTTCAAATATGGTGCCATGATATCAAGCTTCAACTTCAAAATATTCAACACCTTTAAAATAAATAATAAATACGAAAAAAATAATTAAAAGAAATAATAATCTAATTAAGCATGGATAAAATAATTAACGAAATAATATAACACAAGAAACAATTTCCACTCGCATGCTAACCCAACAACCACGATACTCGTCACCTCACAATTACGCTGTCCCCATACATAAAACACGTAGCACCGAGACTAACAAGTTCTAATCCCTCAAGTCAAGGTTAACTACGACATTTACCTCGCTCCGCAGTCAAAGAATCAATCAACCGCGGTTATACCTTTTGAACAAGCCTCCAAACCAACCAAAACTTGCAAATTATCGATCAAATGGTTCAAAATAAGCTTTAGAAACTACCCCGCGAATAAAAAAGATTCAATCTTTAATGTTTTGGAAAAATCAACCCGGGACCGCTTGGTCAAAACTCGAGATTCAGACCAAAGTACCTATTCATCCCCGAGCCCGGTTATGTGATTTATTTTGAAATCTGACCTCAATTTAAGGACGAAATCTAAATTTTATAAAAATACCCAAATCCTTAATTTTTACCATGGAAATCCTAGATTTAACGTTAAAAACACATGAAAAGTAATGGGTAATTGAAAAGAAATAAATTAAAGTTGCTTATCAATGATTTTTGGAAGAAAAGTCTCTTGAAAAATCGTTTCTTGAATGTTTAGGGTTGAGAAATGGTGTAAAATGAGCTAAGTCCTGAATTTTCTTTCTTTCACCAGCTGCAGGTGTCGCAATTGCGAAGTCATGTTCGCAATTGCTAACATCGCAAATGCGAGACAAGGGTCGCAAATGTGAACCCTACCTCAGAGCCACAGAAGTTGCAAATGCAACAAAAATATCACAAATGCGAAGTTCCCACCTTCACAAATGCGACCAGCACCTTTGCAATTGTGACCAGTACCTTCGCAATTACGAAGGTATACTATATTGCTAGGCATCGCAGATGTGACCAAGTGATCACAAATGCGACCAAGATCTGTTTGCAATTGCGTACCATTTCCACACAAATGCGAGGTTATCCAATTTCAGACCCTGCTCGCAAATGCGAACTCTTGTTCTCAAAAGCGAAGTTCGCAATTGCGATCCAGACCTCGCAAATGCGAGATCTGCAGCAAATACCAGAGGTGGTATTGCACCATCAATCTTCACCCTAGCAACACTCATCTGATACACGTCTGAAACTCACCCGATCCCCTCAGGCTCCTAACCAAACATGCATACAAGTGTAATAACATCATACGAACTTGCTTGCACAATCAAATCACTAAAATAACATCTGAATCTACAAATCAATCCTCAAAACGAATGAAATTTCAAAGTAAAACTCAAGAATACTAGAATCACATGTAAGCGTCAGAATCATGTTAAATCAACTCCATTTTGCATCAAATTTTGTAGACAAGTCTTAAATAATAAAATGAACCTATACTGAGTCCCAAAACCGAAATCCGAACTTGGTAACTGTTCCACGCCCAATCATTACTCAACAATGAGTGGAAACGGTTGTTGGAAGAATAATACCCAACAATGAGCCGGGGTTGATTTACTCATAGAGTTAACTGTAGGTGTTAGAGCGTACACTTGATGAGTATAGAAGAAATAGCTCAAATACGCTTCCAAACACGATGGTTTTGTAATTTACTTCTACAATCTATGCTAACCGTGATTAAGTAGAGAAAAGAAACTAGAGATTGGTTAATTATTTTTGGTTGTTTTTCAAATAGGTAAAAGGACTATGGATGTAACCTTCACCTAGGTGTTAGCCTGATGGGTTAATTATGTTAACACTTATTTTAGTGATTGGGCTATATTATAACTCTCAACATTAAGTTATCCACTTAATACCTCTCGGTCATAAGTAATTTTGCCCAATTTGGATTTCTCAAGCCCAAATGGGTATCAAGTCAAATAGTTGATATGAGCTCAAATCGGGTTTTCCCTCTCTCTAATTCAAACCCTTTAATTAGGCTAGTCAAAACCTTAACTAGCCCAATTTCTTGTTAGTCAAATTTTTCTAAACTAGGTCACTCTTTCTCAAGTAAAGACCAAGTCAAAAAGGCATGAATCAATGTTTGCAACCATTAATTCTAGAATTAAAGCATGAACAAGGCTCAATAAAAAACACCCATTCTAAAACAAGTGTTAGATTAATTACCCATGAGGTTTACACACTAGGGTTGAGTCACAACCCTAGAAAATATCTACCTACTCATAATAGAAATAGAAGAAAATAAAGAAGAAACACTAATTAAAGCCATAATAACAAATTAAAATGATAAACTAATATGTTTTTAACCCAATTGGTCACAAATTACCAAAGGCTACAACTCAAAAAACTATCAAACTTGACCTAAAAAGTGATTCTCATGTATTCATAGTGGCCAAAATTTTCTGATAAAAATACCCTTTGGGAGGATCGACGGCTGGACAATTCCATGTGCGGTCCGCATTTCACTTGGCTTTACAGGTTAAAGACTTTGGCAGCCGCAAATTTGGTTTGCGACGGCACTTTTTCTTTTGCGGCTGCACTCTTGCCAAGGCTTCATACTTGACCATTTTGCAAACTCTCTGAACTTTTTGGATTCTTGTGACCATGTTTTGTGGCCGCACAAATTGTGTGCGGTCGGCACTTGGATTCAGTCATCTTCTGAGCATCAGTCACCAGAGCTAGGGCGCAGAGTGAATTCTGCGGTGCGCGCTTTCTTCTACAGACCGCACTTTTGGCCTGCTACGCTCTTTCTTGCCTTATGATTCGGAACACTCCTTTTGAGTTAGATTTTCTTCATTCAAGTCCAATTCTCCAACATTCCTATAATTTGGACAATTTTATTTGTTTTAGGAAAAGAAATTAACACTTTTGGACTAAACTAAAGCAAGAAGGTACTAATAAGTGGTTAAAATCCACACTTATCAGTAACAAAAAGGTCAACCTACGGTCAAACTTAGGAATTCTTTAAACTTTCAAATTACTAGTTTTCAACAAATCACACTAAAACAAGTTAGGGACTTTCGAATTTAATTTCGGGTGTATGCCCAAGTCCAAAATTATGATACTGATCCATTGGGACCGTCAAAATACCGATCTAGGTCCGTTTATACAAAATGTTGACGTAGTTAACTCAAATCATTTTTAAGGCTAAAATTCACATTTTCTTCAGTTTTTCACATAGAATTTTTTTGAAATAAGATACAGACTGCGTACACAAATCGAGAAATGCTCAGATAGAGCTAATTTAGGTCTCAGAACATGAAAATAAAGGCTATAACTCAAAATGACCTATCGGTTCATCACAAATGAAGTCCATGCTGATTTGAGACCAAACCATATCAGGGATTGGTGATGGTTGTTAGAGACCACGATAAGCTGCTAAGTCAGCTTTACTTCTTTGGCAAGCATTACATTTCGGCACAAAAATTTTCACATCATCCCTTATTTCCTTCCAATAGAATAATGTCATTACCCTCTTCAATGTTGCTTCAATTCCAGAATGATATCCTTGTGGTGTGGAATGCCACAAAGCAATTATATCCTTTCTCAACTGTTGATCCTTACCTACTACTAACTTTCTCTTCCTTCTCATTAGGTTATTGTACCAAGTGAAGTGAGGGTGAGTTGTAGGATTGGCCTGTAACTGTTCAATGATGGTCTTCAGGTTAGGATCAACATCCCAACTGTGAGTTATAGCTTGCATCAAGTCTGAGCTTGTCGTAGAAAGCACCAGAGCAAATAGCTCAGCCCCAGATACTCTGGAAAGAGCATCTGATACCTTGTTTGTAATTCCCTTCTTGTATTCAATGACATAATCAAATGATATCAACTTGGTTAGCCACATCAGTTGAGAATTTTTGTGAAGTTTCTGTTCCATTAAGAATTTTAGAGTTTCTTGATCAGTTCTAATAACAAACTTCTGGCCAAGCAGGTACTATGACCATTTGGTTACTGCATGAACTATGACCAATAACTCTCTGTCATATATTGAGAGAGTTGCATGCCTAGGTGAAAGTGCTTTATAGATGACAGTTATGAGATGTCCTTGTTGCATAAGAATAGCCCCTATCCCATATCCACTAGCATCTATCTCCACAATGAATATTTTGATGATATTTGGCAACACTAGGATAGGAGTTTTGGTTAAAGCTTCCTTCAGTTGATCAAAAGCAACAGAGGCTGTAGGGGACAACTTGAAACCATCTTTCTTTAGAAGGTTTGGTAAGGGCTTGCATATGATGTCAAATCCTTGTATGCATCTCCTATAATAACCAGCTAGACCAAGGAATCCCCTTAATGGTTTAACAGTAGTTGGAGTGGGCCAATTTCTTACAGCTTCCACCTTTTAAGGATCAGTTTGATACTCCTTCCTTAGCAATAAAATTGCCTATGTACTCTACTCTCTTTATTCCAAAGAAACATTTGCTTTTCTTAGAAAAGAGCTGATGCTCTCATTTTAAGGAACACTGATCTGAGGTGGTATAAATGTCTTCCATGCTTTTATTGTAGATTAGAATATCATCAAAGAATACCAAAACATATTATTTCCTAAGGAAAGCATGAAATATTGAGTTCATCAAGCCTTGAAAATTAGTTGGGCGTTTGATAATCCAAAGGGCATCACTAGGTATTCATAGTGACCTGAGTGAGTCCTAAAAGTAGTTTTTGGTATATCTTCTGTTACTATCTTAGTTGGTGATAATCAGACCTTAGGTATATCTTCGAATTTCTTTTAGATCCTCCTAGTTAATCTAACAAATCTTCCACCACTGGTATGAAAAATTTGTTCTTCATAGTGTGTTTGTTTAAGTCCTTGTAATCTACACATAACCTCCATGTGACATTGGCGAGCGCAAAATACAATACAAAATTGATACTCGCTAGTGAAAGATAGTATATTTAAATTATCGTCTCAACATGGATTGGATTTAAATAATGCTCTAGTAATTTCTGGTTTAACTACTATTTAGGATTATCAAAACTGGACTTAGAATGATTACGAACTACGACTAAATACTAAAGTAAAGCAATTGACAATTGACTGCAAAGAACTAGAGATTAGTAGAGTTAGTTTCTTATCTATGTGATAAATAAGGGTTTGACATGATAGGTGCAAGATTGTTATTCTGGATATGATGTTGTTATATTTTACTTTTGAGGTTCTATCGATTCTCACAAATTTAACAGGCGACTAGCTTATACTTCCGATTCAAACTCCTCTCTCGATTAAATCTAAATTTTTCAAATAAACTAATGTGAGGTGCAGTGAAACTTACAGAAATTTATTGGTAGGACTAATCTAAGAGAAACTTCTCGCGAATATTTATCAAACTTAATTTAAATGGTAACTCAAGTATCTTTCTCGATTACTTCAAAGAATTACCAAAATAAACAAAGGTATACGCTGCAGTGATACTCAAGAAGATGTTCCTCTTCCAATCAAACACTGTAAAGAATAAAATCACAACTATAGTAAAACTCCTCCAATAAATTCAAGCAATTAAACATTAGTCAAATCCATAAACAATAATCAAGTCACCAAATCATGTCAAACCTTAAGGTAAACTACTCTATAATTATGGAGGAAGTCATCATAAATATAATTAAAGAGTGAGAAAACATCAATCTAATGTTACAATCCAAACTCCCGTATTGAATTGATGGAAAGATGATAAAATCTTGTATCTTGTAGCCTCCAATTCTCTCCCAAATCTTCCTAGGTCAAACGCTATCTAAAATTATATTTTTGGTGTATTTATACCATGTAGGAATGGGTCCGAACGAAACTACCCGTTCTAAACCGAAACAAAAAAATACTCTAAGAATTTTGTACATGCGCATTGTGCCTAGCACAGCACCATGCGGTGCACTAGTGGGGATGTTCAGAGAGCAGTTTCTAACATACTACAGCACCAAAGTACTGTCGCGCCACCCCATGCGACTCGACTGTCCATTTTTTGACAAAGTAAAATTATTTCTTCGATTTTTGATATACAGACGCGGTCCTCAAACCCTGAATACAATCTCGGTTCCATCCCCTAGGATTTCACTCAGACTTCAAAACTCCAACTTATTTGATTTAGCTCCCGATTATCTTTTTAACTTGAAATTACTTCTTGCGAGGCATAACACACATAATGTGCATATCACTATCATTTAAGCTTAGACACGAGTAAAATACAGTAATTAAAGTACATACTATGACTAAAATACGGGTTTCTAGCCTACCATCAGCCATCCTACTTCCCAATTAAAACCAGAGGTGCAACAAAAGGGCTGCAACTTGGTTGTATATCCCTTGATCTAACATTTGTCCAAAGACTTCACATACATCCTTTTTTTACTGAAGGACATCTATAAGGCCTCTTATTTATTGGTTCAGTTCTATTCTATAGCACTATTCTATGATCAAATAAACCTCTAGAGGGTGGTACTTGTGTAGGTTTAACAAATAATTCCTTAAACTCATTCAATAAGGCTAGCAGTGTAGGATGCTGATTAAGTTCTTTAGATTCTAATGAATACTATTGTAACTCATTACAAATGGTAGGTACTACTTCAATCATACAGAGTTGAGACTTATTACCTGAAATTCTGGCTAACTTCCCAACACCAGAAGATAATATTTGCTTTTCAGATCTCCTGCGGACATGCTTCCTCCCTTGATAATAGAATTTCATTGTCAAATTTTGAAATTCATCTTAATGTCACCCAAGGTTAGCAACCCCCGGACCCCTAATACTACTCCACAAAAACCCCACGGGTAACAGCAAAAGCTCAGCAGAAAACATAACTCCTTGTAGCAGCCAAGAAATTCTGCACACCTTGTCAACCTTCATCATGTTCCCATTAGCTGCAACCACTAATTGAGGGGTAGTTGGCATGATAGGACATTGTAGCTTCTCCACCAACTCTTGATCAATAAAGTTGTGAGAACTCCCAATGTCTACCAAGATATGCAGTGGCTTCTTAGAATGGTAGTCGGTTACTCTTAATGTTCTGTAACACAATGATCAATTCAAGGCATGAATGGAGATTTCCATTTGTTCCAAAGATTGAGCTAACTCTAACCCTTGATAATCCATATCATCATACATCTCTTCTGTGAACATGTGATTTTTGCCCCACATGAATTACTCCTAAAGAATTAGATTTTTCTTTAAATTGTTTGCCATTTTAGGAATTATTGTAGAATTTTCTTAATTGTTTGCATTTTTCTGTGCATGTTTAATTTTATTTAATTCATGAAAAATATAAAAATACATTGCATGTGCATTTAGAATTTATTTCTTACATTTTTAGGTTAAGTAGTAAAATAGTTATTTTATAAAAATGAAAATCACAAAAAATAACTCACTTTGCATTTTAACTCTTTAATTTTGAAATTTATAGTTCTTCTTTAAATTTAGGATTTAATTAATTATTGTAAATACTATGTTGAGTAATTAGTTTAATTTGGTAAGTTTTTATTTTTTTATTTATTTAAAAAGTTATGTTAGTTTGTTAATTAATTTGAAAAAAAAGAAAAAAAGAGGAAGAAAACATTTAGAAATTGAAAAGAAAAGAATTAGAAGAAAGGCTAATTTTGAGCCAATTTGGTTTAGCCCAAATCAAATTCCACCCCAGACCCGTTCAGGCTAATTTTGAGCCAATTTGGTTTAGCCCAAATCAAATTCCACCCCAGACCCGTTCAGTCCAGCCCAAATCCACGGCCCTAACCCGATCTACCCTTTTTATTAACCAAACGACGCCGTTTGGAGTTCTTTAAGTTAAATCGATCTGGGCCCTTCGTTCCATCTTAGCCAACGGCCCCAAATACTTTCTCCATTTTAATTAAATATGTCTGAATCCCCTAAAGACAACCCTAGATTCGTTCCTACCTTCGTTTCCTCATGCAAAAGGTCTGGTTTGATTTTCTCTAAAGCATAGGGATTTCGACCTGAAACAAGTGTTAGACGGTTGTTCTCACAAGAACAACCCGACTAACACTCGTTTTTGGTTCAAATCAAAACACCAAGAGTCCGTTCAAGCCATTTTCCACCCGTTTATTCTAGGTATTTCGGTGCTTTCCTCATTTTGTCTTTGTTTATTCTCATTCTCATCTACTTCTACTTCCTTCCTTTTCTTTCTTATTTTTTATGTTTTTCCAAATCATTTTAGTCTGCATGCTAGTTTTAGATTATCTTTAGTCAAGCACGTTTTCTTTTAGTTTATTTGATTTTTGTTGTTTAAATTTGCTCGAATTTCCATCTATTTCTTTTTGTTTCTTTGTATTACTGGCTTCAGAGGCTCCTTAGAACTCTGTTGGCCCAGTTGATGGACCTTTTGTTGGTTTTTGGAATCAAACTTTGGGTTTTTCGTAGGATAAAGGCCCAAAGAAGAGGGGGAGTTAGTCCGGGTTTGCAAGACCAGGTTTGTGATTAATATTTGGGTCAACTTGACCCAGGTTGGTTCATGAGGGTAAACAACAAGAGGTATAAGGGTAGTTTAGGGAAAATAATTAAGAGAATCTCTTATAACAGCTTTGGAAATTTCTTGGAAGGTGGGGAAAGGTTGTAATTTAACAAGTAGGTTAGAAATGCTGGGTTAAAAATGAATAAATTAAAAATTAAAAAGGGGTAATGAGTAAATGGCAGAATCATTTCTTCTGCCCTAAGAGGCTTTCTATAAAAGGCATTGTTTCTTTCTTCTCAAGTCAGATTTGGAGAGATTGAAAACCTGAAAACTTAGAAACGGCTGAAGAAAATACAAACATTAAGAGAGTTTGAAAAATCGGAAAAGAAAAATACAAAAAAAAAGTCACCATTACTGTTCTATTGAACTTGACACTCATTTCTCTAGTTCTTGAAAATTGCTCTATGTTTCTGGGTTCCAAAACATGAAAAGTTGATTGTTGAGCTATTGTTGGTTGCTGTTTTAAGACATGCTGTTGACTACTATTTCCCTGTTGAATTACTGCTGATTTCCCCTTCCTCTTTTAAAATTCTGAGGCATTTGCGGTTGTATTCAGGTACATTTTCAGACCTTTTGGAGTGGATCTGTTGATTGTTAAATGAAAAATGGTGTTCCAACTCCTGAATCTCAACCTTATCCCAAGCTTGATTTTTAGTATTCTTGTTATAGTTTAATAATTGTTAGTTAGTTTGTTTACATGTTAGCTGAAATTTGGTATAATGTCATGAAGGTTATGTAGTCTGGTAATCATAAATTTATACTCTCAATTTAGTTTTCAGTAGTTTCAAATGTATGTGAGTAAGCTTCTAGTTCATTATTAGTGGTCTGATGATATACTACTGCTCGATTCATCAGTCTTATGTGTTGAAACTAAGGTTTGAATCAGCCCTGATGGTTGTGCTATGTATGTCTTGAAGAACCAATGCCTCTGCTTAAGCTGATGTCTGCTTAGAGAATACTGAATGTGGACATCTTTGAATGTTTGGATGTGGTTGTAGGCTTGTCCACTAGTTGGTCAAGTCAGCAGTCATTAGGCTCAAGCAAGTCTGCTGCTAATGTAGTGTAAAAATCGACAACCCTATTGTCATGTATAAGGTTTACTTTTGTAGAATATATGAATTTGGGATTTAGTATGTTTAACAATGCAATGTTTAACGTGTATGTTTGGTTTAATAAAAGGTAATGGACTGTTACATGTTGTAGTGTTAATTTTAGTAATGATTCAAGGTTGTTGTGTATTGTCGAAAGTCAATCAGGCTTTTGCTGTTATCCTCGAATTTCAAATGCCTCTTATATGCTGAAGGGACTCGATCTCGAGTCCTGCATTCCCCAGCCCCATTTTTTCGAGATATTTGGTTTTTCTTTAGGCCAGGACTTTGAGTTCGCTCCGAAATGTGGAGATTTGCATTCCCCAGCCCCTTTTGGCCTGCGTTCGAGCCTAGTTACCTTTGCGCTTTGATATGGAAGCTTTCAAAAGGGACAATTGAGCCTGCTCTCAGATTGGGCCTTTCAAATAGCCAAATGCTGATTTCTTTAACACCAAGCCTTTATCTTATTAGCTTTAGCTTGAACATTAGCTTAAAAAATAAAAAATAGAATTCCCATAGTCTTTTAATAAATTAATTAGACTCCTCTAATTAGATCGAGGTGCGCCGTATTAGCCAAACATACAAATTATGGCCCTAAAAACCAAATTTAGAAACCCTTTTAATAGAATAATTCGAGGCGTGCCATGCCGAATAAAATCTCAAAACCCATGACCCTCATTTAATTAATTTTAACTCTTTTAAAATCGAGGTGTGCCATCAATTGAATTTTCCATGGCCCTCGCAAACCTCTTATTAATTTGAACCATCGTAGTTTGATTTAGGCCCGATTTAGATTAGTATTGCGATTATATATACGTTCGCGTAATATAATTGCAAATTTAACTCTAAAAAGACTCGAGGGATGCGTTCGCGCACCTTCAACCAAACTTTCTTAATAAATCAACAAAAGTGTTATTAATCGTGGACACATTCACATGACATGATTTTGACGTGCCAAAAGAAAAGAGTATACGTACGCGTAACTCAATTCTTTAAATACACATAAGTTAAGTGATTTAAAAGCGGTAAAAAAATAAACGCACATAGGTCCTAAAATAGGTAATTAGATAATTTAAGCCAAGTAGTAATCACTAAGCGACCGTGCTAGAACCACGGAACCCGGGAATGCCTAATACCTTCTCCCGGATTAATAGAATTCCTTATCTAGAATTTCTGGTTCGCAGACTTCAAAAGGAAAGTCGAAATTTCCTTGATTTGGGATTTAAAATAAATCGGTGACTTGGGACACCATTAAAATATTCCAAGTGGCGACTCTAAGAATTAAATAAATAATTCCATTTCGAATAATGTCACTTAAATTGGAAAAACTCCCTTATATACCCTCGGGGTGTAAAAAAGGAGGTGTGACAGCTCTGACGACTCTGCTGGGGATAGGAGAACCTAGAATCTCTGGTTCAGGGTTCAATAATTCGAGCTTGTTAATGCAATTTTTATTTGGCTTTATTATTGATATTACTGTATTTTGCAGACTTAATGTGCTAATTGTCATTTATCGCTTTGATATTACTTGAACTGTATTTAAATGTCTTTTTACGCCACCCCTCTGAGTTTTATGAAAATGGTGCACACGTTCGCATGGCCCGCTTTTTTCTGTAGAAATTATACCAAATCGATCGAGGCTGGGCCAGCAACAAGGCCGGGTAGACTTTTGTGCTCCCGGTACGTTTCCCTCTCTTCGGCCCCAGTTGTCCGCTCGGGTAACCCAAGTCTAAAACACAAATCCCAGGTTTTAAACCTAGAATAATGCAACCTCATTCCGGATCCCTAGTAGGAACGATTATTTGCATCACGTGCATTTGACCTTGGGGACTCAACACAGGGGTTGGGTCCGTCTAGGACAGGTATACCCAAAATAAAGACCATCATGATGCATCCTACGTGCTATGTGAATATTTATTTGTTTCGGCTTGCATGTTGACCGGCTAGGAAAAGGAAATAAAGAGAAAAACCAAGAGTGAGGTAGGAGAGAAAATTTACCCAGTTTCTAAAAATATCGGTATTTGAAAATGTCCCGAAACTCTGTCAAATTTTTGAAAAAAGAGAAAAAGAAAAATGTATTTCAAAAGAGTGAGTCAAATATCATGTTTTTATGTCAAAACTGACCGAACTACGCAGGTCTGATTCTCACCGGATGTAGGATACGTAGGCATCCCACAAAGGGGTCGACCTCATTTTTACAAATAATAAAATAAAGTGTGGGCTTTGGTCAAAATAATAAACCGACCCAACTTCGGTTGTATTTTAAGCCGTTTCTTACTGGAACAGCCTTAGATTACCTTTTAATTGTTGAAAGGCTCTTTTCGGGAGGAACGGGTAGGTTGGTCTAAAATGTGTTTTTTCCAATTAAATACTTACCCCCGACCTCAAAATTTGTTTGGAATTATGAAGGGGCCACGTTTGCAAAAACGACCATTTTTGCTAAAGTAGCATAAAAGGAGTCTTTGTCCGTTGATTTTCTTTAGAAAACTTGTTTTGCAAAAAGAGTCCACAAGAGTCAACCCTAACCTTAACCCTCCGTAGGTACAAATGAATACTGTCCAGAACCCGTCACAAATGAGTACTGCCCAGGACCCATCACAATCTATCATAGAATGGGCTCAGTTGCAGCTTCGTAGGTGGTGGGGTGATTTAGATGAAGATGGTCAGGATTGGGTGAAAGAAAAGTTGGGTTACCTTATATACATTATGCGCATCAAACCCCGGGAGGATTTAATTAAAGCCTTGGTAACCTTTTGGGATCCCGTCCACAATGTTTTCTGTTTATCGGATTTTGTGCTCACCCCCACTCTTGAAGAAATGGCCGGGTATATTGATTTTGGCCAAGAGTTAAGAAAGCAGCAACTCATATTCCCAAAGGCTCCCTCTATACACAAGTTCTTTGATCTTCTGAATATTAGTAAACAAATGAATAAGGCCCAGGTGAGCAAAAG
This sequence comes from Nicotiana tabacum, assembly GCF_000715075.1. Taxonomy (NCBI): domain Eukaryota; kingdom Viridiplantae; phylum Streptophyta; class Magnoliopsida; order Solanales; family Solanaceae; genus Nicotiana; species Nicotiana tabacum. The sequence continues at coordinate 15,695,415 of NC_134085.1, forward strand.
GTGTTGTTCTTTCTACTTCTTGTACTTCAAGTTCGGGCACTCAGCCGGGTTTGAAACACATGAAAAGGGGTTGAATAACAAACAAGACAAGAGCACATGGCAAATTCATCGTCGGTTTGCTTTTATCGTGGCATTTTTAGGAGTCATGGTCTTTCCAAATGCGGAAGGCACAATAGACACTCGTATGGCCAGAATCGCACAGATCCTCATCACCAAAAAAGATCACACACTTGTCCCGTTAGTGCTGGCAGACGTTTACCGGGCGTTAACCTTGTGCAAATCTGGGGCTCAATTCTTCGAGGGTTGCAATATTCTTCTTCAAATGTGGATGATCGAACACCTTCGCCATCATCCTAAGTTCATGAGATATGCTTCGGACAGGAACAATTTCATCAAAAATTATGAGGAAAGGGTGGAAGACTACAAACCGCCAGAAGGAGTTATAGCTTGGGTCTCCTATTTAAGAAATCTGAGAGCAAATCAAATTGAATGGACCACAGGATGGCTTCTGGTAGCAGAAGTCATATACATGACAGCTTCTAAAGGCTACTTGATGATGATGGTATTGAGGAGTATCCAACCATATGTACTACAAAGAGTTATGAGACAACTGGGAAGATATGAGGTGATACCCGAAGATGCAGATCTAAGTACCCAAGTCATTGAATTACACCCAGAAGCAACGCAACCCGAGGCTTTAGTTCAACGGGATTGGAATGGTTGTCAGTATCTAAAAAGTGACACCCAGGTACCAGACCCGGCTAGGGGCGAAGTTGACCCCAATTATGGTGCTTGGTTTTAAAGAAGGTTTTATGTGAACAGTGAGCCAGAGCCTGAGCCCGAGAGGCCTGCCAAAAAGGCCCCATGTTCAAGATTTTTATGACAAAATTCAGGAAAGGTTGGCCTGGTAAGAAAAGGAAAAGAAATATTAAGCCATCATTCGTGCTTTGCGAGAAGAGTTGAGAAATGTCACCTTCAACAATGATCTACAGGCACAAGAGGCCGAGGGTGAAAGAAAAAGGCTAGCCTAAGAAAATGAAGCTCTTAGAGCCCAGGTTCGACAATTGAGAATAGCAGCCGAGAACCCGGCAGAAACAGAAAAGATGAAAGGCTCATCTACAACCTTACACAAAAGCTACGTGATTGTGAAGATGATTTGCAGAAAACTGAGTGTGAGCTAGCAAAAGTACGAAGAAAGTTGGCTAAAAATGCAAAAGGACGGGCAGCTTTCGTTCAATAGATGAAAGAAAGATATGAAAGAGGGGTCACAGGTTGGGAAAAGGATATTAGCAACCTCGAAAGTAAAATGGCTAAACAAGCCAAGAGCTTCAAAGCCGAGAGAGAACATTGCTACGCTTTGATGGCACAGCTAGAGGGAGACCTACAACATTTGCAAGAACAGAATCATACTGCCATCCAGGTCTTAGAGGCTAGATCCCAGCAGATTGGGCGTTTGTTGCAAAAAAAGGGCATCATAAGGGAAAAGGTCAGAAGAATCGCCGACTACATCATGATGAAATGCAGTGAGTGTGAGGACATGACCAGGTCCATGTTCTTCGCCACGGTAATGATCTTTGTCCGCCAGATAATGGAGGATCTCTATCGTCTCCAAGATGACATGGCACGTAGGCCCGCAGCAAGACCAGTTGGTGTTCCTAGGACAGGGTTGGAGGCACTGATGTACTCTTGATTGTATTTCCTTTTTCGAGTCTGTATTTTCATTTTTCAAGTATGTTTCGAGTATGTTTGAAGTTTTAAATTCCTAGAAAAAGTATGTTTCGAGTCTTTTGTAATTCAGTAAAGTAGAAGTTTTATTAATGAAAATTTGAAAACCCCCAAAAATTGTTTCTTTATTTTTCACATTTATTTCTTGAACTACATGATGATCTGATTCACGCGGCGTCGTGACACGTAGGCAATCCTTATAGGATCCGGTCATGATTTTGTAAATAACTCAAATAAAAAAAAAAAGCTGAAGAAAAACCAAAAGAAAAGCGAGGAAAGCAAGAAAAGAGAGGAAAACAGGAATAAGAGGAGAAGCATTAAAGAGCCAAAGTGGAAAAAAGGAAAATTGGGGAGATAAACAAAAGCCGGGATGAAACACACAACTATTGCAAAACATGTAGAAACACATTTAACTATATATGTGCATCACACCCCAACATGCAACAACCTATGTGTTAATTGTCTCACACTAACTGGTTTGTTGTGTTGGCTATCATTTAGGTTCTATATTAAGGTGGTTGGTTTTGTGGTAATCTGGCTTCACATCCGTACTTCACAAGATCAAAAGGAAGTGTTGAAATATTGTCGGAGAGTCACTTGCCAACAGTTCCTATCCCAGAGAATAGCCTGATCTCAGCCATCCCAACTTCAGAATCTGCAGCTGCTGAGGAAAATAGAATTCTGCGTCTCTGCATGATGTAAATGTGGGACGCCTGGTCCAATGGTAGAGAACCACCAAGTGCGATACCTGGATTCCCTGAGCTACTTCCCAGGGCAAGTGGGACCTCCAACGTCCCAATAAGTTACCCCAATACCCCACTGGGATATCCTACCATCTCAGCCCACTTTGCTGGAACACCTTCTAAGGTTCGCCCCCAGGTGTTAATTTTAGGTGCGGCCTCCAACATATTCACTGTGCCACCTTCTTCGTCCACGGCACAACCCACTTTGCCCAGGCCTAGCTTTGATTCGTCATCCTTCACCTTTCAAGTACCATCTTTCCCACTGGAACCTACCCAGTTCATTACCAATGCTTACCCTCAGCAACCTCGGTACGAGTTTACCGCGGGATAGGAGAAAACCATAAAAAACCCCGAACAAGAGGAGATTACCCGAAAAATGAGGAGCATGGAGTAGAGCCTAAAAAATATACAGGGTTTGAGTGGACAAAAGAGCGTATCTTATGCTGATCTGTGTATGTTCCCACACGTGTACCCTTGGGTTTCGAAACCCCGAAGTTTGAAAAGTATGATGGGCATGGGGATCCCATGGCCCGCCTCAAGAGGTACTGCAACCAATTGCGGGGAGCAGGTGGAAAAGAGGAGCTTCTCATGGCTTATTTTGGAGAGAGCCTGGTAGACATTACTTCTTAATGGTACATGGATCAGGATATATCTCGTTGGCATATTTAGGATAACCTTGCTTGGGATTTTGTCACGTAGTTTCAGTATAACATCGACATAGCTCCTTACAAGTTTTCGTTGTCGAATCTCAAGAAGAAGTCCTCAGAAAGCATCCGAGAGTATGCTGTCAAATGGCGCGAACAAACGGCCAGAGTCAAGCCTCCAATGGATGAAACAGAGATGGTTAGTGTTTTTCTTCAAGCCCAAGAGGCTGATTATTTTCAGAATATGATGTCCGCAATGGGGAAATCGTTTGCCGAGGCCATCAAAATTAGTGAAATGGTCGAGAATGGTCTAAAAATAGGGCGCATATTGAGTCAATCTGCTATAAGGGCTACCTCCCAAGCAATTCAAGGCGGGTCTGGAGGTGTAGCGAACCGAAAGAAGAAGGAAGAAGTGGCAATGGCAACTTCAAGTGCAAGAAAACCCCGTCCACCCAGAAATTACTTCTCTACAAACACCCCACAACATTACTATCCCCATCAGGATGTGGCCTATGCTATGGCCCCTCATCCATACGCAGTGATGAATGCCCAGCCCTACGCTAGGCCACAACAATAATTCAACCAAAATCAAGCTCCATTTACCAGAAATCAACCTCCTCACCAAGCTCAGTATAATCCCCGACCTCCACAAAATAACTTTCCCTACAATGCCTGTGCACCCGAGCCACCAAGGAGAATAAACTTTACACCCATGGTGAGTCATACTCTAGTCTTTTTCCCGAAACTTGTCCAGATTGGTCTGTTGCAGCCCGTACCCCAAACCAGGCAGAACCTAGAGTCGCCCTCCTATAGAGCCGGTACTCGATGTGCTTACTATTCGGGAGCGGAAGGGCATGATACAGACGACTGTTGGACCCTGAAAAGGGCTGTTGAAAATCTCATAGAACAAAAGAGGATAGTGCTAAAGGATGAAAACATTCCTAATATGACCAACAATCCATTATCGACTCACAACAACGGACCGGTTATTGGGATGATTTGCGAAGATAAGGAGTTCAATCCTGCTTTAAAAGACATAATTGCAATCGCTGATGTTGAAAGGAAGCCAAAGGCTGTCGCAAAACAAGACAAAGGGGGAGAAGAAGAGTAAACCCACCCCTCAAAATACAGAAAAGAAAGTGGAAACCAAAACTGGGGCAGCGCCCTCAAAAGATGTCGTTCTCTATGTTCCCCGGGGTCACATGAAAGGACAAGTGACATTGAGCCCTCCAAGAAGGTTTGAGCTAAACAAGGGATCTAAAATGTATGTGCCTAAAGGGACCTATGTGGTACGGGGGCTAGTAATTTCACCAAGGCTGAATGAGCCCGTGGTTATTGGTCACGCACCGTAGAGGCCTATGACAGATCCTACTGCCATCCCATGGAATTATAAAAAGGCGGTAGTAACCTACAAAGGAAAAGAAGTCCTGGGAGAAGCAAATGAAACTAACCCGGTGGAGAAATACCTCAATCTGGAGGAAGTGAATAAAGCCACGAAGAAGTGTTTCCTACTCAAGAAGCCAGTTAGTGCTGAAAAAGCAGAAGAGTTCTTCAGGAAAATGAAAACTGCGGACTATGAGATAATTGACCAACTCCGAAAGTCTCATGCTCAGGTCTCTTTATTGTCTCTGTTAATGAATTCAATGGAGCATCAGAAGGTGTTGATAAAAACCCTCAATAAAGCCTATGTCCCAATTGAAACCACTGGTGAGAAACTTGAAAGGATGGCAGAAAGATTCTTCGCAATCAATCTGATCTCCTTCAGCAAGAATGATTTACCCCCGGAAGGGGTCGCCCACAACAAAGCCCTCCATCTGACAGTTAAATGTGAGGGGTACTATGTGAAGAGAGTCATGCTAGATGGCAGGTCCGGATTTGATATCTGCCCTCTCTCAACTTTGCAAAGAATGGAGATTGGGACTGAAAGAATTAGGCCTTACAACTTCTGTGTGCGTGCCTTTGATGGTATTAAAAGAGACACCATAGGTGAGATCGATCTAATCTTGACTATTGGTCCTGTGGATTTCGAGGTGACCTTTCAGGTCCTAGACATGGATACTTCCTACAATTTCCTCTTGGGAAGACCTTGGATTCACACAGTAGAGGCTGTACCTTCCACTCTCCACCAGATGGTGAAATTTGAGTATGAAGATCAGGATATTGTAGGCCATGGAGAGGACGAGCAGTCGATTTATCGGGACCCGTCAGTCCCATGTCTTGAAGGTAGGGAAGGAAGTGAACATATAGTCTATCAAGCTTTCGAGGTTGTGATCGCAGACAATTGTGAAGAAGGAGGCCCTTGTCCTTAACCCTTTCTCTCAAATGTGTCAATTATGGTTGCCAAGGAAATGATCAGGCATGGTTATAAACCCGGAAAGGGGCCCAGGACGTCATTGCAAGGAATCACGAAACCTATCACTCTGGCTGCTAGCGAGAAGTTCTTTGGTGTGGGTTTCCAAGCCATGCTAGCTGATGAAACATAGGCAGATGAGCGAAAGAACAACGGTTGGGTCTTGCCTCAGCCGATCCCGCATCCGTTCGTAACCTTTGTCAGGCCCAAGTACAAGGAAAAAAAGAAGATAAGGCCTTTACGGTCGAGGAAATTGAAGAAATCTGTGGGGTTATGAGGCAGATATTGTATGAAACCCACATGATTCAGCTGGGAGAAGGCTCGAGCACCCGTGAGGTGCTATACATGGGGCCCGATGCCAAGTTGCAAAATTGGAAGGCTACTCCGTTTCCAGTCAGGTGGAAATCCCGGTAGTCCAGTCTTTCCACCTTTTTTGCATCACGAGTTATTTTTGGGTGTAACTCGAATGTTTCTTTTAGTTTCCTGTCTTTAAATTCCAATGTAAACCCTGTTATCTTCAAAATGCAATGAAATGAAATCAATATTTCATCGTTCATCTCTCTTTATTCTTTCTGATTTTTGTTACTTTTTCCTATTTCTTTTTTCAGTCCTAATAATGCAGCTTTAAATAATATGACATGCTTGCGAACTTCATGCCCAGATCCAAACACACTATCTAATTGTGAAATAATGAACCAAGAACTGGAATATGATGAAGAAGAGGCTTTCAGGGAAATAAATTGAGAATTTGAACAATTTGAGTATAAGCCTAAGCCAAATCTAAATGAAACCGAGCCGGTAAATTTGTGTAATTCAGAAGAGGTCCAAGAGACCATGATAAGCATTCACACAGATGAAAGAACTAGGGATACCTTGATCCAACTTTTGTTTGAATTCAAAGATGTGTTTGCTTGGTCCTATGATGACATGCCAGGATTGAGTGTCGATTTGGTGGTCCACAAGTTGCCCATTTACCCCGATTATCCCCCTGTCCAGCAAAAGCAAAGAAAGTTCAAAATTGATATTAGTGACAAGATCAAAGAAGAAGTCTCCAAACAGTTGAAAGCGGGGGTGATCCGAGTGGTCCGATACACCAGACGGCTGGCTATATAGTTCCCGTACCAAAGAAATATGGGAAAACTCGGCTGTGGTTTGACTATCGAGATCTGAACAAAGCAAGTCCCAAAGACAACTTCCCTTTGCCAAACATCCACATCCTCGTTGATAAATGTGCCACACATGAGATACAGTCTTTCGTGGATTGTTATGCTGGGTATCATCAGGTCTTAATGGATGAGGAAGATGCAGAAAAGACAACATTTACAACACCTTGGGGCACTTATTGCTACAGGGTCATGCCTTTTGGTCTGAAGAATGCCGAGGCAACTTACATGAGAGCCATGACTGCCATTTTTCATGACATGATGCACCAGGAAATCGAGGTGTATATGGACGATATGATAATCAAATCCAGAACACAGAACGACCATGTTCGAGACCTGAGAAAATTTTTGAGTGGCTGCGTAAGTATGATTTGAAGAATCCGGCTAAATGTGTATTTGGGGTTCCTCTGGCAAACTATTGGGATTTATAGTCAGCCGAAGGGGCATCGAGTTAGATCCAATGAAAATAAAGTCTATTTGGGATTTTCCTCCTCCGAAAACCAAGAAAGAGGTTACGAGCCTGCTGGGAAGGTTGAATTACATCATCCGATTCATTGCTCAGTTGACTTCCACATGTGAACCCATCTTCAAGCTATTAAAGAAAGATGCAGCAATTAAATGGATAGATGAGTGTCAAGAGGCCTTTGACAAAATAAAAGACTATCTGTCGAATCCGCCGATCTTAGTCCCACCCGAACTTGGAAGACCTTTTGTTTTTGTATTTGACAGTCTTGTAGAATTCTTTCGGCTGTATCCTCGGGCAACATGATGTGACCGGGAAGAAAGAGCAGGCAATCTACTATTTGAGTAAAACGTTCACAAGCTATGAAGCTAAATATACCTTGTTAGAAAGGACTTGTTGTGCCTTAACTTGGGTCGTCCAACAGCTTAGGCATTACCTGTTGGCCTACACCACTTACCTCATCACTAGGCTGGATCCTTTAAAGTACATATTCCAGAAGCCGATGCCCACAAAGAGGTTAGAAAAATGACAGATCTTGCTAACTGAATTTGACATAGTCTATGTCACCCGCACAGCAATGAAAGCCCAGGCTCTAGCGGATCACCTAGCTGAAAACCCTGTTGACGACGAATATCAGCCCTTAAATACTTACTTCCCGAATGAGGAGGTGAATTCAGTTAAGGTAATATCAACATGCACAAATGCTTGGAAAATGTTCTTCGATGGGGTTGTGAATGCAAAAGGTGTCGGGATTGGGGCAATTTTGATCTCACCCACTGGTCAACACTATCTAGCCACAGCCCGGCTTCGGTTTTTCTGCACAAACAACACTGTCGAGTATGAAGCCTACATTATGGGTATGAATATGGAAATCGACCAAGATGTTGAAGAACTATTGATTATGGGAGATTCAGACTTGATTATCCGACAAGCTCAGGGTGTATGGGAAACCCGGGATGTCAAGCTTATTCCATATAGGCAACATGTGGAGGATCTTAGTAAACGGTTCAAGTCAGTCGAGTTTAGGTACATTCTTCGTTTTCACAATGAGTTGGTCGATGCACTCGCTACTTTGGCGTCGATATTGCCATATTCAGGCAATCTCCACATTGACCCGTTGGAAATCCAAATCCGAGAAAGGCATGGTTACTGCAATACGGTTAAGGTAGAATCAGATGTTCAGCCATGGTATCATGATATCAAGAGATTTCTGAAAACTAAAGAATATCCTGATCAAGCTAGTGGAGACCAAAAGAGAACTATTAGATGACTTGCAAGCGGTTTCTTCTTGAGCGGCGAGGTCTTGTACAAAAGGACTCCAGATCTCAACTTGTTAAGATGTGTTGACGCCAAAGAGGTCGGAAAAATCATGTATGAAGTGCACGCAGGAGTATGTGGACCCCACATGAATGGGTATGTTTTGGCAAAGAAGATCCTTTGAGTAGGCTATTATTGGATGACTATGGAAAAGGATTGCTTCAGTTTGTCCGGAAATGTCATCAGTGTCAGGTGCACGGTGATCTGATCCATGCACCACCTATAAAACTGCATCTTATGTCAGCACCTTGGCCATTTGTTGCCTAGGGTATGGGCATCATTGGGCCGATCGAGCCAAAAGCTTCAAATGGACATAGGTTCATATTGGTCGCCATCGACTACTTTACAAAGTGGGTTGAAGCAATTACTCTTAAATCTGTCACTAAGAAAGCAGTGATAGACTTCGTGCACTCCAATATCATCTGCCGTTTTGGTATTCCTGCAACTATCATTACGGATAATGCTGCAAACTTGAATAGTTATTTGATGAGAGAGATATGCAAACAATTCAAGATAACGCATCGGAACTCTACCCCTTATCGGCCTAAAGCTAATGGTGCTGTTGAGGCAGCAAACAAGAACATCAAAATGATTTTGAGAAAGATGATCCAAAGTTCCAGGCAATGGCATGAAAAGTTGTCGTTCACATTATTGGGATACCGCACTACTGTGCGCACATCAGTCGGAATGACCCCATATCTTTTGGTTTATGGCACTGAAACCGTGATACCTACAGAAGTTGAAATCCCTTCTCTTCAGATCATTGTTGAAGCTGAGATTGAGGACGATGAATGGGTTAAAGCCCGTTTGGAACAATTAACCCTGATCGATGAAAAACGTATGACCGCAGTCTACCACGGGCAGTTGTATCAACAAAGAATGGCCCGTGCCTACAACAAGAACGTGTAGACTAGGAACTTTGAAGTAGGGCAACTCGTTTTGAGGCGTATTCTCTACCAGGAAGCAAAAAGAAAGTTTGCTCCTAACTGGAAGGGCCCATACATTATCAGAAAATTGTTGCCAAAAGGGGCGTTATACCTGGGAGACATCGAAGGAAATGACCCCGAAATAGCTGTAAATGCAGACGCAGTCAAAAGGTATTATGTCTAGTCTTACCGCAGCAACAACATTATCCGATTGGGGTGACGAAGGCTTTCATTCTCGCTACCCCAAACACTCTAATCCTTTGATAACCCTTTGAGCCGGTTACCTTTCTTTCATTACCCTCTTTGGAACTGGAAAACGTTTGTAAAAAAAATCATCCAAAACAAAAGAAAAATAAACAACAAAACAAAATGTATTCCCTGAACTATGTTCGACTTGATTTCGAAAGGATACGTAGGCAGCCTCTCTCTGGGGTTCAGTCACACCAAAATAAAAATCCAAATTCCCCCAAAAGTGAAACTGGGGCAGATATTATAATGGTTCGGCGATAATCCCGCCTGAACGGTTCCAAAGTTGTAATTTGATCCAAATTCTTTTTACCCAAACCTTGTTCAAAGTCCTTTTGATCAATCAGTGAAAGGTGTTCAAAATTGAAGAACGCAGCTGTTTGGATCCGATGCAATCAAGATGAGAAAAATAAAATGAGAGAGTCTTATTGATGAAAACCCAAGGGCACCTTAAGGTGATGGTGAGCAGAGAAACTGAAAAATGAGAGAGTCTTGTTAGTGAAAACTCGCAAAAAGCACTATTAAGGCGACGATGAGAAGAGAAATGACAGAGGTCGATTGGTGAAAACCCGCAAAGGGCGTCGTTGATCGAAAAAAGAGAATCGTTAGCAACCATTGGCACTGAAAGAGTCCTGGCAAGGTTTCCCGATTTTAAAATACGGTTCATCATGGGTTTATGAAAAGATGGATAGTTGCGCGAATCAGGTATCCAGTCCAAGAAGCATGTCATGTCTATTGAAGTCTGCATGCACTCCAGATAACTCCTTATTCCCCTCTCCGAAAGGGACACTTCTCTTTAAATTCATTTTCCCTTTCCTTTGCTTATTTTTCTTTCAATCCCTTTCGGTTTTATTTTTCTCCGAAGCTAATATAAAGAACAGATGGCGAGATTGGTTTACAGGTTTCTGCTTAAAAAAAGCCAAATCTATAGAAAAGCACCTAGCCTCAGCTGGTGCATCAAGTCGATCCCGACTGGCCATGATGGCCAATGCTCTGAAGTCAAAATTATTGAAAATGAAAGAAATCCAAAGTCAAATGCCCATAGAGGTAGAATAAGATGAAAGGGCCAAAGCCCCACACGAGTGAACCGTCATGTGAAATTTTGTAAAGTTGAGTTCCTCGGTTGTAGAAGAAAGATCAATATTCAGAAAGTCAGCAAGCAACAGAGGTTCTCGCCAAAGCGTTGGGCCGAGATCAAGTGATCAAAATAATCAAGGCCACAAAACTAACCACCGTTTCAAACTTACAATTGTTCTTTGTTTGAAAACTTAAAACAGGTGCAATCCAAAATAACCGTGTAAGAAGCAGGTGCAACCAAAAAATAAATGTGCAAGTGTTAGAAACGGCTTTGCAGCAACAATCCATAAAGTGGGAAGTTCCCTCTGAAATTCTTTCCTGCATTCATTCATTTTATTTAAAAAAAAAGAAAGAAGAAAGGAGAAAATAAAACAAAATAAAAGAGATAAGAAGAAAAATTCAAAAACAAATGGTAGCTTAGGACCCCCAATCTCTACTTTTACGCTTTTCAAACATAGGGACTCCACTCCCTAGTTGAGTTTATTTTTAGACATAGGGTCTCCACTCCCTAGTCGCCTTTTTCCAACATAGGGTCTTCACTTCCTAGTTGAGATTATTTTAGACATAGGGTCTCCACTCCCTAGTCGCCTTTTGCCAACATAGGGTCTCCACTCCCTAGTTGAGATTATTTTTAGACATAGGGTCTCCACTCCCTAGTCTCCTTTTGCCAACATAGGGTCTCCACTCCCTAGTTGAGATTATTTAAATATAGGGACTCCACTCCCTATTCGCCTTTTCCAACATAGGGTCTCCACTCCCTAATTGAGTTTATTTTTAGACATAGGGTCTCCACTCCCTAGTCTCCTTTTGCCAACATAGGGTCTCCACTCCCTAGTTGAGATTATTTTTAGACATAGGGTCTCCACTTCCCTAGTCGCCTTTTGCCAATATAGGGTCTCCACTCCCTAGTTGAGATTATTTTAGATATAGGGTCTCCCTATTCACCTTTTGCCAACATAGGGTCTCCACTCCCTAGTTGAGATTATTTTAGACATAGGATCTCCACTCCCTAGTCGCCTTTTGCAACATAGGGTCTTCACTCCCTAGTTGAGATTTTAGACATAGGGTCTCCACTCCCTAGTCGCCTTTTGCCAACGTAGGGTCTCCACTCCCTAGTCGCCTTTTGCCAACGTAGGGTCTCCACTCCCTAGTTGAGATTGTTTTAGACATAGGGTCTCCAATCTCTAGTAACCTTTTGCCAACATAGGGTCTCCACTCCCTAGTTGAGATTATTTTAGACATAGGGTCTCTACTCCCTAGTCGCCTTTCCAACATAGGGTCTCCACATAGTATAGATATAGAGCTCCACTCCCTAATCTCTTTCCCAAGGATACACAATCCTTATTTTATCGCTTTCAAATAAAGAAATAGTTTAAATTTTATTACAATAACTCACGAAATTTTCCTAGTGAAAACTGGGGCAGAAATTTTTTTTTCCGTTTGTTTGCTTTGGTGCATGAACAGGTTTTCACCGTGAGGCACAAGGTTGGAGATGGCCAAAAGAATGAGTCTCAATCCAGAATAAAGAAAAGAAGAAAAAAGAACAAAAAGAAGTGAACTCAAAGTGAAGAAGCAGAGAAAGATGCGGACTGCTCAAGATATGATTGAAGTCATAAGCTTCGCAGGTCCCGCCTTGATCCAAAAGCTGAAAAATAAACCACCATTTGCAGCTAATGAACATCAAGAATCAGATCAGAGTTTGCAGGAAAAACCAGTCAAGACTCAAGATCGAGCTTCAGCAGATTTATAGATAGGAATCTTGTAACTCGTAGTTGATAGGATTAGCTAGTTTAGCTTCTTATCTTTCATTTTGGTGTAATAAGGAGCTTAGCAAGCAATAGCAGCATCAGCAGCAACAGTGAAATCACAGCTTCCCGGTAGTCCTAGCTACCACAACTTCCAAAACTACACTAACCTGCTTCCTTTGTAACCAAGGATATGTAGGCAACCTATTAAGCAAGGTTCGGTTAAGCTCTTTTCAAAAAATGCTTCTCATGGAGTTTCAAACGGGCAAAAATCCCTCATAATTGCTCATTTTATCTTTGTCCGAAAACCCTTCGTTTTTCCGAGCAAAGAGGGGTAGCTGTGAGCACGTGAATTTTGCCCCACATGAATTACTCCTAAAGAATTAGATTTTTCTTTAAATTGTTTGCCATTTTAGGAATTATTGTAGAATTTTCTTAATTGTTCACATTTTTCTGTGCATGTTTAATTTTATTTAATTCATGAAAAATACAAAAATATATTGCATTTGCATTTAGGATTTATTTTTTATATTTTTAGGTTAAGTAGTAAATTAGTTGTTTTATAAAAATGAAAATCACAAAAAGTAACTCACTTTGCATTTTAACTCTTTAATATAGTTCTTCTTTAAATGTAGGATTTAATTAATTATTGTAAATACTATGTTGATTAATTAGTTTAATTTGGTAAGTTTTTATTTATTTATTTATTTAAAAAGTTATGTTAGTTTGTTAATTAATTTGAAAAAGGAAAAAGAAAAAAGGGGGAAGAAAACATTTAGAAATTGAAAAGAAAAGAATTAGAAGAAAGGCTGATTTTGGGCCAATTTGGTTTAGCCCAAATCAAATTCCACCCCAGACACGTTCAGTCCAGCCCAAATCCACGCCCCTAACCCGGTCTACCCTTTTTATTAACCAAACAACGCCGTTTGGAGTTCTTTAAGTTAAATCGATCTGGGCCCTCCGTTCCATCTTATCCAACGGCCCCAAATACTTTCCCCATTTTAATTAAATATGTCTGAAGCCCCTAAAGACAACCTAGAACAAACACCCCTCTTCTGTCTCTCTCATCTCCTTCGTTCCAACCCTAATTCCGCCTTCAAATTCCGCCATTCCCACCGGTTTGAAGCTCCAATCAACCCCAAAAATTCACTACACACTCCCCATAATCCCTCAAACACTAAACCACCATCAATTTCCCGAAATCTCCTCCATTGTTCTCTAATTTCAGATCTTAAATGGAACCCAGGATTCGTTCCCACCTTCGTTTCCTCATGCAAAAGGTCTGGTTTGATTTTCTCTAAAGCGTTGAAGAGATTTCGACCTGAAACAAGTGTTAGAACAACCCGACTAACACTCGTTTTTGGTTCAAATCGAAATGCCAGGAGTCCGTTCAAGTCATTTTCCGCCCGTTTATTCTAGGTATTTCTGTGCTTTCGTCGAGCACGTTTTCTTTTAGTTTATTTGATTTTTGTTGTTTAACTTTGCTTGAATTTCCATCTATTTTTTTGTTTCTTTGGATTGCTGGCTTCAGAGGCTCCTTAGAACTCTGTTGGCCCAGCTTATGGATTGACCTCCTGTTGGTTTTTGGAATCAAAACCTTGGTTTTTCGTAGGATAAAGGCCCAAAGAAAAGGGTGAGTCAGTCCGGGTTTGCAAGCCCAGGTTTGTGATTGATATTTGGGTCAACTTGACCCAGATTGGTTCATGAAGGTAAATAACAAGGGGTACAAGGGTAGTTTAGGAAAAATAATTAAGAGAATCTCTTATAACTGCTTTGGAAATTTCCTAGAAAGGGGAGAAAGGGTGTAATTTAACAAGCAGGTTAGAAATGCTGGGTTAAAAATGAATAAATTAACAATTGGAAAGGGGTGTCGCACCTCCTTTTTCCGCGTCCGCAGGGGCGCATGGGGAGTTATCTCCAATTGAAGGACATTCGAAACGGGATTTGTTTATTTGTTTCAGAGTCGCCACCTGAGAATTTTAAGGCGTCCCAAGTCACCAGTTTTAATCCCTGAATCGAGGAGAATATGACTCTGTTTGATATTCTGCGAACCAGAAATCCTGAGTAAGGAATTCTGTTAATCCGGAAGAAGGTGTTAGGCATTTCCGAATTCCGTGGTTCTAGCACGGTCGCTTAACTGTTCTTATTCTTGGCTTAATTATCTTGATTTACTAAATACCCTTTTTCTTGCTACTTGATTTTATTACCGCTTTTGTTTAGATTGTTTACAATTATATAAACGAATCACGCGTACGTATATTCGTATTATATACCTTTTATAATCATAGAGAATCGTGCCACGCATACGTGTACACAAAAAGGTTGATAATATTTTTTATATTTTTATTATAAAAAATACCATACGTTCGAAATTTAAAATAAAATTAAGAACATCGTCGCCCTTGTATGATTAAACAATGAACTGCACATCTCGAGTTTTTAGGAAATTAATTTGCTATTCTCCGAAAAATCCCTTTTATTAAATATTCGCTCGAAGTTGTGCGAACGCATAATCCGAATTGCTTTTAGAAATATAATCAGGTTACGCGAATGTATCCCTAATCATAAAAATATTCTTGATGGTAGTATAAATTTGTTTACAGATTGTTTATTATATCCACGTATTTTTATGTGAACATCATGAGAAATAAATATTCCTCTAGTCTCTAAATTCCTTGAAAAAATTTACAATTTATTGGACGTTGATCGCAAATTATATTTTTTCGCGTATGAATTATATTCCTCAAACCATTCGAATTTAAGGAGTAAAAATAAACAACGTGTGATTAATACTACCATTTAGTGAATACAATATTTACCTACCCAAATAAACAACGTGCAAATTACGTATAAAAATTGGGAAAGAATTGATGTAAGAAAGGAAGTGATATTTTCGAAGAATTTTCATTATTCTATTTGAGGCGAATGCTATTTTTATATTTTTAAAAAAATGTTATAATCTATAAACCTAATCACCTTCTACATTACTTGTTTTTAATCCAAAGTTGTAATCGTTTGGTTAATTTGTTTACGATGGTAGATAGGCATCAAGTTGATAAGAAAGGGAATTATTATACAAATCGATTCAATAAAATTTGCCTTACATGCAACATAATTGTACGTCTGAAACATTCATAAAACTCTAACCTCGTAACGAGCTATATCAAATCACCTTCCACTTATGGTTCTATATATACCTGTTATCATGCCATATATGAACGTACAACTTACATCATTCAATACACAACTAAATCAGATATTAGAATAAACTAGCAATATGGTTTTTGATATTTTCATACTATTCTTTATTCAACTAGCAATGCCACAAGGCTTAATTAATGGCCAATCTTTATGCCATATTTTCCTATCTTGGCAATCCAATCATAACTATGCTTTTAATGAGATTCCGAAATAGGCAACATTATTACTACGCTCATACGAATTTCAAAAGAGAAATGATCAACTAATAGTTATTCTATCAAGCATATTACTATATTAATCAGTATGAAACAAAACTGAAATTTAAAATAATGAACTTAGACGAATGGAAAACAGAATTATAATTCCCAAGCTTCATTTATTTGTCATGTTGAAGCTTTTCACAACATGAGTTTAAAAGATATGTACCTGGAAATGAAGGTAGAAGGAGTAAATTTCAGCAGTAATAGCAGCAACAAAACACCGGCAGAATATACCAATAACACAGCAGGTCTGAACAAGACCCGTTAACCCAGATGAACAGTGACAGAAATTTGAGAAAAATTTCAGATTTAAACCGAACAATATCCACAGACAAACAACGGATAGATTTTTGAAAAATAACATTTCAGATTTCAGTTTCTTTCTTCTATCTGTTTCAGCTTTCAGTTTCTTTCTTCTATCTGTTTCAGATTCCTATTTCTGATTTTTCTCTTAAGTTTTCCTCTCTTAATTTCTGTCCAGATTTTCTCCTATATGGTTCTGTGTATTCCTCCAGATTTTTTTTCTCTCTCTTTTCTCTTAATGTCTCTCTTCTGTGTATTCAAAAATCTCTCTCTAAAATCTCATCCAATCCCCTCTATCTTATACAGGTCTGCCTCTCTTTTTGCAGCCTACTATCTGGACCCCCTTCTTTCTTTTAAAAATCAGAAAATCCCACTAAAATTCTGCTTTTACTACTTTAAATCCCATTAAGTGAACTTTTCCTGATTTCCAGCATTTCCATTACCCTTTGTTTCCCATTATTTCATTAAACTAAAAGCCATTAACACTCCACTATTAGCACACTACTATTATCATATTACCCTCACTGTTTCATTCCAGAAATACCCCTGAAAATCCCTTAATATTACTGTTATTACTGCCCCAGACCAAAACTGCCTAAACCTTAACAAAATTATCTGAATTAAACTGTTTAGCAGCTAATAACCAATTCCTAAATCAAACAAACATTCTGTTTTTTCACTGATAGCTAATTGATCTAACAAACCCAATGTCTAATAGCTACTGGATAAAAGCTAAATTCAGATTGAACACTGATCTTGCATACAAACATAATAACAATATACAGAACTCAACAGAACATTTCAACTGAAATTCAAAACTGAACAAAGAGCAACAAATGCAGGCATTGTCAGTATTGACACTGCCCTGAACTTAATGCTCAGAAATCAACATACATAACACCTATTTGATGAACTTACTGATTTGCAAACAAACATGATTTAATTTACGATACTAATCAACTGACTATCTACAATGATTGTCAACAAACAATCCATAAAAATAGAAACAGATTGTTTCAATCAGTATTATCATAAACAAGAATTCATAATATAACTAATCGATGAACTTAATCGAGTCGATTACACACATTGTAAATAATCGCAACCAACAGAAACAATTCATATTTTGATCAAGTAGACGGGTATGAGACAGAATCACAGAATTAAACAAACAAAAATATGAAAAATTACACAGACAACTAAAATAGGCAACAATATATGTAGTAAACAAAAGAAAAATAGGAAAAAATACCTCGGAATCTTTCAATTATGTGGACCCAAACTTGACTTTGAATTCAGACCTTTTTTGAAATCAAACAGACCTTAGTCGAAGTATTTTCAACTGTAAATACTTCGACTAAGGTCGATTAGACCCCAATCTTCTATTTAATTCGGGCAAATTCCATGTTTTTGAAATTTTTAGGGGTTCTGATTCTTGGATCTTAAATTCGAACACTTCTGGGCAGATTCGAAGGGAACCAAAGATGACACAAGGGTGAGGGAGGCCTAGGGGTCATTTGGTGTTAGTTTGGAAGGAATCTGAGTGAGTTCATATTTGGCTTGAACCTTCAAAAGAAGATCCGAAGAGTTCTGAGGTGATTCGAACCAAACCAACACCAGATCCACAACGAGGGTAGTTAGGGGAAGCTATGGTGTTAATTTGGGGCTGGTTGGTTTAGATTTGAGTTTGGCTCGAATCTTCAAATGAAGATTCGAGAACCTTCAGGAGGATTCGAGCCAAGTGGCTAACATATTTGGATAGAGGATGGTCAGGGGGTTCCGGGGTGTTAAGGTGGTGACCGGCGACGTTGTTGCCGCCGGGTTTCAGGCAATGGGGAATGAGGGCGGCTAGGGTTAGGGTGTGTTTTTCCGGAGATGATGATGAACAGTGGAGAGGGGGGTGTTTAGTTAGGGGGCCGGGGTAGGGATTTGGATTTATATAGGGATGGGGTGGATTGATACTGGCCGTTAGATCAGGCAGAATGGATGGCCAGGATCTATATGCTTACATGAACGGCGTCGTTTTGGTTTAGTTGGGGAATGGGTCGGCCCGAGTACTGGATCGGGTAGGGATCACGGGTTAGGTCAAAATCTTGGGAACCCTTGGATCAGAAGTAATGAACGACCCCGATCTATTGCAACCATACGACGCCCTATGGTTTGCATTTGTAATTAAATGACCGGGCATCATCAAACGGCGTAGTATTTTCCCTATACTACGTCGTTTGATGGTTTTTGGGTTGACTGACTTGGGCTGGGTAAAATGTATTGTTTTGGGCCTGAATATTTTTGTCAAATAAATGGCCCAGTCCGTTTTTCTTTACATTTTAATCAACTCATTTCAATTTCCAATTTTATTCTTTAATTATTAAAATCCTAATTAAAATTATAAAAATAAAATTACTCTTAAAAAATATTAATTACTTTTAACAACTATTAACACATAGACAAAACATTAATAACACAGTGAAACATTTAAAATAGAATAAATGCATATTTTGTTTTGTGATTTTATTTTAATTAACTCTTAAATGCATAATTAAATCCTAATTATGAATGCAACATGTGTTTTTTATTTTATTTTTCATTGTAACAAACAAAGTAGACATTTACGGACATAACACAAATATTTAATAAATGCCACTCAAATTCTAAAAATTGCACACCAAGCAAAAAATTGTTTTATCATTACTTTTTTTTTTATTTTGTTTTGGAGTAATTTTCGTGAGGCAAAAATCACGTGCTCACAGCTGCCCCTCTTTGTGCGGAAACTCGAAGAGTTTTCGTGCAAAGATAAAGTGAGCGGATACGAGCGATTTTTGCCCGTTCAAATACTCCGTGGGAAGCATTTTTTGAAAGATTTGACCGAACCTTTGCTTCAAAGGTTTCCTACATATCCTTGGCTATAAAGGAATCAGGTCAATGTAGTTCGGGAAACTTTGGGTAGCTGGGACTACCATGGGACTGTGAAGTTACTGCTGTTTTGTGCTGCTTTTACTGCTTGCTGACCTCCTTATTACACCTTGCTTCAAAGGTAAAACAAAAGCTAAACTAGACTATGGTATATGAATTACAGAATCTTATCTAGATCATGCCCTTGCGTTTCTTGTTGTCTTGATGTCTTGGTGACTTTTGGACATCTTTTGCTTCTGACTTGTTCTGCATTTCCTTTCATTGTGTCCCGTATTTCCTTTATTTGTTTGGGACTTCTTGTTGTTCTTGCTGGGGATTTGGTTGGAATCCTCTGCTTTATTGACTTTACGTGTGCTCCTTTCTCACATGGGCGGGCTTTTGACTTTACCCGTAATGTCAAACTATATTGCCATTCTGTTCTTCAGGTGGGCGCCTGACTGCTGATCCTTCAATTGTATTTCCTTATTCTCCAGGTGGATGCCTGATTGCCTTTTCGATCCTTCATCCTTGTTATCCAGGTGGACGCCTGACTTCTTCTTAATTTTTTTTCATCCTCATTCTCCAGGTGGACGCCTGATTTCTTCTTTATTTATTCATCCTCATTCTCCAGGTGGACGCCTGACTTCTTCTTTAATTTTTCATCCTCATTATCCAGGTGGACGCCTGATTTCTTCTTTAATTCTTCATCCTCATTCTCCAGGTGGACGCCTGACTTCTTTTTAATTCTTCATCCTCATTCTCCAGGTGGACGCCTGACTTTTTTATCTCTCATCCTCATTCTCCAGGTGGACGCCTGATTTCTTCTTAAATTCTTCATCCTCATTCTCCAGGTGGACGCCTGATTTCTTCTTTAATTTTTCATCCTCATTCTCCAGGTGGACGCCTGACTTCTTCTTAAATTCTTCATCCTCATTCTCCAGGTGGACGCCTGATTTCTTCTTTAATTTTTCATCCTCATTCTCCAGGTGGACGCCTGATTTCTCCTTTAATTCTTCATCCTCATTCTCCAGGTGGATGCCTGATTTCTTTTTAATTCTTCATCCTCATTCTCCAGGTGGACGCCTGATTTCTTCTTTAATTTTTCTTGTCCTCATTCTCCAGGTGGACGCCTGATTTCTTCTTTATCTCTTCATCCTCATTCTCCAGGTGGACGCCTGATTTCTTCTTCAATTTTTCATCCTCATTCTCCAGGTGGACGCCTGACTTCTTCTTAAATTCTTCATCCTCATTCTCCAGGTGGACGCCTGATTTCTTCTTTAATTTTTCATCCTCATTCTCCAGGTGGACGCCTGATTTCTCCTTTAATTCTTCATCCTCATTCTCCAGGTGGATGCCTGATTTCTTTTTAATTCTTCATCCTCATTCTCCAGGTGGACGCCTGATTTCTTCTTTAATTTTTCTTGTCCTCATTCTCCAGGTGGACGCCTGATTTCTTCTTTATCTCTTCATCCTCATTCTCCAGGTGGACGCCTGATTTCTTCTTCAATTTTTCATCCTCATTCTCCAGGTGGACGCCTGACTTCTTCTTAAATTCTTTATCCTCATTCTCCAGGTGGACGCCTGACTTCTTCTTAAATTCTTCATCCTCATTCTCCAGGTGGACGCCTGATTTCTTCTTAAATTATTCATCCTCATTCTCCAGGTGGACGCCTGACTTCTTCTTAAATTCTTCATCCTCATTCTCCAGGTGGACGCCTGATTTCTTCTTTAATTTTTCATCCTCATTCTCCAGGTGGACGCCTGATTTCTTCTTGAATTCTTCATCCTCATTCTCCAGGTGGACGCCTGATTTCTTCTTGAATTCTTCATCCTCATTCTCCAGGTAGACGCCTGATTTCTTCTTTAATTTTTCATCCTCATTCTCCAGGTGGACGCCTGATTTCTACTTTAATTCTTTCTCCGGGTGTTTCCTGACACAAATGTTGTTTTTTCCCCTGTTTCAAATTAAAGAAAACTTCGTTAGTTTAAAACAGGGTGGTTAACTGGGGCATTCTTGCCGACGGTGGGGCTTCTCTTCGTCTTGTTTTATTGCCGTGGAATGGTTGAAAAGACTGTTATGTCCTTGTAATTGATCCTTAACTATAGGATCCCCAACTGTATGTTTTCCTTCAAACCTTTTTAACCGTAATCATATGTCTCTCCTGACATTGCTGATCCGCTTTTGATTCCACTTTTCTTACACCTATATCTTATTATTTTTTATTACCTCCTGCCCATCATGGCCGTATTTTTGTCCTATGCAACTTTGAATTTTTGTAGTATACCTTGACATTCCTTCTTATTTGTTTGGAACAAAGCTCATCTCAAAAGCTTTTAGAAGAGTAAGATTATTAGTGACGAAAACATGACGATTTCGACAATCTAAAATGAAAAGAAAAATCCAAATTTGGATGACTGATGGAGAAAAAATAAAGGACTTATCTGATTGGAGTTACTGACACCAATGATCATGGTATGCATTTTGGATTAATCAACCCAGTCTTTTAACCAACCTCTTTTCAATTGTTTCATTTTGTTTTCCCAAATTTTCCACAACCCAATTTTCTTTTGCCAATTTACAAACCTTATTTGGGTCGCTGTATCTAAAAGAGTTTTCACCGGCAAACCTTCCTCATTTGTTAATTTTTTTTTCTTTTTGCCTTATGGTGCCTGCGAAGGTTTTCACCAATAAGACTCTCTCATTTTACTTTCTCTCAACTTTCGTCGTCTCATGGTGCCCGTGTGGGTTTTCACCTATAAGACTCTCTCATTTTTACTTTCTTTTCTTGTTTGGATCAGAGTGTTATGAACCATCTTCATTTGCTCGACTCGGCATTTTCTAAGATTGGTCGAAAGGTCTTTTTGGTATGGGGTTGGAATGGAAAGGTATCAAAAGTTAAACAGTTTTGATATGGGTTTACAATTACAACTCTTGGAATCTTTTTCTTATTTCCAATATAATTCCTGCCCCAGTTTCTTGATTGGGGTCTCTTGATGTTTCTTTTTGTGCACATTATGCATATCGTGCACCCTATGACCGAGCCGTGAGGCGCCTACGTATCCTTCTTGAGGAATCAGGTCAAACGTAGTTCACTAAATAATAGTGATTTTTTTTTAAAACAATTATATTTTTCATATTTGATTTCCATTGATTCCAAGAGAGGGTAGGAAAGAAACAAATGTGGCTTAAAGGGGAAGCAAAAGGGTATAGTGTTTGGATAGCAGAATAAATTGCCTTTGTCATTCCAATCTTCGAAATAATTTAATAATTATACCAAAAAATCATGCATAATATCTCTTTACCGCATCAGAATTGATAGCCATGTCTATGCATTTGCCTTCAATATCTGTTAAACATAATGCACCATTGGATAATACTCTGGTCACGATGAATGGTCCTTGCCAATTCGGGGCAAATTTGCCTTTTGCCTCAACCTGATGTGGAAGAATACGTTTCAGCACATGTTGACCCACTTCAAACTTCCGGGGACGCACCTTTTTGTTGTATGTTCTTGCTATTCTTCTTTGATACAATTGGCCATGACATACTACGGCCAATCGTTTTTCATCAATCAAGTTTAACTGTTCCAGACGGGTTTTGACCCATTCATCATCATCAATCTTTGCTTCGGCGATGATCCGAAGGGAAGGAATTTCAACTTCTGCAGGAATCACTGCTTCAGTGCCATATACCAACAAATAAGGAGTTGCTCCTACTGAAGTGCGAACAGTAGTGCGATATCCCAATAATGCAAATGGTAGTTTTTCGTGCCATTGTCTTGAACCTTCTACCATTTTTCGAAGTATCTTCTTTATGTTTTTGTTGGCTGCCTCGACTGCTCCATTCGCCTTGGGCCGATATGGGGTAGAGTTGCGATGTGTAATTTTAAACTGTTGACATACTTCCTTCATTAAGTTACTGTTAAGATTAGCACCGTTATCTGTGATGATCACCTTTGGGATTCCGAATCGACATATGATATTTGAGTGGACAAAATCGACCACAACTTTCTTGGTCACTGATTTGAATGTTTTGGCCTCAACCCATTTGGTAAAATAATCAATGGCTACCAGAATGAACCTGTGCCCATTGGATGCTGCAGGCTCAATTGGTCCAATCACATCCATGCCCCAAGCGACGAAGGGCCATGGTGCCGACATTGTGTGCAACTCGGATGGTGGAGAATGAATTAAATCCCCGTGTATCTGGCATTGATGACACTTGCGCACAAAACTGATACAATCTCGCTCCATGGTAAGCCAATAGTAACCAACTCGGAGAATTTTCTTTGCCAATACATATCCACTCATGTGGGGTCCACAAACTCCCGAATGTACTTCAGACATGACAGCCATAGCTTGTCTGGCATCTATGCATCTTAATAATCCAAGATCTGGTGTTCTTTTAAACAAAACTCCTCCGCTTAAGAAGAATCCATTTGCCAATCGCCTAATGGTCCTCTTTTGATCTCCTGTGACTTGTGCGGGATATATCCCCATTATGATATACTCCTTGATGTCGTGGAACCATGGTTCACCATAAAATTCTTCTTCAACCATATTGCAATAAGCATGCTGATCGTGGACTTGAATATGTAGTGGATCCACATAAGCTTTGTCTGGATGGTGCAACATTGATGCCAAGGTAGCCAATGCATCGGCAACCTCATTATGGATCCTTGGAATATGCCGGAACTCTACTGATTGAAACCGCTGACAAAGATCATGTAGACATTGTCGGTATGGTATGAGCTTCAAGTCTCGGGTTTCCCATTCTCCTTGAATTTGATGTACCAGAAGATCTGAATCTCCCATGACTAAGATTTCCTGGATACCCATGTCTGCGGCTAGCTTTAACCCTAAAATACAAGCTTCATATTCAGCCATATTATTGGTGCAATAAAATCGTAGTTGAGCCGTAACAAGATAGTGGTGCCCTGTTTCAGAAATGATTACAGCTCCTATCCCGACTCCTTTCATGTTAGCAGCCCCATCGAAGAAAAGTTTCCAGCCATGTTTTTCAATTTGCTCGATCTCATCGATATGCATTATTTCTTCATCCGGAAAATAGGTTTTCAATGGCTCGTGCTCCTCGTCGACCGGGTTTTCAGCTAAATGATCAGCCAGTGTTTGGGCTTTCATTGCAGTCCGAGTCACATAGATGATGTCAAATTCTGTGAGCAATATCTGCCACTTTGCAAGTCTCCCTGTTGGCATAGGCTTTTGAAAAATATATTTCAATGGATCCAGACGCGAAATGAGGTAAGTAGTGTAGGACGACAAATAGTGTTTCAACTTCTGAGCTACCCACGTTAGGGCGCAACATGTCTTTTCCGGATGAGTATACTTAACCTCATAAGCTGTGAATTTCTTGCTAAGGTAGTAGATGGCCTGTTCTTTTCTTCCGGTGAGGTCATGTTGCCCCAATACACAACCAAATGAATTTTCCAAGACCGTCAAATAAAGAATCAGAGGTCTTCCTAGCTCCGGTGGGACCAGCACGGGTGGGTTCGACAAGTATCCTTTTATCTTATCAAATGCTTCTTGACACTCATCGGTCCATTTGACCACAACATCCTTTTTCAACAATTTGAAAATAGGCTCACAGGTTGTCGTGAGCTGAGCAATAAACCTGCTGATGTAATTCAACCTCCCTAACAAACTCATTACTTCAGTTTTATTCCTTGGAGGTGGCAATTCTTGGATGGCATTGATTTTTGATGGGTCTAGCTCGATGCCTCGCCGACTGACTATGAATCCCAGCAACTTTCCAGATGGAACTCCAAATACGCATTTGGCAGGGTTAAGCTTGAGGTTGTACCTGCGAAGTTTTAAGAGGAATTTCCTCAAATCCCCAACGTGGTCGGCCTGATGCTTTGATTTTATGATCACATCATCCACGTATACTTCAATCTCCTTGTGTATCATATCATGAAACACTGTGGTCATTGCTCTCATGTAAGTTGCCCCGGCGTTTTTTAAACCGAATGGCATTACTCGGTAGCAATAAGTTCCCCATGGTGTGATGAATGTTGTCTTTTCTGCATCTTCTTCATCCATTAGAATTTGATGATACCCGGCATAACAATCCACGAAAGATCCTATCTCATGCTTGGCACAATTATCGATCAAAATATGGATATTGGGTAATGGGAAATTATCCTTTGGACTTGCTTTGTTGAGATTGCGGTAGTCGACGCATACTCTAATTTTGTCGTCTTTCTTTGGTACAGGAACGATATTAGCTAACCAAACAGGATATCGAGTGACTCGAATGACCTTTGCTTCCAACTGTTTGGTGATTTCTTTCTTAATTCTCACACTCATATCAGGCTTGAATTTTCTCAGCCTCTGCTTGACAGGAGGCACCATTGGATCGGTGGGCAATTTGTGAACCACTAAATCAGTGCTCAAGCCCGGCATATCGTCATATGACCATGCAAAAACATCTTTGAATTCTATGAGTGCTTTAATTAACTCTTCTCGGATCCTTGGTTCAAGATGGACACTTATTTTAGTTTCCCGGATATTATTCGTGTCCCCTATGTTGATGTCTTCGGTATCACTCAGGTTAGGTTTGGTTTTTTCCTCAAAGTGAATTAACTCTTTACTAATCTCTTCAAAAGCCTCATCTTCATCATATTCTGATTCATAATCACAATATATTTCTTGAATTATTATTTCGGAACCAGATTGATTTTTAAGACTGGGCTGAGGATTCCTCATGCATGCCATATCACTAGAGCCAGCATAAAAAGAACTGTACAGAAAAAGAAGAAAAGGAAAAGAAAACTATCAGGAATGATAATGAAAAAAAGAAACTGTATTTTATTGGATGATGAAAGATAACAAGGTTTGCACACTTCAAACAAACTGTAAGATAAGCATTGGGATTACAACCCTGAGGTAACCCAAACAAACTGAAGGAAAATCAAAAATAAACTACCAAGACTCCTTTCAAATGGGGAGAGGAGTGACTTTCCAATTATTAAGCTTTGTTTCTGGCCCAACGAATTGAACTTCTGCGTTGCTACAACCTTCCCCGCTTTCCACCATATTCACATCGTTAAACAATTTCTCGAATCTTTCAATTAATTCCTCCTCAGGATTGACCAGGGATTTAGGAATTGTTGTTATCGGGCGATTTTTAGCATCGGTCTTGACAAAAGAATTTGATAGATGTGGGACTGGTTTTGGAATAACCCATGCTTTTTGTTTCAGCTTTCTGGCCTTTCTCACGTCGGCGACAGTGGGTATGAATCCCAAACCAAATGTTCCCCAGTTCTCGGGGAGAGATACTGGTTGTATAATTCCTTGCAAAGATGAGCCCAGACCTTTGCCGGGTATAAAATCATTTTTTAACATTTCATAGGCTACCATGACTGATGCAGAGGTTATCTTTGGATTCGGAAGGTACTTCCCCTCTAGAATTTTCTCTACCGACACTGTGTCGGACACCTGGTAAACCCATGGTCCCTGGTCATTCTCTATTCCTTCGACCGGTACGATCGCACTGCTGTGAGCATTTAAACTTTCTTCCCCATGCACAACTATTTCTTGATGATCCCATTCAAACTTGACCGCCTGGTGTAGTGTTGACGGGACTGCTTTAGCAGCATGGATCCATGGTCGACCCAACAACAGATTATAAGAAACAGTTATGTCCAGTAATTGAAACTCCATCGTGAATTCAACCGGCCCTATTGTCAGTTCCAACACTATGTCGCCAAATGAATCTCTGCTTCCACCGTCAAAACCCCGTACGCAAATACTATTCTTCTGGATCCTCTCCTCTTTGATTTTCAATTTCCTTAAAGTGGAAAGAGGGCAGATGTTTGCACTTGACCCTTTGTCAACCAATACCCGGGTTACTACGGAGTTTTCACATTTCACGGTGAGGTAAAGAGCTCTGTTGTGCTCAGTCCCTTCCACAGGCAATTCATCATCAGAAAATGTAATTATGTTCGCCTCAAAGATTCTGTTGGCTATTTTTCCCAAATGATTTAGAGAGATTTTATCGGGAACGTGAGCCTCATTCAGGATTTTCATCAAAGCCAGACGGTGCTCCTCTGAATGGATCAGTAATGACAACAATGAAATTTGAGCGGGCGTCTTCTTCAGTTGATCCACAACAGAATAGTCATGGAGCTTTATTTTTCTTAAAAACTCTTCCGCTTCTTCTTCCGTCACAGCTCTCTTTATTGGTATTGGATTATTTTTAGTTTTTCTTAACTCTTCGGGAGTAAAACATCTTCCCGAACGAGTCAAGCCTTGCACCTCACAGACTTCTTCCTTGACTTCTTTTCCCTTGTACATTACAGTCACCCGTTCATAGTTCCATGGAATGGCCTTATTGTTGATCACTGGTAGCTGGGTTACAGGTTTGATAATAACCCGATCCATACGGGCTCCTTCCACGAATATAATGGGTTTGCTGGCAACCCCTAGTACTATCACTTTCGGCCTTTCTTGCTTTGTGGCTACTTTGCTTGAAGATCACTTCTCGACTACCACAGATGGTTCATCATCATTTATGTTTTGCTTAGGTACTGACTTCTCCTCTGTTAACTGCTTATCCGGCTTGGCTTCATGAGACCTGATCATCATGACGGTTTGTAAAGGCTTCTTTGTCTCCCCATCAACCTGTACTATTTCTATCATATTAGCCTCTTGATGGGCTGACATTGGATTTCTGTTAATATTGGGAGCTTCAGGGGTTTGAACCTCGATTTTGTTAGTATCAATCAGCTTTTGTATTGCATTTTTAAATGCCAGCATTTTTCTGTATCATGGCCTGGTGTACCGGAACAATACTCACAGCTAATGGTGTAGTCCAGATTCTTTGGAGCAGGATTGGGTAGCTTGGATTGTATTGGTCTTAGCATGTCCAGCTGTCTCAGCCTGTGGAACAGACTAGTGTAGGACTCTCCCAATGGAGTGTAGGTTTTCTTTTTCTGTTCCCTTTCTCCCCTGAATGCTGGCCTAGGCCTGAAACCTGGTCCGGGATAGGCTCGTGGGTAAGTACCTGGTATGACAGGAGCACGCCAGTTAGCGTGTGCAGGTGGATGATTATATGCTTGTGCATGGTTGATGGAAAAATGAGGTTCCGAAGGGTGATAGTAGTGTTGAGATGAATTGTGGTGGTAAGTTGATTGGCGAGCTCGTTGTTGATTATAGTAAGGTGGTGAACCTCTGGGTCCCGACCAAATTCCTGAATCAACTACCGTTGCTTCCTCTCTATTCTTTCTTCCGATTCCTCCTACCCCGCCTTGAATAGATTGAGTAGTTGCCTTAATTGCTGAATAGCTCATGATTTTATTTGTCTTGAGGCCTTCTTCCACCATACCTCCCATCTTCACTACTTCATTGAATGATTTCCCTACCGCTGAAACCAAATGGGCATAGTAAGTTGGTTCCAAGGCTTGAAGGAAGTAGTCTACCATTTCACTCTCCTTCATAGGAGGATCCACTCTTGCTGCCTGTTCTCTCCACCGGAAGCCATACTCTCTGAAACTTTCATTATGTTTTTTCTCAAATTTTGTCAAAGATAGTCGATCTGGGATGATTTCCAGATTGTATTGGAAATGGTATGCAAATGCCTGTGCCAGGTCATCCCAGGTGTACCATCTCCCATGGTCCTGGCGTGTATACCACTCCAAAGCTGATCCGCTTAAACTTTGACTGAAGTATGCCATTAATAATTCATCCTTTCCCCCAGCTCCTCGCATCTTGATGCAGAAACCCCTTAAGTGGGCTACTGGGTCACCGTGCCCATTGTATAAGTCAAATTTAGGCATTTTGAAGCCAACTGGCAATTGCACATTTGGGAATAAGCATAAATCTTTGTAGGCCACACTGACCTGTCCTCCTAACCCTCGCATGTCTCGGAACAATTGTTCTAGGCTTTTGACCTTTCTGAACATCTCTTCTTGTTCAGCATTTTTGACTGGTTTGTCAATTTCGGTTGGGAGGTCAAAACGAGGAGTAGTTGAATGGATTTCGGAGGCCTTGAAGGTGGGCTCTGGGGGGTAATATTGATTGTCCTGGGCCTGGAATATGGGCTCACTAGGAGATTTGTGGAATGTAGCCGGGGGAGGTGCTACGAAAATAGGAGTCACTGGTGGAGGAAAGTATGGAACTGGTTTAGGAAGGGGAGACTGCGGTGTCTGAGAGGTGGTGCCTCGGTAGTGTTGGTAGATGGGGAAATTTGGGGATAATTCAGTGGTAAGATTATCCTGAGTTTGGGCCATTGATGGAGCAGGGTTAGTTGGGTAAGATGGGGGTGACTGCCCTGTAGACCAGGCCTGGTACATCTCAGCCATTTGCTGCTTGAGTTTAAACATCTCTTCTTTCATTTTCCCGACATCCATCTCCTCTATCTCAATACCTGTGTCAACATCTGGGATAGACATACTTTCGGGTATTGGTCCTTTTGATCTCGTGTGATAATGATAATATGCCAGTATACTCTTTAGAGAAACTAACTGCTTGAATTCTGGAAAATGGACAAACTTGTTAGTTTTGAGAGTTTAACACATATATAATTACACGTTGAGATGCAATGCTCCTAGACAGATAACCCATTTCTATTATGCATTTACTCGGTTGCTTGCGTTATCCCAGCTTTTCTTGGTCTTTTATTGTTGTTCACTCTTATTTTATTTTCTTATATACATTTTTATTGTATTGTGGTCGAATCTTATAGAGATTGCCTACGTATCATGCCCCCGCATGAATCAGACCTTGCGTAGTTCGGACATAAGGCAAACACTTTTATTCATTATACAAAGATGGAACAGACATTACATTTGAAAACCTTTATAAGAAAATGGTTTGAAACACACACACTCAAATCAAAATAAAAGATACAACTCTTAACATCTCACAACATGCCCCACTTTCCACTTTTGTTGTCAATCATTGGATTATCTGCTCAATGTGGGGCTTGACCTGGATGACCTCCCAGCGTACGATACATCCTTTCCAACTCCATTGCTAGATGACGGGCAAAAATGGGTGCATGCTCTGTAAACCTTTCATAATCCATTCCTTGGCAGTTTACATAACTTTGAGAGGTATAGACCGCCAGGTCGTGGATTTGTGCCCTGAAATCTTGGAGACGTTGGTCTTGGTTCCGCAATTGCTGCTGGCGAGTGGTGGCTATATCTCTGACACGGTCCTCACGATCTAAAGCTGACTCTAACTGAGCTCGGAGTCTGGCCAGATCGAGTCTTGCCTGCGCTCTTTCTCTGTCGATGTCTGCTTGTTGATGTTCTTTGTTGTATCTTCTCGCCTCTTCCAGTTGTGCACGAAGTTGGTCTTCTGAACGTATCCAATGGTCTTTTTCCTTTTTGAATTGTGCCCTGTCTTCTTCGGATTGCCTTACTTGGCGTTCCTTATTAGATCTGGCTTCTTCGTTTAATTGTTGGATTCTTTCTTTAGCTTTGCTCAACGCCCTTTCGTTTTCTGCAAGAATGGAATCATAATCTTGCATTCTTTCAAAAAGATTGGCGATGGTTTTTTTATCCTTCCAACTCCTCATTGGTGTTTCAGAAGCTCTTTTCATTTTTTGAAATCGAGCGTGAAGATTTTCATTCTCACAAGCTAAACTCTTCTTCTCGCCTTCGGCTTCTTGTGCTTGCAAATCTTTCTCCAGACTGAGGCTCCTCAGATTTTCCTTTAGGGCATGGATAGTTGCTTTGTACCCTTTTTCCTTTTCTCCCCACATCAACCGCTCTTGGATTTTATCATTAAAGTTTTGAACATGGGGTCTTTTTTTTGGCCTTCTTAGCTCGGGTTCTGGTACATCATCCATGCGAGACCGTTTCTCAAACCACCTTGCATATCCAGGATTTATCTCACCCCTTGTAGCGTCTGGGACTTGAGTATCACTTTTCAAGTATCGACATCCATTCCACATCTGCTGAATTAGAGCCTCGGGAATAGTGGCTTCCGGGTGTAATTCGATTACTTACATACTCAAATCTTCATCATCAGGAACTACTTGGTATCTCCCTAGTTGTCTTAGAACTCTTAGTGGCGCATATGGCTGGATGCTTCTCAATCCCAATAGTAGCAAATAAATACTTGAGGTTGACATGTGTATCACTTCCCTCATCGGGAGCCATCCCAAAGTCCACTCAATTTGATTTTGCTATTAAAGCCCTTAGATGAGATACCCATGCTTCTATCCCTTCTGGGGACTTATAATCTTTTATTCTTTCCTCATAACTCTCGATGAAATTATCATTGCTTGGCCCATACTGTATGATCTTGGGCTGATGTTGGAGATGTTCAATCACCCACATTTGCAACAAAATTTTGCATCCTTCGAAGACTTTTGCTCCTGATTTACATAAAGTCAACGCCCGATAAATGTCTGAGAGAATGATTGGGACAAGGGTATGATTTTCCTTGGTGGTGAGGACCTGCACAACTTTCGCGGTGCGAATATCAATTGTTCGCTCTTTGTTTGGGAAGAGCATGATTCCTAGAAAAGCCACTATGAAGGCGAAGCGACGGTGAATCTGCCAGGTGTCTTTGTTTTGCTTGTTAGTAAGGCCTTTCTCATGAATTTCAAATCCATCTGGCTTTCCGAACCTTGAATACAAGAAGTTGAAAGAACAACATCCGTTGATGACATTGCTTTTCCTGATTTGATTACTGATGTTCAGAAGACCGAAGTATCGATGTACCGAGGGAGCCTTTGTGAATATCAGGTTTTGATTTCTTAGACTTCCGTCAAAACCAGCATATCCAGCTATCTCCTCTAATGTAGGAGTAAGCTCGAAATCAGAAAAATGAAAGACATTGTGAACAGGGTCCCAAAAAGTTACTAACGCCGCAATCAGATCATCACGTGGTTTAACTTTCATAATATCCGTGAGATTTCCCAAATGCTTGACGACCCATTTTTGACCATCTTCGCCTAACTCATACCACCACATTTGAAGCTGAAATAGAAACTCGTCTGTATTTGTGGATGAGGGGTTTTGTGTGGTGCTCATTTTGTATCTGAAATTTAATTTTAATAAAATCAAGACTCATTTTGAAAATATATACTAAAAAAATCATTTTCAATTTTTATTTATTAAACACTTTTTATTTCAAGATTTAAAACTATTTTTGGGAATTTCTTAAAACAACCCATTTTATTCCTCGGCCCTCCCAATGATTTCGATTAAGCTGGTCAACAAGCAAATCCGAGGCAAATGAATGCACAGGTAGCAAGTAGGATGCATCAGGATGGTCTTTTTATTTCGGGTTCACCTGTCCTAGACAGACCCAACCCCTGTGTTGAGTCTCCAAGGCCAAATGTACATGATGCAAATAGACGTTCCTACTAGGGATCCGGTACATGGCTGGGTTATTCTAGGTGAAAAACCTGAGGCATATTGTTCTAAACCTGGCTCACCCAAACGAACAGTTTGAGCCGAAGTGGGGGCAACGTACCGGGAGCACGAAAGTCTACCCGGCCTAGTTACTTGTCCCAACTTCGTCTTATTTGGTATGACCTTTAACAGAAAGGTGGGCCACGCGCACGTGTGCACCATAAATTCAGAAGACTCAGAAAGAAGGGGGTTTCGTAGCAATTGTATATGCATAATTCAAATAATATTAAAGCAGTAAAAATATTATTTAGCATATTGGGCATATATCATGTAAAATCAGATAATAAATAAAGCCAACTATAACAGTTATTTTAAGCTCGAATTCTTAAACCCTGAACCAGTGGTTCTGGGTTACATTTTATCCCCAGCAGAGTCGCCAGAGCTGTCGCACCTCCTTTTTCCACACCCGCGGGGGCGCATGGGGAGTTATCTCCAATTGAAGGACATTCGAAACGGGATTTGTTTATTTGTTTCAGAGTCGCCACCTGGGAATTTTAAGGCGTCCCAAGTCACCAGTTTTAATCCCTGAATCGAGGAGAATATGACTCTGTTTGTTATTCTGCGAACTAGAAATCCTGAGTAAGGAATTCTATTAATCCGGAAGAAGGTGTTAGGCATTTCCGAATTCCGTGGTTCTAGCACAGTCGCTTAACTGTTCTTATTCTTGGCTTAATTATCTTGATTTACTAAATACCCTTTTTCTTGCTACTTGATTTTATTACCGCTTTTGTTTAGATTGTTTACAATTATATAAACGAATCACGCGTACGTATATTCGTATTATATACCTTTTATAATCATAGAGAATCGTGCCACGCATACGTGTACACAAAAAGGTTGATAATATTTTTTATATTTTTATTATAAAAAATACCATACGTTCGAAATTTAAAATAAAATTAAGAACATCGTCGCCCTTGTATGATTAAACAATGAACTGCACATCTCGAGTTTTTAGGAAATTAATTTGCTATTCTCCGAAAAATCCCTTTTATTAAATATTCGCTCGAAGTTGCGCGAACGCATAATCCGAATTGCTTTTAGAAATATAATCAGGTTACGCGAACGTATCCCTAATCATAAAAATATTCTTGATGGTAGTATAAATTTGTTTACAGATTGTTTATTATATCCACGTATTTTTATGTGAACATCATGAGAAATAAATATTCCTCTAATCTCTAAATTCCTTGAAAAAATTTACAATTTATTGGACGTTGATCGCAAATTATATTTTTTCGTGTATGAATTATATTCCTCAAACCATTCGAATTTAAGGAGTAAAAATAAACAACGTGTGAATAATACTATCATTTAGTGAATACAATATTTACCTACCCAAATAAACAACGTACAAATTACGTATAAAAATTGGGAAAGAATTGATGTAAGAAAGGAAGTGATATTTTCGAAGAATTTTCATTATTCTATTTGAGGCGAATGCTATTTTTATATTTTTAAAAAAATGTTATAATCTATAAACCTAATCACCTTCTACATTACTTGTTTTTAATCCAAAGTTGTAATCGTTTGGTTAATTTGTTTACGATGGTAGATAGACATCAAGTTAATAAGAAAGGGAATTATTATACAAATCGATTCAATAAAATTTGCCTTACATGCAACATAATTGTACGTCTGAAACATTCATAAAACTCTAACCTCGTAACGAGCTATATCAAATCACCTTCCACTTATGGTTCTATATATACCTATTATCATGCCATATATGAACGTACAACTTACATCATTCAATACACAACTAAATCAGATATTAGAATAAACTAGCAATATGGTTTTTGATATTTTCATACTATTCTTTATTCAACTAACAATGCCACAAGGCTTAATTAATGGCCAATCTTTATGCCATATTTTCCTATCTTGGCAATCCAATCATAACTATGCTTTTAATGAGATTCCGAAATAGGCAACATTATTACTACGCTCATACGAATTTCAAAAGAGAAATGATCAACTAATAGTTATTCTATCAAGCATATTACTATATTAATCAGTATGAAACAAAACTGAAATTTAAAATAATGAACTTAGACGAATGGAAAACAGAATTATAATTCCCAAGCTTCATTTATTTGTCATGTTGAAGCTTTTCACAACATGAGTTTAAAAGATATGTACCTGGAAATGAAGGTAGAAGGAGTAAATTTCAGCAGTAATAGCAGCAACAAAACACCGGCAGAATATACCAATAACACAGCAGGTCTGAACAAGACCCGTTAACCCAGATGAACAGTGACAGAAATTTGAGAAAAATTTCAGATTTAAACCGAACAATATCCACAGACAAAAAACGGATAGATTCTAGAAAAATAACATTTCAGATTTCAGTTTCTTTCTTCTATCTGTTTCAGCTTTCAGTTTCTTTCTTCTATCTGTTTCAGATTCCTATTTCTGATTTTTCTCTTAAGTTTTCCTCTCTTAATTTCTGTCCAGATTTTCTCCTATATGTTTCTGTGTATTCCTCCAGATTTTTTCTCTCTCTCTTTTCTCTTAATGTCTCTCTTCTGTGTATTCAAAAATCTCTCTCTAAAATCTCATCCAATCCCCTCTATCTTATACAGGTCTGCCTCTCTTTTTGCAGCCTACTATCTGGACCCCCTTCTTTCTTTTAAAAATAAGAAAATCCCACTAAAATTCTGCTTTTACTACTTTAAATCCCATTAAGTGAACTTTTCCTGATTTCCAGCATTTCCATTACCCTTTGTTTCCCATTATTTCATTAAACTAAAAGCCATTAACACTCCACTATTAGCACACTACTATTATCATATTACCCTCACTGTTTCATTCCAGAAATACCCCTGAAAATCCCTTAATATTACTGTTATTACTGCCCCAGACCAAAACTGCCTAAACCTTAACAAAATTATCTGAATTAAACTGTTTAGCAGCTAATAACCAATTCCTAAATCAAACAAACATTCTGTTTTTTCACTGATAGCTAATTGATCTAACAAACCCAATGTCTAATAGCTACTGGATAAAAGCTAAATTCAGATTGAACACTGATCTTGCATACAAACATATTAACAATATACAGAACTCAATAGAACATTTCAACTGAAATTCAAAACTGAACAAAGAGCAACAAATGCAGGCATTGTCAGTATTGACACTGCCCTGAACTTAATGCTCAGAAATCAACATACATAACACCTATTTGATGAACTTACTGATTTGCAAACAAACATGATTTAATTTACGATACTAATCAACTGACTATCTACAATGATTGTCAACAAACAGTCCATAAAAATAGAAACAGATTGTTTCAATCAGTATTATCATAAACGAGAATTCATAATATAACTAATCGACGAACTTAATCGAGTCGATTACACACATTGTAAATAATCGCAACCAACAGAAACAATTCATATTTTGATCAAGTAGCCAGGTATGAGACAGAATCACAGAATTAAACAAACAAAAATATGAAAAATTACACAGACAACTAAAATAGGCAACAATATATGTAGTAAACAAAAGAAAAATAGGAAAAAATACCTCGGAATCTTTCAATTATGTGGACCCAAACTTGACTTTGAATTCGGACCTTTTTTGAAATCAAACAGACCTTAGTCGAAGTATTTTCAACTGTAAATACTTCGACTAAGGTCGATTAGACCCCAATCTTCTATTTAATTCGGGCAAATTCCATATTTTTGAAATTTTTAGGGTTTCTGATTCTTGGATCTTAAATTCGAATACTTCTGGGCAAATTCGAAGGGAACCAAAGATGACACAAGGGTGAGGGAGGCCTAGGGGTCATTTGGTGTTAGTTTGGAAGGAATCTGAGTGAGTTCATATTTGGCTTGAACCTTCAAAAGAAGATTCGAAGAGTTCTGAGGTGATTCGAACCAAACCAACACCAGATCCACAACGAGGGTAGTTAGGGGAAGCTATGGCGTTATTTGGGGCTGGTTGGTTTAGATCTGAGTTTGGCTCGAATCTTCAAATGAAGATTCGAGAACCTTCAGGAGGATTCGAGCCAAGTGGCTAACATATTTGGATAGAGGATGGTCAGGGGGTTCCGGGGTGTTAAGGTGGTGACCGGCGGCGTTGTTGCCGCCGGGTTTCAGGCAATGGGGAATGAGGGCGGCTAGGGTTAGGGTGTGTTTTTCCGGAGATGATGATGAACAGTGGAGAGGGGGGTGTTTAGTTAGGGGGCCGGGGTAGGGATTTGGATTTATATAGGGATGGGGTGGATTGATACTGGCCGTTAGATCAGGCAGAATGGATGGCCAGGATCTATATGCTTACATGAACGGCGTCGTTTTGGTTTAGTTGGGGAATGGGTCGGCCCGGGTACTGGATCGGGTAGGGATCACGGGTTAGGTCAAAATCCTGGGAACCCTTGGATCAGAAGTAATGAACGGCCCCGATCTATTGCAACCATACGACGCCGTATGGTTTGCATTTGTAATTAAATGACCGGGCATCATCAAACGGCGTAGTATTTTCCCTATACTACGTCGTTTGATGGTTTTTGGATTGACTGACTTGGGCTGGGTAAAATGTATTGTTTTGGGCCTGAATATTTTTGTCAAATAAATGGCCCAGTCCGTTTTTCTTTACATTTTAATCAACTCTTTTCAATTTCCAATTTTATTCTTTAATTATTAAAATCCTAATTAAAATTATAAAAATAAAATTACTCTTACAAAATATTAATTACTTTTAACAACTATTAACACATAGATAAAACATTAATAACACAGTGAAACATTTAAAATAGAATAAATGCGTATTTTGTTTTGTGATTTTATTTTAATTAACTCTTAAATGCATAATTAAATCCTAATTATGAATGCAACATGTGTTTTTTATTTTATTTTTCATTTTAACAAACAAAGTAGACATTTACGGACATAACACAAATATTTAATAAATGCCACTCAAATTCTAAAAATTGCACACTAAGCAAAAAATTGTTTTATCTTTACTTTTTTTTTATTTTGTTTTGGAGTAATTTTCGTGAGGCAAAAATCACGTGCTCACAGCTGCCCCTCTTTGTGCGGAAACTCGAAGAGTTTTCGTGCAAAGATAAAGTGAGCGGATACGAGCGATTTTTGCCCGTTCAAATACTCCGTGGGAAGCATTTTTTGAAAGATTTGACCGAACCTTTGCTTCAAAGGTTTCCTACATATCCTTGGCTATAAAGGAATCAGGTCAATGTAGTTCGGGAAACTTTGGGTAGCTGGGACTACCATGGGACTGTGAAGTTACTGCTGTTTTGTGCTGCTTTTACTGCTTGCTGACCTCCTTATTACACCTTGCTTCAAAGGTAAAACAAAAGCTAAACTAGACTATGGTATATGAATTACAGAATCTTATCTAGATCATGCCCTTGCGTTTCTTGTTGTCTTGATGTCTTGGTGACTTTTGGACATCTTTTGCTTCTGACTTGTTCTGCATTTCCTTTCATTGTGTCCCGTATTTCCTTTATTTGTTTGGGACTTCTTGTTGTTCTTGCTGGGGATTTGGTTGGAATCCTCTGCTTTATTGACTTTACGTGTGCTCCTTTCTCACATGGGCGGGCTTTTGACTTTACCCGTAATGTCAAACTATATTGCCATTCTGTTCTTCAGGTGGGTGCCTGACTGCTGATCCTTCAATTGTATTTCCTTATTCTCCAGGTGGATGCCTGATTGCCTTTTCGATCCTTCATCCATGTTATCCAGGTGGACGCCTGACTTCTTCTTAATTTTTTTTCATCCTCATTCTCCAGGTGGATGCCTGATTTCTTCTTTATTTCTTCATCCTCATTCTCCAGGTGGACGCCTGACTTCTTCTTTAATTTTTCATCCTCATTCTCCAGGTGGACGCCTGACTTCTTTTTAATTCTTCATCCTCATTCTCCAGGTGGACGCCTGATTTCTTCAATTCTTCATCCTCATTCTCCAGGTGGACGCCTGATTTCTTCTTAAATTCTTCATCCTCATTCTCCAGGTGGACGCCTGATTTCTTCTTAAATTCTTCATCCTCATTCTCCAGGTGGACGCCTGATTTCTTCTTTAATTTTTCATCCTCATTCTCCAGGTGGACGCCTGACTTCTTCTTAAATTCTTC
Organism: Nicotiana tabacum; assembly: GCF_000715075.1. NCBI lineage: Eukaryota > Viridiplantae > Streptophyta > Magnoliopsida > Solanales > Solanaceae > Nicotiana > Nicotiana tabacum. Next base: position 15,733,957 of record NC_134085.1, read on the forward strand.
ATCCTCATTCTCCAGGTGGACGCCTGATTTCTTCTTTAATTTTTCATCCTCATTCTCCAGGTGGACGCCTGATTTCTCCTTTAATTCTTCATCCTCATTCTCCAGGTGGATGCCTGATTTCTTTTTAATTCTTCATCCTCATTCTCCAGGTGGACGCCTGATTTCTTCTTTAATTTTTCTTGTCCTCATTCTCCAGGTGGACGCCTGATTTCTTCTTTATCTCTTCATCCTCATTCTCCAGGTGGACGCCTGATTTCTTCTTCAATTTTTCATCCTCATTCTCCAGGTGGACGCCTGACTTCTTCTTAAATTCTTCATCCTCATTCTCCAGGTGGACGCCTGATTTCTTCTTTAATTTTTCATCCTCATTCTCCAGGTGGACGCCTGATTTCTTCTTTAATTCCTCATCCTCATTCTCCAGGTGGACGCCTGATTTCTTCTTCAATTCTTCATCCTCATTCTCCAGGTGGACGCCTGACTTCTTCTTAAATTCTTCATCCTCATTCTCTAGGTGGACGCCTGATTGCTTCTTAAATTCTTCATCCTCATTCTCCAGGTGGACGCCTGATTTCTTCTTCAATTTTTCATCCTCATTCTCCAGGTGGACGCCCGACTTCTTCTTAAATTCTTCATCTCATTCTCCAGGTGGACGCCTGATTTCCTTTTCGATTCTTCATCCTCATTCTCCAGGTGGACGCCTGATTTCTTCTTTAATTCCTCATCCTCATTCTCCAGGTGGATGCCTGATTTCTTCTTCAATTCTTCATCCTCATTCTCCAGGTGGACGCCTGACTTCTTCTTAAATTCTTCATCCTCATTCTCCAGGTGGACGCCTGATTGCTTCTTAAATTCGTCATTCTCATTCTCCAGGTGGACGCCTGACTTCTTCTTAAATTCTTCATCCTCATTCTCCAGGTGGACGCCTGATTTCTTCTTAAATTATTCATCCTCATTCTCCAGGTGGACGCCTGACTTCTTCTTAAATTTTTCATCCTCATTCTCCAGGTGGACGCCTGATTTCTTCTTCAATTTTTCATCCTCATTCTCCAGGTGGACGCCTGACTTCTTCTTAAATTCTTCATCCTCATTCTCCAGGTGGACGCCTGATTTCTTCTTTAATTTTTCATCCTCATTCTCCAGGTGGACGCCTGATTTCTCCTTTAATTCTTTCTCCGGGTGTTTCCTGACACAAATGTTGTTTTTGCCCCTGTTTCAAATCAAAGAAAACTTCGTTAGTTTAAAACAGGGTGGTTAACTGGGGCATTCTTGCCGACGGTGGGGCTTCTCTTCGTCTTGTTTTATTGCCTTGGAATGGTTGAAAAGACTGTTCTGTCCTTGTAATTGATCCTTAACTATAGGATCCCCAACTGTATGTTTTCCTTCAAACCTTTTTAACCGTAATCATATGTCTCTCCTGACATTGCTGATCCGCTTTTGATTCCACTTTTCTTACACCCATATCTTATTATTTTTTATTACCTCCTGCCCATCATGGCCGTATTTTTGTCCTATGCAACCTTGAATTTTGGTAGTATACCTTGACATTCCTTCTTATTTGTTTGGAACAAAGCTCATCTCAAAAGCTTTTAGAAGAGTAAGATTATTAGTGACGAAAACATGACGATTTCGACAATCTAAAATGAAAAGAAAAATCCAAATTTGGATGACTGTTGGAGAAAAAATAAAGGACTTATCTGATTGGAGTTACTGACACCAATGATCATGGTATGCATTTTGGATTAATCAACCCAGTCTTTTAACCAACCTCTTTTCAATTGTTTCATTTTGTTTTCCCAAATTTTCCACAACCCAATTTTCTTTTGCCAATTTACAAACCTTATTTGGGTCGCTGTATCTAAAAGAGTTTTCACCGGCAAACCTTCCTCATTTGTTCATTTTTTTTCTTTTTGCCTTATGGTGCCTGCGAAGGTTTTCACCAATAAGACTCTCTCATTTTACCTTCTCTCAACTTTCGTCGTCTCATGGTGCCCATGTGGGTTTTCACCTATAAGACTCTCTCATTTTTACTTTCTTTTCTTGTTTGGATCAGAGTGTTATGAACCATCTTCATTTGCTCGACTCGGCATTTTCTAAGATTGGTCGAAAGGTCTTTTTGGTATGGGGTTGGAATGGAAAGGTATCAAAAGTTAAACAGTTTTGATATGGGTTTACAATTACAACTCTTGGAATCTTTTTCTTATTTCCAATATAATTCCTGCCCCAGTTTCTTGATTGGGGTCTCTTGATGTTTCTTTTTGTGCACATTATGCATATCGTGCACCCTATGACCGAGCCGTAAGGCGCCGTATCCTTCTTGAGGAATCAGGTCAAACGTAGTTCACTAAATAATAGTGATTTTTTTTTTAAACAATTATATTTTTCATATTTGATTTCCATTGATTCCAAGAGAGAGTAGGCGCCGTGAGGCGCCTACGTATCATACGTTTTTCATATTTTTCCGTTATCTGTGATGATCACCTTTGGGATTCCGAATCGACATATGATATTTGAGTGGACAAAATCGACCATAACTTTCTTGGTCACTGATTTGAATGTTTTGGCCTCAACCCATTTGGTAAAATAATCAATGGCTACCAGAATGAACCTGTGCCCATTGGATACTGCAGGCTCAATTGGTCCAATCACATCCATGCCCCAAGCGACGAAGGACCATGGTGCCGACATTGTGTGCAACTCGGATGGTGGAGAATGAATTAAATCCCCGTGTATCTGGCATTGATGACACTTGCGCACAAAACTGATACAATCTCGCTCCATGGTAAGCCAATAGTAACCAGCTCGGAGAATTTTCTTTGCCAATACATATCCACTCATGTGGGGTCCACAAACTCCTGAATGTACTTCATACATGACAGCCGTAGCTTGTCTGGCATCTATGCATCTTAATAATCCAAGATCTGGTGTTCTTTTATACAAAACTCCTCCGCTTAAGAAGAATCCATTTGTCAATCGCCTAATGGTCCTCTTTTGATCTCCTGTGGCTTGTGCGGGATATATACCCATTCTGATATACTCCTTGATGTCGTGGAACCATGGTTCACCATCAAATTCTTCTTCAACCATATTGCAATAAGCATGCTGATCGTGGACTTGAATATGTAGTGGATGCACATAAGCTTTGTCTGGATGGTGCAACATTGATGCCAAGGTAGCCAATGCATCGGCAACCTCATTATGGATCCTTGGAATATGCCGGAACTCTACTGATTGAAACTGCTGACAAAGATCATGTAGACATTGTCGGTATGGTATGAGCTTCAAGTCTCGGGTTTCCCATTCTCCTTGAATTTGATGTACCAGAAGATCCGAATCTCCCATGACTAAGATTTCCTGGATACCCATGTCTTTGGCTAGCCTTAACCCCAAAATACAAGCTTCATATTCAGCCATATTATTGGTGCAATAAAATCGTAGTTGAGCCGTAACAGGATAGTGGTGCCCTGTTTCAGAAATGATTACAGCTCCTATCCCGACTCCTTTCATGTTAGCAGCCCCATCGAAGAAAAGTTTCCAGCCATGTTTTTCAATTTGCTCGATCTCATCGATATGCATTATTTCTTCATCAGGAAAATAGGTTTTCAACGGCTCGTACTCCTCGTCGACCGGGTTTTCAGCTAAATGATCAGCCAGTGCTTGGGCTTTCATTGCAGTCCGAGTCACATAGATGATGTCAAATTTTGTGAGCAATATCTGCCACTTTGCAAGTCTCCCTGTTGGCATAGGCTTTTGAAAAATATATTTCAATGGATCCAGACGCGAAATGAGGTAAGTAGTGTAGGACGACAAATAGTGTTTCAACTTCTGAGCTACCCACGTTAGGGCGCAACATGTCTTTTCCAGATGAGTATACTTAACCTCAAAAGCTGTGAATTTCTTGCTAAGGTAGTAGATGGCCTGTTCTTTTCTGCCGGTGAGGTCATGTTGCCCCAATACACAACCAAATGAATTTTCCAAGACCGTCAAGTAAAGAATCAGAGGTCTTCCTAGCTCCGGTAGGACCAGCACGGGTGGGTTCGACAAGTATCCTTTTATCTTATCAAACGCTTCTTGACAGTCATCGGTCCATTTGACCGCAACATCCTTTTTCAATAATTTGAAAATAGGCTCACAGGTTGTCGTGAGCTGAGCAATAAACCTGCTGATGTAATTCAACCTCCCTAACAAACTCATTACTTCAGTTTTGTTCCTTGGAGGTGGCAATTCTTGGATGGCTTTGATTTTTGATGGGTCTAGCTCGATGCCTCGCCGACTGACTATGAATCCCAGCAACTTTCCAGATGGAACTCCAAATGCGCATTTGGCAGGGTTAAGCTTGAGGTTGTACCTGCGAAGTCTTAAGAGGAATTTCCTCAAATCCCCAACGTGGTCGGCCTGATGCTTTGATTTTATGATCACATCGTCCACGTATACTTCAATCTCCTTGTGTATCATATCATGAAACACTGTGGTCATTGCTCTCATGTAAGTTGCCCCGGCGTTTTTTAAACCGAATGGCATTACTTGGTAGCAATAAGTTCCCCATGGTGTGATGAATGCTGTCTTTTCTGCATCTTCTTCATCCATTAGAATTTGATGATACCCGGCATAACAATCCACGAAAGATCCTATCTCATGCTTGGCGCAATTATCGATCAAAATATGGATATTGGGTAATGGGAAATTATCCTTTGGACTTGCTTTGTTGAGATTGCGGTAGTCGACGCATACTCTAATTTTGTCGTCTTTCTTTGGTACAGGAACGATATTAGCTAACCAAACAGGATATCGAGTGACTCGAATGACCTTTGCTTCCAACTGTTTGGTGATTTCTTCCTTAATTCTCACACTCATATCAGGCTTGAATTTTCTCAGCCTCTGCTTGACAGGAGGCACCATTGGATCGGTGGGCAATTTGTGAACCACTAAATCAGTGCTCAAGCCCGGCATGTCGTCATATGACCATGCAAAAACAGCTTTGAATTCTATGAGTGCTTTAATTAACTCTTCTCAGATCCTTGGTTCGAGATGGACACTTATTTTAGTTTCCCGAATATTATTCGTGTCCGCTATGTTGATGTCTTCGGTATCACTCAGGTTAGGTTTGGTTTTTTCCTCAAAGTGAATTAACTCTTTACTAATCTCTTCAAAAGCCTCATCTTCATCATATTCTGATTCATAATCACAATATATTTCTTGAATTATTATTTTGGAACCAGATTGATTTTTAAGACTGGGCTGAGGATTCCTCATGCATGCCATATCACTAGAGCCAGCGTAAAAAGAACTGTACAGAAAAAGAAGAAAAGGAAAAGAAAACTATCAGGAATGATAATGAAAAAAAGAAACTGTATTTTATTGGATGATGAAAGATAACAAGGTTTGCACACTTCAAACAAACTGTATCATTGGGATTACAACCCTGAGGTAACCCAAACAAACTGAAGGAAAATCAAAAATAAACTACCAAGACTCCTTTCGAATGGGGAGAGGAGTGGCTTTCCAATTATTAAGCTTTGTTTCTGGCCCAACGAATTGAACTTCTGCGTTGCTACAACCTTCCCCGCTTTCCACCATATTCACATCGTTAAACAATTTCTCGAATCTTTCAATTAATTCCTCCTCAGGATTGACCAGGGATTTAGGAATTGTTGTTATCGGGCGATTTTTAGCATCGGTCTTGACAAAAGAATTTGATAGATGTGGGACTGGTTTTGGAAGAACCCATGCTTTTTGTTTCAGCTTTCTGGCCTTTCTCACGTCGGCGACAGTGGGTATGAATCCCAAACCAAATGTTCCCCAGTTCTCGGGGAGAGATACTGGTTGTATAATTCCTTGCAAAGATGAGCCCAGACCTTTGCCGGGTATAAAATCATTTTTTAACATTTCATAGGCTACCATGACTGATGCAGAGGTTATCTTTGGATTCGGAAGGTACTTCCCCTCTAGAATTTTCTCTACCGACACTGTGTCGGACACCTGGTAAACCCATGGTCCCTGGTCATTCTCTATTCCTTCGACCGATACGATCGCACTGCTGTGAGCATTTAAACTTTCTTCCCCATGCACAACTATTTCTTGATGATCCCATTCAAACTTGACCGCCTGGTGTAGTGTTGACGGGACTGCTTTAGCAGCATGGATCCATGGTCGACCCAACAACAGATTATAAGAAACAGTTATGTCCAGTAATTGAAACTCCATCGTGAATTCAACCGGCCCTATTGTCAGTTCCAACACTATGTCGCCAAATGAATCTCTGCTTCCACCGTCAAAACCCCGTACGCAAATACTATTCTTCTGGATCCTCTCCTCTTTGATTTTCAATTTCCTTAAAGTGGAAAGAGGGCAGATGTTTGCACTTGACCCTTTGTCAACCAATACCCGGGTTACTACGGAGTTTTCACATTTCACGGTGAGGTAAAGAGCTCTGTTGTGCTCAGTCCCTTCCACAGGCAATTCATCATCAGAAAATGTAATTATGTTCGCCTCAAAGATTCTGTTGGCTATTTTTCCCAAATGATTTAGAGAGATTTTATCGGGAACGTGAGCCTCATTCAGGATTTTCATCAAAGCCAGACGGTGCTCCTCTGAATGGATCAGTAATGACAACAATGAAATTTGAGCGGGCGTCTTCTTCAGTTGATCCACAACAGAATAGTCATGGAGCTTCATTTTTCTTAAAAACTCTTCCGCTTCTTCTTCCGTCACAGCTCTCTTTATTGGTGTTGGATTAATTTTAGTTTTTCTTAACTCTTCGGGAGTAAAACATCTTCCCGAACGAGTCAAGCCTTGCACCTCACAGACTTCTTCCTTGACTTCTTTTCCCTTGTACATTACAGTCACCCGTTCATAGTTCCATGGAATGGCCTTATTGTTGATCACTGGTAGCTGGGTTACAGGTTTGATAATAACCCGATCCATACGGGCTCCTTCCACGAATATAATGGGTTTGCTGGCAACCCCTGGTACTATCACTTTCGGCCTTTCTTGCTTTGTGGCTACTTTGCTCGAAGATCCCTTCTCGACTACCACAGATGGTTCATCATCATTTCTGTTTTGCTTAGGTACCGACTTCTCCTCTGTTAACTGCTTATCCGGCTTGGCTTCATGAGACCTGATCATCATGACGGTTTGTGAAGGCTTCTTTGTCTCCCCATCAACCTGTACTATTTCTATCATATTAGCCTCTTGATGGGCTGGCATTGGATTTTTGTTGATATTGGGAGCTTCGGGGGTTTGAACCTCGATTTTGTTAGTATCAATCAGCTTTTGTATTGCATTTTTTAAATGCCAGCATTTTTCCGTATCATGGCCTGGTGTACCGGAACAATACTTACAGCTAATGGTGTAGTCCAGATTCTTTGGAGCAGGATTGGGTAGCTTGGATTGTATTGGTCTTAGCATGTCCAGCTGTCTCAGCCTGTGGAATAGACTAGTGTAGGACTCTCCCAATGGAGTGTAGGTTTTCTTTTTCTGTTCCCTTTCTCCCCTGAATGCTGGCCTAGGCCTGAAACCTGGTCCGGAATAGGCTCGTGGGTAAGTACCTGGTATGACAGGAGCACGCCAGTTAGCGTGTGCAGGTGGATGATTGTATGATTGTGCATGGTTGATGGAAAAATGAGGTTCCGAAGGGTGATAGTAGTGTTGAGATGAATCATGGTGGTAAGCTGATTGGCGAGGTCGTTGTTGATTATAGTAAAGCGGTGAACCTCTGGGTCCCGACCAAATTCCTGAATCAACTACGGCTGCTTCCTCCCTCTTCTTTCTTCCGATTCCTCCTACCCCGCCTTGAATAGCTTGAGTAGTTGCCTTAATTGCTGAATAGCTCATGATTTTATTTGTCTTGAGGCCTTCTTCCACCATACCTCCCATCTTCACTACTTCGTTGAATGATTTCCCTACCGCTGAAACCAAATGGGCATAGTAAGTTGGTTCCAAGGCTTGAAGGAAGTAGTCTACCATTTCACTCTCCTTCATAGGAGGATCCACTCTTGCTGCCTGTTCTCTCCACCGGAAGCCATACTCTCTGAAACTTTCATTATGTTTTTTCTCAAATTTTGTCAAAGATAGTCGATCTGGGATGATTTCCAGATTGTATTGGAAATGGTATGCAAATGCCTGTGCCAGGTCATCCCAGGTGTACCATCTCCCATGGTCCTGGCGTGTATACCACTCCAAAGCTGATCCGCTTAAACTTTGACTGAAGTATGCCATTAATAATTCGTCCTTTCCCCCAGCTCCTCGCTTAAGTGGGCTACTGGGTCACCGTGCCCATTGTATAGGTCAAATTTAGGCATTGTGAAGCCAACTGGCAATTGCACATTTGGGAATAAGCATAAATCTTTGTAGGCCACACTGACCTGTCCTCCTAACCCTCGCATGTCTCGGAACGATTGTTCTAGGCTTTTGACCTTTCTGAACATCTCTTCTTGTTCAGCATTTTTGACTGGTTTGTCAATTTCGGTTGGGAGGTCAAAACGAGGAGTAGTTGAATGGATTTCGGAGGCCTTGAAGGTGGGCTCTGGGGGGTAATATTGATTGTCCTGGGCCTGGAATATGGGCTCACTAGGAGATTTGTGGAATGTAGCCGGGGGAGGTGCTACGAAAACAGGAGTCACTGGTGGAGGAAAGTATGGAACTGGTTTAGGAAGGGGAGACTGCGGTGTCTGAGAGGTGGTGCCTCGGTAGTGTTGGTAGATGGGGAAATTTGGGGATAATTCAGTGGTAAGATTATCCTGAGTTTGGGCCATTGATGGAGCAGGGTTAGTTGGGTAAGATGGGGGTGACTGCCCTGTAGACCAGGCCTGGTACATCTCAGCCATTTGCTGCTTGAGTTTAAACATCTCTTCTTTCATTTTCCCGACATCCATCTCCTCTATCTCAATACCTGTGTCAACATCTGGGATAGACATACTTTCGGGTATTGGTCCTTTTGATCTCGTGTGATAATGATAATATGCCAGTATACTCTTTAGAGAAACTAACTGCTTGAATTCTGGAAAATGGACAAACTTGTTAGTTTTGAGAGTTTAACACATATATAATTACACGTTGAGATGCAATGCTCCTAGACAGATAACCCATTTCTATTATGCATTTCCTCGGCTGCTTGCGTCATCCCAGCTTTTCTTGGTCTTTTATTGTTGTTCACTCTTATTTTATTTTCTTATATACATTTTTATTGTATTGTGGTCGAATCTTATAGAGATTGCCTACGTATCATGCCCCCGCATGAATCAGACCTTGCGTAGTTCGGACATAAGGCAAACACTTTTATTCATTATACAAAGATGGAACAGACATTACATTTGAAAACCTTTATAAGAAAATGGTTTGAAACACACACACTCAAATCAAAATAAAAGATACAACTCTTAACATCTCACAACATGCCCCACTTTCCACTTTTGTTGTCAATCATTGGATTATCTGCTCAATGTGGGGCTTGACCTGGATGACCTCCCAGCGTACGATACATCCTTTCCAACTCCATTGCTAGATGATGGGCAAAAATGGGTGCATGCTCTGTAAACCTTTCATAATCCATTCCTTGGCAGTTTACATAACTTTGAGAGGTGTAGACCGCCAGGTCGTGGATTTGTGCCCTGAAATCTTGGAGACGTTGGTCTTGGTTCTGCAATTGCTGCTGGCGAGTGGTGGCTATATCTTTGACACGGTCCTCATGATCTAAAGCTGACTCTAACTGAGCTCGGAGTCTGGCCAGATCGAGTCTTGCCTGCGCTCTTTCTCTGTCGATGTCTGCTTGTTGATGTTCTCTGTTGTATCTTCTCGCCTCTTCCAGTTGTGCACGAAGTTGGTCTTCTGAATGTATCCAATGGTCTTTTTCCTTTTTGAATTGTGCCCTGTCTTCTTCGGATTTCCTTACTTGGCGTTCCTTATTAGATCTGGCTTCTTCGTTTAATTGTTGGATTCTTTCTTTAGCTTTGCTCAACGCCCTTTCGTTTTCTGCAAGAATGGAATCATAATCTTGCATTCTTTCAAAAAGATTGGCGATGGTTTTTTTATCCTTCCAACTCCTCATTGGTGTTTCAGAAGCTCTTTTCATTTTTTGAAATCGAGCGTGAAGATTTTCATTCTCACAAGCTAAACTCTTCTTCTCGCCTTCGGCTTCTTGTGCTTGCAAATCTTTCTCCAGACTGAGGCTCCTCAGATTTTCCTTTAGGGCATGGATAGTTGCTTTGTACCCTTTTTCCTTTTCTCCCCACATCAACCGCTCTTGGATTTTATCATTAAAGTTTTGAACATGGGGTCTTTTTATTGGCCTTCTTAGCTCGGGTTCTGGTACATCATCCACGCTAGACCGTTTCTCAAACCACCTTGCATATCCAGGATTTATCTCACCCCTTGTAGCGTCTGGGACTTGAGTATCACTTTTCAAGTATCGACATCCATTTCACATCTGCTGAATTAGAGCCTCGGGAATAGTGGCTTCCGGGTGTAATTCGATTACTTGCATACTCAAATCTTCATCATCAGGAACTACTTGGTATCTCCCTAGTTGTCTTAGAACTCTTAGTGGCGCATATGGCTGGATGCTTCTCAATCCCAATAGTAGCAAATAAATACTTGAGGTTGACATGTGTATCACTTCCCTCATCGGGAGCCATCCCAAAGTCCACTCAATTTGATTTGCTATTAAAGCCCTTAGATGAGATACCCATGCTTCTATCCCTTCTGGGGACTTATAATCTTTTATTCTTTCCTCATAACTCTCGATGAAATTATCATTGCTTGGCCCATACTGTATGATCTTGGGCTGATGTTGGAGATGTTCAATCACCCACATTTGCAACAAAATTTTGCATCCTTCGAAGACTTTTGCTCTTGATTTACATAAAGTCAACGCCCGATAAATGTCTGAGAGAATGATTGGGACAAGGGTATGATTTTCCTTGGTGGTGAGGACCTGCACAACTTTCGCGGTGCGAATATCAATTGTTCGCTCTTTGTTTGGGAAGACCATGATTCCTAGAAAAGCCACTATGAAGGCGAAGCGACGGTGAATCTGCCAGGTGTCTTTGTTTTGCTTGTTAGTAAGGCCTTTCTCATGAATTTCAAATCCATCTGGCTTTCCGAACCTTGAATACAAGAAGTTGAAAGAACAACATCCGTTGATGACATTGCTTTTCCTGATTTGATTACTGATGTTCAGAAGACCGAAGAATCGATGTACCGAGGGAGCCTTTGTGAATATCAGGTTTTGATTTCTTAGACTTCCGTCAAAACCAGCATATCCAGCTATCTCCTCTAATGTAGGAGTAAGCTCGAAATCAGAGAAACGAAAGACATTGTGAACAGGGTCCCAAAAAGTTACTAACGCCGCAATCAGATCATCACGTGGTTTAACTTTCATAATATCCGTGAGATTTCCCAAATGCTTGACGACCCATTTTTGACCATCTTCGCCTAACTCATACCACCACATTTGAAGCTGAAATAGAAACTCGTCTGTATTTGTGGATGAGGGGTTTTGTGTGGTGCTCATTTTGTATCTGAAATTTAATTTTAATAAAATCAAGACTCATTTTGAAAATATATACTAAAAAAATCATTTTCAATTTTTATTTATTAAACACTTTTTATTTCAAGATTTAAAACTATTTTTTGGGAATTTCTTAAAACAACCCATTTTATTCCTCGCCCCTCCCAATGATTTCGATTAAGCTGGTCAACAAGCAAATCCAAGGCAAATGAATGCACAGGTAGCAAGTAGGATGCATCAGGATGGTCTTTTTATTTCGGGTTCACCTGTCCTAGACAGACCCAACCCCTGTGTTGAGTCTCCAAGGCCAAATGTACATGATGCAAATAGACGTTCCTACTAGGGATCCGGTACATGGCTGGGTTATTCTAGGTGAAAAACATGAGGCATATTGTTCTAAACCTGGCTCACCCAAACGGACAGTTTGAGCCGAAGTGGGGGCAACGTACCGGGAGCACGAAAGTCTACCCGCACGAAAGTCTACCCGGCCTACCCGACCCATTTTTGACCATCTTCGCCTAACTCATACCACCACATTTGAAGCTGAAATAGAAACTCGTCTGTATTTGTGGATGAGGGGTTTTGTGTGGTGCTCATTTTGTATCTGAAATTTAATTTTAATAAAATCAAGACTCATTTTGAAAATATATACTAAAAAAATCATTTTCAATTTTTATTTATTAAACACTTTTTATTTCAAGATTTAAAACTATTTTTTGGGAATTTCTTAAAACAACCCATTTTATTCCTCGCCCCTCCCAATGATTTCGATTAAGCTGGTCAACAAGCAAATCCAAGGCAAATGAATGCACAGGTAGCAAGTAGGATGCATCAGGATGGTCTTTTTATTTCGGGTTCACCTGTCCTAGACAGACCCAACCCCTGTGTTGAGTCTCCAAGGCCAAATGTACATGATGCAAATAGACGTTCCTACTAGGGATCCGGTACATGGCTGGGTTATTCTAGGTGAAAAACCTGAGGCATATTGTTCTAAACCTGGCTCACCCAAACGGACAGTTTGAGCCGAAGTGGGGGCAACGTACCGGGAGCACGAAAGTCTACCCGGCCTAGTTACTTGTCCCAACTTCGTCTTATTTGGTATGACCTTTAACAGAAAGGTGGGCCACGCGCACGTGTGCACCATAAATTCAGAAGACTCAGAAAGAAGGGGGTTTCGTAGCAATTGTATATGCACAATTCAAATAATATTAAAGCAGTAAAAATATTATTTAGCATATTGGGAATATATCATGTAAAATCAGATAATAAATAAAGCCAACTATAACAGTTATTTTAAGCTCGAATTCTTAAACCCTGAACCAGTGGTTCTGGGTTACATTTTATCCCCAGCAGAGTCGCCAGAGCTGTCGCACCTCCTTTTTCCGCGCCCGCGGGGGCGCATGGGGAGTTATCTCCAATTGAAGGACATTCGAAACGGGATTTGTTTATTTGTTTCAGAGTCGCCACCTGGGAATTTTAAGGCGTCCCAAGTCACCAGTTTTAATCCCTGAATCGAGGAGAATATGACTCTGTTTGTTATTCTGCGAACTAGAAATCCTGAGTAAGGAATTCTGTTAATCCGGAAGAAGGTGTTAGGCATTTCCGAATTCCGTGGTTCTAGCACGGTCGCTTAACTATTCTTATTCTTGGCTTAATTATCTTGATTTACTAAATACCCTTTTTCTTGCTACTTGATTTTATTACCGCTTTTGTTTAGATTGTTTACAATTATATAAACGAATCACGGGTACGTATATTCGTATTATATACCTTTTATAATCATAGAGAATCGTGCCATGCATACGTGTACACAAAAAGGTTGATAATATTTTTTATATTTTTATTATAAAAAATACCATACGTTCGAAATTTAAAATAAAATTAAGAACATCGTCGCCCTTGTATGATTAAACAATGAACTGCACATCTCGAGTTTTTAGGAAATTAATTTGCTATTCTCCAAAAAATCCCTTTTATTAAATATTCACTCGAAGTTGCGCGAACGCATAATCCGAATTGCCTTTAGAAATATAATCAGGTTACGCGAACGTATCCCTAATCATAAAAATATTCTTGATGGTAGTATAAATTTGTTTACAGATTGTTTATTATATCCACGTATTTTTATGTGAACATCATGAGAAATAAATATTCCTCTAGTCTCTAAATTCCTTGAAAAAATTTACAATTTATTGGACGTTAATCGCAAATTATATTTTTTCGTGTATGAATTATATTCCTCAAACCATTCGAATTTAAGGAGTAAAAATAAACAACGTGTGATTAATACTACCATTTAGTGAATACAATATTTACCTACCCAAATAAACAACGTGCAAATTACGTATAAAAATTGGGAAAGAATTGATGTAATAAAGGAAGTGATATTTTCGAAGAATTTTCATTATTCTATTTGAGGCGAATGCTATTTTTATATTTTTAAAAAAATGTTATAATCTATAAACCTAATCACCTTCTACATTACTTGTTTTTAATCCAAAGTTGTAATCGTTTGGTTAATTTGTTTACGATGGTAGATAGGCATCAAGTTGATAAGAAAGGGAATTATTATACAAATCGATTCAATAAAATTTGCCTTACATGCAACATAATTGTACGTCTGAAACATTCATAAAACTCTAACCTCGTAACGAGCTATATCAAATCACCTTCCACTTATGGTTCTATATATACCTGTTATCATGCCATATATGAACGTACAACTTACATCATTCAATACACAACTAAATCAGATATTAGAATAAACTAGCAATATGGTTTTTGATATTTTCATACTATTCTTTATTCAACTAACAATGCCACAAGGCTTAATTAATGGCCAATCTTTATGCCATATTTTCCTATCTTGGCAATCCAATCATAACTATTCTTTTAATGAGAATCTGAAATAGGCAACATTATTACTACGCTCATACGAATTTCAAAAGAGAAATGATCAACTAATAGTTATTCTATCAAGCATATTACTATATTAATCAGTATGAAACAAAACTGAAATTTAAAATAATGAACTTAGAAGAATGGAAAACAGAATTATAATTACCAAGCTTCATTTATTTGTCATGTTGAAGCTTTTCACAACATGAGTTTAAAAGATATGTACCTGGAAATGAAGGTAGAAGGAGTAAATTTCAGTAGTAATAGCAGAAACAAAACACCGGCAGAATATACCAATAACACAGCAGGTCTGAACAAGACCTGTTAACCCAGATGAACAGTGACAGAAATTTGAGAAAGATTTCAGATTTAAACCGAACAATATCCACAGACAAAAAATGGATAGATTCTAGAAAAATAACATTTCAGATTTCAGTTTCTTTCTTCTATCTGTTTCAGCTTTCAGTTTCTTTCTTCTATCTGTTTCAGATTCCTATTTCTGATTTTTCTGTTCAGTTTTCCTCTCTTAATTTCTGTCCAGATTTTCTCCTATATGGTTTTGTGTATTCCTCCAGATTTTTTTTCTCTCTCTTTTCTCTTAATGTCTCTCTTCTGTGTATTCAAAAATCTCTCTCTAAAATCTCATCCAATCCCCTCTATCTTATACAGGTCTGCCTCTCTTTTTGCAGCCTACTGTCTGGACCCCCTTCTTTCTTTTAAAAATCAGAAAATCCCACTAAAATTCTGCTTTTACTACTTTAAATCCCATTAAGTGAACTTTTCCTGATTTCCAACATTCCCATTACCCTTTGTTTCCCATTATTTCATTAAATTAAAAGTCATTAACACTCCACTATTAGCACACTACTATTATCATATTACCCTCACTGTTTCATTCCAAAAATACCCCTGAAAATCCCTTAATATTACTGTTATTACTGCCCCAGACCAAAACTGCCTAAACCTTAACAAAATTATCTGAATTAAACTGTTTAGCAACTAATAACCAATTCCTAAATCAAACAAACATTCTGTCTTTTCACTGATAGCTAATTGATCTAACAAACCCAATGTCTAATAGCTACTGGATAAAAGCTAAATTCAGATTGAACACTGATCTTGCATACAAACATATTAACAATATACAGAACTCAACAAAACATTTCAACTGAAATTCAAAACTGATCAAAGAGAAACAAATGCAGGCATTGTCAGTATTGACACTGACCTGAACTTAATGCTCAGAAATTAACATACATAACACCTATTTGATGAACTTACTGATTTGCAAACAAACATGATTTAATTTACGATACTAATCAACTGACTATCTACAATGATTGTCAACAAACAGTCCATAAAAATAGAAACAGATTGTTTCAATCAGTATTATCATAAATGAGAATTCATAATATAACTAATCGACGAACTTAATCGAGTCGATTACACACATTGTAAATAATCGCAACCAACAGAAACAATTCATATTTTGATCAAGTAGACGGGAATGAGACAGAATCACAGAATTAAACAAACAAAAATATGAAAAATTACACAGACAACTAAAATAGGCAACAATATATGTAGTAAACAAAAGAAAAATAGGAAAAAATACCTCAGAATCTTTAAATTATGTGGACCCAAACTTGACTTTGAATTCGGACCTTTTTTGAAATCAAACAGACCTTAGTCGAAGTATTTTCAACTGAAAATACTTTGACTAAGGTCGATTAGACCCCAATCTTCTATTTAATTCGGGCAAATTCCATGTTTTTGAAATTTTTAGGGTTTCTGATTCTTGGATCTTAAATTCGAACACTTCTGGAAGATTCGAAGGGAACCAAAGATGACACAAGGGTGAGGGAGGCCTAGGGGTCATTTGGTGTTAGTTTGGAAGGAATCTGAGTGAGTTCATATTTGGCTTGAACCTTCAAAAGAAGATTCGAAGAGTTCTGAGGTGATTCGAACCAAACCAACACCAGATCCACAACGAGGGTAATTAGGGGAAGCTATGGTGTTAATTTGGGGCTGGTTGGTTTAGATCTGAGTTTGGCTCGAATCTTCAAATGAAGATTCGAGAACCTTCAGGAGGATTCGAGCCAAGTGGCTAACATATTTGGATAGAGGATGGTCAGGGGGTTCCGGGGTGTTAAGGTGGTGACCGGCGGCGTTGTCGCCGCCGGGTTTCAGGCAATGGGGAATGAGGGCGGCTAGGGTTAGGGTGTGTTTTTCTGGAGATGATGATGAACAGTGGAGAGGGGGGTGTTTAGTTAGGGGGCCGGGGTAGGGATTTGGATTTATATAGGGATGGGGTGGATTGATACTGGCCGTTAGATCAGGCAGAATGGATGGCCAGGATCTATATGCTTACATGAACGGCGTCGTTTTGGTTTAGTTAGGGAATGGGTCGGCCCGGGTACTGGATCGGGTAGGGATCACGGGTTAGGTCAAAATCCTGGGAACCCTTGGATCAGAAGTAATGAACGGCCCCGATCTATTGCAACCATACGACACCGTATGGTTTGCATTTGTAATTAAATGACCGGGCATCATCAAACGACGTAGTATTTTCCCTATACTACGTCGTTTGATGGTTTTTGGGTTGACTGACTTGGGCTGGGTAAAAATGTATTGTTTGGGCCTGAATTTTTTTGTCAAATAAATGGCCCAGTCTGTTTTTCTTTACATTTTAATCAACTCTTTTCAATTTCCAATTTTATTCTTTAATTATTAAAATCCTAATTAAAATTATAAAAACAAAATTACTCTTACAAAATATTAATTACTTTTAACAACTATTAACACATAGACAAAACATTAATAACACAGTGAAACATTTAAAATAGAATACATGCGTATTTTTTTTTTTGTGATTTTATTTTAATTAACTCTTAAATGCATAATTAAATCCTAATTATGAATGCAACATGTGTTTTTTATTTTATTTTTCATTTTAACAAACAAAGTAGACATTTACGGACATAACACAAATATTTAATAAATGCCACTCAAATTCTAAAAATTGCACACTAAGCAAAAAATTGTTTTATCATTACTTTTTTTTATTTTGTTTTAGAGTAATTTTCGTGAGGCAAAAATCACGTGCTCACAAGGGGTAATGGGTAAATGGCAGAATCATTTCTGCTGCCCTAAGAGGCTTTCTATAAAAGGCATTGTTTCTTTCTTCTCAAGTTAGATTTGGAGAGATTGAAAACCTGAAAACTTAGAAACGACTGAAGAAAATACAAACATTAAGAGAGTTTGAAAAATCAGAAAAGAAAAATACAAAAAAAAGTCACCATTACTGTTCTATTGAACTTGACATTCTCATTTTTCTCTAGTTCTTGAAAATTGCTCTATGTTTCTGGGTTCCAACACATGAAAAGTTGATTGTTGAGCTATTGTTGGTTGCTATTTTAAGACCTGCTGTTGACTGCTATTGCCCTGTTGAATTACTGCTGATTTCCCCTTCCTCTTTTAAAATTCTAAGGCATTTGTGGTTGTATTCAGGTACATTTTCAAACCTTTTGGAGTGGATCTGTTGATTGTTAAATGAAAAATGGTGTTCCAACTCCTAAATCTCAACCTTATCCCAAGCTTGATTTTAGTATTCTTGTTATTGTTTAATAATTGTTAGTTAGTTTGTTTATATGTTAGCTGAAATTTGGTATAATGTCATGGAGATTATGTAGTTTGTTAATCCTGAATTTATACTCTCAGTTTAGTTTTCAATAGTTTCAAATGTATGTGAGTAAGCTTCTAGGTCATTATTAGTGGTCTGATGATATACTACTGCTCGATTCATCAGTCTTATGTGTTGAAACTAAGGTTTGAATCAGCCCTGATGGTTGTGCTATGTATGTCTTGAAGAACCAATGCCTCTGCTTAAGTTGATGTCTGCTTAGAGAATACTGAATGTGGACATCTTTGAATGTTGAGCTGTAGTCGTGGGCTTGGCCACTAGTTGGTCAAGTCAGCAATCATTAGGCCCAAGCAAGTCTGTTGCTAATGTAGTGTAAAAAACGACAGCCCTATTGTCATGTTTAAGGTTTACTTTTTTAGAATATATGAATTTGGGATTTAGCATGCTTAACAATGCAATGTTTAACGTGTATGTTAGATTTGATAAAGGGTAATGGACTATTACATGTTGTAGTGTTAATTTTAGCAATTATTCAAGGCTGTTGTGTATTGTCGAAAGCCAATCAGGCTCATACTGTTATCCTCGAATTTCAAATGCCTCTTATACGCTGAAGGGACTCAATCTCGAGTCCTGCGTTCCCTAGCCCCATTTTATCGAGAGATTTGGTTTTTCTTTGGGCCAGGACTTTGAGTCCGCTTCGAAATGTGGAGATTTGCATTCCCCAGCCCCTTTGGGTTTGCGTTCGAGCCAAGTTACCTTTGCGCTTTGATATGGAAACTTTCAAAAGGGACAATTGGGCCTTTTGTGAGATTGGGCCTTTCAAATAGCCAAATGTTGATTTCTTTAACACCAAGCCTTTATCTTATTAGCTTTAGCTTGAACATTAGCTTAAAAAATAAAAAATAGAATCCCCTTAGTCTTTTAATAAATTAATTAGACTCCTCTAATTAGATCGAGGTGCGCCGTATTAGCCAAACATATAAATTATGACCCTCAAAACTAAATTTAGATATCTTTTTTAATAGAATAATTCGAGGCGTGCCATGCCGAATAAAATCTCAAAACCCATAGCCCTCATTAAATTAATTTTAACTCTTTAAAAATTGAGGTGTGCCATCAATTGAATTTTTCATGGCCCTCGCAAACCTCTTATGAATTTGAACCATCGTAGTTTGCTTTAGGCCCGATTTAGATTAGTATTGTGATTATATATACATTTGCGTAATATAATTGCAAATTTAACTCTAAAAAGACTCGAGGGATGCGTTCGCGCACCTTCAACCAAACTTTCTTAATAAATCAACCAAAGCGTTATTAATCGTGGACACGTTCGCGTGACATGATTTTGACGCGCCAAAAGAAAAGAGTATACGTACGCGTAACTCAATTCTTTAATTACGCATAATTAAAGTGATTTAAAAGCGGTAAAAAGATAAACGCACATACGTCCTAAAATAGGTAATTAGACAATTTAAGCTAAGTAGTAATCACTAAGCGACCGTGCTAGAACCACGGAACCCGGGAATGCCTAATACCTTCTCCCGTATTAATAGAATTCCTTATCTAAAATTTCTGGTTTGTAGACTTCAAAAGAAAAGTCAAAATTTCCTCGATTCGGGATTTAAAATAAACCGGTGACTTGGGACACCACTTAAAATGTTCCAAGTAGCGACTCTAAGAATTAAATAAATAATCCTATTTCGAATAATGTCACTTAAATTGGAAAAACACCCTTATATATCCTCGGGGTGTAAAAAAAGAAGTGTGACAACTTCTTCCTAGTACTGTTCTTCATCCTGTTCTTCTAATTCAAGAAGATACAGTTGCTTCAGATTCTTGCATCTATGACCAGCTACGTACTTCTCATTGCAAAAGTAGCATAATTCTTTAGACCTCTTCTCATTCATCTCATCCAAACTTAAATCCTTCTACTAAATCCCTTAGAAACTACAACATTACTAGCATTGGGAGTTGGCAACAATGGTCTGTTGTTACTCCTTTGATTTGTAAACCTTCTTGCAACACTTGTTTGGGTACTGCTTGATGATGTAGGTAGTCCGATAGCAGCTAAGTAAGCTTCCTTCATTCTAGCAGTTCTATAGACTAGAGACAAGGAGATGGAATTTGTCAACTTCATTGCAATATTCAGTTTATGTTTCAGGCCATCAAGAAAATAACTAATTGCATTCTCTTATGAAAAATTAACCCTGGTATAGTTCCTCTCAAACACAACCTGGTATTCCCTTACACTACCAGTTTGTTTGATCTTCTTGATCTCCTCCATCGGATCATCAAAGTCTACCCACAAATCTTTCGACCAGTGCTATCATATATTCAGTCTATGTAGCTGGTTGCAAATATTGCCTATACCTCATAAATGACAAATGCCACTGGATAGCATCCCTTTCCAACTGCATCACAATTATTTCTATTTTTTCTTCATCGGGAACCTTCTTCATAGAGAAGAATTGCTCAATTTTGAACAACCAAGATTTTAGGTCTTCTCTATTGAACCTCAAAAATTCCATCCTTGACCACCTTGAAAAAATGGAATTGGGATGATTATAGCTAGCAGGACTTCTTTCTCTTGGTGACCTTTCATCAGATGGTTCACCTACATTCAGCATTGGAGCTTTGTCTCTTCAATTTTCACCAGAGTTAGCCAACTATTCCTTTAGCTCAAGTACAGTTTGGTCAAAGCGCTTCAGATTTGAGACTTCTCCTGATAGAGCTCCAATATCGGCTATCAAATTTTGCATCAATTCACAAAGATCTCTTGGTTCTTCAGTTGAGTTATCAGTTGATTGAATACATTTTGCTATGATTGTCGAGGATGAATGGCTCTGATACCAATGTTAGCTTAATTGCAGGAATTCAATTAAGAGTTCGAAGATTAAGCAGCTAAATTAGGAGATTTGCTGAGAAGCTCAAGAGGATCAACTATGGCGGTGGAAGAAGAAGAAGAATTTGAGAGAAATGAGAGGATTTGTGAGAGAAATTGTAATATCTGTATATTGATGATTGTAATGCATAAAGTACACTGATTTATAGAGAATATAAGTTCACACAATTCAGTCTCAATTCTCTCCTCTTTCAACTAACAAACTGACTAACTATTGTAACTAACTCCAACTAACTTTTAACTAACTCCCCTGACATGGCATTCTTACGAACTAACTCTAAGTAATTTTTGGAAGACTATATTTGTGTATCATGTTTCTTTCGAGCTTAATTAGTTTCTTCAGCAGAAGGCTTTACTTATAATTTCTCTTCAACCATACTAAAAAACATGGTGCATAATCAACTTCTAAATTTGCAGAATGGAGAAAATTAGTTCTTTCCTTATTTGAATCAATTAGCCTCACTCTCAAATTATTGGAATCAACTCTATGAAAATTTCAATCAATTTCATTGCATTCATGTCCATCGTTACTAAATTAGTTGAAAATTGGTTGTATTTTGTTTAACCAAAAAATAAAATTTTTGGTAAAAGTCAATATATAGAATAAATCGGGTTACCGATAACCAAGATTTACTTCACTTTTTCAATAATTTTAAAAGAAATGGATCAATGAATGAAAATAATTGACTGAGAAATAATAAATAAACTAATAAGCACTCCCAAAAATTAAGGCTTAAAGCTTGGAGAATAAAGCAAAGAATAACAGTATGGATTTTAATATAGTCGTTGCTTGCCTTTACAAATGAAATGTCACCCTTATATAAGAGCGTACAATTGTAACAATTCCCTTACTTAATTTGGGTTCATTAATGGGATTAATTGCATTAATTGCCCGTTATAGCATGTAACTGTAACATAAACATTTATGACTAAAGATTCCTTGTAATTGCATTGATTTCCCTTCCTTATTTACTTCTGGTTCGTGTATTTTTCCATCTTTGCAAGCCTTTATTCATTCCGCTCTTGTTTCCTTCTTTACAGCTGTCAAATCCGGTTCTTTCCTAAATATAACCCGTGGGTAGAGCTGTCAATATGGGCCGGGCTAGCCCAACCCAGCCTACGTGGGCTTTAGCAATTGACGGGCTGGGCTGGGCTAGCCTACCATTTTGATGGGCCTTATAATGGTAAGCCCACCCCAGCCTTATGTGGTCTACGGGCCCTCACGGGCCGGCCCATCATTTTTAAAAATATAATTTTATATTTTTTCTTTAAGTTCTGACTTAAAAAAGATAATTATTTAAAAGTTAAAAAGTATCTTATTGGAAAAAATTCGCAAAACTTAATAACTTTTTATATTGTTCCAATATATCACAATAAATACTAAAAAAGTAAAAGACATGACTATATTTCATTCACTAAAAGTCAAAACTTAAAACAAACTATTCAAGAGAACGTTCATGATGCTTATGAGATATCCAACACATCATTTTCATCAAACACATTTGAATCCGCTTGTGACAAAGTTGTCTTAACATCTTCACTTTCATGTACAATTCATATGCAAAATTAATTAGTTAAATATTAAATATAATTAAATTTTCAAAATTAATAATATTTAAATTCACATAAAAAATATTACTAGTTTGAGTTCGGGAAAACCTGTGCAGCCAATTTCAAGTAGTAACAAGTGTTTGGACATTTTCATAATAAATATGCTAAGTACATCACGCACCATCATTGAAAGATCGGGATATTTTCTAGAATGGTCCTTCCAATACATGACAACATCATCTCTTGAAACTTCTCAAGATCAAGTTTTCCTCTTAGTAAAGATCCAATTCTGACTTTCCATCTCTAAAGGCAGCATACTTTTTATTTTTTATATATTTTAAATAAATATTTTACTAGGCCCACGGGCCAGCCCTGCCCAGCCTCAGTCAAGCCTCACGGGCCACGGGCTTACTCGGGTCGGGCTTAAAAGCCTCATTTTAAACGGGCTCCAAAAATTCTAGCCCAACCCTACTAAATCACGGGTTAGGCTGGGTTGGCCCAACGGACCAATCCCATATTGACGGCTCTACCTGTGGGTGTTTCTCCCGCGCCTTTTCCTGCCCTCGTTAATTCCTTACGTCAACATTCCACATACCATGCCTCATCAGCTTTCTGACAGCTCACGTGTCCTGTCTTTTTTCTTCCACCAACACATATTTCTTTTTCTTATTTCATCTGATGTCACTAATTTATAAATTATGACATCTTCTCGTATTTTCGTCGTTAATTGGGATAAGTAGTAGTTTAGTTCCTTGATAGTCTTTAGATGTACTTCAGTCCCTAAATTATACTAGTAGGTTCTGAGTTCCTTGTGTTCAATAGTTATAAATTTGCAAAAATAGCGAACATTCAGTGTTTTATTTATTTGAATCAACTGTGCCTTAATCTCAAATTATCCGAGTTCACTATTGGTATCATTCACCTCTTTCCCTTTTAGAAATTAATATACTTTTGATTCTTACATACTAAGTGCATTTTAATCATGAGAGCTTATGCTCAGAAATGGATGCAAGATTTAAGACTGATAAATTTTAATTTTAACACTGAACTAATTATACTCTTAAAATTAGAAATTTTGAATATCATATTTATTAAAAATTTAATATATTTTCAGTATTTTTATATGTTATGTAAAAAATATTAAGTTCAACTGAATCTGTAGCTAGAAAACATTTTACCTCTCAGAATAATGAAATCGTATTGTGGAAACCAAGAGGTGGCAGATGTTTCAAAATCCAAATACAAGACACAAGCATTGATTTGCTGAAGGCCTGTCATCCTTCATAAGAAACAAAACACACTCGTGCACTCTTGGAAACTTAAAATTACAAACACTACTACTTTGTTTCTTGATCTGAAAAGTCAGCATTGAAATACGTTATGCAAATCACCTGAGATTATTAATTTATTGGATTATGTTTCATTAGTTATTATATTAAAAAAGAGATTATATATATGTCCACATGTGACTTGCCTAGCTAGTATACATTACTCTATACAGAGACCATTTCCAGAAAATAAGCTCACATGTTGGTTCTTATAATTTGATATAAAAAGAACTTTGGAATTGATTTTGAGTTGCAAAAACAACCCACGAACCCAATCCCAAGATTTTCCTCAAACACACACCTAGTCATCTATTGAAAGGTTCTCTCTCTAACTAGACCATAGGCAGTAGTTGAAGAAGATGGAGTTGTCACTAATTTTACAACATTTAAATGTAACTCGGTGTACTAAACTTCTCTAATGCGAAAAATTTGAAAAAAGATATGATCACATTAATAGCCTGTTTGATCAAGTTTTTTTGGGGGGCAAAAAGTACTTTTTTGACCTTAAATGCTTTCATCAAAAAATTGAGGTGTTTGGTCACGCCTTTAGAAGGAAAAATGGTACTTTTGAGAAGAAGCAGAAGCAGAAAAAAGTAGATTTTCTCCAAAAGTATTTTTCTGAGAAGCACTTTTTAGAAAAATACAGTTAGAAGCAGTTTTTAAGAACTTGGGTCAAACACTAATTACTGTTCAAAATTACTTTTCAAATTAATTAGCCAAACACAAACTGCTTATCACAAAAAACTCTTTTTAAAAAGTATTTTTGAGAAAAGTACCTCTCAAAATATGCTAATTTTAAAAGTTTGACCAAACATGTTATAAGTCAACTATGTGCAGTTTTACCTTGCATTTAGACCAACAATTAAAATTGGAAAAATGTTTAAATTGGCATTGTATTATTCAAAACTATTCAAAAGAAATTCTCAATTACAATTTTGGTTTATTCATATTGTTGTTGTTAGCAAATCACCTCGTACTTGCTCCTAGCTATTATGGAACTCTAGCATAAAACTAATAGACTCCGGTGTCCAAATTCTTCGATGAAAACGGTCCAAATTTACTCCTCAACTTTTGACAATGCTTTAAAATTACTCCCAAATTAGAATTCTACTAGGGGTCTACGACCAGCAAAGTTGAGATTTCCAAAAAAAATTCAATCTGCGAGTTTTTCCTATGGCAAAAGCAAATGGTTCATAATTCGTGTACAAGTATTAATATTAATGTGTATGAATAAGATTCAAGAAGTTAACCAAGAGCTTTAGGTTTAATACAAAAGAAACTCCAGCTTTCATATATGCAAGCACAGATTCGAACAGCTTTACTCAATAATACAATATTCTCTCAAAAATTAAAACTTTGTTCCTTTTGTGGAATTTCTTGTAGCCAACACCATCCATAAGCCATACTTTAATATGATAACTGATGCATCTTTAATTGCTTAATAATTTCTCGAAATATTTAAGTATTACGCATAAGATTTGCGTGGACATTTCATTAAACTTAGATAAAATGCAATTACAACAATATATTTGAAACTGGTTATCTTATCATTAATGACATGTTGTCATCACTTATCAGTAAGGCATTTTGTGTTAAGACAAATAGATTCTAAGGGTGTTTTTGAGTATATATATTTAGCATTTTTTACAAGTTTTTTTTTTATTTTTAGCTTTATTTCTCGTCAAACAATATCTATATCTATACTAAAAGCACGAAGACCCTTAGTAAAATATCGTTCGCCTTTTTTGCCCTTTTAAAAATAGAGTTCATACACGGCAAAATAGTCATTTGATTATTCTCCTAGCTAATATTTAGGAATTTGAAATTAAATTAAATTTTATTTATTTAATCTTTCCTTTATCTAAACTATGTATGAGGTCATAATCTTTAGGACTACCTTATATAAATCATTCCTTAATTTTAGCTACGTAATATAGTGTAATACTTTCCATGTCCACCCTTATAGGGTTCGATTTATATTAACTTTTTCCTTTTCTTTTGTAGTTTGTATTATTGTCAACATGAGTAGATATTTAGTCAAAAAGAAAAATTTCCCACAAACTTGATTATTAATTGCCTTAAATTGTAAAAGAAAAAAAGGAGGGGGGGGGGGGGTAAATATCTCAAAAAATATAGCTTACTTATTTATAAGTTTAATTTCCTTTTTTTTAAATGCATGTTTTTACTTGACTCAATTTGTCTCTTTATATTTTCAGGCTTCATTGCTGCTAATTTTTCGTTGTGACATTAACATCAGTCAATTCAAGTTCTCATGTTTTAGCATTATGTTTAGTGCTTTCCGGTTGGTTGAAACATATATGCATGACTATTTCGCACCATAAATTGTATATAATTTTTCATCTCGAAATCTCTCATGTTCATCATTTTCAGGATTATAGTTTAATTTTTTTTATACAATATTATATCAAATTTTGTTGTTTACATGGTCACTTAATTTATTTATAGGAGTTATACGGCCAATCTCTTTATTCGAAAATCTCTAAAAAGATCAAAGTATTCAAAATTATAATTTGTGTTATTTTGACAGATCTTTACAGAATTTAAATGTATTTTTGTGTTATTTGTTTGTCTTAAGTATTAGGTTATATGTACAACAATAATATCCATACGATATTCTCACATAAAGCCCTCAACAATCACAATAAGACAATATGAGGAATTCTGCGGGGCATTCATTCATTAGTGAACTAACTACATGTGATTGAAAATCCTATTTTTTAAACATTCACTTTTCCTTTATTTTTTATTTTATTACTCAAATATATTATATATGTAATTTTTAAAAATGTGTACATTGATACTGGGAACATGCCTAAAGTGTTGGAATTACATAATGAACACTTATCAGTTAGTTTGATTAGCTAGTTTTATTTCAGTTCTTTTGTTCAGCTTTGGCCCAAAGTTTGGCCCACATGTATTTATAAACTTCAGGATTACAGCCCATGTAGAAGAGTAGTGAGTTTACAGTTTTGCCCCAAGTATAAATATAGGGTCTAGAAGACTCTGTACAGATGAAGAAAATGAGAATGGAAAATATCGATGCTTTCTTCTGAGTTTTTCTCTTTCTCTCTTCTTTGAAACTATATCCAATTTCATACGATTGTTAATCTTCACATGGTATCAGAGCCATGGGAATTACATAGATCTTAACGAAAGGAGTCGATCGATCTTACCCTCGTCGTTTGATTCGAAGGTTTTGCTCGTTCGCTATTTTTGTTGCGACTGGTATCCGACAACAATTTTGTTTTCCGATTCTTTGCTGGAATTTGGATTATCAGTGATTTATTTCTTCGATTCTTTGCTGATTTTGGATTATTAGTGAGTATTTCTCGATTTTGTCGAGTTTCATTTGGAATTTGTTTTGGAAACTTATGTTTTTTGTTTGACAGAAAAACCCTAGAAATTCTCTTTTGGTGAAAAGTATTTTTTTTACCTTGCTAAAATGGTGAATACTGAAGTTCCTGTGGATGCTAGTTCTAGTAATAATTCTACATACGTTCCTGACTCCACAAGTCCTTTACTTCTCCACTCGTTTGATATGCCTGGGATGCGTTTGGTGAGTACTCCATTTTCTGGGTCAGGGTATAGAGGATGGAGAAGAAGCATGATAGTGTCTCTTTCTGCTAAGAATAAAATAGGATTTGTCAATGGTTCATGCCCTAGACCAATTACCATTGATGTTGCAAAGCTGCGTCAATGGGATAGATGCAACAATATGGTAATTTCGTGGTTAACTAGTTCACTTTCACCAACTACAGCTGAGAGTGTCCAGTACTCCGAGACAGCCGAGAGTATTTGGAAACAATTGGAGCGTAGGTATGGGGCTATGAATGGTACTAAGGTGTTTGAAATAAAAAGGAGTTGGCCTCCACACAACAAGGCTCCCTCGACATTGCATCATATTTCAATAAACTAAAGAAACTCTGGGATGAGCTGGGTACAATGCGTAAGAATCATGGAAATCGTTGCATGTGTGCTGCAAGAGATGGTATTCAAAAGGATGAGGAGGAGGATAAGCTTCCTCAATTCCTTATGGGCCTAAATGAAGTATATGTGGGAGTGAGAAGCAATTTGCTAATGATGCAACCTCCTCCCACACTAGATAGTGCATACAGTATTCTACTTCAAATCAGAGACAAGTTCAACACATTCCTCAGCTGGTCCTAGAAGCTGCTTCTTTCAATGTGAATGCCAACAATAAAGTTTTTCCTTTGAATGTCAACAGTAAGACATTCCCTCCTAAGCAATATACTCAGAAAATGGATTTTGATCAGCCCAAGGGAAATATATTTTGCAAATACTATAAAAATCCTGGGCACCTAATCGACAAATGCTACAAGTTACATGGATTTCCACAGAATTTCAAATTCAATAAAGGGAAAAGGATGGCTGCTAATGTGACTGCTGAAGTTGAGTGTCCTGCAACAGCCTATACTCTACCTCAGTATAACTCACCTCAACTTTACAATGCTTTTGACCATGAGGAACAAGCTTCTTCAGTACCTGGATTGACAAAGCAACAGTATGCACAACTTATGTCCCTCTTGCAACAAACTCAAGTTCCTTCGGCTGTCGATTCTCAAATTAGCC
Source organism: Nicotiana tabacum (assembly GCF_000715075.1). Classification (NCBI taxonomy): domain Eukaryota; kingdom Viridiplantae; phylum Streptophyta; class Magnoliopsida; order Solanales; family Solanaceae; genus Nicotiana; species Nicotiana tabacum. The sequence goes on from NC_134085.1 coordinate 15,762,393, forward strand.
TCATGGGATCTGCCAACTTTGCTGGTAGTACTTTCTCTTTGCCTGTTTATATTAATGATGATTCTCATATTTGTTTACTGTCTGGTGCTAGTAGAAATGTTTGGATTATAGATAGTGAAGCTACTGACCATATGACCTCTAACAAAAACATGTATTATAATCTTACTCCACTTCCTACTCCTTACTTGGTAACTCTTCCCAATGGTTACAAAGCAAACGTCATTTATACTGGTTCTGTTACCTTGTTCCCTTCTTTTACTCTTCATAGAGTCCTATATATTCCTAGTTTTCAATATAATTTAGTCTCTGTTTACAAGTTGATTCTGCAAATTTCACTGCATGGTTTTGTTTACTTCCTCTTCATGCCTTTTGATACAGGCTCATTTCATGAGGAAGCTTCTGGAACTTGGTAGACAGGACCAAGGCCTCTACAAGCTCCTTCATCCCAATGAGTCTGATTCTAGTCTTAGTTGTCCTACTTCCGTTTTAAATAAAAATGTGTAATGTCTGAATAGTGGTGATAGGTCTCTTGCTAGTACCAAACAATCTAATTGTGTTCCTTTACTTTCTAGTAATGATGTACCTAGTATAAACAAGCATGATGTACTTTAGCATCATAGGCCGGGACATATTCCATTTGCTAGAATGAAAAATATTTCCTCCATTTCTGCTCAACTATCTTCTAAATAATCTTTTGTGTGTCCTATTTGTCCTCTAGCAAGGCAGGTAAGGCTGCCATTTCTCCAAAGTAACTCAGTTTCCAAATGTCTGTTTGAGCTCATTCATGTTGACACCTGGGGTCCCTATAATACTAACACATACTCTGGTGCAAAATATTTTTTGACCATTGTGGATGATCATAGCAGGGCAACATGGACTCATTTAATGCACTCCAAGAGTAATGCTTTCAATTTGCTAAAAGCCTTTATCTCCATGGTCAAAACTCAATTTAATCTTCCAGTCAAGGCCATTAGGAGTGATAATGCCTTAGAAATTGGGCTTTCTACTTCTACCATACAATATTTCTCAGACAATGGGATCATTTATCAAACAAGTTGTTCTCATACATCTCAACAAAATGGGATTGTTGAAAGAAAACATAAACACTTGTTAGAAACAGCAAAAGCTTTATTGTTTCAGTCCAAACTACCTTCCAAATTCTGGGGGATTGTATCTTAACCGCAACATATTTAATAAATAGATTTCCTTCCACTGTTTTGCATAATAAAACCCCTTTTGAAATATTATATGGGAAAGCTCCTTGTTATTCCCACTTAAAGCTTTTTGGTTGCCTTTGTTATGCCACTGTCCCTAAATGTAATAGGGATAAGTTTGACCCAAGAGCTATACCTTGTATTTTCCTTGGTTACCCTTTTGGTAAGAAAGGATTTAAGTTGTATAATATGTCAACTAAATCTGTGTTGATCTCCAGAGATATCATTTTTCATGAGTCTATATTTCCTTACTCCCTCTCCTCATCTTCTCCTAGTTAGTTTCCTGTTTTCTCTTCTGATGATAGCTCTCCTCTTTTGTCTTCTTCTCTACTTGTTTCAACTATTACTGATGTTGGTCTGCCCACTCCTCCTGATTCCTATACTATCTCAACACCTATTCCACCTTCTCCCAATTCTACTGATGTTGTTCTGCCTATTTCTCTTGATTCCTCTACTGTGTCAGCACCCACTACTGCCCCTTCAGCTGTTCCAAGTCTCAGTCTTCTCAGCTTAGGAGAAGCAACATGCCTCATACTCTTCCTTCACACCTCAATGATTTTGTTGTCCAGCTTCCTCCTTCCCTCTCTAACTCCACTGCTACATCCCTTTCTGCTGCCCATACAGTTTCTTCTGAGCCTCATTCTTATATTTAGGCTGCTTCCAGCCCTGCTTTGCAATAAGCTATGAGGAAGAAGTTTCAGGCTCTAGAAATTAATGGCACTTGGACAATAGTTGAATTTCCCCAAGGAAAGAATGCTATAGGATGCAAATGAGTGTATAAGACTAAGTATAAAGCTGATGGTAGTGTGGAGAGGTACAAGGCAAGGTTGGTTGTTAGGGGTGATACACAAGTGGATGGTGTTGATTTTCATGAGACAATTTCCTTGGTGGTAAAAATTGTGCACTATTAGATGCTTAATTGTTATTGTTATTAAAAAGAAATGGTCTCTTTTTCAATTGGATGTCAACAATGCGTTTCTTCATGGTGATTTGGATGAGGAAGTGTACATGAAACTTCCCCCTAGCCTAACAGTTGCTTCTACCTCAAATTCTTATTCTCCTTCAAAAATCTCTCTATGGTTTGAGGCAAGCCTCCCGACAATGGTATGCTAAGCTATCTCAAGCTCTTTACACTAGAGGCTACACTCATTCTTTGAATGATTACTCTCTTTTCTTTAAGAAATCAGCTTCATCTACTGTCTTACTTGTTGTTTACGTTGATGATACAATTCTAACTGGTGGTGATATTGTTGAGATAGCTGCTCTCAAACAATTCTTGGATGACCAATTTAAAATCAAGGATTTAGGCTTGCTTAATTATTTTCTGGGCATTGAAATTTTGTATGATGAGTTTGGGGTTCTTCTTCACTAGAAAAAGTTTACTTCTGATTTAATTTCTGAGTTTGGGTGCACTGATGCTTCAACTGTAATCTCTCCCCTTGAGTTGTGTGTCAAGCTAACATCTAATCAGGGTGAGGTGCTGCCTAATCCTCAATCTTATAGAAGTCTCATTGGAAAATTGAATTTTCTCACCCACACTCGTCCAGATTTATGTTTTGCTGTCCAACATTTAAGTCAATTCCTCAAGTCTCCTCGCATTCCTCATATGGTTGCTGCAATGCATATCCTGAGGTATTTGAATGTCACACTTGATGTAGGGGTGTTTCTTAATGCTTCATCAGATTTTTCACTTCAGGCCTTTTGTGATAGTGATTGGGCAGCTTGTCCTGAGTCCCGCACATCTGTTTCTGATTTTTGCATATCTCTGGGGGGCAGCCTTATTAGCTAGAAATCGAAGAAGCAGGCCATTGTTTCTCTATCCTCAGCAGAAGCTGAGTATCGAGCTATGAGTAAAGTTGTGGGTGAACTTGTTTGCTTGGTTCTTTTGCTTGCCGATTTAGACTTGCCTATCTCTGCACCAGTTCCTGTTTTCTGTGATAACCTGGCTGCACTTCATATTGCTAAAAACCCAGTTTTTCACGAGCGTACAAAACATATTGAGGTCGATGCCATTTCATCCGGACTAAGTTGGTTGATGGTCTCATTTCTTTGCATCATGTTGTTACTTCTTCTCAACTTGCTGACATTTTTACTAAGTGTTTAACAGGTGGCCATCATCGCTTCTTACTTGGCAAGTTGGGCGTGGTATCACCCTCCAACTTGCGGGGCGTGTTGGAATTACATAATGAACACTTATCAGTTAGTTTGATTAGCTAGTTTTACTTCAGTTCTTTTGTTCAGCTTTGGCCCAAAGTTTGGCCCAAATATATTTATAAACTTCCGGGTTACAGCCCATGTAGAAGAGTAGTGAGTTTACAGTTTTGCCCCAAGTATAAATATAGGTCCTAGAAGACTCTGTACAGATGAAGAAAATGAGAATGGAAAATATCGATGCTTTCTTCTGAGTTTTTCTCTTTTTCTCTTCTTTAAAACTATATCCAATTTCATACGATTGTTAATCTTCACATAAAGTGCATGTCCAAAGACTAAACAAGAAGCCTGATAACTTTAAAAATATAAATCATAAAATTATAAAGTTAGAGTAAATTAGAAGTTAATATATCAACTAAGGTGATTAAGGACTTCTATGGGCAGATTTTCTTCCTTTTTTTTGAGTTGCTTAACTATGATAAAAAATCATCATTTTCAGGGACTTATACTTTTTTCTTTAACTTTATTATTTAACTCAAATATAATTTAAATGTAAATATGTAATATTTATGTGTTTTTTGAAAATTTTGGTTATCGAGATAGAGTACACGCGCAACGCGCGTATCATAAGACTAGTTATACAAAATGAAATGGAGCGAGTAGTAGAGAAGTCAAAGTACATTAATAATCGTCTTTTTTATGTTTGCGTTGCAAAGAAAATTTACAGCATAAAAATTCAGGTAAAGGATTTATGATCTAAGATTTAAGGTTCATAAATTAAGTAAACGTTTTTTTTTGGATTTTGTAAGGGGCAAAACTTAATAATAAGAGGAATTTTACTGTAGTAAAGTTTTTTTCTTCCTGATTTTTGTGGGGGCAAAAGAAAAGATATATTGGTAGTGGGGAGGAGAAGAAAAGTATGAGTGCTGATTGTTAATCTTTTTTGTCTTGTTTCTTTATTTATAACTTTTTTATATTTGTTTTATATATAAGCACGTAGATATACTTAGTGCTAATTTAATTAAAAAATAAAATTAACAGAGAAAAAGACAAAACAATCCCTTATTTATTGGGGTTGGTTCAAAATATACCTTTAAATATACTTTCATATATTTAACAAACTCTTACTGTTAAATTTTACGTGAACCGTGAGAAAAATGATTTAACCAGAGGAAAATTCTGCAATATTACTTACAATAATTACTGCCATTTAGCCGTTTCTATTGGCTAGCTAGTGATACAGTAATTATATACATTACCATTGTACTAAAATTTTGCACTACCCGTATTTTTAACATATTATGGGTGTGTTTGGTATGACGGACCATTTTTCACTATTTGGTTGCACAAAATATTTTCCTAAATATTACATTTTCCTAAAATTGGAGAAAAATGAATGCCCTAGAAAGAGTTAGGAAAACATATTCCAAAAACTCCACCAACACATCTAACCCCAACCTCCTCCCCCTTCTCTCCCCTACCCCACCTCTCCCGCCCCTTCTCTCCAACCCACTTTGCTAACCCCCCCCCCCCTCCCCCGAATTTTTTTAAATTTTTTTTTGTATTTTTAATTTTCTGTAATTTTATTTCTACAACATCTCCCTTCCCGATGCCCCCTCCCCCCGGCAAAAAATATTTTTTTATATTTTCTGTTTTGATTTTTTTATTTTTCAGTTTACAGGTTCGAAATTTTGCGAGTTCCAAAGTTATGAGTTTGGAAGTTTATGTGTTTGGAAATTTGCGGGTTTAGAAATTATAAAATTTACGGGTTCGAAAGTTTAGCGGTTCATAAGTTTATATATGAAATTTGTGGGTTTGGAAGGTTGTTGATTCAAAAGTTTATGGCTTCATGTTTATTGCATCTAAATTATTTATGAATACTCTTGAGAAGTTATTTTTCTTAATTTGCATACCAAAAGCCGAAAAATGAGAAAGATTATTACTTGTTTTCCAAGAAAATATTTTGTATGAAAAACATTTTCCGTTATACCAAATGTATATATTGCAAGTTACTAATTTCATTTTATGAAAAATTGCTTATATATAATTTAGTGATATGAAGTTTAAACTATATTAGATTTTCATTGTAGCCTCAGAAATTGATATTGAATATATAGTCGTTCAACGCTCTTTTGGAGATTTCTGTTGCTTTTGAGAATCAAATATAAAAGGAAAAAAGTATATATAGTATATTGAGTTATACTGGTCATTCTATGAAAATTAATAGAGTTATTCGTCGTACATGTCGCTTCTCTCTAAGGGAATTACAAAGACATCTGTATACAAATTTTTTATCGCTCATAATGATTTTTATATATTTACTATTCTTACAAGGATGTAATGCAAGTTAACATTAATAAAAAGATTGATAATATTTGTCAAAAGTTTGATATATGATAAAAACACAAGAATTTACAGTAGTATTTGGTTGAAAGGAAGGCTCATGGTGCTATTTACCCATCGGAATTGATTAGTAAAATTAGACGAGGTGTGCATCAGCTTCAGTCACACAGAAAGGTGATAAAATTATTATATCTTAGATTTATGGCCTAAATATATTTAATTTTTATTGTAATCAAATTATTAGTCAATTCTATTTTCCCGAAAGCATGAACAGGTTCGACGACACTGTTACTTTAGCCTTTCTATTGTTGTGTCATTGTGGCTATTATCTTTTTGTGTTCACTTTAGAGGTTTTGTTTTGATATGACTTATGGTTTAGCTTTTGAAAAATTAAATATCGAAAAGTACCTTAGTATTGGAGCTTTAAAACTTATATGCTTCGACTATCTTTCAAAGCAAAATTAAAAATATATTTAGTTTTCGCAAAACTCAATTTAAATTATTTGTATTATTCGAGTACTAAAAAGTATTTCGTGAATGAAATAATAATATTTTGCAACAAATTAACTAGTTACTTATAATATCTTACTCCCTCTATCTTAATTCATATGTTCTACTTTCTTTTTTTATCTATTTATAAAAGAGTATCACAGTTTTATATTTAATAGGTTCTTAAATTTTAATATTTTTATTTTATCCTTAATGACACTCCCTTATATAATTAAAAGGCATAACGTGTTTAAGACTATAAAATCAAAGGAATTTTATTTGTCATGTGTTATATATACCATTTATTTAAGACCATAATATTTTTAATTCCTAAATTTGGTGCGCAGTCAAACAAAGACGTATCAACTGAAAGAGAGGAGGGTGTAAAGATTCTATTAGCTCACCTATTTAGAGTGCCATGCTAATAACGCGAAGGTCGTAGGTTCGTGACCTACACGGGCCATTCATAGTCTATATATGTCAATTTACTTTATTACTGTAATTGTTTAAAGTACATGGTAAGCGTAAGGTTTGCATATATATTATCCTTCCCAAAATTCACACTATGAAAATATACTGAATATGTGTTATCGTAGAAAGGGCGTAAAGACTATTAGATTGTATAGAGACAGTAATTCCCAAATTTCAATTAGGTTACTACTTTTGCCTTTACCTTTTCCATTAGTTAGTGCAGTAATCAATCTCCAACAAGGACCCCCCTCCTGGTGACCATGAAAACCACATCTATCAATTTCCTAATGCCTGCCCTTCCCATCTAGCTCTCTCTAGCTCTCTCTCTCTCTAGCTCTCTCTAGCTCTCTCTCTATAAAAGCATATAACATCTAACCAACAAGAAGGCTCCTCCTTGGCTCCTTCTCTTTCTCCCCACTCCCAATCTACACTTTTCACACCATGACTGACCCTAACTATCAACCAAATTTCTACCACTCCCAACAACAATATTGGCTCAAATTCAACCCTAATAATACTCACCATTTCCCTTCTTCTAACTCTAAACCTCCTCCTAGTTTCCTTCACAACTTCTACTCATCTAATTATCAAAGTAGTTACAATCACCATCCTCCTCCCCCTCCTTCTCCTCCTTTGAAAGAAGCCCTCCCTCTCCTCAGCTTAAGTCCAATCAAACATGATCGTGGCGATGAAGTAGTAGTTCAAGAACCAGTAGATTGTTGCACTTCTAATATGGATGTGGACAATAAGATCAAGAAAGCTACAGATCATAATTGTAGTCCTAAAAATGATGCTGCTGGTGAACAAGAAGAAGAAGAAAATGATGAAAATGATGTTACTGTAGCACTTCATATAGGTCTACCAAACCCTAGTGCTGCTGATCTGGCTTCTATTCTCTCTTCTAATAGAGATGAAGAAGAAGAAGAAACTTATCATGATCATGATAATGATGTTACCAATATGAATATGAATATGATAAACACAAGACTCAACAAGGGACAGTATTGGATTCCCACTCCTTCTCAGATTCTTATTGGTCCTACTCAATTCTCTTGTCCTGTTTGTTTCAAGACTTTCAATAGATACAACAACATGCAAGTGAGTTCTCAAAATCTCCATTTCTTTTGTTTTCCTTAAAACTTGTTTTTTTTTCTAAATTTTTTAGGAAGAAGTGAAACAGTGAGAATTGAACTCACATATATTGTGTCGGCGACTTTGTATCTGTACAGGCCTTGGCGGTGTCTGTTTTTTTTCTCTTTTATTTGTTTATTTTTATTTTTACAATTGACCTCTTATTATCAAGAACTTGATCTTTTTCTTTTTCTGGGTAGGAGAAAATGAATAACTATATATTTCAAGTTTCTATACATCTTATTGGATTTTCTTGTGTTTTGGGGCTTGAGATTTTGAGTATACAACCAGATCCAAAGAAAGAAGATGGTCAGTAAACCTCATTTATGTGATTGAACAAGACTTGGGCGATGTTCTTTTTGCTTTGAATTAGTACCCTGAAATCTGTGCTCAACAGTTAATTATTTCAGATTGATCTATTCCCATATTTTCAGGATTTAGTTCAATTTGTCCTTTAAAGACCTACAGTCTGCAGCCAAAAGAGATGTCAAAATTTTTTCTTACCTATGACTTCAAGATTTCAACCCCTCCTGAGGAAAATTACTAAAGGAAAATTACAAGATCAGCTTTCAATTTCCTTGAAAACTTGATCTTGATATGATTAGGCCAAAATTCTACTGTGCTAATTAGGGTAAAACTCTGAATTCTTTTGAAACTGTTCATTCGGGATATTACTGTTCATAGTAAAGATTCAGAAGCTACCAAATGAGCGGATACATGTTCATTCTCACTGTTTGGCAGGCGTATTTAATGTCAGATTTTTGCACCTTTATTTCTTTTCTTTTTTTGTATTTTTATACAGGAGATTTGCACATATTTTGAAAATACTTCTCTCGTTCCTTTTTTTCATTTTTTTGGTCGAACGAGAATGATCAATGTTGCTCTTGCATTACAAGAGGACATGATTCCTTATGGTATCACGTTACTTGAGTTAAAGGGTCGATTGGTAGGGTGCATAAGAATAATGCTGAATAGGCTGTTATTAGTAATGCTGGTATTAGTTATGCTTGCATTAATTATGCTGTATATTTCTTATCCAATGTTTGGTTTGATGTATTAAAGCATTGCACAATTTCTAAAAGAATTGTTTGTTTACAAAAATGCCCTCAAAACTAGTTCACACTCTAACTTTTTAAAAGAAACATATGTTGAGAAATATTTTTATATGAAAAATTTTACAAAAAATTATTTGATTTGTCTACCTATATTGTAAAATAAAATTAAATATTTATTTATAAAAAAGAAAATATGCTAAGTATTATTTATTTACTAGGGATATAATTTTATTTCTCACTCTTTGGATTATTTTGAACTTACATTAATATACTAACTAGCATATTTTAATCAAGCATAAATTTTGAAGGACAATTTTGCCTTTAACTAAGCTAGTGCATGCGTTAAAACTCATTGCTTTGTTAATACCATTGTTTTCTATGCATTAGTTATGCATAGGATAATACCAAATAGGGTGTATAACTAATGCTTGCATAACTAATGCATATGTTCAAAATGTATACCAAACAATGTATTATTAATACACAAAGCTGATGCATTATTTTATCTAATGCATCCTACCAAACGACCCCTAAGTGTGTTATGTAGTTCCTTCCAACTCATCTAAAAGCTTATTTTGTTAGAGAAAATACATTTTCTTTTCTTAATCACGTCTTAGAAATGTAGACCTATTTCTTTTTTTATGGCCCAAAGATATAAGCCTTGTGTCCATGTTTTCATTGCTCTATTACCGTATTAAAATTGTGGTATTATCTCATTTAAAAGCTTAAACTCAAAGCAATTGCGATGTGTTATTTATACATGGGTTCATCTGAACCTAGTAAATTTGGCTTGGACCATGTATATGTGTTAAAAGATCTACTAAGTACAAATAATAAATTTCAAATAGGTTGTGTTAGAATCCCGACTCGAACGCACGATGTTCAAATCCTAGATTCACCTCTGCTAAAACTATCATAGAGAATACTTTATTAATTATGTTTTCAGCAACAACAACAACAATAACAACAACCCACTAGAATCTCACTAATGGGGTCTGGGGAGGGGAGAGTGTACGCAGATCTTACCCCTACCCCGAAGGGGTAGAGAGGCTGTTTCCAGGAGACCCTAATTATGTCTTCAGCACGGCTTCTATATATATAAAAAGGGCAGTCCGGTGCACTAAGCTTACACTATGTGCAGGGTCAAGGAAAGGGTCAGACCATAATGGTCTATTATACGTAGTCTTACCTAACACGGCTTATGAATATGTTTTATACATGCTGCAGATGCATATGTGGGGGCATGGCTCTCAATACAGAAAAGGTCCAGAATCACTAAGGGGAACTCAACCAACAGGGATGCTAAGACTTCCTTGCTATTGCTGCACTCCTGGCTGCAGAAACAACATTGATCATCCAAGGGCAAAACCATTAAAAGATTTCAGAACACTTCAAACACATTACAAAAGGAAGCATGGAATTAAGCCTTTTATGTGCAGGAAATGTGGAAAGGCCTTTGCTGTTAGAGGAGATTGGAGAACACATGAGAAGAACTGTGGCAAGCTTTGGTATTGCATTTGTGGATCTGATTTTAAGCACAAGAGGTCTCTTAAAGATCATATTAAAGCTTTTGGTCAAGGTCATGGAGCTTATGGCATTGATAATTTTGAAGAGGAGGAAGATCCTGCATCTGAAGTTGAACAAGATAATGAGTCTATACTGTGAAAATTCTAGCTCCGCCGGCAATTAGAGCAGTATATGAAGTGAGTTCGAGTAACTCGTCTAGCAAATGGTTCGGTCTATTTCTCTAGCTATTTTGTGCAGCATCTGAAGTTGAACAAGATAATGAGTCTATACCGTGAAAATCCTAGCTCCGTCACTGATCAGAACAGTATATGAATGAGTTCTGGTCACTCGTGTAGCAAATAATTCGGTCTATTTCCCTAGCTATTTTGTGCAGCATCTGAAGTTGAACAAGATAATGAGTCTATATTGTGAAAATCCTAGCTTCGCCTGATTAGAACAGAATATGAAGTGAGGTCTAGTCACTCGTCTAGCAAATGATTTAGTCTATTTCTCTAGCTAGTTTGTGCTAATTAATTAACCAAGATTTTAGCTAAAGCTTTTGTACATGTAAATATATTTTTCCTTTTGGTTTCAAATCAAAGTACGTTTTGTGACAATGATTTAATGTGGTCTTCGTTATTGTACTAGTGTCCTGTTTGCTCAATGAGTGATGTCAATTTGTATTCACCTTTTTGAGTAATTGATTGCTCGAATTCTCATGAGTAAGGACTAAAGTTTTTATTTGGGGACATGTAATGGTCGTACTTTACTTTCCTATATGGGATTTCGCAGAAACAAAACCATATGGGCAATGAACATGGGAAACACTTCCCCGTAAAGTATGGGAAAACTATCTCCATGAAACATGTAAGATATGTGGGACTTAATGTCCAACGCCAAATACCTAGGTTAATTTTTATTAATTATGCATAACTATAGTATTTAAGAAATCTTAATGATAACAAATGAAGCATCATATCCATAGAGAAGACAAAGATTTTGTTAGCTATCATTAGGAAATTTCTTGCAGACAACTGACCTTGTTTTGTTCGCCTGAGATTAGGGCAGCAGATTAGGGCAGCTCGGTGCATAAGACATTCAGTATTTATGTAGGGCCCGAGAAAGGTCGTACTTCAAGGGTTGTGATGTACTAGTGACTGCCTCCACGACTCGAACCAGCTGTGAAAGTTATATGTGAGGAGTAAAGAAAATTAATTAAAATTAAAAGTATTTCCTCCGAAAGAAATTTATTGATGAATGCATCACACATGTCATGCACTTACTGATACATATATGAACAAATTTCCGTTTGAGTGTAAATATTTCATTGATCATTCAACGTGTAATAAGTAAACTCAAAAAAGAAATAGTAACATGGGCGTTTTTAGAGAGAAAAATTAATAATGGGGTTGTACCGTTTTTGTTTAAGGTTGCACAATTGATCACTCTTAGTTTAAGTTATATATAACGTCAATATAAATATTTTCATATCAGAGGACTAATGATATATGGGGTGATCAAGATTAGCTTATCTCTTCATGATGTTAGTTTAACTGAAACGATCTAGCCAAAAATCAGCTATCTTTAAAAGAGAAAAAGAAAAGGATAGAAAGAAAATTAAACCAGCAAATAATTAAAGATTGTATCCTACTTTTATCAAATGATTATGCATGCATGCAATTATAAGGATGATCCAAGTGGGAAATCTTTTCTTCCTTCGCCTTTAATGATTCATTATCTTCGAATTAATTATTTTATAAGTCTCTTATATATACCCTGCTAGTCTCTTTATTTTTATTTTTTATTTTTTTAAGTAAGTCCACAAGAAAGTATCTGAAATAATGGGTGTTTTTGTTAGGCATATATAGGTCACTGGATAACAAGACAGGTAAAGAGTATATTTCCCAACCAATTTGCTGTTAATCTAAGCTTTTCATCTTGCAAAAAACAATCAGCTTTTGAGGTGCATATGATACCCTTTTCCTTTTCCTCGGTTAGTGGATGCATGTGTATCTTATAATTATATTCATGGAACAAATACCATTTCCTTTTCACTTATTCTTTTGGAAATTTGTGTTAAGTTTTTTGCCCTCATTTTCTTATTATATTTGAATTTTATTTTTCTCTTTTAAGGAAAGTTAAAGTATTATCATAATTGCTTTTACTTTGAAAAATATAATTCTCTTTCATATTTAGTTATTTTATTCCTTGTCTTGGGAGAAAATTTTTGGACTTCTATAAATTATAAATTGAAGACTTCCTTCCTACAACTAGAACATACAATAGCATCCACAATGTAGTCGTTTAGAGAGTTTTGTTTAGGGAAGAATTTTTTCTCAATAGGATCTTATGTTTTCTTTTCATATGTAGACAACTTGGCGAACCATATTTAATGCATATTTTAGTATTTCTTTTGTGTCCGATTAATCGCCAGGTTTATAACTATTAGCTTCCCTTGATACCGCTATTTTCGATCCCAACAATTTGTAACTCTAATATTAACAAGAGAGCTAAAAGGACCTTTTCAATATTCCCTTTAAACTAAAAGATTTAGGAAATAAGTTTTAAACGAAATTAAAGGAGTTGTACTTTTGGTGGGGAGAAGGAATCTTGAAGCAACAGTAAAATTGTCTTACTGTGACTTATAGGTCACGGGTTCGACCCGTGAAAGTACACAATAAATGCTTGCATTAGAGTAGACTGTCAACATCATATACCCCTTCAGGTTCGGCCCTTTCCCATGCCCTACGTAAATGCTGGATACTTTGTGCACCGAGCTGCCCTGCTTGTACTCCTGGCGAGTGCAAATTATTTAAGATGATTCACCTACATGGGATCAATTTGAAGTTGGAAATACAAGAGCATTTGTGTCGACGAGCTGGTTTCCGACAACTCGGGCGCCATAGCAAAACCATTGATAGTTTATTACTTACGCACAGTTGTCCGACTTCTGGCGAGCTAGTTTCCGGCAACTCGGACGTCATTGAAAAGCCGTTCATAATGTATCGAATTTTTTGTCCCTTAATCCTTAATTATAGGTTTGGGATTTGAACACTCATGAATACTTCGGCTTTACATGAAACGACTACTAAACATCGAATAAATAAATAAATATCTCAACCCAGAAGGTTAGGGCAATGAGTAGGATAGGTCAGGATTACTATAGTCCTCTATTTATTATAAAAATAGCACGAACTAGACAGTTTTCAGACTGGTCATTTAAAAATAGTCAATGTTTATAAAGTCATTAAAAAATAGCCATTATTTTGTTGCAACAGGGATCGGTCCAGCATAATATACTGAAGATCAGTGCACCTATATATGAACTTCTAGCATATTATGCTGGAACTCTAACACGCGGAAAGTTCCAGCATAATATACTGGAGATTGGAGCACCTGTGTATGAACTTCCAGCATATTATGCTGGACCGGTATATTATACTGGAACTCCAGTACTATATTATGCTGGAGTTCCAGTATACTTATGCTGGAATTACATTATAATATACTGGAGTTCTAATATACTTATGCTGGAACTCCAGTATATTATGCTGGAGTATTTTCCGGATTTTGAACAGTGTTTTCGTTCAGATTTATCTTTACATGAAAAATGGTTATTTCGATTACTTTTGAAACTGTGACTATTTTTGAATGACCACTTATAAATCTGACTATTTTTGAATTTCTCCCATATTTATTCTCTTATTATTTGGCTCTCCAATTGTAACATGGTATATCAAAATTGTTCATATTTTCTTTTAAAAGGCTTTGAAATTTGGTATTGTATTTATCCCACATTTAGTTATTTAGTTATGAGTAATAATTAATACCAATATAATTAATTTTATACTAAATCATGGTATTAGCTATCTCATACACAAAGATCGAACAACTAATTTCTTGAAATATTCCAGCCCATTAATATCTTTAATTTATCTATCTCACAATTGAACCAAACCACCCCTTTTTGGTCGTGAGTTCGAGTCAAGAGCAATAAATGAGATCAAAGGTAATCAAAAATAAAATAAAAAACCAAACCACCCTTTAGTTTCTACTTTTGGAGTATATATTTGTGCCTGCATAAAGTTGCTTTGACAGCAATGATAGCAGTGGGGAATACCATGAATGTACCAAGCAAAAGATCTTGATGATCGCTGAGTATTGTCCCAGTCCACAGGGGAAAAAACAGTCTTTTGGTTGGTATGTAAACAATATATTATTAATACCTACTCTTTTGTTTGGGATCTTTACGCAATAGTTTGTCCAATTTACTATTTTTTCAGACGTTATGCATAAATTATATAATAATTATCCACAACCGTATATATTACACGTCAATGTTTTATTCAAGTAGTAAGGCCGAAAGTATAAGAACGTTATATATGGTCGAGTATTTGATTTATATATCTTAGAGTACTTTGGAACCAACAACAATTAGAGGAGAAGGAAATGTAAAATATAATAATAAAAGAAGTGCTCATCATGACTTGATGATAATTACTTCCTCCATTTCAATTTTCAAAGATACATGTTAATTTGACATGATGTTTAAGAAAAAAAATATTTCATTCGTTTTATTTTAACTGTTGCTTTAGCTAATTTTATGTTTATTAAGAAAATAATATGTATAAGATAGTAGCTTACTTAGTTATTTCTATTAAATATATTTTAAGAATTGAGAAGTATTAAAAAGAATTACTACTTTTTTAATATTAAGGATATAGTTGGAATAATTAACAAATTTAGTCTTGAATTCATATAGTGACAATTATTTTGGGATATTTTTTTAAGCTTTAATTTTGGATATTTTACTATGCTCTAGTTATCACAATAATCACTTTGACTAGATTTTACAAACCTTTCACCCTTGAAAAGTCTATTATGCCATTGACATTATAAATCATCCCATTTATGTAATATCTTCTATATTATATGCTATATAATATACTTTTATCCAGATATTTTATTTATAACTAAAATAATTTAATAATTTTTTATTTATTATTTTTATAATATATTCGTACATTTAATTTTTTTAATATTAATTTTTTAAGAGTATAAGTAGCATTATTAAATTTGTCAGTAACATTACCGGGAACTAATCTCAAGTTCACGTTCTTAATCATACTTAATGAAATATGTTTAATGAAAATTAAAAAAAATCAAAACTCATCGATTTATCAGCCAAGCCATACCCATTAATTTAATAAATAAAATACCCACATTTGAAAAATTACATATCAGATTAATACTCTCAAATAAATAATATTAAACACAAATGTCTTTGAAACTTCTTTTAAAAATTTTATTGACTATAAAAAAAAACTATCATTTGTTAAATAAATCTATTTTTATTATTTTAAATAAATATTTTTTATCATTTTTATATTTAAAATATGTTCATGTTTGATTATGATTAAACAAATTGAGTACCATGGAAAAATTAAATGTATGGATATATTATAAAAATAATAGATAAAATAATTTAAAGTTATTTTAATTATAAGTAAAATACCTACGTAAAAATATATTATATAGTATATAATATAGAAGGTATCTGTCATGACCCAAAATCCTAACCTATTTTAGAACTAAATTCTGTGATCTGAGGCCTTAAAACCTTATTTTTTCTTACCTTAATTTGCGTGCACGGTCCGTGCGTATATCTGAAACGCTTTTATGTGGAAATTTGATGAAAATGTTAATTTGACCTTTAAAATTTAATTAAGTTGACTTCGGTCAACATTTTAGGTAAACAGACATAGGAAAATATGGGACTTGGGCGTATGCTCGGAATTAAATTCCAAGGTCCCAAGCCCGAGAAATGAATTTTTGAAGAAAATTATTTAACTGAAATTTTAAGAGTTTTTGGAAACTTGAATGTATTTGAAATTGATAGTATCGGGCCCGTATCTTGGTTCTGGAGACCGGTACAGATCTTATATGGTGTTTAGATTGAGCCTGTAAAATTTGGTAAGAAACGGACTTGAAATGACGTGAATCGGACCCTCGGTTTTGAAATTTGAAACTTAAGTGTTCTTGAGATTTTTCTTTGCTTTTGATGCTAAATTCGTTGTTAAAGCTGTTAATTTGGTGATTTGATCGCATGAGTAAGTCCATATGATGTTTTTGAGTTAGTATGCATGTTTGGTTTGGAGCCCCGAAGGCTCGGGTGAATTTCGGATAGGTTTCGAAAGGTTTTTAAACTTAGAAAAGTTGCAGGTTTTGTTGTCTCAAGTGCACAGAGGTTTTGTTCTTCGCGTTCGCGTGGCTCTATTCGCGAATGCGTAAGGCAAACTTCCTCAGGTGCCAGTTTTTTCTTCGTGAACGCGAAGCTGTGGGAGAGTTACCCTTCACAAACGCGTAGGGTTAGTTGCCTGGGGGAGGGATTTCAAATTTGTTCTAAGTGAACGCGGGCACCTGACCGCGAACGCGAAGGCTCTAAGAGCTGAAGCTCCGCGAACGCGAGCCGTTGAATGCGAACGCGATGGTCAGCTGGGCCTGCCCATCGCGAATGCGATGAAGACCTGCCCAGCCATTTTTAGAACAGTAGCAAAAATGGGCAGAACCCATTTACTTTATATTTTCAAAATTTGGGAGCATTGAGGCGATTTTCAAAGAACAAATTATTCCCCAAAGGATTGGTATATGATTCTAAATCTTTTTCTTTCGATTTCCCATTGCATTTCATCAATTTTCATCCAAAAAATCTAGGGTTTTTATGGTAGAAATTAGGAATTTGGGTAGAGTTAGGGCTTTTTGATTAATTGGGATTTAGATCTTGTTTTTGAGTCGGATTTCGAAACTAATTGCATATATGGGCTCGTGGGTGATCGGGTTTTGGTCCGAACCTCTAGTTTCGACCAAGCGGGCTCGAGGTCGATTTTTGACTTTTTGGGGAAAATGCTAGAAGACCTATGGGTATGAATTCTTTAGCATTTATTGATGTTGTTAAATTAATTTGGGCTAGATACAAGTAATTTGGAGGCGAATTCTAAAGAAAAAACGGTGTTTGAGGCTTGAATTGGCCGTGGAAGTTTGAGGTAAGTGTTTGGTCTAACCTTAGCTCGAGGGATTAAGAGTTGTATCTTATTTGTTATGTGTTAATTGTAGAGTACGACGTATAGGCATGGTGACGAGTATCTATACGTCGGTGTCAAACATGACCATGAGTCTCATATTGTAATTGTTGTGACTCCGTTGTGATTTGTTCATGCCTAAAATGTTGATTATCATTGTTGTTTCCCTTGCCGGGATGTTATGGTTTATAATATTGTCTCCCTTGCCGGGATGTTGTTGTTATGACAATGTCTCCCTTGCCGGAATGTTATTGTTTACGATATTGTCTCCCTTGCCGGGATATTATTGTGTACATTTGTGCCTTTGCCGAGATTCTTTTGTGATTGATGTTGATTATGAAATGGGAGCGGGTTGCACTCCTGTAACGAGATATATGATAATGGGATCGGGTTGCACGCCTGCAACGAGATATATGAAATAGGATCGGGTTGCACACCTGCAACAAGATATATGAAATGGGATCGGGTGGCACGCCGCCACAGTAATATCTGAAATGGGATCGGGTTGCACACCTTCAACAAGAAAGAGGCGAAAGTGAATATTGTGTTTGTTTTCTTATTCTGTTAGTAATTGAATTTTAGTTTCTTTACATTACTCTTTGGCACTCTGTTGTTATCCGATACTCCCCACAACATATTATTCCCCCTCCCATATTTACTGTGATTATCTGCTTTTATTTTTCGTTGTATATGATTTAACTGCACAGGTTTATTTGGTAGTATGGTCCTAGCCTCGTCACTACTCCGCCGAGGTTAGGCTAGGCACTTACCAACACATGGGGTCGGTTGTGCTGATACTACACTCTGTACTGTGTGCAGATACTGGTATCAGATCATTTGGACCGCAGTGAAGTTGCTGCCTTCAGTCCAACAGGCGACCCGAGGTAGTCCTTGAGTACTCTTGTATATGTGTCTACACCGGTGGGTGATTCTATTATGGTCGATCGTGTCCATTGTTCATGTATAGTTGTGATTGGGGGTCTTAAGACCCGAGTAGACTTATTACTTTTGGACATGGTTGATTTTGATGTCATATTGGGGATGGACTGGTTATCACCTTACCACGCTATCTTGGATTGTCATGCCAAGACTGTGACCTTAGCTTTTCCGGGGTTGCCTCGTTTAGAGTGGAGAGGGACTCCTGGTCATTCTACCCGCAATGTTATCTCATATATGAAGGCTCGGTGTACGGTCGATAAGGGGTGTTTGGCCTATTTGGCATATGTTCGTGATTCTAGTGCTGAGGTTCCTTCTGTTGATTCCGTGCTTGTGGTTCGTGAGTTTCCTGAGGTATTTCCTTCAGATCTGCCTGGTATGACACCCGACAGGGATATTGACTTCTGCATTGATTTGGCTCCGGGCACTCAGCCCATTTCTATTCCGCCGTATCGTATGGCCCCGCCTGAGTTGAAAGAATTGAAGGAGCAGTTGCAAGACTTGCTTGATAAAGGCTTCATTAGACCTAGTGTCTCGCCTTGGGGTGCACCGGTGTTGTTTGTTAAGAAGAAGGACGAATCGATGAGAATGTGCCTAGATTACCGGCAGTTGAACAAGGTTACAATCAAGAATAAATAGCCATTTCCGATGATTGATGATTTGTTTGATCAGCTTCAGGGTGCCAAGGTATTTTCGAAGATTAAATTGAGATCGGGCTACCATCAATTGAGGATTAGGTCATCCGATGTCCCTAAGACATCTTTCCGCACTCGGTACGGGCATTATGAGTTCTTGGTAATGTCATTTGGGTTGACCAATGCCCCAACACCTTTTATTGATTTGATGAACCGAGTGTTCAAGCCTTACTTAGATTCTTTCGTGATAGTCTTCATTGATGATATTTTGATTTATTCCCGCAGCCGGGAGGAGCACGAGTAACATCTGATAGTGGTTCTTCAGACTTTGAGAGATAGTCAGTTGTATGCTAAGTTTTTGAAGTGTGAGTTCTGGTTGAGTTCGGTTGCATTCTTAGGTCATGTTGTATTAGGAGAGGGTATTTAGGCAGATCCGAAGAAGATAGAGGCAGTCAAGAACTGGCCTAGACCCGCATCAGCTTCCGAGATCCGGAGTTTCTTAGGTTTGACAAGCTATTACCATCCGTTTGTGGAGGGTTTTTCATCTATTGCAGCCCCGATGACCAGGTTGACCCAGAAGGGTGCCCAGTTCATGTGGCCGAATGAGTGTGAGGCGAGCTTTCAGAAGCTCAAGACAGCTTTGACTACGG
Organism: Nicotiana tabacum; assembly: GCF_000715075.1. Classification (NCBI taxonomy): domain Eukaryota; kingdom Viridiplantae; phylum Streptophyta; class Magnoliopsida; order Solanales; family Solanaceae; genus Nicotiana; species Nicotiana tabacum. The sequence goes on from NC_134085.1 coordinate 15,782,053, forward strand.
CGCCAGCTTTGGTTTTTCCCACAGGTTCAGGGCCATATACAATTTATTGTGATTCATCTCGTATTGGACTTGGTGCGATGTTGATGCAGGATGGCAAGGTCATTGCTTATGCTTCACAGCAGTTGAAGATTCATGAGAAGAATTATCTAGTTCATTATTTGGAGTTAGCAACCATTGTTCATGCGCTGAAGATTTGGAGGCATTATCTGTATGGTGTGGCATATGAGGTGTTCACGGATCACAAGAGTCTACAATATTTGTTCAAAAAGAAGGAGCTAAATTTAAGTAAGAGAAGGTGGTTGGAGCTATTGAAAGACTATGATATCACCATCTTATACCATCTGAAAAAGGCCAATGTGGTGGCCGATGCTTTGAGTAGGAAGTCAGCCAGTATGGGCAGTCTTGCGTATATTCCAGTCGATGAGAGATTGCTTGCCTTGGATGTTCAGGCTTTGGCCAATCAGTTCGTGAGGTTGGATGTTTCTGAGCCCATCTGTATGTTAGCTTGCACAGTCGCTCGTTCTTCTTTATTGGAGTGTATCCGAGATCGGCAGTATGATGATCATCATTTGTGTGTCCTTAGAGACACGGTGCAGCACAGTGGTACCAAGCAGGTTACATTAGGAGATGATGGGGTTTTGAGGCTGTAGGGTCAAGTTTGTGTGCCAAATGTGGATGGGCTCCGAGAGTTGATTTTAGAGGAGGCCCATAGTTCCAGGTACTCTATTCATCCGGGCGCCACAAAGATGTATCAGGATTTGCAGCAGCATTATTGGTGGAGGAGGATGAAGAAGGATATTTTTGCATATGTGGCTCGGTGTTTGAATTGTCAGCAGGTAAAGTACGAGCATCATAAACCGGGTGGTTTGTTCCAGAATATTGATATTCCTGAGTGGAAGTGGGAGTGTATCACTATGGACTTCGTTGTTGAATCCCACGAACTCAGAGGAAGTTCGACGCAATATGGATTATTGTTGATAGGCTGACCAAGCCAACACATTTCATTCCTGTGGCAGTCTCCTATTCTTTTGAGAGGTTAGCGGAGATCTATATCCGGGAGATTGTTCGTCTTCATGGTGTACTCGTATCTATCATTTCGAATTGATGTACACAATTTACCTCACATTTCTAGAGAGCAGTCCAGCGTGAGTTGGGCATACAGGTCGAGTTGAGCACAATATTTCATCCTTAGATAGACGGGTAGTCCGAGCATACTATTCAGATTTTGGAGGATATGCTCCGAGCTTGTGTCATTGACTTTGGAGGCTCGTGGGATCAGTTTTTGCCTTTAGCAGAGTTTGCCTACAACAACAGCTACCAATCGAGCATCCAGATGGCTTCTTATGAGGCTTTATATGGTAGACGATGTCGATCGCCGGTTGGATTGTTTGAGCCAAGAGAGCTCAGATGTTGGGTATGGATCTAGTGCATGATGCCTTGGACAAGGTCATGATCATTCAGGATAGGCTTCGTATAGCTCAGTCCAGGCAAAAGAGTTATGTTGATCGTAAGGTTCGTGATTTGGCATTCATGGTCGGCGAGCGGGTATTGCTTCGGGTGTCGCCCATGAAGGGCGTGATGAGATTTGGGAAGAGGGGCAAGCTTAGACCTAGGTTCATTGGTCCGTTTGAGATTCTTGATCGAGTGGGAGAGGTGGCTTACAGACTTGCATTGCCGCCGAGTTTATCAGTTGTGCATCCAGTGTTTCATGTGTCCATTCTTCAAAAGTATCACAGCGATCCATCCCACGTGTTAGATTTCAGCACTGTCCAGTAGGACAAGGACTTGTCCTATGAGGAGGAGCCGGTAGCTATTCTAGACCGGCAGGTTTGCCAGTTGAGATCGAAGAGTTTCCCTTCTGCTCGTGTTTAGTGGGGAGGTCAGCCTGCTGAGGCATCGACCTGGGAGTCCGGGCCCAATATGCGGAGCCGTTATCCTTATCTTTTCTCACACTGAGATACTTCCTTCTTATGTCCATTCGAGGACGAACGGTTATTTTAAAGGTGGAGAATATGATGACCTTTTTTAGAACTAAATTCTATAATTCGAGGCCTTAAAACCTCCTTTTTTCTCACCTCGATTTGCATGCACGGTCCCGGCGTATATTCGGAACGCTTTTATGTGGAAATTTGATGAAAATGTTAATTTGACCTTTAAAATTTAATTTAAGTTGACTTTGGTCAATATTTTAGGTAAACAAACCCGGACCCATGATTTGATGGTCCCGTAGGGTCCGTAGGAAAATATAGGACTTGGGCATATGCCCGAAATTGAATTCCGAGGTCCCAAGACCGAGAAACGAATTTTTGAAGAAAATTGTTTAACTAAAATTTTAAGAGATATTGAAAATTTGAATGTATTTGAAATTGATGGTATCGGGCCTGTATCTTGGTTTCGGAGCCCGGTACAGGTCTTATATAGTTTTTAGATTGAGCATGTAAAATTTGGTGAGAAACGGACTTGAAATGACGTGAATCGGACTCTCAGTTGTGATATTTGAAACTTAAGTATTCTTGCGATTTTTCTTTTATTTTGATGATAAATTCAGTGTTAAAGCTGTTAATTTGGTGATTTGATCGCACGAGTAAGTCCATATGATATTTTTGAGTTAGTATGCATGTTTGGTTTGGAGCCCCGAGGGATCGGGTGAGTTTCGGATAGGTTTCGAAAGGTTTTTAAACATAGAAAAGTTGCAGGTTTTGATGTCTCAGGTGCACAGAGGTTTTGTTCTTCGCATTCGCATGGCTCCACTCGCGAACGCGTAAGGAAAACTTCCTCAGGTACCAGTTTGTTCTTCGTGAACGCGGAGCTTAGGACGTGAACACGAAGCTGTAGGGGAGTTACCCTTCGCGAACGCATCCAGGCCCTCGTGAACGCGTAGGGTTAGTGGACTGGGGGAGGGATTTCAAATTTATTCTACGCGAACGCGAACGCGAATGTGAAGGCTCTAGGAGCTGAAGCTCTGCGAATGCGAGCCGTTGAACGTAAATGCGATGGTCAGTTGGGCCTAACCCATCACGAATGCGATAGGCCCATCGCGAATGCGGTGAAGGCCTGCCCAATCATATTTAAAACAGTAGCAAAAATGGGCAGAACCCATTTACTTCATATTTTCAAAATTTGGGAGCATTGAGGCGATTTTCAAAGAACAAGTTCTTCCTCAAAGCATTGGTATATGATTTTAAACCTTTTTCTTTCGATTTTGCCATTGTATTTCATCAATTTTCATCCAAAAAATCTAGGTTTTTTTGGGTAGAAATTAGGAATTTGGATAGAGTTAGGGTTTTTTGATTAATTGGGATTTAGACCTCGTTTTGGGGTCGGACTTTGAAACTAATTGCATATTTGGCTCGTGGGTGAATGAGTGATCGGGTTTTGGTCTGAACCTCGAGTTTCGACCAAGCGGGCCCCGGATCGATTTTTGACTTTTTGGGGGAAAATGCTAGAAGACCTATAATTAAGCATTGGGTATGAATTCTTTAGCATTTATTGATGTTGTTAAATTAATTTGGGCTAGATACAAGTAATTTGGAGGAGAATTTTAAAGGAAAAGCGGTGTTTGAGGCTTGAGTTGGCCGTGAAAGTTTGAGGTAAGTGTTTGGTTTAACCTTAGCTTGAGGGATTAGGAGTTGTGTCTTATTTGCTATGTATTAATTGTAGAGTATGACTATAGGCATAGTGACGAGTATCTATACATCGGTGTCAAGCATGCCCGTAAGTCTCGTATTGTAATTGTTGTGGCTCTGTTGTGATTTGTTCATGCCTAAAATGTTGATTATCATTGTTGGTTCCCTTGCCGGGATGTTGTTGTTATGACATTGTGTCCCTTGTTAGGATGTTATTGTTTACGATATTGTCTCCCTTGCCGGGATATTGTTGTGTACTTTTGTGCCCTTGCCGGGATTCTTTTGTGATTGATGTTGATTTGAAATGGGAGCGGGTTGCACGCCTGCAACGAGATATATGAAATGGGAGCGGATTGCACGCCTGCAACGAGATATATGAAATGGGAGCGGGTTGCACACCTGCAACGAGATATATGAAATGGAATTGGGTTGCACGCCTGCAATAAGATATATGAAATGGGATCGGGTGGTACGCCGCCACAGTAATATCTATGGGATCGGGTTGCACGCCTGCAACAAGAAAGAGGTGAAAGTTAATACTATGTTTGTTTTCTTATTCTGTTAGTAACTGAATTTTAGTTTGTTTATATTCCTCTTTGGTACACTGTTGTTATCTGATACTCCCCGCAACATGTTATTCCCCCTCCCATCTTTACTGTGATTATCTGCTTTTATTTTATGTTGTATATGATTTAACTGCACAGGTTTATTTGGTAGTTTGGTCCTAGCCTCGTTACTATTTTGTCGAGGTTAGGCTAAGCACTTACCAGCACATGGGGTCAGTTGTGCTGATACTACACTCTGCACTATGTGCAGATATTGGTACCGGAGCGTTTGGACCGCAGTGAGGTTGCTGCCTTCAGTCCAATAGGCGACCCAAGGTAGTCCTGTAGGCATCCGTGGGCCTTGGTGTGTCCTTCTATCATTTCTCTTCTGTTATTACCTATTCAAAGACAGATTCACGTATTTCTATTCAGCCTTTATTTGTAGTAATCTTAGACAGTCTGTGAAATTGTGACACCAAATTCTGGGTAGAGTTGTATTTAGACTTCCGCAATTTGTGTTAAGTTAAATTATCAGATTTCGTCTTCCGCTTTGTTATTGATATTATTATTTTCGCTGTTTTGATATGTTGTTTTAAAATTATAAGGACTTATAGACTTGAAAAGGGTAATTAAATCGGAATAATTGGCTTGCCTAGCTTTCACTAGTAAGCACTATCACGGCTCTTGAGGGTGGAAAATCCGGGTCCTGACAGTATTACATAAATGGGAGGATTTACAATGTCAACGACATAATAAACTTGCAAGTAAAAATATTATAAAATGTGGCCAAGGTGACTTTTGTAATAAATTAAGCAAAATAAAATAATTTTTGTGTAACTAAAGAAAAAATGTAATTTTTGGATAATGAATACAAAGAATGATTTCTATGTAATAAAAAGAACAAAAGTGACTTTTACGTGACGAAGACAAAATTGAATTTACTCAATTTAGGACAGAGAGAGTAATGATTCAATATTACTATGAGATGTGTGGCGGCTATAAACATATGCTATATTTAAGGGTAAATAAAATTTTCTCTAAATAAAATTTTTTCAGTATAAATGTTTTGATTCTTTTCTTAATAGAAAATAATAATAATAATAATAAACTACTAATAAAGGATCTACTTAGTATGTTGACCTCTTTTCCCTAAGAGATTGGCATGGCGTTTTCAACCGAAGTATCCAAACAAGAAAGGATTTGTTCCCTCTTGTATTCATATTCCAATACACAAAGGGGACAGTTGTGTTCCCTGCCTCGAATTAATTATTAGTTTTCCCTTCGGTATTTCTATTTGGAGCATCTTTACTTTCTCATCCCTACATTTCAACTTCATTGAAACCAGAACTATACATACTGTGGCAGTGGAACTTCTCGTATAGAGGTCGAGAAAATAGATTAGTATTGTTTTAGTTTTGAATTTTGAGTACTTTAAACTACCTCCAGGCTCCAATTTATATACTTTTTCTTTTGTCAATTTATATAACACTCTTTCCTTTTTTATTTAGCTCCCGAAAGAATAATTTTTCATTTTTATTTTTTAGTAACAATTCAACTTTATTATTTTTTTAACCTTAATGAAATAATTTTTAGTCACACAAATTTGTATGATTTGTTTCAGACTACAAATTTTAAAAGTTTTCTTTTATTTCTTAAACACCGTGTCCAAGCAAACACCTTCACATATATTGGAACAGAAGAAATATGTTAATTATATCCTATCTTATAAGGTTTTTGCAGGTACACCCTTAAAAGGATATTGAAACTCCATTTATTTTTATTAAGATAAGATGTCTGAATATGTACACATCCTGATGATATTAAGATATTGCGTTTAGATCTAAAGATTAGATAATCAAGGCCTCTTATTTTTCAACATCTAACTATGAATAATTTATATTTTAAAACTAATTATATTAATTGAATATTACTATAATAAATATTATATTCACAAAATACAAGAGAAAATTGTGATGACCACAAAAGATCATCACTTGATTTTTGAGTTAATTATGTGTTCCGAGGCACTAAAAGTCTCCTTTTATCTCACCTCGATTTGCGTGCATGATCCGGACATATATCCGGAACGCTTTTATGTGAAAATTTGATAAAAATGCTAATTTGGCTTTTAAAATTGAATTTAAGTTGACTTCGGTCAACATTTTGGGTAAACGGACCTGGACCCGTAATTTGACGGTTCCGGAAGGTCCGTAGAAAAATATGGGATTCGGATGTATGCCCGGAATCAAATTCTGAGGTCCCAAGCCCGAGAAATGAATTTTTGAAGAAAATTATTTAACTGAAATTTTAAGAGTTTTTGGAAATTTGAATGTATTTGAAATTTATGGTATCTGACCCATATCTTGGTTCCTGAGTCTGGTACAGATCTTATATGATATTTAGGTTGAGCGTGTAAAATTTGGTAAGAAACAGACTTGAAATGACGTGAATCGGACCCTCGGTAGTTAAAATTTGAACTTAAGAGTTCTTGAGATTCTTCTTTGATTTTAATGTTAAATTCGTTGTTAAAGGTGGTAATTTGGCGATTTGATCGCACGAGTAAGTTCATATGATGTTTTTTAGTTAGTATGCATGTTTTGTTTGGAGCCCCGAGCGCTCGGGTGAGTTTCAGATAGGTTTCGGGGTGTTTTGGACTTACGATTTTCTTCTGTTTTGCTACTTCTGGTGTGCTGGTGTATTGTTCTTCGCGTTCGCGAAGGAACTCTCGCGAATGCGAAGAGTAAGTCAGTCTGAGGGATTTTTTCCTCTACGCGAACGCGAAGCTCAAGACGCGAACGCGAAGCATTGGGGGGTGTTACCCTTCGCGAATGCGACCTGGCTATTGCGAATGCTAAGGCTATTTGGCCTGGAACTGGAGGAAGGGATTTTACCCTATGCGAACGCGACGTAGGTCTCGCGAACGTGAAGGTCAGGGGGGGTTAACCCTTCGCGAACGCGACAGGCTTCTCGCGAATGCGAAGAAGACCTCTCCAGTGAATTAAAAAGAGAACCAAAAACGGGAATAAGCCATATTTTCATATCTTCTTCCCTAAAATCAGACCTTAGGCGATTTTTGAAGAGCAAATTCAATCCCAAATCAAAGGTATGTGTTCCTAACTCTTATCCTTCCTTTTCCATCAACACCTATTAGATTTCTAGGCTTAAATATTGTTCTTCCATGGTAGAAATTAGGGATTTAGGTAGAGTTAGGGATTTTTGAATAATTGGAATTTAGACCTCGTTTTGGGGTCGGATTTCGAAACTAATTGCATATATGGGCTTGTGGGTGAATGGGTGATCGGGTTTTGGTCCGAACCTTGAGTTTTGACCAAGGGGCCCGGGGTCGATTTTTGACTTTTGGTGAAAATGATAAAAACCCTATAATTAAGCATTGGGTATGAATTCTTTAGCATTTATTGATGTTGTTAAATTAATTTGGACTAGATACAAGTAATTTGGAGGCGAATTCTAAAGGAAAAACCGTGTTTGAGGCTTGAGTTGGCCGTGGAAGTTCGAGGTAAGTGTTTGGTCTAACCTTAGCTTGAGGGAATTGGTATTGTGCCTTATTTGCTATGTGCTAGTGTAGTATACGACGTATTGATATTGACTTTTGCATTGATTTGGCTCCGAGCACTCAGCCCATTTCTATTCTGCCATATCTATGGCCCCGCTAGAGTTGAAAGAATTGAAAGAACAGTTACAGGACTTGTTGGATAAAGGCTTTATTAGATTGAGTGTCTCGCCTTGGGGTGTGTCGGTGTTGTTTGTTAAAAAGAAGGATGGATCGATGAGGATGTGTATAGATTATCGGTAGTTAAACAACGTCACCATCAAGAACAAGTATCCATTGCCGAGGATTGATGATTTGTTTGATTAGCTTCAGGGTTCCAAGGTATTTTCGAAGATTGATATGAGATCTGGATACCATCTGTTGAGGATTAGGGCATTCGATGTCCCTAAGACAACTTTTCGCACTCGGTACGGGCATTATGAGTTCTTAGTGATGTCATTCGGGTTGATAAATGCCCCAGTGGCTTTCATGGAATTGATGAACCGAGTGTTCAAGCCTTATTTGGATTGCTTCATGATTGTCTTTATTGATGATATTTTGATTTATTCCCGCAGTCGGGAGGAGCACGAGCACCATCTTCGAGTCATTCTTCAGACTCTAAGGGATAGTCAGTTGTATGCTAAGTTCTCGAAGAATGAGTTTTGGTTGAGTTCGGTTGCATTCTTGGGTCATGTTGTATCAGCAGAGGGTATTCAGGTAGATCCGAAGAAGATAGAGGCAGTCAAGGACTGGCCTAGACCCGCATCAACTACAAATATCCGGAGCTTCTTGGGTTTGGCGGGCTATTACCATCGGTTTGTGGAAGTGTTTTCATCTATTGCAACCCCGATGACCAGGCTGACCCAGAAGGGTGCCCAGTTCAGGTGGTCGGACGAGTGTAAGGCGAGCTTTCAGAAGATCAAGATATCTTTGACTACGACACTGGTATTGGTTTAGCCCACAGGTCCAGGGCCATATACAATGCATTATGATGCATCGCGTATTGGACTTGGTGCGGTGTTGATGCAGAATGGCAAGGTTATTACATATGCTTTGCGATAGTTGAAGATCTACGAGAAGAATTATCCGATTCATGATTTGGAGTTAGCAGCCATTGTCCACGCACTGAAGATTTGGAGGCATTATTTGTATGGGTGTCATGTGAGGTGTTCACGGATCACAAGAGTCTGCAATACTTGTTCAAGCATAAGGAGCTAAATTTGAGGCAGATGAGGTGGTTGGAGCTATTGAAAGACTATGATATTACCATCTTGTATCATCCAGGAAAGGCCAATGTAGTGGCCAATGCATTGAGTAGGAAGTCAGCTAGTTTGGGCAGCCTTGCGTATATTCCAGTCGGTGAGAGACCGCTTGCTTTGGATGTTCAGGCTTTGGCCAATCGGTTCATGAGGCTAGATCTTTCTGAGCCCAGTCATGTGCTAGCTTGCACAGTCGCTTGTTCTTCATTATTTGAGCATATCCGAGATCGACAGTATGATGATCCTCATTTGCTTGTCCTTAGAGACACAGTGCGACACGGAGGTGACAAGAAGGTTACAGTTGGAGATGATGGAGTTTTGAGCATGCAGGTTCGTATTTGTGTGCTTAATGTGGATGGGTTTCGTGACTTGATTTTAGAGGATGCCCATAGTTCCCGATATTCTATTCATCCGGGAACCACTAAGATGTATCAGAATTTGCGGCAGCATTATTGGTGGAGGAGGATGAAGAAGGACATTGTTGTCCATGTAGCTCGGTGTTTGAATTGTCAGCAAGTAAAGTACGAGCATCAGAGACCCGGTGGGTTGTTTTAGAAGATTGAGATTTCTGAGTGGAAGTGGGAGCGGATCACTATAGACTTTGTAGTTGGACTCCCACAGACCTAGAGGAAGTTCGATGCAGTGTGGGTCATTGTTGATAGGCTGACCAAGTCAGCGCATTTCATTCCTGTGGCAGTCTCTTATTTTTCTGAGAGGTTAGCTGAGATTTATATTCGGGAGATTGTTCGTCTTCATGGTGTGCCCATGTCTATCATTTCTGATCGAGGTACGCAGTTTACCTCGCATTTCTGGAGGGAAATTCAGCGTGAGTTGGGCATACGGATCGAGTTGAGCACATCATTTCATCCTTAGACGGATGTGCAGTCCGAGCGTACTATTTAGATTTTGGAGGATATGCTCCGAGCTTGTGTTATGGACTTTGGAGGTTCGTGAGATCAGTTCTTGCCTTTAGCAGAGTTTGCCTACAACAACAGTTACCAGTCGAGCATCCAAATGGCTCCCTATCAGTCTTTATATGGTAGGTGGTGTCGGTCGCCGGTTAGATGGTTTGAGCCGGGAGAGGCTCAATTGTTTGGTACGGATCTAGTGCATGATGCCTTGGACAAGGTGAAAATCATTCAGGATAGGCTTCGTACAACTCAGTCCAGGTAGAAACGTTATGCCAACCGCAAGGTTCGTAATGTGGCATTCATGGTAGGAGAGCAAGTGTTGCTCCGGGTGTCGCCCATGAAGGGCGTGATGAGATTTGGGAAGAAGGCAAAGCTAAGCCCTATGTTCATTGGTCCTTTCGAGATTCTTGATCGAGTGGGAGATGTGGCTTATAGACTTGCGTTACCTCCGAGTTTATTAGCTGTGCACCCAATGTTTCATGTGTCCATACTTTGGAAGTATCACCATGATCCATCCCACGTGTTAGACTTCAGCAATGTCCCGTTGGACAAGGATCTGACCTATGAGGAGGAGCCGGTAGCTATTCTAGACCGGCAGGTTCGTTAGTTGAGATCGAAGAAGTTACCTTCAGTTCATGTTCAGTGGAGAGGTCAGCCTGCCAAGGCAGCTACCTGGGAGTCCGAGTCCGATATGCGGAGCCGATATCCCCATCTTTTCCCCGACTTAGGTACTTCTTTTCTATGTCCGTTCGAAGACAAACAGTTGTTTTAGAGGTGGAGGATGTGATGACCCCAAAAGGTTATCACTTGATTTTTGAGTCAATTTAGTGTTCCAAGGCCCTAAAAGTCACCTTTTATCTCACCTCAATTTGCATGCATAGTCCGGACGTATATCCGGAACACTTTTATGTGAAAATTTGATAAAAATGCTAATTTGGCCTTTAAAATTAGATTTAAGTTGACTTCTGTCAACATTTTCAGTAAACGGACCCGAACCCTTGATTTGCGGTCCCGTAAGGTCCGTAGAAAAATATGGGACTTGGGCATATGCCCGGAATCAAATTCCGAGGTCCCAAGCCCGAGAAATAAATTTTTGAAGAAAATTATTTAACTAAAATTTTAAGAGTTTTGGGAAAATTTGAATGTATTTGAAATTGATGGTATCGGGCCCATATCTTGGTTCTGGAGCCCGGTACATGTCTTATATGGTATTTAGGTTAAGCCTGTAAAATTTGGTAAAAAACGGACTTGATATGGCGTGAATCGGACCCTCGGTTGTTAAAATTTGAACTTAAGAGTTCTTGAGATTCTTCTTTGATTTTAATGCTAAATTCGCTGTTAAAGGTGGTAATTTGGCGATTTGATCATACAAGTAAGTTCATATGATATTTTTGAGTTAGTATGCATGCTTGGTTTGAAGCCCCGAGGGCTCGGGTGAGTTTCGGATAGGTTTCGGGGTGTTTTAGACTTAGGATTTTCTTCTGTTTTGCTGCTTCTGGTGTGCCAGTGTATTGTTCTTCGTGTTCGTGAAGGAACTCCCCCAAACGTGAAGAGTAAGTCAGTCCGAGGGATTTTTTCCTCTACGCGAACACGAGGCTCAGGATGCGAACGCGAAGCATTGGGGGGTGTTACCCTTCGCGAATGCGACCTGGCTATCGCGAGCGCGAAGGCCATTTGGACGGGAACTGGGGGAAGAGATATTACCCTACGCGAACGCGATGTAGGTCTCGCAAACACGAAGGTTAGGGGGTTAACCCTTCGCGAACGCGATAGGCTTCTCGCGAACACAAAAAAGACCTATCTAGTGAATTAAAAACAGAACAAAAAACGGGATATTTCATATCTCTTTCCCTAAAATCAGACCTTAGGCAATTTTTGAAGAGCAAATTCAATCCCAAATGATAGGTATATGTTCCTAAACTCATCTATGATGTTCTAAACATCAATACCACTCAAGAGGGGGATTGTGTGATTGTGTCCTCTTCCCATAAGGAGACTTTCTCTCCTCATCCAATATGCAACCTTTTCGTTCAGGAGATATTGCTGCTTGATTACTGACACTTATCTCCTTCACGTGTATCTCACATGTCTAGGTTGATAAATACTATGCCTCACATGATGAATCTGGTCCATGACTGAGTTCATTTGTCATTCTTCAAAACTTCACCTGAACTTGGGCCAACAAATTCCCCCTTTTTGATGATAACAAACTCTGTGCTTTTACTAATCAAAGAACCTATAGGAACTCAGCTTGACCATTAACACATTAACTTAGAATTTTAACTTATCATCAAGGACCAGATTTAATTAGGTTATAAATATCACATTATTCAGAATAAAGAGTAAAGCACAATATCTCTTTCCCCTTTTGGCATCATCGAAAAGTTGCATGCATTGTGAATCCAATTACTAATGGCCACTTGGGCAACTGCAAGTGAAAACATGGATGAAATCATCAATAATCAACAAACATATTCAAACTATTAAGAGCAAAATCTTCATAGAACAAGAAAAACAGTAGCTATCATTGATAAGAAATGTTTCCACCGACAAACCACAAAAGAAAGAAAAACTTCCAAAACATGAGAAAAAAACGAAAAAGTCCCTAATCTGGGTCACTGGGGGTACTAATTTGGTTCAGAAGACAACAACTGGACATCCTAAGGCTTGTAGGAACTAGAGGGCTGAGTTTGGAGAAGGTTGAGCATATTCTGAATCATCCCATCACTCTTCTCCTTTTCTTTAGCTAGGTCAGTTCTAAGACCATCTCTTTTAGTTTCCAGTTCAACTACACAAGCCTGGAGCCGAGCAATTTTAGTATCCTTAGATCCACACTCTTGAACCAAATCCCTAACCTTGTTGTTCACAGGTCTCTTCAGGGATGAACCAGGTTCAACTGGGGTGGGATTGATTGGATAGTCACAAGCCAGAAGAGTCTTGACGCCAAAGTGTTCCTTGCTTGATGCCATTTCCCATTTCTTCAAAGGCACATTCAGCCTATCCAGAACAGTAGTCAATATGAACCCATATGGGGTGGCATGAGCCTTAGAGCCATTTATGACCCTGTCCAGTAATTTGACAATAAAGGCGGGCCAATTGATCTGCATTCCTCTCACAAGGCACTCCATAAGAACCAGGTCCATGTAGTTGGCAGTGTGCCTCCTCTCCTGTCTGGGCAGCAGGCACTTGTTAACAAATTCAAACAAGACCTTGTGCTCAAGCCTCATCTCACTTTTCTGCACAAACCTGGCTTTAGCCACATCTTCAGCAGTTGCGGCATCACAAAAATTCCTAGTGTTTTGAAGAGCAGTAGGGAGAGAATCTAGACATGGCCACCTTTGCCTTGTATAATCATCATACCCCTCACTAGGTATGTCTAGAATCTTACCCAATTTGAGTGCATCAAACTGCACCCTTACTCCTTTCACTATACTAGTGACTATCCATTTTTCACTGTGGCATTGGCCATAAACTCAATCAATTCTTTCCTAGCCAGCCTCCCATCCATTTCAAGGACCATGTCCTTACAACCTTGTGCAGCTAGGGCATCCACCATCTTCTTATTCCTGGCTCATCCAGGTCTCTCAACAGTCTTCCTTTCAAAAACTTTCTTCTGCCAAAGATGGCAAACCTATCTTGTTCCTTTTCAGATTCCTCTTCTTCTTCTTCCTCAGTAATGTTTACTTGCTTACCTTTCACTGTAGATCTGGTTCTTTTGGCTAAAGAGAGTTCATCAGATACATGTTCAGAGGAAGACTTCTTGGAAGAAGCCTTGGCCCTTTTTGGTTTGGGTGTAGGAACCTCCACATTTGTTCCGCTTTTTTGATGGACTAGTTCCATCTCCTCCTCTTCTTCTTCTTCTGCAACCTCAGAACTCTCCAGAGCCTTTGTTTTTCCCTTCTCCTTCTTTTTCTTCTTGCTTTCTTCTAGAGCTTTCTGTAACTCAGCTTCACTTTGTCTGACCCTGCTTCTAGTGGCTCTTCCCTTAGGTACTGAAGGTACAGTAGGTTTTAGGGATGACATTTTGCTTTTCTTTGTTGGCTTGGAAGCAATTGGAGCCTTTTGTGTGGAAGCTTTACACTTTTTTGGATCATAACTGGCCCCAGCCCTTTTCAGAAGATCAACCAGTGTTTCCTCAACAGATGAACCAGGTTCATCTTGTTGCTTGCTTAGATGCACAAGCCCTTCAGCCGCCTCCCCAGAACCACTTCCCCCTGACTTGTTGTCACCTTCTTTAATACCTCCACAGATAGCCAGAACTTTTTCTTTCCCATTTCCCCTCTCATCACCACTTGCTCCCCCCCCCCTCTCTCTCTTTCTTTATTTTTACCTCCACTTCTACTAGATTCAGCCCCCTTTACATCTTTGACAGGACCAACCAAGACAAACCTATTTTCTACTTTTTCAACCACAGTAGAGAGTACCACACAAGAACTTACCTCACCAAGGATTTCTTGAATTTTGGCAGTGTTAGAAGACCCATGTTCTTCTCCTTCGCTGGCAGAAATAAAAGCTTCAGACTCAGAGCTTGAGTCAGATTCTTGAGTAGGACTTTCCTTCCTCTGGCTAGCCTTCAATTTCTCATTTAGAACTTTTCTTAGAGCTCCAAAAGCTACAGTTTTTTTGGCCAACATTTTCTGCCTACGAAACCTAGGTTTTGGGGTTTCACTAGGGGGTGCAGATGAGGATGTATTCGAAAGGGGATACTGGTAGGGGAGTGCCAGGATTATTTTGGGGGTTAGTCATGGTGGATTGTTTCTTAAGAAAAATTTGGGAATTTTGGAGAGATGAAGGGCGATCAGAACTTGAGAAGAGTTTTGATGGTTATGGGCTAATGAAGAAGAGGTGTGGCATGTATTTAAAGAGGATTAGACTTAAATGCAGTAACAACAACTTTTTCATAGGTAAATTAGAAGTCTAATCAAGATATAATTCCGGTCTCTTAGTGATTATTAGGCATAGCTAGATTTTAGGCAAAAATCCCAGTTTTTATAGTTCTAGGGGAACAAAACTAGTTCAATGCTCAACAGATAGAATATTTGGGAATTTGATGAATGTAGGACTTCTGCTCATGATTGGAAAAATAGTCTTTCTAATTGTGCAGAATATAGAAAACATACCTGAGCTTTTCATATGAACACATACTGATTAACCAGGTTCTTTATATAGAACTCTTTTGAACATGCCTCAAATGCCAAAATAGAAGAAACTTTGTAAGAGATCAGTGATTCATACACATGTCACATGAGTATACTAATTAAAGTATGAAACTGAGTAAGATTGATCTAGATATTTACACAATATATATATATATATATATTCATTGTGCCTTCTGAACTGGACCTATTAGGTGATCTTAATCATCCCTAACTCCAACCTGTTCCTCTTAAAGTTTTCTCTACTCAGTGTTTTAGTGAAGATGCCAGCTATTTGTTTATCAGTAGCACAGAATTCTATTGAAATCAATCCTTTCTCATAGTTATCTCTTAAGAAGTGGTGTCTAACATCTATGTGCTTAGTCCTCTTATGATGAACATGGTTCTTTGTCATACTTATAGCACTAATGTTATCACAGAATATTGTAATACATCCCACTTCAATTCCAAAATCTACCAGCTGTTGTTTGATCCATAGCAATTGAGCACAACAGGAAGCAGTCGCAACATACTCAGCTTCAGCATTAGATAGGGCCACAGAATTTTGCTTTTTGGTAGCCCATGACACAAGACATGAACCAAGGAAATGTGCCATACCTGAGGTGTTTTTCCTGTCCACTAAGAAACCTGCATAATCAGCATCAACATATCCAACTAGATCAAAATTACTACCTTTAGGATACTAGAGACACAAATACGTGGTGCCTTTCAGATATCTCAGTATCCTCTTTACCGCAGTCAAGTGGGACTCTTTTGGATTTGCCTGAAAACGAGCACAAAGCCCTACACTGAAAACGATGTCAGGTCTGCTTGCAGTAAGATACAAGAGTGAACCAATCATACCCCTATACAACTTTTGATCGACTGATGAACCAGGTTCATCAATATCTAATTTGGTGGCAGTTGCAATGGGTGTGTCTATTTCTTTAGATTCCTCCATTTTAAACTTTTTGATTAGCTCTTTTGTATACTTCTGCTAATGGATCATGGTTCCATTTGGATTTTTCTTGATCTGCAAGCCTAAAAAGAAGTTAAGCTCACCCATCATGCTCATTTCAAACTCACTGCCCATTAGTTTTGCAAAGTCCTTACTCAGCCTATCAGTGTTAGCCCATGTAACACCCCAAAAAAAAATTCAGCTTAGGTATGAATGAGTTAACAGAGTAGTAAGGATATATTTTCATCATGTAAAGTCCCATCGGGATGATTATGGGTAAAAATAGTTATTTCAAAATCAAGATGGAAAGTGAGGTGCATAAGATTTGACAAAATCGACTAAGTTTGCAGAAGGTTCGTATTCTAGCAGGTTTTAGTGAAAATAATTAAGGAATTTGGGAAAACTCAAAGCATTAAAGTTGTAGGCCTTTGAAATAGATTTCCAACAATATATTATGGATCCCGAACGGATCTCTTTGCAATTATGCGCGTTTTACAGAACAATATGCGATATGCGTGCTAGTAGCGCGCCCTTAGTGCAACCGTGCTAATTTTGAGACAGTGTTACTGCCACTTAGCACGATCAGTAGTGTGGGAAGGCCTCCAGATGCATGGGCGCGCTAGTGGGGAGTCGTTTTAAAGCTATATTGCATCCCCCACAGCCCCAAAACATAAAAACTTGCTCTAGAAAGAGGAACTCTCAAAAACCTAACTCCTTAAGGGTCCTTCCACCACCCAAGGTAAGTTCTAATGGTTATTCTAAGTTAATTTCAATTTCCCAACATCTTATTAACATGGGTAAACCCTCCATATCATTAGATATTCGATTGGGACATCATTGTTGAGAGAAAGATGGCTAGAACTCGAATTCAAAGGGCTTGAACTTCAAAAAGGTAATTTCTTCACCCTCTAATTGATTCTATCATTGAATTAATGATTATATACTCTAGTTCATGAGATATGAGTTGATGGGTTTGATAGAAAAGCATGAACGGTGATAGGTTTGGGTTGTTGATTGGTTATGGGTGTTGATTACGTTATGAGTGATAAAGAATGATGTTGATTATAATCATTTGAGACTTTAGAATTATCTAGAAGAAAGAGAATGAGTTATTGATAAAATGCCTAAGTTGTAGAGACACTATTAATAAGGGCTATGAAGCTTTATGCCACCTAGTGTTTGATAAAATGCCTAAGTGACCAAACACATGAGTATTATTGCTAATATGGAATCCCTTTGACTTGTATTTATATAGATTGAAGTTGAAAGGGTTGGCGATTATTGTATTTTGCTCAAGAACATGAAGTTAAGGTATGTGAGTCTAACTCTATATGTTTGGGAATGTTAATAATTCTCCCTACATTACGTTTGTTTTACGACGTATCAATTGCCTCAGAAATATAGTTAAGCCTAGTTCCTTGAATAGTTGTAGAACTTCTATTCTCTAGCTTCGTAACTCGTTCACGACTTTCATTCTGAACGTTGTGAGCTCAGTTCATATTCAATATAGACTTGGGCTTGATGTCCCTAAGTCTCAGTATAGCTTACTCAGCATGTCATAAACAGTTGAAGTTTCAGTATTCATAACCAGTTCAAGAATACATGTCTTATTCTAGTCCTATTCAATATTCCAGTATTATGTAACTCAGTATGATTCAGTATTCCAGTATTATGTAACTCAGTATGACTCAATATTCTAGTATAATGTAACTCAGTGTGATCCAATATTCCAGTATCATATAACTCAGGGTGATTCAGTATTTCACTATTATTTATTGTAGTATGATTCTCAGTTCCTGATTTTAAATCTCTGAATGTTGAACACCTATATTTGGGCCTGTGGCCGCAACTAATGTTTTATGCATCTTTGGGCCTGAGACCGTAGTTTATGCTTTATGCATCTTTGGGCCTGAGGCCGCAGTTTATGCTTTATGCATCTTTGGGCCTGAGGCCGCAGTTTATGTTTTATGTATCTTTGGGCCTGAGGCTGCAGTTTATGCTTTATGCATTTTGGACCTGAGGTCGCAGTTATGTATACGTATACTTGGGCCCGAGGCCGCAATTTGTGCACACACACACACACATATATATATATATTGGGCCTGAGGCCTGAGACCGCAGTTTAATATTCAGATAAATAGGTTGTTCATCAATCAGAAGAGGGAATATTCATATCCTTACTTCCTTTCAGTTCAATTATTAGTTACCATTCAGTTATCAGCTATCATATTAGTTACAAGTTATTAGTTCAGTTATCAGTTATTAGTTCAATTACCAGTTATCAGTTCAATTATCAGTTATCAGTTATCAATTATCAGTTATCATTTCAGTTTCAGTTTGAATAGTTATCATTTCAGTTATCAATTATAAATTCTCAATTATCAGCTTAGTTTCAGTTTCAACATTTATAATTCTTTCTTTCAGTTGCTTTACATACCAGTACAATTCAAATGTACTAACGTCCCTTTTGCCCAGGGCCTGCATCTCACAATGTAGGTAATGATTTATAGGTTGATGATTCAGAGTGCTAGGATTCTTGTACCAGCTATTTGGTGATCCCCAGTTCTTTCGGGCATTATCATTACTACAGTCTTCAGTATTCACATACAATCAGTATTTTCAGTACTCAAATAGAGGCTTCATAGACTAGAGTAACAGTTAGACAAAGTCACGAGCTTTTCATATTAAGCTATGTTGGCTACAAATATGTTTCAGAATTGTATTAGTATTTTCGCACTTTGATTTATATCATCTAGACTTTCAGTATATCAGCATGTGTTAGTTTGTCTTCCACATTCAGTATGTTATTATACCACATGTTGATTCAGCCATCCAGTTGGTTTGCTCAGTCATATGTAGTCATGCACCAAGTGCCGTGTTACGTCTAGGACCAAGTTCGGGGTGTGACAGCCCCAAATATGATGTCATCCACATATATTTGCACAACAAGGAGTTCTTTACCTTTTTCCCTTAAAAATAAGGTGCTGTCAATTTTACCTCTTTTGTAACCATGCTCCAGTAGGAATTTGGATAGTCGTTCATACCAAGCTCTTAGGGCCTGCTTGAGCCCATAGAGAGCCTTGTCTAACTTGTACACATGCTCAGGACATTCCTTGCTCTCAAACCCTAGAGGTTGTTTCACAAACACTTCTTCCTTTAGGTAGCCATTCAGGAAGGCACTTTTGACATCTATCTGATGAAGAGTGAATTCCATGTGTGTTGCAAAGGCTATAAGGAGTCTGATTGCCTCTAGTCTTGCAACAGGAGCAAATATCTCATCATAGTATATTCCCTCCTCTTGGTTGTATCCTTGTACCGCCAGTCTTGCTTTGTTTCTTGTAACTGTTCCATCTTCATCAAGTTTGTTTCTGAAGACCCATTTTGTACCAATGACTGATCTGTCCTTGGGTCTCGGAACTAGATGTCAAACTTTACTTCTTTCAAATTGGTTGAGTTCATCTTGCATTGCATTCACCCAATCTGCATCCTGCAAAGCCTCAACAACATTTTTAGGTTTAATAAGAGATAGGAAAGCATCAAAAGCACACAGATTCTTTAGCTGTGATATAGTTTTGACTCCAGATGTTAGATCAGTAATAATGTTCTCAATGGGATGAGAACTTTGATACTTGTGAGGTTTCACAACCAACTGGTTTCTGCTAGATGTCTCTCCCATGTTCTGTTACTGAGGAACAGGTTCATGAACAAGTTTCTCTAGGGTGTTTGATTCAATTTCTCCTTGATTAATTCCCCCTGTCAGGTTGCCTGATTTGAAGGACTTGTTCCATCACCTGTTCCTTCTTTTGATGCCACTTTGACTTGTGCTGGGGATTCAGTCAATTCCTTTACCAATCCAATGGCTTCATCTTCATGTTCCTGTCTCTCAGAAAGAATGTTAGTTTCATCAAATACTACATGTATACTTTCGTCTACACACAGAGTTCTTTTATTAAACACTTTATATGCTTTGCTATGTGAAGAATATCCCAAGAATACTCTCTCATCACTTCTAGGATCAAACTTACCTAGGGAGTTTTTCCATTATTGTGCACATAGCACTTGCAACCAAATGCCCTAAGATGGGATATGTTTGATTTTCTCCCTTTAAGTAACTCATAGGGAGTCTTCTCTACTAGAGTCCTGGTCATACATCTATTGATTATGTAACATGCAGTGTTTACGGCCTCTGCCCAGAAGTTTGTGGGGCAATTTACTAGAAAGCAGCATGGTTCTAGCCATGTCCTCCAGAGTTCTATTCTTCCTTTCAACTACTCCATTTTGTTAAGGGTCCTAGGGGTAGAGAAATTATGATCTATACCATTTTCATCACAGAATTCAGCAAACTTGGAATTTTCAAATTCAGTTCCATGATCAGACCTAATGGATGCAAGTTGATTTCCTAATTGTTTCTGAGTTTTTCTAACAAATGCAATAAACATGTCGAATGCTTCATCTTTGGAGGTTAGAAATAGAACCAAGGTAAATCTAGAATAATCATCGACAAGCATCATTACATAGTTATTTCCACCTCTGCTCATGGTTCTCATTGGACCATATAGATCCATATGGACCAGTTCCAACGACTTGGTTGTACTTACCATTTTCTTGCATTTGAAGGATGATCTTACCTACTTCCCCCTTGCACATGCCTCACAAACTTTGTCTTCCTTGAACTTGATATTAGGTAACCCTATCACCAAGTCTTTAGAGACTAATTTGTTTAGTTGATTTAGACTTGCATGACCAAGTCTTTTGTGCCATAGGAGGGCATCATTAACCAACACACTTAAGCAAGTGAGTTCATTTTCTGAGAGAGTAGACAAATCTATCTTTTTCCCTGCAAAACAATCTTGTCAGTGGTAAGGTTAATCACAAAGCATTTGGTAGAGGTAAAAGCACAAGATTACCTCTGTCACACAATTGTGACACACTTATTAGGCTATATTTCAAGCCATCTATCAGGTAGACATTCTCTATAGAATGAGAATCTGTTTTGCCCACCTTTCCAACCCCAATGATCTCACCTTTCTTTCCATTACCAAAGGAGGCATTCCTCTTTTTAAGTCCTCAAGTGAAAGGAACTGGTCCTTGTTCCCAGTCATATGTTTTAAGCAGCCACTATCCATATACCATATTTGGCTCCTCCCTTTCACTTAGACCTGCAAAAAGAAATTAGGGGTTAGTCTTAGGAACCCAAACTAGTTTGGGTCCCTTTCTATAGGCAAAAGGATGAATCATATTCCTTCTTGCCCACCCAGGTAACTTGTTTTTCTCTTGAACAAAGACTTTGTTCTTTTGACTGGCCTTTTCTTTTGCATTACATTCATTTTTGTAATGGCCAGCCTTGCCACAGTGTGTGCAGATTTTATTTTCAGGAAGAGTGAGGTACTTGCTTCTAAAGTCCCATTTTGGAGCTTGAGTCCCATAGCCAAGTCCTCTTTTGTTGCTACTGTGATGCTCTTGCAGCCAATAGAGTGCATCAGAAGCCTTGTTCCACTTGTAAGTTCTGTCTAGTTCATGTTTCACCTTTCCTACATCTTCCTTCAGGACTTTGATGAGTTCATCTTTCTTATACAATTCATTTTTCATTTTTTCCAAGTTTTCTTCTAGAGTGAGATATGTGTGATCAGCTTTCTTTTTTCCTGTTCCTAGTTTCAGTTTTAAGTTTTCAGACCTAAGTTCTAGGACACTGTTATCAAGTTCAAGAACCTGGTTCTTCAACTCAGCATTTGTGTTATCACTCTCATTATCCCTAGACTCTAGACTTTTGCATTTTGCTTTTAGGATCACACATTCCCTAGAGAGAACTTCTTTCTCATTATTAATTATCTCAGACTCATCAATGAAATCTAGTAATAGCTCAACCAACTTTTCTTTAGACAAAAATTTAATGTTATTTTTGAGATGAAGGATACTTACCTCTTGTTCATCATCTGATTCTCCGATGGCCATCAGTGCTTGCTCTTCTTCAGCTTCATCTTCCGAATCTTCATCTGAAGTTTCTCCCCAAGCAGCAACCATAGCCTTGGTTGAACCTTTGTTCCTTTTTGGTTGAACCTGCTCCTTCTTCCTGTTCCTTCGTTCAGCCCTTTCTTTCTTCCACTCAATTTCCCTTTGAGGGCGGTTTTTGATCATGTAATCAGTCTTACCACACTTGTAGCAACCTTCATTAGTCTGTTTCTCAGGAGCTCTTGACTTGTTGAAGGTTGTACCTCTTGAAGAACTCTTTCCTCTCATCAGGTACTTTTTGAATTCTCTTGTGATCATATCCATCTCATCATCTTCCAGATCTGAACCTTCAACAATTCTGAGAGCTAGGCTTTTCTCCTTCTTGGGTGTATCCATCTTCATGGTTTACCTTCTCAGTTCATAAGCAGTAAGATTTCCAATCAGTTCATCCAGTCTGAGAGTAGCAATATTCTTGGATTCCTGAATGGCCGTGATTTTGCTTTCCCATGAGACTGGCAGAACCCTTGTCAGGATTTTCTCTACCTTGTCTTCTTCAAGAATAATCCTTCCAAGGGACTTAAGTTCATTTGTCAGTGTAGTGAACCTAGTATACATCTCGTGGATAGTTTCTCCTTCTTTCATAGTAAAATTCTCATATTGAGAATACAACAGTATTCCTCTAGATATTTTCACTTGAGGTGTTCCTTCATGAGCCACTTGCAATGTGTCCCATATCTCCTTGGCACTAGTACAGCTTTGGATCCTACTGTACTCATCGGGACCTAGTACACACACAAGCCATTTCTTGGCCTTAGCATTTTTCTCCCACTTTTTTAGGTCTTCAGCAGTGCAGTCAGCCCTTGTCTTTGGCACAACCACTCCTTCCTCATTTTTCATTGTAGTTACCAAAGGACCATTAGTGACTATGTCCCAGATTTCATAGTCTTCTCCTATGATGTGATCCTTCATCCTGTTCTTCCACCAAGAGTAGTACTATACATTGAACAGTGGAGGCCTGGCAGTGGATTGCCCTTCCTAGTTCCCAGGTGGTGCACTCATGTTGATCTTTTCCTAAGGTGTTAGCCTCTTCAAGGATAACCTGCCCTGATACCAATTGATGTTCTACACATCAATACCACACAAGAGGGGGGTGATTTGTGTGGTACCCAATTTTTCGATCTAGAAGAACCTGGTTCTTCTAGGTGTTCTAACTGCTACTGTTGCGGAATTAAAAGTACAGAAAATAAAAAACACAAAGATTTTTACAGGGAAACACCTAGCTCAAAAGGTGAAAAAATCACGACATAATACTCAGTAGGATTTTCCCAAACATCCACTAAAATCACTGAGCCAAAACAATATTTATAAAACTCTTTGTAAACCTAAGGATTAACTCTAATCCCTGTGTAGCACACAACCTCAACTGTTGCAACACCTTCAAGTTAGCCTATAACTTGAACACTCAAAGTACCTATTACAAATGCTTCTATGAAAGCTAAAAAGGTAAAACTGTAAACCACCTACTACAATTGAACTTAAATAAGAATAAACACAACGGAACTGGTTCTTCCATCTCGTTCAAGTAACTTCAGGTTTGCATACTTGAATTACACATGAACTACTTGCAAAAAGCGTTGCTATTTTGCTCCCTATTCACGTTTAACTTCTGCGTATGTGCAACACCTGTAAAAGAGAACAATCACTGTTATTTAATGAGTTAGTAATCAGAGTTTGATTGATACTCAATTGCTGATCTTCCATCGAAGTTGAGTCCTTGTTCAATACAAACTTCAACCGTATCATTTATCCGGATTGTGTGATTGTGTCCTCTTCCCATAAAGAGACTTTCTCTCCTCATCCAATATGCAACCTTTTCGATCAGTTCAGGAGATATTGTTGCTTGATTACCGAGACTTATCTCCTTCACGTGTATCTTACATGTCTAGGTTGATAAATACTATGCCTCACATGATGAACCTGGTCCATGACTGAGTTCATTTGTCATTCTTCAAAACTTCACCTGAACTTGGGCCAACTATCTCCTTCCTTTTCCATCAACACCCATTAGATTTCTAGGCTTAAATATTGTTCTTCCATGATAGAAATTAGGGATTTGGGTAGAATTAGGGCTTTTTGAATAATTAGAATTTAGACCTCGTTTTGGGGTCAGATTTCAAAACTAATTGCATATTTGGACTCGTGGGTGAATGGGTGATCAGGTATTGGTTCGAACCTTGAGTTTTGACCAAGGGGCCTGGGGCCGATTTTTGACTTTTTGGGGGAAATGATAGAAATCCTATAATTAAGCATTGGGTATGAATTCTTAAGCATTTATTGATGTTGTTAAATTATTTGGACTAGATACAATAATTTGGAGGCGAATTCTAAAGAAAAAGCGGTGTTTGAGTCTTGAGTTGGCCGTGGAAGTTCGAGGTAAGTGTTTGGTCTAACCTTAGCTTGAGGGAATAGGTATTGTGCCTTATTTGCTATGTGTTAGTGTAGTATATGACGTATAGGTGTGGTGACGAGTATCTATACATCGCTGTCAAGCATGCCCATGAGTCTTAAATTGTAATTGTTGTATTTCTTAATAATTACTAGAATTGCCTAAATTGTTGATTCTCCGTGTTGAGTAAGACCTATGATTAACTTGTGGTATTTGTTTATTATTGAGCATTGGCTCCAGTTGAGGTTTTGATTGTGAAGTTAAGTGTTGGTACAAATTTGGTTATAGCTGGTTCCCTTGCTGGGACGTACTTATTTCTTACTGTTGATTCCCTTGCCATGATGTGTTTATTCTTGTTATTGATTCCCTTGCCGAAAAATTGTTGTTTCTATTGTTTGGGTGAGGAAAGAGTGATAAAGCACGATGGGTGATGTCGTGCACATTCATATTTATGCATTTGGTGAGGAAAGAGTGATAAAGCACGAATGGTGATGCCGTGTACATTTTTATTGAAATTGATGCATATGGTGAGGAAGAGAGATAAAACACGAAGAGTGATGCCGTGCACATTTCTAATACATATATGCTGAGGAAGAGAGATAACGCATGAAGGGTGATGCCGTGCACATTTTCATTACTTGATTGTATTGGTGAGGATTGAGAGTAAAAGCACGAAGGGTGATGTCGTGCACTTATTGCCTGTTTATTTTGATTTCTTGTCGCTTCGGTTCAAGTTCCTTAATTGTCTTATTCCACTACTACTATGACTCATTATGTTAATATTTCCCCCATAGCATGTTACCCTTTCCCTGTTACTTTTGAATTGCTTTTATTACTGTTATTCTGTTAGATATTGTTTTGCTGCAGATTGTTTGGTTGTAATGTCCTAGCCTCGACACTACTTCGCCGAGGTTAGGCTCGACACTTACCAGCACATGGGATCGGTTGTGCTGATACTAGATTTTGCGCTCTTTTGTGCAGATCCCGGTACTGGAGCATATAGACCTTAGCTAGGGGTTGCTGCCTTCAGTCCACCAGGTGACCCGGGGTAGTCCTGTAAGCATCCGCAGGCCTTGACGTCCCCTCCATATCTAGTTTTCATCCGTTCTTTACTATTTCAGAGACAGACATGTACTTTCTTGTTCAGACTTTATTTGTAATTTTCTTAGACAGTCCGTGAGAATTGTGACACCAGTTCTGGGTAGTTTATGTTATGGATTTGTATTGTTATTAGCTAATTGTTAAATTTTCATTCTTCCGCTCTATTAATTTTCGCTGCTTATAAATGTTAATTTATGATTGTTAATGGATTAAAAATAAAAAGGGTAAAATAATTGGTTTGCCTAATTTATACTAGTAGGCGCCATCACGACTTCCGAGGGTGTGAAGTCCGGGTCGTGACAAAAATATAGCGACCTTTGACAACGGTAATAAATAAAGATCCACACGACTTTTTGAATGAGTGTCTTAATAATACTAAAACTTTGTAAAAGATCTGAATATAATTAAGTCCTATTAAAGTTAATAAGTGGTTGCGATAGAAAATAACAAAAGCACTTAATAAACTGACATCTGCATGATTCAAATTTAGCCAATGTGTGATAATTTTTGTTAAGACTAATTTTACAGTCAAAAATAATTTATGATTTTCTTATTTCAATTAAGTTCCAAAATAAAGTCATTGTTCGTGCAATTCAAAAAAGAAAATAATCAGAATTTGAAGCTAACAATAGCAATCCAATTCTTCCATTTCCTATGCTTAAAAAGTAGCGAGATTTAAAATAGGTTGCAGAATTTCTAAGCAAATCTAAGGTTGCCTTATTGGTCCTCAAAAGGTTGTTTTATACAAAATTAAAGAACTTTATGGTGTGATTGATATAAGACAACTTTGTTAGAGAGGCCCCCACGGAGAAAAAAAAAGCTAAAGTTGAGAAGAAAAGGCAAATTAAATCTTGACCCATGATCACCTTTGAAAAACCCAAAAAAATAAAAAATAAATAGATATCATCAAGTGAAAAAACAAAAGTTCTTCTTTTTGGACTATATCTCCTTTTCCCAATTATTATTATTATTATTATCCATCTTATACATATCCCCGTTCAAGGGCCAGAGCTATTGTGTTTAGGTATAGGTTCAGACGAATTTAGTAACTTTTGCTAAAGTTTTATAGTTATATTAATATATTTCACTATTAGAAAATTGTTCAAAACCGTTCAGAAATACTGATCGAAATTGATTGAAAAACTGAAAAAACCGATCAATTTTCGGCCGACTTTAATTCGTTGAAATTAGGCTGGTCGGTAATAAATAGCGATCGAAGTCGGTTCGCAATTTCCGACTGATATTGGTCGATCAATAAAATTTCACAACCGGCCAAAAAAGAAAAACTCTGCCGAAAAATCGACCGAAGTAGGTCAGTATTTTAATGCAATTAAAAAATGCATCATCTGGGAATTAAAACCGAGGTCTATACTGTGGCAGGATACTATTCTATCACTATACCATTGATATATTTTGCTTTACGACTATCTTTTATTTTATTTGTACACTTTAATTGCATTTTCGCGCGAAAATAACCGACTGATTTCAGTCGGTTTTATTAAAAATATAAAATTATCTACTGAAATCGGTCGGTATATAATATGACCGACTGAAATAACCGACCGATTTCAGTCAGTTTTTTAATATTAATAGTAATTTATTTTATATGAAAAATCAACCAATGTTGGTCGGATTCTTAAAAAATAAATTTCACGGGACTCCAAAATAGTTTCCCGCATTTTTGCGCCAAAAAAAGACCGAAGTTGATCGGTTTCATAAAAACAAATTGAAAAATAAAATATTTTTAAATTACCGACCGACTTCAGTCGATTTTTCGGCTGGTTTTCTGACCCATCAAAGTCGGTCGGTTTGCCTCGATCAATTTTGACCGAATTTCTAGCAGTGTTTATTAAATATATATAATTTTTTTGTTACGAATTCAGTAACTAAAACTAACTGATTATACGTTTGATGACAAGATCAAAATTCATAAACTTTAAATTGTGACTCTATTTTTTATTCTAAAGTTTCTCTACTTTGATGTTTAGATATTCTGCAAGCTGTATTTAGGGGTACCTTTGTTATTGGAATATGTACAAAAAAATCTTCATGGTGAAGAAAGACAATATAATAGGGGGTGGGGGTGGCAGCATATTTTATATATGTATATCTAGGCTCTTTACTCTGCCAAAGATCCATAAAAATAGTTATGTCTAGCTATCAAATCAAAGGGGTCTTGTTATCTAAAATGATACTCCAAAAAAGAGCACCTATAATAATTACATAATGGATGTATCCCTACTTGCTAAATATATGAAAAAAGCTACATTGACCCTAAGAAAGACCTACATCCAACACCAAACTACGTAGGGACCGAAAGCAAACCATTATTGAGATGTATAATACAAAATATTTCTCAACTTGGGAGCAAATAATTACAGAAAATGAATATTGCCAACTCTAATAAGGGGTTGTTTGATTTGAAGCATAAATTAAAGAAATTTAATTTCAGTATAAGATTCTGTATTACTTGTAGAGTTTTTAGTTTCCAGTATAATATCAGGTAAATACTTTGCCGTTTTATTTTATATAGTGATGTTTGACTGAATAGATATTTTAAGAAAAAAAGAAAGACTTTGCTACGAATATCAAAAATAGTTTAAACTTATAGTCTTAAACATATTATGATATTTTTTACTGCACCGGCCCTGCATTTTAATAAGGATAAAATTCAAATATGAAGAGCTTCCAAACATAGAATGGTGCTATATGTTCTTTTTGAAACACAGACTAAATTAGAAAGAAATATCATAAAAACTAAAATAGAGGGAATACATAGTTTCTTAACATAGCTAGACAATCCTTACACAAAAATCATTGCAATCCAGATGTTAGTATCAACTGCATATAATTCCTATCTTATTATGACCAGAAAAGCATCTTCAACATTATAATCCGTGTATAAATAGATGGCAAACCAAACGCTCCTCTTTTTCTTTTAGCAAGATATATACCATAGGTTAAAAAATATTTAATATAGTCTAATAGAAAGAGTAGCTCGGTGCACGAAGTATTTCGCGTTTATGCAGGGTTGGAGGAAGGCCACATCCCAAGAGGGTATGATGTAGAGTATAGACAGCCTACCTAGATATAAACATCAGTGGCTGATTTCACAGCTCGAACTCGTGACCTATAGATAGTATAAAGACAATTTTACCGTTGTTCAAAGTCTCTCCAGTATAGTGTAATAGAGGGGAAAAAAAAAATATCTAGGGCCAAATTTGTTTGATACTTGATGGATGACAACTTACAACTACCTTAAATTTTTCTGAACGGTTGTTCACAAATGAGACATGCATGGCCTTTTTCCTAATATATAATTAATATAATCTTTTTAATAGACATATCATGATTGCATGCACTCACACGTAAGTAAAGAGAACAAACGACCCAAAAAGATACTAAACCAGCAATTAGCTGAATATTAGGATCTTCACTTTAATCAACCCGTTTTAATTAAATAATAAAGAATGATGGGATGTTGTTCCAATTTAATATAGAATGTTGACTAGCCAATCACTACTTTTAAGTGTTATTTTGTGGACCATCCAATTATATGTCTTTCTAGCCTCGAATCCAAGATTTTAATTTTATAGATTTAAGATTCAGGTCTCAACAACTAAACTTATCACCTTATTTTAGTTCTAAGTTCGTAATTCAATGTTTTCAGTAATTTCAGTGGATTTTATATAAATAAATCAAGTCTAAGCTCAAACTTATGAGTTTAGATGAAGGGTTAGATTCGCCCCTATTGTGGAAATGATGATGAAATTTTAGGGTTAAGTGTCATGACCCACCGTATCATCATGCCACGTGCCACACATAAGTTAAAGACTAGATTTTAGAAGAATATTCTAGAATTATGGAGAATTTTTTTGGAAAAACTCAAGATATTTATGCATTTGTAAGAAGGTTCTAGAAAAATACAAAGGTTTCATTAGATGACCCTAGAACTCTATGAAATTACTAGGAAAGTCCTTGGAAGATTCTAGTTATATAAAAGATTCTAGAGAATGTACTTATTTATAAATATGGAAGGACTTGTGGAATAATTATTATTTACACACTAGCCCCTAGATGATTAGTATAAATAGGAGCATTCATTTGTAAACTCACCAAGAAAACAATCAAGTCTTCTCTAATACAAAAGTTCCCTTTGACAATTCTCCTGTATTCTGACATTCCTTAGCGATCTTATGTGTAGAAAGTCTGACTTGGCATAGCAAGAACGTGAGCAAATTGTGCAAGATTGTGAGCGAATTGTCAAGTACTGCACGTGTACTTAGTTAACGACTAAGGACGTGATATAAGTACTTAAATTAAGTTGGATTATAAACTAACCAGTGTAGAATTGTTTTACAATATGAGTGTTATTCAATTAGTTATTGCAGGTTCTCGCTCATTTATTTCTCAAGTTACCATCAGGCTTCAAATAAAACATCACCTATTGTTGTAAGTCAATTTTATTTTTCAATGTAAGAAAAAAGAATACATTAGCATTATATAAACTTAAAGCCATTTGAGTTTACATATTTGTCAAAACAAATAAAGCAACTGTTATACAATTTGTATTACTGTAAAATTAATAAAATAATAAACTTTTTGAAAAAATAGAAACAGAAAGTTAGTAGAAATAAATTCTGAAAAACAGTATGGTAACTTCAAAATAAATTCTGATAAATAGTATAGGAACAAATCGAACCCACTGAATACACAGTGTGTCCTTAAGGAAATTATTCTCCTCAAGTACCCGAAGTTCTAGAATATATCCTCCTAGGATGAACGATATAACTCACCAGCGTATCAGTACCAAAAACGCAGATGAACAGCGAACCACTCGAAGGCTGTAAAACACACTGGAATTTTTGTGCAGAAGAAGAAAAAGATAATCAGAAAATTTTGTAAGTAAATATTTTGGGATTTGATGGAATATTTATAGCCAATTTGGTACTATTTCTGAAAAGGTTTGCAATCTTTCAGAACATCCATAGCTATTGGAACATGTTTGACACTCGAAGGCTGTAAAACACACTGGAATTTTTGTGCAGAAGAAGAAGAAGAAGAAGATAATCAGAAAATTTCGTAAGTAAATATTTTGGGATTTGTAGGAATATTTATAGCCAATTTGGTACTGTTTCTGAAAAGGTTTGCAACCTTTCAGAACAGTCATAACTGTTGGAACAGGTTTGACACTGTTTCAGAATAGCCATAGTTGTTGGAAATATTGCGGGAAAATTAAACGTATTTAAAATAATTTGGGAAAGAAAAAAAACAAAATGGACCGGACCGGACCGGTCGCGGGTAATAGGTGATTTGGATTTTTGTTAATTAATTAAATATTTGAAAAGAATTTTGTCCAAAAAAATTAATTAATCAATCTTTGACCGAAGCCGAAGCCGAGCGACGATGGCACGAGGTTTGCCTTCTACCAATGAGGGACAAAGTGTATAAGTAAAGTGAACTAATTCAAAATTTCACTTCCCTCCATTTCTTTTCCCACCATTTTCCATTCACACCACTTTTATTATTAATAACAAATAAAGCCAAACAGCAACCAAAGAACAACCAAATAGGGGAAGTTACCGATTCAAAAAGACTGACCTGCTTCTTTGAAATTATGTAACATAGTATAAACGCGCATAATGTAAAGTAGATAAAGCAGGGAAAGATAAAAATAAATAAAGAAATAAAAGAAGAGAGAAAAAAAGTATATTTCCTTCAAAAATTTTGGTAAATTAAATAAAGTTGAAGAAATTTTTTGAACTATTTTAATGGTTAGGTGAATTATGAAGTATGGGTAGACATTGATTTGTATATTACGCTCGCTTGGTACTCTCTTTGTTTCTTTTTTTTTTTTTTTGTTCAAAAAAAGTTATCTCTCCTCTTTTTATACTTCAAAGGCTTTCAAAATCTTTGATGATACATTACATGCAAAATCATAGAATACAAAACGATAATTTTCTCATTCCGGGAGTAACACAATAACTCTGAAAGTCTTCTAAAATTGTTCATAACCGAAAGGCTAAATGGATTAAAAAATAATTATTCATCTATATTATCCACTAAAAAATTGATACTTAATGGATAACAAATGAGTTCTATTTTTACATATGCAAAAACTCAAAGGTGTTTCTTAAATTTAAGAGACTAGAGATTCTGCTAAAAGTGGATAATATGAATATTTATATTATTCATTAATTAATTTATTTTCTATCTGTATTAAATATGGACGCGTTAAATACCATTATCGACCCGCCCAAATTCGATCTGGCCCGCCCTTTGCCACCCCAACCCGAGACATATGATTTAACTAGGGCCTCAACTTTTATAGTTAAATAAAATTCAGAGTAAAGAAAATGGATAATGCTCCGAGCTTTTAGATACATCATAACAACGAAAGATGACGTGCACCTTAAATAAAAATAATATATTGTCTTGGCCATCAATATTTTAATTATTGCTCTATTATTCTTCTATTTCTAGGTTTATGACCTGGCGGGAGAGAGAGGGGTAGATCAAGATTAAGGTGGCATTCTTTCCAGTCCTAAATAACAGGCCTAAGGCACATCATGTATTGGAGTGTCCAGACAAATAACATTAATAATTAAGGAGCATTCGCCTATATAGCTTTATATTCTTTGTATTTGTATTAAAAAATCTATTAAATATATATAAGTATTTAATTGCGATCCAATAATTAAAACGACCTATGAATTCAATAGCAAGTTCAAAATTCATAAACTTCAAATCCTAACTCCATCTCTCAATCTAAATCAATTTTATCCAAATTCTGCACAATTTGTCTTTTAAGGTGAATCAATTTTTTTTATAAAACTTAAAGTATACCAATTCTCATATAAGCAAGCATACAAGTTTCTGCTCAGAATAAAAGAACTCGCAGGAAAAATGTACAGTTATTATTAATTTCAACAGTGACAACAAAGAGGACATTCATTGATTGCATATACATTTCATGTTCGTCCATTTTATCAGTGCTCTATACCTACCAATATAGGAATTAGGTTCATAGGCTTAGGCGCAATATGAGGTGAGACAAATTCACCACGGACCCCAAAAAGTAGCTTAATTAGGTTTGGTTCTTAACTGAAGAACAGTATTTTTATACATTCATTTTAGCTAGTAAGCTTTTATGTTTTACATCATTTTGTTGATGTTAATATATATTTGGAAAAAAAAAAACAGTCCGGTGCACAATGCACCCCGCATTCACGCAGGGTTCGAGGAAGGGTCACACACCATAGGGAAGTGATGTAAGTAGCTTATTCTAATGCACACATCAATGACGATCTCACGGCCTGAACTCGTAACCTATATATAGGTCACACAAATACAATTTTACTGTTGCTCCTAGGCTCCCCTTGTATTCGTATAAATCAAAAATGTTTCTGTCACTACCTAAAACATATTTCAACCACTTTGCCAGGTGAAATATGACCTGATATAGGAGTGAAATTAACTTTTACCCCGCCACAAAAGTGTTTTCCCCCCTTCCATATAACTATTAAAATGGTGCTGCTGGTTGAAGCAAATCTGGAACTCCATTCACTTTATAAAAAGCAAGATCCATTTATGTAGGTAAGACCTCACGAATGCGCATCTTGTATGATAATGCTCTATAGGATGGGACGGTTGGCAAAACTTTCCTTCATTTATGGAATTATGGTTGCATTCCTGGTTGCTTTATTGTTTACTGGAGGGGTCATTTGGTGCGAGGAATAAGGAATTATAATCACGAGGTTGAACTCGGAATTAGCTTATCCAACATTTAGCAAGATTGTGATATTTATTTTATCTCACACTGCTTGTGGGATAATAATCCCGGGATTAAACACAAAATAGACATATTTTGCCCTTCTCCTGTTCTCCATCTTCCATCAAGTTCTTTAAGAAAGTCCATATTAAAATTAAAAATAAAAGTTGATCTCACTTTATCTACATTAAACTGACACGTTTTTTATGTTATACTCTGTATACTTTATTTTTTGGTCCAATAAACAAAAATCCACCAATAAAAAGGTATCCACAACTAAATAATCTTATTATTATTAATTATAGTATTATAATCTCATCATTATTAATTATGTTGGCAGTGAAATAGCGTTACACGTAAAATATTGGAATATTGACATAGCATGACACGTGGTACAATGATATAGTGATAAGTGCTATTCTCAATTAATAGAATTAATTGAGAAAAGAAGGCATAAGGAGAATGTCACGACCCAAATTTTCCACCCTCGGGAGTCGTGATGGAGCCTATCGGTGAAAGCTAGGCAAACCGGCGATTACAGATTTTATTATCCTTTTTCCTTATCTTTTAACAATTTCACAAGTTAACATATGATCAACAGCGGAATAAAAAGTGCGGAAGACGAAATTCCACAATTTAACTAATATTGGTACGAAATCCAAAAATACAACTCCACCCAGAATTGGTGTCACAATGTCACAGACTATTTAAGAATGCTACAAATAGGGTCCGAACAAAGAAAAGACATGTCTGTCTATGAAATAAGTAAGAACAGAAGGAAATACGATAGAAGGGGACGCCAAGGCCTGCGGACGTCTACAAGACTACCTCGGGTCTCTGCTAGACTGAAGGCAGCAACCTCACTATGGTCCAAAAGCTCCAGTACCGGGATCTGCACACAGTGTAGAGTGTAGTATCAGCACAACCGACCCCATGTGCTGGTAAGTGTCGAGCCCAACCTCGGTGAAGTAGTGACAAGGCTAGGACAAGACTACCAAATAAACCTGTACAGTTAATTCATATACGACACATAATGATAACATAAACAAGTAGTTAAAGATGGGAAAGGGAAACATGCTGCGGGATATATCAAGTACTAACAGAATCACAGTAGAGAAGCACAAAGAACACCATAATTACATATCAACAAGATTAAGGAAAACAGTAATGAATCAATATTCACTTTTATTTTTTCTTATTGCGGCGTGCAACCCGATCCCATATAATATTGTTGCGGCGTGCAACACGATCCCAATATACAAATCAATATCCATCATAAAAGAATCCCGGCAAGGGATCAATAGTATAAAAACAATATCCCGACAAGGGAAACAATATCATAAGCAATAACATCCCAGAAAGGGAAACAATATCATAAACAACAAGATCCCGGCAAGGGAAATAATATCATAAACAACAACATCCCGGCAAGGGAATCAACAATATACCTCATCTCGTTTACACCATCACTTTAGAACATAAGTCTCAATTTGAGCTAATGCTCAACAATGGTCAATTACCAAGAATACTTTCATAAGCCTTGTTCAACATTTATAATCATCATATTAAGCATGAACAATACATAATGCGGTCACAACAATCATAGTATAAGACTCACGGGCATGCTTGATACCAACGTATAGATACTCGTCACCACACCTATACGTCGTACTCAGCACTTAACACATAGCAAATAAGACTACAACTCATATTCCCTCAAGCTAAGGTTAGACCAAACACTTACCTCACTGCCACGAACACAATCAAGACTCAACTACTGCTTTACCTCTCGGTTCCACTTCTAATTCTCTTGTATCTTGCCACAATTTACTTAACGATATCAATAAATGCTAAATAAACCAATTCTAATGCATGAAAATAGATTTTCTAATGATTTTTACAAAAAAGTCAAAATTTTCCTCGGGCCCACTTGGTCAAAACCCGATCACCCATTCACCCACGAACTCAAATATATAATTTGTTTTGAAATCAGACCTCAAATTGATGTACAAATCCCCAAAATTCGAATATCCCAAGTTCTACCCAAAATCATCCAACTTCCCATGAAAGACCCTTGATTTTGTGATGAAATCTTGTTAAAAGATGGATTAGATAAAAGGAATGAGTTAGAAAGGACTTACTAATGATTTGGAAGAGTTTGTGCCTTTGAAAAATCGCCCAAAAATGTTTTAGGGTTTAAAAAGTTGTAAAATTGAAGAAGAATCCCTTCTAAAATCCCACTTATCAGGTGCAGATGTTGCAATTACGACCAGGGGTTCGCAATTGTAAACCCTTCAAAAGTCTTCTACCTTCGCATTTGCGATTCCTGAGGATTCTGCCATCTTCATAATTGTGAAGGGAATGTCGCATTTGCGACTACTGGGATTTTTCTGAGGGTTTCGCATTTGCGAAGAAATGTTCGCAAATGCGAGCAATGCTGGCCAGGGCTTACTTCGCAATTGCGATCAGCCCCTCGCAATTCCCAAG
Source organism: Nicotiana tabacum (assembly GCF_000715075.1). Lineage (NCBI taxonomy): Eukaryota > Viridiplantae > Streptophyta > Magnoliopsida > Solanales > Solanaceae > Nicotiana > Nicotiana tabacum. Next base: position 15,817,791 of record NC_134085.1, read on the forward strand.
CTATATGACTTCGCAATTGCGATCCCTGTTCTCGCAATTACGAGATCAGAGGCTAACACCAGACCTGCAATGCTGCAACAATTTTCCTAAGTCCAAATACACTCTGCGGCCTATCAAAAACTCGCCCGAGCCCTCGGGGCTCCAAACCAAACATACACGCAAGTCCAAAAATATCATATGGACTAGCTCGTATGATCCAATCATCAAAATAACATCAACAACTATGAATTAAACCTCAAATTCATGAAATCACTCAAGAACATTGAAATTCCTATTTTCTCAACTATAGGTCCGTTTTATACCAAACGAACTCCGATTCTTACCAAGTTCCACAGATTCAACCAAATTATTATTTTAAACTTGTATCGGGCTTCGTAACCAAGATACAGACCCGATACCATCAAGAAATTGCATCAATTCACTTCTAAAAGTCTTTATATTTTCTCGGAATTCGATTCCGGGCATACAACCAAGTCCCATATTTTACTATGGACCCTACGAGACTGTCAGATCGCGGGTCCGGTTCCGTTTACCAAGAATATTAACCAAAGTCAATTTTAATTAAATTTAAAGGCCAATTTCATTATTTCTCTTAAATTTCACATAAAAGCTTTCCGGAAACGCACCCGGACTGCGCACACTAATTGAGGTGAGACAAAAAGAGATTTTCAAGGCCTCGGGACGTAGATTTGACTTCTAAAATAAAAGATGACCTTTAGGGTCATCATAGAAAAACACATACGAGACGGTACAGAGAAGAGAACCAAGCCTAACAGATGACAAAGAAGATACGAGGACAGAATGAATAAAGAACAAAAAGAAGGAAAAATACTTGAACCGGAAGTAAATAAGGAAGGGGAATCAAAATAGTTATAGGGTATTTATAGCAATAAATATGCCAGTTATAGATATCCGAGATAATGGACAATCAATATTATTAATGCCCATAATAAATCCAAATTAGGTAGGAAAATTGTTACAATTGTACATTCCTATATAAGGACACATACTTTTATTTGTAAAGACAGATCTCAAGTACTATTGAAATATACTCCTTACTTTTCTACTTTCTCGAAATTCTATGTCTAGATTTTACAATGACCATCAATTAGTTCCTTTGCCATTCTTATTATTTTCCTTAAATATCATTGAGAAAGTGAAGTAAAACTTGGTTATCATTAACCCGTTTTCTTCTAAAATTTGGATTTTGATCAAGAAACATATTTTTTAATTAAACAAATTGGTTCCGTTATCGGGAATCTGATAATCTTTTCACTTTCCAAATTCTCTTTCTGAAAACCAATCATGTCAACTTTCAACGAAAATAACCAGTTAAATCCACAGGAGGGAGGAACTCCACCAATCCCTTCACCACAAGAATCTCCTCGACAGTCCTGATAGGGAACACCTAAAAGATCAATATCACACACGAATTATCATCAAGGGGACGAGCAGACTGTCGAACAAGACGCTTTAAAATAATTAATCATACACGTGAACAACGCTCTTCAAGCCTTTGTTAGGGGATTGCCAACTGCGCCACCAACTCCTCCTCCAAACAATATCGCAAAAATAGAAAACCCACGCTCGGGGCCAGTTCAAGAAGCGGAAGAACTCCCAGTGAATCTCGTGATGGAAGGTCAGGTACACTAAATAATTCTGATTTACAAAGTTTGATACTAACTTTGTAGAAATAGCTGAATGAGCAAAATGATCGCATAGAACAAATACCTGGCGTACCGCCCATGATAAAAGGAGTAGATATTGATAAATATTCACAACAACCCTGGAAGCCAAGTGCAGCTCCTTTGCCGATTCCTAAGAAGCTTAAAATGCTTGATATTCCAAAATATGATGGAATAATTGACCCGCGAGATCACGTAACCGTGTTTACAACCGGCATGAAAGGCAACGATTTAACCAAGAAAGAAATCGAATTAGTTTTGGTCAAAAGATTTGGTGAAACACTCACGAAAGGAGCATTAACGTGGTATTCTCTCTTACCTGAAAACTCTATTGATTTATAAAAGCATATTCGGAGGCTCAAAATTTGAAAAAATGATGGAAGATATCTTTAAAGTAAAACAAGGAAACACATAACTACTCAAAGATATGGTGGATAGATTCCGATGGGAGAGGATGATGTCACCACGAGTACTTGACAATTGGGCGGCCATGGCATTTGCAAGCAACCTAAACGAGAAAAGTTCAAAAGCCGCGAGGAGACTGAAGGAAAGTTTGCGAGAATTTCTAGCAACAACTTGGAAGGATGTATATAACAGATACAACGTGAAGCTACGGATAGTGAAAGACATGGTAGCACAACCAAGGGTTGATGAAAGAGCAGGGTCAAGATGCTTCAAATTAGAAAAAAAGACTGGGAAAAACATGTACGAGCCTTATATAGGTCCTGCAGGTTGAGATTCTCGGTCCAAACAAGAAAACTTACGATATGAATCGAGGTCCACACAAAAAGATGCAAGTCCCTCATCTAGATTCAGAAAGGAACGGGATGCACGAGGAGACAATTCCAACACACATGCGAGGACTACAGTTTTAATGTCAGTACCTCCGAGTTGGTGGCTATTTTAAGAGGTATGGGAGATAAGTTATGGTGGCCTAAAGAAATGAGGTCAGGCCCGAGCAAAAGAAATCCAGATTACTGGTGTGAATTTCACAACGATCATGGCCATAGAGCAGCACATTGCAGTTTACTAAAAGGAGAGGTTGAGCATTTGTTGAAGCAAGGTTATCTAACTGAGCTGTTCAGCGTTAAAGGTAGGCAATCATATATGAATAATAGATAAGAACCCCCAAAACCCCCATCTCCAAAAAGAACAGTCAACGTAATAACCAGGGGAGATGAGGTCAATGGTGTGAGTTATACAACAGAAAAGAAGATGTCAAAAATCATAGTCACTCATGGGAAGCGAATACGTCACACCTTGGAAGGAGATAATATAACGTTTGATGGTGAAGATGCGGACGACTTGATGATTCCTTACAATGACGCAGTGGTAATATCCTTACTTGTACACGATACTAACGTAAAATGAGTTTTGATTGACCCAGGTAGCTTTGTGAATATCATTTCACTAAGAGTGGTGGATGAGATGCAAGCTAACAACAATGTGATACCAAAGGCACAAACTCTATCTATGTTTGATAATTCAAGTGTTGTCATGAAAGGAGAAATAATGATAGCTACGTTTGTAGAAGGAGTTATCAAGGATACAAAGTTTCAAGTGATAGATGCAGACGTGACTTATAATATAATCCTGGGAAGACCCTGGATTCACGATATGGATGTTGTACTGTCCACATTGCATCAAGTTATCAAATTTCTTTCACATTGGTGGATTCGTCAAATTCGTGGAGATAAAAAAGCTTCGAGGATTATCAATCAGTACTTGCTACCAACATGGTAAAGAAGGTTGAAGGCAAGAAATAGCTGTTACAGAGTTCAGTTGAGGATGTTACAATACAATCCTCAACTTAAGGCATTTCAGCAAAAGCTAACATTGATTCGAGACCCGATGTTATTCAAGAGCCAGAAGAAAATGAAAATATTAAGACAACTACCAAAGAACTCGAAGCGGTGGTATTATTCAAACACTGGATGGACAAAAAAGTTTACATCGGTGTAAACCTGAGCACAAAAATAAAAGGAAAGTTTATTGAATTTTTAAAAGCAAACTCAGATTGTTTTGCTTGGTTGCATTCAGATATGACAGGTATACCACCGGAGGTGATGACTCACAAACTAAATGAGGACCTATCATATCTACCTTTCAAGCAGAAGAAAAGGAAGCAGGGATCCTTCACAGGTGATCCAGGAAGAGGTACAAAAACTTTTAAAATTGGTTCAATAGGAGAGGTAAAATATCCTAATTGTCTAGCTAATACCGTGGCAGTACCAAAAAAGAATGGGAAATAGCGAGTTTATGTAGATTATAGTGACATAAATAAAGCTTGTCCTAAAGATTCGTTCCCTTTGCCACACATAGATCAAATAATTGATTCTACTGCAGGACATGAGTTGTTATGTTTTTTAGATGCATATTCAAGATATAACTAGATAAAGATAGACCCTATAGGTGAAGAAAAAACTTCCTTTATCACAGACAAAGGGACTTACTGTTATAGAGTCATGCCTTTTGGTCTAAAAAATGCTGGAGCCACATACCAAAGAATGGTAACTAAAATGTTTCAAGAACAACTAGGAAAGACTATGGAAGTCTACATTGATGATATGCTAGTCAAATCAGCACAGGTGGGAGATCATTTCCAGCATTTGTCAGATACTTTTCAGATTCTCCGCAAGTACAATATGAAGCTAAATCCAGAAAAATATTCTTTTGGTGTATATTCAGGTAAGTTTTTATGTTTTCTTGTTTCTAACTGGGGAATTGAAGTAAATCCTGCACAAGTCAAAGCTATCGAGGAAATACCCGATGTACTTACAAGCAAAAAGGAAGTGCATAGATTAACAGGAAGAATAGCAGCACTGAGGAGATTTATTTCAAAATTGTCAGAAAAGAGTTTTAAATTCTTTTTAGTATTGAAAAAGCAGGATCAATTTGAATGGACTGATGAATGCCAACAAGCCCTCAAGGACATAAAATTGTATCTGTCAAATCCGCCTTTGCTAGCCAAACTAAAAGACGCAGAAAGGCTGCTTATCTACCTTGATATGTCAGAAGTGGTGGTAAGTGCGGTACTTGTACGAGAGGATAAAGGTAAACAATCTCCAATATATTGTGTTAGTAAATCTTTATTAGATGCGTGATACCCTCATCTAAGAAAACTTGCTTTAGCACTAATTATGGCATTTAGAAAATTGAGACCTTATTTTCAATGTCATCCTATCTGTGTAATAACTGCTTTCCCCCTGAGGAATATATTGCATAAGCAAGAATTATCTGGTAGGTTAGCTAAGTGGGCAATAGAACTCAGTGAGTATGATATCATATACCAGCCCAAAACTGCAATAAAATTGTAGGTTTTAATAGATTTCATAGTAGATTTTAGCAGGAATTTAGTTCCTAAAGTAGAAAAGGAATTACAGGTATTTACCGGATCTAATCCGGGGACTTGAACTTTATTTACTAACGGTTCTTTGAATGTAAAAGAATGTCGCGACCCAAATCCCGGTCGTGATGGCGCCCAGCACACTACTAGGCAAGCCCGACCATTATTCAACACTTAACCCAATTTATCAAAAATAGCGGAAAGAAATATAAATTAAGCAAGATTAAAGTACTGAAGATTTTAACAAAATACACAATATAATCTCACTAGGACCCGGTGTCACGAATCTGAGCCTCTAGAATATAGAATATCATCCTAATACACGGTGTATCCAAAGTCCGATAATGCGAAAATAAAGAGATAGGATAGGAGGGAGAAGATCAATGGCTGCGAACGCCGTGCAACTACCTCGATACTCCCGGAGGCTGGATCTGCTGATCAACTGGATCTACTGAGCCTGATACTACCCTGGATCTGCACACAAGGTGCAGGGAGTAAAGTGAGTACTCCGACCCAGTGTGTAATAAAAGTAACTACAGTCCGAAGATAAGAAAATCCAGTAAATACACAAAGTAAGCTACAATCCGAATATACAACAACATATGGAACTGAGCAGCTAAACACCAGTATAAATACAAATACATGAATGCAATGCAATGCATATGATGGTATATTCCAATACCCACTGCGGCATGCAGCCCGAGCCATCCATATTTATTTATCGTCGACGGCGCTCACTGGGGGTGTGTACAGACTCCGGAGGGGATCCTACAGCCCAAGCGCAATATCTTGGTCAGTCATTGTTACCTGACCGGTCAGCCATTGTTACCTGACCAATTTATATCATACAGTGTCATTGTTACCACTGTTCAAGTATATCATCCAGTGTCATTGTTACCACTATTTCAAGTATATCACACAGTATCATTGTTACCACTGTTTCAAGTATATCACACAGTGTCATTGTTACCACTGTTTCAAGTATATCACACAGTGTCATTGTTACCACTATTTCAAGTATATCACACAGTGTCATTGTTACCACTGTTTCAAGTCACTTTATAATCAGTCCATAAAATAATATAATAAGCCCCTTGGGCATTTACAAAACAGAAGTTCCCAGCCCGGAATACATTTAAAAATATCATTTAAGTTTTCAACACTTAGAATTATGGCTGAGTTTGCAAAACAAGTTTTAAAATCTTGGACTGAAATTAAATGATATGCAAATCATGCTAAGCAGTAATATCAATCCTCGAAGGATTTTACAAATCGGCACAAGGCCCCAAACATGGCATCAAGCCCAGTAATATCAATGAAGTATGTGTATCAATCACCAGTATAGTATAAACATCACACGGGATGGACCAAGTCACAATCCCCAATAGTATCCGACCCTGCACTCACCATGGAGTGCGTGTCACGCCTCAATATAGCGTTACGATGTGAAAGTCCGGGGTTTGAAACCCTCAAAACAGCATTTACATCTATTATTCACCTCAAGATGGCCAAAAGTCTACTCCGCGATGCCCTTTTCTTTCGAATCGACCTCCTCGCACGTTGAATCTTGCCAAAACCACAAGGAATATATTACAATAGGCTAAGGGAATATAACCCAATCGAAAAGACTCAAAAAATATCGAAAATCACGAAATTTGCAAAACCCGAGCACCGGGCCCACTTCTCGAAAAATTACGAAAGTCATATCACCGGATTCTTCGTCTCGCCACGAGTCCATACATGTAAAATTTACCAAAATCGGAGTTCATTTGACCCCTCAAATAACCAAATCTTATTTTCAAATCCCTAGGCCTAACATAAACCTGTACAGTTAATTCATATACGACACATAATGATAACATAAACAAGTAGTTAAAGATGGGAAAGGGAAACATGCTGTGGGATATATCAAGTACTAACAGAATCACAGTAGAGAAGCACAAAGAACACCATAATTACATATCAACAAGATTAAGGAAAACAATAATGAATCAATATTCACTTTTATTTTTTCTTATTGCGGCGTGCAACCCGATCCCATATAATATTGTTGCGGCGTGCAACACGATCCCAATATACAAATCAATACCCATCATAAAAGAATCCCGGCAAGGGATCAATAGTATAAAATCAATATCCCGACAAGGGAAACAATATCATAAGCAATAACATCCCAGAAAGGGAAACAATATCATAAACAACAAGATCCCGACAAGGGAAATAATATCATAAACAACAACATCCCGGCAAGGGAATCAACAATATACCTCATCTCGTTTCCACCATCACTTCAGAACATAAGTCTCAATTTGAGCTAATGCTCAACAATGGTCAATTACCAAGAATACTTTCATAAGCCTTGTTCAACATTTATAATCATCATATTAAGCATGAACAATACATAATGCTGTCACAACAATCATAGTATAAGACTCACGGGCATGCTTGATACCAACGTATAGATACTCGTCACCACACCTATACGTCGTACTCAGCACTTAACACATAGCAAATAAGACTACAACTCATATTCCCTCAAGCTAAGGTTAGACCAAACACTTACCTCACTGCCACGAACACACTCAAGACTCAACTATTGCTTTACCTCTCGGTTCCACTTCTAATTCTCTTGTATCTTGCCACAATTTACTTAACGATATCAATAAATGCTAAATAAACCAATTCTAATGCATGAAAATAGATTTTCTAATGATTTTTACAAAAAGTCAAAATTGTCCTCGGGCCCACTTGGTCAAAACCCGATCACCCATTCACCCACGAACTCAAATATATAATTTGTTCTGAAATCAGACCTCAAATTGATGTCCAAATCCCCAAAATTTGAATATCCCAAGTTCTACCCAAAATCATCCAACTTCCCATGAAAGACCCTTGATTTTGTGATGAAATCTTGTTAAAAGATGGATTAGATAAAAGGAATGAGTTAGAAAGGACTTACTAATGATTTGGAAGAGTTTGTGCCTTTGAAAAATCGCCCAAAAATGTTTTAGGGTTTAAAAAGTTGTAAAATTGAAGAAGAATCTCGTCTAAAATCCCACTTATCAGGTGCAGATGTTGCAATTACGACCAGGGGTTCGCAATTGTAAACCCTTCAAAAGTCTGCTACCTTCGCATTTGCGATTCCTGAGGATTCTGCCATGTTCATAATTGTGAAGGGAATGTCGCATTTGCGACTACTGGGATTTTTCTGAGGGTTTCGCATTTGCGAAGAAATGTTCGCAAATGCGAGCAATGCTGGCCAGGGCTTACTTCGCAATTGCGATCAGCCCCTCGCAATTCCCAAGCTATATGACTTCGCAATTGCGATCCCTGTTCTCGCAATTACGAGATCAGAGGCTAACACCAGACCTGCAATGCTGCAACAATTTTCCTAAGTCCAAATACACTCTGCGGCCTATCAAAAACTCGCCCGAGCCCTCGGGGCTCCAAACCAAATATACACGCAAGTCCAAAAATATCATATGGACTTGCTCGTATGATCCAATCATCAAAATAACATCAACAACTATGAATTAAACCTCAAATTCATGAAATCACTCAAGAACATTGAAATTCCTATTTTCTCAACTATAGGTCCGTTTTATACCAAACGAACTCCGATTCTTACCAAGTTCCACAGATTCAACCAAATTATTATTTTAAACTTGTATCGGGCTTCGTAACCAAGATACAGACCCGATACCATCAAGAAATTGCATCAATTCACTTCTAAAAGTCTTTATATTTTCTCGGAATTCGATTCCGGGCATACGACCAAGTCCCATATTTTACTATGGACCCTACGAGACTGTCAGATCGCGGGTCCGGGTCCGTTTACCAAGAATGTTAACCAAAGTCAATTTTAATTAAATTTAAAGGCCAATTTCATTATTTCTCTTAAATTTCACATAAAAGCTTTCCGGAAACGCACCCGGACTACGCACACTAATTGAGGTGAGACAAAAAGAGATTTTCAAGGCCTCGGGACGTAGATTTGACTTCTAAAATAAAAGATGACCTTTAGGGTCATCATAGAAAAACACATACGAGACGGTACAGAGAAGAGAACCAAGCCTAACAGATGACAAAGAAGATACGAGGACAGAATGAATAAAGAACAAAAAGAAGGAAAAATACTTGAACCGAAAGTAAATAAGGAAGGGGAATCAAAATAGTTATAGAGTATTTATAGCAATAAATATGCCAGTTATAGATATCCGAGATAATGGACAATCAATATTATTAATGCCCATAATAAATCCAAATTAGGTAGGAAAATTGTTACAATTGTACATTCCTATATAAGGACACATAATTTTATTTGTAAAGACAGATCTCAAGTACTATTGAAATATACTCCTTACTTTTCTACTTTCTCGAAATTCTATGTCTTGATTTTACAATGACCATCAATTAGTTCCTTTGCCATTCTTCTTATTTTCCTTAAATATCATTGAGAAAGTGAAGTAAAACTTGGTTATCATTAACCCGTTTTCTTCTAAAATTTGGATTTTGATCAAGAAACATATTTTTTAATTAAACAAATTGGTTCCGTTATCGGGAATCTGATAATCTTTTCACTTTCCAAATTCTCTTTCTGAAAACCAATCATGTCAACTTTCAACGAAAATAACCAGTTAAATCCACAGGAGGGAGGAACTCCACCAATCCCTTCACCACAAGAATCTCCTCGACAGTCCTGATAGGAAACACCTAAAAGATCAATATCACATACGAATGATCATCAAGGGGACGAGCAGACTGTCGAACAAGACGCTTTAAAATAATTAATCATAGAACACGTGAACAACGCTCTTCAAGCCTTTGTTAGGGGATTGCCAACTGCGCCACCAACTCCTCCTCCAAACAATATCGCAAAAATAGAAAACCCACGCTCGGGGCTAGTTCAGGAAGCGGAAGAACTCCCAGTGAATCTCGTGATGGAAGGTCAGGTACACTAAATAATTCTGATTTACAAAGTTTGATACTAACTTTGTAGAAATAGCTGAATGAGCAAAATGATCTCATAGAACAAATACCTGGCGTACCGCCCATGATAAAAGGAGTAGATATTGATAAATATTCACAACAACCCTGGAAACCAAGTGCAGCTCCTTTGCCGATTCCTAAGAAGCTTAAAATGCTTGATATTCCAAAATATGATGGAATAATTGACCCGCGAGATCACGTAACCGTGTTTACAACCGGCATGAAAGGCAACGATTTAACCAAGAAAGAAATCGAATTAGTTTTGGTCAAAAGATTTGGTGAAACACTCACGAAAGGAGCATTAACGTGGTATTCTCTCTTACCTGAAAACTCTATTGATTTATAAAAGCATATTCGGAGGCTCAAAATTTGAAAAAATGATGGAAGATATCTTTAAAGTAAAACAAGGAAACACATAACTACTCAAAGATATGGTGGATAGATTCCGACGGGAGAGGATGATGTCACCACGAGTACTTGACAATTGGGCGGCCATGGCATTTGCAAGCAACCTAAACGAGAAAAGTTCAAAAGCCGCGAGGAGACTGAAGGAAAGTTTGCGAGAATTTCTAGCAACAACTTGGAAGGATGTATATAACAGATACAACGTGAAGCTACGGATAGTGAAAGACATGGTAGCACAACCAAGGGTTGATGAAAGAGCAGGGTCAAGATGCTTCAAATTAGAAAAAAAGACTGGGAAAAACATGTACGAGCCTTATATAGGTCCTGCAGGTTGAGATTCTCGGTCCAAACAAGAAAACTTACGATATGAATCGAGGTCCACACAAAAAGATGCAAGTCCCTCATCTAGATTCAGAAAGGAACGGGATGCACGAGGAGACAATTCCAACACACATGCGAGGACTACAGTTTTAATGTCAGTACCTCCGAGTTGGTGGCTATTTTAAGAGGTATGGGAGATAAGTTATGGTGGCCTAAAGAAATGAGGTCAGGCCCGAGCAAAAGAAATCCAGATTACTGGTGTGAATTTCACAACGATCATGGCCATAGAGCAGCACATTGCAGGTTACTAAAAGGAGAGGTTGAGCATTTGTTGAAGCAAGGTTATCTAACTGAGCTGTTCAGCGTTAAAGGTAGGCAATCATATATGAATAATAGATAAGAACCCCCAAAACCCCCATCTCCAAAAAGAACAGTCAACGTAATAACCAGGGGAGATGAGGTCAATGATGTGACTTATACAGCAGAAAAGAAGATGTCAAAAATCATAGTCACTCATGGGAAGCGAATACGTCACACCTTGGAAGGAGATAGTATAACGTTTGATGGTGAAGATGCGGACGACTTGATGATTCCTTAAAATGACGCAGTGGTAATATCCTTACTTGTACACAATACTAACGTAAAATGAGTTTTGATTGACCCAGGTAGCTTTGTGAATATCATTTCACTAAGAGTGGTGGATGAGATGCAAGCTAACAACAATGTGATACCAAAGGCACGAACTCTATCTATGTTTGATAATTCAAGTGTTGTCATGAAAGGAGAAATAATGATAGCTACGTTTGTAGAAGGAGTTATCAAGGATACAAAGTTTCAAGTGATAGATGCAGACGTGACTTATAATATAATCCTGGGAAGACCCTGGATTCACGATATGGATGTTGTACTGTCCACATTGCATCAAGTTATCAAATTTCTTTCACATTGGTGGATTCGTCAAATTCGTGGAGATAAAAAAGCTTCGAGGATTATCAATCAGTACTTGCTACCAACATGGTAAAGAAGGTGGAAGGCAAGAAATAGCTGTTACAGAGTTCAGTTGAGGATGTTATAATACAATCCTCAACTTAAGGCATTTCAGCAAAAGCTAACATTGATTCGAGACCCGATATTATTCAAGAGCCAGAAGAAAATGAAAATATTAAGACAACTACCAAAGAACTCGAAGCGGTGGTATTATTCAAACACTGGATGGACAAAAAAGTTTACATCGGTGTAAACCTGAGCACAAAAATAAAAGGAAAGTTTATTGAATTTTTAAAAGCAAACTTAGATTGTTTTGCTTGGTTGCATTCAGATATGACAGGTATACCACCGGAGGTGATGACTCACAAACTAAATGAGGACCTATCATATCTACCTTTCAAGCAGAAGAAAAGGAAGCAGGGATCCTTCACAGGTGATCCAGGAAGAGGTACAAAAACTTTTAAAATTGGTTCAATAGGAGAGGTAAAATATCCTAATTGTCTAGCTAATACCGTGGCAGTACCAAAAAAGAATGGGAAATAGCGAGTTTATGTAGATTATAGTGACATAAATAAAGCTTGTCCTAAAGATTCGTTCCCTTTGCCACACATAGATCAAATAATTGATTCTACTGCAGGACATGAGTTGTTATGTTTTTTAGATGCATATTCAAGATATAACTAGATAAAGATAGACCCTATAGGTGAAGAAAAAACTTCCTTTATCACAGACAAAGGGACTTACTGTTATAGAGCTATGCCTTTTGGTCTAAAAAATGCTGGAGCCACATACCAAAGAATGGTAACTAAAATGTTTCAAGAACAACTAGGAAAGACTATGGAAGTCTACATTGATGATATGCTAGTCAAATCAGCACAGGTGGGAGATCATTTCCAGCATTTGTCAGATACTTTTCAGATTCTCCGCAAGTACAATATGAAGCTAAATCCAGAAAAATGTGCTTTTGGTGTATATTCAGGTAAGTTTTTATGTTTTCTTGTTTCTAACTGGGGAATTGAAGTAAATCCTGCACAAGTCAAAGCTATCGAGGAAATACCCGATGTACTTACAAGCAAAAAGGAAGTGCATAGATTAACAGGAAGAATAGCAGCACTGAGGAGATTTATTTCAAAATTGTCAGAAAAGAGTTTTAAATTCTTTTTAGTATTGAAAAAGCAGGATCAATTTGAATGGACTGATGAATGCCAACAAGCCCTCAAGGACATAAAATTGTATCTGTCAAATCCGCCTTTGCTAGCCAAACTAAAAGACGCAGAAAGGCTGCTTATCTACCTTGATATGTCAGAAGTGGTGGTAAGTGCGGTACTTGTACGAGAGGATAAAGGTAAACAATCTCCAATATATTGTGTTAGTAAATCTTTATTAGATGCGTGATACCCTCATCTAAGAAAACTTGCTTTAGCACTAATTATGGCATTTAGAAAATTGAGACCTTATTTTCAATGTCATCCTATCTGTGTAATAACTGCTTTCCCCCTGAGGAATATATTGCATAAGCAAGAATTATCTGGTAGGTTAGCTAAGTGGGCAATAGAACTCAGTGAGTATGATATCATATACCAGCCCAGAACTGCAATAAAATTGTAGGTTTTAATAGATTTCATAGTAGATTTTAGCAGGAATTTAGTTCCTAAAGTAGAAAAGGAATTACAGGTATTTACCGGATCTAATCCGGGGACTTGAACTTTATTTACTAACGGTTCTTTGAATGTAAAAGAATGTCGTGACCCAAATCCCGGTCGTGATGGCGCCCAGCACACTACTAGGCAAGCCCGACCATTATTCAACACTTAACCCAATTTATCAAAAATAGCGGAAAGAAATATAAATTAAGCAAGATTAAAGTACTGAAGATTTTAACAAAATACACAATATAATCTCACTAGGACCCGATGTCACGAATCTGAGCCTCTAGAATACAGAATATCATCCTAATACACGGTGTATCCAAAGTCAGATAATGCGAAAATAAAAAGATAGGATAGGAGGGAGAAGATCAATGGCTGCGAACGCCGTGCAACTACCTCGATACTCCCGGAGGCTGGATCTGCTGATCAACTGGATCTACTGAGCCTGAGACTACCCTGGATCTGCACACAAGGTGCAGGGAGTAAAGTGAGTACTCCGACCCAGTGAGTAATAAAAGTAACTACAGTCCGAAGATAAGAAAATCCAGTAAATACATAAAGTAAGCTACAATCCGAATATACAGCAACATATGGAACTGAGCAGCTAAACACCAGTATAAATACAAATACATGAATGCAATGCAATGCATATGATGGTATATTCCAATACCCACTGCGGCATGCAGCCCGAGCCATCCATATTTATTTATCGTCGACGGCGCTCACTGGGGGTGTGTACAGACTCCGGAGGGGATCCTACAGCCCAAGCGCAATATCTTGGTCAGTCATTGTTACCTGACCGGTCATCCATTGTTACCTGACCAATTTATATCATACAGTGCCATTGTTACCACTGTTCAAGTATATCATCCAGTGTCATTGTTACCACTATTTCAAGTATATCACACAGTGTCATTGTTACCACTGTTTCAAGTATATCACACAGTGTCATTGTTACCACTGTTTCAAGTATATCACACAGTGTCATTGTTACCACTGTTTCAAGTATATCACACAGTGTCATTGTTACCACTGTTTCAAGTCACTTTATAATCAGTCCAGAAAATAATATAATAAGCCCCTTGGGCATTTACAAAACAGAAGTTCCCAGCCCGGAATACATTTAAAAATATCATTTAAGTTTTCAACACTTAGAATTATGGCTGAGTTTGCAAAACAAGTTTTAAAATCTTGGACTGAAATTAAATGATATGCAAATCATGCTAAGCAGTAATATCAATCCTCGAAGGATTTTACAAATCGGCACAAGGCCCCAAACATGGCATCAAGCCCAGTATTATCAATGAAGTATGTGTATCAATCACCAGTATAGTATAAACATCACACGGGATGGACCAAGTCACAATCCCCAATAGTATCCGACCCTGCACTCACCATGGAGTGCGTGTCACGCCTCAATATAGCGTTACGATGTGAAAGTCCGGGGTTTGAAACCCTCAAAACAGCATTTACATCTATTATTCACCTCAAGATGGCCAAAAGTCTACTCCGCGATGCCCTTTTCTTTCGAATCGACCTCCTCGCACGTTGAATCTTGCCAAAACCACAAGGAATATATTACAATAGGCTAAGGGAATATAACCCAATCGAAAAGACTCAAAAAATATCGAAAATCACGAAATTTGCAAAACCCGAGCACCGGGCCCACTTCTCGAAAAATTACGAAAGTCATATCACCGGATTCTTCGTCTCGCCACGAGTCCATACATGTAAAATTTACCAAAATCGGAGTTCATTTGACCCCTCAAATAACCAAATCTTATTTTCAAATCCCTAGGCCTAACATAAACCTGTACAGTTAATTCATATACGACACATAATGATAACATAAACAAGTAGTTAAAGATGGGAAAGGGAAACATGCTGTGGGATATATCAAGTACTAACAGAATCACAGTAGAGAAGCACAAAGAACACCATAATTACATATCAACAAGATTAAGGAAAACAATAATGAATCAATATTCACTTTTATTTTTCTTATTGCGGCGTGCAACCCGATCCCATATAATATTGTTGCGGCGTGCAACACGATCCCAATATACAAATAAATACCCATCATAAAAGAATCCCGGCAAGGGATCAATAGTATAAAAACAATATCCCGACAAGGGAAACAATATCATAAGCAATAACATCCCAGAAAGGGAAACAATATCATAAACAACAAGATCCCGACAAGGGAAATAATATCATAAACAACAACATCCCGGCAAGGGAATCAACAATATACCTCATCTCGTTTCCACCATCACTTCAGAACATAAGTCTCAATTTGAGCTAATGCTCAACAATGGTCAATTACCAAGAATACTTTCATAAGCCTTGTTCAACATTTATAATCATCATATTAAGCATGAACAATACATAATGCTGTCACAACAATCATAGTATAAGACTCACGGGCATGCTTGATACCAACGTATAGATACTCGTCACCACACCTATACGTCGTACTCAGCACTTAACACATAGCAAATAAGACTACAACTCATATTCCCTCAAGCTAAGGTTAGACCAAACACTTACCTCACTGCCACGAACACACTCAAGACTCAACTATTGCTTTACCTCTCGGTTCCACTTCTAATTCTCTTGTATCTTGCCACAATTTACTTAACGATATCAATAAATGCTAAATAAACCAATTCTAATGCATGAAAATAGATTTTCTAATGATTTTTTACAAAAAGTCAAAATTGTCCTCGGGCCCACTTGGTCAAAACCCGATCACCCATTCACCCACGAACTCAAATATATAATTTGTTCTGAAATCAGACCTCAAATTGATGTCCAAATCCCCAAAATTCGAATATCCCAAGTTCTACCCAAAATCATCCAACTTCCCATGAAAGACCCTTGATTTTGTGATGAAATCTTGTTAAAAGATGGATTAGATAAAAGGAATGAGTTAGAAAGGACTTACTAATGATTTGGAAGAGTTTGTGCCTTTGAAAAATCGCCCAAAAATGTTTTAGGGTTTAAAAAGTTGTAAAATTGAAGAAGAATCCCGTCTAAAATCCCACTTATCAGGTGCAGATGTTGCAATTACGACCAGGGGTTCGCAATTGTAAACCCTTCAAAAGTCTGCTACCTTCGCATTTGCGATTCCTGAGGATTCTGCCATCTTCATAATTGTGAAGGGAATGTCGCATTTGCGACTACTGGGATTTTTCTGAGGGTTTCGCATTTGCGAAGAAATGTTCGCAAATGCGAGCAATGCTGGCCAGGGCTTACTTCGCAATTGCGATCAGCCCCTCGCAATTCCCAAGCTATATGACTTCGCAATAGCGATCCCTGTTCTCGCAATTACGAGATCAGAGGCTAACACCAGACCTGCAATGCTGCAATAATTTTCCTAAGTCCAAATACACTCTACGGCCTATCAAAAGCTCGCCCGAGCCCTCGGGGCTCCAAACCAAATATACACGCAAGTCCAAAAATATCATATGGACTTGCTCGTATGATCCAATCATCAAAATAACATCAACAACTATGAATTAAACCTCAAATTCATGAAATCACTCAAGAACATTGAAATTCCTATTTTCTCAACTATAGGTCCGTTTTATACCAAACGAACTCCGATTCTTACCAAGTTCCACAGATTCAACCAAATTATTATTTTAAACTTGTATCGGGCTTCGTAACCAAGATACAGACCCGATACCATCAAGAAATTGCATCAATTCACTTCTAAAAGTCTTTATATTTTCTCGGAATTCGATTCCGGGCATACGACCAAGTCCCATATTTTACTATGGACCCTACGAGACTGTCAGATCGCGGGTCCGGGTCCGTTTACCAAGAATGTTAACCAAAGTCAATTTTAATTAAATTTAAAGGCCAATTTCATTATTTCTCTTAAATTTCACATAAAAGCTTTCCGGAAACGCACCCGGACTACGCACACTAATTGAGGTGAGACAAAAAGAGATTTTCAAGGCCTCGGGACGTAGATTTGACTTCTAAAATAAAAGATGACCTTTAGGGTCATCATAGAAAAACACATACGAGACGGTACAGAGAAGAGAACCAAGCCTAACAGATGACAAAGAAGATACGAGGACAGAATGAATAAAGAACAAAAAGAAGGAAAAATACTTGAACCGAAAGTAAATAAGGAAGGGGAATCAAAATAGTTATAGAGTATTTATAGCAATAAATATGCCAGTTATAGATATCCGAGATAATGGACAATCAATATTATTAATGCCCATAATAAATCCAAATTAGGTAAGAAAATTGTTACAATTGTACATTCCTATATAAGGACACATAATTTTATTTGTAAAGACAGATCTCAAGTACTATTGAAATATACTCCTTACTTTTCTACTTTCTCGAAATTCTATGTCTTGATTTTACAATGACCATCAATTAGTTCCTTTGCCATTCTTCTTATTTTCCTTAAATATCATTGAGAAAGTGAAGTAAAACTTGGTTATCATTAACCCGTTTTCTTCTAAAATTTGGATTTTGATCAAGAAACATATTTTTTAATTAAACAAATTGGTTCCGTTATCGGGAATCTGATAATCTTTTCACTTTCCAAATTCTCTTTCTGAAAACCAATCATGTCAATTTTCAACGAAAATAACCAGTTAAATCCACAGGAGGGAGGAACTCCACCAATCCCTTCACCACAAGAATCTCCTCGACAGTCCTGATAGGAAACACCTAAAAGATCAATATCACATACGAATGATCATCAAGGGGACGAGCAGACTGTCGAACAAGACGCTTTAAAATAATTAATCATAGAACACGTGAACAACGCTCTTCAAGCCTTTGTTAGGGGATTGCCAACTGCGCCACCAACTCCTCCTCCAAACAATATCGCAAAAATAGAAAACCCACGCTCGGGGCCAGTTCAGGAAGCGGAAGAACTCCCAGTGAATCTCGTGATGGAAGGTCAGGTACACTAAATAATTCTGATTTACAAAGTTTGATACTAACTTTGTAGAAATAGCTGAATGAGCAAAATGATCGCATAGAACAAATACCTGGCGTACCGCCCATGATAAAAGGAGTAGATATTGATAAATATTCACAACAACCCTGGAAGCCAAGTGCAGCTCCTTTGCCGATTCCTAAGAAGCTTAAAATGCTTGATATTCCAAAATATGATGGAATAATTGACCCGCGAGATCACGTAACCGTGTTTACAACCGGCATGAAAGGCAACGATTTAACCAAGAAAGAAATCAAATTAGTTTTGGTCAAAAGATTTGGTGAAACACTCACGAAAGGAGCATTAACGTGGTATTCTCTCTTACCTGAAAACTCTATTGATTTATAAAAGCATATTCCGAGGCTCAAAATTTGAAAAAATGATGGAAGATATCTTTAAAGTAAAACAAGGAAACACATAACTACTCAAAGATATGGTGGATAGATTCCGATGGAAGAGGATGATGTCACCACGAGTACTTGACAATTGGGCGGCCATGGCATTTGCAAGCAACCTAAACGAGAAAAGTTCAAAAGCCGCGAGGAGACTGAAGGAAAGTTTGCGAGAATTTCTAGCAACAACTTGCAAGGATGTATATAACAGATACAACGTGAAGCTACGGATAGTGAAAGACATGGTAGCACAACCAAGGGTTGATGAAAGAGCAGGGTCAAAATGCTTCAAATTAGAAAAAAAGACTGGGAAAAACATGTACGAGCCTTATATAGGTCCTGCAGGTTGAGATTCTCGGTCCAAACAAGAAAACTTATGATATGAATCGAGGTCCACACAAAAAGATGCAAGTCCCTCATCTAGATTAAGAAAGGAACGGGATGCACGAGGAGACAATTCCAACACACATGCGAGGACTACAGTTTTAATGTCAGTACCTCCGAGTTGGTGGCTATTTTAAGAGGTATGGGAGATAAGTTATGGTGGCCTAAAGAAATGAGGTCAGGCCCGAGAAAAAGAAATCCAGATTACTGGTGTGAATTTCACAACGATCATGGCCATAGAGAAGCACATTGCAGGTTACTAAAAGGAGAGGTTGAGCATTTGTTGAAGCAAGGTTTTCTAACTGAGCTGTTCAGCGTTAAAGGTAGGCAATCATATATGAATAATAGATAAGAATCCCCAAAACCCCCATCTCCAAAAAGAACAGTCAACGTAATAACCAGGGGAGATGAGGTCAATGGTGTGACTTATACAGCAGAAAAGAAGATGTCAAAAATCATAGTCACTCATGGGAAGCGAATACGTCACACCTTGGAAGGAGATAGTATAACGTTTGATGGTGAAGATGCGGACGACTTGATGATTCCTTACAATGACGCAGTGGTAATATCCTTACTTGTACACGATACTAACGTAAAATGAGTTTTGATTGACCCAGGTAGCTTTGTGAATATCATTTCACTAAGAGTGGTGGATGAGATGCAAGCTAACAACAATGTGATACCAAAGGCACAAACTCTATCTATGTTTGATAATTCAAGTGTTGTCATGAAAGGAGAAATAATGATAGCTACGTTTGTAGAAGGAGTTATCAAGGATACAAAGTTTCAAGTGATAGATGCAGACGTGACTTATAATATAATCCTGGGAAGACCCTGGATTCACGATATGGATGTTGTACTGTCCACATTGCATCAAGTTATCAAATTTCTTTCACATTGGTGGATTCGTCAAATTCGTGGAGATAAAAAAGCTTCGAGGATTATCAATCAGTACTTGCTACTAACATGGTAAAGAAGGTGGAAGGCAAGAACTAGCAGTTACAGAGTTCAGTTGAGGATGTTACAATACAATCCTCAACTTAAGGCATTTCAGCAAAAGCTAACATTGATTCGAGACCCGATGTTATTCAAGAGCCAGAAGAAAATGAAAATATTAAGACAACTACCAAAGAACTCGAAGCGGTGGTATTATTCAAACACTGGATGGACAAAAAAGTTTACATCGGTGTAAACCTGAGCACAAAAATAAAAGGAAAGTTTATTGAATTTTTAAAAGCAAACTCAGATTGTTTTGCTTGGTTGCATTCAGATATGACAGGTATACCACCGGAGGTGATGACTCACAAACTAAATGAGGACCTATCATATCTACCTTTCAAGCAGAAGAAAAGGAAGCAGGGATCCTTCACAGGTGATCCAGGAAGAGGTACAAAAACTTTTAAAATTGGTTTAATAGGAGAGGTAAAATATCCTAATTGTCTAGCTAATACCGCGGCAGTACCAAAAAAGAATGGGAAATGGCGAGTTTATGTAGATTATAGTGACATAAATAAAGCTTGTCCTAAAGATTCGTTCCCTTTGCCACACATAGATCAAATAATTGATTCTACTGCAGGACATGAGTTGTTATGTTTTTTAGATGCATATTCAAGATATAACTAGATAAAGATAGACCCTATAGGTGAAGAAAAAACTTCCTTTATCACAGACAAAGGGACTTACTGTTATAGAGTCATGCCTTTTGGTCTAAAAAATGCTGGAGCCACATACCAAAGAATGGTAACTAAAATGTTTCAAGAACAACTAGGAAAGACCATGGAAGTCTACATTGATGATATGCTAGTCAAATCAGCACAGGTGGGAGATCATTTCCAGCATTTGTCGGATACTTTTCAGATTCTCTGCAAGTACAATATGAAGCTAAATCCAGAAAAATGTGCTTTTGGTGTATATTCAGGTAAGTTTTTATGTTTTCTTGTTTCTAACTGGGGAATTGAAGTAAATCCTGCACAAGTCAAAGCTATCGAGGAAATACCCGATGTACTTACAAGCAAAAAGGAAGTGCATAGATTAACAGGAAGAATAGCAGCACTGAGGATATTTATTTCAAAATTGTCAGAAAAGAGTTTTAAATTCTTTTTAGTATTGAAAAAGCAGGATCAATTTGAATGGACTGATGAATGCCAACAAGCCCTCAAGGACTTAAAATTGTATCTGTCAAATCCGCCTTTGCTAGCCAAACTAAAAGACGTAGAAAGGCTGCTTATCTACCTTGATATGTCAGAAGTGGCGGTAAGTGCGGTACTTGTACGAGAGGATAAAGGTAAACAATCTCCAATATATTGTGTTAGTAAATCTTTATTAGATGCGTGATACCCTCATCTAAGAAAACTTGCTTTAGCACTAATTATGGCATTTAGAAAATTGAGACCTTATTTTCAATGTCATCCTATCTGTGTAATAACTGCTTTCCCCCTGAGGAATATATTGCATAAGCAAGAATTATCTGGTAGGTTAGCTAAGTGGGCAATAGAACTCAGTGAGTATGATATCATATACCAGCCCAGAACTGCAATAAAATTGTAGGTTTTAATAGATTTCATAGTAGATTTTAGCAGGAATTTAGTTCCTAAAGTAGAAAAGGAATTACAGGTATTTACCGGATCTAATCCGGGGACTTGAACTTTATTTACTAACGGTTCTTTGAATGTAAAAGAATGTCGCGACCCAAATCCCGGTCGTGATGGCGCCCAACACACTACTAGGCAAGCCCGACCATTATTCAACACTTAACCCAATTTATCAAAAATAGCGGAAAGAAATATAAATTAAGCAAGATTAAAGTACTGAAGATTTTAACAAAATACACAATATAATCTCACTAGGACCCGGTGTCACGAATCTGAGCCTCTAGAATACAGAATATCATCCTAATACACGGTATATCCAAAGTCCGATAATGCGAAAATAAAAAGATAGGATAGGAGGGAGAAGATCAATGGCTGCGAACGCCGTGCAACTACCTCGATACTCCCGGAGGCTGGATCTGCTGATCAACTGGATCTACTGAGCCTGAGACTACCCTGGATCTGCACACAAGGTGCAGGGAGTAAAGTGAGTACTCCGACCCAGTGAGTAATAAAAGTAACTACAGTCCAAAGATAAGAAAATCCAGTAAATACATAAAGTAAGCTACAATCCGAATATACAACAACATATGGAACTGCGCAGCTAAACACCAATATAAATACAAATACATGAATGTAATGCAATGCATATGATGGTACATTCCAGTACCCACTGCGGTGTGCAGCCCGAGCCATCCATATTTATTTATCGTCGACGGCGCTCACTGGGGGTGTGTACAGACTCCGGACGGGCTCCTACATCCCAAGCACAATATCTTGGTCAGTCATTGTTACCTGACCGGTCAGCCATTGTTACCTGACCAATTTATATCATACAGTGTCATTGTTACCACTGTTCAAGTATATCATCCAGTGTCATTGTTACCACTATTTCAAGTATATCACACAGTGTCATTGTTACCACTGTTTCAAGTATATCACACAGTGTCATTGTTACCACTGTTTCAAGTATATCACACAGTGTCATTGTTACCACTGTTTCAAGTATATCACACAGTGTCATTGTTACCACTGTTTCAAGTCACTTTATAATCAGTCCAGAAAATAATATAATAAGCCCCTTGGGCATTTACAAAACAGAAGTTCCCAGCCCGGAATACATTTAAAAATATCATTTAAGTTTTCAACACTTAGAATTATGGCTGAGATTGCAAAACAACATTTAAAATCTTGGACTGAAATTAAATGATATGCAAATCATGCTAAGCAGTAATATCAATCCTCGAAGGATTTTACAAATCGGCACAAGGCCCCAAACATGGCATCAAGCCCAGTAATATCAATGAAGTATGTGTATCAATCACCAGTATAGTATAAACATCACACGGGATGGACCAAGTCACAATCACCAATAGTATCCGACCTCGCACTCACCATGGAGTGCGTGTCACACCTCAATATAGCGTTACGATGTGAAAGTCCGGGGTTTGAAACCCTCAGAACAGCATTTACATCTAGTATTCACCTCAAGATGGCCAAAAGTCTACTCGGCGATGCCCTTTCCTTTCGAATCGACCTCCTCGCACGTTGAATCTTGCCAAAACCACAAGAAATATATTACAATAGGCTAAGGGAATATAACCCAATCGAAAAGACTCAAAAAATATCGAAAATCACGAAATTTGCAAAACCCGAGCCCCGAGCCCACTTCTCGAAAAATTACGAAAGTCACATCACCGGATTCCTCGTCTCGCCACGAGTCCGTACATATAAAATTTACAAAAATCGGAGTTCATTTGACCCCTCAAATCACCAAATCTTAATTTCAAATCCCTAGGCCTAAATCCTCAATTTTTCTACAATTTTCATACTCAAATCCATACATAATTGTTGTACTTAACTCAAAATAGGTGGGGATAACATTACCTTCACATTGATTATGAAAATCCCCTCTTGAAGCTCCCCAAAAATCGTCCATACTTTGAAAAAATGAAGAAAAGTGAGCTAAATCCGTGTATAAAAGAATCTGCATGTGCTTCGTCGAGTTGTACCTTGCACTTGTGCTATACAAGTTGTACATCCTATTAAAATTGTTCCTTACACCTTCTGTTTAAACACCCATAACATCTTGTATAAATATTCAAATGACAAACGGTTTGAAGATTTAGAAACTAGACTCAATGATCTTTTATTTGATAGGTTGTACACCATATAACTCTTTATATATCCCGAGATATGAGCTTCTAAAGTGCATCATAAATTCTGTCGAAATTGCTCCAGCAGACCTTTTCAATCCATCGTAACTTTTTGGCATGATATCCAAATCGTGAATGGTTTAACATTCCGAAAACTAGAATGTATGGGCTACAACTTTCGTGTTTTGCCCGTTTTCTGATTTCTTATAGATTACAAGATATGAGCTTCCAAACTGGACTACTCGCACCTAAAATTTTCTGGGCACAACAGAATTTTCTGCAATTTTTCCTAAGTCCGAAATCACTCCGAGACACCTCCGAAACACTACCGAGCCCTCGGGGCTCCAAACCAAATATGAACACTGACTCTAAAACATCACACGAACTTGCTCGAGCGATCAAATCGCCAAAATAACATCAAAATCAATGATTTGAGCCTTAAATCCAAGAATTCTTTCAAATTTCATAAACTTTCAAATTTTCCAATTTAAGGCCGAAACCCGTCAAACAACGTCCGTTTGTAACCAAACTTTACAGGAAGCTCTTAACCAACATATATGACCTGTACCGGGCGTCGGAACCAAAATACGAGCCCAATACCATTACTTTCTAATCAAATTTCATTTTCATTTTCCTTAAACATTTTCAGAAAACAATTTCACGAAAAAATTCATTTCTCGGGACCTCGGAATTCGATTCCGGAAACACGTTCAACTCCCATATTTTTCTATGGACCTTTCGAGACCGAAAAATCATGGGTCCGGGTCCGTTTACCAAAAATGTTGACCAAAGTCAACTTTAACAATATTAAATATCAAAATTTTTCAAATTTTTCCCATAATTCATATATTTCAACACAAAGATATTCCGGACACACTCCTAAGTCCCAAATAACCTAACGAAGCTATCCAAACCATAAAATTCGCATTTCGAATCTGATATCAAAATTTCCACTTCCGGCCAAATTTTCTCAAAAACCTTCAATTTTCCATCTTTAGCCGAACGACTCCAAAATGACCTACGGACCTCCGAATTCACTTCCAATCGTGCTTCCAAATCCAGAATCACCATACGGAGCTACTCCCAGTCTCAGAATCCCAAACGGACATCAATACACTGAAATGCATTTTAAACCAAACTAATGCAATTTCTTCTAAAATGCTATCTTCCATAATAGGCGCCAAAACGCTCCCGGGTTATCCAAAACCCGATCTGGGCATACGCCCAAGTCCGAAATCATCATACGAACCTGCTGGAACCTTCGGATCCCAATTCCGAGATCGTTTACTTAAAATTCCAATCCTAGTTTATTTCTTTAATTTTAAGCTTTCAAAATGAGAATTTCCATTTAGATTTGACTCCAAACTTCCTGAATTTTAATTCTGACCATACACACAAGTCAATATACCTGAGATGAAGCCGCTCATGGCCTCAAACTGCTGAATGACGTGCCGGAGCTCAAATCGATCGGTCGGGTCGTTACAATCTCCCCCACTTAAACATACGTTCGTCCTCGAACGTGCTGAGAACTACACTGAAGTAGTCTGAAATCACTTGTTTAACACATCATGCACCTTCCCATGCTACCACTACTCCGTTGAGCACATTGGCTCGATAATTCTGTAGATATACTTATTTATTCAAGCAAATAAGCCATTAGGCCCAATTCCAACATCCTAAATTTCCCTGCCAAGCCTGTTTCCATCATACGACCACCATATCAATCTCCACACGCTGTACCCAAACATGACTGCATAATTTTGCTGAATTCACACTTTGCATCACTTTACTCATAGAACCACAATAACATTCTTTAAACATAATAGTCGAAATTCCACGAATCTGATGCTCCCATTACATCTCATGATCTATACAGGTCTTGCTCTAGTTTTTTTTTCAACACCGATACGACTGAAGAGATGTGCCAAAATTCACAACCAACTGCTGAATCAACAATTCATTGGATCTACACTCCTGACAAGTTCCATTACCTTGTCCCAAACCAAAGAATGATTTTTGCTCTATAATATACTTCATATAATTAGTTTGCACTGACCCCAAATCTAGTAACCTCGTCTCACCCAGTACGAACTGCTCAGGCAATAAGCCACCTCAGACATAATCAAAAATCCCACAAGACGCCACAATGTGCCAGTATGCTATCAATTCGAATGCGATACAAAAGGAAGGCGAACTCTAGAAGGAACTACTCAACTCGCACACTAACATAGACTTCCTCAGAAAACAGGGAAACAGAACACACAAGCAAATATGGGCACTGAACTGAACATCACACTGTTGCAGCGTGCAACCCGATCCAAACAACATACCCATGGTGGTGTGCCACCCGATCCACATATAGAACTCACATAAGGAGATATACGTCGAGCTGAATATCTCATCACATCAAAATACCGAATATCGGTCATAAACACACTAAGGTGCATAATATCATTCCCAAGGAAACATATAGCGCTATAGGCTACAAACTCAAGCACAACTGAGGTGCGATACATGATCTAAGTCTCATCCTGCTCATATAACATCACCACTGAGCGGAACCTCAACACATAAGGAATTTACCAAGCCGTCTCACAACTCATACGGTGCAATATATCTTTACATGAATTAACTGACCACGAAATAAGACCGCGACTATCCTTCCATAAAGAGCGCATTGCTAAAATAAACACAACTGGCCTGACGTAAGGCTCACTTCCACATTTAAATCTATCCACCGACCTCAAGTTGATCCTGATCGTGCCAAGCTAGGCCAATAATCTTTCACAGGTCCATAACCTAATAAACAGAGTGCCCTCCAGGCATAAATTCTCAAATGGATGATATTACCAAAATCATCATACTTGGTTTAAATTTCTAATTAATCAAGTGACTACATGTCACACTTATACAATATTCCTGTGGGACAAGCTCCCACCATCTTCCGAAATAATTAACGGGTCTGCACATCCAAACTACCGGCTGCACTAACGCTGAAAAGCGATCAAGAATCCCTAACCAGGATGCAAAGCCTTTCTCACAAAACACCGACCTCAGGTGATACTGACGTCAATACCCATCTTACTCAAAAGTGAAACTCAAATACTACTCATCCGAGATCGTGACATCACTGTCATTGACCAAACTACAACCTTGGTCCTTACTTCAAATTCCATACCACTCACTGCACCTCACGTGCCAATATACGATAGACGCGATTTCCATCACAACTCTGGAACCGCCGATAGGCTAATACTTCATCACATAAGACTTTCCATGTAACTCACTTCAGGAGAACTATAGTAGCATACAGGCGAATCCTCATAATCGTCGAATATGCCAATCTCTAAGTAGTTGTCCAAGCCACCATAACACTTTCTGGGATCCGCCTACTCATAATAGGCCCTAACAAAAGAATGCTTCAGAATAACATCAATCACTGCGGCCGACAAGCCTCACATGCATAACTCGATCACGCTGAACAAACCGACCACTGACACCAGTATACCAACTCAACTATGGCTAATCAATCTACTTCCTTCCAATTTATCCTTGATTGCCTTAGAAATAATAATATCTCCCTTTAACACCTAACTTATTTCAACCAAACTCACCCCGAGTGACCTTAAATCACGAGACCATACTGTCTCAAATACCATGACCATTTCATGTCTCTCAAATGCTACACCGCAAGTCAAAACATCATAGAACATTCTGTGCCTTTCTTCATAAGCTGCTTCAAAAGCTTGACTCTTAACCGTACTTATAGACTCAAAATCATTAGGCACCACACTTTACCTCTTGAATTAACTAGGACCGCTATTGAGAGCCACCCAGCTCTGACTTGGCCCCGAATGCAACCAACTCTACTGAATTTTATAACATATGAATACCCTCTCGATAAAGCACCTAGAGGGATCACTTCCCTCGAAGCCTGCACCTATACGAGGCATAAATCATGAATCTTCCCTCAAGTCTGAACATGAGCCAATAAGGCTAACCATAGCATGCATCCAACAATTCATTTACTCAAATTACCACTCATGGTCCTTTCCGTAGCTGCAATAACCCACCAATACACCAGTAACCAAAATTCATGCAGGTAATAAACCATGCAATCAGCTAATCAACAGCAAGCTCCCCAACTTGGCTCGAAGCCATAGATCACAACACATATACTCTATTGCTGTTGTAATATCATGTTGAGATTAAACTCACTCCATCATAAGCTCGTGGAAACACGAATCATCTGGAATTTTAACTCTTCTGCAATTCTTGCATTTACTCACACAACAGTTAAGCCCACTCTCTAGGCGACCAATTATTTTTTTTAAGTCCTAAATTTTTCAAAAATTTCGGCAGAGCCTCCTTTGTAATTGGTCCTATCCACCTACCAGAGAATCACCAAAACCATCGTAACAACACATCCACAACTTGACAAAGCATCACAATGCATATCAATTACATAAATCTAAATTGATACATGGACATGCGTTGCACCTATTTGAATCATAACACATAGAAAATACCCTTCAACCCTCCATTATTGGGCTGTTCAACCAAGTAGGAACATATTCTTCCTTTAATATTTTCGACCTTCAAGGTGGTCTCCTTGACTCAACGATTTCGTCATAATACATTTACGGAAGCGATCTCAGCTCCCAGACTTATCTAACTAGGAGACACAAAAAATATTCTTCACGCGCCCATAACTCGGGCTACTCAACAAATCACAATAAGAAACGAATCACTTAATAGTTCATCTACTATCCAGTAGGCTTCTTCGCCACTACCAAGTCGTACAAATACACCTCGCAACACTAACATACTCATCACGTGGATATCCAACCGCCATTCCGGCTAACAAGGACAATAATGAACATATGAGTTCAAAACACTTGCTCACAAAATCAGCACCTCGGTGCTCAAGCCATTGGCAAAGATTTGGCCTCAAGTCCTCCAGACTGGTCTAACTTCAAACTCACAGAGATTACACCTCGCCCCTCAATCGGGGAATCAAAAGCCAACGAGACACATCTGATACTGAGCGCCCATTGGTCCATACGATCACGCGGAAGGAATTTCAAAAGTTTCTTTTCAAGCTGAATCAAGGATGCATGATAAGAATTCAAGAATGTGAAGTTTTCCTAAAGATTCGGCAGCCTCTCAAGGATAAGTACAGACGTCTCCGTACCGATCCGCGAGACTTTACTAAACTGGCTCATGACTCGCGAGATCATGTTTTAATAAACTATAACTTCAGTGTTGTCATGACCCAAATCCCGGTCGTGATGGCGCCCAGTACACTACTAGGCAAGCCCGACCATTATTCAACACTTAACCCAATTTATCAAAAATAGTGGAAAAAAATATCAATTAAGCAAGATTAAAGTACTGAAGATTTTAACAAAATACACAATATAATCTCACTAGGACCCGATGTCACGAATCTGAGCCTCTAGAATACAGAATATCATCCTAATACACAGTATATCCAAAGTCCGATAATGCGGAAATAAAGAGATAGGATAGGAGGGAGAAGGTCAATGGCTGCGAACGCCGTGCAGCTACCTCGATACTCCCAGAGGCTGGATCTGCTGATCAACTAGATCTACTGAGCCTGAGACTGCCCTGGATCTGCACACAAGGTGCAAGGAGTAAAGTGAGTACTCCGACCCAGTGAGTAATAAAAGTAACTACAGTCCGAAGATAAGAAAATCCAGTAAATACATAAAGTAAGCTACAATCCGAATATACAACAACATATGGAACTGAGTAGCTAAACACCAGTATAAATACAAATACATGAATGCAATGCAATGCATATGATGGTACATTCCAGTACACACTGCGGCGTGCAGCCCGAGCCATCCATATTTATTTATCGTCGACGGCGCTCACTGGGGGTGTGTACAGACTCCGGAGGGCTCCTACAGCCCAAGCGCAATATCTTGGTCAGTCATTGTTACCTGACCGGTCAGCCATTGTTTACCTGACCAATTTATATCATACAGTGCCATTGTTACCACTGTTCAAGTATATCATCCAGTGTCATTGTTACCACTATTTCAAGTATATCATACAGTGTCATTGTTACCACTGTTTCAAGTATATCACACAGTGTCATTGTTACCACTGTTTCAAGTATATCACACAGTGTAATTGTTACCACTGTTTCAAGTATATCACACAGTGTCATTGTTACCACTGTTTCAAGTCACTTTATAATCAGTCCAGAAAATAATATAATAAGCCCCTTGGGCATTTACAAAACAGAAGTTCCCAGCCCAGAATACATTTAAAAATATCATTTAAGTTTTCAACACTTAGAATTATGGCTGAGTTTGCAAAACAACATTTAAAACCTTGGACTGAAATTAAATGATATGCAAATCATGCTAAGCAGTAATATCAATCCTCGAAGGATTTTACAAATCGGCACAAGGCCCCAAACATGGCATCAAGCCCAGTAATATCAATCAAGTATGTGTATCAATCACCAGTATAGTATAAACATCACACGGGATGGACCAAGTCACAATCCCCAATCGTATACGACTCCGGACTCGCCATGGAGTGCGTGTTACACCTCAATATAGCGTTACAATGTGAAAGTTCGGGGTTTCAAACCCTCAGAATAACATTTACATCTATTACTCACCTCAAGATGGCCAAAAGTCTACTCCGCGATGCCCTTTCCTTTCGAATCGACCTCCTCGCGCGTCGCATCTTGCCAAAATCACAAGGAATATATTACAATAGGCTAAGGGAATATAACCCAATCGAAAAGACTCGAAAAATATCGAAAATCACAAAATTTGCAAAACCCGAGCCCCGGGCCCACTTCTCGAAAAATTACGAAAGTCACATCACCGGATTCCTCGTCTCGCCACGAGTCTGTACATATAAAATTTACCAAAATCGGAGTTAATTTGACCCCTCAAATCACCAAATCTTATTTTCAAATCCCTAGGCCTAAATCCTCAATTTTTCTACAATTTTCATGCTCAAATCCATACATAATTGTTGTACTTAACTCAAAATAGGTGGGGATAACTTACCTTCACATTGATGATGAAAATCCCCTCTTGAAGCTCCCCAAAAATCGTCCATACTTTGAAAAAATGAAGAAACATGAGTTAAATCCGTGTATAAAAGAATCTGCATGCGCTTCGTCGAGTTGTACCGTGCACTTGTGCTATACAAGTTGTACATCCTATTAAAATTGTTCCTTGTCGTACACCTTCTGTTTAAACACCCATAACGTCTTGTATAAATATCCAAATGACAAACGGTTTGAATATTTAGAAACTAGACTCAAGGATCTTTAATTTTATAGGTTGTACACCATATAACTCTTTATATATCCCGAGATATGAGCTTCTAAAGTGCATCATAAATTCTGCCGAAATTGCTCCAGCAGCCCTTTTCGATCCATCGTAACTTTCTGAGATGATATCCAAATCGCGAATGGTTTAACTTTCCGAACACTAGAATGTATTGGCTACATATTTCATGTTTTGCACGTTTTCTGATTTCTTATAGATTAAAATATATGAGCTTCCAAACTGGACTATTCGCACCTAAAATTTTCTGGGCAAAGCAGAATTTTCTGCAATTTTCTGCAATTTTTCCTAAGTCCGAAATCACTCCGAGACACCTTCGAAACACTCCCGAGCCCTCGGGGCTCCAAACCAAATATGAATGCTGACTTTAAAACATCACACGAACTTGCTCGAGCGATCAAATCGCCAAAATAACATCAAAATCAATGATTTGAGCCTTAAATCCAAGAATTCTTTCAAATTTCATAAACTTTCAAATTTTCTAATTTAAGGCCGAAACCCGTCAAACAACGTCCGTTTGTAACCAAACTTTACAGGAAGCGCTTAACCAACATATATGACCTGTACCGGGCGTCAGAACCAAAATACGAGCCCGATACCATTACTTTCTAATCAAATTTCATTTTCATTTTCCTTAAACATTTTCAGAAAACAATTTCACAAAAAAATTCATTTCTCGGGCCTGGGACCTCGGAATTCGATTCCGGAAACACGTTCAACTCCCATATTTTTCTATGGACTTTCGAGACCGAAAAATCATGGGTCCAGGTCCGTTTACCAAAAATGTTGACCAAAGTCAACTTTAACGAGATTAAATATCAAAAATTTTCAAATTTTCCCCATAATTCATATATTTCAACACAAAGATATTCCGGACACACTCCTAAGTCCCAAATAACCTAACGAAGCTATTCAAACCATAAAATTTGCATTTCAAATCCGATATCAAAATTTCCACTTCCGGCCAAATTTTCTGAAAAACCTTCAATTTTCTATCTTTAGCCGAACGACTCCAAAATGACCTACGGACCTCCGAATTCACTTCCGATCACTCTCCCAAATCAAGAATCACCATACGGAGCTACTCCCAATCCTCCGCCCGCCGGAGGGATCAGTTTGACCAGGGCTCAAATCAGACTTCACCGAGTAATGAGAAACTTAGGACCTACGTAAACTTGCTAGTCGCTCTCGGAATCCCAAACGGACATCAATAACACTTACATGCATTTTAAACCAAACTGATGCAATTTCTTCTAAAATGCTATCTTCCACAATAGGCGCCAAAACGCTCCCGGGTTATCCAAAACCCGATCCGGGCATACGCCCAAGTCTGAAATCATCATACGAACCTGCTGGAACCTTCGGATCCCAATTCCGAGGTCGTTTACTCAAAATTCCAATCCTAGTTCATTTCTTCAATTTTAATCTTTCAAAATGAGAATTTCCATTTAGATTTGACTCCAAACTTCCTGAATTTTAATTCTGACCATACACACAAGTCAATATACCTGAGATGAAGCTGCTCATGGCCTCAAACTGCTGAATGATCCGCCGGAGCTCAAAACGACCGATCGGGTCGTTACAAAGAAGCAGGCTTAGGTATTGTCCTAATTCCACCATCAAGGGAAATTATAAGACAAGCAATAAAATGTTATCCTATCACTAATAATGAAGAAGAGTATAAAACTGTGATTGCAGGTCTGGAATTAGCACGAGAACTTGGCATAGAATAGATTGTAATCAAAAGTAATTCGTAGTTAGTAGTTAACCAAATGTAGGGGATTTACATAGCAAGAGAGGCACGAATGCAACAATACTTGGAAAAGGTACGAGAACTAGTCAGACAATTTCAATCGTGGAAGGCTGTTCAAATCCCCAGGGAGGAGAATGCGGAGGTAGATGCATTGGCCAATCTTGCGTCTGTTACAGAAGTAAAAAATGCATAAAATGCTATTGTAATACATTTGTTTCATTCGATACTCGATCAAGATAAGAACGAGGTAAATTTTAATAATTTAACTTGGGATTGGAGGAACGAATTTGTCAATTTTTTGCAGTACAGAGTCTTGCCCGAAGACAAGAAGAAGTCAATGTACTTCGCCAAAAAGCTGATCGGTATTGCTTAATTCGTGGAAACTTATGCCAAAAGATGTCCGGCGGACCTTTAGCACGGTGCCTTGGTCCTTCACAAACAGAATATGTAATGAGGGAAGTCCACAAAGGTCACTATGGCAATCATGCTTGGGGACGATCATTGGTGAAGAATTTAATAAGAGAGGTATACTATTGGCCAAAAATAGAAGAAGAAGTAGAAAACTTTGTAGCCAAGTGCGATAAATGTCAGTGATATGCCAATAACATGCATTGCCTAGCAGAATTGTTACATTCAGTTATCTCGCAGGAGCTTTCAAACCAAAGGAAAGGCACAATTTCTATTGGGTTTAACAGATTGTTTTTCAAAATGGGTAGAAGCAGGAGCTTTCAAACAGGTACAAGAAAACGAAGTTAGGCACGTTATTTGGTGAAAATTATCTGTCGTATTGGAGTTCCAAAGGAAATCGTGTGGGACAACAACCCGCAATTCATAGGCACAAAAATCACAGAATTCTTTTAGAGTTGGCAGATTAAACGAATTTCATTGGCGCCTTACCATACCGTAGCTATTGGGCAAGTTGAGTCAACAAATAAAGTTATTATTAATAGCTTGAAGAAAATATTAGAGGAGTCAAAGGGCAATTAGCCAGAAGTGTTACCAGGAGTATTATGGGCTTAACAAAAAACAACAAAAATAGGTATGAGTGAGACTCCATTTTCGCTCGTCTATGGCACTGAAGCCCTAACTCCAGTTGAAATAGGTGAACCAAGTATGAGATACACACATGCTACGGAGGAAAAAAATAAAGAAGAAATGCAGGCAAGTCTGGATTTATTAGAGGAAAGGAGGGAAGCTGCGCTAATAAGGATGGCGGCTCAAAAGTAGATGATTGGAGACTTTGTCCTCAAAAAGGTGTTTCGGTCAATGAATACAGCTAATGCGAGTAAGTTAAGTCCAAATTGGGAAGGCACTTATAGGGTTTGAGGCATCACTGGAAAAGAAGTGTATGAATTGGAAACGATCGCTACCGCATACTACCATCACATTGGAATGCTGTTTATTTGAAGATGTATTATTTCTAGGCAAAGGAAGTACCCACGGTCTGGTATCACTCAAATATAATTTTATTTAGTTCTTTTGAATTTTACTAATAATTTTAGATGATAGGAAAAAGTCTAGCCCATCCAAATAATGGTATTAGACCCGAAAGACACGCAAAATACTAAATTATTCCCGGTCTAGATTACAATCTTTCTGATGGAAAAAAGGGGTTAAGCAGTCATCATCTAAATATATACCTCCGAGTTTCGTGTGTATTTTCCTTTTTAGGGAATGGACCAAAAGGAAGGAACAATCCATTGTTCGAGATTTTATACTTCAAAGCTCCAATATTGGGGGGACTATACATATATGCAAAGAAACTAAGAGTCAAGACTCAATCCTAAGAGACAAAAATCAAGCCTGAATCAAATATCTTGAGGCAGCCTTGAGAAGGTGTGAACTCGTAAGAAGGACTCATGATACGTTACAAGTTCCTACGAGTTTTTAGGTTAAGACCAAAAATTAGTTATGGGATAATAAACCCGATTTTCTATTAGTCACTGGATAACAAACACAATTTTGTATCTAAAAATTTGCTACAAAGAAAGCAGTTGTGAAAGTAATGTACGTATAATAGAGAAAATCATATACAAAATTTATTTGAATGTTCAAAGCATGAAACTTCTTCAAATTATTTCCTTTTTTATATTTCATATTTCATATATTTACACCAAAATGAAGATGAGACGTCATCTTCATCAGTGTCGATTGCATAAAAAGGGCCCTCTTTTATAAAAGTTTGTGTTTATCAAAATCACAGATTATTAAAGCATTTCTAAATGAAAGTTCAAATATCAAAGTGCAAAACAAAAACTTGGATATCAAAATAAGCGGTGAAAGTAACCGAAACACATATATTAAACTTTGGAAAAAATAGAAGTATTTGTTTGTCATTAAACCCCAAAAACAAGATAGGGGTAACCAAAAAACAACCTTCCCCAAAAAAGAGAAAAAAAACAGAATAGACTTCCCAAAAGTTGAACAAACATGAAAGCAAGAAAAAACTAATGGGAATCATCTGCGGGAGCATCATTAACAGGAGTAGAAGGGTCAGATTGAGAAGAAAAGGCTTGGACATTAGCATCACCATGAACAAGTCCATTTCCATCACCTGCGGAACCTTCGTCTTTAGGTGAAGAAAAGCTTTGACGTTGCTGAGTTTTATCAATTGCTTCTTTAGCTTTAACAATTTCAGCATTAAAGTCAAAACCCTCCTGGTTGGCTTCCATTAGAGTCTTGAGGCGAGTGTTTAAAAAGGTCCAGCTCACAGCTAGTGACAGTCTATCCTTGAGAATCTCATAGTCCTTCTCCCTTTGATCAATTTTAGCTCTCAGTTTTTCTTTTTCTGATTTAGAGGCATCATAAGCTATCTTCAAAGGATTAAGAGAACTTTCCAAGAACTTAATCTTATCAGTAGTAGCACATAGATCTTCTTGATCTTGATCGCCTTGGAAAGCTATTCAGCAAAGAAGGACGTAAGTATGTCTTTGTCTTTTCCAACATGGCTAGAAGAAGCCTTTTCAACTGCTAATGCAACAACAACCATCTTCATTTGTTGTTCTAAGGCATTCTTTTCTTCTATCAGAACCTCTTTCTCCAATTGAAGACCTTCAAATTGAACTTTCCAGTTATCAGTTTCGGGCAAAAGTGTCATGACCCAAACTTATGGGCCGCAATGAGCACCTGATACCTTACTTAACCGAGTACCAATATAACATATCTTTCTTATTGTACTTTCATTGGCAAATGGGCCAAATGGACCGTGATGGGCTAACTTGAATAAACATAGGGGAATACTCAATATAGGACGACCCAACCTTATATAAAAACTTATACATGTCATATACGAGACTATAAAGCCAACATGATCATTTGTAAACTCGAAACATAGGTCAGCAAGGCCATACAAGCATTCGTATACATGACATCTGTCTACAAGGCTCTAAGAGTACACACTTAACATAAAAGTCAGGACAAGGCCCTACCATACCAAACAATACGCGTCTAAATTATACTGACCAAACAAGAAACTCCGGAGCAAATGGAGCGCACCAACATCTTCTGCTGAGCTGATAGCCTACTTGGAGGACTCTCGACCTGTCTATCGGGACCTGCAAGCATAAAACGCAGTGTCATGAAGAAATATAGAGTAAATGACTCAATCTATAAGTCTAGATAAATCTGTAAATCATGAAATACTTATAGTGTCATGCATATGTGTATGAATGTCATGTCGGCATAAGTACATTTGTTCATAGTATCGTCAAGCCTCTGAGGGCATCCCATCATATCATCTCGGCCACTGTAGGCAAAATCATCAACATATACCAGTTGATCAGGTGGTAGTGCATATATAATGCCGTAATATTTTCCCATATCCCATATACATATATATACATATATACACGTATATAATTACATTTGGTCATGGGTCAATGTAAATGAATGAAATGCATGAGAAGTACGTCAATAAAATCTTTCGGAGTGTCATAAGACCATTATGCCTTTGATTAATATCATGAAATAAACTTTATCAACTTACGTATTTTCTGAGACCCATGAACAGATGATAGAATAATATGACATATGGGGAATCAAGAACATAAGCATCTCTAATATTTCTATGAATAGAGTCATGTATGGAAATTGTAAATTTACTCGTTTCGTTTGTGTCGTATGGATCATGCCAAAAGAAATAAGGGATATCCTTAACATACCTGGAGTAGGGAAAAATCCGTATGATATTCTTGGAAAAGGTTGCACCATACTCCTTTAGAATCGTAAAATCTCACATTGCTAAAGTGCTAAGAAATCTCATTGGAATTTTTCTGTTTCAAGAAATCTTATTGAGATCTTGTTGGATTGAGGTCATGTCTGTTTTTGAATATTTGTAGTATGGAGAAAATTATAAGATTCTTGATTATGTTAAGGCCAAGTGAAGACCACAGTGCCAAACTTTTAATGTCTTGGTAGTCTTTACGTAAGTATCATTTGTATGACACTTTAGATGGCCACCTTTCATTTTATATAACGAGTCATCTAATTTGAATGGGGGTTTGCCACCTCATGCCCTTTAATCCTTATCCAACATAATTCCTTAATTAATTGGGGAATATTTCATTATCTAATAATTAACCAATCACCCACATAATTAAAAATTATCTCAAATTACGTAAAATACTACTCACTTTAACATACCTTGTACATTTTACTTATCATGGTCATGTAGTACCTTGTATGGCACTAGTCCATAAATACCGGGTATTATAGCTCGGACCGTATTTTATTCTAAATTGCCAAGCTTCAACGAAACTCATTTTTTTCGATTTGCTTGCCCTCTCACATTCACGAATTTGCTTATACCTTGTTTGAAATAGCATAATGCTTATAACCTCAAAATAATCTCATTCTCGAGCTTACGTTGATTAACTTACGACGAAACTTCAATGTACGAAAATGCAGGACGTAACATCTCATTTCCGATCTTATATCAATTTACTTTTAGCGTACTTCCACGTATGAAAACATGGGGTGTAACATCATTCTCCCATTTGGAACATTCGTCCTCAAATGTTGACGGATGCATTTATCATTCTCATAACTCTAAGCTCTTGCGACTACTTTAGTACTCCTCTTGCCATCTAGGTGACTGTTCTGTGAATGAATCCCAGAGTCCAGGGCATTCCCCCCTTTAAGCCTCTTTCTCACACCACGACTTGTAGTTGGAATCTTTCCAATCTCGTAACTGTTGCTACCTTCTATCATGCAGCCTTTACAACTCTAACTTTGTATGTGCGCCTATGCGACTCTTCTCTTCTCTTTCCTTTAGCTTTTAGCCAATCTCTAGGCTTCACTTTGTTAACATATACAAAATTATGTCAAGTTGTCCCTCTGGCCATTATTAGCTTTAAGCCATACTATACCATAATTCTTGCTTCGATTTATCATTGCGGAGGTCTGCTACCAAATTCAAGCTTACTCTCGTTGCTTATCCCATATGTATAAATCTAAGTGATTTAATGTTTCCTACTGTTCATCTTAAGAATGACGACCTAATCTCAGCTTATACTTTGTGACTTTTGTCCATCTATTATGATTTTCCTCAATATTGATTTACAATATACCATTGATAATTTGAAACTTCTTACGTAAAACCTTGCCTATAGGGCTCACGTTGCATCGAGGAATATTTGAAGTGATTTCCATAATCGTATTTCATAGTATCTCAATGTAATTCACCTTATGGGGGTATTCTGATCTCGTGCCGTCCGCGAAATCTTTTCTCCTTCTCCCCTTTTTTTTCTTCAAATCATTATTCAGTCAAGGGCCCAAACGTTATCTTTTATCTATCACAATTACACCTTCATTTCACTACCAGGGCAGCATTCCATCTCTTCTAAAAGCTACTAGTCTTAGACTCCTCTTAGTTAATTCAGACTAAACTGAGCTTTCTATAACTTAGAGAACCTATCGGCTCTCTTATTTTCACGGGCTTAATCCCGAGAACTTGTCCATTCTCGTCACTTTCTTACTCGCCCTTTCTCATCCTTAGTCCTGTCATAAAACCTCGTCGCTTTACTATACTTTAGCTTGCGACCTCTACGTATCTATTTATACTATTCACAAACTTCCTTCAACTTGCTTGTACTATTGATTCCCTTATGTTATTCTAGAACATCAAGCGAGACATCACATCATCTCTAACTCTTCTTTACTCTCTTGGCTATATCTCTCAGTACATAGAAATCATAGGCTGGAAGATATGCCACTGACAACGCCGCTATCATCCCTAGATATTGAATCCCCGCACTTCTAGTGTTCTATCCGAAGTATGGACTATTCTCAACCTTCTACTTTTAAGTATCTCGTATGTTGTTCACCTTTACCTTACTTTCCTTAAAGACTCACATCACATCTTCTTTCTCTTTCATGACCTCTCTTCCACATAGGTATAATTCACATCCACGTCTTGAACTTCTATTATAATACATGCACCTCTTTACACAATCTCGTGAAAGCTTCATACTAATTTCTTATATTGGTACTCTTCTAACTGGCTCTATCGTAGAGCCGTTATAGAATATGGCTACTGTACTATTTCTCTTGTACCTCTGATATTAAGAGTGATTATGCAATGTTCTAATCATGATGTCTATAACTTTCTGGGTACAATAAGTGGATTCCTAATTTACTTAGTTGATGTAATTCTTTAGTTTCCTCTTCCTACTGATTAGCCTTTATGTAGGCTTAAGCTATCTTCCGATTTGTGGCTCATGGCATTTAGTTCTTACTTTAGCCTTTTATGGATGCTATGGAAAACCACGATACAATCTTCTAATGATTCAATCCTTTGTCTATGACCTGGACCCAATCCCTTCTTTTATCTTATACTGGAGTCTTCTAGGGCTGATCATTAATCGAATAGTTCCTTTCATTCCATTTCAGCTTTCTTCAAACATAAGCAATTGCTTTTCCTGGTTTTTGCCCCCTTTTGCGTGCATACTTAGCTTATCTAAGTTCTCACGCATGCTGAAGTTTTTGTGCAACTCATATGGTCTCGAATATTACTTTTGGTTTTACTCCTCGCTTATTAGTCATGGTAGGTGCAACTTTCTTTTGGAATGCATACAATTTTATAGTTAGATTGTTGTTACACAACTATTTCCTGTTTAGGTCACTATGCTTTGGTTGAAGCCTTCTTCCTTATTTCCTCAACTACTCTTTCATTGTAGTACTTAGGGGGGATCCTCTGACTCTTGTAAGGCTGCGAGCTTATCACATTGTATGCCTGGCGGAATTTTTGATGTTCTTCCTCGCCTATTATTACCCATAGTTACTTATCTACACACCCTTGTGCTTGTAGGTTACTTCCGAACTAATATTTCGATTGTCTTCCCAATGATACTCTCTTTTATTCTTGTAATATTCATATGGTACCTTTAACTACCCCGACTCCTATCTGAATATATCTCAAGTATTATAATGACATTACTGCGAGGCTGAATTCACTATATTGGGGTTTACTATGCTTATCTTGCATGATCTGCGGATTCATCTGCTACCACCTGTCTAGCCATAACTAGGCTCTTCCTGAATTAACTACTAACTATTCATTGGCCCATTCTCATATCAATATTCCACGTAATCTTTCTTAGGTTATTCCTTTTGTCTTAACATATCACACTGGCTCCTTATTTATCTAAAACATCCTTGGTCGGAACCCTTACTTCCTCTCCTTGACGTCGTGCTTGTATAATGCTTTGAAATCGTAGCATATCTATAGGATTTGGATAAGTGCAATCTCATTTTGTATACGGTTCGGAGGAGTCTATTTCCCTCCACTAAGGTGCATTTGGGGGGTCATATCAGTATCTCAAGGCTGCAGGACTACGATCGAGCTCCCTCCCCCGAGGTTTGACCGTGACCCAACAAAGGTCCCGAGGATGGGGAATTCCCGAGGCAAGCAATCAGCATCAACAGGGTCTAGCATCGTGCCTAGCCGTCCCATCCCCATATCTTTACATTTAATGCACTCTGTACTATATTGTATTCCCTCTCCTATATAAAGGGAATCCATGCCACTTTGTAAAAGGCGGATGTTGCTCCAACTATTTTCTCCACAAGATCAATAATATATCTCTCTCTCTCTTTTCTCTCTAACCTGCTCGTGCTTACTAGCTCGAGGCTACTCTAAGCGTTTATTTGATTTCATACTTGTTCTTCATTTATTGCTTGATATTGGCTGAAAGAGCCTTGTTTGATCATACCTTAACTATTATCCCATTCCCGACTACCCCCGATAGCTAGAGCTCGAGCTAGATATCGACCTCAAGGTCCTTCATCGACCAGTCCGAGGCTCAGGCTGCAAGCTTCTTGGTTTGATTACTACCCCGCTTTAGCTCGTATTTCTTTGTTAAACCTCATAATCTTAGCATCTACTGCTCTAACAACTAGCATAAAAATAGATCATATATTTTTAGAGTCCCATTTACAAATTTAGTTGTTGTTACCATTTTCACGGTAAACACATTTCTTTCTCATTTTTATTGCATTCTTCCTTTACCATTCCATAACTACTAGAATCACTTAATTCTGACTTAATACCACATCAATCCATAGTTCCCCCTTTAGGGGAGTACTGAGAGTTGGAGCTACGACAACCTACCTGTAGATATATTTTTTTATCTTCGGCGTCCTTTCACATCATCGATGACCCTTACTCGCCTTGCGGTAATCCTTCTATACCAAGGATAACAAAATTCCTTACTCGCGATGGTGACACTTAGTGTAACTGGAACATACATTCCCTTAAGCTTAGTCATATCCTCATTTTCTTCTGTTGCTCATTCTATTATCGCAAGAACAAAATCTGAAACTCTCATGATGCCAACTATTATCCAATCACTAAGTCCCTAATTCACGTTTAGTTTATCTTATTCACCAGCCCATACTGATTTCTATTATTCTGGGGCCTAACTTTTTCTTTCGGTAGTTGCGTTGGAGTCACGAACTTATTTCTCGAAGTGAGGATGTGACTTTATGGCATATACTCTTTTGTTGTCTCAAGGCCTGTCACCTTTCATCTTTTCCTTCACTTGACTATAGACTCTATAATACTATCATTTTTTTGACCTACCGTTGTCATTCATGTATCACATTTTACTCATAATACTTCATTAACTCTCTTCCTATTTCCCGCTAACATGTCTATTACTTTATTCTGAAAACTCGAACAAGACATTCTTTTGCTTTTATCTCCCCTTGCCCCATCTATTGGCTCTTCGAATTTTCTAACATTCTTTCTTTACTGGGGACGGGAGCCACACTAAGGTAATATTTATTCCTTCAAGGCTTCCAGTGCCTATCTTTGTTGTATTCATATCTAGCTGTAATATTTTAGTGTGCACCATCTAGGTGTCTCACAAGGAGATGTATTAGCACATTAGCAATATCTTTCAGAAATGTCAACTAAAGCAAACATTCCAACCACCATTTTGGGCAACTCTAACCCCAACTAGATCGTGATATCCGTCCTTCTCTTATACTACTTCTGTTAGACCCTATAAGGCATAAATGAGATGGGTGTGGCCAATTGTACATACCTCTTTTACTGCTGAAGGTAACTTAAAAGGCTTATATTTCTCTGCTTAAATTGTAAATACAGTTAATCTTCATTAACTGGGTACCTCGTACCCTTCTTCACCTTGCTTGCTGAAACTTGTGTCTACCTTCCGATTTCTTATTCCTTTTTACCATAAGAGTGGATAGACATTCTTGCCTTAGGGATACTTATCAAAAAGCTTACACATCTTAGCACACACATGATATGTTGAATACCTCATATTTACTTGTCATAAGCTTGATGGAATAATCGAGTTCCTCTGACTCAACTCTTCCACAGCTATATCTCTTACCAACCATCTTTCTAGATGTAGGCATCGTCATATTATGAATAAGATAGAGTTTAGAAAATTGATTTCTTACAACTTAGCTCTACCACATGATCTAGAGTAAAAGAAAGAGTGACAGTCCTAAATGCCCTATAGCCTCCTGCTTATAAGTGTGGTGCACGACACGCCCATAAACAAGACTCTACTAGATACGGCTTGTAGACTCCCTAGGATAGAACTGCTCTGATATCACTTTTGTCACGACCCAAACCTATGGGCTGCAACGAGTACTCGGTACCTTACTTAACCGAGTACCAACATAACATATCTTTCTTATTGTACTTTCATTGTCAAATGGGCCAAACGGGCTGTCATGGGCTAACCAGAATAAACATAGGGGAATACCCAATATAGGATGACCCAACCTGATATAAGAACTTATACATGTGATATACGAGCCTATAAGACCAACATGATCATTTGTAAACTTGAAACATAGGCCGGCAAGGCCATACAAGCATTCATATACATGACATCAGTCTACAAGCCTCTAAGAGTACACACTTAACATAAAGGTCGGGACAGGGCCCCGCCATACCAAATAATATACGTCTAAATCATACTGACCAAATAAGCAACTCCGGAGCAAATAGAGCGCACCAACATCTTCTGCTGGGCTGATAGCCTACTTGGAGGACTCTCGACCTATCTATCGGGACATGCAGGCATAAAATGAAGCGTACCCAGGCAAAAGGGACGTCAATACAAATAATGTACCGAGTATGTATGGCACATACATAAGTACATAAAAGACATGGAAGAAATATAAAGTAAATGACTCAACCTGTAAGTCTGGATAACTCTGTAAATCATGAAATACTTATAGTGTTATGCATATACGTATGAATGTCATGTCATGCATAGGTACATGTGTTCATAACATCATCAAGCCTCCGAAGGCATCCAATCATATCAACTCGGCCACTGTGGGCAAAACCATCAACGTGTACCAGCTGATCAGGTGGTGGTGTGTATATAATGTCGTAACCTTTTCTCATATCCTATATATATATATATATATATATATATATATATATATATATATATATATATATATATATATATATATATATATATATACATGCGTATATAACGCCATCTGGTCATGAGTCAATGTAAATGAATGCAATGCATGAGAAGTACGTCAATAAAATCATTCGGAGTGTCATAAGACCATTATGCCTTTGATTAATATTACGAAATAAACTTTATCAACTTACGTATTTTTTGAGACCTATGAACAAATGATAGAAGAATATGAAACATGGGGAATCAAGAACATAATCATCTCTAATATTTTTATGAATAGAGTCATGTATGGAAATTGTAAATTTGCTCGTTTAGTTTGTGTCGTATGGATCATGCCAAAAGAAATAAGGGATAGCCTTAACATACCTGGAGTAGGGAAAATCCATATGATATTTTAGGAAAAAGTTGCACCATACTCCTTTAGAATCGCAAAATCTCACATTGCTAAAGTGCTAAGAAATCTCGTTGGAATTTTTCTGTTTCAAGAAATCTTGTTGGATTGAGGTCATGTCTGTTTTTGAATATTTGTAGTATGGAGAAAATTATAAGATTCTTGATTATGTTACGGCCAAGTGAAGACCACAATGCCAAACTTTTAATGTCTTGGTAGTCTTTACATAAGTGTTATTTGTATGACACTTTAGATGGCCACCTTTCATTTTATATAACGAGTCATCTAATTTGAATGGGGGTTGCCACCTCATGCCCTTTAATCCTTATCCAACATAATTCCTTAATTAATTGGGCAATATCCCATTATTCAATAATTAACCAATCACCACATAATTAAGAATTATCTCAAATTACTTAAAATGCTACTCACTAACATACCTTGTACATCTTAATTATCATGGTCATGTAGTACCTTGTATGACACTAGTCCATAAATACCAGGTATTATAGCTCGCACCGTATTTTATCCCAAATTTTCAAGCTTTGACAAAACTCATTTTTTACGATTTGCTTACCCTCTCACCTTCACGATTTTACTTATCCCTTGTTTGAAATTGCATAATGCTTATAACCTCAAAACAATCTCATTCCCGAGCTTACGTTGATTAACTTACAACGAAACTTCAACGTATGAAAATGC
Source organism: Nicotiana tabacum (assembly GCF_000715075.1). Lineage (NCBI taxonomy): Eukaryota > Viridiplantae > Streptophyta > Magnoliopsida > Solanales > Solanaceae > Nicotiana > Nicotiana tabacum. The sequence goes on from NC_134085.1 coordinate 15,862,782, forward strand.
GGGACGTAACATCTCATTTCCGATCTTATATCAATTTACTTATGGTGTACTTCCACGTATGAAAATATGGGGTGTAATAAAAAGTCTACCGCTTGCTGCTCCGCTTGAGAAATCCTTTTCATTCGTTCAGTGCCAATCAAGTTGATCTACAAATAAACAAAAACGTTCATAAATAAGAAAGAGAAAGGAAAGGAAGTATAATTAAGATTGTACCTTCAAAGAAGAATGAACGATATCATTCATCCAAGTAAGGGAGCTATGGATTTCTAACTTCTTCTTATCTACGGGTCCAATCAAAGGCTTTAACCACACATCGGCTTGACCCGATTTTTTTATTAAACTCCCACCTTTAGGGACTTCCACAATAATTCTTTTCATTGTCAACCCATTGCTGGAGGGTCCAGTCTCTACATGAGAAGCAGCCACATGAAAAGAAGATGAGGTAGACGCAACTATGGGAGGAGTAGTAGGAGGAGCAACAGGTAAAGACATGAGAGGAGAAATGTAAACCGAAGTTGGAAGAATAGCAAGGGGTATTTCTTAAGAAATAGGCCCGGGAGCTTCATTACCCTCAAAGCCATGAGCAAACAAACTATCAATAGAATTTAGGGGAGGGTCAAAAACATTATCATCAGAAACCATTAAAGGGGCATTCTCTGGCTCATTCAAAAGTCTAAAGGGGACTGAACTTGATGGAGGGTCATGAGAAGGAGTGTCTTCATCATCGGAAATTATGTGTCTCCTAACTCAAGGTCTTCGCACTAAAGAACCCTCCTCTGGCTCTTCTTCACCCTTAGAGACACAGGCTTTATCAGTTTTCCTCTTAGAAGAAGAAGCAGTTAACAATTACAGCTCGATTAATTAAAAATAATTGTCAGCTCTCTAATTCTCTCAGCGTATGTTAAGCTAACGTGCGCCGAACCTAGTTATGGCTGGAAAGAAGGCTCGAGGATGAACCAGGAAGCAACAAATCAGAGAAGATGATGGAACCCAAAGCTAAAATCTATGGAAAGGAATTCAACAGTGGTTATGGAGTCCATTTCTGGAGCTTCAAAGATGCAAGTTGGATTTGGCAATTTTGCACAGATCTATTATGGAGAAGCTTCATGATCAGCTAGTCAACAGCAGAAACAAGCAAATCAAAGTCCAATTCCCATGCATGTTGATCTAAGAGGAAGTGTCACACCTCCCTTTGTTCGCGAAGTTACCGTTCCATTGAAGAATAAGGAACAGGAAATTCGGGTGCCTTCACCTGTAGTAGCTGTTGCTGCTGTTCCATTTAAGAACAAGGAACATAACCCATCTATGGAGGTGCCTAAGGAGTCTGCTTGGGCTGAAGTACTAACAGGTAACAGATCTGCTACTAATGGTATGACTCTGAGCTAGATAACTCCTGAAATCATAGAAGGGAACCTTGTGGTTAAGCTTGAGAAAGCAGAAATTGAGCTGGAAAACTTGAAATGGAAATGTGCCCTAATTGTTTATGTGCTTGGTGAAAAACCTGGATATAATTACATGAAACATTACATAAATCAGATGTAGAACACTGTATCCATGCCAGATGTATACTATCATGATGAAGGGTATTACATAGTCAGGTTTCACAACATGGATGATATGAAGAAAATTATGTGTACTGATCCATACATAGTGAATAATAGGCCCTTGATAATGAAACACTGGTCTCCACAGTTTGATTTTGCATCAAAATTTTTGACAGATATACCTTTATAGGTAAGGTTTCCTAAGTTGTCTATGAATTGCTTGAGTGGTAACTAATTGATTAGAATAGAAAGTACCATAGAAATTCCAATATTTGCCGATGAGTGCAGTGCCAAACAAACAAGAATTTCCTTTGTTAGAATTCTTATTGAAGTAAGTATTACCAAGTCATTACCAAGTAAGATACCAGTTATAGATGACTTAGGGGTTATATTTGAGCAGGATGTTGCATATGATTGGAAGCCAGATTTTTGTGAAAAATTCCTAAAAACTAGGCATGACTGTGGAAAAATTCCCAAAGAGGGAGTTAGACAAGATCATCAGCCCAGGAAAAGGAGACCACCACCAGTGAAGTAGATATGGAAAATTAAAGAACCAACAGTGGTTTCTAATGCTGAAGAAAGTCAAAAATAGGTAGAAGAATCAAGCAAGGAAGTAGTGTGCACTTCTAAGCTAGTGGTGAGTACAGAGGATCAACAACTAACAGAGGAAGGCTCACAAAGACAACTAGAAAAGGGGAAGATTGCAGTTGAGATCAATAGGGTTCCAATGACTTATGCTAAGCAATACTATCTCTTGTGAAACAAGCGCCACAAGAACAAACAAGTTTAGCTGTGATGATTAACTTGAAACCACCTATCACAGGTGATCAAACTCAACATACATGATCTTCTAGATGGTGTGGAACATAAGAGGTACCAACAAGAGATACAAACAAAAGGAGTTGTGTACCTATATAAAAGAGAATAATATAAAGTTATTTGGCTTAGTAGAAACTAGAGAAAAGAAGGATAATGCAGATCATATAACTCAATTAGTGGTACCAAGATGACAAGCAAGATACAACTATGATTATGCACTAAATTGGAGGATTTGGATGCTATGGGATCCTAATTTTTATGATATTACAGTCCTAGATACATCTGCTCAAATAACGCATCGTAGAGTAGTTGGCAGAAAGAATCCAATAAACTGCCTCATGACAGTAGTTTGTGGATTCAATACCAATGAACAAAGGAAACCATTATGGAATACAATTGCAGGATTTAGCACCACAGAGCACTATGCCATGGATCATCTGGGTGAGACTGCAACTCAGTCTTAACAATTCAAGACAGGATTTGTGGCAAGCCAGTTACAAGGAATGAAGTGCAAGATTTTTCAGATTGTATGCATGTGTTAAACTTGAATGAATTACCTTGGAAGGGGGATTTCTACATTTGGTCAAGCAAACAACAAGGGGCAAATAGAGTCTATAGCAAGATTGATAGAGCCATAGGAAATGATGAATAGATGTAGAGTTATGGGCACATGGAAGTTGACTACAAACTACCATTCATATCAAACCATGCTCCAATGGTTATAACAATAAGGAGTCTAGAATCAAGTGGGAAGATTCCCTTTATATTCTTTAATTTATGGACTGATCATCAAAAATTCATGACACTGGTAGAAGAAGTATGGAAAGAGCATTACAATCTAGACCATATGAAGAATGTTTGGCATAAGCTGAAGGCTTTAAGACCTTCACTGAAGCAACTTGTTACAACCCATATCCACATGCGTTAGTTCATGCCATATATTAGTTAACATAAATCCAAGAAGAAATTACCTTTGAGATGATAAGAAGTTAATCCTATTGGTCTTAAGTGATACAAGGGTGTATAAAGGTGATTAACAAGTATTAGAAGTTAAACGAATCAAGAATGTTGTAACTCGTATTTTTAGGTAAACCTAGAGGTTCTTAATACACTCAAGAGGTCATGTACTAAGGTATTTGAATCATATAATATCCGTATCATAAGTCTTTAAGTCAAACGAGTTATGAAACAAAAGTCGACAAACGTTGTCGCAACTTAGGTTCATAATTTTACTTAAACATTAGGTCAAATGTTTCTAAGATTTTCTCCTAATTTACAAGGAATTAAGGGGTGATCTACCCACCAAATTAAACATCTATGGGTCTAGTTTCCAAATCATTAAACCGTTTGTCAATACAATACCGTAGTATAGAGATATTCATATTTTTGCAAGCCTGCACAGATTGGTAGATGACAAGTAGGTGCATCACCTACTTGCCAAAATGATAGGATAAAATTAAAAGACCTAAGTCGGCCAAGAGAGTACTTTTAAGGGGTTATGAAATCAGTTATTTCATCCATATATCAGACCCTTAAAACCAAAGTTAACCCCTGCAACTCCTCCCCAAAAGTCTCACACAAACCCTAATCGATTCCCCTCTCTTTCAAGTTCTATTTGAAGGTAAAACCTAGAGTTTGAAGAACCAAGGGAAGGGCTGAGTTATCCTACAAGTAAGGTAAGTTACTGCCATCTTTTATACATTTTCTATGTTGTGAATTTATGGTAATTCGTTCTATACATGTAAGAACTCACGGGACGGTGATCGGAAACTGTGAGTTCGAGTTATTCACTTGTAGCAGACTGTTTTGTGGACTGTTTTGTGGACTGTTTTGTGTTGCTGTTGGGCTGCGTGTTTTACTAATGTTTTGTGGAGTTTTGGAGGTAGAAGGGTGTGGAGAAACATCATATATATGTAGGGTTGTGGGCTGATAGTTATTCATAACATTTCCGGGTCGTTTGACACGACTACAGTGGCCGTCGTATGTATGATGTAATTAGGTTGTACGTGGACTATTTTGGGAGGCTCAATATATTTATTATTGATGTTGTTTGGGCTGTTTGGTGATTGTTTTGAATGGTGTGAAGTCATATATATAGTGGAGGTGCTGTCTATTTCAACATAAAATAGGTTGTGGTCGCTATATAATAATTATGACGCTTAAATGATAACAATAGTATCGTTTCTCTTATTGTAGACTAAGGAGTTGTGACAATTGCATAGCTTGCGATTGGGCAGTATATACAAGGTATGTTAGGCTATACCTTTCCTTCTTTTGCATGACTCCGATTGTACATAATATAATGAACGATCTTCCAAAGATACTCTACTCTTAGAAGCTAGCAGTACTGACATTGCTTTCCCTCTTATGGAACGATTGATGTTAATGTTGCTTCTCTTATTCTTATGTTATCAATGTTGTTGGTACTTCGTGATTCTTACAAGGTTCATAGTGAAGAGTTAGTCCTAATAACGTGTACAGAGGATACCGAACTTACGTCACTCCGAAAGGTTTAGATCACATGAGTCGAGCATGCATTATATATATGTATCTATTTTACTCTACCAAGCCGCGCTATAGTCGGCCGGGTATGGCACCTATTGTTCAACCACTGATAAGTTGGGTTTTACCGAGCTCCACGTGGTCGGGTACGATTCTACCGAGCCTTATGATGGTCGGGTACGTTTTTTACCGAGCCTATTATGGCTGGGTACGATATGATGATGATGATGCCCACAGAGGCGTATGTTTTAAAAGTTTATGTATACATACATATGTATCATGCATTTCATGTCAGTAGCCCTCAGAGGTACTCAAATATTCCAGGTTGTATATTCTCTATCCCTACTTACATTACTGTTCGTATTTATGGTTCCCTGCCTTACATACTCAGTACTTTATTCGTACTGACATCCTTTTATTTGTGGACGTTTCATGTCATGTTACAGGCCCTGATAGACAGGCAGGTGCAGCTCCCCCACCACAGTAGGTTGTCCAGTTCAGCAGTGATTGGCGAGATCCCTTCTCCGGACTTGCCGTGGTCTTGGTATGCATTTTTGTTATAGACATTATGGGTATGTCGGGGCCCTATTCCAACTATGTTGCAGCACTTATGTTCATTTAGAGGCTCATAGACAGGTGTCGACTCATGTATAGTTTGGTATGCCTTGTCGACTGGTTTTTGTTGTATAGTCTTTCATGGTAGCGTGGTAACTCGTACCTTATATGTAATTTCTTAATTGTCTGGTCATCCCATATTATTTATGTTCATGCCATCATATTTTATTGTTGGTAGTCCATGATCCATGTCTACCATTTATATTGATCTCTCAACCCTAAAAGATAATAAAAAAAGGTTAGATAAAATGTACGTTGGTGCTCGACAAGTATGGTCGGGTGCTAGTCATGGCCCTCCAGTTTGGGTCATGACAAACTTGGTATCAGAGCAAGTCTGTCTTAGGGATTGTCTATGAGCCGTGTCTAGTAGAGTCTTGATTATGGATGTGTAGCGCGCCACATTTATTATCAGGAGGCTACATGACATCTAGGGTTGTTACCTTCATCCTGAATCTAGATCATGCGTAGAGTTGAATCGTAAGTGTTCGTCTCTAATATTCACCTTCTTTTCTTTTAGCAATACCTTCGACTAGAAAGCAAACAATTAGTAGACGGCTTGATACAGCTGCGAGAGAGGGTACCAGACAGGTGACCCAAGCCAGAGCAGGCCAAAGTGAGGCTTAGAGTGAGATGTCGTCTCATACCTCATCTACTCCGTCTCCTCTAGAGGATATTAGGAGGCACCCAACACCTCCAGTTCCTCCGTCTGGCACTACAGACCAGGATATGCTGAGTGCTTTGTAGTTATTGACTAGTTTGGTAGTTGTTCAGGCTCAGAGGCAGAATACAGGTATTGCTGATAAACCAGTTAGTACGAGAGTTCGTGATTTTATTAATTTAGACCCTCTAGTGTTTACTGGATCAGACCCCAAGGAGGACCCGCAGACTTTTATTGACTAGCTTTATCGTACACTGCGGGTTATGCATGTTAGTGATACAGAGGCAGTAGAGTTGGCTTCTTATCGGCTACGGGATTTAGCGATTCTCTGGTATGATAGTTGGGAGAGATCCAGGGGTCCGAACGCTCCTCCAGCTGTGTGGAAGGAATTTTTTGAGGCCTTTCTTCGTCACTACTTGCCAGTTGAGATACGACGAGCTAGAGCTGATAAGTTATTGAACCTTAGACAAGGTAATATGAGTGTGTAAGAGTACAGTATGCAGTTTGATTCTTTAGCAAGGTATGCTCCCTATATGGTGGCCGAGATGAGTGATAGGGTGCATTTGTTTGTGAACGGATTGGGACCACATCTGATAAATGGGTGCACAACAGCTTCCTTGGTGGAGGGCATAGATATTTCCCGTATTCAGGCTTATTCCCAGACCCTAGAGGATCGTAAGTGCCAGCAGAGGGCATATAGGGAGCAGGATAGGGGCCAGCATAAGAGGGCGAGATTTGCAAGATATTCTAATGACTTCAGAGGCAGCGTCAGGCCCCAGTCTTCGAGGAGTTCGGCGCCACCTATAGCTAGTGCTCCTCCACAGTTTCAGAAGCCTTGATATGATCGATTTACCTATTCTGGTCCAGATCAGAGTTCGCAGGCATCAGGCTCGCAACATCACATGGATACTAGTCAGACGAGACCCACAACACCACATTATGATCAGTGCGGCAAGGCCCACTTTGGACTGTGGTCGAGGTTCTGATACATGTTATTCTTGCGGACAGCCTGGCCATATAATGCGGGATTGTCCTAGCAGGGGAGGTGATGGTATGGCTCAACCGACTGGATCTGTGTCTGCTTCTTCCTCATCAGTTCGACCTCCAGCACGGGGTTTTCAGCAGTTGACAGGTCATGGTAGAGGTAGAGGTGCAGTGCCGCGTTCGAGTGGTGGTCAAAAGCGAACTTATGCTCTAGTAGGTCAACAGGATCTCGAGTCGCCTTCAGATGTTGTTACAAGTATTTTATCTGTGTTTTCTTATGATGTACATGCGCTGATTGATCCGGGATCTACATTATCATATGTTACACCCTTTGTGGCTAATAAGTTTGGCATTGAACCTGAATTGATAAGTAAACCCCTTACGGTATCTACTCCGATAGGAGATTCTGTGATTGCTAGAAGGGTATATAGAGGTTGCACTATGATGATTTGTAGTTGTCAAACCTCGGCAAATTTATTTGAGTTAGAAATGGTTGATTTTGATGTGATAATGGGAATGGACTGGTTGGCCTCATGCTATGCAAATGTTGACTGTCGTACGAAGATGGTTAGGTTTCAATTTCCTGGTGAACCCATCATTGAATGGAAAGGGAACATTGCTACACTGAAAGATAGGTTTATTTCCTATCTTAAGGCAAGGAAAATGATCTCAAAAGGTTACATTTATCATTTCGTTCGCGTTAGGGATGCAGAGGCGAAACCGCCTACTTTATAATCAATCCTCGTGGTCAACGAATTTCCAGATGTTTTTCCAGATGAACTCCCAGGCCTTCCTCCAGAAAGGGAGATTGAGTTTAGCATTGATGTGTTGCCTGACACTCAACCGATCTCTATCCCTCCATACAGAATGGCCCCGACAGACTTGCAAGAGTTGAAGGTGCAGTTGAAAGACTTGCTGGATAAGGGCTTCATTAGGCCTAGCACTTCACCTTGGGGTGCACCAGTCCTATTTGTGCGGAAGAAAGACGAGTCGTTATGGATGTGTATCGACTATCGACAGTTGAATAAGTTTACTATAAAGAACAAGTGTCCACTTCCAAGAATTGATGACCTGTTTGACCAACTCCAGGGTGCCAAGTATTTCTCCAAGATTGATTTACGTTCAGGGTATCATCAAGTGAGGGTTAAGGAGAAGAGTATTCCAAAGACGGCCTTCCATACAAGATACGGGCACTTTGAGTTCTTGGTGATGTCGTTCGGGCTAACAAATGCCCCAACAACTTTTATGGATCTCATGAATACTATATTTAGGCCCTATCTTGATGTGTTCATGATTGTATTCATTGATGACATTCTAGTATATTCTTGTTCGGAGGCGGAACATGCGGGCCACTTACGGATAGTATTACAGATGCTTCAGGATCGTAAGTTATATGCTAAGCTCTCCAACAACAACAACAACAACAACCCAGTGTAATCCCACAAGTGGGGTCTGGGGAGGGTAATATGTACGCAGACCTTACCTCTACCCCGAGGGGCAGAGAGGCTGTTTCCAGGAGACCCTCGGCTCAAAGAGGCAACCATGACCCAACCTATTTTTCTTTTTTCAGGACTGACCAACCTATTTTAACCGCAGCAAATTTTGTCGACACTCAGAAGATCGATGTAGTAAAGAATTGGCTGAGACCTACAACACCATCAGAAGTTCGCAGCTTCCTAGGGCTAGCAGGATATTATAGGCAGTTTGTAGAAGGGTTTTCCTCTATATCATCACCATTGACTAAGTTAACATAGAAAGCTACCAAGTTCCAGTGGTCTGACACTTGTGAACGTAGTTTTCAGGAGCTGAAGAATCGATTGAAATCCGCACCAGTGCTCACTCTCTTTGAAGGAACAGAAGGTTATGTGGTATATTGTGACGCCTCAGGTATAGGTTTGGGGTGCGTATTGATGCAGCGTGGGAAGATGATTGCTTATGCATCAAGACAATTGAAGAAACATGAAAAGAATTATCCAACCCATGATTTGGAATTGGCTGCAGTAATATATGCTTTGAAGATATGGCAGCACTACTTATACGGCATCCATGTTGACATCTACACAGATCACAAGAGTTTACAATACATCTTTAAGCAGAAAGAGTTGAATTTGAGGCAGCGTAGGTGGCTTGAATTATTGAAAGACTACGACGTCGAGATATTGTATCATCCCGGTAAAGCCAATGTTGTGGCAGATGCTCTCAGCCGTAAATCAATGGGAAGCTTAGTACATATTAAGGCAGGTAGATGGGGGTTGATTAAAGAGCTTCATCAGCTAGCCAATATGAGAATCAGATTGTTAGACTCTGATGACGGAGGTGTTACTGTACAGAATACATCAGAATCATCTTTGGTAGCTGAGGTAAAAGCACGGCAATATGAAGATCCTATCTTAGTACGATTAAGAGAGAGCATTCAGCAGTGTAAAAGTATGGCTTTTGAGATCGGAAGAGATAGGGCACTGAGATACCAGGGCCGATTATGTGTGCCTAATATGGCAGGGTTGCGAGAGAAGATTATGAATGAGATTCATCAATCCCGATATTCCATCCATCCCGGCTCGACAAAGATGTATCATGATGTCAATGAGCAGTATTAGTGGAATAACATGAAGAAGTCTAATGCAAAATTTGTAGCCCAGTGTCCCAATTGTCAACAAGTAAATATAGAACATCAAAAACCCGGTGGATAGCTTAAGAATATAGAGATTCCGACTTGGAAATGGGAGGTGATTAATATGGACTTCATTTTGGATTACCTCGCTCTTATCATACGTTTGACTTCATCTGGGTGATAATTGATCGACTTACAAAATGTGCCCATTTTCTGCCAGTTAAGACAACTTACAGGGCTGAAGATTATGCAAAGTTGTATATCAAGGAGATTGTTAGGCTTCATAGTGTGCCGATATCTATTATATCAGACCAAGGAGCTCAATTTATAGCTAACTTTTGGAGGTCTTTTTAGAAGGGTTTAGGCACACAAGTGAATCTCATCACTGCATTTCATCCGCAGACTGATGGATAGGCTGAACGTACCATTCAGACACTGGAAGATATGCTACGAGCATGTGTTCTAGATTTTAAGGGAAATTGGGATGACCATCTTCCACTCATAGAATTCGCCTACAATAATAGCTACCATTCCAGTATTAAAATGGCCCCATACGAGGCACTATATGGGAGAAGATGTAGATCACCAGTTGGATGGTTCGAAGTCGGTGAAACAGAATTATATGGGCCAGATTTGATTCACCAAGCTATTGAGAAGGTGAAAGTGATACAAGAGCGATTGAGGACGGCACAAAGCAGGAAAAAATCTTATTCCGATGTCCGACGTCGTGATCTGGAGTTTGAGGTTGGTGATTGGGTTTTCTTGAGGATCTCACCAATGAAGGGTATTATGCGTTTTGGGAAGAAAGGTAAGCTGAGTCCAAGGTATATCGAGCCATATAAAATTCTTCGACGGATTGGACAGGTTGCTTATGAGTTAGAATTGCCATCCGAATTGGAATTTGTCCACCCGGTATTCCATGTATCTATTTTGAGGAAATGTATTGGAAGCCCTTCTCGAGTTGTCCCTATCAAAGATGTACAGGTTACAGAGGACCTATCATATGAAAAAGTGCCAGTGGCTATATTAGATCGACAAGTCCGCAAGCTGAGTACAAAAGATGTAGCTTCCGTCAAAGTATTGTGAAGGAACAAGAATATGGAAGAAATGACATGGGAAGCAAAAGAGGAGATGAAGTCTAAATACCCATACCTATTCCAGAATGAAGATAACAAGGGATGCTGGTGGAACACATGATACATTGGAAGGTGAAATGGCTCTATGAGGTAAGCAATAACTTGAGAATACTCTTCCTTAATACAAAATGGCGATATGCAGATAATGTACATGTCCATAATGCTTTTCATAATCTTGTAAGGCCATACGTTGAGTTAACTTCTTGCCAGTTTGTCCTCTATTTATGGGAGAAACTTGGCCGGAATCCACGATGATTTAAACTCCCCATGAACCCTTACATTCAAGGACGAATGTTCCTAAGGAGGTAAGGGTGTTACAACCCATATCCACACGTGTTAGTTCATGCCATATATTAGTTAACATAAATCCAAGAAGGAATTACTTTTGGGATGATAAGAAGTTAATCTTATTGGTCTTAAGTGATACAAGGGTGTATAAGGGTGATTAACAAGTATTAGAAGTTAAATGAATCAAGGATGTTGTAACTCGTATTTTTAGGTAAACCTAAAGGTTTTTAATATAGTCAAGAGGTCATGTATTAAGGTATTTGAATCATATAATATCCGTATCATAAGTATTGAAGTCAAACGAGCTATGAAACAAAAGTCGACAAACATTGTCGCAACTTAGGTTCATAATTTTACTTAAACATTAGGTCAAATATTTCTAAGCTTTTCTCCTAATTTACAAGGAATTACGAGGTGATGTACCCACCAAATTAAAGATCTATGAGTCTAGTTTCCAATACATTAAATTTTTTCTCAATACGATCTTGGAGTATAGAGATATTCATATTTTCGCAAGCCTACGCAGATTGGTAGATGACAAGTAGGTGCATCACGTACTTGCCAAAATGATAGGACAAAATTAAAAGACCTAAGTCGGCCAAGAGAGGACTTTTATGGGGTTATGAACTCAGTTATTTCATCCATATTTCAGACCCTCAAAACCAAAGTTAATCCCTGCAACTCCTCCCCAAAAATCCCACACAAACCCTAATCGATTTTCCCTCTCTTTCAAGTTCTATTTGAAGGTAAAACCTAGAGTTTGAAGAACCAAGGGAAGGGCTAAGTTATCCAACAAGTAAGGTAAGTTACTGACATCTTTCATACATTTTTCTCTGCTGTGAATTCATGGTAATTCGTTCTATACATGTAAGAACTCACGGGACGGTGATCGGAAGCCGTGAGTTCGAGTTATTCACTTGTAGTGGACTGTTTTGTGTAGCTGTTGGGCTGCGTGTTTTACTATTGTTTTGTGGAGTTTTGAAGGTGGAATGTTGTGGATAAACAACATATATATGTAGGTTTGTGGGCTGATAGTTATTCGTAACATTTCCGGGTCGTTTGACACGACTACGGTGGCCGTCGTATGTATGATGTAATTAGGTTGTGCGTGGACTGTTGTGGGAGGCTCAATATGTTTATTATTGATGTTTTTTGGGCTGTTTGGTGATTGTTTTGAATGGTGTGAAGTCATATATATAGGGGAGGTGCTGTCCGTTTCAACGTAAAATAGGTTGTGGTCGATACATAATAGTTATGATGCTTAAATGATAACGATAGTATCGTTTCTCTTATTGTAGACTAAGGAGTTGTGACAATTGCATAGCTTGTGATTGGGGCAGTATATACAAGGTATGTGAGGCTATCCCTTTTCTTCTTTTGCACGACTCCGATTGTACATAATGTAATGAACGAGCTTCCAAAGATACTCTACTCTTAGAAGCTAGCAGTACTTACATTGCTTTCCCTCTTATGGAACGATTGATGTTAATGTTGCTTCTCTTATTCTTATGTTATCAATGTTGTTGGTACTTCCTGATTCTTATAAGGTTCATAGTGAAGAGTTAGTCCTAATAACGTGTACAGAGGATACCGACCTTACGTCACTCCGAAAGGTTTAGAATGTGATTCCATGAGTCGAGCATGCATTATATATATGTATCTATTTTACTCTATCGAGCCACGCTATAGTTGGCCGGGTACGGCACCTATTGTGCAACCACTGATCAGTTGGGTTTTACCGAGCTCCACGTGGCCGGGTATGATTCTACCGAGCCTTATGATGGCCGGGTATGTTTTTTACCGAGCCTATTATGGCTGGGTACGATATGATGATGATGATGCCCACAGAGGCATATTCCAGGTTGTATATTCTCTATCCCTGCTTACATTACTGTTCGTATTTATGGTTCCCTACCTTACATACTTAGTACTTTATTCGTACTGACGTCCTTTTGTTTGTGGACGCTGCATGTCGTGCTGCAGGCCCTGATAGATAGGCAGGTGCAGCTCCCCCACCATAGTAGGTTGTCCAGTTCAGCAGTGATTGGCGAGATTCCTTCTCTGGACTTGCCGTGGTCTTGGTATGCATTTTTGTTATAGACATTATGAGTATGCCGGGGCCCTATTCCGGCTATGTTGCAGCACTTATGTTCATTTAGAGGCTCATAGACAGGTGTCGACTCATGTATAGTTTGGTATGCTTTGTCAGCTAGTTTTTGTTGTATAGTCTTTCATGGTAGCGTGGTAGCTCGTACTTTATATGTAGTTTCTTGATTGTTTGGTCATCCCATGTTATGTATGTTCATGCTATCATATTTTATTGTTGGTTGTCCATGATCCATGTCTACCATTTATATTGATCTCGTCAACCCTAAAAGATAATAAAAAAAGGTTAGATAAAATGTACGTTGGTGCTCGGCAAGTATGGTCGGGTGCTAGTCATGGCCCTCCAGTTTGGGTCGTGACACAACTTAACAACACAGAGTTCAAGGGTATCAAAGAAAGGCTGGAACTAACAAGGGGCTTGTTGCTGGGGATACACGTTCAAATGTCAACTTGTTACTTTGATGAACTGGCTACTGAGAAGAAACAACTCTTAGAGAAGCTAGAAAAATGGTCATTAATAGAAGAAAGCATCCTTCAACAGAAAGCCCGAGCAAAATGATAAGATTAGGAGATTCAAATTCCAAGTAGTTTTCAGCGATTATGAAGGAAAGAAGACAAAGAAAAGTCATCAGAGAACTAGTCAATGGTTTTGGCGATAGACTAACTGACCAACAACAGATTCAAGTAGAGATCATTACTTTTTATAAATCCTTGATGGGATCAGCTTCAAACCAATTACCTACAGTAAACAAACAGGTATTTAAGAATGGACCAGTGCTCAATTATATGCAACAGACCAATCTATGTGCTGAAGTTACAAATCAAGAAATATATGGAGGATTGTGTACTATTGGAGATGATAATGCACCATGAGTAGATGGATCTAATGCTTTGTTCTTCAAAAAAGCTTGGTCCCTTATAAGCTTAGAAATATGCCAAGTAGTCAAGGAATTCTTTCACACAAGGAAGTTATACAGAGCAGTCAATTGTACAGCTATTACAATACTACCTAAAGTCACTAACCCCTCAAGCATCAAAGAATACAGGCCAATAGCCTATTATACAATATTGTATAAACTCATTGCTAAGGTATTAGTCAGCAGAATTCAGAAAGTCATTGCTTCAATCATATTAGATACACATGCAGGATTCACTCCAGGTAGAAAGGTGGCTGACAATGTATTGCTTGCTCATCAATTGGTCAAGGCTTATTCAAGGAAGAACATTTCACCAAGATTCCTTATCAAAGTGGAAATATAAAAGGCCTATGACACAATGGATTGGAGATATCTACATCAAATGTTGGAAGGACTGGGCTTCCCCACTAAATTCATCAAATGGGTTATGGAATGTGTGACAACAGTAAACTACACTATACCCAACAATGGAGAAACAACTAAACCATTTGATGCAGCTAGAGGATTGAGGCAAGGGGACCCAATGTCCCGTTTTTTGTTTGCAATAGAAATAGAGTACTTAATTAGAAACTTGAAAATTTTGAAGCAGGAAAAAACATTCCACTATCATCCTATGTGTTCAAGGTTAGATGTAACTCACTTGAGTTTTGCGGATGATCTCTTACTTTTTGTAAGAGGGGATGCTGCATCAGTAGCACTGATGTATGGCAGATTTCATACCTTCTTAGCAGCATCTAGGCTTAAAGCTTATCTAGCCAAAAGCTCAATTTACTATGGAGGAGTTAGCTTGGAGGTACATCAAGAGATATAACAAAAGCTTGGCTATAGTCAAGGTTCACTTCCTTTCAAATATCTAGGCATACCACTTGACACAAAGAAGCTATCAATAATGCAATGACAACCACTTATTGATAAAATAGTGGCTAGAATATCATCTTGGACAACAAAGAAACTATCATATGCAGGCAGAATCTAATTGGTGCAGCATGTACGTTTTAGTATTCAAGCCTATTGGGCATAGATATTCATCATCCCAGTCAAAGTTGTTAAAATAATAGAGGCTTACTGCATAAGCTACGTGTGGTCAGGAGAGAATACAATCACTAAAAAAGCTTTGGTGTCATGGGAAAAAGTCTGTGCACCTAGAGCAACTGGGGGACTCAACTTGATTAATTTAGCATTATGGAACAAGGCAGCAATCACAAAAGCAAGCTGGGAGTTGGCAAACAAGATAAACTGTGGATCAAATGGATTCATAGTTACTACATCAAGGATCAAAACTTTTCTAACATGGAAGAACCAAAGCAGGCTTCTTGGAAGATAAGAAAAATATTTGGAGAAAGAGGTAATACGGAAAGCATCAGCAACAACCAAGCCAATCAAAGAACAGTGATCAAGCAGGTTTACCTGAAACTGTTAGGTGAGCTACCTAAAGTTACATGGAAAGGTCTAATGTACCAGAATCAAGCGCGACCAAAAGCAATTTTCACAATGTGGTTGCAAATGCATGGAAGGCTTCTCCCTACTAATAGATTGAAGAAATGGAGAATACAAGTGGATGATACATGTTGCTTTTGCAGTCAAGCACTGGAAAAAAGGGATTACATCTCTGCAGAATGTACTTATGGTAGGAACATTTGGTGCAGACTCATGAAATGGTTACAAATATATCAACCAATCACATCTTCATGGTCTGAATAGCAGAACTGGATTGTACAGAAAACAAAAAGGAGAACTCAAATGACCAGAATCCTCAAAATGGTATTTGCAGAATACACATATACATTGTGGATTGAAAGAAATGCAAGGATATTTAAGAAAAAAACAGCAACATGGGATGTTATTGCAAGGAGAGTGGCATGCATGTACAAACATTAGAGCTGCGGGTTATACTCGTATCCTATGAACAAAATGTAATTACTGAGTAGTTAGTAAGAGTGAAGAATATAAATAGGAGATTAGGAGGTAGGATGATTTAGAGACAGTTGTGTTTGTTCCAGTAAGGAAGTTAGGTCGAGTTGACCTACTGATTTGTAAATATTTACTTTGGTGGTTAATAAAATAATTTAGTTACCAAAAAAAAGAAGCAGTTAAAATTCTTTCTTGAGCAAGACTCACGAAAAGTTTAGCAGAGGGAACAGATACGGGACTAATACCACAAATGGGAAATCCTAGCAAAAAGGAGAAAAATGTAAAAATATGAATAAACAAGAGAGAGAAAGGAAGAAACAATAAAGGTAAAAATTACCGTGCGTCCTTACTTTCCAGCCAAATTTTTGATAAAGGTATTTCCAGGACCTCTTCTCCATAGGTTCAACAGTTGTCGCACCTCCTTTTTACCGCGCCCGCGTGGGCGCGTGAGGGAGTTTTCTCCAATTGAAGGACAGTCGAAACGGGATTTATTTAATTATTTAAGAATTGCCACATGAGAATTTTAAGGCGTCCCAAGTCACCAATTTTAATCCCTGAATCGAGGAGAATATGACTCTGTTTATTATTCTGCGAACCAGAAATCTTGAGTAAGGAATTCTGTTAATCTGGAAGAAGGTGTTAGGCATTTCCGAATTCCGTGGCTCTAGCACGGTCGCTTTACTGTTTTTATTATTGGCTTAATTATCTTGATTTTTATTAAATATACTTTTATTACGTAATTTTACTACCGCTTATACTTATTGTGATTAAGGACCCTTCTTTGAATCGAATTACGCGTACGTATATTCGTGTTATAAATTTAAAAATGCGGAATTGTATCACGCGTACGTGTACACGATAACTTTTGATAATATATTTATTAAACAATCATTTTTTGGAAATTGTGTCGAATCAAGAAAATTTGTTTTTATTTTTTATTTTTTATAGTGAACCGCACATCTCGGTTTTTTTATGAAATTGATTTAACGCCTTTGGAAAAATCCTTTTCTTAAATATTCGCTCGAAATTGCGCGTACGCATAATCCGAATTTGCTTTTAAAAATATAATCAGGGTACACGAACGCATCCCTAATTGCGCAAAATATTTGTAATGGTTTAGGGATTTTCCACAAATTGTTTATTATATTCATATATTTTTTATGTGAAAATCATGAGAAACTCCCATTTTAGAGGCCTATAAATTCTTTGAAAAGAATTCGCAATCTATTAAAGGTTGCCCGTTGATTATAATTTCCGAGTATAAATTATATTCATTCCAACTATTCAAATTCAAAGAACAGAATAAAAATATGATTAATACTATTTTTTTTAACAAATATGACATATATATATATGCCAAAGAATAAATTGCATATGAAACTGAAAATGAATGATTCATAAAGGAAAGAAATATTTTCCAAGAATTTTCATTATTTACTAGGTGCAAATTCTATTTCTAATTACCATTGATATAAAGTGTGGCAATTTATGATTATACATCTCAACTTATTCTCATATACTCGTTTTTAATCTAATAGGCGAAATTATTTTAATTAATTATGCTTATGATTAAATGTAAGATATATATAATCAAACCGATTGGATTCTCAATTTATGAGAACCCTTGTTACTAACTTTCACATTATAACAATTCCTAGGCCATTTGTTATTTTAAGAAAGAGAACAAATCTACCTAATTGACTTAATAAAGTAATATTGCATACAACATTATTCGCCCTATTTTGACGTTTGCAAACATAGCGGAGGATACTAATGCAACTTCCAACTATTGATGTTAACCATAATCATTACTACGCCATATATGAATAAAATACAACCAATCATCATCTAGCCTTAATCCACAACCAAATAATCGAAATACACTAACCACTCATTTTCTTGATATTTCCAGAGTACTTTATACCTATCTAACAATGTCGTAAGACTTAATTAATAGCCAACTTCATGCCAAATTCCCTATCTTAACAATTCAACCATAAATGTACCTTAATGAAATTCTGGAATAGGTAATATTATTACAACACTTATATGAATTTCAAAAGAATGATCAACTGATAATTAACATGTCAAGCATACTTCTATATGAAACAACATGAAATGAAAACTGAAATTTATAATAACAAACTTAGATAAATGGAAAAATAGAACTACAATTCAAACTTCATTGATTTGTCATGCTGAATCTCTTTCCAACATAGAATTTAAGAAATAAGTACCTGGAAATGAAGGTAGAAGAAGTAAATTTTCAGCAGTTGCAGCAGTAACAAAACCAGCAGAATATACCAATAACACAGCAAGTCTGAACAAGACCCGTTAACCCAGATGAATAGTGACAGAAACTTGAAGGAAAGATTTCAGATTTTCTGACTGAATAATATCCACCAAAAAAAACAACGGACAGATTCTAGAAAGATAACATTTTTTCAGATTTTCAGTTTCTTCCTGTTTCGGATTCCTATTTCTGATTTTTTCTGTTTCTGTTTTCTTCTCTTCTTTCCTTTCTTAAAATCTGATCTAAATCTGATTTTTCCTTCTTTTTACAATCTGATCTTAAAATCTGATTTTTCCTCCTCAATTTCACACTCTCTTTTTCTCCTTTCTTTTTCTTTCTTAAAATCTTCTGTTTTTTCAGATTTTATTTTTTTCTCCTAAATAAGATTTCTTCAATCTCAAATCTGCCCAAAATCTCCTTGTTAAAATCTGATTTCCTTTTCCTTTCAAATCAGATTTTTCTCTTCCTATTTTTCTTCTGAAGGACTCCCTCTCTAAAAAAAACTCCTTTCAGTCTGTCCAGCTCCCTGTATTTATACAGGGCTGGTCCTATACAGTTTAGTGTTGGATGGACCCTTTTCTCCTTTAAAAATCAGAAAGTTTTTCCATTAAAACTACTTTTGAATAATTTAAAACTAAGTGCTATTTATCCTGTTTTTCAGCAGCCCCATTATCCCTTGTTCCCCATTATTACTTAAATTATAGCCACTATCATATTATTGAAAGCACACTATCACATTACCCTACTGTTTCATTCTAAAATAAACCTGAAATCCTTCTGTAATTACAGCCCTTAAACTAAAATCAGAATATGTTGCAAAACAGATTTTAAAGTCTGCTTTAACAGTTATAACCAGTCCTAGTATTAAAGACAGTACATCACATTTATGCACAAGAGTTGAATTAAGATAGATGATTCTCAATTGAATACTGAACCTGAATAATACCCACTAACATTACACAGAATATGCAGGATCATTTCAACTGAGATTCAAAACTGAACCAAAAAAAATAAACAAATACAGGAGCATTGTCAATATACTAACAATGCCCTGAAACTCAATGCTCAGAAATCAACACATATACAGCATTCATTTGAATTTACTGGTTTGTTAAACAAGAACTAACTGCTTAACAATAACTAATTAACTGGTTATAACAAAATAATCTATTCAAAACAGGCTATCTCAGTCAACATTTCCAAAAGCAAGATTCATAATACAACTAATCGACGAACTTAATCGAGTCGATTACACACATTGTACATAATCACAATCAACAGAAACAATTCACATTTAGAATCAAGTTGACGGGTAGGGGACAATATAACAAAATTTGACTAGAAAATTATGAAAAATTAAACAAACTAATGAAACGAACATAGAATACACATAGAATGCACATAAGAAACAGAAATTACCTCTGAACCTTTAAATTCAACTGAACTCAACTCGACTTGGATTTGGACTTTGTTTGAAATCAAACAGACCTTAGTCGAAGTATTTTCCACTGAAAATACTTCGACTAAGGTCGATTAAACCTCAATCTTTATTCAATCTGGACAGAATCCAAAAGTCTGGTATTTTTAGGGTTCTTGAAAGTTCGATTTGGGATTTACTCATTTCTGGTTAGATTCGAGGGAAACCAAAGATGTTCTAGGCACGAGGGAGGTCAGGGGGTAACTGGTGTGAGTTTGAAGTAGGTTGGGATAGGGTCAGGTTGTACTCGAATCTTCAAATGAAGATTCGAGTAGTTCTAGTATGATTCGAACCATGCAACTAACAGATCCTTGGTGAGGGAATTTAGGAGAAACTGTGGTGTTATTTTGGAGGTCATCGGAGAAGATAAGGTTTTCAGGCCAACCTTCGATTTAAGATTCGAAGAGTTGGGGCCTGATTCGAAGGAAACCAATGTTAGATCTGTGTAGAGGATGTTCAGGGGATTCTAAGGTGTTATTTTGGTGACCGGCGGCGTTGATGCCGCAGCGTTTCAGGCGGTGGGATCCTAGGGCGGCTAGGGTTAGTGGTGAGTTTGGGAACAATGATGAACAGTGAGAGGGGGGGTGTTTGGTTAGGGGCCGGGGTAGGGGTTTGGTCTTTATATAGGGGTGGGGTGGATTGATCTCATCCGTTGGATCAATTAAGATGCACGGTTGAGATCAATCCACTTAACCAAACGTCGTCGTTTGGTCTAAGTTCAGGGTCGGCCTGGATTGGGTCAAAGGGTCGGGTTACGGGTTACGGGTAAGGGTAGTGTATCTCAGCCGTTAAATTGATCTAATCTAACGGCCCTTGATGAATGATCACCAAACGACGTCGTTTGGCGTAGCTGAATTGGACCGGACATGGTCATCTGGATTGGGCTGTGGGGGGGAATTAATTCATTTGGGCCTGGATTTTAATCCAGGTCCGATTTTGTATATATATACATTTTTTTTCATTTTTTCTAATTTAAATTTCTAATTTTAATTATAAAACAATTTTAACTTCAAAAATATATTAATTACTCTATAACAATTATTTAACACATAGACAAGACATCAATCACACAGTGGAATATTTAAAATAGAACTATTGCATATTTTTTGTGATTTTATTTAAATTATCTTTTAAATGCATAATTAAATCCTATATGCATGCAATATGTATTTTATTTTATTTTTTCATTTTATTATGACAAAGTAAACACTTACGGACATAACACAAGTATTTAACACCACGCAAATTCAAAAATTACACAGTAAAAGAAATTTATTTTATTTTTTTTTGATTTATTTTGGAGTAGTTTTCGTATGGCAAAAATCACGTGCTCACAGCTGCCCCTCTTTGTGCGGAAACTCGAAGAGTTTTCGTGCAAAGATAAAGTGAGCGGATACGAGCGATTTTTGCCCGTTCAAATACTCCGTGGGAAGCATTTTTTGAAAGATTTGACCGAACCTCTGCTTCCAAGGTTTCCTACATATCCTTGGCTATAAAGGAATCAGGTTAATGTAGTTCGGGAAGTTTTGGGTAGCTGGGACTACCGTGGGACTGCGATGTTACTGCTGCTTTGTGCTGTTTTTACTACTTGCTGACCTCCTTATTACACCTTACTTCAAAGGTAATACAAAAAGCTAAACTAGACTATGGTACAGGAATTATAAAAAAAATCTTATCTAGGTCATGCCCTTGCGTTTCTTGTTGTCTTGATATCTTGGTGACTCTTGGGCATTTGGCTTATTCCGTATTCCTTTTCATTGTGTCCCGTATTTTCTTTTGGGACTCTTGTTGTTTCTCGCCAGGGATTTTGTTGGACTCCTCTGCTTTATTGATTCTAAGTGTGCTCCTTTTTCATATGAGCGGGCTTTTGATTTCAACACTTCAATTGCATTCCCTCGTTCTTCAGGTGGGTGCCTTGACTGCTTCTTTTCTTTCTTCATCCTCATTCTCCAGGTGGACGCCTGACTTCTTTTTTTCTTCATCCTCATTCTCCAGGTGGACGCCTGACTTCTTTAATTCTCATCCTCATTATCCAGGTGGACGCCTGACTTCTTCTTTTCTTCATCCTCATTCTCCAGGTGGACGCCTGACTTCTTCTTTTCTCATCCTCATTATCCAGGTGGACGCCTGACTTCTTTAATTCTCATCCTCATTATCCAGGTGGATGCCTGACTTCTTCTTTTCTTCATCCTCATTCTCCAGGTGGACGCCTAACTTCTTCTTTTCTCATCCTCATTATCCAGGTGGACGCCTGACTTCTTTAATTCTCATGCTCATTCTCCAGGTGGACGCCTGACTTATTTTTCCCTTTGTCCTCATTCTCCAGGTGGACGCCTGACTTCTTTAATTTTCATCCTCATTCTCCAGGTGGACGCTTGACTTCTTCTTTTCTTCATCCTCATTCTCTAGGTGGGCGCCTGACTTCTTCTTTTCTCATCCTCATTCTCTAGGTGGACGCCTGACTTCTTCTCTCCTTCATCCTCATTCTCCAGGTGGACGCCTGATTTCTTCTTTCCTTCATCCTCATTCTCCAGGTGGACGCCTGACTTCTTTTTTTCTCATCCTCATTCTCCAGGTGGACGCCTGACTTCTTTAATTCTCATCCTTATTCTCCAGGTGGACGCCTGAACTTCTTCTTTTCTCATCCTCATTCTCCAGGTGGACGCCTGACTTCTTCTTTTCTCATCCTCATTCTCCAGGTGGACGCCTGACTTCTTTAATTCTTCATCCTCATTCTCCAGGTGGACGCCTGACTTCTTTAATTCTCCATCCTCATTCTCCAGGTGGACGCCTGACTTCTTATTTTCGCATCCTCATTCTCCAGGTGGACGCCTGACTTCTTTAATTTTTATCCTCATTCTACAGGTGGACGCCTGACTTCTTCAATTCTTCATCCTCGTTTTCCAGGTGGACGCCTGATTTCTTCAATTCTTCATCCTCATTCTCCAGGTGGACGCCTGACTTCTTCTTTTCTCATCCTCATTCTCCAGGTGGGTGCCTGACTTCTTTAATTCTCATCCTCATTCTCCAGGTGGACGCCTGACTTATTTAATTCTTCATCCTCGTTCTCCAGGTGGACGCCTGATTTCTTCAATTCTTCATCCTCATTCTCCAGGTGGACGCCTGACTTCTTCTTTTCTCATCCTCATTCTCCAGGTGGACGCCTGACTTCTTTAATTCTCATCCTCATTCTCCAGGTGGACGCCTGACTTCTTTAATTCTTCATCCTCGTTCTCCAGGTGGACGCCTGATTTCTTCAATTCTTCATCCTCATTCTCCAGGTGGACGCCTGACTTCTTCTTTTCTCATCCTCATTCTCCAGGTGGACGCCTGACTTCTTTAATTCTTTACCAGGTATTTCCTGACACAAATATTGTATTTGCCCCTGTTTTCAAAGAAAACTTCGTTAGTATAAGGCAGGGTGGTTGACTGGGGTATTCTTGCCGATGGTGATGCTTCTCTTCTTCTCTCTTTATTGCCTTGGAATGGTTGAAAAGACTGTTTTGTCCTTGTAATTGATTCTTGACTATAGGATTCCCCTCTGTATGTTTTCCTTCAAAACCTTTTAACTGTAATCATATGTCCCTTCTGACTTTGCTGATCCACTTTTGATTTCACCTTTCTTACACCCATATTTTTATCTCCCACCTTTCGTGGCTGTATTTTGTAACCTTGAATCTTGGTAGTATACCTTGACATTCCTTCTTATTTGTTTGGAATAAAACTTATCTCAAAGCTTTTAGAAAGTAAGATTATTAGTAACGAAATATGCTGATTTCGACAATTATAGAATGAAAAGAAAAATCCAAATTTTGGATGACTGTTGGAAAAGGAATAAGGGACTTATCTGATTGGAATTACTGGCACCAATGATCAGGGTATGCATTTTGGATTAATCAACCCAGTCTTTTAATCAATCTCCTTTCAATTGTCTCAAGGGGTTTTCATCGATAAACTTTCCTCATTTTTCACTTCTTCACTTCCTTTTCGCCTTATGGTGCCTACGAAGGTTTTCACCAATAAGACTCTCTCATTTTACTTTTCTCTCAACTTCCGTCGCCTTATGGTGCCCGTGTGGGTTTTCACCTATAAGACTCTCTCATTTTTACTTTCTTTTCTTGTTTGTACCAGAGTATTATGAACCATCTTCATTTGCTTGTCTCAGCATTTTTCTAAGATTGATCGAAAGGTCTTTTGGTATGGGGTTAGAAATGGAAAAGGTATTAAAAGCTAAACAGTTCTTGGTATGGGTTAAAAATTACAACTCTTGGAATCTTTCTCTTATTTGCAATATAGTTTCTCTGCCCCAGTTTTTTGATTGGGGTTGCTTGACATAACTTTTTGTGCACATTATGTATATTGTGCACCCTATGACCGAGCCGTGAGGCGCCTACGTATCCTTCTTTGAGGAATCAGGTCAAACGTAGTTCACTAATGATAGTGATTTTATATATATATTTTTATTGCTTCCATAAATGATAGTGATTTTTTTTTATATTTTTTTTTATTGCTTCCAAGAGGGGGTAGGAAAGAAACAAGTATGGCTCAAAGGGGGGAAACAAAGGGTATAGTGTTTGGATAGCAGAATAAATGGCCTTTGTCATTCCAATCTTCGAAATAATGCTAAATACAAACATTCAAAATTTTATGCATAATATCTCTTTACCGCGTCAGAATTGATCGCCATATCTATGCATTTGCCTTCAATATCTTTTAAACATAGTGCACCATTCGATAATACTCTGGTCACAATGAATGGTCCTTGCCAATTAGGGGCAAATTTGCCTTTTGCCTCGACCTGATGTGGAAGAATACGTTTCAGCACATGCTGACCTACTTCAAACTTCCGGGGACGCACCTTTTTGTTGTATGCTCTTTCTATTCTTCTTTGATATAATTGACCATGACATACTGCGGCCAATCGTTTTTCATCAATCAAGTTTAACTGTTCCAGACGGGTTTTGACCCATTCATCATCATCAATCTTTGCTTCGACGATGATCCGAAGGGAAGGAATCTCAACTTCTGCGGGAATTACTGCTTCAGTGCCGTATACCAACAAATAAGGAGTTGCTCCTACTGAAGTGCGAACAGTAGTGCGGTATCCCAATAATGCAAATGGTAATTTTTCATGCCATTGTTTTGAACCTTCTATCATTTTCCGAAGTATCTTCTTTATGTTTTTGTTGGCTGCTTCTACTGCTCCATTCGCCTTGGGCCGATATGGGGTAGAGTTACGATGTGTAATCTTAAACTGTTGACATACTTCCTTCATTAAGTTGCTGTTAAGATTAGCACCGTTATCTGTGATGATCACCTTCGGGATTCCGAATCGACATATGATATTTGAATGGACAAAATCGACCACAGCTTTCTTGGTCACTGATTTGAATGTCTTGGCCTCAACCCATTTGGTAAAATAATCAATAGCTACCAGAATGAACATGTGCCCAATGGATGCTGTCAGCTCAATTGGTCCAATCACATCCATGCCCCAGGCAACGAAGGGCCATGGTGCCGACATTGTGTGCAACTCGGATGGTGGAGAATGAATCAAATCTCCGTGTATTTGGCATTGATGACACTTGCGCACAAAACTGATACAATCTCGGAGGATTTTCTTTGCCAATACATATCCACTCATGTGGGGTCCGCAAACTCCTGAATGTACTTCAGACATGACAGCTGCAGCTTGTCTGGCATCTATGCATCTTAATAATCCAAGATCTGGTGTTCTTTTATACAAAACTCCTCCGCTTAAGAAGAATCCATTTGCCAATAGCCTAATGGTCCTCTTTTGATCTCCTGTGGCTTGTGCGGGATATATCCCCATCCTGATATACTCCTTGATGTCGTGGAACCATGGTTCACCATCAAATTCTTCTTCAACCATATTGCAATAAGCGTGCTGATCGTGGACTTGAATATGTATTGGATCTACATAAGCTTTGTCCGGATGGTGCAACATTGATGCCAGGGTAGCCAATGCATCGGCAACCTCATTATGGATTCTTGGAATATGTTGGAATTCCACTGATTGAAACCGCTGACAAAGATCATGTAGACATTGTCGGTATGGTATGAGCTTCAAGTCTCGGGTTTCCCATTCTCCTTGAATTTGATGTACCAAAAGATCTGAATCTCCCATGACTAAGATTTCTCGGATACCCATGTCTGCGGCTAGCCTTAACCCCAAAATACAAGCTTCATATTCAGCCATATTATTGGTGCAATGAAATCGCAATTGAGCCGTAACAGGATAGTGATGCCCTGTTTCAGAAATGATTACAGCTCCTATTCCGACTCCTTTCATGTTAGCGGCTCCATCGAAGAAAAGTTTCCAGCCAGGCTTTTCAATTCGCTCCACCTCGTCGATATGCATTGTTTCTTCGTCAGGAAAATAAGTTTTCAACGGCTCATATTCCTCATCGACCGGGTTTTCGGCTAAATGATCAGCCAGTGCTTGAGCCTTCATTGCAGTTTAAGTCACATAGATGATGTCGAATTCTGTGAGCAATATCTGCCACTTTGCAAGTCTTCCCGTTGGCATAGGCTTTTGAAAAATGTATTTCAATGGATCCAACCGAGAAATGAGGTAAGTAGTGTAGGATGACAAATAGTGTTTCAATTTTTGAGCTACCCATGTTAGGGCGCAACATGTCTTTTCCAAATGAGTATACTTAACCTCATAAGCTGTGAACTTCTTGCTAAGGTAGTAGATGGCCTGTTCTTTTCTGCCAGTGAGGTCATGTTGCCTCAATACACAACCAAATGAATTTTCCAAAACCGTCAAGTAAAGAATCAAAGGTCTTCCTGGCTCTGGTGGGACCAACACGGGTGGGTTTGACAAGTACCCTTTTATTTTATTGAACGCTTCTTGACACTCATCGATCCATTTGACCGCAACATCCTTTTTTAACAATTTGAAAATTGGCTCACAAGTTGTTGTGAGCTGAGCAATAAACCTGCTGATGTAATTTAACCTTCCCAACAAACTCATTACTTCAGTTTTGTTTCTTGGAGGTGGCAGTTCTTGGATGGCTTTGATCTTTGATGGGTCTAGCTCGATGCCTCGTCGACTGACTATGAATCCCAGCAACTTTCTAGATGGAACTCCAAATGCGCACTTGGCAGGGTTAAGCTTGAGGTTGTACCTGCGAAGTCTTAAGAAGAACTTCCTCAAATCCCCAACGTGGTTGGCCTGATGCTTTGATTTTATGATCACATCGTCCACGTATACCTCAATCTCCTTGTGTATCATATCATGAAACACTGTGGTCATTGCTCTCATATAGGTTGCTCCGGCGTTCTTTAAACCGAATGGCATTACCCAGTAGCAATAAGTTCCCCATGGTGTGATGAATGCCGTCTTTTCTGCATCTTCTTCATCCATTAGAATTTGATGATACCCGGCATAACAATCCACGAAAGACCCTATATCATGCTTGGCACAATTGTCGATCAAAATATGGATATTAGGTAATGGGAAATTATCCTTTGGACTTGCTTTGTTGAGATTGCGATAGTCGACGCATACTCTAATTTTGCCGTCTTTCTTTGGTACAGGAACGATATTAGCCAACCAAACAGGATATCGAGTGACTCGAATGACCTTTGCTTCCAATTGTTTGGTGATTTCTTCCTTAATTCTCACACTCATGTCAGGCTTGAATTTTCTCAGCCTCTGCTTGACAGGAGGCACCGTTGGATCGGTGGGCAATTTGTGAACCACTAAATCAGTACTCAGTCCCGGCATGTCGTCATACGACCATGCAAAAACATCTTTGATTTCTATGAGTGCTTTAATTAACTCCTCTCGGATCTTTGGTTCGAGATGGACACTTATTTTAGTTTCTCGGATATTACTCGTGTCCCCTATATTGATGTCCTCGGTATCACTCAAGTTAGGTTTGATTTTTTCCTCGAAGTGAATTAACTCTTTACTAATCTCTTCAAAAACCTCATCTTCATCATATTCTGATTCATAATCACAATATATTTCTTGAATTAATATTTCGGAACCAGATTGATTTTTAAGACTGGGCCGAGGATTCCTCATGCATGCCATATCACTAGAGCCAGCGTAAAAAGAACTGTACAGGAAAGAAAAAAAAGAAAAGAAAACTATTAGGAATGATAATAAAAGGGAAACTGCTTTTTATTGGATAATGAAAGATAACAAGGTTTTGCACACTTCAAACAAACTGTAAGATAAGCTTTGGGATTACAACCCTGAAGTAACCCAAACAAACTGAAAGAAAATCAAAATAAACTACCAAGACTCCTTTCGAATTGGGAGAGGAGTGGCTTTCCAATTACTGAGCTTTGTTTCTGGCCCAACGAATTGAACCTCTGCGTTGCTACGCCCTTCTCCGCTTTCCAACATATTCACATCACTAAACAATTTCTCGAACCTTTCAATTAATTCCTCCTCAGGATTGACCCGGGATTTAGGAATTGCTGTTATCGGGCGATTTTTAGCACCGGTCTTGACAAAAGACTTTGACAGATGTGGGACTGGTTTTGGAAGAACCCATGCTTGGTGTTTCAGCTTCCTAGCTCTTATCACGTCATTGGCAGTGGGTATGAACCCCAAACCGAATGTTCCCCAGTTCTCGGGGAGAGATACTGGTTGTATAATTCCTTGCAAAGATAAACCCAGACCTTTGCCGGGTATAAAGCCATTCTTTAACATTTCATAAGCTACCATGACTGATGCAGAGGATATCTTTGGATTTGGAAGGTATTTCCCCTATGGAATTTTCTCTATCGACACTGTGTCGGTCACTTGGTATACCCATGGTCCCTGGTCATTTTCTGTTCCCTCGATCGGTACAATGGTACTGCTGTGAGCATTTAAACTTTCTTCTCCATGCACGACTACTTCTTGATGATCCCGTTCAAACTTGACAGCCTGATGTAGTGTTGACGGGACTGCTTTAGCAGCATGGATCCATGGTCGACCCAACAACAAGTTGTAAGAAACAGTTATATCCAACACTTGGAATTCCATTGTGAATTCAACTGGCCCTATTGTTATTTCCAACACTATGTCGCCAAATGAATCTCTGCTTCCACCGTCAAATCCCCGTACGCAAATACTATTTTTCTGGATCCTCTCCTCTTTATTTTTTAATTTGCTTAAAGTGGAGAGAGGGCAGATATTTGCACTTGACCCATTGTCAACCAATACCCGGGTTACTATGGAGTTTTCACATTTCACGGTGAGGTAAAGAGCTCTGTTGTGATCAGTACCTTCCACAGGTAATTCGTCATCAACAAATGTAATTATGTTCGTCTCAAAGATTCTGTTGGCTATTTTTCCCAAATGATTTACAGAGATCTTTTCAGGAACATGAGCCTCATTCAAGATTTTCATCAAAGCCAGATGGTGCTCCTCTGAATGGATCAGTAATGACAATAATGAAATTTGAGCGGGGGTCTTCTTTAATTGATCCACAACAGAATAATCATGGAGTTTCATTTTTCTTAAAAACTCCTCCGCTTCTTCTTCCGTCACAGCTCTCTTTGTTGGCGTTGGATTATTTTTAGTTTTTCTTAACTCTTCGGGAGTAAAATATCTTCCCGAACGAGTCAAGCCTTGCACCTCACACACTTCTTCCTTGATTTCTTTTCCCTTGTACATTACAGTCAACCGTTCATAGTTCCATGGGATGGCTTTGTTGTTGATGATCGGCAGCTGGATTACAGGTGCAATAATAACCCGATCTGTACGGGCTCCTTCCACAAATACAATGGGTTTGTTAGCAACCCCTGGTACTATCACTTTCGGCCTTTCTTGTTTTGCAGCAACTTTGCTCGATGATCCCTCATCGACTATCATAGATGGTTCATCACCATTTTTGTTCTGCTTAGACACCGGCTTCTCCTCTATCAACTGCTTATCTGGCTTGGTTTCATGAGACTTGATCATCATGACAGTTTGTGACGGCTTCTTTGTCTCCCCATCAGCTTGTATGATTTCTATCATATTAGCCTCTTGATGGGCTGGCATTGGATTTCTATTGATATTTGGGGCTTCGGGGGTTTGAACCTCGATTTTATTAGCATCAATCAGCTCTTGTATTGCATTTTTCAAATGCCAGCATTTCTCCGTATCATGGCCTGGTGCACCGGAGCAATATTCACAGCTAATGGTGTAATCCAGATTCTTTGGAGGAGGATTGGGTAGCTTGGATTGTATTGGTCTCAGCATGTCTAGCTGTCTCAACCTGTGGAACAGACTAGTGTAAGACTCTCCCAATGGAGTGTAAGTTTTCTTTTTTCTGTTCCCTTTCTCCCCTGAATGCGGGCCTAGGCCTGAAACCTGGTCCGGGATAGGCTCGTGGGTAAGTATTTGGTGTGACAGGAGCACGCCAATTGGTGTGAACAGGTGGCTGATTGTATGCTTGAGCATGGTTAATGGAAAAATGAGGTTCTGAAGGGTGATAGTAGTGTTGGGATGAATCATGGTGGTAAGCTGATTGGCGAGGTCGTTGTTGATTATAGTAAAGCGGTGAACCTCTGGGTCCCGACCAAATTCCTGAATCAACTACTGCTGCTTCCTCCCTCTTCTTTCTTCCGATTCCTCCTACCCCGCCTTGAATAGCTTGAGTAGTTGCCTTAATTGCTGAATAGCTCATGATTTTATTTGTCTTGAGGCCTTCTTCCACCATACCTCCCATCTTCACTACTTCGTTGAATGATTTCCCAACCGCTGAAACCAAGTGGGCATAGTAAGTCGGTTCCAAGGCTTGGAGGAAGTAGTCTACCATTTCGCTCTCCTTCATAGGAGGATCCACTCTTGCTGCCTGTTCTCTCCACCGAAAACCATACTCTCTGAAACTTTCATTATGTTTCTTCTCAAATTTTGTCAAAGATAATCGATCTAGGATGATTTCCAGATTGTATTGGAAATGGTATGCGAATGCCTGTGCCAGGTCATCCCAGGTGTACCATCTTCCATGGTCCTGGCGTGTATACCACTCCAAAGCTGATCCGCTTAAACTTTGACTGAAGTAAGCCATCAATAATTCATCCTTTCCCCCAGCTCCTCGCATTTTGCTACATAAACCCCTTAAGTGGGCTACTGGGTCGTCATGCCCGCTGTATAGGTCAAATTTGGGCATCTTGAAGCCAACTGGCAATTGTACATTGGGGAATAAGCATAAATCTTTGTATGCTACACTGACTTGCCTGCCTAATCCTCGCATGTCTCTGAACGATTGTTCTAGACTCTTGACCTTCCTGAACATCTCTTCTTGTTCAACATTTTTAGTTGGCTTGTCAATTTCGGTTGGGAGATCAAAACGAGGAGTAGTTGAATGATTTTCGAAAGCTTTGAGGGTGGGCTCCGGGGGGCAATATTGGTTGTCCTGGGCCTGGAATGTAGGCTCACTAGGAGATTTGTGGAATGTAGCAAGGGGAGGTTCTACGAAAACAGGAGTCATAGGTGGAGGAAAATATGGAACGGGTTTCGGAGGTGGAGACTGCGGTGTCTGAGAGGTGGTGCCTCGGTAGTGCTGGTAAATGGGGAAGTTTGGGGATAATTCAGTGGTGATATTATCCTGAGTTTGGGTCATTGATGGAGCAGGGTTATTTGGGTAAGATGGGGGTAGCTGTCCTGTAGACCAGGATTGGTACATCTCAGCCATTTGCTGCTTGAGCTAAAACATCTCTTCTTTCATTTTCCCGACATCCATCTCCTCTAGTTCCATACCTGTGTCAACATCTGGGATAGACATACTTTCGGGTATTGGTCCTTTTGATCTTGTGTGATAGTGATAATATGCCAGTATACTCTTTAGAGAAACTAACTGCTTTGAATTCTGGAAATGAACAAACTTGTTAGTTTTGAGAGTTTAACACATATATAATCACACGTTGAGATGCAATGCTCCTAGACAAATAATCCCTTTCTATTATGCATTTGCTCGGCTGCTTGTGTCGTCCCAGCTTTCTTGAAATTTTTATTGTTATTCACTTTTATTTATTATATATATCTTTTATTGTGGTGGTCGAATCTTAGAGATTGCCTACGTATCATGTCTTACATGAATCAGACCTTGCGTAGTTCGGACTAAAGGCAATCACTTTTATTCATTACACAAAGATGGAATTACATTTGAAAACTTTAAGAAAATGGCTTGAAACACATACACTTAAATCAAAATAAAAGATACAATTCTTAACACCTCACAACATGCCCCACTTTCCACTTTTGTTGTCAAATATTGGATTATCTGCTCAATGTGGGGCTTGACCTGGATGGCCTCCCAGCGTACGATACATCCTTTCCAACTCCATTGCTAGATGACGAGCAAAAGTGGGTGCATGCTCTATAAACCTTTCATAATCCATTCCTTGGCAGTTTACATAAATTTGAGATGTGAAGACTGCTAAGTCGTGGATTTGTGCCCTGAAACCTTGGAGACGTTGGTCTTGGTCTTGCAATTGCTGCTGACGAGTGGTGGCTATATCTCTGACACGGTTTTCACGATCTAGAGCTGATTCTAACAGAGCTCGGAGTCTAGCCTGCTCTAATCTTGCTTGCGATCTTTCCCTGTCGAGGTCTGCTTGTTGATGTTCTCTGTTGCATCTTCTTGCCTCTTCTAGTTGTGCACGAAGCTGGTCTTCTGATCGCATCCAATAGTCTTTTTCCTTCTTGAATTGTGCCTTGTCTTTTTCGGATTGCCTATCTTGGCGTTCCTTGTTAGATCTGGCTTCTTCGTTTAATTGTTGGATCCTTTCTTTTGCTTTGCTCAACGCCCTTTCGTTTTCCGCAAGAATGGAATCATAATCTTGCATTCTTTCAAAGAGATTGGCGATGGTTTTTTGATCCTTCCAGCTCCTCTTTGGCATTTCAGAAACTCTTTTCATTTTTTGGAATCGATCATGAAGACTTTCATTCTCACAAGCTAGACTCTTTTTCTCGCCTTCGGCTTCTTGTGCTTGCAAATCTTTCTCCAAACTGAGGCTTCTTAGATTTTCTTTTAGGGCATGGATAGTTGCTTTGTGCCCTTTTTCCTTTTCTCCCCAGATCAACCGTTCTTGGATTTTATCATTGAAGTTTTGAACATGGGGTCTTTTTGTTGGCCTTCTTAGCTCAGGCTCTGGTACATCATCCACGCGAGACCGTTTTTCAAACCACCTTGCATATCCAGGATTTATCTCACCCTTTGTAGCGTCTGGGACTTGAGTATCACTTTTCAAGTATCGGCATCCATTCCACATATGCTGAAGTAGAGCCTCGGGAATAGTGGCTTCTGGGTGTAATTCGATTACTTACACACTCAAATCTTCATTATCAGGAACTATTTAATATCTCCCTAATTGCCTTAGGACTCTCAGTGGTGCATACAGTTGAATGCTTCTCAATCCCAATAGTAGTAGATAACTATTTGAGGCTGACATGTGTATTACTTCCCTCATCGGGAGCCATCCCAGAGTCCATTCAATTTGATTTGCCGTTAAAGCCTTTAGATGAGATACCCATGCTTCTATCCCTTCTGGAGCCTGATAATTTTTTGTTCTTTCCTCATAGCTCTTGATGCAATTATCATTGTTTGACCCATACTGTATGATCTTGGGCTGTTGTTGGAGATGCTCCATCACCCACATTTGCAACAAAATTTTGCATCCTTCGAAGACCTTTGCTCCTGATTTACATAAAGTCAAAGCTCGATAAATGTCTGATAGAATGATGGGGACAAAGGTGTGATTTTCTTTGGTGGTGAGGATTTGCACAATTTTTGCGGTGCAAATATCAATTGTTCGCTCTTTGTTTGGAAAGATCATGACTCCTAGAAAAGCCACCATGAAAGCAAAGCGACGGTGAATCTGCCAAGTGTCTTTGTTTTGCTTATTGGTAAGGCCTTTCTCATGAATTTCGAACCCATCTGACTTTCCGAACCTTGAATACAAAAAGTTGAAGGGACAACATCCATTGATGACATTGTTTTTCCTGATTTGACTGCTGATGTTCAGAAGACCGAAGAATTGATGTACCGAAGGAGCCTTTGTGAATATCAAGCTTTGATTTCTTAAACTTCCGTCAAAACCAGCATATCCAGCTATCTCCTCTAATGTAGGAGTAAGCTCGAAGTCAGAGAAACGAAAGACATTGTGAACAAGGTCCCAAAGAGTTACTAGTGTCGCAATCAGATCATCACGAGGTTTGACTTTCATAATGTCCGTGAGATTTCCCAAATGCTTGACGACCCATTTTTGACCGTCTTCGCCTAAATCATACCACCACATTTGAAGTTGAAATAGAAATTCTTCTGTACTCGTGGACGAGGGGCTTTGTGTGGTGCTCATTTTGTATCTGAAATTTAATTTTAATAAAGTCAAAATTCATTTTGAAAATTTATACTAAAAAAAAATCATTTTCGAATTTTTTATTTATTTATTAGATACCTTTATTTTAAGATTTAAAACTATTTTTCTTTTTTTGAAATTTTTTATTTTTTTTTTAAAAAAAACAACAACCCATTTTATTCCTCTCTTCTCACCATGATTTCATTTAAGCTGGTCAACAAGCATGTTCGAGGCTAATGAATGCACAAATAGCAAGTAGGATGCATCATGATGGTCTTTTTATTTCGGGTTCACCTGTCCTAGACAGACCCAACCCCTGTGTTGAGTCTCCAAGGTCAAATGTGTATGATGCAAATAGACGTTCCTACTAGGGATCCGGTACATGGCTGAGTTATTCTAAGTGTAAAACCTTAGGTTGATTGTTCTAAACCTGGCTTACCCAAACGGACAGTTTGAGCCGAAGCGGGGGCAACGTACCGGGAGCACGAAAGTCTGCCCGGCCTAGTTACTTGTCCCAACTCCGTCTTATTTGGTATGACTTTAACAGAAAGGTGGGTCACGCGCACGTGTACACCATAAATTCAGAAGACTCAGAAAGAAGGGGGTTTCGTAGCAGTTGTATATATTCACAATTCAAATAATATTAAAGCGGTAAAAAACAACATTTAGCATATTAGCATATAAACAGTTGAAAATCATATAGTAAATAAAGCCAATTAACACAGATATTTTAAGCTCAAATTCTTTAAACCCTGAACCAATGGTTCTGGGTTACAATAGGAAGTTGTCCCCAGCAGAGTCGCCAGAGCTGTCGCACCTCCTTTTTACCGCGCCCGCGTGGGGTAGTTTTCTCCAATTGAAGGACAGTCGAAACGGGATTTATTTAATTATTTAAGAGTCGCCACCTGAGAATTTTAAGGCGTCCCAAGTCACCAATTTTAATCCCTGAATCGAGAAGAATATGACTCTGTTTATTATTCTGCAAACCAGAAATCCTCAGTAAGGAATTCTGTTAATCCAGAAGAAGGTGTTAGGCATTTCCGAATTCCGTGGCTCTAGCACGGTCGCTTAACTGTTTTTATTATTGGCTTAATTATCTTGATTTTTATTAAATATACTTTTATTACGTAATTTTACTACCGCTTATACTTATTGTGATTAAGGACCCTTCTTTGAATCGAATTACGCGTACGTATATTCGTGTTATAAATTTAAAAATGCGGAATTGTGTCACGCGTACATGTACACGATAACTTTTGATAATATATTTATTAAACAATCATTTTTTCGAAATTGTGTCGAATCAAGAAAATTTTTTTTTTTTATAGTGAACCGCACATCTCGGTTTTTTTATGAAATTGATTTAACGCCTTTGGAAAAATCCTTTTCTTAAATATTCGCTCAAAATTGCGCGTACGCATAATCCGAATTTGCTTTTAAAAATATAATCAGGGTACACGAACGCATCCCTAATTGCGCAAAATATTTGTAATGGTTTAGGGATTTTCCACAAATTGTTTATTATATTCATATATTTTTTATGTGAAAATCATGAGAAACTCCCATTTTAGAGGCCTATAAATTCTTTGAAAAGAATTCGCAATCTATTAAAGGTTGCCCGTTGATTATAATTTCCGAGTATAAATTATATTCATTCCAACTATTCAAATTCAAAGAACAGAATAAAAATATGATTAATACTATTTTTTTAACAAATATGACATATATATATATGCCAAAGAATAAATTGCATATGAAACTGAAAATGAATGATTCATAAAGGAAGGAAATATTTTCCAAGAATTTTCATTATTTACTAGGTGCAAATTCTATTTCTAATTACCATTGATATAAAGTGTGGCAATTTATGATTATACATCTCAACTTATTCTCATATACTCGTTTTTAATCTAATAGGCGAAATTATTTTAATTAATTATGCTTATGATTAAATGTAAGATATATATAATCAAACCGATTGGATTCTCAATTTATGAGAACCCTTGTTACTAACTTTCACATTATAACAATTCCTAGGCCATTTGTTATTTTAAGAAAGAGAACAAATCTACCTAATTGACTTAATAAAGTAATATTGCATACAACATTATTCGCCCTATTTTGACGTTTGCAAACATAGTGGAGGATACTAATGCAACTTCCAACTATTGATGTTAACCATAATCATTACTACGCCATATATGAATAAAATACAACCAATCATCATCTAGCCTTAATCCACAACCAAATAATCGAAATACACTAACCACTCATTTTCTTGATATTTCCAGAATACTTTATACCTATCTAACAATGTCGTAAGACTTAATTAATAGCCAACTTCATGCCAAATTCCCTATCTTAACAATTCAACCATAACTGTACCTTAATGAAATTCTGGAATAGGTAATATTATTACAACACTTATATGAATTTCAAAAGAATGATCAACTGATAATTAACATGTCAAGCATACTTCTATATGAAACAACATGAAACGAAAACTGAAATTTATAATAACAAACTTAGATAAATGGAAAAATAGAACTACAATTCAAGCTTCATTGATTTGTCATGCTGAATCTCTTTCCAACATAGAATTTAAGAAATAAGTACCTGGAAATGAAGGTAGAAGAAGTAAATTTTCAGCAGTTGCAGCAGTAACAAAACCAGCAGAATATACCAATAACACAGCAAGTCTGAACAAGACCCGTTAACCCAGATGAATAGTGATAGAAACTTGAAGGAAAGATTTCAGATTTTCTGACTGAATAATATCCACCAAAAAAACAAACAACGGACAGATTCTAGAAAGATAACATTTTTTCAGATTTTCAGTTTCTTCCTGTTTCGGATTCCTATTTCTGATTTTTTCTGTTTCTGTTTTCTTCTCTTCTTTCCTTTCTTAAAATCTGATCTAAATCTGATTTTTCCTTCTTTTTACAATCTGATCTTAAAATCTGATTTTTCCTCCTCAATTTCACACTCTCTTTTTCTCCTTTCTTTTTCTTTCTTAAAATCTTCTGTTTTTTCAGATTTTATTTTTTTCTCCTAAATCAGATTTCTTCAATCTCAAATCTGCCTAAAGTCTCCTTGTTAAAATCTGATTTCTTTTTCCTTTCAAATCAGATTTTTCTCTTCCTATTTTTCTTCTTCCTATTTTTTCTTCTTCCTATTTTTCTTCTGAAGGACTCCCTCTCTAAAAAAAACTCCTTTCAGTCTGTCCAGCTCCCTGTATTTATACAGGGCTGGTCCTATACAGTTTAGTGTTGGATGGACCCTTTTCTCCTTTAAAAATCAGAAAGTTTTTTCATTAAAACTACTTTTGAATAATTTAAAACTAAGTGCTATTTATCCTATTTTTCAGCAGCCCCATTATCCCTTGTTCCCCATTATTACTTAAATTATAGCCACTATCATATTATTGAAAGCACACTATCACATTACCCTATTGTTTCATTCTAAAATAAACCTGAAATCCTTCTGTAATTACAGCCCTTAAACTAAAATCAGAATATGTTGTAAAACAAATTTTAAAGTTTGCTTTAACAGTTATAACCAGTCCTAGTATTAAAGACAGTACATCACATTTATGCACAAGAGTTGAATTAAGATAGATGATTCTCAATTGAATACTGAACCTGAATAATACCCACTAACATTACACAGAATATGCAGGATCATTTCAACTGAGATTCAAAACTGAACCAAAAAAATAAACAAATACAGGAGCATTGTCAATATACTGACAATGCCCTGAAACTCAATGCTCAGAAATCAACACATATACAGCATTCATTTGAATTTACTGGTTTGTTAAACAAGAACTAACTGCTTAACAATAACTAATTAACTGGTTATAACAAAATAATCTATTCAAAACAGGCTATCTCAGTCAACATTTCCAAAAGCAAGATTCATAATACAACTAATCGACGAACTTAATCGAGTCGATTACACACATTGTACATAATCACAATCAACAGAAACAATTCACATTTAGAATCAAGTTGACGGGTAGGGGACAGTATAACAAAATTTGACTAGAAAATTATGAAAAATTAAACAAACTAATGAAACGAACATAGAATACACATAGAATGCACATAAGAAACAGAAATTACCTCTGAACCTTTAAATTCAACTGAACTCAACTCGACTTGGATTTGGACTTTGTTTGAAATCAAACAGACCTTAGTCGAAGTATTTTCCACTGAAAATACTTCGACTAAGGTCGATTAAACCTCAATCTTTATTCAATCTGGACAGAATCCAAAAGTCTGGTATTTTTAGGGTTCTTGAAAGTTCGATTTGGGATTTACTCATTTCTGGTTAGATTCGAGGGAAACCAAAGATGTTCTAGGCACGAGGGAGGTCAGGGGGTAACTGGTGTGAGTTTGAAGTAGGTTGGGATAAGGTCAGGTTGTACTCGAATATTTAAATGAAGATTCGAGTAGTTCCAGTATGATTCGAACCATGCAACTAACAGATCCTTGGTGAGGGAATTTAGGAGAAACTGTGGTGTTATTTTGGAGGTCATCGGAGAAGATAAGGTTTTCAGGCCAACCTTCGATTTAAGATTCGAAGAGTTGGGGCCTGATTCGAAGGAAACCAATGTTAGATCTGTGTAGAGGATGTTCAGGGGATTCTAGGGTGTTATTTTGATGACCGGCGGCGTTGATGCCGCCGGGTTTCAGGCGGTGGGATCCTAGGGCGGCTAGGGTTAGTGGTGAGTTTGGGAACGATGATGAACAGTGAGAGGGGGGGGTGTTTGGTTAGGGGCCGGGGTAGGGGTTTGGTCTTTATATAGGGGTGGGGTGGATTGATCTCATCCGTTGGATCAATTAAGATGCACGGTTGAGATCAATCCACTTAACCAAACGTCGTCATTTGGTCTAAGTTCAGGGTCGGCCTGGATTGGGTCAAAGGGTCGGGTTACGGGTTACGGGTAAGGGTAGTGTATCTTAGTCGTTAAATTGATCTAATCTAACGGCCCTTGATGAATGATCACCAAACGACGTCGTTTGGCGTAGCTGAATTGGACCGGACATGGTCATCTGGATTGGGCCATGGGGAGGAATTAATTCATTTGGGCCTGGATTTTAATCCAGGTCCGATTTTGTATATATATACATTTGTTTTTCATTTTTTCTAATTTAAATTTCTAATTTTAATTATAAAACAATTTTAACTTCAAAAATATATTAATTACTCTATAACAATTATTTAACACATAGATAAGACATCAATCACACAGTGGAATATTTAAAATAGAACTATTGCATATTTTTTGTGATTTTATTTAAATTATCTTTTAAATGCATAAATAAATCCTATATGCAGGCAATATGTATTTTATTTTATTTTTTCATTTTATTATGACAAAGTAAACACTTACGGACATAACACAAGTATTTAACACCATGCAAATTCAAAAATTACACAGTAAAAGAAATTTATTTTATTTTTTTGATTTATTTTGGAGTAGTTTTCGTAAGGCAAAAATCACGTGCTCACAACAGTCAACATCTTTTCTACCCGATCACGTAAATTGGAAATTTCATCAAAACTTCCATGGATGCTAAAAGGTCGGGTATTTTATTATAATAAAGTCTTTTGAGATATTACAAAAACAAAAGAGAAAAACTTACATGCGAAATTCCATTTCTCTGGGAAATGCATGTTTTCTTTGCCACTAACCCACTAGTTGGAGTAGAAACAAAACGAGCATACCGACCACGACCTTGATCATCTTTAGGGCTAACCAAAACTCTCTTACTTCTAGCCACGAGAGAAAAGCCACATTCACGAAATAGCTTAGAGGAGTATAAGTGAAGCAAACTCCGAAAAGTAAAAGGCACGAAAACCAGTCCTGCCAAATAACGAAGGCCTGCAATAGCCCTCCATACTATAGGGCTAATTTGGTCAAGACATACGTTGAAATAACGGCAAAACTCAAGGATCACTAGATCAATAGGGGGTTTGAACCCTAAAGTGAAAAGATAGGTATAGACGAAAGAGAAACCAGCATGGTAAGAAGTAATTCTCTGGTTGGCACCAGGAACTAAAATTGGAAAATTAAGTTTCCAATAGCATTCTCTTCGAATAAGAGAAAGAAGGCC
This sequence comes from Nicotiana tabacum, assembly GCF_000715075.1. Classification (NCBI taxonomy): domain Eukaryota; kingdom Viridiplantae; phylum Streptophyta; class Magnoliopsida; order Solanales; family Solanaceae; genus Nicotiana; species Nicotiana tabacum. Next base: position 15,903,084 of record NC_134085.1, read on the forward strand.
AGTAGTAATCAAAATTGGGTAAAGGTCTTCGAACAAGATAAAGAAGACCAGTAGTAATCAAACTTGGTTTGTTATTGATTCACGATCAGTTACAAAGGAAAACTCTTGAGGAACAATTTCTGCAACTGTAGGTTCATAAATAGTTTCAGTTGAATATCTATTTCTAGAAGAAGTTCTAGGGGTTATAGGAGCCCTAAGTCTAGAGGAAGATGGATTAGTAGCACTACTTTGAGAAGAGGAAAACAGTTAAATATAGAACCAAGACTACGCAGCCTACCACCCCTTCTACTTTTAGTGGGAGCATTAGAAGAAACAAACACGTCAATAATTACAACCTTACAGGGATCTGGGGAACACGTGATTGTCAAAAGAAGAATAGGAAAGAATGCAGAAGAGTGTAAAGCAAAAAGACTGAGGTGAATATGAAAGAAGAAAGACTTCAAGAAATCAAAAAAGAGCGGAGTATTTATAAGAAAGGTCATTATGAAGCGTTATAATAGAACTGTCACTTCGTGACTGATGCAGCTACAGAAAATCCCTAAAAAGCATTGAGGAACTGCATAACCAATCGGTAGAAGCCACGTGGCATGATCATTAAATGGACGTGATATGCGTCGCATCGGTCCTGAAGGAGGCATAATTGTATTCGAAAAACGGCGACAGAGAATTCTTTCCATAAAAACATTTCACTTCCCAAATATTCAGTAGAGAATATTCAGAAAGTGGAGGGACTATCTGTATTATTGGTGAAATAGCATTACACGTGGAATATTAGAATGTAGACATAGCATGACACGTGGAATAGTAATATAGCGACAATTGGCATTCTCAATTGATAGAACTAATTGAGAAAAGAAGGCACAGGAAGAAACTCCCACGAGATGGTACGAAGAAAAGAACCGAGCCTAACAGATGACAAAGAAGAGACGAGAACGGAATGAGTAAAGAACAAAAAGAAGGAAAGATACATGAACCAGAAGTAAATAAGGAAGCAGAATCGAAATAGTTATAGGGTATTTATAGCACTATATACGCCAGTTATAGATATCCGAGATAATGGGCAATCAATATCATTAATACCCATAATAAACCCAAATTATGTGGAAAAACCGTTATAATTGTACATTCCTATATAAGAATACAAAGTTTTATTTGTAAAGACAGATCTCAAGTACTATTAAAATATACTCTTTACTTTTCTGCTTTCTCAAAATTCTCTATCTTGATTTTACAATTTGACCATCAATTAATTCATTTGCCATTCTTTTTATTTTCCTTAAATATCATTGAGAAAGTGAAGTAAAACTTGGTTATCAGTAACCCATTTTCTTCTAAATTTTGATTTTGATCAAGAAACATATTTTTTGGTTAAACATTACTCCTGATCATAACTCGACACCAACCAAACAAGTATATTTCTTGTCTGCTGATTCGAGAAATAAGGGTTACTGATATTGATGCTACTAGGAATTCGATAAGATAACCGACCAAAAAATCAACCAAAGTCGGTCGATTTCTAAAATATTTACTTTTTAAAATTTTTAACGAAACTGACTGAATTCGATCTTATTTTTGGTGCCAAAATGCGAGAAATTATTTTTGCTTCTCGGGACTTCGACCGATTTTTCATTAAAATAAATTAAATTAATATTCAAAAAATTGACCAAAATCGGTGGTGTTATTTCGGTCGCTCATTTTTAAAAGCCGACCAATTTCAGTATGTAATTTTAAAAAAAAATAAAATCGTCTAAAATCGGTCTGTTATTTTCGCATAAAAATGCGATTACAAACAACAACAATAACAATAATAGTGTAATCCCACAGATGTGGTCTGGGGAGGGAGGTTAATTTGTACGCAGACCTTGCCCTTACCTTTGTAAAGGTAGAGAGGCTTTTTAATAGACCGCGTAAAAATGCGATTGAAGGGTATAAATAAAATAAAGAAAGTCTTAAACCAAAAAGTACTAAAGGTATGGTACTAGAATATTCTGCCACAATACAAACTTCTATTCGCTCAGATGGTACATTTTTTAAATACATAATTTCAAAAATCCGACCGAAGTTGGTCGGTTATTAGGATCGTCTTTGTTCTTTTGGGTCGGGTATGGAACTTAATTGACCAAGCGTAATCGATTAGTTGGCTCTACCGACCTAACAATTTTTGACCATTTTAAATAATTTTTTTTGAGAAGTTAGAATAAAGAGAATAAACCTCTCTAAGTAAGGTTAGACCTACCTTTTTTTAACCATCAGTAATTATTGCCTTTCAACTGTCCGACTATCCTTCGATCATTAGAGGAGTAAAGTTAGAAATACATAGAGATGCAAAGATAATTATGTCCCTTAATCAAAATAATTTGTTGAACATTTCTTAATCATGTTTTTTAAATTTTTTGATTATTTAGAGGGAGTCGGAAGTTAGTGATGCATGTGAAACTAGGGCGGTATATAATTTGGTAAATACTGAATTATCATATCAAAATCGAAAATTGTAATATTTAGTATTTAGTTTTAGTTTAAAAAAAATATTGGTATATAAATATTGACAAAATAGTACTGAAATTACCAATACCATACCGAAATATATAGTAATAAGTTACGTGATACACATATTATTGATTATAACATACTAAGTTACATAATACTTGTCTTTGGTATGCATGTTGAGGTTGGCATTAAAGCCCATGTACTTCTTTAGGAAAATGGAGGAACAACGTAAGCTGTAGATTTTAACTCTTATTCTCTAGGATGCCAACCATCTTAACGTAATACTTTTACGGTTTTAGGATGTTTCTTCTCGTGTATTGAATTGCATCTATTGGATTAGTTCTATTTATATTATCTAACTTCAGCAATTAGCTCTGGCAAGTAACAAGACATTATCAATGATTAAATTTATTCCTTTATATACCTTTATTCTCTTTATGGGTTGTACTTGCAGGTTTTGGATAAATGTTTTGTCAATAATCATATGAGTTTAGAATATTTTTATTTTTATATTTGTGAGTACTTTAATTAGGACTATTACAGTCTATGATTTTATGCACTAGTAATATTAAAACTGAACAAATCGAAGTTACCGTACAGAATAAAATAAAAAAGATAAAAGCCGAACCATACCGAATATAAATAGGTACGGTATTGGTATACCAATTAGAAATAGAATACTGAAAATACCAAACTAAAATGTCTAAATACCGTACCATACAGTACTGACATACGAACACCCCATGTGAAACACATAAAGATAATGATGTGACATTTGAAAGTAATTTGGAAAAACATTTGGGCAATGAAGTGAAATGGTGACTTGGTGTAAAATCTCTTTACTCTTCCTTTTAGTGGCCATTAAATAAATTCAGTCCATTGCGATCTTTTTTTCCCCTTAGCCCACTTAATTAGAAATAGAAAAAAGAATTTTTTATGCAAACAGTCTTCACCCTTTGGTCCACATCGGCCACCCCGACTCGGGTCGCCCAACAGCTTGTGGAGCATCAACGCTCCATTTTACCCTTTGTGCCAAAGGGCGATCTCCATCATCATCATCTTCGTCTTCGGTATGCATACTTGCCACAACAGTTGAAATCGAGACCGTGGCGTCGGTCTGAGGCCTGCAGACCTTGGGTTTCTTTGATTTTGGAGACTCGATCGATGTCTCCTTCTTCCTCTTCTTACCCTTGTCAGGTTTCGAGGTTTCTTCTTTACCAGGAGAAGGCGGCCTCATCGACACGCCTTCCCTGAGGCCTTCATAGTCATGGTGTATTAAACCTACCGCCAAAAGGAATACTCATAAGAAACTTGGTAATGACAACAATGAAAGCATACCGTGGTTCTTGGCCTGCCATCGTGTTTTGGCCAAATCATGCCAAACGCGATCGTGGTACGGAAAAGCAGAGTCTAATAGTTTGATACATCCCGTAAGGTTCTAAACTACGCCAGGGAACCAAACGGTGGCTACATAATCAAAAGAAGTGGCAGTACAATGTGCTCGATGTAGGGAAACTTACGCTTCATGTTCCATTCCTCCAGGAATGGCATCCTATCAATAGGGATGATGTCCGAGGTTCTTACTCTAACAAACTGGCTCATCCATCCCCTGTCTTTGTCCTCATCAATGCTCGCAAATATTGTCTTGGCAGATCGATGTTGAAGCTTGATTAAACCCCCTCGGAAGAGACGGGGGCTATACAATCTGATCAAGTGTTCGAGGGTGAAGGTCATTCCCTAGATCTGGTTGGAGAAATATCTGATCATGTAAACAATCCTCCAGAAAGAAGGATAGATCTGTACGAGTGTCACTCGATACTGATGACAAAAGTCAAGAATCACCGGATCTATCAGTGGGGAAGAATAATCTACAAGGCCTAGAGTGAATGGGTATGTGTATACGCTGAGGAAGCTATCTTTGTGTGCTACTATGCTTTCCTCAGCTTTGGGGATCTCTACTTGCACTGCCTTCCCCCATCGACAGTCTCTCTTTACTCTCTTTGTATTGGTCACCACACTGATGTACCGAGACATAGGCTTACATTGGCCCGGTGTAGAAGGGAGTTTTTCAAAGGTAAAATCGGAGGCCGTATCAAAGTGGCTAGGGGTACATTGCTCAATACTTGGAGGTGTTTTTGATTTGCCCTTGGACGGGCGTGATGAAGAAGTGGTGCCCTCTTTCTTAGGTACCGTTTTGAAGGTTTTATCCATAACTATAACAAAGTTTCTAAGAAAGAAAATGAAGAGGCAAGCATAGAGAGGAGATGAACGCAGAAGATGGTGAACTTAGCTCTGAAAACTTGAAGATATTGTAAAAGTATGAATAACAAATGGTTGAGGTATTTATAGAAGCCGTTTGGGCAACGTTTGAGAAGCGGAAGAGTCAAACCAATAACAGTTTGTGGGCTTCTCAATAATCGTACTGATAGCGACCTCTATGTAGCCTTTGAGTCATGCTATTTAATGCTCTGACAGGGTGACGTAATGATGAAAGTATCGAAGGGGCAAGAATTCAAGACTGTTTCTTATCATTTTTACTCTAAGAAACATGGGGACTATCTGTATACGGCTAAAATTGGAGAATATGATTTTATGATCATTATGACACTCCATAGCCCGTCTCTAGAAGGCTCGGGGCACAGCTCGAGGTTCGACCTTGAGGGTTCCCTATGTTCGACCTCGGGGTAGTGCAAATCGATGGCTATGATGGACAAGCAGGAAATTCCAAAGGCACGTGGTTAGAACTGACCAGGTTTACAAGAATAGTACAAGTCCATACCGTGACATTAAATGGATGTACCAGTCACATATCTTTGTAATAAATGCATCTGTACTATGTTGGGATTCCCCCTCCTATATAAAGGGGACCCTTTTAATTTTGTAAGATACATGACATTCAATACAAGAACAAGAACATTCTCTGCTCTTCAAATTAAACATATTCTATTGTCGCTCCTTTGGTTTTATTAGTTATATTTATTGTGTTTTATTGATTGTTCTTCATTTATTACTCATCGTTGATTATAAAGAGCCATCATCAAGGTTCTAAGAACTATTAGTTCTTCATCGACCATCCCCAGTCTGACACTTTAGCTCGACCTCAAGGCCCAGCATAGGCAAGCTCGAGACCTCGATTCACGGTCATTCAGTTTGCATAACAAATTGTCCTAATGCTCTTGTCTCATTTTCCTTATTCACACTTAGCATATACTGCTTAACAACTAGCATTAAAATAAATTACGTATTTTAGAACCACAAAATCAAATTTAATTGTAATTACCATTTTCAAGGTAAACAAAGATTATCTTCTAAATTGTGCATTAAGGCTCAATGTAAGTTTAAACGCTCTTTCGTCTATTCCAAGTTATATTGTCATATGACATGACAAATGGGCAAAGGCCTAAATATTATGGAGATGGCACATGTATCATGTTGAACGAATTGTATGGACATATAAGATTAGTACATACTTTATATGAGGAAAGTGACAAAAGTGATTATCCACCTCCAAAGAGACATTGATTAGATAAAGGAGACCTAAGCTTAAATAGCACATGTGGATAGTGTGGGAACAATGTATATGATCCTAAGGTGTAAAAGAAAATTTATTATATAAGCATGTGATATATGGAGGGCATGACCAGGAGATTAATGATGAGAATGTAAGTCTCTCACAGGAGACAAGAAGTTATGAAAAGAGAGTAAATTGAACCCACAATGAGGAGACCTTTGTACTATGAATTTTATAAGAACCCAGAAATGTACGAAATTGTGTTACACTCCTAAAGGATATTGACATGAGGAATTAGAATCCCAAGCCTGTGTGGCCGGATAAGAGTAGAGTACTTATGAGATTAATACCGTGGCGACTTAAATCTCCGTAATCATCGAACAAGAGACATGAGACATATGCCCCTCAAGTTGCTAAATTAAAGACTTGTGTCGAAACCCGGGACATTCACCCCATGTGGGGAAGGAAGAGCCATAGTGAGTCTACTTAAATACAATAAAACAAGAGTAATACCATGTAGCTATGATGTTTTAATATTTGTTGAAGACATGCATAGTCTATAAAAGTGATAATGGGTAACGTGATTCACTGAAAGGATATGCTAATGATAAATTAAGAAAGGTAAATTCTTCATACATGGCAATATAAATGACAGGGTTAATGATCTTACAAACTAAGAGTAACATTTCTAAAAGAGATTCTATACTTTTTAAAAGGTCAGGAACAATGGAACCCAAAGAAGTACTATATATCAAATGTGAAAGGTTGCAAGTTTTTCGAATGGGCTAATCATGGATTTGCGATTTAACTAAAGTTTCAAGGCTTTAAGAAAGTTGGAACGAGTGGGAGAAATAAAGGTGATGCTATAATAACCCAAGAGTTCATTTGGACTTGATGGAGGGCCTCTTAAGAATCTTACAAGCAAGGAAGTGTTAAGTGATACGCGGGTGAACACATTTTCCCGCGGATATCCCAACAAGTGTCGAGAGGTGATCAGGGTGAATTACTAACTAAGAGAAAAGACCACATAACATAGAGAAGAGTACATAGCTATTCCCTAATTAGGAAGAATGAGGAGAGAAGAAATGGGAAGGAAATCTATAAATTGTGATGGTCATGGTTACCGTAAAATAGTTTGTATCAGAATGGTTGACTCGCCTAGAGCACTAGTGTTAATAGAAGGCATAAAAGGACTAACTGTAATACAACCAACTTGGGTGACACTGAATATCAACTAAAAGATCTAGAGTTCATGTCTACATATGACAATGAAAAGTGAGACTATTGGCGGTGAAGTGGTGGTATGATAAGCTCAGCAAACCAGTTAGAAGGAAAAGATGGTACCATTATATTGTCCATGCTAAAGGGCGATAAAAAAGGAAAAGACAACACAATCTGTCCAAAGGGGGAAAGGAAAAGGTTGCAAACCGATTGAGAGAGGATGAACACTTATTATGGACCAGGCATGTTTAACATGGTAACTCTTAAACCACAATACCAGGAAACTCTATTGGTAGCTACAATACTAGGAATACGGTGAGTTACTCATCAAGGATGGAATCAGGGGGACTAAGTCTTACACATAAGAGTAAAAATCAAAAGTCTTTAACGAGGAATTTAGAAGGATCTCAAGTTTCAGAGAATGCCCTATTCGGGCCAGTGACTCTTTCAAAATTGTATATACATAAAGGTGTTGATATATGTTTTGGGAGGTGTTTAGTAGTAAAGAGGTGTCGCGAGAATGTTAACAAGGGAAGTAGAGCAGTTTCTTAAATTCTATAAGGCACAAAAGGGGGAAAAAGGTTGGCTAAGAAAGGTCTGTCCACAAAGTTACCTTACATTTTATGCAATTTCGTGAAGGTTAATGTTATCAGGGTGTGTGCGCAAGCTAGAAGATGTTATTCACATGAAACAGAAGGTCCTATAAGAAAACTCATCCAGTAATGTCTTTTGTTGAAAATTTGGAAGGGCAAGTTGCAAGTATTCATAGAGGATGGTAACCATATCAAGGAAATTATTGTAGAACTCGATTCCTAGGAGGTCTTATGTAAGAGAAATGTGATAAAGATATTCCACTAATGATGCAACATGTTAAGGTGATAGTTTATGCCTCTAGGCAACTCAGGAATCATGGAAAGAACTATGCAGCACATGACCTAAAACTTGCAGCAGTGTTATCTGCACTAAAGATTTGGCACCATTGTCGGTATAGGGTCCATGTGGATATAGTCACGGACCAAAAGAACCTTCAATATATTTTCAAAAAGAAGGAATTGAATTTGTGGAAGAGAAGATAGTTGGAGTTACTCAAAGATTACGACATTGATATTCAATATCACCCGAAAAAAGCTAATGTTATGGCAGATGCTCTTAGCTGGAAATTTATGGGTAGTTTGGCTCACTTGGAGGCACAAAGGCTGATTGGCCAATAAAGTTCATCGGTTGTCTAGTTTGGGAGTTCGTCTTGCGGACTCTAGTGAAGGAGGGGTAATTATGCGAAATAAGGGTGAATCATCGCTTGTTGTGGAAGTCAAAGAAAATAAATACGACGATCTATTGTTGGTACTGTTGAAGGAGGGGATTCATAGACATAAGACTACAACTTTTTCTCTTGTCATAGATGATGGTACCTACGGTACCAAGGGCGACTATGTGTTCCAAATATAGATGGTTTTCGGAAAGAATCATGGCTGAAGCTCACACTTCTAGGTATTACGTATACCCAGGTTCTACAAAATGTATCATGATCTTAAGGAAGTCTACTAGTGGAATGATATGAAGAGGAATATAGCGGACTTTGTGGAAAAATATCCTAATTGTCAGCAAGAAAAGGCCGAACATCAAAGGCCCGATGGGTTGGCTCAGAAAATAAAATAATTCCAATATGAAAGTGGGAAATGATTAATATGGACTTTGTGGTAAGACTGTCGTGCACCCAGTACAAGTTGATACAATTTGGGTAATTGTGGACCAACTCACGAAATCGGCACACTTCTTGCTAGTTAAATTTACCGGCAAAGCGGAATAGTATGATCAATTGTATATCAAGGAAATAGTCAGGTTGCATGGCACTCCAGTTTTTATCATTTTTGATCGACGAGCACAGTTCACAACTAACTTTTAGAAGAATTTTCAGTATGTTTTGGGTACTCAGGTAAATCTTAGCACAACCTTCCATCCACAGACGGACAGGCAAACATAGCGGACTATTCAGATGCTTGAGGACATATTGCATTCTTGTGTTCTTGATTTCAAAGGAAGTGGGGATGATCATTTATCACTCATAGAGTTTGCTTATAACAACAGCTTTCATGCTAGTATACAGATGGAACCATTCGAGGCATTATATGGGAGGAGGTATAGATCTCCTATTGGGTGGTTCAAAGTTGGAGAAGCTGAATTGGTAGGACCAGACCTCATGCATCATGCTATGGAAAAGGTTAAGATCATAAAGGTACGGTTGAAAACTGCTCAAAATCGTCAAAAATCCTATTCGGATGTTCGTCGCAGAGACTTAGAGTTCAAAGAAGATGATTGGGTACTTTTTGAAGGTCTCCCCTATGAATGGTATTATGCGGTTTGGAAAGAAAGGAAAATTGAGTTTGAGGTATGTCGGGCCGTATAAAATCATCCAAAGAATTGGGCAGGTGGCGTACAAGATTGAGTTTCATGTGTGAGATGTCGTTAGTGCACCCAGTATTTCATGTGTCTATGCTAAAGAAAGTAATCAGGGATCCGTCGCTTATCGTGCCAAATGAGACTATTGAGGTTAATGAAGAACTGTCATATGAAGAGATTCCAGTTGCCATTCTTGATAGGCAAGTCCGGAATTTGAGAAATAAGAAAATTGCCTTCGTGAAAGTGTTATGGCGAAACCAACAAGTTGAACAGGCTACTTGGGAAGCCGAGGAAGAGATGAAAAATAAGTACCCTTATTTGTTCAAATAGCCATGTAGTAGTTTCTATGAAGTTACTTCCTGTAAATTTTGTATCACTTGTTCAGTTAATGTAAAAGTGTTCTATGAAGTTACTTCTATGCTGCTTATGAGACAACGTTTGGTGTTTTTTATTTATGTTACATGATTTGACCATATATATGTTGTTAGAGTGTGACGCTAGGGTGGTTTTGATGATTCTCTAGCAGGTGGATAGGTCGAATTACAAAAGAAACTCTACCGAAATTTTGAAAAGTTTGGGAGTTAGTCAAAATTTGTGAGTTTGAGGTGTGTAAGAAAAGAGATAACTTATGATAAGTGTTTGGGGCGCAATTTCTTCTCATTCGAGGATGAATGATCCTAAGTGGGGGAGAATGTAAGGCCCAGATAATTTCACTAAGTAATTTAAGGTTTTGTGGTGCCAAGGTAGGCTAATATATCGTATTTTCGGAGTTTTTGGGTTGAACAATGCATTGGGGAGTTGAAATGTTTCGTCCTGGCAAAGCTAGGCCTGTAACACGCTAAGACTAGGCTTAATCCTGACAAGGCCAGGCCTGTAGCATGTTAAGACCAAGCTTTAGCCTGGCGAGGCCAGGCCTGTAGCACGCTAAGACCAAGTTTTAGCCTGACGAGGCCAGGACTGTAGAACGCTAAGACCAGGCTTTAGCCTAGCGAGGCCAGGCTTGTTACCCGGTCCAGAATTTTGGAGTATCCATTCTTTTATCACTACAACCCGACCCAACTTCATTAAATACATGCAATGGGTCATTTTTTAGCAGAAACCTGATGCTTTAGAGTGAGAGAAGGAGCCCTAGAGTGAGAAAGTGATCTTCACCAAATCATCCTTCAATTTTCTTCACCAAATCATCCTTCAATTCTTACACAAATCATTGAAGATTAACAAGGAAAATACACTAGATATTCATCCTTGAGGTAATATTCTACACCCTAACCGTTAATTTTAAATTCTAACTAAAAGATGGGCAATTATCAAGAAAGTTCATGGTTATTGGAGTTGTTATCTTACTTGCATGTGTTATCAACGAGTATAGGAATATTGTTGAGCCAAAAATGATGAAGGATGGGTTGTGGGTTGATGAAATCCTCCATAAAAGGACCTTAGAGATTTAATGTGCGCCTAGTATTTGATAGAATGCTCAAACGAGCTAGAATCACGATCATCTTCCTAATTTTGTTTCAAATTATTATATTTCCAAAATAGATTGAGGTTGCTAAGAATTCTGAAACATTGTAGAGTTTAAAAAAGCTCAATTGAGGTATGTATGGCTAAACTCTCTTCTTCTTAGAATCAAACCCCTGGTGTTCAAGTATTTGGTGTAAGTTCCTAACTTGATCATACTAGAATTGGTTGCCTTAATGTGTTGTGTTGAAAGATTTATGTTCAATAATTGTTCTAAATGTTTATCGTGTCAACATGCTATTTGAGAATGTGTTTGAAATGAGAAATATGTGTTGAGAAAGGTTAAGAATTAGTTTCAAGAGTCGAATCCATCTTTCTAACCTAATTTGCATGAAAAACCTCCGTGTGATTAAGATTTTCCAAGCTCTTTTCCCTTATGTGTGCAATGCCTTACATTATAGGACTTATTGATGTGGATGATACTGTTATTTGAATGTATAAAAAACGGAAAAATTTGAATTGTAAGATACGACCAAGTGTCAAGAACGATTTAATAAATAAGGCTACTCGTGCCATGTAATGAAAGATGGGAAGGAAATGTGAATTGAGCTGAACAATTGAAAGGATGATATCTTAAGTGAGATGGCCTAGCTGATCGGTACATGATCGGACACCATGCCGCACACATGGTGGTAATTGTTCTGGATTGATTGATTGAAATCATGGATATGGTTGATGTCTCAAATGAGATGACCTAGCTGATCGGGTCGAGATCGAACTCTGTGTAGGATTATAGTGGTATTGTGGATTGTGGCACATGGAAATAAGATTATCAACCTAATATGATGGAAATTGAGTCGGAAACTATGTGATCCTTACTTGATGTTTTCGTATTTGTTTGAAGCTCTTATTGTACATCATGACTGCTTTTCCTGTGTTTCATTGTTCGTTCTATTAAGATTGGTGTTTAGCTTTACATACTAGTACTATTCGACAGTACTAACGTCCCTTTTACCTGGGGTGCTACATCTTTAAATGGATGTAGGTGGTTCCATAGCAGACAGTGTTGATCGCAGCTAGTGGCGCGCCCTCTTTCCAGCTGACTTGGTGAGCCCCATATTATTTCGAGGTCCTATATCTTTTGTATCTCATGTTCACCTTCTTATCATATTTTGAGGTATAACCAAGGCCCTGTTGCCGACACTTTTGTAGAACTTTCTTTTGTATCTACTTAGAGGCTCCATAGATATTGATGTGGGTTGTATAGGGTGTTGGGAAGGTCAATGAATCATGTTGTGCTTCGGACTTTTGTTCAAATTAATCATAAGAATGTGTGTATTTTTAAACATAACAATGGCGTAACTAATGAAATGATTTAGTATTGTTTACATGATCTTCCTATTGTCTGATTAATGAAAACATGTCTCCTTTTGATCATAAGTAGGTTGGGTAGAAAGTGTCTAATAGGCTTGCTCAACCGGGTTCACTCGGTTGAGCGTCGGTCGCCCTCCCTAAGTGGGCTAAGGGGAAAAAAAGATCGCAATGGACTGAATTTATTTAATGGCCACTAAAAGGAAGAGTAAAGAGATTTTACACCAAGTCACCATTTCACTTCATTGCCCAAATGTTTTTCCAAATTACTTTCAAATGTCACATCATTATCTTTATGTGTTTCACATGGGGTGTTCGTATGTATTTTCCGGTCATTTTTAGTTTAAGTGATTTGGTGGACAACTATGGGAAATTATTAAGAAAAATCTACTAGTTTCACAGAGGCGTGTCTATGTTTTGGAGCATGGGGCACGTGAACCCATGCTCCTCTTTCTATACTATGTATAAAAATATTATATTTCTTAAAAATTACTTAAATATATATTTGTACGCACCCAAGCTTGGTCTAGTGATTATTGGGTGCACCTTTATAAGTGAAGTTAGAGGTTTAATTATCAATTTGTAGGCATGTCTAGTGTCCTATATTGTATTTTAATTAAGTATTTTTTTCTTTTTTCTTTTTTATTTGGTTTACTCATTTAAAATCCAAAAATATAACACATTGAAATCCTTGATTTCCCTGTGTCATCACAAAATTTTATAAAATTAAAACTAATATTAGTAGATGATGTAGCATAGTTCAATGGTCTTAGTAGTTTTGTAAGGAGTACTGGTATAAATGTTAAAAACCATTAAAATTGTAAGAAAAAATTTAGTTTAGCCTATAATTTCTAACTACTAAGGGATTCATGGTAAGAACTTAAAGGTTGAAACCCCCCAATTATAAATTCTAGATTTATCTCTTAATAATACACTCATCTTCATAGAATTCTAGATCCGCCTCTACCATTTTAGATATCACACCTAAAAGTAAAAATAATAAATAAAAGAAATCGAACAACGGCTTAGTAATTAGCTTTTTCTGACAAATAGCTTCTCTCTCATGCTCTCATCGCATGTAAGCTAAACATACGCTGGTGCGTCCGCCATGGGAAAGCGGCGAGGTCGAGGACGAGGACGAGGACGAGGAAGGCCGAAAAAACCATCGATTCTTACATTTAGGAGTTCAGTTAGCAACAGTGCAAAAGCTGGGAAGGTAATTCAAGCACAAACAGAAGAATTGAGGACACCAGAATAATAAGGGATAGTGATGAGTGGAAGTGATGAAGCATCATCTTCGATCAATTCTGAGGTAAGCATGAAATTGACCCTTAGTACGCCATTACTAAGTGAGCAATCTGGGAAAATTGTCAATTCTAGGGTTGAGGAAAAAATCAATGAAACAGTAACTATACCTAAACCCTAATGATGTGCAAAAGAGAGGGGAATTGACCAAGGAACAAAGCGTAGAAAAAATTGATCCCCCTGTAGCCTCTAAAGTGATTGAGAATTTGACTGAGAATCCTAAAGAGATGAATCCTGCAAATCGCAAAACAGAACCATGAGCATGGTCCAAATTATTTCAGCAAAATTTAATGGCCACTCATGGAATTACACTCAGATACATTCCACCTGAGATTGTGGATGGCAAAATAGTGGTGAAATTATATCTTTAAGATGTGGAAGAGGTAGATGAGAAATGGAATGATGCGTTAATAGCCTACATCATTGGAGATAACCCTGGATATAACGCTACGAAACGTTATATTGCTCAACATTAGCTTGATATTGCTGAACCAGACTTATTCCTCCATGATGATAGGTATTATGTGATTAAATTTCAGACACTATTAGACATGCATAAAGTCTTCTATGCTGGACCTGATACCATCAGGAATAGGCCAATAATTCTCAAGCCATGGACACCTGATTTTGATTTATGCAAAGAATTCCTTACTAAAATACGTCCATGGGTAATTTTCCCTAAACTACCCATGAGTTGCTGGGGTAGTGAAGCTTTAAGCAAAATTTCAAGTGCGATTGGGAAGCCTCTATTTGCTCATGAGTGCACCACCAAACAAACAAGGATCTCCTATGCAAGGATGCTGATTGAAGTCAATGATACAAGAACTTTACCTACAGATATCACTGTTTGGGATCTTAGAGGCAGAAAATTTCAGCAAAATTTGGTAAATGAATGGAAGCCAAGCTATTGTGACAAATGCCAAGCCATTGGACATGTTTGTCACAATCAACAAGGACTAAGAGAGCAGCAGGGAGAACAATCAAAAAGAAGAAGAGAAGCCAAAAAAATCACTTATGAATGGAGAACTAAGGGACCTGTGATACCTGCAGTTGAGCACAAAGAAGATGTGATGAAGGAAGGTGAAAACAGAAAAAGTCAGAGCCAACATGATGCAATACAAGAGAACACCTAACCTTGCTTACCAGTGGAGATCCAGGAGCACACTCAGAACCAACTTGAAATGGTTGCAGGGAACACAATAATAAGGACAGTGGACAAAGGCAAAAAGCAAGCTAGCCCATATTTGAGCCTAGAAAATTTTCCTATGTTAACACCTATCACTAGCAGGAGTGGCTCCAAAAAATACAGTAGTTGGTACCAGTGGAAGTTCCTCCCTACCTCATGACAGAGGTGAGGACACTAAATCCAACCAATGACATGGTTAGTGTGGAATGTCAGGGGTATCAATAAGTGGTACAACAGGAAAGAACTTAAGAACTATCTGAAGATCAAAAACATCAAGCTTGCAGGTATCATTGAAACTAGAGTGATAGAGCATAAAGAAAAAAGAGTAAACTTCCACATTGCCCCTGGCTGGGAGATACTTAATAACTATAATGATGCAGTAAATGGAAGAATATGGGTGATCTGGGATCCAAATTACTACTCGGTCACTTTACTTAAAGACTTCAATAAGTGTATCCAAGACTTGAGACTTAGTGAATTGGCATGGGAGGGGTGAATATTACACGTGGTCTAATAAACAAGATGGGAGTGATAAAATATGGAGTAGAATTAATAGAATGTTTGGCAATTATGAGTGAATGATGCAATTGGGCATGTAGCTACTGTATATGTTGTGCCTTTCGTCTTTGACCATGCTCCTATGAGCCTAAGTTTAACTGTTAGCCAAGTAAACAAGAAAACTTCTTTCAAATTCTTTAATGTGTAGGCTGAGCATGAGAGCTTCTTAAGCAGTGTTCAGCAAGTATGGAAATAGAGAATTCACAGTAAGAACATACAGAATATTTGGTTGAAACCTAAAACACTTAGGCAGTGCTTACAAAACTAAATGTTGAAGAGTTCAAATTCATAAAACAAAAGATTGGGAATGCCATAATTGATCTTGATAGGATCCAAAGGAGAATAACTACTAATTGCTCTGATCAACTACTGATTGAAGAGAAAGGACTAATACAAACCTGGAGAAGTGGGACTTGATTGAAGAGGGATCCTTGAAACAAAAAGCTATAGCAAGATAGATAAAGCTAGGAGATTTTAATACAAAATACTTTACAGCTGTTATGAAGGAAAGGAATTAGAGAAAGCAAATCCTGGAACTTACTTCTATCACTGGAAACATGCTAAATTATTCTGAAAGTATCAAAGTGGAGATTGTGGCTTTCTAAGAGACATTGATGGGATCTGCTTCACATTCACTCCCTGCTATTGATAAATTGGTGATGCAAAAAGGACCAAAACTTACACAGCAACAAATTTCACTATGTAAAGATGTGACTGAAGAAGATATTTATGAAGGGCTATGCTCCATTGGAGAAGATAAAGCACCTGGTGTTGATGGGTATAATACATGTTTCTACACGAAGGCTTGACCAGTTATCAAGGAAGAGATAATTGAAGCTATCCTGGAGTTCTTTACTACTAGAAAACTATACAGAGCTATTAATTGCACTGCTATTACATTGGTTCCTAAGACTAGCAAGCCAAAAACTGTTAAGAAATTCCGTCCAATAGCCTGTTGCATTGTACTATACAAAATGATTTCCAAGATCCTTGCATCAAGAATACAAGGAATTAGCAACACAGTTATCAATAAAGCCCAGGCAGGTTTTATACCTAAGAGGAGGATTGCTGATAATATAATTTTAGCACATGAGTTGGTGAAGGCTTATTCTAGAAAGAACATCTCTCCTCGATGTATGATCAAGATTGACTTGCAAAAAGCCTATGACTCTATGGAATGGCCTTATTTAAAGCAAGTTATGGAAGAATTGGGATTCCCTTAGTTATTCATCTATTGGGTAATGGAGTGCATACAGACAATCAACTACTCCATCATAGTTAATGGAGAGCCAACAAAACCCTTCAATGCTGCCAAAGGACTAAGGCAAGGTGACCCAATGTCACTCTTTCTGTTTTCTATAGCAATGGAAATTTGAGTAGGAATCTAGCTAGTCTCAAGATGGAAAAAGAGTTCAAATACCTCCCTTGATGTGCTAAACTAGGGATCACACACCTAAATTTTGCTGATGATTTGCTGCTATTTGCTAGAGGGGATCTGAAATCAATTCAAGAAATTTAACAGAAGTTTTACCAATTCACTCAAGTTTCTGGGCTACAAGCAAACCTAAATAATAGTGAAACCTACTTTGGAGGGGTTGCCTCAGATCATAGGCATCACATACTGCAGTTTTTGGGCCTTTCTGCTGGTGAATTGCCCTTCAAATATCTTGGTGTTCCTCTGTCTACCAAGAAGCTTATTATTCATCAGTGGCACCCTCTCATCGATAAAATGACTGCCAAAATTACTTCTTGGACTGCTAAAACTTTGTCTTATGCTGGGAGGACTCAATTAGTATAGAGTGTTTTGTTTGATATACAAGCTTTCTGGGCTCAATTATTTGTAATACCTACAAAAGTGATCAAGCTTATTGAGGGATTATGAAGATCCTACATATGGTCGGGGGTCAATGAAATTACAAAGAAAGCATTTGTTGCATGAGATAAAGTCTGCTTAGCCAAAGCTAGGGATGACCTTAATGTTACGACATGGATTTTTTACCCTCGGGATCATAATGGCGCCTAATATTCCACTTGCTATGCAAACCAATGTTAGAGTCTTATTCACCTTTTTCCTTCAAATTTCATAGATCAAAATTAACAAAATTAAATCAAGTTGAGATAAATGCAGAAATACATAAGTAACCTGTTAACTATATACTATTAGCAATACCATAATTGTTACTACCCAAAATCCGGTGTCACAATCTGCGAACATACTATGAATATCTACAAATATTAGTCTGAAAGAAATTACATCTATTTTGAAAAAAAAAGGAATAGGAGTGTAGAAACATAGGAGGGGACGCCAGTAGGACTACCTTGGGTCTCGATCAGCCACTACCAGCTCCAAAATTTGCATAGAAAGTGCAGAGCGTAGTATCAGTACAACCGGCCCCACGTACTAGTAAGTACCTAGCCTAACCTCGACGAAGTAGTGACGAGGCTGCGGTAGGGCAGTTATGATATAACCTGGATACAATGCATAATAAAACAGAAATAAGAACGGAACAAATAAATAGTAACTTACAAGGAAAGAATACAGAACTCCAATATCTCATTAGTAACCACCTATAACCAATCCTTAAATGTAAAGCCAAAATACATTATAACTTGCACAGTAGAAGAAAGGTACATAAACACATAAACAGATGCGGCGCGCATCCCGATCCCACCATATAATCAATATCAATATGAATATTCACCCTTATTACTCCATTTCAATCCACCATTATTCATCATGTTGTGGCGTGCAACCCGATCCCACCGTACTGTAAGGCCCCGTAAAATTTTTACTCAAAAACCCGAAATCTCGTAGTGCCAAATTAAGAATATGTGTTAGAAATTTATAAAGCTCACCATGGTTCAGACCTTTTTAATTGATCTGTGCATTAAAAAGTTAAGGAAAAATATTTTTCAGAAGGGCGCGTTTCTGCAGCCCATTATGCGACCGCATAACAGCAATGTGGGCCGTATATCGGTCGCAGAGTGAGTCAGAGTGTTGGCTAATTTTGAGGTCAACTGTTCAGCCAATTATGCGATCGCATAATCGATATGCGGGCCTCATAGTCGTCGCATGACCTCCTTGGAATTTTTGCGAAGGGTCGTTCTGCGGTGCATTATGCAACCGCAGAACAGGTATGCGGACCGCATGTGGGTTTCATACCCGGGCAGTATGTTCAATCTTGAAGGCCACTTTTGCGGTCCCTTTTGCGGGCCGCATGTCAGTTATGCAATCACATATGCGACCGCAGATTGAGTCGGGGCTCCTATTTTGCGACTTTTAAAACCCGATCCCATTCCGTTAAAAACACCCCATTAGACTCTCTTATGCTATTTACCACTACATTTAGAGTGAGAGAAATTGTTCTAGAGGGAGAGTGTGATCCTCACCTAGTCACCACTCAATCCTTGCCCAAACCCTTAAAGATTATCAAGTAAAGTTGCTAGGCATTCATCCTAAGAGGTAAGAACTTGCACCCTTATCTTTGATTTTGAAATTCTTACTAGAATAAGCAGTTAACAAGTGGGTACATGGGTATAAGGATGAATTTGCTTGCATGCATGTATGATAAAAAGGGTATGGGGAGACTATGAGCTAAAAATGTAACAATGGGGTGTAGGATGATAGAATCTCTCACAAAAAGGTCTTAAAAATCTTAATGCACACTTAGTGCTTGATAATGTTCCCAAATGAGTTAAAATCTTGATTATCCCTCTAATTCTTGGTTCAACTTGTAATTCTCATAAAATAGATCAAAGTTGCTAGGAGTTCCAAAATTATTGTAAGAATTTAAGAAAAGCTCTATTGAGGTATGTATGGCTAAAACCCCCTCTTCTTAGAAATTGAGCTCCCGTGGTATCCATGAAAATATTATAAGTCTGAAATTTGATTGATGTAGTACTTGTTATTTCAAAGAAATTGGTGTTGCAAGAATATATGTGAAAGGTGTGTCTCAATGTGTTCAATATGCTATTCTTGGTAAATTGAGGATATGTGAAGAATGTGAGCTATGCGCTAAAATGCCTAGATTTCAAGTCAAGTTTAAATTGTGATTATTATGTTGAATCATGTGAATTCCTCTCTATGCTTACATTTTGAATTTCTCTTATATGTGCCCATTATCTTAAATTGCAAGGTTAATGTTGAAAGTGAAAGTGATGTGAAATGTGAGTTATGAAATGTGGCCTAGTGCCAAGTATGATGTGATAATTGTGTCCCCAAGTGCCGATGATATGATATATGTGAAATAAAGATTGAAATGAGATGACTGATGGAAAAAGGGAAAAAACGTCTTGGTAAGACGTCCTAGCCGATCGGGTCATGATCAGACGCCATGCCACACACATGGTGGAATTGTGTTGATATTGAAACCAGAAAGTGAGAATGAAATTGTGACTAAGGTACATGCCTCAAATGAGGAAACCTAGCCGATCGAGTCGTGATTGGACTCCGTGCAAGAAAGCGGTGGTATTGTGAATGATGATGCAACGGTATAAAATGTCCCAACCTAAAACTATGGAAATTATGTGAAAGCTATGTGATTCCTTTACTTGATGATGTGGTGATTGTTTAAAGCTCGTGTTAGTTCTTATGATTTCTTGTTCTTGTATCGTTGTTCTTTCTAATAAAATGGTGTTTAGTTATACATATTAATACTATTCCATGGTACTAACGTCCCTTTTGTCGGGGGCGCTACATCTTTTGAATGGATGTAGGTGGTTCCATAGCAGACAGTGCCGATCGCAGGTAGTAGAGCATCCCCCTCTCAGAAATCTTGGTGTTCGGGGGTTATGTTGTACATCTTTTGTTATAAATTACCACTTTTGAGGTATAGCAGGGGCCTTGTTGCCGGCATTATCATAACTATCTTTTGTATCCTTAGAGACTCCGTAGACGCTTGTGTGGGTTATATACGGCATTGGAGGGGTCACTAGACTATATTGTAATTCTAAACTCTTGTTTCCTCTAAATTGTAACTGTGTGAAATTCTGGAAACTTAACTATGGTGTAAGGATTGTAATATAAAATGAACTAGCAATGTTTCATGTACGATCTTTCCTAGTGTCTAACTTAAATGAAAGCATGGTTTCTTGATCACAATGAGTTGGGTAGAAGGTGTCCAAAAGGCTTGCTCAGTTGGGTTCACTCGATTGAGCGTCGGTTGCGCCTCCCGAGGTTGGGGAGTGACACGTACAATGGTAGTTTACCCTTATTTCTCCTCAACATACCACCCTTATTACTCCTGTTGCGCCGTGCAACCTAATCCTACCAGACAATAGTAATTCACCATTATTCCTCCTCAATATATCACCCTTATTCCTCCTGTTGCGGCATGCAACTCGATCCCACCATATCAATACCAAACACACAATAAGAACATGAATTTCACAATTTAGTTAAGAACCCTCCACAATATTTAAGCATCAAACCAAAGCAAACAGAAGGCTACATAGTTATGAAGCTTCACTCAATTAATACTACACAGCAAGACCAACCAAGATATACCATGAAACACCGATAAACCAACTTAAACCAATAATGAAATATAATAAAACTACGGAATAGTTAATACCTTCAATAAAGAAAACAACATTTAACAAGAAGCAATTAAACATGGAATTACTAATAAGCATGTAGCAGTTAAGATAGGAAGACAATATATTAAGAACGGGGAAAGAAACATGCTAAATAGATAATTTGGCGGCGCATAGGTACTCGTCACCTCACCTATACGCCACGCACATGGATTTTCACATAGCAATTAAGTCGGGAATCCCTAATCCCTCAAGTCAACGTTAGACACAACATTTACCTCGATCCAACGGCCAACTCAACGCTCAATTACCGCTTTACCTCTAGTTTTTACCTCTAAATCACTCGTATCTAGTCATAATTAACTTAACAACATCAATTATCGCTAAAGATATCAATTCCAATACATAATTATAAGTTTCCCAACATTTTTCCCAAAAGTCAAAAATCGACCTTGGGCCCGCTTGGTCAAACCCCGAAATTTAGACCAAAACCTGATTACCCATTCACCCCAAAGCCCGAATATACAATTGGTTTTGGAATTTGACCTCAATTTGAGGTCTAAATTCCCAAATTTTTAAATTCCTAAGTTCTCCCCAAAAATCTCGAATTCCTCCATGAAAAAACCTAGATTCTAGGATGAAATCTTGTAAAAAGAAGTAAAAGATTGAAAGAAACTAGTTAAGAATCACTTACTTATGATTTGGGGAACAAAAAGTCTATGGTAAATCGCCT
This sequence comes from Nicotiana tabacum, assembly GCF_000715075.1. NCBI lineage: Eukaryota > Viridiplantae > Streptophyta > Magnoliopsida > Solanales > Solanaceae > Nicotiana > Nicotiana tabacum. The sequence continues at coordinate 15,924,846 of NC_134085.1, forward strand.
CTTATGTTCTAGGTTTTGAAAAATGGGAGAATGAATGAAAAAACCCGTCTAAGTCCCTTTTACACAGTTGTAGATGTCGCATTTGCGACCTATTGCGAAGCTCGCAAATGCGAACCTATCGCATTTATTCTTTTGTCGCAAATGCGAAGCTGGGATCGCAATTGCAACCACCTTCTTCGCAAATGCGAAGAGTCCCTTCCCCAGATCAACTTCGAAAATACGAAAGGTTGTTCACATTTGCGAACATAGATTGGCCTAGTTTCTCTTCCCATTTTCGTTGAGAAGCTCGCAAATGCGACCTTAACAGTAGTCACAAATGCAAAGTTCGACCTCGCATTAGCGAGGTCTGAGGCCTACAACACAGTTCAAGAACACCAGTAATTTTTCTAAGTTTCAATTCACTCTGTAGCCTATCCGAAACTTAACCTGAGCCCTCGGGGCTCCAAACCAAACATACACAAAAGTCTTAAAACACTGTACAAACTTGTTCGCATGATCAAATCGCAAAAATAACATCTAGAACTACGAATTTAATACTAAATCACATGAAATTCTTAAGAACACTTTGAAACTCCTCTTTTCTCAACCGGATGCCCGAATCATGTCAAATCAACTCTAATTTTCACCAAATTTCACATACATGACTTAAATATTATTTTAAACTTGTACCGAGCTTTGAAACTAAAATACGGGCCTGATACCAACAAGATCAAACGTTAATCAAATTCTTTAAACATTAGACTTTCAGACTTACAATTTTTAACAAAAATTCTTTTCTCGGGCTTGGGACCTCGGAATTCAATTCCGGACATACACCCAGATCCCATATTTTTCAACGATCCGTCGGGACCGTCAAAATACGGGTCCGGGTCCGTTTACTCAAAACGTTGACCGAAGTCAACTAAAATCAACTCTTTAGGGCAAAATTATTACTGTTTTCTCAAATTTCCATATAAAGGCTTTCTAGAAACCCGCTCGGACTACGCACGTAAATGAGAAGGAATACAAATGAGGTTTTGGAAGCCTCAAAATATGGAATCACATCCTAAAACATAAGAAGACCTTTTGGGTCATCACACTTAACCTCACCAACCTGAAATCCGGAACAAAGCAGCAATAACAAAGACCTGTTGGGACTTAGAACACAAGTAGGACAAGTTGTGGGTTTGATGGATATGCACATATTACATCAAAGGGCAGCATATCATTAACATGCCAATACCACAACAAGCTTGTTGGATGGTCAAGAAAATAATAGAGGCAAAAGAGATACTGAAAGCCAGGCACTTTGAACAACCACACAAAAAGAAGCATGATCAGACAAGTCTACCTATATTTTCTTGGTGACTATAGTCGAGTGGAATGGAAGAGCTTAATGTTCAACAATGCAGCAAGACCAAAAGCAAGATTCACAATGCGGCTAATGCTACATGGAAGGCTACTGAAGAGTGACAGACTAAGTAAAAGGAGGATTGTTGTAGATACTCAATGTGTGCCATGCAGAATGCAAGAGGAAACAAGAGAACACTTTGTATATGGCAAAATCGGAGGGTCCAATTTTTCGCCATTATGATGCCTCGTCAGCACGTCTCGAAGGCTCGAGACCACGGTCGAACTTCATACCTCGAGGGCCATCGACGCTTGACCTCGAAGCAATACAGACCAACAGTTACGGAGAGAAAGTGGGGAGTTCCCAAGGTGCATAAATAGGGCTGACAAAGTCTAGTGGACTAGTCCAAAAAACAAATCAAGGCATTAACTAGCTGTGCCATCTCCATATCTTTGTAATTAATACTTTTTGTACTATGTTAGGATTCCCCCTCAAATATAAAGGTTATCCTTGTTATTTTGTAAACACCTGTTGCTCAATACTAAATGCACAAGAACATTCTCTTTGCTCTCTAATACATTCCCCCGACATCTTTGCTTGCATTTATTGTTCATATCCATTGTGTTCTATTTATTGCTTATTATTGGACATAAAGAGCCGTCATTGATTTTATTATAACTGTTAGTCTCCATCGATCGCCCTCAGCGGACATTGGACTCGACCCCGAGGCCCCGAATAAGCAAGCTCGAGGCCACGATTGACAGCGATTCGGTTTGGTTAATATCTTGTTTTTAAGCTCTTATCTTGATTCCAAGTATCTCACCTAGCATCTATTGCCCAAACAACTAGCATAAAAATAGATCACGTATTTTTAGAACCATAAAATCAAATTTAATTATTATTACCATTTTCACGGTAAATAGTTTGGCGCCCACCGTGGGGCTAAAAATAATAGTGGTTATTTTCTTGCTGGTTTTAGTACATAACGCAAGTTATCTTTTACACTTTTTCTTGCCCAAGATCTTTGATTTCAGGTCAAAATGTCTGACTTAGTAAACAACAATCTTGAGAACCATGGAGAGAATGGCGTGGATGTTCCAGGTGTTGGTGTACCACCACGAAACCCTGAGAATGCACCAGAACCAATTCCCGTAGACGCGGTCTCGCGCGATGCATAGCATGTCGATGTAAGCTCCCGCACTAACAGGAGCGTGCATCAAGGAGACCAACAAAAAGCTCAGGAAACCCCAGTTAGGGAAGAACAGGAGGTTAGCCTTCACGTTATTTTGAAATGTTGCAGGCACAACAATTGGCTATTGCTCAGCTGCAAAGTCACCAGAAAACTCCAGCACAGTAGCACCAGGACGACTCCCCCGGCCAAGCAGGTACCAGAGAGATCAAGTAACAACGGGTCGACAGCCGACCCCGACATCATAAAGATGCTCGAGGACCTCACAAAGAAGATCGAGTCGGGCGAGAAAAAGATAGAATCCAACGACAAGAAGGTAGAGACCTATAATTCCAGGGTCGATCAAATTCCTGGCACACCCCCGATTCTGAAAGGAGTAGATTTGAAGAAGTTTGTGCAAAAGCCATTACCGCAGGAAGCAACCCCAAAACCCATTCCGAAGAAGTTCATAATGCCCGAGCTTCCGAAGTACAATGGAACCTTGGACCCCAACAAGCACGTCACTGCTTGCACTTGCGTAGTGAAGGGCAATAACCTAAAGGACGACGAGATCGAGTCCGTCTTGCTAAAGAAGTTCCGGGAAACACTCTCGAAAGGGGCTATAATGTGGTATCACAACCTAGCTCCTAACTCTATAGACTCATTTGCCATGTTGGTGGATTCTTTCATAAAGGCACATGCCGGTGCCATCAAAGTAGCAACAAGGAAATCCAACGTCTTCAAGATCAAGCAGAGGGAGAATGAGATGCTACGAGAGTTCGTATCTCGCTTTCAAATGGAACGATGGAACTACCACCAGTAACGATTGGGCAGTGCAGACCTTCACTTAAGGTCTGAATGAACGAAGCTCGGTGGCTTCGAAGTAACTAAAATAGAATCTAGTTAAATATCCCGCCATGACTTGGTCGGACGTTCACAACCGATACCAATCGAAAATTAGGGTCGAGGACGACCAACTAGGAGCCCCCTGAGGCTCAGTATACCCAAGTAGGCTTCTGGCGAAGGAGCCAAAGCCAAACAAAGAAAGGTCCCAGCCATACATCGAAGATAGGAGAAACGCCTCGAGGCACAACATACCCCGCAATGATAAAAGGATGGACCGAGGCCAGAATCCTCGGGGACTCGTCAATAGAGCTGGATTTGATAGGCACACAATGCCAACAGAGGCACCTTGCTTGCCGGAATACAACGTCAACATCAACGTATCAGACACCGTGTTCGCCATCAGTTAAATCACAGACGCCAGGTGGCCCAGGCCTGTGCAATTAGATCCTTTGTAAAGAAATCATAACTTAGTGTGTGAATTTGACAACACAAATGGCCAGAGGACAGAGTATTGCCACCAGCTCCGAGAAGAAGTAGCCTGACTACTTAATAAAGGTCACCTCCGAGAATTCCTCAGCGACCGGGACAAAAGTCAGTTCTCGGAAAGAGAGGCGACTAAGAAGAACGAAAGAAATGAGCCACAACATGTCATCCACTTGATCTTGGGAGGCATCGATGCCGCACAGGAGCCCATGATGAGAAGAACAAAAATATCCATCATAGAGAAACACGAACTCGGGGTTACATACCCGAGGATGCTCTCAAATTTAACGATGAGGACATCGAGACCTTGCCTCAGCCTCACAATGACGCACTAGTAATCTCTTTCCTTGTAAATACATTTCAAATTAAATGTGTACTTGTGAATCTAGGTAGCTCGGCCAACATTATCAGGTCGAGGGTGGTAGAGCAGCTCGGACTGCTTGACCAAATCATGCTCGCCTCTCGAGTCCTCAACGGATTCAACATGGCGAGCAAAACAATAAAAGAGGAAATCACCCTCCCAGTCAACGTGGCCGGCACAACCCAAAATGCCAATTCCATGTCATCGAAGTAGATATGAGGTACAATGCCTTTCTTGGAAGGCCATGGATACACTTCATGAAAGCAGTACCATCCACCCTCCATCAAATGATAAAATTCCCGACAAAGGATGTGAATAAAACCATCTATGGGGAACAACATGCGGCAAGGGAAATGTTCGCGGTGCACGATATGACGCCGACACCAGTACTTCCACCCTTGAAGGAGCCAAAGGGTAATCAAACAGCAAAACAGTGATAATAAAGTACGTCTTCGGCTAAGCCCGACTAAACAAAACAAAGGACGTTACCAAGTCCTCATATCAATCTTGAATCATATTGAGATCCGTAGCGCCGTCAATACTAAGGTATGGCCATCCCCCCTTTTTAGTTACATTTTATACTAACCTGAATATAGGTACCCGATCAAAACGGCCGAAGTGTTTCCCAACTCAAAGGCCTTAGGTTTCAAAAGCATGAGTTGCACTTTTTTCCTTCGACCTGGCTTTTAGCGCAAGAAGGGTTTTACCGGCAAGGTTTTTAACGAGAAAAAATCTATATACTACCTAAGGAAGACCCAAAAAGTATTTAAGGTTTATTTTGCAATCAACCTCCAACACTGGGGGGCATCCCCCCTGGAAGGTCACCTATTCGGAGAAGCGAAGACACACTAAGTAGGGTCTCGATAGGAAAATAATGTATCGGGCCAAACGATCGAATGAACCATGTCAACATAGAACAACCGAGTCCTTAACAGCAAAGGCATGTATACTTGTACCAAGTAATCAAAAAATACTTCCCAAAAGCATTTTGTGTTTCAAGGAAGCTTGATATTTTTTGCATAAAACGGCCCTAGAGCCAAAAAACGTCCCAAATACTCGGGGACTCGCATAAAAAAATCGAAACATATGACCCCAAGGTCGGAGCTTCAAACTCGTAAGCCCCCAATGAGGCAACAACAAGATCACAAAACAGCTCTAGAACCAAAAATGTTCCGAACACTCGAAGACTGGCGTCGAAAACTCAAGGCCATATGACCTCCGGGTCGGAAACTACGAAATCGCAAGTGTAAGCACGTGATTTTTGCCCAATATGAGAATTACTCCCAAAAAATTCAAAAATAAAGTAATTTTTCTTGGTGTGCAATTTTGTGATATTTTGTGATATTTTGAATAATTATTTGTATTTATTTGTGCATGTTTATTTGCTAAATTAATAAAAAAAATACAAAATATGTCGCATTTTGCATATAGGATTTAATTATACAATTGTTAGTAATTAAATTTGTTTTAAAAGAATTAAAAATTACAAAAATAGGCATCGTTTGCATTTTTAGCATTTAATGTCCAAATATACAATTTTATGCTTAATTAATACTTAATTGTGTGTTAATTGTTATTGGGAGTTAATTTGTGCTTTTATAACTTAATTTAGTTCTTAATAATAGTTTAAGTATTTTTATAATTTAGTTTTAGAAAAAATAAAAGAAGAAAAGAGAGCGAAAATATAAAGAAAGTCGGAATTAGGCCTCTTCTTCAATTTCAAGCCATAGGCCCAAAAAATGGCCCAATCTTCCCTACGACCCAGTCCATTTCGAACAGGGTCGACCCAGTCCATACCCCAACTTCCCCTCTTCATTTTTATTTTTTCATCTTTACAAAACAAAAACAAAACAAAACAAAAGAAAAAACCAAAAACCCTAAAAACCTAAAAAACACATCCGCCCCCCCTCCCTTTGCTTCTTCTTCTCCAAGCTTTCCTCACACCCATCCATGGCTGCCTCCCATAGCTTCTCCTGTCGTCCCCAGTTGCGACCATGCCGTCCCCAACTCCACCATAACACCATCGTTGTTTTGGCTTCATCATCTTCGTCGAAGCTCTAACCATCGTTGCCTTTGCTTCATCGTCTTCGTTATGGTGTAACCCACTTTGCTGCTGCTTCTTCCTCACTTCATGCTGCTGCTATATTTTCTTTCATCTTCCCTGTCGCCACTGTTTCGTCGTCGACCAAGAAGACCACGCTGCTGCTTCTCCGTCGCAGCTGCTGCCCGCATCCGCCATTGACGCAGCCATTTTTGCTCCTCGCTGCTTCTGCTTCAGCCTTCACCTACTGCTGCTCGTCGAAGCTCCTGCTGCTCGTCGAAGCTCCAGCTGCCTCCGTTCATCACTGTCCATCGCCTTCTGTCGCGTCTCCGCTGCTTCCATGGCCAAGTTCATCGTCCAGTTCGAAGCCCCCCAGCTGCCACGTCTTTGCTGTTCGTCGACCTTCCATATGGGTCTGTTTTGAAACCTTGTTTGTTGTTGTTGCTTCGGTTGCTTCGTAGGTTCATGTTCGTCGTCGTCTGCTCGTGTTAGTCATCGTTGGTTCGAGCTTTGGTCGAGGCTCGTCAAGATTCGTTGTTTGTTTGGTCGTTGTTTGTCGTTTCAATCCGGTTAGTAGTTTTTAAATTTTATTTCGTCCGTTATTTTGTTTTGATATTTTTCGAATCTAAAATCGGCGAATGTTTGCTTTGTTCATGTCTATGGTTAGATATTTGATTTTTTTGGTTTTGTTCATGTTCATGTTGTTTGTTAAATTAATTTTCAGATTTCAAAATAGAAGTTTAATTAGTTGTTTTCATATTCATTTCATGTTTGTATTATTGTTTAAGTGAATATTTGTTAGTATGATGTTTGTTAGATTCAAATTGAAATTTAAGTAACTATTTCTTCAATTTGTTTCATGAGTTTATGTATTGTTAGAAATTGTTAATATTGTTAAGTTCAAGTTTAAGTTCATAATTGTTTCTTCGTCGATCTTGTTATTTGTCTAAAGAATTTAGTTGTATGTTGGTTTAATCGTTTAAATCCATCATGTTTTTTGTTCAAAATAGATTCAATTCATGTTCGTACTTTGTTTGATTGTTCTTGAATTGTTGGTTGTAATGTTGTTAGAATTGATTTTAAGTTCAATATGATTGAAGTTTAGAAATCTTCATACTTTGTTTGTTGTTGTTGTTGAATCCGAAAATAGGATTGTTTGTTGCTAAAATATTGTTCAAACAAATTTTAGTTGTTCTTTGTTGTTCAATTCATGTTCATGTGATTTATTGTTGAAATGTTGTTAAAATCGTGTTCATGTGATATTGTTGTTATGATGCTCATCCATGTTCATATTGTTGTTTGAACATTGTTAGAAAATTGATCATATTGTCTATATTTTGGTTAAGTTTGATTAATTGATGTGTTATAGCTGATGGGTAGTTTGGTAAATTTGTAGTACGTTCAGGGGTAGTTTGGTAATTTCAATAAGGTCGGAGGGGGTAATTTAGGAATTGTACATTTTGAAATTGTTTATTTGAAGCATGGGGGACAAAATGAAATGGGGTGGGTTGTGATATGATTATTTAATATAAAGGGGGGACAAGATTTAAATTAAAGGGGAATCTTGCATTATTTTAAATAAAGCATGGGGAACAGAATATAATGGGGTGGTGTGATATGTTTATTTAATGTAATGGGGATGAGTGGAAAGATAATGGGTTGGGTAGAGAAAAAGTATTGATTTTAATTAATTAAAAGGTTTATGGGATGTGTTATATATGTGAAGTCTTGAAGACAAATGAGGAAGAACAAGAATACAGATAGAGAGAAAAAAAACGGACAGAGAATAGAAGAGAGAAAAATTCCGAAAAATATTTAAGCTTTCAAAATAAAAATAAAAGCTAAAAAATATATTGCTTTCTTTCTTTGTTTGAAATTAGTATTAATGGTTGTTGTTACATTTAAAGCTTAAAGCTTTTGTTTTTGGGATTACTACTCCACTGGTCTGTTATTGGGTTGTTACTGTTGCTGGGCAGTTGTTGCTATTGCACTGTTATTACTGTTGCTGATTTTCATCTTCATTTTCTTTTGCTTCCAATATCAGGTACATATCTTTTAAACTCATGTTGTGAAGAGCTTCAACATTGCAAGTAAATGAAGTTTGGAATTATAAGGATGTCTTCTACTCATTTAAATTTTATTAGTTTAAATTTCAGTTTTGTTTTAGTTGGTTAATATAGTATTAAATCAATTAGTAGATTAGTTCTCTTTCTTAATAACTAATGGCTTAGTTATTTTAGGAACGCGATCAACTCATTTCTTTTAATATATGAAATAATGTCAATGATTTTTTTTTACAAAATATAGAGTTAAGTGTTTGCAAATAGTCGCATAGGCAGAAAATAAGAATTGGTTTATTTATCTCAAACTCAATCTTTGTAAACAAATTAACCAAACAATTATAACTTTGTACTAAAAACAAGTATATGAGAAGGATATGGGATTTACAAGCACGAATTGCAATATTTTATGTCAAGGATATGTAGAAATAGAATTCGCATTAAATGTAACAATAAAAATTCTTCAGAAACTATTAATTTGTTTATCAAATTAATTCTTTTTCCAGTTTTATATGCGATTCAATTTTTGGATATGTTAATATTGTATCCACGATAAAATGGCAGTATTTTTAGTTACATGTTGTTTGTTTCTTTTTCATATCATTAATTCTTTAAAATTTGAATAGTTTTGAGGTATATAATTCATACACGTAAAATAAGACTTGTAGCAACGCCTAATAAATTTTGAATTCTTTGTCAAGAAATTTGGTGACATCCCAATCAGTAATTCTCCACGATTCTTACATTTAAAATTAGATGGATGCAATAAACATTTATGGAAAATCTATACTACTATTAAGAATCTTTTGCGTGATTAGGGATGCGTTCGCGTAACCTGATTATATTTCTAAAAGCAATTCGGATTATGCGTTCGCGCAACTTCGAACGAACATTTAATAAAAAGGGGACTCTTCGGAGAATATCAATATTAATTTCATATAACTCGAGATGTGCGGTTCAATATTTAATTATACAAGAGCGACGAACGTTCTTAATTTTATTTTTAGCACAATTTCGAACTTAAGTCTTTTTTTTTATATAATAAAAAATTTCGAAAAAAAATAAATAATAAGGAGGTGTGACAGCTCTGGCGACTCTGCTGGGGAAGAAACCCAGAACCACTGGTTCAGGGTTCAAGAATTCGAGCTTAAAATAATTGTTATAGTTGGCTTTATTTATTATCTGATTTTTTTTTACATGATATATGCCCAATGTGCTAAATGACACTTTTACCGCTTTAATATTATTTGAATTATGAATATATACAACTGCTACGAAACCCCCTTCTTTCTGAGTCTTCTAAATTTATGGTGCACACATGCGCGTGGCCCACCTTTCTGTTAAAGTCATACCAAATAAGACGAAGTTGGGATAAGTAACTAGGCCGGGTAGACTTTCGTGCTCCCGGTACGTTGCCCCCGCTTCGGCTCAAACTGTCCGTTTGGGTAAGCCAGGGCTAGATCAATATGCCTCAGGTTTTTTCACTTAGAATAACTCAGCTTCATGCCAGATCCCTAGTAGGAGCGATTGTTTGCATCACGTGCATTTGACTTTGGAGACTCAACACAGGGGTTGGGTCTGTCTAGGACAGGTGTACCAAAAAAAATGACCATCCTGATACATCTTACTTGCTGCTACTTGCGCATTTATTTGATCCAGATTTGTGTGTTGACTGACTTTTGAATATCATGAATAATATTTTAAAATTGAAAAAAAAAAGAAATAGCGGTTAGGGAATTGACTGTTTATTTTTGAAAAAAATAAACCAATGCCCAAATACTGTCAAAACTCTGCCGAAATTTTGAGAAAATGAAAAAAAAAATATTTTATTAGTTTGTTTTATTAAAACCAAAGAAAAAATAGAAAGAAAAAAAAATCGTTGTTCTGTCTTATTTTTCAAAAAAATAAAAAATAATAATATATATATATATATATATATATATAAAGGAAAATAGTTTGTCTTCCCCTGAAAATGACAATGAAAAAGAGTCTTACTTTTAAAATAGTTTTTTTTTATTCGTTTCTGAAAAATTCAAAATAATAAAATAAAAAGAGTCGGGCGTTGAAAGTGGTTTTATTATTTGTTGCAAATATATATATATATATATATATATATATATATATATATATATATATATATATATATATAAAAATCCAAAAAGTTTTTCTTTATTTTCAAAAAATGTATATATATCTTTATTTGTTTCAAAAATATTTGTCCTGCCAAAAAAGTCTAGAAAAGTTTTGTTTAGACTCCCAATTTTCAAAACAAAAAATCCAAAAATATTTTCCATTATTGACTTCTTTAGAAAGTCTTTTTAATTATTAAAAAAAATATATATAATAAAATTAAAAAAATCCGAAAATATTTTCCTTCTTCTTTAAAAATTGAAAAGAAAATTCAAAATTCAAAAAAAATTTAGAAAGCATTTCTTTTATTAGAGGTAAAATTCCAAAAAATATTTTCTTTCTTCTTTAGAATAAGAAAAAAACAAAAAAAAATATCTTCCTTTTACTTTTGAAATTCTCAAAGTTCAAATCAAAAGAAAAGGAATTCTTAGAAGTCTTTCTTTCAAAAAAGAAAATCAATCAAAAATCCAAAAAAAAATATAAAAATACTTCCTTTCTTCTTTTAAAGCAGTTCTTTTACAAAAAAAAAAAAAAAATAAAAAAAAATAATCATAATTTAAAATCAGTTTATTTACTTTATTCATGACCTGCCCGAACTACGCTGGTTTGATTCTCACCGGATGTGAGATACGTAGGCAACCCTCATCGGGTCCAACCCCCCTTTTTTTTTGCTAAAATAGCCAAAAACCAATAAATAAATAAAAAACATGTCAAAATTTTAATTTTGTCATAAATAAGTCGGGCAGTGTCCAGCCTCCCCTTTTGCTAAAAAAAAAAATATGTCTAATTTTAATTTTGTCATAAAAAAGTCGGGTGACGCTGTTTTATCAAGACATAGTCGAATGTTCCCGAAAGGGACGCTGGAAGGCTGACTTTGCATAAACAGCCACCTTTGGGTCATTTTTTAAAAAATTTGGTCCATTGACCCACACAGCCTTAAAAAATCTTCGTCCCCGAGGCGCTGAAGGGCCGTGTTGCAACACCTGGTTTTATTGTAATTTGAAAAAAAAAACAAAGAGTCAACGGTCAGGTGAATACCGTTTAGATTTTGGTCAAAATAAGCCGAGCCAGCTTCGGCCGCGTCTTAAACCGTTCTTGCCGAAATAGCCTCAGAGTATCTTTCAGTTGTCGAAAGGCTATTTTCATAAAAGACGGACAAGTGTGTAAAGTGTCATAAAATAATCCTCTCCGACCTCAAAATTTGGACGGGGCCACATTTGCAAAAATAACTGTTTGGTTGCATTTGTCAAACGGAGAAAGGAAGCTGGCCGTTTGTTTTGGAGTTTGTAAAACTTTTGATTATAATATGTGGGTCGTTTGATTTTCAAGTTTGTAGGTCATTTTTAAACCTTTGAAACCCAATATGAAAATTGAAAAAAAATGATTAGTATTGCTTATCTTTTATTGGTCTGAACTACGCAAGGTCTGATTCATGCGGGTCATGATACGTAGGCAATCTCTATAAGATTCGACCACCACTGAAAAAGAAAAAAAAAGGAAGAAAGAAAAATAAAAGAAAGCGCAAGTGCATCGCATTTCTGATAGAACAGTTTAACTGCTTAGGTGCATTGCATCTCTAATATATGATTATCTGTCAAATGCCCTGACACTAACATGATGGCTTCCCTTTGCTGTGTTCATATATAGAAAAGTGGTTGGTTGTGGTAACTCCTCCCCGCAAAGCAAATGACACAGAACCTCAGAACAGGATGGGTCGGTACTGATGACCGACAACAATTGGTCGAACAGAACAACGGGTTGGTAGAAGAAGTGAAAATGCTGAGACAACATGTGGAAGACATGTATCAAGCATGGATAACTGGGAAAGCACCACCCCCACCACCGCCAAGCTTTTCAAACTCTGGCATTACCCATCCCCATACTCTCCATCCCAACCCACTTATGACAGTTTTCCTAGCTACCCGAGTAGCTCCATCACTCGCCCACGCTACTCCCATCCCCGATGCTACTTCTCTCCACGAGGTTCCCAAAGATGGGCTTCACTTTCCAAATACCCAGCTCCACAGAAGGCCTATCCACCCTCACAAGCCTACCGGAAGCCCCCTGGATCAGGTTTCCGGCCCAATCAAGCATTTAGGAACGAAAGGTTGTTGAAACAAGGAAAGGCTCTCACCCCTATCGGAGTATCTTATGCAAGTCTGTTTGAAAGGCTAAAGCATGCTGGCTTGATTGAGCCGCTCCCCGCATATACTCCAGATCCACATGCAAGAAACTTTGATCCGGCAGCGCAATGCGCGTACCACTCCAATGTCATAGGGCACAACATTGAGAGTTGTCGTAATTTGAAAAGGGAAGTAGAGAAAATGATCCAAGAAGGGCGGATTGTGATCGATAACAGTAACATGGAGCACTCGAACCCTATCGAGAACTTGTTGACGAAGGTTGATGATATGGAAGCTGATAATGATCTTGGCAATACTAATGCAAAGCTTAGTGGCTAAGATGCCAATTTTGATAAAATGGGAGGAAGCTCCATTCCTTGGTTAGCAAGAGAGAAGCTGTTGGTGGTTTATTTTGTTGTCATTTCTGTTATCCGGATTATTCTTAGGGTTGTAATCCGAATATTGTCTTGTGTCAAACCTTCTTATCTTTCCATTTTTGTCGTATCAGTTTGTTTAAGTCTCGTTAATGTTGTGTTAAGATTTTATTCGGGTTGTTTTGTTTGTTTTTCTAACCATTTCGCCGGAAGTTTAATACAAAAGCCGGTCTTTTATTATTTCCAGTCATCTTTTTATTTAGTCCTTTTGTCATTTTCGTTCAATGCCGATTCTAGGGACATGACATGCGCACACAGTTTGGGCCTAGTCTATAAAGTTAATCATAAAACCCTGGGAAGGTGATCAAAGCATTTAAAGGAAATAAGAACGGTTTGAGATTATTTGAAGCCCGAGTCATGTGGAACTGGGGCAAGTAAAACATAAAGAAAACCGTTAAATGCAAGATTCTCAAATTGGCATGAGGGTCGTGCATGAGAGTGAGAGTGTCGCCCAGCAGTGCTTTAGAAAGGACAAATGAAAAGTAAGTGTTTAACATAATTGTCAAGGCCAGCACCGTCGGAAGAGACTATAAATCTATGTTCAATTGTGTTGTTTGCACTTGGCATGTTTTGAAGACTGGAATGACGAAGGCATTTTGTTCTGCTACCTAAACACTTTATCCTTCATTACCCCTTTTGAGCCTTATTTTATTTTCTTTCATACCCCTCGTTCGGAATCAATAGCAACGACTAGGAAATACGAGCCTGGAAGGTAAAGAAAAAATCAACAAAAAAAAAATAATTAAAAAAAAACGAAAAATAAGAGAAAAATGATAAAAGAAAGTCAGAAGAAAACATAGGAATTGGGAACTACGTTTGACCTGATTCCTCAAAGAGGATACGTAGGCGCCTCACGGCTCGGTCATAGGGTGCATAGTGTGCATAGTATGCATGGTGTGCATCGTGTAACAAAAAAAAATTTAAAATATATATATATAATAAATAAATAATCCCCAAGCAAGAAACTGGGGCAAGAGTTGCGCTTGTTATAAACAAATATGATTTCGAAGGTTGTAATTTTGAACCCCAAATTGATTTGTTTTGAGCCTTTAATACCCTTTCTTTCTAAGCCTATCCAAAAAACCCACATTACGGTCCAAAGAAAGACCTTCTGATCAGTCTACAAAAGATGCCAAGTCAGACAAATGAGAATCTTACCGGCGAACATAACATTCTGTTCCACAACAGAAAGGACTCTAATCTCCAGCAGAGAGAGTCATACTGGCAACACTCCAAATCCCCAGCTAGAAAGTGATATAAATGAGAGAGTCTTATCGGTGAAAATCTTCACAGACACCATAAGGCGATGAAAACTGAGAGAAAAACCCAAAATGAGAGAGGCTTGATAGTGAAAACCTTTCGGGCACTACAAGTCGAATAAGATTGGGAATCAGATGGGGGATAGTCAAGGGAAGACCTTGAAAGACGATTGATGACGAAGGATAGGCCACATATGCATGTCATGACCATTAGAGTCAGTGTTTTCATTTGATAGGTTTTTATTTATAGTTTCTTTTGTTAAAGAGTCATTTTTTCCTTTGTCTTTTATTCTGTTCCCTTTTATCTTTTCCTTTCATAGAAATTTCCCCAGTAGAGTCTGTTTGGTCAAGACCAGTGGGAAATGACTTCAAAGTAGACCATCAGCTTTCCAAGATAAGATCTGACTAGTACATCCAAGTGATATAGTCAGGAAGGAACAAGCGCGAGGCCAGTGTCAAGAAAGATATCCCCAGCAAAAGGATTGACGAGTGTCAAGAGGGATATCCTTGCCGAAATCAAAGGTTATTAAACCTCAAGACCAGAGCCCGTGGACAAAACAAGAAAAACAATAAGCATGATTTGGGAAATTCATGCGAGACTAAAAGGTCGGGTAAATGCAAGTTTCCGAGCCATGCCACGAAAGAAGAGGGATATCCCCAGCAGAAAAGGATTATCCCCAGCAAATAATATCATCCCCAACAAGTTGTGGAATGCAGAGCAAGGAAGGGAAAAGGGAAAACCATCCCAGTGGAAGTATCACAACCAACCACCGCGTTTTAAACTAACAATTTTTGTTTAAATTGAAACAGGTAAAGGAAGTGGCATTGATGACAGAAATGCAGGCCATAAGGGAGACTGTCAAACTGGGGCAAAAAATTTTCCTTTCATTTGGAAAATTTTCTGGAAGTCAGATACCCATTCAGGGTAAAATGAATATAGCACCAGTCTCAAGGGAAGTGGTCTTTGAACCAGTTTTACCCCCAGCATAACAAGTTTTAATAAAAGAAGTTGTTCCCCAGCAGACAGAACAAAGGGATGACATTTGTGCTCAGAAAAGCAAAAACAATTATCATCATCAGCAGCTTCCAGAAGAATGAAGCATCGATTTGAAGGGATAAAATTCCTCAGCAGCATTATCCTCAACAACGTAATCCCAAGAAGATAACACTTTTATCCCTAACAGTGTTGAGCGAAAATAAATTCTGAAAAAAAAAATGAATTTGAAGGAGGGGAAGAAAGGAGACTCCCACAGTGGTATTATCCCCAGCAAGCAAGAACAAAGCAGAGCGAAGGAAAAAGAAAAGAAAAAGTCAGGCGTCCACCTGGAGAATGAGGATGAAGAATTAAAGAAGAAGTCAGGCGTCCACCTGGAGAATGAGGATGAAAAAATTGAAGAAGAAGTCAGGCGTCCACCTGGATAATGAGGATGAAAAAAAATTTAAGAAGAAGTCAGGCGTCCACCTGGAGAATGAGGATGAAGAATTAAAGAAGAAGTCAGGCGTCCACCTGGAGAATGAGGATGAAGAATTAAAGAAGAAGTCAGGCGTCCACCTGGAGAATGAGGATGAAGAATTAAAGAAGAAGTCAGGCGTCCACCTGGAGAATGAGGATGAAGAATTAAAGAAGAAGTCAGGCGTCCACCTGGAGAATGAGGATGAAGAATTTAAGAAGAAGTCAGGCGTCCACCTGGAGAACGAGGATGAAGAATTTAAGAAGAAGTCAGGAGCCCACCTGAAGAACAGAATGACGATATATTGGTTGAAGTCAGGAGCCCGCCTGAAGAGAGGAATGGCGATTATTTTCAAAATTGTTGTCAGGAGCCCGCCTGAAGAGAGGAAAGGTGTTTTAAAAAGTTGTTGAAATCTTGCCAACCTAAAGAAAGGAATGGCGATATATTGGTTGAAGTCAGGAGCCCGCCTGAAGAGAGGAATGGCGATTATTTTCAAAGTTGTTGTCAGGAGCCCGCCTGAAGAGAGGAAAGGCGTTTTAAAAAAAAAAGTTGTTGAAATCTTGCCAACCTAAAGAAAGGAATGGCGATGTATGGTTTGAAGTCAGGAGCCCGCCTGAAGAGAGGAATGGCGATTATTTTCAAAGTTGTTGTCAGGAGCCCGCCTGAAGAGAGGAAAGGCGTTGTCAAAAGTTGTTGAAATCTTGCCAACCTAAAGAAAGGAATGGCGATGTATGATTTGAAGTCAGGAGCCCGCCTGAAGAGAGGAATGGCGATTATTTTCAAAGTTGTTGTCAGGAGCCCGCCTGAAGAGAGGAAAGGCGTTTTTAAAAGTTGTTGAAATCTTGCCAACCTAAAGAAAGGAATGGCGATGTATGGTTTGAAGTCAGGAGCCCGCCTGAAGAGAGGAATGGCGATTATTTTCAAAGTTGTTGTCAGGAGCCCGCCTGAAGAGAGGAAAGGCGTTTTTAAAAGTTGTTGAAATCTTGCCAACCTAAAGAAAGGAATGGCGATGTATGGTTTGAAGTCAGGAGCCCGCCTGAAGAAAGGAATGGCGATTATTTTCAAAGTTGTTGTCAGAAGCCCGCCTGAAGAGAGGAATGGCGATTATTTTCAAAGTTGTTGTCAGGAGCCCGCCTGAAGAGAGGAAAGGCGTTTTAAAAAGTTGTTGAAATCTTGCCAACCTAAAGAAAGGAATGGCGATGTATGGTTTGAAGTCAGGAGCCCGCCTGAAGAGAGGAATGGCGATTATTTTCAAAGTTGTTGTCAGGAGCCCGCCTGAAGAGAGGAAAGGCGATTATTTTCAAAGTTGTTGTCAGGAGCCCGCCTGAAGAGAGGAAAGGCGTTTTAAAAAAAGTTGTCGAAATCTTGCCAACCTAAAGAAAGGAATGGCGATGTATGGTTTGAAGTCAGGAGCCCGCCTGAAGAGAGAAATGTCGATTATTTTCAAAGTTGTTGTCAGGAGCCTGCCTGAAGAGAGGAAAGGCGTTGTCAAAAGTTGTTGAAATCTTGCCAACCTAAAGAAAGGAATGGCGATGTATGGTTTGAAGTCAGGAGCCCGCCTGAAGAGAGGAATGGCGATTATTTTCAAAGTTGTTGTCAGGAGCCCGCCTGAAGAGAGGAAAGGCATTTTAAAAAAGTTGTTGAAATCTTGCCAACCTAAAGAAAGGAATGGCGATGTATTGGTGGAAGTCAGGAGCCCACCTGAAGAGAGGAATGGCGAATTATTTTCAAAGTTGTTGTTGAAGTCAGGAGCCCGCCTGAAGAGAGGAATGGCATTCATTTTTGTTGTTAAAGTTGGGAGCCCGCCCATAGAATAGAGGCATACATTTCAGTCTTTAATTTTCAAGCATTGAACTTGGGAGCCCGCCCAGATAACAGAGGCATACATTTCAAGTCTTTAATTTTCAAGTATTGAAGTTGGGAGCCCGCCCGGATAACAGAGGCATACATTTCAAGATCAAGTCAGAGAACAATAAAACAGAGGGTTACAATAGGAATCCCCAGCAGGAAACAATAAAATTCCTCGGCACCGGGAAACAGAAGGTTGCAACAAGAGGTCACAGCACAAACTCAAGTGCATGTGTCAAAAAGAAGAAAAACACCGGAAAAAAGGCAAGCAAACAAGAAAGCAAGGCAACAGAAAAATTGCAGTATAGCTTAGCTTCTTGTTTTCTTTTAAGCACGTTGTAACAAGGAGATCAGTAAGCAGTAGTAATAGCATGCAACAACAGTAACAGTGCAGTCCAACGGTAGTCCCAGCTACCAAAGTTTTCCGAACTACATTGACCTGATTCCTGTTTAGCCCAGGATATGTAGGAAACCTTTGAAGCAAAGGTTCGGTCAAATCTTTTTCAAAAAAATGCTTCAACGGAGTACTCGGATGGGCAAAAAATCGCTCGCTTTATCTTTGCACGAAAACCCTTCGTGTCTTCGGGCAAAGAGGGGCAGCTGTAAGCACGTGATTTTTGCCCAATATGAGAATTACTCCCAAAAAATTCAAAAATAAAGTAATTTTTCTTGGTGTGCAATTTTGTGATATTTTGTGATATTTTGAATAATTATTTGTATTTATTTGTGCATGTTTATTTGCTAAATTAATAAAAAAAATACAAAAATATGTCGCATTTTTGCATATAGGATTTAATTCTACAATTTTTAGTAATTAAATTTGTTTTACAAAAATTAAAAATTACAAAAATAGGCATCGTTTGCATTTTTAGCATTTAATGTCCAAATATACAATTTTATGCTTAATTAATACTTAATTGTGTGTTAATTGTTATTGGGAGTTAATTTGCGCTTTTATAACTTAATTTAGTTCTTAATAATAGTTTAAGTATTTTTATAATTTAGTTTTAGAAAAAATAAAAGAAGAAAAGAGAGCGAAAATATAAAGAAAGTCGGAATTAGGCCTCTTCTTCAATTTCAAGCCATAGGCCCAAAAAATGGCCCAATCTTCCCTACGACCCAGTCCATTTCGAACTGGGTCGACCCAGTCCATACCCCAACTTCCCCTCTTCATTTTCATTTTTTTCATTTTTACAAAACAAAAACAAAACAAAACAAAAGAAAAAACCAAAAACCCTAAAAACCTAAAAAACACATCCGCCCCCCCCCCCTCCCTTTGCTTCTTCTTCTCCAAGCTTTCCTCACACCCATCCATGGCTGCCTCCCATAGCTTCGCCTGTCGTCCCCAGTTGCGACCATGCCGTCCCCAACTCCACCATAACACCATCGTTGTTTTGGCTTCATCATCTTCGTCGAAGCTCTAACCATCGTTGCCTTTGCTTCATCGTCTTCGTTATGGTGTAACCCACGTTGCTGCTGCTTCTTCCTCACTTCATGCTGCTGCTATATTTGCTTTCATCTTCCCCGTCGCCACTGTTTCGTCGTCGACCAAGAAGACCACGCTGCTGCTTCTCCGTCGCAGCTGCTGCCCGCATCCGCCATTGACGCAGCCATTTTTGCTCCTCGCTGCTTCTGCTTCAGCCTTCTTCTACTGCTGCTCGTCGAAGCTCCTGCTGCTCGTCGAAGCTCTAGCTGCCTCCGTTCATCACTGTCCATCGCCTTCTGTCGCGTCTCCGCTGCTTCCATGGCCAAGTTCATCGTCCAGTTCGAAGCCCCCCAGCTGCCACGTCTTTGCTGTTCGTCGACCTTCCATATGGGTCTATTTTGAAACCTTGTTTGTTGTTGTTGCTTCGGTTGCTTCGTAGGTTCATGTTCGTCGTCGTCTGCTCGTGTTAGTCATCGTTGGTTCGAGCTTTGGTCGAGGCTCGTCAAGATTCGTTGTTTGTTTGGTCGTTGTTTGTCGTTTCAATCCGGTTAGTAGTTTTTAAATTTTATTTCGTCCGTTATTTTGTTTTGATATTTTTCGAATCTAAAATCGGCGAATGTTTGCTTTGTTCATGTCTATGGTTAGATATTTGATTTTTTTGGTTTTGTTCATGTTCATGTTGTTTGTTAAATTAATTTTCAGATTTCAAAATAGAAGTTTAATTAGTTGTTTTCATATTCATTTCATGTTTGTATTATTGTTTAAGTGAATATTTGTTAGTATGATGTTTGTTAGATTCAAATTGAAATTTAATTAACTATTTCTTCAATTTGTTTCATGAGTTTATGTATTGTTAGAAATTGTTAATATTGTTAAGTTCAAGTTTAAGTTCATAATTGTTTCTTCATCGATCTTGTTATTTGTCTAAAGAATTTAGTTGTATGTTGGTTTAATCGTTTAAATCCATCATGTTTTTTGTTCAAAATAGATTCAATTCATGTTCGTACTTTGTTTGATTGTTCTTGAATTGTTGGTTGTAATGTTGTTAGAATTGATTTTAAGTTCAATATGATTGAAGTTTAGAAATATTCATACTTTGTTTGTTGTTGTTGTTGAATCCGAAAATAGGATTGTTTGTTGCTAAAATATTGTTCAAACAAATTTTAGTTGTTCTTTGTTGTTCAATTCATGTTCATGTGATTTATTGTTGAAATGTTGTTAAAATCGTGTTCATGTGATATTGTTGTTATGATGCTCATCCATGTTCATATTGTTGTTTGAACATTGTTAGAAAATTGATCATATTGTCTATATTTTGGTTAAGTTTGATTAATTGATGTGTTATAGCTGATGGGTAGTTTGGTAAATTTGTAGTACGTTCAGGGGTAGTTTGGTAATTTCAATAAGGTCGGAGGGGGTAATTTAGGAATTGTACATTTTGAAATTGTTTATTTGAAGCATGGGGGACAAAATGAAATGGGGTGGGTTGTGATATGATTATTTAATATAAAGGGGGGACAAGATTTAAATTAAAGAGGAATCTTGCATTATTTTAAATAAAGCATGGGGAACAAAATATAATGGGGTGGTGTGATATGTTTATTTAATGTAATGGGGATGAGTGGAAAGATAATGGGTTGGGTAGAGAAAAAGTATTGATTTTAATTAATTAAAAGGTTTATGGGATGTGTTATATATGTGAAGTCTTGAAGACAAATGAGGAAGAACAAGAATACAGATAGAGAGAAAAAAAACGGACAGAGAATAGAAGAGAGAAAAATTCCGAAAAATATTTAAGCTTTCAAAATAAAAATAAAAGCTAAAAAATATATTGCTCTCTTTCTTTGTTTGAAATTAGTATTAATGGTTGTTGTTACATTTAAAGCTTAAAGCTTTTGTTTTTGGGATTACTACTCCACCGGTCTGTTATTGGGTTGTTACTGTTGCTGGGCAGTTGTTGCTATTGCACTGTTATTACTGTTGCTGATTTTCATCTTCATTTTCTTTTGCTTCCAATATCAGGTACATATCTTTTAAACTCATGTTGTGAAGAGTTTCAACATGGCAAGTAAATGAAGTTTGGAATTATAAGGATGTCTTCTACTCATTTAAATTTTATTAGTTTAAATTTCAGTTTTGTTTTAGTTGGTTAATATAGTATTAAATCAATTAGTAGATTAGTTCTCTTTCTTAATAACTAATGGCTTAGTTATTTTAGGAACGCGATCAACTCATTTCTTTTAATATATGAAATAATGTCAATGATTTTTTTTTACAAAATATAGAGTTAAGTGTTTGCAAATAGTCGCATAGGCAGAAAATAAGAATTGGTTTATTTATCTCAAACTCAATCTTTGTAAACAAATTAACCAAACAATTATAACTTTGTACTAAAAACAAGTATATGAGAAGGATATGGGATTTACAAGCACGAATTGCAATATTTTATGTCAAGGATATGTAGAAATAGAATTCGCATTAAATGTAACAATAAAAATTCTTCAGAAACTATTAATTTGTTTATCAAATTAATTCTTTTTCCAGTTTTATATGCGATTCAATTTTTGGATATGTTAATATTGTATCCACGATAAAATGGCAGTATTTTTAGTTACATGTTGTTTGTTTCTTTTTCATATCATTAATTCTTTAAAATTTGAATAGTTTTGAGGTATATAATTCATACGCGTAAAATAAGACTTGTAGCAACGCCTAATAAATTTTGAATTCTTTGTCAAGAAATTTGGTGGCATCCCAATCGGTAATTCTCCACGATTCTTACATTTAAAAATAGATAGATGCAATAAACATTTATGGAAAATCTATACTACTATTAAGAATCTTTTGCGTGATTAGGGATGCGTTCGCGTAACCTGATTATATTTCTAAAAGCAATTCGGATTATGCGTTCGCGCAACTTCGAAAGAACATTTAATAAAAAGGGGACTCTTCGGAGAATATCAATATTAATTTCATATAACTCGAAATGTGCGGTTCAATATTTAATTATACAAGAGCGACGAACGTTCTTAATTTTATTTTTAGCACAATTTCGAACTTAAGTCTTTTTTTTATATAATAAAAAATTTCGAAAAAAAATAAATAATAATTATTATATTGTGTATACGTACGCGTGACACGATTTTCACGTTAAAAAATATTAATATATAAAACGAATACACGTACGCGTGATTCGATTCGAAGAAGGGTCTTTAATTATAAACAATTTAAATAGAAGCGGTAACAATAAAATCATACAATAAAAATGTATTTTACAAATCAAAATAATCAAGCCGAATATAACAGTTGAGCGACCGTGCTAGAACCACGGAACTCGGGAATGCCTAACACCTTCTCCCGGGTTAACAAAATTCCTTATCCGGATTTCTGGTGCGCAGACTGTTAAATAGACAGAGTCATATTCTTTTCCTCGATTCGGGATTAAAATAGGTGACTTGGGACACCCTAAATCTCCCAAGTGGCGACTCTGAAATAAAGAAATAAATCCCGTTTCGACTGTCCTTTAATTGGAAAAAACTCTCTATCCACCCTCGCGGGGGCGGAAAAAGGAGGTGTGACAGTAAGCCCTCAATGAGGAAATACCAAGTTTACAAGTAGTGACTCCCAAGTCGAGAAATCCTCGATGACTCGGGGATTGTCGTCAATCACCATCTCCATCGACTTATCAAAACCCAAGGTCATAAGACCACATGCGGGCAACCTCAAACTCGTAAGACCTATATAAGGCAACAACAATATCTGTAAGACCTCAAGAAAGGCATGAACCACACTTGTACCAAGTGACAATATCTGTAAGACCTCAAGTAAGGCATGAACCACACTTGTACCAAGTGACAATATCTGTAAGACCTCAAGTAAGGCATGAACCACACATGTACCAAGTGACAATATCTGTAAGACCTCAAGCAAGTCATGAATCATACTTGTACCTAGTATCCAAAACTGTAAGACCTCAAAGGCATGTAAAACTTCTAAGACCTTACTAAAGGCATAAACCCGATCTTAAAGTTGAGGCTATATATCAAACTTGTAAGAACCCTAAAAAGGCATACCCTCGATATAGACACCGAAACTACTTCACTCGGGATTGAAAGGCTCCGGCCAAACACAAATGACTACGGTCACAAGGCTGTACCAGCCAAACTAATGCGACTCGGGGACGCCCGATCATCGTTGTAAAATCGCAGGCCTTCAATTACTTCGAATATACTTCAAAAAAACTGGTTAAACAGGCTACCCTCGACATAGGAAAAAGAGCTTCGACCATGTCAACTCCTAAATACAAGCTTTGAGATACTCAGCCACCGAGCCAAACCTCCCGAGGTGCTCGATCATCGCCATATAACGACTCACAATAGAGGTTTTTATCAAACCGCTGAAGAGTTAGGCAAACATTATTTCAACAAATCCTTATCGAGGGAAAAATAAAGCGTATATAAAAGGTCACATCGACCCAAAACGTAAGAGCCACTATCGTCAGCCCATATAAAAGGTCGCATCGATCCAAAGCGTAAGAGCCACTGTTGCCAGCCCACATAAAAGGTCGCATCGACCCAAAGCGTAAGAGCCACTATTGCCAGCCCACACAAAAGGTCGTACCGACCAACGCGTAAGAGCCTAAAGGCCAGCTTGAAATTCAAAAACTTGAGGGTCGAATGAGCTCGAGTCGATACCCAATCGGAGGCTGAACCCAAAATAGTTGACCAAACATGCCTAAGAGCACAAGCATAAGAGCGCGAACGCCGGCTTATACTAAATGGTTGTATCAACCAAGCGCGTAAGAGCCTATGGGCCAGACCCAGGGCCATACCACGAATCTAAGGATTCACTTTTAACTCGAAGATCGATTCATTTGGCTAAAATCAAAACAAAGAGGAATGCATGAAAAATAAAACCGCAAGACTTCCTTTCGTACATATATGCGAAAAAATACAAGCTCCATTTGCAAGTGCTCTTTGAAAGCACTATACGCAGAAAAGGAAGGCCTAATTTACATCCCCCTCGGGGACTATGGCCCGTCGGACTCTTTCTCACTATCTTCGGCATCAGACAGAAGGAGCTTAGCATTATATTCTTCCGCCTTCTCCTGCTTTATCTCTTCCAAGAGATCGAAGCCCCTAGCATAGATCTCCTCGAGGGTTTCCGTTCGATATTTACACCGAGCGTATTCCTTGCTCCTGCTCTCGCGGTCAAGAGTCCTTCTTAGCTCAACTTGAGCATCGGCAGCGTCCTTCAAGTATACCGCCACTTTTTTGTCAGCCTTATCGGCTCATTACAGCTTCAGCTCGGGCATCCACAACCTCAACATTTATCTTCAAAAGCTCACACTCGAGCTTTGTACTCATATTTGTTCAAACCAAGCTATTATCATGAGCTAAGTGAAGTTGAACCTCAAAGGCGGAGGCTTTATCTAGAGCACCCTTTCCCGCTGAAGCCTGAACGTCCTCCTGAGCTATTAAATTATTACACTCGTGCTTGGCTCGGCCAACTTCATTCTGAAGGCGCTCCAGGTCCTCCGTCTTTTTCTGCAACTGAAATAAACAAAAAATTAGCCTCAGGAGCTAGAGGAAGGAACATACACTCCCTCAGAACAAAACTACCTGCTCCTTTAAGAAGCTCTCATAATTCGAGCTTTGACTTGCCTCATACCGTAAACGCGCCAACTCATCTTCCCTTTCATTGCAAAGAAGCCTAAGGGATTTCTCCCCATCAACGGCTTTCGCAATCTGGCCTCACTGCGAAGCAGCTCCGATTTGAGCTTATTAAAAGCATGTGGAAAAGAAACATGGTAAGAAAGTGAAAATTATAAAACTATAAAACCAATACGAACGGCCTGAACCTACTTCCGAGTAAAGTTGCTGAGCTTCCTCAAGAGTTAAGCGTACATCTACTGGTCTGGCTCTATATACCCTGGTAGAACCGCACAGGTTTGGGACACGATCGCCCAATATACGCGCCCCTTGGCGTCGAACATCCCTCAAAGCGCCTTCGACAGGAGAAGAAGCCAGCGGCAGGGAACCCTCGGGTGCTGCAGGTTCGGCTGAAATGCCCTCTCTAAGCCTCCGGGCCAGACTCGTCTTGCTACAATCACTGTCATCCTGCAAAGGCATTTCCTACTTATTGTTATCATCCCCCAGTCCTGAAGCTAGTGGTCTTTCTCCCTCTCCTAAAGGGCATGACCACGCTTTAAGGGATACCCTAATACCTACGATCACAGAGTTAGTATACAGAAAGAAAAAGTGCCCTTCCGAGAGAAAGGGGGAGCAAATCACCTTGCACATACCGTGGTGTTTTTTCCTCCCACCTATCCTTAGATAAAGCTCGCCACTTACGCTCATTTCAAGTCGAGTGGGTCGCCAACTTCCGAACCCAATCCGGCAGATCGAGAACCTCACCCAACATCTACGAAATCACTGCAAAAAAGGAAAAAACGGTGCATTTACGGAGCCCACCTTCGCCATAAACAAAACTATGAAGGCACGAGTGTACCACTTACGTGTAAAATTCCATTCCTCAGGAAATGGCAAAAACTCCACTGGAATAATATCGATAGTCCGTACTCGAACGAATCGGATAATCCACCCCCGATCTCCATCTTCTTCATCATCAACAATGAAAGACGTGGTGGATCGGCATTGTAGGGTTAGCAGACCTCGATGGTGAAAAGGCCGATACAGCCTGATGAGACGGCTAAGAGTGAATTCGAGATCTGCTTTCTCCGCAAAAAACCTCATCATCAATGCTATCTGCCAAAATGACAGATGAATCTGCGCCAAGGTAACCTAGTACTTTCAACAGAAGTCAATCACAACCCTATTAAGGGGGCCCAACGTAAAGGGGTATGTATACATGTTCAAAAAATCCCTCGGCATGGTCCATGATGCTCTCTTCCAGGGAAGGTACCCACAGTACTACCTCTTCCCCCCATCCACAATCCTTCCTCGCTAACTCAAGAAGATCCCCCATCGAAACAAAATGCCCAGAGCAGAACTCCCTTCTCCTTGCCGGGCGGATCCCGACGTAGTGGCCATGACTATGGAATAACTAGAGAATTGGAGTGGGAACTTGAGCAAGGGAGTCAAAATTGAAATGATGAAGGACCTAATGCAAGAAAGGAGAACTCTATAAAAGAGGATAACTACTCAGAATAGCGGAATCTCCAAAAGGGCGAAGACAACCATATATATATGGAAAACGCGGCGACTACCCGACTGCCTCGAAGGCCGATTAAAAATACAGGCTAAGGCTTTTATCGCTTTAGGAATATGTGCCGGCGGGATCGCCTCGGTCATTTCGTAACCATGACATACACTAAATGCCGACATATAATGTTTTGGGGTCAGAAACCCCTGCATCAACCGTGCCTCGAGATAGTACCCGATCTCGAGGACCTCCACCAAAAAGAAGATAGGCTCTAGGAAGCCATCATTGCAAGTCCCGAGATGGTACCCGATTTCGAGGACCTCCACCAAAAAGAAGATAGGCTCTAGAAAGCCATGGCATCATTGCAAGTCCCGAGATGGTACCCGATCTCGAGGACCTCCACCAAAAAGAAGATAGGATCCAGAAAGCCGTTGGCATCATTGCAAGTCCCGAGATGGTACCCGATCTCGAGGACCTCCACCAAGAAGAAGATAAGCGCTAAAACTCTACTCATATGGGCTTGTCCTCGATGTACCATCTAAGCTCGGGTAAGCCCTCATCCGGAATCTATCTACAACACCTTAAGGCAATCTACACTAAGTTCAAAACAAGTCTCCAGTTAGCCCGAGCTTGAGTGAACCCCCACTCGGGGACTGCTCCCGAAATCCCAAAGGCTATCTTTATCCTTAGGCAAGAAAATCCCCTCATCGAGGGCTATCGCGGGGTCTAAAAGGCTAAGTCTCATACTGAAAGTTCGAAGCCCTACTCTCAATCAACTCAAAGTTGGGGATCCCGACGACCCGAGTTTATCAAACCGATCCGGGCTTGGTCCAAGGGACGGGAAATGGTTCTATGAGGAATCATTTTAATCAATCAAGGGCCAGAAGAAATACTTGCACCCGGGATCGATAATCGCACCTATCGGTGGAGACATGCATTCAGATTCTCCACAAACACAGATAAAAAGAAATATAGCATAAATCAGAGGAAAATTGATGAAACATCTTTGTATTTATAAGCACATGATTAAATAAGCCCACGAAGGGTCCTTACATATGATTACAAAAGCCCACGAGGGGTCCTTACACAGAAACAAAGAAGCAAAAAATCATACATATAGTAAAAGCCAAAAGCCTAATCTATTCTAGGGGGTACATCCTCTGCGGTAGTATCTTCGAGCACCACCTTCTCGGGGGTCTCATCTTGGTCTTCCAAAATGGTATCTCCAAGGGAGAGTGTGAGAAGAGGAAAGTGAAGAAGCAGATAAAGATGAAGAAAAAGCCATAGCCTGCCAAAGAGCAAAAGCTTTTACCAGACCAAGAAGATCATGACCCGATTGAAGACTTGGTGAGTGTCGGCCTTACCTGCATGGCTACTTTGAGTCCACTTCATGGGACATTGTGCCGTGCAAGTTATCGACCAGAAGTGCCACTTCACCCCACGAAAAGCAAAAGGGATGAAGTGCCACACCAGGCCAGAGTAGGGAGGTGAGCAGTGGTGTATAGTCCAAACACCCTCCTAAGCAGCGGTGTAGAGTCCAAATATCTTTCTGAGTCGGAAGAAACCGACCCCTTATCTCATCACCTCGAGCCAACAACGATAGTAGTAACACCACCACCACCACCACCAACAACAACAACAACAACAATGACAAGTTAGTGTAATCTCGCTCGGCAATGGAAAACCCAGGAGAAAGGCCATGGCGTGGCTGAAGAGAACGTCGCCATGTAACCTTAACGCTGCGAGCCTCAAACATGAGGGATAACGATGGATAAGGATGAGGAGAGGAAAAGGGTGGAAGGATATTGGAGGACACTTGAATAAAGAAGTGGTTCCAAAAAGCTCCCATTTATAGAGAAAGGGTAGCGTAACCGACAAGCACAATCAATACTCTTTGAAAATTGAAACCGACGGCGCCATCAATACCTTTGAAAGACGTATCGGCAGATGCCATCAATACATTTTTGAGAACTGGACCGGCGGCGATATTATCGCTTTGAAAAATAAGAGTTCACAGTGCATTGAATAATTCCGAGGAGATGGATCGACGGGACGCTCAGTTGTCACAAGGGCTTATGTCATAAGTATGACATCATCAGTATAACATCATCGCGGGAAGTTCGAAGAGATAGATATCAAGGCCGTTTCTTACCGTTCTACTCTAAGAAACGCGAGGACTATCTGTATACGGCAAAATCGTAAGGTGCATTTTCCGCCATTATGATGTCTCGTCAGCACGTCTCGAAGGCTCGAGACCACATTCGAGCTTCATCCCTCGAGGGCCATCGACACTCGACCTCGGAGCAATACAGACCAACGGTTATGGGGAGAAAGTGGGGAGTTTCCAAGGCGCATAAATAAGGCTAACAAAGTCTAGTGGACTAGTCCAAAAAATGAATCAAGGCATTAACTAGGTGTACCATCTCCATATCTTTGTAATTAATACTTTTTGTACTATGTTAGAATTCCCTATCAAATATAAAGAGGATCCTTGTCATTTTGTGAACACCTGTTGCTCAATACTAAATACGCAAGAACATTCTCTCTGCTCTCTAACACATTCCCCCGACCTCTTTGCTTGCATTTATTGTTCATATCCATTGTGTTCTATTTATTGTTCTTCATGTATTGCTTATTATTGGCCGTAAAGAGCCGTCATTGACTTCATTATAACTGTTAATCTCCATCGACCGCCCTCGACGGACATCGGACTCGACCCCGATGCCCCGAATAAGCAAGCTCGAGGCCCCGATTGATAGCGATTCGGTTGGGTTAATATCTTGTTTTTAAGCTCTTATCTTGATTCCAAGTATCTCACCTAGCATATATTGCCCAAACAACTAGCATAAAAATAGATCACGTATTTTTAGAACCACAAAATTAAATTTAATTGTTATTACCATTTTCACGGTAAACACACTTGTTTATGCAGTGTGAATACGCAAAACATATCTGGAACAAGCTATTGCAATGGATACAAAGACAATACTCGGGAGCTCTGGATTGGCAGCAGTTCACACAATGGACAATTCAATATTCTAGAGGGAAATCTCAATGAGCACAGGTTTTCAAAGCTGTATATGCAGAAGCAGTTCATCAAATATGAATTGAAAGGAACCTCAGAATCTTTGAGCAAAAAAATCGAGTATGGGAGCATATTGCAAAGGAAATAGCCTATGTTTGTAGTGTTCGAGTAACTCCTGGGAACAAGTCTTTTCTGTATAGCTTGTGTTTCTAGGGAATATAGTATAGCCTTTGTCAAGAGATTTGATAGCAAACTGTGTTAGCTTTGCTATGATTTTGTAATTAATTCTTGGTGATTAATAAAATAATTTAGTTACCAAAAAACAAAAATTAGCTTCTTCTGGCATCTTGAAATGAAAAGAGATAAAAGGAATTCCCTCTCTTTACCTTTTTGAACACTTGATACTTTATACTTAGACAGGCACTTCATATCTAACTGAATTGCTCTTGGAACTCTACCATCTGCAATTTCAGAAAAGTTTGATTTTCCTTTTTGTCCTTTAAAGTGATTATCATGGACCA
Source organism: Nicotiana tabacum (assembly GCF_000715075.1). NCBI lineage: Eukaryota > Viridiplantae > Streptophyta > Magnoliopsida > Solanales > Solanaceae > Nicotiana > Nicotiana tabacum. The sequence continues at coordinate 15,954,516 of NC_134085.1, forward strand.
TATAAACCAATTTCCTGACACCAATATGTCCAAACTTGTTGAACATCACTTTACAAAATGTGCTGCATTCATTCTTTCCTTTTTTTGCCAGTTCTGATCCACTTTAGTGCCCACAATCTGATTAGTCCTATTTTTGTTTCTTTACACGTACGTACCTTATAGTAAATCTTTTTTCCTAGAAAGCCCCAAGGCCACAAACTTGGTCTCTCCCCTACAAAAGCTTGTGAGGTGTTCAAAGTGTTAGTAAGCTGTGTTAAAAAAAATAGGAAAAACAGAAGCCGTTAGTTTAACAAACTAAAATAAAATAATTTTTGAGCCTACAAGTTGCTTGTGTGTTTTAAAGATTTTATATTTTCACTGTTGCCCAAGATTATGGATAAATTTCTTTCTAGTATAGAATGGAAAAACTATTCTGTAAAAGCGACACTTTAATTTACACAACTTCAACGAACTCAACTAACGGAGTAAATCACACTTGACGAGAAGTTTTCAAATTTTCCTTCTATGAAAAATGAGGCCAAGCCTCTAAATTTATAGACAAAAGAAGGGTGAGATGGAGAAGTGCAATTCAAAAGGCGCCTCTTCCATTTCCCATTCACACCCTTTAAAGAAAAATCCAACACAAAGTCGGATAGAGCGGGCTTTGTTTGTTCAATTGAACTTCATTGCTTCCAACTCGAACTACCAATAAATATTAGAAAAAAATTTAAAATATATAAGGGGAACCTTGGAGCAACAGTAAAGTTGTCTCTGTGTAACCTATAGGTCCCGGGTTCAAGCTGTGAAAACAGCCACAAGTATTTGAATTAGGGTAGACTGTCTACAATATAATACACACCCCTTAGGGTCTTCCCAGGAACCTACTTGTATGCATGATGTTTTGTGCACCGAACTATACTTTTTATACATATAAAATATTCCATACATCTTGACCTATTCTACTCAATTTTGAATTAGCATTTGAATATATATCTATAGTATACATTTGAAGCTCACAACTTTACAGAGAAAGCACAATACTAGAAATTCGGCAAAAACAGACCGTGATTGATCGACCAATTTTGGTTGGTCAAGAAACCGGCCAAAAAATCGACCAAAGTCGGCCGGTTTTCAAAAAAAAAAATTAATTTTTTTATGATACCAACTAACTTTGGTCGGTTTTCTTTGGCGCAAAAATGCGGAAAACTATTTTTGAGTCCTGCAAAATTTATTTTTTCAAGAAACCGACCAACTTTGATCGGTTTTTTATCTAAAATAAATTAAAATTAATGTTAAAAAACTGACCGAAATCGGTCAGTTAATTTGGCCGGTCATTTTAACCGACCGAATTCGATCGATAATTTTATTTTTTAATAAAACCGACCGACATTGGTCGGTTATTTTCGTGCGAAAATATAATTAAAAAGTATAAATAAAATAAAAGACAGTCTTAAAACAAAGTGCACCAATGGTCTAGGAGAAGAATAATATCCTGCCACAGTACAGACCCCAGTTTAATTCCCAGATGATGCATTTTTTAATTACATAATTAAAATACTGATCGACTTTGGTTGGTATGCCCTTCCGACCTTCAAAATACCAATCACACTTTAATGATCGTGTTTTGGACGGTTATTGGACATTACCGACCTACTTTAGTTAATTTTTTGGAAGGTCTTTTCCGAATTTCTAGTAGTGACAAAAGAAAAGAAAAAGAAAATACATAGTATTATAAATGAGACATTCTCATTGGAAATAGGACTACCTTAGAAATAAATTAGATAGAAACCTTACAATGACAATCTAGCAACATAGCTGAAGATGCAGCAATGGCTTTTACGCATACTCAGTGATTGAAACTATTATTACTACTTCAGAATCAGAAATAGAAACAAGAAACGAACAGTTCTCTCTTAAAAATCAGTAGTAGCATTTACTACATTCTACATGTCACATGGTTTGTTAGGCTTCACTTTTATTGTAGTAACTTCGATCAAATTGGAGGGATGGGACGTCTTTCTCCCAAGTGCATCAGAAACTTGTATCACTTTTTAACTATTCCTCCGTCCCAATTTATATGATTGTGCTTGACTCGATACAAAATTTAAAAAAGAACGAATGACTTCTGAAACAAAGGATAAATATTTGTGTGGCTATAAATTATATCATAAAAGGTAAAGTATGAGGTTTAAAATTAAATTATTTCTAAATAAGAAAGTATAATATTCTTATCGAAATGGTTAAAAAAAAAGTACGACACATAAATTGCGATAAAAAAGTTACAATTTTCAAGTTTAGATCTCTCCCTGCTGGTTTGCTATTGAAATGTTACTGACATTTTAGTGTTCATTTTTTTAATTGGATGAAGGACTGGGATCCGAAAATTAATGACTCGTCATAATTTATGATTAATCATGTCAATTTATATGATTTGGGATAAACAACGAGTAAGTAAATTTTTTGGTACTAGTTTTAGGATACGCGCAATGTGCGTGTATATTGTACGATGTATATAAAATTATAAAAAATATAAGCCCTTAAAAATATTTTTTTTAAAATATAAGCTCTTGAAAATGACAAACACTGAGCCTATTTAGTAAAAAAAAGTAGAGGCAAAGCATGAAATAACCAAGATGATTTTAAAAGTTTAGTGTTCTTTTATATTAGTTTCGTATCAAAATAATCATTTAGATACAATGTATTCTAGACAAGTCAACTACATAAAAAAAAAAATTAGCGATTATGCAGTTAAATACTAAAAATTATCGCTAATCCTATTCAGTGACAAAATTAGTGAAAGATCAATAAAAAAAATTGATCAGCTACAAAATGAATTTCGTAACTAATTTATGCTTTTAAAGTTAAATTATGAAATAAGATTTCTTAGTAATAATATTAGTTTCTTTTTTAACACAAATTTTTATTGAGATAATTTAGGTACTTTTGTAAATTAAATTACGGTAATTAATTTTTTATCACAAATCTTTTATTACTTTTTTCAAAAAATAATTACTCTTCCCTAAAACCTAATGCCATAGAAAATTTTAAGAATAGAAATAAACCAATTTAACAAAAAAGCTTCTAAAAAAATACTTTTCATTTAAATTTTAGAAACAACAAATAAATCATATGAAAGGAAAATAAAGAGGCAAAATTGGTCCTTATGATTAAACAAGGACAAAGAAGAAAAATATTACACAAAATTCGTGAAGTTTCCTTGTTGGAAACTAACGAAAAACTTTCCTCCTACTTTTCTGGATTGTTTTATTATCTTAATATTTTATATCCTTATTAGGAGAAAATATCAAACACTAAATTACTTATAAAAAACTTAGTTGATTTAGAACTCCTAAATATTAGGAAAGCTTTTTGATTTTATAATTTTATCCACTGTAAAATATATTTTAAAGGGTAAAAAAGGTGAACAATATTTCGCTAAGGGCCTTCGTGCTTTTAATATAGTACTAGTCTTTATGTACGTGCGTTGCACGCTAATTTTCAGTCAATCATTTATACAATAAATCAATAAATTAAATTTATCAACAGATTATATACAAGAATAAAGAACTGATGTAAAGCAATTTAAATGAATAAAAATGCTATAACTTATTAAATGCTGAAAATTAATGTGATTCCATTAATGTAGCTCTTGAATTCATAATGATAGGATACCAATTGAATCTACGGAAATAATCGATTTAGTTCAATCATATTGTTTTTTAAGCATAGATATATGTGCAATGGCGTTATATCTTACCAGATATATTTTTTGTAAATGCTATTATTAGTGTAGGTTCTTTTGTGGCACTATAATTGTTCAGAACACTCGTAGCCGATATTGATATCTCTCTTGAAAGTGCAATATATTGTTTCATGCGAGAAAATAGGTTGAAAAAATAAAGTCAACTACAGGGGTGATCCAACGAATTTTGTGGCCTAAAGCCAAACTTTACGAGTGACCTTAACCTTTTAAATTTTTTAATTATTTATTTAAAGTCAATTTATATTTTTAGCTTTTCTTAGATACAAAGTTATTAATAATTTTCTTAGAATCAATAACTCCTAATAAGTATTTCTCAATTGACAATATAGCTAATCCATTTAACCTTTCTTGTGACATTGTTGTTCTTAGGTAAGATTTCATCAATTTTAATTTTGAAAACTTCTTTCCGCTAAAGCAACGGTAACATGAGTTATGAACATAATTCCATAAGTAATTTAGGCATTTGGAAAAGAATTATATCTTTTTATTTGATTAGGTGTATCAATTAAACTGTTATCTTCTAATTGTACTATTTTTCTTAATACTTTTAATTCAAAAAATAAATCTAAAACTTTCAATATCGAATTGATTATTATGCTTTAAAGAACATTCAAGATTAAGGTAATATTTTTTCAAATTTCCAACATCTAGTGATCTTAGTTTTTACTGTCAAATAGAAAACCAAAAATATTTCATATGCTTCGAATTGTTCAAATCTATTTTGAAGTGAAAAAATAGCCTTGTCTATTATGTATAAAACTAACCAACTCTAAAGAACTCTTCAAAAAATTTTGAGATTTCATTACCAACATTCGCATCAAATTGTTACTTCCTAAATATCACACGTTTCTTACGAAATTCGTGTTCGATATTCATTTCAAGTGCAATTGCCGTGGTAGAATCATAGCAGTTGCAAATCCTTCTTCTCTATGTTTGTTAAAGAAAGAAATCAAACTTTTTCGCTTTACAGATCTCTTTTTTAAACCTATACACAGTCTATTAGGTGTAACAAAAAATGAGGCCTCCACAAATACGGGCCCTAAAACGGCTGCTTTATTTGCTTTATGGAAGGGCCATCCCTGATCAAATATTAGGGATTGTCGAGCCTTTCTTTTAAACAATGCAAAGCATACTGAAAATGTATTTGGAAGAATTTAAAACCATGTCCTTCACTTTTGAAGGTAGAAGTTGAATTCTGAAAGTGCATGCTTGAAAACATACTGGCTCATTATGAGTTATGCATAATCGAAGGCTTCTTCAGTTGTTTGATATAGATCCCGTTTGGATGGGTTTGTTGTAAATGACTTTTAAGCCAAAAGTCATAAGTTAAGAATTTTAATTTTTAGCTTTTGGCTTTTGGCTTATTTTTGTCATTTTAGCTTAAAAACAAGGGCTTAAAAGCACTTTTTTACTTTATCCAAACACTACAAAATGGCTTAAAAGCAATTTTGGCTTAAAAACGCTTAAAATAAGCCAATCCAAACGGGCTCATATTCATTTCTGCTAGGCTAAATAGCTCATTCCGCCTGTGTATTTCATAACTTATATTTTCATTTAACGATAAAAGTATTTCCCTTAGTAAGCAATCTTCTTCGTAAGAATGACCCATTTTTATTTATTATTTAACTCAATACTTAATAATAATTTAAAAAATCCAAGTAAAGGACTGGATTATTTTGTTTATATTCCTCAAAATATTCATTATTTTAGCATAACATAATTTTTTTTTTTCAGAAATGTAGATTTACTTCTTGTGCTCTTTGTGAACAATGAGATTGATTTCTTGAATCCCGATATCCTATAAAAAAAATTACTTTTTAACGCATCATATGTAATATGTAATAAATAATAAATAATAAATAAAATTTGAGTACTAATGAACATAATGAAATAGTTAACGTATATCATAGAGATTTTGGGACTGATTAGGCTTGTATTTCATAATGTGCATTTTCTACGAATTAGTTGGACTTTGAAGAACGCTCAAATTCTTTGTCCAAGTAAATTAGTATGACATGATTAGTAATATTGCAATTTCGTCCTTTAGGAATAATATTTTAAACTAATTTAGCTTTTAAAGGGTATAAAAGTCTATCAATATTTCGGTGATAATTTATACATTTAATATTTAGCATTTTAAAATCTAAGTGTGTAGTATTTATTTTAACACTTGAATCTTGTTTATGGAAATATTCATGTTTAAAGTGTGGATTAAATATCTTGTTGTGCTTATGTATTGAGCGTTTTTTTATCTTTTATGAAGTGAGTTATTGTTTCTTTAATTATTCTTGTTCTTTAATGTTTCCAAAGGGATTAGCTAACCTTAGGACTCGCCCATTAACTTCAAATTAATTTTGGGAAAGATTATTTGGGGTTGGGAAAGATTAATTAATAAGAACTTGAGACTTTAATCCCTGTTTTATAGATTCTACCTAGGGATAAGATTGAACTACTTGTAGCCATATTCGGGTGTGCTTAATCTCTTAATTGTCTGAGGGATAATTCAATTAGGAAGTCTTGTTAGTCTTCGGAAGAAGCTAATATAGAATTATTACCCGAGACTAATTTACATAAACTCGCTCATTTTTGTTAAATCATGAATTACATTGGATTGTTACTTGAGTGTAATTCCCCGCGTATCCATATTTGTAATCATTGATCATTTTACTTTCTTTCTAGGTTAGCTTACATTTCCGCATTTAGCTATGAATATTTTCTCAAGACAATTCTAAGTGTTTAGCATTGCATAAAAAGTGATAATTCTCTTACATTCCTAATCGCCTACATATTGTTCTCTGTGAGATTCGACCCGGACTCATAGTTGGGTAAATTATATTGCATGCGACCGTGTCCATTTATTTTTTAGTAGTGGATTTGGACGTCATCAACCATTCAACACCCCAATAATTCTCGCTCTAATTTCGCCATAAGGCCCAAACAGAAACGCATCTAGTGTGCAAATAATCAACATATCACAACCCATTGTAGCATAGGAGAGCAACACATAGAATATATAGGAACACAAACATACTCAACTCCAACTAAATGGCACACCCCTCAGCAATATTAGTGTTGAATCAACAAATTCAATCCGATGTAGAATACACATACTCATTGCACCTACCAATGGGCCTCCAAATCAACTTCGTTCATCCACAATTAGATAAATAACCCTCCAGAAGTCCACAATAACCTAACTATAACATATATTATTAGCTATTTAACTTTGGCTATACCTTCACAGTCCGCAACCAAGGAACAATCTACCTCTGAGAACTTCCCGTCTCCAAATCCCTAGAATACCAGAATCACCATATTCAACCACTTAAGTGATTGACACATCCTTCATACACAATAACTCAACGAGAAATACTGTTATAATTATTTTGAGCCACAAAGCAAAATCTGAACACTAGCAGCCGATCAACCAGGCGAGTACCACAATACCAATGAAGCATCCATAAGTCAAAACACAGCGCCTTCTAAAATGCGCGCTTTTCTCAGATAATACCAAGTAGTACTAGCAGTCACATAAATCTTTGGAACCGTCCATGTTGTCTAAGAATTGGTGAACTTCCCTTCAAAACTGAACCGCGACCTTGTACATGAAAATCTCAATCCCACGTGACACATTGCATCTATCATGCCATCGTATGAAAATACGAGAACCACATTATCAACCATGACTCACAAGCAAATTACATACTCAATTACCAAGAAACATCCACCTGATCCTAATCAGGAGAAAATCACAACGCACAACAAAATTCTGATGCCTGTAGAAAATATTCACCCCAAGTCGTGGTTGAAATCATCGAGTACTTTACAAAGCCTATTTGTACTTAACCAAGCCATCAGAACTCAATCCCCCTAACTCAACCAAGTCACGCAGGTCACCAAACCCAAGAATATTGCCACAAAATACCTGTAGAGATTCACCACATCATAAGAACCAAAAGAACCGATTATACCCATTACCATGTCGATCCTATCTACCACCAAACTGTCCTATTTCTCTGAGTTCCTTTCGAATTTCCTTCAAGTTGCCTTGCCCGCACACTACTACCCTTAACCCAACGCTCACCGCGAGAGATCATTGCACAAAACCAAACCTCCCTAAGGCCTATAAGCCGCTATATTCCCTCTGAAGTACCACAAAAGTACCACAACCGAGACATCCACTCTAAAGAGACTTTCTATGAATTTAAAGTTATTATTTTTACCTTTCTAATACTGAAATGTGGAATCCATAATGATTTAGAAATACCGTGAGTATTGACACTATCCAATGCAAATCTCAGATTCTAACCATATACAAATCCAGAAGATTCTCAATTGCCAAATATTAATCTTGAATCCATTAGAACCTTCTTGAGCGTCATCCACTCTACACAATTCTCAATTGCACCGCCCAAACGGGCTGAACGACCTGTGTCACATTAGCACAATAACATTGAAAGAAGTAACCCCGCCTTAACGCAACCAACTAAATTCCTATTCAATGAGCACTACATCCATCACGATTAACAACTCAAATCATTCTATGATTTTTATATACCCATAAAGTGTAATATAACATGTTTCTAGAAATTTCCTTACTCGAGTCATCCTCGATCTCAACCTCTGTAAGTCATAACTGATTCACAAGTATGCTTCAAAGCGAAACTAGTACAACACATAACCATGCAATCAAATCATTGATAACAGATTTCCCTCCTTGGCTCAAAGCCATAGAACAAAACATTTGATAACTCATAATACGTACACTCTATTATTGCCATAATCACACATTAAAATTGAACTAAATCCTTCATAAGCTTATGCAAGATAAAGTATAAAATACCTCAAATCATCCGCTAGGCTCGCATTTATCCTCGTGGCAGTCAGGTCAAATTCTCAATTGATCCAAACTGAAATCGCAGCACATATAACCCACTAGTAGAAAGAAACTCTCCACACAACATCACAAGGATAATACATACGTAGATTATCCGGCAAATGATAACCCACTGCTTAGTCCAAAATTGATATCTCTCTATACCCTTTCATAACCACAACTACTACACAATCACTTAATCTTCCCGCGTCAGAACTCATCAACAATACATGCGAACTTACTTGGTTTCACAAATAAACAACATGAAAGACCCCTCGGCACACACATATGTCGAGTTCATTCAACACATCAAGACAGACCTAATAGTCCATTTCATATTCCGAGTAACTCTTCTCGTTACGTCAAAGCCATCCGAATACATTCCGTAGTCACATGATACACATTATATAGCTATCTAACCACTCACAAAGTTGTCAGTCCCACTCCTAGGGACACCACCAGACATAGAATTCCAAAAGCACATAATCGCATAGCTAAAATCACTAAGTGTAAGCTGCATTCAAAATCCAGCCTCAAGTCCTCCAGACTTGTGAATCACCAAAACATAGAAAACACATCTCGTACCTCATCCATGGAATCACAAGCTTTGATGCACATGTGATACAAAGTGCTCACATAACATACGAGTGAGTGGAAGGAATTCAAAGAGATACGCTTTGAGTTGAATCAATGTTGCACGATGAGGAAAGAAAGATGGGAAGTTTAACCTAGATGCCCTGTAGCCTCTCGAAGATAGGTATGGACGTCATCATACCGATCCGTAAGACTTTACTAGACACTTGCTCATGACTCGTAGAACCTATGAACCTAGAGCTCTAATACCAACTTGACACGACCTAAAACTTAGTTAGTCGTGATGGCACCTAACCACTAGGTAATCCAAATAATAGATAACACAACACAAATAGTATAACAAGAGTCAACAAATAAAATAACTGAGCTTTCTATACGAATCCTAAGGATCGGTGGCACAACTCATGAGCTTATAAGACATAGAATTTACAAAGGTGGTACGAAATAAATACATCATTTGTTCGAAATATACATAACCATATTTATAAATCTAAAGATACCAAGAACAAGAGAGAGCAATAACAAAAATGTAGGTATATCTTTAATGCAAGCTCCCGCCATACACAACAACATCTTGTACAAAATCAACACGTAAGGTGAAGAAATGTTGTATGAGTACAACTGACCCCATATCCTTAGTAAGTAACAAACCTAACCTTAGGTTGAAAGCAGTAACGAGCTTGGAAGAAGGTCAATGTCCCAAACCAATGGCTAATATTAACTCATAATAATATAATGGAGGCAGTAAAAGTGATAGCTCAAAATATATTAAGCTCAGCTCGTTCACAACTACGGAAAAATAGACATGCTTTCTAGGTATAACAGTCAAATCCGGATATTACAACTGATAATAATATAATGGAGGCAGTAAAAGTGATAGCTCAAAATATATTATGCTCAGCTCGTTCACAACTACGGAAAAATAGACATGCTTTCTAGGTATAACAGTCAAATCCAGATATTACAACTGAAGATCAATTAAACATGAGTTTATCAATAGAACTGTATTTCCAATTCACAACACTAGATAAGAATTTGCATTTACCAATTAGAATGAGAAAAATACGTCTCTATGCCTTCACGACAATATACATGTCAAGTCATCAATTACCATATACCATCTAGCATGAGGAATATACATCTCTATGCCTACATGTCAAATGTATATGTCAAATCATGAATGTCACAGTACCGTCTAGCATGAGGAAAATGCATCTTTATGCCTACATACCAAGCCTACATGTCAAATGAATGATTTCACAGTGATATTCCCAAATACTCTCACCCTCAACATACTCAAGGTGTCTGATTTAAATGCTCACTTCATCATACACACACAATCAATCAGCACTGTACGAGTGCCTAGCTCATAAGTACCTCACCAAAGCACGTGTATATACATCAATGTGCCTGCACTCACTACTGGTATGTCAAGACTCCGGAGGGGCAGATCTTGTCCAAACTCTAATCAAAAGCCTATAAGTCCTGCTGCGGCGTGCAACCCGATTCACAATAATAAATAATAGTCATAAAGCCAATATGGCCTGCTGCGACGTGTACCCCGATCTATAATAACACTCACATGCAGCTCTCAAGCCCACCTCAGTCATCAATCTCTCAAGTTTTAAGGGCTCACAATATCATACCACTAAGCCCAAACAATGATGACATGTGATGCAACAATGAATGATGAACAAAGATTGAGATATGATATGCAAATGAAGAATCATGACTGAGTATATAATTACAATTAGAGCAGAAAACTCAAAACAACAGAAATAGCCTCATTAGGTCTCTACTGAATAAACATATAGTCTAAACATGATTTCTAATATGAGTCACAACTCAATTACTCTAACAAGTAGGAATTACATAGATAGAACAAAATATAATAGCAAAACAAGTCCAGTCAAATCTGATAGTCAACTTGAATCATGATTATCCCAGTGCACGCCCACATGCTCTTCACTTAACATGCACGTTACCCCAATACATCTCTTATAAGATAGTTCCTAGGGTTAATGTCATGCCCCAAACCTGAAGAGGCATGGCCGGCACCCGTTGCCATACTCGGCCCGAGTGTACCTCTCTATAACTGTGAACTCTAGAGGGGTAACCTTCAACCTAGGCTGATGAGGCCATATTCTAAATCATCTGAAAATATCGTCTCTCTCATATGAGGGGTAAATATACCCAAAAGCTTATATATTAATATCTATATATAAATGTGCAGGCTGACGAGGCCGCCATGAACATCTACTAATATACAAACTATACAGGACTTGTCTACAAGCCTCTAGAGATAGTTGAATTGTATCATGGTCGGGACAGGGTCTCGACCTACCCATCAAACCTGTATATATAAAATGGACTCCAAGGTCTAGACCTGGTAACTCCGGAAAAGTGGAGCTTACCAAGCAAGCTGATGTTTGACTCTGTCTGCTGGGGGGAGGGTCTGTCCAACATTCAATTAGGACCTGCAGGCATGAAATGCAGCATCCCCGATAAAAGGGATGTCAGTACGAAATAATGTACCGAGTATGTAAGGCAACAGAATAACTAAAAGCTGAAACTGAATTGATAATATAATAATTGAAAGTATCTGGAAGTCAAAAATAATCTGAAGATATGCTTACCTGCTGATACTGACTCAACTCTCTCAATATAGTAAGTAAAATAGTTGTCCGGCCTTATAAGGCTCGATATGTGTAACTGCTCTGCCATAGTAGGCTCGCTCCTAGGCGCTCAGCCATATTAAGCTCTATATCTCGGCCATTCTGGGCTCACTCATATGTTCTCAACCATAGTAGACTCAGTATATAACTCACCATCTAATCAGTAGTTTCCCAATAGAGGCCTGCCCATCGATTATAACTCGATAGTTGTGAAAATACTGTAATACTGTATATATATGGACTCTCTACTCTCTTGGCTGAAAGAACACAAAACTAAACTGAATATGAAGTCCCTAAAAGGGAGAATGCTGTAACTTATTAGACTAGAAAAATGTACATAAATTCAGGAATATGAACTTCTCTTTATGTCTCGTTATCAAACACATGTAGTTATTGGATCATGCCAAAATGAAAGAAAGGTTTAGCCTTAACATACCTTAACTTTGTTAAGTCCTTAGTACCTTCCAAGCAATTCTTCAAACAACTCAACTCAATCTACCACAACATAAGGAGATTCATAATCAGTGCTAAGTAAAGGATAAGTTCGCAACTTAAACTAGTAGCTCATTTACGTAAATTTGGACAGCATCTCCCCTATAACAAGGGCCTCCTCCAATACGATATACCAACAACACCAAGAAAAAACAATAAAAATATGTATGCATCATTTTTCAACCTTATCTCCATCACAATATATCATAAAATAGCCCACACATCCTAATCACTTCATATATAAAACGACAATAAAAGTAGTGTCAAACAACCTAAAACTGTAACGATGAATGACCAGCTTACCATTTCATAATTATGTGGTGTTTCTCCACACATTTTATCCTCCAAAACTCCATAAAATATCAGCAAAATATACAGCCCAAAAGCAATACAAAACATCCCACAAAACAGTCCACTACAAGTTGAATAACTCAAACTCACGGCTTTCGATCACCGTCTAGTGAGTTCTAACTATTAGAAAATGAATTTATCAATCTTCATTGATATTTAAAGCTTAAATACAGAAATTAGACGTTTTATTAACTATGAATTACCTTCCAAAACTCAAACTACAAAGAAAACGAGAGGCAATATAGCGATACTTACGTCGTAGGGATCGTTCTAGTGTTATTGCTTCTTCATTTCGTACCCGGGATGTTAATATTCTTGAAAATACTTGTGGAGAGCCTGATGATAAGTTTAGGGGTCTTATTCTGGTCGTGATATGTGGAAAAGTGAAGAAAGAGATGACATAAGGCCTATATATATATATATTTCCATTTTTGACAAGTCAAAGAGGTACTAGCTTGGCATCCTATTATTGGCTCTTCTTCAGGCGCTTATATCTTTTTATACGGATGTCATATAAATGAACTGGTTAAAAGTATTGGAAAATAAATTCCAAGACCTTCAATTTGGTATATAATATGTCCCAAAAAGACCTCATATAACACACGAAATTTATTGCTCAAAAAGCTTTAGTGACACACCTACTTGTTACCTATGCAGTCTGCGCAGTCTCACAAAACTACAAATATCTCTCTACTCCTATGTTGTATCGATGAACGGTTTAATGCATTACAACATAGACACGTAGATCTTCAATTTTGTAGGTAGATAATCCCCTAATTCCAAGTATATTGGTAGAAAATCTAAGCTATAGTTGACCTAAATTTAAGCATATTTATGAATGTAACTTGTGATGATCTTTGCCAACTTTTGTTCCACAATTCACTTGACTTCAAAACATAACACACGACTATAATAAGACAAAACTAACTTGTAACATGAAATCCTTACCATCTTGAGCACCCTAGTCTCACCTCAAAAGTACATGTTATAACATTCCCAGCTTGTTGACTCTCGACGAAACTTATTTTCTTCAATTGGTTTAGCTTCTAATTCTTCTAACCCTCTTGGTACTTGTAGTTTATGATCTAAAATATTTATAACCTCCAAGTTAATATGATTAACTTACTTTATGTACTTTCAAAGATGATCTCATTTGTGAGCTTACATCAATTGACTTACGACGTACTCTCACGTACAAAAACATGGGGTGTAACAGTTAAATACCCTCAAATCCAAGTTTATATATGTTGCTTACTTCGAACAAGCAAAATCCAATACCAAGCAAGCCAAACAATATTCTAGAAATGACATCCTACGTGTATCAACCCCCGAACGACTCGAAACTAGTCAAAAGCAACTCAAAAACATCAAATAATGCATAAGAAAACAATCCCAAATGATAAAAGTCGAATCTTTACACACTCACCCAAAGTCAACCAAAAAGTTAAACTCGTTCTTGCACCTTGTAACCTGACAAAACACACAAAATCCGACAACTCATTCAATTACGAGTCCTACCATACTAATTTCACTCAAATCTGTCTCCGAATCGATGATCAAAACTCAAAAATTCACTTTAGGAAAATTTAGACAACCCCCCCCCCCCAAATTTCTCTTTAAAATTCATAATCCAAATTCCAAAATCACAGATGGATTCATAAAATATAATCAAAACCGAGTAAAAAATATTTACCCCTATCTATATGGTGAAAATCACCTCCAAAATCGCCTAAATCCGAGCTCCATAGCTCAAAATATGATAAAATGACCAAAACCTTCAAAATAGAATACTTTATACATTGATCCACAGGTACCTTCGCAATCGCGGTCACCAATTGTGCGATCTCGATTCCAAAATTTTCCAACACAGTTTTTACCCTTTGCGATCGCGATGAACAAATTTCCATTAACCCTTTACAAACTCTTCTCAGAAAGCCTGTAATATATAAGCAATAACTATTCGTGCAAAACTCCAAATGACAAACAGTTTCACTTTCTGAAAACTAGAAATAAAGGGCTAAAACTTTAGTTTTTGGATCATCTCCAAATTCCTTATATATTGCAAGATATAAGCTGTGGAAGTCAGCTCATGGCAACAAAATTTCTTCTCCGTGAATGTGAAGCTTCCACTACGAACATGATTCGCAGGTCCAATTTTTCCATTTTACTCTTCGCGATCATGACCAATGCTCCGTGATTGCGATGTACACCCCTGTAGCCAAAGAACAACAGTTGAAAATGGCCTAAAAGTGGTCCGAAATCAATCCGAAATATACCCGAGCTCCTGGGGACCCCATCCGAACATACCAGCAGGTACCATAACATGGACTTACTCAAGATCACACATACTGACATCAAAACCACGAATCGCACCTCAAATCGAACTCAATAAACTTTTGAACTTTCAACTTCCAAAACTTGTGCCGAACCATATCAACTCAACTTGGAATGACTTCAAAGTTTGCACATAAGTACCAAATGACATTACGAAGCTATTCCAATTCCCGGAATCATAATTTGAACATGATATAATCAAGGTCAACTCCCGGTCAAACTTATGAACATTCCAAATGTTCAAATTGTCAACTTTCGCCAAATAGTGCCGAAACTTTATAGAAACATTCAAATGCAAATATGAGAATATGCCCAAGTCCAAAATCATCATCCCGGCCTAATGGAACCATCAAAACTCCGATTCGAGATCAAATACTCAAAAGTCAAAGTTGATAAACTCTTCCAACTTAAAGCTTTCTAGTTTAGAATCATTCTTATGAATCAATTCCAAATCACCTGAAAATCAAAACCAACTATTCACACAGGTCATAATACATCATATGAAGCTATTTCAAATAGTTGAACAAAATGCAAATGGTCAAAATAACCGACTAAATCGTTACAATATCTGTTCACTAACAAAGACCTCTTTTATCTCATTTCAATCCAACCAAGTATCTTATAGGTAGAAGATTCAATTTAACAATGACTTGAATTAGAGAAATATTCCAACCACCTAGTAGCATAGTCAAAACATTAAAGAATCCCAGTTTTGAAGAATCATCCTACAGAGTCTTAGTTTTAAGCCATTTTTACTGGTTTATCATGAAAAAACACTATTCTAATGCTAAAATAAGGAATTAAGGAAAAACAAAATGCCTCAAAAATTAAAAAATTGTTCCATAATACTTAGTCAATCATGGTATTTACCGTGAAAATGGTAATAACAATTAAATTTGTTGATGGGACTCTAAAAATACGTGATCCATTGTTATTCTAGTTTGTTAAGCAGTTGACGCTAAATATATGAGATTTAAAGACGAAATAAAGTTAAGGACAGAGCTATAATCAAACTGATAGGCTAGGAACTCGGGACCTCGGGCTTGTCGATTCTGGGCCCAGAGGTCGATCCCCGGGTTTGGCTACGAGCTGTTCAGGGTAAAGGGGGGGGGGGGGAAGGGGCTAACAGTTATGAAATAATCAACAAAGGCTCTTTATGTCCAATGATAAGCAACGAATGATGAACAAATATGAAGATAATAAATGGAAGCAATAATACCAGAGAGTGTATGAGAGAGCAAAGAGAATGTTCTTCTATATTTCTTATGGAGCAGCTGGAGAAATAGAGAGTTTACAAAATATCAAGGATCCCCTTTATATAGGAGGGGAATCCCAATATAGTACAAAAGCATTAATTACAAAAATAGGAGGATGGGACAACTAGGCACCAGGCTGTGCCAGTACTAGCTGCATGCCTAGGGAACTCCCCATTCCCATCATGACCGCGGCCAATATTGTCGTTAGGTTGAGCGCTAACGAACCTCGAGGGAGGGAGCTCGACCACAGCCTCGTTGCCTCGAGGTCTCGAGATGATTTCTTGAAATGCCTTAATGACGAGAAATTGGATCCTCCGATTTCGCCATATACAGATAGTCTTCGCATTTCTTAGAACGAAGTAATATGAAATCATTTTGAGCCTCAATTTCGAGGACATCACCGCCTTGACGTCAACCTATTAGAGCATTAAATGCCATGCCCAAAAAACCGTGCAAGGGTCGCGGTAAAACATGACTATCGAGAAACTCACAAACCGCTATTGGATCGTCCCTTCTGCTGCTTATGTGGTTCCTATAAATATATCAACCTTTTGATAATCCTTATTTTTCCAACATATTTAAATTTGTGAATCCAGACCCATCTCCTTTTACATTCTTCCTTCTTATTTCTTAGAGAATATTTTACCACCGCAATGGCCAGAACTTCCACAACGGTTCCTTGGCAGAACGAAGTCACTTCTTCATCTCGGTCGTCTAAGGAGAAAACAAAAGTGGTACCCACCCTGGGACAATGTACTCCCCCGATCTTGACATGTCGAAAGATTATACTATCGATAAACCCCCTGCTACACCGGGCCGATGCGAACACGTGTCCTAGTACATCAGTGTCGTGACCGATACAGGGACGGTAAAAAAAGACTGCCGATGAAGGAAGGCAGTTAAGGTAGAGATTTTGGCTCTGATGAGAATATAACAGATTACAAAGCCAGTTTCCTCCACGTATATAATTATCCCTTTATTTTGGGTCCATCCGATCTTTCTAGATCCCCTCCCCCGGAGATAGATCCGGTCATCCTCGACTTTTGCGTTAAATATTAGATGACGCTCAGTAAAATCTATCCCTTTTTTTGGAGGATAGTCTTGATGCTCCATTATTTCACCAACCAGGTTGGGGCGAGACCTTTAACCTGAATCATTTGATCAAGATGTACAGCCCCCGGTTCTATCGAGGCTTGATTAGGCTTCGCATCAATCCAAGAAGTAATTTTTCTCGAGCACCAACGAGGAGAAAGATTGGGGGTGGATGAGTAGGTTCATCTAGGTTAAAACCTCGGACATAATTCCAGTAGGGAGGATGCCTTTCCCGGAGAGGTGGAACATGCAGCGTAAGCGTTTTTCCCTTTTGACATGTTTTGTGACCCTCTTTCCTTTCTTCCAAAAAAGATGACCTATTTTTGTTCTCTGTAACTACCATTTGGTATCCTAAAGCGGTACCGGATCTGCTGGGGTGGATTGGGCGGTTGGATAACAAGTGTTTATATCTCGCTTGATCTTGGACCAACCTGGCCAAGACGCTGTGGGTGGCCAAGAACCATGGTAAAGTTTCTCTTGCTGCCTACGTCCTAATCCTATGTTTTTTCCTGTACCTTCTTATGCTGATAAGTTGTGGCCGCTATGATTGTGCAGTCCTTGGAGAGAATATTCTGATGAGACCATTCCTTGGATGCGGGACGGAGGTTTCGGAGCCTACCGAGAGTAAAAAAAGGAAAAGCAAGGAGGCTGCCAACCCTTCTATGACGAAGAAACCTAAGCCACACAAGCCTAGAACCGCCATTGGGACCTCAACTTCTGCTTCAGAGGCAAGCCTCAATGAAAATGATGATGAGAGCAGATACCGTTTGGAGGAGAGGCCGAACGCGGAAGTCCCGCAGATACTTCAACCAAAAGCTGCTGAATCGGGGATGGCAGACTCAGGTCGATCCCGTGCGGCGGAGACCCTCGAGGAGTATGCTATCGTGGTTCCTGATCCTATGTCCGGACGTGGTGAAGTTTCTAGTAGGGAGATCGTTGCTGCCGGTCCCGAAGGATCTGGTCTCAGAGCTTTTCAGGAGCAAGAACTGCCCCTCGTGGACATTGGTGACATAGGCAATTTCATTTTCGGCTCCCATTTCTCATCAGGGGAGCTAAGGGATGCTCAAGATGCGAACACCGACAAAGCCAAGGGTCCTCTCAAGGGGGAGGCTTGCCTGGCAATTTTTTTGATGATGTTAGCGGGAACGTCGATCTTGACGCTCCTGGCTCTGTCAAGGAGGCCGAGAGGTTCATACAGCAGGTGATAGCTACTTTAAGTATATTTCTTTTAGCCTTGAGCATCTTTCCTCATTATTCTAACTCTTCTGTTTTGCAGTAGTTCAAGGAGATGTATGATCGTGCCCTCTTTAGTCTTAACAAGGATCTTTCGTGCCATGAGAAGTAGCTTGAGAAGCTTTCCTCGAGACTGTGAGAGTCAGAGGCTCGTTTTGCCCGAAAGGAGAAAGAGACAGACGAGCTCCGGGCTACTTTGGAGGGAACACTTTGAGAAAAAGCTGCCGTCCTGAGTAGGTATTTTGCTATGCATGAGTCTTTCCTCTTGCTCCCATAATTTGATACTGATTGGTTTACTTTTCCCTTTGTAGGTCGAGCGAAATGACTCGCAAATTGGGCGGCTAAATATGGAGATCCTCATGCTGAGGGAACTAAACGAGGCAGTGACTTTAGAGTTGGCATCGACCCATGATCTTCTAAAAGGATGCTCGAAAGGAGATAGCTGCGCTGGTTGTGGCCAAGTCCGAGATCGAAGGAAATGTCGCTACTTACCTGAAGGATGCAGCCACAGTGCATCAAATAGCCCGCGACGTATCGATAAAGGTTGAGCAGAAATTGGCTCGGGCCACTGAACCTGCTAGGGTGGAGGCGAGGAGGAAAACCTTGGAGGAGATCGAGGCCGGAGACAACGATCTGTCAGTTGGAATTGAGGAGGCCCGTGAACTGGAGAGAAAGTTGGCACTTTTGATCATCCCAGACGAGGATCCCGAAGATGGTTCGGAGTATAGTGGCGATGAAGAGTAGGCCTCGTGTCACTTTTGCTTTTTTCTCTTTTTCTTTTTGTGCATGTGTTCCCGGGGGAGTGAGTCTTGTTAAGGTGCCCCTTGTAAATATATTTTTGGCAAATGCAAAAAGGGTTTTTCTTCTCTCTTGTCTTTTCGTTCTCTTTACCTTGCTGCTTGTGTGGAGTTAGCCTTCGAATTTTGGCATTAACTCTTTAAAAATTGTATTCAGAGCGATCGGGCCCCCTAAATCAAATCCTGTCCCGAAGTTAGATCAGCAGCTTCTTTAGGGATGGTGCTAGTGATAGCGAGGAGCCCTCGAGGCCTCGTTGCTTCTCGAATTTTGCTGGATAGTAACATTGGTGCAATCTAGTAAAGGGACCTCTGGGTGATCCTATCAATACATTTTCCTAGAAAAAGGGTGACGTTAATGCAGCCAGAATTAATTGGCCCTCTGGGTAGGCCAGGAGCCGCTGCCTGCCCCTATATATTAATTCGTTTGCCTCTCAAGTGTAGATTCTGCCACTTTGAGTGACCATAGAACCTGGCGCTCCGTGCTAGTTCCCCCGTTGTTCTAACTCAAAGTCTTTGCTCAAATTTATATCTCCTCCTTCTCATTCTATCATAGCCATGATTGATACGTCGACATCCGCGCACCAAAGAGAGGGGGTTCTGCCTATGTCCCGCATTCGATCGATGGTACGCTACCGGTTCTTGGTGAAAGGACCACGAGGTGTCTTTCCTCGAGAAGCGATATTACATTGGGGAGACCTCCTAATGTTCCAGGAAATCTGGAGCATGCGTCGTGGTTCGTCTCATCAATGGGAGAGGAAAACCTCGAGATAATCAGAAACGATTGTAGATGGGCAGAAAGTGTGGTATTACAAGTACCTTCCTCTTAGGAGAGAATCATGACCTATGTTGAGGGGTTTTTGAGTGTGTATACACATACTTTTGCATCAGGTCCCCCCAACCGGGTCATGCTTGAGTTCTGCCGGATATATCGGGTTACCTTGGTGCAGGCTCTCCTATTCCTTTGGAAGATAGAGTAGATGATAAGATATTTCCCCGACAAGGCCAGGATTGAGTTTACCCTCAATCATCTCGTGAGGTTATATTGGCCACTACGCTATCGAGGTTTGATTGCTCTGCAATGCCGATCACCAGGGCTCCTACCGTTAATAAAAAATAGGGCAAGGACCGTGGATGGATGAACCGGTTCGTTCGAGCTCGTACAATCGATATTATTTCTGGAGAGTTTCTACCCTTTCATGAGAAATGGAACTTCACACGTAAGTGCCGCACCTGTTATTTCACCGTTTTGATTGGAAACGGGCTCCGTAATGACATTTTTCTATTTCACTCTTGTAGCGACTCCCTGGTTACCGAACGAGGTCCCTGATTTGGCCGAGTGGTCTTGTAAGCTGGCAGCTTGCTCAACTTATGATAGGCGCATGTGGCGAGACCTCTCCAAAGAGATGTGGGAGGCAAAGCATCATGGTAGGCGCCTGGTGGCTTGTTTCCCCAAAATGGTATTTTTCTTTTCAGCGTACTAACTTAGCCGCCGCAGGTATTGAAGATTTCTCTCAGACGAGGCCATGCCCTCTGGGGGAGGAGGAGAAACTACTGACCTCGAGATCGAGGGTCGATGATAAATGGAAAGGATTCCTAGGGTGCGAGGAGGCTCTAAGCGGGGCGAGTCCCTCTCAGCGGATTAGGAGAGGCGATTCGATTGATCATTTGGTTTCGGAGGCTTCCGTTATTGAGAGAGCATTCCCCATTTCTGCTGATGGAACTTCTAAGAGTGAGGGGCACGTGGTGCCTTCTTCTTCTGTCAAAGGTACCTCGGGGAATACTAAGCCATAGGACATTGGCTTGGCCTTTGGTGAGGCTCAGTGGCTTGGAATTATGGTAAGTTTGGTAACCGGTATAGGAATATTCCGATTTCACACCCTTCCTTTCTCATTGAATTTTCTTTTGCAGGCCTTTGACAGGATCAAATCCGAGCTAGTTCATTATGAGGCTCGGTTGCGGAGAACTTCGGATAGGGAGAAATCCCTTAAGCTTCTTTGTGTGAAAAAAGAAGGTGAGCTGGTATCCCTGCGGGTTGAGGCAGATTGAAGCCAGAGCTGAGAGAGCTACCTTGAGAGGTAGGTACCTTGTATTTCATGTTGACGTATGCTCCTTCTTTCACTTGCGGAGGTTAACGTTTCGATATTTTAGTTCGAGAGCAGCACGGAGGAGCTAGAACGACTTTGGGGCAAAGTTGGCAGGGCCAAACGCGAGTTCGACGAGCTGCATTCCCATGTAAATGCTCAAGTTGCGGCCAAGAAGAGTGCTCTGGCTAAATTTTCCACCCTAGAGATGCAAATCCAGATCGGTCGTGTGAGTGATTTCGTGCAGACGAACATGATTGCAAGGCTTGAGTCTGAGCTTTTGAAGGCGAAGGCCGAGGTGGTGAATGCCCGGGCTGAGGCTGTGATGAGCAGCACTAGGGTAGTTCAAAGGGCGGCGGCTTATTTGAAGACTGCTGTCATTGCTAGAGCTGAGCTAAGGAGAACTCTCGGTCGTGTGAGTAGCATTAAAGAGTACGCAAAGTGAAAATCTCAGAGGGAAACTCTCGAGGAATTTCACGCCAGGGGTTTCAGTCTTTTGGAGGAGATTGAGCAAGCCAAGGTGGAGGGGTATGATGCCAAGTGTCCGATGCCGAAGATGGCGAGGATGGGGTCGTCGGGCTGTAGTACCTAAGGGGTCGTTTACTTTCTTCTTGTTCTTGTGTATATAGCTTTCGCAGTACGTTGTAAACGGAGCTTGTATTCCATTACCTATATGTATAAGAGGGAAACCTCACAGTTTTGTATCTTCTGGGTTTCTGTTTGCCAAGATTTTAGGTAGAAAAATTTGACCCTTTGAGTTAGTAAAAGTCTTTAGATTCGATGATACGGCCCTGGGGCCCATTAGGCTGGCACGGGGGAACTTACGTGCTTTATCAATGCAACTTTTAGTATAAGCTGGCGTTTGAGCTCTTATGCTTTGTTCATCCGTTTTGGGTTTAATTTCTGAGTCAGGAATTGACTCGAGCTTATTTGACCTTCGAATGGCCAAAATTTAGGCTGGCGACAGTGGCTCTTACGCTTTTGGTCGTTGCGACCTTTTGGTGTATGTGGGCTGGCGATAATGGCTCTTACACCTTGGGCTGATGCGGCCTTTTAGTGTATGTGCGCTGGCGACAATGGCTCTTACGCTTTTTCCCTTAGGCATATTTGGTTAACTATTTTAGGTCAAGTCTCCGAATCGGGTTATGACTTGAACTCATTTTAACCCTCAAGTTTTCAAATTTCAGGCTGGCGATAGTGGTTCTTACGCCTTGGGTCGAAGCGACCTTTTATGTGTGTGGCCTTGAGGCTCATTAGGCTGGCGACAATGGCTCTTACGTGCTTGGTCGATGCGACCATTAATGTAGGCTTTATTACCCTTTCGTTAAGGTCTTTTGAAGTAATTTTTGCCTGACCCGTCGTCGATTTAGGAAGAACCTCAATTTTGGGTAACTTGCGGCGATGTTCGAGCACCGCAAGAGGTTTGGCTCGGAGGCTAAGTAGCTCGAAGCTTGTGATTTGGAGCTGACATGGTCGAAGCTCTTTTGCCTATGCCGAGGGTAGCCTGTTTAACCGGTTCTTTCCAAAGTAGATTCAGAGTAATTGAAGGCCTATGATTTTGTAGCAATAGTCGGGCGTCGCCAAGTCGTATTAGTTCGGCTAGTACAGCCATGTGACCGGAGTCACTTGTTTTTGGCCGGATCCTTTGAGTCCTGAGTGAATTAGTTTCGATCTATATCGAGGGTATGCCTTTTTAGGGGTTTTACAAGTTCGATATATAGCCAAAACATTGGGATCGGGTCTATGCCTTTAGTGAGGTCTTACAAGTTTTAAATGCCATTGAGGTCGTACAGTTTTACATGCCGTTGAGGTCTTACAGTTATTGTTGCTGCCTTATGTAGGTCTTACGAGACCGAGTCTTCTCGCTCGGGATCTTACAACCTCGGGGTTTGATGAATCGATGGAGGTGGTGCTTGACGGCAGTCCGCGAGTCATCTAGGGTTTCTTGACTCGGGAGCCATTATTAGCAAACTTTGTATTGCCTCATCAAGGGATTAAGATTTTGGATATCCCGACACTGTGGTCATGCATTTTGGAGATATCGGCGCCAGTCCTGAGTGTTCGGGGAACTTTTGGCCTTGGAGATGTTTTGTGATTTTCGTGCTGCCTCATTGAGGGCATATGAGTTTGGAGTTCCGACCCTGAGGTCATGCGGGTATCGAATTGTTGACGCTAGTCTCTGAGTATTCGGGACGTCTTTGATGGAGGAATCATTTTAGCAAAAATGTTGAGTTTCCTTTGGAGTATGAGATGCTTTGACAAAAGATATCCTTTGATTTCCTAACACAAGTATACGTAGTTTCGTTGTCGGGGACCGACTATATAGGCACGGTTCGTTCGACCGTTTGGCCCGATACATCATTTTACTAATAGGACCATGGGGGAATGCCCTCCAGTATTCGGAGTTGATTGCAAAAGAAGCCTAAAATACTTGTCGAGTCTTCCTCAGGTAGCATGTGGATGTTGCCTCATTAAAAACCTTGCCAGTAAAAACCCTTGCCAGGATAAAAAAACCCAGTTGAAGGAAAAGAGTGCAACAGATGCTTTTAAAACCTTAAGCTATTCGGGTTGGGTTAGTGCTTTGACTGCTTCGATCGGGTGCCTGCATGAGGGTTAGTGTAAAATATAAAATGAAAAGGGAGATGGATATACCTCAATGGCGATGGTGCTTTCGAACCTCGGAGATGGTTTTGCGGTTGCTATTTTTGTCGATTTATCTCTTAGTCCCTCTATTGGAGGGGATTTCGGTGCTTTGGTTAGTGGCGGCCATATTAAAAGATCATGTGGATGACATGTTGTTGTTCGTCTGCCTTCTCCCCTTTGGATATTTCCTTTTCTCGGGATCAATTTTTGGCTCGGTCATTGAGGAATTCCCAAAGATGATCATTATTGAGTAACCGGGCCACTTCCTCCCGGAGTTGCCGACAATCTTTGGTCCTATGTCCGTGCGTGTTGTAAAATTCACATACTAATTAGTTTCTTTGCGAAGGATCCGATTGTACAGGTCTGGGCCATCTGGCGTCTCTGATCTTTCTAATGGAGAACACGATGTCTGATACATCGACATTGAAGTTGTATTCTGATAAGCGAGGTGCCTCTGTTGGCCCCGTATTCCTATCAAATCCAACTCTGTTGATGAGTCCCTGAGGATTCTGTCCTCGGTCTATCCTTCGATCCTTGCGAGGTGGGTTGCGCTTCGGAGCATTTCTTCTGTCTTCGGTGTATGGTTGGTATCTTTCTTTGTTTGGCTTTGGCTCTTTTGCCAAGAGCCTGCTTAGATATACTGAGCTCGAGAGGGCTCCCAACTGGTCATCCTCGACCCTGATTTTTGACTGGTATCGGTTATGGACATCCAACCAGGTCACGACGGGATATTCGATCAGATTCTCTTTCAGCTGTCTTGAAGCTACCAAGCTTCGTTCGTTCAGGCCTTGAGTGAAGGCTTGCACTTCCCAGTAGTCAGAGACCGGCGGTAGTTCCATTTGCTCCATTTGGAAGAGAGACACAAACTCATGCAGCATTTTATTTTCCCTTTGCTTGATTTTGAACATGTTAGATTTTCTTGTTACTACTTTGATGGCACCGGCATGTGCCTTTATGAAGGAATCTGCCAGTATGGCAAATAAGTCTATAGAGTTGGGAGCTAGGTTGTGATACCACATTATGGCCCCCTTCGAGAGTGTTTCCCTGAACATTTTTAACAAGACGGACTCGATTACGTCGTCATTTATGTCATTGCCTTTTACTGCACAAGTGTAGGCAGTAACGTGTTCATTGGGGTCTAAGGTCCCGTTGTACTTTAGGAGCTCTGGCATACTGAACTTCTTTGGGATGGGTTTCGAGGCCGCTTCCTCGGGGAACGACCTTTGTATGACCTTCTTTGAATCTACACCTTTTAGGACCCGGGGTGCTCCCGGGATTTGGTCGACCCTGGAGTTGTAGGTTTCGACCTTTTTGTCATTGGCTTCTATCATCTTCTCGCCCAACTCGATCCTCTTGGTGAGGTCCTCGAGCAATTTTACGATGGCGGAATCGGTCATCGACCCGTTATTGCTTTATCTCTCTGGTACCTGTTTAGCTGGGGGAGCTGTCCCCGGTGCTACCGTACTGAGAGTTTTCTGGTGACTTTGCAGCTGAGATATAGCTAGCTGTTGTGCCTGCAATATTTCAAAAATATCGTGAAGGATAACCTCACGTTCTTCCCTCTTCGAGGTTTTCTGAGCTTCTTGTGGATCTCCCTGACGCACGCTCCTATCGGTATGCGAGCTTATATCGACACGTTGGGCGTCGCGCAAGACCACGTCCACGGGGATTGGTTCAAGCACATTCCCAGGGTTTTGTGGTAGCACACCAACACCCAGAACATTCACACCATTCTCCCTGTGGTCCTCGAGATTGTTGTTTTCGCCTCTATTCACTGAGTTAGACATATTGACCTGAAATCGAAGATCTTGGATAAGAAAAAACGTAAAAGATAACTTGTGTTGAGTGACGAAACTAGCAAGAAAATAATCACTATTATTTTTAGCCCCGCGGTGGGCGCCAAATTATTTACCGTGAAAATAGTAATAACAATTAAATTTGTTGATGGGACTCTAAAAATATGTGATCTATTTTTATGCTAGTTTGTTAAGTAGTTGACACTAAGTATATGAGATTTAGAGACGAAATAAAGTTAAGGAGAGAGATATAATCAAACCGATAGAGTAGTTACTCGGGACCTCAGGCTTGTCTATTCTGGGCCCCGAGGTCGATCCGGGGTTCGGCTATGAGCTGTTGAGGGTAATCGGCGGGGGGGGGGGGGGGATAATAGTTATGAAATAATCAACAAAGACTCTTTATGGCCAATGATAAGCAATGAATGATGAACAAATGTGAAGATAATAAATAAAAGCAATAATACCAAGAGAGTGTATGAGAGAGCAAAGAGAATGTTCTTCTATATTTCTTATGGAGTAACTGGAGCAACAGAGAGTTTACAAAATGTAAATGATTCCCTTTATATAGGAGGGGAATCCCAACATAGTACAAAAACATTAATTACAAAAATAGGGGGATGGGACATCTAGATGGCACCAGGTTCTGATAGTACTAGCTGCATGCCTAGGGAACTCCCCATTCCCATCATGACCGTGGCCAACATTGTTGTTAGCTCGGGCACTAACGAACCTCAAGAGAGGGAGCTTGACCATTGCCTCGCAGCCTCGAGGTCTTGAGATGATTTCCTGAAATGCCTTAATGACGAGAGATTGGACCCTCTGATTTCGCCGTATACACATGGTTCCGAACAATCATATATAGGCTTCAAACAGATAAAACTCTATTCAGCTTATTAGATATCAGAAGATGCAAACAAAACTTCTTTTACACATGCTCCATGTTTAAAGTAAGAGGTCGAGAGCAAATTCTAGCATATGCATTTTCTCAAGTGAAAATTTCCAACAATGGCATGGATCCACACGTTAGAGTCAAAAGCATTGAGGAAACTCAATAACATGCAGAATATCAAAATTCACAACAAGATAAAACAAATGAAGTAGTAGGGAGATGAACCTGTTTGAACAAGGATCTCTTTAATAATGGAAGAAGAAATCAACGGTCACAAAACTTGCCTCCTCTTTGTTCAATTATGGTTATGTAATTTGCCGGGATAGTTAATTTGGATCCGGGTGAGTTTCGGAGTGTATTGGGACACTTAGTCCCAAGGTTGGAAGCTTAAGTTGAAATAGTTGTCCGGAGTTTAACTTTTATGTAGACGACTCCGGAATGGAGTCTTGATGGTTTCGATAGCTTTAAATGGTAATGTTGGACTGAGGCTTATATTTGGATCTTGATTTGGAGGTCTGAAGGTTGATTTGGTGCTTTTTGGTGAAAGTTAGAAATTTGAAGGTTTGGAGGGTTGATAGGTTTGGTCGAGGGTTAACTTTATTAAAATCAGGTACGGATTTTGATTTCGGGAGTTGGTATAGGTCCGCTGTGTCATTTGGGACTTGCATGCAAAAATTAAGCTCAGTCGGAGTTGGTTTGACACAATTCGACATTAGTTTTAGAAGTTGAATGTTCATTGATTCAATAGGCTTGAATTAAGGTGCGATTCATAGATTTGATGTTGTTTGATGTGATTTAAGGCCTCGAGTAAGTTCGTGTAGTGTTTTGGGACTTGATTGTATGTTCGGACAGGGTCTCGGGGGCCCCCATGTGATTCGGGTTAAGTTCGGACTAATTTGGAGACTTGAAGAAGTTTGGATGTCGGTTGAGTTTTGGTGCAATCGTACCTGCGAGGGCATGGCCGCAAGTGCGGCACCGCAAAAGTGATCCAATCACCACAAATGCAAAATAGGGCTGGGTGAGGTGGGTCCGCAAGTGCGGAGGTCCATGCACATGGTGCGCAACTGTAGAAGTGAAGTTGGGTCTAATGGCTTAGAACCGCAATTGCAACCAAGTTCCGCAGAAGCAGATACATATAAGCGTGTAAGGGTCTGCAAAAGCGGAAGCGCATATGCATTGTTACATCCCGCATTTTCGTATTTTAATGTTTCGTCGTAAGTTAATCCACATAAGTTCGAAATGAGATTATTTTGAGAATATAAGTATTATGGTATTTCAAACAAGTGATGAATAAATTCGTGAAGGCGAGAGGGTAAGCAAATCGAAGAAAATGAAATTCGTCAAAGTTGGAGATAAAATACGGTCCAAGCTATAATACCCCGTATTTATGGACTTGTGCCATACAAGGTACCACATGGCCATAATAGTGAGGTGTATAAGGTGTGCTAAAAAAATGAATGAGTAATATTTTAATTAATTTGAGAAAATTCTTAATTATATGAATAATTGGGTAATTATAAATTTTAGTGGGAGATTAACTAAGTAATTTAAGCTAATTTAGTAATTTTGGATATGCTTAGTAAGCCAAAAACGTGGCAGCAATTGGAACCAATATCAAAGACACCAAATGTGACTCTTAAAGTGCATAAAATAGGTGTCACAATTAAAGGATGAGGTGGCTTTATGTAAAAGTATAAAAAGTTTCTTAAAATAGCAAATTAAGATGCTACAAGCAACGTTTTCCTTCAGCAACATTCATATGAGTATATTACTCAATACTGTAGCAACTCATTCAGAATGATTAGCAACGTGATTTCTACTACAAAAATCATATGAGACTACATAATGTTATGGTAACGGAATTTTGCGACTCTAAGGGTCTACGGTGCAATGTTTCTCAAGAATATCATATGGATTTTCCACTACTTCAATTCGCCATTACATGTTGTCACAATTGACATGGATTGGAACGATTGTCAAGAGAAGCGACTCAGTTATGTTAAGGCTCAACCCTTCCTTCATTTTGGCATGATCTTATAGTTACACGAGTTTGATAACGAGACATAAAGAAAAATTCATATCCCTGAATTTATGTACATTTCCTAGTCTCATAAGTTACAGTATTCTCCCTTATCGGGACTTCATATTCAATTGAGTATTGTCTTCTTCCAATCAAGAGATCAAAGAGTCTACATATACAGTATTACAATATTTTTACTAACATCGAGCTATAATCGATAGGAAGGACCCTATTGGGCAACCTCTGATCAGATGGTAAGTTATATACCGAGCCTACTATGGCCGAATGCCTATGAGCGAGCCCAGTTGGCCGAGATACATAGCATAGTTTGGCCGAGAGCCTATGAGCGAGCCTACTATGGTAGAGAAGTTATATATATACCGAGCCTTATAGGGCCGGACAACTATTTTACTTACTTTTTTGAGATAGTTGAGTCAATATCAGCAGGTGAGCATATCTCCAGATTATCTTTGACTCTCAGTTACTTTCAGTTATTATATTATCAGTTCAATTGCAGCTTTCAGTATATTATCTTACATACTCGGTACATTATTTCATACGGATATTCCTTTTCTGGGGGCGCTGCATTTCATGCGTGCAGGTTCAGACAGATAGAAGGGTAGACCTATTCATTAGGTGTTGTCCGAGTTCAGCTTGATCGATAAGCTCCATGCCCTTCGGAATTGCTGGGTCTAGAGCTTTATATACATCTTGTGTATATATATGTGTATGTTATGAGTAGGTCGGGGCCCTATTCCGATCACAGTATATCCATCAGTAAAGGCTTGTAGACATATCCTGTCGGTTAATGCAGTATGTTGGGCTCGTAGGCCTTGTATGTATATTTTGTTGGTTGGCCAGCTGTAGTAGTTATGAGGCCTTGTTGGTCCAGATTTATATTGATGGTTAGTCTATATTCGCAATTGTCTTGCAATGTGGCCTATGGCCAAAGAATGACATTACATATTCAGAGTCCCTTAGTCGCAAGTTGGTATGCAAGGATATGTGAGATACCGGGTGCCGGTCTCGCCCCCAGGATCGGGGCATGACAAAAGTGGTTTCGAGCAGTTCTGTCCTAGAGAGTCTACAAGCCGTGTCTAGTAGAGTCTTGTTTATGGGTGTGTCGTGCACCACATTTATAAGTAGGTGGTTACAAGGCATTTAGGACTGTAGCTCTTTCTTCTTACTCAAGATCGTGTGGTAGAGCTCAGTTGTAAGAACTCAATTTCCTAAACTCTATCTTATTCGTAATACAACGAAGCCTACATTCATAAAGAGGATTGGTAATAGATATAGCTATGGAAGTGTTGAGTCAGAGAAACTCGATTTTGCATCATGCTTATGATGAGTAAATATGAGGTCTTCAGCAGATCATGCATGTACTAAAAGGTGTAAGGTTCTTGATAAGGAGCTTTAAGGCAAGAATACTTATTCACTCTTACAGAATTGAAGGAAGACACAAGTTTTAGCAAGTAAAAGAAGCAAGGTGAAGAAGGATATGAGGTACCCAATTAATGAAGGTTATCATTATTTACCATTCAGGAAGAGAGATATAAGCATTTTGAGTTACCTCCAACAATAATAGAAGTAGTATAAGAGAATGACGGATATCAGGATCCGGCTCGGGGTCAAAGAGACCCAAAAATTGTGAATTGATTGTTTGCGTTAGTTGACATTTTCTAAGGATAGTGCAAATGTGCTAATAGATCTCTTGGCGGGACACCCAGATGGTGCACTCTAAAATAGTACAGCTAGATATGAGTAATATAAAGATGGCACTAGAAGACTTGAAGGGATAAATATTATCTTACTGTGGAGCCCGTCCCTAGTAGAGCGAGAATGTTAGGCAGCCCGAGAGTCAATGAATAAAGCAAGGGGAGCTAAAAGCAAAAGAATGTCTTGTTGAAGTCTTCAAAAGAAAGAGATACGTAGAAATATTAGCAGGGAACTAAGAAGAGAGATGAGGAATCATTATGAGTAAGATGTGATACATGGATGACAACGTAGATGAAAAAAATGACAGTTTTACAGAGTCTATAGTCAGGTGAAGGAAGAGACGAGAGGTGATAGGCCTTGAGAAAATAAAAGTGTATAGGCCATAAAGTCATATCCTCATTTCGGGAAATAAGCATGTGACTCTAACGTGATTACCAGAAGGAAAAGTTAGATCCAAAGTAATAGAAATAAGTATGGATTGGTGAACAAGATAAACTGAACATGAATTAGGACTGAGTGGTTTGATAATGGTCGATATCATAAGAATTTCAGATTGCATTTCGGTGATAATAGAATGGACAACAGAAGAAGATTCATGAGAAATTCAGAAAATGGTCATTCAGGAAAACGCTTCCCTAAAGTAAGCAATATGAGCAAAGCTAAGCTTAAGGGATTGTATGTGCCAGTTATACTAAGTGTCACCCTCGTGAGTAAGGAATTTTATCATCATTGTTATAGAAGGATTACTGCAAGGCGAGTAAGGGTCATCAATAATGTGAAAAGACGCCAAAGATGAAAAGATAAAACATCTATAGGTAAATCATCGTGGCTCCAACTCTTAGTACTCCCCTAACAGGGGGAATAGGAAGTGTTGTGGCATAAGTCAAAATTAAGCGGTTTTAGTAACTATGGAATGGTGAAGGAAGAATGCGAAAAGAGAATAAGAAAGGTATGAGATTGTACTTATTCAAATCTTATAGATATGCTGCAATTCCAAAATATTATGCAAACGCAACATTAAAAGAAAAAAGGAAATAAGGGTTCCTGCCCGATATGTTATTGGTAGATAAGGAGCCAGTACGAGACATAAGTTAAAACAAAAGAAATAACCCAAAAAAAGATTACGAGGAACATTGATATGAGAATGGGCTAACGAGTAGGTGGTAATTGATTTAGGAAAAGCTTAGTTATGGCTAAACATGAGGTTAAAGATGAGTCAGCAGATTGTGCAAGATAAACATAGTAAAACCCAATTAGTGAATTTACCCTCGCAGTAATGTCATTATAATACTTAAGAACTATTAAGATAGGAGTTAGGGTAGTTAAAGGTACCGTATTATTATTACAGATATAAAAGAGAGTGTCACTGGGAAGACAATCAAAATATCATCTCAGAAGCAACCCTACAAGCATAAGGGCATGAAGGTAAGTAAGTAAGGATAATTTCAAGTAAGAAAGAACATCAAAAATTCCTCCGAGTAAATGATGTAATAAGTTCGTAGCCTTGCAAGAATCAGAGGGTCCTCTCTAAGTACTACAATGAAAGACTAGCTGAGGAAGTAAGGAAGGAGGCTTGAACCAAAGCACAGTGACCCAAAGAGGAAATGGACTTGTAACAACAGTCTCATAACAACATTGTATGCTCTCCATAAGAAAATGGAACCTACCGTGGCTAATGGTCGGAAAGAAAAATCAAAAGTACTACTCAAGATCATAGGAGTTGCACGAAAATTCCTCCATGCATGGTAAC
Organism: Nicotiana tabacum; assembly: GCF_000715075.1. Taxonomy (NCBI): domain Eukaryota; kingdom Viridiplantae; phylum Streptophyta; class Magnoliopsida; order Solanales; family Solanaceae; genus Nicotiana; species Nicotiana tabacum. The sequence continues at coordinate 15,986,853 of NC_134085.1, forward strand.
AAAATAAGCTAAGTATGCACGCAACAAAGGGGCAGAAAGATCAGGAAAAGTAATAGCTTATATTTAAAGGAAGCTGAGAAGGAATGGAAGGAATTATTCAATCAATGATCCAGAGTTAGTTACGTTATGAACACACTTAAGGTTTTGGAGTATTATCCATGCAGTATATTTGTTGACAATCATACAGCCGTAGAAGACTCCAGTATAAGTTAAAAAAAAATTGAGCCCAGGGCATAGACAAAGGATTGAATTGTTAGAATATTGTATCATGGATATTCCATAGCACCCATGGAAGGCTAAATTAATAACTAATACCATGAGCCGCACATTGGAAGATAGCTTAAGCCTACATAAAGGTTGATCAGAGGAAAGAGGAACATAAAGAGATACATCAACTAAGTAAATCAGGAGTTTGATTATTGGACCTAGAAAACTATGGACATAATGATTGAGAACACTACATGATCGCTCTTAATATCAGAGGTACAAGAGAGACCATACAATAGCCATATTTTGTAACGGCTCTATGATAAAGCAGTTAGAAGTGTACCAGCCTCATAAGAAGTCAGTATGAAGCTCTCACTGAGTCATGTAAAGATGTGCAAGTATTATAATAGAAGTTTAAGTTGTGGATGTGAATTATACCTATGTTGGAGAGAGGTTATGAAAGAGATAGAAGATGTGATGTGCTATTTAAGGTAAGGAAGGTAAAAGTGAACAACGTACGAGATACTCAAATAAAGAAGGTTGTGACTAGTCTGTACTTCAGACAAAAGGCTAGAGGTGCTGGGATTCAGTATCCAAGAACGATAGCGGCAGCGCCACTGGCATATCTTCTAGCCTATAATTTTTAGGTACCAAGAGATCTAGCTAAGAGAGTAAAGAAGAGTTAGAGACGATGTGATGTCTCGCTTGATGTTCTAGAATAACATAAGGAAATCTATGGTGCAAGAAAGTTGAAGGGAGGTTGCGAGCAGTATAAATGGATATATGTAGGTCGCAAGCTAAAGTATGATAGAGGGACAAGGTTTTAGGAAGACAAGAGCAAGGACAAGAAAGGGTGAGTGAGAAGGTAATGAGAAACGGATGAGTCCTCAGGATTAAGCCCATGAAAATAAGATAGTTAATGGCCTCTCTAAGTTATAGCAAGCTCAGTATAGCCTGAATGAACTCAAAGGAATCTAAGACTAGTAGCATTTGGAAGAGATGAAATGCTGCCCTGGTAGTAGAATAAATGTGTAATTGTGATAGATAAAGGATAACGTTTGAGCCTTAAATTGAGTAATGATTTGAAGAGGATTTCATGGATTGTACGGAAGTAAAATACCCATGTAAGGCAAATCACATTGGGATGATATAAAATACGATTATTGAAGTACAGTATCGCCCCTAAGGGTATCGGGAAAATCACTTCACATATTCCTCGATGCAACATAAGCCCTAGCGACAATATATTACGTAAGAAGTTTCAAGTCCTCAAAGGGTTGATTGTAGATCAACATTGAGGTGAATTAATAAGGGATGGATACAAGTTACAAAGTATGAGATGAGATTAGGCCATCAGTCTTAAGATGAACAATAATAGAGAAGAGTTAAAGGACTTAGATTTATATATATGAGATAAGTAACGAAAGTAACTTGGAGTTTGGTAACAGACCTCAGTAATGACAAATCGAAGCAAGAGTTTTGGTACAATATAATTTACCTAGATCCAGTAAAATCATGCGGATGGATAACCGGATCTATAAAATAAGATATAGCAATATTCGTAAGTTCAACAAAGTACCGAGCGAAGACCTTCAGTGTACTTGATGCCCCGAGGAACATCTTGTCAAGCTCTATATATGTTCGCAAAGTAAGGCCTAAAGATTGGCTAAAAATTGGAGGAATAAGGAGAGAAGAGTTACATAGGCGCACTTACAAGGTCAGAATCGTACAACTTGCATGATAAAAGTAGCAATAATTACGAGATTGAAAGGATTCCGACCACAAGTCGTGGTGCGAGAAAGAGGCCTAAAGGGGGGAATGCCCTGGCCCTTGGATTTATTCACAGAATAGTTGCCTAGATGACAAGAATAGTATTAAAGTATTCACAAGAATTATAAGTTATGATAATGATAAGTCCATCAGTCAACATTCGAGGACGAATGTTAATATGAGGGGAATGATATTACATCCCGCATTTTCATATGTTAAAGTTTTGTCGTAAGTTAATCGACATAAGTTCGGGAATAAGATTATTTTGAGATTATAAGCATTATTATATTTCAAACATGTGATGAATAAATTCATGACGGTGAGAGGGTAAGCAAATCAAAGAAAATGAATTTCATCGAAGTTGGAGATAAAATACGATCCATGTTATAATATCTCGTATTTATGGACTTGTGTCATACAAGGTACCACATGACCCTGATAGTGAGGTGTATAAGGTGTGCTAAAAAATGAATATTTTAATTAATTTGAGATAATTCTTAATTATGTGTATAATTGGGTAATTATGAATTTTAGTGGGAGATTAACTAAGTAAATTAAGCTAATTAAGTAATTTTTGATATGCTTAGTAAGCCAAAAACATGGCAGCAATTGGAACCAAGATCAAAGACACCAAATGTGACTTTTAAAGTGCATAAAATAGGTGAAAGGATGAGGTGGCTTCATGTAAAGTGTAAAAGGTCACTTAAAATAGCAAATTGAGATGCTACAAGCAACGTTTCCCTTCACCAACATTCATATGAGTATATTACTCAATACTACAGCAACTCATTCAGAATGATTAGCAATGTGAATTCTGCTATAAAAATCATACGAGACTATGTAATGTTATGGCAACGGGATTTTGCGATTCTAAGGGAGTACGGTGAAATCTTTCTCAAGAATATCATATGGATATTCTCCTAATTCGATCCACCGTTATATGTTTTTGCAATTGACATGGATTTGAAGGATTGTCAAGAGAATCGACTCAGGTATGTTAAGGCTAAGTCCTTCCTTCATTTTGGCATGATCTCGTGATTACATGAGTTTGATAATGAGGCATAAAGAGAAATTCATATTCCTGAATTTATGTACATTTTCTAGTCTCATAAGTTACAATGTTCTCCCTTCTCGGGACTTCATATTAAATTGAGTGTTGTCTTCTTCCAGTCAAGAGAGTAGAGAGTCTATATATACAGTATTACAGTATTTTCACTACCATCGAACTATAATTGATAGGCAGGCCCCTATTGGGAAACCTCCGATCAGATGGTAAGTTATATACCGAGCCTACTGTGGCTGAGCACCTATGAGCGAGCCCAATTGGCCTAGATACAGAGCCAAGTATGGCCGAACGTCTATGAGCGAGCCTACTACGGCAGAGTAATTATATATATATCGAGCCTTATAAGGCCGGACAACTATTTTGCTTACTATATTGAGAGAGTTGAGTCAGTATCAGGAGGTGAGAATATCTCCAGATTATCTTTGACTCCCAGTTACTTTCAGTTATTATATTATCAGTTTAGTTACAACTTTCAGTATATTGCCTTACATACTTAGTACATTATTTTGTACTGACGTCTCTTTTTCTGGGGGCGCTGTATTTCATGCGTGCAGGTTCAGATAGACAGACGGGTATACCTCCTCATTAGGTGTTGCCCGAGTTCACTTGACCGGTAAGCTTCATGCCCTTCGAAGTTGCCGGGTCTAGAGCTTTATGTACATCTTGTGTATATATGTATGTATGTTATGAGTAGGTCGGGGCCCTGTTCCGTTCACATTATATCCATTAGTAGAGGCTTGTAGACATATCCTGTCAGTTAGTGCAGTATGTTGGGCTCGTAGGCCTTGTATGTATATTTTGTTGGTTGGCCAATAGTAGTAGTTATGACGGCCTTGTCAGCCCTGCTTTATATTGATGGTTAGTCTGCATTCGCAATTGTCTTGAAATGTGGCCCATGGCTAAAGTATGACATTATATGTTCAGAGTTACTTAATCGCAAGTTGGTACGCATGGTTAGGTAAGGCACCGAGTGCCGGTCTTGCCCCCCAGGATCGGGGCATGACATGTGGTTTTTTCCGCAGAAGTGGAATTCCCAGATTAGTAGTAGGAGCCGCATCTATGATGTATTTTCCGTTGATACGGAGTCGCAGAAGCGACTAAATGTCTACAGAAGGAGAAATCACTAGGCAGAAATAATTTCTTCGAGGGTTTTATTTCATTATCCATATTTTGAGATCGAGAGCTTGGTTTTTGGGATTTTGTAGGGGATTTTCAAGGATTGGATCGAGGTAAGTATTTTTGACTCGGTTTTATTCATTAATCATGATTCCATCATTAGTTTTATCATTTAATTAGTTATTTGAGAATAAATAATTGGAGATTTTGTGAAAACTTTCCTAAATTATAAATTGAGGATTTGAAGGTCGGAATTGAATAATTTTTATATGGTCGGACTCGTATCAGAATGAGTATTCGAATTTTATTAGTTTGGTTGGGTTCTAATGTAGGGGGGCGGGTTTAACTTTTTGAGTTGACTTTTTGATTTTCTTTAAAGATTGCAATTTTATTATCCGAAATCGCTTCCTATGGTTTGTATTTATGTTATTAAGTTATTTTGGTTAGATTTGAACCATTCAGAGTTGGATTTTCGTGGGAAAGACTTACTAGTGGGTTAATTTAGCTTGTTTAAGGTAAATATCTTGCCTAACTTTGTCTGGGGGAACTATCCCATAAGACTTGGGTTGATTTATGTTATTTGAATTATATAAAAGACGTGTACACGAGGTGACGACTGTGTACATGGGCTTAAACATGGTATTTTGACCGATTTAGACTCTTATACTCTTTCATGCATCTAATTAGAAATTGAAATATCATATTAGATCTTCCATTGTTAAATTTCTCGTACATGCTTCTCTTGATGCTGTTATCACATGTTCTATCCCTTATTGTCAAACATGATCTTATATGCCTTAATAGCCTTTGTTATCTCTTTTTTTGTCATGTTACCTCCTTTACTATCAGGATACTCTTGTTTGAAGTTGTTAATTATTTAGATATCTTTCCTTGTTGAGTAATTAAAAATTATTTTCTTATTATTGAGATTCTTGTTCGTATTGTGGATCAGCCTTGGGCTATATGTTGTGGTAATTTTGGTATTGTTGATTTTGGCAAGTTGTGGCTATGGGAACTTGTGGTGCGTATTATTATTTTGTTGTGATATTGATGCACATGCGGTGGTATAAGGATATAGGTTAATGTGCATGAGGCAATATAAGGTGGGAATTTATGTGAGTGTTGCTAGTGAGGGAATCAATTAAAACCACACGACAACATAAGGGGGCTAAAGTGCATGTAGCTATTTCGTGCCACGACCCAAAATCCACTATAGGTCATAAAGGCACCTTATGTCACCACCAGGCAAGCCAACGTTGATTTATCAATTTATTCATACATTTTATTAATTTCAAAATCATGAACTTCATTAATTTGATGATATAAAATAGATTTTTCAGGGTGAAGTGATAATAAACGCGCAATTACAATGACGAACAACCCGTAGGAACCCCCAAAATCCGTTGTCACACGTGCATGAGCATTTTTCTAAGGAGTGCAACAAAAATACAACCTTTGTCCAGAATGTAATTACGATAGGATAAAATAATTCGTATACTAGGGACTCGGTGGATTGCGATACGTAGCCTGAATTGCAGCTAACATAAAGTCTCCTCAATAGATGTGCCTACGCGCTAAGATGATCACCAAATGACCTGTCAGATCCTGCACATTTAGTGCATAAGTGCAGCATGCATTAGTAAATCAAAGCGTACCTAGTAAGTATCTAGCCTAACCCCGGAGAAGTAGTAACGAGGGATCGTAATTGACACTTACTTGAGGTCCAATAAAAATAATATAATAATTCACAACAGATATGAAGTGCACAACAATAGTAGAGTAAATCCATAATTTCATAATGTTCCAATTATTTCCTTTAAAGTATGAATTTCTCGATCTTGTATCCTACCTCAATATCTCCAAAAAATGCCAAGTATCAATACCAATTAAGTAAGAAATACCATAAAATGTCGTGCATCAATGGAAGGTTTATCTCGTGAATCTTCGGACTACTAGCGATGTAACGCACGATTTTGCAGAGGGACATGGCGGCACGATCCATAGATGCATCTATATACTGCCAAGGCGTTCGACCCGCTCCACAAGAAAGGAAGGAGGTTACCGAATTACAAGACACATGTTTACAATTTAGTACATGAGCACAATAATAGGTACCCCTCTATATGTTTATCAAATATATTAGCAACAACTCAAGGTGATAAAGCTTGGCCTGATATATTTATTTCTTAATCAATTTTAGTTATAACTTTAATTAATTAAGCCAACAGAACAAATTCAGGTAATTCAATTATTACATGGTAAGGTCCTAAGTCTACCGGAACATAAACATGCTTCAGCTACATATGGACTCTCGTCACCTCGTATGTACATAACACCCACAACTAGTTGCACATAACAATAAATATCACCCAGGGGTAGTTTTTCCATCACAAGGTTAGACATGAGACTTACCTCACTCTGAATTTCCATAATCAGCTCCAACACCTCTTTAACTCTTCAATCCAAATCCAAACGATCCGAAACTAGTCAAACAAATGTGCAAACCAATGAAAATACACTCTAATACTCATAATAAATCAATTCATAACAATTTCCAACTTCGCTCGAAAAGTCAATAAAGTCAACCTTCAGGCCCACGTGCTCGGATTCTGAAAATTTTAGAAAATAAACTTTACCCATAGCACCACAGAATCAAATATATAATTTATTCCAAATTTCATGTCCAATTTCGTGGCCAAATTCCAAAAATACCAATTTCAAGGTTTTTCCAAAATCATAAATTTCTACTAGTATAAATCCATATACAAACCATGTATTTAACTCACAATATGCGGGAATTACTTAATTTATAATAGATGATGAAATCTCCTCTTTAAAAGCTCCAAAAATCGCCCAACCAAGTGATAAATGAGAGAGAATAAGCCAAATTCCGTAATATAAAACTCACTGCCCAGTTCCTTCCTCTTTGCGATCACTAAATACCCCTTGCGATTGCGAAGGCCAAATGGCCCTGCCCCCAAAATCTCTTCTTCGCATTCGTTGTAGCCTTCCCGCGTTCGCGATGGCCTAGCGCCTCCAGTCCCAACTCCCCTTTTCCTTCTACGCATTCGTAACCTCATCAAAACACACAGACTTGGTCCGAAACCACCCCGAATTGCACCCGAGGCTCTCTGGACTCCGTCAAATCACAATAATAAGTCCCAATATCTTATACAAACTTATCCAAAGGCTCGTGTTACACTCCATGTTTTCATACGCAGAATTACGTCGTAAGTCAATTGATGTAAGCTCATAAATGAGATCATACTTAAAAGTACATAAAGTAAGTTAATCATATTACCTTGTGGGTTAAAAATCTTTAAGATCACTGATAACAAGTACCAAGAGTATTGGAAGGTTTAGAAGCTAAAAATATTGGTGAAAAATAAGTTTCGTCGAAAGTCGATAAGTTTGGAATATTACAACATGCACTTTGGGGTGAGACTAAGGTGATTAACATAATAAAGAGATTATTTTATGAGTTATTTTAGGTTTATGATGGCCTTATGTTACGTTTTGAAGTCAAGTGAGTTGTGGAACAAAAGCTGGCAAAGGTCATCACAAGTTACATTCATAAATGTGCTGAAAATTAGGTCAAGTAGCGGAGCTTTTCTCCCAATATACATAGAATTACGGGATGATCCACATATCAAACTGAATATCTACAAGTCTAGTTTCTAATGAATTAAACTTTTTGTCAATACAATGTCAGAATAGAGAGATATTTGCAGTTTTGCATGACTGCAGACCGCATAGGTGACAAGTAGGTGGGTCGCTGAAGCTATTTTAGCAATACATTTCATGTGTTATATGAGGTCCTTTTGGGATATATTATATACCAAATTGAAGGTATTAGAATTTAGTTTCCAATACTCTTAAACATTCGTTCATATGACATCCGGATAAAAAGATATAAGCGTCTGAAGAAGAGCCAACAATAGGGTGGCAAGCTAGCACCTCTTTGACTTTTCAAAAATAAATATATATAGGCCTTATGTCGTCTCTTTCTTCACCTTTGCACATACCACGACCTGAATAAGACCCCTAAACTTATCCTCAATATCTCCACTAGGGTTTCCAAGGATATTAGCATCCCGGGTATGAAATCAAGAAGCGATAACACTAGAACGATCTCTATGACGTAAGTATCGCTATATCGCCTCTCTTTTTCTTTGTAGTTTAAGTTTTGGAAGGTAATTCATAGTTAAGAAAATGTCTAATTTCTATATTTAATCTTTAAATATCAAGGAAGTTTGTTAAATTTGTTTTCTAATAGTAAGAACTCATGGGACAGTAATCGGAAGCCGTGAGTTCGAGTTATTCGACTTGTAGTGGACTGTTTTGTGGATTGTTTCGTGTTGCTTTTGGGCTGTCTATTTTATGATGTTTTATGGAGTTTTGGAGGATAAAATGTGTGGATAAACACCACATAATGACAGAATGGTGGGCTGGTCTTTCGTCTTTATACTGTTTTAGGTTGTTTGCTTTTGTTGTCGTTTTATGTATGAAGTGATTAGGGTGTGTGGGCTGATTTGTGATATATTGTGATGGAGATAAGGTTGGAAAATAATGTATACATGTTATTATATTGTGTTCTTGGTGTTGTTGGTATATGGTATTGGAGGAGCTCCTTGTTTCAGGGGAGATGCTGCCCAAATTTACGTAAACGAGCTATTAGTTTAAGTTGCGAACTTAGCCTTTACTCAACACTGATTTTGAATCTCCTTATACCGTGGTAGATTGAGTTGAGTTGTTTGAAGAATGCTTGAAAGCTATTAAGGACTCAACAGAGTTAAGGTATGTTAAGGCTAAATCTTTCTTTCATTTTGGCATGATCCAGTAACTATATGTGTTTGATAACGAGACATAAAGAGAAGTTTATATTCCTGAATTTATGTACATTTTACTAGTCTCATAAGTTACTGCATTATCGCTTATTGGGACTTCATATTCAGTTTCGTTTTGTCTTCTTTCATCCAAGAGAGCAAAGAGTCTATATATATAGTAGTACAATATTTTCACCACCATCAAGCTTTAATCAATGGTAAGGCCCCTATTGGGTAACCTCTTATCAGATGGTGAGTTATATACAGAGCCTATTGTGACCGAGCGCTTATGAGCGAGCCAAGAATGGCCAAGATAAAGAGCCTAGTATGGTCGAGCACCTATGAGCGAGCCTACTACGGTAGAATAGTTACACATACCGAGCCTTATAAGGTCGACAACTATTTTACTTACTATATTGAGAGAGTTGAGTCAGTATCAGCAGGTAAGCATATCTTCAAATTATCTTGACACTCAGTTACTTTCAGTTATTATATTGTTAGTTTAGTTTTAGCTTTCAGTTATTTTGTTGCCTTACATACTTAGTACATTATTTTGTAATGGTGACCCTTTTACCAGGGACGCTGCACTTCATGCCTGTAGGTCCTCATTGACAGTTGGACAGACCGTCCCAGCAGACAGAGTCAAACATCTGATTGGTTGTCAATCTCCACTTCCTCGGAGTTACAAGGTCTAGAACTTGGAGTCCATTTTATATATACAGGTTTGATGGGTAGGTTGAGGCCTTGTCCCGACCATGGTATAGTTCAATTATCTCTAGAGGCATGTAGACTAGTCCTCTATATTTTGTATATTAGTAGATGTTCAAGGCGACTCCAAGGTCTAGACCTCTTTTGGGTATGCTTACCCCATAGATGAGAGAGGCGTTATTTTTAGACAATTCATAATATGTCCTCATTGGCCTAAGTTGAGGGTTACCCCTCTAGAGTTCACAGTTACAAAGTGGTACGCTGGGGCCGAGTATGGCACCAGGTGCCGGCCACACCTCTTCATGTTTGGGGCATGACAAACTTGGTATCAGAGCAGTTCTACCCTAGGGATTCAATAAGCCGTATCTAGTAGAGCGTTGTTTATATATGTGTCGTGCACCACATTATATAAACATGAAGCTACAAGGCATTTAGGAGTCTGTTACCCTTCTTTCAAATCCAAATCGTACTGTAGAGCTGAGTCATAAGAGTTCGAACCAAGACTTATGTTTTCTATTGATATAGATATGCTTGCAATTAGAAAAATTACAGCTATCCAGAGGGATACTTCGGTAGCAGGTAAGGGCACTAGTAGATAGAGAATTCTTGACAATGTGGCCTGGTTTGAGGCCCTATCAGATCGTGCATACCAGATGTGCGAATTTCATACTTAAGACCCTAAGATGAGAATATCTAATATACCTCGTCAATATCAGGCCATGAGAGTATTAAAAGGTAAAAGTATAAGTTTAAACAGATAACATAAGAAAGGTGAAGAAGGGTACGAGGTACCCAATTAATGAAGATTATCCAAATTTTCAATTCAGGCAGAGAAATATAAGGCTTCTAAGTTACCTTCAACAGAAATAGAGGTACACACAATTGGCCACACCCATCTCAATTATGCCCTATGGGAGCTAACATTTATTGTTTAAGAGATAGATGGGGCATCAAGATCCAACTGCTGTTAGAGTAACACAAAATGGTGGATGGATTGTTATCATTAGCTAAAATTTTCGAAGGATAGTGGAAACGTGGTAATAGATCTCCTTGTGAGACACCCAGATGGTGCACTCTAGAATAAAACAATCAGATACGAATACTAGAATGTTTAGATATTTCATATGACATGAAGTGGAATCCTAGAAGGGATAAATATTTACCTTAGTATGGCTCCCGTCCCTAGTCAAGAGAGAATGTTAGGCGACCCAAAGAGCCAGTAGATGGAGCAAGGGGAGCTAAAAGCAAAAGAATATTTTGTTGATGTTTTTAGAATAAGGTAATAAACAAAGATATTAGCAGGAGAATAAGAAGAGAGTAAATGAAGCATTACGAGTAAGATGTGATAAAAGAGTGGTAACAGTAAATCATAATATGATATGATGACAGAGTCTATAGTCAAGTGAAGGAAAAGACTAGAGGTGACAGGCCTTGAGACAATAAAAATCTGGTGTCACAGTGTCACAAACTATCTAAGAATTTCTACTAGACACGGCTCATAGACAACCCCTAGTACAGACTTGCTCTGATACCAAGTTTGTCACGACCCAAACTGAAGGGCCATGACTAGCACCCGACCACACTTGCCGAGCACCAACGTACATTTCATCTAACCTTCATTATTATCTTTTAAGGCTAAAGAGATCAATATAAATGGTAGACCTAGATCATGGACAACCAGCAATAAAATATGACGGCATGAACATACATAGTAGGGGATTACCAGACAATCAAGAAACTACATATAAGGTATGAGCTACCACGCTACTATGAAAGACTATACAACAAAAACTAGCCGACAAGGCATACCAAACTATACATGAGATGACACCTGTCTATGAGCCTCTAAAAGAACATAAGTGTTGCAACATAGCCGGAACAAGGCCCCGACATACCCATAATATCTATAACAAAAATTGCATACCAAGACCAAGGCAAGTCCGGAGAAGGGATCTCGCCAATCACCGCTGAACTGGACAGTCTACTGTGGTGGGGGAGTTGCACCTGTCTGTCTATCAGGACCTGTAGCACGACATGCAGCGTCCACAAATAAAAGGACGTCAGTACGAATAAAGTACTGAGTATGTAAGGCAAGGAACCATAAATAAGATCAGTAATGTAAGCAAGGATAAAGAATATACCACCTGTAACATCTTAGTACCTCTGAGGGCTACTTACATGAAATGCATGATACATATGTATAAATACATAAACCTTTAAAGCATCCGCCTCTGTGGGCATCATCATCATCATATCGTACCCGGCCATAATAGGCTCGGTAGAATCGTACCCGGCCACGTGGAGCTCGGTAAAACCCAACTGATCAGTGGTTGCACAATAGGTGCCGTACCCGGCCAACTATAGCGTGGCTCGGTAGAGTAAAATAAATACATATATATAATGCATGCTCGACTCATGGAATCACATTCTAAACCTTTCGGAGTGACGTAAGGTCGGTATCCTCTGTACACATTATTAGGACTAACTCTTCACTATGAACCTTATAAGAATCAGGAAGTACCAATAACATTGATAACATAAGAATAAGAGAAGCAACATTAATATCAATCGTTCTATAAGAGGGAAAACAATGTAAGTACTGCTAGCTTCTAAGAGTAGAGTATCTTTGGAAGCTCGTTCATTACATTATGTACAATCGGAGTCGTGCAAAAGAAGGAAAGGGATAGCCTCACATACCTTGTATATACTTCCCCAATCTCAATCTATGCAATTGTCAAAACTCCTTAGTCTACAATAAGAGAAACGATACTATCGTTATCATTTAAGCGTCATAACTATTATGTATCGACCACAACCTATTTTACGATGAAACGGACAGCACCTCCCCTATATATATAACCTCACACCATTCAAAATAGTCACCAAACAGCCCAAACAACATCAATAATAAACATATTGAGCCTCCCAATATAGTCCACACACAGCCTAATCACTCCATACATACGACGACCACCATAGTCGTGTCAAACAATCTGGAAATGTTACGAATAACTATCAGCCCATAACCCTACATATATATGGTGTTTCCCCACACCCTTCCTCCTCCAAAACTCCACAAGATAGTAGTAAAATACGCAGCCCAACAACAATGCAAAACAGTCCACAAAACAATAACATTACTACCAAACCTTTCGATATATATCTCACAAGTTCTAGCTTCAATGGCTTAGCCGCAACTTGGATAATCTTAAATACATATAGAGTAAGAGGTTCCTTACCTTTATACAGAAAGAACAACTCCAATTTGACCTTAAATATCCATGAAATATCCCTCCAATGCTGCCACACAACAAAAAAAACGAAACTAACGATCAATTAGTGTTTTTCGGCACTAGAATCACTTTAGAAGGCTTGAAATCACCTAGGATTGATATTAAGAACATGAGGGAGTATTTACAGAACATAAACCCTTTAAAACAACCTCCCACACGGGCTGGAACGACACAAAAATGAGCAACAACAAGAAGAACAAGAGACTTACTAGCGCCACGGAATTCCCGACACTTGATTTGTGTTGTTTGCCCTTTTTTGGGTCTTGAATCTTGAGAGAACCTTGAGAGGATGTTCCTAGGGTTCTAAGGTCTGAAAATAGTGAAAATAAATGACTTAAAACGGGTTGTAGTCATCCTATATAGGTCCAAATATCTTAAACCGACTTAGTGGGCCCCATAGAGAGGTGCTTGGCGCAGTCTCGCGAAAACGCGAATATCTCTCTACTCCGAGATCGTATCGATGAACGGTTTAATGAGTTGGAAACTAGACTCCTAGATCTTTAATTTGGTTGGTAGATCACCCCGTAATTCCTTGTAAATATTGAGAAAAGATTAGAAACATTTGACCTAATGTTTAAGTAAAATCATGAACCTAAGTTGCGACAACTTTTGTCGACTTTTGTTTCATAACTCGTTTGACTTCAAGACTTATGATACGGATATTATATGATTAAAATACCTTAATAAATGACCTCTTGAGTGTATTAAGCACCGCTAGATTACCTGAAAATACGAGTTACAACATCCTTGATTCGTTTAACTTCTAATACTGGTTAATCACCCTTATACACTCTTGTATCACTTAAGACCAATAGGATTGACTTCTTATCATCTCAAAGATAATTCCTTCTTGGATTTATGTTAACTAATATATGGCATGAACTAACACATGTGGATATGGGTTGTAACACCCTCCCCCTTAGGAACATTCGTCCTCGAATGTAAGGGTTTATGGGGAGTTTAAATCATCGTGGATTCCAATGGAAATTTCCGATCAATTTTCCCCTATAAAATGGTCACTAGCAAAACTTGCATGTAATTAAGCCCAACATATAGCTTCACAAGGCTACACAAAGCATTATGCATATTTACATTATCTACATATCACCATTTTGTATTAAGGAGGAGTATTCTCAAATTATTGCTTACCTCATAGAGCCGTTTCACCTTCCAATGTATCCTGTCTTCCACCAGCATCCTTGTTATCTTCATTCTGGAATAAGTAAGGGTATTTTGACTTCATCTCCTTTTCTGCTTCCCATGTCATTTCTTCCATATTTTTGTTCCTCCACAATACTTTGACGGAAGCTACATCTTTTGTTCTCAGCTTGCGGACTTGCCGATCTAATATCGCCACTGGCACTTCTTCATATGATAGGTCCTCTGTAACTTGTACATCTTTGATAGGGACGACTCGAGAAGGGTCTCCAATACATTTTCTCAACATAGATACATGGAATACCGGGTGGACAAATTCCAATTCGGATGGCAATTCTAACTCATAAGCAACCTGTCCAATCCGTCGAAGAATTTTATACGGCCCGATATACCTTGGACTCAGCTTACCTTTCTTCCCAAAACGCATAATACCCTTCATTGGTGAGATCCTCAGGAAAACCCAATCACCAACCTCAAACTCTAGATCACGACGTCGGACATCAGAATAAGATTTTTGCCTGCTTTGTGCCATCCTCAATCGCTCCTGTATCACTTTCACCTTCTCAATAGCTTGGTGTATCAAATCTGGCCCATATAATTCTGTTTCACCGACTTCGAACCATCCAACTGGTGATCTACATCTCCTCCCGTATAGTGCCTCGTATGGGGCCATTTTAATACTGGAATGGTAGCTATTGTTATAGGCGAATTCTATGAGTGGAAGATGATCATCCCAATTCCCCTTAAAATCTAGAACACATGCTCGTAGCATATCTTCCAGTGTCTGAATGGTACGTTCAGCCTGTCCGTCAGTCTGCGGATGAAATACAGTGCTGAGATTTACTTGTGTGCCTAAACCCTTCTGGAAAGACCTCCAAAAGTTAGCCGTAAATTGAGCTCCTCGTTAGCCGTAAATTGAGCTCCTCGGTCTGATATAATAGATATGGGTACACCATGAAGCCTAACAATCTCCTTGATATACAACTTTGCATAATCTTCAGCCGTGTAAGTTGTCTTCACTGGCAGAAAATGGGCACCTTTTGTAAGTCGATCAATTATCACCCAGATGGAGTCAAACTTATGATAAGAGCGAGGTAATCCAATAATGAAGTCCATATTAATCACCTCCCACTTCCAGGTCGGAATCTCTATATTTTGAAGCAATCCACCGGGTTTCTGATGTTCTATCTTTACTTGTTGATAATTGGGACACTGGGCTACAAATTCAGCAATAGACTTCTTCATATTATCCCACCAATACTGCTCCTTGACATCATGATACATCTTTGTCGAGCCGGGATGGATGGAATATCGGGATTGATGAATCTCATTCATAATCTTCTCTCGCAACCCTGCCACATTAGGCACACACAATCGGCTCTGGTATCTCAGTTCCCCATCTTTTCCGATCCTAAAAGCCATACTTTTACACTGTTGAATGCTTTCTCTTAATCGTACTAAGATAGGATCTTCATATTGTCGTGCTTTTACCTCGGCTACCAAAGATGATTTTGATGTATTCTGTACAGTAACACCTCCGTCATCAGAGTCTAACAATCTGATTCTCATATTGGCTAGCTGATGAAGCTCTTTAATCAACCCCCATCTACCTGCCTCAATATGTACTAAGCTTCCCATTGATTTACGGCTGAGAGCGTCTGCCACAACATTGGCTTTACCGGGATGATACAATATCTCGACGTCGTAGTCTTTCAATAATTCAAGCCACCTACGCTGCCTCAAATTCAACTTTTTCTGCTTGAAGATGTATTGTAAACTCTTGTGATCTGTGTAGATGTCAACATGGACGCCGTATAAGTAGTGCCGCCATATCTTCAAAGCATATATTACTGCAGCCAATTCCAAATCATGGGTTGGATAATTCTTTTCATGCTTCTTCAATTGTCTTGATGCATAAGCAATCACATTCCCATGCTGCATCAATACGCACCCCAAACCTATACCGGAGGCATCACAATATACCACATAACCTTTTGTTCCTTCAGGAAGAGTGAGCACTGGTGCAGATGTCAATCGATTCTTCAACTCCTGAAAACTACGTTCACAAGTGTCAGACCACTGGAATTTGGTAGCTTTTTGTGTTAACTTAGTCAATGGTGATGATATAGAGGAAAATCCTTCTACAAACCGCCTATAATATCCTGCTAGCCCTAGGAAGCTGCGGACTTCTGATGGTGTTGTAGGTCTCGGCCAATTCTTTACTGCATCGATCTTCTGAGTGTCGACACTAATACCCTCATCAGATATCACATGGCCAAGGAATGCTACTGAGTTCAGCCAGAATTCACATTTGGAGAGCTTAGCATATAACTTACGATCCTGAAGCGTCTGTAATACTATCCGCAAGTGGCCCGCATGTTCCACCTCCGAACGAGAATACACTAGAATGTCATCAATGAATAAAATCACGAACACATCAAGATAGGGCCTGAATATAGTATTCATGAGATCCATAAAAGCTGCTGGGGCATTTGTTAGCCCGAACGACATCACCAAGAACTCAAAGTGCCCATATCTTGTCCGGAAGGCCGTCTTTGGAATATCCTTCTCCCTAACCCTCACCTGATGATTCCCTGAACGTAAATCAATCTTAGAGAAATACTTGGCACCCTGGAGTTGGTCAAACAGTTCATCAATTCTTGGAAGTGGATACTTGTTCTTTATAGTAGACTTATTCAACTGTCGATAGTCGATACACATCCGTAATGACCCGTCTTTCTTCCGCACGAATAGGACTGGTGCACCCCAAGGTGAAGTGCTAGGCCTAATAAAGCCCTTATCCAGCAAGTCCTTCAACTGCACCTTCAACTCTCGCAACTCTGCCGGGGCCATTCTGTATGGAGGAATAGAGATCGGTTGAGTGTCAGGCAACACATCAATGCTAAACTCAATCTCCCTTTCAGGAGGAAGGCCCGGGAGTTCATCTGGGAAAACATCTGGGAATTCGTTAACCACAGGGATTGATTGTAAAGTAGGCGGTTTCGCCTCCGCATCCCTAACGCGAACGAGATGATAAATGTAACCTTTTGAGATCATTTTCCTTGCCTTAAGATAGGAAATAAACCTACCTTTCGGTGTAGCAATGTTCCCTTTCCATTCAATGACGGGTTCACCCGGAAATTGGAACCTAACCATCTTCGTACGACAGTCAACATTTGCATAGCATGAGGCCAACCAGTCCATTCCCATTATCACATCAAAATCAACCATTTCTAACTCAAATAAATTTGCCGAGGTTTGACGACTACAAATCATCACAGTGCAACCTCTATATACCCTTCTAGCAATCACAGAATCTCCTATCAGAGTAGATACCGCGAGAGGTTTACTTATCAATTCAGGTTCAATGCCAAACTTATTAGCCACAAAGGGTGTAACATATGATAATGTAGATCCCGGATCAATCAGCGCATATACATCATAAGAAAATATAGATATAATACCTGTAACAACATCTGGAGACGACTCGAGATCCTGTCGACCTACTAGAGCATAGGTTCGATTTTGAGCACCACTCGAACTCAGCACTGCACCTCTACCCCTACCACGACATGTCGACTGCTGAAAACCCCGTGTTGGAGGTCGAACTGATGAGGAAGAACCAGACACAGATCCAGTCGGCTGAGCCATACCATCACCTCCTCTATTAGGACAATCCCGCATCATATGGCCAGGCTGCCCGCACGAATAGCATGCATCAGAACCTCGACGACACAGTCCAAAGTGGGCCTTGCCGCACTGATCACAATGTGGTGTTGGGGGTCTCATCTGACTAGTATCCCTGGGATGTTGCGAGCCAGATGCCCGCGAACTCTGACCTGGACCAGAATAGGATCGATCATATCGAGGCCTCTGAAATTGTGGAGGAGCACTAGCTACAGGTGGCGCCGAACTCCTCGAAAACTGTGGCCTGATGCGGCCTCTGAAGTCATCAGAATACCCTGCAAATCTTGCCCTCTTATGCTGGCCTCTATCCTGCTCCCTAACTTCCCTCTGCTGGCGCTTACGATCCTCTAGGGTCTGGGCATAAGCTTGAATACGGGAAATATCCATGCCCTCCACCAAGGAGGCTGTCGTACACTCATTTATTAGATGCGGTCCCAACCCATTCACGAACATATGCACCCTATCACTCATCTCGGCCACCATATGGGGAGCATACCTTGCCAAAGAATCAAACTGCATACTGTACTCTCGCACACTCATATTACCTTGTCTAAGGTTCAAGAACTTATCAGCTCTAGCTCTTCGTATCTCAACTGGCAAGTAGTGACGAAGAAAGGCCT
Source organism: Nicotiana tabacum (assembly GCF_000715075.1). Taxonomy (NCBI): domain Eukaryota; kingdom Viridiplantae; phylum Streptophyta; class Magnoliopsida; order Solanales; family Solanaceae; genus Nicotiana; species Nicotiana tabacum. Next base: position 16,005,304 of record NC_134085.1, read on the forward strand.
CAGAAAATTCCTTCCACACAGCTGGAGGAGGGTTCGGACCCCTGGATCTCTCCCAACTATCATACCAGAGAACCGCTAAATCCCGTAGCCGATAAGAAGCCAACTCTACTGCCTTTGTATCACTAACATGCATAACCCGAAGTGTACGATGAACCTGGTCAATAAAAGTCTGTGGGTCCTCCTTGGGGTCTGATCCGGTAAACACTGGAGGGTCTAAATTAATAAAATCACGAACTCTTGTACTAACTGGTTTCTCAGCAGCACCTGTATTCTGCCTCTGAGCCTGAGCAGCTACCAAGCTAGTCAATAACTGCAAAGCACTCTGCATATCCTGGTCTGGAGTGCCAGACGGAGGAACTGGAGGCGCTGGGTGCCTTCTAATATCCTCTGGAGGAGATGGAGTAGATGAGGTATGAGAGGGCATCTCACTTTGAGCCTCACTTTGTCCTGCTCTGACTTGGGGCACCTGACTGGTACCCTCTCCCGCTGCTGTATCAAGCCGTCTACTAATCGTTTGCTTCCTAGTCGAAGGCATCACTGAAAACAAACAAGGTGAATATTAGAGACAAACACTTACGACTCAACTCTACGCACGATCTAGATTCAGGAAGAAGGTAACAACCCTAGATGTCATGTAGCCTCCTGATTATAAATGTGGCGCGCTACACATCCATAATCAAGACTCTACTAGACACGGCTCATAGACAACCCCTAGGACAGACTTGCTCTGATACCAAGTTTGTCACGACCCAAACTGAAGGGCCATGACTAGCACCCGACCACACTTGCCGAGCACCAACGTACATTTCATCTAACCTTCATTATTATCTTTTAAGGCTAAAGAGATCAATATAAATGGTAGACCTAGATCATGGACAATCAGCAATAAAATATGACGGCATGAACATACATAGCAGGGGATGACCATACAATCAAGAAACTACATATAAGGTATGAGCTACCACGCTACTATGAAAGACTATACAACAAAAACTAGCCGACAAGGCATACCAAACTATACATGAGCCGACACCTGTCTATAAGCCTCTAAAAGAACATAAGTGTTGCAACATAGCCGGAACAGGGCCCCGACATACCCATAATGTCTATAACAAAAATTGCATACCAAGACCAAGGCAAGTCCGGAGAAGGGATCTCGCCAATCACCGCTGAACTGGACAGTCTACTGTGGTGGGGGAGTTGCACCTGTCTGTCTATCAGGACCTGCAGCACGACATGCAGCGTCCACAAATAAAAGGACGTCAGTACGAATAAAGTACTGAGTATGTAAGGCAAGGAACCATAAATACGATCAGTAATGTAAGCAAGGATAAAGAATATACCACCTGTAACATCTTAGTACCTCTGAGGGCTACTTACATGAAATGCATGATACATATGTATAAATACATAAACCTTTAAAGCATTCGCCTCTGTGGGCATCATCATCATCATATCGTACCCGGCCATAATAGGCTCGGTAGAATCGTACCCGGCCACGTGGAGCTCGGTAAAACCCAACTGATCAGTGGTTGCACAATAGGTGCCGTACCCGGCCAACTATAGCGTGGCTCGGTAGAGTAAAATAGATACATATATATAATGCATGCTCGACTCATGGAATCACATTCTAAACCTTTCGGAGTGACGTAAGGTCGGTATCCTTTGTACACGTTATTAGGACTAACTCTTCACTATGAACCTTATAAGAATCAGGAAGTACCAATAACATTGATAACATAAGAATAAGAGAAGCAACATTAACATCAATCGTTCTATAAGAGGGAAAACAATGTAAGTACTGCTAGCTTCTAAGAGTAGAGTATCTTTGGAAGCTCGTTCATTACATTATGTACAATCGGAGTCGTGCAAAAGAAGGAAAGGGATAGCCTCACATACCTTGTATATACTTCCCCAATCTCAAGCTATGCAATTGTCAAAACTCCTTAGTCTACAATAAGAGAAACGATACTATCGTTATCATTTAAGCGTCATAACTATTATGTATCGACCACAACCTATTTTACGATGAAACGGACAGCACCTCCCCTATATATATAACCTCACACCATTCAAAATAGTCACCAAACAGCCCAAACAACATCAATAATAAACATATTGAGCCTCCCAATATAGTCCACACACAGCCTAATCACTCCATACATACGACGACCACCATAGTCGTGTCAAACAATCTGGAAATGTTACGAATAACTATCAGCCCATAACCCTACATATATATGGTGTTTCCCCACACCCTTCCTCCTCCAAAACTCCACAAGATAGTAGTAAAATACGCAGCCCAACAACAACGCAAAACAGTCCACAAAACAATAACATTACTACCAAACCTTTCGATATATATCTCACAACTTCTAGCTTCAATGGCTTAGCCGCAACTTGGATAATCTTAAATACATATAGAGTAAGAGGTTCCTTACCTTTATACATAAAGAATAACTCCAATTTGACCTTAAATTTCCATGAAATATCCCTCCAATGCTGCCACACAACAAAAAAAACGAAACTAGCAATCAATTAGTGTTTTTCGGCACTAGAATCACTTTAGAAGGCTTGAAATCACCTAGGATTGATATTAAGAACATGAGGGAGTATTTACAGAACATAAACCCTTTAAAACAACCTCCCACACGGGCTGGAACGACACAAAAATGAGCAACAACAAGAAGAACAAGAGACTTACTAGCGCCACGGAATTCCCGACACTTGATTTGTGTTGTTTACCCTTTTTTGGGTCTTGAATCTTGAGAGAACCTTGAGAGGATGTTCCTAGGGTTCTAAGGTCTGAAAATAGTGAAAATAAATGACTTAAAACGGGTTGTAGTCATCCTATATAGGTCCAAATATCTTAAACCGACTTAGTGGGCCCCATAGAGAGGTGCTTGGCGCAGTCTCGCGAAAACGCGAATATCTCTCTACTCCGAGATCGTATCGATGAACGGTTTAATTTGTTGGAAACTAGACTCCTAGATATTTAATTTGGTTGGTATATCACCCCGTAATTCCTTGTAAATATTGAGAAAAGATTAGAAACATTTGACCTAATGTTTAAGTAAAATTATGAACCTAAGTTGCGACAACTTTTGTCGACTTTTGTTTCATAACTCGTTTGACTTCAAGACTTATGATACGGATATTATATGATTAAAATACCTTAATAAATGACCTCTTGAGTGTATTAAGCACCGCTAGATTACCTAAAAATACGAGTTACAACATCCTTGATTCGTTTAACTTCTAATACTGGTTAATCACCCTTATACACTCTTGTATCACTTAAGACCAATAGGATTGACTTCTTATCATCTCAAAGATAATTCCTTCTTGGATTTATGTTAACTAATATATGGCATGAACTAACACATGTGGATATGGGTTGTAACAGAAATCAACATAGGCTAGTGAACAAGATAAACTAAACATCAATTAGGGATCGAATGATGCGATGATAGTCAACATCAAGAGAAATTCAAGAATCGCATTCCAACAATAATAAAATGGACAACATAAGAATAACCTTTAAAGGTCATTCAGGAAGACACTTCGCCAAAGCAAAAACTTTAAGCAAAGTTAAGCGTAAGGGACTAAGTGTGCCAGTTACACTAAGTGTCACCCTCGTGCATAAGGAACTCAGTTATCCCTGGTAAATAAGGGTTACCACAAGGTGAGTAAGAGTCAGTAAAGATGTGAAAAGACACCAAAGATGAAGAGGTAAACCATATATAGGTAAATCTTCATAGCATTAAATGTTAGTACTCCTCAAAAGGGCGTAAGACAGTGTGATATGGTAGTAAGTCGGAGTTATGTAGTTCAAGTAACTATGGAATAGTAAAGAAATAATGCGGTAGAGGCCATAAGGAATGAGATTGCATTTATTTAGATCCTATAGATACGTTATGACTCCAGAACATTATTCAAGCACGATGTCGGGAGAGGCAGTAAGGGTTCCCACACCAGATGTTATTGATAAATAAGTGCAAATGAACATTTGATACATTAGGAGCTAGTGCAAAAAGTAAGTTAAGACAAAAGACATAACCCAAGAGAGATTACACAAAATATAAATATGAGCATAGACTGCCGAGTAGTTAGTAGTTGATTCAGAACGAGCTTGGTTATGACTAGAAAAGAGGTCTCAGATAAATCAGTAGATCATGCAAGATAAATGTAGTGAAACCCAGCATAGGAAATTCTATCTCTCAGATACGACATCGTAATCTTCGAGAAATATTCAGATAGGATTTAGGGTAGTAGAAGGTACAATATAAGTGTTACGGAAATAAAAGAGAGTGCCACAAGGGAGACAACTGAAATTTCAATTCAAAAGAAACCTTACGAGAACAAGAACGCGGAGGTAAGTAATTAAGGATAATGATAGGCGAGTAAGAACATTAGAAATTTTGTGGGGTACACAATGTAATAAGCTCTCATCTTTACAAGAGTCAGAGGGTCTTCGCTAAGCACTACAATGAAAGACTAGCTGAGGAAATAAGGAAGAAGGCTTCAACATAAGCATAGTGACCTAAAGAAGAAATGGTCTTATAACAACAGTCTCACTACAACATTGTATGCACTCTATAAGAAAGTGGTACCTATTGTGACTAAGGAACGGGAAGTAAAATCCAAAGTAATATTCAAGATCATATTAGTTGCACAATATTCCAATATATGTGGACACTAAGATAAGCCAAGTATTCATGCTGCAAGTGGCAGAACGACCAAGAAAAGTAATTGCTTACTTTTAACGAAGCTGAGAAGGTATGAAAGGAATTATTCGATTTATAACCCAGAATTAGTTACGTTATAAACACGCTTAAAATTTTGGAGTGTTATCCATGCAGCATATATGTTGACAATGATACAACTATAGGAGATTTCAGTATAAGTTAAAAGAAAAAATTAAGTCCAAGTCACAAACAAAAGCTTGAATTGCTAGAAGGTTATATCATTGATGTTCCATAGCGTCCACGAGGGGCTAAAGTAATAACTAATACCCTGAGCCGCAGATCAGAAGATAGCGTAAGCCTACTTAAAGGCTGAGCTAGAAGAGGAATCTAAAGATTTACATCAGCTAAGTGGATTAGGAGTCTAATTATTAGATGCCGATGAGTATAGAAATCATGATTCAAAACACTGCAAAATCACTCTTAATATCAGAGGTACAAGAGATAGTACAACAACCATATTCTATAATGGCTCTATGATAACGCCAGTTAGAAAAGTACCAACCTCATAAAGACAAGTATGAAGATCCCACTAGATTGTATATGCACTAGAGGTGCAAGTATTATAGTATAGCTTCAAGTTGTGGATGTGAATTCCACCAATGTGGAAGGGAGGTTATGAAAGCCACAAATGATATGATGCGAGATTTAAAGGTAAGAAAGGTAAAGGTAAATGAGGTATGAGATACTCAAGTGCAGAAGGTTGTGAATAGTCCAGACTTCAGATGGAGGGCTAGAAGTGTCGTGATATAACATCTAGAAATGATAGTGGTGTCTTCAGTAGCATATCTTCAACCTATGGTTTCCAGGTACTAAGAGATCTAGTTAAGAGAGTAAAGAAGAGTTAAAGACGACATGATGTCTCACTTGAGATTCCAGAATAACATAAGAAAATCTATGGTTGTATCAAGTTAAAGGATGGTTACGAGTAGTATAAATAGATATATGTAGGTCGCAAGCTAAAGTATGTTAAAGCGACAAGGTTTTAGGTAGATAGGAGTAAAGATAAGAAAAGGTGAGTGAGAAGGTGAGTGAGAAGGTGACGAGAATAGGTAAGTCCTCGGGATTAAACCCATCACAACAAGAGAGCTGATAGTTTCCATAAGTTATACAAAGTTTGGTATAGCCTGAGTGAACTCATAAGAGTTTTAGACTAGGAGAATTTAGAAGAGATGGAATGCTTCCCAAGTGGTAGAATAAGGGTGTAATTGGGATAGATAAGAGGATGACATTTAGGCCTTTGAATGGGTAATGATTTTGAGAAAAGGTATTTCATGAATTGCACGGGATTAGAATATCCCCCATAAGATGAATAAGATGAATCACATTGGGATGCTATGAAATACGGTTAATGAAGTATAGTATTGACCCTAATTGGATCAGGAAAATAACTCCAGATATTCCCCGATAAGATGTGAGCTGTAGTGACAATATATTACATAAGAGTTTCAAGTTATCAGTAGTAGATTGTAGATCAACATTAAGGTGAATCAACAATAGTTGGATAAAAGTTCCAAAGTATGAGATGAGATTTGTTTGTCATTCTTAAGATGAACAGTAATGAGAAAACATTAAGAGACTTAGATTTATACATATAGGATAAGCAGCGAGAGAGTAACTTGGAGTTTGGTAGCTGACCTCGCTAATAATAAATCAAAGTATGTGTTATGGTATAGTATGACCTACCTAGATGCAGTAAAGCCATACATATAGATATTCGAGGATATGAAACAAGATATAGCAGTAGTCATAAGTTCGATAAAGTACCAAACGAAGGACTTCAGTACACCTATAGATGACTAGAGGGACAACTTGCCATAGTTTTGTATATGTTCCCAAAGTGAGGCCTAGAGATTGGCTAAAAGCCGGAGGAAAAAAGACAGAAGAGTCGCATAGGCATAAATACAAGGACAAAGTCGTACATACTGCACGACATAAGGTCGAAACAACTACAAGATTGGAAGAATTCCTACAATAAGTCGTGGTGTGAGAAAGAGGCCTAAAGGGGAGAATACCCTAGCTTTCGGATTTATCCATAGAACATTTGCTTAGATGGCAAGAACAATATTAAGATATTTTTAACAGCTATGGGTTATGAGACTGATAAGTACATCAGTCAACATTCAAGGACGAATGTTCCAAAGGGGAAAATGATGTTATACCCCATGTTTTCGTACGCAAAAGTACATCGTAAGTCAATTGATGTAAGTTCATAAATGAGATCATCCTTGAATATACATAAAGTAAGTTAATCATGTTACCTTGTGGGTAAACAATCTTTAAGATCATTTATAACAAGTACCAATAGGGTTGGAAGGTTTAGAAGCTAAGACAATTGACAAAAGATAAGTTTCGTCGAAAGTCGATAAGTTTGGAATGTTACAATATGCATTTTGGGGTGAGACTATGGTCATTAACATAATAAGGAGGTTATTTTATGAGTTATTTTAGGTTTATGATAGTCATTTGCTACGTTTTAAAGTCAAGCGAGTTGTGGAACAAAAGTTGGCAAAGGTCATCACAAGTTACATTCATAAATGTGCTGAAACTTAGGTCAAATGTAGCGGTCCTTTTCTCCCAATATACTTAGAATTACGGGATGATCCACATATCAAACAGAATATCTACAAGTCTAGTTTCTAATGTATTAAACCGTTTGTCGATGCAACATCATAATAGTGAGATATTTGCAATTTCGCATAACTGCGCAGACCGCATAGGTGACAAGTAGGTGGGTCGCTGAAGCTATTTTAGCAATAAATTTTATGTGTTATATGAGGTCCTTTTGGTACATATTATATAACAGTTTGAAGGTCTTGGAATTTAGTTTCCAACAATCTTAATCGTTCGCTCATACAATATCCGAATAAAAAGATATAAACGTCTGAAGAAGAGCTAATAATAGGGTGGCAAGGTAGGACCTCTTTGACTTTTCAAAAATGGATATATATAGGCCTTATGTCATCTCTTTCTTCACTTTTCCACATACCATGATAAGACCCCTAAACTTATCTTCAAGTTCTCCACAAGGGTTTTCAAGAATATTAACATCCCGGGTATGAAATCAATAAGCGATACTACTAGAACGATCCCTACGACGTAAGTAGCAGTATATCGCCTCTCTTGATCTTTGTAGTTTGAGTTTTGGAAGGTTCTTCATAGTTAAGAAAATGTCTAATTTCTTTATTTAATCTTTGCATATCAAGGAAGGTTGTCAAATTCGTTTCCTAATAGTTAGAACTTACGGGACGGTGATCGGAAGTCGTGGATTCGATTTATTCGACTCTGAACTTCCCAATAATCAATTGCGACCACACTTACAAGTCATAATACCTGAAGTGAAACAACTCATGGCCTAAAACCGTAGAACAACATGCTAGAGCTCAAAAAGACTAGCCGTGTCATTACATTCTCCTCCACTTAAACATACATTCATCCTCGAACTGCCTAACACCTCGTGCATCTGCCCGTGCTGCCATAACCCAGTTGAGTATATTAGCTTAAGCCGAAGTGAAGATTCTCCCTTTTATTTAGTCAATAAGCCTTAGAACCAAATTCAAATCTTTGAATTACTCTACAATGCCTGATTCTAACATATGAACATCGTATCAATCACTACAGACTGTACCCAAACATGATCATGCTCCTCCGCTGAAATCACACCATGCACCGTATCTTTTTCTTGACCATAACAACATCCTCTAACAACAATAACTGCAATTCCACAAATCCGACGCCCACAACGTACCTCATAACCCATACAAGTCCTGTTCCAACTCTCGCAATACTGCCATGATGGAAGAGATGCATAGAAACTAATAACCACCTACCAAGTTAATAAATAATGGAGTCTCTCCTCCTAACAAGGACCATTACCTCATTCTGAATTGAATATGATATTTGTCCTTAAATATACTCTTCATAACTCCGATCACACTCATCCCAAGTCCAATAACCTCGGTTCACCCACTACAAGCTACTTAGACAATAAGTAAAGTCAAATACTGCCAAAATCTCATATAACACCAACAATGCGACAACAAGCTACAAACTCGAATATAACTCAAAAGGAAGAACGAACTCTAGTAGGGAATTACCCAGCCCGCATAATGAATAAAACAACCGAATAGGTGCTATAAACCTACCTCCGGGATGAAAACAAGGCACACAAAATGAGTGTAAGGAACTATGCTCAATATCTCACTATTGTGGCGTGCAACCCGATCTAATGTGACATTGTTGCGGTGTGCAACTTGATCCAAACATGATAATGTTACGGCATGTAACCCAATCCACACAACATACCCGTGGCGGCGTGCCACCCAATCCAAACAATATACTCATGGCTGCGTGCCACCCGATCCACACATAACAATCAAGAAGAAAATACATATCAAACTGTAATGCTTATACTTACCAAATGTCCAAATATCGACCACAAGCACGCCAAGTAGATAACACAAAACCTGGGGAGACGGATAGCGCCATAAGCTACGAAACCAAAGCACAACTAAGGTGCGATAAATGGCCTGTATATCGAAAGCCATCTTGCTCGCATAACACCACAAGCTACACGAGAACTCAATATGTGTGCAAATAATCCAGCTGTATCATAACCCACTTGGCACAATAGAGTATTAACTGAAATAGCTGACGACAAAAATAACATCCAAAGCTCGAAGAATCCTCCATAAGAAATGCTATGCTGAATGAACACACCCGGTCTGGTGTAGAGCACACACCCCCATTTAGACCCATCAACGGACCTCGAGCCAATTTTGATCATACCAACTCGGCGAATAATCTGTTAAGGATCCATAATAACCTATTCATGACACACAAGAACATTAGTCAAATCCGGAACAAACTCACACAGTCTATAACCCAAGGAATAGAATGTTTCTCAGGCATATACTATTGCATTTGCAATCTTACCATAACCTTCATACTTGGTTTCAATCTTAAGCAATCAAGTGACTAACATGTTACATTTATACAAATCTCCCCGTAGGACATGCTTCCACGAACTTCTACTCAGGTAGCATAGTTCGTACGTCCATACCACCAATCCTTCTAATTCTATAAAGTGAATCAAAATCCCACAAGTCAGTACACAAAGCCTCTTCCACAAAACACCATTATCGGGTGTCACTAAAGAAAATGTTAGCTTACTCTGAACATCTGAATCCCCCTGCTCATCCAACCTTGTGACATTCTATCAACACCGAACCGCGACCTTGACCTTCGATTTCCAGTTCCCATGCCACTTACTGCACCCATCATGCCGTTACGCGATAATACACATATTTTCCATAACCCTTGAACTATTAGTGGACTAAACACTTCATTTGCTAGAAACCTTTCACTTAGCTCATTTTAGAAAAACCATTGCAACATGCAACTGAATCCTCAAACTGTAGAAAATACAAACCTCAAGTCGTGATCTAACTGCCATAACTCTTCCGGAATCCATTTACACAACAAAGCCATTCGAATCAAATACCTCCCAAATTAACCAAGTTATGGTGGCGCTCAAGCCCAAGTGTACAACCACAAACTACATGTATAACTTCATGCTGAAGAAACTGATCACTGGCACAATCATGCTGATTCAACCATTACTAACCGACATAAATTTTTCCAATTTATTCTTGACTTGCCTTAGAAATAATAATAGCTCCATTCACACACGTAATGAACCAAATTTGCGCTTGTCTCAAGTGACCCGCATCACGAGACCACACCATCTCATTAATCATGAATCATCTCATATTCTCCTAATGTGCACAATAATATTACCAACTAGTACACCCATTCTGCAACTCTTCCACGAATCCGAAGCTATTTCTTCCTTTCCTCCAATAGTGCGCTGCATACCTAATGATAACATAGAAAATTCCAAGTTCTTAGGCACTGCACTTAAATTCTTGAAATCACTAGGACCACTTTTGAGAGTCACCCGCTCTGACTTGGTCCCAAATATAAGCCAAACTCTAGTGCACTGCTAGCACGTGAACACCCTATCAAAGAAGCACCCAACTGAACTCTTTTCCCTTATACATTACACCCACCAGAAGCAGAATATCTGAGTCTTCCCGAAACCTCAACATGAATCGATAAGGCCCAAATATAGCACACATTCCTCATATCCTTTGCTCGAATTACCATTGATTTTTTTCCTCAGCCATAATAACCTACCAATACACCGATAACCCAAAACTGCACAAGCAGACAATCACGCGATCCATTTGCAGATGGTGGGGCTCCCCCATTTACCTTGAAGCGATAATTACATAATCCTTTAAATCACCAAGATTCCTCCTTCCCGATTATCATGATCTCGCACAATTAACCCGCCAAACTTCTTGTAGTGTCTTATTAAACTTTTTATGAACATTTCGAATTATCAGCCATCATCACCTATTCGACCTCCCGCTAGATAGTAACTAGAACTCTTTGTAAAAACTTCATCAAAATCATGCAACCGCTAACTTGTTCACAGGAGATAACCCACATGTAGATTCTTAAATCACTCTAAACTTTCTTCAAACAAGTGGCTTCCTACCACAAAATCCATATGCTACTCTACCACTCCCACTTCGGCTAAACCATCTTTGTTTTAAGTAAATGCTTGACCTGCTAGTAATTCAACCACCGCAAGATGCCTCCCACCATCTCCTTCCTCACTCTTTGCTACCCAAATGCGGCCACAAATCAAAATCCATCTCTGTAGCACCTGAACTAATAGATTGTTACCAACTCTAAGACTCATAGAGGAGCATCATTCTCAAGCCATCGACATTAGAAATACCAATTCGATTCCGATATCGATACACTGCGCTATCTCTGACAACCGCTTCCCCAACACAATTTCACAATGCCCTGCCCCATAGGCAAATCGAAGAAGACCATAACACCGATGAACTTTAATGCATTCAACAAACACAACGACACCACGTCAGAATTAAGAATTACACCATGTGCGGAAATACAAAGTCTCATCACTTAGTCAACCAAACCTAAACATGTATAGTTCATTTGCCTTTCCTCCGCTGGAATTAAATGCTGAACCTCTAAATCATACACTGAGGAAAACCTCTTTTCATGTCATTCACCACATCAGCACATAAATGAACACCCCATCATTATATCAATACTGTGAGATAACAACTCATGAACATCATAACAACCTTTTCATAGGCTTAAAATCATCTGAAATATAGCTACTAAGCTGAAATGATAGAACATCCTTCTGCAAGAAGACGATAATAACTTGCTCGAATGCGCAGGGAGAAACATCCTGCTCCACGTCTGTAGTACTACTACAACACCTCGATGCCCAATCGACATGAGTGGTCAACATCGTATAAGAATAAGTAGGAAGGAAATAAAGGCATAAGCCTCAAAGGAATCAAGTCGCACGATGAGGAATCAAGAAGGAAAGTGCTCCTAATAGCCCTGTAGCCTCTCGAAGATAAGTCTAGACGTCTCCGTACCGATCCGCGAACTACACTAGACTTGCTCATGACTCGTGAGACCCAACTGAACCTAATGCTCTTATATCAAGTTGTTATGACCCAAAATCCACTATAGGTTGTGATGGCGCCAAACGCCGCCGTCAGGCAAGCCAACATTGATTTATCAATTTTTTCATACATTTTATTACCTTCAAAATCATGAACTTCATTAATTTGATGATATAAAATAGAATTTTCAGGGTAAAGTGATAATAAACGCGCGTTTACAATAACGAACAACCCGTAGGAACCCCAAAACCCGAAGTTATAAGTGCATGAGTATTTTTCTAAGGAGTACAACAATAATACAACATCTGTGCAGAATGTAATTAAGACAATATAAAGTAAATAGTACATTGGGGACTCGGTGGACTACAATACATGGCCTGAATTGCATCTCACATAAAATCTCCTCAATAGATGCGCCAACGTGCCAAGATGATCACCAAATGACCTGTCAAATCCTACACATTTACCGCAGAAGTGCAACATGAGTACGTAAATGAATGTGTACCCAGTAAGTATCTAACCTAACCCCGGAGAAGTAGTGACGAGGGGTCGACATCGACACTTACTAAAGGTCCATTAAAAATAATATAATAATTCATAACAAATATGAAGTGCACAACAATAATAGAGTAAATTTGTAATTTCATAATGTTCCAATTATTTCCTTTAAAGTATGAATTTCTCGATTTTATATCCTACCTCAATATCTCAGAAAAATGCCAAGTGTTAATGCCAATTAAGCAAGAAATACCATAAAATGCCGGGCATCAGTGGAAGGTTTATCTCATGAATATTCGGACTACTGGCGATGCACACGCGATTCTGCCAAGGGACGTGCGACACGATCCATAGATGCATCTATATATTGCCGAGGCATTCAGCCCGCTCCAAAAGAAAGGAAGGAGGTTACCGAATTACAAGACCCATGTTTACAATACAATACATGATCACAATAATAGGTACCCCTCTATACATTTATCAAATATCTTAGAAACAACTCAAGGTGATAAAGCTTGACCTGATATATTTATTTCTAAATCAATTTTAGTTATAACTAATTAATCAAGCCAACAAAACAAATTCAGATAATTCAATTATTACATGATAAAATACTAAGCCTCCGCGGACATAAATATGCTTTATCTATGTACGGGCTCTCATCACTTTGTACATATGTAGAACCCACAGCTAGTTGCACAAAACAATAAATATCACCTAGGGGTATTTTCCCCCTCACAAGGTTAGACAGGAGGCTTACCTCACTCCGAAGTTCCATAACCGGATCCAAAACCTCTCTAACTCTTCAATCCAAAGCCAAATGATCCAAAATAGTCAAATAGATGTGCAAACCAATCAAAATACACTATAATACTTGTAATAAATCAATTTATTATAATTCCCAACTTCGCTAGAAAAGTTAATAAAGTCAACCCTCGGGCCCAGGTTCTCGGATTCTGAAACTTTTAGAAGATAATCTTACCCGTAGCACCACAGACTCAAATATATAATTTATTCAAAATTCCATGTCCAATTTCGTGGCCAAATTCCAAAAATACCAATTTCTAGGTTTTTCTTCAAAATCACAAATTTCTTCTAATTTTCGTGTATAAATCCATATACAAATCATGTATTTATATCACAATGTGCGGGAATTACTTACCTCATAATAGATGATGAATCTGCTCTTTAAAATCTCTAAAAATCACCCAACCAAGTGAAAAATGAGAGAGAGAGTGAGCAGAGAAACGGATCGCGGAATATAAAACTCACTGGCCAGTTCCTTCCTCATCAAGATCGCGAAGGAAAAATGGCCCTGCCAACAAAATATCTTCTACACGTTCACAGTAGACTCCTGTGTTCGTGATGGCCTAGCACCTCCAGGACCAGCTCCACTTTTCCTTCTATGCATTTGCAACCTCCCTGTTGCGTTCACGTAAGTTGCCTCACCTTCTGCTCCGCGTTCGCGTCTCCTCCATCATGTTCACGATGGGAAAATCTAGTAGCCCCCAAAAGTCTTCTTTGCGAATGCATGAGTCCCTTCGCATTTGCGAAGAAGGAAACCAAATATCAGCAACAGCAGCATCAAAACACCCAAACTTGGTTCGAAACCACCCTAAATCATACCTGAGGCCCCCGGGATCCCCTCCAATCACAACAATAAGTCCCAATACCTTATACAAACTTATCCAAAGGATCGAAACACCACAAATAACATAAAAACCATGAATCGATGATCAAAACCTCTTTTTCAACTTTCAAACTTCCGAACTTAGACGAACAGGTCCGAACCTATCAAGATCCGAATTTTCCACCCTCGGGAGTCGTGATGGTGCCTACTCATGAAATCTAGGAAAGCTGAGTATTATAGATTCATTACCCTTTTTACTTAGCCATTTTTAATAGTTCAATACAACAGGTGATCAACAACAGAATGATTATAATAAACGGAAATGCGGAAGACGAAAACTAATAGTTTAACCATATACTAGTACAGAATCCACATATAACTCTACCCAGAATTTGTTGTCACAATGTCGCGGAATATCGACGAATACTATAAACAGTGGTCTAAAATATAAATACAAAATTGTCTCTGAAATACATAAACGGATTAGAATGGAAAGATAGTAGGAAGGGGAAACCAAAGCCTGCGGACGCCTGCAGGACTACCTTGGGTCTCCTGGTGGACTGAAGGCAACAACCTCACTATGGTCCAAAAGCTCAAGCACCGGGGTCTACACACAGTGCAGAGTGTAGTATCAGCACAACTGACCTCATGTGCTGGTAAGTGCCTAGCCTAACCTTGGCGAAGTAGTGACGAGGCTAGGACAAGACTACCAAATAAACCTGTGCAGTTATATCATATACAATAAATAATATTGACAGAAATTAACAGTTAAAGATGTGAAGGGGAAACATGCTGCGGGGAATATCATGTACGAACACAAATTCAGTAATGAAGCATAAAAAACACCAAAATTCAACTTTAAGCAAGAATAAGGAGAACAATAACAAGTGCACGACATTACCCTTCGTGCTTTTACCTCAGATAATCATGGCGCGGCATTTTCCTTCATGCATTATCACTCATATCATGGCACAGCATCACCCTTCGTGCTTTTACATTTACAATATCGGCATGACATCATGCTTCATATATTAACTCTCTCTCACAAATATCACGCACGGCATCACCCTTCGTGCTTTTACACTCATCCTTACCCAAGCAACAATCACAAAGCAATTCGGGCAAGGGAATCAATGAAATCACAATAGAATCCCGACAAGGGAACAATAGTACAACAATAATATCCCGGCAAGAGAAACAATATCATGAGCAATAACATCCTGGCAAGGGAAATAATATCAAAAGCAATAACATCCCGGCAAGGGAGACAATATCATAAACCTCTTTTCTTTTCCTCAATTACTTCACAATTCAATTCCCAACTTGAGCCAATGCTCTACAACGTTCAATTACAAAGAATACTTCCACAAGCCTTGTTCAATATTAGAAATCATCATATAAAGCATGGACAATACAAAACGGAGTCACATCAATCATGGTATAAGACTCACGGGCATGCTTGACACCGACATATATATACTCGTCACCATACCTATACGTCGTATTCAACAATTAACATATAGCAAGTAAGACACAACTCCTATTCCCTCAAGCTAAGGTTAGACCAAACACTTACCTCAAAACCACGAACTCAATCAAGCCTCAACTACCGCTTTACCTTTTGGTTCAACTTCCAATTCGCTTGTATCTATTCATAATTTACTTAATAACATTAATAAATGATAAATAAACTAATTTTAATGCATGAAAATAGGTTTTCTAGTGTTTTCCCCAAAAAGTCAAAAATTAACCCTGGGCCTGCTTGGTCCAAACCCAAAATTCGGACCAAAACCCGATTACCCATTCACCCACGGGTCCGGATATACAATCGATTTTGGAATCCTACCTCAATTTGAGGTCTAAATCTCCGAATTTCGATATTCCTAAGTTCTACCAAAATTTCCAATTCCACCATGAAAACCCTAGATTCTAGGATTAAATCTTGTAAAAAGAAGTTAAGGAGTGAAAGAAATAAGTTAAAAATCACTTACTTGTGCTTTGGGGAAGAAAGAGTGTCTTGAAAAATGGCTGAAAAGTCTCGTTTAAATATACCCCTCTCAGACCCTCACCGCTGACCGTATAAAAAGGACTGAGGTCGCGGAGCTCCACCACGGACCGCAAAATATCGAGTGTGACCACGAAGACATGACCTTGCTCACCGCTGACTGCATAAATCCCACTGCGGTCGCGAAGACCCCACCACGGACCGCGAAGCCTGGTTTCAGAGACCTGCAACTTTCTCTGAAACTGCAACTGTTATGTTATAAGTCTAAATTCACTCTGTGGCCTATCCAAAACTCACCCGAGCCCTCGGGGGCTCCAAACTAATCATGCACGCATGTCTATCAACATCATACATACTTGCTCGTGCGATCAAACTATCAAAATAACATCAACAACTATAGATTCAAAAATTCATGAAATTACTCAAGAACATTGAAATTTCCATTTTATCTCAACTATAGGTCCGTTTATACTAAACCACTTCCGCTTCTTACCAAATTCCATAGATTCCACCAATTTATTATGTTAAACTTGTACCGGGCTCCGGAACCAAGATACGGGACCGATACCATCAAGAAATTGCATTAATTCACTTCTAAAAGCCTTTATATTTTCCAGCAAATAATTTTCTTTAAAAATTCTTTTCTCGGGCTTGGGACCTTGGAATTTGATTCCGGGGATACGGCCGAGTCCCATATTTTACTTCAGACCCTACAAGATCGTTGGATCATGGGTCCAGGCCCCTTTACCAAGAATGTTGACCAAAGTCAACTTTAATCAATTTTAAAGGTCAATTTCCTTATTTTACTTAAATTTCACATAGAAGCTTTTTGGAAGCGTGCCCGGACTGTGCACGCAATACGAGGTGATACAAAAAGAGGTTTTCAAGGCTCGGGATACAGAATTACTTTTAAAACTAGTGATGACCTTTAGGTCATCACAGAACCTTACCAAAACATTCCAGAATGACACCAAAATTTGTGCACAAGTCAGAAATCATGAAACTAACCTATTCCAAGGCTTGAAACTCCGAACGGACATGAACAACATCAAATTCACTTCAAACCAAACTTATGGAATTCTAGAACTTCCAAAATGCCAACATTCTACAATAAGCACCAAAATGGTCCCGGACCACCCGATACTCAATCCTAACATACGTCCAAGTCCGAAATCATCATACAAACCAATTGGAGCCTTCAAATCTTGATTTCGAGGTTGTTTACTCGAAATTCAAACCTTAGTCAATTCTTCCAACTTAAAGCTTCTGAAATTAGAATTTTTTTCCCAAATCAACTCCAAACTTCCCAAAATTCAATTCTGACCCATACGTACAAGTCATAATACTTGAAGTGAAGCTACTCATGGCCTTAAACCGATGAACGACGCGCTAGAGCTCAAAATGACTGGCCGGGTAGTTATATTTCGGAAAAAATATATTTGCAAAGATATCTTAATGTAAGTGTCATGCCCCAAATTCCGGGAGCGCGACCGATGCTCAACCGAGTGAACCCGGTCAAGCAAGCTTGTTAGATACTTTCTACCCTAACTCACTCATGATTAAAGAGAATACATTTTTCGTTAATCAAAATAATAAGGAGATTAAATAGAAAATACCAATTCACTACCATTAGTTGCTTCATTTAATACTCAAAATACACGCATTTTCATGGTTTTAAGTGGAGCAATTGATCAAAACACAACACAACTTGTTTGACTTTCCTAACACCAGTATACAGACCATACAATGTGTACGGAGCCTCTAAAAGATAACAAAGTGTACAATGATAGCGCCGGAAACAAGGACCCAGCTATACTCAAAACATAACATACAATGTACAAAAAGGTACATGACCCCAAAATGAAGTGGGGCTCACCAAGTCTGCTAGAAAGAGGGTGTATCGATGTCACTGATAAACTCCGCCTGCTATGGAACCACCTGCATCAATTAAAGATGTAGTGCCCCCGATAAAATTGACGTTAGTACATATGGAATAGTACTAGTATGTATAACTAAACACCCTATTAATAGAATGAGTAATAATGCAAGAAGAAACAATCATAATATCAATTAAAAACCTCAAGCGATATCAATTATCAAGTTAGGAACAAGATAAGTCTTTCAAGTAAACCTTCATATTTTAGATAGAGAGGTCTTAGCACCGATATTTCACCAATCACAATACCATCGTGTTTTTGGTATGGAGTCTGATCACAAACCCGATCGTCTAGGCCGTCTCTTTTGAGACATAACCACAACCACAATCACAATTCCGATTTAAATTACAATTTCCAGCATAATCACCACCATGAGTGCGACATGTCATCCGATCACGACCCGATCGGCTAGGTCGCGTCATCCGAGACATCAACCACAATCACAATTTTAAGTACAAGTTTCGACACAATCACCACCATATGTGCGTCATGGCATCCGATCATGACCCAATCGGCTAGGCCGCATCATTTGAGACATCATCCTTCTCTATCAATCATCCCATTGCACACATCTTCACATCTCTTCATTTTTATTGGCGCTAGTGGTCACAATTGTATTATATCTCTCGGCACATTGGTCGTGTTTCCTATTTCACATTTCATAATTCTTACTTCGAATTTCATGTTTCGTGTTTCAGTTTTCGTATTTCATGTTTCTTATTTTATGCACACCTTTTCACTTTCAACCATCATCATGGACTTTCCAACAACAAGGCATTTCTATTCATGACATTTAAGCACACATGTGAGCAAATAAGAGTTCTAGGCGCATTAATATTTCTTACACAATTGTCATTAGCTTTCATTTGAAACACAACTTGAAGTCATGAAATTTAGATATGCAACGCATACTTTGAACACATCCTCAAATAGAAGTACAACATAACAAGAGCATTTGAATACATGTTGAACCCATACGTCTTTTGACACAAAGCTTATCCGGATAATTAATTCATAATGAGCAACTCGGGACTTACAAGGACATTGTGGGATTCAATTCTAAGAAAAGAGTTTAGCCAACATACCTCACCTAAGCTTCCTTAAACTCTAAACGTTCCGGAATTCTTAGAAACTTAGATCTATTTTAGAAATGTAACCAATTGAACCAAAAATTATGAAGATGATCGTGGTTCTAGCTCAATTGAGCATTTTATAAAACACTAGGTGTGCATTAAAGTTTCAAGGTGCTTCTATGGAGGATTTCATCATCCCAGAACCCATTCTTTACCATTTTTAGCTCAACAATCTACCTACACTCCTTGATTACAACTACCATACCCATGAATAATCTTATAATTACCTATTTCTAGTTAAATTTTGAAATCAAGGGTTAGGGTGTAGAATCTTACCTTTGGTTGAAGAACTTGTGAGTTACTCTAGAAAACCTTTACAAGGTTTGAGCAAAAATTTATGAACAATGACTTAGAATTCCACTTCTCACTATAGATCACCTTTCTCCCTCTCTAAAGTTTAAATTTTAACCTTCTAAAATGACCCTAATAGTGTTTTATGAGAAGGGGGTCGGGTTATAAAAACCCAAAAAAAGCTTCGAAAGAGAATCTGCGGTCACATATGTGATCGCATAATACATCTACGGTTCGCAAAAATGGACCGCAAAATGAACCTGTGGAACTGGGCATCTCTGCCTGGATATGCGGCCGTTCTGCAGCCCCCATACCTCTTCTGCACTCTAAAAATACACCACAGAACTTCCCTTTGGGAAATTTTCATGTTGGTTCTGTGGTTGATGTGCAACCAATGAAATGATTGTGCGGTCGCATACTAGGCCGCAAAATGTCACCCAAAGTTGCCCAATTTTTTGCTTGACTCTACGGTTAATCTGCTGTCCGCATGTCATTCTACGGCTGCATAGTAGATCGTAGAAATGTCTTTTCTTGCCAAGATTTTTCCTTTAACTTCCCAGCATACTGTTCAACCAAAAAACTCCATACCGCGGTGAGAAACCTCACCGCAAAGAATCTCTACAATTGATAACACATGCTTACCTCGGAACCCCGAAATCCTGAGTTTTATCTAAAATTTTATGGGGCCTTACAGTAAGGCTCAAGAGGCAGTATAAGGAAAGATTATGATTTTGAATTGTGTAATATGGATATGAAGATATGAGGCGGTACCCCGGGTGTGATTCTTGTTGTACATTCTATGTAAAAGAGGTGTCACGACCCAAATCCCCCTCTATAATATGTTGTGACGGCACTTAGTCAGTACGACTAGATAGCCCTAATATTTGCAGAATAATGAAAATGAAAAAATAAATCTAATTGCTAACTGCAACAGATAATTAAATACTGATAGAATTGCCACCTGGCATGTACAATAACCAACTCTTAATATATACACAAAACTCTTCCAAGACCCGGAACACCATAAGTCACAAGCTTCTAAGATTTGTCTAATTGTTCTGTACATCAGTATCTAGCTGAAGAAAGGAAAAACAACACAAAAAGGATAGAAGGGGACTCCGAGGTCTACGGATGCGGGCAGCTATACCTTGAAGTCTTCGGAGCAGCAGCAAGTTGCAACTAGAAGCGAGGCTGGTAGGAGGTACCTGGATTTGCACACGAAAACATGTGCAACAACGGTACCCAGTAAGTGCCAAGCCTAACTAGTGACGAGGTCAGATCAGGGCCCTACTGGTCTATATATATGTATATAACAACAGGGGAACAAAATATCGTAGTATAATAAAAGGTTGAAATTTAACAAGAAGGAAAATCA
Organism: Nicotiana tabacum; assembly: GCF_000715075.1. Classification (NCBI taxonomy): domain Eukaryota; kingdom Viridiplantae; phylum Streptophyta; class Magnoliopsida; order Solanales; family Solanaceae; genus Nicotiana; species Nicotiana tabacum. The sequence continues at coordinate 16,026,444 of NC_134085.1, forward strand.
CAGAAGAATAACAGTATAATACACAGGAATAACAACAGGGGATCTCCCGAGATACCGTCTCGTAGTCCCAAAAGTAAATATGCAGAGGGATCTCCCGGGATACCGTCCCGTAATCCCAAAGTAAATATGCAGGGGGATCTCCTGAAATACCATTTCATAGTCCCAGAATAAATATGCAGGGGGATCTCCCAAAATACCATTCTATAGTCCCAAAATAAATATGCAGGGGATCTCCCAGAATACCATTCCATAGTCCCAAAATAAATACGCAACTCAAACAATGGAAGAAACAGTTACAACAAGAAATCCTACAGTTTAGGCTAAGTACAAGTCAAGGGAAAAGTAGGAAATCCACGAAGCATGCCGTATGGAGTTTAGACAAGCATTTAAGGTACGTAGACATGCTATTCTAGGCTAAACAGGATAACTACACATGATGACATAACTCAAATAAGAAGAAATAGGTTATTACTCATAAAAGTCGGATTCTACAACGAATAGACTGTGTACGTACTCGTCACCTCGCGTACACTGCACTCACATATCAAAACAGTACCAAAATCCTAAGGGGAGTTCCCTCACATAAGGTTAGGCAAGCCACTTACCTCGAACCAAACTCAATCACTCGATAGCAATGCCTTTTCCACGAATATCCGACTTCGAATGGCCCAAATCTAGCCAAACACAATTACATATCATAAATACGACAACAATAAACTAATCTAATTAATCAAATCAAGACTTTAACAAGAAATTAGAAGATCGCCCCAAAAAGCCGACCCGGGCCCACGTCTCGGAATCGGGTAAAAGTCACAAAATATAAACTGTCATTCACTCACGAGTTCACTTGTACCAAAATTATCCAAAACCAATATCAAAATCCCAATCAAAACCCAAAATCTTAGTTGAAGAACTTCTTCCCATTTTTTCCAAATTTTCAACCCAAATTTGAAATTAAAAGATGGAAATAATGATAGATTAGTGGGATATAAGCAAATCAAATGTAGAATCATTACCCAATCGATGTCTCTGAAAATCCCTCAAAATCTCGTCCAAATCCGAGCTCTCAAACTCAAGTTTTGATAAACATGGTCAAACCCTCGATTTTGAAACGTTACATTCTACCCAGGTACTTCCTTCTTTGCGAACGCGGAACCTCCATCGTTAACGCATAGGCCAACCACCCCAGTGCTTTGCGAACGAGGGACCTCCTTCGGGAATGTGAAGCAAAAAATCTCACCTGCCACCAGTTCCTCTTCGCGAATGTGGGACTCCTCTCGCAAACGCGAAGAAGGAAACCAGAACTGAAGAACACTAGAAATCTTCTATCTTTCCTAAGTCCAAAATGATCTGTTAACCACCGGAAATCAACCCGAGGCCCCTGGGACCTCAACCAAACATACCAACCAATTCTAAAATGCCATACAAACTTATTCAGGCCCTCAAAACACCTCAAAAAACAACAAAAACACGAATCACCCTCCAATCCAAACTTAATGAACTTGAAACCTCAAATTTCTGCGACCGATGCAAAAACCTATCAAACAACGTCTGATTGACCCCAAATTTTGCACACAAGTCATATTAAACATTATGGACCTACTCCAACTTCTGAAATTGGAATCCGACCCGAATATCAAAAATTCCACTTCCGGTCAAAATCTTCAAAAATTAGACTTTCGCCATTTCAAGCCCAAATTAGCTACAGACCTCAAATTCATAGTTCGTACATGCTCCTAAGTCCAAAATTACCCAACGGAGCTAATGGAACTAACAAAACTATATTCCTTAGTCATCTTCACAAAGTTCTGACTACGATCAAAATCCTAAGACTTAAGCTTCCGTTTAGGGACTAAGTGTCCCAAAACACTTTGTAACTAAAAATAAAACCTCTCGGCAAGTCACATAAGCAGAAAAATATACGGGGAAAGCAGTAAATAAGGGATCGGGGCTATTACTCTCACAACGACTGGCCGGGTCGTTACAAGAGGTTTGTTGGTTGAACAATTTTATTATCTCTTATTTGCATTACTTATATTTATCTGTGTTTATTTTTTTATGTTCTAATCATGTGTTCACTCTTTTTTATGTTCTAATCATGTGTTCTAATCATGGTTGAACAATTCCATTGTTAGTTTATAATTGAGTTGATCCTTTCATATATTACTAATTTGTTTAATTCTTTATTTCTTAGCGAAAGATTGTAAAAAATGGTAGATAACAATGTCAACATCGCATGCAAAGTTAAGGCCCAAGAAAATCCGCCGCAACACAAAGATTTGATCAAAGGTACCCGTAACGAAGAGGATGTAGCGACGCCGGTCCATGGCGGGCAATAACCACGGCACATTCGGGAGGTAACTTGTAATGACCCAACCGGTCGTTTTGCCTTCTAGAATCTTGTTCCCCTAAATAAGGCTTCTCATAGGTGCTTTTACTATTTTATGACTTTCGGGGATGGTTAGTTCGAGATTTGAAAGAGTGCGGGCTGAAATCGAAACACTTGGTTCCTTAAGGTTGGCTAATAAGGCTAAGTTTGACTACGGTCAACGTTTTGAGCAAACGACCCCGAAATCAGGATTTAATAGAGTAGATGTTGAGGATTTCAATATTTTAAAAGTTTCTAGTTGAATTTCTATTTTGGAAAGAATTGAGGGATATTATGATAACTTGAGAAATCTATGTTCAACCACATCACAAGTATATTCTGCGAGCAGGTTAAAGTTCCACTACTGTCATGGGAGCAGGTCATTTGTCTCGGCAATTTAATAGATGCATCTATGGTTCGTGTCGTTCGACCCTTGGCAGTGCACTCACAATATGTATATGCATATTTGGATCGATTCGTACGTCCTCGGCATAATTTGTGCGTAATAATATTGGAAGCCCTATTATATTTGATATTGTTTCATTGGCTTGGGAGCTTAAATGGTTAAATGAGGGAAATTATTTGGTACTTACTACCGGTGAAAGGATTGTTTATTTATTTCTTGCTCCGAGTTCCATTGTCATTTATATATATCATGTTGAATTAGAATTTCATATATTATATTGTTGGCCTATAGTAAGTGTCGAAGTCCACCCCTCGTCACCACGTCTTCGAGGTTAGACTAGATACTTACTGGGTACATGTTGATTATATACTCACGCTACACTTCTGCACTAAATGTGCAGGATCTGAGGTAGGTACATCTGGGTATTAGTCCGGCGCGCATACTTGACTACTTCAAGACTTTGTGATGATCTTTCTTCTTAGCCCATTCTACAGCAGCCAAAATCTTTCTTTTGCTTGTATTTCCTGCCTATTTTATGTTAGACAGTAGTGTATTATTCTTTTATACATTCTACTAGTAGATCATACGCTTGTGATACCAGATCTTGACACACACTAGTACACTTGTGATTTTGGTTTATTTCTATGGTTATGATTGCACTCAGTTGCTTTCGTCTTATTTATTTTAAATCTGTTATTTCTTAAATCTTTTAAATTAAGGAAGGCTTAATTACTTGGAAATCTATTAAAAAGGGAAATCACGTGATTAGTTCACGGTTGGTTTGCCTAGCAGCAGCATTGGGCACCATCACGGCCTATAGGAGAATTTGGGTCATGACAACATGGTATCAGAGCACTAGGTTCACGTAGGTCTCACAAGTTATGAGCAAGCCTAATAGAGTCTTGTAGATCGGTGCGGAGACGTTTGTACTTATCTTCGAGAGGCTATAGGATGTTAGGAGCAGCACCAGTAGGGTCAGATGTAAGTGACCGATTATGAGGCGAGATTCTCCGAGCATCTCTCCATGCGCTTATGATACTTCCTACTGACGCGAATAGAGTGCAGAGGTTTGTTGCAGGGTTGCACACAGGTATTCAGGCCTACTATGGCCCCGGAGGTTGAGATAGGGACTTCTTATCAGCTAGTAGTGGAGATAGCCCAGAGTATTAAGGTTTACCGTCAGTGAGGTAGAGAGCATATGTAGCGGGACAAGCGATTCCATTTTTTCTGGAGAGTTTAAAGGTGCCCTGGCTGGGGGCAGAGGTCAGTTTGGGAGGGGTCAGCCTAGCAGGCCTACATATCCAGCACCACCACTTTCTCGGGGTGCTCCAGTGCAACCCTATTTTAGTGCCATGCTAGCGAGTTCTTACCGCCTACCAACTATTCAGGGTTCTTCCAGTGGGTACTCAGGCCATCAGGGTTCTTCCAACGCCTATTTTAGTGCATGCCAAATAAAACATACCACCCACTGTTATTCAGGGTTCTTACAGTGGGTATTCAGGCCATCAGGGTTAGACTTTAGGGTAGCAGTCTATGGTACCAAGGGGTTGATAAGAGTGTGGGGATCCGGGTCACATGAAGAGATTTTGTCCTAATCTTCGGGGCAAGGCAGAATAGCTGGCCCATCAGCCCATGATTATAACACTAGTTGTACGACCGCCTAGAAGCGAAGGGCAGGTGGGTAGGGGCCGTCCTAGAGGTGGAGGCTAGGTAGGTGGTGGTCAGCCAGCTACTATTCAATCAGGCAGAGGCCATCCAGTCGATGCTCCAGCTAGGTTCTATGCTTTTCCGGCCAGACCAGATGTAGTGGCCTTAGGTGACATGATCACATGCGTTATTTCCATCTGTGGTAAGGATGCTTCGGTATTAGGAGTTTCTATAAAAGGGGTTCGTCAGACTAAGTGTATCACCTTAGGGTGCACCAGTGTTATTTGTGAAGAAGAAAGATGGGACTATGCGGATATGCATTGATTGTCGCCAATTGAACAAAGTTACCATTAAGAACAAGTACCCATTGCCGTATATTGATGATTTGTTTGACTAGTTGCAGGTTGCTAGGGTGTTCTCGAAGATCGACTTGAGATTAGGGTACCATAAGTTGATGATTCGGGACTCGGATGTTCCGAAGACTGCTTTCCGTACTAGATATGGCCAATATGAGTTTCTAGTGATGTCTTTCGACTTGACTAATGCCCTAACGAAATTTATGGATCTGATGAACATTGTGTTCAGGACATACATTGATTCATTTGTCATTGTCTTCATTGATGACATTTCGATCTACTCGCGCAGCATGGAGGAGCTCGAGCAGCATTTGACAGTGATGCTTTAAACCTTGCGGGAATAGAAGCTATATGCTAAGTTTTCCAAGTGCGAGTTTTGGCTAGATTCTATAGCATTCTTGGGGCATGTTGTATCAGGCGAGGGTATTAAGGTGGATTTCAAGAAGATTAAGGCAGTTCAAAGTTGGCCTCACCCCACTTTGGTGATTGAGTTCAGGAGCTTCTTGGGGTTAGCAAGTTATTATTGTCGGTTTGTGGATGGCTTCTCATCCATTGTAGCCCCTTTGACTAGATTGACCTATAAGGGTGCCCTATTTCGTTGGTCCAATGAATGTGAGGCGAGCTTTGAGAAGCTCAAGATAGTTTTGACTACAACACCAGTTCTAGTGTTGCCTTCTAGTTCGGGGATGTATACGGTGTATTGCGACATTTCACGCATTGGCTTGGGTTGTGTATTGATATAGGAGGGGGAGAGTTATTGCATATGTTTCACGTCAGCTGAAGATCCATGAGAATAATTACCTTGTGCACGATTTAGAGTTAGCCGCGATTGTTCATCCTCATAAGATCTGGAGGCATTATTTTTATGGGGTGTCCTGTGAGGTTTACACTGATCATTGCAGCTTGCAGCATTTGTTCAGGCATAGGGATCTCAATTTGAGGCAGCGCAGATGGCTTGAGTTACTGAAGGATTATAATATCACCATTCTTTATCATCTGGGCAAGGCGAATGTGGTCACGGATGCCTTGAGCAGAAAGGTAGAGAGTATGGGTAGTTTGGCATTCATTTCAGTAGAGGAGAGGCCACTAGCTTTGGACATTCAGTCCTTGGCTAACAGACTTGTGAGGTTGGATATTTTAGAGCACAACCGAGTTCGTGCATACATCGTTGATCAGTCTTCACTATTGGAGCAGATCAAGGCTCGACAGTTGGATGATCTGCACTTGATGGTTCTTAGAGAGACGGTACTATAGGGCGGTACCAAGGAGGTTTCTATCGGCAGGGATGGTGTATTGCGACTCCAGGGTCGTCTATGTGTTCCTAATGTCGATGGCTTGAGGGAGAGAATTCTAGAGGAGGTACACAGTTCTTGGTAGTCCATTCATCTTGGTGCTACAAAGATGTATCGTGACCTGAGACAACATTATTGGTTGCGGCGAATGAAGAAAGACATAGTTGAGTATGTATATAGATGCCTAAATTATCAGCAGGTTAAGTATAAGCACCAGAGGTCAGGTGGCCTACTCCAGTAGATGACTATACCAGAGTGGAAATGGGAGCGCATTACTATGGACTTTGTAGTTGGGTTGCCGAGGACCTTACGGAAGTTTGATGTAGTTTGGGTCATTGTCAATAGGTTGACCAATTATTCAATGTGACCAAAAGGTTGATCAATAGGCTCTTACGCGCTTGGTCAATGTGACCTTTTAGATGGGCTAGCGACAAAGGCTCTTATGCCTTGGGTCGAAGCAACCATTTAGTGTAAGCTGGCGTTTGAGCTCTTACGCTTTTGCTCTTGGGCATTTTAGTTAACTATTTTCGGTTCAGTCTTCGAATCGGGTTTCGACTCGAGCTCATTCGACCCTTAAGTTTTCTATTTGTGTGGGCTGGCGACAATGGCTGTTATGCCTTGAGTCGAAGCGATCTTTTATGTGGGTTGGCGAGAATGGCTCTTATGCCTTGGGTTGAAGCGACCTTTTATAGGCTTTGGTTTTCCATCGTTAAGGACTTTTTGATATAGTTTTTGTCTGACTCTTCGATGGTTCGAGAAGAACCTCGATTAGGAGTCGTTATATGGCAATGATCGAGCACCTCGGGAGGTTTGGCTCGGAGGCTGAGTATCTCGAAGCCTATGATTTGGAGCTGACATGGTCGAAGCCCTTTTGCCTATGTCGAGGGTAGCCTGTTTAACCGGTTCTTTTCGAAGTAGATTTGAAGTAATTGAAGGCCTATGATTTTGTAGCGATGGTCGGGCGTCCCCGAGTCGCGTTAGTTCAGCTGGTATAGCCTTATGACCAGAGTCATTTATGTTTGGCCAGAGCCTTTAAGTCCCGAGTGAAGTAGTTTCGACGTCTATGTCGAGGGTATGCCTTTTAGGGGTCTTACAAGTTAGATATATAGCCTTAACTTTGAGATTGGGTTTATGCCATAAGTAAGGTCTTACAAAATTTTCATGCCTTTTAGGTCTTACAGTTTTTAGATACTTGGTACAAGTATGGTTCATGCCTTTCTTGAGGTCTTACAGATATTGTTGCTGCCTTATGTAGGTCTTATGAGATTGAGTCAACCCGCTTGTGGTCTTATAGCCTCGGGTTTTTTAATGAATGGTGATAGACGACAGTCCCCGATTCATCGAGGGTATTCTGGCTCGGGAGCCATTACTTCGCGAACTTGGTATTGCTTCATTGAGGGCTTACGATTTAAGAGATTTTTGACCCCGAGGTCATGCAATTCTTTAGATTTGGATGACAGTCCCCGAGTGTTCGAGATACTTTCGACCTTGGAAACATTTTGTGATTTTTATGTTGCCTTGCTGAGGGCTTATGAGTTTGGAGTCCCGACCCAGAGGTCGTTCAGGTGTTGAATTGTTGATGCCAGTCTCCGAGTGCCCAGGACATTTTGTCAGAGAAGTCATTTTCGCAAAGGTCCCGAGTTTCTTTTGGAGTGTGAGATGCTTTAATAAAAGATATTCTTCAATTTCTTGGTACAAGTGTACATGTTTTCGCCGTCGGGGGCTCGGCTATACGGACATGGTTCATTCGACCGTTTGGCCCGGTACATCATTTTCCTATTGGGACCCCATTTGGCATTTCTTAGCTATTTCGAGTGGATGGCCTTCCGGGGGATGCTCCCTAGTGTTTGAGGTTGATTGCAAAAGAAGCCTTGAATACTTATCGAGTCGTCCTTAGGTAGCATGTGAATGTTGCCTCATTAAAAACCTTGCCGGTAAAACCCTTTTTGGGATAAAAACTTGGTCGAAGGGAAAGAGTGCAACGGATGCTTTATAACCTTAAGGTCTTCGGGTTGGGTTAGCGCTTTGACTGGTTCGGTCAGGAGCCTGCATAAGGGTTAGTGTGAAATATAAAATGAAAAGGGAGATGGTTATACCTTAGTGGCGATGGCGTTTTTGATCCTTGGTATTCGCTCGAAGGACGCGGTACGGTCCTCTATTGGTGGAGATGTTGGTGTTTCGGCTAGTGGTAGTTGTCTCAAAAGATCGTATGGATGACATATTGCGGCTCATCCACTTTGTTCTTTTTGGTCGTCTCTCTTTCTTGAAGCTGATTTTTGGCTCGGTTGCTGAGGAATTCTCGGAGGTGACCATTGTCGAGTAATCGAGCTACTTCCTCCCGGAGTTGCCGGCAATCTTTAGTCTTATGCCCGTGTGTGCTGTGAAACTCGCACACTAAGTTATGGTTCCTTTGTGAAGCATCCGATTGTACGGGCGAGGGCCATCTAGCGTCTCTGATTTTGGTAATGGCGAACACGATGTCTGACACATCGAAGTTGAAGTTGTATTCTGACAAGAGAGGTGCCTCTTTTGGCCCCGCATTTCTATCGAATCCGGCTCTGTTGATGAGACCTTAAGGATTCTTTCTTCGGTCTATCCTTTGATCGTTGCGAGGTGGGTTACATCTCGGGGCGTTCCTTCTGTCTTCGGTGTATGGCTAATATCTTTCTTTGTTTGGCCTGGGCTCCTTTGCCGAAAGCCTGCTTAGGTATACCGAGCCCAAAGGGGATCCTAGTTGGTCGTCCTCAACCCTGATCTTTGAGTGGTATCAATTATGGATGTCCGACTAGGTCACAGCAGGATACTCGACAAAATTCTATTTCAACTGCTTTGGAGCCACCAACCTTCGTTCATTTAGACATTGAGTGAAGGCCTGCACTTCCCAGTTGTTGGAGACTGGCGGTAGTTCCTTCTGTTCCATTTGAAAATGAGATACGAACTCTCGCAGCATTTCGTTCTTCCTCTGCTTGATCTTGAACACGTAAGATTTCCTTGTTGCTACTTTGATGGCACCGGCATGTGGCTTTATGAAGGAGTCTGCCAGCATGGCAAATGAGTCTATAGAGTTAGGAGCTAGGTTGTGATACCACATCATGGCCCCTTTCGAGAATGTTTTGCTGAACTTCTTTAGTAAGAAGGACTCGATCTCGTCGTCCTTTATGTCAGTGCCCTTCATTGTGCAAGTGTATGCAGTAACGTGCTCATTGGGGTCTGAGGTCCCGTTGTATTTTGGGAGGTCTGGCATTCTGAACTTCTTTGGAATGGGTTTTGGAGCCACTTCCTCTGGGAACGGCCTTTCTATGAACTTCTTTGAATCCACACCCTTTAGGACCGGGGGTGCGCCCGGAATACGGTCGACCCTGGAGTTGTAGGTCGTGACCTTCTTGTTGTTGGCTTCTATCTTATTCCCACACGATTCAATCCGCTTTGTGAGGTCCTCGAGCATCTTCACGATGGCGGGGTCACTTACCGACCCATTGTTGCTTGACCTCTTCAGTACCTGCTCGGCCGGGGGAGCCTTCCCCGGAGCAACCGTGCTAGGAATTTTCTGGTGACTTTGTAGTTGAGCAATAGCTAGCTGTTGTGCCTGCAATATTTCAAAAATAACGTGAAGGTTAATCTCCCGTTCTTCCCTATCCGGGGTTACCTGAGCTTCTTGTCGGTCTCCTTGGTGCACGCTCCTGTTAGTGTGGGAGCTTACATCGACGTGTTGAGCATCGCGTGAGACCGCATCCATGGGGATCGGTTCTAATGCGTTCTCAGGGTTTCGCGGTGGTACACCAGCACCTGGAACATCTACGACATTTTCTCTATGGTTCTCCTGATTGTTGTTTACTCACATTTTGACCTGAAATCGAAGATCTTGGACAAGAAAAAATGTGAAAGATAACTTGCATTGTGTAGCTAAACCAGCAAGAAAATAATCACTATTATTTTTAGCCCCACGGTGGGCGCCAAACTATTTACCGTTAAAATGGTAATAACAATTAAATTTGATTATGGGACTCTAAAAATATGTGATCTATTTTTATGCTAGTTGTTAAGCAGATGATGCTATGTGTGAGACTTAGAAACGAGATAAGGGTTAAGAATAAGTGATAACCAAACTGAAGATTAAATCGGGGCCTCGAACTTGTCGATTCGGGTCCTCGAAATCGATTTCGGAGCTTGGCTTGGGGCTATCGAAAGTGGTCGAAGTGACAAACAGTTATTATAAAATCAACGAAGGCTCTTTATGGCCAATGATAAGCAATAATTGATGGACAATAATGAAGATAGTAAATGGAAGCAATAATATCAAGAGAATATGTTAGAGAGCATAGAGAATGTTCTTGTATATTTCGTGTGGAGCAACTGAAGCAACAGGGGTTTACAAAATGACAAGGATCCCCTTTATATAAGAGAGGAATCCCAACATAGTACAAAATACATTAATGACAAAGAAGTGGAGATGGAACAGCTAGATGACACCATGATTCGGGTTTAGAGTAGTCCACTAAGCTTCGCCAGTCCTAGCTGAGTGCCTTGGGAACTCCACATTTCTACCATTATTATAATCATTACTATCTCGAGGTCAAGTATCGACGACCCTCGAGTGAGGTTACTCGGTTGTGGCCTCGAGACTTCGAGGTGATCTTCCGAAGTGCCTTAATAGCGAGAAATTGGGCCCTCCGATTTCACCGTATACAAAGGCTAAGTTTGACTTCGGTCAATATTTTATGAAAATGACCTTGGAATCAGGATTTGATGATTCCAATAGGTTTGTATGATGATTTCGGACTTGGGCGTACGTTCGGATCGGGTTTTGGATGACCCGGGAGCGTTTTGGCGCCTAATAGTGGAAGTTGGTTCTTTGAAGGTTTTGGAGTTCTTTAAATTTGGTTTGGAGTAGGTTTTGGTGGTATTGAGGTCAAAAAGTGATTCCAAGACCAAGAATACTTTCGTAATGTCATTTAAGACTAGCACGCAAAATTTGGTGTCATTCCGAGTAGTTTAAGTACGTTTTGGCGCATTGGGTGTAAATTGAAGAACTTAAATTTCATATTTTGATTCAGTTAGTTTGGGGTGTGATTCTTTGTTTTAATGTTGTTTTATGTGTTCCGAGGGTGCGGGCGAGTCTGTTTTATGATTTAAAACCTATTGGTATATTTGGACGGAGCCTCGGGGGCCCCGGATGCCATTCGGACGAGGCACAGAACTAATTTCGGGCTTGGAAGAATAGATGAAGCATAAGGTTTCTAGTGTAATTGTACCTGCAGAGGGCTAGCCGTAAGTGCGAGCTCGCACAAGCGATCCAAAAGGGCGCAGAAGCGGCCCAACATAGGCAGCCCAGAAATTGTAGATGCGGACAAGGTGGGCACAGGTGCGCGACTGCAGAAGCGGTCAAAGACCGCAGAAGCGGGAACAAGCACAGGTGCGGCTCGTATGCCGCAGGAGCGGCATCGTAGAAGCGAGCCATTTTTCCGCAAATGCGGATTTAGTCCAGCCAAGGGAGGACCACATCTCCGATGAGATTTCCACAGATGCAGAGCCGCAGGTGCGGCCAATGAACCGCAGAAGTGAAAATCTTAGAAGGCAGAACCTTCATTTAATGCGGGACTTAGACATTTTGGCTCATTTATTCCATTGTTGATAGAGAGGGATTTCATCTAACACTTTGAGGTAAGTAATTTCTACCAATTGTTAGTTAAATACATAGTTATGGGTAGATTATAACATGTAAATTAGTGAAAAATCATGGGTTTAGGTGAAAACCTAGAGTTTTGGTAAAAATAGGATTTAACCATGAAATTTGTTATGGAACTTAGTAAAAAATCATATATTTGAGTTCATGAGATTATGGGTAACAACTTTCTTCGAACCCAGGGGTAAATTTTTGGGATTCTTCAAATAGGAGTGAGAAATCACTTTGATAGTTAGGATATGATCTTTTGACCATGTATTGACTATTTTATATAACATTTGACTAGTTTCTAGTCGTTTGGCACCGAATTGAGGGTTTAAGACGAGGTAAGTCTCTTTTCTAATGTTGTAAGAAGGAACTAATCCCATAGGTGAAATTAATTAATATGTGCTTTTATTTATGGGGGCAACGTATGTACGAGGTGACGAGAGTCCGTGCGTAGCTACTATTTATGCTTATGTCCGGGTAGTTTTAGGATTACACCATGCTTTGTTGACACCATTATTTGGTTATGCTTATTTATTGCCTTGAATAGAGCAGAGGTTGAGGATTACAAGATTTTAAAAGTTTCTAGTTGAATTTATTGTTTTGGAAAGAATTGAGGGAAATTATGATAACTTGAGAAATCTATGTTCAACCACATCTCAAGTATATTCTGCGAGCGGGGTAAATTTCCACTACTCTCATGAGAGCGGGCCGTTTGCCTCGGTAGGTTAATAGATGCGTCTATGGTTCGTGTTGTTCGACCCTTGGTAGTGCACACAGTATATGTATATGTATATTTAGATCGGGTCGTACGTCCTCGGCATAATTCGTGCGTAATAATACTGGAAGCCCTATTATATTTTATATTGTTTCATTGGCTTGGGAGGTTAAATGGTTAAATGAGGGAAATGATTTGGTACTTGCTAATGGTGAAAGGAATGTTTATTTATTTCTTGTTTCGAGTTCTATTGTCAGTTATATATATCATGTTTAATTAGAATTTCATATATTATATTGTTCGCCCATAGTAAGTGACGAAGTCGACCCCTCGTTACTACTTCTTCGAGGTGAGACTAGATACTTACTGGGTACATATTGTTTATGTACTCACACTACACTTATGCCCTAAATGTGGAGGATCTGAGGCAGGTGCATCTGGGTATCAGTCTGACGCACATCCTTGACTACTCTGAGACTTTGCGGTGAGCTGCCTTCTGAGCCCATTTTACAGCAACCGAAGTCTTTCTTTTGCTTGTATTTCCTTTCTATTTCATTTTAGACACTAGTGTAGTATTCTTTTGTACATTCTAACTAGTAGCTCATATACTTGTGACACCAGGTCCTTGCACAAACTAGTAGACTTGTGATTTTGGTTTATTTCTATGGTTATGATTGCACTAAGTTGCTTTCGTCTTATTTATTTTAAATCTGCTATTTTTTAAATCTTTTAAATTAAGTAAGGCTTAATTACTTTGAAATCTATTAAAAAGGGAAATCACGTGGTTAATGCACGGTTGACTTGCCTAGCGGTGGTGCTAGGTGCCATCATGGCCTATAGGAGAAATTGGGTCGTGACAAAAATCCTGATAATGATAAAGACAAACACGTTGTGGAAATGGTGAGAATCCTAAGGAACAAAAAAGGCTATTATGGGCCATCTCTCGCAACAAGATCGGGCCATGATAGAGTTGAGGCAATCATTGTCAGGGGCGTCCAACAACGTGAATAGAAGAGGTCCAATTCCTCACGGTGCTCCCACAAACCAAACAGCACAAAGAGTTGATAACAACACCTCGAGGGGTGAGGTTGGCTTCGATGGGGCCAGGGGGAACGATAGTGGATCTGGTAATAACAATGAGAATGATCCCTTTAAAATCGAACTTATGCACTTCATAAGGGAAATAAATGCTCGAACGGACCAAATCCCCGGTGGGCCGCCAGTATTGAAAGGACTAGAATCAAAGAAATACACCCGATTGTTGTTCAAACGAAGTGCGCACCTGAGTTAATCCCAAAACGGTTCAAAATGCCAAACATGCTAAAATATGATGGAACCTCCCATCCTCATGAGCATATCACCACTTACACAGTGGTGGTGAACGGAAACAACTTAGCTCCGTAAGAGATTGAGTCAATCTTGCTGAAGAAGTTTGGGGAGACCCTCACGAAGACGGTCCTGACATGGTATTCACTTCTACCCGAGCACTCAATAGATTTCTTTAAGATTCTTGCAAATTCTTTTATCAAGGACCATGCCAGGGCAAAGAAGGTGCAGGCCCGAAAGGCTAATATATTCAGAATTACACAAGGAGAGTTCGAATCACTGCGGAGTTCGTGACCAGATGTCTGAAGGAATGGATGATGCTACCGGTCGTGCCCGATGAATGGGCAGCTGAGGCATTTACCAAAGGGCTGAACCCAAGGAGCTTTAATGCTTCCCAGAAACTGGAAAAAAGTTTGCTCGAGTTCCAGGAAACAACATGGGCAAATGTCCACAGCCGATATGAATCAAAGATAAGAATAGAGGATGACCAACTCGATTTTCCGACATCAACCAAGGGTCAGCACCGAGAGAAGAATAAGCAAAAGTTGAAGGATCATTTTGACAAATATCGGCGGTATTCTAAAGGAGAATTTTTTCCCTGCAAAAGGGCTGAAGGACGCGGTAGAGGTTTTCGGTCGGTGCACAGGTTCGCTACCGATAGGAGAGTTGACCATTGCCCGAAAAATAGATTGTTGTAGGATAAAAAGGTATTTGATCCCAATTAGAGGGGTCCTAGTCTAGGGTGTGAGTATCATAGGACCAATGGCCACCGGACTAGGGGCTAATGAGATCTGTGCGAGGAGGAGAAACATTGCTGAAAAACTACCATCTCATAGAGTTCTTAAGCGTCCAGGATAAAAATAACTACGGCCGCAACCAGGATAATATGGAGCCCTAGAAGACGGGAGAAGATCCTCCTCATCTAATTATCAACATGATTTTCGGAGGGAACAAGATTAATTGTGTAACCTTTTCAACAGCTAAAAAGTCAAAGGTATCGATGACCCAGAGCAAAAGACTCCGAGAAGTTGTCGAGGATGATATCATCTTCATAGAGGAGGACGCCAATGGGCTCTTACTACCACACGATGGTGCCCGCGTAATTTCTCTTAATGTTTTAGATTTTAAAATTAAACGTGTTTTGGTGGACCCTGGGATTTTGGACAATATTATCCAATGAAGAGTGCTGGAACAAGCCAAGCTAACTAGAAGCATCATTCAGACCACAAAGATCCTAGTCGGGTTCAACCTAGCAAGTGTAAAAACCCGATGGGAGATCCTATTTCCCACGAACGATAAAGGGGTCATGAAGATGACCTTGTTTGAAGTAGACAGTGACATAGGTTATAACATTATACATGGAAGACCATGACTACACGAGATGAAGGTTGTATTATCAACATACCATCAACTTCTGAAATTCCCAAATCCGGAGGGAGTTAAACGAATAAGAGGAGATCAACCAGCGGCAAATGAGATAAACGCGATCTCGGTTTCAAGTAGTAAAGGGAAGGAACATGCAGCATAGCAATTACAGGGACCGATTCCTACTCCCAAGCTAAATGAAGTCGACAAAAGCGAATAGCCATCAGAATCCTACCAGGTACCAAGGTATTTCGATGTTCCAAAAGAAATGGACGCAACCAAATCCACGCCAGAAGAACTCGAATAAGTCGCATTGCTCGAGAAGCTCTTAGAGAGGAAGTTCAACTTGGGGACAAGATTAAACCCCGAGCTTAGGTCATGATTTATAGAACAACAACAACAACCCAGTATAATTCCACTAGTGGTGTCTGGTAGGTCATGATTTATAGAATTTTTTAAATTTAATGTTGATTGTTTCGCATGATCGCATGCGGATATGATAGGTATTCCGCTAGATGTGGGCTTGCTCAAGTTTAGCCTGGATCCTAGCATCCCTTCAATAAGGTAGAAGAAATGCCCTATTATCGAGGTTAGAGATAGGTTTGTCAAAGAAGAGGTAACTCGATTTCTTGATATCGGTTCAATATGGGAGGTAAAGTATCCGGCTGGCTAGCTAACGTACTAGTATTTCCAAAAAAGAACAATAGATTTTGCATGTGCGTAGATTATAAGGATCCAAATAAGGTGTGCCCGAAAGACCCGTTCCCATTGCCAAACATTGATTGAATGATTGATGCAAAGGCCGGGCACGAGTTGATAAGTTTCCTTAATGCCTACTCCGGGTATGACCAGATTAAAATGAACCTAAAGGATCAGGAAAAGACTTCGTTCAAAACAAACTTTGGCATATATTGCTACAATGTGATGCCTTTCGGGCTTAAGAACGCCGGAGCTGATTATCAGAGGCTTGTGAACAAAATGTTCGAAAAGAAAATAGGGAAAATGATGGAAGTTTACATAGATGATATGCTGATTAAGTCTTTGAATGCGAGTGATCATCTGAAGCACCTCCAAGAAACCTTTGACATCCTAAGGAAGCACAACAAGAAGCTTAACCCTAAAACGTGCGCATTCAGAGTCACATCCAAAAGGTTTTAGGATTTCCTGGTGTCACAAAAGGGGGATCGAGGTCAATCTCGATAAAATGAAAGCCATCAAGGACATCTCCGACCATCTATCAAATGTGAAAGAGGTTCAGAGGCTAACTGGAAGACTGAGCTTTAAGCGGGTTCATTTACCGGTCTTTAGAAAAATGCCATCACTTCTTCTAGCTCCTGAAAAAGAAGAACAACTTTGAATGGACTCTGGAATGTCAGTAGGCATTGAAAATTTTGAAAAAGTGTTTATCAAGCACTCTGTTACTATTGAAACCAGAGGAAGGAGAACAATTCCTAATTTACTTAGCATTCTCGGAGGTAGCGGTAAGTGTCATTTTAGTCTGCGAAGACGAAGTACGCAATCTCCTATCTATTATGTTCGTAAAAATTTAACGGGAGCAAACACTCACTACCCACACCTCGAAAATCTGGCCTTAGCTCTCGCAGTCACCGCTAAAAACCTTAGGCATTATTTTAAATGCCACTGATAGCCGTGGTGAAAACTTTTCCCCTACGAAATATCCTTCCAAACTTGAATTGTCAGTTTGTTTGGCTAAATGGGCGGTCGAAATGAGTGAATTTTACATAGAGTAAAAACCTAAGACTGCGATTAAATCGCAAGTTTTGGCCGACTTTGTGGCCGATTCAGTCCCAGACTGCTATCTTTGGCCACAAAGATACGGTTTTGGTTTCGGAAACAACATTAGGAGTTTCGACCTTGTTCACAGATGGAGCTTCTAATGTGAAAAGGTATGAGCTCGAGGTAATACTAATTATGCCCTTGGGAGAAACCCTGAAGCAAGCCATAAGAATTGTTCCCTTGATTAACAATGAAGCAAAGTATGAGGTTTTAATTGCAGTACTTGAATTGGCCCAGGGACTAGACTCTGAAATCATTGAAATCAAATGTGATTCCTAACTGGTAGTAAATCAGGTATACGGGATTTTTGACACTAAAGAGGAACACATGCAACAATATGTAGTGAAAGTCTACAATCTGCTCGCATGGCTCAGGGAATGGACAATCACCCATACCCTGAGGAAGAAAACGCAGAAGCAGACGCACTGGACAATCTGGGCTGGTCCACGAAAATGAAGGGATCAGACTTTGGTACTATCCTATAGCTCATGCACTCAGTATTGGATGTGGACAATTATTATTAGTTAAAAGCGACCAATTTAGTCTAGGGTCGGAGAATTAAGATTATCGACTATCTTGAACAAGCCAAACTACTCGAAGATTAAAGTCATCCCAGGTACTTTGCACCAAAGCAACTTGTTACAACTTTTAAGGAAGCAAGTTGTATAGAAAGTCTTTCTAAGGCCCGTTGGCCCGATTCTTAGGATCCTCCAAGGCTAATTACATCATGAGAAAAGTTCATGAATGAATCTGTGGAAATCACTCGGGTGCGGAATCATTAGAACTAAAGTTAATTAGGGAAGGATACTATTGGCCGCAGATGGAACAAGATGCTAAGATATTTGCTTAGAAATGTGACAATTGTCAACACCACGCATCATTGGTGCATCAACCGGTAGCTCCCGGTAAGGTAATATTTCTTCTCATTTTAATTGATTACTTCTTTAAGTGGGTTTAACCAGATCCTTACAGAAGATCGGCGAGTGCGAAGTGGTCGATTTCCTATAGGAGAACATAGTTTGCAGGTTTGGAATACCAAAGGAAATAGCCTGCGAAAACACACCACAATTTATAGGCGCAAAGGTCACAAAATTCCTTGAATACATGGAAATCAAAAGAATCACATATTCGCCATACCACCCGAGCGCAAATGGCCAAGCGGAATCGATAAATAAGGTGATTATTCAAAATCTCAAAAAGAGATTGGAAGCAGCCAAAGGCAAATGGCCCAAAGAGTTATCGGGAGTGCTTTGGGCATACCGAACGACGTCCAAGTCAAGCACTTGAGAGGCAACTTTATCTCTCTTATATGGAGCAAAATCCCTAATCCTGGTGGAGGTGGGAGAACCTATCATGAGATACATCCGGGTAGACGAAGAACCAAACAACGAAGCATAGCTGGTTAGATTGGAGCTACTTGACAAATGCATGGACTTGGCACATATAGGATGGTGGCCTAGAAACAAAGAATGGAAATATACTATAATCGAAGAGACAATCTCCATTATTTCAAAGTGGGAGACTTGGTTTTAAGAAAAGCGACTCAAAACACTCGAGAGCTCAATGTGGGGAAGCTGGGTCCGATGTGGGAAAGCCCCTATCTGGTTTCAGCTGTCGACGAGAAAGGATCATATGAACTGGAAAATCAAAACAGAGTAAAATTGCCAAGCAACTGGAATGTGGCACATTTCAAAAGGTACTATTGTTGATGAGCACCTCCTATACTAAAAGTATTGCTGCACTCTTTTTTCCTTCGTCCAGTTTTATCCTAGTTGGGTTTTTCTGGCAAGGTTTTTAACAAGGCAGCAAGGGAAAGCATACTACGAAGGAAATGCCATCAATAGAAAGAAGACCTTTAAACGACAAGGCATGGAAATAACAAACCACTCAGTATGGTTATATAGTCTTTGGCTCGATAACAACGTTCCTAACGAGAAACAAAGATTGATATCAGTCCAAAAACTATCTAATTGTTCATGAGTGACACTAGGAGGGTGGTGCTGAAATAATCTTTGGCTTGATAGTAAATTTCCTAACAAGCAATGAAGCTTGATTTTAGATTAAAGATTATCCAACCATTCACTAGTAGAATCTTTAAAGGAGTAGGAGCACTGAGGGGTGGGGGATGATATGAGAATACAACAACCTGATTGCCAGAGAAACTAGGACTAGGAAATTTGGTAACAAGAATATATCACCGGGATAGGGGACTACACGGCCAGCCCCGCAGAAATAACTTGTACAAATTAGCCACAAGTAATGGAAATTTCTTTTCAACACATCGAATGCTTGTGCACTTTCGAAATGGGAAGAATAAAGTAAAGTCCTTATATTTTTATATTGTTTCTTGGCCAAACGATGAATCAGTTTTATCATTTGAAAGTTAATCAAGTACTTCAAATGCTAGTGCCAGAATGAACACGAGACGTCCTCTTCAAGAGAACCGTAAACATAATAGGGCTCTCTCTTATGAAACCCTGACAGTAAAGTGTTGGTTCTAAAAGAATTTATGCTCAGAACAAAAATGCTATCGGGGAAAAATACACCCAAAGCCTTGCATAATTAGACACAAAAAGTAAACTTTGTGCAATGCTTAAATAAAAAGCACTTTTACATAACAAATGTGCCAAGTAGCACAAACACAAGGGTATAATACGAAAACAACAAAAGAAAAGGAAAGCAAAAAATTAAACTACTGCAACCCTAGAACTCGGGGGAAGAGAAGCATCAGCTCTCCAGGAGAAGTAGGTAGATCTGCCGCCAACTCGAGATCTTGACCATCATAATTATCATCTTCTAGTTCCTCCTTAGTTCCCGCAAACTTGGGACCTGAACCAAAAGATTCAATTGTATTGGGTCGAGTCGTGAGGCACCTTCAGGCAGTTGACTCTAGCTCTCGGGCCTTGGCGATCTCGACATCAAAATCAATGTCACCCTCGTTGGCCTCTTCTAAGATTTTTCTCCTCATACTATACATAGAATATGTTTTCACAATAGTAAGGGAATTCGCTCGGTGCCGGAGCTCAGATTTAGGCCGATCAACCTCGGTTGAGAGGCTATCCCACTCAGATTTTGTGGCCTTAAGACTATGATCAAGGCTACATATAGTGAAAATATGAACTTTAATGTGTTCCATGACCTTCTTATACTTATCCTCCATATGGGCATGCTTCTCCACAACAGCAACTGCCTCTTCAACTTTGGAGTTCAAAGGTGCCTCAAAATTATTCAATCTCTTAGTAGAGGCAACCTCGCTCTCGTCAGCAACAAATACAACATTTTTGACCTCAACCCATTTAGCCTTGGCTTCTTGGAATTTTACATTTAACTAGGAGGCTTCTTGGCTAAGGGCCATTACATTTTGCTCGCTCTGCTGCAACCGAGTCTCCAACTCACTGGTTTCGGTAGCTTGTGATTTTCTAGTGCCAGGAGGCGAGAAACAACTTGGTCCCGCTCAACCAAGAGTTGATCCTGGTCAGACGTGAGTCTTTCATTATTGAGGATCAACTTCTGAAGGCCCTCGAAAGAAAGTGAGTTAGTCTGCAAAGCAAAGACTCAAATCGAAAATCCTATCATAACAAGACAAGAAGAAATAGTAAAAGGAACAAATATCATATTGTTGTTGCGTTTGTGCATGGCATTCTTTACCATACACTCTCCCAAAAGAGAGTGTATTTTCTTCTTATCTTTCTCTGAAGCTAAGGGCTTTAGATAATTGGCAAGTTCCACCGGCTGGAACAGCAGGTGGCACTTGCTAGAGACTTAGAGAGAGACGCTCCTCCTCCTTTGAGGATCCGAAGAAGGGGCGAATAGTTGCACCCCAAATTATCATGGTCTAGGGACTAGGGAGAAGGGACATCTTCCAATCGGGTGTTTGTGGCCGGTATGGGTGATGTAGTAAATGTTGGTGATGAAGGCATGATCGGTGTGAAAGGACATAAAGCTGATGGTGTTATGGGATGAGAAGAAACTGCGGCAAAGGCAGTGCTGGTTATAGGTTGCTTATCAACCGAAGATGGAAGAGGTCCGATACTCAGCCTCATAGTACCGGGAACAGTAGTTGAGACTGGAAATGGAGAATTGGCATTCTCCACTAAGTCAACTCTCCCTAGAGTGCTGGGCATCATCCTTAATTTGGGTTATAAACTCTTCAGATTGAGCAGTCTGTTGAGCTAAAGAAGATCGTTGCCTCCTTCTTAGGGAATTTCCTTCATCACTGGCTTACCTGTCATCATCAATTACCGCAGTGACTACGGCTAGATCAGTCGTAGCTTTTTTTTACCCTTTTATTCTTTCCCTCAGTCGAGGAAGAACGTTGCCTTTTTGGTCGCGTGATCGGCCGGGGACTCGGAGAGGAAACACTTATACCGGAGGTAGATCTGGTGGCGCCTGTTCGAGTGAAGGCCTCCTTCAGTAACCTCGTAGCCTCTATATGATCAGCCAAAACATCTTCCTCAAGGATAGAAACAGAACCCTGCAGGAGACCTGAATCCAACAGATAAAAAAGAATTTAACCAATTTTCACAAAAATGAGATAAAGACAAGATTAGTTTCGCGAATCAATTTACCATGATTTGTGGCCTTCCACCTATATTTGGGGGCTAGTTCTTTTCACCGGCGGGACTCAAGTGTGGTAATATCTAGAATCTTCTTGACCCACTAGTCTAAGACTTCAACCCTTGGTGGTGTCCACCGAGTTGGTGAAATAATGAAGTGGGAAAGATCAGTAAGCAACTTAAAACAACCTTTAATCAGAGAAAAGACAATTTAGGAAAAGGTGTAGTTGTGGCTGGGATGATACCCTTATAGAAATAACTATGAACCACTCCATCCATCCATGGTCGAGGTCGTCATCCATGCAGGTGAGCAAAGCATAGTGGACATGATTGCTAAATTTTATTACTCCCCCACAGAAAATCTTCGAGGAGTATAGGTTCATCATGTGAGCTAGGGAGATCTCTTCCCCCGTCTTGTGGCACAACCGTCGTAGACAATCTAATGTCCTTCACACAAAGGGGCCATTTTTTCCAAGTAGACTTGATACCGGTGGCAGAACTCTAGGATTATGGGGTCAAGTCCCTCGCTCAATGATAATGAGCCTAAAGTAAAGGGGTACGTGTAAACGTACGTAAATCTCTTCTTAGGGAAGGTTACTCGCTCCACTAGATCAGGAGTGATGATGTTTAGGTCATGGCAACCACATTCCTCCTTTATAGGAGGAATGCTAGAAGGATGGATGGAAGAAGGGTACACACCAACAACCCATGTATGAGAACTTGTGGAAGGAAACTTCTCTTCGAAGTCCTTGGTTGTACTGAGCCTTTTGGAATGATGGTGCTCATCGTAGGAGAGGCAGCATCATCCGTGCTTTTTTTGTTTTCAGATAATGTGAGTTCTTAGGGGAGGAGGCCATAGTTAGCAGGAGGTAATAAGAGTTCTTTGAAAAAGAAGTTTGAAGAAGAGTGAAATCAATAAAGAGTTGAATACAAAGAATTTGAGAGATTTTTGAAAATCTATGAATCGTAAATGAAGAAGAATTAGGCATATAAGTAAAGGAATATGCGGCTAAAATTGTGTTTGTTATTACCTCGAGAACAAGCAAAAGTATTGCTAAATTATGGATTGACGCGTGTTTGGGGAATTAAATGTAGAGATATGTGTGTCTAATCAATCATCAGAAACTTTTCAGAAGGATCAGAAGATTTTCTGCTAAGAAAGGTATCTTCACCAACTTTCCGATGACACAAAGATGTGCCACCGGAATGCAAGGGGACTATCTGTAGAGGGTAACATCAGTTTGTATTAAATACTCAAATAATAGAGCGACACATGGAACTGGAGACAGATGGGAAGTGAGGTAAGTGGAAACCAAGACCGGAGACAGCAGTTTCGGTTGGCACCGGGTAGACCCCGAAAAGTCAAACTTGGTTAACTCTTCCAATTTAAAGCTTCCTAGTTGAGAATCACTCTACCAAATCAATCCTGAATCACCTGAAATACCAAAATTAATTATTCATACAAGTGATTATACATCATATGAAGCTACTCAAGACTTCAAACAGCTGAACGAAGTACAAATGCTCAAAACGATCGGCTGGGTCGTTATATTTGGTCTTCTTTAGGAACTTCTTTTTAGTAGTCTTGACCAAAACCATTTGCGAACTGAATTTTATCGCTCTTTTAGTTGTTGTTCTCATAGTATTTTGTACAGTACTACTTCTACAAACATTGCAAGGTCTCCATTAAATAGTGCACCTAAGCAGTCAACAATAATAAATTGTTAAATATAAAGTGTAAGATAGTCATAAATAACTTTAGAATTAGCACGTTAAATATTTCCACCAAGTTTCTTACTAATTTCATATGAATGACTTCAACAAAGATGTGCTTTATCAAAATATCTGTTGAACTCCAAGTGCATGTGGCTACATAAGGGTGGTGTGTATATTAATGTGCATGCGGTGAGATAAGGGGGCTTATGCGCGTGTTGCTAGTAAAAGAAAATACATCATTGTAAATTACATAAAATTTAGCTCATAATAATCATTTATGCATTGCCTTATCTAACATTAAGTTATTTACAAATTAGTTAAATCTGATCACCAACATTACAATGTTGAATGTCACGACCCAAAATCTCAACCTGTCGTGATGGCACCTAACACATACTAGGCAAGATGACAATCACATAATAACTATGCATTTGGATTAAAAACATGATTAAATAAGTTCAATAGTGAAAAATCTCATAAATAACTGTAAGAACAACTACAACTCAACTACAACAAATCCCAAAATCTTAGTATCACCGAGTACATGAGCTACTAAGGGTCAACATAATTTGAGAATCTAGTGCAACTGTCTGAGAAAAAAGATGGAACAATGCTCAAATAAAATTAAAGGAAGGAGAGTGAAGGTCTACGAGCATCATAACAGCTTCCTCGAAGTTTCCGACCAAGTACAAGCACCACTCTAGCAATTACCACGTTCAGATGTACCTAGATCTGCAGACGAAGTGCATAGTATAGTATGAGTACAACCGGCCCAATGTACTCTATAAGTAACAGGATTAACCTTGGGCTGAAAGCAATGACGAGCTCAGAAAGATACAGTCTGAATCGAAATAATGACAACGCAAATATAACAAGATAATGACCATAATAACTCAGAGAACTTCCATATTCAGCTTGTACACAATACATAAATTTAGGCATTCTTTCACGTTCAACAATTTAAGCACAACACAGATAAAATATGCCAAGTATAGCTAGAATGAGGAATGTTACACCTCTATGACTACATGTCAAATATGCATGTCAAATGTAATGCATCACAGTGATAATCCTAGGTACTCACACTCTTAGAGTACTCAATTTATCTGTCTCATCGCACATAATTACTCAGCACTGTATAGTACCTGCGCTCACTGCTAGTATGTCATACTCCGGAGGGGCATATCCTGCCCAAGCGCTAATATAAAACCAATATGGCCTGCTACGGTGTGCAGCCCGATTCTATTGTTGACCGTGAAAATGGTAGTAATAATTAAATTTACTAATGGGACTCTAAAAATACGTGATCTATTTTATGTTAGTTGTTAAAGCAGTCGATGCTAGGCGTATGAAGATAAGAGATGAAATACAAGCTAAAATAGAACTATGATCGAACCGAGAGATCTGTTACTCTGGCCTCGAACTGGTCGGTGAGGGGCCTCGAGGTCGATGCCTAGGCTCGAGCTTGAGCTACCGGGGGTAACCATGAAGGGAATAACAGTTAGGATATAATTAAAAGGAGTCTCTTTATGGCCAATATCAAGCAATAAATGAAGAACAAGTATGAAAGAAAAAAATGAGAGAGGTAGTCTCGAGCGTGTAAGTTAGAGAGAAAAGAGAGAGAGAGTTGTTATTAATCTTATGTAGAATGGTTGGATCAACAGAAGCCCCTTACAAAGTGGTGAGGATTCCCTTTATATAGGAGGGGAAATACAACATAGTACAAAATGTATTAATTGTAAAAATACAGAGATGGGACAACTAGACATGATATTAGACTCTACTGGTGCTATCTGATCGCCTCGGGAATTTCCTACCCTTGGGATCATCGTTGGGTCGAGCGTAAATGAAACTTGAGGGAGAGAAATTGACCGCAACCCTACAGCCTCGAGACATCGATATGACTCCCTGAAAATACCTTAATGGCCAGAAATCGGACCCTTCGATTTCACCGTATACAGATAGTTTTCGCGTTTCCTGGAGTGAAGTAATAGGAAATGATTTTGAGCCATAATTCCGAGGACATCATTGTCGTGACGTTAATCGATAAGAGCATTAAATGCCATGTTCCAGAAAACTGTGCAAAGGTCACCGTCAAATGTGATAATCGAGGAACCCACGAACTGCCATCGGCTCGTCCTTTCCACTGCCCAAACAGTTCATATAAATGCATCGACTGTTTGATACTTCTTACTTTCACCCCATCTCCAAATTCACGAGTCAGAACCCATTGTCTTTTATACTCTTTCATCTTTTTCTAGAGAAATTTTTACCATTAATATGGCTAGGACTTCCAGAACGGTTCCTCGGCGGAACGAAGTTGCATCATCATCTCGATCGTCTAAAGAGAAAGCTAGAGCGATTCCTTCCTTGAAACAGTGTACCCCACTAATCTCGATATGTTAAAGGATTGTAACATCGATGCCACTTCATCCATATCGGGTCGGTGTGAGCACGTGTCTCGATACATTAGCGACGTGACCAACATACAAATGGTGAGGACACACTGCCGATGGAACGAGGCAGTGAAGGTGGAGATTCCTGGTGCTAATAAGAATATAACGGACCATAAGGCTAGCTTTTTTTACGTGTATACCAACCCGTTCACCTTGGGCCCTGACAATTCTTCTGAATCTTCTCCCCCGGAGATAGACCTAGTCATCCTTGACTTCTGTGATAAGTACCAAGTGACGCTTGGTCAGATCTATCCTTCTTTCTGGAGGATAGTATTTATGCTCCGCCATTTCACTGAAGGGTTTAGGGGTGAGACCTTTACCCTCAATCATTTGATTAGGATGTATAGCCCTCGATTTTATCAAGGTTTGATCAGGCTGCATCACCGGTCCAAGAAATCATCTTTCTCAAGAATCGATGAGGGAAAGGATCGAGGGTGGATGAGCAGATTTGTCCGGGTAAAGACCTCAGATATCATCCCGGCCCGGAGAATGCCCTTTCAGAGAGATGGAACACACAACGTAAGCAATTTTCTCTTAACCACTTTTTACTATTTCCATTTGAAATAACGACCTCTCTGCACTTCCTGCAGCCGTTGCTTGGTACCCCGAGGTGGTTCTGGATTTGTCAAGATGGATCGAGCGGTTAGACAAGGCGTTCTTGTATCTCGTTTGGTCTTGGACCGACCTGGCCAAGGAGCGATGGGTGACCAAGAACCATGGTAGAGTTTCTTTACCGCCTACGCCTCGTATTTGTGTTTCTACCTGCACCCTTAGTGATGATATCTTGCGGTTACTGTGCATGTGCAGTTCTTGGAGAGAATATGCAGATGAGACCGCCCCCTAGCAGCGAAGTGGAGGCTTCGGAGCCTGGTAAGGGCAAAAAGAGAAAGGCAAGGCAACTGTTACCCTTCCTATGGCAAAGAAACCCAGGTCACTCGAGCATCGAACCACTGTTGGGACCTCTACTTCGACTTCAGGGGCAAATACCGACACCGAGGAAGAGGATGATGATGAATGCCAGCTAGCACGGAGGATAAGGTCGAATGCGAGAGCCCCATAGGTGCCTCGATCAGAGGCTGTTGGGTCCGGAATGGATGACTCCGATCGATATCGTGAACCGGAGACCCTTGAAAAGGGTGTTAATGCAGCCTCAAATCGCACAACTAGGTTCGACATAGTTTCTGTTGGGGGCACCGCTGCTATTGATCATGGAGATTTTCAAGAGTATGGGTTTCCTTTTGGAGAAATCGGCAATATGGGTGATTTCATCTCATGCTTTTAGGTCTCGTTGGGGGATCTGGGTGATACTCAAGTTGTGAACGCCGCCAAAGTGGTAATTCCTCTCAAGGGAGAAGCTCACTCGCAAATATCGTCAAGGCGGCGGAGGGGTCCTTGTAGCAGGTGCTATCTATTTCCTGTATATTTCTTTAATTCTTGGGTCGGGTTATTCGTTTTCCTAACTATTCCACTATGTCGCAGTGTAAGGATATGTATGATCACGCCCTCTTTATGCTACACGAGGAGCTTTCTTACCATGATAAAGAGTGTAAAAAGCTTACCTCGATGTTGCGAGATTTGAAGGCTCATTCTGCCCGAGGAGAGAAGGAATTAGGAGAGCTCTGAGCTACCCTGGAGAGAGCGCTCCAGGAAATGGTTGGCCTTGCTACGCAGGTATTTCGCCCTGCTTGTACCCGACCTTTACTCTCGTATTCCGACATAAATTAGCTCATCTTTCTTTCATAGGTCGAGCAAAATGGTCCGCTGATTAGCTAGCTGAACATGGAGATCTCCGGGCCGAGGAAGAGGAATGAAGTAGCGACTGGGTAGTTGGCGACATCTAAGGATCATCTCAAGGATGCTCGCAAGGAGGTTGCTGCTTTGGTCGTGGCTAAGTCCGAGGTTGAACGAAACGCTGCCACTTATCTGGAGGATGCATCCACTACGCATAAAATAGCTCGTGACATATCGATAGCAGCCGAGAAGAAGCTAAATCGAGCTATTAACCTTACTAAGGCGGAGGCGAGGAGAGAGACCTTGGAGGAGATCGGAGCCAGAGGTGTCGACCTGTCAGCTTATCTTGAGGAAGCCCGCAAATTAGAGAGAGAGCTAGCACTTTTAATTGCTCCTAATGGGGGAAGATAGTAGTTATGAGGAGTAGCCCTCAAGTTGTTTTGTATCCCCTTATTTTCCATTTGTATGCATCTCCCAGGGGATAGATTTTGTAAAGATGTCTTTTGTGGATACGTTTTTGGCAATGTAAAAAAAAGGCTTTCCTCCTTTTAGCTTTTTTCAGTCTTTCCTTTTTTGTTCCTTTGCTTTCGCAAATTGACTTTCGACCTTTGACGCTGACCCTTCAAAATCCGTTCTTGGAGTGACCAGGATCCTCAAACTGGGCTATGCCTGAGGTTAAATTGACAGCTTATATCGGACCGGTGTTGGTGAAATCGGGGAGCCCTCGAGGCCTCGCAGTTTTTTTTATGTTCTGCAAGGTAACAATATTTGTTTGATCAGGTAAAGAGGGGCCCGGGGTGATTCCACCGGTATGTTTCCTTAGGAGAGTGTGGCATCAATGCATCCAGAATTAATTGACCTTTTTTGGTAGGCGGGTAGTTGCTGCTTTGCCCTTATATATTCATTCATCCGCCTTTCCAATGGTGATTTTGCTATTTTGATAAACTATCTCTTCCGTAGAGCCTGGTTCTTTGTTCTAGTACTTCCACTCCCTAATTCAAACATTTTTTGGTTAGACCCTCATCTTTCCCCTCCTATTCTACCGTAGCTATGACTGCTACGTCGACGTCCGATCGTCAGGTGGAGGGGAGTTCTTCATGTGTTCTGCATTCGGTTGGTGCCAACGGCTCACCTCCGATGTCACGTGAGCGAGACTCGGGGTGCCCTGCCTCGAGGGGAGTTGTCACGCTGGGGAGACCTCCCAATGTTCTGGGGCGCCGGGAGCACGTGTCGAGGAGCATTTCATCAGTGAAAGAGGAAAACCTTGAAATGATCAGAAAAGATTGCGAATTTGGAGAAGGCGTGGTATTGCAAGTATGTAGAGGGGATTTTGAGCATATGCACGCATGTTAATGCACCGGTTTCCCCCGATCGGCTCATGCTTGATTTTTGTCGGAGATATCAGGTTACACTAGCGCAGGCTCATCCCTTCCTTTGGAAAATAGTGCGGGCGATGAGATATTTCGCCAATAAGGCCAGGATAGAGTACCCTTAGCCATCTCGTGAGGTTATATCAGCCACTCTGTTATCGAGGTTTGATTGTTATTCAGCGTCGATCCACTCGAGCTCCTGTCGTCTGTAGCGAGGAGGATGAGGACCGTGAATGGATGAATCGATTTGTTCAGATTCGAACGATCGATGTAATTCCTAGACATTTTTTTCCATTTCCTGAGATATGGAACTCCACACGTAAGTGTCTTATCTAAACTATCATCATTTTGACCGGAGGCAGGCTCTGTAATGACATCTTTCAGTTCCATATTTGTTGCAACTCATTGGTCATCGAACGAGGTCCCCGATTTAGCCGAGTGGTCTCGTAAGCTAGTAGCTTGCTCGATTTATGATAGGTGTCAATGGCGAGATCTATCCAAAGGGAGATAGGAGGCGAAGCATCAGGGTATGTGTCCAGCGCTTTGCTTCCTAGAAAATGGCATTTTTCTTGCCAACTTATTTAACTCAACTGTCGCAGGTGCTAGGGTTCTTTTGAAATGAGGTCGTGTCCTCCGGGGGAGGAGGAGAAATTGCTAGCCTCGGGGTCGAGGAGTGATGACAAACGAAAAGATGCTCTAGGGTTCGAAAAGGCTTGTAATGAGGAGACTCCTTCTCAACAGTCAGGAGAAGCGGTTCAGTCAATCGTCCACCTTCTAAAGGCGGTACACCATCGAATGTTACTTTGTCCTTCGGCGAGTCTCAGCGGCTTGGCCTCATGGTGAGTTTTGACTGCTATAAGATGTTTTTCAACCCCGTGCCTTTCTTTCTCCCCCCTTTTTTTATTTAGATTTCTTTCATAGGCCTTTGACAGGCTTAAATCCGAGCTGCTTCGTAGTGAGGCCCCGTTGCGGGAAGCTTTGGATAGGGAGAAATCCCTTAAGCTTCTTTGTGCGGAAAAGGAAAAAGAGCTGGTTTCCCTGCGACATGAGGTGGACCGGAGCCAGAGCCGTGGGATCTGCCTGGAGAAATAGGTACCCTGTATTTCACGCTGCTTGCACTCCCTCTTTACCTTGGCGTCTTGATGTTTTGATATTTTAGTTGGAGGACAAGGCGGAGGAGCTGGGACAGCTCTGGGGCGAGGTTGGTCGAGCAAAACGTGAATTCAACAAGCTACAGGCGCATGTTAGTGCCCATTTTATGGCTAAAGAGAGTGCTCTATCCATGGTTTCTGCTCTTGAGGCGTAAATCAAGACCATTCGCGCGAATGATTCTGCTCGGGCGAATATGATCGTAAGGCTTTCTTCTGAGCTTTCGAAGGCGAAGACCCAGGTGATGAATGTCCGGGCCGAGGTTCTGATGAGCAATACTAGGTCGGGACAAAAAGTGGCGGCCTATTCAAAGAGTGTTGTCGTTGCTAAAGCTGAATTAGAGAGAGCCCTTGATCGTGTAAGCAATAGCAAGGAGTGCAGATCCCGGAGGGAAGTCCTTGAGGAGATTCATGCTAGGGGCTTCGATCTCTCGGGGGAGATCGAGCAAGACAAAAGGGAGGAGTATGCTGCCAAGTTCCTTCTGTCTGATGCTGAAGAGGCGAAGATGGGACCGCCGGGCCATAGTTGCTGAGGGGGGAATGTTTATTTCCTACCTCGTTCTTGTGTTTATAGCTTTCATAATATATTGTAGACAGAGCTTGCGTTTCACCGCCTATATGTAAAAAAAGGGGAACCCCACAATTTGTGCCTTCTATATTTTTGTTTGCCAAGATCTCAATCGGGTCGATTCGACCTTTGAATTAGTAGGAATCTCTGAACCCGCAATACGGCCCTGATGTTTGTTAGGCTGGCGACAGCGGCTTTTATCTTTTGCCCTTGGGTGTACACATTTTAACTGTATTGGGTTCAGTCTCCGAGTCAGGCTTCAACTCGAGCTCAATCGACCCTCAAGTTTTACATCTGCATGGGCTGGTAACAATGGCTCTTATGCCTTGGGTCAAAGAGACCTTTTATGTATGTGGCCTAAGGCTCATGAAGCTGGTGGCGATGGCTCTTACGCTTTTGCCCTTTGCATGTATAGTTAACTATTTTGGATCCGATCTCCGAATCGGGTTACGGCTAGAGCTCACTTTGACCATCAAGCTTTCAAATTTTTAAGCTGGAGATAATGGCTCTTACGCTTTTGGTCATTGCGACCGTTTAGTGTGTGGCCTGGAGGCTCGTTTGGCTGGCGAC
This sequence comes from Nicotiana tabacum, assembly GCF_000715075.1. Taxonomy (NCBI): domain Eukaryota; kingdom Viridiplantae; phylum Streptophyta; class Magnoliopsida; order Solanales; family Solanaceae; genus Nicotiana; species Nicotiana tabacum. The sequence continues at coordinate 16,057,502 of NC_134085.1, forward strand.
AATGGCTCTTACGCTTTTGCCCTTAGGCATGTATAGTTAACTATTTTGGATCCGATCTCCGAATCGGGTTACGACTCAAGCTCACTTTGACCCTCAAGCTTTCAAATTTTTAAGATGGCGACAGTGGCTCTTATGCTTTTGGTCATTACGACTGTTTAGTGTATGGCCCTGATGGTCGCTTGGCTGGCGACAATGGCTCTTACGCTTTTGCCCTTGGGCATATGTAGGCTTTGTTTTCCTCTCGTTAAGGACTTTTTGAAATGATTTTTCCTGACCCGTCGTTGGTTCGGGAAGAACCTCGATTTCAAGTCATTTGTGGTGATGTTCGAGCACCTCGAAAGGTTTAGCTCGTAGGCTGAGTATCTCGAAGCCTTATGATTTGGAACTAAGATGGTCGAAGCTCGTTTGCCTATTGAGGGTAGCCTATTTTAATCGGTTCTTTTCGAAGTAGATTTGAAGTAATGGCCTATGATTTTGAAGCGACGGTCGGTCATCCCCGAGTCACGTTAATTTGGCTGGTACAGCCATATTGACCGTAGTTATTTATGTTTGGCTGGAGCCATTTGTGATCCCAAGTGTGGTAGTTTAGGCATCTACATCGCAGAACTTCATGATCGAGTTTTATGCTTGTAGTAAGGTCTTACAAAATTTTCATGCCTGTTGAGGTCTTACAACTTTTTTCATGCCTTTTGAGGTCTTACAGCTCTTTTCATGCCTGTTGAGGTCCTACAGCTTTTTTCATGCCTGTTGAGGTCTTATAGTTTTTTCATGCCTGTTGAGGTCTTACAGTTTTTCCATGCCTGTTGAGGTCTTACAGTTTTTTGTTGGTATGTAAAATAGATCTTGCTAGACCAAGTTTTCCCGCTCGGGGTCTTATAGCCTTGGTTGTTTTAGTGAATGGCGATTGGTGATAGTCTCCGAGTCATCGAGTTTGCTTAGGCTTAAAGGTCGTTACTCGTGAGCTCGGAATTGCCTCATTGAGGACTTATGAGCATGGAGTTCAAACCATGAGGCCATACGGGTATCAAATTGTTAACGCTAGTCTTCGAGTATTTCGGGACATAGTCGATGGAGGGATCCTTGATGTGAACATGCTGAATTTTCTTTAGAGTATGAGATGCTTTTGGCGAAAGATATTCTTTGATTGTTTGGCGTAAATACATGTCATTGTGTTGCCGTAAGCCCGACTTATGCGGACACGGTTCGTTCAACCCTTTGGCCCGGTACATCATTTCCTATTGGAACCTCGTTTGTCATTTTCTGGTGCAGGGTTGATTGCGAAGGAAACCCTGTAAGCTTGTTGAGTCCTTCTTAGGTAGCGCGTGGATGTTGCCTCGTTAAAAACCTTGACGACAAAAACCCATTTCGGGATAAAAACCCGGTCGAAGGAAAAGAGTGTAACGGGTGCTTTGAAACCTCAGGACCCCTCGAGCCGGAGATACCTTAGGGGCGATGGAGCTCTTGGGTTTCGGCGTTCGTTTGGCGGATGCGATGTGGTCCTTTATTTCAATACGATTGAGGGCGTGCATCAAAAAATTGTGTGGATGACGTGTTGGGGCCCGTCTGCTTTGTTCTTTTTGGTTGTTTCTCTTTCTCGGGACTGGTTTTTAGTTCGGTTGCTGAGAAATTCTTGAAGGTGCCCGTTATCGAGTAGCCAGGCCACTTCCTCTCGGAGTTGCCTGCAATCCTCGGTTTTGTGCCCGTGCGAGTTTTGAAACTTGTATATCAAGTTGTAGTTCCTTTTGGAAAGATCCGAGTGTAAAGGCCTCGGCCATCTGGCATCCCTAATTTTGCTGATGGCGAACACAATGTCCGATACATCAACATTGAAGTTGTATTCTGATAGGCGAGGTTCCCCCGTTGGCCCCGTGTCCCCGTCGAATCCACCTCTATTGATGGGTCCCCGAGGGTTCTGTCCTTTATTCACCAATCGATCATTGTGAGGCGGATTGCATCTTGGAGCATTCCTCCTATCATCGGGGTACGGTTGGTACCTCTCTTTATTCGATTTTGACTCCTTCACTAGGAGTCTACTCGGATATACTGAGCCCGATGGGGCTCTCAGCTGGTCATCCTCGACCCTAATCTTTGACTGGTACCGATTATGGACGTCCGACAAGGTTACCGCGGGATATTCGATCAGATTCTCTTTCAGCTGCCTTGAGGCCACCGAGCTTCATTCATTTAGGCCTTGAGTGAAGGCCTGCACTGCTCAGTCATTGGAGACAAGGGTAGTTCCTTCGTTCCATTTGGAAACGAGACACGAATTCCCGCAGCATTTTGTTTTCCCTCTGCTTAATCTTGAATACGTCAGACTTCCTTGTTGTTATATTGATGGCACCGGCGTGCACCTTTATGAAGTAATCCTCTAGCATGGCAAATGAATCTATGGATTTGGGAGCTAGGTTGTGATACCACATCATGGACCCCTTTGAGAGCATTTCTCCGAACTTCTTCTGTAAGACGGACTTGATCTCGTCGTCTTTTATGTCATTACCTTTCACCGCGCACAAATAGGCAGTGACTTGTTCGTTGGGATCTAAGGTCCCGTTGTATTTGGGAGTTTTGGCATTCTGAGCTTCTTTGGAATGGGTTTTGGGGACGCTTCCTCTAGGAACGGCCATTGTACGAACTTCTTCAAATCTACACCCTTCAGGACCGGGGGAGTGCCCGGGATTTGGTCGACTCTGAAGTTATAGGTTTTGACCTTTTTATCGTTGGCTGCTATCAGTTTCTTGCCTGACTCGATCCTTTTGCTGAGGTCCTCCAGCATTTTCATGATGGCAGGATCGGCTACTGATTTATTGTTGCTCGATCTCCCCGGTACCTATTTGGCCGGGGGAGTAGTTTCCGGTGCTACTGTGCTGGGAGTCTTCGGGTGGCTTTGCTACTGAGCGATAGCCAACTGTTGTGCCTGCAACATTTCAATAATAAAATGAAGACTAACTTCTTATTGTTGTCGGGCTGGGGTTTTTTGGGCTTCCTATTAGTCGTCATGTCGTATGCTCCTGTCGGTGTGTGAGGTTTCGTCGACTTGTTGCGCGTCCTGCGAATCCGCGTCCGCTGGAATCATTCCTAGTGCATTATCGGGGTTCTGCGGTGGCGCGCCAATAACTGGAATAGCCACACCATTTTCCCGTGGTTTTCGAGGTTGTCGTTCTCGACTCTATTTACTGAGCTAGACATTTTAACCTGAAATCAAAATATCTTGGACAAGAAAAAGTGTGAAAGACAACTTGAGTTGTGTAACGAAACCAGCAAGAAAATAATCACTATTATTTTTAGCCCCACGGTGGGCGGCAAACTGTTTACTATGAAAATGGTAATAACAATTAAATTTGTTAATGGGACTCTAAAAATATGTGATCTATTTTTATGCTAGTTGTTAGAGCAGTTGATGCTAGGCGTATGGAGATAAGAAATGAAATGCGACCTAAAATAGAACTATGATCGAACCGAGAGATCAATTACTCTATCCTCGAACTGGCCGGTGAGGGGCCTCGAGGTTGATGTCTGGGCTCGAGCTCGAGCTATCAGGGTTAACCGAGAAGGGAATAACAGTTAGGATATAATTAAAAAGAGGCTCTTTATGGCCAATATCAAGCATTAAATGAAGAACAAGTATGAAAGCAATAAATGAGAGAGGTAGTCTCGAGCGTGTAAGCTAGAGAGAAGAGAGTTGTTATTGATCTTATGTAGAATGGTTGGAGCAACAACAACCCCTTACAAAGTGGTGAGGATCCCCTTTATATAGGAGGGGAAATACAATATAGTACAAAATGCATTAATTGTAAAGATACGGAGATGGAACGGCTAGACATGATATTAGACTCTACTGGTGCTATCTGCTCGCCTCGGGAATTTCCCATCCTCGTGATTAACATTGGGTCGAGCGTGAATAAACCTCGAGGGAGATAACTCGACCGCAACCCTACAGCCTCGAGATATCGATATGACCCCCTAGAAAATACCTTAATGGCGAGAAATCGGACCCTCCGATTTCATCGTATACATCTATAATAATAAATAAGCCAAAAAGGCATGGTGTGGCGTACATCCCGATCCATAATAATAATAGATATAAAGCCCATATAGCCTGTTGTAGTGTGCATCCTAATCCACAATATCACTCACAATCCAGTTCTTTGGCCCCAACCTAGTCATCAATCTCTCTAGTCTCACGGGCTCACAAATATCATACAACTCAGCCTAAACAATGATAACATGATGTAACAGTAAATCATAACAGAGACTGAGACATGATATAAAAATGAATAAATATGACTGAGTATATGATTGCAACTTAAGAAAATAACTCAACAGCATAAGTGACCTCAGTAGGTCCCAATAGAATAAGCACATAGCCTACGCATGATTTCTAACATGGATCACACCTTAATTACTCTAAAACATAGAAAAAAACAGACAGAAACAAGAACAGATAACTACAAGGTAAAATAGAATCAACCAAGTCATAATTACCACGGTACACGCCCACACATCTGTCACCCAACACCAACCATATAACGAGTATTTCATGGACCCATGCCCTTAGTACCAAGTTTAGAAGTATTACTTACCTCAAAGTGTGCAACTCAATGCTCTAACAAACCCTTGCCTTGCGAATCGGCCTCTAAACGACTCGAATCTAGTCAGAAGCAACATAATTTAATCAATATAATCTATAAGAATCAATTCCATACGATAAAGCTATGTTCTTTAACCAAATTCAAAAAGTCATCCCTAAAAGTCAACCCTAGGCCCATGCCTCAGAACCAGACAAAATTCACAAAATCCAAACATCCATCAAATAATGAGTCCAATCATACCAAAATCATCAAATTCTGATTACAAATCACCTCTCAAATCCATAAAATTCACTCTCCAATAATATGTCAAAAAATCCTTAAATTCCAACCTATATTCATGAGAAATAGGTGAAAAACTTCATGGGTATTCAATATTAATGGACAAAAGTGATCAAAAGCTTCTTACCTCTTAAAATTTAGTGAAATCCCTCTCAAATATTGCCACAAGCCGAGCTTGCAAAGTCCAAAAATGAAGAAAAGACCCAAAACCTCGTTTATAACCTTCTGTCCAACATTTTCACTTATGCGTCTAAGTTACCGCTCCTGCGGTTCCTCTTTTGCGGAGAAAGTCAGACTTCTGCACAGACAACTTAAAACACCAACCTTCCACTTCTGCGTTTAAAACCATGCTTCTGCGGGTTCATTTCTGTAGCTGACCAAGCGTTTTGTGCCCACACCTGCGGGTATAATCCACACCTGTGGTTCCTGCCAAGCACGCCAAACTTTGCTTTTGCAGAAACATGATCGCTTCTATGATCCCCAAGTCAGACCCCTTCCGCACCTGCGACACTCCAGCCGTACCTTCGGCACCGCATTTGCAGTCAATCCCACCGCAAATGCGGTTTCACTAGAACCTTAATCTCCTCAACAATGCATTAAGTCCCCTTTTTTATCTGTTAGCCTTCCGTAATTGACCCAAGGCCCTCGAGACATAATCCAAACATATCAACACATCCTAAAATATCATAAAAACTTAGTCGAAGCTTAAAATCACATCAAACAACATTGAAATTATGAATCGCACCCTAATTAAAGTCTAAGGAACTATTGACTTCCAATTTCTAAAAACCAATGACGAATCACACCAAACCAACTCTGATTGATATTAAATTTTGCACACAAGTCATAAATAACACAACGGACATATCCCAACTCCTAGAATAAAAATTCGAGTCCGGTATCAACAAAGTCAAGTTTTGGTCAAACTTCTCAACTTTCCAACTTTCGCGAATTCAAGCCAAATTAACCTACATATCGCAATCAAATATCTGGACATACTCTTGAGTCCAAAATAATCATACAACAATATCAAAACCATCAAAACTCCATTTCAGAGCCATTTATATATAAGTCAACATCCGGTCAAATCTTTCAACTTAACCTTCCAATCTTGGGACTAGTTGTCCCAATTCATTTCGAAACATCCCCGAAACCAAGCCAATCACCTTTGAAAGTCACATTAGCATAAGTAAACATATAATAAGCAATAAATGGGGGAACAAGACTATAATACATAAAATAATTGGTCAGGTCATTACATTGAAGTAATTATATGCACTAAGAAACAAACTTCAAAATCAGCATTCATAGTTGGTTTTTATACCACAACAACACATGTTTTCTAATTTGTGGATAGTCCAAACATAACTTAAATGTGCTAACCAAACCAGCAACTAACACCTTCAACATTGCTTTGCTCATACATAGCTTTTGTCGTTGAGTTTTACTCCCGGTATTTTTGCTCAGCCCTTTTTCTCTATTCTTTATCTCTTTATCTTTCTAATTTTTATCGTTGATTTATCTTTGCATGCTTCTATTTTCATCTTATTTCCATTTCAGTAGTCAAAGATGAGCATAACCAGAGACAACCTGTGATGACTCGATAGGTCATTTTTAATTTTAACCATCATTTTTGTGTTTCGGGACCTTGATTAGGTTCATTTAGACTTACTCGATTTGTGTGCATAGTCCATATCTTTTTTCGAAATATTTTTATGTGAAAACAATTGAGAAAAATGAGAAATCGCGCAATAAAACTCATTTAAGTTAACTTCAATCAACATTTTGAGCAAATAGATCCGGATCAATATTTTGAAGGTCCTGATGGGCCCGTATCGTAATTTGGGACTTGGGCGTATACCCGGAATCGAATTCGAAGTCCCTGGCTTGAATTATCGTCATTTGTTAAAAACTAAAAGCTTAAAGGTTTAAAGAAATTCTAAGTTTGACCATAGTTTGAATTTGTTGTTATCGGGTTTGGATTTTGGTTTCGGAACTTGGTATAAGTTCATTACAGTATTAATGACTTGTCTGCAAAAATTGGTGCAAAACGGAGTTGATTTGACGTGATTCGGATTTCTAGTTGAGAAATTGCATGTTCTTGACTTTCTTTAAAATTTCATTTGTTTTGGTGTCCAATTCATAGTTCTACGTGTTATTTTGGTGGTTTGATCACGCGAGTGAGTTTGTATGAGGCTATTACACTTGTGTACATGTTTGGTTTGGAGGCTGAGGGATTCGGGTGAGTTTCGGATAGGCTACGGAGTGGTTTTGGACTAAGGTAAATAGTTGTTGCAGTTTTTGATTCTGGTGTTGGGCTACAGATTTCGCAATTGTGATGTCTGGCTCGCAAATACGAGGTCTCACTTTTTCAATCACTTCATTGCATTTTGCGAGCTTTGGCTGGGACTAGGGTTCTCAAATTTGTGAGTTTTCTGTCGCATTTGCGAAAGTGTCTCGTTCGCATATGCGAACAAATAGTTCGCATTTGCGATAGGGTGCTGGGGGAAGCTGGTTCGCATTTGTGATCATTTTTGTTGCAATTGTGCTAAGTCTCATTTAGCATTTGTGAACAAAACCATCGCATTTGCAATGGCAACAGAGATGGGAATTCTTCGCGTTTGCGCCTGGACAAAAGCTGAGAAAAATGGGCATTTGCTCATTTCTTTCAAACTCTCAACCCTAAACACCCTAGAGGCGATTTTCCCAAGAGATGTTCTTCATAATTTCTTTGATATAACTTCAACCTATTTCTTTTTAATTACCCATTACATTTCATAAAAATTTCAACACTAAATCTAAGGTTTTCATTGTAGAAATTGGGGATTTGGGTAGAATTAGGGATTTTTGTAAATTTGGAATTTAGACCTTTAATTGAGGTCAGATTTCGAAACAAACTACATAACCGGTCTCGTGGATGAGGGGGTAATCGGATTTTGGTCCGAATCTCAGATTTTGACAAAGCAAGCTCGGGGTTGACTTTTTCAATAATGATCTAAATTGAACCTTTTTCATTCCTGGGTAGTCCCTAAGTCTTATTTTGAATAGACTGGTTAATAATTTGCTATATTTGGTTGGATTGGAGGCTTGTTCGAAAGGCAAGGCTGTGGTTGAACTTTGAGTTGATTGTGGAGTGAGGTAAGTGTCGTGGTTAACCTTGACTTGAAGGATTAGGACTTGTTTGCCTGTTTTCTACATGATTAACTTATGCGTACAACGTATATGTGTGGTGACGAGCATTTATGCATTATTGTTGGCGTAAAGCATGCAGGTGGAACTTGTTGCCTTTCAAATCATGATATCTGTCCTTAGGTTAGATTATTACTTATTGGATCATTCTTCCGTAATATTTCTTAATTAATAATGGTTGATTATTTGGAAGTTGAGGTTTGGTATTTTGGCATCAAGTTTGGCATATAGCACATTCACTGCGCTATTTATCTCCGAATTTTATATTATCTTTACTACATGGTAAGGGAATGTGATAAAGCACGAAGGGCGATACCGTGTCATTGCATTATTTCATCTATTAATTAATACATAGTAAGGAAGAGAATTAAAACACAAAGGGTGATGATGTTCCGTCTATATCATTTATTTATTGTTGCATCGTGAGATTGAGAATAAAAGCACGAAGGGTGATGTTGTGCCATCTATATCAATTATTCATTATTGTATAGGCAAATCGAGACTAAAAGCATGAAGGGTGATGTTGTGCCATTTTATTCTACTTATGTCATCATTTCATGTAAGGTTGAGAGTAAAAGCACGAAAGGTGATGGTTTAAACCATATGTGTATCCGTTTTTATTGATTGACGATTTATTTGGTTGTCTTGTAATGTCATGCATGTTGTAGTTATCGTATCTCTTTCCCTTTTTAAATGCCCCCTCCTAATTAGAAATTGTTAAATCTCTGTTTTGTTACTATTTTTTTTATGTGTGTGTGTGTATATATATGTTGTACTCATGCTACACTTCTGTACTTATTGTGCAGATTTTGGTATTGGTCTCAGTGGTACGTGAGGTGCACCATCTTGGATTATCGCATACGGAGAATTGAGGTAGATCTGCTAATATCCGTAGACCTTAAAGTCTCCTTGTACTTTATCTTAGCTATGTATATTCTTCAGACAACTTTACTTTCATTCAGACTTTTATTTGTATTATTCTTGTAGCTCGTGCACTTGTGACACCAGATCCGGGGTTGTATTTAGATATTTTGGTTGTTATGACTTTTGGCACTTTATTTCAGTTAATTCAATTTAGTTGACACCAGCTAACTTAATTTGTTTAATATGGGTTAAAACTAAACTAATGTTGGCTTGCCTGTCAAGTGAAATGTAAGGCGACATCACGGTCCCAAGGGTGGAATTTCGGGTCGTGACAAGTTGGTATCAGAGCACTATATTGCCTAGGTCTCACGAGTTAGGAGCGAGCTTGGTAGAGTCTGGAGGATCGGTACGGAGACTTTTGTACTTATCTCCCAGAAGTTGTGGAGTTTAAGAACAATTTCACTTCTATTCTTCTCTGTCGTGCGATTTTATTCCATTATTGATGATTGAACTCTTCTATGCTTATTCTCTTGCAGATGGCAAGAACACGCACCGCATCTACAGTTGGACAGCAGCCAAAGCCTCCAGTTGCAGCTCCTACTAGGGGTAGAGGTCGAGACGGAGGTCGCGCCATAAGCCGAGGTAGAGGTAAAGCTGAGCATAGAGCTTGAGCAGCAGCACCCGCAGAGGAGCCTCAGATAGATTTTGATGAGGAGGTTCCAGCTCAGACTGTACCCCTCAAACCAGCTCAGGTCTCGGAGGGGTTCATAGCCACTCCAGAGCTTCAAGACGCTCTAGTCCATTTGGTAGGCCTTATGGAGAGTGTGGCCTAGACCGGTACATTCCCGGTAGCACCAGCCATCTTTCAAGTTGGGGGAGAAGCACAGACTCCCGCTACTCACACCCAGAGTAGATGGCTTCCCAGTATCAGACTTTAGCAGCCCCGCCAATTAGGGTAGTTTAGCCGATTGTTGCGGCACATGCCAGTGATAGGCCTGCTATGTCTTCTGAGGCTTTGATAAGGTTGGACAAGTTTACCAAGCTCTTCCCAGATCACTTTAGTGGTGCATCTTTTGAGGACCCCACGGGATTATCTAGACCGCTGCCATGAAGTGCTCCAGAACATGGGTATAATTGAGTCAATAGGGTATTATGCACTATTTTAGTGACGGGTTCCGCCAAGAAGTGGTGGAGAGATTATATGTTGACTAAACTAGCTGGGTTGCCTGCACTAACTTGGGATCAGTTCTCACAGCTATTTCTAGAGAAGTTCATCCTTGTCACCATGAGGGAGGAGTATCACAGGCAGTTTGAGCATCTTCAGTAGGGTAGTATGACTGTTACCCAGTACGAGACTCATTTTGTGGACCTATCTTGCCATGTCATTATCTTGCTCTCTACTGAGAGTGAGAGAGTGAGGAGATTTATTGCTGGACTCGCTTATACTCTTATGTTACAGATGGACAAGGAGACCGGTAGTGATATTTCTTTCCAAACAACAGTAGATATTGCGAGATGGATCGAGCAGGGTTTGTACTTAGGAGAGGAGGCCGGTATCCGATAAGAGGCCTCGTCATTCCGGTAGTTTCAGTGGCACCTCAACTGGAGACATGGGTTCTTTTGGTAGAGGCCACCCTCCCAGACCATTTTAGTCAGCGCTTCAGTTATCCCACAGTGCTTCAGGGAGTCGTAGTCCTTATGTGTCTTATCCTGAGCAGTTAGCATACAGTGCTCCACCAGCTCCTATTAGTGCACCTCTGATCCAGAGTTATCAAGGTAGTTACCCAGGTTGACCGAGCCAGTTCCACGGTCAGCAGTCATAGCAGTTGTGGGCTTGTTATACTTGTGGTTCTTGTGCCATGATCCCGGCACTAGTTGCTCCACCGCTCGCTTAGCCAGCTAGAGTCAAGTATTAGGCAGCCAGAGGTAGAGAACAGTATGTTAGAGGTGGAGGTCAAGCCATTAGAGGTAGAGTCCAGCCAGTTAGAGGCCATCCTAGAGACGCGGTTCAGAGTGGTGGGGCCTAGGACCGATGTTATGCTTTCCTAGCTAGACTTGAGATCGAGTCATCTGACGCCGTAATCACAGGTATTGTTCCTAATTTGCCATAGAGATGCTTCAGTTCTATTTGATTTGGGATCTACTTATTCCTACGTGTCATCCTATTTTGCCTCATATCTGGTTGTGCCTCGTGATTCTTTGAGTGCTCTTGTATATGTGTCCATGCTTGTGGGGGATTCTATTGTTGCAGATTACTTCTATTGCTTGTGTGTGATTACTATTGTGAGTCTTGAGACTAGCGTAGGTCTTCTACTTCTTGATATAGTAGATTTCAATGTTATCTTTGGTATGGATTGGCTATCACCTTATGCTATATTGGACCGTCACGCCAAGATGGTGACCATAGACCTGTCAGATTTGCCTCGATTAGAGTGGAGATGGACTCTTGGCCAGTCTACCAGCAATTTATTTCTTATGTTAAGGCTCAACGTATAGTCGAGAAGGAATGCCTAACTTATTTGGCATATGTCCGTGATTCTAGTGCGAAGGTTCCTTCCATGGATTCAGTACCAGTTGTTCGGGAGTTTTCAGAGGTGTTTCTTGCAGATCAATCAGGGATGCCACCCGACAGAGATATTTACTTCTGTATTGATTTGGCTCCAGGCACTCAAGCCATTTCTATTCACCATACCTTATGGCCCTACCGGAATTGAAGGAGCGGTTGCAATATTTGCTTGATAAGGGATTCATAGACCTAGTGTCTCGTCCTAGGGAGCACCCATGTTGTTCATAAAGAAGAAAGATGGATCGATGAGGATGTGTATAGACTATCAGTAGTTGAACAAGGTCACTATTAAGAACAAGTATCCATTGCCGAGAATTTATTTATTTGATCAGCTTCAAGATGCCAAGGTGTTTTCAAAGATTGATTTGAGGTCTGGCTACCATTAGTTGAAGATTAGGGTATCTGATGTCCCTAAGACGGTTTTTTGGACTCGATATGGGCATTATGAGTTCCTAGTGATGTCATTTAGGTTGACAAATGCCCCAGCATCATTCATGGATTTAATGAACCGTGTGTTAAGGGCCTATTTGGATTGTTTTTTTATTATATTCATTGATGCTATCTTGATCTACTCCCACAGTCGAGTGGAGCATGAGCAGCATTTTCGGATTGTACTTCAGACTTTGAGATATAGCCAGTTATATGCCAAGTTTTAAACATGAGAGTTCTGGTTAGACTCAGTCGCCTTTTTGGGGAACGTTGTATTGGCAAAGGGCATTAAGGTAGATCCTAAGAAGATTGAGGTAGTTCATAACTGGCCTAGACCTACTTTAGCTATAGAGATCCAGAGTTTCTTGGTTTGGGCTGGTTATTGTCTTTGGTTTATGGAAAGCTTTTCATCTATAGCAGCCCTATTAACCAGATTGATCCAGAAGGGTGCCCCATTCAGATGGTCGGATGAGTGTGACTTGAGCTTTCAGAAGCTCAAGATTGCTTTGACTACTACGCAAGTGTTGGTGTTGCTCATAGGTTCAGGATCTTATATCAGTATGATGATCCTTATTTGCTTGTCCTTAAGGACACGGTGCGGCACGGTGGTGCCAGGAAGGTTACGGTTTGATATGATGGGGTTTTGAGGATACATGGTCATATTTGTGTGCCCAATATGGATGGACTTCGTGAGTTGATTCTTGAGCCCACAGTTCTCAGTATTCTATTCATCCTGGTGCCACCAAGATGCATTAAGACTTGCGACAGCATTAATTTTGGAGGAGGATGAGAAGGATATAGTTGCATATGTAGCTCGATGTCTAAACTATCAGCAAGCTAAGTACGAGCATTAGAGGCCTGGTGGTTTTCTTTAGAGGCTAGAGATTCCTGAGTGGAAGAAGTAGGGGCATATCACTATTGATTTTGTTGTTGGACTCCCATGGACTCAGAGGAAGTTCGATGCGGTATGGGTCATTGTGGATAGGTTGACCAAGTCGGCACATTTCATTCCAATGGCAATTACCTATTCTTTAGAGTGGTTAGCCTAGATCTATATCTGTGAGATCGTCCGTCTTCGTTGTGTGCCCCTGTCTATCATTTTTGATCGAGGTACGCAGTTCACCTTGCACTTCTGGAGAGCCGTACAGCGTGAGCTAGGCATGAAGGTTGAGTCGAGTACATCATTTCATATTCGGATAGTATAAATGCACTATTCAGATATTGAAGGACATGCTCTGCGCTTGTGTTATGGATTTCTGGGGTTTTTAGGATCAATTGTTGCCGCTTGCAGAGTTTACCTACAATAATAGCAGTCGAGCATTCAGATGTCTCCTTATGAGGCATTATACATGAGGCAATGCCTTTTGCCAGTTGGATGGTTCGAGCCGGGGGAGGCTCGATTGTTGGGTACAGATATGGTACAGGATGCCTTGGATAAGGTCAAGATTATTCATGACCAACTTTGCACAGCTCAATCTAGGAAGAAGAGTTATGTCGATCGTAGAGTTCGTGATGTTGCATTCATGGTTGGAAAGAGGGTATTTCTCTGGATTTCACCCATGAAGGGTGTAATGAGGTTCGAAAAGAAGAGCAAGTTGAGCCATAGGTATATCGGACCCTTTGAGATTCTTAAAAGAATGGGTGAGGTGGCTTACAGGCTTGCGTTGCCACCTAGTTTATTAGCAGTTCATCCGGTGCTTCATGTGTCTATGCTCCAGAAGTATCACATTGATCTTTCACATTTGTTAGATTTTAGCTCAGTCCAATTGGACAAGGATATGACTTATGAGGAGGAGCCGGTGGCTATCCTAGCCTGGCTGGTCCGATAGTTGAGGTCTAGGAGTTATCCTTCAGTTCGAGTGTAGTGGAGGGGTTAGCTGATCGAGGCAGCGATGCGGGAGTCCGAGCAGAGTAGATATCCACAACTTTTCACCAGTCCAAGTACTTTTCTATGTCCGTTTAAGAACAAACTTTTGTTTTAGAGGTGGAGAATGTGATGACCCGATGGGTGATTTTCAGATTTAACCATCATTTCTGCGTTTCGAGACCTCGATTAGTTTTGTTTAGCCTTACTCGATTTGCATGCGCAACCCGTATCTTTTTTCAAAAGGTTTTTATGTAAAAATATTTTTTGAGAAAAATGAGAAATCGTGCTTTAAAACTCATTTAAATTGACTTCGATCAATATTTATAGCAAACGGATCCGGATCAGTGTTTTGACAGTCCTGGTGGTTCCGTATTGTAATTTGGGACTTGGGTGTATGCTCGGAATCGAATTCGGAAGCCCCTAGCTTGAATTATCTCCATTTGTTAAAAACTATAAGCTTAAAGGTTTAAAGAAAATTTAAGTTTGGTCGTATTTGACTTTATTGCTATTGGATTCAAATTTTGTTTTCGGAACTTGGTATAAGTTTATTACAGTATTTATGACTTGTTTACAAAATTTGGTGTAAAATGGAGTTTATTTGACGTGATTCGGACGTCTAGTTGAGAAATTGCATTGTCCTGAGTTTCTTTAAAATTTCATTTGTTTTGGTATCCGATTCATAGTTCTAGGTGTTATTTTGGTATTTTGATCGCGCGAGCGAGTTCGTATGAGCATAATACACTTGTGTTCATGTTTGGTTTGGAACCCGAGGGGCTTGGGTGAGTTTCGAATATGCTACGAAGTGGCTTTGGACTTAGGTAAATAGGTGGTGCAATTTTTGTTTTTGGTGCTGGGCTGTAGATCTAGCATTTGCGATCACTTCATCACATTTGCGAGCATGAGATGGATATTGGGTGTGCGTTTTCTGTTGCATTTGCGATAGTGTCTAGTTCGCATATGCGATCAAATAATTTGTATTTGCGATAGGGTGCTGGGGGAAGCTTGTTCGCATTTACGATCATTTTGGTTGCAATTGCAGTAAGTCCCAGTTTGCATTTGCGAACAAAACTATCGCATTTGAAGGGTTTGTAATTGTGAACCCCAGGTCCAATCTATGACATTTGCGCCTAGACAAAAGTTGAGAAAAATAGGAATTTGCTCATTCATTCAAACTCTCATTCCTAAACACCCTAGAGGCGATTTTCCCAAGAGATTGTTTCCTAATTTCTTTGGTAAGTAACTTCAACCTATTTCTTTTCAATTACTCATTACATTTGATAAGTTTTCAACATTAAATCTAGGGTTTTCATGGTGAAAATTGGTAATTTGGGTAGAATTCGGGATTTTTGTAAATTTGGAATTTAGCCCTCGTATTGAGGTTAGATTTCGAAACAAACTATATAACCAGGCTCGAGAGTAAATGGGTAATCGGGTTTTGACCAAGCAAGCCAAGGGTTGACTTTTGTTGACTTTTTCAATAATGATCTAAATTGAACCTCTTTCATTCATGGGTAGTTCCTAAGGCTTATTTTTAATCGTTTGGTTAATAATTTGCTAGATTTGGTTGGTTTGGAGGCTTGTTCGAAAGGCAAGACCGTGGTTGAACTTCGAGTCGATTGCGAAGCGAGGTAGGTGTCGTTGTTAACCTTGCCTTGAGGGATTATTACTTGTTTGCCTATTTGTTACGTGATTAACTTGTGGGTACAATGTATATGTGAGGTAACGAGCATTTATGCATTGTTGTTAGGGTAAAGCATGCGAGTGGAACTTATTGCTTTTAAATATTGATATCCATGCTTCAGTTAGATAATTACTTATTGGATCATTTCTTCTGTAATTATTGTTTAATTAATAATGGTTGAGTATTTGGAAGTTGGGGTTTGGTATTTTGGCATCAAGTTTGACATAAAGCACATTCACTGCGCTATTTATCTCCTGAATCTATATTATTTTTCCTACATGGTAAGGGAAAGTGTTAAAGCACGAAGGGTGATACCGTGCCATTATATTATTTTATCTATTTATTAATACATAGTAAGGAAGAGAATTAAAGCATGAAGGGTGATGTTGTGATGTCTATATCATTTATTCATTATTGTATAGTGAGATTGAGAGTAAAAGCACGAAGAGTGATGTTGTGTCATCTATATCAATTAATCATTATTACATGGGCAAGTTAAGAGTAAAAGCACAAAGGTTGATGTTGTGTCATTATTTCATGGTAAGGTTGAGAGTAAAAGCACGAAGGGTGATGTAGCGCCATCTTTATACCATATATGTACCCGTCTTTATTGCTTGATGATTTATTTGGTTGTCTTGTAATGTCATACCTGTTGTAGTTATCGTATCTCTTTCCTTTTTCGCATGCCCCCTCCCAATTACACATTGTTAAATCTCTGTTTTGTTGTTTTTTCGTATATATATATATATATATGTTTTGTACAGGTTTAATTATGTGAGTGTCCTGACATAGCCTCGTGAATACCTCGTCAAGGTTAGGCTCAAAACTTACGGAGTACATTGGGTCAGTTGTACTCATGCTACACTTTTGCACTTCTTGTGCAGATTTTGGTATTGGTCTCAGCGGTACGTGAGGTGCGCCGGCTCGGATTATCGCATATGGACTCTTGAGGTAGATCTGTTGATGTTCGCAGACCTTGAAGTCCCCTTCTACTTTATCTTAGTTGTGTATTTTCTTTCAGACGGCTTCACTTTCATTCGGACCTTTATTCATATTATTTTAGTAGCTCGTGCACTTGTGACACTAGATCCGGGGTTGTATTTAGATATTTCGGTTGTTATGACTTTTCGCACTTTATTTCAATTTTATTTCAGTTATTTCAGTTTAATTGACACTAATTAGCTTAATTTGTTTAATATGGCTTAAATCTAAACTAATGTTGGCTTGCTTGGCAAGTAAAATATTACGCGTCATTACGGTCCCGGGGGTGGGAATTCTGGGTCGTGACACAATCTTAATATAGACAATTTTAGCTAAGGTGATCTATATTTTACAATAGAAACTTTTGATTAGAAATATTGTTGCTTCTTTTGTATTTCGTGTTATTTCTTTGAATTTATGAAATTAAAAACAGTTCTCTTAAAGGGTGAGAAGAGATATCATAAAGTAAATTTTCATATCCCACTCTTGTGAGAACTAAGGATGATTTTAAAATTTGCTTTTGTTAAATAAATTCCACGTCCTTATAGAGAAGACTTTAACATGGTAAAGAGTTTATCTGAGATTTTGAGAAGGATTCAAGCTATAAGGTGTATTTCATATGTTGAAAGACACAATTTAATTTTATTATTTTTCTTAAATAGAGACTTGAATCGACATGCCACATTTATCGTCTCCTAAACTTTTTAGAATACTGAATGGTATTCTTACCTTTCACCTTTTATCTTTTCGATATGTTGTTATTTGTTACAGATTCATTTTTTCTCTGATAGAAGTGAAAATCCGATTACAACTTATTGAAGGCAAGTAGTGCAGCATCTTTACTTGTAACGGCTCAGGCGGTCGTTTTGAGTATTGTAACCCCGTTTTTCCTATGTATTACTTATTCTATGCTTATTTGTTGTTATGTGATTTGTTGGGATAGTTGGTTTAGTTCCGGGGATGTTTCGGAATAAATTGGGACACTTAGTCCCAAGGTTGGAAGTCTAAGTTGAAAGAGTTGACCGGATGTTGACTTATGTGTAAATGACTCCAGAATGGAGTTTTGATGGTTCTGATAGTTCCTATGGTGATTTTGGACTTAGGAGTGTGTACGGATATTGATTCGGAGGCCCGTAGATGATTTTGTCTTGAATTGGTGAAAGTTGAAAAAGTAGGAGAGTTGAGTGGTATGACCGAAAGTTGAATTTATATTTACCGGGCTTGAATTTTGGCTCCAGAAGTTGGAATAGGTCCATTGTATCATTTATAACTTGTCTGCAAAATTTGAGATCAATCGGAGTTGATTTGATAGGTTTCGGCATCTATTGTAGAGGTTGAAAATTTATTAGCTTCATTAGGCTTGAATTGGGGTGTAATTCATGTTTTTTATATTGTTTGATATGATTTGATGTCTCGACTAAGTTCGTATCGTATTTTAGGACTTGATAGTATGTTTGGTGGGGTCCCGAGGGACTCGGCTATGATTCGGATCAAGTTCAGCTTTATTTTTGGCTTTGTGGGATTTCTGGTGTTTTGATTTGGTTTACTTTTTCGTGATCGCGTGGGAAGGTTCGCGATTGTGAAGGCTTAATTGGGCGACTGGTAGAATTGGTGTATGTGATCGCGAGAAATGGTCTGCGATCACGGAGCTTTGGTTGTTCATACATCACGAATGCGGGTGTGGGGTTGCGTCCGCGAAGAAGGAAGGGGAGGCCGGGGAAGATCACGTGTTTGTTCTTCGCGATCCAGATCACGTGAGGGAGTCCGCAATCGCGTAGGTTTGAGATTATATTAACCGCGTTCACGATTGTTTGTTCGTGTTCGCGAAGAATATTTTTATGGCAGCATATTTTTGTTCTTCGCGATCGCAAGGGACTTTCTGCGATCACGAAGGGAACAATTGGGCA
Organism: Nicotiana tabacum; assembly: GCF_000715075.1. Taxonomy (NCBI): domain Eukaryota; kingdom Viridiplantae; phylum Streptophyta; class Magnoliopsida; order Solanales; family Solanaceae; genus Nicotiana; species Nicotiana tabacum. The sequence continues at coordinate 16,075,854 of NC_134085.1, forward strand.
GAATATATAATTTCAAAAACGAGGGTTGGAGTATTATTTCACTTTTGAACTTTGGGAGCTCGGATTCATGCGATGCTTGGAGGGATTTTCAAGGAGTTGATTAGGGTAACTGATTCTAACTCGAATTTGGTTAATATACATGAATTTATCATTATTTTTATCATTTAATTAGTATTTTGGGTTGGAAAAATTGTAACTTCATAAACTATAATTTGAGGATTTGAATGTCAACTTGAGATCAGAATTAAGTAATTTTGGTATGGTTGGACTCGTTATTGAATGTACGTTCGGATTTTGTTAATTTTGTCGGATTCCGAGATGTGTGCCCAGGGTTGACTTTTTGGATTGACTTTTTGACTTTTGTTAAAGAACCTATCTTTATCATATGGAATGGATTCCTAGTGCTTGTGTTGATTGTATTAAGTTGTTTGTGGCTAGATTCAAGTCGTTTGGAGGCCGATTCGCGAAGCAAGGGCTTGTTGGAGTAGGGATTTGTACTGTTTGAGGTAAGTAACACTTTAAACTTGGTTCTAAGGGTATGAATCCCTGAAATACGTGTTATGTGGTTGGTGTTGAGGTGACGCATATACTAGGTGATGGGCGTGCACTGTGGTAATTATGACTCTATTGATTTCATAGTACTGTGTAGTTATCAAACCTTGTTTCTTTTCATAAAACTCCTATTTGTTAGAGTAATTAAGCTACAATCCATGTTAAAAATCATACTTAGACTATATGATTGTTCTGTTGGGACGCACGAAGGTCACTTCTGTTAATTGAATTATTTGCTTAAATTGCAATTATGTACTCAGTCACATATATTATTTGCATATCATATCTCAGTTTCTATTGCCATTTATTGTTACATCATATTATCATTATTTGGGCTGATTGTCATGAGATTTGTGAGCTCGAAAGACTGGAGAGATTGATGACTGAGTGAGGCCAAGGGCCTGATTGTGAGTGATATTTATGGGATCGGGTTGCACGCCGCAGTAGGCTTTATTGATCCATGCCATGATTGGCTTATATTAGCGCTTGGGCATGATTCGCCCCTCCGGAGTTTGACATACCAGCAGTGAGCGCAGGTACCTACTGAGTGCGAGTGCCGAGTGCGAGTACCGAGTGATTGAGAGGCTTTAAACCTGTTTCATATTGTTTTCAATTTAAAAATGCATAGTTATTTATGGTTGTCGGCTTGCCTAGCACTGTGATAGGCACCATCATGATATGTTGAGTTTTGGATAGTGACATCACTATTCCCTTCTTCCCTTCCTATGTTCATTTTCTGATGTACTTGTACTGTTCCTTTCCTCCTTTCCTATGTCCATCTTTCTCTATCTTAATTTTTCTACCCTTCCTTTTTCTTTTCTTATGTTTGTTTTCTCCATCTCTATTTTCAATCTTTTGTTTTAATCTGTTTTTGCTTTAAAATCTATTTTTGATTAATGAGAAAGCATTTATGATGCAATTTTGTTCTTTTAAAATCCGTTCTAATTTTTGTTGATAGATTTAGCTCATTCGTTTTTACTTTTTATGCAAAGATGAGAGTTGCCTAATCTGAGATCCGCTATATTAATTGTTTGTTTTGAGTTTTTTTTTTATTATGCTAAAATATATTTTCTTTATGTGATAGAAAAATTAATTGTTTGTAGTAATAGCGTGTGCCAGCCATTTTAAGCCTTGTAATAGATAAATAGCCATTATCAAATTTTACTATAATGTTTTGGAGTTTCATTCGTTAAATCTATAACTTATTATTCATGGTAGTGATTATTTTTTATAATAGTGGTTTCTTTTACATGGGCTGCAAAATGGCTATTCGTAAATGAAGTTAAATGGTTATTGTTGTTTTTACTTTTAAAAGAATGTTTTGAAGGTTAGATAGTTTTCGGGAGAAATTCAAAAATAGCCAGATTTACAACTGGTCGTTTAAAAATACCCCAGTTTCAAAAGTAATCGAAATTTAGCCACTTTTCATGTAAAGATAAATTTGGGCGAAAACACTGTTCAAAACCCGAAAAATACGCCAGTATATTATACTGGAGTTCCAGCATAAGTATGCTTGAACTCCAGCATATTATACTGGAGTTCCAAGATAAGTATGCTGGAACTCCAGCATAATATGATGGAGTTCCAGCATAAATACACTAGAACTCCAGCATAATATACTGGAGTTCCAGCAAGTATACTTGCCCTGTATAATATACTGGAGTTTGGAGCACCGGTGCTCCAATCTCCAGTATATTATACTGGAGTCAGCAAAGTATACCGGTCCAGCATAATATGCTGGAGTTCATACACAGGTGTACCGAACTCCAGTATATTATGCTGGACCGGTCTCTGTTGTAGCAAAATAATGGCTATTTTTCATTGACTTCGTAAACGCTGGCTATTTTTGAATGACCAGTCTGAAAACTGGCTATACCGTACTATTTTTAAAATATTCTTGATAATGATTGCACGATGCTAGCAGAATTATTAAAATAAGCCTTTTGAGTAAAAATTGCACGGGGCGTCCTATTTGGTCGCCCCCATTTAACCTATACCCATTTTTTTAAAAGTTTTAATTTGTACTCACTTTTTAAACAACTTCTTCTCCTTCTCCTCCTTCGTTTTCTTTTTTCTTCTTCTACAACGATGACTTCAACATTGCTCTCTTTGATTAATGAAGCTAAAGCAAATATACTGAGGACTTCCACTTGGATTATTATAACATTAAAAAACTCAAACCAAGAGACAATAAAAGTTCTTTGAAATTTCACTGTCTCCCACTTGGGTTGCTTTTGAATGATTCTGCCTCATGACTTCTTTTGGGACCACTAGTGTGCCACCTTGTCCAGTAACTTAGTTTGGGCCTCTGAATATATTTAGTACGATTGGATCAGATAGCATAAAACACGAGAGCATAAAACATGCTGAAGTTAATCAAATATAGAACAAAAGCAAGTTCGCCAGTTACAAAAACAAAACTTCAGCTCTAAAGTTGAAGTTCGCCAGTTACAAAAACAAAAACTTCAGCTCTAGAGCTGAAGTTCGCCAGTTACAAACAAAAACTTCAGCTCTAGAGCTGAAGTTCGCCAGTTACAAAACAAAAACTTCAGTCCCATCTACTAGAATGCTGAAGTTTAGCGTGATTGTCTTTGCTAATTCAGTCATGTATGCTGAAGTTACGAGAAAAAGTGGGTACGTTTGCAAATTTTTTTGCAAAGCAGACATAAATTAGAATGTGACCCAAAAAGCAAGTATAGATGCAAATGCCCTTTGACGCGCACCATTAATCCAAAACACGAAAATCGGACCCATCAATCTCATCTCCATTTTTAATGCCATAACTAATCTTCGCCATTTGATTATGCCCATCCAGTGGTCTGTTTCTCAGTACCATCTCATATATATGAATCTCGTTATAGCCTCATCCCAAACCTACTCACCAAATTGCTGTAAAATTCCTGCGAAAATGTCTGTCAATACCTACAGGCCCCTAATGTTTACCTTGTTGTGAAATTCTCAATTGTAAATTATGTGAAGGATGCACTTTTCGAAATTGAGTTCATTCGAGTACTTATGAGTTTAATGATATATTTATCTATTATACACTCTTACTTTAATAAAGAATATGTAAAGTAGCATAATTTTGGAATTTAATTATATAATAAGTGAAGGCTTTATAAAATGTTTTAAATATCCAATTTAAAATCAAACCTCTGTAGCTTCGTGCAATGATTCGGAGTTGCCAACATGAGTGCCACATTTGTTTTCTTCATTTTATTTCTCTTTTTAGCCTTTCTATTACTTTTTCTTTAGTTCGTTATACTCTTGTTTCATCCTTCACCACGTACCTTAGTTTTTCAGCTAATTTTAATAATTGGTAATTTTCAGGGGATCTTTATCAGTTGTCTCGGTAAATTACATTTTATTCGCATTTGCGAAGATAGCCGGAATATTGAGACTTCGCAATTGCGAAGAATTTTTCGTATTTGCGGGATTTGCAATTGCGAACCTAGGTTTGCAATTGCGAACGCAGGTTTGCAATTGCAACACCTGCACCTGATCAAAATTTGAATTTGACGGGATGTTTTTCTCATTTTTCAAATTTTCAAACCTAAAACCCTAGAGGCGATTTTTCCAAGAACCATTCTTTCCCAATTCATTGGTAAATGATTCTAACATATTTTCTTTCAATCTTTCATTACATTTCACAAGATTTCAACCTAAAATTTAGGATTTTCATGATAGAAATTGGGTGTTTGGATAGAATTAAGAATTTTTGTAAAAATTAGAATTTAGAACTCAAATTAAGGTCGGATTTCGAAATAAATTATATAATCGGGCTCGAGGGTAAATTGGGTAATTAGGTTTTGATCCGAATTTCGGGTTTGGACCAAGCGGGCCCGAGGTCGATTTTTGACTTTTTGGGAAAAAGTTTAAAATTCTAAATTTATGCATTGTAATTGATTCCTTTAGCAATATTTGATATTATTGAGTCAATTGTGGTTATATACGAGTAGTTTGGAGGCGGATTCTAGGGGAAAAGCCTCAGTAGAGCTCTAAGTTGACTGCAGAGTGAGGTAAGTGTTGAGTTTAACCTTGATTGAGGAAATTAGGAACCCTCAGACTATGTGATATGTGAATTTCATGTGTTGCGGCGTACATGCAAGGTGACGAGTGCTTATACACCACCGAATTACTTGTTTCCCTGATTTTTCGCTTTTCCTTAATTTTCTCTTTTCCTGCCTTAATTGTTATATGTTCTAAATGTCTTCCATGCTTTATTTGCTATTTGTTAATCATGGTTTCTCCTGTTAAACATGTTAGACGTTTTCATGCTTTCATGACTCGTTGCTATTTGCGTTAAATGAATTACTTGCACCTTCTAATTGTCATTACTTGACTTGTCTTACCGTGTAGTATTACACATGTGGATTTCAGAGTTGGTATAAGGTTTCCTTTTTGATTCAGCTTTATATTCATCAACCGTAAAGATTCTTGTGATTTGAATTATGAATTTAACTACACTTAGTCAATATTTGTACCGATATGGTGGGATCGGGTTGCACACCATAACAGGTGAAATAAGGGTAGATTGATACGGTGAAATACGGGTGAATTGTGATACTGATTTTGTTATATGGTAGGATCAGGTTGCGCGCCGCAACATATACTTATTTATTTATGACTGTAATATTATTACGATGGAATAAAGGAGGATTGTGCAGTACGGTGGGATCGGGTTGCACACCGCAACAACCTATTTACTTCTATTTCTTCGTAATGTATTGGTTCTCGGTATTTTTATATGGAACTCTAAGGATTGGTAATTCTGATCCGTATTGGTTTCCTTTGAGGACTTAGCTATTTTCTTCAATTAATTGTCTTATTTCGTTCTGTATTTCTTTCTCCTATTTTATTATATATTGCATACATGATGTAGTGTAAGTGACCTGCCATAGCCTCGTCACTACTTCGTCAAGGTTAGGTTCGGCACTTATAGAGTACATGGGGTCGGTTGTATTCATACTAGAATCTGCACTTCTTGTGCGAATTTTGGAGTCGGTTCCAACGGCGGCTATTGGCGTGCTTGGATTGATCAGCTTTGTAGAGACTTGAGGTACAACCGCTCAGTGCACGCAACTCCTGGAGTCCCCTCTCTTTTATTTAGCTGTGTATTTTCCTTTAAATAGCTTTATGTTTATTTTCGACCCTTTATTTGTACTATTCTAGTAGCTCGTACACTTGTGACACCGGATCTAGAGTTGTAGCAGAGGTTTTGTTGTTTTAGCTTCGGCATTTTACTTTGGATTTCTGCAGTTATTTAAGTTCTTTCTCTTTATTTAATCTAAACTGTTGAAAAATAAATAAGTTATTCTAACATCAGGTAGATTTTGATGAGGAGGTTCCAGCTCAGACTGAACCTTTTGGACCAGCTCAGGTCCCAGAGGGGTTCATCGCCACCCCAATGCTTCTGTACGCTCTAGTCCGTTTGGTGGGCCTTATGGAGAGTGTGGCCCAGGCTGGTACATTTTCTATGGTAGCAACCATCTCTTAGGCTGGGGGAGGAGCACAGACTCCCACTACTTACACTCCGGACCAGATGGTTCCCCAGTATCAGACTCCAACATCCCTACCAGTTGGGGTAGTTTAGCCGGTTGTTGCGGCAGAGGCCGGTGATGAATCTGCCATGTCTTTAGAGGTCTTATTGAGATTGGACAAGTTTACCAAGCTCTTCCCAGTTCAGTTCAGTGGTTCTCCTTCTTAAGACCTATAGAATTATCTTGACTGCTGTCATGAGGTGCTACGGAGCATAGGCATAGTTGAGACCAATGGGGTCGATTTTGCTGTGTTTCAGATAATGGGTTCCACCAAGAGATGGTGGAAGTATTATGTATCTACCAGACCAGCTGGGTTGCCTGCTCTTACTTGGGACCAGTTCTCTCAGCTATTTCTTGAGAAGTTCCTCTCTATCACACTGAGAGGGGATTACCGCAGGTAGTTTGAGCATCTCTAACAGGGCAGTATGTCAGTTAATCGTTATGAGACTCGTTTTGTGGTTCTAGCCAGCCATTTTATTCTTCTGCTTCCTACTGAGAGAGATAGAGGGTGAGGAGGCTTATTGAGAGACTCTCTCATCCTATCAAGCTGCAGATGGCCAAGGAGACTGGGGTGAGATTTCTTTTTAGAAGGCTGATGATGTCGCCAGGCGTGTCGAGATGGTTCTTGCACAGGAGAGATGGCGGGGGTCTGATAAGAGGCCTTGTCATTCTGGTGGTTTTAGTGGTGCCTCTTCTGGAGGCAGGGGTACTTTTGGTAGGGGCCATCCTACCAGGCCATTTCAGTCAGCACTTCAGGCATCCCACAGTGATTTAAGGGGACGTGGTCCTTATGTGCCTTATTCTAGGCAGCCGACCTACAATGCACCATTAGCTCCTATCAGTGCGCCTCTGATTCAGAGTTATCACCGTGGTTATTTGGTCCGTTCGGGTTAGTCTAAGTTCCAGTATCCACGGCACCAGGATGGATGTTTTGAGTGTGGTGGTTTTGGGCATATCAGGAGGACCTGTCCGAGATTATTGGGCAGCACACCACAACGGAGTTCTCGTGCCATGATTATGGCACTGGTTGCACCACCGCCCACTCAACCAAATAGAGGAAAGTTCAGGCAGCCAGAGGTAGAGGTCAGGCCATTAAAGGTGAAGGTCAGGCCGGTAGAGGTAGAGGCCAGCCAGCTAGATCCCGTCCTAGAGATGTAGCTTAGAGTGGTGGGCCCCAACCACGATGTTATGCTTTCCCAGCCAGTCCTGAGGCTGAGTCATCTGACACTGTTATCATAGGTACTATTTGTCACACCTCCTTTTTCCGCCCCCGCGAGGGACGTAGGAGTTTTTTCAATTAAAGGACAATCGAAAGGGGATTTATTTGTTTATTTCAGAGTCGCCACTTGGGATATTTAGGGTGTCTCAAGTCACCAATTTTAATCCCGAATCGAGGAAAAGAATGACTCCATATTACAGTCTGCGTACCAGAAATCCGGATAAGGAATTCTGTTAACCCGAGAGAAGGTGTTAGGCATTCCCGAGTTCCGTGGTTCTAGCACGGTCGCTCAACTGTTATATTAGGCTTGATTATCTCATTTGATACATGTTGAACCTATGTGCAAAATTTAACCTTTTACCGCTTTCATAATTATTATTATTACTTTTTTAAAAGGAATTGCAACGTTGTGAAAATATATCTCAAACTGCGTTACAATCAATGTACCCGTGGTCGTCAACATACTTTGACTCCGTTGAGATTTGGATTTGGGTCACATCAATGTGCACCCGAGTTTAAGAAAATTAAATTATTAAAGGTGCGCCTAAAGCGACTAGCGTATCATTTACTTTGGGTAGGGCCGTGGAATTTTGCTAAACGGTCCATCCCGAAGTCTAAGCAATTTTAAAGCAAATATTTATTGAGGGCCCCGTAATTTTGTATTTTTATTTGGCGAGGCTCATCTCATTCTTATTTTTTGAAAGGAATTTGCAACGTCATGGACACGCATCTCGAACCACGTCACAATCAATGTACCTGTGATTAGAGACACATTTCGACTCCGTTGAGATTTGGATTTGGGTCACATAAATGTGCACCCGAGTTTAAGAAGGTAAGATTTATTAAGGCGCGTCCTAAAGAGACTAACGTATTGTTATTTTAGGAAGAGTCCGTGAAGGTTCACTAAACGGCCAAATCCAAAGTCTAGTCAATGGTTATGTATTTATTGAGGGCCCCAGCGATGTGTGATTTATTTGGCGAGGCTCGTCTCATTTTTATTTTAAAGGATAAACTTATAGTGACTACATTTTTCTATTAAGTTTGTCTCTAAAGTGAAAGAAAATCTCTTAATTAATTACATGCTGAAAAACGTAACTTATTAGTTATTAGTTTACGGCTAATGCGAATGGAAAATTGCGGTCGAGTTTGTACAAAGAAAAACTGCTTTCATTCTATATTCTATTATTCAATAATACTAGAACATGAGATTGACACGCCATAACATCAAAACAAATTAACTAGTATTTGATTAATTTAAACTAACATTATTAGATGAAGAAGTTATACATATGCAACCCCTATTACTCATTAATTAATCGACTACATTTTTATACAAAGAAAGGAAAATTATATTCAAACACAAATCTAAACAGGAGGGATTCAATAGGAACAAAGCCTGATTAATATTTCATTTCCTTTCAAGCCGAGAGTGTACAAATGTGTACCTAGAAATGGCAGTACAAGAACAAAAGAAGGAGAAGTCAGCAGCAATTATAACACAGCAACAGCAGATTCTGCAACACCGCAAACCAGTAACAACCAGTAGAATAACCCAGTAACAGATTGAAAACTCAGCAATACCAAAGTGAAATCGCAGTCAAAGCAGAAGAGAGACGGATACAAGATGCAGTAGTTTACTGATTTTCAATAACACTCGAGAAAAGCAAACGGAAATTATTCGGGTGAAAGTTCAAATTGCATTTCTCTTTTACTCTCAAAATGTTTCAAGTCTGTCCGCTCTCAAGTGTAAAAATCTGTTTAATGTTCAAGTCTTTTTCTTTATGTTCAACTCTAAAACTCTCTCTCAAATCTTAGTCCCCTAAAATGTGTCAAATGACCCTATATATATATATATATAGCAAGACAAGTCTTGAATCCCCAACCCGAAATTATTCCCCCAAGGGCATGCTTTGTCCCCACTACTTAATGTTTTCTTTATTTTAAACCTTGTCCCCCATGCCTACATTAAATAAATACATCAACCCCAACCCATTACAATTTGCCCCCCATGCCTAACATACACAAATACAATATTTCCCTCCACTACATATTGTCTTGTCCCCCATTATGTTAAACAATTATATCAAACCCCACCCCATTATATTTTGTCCCCCATGCCTACATAAACAATTATAATAATGTTCAATTACCAAACTACCCCTCCGACCTTATTGCAATTACCCCTTTACCCCTGAACGATACTGCAATTTACCAAACTACCCCCATCAGCTCTAAACAATCAATTAATCATAACTTAATCAAAATATAGCCAAGATGGCCAATTTCTCAACAATCTTCAACAACAAATCATATGAACCAAATGAACAACAAATTCAAATTAATGGAAATAAATTAACCATATTGGGAACCAATCCTGGTTAACTTAGACCAAAAATGAATGAGCAAAGAGACAACAATACAAACAACAAAATACATGATTCAAACTAAATCAACAAATCAAAAACATAAACTCACATAAAATTACTGGATTAAAAATGAACTTCAAACAAAGATGAACATGAACTAAATCTATTTTTAAACAACAAACATGATGGATTAAATGACTCAAACAACATTAATAATTTCTGGAAAATACATAACAACATGAAACAAATTGAACAAATAATCAATTAAATTTCAATTTGAATCTAACAAGCATTAAACTAACAAATTTTTACCTAAACAATAAAACAAACATGAAATAAACATGAAAAACAACTAATTAAATTTCCATTTGAAATCTGAAAATTAATTCAACAAAACACATGAACAAACTAAAAAATTAATTCAAACAATAGACATGAACAAAACAAGGATCGAACATTTATCGATTTTTAGATCCGAGAATATCAAAACAAAATACGGACAAAGTAAAACTCAAAATCTACTAACCGGATCGAAACGACAAAGAACTCGAATGGGAATAAATCTATCCGGACACGATTGTCATGCCAAGACTGCCCTAACGGATCTTGAACTCAACGACGAACTCACCTTCCTTTTAAACTTGACGAACTCAAACCGACGCTCGACGACCTCGACTAAAACTCGACCAAACGAAATGGTGGCAGCAGCATAGCTGAAACAAAATAAGTTGCTCGTGGGCAGCAGTGCGAGGAAGATACAGCAGCCGCGACGGCGATCTATGGCTAGACGCAGCAGCCGCTACAGTGACGACGGAGAAGCAGGCAGTAGCAGCAGCTACTGCTGAACATGCTGGGCAGTCCGTCGATGGAGGAGCTGGGTCATCCATGGTGCTAGGATGGTCATTGACGATAGAGATAGGTTTTTCAAGGACTGGGGTCGTTTGGTTTCGACGACGACGAGCGTCGGGGATTATTTTGGTTTAGCGAGATGGTGGTCGTTTGGAGACGAAGCAGCAACAAAAGCAGAAGGGTCAGCCATGGCTGGTCGTTCATAGTGGTTCGGGGTGGTTCAAGGTGGTGAGGTGTTACCTTCGACGAAGAAGATGAAGACATGGCGACCAACGACCATGCAAGCTCATGCTCGAGCTCGACGAGGCAGCGACGATAGTGTTGGAGCTTGTTCTGGGCGTGAGGAGGTGGAAAGGCTGCCATGGTTGTGTGTTTTTGAGCTTGGGGAAGAAGAAGATAGGGAAGGGGGGCGGATGGTATTTTTTTGTTTTTAGGGTTTTTGGAAAAATGAAAAATGAAGAATATGAAGGGTTAGGTCATTTTGGGGTTAATGGGGCGGACCGGGTCAACCCGGTTTGAAGTGGACCGGGTCGTGGGGAAGGTTGGACAATTGTTTGGGCCTGGGGTTGAAATTTGAAGAAGTGGCCCAATCCGATTTTTCTTTGTATTTTTGCTCTCTTTTCTTCTTTTATTTTTCTAAAACTAAATTATAAAAATACTTAAATTATTATTAAGAACTAAATTAAGTTATAAAAGCGCAAATTAACTCCCAATAACAATTAACGCACAATTAAGTAATAATTAAGCATAAAATTGTATATTTGGACATTAAATGCTAAAAATGCAAAAGATGCCTATTTTTGTAATTTTTATTTTTTCTAAACAAACTTAATTACTAACAAATTGTAGAATTAAATCCTACATGCAAAATGCGACATATTTTTTTATTTTTTATTAATTTAACAAATAAACATGCACAGACAAATACAAATAATTATCCAAAAATGTCACAAAATTCTCAAAATTGCACACCAAGGAAAATTATTTTATTTTGAATTTTTTGGGAGTAGTTCTCATATAGGGTAAAAATCACGTGCTTACAGCTGTCCCTCTTTGCCCGAAGACATGAAAGGTTTTCGTGCAAAGATAAAGCGAGCGATTTTGCCCATCGGAGTACTCCGTGTGAAGCATTTTTTGAAAAAGATTTTAACCGAACCTTTGCTTCAAAGGTTTCCTACATATCCTGGGCTAAACAGGAATCAGGTCAATGTAGTTCGGGAAGTTTTGGTAGCTGGGACTACCGTGGGGCTGCAATGTTACTGTTGTTGCATGCTATTACCACTGCTTATCGATCTCCTTGTTACACCGTGCTCAAAAGGAAACAAGAAGCTAGGCTAGCCTATGGATCACAAGATCTTATCTATTTTCAGCTTGCCTTTGTTGCCTTGCTTTCTTGTCGGATTGTGTTTCCTCCGGTGATTTTCTTCCGTGAATTTGGGGATGACACTGGCCCTTTGCTTTTATGAATACCATTTTTCATCATTTTGTTCGGTCCGCTGGGGACATGGCTTTCTTCATTAAGCTTTTCGGCGGTTCCTCTGGGGATACAACTCTCTTCATCAGATTTGTTAAGCTGGGCATGATTTAATGTTCACATGCCACTTCTTTCAAGATGCGATTTTTCTTCCTTTTGACACATGCACTTGAGTTTGTGCTGGGACCTCTTGTTGCAACCTTTTGCTTCCCGGTGCTGGGGATTTTTATTGTTTCCTTTTGCCTTCCGGTGGGGTTACCGATTTCAACATCTGCAGTATAAGACTCAAAAGTATTCCTCTCGTTATACAGGTGGGCGACCTAGAAAAAATTTATTCTCGCATTATACTGGTGGGCGACCTAGAACAAAAAATGTATTCCCGCATTATACTGGTGGGCGACCTAGAACAACAATGTATTCCCGCATTATACTGGTGGGCGACCTAGAACAACAATGTATTCCCACATTATACTGGTGGGCGACCTAGAACAGAAATGTATTCCCGCATTATACTGGTGGGCGACCTAGAACAGAAATGTATTCCCGCATTATACTGGTGGGCGACCTAGAACAGAAATGTATTCCCGCATTATACTGGTGGGCGACCTAGAACAAAATGTATTCCCGCATTATACTGGTGGGCGACCTAGAACAAAATGTATTCCCGCATTATACTGGTGGGCGACCTAGAACAAAATGTATTCCCGCATTATACTGGTGGGCGACCTAGAACAAAATGTATTCCCGCATTATACTGGTGGGCGACCTAGAACAACAATGTATTCCCGCATTATACTGGTGGGCGACCTAGAACAACAATGTATTCCCGCATTATACTGGTGGGCGACCTAGAACAGAAATGTATTCCCGCATTATACTGGTGGGCGACCTAGAACAAAATGTATTCCCGCATTATACTGGTGGGCGACCTAGAACAAAAATGTATTCCCGCATTATACTGGTGGGCGACCTAGAACAAAAATGTATTCCCGCATTATACTGGTGGGCGACCTAGAACAAAAAATGTATTCCCGCATTATACTGGTGGGCGACCTAGAACAACAATGTATTCCCGCATTATACTGGTGGGCGACCTAGAACAACAATGTATTCCCGCATTATACTGGTGGGCGACCTAGAACAGAAATGTATTCCCGCATTATACTGGTGGGGGACCTAGAACAGAAATGTATTCCCGCATTATACTGGTGGGCGACCTAGAACAACAATGTATTCCCGCATTATACTAGTGGGCGACCAAGAACAACAATGTATTCCCGCATTATACTGGTGGGCGACCTAGAACAACAATGTATTCCCGCATTATACTGGTGGGCGACCTAGAACAAAAATGTATTCCAATTTGTTTCCTCGTTCCTCCGAGAAAATTTTTAACTATGGCAGAAAATTTTCTGCCCCGGTTTTGGTGACCTTCTTTGTGGCGTTCTTTTTCCGCCATCATCAACCTTTGTTTTCCTGTAAAAATCAAAGAAAACTTTGTTAGTTTTAACATGGTGAGTGACGATATCACTTTTTCCGTGGGGATGATTTTTCCTTTCCCTTTCCCTTGCTCTGTGCTCCCAAAACCGGTTGGGGATAAAGTTGCCTGCTGGGGACGATATTCCTGCTAGTGATGGTATTTCACTCATCTCTTCCCCGCTTTTGTTTCAAAACATGCTGGGGAAGTTCTCTTCAACTCCAAGACTACTCCTTTAAAGGTTTATTTTCTCCCAGCACTGCAAGGCATTAAATGTTATCATCTGGGGATAACGTTATTGAGGATAAGACTGTGAGGGTTATCTTGTTGCGGATTAATTCTCGCTCCCTCTTTCCCCCTTTATGTTTTGTCTGACCCCCCTTGGACCTTGGTTAGTGATCCATCAAAGTTCTGCCGTGGATCTTTTTGGAACTTGGTTCATAAGTCTTTAAACCTCTGATTCCTGTCTTTCTTCATGTTCCCCTTAACTTTCCAGGACAGTTTGTCATTTGATTTATGCAACAAATGCCTTTTGTTTTATGGTCTCGGCTTTTGGCCTGACACAGTCGTCTTTCCTTCGTACCGATTTGGCCCGTAGTAGTAAACTCTGAAAAATCCTTTTCAAAACAAAATTTTGGAAAGAAATGATAGGATAGAAAAAGAGAAAAGTCTCTCTGAACAAATGCTGGGAGGGAAAGAAGAAAAGAAAAGAACTTATCTGGATGGCATAACTGGTCCTTATGATCATGTCGTGCACCATGGATTCCCGACCCAGTCTATTTGTACCAATCAACCTACCTGATGGCCTTACTTGCTGGGGATAAGTAGGTGTCCACTTCTTCGCGAATGCGGATCTTTTTGCCAATCTGTCTTGTCGCCTTACAGTGCCCTTCGAGGGGTTTTCACTAATAAGACTCTCTCTTTTCTCTCAGCTCCCGGCGCCTTACGCTGCCTGTGAAGGTTTTCACCGATAAGACTCTATCGTTTTATATCTCTCATCTTTCATCGTCTTATGGTGCCTGCGAAGGTTTTCACCGATAAGACTCTCTCATTTTGCTCTTCAATGGGGAATTGGGGTACTGCCGGCATGCCTCTCTCTTTCCGAGATTCTTTCTGGCTATCCGTTTATTTCTCATTTATGATCCCCTTCTCTGCTGGAGATCAGCATATTATCCTCGGCTTCCATTGTCCTAACTTGGTACTTCTTGGACGTTGATCGGGAGGTCTTTTGGGCATTGATGTTGGTTTTGTATGACAAATATTTTACTTAACTCCGATGGGTGAAGTGTTACAACTCTTGGAATCAAGCCCTTTAGGATGTTCAAAACATAATTCCTGCCCCAGTTTTCTTTCTTGGGGAATTTCATATTTACACTATGTTGAGCTATGCGCATTACGCACACTATGACCAATCCGTGAGGCGCCTACGTATCCTCTTTGAGGAATCAGGTCAAACGTAGTTCCTAACGGTTTCGTTTTTCTTGCGATTTTATCTTCTCTTTTTTTCATTTTCTTTTAACTAATTTAATTTTTTTTTTCATTTTCTTTTTCATATCTTTTCCCATTAGTGATTCCAAAAGAGGGGTATGAAAGAGTGATTTAAGGCTCAAAAGGGGAAAGCAAGGGTTAAAATTGTTTGGATAGAAGAAAGAATTGCCTCCGTCATTTCATTATCCAAGAAGTACCAAATACAAACAAACGAACCAATAACTATCCTAATCGAAGAAATTAGGCATAGTATCTCTTGACTGCGTCAGAATTGATAGCCATGTCGACGCATCTTCCTTCGACATCAGTTAGGCATAAAGCACCGTTGGACAACACTTTGGTCATGATGTAAGGCCCTTGCCAATTTGGGGCGAACTTGCCTTTTGCTTCGACCTGATGCGGAAGGATCCGCTTCGATACTTGCTGCCCTACTTCGAATTTTCTGGGGCGTACCTTCTTGTTGTACGCTCTTGCCATTCTTTTCTGATACAACTGGCCATGACACACTGTTGCCAATCTTTTTTCATCTATTAAACTCAGCTGCTCTAACCGAGCTTTGACCCATTCATCATCATCAATTTCGGCTTCAACGACAATCCGGAGGGACGGAATTTCGACCTCCGCTGGTATTACTGCCTCAGTTCCATATACCAACAAATAAGGAGTTGCACCTATGGAAGTCCGGACTGTAGTGCGATAACCCAACAAGGCGAAGGGTAATTTATCGTGCCATTGTCTAGATCCTTCCACCATCTTCCGCAGTATCTTCTTGATGTTCTTATTGGCTGCTTCGACCGCTCCATTCGCCTTGGGACGATATGGGGTGGAATTGCGATGCGTAATCTTGAATTGTTGGCATACCTCTCTCATCAGGCTGCTGTTAAGATTTTCCCCATTGTCCGTAATGATCACTTTGGGGATCCCAAATATGCAGATGATATGGGAGTGAATAAAATCCACCACTGCCTTTTTGGTTACCGACTTGAAGGTTTTAGCCTCAACCCATTTGGTGAAGTAATCTATGGCCACCAGAATGAACCTATGGCCGTTGGATGCTGTCAGCTCGATAGGCCCAATGACATCCATGCCCCATACGACAAACGGCCAGGGTGCTGACATCGTATGCAACTCTGTTGGTGGAGAATGAATCAGATCTCCGTGTATCTGACACTGATGGCATTTCCTCAAGAAAGTGATACAGTCATGCTCCATGGTGAGCCAATAGTACCCTGCTCAAAGGATCTTCTTTGCCAATACATATCCGCTCATATGTGGCCCACAAACTCCAGCATGTACCTCTGCCATAACCGTCGTGGCTTGACCGGCGTCTATACACCTTAACAATCCCAAGTCCGGGGTTCTTCTGTACAACACTCCTCCGCTGAGGAAGAAACCATTCGACAAACGCCGAAGGGCTCTTTTTTGGTCTCTAGTGGCCTGTTCCGGATATATCCCCATTTTGAGGTACTCTTTTATATCATGAAACCAAGGCTCGCCATCTACTTCCTCTTCCACCGCATTGCAATAAGCGTGCTGATCACGAACCTGGATGTGCAATGTGTCAACATACATTTTGTCAGGGTGGTGTAACATTGATGCTAAGGTGGCCAATGCATCTGCAACTTCCTTATGAACTCTCGGGATATGTTTGAATTCCACTGATCGAAATCGCTTGCTCAGATCGTGCAAACATTGTCGATATGGTATGAGTTTCAAGTCCCGTATTTCCCATTCACCCTGAATCTGATGTACCAAGAGGTCCGAGTCTCCCAAGACCAAAACATCTTGGACATCCATGTTCGCAGCTAATCACAGACCCAAATTTCAAGCTTCATACTCGGCCATATTATTGGTGCAATAGAAGCGTAGTTGAGCAGTGACAGGATAGTGACGTCTTGTTTCAGAAATGAGTACTGCTCCTATTCCGACCCCTTTCGCGTTTGCGGCTCCATCGAAGAAAAGCTTCCAACCCGGTTCCTCGGGTAATTCTAGCTCACCCGTATGCATCACTTCTTCGTCGGGAAAATACGTTCTTAAAGGCTCATATTTTTCATCAACGGGATTCTCTGCCAAATGGTCGTCCAGCGCTTGGGCTTTCATGGCCGTCCTCGTCACATAGACGATATCAAACTCGGTGAGCAAAATTTGCCATTTTTCTAACCTCCCTGTAGGCATAGGTTTCTGAAAAATGTACTTCAATGGGTCCAAACGGGATATGAGGTAAGTAGTATACGAGGACAGATAGTGCTTCAACTTCTGAGCCACCCAAGTTAGGGTGCAGCATGTTTTCTCGAGTTGAGTGTACTTGACCTCATACACTGTGAACTTCTTGCTAAGATAATGTTCTTTCCTCCCTGTGGCATCGTGTTGCCCCAGTACACACCCAAATGAATTCTCCAGGACCGTCAGATAAAGAATTAATGGCCTCCCTGGCTCAGGTGGAACCAACACAAGTGGATTGGACAGATATCCTTTGATTTGGTCGAAAGTCTCTTGACACTCCGCTATACAATCTATCGCAACATCTTTTTTCAACAGTCGAAATATGGGTTCACAAGTCGCCGTGAGTTGGGTGATGAACCTGTTGATATAATTTAGCCTCCCCAATAGACTCATTACCTCCGTTTTGCTTTTTGGCGGTGGTAAATCTCGGATGGATTCGATCTTGGATGGGTCTAACTCAATACCTCGTCGACTGACGATGAATCCTAACAGCTTCCTTGACGGAACCCCGAATGCGCATTTGGCCTGGTTGAGCTTGATATCATACCTTCGGAGTCTTTGAAAAAATCTCCTTAGGTCTGCTACATGGTCTTCCTGTCACCGAGACTTTATGATCACGTCATCTACGTACACCTCAATTTCTTTGTGTATCATGTCGTGAAACACAGTGGTCATTGCTCGCATGTACGTTGCCCAAGCATTCTTCAGTCCGAATGGCATGACCCGGTAGCAGTAAGTTCCTCATGGTGTGATGAAAGCTGTCTTTTTCGCATCTTCTTCGTCCATTAAGATCTGATGATATCCTGCATAGCAATCCACAAAAGATCCGATCTCGCGCCCAGCGTAATTATCAATCAAGATATGGATGTTGGGCAGCGGAAAGTTATCCTTAGGACTTGCTTTGTTGAGATTGCGGTAGTCGACGCATACCCTGATTTACCCATCCTTCTTCTGAA
The DNA here is from genome assembly GCF_000715075.1 of Nicotiana tabacum. Taxonomy (NCBI): domain Eukaryota; kingdom Viridiplantae; phylum Streptophyta; class Magnoliopsida; order Solanales; family Solanaceae; genus Nicotiana; species Nicotiana tabacum. The sequence goes on from NC_134085.1 coordinate 16,093,998, forward strand.
CTGGTACCACATTGGCCAACCACTCGGGATATTGAGTGACCCGAATGACCTTCGCCTGCAGCTGCTTAATCACCTCTTCTTTGATCTTTACGCTCATTTCTGTTTTAAATTTCCTTAGCTTTTGCTTGATCGGAGGGTATGTCGGGTCAGTGGGCAATTTGTGAACCACTAGATTGGTGCTTAATCCCGGCATATCATCATATGACCATGCAAAAACATCTTTGAATTCCACGAGGGTTTTGATCAATTCTTCCCTGACGTTTGGCTCAATGTGGATGCTGATTTTGGTTTTTCTGACATTATCCGCATCTCCTAGATTCACAGCCTCAGTGTCATTTAGGTTAGGCTTGGGTTTCTCTTCAAATTGGCACAGTTCTCGGTTTATCTCTTCGAAGGCTTCATCCTCGTCATATTCAGACTCATTGTCACAAACGACCTCTTGTATCATTAAGTCGGACTTGGATTGATTTATTAGACTAGGTCGAAGATCCGATGTGCATGCCATGTCATTAGAACCAGTAAAAAGAGAACTGTTCAGAAAGAAAAAAAGAACAAAACAAAAATTAAAATGAGACAAAAGAAGAGAACTTTATTAAACTTGCGGGATAACAGGGTTCACACTTTTACAAAACAAAGATAAAATTTGGATTACACCCTGGGATAATCCGAACAAGAAAAGCATAAATCAAAGCCTACTACCAAGACTCTCCCCGAACAGGAAGAGGAGTAACCGTCCAATTGTTGGTTTTGGCCTCAGGCCCCACAAACTGTATATCCGCTCTGCTGGAACTCTCTCCAACTTCTACCATATTGACATCAGCGAATAGCCTCTCGAAACTCTGATTCAGTTCCCCGTCCATCCCAATCAATGGTCCGAGAAATTTTGGGACCGGTGACCCCTTGGCACTTGCTCTAACAAAAGATCTTGAGAGACGTGGCACAGGTTTGGGAAGAAACCAGACTTTCCTCTTCATTTTCCGTGCTCGCCTCACATCTGCTACAGTTGGTTTGAACCCCAACCCAAAGGTTTCCAAATTTTTGGGCAGGGAGACAGGTTGGACAATCCCCTGAAGCTCAACTCCCAGGCCTTTTCCTGGCACAAACCCATTACCCAGCATCTCTGAGACCATCATGATCGTTGCAGAAGCTACTCTAGGGTGCCGAATGATCTCACCCTCAGAAATCTTGCTTGCCGACATCGCATCGAAAATCTGGTAGACCCAGGGACCCTTGTCATCATTGGTCTCTATGAAGGGCACAATTGTGCCACCCATGGTGCACGTAGTGTCCTCGCCGTGTAGTACGACCTATTGTCTATCCCACTCGAACTTGACCATTTGATGCAAGGTGGAAGGCACTGCTTTAGCTGCGTGGATCCACGGTCGTCCCAACAGAAGGTTATAAGATACCGCAACATCTAATACCTGGAACTCCATGGTAAACTGGACTGGACCGATGGTCAATTCAAGTATAATATCCCCCACATTGGCTGTTCCATTTCCGTCAAATCCTCGGACGCAAATGCTATTCTTGTGGATTCTTCCGTGGTCGATCTTTAACTGGTTTAGGGTGGATAATGGACAAATGTTGGCACTTGAGCCGTTATCCACCAATGCCCGAGTAACTACCGAACTTTCACATTTGACAGTTAGGTAGAGGGCTTTGTTATGCTCCGTGCCCTCTACTGGCAGATCATCATCTGAGAATGTTACCCTGTTCACCTCGAAGATTTTATTGGCAATTGTTTCTAGGTGATTTACAGAAATCTCGTTAGGCATATGAGCTTCATTCAATATCTTCATCAGGGCCCGACGATGTTCATCGGAATGGATTAGTAATGATAGCAGCGAGATCTGGGCCGGTGTTTTCTTTAACTGTTCGACCACAGAGTAGTCCTGCACTTTCATCTTCCTCAAGAATTCCTCAGCCTCTTCTTCGGACACAGGTTTCTTGGTTGCAGCTGGGTTGGGTCTTCTCAGCTCCACCGGAGCAAAACAACGTCCTGATCGAGTCAGCCCTTGCGCTTCACAACTATCTTCCTCCACTTGTTTTCCTTTGTACATCACCACTGCCTTCTCGTATTTCCAGGGCACGGCCTTGCTATCAATCATCGGTAGCTGGACTACAGGCTTTATGGTGACCAGTTCCCTGTATACCCCTTTCAACACAACTGCGGGTGTGGGCGGAGTCCCTGATATTACCAACTTGGCTGGCTCAGGTTTCTTTGTTGCGGTGGACAGACTCTTTCCCAATATCACTACTGGCTTGACGCCTTCTCCCTGCGACTGTACCCCCGGTCTTCCACTGGTCGATCCTTCTTTCGGAGCGGCCTGGATCATCATCACTGTTTGTGAGGGTTTCCTCAGCTCTCCTCCCTCATACACCAACTCGATCATGTGAGCCTCGTGGTGTGTTGACAATGGGTTCTGGTTGATGTTAGGTGCCTCCGGCGTCTGGACCTCGATCTTATTGGCATCAATAAGATCTTGTATTGCATGCATTAACTTCCAACAATTTTTGGTATCATGCCCCAGCATCCCTGAGCAGTACTCACAGCTTATTGATTGGTCCAAATTTTGGGGTGGGGGATTCAGTCTACGAGTCTCGACAGGACTAACCAAACCCAATTGCCTCAATTTGTGGAACAGATCGGTGTAGGTTTCTCCCAACTCAGTAAAAGTTCTATGTTTCTGCAGCCTGTCATTTCTAGCAGCCTGATTTCCTCGAAAGCCTGCCCCTAGAGGGTTTCTATATGCCTTTGGTGGAGGATAGGTGTTTTATGGTGGTGCATATGTGTTCTAGGGAGCCGGCGCGCGCCATTGCAGGCGAACCGGAGGCTGAGTGTATGTCTGGGCTTGGTGTACGGAGAAATGTGGTTCTTGAGGTAGATAGTAGTGTTGTGGTGGGATATATGAGTAGTTTGGCCTGTGGGGTCTGGGTTGGTTGTAGTGTGGTTTGCCAGCCTTGGACCAACTGCTTGCCTCAATCGTGGCAATTTCTTCTTTCTTCCTTCTTCCCAACGCACCTCCCGTGCCACTCTGAATAGCCTGGGTCGTTGCCTTGAGTGCCGAGTAATTCAGGATTTTGTCAGACCTCAGACCTTGTTCTATCATGACCCCTATCTTCACTACTTCGTTGAAGGATTTTCTAACCATCGTCAACAAGTGACCAAAGTACGTTGGATCCAGTGTTTGCAAGAAGTAGTCCACCATTTCTCCCTCTCTCATGGGAGGATCAACTCTAGCCGCTTGCTCTCTCCAGCGGAACCCAAACTCGCGAAAACTTTCCCCGGGCTTCTTTCCGGTTCTCAGCAATGTGAGACGGTCAGGGACTATCTCGAGATTGTATTGAAAGTGACATGCAAAAGCCTGCGCCAGATCATCCCAAGTGTACCATCTGCTGGAATCTTGCCTGGTATACCATTCTAGTGCCGATCCACTCAGACTTTGGCCGAAATAAGCTATCAGCAGCTCATCTTTGCCACCTGCCCCTCTCATTTTGCTACAAAAACTGCCGCAAATGTGCCATGGGGTCACCGTGCCCTTCATATAAATCAAACTTAGGCATCTTGAACCCAGCCGGGAGTTGGATGTCCGGGAAAGGGCATAGATCCTTGTAGGCCACGCTGACCTGGTTGCCCAATCCGTTCAAGTTCCTGAAGGACTGCTCTAGGCTTTTGAACTTCCTCAATACCTCATCTTGTTCGGGGACTTTAACCGGCTTTTCAATCTCTGCCGGTACCTCCAAGCGCGGATTGTGGGTATGTGGTTTGGGGGCATGGAATGTGGTCTCAGGGGGATAGTATTGCGTATCGTGAGCCTGGAACAGCGGCTCGCTGGTCGATCTTTGCAGGGTGGCTGATGTGGGTCCCACAAAAGTGGGAACATTTGGTGTTGGGAGAGGTTGATGGGGGTGGTGGAGCTTGGGAATCATGGGGGCTTCTCTCCTGATGATAACGGTGATTCGGTAGGCTTGTTGAAGGGCCGGAGTGAGGGTATTCTGGCATGTGCCCTAGTAGCTCCGGGCTCTTTTGTGCTTTGACTAGAGCTAGCTGCATTGCATTCATCTCTAGACCCATCCTTTCTATCTTTTCCATCGCTTCTTTTAACAACTGGCTCATCGGCCTTTCTTCCTCGATACTATTCTCTGAAGTAGTCATGCTCGTTGTTACCGGTCCTTTGGATCTGGTTTGGTAAGGGTGTGTTTCCAGAATTCTTTAACAACTAACTGTCTGGATTTTGTGGAAAATAACAAACTTGTTAGCGTTAGAGCTTTAACAGATTTGATAACAACACATTGGGGATGCAAATGCTCCTAGGCAGTTAACCATTTCTAACATGCTTTGCTTCGACAACACGCGTCATCCCGGCTTGCTTATTTGTCCTTTTTAAAGTACTTTGGGAACCCCTGAATCTTATTTTATTTTTATATTTTCTTTTTCTTTCTTTCTTTTTCTTTTCTTTTTGTTAATGGCGGCCGAATCTTATGTGGATTGCCTACGTATCACGTCCCCGCGTGAATCAGACCGGGCGTAGTTCTGCCGCAAAGTAAAGACACACAAAAATTCTTTTGGAATCATTTAATTCATCATCAAAATTCGCTATTACAAATTACTTTAAACAAAGAATAGTAATAGTACAGATTCCAAAGTTCTTAACCTAATTCCTCGACAGAAACAACACATGGGAAGACAGCAAAGCTAATTAAACAAGACTCGAACTAGGGGCTACAATTCCAATTTGAGGGCTCGCGAGGCATCGCTCAGCCTTTTCGCAGCCCTTGGTGTAAGGTCTCTCTGCAAGCTCTTCAACTCATTCATGATCCGGTGGACGCAGCCTATGATGGAAACAAGGAGGGTTTTCCGAGGTATTTGCTCACATGCTAGGCATCTCATGTAGATGTAGTGCCCAATCTCGTCGATCCTTCCTCGAATGTTGTCCCTTTCAACGAACAATTGCTTTATTTGCCGGTTCTTTAATCCCAGTGCTTGAGCATTGTCGGCAAGTTGATCCTGGAACATCTCCATTTGTCTTTCCATTCTGGTCATTGCATCGTAACAGCGTCTTCTGTCGGCTTGGGCATCTCGTGCATGTTTGAAGATCCGCTCCTGAAGCGTGGAGTTCGTTTTCCTTAATATCCCAATGCTCATTTCATAATCCCTTATGACTTGTTGCAGATGCTGCCTCCGGGCCATTGTACATTTTGCCCATCTGATCTTCATCCTTGCTATGCAAGCTTCTGATTGTTCTAATTCTTCTCGGCTTTGGCTGACCTGATTTCTCAAATATGCTATCAATCTTTCGTCGGAGCGACGTTTCTGTCGGTCGATTTTACTCTTACTGGCTTGGCGAATGCGGGCCTTTAGTGTCTGGTTTTCTTGGGCCAACTTGTTCTTTTCACCCCGCTCGGAGGCGACTTGCACATTGTTCTAAAATATAAGCCTTTCAACTTGTTGCTTTAGCTTCCCGATTTTAGCCCGGTAGCCTTCCTCCCTTTTTAACCAGCCCCACTGTGCATGTGATGATTCCTCAAAGTCTTGGATGTGAGCTCTCTTAGTTGGTCTCTGATGCTCAAGCTCTCTTCTGTACCACGTGAGGTATTCTGGCGACACTTCACCCTTGGCCCGATCTCGTACACAAGTATCTACCTTCAGGGTTTGACATTTATTCCAGATTCTCCGAACGACCGCTTCAGGGAACTGCCCACCAGGTCCGATTTCGATCACCGGGCTACTGAGATCTTCTTCCTTCGGGATTATTTGGTATCGCCCTAACTGTCTCAACACTCTGCATGGTGCGTAGGGCTGGATACTTTGGAGACCCATCAACAACAAATGCGATTCAGTGGCTGACATGTGTATGACTTCATCTATGGGTAGCCACCCGAATGCCCATTCTAACTGGTTTGCTGAAACAGAGCGCAGTAGCGTGACCCATTCGGTGACCCCTTCTGGCAAGCTGAACCCGTCGATCCTGGTGGGAAACTCTTCTATACAAGTCTTTTGTGATGACCCATATTTCAGAAATTGAGGGTGATGACATAGATGCTCAATCATCCACATTTGCAGTAGATATTACATCCCTCAAAGAAGCCTCCTCCGGTTTTGCAAATAATGAGTGCGCGGAAAATATCTGCTATTATCATTGGTGCCAGAGTGCTGTTTTCTTGTTTGAGCAAAGTGCTGACGACCCCAGCGATTTGTATGTTAATTTTTCCATCCTTTCTAGGGAACACCAGAAAACCCAGAAAGGCTATCATAAAAGCAATACATCTATGCCTCTCCCATTTCAACCGGCTTTCCCCACTGCAAATCTTACTCTCGGGATTGTTGAACCCTCTCAGATGACCGTACCTGTCGTACAGAAATGCCAAACTACAAAACCCCTTTGCTAACTCTGGGTTATGTACCGTTCTGCGTATCTTTACGATGTGTAGGAACTTGTGTATGGTCACGGTCCTTGGTGCAATGAGATACTGTTCTTTCATAGGGATTTTAGGACATCCAATGTACCCTGCCAGTTCCTCTAGCGTCGGGGTGAGCTCAAAGTCCGAGAAATGAAATACATTGTGTGCCGAGTCCCAAAATGAAATTAAAGCCCTTATAATGTCCCCTCGCGGATCGATGTCCAGCAATCCAACCAAATTTCCTAAGTATATTTTGACTGTATCTCGCCCTGATTCTTCCAAGTCGTTCCACCACATGCGTAAGCCCAAAGGAACTCTGTTTATAATGGCCTCAGATGAACTCTTACTCGTGCTCATTCTGCACATTTATTAAGGTGATTTTAGACGAAAGCAAAAAATCTTTATTTTGACTCCAAAAGCATTTTTCCGTTTTTCCTTAATTTCGAGAAAAACAAAACTGACTTTCCCGATACGGCCTTTCAGCTCTTTAGCTACATATCCCACATCCGGTGAGAATCAAACCGACGTAGTTCGGGTAAAAAATTATCTAAATCACGGGTCCTTCTCAAAATTGAAAATATTGTTTTTCTTAAGTGAGAAACTTTTGATTTTTTTTTCATTTATTTATTTATTCAAAATTCTCGTTATCACCCGCCGGTCAACATGCAAATTCGAAGCAAATTAAATGCGCTAACAGACAAGATTCCACAAGAGGGTCTTTTTGTTCCAGGTTGCTATTCCTAGACGGGCCCAACCCCTGTGTTGAGCCCCCAAAGTCAAATGCAACGTGATGCAAATAAGCGTTTTTCTACTAGGGATCCAGCAAGAAGTTATGTTTTACTAAGCTTCAAACTGGGCTTTGTTCTAGACCTGGCTTACACGAGCGGACAACTCGAGTCGAGGAGGGGGCTACGTACAGGGGACCCGCGGGGTCGTCCGGCTTTGTAACTTATCCGAGCCTCTTTCTACTTGGGTATGACACTAACAGAATAGGGAGTCTCGACCAGCGAGCTTCTCCCCGGAGGTAAGAAGAGAAGGGTTTCGGCATAGTTTATATATACAGTCAAATAATATCAAAGGGGCAACACACATCATTTTGCACATAAAGCACATATCTCATAAAAACATCAGATAATAAATAAAGCCAAATAGAACAATTATTCTAAGCTTGAATTTCTAACCCTGAACCAGTGGTTCTGGGTTTGTTATCCCCAGCAGAGTCGCCAGATCTGTCACACCTCCTTTTTCCGCCCCCGCGAGGGACGTAGGAGTTTTTCCAATTAAAGGACAATCGAAAGGGGATTTATTTGTTTATTTCAGAGTCGCCACTTGGGAGATTTAGGGTGTTCCAAGTCACCAATTTTAATCCCGAATCGAGTAAAAAGAATGACTCCGTATTACAGTCTGCGTACCAGAAATCCGGATAAGGAATTCTGTTAACCCGAGAGAAGGTGTTAGGCATTCCCGAGTTCCGTGGTTCTAGCACGGTCGCTCAACTATTATATTCGGCTTGATTATCTGATTTAATACATGTTGAACCTATGTGCAAAATTTAACTTTTTACCGCTTTCATAATTATTATTATTACTTTTTTACAAGGAATTGTAACGTTGTGAAAATATATCTCAAACCGCGTTACAATCAATGTACCCGTGGTCATCGACACACTTTGACTCCGTTGAGATTTGGATTTGGGTCACATCAATGTGCACCCAAGTTTAAGAAAATTAAATTATTAAAGGCGCGCCTAAAGCGACTAGCGTATCATCTACTTTGGGTAGGGCCGTGGAATTTTGCGAAATGGTCCATCCCGAAGTCTAAGCAATTTTAAAGCAAATATTTATTGAGGGCCCCGCAATTTTGTATTTTTATTTGGCGAGGCTCATCTCATTCTTATTTTTTGAAAGGAATTTGCAACGTCATGGACACGCATCTCGAACCACGTCACAATCAATGTACCCGTGATTAGAGACACATTTCGACTCCGTTGAGATTTGGATTTGGGTCACATAAATGTGCACCCGAGTTTAAGAAGGTAAGATTTATTAAGGCGCGTCCTAAAGAGACTAACGTATTGTTATTTTAGGAAGAGGCCGTGAAGGTTCATTAAACGGCCAAATCCAAAGTCTAGTCAATGGTTATGTATTTATTGAGGGCCCCAGCGATGTGTGATTTATTTGGCGAGGCTCGTCTCATTTTTATTTTAAAGGATAAACTTATAGTGACTACATTTTTCTATTAAGTTTGTCTCTAAAGTGAAAGAAAATCTCTTAATTAATTACATGCTGAAAAACGTAACTTATTAGTTATTAGTTTACGGCTAATGCGAATGGAAAATTGCGGTCGAGTTTGTACAAAGAAAAACTGCTTTCATTCTATATTCTATTATTCAATAATACTAGAACATGAGATTGACACGCCATAACATCAAAACAAATTAACTAGTATTTGATTAATTTAAACTAACATTATTAGATGAAGAAGTTATACATATGCAACCCCCATTACTCATTAATTAATCGACTACATTTTTATACAAAGAAAGGAAAAATATATTCAAACACAAATCTAAACAGGAGGGATTCAATAGGAACAAAGCCTGATTAATATTTCATTTCCTTTCAAGCCGAGAGTGTACAAATGTGTACCTAGAAATGGCAGTACAAGAACAAAAGAAGGAGAAGTCAGCAGCAATTATAACACAGCAACAGCAGGTTCAGCAACATCGCAAACCAGTAACAACCAGTAGAATAACCCAGTAACAGATTAAAAACTTAGCAATACCAAAGTGAAATCGCAGTCAAAGCAGAAGAGAGACGGATACAAGATGCAGTAGTTTACTGATTTTCAATAACACTCGAGAAAAGCAAACGGAAATTATTCGAGTGAAAGTTCAAATTGCATTTCTCTTTTACTCTCAAAATGTTTCAAGTCTGTCCGCTCTCAAGTGTAAAAATCTGTTTAATGTTCAAGTCTTTTTCTTTATGTTCAACTCTAAAACTCTCTCTCAAATCTTAGTCCCCTAAAATGTGTCAAATGACCCTATATATATAGCAAGACAAGTCTTGAATCCCCAACCCGAAATTATTCCCCCAAGGGCATGCTTTGTCCCCACTACTTAATGTTTTCTTTATTTTAAACCTTGTCCCCCATGCCTACATTAAATAAATACATCAACTCCAACCCATTACAATTTGTCCCCCATGCCTAACATAAACAAATACAATATTCCCCTCCACTACATATTGTCTTGTCCCCCATTATGTTAAACAATTATATCAAACCCCACCCCATTATATTTTGTCCCACATGCCTACATAAACAATTATAATAATGTTCAATTACCAAACTACCCCTCCGACCTTATTGCAATTACCCTTTTACCCCTGAACGATACTGCAATTTACCAAACTACCCCCATCAGCTCTAAACAATCAATTAATCATAACTTAATCAAAATATAGCCAAGATGGCAAATTTCTCAACAATCTTCAACAACAAATCATATGAACCAGATGAACAACAAATTCAAATTAATGGAAATAAATTAACCATATTGGGAACCAATCCTGGTTAACTTAGACCAAAAATGAATGAGCAAAGAGACAACAATACAAACAACAAAATACATGATTCAAACTAAATCAACAAATCAAAAACATAAACTCACATTAAATTATTGGATTAAAAATGAACTTCAAACAAAGATGAACATGAACTAAATCTATTTTTAAACAACAAACATGACGGATTAAATGACTCAAACAACATTAATAATTTCTGGAAAATACATAACAACATGAAACAAATTGAAGAAATAATCAATTAAATTTCAATTTGAATCTAACAAGCATTAAACTAACAAATTTTTACCTAAACAATAAAACAAACATGAAATAAACATGAAAAATAACTAATTAAATTTCCATTTTGAAATCTGAAAATTAATTCAACAAAACACATGAACAAACTAAAAAATTAATTCAAACGATAGACATGAACAAAACAAGGATCGAACATTTATCGATTTTTAGATCCGAGAATATCAAAACAAAATATGGACAAAGTAAAACTCAAAATCTACTAACCGGATCGAAACGACAAAAAACTCGAATGGGAATAAATCTATCCGGACACGATTGTCGCGCCAAGACTGCCCTAACGGATCTTGAACTCAACGACGAACTCACCTTCCTTTTAAACTTGACACACTCAAAACGACGCTCGACGACCTCGACTAAAACTCGACCAAACGAAATGGTGGCAGCAGCATAGCTGAAACAAAATTAGCTGCTCGTGGGCAGCAGTGCGAGGAAGATACAGCAGCCGCGTCGGCGATCTATGGCTAGACGCAGCAGCCACTACAGTGACGACGGAGAAGTAGGCAGTAGCAGCAGCTACTGGTGAACGTGCTGGGCAGTCTGTCGATGGAGGAGCTGGGTCATCCATGGTGCTAGGATGGTCATCGACGATGGAGATAGGTTTTTCAAGGACTGGGGTCGTTTGGTTTCGACGACGACGAGCATCGGGGACTATTTTGTTTTAGCGAGATGGTGGTCGTTTGGAGACGAAGCAGCAACAAAAGCAGAAGGGTCAGCCATGGCTGGTCGTTCATGGTGGTTCGGGGTGGTTCAAGGTGGTGAGGTGTTGCCTTCGACGAAGAAGATGAAGACATGGTGACCAACGACCATGCGAGCTCATGCTCGAGCTTGATGAGGCAGCAACAATAGTGTTGGAGCTTGTTATGGGTGTGAGGAGGTGGAAAGGCTGCCATGGTTGTGTGTTTTTGAGCTTGGGGAAGAAGAAGATAGGGAAGGGGGCGGATGGTATTTTTGTGTTTTTAGGGTTTTTGGAAAAATGAAAAATAAAGAATAGGAAGGGTTAGGTCATTTTGGGGTTAATGGGGCGGACCGGGTCGACCCGGTTTGAAGTGGACCGGGTCGTGGGGAAGGTTGGACAATTGTTTGGGCCTGGGGTTGAAATTTGAAGAAGTGGCCCAATCCGATTTTTCTTTGTATTTTTGCTCTCTTTTCTTCTTTTATTTTTCTAAAACTAAATTATAAAAATACTTAAATTATTATTAAGAACTAAATTAAGTTATAAAAGCGCAAATTAACTCCCAATAACAATTAACGCACAATTAAGTAATAATTAAGCATAAAATTGTATATTTGGACATTAAATGCTAAAAATGCAAAAGATGCCTATTTTTGTAATTTTTATTTTTTGTAAACAAACTTAATTACTAACAAATTGTAGAATTAAATCCTACATGCAAAATGTGACATATTTTTGTATTTTTTATTAATTTAACAAATAAACATGCACAGACAAATACAAATAATTATCCAAAAATGTCACAAAATTCTCAAAATTGCACACCAAGGAAAATCATTTTATTTTTAATTTTTTGGGAGTAGTTTTCATATAGGGTAAAAATCACGTGCTTACACTATTTCAGTTTTCCATAGAGATGTTTCAGTTCTATTTGATCTGCGCTCTACTATTTCCTACGTATCATCCTATTTTTCTTCAAATCTGGTTGTGCCTCGTGATTCTTTGAGTGCTCCTATATATGCGTTCACACCTGTGGGAGATTATATAGTTGTAGATCGTGTTTATCATCTGTGTGTGGTTACCATTGGGAATCTTGATACTAGCATAGATCTCCTACTTCTTGGTAGACTTTGATATTATCTTGGGTATAGATTGGCTGTCACCGTATCATACTGTATTGGATTGTCACGCCAAAATGGTGACCTTAGCCTTATCGAGGTTGCCTCGATTAGAGTGGAGAGGGACTCATTGACATTCTACCAGCGGGGTTATATCTTATGTGAAGGCTCGTATATGGTCGAGAAGGGGTGTCTAGATTATTTGGCTTATGTCCGCATTCCAATGAGGAGGTTCCTTCCATGGATTCAGTACCAGTTTTTCATGAGTTTCCAGAGTTGTTTCCTATATACCTGCCGGGGATGCAACCCGATAGGGATATTGACTTCTGTATTGACTTGGCTTCGGGCACTCAGCCCATTTCTATTCCACCATATCGTATGGCCCCGCCACAGTTGAAAGAATTGAAGGAGCAATTGCAAGATTTACATGATAAGGACTTCATTAGACATAGTGTCTCACCCTGTGGTGTGCCTGTGTTGTTCGTGAAGAAAAAGGATGGATCAATGAGGATGTGCATAGATTATCGATAGTTGAATACAGTCACAATCAAGAAGAAGTATCCATTATCAAGGATTGATGACTTATTTGATCAGATTCAGGGTGCCAAGATGCTTTCAAATATTGATTTGAGGTCAGGCTACCATCAGTTGAGGATTAGGACATCAGATATCCCTAAGACAGCTTTTCGGACTTGGTATGGTCACTCTGAGTTTCTAGTGATATCATTTAGGCTGACAAATGACCCAATAGCATTTATGGATTTGATGAATCGAGTATTCAAGCCTTATTTAGATACTTTTGTGATTGTTTTTATTGATTATATCTTGATCTACTCCTGCAGTCGAGAGGAGCATGAGAAACATCTTCCAATTGTACTTCAGACTCTGAGAGTCAGTGAGTTATATGCCAAGTTTTCAAAATGCGAGTTTTGGTTAGACTCAGTCTCTTTCTTGAGGCATGTAGTATCGGTAGAGGGCATTTAGGTGGATCCTAAGAAGATTGAGGCAATTCAGAACTAGCCTAGACCCACTTCAGCTACGGAGATCCGGAGTTTCTTCAGTTTGGCGGGTTATTACCGTCGGTTTGTGGAGGAGTTTTCATCTATAGCAGCGCCATTGAACAGGTTGACCTAGAAGGGTGCTCCGTTTAGATGGTTAGATGAGTGTGAGGTGAGCTTTTAGAAGCTGAACATTGCTTTGACTATGGCGCCAGTATTGGTGTTGCCTATAGGTTCAGGATCTTACACGGTATATTCTAATACATCTCATATTGGAACTTGGTGCGGTATTGATGCATGATGGCAAGGTGACTGCATATGCATCGCGGAAATTGAAGGTTCATGAGAAGAATTACCCTGTTCATGACTTAGAGTTGGCAGCCATTGTTCATGCGCTGAAGATTTGAAGGCACTATCTTTATGGCGTGTCGTGTGAGGTATTCATGGGTCATCGAAGCTTGCAGTATGTGTTCAAGCAAAAGGATCTCAATTTGAGGCAGAGGAGGTGGTTGGAGCTATTGAAACACTATGATATCACCATCTTATATCGTCCCGGGAAGGCCAATGTGGCAGCCGATGCCTTGAGTATAAAGGCAGTGAGAATGGGCAGCCTTGTGTACATTCCAGCCAGAGAGAGACTGCTTGCATCAGATGTTTAGGCTTTGGCCAATTAGTTCGTGAGGTTGGATGTTTGAGAGCCCAGTTGTATTCTAGCTTGTATAGTCGCTCTGTCTTCCTTGTTTGAGCGCATCAAAGAGCGGAAGTATGATGACCCTCATTTGCTTGTCCTTAGGAACACAGTGTGGCACGATGATGCCAAGCAGGTTACTATTAGAGATGACGGAGTTTTGAGGACGCAGGGTCGTATTTATGTGCCTAGTGTAGATGGACTTCGTGAGTTGATTCTTGAAGAGGCCCAAAGTTCCTGTATTCGATTCATTCGAGTGCCGCCAAGATGTATCAGGACTTGTGGCAGCCTTATTGGTGGAGGAGGATGAAGAAGGACATAGTTGCATATGTAGCTCGGTGTCTAAATTGTCAGCAAGTAAAGTATGAGCATTAGAGACCTTGTGGTTTGCTTCAGAAGTTAGAGATTCCTGAGTGGAAGTGGGAGCGTATAACTATGGATTTTGTTGTTTGACTCCCGTGGACTCAGAGGAAGTTTGATGCGGTGTGGATTATTGTGGAAAGGCTGACCAAGTCAGCGCATTTCATTCCTATGGCAGTTACCTATTCTTCAGAGCGGTTAGCTGAGATCTACATTTGGATTAGCCTATTATTTGCTCTTTTTTGCTTAGGTTTTGGGTTGAAATGCGTAAAGGTATTCCCGAAAACTGACTTAATGTGTTTGCTTGTAGGGTTTGGTCAAAATGAGGCAAAGAAACCATAATCAACTCATGAATGAGTCAAACATGCACAAATACAAGGCTGGGACTGGAGCACTGACAGCGGCAGAAAAGAGCGACCGCGTAAGAAGTACTGTTGTGGCGACCACTATTACGCAGTCCGTGAAAGTGAGATTCAGAGAGGCTTTTTTTGAGCTCAAAAACCAACGCTGACCGTGATGGAAAAGCACGGCCGCAAAATCTATGGTGCAGTCGCGGATGGATTTTCTCTAAGAGCTTATATCAAGGTTCAGAGACTCTACATTTTTTGGCTTAAGTGAAGAACGCGGTCCATGTCCAAATTACGCAGTCGTGTCTGTTTCTCATGCGGACGCGGTTGAAAATGCGCTTTTCGCGAATTCAAGCTCTATTTAAGCCCAGTTATGAAGAAACAGGGGACTGCGCTCATTATTACGCAACCGCAATAGCTCAAGCGCAAACGCGGTCAGAATTACGCGTTCGCAAAACTTCCGCAGGGGCATTTTTATCCGAAAATTTTAGCCTAGTATAGATAGATATTTTTCAATTTTTTAGATTAAGTGATGTTTTGCTAAACACGTGAGACGGCTAGTTTTACCTGTTTGAGCAAATTTGTACAAGATTTACCTTATAACTTTAGATTTTCATTTTTTAATATAGCATTATGGATTTTATCTTCTCTTTATCTTTGATTTCTGCTATTTTCATGAGTAGCTAAACCCATATCTAGGTTGTGACCCAACCCTAGTGTGGATATTTAATGGGTCTTGAATTTTAGGGCTTAATTTTTTATGGGTTAGTTATATTTAGCTTAATTCATGCTTTAATTATAAAATTGGTGGTTGGAAACACTGATTCATGCCTTTATGACTTAGACTCTTCTTGAGAAAGAGGGACTAAGTTTAGGAAAATTAAGCTAACAAGCAATTGGGGTGAATTCAAGAGATTGATAGCCCCAATTAAAGGGTTAACCTAGAGATTGTAATACCCAACTTGAGCCAATAACATTTGTTATGCATGAACACCCATTTGGACTTGAGAAAGCCAAATTGGACAAAGTCACTCAAACTACCGAGAGGTATAGAGTTAGCACTTATGTGTGATGGTTATATAACGACCCCAATCATAACAAGCTTGCCCTGAATTCTCGATACCCATTAGATATCCACCTAGGCAAAAGTCACTACCCTAGTCCCTTAAATCTTTGAAAACAACCAACAAAAAAACATTGTACTTAGTTTTAATTCTCGCATGTTATAGAATAGAAGTAGAGGTAGAAAACAAAACCAACCATTTGTGGAAGTACAATTAAGAGCAAAACTCGCATCTCTACTCGGATATAAACCTAACTCCAAACTCATTAACTCCCTGTGGATTCAATCTTGACCTTTGTTGGGTAAAACTGCATTGACCATCCTTGCTACTCTATAGTAGTGCAGGCTTGGAGCCGATCAATTTTTGGCGCCGTTGCCGGGGAGTTAAACGGTTTTAGCATATCTTCGAGTATTTGTGCGTTTTGTTTTTCTTTCCTTCCGACTTTCTAATTTGTTTGTGAACTACTTTTAGGTACAAAATGGCTCTGAACAATGATGCTCCCGGAAATTTTCCATTGGGGGATGAGGTAGATGATGATAATGTGGATGAGATTCAACCCAAACCACAAGAACAAAGGAGAAGCCGACCACCTCATGATAATATTCCAATCCCTCTCCCACCTCCAGCAAGGTCAACATACCGGGTATTGCCCAACGAAGGATACGCAAGTATAATAGTTCCGTCCCGAATTAGGGCAGGCAATTTCCAAATAACTAATGTTATACTTACACTTTTGGAACATAGGGGTTTCCTCACCGGATCTCCACACCAAAATGCCTATAAGCATGTCAAGGTTTTTGTTGATACATGTTGGGGGAGCTAGCAAACTAACGTTTCTGAGGACGCCTTGAGATTAAGGCTTTTCCCATTTTCTCTAAGGGGGAGGTTTTGGATTGGCTTGAGAGGTTGCCCAACCATTCCATCACCACTTAGGATGAGTTGGCCGAGAAATTCATAGCAAAGGTGTTCTCGCCGGGACATATGGTGACGCTGAGAGATGAGATCCTTGCCTATAAACAAGAGCCAAATGAACTGCTTCATGAAATTTTGGAAAGGTATCGAATGATGGTTAAAGAATGTCCGAACAATGACATGGCCGAAGCCATGATCCAACAAATATTCTACCGTGGCATCAACACTACCAACCAGTGTGTAGTTAACTAACTTGTCGGGGGAAACTTCATGAACACACCTTACACTGAGGCGTGTGATATACTTGATGAGATAGTAGATATTTCGTCGTCTTGGAAAAGTCGAGCTAATGTGCCACAAGGTGATCCTAATTCATTCACCTACACAAAGAGCACCATGACCACCGCCAAACAATAGCCGAGTTAACTAAGACCATGAACCAGTTGGCCAAAGCTCAATTGCAGCAAGTTTAAGGGCCAAAACAAGTGAATTCCATGGAAGGGGTAAATATGATGGTCAACAAGAGGAGGAAAAGAGGTCAACAAAGTCAAGAAAATCTGGATCAATTTGAACAGAGTGGTAATGGTTACAATCAAGACGATGTGTATGATGATCAAAGTGAAGAGGTTCAGTATGTGAACAACTACCAAGGACAACGGGGCAATGCTATGAATCAACAACAACAGTGGAGATCCCAGGAAAATTGGAGAAATCAAAATTAACAAGGAAATTGGAACAGTGGAAACAACAAAAACCAAAGCAACTGGGCGAACAACAATCAAAATTGGAGCAACCAAGGTAACCAAGGCAACTGGGATGGAAATAGCAATAGCAATTGGGGAGGCAATACCAACCAAGGAAGTTAGAACAATAATCAGGGGAATCGGGGTCGGGCTTTCAAAAGCCTCCGATGTTCCAACAACCTAACAACCCACCTACATTTCTGTCTCAAGGCCCTAGCTCATCCAACAATGAGATGGAATGGATTGAATCCATGTTTGAGCAAATGATGAAGAAAAACACCGACTCTGATGCCCCATTGGCGTCCCACAATACTTCTATCTGCAACTTAGAGGTCCAACTTGGCCAAATTTCTCAAGCTTTGAATACTTGCCCTAAGTGGGCACTATCTAGTGACACGGTAGTAAACCTAAAGGCATGGAACAATATGGGCCATGCTATGGTGGTGACTACAAGGAGTGGTAGAGGTGGAGTTGCTAGTACCTCTAATGCAAGAAAGGTTGTGAGTGATGATGTGTTAGTGTAAGATGATGATGAGAAAGGCAATGATGTACAAGTGAGTGATGGGAATGTGCATGAAGAAGTGAGAATTGACATTGATGACAACGTGGAGGAGACACAAAATGATGTGAACCCGTCTAGGAAACATGTGATAGACATACCGAAAATGGTAGTTCCCAAAGCCTAGGCTTCTTTTCCAAGGCCTCCGCTACCATATCCTCAAAGGCTTGCAAACAAAACAATGAGAACCAGTTCAAAAACTTTATATATATGATAAAGAGTTTGTCCATCAAGGTGCCTTTGGTGGAAGCTCTAGAACAAATGCCAGGATATGCCAAGTTTATGAAATACTTGGTAACAAAGAAAAGATCCATAAATTATGAAACTATCAAGATGACGCATTTAGTGAGTGCCATTGTACATTCCATGGCCCCAAATCTAGAGGACCCTAGTGCTTTTACAATCTTGTGCACTATTGATAGTGCCGATTTCGCCAAAGCTTTGTGAGACTTAGGGGCAACTGTTAACTTGATGCCATATTTTGTGTTTAAGACATAGGGGATTAGGCAGCCAAGGCCCATATCCATGAGGTTGCAAATGGCGGATAGGACAATGAAGAGGCCATTGGGGATAATTGATGACGTGTTAGTGCGGGTCGACAAGTTCATACTTCCCACGAATTTTGTGATACTTAACTGTGAGGTTGACTATGAGGTGCCGATCATATTGGGGAGACCTTTCCTAGCTACAGGGAAGGCTTTAGTTGATATGGAAGTAGGGGAGCTCACCTTCTGGGTGGGTGATGAAAACATTGTGTTCTATGTCTACAAGTCAATGAGGCAGCCCAATAGCAACGAAGTATGTTTTTTTATGGATCTTGTGACCGAGATGATTGTTGAAGACACAAGTTCTGTGATTAATGTGGAGGACCCTTTGGAAGCTATGTTGTTGAACCATGATGTGACTGAGGATGAAGGTTTGGTGGAATATGTCAATGCCTTGCAAGGAAGGGGTTCATACACATATGAGCCCGAGAAACTTTCCTTGGATCTTGAGAACCGAAAGACTCCACCAACAAAGCCCTCAATCGAGGAGCCTCCCATATTGGAGCTTAAGCCTTTGCCTTCACACCTCAGGTATGAATTCTTGGGCCCTTGTTCAACTTTACCTATTATTCCTTCTTTATGCTTAACTAACGTGCAGGTAGATGCCACCCTTGTGGTGCTCTAAAGAAGGAAGAAGGCAATTGGATAGACTCTAGCTGACATCGGAGTATAAGCCCCACATTTTGCATGCATAAACTTATACTAGAGGATGATGCCAAACCCTCCGTATAATATCAAAGGAGGTTGAATGATGCCATGCAAGAGGTTGTCAAGAAGGAAACTATCAAGTGGCTAGATGCAGGGGTTATGTACCCCATTTCAGATAGTTCATGGACTTTTCCGGTACAATATGTGCCGAAGAAGGGCGGTATGACTGTGGTCAAAAATGAGAAAATGAGTTGATCCTCAGTAGGACTGTCACTGGATGGAAGGTATGCGTGGATTACCAAAAGCTGAACAAAGTGACCCGCAAAGATCATTTTCCATTGCCCTTTCTTGACCAAATATTGGATAGACTTGCCAGATGTACCTACTATTGCTTTTTGGATGGGTACTTAGGTTACAACCAAATTTTTATTGCTCTGGAGGACCAAGAGAAAACCACCTTCACATTTTCGTATGACGCCTTTGCATTCTCACATATGTCATTTCGCTTGTGCAATGCACCGTCTACCTTCCAATGGTGTATGATGGATATATTTACGGATATGGTGGAGGACTTCCTCGAAGTGTTCATTGATGATTTTAGTGTTGTGGGTGACTCCTTTGAAAAATGCTTGAATAATCTTGACAAAGTATTGGCCCGAAGTGAAGAGACCGACCTAGTGCTTAATTGGGAAAAGTGTCACTTTATGGTCGAAAAGGTCATTGTCCTTGGCCATAAGATCTCTAAGAACGGTATTGAAGTGGACAAAATGAAGATTGAAGTGATTTCAAAACTCCCTCCTCCTATTTCCATCAAGGGAGTTAGGAGTTTTCTAGGGCATGGGGGGTTCTACCGTCGGTTCATCAAGGATTTCTCAAAGGTTGTGAATTCCTTGTGCAAGTTGTTGGAAAAGGATGCAAAGTTTGTTTTCAACGATGATTGCATGAAAGTTTTTGAGCTTTTCAAGTATAGATTGACTACCACTCCCATCATCACCGTACCCAATTGGATGCAGTAGGAGCAGTTTGGGGCAAAGGATCAACAATATATTTCATTCGGTCTATTATGCAAGCAAAACAATAAATGACGGCCAAGTCAATTATACATTTACCGAGAAAGAGTTACTAGCAATTGTCTTCGCCATGGAAAAGTTCAGGCGATATCTCATGGGTACCAAAGTGATTGTGCACACCGATCACGCGTCACTCTATTACTTGTTGATAAAAAAGGACTTTAAGGCTAGGTTGATGAGATGGGTTCTTCTGCTTCAAGAGTTTGACCTTGAAATTATTGATCGAAAGGGTGTGAAAATCAAGTGGCAGACCATTTGTCCTGCTTGGAAGAGGAGGGGAGGCCCCATGATGGCCCGAAATTAATGATTCATTTCCGGATGAACAACTCCTCTCTGTGCCTTTGAATAGTATGCCTTGGTTCGCTGATGTGGCTAACTTTCTTGTGACTGGCATTGTCCCGAGTGAGCTCTCTTCTAACCAAAGGAAAAAGCTTAAATGGGACAACTTGGATTATAAATGGGACGAGCCTTATCTTTTAAAGATTTGTAATGATGGCATGATCCGGAGATGTGTTTCGGAAGAGGAACAAATGAGTATTCTTGATGCTTGTCATTCCTCGCCGCACGATGGTCATCATGGTGGGGCGAGAACTGCTTCAAAGGTTGTCAGCTGTGGATTTCATTGATCTACCCTGTATAAAGATGCTAGTGAGCTTGTTAAGAGGTGCGATGAGTGTCAGAGAGATGGTGGAGTTTCCAAGAAGGATGAAATGCCTCTCACCACTATTCTTGAGATTGATATTTTTGATGTGTGGGGCATCGACTTCATGGGACCATTTGTGAGTTCATGTAGAAACACTTACATTCTGGTTGTTGTTGATTATATTTCCAAATGGGTTGAAGTTGTGGCTTTTCCCAACAATGAGGCATGGAGTGTGGTCACATTCTTAAAGAAAAACATATTCACAAGGTTTGGCACTCCAAGGGTGATCATCTGTGATGGGGTTCTCATTTTTGTAACAAAGCCTTTGATACTTTACTCTCCAAGTATGGTGTCACTCATAATTTGTCAACTCCCTATCACCCCCAAGCAAGTGGACAGGTTGAGGTTTCCAACAGGGAGATCAAGAGTATTCTTTCCAAAACTGTCAATGCAAACCGGACTGATTGGTAAAGGAAACTTGACAATGCTTTATGGGCATATAGAACAACTTACAAGACTCTAATTAGTATGTCCCCGTATCGGTTGGTATTTGGGAAAGCATGTCATCTCTCGGTTGGATTAAAGCATAAGGCCATGTGGGCGCTGAAGAAGTTAAACCTTGAACGGGATGTAGCTGCAAATCTTCGGGTAAAGCAACTAAATGAACTTGATGTGTTCCGGTTTCATGCTTATTCCAGCTCGTCCTTGTATAAGGACAAGATAAAGTAATTGCATGACAAATATGCTCGAAAAAAGGAATTCAAGGAAGGTGTCTTGGTTCTTCTATTCAACTCTCGGTTACGTCTATTTCTAGGAAAGCTTAAGTAAAAATAGAGTGGCCCTTTTGAAGTGGTGCATGTAACTCCGTTTGGTGCTCTTGATTTGAAAAACAAAAATGGTGAAATCTTCAGAGTTAATGGACACTAAGTGAAGCACTATCTTGGCAAGTTTGATGATAGCCACGTGGTGGCATTGATCCATTTCAAGTGAAAGATAGTAACATGCGTTGTGCCGCGACATTAAACCAGGCACTTCTTATGAGGCAACCCATGTATTTTTCTTTCTTTTTGATTTTCTTCTTAGTTTAGGCTTTGTTTTGGACTAACTGGTTGTGAAGTTTATGTACGAATTATTTTTGGAGTGCACGACTTTGGCTGGAAAAATTTGCCCAAGTATGAAGATTGCACGGACCGCGCTCACAATTTTACGGTCCGCGACAGCATTTCGCGGGGGCACAATATGATAGCGGACGCGGACTTGAAAAGTTCAGAATATCAATTCTATGAAGTTGTATTCACGTCTGCCTTCGGAATTTCGCGGTTCGCGATGATCTCACGCGGCCGCGCCCATTTTTCCGCTCTCAGCAGACCAGTTTCAGCAATAGCCATTTATAGAGGTATAAGCGCAGACCGTGGTAGAATTATGCGGACTGCGCAGGTAAGTCTGTGGGGTCCACATTGGTTACTATAAATAGGAGGTCCTTCAGACCTTTACACTTTTCGACCCTTGCATTCCAACACTCTAGAGCACTGTTCATCATCATTTCTTTGGCTTTCAATCTCAATTGTTATTAATCAAGAGTTAGTTTTCTACTACAACCCTCACAACTGGTAAGCTCAAATTCTTGTATTAATTTTATTTCTTTCTTTTCTTTCATCTTTATTTTACTTTTTCTCTTTAATTAGGGTTAATTACTTGCCATTTTTTTCAAATTGATGCTAAAAAATCATGTGGGTAATTGCTTTGCATGCCTAATGGGGGATAGGGTTGTTCACTATTCCTGTTAATTGCTTAAATTTTTGCACTAAGTTAAACCCTAGGTCTAAGATAAGCCATCAGTGCCTGTCTTGTTTAAATTTTGCGGACAACGGTCCAAATTACGTTGTCCGCGTTCATGCTTTTGTGAGGCTAAATTACTTGTAAGTTCACGGACGTAGTGATTTTTCCGTAGTCCGCAGTTGACTTTACGCGGTCGTATCCATAATTTCACGGCCTGCATGAATGAACTTTAGAAAGTTCGCAAATTGCATCCACGGCTGCGTTCTCTTTTACGCGGTCCGCGTTTGATGTTTCACGGCCATGCCCATTATTTTGCAGTCCGTAAAAGTCCATCTTCAGAGAGTTGGTAGTTTGATCCCAACTCTTTCGCGGCTATGCTTCTTTTTATGCGGACTGCAATGGCCATTCCTCGGCCACGCCCATTTTTCCCCGGTCCGCAGTGCCTGGTTTTGAGAAGCAGTGCATTTCAACTGCACTATTTTAACTTACTTGAAGCTTTGTTCTGACTGATGTTCTTTGCTTGTTTGTTGCAGACAATGGTCCGATCCAGAGGTGGAAGCGATAAACCTAAAGGGAGGGCAGAACCTTCCCGAGGTAGGGGAAAAGGAAAGACCAAGTTACCACTAGCAGTCCAAAAGTCAATTGGAAAGATGCGAGCTGCTATTAAAGTTGTGGAAAGAGCAGTGGGCCACTTAGATACGAGTGAGTATGTCCCTTCCCGAGAAGCTTCGGAAAGAGACTTTGTTCCCACTCATGTCCCCACACCGTTTCCTGGGAAATATCAGTTGAGAGATGAGACTACCTCCTCTTTTGAGTCGTCTGATGGCTCAGATGAAGGTAGCAAGGGTTCAGCACCAACTTCCCCACCTACTACAACTTCGGCTGCACTAGCTGTGCCGATTTCGGCAGATGATAATGATAAGGTCTCGGTTGACGGGCGAGGAGGTGATACCCGAGTGGTAGGTTTGATGAGATCAAGAAAGCCCGTAGTTTGGGAAGATATATTTGTTAGTGAAAAATCCTACCACAAATTCTGGGAATGGTGACCATAAAGGTCGCTCACCCTCGAGAGGCAATTCATAGAAAGAAATCTTCTACCACACAATCCCAATATGAATAAACAATTCGATGAAAAAGTAGGGTGGAAATTCTTCACTAGCAAGCTGCCAAAGGCCAATGAGTACTTAGTCAAAGAATTCTATGCTAATGTTGCCCACATAAAAAAGTGCACCTATGTGACAAAGGTACGGAACAGGAAGATCAGATTTGATGGCAAGAGACTGAACACATATGCCGAGTTCGATGATGTGGATGAATCCCTATACTTGGAGAAGGTGGCCTTAGATGAGGCAGCCCGTCCATGGCTTGTGGAGGTGATAGCCATCCCTGGGACAACACCGGCTTGGCTTACACATGGGGTCCAAATAGCTAGAAACACTCTGAGATTTGAAACGAAAGGGTTGTGTACATTTGTTTGCAGCCGGCTAGACCTATTCCAGCATGACAGTGATATCCCAGTCTCCCGGGCAATTATCGTGGCTTCTATTATGGCGGGGTACCTGATAAATGTGGGAAATCTCATGTCACGAATCATCACCTCGATAAGGACGAAATATCATACCCCTACCACAACTTCCTCACCATGTATTTAGAGGACCAAGAGGTAGAAGGGAGGGATTTTGACAAAAAAATGAAGCCGAAAAGGCCCTTCTCTTTGTACAGCCTTCAGGGAGCAAACAACCCTAAGTTCGAAGTCAAAGCCACTACCTCTATTGTCCAGTCTGAAGAGCCAAGGGTAATGGCCACTAGGTTTGAGCCTTCCGCAGGTGAAGGTTTTTCTACTGCTATGCCACCTCCATCATCGGGCCTTTTGTCTCTGCCCCATTGTCTGTGCCTTCCTCATCAGCTTACCCTCAGACTGCACTGCGGGTTAATCAGACTTTATCCAGCATCAACAACTGGATGTAGGTAGCTATATCAAAGCTATCTGCCTTATCCAGTGCAGTCGCAGCACAGGCCGCTCCAGCACAGCAATAGTCGCCTTTGTCAATGGAAGATTCATTGAAGGAGCTTCTGGACAATCAGAAGAAGCTCCTAGACAACCAACAGAAAATCCTGGAGACTTTGGGTACTCGTGGGTAGGTGATCAAGGAGCTGGGTAAGCAGGTCAAGAAGCTAAAAGAGACTCGGGCCACAAAGGAGGCAATAGAGAGCTTAATGAATGATGTTTCCAAACTCACTTCTGCTGGAGATCTCCACTTGACTTACTCATGAGGAGACTGTTCCAGCAGCACAGGCACCAGAGCATGAGGCTAATAGAGAGCTTGTGAGAGGATTTGTGGTGCCCTAGTCCGAGGACTTAGAGATACAGTTGGAGGATCTAGAGGGAGCTGAGGACCCCATGCAGACAGAGACCACATAGGGAGTTTTCTTTACTCTCTATCCCTTCCCTGATCTTATTTTTTGCTTTTAGCATTGAGGACAATGCTAGCTTTTATTTGAGGGGGTCCTATTTTGATTTGATGATTGGCATGTAATAATTATGATACTATTTTTTCTTTATTTTTACTTATCGTTATTTTTCACTTTTGATATGTCTATAACTTTACCATTCCATGTATATATTCATTCCCATTTTGTATATATTCATTTATTTCCATTATTGTACATATTCATTTTACTTTTTGTAATTTACTTTATAACTTCTTGTATTCTTTTTCCTTAATAGCTTAGCTTTTTATTTCCTTTATTAGCTTCTTTTTGAGTTCTTAGCTTCGTGATCAATAAGACTTTGGTTATCTTAATGCAACGGGTTTTTCTAAAGGTTGTTGTTGTGTAAACCGGGTGGCTCTTCCTAACGATAGATGGTGTGACAACCTTCTTAAAGGATTGGGTCTATTTTTCTTTTTGTTTTAATATGTAGTAGTAATGAATAAAAGTGTCTCAAGAAGGCTTCACTTGGGACTAGCACATTTACCTTTGACCTCATGCTTAAAAACAAGTCGATTTGCAAAGAATAGTTCAAGTTGTGACTTTTAGACTCTTGTGTTGACTAAACAATCATCGAGTGGCTTCTTGGGCCATTTGTGTTGCTTAATCTTAGCTAGGGTTGTTGTGGGCCCTCGACTCTGTTCTCTTTAGCAATCCAAGTGTAGCTCGACTTGAGAAATTATTATAGGCTCTCCTTGATCCAATTTGAAACTTGAAAGCATCCATAGCCTACCAAATATGATATCCCTAGTCAACCCCTTGAGCCGAAGTCCTTTTTCTTTCAATAACCATGATACAAGCCTTTATCCGTTCTATAATGGCCCTCTCTTGGAACTCGATCTTTCCTTAGCATTCACAATTGGCAAAAACATAAGTTTGCGGGAGAGACGAGGAATGAGAAAGTGATAAAAGGTACAAAATGAAGAAAAAGAAAGGCAAAAAGAAAATAAAGAAAAGCCAAAAAGAAGTATGTCAAAAAGAAAGTGAATAAGATGGAAAAAGTGAAGGGATTCAAAGAAAGCAATGATGAAAGGCATGGAAAGATTAGTAAATGAGAAAAATGATCGTCATGAGCAAGAAAGAGTGACAATATGTCTCTCTAGTTTCCCTACAAAAGAATTAAATAACTCAAAGAGTCAAGAAAATGTGAGTAGAAATGAGAAAATGGAGTGCTTAAGGAAAAATGAAACCATCATATGCCAATAAGTCCTACCTTGAACCAAAAGCCTTCGTTACATTCCTGCAAAAGCCCTATATGATTTCGAGTTGAGTGAGCTTACATTAGTGGTAATTTACATAAGGGGCAAGCTTATGGTACTTAGAGCCGGACTTGTAATCGTCCCTTGAGAGAGATGAGCGTACTTCCCCCCAATCCTTGTTTTGAGTGCTACAATCTAAAGTGAGATTTGCTTATGGAGAGTAGAAGAGGAAGAGTTTGAGTTCCACAATGACCTACGTATTAGAGCAAGCTTCCTTGGTGAGTTAAGCCAACTCTTGATGCTTTTGTGTCGCACTAGAACTATGGTACTCAAAAGGTTGTGTGTTGTTGATAATGCATTTGTGTTTATGGTAACTGTTAGTCCTAATTGATGCTTGATGAAGTCGGCTTAGGACAGCTGAAATTTTCCTTTCTTTTTCTTGAGGAAGTGAGCATTACTTTGTTTACTTGAGGACAAGCAAAAGCTTAAGTTTGGGGAGTTGATAACTAGGAATATTAGCCTATTATTTGCTCTTTTTTGCTTAGTTTTTGGGTCGAAAATGCATAAAGGTATTCTCGATCACTAACTCAATGTGTTTGCTTGCAGAGTTTGGTCAAAATGAGGCAAAGAAGCCATAATTAACTCATGAAGGAGTCAAACTTGCACAAATCCAAGGCTGGGACTGGAGCACTAACAGCGGCAGAAAAGAGCGATCGCGTAAGGACTACCGTTGAGGCGACCACTATTATGTTGTCTGCGAAAGTGAGATTCATAGAGGCTGTTTTTGAGCTCAAGAAAAAAATGTTGACCGTGATGGAAAAGCACTGTCGTGAAATCTATGGCGCGGTCGAGGATGGATTTTCGCTGAGGGATTATATCAAGGTTCAAAGACTCTACATTTTTGTCTTAAGTGAAGAACGGGGTTCGCGTCCAAATTACGCGTCAGCATCTATTTCTTACGTGGACGCAGTTGAAAATACGATGTCCGCGAATTCAAGCTCTACCCATGCCCAGTTATGAAGAAATGCGTACCGCGCTCATTATTACGCGGTCGTGATAGCTCAAGCGCAAATGCGATCAGAATTACATGTTCGCAAAACCTCCACAGGGGCATTTTTGTCCAAAAATTTTAGCCTACTATAAATAGATCTTTTTCACATATTTCGGTTAAGTGATGTTTTGCTGAACACGTGAGATGGCTAGTTTTACCTGTTTGGGAAATTTTGTATAAGATTTACCTTATAACTTTATATTTTCATCTTTTAATATAGCATTATGGATTTTATCTTCTCTTTATCTTTGATTTCTACTATTTTCATGAGTAGCTAAACCCATAGCTAGGTTGTGACCCAACCCTAGTGTGGATATTTAATAAGTCTTGACTTTTGGGGCTTAATTGTTTATGGGTTAGTGATATTTAGCCTAATTCATACTTTAATGTCCGAACCATCTCAGCCTCGACTTCTGCATCTTGTCCTCCACGGAGGCTACTCCCACTCTGTCCCGAAAAATTAGGCTAGGAAAATTAGGAGATTGATAGACCCCAATTAAAGGGTTAAACCTAGAGATAGTAATACCCGACTTGAGCCAATATCATTTGTTATGCATGAACACCCATTTGGACTTGAGAAAGCCAAATTGGGCAAAGTCACTCAAACTACCGAGAGGTATAGAGTGGGCACTTATGTGTGATGGTTATATCACAACCCAAATCATAACAAGCTTGCCCTGAATTCTCGATACCCGTTAGATATCCACCTAAGCGAAAGTCACTACCCTAGTCCCTTTAAATATTTGAAAACAACCAACAAAAAAACATTGTACTTAGTTTTAACTATTGCATGTTATAGAATAGAAGTAGAAGTAGAAAACAAAACCAACCATTTGTGGAAGTACAATTAAGAGCAAAACTCGCATCTCTACTCGGATATAAACCTAACTCCAAACTCATTAACTCCCTGTGGATTCAATCTTGACCTTTGTTGGGTAAAACTGCATTGACCATCCTTGCTACTCTATATTAGTGCAGGTTTGGAACCGATCAAGGTACAATTTCACCTTGCACTTTTGAAGAGCAGTACAACATAAGTTGGGCATGCATGTTGAGTTGAGCACATCATTTCATCCTCAGACGGATGGACAGTCCGAGCGCACTATCCAGATATTGGAGGATATGCTCCACGCATGTGTTATAGACTTCGAAAGTTCTTGGGATCAGTTCTTGCCACTTGCGGAGTTTTCCTACAACAACAGCTACCAGTGAAGCATTCAGATGGCTCCCTATGAGGCATTATTCGGGGAGGCGGTGTCGATCGCTAGTTAGATGGTACGAGCCGTGGGAGGCTTAGTTGTTGGGTACAAATTTGGTACAGGATGCCTTCGATAAGGTCAAGATTATTCAGGATCGATTTCGCACAGCTAAGTCCAAGCAGAAGAGTTATACCGATTGTAGAGTTCGTGATGTTGCATTCATGTCAGAGAGAGGGTATTGCTCTGGGTTTCACCCATGAAGCGTGTGATGAGGTTTGTAAAGAAGGGTAAGTTGAGCCCTGGGCATATCAGACCTTTTGAGATTCTTCAACGAGTGGGTGAGATGGCTTACAAGCTCACATTACCACCTAGTTTATCAGCGGTCCATCCGGTGTTCCATGTTTCCAAGCTCTGGAAGTATCACGGTGATCCATCCCATGTGTTATATTTTAGCTCAGTCCAGTTGGACAAGGATTTGACTTATGAGGAGGAGATGGTGTCTATTCTAGCCCGGTAGGTTCGACAGTTGAGGTCAAAGAGTTATCCTTCAATTCGAGTTCAATGGAGAGGCCAGCAGGTCGAGGCAGCTACATGGGAGTCCGAGTTGGACATGCGGAGTAGATATCCACACCTTTTTACCAGTCCAGTTACTTTTCTATGTCCGTTCGAGGACGAATGATTGTTTCAGAGGTAGAGAATATGATAACCCGATAGGTCATCTAGAGTTTTAAACCCTAATTCTGTGTTTTGAAACCTTAAATACCTCATTTTAGCCTTACTCAACTTTTACGCGCACAATCCGAGTATTTTTCCGCAAGGCTTTTATGTTAAAAACTTATAAAATATGAAATTTTGCCTTAAAAATCTATTTGAGTTGACTTCGGTCAATATTTAGAGCAACCGGACCCAGATCTATGTTTTAATGGTCCCGGTGGGTCTGTATCATGATATAGGACTTGGGTGTATGCCCGGAATCGAATTCAGAAGTCCCTAGCTCGAGTTATCATTTTTTGTCGAAATTTGAAAGTTTAAATGCTGAATAACTTTAAAGGTTTGACTGATATTTGACTTGGTTGATACCGAGTCTATATTTTGGTTTCGGAATCCGGTATAGGTCTATTACTATATGTATGACTTGTCTGTCAAATTTGGTGAAAAACGGAGTTGGTTTGACGTGATTCGGATATCTCGTTATTAAAATAGAAGTTCATAAGTTTTCTTGAAAGTTTCATTTGATTTGGGGTCCGATTCATAGTTCTAGGTGTTATTTTGGCGATTTGATTGCACGAGCAAGTTCGTATGATATTGTTGGACTTGTGTACATGTTTGGTTTGGAGCCCCGAGGGCTCGGGTGAGTTTCGGATAGGCTACGAAGTGAATTTGGACTTTGGGGTCATTTGGTAGGGCGTATAAGAATAGTGCAGAATAAGGTGTATTTGTAATGTATGGATTAGTAATGCATGTGTTAGTAATGCAAGCATTAGTTATGCAGATATTATTTCTTATCTACTGTTTGGTGTGGTGTACCAAAATTATAATGCATTGCATAATTTTTAAGAAAAATAGTTGTTTACAAAAGTGCCCTCCATATTCTCTAGCTTTAAGGGAGTTTAAGGACAATTTTATCTTTAACCATACTAATGCATACATTAATAGCCTTGGTATTACTAATGCCATGGTTTTCTATGAATTACTTATACGTAGGATAATACAAAGTATGATGTATAACTAATACAAGTATTAGTTATACACATATTGAAAGAATATACCAAACAAGGTATTAGTAATGCATAGAGCTAATGCTTGCATTATTTTTTCTAATACCTCCTATCAAACGACCCCTTAGGATCATAGCTAGTGCATGAGTGTTTTCTTGTGTTGTCTGCAAATCTCGCATTTGCGAGGTCTGGCTCACAAATGCGAGCCTCGCATATGTGAAGATTACTTTGCATTTGCGATCAGGGGCTGCGGGCAGATTTTTCGCATTTGCGAGAGCTGGGGTCGCAATTGCGATCCCCTCTGGTTCTCCTTTGCGAAGACAGTAGGAATGTTGAGACTTTGCAATTGCGAAGAATTTCACGCATTTGCGGGGTTCGAAATTGCACAACCCCATGTCGCAATTGCAACGCCTGCACCTGATCAAAATCTGAACTTGACGGGATTCTTTTCTCATTCTTCATATTTTCAAACCTAGAACCCTAGAGGCAATTTTTTCAAGAACCTTTCTTCCCCAATTCATTGATAAGTGATTCTAACCTATTTTCTTTCAATCTTCCATTATATTGCACAAGATTTCAACCTAAAATCTAGGATTTTCATGGTAGATTGGTCCGAATTTCGGGTTTGGACCAAGCAGGCTCAAGGTCAATTTTTGACTTTTTGGGAAAAAGTTTGAAAATTCTAAATTTATGCATTGTAATTGATTCCTTTAGAAATATTTGATGTTATTGAGTCAATTGTGGTTAGATACGAGTGGTTAGGAGGCAGATTCTAGGGGAAAAGCCCGAGTAGAGCTCTGAATTGACTGTGGAGTGAGATAAGTGTTAAGTTTAACCTTGATTGAGGGAATTAGGAACTCTCAGGCTATGTGCTATGTGAATTTCATGTGTTGCGGCATATATGCGAGGTGATGAGTGTGTATACGTTGCCGAATTACTTATTTCCCTGATTTTCCTTAATTTTCTCCTTCCGTGCCATAACTGTTATATGTTCTAAATGCCTTCCATGATTTATTTGCTACTTGTTAATCATGGTTTCTCATGTTAAACATGTTAGACCTTTTCATGATTTCATGATTGTTGCTATTTACTTTAAATGAATTACTTGCACCTTCTAAATGTCATTACTGGTCTTGTCTTGCCGCGTAGTATTACACATGTGGATTTCCGAGTTGGCATTATGTTTCTTTTCTGATTCAACATTATATTCATCAACTGTAAAGTTACTTGTGATTTGAATTATGAATTTAACTGCACTTAGTGAATATTTGTACTTATATGGTAGGATCGGGTTGGACACCACAACAGGTGAAATAAGGGTGGATTGATACGGTGAAATAAGGGTGAATTATGATACTGATTTTGTTATATGGTGGAATCGGGATGAGCGCAGCAACATATACTTATTTGTTTATAATTGTGATATTATTATGATGGAATAAGGGAGGATTGTGTTGTACGGTGGGATTGGATTATGCGTCGCAACAACCTATGTGCTTCTATTTCTCTATACTGTGTTGGTTCTCGGTATTTTTATACGAAACTCTAAGGATTTGTAATTTTGATCGGTATTGGTTTCCCTTGAGGACATAGCTATTTTCTTCATTTAACTATCTTATTTCGTTCTGTATTTCTTTCTCCTATTTTATTATATACTGCTTACATGTTGTAGTGTAAGTGACATGTCTTAGCCTAGTCACTACTTCGTCGAGGTTAGACTCGGCACTTATAGTGTACATGGGGTCGGTTGTACTCATACTACACTCTGCACTTCTTGTACAGAATTTGGAGTCGATCCCAGCGGTGGCTATTAGTGTGCTTGGATTGATCAGCTTTGTGGAGACTTCAGGTACAGCTGCTCAGAGCCTGCAGCTCCTGGAGTCCCCCTCCCTTTTATTTAGCTGTGTATTTTCCTTTAGACAACTTTATATTTATTTGAGACCGTTGTTTGTACTATTCTAGCAGCTCGTACACTTGTGACACCGGTTCCAGGGTTGTAGCAGATGTTTGGCAATTTTAGCTTCCGTATTTTACGTTGGATTTCTACAGTTATTTCAATTCTTTCTCTTTATTTAATCTAAACGGTTGAAAAATGAATAAGTTGTTCTAACGTTAGCTTGCCTAACAAGTGAAATATTAGGCGCCATCACGGTCCCGAAGGTGGAAATTCCGGGTCGTGACAATTAAGGACATGGATGGAGTAAAGACCCGAGTGAAGACGGTGGGTGGTGACTCGGACCATTTTCCGGTTATTATGGGGTTGCATCAGGGGTCGGTACTCAGTCCTTTTTTGTTGGCTTTAGGGATGGATGTACTGGTGTGCCACATCCAAGGGAAAGTGTCGTGGTGCATGCTATTTGCAGATGATATTGTATTGATTGACGAGATATGAGATGGTGTGAACGCGTAACTAGAGGTATATAGGTAGACCCTGGAATCTAAAGGTTTCAAGTTGAGCAGGACCAAGACAGAATAATTGGAGTATATGTTTAGTGGAGAGACTCAAGGAGGGAAAGGGGAGGTGAGGCTGGACATGCAGGTCTTCCCTTTAAGAGGAAGTTTTAAGTACCTTGGGTCTATTATTCAGAAGGATGGGGAGATTGATGAAGATGTCACACGTTGCATTGGGACAGGATGGATGAAACGAAGACTTGCGTCCGGTGTTTTTTTGTGACAAGAAGGTGCTATCGAATCTTAAGGGTAAGTTCTACATAGTGGTGGTTAGACCTACAATGTTTTATGGGGTTGAGTGTTGGCTAGTCAATGTCGCTCATGTCCAAAAGATGAAGGTAGAAGAGATGAGGATGTTGAGATGGATGTGCGGGCATACCAGGTTAGAGAGGATCAGAAATGAGGTTATTCGAGACAAGGTAGGTGTTGCCCCCTATTGAAGACAAGATGCAGGAAGCGCAACTTAGGTGGTTTGGTCATGTGAGGAGGAGGATCACAGACGCCCGGTGAGGAGGTGTGAGAGGTTGACATTGGAGGGCCTACGGAGAGGTAAAGGTAGGCATAAGAAGAGGTGGAGAGAGGTGATTAGGCAAGATATGGCACAACTTCAGCTGACGGAGGACATGACCCTGGATAGGAAGGTATGATGGTCGAGGACTAGGGTAGTAGAGTATGTAGTCTAGAGTATTCATAACTGTAGTATTGGCACACCGTCTCGCTTTTTGCTGGTAATAGGTTTTTATGACTATCCGTTGTTTTCTTTCATTGTTGATCGCCTTAATATCTTGTTATTTTTATTATGCTTATATTGACTTTTGGTACTGTCCCTTCTTGTCTATATTTTCATTAATGTGGCTGAGCCGAGGGTCTATTGGAAACAACCTCTCTATCCTCACAAGGTAGGGGTAAGGTCTGCGTACACAACACACTACCCAGACCCTACGGTATGGGATAATACTGGGTATGTTGTTGTTATTGTTGTTATTGCTCACCATATTGGATGATCTCGTCTCAGTGGATACCTAATTAAAATTCATTAAAAACTCTATTTACATAGATTAAAGAATTTTGAAACTTTGAATTCCAAAATTAAGTTTTATAAAATTATTTTTATTTGGATTGAGTGTTGTTGCGAATGATTAAAATATCTTTTGAGATTTATATCTTTAATATGAGGGAGTTTGGTTTAGTTAGAATTTCACATTGAAACTCGAACAGGAAGACATAAATAAATTGCATGTATTTTGCATGTCGGGTGTACATCAAATATAAAATATATACAACTAACATAATTTTATGCAAATTATATGTATATTGTATGTGTTTAACCGGATTCGTACAACAAAAAGTTATATTCAAATGGTATATAAGTTGTATATTTTTACCAGAATATGTGCAACACAAATTATCTACAAGTTGTATATAAATTGTATATTTTGATAGGATTTTTATGTATTTTATAAAATAAAAAAACCTCTAGTTACTTTCTATAAAAATGAAAATCTAGCTAAATCAGGTAAATTTTGTCCTAATTTTGTATCTATAGAAAAAAAATCCCTTTAGTTTTTGGGGAATTCACACACCACTTTAGATTTTTTTATTTTTTTTTTGGGATAGTATTACCAGTATTTTTGCATTAAAAGAATTATCACTATATTAAAAAAAAGTTACAAATATAATTCATTATAACCTTTTAAGTAGATTATATACCAATTTCATAAGCTCCTTAAATTACTCACCTTAATATGGGATACTGGTACAAGATCAATATCCCATAATGGATGCGTATCAGTTTGTCTTTCAAAACTGTCAATTTTATTTATCATCTTAATTGCTTGTCATTCCCCAAAATTCTTAAATCTTTGTGCCGTTTCCAGTCATTATTTAATTTTGGCAATTTCCACCACCTAAAAACCCATAACCCTCCTTGTATTACTTCTAAACCCATCATCACCTCATGCATAATAAGGTACTCCCTCCGGTTTACACTAAGTGAGTAATTTCTTTTTTATTTCGGTTCAAAATAAGTGTTCATTTATACAATTAAGAAAAAATTCAATTTATTTTTCTAAAATTATTCTTATATATGTATCCCTAAAAAGTCTTTTACTCTTCACATTAATTATGCTGCAACATTTAATTAAGAGTAGTTTAGTCACACTAACTATTTTTGTCTAGAATTTTAAATTTTTCTTAATGGGTGTGCCCAAGGCAAATTGATCACCTTATGTGGATCGGAAAGAGTATACATTTGAACCGTGTCATTATTGAATTTTGGCAAATTAATTATTGACTTGAACCTCACAAGGCAATGATCTCAATCACCAGTTAAGTAAAGAAAGAAATCAAACGACAGTGACTGAAAACTCAAGTAGCAATATTGAAGACTATCGAAGAAAAGAAGACTCAAGCATTAAAATCTATAACCTTATTCATGGAAAGATCAAATATTTTATATCAAGGATCAAATCCGATTAGAAATATTTATGCTTTAGAAGCTGCTCTCAGTAAAATTATTTTACTGTTTCGGCTTAATAGTTATTTACTATAGTAATTTAGTTTGAATTTGAAATATTTTGAACTAGCCTTTAGGAGTGAACTAGTCTTTATGAGTTTGTTATTTTCAGCATATTTTGTGCTGCTTTTTAGGTCTTTTAAGTTAGTAGTTCTCTTATAAATTATAGTCCAAGTACAGTGAAATAATATAAAATTTTCAGCTTCAGTTCTTTAGAGTTCCTTTTACATCTATTCCAATATATTCCTTTTATTTTCCTGTCGTCTTCTCTTATTATTTCCCTTAGTTTCTTTTATTAAGAACCAACAATTCGTATTAGAGCCATCATCTTAAGGGACGTGAGTAAAAAATTTCTTGAGTGAGATGGAGACTGAAATGAGTTTTTCTCAATGGGCTCCTCCATTCTTTGATGGTGAAAATTATCAATTGTGGGCGGTGAGAATGGAGGCTTTAGATATTTGGGAGGCCATGGAAGAGGATTATGATGTTTTCTACTGCCTAACAATCCCACCGTGGCCTAGATCAAGAGTCACAAGAAAAAGAAAATCATGAAATCAAAGGCGAAAGCAACTTTGTTTGTTGGTGTGTCTACAATAATTTTCATGAGAGTTATGGCACTCAAATCAGCAAAAAAAAAAACTGGGATTATCTGAAGGAAGAATATACAAGAGATGAAAGAATACGATGCATGAACGTGTTGATTTTAATAAGGGAATTCGAATTGCAAAAAATGAATGAATATGAGACCGTCAAAGAATCTGGCATTATTAACAAGGTAAGATTGCTTAGTACTAAATTTATAGATTCAAGAATTGTTGAAAAATTCTTGTTACAGTGCCTGAAAAATATGAAGTATCCATAACTACCTTAAAAAATATAAAGGATCTATCCAAGATTACCTTGGTAGAATTGCTAAATACATTGCAAGAACAAGAGCAAAGGAGGTTTATGAGGCAAGATGGTATGGTTAAAGGAGCCCTGACATCCAACCACAAAACTCAAAGCAAGAGTAATAGTGCACAGAAAAATTATCCACCTTGTCAGCACTATGGCAAAAAAGATCATCAACCATTGAAATGTTGGAAGAGGCCAAATGCAAATTGCAAAATTTGTAACCAACTTGATCATGAAGCTGTAATTTGCAAAGGCAAATCTCAAAAGCATGAAGCAGATGCCCAAGTCGCCAATGAAGAAGAAGAAGATCACTTATTTATGGCAACGTTTCTTTCAACCAAGAAATTTGATTTTTGGTTGATTGATAGTGGTTGTACATACCACATGATAAATGACAGAACACTTTTCAAAGAGTTTATGTCTATGGGAAATAAGAAAGTCAAAATTGGGAATGATGATTATATTCTTGCTAAAGAAACTGTTGCAAATCGCAACAAATTCAGGTACTAAGAAAATTTCAGATGTTCTTTATATTCCTTATATTGATCAAAATACATTGTTTCATTTATGATACAAGTGGACTTGAGATTTTAAGGGTTAAAATAAGAGGTAAAAATTTCTTATTTGATCCAACGGAAGATAAAAAAATAAAGCCAAAAGAATCTACAAAGTGTAGACAATCCTTCAACTGAGGACATATGTGAAGATGAGGCAAAGAAGAAATAGTCAACATTTTAGAAAAATAAAATCTGGAAGAAAGTTGAAAAGCCTCCAAGCAAAATGCAAATCTTGAAGAAAGTTGACAATCCTCAAGACAAAATGCAAATGAAGCCGAAAAAAGAGTCAACTTTTTTAATTGATAATCATGAGAGGCAACAAACTAGAAAAGTGAACTCAATTTACTGCAAGTCCAAAGATCACTTGGCAGATTTACGTACTTCTAGTTAAAGGTTCACAAGGCATAAATTAAGAATTTGCTGTTTTAAATGCAAGGAGAAGTGTTAGAAATATGCTTTAAAAACTACTTTTAGTAAAATTATTTTTCTGTTTCAGCTTAAGAGTTACTTGCTGCAGTAATTTAGAAAATACTTTGTTGAAATAAAACTGCTGTTATCTTTGTGAAATAAAACTTCTAGTGGTACTCAAATTTAAAAAAAAAAAAAAAGGAAGAAAATAAATATCTAATTTCCAACACTGGGTTACTGGTCCACTTGTAAGCATATCTGAAGCTGAACATATATTCCACACACAGATACTCACCTACGCAACAAGGTTCATCACCACAAGACTCAAAGATTCACGTGGACCCCACATATTAGAAATCCAACACGGCAATCTTCTCCCTACTACTAATAACTAATATTAAAAGCAATGCAAAAATACAACTCATTTTCTCTCCCACAAAGATGGAAACTTTCTGCTCAAATTTTGATCTTGGATCATCAATTCCCTTTTCAATATCCAAATCTTTGATTAAACCAACTTCAAAATCATTATTTTCTTGTAGATTTTCACCCTTAAATCATGGTAAAACACCAAGATTTAAAGGGGTTGTTCCACAAGCTTTAAGCAGGAAGGAGTCTATTGTACAGTTCAAGAAAAATGATTTTCTTGAAAAGAATGAAAATTTGGTGAAATGGTTAGGGAAAGGATTTGTTGGATTAGCTGCTGCTTTATCTTTGTGTTGTAATTCTCCAGCTTTGGCTGAGTCTCTTACTGTTGCATTTCCTGTCTCTCACACACCTGAGGTATTCTAATCAATCCATTTGCTTTCTTGTTGTTTCATAAAAGGGCAGAAAGGATGTTGGGCTAAAACAGCCCACAGATACTTTTAATATGGTGTATAATATTGTCTGTTTTGGGCCAAACTCGCACAACACGATTTTCCCCAAAAGGCCTCACACAGCGTCTCCAAGCTCGTAAGGGCAAGCAAAACGAGCCCCGCACCATCACTCTTACCTGGCTCTGATACCAATTGTTGGTCTAAAATAGCCCACGGATACTCTTAATATGATGTGATATTGTCCGCTTTGGCCTACCTGTACGGTTTTCTCCAGTTGGCTACCAATTTTTTCAACGGCTAATGTGAGACTAACAAAGAAAATTTTAGTATCTGCTGATTTATGATTTAATGTACAATTTTATTGGAGTGTAGGTTTGTTATATGGTTGAATGATTGTTAATTTGTTTGGTAGGTAAATACAGTTCAGAGGACATTAATAGAGGCTTGGGGTTTGATTAGAGAAACTTTCGTAGATCCTACTTTCAACCATCAAGGTAATTTGACATGGTTTGATTATTTTCTTTTTAAAGTAAACATACATTTTCATTTTGGCTTATCAGCATGAAATATGTAGTTTGAGCTAAAGTGGTAAAGAACGTATTATTTTGCAGATTGGGACTTGAAATTGCAACAAACAATGGTAGAAATGTTCCCCTTGAGGTCAGAAGATGCTGCTTATAGCAAAGTTAGGGGAATGCTATCTACGCTTGGAGATCCCTATACTCGCATTATTAGTCCTAAGGTGTGTATTTGTAAGGCAGTCCATTTACACCAAGGAAATCTTTCTTGTATGATTAAGAAAAGTTATACTAATCTCTAATATAATTTGAGACGAGGAATTTCCGTGTCTGTTTCTAAACAAACGGAAAGTTGGTTGAGGAAAAAATTGGGACGCCATATTTTGGAAGTTCCTAGTTCATAATGCTAGAGCGGTAGGCTCGCGTTTCAAATTGATATATAAGTTATCAGTCCAATTAGCCTTTGTAAGGACTTTGTGCCATGTCTTCCCTAATTCCTAATATGATTAATAATTTGTTATTCTTCTATGACATTGACAATTTTTTCGACAGGAGTACCAAAGTTTTAGAATAGGAAGTGATGGAAATTTGCAAGGTGTTGGCCTCTTCGTCAGCGTTGAACCGAACACAGGGCATCTGGTTAGTAAGAATACTCGAATGCACTTGCTGCTTGCTTGCCATTGTACTTTATTTCTGTGAAATGTTGATTGCTTAGTCATAAAATAGATTTTCTTTTTGTAGGTTATTGGCAACACTATTTATCTTACTTTCTTGTATAAAAATGCTTCATACAATGTATTTCAGGTTGTGTTGTCATGTGTGGAGAATAGCCCAGCTGCACGTGCTGGTATCCATGAAGGAGATGAACTGCTTGAGATAAATGGTACTACTTTTTTTCTGCAGAACTTAGCAAATTAATGACCTATTGGCTTAGAGACCTTACCTGGAGTCTTAAAGTTGAGACTTCAATCTCGTGGAGGAAACGACTCACAGACTGATACCTAATCAGTTGCCTTTTGTTGTGCTTAAGTTTTGTTTCTCATCTCATAATCTTACATTATCCTCTTCCAATTTTGTTGGTAAAGTAAAAAGTGTTGATAGCTAAGTAAACACCTTTGTTGATACAGTGAAAGCCTTTCTTCACAATAACTCAAGAAATATAATATTTGTTGGTGAGCATCAATCAGATGTTTTGTTGGTGCACTCCTCCATGTCCTTCAAACAGAAACCACATCAATTGCTTTGTTTATTTGTTTCTCAAAAACAGCTGCATTAAAACTTGAATTTTGCATTATTTTTCTTCAGGGGAGAGGCTTGATGGAGTTGACAGTGAAACAGCAGCTCAAAAACTGAGGGGCCGTGCTGGTACAATTGTTACAGTCAAAGTTCACAGTGTAAGATTGCCCCCATTTTCATTGAGCCAACTGAACGTTTTACATTCTCCACAACATTATTCGTGTAAACACAAGTCTGATTTATACAACCACAGCCGCCTGATCATAAATTGCCTGCACAAGGGCCTTCTGTGCCTGATTCTTTTACATATTATGTCTCCATTCTCCTAATATTTCACCTTTTTTTGTCGGGCAATAGTGCTTGTTTCTTGAATGCAAATTTATTCTTCATCTAGATATTTATACTTTAGAAAATTTCATGGAAGTGAATGCTCTCTCTAACTGTAAATTATTACATTTTCTGTTCTTCTCTTGACCAGGGTAATGCTCCAGGAGTATCTGGTTACAAAGAGGTATGCCATTTAAACTATATATTGTTATAGCTTTCCCTAATCAGAAGAAAAAACAATCTTTATTTTTCAGTTTTTCTCTAGTACATGTTAGCTATTTCATGTTATCTAGAGAATTTCCTAACTATCGTGATTAACATTGCTTATCTTTTTAGGTTAAACTACCTCGCGAAGTGATTAAGCTTTCGCCAATATCCAGTGCCATCATCCCTCATAAAATGCCTGATGGTCGTCTCTTGAAAACTGGATATGTGAAGTTGTCAAGCTTCTCTCAGGTAGTTAATCAGTCATCTCCCCTGAGTCGTAGATTATTCACTTGTCTTAGTCTTTTTGCTTTCGTTTGCATATCTTGAGTAAAGACTTTCATGTTTTTAATGGTGACAGTCTGCTGCTATGGACATGGAAAACACAATTCAGGATATGGAAACTCAGGGTGTGCAATCATATATATTAGATCTTCGGAACAATCCTGCAAGTTCCTTAACCCTCCTCCTCTTCAATTTGTATACTCTCAAAGTTAATCAATTCGCCTTTTTGTCATCTGACATGTTTGTTTTGTTTATCCTTAAATATATTATGCAGGGAGGTCTGGTTACTGCCGGACTAGATGTTGCCCAAATATGGCTAGATGGCGATGAGACACTTGTGAACACCATAGATAGGGATGGAAATATGCTACCAATTAGCATGGTTGATGGACATGCTGTGACACACGATCCACTAGTCGTCCTTGTAAGTTTAAGACACATCCTTCTCGTTCTATAACACAATATTCTTGAGCGTAGTACTATGACTTTCATTTAAGCCGAGGAGTTTAGTCATTGTGCAGAAATATTTATGCCTTAGATTTCCTTTTTGACAGGTGAATGAGGGGAGTGCAAGTGCTAGTGAGATTCTTGCCGGAGCACTCCATGATAATGGCCGTGCAATCCTTGTTGGGCATAAGACTTTTGGCAAAGGAAAGATACAGGTTCGGCTGGAACTTTGGATGGATACTAACCCTTCTACTCTAAAAAACAAAGGGCAGCCTGGTGAACTAAGCTCCCACTATGTGCGGGGTCCGGGGAAGGGCCGGACCACAAGGGTCTATTGCATTCAGCCTTACCCTGCATTTCTGCAAGAGGCTGTTTCCATGGCTCAAACTCGTGACCTTCTGGTCATATGGCAGCAACTTTACTAGTTACACCAAGGTTCCCCTTCAACCTTTCTACTCTATAAAAACTAAATTATTTTATACTATTCCAATTGTGTTTGGGTGCAGAGTGTTACACAGTTGCACGACGGATCAGCTCTATTTGTTACGGTGGCTAAGTATTTATCTCCAGCACTTCACGACATCGATCAAGTGGGAATAACACCTGATGTTCAGTGTACAGTTGACATGCTTAATTCACCCAAAGACACCTTCAAGAACAAGAGCTCATCCTCGTCATCGTCTTTGGAGGCTGATTCTTGCATCATTGTTGCAGAACATGAATTGGATATTCAAAAATCCAAGGGCTCTGCTTCTTGACTAATTAGGAATACCAACAGTCTCTTGCATTTGTAGCATACTAATCATTGTATAGTAGGAGATTCAAAATAGTAGGAATGGTTTATGAATATAAACTACATTGTATAGAAGAAGTAAAGGTAATATTTGCCACAAGGGATATTTGTATAAACTATGTTCAATTCGCTTGCCCCCACTTGATCTCATCTCTTTCAGAAAGACAACCTTGATCATTCATTACATATGATATTAGGAGTGACAAACGGGCGGGTCGGGTCGGATATGATTTGGGTTGAAAACGGGTAATGGAAAACGGATAAATTATCCGACCGGACCCATATTTAATATAGATAAAAAACGGGTTAACTTGCAGATAATATAGATAACCATATTATCCATGATTTCTGGGAGAATTCCTAGTCTCCCTAACTTGAGGAACCCCCAATTTGAGG
Source organism: Nicotiana tabacum (assembly GCF_000715075.1). NCBI lineage: Eukaryota > Viridiplantae > Streptophyta > Magnoliopsida > Solanales > Solanaceae > Nicotiana > Nicotiana tabacum. Next base: position 16,135,940 of record NC_134085.1, read on the forward strand.
CTTTATAAATCTAAAAGTTAGACACATTGGTTATCCATTTTCTAAATGGATAATATAGTTCTTATCCATATTTGACCTGTTTTTAAAAAAAGTTCATTATCCAACCCATTTTTTAGTGGATAATATGGGTGGTTAACTATTTTCTTTTAACCATTTTGCGACCATTACATGTGTTAGGACCGAAATAATTAGGTTCATGTGGAAGCTAACAAAACATACTTTCAACAACGATAAATCAGACAACAGAAGAGAAATATATCAAAAAAGACATAAACATATAACGTGATTCGGTCAACTGACCTACTTCCACGGCGGAGATGAGCAATCCACTATATAAAAAGAGAGTACAAAATATCGAGAGAACAACCTCACGAAGAGGCAAACACAAGTGACACACTAACATTTGTCCCATAAAGTTCTCTCTCTAAACACGACTCTCAAACTCCATATGGCTATATTGCGGATGCTACTGAATGAGAAGGACGGATCCTACAAGAAAAAGATAAGCCAAATATAGGAGAATTATAATTTCCTTTTACAAGAAGGAAAAACCAAATTATGGCAAATATATTGTCCTTTCCTTCATGAGATAGAAAAACTAATTATGGTAAGAAAATTTATACAAACACTTAACAATATGATATACCGAGAGGAAGGGTTTAATCTAATTCGTATTGTTGCATTTGCACATGGCTGAGTGGCAAGGCCCTATAAACTTAAAGAAAATTCTAGATATGCTGTTAAAAGAAATGTTTATTGTCCTACTAATATTCGTGTTCAATAGGACACAACGTTAGTTGATGTTTTAAGTGAAAAAACGTGACAACTTTAGGTGGCTCTATTTGGACTAAAATCTATGGTGACAAATTAGCCATTTTGCTTCTTAAGAAGGCCTCCATAAAATGAAGTGAATTCTTTTCTTTTAGAAAAAATTAAAGTCACTGCATGAAGAAACCAACAAGGGTGAAAAGCGGGCACAAGTTCTACTTAATACATATATACGCCATAATAAGGCGACAAAACGCTCTACTACCTTCACGTGGAAAAATATCATCCGTGGATGGTCTTACTGCCTCTTGGGATATAAATGGAATCTTACAAACGACAACCACGTCAAATTCTGGACTGATCCATGGATAAAACATAATTTCACACTTCGTTCCTCTATCTATGGTCCTTTCCATTCCCAAGAACAACACAAGTTAGTATCTGACTCCTACTATGAAAATAAATGGCATTTTGACGTTTGAAATACCGAATGATCTAAAAACACACATTCAGAGTATATACATGCACTTTTCCATCACAATTACGATTAGATTATCTAGGATCTGACCAAAGATGGCATGTCCTCTGTTAAATCCAGTTACAAATCTCTCGCTACAAATATAAGTCATCAGTACTCCTATAAATGGATTTGGAAACTCCAAATTTCGCCAAAAATATCATTTTTCCTCTGGCTACTTTCACATAACAGATTACCAACTGCTACCTATCTCTCCAAACTAGGTATCTGTTGCGGAAGCCAAATGTATATAGTGTGAATAAGTCACAACTACTATACCAAAAATTATGACAGCCACCAAATAATAAATAAGACAATAAAGCAACAATAAAGGGAACACCAGAATTTACGAGGTTCGGCTAATTTTGCCTACTCCTCGGGCACAACCAATATTTTATTTCACTCCAAAAATACAAGTGAAATAATACTAAAGAGAGAAGATACAAATGCCTTAAACAGATGAGAAGACAAATGAGAGGTGTGTTTCAATCCTAAACATTAGGCCTTCTTTTATAGGGGAAAAATCCCCCCCAAACTTAACTCCCAACCAATGTGGGACTTTGGCATTTTGCCAAATTTCAACAATCGCCTCAGAATTATGAAAGGGTCCGTTATATGGAGTACTTGATATCTTATAAAAAGCTAATCTGTAAAGAAAAGAATCAGTCCAAACAATGTTGAAACTTGACCGCAGTCACCACCTTTGTCAGCATATCAGCAGGATTCTCTGTAGTATGAATTTTCTTCACCGTGACTCCACCTTCTTCTATGATTTCTCGTACGAAATGATACCGAACATCAATGTGCTTCGTCCTTGCATGATAAACTTGGTTCTTCGCTAATTGAATAGCACTTTGACTATCACAAAAAATTGTGATACCTTTTTGTTCAACACCAAGCTCCTTTAGCAATCCTTGAAGCCAAATTGCCTCTTTCACAGCATTTGTAATAGCCATGTACTCTGCCTCTGTTGTAGACAAAGCAACTGTTGACTGCAAAGTAGACTTCCAACTAACTGGTGCCTTTGCAAAAGTAAACACATAACCAGTAGTTGATCTTCGTTTGTCCATATCACCCGCAAAATCTGAGTCACAATATCCAACTACAGACTGATTGTCTTCCTGCTCAAAAACTAACCCGACATCTACAGTATTATGAATATACCGTAGAATCCACTTCACAGCTTGCCAATGCTCCTTCCCTGGATTGTGCATATATCTGCTAATAACTCCAACAGCTTGTGAAATGTCAGGCCTTGTGCAAACCATTGCATACATCAAGCTACCAACAGCATTTGCGTATGGTACCTTTGACATATACTCTCGTTCAGCTTCATCCATTGGCGACATAGTAGTACTTAGCTTAAAATGGGAAGCAAGTGGAGTACTAACTGGCTTAGTCTTGTCATCTATGCCAAAACGTTGAAGTACTCTCTTCAAATATTCCTTTTGAGATAAACAGAGTTTCTTTGAACGTCTATCTCTAATTATCTCCATGCCAAGAATTTTCTTTGCCTCACCCAAATCCTTCATCTCGAACTCCTTCTTCAGTTGAATCTTCAACTTATCAATTTCTTCCAAATTCTTGGAAGTTATCAACATATCATCAACATATAAGAGAAGATATACAAAGGAACCATCTTTAAGCTTGTGCAAATACACAAAATGATCGTATTTGCTTCTCTTGTACCCTTGCCGCAACATAAACTCGTCAAATCGCTTGTACCATTGTCTAGAAGATTGTTTCAATCCGTACAACGATTTTTCAAGTTTGCACACCATATTTTCTTTTCCAGCAACTTTGAATCCTTCTGGCTGAGTCATGTAGATTTCCTCCTCCAAGTTTCCATGTAAAAACGCAGTTTTTACATCCATCTGAACTAGTTCTAAATCCAATTGTGCTACCAAAGCCAACATAATTCTAATGGAGGAATGTTTTACAACTGGAGAAAATACTTCATTGTAATCAATTCCCTCCTTTTGAGCATATCCTTTGGCCACCAATCTTGCTTTGTAGCGAACATCTACTTGGTTAGGAAATCCTTCTTTCTTTGCAAATATCCATTTGCACCCAATTGCTTTCTTTCCCTTCGGGAGATTGGCCAATCTCCATGTATGATTCTGATGAAGGGACTGTATTTCATCATTCATGGCAATCCTCCACTTATCTTCTTCTGAACTTTGGACAGCATCTTTATAAGTGGTAGGAACATCATCAGCTACAATTGAGGTTGCACAAGCAACCGTCTCTATGAGACGAACAGGTTTCGTTATTGTTCTTTTGGCCTGCTGGTTGCTATTGATTCAAGTTGTTGTTGAGGTTCCTGAGTTGGAATCTCCTCTACTGGCTCTCCTTCCAGAGGGTAATCTTCATTTGTTTCCTCCTCTGCTTCTTGTGTAGGAAAAATAAATTTTCCCTCAAGCTCCACCTGCTTAGAAGCACCTTCATTTTGTTTGGTATCTTCTGTTACCTTATTTACCATAGCAGATTCATCAAAGGTAACATCCCTGCTGAATATTACTTTCTTTGTCATAGGACACCATAAGCGATATCCTTTGACTCCAGAAGTAATTCCCATAAAAATAGCCTTCTTTGCCCTTGGATCCAATTTTGACTCTGTCACATGATAATATGCAGTTGAGCCAAACACGTGCAAAGAGTTATAATCTATAGCAGGTTTTCCATACCATTTTTCAAATGGTGTCTTGCCATCAATAGCAGCAGATGGTAAGCGATTAATGAGGTGGCATGCATATGTAACTGCCTCAGCCCAAAATTTTTTGCCCAAGCCAGCATTGGACAACATACACCGTACCTTCTCCAGCAAGGTCCGGTTCATACGTTCTGCCACTCCATTCTGTTGTGGTGTATGTCTAACAGTGAAGTGTCGGACGATGCCATCATTTTCACAGACCTTATTGAAATGATCATTTTTGTATTCACCTCCATTGTCTGTGCGAATACACTTGATTCTCCTGCCTGTCTGATTCTCCACCATCGTCTTCCATTTGAGAAAAATTCCCAACACTTCATCTTTGCTCTTCATTGTATACACCCATACTCTTCGGGAAAAATCATCAACAAAGGTTACAAAATAGTGCTTCCCACCCAATGAAGGTGTTTTGGAAGGACCCCAAACATCAGAGTGTACATAATCCAAAATGCCTTTAGTATTATGGATCGTTGTACCAAATTTAACCCTTGTCTGTTTCCCTTTGACACAATGCTCACAAAACTCCAAGTTGCAAGCCTTTACTCCTTTTAACAATCTTTGATCTGATAGAGTTTTCAAGGATTTTCCTCCAGCATGTCCCAAGCGCATGTGCCATAGCTTGGTTGCTTCTGCCTCTTTGTCGTCACTGGATGTTACTGTCGCTGTCCCAATAACTGTACTGCCACGATAGTGGTACATATTATTATTCTTCCGATTAGCCTTCATTACCACTAGTGCACCGGAGCATACTCTCATCACTCCATTTTCTGCAATGATTTTGAACCCTTTTGATTCTAGGGCTCCCACAGAGATGAGATTCTTCTTCAAATCCGGTACATATCGAACATCTATCAATGTTCTGATCATTCCATCATGGTTCCTTAATCGTATTGAACCAATGCCATATGAGGTAAGAGGGTTGTTATCCGCTGTGTGGATGACTCCATATTCTCCTTCTTGAAATTCCACGAACCAGTCCCTGTTGGGACACATATGATAGCTACAAGCCGAGTCCATCAACCATATGTCTGATGATGTTGATGACTCTGTTGTAACTAATGAGAAGTCTGAATCATCACAATCAGCTACATTTGAATCCATAATAGCCTTTCCATTGTTATGTTTGGCCTTATTCTTCAACTTCGGACAGTCTTTCTTCCAGTGCCCTTTTTCTCGACAAAAGGCACATTCATCTTTGCTGGGTCTGGATCTTGACTTGGATCTTCCCTTCTTTGTCCTCGTTTGATTTTGAGGACGACCCCTCACAAACAGTGCTTCTCCTTCTCCGCCCTTCTGTTTTTCTCGCTTTCTTTGTTCATAGCTGTACAAAGCTGAACAAACTTCTCTGAGAGAAATTTCGTCATTTCCATGGAGTAGAGTAGTTTCAAGGTGCTCGTACTCATCAGGAAGTGATGCCAACAACATTAAGGCCAAGTCACCATCATCATAAGTTGTATCCATATTTTGCAAATCTGTGACCAACTTATTGAAACTGGTGATATGTTCATTCATCGTGGTACCAGGAACATAGGTGAAGTGAAACAGTCTCTTCTTCATGTACAATTTATTTTTACTGTTTTTCTTCAAAAATTTATCCTCCAGTACTTTCCATAATTTACTTGCAGAAGTTTCCTTTGTGTATGGATATTTCTGCTCTCTAGCAAGGTAGGATCGAATGGTACCGCAAGCAACACGGTTGATAATTCTCCAATCTTCTTCTCCAATAACATCTGGTTTCTTTTCTTCAATGGCCAGATCTAGCCCTTGTTGAAAAAGGACATCTAGAACCTCGCCTTGCCACATCCCAAAATGTCCGGACCCGTCAAAAATTTCTACCGCAAATTTCGCATTTGACACAATTCTTGTCATAAGCGAAGATGCCAATGATGACGTATTGTTGACACTTGATGTAGATTCTTCTTGTTTATTGTCCCCCATATTTGACACAAATATTATTTATTAGCTGACGATACAAATCAAGATTATTTCCTTTCTGATGTAGAAGATCAGACTAAGCTGCAACTACAGAGCATACTCAGACAGAACCTTGACCTTAGTTACCAAGATAAATCTTTTCTGATGTGGAAGATCAGACTATGCTGCAACCACAGAGCATACTTAGACAGTACCTTGGCTCTGATACCAATTGTTGCGGAAGCCAAATGTATATAGTGTGAATAAGTCACAACTACTATACCAAAAATTATGACAGCCACCAAATAATAAATAAGACAATAAAGCAACAATAAAGGGAACACCAGAATTTACGAGGTTCGGCTAATTTTGCCTACTCCTCGGACACAACCAATATTTTATTTCACTCCAAAAATACAAGTGAAATAATACTAAAGAGAGAAGATACAAATGCCTTAAACGGATGAGAAGACAAATGAGAGGTGTGTTTCAATCCTAAACATTAGGCCTTCTTTTATAGGGGAAAAATCCCCCCAAACTTAACTCCCAACCAATGTGGGACTTTGGCATTTTGCCAAACTTCAACAAATCTCCACCTTGGCAAAATTCCACATTTTCAATTCTCTCTCAATAACAAATTTTGGTTGTGTCTTCATCTTCAATCTTCAGTGTTCAACAATGTTGATCAAATCCAAACAATGTTGAAACTTGACCGCAGTCACCACCTTTGTCAGCATATTAGCAGGATTCTCTGTAGTATGAATTTTCTTTAAAATCAACTCCTTATAGGATCCCCAACACCATATTCCTCTCTTTTGCTATTTGGCATATATGGAATATCAGTAATAAAAACACACTTGATCGTAAAAATTTGAACCTTAATATTTCTACGATTCTAAATACAACGGCTGAATACTATTTTCTAAAACAACACAACAGCTCAACAAAACTAACCATACCTCTCTACATCAAATGGCATCCTCCCCCACCAAATCATTACAAACTCAACATAAATGGTACGCCTTCACCTGCTCAAAACAGTTATGGAATAGGTGGGGGTTTTCGCAAAACCTAGGGGCACTGGGTCATGGGATTCGCAGGTGGATCATGTCCAGCCACCACTATCCACACAGATTTATTGTCACTACTCAGGGAATTGAAGATTGTTGTGCGCCATCGATATACACCAATCATCATCGAAACAGATGCCCACGACATCATTGGTATGTTAAATACGCCTAATATGCAACACACTAACATTATATATGACTGCATATTATTGCTTCAACAGCTGGGTAGGCCTTCTCTCCAACATGTCTACAGGGAGCAACTAGTATTGCAGATAGTCTAGCTAAATATGGAGCCAAGCAGGTAGCTACCAATAGTTGCATCTCTTTTGTCGCACCTCCACTTTTTGTCAGGACTCTCTACGAGGATGATCTAGCGGGAACAATGCACAGGCAGCTCGTTAAGAAGAACAACCACATTCTCAACAGCGCTATTCCACAACCGACATGTGCTTTGTTTTCTGTTTGTAATACTGATGTTATGTCTAGTAATGCACCCCATGTAGGGGCACTTGTAGTAGATTATAATAGTACTAGTTTAGATACTAACATGCCTGCCAGGCATCTTGCTCCCTGTACTAATGTAATGTTTTAATCTTTTAATATATAAGTATTTCTTTCCGACAAAAAAAACAAGGGTGAAAAGCAAAGAAGTTTCAAGCAACACACCAGAAACTGGCAAAGAGAACCCCGCTCCAGCATCCGGCGTTGGCGCCGGTGCCAATGTTAATTATATTATGGTGAGGGCCATTGTTATAAGACACATAGAGCTAATATGTATATTATCGATATCAGGTGTTTACACAAATATAATAGCATACTGCATGTCTTTACAAACATGATAATTATTAAAATATAATTAATTAATACTCCATCCGTTCCAATTTATGTGAACCTATTTTCTTTTTGTTCCGTTCCAAAAAGAATGACTCATTTCTAGATTTGAAAACAATTTAGCTTAAACTTATAATTCTACCCTTAATGAGAAGCTTTTATAACCACACAAATACTCTGAGCCCCTTTTTAACTTGTTTAGGACCACAAATTCCAAAAGTCTTCATTTTTTCTTAAACTCCGTGCCCAGTCAAACAGATTCACATAAATTAGAACAGAGGGAGTACATATTTTCATCCTAATTGCCACTTAATCATGATAAATTCTTATAATGTGGTGTACAGAGTCCGAAACTGAAATGAAGTATTTTTGTACTTAAAATACGTTTATACAGTTAAAAAAAAGTTATATTTCTACATAAAACGTAGTATAATATTGCGTTTTACTTTAACGGAAAGTTAGCCATTGAAGTAAAACGCAGTATTATACTGCATTTTATTAAAAAAATATTTTTTTAAGGGAAAATACAGTATTATACTGCGTTTCCTGTAATTAAATATAACCCCTCCTTCTTCTTCCCCACGAACTGTCTCCTTCCATTTTTTAAAAAAATGCACCCCACCACTGCTGGTTTTCCCCTCCCCCCTCCCCGTGATTAAAAAAAAAATCTTGGGCCCCACTCGTCATACAAAAAGTGAAGAGCATAGGTCCCGCATACAACCCAAGCTTTGGATTCTTCTTTCGGGGTCGAAATTTCGAATTTTCGATATTTCAAAAACCTTAAATCGAGGTATTTCGATTTAGTTTATGTCGAAACTCATAAAGCATATGCATATTTGTTTTGTTGAATGTGTTTCCACGTTGATTTGTGTTATGTTTGCGATTAAATTTGTATGTTATTTTTTCCGGATTGAATTATTAGCCTTGAGACAAAAATAGTTAAAACTTGATAAATAATTTTTATTGTTAATGAAATTGTTCACAAATATTTTTTACTGTTTTATATGTAATTTTGTGAATGTTATGTTCATATGTTTGTTGTTTTTATTTAGTTTAGATTATTTATTTGCTTAAAGAATAGTGACCTTTTAGCGTAGTAAAATATAGAGCTTTTTAGCGTAGTAAAATATAGAGCCTTATAGCGTAGTAAAATATAGAGCCTTTTAGCATATTAAAATATAGAGGCTTTTAGCGTATTAAAATATAGAGCCTTATAGCGTAGTAAAATATAGAGCCTTTTAGCGTATTAAAATATAGAGCCTTTTAGCGTAGTAAAATATAGAACCTTTTAGCGTAGTAAAATATAGAGCCTTTTAGCGTAGAGTCTCTGAAGTTTAAGTATGTACAAACTAAAACTCTATCCAATTACACTTTACAAAATTAATTATTTAATTTATAAAATAAACTTACAAAACTAACAAATTAATATATGTTGTCAAATTAACTCAAATATCGAGCCTGGACCCATAGATAATTACACTGTCCAATTAAATAATTAATTATTTAATTTATTAAACTAACAAAATTTTAAACTTATTGAAACTGACAAACATAATAATTAAGGATAGCTTGGTGCTACTAGGCTTCAAATATCGAGCCTGGAACCCATAGATAATTACTCTGTCCAATTATAAAATTAATATTTAATTTATTAAACTAACAAAATTTTAAACTTATTGAAATTGACACACATAATAATTAAGGATAGCTTGGTGCTACTGGGCCTCAAATATCGAGCCTGGAACCCATAGATAATTATTCTGTCCAATTATAAAATGAATTATTTAATTTATTATAACACACAAAATTCTAAAAATGTTGAAATTGACACACATAATAATTAAGGATATCTTAGTGCTAATGGGCCTCAAATATCGAGCCTGGAACCCATAAATAATTACTCTATCCAATTATAAAATTAACTATTTAATTTATTAAACTAACAAAATTTTAAAAATGTTGAAATTGACACACATAATAATTAAGGATAGCTTGGTGCTAATGAGCCTCAAATATCGAGTATGGAACCCATAGATAATTACTCTGTCCAATTATAAAATTAATTATTTAATTTATTATAACACACAAAATTCTAAAAATGTTGAAATTGACACACATAATAATTAAGGATAGCTTGGTGCTAATGGGCCTCAAATATCGATCCTGGAACCCATAGATAATTGCTCTGTCCAATTATAAAATTAATAATTTAATTTATTATAACACAAACACACAATTAATATTGTTTGAATTATAGTAGACGACATAGACTTGCCGACTATGCATCTTGGACCAGCCGCGGATCAGGTATTAGTGTTATAGGGCGAGCATAGGTCCTCCTATGTATGGGAGGGACATCTATTGGATCAGACTCTCCGCACTAGGAGACCGGACGACTTGTGGGACTTTTTGAGAGGGAGAGTTTTCCATGCCCGCGTAGTCCATCGCCTGCGTGCTACGGGCTTCCTTAGGATTTTTAAGATTGGGCGGATGCAGCTCGACTTGTCTCTCATCACGGCATTGATAGAGCGGTGGCGACCGGAGACGCACACTTTTCACCTGCCCACTAGAGAGGCCACCATCACGCTTCAGGATGTTCAGGTTTTATATGGGCTGCGTGTAGATGGACTGGTTGTTGCACTGCCCCAGAATATGAGAGTTATGACGCATCCCCAGTATTTAGATTTGCTGGGGTAGTACACTGGTTTCAGACCACAGGGTGAGGCTGCACTTAGAGGGGCAGTCGCATTTCTGTGACAGTTATCAGAGAGCATATGGAGGTATTGCACCCCGATATTACCGGCGAGACAGAGGATATCCATATTGACCGGTACACGAGATTGGCGTTGTTCCTTCTTTTTGGGGGTGTCTTGTTCCCGAACACTTCGGAAAATCTAGTGAGTATGCGCTTTCTACATCATCTGCAGCAGCTAGATAAGTTACCCCAGTACAGCTGGGGTGCTGCTGTTCTAGCATACCTGTACAGGAGTATGTGTCGGGCGATCATGGGCACCCAGGTGGACATATGTGGTTTTCTGCCGCTTCTACAAGTGACAGCATTTTCGAATACTCTGTTCATTACTCTGAATTCTATATAGTCAAAATGACTCTTAAATTTTACGTCAACCTTTTATCTTAGGTTTGGGCCTGGCAGCGGATCCTGCCATTGTAGCCACCTCTACCACCACTAGAGTCGGGTGTAGCACTTCCGTTTCTCCCTCTAGCTACGAGGTGGGTTCTTCGGCGTGGGAACTACCGAGGGACTCATGCTCATCATAATCGCCCCCTTGTCAGGGATGTGTTAAATATGTTGTGGCTGGACAGGTAAATATGTACCTAAACTTACTTGTTATAAATTCACTTGTGTTGCGCATACTCACTTTTATGTTATTATTTCATAGTTCATCTGGACGCCATACAGCGACGAGTTGCTAGCTCATCTGCCCGATTATTGCTCAGTCGACCGACTACTTTGGAGCACTTCCGTTCCGATGATGTATTCCGATATGGTGGAGCATCATGCCACAGAGCGTGTACTTTGCCAGTTTCACCATCCCCAGGGGATACCGGGGGAGCCTGCATGGGTGCCTACACATTATCAGCGGGATGATCGTACCAGGGTGGACGATTACTTTGTAGGATGGCTAGAGGAACATGTCCATATTTGGGACTAGAGAGAGGACTTGATTCCGCCACTATCTTCACAGATCCACGAGGCGACTATTGAGCTATATATGTCATGGTACTGCCGTCACACCCGACTGATGATTGGGAACCCCATTCATGTATTTGGCGATCGGTACAGACCATACGTCGGGAGGCACGAGGCACTGCTATGTTTTTGTAGCTTATTAATATCTTATAATTGTGATATAGCGTTATTTAATCAATATTATAAATGTTGCGCAGGCTATTGGGCATCACATGTTCTACCAGTTGGGACAGGAGATGCAGCAGCATGGCGACAATGCTGCAGTCGTTGAGTATGGCTGGCGGGTGGAAGAGCTGGCTCTCCAGACCCTACAGCGAGCCAGAGATGGCGCGAGGTTGGATCACAAGGCTGAGTATGCGGCGCCAGAGGAGTACCATCAGGGTAGGCCTGTCCCACAAGGTAGGGGTAGGGCACGAGCCAGGGCTGCCCCACGAGGCAAGGCTGTCCCACGATTCAGGGGTGCACCACGGGGTCGCGGGGGACGGCGAGGAGGTGGTCCCCAACAAGGGGGCGTTGAGGCACCTGTCGACCCACCTGTTGAGGCATATGATGAGGATCTTGGAGATGATCAGCTGGGTTATTTCCCTCAGCTAGATGAGCCTTCCAGCAGCATGTCGTCGTACAGCCTTCAGCTGTCTCTGCTAGCATCACAGGTCACCCTGTCAGATACATTGTTGATCAGGGGTACATTTGACGGAGATGTTGACCAGTTCTTTTCAGGCCCATTGACCACAGCTGAGGATCGGCCGACCCGAGACGTGGATGGCGGGCGCAGGTTGAGTTATGCCTCATCCCCGGCGATTGATGTGGATCTACCACAGGCACAGGTATGTTTGTATTACTGTAAAATTTCAATTGGTTTTCTTTTCCTTAATGATTTGCCATAAATTAAATTTTAATTTTCTTATTAAGGCTTCGTCGCAGCCCATCACGGAGGCCACTATATGCGATGATGAGGACACCACAGATGCGTATACTCAGAAGGCCGACGAGACCATGGTAAGAAAATGTTTTTGACTTAACACGTACAATACTAATATACATTTTCACATGCTATGGTTAGTAATTGTTTTGTAGCTTGCTGACGGCCCGATGGCCCCTTCTACCGATCCTGCCAGCTGTACTGTCGATGCTGCTGCACATCCTCACATAAAGAGGCGACTTGATGATGATGATCCTGATAGTGTACCCGGGCGACAGGGAATGCGACTCAGGCCAGCATTAGCACTGAAGCACACAGGATGCGGGACTCATTGATTTACTTTTGTTTGTATTTTGTGTAAATACTACATTATGTAAATAATGGCAACAATTCTATTTTAACAACAATTTTATTTTAATTGCATTTGAACAACAATTTTATTTTAACAGTACAACACAAATACAAACATAGAAAACCTAACACAACACAAACAGTACAACTAATGAAAATACTTGACAAGGGAAACATAAAGATACATTACGACGCTCAACACGTACATGCCATTATTTAGTCGCGACCGCCTAGTATTCTCTGCTCTAACCACTTGAGTTGGTCTTCCAACTTTTTTTTTCTTCTTCCACCTCCTTGAGTTTCGCCTTGAACTCCTCAACTTCTTGCTTGGATTGACATTCTCTTTCCCGGTACCTTGTACACAAATTATGAAGAAAATACAACTAGCCTTTGTAGTATTCCTGCTGACAGGGTTCATCAATCCATACCTCAAAATTGCATGTAGGCTCGTCGGGTTGCCTATAAAACTTGTTCATACACGCCCAGTAGCGGCGTCCAGCTTCTTCCCAACAATCGTACATCATGCATTTTTTTCCGCACTCGCACCTTGGGACATAAAGGGGTTGTTGAGACATTTCTTAAAGAGAAACTTTGTTTTTATGGAAATATTTGCTATTGGTTATTGTTAAGCATAGAAAATAACTAGAATGCGCCCGTTATTTATAGGCAAGATTTTGCATAAAACGTAGTATTATATCACGCTTTACATATACAAAAATATAGTATTATACTACGCTTTACATATTTAATTTTTTTGAAACGAAACAGCTTTTTCGCAGTCGTTTCAGCTTTTTTCAGAACGACAAGACAACTCACAAATGTAGTATTATACCACGCTTTACATATTTAATTTTTCTGGAACAAAACAGTTTTTTCACATGGTTTTCAGCTTTTTCAGAACGACAAGACAACTCACAAAATGTAGTATTATACCACGCTTTACATATTTAATTTTAAGAAGGATAATAAAGGATGTCTTGATTTTATAGTTTTTTTTTAATTTTTAGATTGGTCTTCTTTACTAACACCAATAAGTTTAATATTTGAACAACCATATCAACATCCCAATTCAAAAGGTCGTGTTAAAAAATAAGATGTAACAAGATTGTGGAACATAATTTTATTTGATAGATATTGCAACATACACAAGTACAGACACATATTACAAAAAACAATACGAAAACAAAAGACTAGGTGCTTCCTTGATAGTTGGGTACATTTGATGAACTTGCACCAGGAGCTGGATTACCACCGCCACATACACCACCTGAAGGACATTTACGACGGTCGTGTCCTGTTTGCGAGCATATGCCACATTTACGCGCATAAACGGTGTCACCAACATTCATTTGGTTTCGTATACGCGTTCTCTTTTGCACATGCAGCTTGCGCAAATAGTCCTTGTTACACACCATCTTAAAAGGTTCCGGCAACCAATAATGCTCAGCACCAAATGGCTGCAACTGCCCATTATACGTGTCTACTTATGTAGCAACACTATATTGCCTATCAATATAGTTGGTTGCCCCTAAACCAACTTGTTGAAAGCACTTCAAGGCATGTGCGCATGACATGTGTAGATGGTCCATTTCCCACATGAACACAACCTGTTGGCTTCATTCACCGTTTATAGATTATTCCCCCGGTGTCCGCGGATAGCGGTCTTAAGTTCAAAAACACCCTGGTCGTGATCGTACTGTAAAAATGAATGTCAATGTGCTCGCCTCATGTACCTTTCAAATCTTCTCATCGGTATTGACATAAATTGAACACCCCTGTCCATCAATGCCGATGCATCTCCATGCCTTTCAACAAACCTCTCCGCACTCTGTTTGAATTTCATGCGGACCATGGCAGTGACAGGAAATCCACGGGCAGATTTCAACAAGCCGTTGAATGACTCCGACACATTTGTAGTTAGGGCTCCCCATCGTCTACCGCCATTAACATGCAATGTCCACATGTGAAGCTCATGTCCCATCAGCCAAGTATAGGCTCATGGATCTAACTGCCAGATCGCTTCCATGCGCCTCATGAATTTGCACTGCTGGTGCTCAGTTGCAGCCATCCACATTAAATCATGCAAGGCCTTGTCAGGATATTTCTTCTAGAAATTGGCCTTCAGGTGCCTCACACAGTAAGGTGGTTGCATAGGGTTCCTGCCATTCAGGCAAGTGTCGTACAGAACTTAAAATACCATCATGTCGATTAGATATTAGACAAATACCTGAACGCTGTTTGACAACGTGCTGCTTCAAGTGGTTCAAAAAAGGCGTCCACGTCTCTTCACTTTCGTGGCACAAATGGCAAAAGTTAGTGGAAATATTTGTCCATTGGCATCTACTGCAACTGCAATCAAACGCTTAATATCATACTTTCCATAGACATGAGTACTGTCTATGGAAATTACAGGACGACAATGCACAAAACCATCAATTGCTGGTTTAAATGACCAGAACACATAGTTGAAAATATATTCGGGTCTATTCAGACTCCGCTCATGCCTCCATTCAACAACAGTTCCGGGGTTAAAGTGTTGCAGTGCGGCCATGTACCTGGGCAGATTTGAAAAAGACTTATCCCAATCGCCATAAATAAGTTCAAAGGCACGTTTGCGACCGAGATATGCCTTTCTTTTGGTTATAGTACAACCATACTCCTGGTGGACGGTTGTAATACACTCTTTAATCTTGAACCTAATGGTCACTTCCAAATATGGAATCAAGACAAGAGAAATCAAGTCTACATCCAGATTGAAATAATTCTCATTGAATGTGTCCATTTCACATCTGTGGGTGCTAATAAATTTACCCATTTTCCACAAACCTGATTTCTTCTTGCTGGCACGCAACATCCAGTGACAACCCATAAAGTCTCTATGGCATACAACCTTGTATACCTCCATAGTTGACTCACTTACTATCATCTCACGGCACTCTCTTATACTGTAGATTTTTACAGCCCTAATTAGGCGAGCTTTATCAGGAAAATACATGCCCTTTGCAAGCACCGCTAGTCTAGACTCATACCACATCACTGATCGAAATTCATCATCATCCCTTGTGAGGGCATCCACGTCTGGCATACTTGGCAAATTATCAAGATAGGGAATATTCCGCTCATGAAATGGTACGTGAGACTCGTATACTCTTGGTCTAACAGGAGGTGGAGGAGCATGTTCCCTCGTCAACTCAGGTTCGACATCCACTTCCTCCTCGTCATCATCCTCATCATGGAAGGGTGTGTCATCTCCAGACTCATCGGCATTGTTGTCATAATCACTATCATCTTCATGACTCTGCGCATCTTCCAAATCACGAGTCAGTACGTCGTCTTAGGACAACTGTGTGAGGTCAGGAAAATCAAGTTGCTCGTTTTTACTACACAAAAAGAACAAAATGATAAGATACCCAACCAGATAAATACTTTACATATAGCTATATCACTTTACTTACAAGTTGTACTATGTTGACGTTCCATGATGGATATTTTCTTGTTGGTGATGACTCCCGGATGGACCACCATGGTCCAATACGCCAGAACTACGCATATTCCAACTAGAGGTGGGGTCATAACTTGTAAAATTCATATATGGACGGTACCCCCTATGAAAAATAAGAGCGTTAATACAAATCCAATTAAAACATAAAATAAACATCGCTAAAGCGTAGAAAAATTGAAGTTTACCAGTCGTCTTGTGGATTATATAAAGTCGAAAAATTATTTTGTGGCTGCTCATTCGCCGGTGGTGACAAGTTTAAATTAAGGCAAGCTCTTTTATCAGCAATCTGTCTGGCAAAAACTGCTCCAGAATAACCATCCGATGACTGGGGGTTATCCCTACTATGCACACCCTCATTATTGGGAGCGTCTTCAACCTTGACGTATATTTCCAATAATTTTATTACAATAAATTCCCTGTATTCATCCAAAATCCGCAAAAAATCTCTAAGAGTTTCATCATCTTCGATGTTAAACTCAGAATAATAAGCAAACCCCTGCGGAGTCACTGAATATGGAAATCTACCGGTTACTTTAAGGTTCACCGAACGTTTCCTCACACTCATTTTTTTACGTAACAACGATACCAATTTATCGTACTCCATTGTAAGCGGCAATTTAACATGACACTGTGGAGGTGAGCTATACCTCACAGAGTTATTCTCCAGCACAACCTCACCCCCCCCCCCCCCCAATATAATGAAACTCTTATTTTTGGCTCTTCAGACATTATAAAAAAATGCTTGATAAGAAGAAGAGAGAAGTATGAACGGAACTTTGAAAGAAAGTTTTGAATGGATTTTCATAAAAATCAAACGCCTTTAAATAAGGCAAGTCCGAGCTTGGGGTGTAGAACTTTTTTTTATGTAAAATGCAGTATAATACCACGCTTTATGTATTTGAATTATTGTTATGTCAGTTATTCGCAGAGCACTTATTGGTGGGTCCAAAAATCAGTGTAAAATGCAGTATAATACTATATTTCAGTGCAAAACGTAGTATAATACTACGTTTTACACTAAAAACAAATATTCTCTGCAGTCCTGCAGAACTCTTATTATTGGTGGGCCCAATTTTATAGGGAAACACAGTATAATATTGTGTTTTTCTTAAACGCAGTATTATATTGTGTTTCCCTTAAAAAATAATTTTTTAATAAAACGCACTATAATACTACGTTTTACTTTAACGACTAACTTTTCGGTACAATATAAAATGTAATATTATACTACATTTTATGTAGAAATGTAACTTTTTTTAATTGTATAAACGTATTTTATGCCTAAAAAGACAATATTTCAGTTTTGGACTCGTGGTGTACACACGGTGTAAGTAAATTTTTACTTTGTTAAATTATGGTGACAAAAAGGACCATTGTTGGGGAGTGAAGGTGTTAATAATTGGAACAGGTCATAGGCGGCAGCTATGAGTCCGCCACATGGTGAGATGCTGAAGTGGTAGTTGGCCTATCCATGTTACAGTCGGTAATGGCACAACAATCAAATTTTGAATAAGATTTAAGCCATGGACCAAAGACTTCTAATTTGAGAGTAAGCACTGTATAATTTTCTTCCTTTTCTTCTTTAGTCTATTGTACAGAACATTTTAGTCTTTGGTTGTTGGTTACACGGATGGAACATGTGGTTAGTTGAGGAGGAAAATTAGATGATCTTTTTTTTATTTAAAAAAAACGAAGTATTAGAGGGGTTGACTGTTGAGGAAGTCAATCATAAATCTTTAAAATAATAATGTTTTACAAATATATTGAATTGTACGAATCGTCCGCATAAAAGTGCTAGAGTGGACACTTTTATTTATGTATACGGTGGAAATCGACGGTTCGATTTCACGGGCATCAAGGCATTTCGAGGGTTTCCAGTGACTGACTCCGAGAATTCTTCATGGTCGACTTCGAGACAGTTCGACTTCGAGGCAGTATAATTAATGACTGGTCCCGAGACATTGCGGATTACAGATCTCGTCAGATCAGGGTGGAGTTCCCAAGGCACGTGCATATGACTGGTCAAGTCTAGCAGACTAGTCCAACGAATCAAGGAATTTAATGGCTGTACCAGCCCCAAATCTTTGTAATTAATGCATTTGTACTATGTTGGGATTCTCCCTCTTATATAAAGGGGATCCTTATCATTTTGTAAATATCTGTTGCCCAATACTAAAGGCTCAAGAACATTCTCTCTGCTTTCTAACATATTCTCTTGATTTTGTTACTTCATTCATTGCTCGTATTTATTGTGTTCTATTCATTGTTCATCATTTATTGCTTATTATTGGCCATAAAGAGATGTCTTTGATTTATTTATAATTGTTATTCCCTGTCAACTACCCTCGATAGCTCCCAGCAGAGCCTCAGACTCGACCCCGAGGTCCCCGAATAGGCAAGTTCGAGGCCCCTATTGGCAGCGATTCGGTTTGATTAACACCTCGTTCTTAAGCTCTTATTTTGTTTCTAAGTCTTTCACATAGCATAAACTGCCTAACAACTAGCATAAAAATAGATCACGTATTTTTAGAACCACTAAATCAAATTTAACTATTATTACCATTTTTACGGTAAACAATTCACTTATTGTAATTTGATTTGAAAATAACACTTCATTCATTACAAGTTGCTTCATCATTAGAAGTCTGCTTTTATTTATTTATTTATTTATTTATTTATTTATTTATTTATTTATTTATTTATTTAGGTCTATAACATGGCTATGGCTTAAGGGCTTGATCGCCTATCTTGAGTTTGAATGTATTTTAATTCATGCACTTGAAATTTAATCTAGATTTTGAAATTGAGCTAGTGTGTGAGCCTTTGATTATGGCCAATATTTATGTATCGCCTCGCAAAATCTTGCCCATATGCGAGCTTGCCCCATGTTTAATTGCATGCTAATTCACTTGTATTACATGTTTATTATTGAGAATAATGCATTTGATATGTTGGAAAGGTGGTATGGAAAGAGTAAAGGGGAAAATGTCTAAAGTGAAATAAGACCTAACTTTATAACTCTCAATGTAGAAAGAATTTGGCTATAGTGTCTCAATAAAAATTGCATATAATTTCCACCACTAAACTGTTTGTCATTTGTACTTTCCTATATAAAGTTACTTGCTATTTTATTAGGGGTCGTTTGGTATGAGGTATAAGAAGGTATAGGGTAGTATAAAAATTTAATACCAACTTAATATTTTGTTTGGTTAGCAAATCAAGTATAAGTTATCCCGGTGTTAATTTTAACACCAGGATAATTTATACCTTATAGAGGGTGGGTAATTAGCATTGGTATAACTTATATCTTCTTCTTAGAAATTATGCAATTGTCATTCTTAATAAAACATACCAAACAATGAATAAACAACAATCCTAGCATAACTTATCCCGGCATAACTTATATCGGCATAAGCCGTATTCCAACCAAACGACCCCTTATAGTGTATCCAACTTACGTGAGAATCGAGAGCCGTGCAGTTGTGTACCATAGGGGTGTATAAAGGAAACCAACAAATTGCACCAACCCGATAATCTGAGTCAAACCGAGAAAAAAAAAATCGACTGTAGTTTGGTTTGATTTGGTTTGGTGTTGGAAGAAAAAAACCGACCATAATTGGTTTGGTTTGGTTTTAACTAAAGAAAGTCAAACTGAAACCAAACCAACTCGACATTATATATATAGAAATTTTAGATATATTTAATATATAAATATACTTATTGTGATGTAATTTATAAATATTTCTTAAAAAATTTCATAATTTTATCTTTTAAGGTATTATTTCAAGGTTGGACTTAGAACTTTTGAATGTTCCAATAAGTTTTATAGTCATTAACATTAGTATATTAAATAATGCTAGCAAAAGCCCAAACCAAAACCAAATCAATATTAATGCTAACAAAAAACATTCAATTCAATAATACGAACGGGAATGTATTAAATATCTATTTTGTTTTACAATAATTTAGATAAAAATGCATAACCTATTTTTATTTTTTCTTTAGCGTTTAGTCATGTAATTAATACTCCCTTATTAGTCTACTTATTTTAGCATGACTTAGTATTTTTAGATTATGTTTATTTTTATTATGGCTTTTTAATTAGCAATATTTATGTTACACAATTTTATTATCTTTATTATTGAATATTCTAGGATAATGCCATGAGACATCTCATATTTTGTATTATTTTCTTGTAAAATACTTTATATAGTTGTATCTTACTAGGATTAAAGAAATATTTTGAGCACAATTTATATGTTTTGTTCTACGAAGATTTTACCGGAAAAAAAATTCAAAAAAATCTGAATAACCCGAAAACCCGAGAAACCAAGAGCGAAAAACCCGAGTTTTATTAATTTGGTTTGGTCTTTAAATTTAATAACCCGACACAATTGATTTGGTTTGGTAATTGTAAAATCCGAACTAACCCGACCTATGTACACCCCTAGTGTACCAGATAGAGCCGGCGGCTGTTGGAAAAATAAACTCACATAAATAATATTCACGGTATATAATTATAATAAATGCGAAACACCAAGATACAATAATCAACAGTGAGATTAAAAAGAGTATGAAGGACGCCAAAATTTTTACGTGAAAACCCTTATGAATAAAAAAAATCATGGCCTGAAAGAAATAATTGATTTCACTATATCAAGAATTTTACACTTTTTGATACCTACTACACACTCAAAAAAAAATTACCACCGCATTACAGTACTGCTCAAACTCTCTAGTTTATTTCGTTGAATATTTTTCTTTTTACTTTGTAAATTGTTCTCTTACTCTTTGTATTTGGTGTGTATTATAACTGAGAGGACATGCACCTATTTATAGTGCTAAAATTGCTTCATTGATTTCAATAAAGACATTTAATGGCAAAAGTCAAATACCACATTATGGAACCAAAAAATGATTTGCCGTACAAATCTGATTTACTATTCACTTATTTGGCTTGACATTTCAAAATCAAAGGAAGTTGTCTTCCTTTCATATGGGCATGGGTCGGATCGACAAACCTTTCCCTCCACTCTCATGTTTCTGAAGGATGTATCTTTAATTTCTTGAGTCGAGAGTCTATTAAAAACAACCTTTCTATCTTCGGAGTAGGGACAAGGTCTGCGTACATATTACTGTCACGATCCAAAATACACTAGTCGTGATAGCACCTAACCCAACTCAACCCGCTAGATAAGCCAACTAATCACTATCCAGCCTCAATAACGTTAATAAGTCAATTAAACATAAATAAATTATCTGGATCTATTACATTTCCGAAGGACTGGTAGTACAAATCATGAGTTTCTAAGATTAGAGTTTACAAAACTGATATGAAGAAAATACATCTTCTGTTTGAAAACTACATAAACATAATTTTATAGTCTAAGGTTATCGTGAATAAGAGGCAACTACAGCAGGAACGCGGGTACGCCTTTAAATCCAGCAACCATCGAACGTAGCAACATCGCAATTGGGATCTGCACGCACTATGTAGGAAGTGCAGTATGAGTACAACCGACCCAATGTACTCAAAAAGTAACAAACTTAACCTCAGGTTGAAAGCAGTGACGAGCTGGTATATAGGTCGGGTCCAACACAAATAACCAACAGTAGTTCATATAGTGTACCACAGATAAACAAAGAAATAGCTCAGAAATAAAGTGCTAAGTCTTTTCATAGTTTTCCGAAAACAGTTTCACTTTGCAAGTATACCAATGAAAGTTCCAAATCCTCTACGACAATCGTTAAAGATTTGAGTAAGTTTTGAAAACTATAACTTTTTCCTGAAAATTTTTTCCACAATAGCTAAACATGTTTCATTCCCTTTTTTTTTTCAAATAACAAGTGTGAAATACTTCTCTATAACCACATATCGATGTATGTAAAAAGTCATGAATGATGTGATACCGTACAACACGAGGAAAAATGCATCTCTATGCATGTGTACCATATATGTACCTCAAAGATGAATCATGTACTCATACTTTCAGAGTACTCATCCTCACCACATCTCACTCAACCACTCGGTACTGTATATGGCCCATACGGCCTAGGAAAATCTATCCTGGAACATATACAACACTGACTATAAGTCGTCCAGTACCGAGGATAAAGGGTAATTCAACCCTATGGATAAATCCATCTCAAGGTATCAAGTACTTCGGATAAATCCATGCCCAGGGAAATCCATCCCTCAATAATATATAAATTCTCAACCACTCAGTACCGTAATGGCCCATGCGGCCCAAGGAAATCCATCCCGGAACATACTCAACAATGACTAAATGTCACTCGATACCGAGGAAAAAGGGTAATCCGTCCCTGTGGAGAAACCATCTCCATATATCAATACTTCGGACAAATCCATGTCCAGGGAAATCCATCCCTCAATAATATCATCTGCGGTCACTCGTGGTGTGTAGACTCCGGAGGGGCTCCTTTAGCCCAAGCGTTATAACAAGCCAACCAAGGCATAATCAATAATCTACTGCGGCGTGCAGCCCGATCCCATAACTGTCACTACTAATCAGGCTTTCGGCCTCACTCAGTCATCAATCTCTCCAGTCTCACCCACGGGCTCACAATGTCATAAAAACTAATCCGGAACAATGATATGATGTATCAATAAGAAACAACTGAGTCTGAGATATGATATGAATGCATGAATGTGATTGAGTACGAAATATCAATGAATTCAATAAGATGACAACAAGAAACGACCACTCTAGGTCCCAACATTATCAGCATAAAGCATAAACACAATATCTAGCATAATGTAAACTCATTTATCTTATCACATGGTGAAAATACAGATATCAATAAAAATAGGGCCACTATTCAGAGCCATGGAAACAACAGAGTCACAACTCACAGGGTGCACGCTCACACACCCGTCACCTAGCATGTGTATCACCTCAACACCAATCACATACCACATAATTCGGGGTTTTATACCCTCAGCACTAAGTTTAGAAGAGTTACTTATCTTAAACAAGCGAGTACCGACACCGAGCAAGCCAAACGATGCTCCAAAATTCCCATCACGCGCGTTCCATCCTCTGAATAGCTCTAAACTAATCAAAAACAAATCAAGTACATCAAACAATGCTAAAGGAACCAATCCCAATCGAAAAAGGTCGAATCTTTAATCAAAAGCCCAAAATCGGCCAAAAAGCCCAATCCGAGCCCGCACCTCGGAACCCGACAAAACTCATAAAATTCGTAAACCAATTCAATTACGAGTTCAACCATACTCGTTTCACTCAAATCCGACTCTGAATCGGTGTTCAAAACTCAAAAAATCATATTATGAAACTTAGGCCAAAACACCCAATTTCTTCTTTAAAATTCATCAACCAAAAGCTAAAATCGAAGATAGATTCATGAAATATAATAAAAACCGAGTATAGAATACTTACCCCATTTCATATGCTGAAAAGCACCTCAAAAATTGTCCAATTCCGAGCTCCCCAACTCAAAATATGTTAAATGTACAAAATTCTCGTTTTAACAATGTTCTGCCTCGTTTTCTATGCTAAAAGATCTCAAAACTTACTTTTGATACCTCCAATGAATTCCTTGTGAAATTTTAGTCAAGTTAGGCTCTTGAATCACTCCATTTGACCTTATATTGAAGGAGATATGTTGGTTTCAATATTTGGAAATAGTGCAGATTTTTAAATACGCAGCAGTGACAATTTCGTAATTAATCTGAAAAATCTGGCAACCCAATTCTTAGTAAAATGACCATAAAATCCTTATATGATGTCCAAATTTGACGATTCTTTTTGCTATGGCTCCGTAATTACAATACGGATCTAATGCTTTAATAAAAATAGAAATTTAAGCTCATTTGTTCAATGTGGTACCATTTATGGTTGAAGAAACGACGTCGAAACATAAGAAAAACAAGCGCAACACAACCCAAACCTATCCAAAACTCATCTAATCCCCTAGGGACCCCGTCTAAACATACCAATAAATTCCATATCATAATACGGACCTACTCGAGGCCTCAAACACATATAACAGTATCGAAACAACGAAATGCACCTCAAATCAAACTTAATGAACTTTCGACTTCCAAAAACTCACGCCGAAACATATCAAATCAACTCGGAATGAACCCAAATTTTGCACACAAGTCCTAATACATCATACAGAGCTACTCGTGCCCCCAAACTACCGAGCAAAGTGCAAATGCTCAAAACGAACGGTCGGGTCGTTACATTCTCCCCCACTTAAACATATGTTCGTCCTCGAACGTGCCCAGAGTTGTTTCAAAAGCCATCAAATCACTGTGCAGCCTTACTATGCACATACTCGGGGGTGATCCTACGTCACCCTATCCCATATAGATCTGATAACACAACTTGACTGAAATTTCTTAATCCAACCTAGCCCATAAGCCTTCGAATCCAATTTTCATATCCAAAATTTTCTATAAGATCAGAATCTCGCATCTACACACTGTATAAGTCTGAACAAGCTGTATCAAGCTATAGCTATAACTCAAGATGAAATCACATGATATATTATATAACTCAAACACTCATAGGATAACTCCTAATCACAATAGCTACTCAAAACAACACAATACTGGTAATAAACCTCTTATCAAACAAAGCCTCGTTCTAACACCTTCATATACTGACAATGATGAAAGAAACACACATAAACTCATAACCATTCGTAGACCAACAAGTTGTGGAACTCTTTATCCTTTGATAGGAACTATAGCAAATTTCTAAGCCGATCAACATCAATATCCTTCCAAATATGTCGCATTCTGATCCGATAGCACCCACTCTATGTACGATGACCTCGTCCCATCTAACATAATCACTATAGTGACATGACACATTAATACAGTCTATAGCCGCAACTCATGCAATCCGTTCACCAATAAGCAACATTCCAAATGTACTCAATCATGGAAAATGACTCAGATGAAGGAACTATCTCGCAAGCTCAACAGGTACCGCCACAAAGCAATGCTAAGAACCTATCACACACCGTATAACCAAAACATACGAATCTAACACAAAGGATCATGTCTCAACATAACTCGTCTACAATGCGTGACCCATCCAAATGCTGCTCCATATTATGTACCTCGAACCACCCTGCTCAAAATCAATAATCGCACAAAATTTGACATCAAGCACCCAAGGTGCATTACCATAACCACGGAGAGCAAATAGCACAATACCACAATCAGGAAAGAACATAGCCAACGCGCAATCAATCATGCAATACCCAAATACTCATCTCGCTCAAATTCCACTATAAAGCTCAAATAGAACCGCACCATATGTGCATATAACCAATGAATCAAAACTCCTCGTGGCATAGAAGAGTAACTCATAGATTTTCAGAATACGAATAAGCTCAACAACAACCAAATGGCACACCCCTCAGCAATAGCAGTATGGAGCCAACCAATCCGACTTGGTGTAGAATGCACATCCTAATTGGGCCTACCAATGGACCTCCAAATCAACTCTGGTCACCCACAAATAGATAAATAATCCTTCGAAAGTCCACAATGACTTAATTATAACACATACTATCACTTGTCTAGCTTTAGCCACACTTCACAGTCCACAACCATGCAATAATCTGCTCTTGAGAGCTCCCAGTCTCCAAATCCATAAAACACATGAATCACCATATCTGATCCTAACTCCACCGCCTGAATGTCTAACACATCTCTCATACACGATCATCCCGCGAGGAATACTTCTATAATTCTTCGGTGCCACAAAGCAAAATTTGAACACCAACAGTCGATCAACTAGGAGAGTGCCGCAATACCAATGAAGTATCCATAAATCAAAACACATCCCCTCTTCTGAAATGTATACTTTCATCAAGCCATACCAAATAGTAATGTTATTTACCTAGTTATCTGAAACTGTCTATGTTGCCTAAGGACTCATGACCTCCCCTTCAAAACTGAACCGTGATCTTACACATGAAAATCTCAATCCTACACAACACATTGATTATACTATGCCATCATACAAAAAATACGAGAACTTCGTAATCCATTCCGAGTCACAAGAAACTACTCACTCAATTAGCTAAGAACATTCCATTTGATTTCATCCGGAGAAAATCACTATACATAATATGCTCCTCACGCCAGTAGAAAATATACATCTTAAACCGTGGTAGAAACCATCGAGAACTCTCTGAAACCCATTTGCGCATAACCAAACGATCAGAACTGAATATCTCTAACTCAACCAAGCCACGCAGGCCACCAAAACACAAGAGTACCGCCACAAAACACCTGTAGAAACTCACTACCTCATAAGGACCAAAAGAGCCAATCGCATCCATTACCATGCCGGTCTAACCTACTACCAAGTTGTCCTATTTATCCTAGTTCCTTCGGAATTACCTTCAAATTGATACTTCTCCTTGCCATAATACCACAATCCTCAACCAAGACTCACCACATGAGACCCTAGCATAAACCACACCACCCTAAGGCTCAAAAGCCGCTGAATGCTCTCTTAATCACCATAAAAGTACCATAACCGAGATACCTACTCTGAAGTGACCGTCTGCGAATCTAAAGCCATTACCTTAGCCTTCCTGATACTAATATATAGAATCAATAATGATATAAAAATGCCACAAGTCCTGACATCCTCCATTAAAAATATCAGTTTCTAGCCAAATACACATCTTAAAAACTCCCAATTGCCACGCTAAAATCTTGGATTCATTTGAACCATTCTTGAGAGTCTTCCACTATACTCAAATCTCAATTAGACTAACCAAACAGACCGAACGACCGATGCCCCATTAGCACTCCAACACCCAAGAAAGTAATTCCACCTTAATCCAACCAAATAAATTCCTACTCCATACACATTACATCCTTTACCAATAACAACTCAAATCATTCCGTGATTCTTATATACTCATAAAGTTTACCTAGAATTTCCTTCACTCAAGTCATCCTCAATCTCACCCTCTGCAAAACATAACTCATTTACAAGTATACCTCAAACCGAAACCAATGCAACACATAACAGTGAAATCAACTTATCAATAGCGGACTCCTCCACTTGGCTCAAAGCCATAGATCAAAACACACCATAACTCCCAATGCCCATACTTTATTACACCCAAAATATCGTTGTGAGATTCAACTAAATCCTTCATAAGTTCATGCAACACAAACCATATAATACCTCAAATCATTTGCAAATCTCGTATTTATCCTCGTAACAGTCAAGCCCACTCTCATATGCGATCCAAACACAAATTGCAACACATATTTCACTGGTAAAAGAGAACTCCCAACAAACAATCATAGGGATCACACAAACCTCAGTATACCCGGCAGGATATAGCCCACATGCTTTGCCTCAAACCGACCTCTCTCTATACCCTTCCACGGTCATAAACATTACGCAATCACTTAATCTTCCTAAGTTTGAACTCATATCACGACATGAAATCTAGTTCATTCCTCAACTAATCAACATGAAAAGACCCTTCAACACACCCATAACTCGGGACTATACATTAAATCAAGATGGAAATCAAACAACAAATAGTTCTTTCTACACTCCAGGCAGACCCTTCTCGTCACATTCAACAATATGAACACATCTTGTAGTCACATCATACTCATCACATAGCCATCTAGCCATAAATTCTACGAATAGGGACACTGTCGGACATATAAATCCAAAAGTATGTGCTCACACAATCAACACCTCTATGCTCAAACCACAGTTAAAACCCGGCCTCAAGTCCTCCAGATTGGCCCATCATCAGCATACCAAAATTACATCTCGCACCTCTTCTATGGAATCACATGTCGTCGATGTACAACTGATACCGAGCGATCATATGCATATATGAATGCGTGAAAAGAATTCAAAGAGTTACGCTTCAAGCTGAATCAATGCCGAATGATAAGGAAAGAAATATGGGAAGTATATCCTAAATGTCTTGTAGCCTCTCGAAGATAGATATGGACGCCATCATATGGATCCGTAAGACTCTACTAGACACTTGCTCATGACTTGTAGAACCTATGAACCTAGAACTCTAATACCAATCTATCACGACCCAAAATCCACTAGTCGTGATGACACTTAACCCAACCCGCTAGGTAAGCCAACTAATCACTATCCAACCTCAATAATGTTAATAAGTCAATTAAACATAAATAAATTATCTAGATCTATTACATTTCCCAAGGACTGGTAGTGCAAATCACGAGCTTCTAAGATTAGAGTTTACAAAGCTGATATAAAGAAAACACATCTTCTGTTTTAAAAGTACATAAACAAAGTTTAATAGTCTAAGGCTACCATGAATAAGCAGCTACAGCAAGAACACGAGTATGCCTCCTTATCCAGCAACCATCGAACGTAGCAACATCAACAACCGGGATCTGAACACACTGTGTAGGAAGTGCAGTATGAGCACAACCGACCCCATGTACTCAAAAAGTAACAAACCTAACCTCAGGTTGAAAGCAGTAGCAAGCTGGTATATAGGTCGGGTCGAGCACAAATAACCAACAATAGTTCATACAGTGTACCGCAGATAAACAAAGAAATAGCTCAGAAATAAAGTGCTTAGTCTTTTCATAGTTTTCCGAAAATAGTTCCACTTTACAAGTATACCAATGAAAGCCCCAAATCTTCTACGACAATCGTTAAAGATATGAGTAAGTGTTGAAAACTGTAACTTTTTCCTGAAAATTCTTTCCACAATAGGTAAACATGTTTTATTCCCTTTTTTTTCAAATAACAAGTGTGAAATACCTCTCTATAACCACATATCGATGTATGTAAAAAGTCATGAATGACGTGATACCGTATAACATGAGGAAAAATGCATCTCTATGCATGGCATATGCATGCTAATGCCATGTATCTCAGAGATGAATCATGTACTCACACTCTCAAAGTACTCACCCTTACTACATCCCACTAAACTACTCGGTACTGTATATGGCCCCGGGAAATCCATCCCGGAATAGATACAACACTAACTATAAGTCGCCCAGTACCGAGGATAAAGGGTAATTCAACCCTATAGATAAATCCATCTCCAGGTATCAAGTACTTCGGAAAAATCCATGCCTAAGGAAATCCATCTCTCAATAATATATAAATTCTCAACCACCTGGTACCGTATATGGCCCATGCGACCCAGGGAAATTCATCATGGAACATACTCAACAATGACTAGACGTCACATGATACCGAGGAAAAAGGGAAATCCATCCCTATGGAGAATTCCATCTCCATATATCAATACTTCGGACAAATCCATGTTCAGGAATTTCCATCCCTCAATAATATCATCCGCGGTCACTGGGGGTGTGTAGACTCTGGAGGGGCTCCTTCAGCCCAAGCACTATAACAAGTCAACCAAGGCATAATCAATAATTTGATGCGGCATGCAGCCCGATCCCATAATTGTCACTCATAATTAGGCTCTCGGCCTCACTCAGTCATCAATCTCTCTAGTCTCACCCACGGGCTCACAATGTCATAAAAACTGACCTGGAACAATGATATGATGTATCAATAAGTAATAACTGAGACTGAGATATGATATGAATGCATGAATGTGGTACGAAATATCAACGAATTCAATGAGATGACAGCAAGAAACGACCACTATGTGTCCCAACATTATCAGCATAAAGCATAAATATGATATCTAGCATGATGTACAACTCATTTATCTTATCACATGGTGAAAACACAGATATCAATAAAATAGGGCCGCTATTTAGAGCCCTGAAAACAACAGTCACAACTCACAAGGTGCACGCCCACACGCCATTCACCTAGCATGTGCGTCACCTCAACACCAATCACATACCACATAATTCGGGGTTTTATACCCTTAGCACTAAGTTTAGAAGAGTTACTTATCTTAAACAAGCCAATTCCAACACCGAGCAAGCCAAGCAATGCTCCAAAAATCAAATTACGCGCGTTCCGACCTCTGAATGGCTCGAAACTAATCAAAAATAACTCAAATACAACAAACAATGCTAAAGGAACCAATCCTAATCAAAAAAGGTCAAATCTTTAATCAAAAGCCCAAAATCGGCCAAATAGCCCAACCCAGGCTCGCATCTCAGAACCCGACAAAACTCACAAAATCCTCCACTCAATTCAAATTCAACCATACTAGTTTCACTTAAATCCGACTCCGAATCGGTGTTCAAAACTCAAAAATTCATATTATGAAACTTTAGGCCAAAACCCCCACTTTCTTCTTTAAAATTCATCAACCAAAAGCTAAAATTGAAGATAGATTCATGAAATATAACCAAAACCAAGTACAGAACACTTACCCCAATTCATATGCTAAAAATCGCCCCGAAAAATTGTCCAATTCTGAGCTCCCAACTCAAAATATGTTAAATGTACAAAACCCTCGTTTTAACACTGTTCTGCCTTGTTTCTTGTGCCAAAAGATCTCAAAACTCACTTTGATACCTCCAATAGATTCCTTGTGAAATTCTAGTCAAGTTAGTCTCTTGAATCACTCCATTTGACCTTATATTGAAGGAGATATGTTGGTTTCGATATTTGAAAATAGTGTAGATTTTTAAATATGCAGCAGTGGTAATTTCGTAGTTAATCTGAAAAATCTGGCAACCCAATTCTTAGTAATATGACCATAAAATTCTCATACGATGTCCAAATTTGATGATTCTTTTTGCTATGGCTCTGTAATTATGATACGGATCTAATGCTTTAATAAAAATAGAAATAGAAGTTCATTTGTTCAATATGGTACCATTTATGGTTGAAGAAATAATGTCGAAACATAAGAAAAACTAGCGCAACACCACCAAAACCTATCCGAAGCTCACTTGAGCCCCTCGAGATCACATATAAACATACCAAAAAGTTCCATATCATAATATGGACCTACTTGAGGCCTCAAAACGCACATAACAATATCAAAACGACGAAATTCACCTCAAATCAACCTTAATGAACTTTCGAACTTTCGACTTCCAAAAACTCACGACGAAACATATCAAATCAACTCGGAATGAACCCAAATTTTGCACACAAGTCCTAATACATCATACAGAGCTACTCGTACCCCCAAAATATCGAGCGAAGTGCAAATGTTCAAAACGGCCGGTCAGGTCGTTATAATTACTCTCCAGACCCCACATGTGGGATTATACTGGGTTTGTTGTTATTGTTGTTAGAGATCATGTCGACAAGTTCTTTGTAGTTTACATAGCTCAAGCTTGTCTCTCAATATTACCTTGGTCAACATATATGCATAATTTTCACTCGTGACATCCATATGTTTTGTTCCTGCATGATACATTAAGTTCTTGCTCAAGTCTATTGCACTTTGACTGCACAATAGATAACAACTCCTTTTGATGCATTTCAAGTTCTTGAAGAAACCGCTTGAACTATATGGTTTGCTTGCTAGCTTCTGTATCAGTAATATACTTTGTTTCAGTGTTGAAAGTGCAACACATTTATACAATTTAGACTACTATGATATAACTCCCCCTAAAAACTTAATTAGATATCTAATAGTAGGTTTTCTATTATTAGGATCACCAACCATATCAGGAACTATATAGCCTTTCAAGACTGGATCTGATGTCCTAAAACACAAGCATTCGTCCGAGTTTCTTTTAGATACCTCAATATATATCGACTTTACAACTTCTTAATGTTCTTTCTCAGGATTATCAAGAAACCCGCTATAATATCGATATTATAAGTAATATTAGGTCTGGTACATACCATTGCATACATCAAATACCCGACGGCAGAGGAATATGGAGCTTTAGCCATGCTTTCTTTATCTTCCTTTGGTTTAGAACATATTATTTTCTTTAAATTCATATGACCAAGAATAGGTGTGATATTTAGTTTGGTATTCATCATGTTGGAGCATTTAAGCACACGTTAAATGTACCTCTTTTATGACAACAACCTTTTATTTGTCCTATCTCGAACAAATCTATTTTTAAAATTTATCGTGCCGAATCCAAGTCTTTCATTTCAAATGACTTGGATAAATATTCATTCAACTTAGCAATCGACATATTATCTTATTCTACAATCAGCATGTCATCTACATATAACAACAAGATGATAAAGTTATTGTTAGAAAAGTTCTTATAGTATACACATGGATCTGAAAAAGTCTTTGTATATGTTTGATTTTTCATGAATGAGTCAAACTTCTTGTACCACTATCTTGGCACTTGTTTCAACCTGTAAAGACTCTTTTTCAATTTGCACATCATATGTTTCTTCAACTTTACTTCAACACCTTTTGGCTGCTCTAGATAATTCAATTGTTTATGGCTTAAAATATAAATTCAATCGCATAGCCTATCAAAACAAAGATATACACCAAATTCAACCAAAGTCACGACCTTATTACGAGAATTGGCAAATGCAAGGACGTCCATAAACTGCTAAATACATACCCCGATGGATACTCTTTTGTAATATTAAGCGTTTTGAGGGCACTTTGATATTTAAATTTAAAATAGGAGATGTGGGAAGAGATGGCAGTAAGAGCAAACTAACTGCAAATTAAGGGCCACATAGTGTTGATCGAAGTTTAATTGCTATCAATTGTTGAAAATTCTTAATGTTAGTTTGACTGCCCGTATGTATTACTAAAGAACTAGGTTCTTTACCGTATTCTTTAAGTGTAAAGTAAACAAGGAATAAAATGAACACAATAATTTTTACGTGAAAAATCACCCGTCTTAAAAGGTGCAAAAATCACGACCTACCACGTAGGATTTTCAGGTCCAACTCCACTAGAACACTGAGCCAAAATGTATCAATTACAAGACTATAATTAAATACTCTCCAGTATTACTACCACTCCTTTTTGATTCACAAGTTACTATAACTTGTAAAGCAAAATACTTACTCCAACTCACTGATTATTTATGACACTTGATTACAACTCAGTTACCTACAACACATTTACTCGACTGACTCAGGAAGAATACAAGACCAGTACTTAGCACAAGTGAACAACTTATGACTTCTTAGTTGATGTGTAAAAGGATAGTTAGAAATCCAAAGTCAATCCTATTTAAAACACAACTTGAGATCTTTTAGGAGTCTTATTCATAGTCAGCTTCCTCTTTGATAGGACTCCTGCTATTCAAAGGATTCACGATTTTGGACTTTAGTCTCTAACTGAAGTATCTATATCTTCTTGAGAAACGACCCTTATCACTTATAGTAGCCATCTTCCACCAAACTCGGACCGGGTTAACTTTGAGATAAAGTTACTATATATTAAAGACGTACAAGTATCACTCAGGAGAAGCTGATTCTTCTTTCGAGGAACTGGTTCTTTAGAACAGTTAAGCAACTACATTGAGGACTTGGTTCTTTGAACATTTAGTCATACTTTGTTAATCATCAAAACTTCAATACTCAAAAAATTCCCCCTTTTTGATGATGACAAACTTTGTACACAACAGAACCAGATAATCACGTCAAAGAATCCGATAATCACAACAAGAATTATTGACAAACATGTATGTTCACAACATCTTCCAACCTTATCATCAAAGAACCAGATAATCACAACAAGCACTATTGACAGATATGTACATCTTCCAACCTTATTTTTACCGATTTTGTCATCATCAAAAACATATCAAAAAATGTTAGACATTAAGCACATATAGTATAAGATTCAAGGCCAAACAAGCGACAACACAAGCTTAAGAAAGGGCAAATGAACTAGGCTGATGAACCAATATAGTACAAAGCAATAAAGCAGAGCAATATGAGTCATTAAGTAGTGCCAAAAGAATCCCAAGGCCTTGTCTTCATCATTAGAACAAAATAAACTAAGCATACTGCAAACTACTCAAGCTAAGACAAATGGAACAAAAGATAAGACAACACTAGAATAGAAAAAGAACTAAGGACACTTGGAAGGAACAGGTTCAAGGATGAGAAGCGGGAGAGGTCAAAGCTTTCTCAAAGATGACAATCTGTTGAAAATGGGCCTCCCTATCTCTCCTGAGCTCTTCCCTGAGTTGCTTTGTTTTCTTTCTCAGCTCATTACTGTCATCACGAAGCTTGGCATTTTCTTCAACAACGAACTCCAACCTCTTATTGAGTTCTGCAACCCTACTGCTCCTAGGAAGAATAGCAGATCATGTGGGTCCTCTAGCCTTGACCTCCTCATAGTCACACTGCTTGAGGGTAACAACAACCAAAACATCATTGTAGGTTCCAAACTTAAGCTCGAGTAAGGAAATGTTAAGCTTGTCAAACAATTCAGTCACCATGAAACCATATGACAAAGCATGTTTGAGTTTGGAAGTATCTGCAGCTCTTCCCATGTGCTAAATCATCGGGCTAGGAAGATTAATAGATCTAACAGTGTCAAGCATCTCCATCACAGCCATGTCCAGTAGAGTAGCTTCATGCCTTCTCTTAGACCTCTGAAGAATGCAGGAGTTGACAAAATGAAATAATAACTTGTGGAAGGGAGTCATATCAATCTTGTACACTTTCTGGGAGCATCTAGTTCGAACTTTTGGGAGAACGTCCTGGTGACCACAATGCCAGTGTCAATATCATTGTCTATGGCTGGCCACTTCTTTTTCAAGTAATTGTCAAATCCCAATGATGAGGTATTCAGAAGCATCCCCAGCTCCTCAGCATCAAACTCCATGTCAAAGTCCTCTACCTTACTCTTGACTACCTTCCAATCAAATGTGAAATTTGCATAGAACTCCACCACAATAGGAACACATACCGGAGGGGGGGGGGGAATATTTGACAAACATGTGCTTACACCCCTGTAGCTCAAGTTTTTCAACCTATTGAGCCATCCCATTCTAATCACTGTTCACAAGATTCTTCCCATGCACTTTTCTATTCCTGAATTATGTGAGTCGATCAACTACAACTGGCACATTCTGTCTTGTCTTACCCCTAACGGCCCTTGCAGAAGAGGTAGCAGGTTTGGTAACTTTGGCACCCCTTTTCTTTGATGTAGTAGACTTTGCTAGCAAGGCAAAGTCAGATTCATCTTCTTCATCCACCTCAACAATAGGTTCAACAATTAAAACCTTCTTTTTTGGCTTCTTTACACTTCTGGACTTCTTAATGATTTATGCATCATCAATCTTTCTTTTACTCCTTGTGAGAGGATTTCTAGCAGGAAGAACCACTCCTTTCCTTGTTGAAACTACCGACTTTGTAGCTTTCAGAGTGGTTTTCCTGGACTTCTTTCATACCTCAGATAGTGGCATATCATCTTCATCACTACTAACTTCTTCATCTTCAGTGAAAGGAGTTAACAAAGACCTAGGGTCTTGAGCCCTTATCTCTTCACTAATTTCTTCTGAAGGGGCTATGACAGTGTTTCCAATTGTCATAGAACCTTCAGATTCCTCGCTCATATTCCCCTCTTCTTCCTCACCCTCGTCATCACCTCCTTCACTCTTTCTCACTTTTTCTTGATCCTCGCCCTCACTATTAGAAACCTCCTCTTCTTTACTCTGATTTTCTTCTTTTGCAGAATCATTAGCCTGTTTACCTGTCTTATCCTCTATATCACTCTCCTTGTCATCTCCAGATGCTTCCTCATTCTCACTCTTTTCTTCTTCATTGGCTATGTTTTGAGCATCATGTTCCTCATGACTGTTCACAACTCCTTCTTCTTTTTCACCTTCATCTTCTTTCTTGTCCTTATTCCAAATAAAATCAATGTCATCATAAGCCTCCTTTTGCACCGGTTCTGTACGTTTTCCCCCCTCAACCACAGGCTCCACAGCCATTGGATCTACCTTATTTCCCAGATCCCTGCACCCTTTTCTAAAGTAAATTTCTCTATGAGTGGCTTCTCACTCGTGGGTGGAAGAATATCTAGGGGTGCAACATCTATAGCAGACTCCAAAACATCTAATTTAGAAGTAGGATGTTGCACCTTATCAGTAGTGACTGGCACTGATTCCCTTGAACCACAGATTCCTTAGCTATAGTGTCACCCTATGTAGCAGCATCAGACACTTTCTTGATGGATTTTCTTGGAGTCACTTTGACCTTTGTTTTAGAGTTATTCTTCGCAGGAATCTCAAGTGCCTAGGTAGTTGTTTTTAAAGGAGGGATTATTGTGGAGGTAGGAATGATAGGAAAACATGAACAATAGGAACAAAGGATGATATAGTGGAGGATATTGAAGGATAAGGAACAAGTGTCATTATGGGTTCTCTTGAAGGCTTGGCCTCTTTCTTCGATTTGGGCTTCAAGATTTTGGGTTTTGCTTTAGCCTTGGTTGATGATTTAGCTTTAGAGGGTGTTTGACTGGCTTTAGGCATGATGATTAGATGGGAGACTCGAAGAAGAGAAGGAGAGGGTTAGTGCTTTATAATTACTTTCAATTCTTGCTTAGGATGTAAGAGAAATA
This sequence comes from Nicotiana tabacum, assembly GCF_000715075.1. Lineage (NCBI taxonomy): Eukaryota > Viridiplantae > Streptophyta > Magnoliopsida > Solanales > Solanaceae > Nicotiana > Nicotiana tabacum. Next base: position 16,172,703 of record NC_134085.1, read on the forward strand.
ATGAGGTTAGAGAAGCTGGTCATAAGAGCCTTTTAAAGGCATTACCCCCGATTTGATTAGAAGAGAGAAAGTGACCGAATTTGAGTTCTAACGGGACTTTTACAACAATTACTTTGACTTTTAAGATTTTTGAAGTAATTGATCTCTAATTGCACAAGGATTCCCCCTTACGCTTTGAGTAGAAGATGATTAGAAGTGATGAAAATGGAATTAAAAGTCTGAGTGTAGCAATATACGGTCCTAGTGACTTAAGATAGTATGGCACGTACCCGAGTCAAAGAACCAACTCTTTAGTAACTCCTCATTCATTTCTGCAATAAAGCTTTAGCACTTCATATTAGTATCATGCAATACAGTTATCAGCCAGATTTTCTAAGCAAGTGTGAGCTTAATACAAGCACAAAGCTAAATCAAACACATTGTACTTAATTATATACATCTTATTATGCCTTTTCTAGCCAATCATTGGGATTCAACTTAGTGGGAGGAGTTGACTAGACCTAGTTCTTGTCTCTTCCTTTTAAAGTGATCCCTACTCAGAGCTTCAGTAAAATTATTAGCAATTTGATCTTCTGTTTTACAAAAGTTAATTGAGATATTCCCCTTTTCAACATTGTCTCTGAGAAAGTGATGTCTAATGTCAATGTGCTTGGTTCTCTTGTGCTGACATAGATTTTTAGCAATGTCTATCGCATTGGTGTTATCACTGAAAATAGGAACACAATCAATAAATATACCATAGTCCCTTAGATATTGTCTTATCCATAGTAACTGAGCACAACAGGCTGTTGCTGCCACATATTAAGCCTCAACTGTAGATAAGGCCACTGAGTTTTGCTTCTTGGTTCCCCAAGACACCAGACAAGTACCTGGAACATGAGTTATTCCTGAAGTACTTTTCCTGTCAACTTGAAAACCTGCATAGTCAGCATCAGCATAACCAACTAGATCAAAGTTGTACCCTCTGAGATACCATAGACATAGGTCAAGAGTACCCTTGAGATATCTTAGTATCCTTTTGATAGCCTTCAGGTGAGATTCCTTGGGATTTTCCTGAAATCTTGCACATAATCTCACACTAAACATTATATCAGGCCTGCTTGATATGAGGTACAATAGTGACCCAATCATTCTTCTATATAGTTTCTCTTCCACACTTTTCCCTTCTAAGTTCAATGGGTGTGTCAATAGACTTAGAGGAATCCATGTTGAACTTCTTCAGCAGTTCTTTGATATATTTCTATTGATGTATCATGGTTCAGTAGGTGTTTGCTTGATTTGCAGCCTCAAAAAGAAGTTCAATTCACCTATCATGCTCATTTTGAACTCATTTCCCATCATCTCAGCAAATTCCTTGCACATTGCTTCATTGGTAGCCCCAAAATAATTCCATCCACATATACTTGCACAACATAATATTCTTCCCTCTGCTCCTAGAAATAGAGTGTTTTCCACCTTTCCTCTTACAAAGTTGTTGGCTAAGAAGAATTTTGAGAGCTTTTCATACCAAACTCTTGGAGCCCGTTTCAGTTCATAAAGAGCTTTATCCAGTTTGAACACATATTCAGGAAATTTTTTACTTTCAAATCCAAGTGGTTGTTTGACAAACACTTTCTGGGTAATCATTCAAAAAGGCACTCTTTACATCCATCTGATATAAAGTGAACTCCATGTGGCAGCAAAGGCTATCAGCATTCTTATAACCTCCATTCTAGCTACATGTGCAAATGTCTCATCATAGTCAATGCCCTGCTCTTGATCGTATCCCTGAACCACCAGTCTAGCCTTATTCCTTGTGATATTTTCTTGTTCATCCAACTTGTTTCTAAACACACATATGGTAGCTATGATAGTTCTGTTTTTGGGTTTCTATACTATGTGCCAGACCTTTCTTCCCTCAAACTGATTTATCTCCTCTTGTATGGCTATGAACCAGGTTAGATCATTTAGAGCTTCTTTGATGGTCTTAGGTTCAACCTGTGAGAGGAATGTTGTGAGTGCATATAGATTTCTTAGAGAAGACCTGGTTTGCACCCCTGCATTTGGATTAGAGATGATATTCTCAAGAGGATGTGAGCTTTGATGCTTCCATGGTCTGATCCGTATACCCAAATAAGATTCACCCAAGGAGTAACCCAATGGAGCAGATTCAGTAGGTGTGGCTTCATTAGTCTGGTGAGTAGTTAGAGTAGTTCATTCTTCTTCTTGTTCCTTATGATCACTGTCAGTTTCCTTGTAGTTTTCAGATCTATCTTCATCAGATTCCTTTGTATCTCCATCACGAGTGAACCCTATGTCATAATCTTCATCATGCAGACTTTTCTAAACAAAGTTTTTAGAATTATCAAAAATAACATTAATATATTCTTCCACGCATAGAGTTCTTTTATTAAAAACCTTATAGGCCTTACTATGTGGAGAGTAACCCAAGAAAATTCCCTCATCATTTCTGTCATAACTTACCTAGATCTTCTTTTCCATTATTATACACAAAATATTTGCACCCAAAGGCTCTCAATTGAGTGATGTTGGGTTTTCTTCCTTGAAGTAACTCATAGAGAGTTTTTTCAACAATGGGTTTGACCATACTATCTATTTAGCAGGTAGCAAACAGTATTGATTGCCTCAACCCAGAAATTCTTAGGCAGTCCAATGACAATCAACATGGTCCTTCCCATGTCTTCTAAGGATCTATTCTTTCTTTGTACAACTCCATTTAGTTGTCGAGTTCTAGGTGCAGAGAAATTATGGTCAATTCCATGTGAGTAACAAAACTCAAGGATTTTTGAATTTTCAAATTTAGTTCCATGGTCAGTTCTTATACTTAAAACGTTACATCCTAGATTTTGTTGAATCATTCTAACAAATACACAGAAAACATCAAGGTTTCATCTTTGGATCCCAAAAACAAAGTCCAGGTATACCTAGAAAAGTCATCAACAATCACAAACACATACCTCTTACCTCATATGCTCCTTATTCTCATTGGTCCACATAGGTCCATATGAAGGAGTTGCAGAGGTTTAGAGATACTTACTAATTTTTTAGATTTAAAGGATGACCTAACATATTTTCCTCTAACACAAGCATCACATACCTTGTCAGAAGTGAACTCAACTTTAGGTAGCCCAAGGACCAAGTCCTCTGCTGCTAACTTGTTGATTTAAGAGAGACCGGCATGTCCTGGTCTGCTATTCCATAGCAGTAGATCATCTTCCACTACACTCAAGCATGTGTGCTCACTCTAGGGAAGTGACAAAATCGATATCCTGTAGACATTTTTATGTATCTTACCCTTTAACACAATTTCATCAGTATCAAGCTTTGTGACAGTGCAAAATTTTTGAATTAAATTTTACCTCATTTCCTTTGTCGCACATTTTAGAGATGCTAAGAAGATTGTTTTTAAGACCTAACACATAATACACATATTTTATAGCATGATAGAGTGACTTGCCAACCTTGCCAATACCTGTTATCTAGTCCATTTTCCCATTTCCAAATGACATACTCCCTTCTTGGAAAGCTGTCAGTGAGAGGAAGTGTTTCTTTTCTCCAATCATATGTCTTGAGCATCCACTGTCTAGATACCAGTCCTGATTGTTCCTCTCACCTTATCCTGAACCAAAATTCATAAGTTAGTTTTGGGAACCCAGACAAGCTTGGGTCCTTTTTTGTTTGAGAAAGGATGAATCAGACCCCTTCTTGCTCAGAAGGCGTGAGGATTAGAAACTATTTTCTTGTTAACCTTGATCCACTTAGTATGGACAGGAGGATTAACCTTTGGCTCCTCTTCCTTCTTCACCTTTTTGGCAATACCAAAGATTTTTCTAAATTGAGCATAATTAATGCAGGACAAATGTCTCTAAAGTGTCCTACTCCTTCACAATGGGTGCACATGTTATTATCAGAAGTTCCTACATACTTTGGGTCAAAATCAGGGATAGATTTTCTGTAGCCGATTCCAAATTTGTTAGAGCTACAATTTTCATTCAGCCAATTCAAGGCATCAGAAGATTTATGCCATTTGCTTAGTCTAGAGAGTTCATAATTGGTCTTTTCTAGGTTTTCATGCAGGACTTTATTTTTACATTCAGCATCATAAAGATTATCATTTGCAATTTTTAATTCTTTTTCAAGTTTATCCTGTAGATCACTCATTTTCCTTTGCCATGTATATCAAGAGACTTTTCATTCTCAGAAGTAAGAGCAAGAACCTGGTTCTTAAGATCTTTGACATGTTTCTCTAAACTAGCTTTGTCAGACTCATGTTCTTTGATATTAAGTTTGACACAAGAAATGTTGTTTATTAGCTGATCATTTTCAGTACTCATTTTATCCATTTCATTCATTAAGGTCACAACTATGGCCATCAATTTTCTTTGACATAGCATGAATATTTTCATTCAAGTTAGATAGACTTACCTGGTTTTCTTCATCTTCAGCTTTTGAATCACTCATGACCATCATTCCTATCACTTCTTCCTCTGTTTTGGATTCTTCAATCACTATCAATGCTACTTCAATTTTTTTATTTCCAAAGTCAGTTTCTAAAGTCCTCAATATATCATGAACAGAGATGCAAGAGAACACTCTGAGGAAAGTGTTTCTAGATAGGCTCCTGTAGAGAAAGTCCTTTCCTTCAACATTTTCTGAACTAGCTAACGATCTTCCTCATCGTATTCCTCTTCTCTTTTGTTACACCTGTTTCCTTCACTGTCCTATTTGTTTGGGAGAATTGGTACATGACACCCATAGGTCAAATTTAGTATCCTGAAGAAATGTTTCCATACGTAGCTTCCATTCATCATAGTGGTGTTCATCAAACAAAGGGGGTTTTTCAATGTGCATTTCAAGATGTACTAGGGGTTTTGTCTTCACAGCTTGGTATTCATCAGTCACATCATAGAGACTTATTGCCTCATCCTCATTTTCTTCCTCTTGATCACTTCCACTGTCCTCGTATGCTGCCAAGAATATCTACTTCATTGCTTCAGTAAATCCTTTGCCTAGGATTTTTCCTTTGTTGGAACCCTTTTCTCTTATCTTCTCCCGTTTCTTTTTTTTTAGCTCGTTCTTTCCTCTGCTCAATTTTCTACTTTGGCAGACCTTGGCCATGTGATCTAGCTTGCAACACTTGTAGCACCCATCATAGTTAGCTTTGTCGATCTACTTGGGCTTATTAATGGTCTGTCTCTTAGATGCATTTTTGAATTCTTCATGAACCTCTTGAACTTGGTAAACATTGCTAGATCAGGATCATCATAGTCAGATTCATCATCCTCAGAGACTTTATGAACCAAGGCCTTATCCTTCTTTGGTTCTTCCTTGCGCATTTTTATCTTTCTCATTTCAAGAGTTTTAAGTTTCCAACCAATTCATCAAGTGAGATTTTGACCAATCCTTGGCTTCCTGAATTGTAGTGACTTTTGATTCCCATGAAGCTGGAAAGATTCTTAGAATTTTTCTAACCAACTCTTCTGAGTTAAACACCCTTCCAAGTGATTTCAGTTCATTGGTTATTATAGTGAACCTAGTCATCATATCCTGGATGGGCTCAGACTCTTTCATGGAGAAAAGCTCATAGTTTCTCAATCCTTGATCTCTTTAATTGGTTTGTTTCTTCATGAACAGTTTGGAGTGCATCCCATATTTGCTTCGCATTAGAGCACACAAAAATTCTATTGTACTCATCAGGACCAAGTCCATAGATAATGATTTTCTTAGCATTTGTATTCTTCTCCATTATTCTGAAATCTGCTGCAACAAATTCGGAAGGGTCCTTATGAACTGTTTCATTTTTTACATTTTTTTTTGTAGGAATCAAAGTACCTTGGTTCACTATGGTCCATAGCTCATAGTCTTCAGCTGTCAGGAAGTTTTTCATTCTTGCTTTCCACCAACCGTAATATTTTCTAGTGAATAGGGGTGGCTTGGTAGTTGATTGTCCTTTATTAATTCCGAGTGGAACACTCATCTTACTTCTTTGATCTCTTTAGATGTTAACCATGTAAATGAGAGAACCTGCTTTGATACCAATTGTTAGTTTGAGTGCCCGTATGAATTACTAAAGAACTGGGTTCCTTACCGTGTTCATTAAGCGTAAAGTAAATAATTAATAAAATGAACACAACGATTTTTACGTAAAAAATCACCCGGCTCAAAAGGTGCAAAACCACAACCTACCACGTAAGATTTTCAGCTCCAACTCCACTAGAACACTGACCCAAAATATATTAATTATAGGACTGTAATTAAATACTCTTCAGTACTCCTACCACTCCTATTTGATTCACAAGCTACTCTAACTTGTAAAGTAAAATACTCACTCCAACTCACTAATTGTTTATGATACTTGATTACAACTCAATTACCTAAAACACATTCACTGACTCAGGAAGAATACAAGACCAGTACTCAACATAAGCGAACAACTTATGACTCTTCTATTGATGTGTAAAAGGATAATTCAGAAATTCAAAGTCGATCCTATTTAAAACACAACTTGAGATCTCATCACAAAAATTGGAAATTATTGTGGCGGTTATATTACGATTGTTCCAAATAATCGCCACAAAATCTAATAAAATGGCGTTTTAGCAGTCGCTGGATTAGAAGTTTTTTTATAACGGCGATTATTTCATATTGCGCCGGTTAGAACCACCAAAATGTTTTAATCACAACATTTTAATTATTCCCTCAACAGGTTTTAGTATTTCCCCCCTTACAATTTGAGACCCTCTCCAGAATATTCCAAGTCTCTCGTATCTTTTCCCCCAATAGGCAACGAACTCCTAATTTTTCAACTTCAGATTCTTCTATTTCTCCCAATTACTTTCTCCGGCTAGAAGAATCGAGATTCAAAACACAAAAAGTACATAAAATTCGTGTAGCAACTTCAATAATCTTCAGGTAATGATGCATATTTAGTAACAAAAGTTCTTTTCTCTTTATTAGGGTTCATGCATGTTTGGAAGTGTAGCGATTTTCCCCAATTCTGTTCTATTTTTTTTTGTTCAGTCCGATAATCTATGATTTATTCAGTTAATTGAATATATAACATCAAAATAGTAATCTATTACTAGAAAAATGGGCAACAGAACGAAAATTACTATTATTAGAAAACATTATTGTTCTAATGGTTTCAGTACTTCTTTCTTTTATTTTTAGTTCATTTTTTTGTTATTTTCTGTTCAATTTGTTTGGTGTTTCTTCAAAGATTTTGCTACTTTATTTTATATTTCGATGGCATGCACTTAATTTTGATATTTTAAGTTGTTGTTCTTGCTAATATTAACCTCAATATTATATATGGGCTTGATAGGAAGCCGAGGGATCAAAAACTGCTGGTGAAGCTATTGGGATCAACGTCGATAGTAAAATATTTGATAGGTATAGCTTGTTTTAGTTTAATTTTGTACTTTTTTTTTGAAGGTAGATTGACTATTTCTTAGTGTTGAGTTACCTCTTATCAGTGTAAATTAGTCACAGACCAAAATTAATTTTTGTTATCTTATGAAATGATGTTATTTCACAGGTTATATTTTTCACATATAAGCTTTTGAACTAACTTTTCTGTTTTGATATTGTGATGTTATCTTATGTTTTCCTTTCTAGCCATGTCAATTGATAAATCTTGGATTAGCAAACCATGAAACACACCTGAATATGTAGATGGTCTAAGACAATTTTTCGATTTTGCTTTTGAGCACGGGTCAGTTGATGGGCGTGTAATTAAGTGCCCTTGTCCAAAATGTGATTTTAACAAGTGGCAAAGAAGAGATGTAGTTGAAGGGCACCTGATTCTTAAACCTTTTCCGAAAAACTATAAATTTGGTATTGGTATGGTGAAGAATCAAATGCAGCAGTGCAACAGACTCAGAGCACCCATGTCATAGAAGATACTTTACAGCCCCAAGATCCAATGAAAATTATGATTACTGATACGTTTGGGTTCACCAGGAATAATAGCAATGAGCATGGCGTGTCTTCTAATCATATAAATAGAGAAGAATTATTTGATGTCAAGTCTTTTTGGATTCATAAGGACATCTCAAAAATAAGAAAGTTTTTTTTGCTGATGTTTTACTGCTTAATTTGGAATATGCTCATTCATTTTATAGCATATAAAAAAAAGCAGTTGATGGGGAGTGGCAACAGGTCACTTTTGTTAGCCAGTAGAATCGAAGTTAAACCTTTTATTTTAAGTTTTTACTCTCTTTATTTGGTTTTACTTGATCCTTTTGTTTGTATTTGGTATATCTGACGATCAATCTGCTAAAGCTAAGGGAGTTGCAAAAAGTTAGTTATATAACTTTTTTAGATTTGGCCAGTGCTATGTGTCCTTTGTTATATTGCTTTCTGAATACACTCCATAGCCGTGAATTGTAGGACATCTGTTCTTTTTTCTTTTTTTTTGCTTTGATCCCTCAAGTGAAATAACACAAATAATAGTAATCAGTAAGTTATAAGACATTGAAAGCAAGTTGCCCAGCCCACTTAGATATTTCTCAGCAAAATATCCCTACCCCAATCCAACCAATATCCATGATCAGATTTTTATGAGACAAATCAAAACAGAAAAGACCCCATATTGTAGTATAGCTAGCTAAACTTTCACAATTTTGATTACTTATTCAATTTTCCACAAATAAAAAGTATGGAAGATGAGGATGTTTCAGAAAGCTTCAATGAGTGGCAGCAAATCCCATCTCCATATTCAACTACTGGCGAAGATCAGTTAACAACAGAAATGATGTAGATGTCACCACAGAAGACTTACCAATTAACAATGATCCTCAATTGTTTCAAGAACCCTTTAACTCAGCAGTTTATGCTGCAGAAACTACTTTGTCACTGCCTTATAGTGATGATAATAATGAGAAAGCTAAATGACATTTGATATATTGCTTAATTTATGTTCGTCAAATTTTATAGGAAAGAATTGAAGAAATTCGAAGGCAAAGAGCAAAAAGTCTTGATGAACCTTAACCAAATGATGCACTTGGCATAGGCTTGGGTGTATTTTCAACTCTATCATTCAAATAGACATCTGCGAGAAACCATCATTGTTATGTGGGTTCATCTAGTACTACCGCTCCAACTCCAGAGTAGAAGCAAGAGATGACAGATGTGAAATCAAAATTAAATGCACTAATTAGCTTATATGAAAGGAACATAGGAAATATCCCTGAGGAGTTTGCTCACTTATTTTTCACTCCTCCACAGGTATAAGTTCCCTTTCTACATTAAAATTTTAGTTATTTGCTTTTCTTATGGTTCTTTTTTGATATAAAGTGGTTTCTCTCTTGGTTTTATTTGAAGAATCGAGAAAATAATGTTATGTTCTAATTGTTTTGAGCATTTGATTCATTCAAAAACTTATATAGCAGTATATAGGTCCTATGGTCCATGGGAAGGTGTATGTCTTTCCCTTGAGACTATTAGTAACTTGTTTTGTTCTGTGGATTCGGTCTTTGATGAGTTATAATACATCCGATATTTTCATTCAGCTTCTATTTTTTAATATTTTTATTATGTGCAAATTGCTCTAGCAAGTTGGTAACTATTGGTCTAGCCAGTTATAAGTGAAGATTGATTCAACAACTACTTGTTAAATTGCCTTTCTGTAAGCATGTGTAGAGAGAGTTCTTGCTTTATGTCAACTAATTGAAAACAGTGAAGGCTTGTGTATGGAAGGAGTTTGTGAATATTGATCAGTTTGTGAAGAATAACATTAAATCGCATTAATGTACTGTTTGTTGGTTAGAGTGCTGCTGCTTGAGCTCTCCAGCATTTCTGTACCTTGTTCTTCATAATCCTCTGTGTCTTTCAACAAGAGATTATTCTGCAGAATCCTCAATAGGGTCCACTTGGGAAGATTGCAATTGCTCTGATAAGCATATTGAGTGTAATACGAAATGCAAGACTAGAAGAATTTTAAGTCCAAAGTCTTTTTCCACATGTATAGCTGCATAACTCTTTCAACACTTAGAAGTTCTCACTACTTCAGCACACCAATTATAATTTTAGTTATTTGCTTATTGACTGTATTTTTTTCAGGCACCAGATTTAGAAAGTGGTGCATCATCAACGATTGAACCAAGAAGATCTTTAGATAAAAAAAGCAATGATGATCGTCCAAGTGTGAATTATTGATTTTTTGTAGGATCCACTATTAATCTTTTGGATATTACTGTTGAAATACAATTAATAGTTTGATGATTTAATTTTGGTATACTTGTGTTTTATATAATGAATATTTTTCTTATTTAATCTTCTATATTGGTTTAAGTTGATTATGAAGTGTTATAGAAGTTTCAACGCATTGCATTCAATAAATAAGATTGTATATGTAAAATAAATAAATTATGGATGGATACTGGGGTTACTATAGCAGTTTTCTAATGCAACCATGGCGGCTTAAAGCCGCCACAATAAGAAAAACAAAAAGGCGCATTAACCACAATAATGTAACGATCCGACTGGTTGTTTTGAGCTCTAGCACGTCGTTCAGTTGTTTGAGGCCTTGAATAGATTCACTTCATGTATTATGACATGTACGTATTTTTAGAATTAAATTTCGGGAAGTTCGGAGTTGATTTGGATGAAAAATACTAAATACAGAAGCATTAAGTTGGAAGAGTTGACTAAGGTTTGACTTTTGAGTAAACAACCTCGGAATCGGAATTTGAAGGTTCCAATAGGTTCGTATGATGATTTCGGACTTGGACGTATGTTCGGGTTGAGTATCGGGTCGCTTGGGAGCATTTCAGCGCTTATTGTGAAAAGTTGAAATTTTGGACTTGTACGTAAAGTTTGCCGTCATTTTGGATATTTTGATATGTTTGAGTTCGTATTGTGATTTGTGACTTGTATGTATATTTTGGCGTCATTTCGGAATATTTTGATATGATTCGGAAGCGTTCGGCGAAGTTTGGAAGTTTAAAAGTTTAAAGAAGGATTTTGATCGTCGATTCTTAATTTTGGTGTTGTTTGGTGTGATTTAAGGATTTGAGCAGGTTCGTTTTGTGTTTTGGGACTGGTTGATATGATTGGACGAGGGCCGTGGGCCTCAGGTGTGATTCAGAGTGGTTTAAGACCATTTTCCCTATTTTGCAACTGCTGGTGCAGGTGTTTGGTGTTGTTCTTCGCGAACGTGAAAGGTCTCACGCGTTCGCGAAGAAGAATCTTTGGGCTGAGGATTTTTGTTCTATGCGAACATGACACAGGGGTCGCAAACGTGGAAGAGGACTGAAGCATGCCTATACGAATGCAACACAGTGGCCGCGAACGTGAAGAAGGAAGGGAGTTGGGGGCCTAGGAGTGTGAGGGCAGTAATTTTGGCCTTCGCAATCGCGAGTGGGATTATGCGATCGCGAAGAGAAGCATGCCTGGGCAGAATGGATTAAATGCGGGTCTTAGTCCATTTCTCTCTCATTTTTCATTTGGTTGGGCGATTTTTGGAGCTTTTGGTGGGAAGATTTTTATCATCTATGTCAAGGTATGTAATTGTCTCATATTGTGAGTTAAATACAAGGTTTATATATGGATTTGAACATGGAAATTAGTAGAAATTTGGGATTTTGGTAAAAGACTTATAATTTGGAATTTCAGAATTTTGACCACGAGATTGGACATGGAATTAGCAATAAATCATATACTTGAGTTCCCAATATTATGGGTAAAGTTTATCTTCAAAAACTTTCGGAATTCGGGCACATGGGCCTGAGGGTTGACTTTATTGACTTTTCGAGTGGAGTTGGAAATTGTTATGAATTGATTAATTATGAGTATTAGAGTACAATTTTATTGGTTTGCACCTTGTTTGACTAGTTTTGGAGTGATGAGCGTCTGTTTGAGGTGATAGAGTGGCATTAGAGCCGGTTATGGAACTTCGGACCAGGTAAGTCTCCTGTCTAACCCTATGAGGGGGAAAACTACCCCTAGGTGATTTATTTTATATGTGCTACTTGATGCGGGGGTTATGTACGCACGAGAAGATGAGAGTCCCTGTACGTAGCTAGATTCATGTTATGTCCGGGTAGACGTAGGTTCCCGCCATGCTATAACTCTACTATTTGAGTTTCCTAAATCCTTTATTTTACGTGATGACTTGAGGCTAGACTTGCGTAGAGTGATAGACTTGCTATTGTAGTGATTTGATGTGCTACTTGATTTTGCCATAAATGTGCTTCCCTTACGAATTCCTCCGGGGTAGCAGGTTTTCATCGAAAAGCTTCCTTAAAGTTCATAACTCACATGTTTATTCGTGGGAAGGGTCAAGGACCCGTTAAAGCTTTTTATTCTAATAGGATCGGGCCGTTTGCCTCGGCAGTATAATAGATACATCTAGGATTCATGTTGTTCGACCCTCGACAGTGCACACATTATGATAGGATCGGGTCATTCACCACGACAGGATTATGTACCACTCTCATGGGAGCGAGCCGTTCGCCTCGACAGTAAAATAGATGTATCTACGGTTCGTGAAATTCTACCCTTGATGGTGCACACATATTATGATGGGATCGAGTCGTACGCCTCGACATTTCTATAAATACTTCTATGGAAATCGTGCGTAATATTTGACAAGAAGACAGCGAATCTGTAAGTTTTTTCTTGATTTGAATTATGGAGACCTATCTGGGGAGGTCCTTTATATAATTACTCCGGTTGAGGAGGTAACTGCTAATTGAGAGCTTGAGTTTATTGTTGAGAGGAGGAGCGTACCACATATTTATATTTTTTTATTTCATTTATTTACTCTACCTCACATCTGTTTACTTTCTACTGTATTTGATTTATTAGACCACTAGTAAGTGTCGATGTTGACCCCTCGTCACTACTTTCTCCAGGTTAGGCTAGATACTTACTAGGTACACATTGATTTACGTACTCATGCTACACTTATTGTGCATGTATATACATTTCTGCTGGTCTTTTGGGCGCAGAGCCGTGGCTATTGCGGGGACACTATTTCTCATGTCTAACTTGTATTCCACACAGATATTGTATTTTATTATATTTCCTAGTTGATACTCATGCACTTGTGACACTGAGTTTTGGGGTTTTCTACTGGATATTTAGTATGGTAGTTCACATAATTATTATCATTTCACCCTGTAAATTCTATTTCACTATATTTAATTAATGTTAATTATGATTTCAAAAGTAATAAAATGAGTAATTAAGCTGATAAATCACAGTTGGCTTGCCTGACGGTGGCGTTAGGTTCCATCACAACCTATAGTGGATTTTGGGTCATGACAACTTGGTATCAGATGGTTAGGTTCACTTAGGTCTCAGGAGTCATGAGCAAGTCTTGTAGAGTCTTGCGGATCGGTACGAAGATGTTTGTACTTATTTTCGAGAGGCTACAGGGCTGTTAGGAGCATTTCCCTTTTTGATTCCTCGTCGTGCAATTTGATTATGTTGAGGCTTACGCCTTCATTTCCTCTCTATTCATTCTTATATGATGTGGAGTGCTTACTGTCAATTGAGCGTCGAAGAGTTGTAGTTGTACTGCATACGTGGTGCAGGATGTTTTTCCCTGCGTATTCAGGCAGGCTATCATCATCGCCTTGTGAAAGGATGTTCTGTCATTCCAGCTCAATATATGTACTTCCTATGGTTTTGAGGCTATGCACAGATTGCTGTGATGTTCAAGCGTTGTTGTCGCACAATGTTAGTGTTATAGTAGGGTTCTTATTTATGTGTCGAGGCAGTGAATAACTTGAAAGAAGGATTTCTCAGTGCATGATTTAGAGGTTCGGCATTTAATTCCAGCGGAGGGAAGGCAATCGGACTATAGATGTTCAGGTTTTAGTTGATGGAGTAACGAGACTTGATGTTTTCGAGTGTGATGGAATTCTCTTTGTGATGTGGTGTCATTGTCCTTATTTGAACGCATTAAGGTTCATCGGTGTTATGGTCTTCTTTGAATTGCCCCGGGGGAAAGGTGTGGTGAAATAGTGCTTGAGAAACAGTTGTCAGAGATGGCGGCGTGTAGTGATTTTGGAATCAAATCGGTGTTTCTAAATGTCGATGGCTCGAGAAAGATGATCATCGATGAGGCTTAGAACTGGAAGCAATTTATTCGTTATGGTGCTACAGAGATGGGTGTTGATTTGAGGTAGCAATTGGGTAGCGAATGATGAGGAATGACATGATGGATAATGACTAAGCCTAACTGGGATGGTGGCTACTCTACCGAGGAAGATTGAATATGACAAAGAGGAGTTACTTGAAGTGAAGAGGGGTGTGAAAAATGATTGTCGATTTTGGATGCACATGACTTCGAGTTTGGAATGTATCGTCGGATTTTCAGTTGATGTCAATGGGGAAGGAACAAACTGGTACAGATGGTGGGTGAGCATGGGCTCAAAAAGGTTTACTGATTTTGTGATGGTTGTACCCAATGCGGCGTCGTTGGTAGATGTCTGTATGGAAATTTCCATAGGGGGCTTTCTCTTGTAAGTAGGTCAGCGATTGCATAATTTCTGATGAAGCTTCTACGTGGAGTTCTACTTACTACCTAACGGGAATTCGAGTAGGCAATTATGGCTGATAATTTGGGATGTTTTATGTAGAGTTTAACAAAAGATTTTGGGAAATTTGGCGGCTGACGGAGCGAGATCATGGTGATAGAGAAGGAGGAATCCTTGTGGGTTCTACATTATGTGATGGTAGCTTAAAGCTAAGTGGGGTAACCCCCCCATCTATGATTGGATTGCGTAGTTGTCTGCTTGTGCGGTTTCGGGTTATCAGTGCATTGGTGGATTATTTATGACTAAGAAAAAGAAAACATTAGGGATAATTCGAGCAAAGAACTTGATGAATGTGTGATATGTTTCGCCTAACCATTTAGGTGCAGGTTTTGGTAAGGGTCAGAGTTTATTCTTCTGTTGGATGTGACATACAAGGAAAAGACTTCATCTGATTGCTTCTATGAGGGGGTGATCATGTACTAGCAGAATGTTGGAGTTTTGTTATATTCGGGACCAGTTTAAAGCAGGTGACCCTCAACAACGGTCCTAGTGGGTTCAAGAATTAAAGTGTAGTGCTTAAGGATTTCGGGTCCGTTGTGTGGTTAAGGATCGAGTTCTTGCAATTTATTATGAAAAGGGACTTGGAGTGTTCTATGTTGTCATCGGATTTGCGGTGCAGTGTTGGAGAAAAGGAAGAAAGCAGTTTCAGATCTGTAGAAGGCCTTGCAGAATGGGTGTACCAGTTAGAGATGCTATTGTGCGCTTGATGAGGGTATGGGATTGTTAATGGGTATTGAGATGATGTGGTATCGTGATTCGGGTCACTCGAGATGAGTGCAGATTGAGTTCGTTATGTTTTGAATGGAGCTTTTATTATTTCTAAAACAAGTCAAGAGTAGATTGGAAGAAGTTGGTCCCGTTAGTGATGGTTGAATCAACATGATTGTGGCAACGATCAGTTCCTTCGGTGTGCAAAGTTATTTATATGGTTGGTGGTTGTACATGCGGTCTTGGCAGCCACCATAACTTGACAAACTTGGGAGGTACTTTGTCACGACCCAAACCAATGGGCCGCGACGGGCACCCGGTACCTTACTCAGCCGAGTACCAACGTAACGTATCTCTCGTATCATACTATTATAGGTAAATAAGCCGGAGAGGCTATCGTGAGATAAGCATAATAAACATGACATAATACTTGACATAGAACAACGCAACCTAATATAAAAACTTACATACGTGACATTCGGGCCTATAAGGCCAACATGATCATTTGTAAACTCAAAATATAGGGCGACAATTCCATACGAGTATTAGTATAAATGACATCTGTCTACAAGCCTCTAAGGGTGCATAAGTATCAGAAAGGTCGGGGCTGGGCCTCGCCATACCAATCAATACATGTCCTAGTTATACTGACCAAATAAGCAACTCCAGAGCAAATGGAGCGCAACAACATCTTCCGCTGAGCTGATAGCCTACTTAGAGGACTCTTAACCTGTCTATCGGAACCTGCAAACATGAAATACAACGTCCCCATGCAAAGAGGACGTCAGTACAAATAATGTATCGGGTATGTAAGGAATAAAAATCAGTAAACAATATACATGAGAGAAACATGGAGTAAAAGACTCAACATGTAAGTCTGGATAACTCTGGAAATCGTGAAATACTTATAGTGTCATACATATGTATATGAATGTCATATCGTGCATAGGTACATGTGTCCATAACATCATCAAGCCTCTGAGGGCATCCCATCATATCATCTCGGCCATTATGGGCAAAATCATCAACGTATACCAGTTGATCAGGTGGTGGTGCCTATATAACACTGTAACCTTTTTCCATATTCCATATACATATAATATACATATATACGTGTATATAATGCCATCTGGTCATGGGTCAATGTACATGTATAAATGTATATAATGCCTCTGAGGGCATCCCATCATAAGACCATTATGCCTTTGAGTAATATCATGAAGTAAACTTTTTTTTTTTCAACTTACGTATTTTCTGAGACCCATGAATAAATGATATAATAATAAGACACATGGGAATTCAAGAACATAGGCACCTCTAATACTTCTATGAATAGAGTCATTTATGGAAGTTGTGCATTTGCTCGTCAATTATGGCAACACGTAACAGCGGATCGAAGTAGGGAAAAATCCGTATGATATTCTTGAGAAAAATTGCATCGTACTCCCTTAGAATAGCAAAATCCTGTTGCTATTATGCTAAGAAGTCTCGTATGAATTTTGTTTCAAGAGAAATCACATTACTACCATTCAAATGCTTGTATGAATTGTTGAAGACTCCCTTCCTCATATTGTAGAGATATAAACACCTCCTTAAGTGATTTAGAGAGGCTTTTAAATCTTAATTGGTTTGGGCCCCATATGTGTGATGACTAAGACACCAATCTCTCTTAATGTGCCATCTTGACTTATGAAATAAGACTCATATTTTGTAATTTAATAAAGACTTGTGGGCTGCCACATTAAGGGGTGATGTCCCCTTTTAATCTTATCCACCAAATAGTTAATTAATTTGTTAATCTCCCACTAAAATCAATAATTATCTAATTTTATATATCTTACTATCATGGTCATGTGGTACATTGTATGATACTAGTCCATAAATATGGGGTATTATAGCTTGGACCATATTTTATCTCAAAATATCAAACTTCGATGAAACTCATTTTTTTCGATTTGCTTACCCTCTCATCTTCACAAATATACTTTTCACTTGTTTGAAATAGCATAATACTTATAATCCCAAAATAATCTCATTCCTAAACTTACGTCGATTAACTTACGATGTAACTTTAACGTACAAAAATTTAGAATGTAACATCTCATTTCCGAGCTTATATTAATATACTTATAGCATACTTTCATGTAATAAAACATAGGGTGTAACATATTTGATTCAAATGGCCTCATCGTGTAAATGGATTCCGGAAGAGTTACGACAGTTTAGACCACAACTTGAGGCTTGTATTTTCTGTGGTTATGGGAATTTGGTTACGTGTTGCAATGGTTCTTCTGAATGAATTAAGTTAAAGGAATCTAGCTAATGAAGTGTTTATTCTACTAGTAGTTCATGGGTTATGATGAATTCTTGTACCCTTGTATAGCGGCACGATAGATGAAGTGAGCGGCATGGGAATTG
Source organism: Nicotiana tabacum (assembly GCF_000715075.1). Lineage (NCBI taxonomy): Eukaryota > Viridiplantae > Streptophyta > Magnoliopsida > Solanales > Solanaceae > Nicotiana > Nicotiana tabacum. The sequence continues at coordinate 16,190,378 of NC_134085.1, forward strand.
GAAGTTGAGAATCAAGGTCGGTGTTGATAAGAATGTCATGAGCTCGGATGAGCCGAGAAGAATTCAGATGTTCAGAGTAAGCTGACATTTTCTTTAGTGTAGCCTGAGAGTGGTGTTCTGTGGAAGAGGCATTCTGTATTAATTTACGGATTCATGATTTGCTTTACAAAATTAGTATGGTTGGTGGTATGGATGTGTAGACTTTACTACCTGGCGCGGAAGGTCGTCGGAGCGTATCCCGGGGGGAATTCGTATAATTGTGCCTATGTGACTCTTCTCTCCTCTTTTTCCTACAGTTTTAGCCAATCTCTAGGCCTCACCTTGTAAACATACACAGAGCTTGACAAGATGTCTCTCTGGGCATCTATAGGTATAATGAAGTTCTTCGTTTGGTACTTTGTTGAACTTACGAATATTGCTATATCTTACTTCATGGACCCGGTTATCCATCCGTATGACTTTACTACATCTAGGTAGGTCATACTGTACTTACTGAGGTGCGCTACCAAATTCCAGGTTATTCTTGTTACTTATCCTATATGTATAAATCTAAGTCCTTTAATGCTTCCTCATTACTGTTCATCTTAAGAATGACGACCTAATCTCATCTTATATTTTATGACTTTTGTCCATCCATTATTGATTCACCTCAATATTGATCTACAATTTAACACTGATAACTTGAAAATTCTTAGGTAATCACTAGGGCCCATATTGCATCTAGGCACATTTGAAGTGATTTTCCAGATCCATATGGGGGCGATACCATACTTCCATAACTGTATTTCATAGCATCCCAATGTGATTCACCTTACGTGGGTATTTTAATCTTGTGCCGTCCGTGAAATCTCTTTTTTTTTAAATCGTTACTCAATCAAAGGCCCAAACTTCATCCTTTATCTATTACAATTACCCCTTATCATTCCATCTTTTCTAAATGCTATTAGTTTTAGAATCCTTTGAGTTTATTCAAGTTATACTGAACTTTCTATAACTTAGAGAAACCATTAGCTCTCTTATTTTCATGGGCTTAATCTCGAGGACTTATCCATTCTCGTCATCTTCTCACTTGCCTTTCCTTATCCTTACACATGTCTTCCTAAAACCTTGTCGTTTTACTATACTTTAGTTTGCAACCTATACATATCTATTTATACTGCTCACAACCTTCCTCCAACTTGCTTGCACCATAGATTTCCTTATGTTCCAAGCGAGACATCACATCGTCTCTAACTCTTCTTTATTCTCTTGACTAGATCTCTCGGTACCTAGAAATCATAGGCTGGAAGATATGCCACTGATGATGCCGCTATCAATATTGAATCCCAGCACTTCTAGCCTTCTATTCAAAGTATGGAATATTCATAACATTCTCTTTACCTTACATGACTTAACATCTCGCATCACATCTTCTATCTCTTTCATGATTTCCCTTCCACATAGGTATAATTCACATCTACAACTTGAAGCTCTATTATAATACTTGCACCTCTGGTGCATACACAATCCAGTGGGAGCTTCATACTGACTTTTTATAAGTCAGGTACTCTTCTAACTGGCTTTATTTTAGAGCCATTATAGAATAGGGTTGTTGTACTATCTCTCTTATACCTATGATGTTAAGAGTGATTCCACAATGTTCTCAATCACGATTTCTATAATTCTCTAGGTCTAATAATCAAACTCCTGATTTACTTAGTTGATGTAACTCTTTAGTTTCCTCTTACCTCTGATCAGCCTTTATGTAGGTTTAAGCTATCCTCCGATATGCGGCTCCTAGTATTAATTATTACTTTAGCGTTTCATGGACGCTATAGAATATCCATGATACAATCTTTTAATAATTCAACCTTTATCTATGCCCTGGGTTCAATTCTTTCTTCTAACTTATACCGAAGTCTTCTACGACTGTATGAATGTATATATATATGCTGCAAGGATAATACTCCGAAACCTTAAGTGCGTTCGTAACATAACTAACTCTGGATCATCGATCGAATAATTCTTTTCGTTCCATCTCAGCTTTCTTTAAACGCAGGCAATTACTTTTCCTAGTCTTGCTGCCCCATTGTTGCGTGCATACTTAGCTTATCTTAGTTCCCACGCATGCCAGAATGTTTCTGCAACTTAAATGGTCTCGAATATTACTTTCAGATTTTACTCCCTATTCATTAGCCGCGGTATGTGCCACTTTCTTATGGGGTGCATACAATGTTGTTGTGAGACTGTTGTTACAAAACCATTTCCTCTGTAGGTCACTGTGTTTAGGTTGAAGCCGTCTTTCTTATTTCCTAAGCTAGTCTTTTGTTGTAGTTCTTAGGGAGGATTCTCTGACTCTTTTAAAGTTGCAAGCTTGTTATATTATATACCCGAAGAAGATTTCGATATTCTTACTCACCTATAAATATCCGTAGTTACATACCTCTGTGTGCTTGTCCTCGTGCGGTTGATTTTGAACTGAAGTTTTGACTCTCTTCCAAGTGACATTCTATTTTATTTCTATAATACTCATATGATACCTTTAAATACCCCAACTCCTATCTAAATATTTCTCAAGGGTTCCGATGTCATATCTGCGAGATTGAATTCTTCATGTTGGGTTTCACTATGTTTATCTTGCATGATCTGCTGATTTGTCTGTAATCTCTTGTCTAGCCATGACCAGGCTCTTCCTAAATCAACTACTAACTACTTGTTAGCCCATTCTCATATCAATATTCCACGTAATATTTCTTGGGTTATTTTCTTTGTCTTAACTTACGTCTCGCACTGGCTCCTTATCCATCAATAACATCTCGGGCAGGGAACCTTACTTCCTCTCCTTAACGTCGTGTTTACATAATGTTCTGGAATCATAACATATCTGTAGGATTTGAATGAGAGCAATCTCATCCCTTTCTCATTTATTATCGCATTCTTCCTTTACCATTTCATAGCTACTAGAACCACTTAATTCTGAATTAATGCCACATCGCTCCATATTCCACTCTTTAGGGAAGTACTAAGGTTTAGTGCTATAATGATCTACTTATAGATGTTTTACCTCTTCATCGATGGCGTCTTTTCAAATCATCGATGACCCTTACTCGCCTTACGATAATCCTTCTATACCAAGGATAACAAAATTCATTACTCACGAGGGTGACACCTAGTATAACTGGCAGACATAGTTCCTTAAACTTAACTTTGCTCACATCGGTTGCTCTTAGGGAAGCGTCTTCCTGAATGACCGTTAAAAGGTTGTTCTTCTTTTATCTATTCTATTATCGCCGAACCACAATTTCTAAAATTCTCATGATTCCGACTATTATCAAATCATTCAGTCCCAAATTCATGTTTAGTTTATCTTGTCCACCCATCCATACTGATTTCTAATACTCTGGGGTCTAACTTTTCCTTCTGGTAATCACGCTAGAGTCACAAACTTATTTCTCGAAATGAGGATATGACTTTATGGGCAATACTCTTTTTGTTGTCTCAAGGTCTGTCACCCCTCATACTTTCCTTCACTTGACTATAGACTCTATAATACTGCCATTTTTTATCTACCATTGTCATCCATGTATCACATCTTACTCATCATGCTTAATTATCTCTCTTCGTATCTCCCTACTAATATTTCTATCTATCACCTTATTTTGAAAACTTCAACAAGACATTCTTTTGCTTTTAACTCTCATTTGCTCCATCCACTGGCTCTTCAGGTTGCCTAACAGTCTCTCTCTACTAGGGATGGGAGCAACACTAAGGTAATATTTATCCTAACACTAAGCTAGTATTCACATTTAAGATGTAAGTTTCTAGAGTGCACCTCTGGGTGTCTCATAAGGAGATCTATTAGCATATTTTCAATATCCTTTTGAAATGTCAACTAACATAAACAATCCATCCACCATTTTGGGTTACTCTAACCCCCGTCAGATCCTCATAACTCGTCCTTCTCTTAAACTATATCTGTTAGCCCCAATAGGGCATACCCGAGATGGGTGTGGCCAATTGTACACACCTCTGTTATTATTGAGGGTAACTCAAAATGCTTATATTTCTCAGCCTGATTTGTAAATGCTGATAATCTTCATTAACTGGGTGCCTCGTATCCATCTTCACCTTGCTTCTTTTAGTTGTTGAAACTTGTATTTACCTTCTGATTCCCTCGTTGTTTTTTACCATAAGGGTGGATAGATATTCTTTCCATAAGGCTTCTTATCAAGAAGCTTACACGTCTTAGTACATACATGTTTTGCTGAAAACTTCACATTTATCCATCATAAGAATGATGCAAAATCGAGTTCCTCTGATTCAACTCTTCCACAGCCACATTCAATCTCTTACCAACTGTCTTTTGAATGTAGGTATCGTTGTCTTATAAATATAATAGAATTTAGGAATTTGAATTCTTACAAGTGAGCACTATCACACGATCTAGAGTAAGAAGAAAGAGTGATAGTCCAAAATGCCATGTAGCCTCCTACTTATAAGTGTGGTGCACGACACACCCATAAACAAGACTCTACTAGACACGACTTGTAGACTCCCTAGGACAGAACTACTATGATACCACATCTGTCACGACCCAAACCGATGGGCCGCGACGGGCATCCGGTACCTTACTCAACCGAGTATCAATGTAACGCATTTGTCGTATCATACTATTATAGGTAAATAAGCCGGAGAGGCTATTATGAGATAAGTATAATAAACATGATAAAATACTTGACATAGAACGACACAACCTGATATAAAAACTTACATACGTGACATAAGGGCCTATAAGGCCAATATGATCATTTGTAAACTCAAAATATAGGCCGACAAGGCCATATGAGTATCCGTATACATGACATCTGTCTACAAGACTCTAAGAGTACATAAGTATCAGAAAGGTCAGGGCTAGGCCCCGCCATACCAATTAATACATGTCCTAATTATACTGATCAAATAAGCAACTCCGGAGCAAATGGAGCGCACCAACATCTTTCGCTGAGCTGATAGCCTACTTAGAGGACTCGTAACTTGTCTATCAAAACCTGCAGGCATGAAATGCAGCGTCCCCATGCAAAAGGAACGTCAATAAAAATAATGTACCGAGTATGTAAGGAATAAAAATCAGTAAATAATAGACATGAGAGAAACATGGAGTAAAAGACTCAATATGTAAGTTTGGATAACTCTGCAAATTGTGAAATATTTATAGTGTCAAACATATGCATATGAATGTCATGTCGTGCATAGGTACATGTGTTCATAATATCATTTCGGTCACTGTGGGCAAAATCATCAACGTATACCAGCTGATCAGGTGGCGGTACGTATATAACGCCATAACCTTTCCTCATACCCTATATACAACAACAACAACAAACCCAGTTTGATCCCAATATGTGGGGTCTGGGGAGGGTAGTCTGTATGCAGACCTTACCCCTATAAATGTATGCAATGCATGAGAAGTATGTCAATAAAATCTTTCGGAATGTCATAAGACCATTATGCCTTTGAGTAATATCATGAAGTAAACCTTTTTTTCAACTTACATATTTTCTGAGACCCATGAACAAATGATATAATAATAAGGCAGATGAGGATTCAAGAACATATGCACCTCTAATACTTCTATGAATAGAGTCATTTATGGAAGTTGTGCATTTTGCTCGTTTAATTTGTGTCGTATAAATCATGCTGAAAGGAAAGAAGGGATAGCCTTACCATACCTGAGTCGATTCTCTTGACAATCCTTCTAACACATGTCAATTATGACAACACATAACGGCGGATCGAAATAAGAAAAATTCGTATAATATTCTTGAGAAACATTTTATCGTACTTCCTTAGAATCACAAAATCCCGTTGCTATTATGCTAAGAAGTCTCGTATGAATTTTGTTTCAAGATAAATCACATTACTACCATTCAAATGCTTGTACGAATTGTTGAAGACTCCCTTCCTCATATTATACAGATATAAACGCCTCCTTAAGTGATTTAGAGAGGCTTTTAAATCTTAATTGGTGTGGTCCCCACATGTTTGATGACTAAGCCACCAATCTCTCTTAATATGTAATCTTGAGTTATGAAATAAGACTCATATTTTGTGATACGATCAGGACTTGTGGGTTGCCACGTTAAGGGGTGATGTTCCCCCTTAATCTTATCCACCAACTAGTTAATTAATTTGCTAATCACCTACTAAAATCAATAATTACCCAATTATTCACATAATTATGAATTATCTCAAATTACTTAAAATACTACTCACTTTTAATACATTTTATACATCTTACAATTATGGTCATGTGGTACCTGGTATAGCACTAGCCCATAAAGATGGGGTATTATAGCTTGGACCGTATTTTATCTTAAATTGTCACACTTCGATGAAACTCATTTTCTTCGATTTGCTTACCCTCTCACCTTCACGAATTTACTTATCGCTTGTTTGAAATAGCATAATACTTATAATCCAAAAATAATATCATTCCCGAACTTACGTAAATTAACTTACGACGTAACTTTAACATCGTCTCATTTTTGAGCTTATATCAATTTACTTATGGAGTACTTTCATGTACAAAAAGATGGGGTATAACATATTTGATTCAAATGGCCTCATCATGTAAATGGATTCCGGAAGAGTTACGGCGGTTTAGACCACAACTTGTGGTTTGTATTTTCTTTAGTTATGGGAATTTGGTTACGTGTTGCAATGGTTCTTCTGAATGAATTAAGTGAAATGAATCTAGCTAATGAAGTGTTTATTCTACTAGCAGTTCAGGGGTTTTGATGAATTCTTGTATCCTTGTGTAGCGACACGATAGGTGCAGTGAGCGACATGGGAATTGGAAGTTGAGAATCAAGGTCAGTGTTGATAAGAATGTCATGAGCTCGGATGAGCTGGGAAGAATTAAGATGTTCAGAGTAAGATGACATTTTCTTTAGTGTAGCGTGAGAGTGGCGTTCTGTGGAAAAGGCATTGTGCTTTAATATACAGATTGATGATTTGCTTTACAAAATTAGCATGGTTGGTGGTATGGATGTGCAGACTTTGCTACCTGGTGAGGAAGGTCGTCGGAGCATGCCATGGGGGAATTCGTATAATTGTGATGTGTTAGTCATCCTATGGTTGGAGATTTGAAACATGTATGGAAATTTTGGCACTAGCTCAAGTGGGAGAGGTTATGACTTCGAGGCGCTCTATTCCTTTATTGTGGACTGTGGGAGTTTGTTCTAGATTTGATGACTAATCTTATGTGTCATGAATAGGGTTATTGTGGATCCTCGAAAGGTTATTAGCCCAGTATGGGATAAGCGGAGTCAGCTTGAGGTCCGTTAGTAGATTTACATCAGATCAGATGTGTTCATTCAGCATAGCATTTCTTATGGAGAAGTCTTCAAGCAGGATGTTATTCCCGTCTTCAACTATTCCATGTAATACTCCATTATGCCATGTGGGTTGTGATATGGCTTGATTATTCGCACATGTGTTGAGGTCCCGTGTAGCTTGTGGTATTATATGAGCAGGATGGCTCTCGAGATGCAGGTTATTTATCGCACCTTAGTTGTGCTTGGGTTTCGTAGCGTATGGCGCTATCCGTCTCCCTAAGGCTGTATTTTTGCACTTGGCATGCTTGTGATTGATAATCGATATTTCGTAAGTATAAGCATTTCGGCTTGATGGGTGTTCCCTTATTCACTGTTATATATGGATCGGGTGGCACACTGCCACGGGTATGTTATTTGGATCGGGTTGAACGCCGTAATAGTATCATGTTTGGATCGGGTTGCATGCTGCAATGGTAACATGTGTGGATCAGGTTGCACGCTGCAATAGTGAGATATTAGGTACGGTTCCCTATATCTATTCTAGTGTATTTGTTTCTCATTCTTGCAGAAAGGTTCATGGCATCCGTTTGATCATTTTATTCGTTACGCGGGCCGGGTAGTTCTTTTTCCAGAGTTCGTTCTCCCTTATGTGTCATAATCAAGTTGTATCTTGTTGGTGCATTGATGGCATCATATGAGATTTTGGTCAGTGTTTGAGTTGACTTATTGCCGAGCAGCTTGTACTGGGTGAGACTGTATTATTGGACCTGAAATTGGTACGATCAGAGCTATGTGGGGTATATTAAAGAGAAATATCATTCAGTTCAAAAATGAGATAATGGTTCTCGTCAGGTGGAAAACCCAATAATTTATTATTTTGGCAGGTGGTTATGAGTTTATATACATCTTTTTTGTTGTGGCAGTATTGCGAGAGTTGGAACAGGTCTCACATGTGTTATGAGGCGTATTGCAGGCATCAGATTTGTAAAATTGTAACATTGTGGTCGGAGGATGTTATTATGGGCATGCGAATTATGCGGTGCATGGTGTGATTTCGGCAAAAGTGCATGATCAGGTATGAGTTCAGTGTGTGGAGATCAATATGATATTCGTATGGTAGAGATATTCAGAGATTGGAATTTGTTTCTAAGGCGTATTGACTAAATAGAAGGGAGAATGATCAGTTTGGCTCGGTTTGATGTGCTAAACTGGGTGGTGGTGTCACAGGCAGGTGCACAAGGTGTTGAACATCGATTTTGGACAACTACGGAGCAGTACTTAGCACATTTGAGGATGAAAGTATGTTTAAGTGAGGGAGATTGTAACAACCTGAATGGTCGCTTTGTGCTCTAGTGTGTTGTTTAGTGGTTTGAGGCCTTGAGTAGCTTCGCTTAAGGTATTATGACTTGTACGTATGATCGGAATTGAATTTCGGGAAGTTCGTAGTTGATTTGGATGAAAAATTCTAAATTTGGAAGCTTTAAGTTGGAAGAGTTAACTAAGATTTGACTTTTGAGTGAATATCTTCAGAATCGAGATTTGAAGGTCCCAATAGGTTTGTATGATGATTTTGGACTTGGGAGTATGTTCGAGTTGAGTATCGGGTCGCCCGGGAGCATTTCGGCGCTTATTGTGGAAAGTTGGATAACTTTGGAAGTTATAGAATTTCATAAGTTTGGTTTGAAAAGGACTTTGGTGTTATCGATGTTTGTTTGGGGTTCTGAGCCTTGGAATAGGTTCATATTGTGATTTGTTACTTGTACGCAAAGTTTGGCGTGATTCTGGACTGTTTTGATATGATTCGGATGCGCTCGTCGAAGTTTGGAAGTTTGAAAGTTCAAAGAAGGATTTTGATCGCTGATTCACAGTTTTGGGGTTGTAATTTCAGGCTTCGAGCAAGTTTGTTTCATGTTTTAGGACTGGTTGGTATGATTGGAAAGGGTCCTGGGGGCTTCGGGTGTGATTCGGAGTGGTTTCGGACAATTTTTCCCTGTTATGCAACTGCTGGTGTCTCGTCTTGATCTTCGCGAACGCGAAGGGTCTCATGCATTCGCGAAGAAGAATCTTTGGGCTGAGGATTTTTGTTCTACGTGAACACGACACAGGGGTCGCGAACGTGGAAGAGGACTTGAGCATGCCTGCGTGAACGCGACACAGTGGCCACTAATGCAAAGAAGGAAGGGAGTTGGGGGCCTAGAAGTGTTTGGACTTCGCGAACGAGGCTGAGTGACCACGAACGCGTAGAGGGATTTTTGGAGGCAGTAATTAGGACTTCTTGATCGCGAGTGGGCTTATGCGATTGCGAATAGGAGCAGGCCTGGGCAGAATGGATTAAATGTAGGACTTAGCCTGTTTCTCTCTCATTTTTTATTTGGTTGGGCGATTTTTGGAGCTCTTGAACGGAAGATTTTCATCATCTATGTCAAGGTAAGTAATTTCCGCATTTTGTGAGTTAAATGGTTTATATATGAATTTAAACATGAAAATTAGTAAAAATTTGAGATATTGGTAGAAGACCTAGAATTTGATATTTTTGGATTTTGACTACGAAATTTGACATGGAATTAGGAATAAGTCATATACTTGAGTTTGCAATGTATAGGTAAAGTTTATCTTCAAAAATGTTCAGAATCCGTGCAAGTGGTCTCGAGGATTGACTTTATTGACTTTTTGAGTGGAGTTGGGAATTGTTATGAGTTGATTTATTATGAGCATTAGAGTAAATTTTTATTGGTTTGCACCTTGTTTGACTAGTTTTGGAGTGACGGGCGTCGGTTTGAGGTGTTAAAGTGGCGTTAGAGCCGGTTATGGAACTTCAGAGCGAGGCAAGTCTCCTGTCTAACCTTGTGAGGGAGAAAACTACCCCTAGGTGATTTATTTGATATGTGCTATTTGATGCAGAGGCTATGTATGCACGAGGTGATGAGAGTCCGTACATAGCTAGATTCATGTTACGTCCCGGTAGACTTAGGTTCCCGCCATGCTATAACTGTACTATTTGAGTTGTTCATTGCCTTATAAATTTTTTATTTTACGTGATGAGTTGAGACTAGACTTGCATAGAGTGATAGACTTGCTATTGCAGAGATTTGATGTGCTACTTTACTTAGCCATGGAATAACTTTACTTCCCTTAACAATTCCTCCCGCATTGTACATTTTTATCAAAAAGTTTCCTTAAAGTTCATAACTCACACGTTTATTCGTAAGTGGCGTCAAGGACCCATTATAGCTTCGTATTCTAATGGGATCGGGCCGTTCGCCTGTGCAGTATATGTCATGACCCGGTTTTCCCACCCTCGGGAGTCGTGATGGCGCCTACTCGTGAAATCTAGGCAAGCTGAGTGTTACAGATTTTATTACCCTTCTTCCTTAACCATTTAACAATTCCAAATTTACATGGTGATCAACAATGGAATAACCATAATAATAAAAGAAATGCGGAAGACGAAATCTGATAATTTAGCTAAATACTAGTACAAAATCCATCATACAACTCTACCCAGAATTGGTGTCACAATGTCACAGACCATCTACGAATACTACAAACAGTGGTCTGAATGGAAAATACAAGTCTGTCTCTGAAATACATAAAAACAGAATGGAAAAGATAGAAGGGGACGCCAAGACTTATGGAAGTCTGCAGGACTACCTCGGGTCTCCGCTGGACTGAGGCAGCAACCTCACTGTGGTCCAAATGCTCCAGCACGGGGACCTGCACACAGTGCAAAGTGTAGTATCAGCACAACCGACCCCATGTGCTGGTAAGTGTCGAGCCTAACCTCGGTGAAGTAGTGACGAGGCTAGGACAAGACTGCTAAGTAAGACCTGTGCAGTATAATCATGTACAACAAATAATAGTAACAAAAACTAGAAGTTAAAGATGGGAAGGGGGAACATGCTGCGAGGAATAGCAAGTACAAACAGAATCTCAGTAGAGAAGCATAAGGAACACCAAAATTTCATATCAGCAAGAATAAGGAAATCAATAACAAGTAAACGGCATCACCCTTCGTGCTTTTACTCTCATCCTCACAATAATAATCAATAGATTCGGTACAACATCACCCTTCATGCTTTTACCTCACATAATCATGGCACGACATTATCCTTTGTGCATTATCGCTCATATCATGGCATGGCACCACCCTTCGTGCTTTTATATTCACAATATCGGCACGACATCACCCTTTGTGCATTAATACTCACTCACAAATATCATGCACGACATCACCCTTCGTGCTTTCCACTCTTCCTTACTCAAGCAACAATCACAAAGCAATTCGGGCAAGGGAATCATAAAATCACAATAGAATCCCGACAAGGGAATTATAGTATAAAAATAATATCCCGGCAAGGGAAACAATATCATAAGCAATAACATCCCGGCAAGGGAAACAATATCATAAATAATAACATACCGGCTAGGGAATCAACAATATCTCTCATCTCGATTCCACAATCGCTTCACAAAATAAATCTCAACTTGATCCATTGCTCAACCATGGTCAATTACCAAGAATACTTTCATAAGCCTTGTTCAACATTGATAATCATCATATTAAGCATGGACAATACATAACCGAGTCACATCAATCATAATATAAGACTCACGGGCATGCTTGACACCAACGTATAGATACTCGTCACCACTCCTATACGTCGTACTCAATCACTTAACACATAGCAAATAAGACCACAACTCCTATTTTCTCAAGCTAAGGTTAGACCAAACATTTACCTCAATCCCACGAACACAATCAAGCCTCAACTACCGCTTTACCTCTTGATTCCACCACCAAACCGCTTGTATCTAGCCATAATTTACTTAATAACATTAATAAATGCTAAATAAACCAATTCTAATGCATTAAAATAGGTTTTCTAATGATTTCCCCAAAAAGTCAAAAATCAACCCCGGGCCCGCTTAGTCAAAACCCAAAGTTCGAACCAAAACCCGATCACCCATTCACCCACGAACTCAAATATATAATTTATTTTAAAATTGGAAATCCCCAAAATTTAAAATCCTAAGTTCTACCAAAAAACACCCAATTTCCCCATGAAAACCCTTGATTTTGACGTCAAATCATGTAAAAAGATGTTATAGATTGAAGAAGATGAGTTAGAAATGACTTACTAATGATTTGGAGAAGAATTTTTTTTTGGAAAATCGCCCAAGAGAGCTTAGTGTTTGAGAGAGTTTGAAAAATGAAGAAATTTCGTCTAAGTTATAATTTGCACAATTGTAGATATCACATTTGAAATGTCAGGTTCGCAAACACAAACTCGCAAATGCGGCCTAGGCTTCGCAAATGCGAAGGTCGGCCTGCCCTGCTTTCTTCGCAAATGCGAACTACCGTTCAAAACACTCCGCGGCTATCCAAAACTCACCCGAGCCTTGGGGGCTCCAAACCAATTATGCACGCAAGTCTAAAAATATCATACGGACTTGCTCATGCGATCAAATTATCAAGACAACATCAACAACTATGAATTAAACCTCAAATTCATGAAATCACTCAAGAACATTGAAATTTCTATTTTCTTAACTATAGGTTCATTTTATACCAAACGAACTCTGATTCTTACCAAATTCCACAGATTCAACCAAATTATTATTTTAAACTTGTACCAGGCTCCAAAACCAAGATACAGGCTCGATACCATCATGAAATTACATCAATTCACTTCTAAATGCCTTTATATTTTCCAGAAAATAATTTTCTTTAAAAATTCTTTTCTCGGGCTTGGGACCTCAGAATTCAATTCCGGGCATACGCCCAAGTCCTATATTTTACAACAAACCCTAAGACCGTCGGATCACGGGTCTGGGTCCGTTCACCAAGAATATTGACCAAGGTCAACTTTAATTAATTTTAAAGGCCAATTTTCTTATTTTACTTAGTTTTCACATAAAAGCTTTCTGGAAACGCGCCCGGACTGCGCACAAAAATCGAGGTGAGAGAAAAAGATGTTTTTAAGGGCTTGGAATACAGAATTTACTTTCAAAACGAGTGATGACCTTTTGGGTCATCACACTATAATAGATACATCTATGGTTCGTGTCTCTTGATCCTCGGCAGTGCGCACATTATGATGTGATCGGGCTGTTCGCCTCGACAGTAAAATAGATGCATCTATGGTTCATGCCATTCGACCCTCGACAGTGCACACATATTATGATGGGATCGGGTAGTATGCCTTGGCATTTCTATAAATACTTCTATGGAAATTGTGCGTAATATTTGACAAGAAGCCAGTGTATTTGTAAGTTTTTCCTGATTATAATTATGGCGACCTGTCTGGTGAAGTCCTTTATATAATTACTCCGGTTGAGGAGGTAACTTGAAAGCATCCTAGGAAGCTCAAATCTATTCAAGGACAAGGATGAAGCTTTGGAATCTCAAAGATGGCCTTTAACAAGATCTCAAGCTAAAAAAGTTGCAAAACAAATTCATTGGACTTCAGGAACATGCTATCATAACTGCTAAGTGAGAGCTTGAGTTTATTATTGAGAGGAGGATTGTACCATGTATTTATACTTGTTTATTTCGTTTATTTACTCTGCCTCACATATGTTTACTTCCTACTGTATTAGATTTATTGGATTACTAGTATGTGTCGATGTCGATCCCTCGTCACTACTTCTCCGAGGTTAGGCTAGATACTTACTGGGTGTGTATTGATTTATGTACTCATGTTGTACTTGCTGCACTTATTGTGCAGATACATATATGTCGGGTGGTCTTTTGGGCGCAGAGGCGCGTTTATTGCGGGGATTCACCGTGAGCTACATCCCGTGTTACGATTCGCAACATGCAGAGTCTTCATCAAAGTTATTTATATTCTCATGTCTAACTTGTATTCCACACAGATATTGTATTTTATTATATTTCCTAGTTGATACTCATGCACTTGTGACACTGAGTTTTGGGGTTTTCTACTGGATATTTAGTATGGTAGTTCACATAATTATTATCATTTCACCCTGTAAATTCTATTTCACACTATTTAATTAATGAAAATTATGATTTCAAAAGAAATAAAATAAGTAATTAAGCTGATAAATCATCCTTGGCTTGCCTGACGGCGGCGTTAGGCGCCATCACGACCTATATTGAATTTTGGGCCGTGACAAATAAAATACGACGGTTTTCAAACGTAATTACGGTGTTTTGCCTTGAACCGCCATAATATAATTTTGGCAGATGGGATTGTGGCGCTTTTAAAAGTTCTCCTTAATGTGTATTACGGCGGTTGGAAACGGCCATTCTATGTTAAAATAACCGCCGTAATAACTCTAATTTCTTGTAGTATCTTCTAAGAGTCCAATTCATAGTCAGCTTCCTCTTTGATAGGACTCCTACTATTCCAAGGATTCCACACGCTTTTGGACTTTAGTCTTTGACTAAATTATCCATATCTTCTTGAGCAACGACCCTTATCACTTATAGTAGACATCTTCCACCAAACGCGTACCGGGATAACTTTGAGATAAAGTTAATGTCTTGTACAAACGTACAAGTATCACTCAGGAAGAGCTGATTCTTTCTCCCAAGGAGCTGATTCTTTAGAACAGTTAAGCAACTATGTTGAGGACCTGGTTCTTTGAATATTTAGTTATACTTTGTTATTCATCAAAACTTCAATACTCAACACTTAAAGATGAGAAAATCGTAATTGTTCAAATTTGAAATTAAAATTTAATAATAATTAAGCTAAACTTTGAGGTACAAAACGAATTTCACCTTGAAGCGTCATATGGGTCAAGTAAATCATTAAATTGGAACCGAGCTACACAGTACTTAATGACAAATTAACGAATGATAGAATGAAGAGAAACTTTATTTGATAATAACCAAAATTAACAAATACTTAAGTACAATATCCAGAGACCATATTCAGTACATTATATGATGATTCATTTTAAAATACAAAAGGGCTACCAATAGAATCACTGCATGAAGAAACCACCGAGGGAGAAAAGCATAGAAGTTCCGATCAAAGCACCAGAAATAGGCAAAGAAAAACCAGCTCCAGCATTGGCGATGGCGCCGATGGCATTCCAACTTCCTGTGCTGAGGCTGCAATGGCAGCGACCATGACAACGAGCACGAATGCTTTGACAATGTTAACTTGCGCCATTTATATATATTAGGTTTGGTATATACCATTGCATACATTGAACACCCGAAGGCAGAGGAATATGGAATTTTAGACATGCTTTCTTTATCTTCCTTTGTTGTAGGGCATATTATTTTGCACAAATACATATGACCAGGAATAGGCGTGGTATCTGGTTCAGTATTCATAATGTTGAATAATTCAAGCACACGTTCAATGTACTTCTTTTATGAAAAACATAACCTTCTATTTGTCCTATCTTGGACAACTCTATTTTTAAAATTTATCTTGACGAACCCAAGTCTTTCATTTAAAATGAATTGGATAAATATTCCTTCAACTTAGCAATCAACTTATTATCTTATCCAACAATCAGCATTGTATACGGTGAAATTGGAGAGGCCAATTTCTCGTTGTTAAGGCATCTCGGAAGATCACCTCGAAGGCTCGAAACAACAGACCGAGTACCCTCCCTCGAGGGTCATCGACAATCGGACTCAGGATAGCAACGACCTCGGTAATGGTAGAAATGGGAAGCTCCCTAGGCGCACAACTAGGACTGACATAGCCTAGTGGGCTACTCTAAGACCCGAATCAAGGTGCCATCTAGTTGTCACATCTCTGTATCTTTGTAATTAATGCTTTTTGTACTATGTTAGGATTCCCCTCCTATATAAAGGGGATCCTTATCATTTTGTAGAACCCTGTTGCTTCAATTGCTCTACACGAAATATACAAGAACATTCTACTTGCTCTCTAACATATTCTCTTGATATTATTGCTTTCATTTATTATCTTCATATTTGTTCATCATTTATTGCTTATCATTGGCCATAAAGAGCCTCCGTTAATTTTATTATAACTGTTAGTCACGATAAATTCTATGTCTCACATACACAGCATCAACTGCCTAACAACCAGCATAAAATAGATCACGCATATTTTTAGAGTCCCATAAACAAATTTAATTGTTATTACCATTTTTACGGTAAACAGTATGGCTCCCGCCATGGGGCTAATAATAGTGATTATTTTCTTGCTAGTTTAGCTACACAATGCAAGTTATCTTTCATGCTTTTTCTTGTCCAAGATTTTCGATTTCAAGTCAAAATGTCTAACTTGGTGAATGGAGGTGAAAACAACAATCTTGAGGACCATGGTGAAAACGGTGTGGATGTTCCAGGTATTGGTGTGCCACCACAAAACCCTGGGAATGCACCAGAACCAACCCCCATGGACGCGGTCTCACGCGACGCCCAACGGGTCGATATAAGCTCGCATACCGACAGGAGCGTGCGTCAGGGAGATCCACAAGAAGCTCAGAAAACCCTGACCAGGGAAAAGGGTGAGGTTAGCCTTCATGTTATTTTTGAAATGTTACAGGCACAACAGCTAGCTATTGCTCAGCTACAAAGTTACCAGAAAACCCCTAGCACCGGGGACTTCTCCCCCAGCAGAACAGACACCGGAGAGATCGAGCAATAACGGGTCGATGGCCGATCCCGTCATTGTGAAAATGCTCGAGGACCTCACCAAAAGGATCAAATCGGGCGAGAAAATAATATAAGCCAACGACAAAAAGGTTGAAACCTACAACTCCAGGGTCGACCAAATTCTAGGTGCACTATCGGTCCTGAAAGGTGTGGATTCAAAGAAGTTCATACAATGGTCGTTCCCAGAGGAAGTGGCCCCGAAACCCATTCCAAAGAAGGTCATAATGCTAGAACTCCCAAAGTACAACGGTACCTTAGACCCCAATGAGCACGTTACTGCTTACACTTGCGTAGTAAATGGCAACAACATAAAGGACGACGAGATCAAGTCCGTCCTATTAAAGAAATTCGGGGAAACACCCTTGAAGGGGGCCATGATGTGGCACATGCCCTTCTATCATAGACTCATTTGCCATTCTAACTCCATAGACTCATTTGCCATTCTATCAGACTCCTTTATAAAAGCACATGCCCCTGCCATCAAAGTAGCAACGAGGAAATCCGACGCCTTCAAGATCAATTAAAGGGAGAACAAGATGCTACGAGAATTCGTATCTCACTTTCAAATGGAACGAATGGTACTACCACTGGTGTCTGACGACTGGGCGGTGCATGCCTTCACTCAAGGTCTGAGTGAGCGAAGCTTGGTGGCTTCGAGACAGCTGAAAGAGAATCTGGTCGAATATCCTATCGTAACCTGGTCGGACGTCCACAACCGATATCAGACGAAAATTAGGGTCGATGATGACCAGCTGGGAGCCCCCTCGAGCTTAGTATACCCAAGAAGGCTCTTAACGAATGAGCCAAAGCCAAACAAAGAAAGATATCAGCGCAACCCACCTCGCAACGATCGAAGGATAGATTGAGGATAGAATCCTCGGGGACTCATCAATAGAGATGGGTTCGATAGGAACGCGGTACCAATAGAGGCACCTCGCTTATTAGAGTACAACTTCAACATCGATGTGTCAGACATCGAGTTCGCCATTGGTAAAATCAGAGATGCCAGGTGGTCCAGGCCTATATAGTCGGGTCCTTCACAAAGGAATCATAACTTTGTGTGTGAATTTCACAACACGCATGACCACAGGACCGAGGATTGCCACTAACTCCAAGAGGAAGTAGCCAGACTGCTTAACAAAGGTCACCTCCAGGAATTCCTCAGCGACCGAGCCAAAAATCAGTTCCAAGAATGAGAGGCGAGCAAGAAGAACGAAAAAAATGAGCCACAACATGTCATCCACATGATCTTGGTTAGCATCGATGCCCCTCAGGAACCCGTGATGAGAAGGACAAAAATATCCATCACCAGAAAAAAGCGAACCCGGGGGTATATACCCGAGGATGCCCTCACATTCAGCGAAGAGGACACCGAGACCTTGTCTCAACCTCACAATGGTGCACTGGTAATCTCTTTCCTTGTAAATTCTTTTCAAATAAAACGTGTACTCGTGGATCCAGGTAGCTCGGCCAACATTATCAGGTCGAGGGTGATAGAGCAACTCAGACTGCTTGACCAAATCATTCCCGCAACTCGAGTCCTCAATGGATTCAATATGGCAAGTGAAACAAAGAAAGGAGAAATCACCCTCTCAATCACCATGGTCGGCACAACCTAAAATGCCAAATTCCATGTCATCGAAGGAGACATGAGGTACAATGCCTTGTTTGGACGGCCATGGATACACTGCATGAGAGAAGTACCGTCCACTCTACACCAAATGATGAAATTCTCGACAAAGGATGGGATTAAAACCGTCTACTGGGAACAACATGCGGTAAGGGAAATGTTCGCGGTGCACATCATGGCACCAACACCAATACCTCCACCCGCGAAAGAGCCGAAGGGTAATCAAACTACACCTTCGATTAAGCCCGATTAAACAAAGTGAAGGACTATACCACGTCCTTATCTCGAGTAACTAGGACATATCGGTCCTTGAAACATCGCCGCATATCCCACACTAAGGTATAACCATCCTCCTTTTCATTTCATATTTCATACTAACCCTTGTGCAGACGCCCGACCGAAGCAGTCAAAGCGCTAACCCAGCTCGAAAACCTTAAGGTTTTAAAGCATTAGTTGCACTCTTTTCCTTCGATCGAGTTTTTATCCCGAAAAGGGTTTTAATGGCAAGGTTTTAATGAGGCAACACTTATATGCTACCTAAGAAAGATCCAAAAAGTATTCAATGCTTCTTTTGCAATCGAACCTGAATACTGCGGGGCATCCCCCGGAAGGTCATACACTCAAAAAAGCTAAGGAATGCCAAATGGGGTCCCAATAGAAAAACGATGTACTGGGCCAAACAGTCGAACGAGCCGTGTCTGTATAGCCAGACCCCCGACGGCGAAAACATGTACACTTATACCAAATAATTGAAGAATATCTTTTATCAAAGCATCTCACACTCCAAAAGAAGCTCGGCACCTCCGCAAAAATGACTTCTCTGCCAAAAACGTCCCGAATACTCGAGGACTGGCGTCAACAACTTAACACATGAATGACCTCCGATTCGGGACTCCAAGCTCATAAGCCCTCAATGAGGCAACATGAAAATCACGAAACGTCTCCAAGACTGAAAGTGCTCCGAATATTCCGGGAGTGGCATCAAAATATCAAAAAATGCACAACCTCAAGGTCGGGATCTCCAAAATTGTAAGCCCTCAATGAGACAATACGAAATTTACAAGTAATGACTTTCGAGCCAAGGTATCCTCGATGACTCGGGGACTGTCGCCAGTCGCCATTCATTAAAAAAACCGAGGCCGTAAGACCCCGACCGGGAAGACTCGATCTCGTAAGACCTACATAAGGCAACAACTATATCTGTAAGACCTCAAGCAAGGCATGAACCACACTTGTACCAAGTGACAACATTTGTAAGACCTCAAGCAAGGCATGAACAATACTTGTACCAAGTATCCAAAACTGTAAAACCTTAAAGGCATGAAAAACTTGTAAGACCTTGCTAAATGCATAAACCCGATCTCAAAGTTTTGGCTATATATCGAACTTGTAAGACCCTTAAAAAGACATACCCTCGATATAGACGCCGAAACTATCTCACTCGGGACTCAAAGGTGCGATATAGACGCCGAACTTGTGTGACTCCGGTCACACGGCTGTACCAGCTGAATAACGCGACTCAGGGACACCCGACCATCGCTACAAAATCACATGCCTTTAATTACTTCGAATCTACTTAGAAAAGAACCGGTTAAACAGGATACCCTCGATACAGGTAAAAGAGCTTCGACCATGTCAGCTCCTAAATATTGGCTTTGAGATACTCATCCTCTGAGCCAAAACCTCCCGAGGTGCTCGATCATCACCATATAACGACTTACAATCGAGGTTTTTTATTAAGTCGTCGAAGAGTTAGGCAAACACTATTTCAAAAGTCCTTATCGAGGGAAAAATAAAACCCACTTAAATGGTCGCACCGACCGAACGCATAAGAGCCATTGTTGCCAGCCTAATGAGCCTCAGGGCCAAAACAGTTAACCAAATATGCATAAGGGCAAAAGCGTAAGATCCATTAATGCCAGCCCACATACAGCATCGGCCCAAGGCATAAGAGCCATTGTCACCAGCCCACACTAAAAGGTCGCATAGACCAAAAGTGTAAGAGCCACTATTGCTAGCCTAAATTTCGGCCTCTCGAAGGTCAAATAAGCTCGAGTCGATGCCTGACTCGGGGACTGAGCCCGAAACGGTTGGCCTAAATATGCCTAAGAGCAAAGCATAAGAGCCATTATCGCCAGCCCACACTAAAAGACCACATCGACCAAGCGCGTAAGAGCGTACGGGCCAGCCTAATGAGCCCCGGGCCACATCACGACTCTAAGGATTCCTAGCAATGCAGAAACCAGTTTGCCTGGCCAAATTCAAGATAGAAAAAGATAAGAAAGAAATAAAGCCGAAAGGTTTTCTTTCATACATATATGCGAAAAAACGCAATCTCTATCTACAAACATGCTTTGAAAATACTACATACAGATGGAAAAATCTATGCCCCCCGAGGGGCTACGGCATGCCGGCCTCATCTTCTCTTTCTTCAGCATCGGGCAAAAGCAACCAAGCACCACGCTCGGCCGCCTTCGCTCGTGCCAACTCTTCTGAGAGGGTAAAGCCCCTAGCACGGATTTCCTTGAGGGTCTTTCTTCGAGATTTGCAGTGAGGGTATTTTTCAAACCTCTCTTTGAGGTCGAGGATCCTTCTCAGCTTAGCTTGAGCATCGGCAACATCCTTTAAATAGATCATCATCTCCTGATCAGCCTTAGTTTGACTCATTGCAGCTTCAGCCCGGACATCAACAATCTCATCCCTGACCTTCAAAAGCTCGGATTCGAGCTTCGCAATCATTTCTATCTAAACCGAAGCATTATCACGAGCTAAGCAAAGTTGAGCTTCAAAAGCAGGAACTTAAGCTAGAGCGTCCTTCCCCTCTAAAGCCTGAGCCTCCGCCCGAGCTTTTAGCTCATCATGATCATGCCCGGCCCATCCAACTTCATCCCGAAGGCGCTCCAGGGCCTTCGCCTTTTTCTGCAACTGAAACAAATCAAGTGTTATCTTCGAAAACTAGAAGGCGGAATGCACGCTCACCCGGAATAGAAAATTACCTGCTCCTTCAAGTAGCTCTCATAATTCAAGCTCTGACCCATCTCATACCACAGGTATACCAACTCGACCTCCTTTTCATCACAAAAGATCCTAAGGGATCTCTCCTCATCTAGAGCTTTCCGCAGCCTGGCTTCGTGACGAAGCAGACCAGACTTAAGCTTGTCGAAGGCCTGCAAAATAAAAGCCAATGAGGAAGGGAAGGAACAAATCTTGAAAGGACTGTGAGAAAACTCACCACAAAGTGAAGATGTCGGGCTTCCGCAAAAGGCCGAGCCACACCTGCTAATCCAGTTTCTTCAGGCCTGAAAGTGTCGACTCTGGTTGAAGCATGGCCGCTAGGTGTATGCGACCCCGGGTTTCTAGTATCTCCCAAAGTACTATCGACGAAAAACGAAGGCGACAACAATGGAGTAACCCTTTTTCCAGAACCAGGAGCCGCGGACATGGCAGGCTCGGACGATGCTTTTGCTCCGAAGCCCTGATCCCGTTTTGCCTTGCTTTGAGCGTCATCGCCCTAAAAATGCATCTCTCTCTTATTGTTGTCGTTCTTTAGCCCGGGGCCTAGCAACGTTTCCTCCTCTCCAGAGGAGCGTGGCATAGCCTCGAAAGGCTCTCTGATGCCTACAACGGCAAGCTTAATACGCATAAATGGAAAACGCCCCTCCAAACGAAGGAAGGGAGGAGAGAGTATAACGCAGTACTCACCATGATGTTTTGCTTCCCATCTTCCCCGGGACAAAGCTTGCCACTTTCGCTCATCACAGGTTTAGTGGGTCGCCAACTTTCGAACCCAATCCGGCAAATCAGGAACGTCACCCGATGCCCATAAAACCGCTGAAGAAAAAGAAAGGAGGGCACGGTTACGAAACAAGTTCTCGCCTTAGGCAAAACTGAGAAGGCACGGAAAGCACCACTTACATATGTCATTATATTCCTTAGGGAATGGCATAAGCTCCACGGGGATAATGTCAGCAGTTTGCACTCGGACAAAGCGACTTATCCACCCCCGGTCTCCATCTTCCTCATCATCAATAATGAACTGTGTGGTCGATCGGCATCGCAAGGTTAGCAGACCTCGATGGTGAAAGGGCCGGTACAACCTAATAAGATGACTGGGCATAAATTCAAGCCCCGTTTTCCTCGTGAAAAATCTCATCATCAACACTATTCGCCAAAATGACGAGTGGATCTACGCCAAGGTAACCCGGTACTTCAAACAGAAGTCGAGCACAACCTTATCAAGGGGACCCAATATGAAAGGATATATGTACGCATTCAGGAATCAATCGGCACGATCCGTGATGCCCTCACCCGGGGATAATATCTATAGCGCTACTTTCTCCCCCCATCTGCAGTCTCTCCTTAATAACTCAAGGTGCTCCTCTCCTATCGAAGAAATAATCTTCAAGGTAAACTCCCGTTGATCCTGAGCATCGGGAGCGGAACTCTCCCCTCTCTGCCAGACAGACCCCGATGTAGCAATCATGGCTATGGCAAGACTAGAAAACTGAAGCAAGAACCTGTGCAAATACTTTAGCGCTAAGGTAATAAAGGGCTAAACGCCGAAATAGAAGAATAACTATCTAAAGTAGTTGGATCTCCAAAGAAGTGGAAGCGACCCTATATATGGAAAGAAACGACAACGACCCGCTTGCCTAAAAGGCCAACGACATCATCGCCAATCCCGAGGTGGTATCCAAACTTGAGGATCTCCATCAAACAAAAGTTAGGCTTTAAAAGGCCAACGACATTATCGTCAATCTCGAGGTGTTATCCGACCTTGAGGATCTCCATCAAAAAGAAGTTAGGCTTTAAGAAGCCAACAATGTCATCGCCAGCCCTAAGGTGGTACCCGACCTCGAGGATCACCATCTAAAAGAAGTTAGGCCCCAGGGAGCCATTGGCATCATCACAAATCTTGAGATGGTACCTGATCTCGAGGACCTACTTCGAAAAATAAGTTAGGCTCCAAGAAGCCTTTAACAACATTGCAAGGCGATACCCGATTTCGAAGGCTCCTCTCAAGAGGAAGAATAAGCGCTTCAAGCTCCGTCCATAAGGTTTCGACGTCAAGATATCATCTAAAATCGGGCAGTCCCTCATCCGGGACCTATTTACAACGCCTTAAGGTTACATACATTAAGTTCAAGACAAGTTTCCAAATGTTCCGAGTCAACCCTCACTCGGGGACTGCTCTCGAAGGTTTAAAGGCTAAGTCTCAATTTAGGGGTTCGAAGCGCTACTTCCATTCAACTCAAAGTAAGGATCCCGACGACTCGAGTTTATCAGATCAATCCAGGTTTGGCCCGAGGAACGACAAATGATTCCACGGGAAGCCATTTTTATCAATCAAAAGTCAGAAAGAATACTCGCTTCTGGGTTCGATATAGGTACTAACCGACAAAGTCGTGCATTCAGAATCTCTGTAAACATAAATGAAAGGGAGTATAGCAAGAATCAAAGAAAAAATTGAAGAAACATATTTGTATTCATAAATATTCAATTACAAAAGAAAACTAGGGGTCCTTACACAGAAACAAAGAAGCGAAAGGGTAAACATGTAGTAAAAGCATAGAACCTAGTCTACTCTCGAAGGTTCTTCTCCGACCGCCACCTCCTCTAGGTTCCCATCTCGATCCCACGGAATAATATCTCCGAGGGAGAAGATGAAAAAGAGGATGGTGATGCAGAAGAGGCAGAAAAAAGAGACAGCCCCCCGAAGCCAAAAGTTGAAGATTCGGTGGGTATCAACCCTACTTGCACGGCTTCTCCGAGTCCTCGTTCCGGGACATCGTGTCGTGCAAGTTTAGCGGCCGGTTGTGCCATTTTATCCCTTGGGAAAAAACCCAAGGGATGAAGTGCCACACCAGGCCAGGGTAGGAGAGTGAGCAGTGGTGTATAGTCTGAACACTCTCCCAAGCAGCGCTGTAGAGTCCAAATGTCCTTCTAAATCGAAAGAAGTCGGCCCCCCTGTATCATCACCTCGAGCCAATAACAACAGCAGTAGCAGTCGTAACAACAACAACAACAACGACAAGAGAAGGCCATCACACAGCCGATAAAAATGCTTCCATGCTATCTTAAAGCCATAAACCCCAAACATGGTGGTTAACATTGGAGGAAAATAGTGAGGAGAAAAGGATGGATAGATGTTAAAAGGCACTTGGGGTAAGAAGATAGCATCGGAAGGCCCCCATTTATAATGGAGATAGTATGGCCAGCAATGCCATCAGTACCTTTGAAAGACGAATCAGCAGGCGCAATCAATGCATTAATTAAAACTGAATCGACGGCGGTACTGTCGCTTTGGAGAATCGGAATCGACAGTGCATTGAATGAAGCCAAAAAGACTAGTCCATTAGACATCTCGGCTATCGCGAAGGCTGGCGTCATGAATTGACGTCATCAATATGACGCCATCATAGGAAGCCCGAAGAATCGGATGTCAAGGTCATTTCTTATCGCTCCTCTCCAAGAAACGCGGGGACTATCTGTATACGGTGAAATCAGAGAGGCCAATTTCTCGTCGTTAAGGCATCTCGGAAGATCACCTCGAAGTCTCAAAACCAGGGACCGAGTACCCTACCTCGGGGGTCGTCGATACTCGGACTCAGGATAGCAACGACCTCGGTAATGGTAGAAATGGGAAGCTCCCTAGGCGTATGGCTAGGACTGACTAAGCCTAGTAGGCTACTCTATGACCCGAATCAGGGTGTCATCTAGTTGTCACATCTCCGTATCTTTGTAATTAATGCTTTTTGTACTATGTTGGGATTTCCCTCCTATACAAAGGGGACCCTTGTCATTTTGTACAACCCTGTTTCTTCAATTGCTCTACACGAAATATACAAGAACATTGTACTTACTCTCTAACATATTCTCTTGATATTATTGCTTTCATTTATTATCTTCATATTTGTTCATCATTTATTGCTTATCATTGGCCATAAAGAGCCTCCGTTAATTTTATTATAACTGTTAGTCATGTTTCAACTGCCTTTGGTAGCTCGTAGTCGAGCTCTAGGATCGACCTCGAAGCCCCTAATCGACAAGCTCGAGGCCCCGATAATTGGCCTAAGGTTTGATTATTGCCCATCCTTAACTCTCATTTCGTTTCTAAGTCTCACATACACAACATCAACTGCCTAACAACCAACATAAAAATAGATCACGTATTTTTAGAGTCCCATAAATAAATTTAATTATTATTACCATTTTTACAGTAAATAGTTTGGCACCTACCGTGGGGCAAAAAAAATAGTGATTATTTTCTTGCTGATTTTGCTACACAACGCAAGTTATCTTTCACGCTTTTTCTTGTCCAAGATCTTCGATTTCAGGTCAAAATGTCTAACTCGGTGAATGGAGGTGAAAACAACAATCTCGAGGACCACGGAGAAAACGGTGTGGATGTTCCAGGTATTGGTGTGCCACCACAAAACCCTGGGAACGCACCTGAACCAACCCCCATGGACGCGGTCTCACACGACGCCCAACGGGTCGATATAAGCTCGCATACCGACAGGAGCGTGCATTAGGGAGATCCACAAGAAGATCAGAAAACCCCGACCAGGGAAGAGCGTGAGGTTAGCCTTCATGTTATTTTTGAAATGTTGCAGGCACAACAGCTAGCTATTGCTCAGCTGCAAAGTCACCAGAAAACCTCCAGCACGATAGCACCGGGGACAGCTCCCCCATCCAAACAGGCATCGGGAAGATCAAGCAATAATGGGTCGATGTCCGATCCCGTTATTATAAAAATGCTCGAGGACCTCACCAAAAGGATCGAATCGGGTGAGAAAATGATAGAAAACAACGACAAAAAGGTTGAAACCTACAACTCCAGGGTCGACCAAATTCCGGGCGCACCCCAAGTCCTGAAAGGTGTGGATTCAAAGAAGTTCATACAAAGGCCGCTCCCAGAGGAAGTGGCCCCAAAACCCATTCTAAAGAAGTTCAGAATGCAAGAACTCCCAAAGTACAATAGGACCTCAGACTCCAATGAGCATGTTACTGCTTACACTTGCGCAGTAAAGGGCAACGACATATAGGACGACGAGATCAAGTCCGTCCTATAAAAGAAGTTCGGGGAAACACTCTCGAAGGGGGCCATGATGTGGTATCACAACCTAGCTCCTAACTCCATAGACTCATTTTCCATGCTAGCAGACTCCTTCATAAAAGAACATGCCAGTGCCATCAAAGTAGCAATGAGGAAATCCGACGTCTTCAAAATCAATTAAAGGGAGAACAAGATGCTGCGAGAATTTGTATCTTGCTTTCAAACGGAATGAATGGAACTACCACCGGTCTCTGACGACTGGGCGGTGCATGCCTTCACTCAATGTCTGAATGAGCGAAGCATGGTGGCTTCGAGACAGCTAAAAGAGAATATGGTTGAATATCCCGTCGTAACCTGGACGGATGTCCACAACCAATAGAAGTCGAAAATCAGGGTCGAAGATGACCAGATGGGAGCCCTCTCGGGCTCAGTATACCCAAGCAGGCTCTTGACGAAGGAGCCAAATCGAAACAAAGAAAGATATCAGCCATACACCGAAGACAGAAGGAACGCCCTGAAGCGCAACCCACCTCACAACGATCGAAGGATAGATGGAGGCCAGAATCCTCGGGCACTCATCAACAGAGCTGGGTTCGATAGGAACGCGGGGCTAGTAGAGGCACCTCGCTTATCAGAGTACAACTTCAACGTAGATGTGTCAGACATTGAGTTCGCCATCGGTAAAATCAGAGATGCCAGGTGGCCCAGGCCTATACAGTCGGATCCTTCACAAAGGAATCATAACTTGGTGTGTGAATTTCACAACATGCATGGCCACAGGACCGAGGATTGCCACCAACTCCGAGAAGATATAGCCAGAATTCTTAACAAAGGTCACCTCCGGGAATTCCTCATCGACCGAGCTAAAAATCAATTCCGAGAAAGAGAGGCGGCCAAGAAGAATGAAACAAATGAGACACAACATGTCATCCACATGATCTTGGGTGACATCGATGCCCCGCAGGAACCCGTGATGAGAAGGACAAAAATATCCATCACCAGAGAAAAGCGAATCTGGGGGTATATACCCAAGGATGCCCTCACATTCAGCGAAGAGGACACCGAGACCTTGTCTCAACCTCACAATGACGCACTGGTAATTTCTTTCCTTGTAAATTCTTTTCAAATAAAATATGTACTCGTGGATCCAAGTAGCTCGACCAACGTTATCAGGTCGAGGGTGATAGAGCAATTTAGACTTCTTGACCAAATCGTGCCTGCCACTCGAGTCCTCAATGGATTCAATATGGCAAGTGAAACAACGAAAGGAGAAATTACCATCCCAGTCACCGTGGCCGACACAACCCCAAATGCCAAATTCCATGTCATCGAATGAGACATGAGGTACAATGCCTTGTTCGGACGGCCGTGGATACACTGCATGAGAGCAGTACCATCCACTCTACACCAAATGATGAAATTCCCAACAAAGGATGGGATTAAAACCATCTACGGGGAACATCATGCGGCAAGGGAAATGCTCATAGTGCACGATGTGGCACCAACACCAATACCTCCACCCGCAAAAGATTCGAAGGGTAATCAAACTACACCTTCGATTAAGCCCGCTTAAACAAAGTAAAGGACTGTACCACATCCTCATCTCGAGTAGCTATGACATATCGGTCCTCGAAACATCGCCGGCACATCGTACACTAAGGTATAACCATCCCCCTTTTCATTTGATATTTCATACTAACCCTTATGCAAGCGCCCGACTGAAGCAGTCAAAGCACTAACCCAGCTCGAAGACCTTAAGGTTTTAAAGAATCCGTTGCACTCTTTTCCTTCGATCGAGTTTTTACCCCGAAAAGGGTATTACCGGCAAGGTTTTTAATGAGGCAACACTTATATGCTACCTAAGAAAGATCCAACAAGTATTGAAGGCTTCTTTTGCAATCGAACCTGAATACTGCGGGGCATCCCCCGGAAGGTCATACACTCAAAAAAGCTAAGGAATGCCAAATGGGGTCCCAATAGAAAAACGATGTACTGGGCCAAACAGTCGAACGAGCCGTGTCTGTATAGCCAGACCCCCGACGGCGAAAACATGTACACTTATACCAAATAATTGAAGAATATCTTTTATCAAAGCATCTCACACTCCAAAAGAAGCTCGGCACCTCCGCAAAAACGACTTCTCCTCCGAAAACATCCCGAACACTCGGGGACTGGCGTCAACAACTCAACACATGAACGACCTCCGGTTCGGGACTCCAAGCTCATTAAGGCAATGTGAAAATCACGAAATGTCTCCAAGGCCGAAAGTGCCCCGACCACTCGGGGACTGGCATCAAAATCTCAAAAAATGCACGACCTCAGGGTCGGGATCTCCAAAATTGTAAGCCCTTGATGTGGAAATACAAAATTTACAAGTAATGGCTTTCGAGCCAAGGTATCCTCGATGACTCGGGGACTGTCTCCAATCGCCATTCATTAAAAAACCCGAGGCCGTAAGACCCCGAGCGGGCAGACTCGGTCTCGTAAGACCTACATAAGGCAGCAACTATATCTGTAAGACCTCAAGCAAGGCATGAACCACACTTGTACCAAGTGACAACATTTGTAAGACCTCAAGCAAGGCATGAACAATACTTGTACCAAGTATCCAAAACTGTAAAACCTTAAAGGCATGAAAAACTTGTAAGACCTTGCTAAATGCATAAACTCGATCTCAAAGTTTTGGCTATATATCGAACTTGTAAGACCCTTAAAAAGACATACCCTCGATATAGACGCCGAAACTATCTCACTCGGGACTCAAAGGCTCTGGTCACAAGGCTGTACCAGTCGAACTAACGCGACTCGGGGACGCCCAACCATCGCTACAAAATCGCAGGGCTTAAATTACTTCGAATCTACTTCAAAAAAAACCGGTTAAGCAGGCTACCCTCGATACAGGCAAAAGAGTTTCGACCATGTCAGCTCTTAAACATCGACTTCGAGATACTCAGCCTCCGAGCCAAAACCTCCCGAGGTGCTCGATCATCGCCATATAACGACTCACAATCGAGGTTTTTTATTAAGCCGTCGAAGAGTCAGGCAAATACTATTTCAAAAATCCTTATCGAGGGAAAAATAAAGCAAAACATAAATGGTCGCACCGACCGAACGCGTAAGAGCCATTGTCGCCAGCCTAATGAGCCTCAGGGCCACACACATAAAAGGTCGTATCGACCAAAAACGTAAGAGTCACTATCGTCAGCCTGAAATCTAAAAACTTGAGGGTCAAATGAGCTCGAGTCGTAAATCATTAAATTGGAACCGAGCCACACGATATTTAATGACAAATTAACGAATGATAGAATGAAGAGAAACTTTATTTGATAATACCAAAATTAACAAATACTTAAGTACAACATCCAGAGACCATATTCAGTACATTATATGATGATTCATTTTAAAATACAAAAGGGCCACGAATAGAATCACTGGATGAAGAAACCAACGAGGGAGAAAAGCATAGAAGTTGCGATCAAAGCACCAGAAATAGGCAAAGAAAAACCAGCTCCAGCATCGGGCGATGGCGCCGGTGGCATTCCAACTTCCTGTGCTGAGGCTGCAATGGCAGCGACCATGACAACGAGCACGAATGCCTTGACAATGTTAACTTGCGCCATTTCTATAAAATTGAAGAAAGAATAAGTACTCAAATTGCTTTCAGGAGTTGATATTGAGTGCTAAAAGGCAATTTGAGCACTTGGATTGAAGTGGTGAAGTTTAGAATAAGAAGTCTTTGATATATATAGGTAATGAATGAGAAGTGAGTTTTGAAGAAAACCAACTCAAATGCCGTGTAAATTGACCTGGTTAGATTAGGGGGACCAAAAAAGATCATTGTTCTATATAAGATTTAGTGCTAATAATAATTTTGACCAGCTCATGTTCGGCGCCTGTAAGAATCTTCCACATGGTGTGATGCAGGAATGGTTGGCCTATCCATGTTATGGTTGGTAATGTCAACATTCAAATATTGGTTAAGTACATAATATTTAGGCCATGAACCAAAAACATATACTGCAGTTCTCAAATATATAATTATACCATTATATATTGGATCTTTGGCCTGATGGTACGCTGGTACCTGTGTTTAGCTTTGGGGAATTACATGAATTTTGTTTATTTGTGGTAGAAAGTAATTAATGCTAACAGAGGAGTTGAAGGAGTCAATTACAAATATTCTGTGGATGGATAACCCAAAATTAGCACTGTTTTACACAGTGAATAGTGTAGTCTATTTTTATTAATTTACGGATATAGCGAATTGAGGTAACAGGGGAAGGCAGCAAGAAGAACCAGGAACAATAGTCTCAGGAAAAAAAGGGGGGGGGGGGGGGCTACAATTCAGGTCATAACAACAAGAATGAGTCAGATGAGGCTTGCTCACTTGGTAAAAGCACCTCCATTCACGACGGTTAGGTCCTGGGTTCGAGTCACGCTAGAGGAAAAGTGTGGAAACACTATAGATCCTCCTAAATTGGGAGGGATATAAAAAAATAATAATTAAAAAAAAATAACAACAAGAATGAGAACATCAATAATGTGAACAGTGACGAGCAGACAAGTGATGAAAATAGAACTAAAACGCAGGAAAGAGTGCAAAGTATCAAGGGCAGAACAATCAAAAAAGTCAAGGTTGGGAGACAAAAGAAAGTTCCTAAAAAGAAATTCATGGTGACCATTAAACATGTCAAGAATTCAGCTACTACCAAAAATAAGGGACATATAAAAATAGCTATGAATGAGCAGCAAGAGAACAACATACACCCAGGTAAATGATAGCAAAGGTGATGATCAGATACAAAATTGTGATGAAGGAAGCACCAATGTTAGAAAGAATGCAAGCCTAGATATGACTGAAGAAGTTGTGCAAGAATCGAGCAATATTGATGGCACCAGAAAAGACAAAGTTCCTGACTGACAGGAGTATATCAATGAATCAACTATTGTTCCTTCAAACATTAAGAACCTGTCAGGAATTAACCTGGTAGTGGACTTAATTTCTGAAGAACAGGAGGATCACATGGAAGCTGCTCTACTTAGGAGAGAAACACAATAACAAATTGAAATTACTTCCCCAACAAAGTCACTGTTGTGATTCTTGAGGATCAACTACAATCTAAAAATGACAAAGAGGATGGTGATGAGTTCTCACATGTGATCAAGAGAAGAAATCAACACAAAAAGAAAGGAAAGAAGACAAAAAGCAAAGCCAACACATCTCCTCAAGGAGGTAGTTCAAACTGATCTTTCCCTCCCCCATTCTAGCACGACACAAAATTCACTATATGTCGTGATGGCACCCAACGTCGCGTTAGACAAGCCAGTGGTGAACTGTTAGTTTAACTCTTCCTTTCATTATTTTCTGTATTGGGAAAAATTACATTTATATAAGGATGACGTGTCGAGACACGTGGACTGGTCAAATAGTCAAAGAATTACAATTAATCAAGAGGCACGAGCAACAATAGAAACGAGCAAGGACAAAGGAAGAGACACGGGTGGCCGTACCTGTTTAAGTCATTTATATCCAAGAATCAAAAGGAATGGATCTGACCATAGTAAAGAGCGCATATACAGAATTTGACAGGCATTAAATACTGGATACGTTAAGGAATTTCTATTGATTATAATGATTATGTAACGTAGCATTCAATGTCTTTAATTATTCATAATAGCCTCATTATGATTTGGGGAAAACGCATATCTTTAAGATACCTATAAAAGGGAGGTATCTGATCAATTGCAGGGACACGAGATACCATCGGAATATACTTTGATTTACTTATTTTTCTCTTGATTACATTCTAATTACTTCAAATTACATTCCTTTGCATATTCATTTGATTATCAGTAACCCATGTTCTTCTAAATTCTAACTTTGACTGAAATTCTATTTTTTGGTTAAACATTTTCAAAATCGTGAATTCTATTATTGTTATTTTATTACTATAATAATAACACAACATCTGTCTGGAATATTAATGACACAGGACAAAATAAATAGTACAACGGAGATTGTGCGGGTTGTGAGACGTATCCTGGAATTTGCAGCTCAACATAAAGTTTCCTTAGCAGTTGCACCTACGCACCGAGGTGATCACCAAATAAACATGCCAGGTCATGCACATTTAGTGCAGAGGTGCAACAAGAGTACGTAAATCAGCGCGTACCCAGTAAGTATCTACCTTAACCCTGGAGAAATAGTGACGAAAGGTCAACATCGACACTTACTAGAAGTCAAATAAAATAATTTGATAACTTTTAAGCAGAAGTGAAGCACAATAGCAATAATTGGATAAAACGTAACCAACATATTCTTTTAAAAGTTCTTTTATCAATATAACCTTCGCAATCTCGTATCCTATCTCAACAGCTCGGAAAATGTCAAGTGTCAATATCAAATTAATAATGAATTATTAAATGTCGGGCATCAGTGGAAAGAAAATCTGGTAAATATTCGGACTGCCGGCGATATAACGCACGATTATGTCGATGTCGTTTGGCCCGATCCAGAATAATGTGTACATTACCGAGGGTCGAGCGGCATGAACCATAGATGCATCTATTATACTGCCGAGGCATTTGGCCTACTCCACAAGAAGAGAGAAGGAACTTATCGCATTATGAGACACGTGCTTACAATACAATACATGAGTATAAAGTGAATGTAACCTTTACCGTTTCTCAAATAACTTGCCAAACAACTCAAGGTGATAAGGCTCGGCCAAATATATATACATATATTTCTAAATTAGTTTAAACTTATAAATTTGATTAATTGAACCAGCAGAATAAGTTCAAATAATTCAAATATTACGTGATAAAGTCCTAAGTCTACCCGGACATAAACATGATTTAACTACATGTGGACTCTCGTCACCTCATGCTTACGTAACACCGACAACTAGTAGCACATAACAATCACATCACCTAGGGGTAGATTTCCCCCTCACAAGGTTAGACAAGAGACTTACCTTGCTCCGTAGTTCTATAGCCGGCTCCAACACCGCTATAACACCTCAAACCAAATGGCCATCGATCCGAACTAGTCAAACAATCATGAAAATCAATAAAAATATATCCCAACATCATAATAAATTAATTTATAACATTTCCCAACTCCGATCGAAAAGTCCATTGTGATGACCCAAAAGGTCATCACTTGATTTACAAGTACATTCTGTGTTCCGATGCCTTAAAAGCATCTTTTTATCTTATCTCGATTTGCGTGCGCGGTCCGAGCGTATATCCGGAACGCATTTATGTGAAAATTTGATAAAAATGCTAATTTGGCCTTTAAAATTAAATTTAAGTTGTCTTTGGTTAATATTTTGGGTAAACGAACCCGGACCCGTGATTTGACGGTCCTGTAAGGTCCGTAGAAAAATATGGGACTTGGGCATATGCCCGAAATTGAATTCCGAGGTCCCTAGCCCGAGAAATAAATTTTTGAAGAAAATTGTTTAACTGAAATTTTAAGAGTTTTTGGAAATTTAAATGTATTTGAAATTGATGGTATCATGCCCATATCTTTGTTCCGGAGCCCGATATAGGTCTTATATGGTATTTAGGTTGATCCTGTAAAATTTTGTAAGAAACGGACTTGATATGACGTGAATCAGATCCTCGGTTGTTAAAATTTGAACTTAAGAGTTCTTGAGATTCTTCTTTGATTTTGATGCTAAATTCATTGTTAAAGGTGTTTATTTGGCGATTTGATCACACGAGTAAGTCCATATGATATTTTTCAGTTAGTATGCACGTTTTTTTGGAGCACCGAGGGCTCGGGTGAGTTTCGGATAGGTTTCGGAAGGTTTTTACACTTAGAAAAGTTGCAGGTTTTACTGCTTCAGGTGCACAGACATTTTATGCATCACGATCATGTAGTAAATCTCGCGATCGCAAAAGGGAAATTGGGACTGGGGTGGATATGTTCTTCGCAAATGCGAAGCCACAGTCGCGAATGCAGAACACTGGGGGGTTGCTAATCGCGAATGATACCGGTGTCACGCTAACTCGTAGTGTAAAAATGGAAGTGGGCTGGGGACTTGTCATTTCTTCTACGCGAACACGTAATGTTGTCCGTGAACACGAAGGTCGGGTAGGCTTAC
Source organism: Nicotiana tabacum (assembly GCF_000715075.1). Lineage (NCBI taxonomy): Eukaryota > Viridiplantae > Streptophyta > Magnoliopsida > Solanales > Solanaceae > Nicotiana > Nicotiana tabacum. The sequence continues at coordinate 16,225,116 of NC_134085.1, forward strand.
CTTCGCGAATGCATAGGGGAACTCGCGATCACATAAGTCCACTTCTGGCTAATCTTCGCGATCGCGTCAGTGTTCTCGCGAACGCGATGAACACTGTCGCCCAGCACTTAAAATAGTAGCAAAGTCGGGATTTATCCCACATTTTCATATTTTCAAAACTAGAGAGTATTGAGGTGATTTTCAAGGAACAAGTTCTTCCCCAAAGCATTGGTATATGATTTTTAACCTTTTTCTTTCGATTTCCTATTGCATTTCATCAATCTTCATAAAAAAACCTAGGGTTTTTATGGTAGAAATTGGGAATTTGAGTAGAGTTAGGGTTTTTTGAATAATTGAAATTTAGACTTCGTTTTGGGGTCGGATTTCGAAACTAATTGCATATTTGGGATCGTGGGTGAATGGGTGATCGAGTTTTGGTCCGAACCTTGAGTTTTGACCAAGCGGGCCCGGGGTCGATTTTTGACTTTTGGGGAAGAATGATAGAAAACCTATAATTTGTATTGGGGTTGAAATCTTTAGCATTTATTGATGTTGTTAAACTAATTTGGGCTAGATACGAGTAAATTGGAGACGAATTCTAAAGGAAAAGCGGTGTTTGAGGCTTGAGTTGGCCGTGGAATTTCGAGGTAAGTGTTTGGTCTAACCTTAGCTTGAAAGAATAGGTATTGTGCTTTATTTGCTATGTGCTAGTGTAGTGTACGACGTATAGGTGCGGTGACGAGTACCTATACGTCGTTGTCAAGCATGCCCATGAGTCTTAAATTGTAATCGTTGTGTTTCTTAATAAGTACTACAAATGCCTAGATTATTGATTCTCCATGTTGGGCAAGAATTATGATTATATTCGTGGTATTTGTTTATTGTTGAGCGTTTGCTTCAGTTGAGGTTTCATTTGGGAAGTTAATTGTTGGTACAAGTTTGGTTATAGCTGATTCCCTTGCCGGGACGTATTTAATTCTTACTGTTGGTTCCCTTCCGAGATGTGTCTATTCTTGTTGTTGATTCCCTTGCTAGGATATTGTTGTTTCCTTATTGTTCCCTTGTCGGGATTCTTTTGTTATTGGTGTTGATTTATACATTAGGATCGGGTTGCACGCCGCAACAAGGAGTAATAAGGGAGGACAGGAAGGGTCGGGTTGCACGCTGCAACAATGATATATGATTTGAATCAGGTTGCATGCCGCAATATTATTCTATGAATGGGATCGGATTGCACGCGGAACAATGTTATATGACTTGGATTGGGTTGCGCGCCACAACAATAAAGAATAAAAGTGGACATTGATTCGTTATTGTTTTCCTTATTCTTACTGATGTGAGATTTGAGATGTTCTTTATGTTTTTCTCCTGAGATTCTGTTGGTACCTGATATTCTCCGCAGCATGTTCCACTTCTCATCTTTAACTGCTAATTTTCATTATTATTGCTTGTCGTATATGCTTTAACTACATAGGTTTATTTCGTAGTCTTGTCCTAGCCTCGTCACTACTTTGTCAAGGTTAGGCTCGACACTTACCAACACATGAGATCGGTTGTGCTGATACTAAACTCTGCATTGTGTGCAGATCCCGATGCTGGATGATGACTATAAAATATTCATATATTATATACTTAAAAATAAATTATTTTAAATAATATATATATAATATGTCAATTATCTGTATTTTCTAATAGTATTTTGCAGAAAATAAAATATCTTGATAAAGCAAATAAAGGAATAAAAAGAGATCACGATGCATCATGGCAAAAGAACCACGAGGCATCATGGCACCTTATGAGATTTGATTTCTATATAAAGGATGTCATATTTGTGTTGAAAGGGGGAGGATATGATACGTGCCTAATTAGCAAACTTTTCTCTAGCTTTGGTCTTTACTTCTCTCTTTATCTATTTCATTTTATCTTGTAGTCTTTGAATTTTCTAAGAGTGTTGATAGTATTTTAAGGATTTCTTTCTTTGTCAGATTTAAATACTTCATAATGGAGTAATCTCTTTTGTTGGGATAGTTGATGAAGCTCGATAGCGTTATAATATTAAGCTCAATTTTACTACCTGCTTGACCTGAAACTTTCTAATTATATTTATATATTGTACTGGAATATTAGTTTTAATTAATTATTATTACTTCTATCTATTTATTCTCCAAAGTTAGTTGTATGTCAATTTTGTAATTCTCACGAAGCAAAATTAATATATGATAACTATTGGGTAAAATAATAGAGTGAGAGTAATTCTTTTTAAGCTATTATTCCAAGTCTGTAATCTTGCTTACTTCCATTGTAATTCTTACGGAGGAGTTGTAGTTGGCAAGATTATTGATTTTTAGTAAAAATTAATCGCAAGAGGTTTTTGCTATCTTTTAGCACAATTCAGGCAAGAAAATTATTTTAGTTTAATCGTCACGAGTCATATATCAATTGATTTACATAACCTCGCGGAGTGTTATTAATTGATTATTTCTTAGTGAGAAAAATATAATTGTAATAGCAATAAATAGTTATTCCTAAGAGAAATAAATGTAGAAGCTAAGATTTTATTATTATCACGCTATCGAGTGAATTCAGTGATTCCCAATTCTTTTTAAACATAAATCTTCCGAAAGTTATTTTGTTTCAACTTAAGCAATTTAACTTTTCAACAAACAAAACTTAATCAATCTGATTCTCTCAAATAGTAGTAAGAATATTATAAGTTTGTAGCTAGAATCTCCAATCTCTATGGGACGATATCATAAACTATACTAGAATTTGACAAAGTACGAGTAGAAAAATCTTATACGCATTGGCCTCGTCAGAATTCCTGTCTGTTAATCTAAGCTAGTCTGAATAATTTAACTTAGTCCACGCTTAGTTCATTTCTGAACTAATTTGGGAACTTACTATTAGTATTATTATCTTTGCTATCAATATTTACTAAATATTACTACTATTACTTTTACTATTACAAGTACTAACATCTTATACAAGTGTTATTATCATTTATCCTTCTTATCATCATTATAGCATAGTAGTCACTATTATTAATACTAGTACTACCTGTAACTATATTCTATATTAGTATTATATTATTATTATCCATCGTTAGTTACTGTTACTACTAACTGATTTCGTTACCATTTTTTTTCATAACATCTATTGCTAATTAGTACTAATATAATTACTATTATCATATACTACTACTACTACTACTACTACTACTACTACTAATAATAATAATAATAATAATAATAATAACAACAACAACAACAACAACAACAAAAACAACATTATCATACTAATATTTTTATTTGATTGGTTATTATTTTTGTCATCTTTGTAATCTTTGTTGTCCTTGTTATTCATCACTTTCTTTTAATTATTTTCTTCTAAGTACTACTACTACCACTTTAAGAGTTAAGTTCAGTTTGTTTTTTTTTAGAATTTTGAGTAGTTTATGACCCGCTCTTCTATAAAAGAGTTGGTCAATTACGATCCTGAAATTGAAAGATCTCTTCGATTGCACAGGAAAGGACAAGCATTATCTTCCCAAAGTATAGCTTGTTAAGGTATGGAGAATCAGGAAGTAGAAAATATCAACCCAAGCGAAGTACCACCACCAGTCCAAATAGAAGATCAATTTGATGAAGTGGCGCCAAGGCCAGCAAACAGAATCCTAAGGGATTATGCTAGACCTGACCGCTTCAACTGTGAATCTATTGTCAGAAAACCTCCAGTGACAGCCAACAACTTTGAAATCAGGACTGCCCTAATTAAAACAATTCAACAGTCTTGCATCTTCACTCGAGACGCAAGTGAAGATCCACACAGTCATTTAATCGACTTTTTGGAACTTGTTGAAACAACTAAGTATAATGGAGTACCTCCTGAAGCTATCAAGTTAAGGCTATTTCCTTTCTCTTTAAAAGGACATGCCAAGACTTGGTTGCGAAGTTTGCCACAAGGTTCCATACCACATGGGATCAAATGACTCAGAAATTTTTAACCAAATATTTTTCCCCGGCTAAAACCACAAAGTTAAGACAAGACATATCTAATTTCTTGCAAACTGACACAGAGTCAGTTTATCAAGCTTGGAAAAGGTTAAAATCAATGTTAAGAAAATGTCCACACCACGATATTCCTGAACATATGCAATTGTATATTTTTTATCACGGGCTAAAACCCTCTTCTAGATATGTGATAGATATAGCTGCTGGAGGTTCAATAATGGAAAAAACAACAGAGGAAGCATTGCAATTGTTGAATGAAATTTCTGAGAATGTCATCCAATGGCCATCTGAGCGTATAATTATCAAGAAGGCCGCTACAGTATATCAGGTTGATGCTTTAAATACACTAACACAACAAATTATTTCTTTGGCACAAAAGTTTGAAACTTTTCAGGTGAATACACAACAACCAAGACAATCTGAGGCTTGTGACATGTGTGGAGGAAATCATCAGAACCATGAATGTCAAGCAACCAATCACAATGATGAACATGTCAATGTCATCGGTTACAAGCAGTATCCTTTTGGAAGTCCAATGGCACAGAAACATCTAGGATTTCAATGGAGCAATCAAATGGTGCAGAGAACTCTCAAAGCTTCCAGAAGCAACAAATACAGGGTCCACCCGGATACCAGAATCCAAACCATGGTCAATCAAACTTTAGACCTTATCAACAAGCAGAGCCCTATCAGCAAAGGCCTCAACAAGCTTATTCAAGTCTTGATGATCTTCTGTATAAATATATTAAGGTCACTAATGAAAAGAAGGAGAGCCAAAATTCATCCCTCAGAAATCAGGAAATACAGTTGAGCCAATTAGCAGCTCTTGTTTCAGAAAAGATTCAAGGTCTATTACCAAGCAATACAGAGAAAAACCCAAAAGAGCACCTTAAGGCCATCACCTTACGATCAGGTAAGGAGCTTGATGAACCCTATGCAGACCAGTCAGAATAACAGGTAAACAACGGTAAGAATATTGAAATACCCTTTGAACCATCTGAAAAGAATGAAGTCAAGAAAAAAGAAGAAAATAATATTGAAAAATTGACTCCTCTCCCTGTGAATATTCCCTTTCCACCAAAAATGAAAAGAGAAAAGCTTGACAACCAATTTACAAAATTTTTGGAGATTTTAAAATAAATTCACATCAATATTCCTTTTACTGATGCTTTGTTACGAATGCCTTCATATGCCAAATTTTTAAAGGAAATTTTGTCAAGTAAAAGAAAATTAGAAGAAGTTTCTGTGGTAATGCTTACGGAAAAATGCAGTGCTATACTTCAAAATAAGCTACCACAAAAAGTTGGTGATCCAGGCAGTTTTACAATTCCATGCACTTTGGGAGGAGTATATTTTGAAAAAGCACTTTGTGATTCTGGAGCTTCAATAAATTTAATGCCAGTGTCTATCTTTAAAAAGCTAGATCTTGGTGAAATAAAAGACACAAGTATTTCTCTTCAGTTTGCAGATCAAAGTACTAAGAAACCTAAGGGAATAATTGAAAATGTACTCGTAAGAGTAGATAAGTTTGTTTTCCCTTTAGATTTTATATTACTTGAAATGAAAGAATGTCCTAATGAACCAATAATTTTAGGTAGATCATTTCTTGCTACAGGAAGAGCAATTATAGATGTTCATCAAGGACAACTAATTTTAAGAGTTGATGAAGAAAGAGTCATATTTGATATGCAAAAGATACTAAGATATTCAGGAGATGAAACATCATCTTCATGTTTTTCAATTGACATGATTAGTTATCTTACAGATGAATTCAAAGATGATCAATTAATTCCAAATTCAATGGAAAGATGCTTGGTCAAATCAGGCACCACACATGACGATGATCCCACCATCGGAAGAGAAGCTGAAATATTGGACAAAGATTCAGAAGAAGAAGAGATGAAATCTGAACAAGTTCAATCAAAAATTGAACTCAAAACTCTCCCTTCTCATTTGAAATATGTTTATCTTGAGCAAGAATTATTTCCAGCAATTATTTCATCTTCTCTTACTGCAGAACAAGAAAATAGTTTGATTAAAGTATTGAAAGCACACAAAGGAGCCTTGGGGTGGACTGTAGAAGATATTAAAGGGATTAGTCCGGCTATTTGTACACACAGAATCCTCATGGAGAATAGCTACAATCCAATAGTCCAGCCGCAAAGAAAATTGAATCTAGCAATGCATGAAGTAGTAAAAAAAGAGATCGTAAAGCTGTTGGTAGCAGGTATTATATACCCCATTTCTGACAGCCCGTGGGTAAGTCCCGTTCAGGTAGTACCAAAGAAAGGAGGTATGAAAGTTATAAAAAATGAAAATAATGAGCTCATACCTACCAGGACTGTTACAGGATGGAGAGTCTGTATTGATTACAGACGTCTCAATGATATCACTAGAAAAGATCATTTTCCTTTGCCATTTATTGATCAAATGTTGGAAAGAATTGCAGGATATGGTTTTTACTGTTTTCTTGATGGCTACTCAGGATATAATCAGATACCAATCGCACCAGAAGATCAAGATAAGACAACCTTCACCCTCATGAAACATATGCCTATAGGAGAATCCCATTTGGTCTGTGCAACGCCCCTGCTGCATGTCGGCAATTTTTGCTAACATGACTGACAAATTTCTTGAAATTTTTATGGATGATTTTACACTATTTGGCAAAACATATAAGGATTGTCTTAACCATTTGACCTTAGTTCTTAAAAGATGTGAAGAAACAAACTTAGTTCTTAATTGGGAAAAATGTAATTTTATGGTTACGGAAGGAATTGTTTTAGGACATAAAATCACTGCTAAAGGGATAGAAGTTGATAAGGCAAAAAATAATCTTATAGCAGGATTACCCTCTCCTACAACTGTGAAAGGAATTAGAAGCTTTCTAGGTCATGCAGGTTTTTACAGACGATTCATAAAAGACTTCTCAAAGATTTCAAAACCGTTGACTAACCTCTTGATGAAAGACACTAAGTTTAATTTTTCAGGTAACTATGTGAAAGCATTTGAAACCCTTAAGGAAAAGTTATCAACTGCACCTGTAGTTGTGTCCCCCGATTAGAACTAACCTTTTGAGGTCATGTGTGATGCTAGTGATATAGCAGTTGGAGCTGTTTTAGGCCAAAGAAGGGATAAGATTTTTCATCCCATTTACTATGCTAGTAGGACATTGAATGAGACACAAATGAATTATGCCACGACAGAAAAAGAGTTACTAGCAGTAGTGTTTGCTTTTGATAAGTTTGGCTCCTATTTGATAGGAACCAAAGTCACTGTTTTTACTGATCATGCAGCTTTAAAATACCTCTTAGCTAAGAAAGATGCTCGACCCAGATTATTAAGATGGATTTTACTTCTGCAAGAATTTGACCTTGAGATAAAGGATAAAAAAGGGACAGAGAACCAAGTAGCTGACCATTTGTCTAGATTAGAAAACCCTCCCCTTGAGTTTAATGAGATAAAAGAAGAATTTCCCGATGAACATATTTTTTCAGTTGACATAATTGTGACTCGACCACCCTGGTTTGCAGATATCGCGAATTACTTGGTTGGAAAGTGGATACCGCAAGATTTCTCTTACCAGCAAAGAAAAAAGCTTATATCTGATGCAAAGTATTATCTGTGGGATGAACCTTACTTATTCAAAAATTGTGCAGATAATATCATTAGAAGGTGTGTACCTGATGAAGAGATGAATAAAATTCTATATCACTGTCATGATAGAGAAATTGGAGGACATTATGCAGAAAATTGAACAGCTTTTAAAGTTTTAGAAGCTGGATTCTTCTGGCCCACACTCTTTAAAGATGCCCGAGCATATGTAGCACAATGTGACAGGTGTCAGAAAACAGGTAATATCACCAAGAGAGATGAGATGCCACTGCAATCAATACAGGTATGTGAAATATTTGATGTTTGGGGAATAGATTTTATGGGTCCTTTTCCTTCTTCTCACTCTTTTGAATATATCCTTGTGGATGTGGATTATGTGTCAAGATGGGTTGAAGTCATCCCCACAAGGAAGAATGATGCTCGTACAGTGTGCAATTTTCTTAGAAAAAATATTTTTACTAGATTTGGCATGCCGCGAGTCATCATTAGTGATCAAGGAACTCATTTTATCAATAGGCAATTTTCTGCTTTACTGTCAAAATATAATGTGACTCACAAAACAGGAACACCATATCATGCTCAAACTCAAGGGCAAGTTGAGGTTTCCAATCGTGAGTTAAAAAGAATTCTTGAAAAATTGGTCGGAATCTCAAGAAAAGACTGGGCTTTAAAAGTAGATGATGCATTATGGGCGTACCGAACGACATTCAAAACGCCAATTGGAACATCTCCATATAGATTAGTCTTTGGAAAAGCTTGTCATTTGCCCGTAGAATTAGAACATAAAGCTTTTTGGGCATTGAAAACACTGAACTTTGATTTAACCTCCGCTGGTAAAAAGCGATTTATTCAGGTTAATGAATTGGAAGAACTGAGATTGGGAGCCTATGAAAATGCTAAATTTTTTTAAAGAAAAAACAAAAATATGGCATGACAAGTTGATCCGACCAAAGAGTTTCAAATTGGAGATCAGGTACTTCTTTACAATAGCCGACTCAGGTTATTCCCAGGAAAATTAAAATCCAGGTGGACGGGTCCTTACAATGTTATAGGTGTTACTCCATACGGGCAATTGAAATTCAGAAAAATGGAGGAGAAAAGTTTAAGGTAAATGGTCACAGGCTAAAATTATACTATGGAAGACATTTTGAACAACATCCATCGGTTACTTTGATAGACTGATGAATTCTGCAATTAATAAGTCGAGCTGACGACGTTAAACTCAGAACTAAGATACAAAACCCGTAGCCATTGAGGGAGAAGCAGTGGAGCCTCATAAGCCTAACATAGATTTCGGTAATTAAATGTTTAATCAATTGATCTGGTCAATATCCAGGTTATTGTACAACCAGAACATCTCATGAAAGCCTCTACAAAAACAAAGTCACCTGTGCAGGAGTAACTACATGGTGATCGGTATGCCTAAGTAACTGGTTGATTAACCATTTAATGAATCAATTCAAAATGTTGGCACAGGTAATTTGTTGGTTTATATTTAAACCAAGACCAAATAACTGATAAAGTCTTAAATTAGTCAGTCTATTACATATAAAAATATGTGTTGTCACACTTTAAATTTTTTCTTCTCTCTCCTATATATATTCATCTTTTAATTTTATTCTTAATTGCTTCTCTTGTACAATATTAAAGTTTTTACATATTTTTAAACATAATTTTTTTCATTTTGCCATATAACTTCCAAGTTTGTGATTTTATTTTTGTGAAGGCAAGAACGAGTATCTCCAAATTTGAGAAAGTGTTGGAATTGAGAAGCATTATTATCTCAACAGGTAGAATCAATAAAATTCTGCTAGAACTTGCCCCAAATGTCTATCAAAGCGAAATTCTAGACAACACTATTTTTAGAATGAAATTAGGCTTTCTTTGACACCCTTTTTAGCCTATTTATTTTTAAACACAAATATTTATATATTACCTTTTAGCACCCAACTTTGAGCCCAAAAAAAAAGAGGGATAAACCAACTTTTATTGATACACCATATTGGTTTACCTTACAAAAAGATTGATACTACTCCTTCCGGCTATAGTTGAGCAAAAATGATTATTAAAGCAAGCAATGAAGGAATACTTATGGAGTAAATGTTCTATTTCACTCTTTTTTAAAAAAAAAACAAAAAAAAAAAGAAGAATAGGAAAACAAGGTGTATATACCTGTAAAATCTATTAAGAGAAATGATGACTTAAGTGATATTAATTATGAAATTGGAGACCGGGACCTTTAGCCCAATCTCTAGAGTTATTTCTTGTGTTGAGTTGTACATAGTTACTTTGGTAAAATAATCGGCTCTCATAATAAAGCTGGATAGAACAAAGTCACTACAAATATATCCTTTTACTTTACCAGCATTAAGCCTATCATTACAAGCCTGAAAAGGTCCTAAAATAATTTTAGAAATTAGTGTTGATTCTACATTAGTGGAGACTGACATGAAGGGCCAGCCTATGGACAAAATTTGAGAAACTCGAAATTGTAATCATAATGTTATCAATCTCAAAAGGTTCATCAAAAGAGGAGTTGAAAGTTTTTGGCAAACAAAAGCAGAAGCAAAAACAAGGTATAGATTTGGCGACTTGAAAAACTTATAGGTTTTGAATTTTATGTGATATTTTATTTTTTTACTTTTCTACTCTACAAGAAACAACAATTATTAATAAAATTACTGCCTCGAGGACGAGCAAGGATTCAAGTGCGGGGGAGTTTGATGACTATAAAATATTCATATATTATATACTTAAAAATAAATTATTTTAAATAATATATATATATATATATATATATATATATATATATATATATATATAATATGTCAATTATCTGTATTTTCTAATAGTATTTTGCAGGAAATAAAAATATCTTGATAAAGCAAATAAAGGAATAAAAAGAGATCACGACGCATCATGGCAAAAGAACCACGAGGCATCATGGCAATAGAAGCGTGGCGCATCATGGCAAGAGAACCATGAGGCATCGTGGCACCTTATGAGATTTGATTTGTATATAAAGGATGTCATATTTGTGTTGAAAGGGGGAGGAGATGATACGTGCCTAATTAGCAAACTTTTCTCTAGCTTTGGTCTTTACTTCTCTCTTTATCTATTTCATTTTATCTTGTAGTCTTTGAATTTTCTAAGAGTGTTGATAGTATTTTAAGAATTTCTTTCTTTGTCAGATTTAAATACTTCATAATGGAGTAATCTCTTTTGTTGGGATAGTTGATGAAGCTCGATAGCGTTATAATATTAATCTCAATTTTACTACTTGCTTGACCTGAAACTTTCTAATTATATTTATATATTGTGCTGGAATATTAGTTTTAATTAATTATTATCACTTCTATCTATTTATTCTCCAAAGTTAGTTGTATGCCAATTTTGTAATTCTCACGAAGTAAAATTAATATATGATAACTATTGGGTAAAATAATAGAGTGAGAGTAATTCTTTTTAAGCTATCATTCCAAGTCCGTAATCTTGCTTACTTCCATTCTAATTCTCACGGAGGAGTTGTAGTTGGCAAGATTATTGATTTTTAGTAAAAATTAATCGCAAGAGGTTTTTGCTATCTTTTAGCACAATTCAGGCAAGAAAATTATTTTAGTTTAATCGTCACGAGTCATATATCAATTGATTTACATAACCTCGCTGAGTGTTATTAATTGATTATTTCTTAGTGAGCAAAATATAATTGTATTAGCAATAAATAGTTATTCCTAAGAGAAATACATGTAGAAGCTAAGATTTTATTATTATCACGATATCGAGTGAATTCAGTGATTCCCAACTCTTTTTAAACATAAATCATCCGAAAGTTATTTTGTTTCAACTTAAGCAATTTAAATTTTCAACAAACAAAACTTCATCTATCTGATTCTCTCAAATAGTAGTAAGAATATTTTAAGTTTGTAGCTAGAATCTCCAATCTCTGTGGGACGATGTCATAAACTATACTAGAATTTGACAAAGTACGAGTAGGAAAATCTTATACGCATTGGCCTCACTGGAGCTTTTGGACCACAGTGAGGTTGATGCCTTCAGTTCAGTGGCGGAGACCGAGGTAGTCCTGCAGGCGTCCGTAGGCCTTCGCTTCTCCTTCTATTTTTCCATTCTTATTTCAGAGACAGATTTGTATTTATCTTTTAGACCACTATTTGTAGTATTCGTAGATAGTCCGTGACATTGTGACACCAATTCTGGGTAGAGTTATATTTTGGGTTTCCGTATTAGTATTTAGTGATATTGTCAGATTTCATCTTTCGCATTTATTTTATTATTATAGTTATTCCATTGTTGATCGCCTGTTAAATTGAATGGTTAAAAGGGTTAAGAAAAAGATTAATGAATTTATATTACTCGGCCTGCCTAGCTTTCACGAGTAGGCGCCATCACGACTCCCGAGGGTGGGAAATCTAGGTCGTGATATCTATAAAGTCAACCCTCGGGCTCATGTACCCAGATTTCGAAAATTTTCGAAGATAAACTTTACCCATGACATTACTAACTCAAATATGTTATTTATTCCCAATTCCATGTCCAATTTCGTGGCCAAAATTCAAAAAAATACCAAATTATAGGTTTCTTTCAAAATATCACAATTTCTACAAAATTTCATGTATAAATCCGTATATAATTGATGTATTTAACTCACAATAAGTGGGAATGACTTACCTCACAATGGATGACAAAATATCCTTTTTAAGAACCCCAATAGTTTCTCAACAAAGTGAAAAATGAGTGAAATGGGCAAAAACCCTCACTTAAAACCATTATGCCCAAGCCAGTCCTTCATCGCAATCGAGAAGTCTAAACAACAGCCTCAATAATTTTCCTCTACGCATTCGCGGCCTCCTATTCGCATTCGCGAAACCTTCAGACCCCATGCCCTTCGTGTTCGCGGGCCTAGAGCCACGTTCGCAATGGCTTAACTGCTCCAGGACCAGCTCCCTTTTTCTTCTACACGTTTGCGACCTCCATGTTACGTTCGTGAAGATTGCCTTAGCTTCCCCTCCCCGTTCGCGACCACTGTGTCGTGTTCGCGATGAGAAAAAATCCAGCATCCTCAAAATCCTCCTTCGCAAACACGTGAATTCCTTTGTGTTCGCGAAGAACAAAACCAGACATCAGTAACTAGCAATAGCAAATCATCCCAACTTGGTCTGAAACTACTCCGTAACACACCGAGGCCCCCGGGACCCTGTTCAATCACACCAACTAGTTCCATAATATACCCGGGACCGCTCGAGGCCTCAAATCACATCAAACATCATCTAAACTATGAATCGACGATCGAAACCTTCCTTTAAACTTTCAAACTCTTAAACTCCGTCGAAGACATCCGAATTATATTTAAACATCAAAACCCGAATAACGCCAAATTTTATGTGCAAGTCACAAATCACAATATGAACCTATTCAAAGGATCGGAAATCAAACGGACATCGATAACTCCAAAGTTCGCTTCAAACCAAACTTAGAAAATACTAAAACCTTCAAAAATGCCAACTTTCTATAATAGGCACCGAAATGATCTCGAGCGGCCTGATACTCAACCTGAATATACACTCAAGTCCGATATCATCATACGAACCTATTGGAACCTTCAAATCTAGATTCCGAGGTCGTTTACTCAAAAGTGAAACCTTAGTCAACTCTTCCAACTTAAAGCTTCTGAATGTAGAATTTTCTATCATAATCAACTCTGAACTTCTCGAAATTTAATTTCGACCATAAGCACAAGTCATAAAATATGAAGTTATGCTACCCGAGGCCTTTAAACGTTGAATGATGCGCTAGAGCTCAAAACGGCCAGTCGGGTCGTTACATTCTCCCTCACTTAAACATATGTTCGTCTTTAAATGTGCCAAGAACTGCTCTAGAGTTGTCCAAAATCACCGTTTAACACCTCGTGCACCTACTCGTGCTAGCACTACCCATGTGAGCACATAAGCTCAAGCCAGACTGATGCCGCGCAGTTTTATTCATTGTGTTTATTCGTTTTATTGATTAAAGGCATATTAACTATTCTGGTCATCAATTCCTATTGTATTTATCGTATCTTGTACCCATTTTGCATGTCCCCTCCCAATAATACATGTTTAGCCTTTATTTGTTTTTATCTTGTACCTATATTGGTATCTACAGATGTTATTTACGTGGGTGTCTTATCATAGTCTCGTCACTACTTCGTTGAGGTTAGGCTCGACACTTACAGAGTATATGGGTTCGGTTGTACTCATACTACACTCTGCACATCTTGTGTAGATTTTGGTATTTGTCTCAATTGCCCGTGAGGTGCATTATCTCGGATCAGCTGACTTGGAGACTCAAGGTAGATCTGTTGGCGTCCGAAAACCTTGAAGTTCCCTTCCATTTTCCCTTATTTACTGCTGTTTTCATTCGAGACAGTTGTAGTTATTTTAGACTCTATTTGTAGAAATTCTAGAAGCTCGTGAATTGTGACTCCAGATCCGGGTTGTACTAGATATTATTGGTTGTAATGCTATTCCGCACCCAGTTTTAATTTCATTTTGGTTTGATTAGCTTTCTGTTTCTCCCAAACGCACACGCAAGTATACGCGGTCGCCAAGTAATAAAGTGACTAAAAGTCGGATGTCGATCCCACGAGGACTTGTGATTAACTATTAACTAAATTAGACTATCCTAATTATCTAAACAAGAATTAAACCTATAAGTATTTGATTCTAAACTAATTAAAACAAATAAAAACAAATAATGAACGTCGAATAGAGGAAGAGCACATTTTTATGTTATCAATGTGATGCAAACGATCTAGGGTTATGGGCTATCTAACATTCCTATTGTATTCTTCAGTTGAATTGACTAACTAATTTATCTAGTTTATTGGTTAATAGGGTTAATATTGCCCATAAGAATCTGTCGAGTTCTTACTCGCCTATTCAAGCTAACTTAATTCCTATATGTCTATGGAATTAGAACTAACAAGAACGCATTTATAATTCCTGTAAGTCAACCAAGAAAGGCAATTAAGTATATGTCTATCCTAACCGCGAATCCATTCCCCGATGCCCAAGTTCAAGAACTTGCTCTACTCAATCCTATATGCATTCTAGAATTCCCACTTTCGAGTTCAATTCTAGATTCTTAGATAGTATTCAATTAGTGATCAAGCAATCAAATAATTAAGCACAAGATAAAATAAATAACCCAATATGATAAACTAAGAAATCAAAATCAATATCCGAATAACAATAGTCATGAAAAAACCACAACCCTAGAATGTGAAGTTTAGCTCTACATAGATATGGTAGCAAAACAACAGATCATACAAAGGAACATAAAAGACTAAGTTTGGTAGAAGAAAAGATGAAACCCGGACTCCACGGTGGCTCTGTGCTCTCCCTAGGTCCTTGATGTGTCAAAAGTCCTCAAAATAACGTTTTTATATGTATTTATACTAAGTAGGGTTGGGCCCAGATGAAAATACCTTCTCCCACGCGAAATAGGACTCTGGCTCTATAAATTTTGTACAGCTGTGCCGCACCCTGCGTCACACCATGCGGCGCCTAGTGGAGATTATCAGCAGCCTTGCATTTTTCTTGTCAGGCCAGTTTTTACACTGATGCGCTGCACCCTGCGACGTCCCATGTGGCACGGCAATGCGAATTTGCAAATATTCAAAATATGAAAGTTATAGGCCTTTCAAATAGCTTTCCAACTATATATTGTGGAGCATAAACTAAGTTCTAAGTGAAAAGTTATATGTATTTTACTAGACAATGCGTTGTATGCCCGCTCGATTCTTCGTTTCGTTCTTAACTATCATCCGTTGATCCCCGAACACATTCCCGGCTTAATTCCTTGGGGTTTTACTTAGACTTCAAAGCTCCAAATCACTTAAATTCATTTCACAACGCCCACATAGATCGGAATCACTCCTACAAGGCATAAAACATATATTTAGTGCAAAACACTAGCGATTAAAGCTCAAACTCAATTAAAGTGCAGTAAATTAGAGTGTAATAAGCGACTAAAATACACAATTATTGCCGATCATCAACACCCCACACTTAAACCATTGCTCGTCCTCGAGTAATCAAACTACATTTTATATAGACACAACATTTTAAAACAATTCTCCTAGCTCATCACACCAAGAATATTTAAAATAGACTAAGTACAATAGTGTAACATCTTCACCTCAAGATTTAACTCACAAGTACCACGTATTATTCGCAACTCACCAACTTACTCTAACATAGAGGTCACTGACATTACCTTTCCTTCATGAATCAAGTGCCCTCACACAACAAAAGAGAGTAGTTCCACACACTAAATTTTAAGAATACTTAGGAACTCAGGGTAGAAAGAATTCACTCACTCTCAGAAATAACATTCATATGCCACAAAAGATGCACCATAGGCTTTTCTGTAGTGTATTACTCTACTAATCGAGCTCATTCAGTCTAGGATCAAGTAGGAATTTGTTTGGTTGTAATATAGGCCGCGGATCGAGTAGGATACATTTAGATATAAGAGTAACTACAACTCCCTAAGCACTTTACTACATACACTTTGATATTGAAAACCCCACAGTTATGTCAAACCATAACTCCACCTTCACATCAATATATATTAACTCCCCACTTCTTTAAGCACAATTACATCAAGAGTCACCACTATCACAGAATATTTTCACAGCAATACAACTATTTTTTTTCTTTCTTTTCTTTTTCTCTTTTCAAGTGGCTCTTACTTTTGTCAAAACAGTGCACCTTTCTCCTTATTTCGTTAGTTCTACTCAAAATCCAAACCAACCACCCCACACTTTAACTTTAAAAAAGTTCATAACAATTCAAGTGCTCATGAGAGGTGAAAATGTTCAAATAGATGGTTAATTCAAACAAATGGGTAGGGCTTGTAATGTGGTTGCCAAAGAAATAGGATTACTGGCTCAAAGGGGTTAACTATGATATATAACAATTAGGCGGGTAATATATATATATATATATATATATATATATATATATATATATATATATATATATATATATATATATATGGGATATGGAAAAAGGTCTATATCACTTCCAAGATTGAACAAAAGTACTATTTCGCTTTGCAAACACACGGGGCAAGTTCTAGACATCAAATGCAATGCACAAAATAATACAAATCCTTACACACACATGGCACATAACTCACTTAGGATTGGACTCATCAAGACACTCTAGTCAAAGAAGTTAAGCAAAGTTAAGATCATACAATTTAAGGTACTTATACAAGAGTTAAAAACTGAGCCTAAGCGTCACCACCAGAGTACTCACTATTCTCAAGGCATGACAAAGTTAAAAGATATTGCTTAAATTCAATTCTCAGCACAAGTTTTCCTAGTTCTAAAATAATAAAAACTAATTATACCCGGTTCAAACAAAACC
Source organism: Nicotiana tabacum (assembly GCF_000715075.1). Taxonomy (NCBI): domain Eukaryota; kingdom Viridiplantae; phylum Streptophyta; class Magnoliopsida; order Solanales; family Solanaceae; genus Nicotiana; species Nicotiana tabacum. Next base: position 16,242,154 of record NC_134085.1, read on the forward strand.
CTTAAAAAAGAACCGCGGCACAAAGAAAAACCAAGGGGGAATTACTACACTACCTACAAAGAAAATCTTGTTGTCCTTTTTCTTTAGACTTAAATCCCTCAAGAAAACTGTCTAGGAGATCCATCGTCAGGAAAAGTCCAATTTTTTTCGTTTTTAAAAAAAATAAAAAAATAATTCAATTAAACTAACACAACTAAAATAGCATAGAAAGTAACACAACTAAAATAGCATAGAAAGTCACTCAGACAATCTCCTCATCCCACACATAAAATTATGCAATGTCCTCAACGCACACTATAAATAATAAGAGGGTAAAAGAGACTCCTTGGTAGGCCAAAGGTAGAAGAATTAGCAGCTCACGGGATACTCAGACTTCTCCCAGGTATGATCCTTTGTGAGGGTACCCCACACTCCGTTTCAACCACCTGCTCGCTTTTGCACTCTTCCTATGGCTTTGCTCCCTATGCTCAAAATCCTACAAAATAAAACAACACTACAAAAATAATACAATAAGAATAAAAATCAAAAATAAAAGAAAGCAGTAAAGCTGGGTTGCCTCCCAACAAGCGCCTGATTTAACGTCGCGACATGACTTGAACCACTTTCTGCCTCCATCTCGAACTTATGAATTGCGCCCCAATTTGGCTTCAAGCTCTTTGCTATGCTCCGGGGCGGTGAGAAAAATTTAATTGGGCCAGGCAACCAATATCGCATTCTACACTTCTTGGCCTTCGGATGAGGTATGTAATTATGTCTCTCTGGCATGATAAATTCCAAAATGTAAGCATCTTGTTCCTCGTTCATTGGCTCCTCCAAAGGCTTAGATGACTCGATTTCTATGTCATCAACCAAACACAATGTTGAAAGATGCATGGAATGAGGACCAATGCATCCTACCTCTAGAATTGTATTACTATTTACATCCTCATATGTACACACATTAGAGTCTTCAAATATAATATTATCTACTTCTTCATATGACTCTAGAGTGATTTCCTCAACATGGACATTATTAATAAAAGTACGGTCGAATGATCGACTCTCCACTTTTATCTCCTCAATTTGGCGTATAAACTCATTTTCAGTTTCACACAACTCAGCACTATTTTATTGGGCGTTGGACGCATTAACCTTTGCAATCAATTCAGCTCCCAAGTCGTGAATAGCAGTGCCAAATTTTTAGATCTCTTGTCCTAGTTTAAATCTTCCTTCTATTAGGTCTTGTATCCCCTCTGTAATTTTCTCATGTTGAGCCTCATATATTTCCAATCTTTTAGCTTGTTCCACCAGCCAAGTTTGACTCAAAATCTCCTCTTTTTCAAAAGTTTCCTCTTGCTAGTACTCGCTCTTTTCATTCAATTCTTCCATATTAGCCTTCATTCTTGTGATTGATGCCCTCATTCTTTTCATATCTTTTTTGAGTTCATCATGTTACTCTGCTACTTGCCTCATAATATTCCTAATATATGCATCATGTTCCATATCTTGTACTTCATTGCCCCTATCAAACTCACAAACACTGTTAGAAAGATCATAATAAGGGCTTAGACATGGATGAAAAGAATTAGGACAACCATCCCAATGGCCTACTTGCCAAAAACTTATTGCTCCCAAACGCACACGCAAGTATACGCGGTCGTCAAGTAATAAAGTGACTAAAAGTCAGATGTCGATCCCACGAGGACTTGTGATTAACTATTAACTAAATTAGACTATCATAATTATATAAACAAGAATTAAACCTAGAAGTATTTGATTCTAAACTAATTAAAATAAATAAAAACAAATAATGAACGTCGAATAGAAGAAGAGCAGATTTTAATGTTATCAATGTGATGAAAACGATCTAGGGTTATGGGCTATCTAACATTCCTATTGTATTCTTCAGTTGAATTGACTAACTAATTTATCTAGTTTATTGGTTAATAGGGTTAATATTGCTCATAAGAATCTGTCGAGTTCTTACTCACCTATTCAAGATAACATAACTCTTATATGTTTATGGAATTAGAACTAACAAGAACGCATTTATAATTTCTGTAAATCAACAAAGCAAGACAATTAGGTATATGTCTATCCTAACTGCGAATCCATTCCCCGACGCCCAGGTTCAAGAACTTGGTCTACTCAATCCTATATGCAATCTAGAATTCTCACTTTCGAGTTCAATTCTAGATTCTTATATAGTATTCAATTGGTGATCAAGCAATCAAATAATTAAGCGTAACATTAAATAAATAATCCAATATGATAAACTAGGAAATCAAAATCAATATTTGAATAACAATAGTCATGAAAGAACCACAACCCTAGAACGTGAAGTTTAGCTCCACATAAACATGGTAGCAAAACAACAGATCATACAAACGAACATAAAAGACTAAGTTTGGTAGAAGAAAATATGAAACTCGGCCTCCACGGCGGCTCTGTGCTCTCCCTAGGTCCTTGATGTGTCAAAGATCCTCAAAATAACGTTTTTATATGTATTTATACCAAGTAGGGTTGGGCCCAGATGAAAACACCTTCTCCCGCGCGAAATAGGATTCTGGCTTGTAAATTTTGTACAGTCGTGCCGCACCCTGCGACGCACTATGCGGCGCGCTAGTGGAGATTATCAGCAGCCTTGCATTTTTCTTGTCAGGCCAGTTTTTACACTGCTGCGCCGCACCCTGTGGCGCGACAGTGAGAATTTACAAAAGTGCAAAATATGAAAGTTGTAGCCCTTTCAAATAGCTTTCCAACTATATATTGTGGAGCCCAAACGGAGTTATGAGCAAAATGTTATGTGCATTTTACTAGACAATGCGTTGTATGCCCGCTCGATTCTTCGTTTCGTTCTTAACTATCATCCATTGATCCCCGAACACGATCCCGGCTTAATTCCTTGGGCTTTTACTCAGATTTCAAAGCTCCATATCACTTGAATTAATTCCATAACGCCTACATATCAGAATCACTCCTACAAGGCATAAAACACATATTTAGTGCAAAACACTAGCGATTAAAGCTCAAACTCAATTAAAGTGCAGTAAATTAGTGTGTAATAAGAGATTAAAATACACAATTATAGCCTATCATCACTTTACGTATGAAAATTGATTAAAATTGGCATAAAGATCCTCTAACGTTAGCTTGCCCAACAAGTGAAATGTTAGGCGCCATCACGATCGTGACTATGGGAATTTCGGGTCGTGACAATATACATCCACTTTACAGCTTCTGGATGTTCTTTCTCAGGATTATCAAGAAACCTGCTATATTACCGACATCATAAGCAATATTAGGTCTGGTATATACCATTGCATACATTAAACACCCGAAGGCAGGGGAATATGGAATTTTAGCCATGCTTTCTTTTATCTTCCGAGCCACACGATACTTAATGACAAATTAACGAATGATAGAATGAATAGAAACTTTATTTGATAATAACTAAAATTAACAAATACTTAAGTACAATATCGAGAGATCATACTCAGTACATTATATGATGAATTCTTTTTAAAATACAGAAGGGCCACCAATAGAATCACTGCATGAAGAAACCAACGAGGGAGAAAAGCATAGAGGTTCCGATCAAAGCACCAGAAATCGGCAAAGAAAAACCAGCTCCAGCATCGGGCGATGGCGCCGGTGGCATACCAACTTCCTGTGCCGAGGCTGCTATGGCAGCGACCATGACGGCGAGAACGAATGCCTTGACAATGTTAACTTGCGCCATTTCTATAAAATTGAAGAAAGAATAAGTACTCAAATTGCTTTCAGAAGTTGATATTGAGTGCTAAAAGGCAATTTGAGCACTTGGATTGAAGTGGTGAAGTTTAGAATAAGATGTCTTTGATATATATAGGTAATGAATGAGAAATGAGTTTGAAGAAGACCAACTCAATTGCCGAGTAAATTGACCTGGTAATTAGATTCGGTGACCAAAAAAGATCATTATTAGTATAAGATGTGGTGCTAATAATAATTTGACCAGCTCATGTTCGGCGCCTCTAGGAATCTGCCAAAGATGCTGGAGCAGTGGTTGGCCTATCCATGTTATGGTATAATATAATGTCTGAACATGATTAAGTACATAATATTTAGGCCATGAACCAATGACTTCTAATTAGAGACTAGGTACACTATTTTTCTTTCTTTTCTGCTTTTAGCCTATTATATTTTGGATCTTTGGTTGGTTACGCGGATGGTACATTGAGGCTATTTAGCTTTGGGGGGGGGGGGGGGGGCAATTACATTTAATTTGTTTAACAAAGGAAATACATAAGAAAGGTACAGAGATACGAAGGACTAAGATAATAAATAAAGAAGGATGAAAGTTTCAAGAAATAAAAAAAATGAAGTATTCATAAGGAGTATTCATAAGGAGATACAACCGTCATTAAAATTGGTCATTGTGAAGCGTCATAATGGAACCGTCATTTTGTAACTGACGCAGACGCAGAAAAAACCCTAAAAAACACTAAGAAACTGTAGATCGAATCATAAGAAGCCACATGACATGGGCATTAAATGATTGTGACATACGCCGTATCGATTCTGAAGGAGGCATAATGATACTCGAGAAATGGCGACAAAGAATTTCCACCATAAAAACTTACCACTTTCCGAATATTCAATTGATAATATTCATGTTATATCCCATGTTTTCGTACATGAAAGTACACCATAAGTAAAAAGCTCGAAAATGAGATGTTACATCCCGCATTTCGTACGTTAAAGTTTCGTCGTAAGTTAATCGACGCAAGATCGGGAATGAGATTATTTTAAGGTTACAAATATTATGCTATTTCAAACAAGTAATAAGTAAATTCGTGAAGGTGAGAGGGTAAGCGAATCGAAGAAAATGAGTTTCGTCGAAAGTTGTCATTTTGAGATAAAATACGGCCCGGACTATAATACCCGGTATTTATGGAGTAGGACCCTACAAGGTACCACATTACCATGGTTGTAAGATGTATAAGGTATGTTAAAAGTGAGTAGTATTTTAAGTAATTTGAGATAATTCTTAATTATGTGGGTAATTGGTTAATTATTGAATTAGTGGGGGATTAACAAGTTAATTAAGAAAATGGGTAGATAATTATTGGATAGGCTTGATAAGCCCCCCCCCCCAAACGTGGAAGCACACTAGCCCAAATAGGTGACTCTTACTCCATTTAGCAAGGTGTAGGAAATTTGTTGGTTTAGTCATCTTTCAAGCAGGGCTGTTACACCTCATATTTTCGTACGTGGAAGTACGCCATAAGTAAATTGATATAAGATCGAAAATGAGATGTTACGCCCCGCAATTTCGCACGTTGAAGTTTCATCATAAGTTAATCGACGTAAGTTTGAGAATGAGATTTGTTTTGGGATTATAAGTATTACGCTATTTCAGACAAGTGATAAGTTAGTTCGTGAAGGTGAAAGGGTGAGCGAATCGAAGAAAATAAATTTTGTCGAAAATTAACATTTTGGAATAAAATACGGCCCGAGCTAAAATATCCTATATTTATGGACTAGTATCATACAAGGTACCACATGTCCATGATAGTAAAGCGTATAAAGTGTGTTAAAAATGAATAGTATTTTAAATAATTTAAGATAATTCTTAATTTTATGAATAATTAATTAATTACCGAGTAATGGGACATTACGTAATTACCTAATAAGTAGATAATAATTAATATTTCCCCCACCCCATGTGACAGCCACTATGTCTATGTACATATGACTCATACAATTAAGGAAAAGGTGGAAAAACATTATGGAATTCAAGATATAAGTGCTTAGTCATAAGGAATCCAAAACTTAAGTCTTCGAGGTTAAAATGCTTAGTGGTAATGTTGAAGACTTCAAGACAGAAGCCTTCATGATTCAAGTCTTTAAGTTATTAGAGAACCAAGGACGTTCATGTCCAAAAAAGCAAGAAACAGATATTATTTTCATAATTCAAAATACGTTAGGAACCGAAGCTAAAATTCAATTCATGACGGATTCCAACGAGAATTTGTTAGAATCGTACCAACGTAAAATATTGCGGTTCTAAAGGAGTACGGTGCAATCTTCTCCAAAAATATTATACGGAGTTTTTCCAATTTCAGATATTTTAAGGCTATCTCTTCTTTATTTTTGACATGTTCTATACGACTACGACACGAACGAAACCAAAAAATGCACAAATTTCATAAATGACTCTATTCATAGAAATACTAGAGATGTCGTTGTTCTTGATTCTCTATGTGTCATATTATTCTATCATCAGTTCATGGGTCTCAAAAATACGTAAGTTGGTAAAATTTATTTCATGATATTAATCAGAGGCATAATGGTCTTATGACGTACCGAGAGATTTTATTAACATATTTTCACATGCATTTTATGCATTTACATATGCACATTGACCCATGACCGGATGGAGTTATATACGCGTATATATATATATATATTAAATATTTTTCAAAAAATGCTTCACACGGAATATTCCAACGGGCAAAAATCGCTCGTATCCGCTCACTTTATCTTTGCACGAAAACTCTTTGTGTTTTCGGACAAAGAGGGGCAGCTGTGAGCACGTGATTTTTGCTTCATGGAGAATTACTCCCAAAAATTCAAAATAAAACAATTTTTCTTTGTGTGCAATTTTGAGAATTTTTGGATAATTATTTGTATTTGTCTGTGCATGTTTATTTATTAGATTAATAAAAAAATTCAAAATATGTCACATTTGCATTTAGGATTTAATTCTACAATTAGGAGCAATTAAGTTTGTTTTACAAGAACAAAAATCATAAAAATAATGTACGTTGTAGTTTTAGCATTTAATGTCCAAATTGTGTGATTTTATCGTAATTGCTATTTAATTGTGTGTTAATAGTTATTGAGAGTTAATTAGCACTTTTATAAATTAATTTAGTTATATAGGCTAATTTAGGATTTTTATAATTTAGTTTTATTTAAAGAAAAATAAAAGAAGAAAAGAAGCAATGGAAATAAGAAGAAAATCGGACTGGGCCACCTTTTAAATTAAATCAACTAGGCCCAAACCAAATAACCTCTTATCCAACCCATAAATCGACCCGACCCGGTCCGCCCCATAACCCCAAACAACCACCCCCCCTTTTCTTCCATTTTTCATTTTTTCTAAACCCCTAACCTAAAAAAACCCTAAACACCCGCCCCCTTCTTCTCCTTCTCCAAACAAACCCTCCCATGGCTGCCTACCCCTCCAGCTCCAACGACCCCCCCCCCCTCCATGGCTGCCCCTTCCTCCTTCATCTTCTTCGAACCCACCACCCTCCATGACTGTCTTCTTCTTCATCGTCGTCCAAACGACCACATCCATGGCTGCCCTCCCCGTCGTCCCCATCGTCCCTCACGTCCATCTCCAAATGACTACGTCCATGGCTTCCCTCCCCGGTGTCCCCATCGTCCCTCACTTCCAGCTCTAAACGACCAACCAGTCATCTTCAACTGTCTCCAGCCAGCCCGTCATGGCTGCTGCTGCTTCACCCCTTCATGGCTGCTGCTTCTTCACCCGTCGTCGTCCAGCTGATGACCAGCAACTCACCCATAACACACACAGTCATCTTCAACACCCTTACGACCTGCAGCTCCATCACACGCACACACACAGTCCGTCGACGAACCACCAAGTCGGCGACGAATACACTCAAAGAAAAGACGGACAAAAGCGACTGATATGGTTAGCCATCTCTCACTTTCGTTCTGCCATTCGAAAATCTCAGTTGCGATCGGTTCCCAAAAGCTGTTGAAGTCGAAAATTTGCAGTTGTTGACTGTCAAACTCGTTGTTGAGTTTAGTTCGATCCGGTTTCAATCATCGCTGAAGAGTCAAGTTTATTTCGTCGAGGTTCCCGGTCAGGTCTGTCCGAGTTTTTTGCTTCGTTAATGTGGTTCGAAAGCAGTCAAGTTCATATCCTTCTTGAGTTGGTATTTTCTGCATTGTGTTATATTTACTTCGCCTCAATTCCTGCTCTTATTGCCATTGACTGTTTGTATTATGATTTTGATTTAGTCTTGGGGTTTTGTGTTTCTTGCTTTTATTTGTTTTCTATCGTTGTAATTTGCTGGAATTGATATCTAAGAACTTCACTTGGATGATAATGATAGTAATAGTTTCCCTTGAATTGGCTTTCAACTATAATAATACTCAATAGGAGTAGTATATTGGAATTAGAAAGGAAAAAATAACTTGTTGTTATGACCTTCCAGATTTGCTCGAGTTTCTTGGAACATTAGCTTGAAGCTTTTGTTCGTTGTTTGCCTTTGCTGTACAACTCTGCTCAAAGAGTTTTATGTGTTCAATCACTTGGGAAAATCCATTTTTTGGCAACACTGAATGTCCATTTCCTTTTGCTTTTCATCTTGTTTTTTTTTTTTGGTTAAACTGATATCAATGAGCTGCGTGTTTCCATGATCGAACGTAGTGAGCAGCAGTACAAGTTCATGAATCTGTCGTTCCTCTTATTTGTTTCAATTATCTTGCCTCGTTCTATTTTCTATCTTTTCTTGGTTATGTTATGTTGTTTCTTTTCTTGTCGTTGTTCATCATTTCTTGCATATAAAATCAGTTTGTTTTCATCCAGTATGTTGACAGTGTTCATTTGTTTTGTTTAGGTTTAATCTAGAAGTGTGTTAGTTTAATCAATGAATCTTTATTTTGATGATATTTGGTCTGAATTAAGTTTCAAGCTTAAATTGTGATTTAAGTTTGATGAATCTTAATGTCATTGATTGGGAGTTAGTTTCATGTGTTTAAATCAATCGATTGTTAGGATTTCTCAATTAAGATTGGTTATAGCTGCTAAAGTTTGGTTAATTGACTTAGGAGGATTGAATATGGCTGATGGGGTAGAATGGTAATTTCAGTAGTTTCAGGGGAATTTTCGGGATTTTAAGTTTTAAAAAAATGATTAATTTGAGTGTTTTGTTGTTTCGACCCTACCCAAGTGTACGCGATCGACAAGTAATATAGTAGTAAGTAAAGTATCGTTCCCACGAGGAATTTTGATCAACTTATCGACTGATGTAGACTCAAACAATTATCAATTTATGCTATATTATTACAAAATATTTAAAGAACCAATTTACAACTTACTTAATAATTGCACAATAATTCAACACAAAATTACTACACCAATTTCACAATATGTTTATAACAATTTGGATAAATATATTCCCGGGTCATGGACTTGATAGAAATTATGCTACTATTTTAGCTTAAAATGGATTTATTGAATTATCCGGGTTATTGATTATAGGGTTAATAATATTCATAAGAATCTTTCGAGTTCTTATGCATCTATTCAAGTTAAACTAATACTTATATGTCTATGGTATTAATATTAACTCAAATACATTTACAAATCCTATTTCTCAACCAAGCAAGGCAATTAAGTATAGTTCTATCTTAATTGCGAATCTTTCACCCGATGCCCAGGATCCGGATCTTGCTCTATTTGATTCTAAATGCAATCAAGAATTTCCTTTTTCAAGTTTAACTCAAGATTCGTAAATAGTATTTTACTGTTAGCTACGCAGTAAAATAATTAACAGCAGAATCAAATAAACAACCCATAACAATAAATTCAAGATCTTCAATCTAAGCTTCAAATAACATAATTATCTAACATCCATGACCCAAGAATACTAGAGTTTTTAGCTACTCATAATCATACAAAAATCAACAATAAAAGTTTTAAACATAATATTAACAAGCAAATAGAAGAAAGTTTAGAAGAACTCTTTGAATCCTTGCTCCAAGATGTTGTTCTTCTTCTCCTTTCTTAGCTCCAAGATGAAGCTCCTCCTTCTTCTATGGCTTTTTCTCCCTCAAAATCTGATCTTCTTCTCAATAATGGAGCTTTACTTTATTTAAGTTGAGGGGATCCTCTCAGATTTCCCATTTTGCACTCAAATAATTGATTTCTCGGACTGGACTAGCGCGGGAGCGCATGACCCACGCTAATGGGGTTTCTTTCTGTCCAAATCACTGAACTAGCGCGGGAGCGCATGACCAGCGCTAGTGGGGTTTTCTCTTGTTAAGATGTTGCTGCTCAACTTTTCGTCATTTGACTCCATTTTTTACTTGATTACCATCATAAATCCTCATTTGTTTATTGAACACCTGTGAGACATTAAAGTCATGATTAGAGCCAATTTTTGCATTATTTGAACATTTACATTAGTAAACCATCCTTAAGTTGAGCTAAAACATAGGCTATATTAAACAATTTAGCCTATTATCAACACCCCACACTTAGCTTATTGCTATTCCTTGAGCAATCTACTATATTCTTTTTAGAGAATTCTTCACTCAACCATTTCCCCTCACGCATTACACCTAGAACATTGTACATACTTAACACCTAGCAGTGAACAATCCTAGCCTTAAAGTTGTCTCTCAAGTGCTATGTAATATTCAAACTTCCTCAACTTACTCTTCACAGAAGTCAAGATTTGCTTTTCTGTCACAAGTCATATGCCCTCACAATTACATCAACAAAAACTGAGGTCAATCTGCCACATTCAATTCATATATTCACATATATCAAGGAAATCACTCACTCTCACAAAAGAGGTCACATGCATGCAATTGGTACCATAAGCTTGCCCTTAATGTAAATCTCTACTAATGTAGGCTAGCTCAATCCAAAATCAATTAGGACTTTTTCATGGTTGTAATGTGGGCTAAGGGACGGGTAGGATGTATTTAGGAATAGTGACTCAACCCCTAAGCACTTTAACACATCACACGAGCAATTTTCAGCATAAATTCTTCAACCCACTTCTCATTTATACACAATATCATCCCACAAATACGCCCTTCTTCTTTAAGCACTATATTAATTCATTCCCACTAGCTAGAGCAAAACACAATGTAATTATCTCTCTTCTTTTTTTCTTGTCACTCAATTTCTGCTAGCGGTGTATTCGTTTACAACATAAGTGCGCCATTCATCCTTTTATTGGTTCCATCAAAAGTCACCCCACACTTATTTCCTTCTTACTTCTTTTAGCGCTCTTCTCACAATTAAAGTACTTTAAGAGGTAAAAGGATCAAAATACTGTCAATAACGAACAAAAGGGTATAGGCTTGTAATGCGGGTGCCAAACAAAAAGTCTGAAGGCTCAAAAGGGTTAACTAGGGACAATTTTTATTTGTAATAAGCAATTAAGCTCAAAAAGGTCAAAGAATGCCTAACATCATTTTTCAAACCGAGCATCACCTCAAATTTCGCTTCAACTCACATACCGAGCAAGTTCCAGACATAAGTACAATACATGGACTACACAAATACTCACCACACATGGCATATGACTCATTCCAGATCAGCTCATCAAGACACTCCATTACGAGCATTCAATTCAGTACAAACATACAAATTAAGGCACTTTCAGTGAGATTCAACAATTAAGACTAAGCGCGTTACATTCTTGGGTCTATTGTATTCAGGTGTGTTAACGCTATGGGTTCACTTTTCTATAGCTTATAACTCCTTATTTTAGTCTACAAAATAATAAATAAATAAAAAATACAAAAACAAAAATTAAAAATTACCTATGCCCGGTTCAAGATAAACCCTTGGAAAAGAACCGCGGCTTAAAGAAAATCCAAGGGGGGATTGCTACACTTCCTAAGACACAAATAGGCTATTTTTTTTTTTTGGTATTTTCTTAGACTAACTTCCCTCAAGAAATTTGTCTAAAGGATCCATCATCAGGAAGAGTCTACATATTTTCCCTCTGTGTAAAAAATTACTACACTAAAATTAAGTACTACAACTGAGCTAAGATTGCATAGAAAAGCACCCAAACAATCTCCTCACCCCACACTTAAAATTGTGCAATGTCCTCAATGCACATTGAGAATAACAAGAAGGTAAAAGAGACTCCCCGGTAGGCCAAAGGCCGAAGAATTAGCAGTTCACGGGATACTCAGACTTCTCCCAGGTATGATCCCTTGTGCGGGTACCTCACACTTAGTTTCAACCACCTGCTCGCTTTTGCACATGCCCATTGGCTTTGACTCCATATGCTCAAAATCCTACAAAATAAAACAACACTGCAAGAATATTACAATAAGAAAAAAAAAGTCAAAAATAAAAGAAAGCAGTAAAGCTGGGTTGCCTCCCAACAAGCGCCTAATTTAACGTCGCGGCACGACGTGAATCACTTTTTGCCTCCACCTCGAACTTATGAATTGAGCCCCCAATTTGGCTTCAAGTCTGCGGCTATGCTCAAGTGGTGGGGCCACAATGATAACTAAGCCAAGTAATAATTTTTTCATTCTGCACTTCTTGGACTTTAAATGAGGAATGTAATTTTTGCTTTTCGACACAACAAATTCAAGAATATAGGCACTTTCATCCTCACTCTTTGACTCCCCCATAGGCTCAGATGGCTCAATTACTATCTTACTATCTAAGCACAATGTGGAAAAATGATTGGAATGAGGTCTAATGCGCCATAACTCATGAATTTTACTACTATTTACATCCCCAGTTATACAAACACTCAATTCTCCCAAAGTAATGTTATCTACTCCCTCACATGACTCTAGAGCACTCTTCTCAATATTGGCATCCTCAAGAAAAACAGGGTCTAGTGATTGGTATTCTCGTTTTAGCTCCTTAATTTGGTCTAGAAGATTTTTTTCAGCTTCACATAACTCATTATTAAATTGTTGGGCGTTACATGCATCAACCTTTGCACTCAAATCTGCATCTAAGTTATGCAAAACCAAGCCAAAATTATCACTTCTTTGTGCAAGCTCATCTCTCTCCTTAGACCAATCTTTCATCACCGTTGTTAGTAAACAACGTCGTTTCGCATAACCCACTAATCGAGAATATCCGTCCCAATACCAACCCTTACTCCCATATTCAAATTCAGATGTCCAAAAGGTGAGGTCATGACTAGCCAAAAAATACGGGCCATAAAAATCTTTGATTAACCAAGCGTCTTCATCATTAACCTTACCTCTGTATATTTCATCCTCAGATGTCATCCTGAGAGAACTAGAAACATACTAAGAGAAAAATCAAATAGTTATAAAAATAACATATTTACAAAAAGAAAAGAAAATAAACTTGTAAAGATAATAATAAAAGTCTAACCCAGAAGAATAGTTAATGTCTAATTCCCCGGCAACGGCGCCAAAAACTTGTTGCGACCAAAACACTCACGCAAGTGTACGCGATCGACAAGTAATATAGTAGTAAGTAAAGTATCGTTCCCACGAGGAATTGTGATCAACTTATCGACTGATGTAGACTCAAACAATTATCAATTTATGCTATATTATTACAAAATATTTAAAGAACCAATTTACAACTTACTTAATAATTGCACAATAATTCAACACAAAATTACTACACCAATTTCACAATATGTTTATAACAATTTGGATAAATATATTCCCGGGTCATGGACTTGCTAGAAATTATGCTACTATTTTAGCTTAAAATGGATTTATTGAATTATCCGGGTTATTGATTATAGGGTTAATAATATTCATAAGAATCTTTCGAGTTCTTATGCATCTATTCAAGTTAAACTAATACCTATATGTCTATGGTATTAATATTAGCAAGAATGCATTTACAACTCCTATTTTTCAACCAAACAAGACAATTAAGTATAGTTCTATCTTAATTGCGAATCTTTCATCCGATGCCCAGGATCCGGATCTTGCTCTATTTGATTCTATATGCAATCAAGAATTTCCTTTTTCAAGTTTAACTCAAGATTCGTAAATAGTATTTTACTGTTAGCTACGCAATAAAATAATTAACAACAGAATCAAATAAACAACCCATAACAATAAATTCAAGATCTTCAATCTAAGCTTCAAATAACATAATTATCTAGCATCTATGACCCAAGAATACTAGAGTTTTTAGCTACTCATAATCATACAAAAATCAACAATAAAAGTTTTAAACATAATATTAACAAGCAAATAGAAGAAAGTTTAAAAGAACTCTTTAAATCCTTGCTCCAGGATATTGTTCTTCTTCTCCTTTCTTAGCTCCAAGATGAAGCTCCTCCTTCTTCTATGGCTTTTTCTCCCTCAAAATCTGATCTATTCTCTCAATAATGGAGCTTTACTTTATGTAAGTTGAGTGGATCCTCTCAGATTTCCCATTTTGCACTCAAATAATTGATTTCCCGGACTGGACTAGCGCGGGAGCGCATGACCCGCGCTAATGGGGTTTCTTTCTGTCCAAATCACTGAACTAGCGCGGGAGCGCATGACCAGCGCTAGTGGGGTTTTCTCTTGTTAAGATGTTGCTGCTCAACTTTTCGTCATTTGACTCCATTTTTCACTTGATTACCATCATAAATCCTCATTTGTTTATTGAACTCCTGTGAGACATTAAAGTCATGATTAGAGCCAATTTTTGCATTATTTGAACATTTACATTAGTAAATCATCCTTAAGTTGAGCTAAAACATAGGCTATATTAAACAATTTAGCCTATTATCAACACCCCACACTTAGCTTATTGCTAGTCCTTGAGCAATCTACTATATTCTTTTTAGAGAATTCTTCACTCAACCATTTCCCCTCACGCATTACACCTAGAACATTGTACATACTTAATACCTAGCAGTGAATAATCCTAGCCTTAAAGTTGTCTCTCAAGTGCTATGCAATATTCAAACTTCCTCAACTTACTCTTCACAGAAGTCAAGATTTGCTTTTCTGTCACAAGTCATATGCCCTCACAATTACATCAACAAAAACTGAGTTCAATCCCCCACATTCAATTCATATATTCACATATATCAAGGAAATCACTCACTCTCACAAAAGAGGTCACATGCATGCAATTGGTACCATTAGCTTGCCCTTAATGTAAATCTCTACTAATGTAGTCTAGCTCAATCCAAAATTAATTAGGACTTTTTCATGGTTGTAATGTGGGCTAAGGGACGGGTAGGATGAATTTCGGAATAGTGACTCAATCCCTAAGCACTTTAACACATCACACGAGCAATTTTCAGCATAAATTCTTCAACCCACTTCTCATTTATACACAATATCATCCCACAAATACGCCCTTCTTCTTTAAGCACTATATTAATTCATTCCCACTAGCTAGAGCAAAACACAATGTAATTATCTCTCTTCTTTTTTTCTTGTCACTCAATTTTTGCTAGTGGTGTATTCGTTTACAACATAAGTGCGCCTTTCATCCTTTTATTGGTTCCACTCAAAAGCCACCCCACACTTATTTCCTTCTTACTTCTTTTAGTGCTCTTCTCACAATTAAAGTGCTTTAAGAGGTTAAAGGATCAAAACACTGTCAATTAAGAACAAAAGGGTATAGGCTTGTAATGCGGGTGCCAAACAAAAAGTCTGAAGGCTCAAAAGGGTTAACTAGGGACAATTTTTATTTGTAATAAGCAATTAAGCTTAAAAAGGTCAAAGAAAGCCTAACATCATTTTTCAAACCGAGCATCACCTCAAATTTCGCTTCAACTCACATACCGAGCAAGTTCTAGACACAAATACAATACATGGACTACACAAATACTCACCACACATGGCATATGACTCATTCCAGATCAGCTCATCAAGACACTCCATTACGAGCATTCAATTCAGTACAAACATACAAATTAAGGCACTTTCAGTGAGATTCAACAATTAAGACTAAGCGCGTTACATTCTAGGGTCTATTGTGTTCAGGTGTGTTAACGTTATGGGTTCACTTTTCTATAGCTTATAACTCCTTATTTTAGTCTACAAAATAATAAATAAATAAAAAATACAAAAACAAAAATTAAAAATTACCTATGCCCGGTTCAAGATAAACCCTTGGAAAAGAACCGCGGCTTAAAGAAAATCCAAGGGGGGATTGCTACACTTCCTAAGACACAAATAGGCTATTTTTTTTTTTTGGTATTTTCTTAGACTAACTTCCCTCAAGAAATTTGTCTAAAGGATCCATCATCAGGAAGAGTCTACATATTTTCCCTCTGTGTAAAAAATTACTTCACTAAAATTAAGTACTACAATTGAGCTAAGATAGCATAGAAAAGCACCCAAACAATCTCCTCACCCCACACTTAAAATTGTGCAATGTCCTCAATGCACATTGAGAATAACAAGAAGGTAAAAGAGACTCCCTGGTAGGCCAAAGGCCGAAGAATTAGCAGTTCACGGGATACTCAGACTTCTCCCAGGTATGATCCCTTGTGCGGGTACCTCACACTTAGTTTCAACCACCTGCTCGCTTTTGCACATGCCCATTGGCTTTGACTCCATATGCTCAAAATCCTACAAAATAAAACAACACTGCAAGAATATTACAATAAGAAAAAAAGTCAAAAATAAAAGAAAGCAGTAAAGCTGGGTTGCCTCCCAACAAGCGCCTAATTTAACGTCGCGGCACGACGTGAATCACTTTTTGCCTCCACCTCGAACTTATGAATTGAGCCCCCAATTTGGCTTCAAGTCTGCGGCTATGCTCAAGTGGTGGGACCACAATGATAACCAAGCCAAGTAATAATTTTTTCATTCTGCACTTCTTGGCCTTTAAATGGGGAATGTAATTTTTGCTTTTCGACACAACAAATTCAAGAATATATGCACTTTCATCCTCACTCTTTGACTCCCCCATAGGCTCAAATGGCTCAATTACTATCTTACTATCTAAGCACAATGTGGAAAAATGATTGGAATGAGGTCTAATGCGCCATAACTCATGAATTTTACTACTATTTACATCCCCAGTTATACAAACACTCAATTCTCCCTGAGAGTCTAGGTTGGATTTTTAACATTAAAAAGTTCAGTAATTTGAGAAACTAGTACTGTTACGATTACAATTGGTTCTTCCTGAGTTTGCTATTGGTTATTGGCTATTGTTTTCATTGGTGGTTATTGTTTAGTCTTTTACAAACTTTTGGGGCTGTTCTTTCGAGCTTGTTTGGTTCTCTTCAAATTTTTCTGAGCCTCGAATTTGGTTTGAACTGCTGTTGTTGGGTTGCTGTTGTTTTGTTGTGTTACTACTGTTGCTGACTGCTCCTTCATCTTCTTGTATTTTCATTATCCATGTACATGTTCTGAAGCTCTCAAATTTAATGGAAAGGCAATAAAGAGTTGTTGGAATGGATTTCTGAATGTCTCATGTTTCTTTGTGTTTAAATTAATGTATAAGCAATAGTTCACTTGATATCGCATCGCATATATTAGAATGACTTTGGAATGCATAAACTGGACTATTGAATCTATTTCTACAAACATGTGAATATCAATTATAATTAATCTTAGTTGGTGATTACTAGTTATGAAATATATTGTATTTAATTCTTTTGTTCAGTAGTCGCGAAACAGTTTCAAAAAGGTTTATGTCACGAAGCAGGTTCAAATAGTTTATGGAAATCAGCATGTTGGTTTAATAGGTCTAATTCTGAAATCGCGAGGTCACTTGAGTAAATAACATCATTTAAAACCGCAATGTAAATAATGTTAGTAACTAATGTTAGTTCTCGAATGTTAGTGATTAATGTTAGCTTGATGTCAGTTTTAAGCATTGATGCATTTTTCAACAAACCGTAAAAAAGAAAAAAAATGGCTTTGTATTTCACATAGATTAACTCTAATAATCCAATTCATATAATAAAGCTAAAGTTGAACGGGATCGAAATGGTAGCTGGTTTGTTAATATTTACAACGGCAGGCGGCAGATCTTAAGTTAGGTAGCGGGTTCAAACTAGAAGGTGTTTCCTTTTGTTTAGACCCAGATTTGAATTTGAAGCCCGAACTTTTAATGCTAATTGATTAGGATTTTTCTTTATTCTTAGAGACCAATAAATAGGAAATCATAGTCGCTTTAGGATATCCTTGAATAAAAAATGAGATGAGCCTCGCCGAATAAAAAATACAAAATTGTGGGGCCCTCAATAAATATTTGTTTTAAAATACTTAGACTTAGGGACGGGCCGTTTAGCCAATTTCACGGCTCTACCCAAAATAATGATACGCTAGTCACTTTAGGCGCTTATTTAATAATGTTATATTCTTAAATTCGGGTTCACATTTATGTGACCCAAATCCAAATCTCAACGAAGTCAAAATGTGTCGCTAATCACGGGTACATTGATTGTGACGTGGTTCGAGATGCATTTCCACGATGTTGCAAATTCCTTTTAAAAATAATGAATGAGACGAGCCTCGACAAACAAAAGTACACAAGCTGCGGGGCCCTCTATACGTGTTGGTAAAATTACTTAGACTTCGGGATGGACTGTTTAGCAAAATTTCACGGCCCTACCCAAAATAATGATACGCTAGTCGCTTTAGGCGTGTATTTAATAATGTTATCTTCTTAAACTCGGGTGCACATTTCTGTGACCCAAATCCAAATCTCAACAGAGTTGAAATATGTCAATAACCACGGGTGCATTGATGTGACGTGGTTCGAGATGTATTTTTACGATATTGCAATTCTCGGTAAAAGTAATAATAATAAAAGTGGTACACAGTTAAAATTTGCACATAGATCCAACATGTATTAAAAATCAGATAAATAAGCCGAATATGACAGTTGAGCGACCGTGCTAGAACCACGGAACTCGGGAATGCCTAATACCTTCTCCCGGATTAACAGAATTCCTTATCCAGATTTCTGGTGCGCAGACTGTTAAACAGAGTCATTCTTTTCCTCGATTCGGGATTCAACCGGTGACTTGGGACACCACAAATCTCCCAAGTGGCGACTCTGAATCTTTAAATAAAATCCCATTTCGATTGTCCTTTAATTGGAAAAACTCCCTTCCGCGTCCCTTCACGGCGGCGCGGGTGAAAAAGGAGGTGTGACAGCTCTGGCGACTTTGCTGGGGATCGAACCCAGAATCTCTGGTTCAGGGTTCATAATTCGAGCTTAGATGAATTGTTATCATTTGGCTTTATTTATTATCTGATTTTATTACGTGTTTTAGCCTAAATGTGCAAAATGTTGCTCTTACCGCTTTGATATTATCTGAACTGTATATATAAACTGCTACGAAATCCCTCTCTTCTCTCTCTTGAGGAGTGCACACAGGTCGTGACTTCTTTCTGTTAATGTCATATCCCAAAATAGAACGAGGATTCAGAGGAGTTGCAAAACCGGATGATCTTTTGGTTACCGGTACGCAGTTCCCATCCTAGGCTCGAATTGTCCGCTCGGGTAAGCCATGTCTAGAACAAACACCTAGGATAAACCTAGTATAACAAAACCTCATGCCGGATCCCTAGTAGGAACGCTTGTTTGCATCATGTGCACTTGACTTAGGGGACTTAATGCAGGGGTTGGTTCCGTCTAGGACAAGCGACCTGAAATGAAAAAAGACCATCCTGCTGCATCATGTTTGTTTTACGCATTTATTTGCTGCAAACTTGCATGCTGACTGGCTTCTGAAATACGTTTAGGGATGCAAACGTGCATGCAAACTTGCATGCTGACTGGTTGATTTTCACAGGATGTGAAATACGTACGCAGCCCTCATCGGGTCCAACCTCCCCTTTTGCAAAAATAGCCAAAACAAAATTGTCAAAAATTTTAATCTTTCGTCATAGATAAGTCGGGTGATCCCATTCTTGTAAAAATAGTTGAATGTCCCTAAAAGGACGTCAGAAGGCTGTTTTTGCGAAAATAACCACTTTTGGTCTTTTTCAAAGTTTTGTCCGGTTGGTAAAACACAGCCTTTAAATCTTCTTCGAAGTGCTGAAAGGCCGTATTGACAAGACCGGAGTTTTATTTAAATGTGTGTCAATTTTAGTTTATTCTTTCTTTGAGTCCAATGAGTGTTAATCACCCCAAACAAACATACAGAATGAGCCCGAGTCTAAGTTTGACGGTAACAGTTAGGAGCAAGATCCCTTTGGAGTTGCGCTTGTGGTGGGAGGATTTGGAAAAGTCAGAGCGAGATAAGATCAAACTACATCTGGGAGGTCTCACCAGTTTGTTGAACGTCAGACCCAGATATGACATTATAAAAGCTTTGGTTACATTTTGGGACCCAGCCCACAACGTATTCCACTTCTTGGATTTTGAACTCACCCCAACCTTAGAAGAGGTAGCAGGTTATATGGACATTATTGAGGGGCTAAGGCACAAATATCTGATTTCTCCAAGAGCCGTCAATTCGCACAAGTTCATGGATCTGCTGAAGATAAGCAAGGGAGTACCGTACTCTGAATTGGATAGGGGTTTTTCTACTCTGCAGTTCATATCCCAGAGGTATAGGCATATAGGAGGGTTCGATAATCTGGAAAGTGGGATTTGCAGTAGAGGGAATCGGACAAAATGGGATGAACATAGGCGGTTCGCCTTCATGGTAGCATTCTTGGGCATTGTGGTGTTTCCTCAGAAAGACAAAAATATTGATTTGAAGGTGGCTGGAGTCGTCAAGGTCCTGATTACCAATGACAAAAGCACGTTTGCCCCTATGATAGTGTCCGAGATATACCGAGATCTCACAGCCTGTACAACCGGGGCAGACTTTTTCGAGGGATGCAATTTGTTATTGTAAATATGGAATATCGAGCACTTGTGTCATCATCCTCAGTATATAAGCTATAGATCTACAAACGAAGGTTGCATTGAAGAATATAACACAAGGATTTCAGGGCTCAAATTGCCAGAAGGGTCTGAAGACTGGGTATCTTGCCTTCGCGCCATCATTGCAGCACAAATAGGGTGGACATTGGGTTGGCTTCTTGTTGAAGAAATTGTGTACATGCCCGCCACGGGTCCTTACTTCCTCTTCATGGGACTCCGAGGCATTCAACCTTATGCGCCTTACCGAGTGATGAGACAGTTAGGGAGGTGTCAGGTGGTACACCCAGATGAAGATCTTTGTGTTTATGCAATCGAGGTTAGCACCAACGTCCAATTTCATGAAGAAACCATTCGTTCTATATGGAATGAATGCCAGTATTTAACGGTAAATACTCGAGTGCGCGACCTATCCAGAGGCGAAGTCTCACCTACTTATATCACCTGGTACAAGAAGAGAGACGTTGTAAGGGACGAGCCAGAACGGCCAGCCAAAAAACCTCACATTCAAGAGTTCATTGAGGCGTCACAAGAACCATGGGACTGGTTGGCCAAAGAGCGCGAATACCGGGCCGAAGTAGGCAAGCTGAAACAACAGATCGAGGATCTGAAATTTGAGAACAAGGTGCAAGTTGCTGCCGATGAAGGAGAGAAGAACAAGTTAGCCCAAGAAAATGAGGCTCTCAAGGCTCAGATCCGACAAATGAGGATAGATGCTGACAATCAGCAAAAGAGTCGATCGGATGAAAGATTGATTAACGGACTAAAGAAGGATATCATTCAGCGCCGGGATGACCGGAAGAAATCTGAGGGTGCCGTAGCACAGCTCTGGGCACAATGGGCAAAAAGAACAAAAGAGCGCACACAGTACTTGCAGCAGGTGAAGAAGGAATATGAAAAAACCATCGGCAAACTAAAAGAAAAAATGACCACCCTTGAGGACAAGGTAGCTAAGCAAGCTAAAGCTTATGAAATCGAAAGTGGACACTGTTACGATTTACTGGCTCGAATGGAAGATGAAATACGACAGTTGCAAAGGCAGCATCTACGGGATTCTCAGGTTTTGGGGGTTGTAGTGATCATATAAGGCACCTGCTTATAGAGAAAGGTCGAACCAGGAACAAGATTGGGACTATCTCCCATGCCATTATTAGGAGATGCCGAATGTGTGAAGACATGACCCGCACTACCTTCATGACAACAATAATGATTTTCGTCAAGCGAACAATGTACGAACTGGAGCAACTTGAAAGGGATCTCTCAAGTAAGCCTGCGTCAAGGCTGAACGATGCCTCGTAGGCACCAACTTTTGGAGCTTTAATGTATTCATGAGTTCAAGTCAGTGTTTTGTTTTTACAGTCTGTTGTCTGTCTGTATATTCTCTTTTGCATCAAAATGTGTCAGTAGTTTTTTTTAGTCCGTAATTGGTTTTACTTCAGGCTTGTTCTCCTTTCCAAAAATGTTTAGTTTGTATTATAATGAAAAATTCCCAAAATTTGCTTTCACATTTATGTGGCAGAACTATGCCCGGTCTGATTCATGCAGGGACATGATACGTAGGCAATCCACATAAGATTCGATCACCATCAAAAAAGAAAAATATATAGAAAAGAGAAAAAAAATAAAAAAAAGGAAGGCGTTCAAAAGGAGCACAATTATAAGAAGCCGGAATGACGCACGTAACTGAAGCAAATGCATGATAGAAAGGGTTAACTGCCTAGTTGCATTGCATCCTCAATGTGTGCTTTTCCTATCTATTAAAAACCCTAACACTAACCTGTTGCTCTCATTTTGGTTCCTTTTCAATCTTCAGAAAGGTGGTTGGTTGTGGTCCTGAAAGTAATGCTTCCCTGCAACACAAAAGGCAAAAGACAATGGCAGAGAACAACAGAACTGAGTGGGTTGGTACCGATGCCCGAAAACGATTGGTTGAACAGGACTACGGGTTGGTAGAAGAGGTAAAAATGTTGAGACAGCATGTGGCAGACATGTATCGGGCATGGATGACTGGGAAAGCGCCACCCCCGCCACCGCCTAGGTTCCCGAACTATGTCCTTACCCAAGCACCTAACACAATAACGGATGATCCCCCATACTCTCCATATCTACCCACTTATAACAGCTTTCCCAGCCACCCGAGTAGCTCCATCACTCGTCATCCAACTATATTCTCCCAACGCTACTCCCCTCCCCAACGCTACTTCTCTCCACAGGACTCCCAAAAACATGCTTCACTTTCCCAGTACCCAGCTCCACAAAATGCCTATCCACCCTCACAAGCCTACCAAAAGCACTCTGGATTAGGTTTCTGACCCAATCAAGCATTTAAGAATGAGAGGTTGCTGAAAAAAGAAAAGGCTTTCACCTCTATTGGAGGATCATATGCCGGTTTGTTCCAAAAGTTGAAGCAATTGGACATGTTGAAGCCGATTCAGATAAAAATGCCAAACCCTCTGTCAAAGAAGCTTGATTTTTCTCGAAGGTGCGCATATTGCTCAGATG
This sequence comes from Nicotiana tabacum, assembly GCF_000715075.1. Lineage (NCBI taxonomy): Eukaryota > Viridiplantae > Streptophyta > Magnoliopsida > Solanales > Solanaceae > Nicotiana > Nicotiana tabacum. The sequence goes on from NC_134085.1 coordinate 16,265,222, forward strand.
CCCCGGGGCATGACACAGAGAAGTGTTGGAAGCTGAAGAAAGCATCAGAAGCTTATTGATGCAGGTGACATTGTCATGCAAAATCTAGATGCAACAGACACTAGCCAAAGTTCGTCGCCTATGGGTAATGAGATGCATATGTTAAATATGACTTGTTTTGAAAAGAAATATGAGAAGTCTTCTGAAATCCTTGGAGGTCCGCGCGTTGCGGAGTTTTCAGTGTTGTCAGAGGTTGCTCTTAAGAACGAGCCCGCAAAGGGAACCCAAAAGAAATGTGCTAAGAACAATGAGATGGAAGTTGGTGGAGGTCCCAGTAATGTTGATGCCGAATTCAGTGGCTAAGATGCCGAGCTTGGCAATTGGAAAGATGCTCCTTTATTGGTTGGTCAGGGAGGAGTTTCAAAGATGGAGTAATGTTGTAATCCAAACATTGTCTTGTGTCAAACCCTCTTATCCTTCCATTTTTGTCATAGTGGTTTGTTTAGTGTGGTCTAGGGTTGTTTTAGGGTTTGTTCCAAGGTTGTACCCCAGTTGTTTTACTTGTTTCATTATACAAACCGTTTCACCGCTTGTCTCATGCAAATTCCGGTCTTTTCTTACCTCCAGTCATCTTCTTTGTTTAGTTCTTTTTATCCTTTTGTTTTATCCTTGTTCAATGCCAATTCTAGTGACATGACATGCACGCACAATTTGGGCCTAATCTTAAGAGTTAATTATAAAGCCATTGCAGGATGATCGGGACACTTAAGGGAAATTGGAACAGCTTGAGATCCTTTGAAGCCCGAGCCACGTGAAACTGGGGCAAGTAAAACATAAAGAAAAACCATAAAAGCAAGTTAGCCATATTGACAAGGGGGGCGTCCATGGTAACGAAAGTGAGAGTATTGCCCAACGGTGCTTTAAAAATGACAAATGAAAAGGCGAATGTGTGGATATGGTTATCAAGTCCGGCACAATCAGAAGATGTCACGAATATTTAATTGTGTTGTTTGTGCTTGGCGTGTTTTGAATATTGGAATGACGAAGGCATTTTATTCTGCTATCTAAACACTATATCCTTCGTTAACCCTTTTGAGCCTTATTGGTTTTAGCCTTATTGGTTTTCTTTCGTACCCCTCATTCGGAATCAGTAGCAAAGACTAGAAAACACAAGCATGGAAGATAAAGAAAAAAAAGGAAAAGAAAACAACAGAAAAAACAAAACAGCAAAAGAGAAAGGAGAAAGGAGAAATGAGCAAAAGAGAAAGAAAATAAAAGAAAAGAAAATAATAAATAAGTGGAAAGGAAAACAAAAAAGGAATTGGGAACTACGTTTGACCTGATTCCTCAAAGAGGATACATAGGCGCTTCACGGCTTGGTCATAGTGTAACCAAAAATCAAAGATCCCCAAGCAAGAAACTGGGGCAGAAGTTGTGTTTGATGTAAAGAAATCTGGTTCTGAAGGTTGTAAATTTTGAACCCAAATTGATTCGTTTTGAGCCGCTAGTACCCTTTCTTTCTAGCCCTATCCAAAACCCCACGTTGCGGTCCAAAGAAAGACCTTTTGACTAGTCTTCGAAAGATGCCAAGTCATGCAAACGGAGGTCGAGAATAACACTTTGATCCCCGGCAGAAATGTAATAAAATGAGAGAATCTTATCGGTGAAAACCTTCACGGGCACCTTGAGGCGGCTATAAGTTGAGAGAAAAACCAAAATGAGAGAGGCTTGATAGTGAAAACCCTTCGGGCACTACAAGTCGAATAAAGATTGAGAATCATACAGGAAAGCACCAGACGAAGATTGTGAAAGGAGATTAACGATGGAGGATAGGCCACGTGTGCATGTCATGGCCAATAGAGTTGGTATCCACATCTGATAGGTTTTACTTTGTAGTTTTCTTGTTAGGAGTCATCTCTTTCTTTTGCCTTTTACTCTGTTCCTTTTACCGTTGTCATTTCCTCTTCTTGAGTCTCTTTGGTCAGAACAAGCGAGAAATGATTTCAAAATTTGCCATCAGCTTTCCAATTATGCAAAACGAGATCTGACTAGTACATCAAAGTGGTATAAGTCAGGAAAGAACAAGCGCAATGAGCTGGTAATAGTCAACGTGCTTTGAGGTTCGCGCAAAATACCCAAGATTGGTCCATATCAATTCAGGGACAGTGCAACAAAAAGAGGGCCAGGGGGATTGAACCGAGGGTATATTCGATAATGAGATTGACAAAAGGATGGACCAGTGTCAAGAAGGATATCCCCAGTAGAAATCAAGGGTTATAAGGCCAAGGCCAGCGGAAAATCAAGAAAGAACAACGCGGAAAGCAATGGACATAATTGGGAAATTCATAGGAGACTCAAAAGTTGGGGAAATGCCAGTTCACGGATAGTACCGCAAAAGAAGATATTGGGTATGCACCGGATAAAGGTATTTCAGTAACACAGACGATGGAGGGAGTGGTTAATCAATGAACATGCAAGATCATCAAGTGAAATCAGCTGTCATGAAAATACATGAGGTCAGATAAGGAGACTGGGAAAATGGTTAAGAGGTTTGTGAATAAGGAATCGTCAAGAAGGTCGGAAGGTATCAACCAAGCTTCAAGGTCAGACAACGCATAGATGGGAAAATGGTTGATAGCATTCCTGGCAGGAGTATCACAACCAACCACCACATTTTAAACTGACCAAATTTTCTTTGATTTGAAGCAGGGACAGGGAATGTTATTGATGACGGAAAGATGCGTCACAAGAAAGATTGTCAAACTGGGGCAGAAAACTTTCGTTCATTTCGAAAATTTTCGGGAAGTCTAACACAAGCTTGGTGAAAAGCGGTATCCCAGCAGTTTTTCGGGAGAAGGCAAAACAAATTTTAAAGAAAGCAATGTCAGGAGGAAGATAACACGAGTTTTAAGGGAGGTAGTCTTCAAAGGAAGAAGATAACAAAAAAAATAATAATAATAATAATAATAATAATAAAGAAAAATTTTTAAGAGAAAAGAGAAAAAGAGGAAGACCAGTTTTGCAAAAGGAAACGGTTTGCAGAGGAATGAAATATCAGTCTTAAAGGAAGTAATCTTTGAAGGAGTAAGATAACATATTTTTGAAAAAATGTTATCCCCAGCAGTTCGCAGAGAAGACAGTACACGTTGTGAGGGAAGTGGTTTTGAAGAAAGATAATTCAAGTTAGAAGGAAAATGGTTCAGGAGGTAAGGGGAAACAAAGGCGCTTCATTTTCGAAGTTGTTGTTGAGGTCAGGAGCCCCACCTGAAGAACGGAATAGCGATTTATTTTTCGAAGTTGTTGTTGAAGTCAGGAGCCCCGCCTGAAGAACGGAATGGCGATTTATTTTTCGAAGTTGTTGTTGAGGTCAGGAGCCTCGCCTGAAGAACGGAATGAAGATTTATTTTTCGAAGTTGTTGTTAAGGTCAGGAGCCCCGCCTGAAGAACGGAATGACGATTTATTTTTGAAGTTGTTGTTGAAGTCTCGCCTGCCTGAAGAACGGAATGACGATTTATTTTTCGAAGTTGTTGTTGAGGTCAGGAGCCCCGCCTGAAGAACGGAATGACGATTTATTTTTCGGAGTCGTTGTTAAGGTCAGGAGCCCCGCCTGAAGAACAGAATGACGATTTATTTTTCGAAGTTGTTGTTGAGGTCAAGAGCCCCGCCTGAAGAACGGAATGGCGATTTAGTTTTCGAAGTTGTTGTTAAAATCAGGAGCCCCGCCTGAAGAACGGAATGGCGATTTATTTTCGAAGTTGTTGTTGAAGTCTCGCCCGCCTGAAGAACAGAATGGCGATTTATTTTTAGAAGTTGTTGTTGAGGTCAGGAGCCCCGCCTGAAGAACGGAATGGCGATTTATTTTTCGGAGTCATTGTTGAGGTCAGGAGCCCCGCCTAAAGAACGGAATGGAGATTTATTTTTCGAAGTTGTTGTTGAGGTCAGGAGCCCCGCCTGAAGAACGGAATGGCAATTTATTTTTCGAAGATGTTGTTGAAGTCTCGCCCGCCTGAAAAAAGGAATGGCGCTTTATTTTCGAAATTGTTGTTGAGGTCAGGAGCCCCTCCTGAAGAACGGAATGGCTATTTATTTTTCGAAGTTGTTGTTAGGGTCAGGAAACCCCGCCTGAAGAACGGAATGACAATTTATTTTGAAGTTGTTGTTGAGGTCAGGAGCCCCGCCTGATGAACGGAATGGCGATTTATTTTTCGAAGTTGTTGTTGAGGTCAGGATCCCTGCTTGAAGAACAGAATGGCGATTTATTTTTCGAAGTTGTTGTTGAGGTCAGGAGCCCCGCCTGAAGAACGGAATGGCGATTTATTTTTCGAAGTTGTTGTTGAAGTCAGGAGCCCTGCCTAAAGAACGGAATGGCGATTTATTTTTCGAAGTTGTTGTTGAAGTCTCGCCCGCCTGAAGAAAGGAATGGCGCTTTATTTTCGAAGTTGTTGTTGAGGTCAGGAGTCCCGCCTGAAGAACGAAATGGCTATTTATTTTTCGAAGTTGTTGTTGGGGTCAGGAGCCCCGCCTGAAGAACGGAATGGCGATTTATTTTTCGAAGTTGTTGTTGATGTCAGGAGCCTCGCCTAAAGTACGGAATGGCAATTTATTTTTCGAAGTTGTTGTTGAAGTCTCGCCCGCCTGAAGAAAAGAATGGCGCTTTATTTTCGAAGTTGTTGTTGAGGTCAGGAGCCCCGCCTGAAGAACGGAATGGCTATTTATTTTTCGAAGTTGTTGTTGGGGTTAGGAGCCCCGCCTGAAGAACGGAATGTCGATTTATTTTTCGAAGTTGTTGTTGAGGTCAGGAGCCCGCCTGTAGAATGGAGGTTGTTACATTTCAAGTTTTGAAGTTGGGAGCCCGCCCATATAACAGAGGAATACATTTCATTCTTTACATTTCAAGTTTTGAAGTTGGGAGCCCGCCCATATAACAGAGGTATACATTTCAGCCTTTACTTTTCAAGTTTTGAAGATGGGAGCCCGCCCATATAACAGAGGAATATATTTCAGTCTTTACATTTCAAGTTCGGAGGTTGGGAGCCCGCCCATATAACAGAGGAATACATTTCAGTCTTTACATTTCAAGTCTGGAAGTTGGGAGCCCGCCCATACAACAGAGGAATACATTTCAGTCTTTACATTTCAAGTTTTGAAGTTGGGAGCCCGCCCATATAACAGAGGAATACATTTCAGTCTTTACATTTCAAGTTTTGAAGTTAGGAGCCCGCCCATATAACAGAGGAATATATTTCAGTCGTTACATTTCAAGTCTGGAAGTTGGGAGCCCGCCCATATAACAGAGGAATACATGGAAGTTTGAAGTCAGTAAAGCAGAGGGTTACAAAAAAAACCAACAGAAATCAGAAGGAAGATCACAAGTCGAGCGAGAAATAAAGAAACAGCAAAGGTGTTATATTTTAAGAAGTAATTGGTGTTGAAGTCAGTAAAGTAGAGGAATACAACCGAAATCCCCCGCGGGAAACAACAAAAATCCCCAGCAGAGGAAGGAAGTTTAAGATTCGATGGAAAAATAATGCGAAGCTCACGAGAAGGAAATAAGCAGTTCGAGATCGGCAGTCAAGGGAGAATACAAGGCAAATCAGAAGTAAAGAAATACCAGAGGAGTCACCGACACATCAAACCAACAAGAGATACAAGAGCACGACTGAAGATCTAGATAAGATTTTGTAATTCATAGACTATAGTTTAGTCTAGCTTCTTGTTTTCTTTCAGCATGGTGTAATAAGGAGGTCGGCAAGTAGTAATAACAGCATGCAACAGCAGTAACATTGCAGTCCCATGGTAGGCTCAGCTACCAAAACTTCCCGAACTACATTAACCTGATTCCCTTCTACCCAGGGATATGTAGGAAACCTTTGAAGCAAAGGTTCGGTTAAATCTTTTCAAAAATTTCTTCACACGGAGTATTCCAAAGGACAAAGATCGCTCGTATCCGCTCACTTTATCTTTGCACGAAAACCTTTTGTGTTTTCGGACAAAGAGGGGCAGCTGTGAGCACGTGATTTTTGTCCTATGTGAGAATTACTCCCAAAAATTCAAAATAAAACAATTTTTCTTTGTGTGCAATTTTGAGACTTTTCGTGGCATTTTTGGATAATTATTTGTATTTGTTTGTGCATGTTTATTTATTAGATTAATAAAAAAAATACAAAATATGTCGCATTTGCATTTAGAATTTAATTCTACAATTATGAGCAATTAAGTTTGTTTTACAAGAACAAAAATCATAAAAATAATGTACGTTGTAGTTTTAGCATTTAATGTCCAAATTGTGTGATTTTATCGTAGTTGTATGTTAATTGTTATTGAGAGTTAATTAGCACTTTTATAAATTAATTTAGTTATATAGGCTAATTTAGGATTTTTAGAAATTAGTTTTATTTAAAGAAAAATAAAAGAAGAAAAGAAGCAATGGAAATAAGAAGAAAATCGGACTAGGCCACCTTTTAAATTAAATCAACCAGGCCCAAACCAAATAACCCCTTATCCAACCCAAAAATCGACCCGACCCGGTCCGCCCCATAACCCCAAACAACCCCCCCCTTTTCTTCCATTTTTCATTTTTTCTAAACCCCTAACCTAAAAAAACCCTAAACACCCGCCCCCCTTCTTCTCCTTCTCCAAACAAACCCTCCCATGGTTGCCTACCCCTCCAACTCCAATGACCCCCCCATGGCTGCCCTTTCCTCCTTCATCTTCTTCGAACCCACCACCCTCCATGACTGCCTTCTTCTTCATCGTCGACCAAACGACCACATCCATGGCTACCCTCCCCGTCGTCCCCATCGTCCCTCACGTCCAGCTCCAAACGACCACGTCCATGGCTGCCCTCCCCGGCGTCCCAATCGTCCCTCACGTCCAACTCTAAACGACTAGCCAGTCGTCTTCAACTATCTCCAGCCAGCCCGTCATGGCTGCTGCTGCTTCACCCCGTCATGGCTGCTGCTGCTTCACCCGCCGTTGTCCAGCTGATGACCAGCAGCTCACCCATAACACACACAGTCATCTTCAACACCCTCATGACCATCAGCTCCATCACACGCACACACAGTCCGTCGACGAACCACGAAGCCGACGACGAATACACTCAAAGAAAAGACGGACAGAAGCGACTGATATGGTTAGCCATCTCTCACTTTCGTTCTGCCATTCGAAAATCTCAGTCGCGATAGGTTCCCAAAAGCTGTTGAGGTCGGAAATTTGCAGTTGTTGACTGTCGAACTCGTTGTTGAGTTCAGTCCGATCCGGTTTCAATCATCGCTGAAGAGTCGAGTTTATTTCGTCGAGGTTCCCGGTCAGGTCTGTCCAAGTTTTTTGCTTCGTTAATGTGGTTTGAAAGCAGTCAAGTTCATATCCTTCTTGAGTTGGTATTTTCTGCATTGTGTTATATTCACTTCACCTCAATTCCTGCTCTTATTGCCATTGACTGTTTGTATTATGATTTTGATTTAGTCTTGGATTTTCGGTTTTGTGTTTCTTGCTTTTATTTGTTTTCTATCGTTGTAATTTGTTGGAATTGATATCTAAGAACTTCACTGGATGATAATGATAGTAATAGTTTCCCTTGAATTGGCTTTCAACTATAATAATACTCAATAGGAGTAGTATATTGGAATTAGAAAGGAAAAAATAACTTGTTGTTATGACCTTCCAGATTTGCTCGAGTTTCTTGGAACATTAGCTTGAAGCTTTTGTTCGTTGTTTGCCTTTGCTGTACAGCTCTGCTCAAAGAGTTTTATGTGTTCAATCACTTGGGAAAATCCATTTTTTGGCAACAATGAAGGTCCATTTCCTTTTGCTTTTCATCTTGCTTTTTTTTTGGTTAAACTGATATCAATGAGCTGCGTGTTTCCATGATCGAACGTAGTGAGCAGCAGTACAAGTTCATGAATCTGTCGTTCCTCTTATTTGTTTCAATTATCTTGCCTCGTTCTAGTTTCTGTCTTTTCTTGGTTATGTTATGTTGTTTCTTTTCTTGCCGTTGTTCATCATTTCTTGCATATAAAATCAGTTTGTTTTCATCCAGTATGTTTACAGTGTTCATTTGTTTTGTTTAGGTTTAATCTAGAAGTGTGTTAGTTTAATCACTCAATCTTTATTTTGATGATATTTGGTCTGAATTAAGTTTCAAGCTTAAATTGTGATTTAAGTTTGATGAATCTTAATTTCATTGATTGGGAGTTAGTGTCATGTGTTTAAATCTGTCAATTGTTAGGATTTCTCAATTATGATTGGTTATAGCTGCTATAGTTTGGTTAATTGACTTAGGAGGATTGGATATGGCTGATGGGGTAGAATGGTAATTTCAGTAGTTTCAAGGGCATTTTCGGGATTTTAAGTTTTAAAAAAATGATTAATTTGAGTGCTATTTCCACTAAGTACTAATAATATTAAAATAATATATTATTTAATACATAGTGGGGGACAAGACATATGGTTGTGGGCAATAATGCATTGTTTAATATAGCGGGGGACAAGACATATGATGGTGGGAATTAATATATTTGTTTAATATAGTGGGGGACAAGACATGTAGTAGTGGGAACTAATACATTTGTTTAATATAGTGGGGAACAAGGCATGCAAGAGTGGGGAACAAAACATAATGGTATGAAAAGATTAAAAAAGGATTGATTAAAATGTGTTGTCCATACCTGTTTTGGGTTATAAATAGGGCCATTTCAAGACCAAAAGGGGAGAGTTTTTTGACAGAGGAGAGGGGACTGGTTTTTGGAGAGAAAAAAGATCGGTTCTCTTTCAGTTTTTCGGGATTGGTTTTTGGAGAAAGAAAAACGAGTTCTCTTTCAGTTTTTTTCCAGAGAGTCTAGGTTGGATTTTTAACATTTAAAAGTTCAGTAATTTGAGGAACTAGTACTGTTACGATTATAATTGGTTCTTCCTGAGTTTGCTATTGGTTATTGGCTACTGTTTTCATTGGTGGTTATTGTTTAGTCTTTTACAAACTTTTGGGGCTGTTCTTTCGAGCTTGTTTGGTTCTCTTTAAATTTTTCTGAGCCTCGAATTTGGTTTGAACTGCTGCTGTTGGGTTGCTGTTGTTTTGTTGTGTTACTACTGTTGCTGACTGCTCCTTCATCTTCTTGTATTTTCATTATCCATGTATATGTTCTGAAGCTCTCAAATTTAATGGAAAGGCAATAAAGAGTTGTTGGAATGGATTTCTGAATGTCTCATGTTTCTTTGTGTTTAAATTAATGTATAAGCAATAGTTCACTTGATATCGCATCGCATATATTAGAATGACTTTGGAATGCATAAACTGGACTATTGAATCTATTTCTACAAACATGTGAATATCAATTGTAATTAATCTTAGTTGGTGATTACTAGTTATGAAATATACTGTATTTAATTCTTTTGTTCAGTAGTCGCGAAACAGTTTCAAAAAAGTTTATGTCACGAAGCAGGTTCAAATAGTTTATGGAAATCAGCATGTTGGTTTAATAGGTCTAATTCTGAAATTGCGAGGTCACTTGAGTAAATAACATCATTTAAAACTGCAATGTAAATAATGTTAATAACTAATGTTAGTTCTCGAATGTTAGTGATTAATGTTAGCTTGATGTCAGTTTTAAGCATTGATGCATTTTTCAACAAACCGTAAAAAGAAAAAAAATGGCTTTGTATTCCACATAGATTAACTCCAATAATCCAATTCATATAATAAAGCTAAAGTTGAACGGGATCGAAATGGTAGCTGGTTTGTTAATATTTACAACGGCATGTGGCGAATCTTAAGTTAGGTAGCGGGTTCAAACTAGAAGGTGTTTCCTTTTGTTTGGACCCGGATTTGAATTTGAAGCCCGAACTTTTAATGCTAATTGATTAGGATTTTTCTTTATTCTTAGAGACCAATAAATAGGAAATCATAGTCGCTTTAGGATATCCTTGAATAAAAAATGAGATGAGCATCGCCGAATAAAAAATACAAAATTGCGGGGCCCTCATTAAATATTTATTTTAAAATACTTAGACTTAGGGACGGGCCGTTTAGCCAATTTCACGGCCCTACCCAAAATAATGATACGCTAGTCGCTTTAGGCGCGTATTTAATAATGTTATATTCTTAAATTCGGGTGCACATTTATGTGACCCAAATCCAAATCTCAACAAAGTCGAAATGTGTCGCTAATCACGGGTACATTGATTGTGACGTGGTTCGAGATGCATTTCTACAAAGTTGCAAATTCCTTTTAAAAATAATGAATGAGACGAGCCTCGACAAACAAAAGTACACAAGCTGTGGGGCCCTCTATAGGTGTTGGTAAAATTACTTAGACTTTGGGATAGACCGTTTAGCAAAATTTCACGGCCCTACCCAAAATAATGATACGCTAGTCGCTTTAGGCGCGTATTTAATAATGTTATCTTCTTAAACTCGGGTGCACATTTATGTGACCCAAATCCAAATCTCAACAGAGTTGAAATGTGTCAATAACCACGGGTGCATTGATGTGACGTGGTTCGAGATGTATTTTCACGATGTTGCAAATTCTTGGTAAAAATAATAATAATAAAAGTGGTAAACAGAGTCATTCTTTTCCTCGATTCGGGATTCATCCGGTGACTTGGGACACCACAAATCTCCCAAGTGGCGACTCTGAATCTTTAAATAAAATCCCGTTTCGATTGTCCTTTAATTGGAAAAACTCCCTTTCGCGTCCCTTCACGGCGGCGCGGGTGAAAAAGGAGGTGTGACAATGATATGATGGGATGCCCTCAAAGGCTTGATGATGTTATGAACACATGTACCTATGCACGATATTACATTTATACGTATATGCATGACATTTTCAATATTAAAGGATTTCACAAAGCTATTCAGATTTACATGTCGAGTCTTTTACTCCATGTTTCTCTCATGTTTATTGTCTACTGATTTTCATTCCTTACATACTCGATACATTATTTGTACTGACGTCTCTTAGAGGCTTGTAGACAGATGTCATGTATACGGATTCTTGTATGGCCTTGTCGGCCTATGTTTTGAGTATATAAAGGATAATTTTGGCTTTATAGGCTCGTACGTCATATGTATAAGTTTGGATTAAATGATGGATCGTCCAATGTCGAGTATTTTCCCATGTTTTATTTTACTTATTTCACGGCAGCCTTTCCATCTCATTTACCTATAAGAGTATGATACGAAAAGATACGTTACGTTGGTACTCAGTTGAGTAAGATAACGGGTGCCCGTCGCGGCTCATAGGTTTGGGTCGTGACAAAAGTGGTATCAGAGCAGTTCTGTCCTCGGGAGTCTATAAGCTGTATCTAGTAGAGTCTTGTTTATGGGTGTGTCGTGCACCACATTTATATACAGGAGGCTATAGGGCATTTAGGAGTGTCACTCTTTCTTCTTACTCTAGATCGTGTGGTAGAGCTCAATTATAAGAACTCAATTTCCTAAACTCTAGCTTATTCATAGTACGACGATGCCTACATCCAGAAAGACAGTCGGTAAGAGATATAGCTGTGGAAGTGTTGAGTCATAGGAACTCAATTTTGCATCATGCATATTATGAGTAAATGTGAGGTCTTCAGCAGACCATGCGTGTACTAAAAGGTATAAGGTTCTTGATAAGGAGTTTTAAGGTAAGAATACTTATCCACTATTATGGTAAAAAGGAATAACAGAATTGAAATGTAGACACAAGTTTTAGCAAGTAAAAGAAGCAAGGTAAAGAAAAGTACGAGGTGCCCAGTTAATAAAGATTATCATTATTTACCATTTAGGAAAGGAGATATAAGCATTTTGAGTTGCCTTCAAGAGTGACAGATGTATGAACAATCGGCCACGTCCATCTCATTTATGACCTATGGGAGCTAACATATATAGTTTAAGAGAAGGACGGGTTATCTGGATCCGCCTGGGGTTAGAGCAACCTAAAATAGGGGATGGATTGGTAGAATTAGTTGACATTTCCGAAGGATAGTGCAAACGTGCTAATGGATCTCCTTGTGAGACACCTAGATGGTGCACTCTAAAAATAGTACAACTAGATATGAGTGCTACAAAGATAGGCACTGGAATCCTGGAAAGGATAAATATTATCTTAGTATGACTTCCATCCCTAGTAGAGAGATAATGCTAGGCAACCCGAAGAGCCAGTGGATGGAGAAAAGGGGAGCTAAAAGTAAAAGAATATATTGTTCAAGTTTTCAGAATAAAGTGATAGACATAAATGTTAGCCGGAAATAAGAAGAGAGTTAACGAAGCATTATGAGTAAGATGTGATACATGAATGACAACGGTAGATCAAAAATATGACAGTATTATAGAGTCTATAGTTAAGTGAAGGAGAATATGAGAAGTGACGGGCCTTGAGGAAACAAAAGAGTATAGGTCATAAAGTCATATCCTCATTTTAAGAAATAAGTTCGTGACTCTAACGTGAGTACCAGAAGGAGAAGTTAGACCCCAGAGTAATATAAATTAGTATGGACTGGTGAACAAGAACTAAACATGAATTAAGGACTAAGTGATTTGATAATAGTCGGCATCATGAGAAATTCAGAGATTGCGTTCCGGCGATAATAGAATGGATAACAAAAGAACATTGATGAGGATTTCAGAGAAAGGACATTCAAGAAGACGTTTCCCTAAAGTAACCAATGTGAGCAAAGTTAAGCTTAAGGGACTGTATGTGCCAGTTATACTAAGTGTCACCCTCATGAGTAAGGAAAAGTTGTTATCCTTGGTACAGAAGGATTACCGTAAGGCGAGTAAAAGGCATCAATGATGTGAAAAGATGCCATAGATGAAGAGGTAAAATATCTATAGGTAAATCGTCATAGCGCTAAATCTTAGTACTCCCCTAAAGGGGGGAATATGGAGTGATGTGTCAGTAAGTCAGAATTAAGTGGTTCTAGTAATTATAGAATGATGAAGGAAGAATGCGATAAAAATGAAAAAGGGACGATATTGCACTTATTCAAAGCCTACAGCTATGCTACGATACCAGAACATTATGCAAACACGACGTCAAGGAGAGGAAGTAAGGGTTCCTACCTGAGATGTTATTGATAAATAAGGAGACAGTAGGAGAAGTAAGTTAAGACAAAGGAAATAACCCAAGGAATATTATGGGGAATATTGATATGAGAATGGGCCAACAAGTAGTTAGTAGTTGATTCAAGAAGAGTTTAGTTAATGGCTAGACAAGGACATAGACAAATTAGTAGATCATGCAAGATGAGCATAGTAAAACCCAATATAGTGAATTCAGCCTCGTAGTAATGTCATTATAATACTTAAGATATATTCAGATAGGAGTCGGGGTAGCTAAAGGTACCATATGAGTGTTACTGAAATAAAAAGAGAAAGCCACTAGGAAGACAGTCAAAATATCAGTTCAGAAGCAACCCTACAAGCACAAGGGCATGGAGGTAAGAAACTACGAATAATAATAGGCAAGGAAGGACATCAAAAGATCCGTAATAAGCTCATAGCTTTAAGAATCAAGGGTCCTCCCTAAGTACTACAACAAAGACTAGCTTAGGAAATAAGGAAGAAGGCTTTAACCTAAGGCGGGTGACCTAAGGAGGGAATGGTCTCACAATAACATTATATGTACTCTGTAAAAAAATGACACCTAACATGGCTAATGAATGGAAAGTAAAATCAAAAGTGATATTCAAGATCATATGAGTTGTATGGAACTCCAATAGGCATGAGCACCAAGATAAGCTAAGTATGCACGCAAGAAGGGGCAACAAAACCAGATAAAGTAATCGCTTACGTTTGAAGAGAGCTGAGATAGAACCAAAAGAATTATTCGATTCATGATCCAGAGATAGTTATGTTATGAACACACTTAAGAGTTTGGAGTTTTATACATGCAGCATATACAGCCGTGGAAGATTTCGGTATCAGTTAAAAGAAAGAATTGGGCCCAAGTCATAGATCGAATTGTTAAAGGATTATATCATGTGTATTCCTTAACACCCGTGAAAGGCTAAAAGTAATAACTAAATATCATGAGCCGCAGATTGAAAGATAGCTTAAGCCTACATGAAGGCTGATCAGAAGGAAGAAGAAACTAAGGAGTTATATCGACCAAGTAAATCAGGAGTTTGATTATTGGACCTAGAAAATTATAGAAATCGTGATTGAGCACATTACAGGGTCAATCTTAATATTAGAGGTACAAGAGGGATAGTACAACAACTATATTCTATAACGGCCCTACGATAAAGCCAGTTAGAAAAGAACCAGTCTCATAACAAGTCAGTACGAAGTCCCACTAGGTTGTGTATGCACCAGAGGTGCATGTATTATAGTAGAGCTTTAAGTTATGGACGTAAATTACACCTAGGTGGAAGGGAGGCCATGAAAGAGATAGAAGATATGATGCGAGATTTTAAAGTAAGTAAGGTAAAGGTAAACAACGTATGAGATACTTAAAGGCAGAAGATCGTGAATAGTACATTCTTCGGATAAAAGGATAGAAGCGCGGGTATTCAGTATCTATGAATAATAGCGGCATCGTCAGTATCATATCTTCCAGCCTATGGTCTAGGTATCAAAAAGCAGACTAAGAGAGTAAAGAAGAGTTAGAGACGATATGATATCTCGCTTGACGTTCCAAAATGACATAAGGAAATCTATGATGCAAACAAGTTAAAAGATTGCAAGTAATATAACTAGAGTTGTGTAGGTCGCAACCTATTGTATGGTGAAGTGACAATGTTCTAGAAGACATGAGTAAGGATAGGAATGGGCCAGTAAGAAGGTAACAACAATGGACAAGTCCTCAGGATTAAGCCCATGAAAACAAGAAGAGTAGATGATTTCTCTAAGTTATACAACGCTCACTGTAGCCTGAATGAACTCAAGGGGAGTCTAAGACTAATAGCATTTAGAGGAGATGGAATGTTTCCCTGGTAATAGAATGAAGGTATAATTGTGATAGATAAATGATGACGTCTGGGCTTTCGATTGAGTAATGATCGTACGAATAAAAGAAAAGGATCTCATGAATTGGACATGGTTAAAATACCCACGCAAGGTGAATCCCATCAGGATGCTGTGAGATACGGTTATGAAAGCATGGTATCGCCCCGGGTGGATCAGTCTAATCATTTTAGAGGTTCCACGATGAAACGTGAACCCTAGAGGCAGTGTTACAGAAAAGGTTAAGATATCAGGGGTAGATTATAGATCAATATTGAGGTGAATCAACAATGGATGGATAAAAGTTATAAAGTATGAGATGAGATTAGCCGTCATTCTTAAGATGAACAGTAATATGGAAGCATTAAAGGACATAGATTATACATATTGGATAAGCAATGAAAATAACCTAGAATTTGGTAAAGGGCCTCAGTAACGAGAAATCGAAGTAAGAATTATGATATAGTATGACCTACGTAGATGTAGTAAAGCTAATGACGCCCAGAGAGACAACTTGACATAATTTTGTATATGTTCACAAAGTGGAGACTAGAGATTGGCTAAAAGCTGGAGGAAAGAGAAGAGAAAAGTCGCATAGGCGCACATACAAAGTTAGAGTCGTAAAGACTACATGATAAAAGATAGCAACAGTTACGAGATTAGAAGGGTTTCAATTACAAGTTGTGGTGTGAGAAAGAGGCTTAAAGGGAGGAAATGCCCTGGCCTTTGGGATTTATTCACAAAACAGTCGCCTAGATGGCAAGAGGAGTATTAAAGTATTCACAAGAGTTATAAGAATGATAAGTGTATCAGTCAACATTCGAGGACGAATGTTCCAAAGGGGGAAATGATGTTACACCCCATATTTTTGTACGTGAAAGTACGCCATAAGTAAATTGATGGAAGCTCAAAAATGAGATATTACATCCCACATTTTCATGTGTTGAAGTTTTATCGTAAGTTAATCGACGTAAGTTCGGGAATGAGATTTATTTTGGGATTATAAGTATTACGCTATTTTAGACAAGTGATAAGTTAGTTCGTGAAGGTGAAAGGGTGAGCGAATCGAAGAAAATAAGTTTCATCGAAAATTAACATTTGGGATAAAATATGGCCCTAGATAAAATACCCGGTATTTATGGTCTAGTACCATACAAGGTACCACATGGCCATTATAGTAAGGTGTATAAGGTGTGTTAAAGTTGAGTAGTATTTTAAATAATTTGAGATAAATCTTAATTTTATGGGTAATTGATTAATTACCGGGTAACGGAACATTACCTAATTACATAATAAGTGGATAATGATTAATATTTCCCACCCTACCCCATGTGGTAGCCACTATGTCTATGTACATATGACTCATACAATTAAGGGAAAGGTGGAAAAACATTAATGAATTCAAGATTTAAGTGCTTAGTCATAAAGAATCCAAAACTTAAGTCTTCAAGGTTAAAGTGCTTAGTGGTAATGTTGGAGACTTCAAGACAGAAGCCTTCATGATCCAAGTCTTGAATTTATTAGAGAACCAAGGACGTTCATGTCCAAAGAAGCAAGAAACAGATACCATTTTCATAGTTCAAAATACGTTAGGAACAGAAGCTAAAATTCAATTCACGAAGGCTTCCAACGAGAATTTGTTAGAATCGTAGCAATGTAAAATTTTGCGGTTCTAAAGGAGTACAGTGCAATCTTCTTCAAAAATATTATATGGAGTTTTCCCTACTCCAGGTATGTTAAGGATATCCCTTCTTTTTTTTGGCATAGTCTATACGACATGAACGAAACCAGAAAATGAACAAATTCCATAAATGACTCTATTCATAGAAATACTAGAGATGTCGATGTTCTTGATTCCCTATGTATCATATTCTTCCATCATCTGTTCATGGGTCTCAAAAATACGTAAGTTGGTAAAATTTATTTCATGATATTAATCAGAAGCATAATGGTCTTATGACGTACCGAGAGATTTTATTAACATATTTTCACATGCATTTACATATGCACATTGACCCATGACCAGATGACGTTATATACACGTATATATATATATATATGGGAAAAGTTATAGCGTTATATACACACCACCACCTGATCAACTGGTATACGTTGATGATTTTGTCCACAGTGGACGAGATGATATAATGGGATTCCCTCAAAGGCTTGGTGATGTTATGAACACATGTACCTATGCACGACATGACATTTATATGTATATGCATGACATTTTAAATATTAAAGGATTTCACAGAGCTATTCAGATTTACATGTCGAGTCTCTTACTCCATGTTTCTCTCATGTTTATTGTCTACTGATTTTCATTCCTTACATACTCAGTATATTATTTGTGCTGACATCCCTTTTGCCTGGGGATGCTGCGTCATGCCCGCAGGCCCCGATAGACAAGTCGAGGGTCTTCCAAGTAGGCAATCAGCTCAGCGGAAGATGTTTGTGTGCTCCATTTTATCTGGAGTTGCTTGTTTGGTTAGTATGATTTAGATGTGTATTGTTTGGTATGGTGGGGCTCTGTCCCGACCTTTACGATATTATGTATTTTTAGAGGCTTGTAGACAGATATCATGTATACGGATTCTTGTATGCCATTGTCGGCCTATGTTTTGAGTATATAAAGGATCATGCCGGCCTTATAGACCCGTACATTATATGTATAAGTTGGATTAAATGTTGGATCGTCCAATGTCAAGTATTTCCCTTTGTTTTATTCTACTTATTTCTTGGCAGCATTTCCATCTCATTTACCTATAAGAGTATGATACGAAAGGATACGTTACGTTGGTACTCGGTTGAGTAAGGTACCGAGTGCCCGTCGCGGCCCATAGGTTTGGATCATGACAAGGGCCCACCCCTATAATAAGAAACTCTCAAATTCACAAAGATAGGGAATGGAAAATGGGATTGCTTAAGCAAGAAAAGGCATACAAAATTGTGTTCAAATTCACAAAAATGGAGATGTTTTACATCTACCAAGTAATGATCTTCAGCTTCATGCGAAGTTATATGACGTAATAGTAACGGGATTTGTAATTCTAAGGGAGCCCGGTATAATCTTTCTCAAGAACATCATACACATTTTTACCTACTTTGATCCACCATAACGTGTTTTATCACAAGAGAGGTGTGTTAGAGGGATTGTCAAAAGAATCGGCTTAGGTATGTTAAGGTTATCCCTTCTTTCCTTTTGGCATGATCCATACAATACAAACAAAACGAGTAAATGAACAACTTCCATAAATGACTCTACTCATAGAAATACTAGAGATGTCTAAGTTCTTGACTCCCCATGTTTCCTATTGTTTTATCATCTGTTCATGGGCCTCATATAAATACGTAAGTTGAAGAAAGTTTACTTCATGATATTAATCAAAGGCATAATGGTTTTATGATGTTCCGAGAGATTTTATTGACGTACTTCTCATGCATTGCATTCATTTATACATGTACATTGACATATGACCAGTGGCGTTATATACGTGTATATATGTATATGGAATACGAGAAAAGGTTATAGAGTTATATACGCACCACCACCTGATCAGCTGGTATACGTTGATGATTTGCCCACAGTGGCCTGGACGATATGATAGGATGCCCTCAGAGGCTTAATGATGTTATGAACGCATATACCCATGCATGGTATGGTATTTATACGCATATGCATGACATTTTAAATATTAAAGAATTCATAGAGCTATTCAGACTTACATGTCGAGTCTTTGACTCCATGTTTCTCTCGTGTCTATTATTTACTGATTTTCATGAAGGATTGTGTATAGGTGTTCGCAATATGCAACGGAAGACAATAACAATCCTAGGCAGATCTTTTTATGTTTAAAATTTGTTTATATGTCAATAGATCAGATCTAAGACGTACCTGGTGAAGAGAGTCTCGTTTCAAAATTTCTTCGATAGTACGAAGACTCTATGCGTATCCACACCGAGACTGATCCTTGCTATCAACTCTTTGATCAATGAAACCCGCGAACAAATTCAACGAAATATTGTGTTGAAATTTTTCACAAAAATCTCAACTCAATGTTAGAAGAACAAGAAACACTTTTCTTGCAATTGTATTTTCTCTCTTGGCTTGTGTTGCACTCTCACTTTCACAACGTGGGTTTTTTGCTCAAGAATTCATGTGGCAAATTTTCTTCCACCACCCTTTATATAACATCACCTATAAACCCTTTTTCCTGTTTGGTTGCGGTAATGATTTAATTTGGGTAAAGATTTATTCCAAAAATAAACTTGATGGAATTTTCTATAAAAATTCGAATCCCATTCTCAAAGGGATTGAAGTGTCGAACACTACTTAGTCCAATTGGACTTTCACGTCTTTACAATTCCAATTCCATATTGGAGAATAAATTAATATTATATATAACATTTATATAAATCAATAATAACTTATATTATATATATCACATATATATTTCAACTAAGAGAAATAATTTAATTTTTCTATTCCAAATAGAAAACTTCAATTTGTTCACAATATTAATTATATCCTCTGTGCTAGCAAAGAATATAATAATATTTCATTTGGACTAACAACTAAATGTATTTGACTAATTAAATTCCTTAATTTAATTATCAAATAATAAGTTAATTAATCCTTTAGCAAAGATCAGAACACTCGTTAGTGTGCGACCCCATAGGTTCAATACTAAGCCGGTAGTAAATTGACCACATCAATATACTAATCAAGGGTGGCGTCTAGCAACACTCCTTAACAACCGGATAGCATGAAGTATACAATTTACTCTCAAGAACCAGTAGAAGAATAATGTAGTAATTCCTTCTGTCCTTATAGCTCTGGATCACCCTAGGATATGGTTCAACTGTCAAATCCTAATAGGCGACCAACTATGTGTCCATGTCAAATATATTCGACCATTGAATGACCTAAGAAACTCTTTTCTTCTTTCATTCAATTGCCCTGGCCAAGGTCTTAGTTTGGTCGTTTATAATTCATGACAACATGGAGCTTAAACTCATTACCAAGAGTTGACAGATTCCATCTTGATCAATCACTAATTCTACAAGCATTTAATCATACCCAATATCCTTTCAACTATCGCCCTAGGGCCATAGGTGTCTAGTATCAAAGCACAATAAATAACTTGTTAATTACTATGACGATCTCAGGTTAAAGGAAACGGTTACATCACATTCTTCAAGAGAATATCCTATTGACAGTTTATGGTAATTCTAACCATTAGGAATTATCCAATGAGTCGGTTCAATGATCATATCTCTATATGCATCATCTATCTATGTGATTTAGTTAATGAGATCAACTAATCTTTATCCCATAAAAACGATCACATAAATATTGATCTAACCGGATTACTAATGTCCAAAATTAATAATCCTACGATCAAGAACAAATTTAGATTAAATTATAAGAGACTTTGCTCTCATTATCATGATCTCTATCACGATGACAAATCCCAAAATTTAATCAAGGACCTTATCAGATTAATCAAACAATTGATAATAACTATGATAAAAGAATGCCATATATTTTTATATCAAATAACGTTCACAAAAATATGTTCAAATCATCAAATATGATATTGGATCTAGGGCATATCTACTATATCCCTAACAATCTCCCACTTGCACTAGAGCCAATCGCTCTTGTACTTCATTCCCAATTTCCACTTGTGCTTGTCAAACTCCTTTGCGCCAAGAGCTTTAGTGAATGGGTCTGCAGCATTTTCTTTTCCATCAACCTTTTGAATCTCGACGTCTCCACGTTCAATGATCTCTCTTATCAAGTGATACCTTCGCAGAACGTGTTTGGACTTTTGGTGTGATCTTGGTTCTTTTGCTTGAGCAATGGCTCCAGTATTGTCACACAACAGTGGAACCGCACCTTCTATTGAAGGAACCACACCAAGTTCAGTTAAGAACTTTTTCATCCATACAGCTTCCTTAGCAGCTTCACTAGCTGCTATATATTCTACTTCATTCACTGAATCAGCTACTGTAGCTTGTTTGGAACTTTTCCAACTCAATGCACCACCATTTAAGGTGAATACATAACCAGAAATAGATTTGCTATCATCTCTATCTGAAGAGAAACTTGCATCAGTATAACCTTCAAGTTTCAACTCAGAATCTCCATAAATGAGGAATTGGTCTTTAGTCCTTCTTAAGTACTTAAGAATGGTCTTCACCACCTTCCAATGTTCCTCACCAGGATTTGCCTGATAGCGGCTAGTCACTTCAAGTGCATAAGCCATATCAGGACGTGTACATGTCATGGTATACATGATAGCTCCCACTGCACTAGCGTATGGGATCCTACTCATGCGTTCTCTCTCTTCAGGTGTTTTAGGACAATCCTCCCTACTGAGAGTAATTCCAATGCCTATCGGTAGATAGTCTCTTTTGGAATTATCCATATTATACCTCTTTAAGATGGTATCAATGTACAAAGACTGGGAAAGTCCAAGCAGCCTCCTAGATCTATCTCTATAGATCTTTATTCATAATATATAAGTTGTTTCTCCCAAGTCTTTCATGGAAAACTATTCAGATAGCCAAATCTTGGTATTTTGCAATGTTGGTATGTCATTCCCTATGAGCAATATATCATCAACATACAATACTAAGAATATAATTGTGCTACCACTAACCTTTCTGTACACACAAGGTTCTTCTTCGCATCTAACAAAATTGAACTTTTCAATTGTCTTGTTAAATCGAATATTCCAACTTCAAGAAGCTTGCTTTAATCCATAAATGGATCTTTGTAGCTTACAAATTTTATTATGATCAGACGGAGATGTGAAACCTTCAGGTTGTGTCATGTACACATCCACTTCTAGCTCACCATTAAGGAAAGCTATTTTCACATCCATTTGCCATATTTCATAATCATAGTATATTGCTATAGCAAGCAAAATCCGAATTGATTTGAGCATTGCCACGGGAGAGAAAGTCTCATCATAGTCAACTCCTTCTTTCTGACGATATCCCTTGGCAACAAGACGGGCTTTATAGGTCTCCACCTTTCCGCCTGCTCCAATCTTTTTCTTAAAAACCCATTTACAACCTATATGTTTTATATCCTTTGAAGGTTCAACTAAAGTCCATACTTTATTTTCCTTCATAGATTCCATTTCGGATTCCATGGCCTTTTGCCACTTCTCATAATCAGAACTTTGTATAGCCTCTTCATAGGTCTTAGGGTCATCATCATTATGATCAACCTCATTTGATACATCATCTTGTACCAATAAATTTAATCTAGTTGGTACATGACGTTCTCGTGTAGACCTTCTAAGAGGTACTTGTACAACCTCTTCACCTTGTGCTGGATTTGGTTGTTGTTCAATTTGGTTTAGAACTGGTTCATTAACCTGTTCTTGAACTTCAGTTAGTTCTTGAACTTCAACCGTTGAAGATGGCAACTTCCTTGGCAACTTCAAAATATCCAATAAAGGTTCTTCAACTTGGGTCTCATGATCTTTATATTGTGTTGATTCATTAGTTTCTTGAACTTCATCAAGTTCTATTTCTCCATTATAATTTCCTTCTAAAAGAAATTCCCTTTCCAAAAAGGTTGCTCCTCTGGCCACAAACACTTTATGGTCAGAAGGGTGATAGAAATAATATCCCATTGTTTCCTTGGGATACCCAATGAACCTACACTTATCTGATCTTGAGTCAATTTTATCAGACTGTAGTCTCTTAACATAAGCTGGACAACCCCAAACTTTAATATGTTTAAGATTAGGCTTACATCCTTTCCATATCTCATATGGTGTTGTAGAGACTGACTTAGTGGGAACTTTATTAAGTAAGTATGTTGCTGCTTCCAAAGCATATCCCCATAAATTTATTGGAAGATCAGTGAACCCCATCATAGATCTCACCATATCTAATAAGGTTCGATTTCTCCTTTCAGACACACCATTGTGTTGTGGTGTTCCTGGAGGTGTCCATTGTGAGAGAATCCCATTCTCTTTGAGATATCTTGTAAAATCTTCACTAAGATATTCTCCACCTCTATCAGACCTTAGTACTTTGATACTTTTACCAGTCTGCTTCTCAACTTCACTACGGAACCTTTTGAACATTTCAAAATATTCAGACTTGTGTTTCATAAGATACACAAATCCATATCTTGACTTATCATTAGTGAAGGTGATGAAGTAAGAATATCCACCTCTAGCTTGAATTTTCATGGGCCCACAAACATCTGTATGAATTAGTCCCAATAAGTCAGAAGCTCTTTCTCCACTTCCAGTAAATGGAGATTTGGTCATTTTTCCTTTGAGATAAGATTCACAAGTTGGATATGATTCAAAATCATACTTGTCAAGGTACCCTTCCTTGTACAACTTGTTAATTCTTTTCTCTCCAATATGACCAAGCCTACAATGCCAAAGGTATGTTTGATTTATATGATCATCTCTTTTCTTCTTAAGACTTGAAACATGCATAATCGAATTAGCATTCACATTAGGTAAGACATAAACGTCATGTTGGAGATAGCCATTCACATATAAATTATCATTATAATAAATAGAGCAAATATCATTGCCTATATTAATGCGAAAACCACGTTTGTCTAACATAGAAGCTGAAATTATGTTCGAAACAAATTTAGGAACGTAATAACAATCATCCAACATAAGTACTTTGCCCGTAGGCATTATTAAAGAAATTGATCCTACATCTACGGCCACAACTTTTGCACCATTTCCAACTTGTAGATTAACTTCTCCTTTCTTTAGCCTCCTACTTACTTTGAACCCTTGCAACATATTACAGATGTTATAACCACTGCCAGTATCTAATACCCACAGTGAAGAATTAGTAGTAGCTAAAGAAACCTTGAAAACATTTTTCATTAATGTCTCACCTTGTTTCTTGTCCTTTAGTGTTTCAAGATACTCCTTGCAGTTTCTCTTCCAATGCTATTTCTTCTTACAGTGAAAACATTCAGCATCATATACTGGCTGCAAGATCAAATCTTCAGAAAGCTCTTTACCAAGCTTGTACCCCAACTTCTCATGTTCTTCAGTAAGAACGGTCATATGATTGACAAGGGGTCCAACTGGAGAGTTTTCAATGTCCAACTGTGTATCAATCATCTTCTTAAGATATTCAATGATTGCAGTTGGATCCATATTCTGATGTTTCCTCTGGAGTTCAGAACTCATAGAAGCGAGAATGATGTGTTTAATAGCAAGGCATTCTTCCAAGTATTTCTGATAAACCTTGGTGCCTTGAACATCATTCTCTGGTGGGATTATCTTTGCAGGCTTATCGATCACATCAATGAGCTTTTCATGCATGAGAACAATTCTCAAATTTCTATACCAGTCATCAAAGTTTGGTCCTACCAATTTGTTGGTCTCAAGTATTTCACACAGTGATATAACAGACATACTGAGAAATCTAAAATATAGAAAAGAAAAGGCAATAATATAAGAACATATTTGCATATATCATAAAGACATGGACTTTTATCTAAATGATATTTTCACTAATTATTTTAAACTATTTACCCTCATTATAGTTTACGAAATCTTTATTTCTGTTAGTGTAGTAACGGAATCCTTTAACAATATGTATGAGCCCCTTGGAAGTCAAGTCGTTTCTCACATATATTTTAAAGGTAGGTACTCTTACCAATTATATCCCCATACAATTTCCTTAAATAGCTCTATGTTAAATAGTCCCCTGGTAGTCAGGTCGATCCTATTGGCATAGTTGAGTTCAACCATCATGATAGCAAAGAACTTATTAAATTTTATACTCCCCCGGGTAGTCCAGGTGTCTAGTGTAAAATTGAATAATTCTTTCAATCCATACATCTAATGCAATAAATAATTTTAACATATTCTCGAACTATAAGTCTCCTGGTAGTCAGGTCGCTCCTTGTAAACAAGAAATAAGTAAAATTATTTACCTTGATGGATAGCTCTATAATAAAATATCTTATATTTTATTATTTAAGAACTCAAATTTGAGTAAGAGGGAATTGTTACTAAAACAATTTTTAATAACATGAAGATCAAATCTTTTACAGCATGCGAATTTAGTTCAAGTTGTCTACATGCTTAGTCCTGGATTGATTTACATCACATGTAATAAATAATTCAAAATTATATAATGAACAAGCACGTGACTTAAAACAAAATTCAACATCCTCTAACATGTTTATCTTATATATCACATAAAAAGAATTCATGCCAGAATATTATTATTAATTAACATCTCATGAATTAATAACAACTAAAATAACAGTAGAATCCAATAACCTATTATAGATTACCATCGTATCTAATACAAAAATTTAAATGTAAGTTACGAACTATCTCAATAGTTTAACTTATATGTATATGTATTTTATTCACAATAAAATAATATCAATCCATATGCATTCAAACAATTTGACATAGCACAAGACACATGTATTATGGTTTGAACGCTTCAAATATAATCTTATAATATTTCGTAAATAAATTTTAGACACAATAAACCACGGCTCTGATACCACTGAAGGATTGTGTATAGGTGTTCGTAACATGCAGCGGAAGACAATAACAATCATAGGCAGATCTTTTTATGTTTAAAATTTATTTACATGTCAATAGATCAGATCTAAGACGTACCTGGTGAAGAGAGTCTCGTTTCAAAATTTCTTCGATAGTGCGAAGACTCTATGCGTATCCACACCGAGACCGATCCTTGCTATCAACTCTTTGATCAATGAAACCCGCGAACAAATTCAACGAAATATTGTGTTGAAATTTTTCACAAAAATCTCAACTCAATGTTAGAAAAATAAGAAACACTTTTCTTGTAATTGTATTTTCTCTCTTGGCTTGTGTTGCACTCTCACTTTCACAAAGTGGATTTTTTTCTCAAGAATTCATGTGGCAAATTTTCTTCCATCACCCTTTATATAACATCACATATAAACCCTTTTCCTGTTTGGTTGCGGTAATGATTTAATTTGGGTAAAGATTTATTCCAAAAATAAACTTGATGGAATTTTCTATAAAAATTCGAATCTCATTCTCAAAGGGATTGAAGTGCCGAACGCTACTTAGTCCAATTGGACTTTCACGTCTTTACAATTCCAATTCCATATTGGGAAATAAATTAATATTATATATAACATTTATATAAATTAATAATAACTTATATTATATATATCACATATATATATTTCAACTAAGAGAAATAATTTAATTTTTCTATTCCAAATAGAAAACTTCAATTTGTTCACAATATTAATTATATCCTCTGTGATAGCAAAGAATATAATAATATTTTATTTGGACTAACAATTAAATGTATTTGACTAATTAAATTCCTTAATTTAATTATCAAATAATAAGTTAATTAATCCTTTAGCAAAGATCAGAACACTCGTTAGTGTGCGACCCCATAGGTTCAATACTAAGCCGGTAGTAAATTGACCACATCAATATACTAATCAAGGGTGGCGTCTAACAACACTCCTTAACGACCGGATAGCATGAAGTATGCAATTTACTCTCAAGAACCAGTAGAAGAATAATGTAGTAATTCCTTCTGTCCTTATAGCTCTGGATCACCCTAGGATATGGTTCAACTGTCAAATCCTAATAGGCGACCAACTATGTGTCCATGTCAAATATATTCGACCATTAAATGACCTAAGAAACTCTTTTATTCTTTCATTCAATTGTCCTGACCAAGGTCTTAGTTTGGTCGTTTATAATTCATGACAACATGGAGCTTAAACTCATTACCAAGAGTTGACAGATTCCATCTTGATCAATCTCTAATTCTACAAGCATTTAATCATACCCAATATCTTTTCAACTATCGCCCTAGGGCCATAGGTGTCTAGTATCAAAGCACAATAAATAACTTGTCAATTACTATGACGATCTCAGGTTAAAGGAAACGATTACATCACATTCTTCAAGAGAATATCCTATTGACAGTTTATGGTAATTCTAACCATTAGGAATTATCCAATGAGTCGGTTCAATGATCATATCTCTATATGCATCATCTATCTATGTGATTTAGTTAATGAGATCAACTAATCTTTATCCCATAAAGACGATCACATAAATATTGATCTAACCGGATTACTAATGTCCAAAATTAATAATCCTACGATCAAGAACAAATTTAGATTAAATTATAAGAGACTTTGCTCTCATTATCATGATCTCTATCACGATGACAAATCCCAAAATTTAATCAAGGACCTTATCAGATTAATCAAACAATTGATAATAACTATGATAAAAGAATGCCATATATTTTTATATCAAATAACGTTCACAAAAATATGTTCAAATCATCAAATATGATATTAGATCTAGGGAATATCTACTATATCCCTAACATTTCATTCCTTACATACTCGGTACATTATTTGTACTAACGTCCCTTTTGCCTGGGGACGTTGCGTTTCATGCCCGCAGGACTCGATAAACAGGTTGAGAGTCCTCCAAGTAGGTTGTCAGCTTAGCAGAAAGTGTTGGTGCGCTCCATTTGCTCCGAAGTTGCTTATTTGGTGAGTATGATTAGTACATGCATTGATTGGTATGGTGGGGCTCTGTCCCGACCTTTATGATATTGTGTACTCTTAGAGGCTTGTAGACAGATGTCATGTATATGGATACTTCAATGGTCTTGTCGGCCTATGTTTTGAGTTTACGAATGATCGTGTTGGTCTTATAGGCCCGTATATCATATATGTAAGTTTCTATATCATGTTGGGTCATTCCATGTCGAGTATTCACTCATGTTTATTCTATTTATCTCACGACAACCTCTCCGGCTCATTTATTTATGATAGTATGACACGAAAGATACGTTACGTTGGTACTCGATTGAGTAAGGTACCGGGTTCCCGTCGCGGCCCATCGGTTTGGGTTGTGATAATTCAAAAGGCGGGGAAACTATCTGTATTAGTGGGGGGAAAAAACATGACACGTGGACTATTAACAAACTGACGGGGCATGATACGTGGAACATCGATGTAAGGACAAGTGGCATTCTTAATTATACGAATTAAAGAATGCAGAAAAGGCCGAGAGAAACACCTACGGGGTTACATTGAGGACAGAACCGGACCTGACAGCTGTTAAAGGAGAAACAGGAGCAAAATGAATGAAGGCTACAAAGAAGGGAAGATACACGAATCTGATGTAAATAAGGAAGGGAAATTGGTACAGTTACAAGGAATCTTTAGTCATAAATGTATCTGTTACGGTTACATATGGTAACAGGCAATCAATACAATAAATACCATTAGTGAGCCCAAATTGAGTGTGGAAACCGTTATAATTGCATGCTCCTGTATAAGGACATAAATCTCATTTGTAATGACAAGTAATGGTTATTATTGCAATCCACATTATTATTCTTTGCTTTATTCTCTAAGCTTTAAGCCTTAATTTTTTGGAGTGTTTATTAGTTCATTTCTTATTTTTCTTTGTCAATCATTTCAATTCTTTGATCTTTTTTTCCAAAATTATTGGGAAAGTGAAATAAATCTTAGTTATCAGTAATCCGATTTCTTCTCGATATTGATTTTGACCGAGAAATCTATTTTTAGTTAAACAAAAATCAACAAACATTTCAGTACTATATTCAGCACAACATATTAATATCGCTCTTTCTTATTGAAGCCATAGTAAAATCAGTGCATGAAAAATGCAACAAGGGGAAAAAGCAAAGAGGTGCCGATCAAAGCACCAGAAACAGGCAAAGAGAACCCCGATCCAGCATCGGGTGCTGGCGCCAGAGCCATTCCAACTTCCTGTGCTGAGGCAGCAACTGCAGCAACAATAAGGGTGAGCACAAAAGCTTTAACAATGTTAACTTGCGCCATTTCGATACAATTACAGAGAAAGTTATAACTACTCAAAATTGCTTAGAGGTGATGAAGTTGGAATCGAGAAAGCAACTTGAGCACTTGGATTGCAGTGGTGAAGTTGAAGGTGAAAATGTGCTTGAAATTTTATAGGTAATGTGTGAGAAAGGAACTTGGTTTTTGGTAATAGCCACTTGGAAGAATAAGACCAACTAAAATGATGGCGACCAAAAGAACCATTGTTGTGAGGAGTATTAGGAATTTAAAATCAATTTTATGGGTTTAATCATTAAGTTTTTAAATTAAACCGGTTGTATTTTCAAAATTATTGGTTCAAACCAATTATTTGTTGTAATTTTAATAAAAAATTTGCAAATAAATATATATAAATAGCGTCGAAATACTGAATTAAAATCAACTCGATGGTATATTAGGCTGCATCCGGCTCAAATGATGTTAATAACTGGACCAGGGCGGATTTAGGGGGAGGAAGAGTGTTCACCCGAATCTCCTTCGCCGAAAAATTATACTGTTTATGTAAGGCAAAATCTGTTTTTTATCTCTATATATTATGTTTTGAATCTCCTTGAGATGGTATTCAAAACTTTTATAAGGTCATTGGTTCTATTTCCACCAGCTAGCCACAACCTTTTGAACTTTTTCCTCTTTTTGAATTCTCTTAGCGGTAATCCTTCCTCCGCCACTGACTGGACCAGATTATGGACGGCGGCCGATGTGATTAGCCACATGGTAAGATGCTGGAGCAGTGGTTGGCCTATCCATGTTATGGTATAATATAATGTCTGAACATGATTAAAACCATGGACTAAAGATTTCAAATTAGAGACAAACACTTATTCAACAATTTTTTTTGATATTTTGTTTTCTTAGTTTACGCGGATGGTAGATATGTTTTAGTCTAGGGGGGAAATTATCTGCATTACATACGTTTACTCGCTGCACATATTCTCTCACGCGTCCTTCGACTCTTTTATTTATTTACTTAGGCAACACGTCCTCTAAAGTACGAGTCTTTCTTTGGCAAACCATGTGAAAATAAGTATTCCTCCCGTTCTAATTTATGTGAAACTATTTTCTTTTTGATCCGTCCAAAAAGAACTCATTTCTAAATTTAGAAGTAATTTATTAGCTTAAACTTTCAATTGTATCTTTAATGAGAAGCTTTTATAATCACACAAATACTTTGAACCCTTTTTGACTTGTTTAGGACCACAAATTCCAAAAGTCTTCATTTTTTCTTAAACTTCGTACTCAATCAAACATGTTTACATAAATTGGAACGGAGGAAGTATTTTGTTTGATTGATTGTGGTGAGAGTCGAACTCAAAATGTTCACATATACTACTACAATACCATACATCTTCTGTCCCAACTTATATGCCACATAAAATGAGACTGGGGCCTTAAAATAATAATAATAATAATAATAATAATAATAATAATAATAATAATAATAATAATAATAATATCTTGCATTGTCCTGTGGAAAAAATAAAGAGATAGGGCCATGAGTGGGATTCCAGAGGGCATTTGCATCCATACTCGCTTTTTGTGTCACGTTTTAATTTGTGCCCGCTTTGCAAAAGAAATTGCAAGCGTACCCGCTTTTTCGCAATACTTCAGCATACGGGGCTGAAGTAGTAAAGACAATCACGCAAAACTTCAGCATTCTAGTAGCCGAGCCTGAAGTTCAGTTCTAGAGCTGAAGTTTTTGTTTTGTAACTGTCGAACTTCAGCTCTAGAACTGAAGTTTTTGTTTGTAACTGGCTTTTGTTTGTAAGCTTCAGCTCTAGAGCTGAACTTTTTATTTGTAACTGGCTTTTTGTTTGTAAGCTTTAGTTCTAGAGCTGAAGTTTTTGTTTGTAAGCTTCAGCTCTAGAGCTGAAGTTTTTGTTTGTAACTGGCTTTTTGTTTGTAAGCTTCAGCTCTAGTTTGTTTGTAAGCTTCAGCTCTAGAGCTGAAGTTTTTGTTTTGTAACTGTCGAACTTCAGCTCTAGAGCTGAAGTTTTTGTTTGTACTAATATTTTACTTGGCTCTCCTCTTCTGGAGTCGGAATTTTTTTAATCACTTGACTGTTTTTCCTGTACTTAGTAAAGACAGTTATAATCACTGGTGATTTCATATGGATAACTCTTTGTATTTTTTGTAGCCAAGATGAGAGTAGTTAGTCTGTCATTTATCTTTAATTATGGTGGTTCTTTGTTTAGGCGAAAAGTTGCTACAAATTATTTGGCCTACTTGTCATAGTTGTGTTTGTGTACGTATATCTTCCCTTCAAATATGTTACTCCGTTCTACTTCATCATAGGTTGTCGTTTTTGAACTCAATAGATGACTCGTTCCACTTCATGAAAAATCTGAACAAACAGTTAGGTTAAATCCATAATTATGCTTATGTAAAAGAATATTAATTGAGACAAAACGAAAAAGAAATAATATGCATCAACAACAGCAGAAGAAAGAAGAAGAAAACGAAGGAGGAGAAGGAGGAGGAGAAATGGGCTGAAGTTATTAAAAAATGGGTACAAGTTAAAAAAATTTTAAAAAATATGTATAAGTTAAATGGGGGCGACCAAATAGGACGCCCCGTGCAATTTTTACGGATTCCAGAAAGGTAGTTGGCCCATCTATGTTATGGTCGGTAATATTTTAACATTCAATAAAGCAAAACTAAAATGTTAAACTTTGCTTTCATTTTATCTCTCTGTATTCTTAGTTCATTCGCATATTTGTTGTTAGCATTGTCGCTTTGAAAGTAATAAAACTTAAGCGTAAAATAAATAAATTTTGTGTGTCGAAATTCTTCGAGAAAAATATTTAAATTTATCCTTCATTATTTTACAATAATTTAAAAAAACTTTCAAGTTAAAGCTCTAAGATCTTAATGGCAAACCTATATCTCAACAGTGAAGTGATCTTAAACTAAAAATTTAACGCAAAGTTAATTAATTTTCGAATAAAATAAGAGGAAATTTGACAACTTTTCAGAAGAAAAAAAATGATGTGCACCACTAAGTTATAGACCAAAAAAGGATTGCTCAGCCATATCTCAAATTTGGCGAACTGTTCAAAGCTAAGTCTCACCCATATTTCAATTTGTTCCTCCTTATCCGCGGGCCCTACATCTCCATCCGCGGGCCCTACAAAACCTTAGCTCCGCTCCTATATAAATCAACACAGACAAACCGTCTTCCTCACCAATTCACAGCACAATTGTTTTAGCACAACACGATTTGCTTAACCAAACTTCCATTTTAAAATCACAGTTCTCAGAGATGGCTCAAATTAGCATTACCATCCAATTCCTGGTTCTCGCCGTCCTTCTTTTCGCTGTTGCTTCCTCCGCGCAGGAGACTGCAATGTCGCCGGCGCCGTCACCGGATGCCGGAGCCGCGTTCTCTGTGCCAGTTTCCGGTGCTTTGATTGCAACATCTCTGCTTGTCTCAATCTTCTCTCTATTGAGGCAATGATTTTGTTCCTGGTAATTTGGTACTCGAGAGAGAGAGTCCATGTTTATTTCGAGTTTAAACGGAGACGCGCTTTGCCCATTATTGCTTTGTATAGTCGTTTTGTTGTTGTCATAATCCATTGTTAAGCTGATTTTTTTGTTATATATATATATCATCTATTGGAATAAAATTCTTTTACATATTTTGATTTTGTAGTTTTATTGAAGTGGTTGATATTGAATTAGTTTCTCCCTTCTTCCTTATTCCAATAATTCACATCTAAATACGTCCATCTTAATGAAATGATTTTAATTCATATTTTGCATCGCCCCAATGTCAAATTAACAAAGGTTTGTGAAAGTGTTGTTTGACCAAAAAAAAGTTTCGAACCCTTTTAGTTAAACCAATTTAATAAAGGGATAAGAGGCGAATCCAAGTTAAAAGTAATAAATTCTAGATCCGAAATTAATCAACCTAGACGGTATGAATCCGTGTTCAAGTTAACAAATGTTGAGTTAGGGCTCAGTGACTAGCAATCAATACGAGGATGGAAACATGTAATAAATGTGATAAATGACATTAAATATAATAAGAAGGAATTTGTCATCCAAATGTTGGATGAGATTAGAAGTGGCAAACGGGCGGGTCGGGTCGGATATAGTTCGGGTTAAAAACGTGTAATGAAAAAACGGATCAATTATCCGACCCGACTCATATTTAATACGGATAAAAAACGGGTTAACCGGCAGAATATTATCCATGACTTCTTGTATATGATCACTTTTGGGAAAATTCTTAGTTTCTATAACTTGAGGAACCTCCAATTTGAGGTTTTACAAATGTAAAAGTTAGACTTATTGGTTATCCATTTTCTAAATGGATAATATGGTTCTTATCCATATTTGACCCGTTTTTAAAAAGTTCATTATCCAACCCATTTTTTAGTGGATAATATGGGTGGTTAACTGTTTTCTTTGAACCATTTTGCCACCCCTAGATGAGATGAATGATTCCTTCCTCTGACTACAACGTATGGCAACAAACAAATAAAGTGGACTATGTGTTCTTGGATCTTGTGAGCTAAAGATGAATGTTATGTGATGGAACCAAACAAGAGAGACAACACAAACTTTTTGTATATTCCTGATAGTCAACTCTTTGTAATATTTTTTTTTTACAAAGGTTCCGAATTCCCTTTTTCTTTCCTCTCTCTTCCTATTTATAAAGGATATCCCTATAAAACCTTTAAAAAGTACAATATGGGGGAATATTCAACAGAATATTCCTATTCACAGTCACAGAAACATTCTAACAATTGCAGTTGTTGCTCTCTACTAGACCTTGGCACTGGTCTCCCCCTTTGAGCAACTCTTCGCCACTAGACTGTACTTCGTTTCGACCTGGGCCTCAACTCGTCCGTTTGCATGCGTTATGCTAGACCTAATTTTGACCCATACAGTTAGTCCATCCGCTTATTGAGGTCGTCCTCTTGGGAGTCCTTGATGAGCAGATTTTGTCTGTAACTAATCGCAAGATATACTGCCATCTCGAATGAGCTGAGGTGGTCGACGTCGCGTTGACGACGAGTCGACACAGAGGTTGTGGTTGGCGTGGCTAACATAGGATGACGTCATGACCACGCGTGTCATCATTACGCATCTTCCCTGTTACACCCCGTAATTTTAACAAAACTAACTCCGTTATATGCGTTTGATATGGTATTTTGAGTGAAATATTTTTGTAAAATAGTTTGAAAAAAAAGGATATATGATTTTATATAGTTATTAATATTACTACTTTAATTATACACAAAATACGAAAAAGCTTATGAGATTTTCTTTATTGTAAAAATAGAAATTATTTTTGCACAAGAAAAGAAGGTTATCTTTTTTTACCATTTCAAGAATTAGGCATACGAAAATTTTTACTCTTTATATGAGATTAAAAAGAATTAGAATTTGAGAAAATATATGTATTTTTACATGAATATTTTAATAAAATAATAGTATATAGATTTATTTTACATGGTACAACATGACCGTAATAGTACGATGTATAAAGTATATTAAAAACAAATAAAATTTTAAGTAATTTAAGACAATTCTTAATTATGCGGATAATTGTTAATTATCGGATAACGGATAATTGGATAAAGATTGGAATTTCTCACCCACCGCACGTGGTAACCCCTCCCTTTCAATTGAATGACTCTTAAGTCATTACATAGGTGGCAATATTATAGATATGAGATTTGGCAAAGATTTAATAACTTCTGAAATGTTGATAACTTATACGGACATATTTACATGATCTATATTTGACAAAATATGGTCTCATGTATTAATGGTGGAGGATTGTTCTAACTGGCCACGTGCAAAGAATCCTGTTGCCAGATTGCAATTTGGTAAACACATCACCACCACGTGGGGAGGGAAAAAAAGTGTGCGCATTTACTATACCGTCAATATCCTTTTTATCCGATCACTTTATCTTACATTAGAAGAAAAAACCTAGGCCTTTACTATATTCTCTTTCGTCCAGTACACAAAACAAAGAGTCCAAAACCAGCAAAATAGAATATTTTTGCTCAATTACATTTGCACTGATTGATAGTTCTATTCACTTGTAGCACTATAAAGTTGAATCTTGTGTGCTTTTCTTTTAGGATCGAGAGCTTTGATGAAAAACTGTTGCTAAATCTGTGTATGCATTTTGTATTTTAGTTCCCAATCTTCTATTTCTCAATATGATCTTGTTTTTGGGGAGAATCCACTAAATGGACCAACGGAGCACTGTCGGGTCGATAGCCCTTGATCCGAGATCTCATCTTTTTCAGGTATGTTAAGGCTATTCCTTCTTTCTATTTGGTATGATCCAAATAATACAAACGAAACAAGCAAAATACGCAACTTTCATAAATGACTCTATTCATAAAAATACTAGGGGTGTCTATATTCTTGATTCCCCATATGTCTTATTATTACACATCTTCTTTTCATGTGTCTCAGAAAAATACGTAAGCTTAAAAAGTTTACTTCATGATATTACTCAAAGTTATAATGGTCTTATAACATTCCGAGAGATTTTATTAACCTATTTCATATGCATTTCATGCATTTATATATGCACATTGACCCATGACCAGATGTCGTTATATACGCGTATATATGTATATATATGCATATGAGATATGGGAAAAGGTTATGCGTTATATACGCACCACCACCTATCAGCTGGTATATGATGATGATGTTGCCTGGCTGAAATATGACTCAGATGGCGTTATATACGCGTATATATGTATAGATATATGTATTTGAGATATGAGAAAAGGTTACGGCGTTATATACGCACCACCACCTGATCAGTTGGTATATGATGATGATGTTGCCCATAGTGGCTGAAATATAACTCAGACGGCGTTATATACGCGTATATATGTATGTATATGTATATGTATATATATGTGTATATATATATATATGTATATGTATATGTATATGTATATGTATATGTATATGTATATGGAATATGAGAAAAGGTTACGGCGTTATATACGCACCACCACCTGATCAGCTGGTATACGATGATGATTTTGCTCACAGTGGCTGAGATGATATGATGGGATGCCCTCAAAGTCTTTATGATGTTATTTACATACAGGCCTATACATTATATGACATTTATATGTATATGCATGATAATATAACTCTTTCATGATTTCCTGTTTGGGGGAGTGTGTGTTATAGTGGCTTCCTTGTGAAGGTAAGATCCGCAGGCCCATGTACAATATACATTTTTCGGTTCTTATTGTTTATGTAGGTTGTTTTAAATTGGCATCTGGGTGTTTATGATATTTTTGAACTAAAATTGTCTAAATACTATCAGATCGTTAAGGTTTAGTTCAAAAGGAAAATTGGTATTCAGCATAATTTATAGTCGAACTTAAAAATTTTGACTGCCAAAGTCAACTTAGAACAATTAGTTTAAAACATACTATGGGAAGGATGAATAGCCTTTACGGCCATGGTGCAGCAGTAGACCCACATACAAGACATGAAGCCTATATATTTATTAATTAATTAATTAATTAATACTAACTATATGAGAATAATATGAGAGCAGAAATGCATCAAACATGAGACCTATTTATAAAATGGAATGCTTCTTGTTCGTGAGGACAATAAGAAGGGCAACAAAATTCAGTTCATATTTGATCGAATGCGAATGTAAGATTCCAGTTTTATGGGTGCAATATCCTCCTAGGTTCTTAGATTGGACTTATTATATTTTTAAACAGTGAGTTCATAGTTACTATTGTTGTAATTTTAATCAATTTCAAAGAGAAAATGACTCTCTATAGCCTTTAAAAATTTTAATAGAGACTTACAAGATGAGTCATTTACTGCATGTTTCTTCCATGCTCTTTATATATTTATTTACATGCCTTACATACTCATTACATTATTCATATTGACGTCTTTTTGTTGAGGACGCTGCATTCATACATACAAGTATAGATAATCAGTTTGATGAGCCCTCATAATAGGCGATATTGGCATTCAGCGAAGGATCGGTAAGACTCCACCTCATTCGGAGTACAACCGAGTCTATGAGTCACCATGTCAGAATTTTACTACATACTTATGGGTAGGTCGATACCCTGTCCCATTTGATATCAAATAATCTTAGAGACTTTGTAGACAGAATTTTATTTTGTACAGTATGTCAAAGGCCTTGACGGCCTATATGTATTCATGTAAAAAAAAAAGAGGTTCAATGATACAGTGTTTACCCACTTATAGTTATACATTATGAGTTGTGGCCATGTTGGCCCATGGTAATTGCAGAAGAGAAAGATGAGTTACAAAGTGGTTCGCTCGGGCTAGTACGGCACCGGGTGGTAGCCACACCTCCCTGGGTTTGGGGCGTGACATTCCCAATGTAATGTATCATTTCCAGTGCCTCTGTTGCTTCAATCTTAGTGTCAATGATAGTTTCTTGCATCGATCTAGGCACCATAATACCTTATAAATAAGGGAGGGGATATTCAAAAATGAGACTTTTCGAATTTCCTGCTCTTTTGGCACTTTGCATGTTCTTTTGCTTCTTCTCCAACCTTACTTCCGCTTGGCTCATTCTTTTCAGTTTTAGCTTTCCCGTTGATCGAACACTTTCCTGTTGATACCCTTATTCTGATTCTACGGTACACACGCTTCTTGCAGAAATAACAAACTCCCCTTACATTTTTGACATAGTCTCCGATGCCACCCCTTTATTGGTGGTTATGCCTTCCGGTAGTGGCGAACCTACGGTTGTGGAAGATGAAAATTTTCCCACCATGGAGGAGATAGTTCCTAGGAACCCATCGGTCAGAAGCGACTTTCAGAAGGAACCTACTCTTGCTCCTGATCAAGTTCTATCAGTTATGGGGTCGAAGCAAATATCTGATATGCGGTATAAGTTTCGTATTCCTGCTCACGTCGATATCGTTCCGGCAGGGAACGACTCAATACAAATTTATCGACCTTGGTATTGCGCTTTCTACCAATACCCGTTCTTGGTGGGTTACTCTCTTCCTCTTCCCCTGCTTGTTGAGGAATTTTGTCGTTTTTATGGCGTCTTCCCTACACAGCTTTCCCTTTACCTATATAAGGCCTTTTTGATGTTGGCGAAGTTTTCAGAGTTGGCCGGTTGTGAGGTCTCCATTCGTAATCTTCTACATCTCTTCTCGCCCAGTTTCTACAGGGGGACATTGATTCATCTCTGCCACTGTGGGACTAAATGATTGGTGACGGGGATGCATAACAAGGCGAACCGCCGGTTCTGGTGCAATTACTTCTTCGTCAGGACCGAGCATGTTGTGGCAGACCCAGC
Source organism: Nicotiana tabacum (assembly GCF_000715075.1). Classification (NCBI taxonomy): domain Eukaryota; kingdom Viridiplantae; phylum Streptophyta; class Magnoliopsida; order Solanales; family Solanaceae; genus Nicotiana; species Nicotiana tabacum. The sequence goes on from NC_134085.1 coordinate 16,303,350, forward strand.
CGAGTTCCCTAAGCAGTGAAACTTCAATCGTAAGAGCCCTTTACCATTTGTCACATGCTTTGTTCATCCCCCTTCTTTCTTGTTTCTGACTTTGTCACGTTTTTTCTATTTTCAGCTAGTAAGTATCCACCTCCCTTGGTTCCTAACATCGAGGACTGGGTGACTCGCATCTGACCTCATACTATGGGGATTCACGACTGGATGTCTTTTAACAAGCGATTTAGTCTCAAGCCTTTGGCTAGTGAGTCTGATTCCTATTTCTACGACCCATTCACTTTCGTTATAGCTTACCTCGGTTTCGTCATCATTTTTGTTAAATATGATTTTTTTTTTGCGCCAGGTCGGGGAGCTTCTAAGAAGGCGAAGGCTCCAGTGCCCGCATTCCGCTAGGTAGTCGCTTCGACTGGAATGCAATTCGTACTGGCTGAATCTGCACGAGAGGGTCAAAACCTAGCTCTGCCGTCGGGTGATTCCGCCCCACAGGCAGCCGTTATGTCGGCTGAGATCTTCGATTACCGCATCCTGCACCTAGTCGACAAGTCATCTCCTGATGAGGGGGAGGCGGTATCGAGAAAAAGGCGGAGGGTGGAGACTGAAAACATAGACGCTACAAATGCCGAGTTGGAAAGGCCCATTTCTTTGGATGCAGAGGTGTCAGCCTTAATGGGCATTGAGGCTACTCTCATGCCGGCCGTCATTACGGAGGAGAGACCGTTAGAGGTTGAAGGGACCTTCAATAGAGGTGAATCTGCACGAGTAGCCAAGGTCGGCCAATCATCAACGGACGGAAAAGATAAAACCATCCTTTTAGAATATGATAGGTCGGGCTCCGATATCGACCCTGAGGAGGTATGGGCTTTTGAAGAGATGTTCACCCGAGTGGAGATAAGGATGGAGGGGCTTGATCGGCACATAGTCATCCCCATGGATTAGGACCTCTTGTCCAATTCAGAATGGGTGGTGCCGGCCTTCGCTCCTCTATGTACGGATTCTGAGAACATGATGCTGCAGACACTGAGGGACGCAGATCTGTTGTTGGGTATATCTGGCATGGACTTGCGAGTAAGTTTGGTTTTTCTGTGTTAGGTTAGTTCCTTTTGCATGTGTATTTTACTTCTATTGACTTGCCTTTTTTTTGCGTGTCAGACCCTTATTATAGAGATTGAGCGTGATCGGCGAGAAGAGCATAGGACGACCTTTTTAAAGAAGATGATATCCAAGTATAGAGAGTATCATTCTAAGCACCAAACGCTAGTCGAATTACTTAGCCAGGACGACCAGTTTCAGACGCTTCGCGACAGGCTTAAGCAGAAGGACAATAAGCTGAAGGACAAGGATGATGAGATTATGAAGGCCATCTGTAGGTACAACGTGCTCGAAGGGGCGCTGAGGGCTAAGGAGGATGAGCACAAGGTGAGCAAGTGACTGATGGCCGAAAACACTAACCTTCAGGCGTAGGTGGTGTCTTTAAGGGTCGAGCTTGAGAAGAGCGAAGCGAGAGCCGTCGACTTGATGGGTGAGTTGAGAACCAGGGTCGAAGAGCTAGACCGAGCGGAGAAAGCAAGAATGACCGATGTGGCGGAGGCAGCAGCCCTAGGGGGCGCCCTTCATATTTGCAGGTCTAAGCGAGCTACTGAGGCGGAAACTCCGGCGCTCAAGGAGACAAGACTTGAGGAGAGGATTGGGGGGTTTGGAGGCAGAGCTGTCTCAGCTGAATGAGCAAGTTGTCGCCCTAAGGGCTGAGAAGGCGCAGGTGCAGGCCCAGCCGTCCACTTCTCATACTTCTACCGCTCTCGGTGTGTTGTGGGAGTTGTATGAAATGTGGGTTCATGCTAAGGCCCAACTTGACATATACAGGTCTCTGAAGACGACTGGGAAGATTTCCGAAGTAGAGCTTGAGGATGTTCGTGTCAAGGCACGTGCATCTCATGACGCTTGTAGTTATGATCCCGGTATGCCTGGAGGATACGATGATAAAGATGCCTTAGATGGGCTTGCCTCCGACCCTTGGTATGATGATGAGTATGTCGATGCTATTAGTGATGGGGGGATGATGCGGCATGAAGTCTTTGTACTTGGTTTTTACTTTTTGTGTTTTGTTGTTTTTGCGGGGGCGTCTTTCCAGCCCTTTATAAAAAAATATATTGGAATGGAATGATTGAAATGAAACAGTTGCCTTTTGTTGTGTATTTCCGGATCTTCTTTCTCTTCTTTTTTTGTTGTGAGTTATATTATGAGAAAGTCCCTGACTTTCGGTTCACTTCGAACGAGGTCATCGACTCAAACGAGGTCGAATGCAAGTTAATTCAAGCGAGGTCGATTGTATATTGATTCAAACGAGGTCAAATTTATATTGATTCGAACGAGGTCGAATGTATATTGATTCGATTGAGGTCGAATGTAAGTTAATTCGAGCGAGGTTGAATGTATGTTAATTCGAGCGAGGTTGAATGTATATTGATTTGAACGAGGTCGAATGTATATTGATTTGAACGAGGTTGAATGTAAGTTAATTCGAGCGAGGTCAAATATATATTAATTCGAACAGGGTCGAATGTATATTGATTCAAGCGAGGTACAAGGTAAGTTAATTCGAGCGAGGTCGAATGTATATTGATTCGAATGAGGTCGAATGTAGAATGATTCGAATGAGGTCAAATGTAAATTAATTCGAGCAATGTCAAATGTATATTGATTCATACGAGGTCGAATGTAGAATGATTCAAACGAGGTCAAATGTATATTGCCTTTGTGTTGGCGTGACGTGCAATTTTTTTGGAGGTGTAAGATATACTGCTTTGTTTATTCATTGGAGAATATTACATTGATTTTTGGTCCATACATACATTCGAGGAGTCCCAGTCTATCTAGTCCTTTCATCGCTCGACCTAGAGAAGTAGTCGATAGGCGGGGAGATGAATAAAATACCTAAACTCCGAGACACCCCCTTCGTCGCCTCATTAAAAACCTGAGAAAATCCAATTGGGACAAAACTCGGGTGAGGGAAAAAAAGTACGACTTGGAGGATGTCTATCTTTAGAAGTTGAAGTATTTGAGGTGAGAGACGTTCCAATTGTTTGATAGTAGTTTTCCCTCCATTGTTTCTAGTTGGAATGACCCTTTGTTTGTTGCTGTTTTGATTTTGTATGGTCCGTCCCAATTGGTTCCCAGTTTGCCTTCTCGTAGGTTTTTGCTCGCTTGTGTTTTGGCTTTGAGCACATAATCCCCTACCTTGAGTGGTCTAACTTTGGCTTTTTGTTGTAGTACCTTTCTGCTTGTTGTTTTTGAGCTATCATTCTTAGGTAGGCCATGTCTCTTCGTTCATCTGTTTCGTCGAGGTCTTGCTTTCTACTTTTATTGTTCTTGGTCCACTCTCGTAGGAGTATCTTAAACTTGGCTCCCCGACTTTGACTGGTATCACTGTGTTAGTCCCGTGGACTAGTGAATATGACATTTCTCATGTGCTTGTTTTAGTCTTGGTGTGGTATGCCCATAGCGTTTCCGGTAGCATTTCCGGCCACAGTACCTTGGAAGCTTCTTCTTCATGATATTCAGTATTGTTTTGTTGGGGGATTCTACCTGACCGTTACCGGCGAGGTGATATGGTGTGGAGAGTATTCGTTTGATGTGACATTTCTCAAAGAATTCGATGGTTTTCTTTCTGGTGAACTGGGGTCCGTTGTCACAACTGATTTCTTTGGGGATGCCGAAGCGATATATGATGTTTCTCCATATGAATGTGATTACTTCCTGTTCGTGTATTTGGGTGAATGCACCTGCTTCTACCCACTTGAAAATATAATCAGTTAAAACCAAAAGAAATCGTATATTACCTCATCCCGCTGGTAGGGGTCCGACGATGTCTATCCCCCACTTGATGAATGGCCAAGGTGATGTGACAGAGTGAAGGCGCTCACCTGCCTGGTAGATCATTGGAGCGTATTTTTTGGCATTGTTCCCACTTTCGGATGTAGTCGGCGCTTCCTCTTTCATGGTGGGCCAGTAATAGCCGGCCCGTATGAGGCATCTAACGAGGGCTCGATTATCGGTATGTGCTCCGCAGTGGCCTTCTTGTACTTCTTCAAGGACGCGCCTAGTTTGGTTTGGCCCTAGGCACTTTGCCAAGGGACAACCAAATGTTCTTTTGTATAGCTCATGGTTGACGATGTTGTATCAGGCCGCCTGCATTCAAAGCTTTTTGGCTTCTTTTTTGTCGGGTGGGAGCAACCTGTCCTGCAAATATGGTATAATACGATTGCGCCAGTCCCAAGTCAATTTTATAGTGCATACCTCAATTTGGTCTATCGACGAACAGAGGAGGGTGACTACGTTTTCTTTTCCACTTACGTTCTTGGTGGCTGCTGCTAATTTGGCAAGGTCGTCTGCTTCGATGTTTTGTGCTCAAGGTATCTGCTCGAGTTGGCACTCGTCGAACTCGTGCAGTAGCTTATCAATTTCTGCCTGATATTTTTGGAGCCTTTGTTCTTTTATTTGGAAAGTCCTTGTGACTTGGTTCACGATGAGTTGTGAGTCACATCGTAGGATAACTCGTCGTGATCTATACTTGAGAGCTAGTTTTAGTCCTATAATTACAACCTCGTACTCGGCCTCATTGTTAGTCATGTCGGGACACCGTATGGACTGGCGAATGACTTCGCCGGTTGGGACCTCGAGCACGAGTCCCAGTCCGGACCCTGCCGCGTTGGAGGCACCATCGGTGTATAGGAACCATAGGTCGGGTAACTTGGGAAATGTACGGGCGGCTGCTCGGCCTTAGGTGACATTTTGGTTCTGAAGTCGGCGACGAAGTCGGCAAGTACTTGTGGCTTTATCGTTGTTCGCGACTGATATGTTATATCGTGCTCGCTTAATTCAATGGCCCACTTGGCCAATCTACCCGATAGATCGGGTTTATGTAAGATGCTTCTTGGGGTAAGGTCATGACCACCAAGATGGGGTGGCATTGGAAATCGGGTCTCAGCTTTTGTGAAGCTATGACTAATGCCAGGGCCAGTTTTTTGAGATGGGGGTACCTTGTTTCGGCATCGACCAAGGTTTTGCTAATGTAATAGATTGGAGATTGCGTAACTTTGTTTTTACAGATCAAGACTGCGCTTACTGCAACTTCAGACACGACCAGGTAGATTAAGAGACGTTCGTCTGGTTCTTCCTTGGCGAGTAATGGGGGTGAGGACATGTATGCATTTAGTTCTCTTAAGGCATCGATGCATTCGGAATTCCACTGGAGTCCATTGTCCTTTTTGAGAATGTTGAAGAATTTGTGGCATATGTCAGAGGATCGTAAAATGAACCTCGACAAGGCGGCTATACGGCCGCTCAACTTCTGCACTTGTTTCTTGTTGGTCTAAATTTCAGGTATTCCCTCTATAGCCTTGATTTGGTCGGGATTGACCTCGATGCCTCTTTACGACACCAAAAAGCCGAGGAACTTTCCCGAGGTCACACTGAAAGCACACTTTTTGGGGTTCAACTTCATGTTGTATCGTCTAAGATTGTCAAAGGCTTCCCTCAGGTGGTCGATGTAGTCCTCTTTTCTTTTGGATTTGACTAACATGTCATCTATATAGACTTCCATCGTTTTGCCGAGTTGCTCTTTGAAAATCTTAGTGACCAGTCTTTGATAGGTCGCCCCTGTATTTTTCAGCCCGAACGACATGACTCTGTAGCAGTACGTCCCATGGTGGGTGATGAAGGTGGTTTTTTCTTGGTCTTCCTCCTCCATGAGGATTTGGTTGTAGCCTGAATAGGCGTCCAAGAAGCTTAATAGCTTGTGTCTTGCTGTTGCGTCGATGAGTTGATTGATGTGAGGCAACGAGAAAGAGTCTTTTGGGTAGGCCTTGTTTAGGTCCGTAAAGTCTATGCACATGCGCCATTTCCCATTTTTCTTTTTTACTTTGACCACGTTAGCAACCCATTGGGAGTATTTTGACTCTCGAATGGAACCGTTGGCAAGCAATTTTTCTACTTCTTCGTAGATGGCCTCGTTGATTGTAGCGTTGAACTTTCTTCTGATTTGTCATACTGGAGGGTAGAGTGGAACGACATTGAGCTTGTGTGTTGCAATATCTTTTGGGATACCTGGCATATCTGCATAGGAGAAGCAAACAGATCGGAGTTATCACTTAAAAATTTATGGAATTTACTTAGTTCTGTGAGTCTGTGGCCGATGTATGCTTTTTTGCTGTGGCCTCTTTCGTTTAGCTAGACAAGATCGAGATCTTCTAATGTTGACCATGTGGCTTCAATGACGTCGGGGTCTTTGACGATGTCTGTTTGTTCATCGAACTCGACCCCCGACTTCGGTAACTGCTATGCTCTTAAGCCCTCCTCTCTTAATTGTTGAGTGTATGTACAATCTTGGGCGATGCGGTAGCATTCTTCAGCTGTGCGCTATTCACCATGGATGCTAAATATTCCCCAAAGGTTGGGAACTTGATGAACTGATATAAACTGGATGGGATGACCCTCATAGCGTGTATCCAGGGTTGTCATATAATGGCGTTGTAGGCTGTGTCTTGGTTCATGACATGGAATGTTGTTTCTAGGGTAACGCCCCCGGCTAGAACGGGCAATATTATATCTCTGGATATTTGTTTAACTGCATTGTTAAAACTTGTTAGTGTTATGCAGCGTGGCACTACCTTATCCTCGAGTCTTAATTTTGTAAGAACTCGGGGGCGGATAATACACGCGCCGCTCCCGTCGTCTACCATGATTCTTTTTATGTCGATATCAGAAATTCGTAAAGTAATGATAAGAACATCGAAATGAGGATGTCAAACCGTTGGTATCTGACTTATCGAAGATGATACTGTCTTCGAGGTCATCATACCGTTCATGAGTGATCGACCGCTTTAATTTGTATGTGGTGGTGAACTTTATATGGTTGATTGTTGCTTCATCGCCTCCGTCAATGATCATTTGGATGGTGCGGGTGGGGGAGGGTGGCTTTGGGGGGCTTGATTTGGTTCTCGTCCACGGGCAAAATTGGCTCTCCCTCGGTCGCTCATCAACTCCTTTAAATGTCATTGGTGGAGCATGTTCACTACTTCTTATCGTAGGGATATTCAATCTTCAGTCATGTGGCCCTATTCCTAATGGAACTCGCAGAGGGCATTCGACTTTCTAGAATTTGGGTCCGACTTCATCTTTTGAGGCCATTTTACCTTGGGACCAAGCTTCTCCATGGCGTAAACTATTTTTGAAGGAGACACACAAAAATTGTGAGTAGATAATAGTGGAGGCATACCTCTTTCGTTTCAGTGAGTTCCCGTTTGTGGCTGGCAAACCCCTTCGGCTTGGCGGGGAGAAAACAGGATGGCCGCTTTGTTATACGTTTGGTGCCTTTCACGATTGAGGCATGGGCTTATGCTTTCTTGGCCCCAGCATGGTCGGTGACGAACTTGTCATCCATTTCTTCGAACGTCATTATGGAACGTGCTAGTAATTATGAGTACCATGTTAAGGCTTTCCCTATTACGGTTTCGCCAAAATTCTTCAGCAGTATCTATGGCACCTGCTCTTTCGAGAGGTCGTTGCCTTTTACCGCCATGACGTAATGAATGATATGGTTTTCAGGGTCCGTTGTGTCGTCGTATATTTTCAGATATGGTGGCATTTTGAAAGTTTTGGGTATGGCATGTGGGCTGCCTCCTCGTTGTATGGTTGTTCCACGAACCGGCCAACATCTCGTTTTGGCAGGAGTTTCGGGGCATCTGGCATATTATCAACTCATTCTTGGTGCTCCCTCATCTGGTCGCGGAGCGCTTTATTCTTATTCTCCATTTTTTCTATTTTCTTTAGAATGGCTACGAAGGCGTCGTTACTTGCATCAACAACGGTGTGAAGGTTACCTGTTGGGGAGGAGCGTGTTGCTCGTTAATGGTTATTGGGGTGTCAACTCGCACTGTGTTACTTTTCGAGCGGTTTATCGAATATACTGCTTAGGGTACTTGTCATCCACACCTCCAATAACTTTCTCACTGCGGGCGACGCCTCTTCCATCGTAGACGTGGAGGCCCCCTTCTAATGTAAAGCGGTTACACTCCCATGAGGAGGGGGTGAATCACTTTGCCTGGGTGAGGTGCTCGGTGTCGCATTCTCTTCGCCTTCCCTGTCTATCTCGTTGATGGTGCCTAGGAGATTGGTAGTGACATCCATCATCGCTTTCAGTCTTTCCTCTCCTTTTCATGCCATTGTTAGTTTGTGAAAACAAGAAAAAAGAAAGGAGATTTTGTTTTTTTTTTATCTAGAAGAAACTAAACTTTTTAACTAGGACCTCCTCACAGACGACGCCAAATTGTTTGACTAAAAAAAGTTTTGAACCTTTTTAGTTAAACCAATTTAATAAAGAAATAATGGTTGAATCCAAGTTAAAAGTAATAAATTCTAGATCCGAAATTAATTAACCTAGGCGGTATGAATCCGTGTTCAAGTTAACAAATACTGAGTTAATGCTCCATGACTAACAGTCAATACGAGGATGGAAACATGCAATAAATGTGATAAATGACACTAAATGTAATAAGAAAGAATTTGTCACCCAAAGGTTCCCACGTGCAGAAGATGAGAGTAGTAGAGATGAGGATGTTGAGATGGATGTGTGGGTGTACCAGGCGAGATAGGATTAAGAATGAAGCTATCCGGGACAGAGTGGGAGTAGCCTCCGTGGAGGACAAGATGCGGGAGTCGAGGCTGAGATGGTTCGGACATGTTAAGAGAAGAAGCATTAATGCTCTTGTCAGGAGGTGTGAGAGGTTGGCCATGGAAAGTTTGAGAAGAGGTCGAGGTAGGCCTAAGAAGTACTGGGGAGAGGTGATTAGACAGGACATGGCACTGCTTCAGCTCTCAGGACATGACCCTTGATAAGAGGGTGTGGAGGTCGAGGATTAAGGTAGAAGGTTAGTGGGTAGTTTTTAGTTGTTCACCGATAGTCTTAGTAGCATTCATGTCCCTTCATATTCTGAGATTTTTATTACGTTAAGTAGTTTTGTTCGCCTCAGGTATTGTATTCCGTGCTGCTATTATTTGGTACTACTTATCCTTTATCTCTTCATTTTTCTTTTCTCTTCCTTCTTTCTTCATTCCTTGCTTTCTTCTTCTTCTTCTTCTTGCCCTTCCTGAGCCGAGAGTCTATTAGAAACAGCCTCTCTACCTGCATTAGGTAGGGGTAAGGTCTACGTACAGACTACCCTCCCCAGACCCCACCTGTTGGGATCATACTGAGTTTTTTATTGTTGTTGTTGTTGTTATTGAAATGTAATAAGAAGGAATTTGTCACCCAAATGTTGGATGAGATGAATGATTCCTTCCTCTGACTACAACGTGTGACAATAGACAAATGAAGTGGACTAGGTGTTCTTGGATCTTCTGAGCTAAAGAGGAATGTTATGTTATGGAACCAAACAAGAGAGACAAAGAAAGCTTTTTGTATATTCCTGATAGTCAACTCTTTACAAGATATTTTTTTATAATGGTTCTGAATTCCCTTTTTCTTTCCTCTCTTCCTATTTATAAGGGATATCCCTAGAAAACCCTAAAAACGTACAATATGGGGAATATTCAACAGAATATTCGCAGTCACAGGAACATTCTAACAATTGCAATCGTTGCTCTCTACTCGACCTCGACACTAGTCTCCCCTTTTGAGTGACTCCTCGCCACTAGACCGTACTTGATTTCGATCTCGGCCTCAGCTCGTCCGTTTGCATTCGCTAAGCTAGAACTAATTTTGACTCATACAAGTGTTATGATAATGTAGTCTTATGACGCGGTTGCTTTCAGCTCGTACATTATGTTTGTGCTAAAATTCCGTTATAAGTACAAATAATAAATTTTGAACTCAATAAATGAAATGAACTATGGTAGAATTTTTAAGTCGAACCATAATGGTAAAATTCTGGATCCGCAATTTGAGACCATATGGTCAAGGTTAGACATTTGGAGCGCCATCAATTCAACTAAGGACTCAACATCTGATAAACCAAAATAAAATTCTGTTAAATAAATATAAACAAATTTTGAACTCAGCAAATCGAACGAACTTTGTAGACTCCCTCCCCGGTAAATACTTACCCACACCAGATGTTTACACCAAACTATATTAATTCACTATGGTTAACTAATTTAATTAGATGAGAATACATATAATTTACCATGGTTAAATGGTTGAAGTCCATATGCAAGACACATGTCATGTATCTATTGATTTGGTGTAAACACATGATGTGGGTAAGTTTTTACCCTCCCTCCCGAAATCGAACAATAATGTAAAAATTCTGGATCCACAATTTGAGACGCTTAACAACACCCTTATATGTTCAACGCTAGATATTTGGAACATGATCATTTTAATTGAGGACTCAACATATAATAAACAAAAAATTTGGATGAATCTGGATTTGATACTATGTTGCGAAATGAAATTTATTATATATTAGTATATTACAAAACAAATGATATTTCTTTGACAGTTTTAATAGTCTGTAACTGCTAACGTTCAGGTTAAAGTGGTAGTAATACTGAAATAGGACAAGCATTTAACTATAACCAAGCTTGTTTAACCTAGATTTTTAATTTTTGCTAATTTTAACCTTTTCAGGAATTTACTCTGCAGCTTTGTGATTTGCATATTGGCAAAAAATTTCTTATTTGTTTGCTTTAAGTTGGTTTAATCGGTGGATAAGCTCCACAAGCTTCGGTTTAAGTGAAGACGACCACTTAAACGATATTAATCTTCTCGAACTTCAAATATTGATTATCATAATACTGTACTTAATAAGTATCTACATTTTAGAAAATTCAAGCCTTGCAGTATGTTTTGTAGTCTATTTTATTTATTTATGGATAACCTTTTAACATGATATTAGATTGTTTCCAAGTTAATGTGTGTAGTACTTTTTCTTTTTTATTGGGGAGAAGGTTCAAATATACACGATGACCTACGGGAAATGGTCATTTATGTCTTTCTTTAGAGTAACATCAGACGATTTTTGGTGCTAAATATTGTACGTTAACCAATTTTTGCTACTTGAAATGAAAATGGCAAATATAAGCCAGTTAGTCAATAGTGGCAGTTTCAACTCTAAGGGTAAAACTTAGAAGTAGATCATCTTGCTTAGTTCGCAAATCCGAACCCCTTCCATTAAAAAAGAGTTAAATACCCTAAAACCCGGTTAAATTATAAAATCTTTGATAGTTGCCTATCTAAACTATCATCTTTCCTCGAAAACTCCCTTAACTATATCCTCCTTAATAATCAAACCCCCTCGTCGCATTCTTACTTGTGTGTAGAATACACTCTCCAAATTATTTTTAAAATCTGTCATGTGGCAATCTATACGTAGATATTTGTTTAGCTTACTCTAAAAAACAGATTTAACTAAGATTTTAATACTCTGATATCATTGTAAAAAATTATACGGTAAACATAAAAAAGAAGACTAGGGTTAAAACTAATGGGTCAATTGTAAAAAAAAACGCATTCTCTCTTTGTTCTCGTCGGAGACTTTACTCTCATCGGAGAATGACTACAGTAATCTCTCAGTAGTGATTTTATCCATTAATCTTTTGTTCTAACCTCAATTGCTTTGTCTATTCTTACTTATGTTCGAAAATCAAAATAAAAATCAGGGTTTCTGCTCTTGAATCGGTATAGAAGATAAGGGTTTTTATATACCCAAATTCTAAAAATTATTGAAAGGATAAACCTAATCTATTAAATAAGATAGCTACGCACAAGTCCTATATATTTCTTTATTCCCTAATTTCCTGAAAAGTATTAAACCTCATGCTCTACAAATACTTGAAAGGATATTTCTTCTTTCAAATAAATTTGGGTAAGAAATGAAGGATGGATAAAATGAGAAAGATAAAAAATAAACTCAGAAATAACAAGAGAGGGAGAGAGAATTTTAGATAGATTCAGATATGGCTGTCCAATGGAACGGGTCGGCCCGGCCCATCCCGATCCCGTCCTGGTCCCGACCTTGTCCCCTCCCGACCCTCTTAGCTCTAAACGGGATGAGCCCATATTCAATGGGACAAGGGATGGGACAGGCTGCCCATTTCGTCCTGTTTATCCCATCCCGTTTATCCTGTCCCGGCAGCCCGCTTTAAGCCTTGAATTTTTTTTTATTTATGAATTATCTTACACTCTTACTTAGTTATTTTATGGCTTGAAATTATATTAAATAAATTACAAGTCTGTTATAATTACTAAAATATTTCGTTATAAGTCTTTTGTTTTAATATTTATAATTCTTTACTCAGTTTTTTTATAATTTATTAAGTTTTAAGTTTATTAAATAAGTCAAAAAACTAGCCGTTGTAAACTTTAAAAGCTTAGTCATTGTCAACTTTAAAAAAAAAATAATCGTTCCTATCTATAAAAAATTAGCTGTTGCCAAATTTAATGCTTAAATAATTAATTTTTTTTTAAAAAAAGGCTTAGTTAGGGCCTACGAACTGTCCCTTCCTGTCCCATCCCATCCCATTTGTTAGTGGGATGGGATGTGCCTACTATTTCTGTAACGACCCGACCGGTCGTTTTTAGCTCTAGCGCGTCGTTTGGCAGTTCGAGGCCAGGATCAGCTTCACTTCAGGTATTATGATTTGTACGCATGGTTGGAATTGAATTCCGGGAAGTTCGGAGTTGATTTGGGAAGATAATTCGCATTTGGAAGCTTTAAGTTGAAAGAATTGACTAAGATTGGATTTATGAGTAAACGACCTCGGAATCAGAATTCGAAGGTTCCAGCAGATTTGTATGATGATTTTGGACTTGGGCGTATGTCCGGATTGGGTTTTTGAAGACCCGGAAACGTTTCGGCACCTATTGTGAAAGTTAACATTTTTGGAAGAATTCAATAAGTTTGGGTTGAAGTGCATTTCAGTGTTATCAAAGTACTCTTGGGATTTCGAGTTTGGGAATAGCTCTATATGGTGATTCTGGTGTTGGGAGCGGATCGGAAGTGAATTCAGAGGTCCGTGGGTCATGTTGGAGTCATTTGGCTAAAGTTAGAAATTTGAAGGTTTTTGAGAAGTTGGACAGGAAGTGGACTTTTTATATCAGGGTCAGAATACGATTCTGGAAATTGGAGTAGGTCTGTAATGTCGAATATAACTTGTGTGCAAAATTTGAGGTCAATCGGATGTGATTTGACAGGTTTCGGCATCGAATAAAGAAGTTCGAAGTTCTAAAGTTCATCAAGTTTGAAATGGAGTGCGATTTATAGTTTTAGCGTTGTTTGATATGATTTGAGGCATCGAATAGGTCCGTGTGATGTTATGGGACTGGTTTGTGTGATTGGACGGGGTCCCGAGGGCCTCGGGTGTGGTTTTAGGTGGTTTCGAATCATTTCGGGCTGTGTTGTTACTGCAGATTTCTGTTTCTAGTTTCCTTCTTCGCGATCACGAAGGGAGTTCCACGTTCACGAAAAGGAAGGTGAGAGGCTACTGGATTTGGCCATCGCGAACGCGAAGTGAAGGTCGCGAATACGAAGGGGTGGGCTGAGTTGGCTACGCGAACGCAAATAGGCGATCGCGAACGTGTAGAAGAAAAGAGGGGAGCTGGGCCTGAGGTCATTGGCCTATGCGAACGCGAGGCCCGGACCGCGAATGCGTAGGGTCTGGGTGGCTAGCCTTCACGAATGCGATCACCGTTCCACGAACGCGATGAGGAGATTTTAGGGCTGAAGTAGGTTGTGCTTCGTGAACGCGAGAGCATTTCCGCGTTTGCGAAGAAGGGCAGTGTTGAGCAGTGAGTTGTTTTAAGACGGGACTTGGCCCATTTTCTTTCATTTTCTTTTGGCTTGGGCGATTCTTGGAGGGTCTCAAGAGGGGGTTTTCATCATCAATGGAAAGGTAAGTTATCCCCACTTATTATGAGTTAAATACAATTATTATGTATAGATTTTAACATAGAAATTTGGTGTTTTGAGGAAGACCTAGAAATTTGATATTCTTAAATTTTGACCACGATTTTGGGCATGAAATTGAGAGTAATTTATATATTTGAGTTCGTGAGGTTGTGGGTAAACTTTATATTCGAAAAATTTCTGAATCCGGGCATGTGGGCTCGAGAGAATTTTGTCAACTTTTCGACCGGGGTTAGAAATTGTTATAAATTGGATTATTATGAGTAATTGAGCATAAAATAATGGGTTTACATAATTATTGGCTAGTTTTGAAGCGTTGTGCATCGATTTGAGTCATCGGAAGAGCTTGGAAGCCGATTATGGAACTTTGGAGCAAGGTAAGTATCTTTTCTAACCTTGTAAGAGGGAATTAACCCCATATGTGAACTAAATTAATATGTACCTCTATTTGTGGGGGCTACGTACGCACAAGGTGACGAGAGTCCATACGTAGCTACTAGCTATGCCTATGTCCGGGTAGTTTTAGGTTTATACCATGCCTTGTTGATATTGTTGTTGATTTATGTTTATTGTTTGCCTTGAGAAGAAGCGAGATTGAGCTTGCTTAGTAAATGTCTTGAAAAGAGTTGAAATTGAGGAATTTGAGATCTTAAAAGTTTTCATTTGAACTTCGTATTTTTGAAAAGGATTGAAGGAATATTATAATAGCTTAAGAAATCTATGTGTAACCGCGTCGCATGTATGTTTTGCAAGCGGGGAAAATTTCCTTAAAAAGCCACAAGTTGAATTTTCCTTACTTTGAAAAAAATCAAGAAAGAGATATGATTTCAATGTTAAATTTATATTTGACTGCATCGCAAGTATGATCCGCAAGCGGGGTGATTCCTTAAATTTATATTTTACCGTGTCGCACGTATGATTGTGATCGGGGTATTCCCTTCTACTACTCTTGTGGGATCGGGCCGTTCGCCTCGGCAGGATTTATGTACCACACTCTTATGGGAGCGGGCTGTTCGCCTCGGCAAGTTAATAGATGCATCTATGGTTCGCGTCGTTCGACCCTCGGCAATGCACATTTTACTTTTATGTTGGATCGGGCCGAATGTCCTCGATGGTAATTGTGTGTGATAATAGAATGGGAACTCTTTGTAGTTGTATGCTTCATTTTTTGATATGCCACTTGTTTTAAATAATGAAAGTGTCTTGCCTTCAATAAATTGAATAATGACAACCATTTTATAATAGTCACTATACCTTTATATATATGCTCCGGTTACGGAGGGAACATGCTAGTTGAGAGCTTGAGTATAATTGTAAAGAAGAGAATTGTACCACGCATTTTATACATGTTTATTTCATATGCTTACTCTGCTTCATATTTATTCACTTCTTTCCTGTATTTGGAATCATTGGACCACTAGTAAGTGTCGAAGTCAACCTTTCGTCACTACTTTTTCGAGACTAGACGGGATACGTACTGGGTACACGTTATTTTTGTACTCATACTACACTTGCTGTACATTTTTGTTGCACAGGCACATGTATGACTAGTGGCCTAGTCAGGCACATCGACATGTTTGATAAGGAGACTTAGGTGAGCTACACCTCTCGAGACGACCCGCAGCCGGCAGAGTCTCTTTCAGAGTACTGTATTGTATTT
Organism: Nicotiana tabacum; assembly: GCF_000715075.1. Classification (NCBI taxonomy): domain Eukaryota; kingdom Viridiplantae; phylum Streptophyta; class Magnoliopsida; order Solanales; family Solanaceae; genus Nicotiana; species Nicotiana tabacum. The sequence continues at coordinate 16,318,908 of NC_134085.1, forward strand.
TCCTCTCTGTCCAATTTGTATTCTGGACAGTTATTGTATTATATTGTTTCCTAGATATTGCTCATGAACTTGTGACACTAGGTTCTGGGATGTCAACAGGATTATTCAGTGTCAAAATTTGTTGAAGACATCATTATTTATACAGTTGAATTCTTTATTAATTGTTTAATATTTTAAAAAGGGATGATATCAAAAATATTAAAACGAGAAATTACTATCTATTTGGTGTTGGCTTGCCCGACAGTGGTGTCCGGCACCATCACGACCCTTAGTAGATTTTGGGTCATGACAACATAGTATTAGAGCACTAGGTTCCCTTAGGTCTCACGAGTCATGAGCGAGTCTAGTAGAATCTTGCAGATCGGTATGGAAACATCTGTACTTATCTTTGAGAGGCTACAAGGCTGTTAGGAGCACTTCCTTTCTTGATTCCTCATCGTGCTGTTTGATTCCCTTGAGGCTTATTCCTTCATTTCCTTCCCATTCAATCTTATACAACGTGAAGCGATGGTCCTAAATCAAGAATCGAGGAATTTAATGGTACTGTAGATGTGGTGCGTGATGTTTCCTCCCGCATATTTGACTGGGCAGCGAAGGATGAGGAAGGGCATGTGGGAAGTGTTTTGTGGTGATTAAACTCCTTGAAGGCCAAGTGTGGGAAACATGAGTCGAGTAGTTGCTTAAAGGAGTAAATTTGACCAAAGTGGGAGAGTGGTAGAGCATCACATAGGTTCTGTGGTAGGATGGCTGCACGCCTTGGGAGGAGTTTAGAGTGAATTAGGATTCATGATGGTCAGAGACTGGATCTATGGGACTCGATTTGAAGGCGGGAAATTGGGTGCAACAGAAAGGAGTTGCTTGATATGAAAAAGGGTACAAATGACTTTGGATTAGAATGTATTGTTGCGCCTTTAGTTGATGCTCATGAGGAGTGAATGGACTTGTGCAGCTAGTGACTGAGCATGGGCTCAGGGTGGGTTACTGATTCCGTAGTAGTTGAGCAGTGTAACATCATTAGGAGATGTCGGCATGTAATTTTCACAGGTGGGTTATCTCCTGTGAGCATGTTAGTGGTTGCATGGTTGGAAAAGTTTCTACGAAGGAGTTTACTGGCTATCCAGTAAGAGGTCAAATATGTGGATGTTGCTAGAGATTTAGAGTATTCATAAAATGATAACGGAAGGATTTGGAGGAATTTGGCGGTTTGATTACATAAGATCATGTCAATAAGATATAAAGGATCTTGGTGGGTTCCAGGGTGGTGTAAAAGTAGCTTCAAGCTAAGTGGGAAGTCCCACCGCCTACGATTGGATTGCATGGTCGTCTATTTATGATATTTCTTGTTATCAGTATATTTGCGGGATATTATGACTAAGGAAGAGGGTCATCAGTACTGATTGGAGCAAAGAATTTGAAGAATGCGTGCTATAATTGGCCTTATCGATTATGTTCAGACTTGAGGAAGGCTCAGGATTTATGCTTTGTATAGATGCGAGTTTTAAGGAAGTGATTCGATCGGGTGCTTCATCGAGAGGGTGTTCATGTTCTAGAAGAGTCTTGGAGTTGATTATAATCGGGACCCAGTCAGAGTGGGTGGCTCTCAATAATGGTCCTAGTGGAGTCAAGAGTTAAGGTGTGGTGCTTGAGGATTTCGAGTCCATAAGCATGGTTAAGAATCGAGCTTTTGCAGTGGATTGTGAAAGGAGGCTTGGCTTGTTCTATGATATCTTCGGCTTGCAGTGTAACATTTGGGGGAATGAGAGAAAATGACTTCGGATTCGTAGAGGAATTTTTAGAATGAGTGTATCAGTTGAAGATGCGAATGTGCGTACAAGCAGGGTATGAAACAGTTCATGGGTTTGGAGACAATGTGGTCTCGTAGAATGGGGTCACTCAAGATGAGTGTGGATTTGGGTTGGTGATGTGAGGAATGGAGCTATTATTATATCTAAGGCGAATTAAGGATAAATTAGAAGAAGTTAGATTGGTTAGCCATGGTTGAATTGGCATAATGGTGGTAGTGACCAGTTTCTTCAGCATGATTAAGTCACGTATGTGATTTGTGGCGGTACGTACGAGGCTCGACGGCCGTCATAGTTGATTTTACTTGGAAGTAATCAAGTAATATATCTTGTTATGTGTAGGCGGATCTCGAAAGGGTTATGGTGGTTTAGACGACTACTTGAGGATTTGAATGTTCTACGGGTATGAAGATTTACTCGTGTGTTGCTATGGTTCTCTTGGAATGAGTTAAGTGAAAAGTTTCCATGTGATGAAGTGTTTACCATATTAGTGGTTCAGGAATTATGATGAAATTCTTGTACTATCGCATATTGGCTTGTTAGGTGCAGTGGGCGGTATGAAATTTGAAAGTGAGGATCAAGGTTGCGGTTTGGTGTGTGCCGAGGATGTCATGAGCTCGGATGAGCAGGAAAGGGATTTTAATGTTTAGGGCAAGCTGGTAATCTTCAATGTCACCTGAGGTCGGTGTTTTGTGAAAGAATCTTTGCAACCTGGTTATAGATTCTTGATTTGCTTTACAGCGTTAGCGCGACCGGTGGTATGGATGTGCAAACTTGTTATCTGGTGCGGAAGGTCATGAGAGCATGTCCCACGGGGAGATTGTATGAGTGTGGCATGAAGTCACTTGATTGATTGGAAATTTAAACCAAGTATGAAGATTTGTGGTAATATTGTTAATTTGAGGATTTATGCCTGGACGGCACTCGGTTTATTGGGTTGTAGACTGTGGAGGATTGCCCTGGTGATGATGGTTATTCTTGTGTGTTATGGGAAAAAGGGAGGGGTTATTATGAACCCAGGAGAGATTATTGGCCTAGTTCGATATGATCAGAATTGTCTTGAGGTCTGTGAATGGATTTAAATATGAATATGGGCTCTATATCAGGCCGAATGTGTTCATTTCAGCATAGCGCTCCTTACAAAGGAGTATTCGGACATTGGATGTTATTTGATCATCGGCTATTTCATGTAATGCTATATTGTGTCGTGTGAGCTGCGAAACGGCTTGATAAATTTCTTATGTGTTAAGGTTTCGCGTATATATGGTATTATATGAGTAGGATGGATCTTGAGATTCAGATCATACATCGCACCCTCTCGATTGTGCTTGAGTTTTGTAGCTTATGGCGCTATCTATCTCCCCAGGTATGGTATTATGCACTTAGCGTGCTTGTGGCCGATATTCGGTAATTTTGTAGTAATGAGCAATTTAGCTCGGTGTGTATCTTCTTATGTTAATTTTATGTTTGGATCGGGCGGCACGCTGCCATGGGTATGTAGTTTGGATTGGGTTGCATGCCGCGACCGTGTGATGTTGAGTACAGTTCCCTATATTTGTTTTTGTGTGTTTTGTTTCCTATTTTCTTAGGAAAGTTCATATTAGTTGCATGAGTTGAGTAGTCCCTTCCAGAGTTCATTTCCCTTATGTATCACGTTCGAGCTTGAGGCCTATTGGCATGTTCTGGCATCATATGGGACTTTTGATCATGACTGAGGTGGCTTACTGCCTGAGCAGTTTGTATTGGGTGAGACGAGATTATTGGATCTAGGATCAGTGCAGTCTGATTATATGAAGTATATTAAAGAGCAAAGATCATTATTTGGTTCAGAATGAGGTAATAGTTCTTGTCAGAAGTATAGACTCAATGATTTGTTGACTAGGTAGTTGGTTATAAATTTCTACACATCTCTTTCATCGTGGCGGTATTGTGAGAGTTGGAACAAGACTTATATATATCATGAGGTGCATTGTGAGCATCAGATTCGGGGAACGTTGGTTATTATGATCAGAGAATGTTATTATGGTCCTGTGAATAATGTGGTGCATAGTGAGAATTCAGCAAAGGTATACAGTCATGTTCCGGTACCTCATGTAGTGATTGATACAGTGTTCATATATTGGAATCGGGCCTAGCAGAAAATTTCGGATGTTGGAATTGGGATCTAAGCTTATTTGCTTGAATAAAAGTGAATTTCTTCAGAATTTATCGAGCTAATGTGGTCAACTGGGTTGTAGTAGCAAGGGTAGGAGCACAATGTGCTAAACAGTGATTTCGGACAACTCCAATGCATTTCATAGCATGTTCGAGGACGAACTATGTTTAAGTAGGAGAGAATGTAACGATCCGACCGGTCGTTTTGAGCTCTAGCGTGTCGTTCGGTAGTTCGAGGCTAGGAGCAGCTTCACTTCAGGTATTATGATTTGTACGCATGTTCGGAATTGAATTTTGGGAAGTTCGGAGTTGATTTGGGAAGAGAATTCGCATTTCGAAAGCTTTAAGTAGAAAGAATTGACTAAGATTGGATTTATGAGTAAACGACCTCGAAATCGGGATTCAAAGGTTCCAGCATATTCGTATGATGATTTTGGACTTCGGCGTATGTCCGGATTAGGTTTTAAAAGACCCAAGAACGTTTCGGCACTTATTGTGGAAGTTAGCATTTTTGGAAGAATTTCATAAGTTTGGATTGAAGTGCATTTCAGTGTTATCAAAGTCTGTTTGGATTCCGAGTCTGGGAATAGCTCCGTATGGTGATTTTGGTGTTGGGAGCGCGATCGAAAGTGAATTCGGAGGTCCGTGGGTCATATTGGAGTCATTTGGCTATAGTTAGAAATTTGAAGGTTTTTGAGAAGTTGGACCGAAAGTGGACTTTTTTATATCAGGGTCGGAATCCGATTCCGAAAGTTGGAGTAAGTCCGTAAGGGGTGGGCTGAGTTGGCTACGCAAACGCGAGTGGGCGATTGCGAATGCGTAGAAGGAAAGAGGGGAGCTAGGCCCGAGGTTGTTGGCCTACGCGAACGCGAGGCCTGGACCGCGAATGCGTAGGGTCTGGGTGGCTGGCCTTCGCGAACGCGATAAGGAGATTTTGGGGCTGAAGCAGGTTGTGCTTCGCGAACGCAAGGGCATTTATGCGTTCGCGAAGAAGGGCAGTGAGTTGTTTTAAGACGGGATTTGGCCCATTTTCTTTTATTTTCTCTTGGCTTGGGCGATTCTTGGAGGGTTTCAAGAGGGTGTTTTCATCATCAATGGCAAGGTATGTTATCCCCACTTATTATGAGTTAAATACATTGATTATGTATAGATTTTAACATGGAAATTAGTAGAAATTTGGGGTTTTGAGGAAGACCTAGAAATTTGATATTCTTGGATTTTGACCATGATTTTGGGCATGAAATTGAGAGCAATTTATATATTTGAGTTCATGAGGTTGTGTGTAAACTTTATCTTCGAAAGATTTCGGAATCCGGGCACGTGGGCCCGAGGGTAATTTTATCAACTTTTTGTGAGCACCTAATTTTTGCCCTACATGAAAATAACTCCTAAAAATGGACCAAATATAATTTTAATTGATTTTTAGGAATTTTTTCTTTATTCAGTTGCATTTCATGCATTTTTAATATTTGAAAATTATAGAAAAAATCATAAAATTGTCACATTTTTATTTTTATGTCATCCTAGGTTCAATTTGCATTTAGGAATTAATTACATTGAGTTAATTGCATTATTAAGGAAAAAATTACAAAAATAGTCATTTTTACATATTTAGCTTTTAGTCTTTAGAAATTAGTGTTTTTCTTAGTTTTAAGTTAATTAGTTGTTTTAATAAATAAAGAATTTTATTCAAAACTGGGCAATCCTTAAATTGACCCCAATTAATTAACCCAAGTCCAATCGTTTAATCCAAGCCCATTACTCTAACCTTCCTAAACCCCTTACCCTTTAATAAAAGGCATAATACATACGGAGACACATAAAGTTGGCACATTTTTTCACTTAGACACTTAAACTAGGCCTCTTTCCAATTAGACACGTTTCTTAGGCAATTCTCATACCAATTAGACACGTTTTTTGTTGGCTGATTAATTAACCAAGCGCGTGTTTTGCAATCTCCGTCTACGTGGAAAAAGTAACCATTATAAATCGTGCCACATCATTTGTTTTGTCTACCTCACTATCCACCTCAGCTATATAGTGTTATTTCCACTAAAATACAAATACCCCCTTAGTCCCCAACCTCCAACGTTCCCTCACCCGTCGATGTCTCCAATCCCGTCGCCGACATCATCCGTGCTCCCTCTTTGTTGTCCAATTTTTGTCGTCTGATCTCGTCTGGCAAGAGGCGTCAAACAGATCCAAACCTCAAAGCCTAAAGTTCATAAAACTCATTTATCAAACTCCTTAATGAAGCCAAGAATTTCCGCAAAAATATCAAAATTACATAACAATGGCCAAGTAATTTTATTCTATTTATTAGGATGTTGGTCTCATTTGTTCACCACTTTTTAGTTGTCTTTGTTTGAGATTGATAGTTGTGCTTGATGATTTTTTTCATGCAGCTTTATTTACTTTTTGGTGTTATGGCAATGAAATATTATGGTGGTTGGAGGAGAAGTTTTGGTGGGATTTTGGAATTGGGGGTTGGTAATGATAAATGAAAAATGGTTGCTGCTAGGTAATTTATGAGGAGAAGATGCCTTATTGGAGTATTATTACGGAAAAAGAAGGTTTAAGATAGTGGAGGAGCTGATATGGTGGAAAAATGGAGAAGATGACGGAACAGAGTTTGTTTTTTGGGTGGGTGGGTGGGTGGGTGGGGTGGGGGATTTAGTGAAAATAGGATTTTTTGTGGTCAAATGCATTTTAATATTTAATTAATTGAAAAATGCCATGTTTATTTCATTCACGCGCTCAAGAAGACTGAGAAACACTTTCTTTGCAATGTCATAGTTTTGTGTCTAATTGGTATGAGAATTGCCTAAGAAACCTATCTAATTGGAAAGAGGCCTAGTTTAAGTGTCTAAGTGAAAGATTGTGCCAACTTTAGGTGTCTCTGTATGTATTACACCTTAGTAAAACCTAGATATAGAAAGAAGACAACATCAGATAATTAAGGACCTCAACCTGAAGAAGCTAAAAACAAATGGCGCTCCATTTTCTCCTCTAAAAAGAGACGAAAGCTGACCCTTCTCCTGGACTCTATCAATGGCATACCACTCTCCATTGCTCAAAAAGAACGATCAGATATGCATACCCAAACTCACACACGCGAAAATACACAAACATATTAAGAAGCTCGAATCCGAAAAAGTAGTTTCAAACAAAAATCAAAAGGAAGCTGGAATTTGATGTTCGAATTGGTTGGCTTGCTATTGCTGAGTTTTCCGTTGAAGATGTGCTGTTGAGTTCCGTTTTCAATTCCAACCTTTATTTGGGCCCTAAGTTCTAGCTTGATAGCTTGTTGAGTAACTGAGCTCCATTCCATATCCTTGATTTTTTTAATTGGCCATTTACAACTGTTCTGGATTGTTTGTGTATGTCTTCCTATTCCTATGGTCCTCTTATTTGATTATGAATGAATATTTGGGGGCTCATTCTATGAATATGCTAAATTTTGTGGATTTAAAATTGATGGGTTTTGTATTTTTAAGGTATTATTGGACAACACTGAATCAGAAGAATGATTTTTGATTAATGTGCCTGAAATTTTTGTTCTCTGAGTTTTTTTTTTCGATTTTTCTTGTGGAGGGGGACTCCGATTTCTTTGTAAAAAATGGTGGGTCTGCTATTTTTCCAGTTTTTTTTTTTTTGGAAATTGGATTCCTTCCTTCGATTCTGTTGATGTCTCCTTTTTAAAGGAAGAAGAGAATTATGATTTTAGAATTTTGTAATCCAATTTGTTTTTCTGCTTGTACTTTGCTTTGGTGGTAATGATTTTGAGCATGGGGTCTTATTGCGCCCTAGGGCTGCCTCAATTTTGCTGAAGTTGAATGAAGCATAATTCTTTTTTCTATGAAAGCAAAGCTAAAAAGCTCTATGATTTTGGTTATTCTCCTTTGCTTTTTTTACTTTTCCCAATGCTTTTATATAGCAAATCAATAACCGAGAAGATGAGTTGAGCTTAACACTATGTTATATTTGTAGACTTTCTGGTTAATTGCTATTTTATTTTGTATTATCGTCTAAGTAGCCAAATTCCAGGAGCACCGTTTGTTAGTAATATGTATCCTTAAGCTTAATCTTTGTGCATTTACCCACAATTCATGTCTATAAATTTTTGAGCTTGTCACATGATCTCAAATTAATTTTAGGAAGTAAATATGAACATACGTAGTTTGCTTTAGGCACGCAATTAAATTATTACAACTACGGGTACGATTCCCGTGACGTGATTGTGATACCTAATTTAAAATTAGATTAAAGTAGAAGTGTCTTTAGTTTGCCTCAGTGAAATACCAATCTTTTCTTTTTTTTTTTAAAAAAAAAAATAATATTTGGGGTGTACCTGACACAAATAAAAATCCTATAATTTATGGCCCTCACATAAATATAAAATTAGTATAGAAAATGCCTTGAAATTTCGTAGTTTGCTTTATGTGCGTTAATTAAATAATTGTGATAGCTACGGGTACGATTCCCGTGACATAGTCGTGACGCTTAATTACTAAAATCCGGGGGTACATTTATGTGACCCGGCCACAATTTAATCTTTAATAATTTAAACATGTTGTAGATCGTGGGTACGGTTCTCGTGACATGATTCGCAGTGTGTATCAAACAAACAAGTGTACGACAATCGTAACTTGTTCCAGAATAATTCCATAAAATAATTAAAAGAGGTCATAAAGTTTAAAAGGCTCAATAGGTTTAAATATGTAATAAATCAGATAATTAGACAATTATTAATAGTTAAGAGACCGTGTTAGAATCACGGAACCCGGGAATGCCTAACACCTTCTCCAGGGTTAACAAAATTCATTATCTAGAATTCCTGGTTTCGCAGACTTTTAAATAAAGTCGATTTTCCTCGATTTGGTATTTAAAATAAACCGTTGACTTGGGACACCACAATAAATATCCCAAGTGGCGACTCTGAAATAAATAATTAATCCCATTTCGATTAATATCACTTTAATTGGAAAAACTCTCTTATATCCCCTCTCGGGTGGTAAAAAAGGAGGTGCGACAGCTCTGGCGACTCCGCTGGGGACTATAACCCAGAGTTTCGATTCAGGGTTCAAGAATTCGAGCTTAGAATAACTGTTATAATTGGCTTTTATTTATTATCTAATTTTTATTACATGTTTTGGCCTAATGTGCTAAATGTCGCTTTTTACCGCTTTGATATTATTTGAACTGTATATAAACTGTTACGAAACCCTTTTCTTCTCATCTTTGAGGATGTGCACGCTGGCGTGACTCCTCTTATGTTAGTGTCATACCTTAAATTAGAAAAAGGCTCGAACAAGTTACAAAACCGGATGGTCTTTTTGTTTCCGGTACGTAGCCCCCCCTCGGCTCGAGTTGTCCGCTCGGGTAAACCAAGTCTAGAACCATATAGCCAGGTTTTAAACCTAGAATAACTCAGCCTCATGTCGGATCCCTATTAGGAACGCTTGTTTGCATCATGTGCATTTGACTTTGGGGACTCAACACAGGGGTTGGGTCCGTCTAGGACAGGTGCACCCGAAATAAAAAGACCATCCTGATGTATCTTACGTACTACATGCGCATCTGTTTGGTTCGGCTTGCATGTTGACCGGCTTCTAGAATAGGGAGAAAATCAAAAAAGAAAAAAAAGAGTGAGAGGTAGATATTTAGCAAGTTCTGAAACTTTGCCGAAATTCTGAAGAAAAATGAAAAAGAAAAAGAAAAGTCATTTCAAATTGAGTCAAAATTTTCAAAGTCATGTTTCCCTTGTTTCGTCAAAACTGACCGAACTACGCGGGTATGATTCTTACCGGATGTGAGATACGTAGGCAAACCTCATCGGTTCCGGCCCCAATTTTTAAAAATCCAAAAATATTTTCCTTTAGTTCCTTCTTTAGAAATTTTTCCTTAGAAAATTCAAAAAAAGATTTTTTTTTAAAAACTCAAAAATAAAAAGTAGTTTCCTTCTTTCAGAAGTCTTTCATAGGGAAATAGAAATAAAAATTCAAAATACGGGTTTCCTTTATTTTGAAGTATTTTTCCCAGAAAAAAATCAATTAAAAAAAGAATCAAATATATATGTATATATATATATATATATATATATATATATTCTTTTCCTTCTTTAGAAGTCTTTCTTTCGTAAACGTCAAAAAAAAATTGAAAAATTGAAGTCCAAAAATTTTTTCACTCTTCTTTTGAAGTACTTTTGTAAATAAATAAAAACTTAGAAATCCAAAACATTTTCTTAAAAGTCTCTCTTTCGAAGATTAAGCGGCAACATCCAAAAGCCAAAAATATTTTCTTTCTTTTTTAGGAAAAGATAAAACAATTTAAAATTCAAACAAAAATATTTTATTTTTATTTTTAAAATTCCCAAAGTTCAAATCAAGAGCAAATGAATTTTTTTTAGACGTTTTTCTTTCATAAACAAAACAAAAATCCAAAAAATATATTTCCTTTCTTCCTTTAAAGCATTTCTTTCAAAAAATCCAACAAAAATAAAGGTTAGCTTATTTACTCCATTTTCGATCTTCCCGAACTATGCAAGATCTGATTCGTGCGGCGTCATGATACGTAGGCAATCCCCATCGTATTCGATCATAGCTATAAAATAAAATCGAGTGAAAAATAAGTTGAATAAAAAAGAGAGAAAGAAAAATTGAGTGGAAAAAAAAGGAAAAAAAGAGAGGGACAAGAAATAAAAGAGTGACAAACAAAAAGAGAAAAAGAGAGTGCCAAAAAATAAAAGAGCAACAGAAATGAAATGAAGAAAAAAAATCAAGAGTGATTAAAGAGAGGCAGAAATAAAAGGAAAGAGGTACATACTGAAAGAGTTAGGTAAGGCCGGGATGAAACATGCAACCGTTCAAACACATAGTAGAAGCGTTTAACTGTTAGGTACATTGCATCTTAACGTGCGATTTCCTATATGTTAAATGTCTCAAAACTAACAAGCTTGTTGGGTGTGCAAACTAGCCAGGTTGTGGTGGTTGGTGTTGTTGGCAGTCTAGCCTCCCCTCTTTCACAAGATCCAACGGCAGAGATGGCCTTCGCAAGCAACCTACCAATCATAGGTCCTGAGGATAGTCTGGCAAGGGCTATTCCACAACCAGAATCAGCATTTGCTAAAGAGAATAGGATGTTGCGTCTCCGCTTATTGGAAATGTGGGACGCCTAGTCTAATGGTAGGGAACCGTCAAGTGCAATCCCTGGGCTCCCTGAGTTGATCCCTAGGTCTGGTGAGGTTACCAACACCCCTGTGCCCAACCCGCTCATCCCATGCGGGCACCTTCCAATGCTATCCAATGTTCCTGGCATGCCTTCTGTGGTTCGCCCCCAGGTGCCAGTTTCCAGGGCACCTCCAATATTGTTCTCTGCAGCACCAGTCTACACCAGAGCACAACCAACTTTACCACGGCCGTATATTGAGCCTCCAATGTTCACCTTTCAGGGTCCACAGCTTCAATCAGAAATAACATATGTGACCACATACTCTTTCACTCAACCTTCGTAATATGATCTCTCGGTGGAGCAAGAAAAGGTTGTTAAGAATCCCGAGCAAGAGGAAATGGCTCAGAAGATGAAGAGCCTGGAACAAAGCCTGAAAAATATGCAAGGTCTGAGTGGACAAAAGGGTGTCTCATACACTGACCTCTGTATGTTTCCCCATGTCCACTTGCCAGTTGGCTTCAAGATGTCAAAATTTGAAAGTACAACGGGCATGGAGACCCGGTCGCTCATCTGAAACAATATTGTATCCAGTTGAGGGGTGCTGGTGGAAAAGAGGAGCTGTTAATAGCCTATTTTGGGGAAAGCCTTACAGGAATCATTTCTGAGTGGTATACGGATCAATAAATTACGCTTTGGCACGTGTGGGACGATATGGCCCGAGATTTTGTCCGCTAATTCTAGTATAATGTGGATATCACTCCTGACAGAAACACTTTGTCCAATTTAAAAAAGAAAAATGCGGAAAACTTCCGTGAATATGCTGTCAAATGGCGTGAGCAAGCTGCCAGGGTAAAGCCTCCAATTGATGAAATTAAAATGGTCATGGTCTTTCTACAGGCCCAAGAGGCGGACTACTTCCAGAACATGATGTCCGTTGTGGGAAAGCCATTTGTTGAGGCTATCAAAATTGGGGAGATGGTAGAAAGTGGGCTAAAAAGGGTCGAATCTTGAGTCATGCTGCTTTTAAAGACACATCACCAGGTGTTCAAAATGGTTCAGAGGGTTTGATAAATGGAAATGAGAGAGAATAAGGAGCCATGATGGCTTCCAGCTCGAGCGGGGCCCGCAGGTCATTCAGCTAATCATATATGCTTCCTGAGGTCCCTCAACATTATTATCCCATTCAAGATGTTGCTTATGTCATGGCATCACCTCCTTATGCGGTGATGAACGCGCAACCTTACCAGCGGCCACAACATTATCCATGAAACCGAGCTCCACCTCCCAGAAATACCCATCCTTACCAAGCTCCATATAATCCTCAACCAAATGATCCCCAATACAATCCTCGCCCAAGAGATCCTTTCAGAAAGAATTAGTTCACCCCTATTCGTATTCAAGCTTGTTCCAAAGGCTAATCAGGCTAAATCTATTGCAGCTAGTGGCCCCAAACCGGCCGAACACCGAGTCCCCATCGCACTGAGCTGATGCTAGATATGAATACCACTCTGGAGCAGTGGGACATAGTACAGAGGACCATTGGACCCTTAAAAGGGCAGTAGAAGACTTGATTGAAGCTGAAAGAATCGCTTTTTGGGATGAAGAAGCTCCTGATATGATGAACAATTTGTTGCCTGCTCATAACACTGGGCCAATAGTCTGAATGATTTGTAAAGATGAGGAATTTTATCCGGCACTAAAGGCTATTGCAGCCATTGCCGAAACAGAAGAAAAGCCGAAAGACGGTCGCCAAGCCTGAAAGTTCCCCATCAGACGGGAGTCTTGGCAGCCAGTCTTGCTATCCTTTCTGCATCTGAATTATCTTAGGGTGTGATCCGGATATTTTACTTTATTGTTTTACTTTATGATGTAAACCCTTCTATCTTCAAAAAAAAAAAATCAAATGAAATTCTTCCAGGGATGTCTCTTTTCTTAATTTTGTCATTTTTCTTATTCTCTTTTCAGTTCTATTAAATGCAGATTTCAATAGCATGACATGCTTGCGGACTTCATGCCCAGATCCTGAAACGCTATCAGACTTTGAAATAATGAATCAAGAATCAGATTGCAATGAAGATAAGTTTAAAGAAATAAAACAAAGAGTTGGAACAGTTGAAGGAAAATTGGTACCAGATTGGAAAGGTCCATACATGGTAACAAGAGTACTGCCAAAAGATAGCGTTGTACGTGGGACACATCGAAGAAATGTCCCTGAAACAACTATCCATGCAAATGCAGAAAAAGGTAATATGTTGGATCTTTTATACAATACTAATGATCTCCGGTTGGGATGAAGAAGACTTTCTTTCTTAGTATCCAAATATTCAACCCTTTGAGCCGGTGACTATTTTTTGATAACCCTCTTTGGAACCTGAAAGTGTTATGAAAAAAAATTGATTGAAAAAATGAAATGAAAAATGAAAATAAAAAAATGAGGATGAAAAGAAAATAGAAGAAAAGAAAGATACAAAGGAGGGGGGGGGGGGGAGAAAAGACAAAGAAAATGAAATGAAAAAAAATGATGAAAAAAAGAGAGGAAAAAGAAAGAGAAAACAAAACAAAACAGAAAAACAAAAGAAAAAAGGTCCCTGAACTACGTTCGACTTGATTCCGAAAGGATACGTAGGCAGCCTCTCACTTGGGTTCAGTCACACCAAAATAAAAATTCAAATTCCCCCAAAAGTAAAATTGGGGCAGGAGTTACAATGGTTCGGCGATGGTTTTGCCTGAAAGGTTCCAAGTTGTAATTCAATCCAAATTCTTTTTACCCCAAATCCTGTCCAAGTCCTTCTGATCAATCGGTGAGAATGTTCAAGGATCGGAGAATGCAACTACTTGGATTTGATACAATCCAAATGAGAGAAATAAAATAAGAGAGTCTTATTGGTGAAAATCCACACGGGCACCGTGCGGCGATGGTAAGCAAAGAGAAATAAAAATGAGAGAGTCTTGTTAGTGAAAACTCGCAAAGAGAACTATAACGCGACGGTGAGAAGAGAAATGAGAGAGGTCAGCATGTGAAAACCCGCAAAGGGAGCCCCTGATCGAAAAGAGGATCCTCACAGTCATCGGCATCGACAGAGTCCTGGCAAGATTTCTCGAATTTGAGGCAAAAGTTGTGATGAATTTCTAAGACTCGGACAACTTACACAGATTAGGCATCCAGTACAACTGACATGTCATGTTCATTGAAGTCTGCATGTACTCCAGATAAGTCTTTCTTTTCTTTCCCCAAAAGGGACACTTCTTGTTTTAAACTCATTCTCTATTCCATTTTTTGTTTTTTTTTGAATCCCTTTCGGCCCAACTCTGTTATGAAACTAAGTCAAAGAAAGGATGGTAAGACTGATTTACAGGGTTCTCATTTGATACAAGCTAATATGCAAAAAGGTACCCAGCCTCGTCGGGGGCATCAAGTCGACCTTGACCGGCCATGGCGGCTGATGTTTTGAAATTGAAAAACTCCTAAAAAGAAAGGAAATCAAATTCAAATGCCTACAAAGGCAAAATGAAGTTAAAAAGCTTGAGTCCCATGTGGCTAACCGTCTTAGCAAAGGTTTGAAAAATCAAGGTACCCCAATGCTCAGAAAATGAAGTTGGAAGAAAGAATCTAAAAACGAAAGGCCTATGAATGCGAAATAAAGTTGGAAAAGGTTAAGTCCCATACGACTAGCCGTTGCGACAAAGTTTGAGGAGCAAAATAAAAGAAGAACAGGCAACAAGTCAGAAGGAAAAGGCCCACAAAGGCAAAATAAAGTTGAAAGCTGAAGTCCCACGTGACCAACCCTCATGGCAAAGTCTGGAAAAACCAAAGGTTCTCCAGGGCCTGAAATGAAATCGGTCCTCAGGGAACAAACAGTTGTAGTTGAGGCCTTCATCAAAGAAGCTAGGTCGAGATTAAGTGATTGAAACCGTCAAGGCCACAAAACCAACCACCGTTTCAAACTAACAATTGTTCTTTGTTAGAAAACAGGAAACAGGAAACAGGTGTAATACAAAGCAACTTTACAAGAAGCAGGTGCAACCAAAAAGAAACTGCACAAGGGCTAGAAATAGCTTTGCAGCAATAATCAATCCGAAAGGGAAGTTTCTTCCAAATTCTTTCCAGCATTTTACTCATTTTTCTGAAATAAAAAATAAATATAAAAAAAAGAGAGAAGAAGAAAAATGATGAAAAAGGTCCCACACGGTAGCATAAGGTCCCACTCCCTAGCTGATGCCAGCATAACCTGGTAATCATTACATTAGGGTCCAGTCCCTACTCGATGCCAGCATAACCTGGTAATCTTTTTCAACATAGGGTCCCATTCCCTAATTATACCCGGCATAATCCGAGGACCTTTTTCTTTTCCGGCATAACCCGATGGCCTTTTCTGGCATAATCCGTGGACCTCCCCGGCATAACCCGAGGACATTTTTCTTTTTCCGGCATAACCTGATGACCTTTCCCGGCATAACCCGTGGACCTCCCCAGCATAACCCGAGGACCCTTTTCTTTTCCAGCATAACCTGATGACTTTTTCCGGCATAACCCGTGGACCTCTCCGGCAAAACCCGAGGACCTTTTTCTTTTTCCGGTATAACTCGATGACCTTTCCCGGCATAACCCGTGGATCTCCTCGGGTTATAACCCGATGACCTTTCCCGGCATAACCTGTGGACCTCCCGGCATAACCCGAGGACCTTTTTCTTTTCTGTCATAACCCGATGACCTTTCACAGCATAATCTGTGGACCTCCCCGGCATAACCCGAGGACATTTTTCTTTTTCCGGCATAACCCGATGACCATTCCCGGCATAACCCGTGGACCTCCCCGGCATAACCCGAGGACCCTCTTCTTTTCCGGCATAACCCGTGGACCACCCCAGCATAACCTGAGGACCTTTTTCTTTTTCGGCATAACTCGATGATTTTCCCAACATAACTCGTGGACCTCCTCGGCTTAACCCGAGGACCTTTTTCTTTTCCGGCATAACCCGATGACTTTTCCGGCATAACCCGTAGACCTCCCCAGCATAACCTGAGGACCTTTTTCTTTTCCGGCATAATGCGATGACTTTCCTGGCATAACCCATGGACCTCCTCGGCATAATCCGAGGACCTTTTCCTTTTTCCGGCATAACCCGATGACTTTTTCCGGCATAACCCGTGGACTTCCCTGGTATAACCCGAGAACGTTTTTCTTTTCCGGCATAACCCGATGACTTTTCTGGCATAACCCAATGGACCTCCCCGGCATAACCCGACGACCTTTTTGTTTTCCGGCATAACCTGATGACTTTTCCGGCATAACCCGTGGACCTCCCCGACATAACTCGAGGACCTTTTTATTTTCCGGCATAACCCGATGACTTTTCCGGCATAACTCGTGGACCTCTCCGGCATAATTCGAGGACTTTTTTCTTTTCCGGCATAACCCGATGATTTTTTCGGCATAACCCGTAGACCTCCCCGGCATAATCTGAGGAGCTTTTTCTTTTCTAGCATAACCCGTAGACCTTCCCGGCATAACCTGTAGACCTCCCCGGCATAACCCGAGGACCTTTTTCTTTTTCCGGCATAACCTGATAACTTTTCCGGCATAACCCGTGGACCTCTCTGCCATAACCCGAGGACCTTTTGTTTTCCGGCATAACCCGATGACTTCCCCGGCATAACCCGATGACCTTTCCGGCATAACCCGGTCATTTTTCCAGCATAACCTGGTAATTTTCCCAACTTTGGGCGTCCGATCCCTATTTGATTGCCTTTTATATATAGGGTCTCCACTCCATAATCTCTTTTTCTCAGGAATACACAATCCTGATTTTAATTGCTTTCAATAAAGAAATAGTTTAGATTTTTGTTACAATAACTCACGAAATTTTCCTAGTAAAAACTGTGACAGAATATTTCATTCATTTGTTCGCTTTGGTGCCTGAACAGGTTTCTACCATGAGGTACAAGGTTTGAGATGACCAAAAGAAGAAGTCTCAACCCAAATAAAAGAAAATAAGAACAAGAAAAGAAGTTGAACTCTAAGTATAGAAGCGGAGAAAAGAGGCGGACTGCTCAAGATATGATTGAAGTCACAAGCTTTGCATGTCCCGCCTTGATCCAAAAAGCTGAAGAAGAATGAATCAGCAGTTGCAGCTAACGAGCATCAAGATTCAGATCAGAGTCTGCAAGAAGAACTAGCCAAGACTCAAGATCAAGCTTCAGAAGATTTATAGATAGGAATCTTGTAACTCGTAGTTGATAGGCTTAGCTAGTTTAGCTTTTTATTTTTCATTTTGGTGTAATAAGGAGTTCAACAAGCAGAAACATCAACAACAACAGTGAAATCACAGTTTCTCGGAAGTCCCAGCTACCAAAACTTCCAGAACTATACCGACCTGATTCTTTTATAGTCAAGGATATGTAGGCACCTCCGAAGCAAGGTTCGGTCAAACTTTTTCAAAATGCTTCCAAATGGAGTTTCAAACGGGCAAAAATTGCTCGTAATTGCTCACTTTATCTTTGCCCGAAAACTCTTCATATTTTTAAGCAAAGAGGGGCAGCCGTGAGCACCTAATTTTTGCCCTACATGAAAATAACTCCTAAAAATGGACCAAAAATAATTTTAATTGATTTTTAGGAATGTTTTCTTTAATCAGTTACATTTTTTTTATGCCATCCTAGGTTCAATTTGCATTTAGGAATAAATTACATTGAGTTAATTGCATTATTAAGGAAAAAATTACAAAAATAGTCATTTTTACATATTTAACTTTTAGTCTTTAGAAATTAGTATTTTTACTTAGTTTTAAGTTAATTAGTTGTTTTAATAAATAAAGAATTTTATTTTCTACAAAAAAATAGCTTAATTTAGGGTTTTAATTAATTAAAGAAAAGAAAAAAGTAAAAATAAATAGAAGAAAATAGGAAAAAATGTTTGGTCTTATTTATTCAAAATTGGGTCAATCCTTAAATTGATCCGAATTAATTAACCCAAGTCTGATCCTTTAGCCCAAGCTCATTACTCTAACCTACCCAAACCCCTTACCCTTTAATAAAACTTATATATAGAAAGAAGACAACATCAGATGATTAAGGACCACACCCTGAAGAAGCTAAAAAAATGGCGCTCCATTTTCTCCTCTAAAAAGAGACGAAAGCTGACTCTTCTCCTGGACTCTATCAACGACATACCCCTCTCCATTTCTCAACAAGAACGATCAGATTTCCACATCCAATCTCATACACACGAAAATACACAAACATATTAAAAGTTCGAATCCGAAAAATGGTTTCAAACAAAAATCAAAAGGAAGCTAGAATTTGAGGTTCGAATTGGTTGGCTTGTTGTTGCTGAGTTTTCCGTTGAAGATGTGCTGCTGAGTTCCGTTTTCAATTCCATCCTTTATCTGGGCCCTAAGTTCTAGTTTGATAGCTTGTTGAGTAGCTGAGCTCCATTCCGCATCCTAGATTTTTTTAATTGGCCATTTACAACTATTCTGGATTGTTTAGGTACGTCTTCCTATTCCTATGGTCCTCTTATTTGATTATGAATGAATATTTGAGGGCTCATTCTATGAATATGCTAAATTTTGTGGAATCTAAAAATTGATGGGTTGTGTAATTGTAAGGTATTATTGGACAACACTGAATCAGAAGAATGATTTTTGATTAATGTGCCTGAAATTTTTGTTCTCTGTATTTGAATGCTGAGTTTTTTTTCGATTTCTCTTGTGGAAGGACACGCCGATTTCTTTGTAAAAAATGGTGGGTTTGCTATTTTTCCAGTTTTTTTTGGAAATCGGATTCCTTCCTTCGATTCTGTTGATGTTTCCTTTTTAAAGGAAGAAGAGAATATTGATTTTAGAATTTTATAATCCAATTTGTTTTTCTGCTTGTACTTTGCTTTGGTGGTAAATTTTGAGCAGGGGGTCTTATTGCGCAAGACCCCAGGGCTGCCTCAATTTTGCTGAAGTTGAATGAAGCATAATTCTTTTCTCTATGAAAGCAAAGCTAAAAAGCTCTATGATTTTGGTTATTCTCCTTTGCTTTTTTTACTTTTCCCAATGCTTTTATATAGCAAATCAATAACCGAGAAGATGAGTTGAGCTTAACACTATGTTATATATGTAGACTTTCTGGTTAATTGCTATTTTATTTTGTATTATCTTCTAAGTAATCAAATTCCAGGAGCACCGTTTGTTAGTAATATGTATCCTTAATCTTTGAGCATTTACCCACAAGTCATGTCTATAAATTTTTGAGCTTGTCACATGAACTCAAATTAATTTTAGAAAGTAAATATGAACATCTGTAGTTTGCTTTTGGCACGCAATTAAATTATTACAACTATGGGTACGGTTCCCGTGACGTGGTTGTGATACCTAATTTAAAATTAGATTAAAGTAGAAGTGCCTTTAGTTTGCCTTAGTGAAATACCAATCTTTTCTTCGAAAAAAATAAAATAATTTGGGGTGTGTCATACACAAATAAAAATCCTATAATCTATGGCGCTCACATAAATACAAAATTAGTATAGAAAATGCCTTGAACTTTCATAGTTTGCTTTAGGCGCATTAATTAAATAATTATCATAGCTACGGATACGGTTCCCGTGACGTAGTCGTGACGTTTAATTACTGAAATCCGAGAGTACATTTATGTGACCCAGCAATAATTTAATCTTTAATAATTTAAACATGTTGTAGATCGTGGGTACGGTTCTCGTGGCATGATTCGCAGTGTGTATCAAACAAACAAATGTACGACAATCGTAACTTGTTCCAGAATAATTCTAAAAAATAATTAAAATCGTTTATAAAGTTTAAAAGGCACAAGAGGTTTAAATATGTAATAAGTCAGATAATTAGACTAATTATTAATAGTTAAGCGACCGTGCTAGAACCACGGAACCCGAGAATGCCTAACACCTTCTCCCAGGTTAACAAAATTCCTTATCTAGAATTTCTGGTTCCGTAGACTTTTAAATAAAGTCAATTTTCCTTGATTTGGGATTTAAAATAAACCGGTGACTTGGGACACCACTATAAATATCCCAAGTGGCGATTCTAAAATAAATAAATAATCTCATTTCGATTATTGTCACTTTAATTGGAAAAACTCTCTTATATCCCCTCTCGGGTGGTAAAAAAGGAGGTGTGACACTTTTCGACCGGGGTTAGGAATTGTTATAAATTGTATTATTATGAGTAATTGAGCATAAATTAATGGGTTTGCATAATTATTGGCTAGTTTCGTAGCGTTGTGCATCAGTTTGAGTCGTCGGAAGAGCTTGGATGTCGGTTATGGAACTTCAGAGCAAGGTAAGTCTCTTTTCTAACCTTGTAAGAGATAATTAACCCCATAGGTAAACTAAATTAATATGCACCTCTATTTGTGGGGGCTACGTACGCATGAGGTGACGAGAGTCCGTACGTAGCTACTAGCTATGCCTATGTCCGAGTAGTTTTAGGTTTATACCATGCCTTATTGATATTATTGTTGATTTATGTTTATTGTTTGCCTTGAGAAGAAGCGAGATTGAGCTTTCTTAGTAAATATCTTGAAAAGAGTTGAAATTGAGGAATTTGAGATCTTAAAAGTTTTCATTTAAACTTCGTATTTTTGAAAAGGATTGTAGGAATATTATAATAGCTTAAGAAATCTATTTGTAACCGCGTCGCATGTATTTTTCGCGAGCGGGGAAAATTTCTTTAAAAACCTACAAGTTGAATTTTCCTTACTTTGAAAAGAATCAAGAAAGAGATATGATTTCAATGGCAAATTTATATTTTACCACGTCGCAAGTATGATCCGCGAGCGGGGTGATTCCTTAAATTTATATTTTACCGCGTCGCACGTATGATTCGCGAGAGGGGTATTCCCTTTTACTACTCTTATGGGATCGGGCCATTCGCCTCGGCAGGATTTATGTACCACACTCTCATGGGAACGGGTCGTTCGCCTCAGCAGGTTAATAGATGCATCTATGGTTCACGCCGTTCAACCCTCGGCAGTGCACATTTTATTCTTATGTTGGATCGGGCTGTACGCCTCGACATTTTCATATATATATATATAGATCACTCTTATGGAACTCGTGCGTAACATTTGGCTAGAAGCCATGGTATCTGAGGATCTTTCCCTGAATTGAATTGTTACAACCATTTTATGATAGTCACTATACCTTTATATATATGCTCCGGTTACGGAGGGAACATGCTAGTTGGGAGATTGAGTATAATTGTAAAGAAGACAATTGTACCATGTATTTTATACATCTTTATTTCATATGCTTACTCTGCTTCATATTTATTCATTTCTTTTCTGTATTTGAAATCATTGGACCACTAGTAAGTGTTGAAGTCGACCTATCGTCACTACTTCTTCGAGATTAGACGGGATACTTACTGGGTACACGTTATTTTTGTACTCATACTACACTTGTTATTCATTTTTGTTGCACAGACACATGTATGATTATTGGCCTAGTCAGGCGCAACGGCATGTTTGATACGGAGACTTAGGTGAGCTACACCTCTCGAGGCGACCCGTAGTCGGTAGAGTCTCCTTCAGAGTACTGTATTGTATTTTTTTCTCTGTCCAATTTATATTCCGGACAGTTATGGTAT
Organism: Nicotiana tabacum; assembly: GCF_000715075.1. Classification (NCBI taxonomy): domain Eukaryota; kingdom Viridiplantae; phylum Streptophyta; class Magnoliopsida; order Solanales; family Solanaceae; genus Nicotiana; species Nicotiana tabacum. Next base: position 16,340,642 of record NC_134085.1, read on the forward strand.
TACATTGTTTCCTAGAAATTGCTCATCCACTTGTGACACCGGGGTTTGGGATGTCAACGGGATTATTTAGTGTCAAAATTTGTTAAAGACATCATTATTTATTCAGTGAAATTCTTTATTAATTGTTTAATATTTTAAAAAGGGATGATTTCAAAAATTAAAACGAGAAATTACTAGCTATTTGGTGTTGGCTTGCCCGGCAGTGGTGTCCGGCGCCATTACGATCCTTAGTGGATTTTGGGTCGTGACAATTTTGTCCCGTTTATCCCGTCCCGTTTAGGCCCGCCCCGCCACTAGGGGCAAAGCTTTGTTGGCCCAAGGGTGGTCAACTAACCACTATTTGCCGAAAAATTATACTATGTATAAGGTAAAAGATTACTTGTTATTGATTAAAAATAAACTTTGAACACCTTTACATAGCCCACTAGAAATGGGTGTTCAAAATTTAAATACCTTTATTCAATTTTCTGGTTTCGCCATTGCCCCTCACCATCCCTCCCGATCCGCCTCGTTGGACTGCCTTAAATTCAGAGGAAGAAATGGAGAAGAAAGGTGAAAATGTATAAAAGAGGTAAAAAAATTAAAAGAGAAAGGAAGGTGAAATATAAAGATAAACTAGAGAAAAAAAATATAAATTTTAAAAAAGAAGGGCTAATTAGCCATTAGAAACTGTCAGGTGGGCCATTTTAATTGTTGTTTTTAGCTTTCGCATGTTCTTGGGAGAAATGTTACACACATTATGCCATATAAGAGACGAGGGAGTTTTATTATGAAGGGGTATATAGTTCAGGGGTTTTCGGACATGTGATAGTTTAGGTAGTGTGACGACCCGGTCAGTCGTCTCCTAAGTTGCTGCTCCATTTTTCCCTATTTCTGCTTCTTATTGCTTTGTATAATGGTTCTACATGTGATCGGGTTGATTGGTTAAGGTTCGGAAAGAATTTGGTAAGGTTTGAGACACTTAGTCTCTTTTGAGGAAGGTTAAGTTGGAAAAGTCAACCGGATTTTGACTTATGTGTTAGAGGTATCGGATGTGAGTTCTGACTGTTCGGATAGCTTCGGTAGGTGATTTGGGACTTAAGAGCATGATCAAAATGCGTTTTGGAGGTTTGAAGTAGATTTAGGCTTGAATTGGCGCAGTGGTTATTTTGGCGATTTTCGGTTGGCAGGCGAGATTTTGATATATGGGTCGGAATGGAATTCCGAGAGTTGCAGTAGTTCCATTGTGTCATTTGGGATGAGTGTGAAAATTTCAAGTCATTCGAACGTGGTTTTGTTGGATTTTTTATCAAAAGCGTAATTTGGAAGATTTTCGAATTCTTAGGCTTGAATCTGATGCGAATTTGGTGTTTCGATGTTGTTTTCAGTGTTCTGAAGGTTGGAACAAGTTTGAATGAGGTTATGGTATATGTTGGCATGTTTGGATGAAGTCTCAGGGGCCTCGGCTGAGTTCCCATTTCATGAAGTTTGGAATTGCAGAAATCTGTTGCTCAGTGTTGCAGACAAACGACCTTCGCGTTCGCGAGAGGGGAACTGTGATCGCGAAGGGTTAGCTGGAGAAGGCTGAAATTTTAGCCTTCGAGTTTGCGAGGAAGGTTCCGCATTCGCGAAGGGACTGTGAAGTGATTCATTGCATTCGCGAGGAAAGCTCCGCGTTTGCATAGAGGAAATTGGCCAGCTGGGTTTGAGGTGTTTTGTTTATCGCGTTTGCGGGTGAGGGAGCGCGTTCACGAAGAGTCAGGTTGTGGAACCATCGCGTTCACGAGTGGCATGATGCGATCGCGAAAGAGGAATTTTGGTCAAAGGTGATTTATGCTTCGCGAACGCGAGACTTAGACTGTGTTCGCGAAGAAGGATTTCAGGCCTGGGCAGAATGTTTAAATACTCATCTTGTCCGCGATTTTAGGATTTATTTCTTCCATTGTTAATCGTTTTTGGAGCTTTTTGAAGAGGATTGAAGAGGGATTCAAGAGGAATCACTTCGAGGTAATATTCTTGGACTTAAAACTCGATTCTAATGTGAATTCCACCTAAATAATCATGGAAATTAAGCAAAAAATTGAAGAACTACGGCTTGGAAACTTAGACCTTTGATTGAGGATTTGAAGGACCATTTGAGGTCGGATTTCAGAACTTTTGATATGTATGGACTCGTGGGGAGATAAGGAATATATTGATATAAAAATTATTGAATTCCAAGATGTGGGCCCGGGGGTCAGGTTTTTGTAATTTTGGGATTTGTGTCGTATATTGATTATTTTCGCTTGGGCTTTGTTCCCTTAGCATATTTTGATATTGTGATTCTGATTTTGGATAGATTCGACGTAAGTGGAGGCCGATTCGAGGGGCAAAGGTGTCGCGAGCTAGAGATTTACCGGTTTGAGGTGAGTAATAATTGAAAATGATGTTCTGAGGGTATGAAACCCCTGATTTGCACATCGTTGTGCTATATTGAGGTGACACACACACTTAATGACGAGTGTGGGATCGTGCACTATTGGGGATTGTGACTTAGTCCGTCCCGAATGACTATTTTACTGTGTATTTGACTGAAATCTATTTGCTATCATCATTATTTGGGCTGAATGCCATATTTGGGCTTTTGCCAACTATTTGAACCCTTCGAGGACTTTTATTGATATTTTCTTATTGTTTTGACTTTATACTTGAATTCAGTCCTGATATATTTCACTATTTTCGTACTCAGCCATGTTTACTCTGTTTTAACACTTAAATGATCTTTTAAATGATATTTTGGGCCGAGAATCATGTTTTACTATTGCCCGAGTGGCTTGTGAGGATTTTGACTGAGTAAGGCCGAGGGACTATGTTGTGAGGAAGCATTTGATATTGATTATGAGGCTGAGGGCCAGAGATATGTATGCCACTAGGTGTCGTGATTGATATGAGGCCGAGATCCTAGTGATGTATGCCACGAGATGGCTTGATATTGCGTTTGGGCTGTAAGGGGCCTCTCCATGAGTCTGCACACCCCCAGTGAGCGCGGGTACCTATCTGACGTGAGATGTAGCCCGAGAGGCTGGTATTGTTCTGAGATATTGCCAGAGGGGCGGATTTGTTGACACTGTGCCTGAGAGGCGAACCTTTATGTGTTTATCTTTTTGAATTACCTGTCATTATCTGTTTAATTGTTGAAAAGGTATTTCCCAAAGTTTAAAACTGAACCTAAATGATTATTTGTATTTCTATTGATTCACTATTTTTAATGGTTTTACTGCTTCATTATAGCTTGCTTTGTGCCTTGCGTGATTTCCTGCTTTCAGTCTTTATTTATGATTATTACTCACTGAGTTGGAGTACTCACTTTACTCCCTGCACCCTGTGTGCAGATTCAGGCGCATCTGGTCCCGCTCCCGAGTGCTGATCTTTCCAGCTCAGGCAGATCCGAGGAGTCTCTAGGTAGCTGTCTGCATTCGCAGCCCGGAGATTCTTCCCCATCTTATTCTCCATGTTCTTAGTTACTGTATTAAACTCTGTAGATTTCTCTGAGTATTCCGGATTGTTTAGATGTTCATGGCTAGTGACACCCCGGTATCGGGCTGTGTGGGGTTGTATTCCGCAAATTATGTTGTTATCTGCTTAAACTTTGGATTATTTTATCATGCTTAGACTGTTTCTTACTGTTTAGCTGTTAAATACCGAAATGGGAAGTGTCGGCTGGCCTTGTCTTCACGAGAGGCGCCATCACGACCGAGTCTGGGTTTAGGGTCGTGACAGGTTGGCAACTGACAAATATTGTATAATTTAGGCGAGGTTTAAGGTATTATCTCTAGAAAAAAGGATAAACTAAGAAAACGAATATTGTTTACAGTCTCAAACTTAATACTTAGAAAGGCTAGTACATTTAAATTTGGCAGTGACTAAAGTAACAAGATTTACAATATCTCAATGTCGAATGACAATGCATATTCAGTAAGTAAGATAACCAACTAGCAATATTCTGCCAAAGAAAGTCACCCAAATAATGAACAATGAATTGCTATTTTTCTTTTTCAAAACATTAAAAGGGACATCATAAAATCACTGCATGAAGAAAGCAACCAGGGAGAAGAGCAATGAGGTTCCAATCAAAGCACCGGAAACGGGTAATGAGAAACCAGCACCCGCATCAGGGGATGGCGCCGAAGCCATTCCAACTTCCTGTGCTGAGGCAGTAACGGCGACGACAATGACAGCGAGCACGAACACCTTGAAGATGTTAAGTTGCACCATTTCTATACAAGTGAAGATGGTTGGCCTATCCATGTTATGGTCAGTAATGTCACAAAACGCATATCTTAACTTGATTAGATTTATGTATGCGGTTGAAACCGAGTCCCTTGTATGTGATTATCGATGAAGTAAACGGAGCAGAGATGTGAGTGTAAGTAACCGGAATCGAGACAAGGAGCCCCTCGAATCGAGGTCCGGGCAAAACACCCACCTTCGGAGTAATCAGGGTCGTATTCCCTAGGTCCGATTCGAATCCCTAAACTTCAGAGAATGTTATCAGATAATCGAGAATGACTAATAACGGACCATGATATCCGTACGTAGCCGGATTTCACAGCGCACATACTGGCAGAAGATCAATGATTAGTAAAACGGAAAATTTTACCTTTTATAGAGTTATACTTAGGGCAAAATTCTCCTATTATATAAAGGGGAGTCTGACTATTCATTAGGATCATTTTATACACACCAAAGCAATTTTATTCTTATTTATCTAATATTCAAAGTTCTTACTGCTTTTCATTAGTTCTTCATTATTATGAGCCCGGGATCGAAGGCGCGCATTACATTAAAGTTGTTACCGAGTTCGGGTTCACTCCCCACAATTGGTTTGACAATTTAGCATGTCCTTTATCTTTTTAATCTAACGCAATTTATCATTTATATTGAATTAATCCGCATATCCTTAAAATCACTTATAAATTTAATTGTTATCCGTTTTTTAGGGTAAACAGTTTGGCGCCCACCATGGGGCTAAAGATAATAGTGGTAATTTGATACAAATTTTCACAACACACTCTGCTTTACTCTTGTTCTTTGAGATCTTAATTTTAGGAAAACTTAAGGATGTTAAACTCTCAATTTGCTCATTTAAACGTTGATGCTGAATCTGGCCACCACGGCGAGAACACCAATATAGTGCCTAACAACGAAGTTCACCCTGCTGATCCCAACGGGGCCTCCGGTTGTAGACCCAATCGACGCCAACTCCCATGTGGCCATCGATGCTAACTTGCCCACTAATACGAAAAATAGCGTTCGCGGGGGGGCCAGACCGGTAGCCAAGATACGCATGGCGGTGAAGGTGATGGGATCAACATGCGGGTGATCTTCAAAATGTTACAGGCTCAACAGGTAGTGATAGCCTAGTTGCAAAACCAAAGTTGCGCCCCCAATAGAGTTGAGCCCAAACCATCCCGGGAAAACGCTCGCAGAAATGAACCAGTCACAGAAAGTCCGAGTGAAGTTGAACTAGGGACCAATCCAGAGATAATAAAGATGCTCGAGGAATTAACGAAACGGGTAGAATCGGGAGAAAAGAGAATCAAAGCTAACGATAAAAAAGTGGCGACCAATAACTCCAAGGTTGATCAAATCCCAGGAGCACCACTGATACTGAAAGGCCTAGATTCCAGGAAGTTTGCCCAAAAGCCTTTCCCTCTGAGCACAGCTCCGAAGCCGATCCCTAAGAAGTTTTGTATGCCAGAAATCCCGAAGTATAATGGAACGACTGATTCAAATGAACATGTGACCTCCTACACGTGCACCATCAAGGGGAACGACTTGGAGGATGATGAGATCGAATCCGTTCTGCCGACTAAGTTTGGAGAAACCTTGTCAAAAGGAACTATGATATGGTATCACAACTTACCCCCTAATTTTATTGACTCGTTTTATATGCTTGCAAATGCCTTTATAAAAGCGCACGCCGGGGCCATCAAAGTCGAGACTAGAAAGTCAGACCTTTTCAAGGTAAAGAAAAGAGATAATGAGATGTTCATGGAATTTGTGTCAATATTTCAAATGGAACAGATGGATCTGCCTCCGGTCGTAGACGATTGGGTCGTTCAGGCATTCACCCAAGGACTCAATCCCCAAAGCTTATTGGCTTCACAGCAGTTGAAGCAAAATTTAATAGAATATCCGGCAGTAACTTGGGCCGACATCCATAACAGGTACCAATCAAAAATCAGGGTCAAAGATGATCAGCTTGGGGCCCCTTCTGAATTTGTTTACACCGCCAGGACTAGTGATATATCCAAAAGAGTCGTCGATCATGAGCCAAGATCGAACAAAGACCGGTATCAACTATACAATAGAGATCGAAGGAGCAGTGGGTCCGGATGCAACCTTGCAAGGAGTGAAAGAAGGAGCGATCAAGGTCATAATAATTGAGTACTCATGAGCAAAAATGGTTTTGACAGACCCATCGGGTCAAAGGAAGCACCAAGGTTATCAGAGTACAATTTGGACGTCGATGATGTCGGCATCGTATCAGCCATCGGACACATCAAAGATACTAAGTTGCCTCGACCATTGTAGTCTGATCCTCCCCAAAGGGACCCCAACCTAACATGCAAATATCATGGCACTCACGGACACAAAATCGAAGACAGTCGACAATTAAGAGAAGAAGTAGCTTGGTTATTCAACAACGGGCACCTACGAGAATTTTTGAGTGATCGAGCCATAAATCACTTTAGGAATAGGGACGCCAACAAGTAGATCGGGCAAGAGGAACCTCAGCATGTCATTAACATGATCATTGGTGGAGCTGACGTCCCTCTAGGGCCGATGTTAGAATTCACTAAAGTATCCATTGCAAGGGAAAAATGGACTCGAGATTATGTACAGGAGGGAACCATATCTTTCAACGGCGAGGACACTGAAGGTATTTTGCAACCACACAATGATGCACTAGTAATATCTGTACTCATAAATAAATCTTGAGTTAAATGTGTGTTAATTGATCCAGGTAGCTCGACCAATATCATCAGATCGAAGGTCGTGGAACAGCTGGGTCTGCAAAACCAAATAGTGCCTCTGCTCCGAGTCTTAAACGGATTCAACATGGCATGCGAGACCCCTAAAGGGGAGATAACCCTACCAGTAAACACCATCAGAACCATTCAGTAAACAAAGTTCTACATGATCAAAGGAGACATGAGATACAATGCTTTATTCGGGAGCCCATGGATTCCGAACATGAGAGCAGTACCCTCAACGCTACATCAAGCGTTAAAATTTCCTACACCGGGAGGGATCAAAATAGTTTACGGAGAGCAACCAGCAGCAAAAGAAATATTCACAATCGATGAGGTGGTCCCGATATACGCACTCTCAACATCAAAGAACCTGATTTATGTCACCGAGGGAGAAACCAAATAGCAATCACCGATGCATCCCGGACTGAACCAGAAAAGCAAGAGACAAGCAAGGATGATGACTACGGAGTCCCTAGGTCTTTCACAACCCCTGACGATTCTGATGCCACCAAGTCAATGGTTCAGAAGCTGGAGCAAGTTAGGTTAATCGAGCACCTTCCCGATCGGAAGGTATACCTGGGCATAGGGCTAAGTCCCGAGATCAGGGAAAAACTCATTGAATTCATTATAGATAACATAGATTATTTCGCTTGGTCCCATCGTAACATGACAGAGATCCCGCCGGAGATAACTACTTACAGGCTAAGATTGGATCTAAAGTTTCATCCGGTCAAACAGAAGAGGAGGCCTCAATCTGAAGTCAGGTATGCATTACAAAGACGAGGTATCCAAAATCCTTAAAATAGGCTCCATTCGAGAAGTTAAGTACCCAGATTGGTTAGCGAACGTACTGGTAGTGCCTAAAAAGGGAGACAAATTGAAAATGTTTGTAGACTATAAGGACTTGAACAAAGTATGCCCTAAAGTCTCTTTTCCTTTGCCTAACATCGATCGCATAATTGATGTGATGGCCAGCCATGAGATACTCAGCTTTCTCGATGCCTATTCCGGGTACAACCAGATTTGGATGGACCCGGGCGACTAAGAAAAGACTTCCTTCATCACTAAATACGGCACCTGTTGTTATAACGTAAAGCCATTCGGATTAAAAATGCTTGTGCCACTTACCAACGCTTAGTAAATTGGATGTTCGAAGATAAAATAGGAAAATCAATGGAGGTTTACATTGATGACATGTTAGTTACATCCCTACGAGCATAGGACCATTTGGAACATTTGCAGGAAACCTTCAACATACTGAAGAAATACAAGATGAAGCTAAACCCAGAGAAATATGCATTCGGAGTTGCGTCCAAAAAGTTCCTTGGATCCATAGTGTCCAATCGGGGAATCGAGATCAATCCCGACAAGATCAAGGCCATAGAAGATATCACCATGGTGGACAATGTCAAGAACATTCAAAGGCTAACCGGGCGCATAGCCGTCTTGGGTCGGTTCATTTCAAGGTCCTCCAATAAGAGCCATCGATTCTTCTTGTTATTGAAGAAGAAGAAGAATGAAGAATAACTTCTCATGGACCACGGAGTGCCCCCAAGCTTTGGAAGAACTAAAACGGTACCTTTCGAGTCTACCTTTAATTCATACTCCGAAGGCAAACGAGCACCCCGGTATCCGAGATAGAGGTAAGTGGAGTCTTAGTCCGGGAATAAGAAGGTATGCAATTTTCTATATATTATGTTAGTAGGAAACTAGGTGAGGCTGAAACAAGATATCCACACCTAGAAAAATTGGTGCTCGCTTTGCTAAGCCCCTCTAGGAAGTTAAGGCCATATTTTCAGTGCCATTCTATATGTGTCGTAATTACTTACCCATTGAGTAATATAATGCACAAACCCGATCTCTCTGGACGATTGGCCAAATATGCCATGGAAATTAGCGGGTACGATATTGAATATCGACCCCAAACCGCCATTAAGTCTCAAATTTTGGTAGACTTCGTAGCCGACTTCATGCCAGCCTTAATACCCGAGGTCGCAAAATAATTGTTATTAACCTTGAGGACCTCCTCGGGGATCTGGACCCTATTTATGGATGGTGCATCGAACGCAAAGGGGTCCAGACTCGGCATCGTGTAGAAGCCGCCCTTAGGTAACGTAGTTAGGCAGTCCATTAGAACGGTTAAATTGACTAACAATAACAACGAGTATGAGGCCATGGTTGCAGGTATCGAACTGGCTAAAAGCCTGGGGGCCAATGTGATCGAAACTAAATGCCTCCTTGTTGTAAGTCAAGTCAATGGGAGGTTCGAAGTGAAAGAGGAACGAATGCGAAGATACCTGGATAATCTACAAGTAATACTACATCAATTCAAGGAGTGGCCCTTGCAACATGTACCCCATGATACATATAGCGAAGCCGATGCTTTAGCTAGGGTCGTCGGTTGATGACAATGAATTCAGCTCGGGAATGGTCGTACAACTCATGAAATAGGTAGTGGAAGAAGGCCACATTGAGATCAACTCGACAAGCTTAACCTGGGACTGGAGAAACAAGTATATAGATTACCTGAAGACCGGGAAGTTGTCCTCGAATCCTAAAGAATCGAGAGCTCTACACACAAAGGTGACGAGGTTCAACCTCTCCGAGGATAACATCCTATTCAGAAGAACGTTCGACGGCCCACTCGCCATATGTCTAGGACCGTGAAACACCGAATATGTTTTGAGGGAAGTTCACGAAGGCACATGCAAGAACCATCGGGGGCCGAATCGTTGGATCGTAAGATAATCAGAGCTGGCTATTACTGGATCGACATGGAGAAAGTTGTGAAGGAATTCGCACGGAAATGCGACGGCTGTCAGAGGCACACATCGATGATCCATCATCCCGTGGAGATTCTGCATTCGGTCTTGTTGCCTTGGCCATTCATGAAATGGGGAATGGCCATTGTCAGTCCCCAGCCATGGCCACCTGGTAAGGCTCAATTTATATTATTTTTGATTGACTATATTTCTAAATGGGTTGAGGCTCAAGCATTTGAGAAAGTCAGAGAAAAAGAAGTTATTGATTTTATTTGGGACCACACAATATGTCGGTTCGGGATGCTAGCCGAGATCGTATGTGACAAAGGGAAGCAGTTCATCTGCAGTAAAGTAAGCAAATGTTTCGAGGACCATAAGATAAAAAGGATCCTGTCAACACCTTATCAGCCTAGTGGGAACGGGCAAGCGAAGTCTACAAACAACACCATGCTCCAAAACCTTAATAAAAGGTTGACCAAAGCCAAAGGAAAATGGAAGCAAATTTTTCCCTGAGTCCTATGGGCATACCGTATGGCCTCAAAGTCTAGTACCGGGGCCACCCCATTTTTGTTGGTCTACATGCCGAAGCACTAATACCGGTCGAGGTAGGAGAATCGAGTTTCAGGTTCTGATATGCGACCGAAGAGTCAAACAGTGAGGCCATGAGCACGAGCCTAGAACTAATGGATTAAAGACACGAGGCCATCCTCGTACGGTTGGACACCCAGAAGAAACCGATTGAAAGATATTACAATCGAAGAGCCAACCTCCGACACTTCAATATCGGGGACTTGATGTTAAGAAAGGTGACACAAACACCCAGAATTTGAATGAAGGGAAGCTAGGACCAAATTGGGAAAGTCCATATCGAATTATCGAGATTACCGATAAAGGTTCGTATAAACTCGAAGCGGGGAATGGTGAGCGACTACCGAACAACTAGAACGTGACCCACTTAAAACGATACTACTGCTAAGGTACAACCCCCCTCATATCTTTTTTTATATATTACGAATTGGACTAACTTGCAGGCAACAACCAAAGGACGATGTAGTTGTGAGGCCTAAAAGCACACGTTGCACTCTTTTTCCCTTAAACCGATTTTGTCCCAAATGGGTTTTCCGACAAGGTTTTTAATGAGGAAACAATGGATCGTGCTAACTTAGAATCAAAAACTGGTTATGAACCAAAGTCGATGGTCACATCATCAGTATCCAAGCCCTATCGACGATCGACCTAGAATATTGGGGGCCATCACCTTCGGGTAATGATTTATAGTAAGGAAGGAAATTTTGTGCTTGAACAGTCTAGGCTCAGTGGATAGGATTTATTGTAGGGGCCAAGCGGTCAAATGAATCGTTCCTGCATAGACCACCTAAGCCATAACACGAAGTTTGTACACACTTACAATCTTGTATATTACGCACAAAAATGAAAGAAAGTTTCTACCTTGTAGATACATATTTTGTCCCTAAAGACTAATACATTTTGTTCCTTAAGGATATCGAACCCAAGGGTTGCCTCTATCCGGATCCACTAGATCACCCCCATTCGAGGACTGTCGTCCAATAAAAACTCAAACAGCTCGAGCTATCGAAGCTCGGAGGAACAAAAGTCTATTAGGCAGTTCCTAAACTTAAAAGGCTACGGCCACCCCCACTCGAGGACAGTCGTCCAAGATAGCTTGGACGGCTCGTGCTATCGAAGCCCAGAGGTACAAAGCCTGTTAGGCAATGCCTGAACTTAAAAGGCTACGACCACCCTAAAATGGCTCGGAGAGGTCCGAAGCCCGTAATCAAAACATAAGGCCTTCAAAATTCTAAACTTGTTAGAAGATTACCCTCGGCAAAATTTTAATCAAAAAATATTTAAACAAGTATCTCGGGGAAACTTCCAGTAATTCCAAGCCCCTATAAGTTTTAAGCAAAACTTGCATCGGGGACAAGTCTTATTTGAGCCTCTGAAAATCGGCTTATTGCAACATCTAATTCCATACCAGGGCATTTTAAATCTTTGCAATGAAAAGATGGTAAACTCGAAAATCACCGAAAGGGAAAAAACTTTATAAACATTTCAAAATGTCTTTACAAAGGCCAATAAAAACGGCCTCAACAAATGTATAAAATGCAAAAACAAAGAAAAATTCCTAAGGCACCTACGTCTGATATTCACCAGAAGCCGCCTCGTCACTAGAGTCGTCGGGGTCTTCTCCATCTTCGGATTCGTTGAGACCTCAGAGCCTTCATCATCCTCAAGTTCAGCCAACTTCTTGGCCTCAATATCGAGCCTTTACACCTCTTCAATCTAACCTGAGAGGTCAAAACATTGGGCATGGATTTCCTCGAGGGTCTCTGTATATGACAACCACTCCATGTATTCAACGGTGACTTTTAGGCGGGCCTCGACTTCCTCGACATCGGCCCTGTACTGGGACACCATCTCTTCAGCATCAACCCTGATTGTTTCCGACTCGAACCTCGTTATTTCGAGCTCTTTGCCAAGGGTATCTCGTTGACCTTTGAGCTTGGAGGTCCTCGATTTATCTAGCACGTGCTTCGACTTTCTCTTTCGCCACTCGGAGTTGGATCTCTTCCAATACCAGCTGCTCCTTGGCGATCTCCTTTTCCGAAGCCAGCTAGTCCATTTTTCCCTTCAAGACATCGGCTATGGCCTAGACCTCATTCATTTCAGCCCGGAGTTGGTCGATCCGGTCAATCTTCTGCTGGACCTATGATATTTGGTCATTAGTCACCATGTCTAAGTCATCATCGCTAACCTTGAAAATCTTTACCTGTTTCGATTAGTTGGCATGCTCCTTCTGAGCTGCATCCAACTCGTCCCGGAGATTCTTGACGGCCCCTTCGTATTGCTTGCTGAGAAGCTTATACATATCTCTTTTCTTAGCAAGCTCCCCGGTCTCGGCTTGAGCTAGTTAACCTTAGCCCAGTATTGAAGAAATCTTTCATGATAGGGTACCGAGTCTTGTAAAAATATAAAGGGGGAAGACGTGAGAAATATCAAGAACTAAGGTAGAGGATGAAAGAGCGTACTGGTGCCTTACCCGATTCAACACTTGTTGTGCTTCCTTGAACAGGCACGGTACGCCCACCTTATTCATTTTCACCTAGTCTTTTTCCATTACCAGGCACCGACAGTAACTCGCTACTCCTACGGGAGAGGAAAGAACTTGGGCATCCTCCAGGACGATGATGATTATTGACCTCTTACGGCCGGGATCTGTACTCGGGGTAGGAAACTAGTTGATCAACTTTGGGCTTGAATTCAGCCCATCGGTCTTTGAAGACGACTGCTTCCTCGGCACCTCCAAGTTGTCCAACCCGGTAAAGTCTTCCAAAACAGCCGAGTCCACACCCTTGAAAAAGGACTTCCATTGGGATCGACGAGGGGCACCTCGTTACCGGGTGCTATGTTATTGTTCTTGCCATGGTGGCCGAATTCAGCATCCACGTTCAGAGGGGCAGACTAGGAGTTCGGCATTTCAGACTTTAACCTGAAATCAAAAGTACTCCAAAGAACAAGTGTAAATAGGGTGTGTTATAGAAGTTTGTATCAAACAGCCACTATTATCCTTAGCCCGCGGTGGGCGCCAAACTGTTTACACTCAAAATCGGATAATAATTAAATTTGTAAATGATTTTAAGGATACGTGGTTTAATTCAACACAAAGCAACTGACGAAGTAAATAATGAATAAACAAAGATAGAATAAATTCAGACCACGCGATTGAGATAGTTCAAGTCTCAGTGAAATGATCGACCTTGACCCGGACTCACCAAGATCAACCCTAATGAATAAGAAAGATAGCTAATAGCAGAGAAACTAATGTTGTATTGCCTTGAAATGCGAGTTACAATGTGTTTTACAAGTAATCATACCCCCTTTATATAGTAGGAAAATCCAACATTAGGTACAACTCTATAAAAGGTAAAAATCTCCTTATTAACTGATTGCCAATTTCTTATCGGTACGTGCTGAGAGTTGAACTCGAAAGTGAGAATTCTAGATTCGTAGATAGTATTCAATTGTTGATCAAGCAATTAACTAATTAAGCGTAAGATTGAATAAATAAACTAATATGATAAATCAAGAAGGCAAAATTAATATCCGAATAACAATAGTCATGAAAGAACCACAACCCTAGAACGTGAAGTTTAGCTCCACATAGACATGGTAGCAAAACAAAAAATCATACAAAGAAATATAAAAATTACTAAGGTTGGTGGAACAAAAGATGAAACCTGGCCTCCATGGCGGCTCTGTGCTCTCTCTTGGTCAAAAGTTACTCTCAAAATCGTCCTCCCGTCTAAAATAGATTTAGAACCCCTTTTATACAAGTTGGGACTGTGTAGGGCCGAAATAACTAAGTCCCTGACGAAATAGGACAAGTCCCAATTCGAGCGTCCATGGCAGCGCCTGGTGCTGGCCCTGGCGCTAAAGTTAGTACGCTTTTGCCTTCAATTTGCTCTAAGCGCCTGATGCCTTCTTTCATTGTTGCTTATTTCCATTTTTCTTGTCCTTCACTTGGGGGGGGGGGGGGGCAAACACCAAAAGGTGTCCCCCCATTGTCTCCTTTTTTATTTTTCTATTTTTTTCTTCCGTGTTTTATTTAATTTTGCTCTAAAATGTTTTAGTTAAAATATAATATTAAGCACAACATAATGTAATTAATACTCAAAAGATGATTAAAAGTTCTATAATATGAGGCAATAATGGTTAAATATATGTATTTATGGCCGAACATCAACACCCCACACTTAAACTCTTTCTCGTCCTCGAGTAAGCCAACAATTCACACTATTCTTGAACGCTTTATATTTACACATTTTAAACACACTACACCAATGATCATGGTTGATAACAATAATTAAATTGTAGCATATGCAATCGCTTATACTTTCCTTTACTTATGCCATTCTTCAAAAATATTCACAACAAAGACAACGTGCTCATAACAATCCTAGCCTCAAAAACCGACTCAATGTCACAATGCACTCATGGCTTTTATACCCAACATCATAGAGAATCCTAATAATGTTACCCATCCCTCGTGAAACTGTGTACCCTTACAACAAGAACAATAGAGTAATTTAAATCCACATATTCGTATCTCATGATCAAATATAGTTTAAAGAGTCACATATATCAAAGAAAATCTCCCACTCTAACAAAAGAAGTCACATGCATGCAGTTAATACCATAGGCTTGCCCATAATGTAAATCTCTACTAATGTAGGCTCGCTCGATCTAAAATCAATTAGGACTTTTTCGTGGTTGTAATGTGGGCTAAGGGATGGGTAAGATATATTTAGGAATAATGGTTTACCCTCTTAAGAACTTTAACACATTACAAAACTAACTTTAAGCACAAATTCTCTCAATCCAACTTCAACTTCATAAACAATATCACCTCCACAAATATTCCCTTTTCTTTAAGAACTATCGTCATTTACACTCCAACAAAAACAAGATATTTATTCATCTACATTTTTTCTCTTCTTTTCAGATTATTCTTTTTTCCTTTTTCACTTTCTGGTAGTGGTGTATTATTTTACAAAACAAGTGCACCCTTATTTCTTTCATTGGTTTCACTCAAAAACCACCCCGCACTTAGTCCCTTCTTACTTCTTTTAGCGCTCATTTCACAATTAAAGTGCTTTAAGAGGTAAAAGGATCAAAACAATATCAATTAAGAACAAAGAGTATAGGCTTATAATGTGGGTGCCAAATAAAAGTCTGTAGGCTCAAAAGGGTTAACTAAGGATAAATTTTATTCATGATAAGCGATAAAGCTCAAAAAAAGATCAAATAAAGCCTAAAATCATTTTTAAACCGAGCATCACGTAAAATTTCGTTTCAACTCACATACAAGGAAAGTTCCAGACACAAGTATAATACATGGACTACACAAAAACCTCACTACACATGACACGTGACTCACTAAGGATAGTCACATTCCGACTCTCAAACTAATACAAGCATTCATGGAGCACGAGATATTGAGCATTAAACACAAAGTGAACATAAGTCAAGTGAATGAGACATAGGCGTCACAAGACATGCTATCCAACTAAACAAGGCATCATCAATAATTTCAAATTATCGGGAAGATACTACATATGCTAAAGCCTAAATATGCTATTATCAAACAAGTCAAGGTCACCTAGGAATCTCATCTTTCTTCCATTTATTCTCTGAAGTCTAACCTACTCTAAAAATAAAAAAAATTACTACTCGGTTCAAACTACATCCCATGGAAAAGAACCGAGGCACAAAGAAAAATCACGTGGGATTATTACTACCTAAAGTAAGCTAAAAGATATGTTTTTGTGTTTTTTTATTTTTCATTTTTAAGACTTTAATCCCTCAAGAAAACTGCCTAGGAGATCCATCGTCGGGAAAAGTTCAATTTTTTTTTTCTATTACTATTACTACTACACCGTTAATTCTACTAACTGTACAATTTAAAATAAGAAGTTAGCTAACAATAAAAAGATAATATACTAATATAATACTATACAAACCATATCGAATCTTCCGCCCACACTGAAAAGAGTGTAGTATCCTCAATGCACAAATAAATCAAAAATAACAAGGGTGAACAAGAAAATCCTTGAAAGGCCAAAGGCCGAAGCAATAGCAGCTCACGAGGTACTCAGACTTCTCTCAAGGATGGTCCTTTGTGCGGGTACCTCTCAATAGTTCCAGCCATTTGGCTCACTTTTGCATACTTCCTATGGCTTTGCTTCATCTTCTCATAATTTTACAAAATAAAACAACACGATAAAAATAATAAAAAATATTAAACAAAAATAAAATAAAGCAGTAAAGATGGGTTGCCTCCTAAGAAGCGCCTAATTTAACGTCGTGGTACGACGTTAACTACTTTTTTCTCCATCTCGAACTTATGAATTGTATCCTTAATATGACATCCAGTCTGCGGCTATGCTCCAGTGGTGGGTCTACAAAGATAACCAAGCAAAATAATAAAATTTTCATTCTACACTTATCGGCCTTTAGATGAGGAGTATAATTTTTTCTTTTCGGCACAACAATTTCAAGAATATAGGCACTTTCATCCTCACCTTTTGACTCCCTCATAGGCTCAGATAACTCGATTACTATCTTACTATCTAAACACAATGTGGAAAAATGATTGGAATGAGGTCTAATGCGCCTTAAATTATGAATTTGACTACTATTTACATTCTCATTTATACACATACTCAATTCTCCCAAAGTAATATTATCTACTCACTCATATGACTTTAAAGTACTATTCTCAACATTGGCATCCTCAAGAAAAACATGGTCTAATGATTGGTATTCTCGCTTTAGCTCCTCAATTTGATCTAGAAGATTTTTTTCAGTTTCACACAACTCATCGTTAAATTGTTGGGCATTACACGCATCAACCTTTGCACTAAATTCTGCATCCAAGTTATGCACACCCAAGCTAAAAGTGTCAATTTCATATGCAAGCTCAACTCTCTCCTTAGACTAATTATTCATCAATGTTGTTAGAAGACAACATTGTTACGCATATTCCCTAAAGCGATAATATTCGTCACAATACCAACCCTTACTCCCAAAATCAAATTCAGACTTCCAAGAAGCCAGGTCATGACAAGCCCAAAAATACGGGCTATAAAAGTCTTCCATCAACCAAACATCTTCATCAATAACATTTCCTCCGTACATTTCATCCCCAGATATCATGCTGAGAGAACTAGAAACACACTAAGAAAAAAAATCAAATAATTATCAAAATAAAAATATTTACCCAAAAAACCACACTTGTAAAGATAAAAGAAAAAGTCTAATATAGGAGAACAGCTAATTTCTAAGTCCCCGACAATGGCGCCAAAAACTTGTTGCGGCCAAACGTACACGCAAGTATACACGGTCGTCAAGTAATAAAGTGACTAAAAGTCGGATGTCGAACCCACGAGGACTTGTGATTAACTATTAACTAAATTAGACTATCCGAATTATCTAAACAAGGAATAAACCCAAAAGAAGTGATGTTAAAGTAATTAAACTAAAAGAAAATACCGAATGAATTCTAAATAGTGGAAGAGCATATTTTTATATTATCAATGTGATGAAAATGATCTAAGGTTATGTGCTATCTAACATTCCTATTGTATTCTTCAATTGAATTGACTAACTAATTTATCTAATTTATTGGTTAACAGGGTTAATATTGCTCATAAGAATCTGTCGAGTTCTTACTCGCCTATTCAAGCTAACCAAATGCCTATATGTCTATGGAACTAGAACTAACAAGAACGCATTTATAATTTATGTAAATCAACCAAGCAAGACAATTAGGTATATGTCTATCCTAACTGCGAATTTGTTCGCCGATGCCCAGATTCAAGAATTTGCTCTACTCAATCTTATATGCAATCTAGAATTCCTACTTTCGAGTTCAACTCTAGATTCGTAGATAGTATTCAATTGGTGATCAAGCAATTAAATAATTAAGTTCAAGATTGAATAAATAAATCAATATGATAAATCATGAAAGCAAAATCAATATCCGAATAACAATAGTCATGAAAGAATCACAACCCTAGAACGTGAAGTTTAGCTCCACATAGATATGGTAACAAAACAATAAATCATACAAAGAATCATAAAAATTACTAAGGTTGGTGGAAGAAAAGATAAACCCGGCCTCCAAAGCGGCTCTGTGCTCTTCCTTGGTCAAAAGTTACTCTCAAAACGTCCTCCCCCCTCCAAAAAGGGTTAGGACCCCTTTTATACGAGTTGGGACTGTGTAGGGATGAAATAACTAAGTCCCGGGCGAATAACGACAAGTCCCGATTCGAGCGTCCAGGGCAGCGCCTAGCACTGGCCCTGCACTAAAGTCAGTACGCTTTTTCCTACAATTTGCTCTAAGCGCCAGATGCCTTCTTTCATTGTTGCTTATTTCCATTTTTCTTATCCTTCACTTGGGGGGAGGGGGGCAAACACCAAAGGGTGTCCCCCCATTTCTCTATTTTTTTTTCTTTTTTCTTCCGCATTTTATTTAGTTTTGCTCCAAATTTTTTCATCTTCACACTTCTTTATTCCAAATTGGGTCTTGGCCTCCCGTTACCATGGCTTATCATGTCGGGGACCGGGACGTACTACGAGATCGCTTTTACCCGTATACAATAGTTATTCTAAAATATCAAATATTTGAAAATAAATTAAATTATATTTATTAAAAGAGTAATATCCAGGACCAAGGTCTACAATTCAATAGGCAGTGATTGAACTCTACTTAAGTGACATCAGGTCAATTGCGGTCCAGTTAAGCTTCTTTACTTTCTAATAATGTTGAAAGTACAAAAGGATTAGAGGAATGTAGGTATTTGGTTTTGGAATACTTCACATTGAAAAGGTCCAACTCTGAATCAAGTAAATTGACCTGTAAGACGAGCCAGGGGCATTGGCACAGTGGGTATTTCAAATATTGGAGGAAACCTCGGCAGCGGCTGATACGATTATGCCACATGGGGGTGTTATACTAGAGCAGTGGTAATGTCTTGGCATTTAGTAAAGCTTTAAAGAAGACACAAATCACCACTAATTTATATACCAAAAAAAAAATTGATTCGCCGTCACGAAATTATGAGTTGTTTGATGAAAAAAATAAAGAGAAAAAGGCCAAAAAAGCCTTTTAATTATAGGAAATAAAATAATTTTATCCTTATTTTGAATTTAGTCTCAAATAATACCCTTGTCATCAGTGGATTAGCTCAAATTTACCCCTTAATTATGGGAAATCAAATTTACCCCTTAATTATGGGAAATAGAATAAATTTGTCTTCCAATGAATTTTGTCCCAAATATGCTCTTATTGTAAGTGAAATTGCTCAGATTTTGCTCTCAAAACTAACATACTGTTGAGTTGTGTCTCACATCGGTGGGTTATGGGTATTTTGGTCTCCTTATATGGTCTTGGACAATCCTCACATCACAAACTAGCTTTTGGGATTGGGTTAGGCCCAAGCTCCATTCTTATCATGGTATTAGAGCCAGGCCCATCCCAATTTATTATTACCGATGTTAGGCCCCTATTTATATTGTCCAAGCTCCAATTGCAAGCCTGGGCGTGGAGGGGGGGTGTTGAGTTGTGTCCCACATCGGTGGGTTATGGGTATCTTGGCCTCCTTATATGGTTTTGGGAAATCCTCACCTCACAAGCTAGCTTTTGGGGTTGAGTTAAGCCCAAGGTCCAATCTTATCATGGTATTAGAGCCAGACCCATCCCAATTTAGTGTTACCAATATTGGGCCCCCATTTATATTGTCCACGCTCCAGTTGCAAGCATGGGCGTGAGGGGGGTGTTGAGTTGTTTCCCACATCAGTGGGTTATGAGTATCTTGGTCTCCTTATATGGTCTTGGGCAATCCTCACCTCACAAGCTAGCTTTTGGGGTTGAGTTAGGCCCAAGGTCCATTCTTATCACAAACCTCCTTTATCTTATTGTTACCCATTTAAATTACATATTTTATCATTGAGATGGTGTTCCTGTTGGGGTTTTAGTTTTAAGTATATTAAATGCTTAAAAGACGGTGAATGGAAAATGGAGGAAAACAAAATTTTTAAGTGAAATTTTAAGTCTCCCCTCCCCGGCAAAGGGATATTGTCCCATATTGGAAGAGGGGGAGGTTTTTTATGGGTATATAAGCAATTGCTCTTCTTCTAACTCTTAAAGAGTTGAGAAGAAGGCAAGCTTCGCGCCATCGTCGTCGTCGCTCGCTCGGCTTCGGCTTCGGATTCGGATTTGGTCAAATGATTCATTGATTGATTAATTTTTTGGACCAAATTTATTTGTTAATAATAAAATATTAACAGAAATGTTATTAAATATCTGTCTTAATAACAAAAATATTAATACTAAAATCCAATTTTCCGTTTTCTGTTTTGGTAACAAAAAATTAATTACCCTCTTCAATTTTCCCTCTTTATTGTTGAGTAAATAGCCATTTATGTTATGATATTTATGCTATGGCCATTTTGCATAAACAGTCATTTTGAAGAGTTGCACCTCTTTAGATTTCAGCCCAACATTGGCTATAAATACAAGTCCATTCTACTCAGAATTTCTATACAATTTTCTGAGTTTCTCCTCTTTCTTTTGCATACTTTTAACATCAAACAAAGCAACAGTAAGTGTGATTTGCTACCGAACTTTGTGTTCGCTGAAACACTAAGGTTTGAAGTACCACTACACCAGTGTGTAATTTGTTCTATCCTGGGAGGAAATAATCCACAACCTTGGGTACTAGGAAGGGATTAAATTCTTTAAGGAAACACTGTGAATTCAGTGGGCTCGGATTAAATTCTATTTCTGTTTTTCATTTCTGTTTATGTTAATTTATATTTCTAGAATTATTTTACAAATACAGTTTATTAACAAGCTTAAGGAATTTAATTCTGTATTTGTATTATACTCACTATTTCTGGAGAGTAAAACCTTTGTGGTTTTGTACTCTATTGGACATTAAAATCTACGTGATTTTAACGTTTGTGTCACTCTTTTACAAAAATGATGAATAATAATGGAAACCAAGTTGTTTCGATGGCAACTTCCAATGCCTTAACGAGCCGAACAACACCGGCAGCATTGGCACCGACGGAGAAACCTAGAAAATTTTCAGGGATTGATTTCAAGCACTGGCAAAAGATGTTCTTCTACTTGACTACTCTATGTCTCCAGAAGTTCATCAAGAAAGATGTTCATATGCTGTCCGATGAAACTCCAGAAACTGAACGCTTTCTCGTGATTGAGGCGTGAAAGCATTCAGATTTTTTGTGCAAGAATAATATTCTAAGCGGGTTGGAGGATGCTTTGTATAACGTCTACAGTGGCGTGGAAACGTCAAAAGAACTGTGGATTGCTCTTGAAAAGAAATACAAAACTGAAGATGTCGGGTTGAAGAAGTTCGTTGCTACAAAGTTTTTGACTACAAAATGGTAGATAACAAGTCTGTTATTACCCAAATCCAGGAATTGCAAGTGATTATTCACGATCTCCTTGCTAAAGGTATAAGTAGAATTAATACTAATGTTGGTAATATTAATTTTATTATGTTTACTAACAAAATTTTCATTGAAGGTCTTGTCATCAATGAAGCATTCCAAGTAGCAGCGATGATTGAGAAGTTGCCTCCGTTGTGGAAGGACTTCAAAAATTATTTGAAACACAAACGCAAGGAGATGTCCCTTGAAGATCTCATTGTTCGGTTGAGAATCGAAGAGGACAATAAAGTTGCTGACAAGAGAGGCCGTGGAAACTCAACAATAATGAAAGCTAATATTGTTGAAGAGAACAAACAGAGGAAGAAGGCTTCTGGACCGAAATACAACCCAAGCAAGAAGCGGTTCAGTGGAAATTGCTACAATTGTGGAAAAGCCGGACAAAAAATCTACGGAGTGTCGTACTCCGAAGAAAGACAAGAAGGTGGTCAAGGAAACATGGTTGAAAAGCATGATGACGTTGATGACTTGTGTGCCATGCTTCCCGAGTGCAACTTGGTGGGCAATCCTAAAGAGTAATGGATTGATTCTAGAGCCACTCGCCATGTTTGTGCTGTTAGAGAAACTTTTGCTACTTATGCTCATGTTGGACCCGATGAGACGCTTTCTATAGGAAATGCTGCAAAGGCCAAGATTGAAGGACGTGGAAGATATTTCTCAAAATAACTTCTGACAAAGTGGTGACTTTGAACAATATCCTTCATGTTCCCGAGATTAGGAAGAATTTAGTCTCTGCTGGACTTCTTGTTAAGAATGGTTTTAAATGTGTTTTTGTTTCCGATAAGGTTGTAATAAGTAAGAAAGAAATGTTTGTGGGAAAAAGTTATCTCACTGAGGGCCTTTTCAAGCTGAATGTAATGGTTGTTGAAAATAATAATAAAATTTCAGCTTCGTCTTACTTACTTGAGTCAAATGAACTATGGCATATACGTTTGGGTCATGTTAATTATAAAACCTTGTGAAAAATGATTAATTTGGAAGTATTGCCTAAATTTGAATGCGACAAATCGAAGTGTCAAATATGTGTGGAATCTAAGTATGTTAAACATCCTTATAAGTCAGTTGAAAGGAATTCAGACCCTTTAGACTTAATTCACATAGATATTTGTGATATGAAGTCAATACCATCTCGTAGTAGAAAAAAGTATTTCATAACTTTTATTGACGATAGTACTCGATATCTCTATGTTTACTTACTTAATAGTAAAGATAAAACAATAAAAAAATGAAGTTGAAACGCAATTTAACAAGAAAATCAAAATGATAAGAAGTGATAGGGGTGGTGAATATGAATCTCCTTTTGAACAAATATATTTAGAATATGAAATTATTCATCAAACAACGGCCCCTTACACGCCCCAATCTAATGGGATTGCAGAAAGAAAGAATCGTTTATTAAAGGAGATGATGAACGCATTATTGATAAGTTCTGGCTTGCCACAAAACTTGTGAGGGGAATTCGTTCTTATGGCTAGCCGAATACTAAATCGAGTACCCCATATCAAAACACAATCCATTCCATATGAAAAATGCAAAGGAAGGAAGCCCAACTTGAATTATTTTAAAGTGTGGGGGTGTTTGGAAAAAGTGCAAGTTCCTAAACCTAAAAGGGTAAAAATAGGACCGAAAACTGTTGATTGTATGTTTCATAGGATATGCGGCTAATAGTAAAGCATATCGGTTTCTGGTTCATAAATCAGAAAATCCCGACATTCATAATAATACGATTATAGAATCAGATAATGCTGAGTTCTTTGAAAATATATATCCGTATAAAAAGGAATGTGAGTCGATTGGTGAAGGATCTAAACAACCTCGGGAAAAAACGAAAGAAAGTACATTTAATCAAAAGGATCCAAGATGTAGTAAACGTCAAAGAGCGTCTACTTCATTTGGACTAGATTTTGTGACTTTCTTATTGGAGAATGAGCCTCAAACATTTAAAGAAGCTATGTCTTCTTCGGAATCATTATTTTGGAAAGAGGTAGTCAATAGTGAAATAGAATCAATATTGAACAACTATACGTGGGAATTGGTTGATCTTCCTCTAGGAAATAAACCTTTGGGTTCTAAATGGATCTTTAAGAGGAAAATAAAAGATGATGGCACTATTGATAAGTTTAAGGCAAGACTTGTAATCAAAGGGTATAGACAACGAGAATGTCTTGACTACTTTGATACATACTCTCCAGTTATGAGAATTACGTCCATACGGATGTTAGTAGCAATAGCTGCAGTGTATGGTCTTGAAATTCATCAAATGGACTTAAGACGGCCTTCTTGAATGGAGATTTGGAGAAAGAAATCTACATGGAGCAACCTGAAGGGTTTGTGGTTCCAGGTAAAGAAAAGAAGGTCTGTAGACTTGTTAAGTCCCTTTACGGACTAAAACAAGCACCCAAACAATGGCATGCAAAATTTGACCAAACAATATTGTCAAATGGGTTTAAGATAAATGAATGTGATAAATGTGTGTACATTAAAAATGTTCAATATCACATAGTCATTATTTGCTTATATGTGGATGATATGCTGATAATGAGTAATGACATTGCCAACATAAATGCTACTAAGCGTATGCTAACTAGCAAGTTTGATATGAAAGACTTGGGAGTTGCTGATTTAATTCTGGGGATTAAGATTCATAAAAGTCCTCAAGGTATGGCATTGTCATAATCTCATTATATTAAGACAGCACTTGAAAAGTTCAAGCACTTAGGGTTTAAAGTTGCAAAGACTCCAATTGATGTGAATCTTGCATTAGCAAATAACAAAAGCCAAATCATATCACAATTGGATTATGCTCGTGTGTTGGAATGCTTAATGTACATCATGAATTGTACACGACCAGATATAGCTTGTGCTATAAGTAAATTGAGTCGATACACGAGCAATCCATGTCAATCTCATTGGATGGCAATGAAACAAGTTTTGGGATATGTAGAACATACCCAGGGCTTTGTTTGCACTACAGTAAATATCCTGAAGTGATTGAGGGATACTGTGATTCAAATTAGATCACCGGTTCAACTGATTCTAAGTCCACAAGTGGATATGTGTCACACCTCCTTTTTCCGCCCCCGCGAGGGGTGAAGGAGTTTTTTCCAATTAAAGGACAATCGAAACGGGATTTATTTATTTATTTCAGAGTCGCCACTTGGGAGATTTAGGGTGTCCCAAGTCACCAATTTTAATCCCGAATCGAGAAAAAGAATGACTCCATATTATAGTCTGCGTACCAGAAATCCGGATAAGGAATTCTGTTAACCCGGGAGAAGGTGTTAGGCATTCCCGAATTTCGTGGTTCTAGCACGGTCGCTCAACTGTCATATTCGGCTTATTTATCTGATTTTAATACAAATATGAACTTATGTGCCAATTTTAACTTTTTACCGCTTTGTTATTATTATTTTAAAAGAATGTGAACATTGTTTAAACATGTCTTTGGATTACGTCACATGAAATGCACCCACAATCCGAAGCACATTTTTATTCAATGTTTTGGGATTTAGATTTGGGTCGCATGAAATGCACACCCGAGTTTAAGAAGGTAAGCTTATTAAAATGCGCGCCTAAAGCAATTAACGTATTATTAATTTTAATTAAACATTTATCGAGGGCCCCACAATTTTGTATTTTTATTCGGCGAGGCCCATCTCATTTATTTTTAAAAGACAATCCTAAAATGCCTACATTATTTTCTATTAAATTTGTCTCTACAAAATAAAATAAAAAAATGTCTTAATTTATTTACATGCTGAAATTAACCAATAATATTTAACTAAACAACATTCCTCCAGGTTCCAAAATGGTCTATTTTGATAAACTAACGTGCTTTTTGAGACATGGTAATCATCCAACAATAGCGAATTAACTAGACGAAGTTACTACACCATTTGTTAATTTTACTTTATATAGACAGTTCGTCCGTTAAGCTATCATCCGATGTTTCACTATATATATTAAACGGCTACATGATTTTGATTAGAGTAAGCTAAACAATTTATATATACAAATAAAATTTAGAATATAATTAAAATAAATCTGGAACTTCAACTCTTCATTTTCGTATTCATGCTACATGTTTCAGTTTACAATAACCAGCGTGTCAGTTGTGTACCTGATATTGGAAGCAAAAGAAAATGAAGATGAGAATCAGCAGCAGTAATAACAATACAACACAGCAACAACAGTCCAGCAACAGTAACAACCCAGGAACAGAGTTTGCAAACCAGTGGAGCAGTAATCCCAAAAATAAAAGCTTCAAGCTTTGATGAAACAACAACAATTAATGCTGATTTCAAACAATGAAAGAAAGCAGAATATTTTTTTCTTTAGTTTTTTTTTATTTGAAAGTTTAAATATTTTTCGGAATTTTCTCTCTCTTAAATATTCAGCTCTTTTTTTTTCTCTCTCTTATTCTCCCTGTCCGTTTTTTTCTGTTTTCTCTTATTCTCTGTGTTCTTTTTTCTCGTTCTCTCTCTCTTCTTATTCTCTATTCCTCTTATCCCTTGTGTTCAAGACTTCCTATATATAATCCTAACCCTCTAATCAATTAAAATCAATCCCTTTCCCCTACCAAACCCATTATCTTCCCACCCATCCTCATTACATTAAATAAATATATCATCCCCACCCCATTATATTTTATTCCCCATGCTTCACTAAACAAATACAAGATTCCTCCCCACTAAATTTTGTGTTGTCCCCCCTTTATATTAAACAATTATATCACAACCCACCCCATTACATTTTGTCCCCCATGCTTCACATAAAAAATTACAAAAATGTACAATTCCTAAACTACCCCTCCGACCTTACTGAAATTACCAAACTACCCCTGAACGTACTGCAAATTACCAAATTACCCCATCAGCTATAACAAATCAATTAATCACACTCAACCAAAATATAGCCAATATGACCAATTTCTACACAAATTTAAACAACAAATCACATGAACATGATTTCTTCAACATTTCAACAACAAATCACATGAACACAAATTGAACAACAAAGAACAACTAAAATTTGATTGAATATATTTTTTTTAGCAACAAACAATCCTATTTTCAGATTCAACAACAACAATAACAAACAAGTATATTCAGATTTCTAAATTCAATAATATTGAACTTAAAATCAACTCTAACAACATTACAACAAACAATTCCTATATTAAACTTTAAATAAGATTATGAGACAAATTCAAGAAATAATCATAAGTGATAAACAAGAAATCAAACTATACAAATTTCGGATTCAAGATCAACCAAACAAAGTATGAACATGAATGAATCTATTTTTTAAAACAACAAACATGACGGATTAAATGACTCAAACAACATTAATAATTTCTGGAAAATATACAACAACATGAAACAAATTGAAGAAATAATCAATTAAATTTCAATTTGAATCTAACAAACATCAAACTAACAAATTTTTACCTAAACAATAAAACAAACATGAAATAAACATGAAAAACAAATTAATTAATTCGATTTGAAATCTGAAAATTAATTCAACAAAACATATGAACAAACTAAAAAAAAATATTTCAACGACGGACAAACAAAACAAGAATTGAATCATTTATCGATTTTGGATCCGAAAAACAATGAACAAAAATATGGACGAAATTTGAAACATAAACCAACTAACCGATTCAAAACAACGACGAAGACGAAGATGATGCAACAGCAAAAGCAAAAACATGAAGCTAACGCAGCTGGCCATGGTGAAGAGGCAGCAGCGGCGCAGCAGCTGGAAGGAGGAAGACGACGAAGCAGCGACGATGGGTGGCTTCGAGCCCACTGCTTCGACGGGCAGCAGCGGATGATGCAGCATCGTGAAACAAAAGCAATAGCAGCTGTGGTGAAGAGCGAACAATGGAGGAGCAGGTAGCGGCGACATGGCAGCGGCAACAGCAGCGGCGACCCAGCAGCGGCGACCCAGCAACGATAGCACCAGCAACGACACGGAGCAGCGGTTGGTGGTGGTTTGGGTGTTCGAGCTGGACGTAGCGGGCAGCAGAAGAAGCAGCAAACATGGCGTTATGGCCATGGCGACGGGTCGACGACGAAGACGCAGCCATGGACGAGCCTTTTGAGCTCGACATGGAGAAGATGGGCTTATTAGTGGTGTGTGCGCTTGTGTCGAAGGAGACGAAGCTGCTGGAGCTTAGCCATGGCAGCCATGGATGTGTGTTTTAGAGTTTGGAGAAGAAAGAAGAAAAGGTGGGGGGGGGGGCGGATAGTTTTGTTTTGGTTTTTGGGTTTTCTTGGTTTTTTATTTTTATTTTTTTGTTTTGTTTTTATGAAAAATGAAAGAAAAGGGGGTTTGGGTCTCTTTGGGTTATGGACTGGGTCGACCCAGTTCGAAATGGACTGGGTCGTTTGGGAAGATTGGGTATTTTTTGGGCTTGTGGCTTGAAATCGAAGAAGAGGCCCAATTCCGACTTTCTTTAAATTTTTGCTCTCTTTTCTTCTTTTATTTTTCTAAAACTAAATTATAAAAATACTTAACTTATTATTAAGAACTAAATTAAGTTATAAAAGCGCAAATTAACTCCCAATAACAATTAACGCACAATTAAGTAATAATTAAGCATAAAATTGTATATTTGGACATTAAATGCTAAAAATGCAAACGATGCCTATTTTTGTAATTTTTATTTTTTGTAAAACAAACTTAATTACTAACAATTGTAGAATTAAATCCTACATGCAAAAATCGACATATTTTTGTATGTTTTATTAATTTAGCAAATAAACATGCACAGACAAATACAAATAATTATTCAAAAACATCACAAAATATCACAAAACTGCACATCAAGAAAAATTACTTTATTTTTGAATTTTTTGGGAGTAATTCTCATATAGGGCAAAAATCACGTGCTTATATCTGCCCCTCTTTGCCCGAAGACACGAAGGGTTTTCGTGCAAAGATAAAGCGAGCGATTTTTGCCCATCCGAGTACTCCGTGTGAAGCATTTCTTTTTAAAAAAGATTTGACCGAACCTTTGCTTCAAAGGTTTCCTACATATCCTGGGCTAAACAGGAATCAGGTCAATGTAGTTCAGGAAATTTTGATAGCTGGGACTACCGTAGGACTGCAATGTTACTGTTGTTGCATGTTATTACCACTGCTTACCGATCTCCTTGTTACAACGTGCTTAATAAGAAAACAAGAAGCTAGGCTAGACTGCAATTTTTCTTGTTGCCTTGCTTTCTTGTCTGCTTGCGTTTCTTCCGGTGCTTTTCTTCCGATGCTTTTCTTCCTTTTGACACATGCACTTGAGTTTGTGCTGGGACCTCTTGTTGCAACCTTCTGCTTCCCGGTGCTGGGGATTTTTATTGTTTCCTGCTGGGGATTCCTGTTGTAACCCTCTATTTTATTGTCCTCTGACTTGATCTTGAAATGTATTCCTCTGTTGTATGGGCGGGCTCCCAACTTCAATACTTGAAATGAAAAACTGAAATGTATGCCTCTGTTATCTGGGCGGGCTCCCAACTTTAACGCTTGAAATGTAAAGACTGAAATGTATGCTTCTGTTCTATGGGCGGGCTCCCAACTTCAACGCTTGAAATGTAATACTAAAATGTATGCCTCTGTTCTATGGGCGGGATCCCAACTTCAACACTTGAAATGAAAAGACTGAAATGTATGCCTCTGTTCTATGGGCGGGCTCCCAACTTCAACACTTGAAATAAAAAGACTGAAATGTATGCCTCTGTTCTATGGGCGGGCTCCCAACTTCAACACTTGAAATGAAAAGACTGAAATGTATGCCTCTGCATCTCCTATGGGTGAAACTAAAACAAACTTAAGAGGAAATGTCTCTCCTATGGGTGAAAACAAACTTAGGAGGAAATGCATCTCCTATGGGTAAAAACAAACTTAGGAGGAAATGCCTCTCCTATGTGTAAAAACAAACTTAGGAGGAAATGCATCTCCTATGGGTAAAAAAAACAAACTTAGGAGGAAATGCCTCTCCTATCGGTGAAACTAAACTTAGAAGGAAATGCCTCTCCTATGGGTGAAACTAAACTTAGGAGGAAATGCCTCTCCTGTGGGTAAAAGTAAACTTAGGAGGAAATGCATCTCCTATGGGTGAAACTAAACTTAGGAGGAAATGCCTCTCCTATGCGTGAAACTAAACTTAGAAGGAAATGCCTCTCCTATGGGTAAAAACTAAACTTAGAAGGAAATGTCTCTCCTATGGGTGAAACTAAACTTAGGAGGAAATGCCTCTCCTATGGGTAAAAACAAACTTAGGAGGACATGCATCTCCTATGGGTGAAACTAAAACAAACTTAAGAGGAAATGTCTCTCCTATGGGTGAAAACAAACTTAGGAGGAAATGCATCTCCTATGGGTAAAAACAAACTTAGGAGGAAATGCCTCTCCTATGTGTAAAAACAAACTTAGGAGGAAATGCATCTCCTATGGGTAAAAAAACAAACTTAGGAGGAAATGCCTCTCTTATGGGTGAAACTAAACTTAGAAGGAAATGCCTCTCCTATGGGTGAAACTAAACTTAGGTGGAAATGCCTCTCCTATGGGTAAAAGTAAACTTAGGAGGAAATGCATCTCCTATGGGTGAAACTAAACTTAGGAGGAAATGCCTCTCCTATGCGTGAAACTAAACTTAGGAGGAAATGCCTCTCCTATGGGTAAAAACTAAACTTAGGAGGAAATGCCTCTCCTATGGGTGAAACTAAACTTAGGAGGAAATGCCTCTCCTATGGGTGAAAACAAACTTAGGAGGAAATGCATCTCCTATGGGTGAAACTAAAACAAACTTAAGAGGAAATGCCTCTCCTATGCGTGAACCATTTCCTTCTTCCTGAATTATTTACTTACATGTGTTGTCTTCCCTCGAAACTGCTGGGGATTATTTTGATGGGGATGACTTTTCCTTTTCTTCCTTACCCACTCTGGGTTGCCCGAAACTCTGTCGAGGATGCTTTTAAATCTCGATGATCCACTGGGGATAACACTGCTGTGGATAACTCTGCTGAGTAAATACGTTATCTTACTCCTTCCAAAATTACTTCCTTTTGAGTAGGATGTTTCATTCCTCTGCAAACTACTTCCCCCTTTTTCTTTTTTCTTTTTTTCTCTTTCTTTTTCCTTTTTTTTCTTTTTTTTTTCTTTTTTACATAGCTTCTTCCTTCGAAGACTACCTCCCTTACGACTCGTTTTACCTTTCCCCGAAAGGAAACGCTGAGGATACCGATTTTCACTAAACTTGTGTTGGACTCCTCGAGACTGTTGGGGAATTATTTACTTACCTGTTGGGGATAAAATGTTATCAGCTGTGGATAACGCTGTCGAGGATAACACTGCTGGGGAATTCTGATTCTTTCAGAACTAGTGCTTCACTCTTCGAAAGGCTGTTGGGAATGATACTGGCCTTTTGCTTTTCTGAGCACAAGCTTCATCCCTTTGTTCTGTCTGCTGGGGAACAACTTCCTCCATTGAAACTTATTATGTTGGGGGCAACATTGGTTCAGAGACCACTTCCCTTGTTATCTTTATTTTTCCCCAAATGGGTACCTGACTTCCAGAAAATTTTCTAAATGGAAGGAAAATTTTCTGCCCCAGTTTGATGATATCCCTTGTGGCATGCATTTCTGGCATCAATGCCATTTCCTTTACCTGTTTCAAATCAAACAAAATTTGTTAGTTTTAAAACGTGGTGGTTGGTTGTGATACTCCTACTGGGATGGTTTTCCCTTTCTCCTTCCTTGCTCTGTGTTCCACAACTTGTTGGGGATGATATTATTTGCTGAGGATAATCCCTTTCTGCTGGGGATATCCCTCTTCTTTTGTGGCAGAGCTCGGAAACTAGCATTTCCCCGACCCTTTAGTCTAGTATGAATTTCCCACACCATGTTCATTGCTCTTCTTGCTTTGTCCACGGGCCTCGGCCTTGAGGTTTTAATAACCTTTGATTTTGGCAAGGGTATCCCTCTTGACATTCGTCAATCCTTTTGTCAATTCCCTTTTGCTGGGGAATATCTTTTTTGACACTGTCCTCGCGCTTGTTCCTTGCTGACCATACCATTTGGATGTACTAGTCAGATCTCATCTTGCATGATTGGAAAGTTGATGGCCTATTTTGAAGTCATTTCCCACTGGTTCTGACCAAACAGACTCTACTGGGGAATTTTCTATGAAAGGAGAAAGATAAAAAAAAGGACAGAATAAAAGACAAAGGAAAAAGATGACTCTTTAACAAAAGAAACTATAAATAAAAACCTATCAAATGCAGATACCGACTCTAATGGTCATGATATGCACATGTGGCCTATCCTCCGCTGTCAGTCATCTTTCAAGACCTTCAATTGACAATTCCTCATCTGGTTCTCAATCTTATTCGACTTGTAGTGCCCGAAGGGTTTTCACTATCAAGCCTCTCTCATTTTGGTTTTTCTCTCAGCTTTCATCGCCTTATGGTGCCTGTGAAGGTTTTCACCGATAAGACTCTCTCATTTGTATCACTTTCCAGCTGGGGATTTGGAGTGTTGCCGGTATGACTTTCTCTGCTGGAGATTAGAGTCCTTTCTATTGTGGAACAGAGTGTTATGTTCACCGGTAAGACTCTCATTTGTCTGACTTGGCATCCTTTGAAAACTGATCAGAAGGTCTTTCTTTGGACCGTAATGTGGTTTTTTGGATAGGCTTAGAAAGAAAGGGTATTAAAGGCTCAAAAACAAATCAATTTGGGGTTCAAAATTACAACCTTCGAAATCATATTTGTTTACAACAAGCGCAACCCTTGCCCCAGTTTCTTGCTTGAGGATTATTTATTATTATTTTTTCTTTTTATTTTTTTGTTACACTATGCACACCATGCACACTATGCACCCTATGACCGAGCCGTGAAGCGCCTAAGTATCCTCTTTGATGAATCAGGTCAAACGTAGTTCCCAATTCCTCTGTTTTCTTCTGACTTTCTATTGTTTTTTTTGTTATCATTTTTCTATTCTTTTCTATTTTTTCTTCTTTTGTCGTTTTGTTGATTATTTTTTTTTTCTTCTTTTTTTTCTTTTTTTCTTTACCTGTCATGCTTGTGTTTTCTAGTCGTTGCTAATGATTCCGAACGAGGGGTATGAAAGAAAATAAATAAGGCTCAAAGGGCTAACGAAGGATAAAGTGTTTGGATAGTAGAACAAAATGCCTTCGTCATTCCAGTCTTCAAAACATGCCAAGTGCAAACAACACAATTGATCATAGATTTATAGTCTCTTCCGATGGTGCTGGACTTGACAACTGTGTTAAACACTTGCTTTTTCATTTGTCATTTCTAAAGCACTGCTGGGCGACACTCTCATTCTCATGAACGACCCTCATGCCAATTTGGCGAATCTTGCATTTAACGGTTATCTTTATATTTTACTTGCCCCAGTTCCACATGACTCGGGCTTCAAATAATCTCAAACCGTTCTTATTTCCTTTAAATGTTTTGATCACTTTCCCAGGGTTTTATGATTAACTTTTAAGATTAGGTCCGAACTGTGTGCGCATGTCATGTCACGAGAATCGGCGCTGAATAAAAATGATAAAAGGACTAAACAAAAAGAAAACTGGAAATAATAAAGGACCGGATTTGCTTTAGACTACCGGCGAGATGGTTTGAATAATAAAACAAACAAAACAACCAGAATAAAATCCTAACACAGCCTCGACCAAACTTAAACAAACTGATATGACAAACTGGAAAGATAAG
Source organism: Nicotiana tabacum (assembly GCF_000715075.1). Taxonomy (NCBI): domain Eukaryota; kingdom Viridiplantae; phylum Streptophyta; class Magnoliopsida; order Solanales; family Solanaceae; genus Nicotiana; species Nicotiana tabacum. Next base: position 16,374,202 of record NC_134085.1, read on the forward strand.
AAGGTTTGACACAAGACAGCATTCGAATTACAACCCTAAGAATAATCCGGACAACAGAAATGACAACAAAATAAGCCACCAAAAACTTCTCTCCTGCTAACCAAGGAACGGAGCGTCCTCCCATTTTATCAAAACTGGCATCTCAGCCACTGAGATTCGCATCAGTATTGCCTAGGCCCTTGCCAACTTCAATATCATCCACTTTAGTCAACAAGTCCCAATAGGATTCGAGTGCTTCTGTTATCAGGCCTGATCCCCGAAAAGTGTGCTTCTGGGTCTTGTATTTCCGGCTTACCACAAACCAACCACCTTAACTTTCTTTGTGATTCAGAGCAAAACAGGTTAGAATGGACTCAGTCGGTCCGCATCATTAACAACGTCTTTTCCTCTCTTTTTTTTTCATTTTCTTTTTTTCATTTTTTTTTCTTTTCCTTTTTTCGATTTTTTTTTATTTTTTTTCTTGTGGTCGAATCTTATGGAGATTGCCTACGTATCATGACCCCGCATGAATCAGACCTTGTGTAGTTCGGACCAATAAAAGATAAACAATAATAAACATTTTTTTTTCAATTTTCATATTAAACAAACTGGGTTTCAAAGGTTTGAAGATGACCTACAAACTCGTAAATCAAACAACCCACATATTCTAATCAAAAGATTTACAAACGACCAGTTTCTTTCCCCGTTTGACAAATGCAACCAAACGACTATTTTTGCAAATGTGGCCCCTTACAAACTTGTCCATTCTTTTACGAAAATAACCTTTCGACAACTGAAAGATACTCTAAGGCTATTTCGGCAAGAACAGTTTAAGACGCTGCCGAAGCTGGCTCGACTTATTTTGACCAAAAGCCCAAACGGTATTCACCTGACCGTTGACTCTTTTTTTCAAATTACGATGAAAACGTGGTGTTGCAAACACGTCCCTTCAGCGCCTCGGGGACGAAGATTTATAAGGCTGTGTGGGTCAACTGGACCAAAATCCAAAAAAAAAGACCCAAAAGGTGGTTGTTTATGCAAAGTCAGCCTTCCGGCGTCCCTTTCGGGAACATTCGGCTATGTTTTGTCAAAATAGCATCACCCGACTTCTTTATGACAGAATTAAAATTTTGACATGTTTTTTTTTCTTTTTATTATTATTTATTTGTTTTTGGCTATTTTAGCAAAAGGTGGGGTTGGACCCGATGAGGGTTGCCTACGTATCTCACATCCGGTGAGAATCAAACTCGCGTAGTTCGGGCAGATTGGATACGGGTGAGAATATAAAAAAAAATAACTAATTCAGAGAAAACATTTTTTTTCTATTGCTTTTTTTTAAAAGGTGATGAAACATGTAAAATCTTTTGGATTTTCTTTTTCCCCTTTTTTTTATTTTTGATTTTTCAAAAATGATAAAAAGTGCAAAGATTTTTTTTTGAATTTTTCATTTTTTTTTAAATTTGTTTTTTTTAAATAAAAATGTAACAAAACATAACCGGGCCCTATTTGCTTTATCTTCGCACTTCACCCTCTCTTTTTCCTTGTTTCCTTTTCATTCACTCTCAATTATCATTGGTCTGCCAAATGACCCTTTTACCCTTGAAGGAATGCAACATGTAGCACATAGGATGCATTAAGATGGTCTTTTTCATTTCAGGTTGCTAGCCCTAGACAGACCCAACCCCTGTTTTGAGTCCCCTAAGTCAAATGCAACATGATGCAAATAATCGTTCCTACTAGGGATCCGGCATGAAGTCATGTTATTTTATGTTTAAAACCTGAGTCGGTGTTCTAGACTGTGTACCCGAGCGGACAACTCAAGTCGAGGAGGGGGCAACTTACCGGGAACCAAAAGGCCATCCGGCTTCGTAACTTGTCTGAGCCTCTTTTTTATTTCAAGGTATAACACTAACAGAATAGGGAGTCTCAACCAGTAAGCACATCCCCGGAGGTGAAGAGAGAAGGGTTCAGCACAGTTTATATATACAGTCAAATAATATCAAAGCGGTAAAAGCAGCATTTAGCACATTAGGCTCAAACGTGTAAAAATCAGATAAAACCAAATATAACAATTTATCTAAGCTCGAATTTCTAACCCCGAACCAGTAGTTCTAAAGGAATAGATTTCCCCAGCAGAGTCGCCAGAGCTGTCACACCTCCTTTTTCCGCCCCCGCGAGGGGTGAAGGAGTTTTTTCCAATTAAAGGAAAATCGAAACGGGATTTATTTATTTATTTCAGAGTTGCCACTTGGGAGATTTAGGGTGTCCCAAGTCACCAATTTTCATCCCGAATCGAGAAAAAGAATGACTCCATATTATAGTCTGCGTACCAGAAATCCGGATAAGGAATTCTGTTAACCCGGGAGAAGGTGTTAGGCATTCCCGAATTCAGTGGTTCTAGAACGGTCACTCAACTGTCATATTCGGCTTATTTATATGATTTTAATACAAATATGAACTTATGTGCCAATTTTAACTTTTTACCGCTTTATTATTATTATTTTAAAAGAATGTGAACATTGTTTAAACATGTCTTTGGATTACGTCACATGAAATGCACCCACAATCCGAAGCACATTTTTATTCAATGTTTTGGGATTTGGATTTGGGTCGCATGAAATGCACACCCGAGTTTAAGAAGGTAAGCTTATTAAAATGCGCGCCTAAAGCAATTAACGTATTATTATTTCTGGGTAAGGCCGTGGAATTTTGCTAAACGGCTCATCCCAAAGTCTAATTAATTTTAATTAAACATTTATCGAGGGCCCCACAATTTTGTATTTTTATTCGGCGAGGCCCGTCTCATTTATTTTTAAAAGACAATCCTAAAATGCCTACATTATTTTCTATTAAATTTGTCTCTACAAAATAAAATAAAAAAATGTCTTAATTTATTTACATGCTGAAATTAACCAATAATATTTAACTAAACAACATTCCTCCAGGTTCCAAAATGGTCTATTTTGATAAACTAACGTGCTTTTTGAGACATGGTAATCATCCAACAATAGCGAATTAACTAGACGAAGTTACTACACCATTTGTTTATTTTACTTTATATAGATAGTTCGTCCGTTAAGCTATCATCCTATGTTTCATCGGATTAGAATGTTATTTATATATACAAATAAAATTTAGAATATAATTAAAATAAATCTGGAACTTCAACTCTTCATTTTCGTATTCATGCTACATGTTTCAGTTTATAATAACCAGCGTGTCAGTTGTGTACCTGATATTGGAAGCAAAAGAAAAATGAAGATGAGAATCAACAGCAGTAATAACAATACAGCACAGCAACAACAGTCCAGCAACAGTAACAACCCAGGAACAAAGTTTGCAAACCAGTGGAGCAGTAATCCCAAAAACAAAAGCTTCAAGCTTTGATGAAACAACAACAATTAATGCTGATTTCAAACAATGAAAGAAAGCAGAAGATTTTTTTCTTTAGTTTTTTTTTTCATTTGAAAGTTTAAATATTTTTCGGAATTTTCTCTCTCTTAAATATTTAGCTCTTTTTTTCTCTCTCTTATTCTCCCTGTCCGTTTTTTTCTGTTTTCTCTTATTCTCTGTGTTCTTTTTTCTCGTTCTCTCTCTCTTCTTATTCTCTATTCCTCTTATCCCTTGTGTTCAAGACTTCCTATATATAATCCTAACCCTCTAATCAATTAAAATCAATCCCTTTCCCCTACCAAACCCATTATCTTCCCACCTATCCCCATTACATTAAATAAATATATCATCTCCACCCCATTATATTTTGTTCCCCATGCTTCACTAAACAAATACAAGATTCCTCCCCACTAAATTTTGTGTTGTCCCCCCTTTATATTAAACAATTATATCACAACCAACCCCATTACATTTTGTCCCCCATGCTTCACATAAAAAATTACAAAAATGTACAATTCCTAAACTACCCCTCCGACCTTACTGAAATTACCAAACTACCCCTGAACGTACTGCAAATTACCAAATTACCCCATCAGCTATAACAAATCAATTAATCACACTCAACCAAAATATAGCCAATATGACCAATTTCTACACAAATTTAAACAACAAATCACATGAACATGATTTCTTCAACATTTCAACAACAAATCACATGAACACAAATTGAACAACAAAGAACAACTAAAATTTGATTGAATATATTTTTTTAGCAACAAACAATCCTATTTTCAGATTCAACAACAACAATAACAAACAAGTATATTCAGATTTCTAAATTCAATAATATTGAACTTAAAATCAACTCTAACAACATTACAACAAACAATTCCTATATTAAACTTTAAATAAGATTATGAGACAAATTCAAGAAATAATCATAAGTGATAAACAAGAAATCAAACTATACAAATTTCGGATTCAAGATCAACCAAACAAAGTATGAACATGAATGAATCTATTTTTTAAAACAACAAACATGACGGATTAAATGACTCAAACAACATTAATAATTTCTGGAAAATATACAACAACATGAAACAAATTGAAGAAATAATCAATTAAATTTCAATTTGAATCTAACAAACATCAAACTAACAAATTTTTACCTAAACAATAAAACAAAAATGAAATAAACATGAAAAACAAATTAATTAATTTCCATTTGAAATCTGAAAATTAATTCAACAAAACATATGAACAAACTAAAAAAAAAATATTTCAACGACGGACAAACAAAACAAGAATTGAATCATTTATCGATTTTGGATCCGAAAAACAACGAACAAAAATATGGACGAAATTTGAAACATAAACCAACTAACCGATTCAAAACAACGACGAAGACGAAGATGATGCAACAACAAAAGCAAAAACATGAAGCAAACACAGCTGGCCATGGTGAAGAGGCAGCAGCGGCGCAACAGCTGGAAGGAGGAAGACGACGAAGCAGCGGCGATGGGTGGCTTCGAGCCCACTGCTTCGACGGGCAGCAGCGGAAGATGCAGCATCGTGAAACAGAAGCAATAGCAGCTGTGGTGAAGAGCGAACAATGGAGGAGCAGGTAGCGGCGACATGGCAGCAGCAACAGCAGCGGCGACCCAGCAGCGATAGCACCAGCAACGACACGGAGCAGCGGGCATGACAACGATGGTCGTTTGGTGGTGGTTTGGGTGTTCGAGCTGGACGTAGCGGGCAGCAGAAGAAGCAGCAAACATGGCGTTATGGCCATGGCGACGGGTCGACGACGAAGACGCAGCCATGGACGAGCCTTTTGAGCTCGACATGGAGAAGATGGGCTTCTTGGTGGTGTGTGCACTTGTGTCGAAGGAGATTAAGCTGCTGGAGCTTAGCCATGGCAGCCATGGATGTGTGTTTTAGAGTTTGGAGAAGAAAGAAGAAAAGAAGAGGGGGGGGGGATAGTTTTGGTTTTAGGGTTTTCTTGGTTTTTATTTTTTTTATTTTTTTGTTTTGTTTTGTTTTATAAAAAATGAAAGAAAAGGGGGTTTGGGTCTCTTTGGGTTATGGACTGGGTCGATCCAGTTCGAAATGAACTGGGTCGTTTGGGAAGATTGGGTATTTTTTGGGCTTGTGGCTTGAAATCGAAGAAGAGGCCCAATTCCGACTTTCTTTAAATTTTTGCTCTCTTTTCTTCTTTTATTTTTCTAAAACTAAATTATAAAAATACTTAACTTATTATTAAGAACTAAATTAAGTTATAAAAGCGCAAATTAACTCCCAATAACAATTAACGCACAATTAAGTAACAATTAAGCATAAAATTGTATATTTGGACATTAAATGCTAAAAATGCAAACGATGCCTATTTTTGTAATTTTTATTTTTTGTAAAACAAACTTAATTACTAACAATTTTAGAATTAAATCCTACATGCAAAATGCGACATATATTTGTATTTTTTATTAATTTAGCAAATAAACATGCACAGACAAATACAAATAATTATTCAAAACATCACAAAATATCACAAAACTGCACATCAAGAAAAATTATTTTAGTTTTGAATTTTTTGGGGGTAATTCTCATATAGGGAAAAAATCACGTGCTTACAATATGTATTCACTATTGGTGGAGGAGCGGTATCTTGGAAGTCATCCAAACAAACTTATATTGCTCGCTCTACAATGGAGGCTGAATTCATAGCCTCAGATGAAGCTAGTGAAGAAGCTGAATGGCTCCAAAATTTCTTGGAAGACATTCCATTTTGGCCCAAACCGTTGGTACCAATGTACATACATTGCGATAGTCAAGCGGCAATTGGAAGGGCTGGGAGCGTTATGTATAACGGTAAATCTCATCATATACGACGAAGACATAAAACTGTTAGGCAATTACTCTCTAGAGGAATTATCACGATTGATTATGTAAAGTCAAGTAATAATGTGTTGGATCCACTTACAAAAGGCCTAACTAGAGAAGTAGTTGAGAAATCATCAAGGGGAATGGGACTATGGCCGAGAACAAGTTATAGTGGCGGTAACTCTACCTAGAAGACTGGAGATCCTAAGATCTAGGTTCAAGGAGATCAAACAAAGTCATTAATGACGGTTCAATATTGTCAACTAAACTTTTGGTCCATTCTCGTGATGAGACAATGTTCAGTACCAAGGATAAAGCATTAAGGCTTTTTAATGATTTCTAAGTCTGATACGGAGTATATCAAATAGTGTATATACGGGATGACACATTTAGGAATTACCTATGTAAGTGTGAATTGTTAGCCACTTCAAGGAGAATTTTGCAAGGCCAGTTCTCTATACACTTATGGAACCAGGCGGTGTTCATGGCTGAAATGAACACAACAATGAGAACCAAAGACGGATAAGGGTTGGTTGTGTGAATTATGGTTGTCTAGGTATACACTAAAGTTCGACGGTTCAAAGATATCAAATCTACCGACTAACCGAGTATATCCGATATAAGTTCACTACGGAAAGTTCAAAGGGAAACCTACTTATCTAGATGCAATTAATTCTTGCTTGTGAATCACACAGTTTTTCATGCATGTTTCTGTGATATAGCCATTCTCCATTCATTTGGGGGATTTTTGGGGTTTTAGTTTTAAGTATATTAAATGCTTAAAAGTGGGTAAATGGGAAATGGAGGGAAATAAATTTTTTAAATGAAATTTTAAGTCCCCCCCCCCCCGCCGGCAAAGGGACATTGTCCCATATTGGAAGAGGAAAATATTTTTTATGGGTATATAAGCAATTGATCTTCTTCTAGATCTTAAGGAGTTGAGAAGAAGGCAAGCCTCGCACCGTTGTCGTCTTCGCTCGCTTGGCTCGGCTTCGGATTTGGATTTGGTCATATGATCGATTGATTGATTAATTTTTTGGACCAAATTTTTTTGTTAATAATAAATATTAACAGAAATGTTATTAAATATCCATTTTAATAACAAAAATATTAATATTAAAAAAATATTAATATTAAAATCCAATTTTCCGTTTTCTATTTTGGTAACAAAAAATTAACTACCCTCTTCACTTTTTCCTTTTTATTTCACCTCTTTATTGTTGAGTAATTAGCCATTTATGTTATAGCATTTATGATGTGACCGTTTTGCATAAACAACCATTCTGAAGAGTTGCACCTCTTCAGATTTCAGCCCAACATTGGCTATAAATACAAGTTCATTCTGCTCAGAATTTCTATACGATTTTCTGAGTTTCTCCTCCTTCTTCTGCATACTTTTAACATCAAACAAAGCAACAGTAAGTGTAATTTGCTACCGAACTTTGTGTTCGCTTAAACACTGGGGTTTGAAGTACCACTACACCAGTGTGTAATTCGTTCTATTATGGGAGGAAATAATCCACAACCTTGGATACTAGGAGGGAATTAAATTCCTTAAAGAAATACTGTGAATTCAGTGGGCTCGGATTAAAATTCTATTTCTGTTTTTCATTTCTATTTATGTTAATTTATATTTTTCAAAATTATTTTACAAATACAATTTATTAACAGTTCCACCCTGCAAGATATTGCTCTTAAAATGCACGCATAAATATACGTGATCAACAAATAATAAAATGCCTTAGCGTCGGATGTCACCGAACCTACGAGGGACTTGTAGTTAACTGCTAACTTGGCTAACTAGAATTTCTTATTTGTTCGTGTTCACACAAGTTGAAGTTGTGTTATTAACTACTATGCGGGAATTAAACAAATACTTCATCCATTTAAAAAAGAATGAATCTATTTGATTGGGCATAAAATTTAAGAAAGAAAGTAAGATTTTTTAAGTTTGTGGTCGAAAACAATTCATAAATATCTGTGTGACTATAAATCATCTAATTAAAATAAAGTGAAATGTTTAAAGTTATATTATTTTCAAATTTTAAAAAAGAATCATTCTTTTTTAAGCGGACTAAAAAGAAAATAAGTTCATAATTTTTGAGGGAGTAATAAAAATCGTTGCTTATATGAGTTCGAGATGGGATGAAGATTTCAAGTTTATGGTTAGTTTTGTCTCTCCTACTGAGATCTAATTACACCCACTAATCTGAATTGCCTATGGTTGCTAACTAATTGATTTTAATTACTCATAGCATTCTTTCGAATATTACTCGCCTATTCAAGATAAGTCAATGCCTATATTCCTGTGGAATTGAATCTATCTAGAACGAATAGAAATCTCGACCTACAATTAAGCAAGGTAATTAAGTATATTCTTATTTTAGCTACAAACCTACATCCTAAGCTAAAGATCAACCTTTCGTTAATTCTTTTCTAACCGAAGAATATTACTTCAAAACAACTAACACCGTATTAGTTTCAATATAACATATTCTTAGTTTGATTTTTAGTGATAGTTTAATTTACATTATGATTAAAATAATTATATATGAATCCGCACGAAATTTTTTACTATTCACTTTTTTAAAATGTTGAAGTTGAACTCCTTGCTAAAATCTTAGATCCTCCACTTCACTGACTATATATCAAGTATCATCATAGAATTAACGTATATCAACGTTCGTTTGGAGGAACATACATTAGCTGCAGATTTGGATTAAACTTGAGCGCAAAATGATTTTCCCCTTGATGTCTCATCATTTGCCTCAAATAAATCCTAAAGTTTCTTCAGCCCAAAAAACCTAAAGATTGTACTCAGCTTGAGGAATGAATCCAAATAAAAAAGAGGTTAAATCATAAAACAAATACTGCTATGATCTCGAGTTAATTATGGATAGTAACTTTATTACTTGACTATGACTTAAAATAACAAGATTTACAATATCGAATGACCATATCCAATACAATATATGATGGCCAAATTGCTAGAAAGATGCTGGCAAAGATATATGGTCACTGCGAAAATGAATAATGAATTTCTTTTCTAAATCATAAAAGGGAAAACAGTAAAATCAATGCATGAAAAAAGCAACCACGGTGAAGAGCAAAGAGGTGCCAATCAAAGCACCAGAAACAGGCAAAGAGAAACCAGCGCCAGCATCTGGTGATGGCGCCGGAGCCATTCCAACTTCCTGTTCTGAGGCAGCAACAGCAAAAATAATGACAGCAACAAGCACGAAAGCCTTGAGCATGTTAACTAGCGCCATTTCTAAATATACAAGTGAAGAAAAGGTATAATTGCCTTCTAGTGTTAAAAGCTAGCTGATTCAAGAAAGCAACTTGAGCACTTGGATTGAAGTAATGTAAGTTGAGGGGGAAATGTGTTTGATATTTATAGGTAACGAATGAGAGGAGGAGCTTAATTTTTGTAATAGCCACATGGAAGGAGACCAACTCAAATGGCGTGTAAATTGACCTTTGTTATATTATGGTGACCAAAAAGACCATTATTCTAAGACATGGTGCTAATAACTGGACCAGATCATGTGTGGCCGCCTATATAATTCTGCCACATGGTGTGGGACGCTGGAGCGGTGGTTGGCCTATCCATGTTATGGTCGGTAACGTCACAAAATGGAGATAATAACTTGAATAGATTAAACTTTAAGCCATGGACCAAACTCCAAAGACTTTAAATTGGAGAGACAACGTTATTCTCCTTGCATCCTATTATATTTTGGAACGTGGTGTCAGATTACGCGGATGGTACATATGTTTTAATTGTAAACATCTGTAGATCGAAAGATTTGAAGAAAATTAACTAGGGTTTAAGAGAAAGTGAGAGAAGAATCGAGAAGCATCTGTTTATTGTCTTTCAGAAAAATATCCACCATTCCTTATATCTGTATGCTTAAAGTTATATATATACAAGAGTAAAATTGGTAATTCACTCAACTAATTGGGCCACAGCCCGACCAACTTATTAAGAAACCAACAATTGGGCTTAGCCCAGTATAAATAAATGCAAAGGTGACTCATTCCTTCAAGTAATAGCACTATCTCTAATACCCCCCTCAAGTTGGAGGGTGTGCACACGCCCAACTTGCCAAGCAAAAAATGATGAGAAGCACCTGCAAGAGACTTAGTAAGTACATCACCTGGCTGGGAAACAGTATTAATGTGACTCAAAGATATTAAACCATCAGCCAACTTAGTGCGGATGAAATGGCAATCGAGCTCAATGTGTTTGGCGTGCTCGTGGAATACCAGATTCTTAGCAATATGAATCGCAGTCATACTGTCACAAAAAATAGGTATAGGTGCTGATAGAGGCATACCTAGATCAGAAAACAAACGAGCCAACCAAGACAATTTAGCCACAACTTTACTTAGGGCCCTGTATTCTGCTTCAGCAGAAGAGAGAGACACGACCTGCTGTTTCTTAGACTTCCAGCTTATTAAACTACCTCCAAAAGAAACACAGAAACCAGTAACAGGCTTGCGAGTCTCAAGGCAGGCTGCCCAGTCACTATCACAGTAGCCATGGAGAGAAAGATCAGAAGAATTGTTAAAAAAATACCAGCATCAGGAGTACCCTTTAAATACCTTAAAACATGTAATGCAGTTTCCATATGAGGAACTCCAGGGGTCTTAAGAAATTGACTAAGATGTTGCACAACAAAACATAAGTCAGACCTAGTATGAGTGAGAAAATTGAGTTTACCAATTAAGCTCTGGTAAGTATCAGGCCTAGGAAAGACATCCCCAGCCTCAAAATGTAACTTGGTGGACAAAGCAAGAGGACACACAACATGAGAGACATCTGAACACTTAAACTCAGTCAATAGGTCAGAGAAAATTTTCTTTGGTGTAAAAGAACCCCTGAGGAATGATAAAGCACCTCAATGCCAAGAAAATAATTAAGGTGGCCCAAATCCTTGATCTTAAATTCAGCATCCAGAAAACTCTTTAAGGCAGTAATTTGAGTTATATCATTGCCAGTGAGGATGATATCATCCACATATACAGCAATGAAAACAAAGGAAGCAGCAGCTCTTTTGAAAAATAATGAATAGTCATTCAAAGAATGAGTGTACCCTCTAGAACAAAAAGACTGAGATAGTTTTGCATACCATTGCCGAAAAGCTTGTCGCAAACCATACAAGGATTTCTTTGATTTGCAAACCAAACTAGGAGAAGAAGAAGAAGAAGGAAGAGAAGAATCAACAGAAAGAACCTGCGACAATCTCATGTAGACTTCCTCATCTAAGTCCCCATGCAAAAATGCATTATTCACATCCAATTGAAACAATGACCAATTATGTTTGACAACAAAAGTAATGAGGCATCTAATAGTACACATCTTTACAACTGGTGAAAATATTTAAGCAAAGTCTACACCCTTTACTTGAGTGTCACCTCTAGCTACTAGCCTTGCTTTATACCTATCAACAGAACCATCAGCCTTATGCTTCATTTTGTAAACACATTTGTACCCAATTGGTTTCTTACCTTGAGGCAAGTCAACAATGTCCCATATGTGATTAGCCTCCAAACCCTTAAACTCTTTTTTCATGGCCTCTTGCCAAGCAGGACTTATAGCAGCCTGATGATAAGAATGAGGCTCAACTGCAGCAGTTGGTGCAACAGTAGTGGTGGTAGTAGAGGAGTAGAAAGAGGGAGGAAGGGATAATACATAATCCTGAAGGTGAGAAGGAAGATTGTGAGTTCTGGTTGATTTCCTAGGAGCAGCAAGACTGGAAGAAATAGGTGAATGAGAGGAGTGAGCTGAAGATGAATCAGATTGGGGAGTAAAAGAAAAACTGGAAGGGGGAGAAGCAGGGGCAGAAATGGGTGAAGAAGTAGAAATAGGTGAAGAAGGGGGAAAGGAAGGAGGAAGAGAAACATCAAAAGCTGAAGGACCAGAAGGGTCGGAAATGATAGGAGATGGAGAAGAAGGCAAAGGAGAAGGTATAGAATAAGGAGAGTCTGAGAGATAAAATGGAAAGACAACTTCATGAAAATTGACATCTCTGGAAATAAGTACAGACTTATTTTGCAAATTGTAAAGCTTATAGCCCTTTTTCCCAAAAGGGTAACTAACGAAAATACAAGGGACAACCCTTGGCTGAAATTTGTCCCTTTGACACTTGGGAAATGAAGCATAGCAAAGGCAGCCAAAAGGTTTCAAATGGTTATAAGATGGTACAACACCATATAAAGTTCAAAAGGAGTTTTGTTTGATATTACAGTTGAGGAAAATCTATTTATAAGATAAGTGGCAGTTAATATGCAATCCCCTCAGAATTTTGTAGGAAGTTTTGACTGAAATAAAAGAGCCCTTGAAGTTTCTAAAAGATGTTTGTGTTTTCTCTCAACCACACCATTTTGTTGAGGTGTGTGGGGGCAACTTGTTTGGTGTAAGATCTCATTATCAGAAAAAAAATTGAGACATGGAATGAGAAGAGCCAAGCTCTAGGGCATTGCCACTTGTAATAGTTTTAACAAGGAGGTTGAATTGTGTTTGGACCATTGCAATGAAAGCCTTGAGAAGAAGAAAAGCATTACTTTTGGCATGCATTAAATGAGTCCAAGTGGCTCTACTATAATCATCCACAATTGTTAAAAATTATTTTGCACCAGTATATGTTTGTGTATGATATGGTCCCCAAATATCAATATGAATTAGTTGAAACAAGGAAGTGGAACTAGAGGTACTACTGGAAAAGGCAATCTAGATTGTCTAGCTAGAGGACAAATTGGGCAAATGAAAGATTGCTTAGAGGAAATATTAGGAGAAATAGCAAGAATGGCCTTCATTTTAGCAAATGGGATGTGACCCAATCTATGATGCCAAACAATATCAGAACTCGTTACAGCATTCACAAAATTCATACAAGAAACATCAGACTTTACACAAGAAAGAGTAGAAATAGTACTGTCAGACACAATAGAGACATTATTATTCAAAGGTGAATTATTTACAACTAATGTAGTATCATTTAGGAAAGAGGCAGGGGATGAATGCATGGAGAGTACATTAGCAGCTAAATCTGAAATACAGATACAATTCAGTTTAAGGAGAATAGTAGAATGACTAGAAGGGGAAGAACTAGAAGTGGTAAGTGGAAGAAGCTTGTAAAGACCATGGTGCACTTTACCAAGTTCTAGAAGCTTCTTCCTGGAAGGGACCTGTATATAACAGGAAAAAGATGTGAAAAGGACAAAACTGTGAAACTGTTGAATCAACCTATAAACAAATATTAGATTATATTGAAATGATAGAATATAGAGTACATGATGCAAAACAAAGGAAGGAGACAAAGTAAGTGAACTAGTGCATGTTACTTTCACTTTGTAACCATTTGGCAAAGAAACTAAACAGGGTACAAGAAGTGGTTTAATGTCAAAAAGGAAATCTTTACTAGATATCATATGGTCAGTTGCTCCTGAATTTACTATCCAAACGACCCTAACAATACTAGATAAAATGCAAGCAACAAAGCTATCACAATAAGGCAAAGGTTGAGTAGAAATGTTACCAGCAAAGTTTGCAGATCCCATAAGATTTGTCTGAGAGTCAAAGTCCAAAGTTGAACTTTGCAAAAGCATCAACAGTTGACTGCAATGTTCTTTTTTCAATCCAGGTATCATAGATTCTTGACTAACAGATCCAGAAGTAGTAAGGGCATCAGGAACTCTAGAAGCAGAAGATTCAATGTTGGCAGTAGTACCATACTTCCTGCCTTTTGTGAATTTAAAGTTTTGTGGAAAACCATGCAGCCTGTAACATGTCTCAATGGTATGGTTATTCTTCTTGCAGTACTTGCAGAATAAAGATCCCTTATACTGCCCAAGATTGAACCTTTGATTGGAGTGATCAAAATTAATTCTCTGATTGTATTATTTATTAAGACTTGGTTGAGAAGGAGGTTTATTGTTGGCACTCGCCGGAAAAGAAGCCATATCATAACTAAAATGAGTGGTAGGAATGACTTGCCTTTGGTTTTCATCTTGTAAGAGAATGTTATAAACATTGTCAAGTGAAGGCAGTGGGTTCATGAGCAGAATGTTGCTTCTAACATTAACATATGTCTCGTTCAACCCCATTAGAAATTGATGCACCATATTCTCTTCTTCTTCTTGCTCTAGACCAGGCTTAGCAGCACAATTACAATTTTTTGCATGATTGGAAGACATGACTGTCAGTTCATCCCAAAGCTTCTTCAACTTGTTAAAATAAGATGCAATATCAACAACCCCTTGACATGTAAAAGCCAACTCCCTCTTAATTTCGAATTTCTTAGTTCCATTAACTATTCCATACCTAATATTTATTGCCTCCAAATACTCTCGGCATTCTCCGAATATTGAACACTTTCTTCAATTTTAGGGACAGTGAGCTTGTCAACCAGGAAATTACCATGTTGTTCACCCTATCCCAATGTTTGCACTCGGGTGAATTAATAGGAGGCCTAGGGAGAGTTCCATCGATAAAAGCTATCTTATTTCTAGCTAAAAGAGACACAATAATGCTCCTTTTCCAACCTTCAAATCCAGTACCCGAGAAAGGAACACTAACCAGTGATGTACCAGGGACATCACTAAGATGAAGGAACAGAGGACTTGAAGCACGAGGAGTAAATTCAAACTCATTACTAGTAGTATCACCCATTTTTGTGAATTAATACCAATACAATTCAAACAACCAAAATAGAGATTGTATAACACTACCTCAGTTCAATATATGCAATGAAGATAAAGATGAGCAGGAAAGAAAATCGATGTTACCCAAATTCTTCACAACCGGAAGATACGTCCTTTTGACAGAAGCTCTAGCTCTGAAGAAGATCAAAAGCACGAAAACTCTTGAACCAGTAGATGATGAAAAATCCAAAAAAATAAATAATCGTTCCTTGCTGGAATACTAAGAAGATTAGCGAAAAATCCAAAGAAAAACAAGCTTCACCAGCAAAAAGCTCGAACGACGGCAAAACCGAGAAATCGATACACATGAAAAACTCCACCAAAACAGCTCGAGGATAACATCGATCGATAGAGAATGACGAAATTCATTAGGATCGGCTGCTCTGATACCATGTAAACATCTGTAGATCGAAAGATTTGAAGAAAAATAACTAGGGTTTAAGAGAAAGTGAGAGAAGAATCGAGAAGCATCTGTTCATTGCTTTCAGAAAAATATCCATCGTTCCTTACATCTGTATGCTAAAAGCTATATATATACAAGGGTAAAATTGGTAATCCACTCAACTACTTGGGTCACTGCCCGACCAACTTATTAAGAAACCAACAATTGGGCTTAGCCCAGTACAAATAAATACAAAGGTGGCCCAATCCTTCAAGTAATAGCACTATCTCTAATATTAATCGAGTGGAAAATTAGGCGGGTTAATTTTGTTCCTCTCACAACATAATAAAGAGTCAATCACAGATATTTGATGAAGTCCTACTAATAAAAATCATGTAACTTAACCAGGTTATAATGAGCAAGGGCCAAAAGCCTTTAGAGGTGTTGCTAATGATTGAACCAAATCTCTTCCGCGACTAATAAAGTTCTGTCACATGGGGTGTTATATTAGAGCAGTGGTTTACCCATCGGTCTGGTATGTCTAAGCATTAAATAAGCCAAAAAATATATAAAAAAGTGTCACTCTCTATTTATTTTATGTGATACTATTTTAGTTTTAATGGAAAAAGACTATTATTATTATTCTATTACAAAAAAATAATTTCGTTATATACGACAATTTAATTTTAAACTTTTTATTTAATTTAAATGACATGATATGATCATACAAATATATTACTTAATTGATTTAAAAAAACAAATTTTAAATTTCTTATTGCCTAACAAGTATTACGATATATTTAAAATTACAATTTTTAATTTTCTTAATGTTAGTGCTCAATGAAACAAGTTCTCATATAATGACAATAATTAGGAGCGGCAAACGGGCAGGTCGGGTCGGATACGGTTCAGATCGAAGAAGGATCATAAATATACGAATAAATATTTAATACGGATAAAAAACAGGTTAACCGGCGGATAATATGGGTAGCCATATTATCCATGACTTCTTGCATATGAGCACTTTTGGGAGAATTCTTAGTCTCTCTAACTTGAGAACCCCCCAATTTGAGGCTTTACAAATATAAGACCCATTGATTATCTATTTTCTAAATTAATAATATGATTCTTATTCATATTTGACCCGTTTTTAAAAAAATTCACTGTCTAACTTATTTTTTAGTGAATAATATTGATAATTTACTATTTTTTTTATAACCATTTTGCTACCCCTAGCTATAATCATATTGAGCAAATGACTTGGCTATTTCTCAAATTCGCTACCACCAAATTATGAGTTTTTAGGTGAACTGGCCATTTCTCAAATTCGCTACTCTCACCCACATTTCAATCTGTCGCTCTTCACATACGGGTCCCACAAATCCCTCCCTCCACTACTATCCTATATAAATCACCACGCATATTGACCATCTTCTTCACCAACTGATCAGTGATCACGGCTCAGATTAGCATTACCATCCAAGCCTTGGTTCTCACCATCCTCCTTGCCGCCGTTGCTTCCTCCGCACAGGGGATTGGGATGGCACCAGCTCCGTCGCCGGACGCCGGAGCCACGTTCTCTTTACCGGCTTCCGGTTCTTTATTCCATTCTCTTTTATTCTAATGCACTTCTAAAAAATGTCCATCTTAACGAAATGCTACGATTTGTGCTTGATTTTAATTTATATTAAGTATTGTTCCTATGTCAACTAGTACAAATTGGAGGCAGCGTTATGATGATAATGAAGACTTAACAGAGAAGATATACCAGTAGTTTGACATTGCAAACCAAGTAATGAATGATTAAAAAAATAATAATTATAATGAATGATTAAGAGCTCGTTTGGCCAAGCTGTCAAAATGTGCTTATTTTGAAAAATAGTTTGTGTTTGACCAATTTATTTAAGAAGTACTTTTGCAACATTTGGTGAACAAATTGTGCTTGGCCAATCTTTTTAAAAAATACTTTTGAGTGTTGAATTACCAAAATGGAAAGTACTAAGGTCTTATAATTCTTTTAAGGAGAAAAACAAACTCAAATATTTATCGTACGAGACTTTTATTATTTTTTATTTTATTTAATTAAAATATAAAATATAAAGTAAACAAACATATTAAAGAATTAAATCAATTTTACACATATAGTTATACCAAAGTATATATATTATTATCTAATATAATTACTTATTGTTCCATGATGATTTGAATCATCAAAATATATCATTCAGTATGAATTAGAAGTTTATTCCACAAATTACTATATATTGATAATCTACCATGAAATAATAAGTAAAATGACTCACACATGATAATATTTCTCAATAGTTTCATCTCTATGTCTATCACACAATGCCTCCATATTAGTAGAAGACTTGTCTTGCATTTCTAAAGGAATATCAGAAGGTACGTCTCCTTCCTCAATCTCTGCAGTAATGTCTTCATTAGCATAATAATTGAATTCCTTATCGGTAGAAGAATGTCGTCGGATGATATAGCCATGGTAATTGTAACTAGATGATTCTGAGTGTCAAACTTGAAAGATGACATTGAACGTAAAATAGAAATAATTTTAAAGATATAAAAATAATTGTAAAAAAATAGTTAAGTATGTTTAAATTCAAATTCAAAAAGAGTAACTAATTATTAACAAAACATAATGTATAATTTTTTTTTAAAAAAAAAATTAAATTCAAAAAGAAACTAATTAGTATTACCTAACCTTACTAACTTTGTCCTAACTTGCCAAGTGTCCTATTGTCAGGCTGCCACTTGACTTAATATGTGATTTTTTTTCTTCTTTTAATAATAAATAGATAGATTATACAATGAAATTGTAAATTTATTACCTATTAGTAGATAAGTTTTTTGGATTTGACAACTGTTTTAAAGATTCGGGAACTAATAGCGTATAACAGAAGAAATTATAAATGATTATTTGTAGGAAGAGATTTGATAATCCAAAGAAGGATGTAGATAATTTGCTTTAGTGTCAAAAAAGAAAAAGATAACTTGGAAAGTTACGAGACATTACACAAAGAACAAATAAAAAAATAAGAAAATTCAATAAAGAATTTGGAAAGTTACAATATGATTCATGTATATGATATCTTTAATTTTAAATGAATGGTAAAAACTAGAAACAAAAATAAAAAGGAAAAAACTTAAATTAGTAAGGGATAATTTGGAAAATATAAATTTATGGTGAGGATAATTTTGTCTTAAATAAATTAATTTTCCACTTCTGCTTCTTCTTCTTGAAACAAGCTAGAATTTTCTGCTTCTTCCCAAAAGCAGAAAAACTATCCAAAAATACTTCTCTGTATTGGCCAAATAACTTGAATTTTTTAAAAAGTACTTTTTTGGCCTCCTAGAAGCTTGGCCAAACAGACTGTAAAACCCCATAATTGTGCTTATGCAAAAAGTTAAATTAACCTTCCTTCTAAATAACTTCAGAAATCAAGGAGATAATGGCTTTGGCCTAGAGAAGATGTCGTGTGTATACGGTGTCAAGGATGACTAGTCAGTGGTGGCTCAATCATGGTGACACTGGATACAAACCTATGGCCGGATAAAAAGCAATTCAAGATATGACCATTACATAAATGTTACAGAAAACCCTAAGATTCCCCCGACCTTTATTAGGATTTATTATCTTTTATTTATATTCATTACCTTTTAACTACCTTTTATTGCAGCATTAATATTGATAATTAATGGAGCATATCTTAGATCATACACCTCATAGCTCTAGTATAAATAGAGATTTTCATTCTATTGTAAGACATGACGAAATACCAGTAGCAAAAAACTAATATTGTTTCTCTCATTCTTTCAAGCTTTATACAAGTGTGGTCGAGATTTTTTAATTATTTTTTATCCCGCTGGGAACATTCTGAAGCTCAGTCTTGTCTCTTCTTTATTATCCTTATTTACTTTGTTTGCACTTTGTTATTTTATTTTATTGCATATAATTAATTCACGTGTCTATAAACCATGTTATGTACCTTTTATTCGGGTAAACAGTTTGGCGTCCACCGTGAGGTATAGATAATTATGGTATGTGATGACTCGATAGGTCATTTTATGATTTAAAATTAAATTCTGTGTTTTGAGGCTTTAAACACCTAATTTTAGCCTTTCTCGCTTTGCGTACACGGTCCGGGTATTTTTTCGAAAGCCTTATATGTTAAAAACTGATAAAAACAAGAAGTTTTACCTTAAAAGTTAATATTAGTTGACTTCGATCAATGTTTTGAGTATACGAACCCAGACCCATATTATGACGGTCCTCGTGGGTTCGTATTGAAATATGGGACCTGATCGTATGCCCGGAATTGAATTCGGAGGTCCCAAGCTCGAGTTATGAATTTTTCTTAAAAAAATTAAAAGTCTGAAAATTCAATGGTCTTCAGAATTGATTAACTTGGCCTTGTTGATATTGGGTCTGTATTTTGGTTTCAGATCCCGGTACAGGTCCAATATAATGACTTGTCTGTGAAATTTGGTGAGAAATGGAGTTAGTTGGACATGACCGAGCGTCTGGTTGTGAAAATAAATATTTCAAAGTGTTCTTAAGAATTTCATTTGATTTAGTGCTAAATTTGTTGTTCTAGGTGTTATTTTGGCGATTTAATCACGCGAGCAAGATGTTTTAAGACTTGTGTGCATGTTTTGTTTGGAGCCTCGAGTGCTCGGGTGAGTTTTGGATAGGCTACGGAGTGTTTTGGACGTAGAAATCATAGCTGGTGTGCTTCAAGTCTGTAGACTTCGCATTTGCGAAGAATCATCGTATTTACGAGCAGTGGGGCTGGGAGGGACCTTTGCAATTCCGAAGTTTAGGATCGCAATTGCGATCAACTCAGGCCGCATTTGTGTAAACTATTCGCATTTGCGAAGACGGCATGGCTGGGGAAGCTTCGCATTTGTGAAGTGTTTCTCGCAATTGCGAACCCCTAGTCGCATTTGCGACATCTGCAACTGTGTAAAACGTAACTAAGACGGAAATTTTGCACATTTCTCAAAACTTTTAAAACAAGAAACCCTCTAGGCAATTTTTCAAAGACCTTTTCTTTCCCAAATTATTGGTAAGTGATTATAACTCATTTCCTTTCAATCTTTCATTACATTTCTCAAATCTTTAATCTAAACTTAAGGTTTTCATGGTGGAATTGGGGATTTTTGGGTAGAAACTAGGAATTTCGAAATTTGGGAATTTAGACCATAAATTGAGGTTAGATTCCAAAACTAATTGTATATCCGGGCTCGTGGGTAAATGTATAATCGGATTTTGGTCCGAATTTCAGGTTTGGACCAAACGGGCCCTGGTGTTGACTTTTGTTGACTTTTTCAATAATGACCTAAATCGAATTTTTTGTTATAGTAGGTGATTCCTAATTCTTATTTTGAATTGTTTGGTTGGTAATTTGCTAGATATTGTTTGTTCGGAGGCTAGTTTAAAAGGCAAAGCCGTGGCTGAGCTATGAGTGGTCCTTGGAGCGAGGTAAGTATTGTGTTTAATCTTGACTTGAAAGAATTAGGAACCCTCAGACTATTTGCTATGTGATTCTCATATGAGTAGCGTATATGCAAGATGACGAGTGCTTATACACCGCCAAATTATCTATTTTCCCTGAATTACTGTTTTTCCTTAACTGTTTCCTTCCCTGTCTTATTTGTTATATGCTCTAAATGCTTTCCATGCTTAACTGCTACGTGTTAATCAATATCTTCTTTTGTTAATCATGTTAGCTCTTTTCATAGTTCCCCTAATCCCTGTTATTTGCTTAATTTTACTTGTTTGCACCTTCTAATTGTAAATTGCTGGGTTGGTCTTGCTGTGTAGTATTATTTGTGTAGATTCTATATTGAACAAGGTGCCCTTTTCTTGGTTTAGTTTGGTATTTATTCATCGTAAATGACTTGTGATTTAGATTGTTGATTTGACTGTGTACATTGAGTGTTTGGTACTGATATGGTGGGATCGGATTGCACACCGCAGTAGGCGTAATAAGGGAGGATTGATATGGTGGAATAAGGGTGAATATGTTTATACAGTGGGATCGGGTTGCACGCCGCAACAGGTGAAATAAGGGTGGATTGACATGGTAAAACAAGGGTGAATTATTGAGAGGATCGATGGGATCGGGTTGCACGCTGCAACAAATATATATACTATTTACTGTTATTGATATTGTTATGGTGGAATAAGGGAGGATTATCTGTTGTCTGGTGGGATCGGGTTGTGCATCGCAACAACTTATATGTTTCTATTTCATGAGCTGCGTTGTTTCTCAATATTATTATTTGAACTGGTAAAGATTGGTAATTCTGGACGACACTGGTGTATTTTCGAGGTTGTAGTTATCAATTACTGTTGGCTATTTAAATTCTGTTTAGTATTTCCAATATTCTGTCATTTTAATATACTACGTACAGGTTATAATGTAGGTGACTGATGATAGGCTATAATTACGTATTTTAGTCACTTATTACACTCTAATTTACTGCACTTTAATTGAGTTTGAACTTTAATCGCTAGTGGTTTGCACTAATTTAGTGTTTTATGCCTTGTAGGAGTGATTCCGATCTATGTAGATATTATGGAATGAATTCAAGTTATTTGGAGCTTTGAAGTCTGAGTAAAAGCCGAAGGAATTAAGCCGGGATCGTATTTGAGGATCAATGAATGATAGTTAAGAACGAACGAAGAATCGAGTAGGCATATTGTGCACTGTCTAGTAAAATACACATAACATTTCGCTCATTACTCTGTTTGGGCTCCACAATAAATTTTGGAAAGCTAATTCAAAGGGCTACAACTTTCATGTTTTACGTTTTTCAAATTCCCAACCTAACAGGTTGAAAAGTGCGTGGAAATTGATCGGTTGTGCACTGACCGCGCATATGGGGAAGAAAGTGTGAAAACTGCACGGCCAAGTGCGCGGGAACACTTCCAGTTGCGCGACCGCGTACGTCCTATTCGGGAAAAGTGTCCTTTTTCGCGTAGGAGAAGGTATAATTTTTTGGGCCCGACCCTACTTGGTATATATACATGGAAAAATGGTATTTTGAGGACTTTTGACATAATTTAGACCTAAGGAGACCATGGATTTGACCTAAGGATTCAAGAGCATACTAGGGGAAAGGCGGAGAATTCTTCTACAAGTTTTTCAATTCCTTCTTCCTATTTCCATTATTGGTTATGAATTCTAGTATTGTAGTTATGAATACTATTATGAATAGCTAATTTGTTATCTAGAGTTTTGATAGAACCTTTTGTAGGATAAATTCTTGTTATGTTTTTATATAATTGAGCCGTTGGATTTCTCTATTTGTTCAACTACGTTTATATTGTGGTTGATTAAAGATCTCTCAATCGACTGTGCCTGTTTAGTACGTATTACTCTGGAGAGAGTGCATATTTAGGTAGTTGTTAAACAACATCACTCATAATGTATATGAGAGATCGATACAGAGGGTTTAAAGGTGGGATTAGGGATAATGAAACCTTGGTGCGATCCGAGTGAGTTGTACTTAATGTCAGCTTGCGTAATTTGGGAGAATATGTCTAGTAAATTGTGGTAGTTACTCTGGAGAGAATTACGATAGTTAGAGCGCTCATGATCGATACTATAGATAATACTTAAGCGAAATTATAGAAGACGTAGCGGGAAGGATTCCAACAATTAGGGAAATCATAACTCTAGACCTCCTTAATCTTGTCTCTAACCCTTAGTATCTTTAGTTGTTAATTTACTATTTTAATTTGTTAGTTAATTAGTTAAACACAAGAATTTTAATATCTATAAGTTAGGAATTGCTCAAGCTTGTCTTCTTGGTGATAGTGAACAATTGTAGTTAAACCTTAATTCTCTGTGGGATTCGACTCCGAACTTTTAGACTGGATTATATTTGTAGGGACCGCTTATCCTTTTTAGGACTAGAGTTGGGCGTGATCAAATTTTGGCGACGTTGCCGGGGAACTAACGGTGTAGCTGTAGGTGTACATATTGCTAGGTTTCAAGTCTGAACTTTTATTTTATTTTATTTTATTTGTATTTGATTTTTTTTAATTTTTTTATTTTACTTGTTGATTTGAGAACATGACATCTTAGAATTATGAGAGTTTTGATGTTGGTAATTCTACTATTGATCTTCCTAATGCTTATTGTAGAGGAAACCACCCATGGAAAAACTACCAAAATATTCTCAAGAGTGAGTTATGTGCACCAACTCAATATTATGTGTGATATATGTGGTCGTCAAGATGGTCACTTTCATGGTTGTGCTTATATTTCTTATCTTCCCCCAACCCCTTACTATGATGGTTTCACTTTTTCTGGTGAAGTTAATAGGAACAAAGAACCCAGAGAAGCTGACCTGAAGGAGATCAAAGATATGTTAAAGCTAACCAATGATATGTTAAAGTGACTTGAGAAACAAAATAGTAAAAGACAGCTGCCGATAGAAAGGCAAGAGGAAACAATTCACAACTTGAAAGTTCAAGTGAGTCGACTAGTTGGAGATTTTAATGCTCAACAAGCCAATATTGTAAATAGTATCCAAGAAGAGCATGGATTAGATATAGAAATTGAGGTACTAATGGAGAAGGCCAGAGTAGAACACCAACAATCAATCGAACTAGATTTTGAGGATCCTGATGTTGTAGAAGAGATACTAGAGTCAACCAATAATTTTGAGGATACATATTTAGTTGACTCTAGTGTCATTGGTATTGAGGATGTTGACAATGTTCATGTAGTTGAGAGCATTGATCCACACTCCAAGTATTTTTCTACATTGTGTTTGGATGATGATATGAAAATAGAGTCGTCCAAGCCAATTGAGGACTCAAGAGATGAAGGAACAAGGTGCCTGCATTCTGGAATTTTTCTTGCCAGAAAATCAGGATTACACACCTCATGTAAAGGCCAAGAAGTGCAGAATGCTACATTGGTTGCTTGTGCCAGTTAGATTTGTTCCTCCACCCCTGAAGCATAACCGAACATTTGATGCCAAATTAGAGGTTTCATAAGCTCGTGGTGGAGGCAAAAAAGTGATTCGCCTCGTGCCGCGATGTTAAATCAAGCGCTTATTGGGAGACAACCCAGCTTTACTACTTTCTTTTATTTTATTTTTATTTTTTATTGTATTATTTTTGTTGTGTTGAATTTTGATTTTCTAGGAGCATGGAAAAAAAAGCTATTGGAAGGATGCAACAACAAACCAGATGATTGGAACTAAGTGTGAGGTACCCGCACGAAAGACCAGGCCTGGGAGAAGTCTGAGTACCACATGAGCTGCTAGTGCTTCGGCCTTAGGCCTACCAAGGAGTTTCTTTTAACCTCTTATTAGTTATGATGTGCATTGGGGATAATGCATAATTGTAAGTGTGGGTGAAGAGATTGTCTGATTGACTTTCTATGCTACTTTAATTGTGTTAGTTTAATTGAATAATGTTTTTTTTAAAAAAGATTGGACTTTTCCCGACGATAGAAAATTAGAAAATTTTCTTGAGGGATTTATGTCGAAAGGAAAAATACAAAAAGATTTTATTTTGTTAGGTAGTGTAGCAATTATCCCTTGGTTTTTCTTTGTGCCTCAGTTCTTTTCTAAGGATTTTGTTTGAACCGGATGTAGTTAGTTTTTTTGGGAGTAGGAGGCATTGTGATATGAATTGAGTTGAAGCAATATCTCTTGACTTTGTTATGCCTTGAGAATAGTGAGTACTTTGGTTGTGACGCTTAAGCTCAGTTTTTGACTCTTGTATAAGTACCTTAAATTGTATGTTCTTAACTTTGCTCAACTTCTTTGACTAGAGTGTCTTGTTGATCCAATCTTGAGTGAGTCATGTGCCATGTGTGTGTGGGGTTTGTTGTATTTTGTGCATTTCATTTGATGTTTGCAAAGCAAAATAGTTGTTTTGTTCAGTCTTGGAAGTGATATAAGTGTTTCTTTGTTGAGCCATATATATATATATATATATACCTTTTTTTACCCGCCTAATTATTATATATCGTAGTTAACTCCTTTGAGCCTGTAATCCTGTTTCTTTGGCAACCACATTAAGCCTTACTCATTTTTTTTTAAATTAACCATCTATTTGAACCTTTTCACTTCTCATGAGTACTTGAATTATTATGAACTTTGTAAAAGTTAAAGTGTGGGGTGATTGATTTGTCTTTTGAGTGGAACTAATAAAATAAGGAGAAAGGTGCAATGTTTTGAAAAAGTAAGAGCCACTTGAATTGAAAAAAAAAAGAGTTGTATTGTTGTGAAAATAGTGGTGACCCTTTATGTAAAAGTGCTTAAATAGTTGGGAGTTAATGTATATAGATATGAAAGTGGAGTTATGATTTGACATAAGTGTGGAGTTTTAACTGCTAAAGTGTATGTATTAAAGTGCTTAGGGAAGTATAGTCACTCTGATATCCAAATGTATCCTACCCATCCCGCAGCCTACATTACAACTAGTTAAAAGTCCTACTTGATCCTTGATTGAATAAGCTCAATTAGTAGAGTAACACACTATGGGCAAGCCTAAGGTGCATCTTTTGTGGCACATGAATGTCGTTTATGAGAGTGAGTGAATTCTGTCTATCTTCAATTCCTAATTGTTCTTGAATTTTTATTGATTGTGGAACTATTCTCTTTTGTTGTGGGAGGGCATGTAATTCATGAAGGAAAGATAATCCTTTACCTTTATGTTAGTAAGTGGGAGAATTGTGAATAATACGTGGTACTTGTGAGTCAAATCTTGAGGTGAAGATGATACGCATTTGTACTTAGTCTATTTTAAATATTCTTGGTGTGATGAGTTAGGAGAATTGTTTTAAAAGTTTGTGTCTATATAAAGTGTAGTTTGATTTCTCGAGGACGAGCAATGGTTTAAGTATGGGGTGTTAATTATAGGCTATAACTGTATATTTTAGTCGCTTATTACACTCTAATTTACTATACTTTAATTGAGTTTTAGCTTTAATCGCTAGTGTTTTGCACTAATTCTGTGTTTTATGCCTTATAGGAGTGATTTCGATCTATGTAGATGTTATGAAATAAATTCAAATAATTTGGAGCTTTTAAGTCTGAGTAAAAGCCCAAAGAATTAAGCTGGGATCGTGTTCCGGGATCAACGGATGATAGTTAAGAACGAAGAATCGAGTAGGCATATTATGCACTGTTTAGTAAAATACACATAACATTTCGCTCAATATTCCGTTTGGGCTCCACAATAAAGTTTTTGAAAGATAATTCAAAGAGCTATAACTTTCATGTTTTACGTTTCTTGAAATGCCCAATAAACAGGGTGAAACGTGCGCGGCAAGCGTGCGGCCGCGCGCTGACCGCGCATATGGGGCAGAAAGTGTGAAAAGTGCGCGGCCAAGTGCGCGGGCACACTTCAAGGTGTGCGGTCACGCACGTCCTGTCCAGAAAATGTCCTTTTTGGCGTAGGAGAAGGTATAATTGTTTGGTCCCGACCCTACTTGGTATATATACATGAAAAAATGGTATTTTGAGGACTTTTGATATAATTTAGACCTAAGAAGGCGAAGGAGACCGGGGTTTCGATCTAAGGAGGCAAGAGCATACTAGGAGCAAGACGGAGAATTCTTCTGCGATTTTTTCAATTCCTTCTTCCTATTTTCATTACTGGTTATGAATTCTAGTATTGTAGTTTTGCATTCTATTATGAATAGCTAATTTGTTATCTAGAGTTTTGATAAAACCTTTTGTAGGATAAATTCTTGTTATGTTTTTATATAATTGAGCCGTTGGATTCCTCTACTTGTTCAACTACGTATTTATTGTTGTTGATTGAATGTCCATCAATTAACTGTGCCTATTTAGTATGTATATTGCTAGAGAGAGAGTACACATTTAGGTAGTTGTTGAATAAGATCACTCCTCACGCATATGAGGGATCAATACGGAGGGTTTAAAGTTGGGATTAGAGATAACAAAACATTGTGCGATCCGAGTGAGCTGTACTTAATGCTAGCTACCATAATTTGGGAGAATATGTCTAGTAAATTGTGGTAGTTACTCGGGAGAAAATTATGACACTCAGAGCTGTAACGACCCGACTGGTCGTTTTGAGCATTTACATTTCGCTCGCCAATTCTCGGGCATGACTAACCCTGTATGATGTATTATGACTTATGTAAATCGTCGTTTTGGTTTTCAAGTTAATCAGAACAGATATGTAAGAATGATTCTCAACTTGAAGCTTTAAATTTGAAAGGCTTGACCAAGTCTTGACTTCTTAGTATTCGACATTGGATTTGGATTTTTATAATTTGGTTAGCTCTATCAGGTGATTTGGGACTTAGGACCATGTTCGGAATGTATTTTGGAGGTCCGTGGTAGATTTAGGCTTGAATTAGCAAAATTAGGAATTTGGCATTTTTTGGTCGGTAGTGGAAATCTTGATATCGGGGTCGGAATGGAATTCCGAAAATTGGAGTAGGTCCATTGTGCCATTTGTGACGTATGTACAAAATTTTAGGTCGTTCGGATGAGGTTCGATAGGTTTTTGGATCGATTGCAGAATTCGGAAGTTTTGAAATCCTTAGGCTTGAATCCAAGGGTGATTTGGTGCTTTGATGTTGTTTTGAGTGTTCCGAAGGTTGGAATAAGTTAGAATAGTGATATATGCTTGTTCGTATTTTTGGTTGAGGTCCTAAGGGCCTCCGGATGAATTCGGAAGGTTGTCGGAAGGATTGGAATTTGCAATTGAGCAGCTTCAGCTGCTGTGTTCTGTCATAACTGCACCTGCGGATTCGGGACCACAGGAGCGGAAAGAAGACCGCAGAAGCAGTGCTGGTCAAAGAAGTGAAGATCTTGACCGCATCTGCGAGACTGCAGGTGTGAGACATGGGTCGCAGGTGTGGTGTCTGAGGAGATAAGTGGATTCAGCAGGTACAGATTTATGGGCGCAGAAGCGGCCCTCAGGTGCGACATTTTGTCCACATATGCGGAAATCGCTGGGCAGAAAGTATATAAGTTCCCCTTCGCAAAATTTAGCCCATTCCACCATTTTTGAAGTCGGGATTGAAACTTTTGGAGGGTTTTGAAGAGGAAATCAAGGGGATTCTTGTTGAGGTATGATAGCTTATATGAGTCCACCAATAGAGTACCTGGTCCTCTATGAGACTGATACGTAGAATGCAGTAAAGACTGAATGTAAAGAAGGCAAGAGATTTTCTACGTGGAAAAATCTCACACAAGGGGATTAAAAAACCACGACCTACTCTTGTAAGGTTTTAACTCAACTAACTTGTAATCTACCTATTACAAGCCACTTTGCAAACACCTTATTGCAAAGACTTCAAACTAACTTGTGATGCAACCACCACAAGACACTCTCTATCTCTCCTAGTTACAGAGAATTTAACTTATGACTATTCCTAGTCACAACATAAACTCTAAAGTTTACGAAATTGGTTTGTTCCTAAGACAGTGCTTCTAAGAAAGCAAACTAGGAATTACAATGTGGAACAATTAACAAGATTACAACTCAACTATGGATGTACATAAAACTCATTTTGTCACGACCCAAAACATGCCTGGTCATGATGGCGCCTCTCGTGAAGACAATGCCAGTCAACACAACACCCATACTAACCCTTTAATCATTAAGAGTCATTTTTAAGACTTTAATTAAACAAATGTTTCATAATATAAGTCTAAATGAACAGTGCAGAAATAACATACAAGCCCGACATCGGGGTGTCACTAGTCATGAGCATCTACTTCCACTGTATAACTACATCAAGACCAATATAGTCGGGAAACGTCACAATTTATACATAAGGATGAATAAAGAGGAAGAAAGCAGAGTCGCGATCGCCAGGCAGCTACCTTACTAACTCATATGAAACTGCCGCCAACCTAAGAAAAACCACAATCTGCACACAAGGTGCAGAGAGTAATGTGAGTACTCCAACCCAGTAAGTAATAAGAGTAAATAAAGTCTGAGCAGTAAGAAACGATGAAACCACATTATGATAAATATCAGTAAGCACATCAGGCTTTCAAATCAGAATACGAGCCAATCGTCTCATTTAAAATCCAGCTTTTGGTAAAAATAATTTGAAGGTTCTTTCCAATAGTTTCAATAGAGGTTCAATACAATTTATAATTAAAGAGATGAAAATCGTAAGCGGCCCCTCGTTAAAACATAGTTCGTATACAGCCCCTCAGGCAAAAAAGGAATCATAAACACCTCATAACACAAAAATCTCAGTGGAGATAGTAAAACCCAAATCAGTGATTAAATTTTGAACATCTCATAAAACCCAAGCTTAAATGGAAGTTGTTTGAAAACATTTGTTCAACATTTTCGACAGAGGCTCAGTATAAAGATGAGTGAAAGCAGTAAATAAATCAACATATTCGATAGAAACTCACTTTAAAGAGGAGTGAAAACAGTAAGTCCATAAACAGACCCCTCAGGCAAAGCATCACTGATGTACATGTATATATAGCCCCTCGGACAAGCCTCTCAGTCACTCACGACTCAACTCTTACCAATCAGCGCTCACGCTCAGCACTCACACTCCATAGGTACCATATAGTAACCGTTGTGGCGTGCAGCCCGATCCGTATATCGCTGTGGTGTGCAGCTCGATCCATATATTTATCGTCGACGACGCTCACTAGGGGTGTGCAGACTCCGAAGGGGCTCCTACAGCCTAAGCGCTATATCACTGCGGCGTGCAGCCCGATCCATGTACATATATATATATATATATATTGCTGCGACGTGCAGCCCGATCCATAAATATATAATTCTCACAACCAGGCCCTCGGCCTCTCTCAATCATTAACCTCACAAACAGACTCTCGGTCTATCTCATTCATCAACCTCACAATCAGACCCTCGGTCAATCAGTAATTCAGGGAACTCAGCCCAAACAATTTTCATATTTTAAGAAGTAAAGTGATAAAATCAGATTTAAATGATACAGGTAAAACATGACAGAGAATATGCTTTCAAAACAAATAAAGTGAGGAAAAATTGCTAAAATGCCCCTAAGGGTCTCAACAGGCCGACACAAGGCCCCATACATGGCATACATCCCAAAATAAAATATGAATCTCTAAAATATGGAATATCGTAAGGTTTCAAATCAAATATGCAACTTAACAGTCATACGGGACGGACCAAGTCACAATCCCCAATGGTGCACGACTCCACGCTCTTCATCTAGCGTGTGTGTCACCTCAAAATAACACAAAGATGTGAAATTCGGGGTTTCAAACCCTCACGACAATATTTACAATCATTACTTACCTCGATCCGGTCCAAACTCTAGCCCATGACGCCTTTGCCCTCATGAATCGATCTCCGGATGCTCCAAGTCTAGCCACAATCAGAACATAACCATTAGAATATGCTAAGGGAACGAAGCCCACTCGAAAATATTCAATTTACATTAAAATTCCCAAAATTGCTCAAACCCGTCCCCCGGGCCCACATCTCAGAATCCAACGAAATTAACATCAATGAAATCCTCATCTTCTCACGAGTTCATACATATCAAATTTACCAAAATCCGACCTCATATAGTCACTCAAATTCTCAAAATCCACTCTCCAATTTCAAGCCCTAATTTCCCTACTCTTCCTCAAATTTTCCACTAATCTTCATGATTAAACAATGAAATAATCACCATAAACACAAGGTATAAAGCCCAAGTACCTTACCTCTATGGAAACACTTGATCCCCTCTTGAAATCACAGCTTGGAGCTCCAATATCGCACAAGAATGGTGAACAAATGACTGAAAATTGCGAAGGGGCATTTTTATACATTCTGCCCAGCACTTCCGTACCTGCGATCCCATAAGCGCGCCTGCACGGAAAAACACCCGCTTCTACTGATTCCACTTACTCCTTGAGATTCCGCATTTGCAATCCCTTATCCGCTTCTGCGGTACCGCAGTTGCGGTCATTCCTCCGCTTCTGCGGAAATTACTTATCCAGCCAAAAATCGCATGTGCGATCACACTTCCGTATCTGCGACATCGCAGATGCGGTCACCCTAACCGCTTCTACGGTCTCTGCTCACCTGAACCTTTTTCGCTTCTGCGATAGATCTCCTGCACATGCAGCACCGCACCTGCAGTCCCCAATCCGTAGGTGCAAAAATACCAGAAGCAGCAATTCAGCAGCTGCAATAACAATCCAAACTTCTCGTTAACCCTCTGAAATCACCCCGAGGCCCCCGGAACCTCATCCAAAAACACAAACATATCCTAATACCTTATTCAAACTTGTTCCAATCATCAAAACACCTCAAACAACATCAAATCACCCCAAAACACATTGGATTCAAGCCAAACTTTCCAAAATCTTCCAAATTCCGCTTTTGATAAAAAACCTAACCATACCACGTCCGAATGACCTGAAACTTTGCACACACATCCCAACTGACACAACAAATCTACTGCAACTTCCGGAATCTCATTCCGACCTCTATAATAAAATTTTGCTTATCAACCAGAAAACGCCGAAATCTCAATTTCGCCAATTCAAGCCTAAACCTTCCACGGTCTTCCAAAATGCATTCCGATCACGCTCCTAAGTCCCAAATCACTCAATGGAGCTAACGAAATCATAAAAATTCTGATCCGAGATCATATAAAAACAAGTCAAATCTTGGTCAAACCTTTCAAATTTCAAGCTTTAAATTGTGAACTGTTCTTCCAAATTCATTCCAATTGCCCTGAAAACCAAAACCAACATTTTACATAAGTCATAATCCATCACACGGGGCAAGTCATGCCCGAGAACCGACAAGAAAAGTGTAAAAGCTCAAAACGACCGGTCGGGTAATTACCTCCCCCCCCCCTACTTATACATGCATCCGTCCTCGAATGTGCCCAGAGTTGTTCCAAAAGCCAACCAATCACTGAATAACCTTACCATGCATATACCCGGGGGTGATCACATGTCACCCTATCTCATATAGGTCCGATAACACAACACAACCAAAATTTTGCAACTCAACCTAGTCCATAAACATTAGAACCACATTTCCACTCCTGAAACTATCTACAAGATCAAAATCTCACATTTATACTCTGATTAAGTCCGAACCAGCTATAATAATTCATACATGTAACCTCATGTGCAATTACATGATATACCATATAACTCAAACACTTGTAGCGATAACTTTTAATCACAGCAGTTGCACACAACATCTGAATACCGGTAGGAAACCTCTTATCAGCTAAAGTCTTATTCCAACACTTTCGTATACTGCCAATGATAAATAAACCACACAGTAAGCCATAACCATTTCTTAAATAAACCATTCATGAAGCCACTTCTCCTTTTGGCAAAGACCATAGCAAATTTCTAAGCCGAACCTCGATATTATCCTTCCAACATGCTGAAATCGAATCCGTTTATATTCATTAAAGACCCCAACGATCCCATCTAATCCAACATAGTTACTCTGGTGACATGACACATCAATACAGGCTGAAACCGCAACTTGTGCAATCCGCGCACCAATAAGCAAAATCCGAACACACTCAAATCATGAAAATGACTCAAATGAAAGAGTTGTACCGCAAGCTCGTCGGTGCCACCACACATAATGCCGAGAACCCGTCACACATCATAGGAACAGAACACACGAATCTAACCCGCAGGATCATACATCCACAAAGCTTCGCTCCAATGCGCGACCTCATCTAAACACTAGTCCTCATGAAATACATCAAGTCACTATGCTCAAAATCGACAACCGTGCGTAATATGATGTACAAAACCAAAGCAATCGTCATAACCACCGCGAAGAAATTATATAGCACCACACAACTTGAAAGGACATAACCAATACGCCATCCACCGAGTAATATCCAGTACTCTTCCCGCTCGAATTCTGCTGGGAGCTCCAATAACACTGCACCACATGTGCCTAGAACTAACAAATCCTAATGTCTCGCAACCTGAAAAGATAACTCATAGATCCCCCTGATTACTAATAGCTCAATAACAACCTAATCAACACATCCCTCACCGATAGCAATTCAAAGTCAACAAAGCCATCTCGAGGCATAACACACATCATATAGATCTACCAATGAACCACACATCAACTCTCGTCACCCACAACAGATAAATAACCCTCCGAAGGTTCACAATGACTGAATCATAGCATATACTATCATCTGACTAACATACCTACATCTTTACCATCCACAACCACGAGTAATCATGTTTATGAGAACTTTTAATCTCCAATTCCATAAAGCACACGAGTTACCATATCTGATCCCAATTTCACTGCTCGTATATAAAACACACCTCTAATACTCAATCATCCCAGGAGAGGTACACCTATAATTCTTTTGTGCCACCAAGCAAAATCGAATATCATCAGCCGATCAGACAAGATATTGCCGCAACACTAATAAAGCATCCATAACTCAAACACATCGCCTTTTTAGAAATGTACAACCCATCAAGCCGTACCAACCAGTAATACCATCTTCTAAATCATCTGAAACTGCCCGTGCTGCCTATGAATTTTATGACCTTCCTTTCAGAACTGAACTGTATCCTTACACACACATTCTCAATCCTCCACAACATACCGTATATACCATACCATCCTAGGATATCATGAGAACTTCATATCCCTTCTGAACCACAAGCAACTATTTACTCAACCAACCAAGAACTTTCCATTGATCCCATTCAAAAGAAAATCACTACACATCCCATGCTTCTCACACTCACAGAAAATACGCATCTTTAACCGCAGTGGAAATCTTCAAGGACTCTCCGAATCCCACTCGCACAAGACTGAACCATCAGGACTGAATCCTTCTAACTCAACTAAGCCACGTAGGTTACCAAAACCCAAGAGAATTGCCGCGAAACACCTGTAGAAACTCATTACCTCATAAGCACCCAAGGAACTAATCATATCCTTACCATGACCATCCGGTATATTACCAAGCTATCCCATCTATCCAAGTTCCTTCTGATTTACACTCAACTTGATACCTCTTCTTGCTATAACATCACACTTCCTCAACCCAGACTTAACACACGGGACCCAAGCATAAAGTCACACTGTCTAAGGCTCATAAGCCGCTGAATACTTTCTCAGATATTCCCATGAACACCACATTCAAAATGCTTTACTCTGAAGAGACTTCCTGAGAATCTAAATCTGTTACCTTTACCTTCCTGATACTGATACACAGAATCCCGTAATTAATATAGAAATTACCAAAAGTCTTGACAACCTCCAATGAAAACTTAGTTTCTAACCACATATACAGCTTTAAAATACCCAATTGTTACATGTACAATCTTGAACACATTAGAACCATTCTCGAGAGTCATTCACTTTATTCAAACTGCAATTAGCCTGATCAATCGAACAAAACCACCTGTGCCTCAATAGCACTCTGACACCGCAGAGTGTAACCTCATCTTAGAACAACCAAGCCACTTCCTACTCTATGCACCAAGCATCCATTGCCAACAACAACTCAAGACATTCCGTGGTTCTCACACACCTATGAAACATACTATAACCTTTGTCAAAGTTTTCCTTTACTCGAGATATCCTCGGTCTCAATCTCCTTAAGCCATAACTGATTCACCAGTATACCTCAATCTGGAACCAACATAGCACATAACCGTGCAATCAACTAAGCAATAGCAGACTCCCCCACTTGGTTCGAAGCTATAGATCAAAATATACACAATAATTCATAACACATATACTCTATTGTTGCCATAAAATCATAGTGATATTAAACTCAATCCTTCATAAGCTCGTGAAACACAGACCATCTAGTACTCTAATCTTATGCAAATCTCGCATTCACCCTCGTAACAGTTGAATCCCACTCTCTCAAGCGACCCAAATTTTAATTGCAACACATATATTATACTTGGAAATGAGATGTTCTAACAGACAACATAAGGATCACACAACCTCAGAACACTCTGCAGAAGATAACCCACCTACTTTGCCTCCAACTAACATTTCTGTATACCTTCCACTGTCATAAACACTACGCAGTCACTGAATCTCCCTGAGTCTGAACTCAATACCGCAACATAAAATTTACTTCACTCCCAACTAGAAAACATGAAAAGATTCTTCACACGCCCATAGCTCGGGGCTATACCTCAAATCAAGATAAACATCAACTACCTAATAGTTCTTCCATCCTCCAGCAGACCCTTCTGGTCGCTTCCGAATCATTAGAACACATCTCGTAGTCACATCACACTCATCACGTAACTATCCAGTCATTACTTTCCTTAATAGGGACACAACAGCACATATAGGTCCAGAAGCACGCGCTCATGCAAGTCAACAGCTCAGGGCTTAAGCTATAGGTAGAAATACGGCCTCAAGTCTTCCAAACTGGACCAACATCAACACACATAGATCACATCTCGCTCCTCAATCAGGGAATCACAAGCCATCGATGCATATCTGATACTGAGTGCTCATGCGCGCATGTGAACACGTGGAAGGAATTCAAAGAGTTACTTTTCAAGCTGAATCAAGGATGCACAATAAGAATTCAAGAATGTAAAGTTTTTCCAAAAGGTTCTACAGCCTCCCGAGAATAAGTACAGACGTCTCCGTACTGATCCGTGAGACTCTACTAAACCTACTCATGACTCGTGAGACCTATGTAACCTAGGCTCTAATACCAACTTGTCACGACCCCAAATATGCCCGGTCGTGATGGCGCCTCTCATGAAGAGAAGGTCAGCCGACACAACACCCATACTAACCCTTTAATCATTAAGAGTCATTTTTAAGCCTTTAATTAAACAAATGTTTCATAATATAAGTCTAAATGAACATTGCAGAAATAACATACAAGCCCGACATTGGGGTGTCACTAGTCATGAGCATCTACTTCCACTGTCTAACTACATCAAGACCAATATGGTTGGGAAAAGTCACAATTTATACATAAGGAAGAATAAAGAGGGAGAAAGTAGAGCTACGATCGTCGGGCAACTACCTTGCTAACTCCGATGAAACGGCCACCAAGCTCAGAAAAACCTGAATCTGCACACAAGGTGCAAGGAGTAATGTGAGTACTCCAACCCAGTAAGTAATAAGAGTAAATAATGTCTGAGCAGTAAGAAATGATGAAACCACATTATGATAAAAATCAGTAAGCACATTAGGCTTTCAAATCAGAATACGAGTCAATCGTCTCATTTAAAATCCAGCTTTTGGTAAAAATCATTTGAAGGTGCTTTCAAACAGTTTCAATAGAGGTTCAATACAATTTATAATTAAAGAGATGAAAATCGTAAGCGGCCCCTCAGCAAAACATAGTTCGTATACAGCCCCTCAGGCAAAAAAGGAATTATAAACACCTCATAACACGAAAATCTCAGTGGAGATAGCAAAAGCCAAATCAGTGATTAAATTCTGAACATCTCATAAAACCCAGCTTAAATGGAAGTTGTTTGAAAACATTTGTTCAACATTTTCGACAGAGGCTCAGTATAAAGATGAGTAAAAGTAGTAAATAAATCAACATATTCGATAGAACTCACTTTAAAAAGGAATGAAAACAAAAAGTCCATAAACAGGCCCCTCAGGCAAAGCATCACTCATGTACATGTATATATATAGCCCTTAGGGCAAGCCTCTCAGTCACTCACGACTCAACTCTTACTAATCAGCACTCACGCTCAACACTCACACTCCATAGGTACCATATAATAACCACTGCGGTGTGCAGCCCGATCCGTATACTGCTGCGGCGTGTAGCCCGATCCTTATATATATCGTTGACGGCGCTCACTAGGGGTGTGCAGACTTCGGAGGGGCTCCTACATCCCAAGTGCTATATCGCTGCGGTGTGCAACCCGATCCATATACATATATATATATATATATATATATATATATATATATATATATATATATATATATATATATATATATATATATATATATATATATATATATATATATTGCTGCGGCGTGCAGCCCGATCCACAAATATATAATCCTCACAACCTGGCCCTCGGCCTCTCTGAGTCATTAACCTCACAATCAGACTCTCAGTCTATCTCAGTTATCAACCTCACAATCAGACCCTCGGTCTATCAGTAATTCAGGGAACTCAGCCCAAACAGTTTTCATATTTTAAGAAGTAAAGTGATAAAAGTAGATTTAAACGATATAGGTAAAACATGCTTGAGAATATGCTTTCAAAACAAATAGAGTGAGGAAAAATAGCTAAAATGCCCCTACGGGTCTCAACAGGTTGGCACAAGGCCCCAAACATGGCATACATCCCTAAATAAAATATGAATCTCTAAAATATGGAATATGGTTAGGTTTCAAATCAAATACGCGACTTAACAGTCGTACGAGACAGACCAAGTCACAATCCCCAATGGTGCATGCCTCCACGCTCGTCATCTAGCATGTGCGTCACCTAAAAATAGCACAACGATGTGAAATTGGGGGTTCCAAACCCTCGGGATAGTATTTACAATCATTACTTACCTCGATCCGGTCCAAACTCTAGCCCGCAACGCCTTTGCCCTCACGAATCGACCTCCGGATGCTCCAAGTCTAGCAACAATCAGAACATAACCATTAGAATATGCTAAGGGAACGAAGCCCACTCAAAAATATTCAATTTACATCAAAATTCCCGAATTTGCTCAAACCCGGCCCCTGGGTCCACGTCTTGGAATCCGACGAAATTAACATCAATGGAATCCTCATTCTCTCACGAGTTCATACATATCAAATTTACCTAAATCCGGCCTCATATGGTCACTCAAATTCACAAAATCCACCCTTCAATTTCAAGCCCTAATTTCCCTACTATTCCTCAAATTTTCCACTAATCTTCATGATTAAACAATGAAATAGTCACCATAAACACAAGGTATAAAGTCCAAGTAGCTTACCTCTATGGAAACACTTGATCCCCCCTTGAAATCACAGCTTGGAGCTCCAAAATCGCACAAGAATGGTGAACAAATGACTGAAAATCACGAAGGGGAATTTTTATACATTCTGCCCAGCACTTCCGCACCTACGATCCCATAAGCGCACCTGCGCTTCCGCTTCTGCGGAAAACACCCGCTTCTGCAGATTCCACTTACTCCCTCAGATTCTGCATTTGCGATCCCTTATCTGCTTTTGCAGTACCACATTTGCAGTCATTCCTCCGCTTCTGCGGAAATTACTTATCCAGCCAAAAATCGCATCTGGGACATCGCAGATACGGTCACCCTAACCACTTCTGCGGTCTCTGTTCACCTGACCATTTTTCTCTTCTGCGATAGATCTCCCGCACGTGTGGCACCACACCTGCAGTCCCCAATCTGTAGGTGCGAAAATACCAGAAGTAGCAATTCAGCAATTGTAATAACAATCCAAACTTTCCGTTAACCATACGAAATCACCCCGAGGCCCCCGGGACCTCATCCAAAAGCAGAAACATATCCTAATACCTTATTCAAACTTGTTCCAATCATCAAAACACCTCAAAAAACATCAAATCACCCCAAAACACATCGTATTCAAGCCAAACTTTCCAAAATCTTCCAAATTTTTCTTTTGATCAAAAGCCTAACCAGACCATGTCCGAATGACCCGAAACTTTGCACACACATCCCAACTGACACAATGAATCTACTGCAACTTCTGGAATCCCATTCCGACCTCTATAACAAAATTTTGCCTGTCAACCAGAAAACATCGAAATCTCAATTTCGCCAATTCAAGCCTAAACCTTCCAAGGACTTCCAAAATGCATTCCGATCACGCTCCTAAGTCCCAAATCACTCAACAGAGCTGACCAAATCATAAAAATTCCGATCCGTGATCATATACAAATAAGTCAAATCTTGGTCAAACCTTTCAAATTTTAAGCTTCAAACTGAGAACTATTATTCCAAATTCCTTCCGATTGCCCTGAATACCAAAACCAACATTTTACATAAGTCATAATCCATCACACGAGGTAAGTTATCCCCGAGAACCAACAATCAAAGTGCAAAAGCTCAAAACGGCTGGTGGGGTCGTTACACGTTTAGAAACTGATCCTTAGTGGAGTTGTCTTCTTGTTCTTGACACGCCAGTGACTTCAATGCCGAATGAATGCTTCTTCTGCTTGAGAGAATATAACTTAATGCACGATTGAAGTGTGTCTTGCACCAGGTTGTTTTATCACAAAAGATATCACAATAGATAGTGATGTCAACTCTTGGTGTACTTCTTCTCAGTGAGAAGTGACTACTGCACTGTCTGCATAACCACTTCTGGGTTGTTGCGTTCTAGCTGGACTTTGTGCTTCTATCAGGACATACCAACGGACCAAGTCCTAATACTTCTGTCAGGACATTCAAAAGAACCAGGTCCTAGTTGTGTTCCTCTTTCTATAACAGTTACCGGATGGTCACTTTCTTCTGCTGCATTCCGGCTGTGCACTTGACTTGTACTTTGGTAAGAGAACCCTAAGGGAGCAGGTCCCTGTTGTGTTCCTCTTTATATTGATTGCGTACAGTCACTGACTTGTACTTTTGTCGGGGAGAAGGGACCAGGTCATCAGGTCCCTGTTGTGTTCCTCCATGTGGTCGTTCATTCATTTGCTGATGTTCAGGCTTCGACCAGTTCATATAAGATGTGTATCCTGTGGAGCAGGTTCTCTATCTGCTTCTTTACGACAAATTTGTTAGACCATCAAAACATAAGAAGCATAAGGTTAAGTAAAACCCCATCAATTTCCCCCTTTTTGATGGTGACAAACTTAAGCATGACAGTGTTTGTTTAGAGCAGAAATAACCAGATGAGATGCTAGAACTACACAAAGTTCCCCCTTAATCAAATATCTCCCTACACAACAGGCATGTTACCCCTACAACACAGTGTTTGTTTAGAGCAGAAATAACCAAATGAGATGCCATAACTACACGAAGTTCCCCCTTAATCAAAGAGCTCCCTACACAACAGGCATGTTACCCCTACAACTTTTATTTCCTCCTTTTGGCATCATTAAAAAGAACAGTTATGAAGAAGATCACAAGCAGGTAATAAGCATAAAGAAGTCTAACACAACTAGCTCATGCCACATATGTGCACACTGTTGATACCTAATTTTTTCCTGTATATTTTTAATATGCAAAATACTCTCAAAATAGCATTTATGTGCATATATAAGTATGTCACAAGGTTTTATTATTTTTCTCTTAATTTTTAAATTAATTTATTGCCCTATTTTATCAAGAAAAACTTAATAATTATCTCCAAAATTATCATTTTGGGTGATGCATTTATTATATTCTCATATTTATATTAAAATATAGCTATCATAATTTTTGCATATTTTTACAAATTAATTTAGTATTTTTAAAGCTGAATTGCATATAATTGCAATATTGGCCTCTTTCAAGATTTAATTGTAATTATATTTATAAAATCAACTCCAGTATTTTTAATTTGATAACTATGTATTATTGATAATTTTAGTACCTTTAATATATTTCCAGAAATTATTTTACTATTTTTTATAAAATAAATAAGGAAAAATGGCTATTTAAATGTTAGCCCATTTGCATTTCAATTTTAGCCAGATTTGATACCCCAATTAAACCCAATTTCAAATCCAATTACCCAGCCCAAATCCTAAATCTACCCAACCCACAACCCTTAAAACTAACCCGCACGGATTCCCCTATAATCCAGGCCGTTGATCATTTCCTTAACCCCTTCCTTTTTTAACCCGACCTAACCTCTAAACCTAATCATTTCCCTTCTGTAGCCTCCCTTGAATCCCCCCCTTTTTCCTAGTTCTCTCTCAAACTCCCCTCAAACCCTAGCCGCCTCCCTCCGCTTCAACCCTAAAATCACCGGAATCCATGGCTTCCAAGGCCACTAAAGTCCTATACCGACCTCTTATAATTCCTACACGCCTGGTTGCTATAGTTTCAAGGCCTGACCCTGAAGAAGCTTGGCCCAGACTTTGTTCGATTCGAGTTCTATGGCCGTCTCCGACCTTGCTTCGGCCAGCCATGGCTATTCGAGCCTGATCTCGACTTCTCCTGCTTAGATCAATGACTTTTCAAGCCTTTCTCACCATGTGGGTTCTTCTGAAACCCTAACTTTTGAGGTTCTTCTAATTTCTTTAGATCTGTTCTAGATCCGTGTTTTCCCTAAACTTTCAAACGCTTTCTCAAAGTTTCTTTCAAAACTCTGCTTTCAAAACCTTTATCTTTTCCAATTTAGGGGTTTGGCAAGATATTTAGAAGTCTCTCTGATCTTTAGCATGTTCTACTATGTTTCTTATATTTTTCTTCTACTATGTTTCTTATGTTGATTCTTCTACTGTGTTTTAAAGTCTTAAGTTCTTTCTTAGGGTTTCTGATTTTATTTTCTTTGTTGATATTTTTGCCTGATTCTCTTGCTTTTCACCTCTACACTCGATTGATGGCAAAACCCTAAGATTTGGGGTTCATTCGAGTTCTGATATTATTTGCTATGTGATTTGTTTGTTCCTCATCTCCGAACTTGTTTGGTTTCAAAACCCTAATTTCTTTGGACCTATTTGATTTTCTGAAGTTGGTTCATCTGTTGCTCGACTGAATTTCAAAATCTTTTGTTTCTTTATATGATTCTGAATCCCTGCTAAACTCTTCTAAGGACTTTCTACTGGACCTTTTGCATGCTATTTGATACTCTCTCCTTTCTCCATTGTTGAGTTACTGAAACTGACCTAAGTGACTACCATGTTCCTATAGTCCACTACTTACTGATTTTGCAATTGCATGACACTTTTCTTTGTCCTAAATTCAACGTCGCATGCTTAATACTTGTGTGCTCTTTATATATGCTGAGCTTCTCCTCTAAAATGACTTTCAATTTTTGACTGATTTCAGACCTCCTTGTGTATGTTTGATTGATTCTTTCCTTGTTTTACTAATTTCCCTATTTCTTGGTTTGATTTAAAAACTTTCCTTAGCCTTTCTGACTTGGTTTATTCATGAACCAGTAATTTCGAATCTCTGACTCCTTGATTTACTATGTACTGATTGATTCTTACCTTATTTGTTTAACCGTCTATTTCAAAGATCCTTCCCTTAATTAACCTCCTATGTATTTACCCCTAATTGCCTACTTTGCACAAGATGCTTATTTAATCTCTTTCTTTAAATGATTTCTGTTCATTATCGTTTAAGTTTGAACTCCTTAATTAAAGGAAGTTCTTCTACTGATTGATTTTAATTGGTACATGGTTATTTTCTTGCCTTATTCTCTACCTGTTTTCAAACTATAAATACCATGTGTGAACACCTAATTTTTGACAACATTTAATTTTTTATCACTTCTTTTATGTAAATATTTTAGGGGGTTTTAACCTACTATTATTTTAGCTTTATTACACTTTTTATTATAGGATAAAAATACAAAAAAAAAAAATTAAAAGGTGAATTATCACTATTAATATTTTTTTATTATTTTTTGCTTTTTTATAAAAAAATCCGAAAATATATATTTTTTTTAAAAGAAATAAAATTTCGGGAATGATTTAAAAAATAAGAAAAAGGGAAGTATTGAATAAAAAAATATAAAAGTAAAAATAGGTGGAATTCTCTTTTAAAAAAAGTAAAAGAATGTAGAAAATTAAAAAAAATAAAAAGTTTTGTGGAAATTTTAAAAAATTAAAAAGTAAAAGATGGTTGGAATTAAAAAATAAATATAAAGGTATCTGAAAATTTAAAAAATTTAAAGTAAATGAAAGTAGCATTTTCAAAAGAAAAAGGAAAAGAAAGTGGTTTATTTTTTTTAAAGAAAAGTTAAATAAAGTGAGATTCTCTTTTAAAAAAATAAAAAGTGGGATTTTAAATAAGATAAAAGTAATTAAAGTTGGAATTTTAAAAATAAAAGTAAATAAAGGTGGGATTTCTTTTTCTAAAAAAATAAAAGCAATTTGTAAGTGGGATTTCTTTTAATTAAAAAATAAACAAATAATAAAAAAACAAATCTGAAAAATTTCGAAATTTTTTCTATAAATAGAAGAGAAAATTTAGGAAGAAGTGGGTTCAAAAAAAGAGGGAAAAAATAGAGGAGAAGAAAAAAAAGAAGGGGGCGGAGAGAGCAGTATACACTCGATATACACTGGATATACAAGGGCAGAATTCATTTTGGAGAGTTTTGGGAGTTGAAAAAGAATAGCTACTGTTTCATTGCCTCGCTTAGGATCTGAAATAGATAGAACCTTTCTTCCTTTTACTTCTGCTCTATACTTGGAGTCGTTTATAGGTTTGGATCTGTTTGTTTGAATCAAAATTCAATACCAGTTGGTTTGGTCAAGGTTGTGTTTGGGTGTTCTTTTTTTGGTTTCTACTGGGTTCATAATATTCCTGGTTTGGTCGAGTTAAGCTCTGGGCTGTTGTTGATTTCTGCCCGTTACTGCTGCTTGTTGATTGTTGAATACCAGTTGACTACTTGCTGCTGACCTCTCCTTTTCTATTTGATTCGATTTCCAGGTACACATCTCAGGTTGTTTCAATGTATTGTCTCCTGTCGGAATAGCGAAAATGAAACTGAAGTTTTCTGCCGTAGATCTGTTGTCCTCATAGTTTCATTATGTTTTTATATAACTTATATAGTTTGGTTTGTTGTATGCTGTAACTAATTGGGGTGTATAACTGGACTGATTAAGTTGAATTATGTAGGCTGCTGAACTGTTGATTTATGGTTATTCTAGCTTTAGACTTAGTATGGTTAGTATTTATTTATTTGAGCATTTGAC
Source organism: Nicotiana tabacum (assembly GCF_000715075.1). Taxonomy (NCBI): domain Eukaryota; kingdom Viridiplantae; phylum Streptophyta; class Magnoliopsida; order Solanales; family Solanaceae; genus Nicotiana; species Nicotiana tabacum. The sequence goes on from NC_134085.1 coordinate 16,418,347, forward strand.
TGTTTAAAATTTAAGAACCAAAAGCAGTTTGAAACTACAACCAAGTTGAAAGCAGGAGGCACGGACCACATCAAGTTCATTTCTAAGCCAAACGTGCTTCAGTAGTTGGAATTTTGACATAATGGTTAATATTAGTTCAGGGCTTAAACCATTTCTCATGAGTAAGTTTCTTTTATTTTGATTGGCATGTGAACTCAAATGGTCCTCCCAAATTAATATTGGTGTTTGAGTATAAGTCAGTGAAGCAATGGTCAAGTCTGTTAAGTTTTGGTCAATAAGTTGGTCAATTTGATTTAGGTAGCATAAGTTGAAACCATATGATAATCGTGTTCTCTATTTCAATAGCAGGTTCATTAATGCCAATTAGTAATATTAGTTCGGATCAACCTAAAAATAACCGGGTTTTCACGATCGTGTTTCCAGTAGCTAATACATAAGTATTCTGAGTCTTAAACTAGGATTCTAGGGATCACTATTTCATTAATTTCTAATAAGTAAATACGGCTTCTCCTTGATTCTAATTGTTAAGCACGTTTGAATAATCTGGATAATCTCAGTGAATAAATTAGGATTTCTTTTTTAAAGACGAATAAAGTAGAGAATCATAGTTGCTTTTAGGTTTGCCCTCTTAAAAACACATGAGATGGGCCTCGCCGATCAAAACAAAGGCATAAATTGTGGGGTCCTCTTAAATCGTTATAATGAATATATAGAATTCGGGATGGGCCGTTTAGCAAATTTCATGGCCTTCCCCAACATAATAATGCGTTAGTCACTTTAGGCGCGCTTTTAATAACATTACCTCCCTAAACTCGGGTGCACATTTACGTGACCCAAATCCAAATCTCAACAGAGTCGAAGTGTGTCAATAACCACGAGTGCGTTGATGTGACGTGGTTCGAGATGTGTTTTCACGACGTTGCAATTCTCGTTAAAAAATAATAATAACAATAAAAGCGGTAAAAAGTTTAAATTTGAACATAGGTTCAATATGAATTAAAATCAGATAAATAAGCCGAATATGACAGTTGAGCAACCGTGCTAGAACCACGGAACTCGGGAATGCCTAACACCTTCTCCCGGGTTAACAAAATTCCTTATCCAGATTTCTGGTTCGCGGACTGTAATATAGAGTTAATCTTTTCCTCGACTCGGGATTCAACCGGTGACTTGGACACCATAAATCTCCCAAGTGGCGACTCTGAATTAAATAATAAATCCCGTTTCGATTGTCCTTTAATTGGAAAAACTCCCTTATATACCCCTTTCCGGGGTGCAGGTGAAAAATGAGGTGTGACAGCTCTAGCGACTCTACTGGGGACCTAAAACCCAGAATCTCTAGTTCAGGGTTCAAGAATTCAAGCTTAGATAAATTGTTATATTTGGTTTTATGTGATTTTTACATGTTTGGGCCTAATGTGCTAAATTATGCTTTTACAACTTTGATATTATCTGAACTGTATATAAACTGTGCCGAAAACCTTCTCTTCTTACCTCTGGGGATGTTGCTTACTGGTTGAGACTCCCTATTCTGTTAGTGTTATACCCTGAAATAAGAAAGAGGCCGGACAAGTTACAAAGCCGGACGATCCCGCGGGTCCCCGGTACGTAGCCCCCTCCTCGACTCGAGTTGTCCGCTCGGGTACACAGTCTAGAACAAATACCCAGGTTATAAACCTAGAATAACTCAGCTTCATGCCGGATCCCTAGTTGGAACGTTTGTTTGCATCACGTGCATTTGACTTTGGAGGCTCAACACAGGGGTTGGGTCTGTCTAGGACAGGTGTACCAAAATGACAAAAGACCATCCTGATGCATCCTACTTGCTACCTGTGCATTTGTTTGCTTCGGACTTGCATGCTGACCGGCTTCTGAATACTTTGACGAAAGAGAGATAGAGGTAGTTAATCGCCTGTTTTGGAAAAAAATAAATGAAAATCAATGTCCAAATAGCGTCGAAACTCTGTCGAATTTTTGAGAAAATGAAAAAAAGGGTTTTGTTTATGAAAAATGGTTTTTCATTGAAAAGAGTCTTGTTTTCAAAAGAAGTTTGTTTTATCTACCCGAACTACGTCGGTTTAATTCTCACCGGATGTGAGATACGTAGGCAACCCTCATCGGGTCCAACTTCCCCTTTTTGCAAAATACCCAGAAAATGTCAAAAATTCTAAGTTTCGTCATAAATAAGTCGGGTGATGCCGTTTTTGTCAAAATAGCCGAATGTTTTCAAAAGGGACGCCGGAAGGCTGACTTTGCATAAACGGCCACTTGTAGTCATTTTTATGGATTTTTGACCGGTTGACCCACCCAGCCTCAAAATCTTCGTTCCTGAAGTGCTGAAAGGACGTGTTCGGAACCAGATCTTTCTTTTAATTTGTGAAAAATTTAAAAAAAAAAAGAAAAAAAAATAGTCAATTGGTTGAGTCAAATAAATGTTATTTTTTGCTTAATCACCTTAATAAATGTGCAGGATGAGCACGATGCAAAATGAACCTTTTTCAATAATGACTAAAATCTCTTTCAAGTTGCGGCTGTGGTGGGATGATTTAGGTGGTGAAGGGCAAGATGAGGTCAAGAAATATCTAAAAGGTCTTGCGGGTTTAGTGGAAATCTAGCCTCGGGGGGATATCATAAGAGCTTTGGTCACCTGCGGGGACGCGAAATCAACAAATAGAGCGATTGCTTATGGAAAGGGACAGAATCAAGGGAAGAATCGACGATATCGGGCACTACATCACCATAAAGTGCCTAGCTTGTGAGGATATGTCCCGTACCGCCTTCTTTGCTTCAATAATGATTTATGTCCACCAGATCATGTGAGATTTGAAAGATCTGCAAAGGGTCCTTGCACCAAAGCCCGCGGCCAGGCCGAACGACGCCCCGCGGGCGCCAAAATTCAAAACTCAGAAACATTCATAGTTTGAGTCTGTATTTTCCTTGTCTTCAGAGTCTGTTGTCCGTCGGAGTTTGTATTCCCCTTTTTGGCATAAAGTTTGTAGTCTGTATCAAGTTTGTCAATTTCCTTTCAAAAATGTTTTGCCTTGTAATAAAACGTTTTGCTAGTAAAGGTTGGAAAATCCAAAAAGGTGTCTTTATTTTCCGCACTTGTGGCAGAACTACGCCCGGTCTGATTCATGCGGGGACATGATACATAGGCAATCCACATAAGATTCGACCACCACTAAGAAGAAAAATAGGAAAAGGCAAAGTGAATAAAAGAAAGGAAAAGAAAGAAATAAAAAGAGAGATAAAGAAAGCTTCAGAAACACTTAAACGAGGCACAAACAAAGTAAGCCGGAATGACGCATGCGGTCGAAGCAAAGACATGTTAGAAATGGTTAAACTGCCTAGGAACATTGCATCCCCCAACGTGAAATTGCAATATGTGTTAAACTCTAACGATAACAAGTTTGGTGTTTATCCAGAGATTTCAAAACAGTTAGCTCGTTAGAACGTTCTGGAAGATTACCATTACCACACAAGATCTAAAGGGCCCATTCCGAAAAGCATGTCTGGTTCGGACAAAAGTGTTGAGGAGGAAAAGACAGAGATGCAAATGATGAAGGAGGAAGTAGACATGTTGAGACAAGAGATAGCTGGGATGCACCTAGCCTGGGCTAGGGGACAAACATCACCAATCCCTCCTCCTACTCCTACCCTCTCACCGGCTCGGACTCTGGAACACCCTCTCACTGGTCCATCAACGAGCTTCCCTATTGCCCAATACTATCAGGGGGAAACTTCCTATAATCCCCAAACTTCACCACCCAAACAGAACCCTCCTCCACCAACTGTTCCTGTTTTCGTAGCACCTCCACTAGCCGCATTGCAAAAATCATCCGATGAACCAGTGTTTCAGGTTCACGACAACCAATACTATCCTCCCGAACTCACCTTCAAAGCACCCGAGCCATACACTTACACCCCTCACCTTGAACTCCCGGCAGAAACTGAGAGACCGGCAAAGAATCCGGAGCAAGACGAAGTGCTTCACAAAGTGAAAAGCCTGGAGCAGTCCTTTAGGAATATGCATGGATTGGGCAGCCAAGTTAGTGTGGCTTACAAAGATCTGTGCCCCTTCCCCGATGTTTGATCTATATGAGGGACATGGTGATCTCATGGCACATCTACGAGGTTTCTGTAGTAAGATGAGAGGGGCAGGTGGAAAGGATGAGCTGCTGATAGCTTATTTTGGTCAAAGTTTAAGCGGGTCCGTACTGGAATGGTACACGAGGCAGGATCCTAGCAGGTGGTATACCTGGGGTGATCTAGCACAAGCATTCGCAGGTCACTTCCAGTACAACCTTGAGATCATCCCTTACCGTCTCACATTGCTGAAACTTGAGAAGAAGCTGGGAGAGAGCTTTAGAGAATTTAGGTTCCGGTGGAGAGAACAGGCAGCAAGAGTTGATCCTCCGATGAGAGAGGGGGAAATAGTGGACTACTTTCTGCAGACTCTAGAGCCAACTTACTTTGGTCACTTGGTGACGTCAGTTGGCAAATCTTTCAATAAGGTGGTGAAAATGGGCGATATGATTGAAGAGGGACTTAAGTCCAACAAAATCCTAAGATATTCGGCAATCAAAGCAACAACTCATGCCATTCAGAGCGGCACAGGAGGTGCGCTCGGGAAGAAGAAAAGAGAAGAGGTCGCAACAATAGAGGCAAGTAATTGGTCCAGATCGAGAGGTCCTTTCCCCCGCTACCAAGCCAGACCCCATCACCCAAATTACCCACACACTGCAAATTACCCTCCATAGCCCTACTACCCACCACAAGAACCATATTTCTCCGTCCATCAAGCCCAGACATATACCCAGCCTCCGGCTCGCCCACAGTGCCACACGCCGGCTCCCCAAAATACCTATCTACCTCCACAGAATACATATCCACCTCCACAAAACATATATCCACCACCAAGGGCCTACAGGAATCCCGCAGGGCCAGGTTTCCGGGGGAATCAAGCTTTCAGAAATGAAAGGGTGCAGAGACAAAGAACATTCACTGAGTTGGGAGAAACCTATACTGCTTTGTTCCACAAATTAAGGCCGTTAGGTTTGTTGAGTCCTGTTGAGCCCAGATTGCCGAATCCCCTTCCCCAAAATATGGACCACTCGGTAAGCTGTGAGTATTGTTCGGGGGCTCCCGGACATGATACCGAGAAGTGCTGGAAGTTGAAACGTGCAGTGCAAGATCTTATTGACACTAACAAGATCGAGGTTCAGACACCGGAGGCACCCAACATCAATCAGAACCTATTGCCATCACACCACGAAACCCACATGATCGAGCTTGTTCACGAAGGAGGGGAGCTAAAGAAACCCTCACAGACGATGATGATGATCCGTGCCAGTCCAAAAGAAAAGTCGACAGGTGGAGAAGAAGTGGTACAGTTGGAAAAGGTAGACGTCAAGCCAGTAGTGGTGATGGGGAAGAGTTCGCCTGTTGTTGCAAAGAATCCAGAGCCGGTCAAAGTAACGGTGCGAGGGGTACCAAGCAAGCCAGCATGCATAGGGCCAGTTGTCATCAGGCCAGTAATGCAGATTCCGATAACCAGCGAGAAAGCCGTGCTATGGAGCTACATTAAAGCGATGGTAATGTACAAAGGGAAGGAGGTTGTGGAAGAAGTATGTGAGGCCCAAGGCTTAACTAGTTCGGGAAGGTTTTTTGCTCTCGTAGAGTTAAGAAGGTCCAAACCAGCTGTGGTAAAGAAGCCAGTGACGGAGGAAGAGGCTGAGGAGTTTTTGAAGAAAATGAAGGCACAAGACTACTCCATTGTGGAGCAGTTAAGAAAGACCCCAGCGCAGATTTCGTTACTATCACTGTTGATCCATTCCAACGATCATTGCCAGGCACTGATGAAAATCCTGAATGAGGCCCATGTTCCAGATAAAATCTCTGTAAATCACTTGGAGAGGATAGTGAACAAAATCTTCGAGGTAAACCGAGTGACGTTTTCTGATGATAAATTGCCAGTAGAGGGTACAGAACACAACAAAGCCCTATACTTGACCGTGAAATGCGAAGACTCGGTGGTCACCTGATTATTGATTGATAATGGATCAAGCACCAACAACTGTACTTTGACTACTCTGAACAAGCTGAAAGTTGATCATGACCGGATTCACAGGAACATCGTCTGCATCCGAGGTTTCGATGGAGGTGGTACCGACACGGTGGGTGATATCATACTGGGATTGACCATTGGTCCAGTGGAATTCACCATGGAATTCCAAGTGGTAGACGTGATAGTATCATACAATCTTCTATTGGGGCGACCCTGGATCCATGCCACCAAAGCAGTGCCTTCTACATTGCACCAGATGGTGAAATTTGAATGGGACAGGCAGGAGATAGTGGTGCACAAGGATGATGGTATAGGCATTGTGAGTGATGCTGTTGTGACATTCATAGAAACTGATGACGACAAAGGTCCATGGGTGTACCAGGTTTTCGACGCGGTTTCAGTGGATAAAATTTCTGAAGGTGAGGACCTTCCACTTCCCAGGATCGCAGCTGTGACCTTCATGGTAGCCTTGGAAATGCTAAACAATGGGTTTGTACCAGGAAAAGGTTTGGGGGTAGATCTACAAGGTATGGTCCAGCCAGTTTCTTTGCCCAAGAACCTGGACACTTTTGGTCTACGATTCAAGCCTACGGCAGCATATGTAAGGCGAGCCCGAAAGTTGAAGAAGAAAGTTTGGGTTCTTCCCAAGCCAATTCCACGTCTTTCCAGATCCTTTGTCAGAGCAGGTATCAGAAGGTTGTCAGTCCCCAAAATTCTCGGACCTCTGATTGGGTCAGATGGAGATTTGAATCAGGGTTTTGAAAGGTTGTTCGCCGACGTCAACGTGATAGAAGCTGGAGAAGGTTCCAGTAGGGCAGATATACAGTTTGTAGGGCCTAGGGCCAATATCAACAATTGGACAGCTACTCCTCTTCCTACCCAGAGGGAGTCTTGGTAGTAGGCTCTGGATTTTCTTTCTTGTTTTCTGGATTATTCCAGAGTTGTAATCCAGTTTTATTTTGTTTTTATATTCGACAAAAGCGTGAAACTCTGTTATCCCGCATTTTAATAAAGTGAAAGTTTTCTCTCTTTATTTTGTTTTAATTCTGTTTTCTTCTTTTCTCTTTCTGAACAGTTCTCTTTATAGTGGTTCTAATGACATGGCATGCACAACGGATCTTCAACCTAGTCTAAAAAATCAATCTGATTCCGAACTAATTGTATAAGAGGTCGATTATGATGATGAATCGGAATACGATGAGGATGAAGCCTTTGAAGAGATAAACAGAGAATTAAGCCAGTTCGAAGAGAAACCCAAGACCAATTTGAACGACACTGAAGCTGTCAATTTAGGGGATGCAGACGATGTCAGGGAAACCAAAATAAGCATCCACATTGAGCCAAACATCAGGAAGGAACTAATCAAAGAACTCATTGAATTCAAAGATGTTTTTGCATGGTCGTACGATGACATACCGGGCTTAAGCACCGATCTAGTGGTTCACAAATTGCCCACTGACTCAGTGTGCCCTCCCGTCAAGCAGAAATTGAGGAAGTTCAAGATAGATATGAGTGTGAAGATTAAAGAAGAAGTAACCAAGCAGCTGCAGGCAAAGGTTATTCGGGTCACTCGATATCCTGATTGGTTGGCTAATGTGATGCCAGTGCCGAAGAAAGATGGGAAGATCAGAGTGTATGTCGATTACCGCAATTTGAATAGGGCAAGACCCAAGGACAACTTTCCATTACCCAACATCCATATCTTGATCGATAATTTTGCCGGACGTGAGATCGGGTCTTTTGTAGATTGCTATGCTGGGTATCATCAGATTCTGATGGATGAAGAAGATGTGGAAAAGACGGCATTCATTACGCCGTGGGGAACTTATTGCTACCGGGTAATGTCTTTTGGCTTGAAGAACGCTGGGGCAACGTACATGAGAGCAATGACTATGGTGTTTCATGACATGATACACAAAGAGATTGAGGTGTACGTAGATGATGTGATCATAAAATCTAAGCATCAGGAAGACCACGTGGCAGACCTACGGAAGTTTTTCCAAAGACTTCGAAGATACGACATTAAGCTCAACCCGGACAAATGTGCATTTGGTGTTCCATCTGGATAGCTGTTGGGATTCATCGTCAGTCAGCGAGGCATTGAGTTGGACCCGTCAAAAATCAAATCCATCCAGGAATTGCCACCGCCGAAGAACAAAACAGAAGTAATGAGTCTGTTGGGAAGGTTGAATTATATCAGCAGGTTCATCGGTCAACTCACGGCAACTTGTGAACCCATTTTTCGGCTACTAAAGAAAGATGCTGCGGTAGAATGGACAGCAGAATGTCAGGAAGCCTTCGACCAAATCAAGGGGTATCTATCAAACCCACCTGTGTTGGTCCCACCTGAACCAGGAAAACCGTTGATTCTCTATCTAACGGTACTGGAGAATTCATTTGGTTGCGTACTGGGGCAACATGATATCATATGAAGGAAGGAGCAAGCCATCTATTATCTCAGTAAGAAGTTTACGGTCTATGAGGTTAAGTACACTCAACTTGAGAAGACGTGTTGTGCTCTAACTTGGGTGGCACAGAAGTTTAAACATTATCTGTCATCATATACTACTTATCTCATTTCACGCTTGGATCCACTGAAGTATATCTTCCAGAAGCCTATGCCCACAGGGAGGTTAGCGAAATGGCAAATATTACTCATGGAGTTCGACATCGTCTATGTGACGAGGACGGCCATGAAAGCCCAAGCATTGGCCAATCACTTGGCTGAGAATCCTGTTGATGAAGAATACGAGCCATTGAGGATGTATTTTCCTGATGAAGAAGTGATGCATATAGATGAGTTGGAATTATCTAAGGAACCAAGTTGGAAGCTCTTCTTTGATGGAGCCGCAAATGCGAAAGGAGTTGGAATAAGAGCGGTAATTATTTCTGAAATAGGACATCATTATCCTGTTACGGCACAACTACGTTTCTATTGTACCAATAACATGGCTGAATATGAGGCATGCATTTTGGGCTTACGGTTAGCTGCAGCATAGATGTACAGGACGTCTTGGTCTTGGGAGACTCGAACCTCCTGGTGCATCAAATCCAGGGTGAATGGGAAACACGGGATTTGAAGCTTATACCATATCGACAATGTTTGCACGATCTGAGCAAGTGATTTTGATCAGTGGAGTTCAGACACATCCCAAGAGTTCACAATGAGGTTGCCGATGCTTTGGCCACTTTAGCATCGATGTTGCACCAACTAGACAAAATTCATGTTGACCCATTGCATATCCAGGTTCGTGATCAGCATGCTTATTGCAACATGATAGATGAAGAAATGGATGGCGAGCCATGGTTTTATGATGTCAAGGAATACCTCAGGATGGGGATATACCCAGAGCAGGCCACCGGATATCAAAGGAGAGCCATTCGGCGATTGGCAAATGGATTTTTCTTCAGTGGAGGAGTGTTATACAAAAGAATACCAGATTTGGGATTGCTGAGATGTATAGATGCTGGTCAAGCCATGACAGTGATGATAGAGGTACATACAGGAGTTTGTGGGCCACATATGAGTAGATATGTATTGGCGAAGAAGATTCTTCGAGCAGGGTATTATTGGCTCACTATGGAGCGTGATTGTATCAATTTCGTGCAAAAATGCCATCAGTGTCAGATAAACGGAGATTTGATTCATTCTCTGCCAACAGAATTACATACAATGTCAGCACCATGGCCATTTATTGCATGGGGCATGGATGTCATTGGACCGATTGAGCCGACAGCTTCCAATGGTCATAGGTTCATTCTGGTCACCATCGATTATTTCACCAAGTGGGTTGAGGCTAAAACTTTCAAGTCGGTAACCAAGAAGGCAGTGGTGGATTTCGTTCATTCCCATATCATCTGTAGATTTGGGATCCCCAAAGTGATCATCACGGACAATGGCGTTAATCTTAATAGTAGTTTGATGAAAGAAGTATGTCAACAGTTCAAGATTACACATCGTAATTCCACCCCGTATCGTCCCAAGGCGAATGGCGCGGTTGAGGCAACCAACAAGAACATAAAGAAGATATTAAGGAAGATGGTAGAAGGGTCCAGGCAATGGCACGAAAAGTTGCCATTTGCATTGTTGGGATATTGCACTACTATCCGCACTTCAGTAGGTACAACTCCTTATTTGTTGGTATACGGAACTGAAGCAGTGATATCGGCAGAAGTAGAAATTCCATCCCTTCGGATTATCGCTGAGGCTGGGATTGATGACGATAAATTGGTCAAAGCCCGATTGGAGCGATTGAGCTTGATTGATGAAAAAGAGATTGGCAGTCGTATGTGATGGCCAGTTGTATCAAAAGAGGATGGCAAGATCATATAATAAGAAGGTGTGTCCCAGGAAATTTGAAGTGGGCCAGCAAGTGTTGAAACGCATCCTGCCACATCAGGCCGAGGCAAATGGCAAGTTCTCCCCGAATTGGCAAGGGCCATTCATTGTAACCAGAGTGTTGTCCAATGGCGCTTTATGTTTAACAGATATCGAAGGGAAATGCGTCGACATGGCTAGCAATTCTGACGCAGTTAAGAGATATTATGTGTAATTCCTTTGATTGCAATTGATGTTTGTCTGTTTGTACTTGGCATTTATTGGAGAATGAAATGACGGAGGAAATTCTTTCTTCTATCCAAACACTTTAACCTTTGCTTCCCCTTTTAAGTCTTATTATTTCTTTCATACCCCTCTTTTGGAATCAGTAATGAAAATGAAAGAAAAAGAGAAGAGAAAATAATGATAATAAAGACAAAAGAAAGTCACAAGAAAAACAAAGGAATTGGGAACTACGTTTGACCTGATTCCTCAAAAAGGATACGTATGGCGCCTCACGGCTCGGTCATAGTGTAACAAAAAACAAAAAAATCCCCAAGCAAAAAAAACTGGGGCAGAAGTTGTGTTTATAATTTTGGGAAAGAAAGTTGATTCGAAGAGTTGTAATATTTTACCCATCAAAATTATTTTGAACCTTTTACCCTTTTTCTTTTAGCCATACACAAAAACCCATATTGATGTCCAAAAAGACCTCCCGATCAGTATCCGAGAAGTGCCAAGTCATGCAAATGGAAGTCGGGAATAACACTCTGATCCCCAGTAGATAAGAGGATCATAAGCTGGAAATGAATTGATAGTCGAAAGAATCCCCAGTACAGAGAATTTCATCGGCAACACTCCAATCCCCAGCTGAGAAAGAGAAATAAAATGAGAGAGTCTTATCGGTGAAAACCATCACATGCACCATAAGGCGACGGGAGTTGAGAGAAATAAGAGAGTCTTGTTAGTGAAAACCCCTCGAAGGGCACTATGAGGCGACAAAACAAGATTGGCTAAAAGGATCCGCAATTGGCAAAGAGTTGAGTGCCTGTTTATCCCCAGCAAAATGGGGCCACCAGAAAGATTGATTGATACAAGTAGACTGGGTTGATTAATCCAGAATGCACGACATGATCATTGGGATCGGTTATATCATTCAGATAAGTCTTTTTCCTTTTCTTCTCCCCAGCATTCATTCGGAAAGACTTCTTCTTTTCCATCTTTTGAAATCATCACTTTTCATTTCTTTTTTTTAAGACTTTATCTCCCCGGCAGTTTGTTTTGAGAAAATTTTTTCAGAGCTTACTACTAGCTGCCAAAACGGTGCAAAGCAAAATGCGAATAGGACAGGCCAAAGATAAGGAAACAAAGCGAAAAGAAGTTTGTCGCAAGACCAAATGATGAATGGGTATAGATTCCAGGAGGACCGAATTTCCAGGGGAAATTGGAGAAAAACAGAAAAAACAACAGTTGAAAGGTTCTGGATCAAATTCCAAGAGGATCCCCAGCAGATTTGCAAGATGCAGGAACAACTCCGACAGATTATCGATCAATTTCCGCGATGGCCGGACAACACAGAGCGGGGAAGGAAGAGAAAAGAAAAACCATCCCCGGCAGGAATATCATCCCCGGAAAATAATATCATCCCCAGCAAGTTTTGTAGTAGAGCGCAAAGCAGGGAAAGGAAGAAGGGAAAAACCATCCCCAACAGGAGTGACACGACCACTCACCACGTTTTAAACTAACAAATTTTTCCTTGATTTGAAGCAGGGAAAGGAAATGTTATTGACAGTGGGAAGACATGGCCACAGAGAAGATTATCAAACTGGGGCAGAAAATTTTCTCTCATTGCGAAAATTTTCTTGAAATCAGATACCCACTTGGGGAACATGGAAGATAACACAAGTTTTGAAGGAAGTGGAATCCCCAGCAGTATACGGGAGAAGGCAATACAAATTTTAAAGAAAGCAATCTTGGAAGAAGCAAGATAACCCGAGTTTTAAGGGTAGTGGTCTTTGAATCAGTGCCATCCCCACCATTGTTAAAAGGAGGAAAGTAACTAGTCTTAAAGAAGGAAGATAATTCCCCAGCAGTGTTATCCCCGGCAGGTTTCAGAGAAGTGAAAGCACCAGCTTTAAAGGAAGTAGTCTTTAAAGAAGGAAAATAACATATTTGTGAATAAAATATCGGTGTTATCCCCAGCAGTTTTCAGAGGAATAAAACACCAATTGTGAGGGAAGCAGTTCTGAAAGAGGATGATTCAAGTTAGAAGGAAAATGGTTCGGGAGGCAGGAAGGAACAACAACAATAAAACACATTGTTTAAGAAGTAGTTGGAGTCAGGAACCCGCCTGGAGAATGGAGGTATTACATTTTACGAAATAGTTGAAGTGAGGAGCCCTCCTGGAGAATGGAGGCATTATATTTTAAAGTTTATTGAAGTCAGGAGCCCGCCTGGAGAACGGAGGTGTTATAATTTTAAGAAGTTGTTAAAGTCAGGAGCCCGCCTGAAGAACGGAGGTGTTACATTTTAAAGTTAGTTGAAGTCAGGAGCCCGCCTGGAGAATGGAGATATTATCTTTAAATTGTTTATCGAAGTCAGGAACCCGCTTGGTGAATGGAGGTGCTATATTTTTAAGAAGTAGTTGAGGTCAGGAGCCCGCCTGGAGAATAGAGGTGTTATATTTTTAAGAAGTTGTTGAAGTCAGGAGCCCGCCTGGAGAATAGAGGTGTTGTATTTTTAAGAAGTTGTTGAAGTCAGGAGCCCGCCTGGAGAATAGAGGTGTTATATTTTTAGGAATTGGTTGAAGTCAGGAGCCCGCCTGGAGAATAGAGGTGTTATCTTTAAGAAGTTATTGAAGTCAGGAGCCCGCCTGGATAATGGAGGTGTTATATTTTAAAAAGTAGTTGAAGTCAGGAGCCCGCCTGGAGAATGGAGGTGTTATATTTTTAAGTTATAGTCGAAGTCAGGAGCCCACCTGGAGATCGGAATGGCGTTATATTTTTAAGTTGTTGTTGAAGTCAGGAGCCCGCCTGAAGAGAGGAATGACGTTTTATTTTCTAAGTTGTTGGTTGAAGTCAGGAGCCCGCCTAAAGAGAGGAATGGAGTTTTATTTTCTAAGTTGTTGTTGAAATCAAGAGCCCACCTGAAGAGAGGAATGGCGTTTTATTTTTAAGTTGTTGTTGAAGTCAGGAGCCCGCCTGAAGAGAGGAATGACGTTTTATTTTTCAGTCTTGAAGTTGGGAGCCCGCCCATATAACAGAGGAATACATTTTAGTCTTTACATTTCAAATTTTGAAGTTGGGAGCCCGCCCATATAACAGAGGAATACATTTCAGTCTTTACATTTCAAGTTTTGAAGTTGGGAGCCCGCCCATATAACAGAGGAATATATTTCAGTCTTTACGTTTCAAGTTTTGAAGTCGGGAGCCCGCCCATATAACAGAGGAATACATTGAAGTTTAAAGTCAGTAAAGCGGAGGGTTACAACAAAAATCCCCAGCAGAAATCAGAAGAAAGACCACAAGTCGAGCCAGAAGTAAAGAAACAGCGGAGGAAGCACAAATCGACAAGGCAACATCAGTCACAAGATCAAGTTTGGAAATAAATCTTTGTAAAGCATAGATTATAGCTTAGTCTAGCTTTTTCATTTTTTTCATGGTGTAATAAGGAGGTCAGTAGGCAGTATCAGCAGCAGCAGCAGCAGCAGTAACAACAAAACCGCAGCTTCATGGTAGTCCCAGCTACCAAAACTTTCTGAACTACACGCGACCTGATTCCCTTATAACCAGGGATATGCAGGTTGTCCAAAACCAGGACTCGGTTGCGCCTTTCCTTTTTATTTTCTTCCTCTTTTGAATAACGTATTATCAAAAATTAGTCGCATTGTTCACTTTATCTTTGCCCGAAAGCTCTTCGTGTTTTTAAGCAAAGAGGGGCAGCTGTGAACACCTAATTTTTGACAACATTTAAATTTTTATCACTTCTTTTATGTAAATATTTTAGGGGGGTTTAACCTACTATTATTTTAGCTTTATTACACTTTTTATTATAGGATAAAAATACAAAAAAAAAATTAAAAGGTGAATTATCAATATTAATATTTTTTTTTATTTTTTTTTTTATTTTTTTATAAAAAAAATCCGAAAATATTATTTTTTTAAAAAAAATAAATTTTCGGGAATGATTTAAAAAATAAGAAAAAGGGAAGTATTGAATAAAAAAAAAATATAAAAGTAAAAATAGGTGGAATTCTTTTTTTAAAAAAGTAAAAGAATGTAGAAAATTAAAAAAAATAAAAAGTTTTGTGGAAATTTTAAAAAATTAAAAAGTAAAAGAAGGTTGGAATTAAAAAATAAATATAAAGGTATCTGAAAATTTAAAAAATTTAAAGTAAATGAAAGTAGCATTTTTAAAAGAAAAAAGAAAAGAAAGTGGTTTGTTTTTTTAAAGAAAAGTTAAATAAAGTGAGATTCTCTTTTAAAAAATAAAATATGGGATTTTAAATAAGATAAAAGTAATTAAAGTTGGAATTTTAAAAATAAAAGTAAATAAATGTGGGATTTCTTTTTCTAAAAAATAAAAGCAATTTGTAAGTGAGATTTCTTTTAATTAAAAAATAAACAAATAATAAAAAAACAAATCTGAAAAATTTCGAAAATTTTGCTATAAATAAAAGAGAAAATTTAGGAAGAAGGGGGTTCAAAAAAAGAGGAAAAAAATAGAGGAGAAGAAAAGAAAGAAGGTGGCGGAGAGAGCGGTATACACTCGATATACACTCTGGATACCATGGATATACAGGGGCAGAATTCATTTTGGAGAGTTTTGGGAGTTGAAAAAGAATAGCAACTATTTCATTGCCTCGCTTAGGATCTGAAATAGATAGAACCTTTCTTATTTTTACTTCTGCTCTATACTTGGAGTCGTTTATAGGTTTGGATCTGTTTGTTTGAATCAAAATTCAATACCAGTTGGTTTGCTCAAGGTTGTGTTTGGGTGTTCTTTTTTTTGGTTTCTACTGGGTTCATACTATTCCTGGTTTGGTCGAGTTAAGCTCTGGGCTGTTGTTGATTTCTACCCGTTACTGCTGCTTGTTGTTTGTTGAATACCAGTTGACTACTTGCTGCTGACCTCTCCTTTTCTATTTGATTCGATTTCCAGGTACACATCTCAGGTTGTTTCAATGTATTGTCTCCTGTCGGAATAGCGAAAATGAAACTGAAGTTTTCTGCCGTAGATCTGTTGTCCTCATAGTTTCATTATGTTTTTATATAACTTATATAGTTTGGTTTGTTGTATGCTGTAATTAATTGGGGTGTATAACTGGACTGATTAAGTTGAATTATGTAGGCTGCTGAACTGTTGATTTATGGTTATTCTAGCTTTAGACTTAGTATGGTTAGTATTTATTTAGTTGAGCATTTCGCTTTTTAAATTTTAACAACCAAAAGCAGTTTGAAACTACAACCAAGTTGAAAGCAGGAGGCACTGACCACATCAAGTTCATTTCTAAGCCAAACGTGCTTCAGTAGTTGGAATTTTGACATAATGGTTAATATTAGTTCAGGGCTTAAACCATTTCTCATGAGTAAGTTTCTTTTATTTTGATTGGCATGTGAACTCAAATGGTTCTCCCAAATTAATATTGGTGTTTGAGTATAAGTCAGTGAAGCATTGGTCAAGTCTGTTAAGTTTTGGTCAATAAGTTGGTCAATTTGATTTAGGTAGCATAAGTTGAATCCATATGATAATCGTGTTCTCTATTTCAATAGCAGGTTCATTAATGCCAATTAGTAATATTAGTTCGGATCAACCTAAAAATAACCGGGTTTTCACGATCGTGTTTCCAGTAGCTAATACATAAGTATTCTGAGTCTTAAACTAGGATTCTAGGGATCACTATTTCATTAATTTCTAATAAGTAAATACAGCTTCTCCTTGATTCTTATTGTTAAGCACGTTTGAATAATCTGGATAATCTCAGTGAATAAATTAGGATTTCTTTTTTAAAGACGAATAAAGTAGAGAATCATAGTTGCTTTTAGGTTTGTCCTCTTAAAAACACATGAGATGGGCCTCGCCGATCAAAACAAAGGCATAAATTGTGGGGTCCTCTTAAATCGTTATAATGAATATATAGAATTCGGGATGGGCCGTTTAGCAAATTTCATGGCCTTCCCCAACATAATAATGCGTTAGTCACTTTAGGCGCGCTTTTAATAACATTACCTCCCTAAACTCGGGTGCACATTTACGTGAGCCAAATCCAAATCTCAACAGAGTCGAAATGTGTCAATAACCACGGGTGCATTGATGTGACGTGGTTCGAGATGTGTTTTCATGACGTTGCAATTCTCGTTAAAAATAATAATAACAATAAAAGCGGTAAAAAGTTTAAATTTGCACATAGGTTCAATATGAATTAAAATCAGATAAATAAGCCGAATATGACAGTTGAGCAACCGTGCTAGAACCACAAAACTCGGGAATGCCTAACACCTTCTCCCGGGTTAACAAAATTCCTTATCCAGATTTCTAGTTCGCGGACTGTAATATAGAGTTAATCTTTTCCTCGACTCGGGATTCAACCGGTGACTTGGGACACCATAAATCTCCCAAGTGGCGACTCTGAATTAAATAATAAATCCCGTTTTGATTGTCCTTTAATTGGAAAAACTCCTTTATATACCCCTTTCCGGGGTGTAGGTGAAAAAGGAGGTGTGACACCATGCTCTTTTATTGACACAAACACACGAACACTCTTAATTTTTTGAACTCACACTCACATTCAAAAAGCACTCTCTCTCTTGTTACTTGTACTGTTGCCTGTTTTCTTTCAAGTACTGCTACTGCTGTATTTTTCTCCTTTGAAACTGGTATGTCCTGATTAAGGTTTTCAGCAACCACAACAATGTGTTTATTTAATACCTTCACTTGTATGTCTGCCTATTGCTTATGTTTAGTTCGTAATTTACTTTAGCATGCTGTAATTTCCTTCCTATTATGAATCCCAAACCCCTTACTCTAATGTGTTTGATGCTAATGGTTTGTTTGAGGCATGACAGTATTAAGTATTATTGTCTATGGCTCAAACTTGATTCCCCTGGAATCATAACCTCCATGTTACTATCATATGTTGTGTATTCTTGTTGATTTGTAAGCATAACAACACTCTATATTGTTGTGCATGCCCAGAATTAGCTAAATGTCTAAGCAAATGGACTCTTTACAACTTCCCTATTCCCCTGAACCCCTTTTGTGTACTTGTTTGTAGATGTTTCCCTCTCCTTCACCCCTTTATAACTCTGTTCCTCACTTGCACTCTCTCTTAGACTTTAAGTTATGCCCCTCTTGTGAGCCTTGCCTTGGGACCCCTTGAGCTCCCTCTGAACTTGAACACTTAGGTCTGGCCCTTCCACACTGCACTTATCCCCATTCTGATAATGCAATTTGGGTCTGAGCATTGCCCGGAGTCCCATTGAGGCTCTTAGGAAACTTTGACACACTCAGATTGGAGAAAGGCTTTGGATCAATGGTCTTTGAGTTGGGTCTATCATGTAACTCAGAGAGGAAGTCAGAATCAGGCTTCCTCTAGTTGCACTTTTTCTACTTTTCCTGATGTAATTTTATTTATTCTGGTTTGTAATAATTTATAATAAACATTTAGGGCTGGTTAGTGAAAAAGGGTGGGTAACTATGTATGAAAAGTGTAGAAATCATGACTATATGACTACTATATTCCTGCATATTCAACCTCATACAGAAACCATGTCTATAGGATTCTGCATATTCAAACTTCACTTAGAAATTATGTCTATAGGATTCTGCATATTTAACTTCACTTAGAAATCATGTCTATAAGGCTTCTACATTTTGTCGCTACGTCTACAAGGTTTTAAAATCAGTAACGTCTAGAAAGCATACCTATAGGAGTTTCTAATGAAAAATCTGATTCACCTCACTCAGTGTTAGATATAAAACCAGTAGTAATGGCCGCTATCGTTTGCAGAACTTGTAATCAATTCATTTAAATTCTGCCTCTCTCTTTTAATAATTTGAGTCCCTCACTTAGCAAGTTTAACGAGTATTCATTCAAACAGTTCATTTCGAGCCTTATTGTTTCATTGCTTTTTGAATCCAGTAGATACCATGCTTATAAGATCCTTGTCAAACACTTAAGCAAACCCTAGGGTAATAAATATAAACTGAATCTGCTTCTGTTAATAATTACAACCAGCAGGCAGACCTGATTCGGACTTCTTATCTGAGTTATATGATAAGCTGAAACTGTCTCAACAATTTCCTCTCACTCGTCTTTAATACCTTTTAAATTAGACCTAAACAGTATGTGTAAGTCATGCTAATTATGTGCTTCTTTGTTTAAGGAGGTATATCTGAGCCTCTACTTGTTATATGCTTTCCCCAATTTGCAATACATGTTTTGTATGTCACCTTAGAGTTTTTTCCTTTCAAACTACAAATAAGCCTAATATCCCTCCCTTTTAGGATTAGTAATCCTAAATGCCTCCGGGACTGATAGGATTAGGACGGGTAATAGCATGAAATAAGTAAACAAGACCAATCCACGCTTTAAATACCTTAACGGGGTGGGAAGGGTAGATATGGATATGATGACCACACGATAATGTCACGCATAACCCCTCATTGAGGAGTGATTACCGGACATTGTGTGAGGTGATCCATATTGTTAATAAACCTAGGACCCCTTTCCCTTATTTCTTTATTTCTTTTATCATTCCAATTCCTTTTAAAAAAATCAGCTTTCTTTACTCTTCCAAACTTTGTTTATTTGCAAACCATTATATGAAACCCCCTCTTATTTGAGCCCTATTTGTCTGCATGTTAATTGCACTCCAAATTCACAATAATTGTCTGGCCGGGAACCACACTAGTGGATTCTGAGGGGTGCCTAACACCTTCCCCTTGGAATAATTTTAAGCCCTTACCCTAATCTCTGGTTATTCAAAATTAAACTCTTTTGGTGTCCTAATGCACCATAATCATTAGGTGGCGACTCTTCAAATGCAAACCCAGTTCCCAAAAGGAATAAGTTGTCCCTCCAAATATCATAAACCCAATTTTGCGAGAAAAAGGGGGCACGACACACACAACATGATAGAAAAGAGAAGCCAGAGGAACACAATATTGTACATGCAAAGAAAGGGAAGTTGTTTCATTAATGTTTACATTGGACTGAGCAAGTCAGGAGCAGTAATGATTAAGTTCAACATGCCATCACCAAAACGAGAAAACAAAAGTAAAACAATAGCCACAGGATGTTGGAGCAAAAATAACTTGACACTAAGAGGATCTTATAGGACACTAGAGGAAGGAGGCTTGGAGGAAGAGACAACAATGGTTTTGAGAACCAGGTCCAGCCAAGCATTTACAGACAGTTGCTCTTCAATTAATTGAGCCCGAAGTCTATCATTTTCTTTTGTCAGTCGGGCAACCTACTCATGTACAGAATCAGGTCCTTTAGCTGCTTGACTGAGCTGAGTTTCCAGTATGGCATTTCGAGCCCTCAGCCTTCTTATTTCCTCAGAGGCTACATTTTGAGCGTTGATCAGCTGAGAAATGGTCGAGATGCTTACACCAACCTTTTCTATACATTCACATTCTTCTAGAGTGGTCTTAGAGAAGGTCTGCTTGTGTGTGCCCACTCTGGGATTTCCCAAGGGGACCTTATAGAATCTGAATACCTGAGTGGGGAGAAAGCCATAAGGTAACCCATGATTTCCACCCTTAAAGTTTGCCACCTTCTGCATATGATCTATCATGGTTGCTGACAGATTGATTGGCACAAACTCATCAAGCTCTTCCATCAGGACCAAATCTGATTTTGTAGCAATGGAGCACCTCTCAGAGCTGGGAAAGAGTACTTTATTAACTACTTCGAAGAGAAGCTGGTATTCAGGAAGCAATACCTTCTTATGGACCTGTTCCCCCTGTTGAATAGCTTGCTCTTTCATAAGGGCTCTCCCAAAGTTTATTCCACAGACACCCTTAACTGAGAACACACCTTCACACAAAATTCTGAGAATCTTTTCCAACGTTGAAGCGTCGAGTACAATGTCCACTCCATTTACAAGTGCACAGATGTGATCCTCCTCAACTGTGAAAAGAGATGTGTAGAAGGTTTGTACTGCATCCTCGTACACCAGAGGCATTCTCCATTCAAAAAAGTGTTCCTATTGTTGAAATTCCACAATCTCTAGAATTTGTTTCATGCCTGCCATCTCCGAGATTGCTGGATCAAAAGTGCGACCCCACAACACCTTTTGAGTTCTTAATTTCTGCTGCCACATAACACCATCACAGGTCATGGACCTTGTTGAACCAGGTTCCTTTACAGTAGTTTCCCCTTTTTGTTTGCTAGACCCCTCAACAGACTTTCCTTTCCAAATTGCCATCACCACTATATTGTCTTCAGACACTGTTAGCTTAGTTTGACTCCGTTTGGACTTGCTACTGTTCTTCATGAATGACCCTTTCAGTTCTTCAACAGTTCCCTCAACTATCATGTATTTTTGTACTAAGGAACCAGGTTCCCTGGAAGCATCCATGTCTATTCGGTTTACTGACACACTCTTGATGAAATCCTTTGGATTCATTTTCCTTTTTTTCCTTGTCTTTACACTCCTCTTGCTTTTCTGTAGTGAAGATTCAAGGTTTTCTTCTTGCAGTGACCTGGTGATGGGAGATTTGGAGGAAGACTCTAAGAGCTTGGAGTGAACAAGAAGTTTAGAAGTGAGTTTTCATGGAATAGAATCAGGTTCATCAGAAGGCTTTTCTGAGAATATCTCATGAGCTAAGGACTCGAGGAGTGTTGTGGTTCTTACATCTTCTAGTAACGGAATTTCTTCCCCCTAGTACTCAGACGAGAGATATTCTCCTTCATTCATCAATCTATCAGCAGCTATAGCCATGATGCTATAAGCTGCTTCCTTTTCTGGTGACTCCTTAAGAGTCGTTGAGTCCAACATGGAGGAGTTCAGATACTGATCAGGATCATCCTTAGGGGCTTCTGACACTTGAGGAATAAAACTTCCTGTGTGGTCTTTGATGAGATCGTAGGATTTACTAGTCATAGGATTCCCAAAATAATGGTAGACAGGATTTATCAGAAATGGGAAAACTGTAGGAGTAGAGGAGGAACCAAGAGTGGTTAAGGTGGTAGAAGACGTGAAATAGTGGTGTTTTGGGAATGGTTTTAAAGAAGATAGTGAAGTGGGAGTGGTGTAATGGTGGGAGAGTGAGATGATTGTTCGATCGCCATTAGATGAGTGCTTGATAGATGAGAAAAGATAAAGAGAGAAGGATGAGGAGGGGATTCTAGCTACACAAAAGAGATGAAGGTTCATGACTTGTCGTAAGGGAGAAAGAAAGTTTTATTGGAGGAAACAAATGATGAGTGGAGAGCCAAACAGGTTTTGAAAAATTCTGAAATCGGCGGCAGGTTTGTGGGAAAGTGTTACCGTTCAGAGGGGATGAAAGGATGTGACGGATAAGACATGACACATAGACGTTGAACAATCGGATGATATGGCAGATGAATTAGTTTTGTAAGATTTTTGTTTGGTGATGACATGCAGAATTTAAGCACATTACTACTAACATGAGGTACAGGAACCTGATGCCAGAATAATTTTTTTGAAACGGGTTTTAGCAGCTGTCGCGCCTCTTTTTCTCGCGAAATTGTGTTTATGACATTTGGGAGGACAACTTATTCCCTTTTGGGAATTTGGGTTTGGATTGAAGAATCGCCACCTAATGATTAAGGTGCATTAGGACACCAAGAAGGTTTGATTTGAGTAACCAGAGATTGGGGTAAGGGCTTGAAATTATCCCAAGGGGAAAGTGTTAGGCACCCCTCAGGATCCACTAGTGTGGTTCCCGGCCAGACTATTGTTGTGAATTTAGGTGCAAATAACATGTAGGCAAATAAAACTTCAAATAAGAGGGGATTTTCACATAATGGTTACAAACAAAATTGGAAAGAATTAAAAGGAAGCTGATTTTCTTAAGAGAAATAGTTTAGAAGAAACAAAGAAAAAAAGGGAAGGGGGGGGTCCTATGTTTATTAATAATATGGATCACCTCACACAACATCCGGTAATAACTCCTCAGTGAGGGGCTACACGAGACGTTATCGCGTGGTCATCATATCCAAATCTACCCTTTCCCACCCCGTTAAGGTATTAAAGCACGGAATGGTCTCGTTTACTTATTAAACGCTATTACCCGTCCCAATCCTATCAGTCCCGGAGGCATTTAGGACTACTAATCCTAAGGGGAGGGATATTAGGCTTATTTGTAGTTTCAAAGGCAAAATTCTAAGGCGACATACAAAAACATATATAGCAAGTTGGGGGAAAGCACATAACAAATAAAAGGCTCAGATATAACTTCCTAAACAAAGAAAGCACATAATTAGCATGACATTCACACACTGTTTATGGTCTGATTAAAGGTTGAGGCAGACTGATTTATTACATAATTCAGATAAGAAGCCCGAATCAGGCCTGCCTGTTGGTTGTAGTTAATAGCACAAATTTAGTTTATAACTTCGACCTAAGGCTTTCCTAAGAGTCGGACAAGGTTCCTATATGCATGGCATCTATTGAATTCAGAAAGCAATAATAAACTGAATACGTATTGATTAAAAAAGGTAGTCAGATTATTAAAAGAAAGGCAAGTTTTAACGAATGTTATAAATTCTGCAACTGATGGTACCTGTTATTACTGGTTTTAGCTCTAGACGTGAATGAAGCAATTTAGATTCGATTAGGAAGTCTTATAGACATACTTTCTACGCGTAGTTGATTTTGAACCTTGTAGACATGATATAAAAATGCACAAGACTCAATTTAAACCTATGAACTTGATATCTAGATGCTGAATTTTGTTTAAAACCTATGGTCATGATATCTAGGTGCAATTGAATGTGCGAATTAGACAATCCTGTAGGCATGATTTCTATATGAATATAGTAGTCCTATGATCATGATTTCTATATGAATGTAGCATATACAGAATTCAGAAGGAGCCATAGGCATGATTTCTATATGCATTTGCATGTGCATATTTCCAAACACCTATAGGCATGATTTCTGTATGCATATTCAAAATTCCTATAGACATGGTATCTACCCTTTTTTGGCATACATAGTTACCCGCCCCTTTTTCACTAACCATCCCCAAGAGTTTATTACAAATTATTACAGCCCAGAATAAAGTAGAAAATACATTAGAAAATATAAATAAAAGTACAACCAAAGGAGAGCCTGATTCAGACTTTATGTCTGAAATATGAGGTAAACCAACTCCAAGGGGATCATGATCCAAAGCCTTTCTCCCATTTGAGTGTGTCAAAGTTCCCTAAAAGCCTCAAAGGGACTCCGGGCAATGCTCACACCCAAATGTATAATCAGATTAGGACAAATGCAGTGTGGAAGGGCCAGCCCTCTAGTGTCCAAGTTCAGAGGGAACTCAAAGGTTCCCAAGGCAAGGCTCACAAAAGGGGGGCAGAACTTAAAGACTAATAAAGTGTGCAAGTGCAGAATAGACTACTAAAGGGGAAAAAGAAAGGGAAACAACTACTAATAAACACACATAGGGAGTTCAGGGGGGTAGGGAAATTGTGAAGAGCCTATTGTTTAGGCTAGGACAGGCATCAAGCATGCTCAACAATGGAGGATGCTAGCATACTCTCTAACCTTTCAGAACACACTATTTAGAGGCTAGGATCCCAAGGGATCGAGTTTGATTCATGGACAATAACTTGTAGTATTGCCATGCCTCAAACCATAGCTTAAACACATAGGGCAGGGGTTTGGGATTCATAATAGAACAGGCAGAAAGAGATCAGTAGTGTTGAAACACACAAAAGTAGTAAACAGACAGGGATACAAAAGCAGTAAATAAACACATTGTTGTGATGCTAAAAGCTTAAATCAGGACATACCAGTTTTCAAAGAAGCAAGAAAAGTAAGCAGTAGGTCTTGTAAACAAGCCACAGTACAAGCAACAAGAAAGAATATTTTCTTTCGAGTGTAAGTGTAAGTTCCGAAAGACTATGAGTGATCCATGTTTGTGTCAATGAAAAAGCAGATATTTATAGTGTGAAAACGGGCAGAAAATAAGGTAAGAAAATAAACATGTACCAATTAAGATCAATCATTAGAAGACTTCCTTTAATTAAGGAGTTCAAACTTAAACGGTAATGAGCAAAAAAATTATTTAAGGAAAGAGATCAAGTAAGCATCTTGTGTAAATTAGGCAATTAAGGGTAAATACATAAGAGTTCAATTAAGGGAAGAAATTTTCAAATACACGGTTACACAAATAAGGTAAGAATCAATCAGTAGAAGTAAATCAAGGAGTCAGAGATTTGAAATTACTGGTTCACGAATAAACCAAGTCAGAAAGGCTAAGGAAAGTTTTCGACTCAAACCAAGAAACAGGAAATTAGCAAAACAAGGAAAAAAATCAATCAGACTTACACAAAAGGAAGTCTGAAATCAATCAAAAAATTGAAAGTCATTTTAGAGGGAAGTTCTGCACATATAAAGAGTACACAAGTATTAGGCATCCGGGGCTGATTTTAGGACAAAGAAAGGTGTCATGCAATTGCAAAATCAGTGAACTATAGGAGCATGGTAGTCACATAGTAACACAGCAAGAGAGAGAGTATCAAATAACATGCAGAGGGTCTAGTAGAAAGACCTTAGAAGAGTTAGCAGGGAACCAAAATCATATAAAGAAACAAAGGTCAAAACAAAGATTTCGAAGCTCAATCGAGCAGTAGATGAAACAACATCAGAAACTCGACTAGGTCCAAAGAAGTTTAGGGTTTTGAAATCGAACAAGTTCAGAGATGAAGAACAAGCAAATCACACAGCAAATGGTCTCAAAACTCGAATGAATCCCTAAATTTTAGGGTTTTACCATCAATCGAGTGTAGAGATGAAAGGACGAGTAAATCAGGCAGCAATTCTAATGAAATAAGTTCAGAAATCCCAAAAGGGAACTAAGACTCTTAGTAAGCGTATTCCAGTAGAAGAACATAAGAAACACAGTAGGGAAGAAACATAAGAAACATGGTAGAAGAATCAACATAAGAAACACAGTATAAGAAACACAATATAAGAAACACAGAAGAACATAAGAACCACAGTAGAAAAACCGACATAAGAAACACAGTATAAGAAACACAGAAGAACATAAGAAACACAGTAGAAAAACCAACATAAGAAACACAGTAGAACATGCTAAATATCACAAAAACTTCTAAACAACTCAACAAAACCCTAGATCAGAAAAGACAAAAGTTTTGAAAGTAGAGTTTTGAAAGAAACTTTGAGAAAACGTTTGAAAGGTTAGGGTAAGCACAGATCTACAACGGATCTAAAAGAATCAGAAAAACCTCGAAGGTTAGGGTTTCAGAAGAAACCTAGAGGGTGAGAAAGGCTTGGAAATCATCGATCTAAGCAGGAGAGGTCGAGATCAAGCTCGAATAACCATAGCTGGCCGGAACAAGGTCGAAAATGGCCAGAGATAGCCATAGCACTGAAAGCATCCAAGGTCTAAACCAAGCTTCTTCATGGTCAGGCCTTGAAACTATAGTAACCAGGCATGTAGGAGTTATAGGAGGCCGATATAGGGCTTCAATGGCCTTGGAAGCCATGGATTCCGGCGATTTTAGGGTGGAAGCGTAGGGAGGCGGCTAGAGTTTGAGAGGGGAGTTGAGAGAGAATTGAGATAGGAGGGAGTTTGAAGGTGGCTACTGGTTTCAAATGACTAGGGTTTGGGGGGTAGGTCGGGATTAATTTAGGAAAGGTTAAATGGTGGTCGTTGATCATTTTGATCAACGACCTGGATTGAATGGGGATCCAGGCGGGTTATTCAAACGGGTTGTGGGTCGGGTAGATTTAGGATTTGGGTTGGGCAATTAGGTTTGAGATTGGGTTTAATTAGGGGTTCAAATCTGGCCAAAATTGAAATACA
This sequence comes from Nicotiana tabacum, assembly GCF_000715075.1. Lineage (NCBI taxonomy): Eukaryota > Viridiplantae > Streptophyta > Magnoliopsida > Solanales > Solanaceae > Nicotiana > Nicotiana tabacum. The sequence continues at coordinate 16,444,761 of NC_134085.1, forward strand.
AATGGGCTATCATTTAAATAGCCATTTTCCCTTATAAATTTTATAAAAAATAGTAAAATGATTTCCAAATATAAATTAAAAATACTAAAATGATTAACAATACATAATTATCAAATTAAAAATACTGAAGTTAATTTTATAAATATAAATATAATTAAATGTTAAAAGAGGCCAATATTGCAATTATATGAAATTTAGATTTAAAATGACAAATAAATTTGTAAAAATATACAAAAAATTATGTTAGCTATATTTTAGTATAAATATAAGAATCCAATAAATGAATCACCAAAATGATAATATTGGGAATAATTATTGGGTTTTTCTTGCTAAAATAGGGTAATAAATTAATTTAAAAATCTTTAAAAATTAAAAGAAAAATATTAAAACCTTGGGACATACTTACATATGCATATAAATGCTATTTTGAAAGTATTTTGCATATAAAAAATAAACAAGGAAAAATTGAGTATCAACAGCAGCTGATCCTTCCTATTGTCAGGAACAAGGCATTTTCTTCTAGTTTGTGGTTCCTGGTGAGTTTTGTTTTAGGAGGACCTGGTTCGACACCTATTCTCAAGGTAGAAAGCAGAATTCATTCCTTTTGCCCAGAATTTCTTGGTGATTTCATAGGCGATGAGCACCATCCATGCAGCATTTTCCAGTTCCGTTCTTTCCTTCAGCTACGCCATTTTGCTGTGGAGTCCTTGGTGTTGAGAAATTGTGCGTGATCCCTTCTCCCCCTCCTTCATCATTTTTGTGAACTCATGTCCAAGTGACACTTGAGTTTGGAAGACCGTTGACCTGGTCTCGGAGGTGAGAAGTTTGCATATACCAATCCTTCATGCCATGGTTGCGACTTCACTCATCTCATACCGCCAGCTTGTGGAGATTAATGACTAACAGGAGTGACTGTTCTTATTTCCTTTGTTCACTGAGACCACTTGGTGAGTTATCAGATTGGTGACTCGACTCTTTAGGCCATTCACATAGTGCACATTCCCACTTGAGTGCCAAAAGAACTTATCTACCTTTTTATTCATTTGAGAATGTAACCTTTACTTCCTTCTTAAGGATACATTCCCTTCCTGCAGGGCTATTAGTGAGAAGAGATTCATGTTGTTTTAGCTGCGTGCTTTATTTATCCATTGTCTACAATCCATAACATCTCGCTTCCTCTCACTGTTACCTGCTCATGCAAATCAAGGGTTAGATTTAGGAACCCAAACTAGTTTGGGTCCCTTGTTATAATAAAAAGGATGAATGAGGGATTTCCTAGTCCATGCAGGAAACATCCACTTTTTGTGTGTAGTACCTGGTCCCCCTTTTGTTGTCACTCCATCAGAAAACACTTTGTTTTTCTGGGCAGACTGAACCCTGGCCTGGCAATTTTCCATAAAATGCCCATTGTTCTCACAATGGGTAGATAGCCAGTTATCAGGTACAGTGACATACTTGTTGTGCGGGTTATAGGGAGTTTTCTCCCTTTGGAACCCGATGCCCTACTTGTTCCCACTGTTGTTGATATTCATGGCAGTGACAACATCTAAGGACCGGGTCCATTTCAGAGATTTCTCAATTTCTTACTTTCTCCAATTCAACTTGGAGTTGCTGATTCCTCTCGAGTTCGCTGCAAAGACTGGTTTTAACAACGGTTAACTCCTTTCAAGCATGATGTGCATCTCACTAGCTACTTCATTCCCTTTCCCAAGACTTACATTCCTATGTTCTCTATTGAGGCCTTCAATGGTTTCCTCTAGATCAGTGCATATTACTAACAGGTCATCCCTTTCCTCTTCAGTAGATGCAACTTTATCTTCTAAGGTGTGTTTCTCATTGTTAAGGCCCTCTATAGTTTCTTTTAGATCAACTACTGCTACTATCAGATTGTCTCTCTCATTCTCTACACTGGCTATCTTTTTTTTCAAGGCTTCCTTTTCTTTTTCAAGATTTGCTATGGTCTCATTTAAGTCCACTACACAGACCACTAGGTCATCTCTATATTGCTATGCCTCTCCTAGTTCTATGGTCAGGATCTCCTTGTCGTTTACAAGGCTATAATAGGCATCAATTAGGACATTAGATAAAGACCTTAGCTTTTTAGAAAAGTAGGATTTTAAATTTCTCTGAACATCCCTGAAGTTTACCTCATCGTCTTCATATTCTTCATCATCACTATCTGACTGAGCCTTTAGTGCGAACAGTGAATCGTACTTTGTTGCTTTAGTTTCCACTGCTATCATGGAATTGTTTTCTGCATCTGATTCCCTTTCGGATTCACTCAAGGAGTCTCCCCAAGCAGCAAAAGCCTGCTTAATAATATTGTCTGCAACGCTTTTTTGATTGAACCTTTTATCTGGAACCAGGTTCCTTTTGCCTGCTTTGTCAGGATTTTGCTTGTATTGCTCCTATTTCGTGAGTGGGTAGTCTTTGATAAAATGCCCTGACTTTCCACATCCGTGACAGAGATTGTTGTACCTTGTTTTACTTGAACTACCCCACTTTGGTATACCACCATTTCTTCGAACCATTTTTTGAAATCTCTTAGTAAGATAGGCCATGTCACTATCTTCATCACTTGAATCACTCCTTTCAGCCTTAAGCACCAGGTTCTTTTCTTTCTTAGGCTCTCTTCTTTCATTGTCTTTCTTTCTTTTCATCTCGTATGTTTTCAGATTGCCAGTCAACTCATCCATGGTCAGAGTCTGTAGATCTTTAGCTTTCGTGATGGCATTTACCTTACTTTCCCAAGACCTAGGTAGAACACTGAGAATTTTCCTTACAAGCTTGTTTCTGGGAATGACATCTCCAAGTGAGTGAAGCTCATTTATGATGGAAGTGAATCTGGTGTGCATATCTTGTATGGACTCATCATCCTTCATCCTGAAGAGCTCGTATTCAGTGGTGAGCATGTCGATCTTGGATTATTTGACTTGAGTGGTTCCTTTGTGTGCAGTTTGTAAGGCTTCCCATATTTCTTTGGCAGTATCACAAGTTGATACTCTGTTGTACTCATCAGGTCCTATGCCACACATCAAGATTTTCTTGGCACGATAGTTCTTTTCTACAGCTTTCCTGTGAATGTCGATGTACTCTCTTCTAACTTTGGGAAACAATGGTCCTATTTCTTCAAGTTTCTTCATAGGAATATGTGGACCATCACAAATGATGTCCCACAGCTCTGAATCTTCAGCCATTATGAAATCATGCATCGGAGTCTTCTACCAGCCGTAGTACTGACCATTCAATCTGGGAGGTCTATAGGTTGATTGTCCTTCTTCAAAGTTTGGTGGAGCAGCCATTTAGGATCCTTCCTAGGTGTTAGCCTGATAGGAGGAACCTGCTCTGATACCAATTGATAGCTTATGTGAGTCCACTAAACTAAAGAGTACCTGGTCCTCTATGAGACTGATACGTAGAATGCAGTAAAGACTGAATGTAAAGAAGGCAAGAGATTTTCTACGTGGAAAAATCCCACACAATGGGATCAAAAACCCATTACCTACTCTTGTAGGCTTTTAACTCAACTAACTTGTAATACAACCCACTTTGTAAATACCCTATTGCAAAGACTTCAAACTAACTTGTGATGCAACCACCACAAGCCACTCTCTAACTCTCCTAGTTACAGAGAATTTAACTTATGACTATTCCTAGTCACAATATAAACTCTAAAGTTTACGAATTTGGTTTGTTCCTAAGACAGTTCTTCTAAAAATGAAAACTAGGAATTATAATGTGGAACAATTAACAAGATTACAACTCAACTATGGATGTACATAAAACTCGTTTAGAAACTCATCCTTAGTGAAGTTGTCTTCTTGTTCTTGACACATCAGTGACTTCAATGCCAGATGAATGCTTCTTCTGCTTGAGAGAATATCACTGAATGCACGATTGAAGTGTGTCTTGCACCAGGTTGTTTTATCATGAAAGATATCACAATAGATAGTGATGTCAACTCTTGGTGTACTTCTTCTCAGTGAGAAGTGACTGTTGCACTGTCTGCACAACCACTTCTGGGCAGTTGCGTTCCAGCTGGACTTTGTGCTTCTGTCAGGACATACCAACAGACCAGGTCCTAATACTTCTGTCATGACATTCAAACGGACCAGGTCCTAGTTGTGTTCCTCATTATGTAACAGTTGCCAGATGGTCACTTTCTTCTGCTGCATTCCGGCTGTGCACTTGACTTGTACTTTAGTCAGAGAACCCTAAGGGAGCAGGTCCATGTTATGTTTCTCTTTATATTAATTGCGTACAGTCACTGACTTGTGCTTTTGTCGGGGAGAAGGGACCAGGTCATCAGGTCCCTGTTGTGTTCCTCCATGTGGTCGTCCATCCATTTGCTGATGTTCAGGCTTCGACAAGTTCATATGAGATGTGTATCCTGTGGAGCAGGTTCTCTATCTGGTTCTTCACGACAAGTTTGTTAGATCATCAAAACATAAGAAGCATAAGGTCAAGTAAAAACCCATCAAGGTAAGATTTTCGAACTTAATACTCGTATCTATGATGAATTTCAGTTGATTAAACATGGAAATTGAAGAGATTAGGGGTGAAGAATTGAGAAATTAGGGCTTGAAATTTGAGAGTTAAAATTGGGGATTTGAGGGACCATTTGAGGTCCGATTTTGATAATTTTGGTATGTATAGACTCGTGAGAGGATAAGGAAATCAAGGGGATTATTGTTGAGGTAAGATTTTTGAACTTAATACTCGTATCTATGATGAATTTCAGTTGATTAAACATGAAAATTGAAGAGATTAGGGGTGAAAATTGGGAAATTAGGGCTTGAAATTGGAGAGTTAAAATTTGGGATTTGAGGGACCATTTGAGGTCCGATTTTGATAATTTTTGTATGTATAGACTCATGAGAGGATAAGGATTCTAGTGTTGTAATATTTATCAGATTCCGAGACATGGGCCAGGGGGTCGGGTTTGACCAATTTCGGAATTTTTAGTCTAATTTGATAATTTTCGCGTGGGCTGTGTCCCTTTGGCTTGTATTGATGTTATGATTTTGATTTTGGATAGATTCGGGACAATTTGAGGCTAAGTTTATAGGCAAGAGCATTGTGGAGTAGATTTTTGTTCGGTTCGAGGTAAGTAATGATTGTAAATGTTGTCTTGAGGGTATAAAACCCCGGATTTCACTTCGTTTCACTATATTGAGGTGACACACACGCTAGATGACGAGTGTGAGGGCGTGCACCATTAGGGATTTTGACTTGGTCCGTCCCGTAACGACTCTTAAGTTACATATTTGACTGAAAACTATTTGATACACTTGTGGTTTGGAAAATATTACTATGTTTTGGGCTGAATGCCATATTTGGGACTCGTGCCAAGTTGTTTGGACCCTTAGGGGCTTTTCCTTATTATTCCCTCACTGTTTTGACTTAAGATTGGTACTTAATCATGTTATGTTCTTATTGATTTCATAACTCAGAATTTATTACTCCTTTGATACATAAAAATGATATCTTGGGCTGAGCACCCTATTTTACTAATAGCCTGAGTGGCTTGTGAGGTTGATGTCTGAGAAAGGTCGGGGGACTAATTGTGATGTCGATGACTGAGAGAGAGGCCGAGGGCCTAGTTGTGAGGAATATATATTTATGGATCGGGCTCCATGCCGCAGCAATATATATATATAGAGAGAGAGAGAGAGAGTGTGTGTATGTATGTGGATCGGGCTGCACGTCGCAGTGATATATGGATCGGGTTGCTCGCTGCAGCGAGATGTTGGATTGGGCTGCACACCACAACGATATAGCGCTTGGGCTATAGGAGCCCCTCCGGAGTCTACACACCCCTAGTGATCGCATTCGACTATATACTTATGGATCGGGCTGCACGCCGCAACAGTTATTATAAGGTACCAATTGAGCGTAGTGCTGAGTGTGAGTGTTGATTGATGAGAGTTGATTCTCGAGTGACTGAGAGGCTTGCCCGAGAGGCTATATATATTCATGAGTGATGCTTTGCCCGAGAGGCTTGTTTTTATGAAATTACTATTTTCACTCCTCCTTATACTGAGCCTTTGTTGAAAATGTTGAACAAATGCTTTTAAACAACTTTCATTGAAATTGGAGTTTTTACGAGATGTTTAAAATTTAATCACTGATTTGGCTTTGTTATTTCCACTGCGATTTTTATGTTAGGAGATGTATATGAGTGACCGAGAGGTTTTCCCTGGGGCTGTTTATGATATTTGTTTTGCCCGAGGGGCCGATTATGATCTTCATCACTTTTACTATAAACTATATTGAACCTCTATTGAAACTGTTGGAAAGCATCTTCGAATGATTTTTACCAAAATATGGATTTCAAATGAGATGATTTGACCCATATTCTGATTTGAAAGCTTGTTGTTCTTACTGAGTTTATCATGAGGTGGATTTATCGTTTCCTACTGCTCAGTATTTATTTACTTTTATTACTTACTGAGTTGGCGTACTCACATTACTCCCTATACCTTGTGTGCAGATTCAAGTATTTCTGAGCTTAGTGGCAGGTTCATCGGAGTTAGCAAGATAGCTATCTGGCGATCGCAACCCTGCTTTTCTCCCTCTTTATTCTCCCTTAGTGTATTTTGTGATTTTCCCGACCATGTTGGACTTGATGTTGTCAGACAGTTGTAGTAGATGCTCATGACTAGTGGTACCCCAATGTAGGGCTTTCTTTATGCACTGTTGTTTTGTTTTAAACACTTTATAAAGGTTTATCGTTAAGTAGCTTTGATTTTTATCCTAAGAATGAAAATATTGATTGGTTTTGGGATTTTGTCGGCTTTGACTAGTTCCATGATAGGGTCCATCACGACCGGGTTGGTTTTGGGGTCGTGACAAGAGCGCTCATGATCAGTAGAGAATACTTGGGCGAAATTATAGAAGATATAACGGGAAGGATTTCGACAATTAGGGAAATCATAACTCTAGACCTCCTTAATCTTGTCTCTAACCCTTAGTATCTTAAGTTATTAATTTACTATTTTAAATTTGTTTATCGTGAAAATGGTAACAACAATTAAATTTATAAATGGGATTCTAAAAATACGTGATCTATTCCTGAGCTGGTTGTTAGAGCAGTTGATGCTAAAAATGTTGATTGTAGCGATAAAATGGGGGCTAAGACGAAGTAGTGAGCAAACCGAAGGGGCCTGCTGGCTGGATGTAGAGTAGGTCAATGGAGGCCTCGGGGCCGAGTCTTGAGCCGAGATCGAATTATCAGGGACATTCGAGGATGGGATAACAAGTAAAGATACAATTAATTAAGGCTCTCTATGGCCAATGTTGAGCTATATGGCGAAGACCAAGTAAGAAAACAATAAATGCGAAGTGGCCTAAGGCCTATAAGAACAAATGACTTAGAAGAAAAGGGAGAGAGAGACAAAATTATTGCCTTAGTGGAGAAGTGGAGCAACATCAACACTTTGCAAGGTGGGCCGAGTCCCCTTTATATAGGAGGGGAGTCTCGGCTACAAGTATGTGGGGGATAAGTACAAAATATGGTGATGGGATGGGTTGATATGATGCTACAACATAGGCTCTAAATAGGCCAGGTTTGTCAGATATAGCCGTGTGCCTAGAGGGTTTCCCCCTCTCGTCCTAGCCTCGTTACTTGTTTCCTTTGAGTCGAGCCTTGGCGAGTCCCGAGGTCGAGAGCTCGGTCGCGACCTCCTGCCTTCGAAGTCCCGAGGCATGCTTCCGGAATGTCTTGACAACGGGAAATCAAGTCTTCTAATTTCACCGCGTACATATAGTCTCCGCATTTCCCATATCGAAGAGACGGGAAAGGATTTTGACATTTGACCCCTTGAGCTTCTTTCGGCGATGCCATATCGATGACGCGACCCCCAGTTCATGCTTTTCAATGTCATCCATTGAGCTCTTGACTCTCGTTCTTCAAGGTAAAGGTACCGCCGCAGTTTCATTTTTCCACGGATGTATTAACTGCGCCCGTCGGTCATCCTTCCATAGCCTAGATGACTTTGTCATAATTCCCTATAGATGGGGGTGCCTTGACTTGGTCTTCACCATCTCAAAGTTTTCGTTGGCTTGCTTGTCTTTTCTTTTCTTATCTCCTTCTTTCGCCCCTGAACATCATGCCTAGGCTTATGATCTCAAACCTGTTTGGAGGAGCTTCCTTGGACTGTCTTGTGGCCTTCCACCAGAGCTTCCTTTTGCCGAACGAAGACGTGCCATCTTGCTACTGCTGTGGTCTTTGGTATGCTTGCCTTTGCTGCTACTACTGGGTCGAGGCGATGATAGATGGGGAGTTGATCCCTCCCTTATGTAGACAATTGTTCGGATTATCCACTGCTGCCCAAAAGGGGGCTCGGACTATACACCGCTGCTCACCTTTATACCCCGGCTTGATGTGGTGCTCTACTTTGAGTTGGGGGCTTGCACGGCTGGACGTTCCAAGAAGTGGATCCAAAGTAGTCGTGCAAGAAGGATCGAGGAGGTCTATGGCGCTTTGGAGAGCTATGGCGTTTTTCCATACCTCCCTGTCACCCACCTTGTCCCTTGGGGATATCAGTGTGGAATGTTGGGGTGAAACTTCTGAGGAGTCATTCCCGTAGAGGCCCGTTGTGGACTTTTGGATGTGGATTAGCCTCCGGGTCTTCACCTTGTGCGTGCAACCTTTTGCCTCTGCCTTTTAGACATGGAAATCCTCCGTAGGCCTTTGTAATTGTATGTAACGACCCCTCGAGGGCTATTTGTACACAAACTTTTGTAAATAAGAAATGAATTTAGTCGATTTTTGCTTTCAAATTTGCTTTGTTTCTGTATGCTCTCATGCCCTTTGAGGCTCTTCGAATGTCTCCTTTTGTGTTGTTGATTGCTGATATCTAGCTTGGTCGTAAGTGTTTATTTCGATCTTTTGCTGATCAACATGGCTCTCTTCCGAATCCGTCACCGAGCTTTGGACCAATCTTGGACTGATCTGATAGGTCTGGGCTATCGAGGTCCCCCGAGTTGTTCGGAGATCACGCGTTGAGTTCCGGGGCCTCCGGAGGCGCTACTCCGGATGTAGGTCATATTTGGGTACCCGGGGGTCCCTATTAGTCTTGATGTATATGGCCTCTTCAAACTGTATAAGATAGACTTCTACTGAGGAGTTTGCGTGTAGTTGGGCGCTTCTTTGGACCTTTGTGTAGCTTTCGCGATCGGAGCTTCCCGCATTTACTCCTCTTTCTTAAAAAGAGTGAATTGTAAGATGAGCTGCTTGTCTTGCGTTGAGTGCCGGCGTTGAGAGCTCACCGAGGCCCGATTTCTTTGGGCTAGGGGTTCTTGACGTAGAGCACTGCCTCGAACATGGAGATACTACGAGCGGTTCCTTGAGTATTTACTCCTCATTGGAGGATGCTTCCGGGATCGAACATCGACCCGTCGATCTGTACCATGGTTGTAGGCTTCTGGGTCTTGCCTCGGGCAGGTGAATCATTGCTGCTTCTTGCATATATGTGGGGCAGCTTCGGCTTCCTCGCAAGACTTTTACTATTCTCAAACAGCCACTTTTCTGTTCTGGTGCAGGATACTGCATCTTTCTATGTGCGAAAATACTGGTGCGCACCTTTGCTTTGGTCTGTCAGTTCCACCATAGCCATGGAAACCACTTCGGGGCTGACCCAACAAGGGGCCGAGGTGTTGCTCCTAGTGCTCAGAAATCAAGAGAGTTTTCTTTGGAGACGATGTCTTTACTAAGGGGGGAACATTTGGAGATGGTGAGGAGATACTGTGGGTGGAGCGAAGGGATAATCCTGCAGGCGCTTTCCCCTGATGAGGGCATTGCGGACTCCACTGATGGGTTCCTTAATGTGTATTTATACCCTTTCGCATTTGGCCCTCCTGATAGGATTGTGCTTGAATTTTTTTTTTAAGTATCGGGTCACTCTGGCGCAGATTCACCCGTCGTTTTGGCAAATGGTATTGATGATGAGGTTCTTCGCGGAGAAGGCCAGGCTTGAATTCATGCTTGATCGCCTTGTCAGGCTATACCTACCCTTTTATCACTGGGGCCTGCTAACCCTGAGGTGCCGCTCATCCACGCCCATTGTTGTTGACGAAGAGGAAGGAGGGGATTGAGAGTGGGCCAGTTGGTTTGTCCGAGTTCGGAGGATTGATATTATCCCTGCGGAGTTCTTGCCATTTCCTGAAGGGTGGAATCATGCCCTTGAGTGAGGCATTTGGCGCTTCTCTAGATCTTGTCTATAGCGAAAATCAACTGAGTAATAATGTTTTTTCCTCTATTGCAGCAACTTCATGGACACCGGGTGAAGTTCACGATCTGCCCAGCTAGGTCCAGAAGCTGGTGACCCATTCATCCTGTGACGAACGCAGATGGCGAGCTATGATTTGTACCGAATGGGGAATGCAACATCGAGGTATGTGCGTACGTTGCCTTTGCTTTGCCTTCGTATACCTGAGGTAACACTTTCCTCTTCCGTTTGTGTTGGATTCGCCGTTTGTAGATATCAGGCGGTTCCTTGGGACGAGGCAATGTTATTCCGAAAATGGGGAGGAGTCGTTGGCCTCTGTTCTGAGGGATGATAGCGATGAGAGGGATCGGCACTTGCAGTGTGAAAGAGCTTTCAGCGGTGCCGGTCGGGCTCGTATCTCCGAGGAGGGGATGCTACCCGAGTCTGCTATTCCCGGAGTGATCGATTCCCGGCCGGCGATTCCTTTGAGTGAGCATGTCGTGCCTAAAGTTGGCTCTTCTAGGGCCGTAGGAGAAAAATCAACATGATTGTGTTTTGACTTTGAGGAAGTCCGTTGGCTCCATTTTGTGGTGAGTTTATGCATAGTTCACATATATCCCGTGTCCTCCTCCCTCTATTGATCCTTCCTTGTGTAGTCCTGTGATAGGCTTAGGTTTGAGCTTCTCCGTCAAGGGGCCAAGCTTCAAAAAATTCAGGATAAGGGCGAGTCCCATTGGCTCTTCAGCTGGGAGAGGGAAGTCGAGCTGCAGCATTGGCGATATTAGGCGCATCGGAGCTCAAACTATGAGAGCTATTTGGCGGAGCAAGAAATTTCCTGTAGTGTGTGATTCGCTCCTTTCTGATCTTGAGGCTAATTCCTTTTTGCTGTATCAGCTGTGAAAAAAGTCGGAGGCTCTGGGGTATCTCAAAGGCGACGTTAACCACGTCAGAATTGCTTGCGGGGAGCTAAGGGCTCAATCGCGGGCTCGAGCTTTGGAGGAGATGAATGCTTTGGCCAAGGTCCCTGCCCTCGAGGTCCAACTCCGCTTGACTCAAGGCAACGCCAAAGTTCAAGCGGATATGATCGGGAAACTTGAATCTGATCTCTCAAAGGTCATAGCCGAGATAATTGACACTTAGATGGAGGCGGCGCTGAACCGGGCCAAGGCCGATTGTGAGATGGCGATTTGTGTGAAGGACGCCACTGATGCCCAAGTTGAGCTGAAGCAAACCCTGGACCGAGAGCGGAGGATCGAGGAATATGTTCGCTGTAAATCCCGGAGGGAGGTGTTCGAAGAGATCGGTGCAAGGGGCTTCATTCTCTCGGAGGAATTGGCTCGATCACGGGTGGAGGAACGCAATGCTCGGTCGCTTCTCGTCGATGTTGCGGAGGGAGATTTTGGAAAGTTGTAGTTCTTTTAGTACAGAATGAGAATTTTGCCGTTTTGTCGCTTTGCTCCAGATATATGTAGGGTATGCCTGCATATGGAGAATACGCTTTTTCTTGCGCATATGATATATAGACAAGGAGAAGTTATTGAAGTTTTATTTCTTCTGTACCTCTTTTTTTTTTGTTGCTTTCGATCAGGCAGGCTGGTCTTGGCATTTGGCGAGGTCCTTCTCAGTCCGCAACCGGTCAGACGGTCCGAGGACTCTTAAGTGTGATTATTGGCATGAGCAGGTGCTGGGGCCTCCGTGCTCGGTCTGGCTGTTTAGGCTCAGTTTTTTGAATCGGGCTCCGACTCGAGCATTCCCACCTTCAGGTCTTTTGTGCCCGTGCAAGCGGGCGGTAGTTGCTTTTATCTTTTGCCCTTGGGCATTTGTTGTTTCAACCATTTTGGGTCCAGTCTCCGAGTCATGCTACGACTCGAGCTTTAATTGACCCGTAGATTTTTCCTTGCCTGCATGGGCGGATGATGGCGGTCTTTGGTGATTCTGGGTCGAGGTGATCTTGCGAGCACGTGGATTGGGGATTTAGTCGGTTGATGATGGTATCATCTAAGCCATTCCCTTAGGCATAATGCATTCCAGCTATTTTAGCGGCTGAGTCTCCGAGTCGTGCTACGATCGACCTTTAAATTTCATCAAATCTTCGGGCAACGACAGTGGCGCTTGTGCCGCGCCTTTAGGCAAGTTGTATTTTCTGGGTCCAGTCTCTGAATCGCGTAGTGATTCGAGCTGTAATCGACCCCTAGCATTTATTGAATTTCCGGCGATAGTGGCATTTACGTCGTGCCCTTATGCATGTTGCACTTTTCGGGTCCAGTCCTCGAGTCGCATCGCGATCCGAGCTGTAATTGACCTTTTGATTTTCCTTGATTCTCTAGCGGGTGATAGGCATATTGCAATTTTTTGGGTCCAGTCTCCAAGTCGCATTTCAATTCGAGCTGTAATCGACCCTTAAACTTCATCGAGTCTTTGGGCGGAGACAATGGCGTTTGTGCCGTGCCCTTAGGCATGTTGTATTTTTTGGGTCCAGTATCCGAGTCGCGTTGCGATTCGAGCTATAATCGACCCTTATCTTATCGCGTTTCTGGCGGCGGTGGCACTTATGCTGTTTGGTCATAGAGACCTTTTAATACGTGGCCCGTAGCTTGCATAGTAAACTATTTTGGATCTGGGCTCCTAATCGGATTACGATTCGAGCTCATTTTAATCCTCAAGTTGTCAAGATTTTTTAGCTGGCGACAATGGCTCTTACAGTGTTTGGTCGTAGAGACCTTTCAATATATGGCCCGTAGGCTTGCTTAGCCGGCGACAATGTCTCTTACGTTATTTTTTGCCCATGGGATTTTTATAGGCTTTGTATCCGCTCATTAAGGTCTTTTTGTAGTATTTTTTTTCCTAACCCATCATCGGTTCCAGAGGAACCTCGATTTCAAGTCATTGTCGGCGGTGTTTCGAACACCTCGTAAGGTTCATAGCTCATAGGTCGAGTAGATCGACGCTCTTGCATTTTGGAGTCGACATTGTCGGGGCTCGTTTTTGCCTGTGTAGGGAAGCCTGTTTTAACCGGTTCTTTCCGAAGTATATCTGAGTAATGGCCTACGATATTTAGCAACAGTCGGGCATCCCCGAGTCGCGTTATTTGGGTTGTATCAGCCGTTTCGATCGTAGTCATATGCGTTTGGTCGTAGCCATTTTTGATCACTTAGAGATAGTTTAGGCGTCTACATCGAGGGTATGCCCTTTAGGGAGTCTTACAAATGCGAATGTAGCCTAAATATCGGGATTTTCATGCCTGTTGAAGTCTTACAGTTTTTGTCATGCCTGTTGAGGTATTACAGTTTGTCATGCCTGTTGAGGTATTACAGTTTGTCATGCCTGTTGAGGTCTTACAGTTTGCCATGCCTATTGAGGTCTTACAGTTTGTAGAATATATCTGGTTATGTCGAGGCTTCCCGTTAGGGTCTTACAGTTTCGGATTTTTCCAGTTGTATGGTGATTGATAGCAGTCTCCAAATCATCGAGTTTGTTTAAGCGTGAAGACAACTTCTCGTGAGCTCGGAGTTGCCTTCTAGGGGCTTGATGAGCCCGGAGTTCCGACCCTGGGTCATATAAGTTGTCGAATTGCTTATATTAAGCCTCCGAATATATTGGGACCCGTTTGATGGAGAAGCATTTGCCGCGAATATGTCGAAACAATATTCCTCAAAACACGAAATGCCGAAAAGATGTCCTTTACCGCTTGGAGCAGATATAGGCCGTGATGAAATGCCGAAAATATATTTTTTATTGCTTGGTGTAGATATAGGCTGTAAGTACATATTGTTTCGTTGTCATGAGCTCGGCCCGCACGGGCTCGGCTCCTCCAATCGTCTGATCTGCTTGTATGGTTCTGTTCCGAGACCTAGCCTGCCATTTATCGGCCCTTCTGAAGAGATGGTTCTCTTCAAGAGAAAACCGTCGCATATCGCCCGACTATAGAAGGAAGGCCAGCGATCTCGTCATAGCCCTTTCTAGAGGGTATGCTGCTCTGCCAATAATCTTGTTGGTGGGATATTTAGGTTGAAAACCCAGTCGAGGAGAGAGAACTCGGCGGATCCTGCAGGGGTCTCGGATTTCCGAGTGGAGTTCGGAATTTATGAATGCCTTGGCTGACTGCCTGCATGTAGGTTAGTAAGAAAAAAAAAGACAATCAAAGGAGTGGAGTAGTTCTTCCTTGGTGCGGGATACGTAGGCAATGTTTCGAGGTTTGGCGTTGGTGCCGGCGGTTGGTCGTATGGTGAGGGATTTCCTCCCGTCGTATGTAGCTTTTTGTTGAATGCCAATGTTCCATTCTTGTCGGGGGGTTCCGTCCATTTTGGCAGAGAGGCATTGAAATCTCCTCTGGGCAGTGTACCCATTGTCATTCGAATAACACATCCGCACTTCGCGGGCTCAGCGCTCTAGTCCAAGCTCGAGTGAGCTGTATAGAGGGAGCGACCTTCCTTATTGTTGTGACGACCGGCATCTAGAGTCCATCAAAGGTTTGAAGTGTGGGAGTGATTTGGTTCGTTGGTCCTAACTGCCCTATTTGGCTTTGGCCCGACACCGTTGGTGTAATTGGTCGAAACACCTGCACTTATGAACACATGCTTTATTTGGAATAGGCTAAATAAGGGAGGGGGTTACCAGCGCATGAATACGAGGCCGAGGCGAAGTCTCGACGTCCCTTTTCCTGGATTCAAGGTTGTCCTTTGGGCATACTCCCTGAATCCGTCTTTCCCTGGCGGCGAATGAGTTTTCTATGTGTTTTACGGATCTATGAAGGGTGTAGTCGCCCTTTCACCATTGTTAAAATACGTTGTGGCTTGTCAACTTTATTTTTCCTTCTTTCCTTCCTCCATGAACACTTGATGATACTTGGTGGCGATCTCTATTGAATAGCACAGTCGTCGTTCTTTCGAGCTGGCGACCTCGTGCGCACTGCGGTTCCTACACCGGGCTATAGTTCCTTTGCAGAGGTCTTGGTCGAGCAGGTATGGGCCGCCCAACATCCCCGGATTCACTTATGGTGATCACAATGTTTGGTGTACTGATGCTAAAATCGTGTTTGGCAGGGCGGGGTTTCCTTCTCAGCTGTACCATGTTGAATCTGGTTCCATTGGAGGTTCCTCGAGGATGCTGCCCTCGGGCCATCCTCCTATTGTTGCGAGGTAGGTTGCACCTCAAGTCGTTCCTATCATTCGTTGCGCATGGGTGATACCTCCATCTGCTTCGCATCAGCTTCTTTGTCGAGAGTTTGCTTGGATACACCGAGCCCGAGAAGGTTCCCGAACGGTTCCTCATGGCTCTGATTCGTGGCTGATAATGGGTGCGGCTATCCAACTGGTCCTCGACTGGGTATCTGATCCGGCTTTTCTTGAAACGTCGTGGAGTCGTTGGGTATGCTTCGTTTAGGCTTCGAGGGAAGGCCTGTGTTGTCCAACCATTCGAAACTTGGAGCGATCTCATTCGTCCTATCGAGGAACGGGGTGCGGCCTTTCGCGACATTTCATTTCTTCCTCGTTTGGTCTCAGGTGCATCGGGCCTTCTCAGCAATGCTTTGACGGTATGGGCGCATGCTTCCATGGAAGACCATGCTGGCATGGCGAGCGAGTCTGTGAGGCCAGGTGCCAGGCAGTGGCGCTGTGTCATGGTTTCTTTCGGGAGAGTTTCTTCAAGATTCCTCAGAGGGACGGGCTTGAATTCATCATTTCGGGGGTCGCTGCCTTCAAATGAGCACGCATGAGTGGTGATGCGCCCGTAGGGATCCGAAGTCCTGTCGCGCCTAGGGAGTTCCGAGATTTTTTCCTCGTGAGACGGTTGCCG
The DNA here is from genome assembly GCF_000715075.1 of Nicotiana tabacum. NCBI lineage: Eukaryota > Viridiplantae > Streptophyta > Magnoliopsida > Solanales > Solanaceae > Nicotiana > Nicotiana tabacum. The sequence continues at coordinate 16,460,765 of NC_134085.1, forward strand.
CAATAGCTTCCATGAACCTGATTATATCTTTTTGAGGAGATTCCCCAGCATCTTCGTTGCACTGGGTCGGTCATTGACTCGTTGTTACTTGACCCCTCGGATACTGGCTCGTCGTGAGAAGGTGTCCCCGTTGCTATTACGTCGGGGGTCTCCGGGCGATCTTGCAGCTGAGCGATAGCCAACTGTCATGCCTGCAGCATTTCAAAAATAACATGAAGATTAACTTCCCTTTCTAACCGGGTCGGGGTTTTTTGAGCTTTCTGTAGGTCAATGACCCATATGCTATCATCGGTGTGCGAGGCTTCGTCGACTCGCTAAGCCTGCGTCCGCTTGAATCAACCCAGATGCATTATCAAGGTCTTGTGGTGTCATGTCAACCGTTAGAATAGCCATACTTATTCCGCTGTAGTTCTCGAGGTAGTCATTCTCGACTTTGCTTACCGAGCCAGACATTAACCTGAAATCGAAAGATCTTGGACAAGAAAAGTGTGAGAAATAACGTGCGTTTGGGTGACAAAACCAGCAAGAAAATAATCACTATTATTTTTAGCCCCACGGTGGGTGCCAAACTCTTTACCGTGAAAATGGTAACAACAATTAAATTTATAAATGGGATTCTAAAAATACGTGATCTATTCCCGAGCTTGTTGTTAGAGCAGTTGATGCTAAAAATGTTGAGTGTAGCGATAAAATGCGGGCTAAGACGAAGCAGTAAGCAAACCGAAGGGGCCTGCTGGCCGGATGCAGAATAGGTCAATGGAGGCCTCGGGGCCGAGGCTTGAGCTGAGATTGAGTTATCAGGGACAGCCGGGGATGGGATAACAAGTAGAGATACAATTAATTAAGGCTCTCTATGGCCAATGTTGAGCTATATGGCGAAGAGCAAGTAAGAAAACAATAAATGCAAAGTGGCCTCGAGCCTATAAGAATAAATGACTTAGAAGAAAAGGGAGAGAGAGAGATATTATTGCCTTGTGGAGAAGTGGAGCAACATCAACCCCGTGCAAGGTGGGGTGAGTCCCCTTTATATAGGAGGGGAGTCTCGGCTACAAGTATGTAGGGGATAAGTACAAAATATGGTGATGGGATGGGTTGACATGACGCTACATCATAGGCTCTAGATAGGCCGGGTCTGTCAGATATAGCCGTGTGCCTAGAGGGATTCCCCCTCTCATCTTGGCCTCGTTTCTTGTTTCCTCTGAGTCGAGCCTCGGTGAGTCCGAGGTCGAGAGCTCGGTCACGACCTCCTACCTTCGAAGTCCCGAGGCATGCTTCCGGAATGTCTCGACAACGGGAAATCAAGTTTTCTGATTTCACCACGTACAAAATTGTTAGTTAATTAGTTAAACACAAGAATTTTAATATCTATAAGTTAAGAATTGTTCAAGCTTGTTTTCTTGGTGATACTGAACAATTGTAGCTAAAACTTAGTTCCCTATAGGATTCGACTCCGGACTTTTAGACCGGATTATATTTGCAGCGACTGCTTATCCTTTTTAGAACTAGAGTTGGGCGTGATCAGTGACCTGCCTTAGCCTCGTCACTACTTCGTCGAGGTTAGGCTCGGCACTTACCAGTACATGAGGTCGGTTGTACTGATACTACACTCTGCACACTGTGCAGATTTTGGAGTCGATCCTAGTGGCAGTTATTAGAGTGCCCGGATTGGACGTCGGCGGAGACTTGAGGTACGGCTGTTCAGCGCCCGTGGTTTCTGGAATCCCCCATCCACTTTTCTTTTTAGCTGTATAACTTCATTCCGACAGCTTTGTGCTTATTTCAAACCTTTATATGTATTACTTTACAAGCTCGTGCACTTGTGACACCAGGTTCCGGGAATTGTAATAGACGTTTGGCTGGTTTAGTTTCCGCATTTATACTTAGGACATATCTGTTATTTCAGTTCGCTATTAATGTTATCATTTAAACGGTTAAAATAAGTAAATTGTTCTAACATTGGCTTGCCTAGCAAGTGAAATGTTATGCGCCATCAGAGTCCAGAAAGGTGGGAATCTGGATCGTGACAAGTTGGTACTACTTTGATCCATTCATCTTTTACTAACAGACTTTGAAGCTTTTCTGTTGTAAGCATAAAACAGTTGTGGCACCCAACGATGTTAACAACTTGCTCAATGTTGGAACAAACAACAACGATGATCCTGTGGATAATCTCCATGATAGAAATCAACAGGATGGTTCAACTAATAAATCCCGCCTCGATAGGAATAAGTAGCCTCCGAATCGGGTAGAAAGAAATACTCGATGTGCAAAGAGTCGTATCCCTGATGATTGGATAACGAGCCCATTGCCGAAACTATAAAAGTCTTGAGAGTACAGCAAAGGGAGATATTGAATCGTCTCTCAAGACAAGGCGGGATAATGACTGTGCTTCAATAAGTAATATTAGGGGCCTCAAATAATTCAAACGGCGGAGTACGAGTCCCTCCTAGAGTGCCAATAATTCAAATGGTACTGGGAACCAGAAACGTCACTTCAGGAGGAGAGTTTAGATCAAACTACAATCAAGCGGGTGGAGCAGACATTGGTTCTGGAAATGAGAACAACATAGATGATCTTTTCAAAGCCGAATTCATGAGGTATATGAGAGAAATAAATTCTCGAATGGATCAAAATGCTAAAGAATTACATGCTCGTATGGATCGAATTCTAGGAGCACATCTGGTCCTAAAGGGTTCGGAGTCAAAGAAGTATATACTGTTGTTGTTCAAACCTAGTGCGGCTCCGGAGTTGATTCCAAAGAGCTTCAAGATGTTGGATATTCCAAAATATGATGGAACATCGGATCCATAGGAACACATCACAACCTACACCACAACTGTAAAGAGAAATAATTTGGCTCTGCATGAGATCGAATCAGTTTTACTAAAGAAATTTGACGAAATCCTAACAAAAGAGGCTTTAACATGGTATTCACTTTTTCCTGAACACTCAATTGATTCTTTTGACATGCTTATAGATTCTTTCATCCAAGCTCACGCTGGAACAAGTAAAGTTCAAGCTAGAAAAGCAAATATATTCGGAATCACTCAAGGAGACTCAGAGTTGCTATGAGAGTTCGTGATCCAAATTTAAAAGGAGATAATAATGTTGTCGATAGTACCCGATGAATGGGTGGCAAAAACCATTTACCAAGGTCTCAATCCCTCGGGCTCAGATGCCTTAAGGAAGTTTAAAGAGAGTTTGTTAGAATTTTAATAAACAATGTGGGAAGATATTCATAACAAGTACGACTCAAAGATCCGCGTAGAAGATGATCAGATAATTATATCGACATCTTCTACAATCCAAAATCAAGGTTAACAGAACTTTGATCGGAGGTATTTCAAATACTGGTTTGAACAATACCGTTTAGGATAACGGACTCATAGGAGGCAGAAGTGTTCCCATAGCGAGTCACCAAAAAATAAATTCAGTGAAGGAAAGTAATGTCTACAAACGCTAGGGACTATTGCATCAAATCAACGGAAACTACAACAATAATTATTGGACATATATGAAGATGGCTCCGGAAAAGTGACAAAAAAGGCAGTGAGCCCAAAGATATCATGTCCGTACAAGATATCGAAGATAGCCCGAACTGGCTCTAAAATAAAGAAAAAGACTGGGTACTACCAGATTAGCCCCAGAAAAAAAAAGAAATAGAAGGAATCAGAATTAAGAACCGGCTAGACCCAATAAATATCAGTTCGACCGCAGTTCTCTTGCATGGTATTTTTTTCATGTCCTGTAAACTATCATATATGAAAAGATGTAAATACTTGCGTACGTTCAGGTAATGGAATTAAAAAAAAACTTGCACCTTCTAAAACATTTGCATATATGTCCAAATGAACAAAATCATTCTTAAATTTTTCTCACACTTTAAGCAAATAAGGATTAGAAATTCTAGCAATTGTGTCCAGATGAACATGAGACGTCCTCTTCATAAGCACCATAAATATAAGGGCCCTATCTTATAAAGACATCCAATCAACTGGCCAAAGGTCGGATGCCTTTTTTTCCGATCATAAAGTTAACCGGATGCATTAAATTTCCGAACTTTATCAAAACCTATATTACAAAATTCATGGTCAGTAACATCCCGATTCTTAAGGCCGTGGGGATATAAAAGTTTAGGGTGCAACTTAAAACGCAAGAGTTAAAACTCAAAGAAAAGTTTCGGGAGCAACTAAAAATTCAAGAGTAAAAACTCAAAAATTAAAAGTTTCGGGTAAACACTAAAAATCTCGGATCAAGCTTTCTGTGGTAGTGGTAATTTTTCAGTACCAACCGATCATTGACGAAAGAAAAATAGGTGGCAGAGTTACCATCAGAATTTCGAAGTTCTGCACTCTTTTTTCCTTCGCCCAGTTTTTGTCCCGATTGGATTCTTCTGGCGAGGTTTTTAATGAAGTAGTGACAAGGGTAGAAAGGAAAAAAATTCTTCCACTTCCCAATCATATCACAAAGAGCAATCGAAAAGTAGGAAGGACTATCTAGATATGGTAAAAACCGGTCTCAAGTGTTGGGTATATTAAGAAGCGACATGTGTCAAGGACGACCAGCCAGTGGTGACTCAACCATGATAATACCAGATAAAAACATGTGATGAGATAAGAAGCAGTTCAAGATACCGTTATAGAAATGTCACACAAAACCCGAAGATTCATCCAGCCTTTATTAGGCTTTATTACCTTTTATTATTCTTCATCACCTTTTAACTACATTTTATTGCAGCATTAATATTGGTAATTAAGGGAGCATATTTGTAGATCATGCACCCCATAGTTCTAGTATAAATAGATGCTTTCATTCTATTGTAAGACATGAAGAAATACTTGTCTTTCTCTCATTCTTTCAAGCTTTATACAAGTGTGGTCAAGATTTTCCAATTATTCTTGATCCCGGTGGAAACATTTTGTAGCTTAGGCTGTCTCTTCTTCATTTATCCTTATTTACTTTATTTGCACTTTATTATTTTATTTTATCAGATCAAATTAATTCACATATTTATAAACTATATTACAAATTCAACTGTATCATTTTTCGGATAAATACGCTATTTGGATGTAAAGATTGAGGGAAAGCAAAGTGCTCACACAGGTAATCTGCACTTAAAAGACCCTTTTGCCTTTAAACTTGTCAGAGTTACCAAATTGTTTTACCGAAATCTAAGGAATATTAACTTGAAAGGTTAAACGTTAATTGAGTAATAACTAGTTGAATAGTTTCCTTTTCTTCTTTTCATTTCTTTTTTTCCCCTTTAATTTAGGTAAGACTCTATATTGTACGGACTCTCCAAAAATGTTATTGTACTTGTATCAAATTTTGAGGATCCAATATGTATTCCACGATATTTTTCTAGAATCCGAACAACATAAGTAAAAACAAGTCGAATGGTTTAGATACAACATTGTGTACATTAACAACAGGTGAAGGATGACACTTGAGTACTTTTAAATACATTTTAAATTTGTAAATACTTAATGTGTAATAATATTTGGTACACAATAGTAACAAACTGATGATAGTATAAAGGACCATTGTTATAAGATATTTTTCTAATAATTGGACAGATCATGTGCGGCTGCCGACGTGATTCCGCCGCATTGTGTGGGTTGCTGCCTTGCTGGAGTGGTAGTTGGCCTATCCATGTTACGGTAGGTAACGTTACAAAATTCATATATTAACTTGAATAGATTTAACTTTAAGCCACCAATCAAAGACTTGTTTTGATATTTGGTTTCAGTTAGTGTTTTTAAGGTGAGGGCGTGAGAGGACGTTTTACTTAATACGGGGCCAGGTAAAAGCCTCGAGACATAGGTCATAAGTCCCACGGATCTTTAATTTTTTAAATAAATAATATAGCATTATAACACAATAAAATATAAAGAGATGCATTAAAAATTCAAGAAAACTAAAAAGAATTAAAGAAACTCATATAAAATAAAATATTTAGCATATTTTACAAGTATAAATAATACAATATTGTTAAAGTTACTACGAAATATAAATTAACTCCAACCTCTTAACTTTCAAACAATTAAAAATTATAATTTCTTAAAAAATATTATCAAACTGCATATTTTACCTCTTTAAAAGTAAATACACAATAAATTTTTCAAAAACTATAATTTAAAATATTACTTCTTCATGAGTAAATATAACATTATTTTTAAATACTAAAATAAAAAATTTATGATAATTTCGAGAGTCATAGAACTAAGACATATCAATATAAATTGTGGTTATCTATTTTAGAAGAAATATTCAAATGATATTCACTCTCACGATGTTCTCAATTAGTAAGTATGCAATAATATATTTCTTTATTTGAATTATTCACAATTTTCATATTTGTATAGATAAAAAGAACTTTAATCGTTCATTTGTTAAAAGATTTTGATAGTTAACAGTGCAAATTAATGAATTCAACACATGATTTTTTACGTACTTGGCAAAAAATTTATCTATCGAAACTGCTAAATATAAGGATGTTATCCTTATTTTTCTAAAAATATTTAAATCTGTTATAGAACAAAAATTATACGCAAATAAAACTTTATCTGAAGTAAATCCAAGAAAATTTTGGCGAAACAATATACTCCATAAACAAACAAAATAAAAATGAGAACTTCATATAAAATAAATATTATAACTAAATAAAAATAAGGAATTCAAAGGCATGAATAAAGTACGTAAAAAGTTTTAATTTATCATTTAATAATTATATTTTAATATAATTAGTTACGAACACCTCATAGGAAGTGTCAGTATAGAATTTTTATAAAATAAGAGGTGTAAGGGTTGGATTCTAAAATACATGGGGTATACCTGACCTAATTCATATTATGGGGATGTTTAGTGGAATTAACCTTTTTTCTTCTTAGAAATTAACGAAGTTCGACTTTATAATCATGTAAGTTGACCTGTTTATGTTAAGAAAGGGCCAATGCCATTAGGGCTGATACAATTCTGCCACATGGGGTTGTTATCATAGACAGTAGTCGTTTGGCCCATCCATGTTAGGGTCGGTAATGTCTAACCATTTAATAAAGCAAAAACAAACAAAACCAAAAAAAAAAAAAATTGCCTTCTTTTTATATGACATAATCATTTGTAGGGTGTTTCAAAAAAAAAAATTATTAGAAATTATTGAATAAATACATTCTTTCTTTTGATCTTCGGGTGCAGTCCAATAAGTTCATGAAAGAGGTAAAAATTATAAAGGACGCCCTATTTGGTCGCCCCTATTTAATATATATTTATTTTTTAAAATATTTTTAACTTGTACCCATTTTTTAAATAACTTCAGCCCTCTTTCTCCTCCTCCTTCTCATCCTTTGTTTTCTTCTTCAAGTTACAAAACAAATTGGTATTTATCTCTAGAAGCAACGCTGTTTTAGTTATAAGGTCAATTTTTTTTAATTGAACAGTTCGACAGTTGTACTTCTGCTCCAAATTACAGCAAATTAGTCTTAGAAAAAAGTTTAAGTTACCAGTAGGGTTTGTTTTGGATTGCTCACTGTTGAAAATCATTTTTGTAAGGCCATTTGTTTGTGTGCCCTTTAAAAATATATATATTTCTTGGTATGATTTTTATGCAGTATATATTCATACGCCTCTCTACTTATTTTTTGTTTGTTTGGGCACTGTTATTCCTTCTTTTGTCTCAGAGGACATATATCGAACATTTTGTAGCTTTCTTAAAAACATTACTTGTTCATTCTAGTCCACTTCAGCTAACAACCACTAGCTACAACTAAGGCAAAACAGCAAAAATACAGCTAGAAAATTATAATTGACAAATACAGCAAATTAACAAAAACTTCAGCTCCCCAGTTACAACTAGAGCTGAAGTTTTCAGTTACAACACAAAAACTTCAGCTCTAGAGCTGAAGTTCGCCAGTTACAAAACAAAATCTTCAGCTCTAGAGCTGAACTTCATGTCCGACTACTAGAATGCTGAAGTTTTGCGTGATTGTCATTGCTACTTCAGCCCTGTGTGCTGAAGTTATGCGAAAAAGTGGATACACTTACAATTTTTTTTTGCAAAGCGGACACAAGTTAAAATGTGACACAAAAAGCGGGTATAAATGCAAATGCCCCGTGAAAGAGGGAGAGCATATAATCATTTTGAGCATATGACTCTGGCCATTTCTTAAATCATTAGGTGAACTGTTTCAAAGCTTAGTAATCTGTCACTCCTCACCTGCGGCCCCCACTAACCCCTCCCTCCACTCCTATATAAATCGACACAAAGAAACCGTCTTCCTCACCAATTAACAGCACATTTTTTTTAGCATAACACAATTTCTCAATTTTCACCAATCTTCAATTTTTTCTCAGAGATTATGGCTCAAATTAGCATTACTATCCAAGCCTTCGTTCTTGCCATCCTCCTTGCCGCCGTTGCCTCCTTCGCACAGGAGACTGCGATGTCACCGGCGCCGTCACCCGATGCCGGAGCCGCGCTCACTTTGCCGGCTTCCGGTGCTTTGATTGGGGCAACTCTGCTTGTCTCTCTATTCGCTCTGTTGAAGCAATGAGAGAGTCCATGTTTTGTGTGTATTGAACACAGATGCACGTTTTCTATATCTATTTGTATAGTCATCTGGTGAATTGGTGGTTTGTCATTGTTCCGGTATTAACCTGATTCTTTTGTTACTTATACTACTACGTATTATCGGTTGAAGTAAAATTCTTTTTGTATATTCTAGTTCGTTTTAGTTCCCCTTTTTATTTTATTTTATGTCGTTTTATTGACGTGATTGTTATTGCATTATTAGTTTCTCTCTTCTTCTTTTTTATTCTAATGCACATCTAAATATGTTCATCTTAATTCAACGCTAATATGCTATGATTTGAAATTAAATGGATATATATATATACACACTTACATGCCATATGTGTAAATGTATACTAACATTTGTAATATACACTAAATATCACAAAAGAATAGTACTGAGTAAAATGATAGTATGAATCATACTAGTAAGTTGAAATCATAAATTCACCTCAGATTCATAATCATCCATTGCCAGTGTTTGATCAAAGAAAATATTGAGTTCTTGGTTAAACTAAGTAATAATGAAATAAAGGGTGAATTTTAGTTAAATATAATAAGTTCTAGATCAAATACTATAGGATATCGGTAAGATAAACGGCGTTTGAAAGCATTAAATAGCTGGTTTGTACTCAATGATTATCAACGGATATTACAACATGAACATACAATAAATATAGATAATAGCAATAAATATAATAAGAAAGAATCTACCACCCAATTATTGTATGATTTGGATGGTTCTTTCTCGTGTCAACGATGTGGAAGAATGAGAAATGAAGATGGATAAGGAATCTTTGGATCTTGTGAACAAAGATTTTACAACGTGTGCTTCGATAAAATAATCAGTGAACAAGAAAATTTTTGTATATCCTTTCTGGTCAGCCTTTTACAATATATCCTTGTCAAAAAGTGAAGATCCCATTTTTGTTCCCCATCTCTTCCTATTTATAAGGGGTATTTCTAAGAAACCCCAAAAAGTACAAAATAAGGAATATCCAAAGGAATATTCCTTGTGTCCACTTCTGAACCTATCCTGCCGTTATTTCTTTCCCAACTACACTTCCTCGACAACAGTCTTCTCGAAGATGAATTCCTACCATTATGTCGTGGTCGACCCCGTCCTCGATCCTGTTTATCTACCGTTACTAAGTAACGAAATTTAGGCCAATACAGTTAGTCCCTCCGGCTTGTTGAGGTCGTGGCCTGGCACGCCGTTGATAAGCGGACCTAGTTTGCATCCATTTAGAAGAAATTTGGTTGTGTTGAATAAATTGAATCGAGCAAGGTCGAGAAAATGGCGTAGCCAGCAAGACTGCGGTTGGTGTGGCTGACGTGAGGTGACATCATGGCCACACGCATCATTATTATGCGTCTTCCTGGTGCAGCATCTGCACGTCTACTGCTTCAATTTTGGTGCCATTAGCGGTTCTTTGTTTCGATTCTCGCGCTACTCAACCCTATAAATAGGTGGGGGGTTTCATTTTTCGGAAGTTTTCTCATTCCTTACTTTGCATGAGTATTGTTCTTCTCTGATCTTCTTCTCCAATTTCTGTTTTCGATTTCTCGTAGCTTCTTTTTTTCCTAATCCTTTCTTTCTTGCCCAGTTGTTGTCTCTTTCGTCAGACTTTGTTGCATACTTTTCCTTGCTGAAATATGTCACAATCTCCTCAAGTTCATGACGAGGTTTCCAGTGCCACTCCATTATCAGTGGCCCTTCCTCCAGGCGGTGAGAAGTTTATGACTGAAGAGGATGAAAGCTTCCCTACCGCGGAGGAGATAGTTTCCAAAAACCCGTTGGCCAGGAATGATTTTTAGAAGGAGCCTGCTCCTGCTCCTGCTTAGAGACTTTCTGAGATGGGACCGCCTCAAATAGCCGACCTTCGATCCAAATATCACATTCCTCCCCACATGGAAATTTTTCCAAGCGGAAGCGACATTGTGGAAGTTCATCGACCCGGATACTATGCCTTCTACGTCTATCCATTCTTGATTAGCAATACTCTTCTCCTTCTGCTAGCGGAGGAGTTTTGCCGATTTTATAATGTTTGCCTGGCGCAACTCTCCCCCTATTTGTATAAAATTTTCTTGATGCTGATGAAGTATGCAGAGTTGGATGGCTTCAAGGTCAACATCCGCCACCTGCTGTATCTGTTTTCTCCTAGTTTTTATAGAGGTACTCTGATACACCTGCGACATCCTGGGACCAGAGGGTTGGTGGTCGGGATGGACGACAAAACGAATCGGAAGTTCTGTCATAAGTAATTCTTCATCAAGATCGAGCACCTGGTAGCGGACCCGGCTGGGTTTCTCGAGCAGTGGAACTATAATCGTAAGTGTCTCACCGTATGCTCGTTATCTTCTTTCGTTCTTTCGTTATTGGCTCATTCGCGGGTTCCTTGTTTTTCAGCTGAGAGGCGTGCACCTTCTCCTGTCTTTGATAAGGAAGATTGGGTGACTCGCGTGTTACCTCACATCGTGGGAATTCGTGATTGGACATCCTTTCACAAGTGTTTTGAACCCAAGATCCCGTCTAGTAAGTGCTATTTTTACTTCATCTTATTGTTGTTTACCATTGCTCTTTGATGCGTCCTCCCTTTAGTGCTAGGTCGGCAAATTTCCAGGAAGAAGGCTCCAGTGTCTACGTTCTGCCAAGCCATCGCGTCGGCGGGGATGCAATTTGCTTTAGCCGAGTCTACTCGAGGAGGTTGTACTCAAGCTCCGCCGATGAGGGATTCCGCCCCTCAAACTATTGTTGTGAGGAATGAGATCTCTTCTCGGCCCATCTATCATCTTGTAGACAAACCGTCTGACGGCAAGGAGTCAACGTCGAGAAATAGACGAAAGGTGGAAACCGGGAAGGCCATTACCGCTAATGTCGAGCCGTAAAAAGTCATTGCTTTGGAAGCGGCGTCTGTGCTTGCATCAGACGTAGACACCGTTTTCACCACGGGTGCCGTTGTGGAGAGGAGGCCCTCTGGGGTTGAAGGGGTTCGTGATGGCGGAGAGTTTATACGGTCCGCAGAAGGTGGTGCCTCATCGGTGGCTAGGGGAAATAGAGCGGTCCCTACGGAGGACGATGGTTCTGGGTCGGACGTCGACCCTGAGGAGGTACAGGCCTTCCTGGATAGGAATACTCGTGTGGAGATAAGGACGGAGGGTCCTAACCAACACGTAATCATTCCTGTGGGTTATGACCTTTTTGCCAACTCAGAGTGGGCGGTGCCATCCTTTGCTCCCCTGTGCGAGACTTTTAAAAACACGACACTATAGGAGATGAACGATGCGGAGTTGTCATTGAGTATATCTGGCATGGCTCTGCGAGTAAGTGCCTTTTAATGTTAGGATTTGTTTCGCATATGTAGTTTTCTCATACTGACTCCTTTCTTTTTCATGTCAGACTCATATCACGGGGATCGAGCGTGACCGGTGGGAGGAGCGGAGGACGACCATCTTTAAGAAGGTAACCTCTAAGTACAAGGAGTATTGTACTAAGCACCGAACGTTAACCGACGTCTTTACCTAGGCTGGCGAATTTCAATCGCTCCATGACGGGCTTAAACAGAAAGATGTTGAGTTGACGAAGAAAGATGAGGAGCTAAGGGAGAGGGATGATGAGCTAATGAGAGCCATCGGTAGGTGCAGTGAGCTTAAGGCAACTCTAAAGGCCAAGGAGGATGAGCTCGAGGTGAGCAAGGGGGTGACGGGTGAGAATGCTAACCTTCAAGTGCAGGTGACGTCCTTAATGGCCGAACTCGAGCAGAAGGAGCTGAGGGCTGTCGATCTAAGGGGAGAGCTGAGCGCCAAGGTCAACAAACTAAGTCGTGCCGAGAAAGGTAGAATGGCTGCTATGGCTGAAGTAGCGGCTTTAGAAGATACCCTCCGTGTTTGTAGGTCTGAGCGGGATAATGAGGTGGAGACATTGGCGCTTAAGGTGGCGAGGTTAGAGGAACGAATCCAGGATTTGGAGGCAGAGTTGTCCGGGTTGAACGAGCAGGTCGTTCTCTTGAAGGCTGAGGAGGTACGACGACAGTCACAGCCTTCTACGTCTTATACTTCTGCTAATCCCGGTGTGCAGCGGGAGTTGTACGAGATGTGGGTTCACGCCAAGGCTCAATTTGACGTGTATAAGTCTTTAACGGCCATCGTGAAAGTTTTCGAAGCAGACATGTTAAGGCGCGTGCGGCCCGTGAAGCATGTGGTTATGTCCCTGGTACGCCTTGTGGGGATGAAGATAATGACGACACGGATAGGCTCGCTTCTGATCCTTATACGATGATGAGTACGCCGATGGGGATGATGCGGCATGAAGCTGTTTGTACTTAGTTTTTGTTTTATTTCGCTATTTTTGTGAGGGCGTACTCGAACCCCTCTATAAAAAATTGCAATTTGACAGTTGAAATGGAATGATTGCCTTTTGCTATGTGTTTCCGGATTTTCGGCTGTTTGCATGTAGTATTCGAGCAGAGTCAAATGTAAGGTATTTCGAGCGAGGTCGAATGTAAAGTAATTCGAGAGAGTCGAATGTCAAAAAATTCGAGCGAGGTCAAATGTAAAGTAATTTGAGCAAGTCGAATGTAAAGTAATTCGAGCGAGGTCGAATGTCGAAAATTCGAGCAAGGTCGAATGTTGAGAAATTTGAGCGAGGTCGAATGTAAAGTAATTCGAGCAAGTCGAATGTAAAGTAATTCGAGCGAGGTTGAACGTAAAGTAATTCGAGCGAGGTCGAATGTCAAAAAATTTGAGCGAGGTAGAATGTCGAGAAATTCGAGCAAGGTCGAATGTAAAGTAATTCGAGCAAGTTGAATGTAAATTAATTCGAGCGAGGTGGAATGTCGAAAAATTCAAGCGAGTTCCATTGTAAAAAATTCGAGCGAGGTCGAATGTAAAGTAATTCGAGCAAGTCGAATGTAAGGTGTAAAAATACTTGGTGAAGAGTAAAGATGCTACTTTATTTCATTCATTGGAGAGTATTACATTTTTCTGTTTGTTTCATACATATACTGGAGAAGTTCCTGTGTACCTAGTCCCTTCATCGTTCGGCCTGGGGAAGTAGTCGGCAGGCGGGGCGATGAACTATGCTTGAACTTCGAGACGTCCCCTTCGTTGCCTCATTAAAAATCTCCCCGAGAAAACCCAATTGGGACAAAACCAGGGTGAGGGAAAAAGAGTACGACTTAAGGGGCGTCTGTTTTCAAAAGTTAAAGTATTTTAGGTGGGCGACGTTCCAAATGTCTTGTAGTAGATTTCCCTCCATTTTTTTAGTTGGTATGATCCTTTGTTTGCTGTTTCCGTGATTTTGTATGGCTTGTCCCAATTAGTTCCTGTCACACCTCCTTTTTTACTACCCCCGGAAGGGATATAAGGGAGTTTTTCCAATTTAAGTGACAATCGAAACAAGATTATTTATTTATTGTTCAGAGTTTCTACTTGGGATAATTTATGGTGTCCCAAGTCATCGGTTTTAAATCCCGAATCGAAGAAAGATTGACTCTGTTTTATAGTCTGCGAACACAAAAATCTGGGTAAGGAATTCTGTTAACCCGGGAGAAGGTGTTAGACATTCCCGAGTTCCGTGGTTCTAGCACGTTCGCTTTGATAATACTTGGCTCATTAAAATTGTCTAATTACTCATTTTAGAACCTATGTGCATTTGCCGTTTTAATTAAGAAATTATCTTGAAACGGGTCACGCGTACGTGTACCCATTTGTTTGGCGCATCAAAAATCATGTCACGTGAACGTGTCCACAATTAATAAAGCTTTATTATTATTAAGAAAATTTGGCCGATGTTGTGCGAACGCATACTCCGGTTTTGTTTTTAGAAATCGTAATTATGTCGCGCGAACGTGTCAACAACCACGATAGTGTAATAAACGTGCCTAAAACAAACTACGAACATTTGTAAATTTTTATAGCTAAATTAATACGAGGGCCATGTATGCTTAAATGGTGGATAACACACCTCGGACTATATGAACAAACATTAATTTAACGGCCTATTAGCAACAATTTTGTTATTAAGAAAGTTTGATCGAAGTTGTGCGAATGCATACTCCGAATTGGTTTTTAGAATTGTAACCACGTCACGTGAACGTGTACACAATCACAATTGTATTTTTAACACGCGCCTAAAGGCTTTTCTACGATGTTCATGAGTTATTATTTCCTAAGCTTGTTTGAGATTAAGGGCAAAAGTTTGAAAACTATTGATAAGACACTATTGTTGCAGGGATTGGACAATCACTATATACGGTGTGCTTCATTATAAGTGAAACGTAACTTTTCACAAACACATTGCACGTAAAACACATCTTGTTACTGACTTCAGTAAACAGCAAGACATGCATCCTTAATCCCAATTCCAGTAGAGTAACAATTGTAATGGTGCCAACCTTAGCCAAGGGTGAAAACACATAACTGGAAATGTGAACAAGTAGATAGAAAATACAAGCTGATTGGAATCCAAACGTCAAGATAGTCATACATTCCTAGCGTTAAGGCATGAATGAAAACTACGCGTAACTTGACTGATTTGCGAATAGTACATGAGCAGGCATGAAATTTCAGAAAAATACACAAATCATTCAACTTATTCAACTAGCAACAACACACCAACTTTGACAACTCATGATATAAGAAAACCAAACAAAGTTAACCTTCGACTAATTAGAAACCAGCTTTCAAACATTTTCCCCAAACCAAACCATGGTCATACAACGATAGAAGGGGGCAGATAAACACACACAGTTACATGTTCAATGAATTCTAAGACCTGAGGATCATCTGAACACTCATTAACCAACATGTGAAATCATCGAAGAGGTCGAAAGCAGAGTAGTAAATGAAGCCAAAAAATAACCACACAAGCTTCATCTATTATCTTAACTAAGTCATTTTACAGCTCGTTCATGGCTCACTTCACAACAGAAATAGAGAGGAGGAACAGAAATGAACCTGAAATTGAAAACTGAACTAGCCATAACACTGAAATCGACCAAAAAACAACAATAGCCAAAAATCGACGCCTCGAGCAACAACGAACTCAACTATCTCTCAATCGAACTCCATTTTTAACAAAATCCGGATTGAAAGAAGAGACGGAATCTATGTCTTTCAAAATTTGTAGATAGTAAACCAAATAACAATGGAATCACAAAATACTGAACATGTTTTTTTTTTGTATTTTTCTTGTTCTGATATTAAACTAAGAATGAAGATGGATAAAAGAGAAGAAGAAGAATATTTTTAGAACCCAAATTTTATCTAAAAAATCTGCCCGGAAAACTCTATCTCTCCTAAATTTTTATACCCAGAAATCTTTCAACCCCCCGAAAAAGAAAAACCCCTCAAACAAGAACATCCTCACCTTATATAACCTCTGAAAAATTCTCAAATCTTCTCAAATCCGAAAAATCCTTTATTCCTTGTGAACGATTTTTGGGATAAATGGAGGGCATGGATTGATTTTCATCAATCGACGACCCCCATTCATCCAGCAAATTGATCTAGAAGCTGGAGGCGCGTAAAATATCTGGAAGGAATCTTCTTGTTGTCAGAGTCGGTTGCTACGTGGCTATAGGAGAGAGGTTGGAGCACGTGAGGTGAGTTTTGAGGTGAACTCGGGTGAGTTTGGGAGAGGCGGAGGTTAGTTTTGGTGAAAGAGAAGATGAACAGTAGATGGGGCGCCACTTTAGGTCTGTTATGATTTAGGATTTTCTTTTATTTTGGTGTTATAATTGGGATTATATATGGATGGGTAACGGGTCAGATTTAGTTTGGGCTGGGCGGATTTGATTGGGGCGGGTAGTGTATGGGTTTAAGTAGAAAGGATAGGTATTGGGTTAAGATGATTTGGAGTGAAAGAATTGGGCTTCAGAATTTTAACTTGGCCCAATTTCGGGTTTTTAAGAATAAGCCCCTTTTTTTTCCTCAAATTCTTTTCCTTTTTTATTAATTAAAAATCCTAAATTAAAATTTTAAATTAATCTAAATTGTAAAATTAAACTAATTGTTTAACTATAAAAAATATAAAAGTTACTTAATCCTAAATTAAAAGAGAAATCAATAATCTAAAAATTAAAAGGAAAAAATGTAAAATGAGATATTTTTGTGATTTTTATTTTTTTATAAAATAAATAATTACTAATTAATCCCCCCAAAAATGTAAAAAGAAACCTAAATGCAATGCATGGTAATTTTTGTATTTTTCATGATTTTGAATGGAAATTAAATGTGCACAAAAATGCAAATAATTAATAACAATTCTACAAAAAATCTATAAAATTGCAAATAGTAGGAAAAATTTATTTTTCTTGTATTTTATGGGAGTAATTCCTATAGGCCAAAAATCACGTGCTCACAACTTCCCCTCTTTACTCGAAAACACGAAGAGTTTTCGTGCAAAGATAAAATGAACGGATTCGAGCGATTTTTACCCGTGTTGAATACTCTGTGGGAAGCATTTTTAAAAAAAATTGACCGCACCTTGATTCCGAGGTTGCCTACATATCCTTGGCTATAAAGAAATCAGGTCAGTGTAGTTCGAAAAGTTTCGGTAGCTGGGACTACCTGGAAGCTGTGATTTCACTGTTGTTGTTGCTGCTACTGCTTTCTGAAATGCTTATTACCCCAAAACAAAGCAAAAGAAGCTAGACTAAACTATGATCTATGAATTATAAGAATCCTATCTACACATCTTCAAACTTGATCTTGCAGTTTCTGCTGCTCTGTTGACTTGTCGTCTCCAGGTGATCTTCCTTTGTTGCTGACTTGAATTGCATTCTGAAGTGAATTCCCTTATTTTCCAGGTGGGCGCCTAATTGCCGACACTTGAACTGTATTCCCGTGTTCTTCAGGTGGGCGCCTGATTGCCAAAGCTTGAACTGTCTTCCTTTGAAACTTGAATTGCTTTCCTCGTTCTCCAAGTGAGTGCCTGATTGCTAAAACTTTAACTGTATTCCATTGCTCTCCAGGTGGGCGCCTGATTTCCAAACTTTAACTATATTCCCTTGCTCTTCAGGTGGGCGCCTGATTGCCAAAACTTTAACTGTATTCCCTTGCTCTCCAAGTGGGCGCCTGATTGCCGAAACTTAAACTGTCATCCTTTAAAACTTGCATTACTTTCGTTTTCTCTAGGTGGGTTCCTGATTGCCAAAACTTTAACTGTATTCCCTTACTCTCCAGGTGGGTGCCTGATTGCCAAACTTTAACTGTATTCCCTTGCTCTCTAGGTGGGCGCCTGATTTCCAAAACTTTAACTGTATTCCCTTGCTTTCCAGGTGGGCACCTGATTACCAAAACATTAACTTTTCCTTTGTTCTCCAGGTGGGTGCTTGATTTCAAACACTTGCACTGCTTTTCCTTGAAACTTGACTTGTTTTCCATTGTTCTCCAGGTGGGCTCCTGATTGCTGACCTTGACCCGTCTTCTTTTGGACATTACTGCTTTCCCTTTGTTCTCCAGGTGGGTGCCTGATTTCCAACACTTGCACTGTTTTTTCTTGAAACTTGTCTTGTTTTCCCTTGTTCTCCAGGTGGGCTCCTGATTGCTGAACTTGAACCATCTTCCTTTGAACATTGCTGCTTTTACTTTGTTCTCCATGTGGGTGCATGATTACCAACATTTGAATTGTATTCCTTTCCTCTGAAACTTGAATTGTTTTCCCTTGTTTGCCAGGTGGGCTCCTGATTGCAGACACTCGAACTATCTTCTCTTGCTACTTAGAACTATTTTCCTTAGAAACTTAAGTCGTTCTCCCTTGTTCTCTAGGTGGGAGCCTGATTGCCAATCTTGACCTACTTTCCTTTGAACTTGTTCCATCTCCCCTTGTTCTCTAAGTGGGCGCCTGATTGCTTGACCCTGAACTGCTTTCTCTTGGGACTGGCTTTCCTGTGAATTGTCTTCCCTTGTTCTCCAGGTGGGTGCCTGATCTCTGAACCTGACTTATCCTCTTCTTGAAACTGCTTTTCTTTTGAACTATGTTCCCTTGTTTCTCCAGGTGGGTGCCTAATTGCTTGAGCCTGAACTGCTTTCTATTCTTGAAACTCGTGTTATCTTCCCTTGTTCTCCAGGTGGGTGCCTGATTTTGACAAAACACAAAACAAAAGAAATTTTTCTGCCCCAGTTTGATATTGGGAACATCTGTGAGTGTTAACCGATTCTTGTTATCAAAATAAATTCTAAGCTAAATTCCTTTATCTTGAAAATTTTAAATCAAGCCTCATCTCAAAAAGTGAAAACTTAAATGCCAAATTATACTTCCCAAAAGTAGACCTCTCGTCATACCTTGTCATTCGCGAGGGTCTCAAAAATTTACTAAATCCTGTTATTCAAGAGGATACTGGAACTTACTGCCGAGCCTATCTGGTACTTGCTTTACTCACGGAGGGTTTCTCCGAAACAAATGAAATTTTCTGCCCATGTTTCAATCAAAGAAAAATCTTGTCAGTTTGAAAATGTGGTGGTTAGTTTGCGGCATTCTTTCTGAGGGTGGCCCTTTCACTGCCGTGCTTTGCTTTGACTGGCCGCCTTGAACTGGCCAAGAATTGTTTGCCCTTCTGTCTGAATTTTAACCACAGGACCCTGAATGACCTGAATGCTCTACTCCCAACCTGTTGTTTCATATTTCTGTCCTTCCAATTTGAACCTCTGTATCTTCCCCAAAATTCACAAACCACTCGACCGCTTGAACTTTCAATAACACTGTACTTTTCATTTTTGCATCATGCTGTTTCTGATATGCTTTGGCTGCACTTTGCTTTGTGCAATTTTGGAAGTTGGTAGTAAGCTTTGAAATCCTTTCTTACTTGCTTAAACAAGTCTAACATTGAAAAAGCTTTAGAGGAATAGACCCAAAAGGAAATGAAATGCAATGACTTCGAGAGTTATGAATAAAGAAGAGAATCAAAACAGAAAGATTATTTGAGGAAGAAAGGGGAAAAAATGACTTATCTGAGTGAGGCTGCTGGCATCAATGATCATGACACGCACTTCAGATTAAAAGGCCTAGTCTGTTCAGTCAATCCTTTTCAGTCTTCACACTTTATGCCTGGGGTTCCCATAGTCCGATTCCTTTGTAAAATCAACAATTTATTCGGCATGCGGTGTGATCGCTGCTAAATCCGCACCACTAATAAGTAGTGAAAGAGGGTCGCAATAGCTTTTACCCAATTTTGGGTCGGGATCGATTTTCACAGAGAGCTAGGAATGGAATTGAGTGTCTATTTAGCTTAGGATTGCGTGATTGTTCCAAATTGCACTTCTATTCATTTCTGAGTTTTCTTTATAATTCTACAATTATCAAACTACAAATTATAATTTCAACTAGATTAAGCTAAGAGTAAAATGCTACAAGTTGTATTTAATGGTTTAAAAGGAACTAGGGTAGTGACTTCCTCCTAGGTGGTCAATTGATGGGTAATTACATCTAAGGTACGATTGACATGATTGGGGAGTATGCTATAACCGTTGCTCGAAACTACCCACTCTATACCTCTCGGTAGAAAGAGTGATTTTGCCCAATTGACTTTCTCAAGACCAATTGGGTATGCATATTTGCTCAAGCAATTAGGGTTCAAGTCGGGTATTACTCTCTCGAGGTTTAACCCTTTAATTGGGACTATCAATTATCTTGAGTCCATCCCAATTCCTTGTTGGATCAATTCTGGAGACTTATGCTCTCTTTCTCAAGAAGAGCCCAAGACAACTTAGCACAAACTAGTGTTTGCAACTACTAATTCAGTAATTAAACCATGAAATTGACCCAAATAACAAACACCCATAGTCAATCTAACCCTAAATTGCAACACCCATCAATTACCCACACTAGAGTTGAGCCACAACCCTAGCTAATGGATCTAGCTACTCATATTTGAAGAGAAAAACAGAGAAATAGATAAAGATGAACACATATTAATTAATTGCTAAACTAAATACAAAGATTCAATGATAAAAAGTAAGTAAAAATGCCCAAAATATCTACAAAAGATGTTCCCACAAGTGCAGCTGCTGTTCTAAAATGTCTGATGCCCTAAAAATAGGAAAAAGTTCTATTTATACTAAGCTGGAAAATCTGGACAAAAATGCCCCTGCGGGGTTAGTGTGGACCGCACAGAATGGACTGCAGCCGCACTAGGACTCTTGGCTTCAAAATCAGCTCTCTAAACTCAGGCTACGCGGACCGCACAGAAGGGATTACGGTCGCGGTGACTTCTAGTGCAGTCCGCATAAACTTGACCGCGGACCGCACAGGCTTCACAACTCCATTTTGCATCTTCTCCGAACCTTGGCTCTACGGACCGCACAGAATGGTAGTGCGTCCACATGGACTCCAGTATAGACCGCACAAAGTGTAGTGTGGCCGCATCGACTTTTAGCTTGAAATTCCAAGTCTTTGAACCTCCTAGTGCGGACTGCACAAAGTGTAGTGCGGCCGCACTGGGCCTCCTTTGCTTGAGTTTGTCTTGTCTTTGGTACTTGTGCAAGTTTCACTCCTTTTGAGCCGATCTTTGACATCTTAGTCACTTTGTGGATCAAACCTACAATCAAGCACAACTTGTGATCCTTTTGGGACTATTTTATATGAATCTATAATCAAAGCGTAAGCAAAAAGGAGTATAAAATGCATCAAAACCCTAGTTATCAATTCCCCCAAACTTAAGCCTTTGCTTGTCCTCAAGAAAAAAAATAAGACCCACCCTTTAAGGGAAAATCCAAGAATTTTTTTCAACTGTCCTAAAGCAACCTCAACTAGCATCAATTGGGACTAACAATTGCCCTCAATACAAATGAATCATTAACAACCTTTACTCTTTGAAAAACCATGGATCGAGTGCGACACAAGAGCATCAAGAGTTGACTCAACACATCAAAGAACTCTCTCAATTACTTTGGTCATTGTGGAACCCAAACTCACACATCCTCAACTCTCCCTAAGCAAACCTCAACTTTAGAATATTGGCACACAAAACGAGGTTAATGGAAATTCACTCATCTCTCTCAAGAAAACGTCACAAGTCCGGCTCTAAGTACCATATGCTTGCCCCTTATGTGAGTATCCACTAATGTAAGCTTCATTCAACTCAAGATCATATAGGGCTTTTGTGGAGACAATGTGAAGGCTTTTGGTTCAGGGTAGGACATGTTTTGGTCTAAGTGAGTTTCATCTTCCCTTAAGCACTTCTTTAGATTCATTTGGCTCACATTCACTTGACTCTTTGAGTCATTTCACTTTTTTCTAAGGGGTTAGAGAGACACATTGTCACTCTTTCTTATGCATTTCAAACCTTTTCTCGTTTTTTCAACTTTTCACACCTTTCATTCTTTGCTTTTCTTGAATCTCTTTTTATTCTTTTTCACATTGAGCATTTTTTTGTCTTTTGCTTTTATTTCTTTTTCATTGCCTTACCTTTTCTTCATTTTTGTGCCTTTTTACCACTTTGTTGCCATCCTCGTCTCTCCCCCCAAACTTATACTTTTTCCACATGCTAAAGGAAATATCAAGTGCCAAAAGAGGGTATCTTTTAGAACGGGTATCGGCTTGTTCATGGTTCTTGAAAGAAAAAGGTCTAAGGCTCAAAAGGGTTTACTAGGGATCTTATCATTGGTAGGTTATGGAATTGTTCAAGCTATTATTTGGATCAAGGAGAGCCTATAATCATGCCTCAAGTCAAAATTCACTTATGATTTCGCCTCAACAAACATTCAGGGCAAGTTCTATACCAATGGCTCGAGACTTGGACTTGCAATTCAATTACTCACCACACAAGCTAAGGGATTGCTAAAGACATAGAGTCGGGGGCCCACAACGACCTTAGATATGATTTGAGCACACAATAGTCCCGAAAAACCACTTGATGATTATCGGTCAACATAAGAGTCTCAAGGTCACGACTTTCACCATCCTAAACACAACAATTTATTTTTGACCATCAGATCAAAGGCAAATGTGCTAGGCCCAAGTGAAGCTTTTCTTGAGGCACCCTTAACTACTAACTACTAAAAACAAAAAAGAAAAATAGACTCAAACCCTTAAAAAGGCTGTCACGCCATCCATCATTGGGAAGAGCCACCCGGTCACACAAAACTCCACCTTTGGAAAGAACCGTGACATTAATAAAACCAAAGGCTTATTGCAAACTTCAAAAACAAAAAGCTACGAATCACAAATAAGAAGCTAAAAATGAAATTTTTTTGCGGAAAATAGAATGAATATATAAAAGAGGGGATTTGTTGAGTATACAATAGATGGGGATGAATATGTACAATGTAGCATAACTTTATATACAGACCCAAAGTAAAATAAAAGTACGATAAATGTAACGAAATATCAAAATTATATACAGACCAAAGATAAAAAGATAAAGAAAGCATAAAAATGTATCAAATATATATACAATCATCCAAATGAATAGTAGGGTCTACCCCCTCAAATGAAAGCTAGCATTGTCCCCAATGCCACTAGTCTAAATAAAGCATCAAAAAGAAAGAGAAAAAGGATATAGAAGACTCCCTAAGCCATGTAGTCTGCATAGGATCATGTGTGGTCCCTAGGTCCTCTGTGTACTCGGAAACCTCAGACTAGTTCCCGGTGGTCTCCTCCTCTGCTACTGGGACCTGGGCCTAGACCTCAACAGGCTCTAAAACTGGTGCATCCTGTGACTGACTGGAGGAAGTCTCCGATGGGTCCGCCAACTGGATGATAGCATCATCAACTCTAGGAACCATCCTCCTCCTCTTCGGAGGCCTCTGTATTTACTCCGGCTGTGGATGAGCTGCTGGCGCTGGGTCCTCGAGCTATAAGTCTAAAGGCAGGTGATCTGCTTTTAGTCTGTCAACATCTGTACGCAGCTCCTTCACGTACTCCTTGGAGGCCCGTGTCTTCCGCAACTTCTTATGCTCTTTAGCAAGCTCATTGAGAGCCTTGCTATGTGAATCAACTACCTTTGAGAGCACAGCCTGAGTATCGAGGATCTTCTTCTGGTTGTCAAGTATCTCTTTAAACGCATCCTCTATCGACTGTGGCACATGTGGAGCTGGGGGAACCGATTGAGCCTCAACCACTATAGTGAGTGTGGACTTGGATGAGGTTGTCTGCATCCAATTGTTTATGCTAAGAAGTGCCTGGCTCAGCCGGTGAGCAGTAATAGGATGGGCCCGGGAAGATGGAATCTCTAGGCCTGCTGTGGTGGATGGACCGGCAGGAGTGGTTGTGGATGTGGAAGGAGGCTCAACAGGGGTCACTACCACAATTGGCTCTTCAGACTGGCTAGTTGGGGCAGTAGCAGCAACTTTGAAATTCTTGCTTTTGGGGTTGTCATCCCCTTACATGATGTACCAGGAAAACGGGGCCCTTGAATTGATCTTGATGTCATAGGGCCTCTTGTCTACATTCAGGTCCCGGAAGTACATTGTGAGGAAACTGGGGAAAGGATAGTTCCGGTCATGCTCCGCGCCCACAACAGTAATGATTTTGGACATAACATTCCCTACGTTGATGGGATACCCTGCCATGATAGAAGCCACTAATACAGCCCGGTGGAGAGGTAAGGTGTTGTCATGAGTGGTAGGGTCTAACCGGCTACAAACAAAGGTCTCCCATCCCCTTGCTTCAAAGTTCAAGCTCCTTCTCAATATCTTGAC
Source organism: Nicotiana tabacum (assembly GCF_000715075.1). Classification (NCBI taxonomy): domain Eukaryota; kingdom Viridiplantae; phylum Streptophyta; class Magnoliopsida; order Solanales; family Solanaceae; genus Nicotiana; species Nicotiana tabacum. The sequence continues at coordinate 16,484,973 of NC_134085.1, forward strand.
TCCAGTAGTCAACCAGTCGGGGACGGTACCTGGGATTGCCAGGTACTGTGCTATCCATGGACGGACCTCCTCGCCCATTTCCATCTTCGCCATGTACAAAGTCTCATCCTTCTCATTGAAGCCCAGGTATTCATTTATTGACTTCCCATCAAACAACACTTTTAAATTCCGAACCTTGGTCACTTTGGAGCCCTTTTTAATGTGGGCTACAATGCAATAAAATTCCTTGACCAAATGTTCGTTGGCGTTCACACAGTCATCTATAAAGTGCTCCCAGCCCAATCTAGTCCTAAACTATCTCTGCACGGCGGGGTTGTGAGGTAGTAGGTCTCTATCTATGAAGCACCTTTCCGGAATGAATTTTCTCACCGGCCACCACTCCCGAAACTTATGGTACGCCACCTTACTCACAAATCTATCTTCCCAAGCTTCGGGCTTCCTAGTTCTAGCAATACCTCCCACCCGAGGTTCACCTCCTTTAACTACTTCCTCATCACCCCCTATTGCATCCTCTCCGGATAATGAAGCTGTGGGAGAGGTGGAGTAATCCCCACTACCTGTTGCTGGTCCCTTAGACGACTCAGAATTCACATGTGTTGGATCTTGGGCAGTGGGTGATAGTGGAGGAGTGTCTCTCAATCTACGCCTTTCCGGCCAGTCAGGGATATATTAAGGTACAGAATCTGAAGAGATTTCTCGGGAGGGCTCGTACTTGCGGCCCGACTGATCACATGCTCTGTCAGTAGCTTTTATTGCCTTCCGCATATTCTTGATGGTTTTCCTAACTTGGGGGATGAGTCTTATCATTTTTTGCTTCCCTCGCCGGGAAGATTCCCTCTGCCCAGTTGTTTTGAACCTTTTCCTCGCTGTTTAACCATTGTCTGCAACACAATTGAAATGACTTTGTTAGTATAAGTTGTAGCAGCAGAGAAGCAGTTAAAACCAATGTTGCAGAACAGAGAAGAAAAGTTGCAGAAAATTCTCAGAAGTCCCTCAGTGCGGACCATACAAAATGTATTGCGGCCGCACAGGGGTCCATGCGGACCGCACAAAATGGCCACACAGGGGTGGGGGTCAGAATACGCACCCTCTGTATCTTTACAATGCGGACAACATAAAGTGGTAGTGCAGCCGCACAGGGGCCAATGCGGTCGCACTGCCTAAGGTTCAGCTTCCCAGAAGTTCATTAGTGCGGTCCGCACAAAATGGTACTGCGGATCGCAGAGAGGCACCGCAGACCGCACAGAAATGACTGCGGTCCGCACAGGGTGCCCAACTATGGCACTAAGTTAGGGTTCATGAAAATTTTCTTTTAAGTCCAATTTTTGCACCTAATAGGTATTGCTAAGTGATTACCCAGTCCATTAAGCTAACTAATTTCACATGAATCAAAATTTAAACTAACCTAACTTAGCAATTAAGAAAAAAATGAGAGGAAGAAGAAATAAAAGCTAAGAAAAATGAAAATTAAATGAAATTGACCAAATTAAACAAGTAAAAGGAAGATTATGGTACCAGATTATGAGATAAATTGAAGCAAATAAGTTCCAACAAGTAATTATGAGCAAGTAAGGGTAGTGAACAGTGATTATACTCTCTGAGATTCAAATTTATGAAAAGTGTAAAAGGGAACCCTCACGGTCTATTTATAGAAAATCCATGGGGCCCATTCTCACCAACCAGTGCAGACCGCATAAAATGGACTGCAGTCCACACTGCATAGTTATGTTCAAGCCTGAGAAGGCAATGCTTTGCGGTCCGCACAAAATGGACTGCGGCCGCAGAGGTCCAGTGCGGACCACATTGGCAAACTTCAGAGAGGTCTCGATTCACCCTTTACCAGTGCGGACCGCACAAAATGTAGTGCGGCCGCACTGGCAACTTCAGAGACCTGTGCATTTTCCACCATGTCTACACTGCATCAACACAACCCTGCAACATCTCACAATTAGTTACCCAAAAATCAATCCTATACTACAAAGAAAATCAAAGAAAACAAGAAGAAAAACACATGGGTTGCCTCCCAAGAAGCGCCTGATTTAACGTCGCGGCACGACGCATATTACCATCACATCATTTGAAATAAAGAAGTGTCACCATGTGGCTATCATCAATTTTCCCAAGGTAATGCTTGACCCGATGCCCATTAACTCTGAAGACTTCACCATTTTTCTTTTTCAAATCAAGAGCACCAAAAGGGGTCACAAATACAACTTCAAACGGCCCACTCCATTTTGATTTAAGCTTTCCCAGAAACAGACGTAACCGAGAGTTGAACAAGAGAACCAACTCACCTACTTTGAACTCCTTTCCACGAGCATATTTATCATGAATGTACTTCATCTTGTCCTTTTACAAGGATGAACTGGAGTAGGCATGAAATTTGAATTCATCAAGTTCATTTAGCTGCTCCACACGAAGATTGGCTGCAACATCCCATTCAAGATTTAGCCTCCTCAAAGCCCACATGGCCTTGTGCTCTAACTCAAACGGTAAATGGCAAGCTTTCCCAAACACCAACCGATATGGGGACATACTAATCGGATGCTTGAAAGTTGTCCTATAAGCCCATAGAGCGTCATCCAACTTCTTCGACCAATCGGTCCTATTTGCATTGACCATCTTTGACAATATGCTTTTGATTTCCTTGTTGGATACTTCCACTTGCTTAAGGATGATAGGGGGTATAAACTTTGTGATTGACACCGTACTTGGAAAGCAACGTGTCGAAAGCTCTATTTCAAAAATGAGACCTCCCATCATTTATGATTGCATGAGGAGTACCAAACCTTGTAAAAATGCTCTTCTTTAGAAATGCAACAACACTCCGGGCCTCATTGTTGGGCAAATCCACGGCTTCAACCCACTTTGAAACATAGTCCACCGCCACATGAATATAAGTGTTCCCACAAGAGCTAACAAATGGGGCCATGAAACCAATGCTCCATACATCAAAAATATCAACCTCAAGGATGGTATTGAGAGGCATCTCATCTTTCTTCGAAATTCCACCCGCTCTTTGGCATTCATCGCATCTCTTCACAAAATTGCCCGCATCTTTGAACAAAGTTGGCCAATAAAACCCACAACTAAGAACTTTAGAAGTCGTCCTCACCCCGCCATGATGCCCACCATAGAGAGAGGAATGATAAGCCTCCAAGATACTCAATTCCTCCTCCTCCGGGATACATCTTAGGATCACACCATCCGTACAAATCTTGAACAAGTACGGCTCATCCTAATAGAAGTCCAAACTATCCCGCTTGAGCTTCTTCCTTTGGTTAGAAGAGAGCTCACACAGGATTATTCCGGTCACAAGGTAATTAGCAACATCGTCAAACTATGGCATATAATTCATTGACACCGAAAGGAGTTGCTCGTTGGGAAATAAATCATTGATCTCTAGGACATCACAAGGCCTCCCCTCCTCCTCCAAACGGGACAAGTGGTTCGCCACTTGGTTCTCACTACCTTTCCGGTCCACCATTTCTAGATCAAACTCTTGAAGTAGTAACACCCATCGCATCATTCTCGCCTTGGAGTCTTTCTTTGTCATCAAGTACCTAAGGGCGGCATGGTCGGTGTGAACAATAACCTTAGCACCCATAAGATATGGCCAGAATTTTTCCATAGCAAACACAATAGCCAAAAGTTCCTTCTCGGTCACCGTGTAGTTCACTTGAGCATCATTCATTGTCTTGCTCGCATAGTATACCGGATGAAACATTTTGTTTATTCGTTGACCCAAAACTTCCCCAACCGCAACATTGCTAGCATTACACATGAGCTCAAAGGGCAAGCTCCAATTAGGTACGGTAATAATAGGAGTGGTGATCAACTTATTCTTGAGAAGTTCAAAGTCTTGCATACACTTGTCATTAAATACGAACTTAGCATCCTTTTCTAGTAGCCTACACAAGGGGTTTACCACCTTTGAAAAATCTTTTATAAATTTCCGGTAGAACCCCGCGTGCCCAAGAAAACTCCTCACCCCCTTGACGGAAATGGGGGGGGGGGGGGAGGAAGCCTTGAAATCACCTCTATCTTGGCTTTGTCAACTTCAATCCCACGATTTGAAATCTTGTGGCCTAACATTATGCCCTCCTCCACTATGAAGTGGCATTTTCCCAATTAAGTACGAGATTTGTCTCTTCACATCGTGCCAACACTCTATCCAAATTTCTCAAACATTCTTCTAAGGAATCACCAACCACACGGAAATCGTCCATGAAGACCTCCAAAATATCTTCCACCATATTGGTGAAAATAGCCATCATGCATCGTTGGAATGTCGCCGGAGCATTACACAACCCGAACGACATCCGAGAGAAAGTGAAGGTTCCATACAGACAGGTAAATGTGGTCTTCTCTTGATCCTCCAGGGCAATTAAGATTTGATTATACCCTGAGTATCCATCCAAAAAGCAATAAAAAGCACGCCCCGCAAGGCGATCAAGCATTTGGTCAAGGAATGATATCGGAAGTGATCCTTGCGGGTCACCTTTTTCAGCTTCCGGTAGTCCATGCATACCCTCCATCTGGTAACTGTCCGAGTGGGAAGAAGTTCATTGTTGTCATTTGTCACCACAGTCATACCACCCTTTTTTGGTACACATTACATTAGAGAAGTCCATGAGCTATCGGAAATAGGGTACACAACCCTGACATCCAACCACTTGATCACCTCCTTTTTCACAACATCTTGCATTGCCTTGTTCAATCTTCTTTGATGCTCCAAGGAAGGTTTTGCATCATCCTCCAAGATAATTTTGTGCATACAGAATGCAGGGCTTATTCCCCGAATGTCAGCCAAAGTCCATCTAATTTCCCTTTTTTGCCTTTGAAGCACCGCCAAAGTGGCCTCAACCTGCATGTTAGTTAGGTAAGAAGAAAGAATAACTGGTAAAGTAGAATTTGAGCCCAAGAACTCATACCTGAGGTGTGGAGGCAGTGGTTTCAACTCCAACACCGGTGGCTCCTCAATTGATGGCTTTGTTGGTGGAGTTTTCCGGTTTTCAAGATCCAAAGACAATTTTCTAGGCTCATAGGAATAAGAGCCCATCCCATGTATGACATTCACGGACTCCACTCTTCTTGCATCATCATTGGCATCAAGATTTAATAGCATGTCCTCAAGGGGGTCCTCCACGTTGATCATAGCATTGGTGTCATCCACAATCACAACTATGACAAGGTCTACAAATGAGCACACCTCAGTGCTATTGGGTTGTTTCATAGATTTACAAACATGAAAGACGACCTTTTCATCTCCCACTCGAAAAGTGAGCTCACCCGCTTCAACATCAACCAATGCCTTCCCCGTCTCAAGGAAAGGCCTCCCTAGAATGATAGGGACCTCATAGTCCACTTCAAAGTCCAAAATCACAAAGTCGGCCGACAATATGAATTTGTCCACCCGGACAAGCATGTCATCAATAATGCCCAAAGTTTGCTTCATCGATTGATCCGCCATTTGTAACCTCATGGAAGTCGGTCTAGGTTTCCCAATACCCAAAGTTTTGAAGAATGAGTAAGGCATCAGATTGATACTAGCTCCCAAGTCACATAAAGCCTTGGCAAAATCCACACTCCCAATGGTGCAAGGAATGGTGAAAGCACCGAGATCTTCAAGACCATTGAATGCACTATAGCACTAACTTAGTGAGTCATCTTTATAGTTTCACAATCCATAGAACGCTTCTTTAGGACCAAGTCTTTCATGAATTTTGCATAGCCCGACATTTGTTCAAGTGCCTCCACCAAAGGCACATTAATAGATAAGCTCTTCATCATGTCAATGAACTTTTTAAATTGATTATCATTCTTTTGCTTCGCGAGCCTTTGAGGATAAGGTGGAGGTGGCCTTGGCAAAGGTGCCTTGGCTTTAGGCACAACCGGCTCCGGCATGTCAATTATGTGTTCCCTAGATGCGTTCACATCATTTTGAGTTTCCACCTCGACTTCTTGAATATCAATCTTCACTTCATTGTTTCATCAACCACATCTTCAACTACCAAAGGGACTTCGTCATCTTGCAACTCAACATCATCATCCATGACTTGCCTTTGCTTAAAGGCATTCACATCACCGCCTCTCCCACTTCTTGTTGTAACCACCATAACATGATTGTTCCCACCCTTTGGGTTCACTGCCGTATCACTTGGTAGAGTTCCCTTTGGGTGAGTATTCAATGACTGAGAGATTTGGCCTAATTGCACCTCCAAGTTTCGGATAGAGGTGTTGTGAGAAGCTAACTGTGTATCAGAATCCGCATTCTTCTTCATCATCTGCTCGAATATCATTTCAATTCTACCCATATCATTACCCGAAGAACTAGGAACTTGAGATGGAAATAGTGGTGGATTGTTCGGTTGTTGGTACATTGGAGGCCTTTGAAAGCCTTACCCCCGATTTCCTTGGTTTTCATTGTTCCATCCTCCTTGATTATTATTGCCACCCCAATTATTGTTATTACCATTCTAATTCCCTTGGTTGCCTTGATTGTTGTTCTGATTGCCCCAGTTTTTGTTTTGGTTATTGTTCCCCCAATTACCACTGTTTTGTTGTTGATTGCCCCAATTGCCTTGAGGTCTCCACTATTGTTGGTTGGAAGAGTTGCCCCATTGGCCTTGATAGTTGTTTACATATTGAACCTCTTCACTTTGGTCATCATAACCCTCATTTTGAGACCCATCACATCCATCATCAAATTGCTCATAATTCCCTTGGTTTTGTTGCCTTCTTTGCCTTCTCTTGTTCACAAGCATATTAACACCCTCCATGGCATTCACTTGGCGAGGATTTTGGACTTTTTGCAACTGTGCCTTAGCCAATTGATTCATAGTAGTTGTCAACTCCGCTATAGCTTGCCCATGGTCATGTAATTCCTTGTGCAAATGAATAACCGTAGGGTCACCTTGAGGCACATTGGCTCTACCTTGCCATGCAGAAGAAGTGTCAGCCATCTCATCAAGTACATCACATGCCTCATCATACGACAATTTCATAAAGTTTCCCCCGGCAAGTTGGTTCACTATGCATTGATTTGTTGTATTGATGCCCCGGTAGAAAGTTTGTTGGATCATTGTGTAGGTCATATCATTGTTGGGGCATTCTTTCACCATCGTTCTATACCGCTCCTAAATCTCATGCAAAGGTTCCATGGGCTCTTGCTTGAAAGCCAATATCTCATCTCGAAGTGCCGCCATATGCCCGAGTGAAAATAATTTAGCAATGAATTTATCTGCCAACTCATCCCAAGTTGTGATGGAATGGTTGGGAAGTCTCTCGAGCCAATCTAATGCCTTCCCCCGAAGTGAGAATGGGAAAAGTCTCAACCTAAGAGCATCCTCGGACACATTTGTCTGTTGCTCCCATAGCATGTATCCATGAACCCCTTGAGATATTTGTAGGAATTTTGATCCGCAACGCCCGTGAAGTACTCACGCTGCTCAAGTAAGGTCAACATCACATTGGTTATCTGAAAGTTGCCCGCCCGAATTCCGGGTGGGACAATAGCACTTGCATAACCCTAGTTCAAAAGTACTCTGGGAGCCACTCTTGGAGGTGGCGGAGGAGGGTCTGGAATATTGTCATTTGGATTAGCATTGGCATTGCGGCCTCTACATTGTCCTTGAGGTACAAGAGGCACCTTATCTTGTTCAACATCATCTACCTCCTCCCCGCAATCACATTTCCAAGAGGGTCATTTGCATTGTTCAATGCCATTTTAGTACCTGAGTAGTGACATAAACAAGTAAGAAACAAAGAAGGAAAGAAGAACAATACACAAAACTTACTAAATAGATAGCCAAAACCGTTAGCTCCCCGGCAACGGTGCCAAAAGTGATCACTGCCAACTCCGCACCACTAATAAGTAGTGAAAGAGGGTCGCAATACCTTTTACCCAATTTTGGGTCGGGATCGATTTCCACAGAGAGTTAGGAATGGAATTAAGTGTCTATTTAGCTTAGGATTGCGTGATTATTCCAAATTGCACTTCTATTCATTTCTGAGTTTTCTTTATAATTCTACGATTATCAAACTACAAATTATAATTGCAACTACATTAAGCTAAGAGTAAAATGCTACAAGTTGTATTTAATGGTTTAAAAGGCACTAGGGTAGTGACTTCCGCCTAGGTGGTCAATTGATGGGTAGTTACATCTAAGGTACGATTGACATAATTAGGGAGTATGCTATAACCGTTGCTCGATACTACCCACTCTACACCTCTCGGTAGAAAGAGTGATTTTGCCCAATATACTTTCTCAAGACCAATTGGGTATGCATATTTGCTCAAGCAACTAGGGTTCAAGTCGGGTATTACTCTCTCGAGGTTTAACCCTTTAATTGGGACTATCAATTATCTTGAGTCCATCCTAATTCCTTGTTGGATCAATTCCGGAGACTTATGATCTCTTTCTCAAGAAGAGCCCAAGTCAACTTAGCACAAACTAGTGTTTGCAACTACTAATTCAGTAATTAAACCATGAAATTGACCCAAATAACAAACACTCATAGTCAATCTAACCCTAAATTACAACACCCATCAATTACCCATACTAGGGTTGAGCCCAACCCTAGCTAATGGATCTAGCTACTCATATTTGAAGAGAAAAATAGAGAAATAGAAGAAGATGCACACATATTAATTAATTGTTAACTAAATACAAAGATTCAATGATAAAAAGTAAGTAAAAATGCCCAAAATGGCTACAAAAGATGTTCCCACGAGCACAACTGCTGTTCTACAATGTCTGATGCCCTAAAAATGGGAAAAATTTCTATTTATACTAAGCTAGAAAATCTGGACAAAAATGCCCCTGCGGGGCTAGTGCGGACCGCACAAAATGGACTGTGGCCGCACTAGGACTCTTGGCTTCAAAATAAGCTCTCTGAACTCAGGCTCCGCGGACCGCACAGAAGTGACTGCGACTGCGGTGACTTCTAGTGCGGTCCGCATAAACTTGATCGCGGACCGCATAGACTTCACAACTCCATTTTGCTTCTTCCCTGAACCTTGGCTCTGCGGACTGCACAGAATGGTAGTGCGGACGCATGGACTCTAGTGCAGACCGCACAAAGTGTAGTGCGGCCGCATTGCCTTTTAGCTTGAAATGCCAAGTCTCTGAACCTCCTAGTGTAGACCGCACAAAGTGTAGTGCGGCCGCACTGGGCCTCCTTTGCCTGAGTTTGTCTTGTCTTTGGTACTTGTGCAAGTTTCACTCCCTTTGAGCTGATCTTTGACATCTTAGTCACTTTGTGGATCAAACCTGCAATCAAACACAACTTGTGAGCCTTTTGTAACTATTTTGTATGAATCTATAATCAAAGCGTAAGCAAAAAGGAGTATAAAATGTGTCAAAATGCCTAGTTATCACGGTGCCCTGAAGGGTTTTCACCAGCAAACCTCTCTCATTTATTCACCTCTCAACTCACCATCACCTTATGGTGCGTGTGAGGGTTTTCACCAATAATACTCTCTCATTTTTTTTTAATTTCTCTCAGCTTTCCATCGCTTTAAGGTGCCCATGAGGGTTTTCACTAATAAGACTCTCTCATTTTTCATTTTTCCTGCTTAGACCGGAGTGTTGCCCCTGATACGATTCACACCTCTACTTTCTCGACTTGTCATTTCTCGAAAACTGATCGGAAGGTCTTTCTTTGGACCGTAATGTGGGCTTTTGTATAGGGTTAGAGAGAAAGGATATCACAAAGCTCAAAACAGCTTGCAGGGGTTCAAAATTACAACTTTTGGAATCAGATTTCTTACAACAACTATAACTTTCTGCCCTAGTTTCTTTGCTTGGGGACTTTTAAATCTTGTTTTGATGGGACCGAACCATGAGGCTGCGTACGTATCCTTAAATGGAATCAGGTCTAACATAGTTCATGACATAGGAATTGCTTTGTGTTGTTGCTTTTCACTTTTCTTTTTCTTTCTATCGTTTTCCTTTTCTTTCTCTTCTCTTTTATTTTCTTCTTTTCTTTTTTCATTCTTTTCTTTCTCTTTTCTCTTCTCTTTTTCTTTTTTTCTTCTTTACTAACCTTTTGCATTTGTATTTCTGAATTTCGCTACTGATTCCAAAAGAGGGGTATGAAAGGAAATAAATAAGGCTTAAAGGGGTAACAAAAGATAAAGTGTTTAGATAGCAGAGCAAAATGCCTTCGTCATTCCAATCTTCAAAATATGCCAAGTACAAAGAACAATTTAGACAAACCAAAGAAATCATACATAATATCTTTTGACTGCATCAGAATTGATAGTCATGTCTACACATTTGCCTTCTATGTCTATTAAATACAAAGTACCATTGGACAACACTCTTGTTACAACGAACGACCCCTGCCAATTTGGGGCGAACTTGCCTTTCACTTTAGCCTGATGTGGAAGGATGCGTTTCAATACTTGCTGACCGACTTCAAATTTTTGCGGACGCACCTTCTTGTTGTATGCTTTTGCCATTCTCTTTTGATACAACTGGCCATGACACACTGCTGCCAGTCTCTTCTCGTCAATCAAACTCAATTGCTCCAGACGGGTTTTAACCCACTCATCATCATCAATCTCTACTTCAGCAACAATTCGAAGGGATGGAATTTCAGCTTCCGTGGGTATCACTACCTCAGTTCCATATACCAACAAATAAGGAGTTGCACCTACTGAAGTGCGAACAATAGTGCGATAACCTAGCAAAGCAAAAGGCAACTTCTCATGCCATTGCCTGGACCCTTGCACCATTTTCCGAAGTATCTTCGTTATGTTGTTGTTGGCTGCCTCGACTGCTCCATTCGCCTTGGGGCGGTATGGGGTGGAATTACAATGTGTAATCTTAAACTGTTGACACACCTCTTTCATCAGATGACTGTTAAGATTAGCACCATTATCTGTGATGATCACCTTTGGGATCCCGAACCGACTAATGATATTTGAATGAACCAAATCGACCACTTCCTTCTTGGTCACAGATTTGAAAGTTTTAGCTTCAACCCACTTAGTGAAATAGTCAATGGCCACTAGAATGAACCCGTGCCCATTGGATGTTGCTGGCTAAATTGGTCCGATGACATCCATACCCCAAGCGATAAAGGGCCATGGTGCGGACATTGTGTGTAATTCAGATGGCGAAGAATGAATCAAATCTCTGTGTACTTGGCATTGATGACACTTGCGCACAAAACTGATGCAATCTCGCTCCCTGGTAAGACAATAATAACCTGCTCGGAGGATTTTCCTTGCTAGAACATACCCACTCATATGCGGTCTGCAGACTCTAGAATGCACTTCGGTCATGATAGTCGTGGATTGTCTAACATCTATGCATCTTAACAATCCAAGATCTGGAGTTCTTTTGTACAAAACTCCTCCACTGAAGAAATATCTGCTTGCCAAACGTCGAATTGTTCTCTTTTGATCCCCTGTGGCTTGTACCGGATATACCCCCATCTAATGTATTCTCTGATATCGTGGAACCAAGGTTCACCGTCAAGTTCTTCTTCCATCATGTTATAGTAAGCATGCTGATCGCGGACCTGAATATGCAAAGGGTTAATATAAGCTTTATCTGGATGATGCAACATCGACGCCAAGGTAGCCAAAGCATTGACAACCTCATTATGGATCCTTGGAATATGCCTGAACTCTATTGAACAAAACCGTTGACAAAGATCATACAAACATTGTCGATACGGTATGAGCTTTAAATCCCGTGTCTCACATTCACCTTGAATCTGGTGTACCAGAAGGTTCGAGTCTCCCAAGACCAAGACTTCATGGACTCCCATGTCTACAGCTAACCTCAAACCCAAAATGCATACTTCGTATTCAGCCATGTTGTTGGTACAATAGAAACGAAGCTAAACCGTAACAAGGTAGTGATGCCTTGTTTCAAAAATAAGCACGACCCCTGTCCTGACACCTTTCATATTAGCAGCTCCATCAAAAAAAAGTTTCCAACCTGGTTTTTCAACCTGCTCCACTTCATCAATATGCATCACCTCTTCATCAGGAAAATAAGTTCTCAATGATTCATACTCTTCATCGACCGGGTTATCGGCCAATGCGTGGGCTTTTATCGTGGTACGAGTCACATAGATAATGTCGAACTCTGTGAGTAAAAAATCTGCCACTTTGCAAGTCTCCCTGTGGGCATAGGCTTCTGAAAGATATACTTTAAAGGATCCAGGTGAGAAAGGAGGTAAGTAATGTAGGACGACAGATAATGCTTCAACTTTTGTGCTACCCAAGTCAGGGCGCAACATGTCCTTTCAAGGGGAGTATACTTAACCACGTAAGATGTGAACATCTTGTTGATATAATAGATGGCTTGCTCTTTCCTGCCAGTGATGTCATGCGAACCCAACACACAACCAACTGAATTATCCAGGACTGTCAAATAAAGAATCAAAGGTCTCCCAGGTTCTGGTGGGACCAACACAGGTGGGCTCGACAAATACTCTTTGATCTTATCAAATGCTTCCTGGCACTCATCAGTCCATTTGACCACAGCATCCTTCTTCAGCACCTTAAAGATGGGCTCACAAATTGTCGTCAGTTGAGCAATAAACCTGCTGATGTAGTTCAGCCTCCCTAGCAGACTCATCACCTCGGCCTTGTTCTTTGGAGGTGGTAACTCCTGGATAGCTTTGATCTTTGACAGATCCAACTCAATGCCCCGCCGACTGACTATGAACCCTAACAGTTTCCCAGATGGAACACCAAATGCACACTTTGCAGGGTTGAGCTTAATATTGTACCTACGGAGCCTCTAGAAAAATTTTCTCAAATCTCTGACGTGGTCAGACTGCTTCCTGGACTTTATGATCACATCATCCATGTAAACCTTGATCTCCTTGTGTATCATGACATGGAATATGGTAGTCATTGCCCTCATGTAAGTTGCCCCAGTGTTTTTCAATCCGAATGGCATGACCCGGTAACAATATGTTCCCCACGGCATGATGAATGCCATCTTTTCCACATCTTCCTCATCCATTAATATCCGATGATACCCCCCATAGCAGTCCACAAAAGACCCAATCTCGTTCTTGGCAGAATTGTCACTCAAAATGTGGATATTTGACAATGGGAAATTGTCCTTTGGACTTGCCTTGTTGAGGTCACGGTAATCAACACATACTCTGGTCTTACTATCTTTCTTTGGCACAGGCACAACATTGGCTAACCATATGGGATACCGTGTGACTTGAATGACCTTTGCATCAAGCTGCTTTGTTACTTCTTCTTTAATCTTCACACTCATGTAAGTTTTGAACTTTCTCAACTTCTGCTTAACGGGAGGGAATGCTGGATCAATTAGCAATTTATGGACCACCAAATTGGTACTCAAGCCTGGCATATCATCATACGACCATGCAAAAATATCCTTGTATTCAAATAAAGCTTTAATTATTTCTTCCCTGATTTGCGCTTCAAGATGGACATTATCTTAGTTTCTCTGACATTATCTGGATCCCCTAGATTGATTATTTCCGTGTCATTCAGATTAGGCTTGGGTTTTTCTTCAAATGATTTAGTTCCTTACTAATCTCCTCTAATGCCTCATCTTCATTGTCACACCTCATTTTTACATACACCCCCCGGAAGGGGTATAAGGGAGTTTTTCCAATTAAAAGACAATCAAAATGAGATTATTTTTATTTAAAGATTCAGAGTCGCCAATTGGGAGATTTATGGTGTCCCAAGTCACCGGTTCAAATCCCGAATCGAGGAAAGATGAACTCTGTTTAAGAGTTCGCGAACCAGAAATCCGAGTAAGGAATTCTGTTAACCCGGGAGAAGGTGTTAGGCATTCCCGAGTTTCGTGATTCTAGCATGGTCGCTTAACCGTTATATTCGGCTTAATTATTTGATTTTAGACACACGTTTTAACCTATGATGCCATTTTTAACTTTTGACCGCTTTTAATTAATTTTTGAAGAAGATTGAATGTCATTTAAAACATGCCTTTGTATCACGCCACATGAAATGCACATGCAATCCTAATCACATTTTAGTCAACGTTTTAATATTTTGACTTGGGTCACATGAAATGTGCACCCGAGTTTAGGAAGGTAATATTATTAGACGACGCATCTAAAGCAACTATGCGTTAACAACTTTGCGAGGGCCATGGAAATTCAACTAAATAGCACGCCTCGAATTCTAAAGGATTAAAATCAATCAAATGAGGGCCATGCATTTTGAGATTTTGTTTGGCATGGCACGCCTCCACTTCTTCCATAAGGCTTTACTCAACTAAAACGAACTACGGATATTCATGAATTATTTTTCTAGACTACTTTAAGATTATTGCATCGGGGGTATTTAGTAATCAGTAAATTACAAATAGCTAACGGCAAGAATGAAAAAAATGATAAAAGACTACGATTCAATCTAATACGTCTAACTGTATCCATTTGAGAGGAAGTTGATATTTAGCGATTGTTCACTATTTTCTTTGAGAGGACAAACGTGATTAATAAAATTGGATGTCATATTTGCAAAACTATTGAAACGAAAGCTGCTACAAAATAAAAGACTAAAAGAATAGCATTACATAGTCCAAACCATTTCAATGCTTAATAGTTTCTCCGTATACATTCGAAGCATTCCCATTCACTGCTAACAAATTAACGTGACTGAGAGTAACAACGATTCACATGGCCAAGCACGGATTTGGTTAATTAAACAGAAGAGGAGTTTCAATTATAAAACCAACAAACACATGGATCCAACCTAATTACATGAACAACTATTTACATCGGTCGAGAATTTAGACTTGAGAAAAATTTCAGTTATTCACTTCAAAATCTGATAGATTTAGGTGACAATACCATAAATTGAACATATTCAACCAAAGGAAGATCACTTTGAGTCAATTAAATCAGTGAGACAAAGAAAAGAGAGATGGAGCTTTATATATAGCAAATGAAAACAACGAGCAAATCAACACTCGGAGTGCCTAGAATCACAATCACACCTGTTACACCTCAAGCAGCCGCAATAATTGATTCGAAAGATCTCTTGTTCAAATTACAAAGCAAATCGAGCTTTTGTTCCACCAAGGACTAGAAATCAGAATCGCGAACTCGACTCGATCAGACTGGAATGTCGCTGCAAACGACCTCGTCAGCATCTGTTTTTGTGACTGATTTTCGGTGTTTTGAGGTAAGGTTTACAACTGGCTTTTGATGTCCATTTTCGGACTATTTTCAGTTGAAATTGGTAGCGGTTGAGCTGCTGTTTTGTTGGTTGTTTGGGCCTGGTTGTCGCTTGGTCATTGCGGTGAGTTTCAGGGGTGCTTGGTTTGTGAAGATGAAGAGGAATGTCGATGGGTGTTTCGCTGAAGAAGAAAGAGGAATCGACGGGATCTTTTTTTGGTTTTTCTTTCTTTGTAAAGAAGATCCGAAAAACTACACTGGGGGAGGGGTGCTTGATGAAAGCTGCGCAGCTTTTTGTCTCCCTTCTTCAGCGTTATTTCTTGTCCCTTTTAGATTTTTTAAGAACTACTTTATAGGTAGAGTCTAGGTTTAGGTATATTTTGTGTATTTTGCCCATTAGTCCCTAGGTCCTTTTGTGTTAAGTCCTTAGGGTCCTTTTTATTTATTTTTGTTCCAAAGAAGAGTCTAGAAGGGTCCCTAGGCTTAATGGACTAATCTGAATTGGGCCAAAAATTGGGCTCCAAAAACTCTTAAAATTGTGATCCAACACCTTAATTGACTCATTTTAAAATAAGATAAAAATACTACACAATGCAAAAGATAACATGAAACTATTATATATTTTTTGTATTTTTAAAATTATATAAAGATAAAAATTAGGTACTATTTTTGTATTTATTATATATATATATTTTTAAGAATTATGAAAGATACATACTAAAGTATTTTTTTGTAATTTTCCATTTTTATGACGAAAATAAAGTAAAGAAGTCAAAAATAGTTCCAATCAAAGAGGGGCAGCTGTAGACATGTGATTTTTGACCCTCCCCAAGATTTTTCATATTTTAGCACGTAAATATTTAATTTAGGCCTAATATAGCTATTTCAACTATTTTTGACTTCTTTACTTTATTTTCGTCATAAAAATGGAAAATTACAAAAAAATACTTTAGTATGTATCTTTCATAATTCTTAAAAAAATATATATAATAAATACAAAATAGTACCTTATTTTTATCTTTATATAATTTTGAAAATACAAAAAATATATAATAGTTTCATATTAGCTTTTGCATTGTGTAGTATTTTTATCTTATTTTAAAATGAGTCAATTAAGGTGTTGGATCACAATTTTAAGAGTTTTTGGAGCCCAATTCTTGGCCCAATTCGGATTAGTCCATTAAGCCTAGGGACCCTTCTAGACTCTTCTTTGGAACATAAACAAATAAAAAGGACCCTAAGGACTTAACACAAAAGGACCTAGGGACTAATTGGAAAAATACACAAAATATACCTAAACCTAGACTCTACCTATAATGTAATGCTTAAAAAATCTAAAAGGGACAAGAAATAACGCTGAAGAAGGGAGACAAAAAGCTGCGCAGCTTTCATCAAGCACCCCTCCCCCAACGTAATTTTTCGGATCTTCTTCACAAAGAAAGAAAAACCAAAAAAAGATCCCGTCAATTCCTCTTTCTTCTTCAGCGAAACACCCATCACCATTCCTCTTCATCTTCACAAACCAAGCACCCCTGAAACTTACCGCAACGACCAAGCGACAACCAGCCCCAAACAACCAACAAAACAGCAGCTCAACCGCTACCAATTTCAACTGAAAATAGTTCGAAAATGGACATCAAAACCTAGCTGTAAACCTCACTTCAAAACACCGAAAATCAGTCACAAATATAGATGCTGACGAGGTCGTTTGCAGCGACATTCCAGTCCGATCGAGTCGAGTTCGCGATTCTGATTTCTAGTCCTTGGTGGAACAAAAGCTTGATTTGCTTTGTAATCTGAGCTCGAGATCTTTCGAATCAATTATTGCGGCTGCTTGAGGTGTAACAGGTGTGATTGTGATTCTAGGCACTCCGAATGTTGATTTGCTCTCTGTTTTCATTTGCTATATATAAAGGTCCATCTCTCTCTTCTTTGTCTCACTGATTTAATTGACTCAAAGTGATCTTCCGTTTATGGTTGAATATGTTCAATTTATGGTATTGTCACCTAAATCTATCAGATTTTGATCTGAATAACTGAAATTTTTCTCATGTCTAAATTCTCGGCCGCTGTAAATAATTGTTCATGTAATTAGGGTGGATCCATGTATTTGTTGGTTTTATAATTGAAACTCCTCTTCTGTTTAATTAACGAAATCCATGCTTGGCCATGAGAATCGTTGTTACTCTCAGTCACGTTAATTTGTTAGCAGTGAATGGGAATGCTTTAAATGTATATGGAGAAACTATTAAGCATTGAAATGGTTTGGACTATGTAATGCTATTCTTTTAATCTTTTATTTTGTAGCATCTTTCGTTTCAATAGTTTTGCAATCACGTTTGTCCTCTCAAAGAAAATAGTGAACAATAGCTAAATGTCAACTTCCTCTCAAATGGATACAGTTAGACGTATTAGATTGAATCGTAGTCTTTTATCCTTTTTTTCATTCCTGCCGTTAGCTATCTGTAATTGATTGATTACTAAATACCCCCGATGCAATAATCTCAAAGTAGTCTAGAAAAATAATTCATGAATATCCATAGTTCATTTTAGTTGAGTAAAGCCTTATGGAATAAGTGGCGGCGTGCCATGCCAAACAAAATCTCAAAATGCATGGCCCTCGTTTAATTGATTTTAATCCTTTATAAATCGAGGCGTGCCATTTAGTTGAATTTCCATGGCCCTCGCAAAGTTGTTAACGCGTAGTTGCTTTAGATGCGTCGTCTAATAATATTACCTTCCTAAACTCGGGTGCGCATTTCATGTGACCCAAGTCAAAATATTAAAACATTGACTAAAATGTGTTTAGGATTGGGGGTGCATTTCATGTTGCGCGATCCAAAGGCACGTTTTAAATGACGTTCAATATTCTTCGAAAATTAATTAAAAGCGGTCAAAAGTTAAAAATGGCATCATAGGTTAAAACGTGTTTCTAAAATTAGATAATTAAGCCGAATATAACAGTTAAGCGATCGCGCTAGAACCACAGAACTCGGGAATGCCTAACACCTTCTCCCGGGTTAACAGAATTTCTTACTCGGATTTCTGGTTCGCGGACTGTTAAATAGAGTCAACCCTTTCCTCGATTCGGGATTTGAACCGGTGACTTGGGACACCATAAAATTATACCAAGTGGCGACTCTGAATCTTTAAATGAAATAATCCCGTTTCGATTGTCCTTTAATTGGAAAAACTCCTATATACCCCTTCCGGGGGGTGTAGGTAAAAAGGAGGTGTGACAGCTCTGGCGACTCTGCTGGGGACCAAACCCAGAATCTCTAGTTCAGGGTTCAAGAATTCGAGCTTAGAATAATTGTTATAGTTGGTTTTATCCATTATCTGAATTTGTTACATGATTTGGGCCTAATGTGCTAGTTGATTGCTTTTACCGCTTTGTATTTCGTGAACTGTATATAAACTCTTGTGAAATCCCGCTTCTCTCTTAGTCTTCTAAATCATAAAGAAGTGTGCACTTCGTGTGACTTCTTTTCTATTAGATTCATATCCCAAATTTAGAACGAGGTTCAGACAAGTTGCAAAGCCGGTGAAGCTTCTGTATTTCCGGTACGTTGCCCTCCCCTCCCCCCGGCTCGAGCTGTCCGCTCGGGTAAGCCAGGTCTAGAACAATAAACCCAGGTTTTGAACCTAGTACAACAAGACTTCATGCCGGATCCCTAGTAGGAACGTTTGCTTGCATTATGTGCATTTAACTTTGGAGACTCAACACACGGGTTGGGTTTGTCTAGGGCAGGTGTACCCAAAATAACAGATCATCTTGATGCATCCTATGTGCTACATGTTGCATTTCTTAAAGGGTAAAAGGGTTATTTGGCAGACCAATGATAGTTGAGGGCAAATGAAAAAGAAAAAGAAAAAGTAAAAGAAAAAGAGGTTGAACTGTGAAGATAAAGCAAGTGAGGCCCAATTATATTTTATGTCACATTCTTATTAAGAAAAAAGAGCTTGAAAATTCAGAAAAAAGAGATTTTGCACTTATTCATCATTTTTCGTAAGTCAGAAAATCAAAAAAAGAAAAAGAAAAAAATCCAAAAAGAGATTACATGTTTCATCATTTTTCAAAAAAAAAAGACAAAAAAATATGTTTTCTCTAAATTAGTTATTATTTTTAAAAATTCTCGTCCGTATCCAATCTGCCTGAACTACGGATACCTGATTCTCGTCTTTCGGGGCATGTTACGTAGGCAACCCACATAAGGTCCGGTCTTCCTAGTAAATCTTAGGTTCTTGGCTTTGCGGGGTCCTAGCCAAATTTTGCACTTCTAGCCACCTTTTGACCAAATAAGCCATTTTGCAAAAATAGCCTAAATCACGTCTTGCATGTGTCTAGTAGAGAATGTTATTGTCTCACATAGTGTTGGTTTAAGTTTTCTTATACAAGTGAGGATTTACTTACCAGAGTTTGAGCATGACAGATACCCTAGGATCACTGCATTCAGGAGTTACTCGAGGAGCCATTTTATATTTTTGAGTCTATTGTTCATGTTTTACTTTCTAGTCCTGTATAGTAGTATTCAGTCATTTAGTTGATTTTCTTGAGTCTGTCATATTCTAGTTAAGTTTGTCAGTATTTTGTTATTATTTCCCTTTTTGTATTTGAAAATGTATTATGAATCAAAATACAAAAAAATATATTTTGCATTTTTATATTTCCGTTAGAATTTTCTCTAAAAATACTACTCCTAGAAATTGAAAAAAAAATCAATTGAGGTGGTTTTTCCTTTAGGCAATTAATACCTAGAACTTAAAATAATTGTTTTTATATTTCCCTTAGTATATTAATACTAAAAATCCAAAAAGAAGAGAATTTTCTTTTAGTACCTCTTTAAAAGGTTTCCTTTAAGGTATTAATTCCGAAAATCCAAAAAGAGATTTTCTTTTGAGGTTCTTCTTTGGGGAATTAATGAAAAATGAAAAAAATTCTTTTTTATTTTACAAGAACTTTAGGACATCGTACATAGAAGAAATAACATACCTTATCTTCTGTTTATTTTTAAAATTTCTCCTTTAGGTAATTAAAAATTGAAATCCAAAAAATAGTTTTTATCTTTTTCATTTCTCGTTACGAATTTTTTCTTCAGGGATATCAAATGAAAATTCATAAAAAAAGGAGTCAAAAAAATAATATATCTTTCTTTTCTACGATTTTTCCTCAATAGAGTATTTGTTTCCAAAAAGAAAAGAAAAAGAAAAAATCCGTTAAGCTTGAGTTTAGAATAGGTTATAGAACATTAAGTCTAGAAAATTAAAAAAAAAAAAGGTTTTGCTTCTTTTATTTCTCTTTCCTCATCGGATTTAGTTATTAAGGTAAAAAAAAGAGAATGTTAGATTGTTTCCTTTATTCCTGATTTTCCAGAACTACGTAAAGATCTGATTCATGTGCGGTCATGATACGTAGGCAACCTACATAGGGTTCGATCGAATCATTTTTTTATTAACAAAAAAAAGGAAAAAAAAGAAAAGAAAAAAAGAGGTGGAATTGTGGGATGTGAGATATGAGAGAAAGAAAGGGTGATGATTAAAAAAAAAGAAAAATGAAGGAAAATAGGCAAGCCAACAAGTGCTAGAAAAGCAAAGAAAATAGAAGTTGAAATGAACAAATTGGGATGATGCCAACTGACTTTTGTACCCTCGAAGTCATTTTAGAACCGATAACTGTGGCTAGGTGCATTGCACATAAAGTGAGGTTATCTTATGTTAAATGCTCTAACGCTAACGTGATGGCTTCTTTTTGTTATATTCATAGCAGAAGGGTAGTTGGTTTGTGGTTTTAAAGTGGTAACTCTTCTCTACAACATAAAGTCAAAGGCATTGGCAGACAACAACAGGATTGAGTTGGTTGATACCGGTGCTCGAAAGCAGTTGGTTGAACAGGACAATGGGTTGGTTGAAGAGGTAAAGATGTTAAAACAACACATGGCTGACATGTATCAGGCTTGGATGACTAGGAAGGCTCCACCCCCGCCACCACCTAGCTTCCTAGATGCTTCCCTTACCCAAGCTCCGGACACAATGCCAGATGATTCTCCATACTCTCCAGATGCACCCGCTTATCTCCAAGCTCATGATGCCCAATATCACCCCTCAGAGGTTGCCCACAAGGTTCCCTACTCATACAAACAGGGCCCAAGGGATGAGCCTCATGTTGAAAATGAAAGGTTCGCAGGAAGAAAAGGGAAAGATGGGGCACCCAAGAGGCTGAAAGGCGTAGAACAGTCCTTAAAGAACAAGCAAGGAATGGGATACTAGGGAAGCATGGCTTACAAGGAACTGTCTGTGTCCCCTGACGTTCGCCTGCCTGCAGGATTTAAAGTGCCAAAATTTAACTTGTATGATGGGTGTGGGGATCCGGTAACCCACCTGAAGGTTTATTGTAGTGAAATGAGAGGTGTTGGAGAGAAAGATGACTTGATGATGGCGTATTTCAGTGATAGCCTGACTGGGGCAGCTTTGGACTGGCATGCTCGTCAATATGTTGGTAAGTGGCCTACATTGGGTGACATGGCTCAAGATTTTGTTCAATACTTTCAATACAAATCAGGCGTTACCCCAGACCGCTCCTCCATATCTAGGATGGGAAAGAAGCCGAAGGAAAGCTTTAGAGAGTTTGGGCTCAGATGGAGGGAGCAGGCTGCTCGAGTCAATACCCCGATTGGTGAATAAGAAATGGTTGAGCTTTTCATACAAGCCTAGGGGCCCACCTACTTCAGTCGTTCCGGCCCTGGGGAAGCCTTTCAATGATGTGTTAAGAATGGGGGAGCTAATAGAAGAGGGAATCAAGTCAGGCAAAATCATGAGTTGTTCGAAAAACATTTAGAACATCCCAGTAAGCTTGGGTGAAAGAAAGAGAAACAGAGAAGATGATCCAATGGGCTTTCCCGATCAATACTTCCAGCCTCGACATCGTCCCCGTGGATATCCTTATGCACCAGAGGATCCTCCCCAATGCCACTTCTCTACACAAAACTCCCAAAGTCGTACATCACTCTCCCAGTACCCAGCTCCACAAAATGCCTATCTACTCCCACGAGCCTACCGAAAATCCACTGGATCGGGTTTCCGGCCCAATCAAGCCTTTAAGAATGAGAGGTTACGGAAGAAGAAGACCCTCACTCCATTGGGAGAGTCATATTCCGGTCTGTTCCAAAGACTAAGGATATTGGACATGTTGAAGCCGACCCAGATAAAAATGCCAGACCCTCTTCCAAAGAAGTTTGATTTTTCTCAAAGGTGCACATATTGCTCGGATGCCCCAGGGCATGATATAGAGAAGTGTTGGAATCTAAAGAACGCAATTCAGAAGCTTATTAATGCAGGCAACATTGTCGTGCAAAATCTAGATGCAGCAGACACTAGCCAAAGTCTGTCACCTATGCATAATGAGACGTATATGGTAGGTATGATTTATTTTGAAAAGGAATGTGAGAATTCTTCTTGGATCCTTGGAGGTCCACGTGCTATGAAGCTTTCAGCGCTATCATAGGTTGATCCTAAGAATGAGCACGCAAAGGGAACCCAAAGACAATCGGTTCAGAACAATGTGATGGAGGCTTGTGAAGGTCCTAGCATTGTTGATGCAGAAGTCAGTGGCTAATATGTTGAGTTTGATGATTGGAAAGACTCTCTTTTCTTGGTTTGCCAGGGAGGAGTTTTGGTGGTTTATTTTGTTGTCATTTCTGTTGTCCGGGTTATTTCAAGGTTGTAATCCGGATATTGTCTTGTGACTCAAACCCTTCTATCCTTTTATTTTGCTTAGTTTGTTTAGTCATAATAGCCCGTTTAGTGTTGTCTAGGTTTGTTCTAGGTTTGTAACCCCAGTTTGGTTTGTTTGTTTTGTTGTCCAAACCCTTTCACCATATGTCTAATGCAATTTACTGTTTTTTGTGATTTCTAGTCATTTTCGTTTAGTTCTCTTTTCTTTTTATGGTTCTTTTCCTGTTGACTCTAGTGACATGACATGTACGCGTAACTCTCAGCCTGGTTTTAAAAGTCAGTTTAATCACGAAGCAATGAAACAATATTGAAGATGTAAGGACATTTGAGGGAAATAAGTAAAGGCATTTTGAGATCACTTCAAGCCTGAATTTTGTGAAACTGGGGCAGGTAGAACATAAAAATACACTATTGAAATGCATCATGCTGCATCAGGTGAAGATAATGGCAAGTTTGCCCCAAAATTGTAGGGGGTCGTTCGTGGTAATTAGAGTGAGGGTGTTGTCCAATGGGGCTTGGTAACTAACAGATGTAGAAGGCGAATGCGTGGAAATGATTATCAAGTCTAGTAAAATCAAAAGATGTTACAAAGTTTTTCCTTGGTTTGTTTAATTGTGTAGTTTGCACTTGGCATGTTTTGTAGATTGGAATGACAAAGGTATTTTGTTCAAATATCTAAACACTTTATCCTTCGTTACCCCTTTGAACCTTATCTATTTTCTTTCATACCCCTCTTTCGGAATCAGTAGCAAAGATCAGAAACGCAAGCGTAAAAGATGAGTAAAGGAAAAAGAGAAAAGAAAAAGAATGAAAAGAGAGAGAAGAAAGAGAAAAGGAAAAAAGAAAAGAAAAGAAAAAAAAAGAAAAAAAAAGAAAAAAAAAGAAAAACAACAACAAAAAGAAAAAGAAGGAAAGAAGAGAAAAGAAAAAGAAAAGAAAAATCACAACAAACAAAGTAATTCTTATAACATGAACTACGTTCGACCTGATTCCTTTTAAGGATACGTAGGCAGCCGCACGGTTCGGTCTCGTCGAAATAAAAATCCAAAAGTCCCCAAGCAAGAAACTGGGGCAGAAGTTGTGGTTGCTATAGGAAATCTGATTCTGAAAGTTGTAATGTTGAACCCATTTGAATTTTTTTGAGCCTTTTATACCTTTTCTTTCTAATCCCGTCCAAAAGCCCACGTTACGGTAAAGAAAGACCTTCTGATCAGTCTTCGAGAGATGCCATGTCGAGAAAATAGAGGTGATTCATATCAGGGACAACACACTAGTCCAAGCAGGAAAAATAATGAAAATGAGAGAGTCTTATCGGTGAAAACCCTCACAGGCACCGTAAGACGATGGGAACTAAGAGAAATCAAAATGAGAGAGTATTATTCGTGGAAACCTTAACGGGCACCGTAAGGCGATGAAAGTAGAGAGAAATAAAAAATGAGAGAGTCTTATTGGTGAAAACCTTCACGGGCACCTTGAGGCGACTGTAAGTTGAGAAAAAGAACAAAACGAGAGAGGCTTGATGGTGAAAACCCATCGGGCACTACATGTCGAATAAGGATTGTGAATCAGATTGGATAATCGGAGCATGGAAGCCCAGTTTCACGGTTTGGGGTATAATAGGAGTTGAATATCAGACCTGCTCGATAGAATAGGCCACAGGTGCATATCACGATCATTAGAGTTGGTGTCCACATCTAATAAGTTTCTACTTTGTAGTTTTCTTGTTAGGAATCATCTCTTTTCATTGTCCTTTACTCTGTTCTTTTTGTCTTGTTTACTTCCTCTTCCTGAGTCTATGTGGTTAGAACAAGTGAGAAATGACTTCAAATTATGCCACCAGCTGTCCAATTGCACAAAACGGGGTCTGGCTAACACATCAAATGTCATAAGTCAAAAAAGAACAACAAGCGCATTGAGCTGGCAATAATCAACATGCTTTGGGATACTTGTGAAATACAAAGGTTTGATACATATCAATTCAGTAATAATGCAACAAGATGGAGGGTGTTAGGTGAACGAATCAAAGGTATTTTCGGTAAAACACAAAGGTTTGGTATATATCAATTCATGAACAATGCAACAGATGGGGGGTGTAGGTAAAAAGGAGGTGTGACAGCTCTGGCGACTCTGCTGGGGATCGAACCCAGAATCTCTAGTTTCGCAATCATGAACAATGCAACAGATGTTTGACCCTCATCATATTCGAATTCATCATCACACTCTATTTCTTGGATTATTATTTCAGAATTAGATTGACTTTTAAGACTGCGCCAAAGATTCCTCATGCATGTCATGTCATTGAAACCAGCATAAAAAGAACTGTATAAGAAAAGAAAACAAAAATAAAACTATCAGGAATGATGGCAATGGAAAATTGCATTTTATTGAAAATAAAGGATAACAGGGTTTGTACATCAACAAACGGGAAATAAAAATCTGGGTCACAACCCTGGAATGACCCAGATAGAAAGGAAAACAAAACAAACTACCAAGACTCCTTCCAAGTAGGGAGAGGAGTAGCCTTCCAATTGTTAAGCTTTACATTTGACCCGACGAATTGCACGTCTTCTTTGCTAGAACCTTCTCCAACTTCTACCAAGTTCACATCATCAAACAACCTCTGGAACCTTTCAATTAACTCTTCATCAATGTCAATCACAGAACTTGGAACTGTCATCACTGGGCGTTTCCTGGCACCGGGCTTGACAAAAGACCTAGAAAGACGCGGGATAGGCTTCGGAAGTGCCCACGCCTTCTGTTTGAACCTTCTAACCCTTTTCACATCTGCCGCTGTGGGTTTGAATCCAAGACCGAATGTACCCAGATTTTCAGGGAGGGACACTGGCTGTATGATACCCTGCAGGGATGCACCTAGACCTTTACCTGGCACAAAGCCATTTTTCAGCATTTCGGAGGCCACCATGACAGATGCAGAGGCTATCTTTGGAGTTGGAACACATTTCACTTCTGAAACCTTCTCGACCAGCACTGTTTCAATGACTTGATAGATCCAAGGCCCTTTGTCATCTTCAGCCTCAATAAATAGGCCGGAGGCATCACTGTGGGCACAAAAATTTCCTCACCATGTACGACGATCTCCTTCCTGTCCCACTCAAACTTGACCATCTGATGCAAAGTGGACGGGGCTGCTTTGGCGGCATGTATCCAAGGCCGACCTAACAGCAAATTGTATGAGATGGCTACATCCAGTACCTGGAACTCCATGGTGAATTCCACCAGTTCTATTGTCAATTCAAGCACTATATCACCAACTGAGTATTTTCCTCCACCGTCAAAACCTCGGACGCATATACTATTCTTGTGAATTCTCTCATTATCAACTTTCAACTTGTTCAGAGTAGAGAGACGGTAGATGTTTGCACTGGAACCATTGTCAACTAACACCCTGGTGACCATAGAATCTTCACATTTTTCCATAAGATAGCGAGCTTTGTTGTGTTCAGTACCTTCCACAGGCAACTCGTCATCAGAGTAGGTGACCCTGTCCACCTCAAATATTTTGTTGGCAATCTTCTCCAAATGGTTCACTGAAATTTTGTTGGGTACATGAGCTTCGTTCAGAATTTTCATCAGGCCCCGATGATGTTCATCTGAGTGGATCAATAATGATAGCAAGGAAATCTGAGCGGGCGTCTTTCTCAGCTGCTCCACGATGGAGTAATCTTGTACCTTCATTTTTCTCAGAAACTCCTTTGCCTCTTCTTCAGTGAGTGCTTTCTTTACTAGAACTGGACTATCTCTGGATGTTTTAGCTTTCTTTAACTCTTCCGGGGTAAAGCATCTCCCTGAATGAGTTAATCCATGGGCCTCATTGACTTCTTCTTTCACTTCCTTTCCATTATAGGTTACTATCACCCGTTCATAGTTCAATGGGACAACCTTGGTGTTGATTACCAAAACCTGGGTTACAGGCTTGATGATGACGGGGTCCGTATGGGCACCCTCTACAATTACGATAGGTTTATTTGCCAACCCTGGCATGACTACTTTTGACTTATCTTGCTTTGCTACAACATCATTTGGGGATCTTTTCTGAACTGCTACAGATGG
The DNA here is from genome assembly GCF_000715075.1 of Nicotiana tabacum. Lineage (NCBI taxonomy): Eukaryota > Viridiplantae > Streptophyta > Magnoliopsida > Solanales > Solanaceae > Nicotiana > Nicotiana tabacum. Next base: position 16,511,940 of record NC_134085.1, read on the forward strand.
CTCACCATTTGTTATGCTCAACTTGTTAACTGATCCTTCAACTGTTGGTTTTTTAACTGGCTTGACCTCACCGGACCGAATCATCATGACAGACTGTGAAGGCTTCTTGGGCTCCCCCTCCCTTGTGTACTATCTCGATCATGTTTGTTTCCTCATGGGTTGGCAATGGGTTCTGATTGATGTTAGGTGCCTCTGGAGTTTGGACTTCAATCCGGTTTGTGTCGATGAGCTCCTGGATGGCATTTTTCAAGTGCCAGCACTTCTCCGTATCATGCCCCGGAGTACCAGAACAATATTCACATCTTAAGGAGTAATCAAAATTCTTTGGAGGAGGGTTTGGCAATTTCGACTCAATTGGCCTCTACATATCCAACTGCTTCAATCTATGGAATAAACTGGTATAAGACTCCCCCAACGGGGTGAAAGTTTTCTTCCACTGCAACCTCTCATTTCTGAATGCTGAATTGGGTCGGAAACTTGGACCGGTAGGGTTTCGGTAGGCTCGTGGGGGTGGGTAAGCATTTTGTGGAGCTGGGTAGGTGTTTTACGGGGCTGGGGCACACCATTGTGAGTAGGCAGGAGGTTGAGTATATTTCTAGGCGTGGTGGACAAAAAGCTGAGGGTCTGGTGATAGGAAGTAATGTTGGGGTGGATTATATGGGGTTTGGTTATAGGTTCGGTGATGGGGTCGACGCTGGGTATAATGGTGTGATGGGCCCCTAGGTCCAAACCATGATCCTGAATCAATTGTTGCCACCTCTTCTTTCTTCTTCTTTTCGATCACTCCTCCGGTACCATTCTAAATGGCTTGGGTAGTTGATTTGATGGCTGAATAGCTCATGATTTTGCTTGATTTAAGCCCTTCTTCCACCATGCCACCCATCTTCACTACCTCGTTGAAAGACTTGCCTATGGCCGATATCAGATGGCCAAAGTAAGTAGGCTCCAGAGCCTGCAGAAAGTACTCCACCATTTCTCTCTCCTCCATCGGGGGGTTAACTCTTGCCGCTTGTTCTCTCCAGCGAAAATCGTATTCCCTGAAACTTTTACTAAGCTTATTCGCAATCTTAGTCAGAGACAAATGATTTGGAACAATCTCGATGTTGTATTAGAAATGACGAGCGAATGCTTGGGCCAAATTATCATAGGTATACCATCTGCTATGATCTTGACAAGTGTACCACTCCAATGCTGCGCCACTTAGACTGTGGCTAAAGTATGCCATCAATAGCTCATCTCTCCCATCGGCTCCTCTCATTTTACTGCAGAATCCCCTCAAGTGGGCCACCGGGTCTCCGTGCCCGTCATATAGATCAAATTTAGGCATCTTGAATCCCACAGGCAACTGAACACTGGGGAATAGACACAAATCTTTGTAGGCTATGCTCACCTGGCCTCCCAATCCCTGCATGTTTTTGAATGACTGCTCCAGGCTTCTTACCTTCCTGAACATCTCCTCATGCCCTAGGTTTTAGGTGGTTTCTCAATCTCGACAGGGAGGTCGAAACGAGGAGTGTAGGAGTAATGCTCTGGGGCCTTGAAAGTAGGCTCCGGAGGATAGTATTTGTTATCTTTGGTCTGGAATAAGAGCTCATTGGAGGATCGATGGAGTGTAGCAGGTGGGGGTGCCACGAAAACATGGGTGGCTGGTGGAGGGGGGTATGGGATTGGTTTGGGTTGTGGTGCTTGTGGGGTCTGGGAAGTGGTGCCTTGATAGTGGTGGTAATGGGGGAAGTCTGGAGATGAATCAACAGTGGGAGGTTCCTGGGATTGAGCCAGTGGCAGGAGGAAAGCCGGGTTGGCGGGGTGTGATGGTGGTGGATGCCCTTTCATCCATGCCCGGTACATCTCTGCCATTTGTTGTTTCAACTTATGTAACTCCTCTTTCAAATTAACATCAGACTCTTCCCCCTCCCTTGAAGGATCAATAACACTTGCATCCAGTTCTTGGCCAGTCATGATCAACTTGTCTTTAGATCTGGTATTGTACAGGTGAGTTACCAAAATGCCAAACAAACTAACCACCTGCCTGTACTTGATGACAACAAGTAAACTCGTTAGCGATTAGAGCTTAACAGATAGGCAATCGCACGTTGGGGATGCAGTGCACCTACACAGTTAACCATTTCTATTATGCATTTGAACGGTTGCTTGCGTCATCCCGGCTTTCAATAATTTTCATTTTTTGCAATTTCTTTCTCTCTCTTTTTTCATTCCTGATTTTATTTTCTTGATTCTTGTCTTTATTCCTTTATTCTCTCATTTTCCCTCTCTTGTTTTGCCACTATTTCATTCCCACAGTTTTTCTTGTTTTTCTCTTTTTTTTTCTTTTCATTTCATGGTTATGATCGAATCCTATGGGGATTGCCTACATATCATGACGCCGCATGAATTAGACTAAGCGTAATTCTGGGACATGTGCGAAATAAAATAAAAAAATATTTTTTTTTGGGTTTTCAAATTTTCCTAAAATAAAACAAAATAAAACATCTTGATTACGACAACTTCCCTTCCATAGTTAAGCATAAATACTGACAGACTCGATGAGTGGACCAACAACTTCAAAAGAAAACTGAAACTACATACTCGAAAATGAACTAACAAACTGACAATACAGACTCGAAAATAAATTAACAAACTACATACTCAAACAAACAAAGTCAAGAATATATAAGTGCATCAACTGCTGCTCCAGTTGGCCTTGCTGCGGGCCTTTGCGCCATATCTTCTTGGAGGAGAAACAAGTTATCCATGATCTGTCGGACAAAAATCATAACTGAAGCGAAGAACATGGATTTGATCATGTCTTCACACTCGTTGCACTTCATCACAATGTATTCTGCAATTCTTCTAACCCTTTCCCTAATAATACCCTTCTCCTGTAGCAACCGTCCGATCTGCTGAGATCTGGCATCCAAAACTTGTTCGGCTGCATGATTTTGCTCTTGAAGCTACTGTAGATCTTTCTCCAGCTGTGACATCAGGGCATAGCAGTGTTCCCTTTCTGCTTTGAAGTCTCTCGCCTGCTTGGCCATTTCGTTCTCAAGGACATTGACCTTTTTCTTTATATTCACCATTCCTTTGTCATACTTCTCCTTTAGTTGCCGAACGAAACTGGCCCGTCCCTCCGCATCTTAGATAACTTGGCTCGGGCATTTGCTAGTTCAGCTTCAGTCTTTTGCAAATCATCCTAATAGTCACGTACTTTTTGCGTAAGGTTGTTGATGAGCTTTTCATCTTTTCTGCTTCTGCCCGGGTTCTCAGCTGCTATTCTCATTTTTCGAACTTGGGCTCGGAGAGCTTCATTCTCTTGGGCCTACCTTCTTCTTTCACCTTCAGCTTCTTATGCCTGGAGATCATTATTGAATTCCATGTTTCTCAGCTTCTCTTCCAAGGTGTAAATTGCGGCTTGATATTTTTTCTCCTTTTCTCCCCAGGCCAACCTTTCTTGGATTTTATCATCAAAGGCTTGAACATGAGGTCTCTTGGCAGGCCTATCGGGCTCGGGCTCGGGCTCAGGCTTTGGTTCGTTGTTTACACAAGACCTTTTCTCAAACCATGCAACATAATTTGGATCCACTTACCCCTTTGCAGTATCTGGTACCTGGGTGCCATTTTTCAGATACCGACAGCCATTCCAATCCTGCTGAACCAAAGTTTCAGGCAATGCAGCTTCTAGATGTAGCTCAATGACCTGGGTGGTTAGATCTTCATCTTCGAGAACAACCTGATATCTTCCTAACTGCCTTAAGACCCTCTGCGGTGCATATGGCTGGATATTCCTCACACCCATCAACCTTAGGTAACCCTTGGTAGCCGTCATATATATGGCTTCTGTCATAGGGAGCCATCCTATAGTCCACTTGACCAGACTTGCTTTGAGACCTTTCAAGTGGGAGACCCAGGCTTCAAACCCTTCTGGCACGTTGTAGTCTTTCACCCTTTCCTCATAAATCTTAATGAAGTTATCCGGGCTTAAACCATAACTCATGAATTTGGGGTGATGGCGGAGATGCTCGATCAACCACATTTGTAGAAGAATATTGCAACCTTCAAAGAATTGAGCCCCAGCTTTGCATAAGGTCAATGCTCAATAAATGTCTGCCAGCACTAATGGGACAAGCGTATGATCTTCCTTGGTAGTAAGGATTTGTGCAATTCTAAACATACGAGTATCTAATGTCCCTTCCGTATTTGGAAAGACCATGATCCCCAAACACCACAATAAAAGCGAACCGATGATGAATTTTCCAAAGGCCCTTATCTTGTTTGTTGCTCAAACCCTTTTCATGCGTTTGAACCCAGCTGAATGCCCGAACTTGAAGCACAAGAAGTGGAAAGAACAACACTCGTTGCTTACATGGACCTTCTTCATCTGTTTACTGATATTCAGGAGGTCAAAGAACTTGTGCACTGAAGGAGCCCTTGGAAATATAAGTTGTTGTCTCCTCAAATCCCGGCCAAACTCAATATACCCGGCCATTTCCTCCAAAGTAGGGGTGATCTCAAAGTCCACCCAACTGTTTTTTCACTCACTTCTGACCATCTTCATCTAGATCATTCCACCACATACGCAACTGCAGTTGAGCCTGTTCTATGACCACTTCTGACGGGTTCTGTGCAGTGTTCATTTGTACCTGTGGGAGATTAAGGTTAGGTTTGACTCTAGTGGACCCTTTTTATAAAACATGTTTTCAATTTCTTAAAGAAAAAATCAACAGACCATGACTCCCTCCCGTATATGCTAATTTTAGCAAAAATGGTCGTTTTTGCAAACGTGGCCCCTTCCCAATTCCAAATAAATTTTGAGGCCGGGGAGAACTAATTTATGGAAAAATGATACTTCACCGACAAACTTGTCCGTTCTTTTACAAAATAGCCCTTCGACAACTGAAAATACTCTAAGACTATCTCGGCAAGAACGGCTTAAGACATTACCGAAGCTGGATCGACTTATTTTTAACCAAAACCCCAAACTACATTTATTTGACCATTTACTATTTATTTTTTTTTTTTGAAAAATAAGGTTGAACCTTATGTAGGTTGCCTATGTATCCCAAACTCAGTGAGAATCAGACCTGCGTAGTTCGGTCAGTTTTGACACACTTGAAAAGGACAAAGTATCGACTCTTTTGAAATGACTTTTTTTCCTTTTTTTTTGAAAAATTTTCGGCAGAGTTTCGGGATATTTCCAAATACCGGGGATTTTCAGAACCGGGCTTTATTTCCTTCCCTACATCACTCTTCGTTTTTCTTTTGATGTATTCTTCCCTAACCGGTCAACATGCAGGCCGAATCAAATAAATGTTCACATAGCACATAGGATGCATCAGGATGGTCTATTATTTTGGGTACACCTGTCCTAGACGGACCCAACCCCTGTGTTGAGTCCCCAAAGTCAAATGCACATGATGCAAACAAACGTTCCTACTAGGGATCTGGCATGAGGCTATGTTTTTCTAGGTTTAAATCCTAGGGTTTTGTTCTAGACTTGGGTTACCCGAGCGGACAACTCTAGCCGAAGAGGGGGCAATGTAGCGAGAGCACTGAAGTCTACCTGGCCTTGTTGCTGGCCCAACCCCGTTCTTATTTGGTATAACTTCTACATAAAAAGTGGGTCACGCGAACGTGTGCACCATTTTCAGAAGACTCAGAGGGATGGCTTAAGAAGACAGTTATATACAATTCAAAAAATATTAAAGCGGTAAACAAATAGCATTTAGCACAAAAGGTTCACAGAATACGGTAATATACACAATAAAGCCAAGTAAAAAAATCATAAAACAAGATCGAATTCTTGAATCCCGAACCAGAGATTCTGGGTTCGTTCCCCAGCAGAGTCGCCAGAGCTGTCACACCTCCTTTTTACTACCCCCAGAAGGGATATAAGAGAGTTTTTTCAATTTAAGTGACAATCGAAACGAGATTATTTATTTATTATTCAAAGTCACCACTTGGAATAATTTATGGTGTCCCAAGTCACCGATTTTAAATCCCGAATCGAGGAAAGATTGACTCTGTTTTATAGTCTGCGAACACAAAAATTTGGGTAAGGAATTCTGTTAACTTGGGAGAAGGTGTTAGGCATTCCCAAGTTTCGTAGTTCTAGCACGGTCACTTCTATCATACTTGGCTCATTAAAATTGTCTAATTACTCATTTTAGAACCTATGTGCATTTGCCCTTTTAATTTAGAAATTATCTTGAAATGAGTCACGCGTTCGTACACCCATTTATTTGGCGCGTCAAAAATCATGTCATGCGAACGTGTTGACAATTAATAACTCTTTATTATTATTAACAAAATTTGGCCGAAGTTGAGCGAACGCATACTCCGATTTTATTTTTAGAAATCGTAATCATGTCACGCGAACGTGTCCACACCCATGATAGTATATTAAACGTGCCTAATGCAAACTACAAACATTTCTCAATTTTTATATCTAAATTAATACGAGGGCCATGTATTATTAAATGGTGGATGGCACATCTCGGACTATATGAACTAAAATTAATTTAACGGCCTATTAGCAACGATTTTGTTATTAAGAAAGTTTGATTGAAGTTGCGCGAACGCGTACTCCGAATTGGTTTTTAGAATTTTAACCGTGTCACACGAACATGCACACAATCACAATTGTATTTTAAACACGCACCTAAAGGCTTTTCTACGATGTTCATGAGTTATTGTTTCCTAAGCTTGTTTGAGATTAAGGGCAAAAGTTTGAAAATTATTGATAAGACACTATTGTTGCAGGGATTGGATAATCAACATATACGGTGTGCTTCATTATACGTGAAACATAACTTTTCACAAACACATTGCACGTAAAACACATCTTGTTACTGAATAAACAAAGAAATGGAAAATTACCCAAAAATCAACAGCACGCATCAACAACAACAAGCAAACTGAGAAATCAATTGCCAAAGAAGACTGAAGAGATGTTCATTGATAGACTACTACCTCATTGCCAAACAAATCTAACTGAGTAAGATAAACACTCATATCAAAATACTACTGCCAATGGGACAATGAGAAACTGAGAGGGGAAGACTACAAGATATTCAACTTCTTAAGAATGATTTAACTGTTAACTCTAGAAGTGAAGCTCAAATCGATGAGGCAACTATCTACCACCAGAATGAACAAAACTTAGTTATAAATTAAGAACTTAAACTAGCAGCAGTCAAGGAATCGTTCAAGGCTTAGTTCACGTCCGAGTATCGGTGAGTATGCAAAAGAAAACTATGAAACTCAAGGGAAGATGATTCAGTTATTTTAAGATCCAAACCCAAGAATGATATTCAAGTGAAAGAGAAAAAATGGATGCAGTTTTGTACATACATATTTCACATGACAAATTTAACTTAACATCTGTTTTGAATCAAAATCTAAGGAACAAGATTATCATAATCACAACTGCCAAATGCAAATACTCTAATGGAAATAGCACTTCAAATAGCCTGACATAGCTAACTCATGTTTGAAAGAAGCAAGAAAAGGAACAAATGGATATAAGAGCTTGGTAGACTATACAACTCATTTGAAACAATCCATCTATTTGGTCTTATATAAAGAAACGATCAAACTAACTTCAGCAAACAGCAAGACATGCATCCTTAATCCCAATTCCAGTAGAGTAACAACTGTAATGGTTCCAACCTTAGCCAAGGGTGAAAACAGATCACTGAAAATGTGAACAAGTAGATAGAAAATACAAGCTGATTGGAATCCAAACATCAAGATAGTCATAAATTCCTAGCATTAAGGCATGAACGAAAACTACGCGTAACTTGACTGATTTGCAAATAGTACATGAGCAGGCATGAAATTTCAGAAAAATACACGAATCATTCAACTGATTCAACTAGAAACAACACACCAACTTTGACAGCTTATGATATAAGAAAACCAAACAAAGTTAACCTTCGACTAATTAGAAACCAGCTTTCAAACATTTTCCCCAAACCAAACCATGGTCATACAACGATAGAAGGGGGCAGATAAACACACACAGTTACATGTTCAATGAATTCTAAGACCTGAGGATCATCTGAACACTCATTAACCAACATGTGAAATCATGGAAGAGGTCGAAAGCAGAGTAGTAAATGAAACCAAAAAATAACCACACAAGCTTCTTCTATTATCTTAACTGAGTCATTTTACAGTTTGTCCATGGCTCACTTCACAACAGAAATAGAGAGGAGGAACAGAAGTGAACCTGGAATTGAAAACTGAACTAGTTACAACACTAAAATCGACCAAAAAACAACAGCATCCAAAAATCGACGCCTCGAGCAACAACGAACTCAACAATCGCTCAATTGAACTCCATTTTTAACAAAATCCGGATTGAAAGAAGTGACAGAATCTATGTCTTTTGAAATTAATAGACAGTAAACCAAACAATAATGGAATCACAGAACACTGAACATGTTTTTTTTTGTATTTTTCTTGTTCTGAAACTAAACTAAGAATGGAGATGGACAAAAGAGAGGAAGAAGAAGAATATTTCTAGAACCCTAATTTTCTCTAAAAAAATCTGCCCGAAAAACTCTGTCTCTCCTATATTTTTATACCCAGAAATCTTTCAACCCCCCAAAAAAGAAAACCCCCTCAAACAAGAACATCCTCAACTTATATAACCTCCGAAATTTCCTCGAATCTTTTCCTCAAATCCGAAAAATCTTTTATTCCTTGTGAACGATTTTTGGGACAAATGGAGGGCATGGATTGATTTCCATCCATCCATGGCCCCCATTCATCCAGCAAATCGATCGAGAAGCTGAAGGCGTGTAAAATATCTGGAAGGAATCTTCTTGTTGTCAGATTTGGTTGCTACGTGGCAATAGGAGAGAGGTTGGAGCACGTGAGGTGAGTTTTAGGGTGAACTCGAAAGAGTTTGGGCGAGGCAGATGTGAGTTTCGGTGAAAGAGAAGATGAACAGTTGATGGGGCGCCGCTTTAGGTCTGTTATGATTTAGGGTTTTCTTTTGTTTTGGTGTTATAAGTGTGATTATATATGGGTGGGTAACGGGTCAAATTTAGTTTTGGCTGGGCGAATTTGATTGGGGCGGGTAGTGTATGGGTTTAAGTAGAAAGGAGAGGTATTGGGTTAAGGTGATTTGGAGTGAAAGAATTGGGCTTCAGAATTTTAACTTGGCCCAATTTCGGGTTTTTAAGAATAGGCCCTTTTCTTCCTCAAATTCTTTTCCTTTTTTGTTAATTAAAAATCCTAAATTAATCTAAATTATAAAATTAAACTAATTGTCTAACTATAAAAATTATAAAAGTTACTTAATCCTAAATTAAAAGAGAGAAATCAATAATCTAAAATTAAAAGGAAAAAATGTAAAATGAGCTATTTTTGTAATTTTTATTTTTTTATAAAACAAATAATTACTAATTAATCCCCCCAAAAATGTAAAAAGAAACCTAAATGTGATGCATGGTAATTTCTGTATTTTTCATGATTTTGAATGGAAATTAAATGTGCAGAAAAATGCAAATAATTAATAAAAATTCTACAAAAAATCTATAAAATTGCAAATAATAGGAAAAAAAATTATTTTTCTTGTATTTTATGGGAGCAATTCCTATAGGGCAAAAATCACGTACTCACAGTTCCTAATTTTCTTTCTCTTGAATCTTTGATCGCCTGTGTTTTGGTCCTGAGTACATAGTCTCCGACTTTGAGTGGTCGTACTTTGGCTTTTTTGTTGTAGTACCGTTCTGCTTGTTGTTTTTGGGCTACCATTCTTATGTAAGCCATGTCTCTTTGCTTCTCTGCTTCGTTAAGGTCTTGTTTCCTGTTCTCGTCATTGCTTGGTCTGCTTTCATTGGAGTATCTCAAACTGGGTTCTCCGACCTCGACGAGTATCATGGTGTCAATCCCGTAGACTAATGAATATGGTGTTTCTCCGGTGCTTGTTTTTGGTGTGGTGCGGTATGCCCACAGTACTTCTGGTAGTAACTCTGGCCATAGTCCCTTGGCATCCTCAAACTTTTTCTTCAAGATATTCAGTATTGTTTTGTTGGAGGATTCGGCCTGGTTGTTTCCGGTAGGGTGATATGGCGTGGAGAGTATTCGCTTGATGTGCCATTTTTCGAAGAATTCGACAGTCTATTTTTCGGTGAATTGTGGTCTGTTGTCGTAGCTGATTTCTTTGGGGATGTCGAAGCGGCATATGATATTTCTCCATATGAATGTGATAACTTCCTATTCACGTATATTACCTCGCCCTGCTGGAAGGGGTCTGATAATATCCATTCCCCATTTGATGGCGGCCATGGCGATGTAACCGAGTGAAGTTGCTCGCTTGCTTAGTGTATCATATGAGCGTATTTTTGGCACTGCTCGTGCATCTTAACATAGTCGGCGACTTCCTTCTTCATTGTAGGCCAATAATAGCTCGCTCGAATGAGGCATCCGATGAGGGCCCGGTTGCCGGTATAGGCACCGCAGTGGCCTTCGTGTACTTCCTTGAGGATGCGTCTTTTTTGGTTTTGCCCTAGGCATTTTCTAAGGAGCCTCCAAATGTTCTTTTGTATAGGTCATGGTTTATGATGTTGTACCTGGCCACCTGCATTCGAAGCTTTTTGGCTTCATTTTTGTTCGATAGAAGTGTTCCTTCCTGCAAATATGTTATTATACGGTTGCACCAGTCCCAAGTCAAATTTACAGAGTGTACCTAAACTTGGTCTATTGACGAGTGGAGGAGAGTGACCATGTTTTCTTTTGTAATGTTTTTTGTGGCCCCTACTAACTTGGTGAGGCCATCTGCCTCGATATTTTGTGCTCGAGGTATCTGGTCGAGTCAACATTCGTCGAATTTTGGCAGTAGTTTATGAATTTCTGCCTGGTATTTTTGTAGCCTATGCTCTTTGATTTGGAAAGTCCTTATGACTTGGTTGACAAAGAGTTGTGAGTCGCATCAGAGGATGACTCGCCGTGCTCCTTATTTGAGAGCTAGCTTAAGTTCTGCAATTACGGCCTCATACTCGTCCTCATTGTTAGTCATATCGTGGAACCGTATGAATTGGTGGATAACTTCGTCTGTTGGGACCTCACGTACGAGACCCAGTCCAGATCCTGACGCATTGGATGCACCATCAATGTATAGGATCCATAGGTCGGGTAGCCCAAGAGAGGTATGAGAGGTTTCCCGCTCGACCTCGGGCATTATTTTGGCACTAAAATTGGCGACGAAGTCGGCGAGTACCTACGATTTTATTGTTGTTCGCGGTTGATATGTTATATCATGCTCGCTCAATTCTATGGCCTACTTGGCTAGTCTTCCCGACGATTTGGGTTTATGTAGGATGCCCCGCAGGGAGAAGGTCGTCACCACCGATATGGGATAGCATTGAAAATAGGGTCTAATCTTTTGCGAAGCAATAACCAATGCCAAGGCAAATTTTTCGAGGTGGGGGTACCTCGTTTCGGCATCGACCAGGGTTTTGCTAATATAATAGATTGGAGATTATGTTCCTTTGTTTTTGCGGACCAACACTGTGCTTACCACGACCTTTGATACGACCAAGTATATTAGAAGGTGATCCCCAGGTTCTGCTTTGGCGAGTAGCGGGGGAGAGGACAAGTATGCCTTTAGTTCTCTTAAGGCATCATTGCATTCTGAAGTTTACTGGAGCCCGTTGTCTTTTTTTAGCACGCTGAAGAAGTTGTAGCACCTGTTGGATGACCGTGAGATGAACCTTGACAGGGCGGCTATATGGCCAGTCAGGTTTTGCACCTGTTTCTTGCTGGTTAATACTTCTGGTATCCCTTCAATGTCTTTGAGTTGACCTTGATGCCTCTTTGTGACACCAGGAATCTGAGGAACTTGCTAGAGGTTAAGCCGAAGGAACATTTTTCGGGGTTCAATTTCATGTCGTATTGCCTTAGTATAATGAAGGCCTCTTTTAAGTGGTTGATGTGATCTTTTTTATTTTTTTATTTGACCAATATGTCGTCAATGTAAACTTCCATTGTTTTGCCGAATTGATACTTGAACATCTTGGTGACCAACCTTTGATAAGTGGCTCTTGTGTTCTTCAACCCTAATGGCATGACTCTATAATAGTATGTTCCCTGATGGGTGATGAAAGTAGTCTTTTCCTGGTCTTCCTCCTCCATGAGGATTTGGTTGTAACTTGAGTAGGCATTTGAGAAGCTTAACAACTCGTGCTTGCTGTTGCGTCGATGAGCTGATCGATATGAGGTAACGGAAACGAGTCTTTCGGGCAGGCCTTGTTTAGATCCGTAAAATCCACGCACATCCGCCACTTCCCGTTTTTCTTTTTCACTATGACTACATTGATGACCCATTAGGGGTATTTTGATTCTCGGATGGAACTGTTAGCGAGTAGCTTATCTACCTCATCACTGACGGCCTCATTAATTGCGACATTGAATTTTCTTCTTACTTGCTGTACTGGGGGTAGAGTGGATCGACATTCAACTTGTGTGTGGCAACTTCTTTTGGGATACCCGACATATCTACATGGGATAAAGAGAACAAATCGGCGTTGTTAATTAAAAATTTATGAAATTTACCTGGTTTTGAGAGTTTATGGTAGATGTAAGCCTTTTTGTTATTGTCGTTGTTGTCTAGTTGGACAGGATTGTGGTGTTTTACCGTTGATCCTGCGACTTCCATGATGTTGGGGTCCCTGATGACGTTTTCTTGTGCGTCGAGTTCAGCCCCTGACTTTGTTAATTGCTATGCTTCTGAGTCTGTTCCCTTTAACTGTTGAGGGTATGTACAATCCTGAGTGATACGATAGTATTCTTGGGATGTGCGTTATTCGCCTCGAATGCTGAATATCCCCTATGGAGTAGGGAACTTGATTACTTGATACAGACTTGACGGGATGGCCCTTATGGCGTGTATCTATGGTCTCCCTATGATGGCATTGTAAGTTATGTCCTGGTTCATGATATGGAACATTGTTTCTAGGGTGATGCCCCCAGCCAGAACAAGTAGTGTTATTTCTCCTAAGGTTCGCTCAATGTGGGTATCTGACTTATAGAAGATGATACTATCTTCGAGGTCATCATACCATTCATGGGTGATCAACCGCTTCAGTTTATATATGATGGTAAACTTCACGTGGTTGATTTTTGCTTCATCGCATCCGCTGATAATCATTTGGATGGTACGAGGGGGAGGGTGACTTTGGAGGGCCTTAGTGTTGTTATCGTCCACAACCGATGTTGGCTCGTCCTCGGTCGCTCATCAGCTCCCTCAAGTGCCCTTGGTTCAGCACGTTCACTACTTCTTATCGTAGGACTATGCAGTCTACGGTTTTGTGACCCTGTTCCTAGTGAAATTCATAGAGGACGTTCGACTTTTGGGTACTTGGGTCGGACTTCATTTTTTGCGTCCACTTCACCTTTGTGCCAAGCTTCTCTAGTGCGTACACTATTTTTGAAAGGGAAACACAAAATTTGTGAGCAGATAAGAGTGGGGGCATGCCTCTTTCGTTTCGCTGAGCCCACGTATGTGGCCTGGACGGCCCTTCCACATATCGAGGAGATGGTGGGATGGTTGTTCTAATATAGGGTTGATGCCTTTTTTGGTTGAGGCAGGGATCTAACTGATCTCTTCGACCGTCGTTACGATGGTCTTTCCTCGACTCCGTTTGGACTGATATTAACCATTGGGTTGGACCATTAAGGTTGTCCTCATCTTCCCTCACCTCGGCACAGTAGGCATTGTGAATTTCTTCCTAAGTGGTTGGAGGGTATTTCATGAGCCTGCTTAATAACTTTCTGGTCGCTCTTGACCCATTCTTATTCAACCCATTTTGAAAAGCTGCCTGTTTAACGTGAAAATGGTAACAACAATTAAATTTGTAAATGAGATTCTAAAAATACATGATCTATTCTCGAGCTAGTTGTTTAGAACAGTTGATGTTAAGAATATGAAGTTTAACGATGAAATGCAAGCTAAAACAAGGCAGTAATCAAACCAAGGGGCCTGCTACCCGGATGTAGGACTGGTCGATGAGGGACCTCAGGGTTGGGGCCAGGGTCGAGGTCGAGCTATGAGGGATGGTCTGGAGTGGGATAACAGTCAAGATACGATTAAACAAAGCTCTATATGGCCAAGACTAAGCGATAAATGAAGAACAAGTAAGAAGGAAAATAAATGCTAAGTGGCCTCGAGCCAGTGAGAGCAAGCAAGTTAGAAAGAAGAGAGATACAGAAAGATATTATTGCACTTGTGGAGAAATGGAGCAACACCAGGCCTCTACAAAGTGGCATGGATTCCCCTTATATAGGAGAGGGAATACCATATAGTACAAAGTGCATTAAATGTGAAGATACGGGGATGGGACGGCTAGGCATGGTACTAGTGTTTACTGATTCTAGCTGCTCGACTCGGGAATCCCCCGTTCTTAGAATCTTCATTGAGTTGCGGACGAATTCCCTATCCTCAGAATCTTCGTGGGGTCGTGGACGAACCTCTAAGGAGGGAGCTCGATCACAATCTTGCAGGCTCCATATGCCGATATGACTTCCTGAATGTACCTCAATGGCGAAAAATAGACCTACCCTGATTTCACTGCATACAGATAGTCTCCGCGTTTCCTAGAATGAAGTAATAGGAAACGATATTGAACCGTCATCTCGAGGACATTATTGCTGTGACGTCAACCTTCTAAGAGCATTAAACGTGATGCCCCAGATAATCGTGCAAGGCCGCCGTCAGATGCGGTAATCGAGAAACCCACGAACTGTCATCAGCTCGTCTCTTCTGCTTCCCCAGCGATTCCTATAAATGCACTGGTTGCTATATACTTCCTATCTTCACCCCACTTACAAGCCCCTGAGTCATAATTTTGTATTTGACACTCTTTCCTCTTTTCACAGAAGGGTTTTTACCATTTTACATGGCTAGGACTTCTAGGACGGTTCCCCAAGGAACGATACTACATCGTTGTCCCGAATACCTAAGGAAGAAGCCTGATCGATTCCCACCTTAGAATAATGTACCCCACCCGATCTCAACACGTCAACGGATTTTGATGTCAAGACTACCTCATCTATGCCGGGCCGGTGTGAGCACGTGTCCCGATACATTAGTGTAATGATCGATGTTAGCAAGGTGAGGGAGGATTGCAGATGGAGCAAGGCAGTGGAGGTAGAGATTCCTAGTCCTGACGATAATATTACTGACTTCAAGGTTGTCTTCCTTTATGTATACACTTACCCATTCACCCTGGGTCCTAATAAATCCGTCGAGTCTCCTCCCCTGGAAATTGACCCGATTATTCTTGACTTCTACGCCCAATATCAGGTGACACTTAGTCAGATCTACCCTTCTTTTTAGAGGATAGTGTTGATGCTTCGACATTTCACCGAGGGGGTTGAAGGTGAGGTTTTTACCCTTAGTCATCTAATTAGAATGTACAACCCTCAACTGTATCGAGGCTTAATCAAACTCTGCCATCGGTCCAAAAAATCTTTCTTCACGAGTGTTAACGAGGGAAAGGACCGAGGATGGATGAGCAAGTTTATCCGAGTGAGGACCTCGGATATTATCCTGGCCCGGAGAATGCCCTTTCCGGAGCGGTGGAATGCCCGACGTAAGCGAGTTTCCCTTTAGCCTCTTTTCGAGTACTCTTTCGTTTGTCATAATAATCTTTTTCTCTTTTTTGCAGTCACTGCTTGGCATCCGGAGGTGGTCCCAGATTTGTCGGGATGGATCAGGCGGTTGAGCGAGAAATTCCCGTACATCATTTGGTCTTGGACCGTCCAGGCTAAGAAGAGTTGGATGGCCAAGAATCATGGTGAGGTTCTATTACCGCGCTTCGTCTTTTGTGTTTCCTTCTGAGTCCTTAGGGAAAGCGTATCGTGGTTATTGTGCTGGCGTAGGTCTTGGCGAGAACATGCAGATGAGGCCGCCCCTTGATGGTGAAGCAGGGGCCTTGGAGCCGGGCACGAACAAGAAGAGGAAAAGCAGGGCAGCCGTTGCCCGTCCTGCGGCAAAGAAAACCAAGTCACCCGAGCGCCAAGCCACTGGTGGGACTGCTGCTCTAGCCTTAGGGTCGAATCCTGATATCAAAGGGGAGGATGATGATGGAAGTCCGTTAAGGAGGAAAACAAGGTCCAATGCGAGAAGCTTGCAGGCACCCCGGTCGGAGGCCGTTGAGTTCGAAACGGCTGGCTCTAGCCGGGCTCGTGGGCCGGGGGTCCTTGAAGAGGACGTTGATATAGCTTTGAATCGCACAGCTAGATTCGGTGTAGCTTCTGCTAGGAGGATCATTGGCATTGATCCTGAGGGATCGGAGCTCGGGGCCTTCCAGGAATGTGGGTTGCCACTTAGAGAAATCGGCGAACCTAACGACTTCATTTCAAACTTTATAGTTTCATCAGGGGAACTGAGGGATGATCGGTGCCACAGCTGGGACTCCTCCCAAAGGGGTAGACTTTATTGCCAACATTTTTGATGGCATAATCGATAGAGTTGATCTCTACATTTCTAGTGCCGTTTAAACGGCGGAGAAGTCCATCCAGTAGGTGATAGTATTTCCTCGCGTATTTCCTTCGTTCTCAGGCGTTATTTGTCATCTTTCTAACCTTTCCATTGTGCCATAGTGTAAGGAGATGTATGGCCATGCCATCCTTTGTCTCCGTGGGGAACTTTCTTATCACGAAAAGGAGAATAAGAGAATTGCTTCGAAGCTATAGGATTTGCAGGCTCGCTCTACCCGGGGAGATAAAGAGTTGGGAGAATTTTGGGTCGCTTTGGAGACGGCGCTCTGGGAGAAGGCCAATCTTGCTGCTCAGGTATTTTGCCTTGCTCATACCCGACCTTTTATCCAGTATTCACATACGTTTCGGATTTATATATTCATTGACTTACCCTTCTCCCGTAGGTCGAGCAGGGTGGCTCGCAGATTAGTTAGTTGAAAGCAGAGATCTCCAGGCTGAGAGAGCGAAACAAGATAGTGGCTGGGGAATTGGTGACATCCGGGGATCTTCTCACGGACACTCATAGGGAGATTGTTGCTTTGGCCGCGGCTAAGTTCGAGGCCAAACGAGATACTGCCATTTATCGGGAGGATGCGGCCATAGTGCATACAATGGTTTGCGACATATCCATGGTAGCTGAGCAGAAATTTATCCGAGCTATCAAGCATGCCAAAGCGGAGGCGAAGAGAGAGACCCTGCAAGAACTCGGGGCCAGGGGCTTCGACTTGTCAGCTAACCTCAAAGAGGCCCGTGTAGTGGAGAAAAGATTGGCGCTCTTGATTACCCCTGATAAGGGCGAAGATGATAGTGACGAGGAGTAGTCTCCGAGTCTTTTTTGTATGCCTTCCTTTTTGCTTCATGTGCTCCCCCCTGGGAAACGGAGAGTGTAAAGATGTTTTTTCTTTTTGCCAATGTATAAATGGAGCTTTCATTCTGTCATCCCTTCTCCTTGCTTTTATGCCTTTACGTTCCGGCATCGTCCCTTCGGGCCTTTCCTTTGGACAAACCGGGGCCTCGAGACTGGCCACGCTCCGAGGTTGAATCGATAGCTTCTCCCAAACCGATATTTATGACGTCGGGGATCTCCCGAGGTCCCACAGTTTTTCGAGTCATGTGGGAGCCAGAGTGATTCTACCAGTACATTCCCCAAGGAGAGGGTGACGTTAACGCGTCCAGAATTAATTGGCCCTCTTGGGCAAGTGAGCAGTTGTCACTTTGCCTATATATATTTGCTCATCTGCCTTTTAAGTGGCGATTTTGCAGTTCTTGATAAGCATATCTCCTCTGCACAGCCTGGCGCTTTGTGCTAGTCCTTTCGCTTCCTTGTCTCAGAAAAGTTTTGCCTGGATCCTCATCTTCTTCCCCCAATTCTGTCGTATTCATGACCGCTACTTCGACGCCTGATCCATGGATGAAGGGGAGTCCCTCATGCGCTCCACCTTTGGTCGGTACCAACGGCTCGCCTTCGATGTCAGGAGAGCGAGGTTCGGGGTGCCCTGCCTCGAAGAGGGATGTCACATTGGGGAGGCCTCCCAATGTTCCGGGCCATCGAGAGCATGTGCCGAGGATTATTTCATCGGTGAGGGAGGAAAACCTCGAGTTGATTAGGAAAGAATACGGATGGGGGGAAGTCACGATTTTGCAAGCACCTTCCCCCGAGAAGAGTGTCATGACATATGTTGAGGGATTCTTGAGTGTATATATTCATGTTCTTGCGCCGGGTTCCCCGGACTAGGTCGTGCTTGATTTCTATAGAGATATCAAGTAACGTTGGTGTAGGTTCATCCTTTTCGTTAGAGAATAGTGCAGTCGATGAGATATTTTGCTGACAAGGCCGTGATAGAATTCACCCTCAGCCACCTCGTAAGGTTGTACCAGCCATTACGCTATCGAGGCCTGATTGCTCTTCAGCGTAGATCCACCCGAGCTCCTGTAATCGGCAGTGAGGAGTATGAGGACCGTGGGTGGATGAATCGGTTCATTTGAATCCTGACGACCGATGTTATCACTGGAGAATTTTTGCCGTTTCCTGAGAAATGGAACTTCACATGTAAGTGCTCTGTTTGAATTGCCTTTATCTCAACATGAGGTTGGCCCCATAACAATATCATTCTATTCTTTGTTTATAGCGACTCATTGGTTGCCTGGAAAGGTCCCCGATTTAGCCAAATGGTCTCGTAAGCTGGCAGCTTGCTTAACTTACGATAGGCGCCGGTGGCGAGATTTATCAAAAGGGACATGGGAGGCGAAGCATCATGGTAGGTGCCTGGAGTTCTGCGCCCCTAAGAGATGGCTTCCTTCTTGCCGGCTAATTTGATTTATCTGCTGTAGGTGCCGGGAATCCTTTCGGAGCAAGGTCGAGTTCCCTGAGGGAGGAGGAGAGATTGCTAGCCCCGAGGTCAAGGAGTGGCGGTAAAAGGAAAGATGCTCCGGAGTGCGAGAAGGCTTGTAGTGAGGTGACTTCTTCATAGAGGTTAAGGGGAAGCGATTTGGCCTACCGGAAACCTTCCGGAATTGGTGCACCATCGGACGTTGCTTCGGCATTCGGCGAGGCTCAGCGCTTTGGTCTTATGGTGAGTTTCGGCTGTTGTAAGGATGTACTGGCCCTGCACTCCTCTCTTCTTTTTCTCTTACCTGACTTTCTTTCTCGGGCTTTTGATAGGCTCAAAGTCGAACTACTTCATTGCGAGGCCCCTTTGCGAGAGGCTTGAGATAGGGAGAAATCCCTTAAACTTCTTTGTGCGGCAAATGAAAACGAGCTCATCTCTTTACGGCATGAGGTGGACTGGAGCCGGGCTTGGGAGGCCCTTTTAGAAAAGCCGGTACCCTGCATTTTGCGCTAGCTTGTATTCCCTTTTTGTCTCGCCGCCTTGACGTTTTGCTATTTCAGTTGAAGGATAAGGTGGAAGAGCTGTAACAACTCTGGGGCAAGGTTGGCAAAGAAAAACGTGAATTCACCAAGCTGCAAGCACATGTGAATGCCCATTCTGTGGCCAAAGAGAGGGCTCAGGCCGGGGCTTTCGCTCTTGAGGCACAAATTCAGGCCGCACATGCGAATGATTCTGCTTGGGCGAAGATGATCGTAAGACTCTCATCTAAGCTTTTAAGGGCGAAAACCCAGGTGGTGAATGTCCGGGCCGAGGTTTTGATGAATAACACTAGGGCGGGACAGAAAATGGCGGCTTATTAAAGAAGCGCTGCCGCTGCTAAAACCGAGCTAAAGAAGACCCTCGATCGTGCAAACAATAGCAAGGAGTACGTGAGGTGCAGATCCCGGAGGGAAATCTTCGAGGAAATTCACACTAGGGACTTTAATCTCTCAGGGGAGATCAAGCAAGCCAAAGAAGAGGAGTACAATGCCAAGTTCCTACTGTCTGATGCTGAGGACGATAAGGAGGAGACCGCCGGACTATAGCTGTCAGAGAAAAGGGGGAATGACTATTCCCTGCCTTCTTTGTTGTGTATATAGCCTTCATTATATGACGTAGGCGGAGATTGCGCTCCATCATCAATATGTAGAAATAAGAGGGGGAACCCCGCAATTTGTATCTTCTGTATTTCTGCTTGTTGGAGTTTCAATTGGGTCGATTTGACCTCGGATTTGCCCTTAGGCTTGCATGCTTTAACCGTCTTCGGGTTCAGTCTCCGAGTCGGGATCCGACTCAAGCTTAATTTAACCTTGAGTTTTGCGTTTGTATGGGCTGGCGATGATGGTTTTTATTTCTTGCCCTTGGGCATTTGTTGATTCGACTATTTTGGGTCCAATCTCTGAGTCGTATTGCGACTTGAACTTCAATTGACCCTAAAGTTTTTTCGATATTCAAACCGGCGATAGTGGCTCTTATACTGTTTGGTCGTTGAGACCTTTTGATATGCGGCCCTGAGTCTTGTATATTTAACTATTTTGGATTCGGTATCTGAATCGGGTTACGACTTGAGCTCATTTTTATCCTCAAGTAATCAATTTTCAAGCTGGCGACAATGGCTCTTATGTTGTTTTGGTCGTTGAGACCTTTTAATATGTGGCACGGAGGCTCGTTTGGCTGGTGACAATGTTTCTTACGCTGTTTTGCCTGTGGGATTTTTGTAGGCTTTGTTTTCTGCTCGTTAAGGTCTTTTGAAATAATTTTGCTTGGCCCGTTGTCGGTTCCAGAAAACCTCAATTTTAAGTCATTATCGGTGATGTTTGAGCACCTTGGAAGGGTTTTAGCTCGTAGGTCAAGTAGATCGACGCCTTGTGATTTGTAGCTGACATGGTCAAAGCTCGTTTTTGCCTGTTGAGGGAAGCCTGTTTTATCAGGTTCTTTCCGAAGTATATTCGAAGTAGTGGCCTGCAATTTTGATTTGCGATGGTCGGGCGTCCCCGAGCGCGTTAATTTGGTTGTATCAACCATTTTTACCATAGTCGTATGTGTTTGGCCGGAACCATATTTTGATCCCGAGTGATATTTTAGGCGTCTACACCGAGGGTATGCCCTTTCGGGATTCTTACAAATGCGACGTATAGCCTAAACTTCGGAATTTTCATGCTTGTTGAGGTCTTACAGTTTTATCATGCCTGTTGAGGTGTTACAGTTTTATCATTCCTGTTGAGGTCTTACAGTTTGTGTTGCTTTGTAGAATAGATCTGGTTACATCGAGTCTGCCTGCTCGAGGTCTTACAGTTTTAGGATTTTTAGTGCATGGCAATTAGCGATAGTCTAAGAGTCATCGAGTTTGCTTAGGCTTGAATGCCATTATTCGTGAGCTCGGAGTTACCTTGCGGGAGTTTTATGAGCCCGAAGTTCTGACCCTAGGGTCGTGTGGGTGCCGAATTGTTTATGCTAAGTCTCCAAGTATCTCAGGACGCATTTAGTGGAGAGGCCTTTGCCGTGAGTATGTTGAAATCCCCCTTTCTGGAGTACGAGATGCCGAAAGATATTTTTTATTGCTTGGAGTAAATACATACTGTAAATACATGTTGTTTTGTTGTTACGAGCTCGGCCCGCGCGAGCTCGGCTCCTTGGACCATTCAGTCCGGTGCATCATTCCCTATTGGGGCTCCGTTCGTCATTTTTTGGTGCGGTCTGGTTGTAAAGAAAGTCCCATAGGCTTGCTGAATCCTTCTTGGGAAGTGCGTCGATGTTACCTCGTTAAAAACCTTGCTGGTAAAAACCCGTTTCGGGATAAAAAAATCTGATCAAAGGAAAAGAGTGCAACAGACGCTTTGAAGCCTCAAAATCTTCGAGCCGGGGTATCGTCCTAATTACCTTGGTCATTGTCCTGCACAAGAGTGACCGTGAAGTATAAGATGGGAAAAGGGATGGGTGACTATACCTTGGTGGAGATGGTGTTTCTCGAGTTCTGGCACTTATTCAGCGGTTGCTAAGTGGTCCTTTATTTGAACGCGTTTGGGGCGATCATCAAACAATCGTGTGGACGACGTATTGAGACTCGTCTGTTTTATTCATTTTTTCTATTTCTCCTTCTCGCGATTGATTTTTAGCCCAGTTGCTGAGAAGTTCCCGAAGGTGCCTGTTATCGAGCAATCGGGCCACTTCCTCTCGGAGCTGCCTGCAAACTTCAGTTCGGTGCCCTTGCGAGTTGTGAAACTCGCAAAACAAATTGTAGTTCCTATGGGAAGGATTTGAATGTAACGGTCTGGGCCATCTGTCATCTCTGATTTTGCTAATGGCGAACACAATGTCTGACACATCGACGTTGAAGCTATACTCTGATAGGCGGGGTGCCCCTGTTAGACCTGCGTACCGGCCAAAGCCACCCCTATTGAGGGGTCCCCGAGGGTTCTGTCCTTGGTTTATCGGTCGGCTGTTGCGGGGTGGATTGCTCTTTGGAGCGTTTCTCCTATCATCGGGGTATGGCTAGTACCTTTATTTAGTCGATCTTGACTCCTTCGCCAAGAGCCTGCTCAGGTATACCGAGCCTGAAGGGGCTCCCAACTGGTCGTCCTCAACCCTGATCTTTGACTGGTATCAGTTGTGGACGTCCAACTAGGTTACGGCGGGATACTCGATCAGGCTCTCTTTCAGCTGCCTCAATGCCACCGAGCTTTGTTCATTCAGGCCTTGAGTAACGGCCTGTACTGCCCAGTCGTCGGAGACTGGGGGAGCTCCATTCGTTCTGTCTGAAAACGAAACACGAATTCTCGTAGCATTTCATTCTCCTTTTGCTTAATCTTGAATACGTCGAACTGCCTTGTTGCTACCTTGATGGCGCCAGCATGCACCCTTACGAAGGAGTCCACCAGCATGGCGAACGTATCTATCGAATCGGGAGCCAAGTTCTGATACCACATCATGGCCCCTTTCGAAAGCGTTTCTCCAAATTTTTTCAGCAATACAGACTCGATCTCGTCATTTCTTTATGTCATTGCCTTTTACTACACAGGTGTAGGCAGTAACGTATTCGTTAGGGTCGGTGGTGCCGTTGTACTAAGGGAGTTCCGGCATTCTAAACTTTTTAGGAATGGGCTTCGGGGTTGCTTCCTCGGGGAATGGCCTCTGTATGAACTTCTACGAATCCAAACCCTTGAGGATCGGGGGCGCACCCAGGATCTGATCGACCCTAGAGTTGTAGGTCTAAACCTTTTTATCGTTGGCTGAAATCATCTTCTCACCCGATTCGATCCTTTTGGTGGGGTCCTCGAGCATCTTCACTATGGCAGGGTCGGCTATCGATCCGTTATTGCTTGATCTCCTGGGTACTTGTTCGGCGGGGGGAGCTGTTTCCGGTGCTGCTGTGCTGGGAGTCTTCGGATGGCTTTACAACTGGGCAATGGCCAATTGTTGTGCCTATAACATTTCAAAATAACATGAAGACTAACTTCCTATTCTTCCTAGGCCGGGGTTTTTGGGCATCCAGTCGGTCGCTGTGCCGTATGCTCCTGTCGGTGTGAGAAGTTTTGTCCACTTGTTGTGCGTCCTGCGAATCTGCGTCCACTAGAATCGGTCCGGGTGCATTATCGGGATTATGTGGTGGTGCTCCAGCAGCCGGGATAGCCACACCGTTTTCCCCGTGGTTTTTGAGGTTGTCATTCTCGACTCTATTTACCGAGCTAGACATTTTGACCCAAAATCAAAGGATCTTGGACAAGAAAAAGTGTGAAAGATAATGTGCGTTTGTGCAATGAAACCAGCAAGAAAATAATCACTATTATTTTTAGCCCCACGATAGGCGCCAAACTGTTTACCGTGAAAATAGTAAAGATAATTAAATTTGTAAATGAGATTCTAAAATACGTGATCTATTCTCGAGCTAGTTGTTTAGAGTAGTTGATGTTAAAAATATGAAGTTTAACGATGAAATGCAAGCTAAAACGAGGCAGTAATCAAACCAAGGGGCCTGCTACCCGGATGTAGGACTGGTCGATGAGGGACCTCAGGGTTGGTGCTAGGGTCGAGGTCGAGCTATGAGGGATGGTCTGGAATGGGATAACAGTCAAGATACGATTAAACAAAGCTCTATATGGCCAAGACTAAGCGATAAATGAAGAACAAGTAAGAAGGAAAATAAATGCTAAGTGGCCTCGAGCCAGTGAGAGCAAGCAAGTTAGAAAGAAGAGAGACAGAGAAAGATATTATTGCACTTGTGGAGAAATGGAGCAACATCAGGCCTCTACAAAGTGGCATGGATTCCCCTTATATAGGAGAGGTAATACCATATAGTACAAAGTGCATTAAATGTGAAGATACGGGGATGGGATGGCTAAACATAGTACTAGTGTTTACTGATTCTAGCTGCTCGACTCGGGAATCCCCCGTTCTTAGAATCTTCATTGAGTTGCGGACGAATTCCCTATCCTCAGAATCATCGTGGGGTCATGGACGAACCTCTCAGGAGGGAGCTCGATCAATCCTGTAGGCTCCATATGCCGATATGACTTCCTGAATGTACCTCAATGGCGAGAAATAGACCTTCCCTGATTTCACCGCATACACTGCCACCGCCATCCCTTCTGATACATTTGGTAAGATCATTCTTACTATGTTAAATCGGGTGAGGAAGTCCCTGAGTCCCTCACCAGGCGATTGCCTCATGGTAAATATATCATTCACCCTGGCCTCCGCTTTCTTAGCCTCAGCGTGAGCGGTGACGAACTTGTCGGCTATTTCTTTGAATGTTGTTATTGGTCGTGCCGGTAATATTGAATACCAGGTTAAGGCTCCCCCCATTAGGGTCTCGCCGAACTTTTTCAGTAACACTAATGGCACCTGCTCCTTCAAAAGGTCGTTGCCTTTTACCAATGTGATGTAATGAATGATATGATCTTCAAGGTCTGTAGTACCTTCATATATTTTCAAATACAGTGGCATTTTGAAGGTCTTGGGTATGACATATGGAGTCGCCTCCTTGCTGTATGGTTCTTCGACGAATTGGCCAACATCCTATTTTGGTAGCAGCTTTGGGGTGCCCGGTATCTTATCGACCTTTCTTGATGTTCCTTCATTTGGTCGCGGAGTGCTTTGTTCTCGTTTTCCATTTCTTTCATTTTCTTGAGAATGGCTCCAAGTGCGTCATTACCTGGATCAACAACGGTGTAAGTGTTACCTGTTGGGGGAATGGGTTGTTCGCCGATGGTCGTTGTGGTATTTTCTTGCGCGATATTTCTATTCTCCCTCTGAACAGGTTTGTCGAGTATGTTATTTAGAGTACTTGTCACTCACTCCTCTAGTAATATTTTCTCTGCTGGTGGTGCTTCCTCAGCTGCGGACGTGGAAGCTCCCCTTTCGCGTGAAGCGGTTACACTCTCATGAGGGGGAGGTGAATCACTCCACCTGGGTGTAGCTCTCAGTGTCACATTCTCATTGTCTTCTCTGTCATCCTCATTGATGGTATTCAAAAAGTTGGTAGTGACGCCCGCTATTTCTTTCTGTCTTGCATCTCCTTATCATGGCATTGTTAGTTTGTGTTAACGAGGAAAAGATGGATGTTCTTTTTTATGATCTAGAAGGAACTAAAATTTTAACTAAAACCTCCCCACAGACGGCGCCAAATTGTTTGACCAAAAAAATATTGAGTTATTGGTTAAACTAATTAATGATGAAATAAAAGGTGAATCTTAGTAAAATATAATAAGTTCTCGATCAAATACTGCGTTTGAGAGCATTAAATAGCTGGTTTGTACTCAATGATTCACAACGGATATTACAACATGAACATGCAATAAATATAGATAATGGCAATAAATGTAATAAGAAAGAATCTACCATCCAATTATAGCATGATTTGGATGGTTCTTTCTCCTGTCAGCAAGGTGGAAGAATGAGAAGTGAAGATGGATAAGGAATCTTTGGATCTTGTGAACAAAGATTCAACAACGTGTGCTTCGATAAAATAATCAGTGAACAAGACAACTTTGTATATCCTTTCTCGTCAGCCTTTTACAATATATCCTTGTCAAAAAGTGAAGATCCCTTTTTTGTTCCCTGTCTCTTCCTATTTATAAGGGGTATTTCTAAGAAACCCTAAAAAGTACAAAATAAGGAATATCTAAAGGAATATTCCTTGTGTCCACTTCTGAACCTATCCTATCGTTATTTCTTTACCCCAGCTGCCCGTCCTCGACAACAGTCTTCTCGAAGATGGATTCCCGCTATTACGCCGTGGTCGACCCCGTCCTTGATTCTGTTTATCTACCGTGACCACGTCGCCAAATTTAGGCCAATACAGCCAGTCCGGAGACATCTTAAGGCTTATGAGAAAATTAATTTTTGACAAAAATTTATTAACGTATTTCACTTTTTCATTTAAGGTAATTAAATAAAACTGTAATATTTTGATGTAACTCATGTTGTAACTAATGCTCCTTCTACAGTTGAAATAACTAAATTTGATGTAAATACTGAATGTATATAAATTATTTCAGTATTCTTGTGCATTGCCTTATTAAAGTCTTGTACATGCCATGCAATCTTTTCTTTGTTCAGGAGAAACAATGACTTTATTTTAGCTACGACCATCCAAATATTAAAGGTTCGTTACCATTTTGATTCATTGCTTCATTAAGGTGAACTACTAAGAGAGTGTCGGCATTTGAGGTGTAGAAATATAATTATTTATCAATTTGTTACGTACGAAGAATTCTTAGCATTTATTCCCCAGAAGAATCATAGGTAATCCTATTAATCATCCACCAAAGTATATATTGACTTATTACATAAGTTAATTTTAAATTTATATCTCAAATTGCAATTATTATTGTATCGAAATGATAATTATAAGAAGTCACCTCATTAGAGGATATATGAATGTTTATTTAGCCATCATAATGAACTAGATTAAAAAGAACCATTCTTGCTCTTACTATTCCCAACAAGTTGTCTTAACTCCTCAACAGTTGCATCCATATCTTCAACACTTTTAGTTCTCAAATTCTTGCCCAAACTTCTCACCTTACACCTCATATTATCCGAGGATTCTCCACTTGTTACACCTTTTATAACACTTGCTATGTCTTCTCTATGAAGTGATCCATTATCATCCCTCACAACTTCTAAAGCAACTCCAATTTCCACTAGTAATTTAGCATTCATTGGTTGGTCAAGTTGCATGGGAATAGCTATTATTGGAACACCAAATTCTATGCTTTCAGATATAGAATTCCATCCACAATGACTCACAAATCCGCCAATACTTGAATGAGTTAGTATTTTAGCTTGTGGAGCCCATTCCACAATCATCCCTCTATCTCCAACTCTTTCAAGAAATCCTTGTGGCAAAGCCTCTTCAAGATTTTGTTTTTCACCTTTTGGAAACCTAACAACCCATATGAAATTCACTTGGCTTAGCTCTAACCCTAAAGCTATTTCCTCCCTTTCTTCTTTTGTCAAAAAATACTCACTCCCAAAAGAGACAAACACAGTTGACAACTCTTTTTTACCATCTAGCCATTGCATGATGTTCATGTTTCCCTCTCCACTGGCCAAAGGGTCTTGAACTAGTGTACCTATAGGCAAAATTCTAGTCTCAATAATTTCAGCCAAATAATCCATATATTTCCCTTCTAATTCTCTACAAGTACTTATTAGCATGATCCCTTCTTGAGGAGGCATCTCCTCTTCAGGTTGATCATCCTTGTTTTCATTCTCTTTTTCATTTTTATGGACCAATTTACGCGCTCTTTCTATCTCATAATCGAGTAAATGAAGAGCTGGAAAAGGGTATTCGACATCAAGATTCTTGTACAAGTGCACAAAATAGGAACACATGGCCGCGCCAGAGGTGAAAAATTGAGCTGATGGTATGTTGAGTAATGAAGCTATCCCAAAAGTCCATAGTTGCATAACATCATAGATTATTATATCGGGTTTTCGTGTTTTTAGGATGGTGAAAAGGTTTGGTTTGGCCAACTTGAGAGCTTTGTGAAGGATGGAATTGAGATGGAGAGGAAGTCCATTGGTTGTGTGATAGTGAGAAGGAAGTTGAGGAAATTCTGGTAATATGAGTTCCACAAGCTGAATTGTGGAAGAATAGCTTTTTGGGATTCTTTTTTGAATGAAACTTAGATTAGTAGGTGTAGAACAAAGTTCAATCAAGAAGCCTCTATCTGAAAGTTTTTTGGCTAGCTCAAGAAATGGTGAGATGTGTCCATAGGCCAACCATGGAAACAAGAAAGCCTTCAACTTGGTATTTTCTGTATCCATGTTAAGTGCGTGTGTGTGTGTGTGTGTGTTGTGTTCTTGTAGGGTTTGTTGGGAGGGAAGAGTTGATAAAGACAATGAAGAAAAGAATAGTAGGCTGAGTTTCCTATGCTTTTTTTGTCACATTTCTAGAAGATTTTCACGTCTGTATATATAGAAAAAGAGGACAGATATGTTTGTAAAAAGATGCTGATTTCATTGCTTAGCCAACCATCTGAATAGGACATGCAGAAAATGATCCGTCCATGCAGTTTTGTTCTTGTTTTTAAAATTTTGAGATTAGCCGGCAGTTTGTTTTGCGTTCTAAGTCACATATTTCGTGTGATTAAATTAATTCTGGAAATTCTTGTTACTTACACGTATAGAGTTAATGAGCGGAGCAATAGAGATTATCATCAAATTGATCACATGTTGAAGTGTGTAACCATCTCATTTAAAAGCTTAAGTTATTAGAGAGAGTACATATTTATTTACTTAATTATATCTTCAACATGCCCCCTCATGTGTGGGCTTGATTGTTTATGATGAACCAAACACGTAGAAATTCTTTTTGGTATTGGGTGGCAGCGAGACTCGAACTCAAGACCTCTGACTGCTCTGATACAATATTGAAGTGTGTAACCATCTCATTTAAAAACTTAAGTTGTTAGAGAGAACATACTTTTATTTACTTGATTATTTCTTCAACATCATACGTGAAGAAAAATATTTAAGAGTTTAAGTTAGTAAAGTTATTAAGTAGAGTATTTGTATGTACTAATTTTGTATGATAACGTTTGCGAGTTTATATTAATGTAAATAAATATTGGACAAGTGAGGCTTCCTTGGATTTCACGAAAATAATTAATGTTATATTGAGGAGACTTTTACTTTCATATCCTTGAAATAGACCTTCCAATAAATCCTAATTTGCCTAATCCTTAATGGATCCAACTAATCGGCATGTTTTCTTTGTGAACAGTAAGCAAAACGCATTATAAAATTACTCTCTATATAAGTTGAATCGAAGACAGTAAAGTCGAGCAAGATGAATTACCCATACAAGTGTAACACATTAAAATACAAATAAATTCGATGCGATATTTTCACTATTTCCCACCCATATCTTCTTCTCTTCAACAATAATATTATCCATGTTGGTTGTGGACTACTATGAATGTCGTATTTCATAAGTTGGAATACTTATTCAATTTGGGGCAAAATACATAAGTTGTAACCGGAGCTATGAACCAAATCCCTATTACACATTTTTTTACGGTGAAAATCATCTTACACACTCAACCTTTTAAAAATGTGTCAAATACACACCTTTTTTTGACCAGGACAAGTAAAATATCTATCCATGTAATGTACATGTTTGACTTTAGCCGGTTTACAATTATTAAACCCAACCCACTTATTTTTAACTTAAACCTTATATTGAATTTAACCCGATCCATCCGTCTTTTTTCTTCCCCACTGTTAGGATGTGATAATGTTGTAAAGCTGTAGGACTCTAGATATGCATAACAGCCTAGTATAGTTGTACACATTTTTGTTATATTTGTTGTTATCTCTATTGCAACTTGCTAATATAAATATAAAGCCAGGCAGCAGCCAACACAAGCTTCGGCATTGCCAAACTCTTCTTTGCTATTAGTCTTTGTCTCTCAAGACTTCTCTTTCATCATAGTATAAGAGCAATGTGACACCTCGACTTCCTCCTCCATGAAAAAGACCTTTGTTTTGGAATATCAACTATGGGTTCAATGTGATACAATGACATTAAGCTGGATTAATGTAACATTATCACCCTCGGTACTTGATACCTTATTAAATTATGCCATTGAGACTTCTAAAGAAGCGTTAAATACTTTAGCCTCATTGTACTTGGATTAAGTATCTTCTTCTGCTATTCATCTTAAGTCCAAATTCCAAAATTTCAGGAAAGGATCTCTTTCCATAGAAGATTATCTTCAACAACTGCATTCAATTGCCTGCTCTTTGCGTGTAATCATAAAACTTGTCACAGACGGAGATCTAGTCACTCAAGCTATACAAGGGCTGCCTCCATCTCATCGGACTTTTATTTACGGATTAAATGCCACATGAACTCTTCCATCCTTTATCTCTTTCCGTCCACTCCTACTCACAGATCATAGTGCACAAACTGCCTTGCTGAAGATAATAGTGCACAATCCAACTGAATATCATAGTGCACAAACTGCCTTACTTACATATACTAAAGATCAATTTACGACACACGCTTCCACTGGAAAAGGTGGCTCCTTTGGATGATGTCGTGGAAAGAACTTTAAAGGAAATCATAGCAAGGGCAAAGGATTCCAAAATCACTCTAACCAACAATCATTATTGGTCCGGATATCAACTTCATTCTCGCCCTCCTCCTTCCTCTGCTAGTGGTATATTGGGACGGCCACCTTTTACTTCGATAAGTCAGTGTCAAATTTGTTTTCGCTTCAACTATACTGCCTTGGTGTGTAGAAATCTATTTAACCACTCTTCCCATATCCTTTGCTGCAATGAATGTGGAAGAGATGCAACCTATAATTTGGTACCCAAATTCTGGCGCATCCGCGCACATGACGAATGACCCCTTCAATTCTCTCCTCGTCTACCCCATTTACTGGATCTTCTAAGGTTATGGTTGGTAATGGTCATCTTCTACCTATCTTCTGTTGGATCTTCTATTCTGCCTACTATTTCCAAACCTCTTCGTTTAAAAAATATTTTATATGTTCCTTTACTTGCAAAAAATCTTTTGTCTATACAACGTTTGTGTCGGGATAATAACTATCTCATCGAATTCACAGACTCTGGTTTTATTATAAAGGAAATGATTACCAACACGACATTGCTCCATTGTGACAATATTGACGCTCTTTATCCACTCTTTGTTGCTTTAGATAATGTTTCGAACGTTGGCCTATCCGCTTCAGTTTCACCTGCTTCTCTTGGGCACCAACGATTGGTAGCCCATCTCACTATCTTCTTTTGTTCTTCCTTTTTTGGCAACAATAAATGTAATATTTGCTATTTGGGAAAACAAATAAAACTTTCTTTTTTGTTGTCTAATAATTCTACTGCTCAATTTTATTTAGTACACTCTGATGCAGCAATCACCTGGCCTCACATTCTGGGTATCGATATTATGTCTTATTGCTTTACGACTACAATTTCTTGGATTTATTTATTGCATGAAAAATCCGAGGTCAATGACAAATTCAAGGTATTTTATACCATGATTAAGAATATCTTTGGTGCATCTGTTTCTTTCTTTCAATCTGATGGTGGCAAAAAATATGACAACCTTGCTTTTCGATTCTTTTTAAAGCAGCATGGAATTGTTCATCGTATTTCTTGTCCCTACTCTTTTGCTCAAAATGGAAGAGCTGAAAGAAATATGGACACATTGCTAATATCCTACGCAGATGTCCTTTCAGTTTAGGGCAGATGCATGTTTATTTATATGCTACTTTTCTTATTAACATTACTCCTTTACCATTTTTATGTTTCCTTTCTCCTTATAAATTACTATTTGAGTCAGGTTCCTAATTATCCATCTGCTCGATCTTTTGGGAGTATTTGTTATCCATATGTTGCACACAATAAATCTAAATTTCATCCAAGATCTACACCATGTTTGTTTCTAGGAACTTCTAATAGGCATAAGGGATTTAAGTGTCTTGATCCAGTTGATAATAGAGTTTTAATGCATGTGCATTTTGTTGAATATATTTTTCCTTGTTCTACAATGTTCCCTACTTCACTGATGAATTCTTCTTCCAAAATTCAAGAGTCTCCTAGTGAATCTCTACTTCCTTCCTTGACTAAAACTCTCTCCACTCCACAAAATCATGTTTCCTTGAGTCCGAAACTATCTCAAATATCGTGTATCTCGATGCTATCTTCACCGGCTTCAAGCCGTTTGCTTGATAAAAGTCCAACCTCATGTTCAAGCAATATTCCAGGTGGTGTTCCAACTCATTTAATCCGAACCAACTTATCTCCACATGCTTTATATTTATCCCCCACATTGGTTACTGAAGCTCCAAGTACTCTTCCTCAAGATTCTCATATTATGTCATCAAAATTTAATACAACTCATTGTACCCCCAACTCTCCCTCTAAATCTCTTGATTTACCTGATAATTTTTCAACACATTCTTCACCCTCACAACCATCCCAAATTAATACATCTAAGCATTATCATGTTCATCCAATGGTCACCCGCGCGATGACGGGCAAACTTTAACCTTGTATCCTTCCATCTTTATCTATTTCTACTTATTCCTCCTTCCATCTATTTCTACCAACCTCATTTTCAAGCAATATTCCAGGTGATGCTCCAACTCATTTAATCCAAACCAACTTATCTCCACATGCTAAATTTATCCCCCGCATTGGTTACTGAAGCTCTAACTACTCTTCCTCATATTATGTCACCAAAATCTAATACAACTCATTGTATCCCCAACTCTCCCTCTCAATCTCTTGATTTATCTGATAATATTTCAACACATTCTTCACCCTCACAACCATCCCAAATTAATACATCTAAGCATTCTCATGTTCATCCAATGGTCACCATGGCGATGATGGGCAAACTTAATTCTTGTATCCTTCCATCTTTATCTGTTTCTACCTCTTCCTCCCTATTATCTGAACCCACCTTATACAATCATGCTGCCAATGATACTAGTGAAGAATTTGATACACTTATTCAGAATAACACATGGTCCTTAATTCCACCTCCTTCTAATGCTTCAGATGGCTCGTATAAAGTATGGTTAAGATAGCTCTATGGTCATTATAAAGCCCGTCTAGTTGCTCAAGGATAGTTCTCAGCAATCGGGGGTTGATTTTTCTGAAATATTTGCTCCTGTGGTTAAGTTAAGTACTGTGTGATTGGTTTGTTAACATAATTGGATCATGCACCAACTACATAACAAATATTTGTTTATATGGTTAAATTAAATATTTGAGAATACTGATTACCCTTATCATGTCTATAAACTTCGACCGTTGTGTATGGTCTTAAACAATCAACAAGAGCTTAGTTTCACCGCCTTACTGCTTTCTTGGCAGATCTTGGATTCAAGAAATCATAGTCAGATAATAGTATGTTTGTTTTCTATTTGGGTCTGAGTCACTTGTTCTTCATATATATATATATATATATATATATATATATGTTGATGACATAGCCATTTTTGTTTCCTCTCAATAGTTAATTGATTCTTTCATCTCAGCCATGTGACATGATTTTCTATGATAGACTTGGGTCCTTTAAATTATTTTCTCGACGTCAATCTAGTTAAAAATTCCTCTGGCCTGTTCTTATCCCAGCATCGCTATGTCAATAATATTCTTCATCGATTTGTATAGGATAAATCCAAACTAGTTCTTACTCCTTTACTCTTCTACTTCGGCTTTCCTAAGTGATCCATCAGTTTATCACCAAATGGTAGGATCTCTCTAGTATTTATCATTTACTCAGCCCGATATTCAATTTGATGTTAATCTTTCTTCTCAATTTTTTCATAATCCTAAGGAGGTTCAATTGCAAGCTGTCTTAAGAATATTTCACTATATTGGAGGTACTGCTGATTGGGGCTTGCAACTTTCCAGAAATACCTCGCTCTCTCTTAAAATGTATTCCGATTCCGATTGGGCTGGTTGCTTTGCTGTCGTTGATCAACTACTAGTTTTTGTATTTTTCTTTGTGATAATCCTATTTCCTAGTCAGCTAATAAGCAACCTACAATGGCTCGCTCTAGCACCGAGGTAGAATATCAAGCTCTTATCGTTGCAGTTGCTGAAGCTACTTGGCTTCAGTATCTCTTACATGATCTTCATGTTACTCTTTGCTCACCAGTAATGGATAAACGTGATAATTTTGGACCTATTCATATTGCGCACAACTCGGTTTTCTACTCTCGATCTAAGCATGTAGCACTGGATTATCATTTTGTTCATGAAAATGTCAATCTATGAGATTTGCTTGTTTCTCATGTTTCCACTTCTCATCAACTTACTGGCTTGTTTACCAAAGTTCTGCTATCTGCTAGGCTCCAGGAGCTCCTAACCAAGCTTTGTGTTCGTTCCTCCCCTTCAGCTTGAGGGAGGGTGTTAGGATGTAATAATGTTGTAAAGTTGTAGGACTCTAGATATGCATAAAAATCTAGTATAGTTGTACACATTTTGCTATATTTGTTATTATCTCTATTGTAACTTGCTAATATTACAACGCCAGGCAATAGCCAATGCAAGCTTCGGCATTGCCAAACTCTTCTCTACTATTAGTCTTTATCTCTCAAGACTACTATTTCATCACCCACCCCACATGTCCCCACCTCTCATCATCTATATCATTCTTTATCCTTCAATTAGGACCCCTAAATATCATGCTACTATTAAAAGAATATCATAATAATGGCTGAAAATGGACTCAGAGATTTTGATTTGGTACTTCGTGATATCGGTCTCTAAATGTCAGTGTTGTTTGGGTTGAACAAGCCACTAGTAAGAATTTTGCTTTTGGTAAAAATGTGCAATGATTCTCCTCTAAAACTCAGTAGCCATGGTTGATAGAACCACAATAAAATATTCATAAAAAATTGGCGTCATTCCCAAACTTTTCACCTGCTGGAGTTTTAAGCGAAACTCCATTTCTAACCAGCAAAAGACGAAATAGAAGAGTGTCTCACTAAAAATCCATGTCATTGGAAGCACATGGTAAAAATGTGAAATACCAAGGCGCATAGGAGTCAATCTATTGCTCAAGGCTTTCGATTGGTCTAGTTAAATGGAAGAGTGTCGCGCCCCCTATTTTTTCTTCCTCGCGGAATCGCGTTTGTGACATTTTGGTATGGGATAACTCATTCCTTTTGGGAAAGGGGTTTGCATTTTTGAAGAGTTGACACCTAACTAAGATGAGTTAGGACACCTATAGGGTTCATCTATAACTACGTTTGGTAACTAGAGATAGGGTAAGGGCTTGAAATTATCCTAAGGGGAAGATGTTAGGCACCCCTCAGATTTCTTTAGTGTGGTTCCCGGCCAGATAAATTTTGTGAATTCGTATTAGCAAATAAACAAACATGGCTCAAATAGTAGGGGATTTAAGTTTAAATACACAAGTATTTGAAAATAATTAGTGAAAGGCGAAATTTTTAAAAGAATTACAATCTAAAGCATGCTTGTGAATGTAAAGGGGGTGTCCTAGGTTTGTTTGTAATATGGATCATATCAATGCAATACCCGGTATGACACTCTTCAAAGAGGGGCTACACGTGGTATTAACGCACCGGTCATCATATCCATATCTACCCTTTCCCATTCCGTAAAGGTAATTAAAGCGAGGGTTGGTCTCGACCCCTATTGCATGTTGTTACCCGTCCTTTCCTATCAGTCCCGGAGGAATTTAGGACTCTTATCCTAAAAAGGGAAGGTTCTAGGCGGAACCTCAGGTTTAAAGGCAAAATACTAGGTGTCAAATAATAACACATAAGACTGCATTTAGGGGAAAAAACACAGAAACAGATAGAAGGCTCAGATACACCTCCACAAGTAATGCACATAGACAACATGACTCATGCACAATTAAGGTCTGAATTCAGATCTTAAGCATGGTATCTATGTGACAATAGCAGAACTAGATCTATCACATGCCTCAGAAAAAAAGTCCGAATCAGGCTTGCCTACTGATTTTAAGCTTGTTAATCATTAAGAAGTACACATAGAGAGGCATTTTCTAGTTTTATAAGAGATTGGATTCCTAAGGCTTGCCTAAGCATTTACCAGAACCATTAGAAGTTCAGAAGTCATTTTTGCCTAAGAGCATGTTGTTCTAGGTGTTATAAAATGCAGGAATTGTTACCAGTTTATTTTAAACAGGATAATCAAAAAGTGAAGCTGTTTTTACCTCTTCTATAATCAATAGTTTACACTAAGCGTGAATGCAAGTATGAATGAGATCCTAAAATATGGTATCTAAGATGCATGCATAAAGCTCATGATGGTTTATAAGCAGAATTCCTAAAGTAGGATTTCTAAATGCTCGACCGGATTGCAGAATTTCTAAGTGAGGAGAATGTAAAAAAAATGATATGTTGAGACAGTATACATGAGACTTAAGAGTATGGTTTTTATTGCACATACATGAAATACAGACCTAACGCATGGTTTCTACCCTTTAATATCTATAACATGCATAGCTACCCTCCCATTTCACTATCCAAACCCCAATGTTTGTTTACAAATTATTACAGACCAAGTGAACGAATTACATGAGAAAAAGTATAACTTACACTATAGAGAGCTGAAACGGGCCCAAACCTTCAACACCTGATTAGGACTTCCTCCCTGAGTTGTGTGATAAACCATCTCAAGTGCCAAGATTGTTCCATGGTCTTTGTCATATATGGGTGTGTCAGAAATCCTAAGGACCTCAAGGGATCCCTGACAGTGCTCCCACCCAGATTGCATAACCAAGACAGAGTAAGTGTAGTGTGAAAATGGCCAGCTTTTATGTGTCCAAGTTCAGAGGGAGCTCAAGGGTCCCAAGGCAAGGCTCACACAAAAGGGGCAGAACCTACTGGTCTAAGAGTATATGTGAGAGTGTTTGACATAGATTTAAAAGAGTTGAGTCGGAAACAGTTTTGAAACAGCATGTTTGGAATAAGTTTGCAAAACAACAAATGAGTTGCTTAGGACAAAAAACAGTTTTGAAAGGAGAAGGGAATAAGAGCATCAACAACTTGGAACAAGACAGCACACATAGAGCAAGTTCAAAAGATAGTACAATTTCAACAGTCACAAGCAGGGAAGTAAGGGGTTGGGGACATAGAGGGTCCAAATTAGAAACACATAAACATGGATGAGAAGAGAAGCATATAGACCAGCAAGCACATAGAACAAGTAGCTACTGATTGGCCTACAAACTACTACTTCAAAGAGTTAACAAGGGAATCATGCTTGAAATTAGAATAGTAATAAGACATAGGGATAGGGTATGGGAGTAGTCATGCAGGGGTCTATTACACATAATTAGTCATGACTTAGTGTTAATCAAGTACATTAGGAGACATACTAGTTGGGGGACATAAACAGGAACTCAAGTAGACATGCTGATTACATTTTGAACAAGAAAGGGTAGAACTTAAGCATGCTGAATAAAGCAGTAAACAAGAAGGGCAATTAAACAACACGAGCCATTAAGTTAATGCAGAAAGAGACAGGGATTGACAAACAATAGAGCACATAGAGTTGAGTTTCAGAATTGAACTAGGAACATACCAGTTAAGGAAGCAAAGTGCAGAAAAAGTAAAGCAAGTAGAGTTCCACAGTCTAGCCTTGGCTTTCAGCCACCTAGACAAGCAGTAGCACAAGTAGTAGAGAAATAAGAGAGAGTTTGAGTGTGTGTGTATGTGTATTCTGAACTGTGTTCATGTGTTAAGACTGTAGAAGAGAGTCATTTATATAGTAGTTTGAAAACTGCTTAAAATAAGGCAAGAATCAATTTTTCAGCAATTATAGAACTCAACATAGAAAATTGGTTTGAATCTCCCTTTGATTAAGGGAGTCAGTGTGAATGGTAAAGGCAGGTAACAAATAAGGAAAGAAATCATACACAGTTGGAGTATTACAAATAAGGAAAGATTTCAAAAATAGTACCAGTATAGAACAAGTAATTAAGGCTAGGTTTAGAAAGTTTTCAAATTAAGGAGACAATCAGTAGCAATGCAGATAAGGCAAGGAGAATCAATTAAGGTAAGCAACTAATCAAATTAAGTGGAAAGGTAGGGGTCGAGATTCAGTAGCATAGAGTAGGAACAAATTCATGAAGCCCTGATTAAGGACCAACTTAGCAGAAAAAATAAGTATCATAGGAAAATAGGGTAAGGAAATCAGTTAGCTTAATAGACGGGGCAAAGCTTTTAGGGTTTTTGAAAGAAAATTTTCAATCACCATCGATTAAGGAAATGAGACTTGATCAAAGGGAGTCATGACTCTATACTTTCATCGTAAAAGAACATGCGTAAAAGAACTCCGAGAAACCCTAGTTTTAGAAAGGAATGACTAAAATCGAAATAGTTAGTTAAAACCAGAGATTTTTAGAGGAAAATGCTTCTATCATCTCATATCTTTAAAGATCTGAGAAGAATCGAGCAGTAGCAAACTAGGGTTTCAAAAAATAGTAGAGATAAAGAGAATCGGTTAAAAAATCATGGATATACCTAGATCTAAGACATGTTCAAAGAAAAGTAAAAAATCTCAAGAGTTAGGATTTCAAAGAACCCAGAGAAGATAAGAAAACCTTAGAACGTTACCGGTTTTTGCTGGAAAAGTCATGGATCTTACTCGAACAGCCATGGATGGCCGAAAAATGGCATGAAAGACCATGGATAGGCCCTTGGATAATTTTGAACAAGATCTGGTCTAGATCTCTTCGAGATCCGTCCATGAAAGCACAAAAACGAGCAACCAGGAGACATAGGAGACAAGTATACATCTCAAACACCCATGGGAATCCATGGATCGAGTGAGGATCGAAGTGATTAGGGCTGGTTTTAGGTGGCGGCGGCTAGGGTTAGGTTTAGGTCTCAGAGAGAATTGGAGAGGAAAGGGGTTTCAGGGCGGCTGTTTGGTGAAAATGAGAGGGTTTGGGAGGGTCGTTTGGGATTAATTATGGAAGGGAATAATGGGGACCATTGATTTGGGAGATCAACAGTCGAGATTAAATGGGTAGGTGGGTTTCGGGTTTGGTTTGGGTTTGGGATTGGGTCTAGTGGGTTTTTTAATTAGGTTGGGGGCCCGTTGGATTTAGGCTAGATTAGAAAGCCAATTTGGCCAAAATTTAAATAGCCCATTTTTTCTATTTAATTTATAAAAAATAGTAGATAATTTTTAAAAATAATTTTAAAATGCTAAAATAATTTATAATACATAATTAGAAATTTAAAAATATAGGATCCAATTTTATGCATATAAAACATAATTAAATCTTAAAAGGGCTAATATTGCAATTATGTTCAATTTAGCTTTAAAAATACTAAATTTAATTATAAAAATATATAAAAATTACATTAGCCATATTTTAGCATAAATATAGAAATTCAATAGATGAATTAGCAAAATAATAATTTTGAAAATAATTATTGGGGATTTTATGGATAAAAAAGGGAGAAAATAAATTAATTAAAAACATTAAAATTATGAAAAAAACAATAAACCTTGGGCATGCTTATATATGCATATATAGATGCTCTTTTGAAGGTATTCTGCATATTAAAAATATATAGAAAAAAATTGGGTATCAACAAAGAGGGATTGGGGACGAAGGTATATTAGTGTGTAAGTTTTTTTGTCTTTTCCTTTTTGTATGTTGCGTGTAATGGTAAAAAATAAAAAAGTACAAAAAGAAAAAAAATATTTAGGCTATTTGATCAATTTAGTCAAATCTACACAGTTAAAATAAAGCTGTAAATTCTCATTTTTCACCTCTTCACGCGCTCCTTTTGCGTGCAACTTACTTGGTCAAAAGTAGTATGTATTAGACACACTTGTGAAAGGTAAAGTGTGTAAGATGATTTTATCGTCAGAACGTGTAACAAGGATTTGGTCCATAGTTCAAGTGGCAACTTATGTATTTTGCCTTCAATTTGGAGAATTAGTTAAAGCATGATAAGCGTATATTTAAACTATCAAGTTACAAAAAACCTGTTAGAGCAGTTCAATGCATAAAACTATATGATTTTTGCTTATGAACTTTTGTGTGGAGATTTACGTCGTCTTTACAGCCTGTTTGTCTCCTATCCTAGAATTACTTTTTTCTGAAAAAATATATATTTTTTTCAAAGCTGGAGTATTTTTGGAAGAAAAAATTTGAGTAGAAGCTGAAGCAGTTTTGGAGAAGCAAAAAAAAGTAGCTTCTCTCCAAAAGTACTTTCTTAAAAACACTTTTGAGAAAAATACACTTAGAAGAAGTTTTTAAAAGCTTGGCCCAACACTAATTGCTGCTCAGAAGTATTTTTCAAATTAATTTGCCAAACATAAATTGCTTATCACCAAAAGCAGTTTTGAGAAAAAATACTTCTCAAAATATGCTGAGTTTTGCGGCTTGGCCAAACAAGCTATTAGAGGAATTTTATGTGCTAACACCATTGAAGAATCGAGGTATGAAGTTGTTGTTAACTACATGTATGTGTATTTTGAAGGTATCTAGATGATCATTTTGTAAGTTAGGGTAATCAACTAAAAAAGTGAAGACAAGTTAAGGTGCCTACTTATTGTAGGGGTCCAAATTTGGTCGACTGCGGCTACTATCAAATACGACAAAAGATGAGGTCTTCACATCACGACGTTCTGTGGAGGACGACGACAACCAACAACGGATAAAGGACGTATGACTTTTGCAGTAATGTAGGCCTAACAAGGGACATTAGGAATATACTTTCGAATATTCCCTATGATGCGTCTCCTAGGATTCAGAAGGGGATTGTCCCTTATATATTGTGAAGAAATAACCTTGTAAAGGAGATTTTTTTCGACTAAGAACTTCCATTGTAATATTCATTCTACTTCTTGGTGATCATTTTTATAGGCTTAATCCTTCTGTTCCACGAGATCAATAAATACTATTTACCTTGTCCATCCCTCATGTCTTCATTCTAGAGTTTATTATACTTGGTTGAGATTTACCCCTTTATCTTCTTTAATTGATTTAACCAAAAAAGGTTCAGTATCTTTTGGGTCAAACAATTTGGCGCCGTCTGTGGGGATTTCTTTAGTTAAGATTATAGTTTCATCTAGACTCCTGAAAGGGATAATCACTTCTTTCGAGTTTGGTACAAACCAACAATGGAAGGGAAAAGAGATGCAAGGCTAAAAGCCATAGTAGGAGTCACAGCCAACCTCCTAGAAACCATCAACGAAGATAGAAGAGAGGATCACAAAAACAAAACACCAAACATCACACCCGGGGGAGACACTTCACCTATCCCGCACGGGAGCGTGACTGCTTCACACGAAAGGGAAGCCTCCACATCTGCAACAGGATAGGTATCACCGGTAGTAAGAAGACTGCTGGAAGAATGGCTAACAAGTGCTCTGAACACCATCCTTGATAAACCCACCCAAAGGGATGATAGGAATGTGACACATGCTGATACCACGATAAACGAGGATGAGCAAGACCCCCCCCAACGTACAGGTAATGTGGTCATAGTGAAAAAGAAAAAAGGAAAATGGCGAATGTGTGTAGATTTCACGGACCTAAACAAGGCATGTTCGAAAGATACTTTTCCATTGCCACACATCGACCAGTTCATCGATGCAACAGTAGGACACGAGTTGCTAAGCTTCTTGGATGCCTATTCGAGTTATAACCAGATCCTCATGGAAGAAGAAGGCCAGGAGAAACCACTTTCATCACTCACCAGGGAACATACTACTACAAAGTGATGTCGTTCGGACTAAAGAACGCGGGGGAAACATATCAGAGATTGGTCACCAAAATGTTCAAAAACCAGCTTGGTAAAAAAATGGAAGTCTGCATCGATGATATGCTAGTTAAGTCGAAGAGGAAAGAAGATCATATCGGTCATCTGAAAGAAGCCTTCGACATATTGAGACGGTACGACATGAAACTAAATCCCGAAAAATGCACCCTCGGCGTAAGCTAGGGAAAGTTCCTCAGTTCCTAGTGTCACAAAGAGACATCGAGGTCAACCCAAATAGATTAAGGCCATCGAAGGAATACCCGAAACACCGGCCAGCAAAAAATAGGTACAAAAATTGACAGGATGAATAGCAGTCCTGTCGAGGTTCATCTCACGGTCATCAGATATGTGCCATAAATTCTTTAATGTATTAAGGAAGGACAACATGCTCCAGTGGAATGCATAGTGCGTCGACACCTTGAGGAAACTAAAAGCGTACTTGTCTTCGCCACCCTTACTCGCTAAAGTAGACCTAGGCGAGTGCCTCCTAGTCTACCTAGCTTTATCCGAAGTCGCGGTAAGCACAGTTCTAGTTCGGGAAAGCCAAGGTATGT
The DNA here is from genome assembly GCF_000715075.1 of Nicotiana tabacum. Taxonomy (NCBI): domain Eukaryota; kingdom Viridiplantae; phylum Streptophyta; class Magnoliopsida; order Solanales; family Solanaceae; genus Nicotiana; species Nicotiana tabacum. Next base: position 16,554,126 of record NC_134085.1, read on the forward strand.
AATCTTCAATTTACTATATCAGCAAAACCTTAATTGATGCTGAAACAAGGTACCCCCACCTTGAAAAACTGGCTCTGGCACTAGTCGTAGCTTCACAAAAGTTTAGACCATATTTTCAGTGCCACCCCATAAAAGGTGGTGACAACCTTTCCTCTCAAGAGTATCCTACATAAACCCAAATTATTGGGTCAGCTAGCCAAATGGGCCATAGAACTGAGCGAGAACGATATAATATACCAACCGTGAATCGTAATAAAGTCGCAAGTGCTCGTCGACTTCGTCCCCGATTTCAGCGCAGAGATACTGCCTGATGTCGAGCAAGAAGCACTTCGCACTTCACATGAGCAATCTGACCTCTAGGTCCTCTACACCGATGGCGCGTTCAACGCGTTGGTATCGGGAATGGGACTCGTACTCGAGGTCCCAACTGGAGAAGTAATTCGTCAATCTGTACGATGTCCTGAAATGACTAACAATGAGGCCGAGTATAAGGCCGTAATTGCAGGATTAAAATTGGCCCTTAAGTATGGTGCTCGACGGGTTATCCTTCACTGCGACTCTCAACTCGTTGTGAACCAAGTTACTATGACTTTCCAAATTAAGGAACAAAGATTGCAGAAATACCGAACTGAAATCCACAAACTTCTACAAGAATTTGACGAATAACGATTCAACCAAATACCCCGAACACAGAACATCGAAGCAAATGGTCTCGCCAAGCTGGCAGCGGCAACCAAAAACAACACTAAGGAGAACTTGGTCACCCTTCTCCACTCGTCAATAGACCAAGTCAAGGTACATTCTATAAATTTAACTTGGGAATAGAGTAATCACATCATATCACACCTACAAGAAGGAACACTCCTACAAGATAAAAAAGAAGCCAAAAAGCTCTGAACACAGGCGGCCAGATATAGTCTCATAAGCCATGACCTTTACAAAAGGACATTTGGCGGTCCGTTGGCTAAATGCCTCGGACCCAATCAGACAAGACGAGTGCTCGAAGAGGTACATGAAGGCCACTGTGGCACACATACTGGTAACCAAGCCCTCATTAGGTATCTCATCCATGCAGGATACTACTGGCTCACTATGAAAAAAGAGGTTGCAGAGTACATCAAGAAATGAGAGCAATGCCAAAAATATGCCCCTATGATGCCTGGAGTACATCAAGAAATGAGAGCAATGCCAAAAATATGCCCCTATGATACACTAGGCAGGGGAACTCCTGCACTCTATTACCTCCCCATGGCCATTCATAAAATAGGGGATAGATATCGTCGGGCCCCTCCTAGCAGGGCAAGGTATGGTACGCTTCATTTTGGTTTTAACTGACTATTTTTTCAAATTGGTGGAAGCAGGTGCGTTTGCTCAAAAAAGGGGAACAAGAAGTCATCATGTTCATCTGAAAAAACATCATTTTCCGCTTCAGCATCCCCAAAGAAATCAGTTGCGACAACGGATCCCAGTTTTTCAGAAAAAAGACGACTGAGTTCTTCGAAAAATGGCACATCAAGCGGATACTCTCTATGCCATATCATCCTACCGGCGACGGTCAAGCGGAATCCTCCAATAAAACAATATTAAACATATTAAAGAAAAAGCTTGAAGACGCCAAAGGGCTATGGCCGGAACTACTATCAAAGGTGCTATGGTCCTACCGCACAATGCCGAAGACCAGCACAGGTGAGATGTCGTATTCACTGGTCTATAGCACCAATGCAGTCATACCCGTTGAGGTTAGAGAACCTAGCCTGAGGTACTCCAATGAGAGTGGATCAAGCAACGACGAAAGCAAGTTACAATACCTGGATGAGGTTGAAGAGTGAAGGGATATGGCACACATAAGAATGGTGGCCCAAAAACAACAAGTACAAAGGTACTATAACAAGAAGGCCAAGGTACGACCACTCAGAGTCGGGGACTACGTACTAAAGGCCAAAACGCAAGAAACAAAGGACCCGAATGAAGGAAAACTGAGAATAAGTTGGGACGGGCTAAACAAAATCACAAAAGCAGCAAGTAAAGGAGTATTCCAACTAGAAACAATGGAAGGAAAGCTATTGCAAAATAACTGAAATGTTGCCCACCTCAAATACTTCCACTTCTGAAAAAAGACACTGCCCGAGTTTTACTCTTTTTTCCTGACCCGTGTTATTTCCCAATCGGGTTTTTTGGGGAGGTTTTTAATGAGGCAACGAGGGGGACGTCTCGAGGTTCGAAGTATTGTTCATTTCCCCACCTACCGGTCGAGCAATGAAGGGACTAGGTATAATCTCCATTATATGTACGAAGTCGACATGTATATCCGATATATGAATGAAATCACTCCATTATGTATACGAAAGCAACACGCACCTCCAATGTATGAATGAAACTGGAATCCACGACACTCCAACAAATAAATTAGAACGCCACCCTCACGACGGGATACTACTTCGGCGCCATCTCGAAAGTAACATACCAATGACCAAGGCCATCGACGAAAAGCGAGTTCGACATCATTCGAACTGCGATGGGATCTTACCTTGGCACTATCTCGAAAGTAACATCCCAATGGCTAATTCCATCGACGAAAAGAGAGTTCGACATTATTCGAAATACGATGGGATCTTACTTCGGTGCCAGCTCGAAAGTAACATCCTAATGGCTAAGGCCATCGACGAAAAAATGAGTTCGACATGATTCGAACTGCGATAGGATCTTACTTTGGCACCAGCTCAAAAGTAACATCCCAATGGCTAAGGCCATCGACGTAAAATGAGTCTGATATCATTCGAACCACGACGGGATACTACTTTGGCACCAGCTCGAAAGTAACATCGCAATGGCTAAGACCATCGATGAAAAGCGAGTTCGACATCACTCTAACTACAACGGGATATTACTTTGGTGATAGCTCAAAAGTAACATCCCAATGGCTAAGGCCATCGATAAAAAGCGAGTTTGACATCACTCAAACTACAAAAATCAATTCCCCCACGGCTAAGGCCGTTGCCAACAAAAAGAGTTCAAGTAAACTCAATACAATAAGTTTAGCATTTCAACAAAGAGTCGAAGTGATGTAACTATGGCTGAAGTCATCAAAAAATCAGTCAAAGGAAGAAAATGACTCAGAGATGTACGACCAAAACGACCTCCATCCACAGCAAAATATGTTACAAATATTTGTATTTACAAAGGGCTCAAAGACGCCCTTACACAAATCACAAAGCAAAAAGTAAGTACAAAACAAATACTACACATCATTCCCGGTGGCATACACGTCTTCATACCAAGAGTTGGAGGTGAGTCTGTTTGCATCATCAGAATTGATATCATCTCCGTCAGGCATAAGAGGATCATACCTGTATGCCTCATGAGCTACACGATCCTTGGCATGTACATCCCGAAGCTCTGCTTCAAACGCCCTCCCATCAATATGAAGAGCCTTGTACATATCGAGCTGAGCCTCGACGTGAACACACAACTCATATAGATGTCGAGGCATGACGGGATCAGCTGGAGCATAAGATGTAGAAGGTTGCGACTGTCGTCGTACGTCCTCTGCTTTCAAAGAATCCATTTGCTTGTTCAATGCGGATAGTTCCGCCTCCAACCCTTAAACACGCCCCCAAGCCTCTTTATCTTAAATGTGGACGCCTCCTTCTCCTTGGTCCGCTCCGACCTACAAACACAGAGGGCATCTTCGAAGACCGCTGTCTCAGAGATAACAGTCACCAATCTATCGGCGCTCACGCCCAACTCACCTTTAAGCTCATTGATCTCCGCTGTCTTCGTATCAAGTTTGACAATTAAATTGGCCACCTTTGCTTGGAGGTTGGTGGTAACTAGGGATTTTGATACATTTTATATTCCTTGTTGTTTAAGTTTTGATTAGAAATGTGTACAAAATAGTCCCAAAGGCTCACAAGTTGTACTTGATTGCAGGTTTGATCAACAAGGTGACAAAATGTCAAAGATCAGCTCAAAGAGGAGTGAAACTTGCACAAGTATCAAGACAAAGCTCATGCAAAATAGGGCCAGTGCGGCCGCACACCATTCTGTGCGGTCCGCACAAATGAGGTTCGGAGAGTATGCAACTCAGGCAAAATAGGTAATGCGGCCGCATGGGATTTACTATGGTCCGCATTGGAGTCATTGTGGCCACACTCGATTTAGTGCGGTCCGTAGAGCCAAGAATCAGAGAAGTGCCAGTTTGGAGTTTGAAGCCCAATGTGGTTCGCGCTCCATTTTATGCGGACCGCACTAGAAACCACCACGTCCGTACTCCATTCTGTGCGGTCCGCATTGCCCTAGTTCAGAGAGCAGGATTTTTATGTTAAGAGACTTAGTGCGGCCGCACGTGATTTTGTGCGGTCTGCACTAGCCCCACAGGGGTATTTTTGTCCAAATTTTTCAGCTTAGTATAAATAGCTTCTTTTCCCATTTTTAGGTTATTAGATAGTTTTTGTACTGAGCTGCGCTCGTGACTTCCGTTTCTTTAGCTATTTTGGGCAATTTTAGCTTCATTTCAACTTTGAATCTTCTAGTTTATCTTAGCAATTAATTAATATGAGTTTTTCTTCATCTATTTCTTTGTTTTCTTCTCTAATTATGAGTAGCTAGACCCATAAGCTAGGGTTGTGGCTCAACCCTAGTGTGGGTAATTGATGGGTCTTGTGTTTTGATGCTTCATTGTCTATGGGTGTTTGATTTTTGGACTCATTTCATGTTTATTCGCTAAATTGATGGTTGAAAACACTAGTTTGTATTTAGTTGACTTTGGCTCTTCTTGAGAAAGAGAGTCTAAGTCTCTGAAATTGGTCCAACAAGGAATTGGGGTGTACTCAAGAGATTGATAGCCCCAACTAAAGGGTTAAATCTAGAGATAGTAATACGCGACTTGAACCTGGATTGCTTGTGCATTTGCATACCCAATTGGTCTTGAGAAAGTCAATTCGGGCAAAATCACTCGAACCACCGAGAGGTGTAAAGTGGGTAAAATCGTGCAATGGTTATATCATACTCCCCAAATGTGTAAATCATGCCTTAGACTCAAGAATCCGTCAATTGACCACCTAGGCGAAAGTCACTACTCTAGTGTCGTTTAATCATTTGAACAACTCGCAATAGTTTAATCTTAGCTTACTTAGTTTAATTTAGCATTGTAGTTTTATATAATTAGAAGTAAATAAAAAACCTAAAAATGTTAAGAAGTGCAATTTGGAACACATACATAACTCCACTTTAGATAGACACCCGACTCCAACTTCTAGCTCTCTGTGGAAATCGATCCCGACCTTAATCGGGTAAAATCTGCTTTGACCCTCTCTCGCTACTCAATAGTAGTGCATGTTTGGCCTCGATCACCTTTTTTGTGACGTTGCCGGGGAGCTAACGGTTTTGGCTATCTATCTAAATAGTTTTGTGTATTGTTCTTCTTTCCTTCTTTGTTACTAATTTGTGTGTGTCACAACTTCAGGTACCAAATGGCAGCAAACAATGCCAATGACCCTCTTGGAAATGTGATTGCGGGGGAGGAGGTAGATGACGTCGGAGATGATGAGGTGCCTCTTGTACCTCAAGGGCAACGTAGAGGCCGACAGGCCAATGCTAATGCAAATGACAATATTCCAGACCCTCCTCCGCCACCTCCAAGAGTGGCTTCTAGAGTGCTTCCGAACAAAGTCTATGCAAGTGCTATTGTCCCACCCCTAATCCGGGCGGGAAATTTTCAAATAACCAATGTGATGTTGACCTTACTTGAGCAGCGTGGGTATTTCATGGGCGCTGCAAATCAAAATGCTTACAAACATCTCAAGGGGTTCGTGGATACATGTTGGGGGAGCAAGCAAACTAATGTGTCCGAGGATGCTCTCCGGTTAAGACTCTTCCCATTCTCACTTAGAGCGAAGGCATTGGATTGGCTCGGGCGACTTCCCAACCATTCCATCACTACTTGGGATGAGTTTGCGGACAAGTTCATTGCAAAAATTTTCTCACTGGGGAATATAGCTACATTGAGAGATGAGATCTTGGCGTTCAAGCAAGAGCCCACGGGAACCTTTGCATGAGATTTTAGAGCATTATGGAACAATGGCGAAGGGAATGCCCCAACAATGATATGATCGAGGCGATGATCCAATAGACTTTCTACTGGGGTATTAACACCACAAACTAATGCATAGTGAACCAACTTGCTGGGGGAAACTTCATGAAGCTCTCTTATGATGAGGCTTGTGACATTCTTGACGAGATGGCTGACACTTCTTCCTCTTGAAAAAGTAGAGCCAATGTTCCCCAAGGTAACCGCACGGTTATTCATTTGTACAAGGAATTACATGATCATAGGCAGGCTATAGCTGAGTTGACAACCACGATGAACCAACTAGCGAAGGCACGGTTGCAACAAGTCAAAAATCCTCGCCAAGTGAATGCTATGGAGGGTGTCAATATGCTTGTCAACAAAAGAAGACAAAGAGGGCAACAAAACCAAGGGAATTCGGAGCAATTTAACAATGTGTAGTGGATTCCAAAATGATGGTTATGACGAATAAAATGAGGAGGTGCAATATGTGAATAATTATCAAGGCGAAAGGGGCAATTCTTCCAACCAACAACAATGGAGACCCCAAGGCATCTGCGATAATCAGTAACAAGGCAATGGTAATTGGGGGAACAACAACCAAAACAACAATTAGGGCAATCAGAACAACAATCAAAACAACCAAGGAAATTGGAATGGTAATAACAACAATTGGGGTGGTAATAACAATCAAGGTGGATAGAACAATGGAAACCAAGGAAACCAGGGGCAAGGCTTTCAAAGGCCCCCAATGTACCAACAACCGAACAATTCACCCCCCATTTCCATCTCAAGGTCCTAGTTCTTCTAGCAATGATATGGGTAGAATTAAAATGATGTTCGAACAGATGATGAAGAAGAATGCAGACTTGGATGCTCAGTTGACTTCCCACAATACCTCTATCAGAATCTTGGAGGTGCAGTTAGGCTAAATCTCACAGTCTTTAAATACTCGCCCTAAGGGTGCTATACCAAGTGATACGGTAGTGAACCCGAAGGGTGGGAACAATCATGTTATGGTGGTAACAACAAGAAGTGGGAGAGGTGGTGATGTGCATGCTTCCAAACAAAAGCAAATTGTGGATGATGATGTTGAGTTGCAAGAAGATCAAGTTCCTTTGGTGGTTTAAAATATGATTGATGAAAATGTGAATGAAGAAGTGAGGATTGATATTCCAGATGTGGAGGTGGAAACCCAAAATGATGTGAACCCGTCTAGGGAACACATAATAGACATGTCGTAGCCGGTTGTACCTAAATCCAAGGCTCCTTTTCCAAGGCCACCTCCACCATATCCTCAAAGGCTCGCGAAGCAGAAAAATGAGAATCAGTTTAAAAGGTTCATTGACATGATGAAGAGCTTATCCATTAATGTGCCTTTGGTGGAGGCTCTTGAACAAATGCCGGGCTATGCTAAATTTATGAAGGACTTGGTGACAAAGAAGCGGTCTATGGATTGTGAAACTATAAAGATGACTCACCAAGTTAGTGCAATAGTGTATTCAATGGCCCCGAAGCTTGAAGATCCCGGTGCTTTCACCATTCCTTGCACCATTGGGAGTGCGGATTTTGCTAAAGCTCTATGTGATTTGGGGGCTAGTATCAATTTGATGCTCTATTCCGTTTTCAAGAATTTGGGTATTGGGCAGTCGAGGCCGACTTCCAAGAGATTACAAATGGCAGATAGAACGATGAAGAGACCATTGGATATTATTGATGATGTGATTGTCCGGATGGACAAATTTATCTTGCCAACTGACTTTGTGATCTTGGATTGTGAGGTGGATTATAAAGTTCCTATCATTTTGGGGAGACCTTGCCTTGCTACAGGTAAGGCCTTAGTTGATGTCGAAGCAGGGGAACTCACCTTCCAGGTGGGTGACGAGAAAGTGGTCTTTCATGTGTGCAAATCAATGAAGCAGCCCAACAGTACCGAGGTGTGCTCTTTTGTGGACCTCGTCACAGCAGTGATAGTTGATGACACCAGTGCAGTGATTAATGTGGAGGATCTATTAGAGGCCGTATTGCTGAATCCTGATGTCAATGATGATGAGGGCAGAGTGGAGAGCGTGAACGCTTTACATGGAATGGGCTCTTACTCTTATGAGCTTAGGAAATTATCTTTGGACCTCGAGAATAGAAAGACTCCACCAACAAAATCTTTAATTGAGGAGCCTCCGGTATTGGAGATGAAACCACTGCCTCCACACCTCAGGTATGAGTTCTTAGGCTCAAATTCTACTTCGCCACTTATTCTTTTTTTCTTGCCTTACTAACATGCAGGGTGATGCCACATTGGCGGTGCTTCAAAAGTGGAAAAAGGCAATTGGGTGGACTTTAGCTGATATTCGGGGGATAAGCCCTGTATTCTGTATGCACAAGATTATTCTGGAAGACGATGCAAAACCCTCCTTGGAACATCAAAGGAGGTTGAACGAGGAAATGCAAGAAGTTGTGAAAAAGGAGGTGATCTAGTGGTTGGATGCCGGGGTTGTGCACCCCATCTCTGATAGCTCTTGGACTTCACCGGTGCAATGTGAACCGAAGAAGGGTGGCATGACCGTGGATGCAAATTCAGAAATTGAGTTGATTCCTACCAAAACCGTCATCGGTTGGAGGGTATGCATGGATTACCGCAAGTTGAATAAAGTGACCTGTAAGGATCACTTTCTTTTGCCTTTTCTTGATCAGATATTGGATTGACTTACTTGGCATGCCTTCTACTGTTTCTTGGATGGGTATTCTTGGTACAACCAAATATTGATTTCTCCGGAAGATCAAGAAAAAACCACATTCACTTGTCCATATGGCACATTTGCTTTCTCTAGGATGCCTTTTGGGTTGTGTAATGCACCGGCTACATTTTAGCGGTGTATGATGGCCATTTTCACCGATATGGTGGAAGATATTTTGGAGGTGTTCATGGACGACTTTAGTGTTGTGGGAGACTCGTTTGATGAATGCTTGAAGAATATTTATAGAGTTTTGGCCTGTTGTGAAGAAACTAATCTTGTTCTCAATTGGGAGAAATGCCACTTTATGGTGGAAGAGGGCATAGTTCTTGGGCATAAAATTTCAAAGTATGGTATTGAGGTAGACAAAGCAAAAATTGATGTGATTTTAAGGCTCCCTCCCCCTACATCTGTCAAGGGAGTTCGAAGGTAGTGAATCCCTTGTGCAAGTTGTTGGAAAAAGATGCCAAGTTCGTGTTTGATGAAAAATGTATGCAAGCCTTTGAACTTCTCAAGCATAAGTTGACCACCACTCCTATCATTACCGCACCTAATTGGGGCTTACCCTTTGATCTCATGTATGATGCGAGCGATTTTGCAGTTGGGGCGGTGTTGGGTCAAAGAGTGAATAAAATGTTTCATCCAGTGTACTATGCAAGCAAAACAATGAATGATGCTCAAGTGAACTGCACGGTGACCGGAAAGAACTTTTGGCTACTGTTTTTGAAATGGAGAAATTTCGGTCATATCTCATGGGTGCCAAGGTCATAATCCATACCGACCATTCCGCACTCCGGTACTTGATGACGAAAAAGGACTCCAAAGCTAGACTGATGCGGTAGGTCTTATTACTTCAAGAGTTCGATTTGGAGATTGTGGACCGGAAGGGTAGTGAGAACCAAGTGGTGGACCATTTGTCCCTCTTGGAGGAGGAGTGGGGGCCTTGTGATGGCCTAGAGATCAATGATTCTTTTCCCACGAACAACTCCTTTCGGTGTTGATGAATGGTATGCCATGGTTTGCGGATGTTGCTAATTTCCTTGTGACTGGTATAATCCTGTGTGAGCTCTCTTCTAACCAAAGTAAGAAGCTCAAGAGGGATAGTTTGGATTTCTATTGGGATGATACATACTTGTTTAAGATTTGCAGGGATGGTGTGATCCGAAGGTGTGTCCCGGAGGAGGAGCAATTGAGTATCTTGGAGGCTTGTCATTCCTCTCCCTATGGTGGCCATCATGGCGGGGCGAGGACGACTTCCAAAGTTCTTAGTTGTGGGTTTTATTGGCCAACTTTGTACAAAGATGCAAGCGAACTAGTGAAGAGGTGTGATGAATTTCAAAGAGCGGGTGGAATTTCAAAGAAAGATGAGATTCCTCTCAATACCATTCTTGAGGTTGATATTTTTGATGTATGGGCATTGATTTTATGGGCCTGTTTGTTAGCTCGTGTGGGAACACATACATTCTTGTGGTGGTGGACTATGTTTCAAAGTGGGTTGAAGTCGTGGCTTTGCCCAACAATGAGGCCCGGAGTGTTGTTGCATTTCTCAAGAAGAGCATTTTTACAAAGTTTGGTACTCCTCGTACAATCATAAGTGATGGGGGGTCTCATTTTTGCAATAGAGCTTTTGACTCTTTGCTTGCAAAGTATGGTGTCAAAGTTTCTACTCCCTATCATCCTCAAGCAAGCGGCCAAGTTGAAGTCTCCAAAAGGGAAATCAAAAGCATATTGTCAAAAATGGTAAATGCAAGTAGGATTGATTGGTCAAAGAAGTTGGATGACGCTCTATGGGCTTATAGGACTGCTTACAAGACTCTGATTGGTATGTCTCCGTATCAGTTGGTGTTTGGAAAAGCTTGCCATCTACGGTTGAGTTAGAGCACAAGGCCATGTGGGCTTTGAGGAAGCTAAATCTTGAATAGGATATTGCAGCAAATCTTCGTGTGGAGCAGCTTAATGAACTTGATGAATTCCGATTCCATGCCTACTCTAGTTCGTCCTTGTATAAGGACAAGATGAAGTACCTTCATGATAAATATGCTCGTAGCAAGGAGTTCAAAGTTGGTGATTTGGTTCTCTTGTTCAACTCTCGGTTACGTCCGTTTCTGGAAAAGCTTAAGTCAAAATAGAGTGGACCTTTTGAAGTGGTGTGTGTGACCCCGTTTGGTGCACTTGATCTAAAGAACAAAAATTGGGAAGTTTTCAGAGTGAATGGGCATAAGATCAAGCACTACTTGGGAAAAATTGATGACATCCACGTGGTGGCACTTCTTTATCTCAAATGATGTGATGGTAACCTGCGTCGTGCCGCGACGTTAAATCAGGCGCTTCTTGGGAGGCAACCCATGTGTTTTTCTTTGTTTTTCATTGTAGGATAGGATTCATTTTTGGACTGCCTGGTTGTGAGATGTTACAGGTTTGTGTTTATGCAGTGCAGGACACAGTGAAAAAAATTGTCAAGTCTCTAAAGTTTTCAATGCGGATCGCACTACATTGTGTGCGGCCACAAAGAACTCAGTGCGGGGGCACAAAAATTAGTGCGGACCGCATTGATGGAGGTGAAAATATCAGCTCTCTGAAGTTTGCCACCACGGCCGCATTACATTTTGTGCGGTCCGCGGTGGACCACTGCGGCTGCATTACATTTTGTGTGGACCGGAGTGGTTGCCTTCTCACACTTCGAATTACACTATGTGGTGCGGACCACATTGCATTTTGTGCGGTCCACATTGGGGTAGGTAAGCTGGGCCCCAAGTCCTCTTCTATAAATAGGTCCTGAGGCCCTCCATTTACACTTTTCGACCTTTGCTCTCAAAACCGTAAAAAAATCATTGTTCATCACAAGAATTGCATGATTTCATCTGAAAAATCTCGATTAATCGTCAGCATCTCACATCTGGTAAACTTTTACTTCTTGTTAGTTGTTTAAGTTTATTATTTTCATTTAATTTTTGTCTTCTTAGCTTCCTTTCTGTTCTTCCCGTACTTCTTTTGATTTGGTAAAATTAGGTTAGTTCATTTCTTGATTAAAGTGGAATTAGTTAGTTAATAACACTAGAAAAACACATAGGGACCTTTCTTAGGTGTAAAATTCGACTTAGAATCAAAATACATTGAACCCTAAGTTAGTACTGCTTCTGGGCACTCAATGCGGACCGCGGTCGATTCTGTGCGGTCCGGAATGGAATTTTGTGCCGACCGCATTGCTGAGAGTCCTGAAACCTGATCTTCGAGGACTGCGGCTGCATTGCATTTTGTGTGGTCCGCGGTGCCTCAATGCGGACTGCATTACCATTTTGTGCGATCCGCGGGGCAATTGTTCAGAGAGTGGGTAGTCTGAACCCCACCTCTGTGCGGACCGCATTGGCATTTTGTGCGGTCCGCACTCACCTCTGTGCGGCCGCACTACATTTTGTGCGGTCCGCAATATGTAATATCTGCAACTATCTACAACCTTTTCTTTTCTGCAACTCTGATCTTAATTACTTCTATTAATACTAACAAGCTTAATGGATGTTGTTTGCAGACAATGGTGAAACAAAGAGGCATGGGTTCTAAACAAGCTGGTTGAGGTGAATCCTCTCGAGGAGGGAAACAGAAAATGATAAGACTGATTCCTCAAGCCCGACAAAATATTAAAAAATGAGGAAGATGATTAAAGTTGTTGATAGGGTCATCAACCAGTCTGGGAGCGAATACGAGCCCTCTCGGGATACATCTTCAGACTCAATCCCAAAATGCATCCCTGACTGGCCGGAGAGAAACAGACTAAGAGACATTCCTCCACCTTCCCCCACTGCCCAAGAGTCAGTAAATGTATCTTATAGGTCGTCTAAGGGCTCAGCTGAAGGCAGTGGGGATGAATACTCCACCTCTCCCACAGATTCATTATCCAGAGAGGGTGTAGTAGGAGAAGAAGAGGTAGTAGGAGAAGGGGTGAGCCTCAGGTTGGCGGGGTAGAATGAACTAGAAACCCGAAGGTGTGGCAAGACCGCTTTGTGAGCGAGGTGGCCTACCATAAATTCAGAGAATGGTGGCCTGTGAGGAAACTAATTCCGGAGAGAAGTTTTGTAGATAGAGACCTTTTGCCACACAACCCCAATGTGAGAAGGCAGTTTAGAGAGAGAGTGGGCTGAGAGTATTTCTTAAACAACTGTGAGGATGCAAACGAGCACATGGTCAAGGAATTCTACACCAATATTACCCACATCAAGAAGGGCACCAAAGTGACCAAGGTGCGCAATTTGGAAGTGTTGTTCGATGGGAAAACCATAAATGACTACTTGGGCTTTGATGAGGAGGATGAGTCGCTGTATTTGGTGAAGATGGAATTAGGTGAGGAGGTCCGTTCCTGGTTGGCACAGTATCTGGAAATCCCAGGTACCACCCCCGATTGGTTGAATACAGGCGTAAAGATTTTGATAAGAAGTTTGAACTTCGAGGTCAAGGGGTGGGAAACATTTGTATGCAGCAGATTGGACTCCACTACTCATGAAAACTCCCTCCCTCTTCATCGGGCAGTTTTGGTGGAATCGATCATGGTGGGGTACCCGATTAATGTCGGGAAGGTAATGTCTCGGGTAATTACACATGTAGTCAGTAAGGGTGACAGAAAATACCCCTTCCCCAGCTTCTTGACCATGTACTTCAGGGTCCTCAAAGTTAAAAAGCGTCCGTTTGATATCAAAGTGAAAGAAAAGGCCCCTCATGGTACAGTATGCAGGGGGATGACAACCCAAAAAGCAAGAACTTCAAGGGAACAGCTACTGCTCCACCTGGCCAGTCTGAAAGAGCCAGTTGTGGTAGTGGCTCCTACTCAGCCTGCCTCCACCTCAGCGGACATTCCCCCTGGTCCATCCACTTCAGCAGATCCAGATATCCCCTCTTCCCGAGCCTACCCAGTGACTGCAAATCGACTGAGCCAGGCCCTTCTCAGTATCAACAACTGGATGCAGACAGCTTCCTCTAAGTTTTCTGTCCTCACTACTACAGTAGTAGATTAATCGGCACCCCCACCTCCACAGGTCCCACAGTCTATTGAGGATGCCCTCAAGGATATTCTGGACAACCAGAAGAAAATCCTTGACATTCAGAAAGTTCTTACGGACGCTGAGGAGTCTCATGGAAGAGCTCTCAAGGAGCTTGCTAGGGAGGCCAAGAAGATGAGAAAGATGCGGGCTTCCAAGGAGTCCATAAAGGATTTAAGGGTTGAGGTTGACAGGTTGAAGGCAGATCATATGCCTTTGGATTTATTGTTATAGGACCCTGAGCCAGTAGCTCACCCCCAGCCAGAGCAGTCCTAGAGGCCTCCCAAGAGGAAGAGTATGATTCCCCGAGCAGATGATGCAGCCATCCAGTTGGCAGACCCACCAAAGACCTTCTCCAGTCAGCCACAAGATATAGCCTAGGAGCCTATCCAAGTCCAGGTCCAGGTCCCAGCAGCAGGCTATAGGGAACCAATTTGAGATTCCCGAGCATATTGAGGACCCTAGGACCACTCAGGATTCCATGCAGACACACGGGCCATAGGGAGTCTCTATATCCCCTTCCCTTTTATTTTTGGTGTTTATTTGGTTTAGTTGGCATTGAGGACAATGCCAGCTTTCATTTGAGGGGGTAGGCCCTATATTGATTTGTTGGATGATTGTATATATTTGACAGTTTTTATGCTTTCTTTGTTTTTCATCTTTGGTATGTATATAATTTTAGCACTTCTTTACATTTTTCGTACTTTTTACTTTGGTCCTGTATATAAAGTTTATGTTATATTATGTATATTCATCCCTTCTATTGTATATTCGATTAAATCCCCTTTTGTAAATATTCATTTTACTTTCCGCATTTTTCTTTGTCATAGCTTCTTATTTATGTTCGCAGCTTCTTGTTTTGAACGTTTGCAATAAGCTTTTGGTTTTCTTAATGTCACGGTTCTTTCCAAAGGTGGAGTTTGTGTGAACCGGGTGGCTCTTCCCAATGATAGATGGCGTGAAAACCTTCTTAAGGGTTTGAGTCTGTTTTTCTTTTTGCTTTTTAATAGTTAGTGGTAAGGGTGCCTCAAGCAAAGCTTCACTTTGGCCTAGTACATTTTTCTTTGATCTCATGGTCAAAAACAAATTGTTGTGTTTGGGATGGTGAAAGTTGTGACCTTGAGACTCTTGTGTTGACCGATAATCATCAAGTGGGTTTTCAGGACCATTGTGTGCTCAAATCTTATTTATGGTCGTTGTGGGGCCCCGACTCTATGTCTTTAGCGATCCCATAGCTTGTGTGGCGAGAAATTGTATTGCAAGTCCAAGTCCCGAGCCATTGGTCTAGAACTTGCCCTGAATATTTGTTGAGGCAAAATCCTGAGTGAATTTTGACTTGAGACATGATTATAGGCTCTCCTTGATCCAAATGATAGCTTGAACACTTCCTTAGCCTACCAATGATAAAATCTCTAGACAACCCTTGTGAGCCTTAGGCCTTTTTTCTTCAAGAACCATGATACAAGCCTTTACCCGTTCTAAAAGATATCCTGTCTTGGCACCCGATCTTTCCTTAGCACATGGCAAAAGTATAAGTTTGGGGGGGAGAGACGAGGATGGAAACAAAGTGGTAAAAAGGTACAAACTGAAGAAAAGGAAAGGCAATTAAAAAGAAAGAAAAGCAAAAAGACAAAAAGAATGCTCAAAGTAGAATTGAATAAATAGGGATTCAAGAAAAACAAAGAATGGAAGGTGTGGAAAGTTGAAAAAAGAGAAAAGTTTTGAAATGTATAAGAAAGAGTGATAGTATGTCTCTCTAACCACTTAGAAAGAAGTGAAAAAACTCAAAAGGTCAAGTGAATTTTGTGCCAAAATGAAACAAAAGAAGTGCTTAAGGGAAGATGGAACCTACTTAGACCAAACATTGCCTAGCCGAAACCAAAAGCCTTCAGTCTCCACAAAAGCCCTATATGATCTTGAGTTGAATGGAACTTATATTAGTGGTGACTCACATAAGGGGCAAGCATATGGTACTTAGGGCCGGACTTGTGACTTTTCCTTGAGAGATATGAATGAATTTACATTAACCTCGTTGTGAGTGCTACTATTCTAAAGGTGAGGTTTGCTTAGGGAGAGCTGAGAATGTGTGAGTTTGGGTTCCACAATGACTAAAGTAATAGAAAGAGTTCTTTGATGTGTTGAGTCAACTCTTGATGCTCTTGTGTCACACTTAATCCATGGTGTTAGAAGGGTAAATGTTGTTAATGATCCATTAGTATTGAGGGCAATTGTTTGTCCCAATTGATGCTAGATGAGGTCATTTTAGGACAGCTGAATTTTCTTGGATTTTCCCTTAAGGGGTGGGTCTTATTTTGTTTACTTGAGGACAAGCAAAAGCTTAAGTTTGGGGGAGTTGATAAATAGGGATTTTGATACATTTTATACTCCTTCTTGCTTAAGTTTTGATTAGAAATGTGTACAAAATATTTCCAAAGGCTCACAGGTTATGCTTGATTGCAGGTTTGATCAACATGGTGACAAGATGTCAAAGATCAGCTCAAAGAGGAGTGAAACTTGCACAAGTATCAAGACAGGACAAAGCTCATGCAAAATAGGGCCAGTGCGACCGCACACCATTCTGTGCGGTCCGCACAAGTGAGGTTCAGAGAGTATGCAACTCAGGCAATGCGGCCGCATGGGATTTACTACGGTCCGCATTGGAGTCACTATTGCCGCACTCGATTTAGTGCAGTCCGCAGAGCCAAGAATCAGAGAAGTGCCAGTTTGGAGTTTGAAACCTAATGCGGTCCGTGCTCCATTTCATGCGGACCGCACAAGAAGCCACCGCGACCGCACTCCATTCTGTGTGGTCCGCATTGCCCGAGTTCAGAGAGCTGGATTTTTTTGTCAAGAGCCTTAGTGCGGATGCACGTGATTTTGTGCGGTCCGCACAAGCCCCGCAGGGATATTTTTGTCCAGATTTTTCAGCTTAGTATAAATAGCTTCTTTTCCCATTTTTAGGTCATCAGATAGTTTTTGTACTGAGTTGCGCTCGTGACTTCCATTTCTTTAGCTATTTTAGGCAATTTTAGCTTCATTTCAACATTGAATCTTCTAGTTTATCTTAACAATTAATTAATATGAGTTTTTCTTCATCTATTTCTCTGTTTTCTTCTCTAATTATGAATAGTTAGACCCATAAGCTAGGGTTGTGGCTCAACCCTAGTATGGGTAATTGATGGGTCTTGTGTTTTGATGCTTGATTGTCTATGGGTGTTTGATATTTGGACTAATTTCATGTTTATTTAATGAATTAATAGTTGCAAACACTAGTTTGTGTTTATTCGACTTTGGCTCTTTTTGAGAAAGAGAGTCTATAAGTCTCTGAAATTGGTCCAACAAAGAATTGGGGCATACTCAAGAGATTGATAGCCCCAACTAAAGGGTTAAATCTAGAGATAGTAATAGCCGACTTGAACCTGGATTGCTTGTTCTAATTTGCATACCCAATTGGTCTTGAGAAAGTCAATTCGAGCAAAATCACTCGAACCACCGAGAGGTGTAGGGTGGGTAAAATCGTGCAGTGGTTATATCATACTCCCCAAATGTCTAAATCATGCCTTAGACTCAAGTACCCATCAATTGGCCACCTAGGCGAAAGCCACTACACTAGTGCCTTTTAATCATTTGAACACCTCGCAATAGTTTAATCTTAGCTTACTTTAGTTTAATTTAGCATTCTAGTTTTATATAATTAGAAGTAAATAAAAAGCTCAAAAATATTAAGAAGTGCAATTTGGAACACATACACAACTCCACTTTAGATAGACACTTGACTCCAACTTCTAGCTCTTTATGGAAATCGATACCGACCTTAATCGGGTAAAAGATGCTTCAACCCTCTCTTACTACTCAATAGTAGTGCAGGGTTGGCCTCGATTAGTCGGCATTCTCGACAATCACCCCCTACTTAGCTCAAGCTCATCTTCCTTCACTTTAAGGGATGCCTCGAGCTCGTTGTTACGGGCGATGACCTTCATGAGGTCCTCGTCTTGTTCCCTCAGCTCTTCGACCTTACGCGCCAATTGATCCTCCCTCTGTTTGAGCCCTTCGCGGAACAGTTGGAAGTTAGGATCTTGACTGTAGATCTCAGCCATGACACGATGCTTGGTGCCATATTCTTGATATTAGAAGATATCTTTCCATAAATGGCCATCCTCTTCCTTTCCCGGTGCTCGCGCTCGATCTCCATGATAAAGGTCTGGCACACAAACTAAAGTTAAAACAAAAGTATAGGCCAAAAATAATAACACAAACCCAACGACGAAATGAAAAGAAAGATATCTACCCGCAAGGCCATGCCAGAGACGCTCCGAGACAACTCCATATTGCCCATCGCTCTAAACGCCTTGTTCTCAGGGGCAACACATAAAGGAGCTAAAGCAGACGCCACCTGATCACAGTTCGACAACAAGTTGTAGTCCCCAGGGACAACTATGTGTCAATCAGAACCATCCATTCTGACCTCTACGTGAATGTGACACTCCAAAAACTCACGAACATCCCCTAAGTCGACATCTGAGCCCGAGCCTTCGCCCTCGATGCGTGGTCCCTCTTCGATGTTAGACGATGTGCCACCCTCAAAGGAGCGCACGGAACCACCTCCTTGGCAAACCCCTTCTGTTTGGGGAGACCTCCCCGCCAAGATGGCGTCGGCCATAAACGCGGGCACAGGTGCCATCTATGATGCACCCATCATATTCTTACCAGTATCAGCGACCACGCCCTTCCCAAGCTCCACCCTCTTCCTCAGTAATGATTCGTCCCCATTAGAGGACTCATCCACAAGGTGATGGACCGGTAAGGAAGAGGTTTCTTCCCTCACGACCATATGGCAAGAAGAATCTCCCACCTGTATCGGTTGAGCACGACCCTCTTGGATGGACTTACTCAGAGTAAATTGCGTTCCTGCAACAGCAACGACCTGTCAAAATGGAGGGAGTGGGGCCCTACGACTGGAAGCACCATGACCTATCATCATAGAAAGCCATATCAATTGATATGACGACAAATGACCAAGTAGAGGCATAGAGGAAGACACTTACCAGAAGAAACTTTCTGCCCAAAGCGTTTCACGAAAGCGGGCCAGTCTCGAGTCTCCACTGCATGGGGCAGCAGACGGGCTACCCAATCCCCTATAGCTACAATAGGGTAGGGTGGGCGCCCCATAGCTACAAATGAGAAGCAAATAGACACTAAGGTGAATAAAGAAAAAATGAAAGAGTAAACAAGTGGCGATACTTACGATTCTCGTTCCACCACTCGAGGAATCTAGCAGGGTCAGACACGATGTGTTCAATTTTGATGAAGAAATACTTATGCCAAAATTTGCGACTCGCCCGGTCAAAGGTTCCGACCAGCAGCCCTTTTGTCCCACGATGCCTTAGATGTACCATAGTACCCTTATGAAAGATGGGTGAAACAAGTGTAGAAGGTGGTGAACGGTAACCTCGCACCCGCCAACTTCGCATATTTTGTCAATAACAGGAGTATTTTGAGCGTGTACGTGGAAAGTTGCACCGGGCAAACTTGATAGAACTGATAGAATTCTTTTGCTAATGGGAGAAGGGGGAAGGAATGACCAATCACAAAGGGATACTCATAAAAGGCACAGTACCTAGGCCTATGGATTTCCATGAAGTCGCCCCCTCCCCCCGCTGGAACCATCTGAATATGAGCGGGAATGTTATATTTTGCACGGAGAGCATCGATATGGACTTGCTCAGTCTTAGAGAGTACGGAGGCAGGTGTAGGAAGAGGGTCCTTAAGGAAATTGCTTCGAGACGTAGGGTGTCTCGGCAACAACTCCTCCATGGTTGGACAGTTGTCCCCTTCCTCCATCATCATGTCCTCACCGCCAGTAGGGAGCGCCACGGATAACGGGGTAGCATCAGAAACCCTCTCACAAGATCGATGTGATCTAGGCATATCTATTTATAAGCGGGAGAGAAGGTAAGGAATAACCAAAGAAGAAATGGCCAAGCGCTTTTGAAAATACAAACCCTCCATCTATTTATAAGATTGGGTGGCACCAGAATCGAAGCGGAAGGCTGCAGAATGGCACCAAAATCGAAGCGACAAGCCCTCAGCCCCTGTCTCGACACACGCATAATGATGACGCACATGGAAGTGACGTCATTTCCCGATAAGATACACCACCCAGGGTCTCGTTGAGCACGCTAACCTTCCATTGTTGGCCAAGCCATGACGCTTAGTGAAACCAAATTTCTCCATAGGTGTGGGTGGCATCCGCTTATCAAGGATGCTCCAAGTCGCAACCTCGACAAGCGGAGGGACTAACTGTAGGGGTCCAAATTTTTTGGACTATGGCTACTATCAAATACGATAGAAGGTGAGGTCTTCACAGCACGACGTCTTGTGGAGGACGACGATGACAAACAACGGATAAAGGACGTATGACTTTTGCAGTAGTGTAGGCCTAACATGGGGCAGCAGGAATATACTTTCGAATATTCCCTATGGTGCATCTCCTAGGGTTCAGAAAGGGGTTGTCTCTTATATATTATAGTGAGGAAATAATATTGTAAAGGAGATTTTTTTGACTGAGAACTTCTATTGTAATATTCATTCTACCTTCTTGGTGATCATTTTTACAGGCTTAATCCTTCTGTTCCACGAGATCAATAAATACTTTACCTTGTCCATCCCTCATGTCTCTCATTCTAGAGTTTATTACATTTGGCTGAGATTTACCCATTTATCTTCTTTAATTGATTTAACCAAAAAAGTTTCAATATCTTTTGGGTCAAACACTTATATGCACCCAAAATTGGAGGGCATATAATTGAGGCCAAATTTAAGAGCCTGATTATGTATTCTGTCATTATGGATTTCAAACTTAAATTGTTATAATTTTAGTTATTTGAGCTCAACTCATTTTAAATCAGCTAAAAATTTGAGCTCTAACTCTTATCATTAACAACTCATATAATAATCATCTATCCTACAAATCTCAATTGAGTTCAGAATATCCCAAAAGCACATACTGATTAAGACAGAAATAAGAATCAAGAATTATATATATTACTTCACCATATTACACAATCCCATATACAAAAAACAAACAACAATCAAATCAATTCCAATAAAAAAAATACTAAAAGCCTCAAGCTTTTAATGCCTTAGTACAACAAAAAGAGAGAGGAACATAGAAGTTACAACCAAAGCACCAGAAACAGGCAAGGGGAATCCCGCTCCAGCGTCGGGCGAGAGAGCCGGTGCAAGACTAGGCTCCTGTGCTGAGATAGTAATGGTGGCGAGAACAACGACGAGCATAAAAACTTTGACAATGTTAACGACGGCCATTGACGAACGAGAGCTAACTGAGATTAATTTGCAAAAGGGGGAAATTGGGATTTGAGTATTTGAATGTGAAATGGAGATAAGAGGAAGAGAGTATTTATAGCATAAAGGTAATATTGATTTTGTTCAGTAAACAGCTCAGTTTTTGCAGATGACAGGTGATGTGGCTGAAGTGAACTGGCTATGTCGGCTGTTAGAGAGACGTTGTGACATTTCCAGCCGTTTAGTTTGAATTTATGGGTCCCACACACAATTTGTATAATAACTTTTGCCTTTTCTTTTTTGTTCTTTTTTCAGGAAAAAAGAGGGGGTTAAAAGTATAAAATATGCTTAATCAAATCAATAAATATAAAAATATTTATTTTTATATATACTTTATAACTTAGTAAATACAATTGGGTAATATATATTTTCACTTTAATTTTTACTCCCTCCGGTCCACAATAAGTGACCAATTTGCTTTTTTATTTTGGTCCAAAATAAGTGTCCATTTATATAATCAAGAAAAAATTCAATTTGTTTTTTCAAAATTACTCTTATGTACGTATCCCTAAAAAGTTATTTACTCCTCACATTTGAGAAGATAAGTAAGTACTACTATAACTATGGTGCAATATTTAATGAAGTGTAGTTTAGTCACACTAGCTATTTTTGTCTAGAATTTAGTATTTCCTTAATGGATGTACCCAAAGCAAATTGGTCACTTATTGTGGACCGGAGGAAGTAGCTATTAACATTAAATTATTTCGTTTGATGTAAGTAAGTATTTGATAGGATAAAAGAGAATGTATAATTGGCATGTATGTACCACTACTAATAACAATTAGCAGAATTTATGAAAGACTAGAGCTAGCAATTGAAGCCCCAAAATAATTAACAGTAAATAACCAATACGGATTTACTCTAAAACAGACAAAAGTATTAGAGAAACTCCACTACTATTACCATCTCACCTATGTATGAGTCAAAATCTTATCAAAAGAATTCTACTCAAGGACGATCAGGAGTCAATCAAGCCGAAATCACGTACAAGAAGCAATATACCGATGAATGGTTCAGCTACGGTCGAGGTCGAGCATTCACTTCGGCCTGAACAACTAGTTCAATACTTAGATATTTTAGAGGAATATTCTACAGGATATTCTAAGAATTTAGGTACTCCGGTTAAAGACCGCTGGGTAAGAAAAGTATTTTGTATAAATATCATGAGAGAGAGTAGCAGAAAAGGGGGATAATTGGAACGTACACTGACACATACACCTCTCTGAAGGAGAAGATGTTCCATTTTCTCAAGCTCTTCGCCGAAAGGGAGATAAATGTCATGACCCGCCACATCATCATGCCACGTAGGTGCCACTTGGCATATATTTATTCCATATGGAAGGGTTACATAAGTTAGAGAAAAGATCTTGGTGGAATATTCTAGAACTATGGAGAATTTTTTTGGAAATGTTCTAGATATTTATGCACTTGTAGGAAGGTTCTAGAGAAATATAGAGGTTTCCTTAGGAAGACCCTAGAACCCTATAGAATTGTTAGGAAAGTCCTTAGAAGATTCTAGCTATGTAGAATATTCTAGAGAAGGACTTATTTGTAAATTCGGAAGGACTTGTAGAACAATTATTATTTACATACTAGCCCTATGTGATTAGTATAAATAGGGGCATTCATTTGTAATTCATCAACCATGCAAACAATTCAAGTTCTCTCTACTACAAAAGTTTCCTTTGGTAATTCTCAAGTGTTCTAACATTCCTTAGCGATCTTGAGTGTAGTAAGGCTGACTTGGGCATAGCAAGAACGTGAGAAGAGTGTGCAAGATCGTGAGCGAGTTGCAAGGTGCGGCACGTGTACTTAGTTAATAACTAAGGACGTGACAACGTGGTATCAGAGCAAAGGTTATGACTAATTAATGTTAGAAAGAATACAAGATATTGCTAGAAGGAAGTTTTGTATGGAACCATGGTCGGAATTACCAAGGGCTTGGTACTTGCAGAAGGGATCAACGTGAAGGTCCATAAACGAAAGCAGTATAATGGTGCACGAGAGGTGGAAGACTGGCGGAAGCTAAGGGAGCTCCGACAGAGGCCACAATTTGGGAGTATGTACGTGAGTTCACTACCTTAATACTGCAAATCTCGTCGTTGTCCGAGGTTGATTTCCTCTTCTACTTCATGGATGGGTTGCAAAATTGGGCAAAGCATAAGTTAAGAAGACATCAAATAGCCAACATGAATGGGGCCATCGGAGTAGCCTAGTCACTTGTTGACTTCAAGATGTAGCCTGCCAAGTCCAAAGAAGGCAACGTCGAGGGGAAAGAGGGAGATCATGATGAGGAAAATGGGAAATACATAGCCGAGGTGTACAAGGGTAATGGTAAGGGGCCATCCCATAACGGACAGGGGTCCAAGACAAATGGCAAGGGGCCGGAAAATGGGAGGGAGTACGTGCCTAAAGGAGGGTGCTACTTCTGTAAAGGGCCACATCGGGCAAGTGAATGCCCCGAGTTGGGGAAGGTTGCAGCAATGATAGGGAACTTTGCTCAAGCACATAAGGATGACACAGGGGGAACCGCCTGTATTGAGGGATGGGCTTGGAATCTAAGCCAAAAGTAGGGGATTCCAAAGCCTATCTTGGCACCATGCAAATGAAGCATGATGGCAGTAAGAAAAGTTGGACGGACATAGTTGAAGAGGATGGCAAGTTATAAAGTGATGGAATGCTATCAGACTCAGGCGATGCACCAAAGCAGAGAGTTCAAGTTTGCCAGTAAGGCTGGACCACGGAGGGCAGCCAAATAGGGAGTGGAAGCATGGAATCGATGCTTGAGAAGCTGCTAGACTTGGTTGAGTCATGGGAAGATTCATGTAAAGAGCAAGGAGGGTCATCCGATAGGAGGAGGATGAACGCCATCATTGCTAGCCGTCCAATGTACAAACGACATAAGAATAATGGTAGCCTATACCTTGTGAAATAGGAAGGAGAACCGCTTCATAGGGCATCATGGCTAATGGACAAAGATCTTTGGCGACACCCAGGCGAGGTGCGCGCATATGTGTCGGTGCTTTATGTCGAGGGCAGCACAAAATTAGGTGGGGGAGACTTTCATGACCCGCCACATCATCATGCCACGTAGGTGCCACTTGGCATATATTTATTCCATATGGAAGGGTTACATAAGTTAGAGAAAAGATCTTGGTGGAATATTCTAGAACTATGGAGAATTTCCTTGGAAATGTTCTAGATATTTATGCACTTGTAGGAAGGTTCTAGAGAAATATAGAGGTTTCCTTAGGAAGACCCTAGAACCCTATAGAATTGTTAGGAAAGTCCTTATAAGATTCTAGCTATGTAGAATATTCTAGAGAAGGACTTATTTGTAGATACGAAAGGACTTGTAGAACAATTATTATTTACATACTAGTCCTAGGTGATTAGTATAAATAGGAGACATTCATTTGTAATTCATCAACCAAGCAAACAATTCAAGTTCTCTCTACTACAAAATTTTCTTTTGGAAATTTTCAAGTGTTCTAACATTCCTTAGCGATCTTGAGTGTAGTAAGGCTGACTTGGCATAGCAAGAACGTGAGCAGGGTGTGCAAGATCGTGAGCGAGTTGCAAAGTGCGGTACGTGTACTTAGTTAATAACTAAGGACGTGACATAAATCTCAGGATCCTGACATTCGTTTATAGTTGAACTTTATCAAATAGATGGAGGTCTTTCTTGTTCAAGAATGGTGACTCTTTTTTTATGTACTCTTCGTTATCATTGGATATCATGGAAGCCGTTATCCTTTCCTTACAGTATGGAATCCAATATAATCAAATTTTATGTTCAACTATGCTTATTTATTCCTATCTTCTATCTCAGATCTAGAATAAATTATCTCTAGCTAGGATTTACCCCTATCTTCTTATTTAATTAGTTTAACAAAAAGGCGTAAAACTTTGGTCAAACAATTTTGTGCCGTCTGTGGGGATTTCCTAGCCAAAGTTTTAGTTTCCTCCAGATCTAAACACGGTTCTAATCCTACTTCCTGTTCGTTGTAACTTCATCCTTTTGCTACGAACACAAATTTGAGGAATTCGTAGGCAAGATCTTGAAATAGCCAAACATAATTTTAATCTAGACCCTTGCATGAAATCAAAACTAAATCTGATATCTATACGAAAACTACGCTATATTTTCGGCACATTGCGAATGCAAGCCGTCGGACTAGGACTGTGGCCATCACGTATTTAGCACGTCCACAATCTTGTCACCATGTTAGCTTTAGATACCAATATATACCTTGTGCATACAACCCTCTCCCTCTCATAAAGGAATAATAACTTGTTGTATAATTCCTTGAAATGACAAAACTCGTTCCCGCCTGTATGTTTGTGGTGTGGCTTATGTTTCCATATCTTCATGCACTCGGGAATGGATCGGATTGGGACTTGAACTCGGAGATCCCAACGGGCGAAGTAAATAATCATCCCACAAGGTGCCCAGATTCGACTAACGCTGAAGCTAAGTATGAGGCTGAGATCGGATCTGAATTTAGCACTCTCAATTCATTGCCAATCAGATCGAAAGGACTTTCAGGACCCAAGTAGCGGAGACGGAAAAAACACCAAGCCAAAGACCCACAAGATATCATCTGAGTTCGATGGATATCAGCTCAACCAATGATAGCAGCTGCGAAGCATAACAAAAGAAGGGAACATGGTCGCTCCCTTCCACTCATCAACCAATCAATCGAGGTAACAAACAATTTTGTTTGGCATTAACTTGCTGTTTCTTTTCAGAGTCGGACAGGAATATGGGCATCCTCACAGACACGTGAACATGGAACAAACTCCATCAAAATAGCACACCAAGAAAACACATCGCGCCATATCATCATGTAGGTATCGGTCGAGCGAACCCCCCCCCCCCAATAAGTTGGTACTCAACATCATAATGGAAAAGTCTGTATAGACTAGGACTGGGTCACCAGCCCAGAAAACATACGAATCTCTCCAAATGCAGACAGAACACAAGTGCGTGAAACTCACCCAGGTGCTCGCCAAAGTCACTATGCAACAACACAACTAGCTAAAATTCGATCTCGTACATACATTAAGATGTCTCAAAGCTTGAGCAAGACATTCATCGCCCGACCTATCAATTACCTCTCAAGGCCGAGAGATGAAGGAACTAGATAGACTGGGACTCCTCGAATGTATGTACAGACCGTACAACAACATGTAGTATTCTCCAATAAATGAGTAATCAAAGCAGCATACAGAATTCTTATGTAACTCCACCAAGTTTACACATCACGCCAACACAGGAAATGTACATTTGGCCTCGCTTGAATTCATTAAGAGTTAAATTCAACCTCGCTCGAATTTATAACAAGACAAATTCGACCTCGCTCGAATTTAAAACAAGAAAAATTTGACCTCGCTCGAATTGGCAAGTCAAATTCGACCTTTCTCGAATTAAGATGTCAAATTCGACCTCGCTCGAATTGACAAGTTAAATTCGACCTCGCTCGAATTGGCGAGACAAATTCGACCTCGCTCGAATTAACAAGTCAAATTCGACCTCGCTCGAATTGGCAAGTAAAATTCGACCACGCTTGAATTAACAAGCCAAATTCGACCTCACTCGAATTGGAAAGTCAAATTCGACCTTGCTCGAATTGACAAGTTAAATTTAACCTTGCTCTAATTAGTGAGTAAAATTTGAACTCGCTCGAATTGGCAACTCAAATTCGACCTCGCTCGAATTAAGAAGTCAAATTCGACATCGCTCGAATTGACAAGTTAAATTTGACCTTGCTCGAATCAGCGAGCGAAATTTGTCCTCGCTCGAATTAAGAAGTTAAATTCGACCAAACTCGAATTAGTGAGTCAAATTCGACCACGCTCGAATTAGCGAGTCAAATTTGACCTTGCTCGAATTAATGAGTCAAATTCGACCTCGCTCGAATTAGCAAGTCAAATTCAACCTCGCTTGAATTGGAAAGTCAAATTTGACCTCGCTCGAATTAACAAGTCAAATTCGACCTCGCTCGAATTGGCAAGTAAAATTCGACCTCGCTCGAATTGACAAGTCAAATTCGACCTCGCTCGAATTAAAAGGTTAAATTCGACCTCGCTCAAATTAAAAAGTTAAATTTGACCTCGGTCGAATTAACAAGTTAAATTTGACCTCGCTTGAATTAGCGAGTTAAATTCGACCTCGCTCGAATTGGCAAGTCAAATTAGACCTCGCTCGCGAGACAAATTCATCCTCACTCGAATTAACAAGTTAAATTTGACATCGCTTGAATTAACAAGTTAATTTTAACCTAGCTCGAATTGGTGAGTCAAATTCGACCTCGCTCGAATTGGCAAGTCAAATTCGACCTCGCTCGAATTGGCAAGTCAAATTCGACCTTGCTCGAATTGGAAAGTCAAATTGGACCTCACTCGAATTAACAAGTTAGACTCGACCTTGCTCGAATTAGCGAGTCAAATTCGACCTCGCTCAAATTGGCAAGTCAAATTCGACTCCGCTTGAATTAACAAGTCAAATTCTACCTCGCTCAAATTGGCAAGTCAAATTTGACTTTGCTCGAATTAACATGTCAAATTCGACCTCGCTCGAATTGACAAGTTGAATTTGACCTCGCTCAAATTAGCAAGAAAAATTCGACCTCGCTCGAATAAACAAGTTAAATTCAACCTCACGCGAATTAGCGAGTCAAATTCGACCTCGATTAAATTGGCAAGTCAAATTCGACCTCGCTCAAATTAACAAGCCAAATTCGACCTCGCTCATATTGGCAAGTCAAATTTGACCTCGCTCGAATAAGAGAGACAAATTTGACCTCGCTCGAATTAGCGAGTCAAATTTGACCTCGCTCGAATTGGTAAGTCAAATTCGACCTCGCTCGAATTAACAAACCAAATTCGACCTCGCTCGAATTGGCAAGTCATATTTGACCTCGCTTGAATTGACAAGTTAAATTCGACCGCGCTCGAATTAGAGATACTAATTCGACCTCACTCGAATTAACAAGTTAAATTTGACCTCTCTCGAATTGGTGAGTCAAATTCGACCTTGCTCGAATTGGCAAGTCAAATTATACCCCGCTCAAATTGACAGGTTAAATTCGACCTCGCTCGCGAGACAAATTCGTCCTCGCTCGAATTAACAAGTTAAATTTGACCTTGCTCGATTTAACAAGTTAAATTCGACCTCGCTCGAATTGGCGAGTCAAATTCGACCTCGCTCGAATTGGCTAGTCAAATTCGACCTCGCTCGAATTGGCAAGTCAAATTCGACCTCGCTCGAATTGGCAAGTCAAATTCGACCTCGCTCGAATTGGCAAGTCAAATTCGACCTCACTCGAATTGGCAAGTCAAATTCGACCTCGCTCGAATTGGCAAGTCAAATTTGACCTCGCCCAAATTAGCGAGAAAAATTCGACCTCGCTCGAATTAACAAGTTAGATTCGATCTTGCTCGAATTAGCGAGTCAAATTCGACCTCGCTCAAATTGGCAAGTCAAATTCGACTCCGCTTGAATTAACAAGTCAAATTCGACCTCGCTCGAATTGGCAAGTCAAATTTGACTTTGCTCGAATTAACATGTCAAATTTGACCTCGCTCGAATTGACAAGTTAAATTTGACCTCGCTCGAATTAGAGAGACAAAATCGACCTCGCTCGAATAAACAAGTTAAATTCGACCTCGCGCGAATTAGCATGTCAAATTCGACCTCGATTGAATTGGGAAGTCAAATTCGACCTCGCTCAAATTAGACAGACAAATTTGACCTCGCTCAAATTAGCGAGTCAAATTTGACATCGCTCGAATTGGCAAGTCAAATTCGACCTCGCTCGAATTAACAAGCCAAATTCGACTTCGCTCGAATTGGTAATTCAAATTTGACCTCGCTCGAATTGACAAGTTAAATTCGACCGCGCTCGAATTATAGATACTAATTCGACCTAACTCGAATTAACAAGTTAAATTCGACCTCGCTCGAATTAGCAAGTCGAATTCGACCTCACTTGAATCGGCGAGTCAAATTCGACCACGCTCGAATTTACGAGTCAAATTCGACCTCGCTCGTATTAGCAAGTCAAATTCAACCTCGGTCAAATTGGCAAGTCATTTGACCCATGTCAAATTGGCAAGTCAAATTCGACCTCGCTCGAATTAACAAGTCAAATTCAATCTCGCTCGAATTGGCAAGTCAAATTCGACTTCGCTCAAATTGGCAAGTCCAATTAGACCTCTCTCGAATTGACTAGTTAAATTCGATCTCGCTCAAATTAGCGATACAAATTCGATCTCGCTCGAATTAGCGAGTCAAATTCGAACTCGCTCGAATTAGCAAGTCAAATTCGACCTCGCTCGAATTAACAAGTCGAATTCGACCTCGCTCGAATTGGCAAGTTAAATTTGACCTCGCTCGAATTGGCAAGTCAAATTCGACCTCGCTCGAATTAACAACTCCTCGCTTGAATTGGCAAGTCAAATTCAACCTCGCTCGAATTAACAAGTCAAATTCGATCTCGCTCAAATTGAAAAGTTAAATTTGACCTCACTCGAATTAGCGAGACAAATTCGACCATGCTCGAATTAACAAGTTAAATTTGACCTCGCTCTAAATTAGCGAGTTTTGACCTCGCTCGAATTAACGAGTAAAATTCAACCTCACTTGAATTAGCAAGTCAAATTTGACCTCGCTCGAATTAGCAAGTCAAATTTGACCTCGCTCGAATTAATGAGTCAAATTCGACCTCGCTCGAATTAGCGAGTCAAATTCGACCTCGCTCGAATTAATGAGTCAAATTCGACCTCGCTCAAATTAGGACTTATTGCGAGAAGATCCAAGAAATTCAAAAAGAAAAGAGAAGGAAAGGCCAAAGATGTACAATCAAAGACAAATCAACCGTTTCATTCAAAGGAAAAATAGCGTTTTACAAAGGGCCAAAAGGGGGCCCCACCCAACTAACTAAGTACTGAAAAACCAAGTACATGAGGAAAAATTAAGTACAAAAGCTTCACTCAGAATTATCCCTATGCACGTTACATCTCTCTCCCCGCTTGGTTCAGCGGCTTCATCTCTGTCATCACCCTCTCCATCAGAATGTCATCATCAAAGGTAAGCCCGTCCTCGGCCTCATTGTCTCCACCAGCCTCCGATGTCGCAGGGTCATAGCCACAGGCAAGCCGGGCCTCATACGCTTTAACACAAACTTCTTCGAAAGCGGTTTCAGGAACATTCCCCACTGCCAACAAGCCCTTATATATATCTCACTAAGCCTCAACATG
The DNA here is from genome assembly GCF_000715075.1 of Nicotiana tabacum. Taxonomy (NCBI): domain Eukaryota; kingdom Viridiplantae; phylum Streptophyta; class Magnoliopsida; order Solanales; family Solanaceae; genus Nicotiana; species Nicotiana tabacum. The sequence continues at coordinate 16,584,581 of NC_134085.1, forward strand.
GATCCACATCTCATACAAAAGGCGAGGAACTTCAATAGAGGTGGACGTAGGAGAAGGAGTCGAAGCCAACAATCGCGTCCTCTCTGCCTCGAGAGCAATAACTTGATCACCCAGGCTCAAGACATCTCTCTCAAGCTCACCAATTCGCTCATCAAGTCGCGACTCCCTCAGAGCGGTCGTTTCCATCTCAGTTGCTCGTTCAGATCTGAGAACGTGGATAGAATCTTCCAGTGCGGTAGCCCTCGCCAAGGCCGCTACTCGAGCTCCCTCGGACCTCTTCAGCTCGGTTGCCTTTCTTTCCAACTCGGCAACCTTCCCCACCAATTCAACACTTAGACCGGTGACTCTAGTGGTACTTTTCTCAAGCTTCGCTCGCAGGGCCACCACCTTAGCCTGAAGATCAACACACTCAGCCGCAACCCCCTTGTCCACCTCGAGCTCTTCTTCTTTAGCCCTAAGCTGCCCCTAGAGTTTGTTGCATTTACCAATGGACTACATCAGGTCCTCGTCCTTCTACTCCAACTCCTCCCTAAGGGATTTAAGATTGTCGTCTACCCTGAATCGTGCATGCATCGCGCGGCACTTGTTACAGAATCAGCGATACTTTGAAACCATTTTCTGATAAGCGGTAACCTGCCACTCCTTGCAAAGGATACTCTAAGTCTCCAAACTAAAAGTATGAAGAAAGAAAAGAAAACAGAAAGAAAAAGTCAGCAAGAGTGGAAAACGTAAAACGAAGAAAGCAATAAAGAACTTACCCTCAAAGCCATTCCGGTTACGCCTCGTGACAGGCCAGCATCGCTTTTGATCTCCAGAAGGGATCTGCTTTCAGTAGCGGAACAAAGAAGGGAAAATTGGGGCACCAGGATCACCTTGTCTCCAACAAATTGCAATCCAAAGAAATCTCGATCATGCGGTGTCGCGCCCCCTTTTTCCCTCATTTTCGTCGAAAAATCGGGTTTATGACATTTTGGGTATGGGACAACTCATTCCTTTTGGGAACGGGGTTTGCATTTTTGAAGAGTCACCACCTAATGATTTAAGGTGAATTAGGACATCTATAGGGTTCATTTCTAAGTTTGTTTGATAACCAGAGATAAGGTAAGGGCTTGAAATTATTCTAAGGGGAAGGTGTTAGGCACCCCTCAGGATCCACTAGTGTGGTTCCCGGCCAGACAGTTTTGTGAATTTGTACAGTTAGCAAATAGACAAGTATAGGCTCAAATAGTAGGGGATCTAAGTTTAAACACATAAGAGTTTGAAAACAATCATTAAAAAGCAAATTTTAAAAAGGAGTTACAGTTTTACAAATACTTGAGAATATAAAAAGTAGGGGGGTCCTAGGTTTGTTGACAATATGGATCACATCAATGCGATACGCGGTATGATACTCCTCAGAAGAAGGGATACACGTGGTATTAGCACACCGGTCATCATATCCATATCTACCCTTCCCACCTTGTTAAAGTATTAAAGCGTGGATTGGTCTCGACCTCTATTGCACGCTACTACCCGTCCTATTCGTATCAGTCCTGGAGGAATTTAGGACTACTATTCCTATAAGAGGGAGGATTTTAGGCTGACTCTTAGGTTTAAAGGTAAAAGGCTAAGGCGACAGACAAAACATGTAGGACTGCATATAAAGGGGAAACACATAAACAATTAAGAGGCTCATATATACCTCCGTAGACAATGTGTATACATAGCATGACTTAAATACAGTTGGGGTCAGAATTTAAAGTACTAAGGCAGGGTGTTTTAATTGTTGAAGCAGACCAATTTACTACATAACTCAGATAAGAAGTCTGAATCAGGCCTGCCTGCTGGTTGTAGCAGTGCTAATTAAACAAAAGCGAGTTCGGTTTTATCATTATTATCTAAGGCTTGCCTAGGCATAGTAGTGAGCATGATATCTATTACATATTAGGGGTGTAGTAAAATAGTAAACAATTTGAAACGAGCGATTTGGATCCCATAGGTATTCTTTCTAATCGTATTAATTTAAAAGAGCAGGTTATTTAAACTGGTTCAGAATAGTACGAGTCAAACTGATTTTTTAACTAAACTGGTTTTAGATCCTATGGACATGATATCTATTATAGCTGATTTTAATTCCTATAGACATGGTATCTAAGTATTAAAGGCTTATTTTGGTCCTATAGGCATGGTATCTAATTTAACATGAAGTGAAGCAGGCAGGATTCATTTAATCACAACGAAATTCCTATAGGCATGATTTCTATAAAAAAAAGTGATTTTGATCTTATAGGTATGACATCTAATTTCAAAGTTGAATTTAACCTTGTTGGCATGATGTCTGATTATAGCCACTTAGACCCTGTAGGCATGGTGTTTAATTGAACATGAAGTGATGCATGCATAATTTATTAAACATATCATATAGGAATGTTATCTACCCTTCTAATAGTTAAAACATGCATAATCACCCCATTCCTTTTCACTAGCCAACCACAATATTTGTTACAAATTATTATAGACCAAAAATGACTGAATTACATCAGAAAAGTGCAAAAACAAGAAGTTACAACCATAGGAAGCCTGATTCTTGATTTCCTCTCTGAGTTATGGAGTAAACTACCTCAAATGCGCATATTGTTTCAAAGCCTTTCTCAGACCTGGGTGTGTCAAAGTTCCTTAAGGGCCTCAAGGGACCCCGGATAGTGCTTATACCCAGGTTTTCATAACCAGACAGAAATGAGTGTAGTTTGGAAAGGCCAGCCCTTATGCATCCAAGTTTAGAGGGAGCTTAAGGGTCCCAAGGCAAGGCTCACACAAGAGGGGCATATGGTGGAAGTCCAGAACACACAGTTTTTAAAAAAAAAGGGTTTGTTTAAAACTGGACTGGTAAGTCCATTTGTTGAAGATAATCAGTAGCAGAAGTGTTTAAAATCAGTTGGAGTAATGATCAATACACAGAATTAATAGTCATAAAAGGGGTCAAAGGGGTTTTGGGAATACATTTTTTGTACGCACATGACCCAGCAGGGGTTTGGTTTGGTCATGCATAGCAATCGGTGATGCTGGCATGGCCACAAACCAACCAAATGAACACAAACACATAGAGGGGATATGGGGTTTGGGATTCATACACATAGAAGAGCATTAATTTAAAAGGGGAAGGGAACATATTTCAGCATGCTAGTAATGTAACTTGACTGCAGAAATATAAGTACAAGTAGACAAGAATGAGAGAAGTTGGAACAATTAAAGAAACATGTTGTTGTTGATGCTTGAAAATTAACTGGGACATACCATTAGAGAAGCAAAGTGAAAAAAGTAAGAAAAATCACAATCTAGCCTTGGCTTTCAGTCGGCTAGACAAAGCAGTAGCATAGGTAGTAGTAGAGAAAAAAGAGAAAGTTTTGAGTGTAAGTGTGTGTACTTGAACTCAAATTGTTCGTGTCTTCGAAAGAAGAGGGGGTGGGTATTTATAGTTTTGAAAACGAGTGAAGAAGAGGTAAAGTCTTAAACACAAACATGGAAATAATCACAATCAAAATCAATTAATGCAAGTGATTCCCTTTAATTAAGGAATCACTGTTTAACGGGTAGTAACAAGTTTAATTAAGGAAAGAAATCAGTTTGGGGACAGATTGATTATTGCCATATAAGGGGGCAGTAAAAGTATGAAGTAAATAACCAAGTCTGAGTACAAAATAGGCTTATTTTGGGAAAGGATTCAGCAAGGTAAAACATCACAGTAAAGGAAAGGAATCAATTAATTTTAAACAAATGAGTAAAAATTAGGGCTTGTAATAAAAAACTTTTACAATTAGTCAGAAGATCGAGGAAATCAAGATCAATCAAGGAAGGAACATGATTCTGCACTTCACCATATAAATAGCAAGGGATGAACAATCATGCAGAGTTAAACATGTTGACAAAAAGAAGCAACACAAACATACAATAGCAGTAGGGGTAAGCTAGGGTTCAGTAGCAAGAAAATATTCAAAGTATAGTAGTCAAGTAGTCACATATAATCAACAATGAAGAAGAACATAGTAATAGGTAAAGAGAGTCAAAAACAAGTAAAGGTCTCACAGTAACAACTGAGGCAAAACTTCTAAGAAATTAGGGCTTCAACAGTAGTCAATTTTAAGAGGTGATAAGAACTCAAATCAGATAAGTCAAATAAGGAGAAGAGAGTCATAGATGAAGAACTTAAAATAAGCACACATTTAAGCAAACAATTTCAGAACTCGGATAAGAACAAAAAGGGAACTAGGGTTTTTAACATGCTGAAATAGATAGAAGAACAACATGGGAAAATCGTTTTAAACTTAGCAAAATCATAAACAACATTAAAATCAGAGAAGAGCTCTTTTGAAAAACATAAATGAAAACCCTAATCGTCAAAAAATGAAGAGTCGTTTTGAAAGAAAAGTTGAAGAACCTTCGAGGAAACACTTAAGAAGTTCGTAGTAAACACAGATGTAAGATAGATCTGAAGAAAATTGAAAGATCTTAAAGATTAGGGTTTCGGAAAACTCATAAAAGGTGAGAAAGACCTTGAAAGTTATCGATCTAACTAGAAAAGTCAAGAATTTGCCTTGAAAGGTCATGAATGGCCGGAGAAAGGTCATGTGGCTGGAGAAAGGCCATGAACAAAAGTTGAGCGAGGACTGGACAAGATTCCTTTGAGGTCTGGCCATGAAACCACAGAAACAAACACCTAGGAGCCATAGGAGGCCGATACATATCTCAAATGGCCATGAGACGCCATGGATTAGGCAGGGGTTGAGGTGGATTAGGGCAAAATTAGATAGCGGCGGCTAGGGTTCATGTGAGGTTGCAGAGAGAAGTGAGAGGGAAGGGATTCAAAGGCAGCGGGTTTTGGGAAATGAGTTCGGTTTAGGGGTCGTTCAGGGTTAAAAATGGTAAGGGGGAACGATGGTCGTTGATCTAAATGATCAACAGCCTAGATTTAAAAGGGTAGGTGGGGAGTCCGGGTTGGGCCGGTGGGTTTAATTGAAATTGGGCCGAGGAAATTGGATCTGATTTGGGGTTAGATTTAGGCTAGAATTTAAATATAAATGGGTTGTTATTTAAATAGCCAATTTTCCCCCTTTTTAAATTATAAAAATAGTAAATAAATTTTTGGAAATAAATTAAAAGCGCTAAAATAATTTATAATATATAATTAACAATTTGAAAATATAGGGCTTAATTTTATGAATTAGAACACAATTAAACCTTAAAATGGCTAATATTGCAACTATATGCAATTAGCTTTAACAAATACTAAATAAAATAGTAAAAATTACCTTAGCCATATTTTGGCATAAATATAAAGATTCAATAAATGAATCACCAAAAATAATAATTTTGGACATAATTATTGGGATTTTATGGATGAAAAACGAAACTAGATTGATTTAAAAACCTTTAAAAATTATGAAAAAATAATAAAATACTTGGATATGCTTACATATGCATATATATGCTATTTTGAAGTTATTTTGCATATTTAAAATATATAGGGAAAAATTGGGTATCAACAGCTGCCCTTCTTTACCCGAGAAGGATGAAAGAGTTGTCGGGTAAAGATATGATGGCCAATTTTGACTGAGCGAAACGGTTTGAAGAGGTTTAGGCTGCACCCTGGCTTTTGAGCTGCCTACATACCACCTAGTTTTACAAGAATCAGGCCATATGTAGTTGAGGTTTCATCGGCGGAGTATACCGATGAAGCAATTTCAAAGACGGATGCAATATCCAGGGCGGGGTGAGTGGACAACTTGTGGGGATGGTTAAGGTTTGATATGGTTGCAGGAACTGGAGTGGGATTACTCCTGCCGGGATGGCCATTGCTCGCTGGTTTGCCTGCAATGAAACAATACAAGCGTATTCTGTGCATAAATTTAGACATGATGCAAATTACCGTCGGACCATGAATATTGTCTTTGGACGGTTAGGATGACGTCCTTAGACCATGACGTCCTGGGCCATGAAGCGTATGATAAAGGATCCGTAGGCCATGAAAGGATGCTCTCGGGCTATGAGGATGGTGCCTCCGAACCATGATGCATTTGAATAATGATATGTAAAAGATTGAAAGGGATCCTCAGGCCATGACATGGTGTTCTCGGGATATGAAGATGGTGCCTCCGAATGATGATGCCTTTGGATAATTTGGCAATCTTTCAGCCCATGAGATGCAGTATGAGGCGATCTTTCAGCCCCTGATATGCAGTAGCATGACGCGGACAAGACAAATCTTAGCCCGTAAGAGAAACGAAATAAACGATGCTTGAGATAGTGCTTAGTTTCGAAGAAAATTAGAGGCAGAGCTTAGCCTCGGAAGGCAGAATGATAGCCTTGTGCAAAGGTGAGAATGCAGATGGAGGTAGAGCTTAACCTTGGAAGGCAGAATGGTAGCCTTTATGCAATGCAGGATGCAGATGGAGACATCGTTTAGTCTCGGAAGGCAGAAAGGTAGCCTTATGCAATGCAGATACAGAAGAAGGTAGAGCTTAACCTCGGAAGGCAAAATAGTAGCCTTATGCAAGAGTGCAGATAGAGACAGCGTTGAGTCTCGGAAGGAAGAAAGGTAGCCTTATGCAATGTAGATGCAGAAGGAGGTAGAGCTTAACCTTGGAAGGCAGAATAGTAGCCTTATGCAAGAATGCAGATAGAGACATCATTTAGTCTCGGAAGGCATAAAGGTAGCCTAATGTAATGCAGATACAGAAGGAGGTAGAGCTTAACCTCGGAAGGCAGAATAGTAGCCTTATGCAAGAGTGCAGATGGAGATGGTGTTGAGTCTCGGAAGGCAGAATGGTAGCCTTATGCAATGCAGATGCAGAAAGAGGTAGAGCTTAACCTCGGAAGGCAGAATAGTAGCCTTATGCAAGAATGCAGATGGAGACGGTGTTTAGTCCCGGAAGGCATAATGGTAGCCTTATGCAATGCAGATGTAGAAGGAGGTAGAGCTTAACCACGGAAGGCAGAATAGTAGCCTTATGCAAGAATGTAGATGGAGACAACGTTTAGTCTCAGAAGGCAGAATGGTAGCCTTATGCAGCAATGTAAATAATGAGTGATAGTAGAGTTTTCTTAGCTGATAGTAGATTGTGATGTCGTGATTAATGAGAGCATTATGACAAACGGAGCATCACTAGTGTGTGCGGGTAGCAAATGTTGGTAAGTGCGACTGTTCGAAGAGTTGTATTTCTGAATAGTGTTTGTCCCATGAGTGTATAGTATGTTTAATGATTTTGCAATCCTAGTGCCTGCATCCAAAGAAAAAATCGTGAGTTTTGTAAGGGGGAAGGTCAGTTCGTATCCCGCTGGCTTTACTTGACCTGTTTGGCTTTGATCTAGTGATATTGTATGTATCATTGGGGTAACGTTGCTAAACAAAGCAGTTCTGATAATAAACATGCATGATTCTTGTAAAAGTATGTCGTAAATGTATAATAAAAATAATTTTTAGATGAACCGACGACTTTGACATGATTCAGGACATTGCAACTTCTCTTGCTACAGAATTTTGAGGGTCCTCCTCTAAATTCTGTCTCAGTTTAATGGGTTGATGCTTCTGACTGCTACTTGCGACAATCTACTGAAATTACTTCGGAATTTTGAGGGTCCTTCTCAAAATTCTGCCCCAGTTTCCAATTGTGGGGGAAAATGAAAACTTTTATTGAATTGTGACCGAACCCATAGGGCTGCCTACGTATCCCCTCTTAAACAGGAATCAGGTCAGGCGTAGTTCAATTTACATCATATATAGGGGAAACATAAAGATTACACATAGTAACGCTTGACTGCATCCAAATTAATCGACTTTGGCTAGACTTCTCCGTCCATTTCTGCGAGTATGAGGGCTCCTCCTATCAGATTCCGGTGAACCATGTCTGGACCCTGCCAGTTGGGAGAGAACTTCCCTTTGGATTCATCTTGATGCGAAAAGATTTTCTTTAACACCAGCTGTCCTGGTGTGAATTATCTTGGCTTGACTCTTTTGTTGAAGGCTTTGGACATTCTATTCTGATAGAGTTGACCATGGCAGACTGTGTTCATTCTCTTTCTATTTATAAGGGCTAGTTGCTCATAACGACTTCTTACCCACTCTGCGTCGTCGAGCTCAGCTTCTTATATGATCCTTAGGGAAGGAATTTCTACTTCAACGAGAATGACAGCCTCTGTACCATAAACCACCATATAGGGGGTTTCCCAGGTTGATGTGCGGACTATGGTGCGATAACCCAATATAGAAAATGACAACTTCTCATGCCACTATTTATGCTTCTCTATCATTTTCCTAAATATCTTCTTGATATTCTTGTTGGTGGCTTCTACAACTCCATTCATTTGAGGCCTGTAGGCTGTGGAATTCTTGTGTCTGATTTTGAAAGGTTTACACATAGCTTTCATCAAGTCATTGTTGAGGTTGGAGCCATTATCAGTGATGATTGAATCTGGAATTTTGAATTGACAAATGATGTGGTCGCGGACAAAGTCTGCAACGACTTTCTTAGTCACTGCTCTGTAAGATGCTGCTTCTACCCACTTGGTGAAATAGTCTATGGCTACCAAGATAAATCTGTGTCCATTGTAAGCGGCAGGCTCAATTAGTCCAATAACGTCCATTCCCCAGGTGGCGAACGACCATGATGAGCTTATTGCATTAAGCTTATTTAGAGGTACCTTTATCATGTCTGCATATATCTAACAGCGGTGGCATTTTCGAACATACTGGATGCAGTCCGTTTCCATGGTCATCCAAAAGTAACCTACTCGAAGTATCGTCTTTGCTAATACAAAACCGTTCATATGTGGACCGTAGGTCCCAGCATGAATTTCCTCTAGTAACTTGGATGTTTCTTTTGCGTCAACACACCTTAGTAATCCCAAATCGGGAGTCCTCCTATATAGGATTCCTCTGCTTTGAAAGAAATTGTTGGAAAACCTCCGAGGTGTGCATTTCTGAGTAGGGTTTGCAAGCTCTGGGTACTCTTCTTTTGCAAAATATTCCTTGATATCATGAAACCAAGGCTTTCCGTCTGCTTCTTCATCAACATGGGCACAGAAAGCTAGTTGATCATGGATTTTTACTGGAATAAGATCAATGAAATTATTGTCCGGATGTTGTATCATAGATGACAGGGTAGCCAATGCATCGGTGAACTCATTCTGGACTCTGGGAACATGTTGGAACTCCGTCTTTGTGAACCTCTTTCTCAATTCCTGTACATTATGCAAATACGGGAGTATCTTGGATTTCTTGGTTAACCATTCTTCTCGCACTTGATGTATAAGTAGGTTTGAATCTCCAATCACTAGCAACTCTTGAATGTTCATGTCGAGGGCCATTTTAAGCCCTAAGATGCAAGCTTCATATTCGGCTATGTTGTTGGTGCACGAGAATCTGAGTTTGGAGGACACTGGATAATGCTGACCGGTTTCTGATACTAGGATTGCTCCTACGCCAACTCCTTTGAAATTTGCTGCTCCATCGAAAAACATTCTCCAACCGTCATAGGATTGTGCAATGTTTTCTCTTATGAATGATACCTCAACATCAGGAAAATACATTTTCAGGGTTTCGTATTCTCCATCCACTGGATTTTCAGCAAGATGGTCTGCCAGTGCTTTTCCCTTGACCGCTTTCTGAGTTACATAAACAATGTCGAACTCACTCAACAGGATTTGCCACTTGGCTAGCTTGCCAGTGGGCATGGGCTTCTAAAAGATGTATTTCAAAGGATCCATCCTTGATATGAGATATGTAGTATAGGCACAGAAGTAGTGTCTCAGCTTTTGGGCTACCCAAGTCAAAGCTCAATAGGTGCTCTCTAATAGAGAATACCGGGCCTCGTACGGGGTGAACTTCTTGTTGAGATAATAAATAGCCTGCTCCTTCCTCCCTGTTTCATCATGCTGCCCCAGAACATAGTTGAAAGCTCCATCTAACACTGTAAGGTAGAGTATTAAGGGTCTACCTGGCTCGGGCGGGACTGGGACTGGTGGTGTTAACGGGTAATCCTTGATTTTGTCAAAGGCCTTTTGCCAGTCATTAGTCCATTTGGTAGTAGTGTCCTTCTTTAACATCTTAGAGATTGGCTCGCAAATAACTGAAGACTGTGCGATGAATCGGCTAATGTAATAGAGCCTTCCCAAGAAACTCATCACATCCTTCTTGTTCTTTGGCGATGGCAATTCTTGAATAGCTTTGACTTTTGATGGATCCAGTTTTATTCCTCGATGACTCACAATAAACCCAAGCAATTTTCCAGCAGGAACCCCAAATGCGCACTTCACGGGATTTAGTTTCAGGTTGTATCTTCGCAATCTATTGAAGAACTTCCTCAAATCTTCCATGTGATCAGTGGACTTCTTGGACATGATGATGACATCATCTACATATACCTTAATCTCCTTGTGTATCATATCATGGAAAATGGCAGTCATGGCCATCATGTAGGTGGCCCCTGCATTTTTCAGGCCGAACAACATCATCTTGTAACAGTACATTCCTCACGGCGTAATGAAAGTCATTTTCTCAGCATCTTTTTCATCCATCCAGATCTGATGATAACTAGCAAATCAATCTACAAATGACTGCAGCTCATGCTTGGCGCAATTGTCAATGGATTGTATGTTCGGCAAAGGGAAGTCATCTTTCGGACTGGCCCGGTTGAGATCCTGTTAGTCGACGTAGACTCTGACCTTCCCATCCTTCTTTGGCTCTGGCACAATATTGGCTAACCATGTCAGGTATTCTACTACCCTGAGAACCTTAGCTTTGACCTGCTTGGTGACTTCTTCCTTGATTTTCAGACTCATATCAAGCTTGAACTTTCTGAGTTTTTGTTTCACCGGTGGACACGTTGGATCGGTTGGCAGTTTATGAGCCACAATAGACGTACTTAGACCAGTCATATCATCATACGACCAGGCGAATATGTCCTCATACACTTTTAGAAATTCTATGTATTCTTTCTTTTCTAATGGCGATAGGTGAACGCTGATTTGTGTTTCCTTGACATTTTCTGCATCTCCCAGGTTAACAATTTCGGTATCTTCTAGGTTGGACTTAGGTCTATTCTCAAAGTTCACAACTTCTCTAACAATCTCGTCGGGTATGTCATTTTCCTCTGAATCAATGTTCGTTTGTTGTGTTGTCTCATTGCATGTCACAGTCATTGGTTCATCAATATAAGTAATAGTAATGTTGTATAAGTAAAGTAATGAGAGAAAATAGTAATGAGTGCTGATTCATAAGAAAAGTCAAAAATACTTTGATAAATTGCATAACTGTTTGGAACATTGAAGGTTTTATCGCGGGAATTGAAAAATGCGAAAAGAAAATCATTTAGTAAATAAAACAGTGAATAATGCTTGTTTTAGCCTTGCTACCCCGAGGCTTGTCGGGCTTTGGTTGTCTTGATGGTCCAATTGTTGAGTCGTGCCCCTTTGCTCACAGCCTGTATGGAAGGGCCTTCCTCCCCCTCCTCCTCGAGAACAACACAACAGTCCAAATCATTGTCTTCTAGGAACAAATTCTTCATTGCTGCAAGTGCTTCTTCTTCGTCTAACCCATAAACGATATCAGCCTGTTGGAAAGTCTGCTCCAGATGCGGTATAGGTTGCTCTAGAGGATAAGAAGGACGATGCCATGGTGGCAACCAGTTGTTGAATTCTTCCCAGGTGTAATCATATCCTAAACCGAAGGTAGTGCCATATTTCTTGAGTTGTATGGGCTTAGCAATTCCTTGGAGGTTCTTGCCTTTAATGGGACTAAGAGGAGGAGTGGTTAGAGGGCCCTTGGATCTTGTAAAATAAGATGATAATGCCAGAGTGCATGAACTAACCTTTGCGAAGGGGAATAATAAAACAAAAATCAAACAAAAAGGTAATCAGGTTAGTGAGAATCATAAAGAGTATTGTATTATTTAAACACATAGTGCGGGAATGTAAATCATGTCCTAATTTGGGAACCTCTTTGTGCCCGAGGTAAGTTTGGCGAAAAATTGATTTGGAGAATTTAGAATGCTAAATGCCTCATTTTATTGATAAAAAATGACGAATCCCAAATCGACACTAAAATAAGCAGGAAATAAAAGTCACTAATGGCCATTGGCCTTATTACATTTATAAAGCAAAAACGATAAACTCCTATCTACTTGATCCCAGAAGGAATGCTCTCGTCGATTAGGTCCTCTAGTTCACGTAGGTTCACCAGTAAAAATGCCTTTGCCAGGTGTTCTCCTTCATTTCCCTTAGCGTTCTGGCAGTCGGTGATTCTCTTTCTCACTTTTCTTTCCAATTCCAGCAGACTGTATTCCAGATATTCTAACTTTTTGCTAACTTTGGCGGCCCTCTCTTTCCACTCATTGATTTTGTCATTTGATGGAAGACTCCTCCACCATTCTAGCAAGAGTGGGGGTATGCTAATCATACCAAAACTGGGGACCTGGTGCCTAATTTTCTGCAAAATAAAAGGGTTAGACCCTACCCCCACCAGACTCGACTATTTATCATCAACAATTAGCATGAAGCATTTAGTTCTCCAAATAAATGCACAGAATGTGATGATGTCCGTTTGGGTTTAGGGAAACCCAGTGGACTTTGGTACAAGGCTATCTTAAATGATCATTATTTGGACAACATAACTGATCTGGCTAGGTTTGACCATGATGCATACACAATTTGAACAGAATAAGGTTTCTATGGGGTTTTAGACTGGTACCCTTGAGCGGACAATTCAAGGGGGAAGGCACGGAACTGTCGATTACACCGCTGATCGACTAGTTTTACCGCAAATATGACTTTTCAAATTTAGGGGGTAATGATATAGGAAGAGCGCAACCACTCATTAAAAGCGTTGATATGGTATTTGTTTGGCACGAGTGGAATATAATGTTGAGCATGATTATGCAATAATTAAAACATGTTGGGTACGTATTTGCACGTTAAGAAAGGGATAAATACAACAGTTTCATAATTTAAAGCAACAATAAAGGAAGGAAACAAAGAAGATAAGTCAGTTTTGCTTTTGAAAAAAATTAAATGCTTAAAGAATTAAACAAGTAATTGAACATAAAGGGGAGGTACAAATTCACAAGAACAATATGAAGTGGTAAAAGCCTAAGTATCCTCAGCAGAGTCGTCACGCTGTCGCGCCCTTTTTTCCCTCATTTTCCTCGGAAAATCTGGTTTATGACATTTAGGGTATACGACAACTCATTCCTTTTGGGAACGAGGTTTGAATTTTTGAAGAGTCATCACCTAATGATTTAGGGTGTATTAGGACTCCTATAGGGTTCATTTCTAAGTTTGTTTGATAACCAGAGATAGGGTAAGGGCTTGAAATTATCCTAAGAGGAAAGTGTTAGGCACCCCTCAGAATCCACTAGTGTGATTTCCGGCCAGACAGTTTTGTGAATTTGTATAGTTAGCAAATAGACAAGTATAGGCTCAAATAGTAGGGGATTTAAGTTTAAAAACATAAGAGTTTGAAAATAATCATTAAAAGGCGAATTTTAAAAAGGAGTTACAGTATTACAAATACTTGAGAATATAAAAAGGAAGGGGGGTCCTAGGTTTGTTTGCAATATGGATCACACCAATGCGATACCCGGTATGACACTCCTCAGAAAAGGGGATACACGTGGTATTAGCGCACCGGTTATCATATCCATTTCTACCCTTCCTACCTCGTTAAGGTATTATAGCGCGGATTGGTCTCAACCTCTATTACATGCTATTACCCGTCCCATTCCTATAAGTCCCGCAGTAATTTAAGACTACTATTCCTATAAGAGAGAGGATTTTAGGCTGACTCTTAGGTTTAAAGATAAAAGGCTAAGGCGACAGACAAAACATGTAGGACTGCATATAAAGGCGAAACACATAAATAATTAAGAGGCTCATATATACCTCCGTAGACAATGCATATAAATAGCATGACTTAAACACAGTTGAGGTCAAAATTTAAAGTACTAAGGCAGAGTGTTTTAATTGTTGAAGTAGACTAATTTATTACATAACTCAAATAAGAAGTCCGAATCAGGTCTACCTACTTGTTGTAGCAGTGCTAATTAAACAAAAGCGAGTTCAGTTTTATCATTATTATCTAAGGCTTGCCTAGGTGCAGTAGTGAGCATGATATCTATTACTGATTAGGGGTGTAGTAAAACAGTAAACAATTTGAAACGAGCGATTTGGATCCTATAGGCATGCTTTCTAACCGTATTAATTTAAAAGAGCAGTTTATTTAAACTGGTTCAGAATAGTACGAGTCAAACTTATTTTTTAACTAAACTGGTTTTAGATCCTATAGACATGATCTCTATTATAGCTGATTTTAATTCCTACATATATGATATCTAAGTATTAAAGGCCGATTTTGGTCCTATAGGCATGTTATCAAATTGAACATGAAGTGAAGCAGGCAGGATCCATTTGATCACAGCGAAATTCCTATAGGCATGATTTCTATTAAAAATTGATTTTGATCTTATAGGCATGACATCTAATTTCAAAGCTGATTTTAACCTTGTTGCATGATGTCTGATTATAGCCACTTAAACCCTATAGGCACGGTGTCTAAGTGAACATGAAGTAAAGCATGCAGAATTTAGTAAACAGATCCTATAGGCATGTTATATACCCTTCTAATAGCTAAAGCATGCATAATCACCCCATCCCTTTTCAATAGCCAACCCCAATATTTGTTACAAATTATTACAGACCAAAAATGACTCAATTACATCAGAAACGTGCAAAAATAAGAAGTTACAACCATAGGAAGCCTGATTCTTGATTTCCTCTCTGAGTTATGGAATAAACTACCTCAAATGCGCATATTGTTTCAAAGCCTTTCTTAGACCTGGGTGTGTCAAAGTTCCTTAAGGGCCTCAAGGGACCCCAAACAGTGCTTATACCCAGGTTTGCATAACCAGACAGAAATGAGTGTAGTGTGGAAAGTCCAGCCCTTATGCGTCCAAGTTCAGAGGGAGCTTAAGGGTCCTAAGGCAAGGCTCACACAAGAGGGGCAGAACCTAGGTTCTAAGAATATGGTGGAAGTGCAGAACACACAGTTTTTAAAAAAAAGAGTTTGTTTAAAACTGGACTGGTAAGTCCATTTGTTGAAGATAATCAGTAGCAGAAGTGTTTAAAATCATTTGGGGTAATGATCAAAACACAAAATTAATAGTCATAAAAGGGGTCAAAGGGGTTTTGGGAATACATTGTTTGTAAGCACATGACCCAGCAGGGGTCTGGTTTGGTCATGCACAACAATAGGTGATGCTGGCATGGCCACAAACCAACCAAAGGAACACAAACACATAGAGGGGATATGGGGTTTGGGATTCATACACATAGAAGAGCATTAATTTAAAAGGGAAAGGGAACATATTTCAGCATGCTAGTAATGTAACTTGACTGCAGAAACATAAGCAAAAGTAGACAAGAATGAGAGAAGTTGGAACAATTAAAGAAACATGTTGTTGTTGATGCTTGAAAATTCACTGGGACATACCAGTAGAGAAGCAAAGTGCAAAAAGTAAGCAAAATTTCACAATCTAGCCTTGGCTTTCCGCCGGCTAGACAAAGTAGTAGCATAGGTAGTAGTAGAGAAAAGAGAGAAAGTTTTGAGTGTAAGTGTGTGTTCTTGAACTCAAATTGTTCGTGTCTTCGAAAGAATAAGGGGTGGGTATTTATAGTTTTGAAAACGAGAGAAGAAGAGGTAAAGTCTTAAACACAAACATGGAAATAATCACAATCAAAATCTATTAACGCAAGTGATTACCTTTAATTAAGGAATCACCATTTAACGGGTAGTAACAAGTTTAATTAAGGAAACAAATCAGTTTGGGGACAGATTGATTATTGCCATATAATGGGGCAGTAAAAGTATGAAGTAAATAACCAAGTCTGAGTACAAAATAGGCTTATTTTGGGAAAGGATTCAGCAAGGTAAAACATCACAGGAAAGGAAAGGAATCAATTAATTTTAAACAGATGAGTAAAAATTAGGGCTCGTAATAAAAACCTTTTACAATTAGTCGGAAGATCGAGGAAATCAAGATCAATCAAGAAAGGAACATGATTCTGCACTTCACCATATAAATAGCAAGGGATGAACAAGCATGCAGAGTTAAACATGTTGACAAAAAGAAGAAACACAAACATACAGTAGCAGTAGGGGTAAGCTAGGGTTCAGTAGCAAGAAAATATTCGAAGTATAGTAGTCAAGTAGTCACATAGAATCAACAATGAAGAAGAACATAGTAACAGGTAAAGAGAGTCAAAAACAAGTAAAGGTCTCACAGTAACAAGTGAGGCAAAACTTCTACGAAATTAGGGCTTCAACAGTAGTCGAGTTTAAGAAGTGATAAGAACTCAAATCAGATAATTCAAATAAGGAGAAGAGAGTCATAGACGAAGAACTTAAAATCAGCACACATTTAAGCAAACAATTTCAGAACTCGGATAAGAACAAAAAAGGAACTAGGGTTTTTAACATGCTGAAATAGATAGAAGAACAACATGGGAAAATCGTTTTAAACATAGCAAAATCATAAAAAACATTAAAATCAGAGAAGAGCTCTTTTGAAAAACTTAAATGAAAACCCTAGTCGTCAAAAAATGAAGAGTCGTTTTGAAAGAAAAGTTGAAGAACCTTCGAGAAAACACTTAAGAAGTTCGTAGTAAACACAGATCTAAGATAGATCTAAAGAAAATTGAAAGATCTTAAAGATTAGGGTTTCGAAAAACCCAGAAAAGGTGAGAAAGACCTTGAAAGTTACTGATCTAACCAGAAAAGTCAAGGATTTGCCTTGAAAGGCCGTGAATGACCAGAGAAAGGTCATGGATGGCTGGAGAAAGGCCATGAACAGAAGTTGAGCGAGGACTGGACTAGATTCCTTCGAGGTTTGGCCATGAAACCACAGAAACAAACACCCAGGAGCCATAGGAGGTCGATACACATCTCAAATGGCCATGAGAGGCTGTGGATTAGGCAAGTGTTGAGGTGGATTAGGGCGGAATTAGATAGTGGCGGCTAGGGTTCATGTGAGGTTGTAGAGAGAAGTGAGAGGGAAGAGATTTAGAGGCGGAGGGTGGTGGGAAATGAGTTAGGTTTAGCGGTCGTTCAGGGTTAAAAATGGTAAGGGGGAACAATGGTCGTTGATCTAAATAATCAACGGCCTAGATTAAAAGGGTAGGTGGGGAGTCCGGGTTGGGCCGATTAAATTGGGTTGGGGTCGGGTTTAATTAAAATTGGGCCGGGGAAATTGGAACTGATTTGGGGTCATATTTAGGCTAGAATTTAAATATAAATGGGTTGTTATTTATATAGCCTATTTTTAACCTTTTTAAATTTTAAAAATAGTAAATAAATTTCTAGAAATAAATTGAAAGCACTAAAATGATTTATAATATATAATTAAAAATTTAAAAATATAGGGCTTAATTTTATGAATATAGAACACAATTAAACCTTAAAATGGCTAATATTGCAACTATATGCAAATAGCTTTAAAAAATACTAAATAAAAATGTAAAAATATGTAAAAATTACCTTAGCTATATTTTGGCATTAATATAAAGATTCAATAAATGAATCTTCAAAAATAATAATTTTGGACATAATTATTGGGATTTTATGGATGAAAAAAAGGAAATAAATTGATTTAAAAACCTTAAAAATTATGGAAAAATAATAAAACACTTAGTTATGCTTACATACATATATATATATATATATATATATATATATATATATACCATTTTGAAGTTATTTTTCATATTGAAAAATATAAGAAAAAATTGGATATTAACACGCGGGAGGAACCGTCTGTTCCCGCCTCAACCCGATTGAACCCCACCTCAAACATGCTTATGTCCTCGGGGTCAATATCTGAACCGGATTCATAGTCATCTATAACCACGCCCTTTGCCTTCCCATTGGCTAAAAAGGGAGCACAGGCCTGTTGTGAAGTGGATGGACCCCTCGGAATGATTGTAGCGACCTCCGAGCTCTGCCCCCTACCACGGTTGATTCCCCTACGCTAGAAATGGGCACCACCTTCATGCCCAGGGGGGATACGGTCTCCTCGTCTAAATTAGCATCACCATCAGACTCAGACACTACCAACACGGGATCACCCCTCGAAGGCCTTCAATCTCGGGTACCCCATCAGCTCTTATTCTCCGCCTCTTTAATGCAGTTTCTTCGCCATTGTCCTGAGACGATTCATCCACCAAATGAACTGCGGAAATCAGAGCTTCCGCTTGATGATCAAACTCCTGACGGCCGAGTCCGAGAGGGGCCGTAGTTTGAAAAGTAGCAGCAGCCTGAACACTTTCACTTGTAGCTGCAATTGGTGCAGGTCCGACCGAGAGACTCGACTGATGGAAATCAGGTATGGGAGCCCTCGCCCTCTTTGAATCCCTCCGACCTACAAACAAAGATAAATAAGAGAAGATAGAAATGACGGCATAAAGGTCAACCATCAAAGTCAAAGGTAACTCACCGGCCGCAGGTATGCGCCCAAACCTCTCATTGAAGTGCAACCACTCATGAATCCCTATAGTATGAGGCAAAACTTGACTCACCCAGTTGAGAATGTCAACGACTGGTAGAGGAGGATCTCATTCGGCTGCAAGAATAAAAGGAGAATGATCAAATTACCCAAAATAAACAACAAAGCCAGTTAGGAGAAAAACACTTACAAGCAAAGTTCCATTCCCCGGAGAATTCGCTGGGGTTCGATACCACGTGCTCTGTCTTCACGTAGAAATTTTTTTCCCAAAAATGACGATTAGTTTTGTTGTCCATCTTCACCACCAACCCCTTGGTGACGTAGTAGCGCATATGAATCATCGTGCCCCTATAAAAACTTGGGGAGAAGAGGTGAAACAGATGGCGTAGAGAAATACCACGGTTGGATAGCTCCGCGTACGTGATAAGCATGAGGAAAAGCTTGTATATGTACGGAGAGAGATGAGCTGGGCACACGATGTAAAAATGGCAAAAATCCTCCGCCGAGGAAGGAAGGGGAAGTGTGTAGCCGACGACGAATGGGTACGCGTAAAATGCACAGTACCCTCAGCAATGTATTTTCACTACATCACTACCAGCGAAAACGATTTCCACATGGGCCGAGATTCGCCACTTAACCCTAAATGCAGCAATCACCACCGCATCCATCGCAAAAATAATAGGTTCAGGTTCGTCCTCGGGTAGGTTCTTGAAGTCTGACCTAGCCTTCCTGGAACGTGGGATTATCTCATCCATGGTGGGGAAGTTTTCATCTTCCACCATGGCTTATCCTTCCTCATGAGGAGGTGCATCCACAACCAACGTCACAAGATCAGAGGAAACACTGATCATTTTTCTGATGGTATGCGAAAAGGAAATACAAAGATGAAGGAGATGACTATAGCAAAAGATACTGAACGGAGAAAGAAAACACAGAAGCTAGAAACTCGAAGAAGAAAAGAACTTAGGCTTCAAACGCTCTAAATGCAACAATTCAAATGAGGAGTGCCTATCCCTATTTATAAGAATATGGGCACCCCGATCGAGAAAGCCCAAATGCCACCTCATTAATTTCGAAACTGAAGAGGCGAGGGAAATGATGTAACGTATGGGGAACATGTGCCATAATGACGCATGATGAAACAATGTCATTTCAAACTGACGTGATGGTAAGGTGCGGCTCTTGAAGTGCCACGTCACCAGCTCGCCAAAAAAAAGGGTGACTCCTCGACCAATGTGCTCAGATTTCTCAAAAGTGCAACTAGTGAAGTCCGCCCACCGAGCTCGCCCAAAAGCAATCCTGACGGGCGGAGGGACTAACTGTATAGGTCAAAATATAATCAAATGAATTCTACTTAAGGAAGGACGACCAGAAGTCAACCAAGCCGAACTCACTTATAGGAAACAATATACCAGCAAATGGTTCAGCTACAGTCGAGGTCGAGCACTTAGTTCGGTCCGAACGGCTAGTTCAACACTTAGACATTTTAGAGGAATATTCTAAGAACTTAGGTACTCCGGTTAAGGACCGCTGGTTAAGGAAAGTGTTTTGTATGAATATCATGAGAGAGAGTAGCAGAAGGGGGGATAATGGGAACATACATATACACATACACCTCTCTGAAGGAGAAGATGTTTCGTTTTCTCAAGCTCTTCGCCGAAAGGGAGATAAATCTCAGGATCCTGACATTCGTTTATAGTTGAACTTTATCAAATGTACATAGGTCTATCTTGTTCAAGAATGGTGACTCTTTTTCTGTATGTACTCTTTTTTATCATTTGATATTATGGAAGCCGTTATCCGTTTCTTACATTATGGAATCCAATCACGAATGTAATCAAATTTTATGTTCAACTATGCCTGTTTATTCTTGTCTTCTATCTCAGATCTAGAATAAATTATGTCTGGCTAGGATTTATCTCATAACTTCTTATTTAATTAGTTTAACAAAAAGGCTTAAAACCTTTTGGTCAAACAACCTAGATATCACTTTGAAAACCTTCGAATTTAACCACTACCACCATAAATATCTTCTCAATTCGTCGTGGCAAAATATTATCAAAATTCCAATCTTTAAATTGCAATTGAACTTGAATTTGAAAATTTTAATATTTTTTTTGAATAAGTATAGTTGAGATTTATCGGAGATACCTAGACAAGGCTATATAAAAAATAAAAATAAAAACTTGAAGATTGGGGTGATGTGAATTATTTCGAGTCAAAAATCATAATTGAAATCGTCCTAGGGAAATTCACGGCGACAATATTTTATAAGGTATGTATATCATGTATATCTCGTATATCAGTGTCAATCACTCATGTATTTTCATAAATATACACTGATATACAAGTTCACATTAATATACGTGGAAGATATACACGGATATAAAGGGGATATATATGGATAAAAAAGAGGATGAAGTCATCTTCAACCTCGATTTTCAACAAAATCTGATACCACCCAATCGACACAAATTATAATTGCACAAGATCGAAAAATCCAACCAAACTTCACTAGTTTTTACCTAGTAAGAAACACTGATTTTGTGTGATTGTTGGGTGACCTTTCAACTATAAAACAAATAAAATGTTATGTGTTTTTGTGTGGCTTAGGCATCAATTACTTGAAGCGTGGATATTGCTTCAAAGGTGTTTTTCTTTCTCACGTTGTTCCTATTTACATCAATGGTAACGTTATATTAAAATATGGCTTAGAAATTAGTGTTCATTTTATTTTTGGAGTATTTAGGTACGGAATTAATTGAAAAATTGGAGGGTCACGACCCAATCTATATGATCAATACCCGATACATTACACGATCCGATTGGACCAACTTATATGATTCATCCCACAATATACATGAAAACCAATTAAACGCGAAAGCCAATTGAAATCAATATATATATATTTCAATCAACAACAAACCTAATATAATCTTACAAGATATATACTTTTCAATCCAGTCATGCAATATTTTGCATATCCAAAATCGTCCATGAAGCATTTCATAAAAGTAATAAAATTGAATAAAATAATTATCTTTCATGTATATCGTACAACCTCATTATTATATGTGATTATCTATAGAGCCTCTATACCAAAAAAAATAAAAACAAACACTTGGGACAATTCTCGACTAAAAGAAATAAGAAATAACATGACAGCTACCATGAAATAGAATTGTGTGCCTCACTATATACCTCGGGAATAGAGTCTTCCTAGTGATGTCCACACATCAAGTATCACACATCATCCTGAAATATGTATAGTAACTGGGGCTCTGGAGAGGTGTAACGACCCAAAAATCACTAGTCGTAATGGCACCTAACTCGACCCGCTAGGTAAGTCAACTAACAGTCAATACAATCCAAATAAAATTTATGGGAAACAGTGAAGAATTATCTGAACATATATATATTAACCCAAAGACTGGTAGTGTGAGCACGTGATTTTTGCCCTACGAGAACTACTCCCAAAATTCAAAATGAAATAGTTTTGTGTTGTTTGTGATTTATTTGTAATTGTCTTTGCACGTTTGTTTTTACTTTAATTAAGAAAAAATATAAAATATGTGTTACATGTGTAGTTAGGGTTCAATTTCACAATTAGGAATTGATTAAACAATATTCGTGAAAAATGAAAAATCGAAAAATAACGTACTTCGCATTTTAAGTGTTTAATGTCAAAGTGGGTGATTATCTTTGTATTTAATCTTGTGCGATAATTGTTATTAAGGGTTAATTAGTATTTTTGAGTTAATTTTGGCTTTACAATTTATTTGGCAAATTTTTGGTAATTAGGAATTAAAAAGAAAATAGAAGAAAAAGAAGAAACAAGAGAAGAAAATCGGATTGGGCCAATTTTAAAAGAAAGTTCAGGCCCAGTCCAAATACCCTTTTACCCGGTCCAATCCAACCAGTCTTGGAGATGGGTGGAACGACGACGTTCGGGCATGAAGAATCTGGGCCGTTGATCTCACTCGATCGAATGGTCCAGTCCATCTCCAGATATATCCAAACGACGTCATATATAGCCAATAGATCCAGGCCATTCATTTCATTTGATCCAACGCCTCAGAACAATCCCCACAACCCGACCCATTGGCCCCGGATCGACCCAGTCCCCCAACGAAACCAAACGACACCGTTTCCTATAGGGGGATTGATCCAAGCCATTGATCTCACTTGATCGAACGGCTTGGATCAAATCCCCACCCCACTATATATTCCCAAACCATACCCCGCCCTCCCAAACCAAGCCCCCCTCTCATTCTCTCCCAAGCCTCGTCTCTTTTAGAGACGAGGAACCCTAATAGCCGCCACCCCATCCTTTCACCGTAAACCCGGCGGCGCCGGCTCCGATGGCCATGAAAATAACACCCCTAAACCTCCTAACCACCCTCAACACGATTCCATACTCCATTAACCTCGAATCATACTACAGCTTCTCGAATCTTCGATCGAAGACCCCCGTCCCAAACCTTAGCTTGTCCACTTAACCCGAAAATCACACCCAATAATCCCCTAGACCTCCTCGTCGCTAATTCCTAACCAGATTGGCTCGAATCTGAGTAAAACTCGTCGAATGGCGGATCTAGGGTTCAACAGTTCGAGACTGTTTCGAAGCTGTCAGGGTCGAACGGGTTCTGGTTAGTATTATAAGCCTATTTCTAATGAAATAGACGTATAATACTAACTGGAACTCAAGTTCGAAAGGGCATATTGGTGAGATCCGAGAAAAAAATAGTGAGTTCTTCTTAGCTTCTTCTTTTCCTTTTTTCTATGTATTTGTTTGTCTGTGTAATTAGTCGCTTCTTTAGGTTTTCAGTTTAAGTTAATCCAATATATATTCTGCTTCTTTTTCTGATTCTGGTTAGATTAAATATTCCAATGTTTGTTTGAGTAGTTCAATCAATTCTTTATTTGCCTAAATTAGGTTCATTGCAATTCGTCTTTTGTCCGTTATTTTCTCTCTTCTCCATCAGACCTTTTTTTTTCTTGGTCCAGTTTATGTTCTGTCGATTAATAACATAGGTTATAAATAGTTTCATCGATTAATTCGTTCTTGTTTGTAGACCAGTAAGTTCGTCAAATGGTTTAATGTCACATGTTGTGTGTGCTGATCTGTAGACACTTAGCTTCAGGGCTCAGTGTCATTATATTGACAGTGATCCGGCATTTTGGATAGCTTTAACTTAGAATTGTGTTAGCGTAATCCCCATATCAAGTTTCAGCTTCAATGATGTTGTTGGGTTCTGTGTGATGTTAATATGATTTTGATTCAAATTCAGTCCCTTTGTTCCAATTAGAATTCAGATTTAGTTATTCAGTTGTTAGTTAATTGATTAAGTTTGAATTGGTTATAGCTGAAAGATGTAGTACAGATTAAAGGGGGTTAAGGTAGGACACTAATCACAGGGCATCAGGGGTAATTTAGGATCCAAAACTTAAAAAAGTTTAGTGGTTTGTCAGTGGGTACCAATATACCATTAAACTAATTCAAATTGGCTTATGGAAAAGGGGAATGATGGTTGGGATTAAGTCAGAAGTAACATGGGTCAAGGGGAATTGATTTGAATATAGTATGTCCATACCAATTGAATTAGATAATGGCAAGGAACATATAATAGTGGGGAATGCACTTGCTGATTTTAGGGACTGAAATAGGCATTAATGATTAAAGTAAAAGCACTAGGGTAATGGGGGTAATTAAAGAATGGAAAAGATAAGTTTTTAGTGGGTTGAGCACTAATGGGATGCCTATTAAAAGAGCTATAAATCAGTCCTTGGGGGGAAAGAAAAGGGGTTCAGTATTTTGAGAGTAAAAGAACTAAAGAAATTTGCTTCCCTTGACTGTTGAAAAATCAGTATTTGTTTCCGCTACTATTTCAGTGATAGCTGTTGGTACCTGCTGTTTAGTATTTGCAGTGGTTGTTTGTTGTTCTGCTGTATTGTATTGCTACTGCTACTGCTGATCCTCTTTTTCCTCTTCTTGTATTGTCAATACTAGGTACACATTTGTATATCTTTGTCTATTGGAATGAAATGAAGCATGATCCGAGTCTCTGTGCTGCCGGATTGTTGATAGCTACTGCCTAGTCGTTATTTCTGATGGTTTTGAGTTGTATTGGATAGGGATTTGTTTAGTTAGAATTATCTTCAGTTAATGTAAACTGTTTCCTGAAAATTGAACTGATAAACCCTACGCCTAGGTTGTTCACGTGGTTGTTAGTTGAGTGTTAGTGTATTTATATTCCTGTGCGTGATGGAAACAGTGAACTATTAGTTGGATATTTGCCCTTTAGCCATGCTATAGTATAATCTCAATTGACATAGTTTATTTTTTTGAAAAACAGAATTGAAGTAGAATAGGGAAGTAGATTTAGAGTACTGGAAATATCTGATGAATGTTAGAGCTTGAGCTGTTAGTTGTCACCTTAATTTCTCGTGTATATCAATCCGAATCAACTTCAATTTACTGTAGTTTACTTCAGTCTACCATACACGCCTAAGTTTGCATTTAGTAGAATTGAACAACTTGAATGGAATTCAATTGAACAGTATCTTCTCGTTTGGTATAACCGCTGAAATTGCTAAGTTGTTGGAGCAAATAATAAAAGCTGGGTCATTATACGCATGTAATTAATTATGACTTTTCTTTATCTTTAGAGACAAAAATAAATAGAGAATCATAATCGCTTTAGGATATCCTTAAAATGGACGAGACGAGCCTCGCCAAATAAAAACGCAAATTGCGGGGCCCTTAATAGATGGTTATTTTAATTGCTTAAATTTCGAGACAGGCCGTTTAACGAATTTCACGGCCTTCTCAAAATAATAATGCGTTAGCATCTTTAGGCGGGTTTTTAATAATATCTCCCTAAACTCGGGTGCACATTTATGTGACTCAAATCCAAATCTCAACGAAGTTAGAACGTGTCAAAAACTGCGGGTACATTTATGTGACGCAGTTCGAGATGCATTTTCACGACGTTGCAATTCTCTTTTAGAATAATAAATAATAAAAGCGGTTAAAAGTTGAAATTTGCGCACAGGTTCATAATTGTTAAAATCAGATAATTTAAGCCAGATATAGCAGTTGAGCGACCGTGCTAGAACCACGGAACTCGGGAATGCCTAACACCTTCTCCCGGGTTAACAGAATTCCTTATCCGGATTTCTGGTTTGCAGACTGTAATACAGAGTCATTCTTTTCCTCAATCCGGGATTAAATCGGTGACTTGGGACACCACAAATCTCCCAAGTGGCGACTCTGATCCTTTAATAATAAATCCCGTTTCAATTGTCCTTTAATTGGAAAAACTCCTCTGCGCCCCTGCGTGCGCGGATGAAAAAGGAGGTGTGACAGCTCTGGCGACTCTGCTGGGGATCGAACCCAAAATCTCTGGTTCAGGGTTCAAGAATTCGAGCTTGGAATAATTGTTATTATTTGGCTTCATTTATTATTTGATCTTATTACATGTTTTGGCCTAAATGTGCGAAATGTTGCTTTTATCGCTTTGATATTATTTGAACTGTATATAAACTGCTACGAAACCCTTCTCTTCTCAACTCCGGGTATGTTCTTGCTGGTTGAGACTCCCTATTCTGTTAGTGTCATACCTTGGAATAAGAAAGAGGGCCGGACAAGTTACAAAGCCGAACGATCTCGCGGGTCCCCGGTACGTAGCCCCCTCCTCGACTCGAGTTGTCTGCTCGGGTACACAGTCTAGAACAAATACCCAGGTTATGAACCTAGAATAACTCAGCTTAATGTAGGATCCCTAGTAGGAACGTTTGTTTGCATCATGTGCATTTGACTTTGGAGGCTCAACACAGGGGTTGGTCTGTCTAGGACAGGTGTACCAAAACGACAAAAGACCATCCTGATGCATCCAATTTTCTACCTGTGCATTTGTTTGCTTCGGACTTGCATGCTGACCGGCTTTTGAATACTTTGAGGAAAGAGAGATAGAGGTAGTTAATCGCCTGTTTTGAAAAACTCGATGTCCAAATAGCGTCAAAACTCTGTCGAACTTTTGAGAAAATGAGAAAAAAAAAGGGTTTTGTTTATGAAAAATGGTTTTATTTGCCATTGAAAAGAGTCTTGTTTTCAAAAGAAGTTTGTTTTATCTACCCGAACTACGCCGGTTTGATTCTCACAGGGTGTGGGATACGTAGGCAACCCTCATCGGGTCCAACCTCCCTTTTTACAAAAATAGCCAAAAAAATGTCAAATTTTAATTGTCAACATAAATAAGTCGGGTGATGCCGTTTGTGGCAAGAATAGCCGAATGTTCCCGAAAGGGACGCCGGAAGGCTGACTTTGCATAAACGGCCACTTTTAGTCATTTTTGGATGTTTGACCAGTTGACTCACCCAGCTTTAAAATCTTCATTCCTGAAGTGCTGAAAAGCCGTGTGCGGAACCGGATCTTCCTTTTAATCTGTGAAAAATTAAAAAATAGTCAATTTGTCGAGTCAAATAAATTTTATTTCTTGATCACCTTAATAAATGTGCAGGATGAGCACGATGCAAAATAAACCTTTTTCAATAATGACTAAAATCCCTTTCAAGTTGCGGCTATGGTGGGATGATTTAGGTGGTGAAGGGCAAGATAAGGTCAAGAAATATCTAAAAGGTCTTACGGGTTTATTGGAAATCCAGCCTCGGGGGGATATCATAAGAGCTTTGGTCACCTGCTGAGACCCGACACACAATGTCTTCCACTTCTCCGATTTTGAACTCACCCCGACTTTGGAGGAAATAGACGGGTACATCGGAAATGATGAAGTTCCATTGAGGCAAAAATACCTGGTTGCTCCAAGAGCTGTCACTGTGCATCAGTTTTTAGATTCGTTGAAGATACCTAGGACGGTCCATAACCCGAATTTGGCCGCAGGTTTTTGTAATCTGCGCTTCATATACGACAGATACAGTCATGTCGGAGGATTCAACAACCCGGGTAACAAGTTATGAAGCAAAACTAACCGTCAAAAATGGGACGAGCATAGACGAGTGGCTTTTATGATAACCTTTTTGGGCCTTTTGGTATTTCCAAGGAAAGACGGAAACATTGATCTGAAAATAGTCAGGGTCGTCAGTACCTTGCTCATTCAAGATGAAAACACTCTTGCGCCGATGATAGTATCTGATATCTTCCGAGCTCTCACAGCCTGCAAACCCAGAGGGAACTTTTTTGAGGGGTGTAACTTGTTGCTACAAATATGGATGACTGAGCATCTCTGCCACCGTTCCCAACTCTTGAGTTATGGTTCCTCGAAGAAAACCTGCATAGAAGAGTTCTACACAAGAATCAAGGGGGTCAATCTACCCGAGGGAGTTACGGCGTGGACATCATTCTTTCGGACCCTCACCGCCAGCCAAATATAGTGGACACTAGGATGGTTGCCCGTTGACGAGGTCATCCATATGCCGGCAGCTAGGACCCACTTCCTATTGATGGGGCTCAAGAGCATTCAGCCTTACGTGCCATATCGAGTTTTGAGACAACTTGGGAGATGCCAAACAGTGCCACAGGAGGAAGATCTTAGTGCTCAAGTAATTGAGATTAGCCCTAACGGACAGTTCCCTGAAGCAAGAGTCCGTCAGATCTGGAGTGAATGCCAATATTTAAAAGCAGATACATGTGTACAGAATCGGGCCAAAGGCGAAGTGGAGCTAGGATACCTTGCTTGGTACAGGAGAGAACTTGAGCACGAAAGGCCGGCTAAAAGACCCCATCTCCAGGAATTCGTCAAGGTGTTGCAAGAACTGTGGGATTGGTTGGCTAAAGAGCACGAGTACAGGGTTACAATAGGCAAGTTGGAGAAGCAAGTTCTAGATTTGAAATTTTGAGAAAGATTTGCATATCGCTGCAGATGAGGGAGAAAAGAGAAAACTAGCTCAGGAAAACGAGGTCCTCAAAGCTCAAATCCAGGAAATGAAAATAGCTACCAGAAACCCAAAGAGAAGTCGGGCTGATGAAAGGCTCATAAACGGTCTAAAGAAGAAATTTCTCGAGTATCAAGAAGACCTAGAAAAATCTAAAGCTGGCCTAGCGAGAATCCAGGTGAAATGGATAAAGAAGGCAGAAAAGCGAGCACGGTCTATGCAACAAATGAAGAGGGACTACGAAAGGAACATCGCTACATTGAGAGAAACAATATCCACTCTCAAAAAGCGGATCTTCAGACAAGCCCGAGATGCCAGAGCAGATAGGAAGTGCTACTATGATCTAATGGCCCGAATGGAGAAACAGATGAATGAGTTTCAGGATCAACTCCTTTACAACGCGCAAATATTGGGGACACGGAATCAACAAATAGAGCGATTGCTTATGGAAAGGGACAGAATCAAGGGAGGAATCGACGATATCGGGCACTACATCACCATAAAGTGCCTAGCTTGTGAGGATATGTCCCGTACCACCTTCTTTGCTTCAATAATGATTTATGTCCACCAGATCATGGAAGATTTGAAAGATCTGCAAATGAACCTTAAACCTAAACCCGCGGTGAGGCCAAATGACGCCCCGCGGGCACCCAAATTTAAAACCTTAATGTGTTCATAGTTTGAATTTGCATTTTCTTTCTCTTAGACTCTGTTGTCTGTTAGAGTCCGTCTTTATTTTGCATCAGAGTATGTTAGTAGCTATTGAGTTCGTACTTGGTTTGGTTTCGAGTCTGTTATTTTCCTTTCCAAGAAGCGTCTGGTTTGTAATAGAATGTTTATTAATGAAAAATCAAAAATTTCCAAAAATTATCTTTTTGCTTTTCGCACTTATATGGCAGAACTATGCCCGGTCTGATTCATGCGGGGACATGATACGTAGGCAATCCACATAAGATTCGACCACCACTAAAAAGAAAAAGAGAAAAGGTGAAGTGAATAAAAGAAAGGGAAAGAAAGAAATAAAAAGAGAGATAAAGAAAGTTTCAGAAACACTTAAATGAGGCACAAACAAAGTAAGTCGGAATGACGCATGCGGTCGAAGCAAAGACATGTTAGAAATGGTTAAACTGCCTAGGAACATTGCATCCCCCAATGTGAAATTGCAATATGTGTTAAACTCTAACGCTAACAAGTTTGTTGATTACCAGAGATTTCGAACCAGTCAGTTTGTTAGAACGTTCTGGCAGATTACCATTACCAAACAAGATCCAAAGGGCCCATATTAAAAAGTATGACTAGTTCAGACCAAAGTGTCTAGGATGAAAGGACGGAGAATCAAATGCTGAAGGAGGAAATGGATAAGATCAGAAAGGAGATGAAAGAAATGCAGCTGGCCTTAGCTAGGGTACAAAAGGTGCCTAACCCTCCCGTTATTCCCACTCTCCCACCAGGACACACGCCGGAATACCCTCCCCCCGGCCCTTCAACAAGCTTCCCCAGTCACCAATACTATCAGGGAAGAAATGCCTATGACTCCCAAGCTTCACAACCCACCTCCATCAAATGTTCCTGTTTTCGTGGCACCCCCACCAGCCACACTGCAAAGATCATTCAGCGAGTCGTTGTTTCAAGATCACGATAACCAATATTACCCCCCTGAACCAACTTTCATAGCACCTGAGCCTCATGCTTATAATACTCACTTTGAGATCCCGATAGAGACTGAAAAGCCGGCTAAGAGCCCAGAGCAAGACGAGGTGCTTCGAAAGTTTAAAAGCCTGGAGCAGTCCTTCAGGAATATCCATGGGTTAGGCAACCAAGTCAGTGTGGCCTACAAAGATCTGTGCCCACTCCCCGACATTCAATTATCGGCAGGGTTCAAGATGCCAAAGTTTGATCTATACGAAGGGATGGTGATCCAATGGCACATCTGCGAGGTTTTTTTGCGGTAAGATGAGAGGGGCCGAGGGAAGAGAAGAGCTGCTGATAGCTTACTTTGGTCAGAGTCTGAGCGGGTCTGCACTGGAATGGTACATAAAACAGGATCCTAGCAGGTGGTACACCTGGGATGATCTGGCGCAGGCCTTTACAGGCCACTTCAAGTACAGCCTTGAGATCGTCCCTAACCGTCTCACATTGCTGAAACTTGAGAAGAAGCCCGGGGAAAGCTTTCGAGAATTTGGGTTCCACTGGAGAGAGCAGGCGGCAAGAGTTGATCCTCCGATGAGAGAGGGGGAGATGGTGGACTACTTTCTGCAGACTCTGGAGCCAACTTACTTCGGTTACCTGGTGACGTCAGTCGGCAAATCTTTCAATGAAGTAATAAAAATGGGCGGTATGATCGAAGAGGGACTTAAGTCCAACAAAATCCTGAGCTATTCATCGATTAAAGCAACCACTCAGGCCATCCAGAGCGGCACGGGAGGTGCGCTCGAAAAGAAGAAAAGGGAAGATGTCGCAACAGTCGAGGCAGGCACTTGGTCCAGATCCAGAGGTTCCCCCCCTCACTACCAACCTAGACCCCATCACTCAAATTACCCACACATTCCATACGGCCCTCCACAGCCCTACTACCCACCACAAGAGCCACATTTCTCTGTCCATCAAGCCCAAACTTACACCCAGCCTCCGGCTCGCCCGCAATGGCGTGCGCTGGCTCCCCAGTATATATATCCACCTCCACAAAATACATATCCACCCCCACAAAACACATATCCACCTCCACAAAACACATATCCACCACCAAGGGCCTACAGAAATCCTTCGGGACCAGGCTTCCGTGGGAATCAGACCTTCAGGAAGGAAAATGTGCAGAGGCAGAGAACATTCACTCCGCTGGGAGAAACTTATACTACTTTGTTCCACAAATTGAGGTAGTTAGGCCTATTGAGTCCTATGGAGCCCAAATTGCCAAATCCCCTTCCCAAAAATCTGGACTACTCGGTAAGCTGTGAATATTGTTCGGGGGCTCCCGAGCATGATACTGAGAAGTGTTGGAAGTTGAAGACTGTCGTACAAGATCTCATTGACACAAATAGGATCGAGGTCCAGGAGCCAGAGGCACCTAACATCAATCAGAACCCGTTGTCGGCACACCATGAAGCCCACATGATCGAACTATTGCACGAAGGAGGGAAGCTCAAGAAGCCCTCACAAATGGTAATGACGATCCGTGCCAGTCCGAAAGAAAAGTTGATCAGTGGAAAAGCGGTAGTACAGTCGGAAAGGGTAGAAGACAAGCCAGTGGTGGTGATAGGGAAGAGTTCGTCTGATAATGCCAAGAATCCAGAGCCTGTCAAAGTAACGGTGCAAGGGATATCAAGCAAGCCAATAGCCGTGAAGGGGGCATGCATATGACCAGTTATTATCAGGCCAGTAATGCAGTTGCCGATAATCAGCGAGAAAGTTGTGCCATGGAGTTACAGTCAGGTAATGGTAATGCATAAGGGGAAGGAAGTTGTGGAAGAAATATGTGAGGCACAGGGGTTAACTCGTTCGGGAAGGTATTTTGCCCCCGTAGAGTTAAGAAGGGCTAATCCAGTAGCGACAAAGAATCCAGTTACCGAGGAAGAGGCGGAAGAATTTTTAAAGAAAATGAAGGCGCAAGATTACTCCATTGTGGAGTAGTTGAGGAAGACCCCGGCACAGATCTCATTGTTATCGTTGTTGATCCATTCAGATGAGCATCGCCAGGTATTGATGAAAATTCTGAACGAAGCCCATGTTCCGGATAAGATCTCTATGAATCATCTGGAGAAAATAGCAAACAAGATTTTTGAGGTCAACAGGGTCACTTTTTCAGACGATGAGTTTCCCGTGGAGGGTACAGAACATAATAGAGCCCTTTATTTGACCATGAAGTGCGAAGACTCGAGAGTCACTCGAGTACTTATTGATAATGGGTCCAGTGCCAATATCTGTCCTTTGGCCACATTGAACAGACTGAATGTCGATGGTGACAGGATTCACAAGAACAACATCTATGTTCGAGGGTTTGATGGTGGTGGTACAGACATAGTGGGTGACATCATACTTGAATTAACAATTGGTCCAGTCGAGTTCACCATGGAGTTTCAAGTGTTACACGTGGCAGTGTCATATAATCTTCTGTTGGGGCGACCCTGGATCCACGCCACCAAAGCAGTGCCTTCTACATTACATCAGATGGTCAAATTCGAGTGGGATAGGCAAGGGATCATAGTACATGGGGAAGACAATGCAAGCGCCGTAAGTGATGCCATCGTGCCCTTCATAGAGACTGATGATGATAAGGGACCGTGGGTTTACCAGGTTTTCGATACGGTTTCAGTGGATAAAATTTCTGAAGGTGAGGACCTTCCACTTCCCAGGATCGCAGCTGCGACTGTCATGGTATCCTCGGAGATATTGAAGAACGGGTTTGTGCCAGGAAAAGGTTTAGGGACTGATCTTCAGGGTATTGTTCAGCCGGTTTCTTTGCCCAAAAATCTGGATACCTTTGGGTTGGGGTTCAAGCCTACATCAGCGGATGTGAGATAGGCCCGCAAGTTGAAGAAAAGAGTCTGGGTCCTTCCCAAGCCAATCCCGCGCCTATCCAGATCATTTGTTAGAGCAGGTATCAGAAAGTTGTCGGTTCCGAAAGTTTTCGGACCACTGATTGGGCCAGATGGACTTGAATAAGGGCTTTGAAAGGCTGTTCGCCGATGTCAACATGATAGAAACTGGAGAAGGGTCCAGTAGGTTAGATGTGCAGTTTGTGGGGCCTAGGGCAAATATCAACAATTGGATGGCTACTCCTCTTCCTACCCGGAGGGAGTCTTGGTAGTGGGCTCTGATTTTTCTTTCTTGTCTTTTTGGATTATTCCAGGATTGTAATCCAGTTTTTGTTTTGTATTCGGCAAAGTGTGAAACTTTGTTATCCCGTATTTTAATAAAGTGAAAGCTTTTGTTCTTCTTATTTTGTTTTAACTTGGTTTTCTTCTTTTCTCTTTCTGAACAGTTCTCTTTATATCGGTTCTAATGACATGGTATGCACAACGGATCTTCAACCCAGTCTAAGAATCAATCTGATTCCGGACTAATTGTACAAGAGGTCGATTATGATGATGAATCGGAAAACGGTGAGGATTAAACCTTCGAATAGATAAACAGAGAGTTAAGCCAGTTTGAGGAGAAATCTAAACCCAACTTAAATGACACAGAAGCCATCAATTTAGGGGATGCAGATGATATTAGGGAAACTAAAATAAGCATCCACATTGCACTGAATATCAGGGAAGAACTAATCAAAGCACTTATTGAGTTCAAAGACGTTTTTGCATGGTCGTATGATGACATGCCGGGGTTAAGCACGGATTTAGTGGTTCACAAATTGCCCATTAACCCGGCATGCCCTCCTGTCAAGCAGAAATTGAGGAAGTTCAAAACAGACATGAGTGTGAAGATTAAAGAGGAAGTAACCAAGCAGCTGCAAGTAAAGGTTATTCGGGTCACTCGATATCCTGATTGGTTGGCTAATGTGGTGCCAGTGCCGAAGAAAGATGGGAAGATCAGGGTGTGTGTCGATTGCCGCAATCTAAATAGGGCAAGCCCAAAGGATAACTTTCCATTACCCAACATCCATATATTGATTGATAATTATGCCGGACGTGAGATCGGGTCTTTTGTGGATTGTTATGCTGGTTATCATCAGATTCTGATGGATGAAGAAGATGCGGAAAAGACGGCTTTCATTACGCCGTGGGGGACTTATTGCTACCGGGTAATGCCATTTAGTTTGAAGAATGCTGGGGCAACGTACATGAGAGCAATGACTACTGTGTTTCATGACATGATACACAAAGAGATTGAGGTATACGTGGACGATGTGATCATAAAATCCAAGCATCAGGAAGACCACGTAGCAGACCTAAGGAAGTTTTTCCAAAGACTTTGAAGGTACGATATTAAGCTCAACCCGGTCAAATGTGCATTTAGTGTTCCATCGGGAAAGCTGCTGGGTTTCATCGTCAGTCGGCGAGGCATTGAGTTGGACCCATAAAAGATCAAATTCATCCAAGATTTGCCACCGCCGAAGAACAAGACAGAAGTAATGAGTCTGTTGGGAAGGTTGAATTATATCAGTAGGTTTATTGCTCAACTCACAGCAATTTGTGAACCCATTTTTCGGCTACTGAAGAAAGATGCTACGGTAGAGTGGACGGCAGAATGTCAGGAAGCATTGACCAAATCAAAGGATATTTATCAAATCCAACTGTGTTGGTTCCACCTGAGCCGGGAAGACCATTAATTCTCTATCTAACGGTCCTGGAGAATTCATTTGGCTGCGTACTGGGGCAACACGACCTTAAAGGAAGGAAGGAGCAAGCCATATATTATCTCAGCAAGAAGTTTACAGGCTATGAGGTTAAGTACACTCAACTCGAGAAGACATGTTGCGCCCTAACTTGGGTGGCCCAAAAATTGAAGCATTATCTGTCATCATATACTACTTATCTCATTTCACGCTTGGATCCACTGAAGTATATTTTCCAGAAGCCTATGCCCGCAGGGAGATTGGCAAAATGGCAGATATTACTCACAGAATTCGACATCGTCTATGTGACGAGGACGACTATGAAGGCCCAAACATTGGCTGATCACTTGGCCGAGAATCCTGTTGATGAAGAATACGAGCCCTTGAGGATGTATTTTCCTGATGAAGAAGTGATGCATATAGATGAGTTGGAAATGATCAAGGAACCAGGATGGAAGCTTTTTTTTGATGGAGCCGCAAATGCGAAGGGAGTTGGAATAGGAGCGGTACTTATTTCTGAAATAAGACATCATTATCCTGTTACGGATCAGCTGCGTTTCTATTGTACCAACAACATGGCTGAGTATGAGGCATGCATTTTGGGTCTACGGCTAGCTGCAGACATGGATGTCCAGGACGTCTTGGTCTTGGGAGACTCGGACCTCCTGGTGCATCAGATTCAGGGTGAATGGGAAACAAGGAATTTGAAGCTCATACCATATCGACAATGTTTGCACGATCTGAGCAAGCAATTTCAATTAGTGGAGTTCAGACACATCCTAAGAGTTCATAATAAGATTGCCGATGCTTTGGCCACCTTAGCATCAATGTTGCACCACCCAGATAAAATTCATGTTGACCCCTTGCATATCCAGGTTCGTGATCAGCATGCTTATTACAACATGATAGAGGAAGAAATGGATGGCGAGCCATGGTTTTATGATGTCAAGGAATACCTCAAGATGGGGATATACCCAGAGCAGGCCACCAGAGATCAAAAAAGATCCATTTGGCGATTGGGAAATGGATTTTTCCTTAGTAGAGGAGTGTTGTACAAAAGAACACCAGATTTGGGATTGTTGAGATGTGTAGATGCTAGTAAAGCTACGACAGTTATGACAGAGGTACATGCTGGAGTTTGTGGGCCACATATGAGCGGATATGTATTGGCGAAGAAGATTCTTCGAGCAGAGTACTATTGGCTCACTATGGAGCGTGATTGTATCAGTTTCGTGCGGAAATGCCATCAGTGTCAGATACACGGAGATTTGAATCATTCTCCGCCGACAGAATTGCATACAATGTCAGCACCATGGCCATTTGTTGCCTGGGGCATGGATGTCATTGGACCTATTGAGCCGGCAGCTTCCAACGGTCGTAGGTTCATTCTGGTCACCATCGATTATTTCACTAAGTGGGTTGAAGCTAAGAATTTTAAGTCAGTAACCAAGAAGGCAGTGGTAGATTTTGTTCACTCCCATACCATATGTAGATTTGGAATCCCAAAGGTGATCATCACGGATAATGGTGCTAATCTTAACAGCAATTTGATGAATGAGGTATGTAAAACAGTTTAAGATTACACACCGCAATTCCACCCCATATCGTCCTAAGGTGAATGGAGCAGTTGAGGCAGCCAACAAAAACATAAAAAAGATACTTCGGAAGATGGTAGAAGGTTCGAGGCAATGGCATGAAAAATTACCATTTGCATTGTTGGGTTATCGCACTACTGTTCGTACTTCAGTAGGGGAAACTCCTTATTTGTTGGTATACAGAACTGAAGCAGTAATACCGGCAGAAGTTGAAATTCCATCCCTTCGGATTATCGCTGAGGCTGGGATTGATGACGATGAATGGGTCAAAGCCCAATTGGAGCAGTTGAACTTGATTGATGAAAAGAGATTGGCAGCAGTATGCCATGGCCAATTGTATCAAAGGAGAATGGCAAGATCCTACAACAAGAAGGTGCGCCCCAGAAAATTTGAAGTGGGCAGCAGGTGTTGAAACGAATCCTGCCACATCAGGCCGAAGCAAAAGGCAAGTTCGCCCCGAATTGGCAAGGGCCATTCATTGTAACCAGAGTGTTGTCCAATGGCGCTCTGTGTTTAACAGATATCGAAGGGAAATGCGTCGACATGGCTATCAATTCTGACGCAGTTAAGAGATATTATGTATGATTTCTTTTGATTGTAATTGTTGTTTGTTTGCACTTGGCATGGTTTCGGAAAATGAAATAACGGAGGCAATTTGTTCTTCCATCCAAACACTTCAACCTTTGCTTCCCCTTTTGAGCCTTATTTATTCTTACATACCCCTCTTTTGGAATTAGTAATCAAAATGAGAGAAAAAGAGAAGAGAAAAATAATAAATACAAAAGAAAAGTCACAAGAAAAACAAAGGAATTGGGAACTACGTTTGACCTGATTCCTCTAAGAAGGATACGTAGGCGCCTCACGTCTCGGTCATAGTGTAACATAGTGTAACATAGTGTAACAAAAAAATAAAAAATCCCCGAGCAAGAAACTGGGGCAGAAGTTGTGTTTGTAATTTTGGAAAGAAGGTTTGATTCCAAGAGTTGTAATGTTTTACTCATCAAAATTATTTTGAACCTTTTGATACCCTTTTTTGTTTTAGCCATACACGAAAACCCATATTGATGTCCAAAAAAGACCTCCTGATTAGTATCCGAGAAGTGCCAAGTCATGCAAACGGAAGTCAGGAATAGCACTATGATCCCCAGCAGAGAAGAGGATCATAAGCTGGAAATGAATGGGTAGCCGAAAGAATCCCCAGTAGATAGAGTCATATCGGTAACACTCCAATCCCCAGCTAAAAAAATAAAATAAAATGAGAGAGTCTTATCGGTGAAAACCTCCATAGGCACCATAAGGCGACGGAAGTTGAGAGAAATAAAATGAGAGAGTCTTATCGGTGAAAACCTTCACAGGCACCATAAGGCGATGGGAGTTGAGAGAAATGAGAGAGTCTTATTAGTGAAAACCCCTCGAAGGGCACTATGAGGCGACAAGACAAGATTGGCGGAAAGGATCCGCATTTGGCAAAGAGTTGAGTGCCTATTTATCCCCAGCAAGATGAGTCCGTCCGAAAGATTGATTGATACAAATAGACTGGGTTGATTAATCCGGAATGCACGACATGATCGTTGGGATCGATTATATCATTCAGATAAGTTCTTTTCTTTCCTTTTCCCCAGCATTTGTTCAGAAAGACTTCTTCTTTTCCATCTTTTGAAATCATCACTTTTCATTTCTTTTGTTTTAAGAATTTTTCCTCCAGCAGTTTGTTTTGAGAAAGATTTTTCAGAGCTTACTACCAATTGCCAAAATGATGCAAAGCAAAATGCGAATAGGACAGGCTAAAGATAAGGCGACAAAGAGAAAAGAAGTTTGTCGCAAGACCAAATAATGAATGGGTCTAGATTCCAAGAGGACCAAATTTCCAGGGAAAGTTGGAGAAAAACAGAAAAAACAACAGTTGAAAAGTTATGGATCAAATTCCAAGAGGATCCCCAGCAGATTTGCGAGATGTAGGAACAACTCCGACAGATTATCGACCAAGTTCCGCGATGGTCGGACAACATAGAGCGGGGAAGGAAGAGAAAAGAAAAACCATCCCCTACAGGAATATCATCCCCAGCAAATAATATCATCCCTAGCAAGTTTTGTTATAAAACGCAAAGCATGGAAAGGAAAAAGGGAAAAACCATCCCCAGCAGGAGTGGCACGACCACTCACCACGTTTTAAACTAACAAATTTTTCTTTGATTTGAAGCAGGGAAAGGAAATGTCATTGATAGTGGGAAGACATGGCCACAAAGAAGATTATCAAACTGGGGCAGAAAATTTTCTCTCATTAGGAAAATTTTCTTGAAATCAGATAGCCACTTAAGGAAGATGGAAGATAACACAAGTTTTGAAGAAAGTGGAATCCCTAGCAGTTTAGGGGAGAAGGCAATACAAGTTTTAAAGAAAGCAATCTTGGAAGAAGCAAGATAACCCAAGTTTTAAGGGTAGTGATCTTTGAATCAGTATCATCCCCACCATTGTTAAAAGGAGGAAAGTAACTAGTCTTAAAGAAGGAAGATAATTCCCCAGTAGTGTTATCCCCGGCAGGTTTCAGAGAAGTGAAAACACCAGTTTGAGGGAAGTAATTGCTGAAGAAGTCAGGAGCCTGCCTGTAGAATGGAGGTTGTTTAATTTTAAGTTGGAGTCAGGAGCCTGCCTGGAGAATGGAGGTTGATTTACTTTCAAAGTTACTGTTGGAGTCAGGAGCCCGCTTGGAGAATGGAGGCTGATTTATTTTCAAAGTGGATGATGAAGTCAGGAGCCCTCCTGGAGAATGGAGGCTGATTTACTTTCAAAGTTGTTGTTGGAGTCAGGAGCCCTCCTGGAGAATGGAGGCTGATTTATTTTCAAAGTTGCTGATGAAGTCAGGAGCCCGCCTGGAGAATGGAGGCCGAATTATTTTTAAGTTGTTGTTGGAGTCAGGAGCCCGCCTGGAAAATGGAGGCTGATTTATTTTCAAAGTTGCTGATGAAGTTAGGAGCCCGCTTGGAGAATGGAGGCCCAAATATTTTTAAGTTGTTGTTGGAGTCAGGAGCCCGCCAGGAGAATGGAGGCTGATTTACTTTCAAAGTTGTTGTTGGAGTCAGGAGCCCGCCTAGAGAATGGAGATGTTATCTTTTAAGTCGTAATTAAAGTTAGGAGCCCGCCTGGAGAATGGAAGTTGTTATCTTTTTAAGAAGTTGTTGGAGTCAGGAGCCCGCCTGGAGAATGGAGGCTGTATTATCTTTAAATTGCAGTTGAAGTCAGGAGCCCACCTGGAGAATTGAGGTCGTATCATCTTTAAATTTTAGTTGAAGTCAGGAGCCCGCCTGTATGACAGTGGAATACGTTTCAAGTTTGAAGTCAGGAGCCCGCCTGTAGAACAGAGGAATACATTCAAGTTCAAGTCAGAAGTCAGTAAAGCGGAGGGTTACAACAAAATATCCCCAGCATAAATCCCACTTCAGAAATCAGGAGGAAGACTATAAGTCAAGTCAACGAAGGAAACAGCGGAGGAAACCCAAGCCAACAAGAAAGCAAGGCAACAAGAGCAAGTTTGAAGATAGATAAGATTTTGCAAGCCCTAGTTTAGTCTAGATTCTTATTTTCTTTTAGCACGGTATAATAAGGAGGTCGGTAAGCATTAGCAGCAGCATGCAACATCAGTAGCAGCAAAATTACAGTCCCATGGTAGTCCCAGCTACCAAAACTTTCCGAACTACATTCACCTGATTCTTTTTTAGCCAAGGATATGTAGGAAACCTTTGAAGCAGATGTTCGGTCAAATCTTTCAAAAATGCTTCACACGGAGTAGCCAAACGGGCAAAAAATCGCTCATATCCGCTCACTTTATCTTTGCACGAAAACTCTTCGTGTTTCCGAACAAAGAGGGGCAGCTGTGAGCACGTGATTTTTGCCTTACGAGAACTACTCCCAGAAATTCAAAATAAAATAGTTTTGTGTTGTTTGTGATTTATTTGTAATTGCCTGTGCATGTTTGTTTTTACTTTAATTAAGAAAAAATATAAAATATGTGTTGCATGTGTAGTTAGGGTTCAATTTCACATTAGGAATTGATTAAACAATAATAGTTTTACGAAAAATGAAAAATTGAAAAATAACGTACTTCGCATTTTAAGTGTTTAATGTCAAAGTGGGTGATTATCTTTGTATTTAATCTTGTGTGATAATTATTATTAAGGGTTAATTAGTATTTTGAGTTAATTTTGGCTTTACAATTTATTTGACAAATTTTTGGTAATTAGGAATTAAAAAGAAAATAGAAGAAAAAGAAGAAACAAGAGAAGAAAATCGTACTGGGCCAATTTTAAAAGAAAGTTCAGGCCCAGTCCAAGTACCCTTTTACCCTGTCTAATCCAACCAGCCTTGGAGACGGGTGGAACAACGCCGTTCAGGCATGAAGAATCTGGGCCGTTGATCTCACTCGATCGAATGGTCCAGTCCATCTCCAGATATATCCAAACAACGTCGCATATAGCCAATAGATCCAGGCCATTCATTTCATTTGATCCAACGCCTCAGAACAATCCCCACAACCCGACCCATTGGCCTCCGGATCGACCCAGTCCCCCAACAAAACCAAACGACACTGTTTCCTATAGGGGGATTGATCGAAGCCATTGATCTCACTTAATCGAACGGCTTGGATCAAATCCCACCCCCTATATATTCCCAACCCAAACCATACCCCGCCCCCCCCAACCAAGCCCCCCTCTCATTCTCTCCCAAGCCTCGTCTCTTTCAGAGACGAGGAACCCTAATAGCTGCCACCCCATCCCTTCACCGTAAACCCGGCGGCGCCGGCTCCAATGGTCGTGAAAATAACACCCTGGACCTCCTAACCACCCTCAACACGATTCCATACTCCATTAACCTCGAATCATACTACAGCTTCTCGAATCTTCGATCGAAGACCCCCGTCCCAAACCCTAGCTTGTCCACTTAACCCCAAAATCACACCCAATAATCCCCTTGACCTCCTCGTCGCTAATCCTTAACCAGATTGGCTCGAATCCGAGTAAAACTCGTCGAATGGCGGATCTAGGGTTCGACAGTTCGAGACTGTTTCGAAGCTGTCAGGGTCGAACGGGTTCTGGTTAGTATTATAAGCCTATTTCTGATGAAATAGACGTATAATACTAACTGGAACTCAAGTTCGAAAGGGCATATTGGTGAGATCCGAGAAAAGAACAGTGAGTTCTTCTTAGCTTCTTCTTTTCCTTTTTTCTATGTGTTTGTTTGTCTGTGTAATTAGTCGCTTCTTTAGGTTTTCAGTTTAAGTTAATCCAGTATATATTCTGCTTCTTTTTTCTGATTCTGGTTTGATTAAATATTCCAAAGTTTGTTCGAGTAGTTCAATCAATTCTTCGTTTGCCTAAATTAGGTTCATTGTAATTCGTCTTTTGTCCGTTATTTTCTCTCTTCTCCATCAGACCATTTTTTTCTTGGTCCAATTTATGTTCTGTCGATTAATAACATAGGTTATAAATAGTTTCGTCGATTAATTCGTTCTTGTTTGTAGACCAGTAAGTTCGTCAAATGGTTTAATGTCACGTGTTGTATGTGTTGATTTGTAGATACTTAGCTTCAGGGCTCAGTGTCATTATACTGACAGTGATCCAACATTTTGGATAGGTTTAACTTAGAATTGTGTTA
Source organism: Nicotiana tabacum (assembly GCF_000715075.1). Taxonomy (NCBI): domain Eukaryota; kingdom Viridiplantae; phylum Streptophyta; class Magnoliopsida; order Solanales; family Solanaceae; genus Nicotiana; species Nicotiana tabacum. Next base: position 16,626,514 of record NC_134085.1, read on the forward strand.
GCTTAATCCCCATATCAAGTTTCAGCTTCAATGATGTTGTTGGGTTCTGTGTGATGTTAATATGATTTTGATTCAAATTTAGTCCCTTTGTTCCAATTAGAATTCAGCTTTAGTTATTCAGTTGTTAGTTAATTGATTAAGTTTGAATAGATTATAGCTGAAAGATGTAGTACAGATTAAAGGGGGTTAAGGTAGGACACTAATCACTGGGCATCGGGGGTAATTTAGGATCCAAAACTTGAAAAAGTTTTGTGGTTTGTCAGTGGGTACCAATATACCATTAAACTAATTCAAATTGGCTGATGGAAAATGGGAATGATGGTTTGGATTAAGTCAGAAGTAACATGGGTCAAGGGGAATTGATTTAAATATAGTATGCCCATACCAATTGAATTAGATAATGGCAAGGAACATATAATAGTGGGGAATGCACTTGCTGATTTTAGGGACTGAAATAGGCATTAATGATTAAAGTAAAAGCACTAGGGTAATGGGGGTAATTAAAGAATGGAAAAGATAAGTTTTTAGTGGGTTGAGCACTAATGGGATGCCTATTAAAAGAGCTATAAATCAGTCCTTGGGGGGAAAGAAAAGGGGTTCAGTATTTTGAGAGTAAAAGAACTAAAGAAATTTGCTTCCCTTGACTGTTGAAAAATCAGTATTTGTTTCCGCTACTGTTTCAGTGATAGCTGTTGGTACCTGCTGTTTGGTATTTGCAGTGGCTGTTTGCTGTTCTGTTGTATTGTATTGCTACTGCTGCTGCTGATCCTCTTCTTCCTCTTCTTGTATTGTCAATACCAGGTACACATTTGTATATCCTTGGCTATTGGAATGAAATGAAGCATGATCCGAGTCTCTGTGATGCCGGATTGTTGATAGCTACTGCCTAGTCGTTATTTCTGATGGTTTTGAGTTGTATTGGATAGGGATTTGCTTAGTTAGAATTATCTTCAGTTAATGTAAATTGTTGCCTGAAAATTGAACTGATAAACCCTATGCCTAGGTTGTTCACGTGGTTGTTAGTTGAGTGTTAGTGTATTTATATTCCTGTGCGTGATGGAAACAGTGAACTATTAGTTGGATATTTGCCCTTTGGCCATGCTATAGTATAATCTCAATTGACATAGTTTATTTTTTTTGAAAAACAGAATTGAAGTAGAATAGGGAAGTAGATTTAGAGTACTGGAAATATCTAATGAATGTTAGAGCTTGAGCTGTTAGTTGTCAACTTAATTTCTCATGTATATCGATCCGAATCAACTTCAATTTACTGCGGTTTACTTCAGTCTACCATACACGCCTAAGTTTGCATTTAGTAGAATTGAACAACTTGAATGGAATTCAATTGAACAGTATCTTCTCGTTTGGTATAACCGCTGAAATTGCTAAGTTGTTGGAGCAAATAATAAAAGCTGGGCCATTATACGCATGTAATTAATTATGACTTTTCTTTATCTTTAGAGACAAAAATAAATAGAGAATCATAGTCGCTTTAGGATATCCTTAAAATAGACGAGACGAGCCTCGCGAAATAAAAACGCAAATTGCGGGGCCCTCAATAGATGGTTATTTTAATTGCGTAAATTTCGAGACAGGCCGTTTAACGAATTTCACGGCCTTCTCAAAATAATAATGTGTTAGCATCTTTAGGCGGGTTTTTAATAATATCTCCCTAAACTCGGGTGCACATTTATGTGACTCAAATCCAAATCTCAACGAAGTTAGAACGTGTCAAAAACTGCGGGTACATTTATGTGACGCAGTTCGAGATGCATTTTCACGACGTTGCAATTCTCTTTTAGAATAATAAATAATAAAAGCGGTTAAAAGTTGAAATTTGCTCACAGGTTCATAATTGTTAAAATCACATAATTTAAGCCAGATATAGCAGTTGAGCGACCGTGGTAGAACTACGGTACTCGGGAATGCCTAACACCTTCTCTCGAGTTAACAGAATTCCTTATCCGGATTTCTGGTTCGCAGACTGTAATACAGAGTCATTCTTTTCCTTGATCCGGGATTAAATCGGTGACTTGGGACACAACAAATCTCCCAAGTGGCGACTCTGATCTTTTAATAATAAATCCCGTTTCGATTGTCCTTTAATTGGAAAAACTCCTCTGCGCCCCTGCGTGCACGGATGAAAAAGGAGGTGTGACAGGTAGTATGAATCGTGAGCTTCTAAGACTTGAAATTTATAAAGATGGTACAAATAATTACACGATCTGTTTAAAAAATACATAAATAGATTAGCAAAATCTAAAACTACCAAGGACAAGTGGCAGCCATATCCCGAATGCATGAACATCTTACGAGTCAGCTCCCGAATCACCAGGAGCTCCGCTCTAAGAGAAAAATTTGAACGCAAGGTGCAGAAGTGTAATATGAGTACAACCGACCCCATGTACCCAGTAAGTATCTTGTCTAATCTCGTTGAAGTAGTGACGAGGATTTTTAGTTTAAAGATGCTTACTGTTATAATATGTACATTAGACTAACAGTATAGACAGTTCAAGAACATAATAGATAAGAGTACCATAAACAATTATGCGAGACAGTAAACGATTACTAGGAGAAATCATAGTAGAAAATTCATAATCTTTCCTGGTGTGAGAAGTATATCCAAGATATCAAATCAAATGGCTCGGTAACACCCTTCGTTCTTTTATCTCTTCCTCACCATATACAAATAATTATGTGTCAAATCAATTAGCACGGCAACACCCTTCGTGCGTTCATCTCATCCTTACCAAATGTGCATACAGTAACCAACCAGGTAGAATAATTTCTAACAATAATGTCCACCAAGTAGAGAGTACCTAGAAAGTAACAATTAAGAAGCCGGAAGCATATAGAATAGAAATAGACGAGATAGAGGGCACAAAAGTGATAGCAAGTATAGTAGAACATAGATTTCACTAACTAACATGGTATAAAGTTTAGATGTAAATATAACTAACAAGAAGGAAAAACATGATCTTTATAAGCTAATAGGTAGTGGCATGGATGACTAACATGGTAGAAGGCTTGTATTAAAGTGTAACAAAATAGATACGACATGGATATAGATATAACAACAGTAAGTATACATGGTATTTGCAAGTTAAGCAGGTAGAAGGCAGGGGCAACACAACAGCAATTGAGGTAAAGAATATAGACAGAACAATAACGGCAAGTCATATAAGAACCATAAGTACGACAATAACAACTCAAGGTAAAGAAATTAACGTAAATACGAGGTAAAGATATCATAACAAAATGCATGCCCCTCGTCCTCGCTTGCACGAAAACACCCTTCGTGCCATGAACTCGTGATAATATAAAAGCATGATAATATAAATGAAATGGCACGGCATCACCCTTCATGCTTTTACTCTCAAATGAAATGGCACGGCATCACCCTTCGTGCTTTTACTCTCAAATAATATTGCATGGTATCACCCTTTGTGTTTTTACTCTCAAATAATATGGCACGGCATCACCCTTCGTGCTTTACTCTCAAATAATATGGCACGACATCACCCTTCGTGCTTTACTCTCAAATGATATGGCACGACATTACCCTTCGTGCTTTACACTCTCCCTCACATGATAATGTATATACAATGGCACGGCATCTCCCTTCGTGCTTTACACTCTTCCTTATCAAGCATATGTATATCAATGACAAATAAGGTAGGAAGCATAAATACATCAAGTAGAATTTTTAAATGAATATTCCAAATGAAACCCCAATCACAATGACGAGCAATTATGCATGTGCCAAGGTTCATGAATATGTGTAATAATGTATAAACACTCCATCGGCCATAGTAATATAATAATGACGAGCATATATGCATGTGCCAGGGTTCAACTATTTGTCTAGTCGCAGATGTCACATTTACGACTTGGGGTTCGCAAATGCGAAGAACCACTTGTAATTGCGAAGTCTTCCCATTTTTGTTGTCATCGCAATTGCGAACAATGTACCCTCCGCAAATACAACCAAAATGATCGCAAATGCAAAGAAGCTCTCCATAGGTGCACTTCGCAAATGTGAATAATGGGTTCGCAAATGCGAACCCATCAATCTTGGCAATGTTTCGCAAATGCGAACTCGGACATTGCAATTGCGAGTATTGTGGCCTGCACTAGAAACAGCTACACCAGCTATTTTTTCTAACTCCAGAACCACTCCGAAGCTTAACCGAAACTCACCCGAGCCCTCAGGGTTCTAAACCAAACATGAACACAAGTCCAAAAATATGACATGAACTCGCTCGCGCGATCAAAAACATCCAAATAACCTCTAAAAGCACTAATCGAACGCCAAAACATATGAAACTTCAAGAACTCCTAGAAAAGAAACCAAGAGTATGAGCAATATCGAATCAACTCCAAATAGCGCCAAATTTTGCAGGCAAGTTCCATATGATAAAATGAAAACCTACTCGAGGCTTCAAACTACGAATAACAACCTCGAAATGACGAATCGTACCACAAGTCAAGATCAATGAACTTTGAAACCTTAAACTTCTACAACCGATGCCGAAACCTATTAAACCACGTCCGATTGACCTCAAATTTTGCGCACAAGTCACATTTGACATTGCGGACCTACTCCAACTTTCAAATTTTGAATCCGACTCCGATATCAAAAAGTCCACTCCCGATCAAACTTTCCAAAAATTCAACTTTCGTCATTTCAAGTCTAATTCAATTATGGACCTCCAAATCACAATCCGGACGTGCTCCTAAGTCCAAAATTACCCAATGGAGCTAACAAAATTGACGAAACTCCATTCCGAGGTCAAATTCTAAAAAGTCAAACTTGGTCAACTTTTCCAACTTAGAGCTTAAATCTTGAAGTTCATTCTTGCAAATCGATTCTGAATAACTTGAAAACTAAAACCGATGATTCACGCAAGTCATAATACATCATGCGGAGATACTTGTGCCCTCAAACTACCGAACGAAGTACAAACACTTAAAATGACTAGTCGGGTCGTCACAAGAGGGAACCAAGAGAGCTGAGTACATTGTCACGTATTCAATAAATGTCATAAATAACTTAAATTCTTGTGACAAGACTTTACAGAATAATGCAATGAATATTTAATATAAAATGAAAAAAAGTTATAGCAATCATGTTCCTTATCATTGTAAATGAAAAGACATGTAAAATGTAAACCATGAGATAAACTTTTAGATATTTATATCAATCCATGATTTTAATAAAAATCATATAAAACTATTTCAATTGCATTAAGTCATTGAAATCACTTTTCGCTACTTAGACCTAAACATAAGAAATTTCTCTTTTACTTTTTACTGTGATTAATCTAGCAACAAATCTTACTTGTAGTAGCAGCTTTCCATAGTGTAAACATATTACATTAAGCAATAATTATTTGCCCTCATAATAGAGGACTTTATCCCAAATATCTCTACGTAGCCTTGAAATGTGTCCCTATACCGATATATGTAGTTCCATGGTAACGAACTTAATATTCGAACCAACCTCGGTCCTCTTCACTAGTAATTCTCAAAATATTTGACATATCAAAAATAGATTCATATCCTACTAGCCTCAAAGGATTTATTTTATCAAATCATAATGTTTATAGTCAATCTAAACTATTTGAATAAAATCATATGAATAACTTTTTTTATACGTTAACGCTTTTAGTATTTCAACACCAATCTTTTACAGATACAACAGTTTTTTTTAATTTGTAAAAGATAACCCAGGTCACTTCACGAATTTATCACCATTTGTTTTAAAAGTAGGCGTAGGCATATGAAATATATCAATTCCAACATTGTTTTCCCAAAGAGATGTATGGGTCACAATTAGGTCTAGTTAAGTGAATGCAGAAGGACGAGCTGAGGCCGAGGTCGAAACCAAGCACGATCCAGTGGCGAGGAGTCGCTTAGAGAGAGGGACCAGTGTCGAGGTCGAGTAGAGAACAAACAGCTGCAACTGTTAGAATATTCCTAGGATTGTGAATAGGAATATTCCATTGAATATTCCCCCAAATTGTACTTTTTTAGGGTTTTCTAGGAATATCCCTTATAAATAGAAGGAGAGAGGAAACAAAAGGTCTCTTGGTACTTTTATGAGAGAACATCTTGTAAAGGGTTGACTATCAAGAATATACAAAAAGCTTGTCTTGTCTCCTCTATTTGATTCCATTACAAAACATTCCTCCTGTATTCACAAGATTCAAGAACACTTTGTTCATTTCCATAGTCTGCTATCACACGCTATAGTCAGAAGAATGAATCATCCATCTTATTCAACATTTGGGTGACAAATTCCTTCTTATTACCTTTAATACCATTTGTCACATTTATTGCATGCTTTCATTCTCCCATTTATTGATAGACATTAAGCATTAACTTGACATTGGTTAACCTGAACACGGTCCCGTACCACCAAAGTTGTTAAACTTCAGATTTGGGATTTATTTCTTTTAACTTAGATTCACCCTTTATCTATTTATTAAATTGGTTTAACAAAAACGGCTTAAAACGCTTTGGTCGAACAATTTGGCGCAGTCTGTGGGGACTTCCTAGTTAAAATGTTTAGTTTCTTCTAGATCTAAAAAAATCAACAAAAACCCCTTTCTTTCTTATTTTCACAAGCTAACAATGGCAAGAAAAGGAGAGGAAAGATTGAAAGCAGTGATGGATGTCACTACTAACCTCCTAGGCACCATCAACGATGTGGACAGGGAAGAGGAGGAGAATGTGACACCGAGCGCCTCACCCAGGCAAAGTGACTCACCTCCTCCTCATGGGAGTGTAACCGCTTCACATGAGAAGGTAGCCTCTATGTCCACAACAGATGAAGCGCCACCCGTAGTGAAAGAGTTATTGGAGGTGTGGCTGACAAGTACCCTAAGCAGTATACTCGACAAGACCACTCAAGGGGCAAGCAGGAATACCGCACAAGTTGACACCCCAATAACCGTCAACGAGCAACACGCTCCTCCCCCAACAGGTAACACTCACACAGTTGTTGATGTAGGTAATGATGCCCTCGTAGCTATTCTGAAGAAAATAAAAGAAATAGAGAATGAGAATAAAGCGCTCCACGACAAAATGAGGGAGAACCAAGAAAGGGTTGATAAGATACCAGGCGCCTCAAAACTCCTGCCAAAAATGGGAATTCGGTCGGTTCGTGGAACAGCCATACAGCGAGGAGGCATCCCCACATGCCATACCCAAAACCTTTAAAATGCCATCATATCTGAAAATATATGACGGCACAACAGACCCTGAAGACCATATCATTCATTACATCAAGACGGTAAAAGGCAACAACCACTCAAAAGAGCAGGTACCGTTGGTGCTGCTGAAGAAGTTTGCCGAAACCCTAACAGGAGGAGCCTCAACATGGTACTCACAATTACTAGCACATTCTATAATGACGTTCAAGGAAATGGCCGACAAGTCCGTCATCGCCTATGTCGGGGCCAAGAAAGCAGAAGACAGAGTGAATGACATATTCGCCATCAAACAATCGCCTGGCGAAGGACTCAGGGACTTCCGAGCCCGGTTCAACAGAGTAAGAATGAGCCTGCCAAACATGTCAAAGGGGATGGCGGTAGCGGCCTTTCAAAATGGGTTAAACAGGAATGGGTCGAGGGCGACTAGAAAACTATTAAGCAGACTCATAAAATACCCTCCCACCACATCGGAAGAAATTCACAATGCTTACTATTCCGAGGTGAGAGCAGACGAAGACGACCTCAATGGTCTAACCTAATGGCTAATGATAGTCCAAATGGAATCAAGGAAAGATCGACGGAATGATAGCTGAAGAGATCACGCAGGTCCGCGCCTCAATTGGAAAATGCACCAACCGTACATTAGAGCGACCATCCCACTACCTCCCTACCAAGAAGAAGGGGTGTCCAGGCCACAAATGGGAACTCACCGAAATGAAAGAGGTATTCCTCCACTTTTATCTGCTCACAATTTTTGTATTTCTCCTTCAGAAATAGTTTACGCCCTAGAGAAGCTCGGTCCTAAGGTGAAATGGCCACAAAAGATGAAGTTGGACCCAAATTCCAGAAAGTCGAATGCCCTCTACGAGTTCCATCAAGAACGAGGCTACAAGATCGAGGATTGCATAGCCTTATGACAAGAAGCAGTGAACATGCTCCACCAAGGACATTTAAAGGAGCTGATGAGCGACCGAGGGAGAGCTAATTTCGCCCGTGGATGAGAACCATATCAAGGCCCCCCAAAGCCACCCTCCCCCGCCCGCACTATCCAAATGATCATCGGCGGAGGCGACGAAGCAACAATCAACGATGTGAAGTTCACCACCACACACAAATTGAAGCGGTCAATCACCCATGAACAGTATGATGACCTCAAAGACAATGTCATCTTTGATAAGTCAAATACACACGGTTCGACCTTTCCTCATTTCGACGCTCTTGTTATTACTTTACAAATTTCAGATACCAAACAAAAAAGAATCATGGTAGACGACAGGAGCGACGCGTGTATTATCCACCCTAGAGTTCTCACACAAATGAGACTCGAGGATAATATAGTACCATGCTGCATAACACTAATAGGTTTTAACAATGCAGTTGAACGAACCTCCGGAGAGATAACATTGCCCGTTCTGGCCAGGGGAGTCACCCTGGAAATAACATTCCATGTCATGAACCAAGACACAACCTACAATGCCATTATAGGGCGACCTTGGATACACGTCATGAGGGTCATTCTGTCTAGTTTATATTAGGTCATCAAGTTCCCTATCACATGGGGATATTCAGCATTCGTTGTGAATAGCGAATAGCTCAAGAATGCTACTGCATCGCCCAAGACTGCACATACACTCAACAATTAATAAGGGAAGACTCAGCAGTATAGCAATTACCAACATCGGGGCTCGAGTCTGACGAGAAAAGAGACGTCGTCAAAGACCCCGACATCGTGGAAGCCACAAGGTCAACAATGGAAGTCCTCAATCCCATCCAGCTGGACAAAAGCGACCACAACAGAAAAGCCTACACGGCCACAAACTCACAGAACCAGGTAAATTCCATAAATTTTTTATTGACAACGCCGATCTGTTTGCTTTCTCCCATGCAGACATGCTAGGTATCCTGAAATACATTGCAACACACAAGCTTAATGTTGATCCACTCTACCCGCCAGTACGACAAACCAGAAGAAAGTTCAATGTTGTAATCAACGATGCCGTCCGCGAAGACGTAGAAAAATTGCTCATCAACGGTTCCATTCAAGAGTCAAAGTACTCCCAATGGGTCGCCAATGCGGTCATGGTAAAAAAGAAAAAAGGGAAATAGCGCATGTGCGTAGACTTCATGGACCTAAACAAAGCCTACCTGAAAAACTCTTTCCCGTTGCCTCACATCTATCAGCTCATCGACGCTACAGCTGGGCATGAGTTATTAAGCTTCTTGGATGCCTACTCAGGCTACAACCAAATCCTCATAGAGGAGGAGGACCAGGAAAAGACCAACTTCATCATCCACCGAGGGACGTACTACTACAGAGTCATGCCGCTTGGGTTAAAAAATACAGGGGCGACCTATCAAAGGCTGGTCACTAACATGTTCAAAAAGCAACTTGGCAAAATAATGGAAGTCTATATAGACAACATTTTGGTCAAATCAAAAAGAAAAGAGGACCGCATAGACCACATGAGGGAAGCCTTCGACATACTTAGGCGATACAACATGAAGCTGAACCCCGAAAAGTGTGCTTTCAGCGTGACCTCGGGAAAGTTCCTCAGCTTTTTGGTGTCGTAGATAGGCATCGAGGTCAACTCCGACCAAATCAAGGCTATAGAGGGAATACCTGAAATTTTGACCAATAAGAAACAGGTGCAGAAGTTGACCGATCGTATAGCCACCATGTCAAGGTTAATCTCACGATCCTCTAACAGATGCCACAAATTCTTCAACATACTAAAAAAGGACAATGGACTCTAGTAGAATTCTGAATGCATCAATGCCCTAAGAGAATTAAAGGCATACTTGTCCTCGCCCCCATTACTCGCCAAGGCAGAACCTGGCAAACGTCTCTTAATCTACTTGGCCGTATCTGACACCGCAGTATGAGTAGTCTTGGTCCGTGAAAACAAAGGTACACAATTTCCAATATATTACATTAGTAAAACCCTGGTCGATGCTGAAACAAGGTATCCTCACCTCGAAAAACTGGCCCTGGCATTAGTCGTAGCTTCACGAAACCTTAGACCCTATTTTCAGTACCACCCCATCTCGGTGGTCACGACCTTCCCCCTAAGAAGCATCCTACCTAAACCCAAATTGTTGGGTAGACTGGCAAAGTGGTCCATCAAATTAAGCGACAAAAAGTGATAAAATCGCAAGTACTCTCCAACTTCGTTGCCAAAATAATGCCTGAGGCCGAGCAGGAATCCTCCCGTACCTCCCCAAGTTATCCAATATATGGGTCATGTACACTAATAGGGCTTCCAACAAGCAAAGTCATCCGCCAGCCCATATGGTGTCCCGGCATGACTAACAATGAGGCCGAGTATGAGGTCGTAATTGCAGGACTGAAAATAGCTCTCAAGTATGGAGCACGGCGAGTCATCCTCCGATGTGACTCACAACTCGTCGTCAACCAAGTCACACGGACTTTCCAAATCAAAGAACAGAGGCTACAAAATATCAGGCAGAAATTCATAAGCTACTGCCCGAGTTCGACGAGTGCCAACTCGACCAGATACCTCAAGCACAAAACATCAAAGCAAACGGCCTTGCCAAATTAGCAGCAGCCACCAAGAACATAAGCAGAAAAGAAAACGTGGCCACCATCCTCCGTTCATCGATAGACCAAATTGAGGTACGTACTATAAACTTGTCTTGGGACTGGTGCAACCGTATTATGTCATATTTGCAGGACGGAGTGTTCCCACCCGACAAAAAAGAAGACAAGAAGCTTTGAATGCAGGTGGCCCAATACAACATCATCAACCATGACCTGTATAAAAGATTGTTTGGCAGTCCCTTGGCGAAGTGCCTACGACCAAACCAAACTAGGAGCGTCCTCAAAGAAGTACACGAAGGCCACTGTGGAGTCCACACTAGTAATCGAGCCCTTATTAGATGCCTCATACGGGCAGGCTATTACTGGCCCACCATGAAAAAGGAAGCCGCCGACTTCATTAGAAAGTGCGAACAATGCCAAAAATACGCTCCACTGATCCACCAGGCGGGCGAGCACCTCTACTCGATCACATCGCCTTGGCCATTCATCAAATGGGGGATGGACATTGTTGGACCCCTTCCAGCAGGACGAGGTAATGTACGATTTCTTTTGGTTTTAACTGAAAATTTTTCAAATGGTTAGAAGTAGGTGCATTCGCCAAAATATGTAAATAGGAAGTTATCACATTCATATGGAGGAACATCATATGCCGCTTCGGAATCCCTAAAGAAATCAGTTGTGACAATGGACCCCAATTTACCGAAAAAAAGACCGCCAAATTCTTGGAGAAATGGCACATCAAGCGAATACTCTCCACTCCATATCATCCCACAAGTAACGGTTAGGCGGAGTCCTCCAATAAAACAATACCGAACATTATGAAGAAGAAGCTTGAGGACGCCAAGGGACTGTGGCTGGAACTGCTACCGAAAATGTTGTGGGCATACCATACCAAGCCAAAAACAAGCATAGGATAAATGCCATATTCACTAGTCTATGGGACTGACGCAGTGATACCAGCCGAAGTCGGGGAGCTAAGTTTGAGATACTCCAACGAGAGTGGACCAAGTAACAATGAAAGCAGAAAGCAAGACCTCGACGAAATAGATGAGTTAAGAGACATGGCCTACGTAAGAATGATAGCTCAAAAATAGCAAGCAGAACGGTACTACAACAAAAAATCCAAAGTCAGACCACTCAAGGTAGGGGACTATGTACTCAAAGCCAAAACACAAGAAAGCAAAGACCCACAGGAAGGCAAACTGGGAACCAATTGGGACGGACCATACAAAATCATGGAAACAGCAAACAAAGGGTCATTCCAACTAGAAACAATAGAGGGAAAACTACTACCAAACAATTGGAACATCGCCCACCTCAAATACTTCAACTTTTAAAGACGGATGTCCTCCAAGTCATACTCTTTTTTCCTTACCCGAGTTTTGTCCCAATTGGGTTTTCTCGGGGAGATTTTTAATGAGGCGATGATGAAGGCGTCTCGAAGTTTAGGTATTAAGTTCATCGCCCCGCCTATCGACTACTTCTCTAGGTCGAGCGATGAAAGGACTAGATAGACTGGGACTCCTCAAATGTATGTATGGACCGAACAGAAATATAATTCTCCAATGATTAAACAAAGTAGCATATGACATTCTTACACAACTCCGCCAAATTTACACATCATGCCAACGCAAAGGAAATGCACATTCGATTTTACTCGAATTATTTTTGACGTCTACTTTTGACTTCGCTCGAATTAACTTACATTTAACCTCATTCGAATCAATCTACATTCGACCTCACTCGAATTAACTTACATTCGACCTGATTCGAATCGATCTACATTTGACCTTGCTCGAATCGATCTAAATGCGACCTCGCTCGAATCAATCTACATTCAACCTCATTTGAATCAATCTACATTCAACCTTGTTCGAATCCATCTATATTCAACCTCATTCAAATTTATCTACATTCGACCTTATTCAAATCGATCTACATTCTACCTTGTTCGAATCAATCTACATTCGACCTCATTTGAATCAATCTACACTTGACCTCGCTTGAATTAACTTACATTCTACCTCGTTAGAATCAATCTACATTCGACCTTGTTTGAATCGATCTACATTCGACCTCATTCGAATCAACTTACGACTGACCGAAAGTCAGGGACTTTATCACAAAAGAATGCTCAAAGGAAAGAAAAAATAAATAAGAGCCGGAAATACACAGCAAAAGACAACTATTCCATTTTAATCATTCCATTCCAATACATTTTACAAAGGGCTTGAAAGACACCCCAACAAAAAAATAGCAAAACACAAAAAAGAAAAAACCAAGTACAAAGACTTCATACCGCATCATCCCCCTATCACCGACGTCATTGATATACTCATCGTCGTACCAAGGGTAGGAGGCAAGACCATATAAGGCGTCTTCATCATCATCCCCATCAGGCATACCAGGATCATAACCACAGGCGTCACGAGCTGCACGTGCCTTGACACGAACATCCTCAAATTCTGCCTCGGAAATCTTTCTAACAGTCTTTAGAGACCTGTATATGTCAAGTTAGGCCTCAGCATGAACCCACATTTCATACAACTCACGTGACACACCGGGAGAGGAAGAACTATAAGAAGTAGATGGTTGGGCCTGCTATTGCTCCTTCTCGGTTCTTAGGGAAATAACTTGCTCATTCAGCTCAGACAGCTCTGCCTCTAAACCCCTAATCCACTCCTCAAACCTTTCCTCCTTGAGCGCCGAAGTTTCCACCTTAGTAGCTCGCTCAAACACGGAGGGTGCCCCTAGGGCTTTCGCCTCCGCCACAGCGGCCATTCTGGCTTTCTCAGCTCGGCCCAATGCTTCAACCCTGGTACTCAACTCACCCCTCAAGTTGAAGGCCCTTATTTCACTCTACTCGAGCTCGACCTTTAAAGACGCCACCTACGCCTGAAGATCAGTATTCCCGGCCATCACTCCCTTGCTCACCTCGAGCTCATCCTCCTTAGCCCTCAGTGCCCCCTCAAGCACGCTGCATCTGCCGATGGCCCTCATACGTTCCTCGTACTTCTCCCTAGACTCCTCATCCTTCTGTTTGAGCCCATCACAGGGCGTCTGAAATTGGCTATATTGGCTAAGTAAGTCGACTATCATTCGGTGCTTAGAACGGTACTCTCTGTACTTGGATACCATCTTATTTAAGAGGGTCGTCCTACGCTTTGCCCCAATCACGCTCAATCTCCATGATGAGGGTCTAACACGCAAAGGAAGACAGGTCAGCGGAAGTAAATTACACATACGAAATGAACTAACCTAACATGGGAAAAGCAAACATACTCACAAGGCCATGCCAAATATACCCAATGACAGATCTGCATCCTTCAACATTTGTAGTGTCCTGTTCTCAGAATCCGCGTATAGGGGAGCGCAGGCCGACATCGCCCGTTAAAGAGGTCATAATCTATGGGGATGACTATGTGCCAATCAGACCCCTCTGTCCTTATCTCCACTCGGGTGAACCTTTGCTCAAAAGCCCGTACCTCCTTAGGGTCGACATTGGAGCCCGACCCATCATCTTCTACGAGGACGATTTTATCCCTTCTGTCCTCTGATGATGAGCCCACCCCAGTTATTCGTGTAGGTTCCTCTTTGTCGTAGGGCCCTTCAACCTCTGACGGCCTTTCCTCCATGACGATAGCCGGGGTGGGAGCAGCCTCAATGCACAGTAAGGGTGCCACCTCAACATCCAAAACAATGGCCTTTACAACTCGGTATCAGTAGCACCGACCCTTCCAGTCTCCACCCTCCGCCTTTTCCTCGGTACCACCTCCTCCTCGTCATGAGACGGCTCGTCAATTAGGTGCAAGACGCGATTATCGGAGGTCTAATCCAACGTAAAGGCTGCCTATAGAGCGAAATCGCCCAACGGCGGAGCTAGAGTTTGACCCTCTCATATAGACTTAGCCAGTACAAATTGCATTCCAGCTGAAGCGACTGCTTGGCGGAATGCAGGCACCGAAGCCTTTGCCTTCTTGAAAGCTCGCCGACCTGGCGTAAAAAGAAAATCATGTTACAAAAATGATGACAAGATGGTGGTACGCTATAACGAAAATGAAAGGGTCGTGGAAATGAGAATCAGACTCACTAGTCGAAGGATTGGGACCGAACCGTTTGTTAAAGGATGCCCAGTCGCGAATTTCCACAGTATAAAGTAAGACATGAGTTACCTAGTCTTCGATATCAAGAACCAAGGAAGGTGGACGCCTACCAATTGAAAGTAGAAAGACATGAGCTAGTCGGAAACAAAAAGAGGGAGGATAAACAAAATATATGACAGACAGTAAAAGACCCATACAGTTGAAGTTCCACTGCTCGGGGAAACCGACTGGGTCCGCCACTACGTGTTCGGTCCTGTCAAAGAAGTAATTGCACCAGAAACGGCAGTTTACCTTGCCATCCATCCCCGTCACCAATCCTTTAGTCCCACGGTGGTGGAGATGAATCAGCGTGCCTCGGTAGAAACTAGGCGAGAAGAAATGCAGCAGATCACAGATGGAGACTTCGCAGCCGGCCAACTCTATGAACTTTGCCATCATCAAAAAAACTTTATATAGGTAAGGGGAAAGCTGTGTCGGGCAGACGCCATAAAAGCGGTAGAACTCCTCAGCTAGTAGGGGAAGAGGAAGAGAGTAACCCACCAAAAACGGGTAGGCGTAGAAAGCACAATACCCAGGCCGGTGAACTTGTATCGCATTATTCCCCGCTGGAACAATATTGACATGAGCAGGAATATGGAATTTAGACCGTAGGTGAGATATTTGTTTCGATCCCATGACTGATATTACCTTCTTAGGAGTAAGGGCAGGGTTTTTTGGGAAGTCATTTCTGGCCGACGTCCGAGGAACAATCTTATCCACGGTGGGAAAACTTTCGTCTTCTGCAACCGTGGGTTCACCACTACTGGAAGGTATGGCCACGGAAAAAGGGTGGCATCGGAGACTATGTCATAAGTGTGAGGGGAGTTTGTCATTTTTGCAGTAATGTGTATACAGTAGAGCCAGAAAAACAGTATCAATGGGAAAAGAAATCATAAGCTAGAGCTGAAAAACAGAAGGAAATTGGAAGCAAGGGTTAGAGAAGAAGCAGAAGAACAAGCAAAGTGCCAAAGGAATATGAAGTGCGAAAAGTTTCATTTTTGAATCTCCCTTCCCCTATTTATAAGATATTGTGGCACCTAGATCGATGCAAGAAACTGTCATTGACACTAAAATCGAAGCAACAGAGGTACTAGAAATGATGCATTACATCAGTAAGATGCCTAATGATAAAGCGTGTGGCCATGACATCATCCTATGTTAGCCAGATCAACCACAACCTTTGAGACGATCCGTCATCAATGCAACATCGACCAATTCAGCTCGTTCACCACGGCGGAATGTCTTGTGATTAGATACAGATAAAATCCGCTTATCAAGGACTCTCAAGAGGACAACCTCAATAAGTGGAGGGACTAACTGTATGGGCCAAAATTAGGTCTAGTTTAGTGAATGCAGACGGACGAGCTAAGGCCAAGGTCGAAACCAAGCACGATCCAATAGCGAGGGGTCGTTCAAAGAGAGGGACCAGTGTCGAGGTCGAGTAGAGAACAAACAGCTGCAACTCTTAGAATATTCCTAGGTTTATGAATAGGAATATTCCCCCAAATTTTGCTTTTTTAGAGTTTTCTAGGAATATCCCTTATAAATAGGAGAGGAAACAAAAAGGGCTCTCGGGACTTTTATGAGAGAACATCTTGTAAAGGGTTGACTATCAAGAATGTAAAAAAAGCTTGTCTTGTCTCCTCGGTTTGATTCCATTACAAAACATTCCTCTTTTATTCCCAAGATCCAGGAACACTTTGTTCATTTCCATAGTCTGCTATCACACGCTATAGTTAGAAGAAGGAATCATCTATCTCATTCAACATTTGGGTGACAAATTCCTTCTTATTACCTTTAATGTCATTTATCACATTTATTGCATGCTTTCATTCTCATATTTATTGATAGTCATTGAGCATTAACTTGACATTCGTCAACCTGAACACGATCCCGTACCACCAAAGTTGTTGAACTTAAGATCTAGGATTTATTATTTTTAACTTGGATTCACCCTTTATCTACTTATTAAATTGGTTTAACAAAAAGGACTTAAAACTTATTGGTCAAACAACAGGAAAATAACTTAATTGTGCATCTCTGCAGTCTTTTGTTCATACAGAGTTTAATTGGAGTATAATTATAAGGAAAATTATTTATTGGACAATAATCTGAATTGCATTTCACAGTTAATCTTTTTCCAATTTAAGGTACCCAACTGCAATAATATAATTTTTTAATTTGAAAAGAAAAATCCAGGACAGTTCGATTATCTTTGTTTACCTCGAAAATACGAGTAATAATTCAATTTGATTTGTGTGTTTTAAATATACGTAATTCAGTTCAATACCAACGAATAATCAAGAAATATGAAGTACAGATGAAGAAAATAAGTTAGACCAAACCAGTAGATAGATCAATTTCGACCTCGAGCCTAGTGACCTCGAGGCAGGCTAAGAACAATGAGGCAAGGATAGTAAAACAAGGGCAATAAAACTAAAGGACAATTCTGATGAACAATGAACAAAAAAGTAAGATAGTATATTCTTTGCCAATGATTAGATGATGTTTACAAATGATTGGGGTCCCCTTTATATAGGAGGGGAACCCTAAATAAGGTACATTTCCATTTACAGTAAAGAATCTCATTGGGACAGCTGTATAACCGCCTGGTACGGATTTGTACTAATTCGTACAAATCTATTTTAGAATTTATGCCATGATCTAGGGGACGTGGCGAGAATCTTGTCCTTCTGTAATAAACTTATAATGGCTCTATCTCGGACTCGGCCATACTTGGTTCCAATACCCTCGGACACTTAGGTCTTCGAGCGTCTCATTCTGCCTTCGAGCCCGAGCTTGGTCTTTATCAAACTTCTGCCCTCGTTGTGACTTCTTTGAGCCTACTAAATCAGAGGCACCTGATTTCACCACATACAAATAGTCCTTGTGTTTATTAGAGTAAAATGATAAGACACATTTTGAACCTCGTTCTTCTGGATCCTCTTATGATGACATCATTCCCATGACGTAGGCGCTCTAAGTGATCGAAATATCCCGTCAGTCCACTTCCCCAAGACATTAAATGCACGCCAGTAATAGTCGATCACTAGGGCTACTGAGCCAGCATTTCTCGTTTATAAATATGGGGTTCTTCTTTTGAAATAAAAACTTTACCTCTTCATTATATCTACTCTAAAATTATGGCAAAAACCTCTAAAAGAGTCCCTCAAAAAGAAAAGGCCTCCTCCTCTTTTTCCCGTCCGGCCGGTGATAAAGCGTCGGCCCTCCATGAGATTGTTCCAGTTGCTTGCATCTTAAAGAAGGATGTTGACATCGAGAACCCCCATACAGTTCCCAACACATCTCGAGGCTGTGAAAAAGGAGTGCGGCTGGGGGGACGAGGTTGTGGTACAGATTCCGGCCCCAAGGAGAGCATCATAACTCATGTAGAGGAGTTTTTAAGTGTTTACACTTACCCCTTCACACTGGGTCCCCTCGATCCAGTGGTGATCAATTTTTGCAAAAGGTACGAGGTCACTCTAGGTCAAATCCATCCCTCCTTTTGGTGCATCGTGATTATGCTGTGCTATTTTTCTAGCAAGGCCAAGGAGTTGGAGTTTAACCTCCATCACCTTACCAGATTGTATCGGCCTCAGATTTTCCGCGGACTGATCAAGCTCCATTGTCGATCGAAAAAAACCTTCTTTGCTAGCAATGATGAGACCAAAGACCGAGGTTGTATGAACCGGTTCATCCGAATGAGGACCTCGGACATCATTCTCGAGGAAAAAATGTTGTTTCTGTAGAGATGGAACCTCCATCGTAAGTAAAACTTCTTTTTCCGGTATCCCCTTGTGCTTTATTCTCGCATTGTGTGATGTCTTTCTCTTTTCATGAAGCTAATGCTTAGATGCCACATGTAATCCCTGATCTCGAGGACTGAGTCAGGAAGTTAGCTACGACCTCCTTGTATGACGAGCGCAAATGGCGTAACTTGTCGAGGGGTAAATGGAAGGCCAAATATCATGGTAAGTTCTCCTTTTAGGTTTTTGATATTTTTCTCTTATTAGTGATGTCACCTCATTCATGCTTATTTATGCAGGCACAAGAGATGTCTCTGAATTGAGGCCAGCCCCACCCAAGGAAGAGACCGAGTCCCCGATTTCGAAATCAGGGAAAGACAACAAAAGAAAGAGGGCATCAAAGCCTAAGGAACCCCAAGACAAGAAAGCCCCTACTTGAAGGCTACGGAAGAGATTTGTTCATGTAGGCACAGATTCGGCCCATGATTCCCTAGATGACAAAGAAAATGATGGTGAAGAGTTGGCGTTAGTGCCTCGAACCAGGAAATCGATCGAGGCCACCAAGCCCTCCGAACTAGAGACCTCATCCTATTCTGAGGGAACTCCAAAGAGGGACTCGAGCAATGCCCCCCCTGTCCCCAGAGATTGACATCATTCTTCCGCCTTCAATAAGTATACCAGAAGGGGCGAGTGCGAAAACCCTCGAAGCTAACCAGAACGCCCCGAGTGAAGAGCTCAGTTCTTTGACAACAGGTCACTCCCTTTCTTTACCATCTTATTCCGAAGAGGCAATCGAAGATGCCAACGCTCTACGTACGCCCGATCCGAGCAAGGTCCTCGAAGAAGATCCCTTTCAGGATTGTTTTGCTGGGGTCAATGATGATGCGGACCTTAATGATGCATCTACCCTCTTTGAAGAGGCTCAGCATATCTTCTCTCGGGTAAGCACTAATATTTATAGTTGCAAAAATTCTTTATTTTCTTCTCTTTTTGTGTTGACTGACATCTCTTTGTTTTTTGCGTAGGCCATTACCAAGTTCAGGGCCGAGATAAGACAATGTGAGGCCGAGCTCAAGAAAGCTTCGAGTGAAGAGAAGGCCTTGAAGCTCCTCTATAGCCAAAAAGACGAGGAGCTCAAGGATCTTCTAGCTGATTTGGCCAAAGCTCGAAAAACCGAGGCTGAGCTAGACGAGCAGGTAACTGTGATTTTAACAGAGTATGGTCTTCTTAGCCTTACTTTGGAGGCTAACACTTCGATGTCTCAGCTGCAACAAAAGTCGGAGATGATTGGGCAGCTCCGGGGCGAGGTCAATCAAGTTAAGAATGACTGCCACCGATAGAAAGAGAGCATGGACCGGCTTGCTACCGATAAAGAAGCTGCTACAGCCCAATTGGCCTCAGCTAAAACTCAACTCCGAGGCATTAAAGTGAAGAGTTTGGCTCAGGCCAAGAAAATTGAGGAGTTAGAAGCAGAGCTTGCCAAAGCCGGAGCCAAAGCTGCACAGGCCAAGGCTGAAGTTGAGAAGATGAAGGCTACGGCTAATAAAACCATCGTCGTATTCTTAAAGGATGCCAAAGTTGTTTAGGCGGAGATGAGAGAGGCATCCGGCTGGGAAAAACGTAGTAATGATTTGGCCAAGTGCCAAGCTCGGAGGGAGACTCTTGAAGAAATCCACGTCCGAGGATTTGATCTCACTGAAGAAATAGCCCAAGCGAAGGTGCTGGAAACCGATGTCAGGTTTCTTGTTTCTTCTGATGATGAAGATGTTGTGAGTGGTTCCGAGGGTGGGGAAGGTGAATATGGAGTCCCCGAGGGGGAGGAGGTTCCCGAAGATAGAGCTCTCGAGGATGCAGTTCCTGAGGATGTTGTTTCCGGGGATGTTGCTACCGGGGATGCAGCCCCGAAATAGATTAGGTTTTTTTTTGTTTCTTTGTTTTTGTGTAAGGGCCCCTTGTGGATGTTGTAAATATATTTTGTAAACATCCCCTATAAATATGAAGAGCCTCTTTGCTTTATCTTCGATTTGTGTTGTATTCCGTTTCGTCTTGAAAATTTTGATTGTATAACTCTAACGATCAGTCCGAATATTGGCTTGGACTTAGAACATAATAAACCCTTAGGTTTTTTATTGATCAATATAATACTTCTTAAGGCTCCTCGAGCTAAGATTAAATTGATTTGATGCGAGCTCAGGATGTCGGGACTCTTGAGTCCGAGTTGGGTGAGAGCAAGGTCTCGAACCCTATATATTTTGGCCCTTAGGATCTTTTAGGTCGGCCCTTGGACTCTTTTTGTATTGGCCCTTAGGCTCTTTTAGGTAGGCCCTTAGGCTCTTTAAATTGGGCCAATTCGGCCTCCGAGACGACTATAACTTTTCCCTCTTTTCAGCTAAAGACTTAGTGAAAGTTTATTTATTCCCATATGTTTTTTGTACCCATTGGGTTTTTTGGAGGTTCAATGGATTGCAACCTTATTTGTGATTTGTTTGTGTAAACATACTCGAATACCTTTTGAGGTTTTTTCGAAGGCTAATGTTATTGAAGCCTTTAAGTTGTTCGAGGACTAATTTTATCGAAGCCCTTCATCATTTGCTTTTGCCGAGGGTAGCCTGATTTAACCAATTTTTTTTAAAGTGTTTGAAGGCCTGTAATTTATGGCAAAAGTCAGACGTCTCCGAGCCACATTATTTCATCTGTAGCCTTTATATGACCGTAGTCTTTAATATGGTCGTAGCCTTCGGGTATGTCTCTTGGACTTGTTTCTCGATAATATTTAGTCCCCGAGTATGATGGCCTTGGCCTTTATATCGAGGGGATGCCTCTTTGAGATCTCATGAGTTTGAGTTTTTGATGACTCGGATGTGTTGACTGTCGATGACAGTCCCCGAGTATTTGAGTTGTATTCGCATTTTGGCCCTTGAGCCGTTTCTCACAGAATCGCAAGTATGGTGTTCGTATAGTAGCAACTTTCTTTGAGACACAGAGTGTTTTGATATATAAAGAATGCTTCTTTGAATAATTGATACATGCGTACATGTTTTGCCATTGGGGCTCGACTATACTATATGGACACGGTTCATCTGACCGTTTGGCCCATTATAAAGTTCTCCTATCGAGGCCCCCTTTGGCATGAAGTATTTTCCTTGAAAATATAACCTCCAAGGGTGATGCCCCCCAGTATTCGAGGTTGATTGAAAAGAAGCCTCGGATACTATTGAGTTCTTCTTAGGTAGTACATAGTTGTTGCCTCGTTAAAAACCTCACCGGTAATACCCATTTGGGACAAAATCTTATCAAAGGGAAAAAGAGTGCAACGCATGCTTTAAAACCTAAGGCCTTCGTGTAAAAAGGTGTCTTCGATAGTTTTGATCAAACACCTACAATGGGTTAGTTTCAAATTCAAATGGACAAAAAGAGAAAGTCATACCTTAGCAATAGTATCATTTGAGTAATGATACATTCCAATTGTTTGGCAGTTGTTCACCTTCCATTGAGCTAAGTTTGTAAGATCCTTTACCGACAACTCCGAGGACTCGGTATGGTCCTTCCCAATTCGGGCCTAGTTTCCCTTTATTCGGGTCTCGAGTATTGAGGATGACTTTTCATAGAACTAAGTCCCCGACTCCAAAGTATCGAAGGTTGGTCCTTTTATTGTAGTATCTCTCAATTCTTTGCTTTTGCGTGGCCATCCGAACAAGTGTTGCCTCTCGTTTTTCATCTAATAGCTCGAGGCTAGTGTTCATAGCCTCGTGATTTGATTCCTCCGATGCATGTCGAAACCTAGCATTGGGTTCTCTTACCTTAACAGGGGTAAGGGCCTCGGAGCCATAAACTAAAGAGAACGGAGTAGCCCTTGTGCTAGACTTCGATCTTGTTTGATATGCAAAGGAGCTCGGGTAGAACTTCTCTCCATTTTCCCTTTGCATCGTCCAACCTTTTCTTCAGGTTTTGAATGATAGTTTTGTGTGTTGATTTAGCCTATCCATTTCCATTTGGGTGGTATGGTGTTGATAAAATCCTCTTTATCTTGTGTTCTTCGAGGAACTCCGTCACCTTGCTGTCGATGAATTATTTTCCATTGTCATATAAAATCTCGGCGGTATCCCAAACTGACAGATGATGTGGTCCCAGATGAAGTCAATAACTTTATTTTCTCTGACCTTCTCGAAGGTCGTGCTTCCACCTATTTAGAAAAGTAATCAGTCTTAGATAAAATAAATTTAGTTTTTCCTGGGGCCGATTGTGTCCATCCCCCATTTCATGAAAGGCCATGGGGATAAGACCGAGTGGAGCTATTCTCCGGGCTGATGGATTATCGGTGCAAACCGTTAGCATTTATCACATTTTTTGACAAATTCCTTAGTATTTGTTTTCATGTTGTCCCAGTAAACCCTGCTATGATAATTTTGCGAATCAAAGACTCGGCGCAGGAGTGGTTCTCACAAGTACCTTCATGAATTTCTCGTAGAACATAATTGGTATCCCCTGGCCCTAAACATTTCGCCAATGGCCCATCGAATGTTCTTTTGAATAATGTTTCATCCCCATCTGGTGTGAACTTAGCAGCCTTGGTTCGCAAAGCCTTCAATTCTTTGTGATCCGATGGGAGCTTTCCATTTTTCAAATAATCGACATACTTATTTCTCCAATCCCAAGTCAAGCTCATGGAATTTATTTCGGCATGACCTTTCTTGACCACGGATTTCGATAATTGAACGACAGTCCTCGGGACAATGTCGTCTTCTTCGACTGACAATCCCAGATTTATAAGCACATCGGCCTCATTATTTTGCTCTCGAGGTACATGATCCAGGGTCCATTCCTTAAAGCGTTGCAATGTCACATGTAGTTTGTCTAAGTACCTCTGCATTCTATCTTCTCGAAACTCTTGTTTACTTAGCTCACCACCAATAGGGAGTTGCATTTGGCCTCGATGACCTCTAACCCCAAGCTCTTAGCTAGCTCGAGACCTACAATTATGGCCTCGTACTTGGCCTCATTGTTAGTCAATCTTGATGTTTTGATAGATTGTCTAATAGTACTACCTGTTGGTGACTTTAAAACAATACCGAGTCCGGACCCTTTCACACTCGGAGCACCGTCCGTGAAAAGGGTCCATACCCCCGATGATGTACCCGATCTCGGTAGAAGTTCTTTTTCTACTTCGGGTACGTGGGTCGGCTTAAAATCGGCCACGAATTCAGCCAAGATTTGGGACTTGATAGCCATTCGGGGTTGATATTTGATATTGTACCTGCTTAGTTCGACTGCCCACTTGTCCAATCGACCCGACAATTCGGGCTTATGCAAGATATTGCGGAGAGGATAAGTGGTTAATAAACATATGGGATGACATTGAAAATATGGCTTTAACTTTCTAGATGTGTTGATTAATGCAAGTGCCAATTTTTCTAAGTGAGGGTATCTATTTCAGCATCTCCCAAAGTTTGACTTACATAACAAATAGGGAATTGTGTACCTTCCTCTTCTCGAACTAGTACTCCACTTACCGCTATCTCGGACACTGCCAAATATAGGTAAAGCTTTTCATCTACCTTCGGGGTGTGAAGCAAAGGTGGGCTCGATAGGTATCGCTTCAATTCTTCTAAGGCTTGCTGGCATTCCACGGTCCATGCGAAGTCCTTTTTCTTTTTGAGTAAGGAAAAGAACCTATGACTTTGATCCGATGACCTTGAAATAAATCGACCCAAGCGGTTATTCGTCCAGTTAGTCTTTGCACAGCTTTCATACTATCCACGATGGTGATATCTTCGATGGCCTTGATATTATCGGGGTTGATCTCAATTCCTTGATTAGATACCATGAAGCCGATAAACTTGCCCGAGCCAACTCCGAAGGCACATTTTTCCAGGTTAAGCTTCATGTGGTACTTCTTCAAGATTTTGAATGTTTCCTGCAAATGAGTTAAATAGTCCTCTGCACGCAGGGACTTAACTAACATATCGTCAATGTAATCTTCCATCGTTTTACCTATCTGTTCTTCGAACATCTTGTTAACTAGGCATTGATATGTGGCTCCGGCATTTTTTATCCCGAAGGGCATTACATTGTAACAGTAAGTTCCAAACTTAGTGATAAACGAGGTCTTTTCCTGATCCTCCGGGTTCATCTGAATTTGATTGTACCCGGAGTAGGCATCGAGAAAAGTTAGAATCTTGTGGCCAGCCGTGGCATCGATTATAAGTTTTTTCCCTTTTTAGGAACTACAACCATGTTGGCTAACCACTCGGGGTATTTTACTTCCCAAATAGACCATATCTTAAGAAGTTTAGTTACCTCGTCTTTTATAAACGCATGCTTCACCTCGGACTGGGGCCTCCACTTTTGGTTCACCGGTTTGAACCTAGGGTCGATGCTTAGCAGGTGTATTGTTATTTTTGATGGGATCCCTGTCATATCTAGGTGGGACCAAGCAAAACAATACATATTATTGATAAGAAATTGAATTAATTTTTTGCTGAGTTTGGGGGTTAGCCTCGTTCCCAGGTATACCTTTTTCTCGGGCATGTGCTCGATTAGTATGGCCTGTTCTAGTTCCTCGATCGTTGATTTGATTGCGTCCGACTCTTCGGGAACAATGAAGGTTCGAGGAGTAAGGAAATCCTCTTCTTTTTCCTCGATTACCTGTTCCTCTAGCTCGATCGGGACTGGGATCGGTGATTGTTATTTGGCCGCTGGCTTATCTTTGGTCCCCAATTTTTCCGAGGTCGAAGGTATTGGCGCCGGAGTCACTTCCTCAACTGCAAACATCTCCTTTGCAGCATGTTGTTCTCCATAGACCGTTTTCACACAATCCTCTGTTGGGAATTTCATCATCTGGTGAAGGGTCGAAGGTACTGCCCCCATGTTGTGGATCCATGGCCTCCCGAGAAGTGCATTATACCTCATGTCGCCTTCGATGACATGGAATTTTGTATCTTGAATGGTTCCGGCCACATTTATTGGTAGGACAATCTCCCCTTTTATTGTTTCGCTCGCCATGTTGAAACCATTCAGGACTTGGGATGCTGTACAATTTGATCTTGCAGGTCGAGCTGCTCTACGACCCTTGATCAGGGCGTCATTGTGCGGCTGAGATATGCCTTCTGCTTCCTCGTCATAGAATGATCGGGCATCCTTGGGCACATAGCTCCGAGTCCACTTTTCTTTGGTGATCGACACCTTGGTGCGTTTGAATACAGGTCTTTGTGGGACATCGACGCCGCCTAAGATCATGTGGATTACATATTATGGTTCTTCCTACTCATTTTTTCTTGCATCTCTCTCCCTGAAGTGGTTCTTAGCTCGATCACTGAGAAATTCTCAAAGGTGACCCTTATTGAATAACCAAGCTACCTCCACCCTTAGCTGCCTACAGTCTTCGGTTCTGTGGCCATGTGTGCCATGATACTTACACATCAAGTTCGGATTCCTTTGAGATGGATTGATTTGTTTAGGCCCGGGCACTTGGTATATTTGATCCTTCCAATAGCTGACACAATCCCTGATGTATCTACACTGAAATTATCTTTGTCAATAGAGGTGCCTCCGCGGGGTCGGTATGTTTATCGAACCCATTCTTACTCATGAGTCCCCGAGAGCTTTGACCTCCATCGTTTCTTCGATTATTCCAAGGAGCATTACGACACGAGCCGTTGTTTCTCTGATAGACATATAGGTGATATTGTTCTTTGTTAAATCTAGATTCCCTGTCTGTATCCCACGGGGCTTAACCGCCAGCCTGTTAGGATGAATTGAGCTTGAGGGGGCTCCCAACTGGTCGTCCTCGACCCTAATCTTTAACTAGTAATGGTTATGTACGTCTGACCACATCACAGCTAGATACTCGATCAGATTCTGCTTTAATTGTCGAGGCACAATTGAACTCTTCTCATTCAGACCCTGCATAAAAGCTTGTACTTCCCAATCATCCAAGACCGGAGATAATTCCATGCACTCCATCTGAAACCTAGACATAAACTCCCTCAACATCTCGTTGTTCCTTTGTTTTATCTTGAAGACGTCTGATTTCCTTGTTGCCACCTTTATGGCCCCAGCGTGTGCTTTCACGAAGGCGTCTGCTAACATAGCAAATGAATTAATAGAGTTAGGAGGCAAGTTGTGATACTAAATCATAGCTTCTTTCGACAGTGTTTCTCCAAACGTTATCAACAAAATTGATTCGATATCATCGTCATGCAAGTCATTTCCTTTGATCCCGCAAGTGTATGAAGTAATATGCTCGTTATGGTTGGTTGTCCTATTGTATTTGGGTATATCGGGCATGCGAAACTTCTTGGGAATGGGCATCAGAGCCGCACTCGGAGGGAATGGTTTTTGTATGACCTTTTTTGGCATCTAAACCTTTCAAGACCGGAGGTGCCCCCGGTATTTGATCAACACGGGAGTTATAAGTCTCCACCTTTTTGTCATTGTCTTCAATCTTCTTTTCCTCGAACTCGATCCTCTTGGTGAGCTCTTCGAGCATTCTTATAATGATGAGATCAGTCCCCGAATCATTTCCGTTCGACCTCTCTTGTGCTGGTTCAGCACGTTGAGTGTTTTCTGGTTCAGCTATACTCGGAGTCTTATTCTGACTTTGAAGTTGAAAGATGGCGATTTGTTGAGCTTGCGCTATCTCGAATATCACTTGGAGGCTTATTCCCCCATCTCCCATTCCCTGTGCTCCTTGGCCACCAGATCGGGCTTCCCTGCGTACACTCCCTCTAGGGTCTGTGCCAAAATCCGCGTTTAGAGCCAATGTGTGAGCTAACATCAACTGGTTCCATATTTGGCACTTTCTCAGGGTTTATTAGTGGTACACCTACCCCTATGTTGTTGTTTTCTCCAACACCTTCGTTGTCATGAACAGGTGCGTTTTATGAGCTAGACATGTTTCAGCCTGAGAATCAAAAATTCTTGACAAGAAAAAGCGTAAAAATAACATGTGTTATGAGAATCAGTAATGAAATAATCACTATTATCTTTAGCCCCACGGTGGGCGCCAAATTGTTTACCTTGAAAATACGAGTAATAATTAAATTTGATTTGTGGTTTTAAAGATACATTATTTAGTTCAATACCAATTAATAATCAAGAAATATGAAGTATGTATGAAGAAAATAAGTAAGACTAAACCAGTAGATAGATTAGTTTCGACCTCGAGCCCAATGACCTCGAGGCAGGCTAAGAACAATGAGGCAAGGACAGTAAAACAAGGGCAATAAAACTAAAGGACAATTCTCATGAACAATGAGCGAAAAAGTAAGATAATATATTCTTTGCCAATGATTAGATGATGTTCACAAATGATTGGGGTCCCCTTTATATAGGAGGGGAACCCTAAATAGGGTACATTTCCATTTACAGTAAAGAATCTCATTGGGATAGCTGTATAACCACCTGGTATGGATTTGTACTAATTCATAGAAATCTATTCAGGAATTTATGCCATGATTTAGGGGACGTGGCGAGAATTTTATCCTTCTGTAACAAACTCATAACGGCTCTATCTCGGACTCGGACATACTTGGCTCCAATACCCTTGGATACTTAGGTCTTCGAGTGTCTCATTCTGCCTTCGAGCCCGGACTTGGTCTTTATCGAACTTCTGCCCTCGATGCGACGTCTTCAAGCCTACATAATCGGGGCACCTGATTTCACCGCATACAATCTTAATAATAGAATATTCTCAACAAATTACCAACGAAATTTGATAATTAAATGACCATATTTACCAATGAATTACTAATGAAATTATATTATTTCACTACTAAATCTACAAACCGATTACCAATTGAAATTTTATAATTAATAAAGAAAAAAAGCCATATTTATCAACGGATTGTCCATTCGTTAGTAAATAACTAATATACTAACAATACACTAATAAAATTTATTTTGTTACTATAATTACCAACTGATTACCTAGAAAATTGAAAAAACAAACAACCGATTTTACCAACAGATTCTATCTGTTAATAAATTTACTAAGAGTAATTTTCAGAAAGCACAGTATCATAGCTAAGAGTAATTTTCCTTTGCTAGGTGTTTGTATTTACTATATTCGTTCGTGCAACGAATACAGTCTATTTCAACTGCATTTACACAACTAATACAATATGTATTAACTGTATTCGTTCACACAACGAATACAATCAAGATAAATACAGAAAATAGGAGGTTTATACGAGGATAAAAACAATTTAAAAAAATATACTCTATATATTGTACACAAGCTATTAACTGTATTCGGATTATGCCGATGTAATTATAAAAAGCTAATTTTTCAGAAATTTTAGACCATGCTTCTGATAAACTTTGATTTTCTGCTAGCCCAGCACTAACTCTTCGATAAATTTTTAGCTGGAAGTACGTACCCCTAATCTCATTGGTAACGAGTGGGCCAAATAATTCAATCGAGGTAGTTGCCAAACCATTCAAATTTATATTTTCAACTTCTCAGATTTTACTCTCTACACGCTCTTCTCTCTCTCTCTCTATATATATATCTCTCTCTATCTCTCTCTCTCTCTCTCTCTCTCTTCAAAGACTTTCTTTTTAACGGTCATTAAACAACCTCTTTCACCGGCGAACCCCTCTAGCTCCGGCAATGGCATTGACGAGCAGACCAGGAAAGCACCACCCCTTCTCTCTCTCCTCTCCCCTTATTCTCTCTCTTCTCCCGTCTCTCTTTCTTCCCCATTTTCTCTTCTCCCCCTTCTTACCCATAGCAGCAGATTTTTCCAGCGACCATCCCACCGCCGGCGCTGCTCCTTCATTCTTCTTATTTTTAGTTCCAAATGCAGCCCCAACCCCCTTCCCGGTGCTCCTTCTTCTTTATACTTTTCTCTGCTTCCGTTTCTCGATGTCGTCACTGTTCTCCGGCGACACCAGCTGATTCAGCAACTTTAACTAGGCCATCACCAGATCCGCATGTCACCAGTGGTGACGGTGACAGTCTTGCCCTCCTATATTTTTCTTGGTCCCATGGTGTTTGTATGTTTTTCAAGTATCATTTTTGTGACTGCTTGGTGATGGGAGGGAGGTGCACGCGCAAAAGTAGCAGAGCAGACCGGTTGGCAGGAACAAGGGTAGTACGTCGGGTTCCACAGCATCGGGAGTATACCAAGTCAAAAGTCCAGGTTCTATTCCGGAAATTAGTATCTCCCTCCAACTATTTCTGTGTCTCCTGTGTTAGTTAATTTATTGCCGTAGTAATTCGTACTAGTTTAGTTATTCTAGTAGTGGGCCTATAGTTACTATTTGTTCCCTTTTAGTTTAGACCTTTGTTGTTCTGTGTTGGCGTTATGTTTTTCCTAGACTTCCATATGTATAGCGGTTGTGGTTTGTAATGGTAGAGTAGGGTCATGTCCTCGAGGAGAGCGGGTGATGGAGAGGGGGGTGTGCAAGGATCAGGGGGTGGGATGGGAACAAAGGGGGTAAGGGGTTCAAGGGAGCCTGTGGTTGAGAATTAGATTGTAGAATATAGGGACGTTGACGGGTAAGTCTAAAGAGATGTCGAAGATTCTCCAGAAGAGGAATGTCAATATAGCATGTGTGCGGGATACTATATGGGTAGTATCGAAGGTGAGGAATGTAGACGGGTATAAGTTGTGGTACTCTATAGGCGTGAAGGGAAAGAACGAAGTGGGTATTTTAGTGGATAGGGAGCTCTAAGAGTCAATGATAGAGGTTAGGCAGGTGAATAACAAATTGATGGAGATTAAGTTAGTAGTTGGAGGGAGCACTTTGAATGTCATTGGCGCTTACGAGCCGGAAGCGGGCTTGGACGAGGAGGTTAAAAGCCGCTTCTAGGAGGCCTTGGATGAGATGGCGTGGGGTACCTCACTTTAAAGAAGTTATTTATATGAGGGGATTTCAATGGTCATATTGGGTTGTCTGTTGGCAGTTATGGCGAGGTGCATGGTGGCTTCAGCTTTGGGGATAGGAACGGAGGAGATACTTCACTGTTGGATTTTGCTAGAGCTTTGAGTTGGTAATCGTGAACTCTATTTTTCCGAAGATGGATGAGCATTTGGTTACTTTCCGGAGTATGGTGGCTAAGACTCAGATTGGCAATCTCCTCCTCAGAAGTTGTGATAGAGAATTGTGCGAGGATTGTAAGGTGATCTAGAGTGAGAACCTCGCGACACAAAATAAGCTCCAGGTGATGGACGTCGGTATCTCGATAAAGCGGAAGAAAATGTTTGTACTAGGTCAATCGAGGATCAAGTGGGGGAGTTTTGACTAAGGATAATGCACAGGAGTTGGCGGGGCGGCTGACAGCTATGGGAGCCTGGAAGAGTAGTAGGGATATTAGCGGTATGTGGATGGCGATGACAGACTGTATAAGGGAGGCCGCGATAGAGGTGTTAGGAGTCTCGAAAGGTTACTGTGCTGGGAACCGAGGCGACTGGTGGTGGAATAACGTAGTCCAAGGTAAAGTGGAAGCAAAGAAACGGATTACCTTAATCTAGTGGAGAGCACCAGCGAGGAGCAGAGGAGAGCGGGTAGAGAAAGATATAAGGAAGCTAGGAAGGAGGCGAAATTAGCAGTCACGAAGGCTAAGACTGTTGTGTTTGGTGAGGAACTGGGGGAAAAGGTAGGGACAAGAAGTTATTTCAGCTGGACAAAGCGAGAGAGAGGAAGGCTCGCGACTTGGATCAAGTGAGGTACATCAAAGACGAGGAAAGTCGAGTATTGATGGAAGATGCCTAAATTAAGCAAAGATGGACGTCGTACTTTCATAAACTCCTGAATGAAGAGGGAGAGAGAATTATCGTGCTAGGGGAATTGGGGAACTCCAAGAGTCACGAAGACTTTAGGTACTGTAGGCTTATTAAGGTTGAGGAGGTTGTAGGAGTGATACATAAGATGAGTCAGGGAAAAGCGACCGGACCAAACAAGATTCCAATAGAATTTTGGAAGTATATGGGTAGAGCAGGCTTGGAGTGGCTGACTGGGCTGTTTAATGTTATTTTCAGGACGAAGAAGATTCCAAATGAGTTGAGGTGGAGTACGATGATTCCACTATACAAGAACAAAGGTGATATTCAAAGTTGTAACAACTATATGTGTATCAAGTTACTAAGTCATACCATGAAAGTTTGGGAGAGGGTGGTGGAAGGGAGGATAAGGAGGGCAGTGTCTATATTTGAAAACCAGTTTGGGTTCATGTCGGGTCGTTCTATTACGGAAGCTATCCACCTTATCAGGAGGTTGGTGGAACAATACAGGGATAGGAAGAGAGATTTGCATATGGTGTTTATTGACCTAGAAAAGGCGTATGAAAAGATCCATAGGGACCGTTCGTTTGAGATGCCTAGAAGTGAAAGGTGTGTCGATAGCTTATATTAGAGCAATAAAGGATATATATGATGGAGCTATGACTCGGGTTGGACTGTGGGAAGCGAGTCAGAGCTTTTTCTGGTGGTTGTGGGTTCATACAAAGAATCTGCACTCGGCCCGTTCTTATTTTCCCTGGTGATGGACGCACTGACACACCATATCCAAGGGGAGGTGCCATGGTGTATGCTATTCGCGGATGATATAGTTCTGATTGATGAGATGCAAGGTGGCGTTAATGAGAGACTGGAGGTATGAAGGCAGGACCTGGAGTCTAAAGGTTTCAAGTTGAGTAGGACTAAGACGAAATATTTGGAGTGTAAGTTCAGCGACGTGACGGGGGAAACAGGCGTGGAAGTGAGCCTTGACTCACAAGTCATCCCCAAGAGAGAAAGTTTCAAGTATCTAGGGTCAATTATCCAGGAAGATGGGGAGATCGACGGGGATGTTATGCACTGTATTGGGGTGGGGTAGATGAAATGGAGGTTAGCGTCTGGAGTCCTGTGTGATTAGAATGTGCCACCAAAACTTAAAGGGAAGTTCTATAGAGCAGTGGTTAGACCGGCCATGCTGTATGGGGCTCAATGTTGGCTAGTCAAGAATTCACAAATCCAAAAGATGAAAGTAGCAGAAATGAGGATGTTGAGATAGATGTGCGGGCACACTAGGCTGGATAAGATTAGGAATGAAGACATTCGGAAGAGGGTAGGCATGGCTCTGGTGGATGACAAGATGCGGAAGCGAGGCTTGGATGGTTCAGGCACGTGCGGAGGAGAATTCTAGATGCCCCGGTTAGGAGGTGTGAGCAGTTGGCTTTGGTAGGTGCGAGAAGAGGTAGAGGGAGGCCTAAGAAGTATTGGGGCGAGGTGATTAGGTAGGACATGGTGTGGCTCCAGATTTCTGAGGACATGGATCTTGATAGGAAGGTGTGGAGGTCAAGCATTAGGGTTGTAGGTTAGGGAGTAGTCGAGCGTTTTTCCTCTTTGTATCGGCTAGTCTGCTAATGTTTTGTCTAGGATTGCTAGCGATTTATGTTATGTTTCACACTTTTACGTACTATTTGTGTTATTGCCCTTTCATTTATTGGTTGTCTCTCACGTTGTTGATATTAATTTTTCGATTTCTGTTGTTGTTACGGATCATTTATCTCTGAGCCGAGGGTCTTTCGGAAATAGCATCTCTACCCCTCTGGGGTAAGGGTAAGATCTATTAATATTCTACCCTCCGCAGACCCCACGAGTGGGATTCTACTGGGTTATTTTTGTAGTTGCCGAACCATACCACATAGTTCCGACAACAACAAAAGCTGCAAAAAAGACAACAGTGATACTACTGGAAAGGACCGTTCACGCATAATGACTATATCAATTAATACATTTTGACATAAAAGTTGTATCAATGGAGAAGATGACTTAGATCTATGAAGATGACTCATATTTGTGAAAAGAAGAGAATCTCAAATCTCGACGACTCATATCGCTGCAGAAATTTTAAAGAAAGAGAATCTGCTCGTACATAAAATGATTTGCGATGCCGAAGCATTTGACAGCGATTTGTGAGAGTAATTGCTGGAGAATAACTAAAATATTTAGCCAGGTAATTCAATGGAGATTTTATCACTGACTATTTCATTTATGGTTGCATCTCCGGGAGGGGGGGGGGACAGAATTGGTCCATCTATATCCCATTAGCTTCGGAAGAGAAACTGGAGAATTCATATGGATCGGGGACATGAATCTGTTGTTTAGAGGAAGTAAAAATGGGAAAATCATCGGTGGTGGCAGGGTCATTGACAGACTCAAAGTCAGCACAGTTGGAGAGGGAGTCAAATCTCTGGGAAGAGAGACGAGGGTCGTATCCAAGGTAATGTGTGCTATAAAAACCAAACTGTAGCTATATATTATAATTATTTTAAAGTATATTTTTTATGGTAAATATAATGTATAAGTTAGTTATACCATGTAAATATTTCATGTACTAATGACACATCGATGGAATATCGGTTGGTAAATTTACCAATGGAAATTTTTGGACTTGATCAAGCAAATTGCCAACGAATTATTTTGCTATTTACCGATTGATTTTCCGTTGGTAGTTTTACTGACAAAATTATCCGTCGGTAAATATTACCAATAGCCTTTTAGCAAGGGATCCAAATTGGTCGGCAATCGGTTGGTAACCCAATTCTAATATTATCAATTGGTAATTTGGGATTTTGTTTAAGTGAATATTAATCTATTCCTTGCATTAATCATACAAATGTTCTTTTAATTATATGATCCTTTTTCATAAAATACAACACAAGAAATGATGAATAAAACACATGAGATCTTTATAAAGTCATATTTTTTCTATTCAAATTGTAACTAGCCATAGGAGATCAATTTGTTCCAGATGAGTAGCAGACTGCACTATGACAAACTTGCATATCAAACTTCTAACCCCAACTTCCTATGTATCTCTCACTCGTTTATAGCAAACCCCTTAACCCATTTGTTCAATGTATCTATTCATGACACTTCTCTTCATTTTACCTACTCCACCTCCAAAACTTCACAACAACAACAACAACAACAGCAACAACAACAACAACAAAAATCCAGTGTATTCCTACAGGTGGAGTCTGGGGAGAGTAGTGTATATGGAAACCTTACCTCGACCTAATGATAAAAAGGCAGTCCGGTGCACTAAACTCCGCTTCACGGTAACACAGTTGAGACATTTTTCATTAGCATCACAAACTGAAAAAGAACTAGCTATAGTAGCACCCTTTTACCTCTTCATAAGAATTAGCAGAATACTGAAACATTGATCTAATCCACTCATCTCTTAGCTATGAACATAAGTCAGCAACCAAATACAAATATGGACCAAAGAAATAAGACCAATCGATAAGCAATTAGAGCATCTATTCACCACATTTTACTCAATCAAGTAATATGCAAGAACAATGATCAAACAGGCTGCAATGAGCCACTGATACATGCAAAGATGAACACAAATTAAAACTTGAAGAAGAACAATATCCTATGCTCTTTCTTTATCTAGTCTAGGTTTACAATAAAGCATGAATGTGAATGCCTACGACTTTCTACCACAAACTAGGAAGTACCCAGGTTGCGGAAATATACCTAAAGGAATTATCATTTCCTAAATTCATAAAATCGGTGTAATTTTCTTTCAAGTTATACACACTCATGTAATTCCCCATACATCTCGGTCCAGATGCCAACAACGAATCCAGGTTGTCGTGCACAAAGTAGATACAATTGCGCTGCAGATAGTCACATGCAGGAAGGGAAGTACAAATATCGGTGTCAACAAGTAAAACATTAGTACCCAAGTCCTCCAACCTCATCCACTCCCTTTTTGAGATATCAAACCTGTATGCTCTGAATCTACTAACCATGTTTCCGCTTGGATAAGAGAATAATATCAGAAGATCTCCCGACGATTCCACCAAATACATCTTTTGCCAAGATTTCTCTTGTTGGGGCGGAGGACTAACACACAGCATCCTTGGAGGGTCGACTCCATTGGTTTCAAGAGAAAAGAGTGTTCCTACAATTGAAAGTGCCATAATCTGATCCTTAAAGCACACAACATCAACAAAACGAGCAGGGATTAAGGATTGAACCAAAGACCAAATGCTGTCTCCCGATCTAGTGAATGCCACTTCAAAACGAGGACCATATATAATGAAAACCATATATTCATTTTGAATCTTGAAGTATTTAGCTTTGTGAATAAAAGAGAACCAACAATCTCTAGCAGCACCTTGGATGTTTAATGTGGTAATCGATGGAAGATCAATGCAAGCATGAGTAAAAGGGTTGACAAGGCGAACCTCAAATCTTGGGTTAATGGTGATGACCAATTCTTGACAAGCGCCCCAACACCGAAAATCTTGAGTTTCAGGGAATGGCAAGTAATGAAACTTAAACTTGCACATACTCAAGAATTGCCTCATCGACCCTTTGTTGGTTTGCATTTCCCCGAGCATGAGCCATGGCAATTGGAAACCAGGATGCCAGTTCTTGCTCTTATAAACTAGCCTCCAGGAGCGGCATACAGAAGAAAATGAAAGGAAATCTTCAGCTGCGTTCAATAGGTTTGCGATTGATTCAATTAGGTCATATGGAAGTGCCGACCATCCGGCCATCTCATATGCTGATTAGAAAAAGTACAATAAAACAAACACAATGAAGTTGTGGTCAACTATTGGTCTATTTATAGCCAAGTTCAACACAAGAAATCTACATTAGCATTTCGAAACGATTCGGTTCACATTGAAGTATCTCAAAATCTAGTCAAAAAAGGGCAAATATTAATGGTATTAAAGAACCGAATCTTATGCGCATTATGGTAGGAGTGTCAAAAATATTGTTAAAGCGATCCAACATATAGATCTCAACTTAATCTAACCGAACAACCTTCCTAAATGCTATATGTATAATCACATATATACTAAATATAATAACCAGTCATAGATTTGGACTTTAGAAGCTTCAAAATACTTCAATTACTTATATTCTACCGGTTTAAGTCAGTAATGCCTTTGCCTCCTCCATCTTTCTTAAATAGGCTTTTCTTTCTGCTATTAAGTAAATAAGAGAGAACAGAACTTTCATAATTTAGTACTTGCGATAGGTAAGACTGATGACAACTAGTACTAGCTCGCTTAAACTATGATGAAAAGTTGTATATTTTTGTGTTATATTAAGGTGTTATTGTTTTACATAAGAAGTGAGACATCCTAAAAATCATTGAAATTCTTATTTGTCTTTCAAAAAGAAAAACAGACACAACGCGATGGTTATAAAGGTATAATTTTGGTTATACATAATAGATTAACCGAGAAATTGGTATAGCATAATTTTTAGAACCACTGACACCCTAAACATTAGAAGTCCACTGACTATCTGTAACATTTCCACCTTTCTTAGACAGCTAAATTTGTTCTCGGAAGTTATCTTAAATCTTACAAACAATATAATGAAAGAAAAGAAAGCTTAAAATTTGAGACAGAGCTGCACCTATAATTTTATTAGCCATCAAAAGACCCATCGGTTTTCAAAATTGAAAGTAAATTATGAAATCCACCAAACTTTCGCAACCAACAGGTCTGCACACACAAGAGGTTGGATCCTAAGATTCATATAATTGTCTAAAAGAATCCAACGACTACATTTCCAGTGCAAGTATACAAAAACGAAAACAACAGAGTATTAACATTGAAGCATAATAAGCAAATGAAATAACAAAGCAGTCATCATCTTTATTCCCTACCTTTCCTTTTATCAGTAGGGAAGTTTTTATGTTCTAATCAAACTAGAACCTAGCAGAGACTTCAAATTTTAATAAGATTTCACCAAGTAAACTTTTCATGATTTATCACTTCAATGTGGAAACAAAAAGTCACACCAATTTCCAACTTCCAATTTAAAAGACAACCAAAATTTCCAAGTTTCCATCTAAAGTCTTCCTCACATTTTCCTTGGCGCAACAGTAAGAATTGTTGTTGTGTAATCAGGAGGTCACGAGTTCAAGCCGTTGAAACAGATTCTAGCAGAAATGCAAGGTAAGACTGCGTACAATAGACCCAATGCAATCCGGCTATTTCCCGAACCCCGCACATAATGGGAGCTTAATACACCTGGCTGCACTTTCTTTGACAGGAGGGGAACGGGGACATGGTGGGGAAGAAATGATATATGAATTAAATAAGCGCAGCCCCACAAATTATCTAAGCTAAAACCCTTTTACAGAAATATCTTGAAGTCGTGGAAACAGTCTCTTGAAGAAATACAAACGAAGGATACGTGCAACAGACCTAATGTGATTCGACCCTTCCCTGAACCCCGCACATAGCGGGAGCTTAGTGTACCGGGCTGCCTTTTCTTTAATTTGATTGATTAGAACCCTGCTTATGTAAGCTTCACATAGTCACTCATAAATTTAAGAAAAAATGATAGAGGAATTAAATAAGCCCAACCCCACAAATTATCTCAGCTAAAACCCTCTTACAGAGATATCTTTTCTTCATCTCCAATAACTTGACCTAAATCTTAATCTGGTTAGAGTCAACTACAGGAATCATCAATATTCATTACTCATAAATACGAAAAGTCGGATCAAACTTGGAATTAAATAAACAATATCTAGCTGTTTGTAACAATTTTAATAAATATCCAAAAGAAGAAAACCAAAAACAAGAATACAGAAATGGAGATAATAGGTACCTGAGAAGCAAGTGAAGCGGTCGCAAATACTTAGCAGGCTGGTGATGATCAAAATTTTATTTACCTTTTCCTTTGTTATATTTTTTACCTGTTTTTTTTTTTTATTTTAAAATGCTACTGTTGTTGGATTTGTTTTATAAAATGGAATAATCAACCGTAACCGGCTTGTAACGCGGGAACGCGGGTTAGAGGAGCTTATAAATCTTCTTCTTCTTTTTTTTTTAAATAACAAAACCATATATTATTTCGGAGTGGGCGAATAATTCTTTGAGACAATGGTAACGCAAACTATTTTAGTAAATCGACTTTTCGTATATCTACAAAATTTTAAATTGATTTACCGAGTTTAAATAAGCTTTTCTATTTACAGAAAGTAACTAAAAATTTTTTACAAAATATAGAAAACTTCGATCAAAATCTACAACTTATCTACAATTCATCTCCAACTTAAATATTCAGTTCTTTGTACAGAATTCAGTCAAAAATTATAATTTATATATAATTATGATAGTTGTATATATTTTGTACACTGTTTCTATATCTGACATAGAAAATATAAAAAAAAACAAACAAATATTATTTAGAGGTTAATTCAAAAGTATTATTAACAACAACAACAACAACAACAACAACAACCCAGTAAAATTGCACTAGTGGGGTCTGAGGAGGGTAGTGTGTACGCAGACCTTACCCCTACCCTGAAGGAGTAGAAAGACTGTTCTGAAAGACCATCGGCTCAAGAAAACAAAAAGACAAAAGGAGACAATATTAGTATCACCACAGAAATCATAGGAAAAATAGGAACAACATGAAATTTAGAAGAAATATGCAAAGCAAAAGCGATAGCTAATAAATAGGTCATGCACTGAAAAGTAAAATAGTAAGACACAACATTGTCACTAGCTATCTTAGGCAAAAACCCTACCAGACTAGTCTCATAATGGTACGAAGTAAGACAAGATTCAACTACCTCCCAGCCTACAACCCTAATACTCGACCTCCACATCTTCCTATCAAATGTCATGTCCTCGAAAATCTGAAGCCGCGTTATACCCTCGCTGATCACCTCTCCCCAATACTTCTTAGGTCACCATCTACCTCTTCTCGTGCCCTCCACAACCAGCCGCTCACACCTCCTTACCAGAACATCTAGGTTTCTCCTCTGAACATGCCCGAACCATCTGAACCTCGCTTCCCGTATCTTCTCATCAATGGGAGCCACGTGCACCTTCTCCCGAATATCATCATTCCTAATCTTATCCATCCTAGTGTGCCCGTATATCCACCTCAACATCCTCATTTCTGCTGCTTTTATCTTATGGATATGTGAGTTCTAAACAGGCCAACACCCAGCCCCATACATTATGGCCGGTCTAACCACCGCTTTATAGAACTTACCTTTGAGTATTGGTGGCACTCTCTTGTCACACAGGACTCCAGATGATAACCTCCACTTCATCCATCCTACCCTAATACGGTGTGTGACATCCTCGTTGATCTCCCCTCCCCCCTGGATAACCGACCCAAGGTACTTGAAGCTGCCTCTACTTGGGACGACCTGTGATTCAAGCCTCACATCCACGCCCACTTCCCCCGGCTCGGCGCTTCACTTCAGTTATTCTGTCTCCGTCCTGCTCATCTTGAAACCCTTAGAACCAAGAGCCTCTCTCCAAACCTCCAGCCTCTCATTAACACCGGCTCGCGACTCATCAATCAGAACTATGTCATCGGCGAATAGCATGC
This sequence comes from Nicotiana tabacum, assembly GCF_000715075.1. NCBI lineage: Eukaryota > Viridiplantae > Streptophyta > Magnoliopsida > Solanales > Solanaceae > Nicotiana > Nicotiana tabacum. Next base: position 16,666,510 of record NC_134085.1, read on the forward strand.
ACCATGGCACCTCCCCTTGAATATAGTGTGTTAAAGCATCCATCACCAGGGCGAATAAGAATGGACTCAGCGCAGAACTTTGGTGTAACTCCATTACAACCGGAAAATGCTCAGAGTCGCCTCTTGCTGTCCTAACCTGAGTCTTAGCCCCATCATACATGTCCATAATTGTCATAATGTAAGGAACCGACACACTTTTTGAGTGTTCTCCAAGCATCTCCAGAGAACTTCTCTAGAAACCTTGTCATACGCTTTCTCTAGGTCAATAAACACCATGTGCAGATCACTCTTCATTTCTCTGTACAGTTCCATTAATCTCCTAACAAGGTGTATAGCTTATGTAGTAGAACGACCCGACATGAACCCGAATTGGTTGTCGGATATAGACACTGTCATCCTCACCTCGCTTCAATCACCCTCTCCCACACTTTTATGGTATGACTCAGTAATTTGATTCCCCTATAATTGTTACACCTTTGTTCAAAAGTATTATTAAGTTTACATATAATACTATATCCAGTAATTTTGGTTAGTGGCCATTAGACAGATGAGAAAGTGACATGTGAAACTAAAGACATGTAAGATACGAGTCAACAAGTAGTCGGTATCGGATGCGAGCATGGGATCGGTGTTGGGTGAATTTCGAAGACAGGGTAACCGGTAACAAAGATTTTTAAAGTTGATAGCGGATATCATTCAATGAGCAGCCGTTACAAATGATATATGTATTTGTAGTCGACTGTTATGCAACCATCAATGACGATTAACGATTTTATTCTCATTCAAGAGGAGCTTGATTTGGGGGTCTTGTCTCCCTAGATAGAGTTATAAATAGGAGAATTAGTATCTAACGTAGGACACGAAACATTCTGGGTACAAAAGCTTGAATCAACACTCATTCTATAACATTATTCTTTTACCTTGTTCTTAATATTGTTCTTTTTTTGCTATTGGGGAAGCTGAATTCGTAGTGAGTCTTGTATTTCGTTTAAGTTTATTTTATAATCTTATTTTTGTTCCTATTTATTTCATATTTTTGTGTCAAATTAATTCACGTGTCCATAAACCACGTAACAATTTTAATTGTACCGTTTTACCGGAAAACAAATACCACCTAAGATATGACAAACAACAGATAGTGATATTATCATACCACACATTATCGCAAAAGAGATTTAATTTCGTGTCATTTATTTCCTCTTTGTAGATACTGTTTCTTAAAAACTGTCGTCTTCTCAATAGAATTAGGATAATTAGATATGGACCATTTGAGAATTATAATTTGATCTGATTCTATCTTCGACTTATTCATGTATTTGAATTTGATTTCAAATGAAATATTTTAATAACAGACGACTCCACCAACTAAACATGAATTAATTTATCTATTACTTAGTACATTTCTTTATGATCATACACGCGGACACACCTATCGTTAGGTCATTTTAATCTTTTGTATAATTGTTAGTGTCTTCTTGAGGGAGTCTTGATGTCCAACTTTTGATAACCAAAAATGAAAAGCACAACTCCTCAGCATTCAGCACTCCAATCAGCTAAAACCTGCAAGTTAACAGCAAAATTTGGGTACTGGCCTGAATGTAGAACAATTTGGGTATGGGCCTGAATCCACTTAGACTACCCAATTCAGATTGTGGCCCATTGAATTTCCAAATGTGGGGCTAATTTTTGTAAGAGGAACTTTCAGAAATGACTATTGTTTGGAGGCTTATTACCGGGCGTAATCACAATTTAGCTAATTACATTTCGTAGTTACCAATTCCTTGTCATAAGATGTATGTCGTTGTATTCAATTTGGTTGTATATATTGAATTCAATTCGGATGTATTCGTTCTTATATATTTTACATCGTATTCAATTTCAATATATTGAATTCAATTGCATTCAAATAACAAAAAATCAAGAAACATGGTGTATATCGTTATATTCAATTCGGTTGAATACACAATATTCAATTGGACTATATTCATTCTTAATTATTTACATCGTATTTAATTTTACAACAACAACAACAACAACAACAACCCAGTATAATCCCACTTAGTGGGGTCTGGGGAGGGTAGTGTGTACGCAGACCTTACCCCTACCCTGAGGTAGAGAGGCTGTTTCCAAATAGACCCCCGGCATCCTTCCCTCCAAGAACTTCTCACCTTGCTCTTGGGGAGACTCGAACTCACAACCTCTTGGTTGGAAGTGGAGGTTGCTTACCATCAGAGCAACCCCTCTTGTCTTACATCGTATTTAATTTTACTGTATTTAATTCGACGGTATTCAAACAACAAAAAATCATAAATACAGTGATATTCGGCTGTATTCAATTCACAATATTCATTTCTAGCCGCTATTATACTGTATTTAATTCACTGTATTTAATTCGATTGTATCCAAATAACAAAAATTCAAAAAATATAAGGATCTATCACAAAAAACAACCTTCGAAATGAATAAATATAAGCGAAAATATAAAAAATATAAACTGTATTTGCATTGAAAAATACAAAATACACTCAAATTTGAGTGTATTTGCATATAATGCAATGTATTTGCATCATTGTATGTGACTCAATAGCAAAGAAGAGAAGAAAGTTCACCAGAGATGGCGTCTTTCGGCCAAGCAAAATATTGTATACATTGTATTAAAACTAAAAAAAGAGACGAACAAAAATCCGGCCAGATCTGAGAATGCACTATCACATTTTATCTACCAAAATTCAATCAGAGAAAGCACTCAAATGTGAGATACAAAGAAGGAGAAGAAGCCATGGATTTCATTATCTCCGTCTGATCCAGATCTTGTGACGCCTATGATCTTTCTCCTCTATTATTTTTGCTACAAATAATGGACCCATAGTGACTTCGTGATTTTCATATCTGGATATGATGGTGGAGATGAGGGAAAGAAAAAGAGAGAGAGAGAGAGAGAGAGAGAGAGAGAAGCGGTTGGATCTGATAATGGAGATGAGAGATGGAAATAGAGAGAGAGATGTTGTTGTTTGGGTGGGCTCCAGTAGAGCTGGACGGCGACCAAAAAAATACAGGGAAAAGAGAGAGAGGTCGAGGAAAAATGAAAAAGAGTTGAGGGAGAAGAGAGAGTTGGTTGAAGGAAAAGTTAAGGGATTAGTTATATATATTTATGCCTTGCTATAAAATATAAAAAGTGGCTATAAATAATAATATTTTAAAGTAATATGATTTATAATAAATATGGTACATTGTTTAGCTATAGCATGTAAAATTTCCTTTACGTAAATGTCCCATAGGCCTCTATTTGATTTTGATTCTATTTTAAAAAGTTATACAAATATAACCCTTAAGGGGGCGTATGGTGGAATATCCATGGGGTGGGATATCTGATGGGATTAATTATCTCATCTTCTATATGAGATAACTAATCCCACCATTTTAGTCTAAAAGGTATCACACAATTAGCTAATACCCCAAATCAAACATGGGATAAAGTTAATCTCAAACTTTATACTGGAATTATTATTCTTATCCTATGTACCAAACAACCCCTAAAAACTGTCCCTTCCGAAAAATGTTAGACTTGGATCTAATGTTTGCTTATATAATTTTTAGTTTGCGCACGAAATATTAGTGTTGGATATTAGGTCCGGGTCGCCCATATCGATAGAACCGACCTATTTTAAAGGAAATATGATTAAAGAAAGTTACTTAGGAAAGGTTTAACTTCTAAAAATAAAACTACCACACGCTGCAAAGTAAATGGGAGCATGGGGATCAGTGTGGGATCAGTTTATCGGTAGTTTTTTCTCTGATAACTTCCCTTCTCTATATAATTAAGGATCTCCTTCTTCAGGATTCAATACTCTATGCAATTCTTCCTACAAAGATAACAACACACTAAAAGAAAGAAGAAGACATCTAGTTTGTGAAAAGTATTTCATTTCCAAGAGAGGCAAAGTCGGACTTGAGCAATTAATTAAAGCACGCTCCGCAAGATTTCCGCTATTGTTAACAGATACGCAAATCGATGTCCCTGTTACTTGATTTTAGTTAACAATAGTATCAGAGTATAGGGTTTCATTTCTTCCTAGTCTGTATATGCTTATTGAAAAGCAAGGTCTAAAAAAAAACTTCCGCGGCAATTTTGTTCCTCTTTCTGGCATCTCCGTTATAGAGTAAAAAGAGAAAATTGAAACTTACCGAGTAGTAATATGATGGATAAGAGCATTGGTTGCTTAGTTGTTGTATATGAAATTTTTTTAAATTGTGTTAATGTCTTATTCCATTCTCAATATGGACGCTCATCAGAAGGGGGATTGATCAAGGCCTTATCCTAGAATGGTTATTAATTACATGTAACCTTGTTATTATTTTTTCCTTTCACTGTTCAATAAAATTTGAAACATGGAAAGCAAACATAATGTTTAATTCTAGTTGAAACATAGTTGCTTGACGCCAAAATCAATGGATCCTTCTTGGTTATATTGTGGAAAGCACCGGTGAGTATTTGATGGTGAAAGCATCTATTATGCTTTTATTTTTATTGTTGATAAGTTATCACAAAAAATATTGACAAATTCTTACTTTATGAAGAGAAGAAGGGAAGAGAGTATAACGAGTACTCATTGAAATATAGACATAATGCTTTTACAGGATGAACTATTTAAAGTTTGAGAAATATAAGTTTTATTTTTGTTTCTTTCTCTTGAAAAATAGTACCATAATCTGTGTTGTCCTATGAATTTCTAAAATTGTAAAGAGATTTCATCGCACTATGACAGCTGATAACTAGGGATTATGATACATTTTACACTCCTTCTTGCTTAAGTTTTGATTAAAAATATGTACAAAATAGTCTCAAATGCTCATATGTTGTACTTGATTGCAGGGTTTGGTCAACAAGGTGACAATTTGTCAAAACCAGCTCAAAAAGTGAAACATGCACAAGTACCATGAACAAGGCCAAGCTCAGTATAACAGGACTAGTACAGCCGCACACCATTCTGTACGGTCCGCAAAGAGGAGGTTCAGAGAGTGTGCATTTCAGGCAGCCAAGCAAAGTGGCCGCAAAACATTTCATGCGGACCGCATTGACTTCATTGCGGCCGCACTTGATTTTGTGCAGTCCGCAAAGCTCAAGTTCAGAGAGGTGCCGAGTTGGAGGAACATTGCCAATGCGGTCCGCTGTCCATTTTATGTGGACCGCAATAGAAGCCACCGCGGCCGCGGTGCATTTTGTGCGGCCAACGGTGGCCAACTTCAGAGAGCTGATTGTTTCAGCCAAGAGCCTTAGTGCAGCCGCACTTGATTTTGTGCGGTCCGCACTAGCCCCGCAGGGGTATTTTTTTCCAGAATTTTCAGCCTAGTATAAATAGTTTCTTTTCCCATTTTTAGTTCATCAGTTGTATTTTAACGATCAGCTGCGCTCGTGAATAGTACTCTTTTTCTATTTTAAGTAATTTTAGCTTATTTCATCATTGAATCTTCAAGTTTTATCTAGTAATTAAATATTATGGGTTTTTCTTCATCTATTTCTTTGTTTTCTTCTATAACCATGAGTAGCTAGACCCATTAGCTAGGGTTGTGGCTCAACCCTAGTGTGGGTAATTGATGGGTCTTGTGTTTTAAGGCTTGAATGTCTATGGGTATTTGATATCTGGACTAATTTATGGTTTAAATGTTGAATTAGTGGTTGCAAACACTAGTTTATGCCTAGTTGATTTTGGCTCTTCTCGAGAAAGAGAGCCTAAGTCCATGAAATTGGTCCAACAAGGAATTGGGGCGTATGCAAGAGATTGATAGCCCCAATTAAAGGGTTAAACCTAGAGATAGTAATACTCGACTTGAATCTCTATTGCTTGCATAAATTATCATACCCAATTGGTCTTAAGAAAGTCAATTAGGGCAAAATCACTCGAACTACCGAGAGGTATAGAGTGAGTAAAATCGTGCAATGATTATATAATACTCCCCAAATATAATAATCTAGCCTTAGACTCGAGAATCCATCAATTACCCACCTAGGAGAAAGTCACTCCCCTAGTGCCTTTTACCTATTTAGACAACCTTCAATAGTTTACTCTTAGCTTCACTTAGCCTATTTAGCATCTTAGTAGTATAAAATTAGAAGTAATATAAAAACTACTTATGAATAGAAGTTCAATCAGGAACAATTACGCAACTCCAACTTAGATAGAAACTCAATTCCAATCTCTAGCTCCCTGTGGAAATCGATCCCGACCTTCTCGGGTAAAAGCTGTTTCGACCTCTCTTGCTACTTTGTAGTAGTACAGGGTTGGCTTTGATCACTTTTTGGCATTGTTGCCGAAGAGCTAACGGTTTTGGCTATTTATCTAAATAGTTTTGTGTATTATTCTTCTTTCCTTCTGCGTTACTAATTTGTATGTATCACAACTTTAGGTACAAAATGTCAGCAAACAACAATGACCCTCTTGGAAATGTGATTGCGGGGGAGGAGGTAGATAATTTCGGAGATGATGAGGTGCCTTTTGTACCTCAAGGACATTGTAAAGGCCGTCAGGCCAATGCCAATGACAATATTCCAAACCCTCCTCCGCCACCTCCAAGAGTGGCTCCTCGACTGCTTCTAAACCAAGGCTATGCAAGTGCAATTGTCCCACCTCGGATCCGAGTGGGCAATTTTCAAATTATCAATGTGATGCTGACATTGCTAGAGCAGCGAGGTATTTCACGGGCGCTGCCAATCAAAATGCTTACAAACATCTCAAGGGTTTAGTGGATACCTGTTGGGGGAGCAAGCAAACTAATGTGTCCGAGGATGCACTTCGGTTGAGACTTTTCCCATTTTCACTTAGAGGGAAGGCATTGGATTGGCTTGAATGACTTCCTAACCATTCCATCACTACTTGGGATGAGTTGGTGGACAAGTTCATTGCAAAGTTCTTCTCACCGGGGCATATGAAAGCATTGAGAGATGAGATCTTAGCTTTCAAGCAGGAGCCCACCGAACCATTACATGAGATTTGGGAGCGCTATAGAATAATGGTAAAGGAATGCCCCAACAATGTTATGACTGAGGCGATGATCCAACAGACTTTCTACATAGGTATTAACACAACAAACCAGTGCATAGTGAACCAACTAGTTGGGGGCAACTTCATGAAGCTTACTTATGATAAGGCTTGTAACATTCTTGACGAGATGGATGACACTTCCTCCACTTGGAAAAGTAAAGCCAATGTGCCCCAGGGGGACTCCACGGTCACTCATTTGCACAAAGAGTTACATGATCATGGGCAAGCTATAGTTGAGCTGACAACTACAATGAACCAACCAGTAAAGGCACAATTGCAACAAGTTCAAAATCCTCGCCAAGTGAATGCCATGGAGGGTGTCAACATGTTAGTTAACAAAAGAAGACAGAGAGGTCAACAGAACCAAGGGAATTCGGAGCAATTTGATAATAATTGTGGTGGATTCCAAGATGATGGTTATGATGGGCAGAATGAAGATGTGCAATACATGAACAACTATCAAGGCCAAAGGGGCAATTCTTCCAACTAACAACAGTGGAGACCCCAAGGCAATTGGGTAAATCAACAACAACAAGGCAATGGTAATTGGGGGAACAACAACCAAAATTCCAATTGGGGCAATCAGAACAATAATTAGAACAATCAGGGTAATTGGAATGGCAACTACAACAACTAGGGTGGTAACAACAATTAGGGAGGTTGGAACAATGGAAATCAAGGAAATCGGGGGAAAGGCTTCCAAAGGCCCCCAATGTACCAACAACCGAACAATCCACCCCCATTTTCATCCCAAGGTCCTAGTTTTTCCAATAATGATATGGGGAGAATTGAAATGATGTTTGAACAGATGATGAAAAAGAATGCAGACTCTGATGCGCAGTTGTCTTCCCACAATACTTCAATTAGAAATTTGGAGGTTCAGTTAGGACAAATCTCACAGTCCTTAAACACTCACCCTAAGGGGGCTCTACCAAGTGATATGGTAGTAAACCTGAAGGGTAGGAACAATCATGTTATGGCGATAACTATAAGGAGTGGACAAGGCGGTGATGTGAATGCCTCCAAACAAAAGCAAATTTTGAGTGATGAAGTTGAGTTGCAAGAAGATGAAGTTCCTTTGGTGGTTGAAAATGTGATTGATGAGAATGTGAATGAAGAAGTGAGGATTGATAATCAAGATGCCAAGGTGGAAACTCAAAATGATGTGAACCCATCTAGGGAACACGTAATAGACATGCCGGAGCCGATTGTGCCTAAAGCCAAGGCTCCTTTGCCAAGGCCACCTTAACCTTATCCTCAAAGGCTCGCAAAGCAGAAAAATGAGAATCAGTTTAAAAAGTTCATTGACATGATGAAGAGCTTATCTATTAATGTGCCTTTGGTGGAAGCTCTTGAACAAATGTCGGGCTATGCTAATTTCATAAAGGACTTGGTGATAAAGAAATGATCCATGGATTGTGAAACTATAAAGATGACCCACCAAGTTAGTGCAATAGTGCATTCAATGGCCCCGAAGCTTAAAGATCCCGGTGCTTTCACCATTCCTTGCACTATTGGGAGTGCGGACTTTGCTAAGGCTCTATGTGATTTGGGGGCAAATATCAACTTGAATGCCCTACTCAATTTTCAAGACTTTGGGTATTGGGCAACCGAGGCCGACTTCCATGAGATTGCAAATGGCAGATAGAACGATGAAGAGACCATTGGGTATTATTGATGATGTGCTTGTTCGGGTGGACAAATTTATCTTGCCAGCTGGTTTTGTGATCTTGGATTGTGAGGTGGATTATGAAGTTCCAATCATATTGGGAATACCTTTCCTTGCTACTGGGAAGGACTTAGTTATGTGGAAGCAGGGGAACTCACCTTCCGGTTGGGTGATAAAAAAGTGGTCTTTCATGTGTGCAAGTCAATGAAGCAACCCAACAGTTCTAAGGTGTGCTCTTTTGTGGACCTTGTCATGGCAGTGATACTTGATGATACAAGTTCAATGATCAATGTGGAAGACCCTCTAGAGGCCACGTTGTTGAATCTTGATGTCAATAATGATGAAGGCCAAATGAAGTGTGTGAATGCTTTACATGGGATGGGATCTTACTCTTAGGAGCCTAGCAAACTATCTTTGGACCTTGAGAATAGGAAGACTCAACCAACAAAACCTTCAATTGAGGAACCTCCGGTGTTGGAGTTGAAGCCATTGCCTCCACACCTCAGGTATGAGTTCTTAGGCCCTAGTTCTACTTTTCTAGTTATTATTTCTTCTTGTCTTACTAACATGTAGGTTGATGCCATATTGGCGGTGCTCCAAAAGCGGAAGGAGACAATTGGATGGACTTTAGCTGATATTCGAGGGATAAGCCATACATTCTATATACACAAGATTATTATGGGAGATGATGCAAAGCCCTCCTTGGAACATCAAAGGAGGTTGAACAAGGCAATGCAAGAAGTTGTGAAAAAGGAGATGATCAAGTGGTTGGATGTCGGGGTTGTGTACCCCATCTCTGATAGCTCTTGGACTTTGCTGGTGCAATGTGTACCGAAGAAGGGTGGAATGACCGTGGTTGAAAATTCACAAAATGAGTTGATTCCTACTAGGACCATGACCGGTTGGAGGGTATGCATGGACTACCGCAAGTTGAATAAAGTGACCCGCAAGGATCACTTTCCATTGCCTTTTCTTGATCATATGTTAGATCGACTTGCTGGGCGTGCCTTCTACTATTTCTTAGATGGGTATTATGGATACAACCAAATCTTGATTGCTCTGGAAAATCAGGAGAAGACCACATTCACTTGTCCATATGACACATTTGCCTTTTCTAGGATGCCTTTGGGTTGTGAAATGCACCGGCTACATTTCAGCGATGTATGATGGCCATTTTCACCGATATAGTGGAAGATAATTTGGAGGTGTTTATGGACGACTTTAGTGTTGTGGGTGATTCATTTGAAGAGTGTTTGAAAAATCTTGATAGAGTGTTGGCCTGTTGTGAAGAAACCAACCTTGTTCTTAATTGGGAGAAATGTCACTTAATGGTGGAAGAGGGCATAGTTCTTAGGCATTAAATTTCAAAGCATGGTATCGAGGTGGACAAAGCAAAAATTGATGTGATTTTAAGGATTCCTCCCCCTACCTCTGTCAAGGGAGTTAGAAGTTTTCTTGGGCATGCGGGGTTCTACCGGAGATTTATCAAAGACTTTTCGAAGATAGTAAACCCCTTATGCAAGTTATTGGAAAAAGATGCCAAGTTTGTGTTCGATGAGAGATGTATGCAAGCCTTTGAACTTCTCAAGCACAAGTTGACTACCACTCCTATCATTATCACACCTAATTGGATCTTACCTTTTGAGCTCATGTGTGATGCGAGCGATGTTGCGGTTGGGGCAGTTTTGGGTCAAAGAGTGAATAAAATGTTTCATCCGGTATACTATGCGAGCAAGACAATAAATGATGCTCAAGTGAACTACACGGTGACCGAGAAAGAACTTTTGGTTATTGTGTTTGCCATGGAGAAATTTCGGCCATATCTTATGGGTGCCAAGATCATAGTCCATACCGATCATGCCGCACTCCGGTACTTGATGACGAAGAAGGATTCCAAAGCTAGACTGATGCGATGTGTCTTGTTACTTCAAGAGTTTGATTTGGAGATTGTGGACCGGATGGGTAGTGAAAACCAAGTGGCGGACCACTTGTCCTGCTTGGATGAGGAGGGGAGGCCTCGTGATGGCGTAGAGATCAATGATTCATTTTCCGACGAACAACTCCTTACGGTGTCGGTGAATGGTATGCCATGGTTTGCGGACGTTGCTAATTTCCTTGTGACTGGTATAATCTCATGTGATCTCTCTTCTAACCAAAGGAAGAAGCTCAAATGGGATAGTTTGGATTTTTATTGGGATGAGTCTTACTTGTTCAAGATTTGCACGGATGGTGTGATCCGAAGGTGTGTCCTGGAGGAAGAGCAATTGAGTATCTTGGAGGCTTGTCATTCCTCTCCCTATGGTGGGCATCATGGCGGGGCGAGGATGGCTTCCAAATTTCTTAGTTGTGAGTTTTAATGGCCAACTTTGTACAAAGATGCAAGTGAACTTGTGAAGAGGTGTGACGAATGTCAAAGAGCGGGTGGAATTTCGAAGAAAGATGAGATGCCTCTCAATACCATCCTTCAAGTTGATATTTTTGACGTATGGAGCATTGATTTTATGGGCCCGTTTGTTAGCTCGTGCGGGAACACATACATTCTTGTGGTGGTTGACTATGTTTCAAAATGGGTTGAAGCCGTGTCTTTACCCAACAATGAGGCCTGAAGTGTTGTTGTGTTTCTCAAAAAGAGCATTTTTACAAGGTTTGGCACTCCTCGTGCAATCATAAGTGATGGGGGTCTCATTTTTGTAATAGAGCTTTTGACACTTTGCTTGCAAAGTAAGGTGTCAACCACAAAGTTTCTACTCCTTATCATCCTCAAGCAAGTGGCCAAGTTGAAGTCTCAAACAGGGAAATCAAGAGTATATTGTCAAAGACGGTCAATACAAATAGGACCGATTGGTCAAAGAAGTTGGATGATGCTCTATGGGCTTACAGGACTACTTACAAGACTCCGATTGGTATGTCTCTGTATCGGTTGATGTTTGGGAAAGCTTGCCATCTACCAGTTGAGTTAGAGCACAAGGCCATGTGGGCTTTGAGGAAGTTGAATCTTGAATGGGACGTGGCAGTAAATCTTCCTGTGGAGCAGCTTAATGAATTTGATGAATTCTGATTCCATGCCTACTCTAGTTCATCCTTGTACAAGGACAAGATGAATTAGCTTCATGATAAATATGCTTGAGGCAATGAGTTCAAAGTGGGTGATTTGGTTCTCTTGTTCAACTCTCGGTTACGTCTGTTTCTGGGAAAGCTTAAGTCAAAATGGAGTGGACCTTTTGAAGTGGTACCTGTGACTCCGTTTGGTGCACTTGACTTGAAGAACAAAAATGGGAAAGTTTTCAAAGTGAATAGGCACAGGGTCAAGCCCTACCTGGGCAAGATTGATGACAGTCACGTTGTGGCACTCTTTCATCTCAAGTGATTTGATGGTAACCTGCATCGTGCCGCGACGTTAAATCAGGCACTTCTTGGGAGGCAACCCATATTTCTTTCTTCTTGTTTTTTATCTTTAATTTTCGTTGTAGTGTAGGATTTATTTTTGGACTAACTGGTTGTGAGATGCTATAGGATTGTGTTGATGCAGTACAAGAACAAGTTGAAAAATGATCACTCTCTGAAGTTGGCAATGTGGACCGCACTCATTTGCGGCCGCAAAGGCCTTTGTGAGGGGTCAAGAAATCAATGCGGACCGTAGAAGTGATTTGACAAAAGTAGAAAGTCTCTGAAGTTGTCCACTGCGGCCGCATTGCATTTTGTGCGGTCCGCGGTGGTCCACTGCGGCCGCACTGGATTTCTTGCGGTCTGCAGTGATCAATTTGCTAGTGTCTCATGGTTTTGAGCATCGTGGACCGCGGTGCCATTTTGTGTGGTCCGCGGTGGATAGGTGAGCTGGGGCCCAGGACCTTTTTCTATAAATAGGACTTGAGGCCCTCCTTTTAAACTTTTCGATCTTTTTATTCTCAGAAGCATTAAAATCACTATTCATCACTCTCATTGCACGCAAATAACTGCTAAGGCTCATTAATCATCACTACATCTCATTTCTGGTAACTTTAACTCCTTCTCATTTGTTTAATTTTGTTATTTTCTTTGAATTTTTGGTTTTCTTAGTTCCTTTTTCCTTCCCTTCCCATTTTTCTTTCAATCTTGTAGCATAGGTTAGTTAAATACTATTTTAATTAGGACTAGGTAGTTAAAACACTGAGGCAACACCTAGGGAATCATTAACAGGTGAACAATTGGACTTAAAATGAACAAAACATGAACCCTAGGTTGGTATTGCTGTTGGGCACTCAGTGCGGACCGTGGTGGATTTTGTGCGGTTAGCGGTGCTTCTGTGTGGTCCGCAATGCTATTTTGTGTGGATCGCAATGGACAAAGTTCTGAATGCTGACATCTAAGGACCGCGGCCTCAATGGATTTTGTGCGGTCCGTAGTGCCTCAATGCGGACTGCAATGTCTTTTTGTGCGGTCTGCGGTGCATAGATTCAGAGAGTGGGTAGTCTGAATCCCACCTCTATGCGGACCGCAATGGATTTTGTGTGGTCCGCAGTAGCCTCTTTGCGGATACACCTCATTTTGTGTGGTCCGCATTCTGCAACATTTAAACTGTCTGCAACAAATTTTTCTGCAACTTTGCATTTCATTGTTTCTACTGATACTAACAAAGCATAACTGAATGTTGTTTGCAGACAATGGTGAAATCTCAAGGAAAAGGTGGTAAACAATCAGGAAGAGGAGAGTCCTCCCGGGGTAGGGGACAAGGAACGCTAAGATTGACCCCACAAGTCCGACAAAACATAAAGAACACAAGGAAGATCAAAAGAGCTGCTGACAGAGCCATTGACCAGTCGGGGAATGAGTATGAGCCTTCCCGTGAGGCATCTTCAGGCTCCGTGCCAGAGTATGTTCGTGACTGGCTAGAGAGGAATAGGTTGAGGGATACACCTCTAGGCTCTCCCACTTCCCAAGCATCAATGCGTATATCTTCTGAGTCGTTTGAGGGCTCAGCTGCCGGCAGTGGAAATGAATACTCCACCTTTCTTACATCTTCACTATCCGAAGAGGGTCTAGTAGCAGAAGATGGGGAAGAAGTAGAAGGGTTGAGCCCCAAGTAGGTGGGGTAGAGAGGACTAGAAATCCGGAGGCATGACAGGACAAGTTTGTAAGTGAGGTTGCCTACCACAAGTTGAGAGTGGTGGCTCGAGAGGAAATTGATACCTGAGCATAAATTTATCACCCGGGACCTATTGCCTCACAACCTCAATGTGTTGAGGCAGTTCAGAGAGAGAGCTGGATGGGACTACTTCATAGGCCATGTGAAGGACGCCAATGAGCATTTAGTGAAGGAGTTCTACACAAATGTGGCCCACATAAAAAAGGGCACCACAGTGACCAAAGTGCGGAACTTGAAGGTGAAATTCGATAGCAAGACCATAAATGATTACATGGGCTTCTTGGAGGAGGATGAGTCCTTGTACTTGGAGAAGATGGCATTGGGTGAGGAAGCTCGTCCTTGGTAGGTGGAGTACTTGGCAATCCCAAGTACCACCCCAAATTGGTTGACTGCGGGAGTGAAGATCTTGAGGAGAACTTTAAACTTTGAGGCTAAGGGGTGGGAGACATTTGTGTGCACCAGGCTAGACCCCACCACCTACGACAACTCACTCCCTATTCACCGGGCGATTTTGGTAGCATCAATCATGGTGGGGTACCCGATTAACATCAGGAATGTGATGTCTCGGGTTATTACATGGCTAGTGAACGAAGGTGATAGATATTATCCCTTCCCCAACTTCCTGACCATGTACCTGGAGGACCAAGATGTGGAAAGTAGAAGTTTGATATGAAAGTGAAGGCGAAGGCACCTTTCTCATGGTATAGCCTACATGGTGATGACAACCTTAAGGGCAAGCACTTCAAGGGCAAAGCCACTACTTCGACTAGCTAGTCTGAAGAGCCAGTAGTGGTAGTGGCTCTTACTCAGCCTCCTTCCACCTCAACAGACATGGCCCCAAATCCATCCACTTCTACAGCTCCAGAGATACCCTCCACTACTGCATACCCATAGACTATCGACCACCTGATCCAGGCCCTCACCAGCATCAACAATTGGATGCAGACAGCTACTTCTAAGCTGTCTGTACTATCTACCATGGTGACAGCTCAGTCACCACCTCCTCCTCCACAGGTCCCACAGTCCATTGAGGGCACTCTTAAGGATCTTCTAGACAACCAGAATAAGATCTTAGAGAACTAGAAATTACTTACGGACATTGTTGATTCACATGGAAAGGCACTCACGGAACTTGCTAGGGAGGCGAAGAAAATGAGGAAGACTCGGGCTTCAAAAGAGTCTGTGAAGGAGCTACGAGTCGAGGTTGAGAGATTGAAGGCAGATCACCTGCATTTAGATTTGCTACTGCATAACCCAGCACCAACAGCCCAACCCCAGCCAGAGCAGGAGTCTGAGTCGCCTCCCAAGAGGAAGAGGGTGATCCCCCGGTCTAATGATGTAGTTATTCACTTGGAGGACCCGCAGGGAGGTTCCTCTAGCCAGCCCCAGGATTCAGCCTAGCACTCAGTCCAGGTCCAAGCGCAGGTCCCAAAAGAGCCACAGATCACAGGGAGCCAGTCACAGGTTCCCGAGCAGACAAAGGACCCAATAACCCAGACTCAAGATCCCACGTAGACGGAGGGCCCATAGGGAGTTTCTTTTTCCTCTCCTCTCTATTTTTGTGCTTATTTTGGTTAGTTGGCATTAAGGACAATGTCAGCTTTCATTTGAGGGGGTAGCCCTATTTGGATATTTGGATGACTGTACATATGACAATATTTTACGCTTTTTTTAATCTTTGGTATGTATATAATTTTAGCATTTCATAACACTTTTCGTGCTTTTTACTTTGGGTCTGTATATAAAAGTTACGTTCTTATGTATATATTCATTCCCCCTATTGTATATTCGATTAAATCTCCTTTTGTACATATTCATTTTACTTTCCGCATTTTTCCTTTCTTAGCTTCTCATTTTATGTTTGTAGCTTCTTGTTTTGAGTTTTTGCAATAAGCCTTTGGTTTTCTTAATGCTACGGTTCTTTCCAAAGGTGGAATTTGTGTGAACCGAGTGGCTCTTCCCGATGATGGATGGCTCGGCAAACTTCTTAAGGGTTTGATTCTGTTTTCCATTTTTATTTTTAGTAGTTAGTTGGTAAGGGTGCCTCAAGCAAAGCTTCACTTGGGCCTAACACATTTGCCTTTGATCCTATGGTCAAAAATAAATCGTTGTGTATAGAATGGTGAAAGTTGTGACCTTGAGACTCTTGTGTTAGCCGGTAATCATCAAGTGATTTTTCGGGACCATTATGTGCTCAAATTTTACCTAATATTGTTGTGGGCCCTCGACTCTGTGTCTTTAGAAATTTCATAGCTTGTTGGTGAGAATTTGAATTGCAAGTCCAAGTCCCGAGCCATTGGTCTAGAACTTGCCCTAAATATTTGTCTAGGCAAAATCCCAAGTGTAATTTGACTTGAGATATGATTATAGGCTCTCCTTGATCCGAATGATATCTTGAACACTTCCATAGCCTACCAATGATAAAATCCCTAGTCAAACCTTTTGAGCCTTAGACCTTTTTCCTTCAAAAACCACGATACAAGCCTTTACCCATTCTAAGGAGACCCTCTCTTGGCACCCGATCCTTTTAGCACATGGCCAAAGTATAAGTTTGGGGGGAGAGACGAGGATTGAACCAAAGTGGTAAAAGAAACAAAATGAATAAAAGGAAAGGCAATGAAAAAGAAAGAAAATCAAAAAGACAAAAAGAATGTTCAATGTAGAAAAGAAAGAAATGATTCAATAAAAGCAAAGAATGAAAGGTGTGAAAAGTTGAGAAAGGAGAAAAGATTTGAAATGAACAAGAAAGAGTGACAGTGTGTCTCTCTAACCCCTTAGAAAGAAGTGAAATGACTTAAAAAGTCAAGTGAACGCGTGCCAAAACTAAAGGGAAGATGGAACCTACTTAGACAAAACATTTCCTACCCTGAACCAAAAGCCTTCGCTATGTCTCCACAAAAGCCCTATATAATCTTGAATTGAATGAAGCTTACATTAGTGGTGACTCACATAAGGGTCAAGGATATGGTACTTAAAGTCGGACTTGTGACTTTTCCTTGAGAGAGATGAGTGTATTTCCATTAACCTCATTCTGAGTGCTACTATTCCAAAGGTGAGGTTTGCGTAGGGAGAGTCGAGGATGTGTGAGTTTGGGTTCCACAATGACCAAAGTACTAGAAAGAGTTTCTTTGATGTGTTGAGTCAACTCTTGAGGCTCTTGTGTCGCACTAAATCCGTGATGTTTAAAATAGTGAATGTTGTTAATGATTCATTTGAATTGAGGGCAATTGTTAGTCTCAATTGATGCTAGATAAGGTCACTTTAGGTCGGGTGAATTTTCTTGGATTTACTCTTAAGGGGTGGGTTATATTTTGTTTGCTTGAGGACAAGCAAAAGCTTAAGTTTGGGGGAGTTGATAACTAGGGATTATGATGCATTTTACACTCTTTCTTGCTTAAGTTTTGATTAGAAATGTGTACAAAATAGTCCCAAAGGCTCACATGTTGTACTTGATGGCAGGGTTTGGTCAACAAGGTGACAATTTGTCAAAAACCAGCTCAAAAAGGAGTGAAACATGCACAAGTAACAAGAACAAGGCCAAGCTCAGTATAACAGGACTAGTGCGGCCGCACACCATTCTGTCTGGTCCGCAAAGAGGAGGTTCAGAGAGTGTGCATTTCAGGCGGGCAAGCAATGCGGCCGTAAAACAATTCACACGGACCGCATTGACTTTATTGCGGCCGCACTTGATTTTGTGCGATTCGCAAAGCTCAAGTTCAGAGAGGTGCCAAGTTGGAGGAACATTGCCAATGCAGTCCGCGGTCCATTTTGTCTGGACCGCAATAGAAGCCACCGCGGCCGCGGTGCATTTTGTACGGCCCGCGGTGGCCAACTTCAGAGAGCAGATTGTTTCAGCCAAGAGCCTTAGTGCGGCCGCACTCAATTTTGTGCGGTCCGCACTAGCCCCGCAGGGGTATTTTTGTCCAAAATTTTCAGCCTAGTATAAATAGTTTCTTTTCACATTTTTAGTTCATCAGTTGTATTTTAACGATCAGCTGCGCTTGTGAACAGTACTCCTTTCCTATTTTGAGTAATTTTAGCTTAGTTTCATCATTGAATCTTCAAGTTTTATCTAGTAATTAAATATTATGGGTTTTTCTTCATCTATTTTTTTGTTTTCTTCTATAATCATGAGTAGCTAGACCCATTAGCTAGGGTTGTGGCTCAACCCTAGTGTGAGTAATTGATGGATCTTGTGTTTTAAGGCTTGAATGTCTATGGGTGTTTGATATCTGGACTAATTTATGGTTTAAATGTTGAATTGTAGTTGCAAACACTAGTTTATGCCTAGCTGATTTTGGCTCTTCTTGAGAAGGAGAGCCTAAGTCCATGAAATTGGTCCAACAAGGAATTGGGGCATATTCAAGAGATTGATAGCCCCAATTAAAGGGTTAAACCTAGAGATAGTAATATCCAACTTGAACCTCTATTGCTTGCACAAATTATCATACCCAATTGATCTTGAGAAAGTCAATTAGGGCAAAATCACTCAAACTACCGAGAGGTATAGAGTGAGTAGAATCGTGCAATGGTTATATCATACTCCCCAAATATGACAATCTAACCTTAGACTCGAGAATCCGTTAATTACCCACCTAGGAGAAAGTTACTCCCCTAGTGCCTTTTACCTATTTAGACAACCTTCAATAGTTTAGTCTTAGCTTCACTTAGCCTAATTTAGCATCTTAGTAGTAAAAAATTAGAAGTAATATAAAAACCAATTATGAATAGAAGTGATATTAGGAACAATTACGCAACTCCAATTTAGATAGAAACTCAATTCCAATCTCTAGATCCCTGTGGAAATCGATCCCGACCTTCTCGGACAAAAGCTGCTTCGACCTCTCTTGCTACTTTATAGTAGTACAGGGTTGGCTTCGATCAACAGCGTGGCCATGAATTTGATTAATTCAACCTCTGTTTAGCTTTCCGAAAAATAATAATTCCTTATTCATCGGTATATATTTGTATATATCTACTAGTTTAGCAGTAATCCCTTAGATTTAATTTTTCTTCTACGAGTATGTGACAAATGTTGTCACATTGAATGGTTGTAGCTATGCTTATTGTTTCTTTGGTCCTATTTCAGCTATGGCTGAACAGGGACACGTTCGAATTACTCCAAGTAAGAGTCCTCGAAGTCGAGGAAGGGGACAATGTAGAAGGATACATCGTCCTAGGACTTATTTCTATAATGATTCAGACTCGGAGTCTGAAGTCATCGGGAATGTCCCAAGGGTGAGGCAAAATGAGTTAAGGGATTAGAGGGATGAATGAAGGGAAGGAGAAAAGAAATTTAGGGAGTTTAAGAAATTTAAAATGGGCCTGGATGCTTCCATTCCTGAACATGTACACCTATTTCAGTTAAAAAGAGCTGAATTGGCTAATTACATAGAAATTACTGATTGGGAAGCATTAACTATTTTAGCGGACTCTCTTCGAGAGCCTTGGGGTAGAAGTTTAAGTGAGATTTATCATGATATTTGGCCTAGTTCACCTTTTAGCATATATGTACAAGAGTTAGTATTCAATTGGTACATGGATGTCCTAGCAAACATGTAAATTGTTAATATATGTTTTGTTTTAATGAAATTTCAATTATGTTGTTTATCTCACCAGTTATATATATTATTTATTATTTTATTTTGTAATGTATTGAAACTTGAAATAAGTACACACTAAGAAGTGATTTTTATATTAATTAAAATTTTTAGTTATAGATGGTGAACGGAAACATAGTGACCTTTCAATTCTATACTAAATGTGAAATTAATATTATAATTAGCTTGCATGTGTGTGTAATCACATGCAAAAATTGACTGCAGTATATATTGATGAGTTAAACTTGTAATATTATCTCTAATAACAAACATGACATCGAAAAGTATCATTGCCGACTTGACCAAGGATGACAAACTGAATGGTGAAAATTATGACATCTGGAGTCGTAAAATGTGATATGTACTCGAAGGCAAGATGCTCTTGAAAGTATTAACCATGTTATAATTCACCTAGATGAGGGTAATACTGTCCAACACAGGAGGGATCTGGAAACTTACAGTATTTGAAAAAAGAATGATTCCATGGCACGTGGAATTATTGTAAGTTCAGTTGCTGATAATCTTACCATGAATGTGAGCAATATCCTACTTCTCAAGCCATGGAGGCACATTTAAGAGAGGCATATAGGGTACAACTATGACTCGCCTTCGACAGCATCAAGTTTGACACATACAAAAAAGTATCATGATCACAGTATCAAGATATCTAAGGGTGATGTCAAATATGCTTGCTCAACTCAAAAGTGTTGGCCATGTTCTCTCTGATGAGGAGTATGTTTAGGCAGTGATTCGGTCTCTTCCCAATAATTAGGAATATCTAAAGGTTTATTTGACCCACAATGATAGCATCTGCTAATGTTGCCTGTCATGTGGAGCTTGAAGACGAGCGGCTTATGTTGCTAAAGCTGTACCTAATGCCTTTGTGATAGAATCAAGTGGTACAAAGAGATCAAGCTTCAAGCACAAGAGAAACTAAAAAATGACTGAAAGGGTAGGGAGACTAGAGAAGGATCCTCTAAGAAAAGAAACAAGCCAATATCCAAGAAAGGAAAATAGTTCTACAAGAAGAAAGAGAATAGCAAGATGAAGTTACAGGGCATTTTGCTCGTGAGTGCACTGAGCCGAAAAAAGTAGCATTTCAAAACGCATCTCTAAGTGTTATATATGTTTCTATCACTTTTTACTAACTGAATCTTATCCTATGTGGGTTGTATACTCAGGTGCCATCGACTATGTAAGCCATGATAGAGAAACATTTATAGAGTTTCGTTGAGTTCCACCTGGATCAAGGCATGCGTATGTGGGAAATAATGCAAAGCTTGAAGTTAAAGGTATAGGCACTTACATAATGGACATGTGTGGTGGCAGATCTTTGATGTTGCATGGCATCCTATATGTTCCAGAGATTAGACGAAACTTAGTGTTTGTGTCTGTTCTTCTAGATTTAGATTTCAATCTGAACTTTAGTCGCAATGGTATTAGAATTACTCTAGACAATGTTATCTATGGCTTTGGACATCGTTATGATGGTTTTATTGTGTTAGATTGTAATCCTTCTACGTATAACTATTATGCTGACCGTTGTGTTATGACATGTTATTCGAGTAACAATGATATTGATATTATTACATGGCATGCAAGATTAGGTCACATAAGGCAGAATCGAATGAATAGATTGGCTAAGGAAGGACATTTGGGTTCTTTCTCTAAAATTGAAATGCCAACTTGTGAAAATTGTCTTGCCAGAAATATTACACGTAAACCATTTTAAAAGGCTAAGAGATCTAATTTTTCATTGCAATTAATCCATTCAGATATCTGTGGTCTAATGAATATAAGGTCTAGGTCTGGTGTTTTATATTTCATTGAGTTCCTTGATGATTTCACGCACTTTGGTTATGTCTATTTGATTTCTCATAAATCTGAATCACTTGAATGCTTTAAGAAATATTTGAATGAAGTTGGAATCAAATAGATAAAACAATTAAGACCTTAAGAACCGATAGAGGGTGTGACTATCTTTCAAATGAATTTGAAGAATTGTGTAATGAAAAGGGCATGATCAGATAGTTAACTATTCCTTACACACTGATAACTAGGGATTCTAGTCTACTCTATGCTTCTTTTTGCTTAAGTTTTGGATTAAAAATGTGTACAAGTATTCCCAAAAGCTAACTTATTGTTCTTGTTTGCAGTGTTTGGTCAAAAAGAGACAAGAAAGTCAAAACCAGCTCAAAAAGGAGTAAAACCTGCACAAGTCAAAGCTGGGTCAAATGAACGCTGACAGCGGAAAATCAACCGCAGACGCGAAGGTTCCACCGCTGAGGCGGTCTTGATATCGCGGTTCGTGGTGGAAAGGTTTAGAGAGCTATAATTTGGGGCTTAAAAAGTCACCGCTGCCTGCGGTGATTTTGCGCGGCAGCGGTGGCTTCAGCACGGCCGCGGTGCATTTACTGCCCTCAGTGGAAGCCAGATTCAGAGGACCAAGAATGGAGCTAAAAGTTTAAGACCGCGGTCGCGCTTGATTTTATGCGGCCACGGTAGTCTCAGCGCTGCAGCAGTCTATTTTCCGCTGTCAGCGGTAC
This sequence comes from Nicotiana tabacum, assembly GCF_000715075.1. NCBI lineage: Eukaryota > Viridiplantae > Streptophyta > Magnoliopsida > Solanales > Solanaceae > Nicotiana > Nicotiana tabacum. The sequence goes on from NC_134085.1 coordinate 16,688,487, forward strand.
CTCCGTAAGGGAATTTTGTCCAGAAAATTTAGCTATGTATAAATAGTTCTTTTTCAGATTTTTAGGTCATCTGTGGTTTAGCTGAGCACGTGAACCACCTCTTTTTACCTTTTTGAGTAATTTTAGAGCTTGTTTAACAATTAATCTTAGATTCTTATATTGTAATTAATTTTTAAGGCTTCTATTTCATCTCAATCTATGATTTCTTCTTTGATTATGAGTAGCTAAACCCATTAGCTAGGGTTATGGCTCAACCCTAAAGTGGGTATTTAATAAATCTTCTATTTTAGGGCTTAAATATTTATGGGTGATTGATATTTGTTCTGATTTATGCTTTAAATGTTAAATTGGTGGTTGCAAATACTGATTTGTGCCTTTTTGACTTAGGCTCTTCTTGAGAAAGAGAGACTAAGTCTAGAAAATTCAGGTCAACAAGGAATTGGGGTGCATTGAAGAGATTGATAGCCCTAATTAAAGGGTTAAACCTAGAGATAGTAATACCCGACTTGAGCCAATTTTGCTTGCATTATTTGAACACCCAATTGGGCTTAAGAAAGCCAATTAGGGCAAAGTCACTCAAACTACCGAGAGGCATAGAGTGAGTAGTTACGTGCAATGGCTATATCATGATCCCAACTGTAACAAATTTGCCCTAAGTTTTAGATTCTGTTAGATACCCACCTAGGTGCAAGTCACTTCCCTAGTGCCTTTAGACTAATTAAGAAAACCTTGCAAAAACATCATACTTAGCTTATTTTCCTGCATCATTAGTCATAAAGTAGAATAGTGAACAAACAAAGAATGGTTGGAAGTGCAATCAAGAATACTGCACATTGTTAGATTAGATAGGAATCCAACTCCAAACATATCTTAGCTCCCTGTGGGTTCGATCCCGACCTTTTCGGGTAAAAGCTGCATAGACCGCTCTTGCCACTCTATAGTGCTGTAGGGTTGGAACCGATCACTTTTTTGCGCCGTTGCCGGGGAGCTAAATGACTTTAGCTATCTATCTGAGTAGTTTTTTGTCTTGTTTTTCTTTCCTTCTGTGTTACTAACTTGTGTGTGTTATCAATATAGGTACAAAATGGAAAACAATGATCCTCTAGGAAATTTTCTGTCGGGGGATGAGGTAGATGATAATGGTGAGGATGAGGTGCCTCTAGTACCTCAAGGTCAAAGACGAGGCCGCCAGGCCAATGACAATGTTTCAGACCCTCCCCCGCCTCCTCCAGGAGTGGCTCCTCGGGTGCTTCCAAATGAAGGATACGCAAGTGCAATTGTCCCACCCCGGATCCGGGCGGGCAATTTCCAAATTACAAATGTGGTGTTGACTTATTTGAGCAGCGAGGGTACTTCACAGGCGCTCCCCATAAAAATGCATATAAACATCTTAAAGGCTTTGTGGATACCTGCTGGGGAAGCAAGCAGACCAATATGTCAGAGGATGCATTGAGATTGAGATTATTCCCTTTTTCACTCAAAGGGAAAGCTTTGGACTGGCTCGAAAGTCTTTCCAGCCATTCCATCACTACGTGGGATGAGTTGGCGGACAAGTTTATTGTAACACCTCGTAAATTTGGCTTAGGTGTGAATGTGTTAAATGAATGGTAAGGTTATATTTTGGACATGTGAAGTTCCATTGGTATGATTAGGGGTGAAAATAGTTATTTTAGAATCAAGACGAAGAGTGAAGTGTTCAAGATTTGATAAAATCTACGAAGTTTACAAAAGATCAGTCTTGCAGGAGGTTTGGTGAACATCGTGTAAGATATTTGGGATACCCCAAAACACAAAGGTTGTAGGCTTTTGAAAGAGCTTTCCAACGATATATTATGGAGCCCGAAAAGATCTCTGTGCAAAATGTTATTTGCATTTTACAGAATAGTATGCAATATGCGCGCCCTGAGCGCGCCCCTACCGCGGCCGCACTTCTTTTGAGGCAGTGTTACTACCGTTTTGTGCGGTTAGTAGCATGGTCAGGTCTTCAGTCGCATGGGCGCGCTCGTGGGGGGTCATTTTAAAGCCATATTTCGTCCCCCACAGCCCCAAAACATAAAAACTTGCTCTAGAAAGGGGAACTCTAAAAAACCTAACTCCTTAAGGGTCCGTACACCACCAAGGTAATTTCTAATGGTGATTCTAAGTTAATTTTAATTTTCCAATGTCATATTAATATGGGTAAACCCTTCATATCATTAGATATTCGATTGGGACATCATTGTTAAAAGAAGGAAGGCTAGAACTCAAATTCAAAGGGTTTGAACTTCAAAAAGGTAATGTCTTCACCCTCTAATTGATTCTAGCATTGGTTTAATGATTATAAACCCTATTTCATGAGATATGAGTTGATGGGTTTGATAGAAAAGCATGAACGAGTATAGGTTTGGGGTGTTGATTGTTGATGATTGGTTAAGGGTGTTGTTTACCTTATGGGTGATAAAGAATAATGTTGATTACAACCATTTGAGACTTTAGAATTCATCTAGGAGCAAGGGAATGGGTTATTGGGTGTAGAGACATCATTAATAAGGACTATGAAACTTTATTCTCACCAAGTGTTTGATAAGATGCTTAAGTGACCAAATCATGAGCATCATAGCTAATATGGAACCCCTTTGACTTGTATTGCTATAGATTAAAGTTGAAAGGGTTGACCAACGTTGTATTACGCTCAAGAGCAGGAAGTTAAGGTATGTAAGGTTAACTCTCTATGTTTGGGAATGTTAATAATTCTCCCTACATTATGTTTCTTTTCCCACGTTACTAATTGCCTCAGAAACATAGTTTAGCCTAATTCCTTGAATAGTTGTAGAACTTCTATTCTTTAGCTTCATAACTCGTTCATGAATTTCATTCTGAACGTTGTGAGCTCAGTTCGTATTCAATATAGACTTGGGCTTGATGTCCCCGAGTCTCAGTATAGCTTACTCAGCATGTCATAAATAGTTAAAGTTTCAGTGTTCATAATCAGTTCAAGAACACATGTCTCAGTCTAGTCCTATTCAGTATTCCAGTATTATGTAACTCTGTGTGATTCAGCATTTCAGTATCATGTATTGCAATATGATTCTCAGTTCCTAATTTTATATTCTTGAAAGTTGAACACCTGTATTTGTGCCTGAGGCCGCAGTTTATGCTTTATGCATCTTTGGGCCTGAGGCCACAGTTGTGCACATTACACACACACACACACACACACACACACACACACACACACACACACACATATATATATATATATATATATATATATATATATATATATATATATATATATATATATATATATTCAGATAAACAGGTTGTTCATCATTCAGAAGAGGGAGTATTCATAACCTTACTTCCTATGTTTAGTTTAGTTATAAGTTATCAGTTATCAGTTATCAGTTTCAGTTACCGTATTTGTAGTTCTTTCCTTCAGTTGTTTTACATACCAGTGCAATTCAAATGTACTGATGTCCCTTTTTGCCTGGGGCCTACATCTCACGATGCAGGTAATGATTTATAGGTTGACGATTCTGCTTGCTAGGACATCTCGTATCAGCTATTGGTGAGCCCTAGTCTTTCGGGGCATTATCCCTCCTTTTTTTAGTCATTATAGTATTTCCGTTAATAAGGTATACCGGGGACCTTGTCCCGGTAAACAATTGGCATTTTTAGTATTCTTTAGAGGCTTCGTATACTATAACCCAGTCAGTCAGATATTAGCAGGCTTTTATTTGTTAGCCTTGTCGGCTACTTGTTTATACTTGCAGACCCTTTCAGTATTTTCCGTATCTATGATATTTCAGTCAGACTCTATAGCAGATTATCATGCCATATATTTACCTCTAGCTTATAGTTATACCACATGTTGATCCAGCCATACAGTTGGTTCGCTCGGTCACATGCAGTCAGGCACCGAGTTCCGTGTTACACCCAGGCCATGGTTCGGGGCGTGACAAAGCTTGGTATCAGATCCAGGTTCAAGAGTTCTAGGGAGTCTATGAAGCCGTGTCTAGTGGGGTCTCTTTTATGTGTGTGTGCATGCCACATGTGTAAACAATTGACCACCAAGACATCTAGGATTGTTCCATTTCTTTCATACTCTAGATCGTGCAGTTAGAGCTATGCTTTTAGGAATATTTCTAACCCGTGCGAATTGCGTATTTCAGAAAAATTCCTGCAAAAAGAAAGTACACCAGCAGGGCCTCAGCTACTAGCCAGGGGGCCACGACTAATGCTGCTCAGAAAGAGGACACTCCGGCCCAGAGGGTTGCATCGGGCTCGGTGCCCAGTGCTTCAGACATGGATGTCAGGGGAGCTATCCAGTTGCTCACCCAGTGATGTTCATGAGACAGGTAGTTCCAGGTCTAGGGAATTCCTCAACATGAAACCTCCCATCTTCACAGAGTCCAAAAAGGATGAGGATCCGCAAAACTTCATTGATGAGGTTTAGAAGATATTTCGAGTAATGCATGCTACAGACACTGAGGCAGCAGAGCTTGCTGCATACCAGCTGAAAGATGTTGCCAACACTTGTTATGAAATATGGGAAGAGTCCCGAGGAGAGGATGCGGCTCCTGCAACTTGGAAGGAGTTTCATATGCGCTCCTTGAGCACTTTCTACCCATTGAAATCTTGGAAGCTAAGGCTTTGGAGTTTGAGAGAATCAGACAGAATGATATGAGTGTGAATGAGTACTACCTCAAGTTCGTCTCTCTGGCCAAGTATGCTCCGAAAATGGTACGTGATATGAGGGCCAGAGTTAGGCAGTTTGTGTTTGGACTTCCAGATGATTTGTTTGTTGATGCTAATATAGCTGCTCAGAATAATGACATGACCATCACTAAGATGGTTGCCTTTGTTCAAGGGAACGAAGACATGTTGAAGGAAGAAGAGCGGCTACAGAGAGAAGGAGAGGGAATTCAGCAAGAGAGCTAAGTCTGTAGGAAATTTCAATCATGGGGGATCTCAAGCAGGAGGCAATCGCCAGTTTTTCAAGAAATCAAAATCAGGACATGCTCCATCTTCAGCTAGTGCACCGGTTCAGTGGTCAAAGTTTAACAAGAAAAACCAGAATTTCATAACAGCAAACTCACAGTCACAGGATAGTGTGGGCTACAAAGTCCCTGGTTACCCTATTTGCAACACGTGTGGTAAGAGGTACCCAGGGTTGTGTCACTTGGGCACAAATGGTTTGGGTGCGGTCAGCAGTGCCACTTCTTGAGGGATTGTCCATCGACAAAGCAGAACAATGGAGACAATATAGCTCAGTCCACTAATTAAGCAGCCCATAACTCTCGCGCCCAACAAGGGCGCGGTGCAGCAAAGTCTAATAATGCAAGCGGTGGTCAAAACTTCTTGTATGCACTGGCAGACCGTCAGGATACAGAGGCTCGTGGAGATGTTGTCACAGGTATGCTAACAATATTCACTTTTGATGTATATCCTCTTATAGATCCGGGGTCCACCCTATCTGATGTAACCCCATATTGCTAAGAAATTTGGGATAGAACCAAAAAATTTATGCGAACCCTTTAAAGTGTCCATTCCAGTTGGAGAATCAGTTATAACAAGGTGTGTCTATAGGGGATGTCCAGTCAAAGTGTATCATCGTCTTACTGTAGCAAACTTAGTAGAATTGGAGATGGTAGACTTCGATGTAATCATGGGCATGGATTTGTTAGAGTCATGTTATGCCACAGTGGGTTATAGAACCAAAATAGTAAGTTTTGAATTTCCCAGTGAACCAGTCTTAAAATGGAAGGGTGATGCAGTAACACCTAGGGGGTAGGTTTACTTCCTATCTTAAAGCCAGAAAGATGATCTCTAAAGGATATATCTATCACCTAGTTCGAGTTAAGGATGCAGATGCTCAGATTCCCACTCTCCAGTCGGTGCCAATTGTAAATGAGTTCCCGGAAGTGTTTTCCGAAGATCTCCCTGGAATCCCTCCCGATCGAGAGATCAACTTTGGAATTGATCTACTTCTAGGCACTAAGCCAATATCTATCCCGCCTTATAGAATGGCTCCAACAGAGTTGAAAGAGTTAAAAGTCCAGTTGAAAGATCTTCTAGATAAGGGATTTATAAGTCCAAGTGTCTTACCTTGGGGCGCACCGGTCTTGTTTGTCTGAAAGAAGGATGGGTCATTGCATATGTGCATTGACTATCGTCAGTTGAATAAAGTCACCATCAAGAACAAGTACCATCTTCCCAGAATAGATGATTTGTTCGATCAACTTCAGGGTGCCCAATATTATTCCAAGATTGATCTCGGATCGGGATACCATCAATTGAAGGTTAAGGAAGTTGATATTCCAAAAACAACTTCCAGGACTCGATATGGGAATTTTGAATTTTTGGTAATGTCATTCGGTTTAACGAATGCACCAGCAGCTTTCATGGACCTTATGAATAGGGTCTTCAAGCCTTATCTTGATCTGTTCGTTATCATATTTATTGATGACATCTTGATTTATTCCCTTAGCGAGACTGACCATGTAAAACATCTCAGAATTGTGTTGTGTACACTGCAGGATCACAAGCTATATGCAAAATTTTCTAAGTGTGAATTCTGGTTGAAATCGGTAGCATTTTTGGGCCATGTCATCTCAGGGGAAGGCATGAAGGTGGACCTTCGGAAAATAGAGGCAGTGAAGAATTGGCTTAGACCCACCTCAGTATCCGATATAAGAAGTTTCTTGGGCCTAGCAGGGTATTATAGGCATTTCATAGAGGTATTTTCTTCTATCTCGTCCCCTTTGACTAGATTAACTCAGAAGAAAGTCAAGTTTCAATGGTTGGACGCGTGCGAGAAACGTTTTGAGGAGTTAAAGAAGAGATTGACTTTAGCCCCAGTCTTGACGCTACCAGAAGGAATTGAAGGGTTCGTTGTTTACTGTGATGCTTCAGGGGTTGGTCTTGGGTGTCTATTAATGCAGCATGGTAAAGTCATAGCCTACGCATCGAGACAACTTAAGGCTCACAAGAAGAATTATCCGACTCATGATCTTGAATTAGCAGCTGTGGTATTTGCGCTTAAGATCTAGCGCCATTATTTGTATGGGGTGCATGTTGACATTATTACAGATCACAAGAGTCTCCAGTACATCTTCAAGCAATGAGAATTAAATCTACGTCGGAGAAGGTGGCTCGAATTACTTAAAGATTATGATGTTGATATCATCTATCATCCGGGGAAAGCAAATGTTGTAGCCGATGCTCTCGGCATCGGCGTTCTATGGGAAGCTTAGCTCATGTTGAGGCATACAACCGAACTATGATGAAGGAAGTCCACCGCTTAGCAAGTCTAGGAGTTCAACTTTTAGACTCCAAAGATGGTGGCGTTGTTCTCCAGAACAGGGCTGAATCCTCCTTAGTAGCTGAAGTAAAGGAAAAATAGTTCAGTGATCCCTACTTATTGCAGCTGAAGGAGGGAATTCACAAACACAAGACTACGGCTTTTGAACAAGGGGGAGATGATAGTACCTTAAGGTACAGAGGCAGACTATGCATTCCAGACGTAGATGGGCTCAGAGAGCGGATTATGTCAGAAGCCCACAATTCCAGGTATTTTATTCACCCAGGCTCCACAAAGATATATCATGATCTTAAGGAAGTTTATTGGTGGAACGATATGAAAAAGAATATAGTATATTTTGTGGCTAAGAGTCCAAATTGTCAGCAGGTGAAAGTCGAACACTAGAGACCTGGCGGTTTAACTCAGAATATAGAAATTCATGTTTAGAATGGGAGATGATAAACATGGACTTCATAACAGGTCTACCTTGCTCGTTTCGGAAGCATGATTCGATTTGGGTGATTGTAGACCGACTTACCAAGTTATCTCACTTCTTGCCAGTGAAGACTACAGATTCGGCCGAGGATTATGCCAAGTTGTATATCAAAGAAATTGTCTGATTGCATGGGACTCCTTTGTCCATTATCTTAGATCGTGGTGCTCAATTCACAACAAACTTTTGGAAATCCTTTCAGAAGGGACTGGGCACAAGGGTGAACCTCAACACTGCTTTTCATCCTCAGACAGATGGCCAGGCGGAATGCACCATTCAGACTCTTGAGAATATGTTGAGGGCGTGTGTTATTGATTTTAAAGGTAATTGGGATGATCATCTACCTCTCATTGAGTTTGCTTATAATAATAGCTATCACTCTAGTATCAAGATGGCACCGTACAGAGCTCTGTATGGGCAAAGGTGTAGATTACCAATTGTTTGGTTCAAAGTCGAAGAAGCGGAGTTGTTAGGACCCGAGTTGGTCTATCAGGCTATGGAGAAAGTCAACTTGATACAAAGGCATTGAAGATAGCTCAAAGTCGCCAAAAGTCTTATTCAGACATGCGGTGTAGAGACTTAGAGTTCCAAGTTAATGATTGGGTGTTTCTAAAAGTATCTCCCATGAAAGGCGTTATGAGATTTGGGAAGAAGGGGAAGCTTAGTCCCCGCTATATTGGTCCATATAGAATCCTGTGAAAGATCGGACAGGTGGCTTATGAGTTAGAATTGCCACAAGAACTAGATACTATACACCCAGTGTTTCATGTGTCCATGTTGAAGAAATTCATGGGAGACCCGTCACCTGTGGTTCCTACGGAAATTATAGGGGTTAAAGACAACCTGTCTTATGAGGAAATTCCAGTGGCTATTCTTGATCGTCAAATCTGCAAGCTCAGAACTAAGGAAATTGCTTCAGTAAAAGTGCTTTGGAGGAATCAAAAGGTTGAAGAGGCTACATGGGAAGCCGAAGAGGACATGAAGTCTAGATATCTCCATCTCTTTGAAGAGAAAACGGAAAATGTGGAAGGTAATTAACCTTTCCATTCAGGACTTATATTATAATCTCCATGTCCTTAAGTATTTACTCAGCTTAGTATTCAATTATCACGTACTCGTTCAGTTTGATATACATGTATTCATGATATTTCAATATTCGCATATCACCATCACACCCGTTTAATGTCCATAGATAGTCGTAGTTGCAACCAGGACCATCATTCGAGGACGAATGATTCCAGGGGGGGATAATATAACACCCCGTAAATTTGCTTTGGTGTGAATGTGTTAAATGAGTAGTAAGGTTATATTTTGGACATGTGAAGTTCCATTGGTATGATTAGGTGTGGAAATAGTTATTTTAGAATCAATACAAAGAGTGAAGTGTTCAAGATTCGATAAAATCTACGAAATTTACAAAAGATCAGTCTTGCAGTAGGTTTGGTGAAAAACGTGTAAGGTATTTGCGAAAACTCAAAACCAAAAATTTGTAGGCCTTTGAAATAGCTTTATAACGATATATTGTAGAGCCTGAACGTATCTCTGTGCAAAACTTTATGTGCTTTTTACAGAACAATATGAAATATGTGCGCCCTGAGCGCGCCCCTAGCGCGGTTGCGCTTCTTTTGAGGCAGTGTTACTGCCATTTTGCACGGTCAGGTCTTCAGGTGTGCAGGTGCACTCGTGGGGGGTCATTTTAAAGCCATATTTCGTCCTCCACAGCCCTAAAACATAAAAACTTGCTCTAGAAAGGGGAACACTCCTTAAGGGTCCTTCCACCACCCAAGGTAAGTTCTAATGGTGATTCTAAGTTAATTTTAATTTCCCAATATCTCATTAACATGGGTAAATCCTCCATATCATTAGATATTCGATTGGGATATTATTGTTGAGAGAAAGAAGCCTAGAACTCCAATTCAAAGGGTTTGAACTTCAAAAAGGTAATGTCTTCACCCTCTAATTGATTCTAGCATTGATTTATTGATTATAAACCCTAGTTCATGAGATATGAGTTGATGGGTTTGATAGAAAAGCATGAACGATTATAGGTTTAGGGTGTTGATTGTTGATGATTGGTTAAGGGTGTTGTTTACCTTATGGGTGATAAAGAATAATGTTGATTATAACCATTTGAGACTTTAGAATTCATCTAGGAGCAAGGGAATGGGTTATTGAGTGTAGAGACACCATTAATAAGGAATATGAAGCTTTATTCTCAACAAGTGTTTGATAAGATGCTTAACTGACCAAAACATGAGCATCATAGCTAATATGGAACCCCTTTGACTTCTATTACTATAGATTAAAGTTGAAAAGGTTGACAAACGTTGTATTACGCTCAAGAGCAGGAAGTTAAGGTATGTGAGGCTAACTCTCTATGTTTGAGAATGTTAATAATTCTCCCTACATTATGTTTCTTTTCCCACATTACTAATTGCCACAGAAACATAGTTTAGCCTAATTCTTTGAATACTTATAGAACTTCTATTCTCTAGCTTCATAACTCGTTCATGATTTTCATTCTGAATGTTGTGAGATCAGTTCGTATTCAATATAGACTTGGGCTTGATGTCCCCGAGTCTTAGTATAGCTTACTCTTTATTTCATAAACAGTTAAAGTTTCAGTGTTCATAATCAGTTCAAAAACACATGTCTCAGTCTAGTCCTATTCAGTATTCCAATATTATGTAACTCAGTGTGATTCAGCATTTCAGTATCATGTATTGTAATATGATTCTCATTTCCTAATTTTATATTCTTGAAAGTTGAACACCTTTATTTGGGCCTGAGACTGCAGTTTATGTTTTATGCATCATTGGGCCTAAGGCTGCAGTTATGTATATGTATACTTGGGCCCGAGGCCGCAGTTGTGCGCACACACACATACACATACACACATATATGTATATATATATATATACTTGGTCCCAAGGCCGCAGTTTGTGCATATATATATATATATATATTGGGCCTGAGGCTGCAGTCTATTTATTCTGATAAATAGTTGGTTCATCATTCAGAAGAGGGAGTATTCATAACCTTACTTCCTATGTTTAGTTCAGTTATCAGTTATCAGTTTCAGTTACCATATTTACAGTTCTTTCCTTTAGTTGTTTTACATACCTGTAGTATTCAAATGTACTGACGTCCTTTGTTTGACCGCAGCCTACATCTCGCGATGCAGGTAATGATTTACAGGTTGACGATTCTGCTTGCTAGGACATCTCGTATCAGCTATTGGTGAGCCCCAGTCTTTCGGGGCATTATCCCTCCCTTTTTTAGTCATTATAGTATTTCCGTTAATAAGGTATACCGGGGACCTTGTCCCAGTAAACAGTTGGTATTTTTACTATTCCTTAGAGGCTTCGTAGACTATAACCCAGTCAGTCAGATATTAGCAGGATTTTATGTGTTAGCCTTGGCTACTTGTTTATACTTGCAGACCTTTTTAGTATTTTTCGCGTCTATGGTATTTGAGTCAGACTCTTTTGTAGATTATCATACCTCTAGCTTACAATTATACCACATGTTGATCCAGCCATACAGTTGGTTCGCTCGGTCACATGCAGTCAGGAACCGAGTGTCGTGTTATGCCTAGGCCATGGTTCGGGGCGTGACATTTATAGCTAAGTTTTTCTCGCCAGGGCATATGGAGACTTTAAGAGATGAGATTTTGGACTTCAAACAGGAACCTAATGAACCACTTCATGAGGTCTGGGAGAGGTATCAGACAATGGTGAAAGAATGTCTGAATAATGACATGACCGAAGCAATGATCCAGCAGACATCCTACTATGGCATTAACTCGACAAATCAGTGTATAGTGAACCAGCTAGCAAGGGGAAATTTTTTGAACACACCTTATGCTGAGGCATGTGAGATATGGATGAGATGGCAGATACTTCCTCAGCTTGGCAAAGTCGAGCCAATGTGTCGCAGGGTGACCCCTCTATCATTCACTTGCACAAAGAGCTCCATGATCATGGCTAGGCAATAGCAGAGTTAACTATAATAATGAACCAATTGGCAAAAGATCAATTGTAACAAGTTCAAGCACCAAGACAAGTAAATTCTATGGAAGGTGTCAACATATTGGTCAACAAGAGGCGACAAAGAGGCCAACAAGGTCAAGGTAGTCCGGATCAATATGAGCAGGGTAGTGGTAGTTTCAATCAAGATGATGGCTATGATGAGTAAAGTGAAGAAGTGCAGTACGTGAACAATTATCAAGGCCAAAGGGGCAATGCTCCTAACCAACAATAATAATAGAGATCCCAAGAAAATTGGGGGAATCAAAACCGATAAGGCAATAGTAACTGGGGGGAAAACAATCAGAATAAGGGCAACCAGGACAATAGGAGTGGCAACAACAATAATTGGGGAGGAAATAACAACCAAGGGGGTTGGAATAATGGCAGTCAAGGGAATCGGGGGCAAGGCTTTCAAAGGCCTCCGATGTATCAACCAAACAACCCACCTCCATTTCCGTCCCAAGGTCCTAGATCGTCAAACAATGAGATGGGAAGGATCGAGATGATGTTTGAACAAATGATGAAGAAGAACGCCGACTTTGATGCCCAGTTGGCATCCCACAATACTTCAATTCGAAATTTGGAGATTCAACTTGGCCAGATTTTGCAATCTTTGAATACTCGCCCTAAGGGGGCTCTACCTAGTGATACGGTAGTAAACCCGAAGGGTGGGAACAACACCGAGCATGCAATGGTGGTGATTACAAGAAGCGGTCGAGGTGGTGATGTGAATACCTCCGAGCAAAAGGAAGTTGTGAGTGATGAGGTTGAAGTACAAGATGATGATGTTCCTATAGTTGATGAGCAAGTGAGAGAAGAGAATTAGATGCGTAAGTAAGAATTGATATTCATGATAATGAGGTGGAGACTCAAGATGACATGAACCCGTCTATGGAACACATAAAGACATACCATAAATGGTAGTTCCCAAGGCTAAGGCTCCTTTGTCAAGTCCTCCTCCACCTTACCCTTAAAGTTTTGTGAAGCAAAAGAATGAAAAGCAATTTAAGAAGTTTATTGAGATGATGAAAAGCTTGGCAATCAATGTTCCTTTGGTGGAATCTCTTGAGCAAATGCCGGGTTATGCCAAGTTCATGAAAGACTTGGTGACTAAAAAGAGATTTATGGATTGTAAGACCATCAAGATGACTCATCAAGTAAGTGCAATTGTGCACTCGATGGCTCCAAAGCTTGAAGATCCTGGTGCTTTCACCATTCCATGTACCATTAGGAGTGCGGATTATGAAAAGGCATTGTATGATTTGGGAGCTAGTATCAACTTGATGCCTTACTCCATGTTCAAAACTTTGGGTATTGGTCAACTGAGAGCTACTTCAATAAGGTTGCAAATGGCGGATAGAACAATGAAGAGGCCGTTTGGTATTATTGATGATGTTCTTGTCCGGGTGGATAAGTTTATTTTGCTTGCTGACTTTATGGTTCTGGACTGCGAGGTCGACTATGAGGTTCCAATAATATTGGGAAGACCTTTCCTTACAACTAGGAAGGCATTGGTTGATGTGGAAGCAGGGGAGCTCACCTTCTGGGTAGGTGATGAAAAAGTGGTCTTTCATGTGTGCAAATCAATGAAGCAGCCAAATAGTACTGAAGTATGCTCTTTTGTGGATCTTGCCACGGAAGTGATAGTTGATGATAATAGTGCAATAATCAATGTGGAGGATCCTCTAGAAGCGGTATTGTTGAACCTTGATGTGAATGAGGACGAAGGTAGGGTAGAGTGTGTCAATACTTTGCATGGAATGGGCTCTTACTCTTATGAGCTTCGAAAGCTCTCTTTGGATCTTGAGAACAGAAAGACTCCACCAATAAAGCCCTCAATTAAGGAACCTCCCATTCTGGAGTTGAAGCCTTTGCCTTCACACCTCAGGTATGAATTCTTCGGCCCTAGTTCAACTTTACCTGTTATTTTTTCATCTTGTCTTACTAATATGCAGGTAGATGCAACACTGGAGGTGTTCCAAAGAAGGAAGAAGGCAATTGGAATGACTCTAGCTGATATTCGAGGAATAAGCCCCGCCTTTTGCATGTACAAGATTATACTTGAAGATGATGCCAAGCCCTCCATGGAACATCAAAGGAGGTTGAACAAGGCTATGTAAGAGGTTGTCAAAAAGGAGGTGATCAAGTGGTTAGATGTAGGGGTTGTGTACCCCATCTCGGATAGTTCTTAGACTTCACCGGTGAAATGTGTGCCGAAGAAGGGTGGTATGACTATGGTTACCAATGAGCAAAATGAGTTGATTCACACCAGGGCTGTCATGGGATGGAGGGTGTGCATGGACTACCGCAAGCTGAATAAAGTGACCCGTAAGGATCATTTTCCTTTGCCTTTTCTTGACCAAATGCTAGATAGACTTGTCAGGCGTGCCTTCTACTATTTCTTGGATGGATACTCAGGTTACAACCAGATTTTGATTGCTCCAGAAGATCAAGAAAAAACAACTTTCATGTGTCCGTATGGCAGTTTTGCATTTTCTAGGATTCCATTTGGTTTGTGCAATGCACCAGGTACCTTCCAGCGATGTATGATGGCTATATTTACCAATATGGTGGAGGACTTTTTGGAAGTGTTCATGGATGATTTTAGTGTTGTGGGTGACTCCTTTGATGAGTGTTTGAAGAATCTTGACAAAGTGTTGGCCCGGTGTGAAGAGACAAATCTTGTGCTTAACTGGAAAAAATGTCACTTTATGGTAAAGGAGGGCATTATCCTTAGCCATAAGATCTCAAAGCACGGTATAGAGGTGGACAAGGCCTTGAAGTGATCTTAAAGCTTCCTCTTCCTACTTCATTCAAGGGGGTTAGGAGTTTTCTTGGGCATGCGGGGTTCTACCGAAGATTCATCAAAGACTTTTCTAAGGTAGTGAATCCTTTGTGCAAATTATTGGAAAAGGATGCCAAGTTCGTGTTTAATGAGGAATGTATGAAATCTTTTGAATTTCTCAAGTACAAATTGACAAATACTCCCATTATTACCGCACCCAATTGGAGCTTACATTTTGAGCTCATGTGTGATGCAAGTGATGTTGTGGTAGGAGCGGTCTTGGGTCAGAGATTAAATAAGATGTTTCACCCGGTGTATTATGCAAGCAAAATAATGAATGATGCTCAAGTGAATTACACAGTGACGGAAAAAGAGTTGCTAGCAATTGTGTTTGCAATGGAGAAGTTTAGGCCTTATCTCATGGGTGCCAAGGTGATAGTTCATACTGACCATGCAGCACTCCGCTACTTGATGACAAAGAAGGATTATAAGGCTCGGTTGATGAGATGGGTTCTATTGCTTCAAAAGTTTGACTTTGAGATTGTTGATCAGAAAGGGAGTGAAAACCAAGTGGCAGACCACTTGTCCCGCTTGGAGGAGGAGGGGAGGCCCTGTGATGGCCTCGAAATTAATGATTCATTCCCTGAGAACAACTCATCTCTGTATCTGTGAATAGTATGCCTTGGTTTTCGGATGTTGCCAACTTTTTTGTGACCAATATTATATTGTGTGAGATCTCTTCTAACCAAAGGAAGAAGCTTAAACATGATAGCTTGGACTACTACTGGGATGAGCCTTACTTGTTCAAAATCTGTAATGATGGTGTGATCCGGAGATGTGTTCCGGAAGATGAGCAAATAAGTATTCTGGATGCTTGTCATTCCTCTCCCTACGGTGGTCATCATGATGGGGCGAGAACAGCTTCAAAGGTGCTTAGCTGTGGTTTTTATTGGCCTACATTGTACAAGTATGTGGGTGATCTTATGAAGAGATGTGATGAGTGTCAGAGAGCAGGTGGAATTTCAAAGAAGAATGAAATGCCTCTTATTACTATTTTTGAGGTTGACATATTTGATGTGTGGGGCATTGACTTCATGGGACCCTTTGTTAGTTCATGTGGAAACACATACATTCTAGTGGTTGTTGATTATGTTTCCAAATGGGTTGAGGCTGTGGCTTTACCCAACAACGAGGTCCGCAGTGTGGTGGCTTTTCTCAAGAAGAATATCTTTACTCGGTTTGGCACTCCTAGAGAAATCATCAGTGATGGGGGTTCTCATTTCTACAATAAGGCATTTGACACTTTGCTTGCAAAGTATGGTGTTAATCACAAGGTTTCAACCCCTTACCATCCTCAGGCTAGTGGGCAAGTTGAGGTCTCCAATAGGGATATCAAGAGCTTATTGTCAAAGACGATTAATGCAAATAGGACTGACTGGTCAAAGAAACTGGATGATGCTTTATGGGCATACAAGACTGCTTACAAGATTCTGATTGGTATGTCTCCATACCGGTTGGTGTTTGGGAAAGCTTTCCATCTCCCGGTTGAGTTAGAGCACAAGGCCATGTGGGCCTTGAGAAAGTTGAATCTTGAATGGGATGTTGCAGAAAATCTCTGGGGTGAAGCAACTCAATGAGCTTGATGAGTTCCGGTTTCATGCCTATTCCAACTCGTCCTTGTATAAGGACAAGATGAAGTACTTACATGACAAGTATGCCCATAGCAAGGAGTTCAAAGAAGGTGACTTGGTTCTCTTATTCAACTCCCGGTTATGACTATTTTCAGGAAAGATTAAATCAAAATGGAGTGGACCTTTTGAGGTGGTGCTTGTGACTCCGTTTGGTGCTTTTGATTTGAAAAACAAAAATGGTGAAATCTTTAGAGTTAATGGGCACAGAGTGAAGCACTATCTTGGCAAGTTTGATGATAGCCACGTGGTGGCAATGATCCATCTCAAATGATTGATGGTAACCTGCGTCGTGTCGCGACGTTAAATCAGGCGCTTCTTGGGAGGCAACCCATATGTTTTTCTTCTTTTTTATTTTCTTCTTAGTGTAGGATTTGTTTTTGAACTAACTGGTTGTAAGATGTGTGTAGGGATGTTTAATGCAATGCAGGACTAAGCTGGAAAAATTTGGTACTCTCTGAAGTTGGACCGCTGACAGCGCTCCATTTTTCGCGGTCAGTGGTGGCCTTATCGCGGAGGCAGAAATTGGTGGTGGACGCGGGATTGAAAAGCCCAAAATGAGACTTCTCTGAAGTTTCTACCGTGTCTGCGGTGCATTATTCGCGGTCAGCGGTGCTCAATCACTGTCACAAAACATTTTTCGTTCTCAGCGGTAGTCTCAGAATAGCAGCCCTTCAGTTCTTCACAAGCGCGGACCGCAATGAATTACCGCGGTTGCACTAGGTAAGCTTTAGTGGGCCCCTAGGTGTTTTCTATAAATAAGCGGTCATAAGGCCTTTTACCTTTTTCGCCCATTTCACTCTCAAACTAAAATCACTACTGTTCATCAATGCCCTAAGCTGCAAAAACACAAGACTTAGAGTCCATTTTCATCGCACATTTCACATCTGGTAAATTCATTCCCTCATTATTATTTAATTTTGGACTTGTTTTTATTTTAACTGTTAGTTTTGTTTTTACTTCTTCTTCTTCTTTCTTTTAATTTTGACCTAGGGTTGTTTAATGTTAATTAGGTTAGGCTTAAAATAGTTAGGAGTTGTTAATGAATACCTAGTGGGGTTTGAAAATGTAGAGGAGATTTCTAAATGCATGAACAACTGAAACCCTAGGTTTGCTGAGCCCTCTTTTGACTTCCGCGGCCGCGGTTGATTTTTTGCGGTCCGCGTTCATAAGTTTTATCTGAGATAGAAAGTCCTGATAACTGCGATCAGCAGTGTCAAATTCCGCTGACAGTGGTGCCTCTCCGCGGTCACGATGCTTTTCTCGCGGCCCTCGATGCTCAAGTTCAGAGAGGTTTAAACAAGAGTCCGCAACCATGGTTGATTTTTCACGGACAGCGGTGCAACTACCGCGGCCGCACTCAACTTACCGCGCTCAGCGATGCAATAGAATTAGAGGGTGGGTAGTCTGATCCCCACACCTCCATGGCCGCGATGCATTTTCCGCGGTCCACGGTGTAGCCTCTGCGGTCGCGCTCCTTTTTTCGCAGTCCGCTGTCTACAATTTTGTTCAAGCACTGTCAACTGTTCTTCTACTTTTCTGCATTGCTTCTTCTAGTATTAGTACTAACAATTTTCCACTGATTATGTTTGTAGACAATGGTTAAATCTAGAGGCGGCAGTAGGAAGTAAAAAGGGAAAGCATAGTCCTCTCGGGGTAGGGGACAAGGACAAATTAAGTTGACCCCAGCAATTCGCAAATCAATTGGGGAAATGAGGAAGAACATCAGAGCTGCAAATAGAGCTACTTCCCACTCAGAGGGGAGTGAGTATGTGCCCTCCTGGGAGGCATCAGAGACTGACTCAGTGCCAGCATATGTACCAGACTTCTCGGAGAGACTTAGGTTGAGAGATGAGCCTACACCTCCGACCTTTACCACTTCTCCTGCTTCTTTTGATTCGTCTGATGGCTTAGCGGAGAGTGGTGAATCCTTAGCTTCAGCCTCACCTACAACTTCATAACCGGTACAGGACCCCATAGATTTAGATGCCGAGGTACTAGATGACGAGAGAGGGGGTGCCACCCAGACCGGAAGTGTAGAAAGGACAAGAAACCTAGAGGTTTGGCAACAGAGATTTGTCAGTGAGCTGACATACCATAAATTCAGGGAATGGTGGACTTAGAAGTCCCTAATTCATGAGCGCCAATTCATAGAGTGGGATCTTCTGCCTCACAACCCTAATATGAAGCAGCACTTCAATGAACGAGTGGGATGGGAGTACTTCACTAGCAAAGTGTCAGAGACTAATGAACAACTAGTCAAGGAATTCTACGCCAATGCCTCCTACATCAAGAAGGATACAAAAGTGACTAAGGTGCGGAACCTGAAGGTCAAGTTTGATGGGAAAATGATTTATGATTACCTGTGCTTCAATGATGAAGATGAGACATTGTACTTAGAGAAAGTGGCGATGGATGAGGCATCCTGCCCGTGGTTGGCATCACTTCTGGCTCTCCTGAATACCACTCCAGCATGGTTGACAGTAGGGGTTCCTATCTTGAGGAACACCCTGAACTTTGAGGCAAAGGGTTGGGAGACCTTTATGTGCAGCAGGCTAGACCCCACTTCTCATGACAACACCTTGTCAGTCTCCCGGGCGATTGTAGTGGCGGCTATCATGGCGGAGTTCCCGATCAATATCGGGAATATCATGTCTAGGGTTATCACTAGAGTGGTCAACAAGGGTGATAGATCCTACCCCTTCCCGAACTTCCTCACCATGTACTTGGAGGATCAGGAGGTGGAGAAAAGAAATTTCGATGTCAAGTTAAAGCCCAAGATGCCTTTTTCATGGTATAGCCTTAAGGGTCCAGGTAACCCCAAATCCAAGGGATCCCAGGGCAAAGCTATTATATCTACTGGCTAGTCTGAAGAGCCAGTAGTGGTAGTCACTACTTCACAGCCTCCCACTGCCATACCGGATCTTGCCTCAGTACTATCTACTTCCATGCTGTCCTCAGTTCCATCCTCCTCAGCATACCCATTGACTGCTCACAGGATGAGCCAAACACTCTCCATTATCAACAACTGGATACAGGCAGCAACTTCTAAGATGTTTGTGCTATCCAGTTCAGTGGCAACCCAGTCAGTTCCCAGCTTCAGTAGAGGAGTCTCTCAAGGAGCTTCTGGACAATCAGAAGAAGTTCCTAGAGAACCAAAAGCTTATTATGGATGCTCTTGTAGTTCAAAGAAAAACACTTAAGGAGCTGAGCAAGCAGACAAAAAAGCTAAAAAAGACTCAGCCTCGAAGGAGTCGGTGAAGCAATTGAGGGGAGAGGTCGAGAAGATGAAGTCAGTTGGTGATTTTCCATTAGAGCTACTACTATAGGACCAGCTTTCAGCAGCTCAGACAGAGCAGGTTCAGGAGCAGGAGACTGAGGGAGAGCCTAGGAGGAGGAGAGTGATGCCACGGGTTGATGATGTAGAGATTGAGCTGGAGGAGACTGGGGGAGGTGCCTCTGACTAGCCACAGGCCCCCGAGCCAGGTGATCTAGGGACCCAGCCACAGGACCCCATGCAGACCCATATGGAGTTTCCTTTACTCTTTACCTTTCTTTTTGATCTTATTTTTGGTTAGTTAGCATTGAGGAAAATGTTAGTTTTCATTTGAGGGGTGGTCCTACTTTGATGATTTGGTAGTTGGTTTGTAATGATGATACTATTTTTTTTCCTTTATGCTTATTTTTCACCTTTGATATGTATATAATTTTATTATTTATTTCACTTTTCGTTATTTTTCAATCTTGGTCTGTATATAAAGTTACTCTCTCATGTAGATATTCATTCCCTCTTATGTATATTCATCTAAATCCCCTATTGTACATATTTAGTTTACTTTCCGCATTTTACTTTATAACTTCTTTTACAATTTCCCTTAATAGTATAGCTTCTTATTTCATTTAATAGCTTCTTTTTCGATTCGTAGCTTCTTATTTTACAAGTTTCAATGATCAATAAGCCTCTGGTTTTCTTAATGCCACGGTTCTTTCCAAAGGTGGAGTTTGTGTGAACCGGGTGGCTCTTCCCGATGATGGATGGCGTGACAACCTTCTTAAGGGTTTGAGTCTGTTTTTCTTTTCGTTTTTGTGTAAATAGTAGTTAGTGAGCAATGGTGCCTCAAGCAAAGCTTCACTTGGGCCTAACACATTTACCTTTGACCTTATGGTTAAAAACAAATTGGTGTGTATATGATAGTGACAGTTGTGACCTTGAGACTCTTGTGTTGACTAAACAATCATCGAGTGGTTTTTCGGAACCATTTGTGTTGCTCAAATATTAGCTAAGGTTGTTGTGAGCCCCCGACTCTCTTTTTTTAGAAATCCTATAGCTTGTGTGGTGAGGTATTGATTTGCAAGTCCAAGTCTCGTGCTAATGAGTCTAGAACTTAACCTGAATGTTTGTCTAGGCGAAATTCTAAGTGTAGCTCAACTTGAGAAGTGATTATAGGCTCTCCTTGATCCTAATTGAGACTTGAAAACATCCATAGCCCACCAATAATGATATCCCTAGTCAACCCCATTGAGCCATAGCCCTTATTCTTTCAAAATACCATGATACAAGCCTTTATCCGTTCTGAAATGATCCTCTCTTGGCACCCGATCTTTCCTTAGCACAAGGCAAAAGCATAAGTTTGGGGAGAGAGATGAGGAATTAAAAAGTGATAAAAGGTATACAATGAAGAAAAGGTAAGGCAAAAAGAAAAAGAAAGAAAAGCCAAAAAGTCAAAAAGAAAGTGAACAATGTAGAAGAAATGAAGGGATTCAATAAAAGCAAAAGATGAAAGGCAAGGAAAGATTAGAAAGGAGAAAAAGGATTGAAATGAACAAGAAAGAGAGACAGTGTGTCTCTCTAGCCCTTAATAAAGAAGTAAATGACTCAAAGAGTCAAGAAAATGTGTGCCAAAATGAATCAAATAAAGTGCCTACGGGAAGATGAAACCTTCTTAGACCAATATATCCTACCCTGAACCAAAAGCCTTCATTACATCCCCACAAAAGCCCTATATGATCTTGAGTTGGGTGAGCTTACATTAGTGGTAACTCATATAAGGGGCAAGTTTATGGTACTTAGAGTCGGACTTGTGACCGTCCTTTGAGAGAGGTGAGTGTATTTTCCAAAATCCACGTTCTGAGTACTATAATCTAAAAGTGGGGTTTGCTTATAGAGAGCTGAGGACTATGAGTTTGGGTTCCACAATGACCAAAGTAGTAGAAAGAGTTTTCTTGATAAGTTTAGTCAACTCTTGAAGCTTTTGTGTCGCACTATAGCCATGGTGCTTAAAACGTTGTGTATTGTTAATAATGCATTTGAGTTGAGGGTAATAGTTAGTCCCAATTAATGCTTGATGAGGTCACTTTAGGACAGGTGAATTTTCCTTTCTATTATCTTGAGGAGGTAGGAATTACTTTATTTGCTTGAGGACAAGGAAAAGCTAAAGTTTGGGGGAGTTGATAACTAGGGATTCTAGTCTACTCTACGCTTCTTTTTGCTTAAGTTCTGGATTAAAAATGTGTACAAGTATTCCCAAAAGCTAACTTATTGTGCTTGTTTGTAGTGTTTGGTCAAAAAGAGACAAGAAAGTCAAAATCAACTCAAAAAGGAGTGAAACTTGCACAAGTTAAAGCTGGGTCAAATGAGCGCTGACAGCGGAAAATCAACCGCGGACATGGAGGTTCCACCGCTGAGGTGGTCTTGATCTCGCGGTACGTGGTGGCAAGGTTAAGAGAGCTATAATTTGGGGCTTAACAAGTCACTGCTTCCCCCGGTGATTTTGCACGACAGCGATGGCTTCAGTGCGGCCACGGTGCATTTACCGCCCTTAGCGGAAGCCAGATTCAGAGGACTATGCGGCCGCGGTAGTCTCAGCACTGTAGCGGTCCATTTTCCGCTGTCAGCGGTACCTAAGTAGGGGAATTTTTTGTCCGAAAAATTTAGTTGTGTATAAATAGTTCTTTTTCAGATTTTTAGGTCATCTGTTGTTTAGATGAGCACGTGAACCGCCTCTTTTTACCTTTATGAGTAATTTTAGAGCTTGTTTAACAATTAATCTTAGATTCTTATCTTGTAATTACTTTTATGGCTTCTATTTCATCTCAATCTATGATTTCTTCTTTGATTATGAGTAGCTAAACCCATTAGCTAGGGTTGTGGCTCAACCCTAGAGTGGTATTTAATGGATCTTCTATTTTAGGTCTTAAATGTTTATGGGTGATTGATATTTGGTCTGATTTATGCTTTAAATATTAAATTGGTGGTTGCAAACACTGATTTGTACCTTTTTGACTTAGGCTCTTCTTGAGAAAGAGAGACTACGTCTAGCAAATTCAGGCCAACAAGGAATTGGGGTGCATTCAAGAGATTGATAACCCTAATTAAAGGGTTAAACCTAGATATAGTAATACCCAACTTGAGCCAATGTTGCTTGCATTGTTTTATCACCCAATTGGGCTTGAGAAAGACAACTAGGGCAAAGTCAATCAAACTACCGAGAGGAATAGAGTCAGTAGTTATGTGCAATGGCTATATCATGATCCTAACTATAACAAATTTGCCCTAAGTTTTAGATTCCGTTAGATACCCACCTAGGTGCAAGTCACTTCCGTAGTGCCTTTAGACCAATTAATAAAACCTTGCAAAAACACATACTTGGCTTATTTTCCTGCATCATTAGTCTTAAAGTAGAATAGTGAACAAACAAAGAATGGTTGGAAGTGCAATCAAGAACACTGCACATTGCTAGATTAGATAGGAATCCAACTCCAAACATATCTTAGCTCCCTGTGGATTCGATCCTGACCTTTTCTGGTAAAAGCTGCATCGATCGCTCTTGCCACTTTATAGTAGTATAGGGTTGGAACCGATCACACACCTCAACAAACTGGTGTAGCAGAAAGGGGGAATAGAACATTACTGGACATGATAAGGTCCATGATGGCGCAGGCAAATTTACCTATCTCCTTTTGGGGAGATGCGTTATTGACTGCAACTTACGTATTGAACAAAGTTCCTTCTAAATCAGTTTCTTCCATTCCTTATGAGCTATGGACTGTTCGTAAACCGAACTTAAAAGAAATACGACCTTGGGGTTGTACTGTATAGCAAAATATTCTTTTAGCAAGTTTGGTAAATTAGGTCTAAAAGGTAAGAAATGTATCTTTATAATATATTCATAGGGTATGTGTTCATTTTCAACTGGTTGAAAAACTTGAGCTACAGGGGTGGAAGCACATGTTTCTGAAAGCTTCCCCCCAGTATGTGTTCCTACTGTGGTGGAGTTCTATGAAAATTTCAACTTTGATGGGAAGGTAGTCAAGAGTAAGTTAGGGGGCTTTGAAATAGAGTTTGATGCTGAGGAGCTGGGGATGCTTGTGAATGTCTTTTCCTTGGTGTTTGACAATTACTCGAAGAAAAAGTGGCCAGCCATAGACAATGATGTTGACACTGGCATTGTGGTCACAAGGAAGTTCTCTCAAAAGTTTGAACTAGATGCTTCCTAGAAAGTGTACAAGACTGATATGACTCTCTTCTCTAAGTAATTTTTTCATTTTGTCAATTCCTGCATTCTTCAGAGGTCTGAGAGAAGTCATGAAGCTACTTTGCTGGACATGGTTGTGATGGAGCTGCTTGACACTAGTAGACCTATCAATCTTTCTAGCCTGATGATTCAGCATATGGCAAGAGCAGGAGACACCACCAAACCCAAGCATGTTATGCCTTATGGTTTCATGTTAACTGAGTTATTTGACAAGCTTAACATGAAAACTAACAAAATATGGTATCTAATTGACCTTCCGCCTGGGCGTAGAGCCATTGGGAATAAATGGGTTCTGAGAGTTAAACGTAAAGCGGATGGGTCAATAGAAAGATACAAGGCATGATTGGTGGCAAAAGGCTTTACTCAAGAAGTTGGAATAGACTATGAGGAAATATTTTCACTAGTTGTGAAATTTACCTCAATTCGTTTACTTTTGGCCATTGTTGCACGTTTGGATTTGGAATTAAATCAGATGGACGTGAAGACAACTTTTCTCAATGGAGAACTAAACAAAAAAATCTACATGGAACAACCTGTAGGTTTCATCGTTAAAGGCCAAGAAAAGAAGATCTGTAAATTGAAAAGTTCTATTTATGGCCGGAAACAATTTTCAAGGCAATGGTATTTGAGATTTCACAAGGAGGTGATCTCGTATGATTTCACCATGATCAATGAAGACCATTGCATTTACGTGAAGAAGTCTAATGGGATGTTTGTAATTCTTTCTCTTTACGTGGATGATATTTTTTTGGCCAGAAACAATTTGGAGTATTTGAAAACTATCAAGTCATGGCTTTCAAATTTATTTAACATGAAAGACATGTGTGAAGCAGATTATATCCTTAGAGTTAAGATTGAAAGAGACTGTTCCAAAAAATTATTGAGTCTATCTTAATAAACTTATAAAAAAAATTGGAGCGTTTTCGAATGAATAGTTGCAAATCCATGGATACTCCTACAACAAGAGGTGACACTTTAAGCCTTGAAATGTGTCCCAAGACTCAAAAAGAAAAGGAACATATGTCTCGAATTCCGTATTCAAGTGTCGTCGGGAGTTTGATGTACGCTACGATTTGTTCTCGCCCAGACATTTGTTATGTCGTAGGTATGGTTAGCAGGTATCAATCCAATCCTCGAAGAGATCATTCTAAAGCTGAGAATTTTCAGATACTTGAATGGAACTGCAAATTATTCATTATGTTATAGTGGAAATGATTTATACTTGAGAAGATATAAAGAAGTTGATTGGGCTGGTGACCGAAATGATAGAATATAAACATCTGATTATGCTTTCTAACTTAATGGTGGTGCTATATCATGGAAAAGTAAGAAACAAACCTATAAAGCCTTTTCAACGACGGAAGCTGAGTTCGTGGCTTGTGCGTCTGCAGTACAAGAAGTTGTTTGGTTGAAGAGATTCTTTGAGCATTTGAATATTATAAAGAACTCTTAGGGTCCCATGATTCTATATTTATGATAGTCAAGCGGTTATTGCATACACAAAAGATCCTGAGTATCACAGCAAGAACAAACATATTGACATTAAATATAACTTTGTGAGAGACATGGTATCAAGTAGAGAGATAAATTTACAGTACATTTCCTACACGAAACATGATAGCTGATCTTTTTACAAAGGTAATATCTAGAGAACTGTTTGAGAAACATGCTATGGCTCTAGGTTTGTGAAAGATATGAACATATTTATGTATTGTAAAATGACTTTAGTATTATAATATGCTCATCAATATTTGACTCTTGAATTTATGCTTATATCTTGTATGCATGTGATGATATTTTGTTGATAAAGTTTGTCGAACAAGTCGCGAGATTGGCTCTCTCACACGAGCAATCGCCTCTTACGTTAAGAATCGTAAAGAGATGAGACCTTATATAACCTTGGATAATGCAAGTTTATATTTATTTGTAGAGGTTGGTTTTGACAACAAGTCAGACTTAGGAATTTTACCATTCGATTATGACTTGTTTTATAAGCTAGATGCGAGTCTAGACCAAGATTTGTATGGTGTTGAACAATTAAAAGAATGAGACACACGCGACAATATAAAGTGAGTATACCATAACATGTCTTTCATACCACACATGCTAATAACTAGTGGGAGAATGGAAGAATGAATCCATGCTTCTTCATTGTGTGAGATCCCAAAGAAGTTATATTAACTTTTATTGGAATACCCTTTGACCTTTTAGTATCTCTTGAAGTGTCAATCAGTGTTGCTACTTTAGCATGGCTTTTATAGCCATGAGTGATTCGGCAATGCAGTGCATGTTTAGGAAAGCAGTTGATTTGGAATGGAAAAATTCGAGTAGGAAGGGAAGATAACTAAAAATTTAGTAATTTAACTTGTATTCATAGGTCGACCATTACACTTACTATGAGGGTATCAAATATAATTATGGATACAAAGTTAAACATGAACTCGAGTTCACCTCTTTCAAGGATGAGGGATCAGAAAAATAGCTAGTGGAATAGCAAATGATGTCTAGGGTATAGCGAGTAATAAGATCCTCGTGTTAGTAGTAAATCCCTTGCGCATGTGATTGGATTTCTACATGATGCTATTAACTACTTCACAGGTTTAAAAAAATATTACAGCTCTTGAGCTCGCAGGTTGCACGAACTATTTGATAGTATGAATTACGTGTATTATTGTCATGGTACTGGTTTGGGTCAAGTCCACCATGTGCGAAGTGGGAGATGTTGGATCTTAGGTTTGGGCCACCCATATGGACAAACCCAACCCGTTTTAGAGGAGATATGATTAAAGAAAGTTACCTAGGGAAGGTTTAACTCCTAAAAATAAAACTACCACACGTTGCAAAGTAAATGGGAGCGTGGGGATTAGCGTGGGATCAGTTTATCGGTAGCTTTTTCTCTGACAACTTTCCTTCTTTATATAATCAAGGATCTCCTTCTTTAGAGATTCAATACTCTGTGCAATTCTCCCTACAAAGAAAAGAATACATTAAAAGAAAAAAGAAGGCATCTAGTTTGTGAAAAGTATTTCGTTTCCAAGAGAGATGAAGACGGACTTGAGCAATTGATCAAAGCAGGTTCTGCAAGACTTCCACTATAATTAACAGATACACAAATCGATGTCCCTATTACTCGATTTTAGTTAACAATTAGATTGTGTTCTCATGTTTTCTCATAAAATTTTCAGTTAGATAAGAAAAATTCTTTAGACCATGAACTAAAAAATAAGAGAAATATAAAGAGGAACATTTATATACAAAAAGGAATAATTTCACCAAATGTGGGGCAACCTAAAAATGAAAAATGACTTGAGAAATATTGAGCATGATGATATTACTATCCTAAGTATAATTGCGCTAAATAGCTAAATGCAAAATCTACTATTAGAAGACTTGATATGGAAAGCAATTGATGCAGTAGACCAGGTCATGCAAGATTTTACCGTGAGATGACTAAGAAAGCGTTTGAACATAAAAGATATAATTTTTTAATAAAAAGTAATTTTGGAATTAGGTTGAAAAAGGTATTTGAAATTTTACTTGGATATGAATTTGACTTAGAAAAAATATTACAGTTTTGTGGGTGGAAATGAAATTTTACTTGAAAAAGTGGTAGAAACCCCATTTTTTCAAACTTGAAACTTATCTTTAAAAAAAATCAAAAATTAAGTACAAATATTTTGCAAACAATATTTTGAAGATGAGTTTCAGAAGAAGAAAAAAATTATGAACAAAGAGGTCCTAAGTAATTGCTTGAAATGAAAATCTATTGTAAAATAAGAACCCTACGGACGCATAGATCTACAACTTAGGGTGTCAAATGGGTAAGATTAATTTTGGGAAGAATCAATAAATGGGCGGATTATTGAATCGCACAAAAGTACTTGGGCTGAGAATTTTTCGTCTAAATCTTATTACTCGCTATACCCCAGACATCATTTGCTATTCCACTAGCTATTTTTCTGATCCCTCATCCTTGAAAGAGGTGAACTCGAGTTCATGTTTAACTTTGTATCCATAATTATATTTGATACCCTCATAGTAAGTGTAATGGTCGACCTATGAATACAAGCTAAATTACTAAATTTTTAGTTGTCTTCCCTTCCTACTCGAATTTTTCCATTTTAAATCAACTGCTTTCCTAAACATGCACTGCATTGCCGAATTACTCATGGCTATAAATGCCATGCTAAAGTAGCAACACTGATTGACACTTCAAGAGATACTAAAAGGTCAAAGGGTATTCCAATAAAAGTTAATATAACTTCTTTGGGATCTCACACAATGAAGAAGCATGGATTCATTCTTCCATTCTCCCACTAGTCATTAGCACATGTGGTATGAAATACATGTTATGGTATTCTCACTTTATATTGTCGCGTGTGTCGCATTCTTTTAATTGTTCAACACCATACAAATCTTGGTCTAGACTCACATCTAGCTTATAAAACAAGTCATAATCGAATGGTAAAATTCCTAAGTCTGACTTGTTGTCAAAACCAACCTCTACAAATAAATATAAACTTGCATTATTCAAGGTTATATAAGGTCTCATCTCTTTACGATTCTTAACGTAAGAGGCGATTGCTCGCGTGAGAGAGCCAATCTCGCGACTTGTTCGACACACTTTATCAACAAAATATCATCACATGCATACAAGATATAAGCATAAATTCAAGAGTCAAATATTGATGAGCATATTATAATACTAAAGTCATTTTACAATACATAAATATGTTCATATCTTTCACAAACCTAGAGCCATAGCATGTTTCTCAAACAGTTCTCTAGATATTACCTTTGTAAAAAGATCAGCTATCATGTTTCGTGTAGGAAATGTACTGTAAATTTATCTCTCTACTTGATACCATGTCTCTCACAAAGTTATATTTGATGTCAATATGTTTGTTCTTGCTGTGATACTCAGGATCTTTTGTGTATGCAATAACCGCTTGTCTATCATAAATATAGAATCATGGGACCCTAAGAGTTCTTTATAATATTCAAATGCTCAAAGAATCTCTTCAACCAAACAACTTCTTGTACTGCAGACGCACAAGCCACGAACTCAGCTTCCGTCGTTGAAAAGGCTTTATAGGTTTGTTTCTTACTTTTCCATGATATAGCACCACCATTAAGTAAGAAAGCATAATCGGATGTTTATATTCTATCATTTCGGTCACCAGCCCAATCAACTTCTTTATATCTTCTCAAGTATAAATCATTTCCACTATAACATAATGAATAATTTGCAGTTCCTTTAAGTATCTGAAAATTCTAAGCTTTACAATGATCTCTTCGAGGATTGGATTGATACCTGCTAACCATACCTACGACATAACAAATGTCTGGGCGAGAACAAATCGTAGCATACATCAAACTCCCGACATTTGAATACGGAATTCGAGACATATGTTCCTTTTCTTTTTGAGTCTTGGGACACATTTCAAGGCTTAAAGTGTCACCTCTTGTTGTAGGAGTATCCATGGATTTGCAACTATTCATGCGAAAACGCTCCAATTAACCTAAATTTAGACGAAAAATTAACCTAATATTAAATGGATTGAGACAGGTTAAGTCAAAATATGCTAAGTACGGTTTAGGCTTGGGCCAAATTTGACAGCCCTATCTACAGCCAAGACTAGCTAGTTGAACAACTCTTCCTCATTTGAGTTCTCACATATAATAATCGATCTTTATGCATACTTCAATCGGAAGAAAGAAAACACTGGTTTTTGTTCGCTTTTCCTGTGTTTATTAATCAAAATAAAAAATCAATGTCTCAACTCTAAATTAATTAGATATAATTTAGTATTTTTTTCAACGGTTTAACTCATTATTTCAATTTTCCGTTAGCAGCTATACGTAATATAGCCTCAGCACAATATTTAAAGTGAATATTTGAAGGAAAATTTTATTTCGTGTTTCATACAACTCATATTTGTTGTATGAGTCAACTTTTTTGTCTCATAGTTTTGTGAACCTAAATTTCTATAGACCCAGAAGTGTAAGATTGGGGTCCACAAATTTGTGAGAAAAAAAAAGTAGTATGAGACAAATGTATTTCGTATGAGACACAAAATAAAATTTCTTTGTAGTATTGTCTACTTTAAAATCATCATCTCCAATTCTCACAGAACCAGAAGAATTAAAACTAAAGAGATAAAAAAGTAAAAGAAATATCGAACATATATAAACTTTATTCTCATCAAAATAGCCATATATATAAATATATACTGCTAGAAGAATAATCTCAACACAAATACATCAAATCAAATCAACCCTCTCCTAAATTCCTAAATATATATATATATATATATATATAATAAATAAATATTAAATCTCATAAAAACAATACAGCAAAACACACTCAGTGCCTCAACAGAGCAGCAACGGAGAGAACGAGAGAAGCTCCAACCAAAGCACCGGAGGTCGGCAGTGAGAACGCCGCTCCGGCATCAGGTGACGGTGCTGGAGCCATTTCCTGAGCGGAAGCGACGGCTGAGAAAGCCACAACGAAAAATGCAATAAGAAATGCCTTCACAATGCTAACTTGTGCCATTGCTGCTGTAGAAGAAGATAATTGAGAATGTGATAGAGATCTAATGAAGAAATGGAGAGGAGATTAGGGTTTTTGGTGGTGAAGATGAAAGGAGAAATGTGTGAGAGTATGGTATATATAGGGGGAGGGGGTGGTGGGTGGGGTAGAGGACAGCTGGCGACAGAGAGTATTGATTGGTGTAGGTAACCGAATGTGAAAGCTGGAAAATTGTGATGGACGGTGTAAATAGAGTTGCGGCGGCCGAGAAGACTTCTTTTTCGTTTAAAATTCAAAGCAGTTGGCAAATGACTATTGGAAGAACATGGCTTCAACTTGCCTTAACTAAAATAATTCATTTTTTCTTTTTCTTTTTATGAGAAAATCTAAACATTCACACCTTATGTGATGTATTGTTCTTTATTTGGTTTATTGTATTTTCACACAACTGAAAAACTTAAATTTAAATTTATTTTTATCTTTTAAATAATAGTCCTTGCCTTTTTTTCCATAATTTAATACTTAAAAATACTTTTTGAAGAGATTGGTCAAACACAATTTGCAAAAATTATTATTCAAACGAATTTGCCAAACACAAATTGCTAATTTGTAACTACTTTTCGAAAAATAATTTTGAACAAAAATACTTTTCAGAAAAAGTAATTTTTGACGGCTTAGCCAAATGGAGTTTTAGAGCTCGTTTGGATTGTCTTAAAAAAGTGAATTTTCAAGTGAAATGGCTTTTAAGCCAAAAAGCAATAAGTTGGAATTGCCTAGTTTATTGCTTTTGGCTTGTTTTAAGCAGTTTTAAACTTATTCTAAATACTTTTTAACTTTGCCAAATACTAAAAAAATTAAAAAGAACTTAAATGCTGATTTGACCGGCTTAAAAGTCAATCTAGACACCCTCTTGTTCAAGTAGTTGTCCAATTAGATCAAAACAAAAACAGTACCGAGGACAGATAAGTAAATTGTTTGTTTTGGACTTACCTGGAGCCATAATTTTACATATAAAACATTTAGGGGTCGTTTGGTATGAGGTATAAGAAGGTATAAAGCTGGTATAAAAATTTAACCACCTTAATACTTCGTTTGGTTAGCAAACCAGATATAAATTATCTCAGGATTAAAATTAATACCGAAATAATTTATACCTTATAAAGGATGGGGTAATTAGCTCAGGTATAACTTATACATTCTTCTTACAAATTATACAATTGTCACATTTAATAAAACATACTAAATAATAAATAAAAAGTAATCCCAATATAACTTATACCAAGATATTCCGACATATGCCGTATTAAAACTAAACGACCTTTAAAATATTGGTACTCGAGTCAAAGTCACTCTACTTTTTTATTTAATTTAACGTATCAACATGATACCCACTTTTTACATGTCAAATGAAGAAAGTTCTGTGCCCGTCACAAAGTTAAAACTTTTCAATTTAATACCTCCTCTTGTTAATAATAAGTGATCAATTTATTTTGGATGCACACACTAAAAAAATACTAAATTCTAAATAAAACTAGTTAGTGTGATTAAATTATTCTTAATTAAATATTGAGTTAATGCGAGGAGTAAAAGATTTTTTAGGGATACGTGCATAAGTGTAATTTTGAAAAAACAAATTAAATTTTTTCTTGATTATATAAATGGACACTTATTTTGGACCAAAATAAAAAAGCAAATTGATCACTTATCGTGGACCGGACGGAGTATTTAGTCCAAAACTTTGTCTTCCAGTGGCTTTCTATCTTAAATGGTGTAGCATCTTATGATTGAAGCTTTAAATTTGTTGGAAGACGAAGGAAACTGGGGAAGGAACATCATTGAGTAAGGTGGTGTTCGAATTGAAGAAGAGTTATTACAATATTTTAGTTTTAAATATGAGATCAAGAAAGGAAACATTTCGATATGAGCAATAATGGCTTGAAACAAACATCCGGCCTTGCCAATTCCTATACTATGCAAAGAAAGGGATCAAATTTGCATTGGCCACAAGTCTCATCTCTCAAGAAAAAGAAAAAAAAAAATATAAAGGGCTAGGACTGAGTTAGATTTATTTAAGAGATCGACTAAACATACAAACCTTCTCAAACAGATTTAGACAATCTTGGTTGTCGTCAAAATCAACTTAATTTTGTCCAATCTTGAATATACTCCTGGAAAGACAATCTAGCTGTTAATGAAAAGTTAAATATGGTAATATACACATAAAACAAGCTAAAGCTCCTGGAAGTATCCTTTAACAGCTTGTTTGGATGGTCGTTACCTATTGTATCGTATCGTATTGTTACTTTAAATACGATGTTTGTTTTTATTGTTACTT
This sequence comes from Nicotiana tabacum, assembly GCF_000715075.1. Classification (NCBI taxonomy): domain Eukaryota; kingdom Viridiplantae; phylum Streptophyta; class Magnoliopsida; order Solanales; family Solanaceae; genus Nicotiana; species Nicotiana tabacum. The sequence continues at coordinate 16,721,174 of NC_134085.1, forward strand.
AAATTTTATTGTATCGTATTGTTAAATCCGTCGCTACGTAACGACGAAATATGCCACTTTATGTAAAGACCGATTTGGTGTAGTTGCGTCGTTATCTTGTCTTTTTCTCTCATCTCACCCTTAACTATTATTAAATTATTTTATTTTATCATTTACCCTAACTTTTTATATAATAAATTTACCCTGTATCATAATTTATCTTTATAATATTACAAATTTATTCTTCATATTGCTAGTGCATGATATCATAAAACAACGGCAAACGATACAATCTATCCAAATATTGTATTCATCACGATATAATACAATACAATACAATAAATTATGAAACGATGTGTAACAACCATCCAAACAAGCTGTAAGTTGCCTAATTATATTGGCAAATACAGTGGTCATTCACGTTAGACTACAAACCGCTGCCACCTAATTCTGTGGTAGATTATCAAATACTATTTATATTATAGCATGTTTGGCCGAGCAGCAGCAGTTTATGTTTGGCTAATTAGTTTCAAAAGTATTTTTGAACAGTAATTAGTATTTGACCAAACTTTTAAAAACTGTTTCTAACTGTATTTTTCTCAAAAGTCCTTCTCATAAAAGTGCTTGTGGAGAGAAATTATTTTTTTTTACTTCTCCTCAAAATTACTTTTTTCCTTCTAAAAGCTTGGACAAACACCTCAATTTTTAACAAAAAAAAAAAAAAAAAAAAAAATTGGCCAAACAAGCTACTAGTTTAACACCATAAGCTTTGAGACTTCTTAAGCCGCTAATGGATCGGCATAACTTTTGTTATAAATGTTTAAGCAACATGCTAAAAAAGCCTTTAGTACGTAGAGGCAAATGTACGGCATATATCAAATTAGTCAGCATCAAACTATAGCTATGTCCATCCTACCATTTCAATGTTTTCAAATTAACAACAATAAATCCAACGTAATCTCATAAGTAGAGTCTGGAAAAGGTAATGCGTACTGAAATCTTTAGATTCCATGGTCTGCCTCTAAATCTCTAACCTTGCATTAACACTACTTCACATCTCGTCAATCATTATAATGTCATCGGCAAATAACATACACCATGACACCTCCCTTTGAATGTGACGCATCAATGTGGCTATTGCCAGGGCAAATAAAAATGGGCTAAGAGCTAATCCCTCGTGCAAGCCCATCACAACTGGAAAGTGTTCTGAGTCTCCTACCACGGTTCTTACATGGGTCTTAGCTCCATTATACAAGTGAAAATCTCGCTTTATACCTATTAAGCCAAACTATTTACCTTTTAATACCCATGCCCAAACTATTTACCCTGCCTACCCAGTCGGCCCAATTTATTTACCCGGCCCCCATATTTCACGCGGCCCAATCTACCCATCTCTCCTTATCTTCGATCCAGCCCACCTATTTCACCCGGCACAAGTTTCCCACGCTTTTCTTCGTTCTTTAACAGTTAACATGTAGACTAGAGTACAGTTTCCAAATCTCCATAGCCAACCGATGAGAACGCAAAATTCACCCACATTCGAGTTTTTAATTTTTTTTTCTGATTCCGTTCTATCTCTTCGTCTAGTACCTATTTTTGGGTGACATTTTTGCTTTGGGTGAAATTTTTGCTTCTGAAAGTACATTTTAGTGAAAGTGGGTTTTCAAAATCATAGGATTTTTGTGTTTTCCTTTGTACTTTTGTGAATCAATGTCTATGGGTTGTTGGTTTCTCTATGGGTCGGAAGCATCGTGCGCGTAGATGGTGGCGTCGTGGACAATATCATTCTTCAATACAAGTAGTTGTTGAATCCGTTGCCTCAGCCATGTCTGTTCCTAGTTTTTCCTTATTTTCCGATTCTCAGTCTCTATTTAGTCGTAACCCTAGCAGTAGTCATGTTGAAAACACAACTGAAAATGTAGAATTAGAGGGTGGAAAAGGCAACAATATTAATGCTTCGTTAGTCGATGAAACTCCCTACCTGTCATTACCCGACACAAATTTCGAACCAGTCATAGGAGGTGTTCCTATGACTGATAAGGGAAAAGGTAAAGTTGTTGAGAATTCTGAGTTAGGGGGAAGCCGACGTGAATTCGTGCCTAAAACAGAGACTCAACCAGTAAATGTTGATTGTAGCGATGATTCTCAGTTAAAGAAGAAAAAAATTGGTATCGCACCCAAGAAGGTAATTTTCTTACAATTATGATCTTTGAGATTTTTAATGTATATTACATTGTTATTTTTTGATTTCTTGTTATGCTTTTATATTATATTATAGTTATAGTCAGTTGTGTTAATTTTAAGTGGATTCTATTTCTTCAAGTTCATTCTGTACATTTACGAGAACTGTTGTAAATTTATTACGATTTCCATTTATCTGTTTATTCCAGCTATCCGTTTCATCAATGTTCAGTGTGACGTAATAGTATTTATAGCTGTCAAAATCCATCACTAGATGATTAACTAAGAGAAAATCAAGTACCAGCAAATTTTGAGTTTTTGGGTGAAGTTCATTTGAGCTATTCTATGTGTATGTTTCTGTGATATTAGCAAAATTTAGGCCTATCATTCTGCTTAGAAGAAGTAAAAGATATCAGTTTGTATACATTGTGTTTGAGCATGAAGGAATTGAGTGATCTTTTCTAGTATATTGTACAGACCAGTTAATTTGCAATAATGAGCTTGTTAATTTTGGATGGCATATTTTTCTTTGCTATTAGTTTCTCAATGTTTTTGAATCAATATAGACAGATTAAATTAATGTTCTGTTTGAGGTTTAAAAAGAGTCACTGATTCAGTAGTTGTTCTAGTCAACCATATTTATTGAAGCCAGAGCTGCTCTGTGTAATTTCTGATTTTCAGCTTTGCATTAGATGGTTTTGTACATGATTTAGTATTTAGTTGACAGTGGTGGAGAGAATCATGGAAGGAATGGGACCGTGTAAGTTAGGAGTGCAGAATAAGCTTTTCTTTATAGGTGGCATTGTGTGGATGGGGTCAATGGGCGAGAAGCGCTGGTACTGTAGCATAAGTTCCTTGTCGAATATTAGCTATCTTGTAGTGCAATTTGATGTGAGTTTATGCTATTCTTTTACTTCCTTAGTAATCTCAAGAATATGCAAGATGAAAAGTATTTTGCTACTATCCTCTAAAATATGTATTTGATAGAATAGTTTCCGGATACTGTAGATTTAATAGCTAAGTTTCTTTTGGCTTTCCCTCCCTAGTAATATTGAATATGCATCTTCAAATGAAACAACTTAAAGTAAGTGTATGCATTGATGGTCACTTAGTATTGCTGCAAATTGTTCCCACACTATTTTCCTTTTGTTTCCTTATAAGTAAAATTTGTAGTTGCCGGAAATTAGTCAGTAGAATTGTATACCCTGCCGGTATAGTTATATGTCGTATTGGTATCGTATGGTAGTTGTAATATTTTTAGTTGGTTTAGTTGCATTTTAAGTGAATTCTATTTCTGAAATTATTTTATATGAACATGTTTTGCAGTGTTGGGATTTCCTTGTGCTTATGGACTTAGATTATAAACCAAAGGTTGATTGGGATACCAACTACCATGTTATTCATCAATTGAAAGCGAATTTATCAAAGAGGCAACTTCGACTGTTTAAGAAAACATGCTTTGGCTTTTTTTGGATCTGCCACCAGTTATTGTGCAGATTCGGATTATGCACCATTTGCTTATTAGAGAAGTACATCATGAGGTGAAAAATGAGATTCGATTTGTAGTGAATGATTCTAGGTTGCGCTTTGGCTTGGGTGAATTTGCACTTGTTACTGGGTTGAAATGTAAGGGTGATACAAGTATAGAGAGCATAGCAGAGAATAGGTTGATTTCAAAATATTTTGAGACTGCATCCATGACATTTGCTCAACTAGCAGAATGTTTTAAGAAGAAGAAATGGGAAACAGATGATGATGCGTTGAAGATAGCAGTTCTTTATTTTGTGAACAACTTCTTACTTTCTCAACTCAAAACAAAGGTTATTTCACGGTCTTACATTGACTTGGTTGAGTGCGGTGATTTCAATAGTTATCCCTGGGGTATAGATGTTTATAAAGCTACAATTGACTCGTGTTCCAACAAGTTTCAAGATAAGCCTTCTTTTTATAGACTCGGTGGCTTCCCGTTGGCTTTACAGACTTGGTTGTATGAATGCTGCCCAAGTTTGGATGGTCACTTTGCTGATCATCTTGGAAACAAACTTCCACGAATTTTGAATTGGGTAGTCATGGGTCAAATACCGAATGAGCGAGTTGCTTTGCAAATGTGTAGCTTGCAACGCGAGCAGGTAATTTTCTCATAATTTTATTGCCTCTCTTAATATTTGGTACAGTAGTTTAGTCACAGTTGTAGCAATATCCCAGTTCAGTGATATACTCTGTTGGTATACATGTATACTATATTGGTATCATGTATACTATATCCCAGTTCAGTGATATACTCTGTTGGTATACATGTATACTATATTAGTATCATATGGTAATAGGGATCTTTTATCTTTCCATACTTTATTATCATTTTTATTTCTAACTAGTGTGCTTAATAATTGCAGCTAAAGAACATCACCTCAACTGATGATGAGAAGCAACTATTTGATGTGCGTGGTCTAAACTTTGAAATTGAAGTTGAATGCACTGACAGTCAGCCCGATAGCTTTCAGGTTTTTGGCACTCAATTACCAAAGACACAAAGTATGTATGAAAGTACTGGAGGTGATTCCCAACCTACCAATGCTGAGGTAATGAAGGAGTTACAAGCTTTGAAGCTTTTTGTAGAGACCAAGTTTGAGGAGGTGCTTGCAGCTATTGGTAGGCAATCAATGAAACCAGAGGGATATCAGCGGTATTGATATTTTATATAATATAATGCTATAGTATATTGTTCAAAGATGCAATATATGCTTATAGGATACTATTCCATTCTTTACTTTTAGTGCACATAGTATTCTTGTAATATACATAATACTAAAATTGTTAGTTTCTTATTTTCAGAATAAGCAACAAGATAATGATCCTGACTTTCGTGAGATGCATAATGATTATGACCAGTTTGAAAGTTGCCACGTTGGGAATAATCCTGTAGTTCTTGGAGATAGCACGCCCAAAGCGCCTTCTAGTATGTAAATCACAAATTTGATTTTTTTTTTTGCTATTGTTTTTTGAAAATAGTACTCTTGCTTATACTTTTATATGTTTAGTATCTGGTTTTGGTGGGGTTGGTCAAGATGGAGGTACCACTGGTGTTAATGTGAAGAACGTCACAGCAAGTGATGGTGTAGTTAATGATGATTTTGGCTTAGATTCTAACTTTGAACTGTCTGCATCTGCAATTGATCAAATCACCGCCATTACACAACAAGCAACATATAAGCAGTCATCTCATGATGTTAAAAAGTCGGGTCCTGCTCTGCTGCCATCAGGAATCCCTGTACAGATACGAGCAAATGTTGTTATTGAGTCTAATACTACTTCACAGGGTACGATGTTGATGTTACTAATTCTGTAGTTAGTATGTAAATGATAGGTTCTTGATAGTTTTTTAATTTTTATTTAAGTAGTGATACTGATAATGCTTTTATGTGTTCAGCATGTCGGGTTGATAATGTTGGTCAAGTGGATGTTGGTGGCAGTAATGTGAATTTGCCTTCTGGTAATGTCTTCTATATATAACTTTTCATTCTTTTTTTCTAAATTTGTATATTTATTTATTCACTAGCATTTTCTAATTTAAGCTCCATGTCGACACGAGGGTGATCTTCACTTGGATTCTGATTTTGAATATACTGATTCTCAACTTGATATAATTGCTGCCATTACATAAGGAGGGAGACGTAATGTAAATCATTTTGGAAATGAACTGACAACTCGTGCTGTAAATAAGTCTAAACCTGATCAGTCGGTATCAAGAAGTATTGTCCAGATACAAACAGACATTGAAACTACTCCTGCAGTTTTCGCACGGAGAAGGCGCCCCGCAGCTGTAAAACAGTCGCCGTATAGGAATGACTGGCAATCTGGTGTTAGTGCAGTTGGGGGATCCTCGAAGGTTATCAAAGGAAGATTTCCATTTGTAAATGACATTTCAGAGTTTGTTGATTTTAAGCTTATGACTGCATTCTCAAACTTTGTTGAAGCAAACATGCAATTGGGAGAGTGCATATTCGTTTCCATGTACTTTTGTTTTCATTTTTTCTTAATGTTTGTTGTTATATTTATTATCCATATCTTCTTTTATACGAAATAGGGAAGTGTATTTACCTGGTGATCAAAAGCTAGAGCCTTGTTTTGACTTTGAAGTTGAACAGATTGATGATAAGACGTTTTTCCATACCTTAAACTATTCTGGCAGGCCGCTCTCTAGTTCGGTATGTGTACTGCTTTTTATTTTTGTTGTTGTAGTAGTTCATTCATATTGTTAGTGGTAGTCATGTTTTCTTCCTCTCTTTTTTGCAGCACTTGAATATTATATTTTACTATCTTAGGAAGAAGGCGAATATGGAATTAATATGCCAATCAAAGTTATAACTACAGATACTCTTTTTCATAATATCATTCAAAGGGTTTTCACAGAATTTGTAAAAGGTGGGAAACAAGATCATTTGATTGATAGATCAGACGATATCATGGAGTACATGAAAGAATTTAGGATGCATTGCAACACTCCATGGCACCAGGTTGATCATGTCATTTTTCCAATTAATTTGGCAGAAATTTGGCATTGGATATTGGGGTGTGTGTCATTCCACAAGAGATGTTTTTACGTATATGACTCGCTACGTAGTCGAAAGCACAAAAAAGCTATTCAAAAAGTGGAAGAGTCTTATGTTGTGTTGATCCCCCTATTTCTAGTTAGTATTGAATTTTATAACCAAAGAAGTGACATTGTAGTAGAAAATGGTCTGCACATGGGAAAGAAGTTGACTAATCCTTTTGAGATTGAACTGATTACAAATCTGTCAACACAGCAAAATTCGTAAGAATAGTTACTTTTTTTTACTTTGTTTTCCTCATTCATATTAACATTTTCACTTCTAATTGATTTTTATAGTCTATTCATTTGTTTTATTTCAGAGATTGTAGAGTATATATTGCTTACTTTGCTGAGTATATTATTGAAGATCTTCCAATCCCTGTTACCAATTTTGATGTGGATGGTCTTCGAGCTAGGTTTGGTAAACTGTTGTGGCACTATGGGAGGAACAAGCAGTTGCATGGCGAATCAAGTGAATCTGAGGCTCCAGTAGCACCTAAAAAGACTCATGGAAAGAAACACAAGAAGTAGTATAGGTCTCTTTTTGGTTTTAGTTAATCGTATCATGAAGACTTTGCAGGATTTTAATAGTTTTTGGTGAAGTATGGTATTATTAGTAGTAAATGACCTTCTGCTGATTCAAGACTGTAGGAAACTTGTGCCTTTATAAAATATTTCCCGCTGCTAATGTTTCTTTTGTCATATTTAATTATTCTGGTTCAGAATATGTGGTATAGATTTCTTCAAGTACATGGGGGTTATCAGTTTAGTTATGTCTCTTGATGCTGAAAATTTGCTGATTTTGTTTCTGATTTCAGCTTGTTTTATTAGGCTTTTCTTAGGCTTCTTTCATAAAGTTGTTGGTTTATTAGGATGTCGAGGTCCATTCCTTTGCCAGAGGGTAAGGTTTAATGGATTCTACAAGTAAAAATTAGGGGAAGATGAAGCGAACACTTCCAACAACATACAAAGTAGTTGTGACAGAAGTTAAATGATCTGCTTTCGAATGTGATGATGGTCTAAGCTTTAATGTTCATCTGTAGTTTTAGCATAGATGGTGTATTAGTATAGTAGAACTATATACCAATCAGGTATACTGATATACCATTTGGGTATCACATTGTATTTGACTCACCTTTTTTCCTTCAGCAACTAGATGTAAGTACTGACATGAGTTGCAAAGCGTGCACATTTTGGGTATCACGTTGTATCTGGTGCACCATTTGTATTTCTGCGCACATTTTGTTTTAGCCATATTAGTGCAATACCACTATATACCAGCGAGGTATACAAATATAACATTTGGGTATCACCTTATTTTAATGTACCTGATGATGTGCAATAACTGCATGTAAATGGCTTCCAATTTGTTATACTTCAATACAGACATGAGCTGCAAAGCGTGCCCATTTTGTTAACAAAGTATGTACAAATGTTGCATTTGCAGCACCACTTCTATTTCTGCACATATTTTGATACTAATAAGATATACAGATATACAGATATACCAATAAGGTATACAGATATACCACTTGGGTATCACATATATATTTTAGCATCTTTTTTCCTGCAACAACTAAATGTAAATGCATCCCACTTTTATATACTAAAATAGAAAATAAATAGATTCTTATTAAAAATACAAGTAGTCATATAAATTTGTTGCCAAAAAGTAATTTCTCAAAGAATCATCATACCAAATATATGTCTAGTGCAAGAAATGCATTTTATTTTTTTGCAATTCAAATGCTATGATTCTACGATATATGAGTTCTATAAAAACATTGAAGCATTATATCAATCTCTCTTTGGAATATTTCGGCATGTTCTCCGGTTGTGTCCTTTTCTCTCGCATAGTGCACATGTAACAGTATTTCCTTCCCAGCCTCCTATGCATCTCTTCTTTTTAGGTCTTCCTGGTTTGATTTTTCCTTTTGGTGGCAGTACCACCTGCGAAGAGACATCTTCTGGAATTTGCCACGTTGTTTCATCAGGCAATGGATTTACTGGTATCTCATATATTTTCAGCAAGTAGTCTATGCTGTAGTAATTTGAGCAATACTTGTATGAATCCATATGGAATTTTTGTATAACTGCCATTGCATGTGGACATAGAATATCGTCTAGTTGAAACCTCCCACAAGTGCAGTTTCTTTCATATAGGCGCACCACATTTCTTGTTTGGCCATCAATTACTAAATGTAAGAATTCAGTTTATGGCAACACCTAGTATAATTTTAATTAAGAAAAGTCATTAGCTATATGAAGTAATAGTATTTCTTAAATAACAATATTCAGTTGTTTAGTGAAATCACTAAGGTAAAAAGGTAAAAATACAGTAAATGCAGTGTTTTTATGATTTTGAAAATGCATATCGTCATCGTCTGTGATAAGATAGTATTATCTGCCAATATTTTTTCATACTTTACACCAATCTTCATAAATGATTCCACTGCATCCTTCCGATTGGTGTAATTCCATTTTTGAATCAATGTTGTCATAAAGTCAAGCAAATTCACAACTGGGAGGTCTCTTGCGTGCTTGTTTGCTGCATTTACTGATTCCGCAATATTCGATGTCATGGTCATGGTTCTATTTGCCTTGGAATGCGCCCGGGACCATTTATCATATCCAATATCCATCAGGTATGTTTTCACTCTACTATCAATAGCTTCTAACTCTGCCATATGCCTGTTGAATTCTTCAATAGTGTATGCTCTTGCTAACTCAAAATATACTTCTTTGATTTGTTTTTGGCTCTTCCTGAAGTTTGTCTTTATGTTGTTCCACAGATAGAACATACATGCACAATGAGGGACTTCTGGATAGACAATTGAAGTTGCTTTCCATATAGCATCATGCCTGTCTGATACAATGCACATTCCCTCTCTTTGTCCATAGGTTTCTCTGAACTGCACGAAGAACCATTCCCACGATGCATCATTTTCCGAATCAACAATTGCATATGCAAAGGGTAGAATTTGTCCTGTAAACCCAAAGAATAAAATATCAATTACAACACACTATATTAATTTAGCATTTCATATAGTAGTATAGTCATAGGTAGGTGCAGGTGTGTAGCAAAACAACTATATACTCTGTTGGTATACTTGTATACCATACTGGTATCATATAATATTTGAAAATGTTTTTTGTTTCTTTAACTGAATGTAATTGGATTGTACACAAAATATTAATTTAGTATTTCATATAGTAGTATAGTTATAGGTACGTGCAGGTGTGTAGCAAAACAATTATATACTCTGTTGGTATACTTGTATACCATACTAGTATCATATAATATTTGAAATGTTTTTGGTTTCTTTAACTAAATGTAATTGGATTGTACAAAAAATATTAATTTAGCATTTTATATAGTAGTATAGTTATAGGTACGCGCAGGTGTGTAGCAAAACAACTATATACTCTGTTGGTATACTTGTATACCATACTGGTATCATATAATATTTGAAAATATGTTTTGTTTCTTTAACTGAATGTAATTGGATTGTATTCTTACCCTCTGCGTCTTGCGTAGAAGCCGTGAGTATGGTCCCTCTATATGTTGACTTTAAAAAACTTCCATCAACTACAACTGTTGGCCTACAATAGACCCATCCTCTAATCGATGCATATATAGCTATGAATGCATACAAGAAGCTCTCATCTCCTTCAGTGTCTAGTCGTGTCACTGATCCTGGGTTAGGGTACTCTAACATATAAAGATATGTTGGCATTTTCTTGTATGATTCACTTGGTGATCGTCTCAATAATTGCATTGCTTTTTCTTTTGATCTCCATGCTTGCATGTAGCTTAAGTCCATACCATATGCTTTTTGGATGTCTCTCTGGATATCTGTTGGTGTATATATGGTTTTCGGGTCAACAAGTTTATCTTGTACCACAGCTGCAACAAAAGCTGAGACAGCTTGCTTTTGTGAACAAAATCTCTTATCAGTTAAACAACTGTGGACAGAATTGAAATCTGTCACTTTGAAAAGATTTGATGCTCGCAGGCTTGATGCTTTAAGTCTCCAAGTGCATCTTTCATCCACGCATTCAAGGATATACCTGTTTATAATACAAATACAGTTATGTATAATATTTTATTGATAAAAACACACACAAAAATCCATACAATTATATACTCACATGGTATACTCTGTTGGTATACTTATATACTGTATCAATATCATATTTTGCTGATAAAAAATATAGACAAAGCAGCACAATTCTATACTCACATAGTATACTGATTTAGCATACATATATACTATATTGGTATTATGTTTTACTGATAATAACAAAGACAAACCAATACAGTTATATACTCGCATAGTATACTGATATAACATACTTATATACTATACCAGTATCACTGATAAAAAACACAGACAAACCAATACAATTCCATACTCGCATAGTATATTAGCATACTTATATACTATATAGGTATCACATAGTTTTTTACTTGAAAACATGCAGACGGACCTTCTTGGGCATGATTTATGAACCCGATATTGACATTTTTCTCTAACGGCATACTGTTTCATAACGAGAGCCAGCAGGTTCTTGTCTTCATAAATTTGTCCTTTTACAATATTTTGATGAAATTGATCAGTTATGATGTTTGCATCATCAAGTTCTAAAATGGTGTCATCTCCTTCTTGCACATCAAACGTAGTAATCATATCAGTGCTTTCAAATTGTGCAATTTCTGATGAAATTGGAGCAACATCGAAACTGGAGGTGCTTGCAGCTATAGTGTTTTTAGCAAACGACACACACAGGGGAAGTGTTGTCATCCCTGCACTTGATTTTTTCAATTCCATGTAAACACTAACACTCATATCGCTGCAAATTGTAATTGGTGGATATCCTTGAGCAATAGCATACTGAATAACTATTGTTTTACTGTCCTTTTGCAGTTGCTTTGCAATTTCTCTGAGAAGTTGTTCAAATTTCCAAGAGGTTTTTATTGGAATTGCATCAACATGAAAATTTATGAAATTATTGTTATCATCCCATTCTCCACTATGCTGCAGTAGAATTGGAATATTTTCCATGATTCTAAAGTTATAATCACTTTTATGTCTAAAATTGAATCTCAACAATGCAAATTTCAACAGTGTTCGAAATCAACAGTGTTCGAAATTTCAACAGTATATAGCTGCAACAGATTTTTCGAAATCAAACCTCTAGATCTCCAGATCTCCAAACCTAGATTAGAATTTTCAGCTAAAATTCAGAAGTTTAGCTCCGAAATCAAAATCAAAACAACAGCGAAATCAAAATCTGAAAACAACAGTGAAATCAAAATCCGAAAAGAAGATGCGAATCAACATCTTCTATCTGTTTTTTCACACTTAGTGATCTTCAAATTAGGGAATGTCGGTGGAAATCTCAATTTTGTGCGCTGATTTTCTGAAATTTTGAGCAGCTTTTGCGTTTTTATAGGTAGGGCATTAAGCGTGGGGTAGTTATTTTGATATTCCCGTTTATTTATTAAATAGGTAGGAGATTGTAATTATTTAGTGGGTAGAATTCTTTAATGGGTAGGGCAAGGTAAATAGTTTCACTTTTATAGGTACCCTGTTTTTTTCCCATTATACAAAGCCCTTAATCGCCCCAATATATGTAACAGATACACCTCTAGCCTCCAAACATCTCCACATGACCTCCTCGGGACTTTATCGTAAGTCTTTTCTCAGTTAATAAACACCATATGTAAGTCCCTCTTCCTCTCCCTGTACTGCTCCACCGATCTCCTAACAAGGTGAATGACTTTCGTAAACGAACGTGCTGGCATGAATTCCGAACAGGTTCTCGGAAATAGACATACTCTTGTTCACCCTCAACTCCACCACCATCTCCAGACTTTTATAGTATGACTTAGCAACTTGATACTTCTATAGTTGTTGCAATTTTTTATTTCACCATTGTTCTTGTAGAAAGGGATCATCGTACTCCACCTCCATTCTTCGGGCATCTTCTTCTTCCTAAAAATGACATTAAACAGCTCAGTGAGCCATTCCAAGCCTGCCCTGCCCGCGTTCTTCCAAAATTCTACTGAAATTTCATCTGGCCTGATCTCTCTTTCCCTGCTCATCTTACGCATAACCCCCTTGGCCTTCTTAATTTTTATATGTCTTCAATACCCAAAGTCTTGACGACTCTCGCATCATTCCAAATCACCCAGCAAATTGTTCATGTCCCCTCTTCGTTCAAGAGTTATAGAAGTATGTCTGCCATCTTCGTCGAATATGTACCTCTTCCATCAAAACTCTGTCTTTCTTGTCATTGATGCACTTCACTTGGTCCAGGTCATGGGCCTTCTTTTTCTCTCATCTTGGCTAGCATGTACAACTTCTGTCTTCTGCCTTTGCCTCCAAGTTCTTCGTACGAATTACCAAATGTTGCAGTCTTAGCCGCCGTAACCGCTAATTTCGCCTCCTTCTTAACTTTCTTATACCACCCCTTACTCGTCTTCTTCTCCTCCTCGTCTACGAAATGCTTTCAAAACAAATAAAATGAATTTGGTTTACCCGCTCTTATTTTAAAGAGGTGTGATAAAAAATTTATTTTTTACAAAAGTCTGAATATCAGTAAAAAGGATGAAATAAGTTCTTTGTGTAAGATTTCATCCAATATTAGACAAATATCACGTCTTGTATCTAACACCTATAATAGGTGAGACTTGTATTCATCAACTCATAAAGTTTTTGATATATTTCTTCCCTAATCTTATTTTCTCACACCCTTCTTCAGATAATTAAGATTCACCTCTAATTATGCAAAACAACAGTAGAACTAAAGCTTACTCCTGCAAAGTGATAAAAGATGGAAGATTGATCACACTGTTCACCTACTCAAGATACCTAGGCGAGTAAAGTCTACTATACTTGGTATTCAAAATCAAAAAAAAAAAAAAAAAAAAACATGAAGAAAAGAATTCCAACTCCATAGCCAATAGCCCAATATCAATAAAGATTGTGCTTTCTAAAATTGAAAATAAACTTCTTTCCCATCATTTTGTAAAACTCAATTAGCTTAACTTTGCCCAAGTGAATTACCATCTTTCATTCTGCCCACTAACAGAAAGCTGCTACTGAAACACCTCTTAATGGACAGAATAGCGGACAGATATTTTAATTAACCAAATCATCAGAACTGAATCTCACTAAATACATGTAGAAACTCACTACATCATAAATACCCAAAGAACCGATTAAAAAGAATAGCTCGGTGCACTAAACTCACGCAATGCGTGAAGTCCGGGGAAGGACCAGACCAAAAGAGTCTATCGTATGCAACCTTACCCTGCATTTCTGCAAGAGGCTGTTTCCATGGCTCAAACCCGTGACATCCTGGTCACATGACAACAATTTTACCAGTTACGCCAAGGCTCCCTTCCGGGAGCAACACCATTGTGGAAGAGAAAAAGGATTTCTTGGTATGACTTCTGAGGCTGATTCGTGCTCAGTCGGGCTTATATTCGTACCTTAACTTCTATTCAGGCCATCTCCAACCTTGCCCCCATCCCCCGTAATGGGGGAAATATTTGGGGAAATTTAGCTCCAACTCTCCCCCATTTTTGTCCCCAAAATGGGGGATGAATAGTGTTTCCTCAAATATGGGGTACACTATTCATCTCCCCCATTACTATTCATCACTTTTTTATTATTATTTTATTATTTAATCTTTTAATTTATCTCTTTATAGATACCTAATTATGTTTATGTAATGTCTTTATTTTATTAATATTATATCTTAACTTTGGTGTATAATTTTGATAAATTAATTTTCGTGCATTTATTATTATTTGTAGAAATGGCAGTAGATAAAAATCAACGATTTCAAGAATTTTTATTTCGACATAGAAGAATTAAGGACAAAAATGCTCATTTTGCACTTCGTAATGCATTAATAGATTATTTATGGGAGAATACTAGAGGTTGAAGTTGAATATTTATCTAGTATTTCGAATGAATTTTATCGTTATGTAATATGTATTTAATTAATCTTGTATCGCAATGATTTCACTTTTATTTGAATTATTAGTTAATCTATAATAATTGCTTATAAATTATATTATTTAAAATTTTATGGAATTGTTTTAATTATGGAAATTACAAATTAATAAAAATAAAAGATGGAATTTGTTTAATGAAAATTAAAAAATGAAATTGAAATGAAAGATAATAATATAATATAGAAGAATTAGAAGAATATAAAAAAGTTTGGGGAAAAAAATTGGGGAATGGTTGGAGTAAGTTGTCCCCAAAATAGAAAAATCCCCATTTTGGGGATAAAAATAAGGGTAAAGGTTGCAATCTGTCACGTTGCTGACGTAATTCCTCTTGGGACATTTATTAAAAAAGATGTTGAAAATGTGCATCATTTTAATTAAAAAAGAAATCTGTTGTCACCACCTGCTTAGAAAGTGGAACTAGAAAGCAGTATGTTTATTCTAAAGTATTTAGATGTTTGAAAAATGGCCAAATACACGTACACACCATTAAACTTAGCCAAATAAGATTTAAATTCTGAATTCCCCTCCACGTTGGGAGTATAAAATTTAACTTAAAAAATGCTTCTCACGCGCCTACAAGTGTGAGGCAAATCACACATGGAATCTAATCAGCTTTTGTGTCGAAGTGGAACAAAAGAAATGGGATTGCAGGAACAAAATGGAACAAGGCTGAGTTAAAGTACCAAAGTGAAAAATCGTGCCAAGTTTAATGGGCCGTCTATGTATTTGGCCTTTGAAAAATAGTTAAAAATGCTTACCATACATGGCACTGGATTCTAAATTGGTACTACATGGTCTCAGGCTATAAAAAATAAGTATAGTTTATGAAACTATTTTGTCTAATAACTCAACCATATGAAGTCTCACATGTCAAAATAGGCATATATTAGGAACAGAAATTTACTAATACACTGTTCAGAGCAATGGAAATATCTTTAGCATATGATAATGGCAAACATCAGGAAATCCACTTTATCCAACCAAGCTAACAGAACCCCATCCCTACTCCACTTTCCCCCGCCTTTCTCCCAACAAGAAGCTTAAATGGCATCCATAGTTATAAGTCTTAGGTACAAACCTAACAAAAACAAAGAATTCAAAAAATCTGCATCTCTAGTAATTTTGACATTAAGTCAAAGCTATAGCTACCGCGGAACCTTCTCTTGATGTGTTATACTTGGTTTAAATAAAACACTTCTGTTTAACCCAAAAGAATAGTGAAAACTTCAGACCTCGGGTCCAATAACATTTCTAATGCGATACCACCTACTGTTTCACATTACCTACGCTCTCTCCCAGTTATCTATCACTCTCTCCCCGCGGTGTTTTCGCCATTCCTTCTTCACATTCCACTCATTGGGGGCTTCCATAGACTTCCGCACATTCCAGAACCTTCTGGTAAGCCCATAGTGCCTCAAGTGATCTTGGCATGGTTTTGGCCACTGTTGTACATGCTCCATTGTGCTCCCACACAATTCATCTGCTAATTGCCTCTGTAGGTTCTCAGGGGCTTCCCCCGACCTTAAACAAGCACCATGAGCAACAGAATGAAATAAACATCTTCCATCTCCAGATATACCTGCATGAAATGAAGCAGTCTTTTCAATTAAAATAACTTCGATAGTAACTATTAGTACTAGTTAGTAGAGGCAGATCTAGCCCTTTGTAGGGAGTTCAACCAGACACAATTTTCTTAACTCGAACCATGCATACAAATGTAAAAAAAAAAATTAGAAAGTACATACACTGCACCACCTCCGACCTCAATGACTCTAAATCTTGGGTCCACATCTAACTTTTTTTTTAATACGGATGGATCCACATCTATCATTAAGTTTGTATTTCTAAGGAAGGGCCTTAAAGTTACTGTAATATGCTTTCACATAATCAGTAGGTGGAAGAGTAGTTTATCATATCAACCAAACCTGGAAAGTGGAAAGAAACAGAACATAAAAGTCCAGAATGCACCACTCCAATTACATAGTCAATATAGACCTTTCCATGTGAATAGCCAGCGGTTGAGGAAGCACAGTTATTTCCCCTATTTTCTTCTGATGCTTCAGCTCAGTATGCACTAGTTGAGAGGCTAAATAGCAGACTGACAAACCAATAAATAAACCAGCAGATGTAAAACGTCGCCCCAGAAATATGCCCTACTCTGCTTCAGTTTCTCCGAACTTTTGACTGATTGGGCAAGAAAAAACTCATATACATCACAGCCCAGAAATATGCCCTACTCTGCATCAGTTTTTTCCGGAACTTTTGACTGATTGGGCAAGAACAGCCTCATATTCACATTTTGGAACTGAATAGAAATATCAAGGCACGGCTTCCAAGTATATCTGGGATTCACTGCAGTTCTAAGTATTAACAAGTGACAGCTGTTCTTCAGCTTGGAGATACTAGACCTAAAATATCTTCTTTGAGATCCCTCAATTTGAACTGAAGATGAGAAACAATTTGACTTGGATGCAGAAATAGTAGAATAATGGAATTCGGAGGCTTGGTTCAAATACAAAACCGCAATGAGTTGGCTGGTGCTTGCAAAAATAATCACAGAAATGCTTGTCATTTGTCTCTGCGCATGTCTGCTCAGGAAACACAGGTTTTTCATACAAGTACCAATGGAAGAATTGAACATTATGCTAGCACAGTAACAGGAAGGTAAAAGACAGAAAATCCAAACTCACAATGGTTTACATAGATTCAACCAGCATAATGGGGGTGTTAATTGCCCTTAGTACAGCTGCATATTCCTCAGGCAATTGAAACCACATTTATTTACCCATACATGGTTATCTGAAATTTACTTTCTTGTTCCTCTAGATGAATAAGACCACATGCACTAAGAAAAATGAAGTCTGCAATCAAATTGGATGTCCTGACAGAGAAAAGCATACGACTGCTCAGAAATTTTCAACATGGAATTTAGTTGGGCGCTTATGGCAGACCTTCCAAATAGTTTATTCCAGAATGAAAGCTCTTTCAATGCAAATTTCTCTTCTTATATATGTAAGTGACAAATTTCAGTTAGAAGCATAAATATATGTCAGTCTTCTGACAAAGATATGTGTAGCTTTCTCAATCCTCACTTAAAGCTTAGATAGGAGAAACACCCCACACATAAGAAGAGAAGACTTATCAGCTAAAGGAGCGAAGAGCATGACAATATGCCACATGAATTTGGGAAGGCATTACCCAGTGTGGTTCATAGAATTCTTCTTATTACTCCTCTAAAAACTGACAGAAGAGAATGAATAATGCACAATATGTCAGATGGTACCTCATTTATATCTCATGTGATAGTTCATTCTAAATGAGTAATTTGTCACTTCGGCCAAATATTAGCACTCATTCTGAAGTAATAGAACTGTCAGAAAAAAGTTTTTTCTTTGCCTTGATAAAATATCAATCTCAAGGCTCTGCAATTTTTGTCAGAAAATAAATGGGAAAACAGGAAGTTCGGATCCCGTAGCAACATTCTTCTAACTATACACACAATGGATCTTTGAAGCCAAATGCATAAATCTTTTCGAATAACAACCACGACAAAGGCTGTGAAAATACTCGATTCTCAAAACAAGATAGAAAAGTAACGCTGTCATTTGAGAAAAGTTTATTCTAGAAAAAAGAATAAGAACGAGAATTATTTGTAAACCAGCAGTTGAATAGAGGCAACACCAATTTTAGCATTTCCATCAGTAAAGAGGGAAGAATGGGCATTCAAGCAGTGTAGCTTTCCAGATATTCACGATTCCTATGAATAACTGATCAAATAACTACTATGAAGGCCATTTAAAATACTTGATTAATTAAACAGAATCATCTATCTATTTTACTATAAAAGCAAGGGTAAAATACGCTAAACACCCCTATAATATCACTTAATTTTAGAGACACCCCTGTATTTCTAAATCAAACATCAAACACTTAATGCCCCTATATTATGAAAATCCTACACATTTCTTATTTCCTTCATATAAAAATTAATATATGGAGGCTGCCCTTATCCCTATTCCCATCCTTACTCACTTGTCCCTTACTGGCCATTCCGTTGGACACTCTCTAAACTTGAAACACTTCCGTATTCCGGTCTCTTCTTTTTCTTCTTTGCAATAAAAGTTTATTTTCAAAGAGAAATATATAGATGTAATTATCGTCGATCGAATTGGTCACGAACCATTCACCAAAGGTGTTTGCCGAAATTGTGCCTCCATTAGTCCGAACAGCGGTTATATATAAATCAACTAAAATGTGAATCTCTTATTGGATAAAAGCTTTACAAGAGAAATCAAGACACTTTGGAGGATAAGGCCACACTTGGTAAGGCTGCTGGGATACAGTAGCAATAGAGGAGAAGGCACAAACTTATTGAGTTGTGAGGAAAAGTTGGATAATGGAAATTGTTCTAGAAGGATTGAATGAAAATCGGGATAAGGGAAACTTTGTCCATGTATTAATTTTTATATAAGGAAATAAGAATGAGTTGGATTTTCATAATATAGGGGAATGCGTGTTTCTTTTAGAAATACAAGCGGTGTATATAAAACTGAGCAATATTGTAGGAGTGCTTAGTGTAATTTTTTTTGATGACCGAGAAATCCGTCTGGGGCCGATCCTTTGGACCAACCGCAGCCTTAAAAACTCGGTGGATGATGGGCCCGCCCCTCTACCCTTCTCCACTTAAATACCAGGCTTTGCTTTGCATGGTATGGGGGTTTGAACCTGTGACCTAAGACACAAATCCACCACCCTTTGCCACTTGAGCTAGGCCCTGGGGCTGTAATTACCCTAAAAATAAATAGACCAAAAGTAGCATCATCTATGTTACTACATGCTCTATCGTGGAATTAAAACCATTAACCCAGATTTAAATTTAGAAACCAGGGAGAAAGAAGAAAAAGTGATAGAATATCGGTGAGACTCACCGATCAGAGGCAATGGAACAACATAATATCCAAGCGGGTGCAGCAACAAAGAATCTAGCAAGAACAGCCAAGAAGAGAGAGCAGTTATATCGCCAGAGTCAGAAGCGTATATATAAAAGATAATAATACAAGAAAAAATAGGAAAGCAGAATAGAAAGAACATACAAAGTTAGTAGCGGAGAGATGATGCTAAAACCCAGAAAAGCTGGAAGGCGATGAACCGAAGAGGCTGTAGAAGATTTTAGAGCCACAGAGAGCAAAATAGAGAAGCGGTACATGGCAATGCAGTTTCCCATTATAAGACACGTAAAGTTACATAACTAAGTACTATGAGATGTCTAAATTACCCAGAATTTTATTGACAATAAGCAGACATGTTCATCACACATGCTTGACTTAACTCTTCTGTAAAATAGAAATGCTTTCATCGCTTGAGCTTTTAACTGCTGTATATCAGCAATGAGAGGGAACAAGAAAAGGGAGAACTAAATAAGAGTGTCAACTGGCTTCATCAAAATCCCAAATTCCAGCAAGCAGTACAATCAGTTAACCATGACCTTCAAAGCAAGATGACAGGAGGAAATTGAAATATGAACTACCACGTTCATCCATTCGTAGGAATTCCATATCCATGCTTGCACATCATACCCAAGACCTGATGAAGTTTATCCTTTTCCCCCCACGTTGTGTAGGCTTTAAGTAATATCCAAAACGTTTTCTTTGAACAGACCAAGTTCACTTTATCCATCTCATCAAGAACTTGCTCCATTTCAATGAGTCGCCTTTGTGAAGCATACAAAACCATCTTGCAGTGGTAAAGGGACCTACATATTTTCCAACCAGCACATTCTGCACGGCTAACAAAATTAGCAAGTTCGTCTACTGCATTGTTTCGGAAATAACTTGAAATGATGCAACGCATGACACCAACTGTTGTGACAGACGTGTTACGTTTAAATGCCTCATTTATTGAATGTTCCATCTCGTCTAATAAATCCTCCTTTGCATACAGACAGATTAATATGACATTCAACCAAGGCCTATAATCATCTTTAGGAATCAACCTCATCAACTCTTCAATCTTTTGAACTTTATTTACGTCAGAACTTTTACTGTAAGCACATATCATAGATCGAATTAATGGGATCCCGTACTGATCAACATGACCTTTGACAAGCTCATAGATCTCTTCCATCTTATCCAACTTACCAGAATGTGCATATCCTCGAAGCATCAATAAATGGGTAGCAAGATCAGGTATGACACCTCCTGCCTTCATGATTCTATATGTCTTCTCCACATCATCCCACATCCATGCTGTGATATACCCAGCAATTAAATTGTTGTATGTACTAACATTTGGGCAGATATTCAAATCATTTATTTCCCGTAGGGTTGCCTCCATGTGATCTATCAGCATTAATCTACCAAACACCGAGATAAGTATGTTGTATGTTACAATAGTTGGAGTACATGTTGCTTCCCTCTTCAAGTCCCGAAAAACTGATTGACACTTTACAGCCAAACCATTGAACATATAAGCAGTCATAAGGGCGTTATATAAAGAGGTGGACTTGAGTTGCTTGTTGGAAGCCTCTTTGAATAGTTCAGCTGCAAGATCAACATTCTTTAACCTTCCAGCCACAACAATAGCCTTGGAATACTCCTCAGCTGTCATGGGAGTCCAGTAATCCAATTGTCTTCTCCTCCAGTCAAAAGCCTGAGAAAACAGACAAAGTACGTTACTTCCTCAACCCAAAAAAAAAATTGCAGTGATCATAGACTTAACATCTGGACTTAGGTAGAAAACATTGAGAAGATAATTTCTTAAACTGTGACTACTAGAATGACACGAAATTACTATTGATTAACCGAGAAGAAAATCGTCTAATATTGCCAAAAGAAGAGAAACGCCTCATTTTTGTCTCACCCACAAACTCAACTCCATTATTATTTTCCACGCCAAGTTTACAAAACAACAACAACAACAACAACAACCCAGTAAAATCCCACAAGTGAGCCTAGTTTACATAATGTAATCATATAAGTTAAATTCACACAAGCAGTCTACTCGATTGACCTTTGGAGTGTCAACAAGTCCTCTTTGACCAAGATTCCATATTTATATTTGTTTTATCCTTTTTTATTTCAAAGATTGGTGGTTAGCAGAATTTTAATGTAGTTTATAACGGGCAATAATGAATCTGTCAGACAAAAAATAAGTCAACCATCGCAAAACAAAATCGGTTCAGTTACAATGAGGATATGGTATGTTGCTAAGTACAGATAATAAGTATATTACGTACAGAAATAAAATCACCTGGAGCGCTAATTGGGGCGAAGATTTTAGTTGTTTTAAGAGCTCAACAACTGCAGAACCATCTGCATACCTCCTAAACAACAAAACCCCTCTATCCGCTAATATTCTCTCAATTTTTTCAGCATCACCATTGCAAGCTAGCAACTCATCCCTTAAATGTGAAACCCTTTCTCTTAGATCCTGTTTGACCAATGAATCAGCGTGACTCCACCTGTCTGCGAACAAAGCAAATACCTGTGACCAGGCAGGTTGGGAAGAAGCTGCTCCGCCCGCTAGTCCTCGAACCCACAACGTATTGGCTGAAGCTCGTGCAATTGTGTAACACCATGAATGTTTTCTATAATTTTCAGAAAATCTTTGGAGAATTGCTTCCGTCTGGGAAGCATCCGAGATTCTCCATACCCTCTTCATCATTGACAGCCAGGTAAAGTGGTACCCTAATTTACATATAATTACAATAGTGTCAGCCAACTTGAGGTTTGCAAAAGGTTAAATCAGCTCATTCAGCAGCTTAGTTAACAACCTCCATAACATCAAAATCAAAATCCAACTTCTAAAATTTCAAAAGCAATTTTCTATCCAGACGAAACCATTTCAAAACTGGCAAGAAAAATTATTCTCTATCCAAGCAAAACTATTTGAAAGCCCAAAAATCTGGAAGATAAATGACACCAAAGAATCATACGAAATATAGAATATTGAATGCTTCGTATTTTATGGTGCATAAAGCATACATCATATACAATCAAGATTCGCCATACCCATTTATCAATGCGACATTTTTCAAGGGTTTATCGAGTGCAAATGTTTTGATTAGGAAAAATCCTCCAAAATAACTAACTCAATAAAACATTTCAAGATTTTTTCTGTAGTTATTTTATATCCAGATTCCAGACAAAAAACCAAACTAAACCCCACAAACAAACCACAAAAAGCAGATAATGACTTTTTTTACAAACTACAGATAAAAAAGAATCTGAGGGAAGGAGGAAAAAAGAGGGCTAAACGTACAACTGAATTTCGTCTGAGCACCTATCAGTCAGCTCGGTTAGGTTTTGGAAAATTTGATTCGGTATTTTCGGTTTCTACAAAACTCTAAACTGAAACCAAACCAAATTAAATTCGGTACAATCAAGTTTTTTTCTTTCGGTTTGGATTTGTGCGAATTGGTAACTTAGCTATGTAGGGATTGGGATTTAGTTGAGCCTTTTCAAATTTGGGCATCTCCAAACCAAATGTCTGCTGCTTGCACAGATACTAATTACTACAATATGTGAATGTTAAAAATTTGAAGGAATGTTCTCAACCAACTTATCTTTAAAAAAAGGAATGTTCTTTTTAGGAAATGCTGGAGAGGTGTAAATCCAGGTATACCTGCTCCGGCGATTGGTGGACGGCTGGCGGAGTGGCGGAGTAGCTGAGCAGTCGATATCGGAGGCTGGACTGGCGGAGCAGCGGCGGTGAATGTCGAGAGAAAAGAGAAGGTCGAAGCTTTTCTTTTTTCTATTTTCCTCTCGAAGTTACAAATCCTAAATGCCATATTAGGAGAAAATGACAAAACTGGTCCCTTATGTTTTCGGTTGGTGTAAAATAGTCTTATATAGTAGTATACTTTAGCAGTTGTAGTCCTTATGTTTATCAAATCTTTCATATATTTATACATGACATCTTTGACAGAAGTAGCATGTGAATAGCATCTGAACCGTTTAAACTGGGAAGAAAAAACATTCATAGTCGAAAAAAGATACTTTTTATTTATTTTTCCCAATTTATACCTTAGAAAAAATTCTTAACTGCAAGATTTGAGCAACAAAGGGTGCTATTCGGGCAAAAATAGTTTATACGCATATCAGTTGTATATATTTTAAATATATAGGTAGTACAAAACTGCGTACAGAGGCAGAATTAAGACTCTTCAGGAGCTCACCTACGACGAGGCACCCGTAAGACGGTCTAAGACTGGCGTGGGGCTCTTGTCTTGTAAAATATACGCCCAACGCACGACGCTCATCCCATTACTTTAGTTTAATCAAGTATAGTTAGCCTTGTAAATCCAAAAGTTTCTTTACTAAATCAGAACTCTTTAAGAGCCATCATTCGATCATAAATTAGACGTTGATTACAGTGCAACTAAAAAATGTGTCCTAATATCGAATGATTTGCGCTAAGAACACCATAAGGGTGAATTTTGATGGAACCTTTCAATCAGAAAAAAATAGTTATCGCTAAACTTTGCAAAGTCTTCATAATATAGTTTCAATGTTATTTTTTTTCAAGTCCTGTTCTTTTATTCTATTGCGGTTGGTAATAATATTATCCTTTTCGTTTCATGGGGTATGAAAACTATAAGTATTGGAAATAGTGATAATTTATGCTCTAATTGTGATGCTGATTGTATAGAGTAGAATGGGAAAGAGGCGATATTTTCCAACCTGTGTTTTGTGTCAAAGACAGGAAATTGTATACCTTCCCTTTCTCAGGTCTTGAATGAAACAAGTGGGAAACTTAGGAGCGTTGGATCATATTATATAAAATTTCGTCATGGCGGTTCATTTAATAAGAAAGATAGAGATGAGAAATTAGATTCTCTGGACACGTGACAGAAATTTGTTACACAACAATGTATTTAGTAGTGTATAGAAGATTCTTTTCTGTTATTTTAGGTCCAATAGAAAATAGACAAGTGTATAGCTATTTATTTATTTTTAAGTCAGATGCATGTATAAATACATACACTCAATGAGAAGATCATCAGAAAAATTCTCTCAAATTCAATCTCTAGTTTTTATTTTCTACATGGTATCAGTCGCCGTCTAGATCCTATTTTTTCAGTTATCTTTTCTCTTTATTTTGTTTTCTTTCTCCGATCATTCCAAATGGTTACTACTAGAGACTCTTCTACTCTCTCTATTACTACCAGTGATGCTTCTTCTGGCCGTGGCGGTTCAGTCTCTTTGGATACTAGTCATCCTTACTTTCTCCACCCTTCTGACTCTCTTGGTATGACTCTTGTCACCTCCATCTTTGATGGCCGTGGTTATGGTGGTTGGAGGAGGTATCTTCTCATTTCACTCTAAGCTTAAAATAAGTTGGGCTTCATTGATGGCAGTTACAAGTCTTCTCCTCCTGATTCTCCTTCCTTCAACCTATGGGCTAGATCTAATGATATGGTTACCTCCTGGCTTCTGAATTCCCTCTCTAAGGAAATTGCTTCCAGTGTTATTTACTCTAAATCTGCCCAGGATCTTTGGACTGAACTTGAAGATAGGTTTGGCCAAACCAATAGTGCCAAACTCTATCACCTGCAAAAAGATATCAGTGACTTAACTCAGGGCTCTAGTGATGTTGCTCGATATTTCACTAAGCTGAAGTTGCTATGGGATGAGCTTGATTCTCTTTATTCTTCTGTTACTTGTTCTTACAATTGCATCTGTGGGAGGGTTAAACTTGTGAAATCTCTTCAAGATGAGAGGCCCATCAATTTCTCATGGGCTTGAATGATTCTTATGCCGTTGTTCGAAGCAACATCCTGATGATGTCCCCTTTACCCAATCTCAATCATGCCTACTCGATGAGAAGCAGCACGAGATTTATGTCAGTCCACAGTTCCATGGTGATTCTTCTTCTTTCCTGGTTACACAACAGAACATTGCAAGTCAGAAACTTCAGCACTATGATTTTAAGGGAAAGAAAAATAACTTCTTGTTCTCGCTGCAAGAAACCAGGTCACTATGTTAGGGTTGTTCATTTGGATCGGATATCTAAAATCCGAATCGATCCGTTCAATTTTGAATTTCGAATTTCGGATTGGATTGGATTTCGATTTGTGTTTATTAAAATTTCAGATTTCGGAACGGATTCGGATTGGTATAATTTTAATCCGATCCGAAATTCGAAATTATTAGGGCATGTATAAATACTGAATTTTAATTTCGGATAGTTAGTACTTCTTTTATATTTTTCTCCAAGTTATTGCCTTTACAATTGATGGATTAGCTATATTGGCACCATAGTACTCTCATAATTGCAAAAACATGAATTTTTCTTACTGTATTGCCTCTTTTACAAAGAAAATATACATATGAGTTTGCAACTTTGAGGCATAATAATCCGATCTGAAATCCGAAAATCTGATCTGATCCAAACTTTAAAATACGATCTGATATTAATTCGGATTGCATTTTCTAGAATCCCAAATCCGAAATTCAATCCGAAATGTGCTAAATTCGATCCGATCCATGCGCAGCCCTACACTCTGTTGAAAATGTTGCTGGATCATTGTTTTTCCTCATGATTTTAAGTTTACTAGAACCACAAAGTTTCAAGGGGGGATCAAGACTAATGTTGTTTTGACAACTCCTGCACAAGTAGCTCCCTATATTTCTCCTAATGAGCATCCTATAGCTGGGGTTCCAATTCTATAACTCAGCCTCAATTAACTCAGTTGGTTCAGTTGCTCCAAAATGCTCAGATTGGGAACTCAGATTCTGCTCTATCAGATGTCAATGCTAATGTTGTTCAGTGTGTTGGTACCATTTTCAAGAATCCCCTTGCATATCTTACATGTGTTAATACAAGCTCTTTAATCATTGATTCCGGAGCTTCTGAACATATATCCTTTGATACTAAGTTTTTTACCAGTATATCACCTTTACCTACTCATCTGTTTATCAACTTGCTTAATTCTTTCAAGGTCAAAGTCACTCATGGAGGGACTGTTTCTTTATTTCCCAATCTTGTTCTTCATAATGCTTTATATGTCCCATGTTTTAGGAACCATCTTATTTTTGTAGAGAAATTTTGCAAACAATTGAGCTGCCTCCTTATTTTCTCTTCTATCATTTGTATTTTGCATGCCCTTTAGTGAAGACCCCTCTAGTTTTTGGTAAAGCTAGGGATGGGATCTTTCTCCTATAGTCTTCCCTTCAATTTTTCAATGACTTCTTTTAGTTTCTAGGCCTATTGTTTTCTCTTTTTCTTGTATTTTCTTGTACGGTTGTTTCAGATTCTTTTTCTATTCCTGTTTCTAGGGATTCAGATGTACGACTCTGATATATTAGACTGGGCCATTTACCATTTTCTGCAATGAAAAATATCAGTTTTATCTCTTCTTCTTCTAATTTTAATTGTTCATGTGATGCTTGCCCTTTAGCTAGACAATCAAGGTTACTTTTTCCTTTGAGTTCTATCAAATCTTTTGGTATTTTTGATTTAATAAATGTTGACACTTGGGGACCTTATAGGTCTCCAATACACAATGGTTACAAATATTTTCTTACTATCGTTGATGACTTTAGTAGAGGCACCCGGACCTACTTGTTAAGTGCTAAGAGCAATGCTTTCTTCATGTTGAAAATCCTTCTTAGCTATGACTGAACGACAATTCAATACCAATGTTAAGATGGTTAGATCAGATAATGCTTTAGAACTGGGATGGGGCATTATTATTTCTGATTTCTTCACCTCTACTTGGATTATTCATCAGATCTCTTGCACTGCCACCCTTCAACAAAATGGCATTGTTAAAAGAAAATATAGACACCTTTTGGAGACTTCAAGAGCATTGTTACATCAGCCTAAATTGCGTATTTCCTACTAGGGCAGTGTTTGCTCACTGCTACCTTTTTAATTAATAGATTTCCCTCTTTTGTTCTAAAGGGTAAGACACCTTATGAAGTCAGTTTTGGCAAAGTCCCTCCCTGTGATTTTTTGAGATGTTTTGGTTGTTTATTCTATGCCTCTCCTTTGTCTCATAACAGACCTAACCTTGCCCCTCGAGTCATTTCCTGTGTTTTCTTAGGCTATCCCCTAGAAAGAAAGACTACAAACTGTTAGAGTTAGCCTCCAAAAGAATATTATCTCCAGAGATGTTCAGTTTTTTAAATCTGTATTTCCTTTCTCTTTCATCACTATTTCCCCTCCCATCTTTACTGCTTCTCATTCTCAATTCACTGTCTATGATTCTCCTCTCCCTACAATCATTCCCTCATCCCCTGTTCATTCTAATTGTCCAGATTTCCCAAACACACCCAGAGTTCACACTCCTCCTCCTCCTCCTCCTCCTCCTCCTCCTTCAACCTCTCATTCCCCTGCTCTTTCCCCTGTTCCCAACCTCAGTAGTTCAGATACCCCTATTTCTTCTCCCTCTACTACCTCCCCATCCCTTATTCCAATGCTTAGAAGATCAGAGAGGGAACACAAAGAGCCTACTTACTTAAAAGATTATATTTGTAGTTCAGTTTTCTTGACTAATCTCACTGACTCTTGTTTTTCTCACCCTCTTAACACCCCCATTTTTCCTTTTGCTGCTCTTTCAATATCTAACCAGCAGGTTCTCCAATCTATTTCTAATTTTACTGAACCTACTATCTTTTCACAAGCTATCATGCATCCTGGATGACAACAAGCTATGGCATTTGAGTTTGCAGCCCTAGAGGCTAACCATACATGGGATGTAGTTGAACTACCGGTTGGTCACAAAGCTTTACCTTGCAAGTGGGTATACAAGGTCAAGCACAAGTCTGATGGTACTATTGAAAGGCTAAAAGCTAGATTGGCCATACGGGGTGATACACAGAGAGAGGGTATTGATTTCAATTAAACCTATTCTCCAATGGCCAAAATGACCAGCATCAGGTGTATTCTTGTTGTGGCTGTCAAGAAAGGTTGGCCTATTTCACGACTAGATGTGGACAATGCTTTCTTACATGGCAATTTAGATGAAGAGGTTTACATAAAGTTTCCTACTGGTATGCCTTCTCCCAATCCTGCTCATGTTTGTCGTCTACAGAAATCTTTGTATGGGTTACACCAAGCTTCGAGGCAATGGTATGCACGACTTACAACAACCTTAAATTTCAAGGGGTTTTCTTTATCTTTGAATGATTTATTCACTTTTTTTTATAAAAGATCAGAGGGTTCTATCTCTATTGTAGCAGTTTATGCCGATGATATTCTAGTTACGGGAAACAATCCTACAGAACTTTCCCAATTAAAAGAATTTTTTCATGAAGAATTCAAAATTAAGGATCTTGGAGACTTACATTACTTCTCGGCCTGAAAGTCCTCCGTGAACCGCAAGGGATCATTGTTTCTCACGAAAGTTCACTCTTGATCTTATCTCTGAGTTCAATTGTGCTCATTTGACATCAGTATCTTCTCCCCTGGACCCTTCTTGTAAACTTTCCTTTGATTCTGGTGAATTACTTGCAGATCCTTCTTGTTATCGACGGCTTATTGGAAAGCTTAATTATTTGACCCATACTCGGCCGGATTTGTCTTTCGCCGTAAAACAGCTATCTCAATTCATGTAAAGTCCTCGTCTACCCCATTTTTTTGTTGCTCTTCGAGTGATCTGCTGTCTTCGCACAGATCCGGGTCTAGGATTGTTAATGTCAGCAAATTCTTCATTTTCGCTCCTGAATTTTTGTGACGCTGACTGGGCCTTCTGTATTAATTCTCGTCGATCTATTAATGGCTATTTCATTAGCCTTGGTGGCTTTCCAATCTCTTAGAAGTTCAAAAAGCAGGTCTCTATTTCGTTTTCTTCTGCTGAAGAAGAGTATCGCTCTATGCGACGACTCCTTGCTGAGTTGACTTGGTTAAATCGTCTCCTCCACGATCTCTCTGCTCCACCGGTTCTTCCGATTCCGCTTCACTCTGATAGTTAGGCGGCTTTGCATATTGCTCGAAATCATGTATTCCATGAGCGAACGAAGCACGTTGAGCTCGATCGTCACTTCGTCTGCCAACAGTATCTCTCCGACTTGATTTCTCTTACTTTTGTTCCTTCTTCATCTAAAGTTACCGACATCTTTACTAAGCCCTTATCTGATCCTTCCCACAAATTGATTCTTTGCAAGATGGCGGTCACTTCACTCCCCTCCATAAGGGGGGGGGGGGTGTTGGAAATAGTGATAATTTATGCCCTAATTATGATGTTGAATGTGTAGAGAAGAAAGGGAAAGAGGCGATATTTTCCAGCCTGTGTCAAAGACAGGAAGTTATATATCTTCCCTTTCTCAGGTCTTGAATGAAATAAGTGGGCAGCTTAGGAGCGTTGGATTAGATTATACAAACTTTCATCATGACGATTCATTTAATAAGAAAGATAAAGATGACATGACAGAAGTTTGTTACACATCAATGTATTTAGTAGTGTATAGAAGATTCTTTTCTGTTATTTTAGGTTCAATAGAAAATAGACAAGTGTATAGCTATTTATTTATTTTTAAGTCAGATACATGTATAAATACCGACACTCATCAATGAGAAGATCATCAGAAAAATTCTCTCAAATTCAATCTCTAGTTTTTATTTTCTACAATAAGTGTTAGAAAGTAACAATTTACGAACAACTATATCTAAAAATTTATCTTTGACGAATCATAGTATTGTGAGATGTTTGTTAAATTACTCCCCCCGGTTCGCAATAAGTGACCATTTTATCCTTTTATTTTGGTCCAAAATAAGTGTTTATTTACATAATCAAGAAGGAATTAATTCTATTTTTTTTCAAAATTT
This sequence comes from Nicotiana tabacum, assembly GCF_000715075.1. NCBI lineage: Eukaryota > Viridiplantae > Streptophyta > Magnoliopsida > Solanales > Solanaceae > Nicotiana > Nicotiana tabacum. The sequence goes on from NC_134085.1 coordinate 16,751,728, forward strand.
ACGCTTATTTACATATTTCAATGTGTCAAGGTAATAATTAATTAAGGTTAATTTGGTGAATACATTTTTTTTTCTTTAGGAGTTCATATTTCCTTAATGGGCGTGACAAAGGTAAAATGGTCACTTATTGTGGATCAGAGGGAGATTAATCAGTTGGAAGCACATGTAATTGTTATTATTCCTATAAGTCTAAATATCATATTTCTAACTTATCTAACACTTGATTGTATCTCAAACAAGGAATTTAGTAATGTAAATATTAGTTTTAAAATATTAGATGATTTTTATACCTACCTAAGTTTTGTTGGTTAGAGTTACTTGGTACACATACAAGTGGGAGGTGTGAAATAGTTGAGGTATACGTAAGTGATGTTTGGATTGTTAGGACATTGTAGTTGATTCGTATATCATGTAATTATACAAATTATTGTAATTTATAAATTAGCATAATTTAAAAGATTCATGGGTTTACACGCCATGCCTACGAGCTTATACCTCTCTTTGTGTCCCCGACTTTTAATGCACTATGTCAAAATATTAAAATTTGAAATGTGCCATTTTAGGCTTTCGATTATTTTATTACATCTTTAGAAATATATTCATAATTTTAGCAATTCTTTAGTGGATAGGTTATAAAGCATTACAACAACAACGTACCCAATATAATCGCACATATAGGTTATAAACCATTCTAGGGAAAAAATTCTCAAGAGACAATATCGCGTTATTTCAAGTAAATTTGAATAAATGTCCAGGAGATATACTTATGAACCAATGAAAGAATTCACTCGATTAAAGCACGCAGTATTAGACAAAGAAGACAACAAAATTAAGAAAAATAGAATGCAAAGAATCTCGATATAATAAAAACAGTTGATTGATGAAGATATTGAGGATCTTAAATAAATCCCAAATAAATATATAATACAAATTATTAAAATAAAAAAATATTGAACACACAATAAGCAAAAGCCGATCATTTTGGGAAGCATACAACAATTTTTGGCAGAGGAAATGGAGCTGCAAAACTAAAAGACAAAAAGGAATTTAAAATCATGGGAAATGGCGGAAAATGATTGAATAGTTAATATTAGTAGTAGGTTGGTGGAGGAGATGCTGATGGGGGTGGAGGTGAAGCATAGGTGGCGGATTGCTCATACTTCTCAGGTGGTGGAGGTGATGCATATGTGGGAGTTTGCTTGTAATAGTTCGTTGGTGGTGGAGGTGAATAATAAGATGGTGATTTTTCATAGGTTGCTGGTGGAGGTGGTGAAAAGTAAGTAAGCAATTGCTCGTAGTATTTTGTTGGAGGTGGAGGAGATTTATAGGAAGGCGTAGATTCTTTATAGTATGGTGGAGGTGGAGATTTGTAAGAAGATGGTGATTGCTCATAGTATTTTGGTGGGGGTGGAGGTGACTTGTAATAAGATGACTGCTCATAGTATTTTGGAGGAGGTGGAGGTGACTTGTAGTACGAAGGTGATTTCTCATAATAAGCTGGTGGTGGTGGAGACTTATAGTAAACAGGGGACTTGTAATATTTTATTGGTGAAGGTGACTTATAGTATTTAGAGGGAGCATGCGATTTGTAATATTTTGTTGGGGATGGTGACTTGTAATATTTTGCAGGCGATGACGATTTGTAATATTTTACAGGCGATGGCGACTTGTAATATTTTGCGGGGGCTGGCGACTTGTAGTATTTTGCCGGAACAGGCGACTTGTTGTACTTTGCGGGAGCTGGAGATTTGTAGTATTTTGCGGGAGCTGGCGACTTATAGTATTTTGTGGGAACAGGCGACTTGTAATATTTTGCGGGAGCTGGAGATTTGTAGTATTTTGTGGGAGCCGGCGACTTGTAGTATTTTGTAGGAGCCGGTGACTTGTAGTATTTTGTGGGAATCGGTGACTTGTAGTATTTTGCGAGGGTTGGAAATTTGTAGTATTTTGCGGGAGCCGGTGATATGTAGTAGTTCTTTGAAGGAGCATGCGACTTATAGTAAGGAGTAAGTACTGGGTACTTGGGTAGAGATGGAGATTTGTAATGCTTCTTAGAGTTGTAAGAAGGTAAAGGAGAAGCATAACCATAAGAGTAATCAGCAACAACGGTGCTAGCTGCTAAGCAAATTGCCAAAGCAACTGCAATGAGAGACCATTGCCCCAGCTTTCCTGAGCTTTTCATTTTGGTTTTGCAACCAAATATAATTGGAGAAGGAAAGAAAAAGAACTAAAACTTGAGTTGCATAAAACAGTAGGGAACTCTGGCTTTTTATAGCAATGCGACATCTTTATTTTTGCCTCAATACAATGCCTTCATGGTTACCCACTAAGATAATAGCAAATTCCAAATAAAAACTTGGTCAGTACTAAGACTTGTCTTGCAGAATTGAGTAGGGACCTGTGATTATTATTTAGCAATGTGATTTAGGGTCGTAGGTTGACAGTTATTAGTGTGTTCCTCCTAGGCCTACAAGTAGTATTAAGATTATTTTTGTATTATTTTAGTCATGGTTCTTTATTATTACATGTTGTGTTTGTTGTTGTTGTTGTTGCTGTGTCATTCACGCCCGTCACCATAATGCATTGTTGTCACCTTTGTTTACTACTTGGCTGCTTTATCTTATTTCTATTGTTCCTTGAGCCGAGGGTCTATCGGAAACAGCCTTTCTATTTTTATAAGGTAGGGGAAAGGTCTGCGTATACACTATTCTTCCCAAACTCCATTTATGGGATTATATTGGGTTTGTTGTTGTTGTTGTAATGTGATATCCTTCTTGACATCAATGCAATGCCATCGTGGTCATCCACTAAGATAATAGCAAATTCCAAATAAAAACTAGGTCACCACTTAGTGGTTCTGGTGATGAAATAATAATTATTAACACTGAGAAAAATAAATTTTAGTAATTTTATAAATGCCAGGATACTGCTTGAGTTATGATATCCTACTATCAAACTAAAATGGTGACTTTTTCTCAAAGAATAAACAGAAAAAAGGGGCAGTTCTTTTGTTCTTCTATCAACAACATAACATTAAGGGGTCATTTGTTAGAATGTATTACGAAAAACTATTCATGTATTAGCTTTGATATTATTAATTCTTTATTTTTTTCAACCTATGTATAACTAATACTTATATTAATTATTCACCCTATTCAGTATTTCTTATACATAGCAAACTATGACATTAGTAGTACCATGAGTTTTAATACATGGATAAGTAAGTACAAAGATAGAACTACCCTTTCAAAAGATTTAATACACAAACCAAACAGTTGATAAGAAATAATCCTAACATAACTAATCTCAACATTACTAATACATCCTATTCAATACTATTCTTATATGCCCTACCAAACGACCCCTAAATATTGAACATGGAGTTCAAGGAAAACATTGAATACACACACAAGAGACACCATATACATCTGGATTTGAGAGTCCCTTATCCCAAACCTAAAACAAATAAGGCCATTGGGCTCAAGGAAAAATTGAAAAATTAGCTTTAAGAAGTCTCATTTAGGGGTATTATCACTTTTATCATGCGCCAGAAACTATTTATATCTGGTAACTGAAAAAGTGTATAAAACGTGTATAAGTTTTGTATATAACATACATAATATTTACATATACAAATTTTATACATTTTTTTGGACTACAACAGCTATACAATGTCATTCATATATGTATTATATACAAGCGTTAAGTTTGAATATCGACTACAAGTCCACAGCAGCTCTATAATGTCTGTTAACTAGTAAAGCTAGGGAGAATTTCAAACTAAGCAGGGGGCTAACCAGAACATGTTACGAAACCATTCTGTTAAATGAGCTAAGCAAATCTTGCTTGTGTTGTTCATTGGTGAAAGAATTATCAATCATGCAAAAACGTAGAACCAATAATACTTTATATTACGGAAAAGGATTCTGACATGTCCTTTTACTATGATAATTTGTTTAAAGTTGGCCCCCGTTATATGATCGGACCATAAAACTCCCTGTTGTCTTACTATCCGCACACATTTATCCTTAAGTGGACCGGAAGGGAGGGGGGGCACTTGGCACTCATCCATGCCTCTTTTACTATGATAATTTGTTTAAAGTTGACCCCCGTTATATGATCGGACCATAAAACTCCCTGTTGTCTTACTATCCGCACACATTTATCCTTAAGTGGACTGGAAGGGAGGGGGGGCACTTGGCACTCATCCATGCCTTTTTTACATCCGGCATCATTTTAATCGACCGATACCAGATGTAAAAAAGGCACGGATGAGTGTGACTGATTGGCCCTACCAATTGAATGATTTATAACCCTAGTAGTTATGACTTTACAAAGATTTCATTACATTGCGAAAGCTTGTAGCGTTGATCCAACACAATTCCCAATGACCTTATCCCCAAAAGAACATCCAAAAAATGACAAACTTACAAGAAATTTTCATCAAAAAGAACAAAGTTAAAGCATCGCTAAAAGTTCAAAAGCAAGAAGCTGAAGTAATATCATGTCCTGTGACCAAATGTGATAAGTTGTTCTAGCCAGAAGGAGCAGCTAAAAAAAAAAGGACAGACTGGTGCATAAGGCTCCCGCATTCACCCGGTGCACAAGTCCACTTCTATTAATAATAATAAATAAATAAAAAGGTAACCCGGTGCACAAGGCATCCCGCGTTCACGCAATGCACAAGTTCACTTCTATTAATAATATAGTGCAAAAACCAAAACAGAAGATCTTCACAATTCCATCAGATGTCCTACAATTATACACTCAAAAACTAAGAAAACCTCAATCCAACAAGCCTCCAACAATAACTTAGTTCTCACCTTGGTTGCTCATGTTACACACCAGAGAAGCTCCTTCGATGAAAAATACAATCAAAGTAAGCTTTCCCATAAATCAAATCATTTAGAAGGAAAATCAAACGACAGTCTAGCTAAATATCTATGTCAACCCACAGAAAGCAAACACATCGCTTTGTACAGTAATATTCCAGTAAAGGGAAAGCTTGCTATCACAAAATCACGATCCCTTGGCCAATTTTTGTGCACTCATGAGGCTTTTAGTCAACCATATTGCCGTCTCTCTAGATGAAATTGTATCGTCGCCAAATGGTTTCAACACACCAGCGAGCTCATCAATTTTTTCTTGCTTAAGTAGTCGTGCACAAACCTCTAAAAGGGATTCCAGAGCTTCAGCTCTTTGTTGAGTCGGAGTTTCCCAGTTATTTTTGTGCTCAGCTAATGCAGCTAGTGCCTTAAGCAGTGAAACCCTATCATCTAGTGCTTGAAGAGCATCTTTATCAGTCTGTTTAGCATCTTCAACCATATTTCCTTTCTTTTCTATGTCATCTTTAAGTGGGGTTGAACCATTTCTTTCAGAAGCATTGCAGTCAACATCAACTTCTTTGAACTCGCCAACGTTTTCAGTTTCAGATGCATGACACCTTAGTTCAGCATCAGTATCAGATTTTGCAGGTTGCGTAGTCGATGAAGTGCTCTCTTCGTCAAAGGACCGTGTTTTCTCAGTGGAGCTTCCACTAGACGAAATCATTCTGCTAGGCTTTTCGGAGATGCAATCTAGTTCATTCAAGTCAGCTTCTCCACTGCCACTTGGAGTGCTCAACACCTCAAGGTCTTTTGTTTTGTCACTCTCCCCGTCACCTTCTTCAAATTGTTGAGCATGCTCAACAGAAACTTGCTCAGTGTTTGCCATGAATCTTGAAGATTCTGGCATATTTGTACTTCCTTCTTGCAATAGAGAGTCGGATTGACCGTCTCCGTTGTAAATAGCTGCCTCACTAGTGTCCCAACATTTAGAATCCGCACCATTTACAAAGATCTTTGTTGAGTAGCTAGTGGGATCAACTCTCTTAGTCTCGAGTTTGCTTTTAAAAGTGTCATAGTTGTCTGATAAATTTCGTGGCCGAATGTTGTCACTTTCATCAAAGTAAATAACGGGGACCTTCTCTTTTAGCCTTAGAGATTTGTCACTTTCATCAAAGTTAAAAACAGGAACCTTCTCTTTTAGCCTTAGAGGTCTGTCTCTTATGAATCTAGGACTGCCAGATTTTCCAGGTGATTGCTTTGTTTTTTCCTTTGGGCTGTTTGGGGACTTCACTGGAAGAAAAGCAGATGAAGGGTTGCGGCAGCGAAGGAGGTATTGTTGCAAATGTTGATGCCTTAATAACTCTGCAGTCTAAAAGTGAACATAAAAAGAAAAAAAATCAGAAAGAATGACGATTTCAGATTGAATTACATTTGAATATATGCAGCTAGCACTCACTGTTGGTCTGTGTTCAGGGCTTTTCCTTAGCATGCTTTTAATAATCTGTTTCCTGTAAGGATTAATCCATTTTGTCAGTTTGATGATTAGCTGTATTTTTGTGGCTAGAATAACAATCATAAGTGCTAGTAGTAGGAAATAGGAACCACTTCTTAACAATGGTTGGAAGCTACTCACAAGTTGGAGGAGTATATAATTGGAAGTGGCGATAAAGTACCCCTGTTTATTTTATTGATAAGTCCAGTCATGTCCTGCCGAATAAAAAAAATTCAATATACCGCACAAATATATTAAGGTAATGAATGTATTATGATGTCCACAGGTAGCTAAGGTCAACTTACTGGAGCTCTAAATGGTGCTTGGTGTGCGGCAATCTCAAACATGCAGCATCCTACAATCACATCAAATTATTATTCCAGTATTAAGGAAATAATAAAAAAGGAAATACATTGCTTCGTCTCTTACCAAGAGACCATATGTCAGATTTGTATCCATATGGTATATCAGCAAGGAGCTCAGGGCACATGTAGTTTGGAGTACCGACAACCTGTTTGGATGGAACAGGTCACTAATAGAAGTTGTTGGCAAGGTAAGAAGTAGTTGCATGTTCCTCAAACACATGAAGACGGGGTTGTTTGTAATTGACAACTGCCTTAATATAAAATTCACTACAAGATGGCATACTATAATGTACCTAAAAAGAACAGCTGGTTTTCCCAAACTTTTGGGGGGGGGGGGGTGATGGGGTACCCTCTATCTAGTAACTACTTAAGCATATTGAGTCATTGTGTAGGTGATCATAGTTTGTCATTAATAAGCAGGAGCTGATTTTTCCACTATAGCTGTATGAATATAAAGAGAACTCATACCGAGGAAGCAAGACCGCCTTCTCCATCTAAAAGTTTTGCTAATCCAAAATCACCTGCGTAAATAAAGTGAAAACAAGTTTGATCATAGATAACAGAGAAGCAAGGAGCTAATTAAACACTTGGCCGTCATTCTTACCTAGCCGGATGTCATTGTCCTTTGTGAGAAAAATGTTAGACAACTGAAACCGAAGTAGTTCATGTTAAAACATGTCATACTAGGAAAACTCATAAACAGATCAGGGCCTGTTTATACCTTCACGTCTCTGTGTAGAACACGGTTGGAATGCAGATAATCCACTGCCAGTAATAGCTGAGTCAGCCATTTGCAGAGTTTCTGTGGAGGAAAGAGATGGTGAGCACATAACTTTAAGTGAAACAAGCTAGTACAGAGAAGCCATTATGATGGAAGTTGTATCTAAACTACCTCTTCTGGGAAGAGTGTGCCTCTTGACTTCCTGATGATCTTTGCCCTGATCACCCAAAAAAAGTCAGTGTCCTCGTATTAGACCATAAAACATTCCTATGGTCATATCATTGCTTTCGATCTTTTTATATAGGAAGAGGTGTCAAAAGATTCTTCATATACTTGCATCAAAGGCTAGTTCACCTCAACAAATATGTTTCAACCATCAAAAGAGGCGTCTAAGTGCAAATAAGGAAATCATCTAAAAATGCTAGCAAGGTTAGGATAACACTCACATATCTCCACCTTCACAATAGTTGGTAACGATGCATATAGAGTTCCCCTGAAAGAAAAAACAAAGTCAAGCCTTTCCTAAGGCAACTCGATGTGGACATTTTCTCAAATGAAGGATAGTTATTGTAGTTTCAAATCCTGTGCTAGAACTGAATAACATAATATACCTTGTCGACCCAAGCATCCTTGTACTCCACGATATATGGATGGCTTAGCTTAGCTATCAGATTCATCTGCCATAGAACGAAACATACAAACATATCATCAGATAACATAATATTATACAAACATATCTACTCAACATTGTTAAACTCGTCCACTTTTAAGTGGCCTAATTTGATGAGAACACTAAATAAATAAGATGAGCTGAATGTGTGCAGGTTCAAAGGTAAGTTTTTTTTTTCTTTTTTTTGATCGGTAAAGGTAAGAATAAAGTTAACTCTTCAATTACTTAACTTTTCTTGACTGCGATGACTATTTGCCTTCTAAAAGTCAAAAGGCATTGTCCGAACAATATCTATTTTTTACCATAAACTCAACAGTATCGAAACTCGAAAGCTGCAGCAAAAGGTTTGCTTATAAAGGTCAACCCAACTTTGACAGGATAATGGCCACATAATTAGAACAACAGGGAGTATTTCTTTGAGAAACCATCTGGCTTATAAAGTTCTTCACAAGAACATTTTAGGAGTAGGCACCAAATAATATGAAGTATGAAAATGCGCTCCATGTCCTAAAAGAAAGCGATTTTAGCATTTACTATGATCCAGTGATCCACAAGTAGCAAAATTTACATATAAATTTCCAACCTAAGAATTTCCTTCAACTAAGGTCTGAAGTTGCTAACCTTTGCTATGAGATTTTGGTTTGGATGGTCACACTCACAATAGTTTTCTACTTTTCTTCTCTACCAAAAAATATGGAAAATCTATGCTTCAAATATCGCTGAAGATCTTCTCCAATCTTCTTAACCATATGGTCTAACTGATCATGATTCAATTACTAAGGAAGACTGCTCAAATAAGAAAGGGTTTGAAGAGCAAGACTGCCCCTTCAAATGTACAAGAGTAACATAGTGAAATGACACCAAAATTAACATAAAGGGTATGAGAATGATGGCCAATGCCTTAGCATTTGTTCAAAATTCCGTAATTACGTCTTGGTTAAGCTATAGAATATGTGCTCTTATTTTTGTACACCAAAATTAACAAAGTTCAACTATTGAAGAAATTTTTTCCTTCTATTATATACCTAACTTGTCTCACTGACATCCATGACTGAAGACCAATTCAAAATGGAAGATTAAGGAAATGCTTAACTTAAATATTTGGAAAATTTATCTCATAATAGAAAGCAAATGCAGCCTTTGGAAAAAAAATTAGGTTGAACCAAAGGATTGTAAGGCAAGGACATTGATGGCCAATGAGGAAAGACATGTGCACAAGAATCTAAGACAACAGATCTATAGTCCTCGATTAGACCCCAAGCGCGAGCGCGGACTGTTTCGTGCACCGGGCTGCCCTTTTTTTAATTAGACCCCCAAGATATTGGAAATGAAACAAAAACCATCGATGATATAATACCACTTCTGTTAGGTCTAATGATGGATCACTTTTATATAGTATAGCTCTCCAGTATAATATTACTGCTGTTAGTTTTTATAGTCAGTATAAAAACTAAAAGAATCATTAAAATAGGCAATCTAGCCTCAGAATGAACTAAAAACATGGTTGGCTAGCATTTGATTATAAAAGCCATACAAAAGAAAACAAATATAAAAAAGCATTTAAAATGACCTCTTGATGTGCAGTACGCTTGAACCTCTCTGACTGCTTTGCTAAAGGTATCTTCTTCAGAACATATCTAAAAGGACAAAAACGATAGCGATATCAATAGTCCATTCAAAAATAGTCTTCAGCAATTATTACCAGTGTCAATAACTTGAATGTTCTACACAAGGGGTTCAGTACCACATAAGATATGTAGCTCAATCGGAATACGGGTAATTTACAGTTGTATCATTATGTTTCCATAATTAAAGCCAACTACACAGTCCATAAAAGCCAACATAAATTCTCACTTTAAAACTGCAAATGTAGCTAAATATTAATTGTTGGTTTCTGTCTCTGAGTACCTTGTTGCCAGTACAAATAACTTCGTTTTGAATTTCTTTATTTTCTGTTACATTATGAACACTGAAAGACTAGAATATTAAAAGAAGATAAGATCGATAACAGCACATAACAAGTTTCCTCTACATGCTTTAAGTAGATAGAAACACTCCATCAAGACAATTTTCTTTTTGTATTCTTGAAGACCGAGAAATCGGGGCCAACCCTAAGGACGAACTGCAGCCTTCGATACTCGAGGGATAATGGGCTCACCCATCAACCCTTTTCCTACTATTAAACACCAAGATTAGTTCGCATGGCACAGGGCTGGAACCTGTGACCTAAGTCACAAGTCCCTTAACCTTTGCCACTTGAATTAAGCCCCGGGGGGGCCACTCCATCAAGACAATTTTTTATCAAGAAAGAAGCATATTACAATTAGTTCTAGAAATTGATAGTAAAAAGTGCATTATTACCATAACCAAGTTTTACAAGGGGTTCTACTAAATTTCTAAACCATGGACCTACATATGTCATGTGAAGCAAATACCAACATAAAAATAGTAACTAAGTATATAAATTCTAAGAAATGCTTGTTTGCTAACACCTAAAAAAGCAAAAATCTATGAAATTAAAAACCATATACCTCCCAGAAATATACAAAGAATTAGGAAGCATTAGTACCAATAAACCAGAAATATACAAAGAATTATTTGCTTACTTCTTCTGCTCAGTTATATGAAGAACAAGAAATGCAGCACCAAAAGCTCCTCTTCCAATTTGCTCTATCACTTCATAATCATCTATCTTTGACTTGCTACCATTTTGTGTCTCCATTCTAACTTCAAACTCAAAAGGGTCAACGAAAATACAAACAAAGATTCAATCTTTGGTAATTAAACTGGTTCTTGAACTCACCCAACTCAAACCTGAGACAAAATATTTGAGGGTCAACACTAGAAATTTCTCTTCAAAGATGCAAGTAAAAGCAAAAAGCAAATCTTTGGTCTTGCACCCTTAAGCAGAAATTAAGGAAAGTTGGGTTTCTTAGAAATAATGAAAGGCTGTTTAGGAATGGAATTTGCATAAAAGCTACACACAAGGCTATAATGATGTCAAGCTGCAACAACTATGTGTACGTGTGTGTGAGAGAGAGAAAGACAAGAAAGAGGGCCCAGAGTGCAGAAGGAGGAAGGAGGGTTGGTTGGGCCTTAAGATTTTAGGAAGACAACAAATTTCAACAATATTGGAGGAAAAGTCAATTAACATATTACTATTACTATTGGTTTACCACTTCTTCTTCTCTCTCTCTTTTTTTTTTTAAATCAAAATCCCCCTCCTTCCTATATTTGTTTTTTACACTACACTCTTTTCTTTTTCTCAATATCACAAAATATTTAATATCAATTTATTTAAATATTTTTACTACTTTAACTACTATATCATTCAAATTTAAATTTGATATGATGCTTTTTCTTAACTAGATTTTTTAATATTATATTATTTTAATATTAATTTCGTAAACTTCATACTCATTCAAACATTGTTGCATAAATGGAATACGAGAAAAATAAATGACGGGAAAAATTATATCCAAGTTGATCAATTTTAAACATAAGTTAGATATGAAATGATTTATTTATGAAAATTTTAATATCTAAAAATTATACAAAAATATTATTATGAGTTGTTATCTTTTAACAAAAAGAAAATTTGTCGGACAAAATAATTATTTATTCCGAAAGGAAGTTTAGTACTCCCTCCGTTCACTTTTACTTGACACGTTTTGACTTTTCACGCCCTTAAGAAATAATAAATGAAGTGCATAATTTACTATGATACACATCTTAATTGATACATATTTTATTGGATTTGAGAAAATAATTTGAAATGAGTAATAAATACTGTGGATATAACAGGAGAAAACATTTGTCTTCTCTTGATATGTGTAAAGTGACAAGTAAAAATAAAAATTTATTTTTAATATACATACAAAGTAAAAGTGAACGGAGGGAGTACTATACAATACTTTTGAATTTAATTATTTACTAGTCTCATTTCGACAATAATTGAAGAAAACCTGTTTGTAATATCAGCAACCATATATGTTAGTACTCAACCTCTTTAAATATGAATTTGATGAAGTAAGAGAAGAAATATATACTCCATCCATTCACTTTTATTTGTATATTATGTACTTTGTACACGCCTTAGGAAATAACAAATGAAATACATAATTTATCATAATACCCATATTAATTGATGCATATTTTTAATGAATTTGAGAAAATAATTTGAAGTAAGTAATTAATATTGTAGGTATGACAGGAAAAAAATAAAATTGTCTTTTCTTGATAAGCGAAAAGTGATAAATAAAAGTAAAAATTTATTTTTAAAATATTGGACAAATAAAAGTGAAGGGAGGAAGTAATAAAAGAGGTGTCAGGAAAGTAAAAAGAAGCGCACATATGAACGATGAATTTTCCTAATGGCAAAGCAGGAAGATTAGTCTAATAAATTCCTTAGTCTTTCTTATAAATTCCTTTGTCTCAACATTAATAGTCAGTGTTTTGACTAATAACTAGGAAAAGAATTTAGCCTCGTTACACATGAGTGGTCTAATCGCACCATGTTGGTTTCATCATATCATGATAATGTAAAATAAAATAAAGTAAAAAAAAAATCTAGATACACGACTCTATGTGTGCGTGTGAGAGAGACATTGTCCTAAAGCAACATTAGACTAGTAAATTACTACATAATAATGGAGAATACGAAAAGGTACATGTGTCTATTATAATGCAAAAAGGAAGAGGAAGTTTTGAGTGATAGGTATGGAAGAGCCAACCAAAAGAAGTGAGGGACCAAAGACCTTTGCTTGCAATTCCAGAATCAATAAAAGGGTGTGGGAATTGACCATTTCACACACAAGGGAGAAAATTAAACACCTTCTAATTGGGGCACAGCCATGATGTCACTATCCTCAACTACATATTTTTCTAAATTATTTTAATGTCCAAATACACACGCAAGTATATATATATTTAACAAATAGTATAGTAACTTAGAGTCGAATATTGAACCCGCAGAGATATATCTTTAACTACTCACTAATTCAATTGATTTTTTTAATCTAATTGAGTTCACCAAATTGGGAATTTTGTTATTAATCTGCTATTGCAAAAATTAAACAAGTAATAAAACTACCACAGTGAAAGATTATTGTTATGAGCTGAATTTAGTAGAGGTAAATATTTCAGGGTTATGGCCGTTTCACCATTCCCATTGAGTTCTGCTTATTCCTCCTTTATCCCAATTACCGAGGGTTGTTAATTAATCGAACTAAAATTACTCGTAGTATTCCCTCAAATTACTACTCGCATACTCAGAATAAATTAACGCATATATTCTTATGAAATTAATCGTTTAAAAATGCAATGAGATCACGACATGTAATTAAGCGACGTGACTAGGTATATTCATGTTCTAACCACAAATCCGCACTCTAATCCTATGGCAGAGATCACGCTCTCTTTAATTCTTCTCTAATTTAAGAACGGGTTTTTCATGCATAACCTAGATAGTAAATAGAATTTAATTATTGTCCATACTATCAAGTAATTATGCATAAAATTTAAAAAATAATCATATGATGGTAAGTCATATTAAAAGAGAAAATTTTGCTATATGTTAATATTCATGGCTAACCACAATCCCAAAAATAAAAACGTTAGCCACGCATAGCTGTCATCTCAAAACAATTATAGAAATTCATAACTAATAAAGAGAATGAAGAAATAGAAACTCGTCACCAAATCCCATTTGTATTCGCTCCTCATGTGTTCTTTGCCTCCAAATGTATACAAACACGTACGATAGCACAAATACTCAAGTACTCCCATTCTTACCTATCAGTTATAAAAAGAAAAAAAAAATATTTTTTGAATTTTTCTTCAGATTTTAGTCCCTTAAAAAATTGTCTTGAAAGTTCATCATCGGAAAAAGTCTAAAATTTTGAAAAATCTAGCTAAAAAGTACCCTAAAAAAGAAAAATGACATCATTGGGAAAGAATTGTGTTTTAAAGAAAATTCGGGACGAAACCAGTATAAAAAATATACTAAATATAGTACTAGTATATGGTTTTTTTTCTTTATCTTTTCTAGGTTTATAAACAATTATTTAGCACTAGTACATAGTAACGTGTTTTTTTGGAGTTCTCGCACAATATCTTTGGCATATGGTCCTAATATGGACAGTACTCCCTTCTCAAATACTCTGACATTGCATGCTGATTGGCATGATAGTTCATCGCCTGAGTTGAGATATCTACTCCTATCCCTCGTAGCCAAATAATGTCACCTTAGTCTGGATCTGTCACACCTCCTTTTTGCGCGCCCGATCCCGAAGGGTTAAATGCGAGAGAGAGTTTTTCCAATTTAAGTGATAATATTCGAAATGAGATTATTTATTTAATTCAGAGTCGCCACTTGGGAAAGGTTTGGCTTTTGGTGTCCCAAGTCACCGGTTTATCTTGAATCCCAAATCGAGGAATTTTTAGACTTTTCCAAATGAAGTCTGCGAACCAGAAATTCTAAGTAAGGAATTCTGTTGACCCGAGGGAAGGTGTTAGGCACCCTCGAATCCCGTGGTTCTAGCACGGTCGCTTAAATTGTTATAATGGCTAAATATCTGATTCAAGTACATGTTATGACTATATGTGCTTTTATTAAGTTTAGAACCGCTTTTATCATTATCATTTATTTTTATAGAATTGCAACGTCGTGAAAATGCATCTCGAACCACGTCACAATCAATGCACCCGTAGTTGTTAACACATTTCGACTTCGTTGAGATTTGAATTTGGGTCACATCAATGTGCACCCGAATTTAAGAATATAATTTACTTAAACCGTGCCTGAAGAGTCTAGCGCGTTATTATTTAGTGGAGGACCGTGAGATTCGCTAAACGGCCTAGCCTGAATTCTAAAATATTTATTATGGTTATTTATCGAGGGCCCCGCAATTTGCATTTTTGATTTGGCGAGGCTCGTCTCTTTATTTTAGAAAGGTATCCTACAGTGACGACATTTCTGCTATGTGTGTCTCTAAAAGAAAGATGATACCGAACTTACTTATTTGAACAAATACAGACTGAATCTTTATTATGTTTGCCGAACCTAAGTTTGTTTGATTACCCGATTGAATATTTATGTGGTGAGAGTCACCTCATGCTTTGTCTTCATCGAATGAACGCGCTTATTAATTTGCTAAGTGAGATTGCAAGCAAACTAACAACATATACTGAGTTAACGACCTCCAAGTTCTGTTTTTTAACTCTAACCTATTTGAAATTGATAAACGAAATTGGCTGTTTTATTAGGAAAATTACGACTAATTGACCTCAAAACGACTACTAACTTCCCTCAACATTCATCACATTATTTCGAAACAAGGAATCTATACCGAGACCCGACATCGAACTTATATTGGAGCACATAATCTGACAGGAAAGCTGGCCTTCATAGCCAAACTCTTAATGCGACCGCATGAGAATTTGTTTGGGATACATTTATCCCGGACCTAGTACCACAGATTTGTCAATTCAGTGGTCTAGGCAAAATACATACAAGTGCTTACCATGACTCTATGTTATAGAGTCATAACTAAACCAAATAAGTGTTATACTGAACTGAATGTATACTAAATCAAACATGCTGTCTATGTCATACTGTCATTACTGTTGAGCCATGCTATCTAACAGTTCATCTTAAACAGAATGTATGCTAGTTTATACAGAATATTTGCAGTTTGCAGTAAAAATACAGGCCCAACTAACATTCAAACTATCTTTTTACACCAATGCTATAACATAAACTGATGTTCATTTCTTTATTTCTGCTTCAACTTCAAACTTTCAACAATACATGGTTCAAAGGTTGTGTACCTGGGAATATTTGCAATTGAAGAAGAGGGCAATCAGTAGAGTAACAATGAACAAATGCAGCAGTAGTAACAACACTAACAGTAGCAGCAGGGCAGTATAGCAACAACAACAAGAAACAGTAGAGTAGCAACCACAACTCACAAAACAATTGGAGTGAGATCAACCCCAACTAAACCAAACTTTCGAGTAGAACAAACAACAAACAAGCAGACTCAGTTGTGAGAAATCAATGTTGCACAGAACAGGTCCAGATTTAGTGAAGTCAGAAACAAAAGGAAAGGAAGCAACTTCTGGTTTTGTCTGTCTGAGTTATCAGACAAAAATTCTTTTCCAGTTTTCTGTTTCCAAAAAATTTGAACTCTCAGATATTCCCTCTTAGTATCTCTCCCTATCTCTGTGTGCTCTGTCTGTGTGTCTCTATCAGTGTGTATTCCAGCTCTCTCTTTCAAAGAATTCCTCACAGTCTATCTATTTTTTCTTTTTCCCCTCTAATCCTCTCTATATCCTCTGATTTTTCCCCCCTATATCTCACAATGTGCCCCTCTTATAAGCCCCAACACCACCCCTTTTAACAGCCTATTTTAGAATATCATCGTACCCTCCCATCTGCCTTCCATTTTTCAGTTCCACTTTAGCTAATTAGGTATTAAAACCCCATCCTTCCCTGGCAGATTTAACTTTTCTATTTTATTAACTAAAAGCAAGTATGGGCAGTAGAATATGTCTGACAGCATATGCTGTCAAACCATTTTAAAATTAAAAGCCCTTTTATGCAGGAAAACAAGCTGTGCACAAAACACATGAGGTGCACCAATACACATGCTGCGCACAAGTGCACATGCCCTCTGATTCAGAATTTAAGCACTACTGATCCAATTCAACAGCTATAAGTAAACAAAACTGGTTCTTAATTGATTCAACAAATGTTCAACAGAAGCAAATCGATTTACTTTGCTCAGACAGTTGAAACTAATTGACGACACATGTCGACTCGACTATATTAGCATTAACATACACAATCGTAGCCAAAAATCAGACATTCAAAAGTATAGGACACATGACTCGACTTATACTGATTAAACAGAATTATACTTCGAGGAATCAGTTAGTCAGTACAAATTTGGAATACAACCAATACACAGGCCTTATCAGAATAGGAGGGGGGATTCAGACAAACACAGAGGTTCAAGTAAAGTGGACAAACAAAAGTCGATAAAATTTAAAACAAATATGAATAGACTCTTAAAACAAATCACACGAACTAAAACAAATAAAGGAAAGAAAGCAGACTCACCTTAAACTTGAAAAGTTAAAAGTTTGAACCCGGATTTGGACAGACCTCTCTTAAGGCTGAATGGACTTTAATCGAAGTGTTTCTCAGATGAGAAACACTTCGATTAAGGTCCATTAGACCTTAATCTCTTAGGCTCGGCCGGACATGGGCCAGTGATGAAGAGCTACAAAGTTCCAAAACTCAGATCCGGGATTCATGTTTCCCTGGTCAGATTCGGACCAAACCAAGTATGGTTTGGTCACGAGGAGGGTCTGGGGAGTGTCTGGTGTGAAGCTGGGGTTGGTTGGTGTAAACCGAGTTTTGACTCGAATCTTCAAATGAAGATTCGAGGACCTAGGGGATGATTCGAACTACATGGTTAACAGATCCATGTTCAGGATGGCAAGGGGGTTCTAGGGTGTTAAGGGGAAGGTCACCGGCGTTCATGCCGCCGGTTTTCATGGTGGGGGATACAGGGGCGGCTCTAGGGTTTGATGAGGATGAGGTTGAAGACGGAGGCTGGGGTGTCGGATGGGGGGGAAGGGTAAGGATCTGGGCTTATATAGTTAGTGGGTGGATTGATCTCAACCGTTAGATCAATCTAGATCTACGGTTTGGATCTGATGGTCTTAAGTGAAACGGTGTCGTTTCAAGTGTTGAGGGTTGGGGTCGGTCCGGGTGTGAACGGGTCGGGTTCCTCAGTGGGTTGTGGGGAAGTGATCTTGGCCGTTGATCAATCTGAGATCAACGGCCCAGATCACACTGGACTAAAACGTCGTCGTTTGGACGTCCTGGGCATCAGGTGGCCTGGACCGGGCAGGCCTGGGTCTTGGGCTGTTTGTTTGGGCCAATTTTGTTAAAATTGGCCCAAGTCCGGAAGGGAAGGGGTCCTTTCTTTATTTTTTTTTATTTCTTTTTTCTTATTTATTTTAAAACAAAACTAAGCCAAAAAATCAAATTAAAATTAAATACACACTCAATACAATTATTTGCACACACACTAAAATATTTCAAAACAGGTAAAGTCAAACAAAATAAAATCACGGACGAAGATGCCTATTCATGATTTTCTATTTAACGACCGGATTACGGTTCGAATTATGCAGGACACATATATTTTTTTGAATTTTGTTTTAATAAAGTAAATAAATAAAAATGGGCCGAAGTCACAAATAAATCAACAAGGTGCCGCACAGAAATCCAAAAATTGTACAGCAGGGCCAATTATTATTTTTTATTTCTTTTTGGAGCGATTGTCGTGCGAAACAAAAATCACGTGCTCACAGCTGCCCCTCTTTGTTCGGAAACACGAAGAGTTTTCGTGCAAAGATAAAGTGAGCGTGTATGAGCGATTTTTGCCTATGGACCACTCCGTATGAAGCATGTTTTTTTTGAAAGATCTGACCGAATCTTGCTTCAAAGATTTCCTACATATCCTGGGCTAAACAGGAATCAGGTCAATGTAGTTCGAGAAGTTTTGGTAGCTGGGACTACCATGGGACTGCAATGCTTGCTGCTACTGCTGCTGCTGTTGTCACTGCTACGTCACTGACCGCCTTATTACAACCAAACGAAAATTGGAAACTGAACTAACTACTTATATGCACGTCAACTGCTAGATACAAGATTCCTATCTATGATTCTTTTACGACTTGATCTTGGGTCTTAGCTGATTCTGCTTGTAGACTCCGATATGAATCTTGATGCTTGCGAGTTGCGGCGACTTGTTTAACCTCTGGGATACTGAGTGAGACGCGATTGGCAAGGTTCAGGCCCTTAATTAAACGTTGGAGTCAATCCTTCTTGCATTTACTCCGATATCTCGGGACATCTTCTCTTTTTTTTTCTCTTTTTTTTCTTTTTTGATTCCGAACTGGGATTCATCTCGTGGGTCATTTCAATCCGTGTGGCTCGAGGTCAGACCTGCGGGAGAAAACAAACGAACGAAATTTTCTGCCCCAGTTTCACTAGGAAAATTTCGTTAATTATTCACCAGGAAGTTCGTAAAATTAATGAAAGAGGATATGCATGCTCAGTTCAGGGTTGGAGCCCTAATACCGACTAGCTGGGAAAGGTTCAGTTCAGGGTTTAAAACCTTAACGCCGAACAAAGGAAGAATTCAGTTTAGGGTTTAAAACCCTAATGCTGACTAAAGGGAAAATTCAGTTTAGGGTTTAAAACCCTAACGCTGATTGCGTGAAAAGCTCAGTTTAGGGTTTAAAACCCTAATGCTGGCTGAAAGGAAAAGTTCAGTTTAAGGTTTAAAACCCTAATGCTGACTAAAAGGAGAATTCAGTTTAGGGTTTAAAACCCTAATGCTGATTGCATGAAAAAGCTCAGTTTAGAGTTTAAAACTCTAATGCTGGCTAAAAGGAAAAAGTTCAGTTTAGGGTTTAAAACCCTAATGCTGACTAAAAGGAGAATTCAGTTTAGGGTTTAAAACCCTAATGCTGATTGCATGAAAAAGCTCAGTTTAGAGTTTAAAACTCTAATGCTGGCTAAAAGGAAAAAGTTCAGTTTAGGGTTTAAAACCCTAATGCTGACTAAAAGGAAAATTCATTTTAGGGTTTAAAACCCTAATGCTGATTGCATGGAAAAGCTCAGTTTAGAGTTTAAAACTCTAATGCTGGCTGAAAGGGAAAAGTTCAGTTTAGGGTTTAAAACCCTAATGCTGACTAAAAGGAAAATTCAGTTTAGGGTTTAAAACCCTAATGCTGATTGCATGGAAAAGCTCAGTTTAGAGTTTAAAACTCTAATGCTGGCTGAAAGGGAAATGTTCAGTTTAGGGTTTAAAACCCCAATGCTGACTAAAAGGAAAATTCAGTTTAGGGTTTAAAACCCTAATGCTGATTGCATGGAAAAAGCTCAGTTTAGAGTTTAAAACTCTAATGCTGGCTGAAAGGAAAAAGTTCAGTTTAGGGTTTAAAACCCTAATGCTGACTAAAAGGAAAATTCAGTTTAGGGTTTAAAACCCTAATGCTGATTGCATGAAAAAGCTCAGTTTAGAGTTTAAAACTCTAATGCTGGCTGAAAGGGAAAAGTTCAGTTTAGGGTTTAAAACCCTAATGCTGACTAAAAGGAAAATTCAGTTTAGGGTTTAAAACCCTAATGCTGATTGCATGGAAAAGCTCAGTTTAGGGTTTAAAACCCTAATGCTGGCTGAAAGGAAAAAGTTCAGTTTAGGGTTTAAAACCCTAATGCTGATTGCATGGAAAAAGCTCAGTTTAGAGTTTAAAACTCTAATGCTGGCTGAAAGGGAAAAGTTCAGTTTAGGGTTTAAAACCCTAATGCTGACTAAAAGGAAAATTCAGTTTAGGGTTTAAAACCCTAATGCTGATTGCATGGAAAAAGCTCAGTTTAGAGTTTAAAACTCTAATGCTGGCTGAAAGGGAAAAGTTCAGTTTAGGGTTTAAAACCCTAATGCTGACTAAAAGGAAAATTCAGTTTAGGGTTTAAAACCCTAATGCTGATTGCATGAAAAAGCTCAGTTTAGAGTTTAAAACTCTAATGCTGGCTGAAAGGGAAAAGTCCAGTTTAGGGTTTAAAACCCTAATGCTGACTAAAAGGAAAATTCAGTTTAGGGTTTAAAACCCTAATGCTGATTGGCTGGGGATAAAGCTCGAGAATACTACACGATCTATTTTTGAGTTTTCTTGTTTTAATAGAAGATAAAAGGGAGTTTTGCGGGAACTTACCTTTTGAGTGAATTCCTTATTGCCAAAATGTTTCTTGTACCCGTGTACCTCCTTCTTTGGGTGACACCCGCTTCTTGCATGGTTGTCTTGGATTATTCCTGTTTCAAACTTTTCAGACAAAGAACAATTGTTAGTTCGGAAACGACGGTTGGTTCGGTGACCTTGATCGTTCCCAATTGCTTTGTTGCGTCTCTATTTCTGTTGCGAAGTCCCGCCATTGATTTGATTCGAGTGGCGAAACCTTTAGACTGCTCAGGCTTGTATTTCCGGATTCTGTGATGATTTGCCTCGTAAGGCCTCTTTTTTTTCTTTTTGTCCCGTTTTGATTGAAGGTTCTCAACGGGGATTTTATTGGAGGTGTTCTGTGGGAACTTGTACAAAAGGAAGCTATGTGGGGAATATTTACAAAGTGGATTCTTTGTGTGGATATTTGTACAATGGGGCATGTTGGGGATTTATTTCAAAGCGGGATTTCTAGGATTTGTTGGGGTAAGCTTGCTGGGGAAGTTTTACAAAAGGACTCGCTGGGATGTGCTGGGGGAGATTCCATTTTTTTTTGTATATTGGGGAGACTTTGTGGGAGATTGTTCAAAAGGAGAAACTCTGTGGGGATTTGTACAGGGGGAGACTCTGTGGGGACTTGTCCGAAGGCGGACTTGCTGGGGAAGATTTCAAGATTTCTCTCTTTTCCTCTTTACTCTGAAACACCATCAAACGTCATGATTCATCATGCTTGGGCAATCATACCAACGAGATGAGGCGCTTTCCTTCGTGAGACGGGATTCCATGCAAACAAACCATGCCACCTGTCCTTTCCGGTGTGTCCTGAACTCGGGGTTAGAATGCAAAAAGGGATTCAAAAAGAAACAAAGAAAGGGGAAAACAAATCAGAAAAAGAATATTCTTTTCGGGACGAGAAAGACTTATCTGAGGAAGATAACGCTGGCTTTAAATGACATGACATGCTCTTTGGACTGGACGTCTGACCTTCTAAGAGCTTGCGTTTTCCTGAACCAGAACGGATCTGTGATTCCAAGCTGGTGGCATTCTGCCGAAACTTTCTTGGGGTGGCGTCATTCTTTTTCGGCCAACAGCGCCCTTTGCGGGTTTTCGCTGGCTGACCTCTCTCATTTATCTTCCTGTCATCGCTTGATAGCACTCTTTGCGAGTTTTTACTAAACAAGCTCTCTCTCATTTTGGTTTCTCTACTCCCGTCGCCTCGTGGTGCCCGAAGGTTTTCACCGCCGAGACTCTCTCATTTTATCTCTCTCAATTCAGAGTGTGCTGGTCTCCACTCGTGACGCTTATTGGTTCCCTACCATATTTGGTAATTGATTTGAAGGCTTGTGCTTGGTAAGGAGAGGTAGTGATACCAATTTCTCAACTGCTCGATGTGCCCCGGTTTCAATTTCAGGGTGGATGGGATTTTATTGTTGGTGTGACTGAACCTCAGGGAGAGGCTGCCTACGTATCCTTTCGGAATCAAGTCAAACGTAGTTCAGGCCTCAATCAAATTTTGTTTGTTTTTTTTTTTTATTTTTTTTTTTTGTAGAGAGGATTGGGTAGTGTTTGGGAGTAGTGGGGGATAAAACCTTCGCCATTTTCAAATGTGTCAGGACCACTTGGAGTATGATCTAGACGTAGTATCTCTTGACTGCATCTGCATTTACTGCTGTGTCGGGGTCATTTCCTTCGATATCACCTAAGTACAATGCTCCTCTTGGCAATATTTTCCTTACGATGTATGGGCCTTTCCAATTTGGGGCAAACTTTCCTTTTGCTTCTTCATGATGCGGCAGAATACGCCTCAGTACCAGCTGACCTACTTCGAAATTCCGGGGTCGGACTTTCTTGTTGTAAGCACGGGCCATCCTTTGTTGGTATAACTGTCCGTGACAAACTGCGGCCATTCGCTTTTCATCAATCAACGTCAATTGCTCCAGTCGAGCCTTAACCCACTCGCTGTCTTCGATTTCTGCTTCGACAATGATTCGAAGCGAAGGAATTTCTACCTCTGCCGGTATTACAGCCTCGGTCCCATAAACCAAAAGATAAGGAGTCGCTCCCACCGATGTGCGTACCGTAGTGCGGTACCCTAATAGTGCAAATGGTAACTGCTCATGCCACTGTCGGGAACTTTGGATAGTCTTCCTCAAAATCTTCTTGATGTTTTTGTTTGCTGCTTCCACGACACCATTGGCTTTTGGCCGATAAGGAGTGGAATTCCTATGCGTTATCTTGAATTGCTCGCATACGTCTCCCATCAAGTGACTGTTCAAGTTTGCTGCGTTATCTGTAATGATAGTCGCAGGAATACCGAAACGACAGATAAGATTTGAGTGCACAAAATCTACTACAGCTTTCTTAGTGACCGACTTGAGAGTGACAGCTTCTACCCATTTTGTGAAGTAATCGATGGCAACCAGTATAAACCTGTGTCCATTCGAGGCCTTTGGTTCAATTGGTCCAATGACGTCCATGCCCCAGGCGACAAAATGGCCAAGGCGCAGACATGGGATGCAGTTCCGTGGGAGGTGCATGAATCAAATCACCGTGCACCTGACACTGATGACATTTCCGAACGAAGCTGAAGCAATCCTTTTCCATGGTCGTCCAGTAATAACCTGCTCTAAGGATTTTCTTCGCTAAGACATACCCGTTCATATGAGGTCCGCACACACCTGCGTGTACTTCGTGCATGATCTTTCTTGCTTCCTCGATATCGACACATCTTAGGAGATTGAGGTCCGGGGTCCTCTTATACAACAATTCGCCGCTCAGAAAGAAACCACTTGCATGTCGCCTAATGGTCCTTTTTTGATCTCCTGTAGCGTGCTCGGGGTATTCTTGTGTTTTCAGGAATTTCTTGATGTCATGGTACCAAGGCTGCGTATTTGATCCCGCCTCGATTACACTGCAGTAACCGTGTCTTTCCTTGATTTGGATTTCCAAAGGATCGACGTGGGCGTTGCCCGGGTAGGGTAACATTGAAGCCAAAGTAGCAAGTGCATCTGCCAATTCATTGTGACACCTCGGAATATACCTGAACTCTATTGAGGTAAAGCGCTTGCTGAGGTCCTCCACATGTTGTCGGTATGGGATAAGTTTGACATCCCGAGTTTCCCACTCGCCTTGAGCTTGCCGGATGATCAGGTCAGAATCTCCCATAATCAGTAAGTTTTCGACATCCTGATCGATTGCCATATGCATGCCCATAATGCAGGCTTCATACTCAGCTGTATTGTTTGTGCAAAAGAAACGCAGTCTAGCTGTGGCGGGATAATGCTGACCGGAAGGCGAGATCAAAATTGCCCCAATCCCTATACCCTTGGCGTTCACGGCTCCGTCAAAGAACATCTTCCAAACATGAGCTTCCTCCGAGATCACTTCTACGGTGTTTACCTCTTCATCTGGAAAGTAGGTATCCAATGGCTGGTATTCCTCATCAACCGGATTTTCGGCCAAATGATCTGCTAATGCCTGGGCTTTCATCGCTGTGCGGGTGACATAAACTATGTCGAATTCCGTAAGCAAGATTTGCCATTTAGCCAGTCTCCCAGTAGGCATTGGTTTCTGAAATATATACTTCAAAGGATCCAACCTGCTTATGAGGAATGTAGTGTGGGCTTGGAGATAATGTCTTAGCTTTTGAGCAACCCATGTGAGAGCGCAGCATGTCCTTTCCAGCAGTGTGTATTTGGCCTCGTAGCCAGTGAATTTCTTGCTCAAGTAGTAGATCGCTTGCTCCTTCTTTCCGGTTACGTCGTGTTGCCCAAGGACGCAGCCGAAAGAGTTTTCCAAGACTGTCAGATACAAGAAAAGTGGCCTCCCTGGTTCTGGAGGGACCAAGACCGGGGGATTCGAAAGGTATTCTTTGACTTTATCAAAGGCTTCTTGACACTCAACTATCCATTTGATCGCTGTGTCTTTCCTTAACAGCTTGAATATGGGCTCGCACGTGCTTGTCAGTTGGGCAATGAACCGACTGATGTAATTCAACCTGCCCAACAGACTCATCACGTCTTTCTTTGTTTTCGGGGGAGGTAGATCTCTGATGGATTTTATCTTAGTTGGATCTAGCTCGATTCCCCTCCTGCTTACGATGAAGCCCAAAAGTTTGCCTGACGGAACTCCGAAAGCACATTTGGCTGGGTTTAGCTTCAAGTCATACTTCCTTAGCCTCTCGAAGAATTTCCTCAAGTCTTGGATGTGATTATCCTGCGTCCTGGACTTGACTATCACATCGTCTACGTACACCTCTATTTCCTGATGCATCATGTCATGGAAAATGGCAGTCATGGCCCTCATGTAAGTAGCCCCAGCATTCTTCAGACCAAATGGCATGACCCGGTAACAGTAGGTGCCCCAAGGCGTGGTGAAGGCAGTTTTCTCGGCGTCCTCTTCATCCATCAGTACTTGATAATACCCAGTATAACAATCTACAAAAGACTGTATCTCATGTTTGGCACAATTATCAACGAGGATGTGGATGTTGGGCAGCGGGAAATTATCTTTAGGACTTGCTCTGTTCAGATCTCGGTAATCTACACATACCCGAGTTTTCCCGTCCTTTTTGGGTACTGGAACCACATTCGCCAACCATGTTGTATATTGGACTACCCGGATCACTCCTGTTTTCAGTTGCTTGGTGATCTCCTCCTTAATCTTGTCACTGACCTCAGTTTTGAACTTTCGTTGCTTTTGTTGAACTGGAGGACAATCAGGATGAATCGGCAATTTGTGAACCACTAGATCGACACCTAGTCCCGGCATGTCATCATATGACCAAGCAAACACGTCTTTGAATTCAAAAAGAAGTTGAATTATCGCCTCTCGCGTTTTCTTGTCCGTGTGAATGCTTATCTTGGTCTCCCGGATTTCTTCCGGGGTTCCTAAATTTACCGGTTCAGTGTCATTCAGATTTGGCTTAGGTTTATTCTCGAAATATTCCAACTCTCGGTTTATCTCCCTAAAAGCCTCTTCCGCATCATATTCTGGTTCTGGGTTCATTAATTCGCAGTTAAATAACTCATTGTGATCTGGGCGTGAAGTCCGCAAGCATGTCATATTTAAAGCCGCATTATTAGGACTGAAAAAGGAAGATAAAAGGAAAAATGATAAAAATCAGAACAAAAAGAAAGAATAGGAAAGCAATGATGATTTTTTTTTATTATTTTTCTTTGAAAAGTTGGAAGACAACAATGTTTACAATTAGGAATTCAAAGCAACAATTGAAAAGAGGAAAACGTTCAAGTTATGTCCTGGATATAACTTGTGACACAGGAAAGGTGGCAGGACATGTCTACCCGGACTTCCGTCTAGTCGGGAATGGCGTGGCCTCCCAGTTTTGGAGTTGGGCGCTCGGCCCCATGTACAGTATCTCAGCAGTGCTCGTTCCTTCACCTGGCTGAACCATGTGGATCTCGTAGAGCATCTCTCTCATTGCCCCACATATCTCCTCGATTTCCTCAGCCGTGAAGACCTCATCATCTTCTTCTTCAATATATCTCGGCCTGATGAAAGTTGCATATAAATCCGACAGTGACTGAGGTAGCTTCCATCCCTCATTTCTCCTTTTCTTTGCCCATTCTTCGTCTGCTGGAGTAGGTTTGAAGCCTAATCCAAAAGGTTTCTTGATGATTGGCAAAGTAATAGGTTCTGTTATTCCCTGAAGGGTTCGTCCAAGCCCCTTCCCTGGCTTAAATCCGTGCCGGATCATCTCTTTGGCCACCATAAACGAGGCGTTAGACAAGAAAGGCTGGGGGCAGGGTATTCCCTCTTCGTGCTGTTCTGCCAGTACAACCTCGAAAGCTTGATAGACCGTATGTTCGCTTCCTTCTCTTGGTTCAAGGTACGGGATGGATGGGTCCCGATAAATGGCATGCTCGTCTTCCCCATGGACCACGATCTCTTCGGTCTTCGTACTCGAACTTCACCATCTGGTGAAGAGTGGAAGGAACGGCTCCTGCCGCATGGATCCAAGGTCTGCCAAGGAGAAAATTGTAGGATGTGTCCATGTCGATCACCTGGAAGGTGACTCGAAATTCGACTGGTCCTATGACCAACAACAGGTCTATTTCTCCCATGGTATCTCTCTTGATGCCGTCGAAAGCTCTTACGCAGACATTGTTGGGTCGGATTCTTCCTGTCCCAATTTCCATTCTTTGTAGCGTGGAGAGCGGGCAAATGTCAACACCTGATCCCCCGTCCAACATTACCCGCTTGACATAGTAGTCCTCGCATTTAACTGTTAAATGCAAGGCCTTGTTGTGTGCTGCTCCTTCCGGGGGTAAATCATTCTTGCTGAAAGAGATTTGGTTGACGGCGAAGAATCTTTCTGTCATCCGCTCTAGTTGCTCCACCGAGGTTTCAACTGGTACATATGCTTCATTCAGGGTTTTCAGCAGGATATTTTGATGCTCGGTTGATTTCATCAATAATGACAGCATGGATACTTGCTCAGGGTACTTGCGCAGCTGATCTATCACTTCGTAATCCGGCATTTTCATTTGTTGGAAGAACACTTCCGCTTCCTCGACACTCACGTGCTTCTTTGGCAGGAAGCGCCTTTGTGTGGCGTTGTTCAGTTCTTGGGTATTTGAATACCTTCCAATGAAAGTATTTTCTGGAAGTTCTCCCATGACCTCTTTACCTTTGTACATTACCAAAGTCTTTTGATAATTCCACGGCACTGTGGACGGGTTGGTCATTGGCTTTTGTGGCACGCGTCCGATAACCACTGGCTCATTCAGCCGAGGTGGTTGAATCGTCCCCCGGACCACATAGGCCCCTTTTGGCACATACATAGGTTTCGTCTTTTTGATCCCGAAGTTCTGCGTCTTTTCGGCTTGACCTCGTGGTATGTAAAGAACTCCACCCTTTGCTGGTACTACTTTATTCTCCACCTTCTTTTCAGGCTTGCTCTTTACAGCCTTGGCCTCCTCCCCCTTTTCTGATTTCTGGTTTATTTCTGGCCTCTTCCCCGTGTCGACAATGGCAATTATGGCTTTCAGAGCAGGGTCGAACTCTTTGTCTTCACAAATCATTCCGATCAGCGGCCCATTATTGTGAGCGGGCAATGGATTGTTAGTCACATTAGGGATCTCTTCGTCCCTTAGCACTATTTTCCCCTGCTCTATCAAATTTTCGACCACTCTTTTCAATGACCAGCAATCGTTTGTATCATGTCCCTCAGCCCTTGAATGATAGGCGCATCTGACTTCGGCTTTGTAAGAAGGCGATGTTGGGTTTTGCCTCGTTTGGGGGATTGGTTGCAAGAAACCCAACTGGACTAGCTTAGGGAACAAAGTAGAGTATTGTTCACCGATGGGCGTGAAAGTCCGCCGTCGAGGTGGATCCTGGGGGCGGAAGTTATTCTGCGGGGGTTGTGGGTTATAGTGGTTGCGGTAAGGAGGCTGATTTCTGGGAGGTGGAGCTGGGCCTCGGTTGGCTTGTTGTGGTGGATGGTTATAAGGTTGGGCATTCATGACCATATAAGGTTGATGAGCATATGCCAAATTTGAGTGAGGGTAGTAGTGTTGTGGGGCTCTTTCCGGAAAATGGGGCCTGGGATGACGATACTCCCTTGCTTCAGAGGCTGCCATAGTCGCTTCTTCCTTCTTCTTCCCCCTTGTCGTTCCTCCAGACCCGCTTTGGACGGCCTGAGAGGTTGCCCTTATGGCTACCTGACTCAGAATCCTACCTGTTTTCAAGCCATTTTCCACCATCTCTCCAATCTTGATCGCTTCCGCGAATGGCTTACCCATGGCTGACATCATGTTTTGGAAATAGTCAGACTCTTGAGTCTGGAGAAAGGTAGTGACCATTTCCACTTCATCCATGGGAGGCTTCACTCTCGACGCCTGTTCACGCCACTTAATAACATACTCTCTAAAGCTTTCTGAAGGCTTCTTCTTCAAATTCGACAGAGAGTTTCGGTCTGGCGCAATGTCGATGTTATATTGGAATTGTTTTACAAAATCTCTGGCGAGATCATCCCATATATGCCATCGGGACATTTCCTGATCCATATACCATTCCGAAACTATCCCTACTAGACTTTCCCCAAAGTATGCCATTAGCAGTTCTTCTTTTCCGCCGGCTCCTCGCAATTGGTTGCAGTATTTCTTAAGATGTGCAATGGGGTCACCGTGCCCATCGTATTTCTCAAACTTGGGGGTCTTGAAACCCGTTGGCAGTTGCACGTGAGGAAACATGCACAGGTCGGCGTAAGAGACGCTCTTTTGCCCGCTCAATCCTTGCATATTCTTCAGACTTTGTTCAAGGCTTCTCATCCTTTTGGCAATCTCATTTTGTTCTGCAAATCTGGGGTTCTGATCCTGCCCGGGTGCAAGCTCGCACTGAGGCGGTAAAGGATTAGTATTGGTAGCGAACCTAGTTGGTTCCATTGAGAACGATGGGGCTTGGAATGTAAAAGAGGATGAATCAAAGCTTGGCTTATATGTGGTAGGTTGTGCCGTAACCGGGCAAGGCGATGCAGTAAAGATGTTCATGCTTGCATCAGTGGCCGACATTCGGGGATGAGGCTCAGAAGGTGATCCAGCAGAGAAGGTGGAGGTGGCTGGGTACCCAAATGGAGTAGCAGGATAATTTATGGGGACATTGGATGTTCCACTTGACCTGGAGAATAATTCAGGGAATCCGGGGACGACACTTGGCGGCTCTTTCCCGTTGTTCCAGTCGTCCAACATTTCCAACATGCGGAGCCGTAGGATTCTATTTTCCTCCGCAGTTGCGGATTCAGGTGTGAGGACGGCTGAGATTGAGCTCTCCTCAGAAACAGGGGTCGTTTGCAATGGAATTTCTGAAGACATTTCCACACTTCCTTTTGACCTGGTGAAGTAAGTGTGAGTACTGCTTCTGACCCTAACAACAGGTAGTTGAACACTTCTCCTTGACCTCGTGAAATATGAGTGCGAGGCCAGACTTTCACCAAACCAACCGTCCTTTCAAAAACCCTGGAAAAATGCTCAATGACAAACGCACGGTTAATTTGTAGCAAATAACAGATAGTTAATCTCACGTTGGGCATGATGCACCTATACAGCTAAGTGGATTACTATATGTTTGCTACGAGAGCATGCGTCATTCCGGCATTCTTATTAGTTTCTTCCCTTTTTTTTCTTTCTTTTCTTTTCTTTTTCTCTTTTGTTTTTCCTTTATTTATTTTATTTATTTTGCAGTAAAAGAAATGCGACCGGATCCGATGAGGATTGCCTACGTATCACGATGCCTACGTGAATCAGATCATTACGTAGTTCGAAAAACACAAATGAGCGTGAAAGAAGCAAACTCTTTATTATTGAAGCAGTCTATTACAAACTACATTCTGCAAAAATCAAACTTTGAAAAATAAACCTAGACTCAAAAATAGACTAAAAATCACCCTGATGGAAAAACAAACAGAAGACGCTAAGATACAGGCTTGACTTATGAGTGCATTATGGTTTTGAAAATTGGTGTCCGCGGGGCATCGTTCGGCCTCGCCGCGGTCCTAGGCGTGAGATCCCTCTCAAGTTGCTCCAGCTCGTGCATAGTCTGCTTGACATAAACCATTACTGCCGAGGGGAAGGTAACACTGGACATGTTCTCACATCGCAGACATCGTCTGGTGATGGCATGGGCAATGGCTTTGATCCTATCTCTGGTTTGCTTCTTTTCTATGAGTAGGCGTTTTATCTGATCGCTGCATATCTCGAATACTTGAATATCCTGTATATGCTGATGCTCCAATCGTCGTACTTCCAACTTCATCTGGGCTATTGAGTCATACCAGTATCTGCTCTCAATTTGGAAATCCTTGGCCTGACTAGCTGCTTTGATCTCAAGTGCTGCCATCTCTCTCTTTATCTTAGCCACAGTCTTCTCGTGGTCGCCTTCCAATTGATTCAAGTATCTGCGATGCTTATCTGTTCTTGTATCCCACTGTGCTTCGAGCTCTGCTATGACGTTTTCAGATTTCTCCAAACCATCTTGCCACTCTCTGATCTCGCTTTTTAGCCTTTTTATCAGGTGCACGTCTGATCGACACCTTGGCTGTTTATCTGCATCCAACCTTATCTGTTTGATCTGGGCTCTAAGCTTTTCATTTTCTTGAATCAACCTGTTCCACTCTCCCAGATCGGTAGCAACTTGCACGTTGTGTTCATATTTCAAGTTTTCCACTTGTTGCTTTAACCTGCTGATTTCGGCGCAATAGCCTCTTTCTTTTGCTAACCAATCCCACTGCTTTTGTGATGATTCGGTAAAATTCCGGATGTGGGGTCTCTTAGCTGGCCTTTCATGCTCGAGTTCCCTTCTGTACCATGCAAGGTAACCTGGCGCCGTTTCTCCTTTGGCTCGATCCCGCACGCAAGTATCTGATTTCAAATATTGACCCTCATTCCAGATTTGGCGAATCTTTGCTTCTGGGAACTGTCCGTTAGGACTTATCTCAACTGCTTGAGTGCTTAGATCTTCCTCATGAGGTACTGTCTGGCATCTTCCGAACTGTCTTAAAACTCGGCAGGGTGCATAAGGTTGAATGCTCTTAAGCCCCATCAGTAAGAAATGAATTTTAGCTGCAGACATATATAGGATCTCATTAACAGGCAACCATCCCAACGTCCATTGTATTTGGCTGGCGGTAAGAGCTTGAAAGAACGAGGTCCATGCCAGGACTCCTTTGGGCAAACTGATCTCTTTGGTTCTCGTGTAAGATTCTTCTATGCGGGTCTTTTCCGGGGAACCATGGCTCAAAATCTCGGAATGATGGCAGAGGTGCTCGGTCATCCATATCTGTAGGAGCAAGTTACAACCTTCGAAGAAATTTCCCCCAGCTTTACAAGCTGTGAGAGCTCGAAAGATGTCGGATACCACCATAGGCGCGAGAGTACTGTCACTTTGCGTGAGTAAAGTGCTGACGACCCCAGATATCTTCAAATCAATGTTTCCATCTTTCCTTGGAAATACCAGAAGGCCCAGGAACATCATCATGAATGCTACCCGTCTGTGCTCGTCCCACTTCTGACGAACTCCTTTGCTGCATAGTTTGTTGATTGGATTATTGAATCCCCCTCATGACCGTACCTATCATATATGAAGCATGGAGTACAGAATCCGGCTGCTAGATCCGGGTTGTGGACTGTTCTAGGTATTTTCAATGAATCTAGGAACCGATGTACCGTGACGACTCTTGGGGCGACCAAGTATTTTTCCCTCAAGGGAAGCTCAGTATTCCCGATGTATCCGGTCATTTCTTCCAAAGTCGGGGTGAGTTAAAAATCAGAGAAATGGAAAACATTGTGGCGCCGGGTCCCAATAGGTAATCAAAGCTCTTACGATATCTCCCCGAGGCTGGATTTCCAATAGACCCACAAGACCTTTCAGATATTTCTTAACCTCATTTTGTCCTTCAACACCTAGATCATTCCACCATAGCCGTAACTTGACAGGGATTTTGGTCATTATTGAAAAATGTTCATTTTGCATCGTGCTCATCCTGCACATTTATTAAGGTGATTTTAACAAAGCGACTTGACTCAAAATATTTTAAACAGAGGGGATCAAGTTTTGAACACGGCCTTTAAACACTTCGGGGATGAAGAGTTTAAGGCTGTGCGGGTCAACTGGACAAAAATGCTAAACAAGACCCAAAAGGTGGCTGTTTATGCAAAGTCCGACTTCCGGCGTCCCTTTCGGGAATATTCGGCTATGTCTTGATAAAACAGCGTCACCCGACTTCTTTATGAAATTAAAATTTGACATTACTAGACTTATTTACGACGAATTGAAAATCTTTGACATGTTTTTTTTTGTTTTTCATTATTATTTGTTTTTTGGATTTTTAGCAAAAAGGTGGGGTTGGACCCGATGAGGGTTGCCTACGTATCTCACATCCGGTGAGAATCAAACCCGCGTAGTTCGGGGATATCGTAAAAATAGGAAAAATCGAATAAACCTAGAAATCAGGAATACGTATTTTTATATTTTTTTGAAAAGAGATAAAGATTAAAGGAACTATTTTTTTTATATATTTTTTTTATATTTTTTTTTAGAAAAAAATTGGACTATTAGTCTGAATTCATAAAAGGGGTACTACGAAAGAAACAACACATTTTTTTGAATTATGAATTTTCGATTTTTTTTTTTACTTTTAAAATAAATACCTTTTCTTTTTTTTTTTTTATTTTGAAAGTGATAAAAGAAAATT
This sequence comes from Nicotiana tabacum, assembly GCF_000715075.1. Taxonomy (NCBI): domain Eukaryota; kingdom Viridiplantae; phylum Streptophyta; class Magnoliopsida; order Solanales; family Solanaceae; genus Nicotiana; species Nicotiana tabacum. The sequence continues at coordinate 16,784,811 of NC_134085.1, forward strand.
TTTATATATTTTTTTTAATAACTCTCAATAAACAAGACAGTTTTTTTTAGAAAAATTCCGGCGAGGTTTTGACACTACTTGGACATTGGTTTTATTTTCCAAAAATAAGTAATTATCTCCCCTACGCTGCTATTTTCCCCTTTTTTTTTAAGAACCGGTCGACATGCGGAACCGAAGCAAATAAATGCACAACACAGATAGGAATGCAGCATGATAATCTTTTCCATTTCAGGTTGCCTGTCCTAGACGGACCCAACCCCTGTGTTGAGTCCCCTAAGTCAAATGCAATATGATGCAAATAAGCGTTCCTACTAGGGATCCGACATGAAGTTTCATTATACTAGGTTTAAACCTTGGTATTTGTTCTAGACTGTGTACCCGAGCGGACAACTCGAGTCGAGGAAGGGGCTATGTACCGGGGACCCGCGAGATCGTCCGGCTTTGTAACTTGTCCGACCTCTTTCTTATTTCAGGTATTGACACTAACAGAATAGGGAGTCTCGACCAGCGAGCTTCTCCCCGGAGGTAAGAAAAGAAGGGTTTCGGCACAGTTTATATACAGTTCAGATAATATCAAAAGCGGTAAAAGACAACATTTAGCACTTTTATGCAAAACATGTAATAAAGATCAGATAATAAAGCCAAATATAACAATTATTCTAAGCTCGAATTCTTGGACCCTGAACCAGTGGTTCTGGGTCAAAATTCCCCAGCGGAGTCGCCAGAGCTGTCACACCTCCTTTTTGCGCGCCCGGCCCCGAAGGGTTAAATGCGCAAGGGAGTTTTTCCAATTTAAGTGACAATATTCGAAATGGGATTATTTATTTAATTCAGAGTCGCCACTTGGGAAAGGTTTGGCTTTTGGTGTCCCAAGTCACCGGTTTATCTTGAATCCCAAATCGAGGAATTTTTAGACTTTTCCAAATGAAGTCTGCGAACCAGAAATTCTAAGTAAGGAATTCTGTTGACCCGAGGGAAGGTGTTAGGCACCCTCGAATCCCGTGGTTCTAGCACGGTCGCTTAAATTGTTATAATGGCTAAATATCTGATTCAAGTACATGTTATGACTATATGTGCTTTTATTAAGTTTAGAACCGCTTTTATCATTATCATTTATTTTTATAGAATTGCAACGTCGTGAAAATGCATCTCGAACCACGTCACAATCAATGCACCCGTAGTTGTTAACACATTTCGACTTCGTTGAGATTTGAATTTGGGTCACATCAATGTGCACCCGAATTTAAGAATATAATTTACTTAAACCGTGCCTGAAGAGTCTAGCGCGTTATTATTTAGTGGAGGACCGTGAGATTCGCTAAACGGCCTAGCCTGAATTCTAAAATATTTATTATGGTTATTTATCGAGGGCCCCGCAATTTGCATTTTTGATTTGGCGAGGCTCGTCTCTTTATTTTAGAAAGGTATCCTACAGTGACGACATTTCTGCTATGTGTGTCTCTAAAAGAAAGATGATACCGAACTTACTTATTTGAACAAATACAGACTGAATCTTTATTATGTTTGCCGAACCTAAGTTTGTTTGATTACCCGATTGAATATTTATGAGGTGAGAGTCACCTCATGCTTTGTCTTCATCGAATGAACGCGCTTATTAATTTGCTAAGTGAGATTGCAAGCAAACTAACAACATATACTGAGTTATATTTAACGATCTCTAAGTTCTGTTTTTTAACTCTAACCTATTTGAAATTGATAAACGAAATTGGCTGTTTTATTAGGAAAATTACGACTAATTGACCTCAAAACGACTACTAGCTTCCCTCAACATTCATCACATTATTTCGAAACAAGGAATCTATACCGAGACCCGACATCGAACTTATATTGGAGCACATAATCTGACAGGAAAGCTGGCCTTCATAGCCAAACTCTTAATGCGACCGCATGAGAATTTGTTTGGGATACATTTATCCCGGACCTAGTACCACAGATTTGTCAATTCAGTGGTCTAGGAAAAATACATACAAGTGCTTACCATGACTCTATGTTATAGAGTCATAACTAAACCAAATAAGTGTTATACTGAACTGAATGTATACTAAATCAAACATGCTGTCTATGTCATACTGTCATTACTGTTGAGCCATGCTATCTAACAAGTTCATCTTAAACAGAATGTATGCTAGTTTATACAGAATATTTGCAGTTTGCAGTAAAAATACAGGCCCAACTAACATTCGAACTATCTTTTTACACCAATGCTATAACATAAACTGATGTTCATTTCTTTATTTTTGCTTCAACTTCAAACTTTCAACAATACATGGTTCAAAGGTTGTGTACCTGGGAATATTTGCAATTGAAGAAGAGGGCAATCAGTAGAGTAACAATGAACAAATGCAGCAGCAGTAACAGCACTAACAGTAGCAGCAGGGCAGTATAGCAATAGCAACAAGAAACAGTAGAGTAGCAACCACAACTCACAAAACAATTGGAGTGAGATCAACCCCAACTAAACCAAACTTTCGAGTAGAACAAACAACAAACAAGCAGACTCAGTTGTGAGAAATCAATGTTGCACAGAACAGGTCCAGATTTAGTGAAGTCAGAAACAAAAGGAAAGGAAGCAACTTCTGGTTTTGTCTGTCTGAGTTATCAGACAAAAATTCTTTTCCAGTTTTCTGTTTCCAAAAAATTTGAACTCTCAGATATTCCCTCTTAGTATCTCTCCCTATCTCTGTGTGCTCTGTCTGTGTGTCTCTATCAGTGTGTATTCCAGCTCTCTCTTTCAAAGAATTCCTCACAGTCTATCTATTTTTTCTTTTTCCCCTCTAATCCTCTCTATATCCTCTGATTTTCCCCCCCTATATCTCTCAATGTGCCCCTCTTATAAGCCCCAACACCACCCCTTTTAACAGCCTGTTTTAGAATATCATCGTACCCTCCCATGTGCCTTCCATTTTTCAGTTCCACTTTAGCTAATTAGGTATTAAAACCCCATCCTTCCCTGGCAGATTTAACTTTTCCATTTTATTAACTAAAAGCAAGTATGGGCAGTAGAATATGTCTGACAGCATATGCTATCAAACCATTTTAAAATTAAAAGCCCTTTTATGCAGGAAAACAGGCTGTGCACAAAACACATGAGGTGCACCAATACACATGCTGCGCACAAGTGCACATGCCCTCTGATTCAGAATTTAAGCACTACTGATCCAATTCAACAGCTATAAGTAAACAAAACTGGTTCTTAATTGATTCAACAAATGTTCAACAGAAGCAAATCGATTTACTTTGCTCAGACAGTTGAAACTAATTGACGACACATGTCGACTCGACTATATTAGCATTAACATACACAATCGTAGCCAAAAATCAGACATTCAAAAGTATAGGACACATGACTCGACTTATACTGATTAAACAGAATTATACTTCGAGGAATCAGTTAGTCAGTACAAATTTGGAATACAACCAATACACAGGCCTTATCAGAATAGGAGGGGGGATTCAGACAAACACAGAGGTTCAAGTAAAGTGGACAAACAAAAGTCGATAAAATTTAAAACAAATATGAATAGACTCTTAAAACAAATCACACGAACTAAAACAAATAAAGGAAAGAAAGCAGACTCACCTTAAACTTGAAAAGTTAAAAGTTTGAACCCGGATTTGGACAGACCTCTCTTAAGGCTGAATGGACTTTAATTGAAGTGTTTCTCATATGAGAAACACTTCAATTAAGGTCCATTAGACCTTAATCTCTTAGGCTCGGCCAGACATGGGCCAGTGATGAAGAGCTACAAAGTTCCAAAACTCAGATCCGGGATTCATGTTTCCCTGGTCAGATTCGGACCAAACCAAGTATGGTTTGGTCACGAGGAGGGTCTGGGGAGTGTCTGGTGTGAAGCTGGGGTTGGTTGGTGTAAACCGAGTTTTGACTCGAATCTTCAAATGAAGATTCGAGGACCTAGGGGATGATTCGAACTACATGGTTAACAGATCCATGTTCAGGATGGCAATGGGGTTCTAGGGTGTTAAGGGGAAGGTCACCGGCGTTCATGCCGCCGGTTTTCATGGTGGGGGATACAGGGGCGGCTCTAGGGTTTGATGAGGATGAGGTTGAAGACGGAGGCTGGGGTGTCGGATGGGGGGGGCAGGGTAAGGATCTGGGCTTATATAGTTAGTGGGTGGATTGATCTCAACCGTTAGATCAATCTAGATCTACGGTTTGGATCTGATGGTCTTAAGTGAAACGGTGTCGTTTCAAGTGTTGAGGGTTGGGGTCGGTCCGGGTTTGAACGGGTCGGGTTCCTCAGTGGGTTGTGGGGAAGTGATCTTGGCCGTTGATCAATCTGAGATCAACGGCCCAGATCACACTGGACTAAAACGTCGTCGTTTGGACGTCCTGGGCATCAGGTGGCCTGGACCGGGCAGGCCTGGGTCTTGGGCTGTTTGTTTGGGCCAATTTTGTTAAAATTGGCCCAAGTCCGGAAGGGAAGGGGTCCTTTCTTTATTTTTTTTTATTTCTTTTTTCTTATTTATTTTAAAACAAAACTAAGCCAAAAAATCAAATTAAAATTAAATACACACTCAATACAATTATTTGCACACACACTAAAATATTTCAAAACAGGTAAAGTCAAACAAAATAAAATCACGGACGAAGATGCCTATTCATGATTTTCTATTTAACGACCGGATTACGGTTCGAATTATGCAGGACACATATATTTTTTTGAATTTTGTTTTAATAAAGTAAATAAATAAAAATGGGCCGAAGTCACAAATAAATCAACAATGCGCCGCACAGAAATCCAAAAATTGTACAGCAGGGCCAATTATTATTTTTTATTTCTTTTTGGAGCGATTGTCGTGCGAAACAAAAATCACGTGCTCACAGGATCCAGTTTGAATACAATTCTCATATGAGACTGAAATTTGTTGTCACAACCTAAATCTCACCATGACTTTGATTACACTTAATTCAACCTGCTAAGCGAGCTAACATACAACAAGTAATCATAACGAGACTACATAAGAGATGACCAACTGTCGTAATATAGATAAATGTAGGGATAAGTCTGAAATCAACATAAAAGTGCAAAAATACCGCACCAACCCCCAAGAACTGGTAGTATAAGTCATGAGCCACTAAATAAAATACGACATAGTATCCAATACAAAATACTATCGGGGATAAGAAACAACAGATGAGATAAAGAGGAACTTCATGAGCTGCAAATCCAAGCACAATAACTTACTAGGAAGTTTTCAAACACGCTCTTAAGCTCCATCCTAAACACTGCTAGAACCAATACCAGAATCTGCATAAAAATATATAAAGGTATAGCGTGAGTATAAAAGATAACGTATACTCAGTAAGTATCAAGATTAACCTCGATAAATTAGTGGCGAGATTTGACAAAAATGATACTCACTTTCCATAAACTAAGCAGTTAATAATCATAAGCTACACATAAATATAATAAAAACAACATACATATATATGAAGGTGCACAATTAAAGAGAATAATAACTAGCTTGTTTTTAGGTAAAATAATCAGAGCATAATTAATGCATTGTATCCGCATATAGAGATGATATGAAACAAATAGTATTTATACGAATGCTTCTACATGAGTCTCAAATGTTTATTCATGATAAACACTCAATCTTTACATTAACTAATACCCTTTAAGTACTTAACAAATCTGCACACACATGACCCAAGGTGATCACGTGACTTCGAAGGGATAGATTCAAATCCATGCGCCATATCAGATATCAATATCTCACTAATTAGTCTTTAATCAGCATGAAATATTGCATCGTGTTATAATCAGCTCAATTACACAAAATGTTCCATCATGTCAAAACCCCAATCCATATAAAGGAATCATATACAGGGGCGTATTCATATGTACAGGAGATAAGTATAAGTAATGCATATGTACAAGAGAGATAAATATGTAAAGATGTATGTAAGTGCATAAAGTATGAATACGACTATCACACTTAATATAACATACAAATTTATCCCATCATGCCTAAATAAGGAATTAAAATTTTAGACATGATTTTTATCATGAATAAGAATGCTCAAGTAGTCATAAAAATAATTAATACATGTTACAAGTAGAATAAATATCAAAATAAGTTATAAAGAATCCTAAATTCTATCCCAACATGATATAACTGCAGTAACCACATATATGCTGGTCACCTTGCATATAATCCATCCCCCCTCCCACCCCACCCAAAATATAGCATATAGCATGTAAATCTATTTTAGAAAGAATTTCTCTCAAATCAGGATATTTACATTCCTCGAAGCAGGCTTTAACCATTCAAAATTCTTTTTCCTTTATCTTTAGCCTCCAAACGTCCATAATCTAGCCAAAGAGTACCTAAGAAAGTCAAACAAAGCTAATCAATTCTAAATGATAAAGTTTCGATCTTTAACAATCTCAAAATTCAAAAAAATATCAATCTGATTCCACGCGGTCCAAACTCGAAAGCACGATCAAATCTTGGTGAACCATAACCTCCCGAGTCCCAATATATAGTTTATTTCCAATTTCGGCCCCAAATCGGGTTTAAAATCACAAAATATGTTCTCTTAAGTTTTAAATAAAAACTCTAGTTTCCACTCTTTAATTCCTTATTCTAGATGCAAAAATTACTAGGTATTCAAGATCTATGATTAAATCCAAGTTTGATTTACTTACTCTCAATGTTTGTATGAAAATATCCTCCAAAATTACCTTAGTCCATTGTCCAAAACTTAAAACTGAAGAAATGAGTACAATCCCAAAATTTTGGACATTTAATACTCCTGGGCTAAATTTGCTCTTCGCAATTGCAAAGGCCCCCATCGCATCCCTGATGAACAAATATCCCCCTGCCCAATTTTTTCTTGGCAATTGCGAGCCCTACCTTCGCAATCGCGATGCACTACTATGCATTAGAAAATCTATAGATGCATTTTGCTCTAAAATACTCCAAAACCACCCCGAAACTCACACGAGCTCCCCTAAGACCCCCATAAACCATCTCGACTAGTGAATATATCCTATACAAACCTGTCTAAGGGCTTAAAACATGTATAGAAATATCATAACTAGGAATAAAGGTCCAAACTTGAACTCTCTTAAGTTTTTCAAGTTTTAACTTTCACAATCTCTAGGCAAGCACTCTTTGTGGCATCTAAATTGAGGTGCTTCTCAAATAACTACTGATTTACTCGCTTTCATCGAATATTGTCCTACAACTTCCATGACTCTTTACTCATAAATCTATCCTTCCATCCTCTCGTTCATTGGGTGACATAACACCCTCAGGTGGTGGAATGATTGTCTCATCATCAGATGAGTCAGACTTAGACTCCGACACAATAACTTGTGCGGACTTCCCCTTTCCATGTACCTTAACTATTTTCTACTTCTTTGATGGAGGTAGCCTTGAATCTCCCTCCTTAGTTTAAACTGGGACCTCACTTGGCCTATTTGGCTGTGTGGTCGTGCCCTCTCCTGTATTTTTATGGGTGGATTAATGCTTTGTTTGTTGTCCTTAGTGTCCACCTCAAGAGTCTTACTCTCATTTGTGTCATGACTTCTTTTTGTTCTTTCTCTTTTACTGTTATTTTTTATGCATCTTTATCAATCGGTGGCTTCTTGGGTAGAGGCTTTCTATCTTCTCCCTCATGATTACTGTTACGCAATGCCTTCCTGATATTCCTTGAAAGGGAAACGTAAGGCTAAGCAACCGATGTCAGTGCGGTTGTTGTCCGCCAATGAGGTCCCCTCCGCACGCTAGACTAGATTATCAGTGCCGTGCAGGAAAACCAATATCACGAGCAATTGCAGAAGCTGAGAGAGAATTGAGTTTTGAATGATGATGATGATTTTATTGATGAATGAAAGCTGATTACAAAAGATGCAGTGTCGAGGGGGAGAGACACCAGTACAGAAAATTGATTGCTTAAAAATATTTGATTGCTTGATCCCCCCTATAATGCTTAAAAAAATAAACCAAAGTTACATGACTTGCCCTAATAAAGCTGTAGAAGCACACTAAATGAAAATAATGTAAACTAGCCTATAATTAAAATGAAAAGGACTTAGTTTATTACAATGTAGAAACAAGTCCGATGGCAGCAACTTTGTCTTGCGGGTCAGGGTCTGCGCGTACGGTGTTGTTGGCGCATGCGACACTTGTTGTGTTTGCCTGAGGTCGGGCGCTGGTGCTTGGCATCAGGGTTTGTGCGTGAGGCGCTGTTGGAATGGGCCTGCAGCTGGGTGCTGGCGAGGCATCAGGATCTACGCGTGCGACATTGTCAGTGCGCGCGGTGCTGTTGTCATTGGCCAGCCGCTAGGTGCTGGCGAAAGGCATCAGTGGGGCGACAGAGGTGCATGCGCGCTTGTCACTTGGCGCAGCCAAGACCACGGGGCCGACCATGGCGCTAGGCATTGTGAGGCTTGCTAGGCCGCTATGGGGCACTGCCAAGGGGTCATGGGGCGTGTCTGGAAAGTAGCCCATGAAATTCTCCCCCACCTGAGTTGGCGCCGTCCTCGGAGCCTTATGATTATGATGATGATGATGATGATTGTTCTGGTGGTTGATGGTTGGGAGGTCTGCTCCCCTCTGTTCTTTGAGCTTGTTGTTGTAGCGATGCAATGATTTCATGCGGCTGACATGGAAGACTGGATGGATCTTCCACCAGGATGGAGTTTTCACCTGGTATGTGGACTTCCTAATGCGTTTTTCAATAGGCAGGGGCCCGATGTATTTTTGCTGCAGGCGAGTGTCATGGGTCCTCTCTGCAAACAAGTATCGCTTTGGGATGCATAGCATTACTTTGTCCCCTGCTTGATGTTGGGCAAAGCAAAGATTTTGTTCGGTAAACCTTTTTCCCCACTCTTGGGCTTTGATGAGATAGCTTCGCACTATCCCCATGTTGCGCTCCCATTCGCTCGAGAAGTTGGCAACTCGAGGAGATTTCGGCATGGTTGATGCATTCAACGTTTGCGGGAGAAGCGGTTGCTGTACGGTAACAATATCAAATGGGTTTTTGTTTGTATGATGGCTCTTTTGAGAATTAAAACACAGTTGAGCAGCATCCAAGAGCTTCACCCAATGCTTCTATGATCCGGTTGCAAAGTTGCGGAGATATTCCTCCAGCATGTCATCAAACCGGTCTGTCTGGCCATCCAATGGTAGATGGACGTCTGAATAGTGACTCAATGTTGACCCAAAGCACCTGAAGAGATGGGTCCAAAAGTTGCTAGTGAAGCGTGAGTTGCGCCTACTAACAATGTTTTTGGGCAGGCCCCAATGTTTGACAATGTGCGAGAAGAAGAGTCAAGCTGTATCTTCTGATGAGATGTTTTTCGAGGCTGCTACAAAGGTTGCATAGTTTGAAAACTGATCTATGACAACCAGGATGGATGCAAGATTACCAACTTAGGGCAATCCCGTGATGAATTTGAGGGAAACACTTTCCCATGGTCTCTGCGGGACATGTAATGGCTGCAAGGGTTCCGTCTGTGATGAGTGATCCGACTTGTCCTTGTGGCATGACTGACAAGTCTTCACTCGCTGAGAAGCGTCACCAGTCTTTTGAGGGCGATGACCTGATGGCTGATTGTTGTTGCGAAGGGTAGCCGGAACCAGGGGTTCATGTCTGTTGACTACCTTCTCCAACTGCATGGCCGAGATATTTCTAGCAGCCATCTTTATGGGAAAACATGGTATGGTGCAGGGCTTGGCCCCGTTTTCTCCCAACATCAGGAGTATGTGGCATATGGTACTGGTATGGTGTTGGTCTGCCTCATGAACTCCAACCCCACTATCATGTCGAAGTCATCTATGATTGCGATGCGTAGGTCGATGCTTCCTTTGTATGGGCCAAGTTTCACTGGGACATTTGTAGCTGTTCCACCCAATGTCTAGGGTGGCGAGTTGATAGCCTTGACTTGGCCCTTGCTCTTTTGCACAACTAGACCGAGACGCTCTACCTGAGTTGAAGACAAGTAGTTGTGGGTAGCACCCGTGTCTATCAATGCGTGGATGGGCTTGCCATTTACTTTCAATTCGATGAACATTAGGGTCCTCGCTTGCTTAGGAGGCCCCTCGTCCATCTTTTCCTTCCCTTTCTTGGTGATTGGGCCTGAGCTTTTCTTAAGAGGACATGCACTGGTCCCCACTAAGGCATGTGGGATAGAGCCACCAATTGCATTGAAGGCGCCTACCTAGTCTGATTATGATGTGTCTAATGCATCTGACTCATCCTCGGCATTTTGATGAACATTGATCTTTATGTTTGGGCATTCATTGTTCCAATGTGCCCCGCCGCAATGACGACATTCTGAAGGAGGCTTTCTCCCCTGATTGTTGTTGATGGATGCAACACTATTGCTGCTGGAGGGAAGAGTTTTAGTTTTGGATGCACTCCGATCTCCCCCACTTTTGCTTGGGCCACCATTGCTGGGATGGTTCCTGTTGAATCCCTCTCGGACATGCGGCTGGGTCCTATCATTCTGAGTTCCCAAGTAATAATCTCCAAGGCATTCTGCAACTTGAATGGCCTTGGCCAGGGTGTCTACCCGTTGTCTCCGTAGTTCCATACGAGCATGAGGTTTCAAACCTTCTATGAATGCGAAGAGCTTGTCTTTGTCCCCCATGTCGTGTATGTTTAGCATGAGTGCGGAGAATTCGCGCACGTACTCCCGCACTGACCTGGTGTGGCGGAGCTCACGTAGCTTTTTCTTTGTATTGTATTCCACATTTTCGGGGAAAATCTGCAGGCGGATGGCTTCCTTTAATTCATCCCATGTCTGGAGAGTATATTCACCGGCCTTGATGGCTTCGTATTTGACCTACCACCAAAGTTTGACATCACCCTGAAGATACATGGCAGCAGTTGCTACCTTTTTGGATTCTTCCAAATGGCCCACGGCATCAAAGTATTGTTCGATGTCGAAGATGAAGTTTTCCACTTCTTTAGCATCCCGGGATCCTTCGTATGGCTTTGGCTCCGGTATCTTAAGTTTTTGTGGAATGGGGGTGAGGTTTGCTGCACCCCTGATGTGGTTGTCGCCTCCTCGAATAGGCTCTGTAGGGAAGCATTGACAACATTGAACTGGCCTGTCAAGTTGTCTATGGTTTGATGCATGGCAGTTAGTCTGTCTGCTTCTTGTTCCCGATGGGCTAAATCGTCGGCACGCTCCTATTGGAGGTCCTCAAATTTGCCATGAATATTGGCAGTTTCGATGGCGGCCATTTGTCAGTCATCCTCAGAGTCACGACTGATGTTTGCAATGTCATTTTTCGCCTGCCGCATCCGACGATCCAGGTCGTCCAACCTTTGCACTAGATTGTTGTTTTGATCAGGCACTGTATCCACGATGGGTCGTAATCGGTCAACCGTCTCTTCTAGGGATGCTAGGCTCTCCCCATGATCCACCATAGTCAGAAATGGTGATGAGGGAAAATGTGTTCATTCGTCCGATGTCGAGCCTAGGCTCTGATACCAACTGTTACGCAACGCCTTCCTGATGTTCCTTGGAAGTGCAACGTAAGGCTAAGCAACCGATGTCAGTGCGGTTGCTGTCCGCCAATGAGGTCCCCTCCGCACTCTAGACTAGATTGTCAGTGCCGTGCGGGAAAACCAATGTCATGAGCAATTGCGGAATCTGAGAGAGAATTGAGTTTTGAATGATGATGATGATTTTATTGATGAATGAAAGCTGATTACAAAAGATGCAGTGTCGAGGGGGAGAGACACCGGTACAGAAAATTGATTGCTTGAAAATGTTTGATTGCTTGATCCCCCTTAATAATGCTTAAAAAAAATAAACCAAAGTTACATGACTTGCCCTAATAAAGCTGTAGAAGCATACTGAATGAAAATAATGTAAACTAGCCTATAATTACAATGAAAAGGACTTAGTTTATTACAATGTAGAAACAAGTCCGATGGCAGCAACTTTGTCTTGCGGGTCAGGTCTGCGCGCGCGACACTTGTTGTGTTTGCCTGAGGCTGGGCACTGGTGCTTGGCATCAGGGTCTGTGTGCGAGGCGCTACTGGAATGGGCCTGCAGCTGGGCGCTGGCGAGGCATCAAGATCTGTGCGCGCGACATTGTCAGTGCGTGTGGCGCTGTTGTCATTGGCCAGCCGCTGGGCGCTGGCGAGAGGCATCGGTGGGGCGACAAAGGTGCATGCGCGCTTGTCACTTGGCGCAACCAAGACCACTGAGCCGACAATGGCGCTAGGCATTGTGAGACTTGCTAGGACGCCATGGGTCATGGCCAAGGGGTCATGGGGCGTGTCTGGAAAGCAGCCTATGACATTACGCGTTGGTTTCTTTATTACATCCATAGTACCTGCAAAAACCAAGTAGCAAAGTTAGTTCACTTCCAATATACATGTTGTAGTAATGCATGACGCACCCCACACTTAGCTCTTGAGCGTAAGTATGCAGTAAGGTATAACTGAACACTACAACATATAGTAAGCACCCAACAACTAACATACCAATTCAAAACAATTCGATTCAATTTGGGCTTAGGCGGCACTTAAGTTGTGGCGAAGTTGTCCACATGCTAATATTCACTGAAAATAAGCACAAATTAAGTTCAAAAACTCCCAATCGGCCACCTCACACATAAAAGATTTCTTTTAATTTTCTCTAGATCGAGTTGCACACATAGACTTCACACAACTCATTGAAAAGTTTGGTCGGGTCAATTTATTGAGCACCTAGTTTGCTCAATTTACCTTGCAAGATTTAATCTTTTAGGTACATGAATTACCCTCCCAAATTAGTGAGATATGGGAATTATAATTTTTCATATCACCAAGTTTATCAATCAAGCAGACATAAGCACCATTATTCCTGAATTTCCCAAAACCTTAATCTAACTAATCTAAGAACCTATGGTAACAAATATATAATGAAAACTGTATTGGGAAAAATTGAGTTTACATATTAAAGTGAATGGAAGATGATGTGTCATGACACGTAGACTGGTCAAAGATTTATGATTGCAAAGAGGCACGAGTTGCAACAGATACGAGCAGAGGCATAAGAGGTGGCACGAGCGGATACTCAAAAGATTCAACGCTCGTACCTATTTAAGTCCAAGAATCAAGAAGAATGAATCTGACAGCACAAGAGAGTAGAGATACAGTATTTAATGAGCATTAAATACTAAAAAAGTTAGATAATCTGTATTAAAATACAATGGTTATGTAACGTAGCATTTAATGTCTTTAATTGTCTATAATGACCTTATTATGACAAAGGCAAAACGCATATTTCCAAGATAGCTATAAAAGGGAAAGAATGAGTCAATTGTAAAGACACGAAATACTATCTGAATACTTTGGTTTACTGGTTTCTTCTGATTATCTTATTGTTGGCAAAATCACTTTCTCTTATACATTTTTTGATTATCAGTAACCCGAGTTCTTCTAAATTAAAGCTTTGACCGAAATTCCACTTTTTGGTTAAACAAACTGGTTCAATTGCCGAGAATCTGATAATCTATTCTTTCTTAGCCTAACCTTTTTTGTTGCATCAACTATGTCAAACATCCTCCAGGATGACCACATCCTAATCCCTTCTCCAGGAGAATCCACAGGATGACCACATCCTAATCCCTTCTCCACAAAGCTCCCCTCGACGATCTCGAGAGGGCATTCCTGATTGATCTCATGCAAATGGAAATGCGCAATTTGAAAATGTTGAAGCTATTAATGAAGCTTTGAAAAAGCTAATCGCTCAACAAGTCAACAAAGCTCTTGAGGCTTTTGTTAATCAATTACCTGCCGCACCACCCACACCTACTCCAAATAACAACACTTTGGAGAACCCTCATTCTGGGCTTGCTAGTTCAGGCAGTTGTGCAACCCCCACTGAGTCACGAGAAGGAGAACTAGGTAACTTAGTTAATTCTGAATTACAAAATTTATTACTAACATTGCAGAAATAGCTCAAGGAGCAAAGTGACCGCATAGAGCAAATTCCTGGGGTGCCGCCCGTAATTAAAGGGATAGATATGGATAAATATTCACAACAACCCTGGAAGCCAAGTGCTGCTCCTCTCCCAATTCCAAAGAAATTCAAAATGCCCGATATCCCAAAATATGATAGAACAACTGATCCACGAGACCACGTGACTGCACTCACAACAGGCGTAAAAGGCAACGACTTGACCAAACAGGAAATTGAATCAGTATTGGTCAAAAAATTTGGTGAAACACTCACTAAGGGAGCATTAACATGGTATTCTCTTTTACCCGAAAATTCTATAAATTCTTTTGCTGAGCTTGCAGATTCTTTCATCAAAGCATACTCGGGGGCTCAAAAAGTCGAAAAAGAATGGAAGATATTTTCAAAATCAAGCAAGGGGACTCAAAATTGCTTAGAGAGTTCGTGGACAGGTTCCAACGTGAAAGAATGACGTTACCACGTGTACCTGACAATTGGGCAGCTATAGCCTACTCAAATAATTTGAATAAAAAAAGCTCTGAAGCCACGAGACTACTCAAGGAAAGTCTTCGTAAATTCCCAGCAACAACATAGAATGACGTTTATAATAGGTACAACACGAAGCTAAGGATAGAAGAGGATATTATCTCACGATCTCAAAAAAAAGAAAAGGTGAGTTCAAGACAGGCGGAAATCGAAAAAAGGTCTGGTAAAAACAAGTACAAACCATATATGGGTCCAGTAGGAAAAGATTCACGGTCAAAACAGGACAATCCGAGGTACAATCATAGGTCGAGGAATAGAGAGTTGGGCTCGTTATCAAGATTTGGGAAAGATCGAAACGAGCAAGAGTAACAGGATGATGATAGAAACTTGAAAGCAAGGTTTGGCGGTTATAATTTTAATGTAAGAACTTCCGAGCTTGTAGCTGTTTTAAGAAGCATGAGTGATAAGGTACGGTGGCCAAAAGAAATGAGATCGAACCCAAACAGGCGCAACCCTGATCACTGGTGCGAATTTCATAATGATCACAGGCATAAAATGACAGACTGTAGGTTGCTGCAAGGTGAAGTTGATCATCTATTAAAGCAAGGGTATCTCACTGAATTATTCAGTGAGAGAGGTAAGCAAGCATATATGAAGAATAGGCAAGAGCCCCCAAAACCACCTTCTCCTAAAAGGACCGTTAATGTGATAAGTGGAGGTGAAGACATCAATGGTGTGATGTACACAGCAGTCAATAAAGTCTCCAAAGTTACAATTACCCACGGGAAAGCGGGTGGAGCATGTCTTAGAGGAAGAAAGCATTACGTTTGATGATGCAGATGCGGATGACGTATTATCCCCACATAACGATGCACTGGTAATATCTTTACTTGTATATGATACTAATGTGAAACGAGTTTTTATTGATCCAGGTAGTTCCGTGAACATTATTTTGCTAAGAGTACTATGTGAGATGCAAGCCGAAGATAAATTAATACCAAAGGCACATACTCTGTCTGGATTTGACAATTCCACCGTAGTGACTAAAGGGGAGGTAATACTTACAACATTCGCAGAAGACTTTGTCAAGGATACACAATTTCAGGTGGTAGACATGGAGATGGCTTACAATATGATCCTTGGGAGACCATGGATCCACAAGATGGATGTCGTTCCGCCAACCTTGCATTAAGTTATTAAATTTCCATCACCATGGGGAATATGTCAAATTCGTGGGGACCAACATACATCCAGGAACATCAACTCTGTAGCGGATTCAAGTACGAGAAATGAAGAAAAATAGCAATCACAGAATCTAGTTGAGGGTACCACAACACAAACCTCAACTGAACAAGGGCGAACAGATGTGGACTCAAGGCCAGATACCATTCAAGAACCAGAGGAAAACGAAAATATCAAGACAACAATTGAAGAACTAGAGGCTGTGGTGTTATTTGCATAATGGCCTGATAGAAAAGTCTACGTAAGGGCCAATCTAAGCCAGGACATGAAAGGTAAGTTGATTGAATTTTTGAAAACTAACGTGGATTGTTTTGCTTGGTCCCACTCTGATATGACAGGAATACCACCGGAGGTAATGACTCACAAATTAAATGAAGACCCATCGCATCCTCTTGTCAAACAAAAGAAGAGAAAGCAAGGAACTTTCAAAAACCAGGTGATTCAAGATGAGGTTCAAAAATTACTAAAGATTGGATCTATTCGTGAGGTAAAGTATCCTAATTGGTTAGCCAATACTGTTGTGGTACCGAAGAAGAATGGTAAGTGGCGAGTTTGTGTAGATTACACAGACCTTAACAAAACCTGTCCTAAAGATTCTTTTCTACTACCACATATAGATCAACTAATTGATGCTACTGTAGGACATGAATTATTAAGTTTTTTAGATGCGTATTCAGGATACAATCAGATCAAAATGGATCTGATAGATGAAGAAAAAACTTCCTTCATAACTGACAGAGGGACTTACTGTTATAAAGTAATGCCTTTTGGTCTCAAAAATGTTGGTGCAACATATCAAAGACTAGTGACTAAAATGTTTCAAGAACATTTGGGGAAAACTATAGAAGTCTATATAGATGACATGCTCGTCAAAACTCAACATTCAGGGGATCATATATCACACTTGTCTGATGCATTTCAGATTTTGCGAAAATTTAATATGAAATTAAATCCTGAGAAGTGTGCATTCAGTGTTGCATCAAGTAAGTTTTTAGGTTTTCTTGCCTCTAACCGTGATATTGAAGTGAATCCCATACAGATTAAGGCCATTGAAGAAATCCCTGACATACTTACAAGTAAAAAAGAAGTGCAGAAGTTGATAGGAAGAATTACAGCCTTGGGAAGATTCATTTCTAAATCATCAGAAAAGTGCTTTAAATTCTTTTCAGCTCTTAAAAAGCAAGATCATTTCGAATGGAATGAGGAATGTCAACAGGCTCTCAAAAATTTGAAGACATATTTATCAAATCCGCCACTGCTCGCATAACCAAAGGTTGGGGAAAGACTGCTCATCTATCTGGCCGTCTCAGAAGTAGCGATAAGTGCTGTTTTAGTCCGAGAGGACCAAGGTAAATAATCTCTGATCTATCATGTCAGCAAATCTTTATTAGATGCGGAGACGCGGTATCCTTAATTAGAAAAGCTTACACTTGCATTAATCATGGCATCTAGAAAATTAAGGCCTTATTTTCAATGTCATCTTATTGCTGTAGTAACTGCTTATCCATTACGCAATATATTACACAAGCATGAGTTGTCAGGTAGGTTAGCCAAGTGGGCTATAGAATTAAGTGAATATGATATCATATACCAACCTAGAACTGCTATAACATCTCAAGTGTTAGCTGATTTCGTGGTTGATTTTAGCCAAGGGATGCAATTAGAAGCAGAAAAAGAATTGCAGGTGCTCAACAGAGCTAACCCAGGAATTTGGACCTTATTTGCTGATGGTTCATCTAACATAAAGGGTGCAGGCTTAGGGATAACTTTGGTACCACCTACGGGTGAAACCATTCGACAAGCCATTAAATGTCATTCTATAACTAACAATGAGGCAGAGTATGAGACAATAATTGCAGGTTTAGAACTGGCATGAGAACTTGGCATTAATCAGATTGTAATCAAGAGCGATTCATAGCTCATGGTTAACCAAATGCTGGGGACTTATACCGCCAGGGAAGCACGAATACAACAGTATTTAGAGAAGGTACGGGATCTAATCAGGCAATTCCAAACCTGGAAGGTTACGCTAATACCAAGAGATAAAAATGTTGAGGCGGATGCCTTAACTAATCTCGCATCTGCAGCAGACGTGACAAGCAATGAAAATGCTTCTGTAATACATTTGTTTCATTCAGTGCTCGATCCAGATAAAAATGAGGTAAATTTTAATAACTTAACCTGGGATTGGAGGAACGAGATTGTTGCCTTTTTGCAGAATGGTATCGTTCCTGAAGACAAGAGGAAAGCTCACGCGCTTCGAAAAAGGCTGCTCGATATTGCTTAAAGCAAGACAATCTTTATCGAAAAATGTTCGGTGGTCCCTTAGCAAGATGCCTCGGACCTTCTCAAACAGAATACGTGATGAGAGAAATACACGAGGGGCATTGTGGGAATCACGCAGGAGGAAGATCACTGGTAAGAACCCTAATCAGGGCAGGTTATTATTGGCCCAAAATGGAAGAAGAAGCGGAAAGTTTCGTGGCTAAATGTGATAAATGCCAAAGGTACGGTAATAATATGCATAGACCTGCAGAGTTGCTACATCCGGTCACTGCACCATGGCCGTTTATGAAATAGGGGATGGATATCGTGGGTCCACTACCACAAGCAAAAGGACAGGTAAAATTTTTTGCTCGTACTCACTGACTATTTTACTAAATGGGTGGAAGCAGGAGCATTCAAACAGGTGCGTGAAAAAGAAATTAAAGATTTCATTTAGCGGAATATCATATGCCAATTTGGTGTATCAAAGGAAATCATATATGACAATGGCCCTCAATTTATAGGCACACAAATCACAGAGTTCTTTCAAAGTTGGCAGATCAAAAGAATTACACCCACACCTTATCATCCGGTGGGTAATGGGCAAGCTGAGTCAACAAACAAAATCATTATCAATAATTTAAGGAAACATTTAGAGGAGTCCAAAGGTAATTGGATGGAAGTGTTACCTGGTGTTTTATGGGCATATGGCATAACAACAAAAACAAGTACTTGAGAAGCACCATTTTCATTGGTTTACGGAGCTGAAGCTTTAATTTCAGTTGAGATAGGAGAGCCAAGTACAAGATTTACACAAGCGTCAGAAGAGTATAATAACGAAGAAATGCACATAAATCTTGATCTACTTGAAGGAAAAAGGGAAGTTGCACTGATAAGAATGGTAGCACAAAAGCAGGTCATAGAACGATACTACAACCGAAAGCACGCCTAAGATTCTTCAAAATTGGGGACTTCGTGCTCAAAAAGGTTTCTCAATCTATGAAGGCAGCTAATGTAGGGAAATTAAGTCCAACATGGGAAGGACCCTATAGGATTCATGATATTGCAGGTAAAGGAGCATACGAGCTAGAAACAATGGATGGCAAGATACTACCTTCACACTGGAATGTTGTTCACCTGAAGAGATACTATTTCTAAGAAATACCCACGGTTAGGTATCTGTATTTTAAAATTTAATTTTTGAATTGTTAAATTTTACTAACGATTTTAGATGATAGGCAAAAAGCTAGCCCGTACTACATGATGAATCACGACCTGCAAGACACGTGGAATAAATTAAACTTCCCGGTCTAGGGTTGCAATTATTCTGATAGAAATTCAAACGGGCTAAGCAGTCTTCATCTATAATCGCACCTCCGAGTCCCGTATGTTTTTCCTTTTCAGGGAAAAGACCAAATGAGAGGAACAATCAAGTGCTCGAGGCTTCATACTTCAACACTCAAACACTTGAGGGACTATATAATATACACAGACATGTGTATAAAGAAGGAAAAGAAGATTGGGGAATAATCAAAGATCAAGCCTGAAAAGTTCACTCAATGAATGAGTCAAGTACAGAGTAAAGTCACGAGCTAAGCCTAAAGAAAGACCTTACCATAGTTAGGGTAAAGGCAATGTACTAAAATGGGTTATAAATAAAAACCCCGTGTTTATTTTTCTTTTTTAAATCTGTTATAAGAAAAGCAGTTACGAGAAAGTTATAGATGTAATTCAAATACATGTAAAGTGTTATTCAGTTCAAATAAAAACTTGTCAAATTTATTTCAAGAAACATGTGTATTCCTATTTCTTTTATCGTATATTAACACCGTTATGAAGTTGAGACATCCTCTTCATTAAGTGTCGAATATATAAGGACACTCTTTTATAAAATTCATGATTAATTTAAGTATTCATGAAGTTAACATAAGCATTTTTTGAAGAGTAAAATGCAAGTAATTCAGTAAGTCCTTAGAAATAAAGGCAAGAATAAATAAAACAGAAGTTCAAATAGTAACGAAAAACTTCTTAATATTAAAAAGCTTAGACTAAGTATGAACTTAGTCATAAACTGAAAATTGTTTATACATATTGCCCCATAAAAGGTCTGGAGACTTAAGTTTCCAAAACAAACCCTCAAATGAGACCAAGAGTTTTAACCATAATTTTTCAAAAAGAAAAAAAGAGACACAAAGGAATTCAAACAACTTAAACTTGTCACTAAGAAGATGAAGGAACTGAAGCAGGTACATTAACAGCAACGGGTTCAACTTGGCTTGAAGGAGTGGGGATACCCGTATCATCTTCAACATTTGTGGAAGCTTCGACCACGGGAGAAGGAAAATCTTGGTTCTGCTGAGTCTTCTCAATAGTTTCATTGATCTTAGATAACTCAGATTCCAAGTTAAAATTCTCTTGGCTAGCTTCAACAAGGGTATCACGGTGAGAATTCAAAAATGCCCAACTCACTTAAATGACAGACTTATCTTCAAGGATCTCATAATCTTTTTCCCAGTCAGCGATTTCGTTCTTTAGCTTTTCATTTTCAGCCAAGGCGGATTCATAAAAATCTTGAAGAGAGGCGTGGGAATTTTCTAAGGAACAAACCTTATCAGAAGAAACTCGGAGGTTTTCTTGGGCTTGAGTCAAATTCTGCATGAGTTCACCAGCATAGGCTTCTTTTGCATCCAAGAGATCCTTCAACTCTCTAATATCTTCACTTTCCTTGGAAAGCTGCTCGGAAAAAGAAGTTTCAAGATGAACCTTTTCCTTGTCTGCTTGAGTGGAGGAAGCCTTTTTAACTGCCAATTCTGAAGTCAAAGCCCGCACCTACTACTCCAAGGTACTTTTAATTTCTTCTAATTACTCCACGTCGATCTGAAGACTTTCATACTGTTCCTTCCAATTATATGCCTCCAATTGGTAATCACACACTAATAGCTCTAAGAGGGTAACCCTTTTCATCATCTCCGTGCCTATGAGATTGGCCTAAAAGGGGGAAAGAGAAGGAAATGAGAATCCCAAAGATAGAAAAATGACAAAGTAAAAGCTAGAAAAAAGGAATACCTTTAAAGAAGCATGCACAATGTCATTCATCAAAGTCAAAGAACTATGGCTCTCTGGCTTGGCTCTCTCAACAGGACCAATTAAAGGCTTTAGCCACATATCTGCTTGACCCGATTTCCTTAAAAGGTTTCCCTCAGCAGGGACTTCAATAATCACTTGCCTCATAGCACCACTCCTACTTGAGGAGCCAACCTCGGCACGATGAGAAGGTGGAGGAGCAAAAGAAGCCAAGGGAGCTTCATCAGAAACGGGACCCAAACTTTCATTACCAAACCCGCGGTCAAAAAGTTGCTCAACAAAATTAGTAGCAGCAGCGGGAGCATCATCAACATCATCAGGGATCATTACCGGGGCTTCAATAGATTTGGTAAGAGGAATAGAATGGCGGGGGGATGCTTCTGCTTCATCATCGAAAATAATGCATCTACAAGCCCATGGCCTTGTTACCAAGGAACCCATGTCTTTCTCTTCTTCGGAATCTTGGTCATCAATGGCTTTTCTTTTCGATGAAGAGCCCAGAATTATTTCTTGAGCCCTTTTCAAAGAGATACGAGAAGCCACAACCGCCTCAGCAGTAACTCCTGGAATACCAAATCCTGATAGAAAGAAGGATTGAGATAAGTTCGGGAAAAAATAATATGTAAAATAAAATAAAAACTCTTACCATGAGTTTTTACTTTTCAACCAAAACGTTGGGAAAGGGTCTTTCAAGATCTACCATCCATTGGTGCAATACTCAACAGCTTTCGTACCAAATCACGGAAATTGGGAACATCTTCGACAACTCCCATAATTGCTAGAAAAGAAAAGTAAAATTAGAAAAATCAACAAAATTGAAGAAAAAGGTACGAGAAAGTTAGAAGACTCACGTGCAAAATTCCACTTCTCAGGGAAGGGAACGTTCTCATCACCCACTAAACCAACAGCGGGGGCAGCAACAAACCTGGCATACCAGCCACGGTCTTTGTCATCTTTAGGGTTAACTAGAACTCTTTTACTCCTGGCTACTAGTGTAAAAACACCATTGCGAAAGAGTCTAGGGGAGTAAAGATGAATTAGATGTGGGAAAGTAAAAGGCACACTGGCTATGTTGGTCAAATACCTCAAATAGGCAATAACCCTCCATATTATTGGGCCAATTTGACCTAAGCAAACATCAAAGAAACGACTGAACTCGAGAATAACAGGATCAATAGCAGGTTTGAATCCTAATGTGAAAGGGTACATATAGACAAAGGAAAATCCGGTTAAGTAAGAGGTAATTATTTGATTCAGATTGGGAATAATGATAGGAAAGTCATGACTCCAATGGCAGTATCTATGAACTAAAGAAATCAAACCTTCAGTGATTTGAGTGGGATATATATCAGCACAATCTAAAAAAGATACTTGATTTCTATGAGATTCTCTGTCATTATAGAAAGATAGTTCCGCAGGTACTATCTTCTCTACTAGAGGTTCACGAAGAGGTTCAGAAGATTCCTTACCTCTAGAAGAAGATCTGTGTAAAAGAGAACCTCTAGTTCTAGAAGAAGGGCCAGAACTAGGCGAAGGAAGAGAAGAACTACGCAAGGATAAAGATCCTAAATTACGAAGCATACCTCCTCTTTTGCTCCTACTGGGGGCATTAGGGAAGTTATCAACTATGGGGACCCTTCTAGGGTTAGGGTTTGATGAAGACATGATAGTACGAGGAAGAAACAAACAAAGATTCAAGAATTAAATATTTTGAGAACTTTATGTGATAAAGACAAAGAAGAAAACTATATTTATACTGCGAAGCAACCGTCAAAGTAAAAGGTGCAATGATGGAAAAGTCATAATGATAACTGATGCTTCGTGGTTAGTGAAGCCGTGAAAAAGCCCTAAAAAGCACTGCAAAGTTGCAGAACCAGTAAAAAGGGTGCCACGTGTGAAGAGCATTAAATAGAAGTGACAAATAAAGCGTTGATTCTGCTATAGCATTAATGGTGACAAAATTTCGCATTTTAATGAATTCCACTTCCCAAATATTCAATTGATGAATAAATGGCAAGTGAGGGGACTATCTGTATTGGGAAAAATTGAGTTTACATATTAAAGTGATTGGAAGATAACGTGTCATGACACGTAGACTGGTCAAAGAGTTATGATTGGCAAAGAGGCACGAATTGGAATAGTTATGAGCAGAGGCATAAGAGGAGGCATGAGCGGATACTCAAAAGATTCAACGCCTGTACCTATTTAAGTCCAAGAATCAAGGAGAATGAATCTGACAACACAAGAGAGTACATATACAGTATTTAATATTTAACATAAAACGTTAGAGAATTTGTATTAAAATACAATCATTATGTAAGATAGCATTTAATATCTCTAATTATCTATAATGTCCTTATTATGACAAAGGCAAAACGCATATTTCCAAGATAGCTATAAAAGGGAAATGATGGGTCAATTGTAAAGGCACGAAATACTTTCTGAATACATTGGTTTACTTTGTTTCTTCTGATTATCTTATTGTTGGCAAAATCACTTTCTCTTATATATTTTTTGATTATCAGTAACCCGAGTTCTTCTAAATTAAAGCTTTGACCGAAATTCCACTTTTTGGTTAAACAAAAACCAGACTAATGGGAACTAGGGAGGGGACTGACAGTGATGACGAGACAAGAAGGGAGAAAGGAAGACTTACTAGTTACTCTTAGATGTAGGGATTTGATTTCGCGTAGTGGTGGAGATGTGAGAGTAGAGAGACGTGAGAGGGGCAAGATGGGTTGTGCAGTGGGTTTGAAAAAATGGGAATAGGGGGAAGGTTTTCATGTTTTACAAATAGTCTACCAAGGCTTGCTGGGGTTGCTTGTGACGCAATGATACCCATATGAGCGTAAAAAACTATCGATATGAGGCTCGTGATTGTCGACCTCTGCTCTTTTTTGAAAAGCTCTCTCTCCACGGACGTTTAGGTCTCTCGCGATACTAAGACCTGTGGTGAGCCTTACAAAGGTTGTTTTTTTTGCACTTTCGCATTTGTAGCCTTATGCTATACCCTTGACTCGAACCTAGTCTCCCTACTATATTTGCTTACCTACACAAATCAGGAAACACGTCAAGTGATGAAAAACCAAATAAAACACTAAAATTACAAAAAGCAAGAAAACTAGATTGCCTCCTAACTAGCACTTAATTTAATGTCACAGCATGATGTACAACTACAATAAATATTGGCTACCTCCCATGGAATAACCAATTTAACGTACAATACGATGCAGAACCCTTGCCTAGATGTTTGCAAAGTATACCTTCATCTCTTTCCAATCAAAGTCCTCTCCCGAATAATGCTTAAATGTCCGTCCATTTACTACAAACATCCTATCACCATTTATTATTTGTAATCTATTACACTATGTGGAGTAACTCTCCCCACTTCGAACAGGCCCAACCACCTTGACTTAATCTTTCCAAGAAAGAGTTTAAGTTCAAATTAAATAATAGTACATTTTGCCCTGGTCAAAATGATACAGCTTAATGTGCTTATCATGGTACCTTCTGATTTTCTCTTTGTAAATTTTGGCATTCTCATAGGCATGCAACTTGAACTCATCTAGCATGTTCAATTGCAATAACCTCTTCTTCCATGTTGCCTCCATATCCATGTTTAACTTTTTGACTATCTTGTAGGCTTTGTGTTGCAGCTCGACCGGTAAGTGGCAAGCTTTTCTGTACACAAGCTTGTGCGGTGACATCCTAATTGGCGTCTTGTGAGCAATTCTATACACCTAAAGAGCATCATCTAGCTTCGTATACCAATTTTTTCTTTTAATGCCCATGGTCTTCTCTAAGATTTTCTTAACCTCTCTATTTGACACCTCATTTATCCACTAGTTTGTGGGTGATATGCAGTTGTGACTCTGTGGCAAACACTATATTTCGACAAAAGGTTAATCAAAACATATTGCAAAAATGTGTTTCTTCAAATATGTTCTTCTTCACAAATTTGGCTACTAATTTTTTATTATTGATAGACAGAGCAACCATTTTTACCCACTTTAACATAGTGTACCACTAGCAAAATATACTTGTTTCCCCGAGACAATAGAAATGTAAATAAAAACCTTAAACATCAAAAATCTCAACTTTCAGGGTGTTGGCCAGTGGAATCTCATGCCTTTTGTAATGGTCCCCGTCCTTTGACATTGATCACACTTCTTCAACGAATGCATGAGCACTTTTGAATAGAGTCAGAAAGTAGAACCTCGAGTGCAACACTATCTCCTACATGATGGATACCATAGGGTGGGGGATGGAAATACAAAGTCTGCTCCATTGCTTTTTTCGGAATGCATCTCTACGTCAGTTAGTTGGCACATTGCCTATACAAGAATGACTTATTCCAAAAGTTCACATTGTATATGAATCGCTTCCTACCCTCAGATGGTAGCTCTGGGGGAAGTATCATGCTCTCTATGAAATCCACAAAATCCATATACCATGGAGTGAGATGATGTGTGATGGTGTTTCTCATCTCGGAATGTTTCCTTAATCTTCCCCCTTTCTTCCAATGCTCACAGCTCTCCAATCTAGACATGCGATCTATCACTTGGTAATCTATGGCCTTCCAATCTCATATCTCCGGGTCAAATTCTTATAGCAACAACTATATCGTCAATCTAGATTTGGATTCTCTCTTGAAAAATCAATACCTGATTGTTGCATAATCGGCATGAACTATGAATTTAATCTCCATAAAGCATGTTTGAAATTTATCAAATGCCCATATAATTGCCAACAAATCCTTTAATGTGATTAGTTCATCTGTGCATTATCAAGTGTCCTACTCGCATAATATATAAAGTGCTACACCTTATCCTTTTTACTTGGCCCAATTTTTCTCTAATAACATGGTCACTCGCATTACATTTCATCTTAAACGGCAGAGACCAATCCGGTGTTATGATGATTAGTACAGCTACTAACTGCTTTTTCAACTCATTGAATGCCTTGAGAAAAGCTTCATAAAAATTGAACACCATATCTTTTTCAAACACCCTACATAACGGAGTAGTTATTTTAGAAAAATCTTTAATAAAATGCCAATAAAAATATTCATGTCCCAAGAACATGCGGACACCTTTCACATAGATGGGTGGGGGGTAATATCTCAACTACCCCCACCTTAGCCTTATATATTTCAATTTTGTGCTTTGATACTCTATGGCCCATGACAATGCCTTCTGCACTGTAAAGGGGCATTTTTCTTAGTTGAGCACTAAGTTTGTTTTTTTATAATGATCTAATATCATAGCTAAATTCCTCAATTAATCATCATAAGATGACCCAATTACTTAAAAGTAATTCATAAATACCTTCATATTTTCTCCACCATGTAGGTGAAAATAGCTATCATACACCTTTAAAGGGTTATTGCTGCATTGTATAATTTGAATGGTGTCCTCTTGAATGCAAAGGTACCATATGAACATCTGGACATGATTTTCTTCTGATCCTTTAGAGCTATAACAATCTAATTGTAGGCTGAGTAACCGTCAAGGAAATAATAGTACTCATGTTGGGCTAACCTATCTAATATCTGGTCAATAAAAGTATGGGAAAATGTTATCCTTATGATTTCCTTGTTGATATTCATATAGTCAATGCATATCCTCCAGCACATCATCGTTCTAGTAGGTATCAACTCATTTTTCTCATTCGCTACAACCGTTATTCCTTTATTTCGGTACAGTTTGAATAGACTCACGCTTTCGCTATCAAGGATGGGAGAAATGATCCCAACATTAACCCATTTGATAATTTCCTTTTTCACCACTTCTTTCATGATGTGATTCAACCTTCTTTGTTGTTCAACACTTGGTCTGTGTCTATCTTCCAGAAAAATTTTATACATGCAGAAGGATGTACTATTCTCATAATGTCTGCAATGGTCTAGCCTATGGCTCACTTCTGCTCCCTTAACACTCGCAACAACTTGTCTTCCTGCACATGAGATATACTAAAGAATATTGTTACTAATAGAGTTTAAAAATTATCCAAGTAGGCATAGCACAAGTGTGAAGGTAAGGGCTTGAGTTCTAATTTTGGAGCATCCTCAATAGATGGCTTCGGTGGTATCAATGCAAATGGTCTGTCAATCTCCTCAAATGTCTTCAACCCATGAACATAGTGACATGTCATGTGAGGAATTTCACTAACTATTCCATTACTCATCTTCGCCCACCTCTTTATCACCTAAAAAAGCCATTTCCAAAGGGTCTTCAAAGATTATGTACAATGTGACGCTTGCAATACTATCTTTCAAAACTGTAATCAAGTTTTCATAGTGAAATGGTAATTTGAGTTCTTAGTACATATTGAAAGCATCTGCTATCACCTACTCTCATAATCATCTGTCCTTCACATATCAATAATTGCTAGTCTAGTTGCTAGGAACAATTCCCCCAAGAAAACTGGGACTTCTTAACCAGGCTCATAATCTATGATGATGAAATCAACTAAAATATGAATGTCTAACTTGGTCCAATACATCTTCAATCACAACACCGAGATTAGCTAAGGATCTATCTGCCAATTACAACATCGTCGTAGCCGGTTGAGGATCTGCCTAACCTCGTTGTCGAAACACGAACAAGGGCATCAAGTTTATATTTGCCTCGAGATCACACAAAACTTGTGACCCAATTACTTGCTTCCTAATTGAAATTCGGATTGTGAATCTCCCTCGATCATTCAATTTAGGAGGTAGCTTACTCTGACTCCTACGGCTTCTTCCTTTGTCTTTTCTATTTCATTTTTTGGGTCTATTTCTAATTTAGTCATCAAAAGCCACTAGCCTTAATTTTTTTAGACATTGCTTCTTCTAGTTCTTTCCCATTTCTTAGTTTCACCGCACTGAGATAAGCCTCAGGATTAGGCTCGGTGTTGTTAGGGAGTACCCGACTGAGCTGCTGTTTTGAGCACTAGAAAGTTGTCTCATTTATCGCTCTTAATTGCCAATAGTTATAGCCTAATTTTCATTATCGGCCAAAAATTTCTTGATAATCTCCTTAATATTATTCAACGGGTTTGTGGACTATTCTAACTATGGAGGTAAAAACTGCTGGTGTTGACCTTGTGGTCTGAACTAGTTTTGAGTCCCATGATTTCCACCCTACCCGACCGATCATTTGAACTCTAGCATTTTGTTCTGTGATTTGAGACCTTGAATAGTTCAATATGATGTATTACAACTTGTGTCTATGGTTGATTTGATTTTCCTAGAGGTTTGAGATTTGGTTTGGAATATTATGGAAGCTTTAAGTTGGAGAGTTGACCAATATTTGACTTTTGAGTAGATGACCTCGAAATCGAGAATTAAAAGTTTCAATAGGCTCGTGTTGTGATTTTGGACTTGGACGTTGAATTTAGTTTTGGATATTTCTAGAAGATTTTAACTATATTTATTAATAGTTAGTGATTTGAATATTTGGAGAGTTTATAAGTTTAACCGAAAGTTGACTTTGGTGTTATCGAACTCCTATTGTGATTCTGCTAAGTTCATTTGATTGAATGGGACTTATGTGCAATATTTGGACATAATCCAGAATGTCTAAGTATGATTCGAACGTGTTTGGCGAAATTGAAAAGTCTGAAAGTTGGCTAGGAAGGAGGTCCAAATAAAGGTGAACATTAAGAAAGCGGCGTATCTGAAGCTAGTCGTAACCATTGACGAGGAGGAGAAGAGGTCGAATAGGGAGCGACATAAGTTGGCTAGGAAGGAGACGAAGTTAGCGGTTACGGCGGCTAAGACTGCAACATTTATTCATTTATATGAAGAACTTGAGGGTAAAGGTGGGGATAAGAGGTTGTTTAGGCTAGCCCAGGTGAGACAAAGAAAGGCTCGTGACTTGGACCAAGTGAAGTGCATCAAGGACGAAAGGTAGAGTTTTGTTGGATGTGGCGCATATCCGTCGGAGAGGGTAGACTTACTTCCATAGTCTCTTGAATGAGGATGGGAACAGAGACATTTTTCTGGGTGATTTGGGATCCTCTGAGAGTCGTTGTGACTTTGGGTATTGCAGGCAGATTAGAGTTGAGGAGGTTGTGGGGGCTATGCATAAGATGAGCAGGGGCAGAACGACCGGGCCAGATGAAATCCTGATGGAATTTTGGAAGAGTGTGGGCAAGGCGGGCTTGGAGTGGCTTATTAGGTTATTTAATGTCATTTTTAGGACAAAAAAGATGCCTGAAGAGTGGAGATGGAGCACGATGGTTCCTGTATACAAGAACAAGAGTGATATCCAAAATTGCAATAACTATCGGGGTATTAAGCTGCTTAGTCATACTATGAAGGTGTGGGAGAGGGTGGTAGTGCTAAGGGTGAGGAGAAGAGTGTCTATTTCTGAGAACCAGTTTTGCTTTATGCCAGGGCGTTCAACTACGCAAGTCATTCACCTTGTTAGGAGATTGATGGAACAATATAGGAAGAGGAATAGAGACTTGCATATGGTGTTCATCGATTTAGAAAACGCTTACGATAAAGTCCTGATGGAGGTTCTGTAGAGATGTTTGGAGGCTAGAGGGGTACATGTGGCCTACATTAGGATGATTAAAGACATGTATGAGGGAGCAAAGACCTGTGTGAGGATAGTGGGAGGGGTTTCGAACTATTTTTCGGTCATGATGGGGTTGCATTAGGGGTCGGTACTAAACCCTTTTTTGTATACCCTGGCGATGGACGTACTGACTTTCCACATCCAAGAGAGGTACCGTGGTGCATGTTATTTCTAGACGACATTGTTTTGATTGACGAGATGCGAGACATTGTTAACGCGAGGTTAGAGTTGTGGAGACAGACCCTAGAGTCTAAAGATTTCAAGTTGAGCAGAACCAAGACAGAATACTTGAAGTGTAGGTTTAGTGGTGCTACGCAGAAAGTGGAAGGGGAAGTGAGGATGGATTAACAAGTCATCCCAAGGAGGGGGAGTTTTAAGTACCTTGAGTCTATTATATAGGGGGGTGGAGAGATTGATAAAGATGTCACACATCGTATTAGGGTGGGATGGATGAAATGGAGACTTGCTTCCGGTGTTTTGTATGACAAGATGGTACTACCAAAACTTAAAGGTATGTTTTATAGAGCGGTGGTCAGACCGTCTATGTTGTATGGGCTAAGTGTTGGCCAATCAAGAACTCTCAGGTCCAAAAGATGAAGGTAGCAAAGATGAGGATGTTGAGATGGATGTGCGGGCACACCAGATTAGATAGAATTCGGAATGAAATTATTCGGGATAAGGTGGGTGTGGCCCTTATTGAGGACAAGAAGCGAGAAACACGACTTAGATGGTTCTAGATTATTTATATCGGTAGTGTTAGTACGTACTCTTACATTTGGTTGGTAGTAGGCTTTTTTTTCTATAATCTTGTTGTGTATGCTGTTTTTACATGATTTTTCAGTGTGTTCCCGTCTTGTTTCTTGCTTTATTGTGGTACCTATGCTTGTTTGAGCCGATGGTCTATTGGAAACAACCTCTCTACCTCCACAAAGGTAGGGGCAAGGTCTGCGTACACACTAACCTCCCCAGACTCCACTATGTGGGATTATACTAGGTATGTTGTTGTTGTTGATTCATGATTTTGTTGTTATTTCTAATTTTTCTAGCCTTATGACGAGTTTATCCGAAGTATGTTGACTTGTTAGAATAATTGGACAGGATCTCGGGGGCTCGGGTGTGTTTCGAAATGGTTTCGAATAACTTTTGGGTAGTTGGAATTTTTGGTACTACTGCATCGCACCTGCAGAGGAAATTGCTGCACTTGCGGAACCGTATCTACGAGAGATAGGTTGCAGATGTGCATGTTTGGCTAGGCTGGAGAAAGGTTGCAAATGCCCGGTTATTGTCTCACTTATGTGGCTGCTTCTACAATGATACTGTTAATGAAATATGTATACAATAGCGAATTTTGTTCGATTAAATTCACTATTCATTATGGTCTGATACATATAAATAATGAATGAGCCGACTTTATAGCAGGAGGAGGTTCCATCACAGATGCGAGGACTGCCTTTGGGATGGAGTTACGCAAAAGCACTTATTTTGACGCGGTAGTGACATTGCATATGCGGCTTAGTGAGCGCATGCGCGAGGATGACTGGCATGAGGGTTATTGTGCGTTAGATCGTTTTTCACTATTTTGAGTTTTGCAGCTTGGGAAGAGGTAATTTTGGAAGAGACTTTCACTACTACTTTGAGGGTAAGTGATTTTTACTTGATTTTGATTATATATTGGTTTCCCATGTATTTATAAACAACCATATAATTTTTAAGAGAAATTTGAGATTTTTATGTACAATTTAAAAGGGTATATTTTGGGGATGTGAGGGTCAATTTGTGCCCGAATTCAGAATTTAATATATTTGAACTCGTAGAGTTATGGGTGGTTGAGATCTACCTCAAGACTTGGGTTTTGACCATGTGGGTTTGGATTGACTTTTTGAGAATTGATTAAAGATTGAAGCTTTATTGTTTGGGATTGCTTTTTATAGCACTATTTGACTCGTTTGAGAAATGTTTGACTAGATTCGAGTCGTTTGGTGTTGGATTTGAAAGGACAAAATATTGTTGTTGATTAAAACTTGTCGGGAAGAGGTAAGTCTCTTGTATATCCTTGTAAGAGGGAATTTTTCCCATAGATGATGATCTATTGCTATTTGTTGCATGGTTAAAGTACCACGTATATGCGAAGTGACGAGTGTATATGCGTAGCTAGGTTGTGACCATAGCCGAATAGAGTTGGGATTACGATATGCCTTATTTGGACTTTATGAATTGATTATCCATGTTTGTTTGATGTTATGACTACATTATAAAACTAAATCATGGTTAGAAGTCATGCTAGGGCTATGACTTGTTGATTTGAGAATGTCGGACTTCTGTCACTGTGTTGAGCTTACTAGTTTGGTCGTATTCATGAAATTGCCTTACTTGATTTACAATTTATTGGCTATTCACTTACTTTGCTCTTGTTGATATCATGATCGGACATAAAAATATTAAATAATAGAGCCATGTCCCGGTGCATCTTTATTATATCATCTTATATGTATATTCAGGAGATGGAAAGTTGGGTATTGAGAAAAGTTGAGAATTTTGGCACCAAGGACATTGTGAGCGGATAGTGATTATTAATTAATATTACGATTGGATAACGGGTTAAACACATCAATGGTATTATATGTGGATTCAATTGTACGCTATAATGGTATTATATATGGATCGAATTATACGCTGCAATAATATTGTATGTGAATCGGGTTGCATGCTCCAATATTATTATTAGTAGATCGGGTTGCACGCTGCAACATCACTTGGATATGGATCTGTCCCACCGGAGTCGGGCGATCACCCTATTGCTTTGAGCTCTGTGAGCGCAGACATCCAAATTGGTACTAGTTTGGACACTTGGCCAGTTTTAGGCATATGATTTGTGTAGTGAGGTATTGAGATTGGATATTAATCATGCATTGGTAAGCTTAGACTCATGCAATAACTCTTTCACACACACACACAATGATTGACTCATATCATAATTATGAAAAAAATTAAGATAATTGATGTTGTATTATATCTTTTGTCTGAAATGCATGTCTAAATTTCATATTTACTGTGTTTCTACTGGTGGACTTGATTGATGATATCATGCTTTATCCCTTGTTCTAATTATATCTTCATATGCTTATTGAGATGTTAGTAAGTGTCAGTGTCGACCGCTCATTACTACTTCTTCGAGGCTAGAGTTGATACTTACTAAGTACCGTAATTTTGTACTCATACTACAATGCTGCATATTTTTGTGCAGAAACTGAGGCTGGTATTAGCTGTACCCAATGAGCTGAATATGAGTATTTTGTTGAAGACTTCGTGGTGAGCTATTTTACTTGAGTCGATCTGCAGCACATGGAGTCCCCCTTTCCTACTTGTTTATATTTGTCTATGTAAAAATAAAATTACATAAAATTTCAGTTCCAAAAGGAAGGCCACGGGTTTATGCAGCACAAACAATTTCAGGTGTCGGTACTAATTGGTATATCCTGAGAAGGGTATGCATTTTAGAAGGCACATTGTGTTTTGTCTTACGGGTGCTTCATTGGTACTGCAGTACTCGCCTGGTTGATCGACTGTTGATGTTCAAATTTTGCTATGTGGAATGGAAGGATTATAGAAGTATTCCTCGTGGGATAATCGTGTATGAGAGATGTGTTAGACATTCAGGTGGTGGAGTTGGGATCGGATATGGTGATTCATCTGTTCTATGGATTTGGAGACCAGGAGTTCCCATGAGCAGATTGTTTCGCAGTGGTGCAGTGTGAAAATGTGGCCAAAGCTAGTCAAATGATAGTATGTGTCATGGTTAGGTCGTTGTGGACTTTTGCAGAACTATTTGTCCATTCAGGGATGACTGGAGTTGATTTAGGGGGCCCATTAGTAGGCCCAATAAGAATGTGTAATTTACGTCGGGTCTAATTTGTTGACCTTGTACTGATGTTGTTGAGGAATATGCCATTCAGTTAGAGTCGAGCTTATTCTTGTTCTGATATGTTCTATGAGTTACTCTTCTATGCTGCGAAGGGTTGTGATCTGTTGGTTTTATGCACACATGGTGCGGTTCTATTTGGGCCTTATAGCGGAATTTGAGTGAGATGGGTATTATGATGTTGAATGACTGATTGCGCATTTGGTGATGTTCTTTCCAATCCATGTTATTGTGTTATTGGTTTATCCGTGGTTATGGTCATGCACCTTGGGTACTTGATGTGGAATTGCACGTAATAGTTGATTTTGAGCAGTGTAACTTGAGGTATTTTATGTGGACTGGTATTTGGATGGAGTCACGCATTGCAGTGAAGTTATGTTGGGATATGAACCTTTGTGTTAGATTTGTATGTGTTTGGTTCTATGGTGTATGAAGTGTTCTTAGCATTGCGTTGTGGTGGTACTTGTTGAGCTTGCGGGAAGGTTTTCTCATTTGAGTCATTTTCATTTTTGGGTGCATTTGAAGTATTGTGTAGTGGTGCACGGTTTCTGGCTTAAGGTTGTATGGGTGTAGCATGTTAGTAGGGCGACTGCATTTGATAAGATGAGGCCGTTGAACCTAGAATAGGTGCTATCAGATTGGATTGCGGTATATTTGGAAGGATAATATCGGAAGTCAGCTTAGAAATTGGCTATATTTCTAGTTGAAGGAGGGAGAGTTCCAAGACTTGTTGATCTGATAAGTGGTTAAGAGTTTCTGCGTGTTTCTTTCATCATTGGCAGTGTACGAAGGTTTAAGAACAAGGTTTGTTAATATGAGGTTCATTACCAGTATTGGGTTATTTTGAGCATCAACTATGATCAGAAGTTATTGCTATGAATATTTGAGTTATGTGGTATATCATGTGATTGTGTCTTGGGTTATGGTTGATCACCCTCGGGTATGTGCATGGTAAATCTAAACGGAGGTTTTATAGCTTTGGATCGACTCTGGGCACGTTCGAGGACAAAAATATGTTTATGTGGGGGAGAATGTAATGACCCGACCGGTTGTTTTGAGCGTTTGCATTACTTTTTGCTATTTGAAGTCTTGAGTAGCTTCGTGGTGTATTATGACTTGTGTGAATCGCCGGTCTTGGGCTTTTAGGTGATCCGGAAATGATCTGAAAGAATGAATTTCATGTTTGAAGTATTAAGTTGGAAGTGTTGACCAAGTTTTACTTTTGGGTATTTGACCCCGGAGCGG
Source organism: Nicotiana tabacum (assembly GCF_000715075.1). Classification (NCBI taxonomy): domain Eukaryota; kingdom Viridiplantae; phylum Streptophyta; class Magnoliopsida; order Solanales; family Solanaceae; genus Nicotiana; species Nicotiana tabacum. Next base: position 16,819,583 of record NC_134085.1, read on the forward strand.
AGTTTTTATGGTTTCATTAGGTCCGGAGGGTGATTTTGGACTCGGGCGTATGCTTGAATTTGCATTTGGATATTTCTAGAAGGTTTCGGCGCTAATTGGCGAAAGTTGGAAAATTTGAAGGTTTGGAAAGTTCATAAGCTTGATCCGGAGTTGACTTTGATAAAATCTGGTTCAGATTGTGGTTCCGGGAATTGAAATAGCTTCATTACGTCAGCACATGTTTGGAGATGTTAGTTTGATAGTTAAATAGTAGTAAATAACCCTAATCCCATATGTATTAGGAGTAAGACATGTATTATATATATATATATATATATATAGTAGTAAATAACCCTAATCTCATATGTATTAGGAGTATGATATATATTATATATATAGGGCTCATTGTATCATTGTCATTAATTAATCAATAATATTTTCTCCCGTGCATTTTCACATACTTGTTGAAGTTTGTGACATAATAAGATACCCAATCAGATTTGTGTGTCGTCGTGCTTCAATTCCGGCGACCTTTTAGGGTTGTTTTCTTGAAAAAACCCAATTTCCATCGGTGTTGTGCAAAAACCAACACCACCACGAGGTAGATCAGCTTCTGGCGACCAACCCGTAAAAACTTCTCCGGCAGACCACCTCCCATGCGCCCTCACGGGTCGCCGGAAAATATTTTCCAGTGAGTCTCTGTCGTCACGCGCCGGCGTGTGAGGCTTCTTCCAGCCATTTTTTGGCCGAGCTTCTTCAGGATAGCCTGGTCGCACAGCAATTCCGAGCCTACCCATATCTTTTTCTTTATATTCCTAGAACTTTGAGACTTTTCCGGCGTGGACAGTAAGTTTTCCGGCGAGAACAGTAATTCCTTGAAAAATTCTGCTTTTTTCCGGTACAATATATAATGGCATTCGTATCAGAAGCCTTTAACTCACAATCCGTTGGATCCAATGCATTGAATCCATTCCAGATGGTTTCTTTACCGGATTATATTGAGTTCCTTCAGTACAAAGCATGTAAACAAACATCTTCAGGATTAGCCTCTGTTGTTCCAACAAATAGTAGCATGACTTGTGTCTCCCAATCTTCAACTTCCGAGTCTTGGGTCATTGATTCAGGTACATCTGATCATATTTCTGGTAACAAATCTCTTTTCACTAGTATTTCATATTTCCAATCTCTTCCAACAGTCACAATGACCTATGGGTTTCAAGCCATGGCAACTGCAATAGGTTAAGCAAGTCCACTTCCTTCCTTACCTTTAGACTCAGTTCTTTATGTTCCTAGTATTCCTTTTAATCTCATAGCCGTTAGTTGCTTAGCCAAATCACTTAAATCTGCTGTTTTATTTCTTGATGACCTTGTTTTTATACAGGAACGCAGTACAGGGCGGATCATTGGTACCAGACATGAATCAGATGGACTTTATTACCTTATCCTTGCAAAATCACATGGACTCGCATCTTGTGTTCCTCCAATAACTTGTCCTGTTACTGATCCACTAGATTTATTACATAAACGATTAGGACATCCCAGTTTGTCAAAACTTCAGAAAATGGTACCTGACTTATCTCACTTGTCCACTCTAGAGTGTGAGTCATGTTAGCTCGGTAAGCATACCCGCTCCTATTTCCCGCGGCGTCTTGATAATCGATCAGAGTCACCTTTTACTTTAGTCCACTCAGATGTATTGACACTCCGATAGATCTAAATTCTAAACTTCTGCCAGGACAGGGGGAGTCTCTTAGCGATCCTGCAAGATATAGGCGGTTGGTTGGTAAATTAAATTACCTCACAGTGACTAGACCTGACATTTCCTTTCCTGTGAGTGTTGTGAGTCAGTTTATGGATTCTCCCTGTGATAGTCATTGGGATGCAGTTATACGCATTCTTCGGTATATAAAATCAGCTCCAGGCAAAGACTTATTATTTGAGGATCGAGGCCTTGAGCAGATCGTTGGATACTCATATGCTGATTGGGCAGGATCACCTTCTGATAGGCGTTCTACGTCTGGATATTGTGTCTTAGTAGGAGGAAATTTGGTGTCTTAGAAAAGCAAGAAATAGAATGTGGTTGCTTGGTCTAGTGCAGAAGCAGAATATCGAGCAATGGCTATGGCCACATGTGAGCTAATTTGGATCAAACAGTTGCTCAAGGAGTTGAAATTTGGTGAGATTAGTCAGATGGGACTTGTGTGTGATAATCAAGATGCTCTTCATATTGCGTCAAATCCAATGTTCCATGAGAGAACTAAACACATCGAGATTGACTGTCACTTTGTTAGAGAAAAGATACTCTCGGGAGATATTGCTACAAAATTTGTGAAGTCGAATGATCAGCTTGCTGATATTTTCACCAAATCCCTCTCTGGTCCTCGTATTAGTTATATATGTAACAAGCTCGGTACATATGATTTATATGCACCAGTTTGCAGGGGAGTGTTAGTTTGATAGTTAAATAGTAATAAATAACCCTAATCCCATATGTATTAGGAGTAAGACATGTATTATATATATATAAGGCTCATTGTATCATTGTCATTAATTAATCAATAATATTTTCTCTCGTGCATTCTCACAGTGTGCAAAATTTGAGTTCCTTCTCGGTTGATTTGATATGTTTCGGCGCGAGTTTTGGAAGTTGAAGGTTCAAAATTCGTCGTTTCAATGTTGTTATGTGTGATTTGAGGCCTCGAGTAGGTCCGTGTTATGTTATGGGACTTGTTGGTATATTTGGACGGGGTCCCGAGTGGCCCGAGTGAGTTACGAACGTGGTTCAGATCATTTTTCCTCTTGTTTCCTTGTTGAAGATTTGCTGGTGTAGCCGCATCTGCGGAGTCTTGGCCACATAAGTGACTTCGCTGATGCGGACTGTCCAGAAGCAAGAAGAAGCTAGGTGAGGAAGATTGCAGAAGTGAAGTTTTGGGGCTCATGTGCAGATGCGCAGGTGCGAAGGGATGGAGCGCAAGAGCAAGGTCTAGCGCAGGTGCGAATGATGGCTTGCACCTGCAATGTCGCAGAGGTGGATATTTTGTCCGCAGGTGCGAGGGGAGAGTTCTAAGCTTGTTCCGCAGAAGCGGGTGTTCTGTTGCAGAAGCGACGCCGCAGAAGCGGTTAATTGTTCGCAAAGGTGAAGATTCCTAGGCAGAAGCCATATATCTTGGGTTTGGCTATGTTATTCATATTTTGAGTTGGGGAGATCGGATTTGAGCAATTTTGGAGGCAAATTTCATCACAAGGATTGGGGTAAGGGTTCTCTACTCGATTTTGGTTATATTTTGTAAATCTATCTTCGTTTTTAGTAATTGAATTGTGAATTTTCAAGAGCAAATTCGGGGGGTTTTGTCCAAAGTTTTATAGAGTTATTTTTGAGTTTTGAATATCGATTCGGAGTCGGATTTGGGTGAAACTAGTATAGTTGGACTCGTAATTGAATGGGTTGTCGAATTGTGTGAGTTTTGTTGGGTTTCGAGGTGTGGGCCCAGGTATGACTTTTTGGTCGATTTCGAGATTTTGATTAATGATTCGACCTTTATCGATTGGGTTTGCTCCCTTTGACATTATTTGATGTATTTGAGTTACTTTTGGCTAGTTTCGAGCCGTTCGGAGGTCGGTACGTATGAGATGGCATATTGGAGCATCGTTTGTCTTGTTCGGTAATGGATTTGGCTTGTTCGAGGTAAGTAACACTTCTAAACTTGGTGCTGAAGGTATGAAACCCCGAATTTTGTGTTATGTGATTGATGTTGAGGTAACGCGGATGTTAGGTGACGGGCGTGTGAGTGTGCACCATAGATGTTGTGATTTAGTCAATTCCCAAAAACTGTATAGCTATCTTATCTGAACATTCTTACTGTATTGTATGTGTTGGAGCACTTGAGCTGTAATTTATGCTAGAAATCATGTTTAGGCTATATGTTGGTACTATTGGGACCTACAGAGGTCGTTGTTTGCCATTGAGTTATTTGATTAATTGTAGTTATGTACTCAACCAAATTCATCATTACATATCATGTCTCAGCCTCTGTTATTGTATATTGCCACATCTCATATCATTGATTTTGGGCTGCTTAGCATGAGTTTTGTGAGCCCGAGAGTTTGGAGAGATTGATGAATGAATGAGGTTGAGGGCCTATCATGAGTAATATTTATGGGATCGGGATGCACGCCGCAGCAGGCTTTATTGATTCATGCCTGGATTTGGCTTATTATAGCGCTTGGGCTAAAGGAGCCCCTTCGGAGTCTGCACCCCGTACAATGATCGTAATGGATATTATATTTGGGATGCAGTTCCCTTGGCATGGAGTTGCCCTATATATTCACATTTGGGATGGAGTTCCTTGGGTATGTAGTTGCCCTATATATTTATATTTGGGATAGAGTTCCCTCGGCATGGAGTTTCTCTATATATTTATATTTGGGATGGAGTTCCCTGGACTGGACTGGCCCTGTACAGTACTGAGTGACTGAATGTCAGTTGCTATAGATTTTGGGTTGGATCTGCTCTGTACAGTACTGGGTGTTGAGCATGATGAGTGAGAGAGTGAGGCCATGAGATTGAGTACTCTGAGAGTGTGAGTACATGAGTTCATCACTGAGATGCATTATATTTGGCATGCGTATTTGAGATACACGCATAGAGATGTATTTCCTCACGCTACCCGATTTTGGTGACATTCATGATTTCACCTGCATAGTGACATGTAGGCATAGAGATGTACTTTCCTCAGGCTATCTGCAAAATTAAACATCTTATTTATTGTTGAACGAATTTTGGAAAAAATCACGATTTTTTTCGAACTTACTCTTAAGTTTTTTGGTGTTTTTGGTGGAAGATTTGGCACTTGCTGTTACACTTGAAAACCATGCCTACCTTTTGTAACTGTGAACGAGTTGAACATCTTATCCCTGAGTTATTTTCTTGTATCATTCTTATTACATTGTTATGAACTGTGACTGGTTATTGGAGTTGGACTCAGACCATTGCCCCAACTCGTCAATCTTTCAACCTAAGGTTAGGTTTGTTACTTATTAAGTACATGGGGTCGGTTGTACTCATACTACACTTTTGCACCATGCGTGTAGATGTTGGATGCTGATGTTGTTGTGTATGGCGAAAGCTGGATTTGAAGACATACCTGCGTTCCGGTCATAGCTGCCTCTTGATGTTGGTAGCTTTGGAATTTTAATCAGTTCATGTATATTCCAAACAGATTATGTACTTTATTTCATGCCAGCTTTGTAAATTTAAATCTTAGAAGCTCATGATTTGTACTACCAGTCCTTGGGGAGTTGTATTAACTTCAGTTATTTCATCTTTGACTCACATCAACATTTTCATATTTTGTTTTATAGTTAATTGGCTTACCTAGCGGGTTGGGTTAGGTGCCATCACGATGGTTTGGATTTTGGGTCGTGACATTTATATTTGTCTATGTATTTCCATTTTCAGCCAGATGTTGTTGTTTATTTGAGACTATATACTGTAGTTAGATAATCATGACAATATTGTTACACCGGGTCTTGGAAGAGGTTGTAAGACAGTTATGGTCATGTTTAGATTCTGTCTGGGATTTTGTATTTGTGATACTAATTTGAGACTTATTCCACCTTGTTATTTATGATATGAATCAATTAATGGCTTAATAAATGGATCATATTATTGTTGTTAAGTGTTGGCTTGCGTAGCAAACAGGTTATGTGTCATCACGACTGTTGGTAAGATTTGGTCCGGGACAATTTTTACCCCATGAGAAATTTGAGTGGTGTATTTGGAAAAATTGAGTTTAGATATTAAAGTGGAATAAAGATGACATGTCAAGACACGTAGACTAGTCACAGAGTTACAACTGGCAAAGAGACACGAGTTGCAACAGATACGAGCAAAGGCAAAGGAAGAGACACGGGCAAATATTCAAAGGACTCGGCGCCCGTATCTATTTAAGTCATTTAGGTAAGGGAATCAAGGGGAATGAATCTGACAATATATGAGAGTACAAATACAGTATTTAATGAGCATTAAATACTAAATACGTTAGAAAATCTGTATTAAATACAATGATTGTGTAACGTAGCATTCAATGTCTTTAATTACTCATAATAGCCTTATTAAGACAAGGGCAAAACGCATATCTCCCAAATAGCTATAAAAGGGAGATAATTGATTAATTGTAGGGACACGAAACACTATTGGAATATACTTTGGTTTACTTGTTTTTCTCCTGATTATATTCTTGCTACCAAAATTACTCTCTTTTACATATTCTTTCGATTATCAGTAACCCGTGTTCTTCTAAATTCTAGCTTTGACTAAAATTCCATTTTTTAGTTAAACAAATTGGTTCCATTACCGGGAATCTGATAATCTATTTTCTTTTCACTTAACTTTCCTTGTTGTATAAACTATGTCGAACAACAATGACAACATTCAAGGAAACAAAGAAAACAAACAAACCAACAACTTCAGAGAGACCCTCAGGATAATAACACAATGATTATTTTTCCACGATGCTCTCCTCGGCGATCTCGTGAAGGCACTCCTGATGGATCTCATACAGATGGACAGGCTCAATTCGAAAATAATGAAGCTATGGATGAGGCTTTGCAAAAACTTATTACCGTACAAGTCAATAAAGTCGTTCAGGCCTTGGTTAGCCAGTTACCTGCTGCACCACCCATACCTACTCCAAATAACAACACTCTGAAGAACCCTCATTCCGGGCTTGTTAATTCAGGTAGCGGTGGAACCCCCAGTGAATCGCAAGAGGGAGACCAGGTAATTTAGTTAATTTAGATTTGCAAATATTAGTACTAACACTGCAGAAACAGCTCAAAGAGCAAAATGACCGCATAGAGCAAATACCCGGGGTTTCGCCCGTAATCAAAGGGGTAGATATAGATAAATATTCTCAACAAACTTGGAAGCCAAATGCTGCTCCCCTTTCAATTCCAAAGAAATTCAAAATGCCTGATATTCCAAAATACGATGGAACAACAGACCCACGAGATCACGTGACTGCATTCACAACAGGCTAAAAGGCAACGATTTGACTAAGCAAGAGATTGAATCAGTACTAGTCAAAAAATTCAGTGAAACACTCACCAAGGGTGCATTAACATGGTATTCTCTTTTACCCAAAAATTCTATAAACTCTTTTGCTGAGCTTGCAGATTCTTTCATTAAAGCACACTCGGGAGCTCAAAAAGTCGAAAAAAGAATGGAAGATATTTTAAAGATCAAGCAAGGGGACTCAGAATTGCTTAGAGAATTCGTGGACATGTTCCAACGTGAAATAATGGCCTTACCTCGTGTACCTGATAATTGGGCAGATATAGCTTTCACAAGCAACTTGAATGAGAAAAGCTCGGAAGCTACGAGGAGACTCAAGGAAAGCCTTCGTGAATTCCCAGCTACAACGTGGAATGCTGTTTATAACAGGTATAGCACGAAGTTGAGGATCGAAAAAGATATTGTTCCGCCATTTCAAAAAGAAGAAAGGGTAAGTTCGAGACATGCGGAGACCGAAAAAAGATCTGGTAAAAACAGGTACGAGCCGTATATGGGACCTGCGGGAAAAGACTCATGGTCAAAGCAGGACAATCAAAGGTATGATCACAGATCAAGGAATAGAGAATCGAGTTCTTCAACAAGATTTAGGAACGATCGAAACAACTATGAGTCACGAGATGATGATAAAAACTTCAAAGCAAGATTTGGTGGTTACAATTTTAACGTCAGCACCTCCGAGCTCGTAGATGTTTTGAGAAGCATGGGTGATAAGGTTCGATGGCCAAAAGAAATGAGATCGAATCCAAACAGGCGCAACCCTGATCATTGGTGCGAGTTTCATAATGATCACGGGCATAAAACAGCAGACTGCAGATTTTTACAAAGTGAAGTTGATCATTTATTGAAACAAGGATATCTTACTGAGTTGTTCAGTGAGAAAGGTAAGCAAGCTTACATGAAAAACAGGCAGGAACCTCCAAAACCACCTTCTCCCAAAAGAACTGTCAACGTTATAAGTGGGGGTGAAGACATTAATGGTATATCATATACTGCAGCTAACAAAATTTCCAAAGTTACAATTACCCAAAAGAAACGGGAGCGACATATCTTAGAGGAAGACAACATTACATTCAATGATACGGACGCAGATGGCGTATTAACCCCTCATAATGATGCACTGGTAATATCTCTAATTGTATATGATGCTAATGTAAAATGAGTCTTGATTGATCCAGGTAGTTCCGTGAACATTATTTTACTAAGAGTATTACGTGAGATGAAAGCTGAGATAAAGTAATACCAAAGGCGCATACTCTATCTGGATTTGATAATTCTAGTGTTGTGACGAAAGGAGAAGTAACACTCACCACATTCGCTGAAGGAGTCGACAAAGATACAAAGTTCCATGTAGTAGATATGGAGATGGCTTACAACATGATCCTTGGGAGACCATAGATCCACGAGATGGATGCAGTTCCTTCAACCTTGCATCAAGTTATCAAATTTTCGTCGTCATGGGGAATTTGTCAAATTCGTGGAGATCAACATACATCCAGGACTATCAACTCTGTTGCAGATACAAGCACGAGAAATGAAGAAAAATAGCAATCACAGAAGGCAGTTGAGGACACCACAACACAAACCTCAACTGAACAGGGGCAAACAGATGTAGATTCAAGGCCTGATACCATTCAAGAATCAGAAGAGAATGAAAATATCAAAACAACAATAGAGGAATTAGAGCCTATTGTGTTATTTGCTCAATGGCCTGATAAGAAAGTTTACGTTGGGGACAATCTTAGCCAAGTCATGAGAGGTAAGTTAATTGAATTTTTGAAAAATAACGTGGACTAATTTGCTTGGTCCCACTCTAACATGATAGGGATACCACCGGAGGTGATGATTCATAAATTAAATAAAGACCCATCATACCCTCCTGTCAAGCAAAAGAAAAAAAAGCAAGGAACTTTCAAGAATCAGGTGATTCAGGAAGAAGTCCAGAAATTGCTAAAAATTGGTTCTATTCGTGAGATGAAGTATCCTAACTGGTTAGCTAATATTGTTGTAGTTCCAAAGAAGAACGGTAAGTGGTAGGTTTGTGTAGATTACACAAATCTTAATAAAGCCTACCCTAAAGATTCTTTTCCACTACCACACATAGATCAATTGATTGATGCAACTGCAGGTCATGAACTATTAAGTTTTTTAGATGCATATTCAGGTTATAATCAGATTAAAATGGATCTGGGAGATGAAGAAAAAACTTCATTCATTACAGATAGGGGGACATACTGTTATAAAGTAATGCCCTTTGGTCTAAAGAATGCAGGTGCAACGTATCAGAGGTTAGTTACCAAAATGTTTCAAGAGCATTTAGGAAAAACTATGGAAGTGTATATAGATGATATGCTTGTTAAGACTCAGTATTCAAAAGATCACATATTACACTTATCTGACACATTTTCAATTTTACGCAAATTTAATATGAAGTTAAATCCCGAGAAATGTGTATTTGGTGTTGCATCAGGTAAGTTTTTGGGTTTTCTTGTTTCTAACCGTGGTATTGAAGTGAATCCTGCACAGATTAAGGCCATTGAAGAAATCCCTGATATACTTTCAAACAAGAAAGAAGTTCAACGATTAACAGGGAGAATTGCAACCTTGGGAAGATTCATTTCTAAATCATCAGAGAAGTGCTTTAAATTCTTCTCAGCCCTTAAAAAGTAGGATCATTTTAAATGGAATGAGGAATGTCAGCAGGCACTCAGGAATTTGAAAACATACTTATCAAAACCACCTTTGCTGGCAAAACCAAAGGCTGGGGAAAGACTACTCATTTACCTTGCTGTTTCGGAAGTAGCGGTAAGTGCTATTTTGGTCCGGGAAGAACAAGGTAAACAATCCCCCATCTATTATGTTAGTAAATCTTTGTTAAATACGGAGACGCGGTATCCTCAATTAGAAAAACTTGCACGCATTAATCATGGCATCTAGGAAGTTAAGACCCTACTTTCAGTGTCATCCTATTGCTGCAGTAACTGCCTACCCTTTATGCAATATATTACATAAGCATAAGTTATCAGGTAGGTTGGCTAAGTGGGCTATAGAGTTAAGTGAATACGAAATCACGTACCAACCTAGAATTGCTATAAAATCATAAGTGTTAGCTGATTTCGTGGCTGATTTTAGCCAGGGGATGCAATTAGAAGCAGAGAAAGAATTACAGGTGTTTAATGGAGCTAACCCAGGAACTTGGACTTCATTCACTGATGGTTCAACTAACGTAAAAGGTGTAGGTTTAGGGATTGTTTTGGTACCACCTACTGGTGAAACCATTCGACAAGCTATTAAATGTCATTCTATAACTAACAATGAGGCGAGTATGAGGCTGTAATTGTAGGTCTAGAATTGGCACGAGAACTTCGCATAAATCAGATTATAATCAAAAGTGATTCGCAACTCGTGGTTAATCAAATGCTGGGGACTAATACAACTAGGGAAGCGAGGATGCAACAGTATTTAGAAAAGGTACGGGAATTGATAAAGCAATTTCAAACCTGGAATGTTATACAAATACTAAGGGATGAAAATGTTAAAGCGGACGCCCTAGCTAATCTCGCATCTGCGGCTGATGTGGCAAGTGATGCAAACAGCTCAGTTATACATTTATTTCATTCATTTCTCGACCCTGATAATAATGAGGTAAATTTTAATAATTTAACTTGGGATTGGAGGAACAAAATTATAGCTTTTTTGCAGTATGGTACCGTCCCTGATGATAAGAAAAAAGCTCATGCGCTTCGAAAAAGGCTGCTCGGTACTGCTTAAAGCAAGGTAATCTATATCGTAATATGTTCGGTGGTCCCTTAGCAAGATGCCTCGGACCTTCGCAAACGGAGTATGTAATGAGAGAAATACACGAAGGGCATTGCGGGAATCACGCAGGTGGAAGATCACCAGTAAGAACCTTAATTAGGGCAGGTTATTACTGGCCTAAAATGGAAGAAGAAGTAGAAAGTTTCGTTACCAAATATGATAAATGTCAAAGGTACGGTAACAATATGCATAGACCTGCGGTGTTATTACATCCGGTCATCGCACCGTGGCCATTTATGAAATGAGAAATGGATATCGTAGGTCCATTACCACAAGCAAAAGGATAGGTAAAATTTTTGCTCGTACTCACTGATTATTTTACTAAAATGGTAGAGGCAGTAGTATTCAAATAGGTGCAAGAAAAGGAAGTCAAAGATTTTATTGGGCGGAATATCATATACCGATTCGGTGTACCAAAGGAGATCGTATGTGATAATGGCCCTAGGTTTATAGGAGCTCAAATCACGGAATTCCTTCAAAGTTGGTAAATTAAAAGGATTACATCTACGCCTTATCATCCGGTGGGTTATGGGCAAACAGAATCAAAAATTTAAAGAAATGATTAAAAGAGTCAAAAGGGAATTGGCCAGAAGTGCTACCTGGTGTTTTATGGGCATATCATACAACGGCGAAAACAAGTACGGGAGAAACACCATTTTCGTTGGTTTATGGAGCAGAAGCTTTAATTCCCGTTGAGATAGGGGAGCCAAGTACAAGGTTCATGCAGGCAACAGAAGAGTCCAATGACAAGGAGATGCGTTTAAATATTTATTTACTCGAAGGAAGGAGAGAAGCTGCACTAATAAGAATGGTAGCACAGAAGCAGGTCATAGAATGATACTACAATAGGAAAGCACGCCTCAGGTTCTTCAAAATTGGGGACTTCGTGCTTAAAAATGTTTTTCAATCTACAAAGGCAGCTAACGCTGGTAAATTAAGTCCAACATGGGAAGGACCCTATAGAGTTCATGATATTGCAGGAAAAGGAGCATATGAACCGGAGACAATGGATGGAAAGATACTACCTTCACATTGGAATGTTGTTCACTTGAAGAGATACTATTTCTAAGGAATACCCACGGTCAGGTATCAACATTTTGAATTTAATTTTTGAATTGTTAAAATTTTACTAACAATTTTAGATGATAGGCAAAACACTAACTCGTACTAAATGATGAGTCACGACCTGTAAGGCACACGGAATAAACTAAAATTCATGGCCTAGGGTTACAATTATTCTGATATAAATACAAACGGGTTAAGCAGTCTTCATCTATAATCGCACGTCTGAGTCCCGTATGTTTTCCTTTTCAGGAAAAGGACCAAATGAGAGAAACAATAAAGTGCTCGAGGCTTCATACTTCAACACTCAAACACTTGGGGGACTACATAATATACACGGGCATGTGTATAAAGAAGGCAAGCAGATGGAGTAAAAATCAAGCCTAAAAGAGTCAAGTGCAGAGTAAAAGTCACGAAGTCACGAGCCAAGGCCAAAGAAAACCTTATTATAGTTAGGGTAAAGGCTATGTGCTAAAACGGGTTATAAATAAAAACCTCGTATTTATTATTTTTACTTTTTAAAATCTGTTACAAGAAAAACAGTTACAAGAAAGTTATAGATGTACTTTAATTACATGTAAAGTATTATTCAAAACTAGACAAAGTTCAAATAAAAACTTGTCAAAGTTATTTCAAAGAAACATGTGTGTTCCTATTTCTTTTATCGTATGTTAGAACCATTATGAAGTTGAGACGTCTTCTTCATTAGTTAGTCATGAGGATAACAGAAGCATTTTCGAAGAACAAAAATGCAAATTATTCTGTAAGTCCTTAAAAATAAAGGCAAGAATAAAATAAACAGAAGTTTAAGATAATAACGTGAAAAACTTCTTAATATTTAAAAACTTAAGACTAAGTACGAACTTAGTCACAAAACTATGAATTGTTTATACAAACTGCCCCATAAAAGGTCTGGGGACTTTAATTCTCAAAATAAACCCTTAAATGGAACCAAGGGTTTCACCACAATTTTTCAAATGAAACAAAAACAAAGTTATTCAAATAACTAAGGCTGATCACTGAGAAATTGGAGGAACTGAAGTAGAAGCATCAACAACAACGGGCTCAACTTGGGCAGGAGTATCAACAGTTGCGGGCTCAATTTGACCTGCAGCAACAGGCTCGACTAGACTTGAAATAGTTGGGATACCCGTATCGACTTCAACATTCACGGAAGCTTCGGCCACGGGAGAAGGAAAATCTTGAGTTTGCTGAACTTTCTCAATAGTTTCATTGATTTTTGCCAACTCAAATTCCAAGTTGAAATTTTCTTGGCCAGCTTCAATTAGGGTATCACGGCGTGAATTCAAAAACGCCCAACTTATTTCAATAGCAGATTTATCTTCAAGGATCTCATAATCCCTTTCCCAGTCAGCAATTTTGTTCCTTAACTTCTCATTTTCAACTAAGGCGGATGTGTAAGAAGTCTGGAGAGAGGCATGGGAGCTTTCTAAAGCACGCACCTTATCAAAAGAAGCTCGAATGCCTGAGTCAAATTTTGTATGAGCTCCCCAGCGTAAACTTCCCTTTTATTCAAAAGAGCCTTCAACTCTCTGATTTCTTCACTAGCCTTGGACAGTTGTTCTGAATAGGAAGTTTCAAGGCGAGTTTTTTCTTTATCTGCTTGGCTTAAGGAAGCCTTTTCAACCGCCAACTCCGAAGTCAAAGCTCGTACTTGCTGCTCCAAGGTACTCTTGATCTCTTCTAAATATTCCACATCAATTTGCAAGCTCTCAAACTGTTCCTTCCAATTGCATGCCTCTAACTTAGAATCACGCACTAATTGATCTGAGTGGGCAATTCTTTTCATCATCTCTGTGCCGATAAGGTTGGCCTAAAAGGGGGAAAAAGAAAAAATAATCCTCAAAGATAGAAAAATTACAAAGTAAAAGAAAGAAGAGAAGGGGAATACCTTCAAAGTGGCGTGCACAATATCGTTCATCAGGGTCAAGGAACTATGGCTCTCTAGCTTAGCTTTCTCAATTGGGCCAATTAAAGGCTCTATCCATACATCCGCTTGACCTGATTTCCTTAAGAGACTGCCCTTAGCAGGAACTTCAATGACTACTCGCCTCATAGCAGCATTCTTACTTGAGGAGCCAACCTCAGTGCGATGAATGTTTGGAGGAGGAACAGAAGAGGCAGTAAAGATAGTCTGGGGAGGAACAGAAACAATCTAAACTAGCAAAGAATGAGTTACAGACACGGGTGTCGAAAAAGAAGCCAAGAGTACTTCATCCAAAACAAGACCTAAGCCTTCACTACCAAACCCGCTAATAAAAAGCTGCTCAGCAGAGTCATGAGCAGCAGCGGGAGCAACGTCATCATCAAGAATTAGTACCGGAGTCTCAGCAAACTCGGTAAGAGGAACAGAACAACGGGGGGATACCTCTGCTTCATCATCAGAAATGATGTGTCTTCGAGCTCGTGGCCTTGTCACCAAAGAGCCCCCGACGTCCTCCTCTTCAGAGTCTTGTTCCTCAACGACAACGACTTTTCTTTTTGTAAAAGAACCCAAGATTATTTCTTGAGCCCTTTCCAAAGAGATGCGAGAAGCCGCGACTGCCTCGGTAGTGACTCCGCGAATAGCAAATCCTGATAAAAAGATGGATTGAAATTAGTGCAATAATAAAAAAAATATACACGAAAAGATGAAATAAAAGTTCTTACCATGAGTTTTTACTTTCCAACCAAAACGGTTAGAAAGTGTCTTCCAAGACCTACCATCCATTGGTGCGGTCCTCAATAACTTGTCTACCCAATCACAAAAATTCAGAACGTCTTCCACAACTCTCATGGTTGCTAAAAAAAAGAAGAAGCAAAATTAGAAAAGTTGGCAAATTTGGAGAAAAAAGGTACGAGAAAGTTAAAAAGACTTACGTGCAAAATTCCACTTCTCAGGGAAGGGAACATTATCATCACCCATTAAACCAACAGTAGGGACAACAACAAACCTGGCATACCAGCCACGGTCTTTGTCATCCTGAGGGCTCACCAAAACTCTCTTGCTCCTGGCTACTAAAGTGAAAACACCATTACGGAAGAGTCTAGGGGAGTAAAGGTGAATCAAATGAGGGAAAGTAAAGGGAACACCGGCTGTGTTGGTCAAATGCCTCAAACAGGCAACAACCCTCCATATGATTGGGCCAATTTGACCCAAGCAAACATCGAAGAAATAACAGAACTCAAGAATAACAGGGTCAATAGATGGTCTAAACCCTAAGGTGAAAGAATATGTATAGATAAAAGAAAACTCGGTTATGTAAGAGGTGATTCTTTGATTTGGATTAGGGATAATAATAGGGAAATCACTATTCTAATGACAGTCTCTACGAACTACAGAAATCAAACCTTCTATAATTTGAGTGGGATAAATATCAGCACGATCTAAACCAGAGACTTGGTTCATAAGAGATTCTCTGTCATGGTAAAAAGATAGTTCCGTAGGAACTATCTCCTCTACTGTAGGCTCACGAAGAGGTTCAGAAGGTTCTTTACCTCTTGAAGAAGATCTTTGTAAAAATGAACCCCTAGTTCTAGAAGAAGGGCCAGAACTAGGTAAAGGAGTGGCAGAATCGCGAACAGATCCTAAATTACGAAGCCTACCTCCCCTTCTTCTTCTTCTAATGGGGGCATTAGGGAAGGAATCGACTATGGGAACCCTTCTAGGGTTAGAATTTGAAGAAGACATGATGAAGAAGGATGATACGATAAAGAAACAAATAGCGATTTGAGAGATTGAATATTCAGTAAATTTTATGTGGAAAAGACAAAGAAAGAAGTTATATTTATACTGATAAGCGACCGCCGAATGAAAAAGTGTGATGATGGAAGTACATAATAATGATAACTGACACTTCGTGAATAGCGGAGCTATGAAAAAGCCTTAAAAGGACTGCAGAATTGCAGAACCAATAAAAAGGTGACACGTGTAAAGAGCATTAAATAGAAGTGACAATTGAAGCGTCAATTTTGTCATAGCATTAATAGTGATAAAAATTCTCGTTTTAATGAAATCCACTTCCGAAATATTCAATTGATGAATAAATGGCAAGTGAGGGGACTATCTGTATTGGGAAAATTGAGTTTACATATTAAAGTGGAATAAAGATGACGTGTCAAGACACGTAGACTATTCACAAAGTTACAACTAGCAAAGAGACACGAGTTGCAACAGATACGAGCAAAGGCAAAGGAAGAGACATGGGCAGATATTCAAAGGACTCGACGCCCGTATCTATTTAAGTCATTTAGTTAATGGAATCAAGGGTATTTAATGAGCATTAAATACTGAATACATTAGAGAATCTGTATTAAATACAATGATTGTGTAACGTAGCATTCAATATCTTTAATTACTCATAATAGCCTTATTAAGACAAGGGCAAAACGCATATCTCCCAAGTAGCTATAAAAGAGAGATAATTGATCAATTGTAAGGACACGAAACACTATTGGTATATACTTTGGTTTACTTGTTTTTCTCCTGATTATATTTTTGCTACTCAAATTACTCTCTTTTACATATTCTTTCGATTATCAGTAACCCGTGTTCTTCTAAATTCTAGCTTTGACTAAAATTCCATTTTTTGGTTAAACAAGTGGTTCCTCTAATTGGGTTTATGAGTGTTACTATACTGATTCTGATTCGCTTGGACTCTATTAACATTGCCCACAAAATAAACTAACTCTAGTTTTACTGAATAGATATCACTAGTGTGGCCTTCGCCACAGATTGCATAGAACACATGCATTTGTTGTACCGTTTGAACCTGTTGTACTAGCTAGAACTGTTATTGGTTCAAAACCATGCTCATCGTACTAAATTGATTTTCCAAGGAGGCCATTTTTGCCGATAATACTTATACAATATCCAACTAAAGAGCACCGCCGGCCTTATGAACTATGTGTCTACCTGCTTCTCCCTACTAATTAGTATTGCTCTTGGAGAACTTATTCAGGAGTGCCATGATCTAGTCAAAACTCTTTTTCGTCACTTGACCATCTGCTACAATGTCTACCTCTATCTTTGTCTCAAGATGAAGACCCTAAATGAAAGTATGAGCTACCACATCGTTGGTTTTCGACCTTTTTCAGCGTAAACTTGTGCCAATTCTTCCTCTCTCTTTTCTGCTTTCCTCCAAAACATATATTACATGCATAAAACACGTAATTAGCTCAAATTACACTTATATTAATCTAAATAACCAAAATGTGAGGCGGAAATATATCAAATATATAGACTTTTTGCCAAATATTAGCTAGCTTGTTCGTATTTTTATTATTTCTCCAGATATTTGCTATTTTCCATCCGTGCAGATATCGGCTAGCTCAATCCACGGAAGCTCCAACTGAGTGTTTCATTCTTTTAATAGGGCGGTGCTGCTTCATTCCTCTTTGTTCTTATGGCGTTTTAATTGTCAAACAGTTTCCATTAAGCATGAAATCTTTGGACACATTCTACTTTATGGTTGTCAATTGTCAATTAATACACGGCATTCCTTATGGACCATTGCATCATTATCCCTAATCCTGTTTGCACTGACTTTAGACCAGAGTGGATTCCTCTAGTAGTGAGCACCGTCCACTTCTAACTAAGAAGTTGTGAGTTTGAGTCACCCCAAGAGCAAGGTAAGGAGTTCGTGGAGGAAGGAGGGATGCTGAGGGTCTATCGGAAATAGCCTCTCTACCCAGGGTAGGGATTAGATCCGCGTACATACTATCCTCCCTAAATCCCACTAGTAAAATTATACTGAGTTGTTATTGTTATTGTTATTATTATTGTTGTTGTTACTTTAAATGCTCTCCCAATAGAAATAGTGTTCTACGGTATTATATATTCCTATATGTAATGATTAAAATTGAGTACTTGGAATAGAGTTATACATTTTATTCCCATATGTGATAGATTGAAATTGAGTACTTGGCATGAGCAAAATTCAGAAGTTGTGAATTAACTTATTTCACGCTGAAGAATATTTGCACAAAATGCTAAAAATCGAACAAATTAATTTTGGACCTTAAAAGAAAAATAAGAAGTCAAAGCACTTTCACCAATATCAGATAATAAAACACAAATGTGCAATATCGTCTGAGGGGACAAGAAACAGTTAGATTGTTTTATATCCAACCTAATAATGAAATATTAGTCTATTTAATACCTCAGTCTTTTTTACATTAATCTAACATCAAACCAAAACTAGTTTGGTTGTCTTTCACATTTTTTTCTCAAGCGGAATGTAACATGTGGATGGTAAATGTCTGGGGCGTATGTAGTATATACGTAACGCGTTCAATTAAACTTATAACTTTTGATGCCGAGCGTAAATTTAAGTGTAAAAATTTATTAAAATTGCAACAAAAAGTATATATGAACCCATAACTTTAAATTCTGGATCCGTCTCTATTAAACATAAGTAAAATATTATATTTTAAAAGTATATAGGTTAAATATTTTATTTTAAAAATATATAATATATAAATATCTTTTATCGAGAATTTTTTTCCCTTTAAAAAAATTTCTGACTTTGCATGTCCTCTCCTCTTATAAGTGAGGTCCTTATTTGAGTTGTCCGTAATGACTCAAAAGCTTCTTCAACTTCAAGTACTTAAAAATTTTGTACACGGCTGGGGGAGTCGGCAAAGGGCAAGAAAATATAGAAGTGGTCCTCACTCCTTAGACATATAAACTTTCTGTGTGATATATTCAATCAATCAGAATCATTTAGGGGGGTTCAAGTGTCACTTTTCCAACTACCAACTCTAGCGAAAAAATAACTCCAAACAACACCATCAACCCAGTAATAATTCTATTAATAGGGTGTGCAGAGGGTAGAGTATATGCAGACCTTACCCTATTCCGGAGGAGTCGAGAGACATATACACATATATACATATACATACATATATATATATATATATATATATATATATATATATATATATATATATATATAACCCCAAAAAAGAAAAGAAAAAAAAAGAGAATGTTGCTTGGCCTATATTTCGTGTAAATATTTCCGACAAAAGTCATGTCAGAAAAGAAAAAAAAAGGCCACATAAATCTAGAATTGTGGTTGATTAGAATGTCTTTTTCCTATTTAATCAGCAGTGAGTTTGAATAGTCTTGCATCTGTATATGGAAAAGTTGAAATGTGCTCAAATTTCGTCGGTGGAATTGTTTATTAATTATAGGGTTGGGGGCCATCTCTATCAAAAGAGGGAAAAAAAGGAAATTTTCTAAAAAGAGTGACACAAAATATGTAATGCATGTATAAAGGTTGGAATTTGTCATTTTAATTTGCAAATTTGTTTGCCCCACCACTTGAAAATGCTAGAACAGAGACACGGTTTAAGATATTAAATATTGACAATATTTTTGCAGAAAATGACATAAATCATACACTCATTTCTATGGTTTTTTATGCTGCGTGCTTTATAAAGTGAAAAGGAACATTTCATTTTATATAACTTCGTTATTTCTCTTCTTTCTTTTTGTTTGGATGGGGTAGTGCTGTCTAAGGGAGGGTTCTGGGTACTTAAGGGACTGGATAAAGGAACGGTACCGATAAGGAAATTTCTTAAGGAAAATTAAGAGTTCGGAATCAAAATGTGGTTCTTTTGGACTCAAACTACACAAATAGGTGGTAAAAAAAATGACCTTTTTATATATAGCGCCATAATACCTGGCGCTATATACTAACAGTAACGGCACCGTTAAGGTATAGCGCCAGGTATTGTGGCGCTATACTGTAAAAGCTGACATGGCCAGGTATAGCGCCACAATACCTGGCGCTATATATACATCATTAATGTATAGCGCCAGGTATAGTGGCGCTATACATAGATATTTTATACCCCTCCGTCTTCGTGACTTCAATAATTTAAAAGCGTATAGTGCCAACTTTTTGGGCGCTATATATATAAAAAAATTCCGGCTAGCCATTTCCTATATAAAGAGGTTAGGATTGTATAGGAATTCATTCAAAAATTTGGGGGTTATCTCTGCTACGCACAACCTCGTTTTTTGGAACGTCTTCGACCTTCACGTACATCTCCAACATTGTGATTACAAGAGATTCCCGGCATTCGTCCAGAGTCCTCAGAAAATCACTCAAAGTTTCATCATCGTTGATGTTAAACTCTGAGTAAAAAGCAACCCCTTGCGGAGTGACGGAATACGGATATCTTTCGGTTACTTTAAGTATCACTGAACGTTTCCTCACACTCAATTTTTTGCATAACAACGATATCAATTTATCGTACTCTATTGTCAGTGGCAATTTAACATGACACTGAGCAGGTAAACTGTAGTCCACGGAGTTATTCTCCATTACAACCTCACCCCACCAATATAATGAAACTCTTATTCTACGCTCTTCAGACATAATGAAAAAATGCTGGAGAATTTAAGAACAATGAATGTTTCAACAAGAGGTAACAAAATTTTTGAATGAATTTCTATACAATCATAACCTCTTTATATAGGAAATGGCTAGCCAGGAATTTTTTTTTATATAGGTATAGCGCCCAAAAAGTTGGCACTATACGCTTTTGAATTATTGAAGTCACGAATTATTGGTGGGGCCAGGAATATCTATGTATAGCGCCACTATACCTGGCGCTATACATTAATGATGTATATATAGCGCCAGGTATTGTGGCGCTATACCTGGCCATGTCAGCTTTTACAGTATAGCGCCACAATACCTGGCGCTATACCTTAACGGTGCCGTTACTGTTAGTATATAGCGCCAGGTATTATGGCGCTATATATAAAAAGGTCATTTTTTACCACCTATTTGTGTAGTTTGAGTCCAAAAGAACCACATTTTAATTTCGGGGTGGGAATTTTTGGGGGTACAGATACCGGTCCTAAGGGGGTACTTAAGGGGGCGGTAGGGTTACTTAGAGGTACTTTTTAATTAAAATTTAAAAAATTATTATAATTAGATACATACAAACTTTAAGGGATGAAAAAAATTCAAGGCTATAAAGTAGCTTTTATTTTATTTAATGCAGTGTAAATATTAACTTTCTATACAAGTATTTATTTGTATTTCAATACTTGTAAAAATAAAATTACATATTTTTTTAAAAATAATTTACATAATTTTTTCAAAATAATTTTTTCATAGTTTTCTGGTTGGAAATGGTAGCCAATAATGAGCAACGTAAAGTCGTAAACTATGGAAGGGTATGATTTAATGTTGTAAAAGAGAGAGAGACTCAGATCTGAAATTGTCACCTGATTGAGGCAACGCATGAGTTGGAATACTTATCATATAAAAGTCATCAGTCGAAATAATACTCTAGTAAATATAAATGCTTTAAAAGGAGCCATCAATTTTTAGAGAAACACTGATTTAAACATGTTTGGTTGGAGAAGATAAGAGAGCTGTGATTTTGTTAAGGATATTTTTTTTAAAGAAAATATAAGGGCATCGGTTCGATATAGGATCGATACTGGTTCGGTATGTTAAGGGTACCAACCAGATCAGCACTACCGGTACTTTTTCGGTACCCTCCCACACCATGTTTTCTTGGCCTAAATTTCTTACCCGTAACCCCCAATCGAATCAGGACGGAACGGTATCGGTACCGAAGCGAATCGAACCGATTACGGATTATTCCCTCCCCTTAAACAGTCTTAGGTGGGGGTATATTGAAGATAAGAACCCCATGTTGATTCAAAGAATGATTCACAGAATAATGAAGAAGCAAGAGAAAAGAAGAAGTGAGAAGAATTTCGAAGTCTCCAAGGAGTTATTTGAGCATATATCTGAAGAAATTTACTGAGACACTAATCTTATTTTAAGGAGAGACATGTGTCAAAATCATAAGCATTGATGCTAAAACTCTAACTTCATCTGGGACGTTGGTTTGATAAGAGAAGGATAAATCATAGCCATTCACTTAATGATTCTCATTTCAGATGAGAAAGGTTCTAGAATTTTCACACGTGAATGGCACATACACACACATTTATTTCTATTAGTTAGTGAGACATTTAGCCAATAGGAAATAGTACAGGTGTATGGGAATATTTTATTTACATTCGTCTGTATCTATACATAGATTTGTATATAGTGAGCTACACTGAATAAAAATTACACAGAAGAAATTTCACAATCTTAGACTTTTCTTTCATGGTATCAGAGCAAATTTAGCTCGATCAATTCACAAATCATCTCAAGTTTTCATCAAATTTTCTTTCTCTTATCCATCTGTGGATTCAATCATGACTGTTACAAAAGTTGCAACTGTTATCTCTGTCTCCGGATCCATAAGCAGTGGAGTGACAGATGACTCCAATAACCCTTATCACTTGCACTGTTCTGACACTCCAGGAATGGGTCTGGTGAGCTCACCTTTCGATGGAAGAGGATTCCCAGGATGGAAGAGATCTGTTCTCATTGCAATCTCAGCCAAGAACAAACTTGGCTTCATCAATGGATCTTGTGTAGAGCCAACAATGGATGACAAAGATTATCCATTGTGGAGTAGGTGCAATGACATGTTCACCTCTTGGTTGCTAACACTTTGAACAAAGAGATAGGTGACAGTTTCATTTACTCAAGAACAGCTAAGGACCTTTGGAGCAGCCTGGAACACAGGTTTGGGCAGTCAAGTAGAGCAAAGTTATACCATCTGCAGAAGGAAATTTCAAAAACAATTTAGGAAAACAGCAGCATATCAGGTTATTTTACCACTCTTAAGAGACTATGGGATGAGCTGGACTCACTTAACTCACACTTAGGGTGTACTTGTGCATGTAACTGTGATGGTAAAAAGAAGATGGCTAAGTTCATAGAAGACCAAAGGTCATTCAATTCCTAATGGGACTAAATGATGTTTATGCATAAGCAAGGAGAAACATTCTAATGTTCAATCCCATTCTTGGGATGGATCAAACTTACTCACTCTTACTATAAGATGAGAGCCAAAGGGAGATCTATATGAGCCCACAATATCCTACTTATGGGGCTTCTTTTATGGTAGGATCACGGAACAAATTCCCACAGAAAAACAACCATATGCAAAAGGGTTGAGTTCTCAGCAAAAGTCAGGAAACACACAATATAAGTCTAAGACAAATAAATCTAAGTTTAATCTCAATGCTACTTGCAACCATTGCTCAAAGATAGGACATGTAAGGGCTCACTGCTACAGACTTATATGATTCCCTGATGAATTCCAATTTGCTAAGGGTGGAAATTTTCAAGGAGCAACAATAAAATCAAATGTTGTTGTTTCAGATCAGCAGGGTGATGGAAAGTCTAGTGAGAACAATGAAGGAAACCCAAACAATCAGACATAATTTTTCAGTAAGGAACAGGCCTCTGAACTGGTAAACATAATCAGACAGGTGCATGTTGGGAATACAGGAAATGCAACCTCACAAATTAGTGTCAATGCTGTTGTTGGTACTATTCTTAAATATTCAGGAACATGTCTTGCTGATTTTAATACTAAAACCTGGATAACTAATTCAAGTGCCTCAGAATATATGTGTTTTGATTCCAAGTCTTTCCTAACTCTAACACCCTTACTTGTGCCTTTAGATATAAGTTTGCCTAATTCTTTTCAGTTGTTTGTCACACACATAGGGCAGGTTTGCATTCAGCCAGATATGATTCTAGAAATAGTTCTTTATGTTCCATCTTTCAAGTATAACTTGTTATTGTTCATAAGTTATGCACTTAATTCAAATGCATCGTCAACCTTACTTCTAGTAAATGTCTATTGCATGTCCCTTTAATAAAGAGAGGACAAGTTTTTGATGAAGTAAGAGATGGACTATATCTACTCCAGCCTAGAACTTTAGAGTCTAGAATTTTATTTAGTCAAAATGTAATTTCTATTCTACAAGGAAGTGATTCTAGTCTAGTACCTAGTAAAGTTTCATTTCCAGTTTCAGTTTTTACTAATGTTGTTTCAGATGTAACTCAATGGCATGTAAGGTTAGGGCATTTGCCTTTTTCAGTAACGAAGAAATTTAGTTTTGTTCAATTTCCTTTAGATTTCAAAAATGTGTGTGACATCTGTGCCAAGGCTAGGCAAACTAGGCTCCCTTTTCCTATTAGCCAAGTCAGAACTACATCTCCATTTGACTTATTCACATAGATACTTGGGGTCCCTTTAAGACTACTACATACAATGGATACAACTATTTTTTGACCTTAGTTGATGATTTTAGTAAGGCAACCTGGACTTTTTTATTAAGTACCAAAAGCAATGCTTTTCCAGTTTTGAAGTCTTTTTTTTCTATGGTTGAAAGGCAGTTTAACAAGAAAGTAAAGAGGGTGAGATCAGACAATGCTTGGGAATTGGTAAAGGAAACACAAGAATCTAGATTCTTTCAAGAACAAGGGATACTTCATGAAACCTCTTGTGTAGCTACACCTCAACAGAATGGTGTAGTTGAGAGGAAACATAGACATCTTTTGAAGATTGCTTGAGGATTACTATTCCAATCCAAGGTTCCTCTTCAATATTGGGGAGAATGTGTTTTAACGGCAACATTTTTGATAAACAGGTTCCCTTCAAAGGTGTTGAAAGGGAAAATACCATATGCAATTCTATTTGGGAAAGAACCTACATATGAGGTTCTAAGAAGTTTTGGATGTTTGTGCTATGTGTCCACTTTATCTCAGAACAGATGAAAATTTAAACCTAAAGCTAAGTCTTGTGTATTTTTAGGGTGTGCACAAGGTCAAAAGGGGTACAAAGTACTGGACATAGATACAAAAAGGGTATTTGTATCCAGGGGCATCAAATTTCATGAAGAATTCTTTCCTTTTCACTCAGCATACTCCTCCACCTATTTTCAATCTTGCTTTAATCCCACTACTCATACCTTTGCACCAGATATGCCAACTACCAATACCTCCTCTCCAGTTCCTAGGGATGAATCTCCTCTACACCAGCTAGAACTTACTCACTCACCAAATTCACCTCTCTCAGACACTCATTCAACACCTCTTAGGACATCTGGTTCTAGCTCTATTTCGCCCAAAATTCCACCCTTTTCACCTCATCCTGGAGCTCAACTCACACCAATCCCAATTGAGTCTTACACTCTTTCCTACTCACCCCTTCACACAACATCAAGAAATGTGATTCTCACACCTCCACCACCTATAAGAAAGTCTGACAGAGTTTCTCAAAGGCCTACTTATTTGACATACTATGTGTGCAATACTATTATTCTCTCTAATCTCACTGATTCTTGTTTCACCCAGCCTGCTACTCCTAATGTTTTCTCTTTTGGAGCTCTATACCCTACCAATCAACATCTGGTTCAATCCCTATCTACTATTTCTGAACCTAGCAGCTATGCCCAAGCTTCTAATCACCCAATATGGAAAGCTGCTATGGATGCAGAAATTACAGCTTTAGAATTAAACCGCACTTGGGATGTGGTGGATTTGCCTCTAGGAAAGAAAGTTTTACCTTGTAAATGGGTATACAAGGTGAAACATCATTCAGATGGAACTGTGAAAAGATTGAAAGCTAGGCTAGTAGTGAGGGAGGACATTCAAAGAGAAGGGATTCACTATTTTGAAACCTTTTCACCAGCGGTCAAAATGACCCACATAAGGTGCCTTTTGACTGTGGCTGTGAAGAAAGGTTGGAAGGTGTCACAGTTTGATGTGAATAATGCATTCTTACATGGGGAATTGCAAGAAGAGGTCTATATGAAATTCTCTGCAGGTGTTCTTCCGCCTAAACCAAATCAAGTTTGTCTCTTGAAGAAGTTTCTTTACGGATTAAAACAGACATCCAGATAGTGGTATGCCAAACTTGCAGGAGCTTTGAGTTTTAAAGGCTATTCTAGCTTTCTCAATGATTATTCTCTTTTCTACAAATACAATGGTGCTCTTGTTTCTATCCTAGCAGTATATGCTGCGATATCCTACTCACAGGGGATGATGCCATACAGATTGCACAAATTACTGATTTTCTCAATTCAGAATTCAAAGTGAAACATTTAGGTGATATTCATTACTTTCTAGGCATGGAAATACTCAGAAAAAAGCAGGGATTCATTATAAACCAACAAAAGTTTACCTTAGAACTGCTACAAGAGTTAGATTGTTCAGGAGGCAGAATTTCTTCACCTCTTAACCCTTCCATCAAGCTTCAAGCAGATTTGGGGGACCAATGGAAAACCCAAGTCTTCATCGCCATGTAGTTGGTAAGCTTAACTATTTGACAAACACCAGACCTGACCTCGCATTTGATGTTCTATCACTCAGTCAATACATGCAAAGGCCTTGTCTTTCCCATTATTCTGCTGCTCAACGTGTGTTAAGATACCTCCGCACAGATCCCTTACAAGGAGTTCTTCTATCTTCACACCCCTCTTTTGATTTGCTGGCCTTTTGCGATGCTGATTGGGCAACATGTCGCGATTCTAGACGCTCAATGAGTGGATTCTTCATTACCCTTGGAGGTGCACCTATTTCCTGGAAATCCAAAAAGCAGGCTTCCATTACTTTGTCATCTGCCGAAGGTGAATATCGTTCCATGCATCGAGTAACATCCAAGATCACTTAGCTTGTTCTCTTTTGGGAATCTCACAGTCCAGCCTACCTTACCAGTCCCTATCCACTCCGATAGCCAGGTTGTGGTTCACATAGCTCGCAACCCAGTCTTTCATAAACGCACCAAACATGTGAACTCAATTGCCATTTTGTTCGTCAGCAATTCCTTTCTGGTTTAATATCTCTCTCTTTTTTGTTCCATCCGACTGTCAGCTCGCCGATTTGTTCACCAAACCCTTATCTGGGGGTTCTCATCGGCATATTCTGAGCAAGTTGGGGGTCTATTCTCTCCCCTCCATCTTGAGGGGGGATGTTGAAGATAAGAACCCCCGTGTTGATTCAAAGAATGATTCACAGAATAGTGAAGAAGTAAGAGAGAAGAAGAAGTGAGAAGAAATTCGAAGCCTCCAAGGAATTATTTGAGCTTATGTCTGAAGAAATTTGCTGAGACACTAATCTTATTTTAAGGAGAGACACGTGTCAAAATCATAAGCATTGATGCTAAAACTCTAACTTCATCTGGGACGTTGGTTTGATAAGGGAAGGATAAATCATAGTCATTCACTCAATGCTTCTCATTTCAGATGAGAAAGGTTCTAGAATTTTCACACGTGCATGGCACACACACATACATTGCAAAGAATATTTCTGTTAGTTAGTTAGACATTTAGCCAATAGGAAATAGTACAAGTGTATATGAATATTTTATTTACATTCTTTTGTATCTATACATAGATTCGTATATAGTGAAGCTACACTGAATAAAAATTACACAGAAGAAATTTCACAATCTCAACCTTTTCTTTCGGGGTACAATCATTGAGGAGAGGATTTGAGGGACTAATATCGCTAACTATATGACTACACTAAATTAAATAACACTGATAATATAAAAATTCTTTATACTATTAATACATATATAACGGGAATTCTTTTTGAATAACCAAAGAGTAAATTGACTACCGTGAAATACAACTATACAAGTGATGAACATTCACATTTCTTTTGCGTAATTAATGGTCCAAACCAATCTATGCTTGACTCCTTGTGAAAACTCAATTAACCTTCCTTCACTCTCGGCGAAGTTTGGTGTTTTCTAACAGGTAAATTTTACAAATAGTCAATAACTATAATATTTTTCTACTAAAATTATATAACTATATTTTCTAACACAAATATCACAAGACTTTCACTTACTCAAATAAAAGTCATAATTGCCGAAAAACCCAACTCAACTTTCCTATGCAATACTTTTTTATTTTACATTTTTTTATTATTAATCTAATAATTATTGATCCAATTAAGAGAGGATCGACCCGACTGGATCCCACCCGAATCAAATTTGTAAATTTTAATAGAATAATTTTTATTCCAAATGAGTTCTATAAGAAAAAGGTTTATAAGATTATGTGAGATGAATTGGGTATTGAAATTATTTAGTGAGCAGAATTATCACAAGTGGTTAATATATATGCGGGGGGGGGGGGGGGAGGTATGATTAAAGAGATACTCGAAATAATTAGAGAGCTTTAATTTTGAAAATAATAATAACTATCAAGTTAGAAGATAATCTTGAAAACAAATAAAAGGCATGGATAAGAGGCTGAATACCGTATATTTGTTTGGGGGAAGGGGGGGCTCGCTTAAGTTTCTTTAGTATATTTAATTCATGCATATGAGTTTTGGGTTGGGTCGGGTGTTAGTCCTTTTTAAATTGGATTAATATTTATTAGATTGAAAATAAAAAATAAAAATATGAAGTAAAAAATATTGCGACAAAAAAATTGAGTACTGCAGCAATTGTGACTTTAATTTTGTATGAGTCGATGAAAGTCATGTGATTTTTATGTTAGAAAATATAATTATATGGCTTTAATAAATAAAAAAGTTATAGTTATACCACTATGTGTAAAATTCAACCGTAGTAAACAATGAATTTTCAGGTTCTTTCAAAGTAAAAATTTCTAGGGTGGTTAAATATGAACTTTATCCAAATTGCTAAAATAATTTCATATTGATGGCAACGGTCGGCAATGCGTGCTTTGAGATATTGAACAACCAAATTCTTACGGTTTCTATGTAATTAAATTATACAAATTAAAGAAATCTTGGATGTTGGCCCTGGAAATCAAGTGATTGTTTTCTTCAACGGACAATCGAGGGTAAGTGCTATTAAATTTTTCATTCCTTTGTGACACTTGATGTCAACTTAGTATAAAAACATATCTTAAAATCATATATATATATATATATATATATATATATATATATATATATATATATATATATATATATATATATATATATATATATATATATATATATAGGTGCTCACACCTGGTAGGCTGGTACCACAAACATTCCTTTGCCTTTGTTTTTGTCCTCTTTTGAGTTCCATGCATGGATAGAAAAATGTTTTATCATATATAATTGGACTTTCTTTAATCAAGACAAGTTATTATTACTATTATTATTGTTCTTGGAATATAATCAAGAACAGTTAGGTAGCTTCAAGTTCAGTGTTGGTTTAAAGCTTCTTTTAAAATACAACTTCCACTCAATCAATCTTTTAAAAGAATGTTAGGTATATTATATTTAATTGATTCAAGCTTTTGAGTGGGTAGAGCACTCAAAGATATTGGTAAAAGGGGACAAAATTATTTTAAGGGATATGAGGGGTCATACATACATAACAGAAATATAAAATTTCTTCAACCATTTGTGATCTCCAAGAATATTATAGTACTTCGTTAATCTCTATATATATATATATTTCGTCTTTTATTCTCTTGTCTGTGAGCTCCTCAACAACAAAAAAACATGAACTCTAGTGTAATTTTTGTCTCTGATCGATATCTTTTTCAGAATTCGAGGATGGGGAGATCCTTAGGAGTGGGCACGAGGAAAAAGGACTCTACAAAACATCCTTGAGACTTCTGGTTTTATTTCCTCTACATTAAATGCTTCTTTTTATAATGAAGTCGAGTTATGGCATCGTAGATTAGGATATATATATATATGTATGTTACCCTTACAACGGATAACAAGTAAATTTGTACGCGATTTTAATGATATGTGGATTGATTCAACCTAAGTAATCAAGGATGTTAGATAAACGAATTAGAGATAAAATGAATAATCAAACCAGTTATGACGTTAAGGCTGGGCTCGGATTTAAGCTGAACAATAGTTTTGCCCTTGACCGGACCCTCAATTCGAAGCCAAATGTATATTAAGAACTACAATTAAAATAAGAATCTTTCAATAGCTAGAAAGTAGAGAAATAAGTTTGTATTGCATTGATATGCGTGCTACAATGTGTCTTATCAAAGAAAAAACTTTCCCTTTATATAGTAGGAGAGTTTCACCACTAGTACAAGTCTAAAAAAGATAAAAATTCTTCTCTCTCGTTAATTACTGATCTGTAACCGCCATCGAGCGAGATCCACGCCGTGACATCCGATTGGTCCCGGATATCACAACCCTCTATCCGTCGCCTACAACCGTTCATGAGCTTCCCGAAGTCTAAGAACCTATCCCGGGTCCGGGATGCATCGTTTTATCCAGTTGGATGGCAAGCATTCCGTTCGGGCCTTGGTACTAGAAGTTCTCAGCTTAGATTTTGATCCCGCATATTCTTATTTTCGCTTCGTTTGACTCACTGGGACATCGGGGTATATGTTTTGTTGGTTTATATATATATATATATATATATATATATATATATATATATATATATATATATATATATATATATATATATATATATATATATATATGAAAATTGTTTAGCCCAAACGAATTTTAGGTTCATTAGCCTAATACGTCACAGACAATATTATCCCCAACCAATCCCCCCATTAGCGAAACAAACATATAGAAAAATAAAGTAAGGGTGTGCATTGGTAGAGGACAGACAAGATAATGCACTCCTAACTAAATTTGATTTATTGTTTGGCCCAAATCGGGACAAGCAAATAGTATTACTTATAAGATCATACTTTGGAGTATTCATCACCAATAATTGAAAGCCTCAGTTTATCCTATAATTTAGTAGCATGTCCTAAATTCACATAGAGATGGAAGTCCAAAACATTTTTGTTTTATTACTTTGAGACTCCTTATTTCTATCAATTATCTCAATTTTTCTTGGTAAGTGATCACGCTCAATTATGCCTTATAAAAAGGACAAACGGTCATTGCAAATATAATCCGGGTATTTAGCCCAGAGTCGAATTCCACAGGGAATTAACCTACCAATTACTTTTGTCAGACTCACTGAATTCTCCGTAATCAACTTCCCAGATATTTTGAATAACACTTGATGATATTTCTACTAACTATAACTGAATAAAATTAAGTAAACTAAAAGCTAACTATGACTGAGTTGTAAACAAATAAGAGAAGGTTCTAAGGTTGTGATTTCCCCTATTGATGAAATTCCTTCCTGCTATGTTTCGTATAGATTTGCCTAATTGTCTCTATCAATTATGAGCACTCTACTTACGACAATTTACTAGACGCACTCTCCCGAGTTATGCTAGCTGACTTCTATTACAGCTCATTTAGATCGCACCCAAAGTTTCCTTATCCCTAATACCACCTTTAAGCCCTCGGTTATTGATTCCTCATATACTTTGGGATTGGTGTTGTTCAACAACTACCTAAATATGCACTCTCTCCCAAGTAATACATACTAAATAGGCACAGCAAATTGAGGATCGTATCAATTAACTACAATAAGAACGTAGTTGAACAAATAGAGATTAAACTGGGCAAACTATATTAACACAACATGAAGTTCATCCCTCAACATGTTCCATCAAAATCTTAGACTAAATAATTAGCTACTCATAATCGTGTTCATAATAACAACAGCAAAATTCATCATGAATGATAAAAACAAAAGGAATAAAGGTAGAACTCGTTGCTGAATTATCCTCCTTGCCTCTTTCCTCTTCTTGCCTTGAACAAAACTATAAAAACCTTGATAATCTCTTTTTGGGCGAGCTGGACCTCTTATAGGTTAAGTGGAATTACCCCCAAACATTCAAGTTTACCCCTGAACTTTTTGTGCTCCGGAGTGACTAGCACGGTCGCGCTCGAACCGCGCTTGTGGTCGCGCATATGGCTAAGTGCATTGTCCCATTTTTCTGCTCTAGCGCGATCGCGCTAAGGCCGCGCTTGGCCCGCGCTAGAGTGGATCAGCATTTTCTCTCTTCTTTTCTTTCTTCTTTCACACGTACTCAGCTCCGAGGGGCTTCCCTTGCTTTAATTTAGCTCCAAACACTGTCCTAAGTCCTCATAAGCACCACTTGCTCCTGCAAAACATGAAATTCACAATTAGAGCCAATTTATCGTCATTTAACCTTCCTAGAACGGTGAAGCATAGTCAAGTTGGGGCATAAATAGTCGCCAAACTACATGAATCTAGCCTATTATCAACACCCCACACTTAAAATCATTGCTAGTCCCCGAGCAATCCACCATACTCTATAAATGTTCCTTCACTAAGCTTTTCCTTAACGTATCACACCAAGAACATATCACCAAAGTTGCATCTAGTAGTGTAACACCTTTGCATCAAGAGTCGACTCTCACGTGCTGTTCAATATTCATACTTACTCAAATTACTCTATACAGAGGTCAAGACTTACCTTTCCTTCGTAAATCAAATGCCCTCATATCACACAAGAGAGTAGTTCCACAAATAATAATATTAAGAACAATTAGGAACTTAGATAGACAAAATTCATCACTCTCAGAAAGAACATTCATATGCCACAAAGATGCACCATAAGCTTGCCCGTAGTGTACTATTCTACTAATCGAGCTCATTCAGTTTAAGATCAATTAAGACTTCATTTGGTTGTAATGTAGGCTAAGGGACGGGTAGGATATATTTGGATATAGTGACTAACCTCCGTAAGTACTTTTAATACCATCACTTTTGCATTCAGACCATACTTATGTCAGACTAGATATTCCACCACACTTCTATTTATAATACCCCAAACTCCTTTAGGTGCAATTGTATCAAGTCACCACTTATCAAGGACTACATTTACTTATTTTCTTTTTTTTTCTTTTTAAGTGGCACTTATTCTTTCCTTTTTCAAAGTACTGCACCTTTTTTCTCTATTTCTTTGGTTCCACTCAAAAACCAAACCACCACCCCACACTTTAACTTTTGCATATTTCATAACTATTCAAGTGCTCATGGGAGGTAAATGGTTTCAAACAGATGGGTCGTTCAAACACTTGGGTAAGGTTTGTAAGGCACTCATCGAATGAGTTTCCTACCGCTGAGAAATCATCCATGAACACCTCCATTATATCTTCAACCATGTCGGTGAATATGGCCATCATACACCTTTGGAATATGGCGGGTGAATTGCATAGGCCAAAAGGCATCCTCCGGAAGGCATAAATCTCATATGGACATGTGAATGAGGTCTTCTCTGTCCTTTGGTGCAATGGAGATTTGATTGTACCCTGAGTACCCATCCAGAAAACAGAAGTGGGACCTCCCTACCAGTTTGTCAAGCATCTAATCAATGAAGAAAAGTGGGAAGTAGTCTTTCCGGGTGGCCAGATTCAATTTCCTATAGTCCATACAAATTCCCTAGCCTGTGACGGTTCTTGTAGAGGCTCATATTTATCATTTTTTACCACTGTCATACCACCCTTCTTAGGAACATATTGCACCGAGCTAACCCAGTTGCTGTCAGAGATGGGTGACGAGGCCAATGCGTATAAGATCTTGCTACTCGTACTCTGTCAAATGCTAGTATAGTTTATGATATCGTCCCACAGAGATTGGAGAATCTAGCTACAAACATATAATATTCTTACTACTATTTGAGAGAATCAAATTGATGAAATTTTGTTTGTTGAAAATTTAAATTGCTTAAGTTGAATAAAATAACTTTCGGAAGATTTATATTTAAAGAGAGTTGGGAATCATTGAATTCACTCGATAGCGTGATAATAATAAAATCTTAGCTTTTATATGTATTTCTCTTAGGAATAACTATTTATTGCTAATACAATTATATTTTGCTCACTAAGAAATAATCAATTAATAACACTCCACGAGGTTATGTAAATCAATTGATATATGACTCGTGACGATTAAACTGAAATAATTTTCTTGCCTGAATTGTGCTAAAAGATAGAAAAAACCTCTTGCGATTACTTATTACTAAAAATCAATAATCTTGCCAACTACAACTCCTCCGTGAGAATTAGAATGGAAGTAAGCAAGATTACAGACTTGGAATGATAGCTTAAAAATAATTACTCTCACTCTATTATTTTACCCAATAGTTATCGTATATTAATTTTGCTTCGTAAGAATTACAAAATTGACATACAAGTAACTTTAGAGAATAAATAGATAGATGTGATAATAATTAATTAAAACTAATATTCCAGCACAATATCGAAATATAATTGGAACGTTTCAGGCCAAGCATGTAGTAAAATTGAGATTAATATTATAACGATCTCGAGCTTCATCAACTATCCTAACAAAAGAGATTACTCCATTATGGAGTTTTTAAATCTCACACAGAAAGATATTCTTAAAATACTATCAACACTCTTAGAAAATTCAAAAACTACAAGAGGAAAGTGAAAGAGATAAAGAAAGAAGTAAAGACCAAAGCTAGAGAAAAGTTGCTAATTAGGCACGTATGATCCCTCCTCCCTTTTCAACACAAACATCCTATTTATAGAAATCAAATCTCATAAGGTGTCACGATACCTCGTGGTTCTTTTGTCATGATGCGTCGTGCTTCTATTGCTATGATGCATCGTGCTTCTATTGCCATGATGCCTCATGCTTCTCTTTTTATTCCTTTATTTGCTTTATCATGATATTTTTATTTCCTGCAAAATACTATTAAAAAATTGACATATTATATATATATATATATATATATTATTTAAAATAATTTATTTTTAAGTATATAATATATGAATATTTTATAGTCATCAAACTCCCCCGCACTTGAATCCTTGCTCGTCCTCGAGGCAGTAATTTTATTAATAATTGATGTTTCTTGTAGAGTAGAAAAGTAAAAAAATAAAGTTTCACATAAAATTCAAAACCTATAAGTTTTTCAAGTCGCCAAATCTATACCTTGTTTCTGCTTCTGCTTTTGTTTACCAAAAACTTTCAACTCCTCTTTTGATGAACCTTTTGAGATTGATAACATTATGATTACAATTTCGAGTTTCTCAAATTTTGTCCATAGGCTTGCCCTTCATGTTAGTCTCCACTAATGTAGAATCAACACTAATTTCTAAAATTATTTTAGGACTTTTTGAGGCTTGTAATGATAGGCTTAATGTTGGTAAGGTAAAAGAATATATTTGTAGTGACTTTGTTCCATCCAGCTTTATTATGAGAGCCGATTATTTTATCAAAATATCTATGTACAACTCAACATAAAAAAATAACTCTGGAGATTGGGCTAAAGGTCCCGGTCTCCAATTTCATAATTAACATCACTTAATTTATCATTTTTCTCAATAGATTTCTTAAATTCAAGCTTCTTGAACCAATAATTTATTTTACAGGTATATACACCTTGTTTTCCTCTTCTTCTTTTTTAAGAGTAAAATAGAACATTTACTCCATAAGTATTCCTTCATCGCTTGCTTTAATAATTATTTTTGTTCAACTATAGCCGGAAGGAGTAGTATCAATCTTTTTGTAAGGTAAACCAATATGGTGTATCAATAAAAGTTGGTTTATCCCTCTCTTTTTTTTCTTTTTTTTTTTGGGGGCAGGGGGAGTGGGGGGGGGCTCAAAGTTGGGTGCTAAGAGGTAAAATATAAATATTTGTGGTTAAAAACAGATAGGCTAAAAAAAGATGTCAAAGAAAGCCTAAATTCATTCTAAAAATAGTGTTGTCTAGAATTTCGCCTTGATAGACATTTGGGGCAAGTTCTAACAGAATTTTATTGATTCTACCTGTTGAGATCATAATGCTTCTCAATTCCAACACTTTCTCAAATTTGGAGATACTCGTTCTTGCCTTCACAAAAATAAAATCACAAACTTGGAAGTTATATGGCATAAATGAAAAAAAATTATGTTTGAAAAATATGTAAACTTTTACTTTGAAACTTTAATATTGTACAAGAACAACAATTAAGAATAAAATAAAAGATGGATATATATATAGGGAGAGAGAAGAAAAAACTTGAAAGAGTGTGTGACAACACATATATATATATATATATATAGGGAGAGAGAAGAAAAAACTTGAAAGAGTGTGTGACAACACATGTTTTTATATGTAATAGACTGACTAATTTAAGACCTTATCAGTCATTTGGTTCTGGTTTAAATATAAACCAACAAATTTACTTGTGCTAACATTTTGAATTGATTCATTAAATGGTTAATCAACCAGTTACTTAGGCATACTGATCACCATGGATTTACTCCTGCACGGGTGACTCTGTTGTTGTAGAGGCCTTCATGAGATGTTCTGGTTGTACAATAACCTGGATATTGACCAGATCAATTGATTAAGCATTTAATTACCCAAATCTATGTCGGACTTATGAGGCTCCACTGCTTCTCCCTCAATGGCTACGGGTTTTGTATCTTAGTTCTGAGTTTAACGTCGTCAATTCGACTTATTAATTGCAGAATTCATCAGTCTATCAAAGTAACCGATGGATGTTGTTCAAAATGTCTTCCATAGTACAATTTTAGCTTGTAACCATTTACCTTAAACTTGTCTCCTCCATTTTTCTGAATTTCAATTGCCCCGTATGGAGTAACACCTATAACATTGTAAGGACCCGTCCACCTGGATATTAATTTTCCTGGGAATAACCTGAGTCGGCTATTGTAAAGAAGTATCTGATCTCCAATTTTTAAACTCTTTGGTCGGATCAACTTGTCATGCCATATTTTTGTTTCTTCTTTAAAAATTTTAGCATTTTTATAGGCTCCCAATCTCAGTTCTTCCAATTCATTAACCTGAATAAATCGTTTTTTACCAGCGGAGGTTAAATCAAAGTTCAGTGCTTTCAATGCCCACAAAGCTTTATGTTCTAATTCTACGGGCAAAATGACAAGCTTTTCCAAAGACTAATCTATATGGAGATATTCCAATTGGCGTTTTGAAAGCCGTTTGGTACGCCCATAATGCATCATCTAATTTTAAAGCCCAGTCTTTTCTTGATATTCTAACCGTTTTTTCAAGAATTCTTTTTAACTCGCGGTTGGAAACCTCAACTTGCCCTTGAGTTTGAGCATGATATGGTGTTCCTGTTTTGTGAGTCACATTATATTTTGACAGTAAAGCATAAAATTGCCTATTGATGAAATGAGTTCCTTGGTCACTAATAATGACTCGCGGTGTGCCAAATATGGTAAAAATATTTTTTCTAAGAAAATTACACACTATACGAGCATCATTCTTTCTTGTAGGGATGTTTTCAACACATCTTGACACGTAATCCACAGCCACAAGGATATATTCAAAAGAGTAGAAGAAGGAAAAGGACCCATAAAATCTATTCCCCAAACATCAAATATTTCACATACCTGTATTGATTGCAGTGGCATCTCATCTCTTTTGGTGATATTACCTGTTCTATGACACCTGTCACATTGTGCTACATATGCGAGGGCATCTTTAAAGAGTGTGGGCCAGAAGAATCCGGCTTCTAAAACTTTAAAAGCTGTTCGATTTGTTGCATAATGTCCTCCAATTGCTCCATCATGACAGTGATATAGAATTTTATTCATCTCTTCTTCAGGTACACACTTTCTAATGATATTATCTGCACAATTTTTGAATAAGTAAGGTTCACCCCACAGATAATACTTTGCATCAGATATAAGCTTTTTTCTTTGCTGGTAAGAGTAATCTTGTGGTATCCACTTTCTAACCAAGTATTTCACGATATCTGCAAACTAGGGTGGTTGAGTCACAATTGTGTCAACTGAAAAAATATGTTCATCAGGAAATTCTTCTTTTATCTCATTAAACTTAAGGGGAAGATTTTCTAATCTAGACAAATGGTCAGCTACTTGGTTCTCTGTCCCTTTTTTATCCTTTATCTCAAGGTCAAATTCTTGCAGAAGTAAAATCCATCTTAATAATCTAGGTCGATCATCTTTCTTAGCTAAGAGGTATTTTAAAGCTGCATGATCAGTAAAAACAGTGACTTTAGTTCCTATCAAATAGGAGCGAAACTTATCAAAAGCAAACACTACTACTAGTAACTCTTTTTTTGTCGTGGCATAATTCACTTGTGTCTCACTCAATGTCCTACTAACATAGTAGATGGGATGAAAAATCTTATCTTTTCTTTGGCCTAAAACAGCTCCAACTACTGTATCACTAGCATCACACACCAATTAGGGGACACAACTACATGTGCAGTTGATAACTTTTCCTTAAGGGTTTCAAATGCTTTTACACAGTCACCTGAAAAATCAAACTTAGTGTCTTTCATCAAGAGGTTAGTCAGCGGTTTTGAAATCTTTGAGAAGCCTTTTATGAATCGTCTGTAAAAACCTTCATGACCTAGAAAGCTTCTAATTCCTTTCACAGTTGTGGGAGGAGGTAATCCTGCTATAAGATTAATTTTTGCTTTATCAACTTCTATCCCTTTAGCAGTGATTTTATGTCCTAAAACAATTCCTTCTGTAACCATAAAATGAAATTTTTCCCAATTAAGAACTAAGTTTGTTTCTTCACATCTTTTAAGAACTAAGGTCAAATGGTTAAGACAATCCTTATATGTTTTGCCAAATAGTGTAAAATTGTCACGCCCCGAACCTGGGCCTGGACGTAACACGGCACTCAGTGCCTGACTATATGTGACCGAGTGAACCAACTGGCTAGCTGAATCAACATGTGGTATCATAACATACTGAATGCGGAAGATAAACTAACACATGCTGATATACTGAAAGTCTGGATGATATAAATCAAAGTGCGAAAATACTAATACAATTCTGAAATATATTTGTAGCCAACATAGCTTAATATGAAAAGCCTGTGACTTTGTCTAACTGTTACTCTAGTCTATGAAGCCTCTATTTGAGTACTGAAAACACTGACTGTATGTGAATACTGAAGACTGTAGTAATGATAATGCCCCAAAAGAAATGGGGATCACCAAATAGCTGGTACGAGAATCCTAGCGCTCTAAATCAACACGGGTTGTGCTCTATGAAAATAGAATTTCAATTTTCTATTCAATTCAAAATTCAAATTGAAGTATGATACTTTTCTGATATCTGATAATTCTCTATCGGGAACATATATAAATAATATATATCCGAGCATTACCTGCATCGTGAGATGCAGGCCCCGGGAAAAAGGGACGTCAGTACATTTGAATTGTACTGGTATGTAAAGCAACTGAAAGAAAGAATTATAAATGTTGAAACCGAAACTAAGCTGATAATTGAGAATTTATAATTAATAACTGAAATGACAACTATTCAAACTGAAACTGAAATGATAACTGATAACTGAACTGATAACTGGTAACATATATGATAGATGATAACTGAACGGTAACTAATAATTGAACTGAAAGGAAGTAAGGATATGAATACTCCCTCTTCTGAATGATGAACAACCTGTTTATCTGAATATTAAATTGCGGCCTCAGGCCCAATATATATGTGTGTGTGTGTGTGTGCACAAACTGCAGCCTCGGGCCCAAGTATACGTATACATAACTGCGACCTCAGATCCAAAATGCATAAAGCATAAACTGCGGCCTCAGGCCCAAAGATGCATAAAGCATAAACTGCGGCCTCAGGCCCTAGGATGCATAAAGCATTAGTTGCGGCCTCAGGCCCAAATATAGGTGTTCGACATTCATGGATTTAAATATAGGAATTGAGAATCATACTACAATACATAATAGTGAAATACTGAATCACGCTGAGTTACATGATACTGGAATATTGGATCACACTGAGTTACACTATACTGGAATACTGAATCACACTGAGTTACATAATACTGGAATACTCAAAAGGAATAGAATAAGACATGTATTCTTGAACTGGTTGTGAACACTGAAACTTCAACTGTTTATGACATGCTGAGTAAGCTATACTGAGACTTAGGGACATCAATACCAAGTCTATATTGGATACGAACTGAGCTCACAACATTCAGAATGAAAGTCATGAACGAGTTATGAAGCTAGAGAATAGAAGTCCTACAACTATTCAAGGAACTAGGCTTAACTATATTTTTGAGGCAATTGATACGTCGTAAAAGAAATGTAGTGTAGGGAGAATCATTAAAATTCCCAAACATAGAGAGCTAGCCTCACATACCTTAACTTCCTGCTCTTGAGCATAATACAACATTCGCCAACCCTTTCGACTTTAATCTATATCAATACAAGTTAAAGGGATTCCAAATTAGCAACAATAGTCATGTTTTGGTCACTTAGGCATTTTACCAAACACTCAGTGGCATAAAGCTTCATAGCCCTTATTAATGGTGTTTCTACACCCAATAACACATTCTCTTGCTCTTAGATAAATTCAATAGTCTCAAATGGTTATAAACAACATTATTCTTTATCACCTATAAGGTAATCAACACTCATAACCAATAATAACCTATCAACAACCCAAACCTATCACCGTTCATGCTTTTCTATCAAATCCATCAACTCATACCTCATGAAATAGAGTCTATAATCATTAATTCAATGATAGAATCAACTAGAGGGTGAAGATATTACCTTTTTGACGTTCAATCTTCTTGAATTCGAGTTCTAGGGTTTCTTCTCTCAATAATGGTGTCCCAAATTGAATATCTAATGATATGGAGGGTTTACCCATATTAATAAGATGTTGGGAAATTAAAATTAACTTAGAATCATCATTAGAACTTACCTTGGATGGTGGAGGGACCCCTGAGGAGTTAGGTTTTTGAGAGTTTTCCTTTGTAGGTTTTTATGTTTTGGGGCTGTGGGGGACGAAATAGGGCAAAAAAAATGACTTCCCAAGTCGTCCACCGTGTCCCGGTTGGCGCGGTTGTGAGCACGTGATTTTTGCTCTATGAGAACTACTCCTAAAAATTCAAAATAAAATGGTTTTGTGTTGTTTGTAATTTATTGGTATTTTTGTCTGCGCGTGTTTATTTCTAATTTAATTAAGAAAAATACAAAAATATGTGTTGCATGTGCATTTAGGATTAAATTATGCATTTTGGAATTAATTAAACCATGTCCTATTTTAAAGAATGAAAATCACAAAAAAATATGAATTTTGGTAGTTTTGTCATTTTTATTGTTTAATTGTGCGATTTTATTTTTCAATCTTGTGTGTTAATTGTTGTTAAGGGTTAATTAATATCTTTTTAAAATAATCTTGGTTTTACAATTAAATTTAGGAATTTTGGTTTTAGGAATTAAAAAGAAAATAGAAGAAAACAAGAGAAAATCGGACTGGGCCAATTTTAAAAGAGAGTTCAGGCCCAGTCCAAATACCCTTTTTACCCGGTCCAATTAGGCTGGCAATACAACCGTCCAAACGACGTCGTTTTTGTCACTCTCAATCTGGGTCGTTGATCTCACTTGATCAACGGTCCAGATCAACTCCCTCACAGCCCGACCCGTCCATCCCAATAACCGATCCAACCCCGGCACTAAACCAAACGACCCTGTTTCCCTTCCCTAAGTTGATCTGAACCCTCCATCACCCTTAATCCAATGGTTCACATTGATTGACCCTTTTTTAATATATCAACCCCCCCAATGCCCCAAAACCCATCAGACCCCCCCTCTCTGTATCGTCTCCAAATTCAGAGACCAAATCCCCTCCGAAACCCTAGCCGCCTCTCCACTCCTTCGCCGTAAACCCGTCGGCTCCGACTCCGATGTCCGCCAAAATAACACCCCTGAACCTCCTAACCACCCTCAACCTAAATCCCCACTCCGTTGTCCTCGAATCATCCCCGGCTTTTTCGAATTTGTGATCGAACCTCAGGACCCAAAACCCTAGTTCATCTAATGAACCCCAAACTCACACCAGCTATCCACCTGACCTCCCTCGTGCCTAAAACGCCCTTGGTCTGGCTCGAATCTTGCTAGAACTGGTCGAGTTTCAAATCAATCGACGAGCCCTAGAAGAACAAAACCTAGGAGTCGATCCAAAAGAAAATTGAGGCCGTGGCCGATCTTAGTAGTGTGTTCTCAGTCGAGAACACTCGATTAAGGTCCGACTCGGCTTCAAACCTCAAATCGAAGGTTCGATTGGTACAGATTGGGTTTTGGCCTGTAGTTTATGAGGTATTTCTCTTCTTTTCCTTTTTTTCTTTTGATTGTTGTTTGTGTTTGCCTAATTTCATCGCTGTGATTGTCAATTACTTCTTCCCCCTCCTTCGGACCTTTTTTCCGGTCCAAATGTTCATCGCTGTAATTAATTGGATTTTTTTTAGTTAATTGGATTTGGTTGAAATCGCTCGAACCCCTGTCTGTTTGTTTTCCCTCTAGATTAGTTTCCTCTTTATATTGTTGAATATCTCGGTTTAGGCAAGTTCAGCGAGTGATTGTATAAAGCTGTGATCGTTTGATATTACTGTTGGTTCAAATTGTCTTATTCTGTTATAATTGATTCTTTCCTCTCCATTGCCAATCAACTTAGTTGCATATGAATTTGGGATATTACAATATTTCATTCATTTTTGTTAGTTTTGGTTCAGAATGGTGAATGCAGTCATTTATTCCCATGTACATGTGCATCTTAGCAATTTAATATCAGTTTGCTGTTTGATCTAATCTGTGTAGTTTGAGTTGCTGTTTGATTTTGATTAAGGAAATTGGTTATAGCTGATAAGTTACAAGGGATTGGACTAGGACAGTAAATCACAGTAGTTTCAGGGGTAATTTGGGAATTGAAGAGTTCAAAAATTGGCTAGTTTAAGTGGGCTGTCAGTAAAATATTAAAGTACCATTAAACTAATGAATTGTTTAGTACTAATGGGGAACAAAAGATAATGGTGGGGGAAAGGTTTAAAGGAAATGGATTAAGAAATAGGTGCCCATACCTATTTGATTTTAAATAAAGAAAAGGCAAGGGTAGTGGGGAACAAATGAATTAAACATATAGTAGTGGAGGGGGAATATCATGGGCAGAAGTACTTTCTTAATTAACTTAATGCTCCTAAGAGCTGAAAGGTGAGGAAGGTTTGGCTATAAGTGAAAGGAGCTTGAGACAGTGGAAGGGATCTTTTTCTTTGGAGAGTGGAGTCTGGGCTTGATTCTTTCTTCTGGGCTGAACTGGTTGTGTTTGTGGCTATTTGAACTCCAAATCTGCTGTTATGCCTAGCTGCTTGCTACTACTGATTGCTCTTTCTTCATTGTTGTAACTCCCAGTTTTGAACTAGAATTCAACCCCTTTACCTATTTGCTTCGAGTCTGTTGGTTCGAGTTAGTGGATAGATCAGTTGACTGCTTATACTTCAGTCCCTGATTCATTCGTGGGTTTTGGCATTGTTTGTGTTGTTGTTGATATTGCTGAAATTCTGCTGGTGCCTTTTAAATCTGTTACTGGGTTAGTTCTACTGGTTGTTGCTGGTTATCGTTGCTGTCGCTGAGTTACATACTACTCTGCTGATCTTCTTCTTCTTATATTGCCATTTCCAGGTACACAGCTGTAACCCCGGTCATTTGTAAGTTGAAAAACATAAGCATGAATATACATGAAGATTTGAAGCTTTAAGTTGATCTAGCCTTTCTATTGATTTGTATATTAGGATATCTCACTCACTAATATCATGTAAATGCCTGCGGGATGTATAACTGGACAGTTCTTGTAACGATTTAATTTGTGAACTTTCAAATGAACTTTATATCATGTATTTGCTCTTGTCTATTTCGAATGTATAGCTGCAGTCAATAATATTTGGTTTGCTTTAGCTTGATTATTAGGTAGTGTATTTCGAATGCATGTCCGTTAGATTCCGGCCTAATAGACTATTTAATCAACACATCAATCTAACTGTAACATCAATGGCTTGAGTTTAGGATTAGGAATAGACATCTAAATTACCTCTTTCTAACTATTGCTCTTCTAAAACCTGTAGTAATATACTTAATTAGATATAATCATTTCACCTTTCTGCGTGGCAAATTGTTGAATATGTGTAGAATAATTTAAGTAAGTTTCATTAAGTGTTTAGTTCATTTAAAGTCGGAAGAGTGATGTGTTTTGTCGAAAAGAGATCGATTGCCCGTATTTAGGCGGATTGGGCCTCAGCACTTGAAAAAGATGGCCCAGGTCCTGTTTTTAACACTACATTCGTTTGGAC
Organism: Nicotiana tabacum; assembly: GCF_000715075.1. Lineage (NCBI taxonomy): Eukaryota > Viridiplantae > Streptophyta > Magnoliopsida > Solanales > Solanaceae > Nicotiana > Nicotiana tabacum. The sequence continues at coordinate 16,863,397 of NC_134085.1, forward strand.
CTAGGCCTAGGTTGGTGAAAAGCCATGTCCGTATGCGTACTTAGGTTCTGATTTTAAACGGGTAATGTTCATGACCCAACTATAATAGCTCTTAAACCATATAATTAATTGGGACTCCTCCTTTTATTTTAGAAACGAACTAAGCAGAACACTATAGATTACTTTAGGTTGGCCCTTTAAAGATAGTAAAAATGAGAAGAGCCTCGCTGAATAAACACATAAATGGCGGGGCCCTCACGATTGTATATATTAATTACTTAGAACTCGGGATCAGCCGCTTAGCGAATTTCACGGCCTTCTTCCCAAAATAACAACGCGTTAGTCTCCTTAGGCGCGCACTTTAAATAATATTACCTTCTTAAACCCGGGTGCACATTTATGTGACCCAAATCCAAATCTCAACGAAGTCGAACTGTGTCGATAACCACGGGTACATTGATGTGACATGATTCGAGATACGTTCTCACAACGTTGCAATTCTCTGTTAAAATAATAATGATAATAATAAAAGCGGTTAAAAGTTAAAATTTGCACATAGGTTCATAATTGTATAAAAATTAGATAATTAAGCCGAATATGACAGTTGAGCGACCGTGCTAGAACCACGGAACTCGGGAATGCCTAACACCTTCTCCCGGGTTAACAGAATTCCTTATCCAGATTTCTGGTTCGTGGACTGTAATATAGAGTTAATCTTTTCCTCGACTCAGGATTCAACCGGTGACTTGGGACACCATAAATCTCCCAAGTGGCGACTCTGAATTAAATAATAAATCCTGTTTCAATTGTCCTTTAATTGGAAAAACTCCCTTTTACGCCCCCTGCGGGTGTAGGTGAAAAAGGAGGTGTGACAGCTCTGGCGACTCTGCTGGGGAACGAACCCAGAATCTCTGGTTTAGAGTTCAGAATTCGAGCTTAGATAAATTGTTATATTTGGCTTTGTTTATTATCTGATTTTTACATGTTTGGGCCTAATGTGCTAAATGCTGCTTTTACCGCTTTGATATTATCTGAACTGTATATAAACTGTGCCGAAACCCTTCTCTTCTTACCTCCGGGGATGTGCTTGCTGGTTGAGACTCCCTATTCTGTTAGTGTCATACCTTGAAATAAGAAAGAGGCCGGACAAGTTACAAAGCCGGACGATCTCGCGGGTCCCCGGTACGTAGCCCCCTCCTCGACTCGAGTTGTCCGCTCGGGTACACAGTCTAGAACAAATACCCAGGTTACGAACCTAGAATAACTCAGCTTCATGTCGGATCCCTAGTAGGAACGTTTGTTTTCATCATGTGCATTTGACTTTGGAGGCTCAACACAGGGGTTGAGTTTGTCTAGGACAGGTGTACCAAAACGACAAAAGACCATCCTGATGCATCCAACTTGCTACCTGTGCATTTGTTTGTTTCGGACTCGCATGCTGACCGGCTTTCGAATACTTTGAGGAAAGAGAGATAGAGGTAGTTAATCGCCTGTTTTGAAAAAAAAATCAATGTCCAAATAGCGTCGAAACTCTGTCGAATTTTTGAAAAAAGGGGTCTTGTTTATGAAAAAGGGTTTTATTTGCCATTGAAAAGAGCCTTGTTTTCAAAAGAAGTTTGTTTTACCCACCCGAACTACGTCGGTTTGATTCTCACAGGGTGCGAGACACGTAGGCAACCCTCATCGGGTCCAACCTCCCCTTTTACAAAAATAGCCAAAAATGTCAAATTTTAATTGTCAACATAAATAAGTCGGGTGATGCCGTTTTTGGCAAGAATAGCCGAATGTTCCCGAAAGGGACGCCGGAAGGCTGACTTTGCATAAACAACCACTTTTAGTCATTTTTGGATTTTTGAACCGGATGACTCACCCAGCTTTAAAATCTTCGTTTCCGAAGTGCTGAAAAGCCATGTGTGGAGCCAGATCTTCCTTTTAATCTGTGAAAAATTAAAAATAGTCAATTTGTGGAGTCAAATAAATTTTATTTCTTAATCACCTTAATAAATATGCAGGATGAGCACGATGCAAAATGAACCTTTTTCAATAATGACTAAAATCCCTTTCAAGTTGCGGCTATGGTGGGATGATTTAGGTGGTGAAGGGCAAGATGAGGTCAAGAAATATCTAAAAGGTCTTACGGGTTTATTGGAAATCCAGCCACGGGGGGATATCATAAGAGCTTTGGTCACCTGTTGGGACCCGACACATAATGTCTTCCACTTCTCCGATTTCACACTCACTCCGACTTTGGAGGAAATAGCCGGGTACATCGGAAATGTTGAAGTTCCGTTGAGGCAAAAATACTTGGTTGCTCCAAGATCTGTCACTGCGCATCGGTTTTTGGATTCGTTAAAGATACCCAGGATGGTCCATAACCCAGATTTGGCCGCAGGTTTTTGTAATCTGCGCTTCATATACGACAGATACGATCATGTCGGAGGATTCAACAACCCGGGTAACAAGTTATGCAGCAAAAGTAACCGTCAGAAATGGGACGAGCATAGACGAGTGGCTTTTATGGTAACCTTTTTGGGCCTTTTGGTATTTCCAAGGAAAGACGGAAACATTGATCTGAAAATAGCCGGGGTCGTCAGTACCTTGCTCATTCAAGATAAAAGCACTCTTGTGCCTATAATAGTATCTGATATCTTCCGAGCTCTCACAACCTGCAAAGCAAGAGGGAACTTTTTTGAGGGGTGTAACTTGTTGCTACAAATATGGATGGCTGAGCATCTCTGCCACCGTTCCCAGCTCTTGAGTTATGGCTCCTCAAAGAAAACTTGCATAGAAGAGTTATACACAAGAATCAAGGGGGTCAGTCTACCCGAGGGAGTTACGGCATGGACATCATTCTTTCGGACCCGCACCACCAGCCAAATACAGTGGACGCTAGGATGGTTGCCCATTGACGAGGTCATCCATATGCCGGCAACAAGGACCCACTTTCTATTGATGGGGCTCAAGAGCATTCAGCCTTACGCGCCATATCGGGTTTTGAGACAACTCGGGAGATGCCAAACAGTGCCACTGGAGGAAGATCTTAGCGCTTAAGTAATTGAGATTAGCCCTGACGGACAGTTCCCTGAGGCAAGAGTTCGTCAGATCTAGAGTGAATGCCAATGTTTAAAAGTAGATACATGCGTGTAGGATCGGGCCAAAGGAGAAGTGGCGCCAGGATACCTTGCTTGGTACGTGAGAGAACTTGAGCACGAAAGGCCGGCTAAAAGACTCCATCTCCAGGAGTTTGTCCAGGCGTCGCAAGAACAGTGGGGTTGGTTGGCTAAAGAAGAGAGCTACAAGGCATAAATAGGTAAGCTGAGGCAACAGATTGGAGACCTGGAATTTGAAAATAGTCTGCAATTTGATGCCGATCGGGGAGAAAAGAGCAAATTGGCCCAAACAAATGAGGCGCTGAAAGCCCAAATCCGACAGATGAGGAGAGATGCTGACAAACAACAAAGGAGTCGGTCAGATGAGCGGTTAATAAAAGGGTTAAAAAGGAAATCGGTGAGTGCCGGGATGATTTGAAGGAATCTGAGGATACCATAACACAACTCCAGGCGCAATGGGTGAAGAGAACGAAAAAGCGCACACAGTACTTACAGTAGGCAAAGAAAGATTATGAAAAGACCATTGTCAGCCTAAAAAGGAAGGTGACCACCCTAGAGAGCAAGGCAGCTCAACAAGCCAAGGCTTTTGAAACTAAGAGTAAACACTGCTGTAATTGGATGGCCTCGATGGAAGATGAAATACAGCAGTTACAGAAACAACATCTATATGATTCTCGGGTTGTGAAGGCTAGAGGGGATCAGATAGAACGCCTACTCCTAGAGAAAGACCGAACTAGGAACAAGATTCTGACTAATGCTCGTGCTATCACCAGGAAATGTCGGGAGTGTGAAAGCATGACCCGTACTACCTTCTTCTCGGCGATGATGATATTTGTGAAACAAATCATGCATGAATTGGAGCAGCTGGAAAGGAACCTTACACCTAAACCCATGACGAGGCCGAATGACGCCCCGCGGGCACCCAAATTCAAAACCTTAATGTGTTCATAGTTTGAATCTGCATTTTCTTTCTCTTAGAGTCTATTGTCTGTTAGAATCTGTCTTTATTTCGCATTAGAGTATGTCAGTAGTTATTGAGTTTGTACTTGGTTTGGTTTCGAGTCTGTTATGTTCCTTTCCAAGAAGCGTCTGGTTTGTAATAGAATGTTTATTAATGAAAAATCGAAAATTTCCAAAAATTATCTTTTTGCTTTTCGCACTTATAGGGCAAAACTACGCCCGGTCTTATTCATGCGGGGACATGATACGTAGGCAATCCACATAAGATTCGACCACCACTAAAAGGAAAAAAAGGGGGCAAAATGAATAAAAGAAAGGAAAAGAAAGAAATAAAAAGAGAGATGAAGAAAGTTTCAGAAACGCTTAAACAAGGCACAAACAAAGTAAGCCGGAATGACGTATGCGGTCGAAGCAAAGACATGTTAGAAATGGTTAAACTGCCTAGGAACATTGCATCCCCCAACGTGAAATCGCAATATGTGTTAAACTCTAACGCTAACAAGTTTGTTGTTTATCCAGAGATTTCAAACCATTTAGTTTGTTAGAACGTTCTGGTAGATTACCATTACCAAACAAGATCCAAAGGGCCCGTACTAAAAAGCACGACTAGTTCAGACCAAAGTGTCGAGGATGAAAGGACGGAGAATCAAATGCTGAAGGAGGAAATGGATAAGATGAGACAGGAGATGAAAGAAATGCAGCTGGCCTTAGCTAGGATACAAAAAGTGCCTAACCCTCCCGTTATTCCCACTTTCCCACCGGGACACACGCCAGAATACCCTCCCCCCGGCCCTTCGACAAGCTTCCCCAGTCACCAATACTATCAGGGAAGAAATGCCTATGATCCCCAAGCTTCACAACCCAATCAGAACCCTCCTCCACCAAATTTTCCTGTTTTCGTGGCACCCCCACCAGCCCCCGCTGCAAAGATCGTCCAGCGAGTCGTTGTTTCAGGCTCACGATAACCAATATTACCCCCTGAACCAACCTTCAAAGCACCCGAGCCTCATACTTATAATACTCATTTCGAGATCCCGGTAGAGACTGAAAAGCCGGCTAAGAGCCCAGAGCAAGAAGAAGTGCTTCGAAAGTTTAAAAGCCTGGAGCAGTCCTTCAGGAATATCCATGGGCTAGGCAACCAAGTTAGTGTGGCCTACAAAGATCTGTGCCCATTCCCCGACATTCAATTGCCGGCAGGGTTCAAGATGCCAAAGTTTGATCTATACGAGGGGCACGGTGATCCAATGGCACATCTGCGAGGTTTTTGCAGCAAGATGAGAGGAGCAGGTGGTAAAGATGAGCTTCTAATAGCTTACTTTGGTCAAAGTCTAAGTGGGTCTGCACTGGAGTGGTACACAAGACAGGATCCGAGTAGGTGGTACACCTGGGACGATCTAGCACAAGCATTCACAGGTCACTTCCAGTATAACCTTGAGATCGTCCCTAGCCATCTCACATTGCTGAAACTTGAGAAGAAGCCCGGGGAAAGCTTCCGAGAATTTGGGTTCCGCTGGAGAGAGCAGGCGGCAAGAGTTGATCCTCCGATGAGGGAGGGGGAAATGGTGGACTACTTTCTACAAACTCTAGAGCCAACTTACTTTGGTCACTTGGTGACGTCAGTTGGCAAATCTTTCAACGAAGTAGTAAAAATGGGCGGTATGATTGAATAGGGACTTAAGTCCAACAAAATCCTGAGCTATTCGGCGATTAAAGCAACCACTCAGGCCATCCAGAGTGGCACGGGAGGTGCGTTCGGAAAGAAGAAAAGGGAAGATGTCGCAACAGTCGAGGCAGGTGCTTGGTCCAGATCCAGAGATCCCCCACCTCACTACTAACCTAGACCCCATCACTCAAATTACCCACACATCCCATACGGCCCTCCACAACCCTACTATCCACCACAAGAGCCGCATTTCTTTGTCCATCACACCCAAACGTACACCCATCCCCCGGCTCGCCCGCAATGGCGTGCGCTGGCTCCACAAAATACATATCCACCTCCACAAAACACATATCCACCTCCACAAAACACATATCCCCCACCGAGGGCCTACAGGAATCCTTCGGGACCAGGTTTCCGTGGGAATCAGACTTTCAGGAATGAAAGGGTGCAGAGGCCGAGAACATTCACTCCGCTCGGAGAAACCTATACTACTTTGTTCCACAAATTGAGGTAGTTAGGCCTATTGAGTCCTGTGGAGCCCAAATTGCCAAATCCCCTTCCCAAAAATCTGGACCACTCGGTAAGCTGTGAATATTGTTCGGGGGCTCCCGGGCATGATACTCAGAAGTGTTGGAAGTTGAAGACTACCGTACAAGATCTCATTGACACAAATAGGATCGAGGTCCAGGAGCCAGAGGCACCTAACATCAATCAGAACCCATTGCCGGCACACCATGAAGCCCACATGATCGAACTAGTGCACGAAGGAGGGAAGCTCAAGAAGCCCTCACAAACGGTAATGATGATCTGTGCCAGTCCGAAAGAAAAATTGATCAGTGGAAAAGCAGTAGTACAGTCGGAAAGGGTAGAAGGCAGGCCAGTGATGGTGATAGGGAAGAGTTCGTCTAATGTTGCCAATAATCCAGAGTCGGTCAAAGTAACGGTGCAAGGGATATCAAGCAAGCCAGTAGCCGTGAAGGGGGCATGCATAAGACCAGTTGTTATCAGGCCAGTAATGCAGTTGCCGATAATTAGCGATAAAGCTATGCCATGGAGCTACAGTCAGGTAATGGTAATGCATAAGGGGAAGGAAGCTGTGGAAGAAATATGTGAGGCACAGGGGTTAACTCGTTCGAGAAGGTGTTTTGCTCCCGCAGAGTTAAGAAGGGCCAACCCAGTAGCGACAAAGAATCCAGTTACCAAGGAAGAGGCAGAAGAATTTTTAAAGAAAATGAAGGCGCAAGATTATTCCATTGTGGAACAGTTGAGGAAGACCCCGGCACAGATCTCATTGTTATCATTGTTGATCCATTCATACGAGCACCGCCGGGTATTGATGAAAATTCTGAATGAAGCCCATGTTCCGGATAAGATCTCTGTGAACCATCTGGAGAAAATAGCAGACAAGATTTTTTAGGCCAACAGGGTCACTTTTTCAGATGATGAGTTGCCCATGGAGGGTACAGAACATAATAGAGCCCTTTATTTGACTGTGAAGTGTGAAGACTCGGTAGTCACTCGAGTACTGATTGATAATGGGTCCAGTGCCAATATCTGTCCTTTGGCCACATTGAACAAACTGAAGGTCGATGGTGACAGGATTCACAAGAACAACATCTATGTTCGAGGGTTTGATGGTGGTGGTACAGACACAGTGGGTGACATCATACTTGAATTAACAATTGGTCCAGTCGAGTTCACCATGGAGTTTCAAGTGTTAGACATGGCAGTGTCATATAATCTTCTGTTGGGGAGACCCTGGATCCACGCCGCCAAAGCAGTGCCTTCTACATTACATCAGATGGTCAAATTCGAGTGGGATAGGCAAGAGATCATAGTACATGGGGAAGACAATGCAAGCGCCGTAAGTGATGCCATCGTGCCCTTCATAGAGACTGATGATGATAAGGGACCGTGGGTTTACCAGGTTTTCGATACGGTTTCAGTGGATAAAATTTATGAAGGCGAGGACCTTCCACTTCCCAGGATCGCAGCTGCGACTGTCATGGTAGCCTCAGAGATATTGAAGAACGGGTTTGTGCCAGGCAAAGGTTTAGGGGCTGATCTTCAGGGTATTGTTCAGCCGGTTTCTTTGTCCAAAAATCTGGACACCTTTGGGTTGGGGTTCAAGCCTACAACGGCGGATGTGAGACAGGCCCGCAAGTTGAAGAAAAGAGTTTGGGTTCTTCCCAAGCTAGTTCTGCGCCTATCCAGATCATTTGTCAGAGTAGGTATCAGAAAGTTGTCGGTCCCGAAAGTTCTCGGACCACTGATTGGGCCAGATGGAGATTTGAATGAGGGTTTTGAAAGGATGTTCGCCGATGTCAACGTGATAGGAGCTGGAGAAGGTTCCAGTAGGACAGATATACAGTTTGTGGGGCCTAGGGCCAACGTCAACAATTGGACAGCTACTCCTCTTCCTACCCGGAGGGAGTCTTGGTAGTAGGCTCTGGATTTTCTTTCTTGTTTTTGGATTATTCCAGGGTTGTAATCCAGTTTTGTTTTGTATTCGGCAAAATGTGAAACTCTGTTATCCCGTATTTTAATAAAGTGAAAGCCTTTTTCTTCTTATTTTGTTCTAATTTTGTTTTCTTCTTTTCTCTTTCTGAACAGTTTTCTTTATATTGGTTCTAATGACATGGCATGCACAACGGATCTTCAACCCAGTCTAAAAAATCAATCTGATTCCGAACTAATTGTACAAGAGGTCGATTATGATAATGAATTGGAATACGATGAGGACGAAGCCTTCGAAGATATAAACAGAGAGTTAAGCCAGTTTGAAGAGAAATCCAAGCCCAACTTAAATGACACAGAAGCCATCAATTTAGGGGATGCAAATGATATCAGGGAAACTAAAATAAGCATCGACATTGCGTCGTATATCAGGGAAGAACTAATCAAAGCACTTATTGAGTTCAAAGACATTTTTGCATGGTCGTATGATGACATGTCGGGATTAAGCACGGATTTAGTGGTTCATAAATTGCCCATTAACCCGGCATGCCCTCCCGTCAAGCAGAAATTGAGGAAGTTCAAAACAGACATGAGTGTGAAGATTAAAGAGGAAGTAACCAAGCAGCTGCAAGCAAAGGTTATTCGGGTCACTCGATATCCTGATTGATTGGCTAATGTGGTGCCAGTGCCGAAGAAAGATGGGAAGATCAGGGTGTGTGTCGATTACCCCAATCTGAACAGGGCTAGCCCAAAGGATAACTTTCCATTACCCAACATCCATATCTTGATCGATAATTGTGCCGGATGTGAGATCGGGTCTTTTGTGGATTGCTATGTTGGGTATCATCAGATTCTGATGGATGAAGAAGATGCGGAAAAGACGGCCTTCATTATGCCGTGGGGGACTTATTGCTACCGGGTAATGCCATTTGATTTGAAGAATGTTGGGGCAACGTATATGAGAGCAATGACTACTGTGTTTCATGACATGATACACAAAGAGATTGAGGTATACGTGGACGATGTGATCATAAAATCCAAGCCTCAGGAGGACCACGTAGCATACCTAAGGAAGTTTTTCCAAAGGCTTCAAAGGTACAATATTAAGCTCAACCCGACCAAATGTGCATTTGGTGTTCCATCTGGAAAGCTGTTGGGATTCATCGTCAGTCGGTGAGGCATTGAGTTAGACTCGTCAAAGATCAAATTCATCCAAGACTTGCCACCGCCAAAGAACAAGATAGAAGTAATGAGTCTGTTGGGAAGGTTGAATTATATCAGCAGGTTTATTGCTCAACTCACAACAACTTGTGAACCTATTTTTCGGCTACTGAAGAAAGATATTGCGGTAGAATGGACGGAAGAATGTCAGGAAGCATTTGACCAAATCAAAGGATATTTATCAAATCCACCTGTGTTGGTTCCACCTGAGCCGGGAAGACCGTTAATTCTTTATCTAACGGTCCTGGAGAATTCGTTTGGTTGCGTCTGGGGCAGCACGACATTACGGGAAGGAAGGACCAAGCCATCTATTATCTCAGCAAGAATTTTACAGGCTATGAGGTTAAGTACACTCAACTCGAGAAGACATGTTGCGCCCTAACTTGGGTGGCCCAGAAATTGAAGCATTATCTGTCATCATATACTACTTATCTCATTTCACACTTGGATCCACTGAAGTATATCTTCTAGAAGCCTATGCCCACAGGGAGATTGGCGAAATGGCAGATATTACTCGCAGAATTCGACATTGTCTATGTGACGAGAACGGCCATGAAGGCCCAAGCATTAGCTGATCACTTGGCTGAGAATCCTGTTGATGAAGAATACGAGCCCTTGAGAACGTATTTTCCTGATGAAGAAGTGATGCATATAGATGAGTTGGAAATAACCAAGGAACCAGGATGGAAGCTTTTTTTTTATGGAGCCGCAAATGCGAAGGGAGTTGGAATAGGAGCGGTACTTATTTCTGAAACAGGACATCATTATCATGTTACGGCTCAGCTGCGTTTCTATTGTACCAACAACATGGCTGAGTATGAGGCATGCATTTTAGGTCTACGGCTAGCTGCAGACGTGGATGTCCAGGACGTCTTGGTCTTGGGAGACTCGGACCTCCTAGTGCATCAGATTCAGGGTGAATGGGAAACAAGGGATTTGAAGCTCATACCATATCGACAATGTTTGCATGATTTGAGCAAGCGATTTCGATCAGTGGGGTTCAGACACATCCCAAGAGTTCATAATGAGTTTGCCGATGCTTTGGCCACCTTAGCATCAATGTTGCACCACCCAGATAAAATTCATGTTGACCCATTGCATATCCAGGTTCGTGATCAGCATGCTTATTGCAACATGATAGAGGAAGAAATGGATGGCGAGCCATGGTTTTATGATGTCAAGGAATACCTCAGGATGGGGATATACCTAGAGCAGGCCACCGGAGATCAAAAGAGAGCCATTCGGCGATTGGCAAATGGATTTTTCCTCAGTGGAGGAGTGTTATACAAAAGAACACTAGATTTGGGATTGCTGAGATGTATAGATGCTGGTCAAGCCACGACAGTGATGACAGAGGTACATGCGGGAGTTTATGGGCCACATATGAGCGGATATGTATTGGCGAAGAAGATTCTTCGAGCAGGATATTATTGGCTCACTATGGAGCGTGATTGTATCAATTTCGTGCGAAAATGCCATCAGTGTCAGATACACGGAGATTTGATTCATTCTCCGGCAACAGAATTGCATATAATGTCAGCACCATGGCCATTCATTGCATGGGGCATAGATGTCATTGGACCAATTGAGCCGGGAGCTTCCAACGGTCATAGGTTCATTCTGGTCACCATCGATTATTTCACCAAGTGGGTTGAGGCTAAAACTTTCAAGTCGGTAACCAAGAAGGCAGTGGTGGATTTTGTTCATTCCCATATCATCTATAGATTTGGGATCCCAAAAGTGATCATCACGGACAATGGTGCTAATCTTAACAGCGGTTTGATGAAAGAAGTGTGTCAACAGTTCAAGATTACACACCGTAATTCCACACCATATCATCCCAAGGCGAATGGAGCGGTCGAGGCGGCCAACAAGAACATAAAGAAGATACTGAGGAAGATGATAGAAGGATCCAGACAATGGCATGAGAAATTACCATTTGCATTGTTGGGTTATCGCACTACTGTCCGTACTTCAGTAGGGGCAACTCCTTATTTGTTGGTATACGGAACTGAAGCAGTAATACCGGCAGAAGATGAAATTCCATCCCTTCGGATTGTCGCTGAGGCTGAGATTGATGATGATGAGTGGGTCAAAACTCGTCTGGAGCAGTTGAACTTGATTGATGAAAAAAGATTAGCAGCTGTGTGTCACGGCCAGTTATATCAAAAGAGAATGGCAAGAGCATACAACAAAAAGGTGTGTCCCCGGAAGTTTGAAGTGGGCTAGCAAGTGCTGAAATGCATCCTTCCACATCAGGCTGAGGCAAAAGGCAAGTTCGCCCTGAATTGGCAAGGGTCCTTCATTGTGACCAGAGTGTTATCCAATGGCGCTTTATGTTTAACAGATATCGAAGGGAAATGCGTCGACATGGCTATCAATTCTGACGCAATTAAGAGATATTATGTATGATTTCTTTTTATTGTAATTGTCGTTTGTTTGTACTTGACATTTATCGGAGAAAGAAATGACGGAGGCAATTCTTTCTTCTATCCAAACACTTTAACCTTTGCTTCCCCTTTTGAGCCTTATTTATTCTTTCATACCCCTCTTTTGGAATCAGTAATGGAAATGAAAGGAAAAGAGAAGAGAAACATAATGATAATAAAGACAAAAGAAAAGTCACAAGAAAAACAAAGGAATTGGGAACTACGGTTGACCTGATTCCTCAAAGAAGGATACGTAGGCGCCTCACAGCTCGGTCATAGTGTAACAAAAAAATAAAATCCCCAAGCAAGAAAAACTGGGGCAGAAGTTTGTGTTTGTAATATTGGGAAGAAAGTTCGATTCCAAGAGTTGTAATGTGTTACCCATCAAAATGATTTTGAACCCTTTTGATACCCCTTTTCTTTTAGCCATACACAAAAACCCATATTGATGTCCAAAAAAGACCTCCCGATCAGTATCCGAGAAGTGCCAAGTCATGCAAACGGAAGTCAGAAATAACACTCTGATCCCTAGCAAAGAAGAGGATCATAGGCTGAAAATGAATTGGTAGCAAAAAGAATCCCCAGCAGAGAGAGTCATATCGGTAACACTCCGATCCCCAGCTGGAAAAAATAAAATGAGAGAGTCTTATCGGTGAAAACCTTCACATGCACCATAAGGCGACGGGAGTTGAGAGAAATGAGAGAGTTTTATAGGTGAAAACCTTCACAGGCACCATAAGGCAACGGGAGTTGAGAGAAATGAGAGAGTCTTATCAGTGAAAACCCCTCGAAGGGCACTATGAGGCGACAAGACAAGATTGACGGAAAGGATCCGCATTTGGCAAAGAGTTGAGTGCCTGTTTATCTCCAGCAAGTTGAGGCCGTTCGAAAGATTGATTGATATAAGTAGACTGGGTTGATTAATCCGGAATGCACGACATGATCGTTGGGATCGGTTATATCATTCAGATAAGTTCTTTTCATTTCTTCTCCCCAGCATTCGTTCGGAAAAACTTCTTCTTTTCCATCTTTTGAAATCATCACTTTTCATTTCTTTTGTTTTAAGACTTTATCTCCCCAGCAGTTTGTTTTGAGAAAGATTTTTCAGAGCTTACTACCAGTTGCCAAAACGGTGCAAAGCAAAATGCGAATAGGACAGGCCAGAGATAAGACGCCAAAGCGAAAAGAAGTTTGTCGCAAGACCAAATGATGAATGGGTCTAGATTCCAAGGGGACCAAATTTCCAGGGGAAGTTGGAGAAAAACAGAAATTAAGAGGTTCAGAAGTTATGGATCAAATTCCAAGAGGATCCCCAGCAGATTTGCGAGATGTAGGAGCAACTCCGACAGATTATCGACCAAGTTCCGCGATGATCGGACAACACAGAGCGGGGAAGGAAGAGAAAAGAAAAACCATCCCCAACAGAAATATCATCCCCAGCAAATAATATCATCCCCAGCAAGTTTTGTAATAAAACGCAAAGCAGGGAAAGGAAAAGAGAAAAAACCATCCCCAGCAGGAGTGGCACGACCACTCACCACGTTTTAAACTAATAAATTTTTCTTTGATTTGAAGCAGGGAAAGGAAATGTTATCAACAGCGGGAAGACATGGCCGCAAAGAAGATTATCAAACTGGGGCAGAAAATTTTCTCTCATTGCGAAAATTTTCTTGAAATCAGATACCCACTGGGGGAAGATGGAAGATAACACAAGTTTGAAGGAAGTGGAATCCCTAGCAGTATACGGGAGAAGGCAATACAAATTTTAAAGAAAGAAATCTTGGAAGAAGCAAGATAACCCGAGTTTTAAGGGTAGTGGTCTTTGAATCAGTGCCATCTCCACCATTGTTAAAAGGAGGAAAGTAGCTAGTCTTAAAGAAGGAAGATAATTCCCCAGCAGTGTTACCCCCGGCAGGTTTCAGAGAAGTGAAAGCACCAGCTTTAAAGGAAGTAGTCTTTGAAGAAGGAAAATAACATATTTGTGAATAAAATATCGGTGTTACCCCCAGAAGTTTTTAGAGGAATAAAACACCAATTTTAAGGGAAGCAGTTCTGAAAGAGGATGATTCAAGTTAGAAGGAAAATGGTTCGGGAGGCAGGAAGGAACAACAGCAATAAAACGCATTGTTTAAGAAGTAGTTGAAGTCAGGAACCCGCCTGGAGAATGGAGGTATTACATTTTACGAAATAGTTGAAGTCAGGAGCCCGCCTGGAGAATGGAGGTGTTATATTTTAAAGTTTATTGAAGTCAGGAGCCCGCCTGGAGAATGGAGGTTGTTGTCATTTCAAGTTGAAGTTGTTAAAGTCAGGAGCCCGCCTGGAGAATGGAGGTGTTATATTTTAAAGTTTATTGAAGTCAGAAGCCCGCCTGGAGAATGGAGGTGTTATAATTTTAAGAAGTTGTTAAAGTCAGGAGCCCGCCTGAAGAACGGAGGTGTTACATTTTAAAGTTTATTGAAGTCAGGAGCCCGCCTGAAGAACGGAGGTGTGACATTTTAAAGTTTATTGAAGTTAGGAGCCCGCCTGGAGAATGGAGGTATTATCTTTAAATTGAAGTCAGGAACCTGGCTGGAAAATAGAGGCTGTTATATTCTTAAGTTGTAGATGAAGTCAGGAGCCCGCCTGGAGAATGAAGGTATTACATTCTGAGTTGTAGCTGAAGTCAGGAGCCCGCCTGGAGAACAGAGGTGTTACGTTTTAAGTCATAAATTGAAGTCAGAAGCCCGCCTGAAAAATGGAGGTGTTATGTCTTTAAGAAGTTGTTGAAATCAGGAGCCCGCCTGAAAAATAGAGGTACTATATTTTTAAGAAGCTGTTGAAGTCAGGAGCCCGCCTGTAAAACGGAGGTTGTTATAATTTTAAGTCAAAAAAGTCAGGAGCCCGCCTGTAAAACGGAGGTTGTTATAATTTTAAGTCGAAAAAGTCAGGAGCCCACCTGTAGAACGAAGATTGTTATATTTTAAGTCAAAGAAGTCAGGAGCCCGCCTGTAGAACGGAGGTTGTTATATTTTAAGTTGAGGAAGTCAGGAGCCCGCCTGTAGAATGGAGGTTGTTAAATTTTAAGTTGATGAAGTCAGGAGCCCGCCTGTAGAACGGAGGTTGTTTATTTTGAAAGTTGAAGAAGTCAGGAGCCCGCCTGTAGAATGGAGGTTGTTAAATTTTTAGTTGATGAAGTCAGGAGCCCGCCTGTAGAACGGAGGTTGTTTATTTTAAAAGTTGAAGAAGTCAGGAGCCCGCCTGGAGAATAGAGGTATTATATTTTTAAGAAGTTGTTGAAGTCAGGAGCCCACCTGGAGAATAGAGGTGTTGTATTTTTAAGAAATTGTTGAAGTCAGGAGCCCGCCTGGAGAATAGAGGTGTTATATTTTTAAGAAGTTGTTGAAGTCAGGAGCCCGCCTGGAGAATAGAGGTGTTATATTTTCAGGAAGTGGTTGCAGTCAGGAGTCCGCCTGGAGAATAGAGGTGTTATCTTTAAGAAGTTATTGAAGTCAGGAGCCGCCTGGAGAATGGAGGTGTTATATTTTAAGAAGTAATTGTTGTTGAAGTCAGTAAAGCAGAGGAATACAAAAAAAAATCCCCAGCGGGAAACAACAAAAATCCCCAGCGGAGGAAGGCAGTTCAAGATTCGAAGGAAAAATAATGCGAAGCTCACAAGAAGGAAATAAACAATTCGAGATCGGCAATCAAGGGAGAATACAAGTCAAATCAGAAGTAAAGAAATACCAGAGGAAACACAAGGCAACAAGGCAGCAACAGTCACATGACCAAGTTTGAGAATAAATCTTTGTAATTCATAGATCATAGCTTAGTATAACTTCTTTATCTTTCATCAAGGTGTAATAAGGAGGTCAGTAAGCGGTAACATCAGCAGCAACAGCGGTAACAGCGGTAACAGCAAAATAACAGCTCCATGGTAGTCCCAGCTACCAAAGCTTCTCGAACTACATTAACATGATTCCCTTCTAGCCAGGGATATGTAGGAAACCTTTGAAGCAAAGGTTCGGTTAAATCTTTTCAAAAATATTTCACACAGAGTATCCCAACGGGCAAAAGTCGCTCGTATCCGCTCACTTTATCTTTGCACGAAAATTCTTTGTGTTTTCGGGCAGTTGTGAGCACGTGATTTTTGCTCTATGAGAACTACTCCCAAAAATTCAAAATAAAATGGTTTTGTGTTGTTTGTAATTTATTGGTATTTTTGTCTGCGCGTGTTTATTTCTACTTTAATTAAGAAAAATACAAAAATATGTGTTGCATGTGCATTTAGGATTAAATTATGCATTTTGGAATTAATTAAACCATGTCCTATTTTAAAGAAAGACAAGAGGGGTTGCTCTGATGGTAAGCAACCCCCACTTCCAACCGAGAGGTTGTGAGTTCGAGTCTCCCCAAGAGCAAGGTGGGAAGTTCTTGGAGGGAAGGATGTCGGGGGTCTATTTGGAAACAGTCTCTCTACCCTAGGGTAGGGGTAAGGTCTGCGTACACACTACCCTCCCCAGACCCCACCAAGTGGGATTATACTGGGTTGTTGTTGTTGTTGTTGTATGTCCTATTTTAAAGAATGAAAATCACAAAAAATATGAATTTTGGTAGTTTTGTCATTTTTATTGTTTAATTGTGCGATTTTATTTTTTGATCTTGTGTGTTAATTGTTGTTAAGGGTTAATTAATATCTTTTTAAAATAATCTTGGTTTTACAATTCAATTTAGGAATTTTGGTTTTAGGAATTAAAAAGAAAATAGAAGAAAAAGAAGAAAACAAGAGAAAATCGGACTGGGCCAATTTTAAAAGAGAGTTCAGGCCCAGTCCAAATACCCTCTTTACCCGGTTCAATTAGGCTGGCAATACGACCGTCCAAACGACGTCGTTTTTGTCACTCTCAATCTGGGTCATTGATCTCACTTGATCAACGATCCAGATCAACTCCCTCACAGCCCGACCCGTCCATCCCAATAATCGATCCAACCCCGGCACTAAACCAAACGACCCCGTTTCCCTTCCCCAAGTTGATCTGAACCCTCCAACACCCTTAATCCAACGGTTCACATTGATTGACCCTTTTTTAATATATCAAATCCCCCCCAATGCCCCAAAACCCATCAGACCCCCCCCCCCTCTCTGTATCGTCTCCAAATTCAGAGACCAAATCCCCTCTGAAACCCTAGCCGCCTCTCCACTCCTTCGTCGTAAACCCGACGGCTCCGGCTCCGATGACCGCCAAAATAACACCCCTGAACCTCTTAACCACCCTCAACCTGAATCCCCACTCTGCTGTCCTCGAATCATCCCCGGCTTTTTCGAATCTGCGATCGAAGCTTACGACCCAAAACCCTAGTTCATCAAATGAACCCCAAACTCACACCAGCTATCCACCTGACCTCCCTCGTGCCTAAAACGCCCTTGGTCTGGCTCGAATCTTGCTAGAACTGGTCGAGTTTCAAATCAATCGACGAGCGCTAGAAGAACAAAACCTAGGAGTCGATCCAAAAGAAAATTGAGGTCGTGGCCGATCTTAGTAGTGTGTTCTCAGTCGAGAACACTCGATTAAGGTCCGTCTCGGCTTCAAACCTCAAATCAAAGGTTCGATTGGTACAGATTGGGTTTTGGCCTGTAGTTTCTGAGGTATTTCTCTTCTTTTCCTTTTTTCCTTTTGATTGTTGTTTGTGTTTGCCTAATTTCATCGCTGTGATTGTCAATTACTTCTTCCCCCCTCTTTCGGACCTTTTTTCCGGTCCAAATGTTCATCGCTGTAATTAATTGGATTTTTTTTTAGTTAATTGAATTTGGTTGAAATTACTCGAACCCCTGTCTGTTTGTTTTCCCTCTAGATTAGTTTCCTCTTTACATTGTTGAATATCTCGGTTTAGGCAAGTTCAGCGAGTGATTGTATAAAGCTGTGATCGTTTGATATTACTGTTGGTTCAAATTGTCTTATTATGTTATGATTGATTCTTTCCTCTCCATTGCCAATCATCTTAGTTGCATATGAATTTGGCATATTACAATATTTCATTCATTTTTGTTAGTTTTGGTTCAGAATGGTGAATGCAGTCAGTTATTCCCATGTACATGTGCATCTTGGCAATTTAATATCAGTTTGTTGTTTGATCTAATCTGTGTAGTTTGAGTTGTTATTTGATTTTGATTAAGGAAATTGGTTATAGCTGATAAGGTACAAGGGATTGGACTAGGACAGTAAATCACAGTAGTTTCAGGGGTAATTTGGGAATTGAAGAGTTCAGAAATTGGCTAGTTTAAGTGGACTGTCAGTAAAATATTAAAGTTAATGAATTGTTTAGTGCTAATGGGGAACAAAACATAATGGTGGGGGAAAGGTTTAAAGGAAATGGATTAAGAAATAGGTGCCCATACCTATTTGATTTTAAATAAAGAAAAGGCAAGGGTAATGGGGAACAAATGAATTAAACATATAGTAGTGGAGGGGGAATATCATGGGCAGAAGTACTTTCTTAATTAATTTAATGCTCCTAAGAGCTGAAAGGTGAGGAAGGTTTGGCTATAAGTGAAAGGAGCTTGAGACAGTGGAAGGGATCTTTTTCTTTGGAGAGTGGAGTCTGGGCTTGATTCTTTCTTCTGGGCTGAACTGGTTGTGTTCGTGGCTATTTGAATTCCAAATCTGCTGTTATGCCTGGCTGCTTGCTACTACTGATTGCTCCTTCTTCATTGTTGTAACTCCCAGTTTTGAACTAGAATTCAACCCCTTTACCTATTTGCTTCGAGTCTGTTGGTTCGAGTTAGTGGAAAGATCAGTTGACTGCTTATACTTCAGTCCATGATTCATTCGTGGGTTTTGGCATTGTTTGTGTTGTTGTTGATATTGCTGGAATTCTGCTGGTGCCTTTTAAATTTGTTACTGGGTTATTTCTACTGGTTGTTGCTGGTTATCGTTGTTGTCGCTGAGTTACATACTACTCTGCTGATCTTCTTCTTCTTATATTGCCATTTCCAGGTACACAGCTGTAACCCCGGTCATTTGTAAGCTGAAAAACATAAGCATGAATATACATGAAGATTTGAAGCTTTAAGTTGATCTAGCCTTTCTATTGATTTGTATATTAGGATATCTCACTCACTAATATCATGTAAATGCCTGCGGTATGTATAACTGGACAGTTCTTGTAACGATTTAATTTGTGAACTTTCAAATGAACTTTATATCATGTATCTGCTCTTGTCTATATCGAATGTATAGCTGTAGTCAATAATATTTGGTTTGCTTTAGCTTGATTATTAGGTAGTGTATTTCGAATGCATGTCCGTTAGATTCCGGCCTAATAGACTATTTAATCAACACAACAATCTAACTGTAACATCAATGGCTTGAGTTTAGGATCAGGAATAGACATCTAAATTACTTCTTTCTAACTATTGCTCTTCTAAAACCTGTAGTAATATACTTAATTAGATATAATCATTTCACCTTTCTGCGTGGCAAATTGTTGAATATGTGTAGAATAACTTAAGTAAGTTTCATTAAGTGTTTAGTTCATTTAAAGTCGGAAGAGTGATGTGTTTTGTCGAAAAGAGATCGATTGCCCGTATTTAGGCGGATTGGGCCTCAGCACTTGAAAAAGATGGCCCAGGTCCTGTTTTTAACACTACATTCATTTGGACCTGGGCCCAGGTTGGTGAATAGCCATGCCTGTATGCGTACTTAGGTTCTGATTTTAAACGGGTGGTGTTCATGACCCAACTATAATAGCTCTTAAACCATATAATTAATTGGGACTCCTCCTTTTATTTTAGAAACGAACTAAGCAGAACACTATAGATTACTTTAGGTTGGCCCTTTAAATATTGTAAAAATGAGATGAGCCTCGCTGAATAAACATATAAATGGCGGGGCCCTCACGATTGTATATATTAATTACTTAGAACTCGGGATCAGCCGCTTAGCGAGTTTCACGGCCTTCTTCCCAAAATAACAATGCGTTAGTCTCCTTAGGCGCGTACTTTAAATAATATTACCTTCTTAAACCTGGGTGCACATTTATGTGACCCAAATCCAAATCTCAACGGAGTCGAACTGTGTCGATAACCACGGGTACATTGATGTGCCATGATTCGAGATACGTTCTCACAACGTTGCAATTCTCTGTTAAAATAATAATGATAATAATAAAAGCGGTTAAAAGTTAAAATTTGTACATAGGTTCATAATTGTATAAAAATCAGATAATTAAGCCGAATATGACAGTTGAGCGACCGTGCTAGAACCACGGAACTCGGGAATGCCTAACACCTTCTCCTGGGTTAACAGAATTCCTTATCCAGATTTCTGGTTCGCGGACTGTAATATAGAGTTAATCTTTTCCTCGACTCAGGATTCAACCGGTGACTTGGGACAACATAAATCTCCCAAGTGGCGACTCTGAATTAAATAATAAATCCGGTTTAGATTGTCCTTTAATTGGAAAAACTCCCTTTTACGCCCCCTACGGGCGCAGGTGAAAAAGGAGGTGTGACAGTGGTCGCGGTCCTGACCGCAGTAAATCGCTGGAACACTGCCTCGCCACCGCGGTCGCGGTAAAATGCAGCAGGACCGTGGTGGTTGCATACTATTCTGTAAAACGGGCATAACGCTTTGCACAGAGCTCCGTTTGGGATTCATAATATATCTTTGGAAAAATATTTCAAAGGTCTACAACTTCCATGCTTTGGGTTTTTCCATATTCCTTACACATTTTCACTGAAACCTGCTGGAAAACAGACCTTCTGCAAACTTAGTTGATTTTGCCAAATCTTATGCACCTTACTTTCCATTTTGATTTTGAAACAACTATTTTCACCCATAATCATCCCGATGGGACTTCACATGTTCAAAATATATCCTTACTACTCATTTAACTCATTCATACCTAAGCTGAATTTTTACGGGGTGTTACATTATCTCCCCCTTGGGATCATTCGTCCTTGAATGATTGTCCTGACTATAACTTCTGCTAACTCCGGATCTTAAATGGGTCTGGTGCAATCATGAACTTTCATCAACACTTGCATACTAAATATAATGAATACATGATTACTGAACTATTGAGATACTGAGCTGAACTGCATTGACTGAATATTGATCTGCCATGAATACGTGAATACTGAACTAACATGGATATCTGAATATTGAACTGGCACGAATATTTGAGAACTGAACTAACATCAATATCAAAGTACTAAACTGGCATGAGTTTCTAAGCATTGGACTGACATGAGTAGCTGAGTATTGAACGAACTTGAATATCTAAGTATTGAACTGACATGAGTATCTGAGTACTGAACTGGCATGAGTATCTGAGTACTAAACTGATATGAGTATCTGAGTACTGAACTGACATGAGTATTTGAGTGCTGGAAACTTGAATGTTATAACATTACACGCGAAATACTGGTTATACCACCACTAATTCTGGTGGGAACTCCAACTCATAAGCTAATTGACTGATCCTTCGCAAGATTCTATATGGCCCAATATAGCACGGACTATGCGTTCCCTTCTTCTCAAATCTCACAATGCCTTTCATAGGCGAAACTTTCAAAAACACTCAATCATCAACTTGAAACTCTAGGTCTCTATGTCGCACGCTCGAATAGGATATTTTGGCGGCTCTGAGTTTTCTTCAAACGCTCTTGAATCAACTTAACTTTCTCTATAGTTTGATAGACCAAATAAGGTCCTAACAACTCCACTTCTCCAACTTTGAACCAACCAATTGGTGATCTACACCTTCCCCTACACATAGCTTCGTACGGTGCCATCTTGATACTAGAATGGTAGGTTATTATTAGCAAGGCCAATAAGAGGTATGTGATCATCCCAATTACTTTTAACATCAAGGAAATATCCTCAATTGTTTGAACAATGCGCTCTGCCTGGCCATTTTTTTGAGGATGAAAAACGTGTGCCTAATCATTTCTGAAAGAACTTCTAAAAGTTCATTTTAAACTGAGCACCACAGTACCAAATGACAGACCACGGAGTCCCATGTAATTAGATGATTTCCTGAATGTATAACTTGGTATAATCTTCTAT
Source organism: Nicotiana tabacum (assembly GCF_000715075.1). NCBI lineage: Eukaryota > Viridiplantae > Streptophyta > Magnoliopsida > Solanales > Solanaceae > Nicotiana > Nicotiana tabacum. The sequence goes on from NC_134085.1 coordinate 16,885,262, forward strand.
TGAATCTGTAGTCTTTACTGGCAAGAAATGTGCTGACTTGGTAAGTCGATTTACAATCATCCAATCAAATCATGCTTTTAAAATGAGAAAGATAATCCCGTTTATAAATTTCATATTTACCATCTCCACACAAAATATGTATATTCTATGATAAAACACTAGGCTTTCTGCTGCTCGACTTTCACTTGCTGACAATTAAGATAATTGGCCGCAAGTCTGCGACGTTCTTTTTCATGTAGTTCATCCAATCAATCTCCTTGGTCATGATGCATATTTGGGGGACCTGGATGGAAATAATACCAGGAATTATAGGCTTCTAACATGATCTTCCCTTTTTAAGTCCATCTATGTATGGAACACACAATCTTGTTACCTCAAAGTACCATCATCTCCCCTTTATTCGAAAGCCATCATCTTATACTTGTGAATCTCCTCTTTCAGCTACAACAAGTAGGGATCATCAAACTATTTCTCCTTCACTTCGCCTACTAAGGGGGAACAAGTCATATTTTAGACAACAACTCTGTCATCTTTTAGAGTCCGAAGTCGAACTCCTATCTTGGCTGGTGAACTTCTTTTACCAGAGTTCTCTTATCTATCTCAATCATGAGTTATACTTCCCACACTTTATCTTCTTAAGAACTTCCTGAAAACACTTATAGAATTGTTGTGAGCTAAGTCTTTAACCAGTACTCCGAAGACTAGAGTCTCGTGCAATGACACTACCCTCGTGATACATAGCTGGGCATGATTCTATAGCTTTCTGTGATCATTTTATCATCAATAACTAAACTCGGTGATCATTCTACCCACTTTGTTTTTCTTACACTTGCTAGATATAATCCGTGTGATAATTATACAATTTTCCCTCATTCCCGAACTGATTTTCTTTTTCATATCCTATGCTACTATTCGAGTTTCATATCTCCAACTGGACTTACTGAAAATTTTCACATCACCCCTTTGACCACAGGTCTTATACTTGTGGATACTTCTCTTTTTGCTGGGATCCAAATAACTTTCCTTATTCTTTGCACTCTAGTCAATGACGACTCATCTTCCAACTTACTTCTGAGAAATCTTTCTTACTAGGAAAAACTAAATTATTCACTTAACGGAAAGCTAATGTATTCACAGTTATCATATACAATCTTAATAATTTAACTCTGCTCACACTGTCAATCCTGGAGAAACCACATTACGATAATTCCTAAAGGCTATTCTTCTATAGTTTGTGCTCTCACTGCTAGCTAATATTTTTTTCCCACTGCTACTGTACTTCGAGTTTAGCTTAAACTCTTTGGATTCTAATACACGTTCGGTGTTTCAAACTGTCATCCACTCACTAGAGTTAACCTGGCTAAATGGATCAAATCTTACCTCTACTATCTCTGCTAAAATTGCTAATTCATTGTATCAACTCAAAACTTACTTACTATCCTTTCACTAACCACCCACTAGCATCATAGTTTCTTCTATTGCTTTGAATAACTAAAGTGAAGCATAAGATTACTCCTAACTTCCCCCATCATCTGATCATATTCTTTTGCCGCACACTATCATTCTTTTTTTTTGAACTATGTACATATACCACACTTAGGGAAAGTTTATATATCTTAAACGAAATTGGAATATCTAACCCCCAAACTTTCTATATACTTCAAAATCACTTCAGGCTATAAACATTCGGCCTAAACACATATTCACATCATTTGAAGGGGAACTGTCATACCTTTTATCTCATAATAATAGCCACTTCTTATAGTAACTTACTAATGTGGTACTTCTAGTTCTGATTTGTATAAATCTAAACAACTTAAAATCGTTCCCTAAAATTCACTATTGGCTGCTCTTGGTCCTCATTGCATACATCATATCTTCTAGTCATTTGCATGAGTTGTACGAAATCACATCTTTGGTAATAACAAATGTTTCTGACTCCTAGGTATTTTAACCTTAGGCTCTTTTCTTTCCAAAACTATAGTGACCAATGTTAGGGTCTGACATCTGAACTATCATCATCCAACTTGTGGCTCCATTTCCAAGAATTAGAAATGAGATTGTTTAATAAGGTAAAACACATATGAATACACTACCATACATAAACTTGTCCTTCAGAGTATACCATCATCAGATAAATCACTTCATGTACCATCCGATGAGTCTTGGGTCTTAATCCATACCTAAAATATGTGAAGGTTTCTCTATAATTACTGTTACTTACATTTTCTTTGAGAACCCATATGCATCACTGCATACTCACAAGTCACCTAGAATTTTGATACACTGAAAATTAGATATTTGGTAAACATACAACTGAATACTGGCATACTGAATAACCATAAACTTGCTAACTGAAAGACTGTATAACTGGTAACCGAGGTAAACTGATAACCATAAGATATGAGAACTGCTTTTGTACTTTCTGATAACGTTATGCTCTAATCTGTAATACTATCCATTGCATCCCATTTTTAACATCCTCTAAAGTCTTATATTTACCAACCTGTACTCCATAATTATACCCCAATGGTCAATTATCCTCTCTAGGACCTTACGTTTCTCCTGCGCGTTGCTTGGGAATCCAATACGTTTGGAATTCACTAGGAAGAGAAAGTTACCTATTGCTCTAAGATTCATGGCACGATCTAGAGTAGAAAGAAATGAGACAATCTTGGATGTCTTAGTAGTTAACCGTTTATATGAGTGACCGACACACATATATAAAGGAAACTCCACTGGACACGGCTTCATAGACTCCCTAGGACTCTTGAACCTAGTGCTCTGATACCAAGCTTTGTCACGCCCCGAACCTGGGCCTGGACGTAACACGGCACTCGATGCCTGACTACATGTGACCGAGCAAACAACTGGCTGGCTGAATCAACATGTGGTATCATAACATACTGAATGCGTAAAATAAACTAACACATGCTGATATATTGAAAGTCTGGATGATATAAATCAGAGTGCGGAAATACTAATACAATTCTGAAACATATTTGTAGCCAACATAGCTTAATAGGAAAAGCCCGTGACTTTGTCTAACTGTTACTCTAGTCTTTGAAGCCTCTATTTGAGTACTGAAAACACTGACTGTATGTGAATACTGAAGACTGTAGTAATGATAATGCCCCGAAAGAACTGGGGATCACCAAATAGCTGGTACGAGAATTCTAGCGCTCTGAATCATCAACCTGTAAATCATTACCTGCATCGTGAGATGCAGGCCCCGGGCAAAAGGGACGTTAGTACATTTGAATTGTACTGGTATGTAAAGCAACTGAAAGAAAGAATTATATATGCTGAAACCGAAACTAAGCTGATAACTGAGAATTTATAATTGATAACTGAAATGATAACTATTCAAACTAAAACTGAAATGATAACTGATAACTGAACTAATAACTGGTAACTGATATGATAGCTGATAACTTAACGGTAACTAATAATTGAACTGAAAGGAAGTAAGGATATGAATACTCCCTCTTCTGAATAATGAACAACCTATTTATCTGAATATTATATTGTGGCCTCAGTCCCCATATATATATATATATGTGTGTGTGTGTGTGTGTGTGTGTGTGTGTGTGCACAAACTGCGGCCTCGGGCCCAAGTATACGTATACATAACTGCGACCTCAGGTCCAAAATGCATAAAGCATAAACTGTGGCCTCAGGCCCAAAGATGCATAAAGCATAAACTGCGGCCTTAGGCCCAAAGATGCATAAAGCATTAGTTGCGGCCTCAGGCCCAAATACAGGTGTTCGACATTCAGGGATTTAAAATTAGGGATTGAGAATCATACTGCAATACATAATAGTGAAATACTGAATCACGCTGGGTTACATGATACTGGAATATTGGATCACACTAAGTTACATTATACTGGAATACTGAATCATACTGAGTTACATAATATTGGAATACTGAATAGGACTAGAATGAGACATGTATTCTTGAACTGGTTGTGAACACTGAAACTTCAACTGTTTATGACATGCTGAGTAAGCCATACTGAGACTTAGGGACATCAAGCCCAAGTCTATATTGAATACGAACTGAGCTCACAACGTTTAGAATGAAATTCATGAACGAGTTATGAAGCTAGAGAATAGAAGTCCTACAACTATTCAAGGAACTAGGCTTAACTATTTTTCTGAGGCAATTGATACGTCGTAAAAGAAACGTAGTGTAGGAAAAATCATTAAAATTTCCAAACATAGAGAGTTAGCCTCACATACCTTAATTTCCTGCTCTTGAGAATAATACAATATTCGCCAACCCTTTCAACTTTAATCTATATCAATACAAGTCAAAAGGATTCCAAATTAGCAACAATAGTCATGTTTTGGTCACTTAGGTATTTTATCAAACACTCGATGGCATAAAGCTTCATAGCCCTTATTAATGGTGTTTCTACACCCAATAACCATTCTCTTGCTCTTAGATAAATTATAAAGTCTCAAATGGTTATAAAAAGCATTATTCTTTATCACCTATAAGGTAATCAACACTCATAACCAATAATAACCTATCAACAACCCAAACCTATCACCGTTCATGCTTTTCTATCAAACCCATCAACTCATATCTCATGAAATAGAGTTTATAATCATTAATTCAATGATAGAATCAACTAGAGGGTGAAGATATTACCTTTTTGACGTTCAATCTTCTTGAATTCGAGTTCTAGGGTTTCTTCTCTCAACAATGGTGTCCCAAATCGAATATCTAATGATATGGAGGGTTTACCCATGTTAATAAGATGTGGGAAATTAAAATTAACTTATAACCACCATAAAAACTTACCTTAGATGGTGGAGGGACCCTTGAGGAGTTAGGTTTTTGAGAGTTTTTCTTTGTAGAGAAAGTTTTTATGTTTTGGGGCTGTGAGGGACGAAATAGGGCAAAAAAATGACTTCCCAAGTCGTCCACCGCGTCCGGTTGGCGCGGCTGCAGTCCCGACCGCGGTAAATCGCTGGAACACTGCCTCGCCACCGCGGTCGCTGTAAAACGCAGCAGGACCGTGGTGGTTGCATACTATTCTGTAAAACAGGCATAACGTTTTGCACAGATCTCCGTTTGGGCTCCATAATATATCGTTGGAAAGATATTTCAATGTCCTACAACTTTCATGCTTTAAGTGTTTCCATATTCCTTACAAAGTTTTACTAAAACCTACTAGAAGACAGACCTTCTGCAAACTTAGTCGATTTTGCCAAATCTTATGCACCTCACTTTCCATCTTGATTTTGAAACAACTATTTTCACCCATAATCATCCCGATGGGACTTCACATGTTCAAAATATATCCTTACTACTCCTTTAACTCATTCATACCTAAGTCAAATTTTTACGGGGTGTTACAAAAATCATCCATGAAATTTTTAAGAAATTTGTCAGTCATGTTAGCAAAAGTTGCCGACATGCAACGCTGAAATGTAGCAGGGGCGTTGCACAGACCAAATGGCATTCTCCTATAGGCATATGTTCCATGAGGGCATGTGAAGGTTGTCTTATCTTAATCTTCTGGTGCAATTGGTATCTGATTATATCCTGAATAGACATCAAGAAAACAGTAAAAACCATATCCTGCAATTTTTTCCAACATTTGATCAATAAATGGCAAAGGTAAATGATCTTTTCTAGTGACATCATTGAGACGTCTGTAATAAATACAGACTCTCCATCCTGTAACAGTCCTGGTAGGTATGAGCTCATTAGTTTCATTTTTTATAACTGTCATACCTCATTTCTTTGGTACTACCTGAACGGGACTTACCCACGGGCTGTTAGAAATGGGGTATATAATACCTGCTACCAACAGCCTTACGATCTCTTTTTAATTACTTCCTGCATTGCTGGATTCAATCTTCTTTGCGGCTAGACTATTGGCTTGTAGCTATCCTCCATGAGGATTCTGCATGTACAAATAGCCGGACTAATCTCTTTAATATCTTCTACACCCCAAGGCTCCTTTGTGTGCTTTCAATACTTTAATCAAACTATTTTCTTGTTCTGCAGTAAGAGAAGATCAAATAATTACTGGAAATAATTCTTGCTCAAGATAAACATATTTCAAATGAGAAGGGAGAGTTTTGAGTTCAATTTTTTATTGAACTTTTTCGGATTTCATCTCTTCTTCTGAATCTTTGTCCAATATTTCAGCTTCCTTTCTGATGGTGAGATCATCGTCCTGTGTGGTGCCTGATTTGATAAAGCATCTTTTCATTGAATCTGGAATTAATTGATCATCTTTGAATTCATCTGTAAGATAACTAATCATATCAATTGAAAAATATGAAGATGATGTTTCATCTCCTGAATATCTTAGTATCTTTTGCATATCAAATATGACTCTTTCTTCATCAACTCTTAAAATTAATTGTCCTTGATGAACATCTATAATTGTTCTTCCTGTAACAAGAAATGGTCTACCTAAAATTATTGGTTCATTAGGACATTCTTTCATTTCAAGTACTATAAAATCTACAGGGAAAAAAACTTATCTACTCTTACGAGTACATTTTCAATTATTCCCTTAGGTTTCTTAGTACTTTGATCTGCAAACTGAAGAGAAACACTTGTGTCTTTCATTTCATCAAGATCTAACTTTTTAAAGATAGAAAATGGCATTAAATTTATAGAAGCTCCAGAATCACAAAGTTCTTTTTCAAAATATACTCCTCCCAAAGTGCATGGAATTGTAAAACTGTCTGGATCACCAAGTTTTTGTGGTAGCTTATTTTGAAGTATAACACTGCATTTTTCCATAAGAATTACCACAGAAACTTCTTCTAATTTTCTTTTACTTGACAAAATTTCCTTTAAAAATTTGGCATATGAAGGCATTTGTAACAAAGTATCAGTAAAAGGAATATTGATGTGAATTTGTTTTAAAATCTCCAAAAATTTTGCAAATTGGTTGTCAGGCTTTTCTCTTTTCATTTTTTTGTGGAAAGGGAATATTCACAGGGAGAGGAGTCAATTTTTCAAAAAAAAGTTCTTCTTTTTTCTTGACTTCATTCTTTTGAGATGGTTCAGAGTGTATATCAACATTCTTATCGTTGTTTACCTATTGTTCTGACTGGTCTGCATAGGGTTCATCAAGCTCCTTACCTGGTCGTAAGGTGATGGCCTTAAGGTACTCTTTTGGGTTTTTCTCTATATTGCTTAGTAAGGGACCTTGAATCTTTTCTGAAACAATAGCTGTCAATTGGCTCAACTGTATTTCTAGATTTTTGAGGGATGAATTTTGGCTCTCCATATTTTCATCAGTAACCTTAATATACGTATACAGAAGATCATCAAGACTTGAATGAGCTTGTTGAGTCCTTTGCTGATAGGGCCCTGCTTGTTGATAAGGTGTAAAGTTTGATTGACAATGGTTTGAATTCTGGTATCCGGGTGGACCCTGTATTTGTTGCTTCTGGAAGCTTTGAGAGTTCTCTGCACCATTTGGATTGTTCCATTGAAATCCTGGATGTTTCTGTGTCATTGGACTTCCAAAAGGATACTGCTTGTAACTGATGACATTTACATGTTCATCATTGTGATTGGTTGCTTGACATTCATGGTTTTGATGATTTCCTCCACACATGTCACAAGCCTCAGATTGGCTTGGTTGTTGTGTATTCACCTGAAAAGTTTTAAACTTTTGTGCCAAAGAAATAATTTGTTGTGTTAGTGTATTTAAAGCATCAACCTGATTTACTGTAATGGCCTTCTTGATAATTATACGCTCAGATGGCTATTGGATGGCATTCTCAGAAATTTCATTCGACAATTGCAACGCTTTCTCTGTTGTTTTTCCCATTACTGAACCTCCTGCAGCTGCATCTATCACATTTCTAGAAGAGGGTTTTAGCCCGTGATAAAAAATATACAATTGCATATGTTCAGGAATATCGTGGTGCGAACATTTTCTTAACATTGCTTTTAACCTTTACCAACTGTGTCAGTCTGCAAGAAATTAGATATGTCTTGTCTTAACTTTGTGGTTTTAGCAGGGAAAAAATATTTGTTTAAAAATTTCTGAGTCATTTGATCCTATGTGGTAATGGAACCTTGTGGCAAACTTCGCAACCAAGTCTTGGCATCTCCTTTTAAAGAGAAAGGAAATAGCCTTAACTTGATAGCTTCAGGAGGTACTCCATTATACTTAGTTGTTTTAACAAGTTCCAAAAAGTTAATTAAATGACTGTGTGGATCTTCACTTGCGTCTCCAGTGAAGATGCAAGACTGTTGAATTGTTTAAATCAGGCCAGTTTTGATTTCAAAGTTGTTGGCTGCCACTGAAGGTTTTCTGACACTACATTCACAGTTGAAGCGGTCAGGTCTAGCATAATCCCTTAGGATTCTGTTTGCTGGCCTTGGTGCCACTTCATCAAATTGATCCTCTATCAAATTGATATATGACTCGTGACGATTAAACAGAAATAATTTTCTTGCCTGAATTGTGCTAAAAGATAGCAAAAACCTCTTGCGATTACTTATTACTAAAAGTCAATAATCTTGCCAACTACAACTCCTCCGTGAGAATTAGAATGGAAGTAAGCAAGATTACAGACTTGGAATGATAGCTTAAAAAGAATTACTCTCATTCTATTATTTTACCCAATAGTTATCATATATTAATTTTGCTTCGTAAGAATTACAAAATTGACATACAAGTAACTTTGGAGAATAAATAGATAGAAGTGATAATAATTAATTAAAACTAATATTCCAGCACAATATCGAAATATAATTAGAACGTTTCAGGCCAAGCATGTAGTAAAATTAAGATTAATATTATAACGATATCGAGCTTCATCAACTATCCCAACAAAAGAGATTACTCCATTATGGAGTTTTTAAATCTCACAAAGAACGATATTCTTAAAATACTATCAACACTCTTAGAAAATTCAAAAACTACAAGAGGAAAGTGAAAGACATAAAGAAAGAAGTAAAGACCAAAGCTAGAGAAAAGTTGCTAATTAGGCAGGTATGATCCCTCCTCTCCTTTCAACATAAACATCCTAAATCAAATCTCATAAGGTGCCACGATGCCTCGTGGTTCTTTTGCCATGATGCAACGTGCTTCTATTGCCATGATGCGTCGTAATTTTATTGTCATGATGCCTCGTGCTTCTCTTTTTATTCCTTTATTTTCTTTATCATGATATTTTTATTTCCTGCAAAATACTATTAGAAAATACAGATAATTGACATATTATATATATATATATATATATATATATATATTATTTAAAATAATTTATTTTTAAGTATATAATATATGAATATTTTATAGTCATCAAACTTTCATTCTCGCATCCAACCACTTAATGACCTCCTTCTTTACCATTTCCTTCATGTTGGGTTTCACCCTTCTTTGGTGCTCCCTGGAAGGTTTGTGCCCCTCTTCTAGCAGAATTTTATGCATACAGTATGTCGAGCTTATCCCCTTAATGTCTGTCATGGTCCACCCGATGACAGTTTTGCACTCCGTAAGTACCTGTAAAAGTTGTTGTGCCTGCACATCTAACAAACTAGATGAGATAATAACAAGTAATGTGGAGTTAGCTCCTAGGAACGCATACCTGAGATGGGTGGGCACTGGATTCAACTCCAGCTTTGGTGGTTCTTCTATGGATGGCTTGGCTGGAGGAGCTTCTCTATTTTCTAAGTGCAGGGGCTCGAATTCAAGTGTTCTCTCCCAAAGCCCTCTACCCTCTAGAGTCAGCACCCATTCTGCCAATTCTTCTGCAGCAAGAAAATCTTCAATAGTCAATGTCTCATCATCCTCTTCCACGATTTCATCCACGGCATCAATAAGAGAACAATTGGCGAATTCACTTGGTCGCCTCATATATTTCTGCACGTTGAATGTTATCTCCTCATCGTTCAACCTCATATTGAGCTACCCAGTTTCATAATCAATGAGGGCTCGCCCTATGGCAAAGAACGGCCTTCCCAAAATTATGGGATTTTCTTCATCCACTCTACAATCCAGAATCACAAAATCTGTAGGGAACACAAATTTCCCTACCTGTATCAACACGTCATCCAAAATACCTGAGGGTCTTTTCACAGTTTTATCAGTCAGCTGCAACAACATAGACGTGGGTCTAGCTCTTCCAATCCCCAACCTCTTATAGATCGCCAGGGGTATAAGATTTATGTTATCCCCCAAATCACAGAGTGCCTTGGCAAAGGCAAAGTTACCAATGGTGCAGGGAATTGTGAAACTCCCTCGGTCAGACAACTTCTCAGCAACTGGTCTAGTCACCATAGTACTGCAAGTCTGAGTTAGAGTCACTGTGGCCAAATCTTGGAAGTCAAATTTTCGGGACATCAAGTCCTTCATCATTTTTGCATAACCAGGCATCTCCTTCAAAGCATCAATCAATGGAATATTTACCTGAATTTCTTTCAACATCTCCAAGAATTTCTTGTATTATTCCTCTTTCTGGTATTTGGCCAGCCTCTGTGGGAATGGTGTTGGAGGTCTCTTCTTCCAAGTGATTTGGATTTTCTCTTTGTCAGACACCACCTCAACTATCGGTTCCTGGGTTGTCTCATCTTCTTTTCAGCCTCCATCTATATGTTGGTTTCTTCCTCGGCAGGCTGTACTGTCACCTCTGTCAGTTTTGTTGAATCATCTAGCTCAATGAGCACTGGTACAAGTGTCTCAGCTTGTCTGCTTTCTCGAGCCCTTTTTTGCTCCAAGTCTAGATCTCTATCATTACGTAGACTCACTGCCATCAGCTGCTTCAGGCTTTGATCTTTTGGATTTACCTCAGTGTCTGTAGGTAATGTCCCATAAGGACGATTATTCAAAGACATTGAGATCTCGCCCATTTGCACTTCAATATTCTTTATGGCTGACTCATATGTATCTACTCTTTCACTCATTTTCACATTTGACCCAATAACCTGCTGCATCATTGCCTCAAGTCTAGCAAACCTATCTTCATGTCTCCCACCATGTTGCTGCTGAGGAGGATAACAACCCTACTGCTGATTTTGGTTGTTGTATCTTTGTGGCCTTTGGTAGGGCACCACATTATTGTGAGGTCGCATGGCTCCCATATTTCCATTGTTGTGTTGTGGCTGGACTGGCCTGTATGGCTGATTCTGTTGGTCCCAATTCTGACCACCCTGTCTCTGACCCCCATAATTAGATACATAATTCATGTCTTCATGGTAATGATGATGATCACTTTCTGCATTCCATTGGCTACCAATTGGCTGACTAATGCAAGATGTGCATAAGGCCCCATTGGTTGTATCTACAATGTGCACCTGTTGCTTCTACCCCGACTCTTCCACCTTTTTGGTGAGTATACTCATTTGTGTCATTAAGGTGGCCATATTTTCAGCAAAATTGTTGGCTGGATCTAAGGGCACTGAGTGAACTACTAGAGTGATGGGTGCATTCCTGGTTGTCCACCCCGAATTCTGTGACCTCTTGTCAAGCAGGATCTAGCTTTCTCTCCATGATTTACTCAAGAATGCTCCACCAGCTAAAGCATCAACATTAGCCTTCATGCTATCTGTCAGACCCATGTAAAACCATTGCCCCAACATCTGCTCTGGAATACCGTGGTGCGGACATATAACCAACATCCCTTTGAATTGTTCACATGTTTCTTGCAATGTTTCCATTGGTTTCTGTCTGAAGCTCAAAATCTCATCGATTTGCTGAGCAGTCTTGTTGGGTGGATGAAACTTATTCACAAATTGCTTGACTAACTCCTCTCAAGTCGTGATAGAATTAATAGGGAGTGAACTTAGCCAATTCTGGGCAGCTCCTATCACTGAGAATGGAAACAACAACAACTTTATTGCTTCCTGAGTTAAGTTGGGCTGCCTTTGAGTTTTGCAGATTGACAGGAATTTCTTCAAGTGCTGTTGAAGATCTTCAATGTATGAGCCCGAAAATAGTCCCTTGTTTTGCAATAAGTGCAATATGTTATTTGTGATTTGAAAAGATTCAGCCTGTATCTGCAGGACTAATATCGTTGTGGCCAAATTTTCTGCTGTAGGTTGTGCCTAGTCATATAGAGGAGCCTCTGGAACTAGAGGTGCCACTACCTGCAAAGTTGGGTCTACCACGTCATCCCCGTTATTGTCTCTGTTGTTTACCTGGTCTGCCATGTCTGGTTCAGGTTGTTCAGTTGATTGTTGTTGTTTATTTTTCCGGTTGGCCCGATTCAATGTAACGACCCGGTCGGTCGTTTTAAGAATTAACGCCCCGATCCCCTATTAACTGCTTTTCCAGTGTTTGTTTCTGCTATTGTGAGTTGTCGGGAGGGTTTATTTGGAGTTTTAGAGAGTTTTGGGACACTTAGTCCCTAAATGAGAGCTTAAGTTTAGAAATTTGACCGTAGTTGGAACAGTGTGAAGACAACCTCAGAATGGAATTCTGATGGTTCCATTAGCTCCGTAGGGTGATTTAGGGTTTAGGAGTGTGTTCGGATTGTGTTTTGGAGGTTCGTAGCTAATTTAGGCTTGAAATGCCGAAAGTTGAATTTTTGAAGTTTCCGGTTCGATAGTGAGATTTTGATCCGAGGTTCAGAATGGAATTCTGGAAGTTGGAATAGCTCCGTAGTGTTGAATGTGACGTGTGTGCAAAATTTTAGGTCATTCGGACGAGGTTTGATAGACTTTTTGATCGAAAGCTTATTTTGAGAGTTTTTGAAGTTCTTAGGCTTGAATCCGATGCTAATTGGGTGATCCGATGTTGTTGGCGGTGTGGTAGAGATTTGTATAAATTTGGACAGTGTTATATAACTTGTCTGTGTTTTTGGTTAAGGTCCCGGGGGCCTCGGGATGATTTCGGGTGGTTAACGAGAAGTTGGAAAGTTAGAGTTTGCAGCTGAAGTTATTGGTCTGCTGTTATAACCACATCTGCGGTTGAGAGGCCGCAGATGCGGAATTAAGCCACAGAAGCGGCCAGCTGAGGAAAAGTAGGGAACCGTAGAAGCGGGTGATGTACCGCACCTGCGTGACCGCAGATGCGGATTCTGGGTTACAGGTGCGGCGAAGGGGTTTTAAGTGGAAATCGCAGGAGCGATCCCCTTGACCACAGAAGTGGTAACGCAGATGCAGAAGATGGACCGAAGATACGGATTTGCTAGGCAGAAAATCAAAGTTTCGAGGGTTTAGTTTCCAAAAGTTATAAATTAATTTGGGAGCTCGGGATTGGCGATTTTGAGAGGGATTTTCACCTGGGTGTTTTGGGTAAACAATTCTTACTCGGTTTTGATTATTTTTCACGAATCTATACTTAAATTCATCCTTTAAAATCGAATTTGGTGTGGAAATATTGGAGAAAAGTTGGAAAAGTTCTTAGACCAAATAATTGAGTTTGGATCACGATTTTGATATTGGATTGGGATAATTTTGATATAAATGAACTCGTGAGAGTATGACAATTCTGAAAATGTAAATTTTACCTGATTCCGAGACGTGGACCCGAGGGCCATTTTGGTCATTTTACCTAATTTCGCGTATTAGCTTAGAATTTCTTTGTAGAATCAGTTAGTTGAAGTGTTATTTACCTTATGCAATTGAATTGAATAGATTTGGGCCATTTGGAGTCGAGTACTCATGGCAAAGACATGGTTTCGGGTTAACTTTGAGCTGGTTCGAGGTAAGTGGCTTGCCTAACCTTGTGCGGGGGACATTCCCCTTATGATTTGGTATTATTGATAATTAAAATGCCTTGTACGGGAGGTGACGAGTGCATACTTGTGCTAATTGTTGAAAATTCGGTTTTTCATTTAGTAATTACTAGTATATTTTTTTCCTGTTTATACTACCTGAAATTTAAGCCTGTTGTTAGCTTAGGAAAGCATGTCTAATTGACTTAATTGCCTTAATTGCTCAAACTGCCTTATTTGGATTACGTGCAGCATGCTAGGTTAAAAATACCTGTTTTACCTTGGTACGGAACTTGAATTCAATTGTGTACTCTTCTTGTTGTTACTATGTGTTACTTTGGGACTACGGGACGGTATCCCGGAGATCCCAATGTATGTTTACTTTGGGATTATGGAACGGTATTCCGGGAGATCCCCCTGCACATTTACATTGGACCTACAGGACTGCACCCGTTAGATTCCCCATGCACTGAGTATTTACATTTGGGACTACGGATCGGTGTTCCGGGAGATCCCCTCACATTATGATTTGGACTACGGGACGGTATCCCGGGATATCCACTAGATATTTACATTTGGGACTATAGGACGGTATCCTGGGAGATCCCCGGTTGTTATCTTTGTGCTGAGCTGTGTTTTCTTTCTGTGGTTACTTTGCCTCTGTAGTAGTTGTTGTTGTCTGTCATACCCTGTGTTACTTTTACTGTTGTACTTATTTACACTGTTTAATTCTACACTGCTAAACCTTATTTTTTATTTAATCTTAGTAGGGCCCTGACCTTCCTTGTCACTACCCTATCGAGGTTAGGCTTGACACTTACTGAGTACCATTGTGGTGTATTCATGCCCTTTTTGTGCATGTTTTCATGTGCAGATTCAGGTACTTCCACTCAGACGTATCACGCTTGAGATGAGGCACTTGTAGAGACTCCGAGGTATATCTGCCGTGTCCGCAGACCAAAGAGTCCTTTTCTACTCTCCCTTTTGTATTAGCCCTTCTGTATTTTCGTTTCTTTGTAGATATTCTGGAGTTAGATGCTTGTAGACATTAAAGGTTTGTGATCATGAGATTCCAGATTTTGGGAAATGTTATTAGTTTTGAGAGTTGTTATTGTGTATGTCGAGCGACATTTTAAACACTGTTTTATTTCACTATTTCGGTTTTAAATTATTTCTTCCGCAATTGTTGTTTATATTCTGCATTATTAGGCTTACCTAGTCGTAGAGACTAGGTGCCATCACGATGTTCACGGAGGGCGAATCGGGGCTGTGACATGTTGGTATTAGAGCTCTAGGTTCATAAGAGCCATGAATCACAAGCCAGTTTATTAGAGTCTCGCTGATCTGTACGGAGTCGTCTGTACTTATCTATGAGAGGCTATGTTATTGTTAGGAAAATTCCACTTCATTTGATTTCCTTGTCATGAGAGATTTTGATGAATCAATTCTAAACTTCTGTCTTCTATTCTCTCACAAATGGTGAGGACACGTGATACTCGAGATCATCAGGCACCCGCGCTCCCTACTACAGCCGTCAGAGGTGGGGTCGGGGTAGTGGCTGAGGACGTGCAAGTGGTACAGCCAGAGCACCCGAGTGAGCTGCCACCGAGGTACCACGAGCAGTTCCAGCCGGAGTCCGGCACCTGATACGCCTACTGATACTACTACTCCAACTCTTCAAGAGACTCTTGTGCAGTTCATAAGCATGTATACCACTTTGGCTTAGGCAGGGTTGCTTCCCCTTACTGCAGCCACATCTCAGGCCGGGGGAGGAGCACAGACTCCTGTCGCCCATACTCCTAAGCAGCGAGTGCATGTTGATCAGGTCCCAGAGATTATTCCTGTACAGCCTGTAGTCCTAAGTCAGCCTGAGGGCAGGGCAGCGGCTTCAGAGGATGAGCAGCGGAGACTTGAGAGGTTCAAGAAGTATGATCCTCCTGTATTCAGTGGGTTAGCATTAGATGATGCCTTGGGGTTTTTGGAGGAGTGTCACTGTATCCTCCGCACTATGGGTATATCAGGATCGAGTGGGGTTTCTTTCACTACCTTCCAGCTTCGAGGAGCCACCTATGAGTGGTGGTGCACCTATGAGTTAGACAGTCCGGACGAGGCTGCTTCACTGACTTGGACCCAGTTTTTAGATATGTTCCTGAGAGAGTTTGTTCCTCAAAGCCTCAGGGATACATGGCGTGCAGGGTTTGAGCATTTGCACCAGGGTACTATGACTGTCTCGAAGTATGTTGTCTGTTACACTAGCTTGGTCAGACATGCCCCAGCCTTGGTTTCTACTGTTCGCGAGAGGGTTCGCTAGTTTACTGAGGGTCTTATTCCCAATATCAGGTGTATCATGGCTCGTGAGTTGGAGATAGATATTTCTTATCAGCAGGTGGTGAGCATTGCTAGGAGGATTGAGGGTATACATGCTAGGGAAAGAAAGGAGAGAGAGGACAAGAGGTCTTGAGAGTCGGGCCATTATTCTGGTGCCCGTGCCACAGCTGTAGGTCATCATGGTAGGGGTTATATGAGTCGCCCCGTTCATTCAGCTCTTCCAGCAACCAGTGGTACTCTAGCTCCTCCTAGGCCTCAGGAACCTTATTATGCACCTCTAGTATCTAGTGCGCCTCCTGCGCGGGGTACTTTTAGTGGTTAGTCCAGCAGACTTGGCCAGAGCCAGTCACAGCCACCACATCCTCCCAGAGCCTGTTTTGAGTGTGGCGATACACGCCATATGGTAAGGGACTGCCCCAGACTTAAGATGGGTGCACCTCCACAGACTTTTCAGCCACAGCATGCCCCGTAGAGTTCTCAGGCTATGATTACAGCTCCAATTGCTACCCCACCTACTCAGCCAGCTAGAGGTGGAGGTTAGGGAGGTAGAGGTTGCCCTAGAGGGGGAGGCCAGGCCAGGCCAGATACTATGCCCTTCGTGCCCGTATCGAGGTTGTTGCCTCCGATTCTGTCATCACAGGTATTATACTGGTTTGTCACAGAGATACATCGATTCTATTCGATCCAAGCTCCACTTACTCTTATGTGTCTTCTTATTTTGCTCTGCATTTAGGTGTACCTCGGGATTCTTTGAGTTCCCTTGTTTATGTTTCTACTCTTCTGGGAGATTTCTTGTTGTGGACCGCATTTATCGGTCGTGTTTGGTTGCCCTTAGTGTTTTTGAGACCAGAGTTGATTTGTTGTTGCTCAACATGGTAGATTTTGATATTATCTTGGGCATGGACTGGTTATTTCCCCATTATGCTATTCTTGATTGTCACACCAAAACTGTGACACTGGCTATACCAGGTGTACTGCGTGTTGAGTAGAGGGGTGCTTTAGATCACACTTCCAGTAGAGTTATTTCTTTCCTTAAGGCTCAGCGTATGGTTGAGAAGGGGTATGACGCGTATCTAGCTTATGTGAGAGATGTCAGTATTGATACCCCTACAGTTGATTTGGTCCCAGTAGTACGGGATTTTCCTAATGTGTTTCCAACTGACCTTCCGGGCATGCCACCCCATAGAGATATTAATTTTGGCATTGATCTGTTGCCGGGCACTCATCCTATTTCTATTCCTCTGTATCGTATGGCTCATCTTGAGTTGAAGGATCAGCTGCAGGAATTGCTTGATAAGGGTTTTATTAGGCCTGGTGTATCATCTTGGGTGATTTTGTCTTGTTTGTGAAGAAAAGAGATGGTTCTATGCGTATGTGTATTGATTATCGCCAGTTGAATAAAGTTACAGTGAAGAACCGTTATCCTTTACCTCGTATTGATGATCTATTTGAACAACTTTAGGGTGCACGAGTGTTTTCTAAGATTGACTTGCGCTCAGGTTACCATCAATTGATGATTCAGGAGCCACATATCCCGAAGACTGCTTTCAGGACTCGGTATGGTAATTGCGAGTTCCTTGTTATGTCATTTGGGTTGACCAATGCCCCAGCAACTTTTATGCATTTGATGCACAGTGTGTTCCAGCCATATCTTGACTCGTTCGTTATTGTCTTTATTGATGATATTCTGGTGTATTCCCGGAGTCGGGATGGTCATGAGCAGCACCTGAGGGCAGTGCTTCAGACCTTGAAAGAAAAGAAGTTATATGCTAAGTTCTCAAAATGTGAGTTTTGGTTGGATTCTGTGGCATTCTTAGGCCACGTGGTGTCGAGTGAGGGTATTCAGGTGGATCCGAAGAAAGTAGAGGCAGTGTAGAGTTGTCCCAGACCATCCTCAGCTACAGAGATCCGCAATTTTCTTGGCTTGGCGGGTTATTACCGCTATTTTGTTAAGGGGTTTCATCAATTGTAGCCCCTATGACCAGGTTGACCCAAAAGGTGCTCCATTCCATTGGACGGAAGATTGTGAGGCGAGCTTTTAGAAGCTCAAGACAGCTTTGACTACAGCCCCAGTTTTGATATTGCCTATAGGTTCAGGGTCTTATACTATCTATTTTGATGCCTCGAGGATTGATCTTGGAGCGATTTTGATATAGGACGGTAGGGTGATTGCCTAAGCATACAGACAGTTGAAGGTACATGAGAAGAATTATCCTGTCCATGACCTTGAGTTAGCTGCCATTATTCACGCCTTGAAGATCTGACATCATTATTTGTGCGGTGTGCCTTGTGAGATTTATACTGATCATCGGAGCTTGCAGTACTTGTTCAAGAAAAAGGATCTAAATTTGCACCAGAGGAGGTGATTAGAGTTGCTGAAAGACTATGATATCACTATTTTGTATCACCTGGGCAAGGCCAATGTGGTGGTCGATGCCTTGAGTCGTCGGGCAGAGAGTTTGGGGAGTTTGGCTTATTTACCAGCATCGGAGAGGCCTATGGTGATGGATGTTCAAGCCTTAGCCAGCTAGTTGTGAGATTGGATCTTTTGGAGCCCAGTCGGGTTCTAGCTTGTGTGGTTTCTTTATCTTCCTTATTTGATCGTATCAGGGAGCATTAGTATGATGACCCTTATTTGCTTGTCATCAAGGACAAGGTTCAGCATGGTGATGCCAGAGATGTGACTATTGGTGATGATGAGGTATTTGAGGATGCAGGGTCGGATTTGTGTACATAATGTTGGTGGGCTTCGGGAGTTGATTTTAGAGGAGGTCCATAGCTCGCGGTATTCCATTCATCCTGGTGTTGCAAAGATGTATCAGAATTTGATATAGCACTATTGGTGGAGGCGGATGAAGAAAGACATAGTTGGGTTTGTAGCTTGGTGCCTCAATTGTCAGCAGGTGAAGTATGAGCACCAGAGAACGGGTGGGTTACTTCAACAGATAGAGATTCCGAAGTGGAAGTGGGATCGTATCACCATGAACTTTGTAGTTGGGCTCCCACGGACTTTGAGGAAGTTTGATGCCATTTGGGTGATTGTGGATCGGCTAACCAAGTCCGTGCACTTAATTCCTGTGTGTACTACTTATTCTTCGGAGCGGTTGGCGGAGATTTATATCCGGGAGATTGTTCGTCTACATGGTATCCCAGTTTCCATCATTTCAGATAGGGGTACTCAGTTCACATCATGATTCTAGAGGGCCATTCAGCATGAGTTAGGTACTCAAGTGGAGTTGAGTACACCATTTCACCCTCAGACAGACGGACAGTCTGAGCGCACTATTTAGATTCTTGAGGATATGCTCCGTGCATGTGTGATTGAGTTTGGAGGGTCTTGGGATCAGTTCTTGCCACTGGCGGAGTTTGCTTACAACAACAGCTATCAGTCCAGCATTCAGATGGAACTGTATAAGGCTTTATATGGTAGGCGGTGTAGATCCCCGGTGGGTTGGTTTGAGTCGGGTGAGGCTAGATTATTGGGTACAGACTTGGTTCAGGATGTTTTGGAGAAGGTTAAGGTAATTCAGGATAGACTCCATACAGCCCAGTCCATACATAAGAGTTACGCGGACCGGAAGGTTCGTGATGTTTCCTATATGGTTGGAGAGCGGGTTCTTCTTTGGGTTTTTCCTATGAAGGGTGTTATGAGATTTGAGAAGAAGGGGAAGTTGAGTCCGAGGTTTATTGGCCCTTTTGAGATATTGAGGCGTGTTGGGGAGGTTGCTTATTAGCTTGCCTTACCTCCTAGCTTGGCAGGAGTTCATCCGGTATTTCATGTTTCGATGCTCCAGAGGTATCACGGTGATCCGTCGCACGTGTTGGATTTTAGTTCAGTCCGGTTGGATAAGGATCTATCTTACATCGAGGAGCCAGTGGCAATATTGGACAGGCAGGTAAGCTGAGATCAAAAAACATTGCATCAGTGAAGGTTCAGTGGTGGGGTCAGCCGGTCAAGGAGTCGACCTACGAGACCGAACATGATATGTTCAGTTGTTACCCTCATCTTTTCACTACTTCATGTATGTCTCTATACTCGTTCGAGGATGAACGAATGTTTAAGTGTGGGAGGATGTAACGACCCGGTCGGTCGTTTTAAGAATTAACGCCCCGATCCCTATTAACTGCTTTTCCCGTGTTTGTTTCTGCAATTGTGAGTTGCCAGGAGGGTTTATTTGGAGTTTCGGAGAGTTTTGGGACACTTAGTCCCTGAATGAGAGCTTAAGTTTGGAAATTTAACTGT
Organism: Nicotiana tabacum; assembly: GCF_000715075.1. Lineage (NCBI taxonomy): Eukaryota > Viridiplantae > Streptophyta > Magnoliopsida > Solanales > Solanaceae > Nicotiana > Nicotiana tabacum. Next base: position 16,905,492 of record NC_134085.1, read on the forward strand.
AGTCGAAACAGTGTGAAGACGACCTCGGAATGGAATTCTGATGGTTCAGTTAGCTCCGTGGGGTGATTTCGGGTTTAGGAGTGTGTTCGGATTGTGTTTTGGAGGTTCGTAGCTAATGTAGGCTTGAAATGTCGAAAGTTGAATTTTTGAAGTTTTCGGTTTGATAGTGAGATTTTGATCTGAGGGTCGGAATGGAATTCCGGAAGTTGGAGTAGCTCTGTAGTGTTGAATGTGACGTGTGTGTAAAATTTCAGGTTATTCGGACGAGGTTTGACAGACTTTTTGATCGAAAGCTTATTTTGAGAGTTTTTGAAGTTCTTATGCTTGAATCTGATGTTAATTGGGTGATCCGATGTTGTTTGAGGTGTGGTGGAGATTTGTATAAGTTTGGACAGTGGTATATGAATTGTCTGTGTTTTTGGTTAAGGTCCCGGGGGCCTCGGGATGATTTCGAGTGGTTAACGGGAAGTTGGAAAGTTAGAGTTTGCAGCTGAAGTTCTTGGGCTACTATCATAACTGCATCTGCGGTTGAAAGGCCGCAGATGCGGAATTAAGCCGCAGAAGCGGCCAGCTGAGGAAAAGTAGGGAACCGCAGAGGTGGGTGATGTACCGCACCTGCGTGACCGCAGATGCGGATTCTGGGTCGCAGGTGCGGCAAAGGGGTTTTAAGTGGAAATCGCAGGAGCGGTCCCCTTGACCGCAGATGCGGAAGATGGACCGCAGATACGGATTTGCTGGGCAGAAAATCAGAGTTTCTAGAGTTTAGTTTCAAAAAGTTAGAAATTGATTTGGGAGCTCGTGATTGGCGATTTTGAGAGGGATTTTCACCTGGGTGTTTTGGGTAAACAATTCTTACTCGGTTTTGATTGTTTTCCACGAATCTATACATAAATTCATCCTTTAAATTCGAATTTGGGGTAGAAAAATTGGAGAAAATTAGAAAAGTTCTTAGACCAAATAATTGAGTTTGGCTCACGATTTTGATGTTGGATTGGGATAATTTTGATATAAATGAACTCATGAGAGTATGAGGATTCTGAAAATGTAAATTTCACCCGATTCCGAGGCATGGGCTCGAGGGGCGTTTTGGTCATTTTACCTAATTTTGCGTATTAGCTTAGAATTTCTTTGTAGAATCAGTTACTTGAAGTGTTATTTACCTTATGCAATTGAATTGAATAATTTGGGCCATTTGGAGTCGAGTACTCATGGCAAAAACGTGGTTTCGAGTTGACTTTGAGTCGGTTCGAGGTAAGTGACTTGCCTAACCTTGTATGGGGGACATTCCCCTCTGGATTTGGTATTATTTATAATTGAAATGCCTTGTACGCGAGGTGATGAGTGTGTACTTGTCCTAATTGTTGAAAATCCGATTTTTTATTAAGTAATTACTAGTATGTTTTTTTCTGTTTATACTACCTGAAATTTAAGCCTGTTGTTAGCTTAGGAAAGCATGTCTAATTGACTTAATTGCCTCACTTGCTCAAACAGCCTTATTTGGATTACGTGCAGCATGCTAGGTTAGAAGTACCTGTTTTACATTGGTACGGAACTTGAATTGAACTGTGTACTCTTCTTGTTGTTGATGTATGTTACTTTGAGACTATAGGACGGTATCCCGGGAGATCCTCTTATATGTTTACTTTGGGACTACGGAACGGTATTTCGGGAGATCCTCCTACACATTTACATTGGAACTACGGGACTACACCCGGTAGATTCCCCCTGCACTGAGTATTTACATTTGGGACTACGGATCGGTATTCCAGGAGATCCCCTCGCATTATGGGTTGGACTACGGGACGGTATCCCGGGAAATCCACTATATATTTACATTTGGGACTACAAGACGGTATCCTGGGAGATTCCCGATTGTTATCTTTGTGCTGAGTTGTATTTTCTTTCTTGGTTACTTTGCCTTTGTAGTAGTTGTTGTTGTCTGTCATACCCTGTGTTACTTTTACTGTTGTACTTATTTACACTGTTTAATTCTACACTGCTAAACCTTATTTTTTATTTAATCTTAGTAGGGCCCTGGCCTTCCTTGTCACTACCCGATCGAGGTTAGGCTTGGCACTTACTGAGTACCGTTGTGGTGTACTCATACTCTTTTTGCGCATGTTTTTCATGTGCAAATCCAGGTACTTCCACTCAAACGTATCACGCTTGAGACGAGGCGCTTGTAGAGACTCCGAGGTATATCTACCGCATCCGCAGGCCGAAGAGTTCCTTTCTACTCTCCCTTTTGAATTAGCCCTTCTGTACTTTCGTTTCTTTGTTAGATATTCTGGAGTTAGATTCTTGTAGAAATTCAAAGGCTTGTGATCCTCAGATTCCGGGTTTTGGAAAATGTTATTAGTTTCGAGAGTTGTTATTGTATATGTCGAGCGACATTTTAAACACTGTTTTATTTCACTATTTCGATTTTAAATTATTTCTTCCACAATTATTGTTTATATTCCGCATTATTAAGCTTACCTAGTCGTAAAGACTAGGTGTCATCACGATGGTTCACGGAGGATAAACCAGGGTCGTGACATTCAAGGCCTTGAAAACTTTCTCGGGATCTGATAATGTTTCAAACACTTCACTAGTTCTCGATGAGTTTCTAGGCATGCACCTGTACAACCAATTTAGCAAACGTCAAAATTTCAATGTATGGATTGACAATGAAGAAAATTGACTACACTAAGAATTTTTGTATTTCTTTCAGCTATAATTGATAACACCGTTAATTCCCCGACAACGGCACCAAAATTTGATCATGCCCAACTATTCCTTATAAAAAGGACAAGCGGTAGTTGCAAATATAATTCGGATATTTAGCCCAGAGTCGAATCCCACAGGGAATTAACCTACCAATTACTTTTGTCAGACTCACTGAATTCCCCGTAATCAACTTCCCAGATATTTTAAATAACACTTGGTGATATTTTTACTAACTATAACTGAATAAATTTAAGTAAACTAAAAGCTAACTATATATGACTGAGTTGTAAACAAATAAGAGAAGGATCTAAGGTTGTGATTTCCCCTATTGATGGAATTCCTTCCTGCTATGTTTCGTATAGATTTGCCTAATCGTCTCTATCGATCATGAGCACTCTTACTACTGTAAATCTCTCCCGAGTAATTACGACAATTTACTAGACGCACTCTCCCGAGTTACGCTAGTTGGCTTCTATTACAGCTCACTTAGATCGTACTCAAGGTTTCGTTATCCCTAATCCCACCTTTAAACCCTCGGTTATTGATTCCTCATATACTTTGGGAGCGGCGTTGTTCAACAACTACCTAAATATGCACTCTCTCCCGAGTAATACATATTAAATAGGCACAGCAAATTGAGGATCCTATCAATTAACTACAACAAGAACGTAGTTGAACAAACAGAGATTAAACTGGGCAAACTATAATAAGACCACACGAAGTTCATCCATCAATAGGTTTTATCAAAACCTTAGACTAAATAATTAGTTACTCATAATCGTGTTCATAATAACAATAGCAAAATTCATCATGAATAATAAAAACAAAAGGAATAAAGGTAGAACTCGTTGCCGAATTATCCTCCTTATCTCTTGCTTCTTCTTGCCTTGAACAAAACTATAAAAACCTTGATAATCTCTTTTTGGGCGAGCTGGACCTCTTATAGGTTAAGTGGAATTACCCCGAAACCTCCAAGTTTACCCCAGAACTTTCTGCGCTCCGGAGTGACTAGCGCGGTCGCGCTCGAACCGCGCATATGGCTAAGTGCGCTGTCCTATTTTTCTGCTCTAGCGCGGTCGCGCTTGGCCCGCGCTAGAGTGGATCAGCATTTTCTCTCTTCTTTTCTTTCTTCTTTCACACGTACTCAGCTCCGAGGGGCTTTCCTTGCTTTAGTTTAGCTCCAAACACTGTCCTAAGTCCTCATAAACACCACTTGCTCCTACAAAACATGAAATTCATAATTAGAGCTAATTTATCGTCATTTAACCTTTCTAGAACGGTGAAGCATAGTCAAATTGGGACATAAATAATCGCCAAACTACATGAATCTAGCCTATTATCAGTAAGAACTAAGCACTATGGCTTAGCAACTTCTTAATCTGGAGGTTTTCAAGAAAACTTAAAAATCGCACAAACGGAAAAGTAACTCAGTTTTTGTTAATTTAGAAAGATGGATAAAATCTAATATGATTTCAAAAAAGAAGATTCGAACTGAAATTGAACCAAACCAACAATATACGTCATATTTATTTATACGTATATTCGATAATCTTTTGTCTTTTCTTTGGCTCTTCTGATGAAAAAAGGTCGCAGTTGGGGTTTAAATAAACGTCTGTCTGGGATTACCAAAAAATAAAATAAAAAAATCAATAATAGAAGTACTTACTAAACTGCAAAGAGAAAAAAGAAAAAAACTGAAAAATCGAGAAATCTGATGAAACTAATAAAAACCCAAAACAATAAAAACTGTATATTTTATTTTATTTGATTTATATATTCAGCGAAACGACTTATTAATTGATTTGTTACTTTCAAGTTTCATAAGTAAAATTGAGTCACGCCGATTACGAGCACCTATAATTCTATCTTCACCAATTCATAATCAAATCATTTTAATTTCTTTGATTATTCAATCAAAATATCAAATTATGTTACATAAATTTAGTAAGTTTCTACAAAAGTTTGCAAAATTCTTTTAGGAAAAAATACGTAATGAAAGAATATATAGAACTTACATGCGCGAAGAGTTATTGATTTAAAAAAAAAAATTACGGACAAGGACAAGAGACCAAAGGAATCTTGAAAGAAAGATAGAACTTAAAATAAGTTACATAAGCTTATTAGAGATCGTTGAAATATATATATATATATTTTTTTAAAAGATGCTTATTAGATATCAAGAAAAAAAGAAGATCAAATCGAAAGTTGGGACAAACAAAAAAGAATTATTAAATTAATCTCTTTTGTTTTTGGAATATTCATCCGAAATGATTATAAGCCTTTTTTGGTTATCCAAAATATTAGTAGGACCTAAATCCCCATAGAGATGGAATCTTGAAACAGCTGCTTTTGTTTTATTTCCCAAGCATTCAAGTTTCATTTTGAAGTGGAAAACTAATATGTAAAACAAATTGAAGTGAGTTACATTTTTTTTCTTTTCCTTGATAATAAATCATTGAAGTTTGTTTTTTCTTTCATATATTTATGAACGGTACATTATGCTTCTGTTTACCTGGAGAATAGAAGTGAATAAACATCAAAATCTTTTTTTCTTCTTTTATTAACATTGATAAATATATATTGATATGATATAGAGACCAATTATGCCACTAGATTAACGGAAAAGAAAACTGATAATCAAGAATTTATTTCAATGGGGTAATCAAATTTACTCAATGAATGACATGTTCACTTTTCTGTTGGAATAATGACCAATTATTCCAAAAGATACATATATATATTCGATATTTTTCTTTTGACAAGAAAGAGACCAAATTAGTTTTTGAAAGATTGATGGGACTTAAAGAAGTCACTAGTATAATCTTTTTAGAGATCACAAAAATGATACTAGAGCAAAATGGAAGAAAGAAAGAAAGAAACAACGGCAAGAGAAAACAAAACAAGAGAAGCCTTTGGTGTTGTCGATGCGGATTTATAATTTGAAGTTTAGAGATTTTTAAAAGAGATCAAGTAAATATTACAATAATAATTAAGTTCACAATCAAATATATATAAAATTTGAGCAAAAATTATTGTGTTCACGTTAACTCGTAACCAACCTTCTTCCTCCGCCTCTGCCTCCTTCTAACATCAGTTCACCAAGGGAAAAAAGAAACTTTCAACGGATATGTATCTCTTCTAGAAGTTTACTTCAATGGGGTTAGGGGTGTACGTGAACCGGATTGGTTTGGTTTTTATCAAAATCAATCCAAACCAACTATATCTGTTTGGATTGGTTCGATTTTGGCGGGTCTTTCAGGTTTTTTATTACTTAAACATTATTTCAATTTCACTTTATTAAATTTTTGATAAGTAAATATATGTTTAGTAAAAATTTAAAAAATTGACAAATATATTATCTATTAATATTCTTACGGGAGAATTTTCTTAGTAACACATGATACTTATTTTTTTAGTCGTCTGACAATAATTTTTTGTTGATGTATACTTTCAAGGTTAACCGAATTTGAATAAAACATAACAATCAATATGATATCTAAATAATAATAACCACTTCAAATTCGAAAAAGATATAAGAATTTAATAGATCTTGACATATGAATATGGAAGAACAAAGAGATTGGCCCATTTCAGTAATACTTGATAAGAAAGTGATCATACAACTCATTATTTAAGGTTAATAAATATGGAGCTACTTCATATTTTATTAAATATTATATCACACTAGAGAATCCCAAATATTTCTAGACATTTTTAAAGAAAAATTCTATATAAAATCTTAAAAGTATATATAAAAATTATAAATTTATATATCGGTTTAGTTCGAATTTTTTAACTCAATACCAAAGCAAATCAAATCAAACCTAATCGGGTTTTTTAATCGGTTTGGTTTGACTTTTCGGTTCGATTTGTACACCCCTAAATGAGGTAGTTACTCAATGAATGGCATCTCCATTTTATGCTGGAATAGTAACAATTTATTCAGGAAAAAGATATTACATTTATTGGCCAAACAGAGACCCGATGAATATTAAGACATTGAAGGATATTAAAGAAGTCACTTGAATTTTGTAGAAATCAGAAAAATGAGACCAAATACTAACGAAATTTAAAAAGATTTAAAAAAAAAACTAAAATACAACAAAACAAAAGAAGCTATGTAGGCTGTCAACAAACATATTTGACCAAACTCGTACAATTATAAAGAGATGATTAAGCAACTTCTGAATTCTCCCCTGCACAAAATCAATTGCCAGTCATTCTACATTAATTTCTCCAATAAATAGTTACAGCTAGATTTGGAAACTCCACATCCCTTCAAAAATATCATATTTCATATGGTTACTTTGTCATGATAGGCTTCCGATGGCCGCTTATCTCACAAGATTAGATATTCTTAATTCTTCTACATATTCTCAATGTCATATGGCCCCTGAAACATTACATCATATTTTTCTAGAATGTCCACCTGGTAGACACCTCTGGACTACGCTTAATATATTCACTATCAATGTCAATTCTCCTCAATGCCATAATTCTACCCTAAACTGGTTTTACCTCTTCATACATCAACAGTTGCTAATCACCCAACATAATATTTCAAATACCACTCTTATACCTTTTGCGTTATGGGAACTATGGCTTATTCGCAATAAAAATACATTAGATCATAAAAATGTTTAAAGATTTCTTCCATCTTTACAAAGGCTGCAGAATTTTATCATCCTACTAATCATAGATCCAAGAGTTATTCTTCAATACCGTTATATGTAAAATGGCACCCTCCAAATATACATTCTTATAAGCTTAACATTGATGGATCTTGTTCACTCAACCAAACCAAGAATGGTATTGGAGGTCTTTTTCGTAATCAACAAGGACATTGGATCATAGGCTTTATAGGAACATCAATACCTAGGACACATATTCAAACTGAACTTTTAGCTTTGCTCATGGGACTGACAATTGCTGTCCAAAAGCAGCTCAAACCTCTCATCATTGAAACAGATGCACAGGCCATTTTAGGTATGTTTAACTCCACTACAATGCAATACACTAATATTATTAACGATTGCAGGTTATTACTACTCCAGCTGGATAGTCCACCTCTCCAAATTATCTACAGGGAGCAAAATTGTGTGGCAGATAGTCTAGCTTCTTTTGAAGCCATGCATGCAAAGACAACCTATCTACTGTTTGAAAGTCCACCACCTTTTGTTTCATCATTATACCAACAAGATCAAAATGGGTTGTTAAGAAGACGGATGATTAAAACTAGGTCTAGTATATGTAATAGTAGTCTTGTAACTAGTATTGTACCTAGTACTTCTAGTAGTTTTTTGGGTAGTTCTACTTTTGCTTCTAGTATTGGTTCCTCTACGGGAGCCTTAGCTACCTCTAGTATTGTAAATCTGATGCCTCTAATGCATCTCCTTAAGTGCCCTCCTGTAAGAGCTTGATTATATATATATTGCTAGTCAACCAAAAAAAATTGCCAGTCATTTATTTATTTATTTATTATCGACAATTATATATATATATATATGCAAAATACATCTGGTAGGCCCCCCGTGGTCTAGGAGTAGAAGAACAAGAAAATCTTATTTGGATTACATGCAATACCAGACATCAAATTTAAAACAATGTTACACCTTCCAAATTTGCACTACCAGATATCAAAAAAATATCGACCTCGAGTTTCTTTTTATTGTGTAACTATTTGGTAGTCGAAATTCATTGGTCGGGTTAATCTTAATATACGCTGATAAGTCTACTAAGGAGGATTAATGCCCCGTTTGTCCATTAATTTTTTTTCTTTTCTTAAAAAAAAAATAAAAATGCGTTTATACATGAATTTTTGCAAGTTTTTTAGCGGGCGTTTGGACATAAGAATTGTAAAATTTAAAAAAAAAAAAAAAGTGAAATTTTTTTCAAGTTAAAATGGTATTTAAAAATTAGAGTTGTGTTTGGACATGAATAAATTTTGGATTGTACTTGAATTTTTGTGAGTGATCTGAGTGAAAATTTTAAAAAAAAATATTTTGGAGTTTTTCAAATTTTCAAAAAAAATCCATAATTTATCTTCAAGTGAAAATTTGAAATTTTATGGCCAAACACTGATTTCGAAAAAGAAGTAAAAAAAAAATTTGAAAAAATATGAAAAAATTCTTATGTCCAAACGGGCTCCTAAAATTTTTCAAAAATGAATTTTTCAAAAATCATTTTTTCGAAATTCTCAGAATTGTTTTCCCCACTCACAAAGCAGCAATATTTTTTCAAGTGAAATGCATGTCCAAACATAATTTCTAATTACAAATACCATTTTTCAACTTAACTCCAAATACTATTTTTTTCAAAAATTACATTTTTTTTATGTCCAAACGCCTAATAAATGTTCCTTATTGAAAGATTTTCATTTTCAAGATTCAAATTTGAAGATAGATCTATTCCAATTATCCCACCACGCCCCTCAAATGTTACGTTAATTTATAATTAAGCTTGTTTCCAATTCAAGAGAAATATATGTTACGGTCTCCGCACAAGAGTTTACAAAGAGACAAATAGTCCTTAAATGAGTTGCCTACTAACCCTATGACAAGCCATACCTGAGATATAATAGGTTTTGGGTGGGGAAGATAATTTTTTGGTAGTACGAATTTTGAGGGTGGGAGAAGGTTAATAATGTCTGATACATTTATTTCAAAATTTAGTATATGCAGGTAAATTTTAAACTTCTCATTTATTTCTTGACTAAATGAAGAAACTATCAAGACATCAACCAACTCCAGCAGTTTCATAAACATGCCCATTGGTCATTAAATCCTTAAACCACTCGACAGGGTAAAACTTCAGGTCCGTAATACCTGACAGAAGATGAAATTGAAGACACTATGCTGGCGTTACGCAAATAAAGCTTCCACATATACTGTCAAATGTACAAAAACAGCAAGGCATAGAAATGATTTCTGATTAACTACTAGCTAGTAGCATTAAGCTATTGACAATTTTTGCAGCAAAAAGGTGTAGAAGACAAACATATTACATTTTCTTCCGCTTGGAGTTCTTTCGACTCTCTATTTTTGTACGAGCAGCTTCAAATTCCTCTTCGCTGGGTTCCGCAGCAGATGGATCCCCACCATATTTGCTAATCAGAGACGAGAACATAGAACTCATCTTACCTCTCCGCTCATTTTGCCGCTGAGAAATAATAGCATACAAGTCCTCTGATTTTTTCTTTGACCTACAACATTTCAAGCATCCACCAATTAGAATATTGCTAATTAGCAATGAATAAGGCTAAGAAAATGACTTACTTCTGCCTCCTTCTCAATGGACTTGTAGGTGGTTTTGTTTTAGACACTTCCTTCGACCATTTTTCATATGCTTTGGTTGATTTTAGCTCCCCTATAAATGTAAAATTGAAGTTGTAAGTCCATTGTCAGCAAAGAATTTTTGGGTGGGGCTTGAGGAATTTGTTCCAACATCATGTAACAACGCTAAAAGATGTAATTATGTAACCGGGAAGCAACAACAAGGTAGCAAAGCAGTTTGCAAAAGAAAAAATGATCAGAACATAGAAAACGTCCATTCCATGGTAGGAAATGTCAGATTGTAACACGAAACAGATCCCTGAAATCCAAATCTATATCCACTAAGTCGGGGATCAAAAATGGTTTTAATGTATTGATAGTGTCATGAACACATAATTTCTCAAAGAAGCTCATCTAACCGAAGCTAAACCGTACCTGCAGCAATTGCCTCGTCAAGAATATCTTTGAAACGGTGTGAATCTAACTTGGGGTCAGAGCAAATCATAGAACAAAAGAGCCTGCACGTTAATGAATTAGACGGCAGCATAGAGATTATGAAGTTAATGGAAATAAGAAGAGTGTACTTGATTCTCAGCTAATACCTATTCATTTTACCCTTATACTTGTTAAACAAATCAATCAAGTCCTTCTTCTCCGACTCAGATCCTCTATAATTTGCTTCAAACTCTTCAATGTCGGCCTCAGTGATCTGCAACAAACATTTATGCAAGAACCATGTTAGAGAACCTCTAACACTCAATTAAAATAGAGTTACATATCCATGTCACTATTACCTTTGGGTGCATAGCTCGAAAAAACTCCTTCAAGTTCTCCACAACATCTCCAGCCAGGTCCTGTCAATTACCAGTTAGCTATGTGCAAACATATTAAAGAGATATCCGCCTGATTTACCCTAAGGGAGTATTCAGCCTCAACCATAGGGTGACATTACAATTTTAGAGACTATGTAAAGTTTTCAAATCTCTCTATGTAGATGAATGACCATAAGATATTAAGATTCAGATAAAATTAGACTTATTTTACATAGAGACACCATACATGCACGCACAAAGAGACATTATGTTTTCCTAACACAAAATGCAAACAAATACCACCATAAAATTAGTGACTCCACCTATGTGAGCTCCGTATAAGTCCTAATTAAGGAGGTTTCGGGTAGGTTGACGACCAGAGTAGAAAAAGTTCAATTATTATGATAAAATGAAACCACAAACAGCTGCAGAATTGATAAAATTCCAATTCCATGTTTTATTCACATGAAGCAAGGGGATATTGTTGAATTACTTCTCTTACGTAAAGGAGGTTTGGGGTAGGTTGACGACCAGAGTAGAAATAATTCAATTATGATGATAAAATGAAATCACATAATTCATAAAAGTCCAATTCCATGTTCTATTCACATGAGGCAAGGGAAAATGTTGAACTACTTCCCTTACAGAGAATCATTTTTCGTCATGTTAATTGGTATTTAAACATATTTACTATCTAGTTTCCTCCTAACTATGAAGGGATTTAAAAATGCTCAGTTGGAGAAGGTGCATGTGCAATAAAACTGCAGTGGGAGCTGTTGTTATTAAATTTAAAACAAACTTCCTTCTGCTTTACATCATAACATGCTAAAAAAAAAAGTAATAGCAACAGTACCAAACAATGCCAACTATAGTCAAAGTTCCAAAACTGTGGTAACAATCTCCAAAAACCAGAGGTCTAATTCAGTGTAACTCACAGCATCATCAACACAGCCAGTCTGATCATAGAGTGCTCGTTTCTCCTCATCACCAAGAACTGATATCACCTTTTGCAGCTGTTGAAATTTCTCCTTAGCTTCCTACAGAAAGAAAATTAAATATTGTCTTTCATGTTGGCTAACGATATAGCAGTAGTGAAGAAAACCAAAACTCAAAATTTGTAAAACTGTTACTTACCTCATCTCCTGGATTCTTATCTGGATGAAGCTGCAGTGCCAACTTGTAATATGCCTTCTTTATCTCCTGCTGAGTTGCTGTTCTTTCAACCCCAAGAATCTATAAAGCAGATGACTTGTTAGTTATCTCAGCTATGCCAAAAATAAAGTAAAGCAAAACTAATACTGACACAGAAAGAAATCATGTGCTTAGTTCATAGAAAGATCTTTGAACCGCAATTTTTATAACAGGTATAAATGCCACATGATAATTATGATACTTATTGTATCATTCTAAATCACTTCAGTACATCACAATATTCAATGAACACGCTCTTTGTACAGGCAGAGTGAGACCAATTTGGCAAACAAATTACGGCAACCATGTCAATATCAATAAAGAGATTCCGCAGAACAATATTCCTGCTCCAGTTTACTATTATCTTTCTTCCTCTATAAAGTAATTGAGTCTTCCTAAAAGTAATCAAGTAAGGGCTTGTTCAGTATGCCGGATTAGGTCTGAATTAGGAGATATGAATGCATTATGGTAGGGACAAATCTTAAAGAGTCGAATTGAGTCATTAGTATACAACGTCAACCAGTTTCACTTTCTCCAACTATCTCCCATGTGATAAAAGGGCCAGTGATGTAGCCAGGATTTACACTAGGGATTCAAAACTGTCAAAGATGGAATTTAAACCTATGACCTAATGCAATTTTTGAGCCCCTTTCCTACTTTACAAGAAATTTCCCCCAAGACAAGGGGGTTCAACAGCTCATATATAACTCAGAAGACGAATTTTTACCCTATTCACACAGTATAAGTTTTCAGCATGGGGAATTTAGTTGGACCCCCTTTCTCCAAGCTAGCTTTGCTACTGATAAGGGCTCTTGTGTGTGGTTGGCCATTACAAATGAATCATTCAACAGGTTAATTTAAACAATGTCCACTTTCAGTTGAGAAAGTTACAGGCTTGTAAGCTCTCAAATAGCGCACCTCAGCTTGTAACTCCAATACCTACCCACTTCATTAGGTTATGGGGTTCAGGATGCAGTTATAAGCCGACAACAATCAAAAGCAAATCCAGAATTTAAACTCTACAAGTAACCTATAAGGTTTTTAGCTTGCACACATCATACCGACCATTTATTGCAATTTTAATGAAATAGTACGCATAAATTTATACTCTATATTGAAAGTTCTAGGTTCAAATGAACTGGGTACCTTAAAGCTAATTCATAGTTCCCTAGTACAAGACTTAGTTGAGCAGCATGGACATTTATCATTTTTCATAAAGAGCATGGACATTTATCAGATCATCACAACTCCTCTTTTCATACCACTAGGAATGCTTGACGTGGAAGTCCAACATAAATTGTTTTTTTTGCTAATCAACATAAATTGTTAAATGAGTTCCATGTAGCCAATGAGTATGAATAATTACATGATTATTTGTTAGCTACATTCAAGTAATTAGTATGTTCCAGAGTGGAATTTTTAACCCAAAGTCTGATCTAATCCGAAATTTTGCATAAAATAAACAAAGGAACTCAACACTCAATGGACTGGCCAAACCTAGGGCACAATTGGCACAAACCCTTATATCAGTATATTAGCGAGAAACACCTCAAAATTCAAAAACACCAAACACAATTATCTCCAATTCCTTAAAGTCAACAGTTAATTACAGAAATATACCCAAAAAATAAGACATACACAAGTCCTCAATTTCTTAAAAAAAAATTAGGGCAAAAATGATCGGTACCTCATATAGGCTCTTGTGATGGGAAGAAGAAGCAGTGGTATGCTCTTGATTGTCCTTCAATTCTTCTTCTTCTTCAGTAACCCTAGCCGTCTTCTTTCTCTTCCCCATAATTCAAACGCTAAGTCTATCGACAAACCAAAATATAGTACAGAAAGAGAAATAGTAAAAGTTAATTAGTGGAAATTTTTTTCGGGATGAGGGGTTTATAAAGACGAGGAATTCCCGCCATATGGTTCCTCAATTTTTTCCAGTTCCCGCCAGTCCAATCACCTTATTAGGGGCGTTTGGCTTAAGGAATACCCACAATAATCCGCACTTAAAATGTGGGATTGCTTTATCTTGCGTCTAGTTAAAAAAAGTTTTATTCCATTTTAAATAATTTTGAAATAATTATATTATAATTACAATATTATTTTATATTATCGTACAACATTCCAAATTAGCTAATTTCGTGATAAATAATTAAATAATAGAATTATTCTTTCTCAAAATTATTCTCAGAAAATTCTTTGAGAAATGTAAGGTTAAAATTAAAAATAAAATTTGTTCAACTTTATGTAGTGTGAAAAACACTTTTCTTCTTTCTCACGGAAGGCTCAGGGACTGAGCTTCAGCTATCGTATCCTCTCTCCAACTATTTGAACGTATGACATGGGGTTTACTCAACGGATACACCCATATCGAAGCTGTGTCACGCGATATTTTTTTGTCTATTAAATATATATATTAATATTGTAAGGCTCTATTTTATAAAGCAGAATTAGGATTCGTCTGGGGCTTGTCCTGGGGCGGAGCACTCGTAAAACGCCTCTGGGCTTATGAGTGAGGCTTAGTTCCGTGAGACTTATGCCTCGGCCGTCGTGACTTACGCCTCGGACACCCAATGCCCAGCATACTGGGCTCGCCTAATAGAACTTTATGTAATTATGTGTAACTTAGTTTGTAAATACTCGAAATTTTTAATAAATCATTGACTATTCAAAATTACTTTTTTCTTAATCATAAATCATTAAGTTGAGAGCATTTTATGTCATAATTAAAATAAAAATTATTTATACGTCGTCCACTAAGACTACTATGATAGTAAATTTGAAATAAATATTTCATTTAAAAGTATTTATTTGTTAACTTTTGTTATGTTTTTATTATATAATAGTCCATAATTTTTTTATAATTATTTTCCTAAATATTATTTTTTCATGTTTACGAGATACAATATTTATTAATTTAATAGCTCAATATTAGCTAGTAACTATTTGCAAATAATTAATTATCATGGTATAGTATGGTGAATTATGTGTCACTTTGTTAACTTGTTGAAACTTAAAAATAAATGATGCTAGAGAATCGTATTTAAATTATGAATTATATTTTTATATAAATTCTTTTTCAAATAGAAAACATATTAAATAAAAAGAGTATTTTATAAAAAAATCAAATTATACTATCGAAATTCTTTCAAGATTCATTACTCCTTAAGAGATACACATAAGATTTCACCTCGAATATATTACTTTTGATGTTTGAGTTGTAACGACGTTGCAGCTAATTTGCATATTATGATATATGTCATACTTTTCGTATTATTCAAGTTGAATTGTAATTTTTAAATATTTTAAATAGATTATTTGTTATAATTTTATGATTTTAATGTAATTTTAATAATTATTTTTTATTTTATAATTTTGGAAGTGTGTGTGGGGAGAGCAGGTTTGAAGTGGTTGATTGGGCTGTTTAATGTTATTTTTAAGGCGAAAAGGTTGTCAGATGAGTGGAGGTAGAGTACGGTGGTTCCATTGTATAAGAACAAAGGTGATATCCAGAGTTGTAACAATTATAGGGGTATCAAATTACTGAGTCATACCA
Source organism: Nicotiana tabacum (assembly GCF_000715075.1). NCBI lineage: Eukaryota > Viridiplantae > Streptophyta > Magnoliopsida > Solanales > Solanaceae > Nicotiana > Nicotiana tabacum. Next base: position 16,921,028 of record NC_134085.1, read on the forward strand.
TATAAGTGTGGGAGAGGGTGGTTGAAGCGAGGGTGAGGATGATAGTGTCTGTATCCGACAACCAGTTCGGGTTCATGTTGGATCATTCTGCTACAAAAGTTATACACCTTGTTAGGAGGTTGGTGAAACTGTATAGAGAGAGGAAGAAGGATCTGCACATGGTGTTCATTGACCTAGAGAAAGCGTATGACAAGGTTCCTAGAGAAGTTTTCCGGAGATGCTTGGAGGCAAAAGGTGTGTCGGTTCCCTACATTATGGCGATTAAGGACATGTATGATGGGATAAGACTCGGGTTAAGATAGTAGGAGTCGACTCTGAGCATTTTCCGGTTGTAATGGGGTTACATCAAGGTTTTGCGCTCAGTCCGTTCTTATTCACCTTGGTGATGGACACGTTAACACACCATATTCAGGGAGGGTGCCATGGTGAATGCTATTCGCGGATGACATAGTTCTGATTGATGAGTTGCGAGCCGGTATTACCGAGAGACTAGAGGTTTGGAGACAGGCTCTTGAGTCTAAGGGTTTCAAGCTGAGCAACATGAACACAGAATATCTGGAGTGTAAGTTCAGCACTGAGCCGGGGGAAGTGGGCATGGATGTGAGACTTGAATCATAGCTTATTTGCTCCAACTCATTAAAACCAGTGTTTTAAAAGGCATTTCTGAGACTCGCCCGGGGATCGCCCCTGGGCTGGGCACTTACAAAACGCCCTGAGTCTCATGTATGGGGTGCCACCGATACTCAAAGATAAGTTCTATAAAGTGGTGGTTAGACCGGCTATGATGTGTGGGGTTGAGTGTTGGCCTGTTAAGAACTCATATATTCAGAAGATGAAAGTAGCAGAAATGAGGATGTTTGAGGTGGATGTGCGGGCACACTAAGATGGATAAGATTAGGAATGATGATATTCAGGAGAAAGTGCATGTGGCTCCCATTGATGACAAGATGCGGGAAGCAAGGCTAAGAAGGTTTGGGCATGTTCATAGGAGAAGCCCAGATGCTCCAGTAAGGAGGCGTGAGCGGCTGGTTGTGGAGGGAACGAGAAGAGGTAGAGGGCGGCCTAAGAAGTACTAGGGAGAGGTAATCAAGCAGGATATGGCGAGGCTTCAGATTTCCGAGGACATGACACTTGATAGGAAGATGTGGAGGTCGGGTATTAGGATTGTAGGTTAGGAAGTAGTTGAGTATTGCCTTACTTCGTGCCATTGTGAGACTAGTCCAGTAGGGTTTTTGTCTAAGATAACTAGTGGTAATATTGTGTCTTACTATTTTGCTTTTCAGTGCAGGACCTATTTAATAGCTATTGCTTTTGCTTTGCATATTTCTTCTGGATTTCATATTATTTCTATTTTACCTATGATTTCCATGGTGATACTAATATTGTCTTCTTTGTCTTTTTATTTTCTTGAGCCGAGGGTCTTTCGGAAATAACCTCTCTACTCCTTTGGGGTAGGGGTGAGGTTTGCGTATACACTACCCTCCTCAGACCCCATTAGTGGGATTTTACTGGGTGATTGTTGTTGTTGTATCTTAAAATTCATGAAATTAGTAAAATTTAAAGATCTGTGGGACTTACGCTCCATGTCTTAGGGCTTACGCCTCGCCTTATCTGTAATGACCCGGTCGGTCGTTTTGAGAATTAACGTCCTGTTTGGAGGCATAAGGTCTTGAGAAGATTCGTATTATGTGTTATGACTTATGTGTGTGGTCGAGTTCAGTTACTTGATGATTCGGAGTCAAATTAGAAGAAGGATTCTAGTTCTGGAAGCTTAAGCGGTAAGAGTTGACCAGAATTTGACTTTTGTGTAAACGGCTTTGGAATGGGTTTTGGATGATTTCAATAACTTCGTATGGTGATTTTAGACTTAGGCATGCATCTGGATTTGGATTTGGAAGTCCGTAGGGTAATTTGAAGCATTTTGGCGAAAGTTGAAAAAGTTGAAGTTTGGAAGGTGGAGAGGTTTGACCAATAATTGACTTTGGTGATATATCGGGGTCGGAATGTGAATCCGAAGTTGGAACAGCTCCGCTATGTTATTAGGGACTGTCTTACAAGATTTGACATCATTCTGGGTTGATTTAATAGGTTTCAACTCGAGTTTGGGAAGTTGGAAGATTTAAAAGTTCATAAGTTCGATTAAAGGTGTGATTCGTAGTTCTGACATTTTTTGATGTGATTTGAGATCTCGAGTGGGTCCGTATTAGGGTATGGAAGTTGTTGGTATGCTTGGACGGGGTCCCGAGGGTCTCGGACGTGTTTCAGACGAGTTTCAGTTGTTTTTCATGGTTGTGAACAAGTCTGGTTCTGGTGTTTTCGCACCTGCGACACCTTGGAGCGCAGGTACGGCTCCGCTTTTGCGTGAGCCTGGTCGCTTCTACGGTCATAGTGGCCTGGGAGCTCGCTTGCTTTTGCGGAGGTCGGCACGCAGGTGCGAAGGCCGCTTTTGCGGTCCAGCAATCGCACATGCGAAGCAGTTCGCTTCTGCGCTCACTTTGGCACGTCTGCGAGGTCGCTGGTGACGCTATATTTCTACAGATACAGATCCAGGCCTGACTAGTTAAGTTTGCAGATGCAAACGTTTTCTCGCAAATGCGAGAGTGCGGATGCACTTCTTTGTCCCCAAATGCGAAAGTTCTGGGCAGAATCTTATATATCGAGGGTTTGGCCATTTTCACCATATTTTGAGTTTTAGACCTCGATTTTGGAAGATTTTTCATAGGTTTTTCAGGTCAATCACTGGGGTAAGTGTTCTTCACCTAGATTTTATTATATTCCATGATTCTATCTTTAATTTCATCTTATAATTTGTAGTTTGAGTTGAGGAGAAATGGGAATTTTGAAGAAAACTTTCAAATGTAAAATGGTGATTTGAGGGATGAAATGATATCAGAATTTGATAATTTTATTGAACAATATCAGAATGGGTGTTCAGATTTTATGAAATTTTTCGGGTATCGAGGTGCGGACTCGAGGTCGACTTTTGGGTTGATTTTTAGTTTTTGATAAAGATGAAAGTTTTATTATACGGAATAGTTTCTTATGAGTTTTGTTTATGCTTTGAAGTTATTTTGGCTGGATTTGAGCCGTCCAGAGGTTATTTCACTCGAGAGGTTCATTTTAGAGTGACAGTCTGTCTTCTTCGAGGTAAGTATCTTGCCTAACTTCGTGTGGGGGAACTACCTCTTCGGATTTGAGTCTTCTATGCTAATTGTATCATGTAAAGTTCGTGCACGCGAGGTGACGAGTATGTGCTCAGGTTTATTTGTGGAAAGTTGATCTTTTAGGGCTCTTAGGTCCTCATGTTAACCGAATATGAAGTTATTTTTGTTATAATCAGGTTTCCTATTTACTAGTTTCACCTCTACATACTTTAATTGAAATTAACGACTTCATGACCCACTCTCATTGCCTATTTGACTCTTATATGACTTAACTGAAGTTATTATCTCTTCTATTACCATGCTATCCCTCCCTAATCGCATCTCCTTAATTTAAAATATAATTATTTTTTCTGTAATTGTCCATCCTTAATTGAGGTTATGATTATCTTTTCACTCCTTACCCTTAATTGAATTTGTTGTATTTCTTCCGTAATGCTCAACTTAAAAGAAGTTTAGATATCATGTATCTTAGTTGACTTATCCTTATTTGAAATTATTGACTTGTGTTATCTCCCTTGTTGTTGAACTGTATTTTGTGGGATCGTTCTTAAATATTATCTCTCCCTTGTTGAGCTATTCTTATTATGACTAATGTTCTTTATTGTGGTTATTCTTTCTGAACTAGTTGTAACGTTTCTTTGTGATCAAAAGTTCTTGAATTGATTTACTCGCCGAACTCTTGTGTTATCGTCATTGTGGTTATTGTACTCAGTATTGTGATGCACGAGATTTATGTCGTGCAATTGTTATTGTGATGCACGAGGTTTCTGCCATGCGGTTGGGGTTGTGTTGTACGAGATTTCTTTCGTGCTATTGTATTGTTGATTATGTACATGCAGTGTGACAAGACGGGCTATATCTGTGTGTTTGCACATGTGGCGAGACAAGGTGGAAATATTACTATGCACGTGTGACGAGACAAGGCGGGCATTTACTTTATTATTACACGCGTGGCGAGACAAGGTGGGCTATGTCGGGGGTTATTTGTGATGACTTGTGATGGATTTGGGCATTGTTGTTGTTGATATTTGTGTAGTGGCGTACTTACCCTGTACGAGTTATACCGTATATATTTCGTGGTGATGGTTGCTTATGCGTCATTCATTGTTTCTATTTTATTAGTTGGCCTGAACCAGGATAGCATACTGGCACAAACATACACGTAGTTAATCACTTCTAACGGTTTAAGAAGATGGATCATTATGTTATTGATCGTTTCTACATATGCCTGTCTACTTACCTTCTATGTGAGAATGGCTATATTGGCATGTGAGTCGTCGGTGCAGTTATAAATTTGTAATGAGGGAACATGATGCCAAGTGTTTAAAGTCCCGAAATTGGGACCCATGAATTGTGAATATTCTGAGGTTCAGTACCTCGTGGTCATGGAGATTATTTTCTAAAACCTGGTGTGAAAGCGGTCATCTTTATTGTATTGCTACTTGCCTTTCCTTTATCTATGATCACCGAATTTAAACTGTGTTTTGCTCACTCTACTGTATTATTATTATGGTGTTATGATGTTAGTTGTTGCTTTTCTTTTCTTACTACAATTACCATATATTGTCATTATGCGTAGTCTTTATATAGATATCGTACTCTGTTATTTCTACACTTACACTTGTCTAGGTTATCTAGTCCAATAGGTGTCTTGACTATCCCTCGTCACTACTCCAATGAGGTTAGTCTTGATACTAACTGGGTACCGCTGTGATGTACTCATACTACGCTTCTGCATAATTTTTGTGCAGATCCAGGTATTTCGAAGTCAGTCGATCGTTAGCTAGCTATGCGGACTTTTGCTGAGGAGCCTCAAGGTAAACATGTTGCTGCGTTCGCAGGCTTCGGAGTCACCTTATGATGTTGTTTTTATACTCTTTATCATTATTTCGAAACAGTTGTATTTAGAGGTTCTAGCAAACTCCGCAGAGCTTATGACTTGTACTACCGGTTTTAGGATTTGTAAGTCTTGTATAGAGATTTCCTAATTTGTAATTGTCGATCTTTATTCATTTTGTTATTATTTTCAGTAATTGTTAGGTTTACCTAGTCCCTAAGACTAGGTGCCATCATGACTTCCTACGGAGGGAGATTTGGATCGTGATATTATCAGAGGTAAAACGTCTCGCCTCACGCCCCCGACTTTTAAAACACTGTTGTAAGGAAAGGAATGGGGAGGAAAAATGACACCACTTAACATGAATTGTTTCTTGGTTCATTGGTTACGTACTTGATTTGGCTCTAAGTGGTCTAAGGTTCAAACCTCAACTAGCACCTTTTTTTTTTTTTTTTGCAAATATTTAAGAGAGCCTTTGTGGTTAAAAATTGCGATGAAGTAGAATTGAAGTCACGATCATTTCTATTTAAGACTCAATAAAATCAATGGACTACGACTATTTCTTATCTAAAAATATGATAATTAAAGTTATTATTTTCATTCTTCTATAAATTTCGACACTACTTAGAAAAATTCATGCGTACACCCATGTACTAATTAACTGAACCAAGAGTAATTAAACACATGCTTTATTTTATATTCTGTATATTCTATTTTTTAGTTTTATAAATTAAACCAATTATCACAACAGAACATATATACACTAATAATCATGTTATTATTTTATATCAATATTATTACTCCCCATATATAATTCCATATTACTTGTTAAACACTACTAGAGTCATGGATGGTTCATCGCTTGCCGCGCAGATAGATTGGAGAAAGCCAATCTGTTGTGAAGTGATGGAAACATTCGAAACTAATCTCATTTCGTTTACCACAAGCACGCAAGTGAGGTAAATCTCAATATTCCCTTCTTAACTTCTTATTGATTAAGAATAATAAACACTTGTCTTCTTACATTTGATGAACAAAAATGAGATCACCATTGACATCGAAAACACCTCTGAATTATCATGTGAAGGTTTCCTAGATGTTACAGGTAATTGAATCTTTCGAAAATGCAATTTAAAATTAAATGGATGTAATAAGATAAGTTTCCTTTTGACAAATAGTCACTCAATATATTTTTGCTGATACCGCAAGTAATCCCGAGTCACCAATAGGAGTTTCTCGAACTTGCAGAGTTCCTAATGCTTACGCTAAATTAAATAATTTAATTTAAGTAGTTACACTTTGTTATTTTAGGGTTGAACCAAACACAAAAAGGGAGTGAATTATGTCGTAACTAAAAGCACTCTTCTTCAATTTGTCCATGTTTGCAGAAGTGTAAGGGACTCGCCTTTAATTGATCACAACCCTAAAGATAGCTAGGCATAATTTATTGTTTAGACCAGCAAACGGACAAACTCAACAAAGCAACTAGGTGTAAGGCCCCGGAAAATTTTGCTAAGTAATTTAGGATCGCAAGGTGCCACGTAGGCTATTATAATATTTTATGTGCTATTAACATGGTGGGCACCAATTAGATTTAGTAAATAAGTGTACAAGTCTTATTGTAAGTAATTTGGGGTCCAAGGAAGGGCCTAAGTCTAAGTCAAATTGGAAAATTTCATAATAGGCTAAGATTCCAAATGAGTTTGCACCTAGTTCATACTTTGAACGAGCATATCTAAATATGTATAAGGATTTATATGATAAACAACCTATTAAATGAAAGATTTTCGAATCTAGTTTCTAACGCTTCAAACCGTTCGTCATTTGGACACTCCTACAAGAAGTTAGGACCAAATTACCAAATGCTGCCAAAAGTTGTACTACCGCGCCGCCCCATGAGGCGCCCGGTGCGCCGCGCCTATAGAGAATTCCAGAATGATTCGAAATTTCATTTCCAGACACATTTTGCACAACCGCCCCATACCCCGCGGTGTCCCACACATCGCGGATGTACAAAAACGGGTTTTTAAGACCCGAACTCCATTTCATTTAACTCGTTTGGGGTTTGTTTTTTTAGGATATTCTGGTACTTTTAGAGAGAGGGAAGAGCATTCTAGAGAGAGGAAGAAGCTCAAGTGCCTTGTTCATCAAAAATCTTGTCCAATCCTTGAAATCCAACAAGAAATCCCTTAAGATCTTCATCTAAGAGGTAAGGATCTATACACTAGACTTTAATTTCGAGTTTGGGGTATAAGATGGGTTATTGTGATATGATTCTTGGAGGTAATAGTATTATGTATGTATGCATGTACAAATTAGGTTTGTGGAAAGATTGCTGAACACAAATAAGTAAAGATTGGGTTGAGGAATGAGGGAAATCTTGTAAAAAAGCTTTGAAATCAAGATACTCAACTACTATTTGATAAAATGCTCAAATGAGCTGAAACCATGAATACCTTCCTAATTTGTGCTCAATTTTGTTATGTCTCAAAGTAGATTGGGGTTGCTAGAATTTCCGGAATGTCGTAATAACTTAAGGAAAGCTTAAACAAGGTATGTATGGCTAAAACTCCGTCTCTTAGAACTTGAGCCTCCATGGTGCCCGTGTAAATGTTGAAAGTTCGAAACGTGATTGATGCAGTACTTGTTATGTTAAGTGAATTATTGGTATAAAAATGTATGTGATAGGTACTTATTCATGTGTTTAATGTGTTATTCTTTGTAAATGGAGGATGTGTGGAGAACATGATTTATGTGCTAAATGCCTAAATGTCATGCCAAGGTTACTTTGGGACTAATATGCCAAACTTGACGAATTCCTCTCTATGCTTATGATTTAAATTGCCTTTGTATGCGCCTATGATCTTAAGTGGCAAAGTAAATATTGAAAATGGGAACAATGTGAAATGTGAATTATGGAATATGGAAATTGTGGCCCCAAGTGTCGGTAAACTAATACATGTGTAACCAAAGATTGGAGTGATAGGAATAATGGAAAATGGTAACGTCTCGGGGAGGCGGCTTAGCCGATCGGGCCGTGATCGGACGCCATGATATATACACATGGTGGTAATGTATTGGTAATTGAAACTTAAAAGTGTGAATGGAATAATGGTAACGTCTCCGGGAGACGGCTTAGCCGATCGGGCCGTGATCGGACTCCGCTCAAAGAAGCAGTGACAAAGTGGATAATGATGCAACAATGTGGGATGCTCCAATCTAAAATTTCAGAAATTATGTGAAAATCCTTATATTATTGACAGGTGCTTATTTGAAACTTTGTTGTCTTTATGATTTCCTCTTTATTCTTGTATGAAAGTTCTTTCTAACTAGATAGTGTTTAGTTATATATATACTAGTGCTATTCGATGGCACTAACGTCCCTTTTGCTGGGGGCGCTACGTCTTTAAATGGATGTAGGTGTTTCTATAGCAGGCAATGTTAGTTGCAGCTGGTGCCGCATCATCCTTTCAGCTGACTTGGTGAGCCCCACTTCGTTTCGGGGTCCTATTTCATCTGTTCATCATGTCTTTATATTTGAGGTATAGGCGAAGCCTTGTTACCGGTATTTCCATATTACATTACTCTTCAGTTGTGTTTAGAGGCTCCGTAGACAGGTTGTGAGTAGTGTCGGGTATTGGAATTAAAGTAGAAATATTGATGTTTGGCAAAGATTTATAAAACTTGTAATATTTTGATACTTATGATTTAAACTGCTAATGGAAATGAAATGAAAGTTGTTAATAAAATACTTACTAAGTATGATTAATGGAGTCCATCTCCTGTTTATTCATGAATTAGTTTGGGTAGAATGAAACCTAACAGGCTTGCTCAGTCGGGTTCACTCGTTGAGCGTCGGTCGCCCTCCTTGGATTTTGGGGTGTGACACTAGGTTTACTAATCAGCAGCATAAGCACATACTTAACTTCCTCCTTTTGACATCATCAAAAAAATATAGCGTTAGTAGGTCATTAACTAACGCATGTAAAACTCATGGCCACTGGGGTTACACCACATAAATCACTAGGTCAATAACTCAAATATTTAATCCAATTAATTATCAAATGTGATTGCACAAATAGTAGCCAAAATAAAGAAATTTTATTGACTTGGCAAAGTACCACATTAAGCTCAAAGGGGCCCAAACAAAAAGACTAAGGCTAGACTAGAAAATCTAAGAGGACTGAGGACTAGGTGTCACACCTCCTTTTTACATACCCGCGAGGGTACAAGGGAGTTTTTTCCAATTAAAGGACAATCGAAACGGGATTCGTTTATTTATTTCAGAGTCGCCACTTGGGAGATTTAGGGTGTCCCAAGTCACCAATTTTAATCCCGAATCGAGGAAAAGAATGACTTCATATTACAGTCTGCGCACCAGAAATCCGGATAAGGAATTCTGTTAACCCGGGAGAAGGTGTTAGGCATTCCCGAGTTCTGTGGTTCTAGCACGGTCGCTCAACTGTTATATTCGGCTTGATTATCTGATTTTATACAAATATGAACTTATGTGCAAAATTTTATCTTTTTACCGCTTTCTTACTTATTGTTATTATTTTACGAGAATTGCAACATCGTGGAAACATATCTCGAACCACGTTACATCAATGCACCCGTAGTTGTTTGGCATATCTCGACTCAGTTGAGATTTGGATTTGGGTCACATAAATGTGCACCTGAGTTAAGGAAAATAAATTATTAAAGGCGCGCCTAAAGCAACTAGCGTCTTGTTATTTTGGGGAAGGCCGTAAAATTCGCTAAACGGCCTGTCCTCGAATTCTAAGTATTTTAATATATACATTTAGAGGGCCCCGCAGCTTGTGCATTTTTTGTTTGTCGAGGCTCGTCTCATTCATTATTAAAAAGAATTTGCAATGTCATGGAAATACATCTCAGACCACGTCACAATCAATGTACCCGTGATTAGAGACACATTTCGATTTCGTTGAGATTTGGATTTGGGTCACATAAATGTGCACCCGAGTTTAAGGAGATAACATTATTAAATACGCGCCTAAAGCGACTAGCGCAAGGTTATTTTGAGAAAAGGCCGTGAAGTTCGCTAAGCGGCCGATCCCGAGTTCTAAGTAATTAACACATACATTTGTGAGGGCCCCGCAATCTATATATTTTACTAGGCGAGGCTCATCTCATTTATTTTAAATGGACAAATCCTAAAGCGACTACATCTTTTCTATTAAAATTAGTCTCTAAAATAAATAAAGAAAATCCTAATTAATTACGAGCTTTTTTTTATTTAAGAAAGCATGGCATACTAATTGCTATATTAATACAAATATTGATGAACAAGAATTTTACTAAAAAAATTCGAAATTATAAATAAAATAAAAATTTGACAACTAATATTCAAAAGAATCAAATATAGTTAGATTGAAGCTCGCATTGTTATATATAAAAAAAACTATTGGAATTAATTATTCACAACCATTTGAAACTGGATTTAACCATAATTACTAAAGCTTAATAGAAAGTTTATTAGACTTAAACGTTCTTCTAATTTTGTTTGAACTCAAATCATGCCTTAATACCTAATTCACGAAATTTAGTTCAAATTCATGCCTTAGCTAAATTTAAGTACTTGTTCACAATTAACCTACTGTTGATAATCTTAGAACCTTCATAGCTAGTGAATTAACCCGTTTTGCCAAGCCGATTCATTAAAGACTAACTTATGTTATTTTCTCTTATTCCAATTATTATTCAATAATACATAAAATAGCCTAAATACAATCAATAAAAGGAACAGAGAAAAAGCGAAATTAAAACTTCAAAATTCGATTCTTCATATGTATTCATGCTTCCACATTTTTAGCTTGCAATAACTAGTATTACATTCGTGTACCTGGTATTGGAAAACAAGAGAAGATGAAGTTGAGAAGCAGCAACAGTAGTAACAATGTAGCACAACAACGACAGTCCAACAACACAGGAATAGACCAGTAACAGTAGGAATAGTAGAAAACCCAGGAGACTATAAACGACTCCAAGTATAGAGAAGAAGTAAAAGGCAGGAAGGTTCTGACTATTTCGGATCTTAAGCAAGGCAATGAAACAGTAACTATTCTTTTTCAACTTCAAAACTCTCCAAAATGAATTCTGCCCCTGTATATTCAGTGTATCCAGAATGTATATCGGGTGTATACTTCTCACTCCGCCCCCTCTTTTGTTTCTTCTCTCTATCTAGTTTTTCCTCTTTTTTTCCACCCCTTCTTCCTAAATTTTCTCTTCTATTTATAGCAAAATTTTCGAAATTTTCAGATTTGTTTTTTTATTATTTTATTATTTTTTTAATTAAAAGAAATCCCACTTACAAATTGCTTTTATTTTTTTAGAAAAAGAAATCCCACCTTTATTTACTTTTATTTTTAAAATTCCAACTTTAATTACTTTATCTTATTAAAATCCCACTTTTTATTTTTTTAAAAGAGAATCTCACTTTATTTAACTTTTCTTTAAAAAACAAACCACTATCTTTTCTTTTTCTTTTAAAAATGCTACTTTCAATTACTTTAAATTTTTTAAATTTTCAGATACCTTTATATTTATTTTTTAATTCCAACCTTATTTTACTTTTAAATTTTTTAAAACTTTTTACTTTTTTAAAATTTTCTACATTCTTTTACTTTTTTTTATTTTTTTATTTTTTATTTTTTTAAAATCATTTCCGAAATTACTATATATATATATATTTTAAAATAAAAATAATAAATAAAATAAAATATTTTCGGATTTTTTTTATATATAAAAAAAACAAAAAATAAAACTATTAATAGTGATAATTCACTTTTTATTTTTTATTTTTTCGGTTTTGTTTTGTGTTGGACAAAAATGAAGAAGGGGTGTTGGGTTAATGGAGCGGACCGGATCGACCCGATTTGAAACGGACCGGGTCATGGGGAAAGTTGGACAATTATTTGGGCCTGTGGTTTGAATTTGAAGAAGTGGCCCAATCCGATTTTTCTTTGTATTTTTGTTCTCTTTTCTTCTTTTATTTTTCTAAAACTAAATTATAAAAGTACTTAAATTATTATTAAGAACTAAATTAAGTTATAAAAGCGCAAATTAACTTCCAATAACAATTAACGCACAATTAAGTAATAATTAAGCATAAAATTGTTCATTTGGACATTAAATGCTAAAAATGCAAAAGATGCCTATTTTTGTATTTTTTATTAATTTAACAAATAAACATGCATAGACAAACATACAAATAGTTACACAAAATATCACAAAAATTGCACACCAAGAAAAATTATTTTATTTTTGAATTTTTTGGGAGTAATTCTCATATAGGGCAAAAATCACGTGCTTACAGCTGCCCTCTTTGCCCGAAGACACGAATGGTTTTCGTGCAAAGATAAAGCGAGCGATTTTTGCCCATCTGAGTACTCCGTGTGAAGCATTTTTTTTTATTTTTTTATTTTGAAAAAGATTTGACCGAACCTTTGCTTCAAAGGTTTCCTACATATCCTGGGCTAAACAGGAATCAGGTCAATGTAGTTCGGGAAGTTTTGGTAGCTGGGACTACCGTGGGACTGCAATGTTACTGTTGTTGCATGCTATTACCACTGCTTACCGATCTCTTTGTTACACCGTGCTTAAAAGAAAACAAGAAGCTAGGCTAGACTGCAACTTGTTCTTGTTGCCTTCCTTTCTTGTCGGCTTGTGTTTCCTCCGGTGCTTTTCTTCCGTGAATTTGGGGATGACACTGGCCCTTTGCTTTTCTGAATACCAGTTTTCATCATTTTGTTCGGTCCGCTGGGGACATGACTTCCTTCATTAAGCTTTTTGGCGGTTCCTCTGGGGATACGACTCTCTTCATCAGATCTGTTATGCTGGGCATAATTTAATGTTCACAGGCCGCTTCTTTCAAGACGCGTCTTTTCTTCCTTTTGACTCATGCGCTTGAACTTGTGTTGGGACCTCTTGTTGCAACTTTCTGCTTTCCGGTGCTGGGGATTTTTATTGTTTCCTGCTGGGGATTCCTGTTGTAACCTTCTACCTTCCGGTGGGTTACTGATTTCAAGATTTGCAGTATAAGACTCAAAAATATTCCTCTTGTTATACAGGTGGGTGCCTGAATGCAAAAATATGAAATGTATGCCCGCATTATACTGGTGGGCGACCTAGAACAGAAATGAAAAGACAGAAATGTATTCCCGCATTATACTGGTGGGCGACCTAGAATAGAAATGAAGAGACAGAAAATGTATTCCCGCATTATACTGGTGGGCGACCTAGAACTGAAAGTATTCCCGCATTTTACTGGTGGGTGACCTAGAGCTGAAAAGTATTCCCGCATTTTACTGGTGGGTGACCTAGAACTGAAAAGTATTCCCGCATTTTACTGGTGGGCGACCTAGAACTGAAAAGTATTCCCGCATTTTACTGGTGGGCGACCTAGAACTGAAAAATATTCCCGCATTTTACTGGTGGGCGACCTAGAACTGAAAGTATTCCCGCATTTTACTGGTGGGCGACCTAGAACTGAAAGTATTCCCGCATTTTACTGGTGGGCGACCTAGAGCTGAAAAGTATTCCCGCATTTTACTGGTGGGCGACCTAGAACTGAAAGTATTCCCGCATTTTACTGGTGGGCGACCTAGAACTGAAAAGTATTCCCGCATTTTACTGGTGGGCGACCTAGAACTGAAAGTATTCCCGCATTTTACTGGTGGGCGACCTAGAGCTGAAAAGTATTCCCGCATTTTACTGGTGGGCGACCTAGAGCTGAAAAGTATTCCCGCATTTTACTGGTGGGCGACCTAGAACTGAAAAGTATTCCCGCATTTTACTGGTGGGCGACCTAGAACTGAAAGTATTCCCGCATTTTACTGGTGGGCGACCTAGAACTGAAAAGTATTCCCGCATTTTACTGGTGGGCGACCTAGAGCTGAAAAGTATTCCCGCATTTTACTGGTGGGCGACCTAGAGCTGAAAAGTATTCCCGCATTTTACTGGTGGGCGACCTAGAGCTGAAAAGTATTCCCGCATTTTACTGGTGGGCGACCTAGAGCTGAAAAGTATTCCCGCATTTTACTGGTGGGCGACCTAGAGCTGAAAAGTATTCCTGCATTTTACTGGTGGGCGACCTAGAACTGAAAGTATTCCCGCATTTTACTGGTGGGCAACCTAGAACTGAAAAGTATTAAAATTGTTTCCTCGTTCTTCCGAGAAAATTTTTGACAATCGACAGAAAATATTCTGCTCCGGTTTTGATGATTTCCCTGGCATCGCGTCCTGCTGCCATCATCAATCCTTCGCTTTCCTGCAGTAGACAAAAGGATTTAGTTAGTTTTAATCATGGTGGGAGGAGGTGCCTTTCCGGTGGATGATTTTTCCTCTCTTTCCCTTTTCTTGCTCTGTGCCCCCATAACTGGTTGGTGGACAAAGTTGCTTGCTGGGGGTTTCCGGCCTGCTGGGGATTGGTTTTCAATTTATCCCCTTTTCTGCTTTCTCTTTACAGTACATGCCGTGGGAGTCTGCTTTTACTCCCGGAAACACTCCCTTTAGGAGTTTACTTCCTCCAAAACTGCAGGGCACAACATTGCATTGCCTGGGGCTAGCCTTTAGGACTGTTGGGGTTACCCTGCATCGGATGAATCCCTCTTCGGTCTCTGGTAGTAAGCTTTAAAAATCCTTTTCAAGACAAATTTTTAGAAAGAGAAATAAAAAGATAGAAAAGGAGAAAATCTTTCTGAACCAATACTTGACGGGAAAAGAAATTCAGAAGAATTTATCTGGATGACATGACTGGTCCCCGTGATCATGACGTGCACCATAGATTCCCGACCCAGTCTATTTGTATTAATAAACTTTCCCGATGGTCTTACTTGCTGGGGATAAATGAGTGTCCATTTCTTTGCGAATGTGGACCCTTTTGTTGATCTGTCTTGTCGCCTCATAGTGCCCTTCGAGGGGTTTTCACTAATGAGACTCTCTCTTTTCTCTCAACTCCCGGCGCCTTATGGTGCCTGTGAAGGTTTTCACCGATAAGACTCTCTCATTTTATATCTCTCATCTTATGTCGCCTTTCGGTGCCTATGAAGGTTTTCACCGATAAGACTCTCTCATTTTATTTCTTCATCGAGGAATCGGGGTGTTGTCGATGTGACTCTCTCTTCTGGAGATCCCTTTGGACTATCAATTCATTTCCAATTTCATGATCCTCTTCTTTGCTGGGGATCGGCGTATTATTCTCGGCTTTATTTGCATGACTTGGCACCTCTTGGATATTGATCGGGAGGTCTTTTGGACGTCGATGTTGGTTTTGGTGTGGGGCTAAAGCAAGGCTATCAAAATGAAATAATTTGATGGATGATCTGCTACAATTTTTGGAATCTAACCTTTGTTGGAATTTTTAAAACATAACCTCTGCCCCAGTTTTCTTGCTTGGGGGATTTTATTTTTACTCTAGGTTGAGCTACGTGCGTTATGCACACTGTGCCTATTATGCATACTTATGGACATTATGCACACTATGACCGAGCCGTGAGGCGCCTACGTATCCTCTTCGAGGAATCAGGTCAAACGTAGTTCCCACGGTTTTGTATTTCTTATGATTTTTATCTTCTTTTTCTTTTCTTTCTCCTTCTTTTTTTTCATTTTCCTTTAATGATTTTTTCTCTTTTTTTTTCTTTTTCTTTCATATCTTTTCCATTAGTGATTCCAAAAGAGGGGTATGAAAGAATAACTTAAGGCTCAAAAGGGGAAACAAGGGTTAAAAGTGTTTGGATAGAAGAAAGAACTGCCTCTGTCATTTCATTATCCAATAAGCACCAAGTACAAACAAACGAACCGATAATTTCCATAATTAAAGAAATTAGCATAATATCTCTTGACTGCATCAGAATTGATAGCCATGTCGACACATCTTCCCTCGATATCTGTCAAACACACAGCACCGTTGGACAACACTTTGGTCACAATATAAGGCCCTTGCCAATTTGGGGCGAACTTGCCTTTTGCCTCGACCTGATGCGGGAGGATCTTCTTTAACACCTGCTGCCCTACTTCAAACTTCCTGGGGCGTACCTTCTTATTGTATGTTCTCGCCATTCTCTTCTGATACAGCTGACCATGGCACACTGCTGCCAATCTTTTCTCATCTATCAAGCTCAACTGTTCCAATCGAGCTCTGACCCATTCATCATCATCAATCTCGGCTTCAGCGACAATCCAGAGGGACGGAATTTCGACCTCCGCCGGTATTACGGCCTCAGTTCCGTACACCAACAAATAAGGAGTTGCACCTATGGAGGTCCGGACGGTAGTGCGATAACCCAACAGAGCAAAGGGTAATCTCTCGTGCCATTGTCTAGATCCTTCCACCATCTTTCACAGTATCTTCTTGATGTTTTTATTGGCTGCTTCGACCGCTCCATTCGCCTTGGGACGATATGGGGTGGAATTGCGGTGTGTAATCTTGAATTGTTGGCATACCTCTCTCATCAGGCTGCTGTTAAGATTCACACCGTTATCCGTGATGATTACTTTTGGGATCCCAAATCTGCAGATGATATGGGAGTGCACAAAATCCACCACCGCCTTTTTAGTTACCGACTTGAAGGTTTTAGCCTCAACCCATTTGGTGAAGTAGTCAATGGTTACTAAAATGAACCTATGACCGTTGGACGCTGCTGGCTCGATAGGTCCAATGACATCCATGCCCCATGCCACAAACGGCCAGGGTGCTGACATCGTATGTAACTCTGTTGGCGGAGAATGAATCAGATCTCCATGTATCTGACACTGATGGCATTTCCTTACGAAAGTGATACAGTCGTGTTCCATGGTGAGCCAATGATACCCTGCCCTGAGGATCTTCCTTGCCAATACATATCCGCTCATATGTGGCCCGCAAACTCCAGCATGTACCTCTGCCATAACCGTCGTGGCTTGACCGACATCTATACATCTCAACAATCCCAAATCCGGGGTTCTTTTGTACAAAACTCCTCCGCTGAGGAAGAAACCATTCAACAAACGCCGAAGGGCTCTTTTTTGGTCTCCAGTGGCCTGTTCCGAATATATCCCCATTCTGAGGTATTCCTTGATATCATGAAACCAGGAATACCTGGCGTATAAGCGTTGCAATAAGCGTGCTGATCACGGACCTAGATGTGCAAAGGATCAACATACATTTTGTCAGGGTGATGCAACATTGATGCTAAGGTGGCAAATGCATCCGCTACCTCGTTATGAATTCTCAGGATATGTTTGAATTTCACCGATCGAAATCGCTTGCTCAAATCGTGCAAGCATTGTCGATAGGGTATGAGTTTCAGATCCCATGTTTCCCATTCACCCTGAATCTGATGTACCAAGAGGTCCGAGTCTCCCAAGACCAAAACGTCTTGGACATCCATGTCTGCAGCCAATCGCAAACCCAAAATGCAAGCTTCATACTCAGCCATATTGTTGGTGCAATAGAAGCGTAGTTGAGCTGTAACAGGGTAATGGCGTCCTGTTTCAAAAATGAGTACTGCTCCTATTCCAACCCCTTTCGCGTTTGTAGCTCCATCGAAGAAAAGCTTCCAACCTGGTTCCTCGGGTAACTCCAGCTCATTTGTATGCATTATCTCTTCGTCGGGAAAATATGTTCTTAAAGGCTCGTATTTTTCATCAACTGGATTCTCTGCCAAATGGTCGGCCAGCGCCTGGGCTTTCATGGCTGTCCTGGTCACATAGACAATATCAAACTCTGTGAGCAGAATTTGCCATTTGGCCAACCTTCCTGTGGGCATAGGTTTCTGAAAGATATACTTCAATGGGTCCAAACGGGATATGAGATAAGCAGTATATGATGACAGGTAGTGTTTCAACTTCTGAGCTACCCAAGTTAGGACGCAACATGTTTTCTCGAGTTGAGTGTACTTGACTTCATATACTGTGAATTTCTTGCTAAGATAGTAGATGGCCTGCTCCTTCCTTCCTGTGTCATCATGTTGCCCTAGTACACAACCAAATGAATTTTCCAGGACCGTCAGATAAAGAATCAAGGGCTTCCCTGGCTTAGGCGGGACCAATACGGGTGGATTAGACAGATACCCTTTGATTTGGTCGAAAGCCTCTTGACACTCTGCCGTCCAACTTACCGCAGCATCCTTTCTCAGCAGCCGAAATATGGGCTCACAAGTTGCTGTGAGTTGAGCGATGAACCTGCTGATGTAATTGAGTCTACCCAGCAAACTCATTCCCTCTGTTTTGTTCTTTGGCAGTGGCAAATCTCGGATGGATTCGATTTTGGATGGATCTAACTCAATCCCCCGTCGACTGACAATGAATCCTAACAGCTTTCCTGACGGAACCCCGAATGCGCATTTGGCCGGGTTAAGCTTGATATCATACCTTCGGAGTCTTTGGAAGAATCTCCTTAGGTCTGCTATATGGTCTTCCTGACGCCAAGACTTTATGATCACATCATCTACGTACACCTCAATTTCTTTGTGTATCATGTCGTGAAATACAACAGTCATTGCTCGCATGTACGTTGCCCCGGCATTCTTCAGTCCGAACGACATTACCCGATAGCAGTAAGTTCCCCATGGCGTGATAAATGCTGTCTTTTCCGCATCTTCCTCGTCCATTAGGATCTGATGATATCCCGCATAGCAATCCACAAAGGATCCGATCTCGCGCCCAGCGCAATTATCGATCAGGATATGAATGTTGGGCAACGGAAAATTGTCCTTGGGACTTGCTTTGTTGAGGTTGCGGTAGTCGACGCACACCCTGATTTTTCCATCCTTCTTTGGAACTGGTACCACATTGGCCAACCACTCGGGATATCGAGTGACCCGAATGACCTTCGCCTGCAACTGTTTAATCACCTCTTCTTTGATCTTTACACTCATTTCTGTTTTAAATTTCCTTAGCTTTTGCTTGACCGGAGGGTATGCCGGGTCAGTGGGCAATTTGTGAACCACTAGATTGGTGCTTAATCCCGGCATATCGTCGTATGACCATGCAAAAACATCTTTGAATTCCACGAGGGTTCTGATCAATTCTTCCCTGACATTCGGCTCAATATGGATGCTGATTTTGGTTTCTCGGACATTATCAGCGTCTCCTAGATTCACAGCCTCAGTGTCATTTAGGTTAGGTTTGGGTTTTTCTTCAAATTGGCACAGTTCTCGGTTTATCTCTTCGAAGGCTTTATCTTCGTCATATTCAGATTCATCGTCACAAACGACCTCTTGCATCATTGAGTCAGATTCAGATTGATTTATTAGACTAGGTCAAAGATCCGCTGTGCATGCCATGTCATTAGAACCAGTAAAAAGAGAACTGTTCATAAAGAAAAAGAACAAAACAAAATTAAAATGGGACAAAAGAAGAGAACTTTATTAAACTTGCGGGATAAAAGGGTTCACACTTTTACAAAACAAAAGTAAAATTTGGATTACACCCTGGAATAATCCGAACAAAACAAAACAAACAAAACATAAATCAAAGCCTACTACCAAGACTCCCCTCGGATAGGAAGAGGAGTAACTGTCCAATTGTTGGTTTTGGCCTCAGGCCCCACAAACTGTATCTCTGCTCTGCTGGAACCTTCTCCAGCTTCTACCATACTGACATCAGCGAATAGCCGCTCGAAACTCTGATTCAGGTCCCCATCCATACCAATCAATGGTCCTAGAATCTTTGGGACCGGTGGCCTTTTGGCGCTTGCTCTGACAAAAGATCTTGAGAGACGTGGCACGGGTTTGGGAAGATACCAGACTTTCTTCTTCATTTTCCGCGCTTGCTTTACATCTGCTGCGGTTGGTTTGAACCCCAATCCGAAAGTTTCTAGATTTTTAGACAGGGAGACAGGTTGGACAATCCCCGGAAGCTCGACTCCCAGGCCCTTTCCCGGTACAAATCCATTACCCAGCATTTCCGAGACCATCATGACTGTCGCGGCGGCTACCCTAGGGTGCGGGATGATTTCTCCTTCAGAAATTTTGTTTGCCGACACTGTATCGAAAATCTGGTAGACCCAAGGACCTTTGTCATCATAGGTCTCTATGAAGGGCACAATGGCGCCACCCATGGTGCATGCCGTGTCCTCGCCGTGTAGTACGACCTCCTGCCTATCCCACTCGAACTTCACCATCTGATGTAGGGTGGAGGGCACTGCTTTGGCTGCATGAATCCATGGTCGTCCTAACAGAAGGTTATAAGATACTGTGGCATCTAATACCTGGAACTCCATGGTGAACAGGACAGGACCGATGGTCAATTCAAGTACAACATCCCCTACAGTAGTTGTTCCATTTCCGTCAAATCCTCGGACACAAATGCTATTCTTGTGGATTCTTCCGTGGTCGATCTTTAACTGGTTCAGGGTGGATAATGGACAAATATTGGCACTTGACCCATTATCCACTAATACCCGAGTAACTACCGCGTTTTCACATTTGACAGTCAGATAGAGAGCTTTATTATGCTCCGTACCTTCCACTGGCAGATCATCATCTGAGAACGTTACCCTGTTCACTTCGAAAATCTTGTTGGCAATGGTTTCCAGGTGGTTTACAGAAATCTCGTTGGGTACATGAGCTTCGTTCAGTATTTTCATCAGGGCCCGGCGATGTTCCTCAGAATGGATCAGTAATGATAGCAGCGAGATCTGTGCTGGTGTTTTCCTCAGCTGCTCGACCACGGAGTAGTCCTGCACTTTCATCTTCCTCAAGAACTCCTCAGCCTCTTCTTCGGACACAGGTTTCTTGGTTGTAGCGGGGTTGGTTCTTCTTAGCTCCACCGGAGCAAAACACCGACCTGATCGAGTCAGTCCTTGCGCTTCACAACTAACTTCCTCCACTTGTTTTCCTTTGTACATCACCACTGCCCTCTCGTATTTCCAAGGCACAGCCTTACTATCAACCATCGGCAACTGAACTGCGGGCTTTATTGTGACCAGTTCCCTGTATACCCCTTTTAACACAACTGCAGGTGTGGGCGGAGTCCCTGATATTACCAACTTGTTTGGCTCGGGTTTGCTTGTTATGGCGGACGGTCTCTTCCCCAATATCACTACCGGCTTGACGCCTTCTCCCTGGGACTGTACCCCTGTTCCTCCACTGGTCGGTCCTTCTTTCGGAGCGGCCTGGATCATCATCACTATTTGTGAGGGTTTTCTCAATTCTCCTCCCTCATACACCAACTCAATCATGTGAGTCTCGTGGTGCGCTGGCAATGGGTTCTGGTTGATGTTAGGAGCTTCCGGTGTCTGGACCTCGATCTTATTGGTATCAATAAGATCCTGTATGGCATGCCTCAATTTCCAACACTTTTCGGTATCATGCCCCAGCATCCCTGAGCAGTACTCACAACTTATTGATCGGTCCAAATTCTAGGGTGGGGGATTTGGTTCTCGAGTCTGGACAGGACTAACCAAACCCAACTGCCTCAATTTGTGGAACAAAACGGTGTAGGTTTCTCCCAACTCTGTGAAAGTTCTGTGCTTCCGCAGCCTGTCATTCCTAGCATCTGGATTTCCCCGAAAGCCTGCCCCTGGAGGGTTTCTATATGCCCTTGGTGGAGGATAGGTGTTTTGGGGTGGTGCATATGTGTTCTGGGGAGCCGGCGCGCGCCATTGCGGGCGAACCAGAGGCTGAGTGTATGTCTGGGCTTGGTGTATGGATAAATGTGGTTCTCAGTGTGGATAGTAGTGCTGTGGTAGGCTGTATGGGTAGTTTGGCCCGTAGGGCCTAGGTTGATTGTAGTGGGGTTTGCCAGACCTGGCCCAACTGCTTGCCTCAATCGTGGCAATTTCTTCTTTCTTTCTTCTTCCCAACGCACCTCCCGTGCCGCTCTGAATAGCCTGGGTCGTAGCCTTGAGTGCCGAGTAATTCAGGATTTTGTCAGACCTCAGACCCTCTTCTATCATGACCCCTATCTTCACTACCTCGTTGAAGGATTTTCCGACTATTGTCACCAAGTGACCAAAGTAGGTTGGATCCAGTGTTTGCAAGAAGTAGTCCACCATTTCTCCCTCTCTCATGGGAGGATCCACTCTAGCTGCTTGCTCTCTCTAGCGGAACCCGTACTCGCGAAAACTTTCCCCGGGCTTCTTCCCGGTCCTCAATAATGTGAGACGGTCAGGGACTATCTCGAGATTGTATTGGAAATGACCTGCGAAAGCCTACGCCAGGTCATCC
The DNA here is from genome assembly GCF_000715075.1 of Nicotiana tabacum. Classification (NCBI taxonomy): domain Eukaryota; kingdom Viridiplantae; phylum Streptophyta; class Magnoliopsida; order Solanales; family Solanaceae; genus Nicotiana; species Nicotiana tabacum. Next base: position 16,943,200 of record NC_134085.1, read on the forward strand.
CAAGTGTACCATCTGCTGGAATCCTGCCTGGTATACCATTCTAGCACAGATCCGCTCAGACTTTGGCCGAAATAAGCTATCAGCAGCTCATCTTTGCCGCCTGCCCCTCTCATTTTGCTACAGAATCCTCGCAAATGCGCCATGGGATCACCGTGCCCTTCATATAAATCAAACTTAGGCATCTTGAACCCAGCCGGGAGTTGGACGTCCGGGAAAAGGCATAGATCTTTGTAAGCCACGCTGACTTGGTTGCCCAATCCGTGTAGGTTCCTGAAAGACTGCTCCAGGCTTTTGAACTTCCTTAATACCTCATCCTGTTCAGGGGCTTTAACCGGCTTTTCAATCTCTACCGGTACCTCCAAGTGCGGGTTGTAGGCCTGTGGTTCGGGGGCATGGAATGTAGGCTCAGGGGGATAGTATTGCGTATCGGGAGCCTGAAACAATGGCTCGCTGGTTGATCTTTGCAGGGTGGCTGATGTGGGTCCCATAAAAGTGGGAACATTTGGTGTTGGGAGAGGTTGATGGGGTGGTGGAGCTTGGGAATCATGTGGGCTTCTTTCCTGATGATAACGGGGATTCGGGAGGCTTGTTGAAGGGCCGGAGTGAGGGTATTCCGGCATGTGCCCCAGTGGCTCAGGGCTCTTTTGTGCTTTGGCTAGAGCTAGCTGCATTGCATTCATCTCTAGTCCCATCCTTTCAATCTTTTCCATTGCTTCTTTTAACAACTGGCTCATCGGCCTTTCTTCCTCGTTACTATTCTCTGAAGTAGTCATGCTTGTTGCTACTGGTCCTTTGGATCTGGTTTGGTAAGAGTGTGTTGCCAGAATTCTTTAACAACTAACTTGTCTGGAAACAGACAACAACAAACTTTGTTAGCGTTAGATTTTAACAAATTTGATCACAATACATAGAGGATGCAATGTTCCTAGGCAGTTAACCGTTTCTACATGCTTTGCTTCAAACAACATGCGTCATCCCGGCTTACTCATTTGTCCCTTTTTTAAAGTACTTTGGGAAACCCTGTATTTTATTTTATTTTTCCTTTTTTTCTTTCTTAAAAGCGATCGAATCTTATGGGGATTGCCTACGTATCACGTCCCCGCGCAAATCAGACCAGGCGTAGTTCTGCCATAAGGTAAAGACACACAAAATTCTTTTTGGAATCATTAAGTTTATCATCAAAATTTGCTATTACAAATTACTTCCAATAAAGAATAGCAACAGTACAGACTCCACAGTTTTTAACTTGATTTGGCTAAAAGAAAAGAAAACAACACATGGGAAAGCACAAAGCCTGAACAGGACTCGACCGAAGATTAATTTCTCAACTTAGGGGCCCACGAGGCATCATTCGGCTTTTTCGCGGCTCTAGGTGTGAGGTCTCTCTGCAAGCTTTTCAATTCATTCATGATCCGATGGACGCAGCCCATGATGGAAACAAGGAGGGTTTTCCGAGGCATTTGCTCACATGCTAGGCATCTCATGTAGATGTAGTGCCCAATCTCGTCGATCCTTCCTCGAATGTTGCCCCTTTCAACGAACAATTGCCTTATTTGTCGATTTTTTAATCCTAGTGTTTGCGCATTGTTGGCAAGCTGATCCTGGAACATCTCCATTTGTCTTTCCATGCAGGCCATTGCATCGTAACAACGTCTTCTGTCAGCCTGGGCATCTCGTGCTTGTTTGCTGATCCGATCATGCAGAGTGGAGTTCGTTTTCCTTAATATCCCGATGCTCATTTCATAATCCCTTATGACTTGTTGCAGGTGCTGCCTCCGGGCCATGGTACTTTTTGCCCACTTGGTTCGTAATCTTGCTGTGCTAGCCTTGGCTCTTTCCAAGTCTTCCTGGCTTTCCGCAACCTGATTTTTTAACCCTGCTATCAATCTTTTATCCGCCCGGCTTCTCAGTTGGTTGTCGGCCTCCCTTTTCATCTTCCGGATCTGAGCTTTGAGGATCTCGCCTTCTCTGATTAATCTGTTCTTTTCTCCCTTGTGGGTAGCGGACTGTAATTGGCTTTCAAACTTCATATCCTGAACTTGTTGCTTCAGTTTGCCTGTCTCGGCAAGATATTCCCGCTCTTTGGCCAACCAGTCCCACTGCTCTTGTGAGGATCTGGAAAACTCTTGCAGGTGCGGTCTTTTAGCCGGCCTTGCGGATGACGTTTCCCCTTTGTACCAAGTCTGATATCCGGGCGAAACTTCCCCTTTTGTCCGATTCAATACACAAGTATTTGCCTCTAAGTATTGGCATTGGCCCCACATTTGGCGAACCCTTGCTTCAGGAAACTGGCCATCGGGACTGATCTCAATCACCTGGGTGCTTAAATCCTCGTCTTTTGGCACTATTTGACATCTTCCAAGTTGCCTTAAAACCCGATGCGGCGCATAAGGTTGAATGCTCTTAAGTCCCATTAAGAGAAAATGGGGCCTGGCTGCTGGCATGTATATAACTTCGTCGATCGGTAACCAACCCAGCGTCCACTGTATTTGACTGGCGTTGAGGGCACGGAAATATGAGGTCCATGCCGAAACTCCTTTAGGTAGGTAGGCCTCATTAACTCTGGTATATAACTCCTCTATGCAGGTCCTGTCAGCGGATCCATGGCTCAGAAACTGAGCTCGGTGACATAGGTGTTCAGTCATCCACATTTGCAACAACAAGTTGCAACCTTCGAAAAAGTTTCATCCGGCCTTGCAGGACGTGAGAGCCCGGAATATATCGGATACAATCATGGGTGCCAGCGTGCTATCTTTCTGTGTGAGCAAAGTACTGACGACCCCCGCTATCTTTATGTCGATATTCCCGTCTTTTCTTGGGAACACTAAGAGCCCTAAGAAAGTTATCATAAAAGCAACCCGTCTATGTTCATCCCACTTTCGACGGTTACTTTTGCTGCACAACTGGTTTTCTGGTTTGTCGAATCCTCCTATGTGACCATATCTTTGGTATATGAAACTCACAGTGCAAAAACCTTTTGCCAAGTCAGGGTTACGAATTGTTCTGACTATCTTTAATGAGTCCAGAAACCGGTGTACTGCCACAGCTCTTGGAGCAACCAGGTATTTATGCCTCAATGGAGCCTCAGCACTGCCGATATACCCTGCTATTTCTTCTAAAGTTGGGGTAAGTTCAAAGTCCGAGAAGTGGAAGACATTGTGCGCAAGATCCCAGTGAGGGACTAGTGCCCTTATGATATCTCCCCGTGGCCTGATATCCAACAAACTCGTGAGGCCTTTCAGATATTTCTTGATTTCGTCATGCCCTTCTTTGCCTAAATCATTCCACCAAAGCCGCAATTGGAGGGGAATTTTATTCATGATTGCAAAGGGTTCATTTGGAGTCGTGCTCATTCTGCACATTTATTAATAAGATTTTAACAAACAAAACTTATTTTGATCAAAACAAAAAAACATATGCTAACTTTCCTCAAGAGGATTTCTGAACACGACCTCTCAGCACTTCAGGGACGAAGATTTTTAAGGTTGTGTGAAAAAACAAGAGGTGGCCGTTTGTACAAAGGCAACCTTCCGGGTTCCTTTTGGGAACATTTGGCTGTTTTTGATATAAATGGCGTCACCCGACCCTATGAAAGAAAAATACACTTTTGGCGTTTTTGCTACTTTATTAATTTTCAAAAAAAAATGGGAGGTTGGACCCGGCGGGGGTTGCCTACGTATCTCACATCCGGTGAGAATCAAACCCGCGTAGTTCGGGCAATCAAGAATAAGTAGATGAACTAACTTCCTTTTTTGAATTTGTGAAAGAACTACTTTAAAAGGAGAAAGGAAATATTTTTGATTGATTTTCTTTTTTAAAAGAAAGACTTCTAAGATATATATATTTTTTTTAATTTCCATTTGTTTTTTTTTCTTATTCTAAAGGAAGAAGAAAATATTTTTCGGAATTTTACCTTTAATAAAAGAAATGCTTCTAAAAAATATTTTTTTTTGAATTTTGAATTTTCTTTTCAATTTTGAAAGAAGAAAAATATTTTCGGATTTTTTTCTATCTTATTATACATTTTTTTAAAAAAAAAATAGTTAAAAGACTTTCTAAAGAAGTTAATAATGGAAAATATTTTTGGATTTTTTTTTTGTTTTTGAAAATTAGGGGTCTAAAAACCTTTCTAGACTTTTTGGCAAGACAAATATTTTTGCAACAAATAAAGACATATATATATTTTTTGGAAATAAAAACTTTTGGATATATATATATATATATATACATGTATATATTTGTGACAAATAATGAGACAAATAATGAAAGACTCTTTTTATTATTATTATTATTATTATTATTATTATTATTATTATTTTTTGAATTTTCATAAAAAACCCATTTTAAAAAAGTAAGACTCTTTTTAATTTTTATTTTTATGACAAGACAAACTATATATTTCTATATATTTTTTTTTGAAAAACAAAACAGAACAACGATTTTTTTTTCTATTTTTCCTTTGCTTTTAATAAAACAAACTAATAAGACGTTTTTTTTTCTTTCCAAAATTTCGGCAGAGTTTTGACAGTATTTGGGTATTGGGTTTTTTCAAAAATAAACAATCAATTCCCTAATCGCTATTTCCTTTTTTTCAATTTCACAATATTCATAATATTCAAACACCGGTCAGCATGCGGGCATGAGACAAATAAATGCACGGAAAACAAATAGGATGCATCAGGATGGCCTTTTCATATCAGGTTGCTAGTCCTAGATGGACCCAACCCCTGTGTTGAGTCCCCTAAGTCAAATGCAACGTGATGCAAATAAGCGTTCCTACTAGGGATCCGGCATGAAGTCACGTTATTCTATGTTCAAAACCTGGGTCGGTGTTCTAGACAGTGTACCCGAGCGGCCCACTCGAGTTGAGGAAGGAGCTCCTGTCCGGGAACCAAAAGGCCAACCGGCTTAGAAACTTTCCGAGCCTCTTTTATTTAGGGTATGACACTAATAGAATAGGGAGTCTTAACCAGTAAGCACATCCCCGGAGGTAAGAAGAGTAGGTTTCAACACAGTTTATATACAGTTCAGATAATATCAAAGCGGTAAAGGCAACATTTAGCACATTAGGCTCAAAACATGTAAAAATCAGATAAAACCAAATATAATAATTTATCTAAGCTCGAATTTCTAACCCTGAACCAGTGGTTCTCGGTCAAAGTAATCCCCAGCAGAGTCGTCAGAGCTGTCACACCTCCTTTTTACATACCCGCGAGGGTACAAGGGAGTTTTTTCCAATTAAAGGACAATCGAAACGAGATTCGTTTATTTATTTCAGAGTCGCCACTTGGGAGATTTAGGGTGTCCCAAGTCACCAATTTTAATCCCGAATCGAGGAAAAGAATGACTCCATATTACAGTCTGCGCACCAGAAATCCGGATAAGGAATTCTGTTAACCCGGGAGAAGGTGTTAGGCATTCCCGAGTTCCGTGGTTCTAGCACGGTCGCTCAACTGTTATATTCGGCTTGATTATCTGATTTTATACAAATATGAACTTATGTGCAAAATTTTATCTTTTTACCGCTTTCTTACTTATTGTTATTATTTTACGAGAATTGCAACGTCATGGAAACATATCTCGAACCACGTTACATCAATGCACCCGTAGTTGTTTGGCATATCTCGACTCGGTTGAGATTTGGATTTGGGTCACATAAATGTGCACCCGAGTTAAGGAAAATAAATTATTAAAGGCGCGCCTAAAGCAACTAGCGTCTTGTTATTTTGGGGAAGACCGTAAAATTCGCTAAACGGCCTGTCCTCGAATTCTAAGTATTTTAATATATACATTTAGAGGGCCCCGCAGCTTGTGCATTTTTTGTTTGTCGAGGCTCGTCTCATTCATTATTAAAAAGAATTTGCAATGTCATGGAAATACATCTCAGACCACGTCACAATCAATGTACCCGTGATTAGAGACACATTTCGATTTCGTTGAGATTTGGATTTGGGTCACATAAATGTGCACCCGAGTTTAAGGAGATAACATTATTAAATACGCGCCTAAAGCGACTAGCGCAGGGTTATTTTGAGAAAAGGCCGTGAAGTTCGCTAAGCGGCCGATCCCGAGTTCTAAGTAATTAACACATACATTTGTGAGGGCCCCGCAATCTATATATTTTACTAGGCGAGGCTCATCTCATTTATTTTAAATGGACAAATCCTAAAGCGACTACATCTTTTCTATTAAAATTAGTCTCTAAAATAAATAAAGAAAATCCTAATTAATTACGAGCTTTTTTTTTATTTAAGAAAGCATGGCATACTAATTGCTATATTAATACAAATATTGATGAACAAGAATTTTACTAAAAAAAATTCGAAATTATAAATAAAATAAAAATTTGACAACTAATATTCAAAAGAATCAAATATAGTTAGATTGAAGCTCGCATTGTTATATATATAAAAAAACTATTGGAATTAATTATTCACAACCATTTGAAACTGGATTTAACCATAATTACTAAAGCTTAATAGAAAGTTTATTAGACTTAAACGTTCTTCTAATTTTGTTTGAACTCAAATCATGCCTTAATACCTAATTCACGAAATTTAGTTCAAATTCATGCCTTAGCTAAATTTAAGTACTTGTTCACAATTAACCTACTGTTGATAATCTTAGAACCTTCATAGCTAGTGAATTAACCCGTTTTGCCAAGCCGATTCATTAAAGACTAACTTATGTTATTTTCTCTTATTCCAATTATTATTCAATAATACATAAAATAGCCTAAATACAATCAATAAAAGGAACAGAGAAAAAGCAAAATTAAAACTTCAAAATTCGATTCTTCATATGTATTCATGCTTCCACATTTTTAGCTTGCAATAACTAGTATTACATTCGTGTACCTGGTATTGGAAAACAAGAGAAGATGAAGCTGAGAAGCAGCAACAGTAGTAACAATGTAGCACAACAACGACAGTCCAGCAACACAGGAATAGACCAGTAACAGTAGGAATAGTAGAAAACCCAGGAGACTATAAACGACTCCAAGTATAGAGAAGAAGTAAAAGGCAGGAAGGTTCTGACTATTTCAGATCTTAAGCGAGGCAATGAAACAGTAACTATTCTTTTTCAACTTCAAAACTCTCCAAAATGAATTATGCCTCTGTATATTCAGTGTATCCAGAATGTATATCGGGTGTATACTTCTCACTCCGCCCCCTCTTTTTTTTCTTCTCTCTATCTAGTTTTTCCTCTTTTTTTCCACCCCTTCTTCCTAAATTTTCTCTTCTATTTATAGCAAAATTTTCGAAATTTTCAGATTTATTTTTTTATTATTTTTTTAATTAAAAGAAATCCCACTTACAAATTGCTTTTATTTTTTTAGAAAAAGAAATCCCACCTTTATTTACTTTTATTTTTAAAATTCCAACTTTAATTACTTTATCTTATTTAAAATCCCACTTTTTATTTTTTTAAAAGAGAATCTCACTTTATTTAACTTTTCTTTAAAAAACAAACCACTATCTTTTCTTTTTCTTTTAAAAATGCTACTTTCAATTACTTTAAATTTTTTAAATTTTCAGATACCTTTATATTTATTTTTTAATTCCAACCTTATTTTACTTTTAAATTTTTTAAAACTTTTTACTTTTTTAAAATTTTCTACATTCTTTTACTTTTTTTTATTTTTTTATTTTTTATTTTTTTAAAATCATTTCCGAAATTACTATATATATATATTTTTTTAAAATAAAAATAATAAATAAAATAAAATATTTTCGGATTTTTTTTTATATATATAAAAAACAAAAAATAAAACTATTAATAGTGATAATTCACTTTTTATTTTTTATTTTTTCGGTTTTGTTTTGTGTTGGACAAAAATGAAGAAGGGGTGTTGGGTTAATGGAGCGGACCGGATCGACCCGGTTTGAAACGGATCGGGTCATGGGGAAAGTTGGACAATTATTTGGGCCTGTGGTTTGAATTTGAAGAAGTGGCCCAATCCGATTTTTCTTTGTATTTTTGTTCTCTTTTCTTCTTTTATTTTTCTAAAACTAAATTATAAAAGTACTTAAATTATTATTAAGAACTAAATTAAGTTATAAAAGCGCAAATTAACTTTCAATAACAATTAACGCACAATTAAGTAATAATTAAGCATAAAATTGTTCATTTGGACATTAAATGCTAAAAATACAAAAGATGCCTATTTTTGTATTTTTTATTAATTTAACAAATAAACATGCATAGACAAACATACAAATAGTTACACAAAATATCACAAAAATTGCACACCAAGAAAAATTATTTTATTTTTGAATTTTTTGGGAGTAATTCTCATATAGGGCAAAAATCACGTGCTTACACTAGGTACTATGAGGAAAGAGGAATCTCTATGAATAAGAGCCAACGAGCCTGAGAAACCATACAGTAGAGGCCTCCTGCTCTTTCTTCATCTTCTCCTTCAGCCTCCTATTTTCCTCCTTCGAGAAGGCAATTTCCTCTTTCATCTTCTCCTTTTCCTCATTGACAGCAGCCAACTCCTCTAGAATGTTTGTGACCATGCTTTTGCTTTTAGTACCTAGTGGTCATGCAACATAGTCATATTCCTTCAGGGTCTCCTCATCAAACATATATTTATTAGTTCATTTCTTAACCTCTTAGAAAACTCCCAAAGTGCTCAAACGCCCTAGTCAACAAGAACCTATATGGCAGTGCATGAGGGCCTTTTTCTTAATCAATTGCCCTTGCTATGTGTTTGATCATCAGTGAAGGCAGATTAATTTTCCTATATTGATCGAACACTTCCTTCACTGTTAGGTCTAAGTAAGTAGCCTTATGCCTTCTTTCAGATCGAGACAACAAACTTATTCACAAATTCAAATAAGAGATTGTGAAACAGTTTCATCTCCCCTTTTCCTACTTTCTTGTAGTCATATTTTCCCTCTTCTATGTGTACTTGGAGTTCAAGAACAAAGCATCTTTTTTTTCTCCCATTCAATCCATTCACGCGACACATATGTGTCAAAACCTTCCACTAGAACCTTCAGTATCTCACCTAACAACTTGGCATCAAGAATCAGGTTCACTCCCCTCACTTCAGAACTAACTATGCCATCCTCCATCATCTTAAAGTTCTTATATAAATTAAGTATTGCTTTTTCATACATCACTAGGGGTGGGCACAAAAACAGATGTGTCCAACCCCGATTCTCAATTTTCTAGCAAATCTATCATGCCAAACACGTTAATAGTAATAAGGTTTGTTACCCGATCATTTAACATGATCAACCCTACAAACCGCTCCTCTCCTTATACAATGACACTTTTCCTTTGAGTCTTTTTCTGTATTTGGAACTGGTTCCTTTCATTTCAGACTTCCTTATTCTGAAAGACCTTTCCTTGGGAGTGGCTGAAGATGATTCAGCCTCTTTCTTTCCTTTTATTCGAATAGGGACTTCCCCCTCCCCGTTTCCTTCTTCTTCTTCTTCTTCTTCTTCTTCGTCGTCGTCGTCGTCGTCTTCATCATCCTCTTCTTCACTCACCAGATCAACCTTCTTCACATCAGATTCATCTACTAGTCTGAACTCTTGTCTATCTTTTTTGTCCCTACTTTCTTCCAAGGCCTTCTCAAGTGCAACCTTTTCCCTCTAGTTTTGGAGTTCTACTGCCAAGAGTGACATACCCTAGAGGTAACACAACCTTCTTGGCTAAAACTTCTACCCTTCTAGAGGTGATTTTTGCCTCATCTTGTCTATTTTCCTACATTCTGGCAATCAGATTTGTTAGTGCTTCATCATCACTACTGGCACTACTTTCTTTTTTCACTTATTCCTCTCCTATTTTTTTCCTTCTTCCTTAGTATCAGTCCAGTCAAAAGATTCAGATTTTTGTATATCAACGTTCAAAGAACCAGGTTCTTGAACCTGATCACCATCTTCCTCATCAACTTCCAATGCAACCTCTTCTTCACGCAAGTCTCCGTCACTAACAACAGAAGGATCTGGTTATTGTCCAAGTACCAAATGTGCTTATACTATAGTCCTAGTACTCTCCTCCCTTAATTCTTCCATGGAGTCTGTCATGGTATCTGCAGAGTCCCTACCTACATCATCAGTGCCTCGCTCATTCTCCTTCTCTTCTACCTCTTCACCCACTACTTCTACTTCACCCTGAGTCTAAATTTCCACTCCCTACTTTCCTTTTCTTTTTATCTTACTACCTCTCTTTCTCCCTGAATCACCGATTTCATAGCTACATCTACTTCTTCTTGTCTAGTCACATCCTCCTTCACTTGTTCAATGTCTCCTTCCTCCTCAATTTGTGGCTCCTCCACTACTAATATTTCGCTCTCGATATTTTTTTATTTCTCGTAAAAGTAATCAACTAAGCTAGTGAAAATTTTTGGGGTATTATGTGATAGAGATTGATCTTAGACAAACTCAATGAGGTGGGTGTGGATAGAAGTGTATTGATGGAAAATATGGTAGTTGGTCCAGTTATGTTAGAAGCGGCTTGACAAGGTGAGTTCCACATTACTAATAGTTTAAAAATTATGCAGAATTGAAGAGTTAAGGTTTCAATTTCGCTTTATTTTTCTAAGCAATTTGATCGAATGAGAGAGCATGGGCATGAGGGAGTGTTTTTATAGGGGTGTGATTTGATAGTTTTTCGACTTTAATTTGTCACCCAAATTGCTCCTAATCCAGTACAAAGGGAGAGAGAAGGTGTCTGCCAAAAATTTCAAAATTTAAAAAGGAGGTTAAGAGCTTTAATTGGGCAATAGAGACGTGTTCTAGAGAGTTTAGAAAACTGATCCTAATTTCACGCAGATTGTGTAGTCATGATTATATTAGGACTGACAATTTTCCTTTTTTGGAACTTTATCCCCATTCAATTTGAAGAACTAAAGGAGGTTATTGACATGAAATATGAATGATATGAGTGGAAACCTGATTTTTAGTAATGTGGTAGTTATAGAAAGGGGTACTTACCTGGGTGTCAACAACTAGGTTCTTTGACCGATTTCCTCAATGTGGCTTAAGAAACTTTTGCCGAGTGAGGATTTCATCATTAGATTAAACGCAATTTGTGCATAGAATCAATATCATGTGTGCATACCTGTTACAGTATAAGACTGAGTTAGACATTTTTCTCACTTAGATCCATAAATTTGCTTTATTAAAATATAGCCAATCATTTAGGGAAATCAAGAATGTTCTAGTTCATTATGATCAAACCAAGCTCCAAGTGGTTTCTTTCAAAGTGATCCCTGCTCAAAGCCTTGGTGAATATATTATTAATCTGCTCTTGTGACTTGTAGAATTCCATAGAGATGTGATCCTTCTTAACATTGTTTCTCAAGAAGTGATATCTCACATTAATGTGTTAGGTTCTCTTGTAATAAACCTGGTCCTTGACCATGTTCATTGCACTGATGTTATTATAAAATAGGGGAACCCCTTCAATCGTTACTCCATAGTCCTCCAGTTGATGCTTAATCCATAATAGGTGAGCACAACATGAAGCAACATCTACATACTCAACTTCTGTAGTTGATAGGGCTACATAATTTTGTTTATTTGAGGCCCATGAGATCAAGCATGACCCTAGAAAGTGAGTCATTTCTTATGTGTTCTTTGTATCCACCAAATATCCAGCATAATCAGCATCTGTGTATCCGATCAAATCAAATAAGTTCCAGTACGATACCAAAGAACCAGGTCTTGAGTACCCTCTGTTGATACTCAATTTTGACCCTTCATATTTAAAAATTTAATTCTGCAGGCTTCCTAGTAAAAAATGATAAAAATAGAGTTTTTTTGCACATTATTTAACTTTAATACAATTTATTAAAAAGTACATATTTTACAAAATATGGGAATTTTTATCATTTTATTGTAACTAGTTAAATACTACCATTTTGTGCATTTTTCTAAATTTTAAGCAATTTATGGTTAATTGTCCTATTTTTCAAATATTGAGATATTCTATTAATTCATTGTCTTTTCAAAAAATAAAATAATAATTACTACATCATTGATGTAGTCGTTGACATTTTAAATAAATACTATAAAATTTTCTAATAGAATAACTATTTTCTATTTTAGAGCACAATCTAGCAATAATACAGGAGCCAGTAGGAGTTGTTTCACAATATGAATCCAGTTCAGTCAAATTAATGTCCCGTCAATATCCGATGTGACAAGACATTTGATGTAACTAGACATTGATGTGACATGAGAATGACGTGATATGACAATGACGTGACATGATGACGAGCGCAAAATGCACACTTAAATATGCTCGATAGTCGAATATAATAAAATATAATATCGTATCCATAGTATTGGAGTTAAACAATATTATCGTAGTTTTTAGCTAGATTGCTATCCAAGAAGATCAACAATTGAGAGTTTTATGATTAAGACTAAACTTAACTAAGAGTCTAAACTATTGACTAATGACAATCAACGCAAGTAATAAGCAAAGAAGGTTATCAATTGGGAGAAGGTAGTGTTGATAGGATAGGTGCAAGACAAATGTATGGGATCTAACTCTAGATAATTCACTTCTAATGTTCAAGTGAGTCTCTCAAATTCACTTGGTTATTACTTCAATTATTTAGCAGAAACTCTTCTCTCGATTAAGTCTCGACATCACAAGATGAACCAATTTTAAGCACATGAAGATATGCAAGAATTCGTAGTGGATTGGTCTTTAGGAGAATCTCTCTCGATTATCCTCATAACTAGGTTTAATCAACAATTCAACTAGTTGTTTCCGATTACTAAGATAAATTAATGAATTCAACCAACAAAATATAATGCAAAGATATCAAAAGTTATACCTCTCTCGATTACATTAACAAGTGAATATAGATGCAACAATTAAAACATCCAAAACAATTCAATACATAAAAATAGAGTTAATATCCACAAAAAAGTATCAATACACCAAATCCATCAAATCCTAAAGAAAACTACTGCATATATATGGAGTAATTCATCACAAATATGTTTAAATCAAAGGAGAACATAAACAATCCAAACTCTTGTCTTGAGTGAGGATTGAATGATGAAAGCCTTGTGCCTTTGCTTCACCACCTCCTCCTTAGATTCCTTAGGTATAACATGTGTCAAAAATCCCAAAAATAATATTTTACATATATGTATACTAAGTAGGGTCGGTCCCAGATGAAAACACTTTTTCCTGTGCGAAATATGATTCTAGCTCTGTAAAAATTGCACAGGCGCACCGCATTGAGCGATGCGCTAAGCGGGACAGCAGTGGAACTTATCAAAGAGCGTGAAAAATTGACACCAGCAGAAATGGGCAGCCGCGGTGTGCCACGCGCCGCCCCATGCGCCGCAGCTGTGGAGTTTCTCAGAGTAAAACTTTTTCGCTCGCATTTTGATATTCAGGCTTGGTCCTTGACCCCCGAATGCGATCCTGGCTTAATCATTTGGGTTCTTACTCAGACTTCAAAGTTCCAAATCACTCTAATTCATTCAATAACATCTACATAGCTCGAAATCACTCCTACAAGAAATGAAACACACAATTAATGTAAAGCACTAGCGATTGAAGCTCAAACTCAATTAAAGTGCAGTAAATTAGAGTGCATTAAGCGACTAAAATACGGGATTATAGCCTACCATCACATGACAGTGATGTGACTTGACATCCTTTTGCCTTTGACCATATTTTTTCCTTCTTTTTTCACATTTTATTTTTTTAAATGCAATCCACACAAATTACTTACACCCGATACATAAGGCACATACAAAAAGTTCCTGTAGACAGTTGCAAGGTCGCAACAAAATACCCCTACAGTCGGTTGGAAGACAACAACAAAAATTGTCTCATAAACAGTCAGGAGCATCGAAGCAATTGTCTGAAGGAGCAACTGGGCACGTCTTTTGAAGGGAGTCACTCTTCAACTTCAAAGATACCGCACCCAATCTGGGTACAACGAGGTATCGCCGAATTTGTCTATACTCTTGCACTTCATATATGTCTTTGATGAAATTAATATTGTTAGTTGCAATTTCTTAAAAGTAGGAGAGTAAAAGAAGTGTTGCAACCCATACATCTCATAATCTCCAATCATCACGAACTACGTGTACCTGATTCTTGATCTTGTGTCGAGATACATAAGTAACCTGTAATGGGTCCGATTTTTCTCATCCTTAACTGGACTAATCGGTCAAGTCTGGCCACTTAGGTCATAGTTGACCAAAAAACTTATGAAAGAATCATCTCCAAGAAATCTAAAATTAAACATATATATACCTTCCTCTCTTTCTTCTCCAGAAGTCTCTCTGTAAGACATCAACATCAAAATTCAAAATACTATCCTCTTTCCTTGAGAAAATTTAAAAAAAAACATCTTCCCTCTATCTCTAATCTTCCCGAACTACGCTTGACCTAATTCTCATTTCAACGAGATACGTAGGCAACCTGCGGGTTCATTCACATTTTTCAAAAAAAAAAGTCAATCAAGGACCCTTCCCGAGTTCGATCTCATTTTTCAAAAAGCAAAAATACTCTCGTCGTACGGAGATTTACATTTCAATTACTCACATCATCCAGAGATTTACTTTCTTGTCCCTCCCATCGCGTGGAGATTTTATTTTCCTATCTATGCTCAATATCACATCGGAAGGGCACTATAACCCATTGAATACTCCCATCGTAATGGAGGTTTGAATTTTCATTCATGTTAGTGCTCTGATATCGCATCGGAATGGTCCTATAGCCCGTCAAATACTCCTATCGCGTGGAGGTTTGAATTTACTTTCCTATCTATGCTCCGATATCACATCGGAATGGTACTACAGCCCGTCGTATACTCCCATTGCATGGAGGTTCGAATTAATTTCTTGTCTATGCTCTGATATCGTATCAGAATGATACTATAGATGTTGAATACTCCTATCGCGTAGAGGTTCGAATTTACTTTCTTGTCTACGCTGCGATATCACATCGGAACGATACTACAACCCGTCGAATACTCCCATCGCGTGGAGGTTCGAATTTACCTTCTTGTCTATACTTTGATTCATTTCATAACGGTACTACAACCTGTCGCGTTGAGATTCGAATTTTCTTTACTGTTACTCCCATCGTGCAAAGATTTTACTTTACTGTCATTGCTCCGATATCGCTTCGAAACGGTATCTACAGAGCCCATCTAATATTGAATGGTCTAATATCGCTTCGGAATAGTACCAAATCTTGTCTAACATTCAAATGCTCATGTATCGCTTTGGAACGGAAAGTACAAAACTCGTTTTACATTTAGTGCACCCTATGAAAAATCACAAAAATTGATTAATTCAAAAATTCTAAAAATGAAATGAGATAAAAATCTAAATATTTTCTTTCTACTCTTCTTGAACTATGCTTGAACTGATTCTCATTTTAATAAGATACGTAGGCAACCTTCGGGTTCGGCCTCATTTTTATAAAAATCACAAAAAATATTTGATTAAGTCAAAAGTTCGAAAAAGAAGAAGAGAAAAACAAAATTATTATTGTTAAGTCAAAATCCAAAAATCCAAAAAGGGAACCCTTCCTCGGATTTGGTCCCATTTATTAACAAAAAATAAGGGAAACTTTTCTTTGACTCTGGTCCCACTTATCAAAAATAAAAAAAAAGAAAAGAAAAATCACCAAATATTGACTTGATTGGTACTGATATAGTTAGGAGTGTGCATGAGAAACAACATGTTAATTGATATGAGAGAGAGGACCAGCTTCGGGTAAACCATAGAATCTTGTGGTACCTCTCAGTTATGCCTTGGTGATACTTGAAAAATCTCATGCTTATAGTTAGGATAAGAACAAAGCAGACCTCATTGTTTCTTGGGCATTGTATGGTGAGCTTTAGATTAAAAATTCATTGCATTGGTTTGTTAGATCTAGAACTTAGGCTGAATGTCTACTGAGACAAAATCTTATGTAACGCTTGGTTTAGGAAAGGATCGTAGGCCTTCTTTGACTCGTTTGAGCCTTTCTAGCCTACCAAATGCCGTCAATCCATCCTCAAGCCTTTTCTGGGACAACCACATCTTAGCCCATACCCTTTCGTGTGTTAAATGCACAACCTTTCTCTTGGACCGACCTTCTCGAGTGCACTGAAAACGTGTAACTTCGGACGAAGACCAAAGTAAAGGTGACAAGCACGTAAAAGCGAAAGATATAAAGTCCAAGATAATTAAAGACATGACTTCAAGAAAAGAAAAAGGAAACGCCACAAGATCAAAAGGAGGATTTGAAAAAAGGAGGAACTTTCGCAAATTTGAGGAAAAGTCCCACAAAAAGGAGGGGACTCCACAAATTCAACGAGGAGGAACTCCAATAAAAAGAAGGGAAAACTCCTGCAAAGCAAGAGAAACTTCAAAAGAAAAAAAGAAGAAAACATAATCTCTGAAAAGGGAAGAAGAACCTCTGATAAAGTTCAAAAAGAAGTCAAAGCAAAGAAAGGGACATCAAGCCAAACAAGATCAAGCGCTGAAGCATGGTTTGAACGCCGAAGATGTGGATAGAGTGCAGTGCTTTAGGAGAGATTAGTCACTTTATCCCAAATGAATATCCTACCCGTGCCCAAACCTACATTACAAGCCAATCCTACATTACAAGCCAATAACAAGCCCTACATAGTCATATTCCAAGTGTTCTCACATTAGTGGATACTCACATAAAGGTCAAGCATATGGTATCATAATTTCATGAATTGAACATCTTTCTGAGTGTGAGTGCACTTCGCAAAAACGTCCTAAAGTCAAAATACAAAAAAAAAATACTTCAAATATGTGTGCAAATTAGGAGTTTCTATTGGTGAGGGCACTCGAAACATGAGA
Source organism: Nicotiana tabacum (assembly GCF_000715075.1). Classification (NCBI taxonomy): domain Eukaryota; kingdom Viridiplantae; phylum Streptophyta; class Magnoliopsida; order Solanales; family Solanaceae; genus Nicotiana; species Nicotiana tabacum. Next base: position 16,960,026 of record NC_134085.1, read on the forward strand.
TAGGAAGAATTCAAAACCTTTGAGTAAAGCAAGACGAACAAATCTTGTCGAAGATAGGTATACTTGAGGTATCACTCAAAGCTATAAGAATTACCCATAATTTGATCTTGGTTTGCTAGAAAGTATATGGTGGAAAATTTTGTGCACAAAATTGTTGGTACCAACCAAAGTCAAGTCAAAAATATGATTGATCAATAAATCGCAGTCTCTCTTTACTTTTTCAATTTTTAGATATTCTCTATAAAAAGATACAAAACAGCAAAAATACAGAAAACAAAAAAGAGTCAAGTTTTGTTTAGGTTTTGTTGCAACAAAACTACACCCGACTTGACTTTCCACGGTGGGATATGCAGACAACCTACATAGGGTCTGGTCCCACTCTTATATTATAGAACTAAAAATCATTTCTATATATTCGGAATTACACCGCGACTTGATTTTCTTTAATAGGAATACGTAGGCAAGCCACATCGAATTCAGTCATCTATCATAATCGAAATACGTTTTGGCCTGATTCCATTCAGATATGTAGGCAGCCTAAGAATAGTACCATTTTTAAATTCTATCATTTTGCTTTTATTACCTACCTGAGTCAATAATAACAAAACCCTTTTTTATCAATTTTCTTACATAGGAAAAATAGTTTCTTGCTTTCTAGGTATTCTCTTGATCAATGCGCATTTCATTTCAAGTCCAAATTTTATAGGCACCCACCTTTTAATACGAGTATTTTAGATCTTTAAAATGCTCCAATACCGCTTCGAACTGGTACATAGCACGAATTTCCCCTTTTCATTCAAAATGCACCGATATCGCTTCGGGCCGGTACACATCCCAAATTTCCTTCAATAATCCAAGTGCTCTGATATTGCTTCGGACAGGTACCCAACCCGAATTTCCTTCAAAATCCCAAAATGCATCGATTATTTCAGATCGGTATCTAGATGTGACGACCCGACCGATCATCTTAAGAATTAATGCCCCGATCCCCTATTAACTATTTTTCCTAAGTTTATTTCTGCTACTTTGATTTGCCGGGGCGTTCGATTTTGAGTTTCAGAGAGTTTTGGGACACTTAGTCCCTAAATGAGAGTTTAAGTGTTGGAAAGTTGACCGTAGTCGGAACAGTATGAAGACGGCCTAGGAATAGAAATCCAATGGGTCTGTTAGCTCCGTTGGGTGATTTCGGGCTTAGGGGCATGTTCGGATTGCGTTTTGGAGGTCCGTAGCTAATTTAGGCTTGAAATGCTAAAAGTTGAATTTTTGAAGTTTCCGGTTCGATAGTGAGATTTTGATCCGAACGTCGGAATGGAATTTCGGAAGTTGGAGTAACTCCATAGTGTTTAATGTGATGTATGTGCAAAATTTTAGGTCATTCAGACGATATTTGGTAGACTTTTTGATCGAAAGCGTATTTTTAATGTTTTGGAATTCTTAGGCTTGAATCTGATGAAAAATAGGTGTTTTAATATTGTTTTGAGCATTCAGAAGGTTGGAACAAGTTTGAATGATGTTTTAAGATTGGTTGGCAGGTTTTGGGATAGTGTATTAGATTCTGAGAAGTTGTGTTGTATATGCCGAGCGACATTTTAAATATTGTTTCATTCGGTTATTTTTGGCTTTGATTATTTCTTCCGCAAGTTTCATTTATTTTCCGCAATTGTTAGGCTTACCTAGTTGTAGAGACTAGGTGCTATCATGATAGTTCATGGAGGGCAAACTGGGGTCGTGACAAGTTGGTAGGGTGATTGCCTAAGCGTCCAGACAGTTTAAGATACATAAGAAGAACTATCCGGTCCACGACCTTGAGTTAGCTGCCATTGTCCAAGCCCTGAAGATCTGGCGCCATTATTTATACGGCGTGCCCTATGAGATTTATACTGACCATCGGAGCTTGCAGCACCTGTTCAAGCAAAAGGATCTAAATTTACTCCAGAGGAGGTGGTTAGAGTTGCTGAAGGATTATGATATCACTATTTTGTATCACCCGGGCAAGGCCAATGTGGTGGCCGATGCCTTGAGTCGCCAGGTAGAGAGTCTGGGGAGTTTAGCTTATTTACCAGCATCAGAGAGGCCTATGACGATGGATGTTCAAGCCTTAGCCAACCAGTTTGTGAGATTGGATCTTTCGGAGCCCAGTCGGGTTCTAGCTTGCGTGGTCTCTTGGTTTTCCTTATTTAATCATATCAAGGAGCGGCAGTATGATGACCCTCATTTGCTTGTACTCAAGGACAAGGTCCAACACGATGATGGCAGAGATGTGACTATAGGTGATGAAGGGGTATTGAGGATGCAGGGTTGGATTTGTGTACCCAATATTGATGGGCTTCGAGAGTTGATTCTAGAGGAGGCCCATAGTTTGCGGTATTCCATCCATCTGGGTACCGCGAAGATGTATTAGAATTTGAGGTAGCACTACTGGTGGAGGCGGATAAAGAAAGATATAGTTGGATTTGTAGCTCGGTGCCTCAACTGTCAGCAGGTGAAGTATGAGCACCAGAGACTGGGTGGGCTGCTTCAGCAGATAGAGATTCTGGAGTGGAAGTGGGAGCGGATCACCATGGACTTTGTAGTTGGGCTCCCACGGACTTTAAAAAAGTTCGATGCTATTTGGGTGATTGTGGATCGGCTGACCAAGTCCGCTAATTTCATTCCTATGTGTACTACTTATTCTTCGGAGCGGTTGGCGGAGATTTAAATCCAGGAGATTGTTCGTCTGCATGGTATTCCAGTGTCCATCGTTTTAGATAGAGGTACACAGTTCACATCACGATTCTGGAGGGTCGTTCAGCATGAGTTGGGTACTCAGGAGGAGTTGAGTACAACATTTCACCCTCAGATGGATGGATAGTCCGAGCGTACTATTCAGATTCTTGAGGATATGCTCCGTGCATGTGTGATAGAGTTTGGAGGTTTTTGGGATCAGTTCTTGCCATTGGCGGAGTTTGCCTGCAACAATAGTTATCAATCCAACATTCAGATGGCATTGTATAAGGCTTTATATGGTAGGTAGTGTAGATCCCTAGTGGGTTGGTTTGAGCCGGGTGAGGCTAGATTATTGGGCACAGACTTAGTTCAGGATACTTTGGAGAAGGTTAAGGTGATTTAGGATAGACTCCGTACAGCCCAGTCCAGATAGAAGAGTTACACGAACCGAAAGGTTCGTGATGTTTCCTATATGGTTGGAGAGCGGGTTCTGATTTGGGTTTCGCCTATGAAGGGAGTTATGAGATTTGGGAAGGAAGGGAAGTTGAGTCCGAGGTTTATTGGTCCTTTAAGATATTGAGGCGTATTGAGGAGGTTGCTTATGAGCTTGCCTTACCTCCCAGCTTGGCAGGAGTTCATCCGGTATTTCATGTTTCGATGCTTCGGAAGTATCACGGTGATCCGTCACACGTGTTAGATGTCAGTTCATTACAGATGGACAAGGATCTATCTTATGTTGAGGAGCCAGTGGCAATATTGGACAAGCAGGTTAGAAAGCTGAGGTTAAAGAACATTGCTACAGTAAACGTTCAGTGGCGGGGTCAGTCGGTTGAGGAGGCAACCTGGGAGATCGAGCAGGATATGCGCAGTCGTTACCCTTATCTTTTCACTACTTCAGGTATGTCTCTATGCTCGTTCGAGGACGAATGGATGTTTAAGTATAGGAGGATGTGACTACCCAGCCGATCGCATTAAGAATTAATGCCCTGATCCCCTATTAACTGTTTTCCCCAAGTTTATTTCTGTTATTTTGATTTGCCGGGACGTTCGATTTTGAGTTTCGGAGAGTTTTGGAACACTTAGTCCCTAAATGAGAGCTTAAGTGTTAGAAAGTTGACCGTAGTCGAAACAACGTGAAGACGGCCTCGGAATGGAAATCCGATGGTTCCGTTAGCTCCGTTGGGTGATTTCGGGCTTAGGGGCGTGTTCAAATTGTGTTTTGGAGGTCCGTAGCTAATTTAGGCTTGAAATGCCGAAAGTTGAATTTTTGAAGTTTTCGGTTCGATAGTGAGATTTTGATATGAGGGTTGGAATTGAATTCTGGAAGTTGGAGTAACTCCGTAGTATTTAATGTGATGTGTGCGCAAAATTTCAGGTCATTCGGACGATGTTTTATAACCTTTTTGATCGAAAGCGTATTTTTAATGTTTTGGAATTCTTATGCTTGAATCTGATGAAAAATAGGTATTTTGATGTTGTTTTGAGCATTCCGAAGGTTGGAACAAGTTTAAATGATGTTTTAGGAATGATTTGCAGGTTTGGTTAAGGTCCTGGGGTCTCGGGTGTGTTTCGGATGCTCAACAGGTCATTTTTGGACTTAGAGGATTGCAGAAAATGCAGCAGGTCTCCAGTTCTGGTTTCCTTCTTCGCGTTCGCGAGTGGGGTCTCGCGTTCGCGAAGAGGAGCTGGGGCTGGTGGAAGTTTAACGCTCTAAGTTCGCGATGATGGTCCCGCGTTCGCGAAGCTGAGAGGTTGTATGCCTACGCGTTCGCGAAGAGGGTCCCGCATTCACGTAGGAGGGGGAAGTTTGCTACCATGTTCGCGATAGGGGGCATCACGTTCGCGATAAAGGACATCTGAGCTAAGAAGAGTTGTGCTTCGCGAATGTGAGTGTCCTTCCGCGTTTGCAAAGAAGGATTTACCTAGGCAGATATAAAAATTTCAAAGTCGAGGGTTTAACCATTTTTGTAAAAACTAAAGCTTGGGAGCTTGGATTTGAGCAAGGTTTTGAGGGATTTTTAGAGATATCGATTGGGTAATGATTCTTAACTCCTTTTTGCTTGTAACCCATTAATCCAAACATGAATTCATCATTTAATTTCGGATTGGAGATGAAAATTGGGGAAAAGTTGGAAGAAAGTTTTTAGACCTAGAATTCGACTTTTGATTGGGCATTTAACCTTAGATTTGGATAATTTTGGTATGCATGAACTCGTGAGAGTGTGAGAATTCTGAAAATATAAATTTTACCCGATTTTGAGATGTGGGTCCGAGGGGCATTTTGGTCATTTTACCTAATTGCACGTATTAGCTTAGAATTTAATTGTAGAATTAGTTACTTTGAAGTGTTATTTACATTATGAAATTGAATTGAATAGATTTGGGCCATTTGGAGTCGAGTACTCATGGCAAGAGCGTGGTTCCGGGTTGAATTGAGCTGGTTCGAGGTAAGTGGCTTGCCTAACCTAGTGTGGAGGACCTTCCCCTTAGGATTTGGTATTATTGTTAATTGAAATGCCTTGTACGTGAGGTGACGAGTGCTTACTTGTGCTAATTGTTCACAATTCGATTTTTCATTAAGTAATTACTAGTATGTTTTCTTTCCTGTTCTTATTACTTGCACTATTAAGCCTGTTGTTAGCTTAGGAAAGCATGTCTAAGTGATTTAATTACCTTATTTGCTCAAACTGCTTTACCTAAATTCTATGCAGCATGCTAGGTTAGACTTGCTCTTTTGCCTTAATATGAAATTTGACATTTCTGAATATTTTTCTGTTGCTGCTATGTATTTATATTGGGACTATGGATGTGAGATTCCAGTAGCTCCCCCTTCTCTGTTTATATTTGGGACTACAGATGTGGGATTCCAGTAGATCCCCCTGCATTGTTATATGGAATTACGAGACTGCACCTGGTAGATTCTCCCAGTACTGGGTATTTATATTTGGGACTACGGAACAGAATTCCGGTAGATCCCCACGCACTATGAGTTGGACTACGGGACGGGATCTCGGGAGATCCATTGGATATGTATATTTTGGACTATAGGATGGTATCCTGGGAGATCCTCAATTGTTATTTTGGTACTACGTCGTATTTCTTTCTATGTTTACCTTGTCTTTGTAATAGTTGTTGTTGCCTATTTACATCCTGTGTTACTTTTACTGCTGTATTTATTTATACTATTATGTTCTACACTGTTGAACTTTATATTTTAGTTAACCTCAGTAGGGCCCTGACCTTCCTCGTCACTACTTGACCGAGGTTAGGCTTGTCACTTACTAAGTGCCGATGTGGTGTACTTATGCCCTTTCTGTGCATGTTTTTCATGTGCAGATCCAGGTACGTCGACTGAGTCCTACCACCCGTGAGGCGAGGCGACTGCTCTAGAGACTTCGTTCCACACCTGTCGCGTCTGCAGACCGAGGAGTCCTTTTCTATTCTAGCTTTTAAACATTTGCCTTTCTGTATTTCTTTTCCTTGTTAGATATTCTGGAGTTAGGCACTGTTAGACATTCAAAGGCTTGTGGTTCCGTGAGTTTCCGGGTTTTGGGATAGTGTATTAGATTCTGAGAAGTTGTGTTGTATATGCCGAGCGATATTTTAAATATTGTTTCATTCGGTTATTCTTGGCTTTGATTATTTCTTCCGCAAGTTTCATTTATTTTCCGCAATTATTAGGCTTACTAGTCGTAGAGACTAGGTATCGTCACGACAGTTCACGGAGGGCGAACTGGGGTCGTGACACTAGCCCGGATCCCTATCGAACTAGAGTTCAAACCTGGGACCCTATTCGTTCAAAAAATTACATATCCGTCTTTGTCAAATAAAATAGAAGCATAGTCTACACATCGTTAACTTTCTTGATCAAAGACGCGACACACCGTGGAATTATCATATAACAAATAAACCGGGGTAGATTTTGAGGACGGACGTCGAGATTTCCAACAACAATCAACGACATGTCCCCAATATCATCTTTTGTTCCATTGACATGGGGTGTGTAGATAATTTGAACCCCTATAGTCAAAATAAAACACCCAGTATCATCACAACTTGACGTTGGGGGGAATTTTCAAATCAAAAATCAAAATCAAATCATCCATCAGTTCTCGAACTGCAACCGGCCTGATTCTCATTACATCCAAGATATGTAGGAAACTTCAACACAGAGCCCGGCCGTATCCACATCAAAATCCAATGACCAATCCATCCACTATCTAACATCCATGTCCCAATGTTACCACAGTCAGACACTGGGCAACCTTGGAACCAATGTAGATATCACATGAACCTTTTCATCCTCGAACATTTGTCTTCCACTCCATGAGGCTACGATTCATAAGTAACACTCAGTTGCATTCCAGAACTTTATGCGACCTGATTTTTACGCGACCCAAGATATGTAGGAATATCAGATACCAGATTTCGGTCACAACCTCCATAAACATCATCATTCCCACTCTCATGTCGGGACAAAATTGAGTATAATGTCAATTTTTTTCCCGAAGACTCTTACGTTGTCTCGGGTTAAAGAGAGGCAGCTGTTGACACTCAATTTTGACCCTCTATATTTAAAAATTTAATTTTGCAGGCTTCCTAGTAAAAAATAATAAAAATTATACACTACTAGAAATTTGGCAAAAACCGACCAACTTTGGTCGGTCAAAAAACCAGCCAAAACCGACCAAAGTTTGGTCGATTTTTCAAAATATTTTAATTTTTTTTACGAAACCGAACAACTTTTGTCGATTTTCTTTGGCGCAAAAATGCGGGAAACTATTTTTTGAGTCCCGCAAAATTTATTTTTCAAGAAACAGACCAACTTTGGTCGATTTTTCAATTAAAATAAATAAAATTAATATTAAAAAATTGACCAAAATTGATCGGTTAATTCAGCCGGTCATTTTATAAAATCGACAAACTTTGGTCGGTAATTTTATTTTTTAATAAACCGACCAACTTTGGTCGGTTATTTTCGTGCGTTAATACAATTAATGAGTATAAATAAATAAAAAGACAATCTTAAAACAAAATGCACCAATAGTGTAGTGGTATAATAGTATTCTGCCATAATACACACCTCGGTTCGATTCCCAGATGGTGAATCTTTTGATTACATAATTAAAATATCGACCAACTTTGGTCGGAAAAAACCGACCAACTTTGGTCGGTTTGTTTTGCAATATTTTTTTTTGAATTTAATTGACCGACCATCAAAATACCGTCCAGGCATATTTGGCCACATTTTGGTCGGTAGTTGGCCATAACTGACCAAAATTGGTTAGTTTTTTTGGTCGGTATTTATCGAATTTCTAGTAGTGATAATTTTTTGCACATTATTTAAATATTACCATTTTGTGTATTTTTCAAAATTTTAAGTAGTTTATTGATAATTATCCTATTTTTCCAATATTGAGATATTTTATTAATTTAATGTTTTTTTTCAAAAAATAAATTATAATTACTACATCATTGATATAGTCGTTGACATTTTAAATAAATACTATAAGATTTTCTAATTAAATAACTATTTTCTATTTCAGAGCACAATCTAGCAATTACACGGAAGCGAGTAGAAGTTATTTCAAAATCGGAATCCAGTCCAGTTAAATTAATGTCCCGTTAATATCCGAAATCTTAAGAAAAGGCGATCTACTAATTGAAAAAAAGAGGATCCGTTGAAGAAGTGATAAGACATTTGATATAACTAGACGTTAATGTGACATGACAATGATGTGACCAAATAATAATATGACATGATACTTATGTGACTTGACATCTTTTTTCCTTTGACCACATGTTTTCCTTCTTTTTTTATATTTTATTTTTAAGTAAGCCACACAAATTACGTACACCCGTTACATAAGTCACATTCACTACACAAAAAAAGAGACCAATAGATATTTACATCTAAGAAACCCTAACTGTCATTTTTTTTTTATCACTCACTCTCTTTCTTGAAGGCAACTGCTAACCCCTTATGACAGCCCCATCGGATCTCTCTCAACTCTCACTCTAAGACCACTCTGTCGCCTGCTCTCCAGCCTCATTCTTGCATAGCTACTGTCGCCGCCGGAAGTGATGACCGGAGGCAGGCCAGCTTCAACCCCCCTTCTCTCTATCGCTCCCCCTCTCTCCCTTTGTCTCTCACTGCTGCTATCAAATCTGCCAAAAAATCTAACTTTGACAATAATCTTTTCACTTTGTTCCCATGGAGACGCTGCTCTGGTGTTCACCGTGATAGCAGAGTCAACGACTTCAATAGTGTAGTTACTGGTTGGGTATTGGTCGGAAAGAACTTTTCCGGCGACCTGGTACTCTAGTGTTCTGCTACTACCGTTCTCTGGCCCTTTTTTATATTGTTATTATTTTCATTTTTATTAGTGGCTACGATGAACATAAACAGATCTGGATAGATAACTATTTCGGTGGATCTTACTGTTCGGTTCTTGTACACTTTCTGGCGACCTCCCTTGCTTGTTTCCTTTTAATGATTTATATACTTTTTGGGACTAAATGTTACTGATGTTTTGGGTTCGTTCTTTTGGTGACCATTGTTCCAACATTTCTCTTCTGCTAGTAAAGGGCTTGGTTGTTTGATGCCACTGCATTGGCTAGTACACGGTTGTTTCAATTCTTTTCGTTGGTTGATGCTACTGTATTTGCTAGTACACGGTCATTCTCGATAAATCTGTCAACTACTGTTACTTTTGATTGTTCCTTGATGCTGGTTGTACCATTGGGACTGTGCTTCGTTGTTATTAGTCCTATTAAACTTTAATCCCGATTCTTTGTAAAAAATTATTATTTTTCCTTATTGTCACGACCTAAACTGATTGCTCGCGACGGGCACCCGGTACCTTACTCAAGCGAGTACCTACGTAACGTATCTTTTCATGTCATGTTATCATAGGTAAGTGAGACGGAAAGGCTTCCGTAGGATAACTAGAATAAAACATGTAATACCAACTTATACACAAGACATACAAGCCTATAAGACCAAAATGACCACTCATAAACTGAACATAGACCGACAAGGCCATATAATCTTTTATGTACATGACATATATCAACAAGTCTCTAGGAATAGATAAATACCATAAAGGTTGGGATAGATTTCCGTCATACTAAACAATACATGTCCAGGTTTCCGACATACTAAACAATACACGTCCAAATCATACTGACCAACTAAGCAACTCCAAAGCAAAGGGAGCGTACCAACATCTTCCGTTGAGCTGATAGCCTACTTGGAGGACTATTGGCCTGTCTATCGGGACCTGCGGGCATGAAACGCAGCGTCCCTAGGTAAAAGAGACGTCAATATAAATAATGTACCGAGTATGTAAGGAATGAAAATTAGTAAATAGACATGAGAGAAACATCGAGTAAAAGACTCGACATGTAAGTTTGGATAACTTTGCAAATCATGAAATACTTATAGTGTCATGCATATGCGTATGAATGTTATGTCGTGCATAGGTACATGCGTTCATAACATCATCAAGCCTCGGAGGGCATCCTATCATATCATCTTGGCCACTGTGGGCAAAATCATCAACGTATACCAGCTGATCAAGTGGTGGTGCGTATATAACGCCATAACCTTTTCCATATTCCATATACATATATATATATATATATATATATATACGCGTATATAATGTCATCTGGTCATGGGTCAATGTACATATATAAATGAATGCAATGCATGAGAAGTACACTATTAAAATCTTTCGGAACGTCATAAGACCATTATGCCTTTGATTAATGTCATGAATTAAACTTTATCAACATACGTATTTTCTCAGACACATGAACAGATAGAATAATAGGACACATAGGGTACCAAGAATATAGGCATCTCTAGCATTTCTACGAATAGAGTCATTTATGAAAGTTGTGCATTTGCTTGTTTCATTTGTATCGTATGGATCATACCAAAAAAAAGAAGGGATAACCTTAACATACCTGAGCTGATTCTCTTAACAATCCCTTTAACACACATCAATTGCGACAAATCACGTAACAGCGGATCGAAGCAAGGAAAAATCCGTATGATGTTCTTGAGAAAGATTGTACCGAGCTTTCTTTAAATTTGCATTTCACGTTGGACCTTGTAAGAGTTCATAAGTATCTCTTTAGAGAATTCCATCATCCATTACTAACTAAATATTGTCATTTCTCTTTAATGATGTAGGAAGATAGTTTCTTTTATCAAAGAGAGTGGGCCCTACTTTAGGATGACTAAGCCCCTAAATATGACACCTTGCTCCATAGTATATAAGTCATTTATTGATCTTGTTATCCACTTTATGGGCTGCCACGTTGGTGCCCTTAATCTTATCCCAATAATCACCCATTTTTCCTTAATTAACTTTGTTAATCCCCTACTAATCTAATAATTAACCAATTATCCACATAATCAAGAATTATTTCAAATTACTTAAAATACTACTTACTTTTAACACACTTTATACACCTTAATATCATGGTCATATGGTACCTTGTATGACATAAGTTCATAAATACTGAGTATTATAGATCAGACCGTATTTTGTCCCAAAATGTCAAACTTTGACGAAATTCATTTTCTTCGATTTGCTTACTCTCTCACATTCACGAATTTACTCATCACTTGTTTGAAATAACATAATGCTTATAATCTCAAAATAATCTCATTTCCGAACTTACGTCAATTAACTTACGATAAAACTATAACGTACGAAAATGTGAGATGTAACATCTCATTTTCGAGCTTATCTCAATTTACATATGGCTTACTTCGACGCACGAAAACATGGGGTGTAACATCATTCCCCCCCTTTGGAACATTCTCCTCGAATGTTGACTGAAGCACTTATCATTTTCATAACCTATGTATTTCGAGTACTTTAGTACTTTTCTTGCCATCTAGACAACTGTTTTGTGAATAAATCCAAAGGCCAGGGCATCCCCCCTTTAGGCCTTTTTCTCACACCACAACTTGTGGTCGGAATCCTTCCAATCTCGTAACTGTTGTTACCTTCTATTATGCAGCCTATACGATTCTGACCTTGTAAGTACGCCTATGCGACTCTTCTCTCCTTTTTCCTCCAATATTTTTAGCCAATCTCTAGGCCTCACTTTGTAAATATATACTGAGCTTGATAAGATGTCCCTCTGGGCATTTGCAGGTATAGTGAAGTTCTTCGCTCGGTACTTTGTTGAACTTACACATAATGTTATACCTTATTTATAGATTCGTTTATCCATCCGTATAACTTTACTGCATCTAGGTAGGTCATACAATACCATAACTCTTACTTCAATTTATTGTTACTGAGGTCTACTACCAAACTCTAGGTTACTTTCGTTGCTTATCCTATATGTATAAATCTAAGTCTTTTAATGCTTCCTCATTATTGTTCATCTTAAGAATGACGGCTTAATCTCATCTCATACTTTGTGACTTTTATCCATCCACTATTGATTCACCTCAATACTGATCTACAATCTACCACTGATAACTTGAAACCTCTTACGTAATCGCTAGGGCTCACGTTGCATCATGAAACATTTGAAGTGATTTTCCTGATCTACTTAGAGACGATACTATACTTCAGTAATCGTATTTCATGGCATCCTTACGTGATTCATCTTATGGGGTTATTTTAATCCCATACAATTCATGAAATCCTTTTTTCTTCTTAAAATCGTTACTCAATCGAAAGCCCAAACTGTCATGCTTTATCTATCACAATTATACCCTTATTCTACTACTAGGGCAGTATTTTATCTCTTCTAAATGCTATTAGTCTTAGACTCCTTTGATTTCATTCAGGCTATACTGGGCTTTCTATAACTTAGAGAAACCATTAGCTCTCTTGTTTTTCATGGTCTTAATCCCGAGGATTTATCCATTCTGGTCACCTTCTCACTCACCCTTTATTATCCTTACTCTTGTCTTCCTAAAACCTTGTCGCTTTACCATACTTTAGCTTGCGACCTAAACATTCTCTTTATACTACTCGTAACCTTCCTTCAACTTGCTTGCACCATAGGTTCATTGTGTTATTCTGGAACATCAAGCGAGACATCACATCATCTCTAACTCTTCTTTACTCTCTTAATTAGACTTCTCGATACCTAGAAACCATAGGCTGGAAGGTATGCCACTGACGACGCTGCTATCATTCCTGGATACTGAATCCCAGCGCTTCTAGCCTTCTATATGAAGTATGGACTATTCACAACCTTCTACACCTGAGTATCTCGTACGTTCTTCACCTTTACCTTGCTTACCTTAAAATCTCGCATCGTATCTTCTATCTCTTTCATAACCCCACTTCCACATAGGTATGATTTACATCCACAACTTGAAACTCTATTATAATACTTTCACCTCTAGTGTATACACAATCCGATGGGAGCTTCATACTAACTTCTTATGAGGCTGATACTCTTTTAACTAGATTTTTCATAGAGCCATTATAGAATATGGTTTTTGTACTATCTCTCTTGTACGTGTGATACTAAGAGTAATTCTGTAATGTTCTCAACCACGATTTCTATAATTTTCTCGGTCCAATTTTCAGACTCCTGATACCACTTTTGTCACGACCCAAACTGATGGGTCGCGACGGGTACCCGGTACCTTACTCAACCGATCACTTACATAATGTATCTTTTCGCATCATGTTATCATAGGTAAGTGAGACGAAAAGTCTACCGTAGGATAACTAGAATAAAACATGTAATACCAACTTATACATAAGACATACATGCCTATAAGACCAAAATGACCACTCGTAAACTGAACATAGGCCGACAAAGCCATATAATCTTTTACGTACATGACATATATCAACAAGTCTCTAAGAATAGATAAATACCATAAAGGTCGGGACAGGGCCCCTACATACTAAACAATATACGTCCAAATCATACTGACCAAATAAGCAACTCCGGAGCAAATGGAGCGTACCAACATCTTCCGCTGAGCTAATAGCCTACTTGGAGGACTATCGGCCTGTCTATCGGGACCTGCAGACATGAAACGCAGTGTCCCTAGGTAAAAGAGACGTCAGTGCAAATAATGTACCAAGTATGTAAGGAATGAAAATCGGTAAATAATAGACATAAGAGAAACATCGAGTAAAAGACTCGACATGTAAGTCTGGATAACTCTGCAAATCATGAAATACTTATAGTGTCATGCACATGCGTATGAATGTCATGTCGTGCATAGGTATATATGTTCATAACATCATCAAGCCTCTGAGGGCATCCCATCATATCATCTCGGCCACTGTGGGCAAAATCATCAACGTATAGTGGCCAAAATCATCAACGTATACCAGCTGATCAGGTGGTGGTGCGTATATAAAGTCGTAGCCTTTTCCCATATATATATATATATATTTATACATGTATTTATATTTATACATGTACATTGACCCATGACCAGATGGAATTATATACGCGTATATAATACCATCTGGTCATGGGTCATTGTACATGTATAAATAAATGCAATGCATGAGAAGTACGCCACTAAAATCTTTCGGAACGTCATAAGACCATTATACCTTTGATTAATGTCATGAAGTAAACTTTATCAACTTACGTATTTTCTCAGACACACGAACAGATGATAGAATAATAGGACACATGGGGTATCAAGAATATAGGCATCTCTAGCATTTCTACGAATAGAGTCATTTATGAAAGTTGTGTATTTGCTTGTTTCATTTGTATCGTATGGATCATGCCAAAAAGAAAGAAGGGATAACCTTAATATACGTGAGCCGATTCTCTTGACAATCTCTTTAACACACGTCAATTGCGACAAATCACATAACGACGAATCGAAGTAAGGAAAAATCCGTATGATGTTCTTGAGAAAGATTGTACCGACCTTTCTTTAAATTTGCATTTCACGTTGAACCTTGTAAGAGTTCATAAGTATCTCTTTAGAGAATTCCATCATCCATTACTAACTAAATATTGTCATTTTTCTTTAATGATGTAGGAAGATGGTTTCTTTTATCAAATAGAGTGGGCCCTACTTTAGGATGACTAAGCCACTAAATATGACACCTTACTGCATAGTATATGAGTCATTTATTGGTCTTGTTATCGACTTCATGTGCTGCCACGTAGGTGCCCTTAATCTTATCCCAATAATCACCTTTTTTCCTTAATTAACTTTGTTAATCCCTCACTAATTTAATAATTAATCAATTACCCACATAATTAAAAATTATCTCAAATTACTTAAAATACTACTTATTTTTAACACACTTTATACACCTTACTATCATGGTCATATGATACCTTGTATGACACAAGTCCATAGATATCGGGTATCTCAAAATAATCTCATTCCCGAACTTACGTCGATGAACTTACGATGAAATTTTAACGTACGAAAATGCGGGATGTAACATCTCATTTTCGAGCTTGTCTTAATTTATATATGGCGTACTTTCACGTGCGAAAACATGGGGCGTAACACATATTGAGGGACGTGTAAGTTTTTGTTGTTGGACTCTAGGCCGATGAAAATAAATTTTTGAGGTTACGACGCCCGAATGACCCTACGGACCAGACCCTATAATAACGAGGATGTAATGATAAACCTCGGGAAAGAAAAAGGTGAGAACACGACGAACCAACAACCTTTGGAGGGCGACACAGTCGGCCACCGGAGTCGCAACCGAGGCGGTTCTCGTTCTCATGTCTAGATGGATATCAAAATATATCTGAGTCTGTTATAATATATTTTAAATTAATTTCCAAAAATTATTTTCCAAAGGAAATATTTCTAAACCATTTTTAAAAAAAGAAAACAATCTTCCTAAAACATTTTCAGATAATCTTTCAAAAATTAAAACACTTTCCTATAAAATTTCAAACAATTTAAAAAAAAAAATACTTTCATTCTTTATATATTATAGTTATGTTATTTACTAATATTTCATTGTTTCTTTTGCGAGGTACCCTACCCGGAGTTATCTTTCAAAGACGATGGTTGAAGAAAAATCAAAGACGGATCCCCGTCAAACTTTCCCGCTTCGTATTTGTTTTTCTCGGATGTACTAAAAAATACAAGTATAGTAAAATCGTAGATAGCTATTATATCTAATTATTTATTTATGCTCGCTTGATATTTGACGTTCGATCAAAAATGCATATATTTTTCCACTGTTAACTCATGTTCTAGTATTTTTAATCGTCTTTTGAGTATTAATTATATTTAGTTTGTGCTTATATATTATATTTTAACTGTGTAGGAATAAAATGATATGAAGATGACGAGATTTGGATCAAAATTGAATAAAATGCGGAAGAAAAAAAGAAAATTAAATGAATATAAAAAGGGGGTGTGACGACCCGGCTACTCGTCTCATGAGTCACCGCTCCGTTTTTTCTATTTTTGCTTCTTTATGCTTTGTTTATACGTGTCATGTGGTATCGGGTTGGTCGGATCGAATCCGGAATGATTTTGGTAAGGTTTGAGACACTTAGTTTCTTTTGAAGAAGCTTGAGTTGGAAAAGTCAACCGGACATTGACTTATGTATTAGAGGGCTCAGATGTGAGTTCTGAAGGTTCAGTTAGTTTTGGGAGGTGATTTGGGACTTAAGAGTGTGATCGGAATGAGTTTTGGAGGTCCGGAATAGATTTAGACTTGAATTGGCGAAGTTGATATTTTGGAGATTTCCGGTTGGTAGGCGAGATTTTGAAATAGGGGTCGGAACGGAATTCGGAGAGTTGCAGTAGTTCAGTTGTGTCATTTGAAATGTGCTGCAAAATTTCAAGTCATTCGGACGTGGTTTGGTTCAGGTTTTGATCAAAAGCGGAATTCGGAAGATTTTAGAAAGTTTGGCTTGAATTTGATGTGTTTTGGGTGATTTAATGTTGTTTGAGGTATTTTGATGATTTGAAAAAGTTCGAATAAGGTATTAGGATATGTTTGTACTTTTGGTTGAGATTTCGGGGGCCTCGGGATGATTACGGATGGTTGACGGGGAGTTTGAAACCTTTTTGCAACTGCTGAACTTCGCTCTTATGCTATTTCCGCACGTGCGGATTGGGGACCACAGTTGCGATGCCGCACATGCGAAAGAAGAGCTGCAGAAGCGGAAAATGCTGAGGGAGTAAGGAACCATAAAAGCAGTAAGAAGGACCGCATATGCGATGTCGCAGATGCGGAAGAGGGATCGCAAAAGCGGAAAAAAATCATAAGCTAAGTGATATCCGTAGAAGAGGAGAAATAACCGCAAATGCGGTACTGCAGAAGCGGGTATTGTGCCGCAGATGCAAAAATGACTGGGCAGAAGGTATAAATTGTAGCCTTCGCGAATTTTGAGCTATTTCACCATTTTTATCTCGGCTTGGGAGCTTTTTGGGCGATTTGGAAGAGGGATTTCAAGAGAACTTCATTGAGGTAAGGAATTTGGACCTAAAACTCATTCCTATGCTATTATTCACGGATTAGAGCTAGAAATTATGGAAATTAAGGGTAAAAATTGGGGAAACTAGGGCTTGGGAACTTAGGCCTTTAATTGAGGATTTGAAGACCATTTGGGGTTGGATTTCTGAACTTTTGATATGTATGAACTCGTGGGGAGTTAAGGAATCTATTGATGTAACAATTATTAAATTTCGAGACGTGGGCCCGGGGGTCGGTTTTGGTAATTTTGGGATTTGTGCCATTTATTGATTGTTTTCGCTTGGGCTTCGTTCCCTTAGCATATTTTAATGTCCTCGTTCTGATTTTGGATAGATTCGATGCGAGTGGAGGTCGATTCGAGGGACAAAGGCATCACGAGCTAGAGATTTGACCGGTTCGAGGTGAGTAATGATTGTAAATGATGTTCTGAAGGTTTGAAACCCTGGATTGCACATCGTAGTGCTATATTGAGGTGAGGCACACGCTTGATGACGAGCGTGGGGTCGTGCACTATTGGGGATTGTGACTTGGTCCGTCCCGACTGATGATTTTACCGCGTATTTGACTGAAATCTACTTGTTTTTATCATTATTTGGGTTGAATGCCATATTTGAGCCTTGTGCCAACTATTTGAACCCTTCGGGGGTATTTACTGGTATTTCCTTACTGTTTTGACTTTATACTTGAATTTAGTCATGTTATATTTCACTATTTTCGTACTCAGCCATGTTTACTCTGTTTTAAACACTTACATTATCTGTTAAACGATATTTTTGGGCTGAGAAACATGTTTTACTACTGCCCGAGTGGCTTGTGAGGATTTTTGACTGAGTAAGGCCGAAGGCCTATGTTGTGAGGAAACATTTGATACTGATTATGAGGCCGAGGGCCTGAGATATGTACGCCACGATGTGGCTTGATTGATATGAGGCCGAGGGCCTAGTGATGATGCCATGGGGTGGCTTGATATTGCGCTTGGGCTGTAAGGGGCCCCTCCAGGAGTCTATACTCCCCCAGTGAGCGCGGGTAACCATTGTGATATGAGATTGAGCCCGAGGGGCTGGTACTGTTCTATGTTGTTGCCCGAGGGGCTGGTACTGTTATGAGATATTGCCGAAAGGCGAATTTGTTGATATTGTACCCGAGGGGTGAGCCTTTATGTGTTTACTTTTTATAATTGACTGCCAATTACCTGCTTAATTATTGAAAAAGGCTTTTCATGAAACTAAATATGAGTTAAAGGATTTTACCTATCTTTCACTGATTTTAAATGGTTTTACTGCTTCAATATAGAATGCTTTGTGCCTTACGTGATTCTTGCTTTTAGTCTTTATTTACATTTGTTACTCACTGAGTTGGAGTACTTACTTTACTCCCTGTACCCCTGTGTGCATATTCAGGCATTGCTGATCCTGCCAGTGCGAGTTGAGAGCTCCCAGCGGATATTCGGAGTTCACGAGGTAGCTGCTTGATGTCTGTAGTCCCGTGTTTCTCCCTCTTTATCATTTCTATTTCGGCAAATACTCTCTCGAACACCTTATCCAAATTCCCTTCTGCCCCACTTAGTAGACCTGACACCTTTGCCAATGACTGCTTCTTGCTACCTGGCCTGACGAAGGACCTGGACAAGCACGGAATCGGTTTGGGAAGAACCCAAGCTTTCTTTTTCAATTTACGAGCCCTTCTAACATCTGTCGCTGTTGGTTTGAACCCCAATCCGAAGGTGTCCAGATTTTTGGGCAGAGAAACAGGTGGAACAATGCCCTGAAGTTCAGCCCCCAGCCCTTTTCCTGGCACGAACCCATTGCTCAGCATTTCTGATACTACCATGATGGTCGCAGCTGCCACCCTGGGACATGGAATGCTTTTACCCTCGGTCACTCTACTCACCGGGACCGTGTCGAAGACCTGATAAACCCATGGTCCCTTATCATCTTCAATTTCTATAAAGGGCACAATGGCATCATTTATGGCGCATGTGGGATCTTCCCCATATAACACAATTTCTTATCTGTCCCACTCGAACTTGACCATTCGGTGCAGTGTGGAAGGCACTGCTTTGGCGTGGATCCATGGTCGACCCAACAAAAGATTATAGGACACTGCAACATCCAACACCTAAAATTCCATAGTGAACTCAACTGGGCCAATAGTCAATTCGAGTACAATATCCCCTACTGTGTTTCTTCCCCCTCCGTCGAACCCTCGGACACAAATGCTATTTTTGCGGATTCTATCATCATCAATCTTCAACTTGTTAAATATGGACAACGTACAAATATTAGCACTTGACCCGTTATCGATCAGTGCCCGAGTAACCATTGAATCTTCACACTTGACCATCAAGTAGAGAGCTTTATTGTGTTATGTGCCTTCCACATGAAATTCAATGTCAGAAAATGCTACCCTGTTTACCTCAAAGATCTTGTTGGCAATTGTCTCCAGATGGTTCACTGAAATTTTGTCGGGCACATGGGCTTCATTCAATATCTTCATCAAAGCTCGGCAATGCTCGTCAGAATGGATCAATAATGACAACAACGAGATCTGAGCCGGTGTTTTTCTCAATTGTTCAACAATGGAATAATCTCGCACTTTGATCTTTTTCAGAAATTCTTCTGCCTCTTCTTCCGTTACAGCCTTTTTGACTAGTACTGGATTGTCTTTAGCGCCCCTAGCCTTTCTCAACTCTTCGGGAGCAAAACAACATCTCGACCGAGTTAGTCCTTGTGCTTTACAACTCTCTTCCTCAATTTCCTTTCCTTTGTATGTCACCACTACCTTGTCATATTTCCACGGTACGGCTTTGCTATCAACCACGGGTAATTGTACTACCGGTTTTATGACAACTGGTTCTATGTAGGCCCCTTTCACAACAACCACGGGCGCATATGATGACCCTAGTACCACTAACTTGACTGGCTTTGGCTTTTTTGCGGCAACAAATGGTCCTTTTCCCATTACCAACACTGGCTTATCTTTTATTGCTTTTAGATGAACCACTGGCCTTGCGCTCACTGTCTGTTCTTTGACCTTCGCTTCCGTAGAACGGATCACCATAACCGTCTGCGAGGATTTTTTAGGCTCTGTCCCCTTATGTATCAGTTTGATCATATTGGCTTCATAATGCGCTGGTAACGGATTTTGATTGATGTTTGGGGCCTCTAGAGCCTGTACTTCAATACGGCGATTATCAATGAGTTCTTGTATCGCATTTTTCAACTTCCAACATTTTTTAGTATCGTGCCCCGGCATCCCTGAGCAATACTTGCAGCTAACAGAATGGTCCAGGTTTCTGGGAATGGGGTTTGGTGCTTTGGACTCAATTGGGGTCAGCATTCCCAACTGTTTCAATCTGTGGAAGAGAGCGGTGTAAGATTCTCCCAGCGGAGTAAATGTTTTTCTGTTTGGGGCCTTGTCACTTCTAAAAGCTTGGTTTGGGCGGAAGCTGGTTCCTGGTCTGTTTGCCCTGGGAGGTGTATAGGTGTTTTGTGGGGGTGGATGTGTGTTTTGGGGATTCGGTGCACGCCATTGCGAGTGCACCGGAAGCTGAGTGTAGGTCTGGGCATGGTGGATAGAAAAGTGTGGTTCTGGTGGTGGATAGTAGTATTGCGGTGGGCCATATGGGGTATATTGGTAGTTTGGGTGGTGGGGTCTTGGTTTGTTGTAGTAAGGTGGAGGGTTGTTGGGCCTGGACCAAGCACTAGCTTCAACCGTAGCAACTTCTTCCTTCTTCTTCTTTCCAAGCACACCACCAGTACCGCTTTGGATGGCCTGGGTGGTTGCCTTCAATGCCTAGTAGCTCAAGATCTTGTTAGATTTCAATCCCTCTTCAATCATGGCTCCCATCTTTACCACTTCATTAAACGACTTTCCGACAGATGTCACCAGATGACCAAAATATGTAGGCTCCAAATTTTTCAAGAAGTAATCTACCATCTCACTCTCCCTCATTGGAGGATCAACCCTTGCTTCTTGTTCCCTCCAGCGGAAACCAAACTCTCTAAAATTTTCCCCAGGCTTCTTTTGCAGTTTCAACAATGACAGACGGTCGGGGACTATCTCAAGGTTATACTGAAAATGGCCAATGAATGCCTGTGCCAAATCATCCCATGTATACCATCGGTCGGGGTCCTATCTCGTGTACCATTCTAGTGCGGATACGCTCAGGCTTTGACCGAAATATGCTATCAACAATTCATCCTTCCCCCCAGCACCTCTCATTTTGCTACAAAAGCCACGCAGATGGGCTACTGGGTCACCGTGCCCCTCATACAAGTCAAACTTCGGCATTTTAAACCCCGTAGGCAACTGAACATCAGGGAAAAGGCACAAATCTTTGTATACAATGCTGACTTGGTTACCTAAACCATGCATGTTCCTAAAGGATTGCTCTAGGCTTTTGACTTTACGAATCACTTCCTCCTGTTCTGTATTCTTAACCGGTTTCTCAACCTCTCCCGGGATTTCAAAATGGGGAGAATAGGTATATGGCTCAAGCACTTTGAAAGTGGGTTCGGGAGGGTAATATTGGGTGTCGTGAGCTTGGAATAGCGGCTCACTGGACGATCTATGTAATGGGGCTGGAGGAGGTGCCACAAAGGCTGGAACCATGGGTGGTGGAGGGTTCTGTTTGGAGGGTGGAGCTGGGGGAGCATATGAAGTGGTACCATAGCCCTGGGTGTGATAGGGGAAAGCTGAAGATGCGTGGGGAGTGGTGGGCTCCTGAGCCTGATCCAGGGGTGGGATGTAAGATGAATTAGCGGGGTATAGTGGTGCCGGATGTCCCTGAGACCATGCCCGATGCATTTCAGCCATTTGTGCTTTTAGTTTCCTCATCTCTTCTTTCATAGCACCCACATCTGTTACGTCAACTTCATTTAAAGGGTCTACGATGCTGAATTTCGAGTCCTGCCCTATCATTTTTACTTTATCTCTCGACCGGGTGTTGTACGGGTGAGTTGCCAGAATTGTCAATCAACTAACCACCTGCCTGAACTCACACATTTAGACAACCACTTTGTTAGCGATTAAGTCTTAACAGATTTGACAACCGCACGTTGACATGAATGCACCTATACAGTTAATTATTTCTATTATGCGTTTGCTCGATTGCATGCGTCATCCCGGCATTTCGTTCCTTATTTCTTTTTACCTTGCTTTCACATTTTTTTGTGCTCTTTTCTTTTTCCCTATTTCCTCCTCTTTGTGTTTTTGCTCATTTCTTTATTTCTCTTTTTTTTTCCCGATCCCTTCTTTTATCTCTCTTTCTTTCTTACGTTATGATTACGGTCGAATCCTATGGGGATTGCCTACGTATCGTGACCCCGCACGAATCAGACCAAGCGTAGTTCGTGAAAAATAAATGCAAAAATAAAGGGTGGAAATAAGAATAAAATTTTTGAAAATTTCATTTTTGTTACTAAAACAAACCATTACAAACTAAACATTTTCCGGAATGAAACTTAACAGACGCAAAATAAAAACAAACACAGACTCTAAGACTGCAAACATACTTGACCTGAAAAGATAACAGACAGACGAAAGACAGAATCAAAATGGTAGAAAATTACAGACATGGCCTATGCATACTCTAGTGCTTCAAACTTAGGTGTCCGCGGGGCGTCGTTCGGCCTCGCCGCGGGCCTAGGATCCAAATCCCTTTCAAGTTGCTCTAATTCATTCATGGTTTGTTTCACATAGATCATCACTGCGGAGACAAAAGTAGTAGGGGTCATGTCTTCACAAACCCGACATCTCCTGAAAATGGCATGAGCAATGGCTCTAATTCTGTCTTTTGTTTGCTTCTTTTCTATAAACAATCGTCGTATCTGATCACTGCATGTCTTTAAAGCTCGAGAGTCCTATAGGTGTTGATCTTGCAACTGCTGCACTTCTACCTCCATTTGGGCCAACAAGTCGTAACAATGTCCACTTTCAATTCCAAAATCCCTAGCCTGTCTAACCGCTTTACCCTCAAGGGCAACCACTTTTCTCTTTAAATTGGCAACAATTTTCTCATGGTCCCTTTTCAACTGATTCAAGTACTGGCGACGCTCCTCTGTTCTGGTAGCCCACTGTGCTTTAAGCTCTGCCATGATATTTTCGGATTTATCTAATTCATCCTGCCATTCCCTGACTTTGTTTTCCAATCTTTTTATCAATTGCTCATCGGATCGGCTCCTCAGTTGCTTGTCGACGGTTATCTTCATTGCCGGATTTGGGCCATAAGCACTTCGTTTTCTCGAGCCAGTCTGTTCTTTTCACCTTGATCCGTGACAACTTGTACACTATTCTCGAATTTCAGACTCTCAACTTGCTGCTTCAGTTTACCAATCTCAACTCGATAGCCTTCTTCCTTTGCTAACCAGTCCCACTGCTCTTGGGACGACTTGGCGAAATCTTCGAGATGAGGTCGTTTAACCGGTATCCCACATGCCACGTCACCTCTGAACCAATCATGATACCCTGGGGCAACTTCCCCTTTAACCCTATCAGACACACAAGTGTTCGCCATCAAATGTTGACACTCACTCCAGATTTGGCGAACCTCTTCCTCGGGGAACCAACTGTCAGGACTAATTTCGACCACTTGGGTACTCAGATCTTCATCTCTCGGTACTACTTGATACCTCCCAATTTGCCTCAGAACCCGATATGGTGCATAGGGCTGGATGCTTTTGAGTCCCATCAACAGAAAATGCGGCCGGGCTACTGGCATATATATGACTTCTTCGACAGGCAACCATCCAAGCACCCACTGTATCTGGCTGGCAGTGAGATTCCGAAATAATGATGTCCAGGCCGTGACTCCTTCAGGTAGACTAGCCCCTTTGATTCTTGTGTAAAATTCTCCTATACAAGTTTTCTCGAACGAACCATAACTCAATAGCTAAGAGCGAGGGCACAAATGCTCAGTCATCCACATTTGTAACAACAGGTTACATCCCTCAAAAAATTTGCCCCCAGCTTTGCACGCAGTGAGAGCCCGGAAGATATCAGCCACGATCATAGGTGCTAAAGTGCTTTTCCCCGCAGTTTGCAAGGTACTGACGACCCCCGCTACTTTCAAATCAATATTACTATCTTTCCTTGGGAATATTATGAGGCCCAAAAAGGCTATCATAAAAGCTACCCGTCTGTGTTCCTCCCATTTTTGTCGGTTACTTCTACTGCATAGCTTAAAGTCTGGATTATTGAACCCGCCCACGTGGCCATATATATCATACATGAAGCGGAAACTGCAGAAACCCTTTGCAAAATCTGGATGATGAACTATTCGGGGTATTTTCAAAGAATCCAAGAACCGGTGTATGGTAATGGCCCTGGGAGCAATTAAGTATTTGAACCTCAATGGAGCTTGATCATTTCCGATATACCCTGCTATTTCTTCCAATGTTGGGGTGAGCTCAAAGTCCGAGAAATGAAATACATTATGTGCCGAATCCCAATGAGCGACCAATGCCCTGATAATATCCCCCCGAGGCTGAATGTCTAATAAATCCGGAAGATCTTTCAAATATTTTTTCACTTCGTCTTGCCCTTCTTTGCCTAAATCGTTCCACCATAATTGCAGCTCAAAAGGGATTTTGGTCATTATTGAAAAAGGCTCATTTATCATCGTGCTCATCCTGCACATTTATTAAGGCGATTAAGCAAAAAAGAAAATTTTTTATTCGACTCAAAAAAACTATCTATATTATCGACTCAAAATTACCCTACATTTTCAAATGAAGAACTCAATTCTCAAACGCAGCCTTTCAGCACTCCGGGAACAAAGATTTTAAGGCCGCTGAAGTCAACCGGTCACACATCAAAAATTGACCAAGATGGTCGTTTTTGCAAAGTCAGCCTTTCAGTGTCCCTTTTGGGGACATTCGACTATTTATGACAAGACGACTCTACTTAGCTTATTCACAACTCTTACTTGTTTTTATTTAAGATAAAAGACCCGGTATTGCAACACGACCTTTCAACGCCTCGAGGACGAAAACTTTAAGGCTGTGAGGGTCGAAAAAAATGAAAACATGACCAAAGATGGCTATTTATGCAAGGTCAGCCTTCCGGCGTTCCGTTTGGTAACATTTGGCTATTTTTGACAAAACAACATCACCCAATTTTGTTATAACGAAAAATAACAATTTTGACATTTTTTGGCTATTTTTGCAAAGGAATGTTGGACCCGATGAGGGTTGCCTACGTATCTCACGCCCTATG
Organism: Nicotiana tabacum; assembly: GCF_000715075.1. Taxonomy (NCBI): domain Eukaryota; kingdom Viridiplantae; phylum Streptophyta; class Magnoliopsida; order Solanales; family Solanaceae; genus Nicotiana; species Nicotiana tabacum. Next base: position 16,985,390 of record NC_134085.1, read on the forward strand.
AGAATTAAATCTGCGTAGTTCGGGCGAATTAACCGAACTATCGTAGAACAATTTTTTTTCATTTTCATTTTTCTTTTCCAACAAACAATAAACAACCTATTTTTCCAAACTAAGAATAAAAGACTTTTTTTTTCTTTTTCAACAAACACTTTCAAAAAATAAAAGACTCTTTTTCCTATTTTCTTTTGCTTTTAGTAAAACAGACTATTAAAAATAACGCATTTTCCTTTTTTCATTTTATCAAAATTTCGGCAGAGTTTCGACAGTGTTTGGGCATTGGGTTTTTCTAGGATAATCAATTAATTCCCTAACTTTTTCTTTTTCCTTTTCCCTCAATTTTCGAACATTTCCGAGATGCGAAAACCGGTCAACATGTAGGTTCAGAACAAATAAATGCACAGCACAAGAGAATGCATCAGGATGGTCTTTTCATTTCAGGTTGCTAGTCCTAGATGGACCCAACCCCTGTGTTGAGTCCCCTAAGTCAAATGCAACGTGATGCAAATAAGCGTTCCTACTAGGGATCCGACATGAAGTCACGTTATCTATGCTCAAAACCTGGGTCGGTGTTCTAGACTGTGTACCCGAGCGACAAACTCGAATCGAGGAGGGGGCAACTTACCGAGAACCAAAAGGCCATCCGGCTTTGTAACTTGTCTGGCCTCTTTCTTATTTCAAGGTATGACACTAACAGAATAGGGAGTCTCAACCAGTAAGCACATCCCCGGAGGTGAAGAGAGAAGGGTGTCGGCACAGTTTATATACAGTTCAGCTAATATCAAAGCGGTAACATTTAGCATTGCATAAAACATGCAGGAAAATCAGATACAATTAAATACAACAATTTATCTAAGCTCGAATTCTGAACCCTGAACCAGAGATTCTGGGTTCGATCCCCAGCAGAGTCGCCAGAGCTGTCACACCTCCTTTTTCACCTACACCCGCTAGGGCGTAAAGGAGTTTTTCCATTTAAAGGACAACCGGAACGGGATTTAATTATTAATTAATTCAGAGTCGTCACTTGAGAAATTAATGGTGTCCCAAGTCACCGGTTGAATCCCGAACCGAGGAAATTTATGACTCTGTTAACAGTTCGCGAACCAAAAATCCGAGTAAGGAATTCTGTTAACCCGGGAGAAGGTGTTAGGCATTCCCGGGCTCCGTGGTTCTAGCACGGTCGCTTAACTGTTGTATTTAATTTTATCTAATTCTAATACATGCTAGCTTATGTGCCTTTTACTCGTAAACCACTTTTCATCGTTATTTATTTTAAGAGAATTGCGACATCGTGAAAACGCATTTTGAACCCCGTCGCAATCAATGCACTCGTGGTTGTCAACACATTTTGACTTCGTCGAGATTTGGATTTGGGTAGCATCAATGCGCACCCGAGTTTAAGGAAGTAAATTAACTAAATCGCGCCTAAAGGTTCTAACGCAATGTTATTCTGGGAAAGGCCGTTGAAATTCGCTAAACGGCCCTCCCAAATTCTAATCATTTTTAATAACCAATTATTGAGGGCCCGCATTTATTTTGATTCGGCGAGGCTTATCTCAACATTTTATTTGAGGTCAATCCTAAAATGACTATGGTTTTCCTATTTATTCTTGTCCTTAAATATAAAGAAAAGGACCTAGCTAGCACTAATTGCCTTATGCGCCAATAACCTTCTACCAGGCTCAAATGTGAGCCCAATCCAACGTCAACTAATAGGGTCCCAATTCAAATCTCCCCAAGCCTCAATTTCAGGAATAAAAAGTGTGAATGTTAATGCTGCCTTTGCCATCAATCACGCATATTTGGGTAACCATTGCCGTTTTTAACTTTGCCAGTTAGGCATACAGATTAAAATTCCATTTTTATCAATTACTAAAGCACATCAATCTAGGCGTATTAATTAACTATACTATTTATTGATACTAACATGGCCATGCTGATTTCTGTTTGATTCAAATCTAACTATACAACAACCAAAAGTAAATTAGTGGTAACCTATGAGGATTAACTGGCACCATACGAAGCTATTGAAGATGCAATTCAAATTAAAACCAAAATTGAAACCAATCACGCATACTGAACTCAAAATCAGTTGTAACTTTGCAAATTTAACTTTAACAAACTGTTCAACTTAACAAACTGAAAACTACAGCTACATAGACATGGAATGCAACAGTCTAAACAGTATGGAAATGGTTTGAATTAACAATCCCTAATACGATTCAATCCAAACGAATCAAATGTGTATAATCACTTATCAGTCAACTAATTACAGCTATATACATCCAACGAGCACAAATTGACCAAAGTGATTGCATTTTATCCAAAATTGTGGTTACATCAAGGTGATTTTGAAAGTGTACCTGGAAATTGGAATGTAAATAGAGAAGGGGAGGTTAGCAGCAGTAACAAATCAGCAGCAGCTCAAAAACTAGCTTATAGCCCAGTCACAATCAGTGAAGGAGTAATACAGTCTACCCAGGTTCAAAAGTTCAGAAGAAATGAGTTGAAATGCAGAGCAAACCCAATGAATCAACCCAAAACACACTCAGGAATACCAACCATTAGAAATCCAGATAAATGATTCCAAATCTGACTTGTTTGAAACTTAGAAACCATTTGAAATTAACCCAGGAAAAGTGCTGAACTTCAGCTAACAGGACATTGAACTAATCATGCAAATCAACTAATCATTAGTGAATTTCAGATCTGAGGACTGAAAAATATTTTTAGTGGAAGTTTTTGGGCTCCAAATTCAATCCCCCCCTCAAGGCACTTCATGCCTTTTATAGGTGATCCCAAAAGGGTTCATCAGATTTTGGTTTTCTTTTTGGTCCCTCCCCTATTTTCAGTTTAGTCCCTCATTTTTTGACTTGTTTCCCACGCTAATATCCTAAGTTGGCTAAAATCTACACTAAAATACCCTTCTAGAAGGCCCTAGGATACTCTTTTACCCCTAAACTACCTATACTACCCTTACCCCTACTTTGAAATTACTATTCCTAAAGAAACTGCCCTTTTCTATGCCTAAAATGTCCTTCTAATAGTCTGAAAACTACAGACTAAGGTCAACTGATCCCAGTCCCTTACCCTGGCTAGAATTTAATTAAAGTTAACCAAAACAAAAGATTTTGTTCAGCTATAACCAACCAGGTTCACCTCTAATGCAACACATCCAAGCTGAAACATACTACCAATTAATCCTAATGCACACTCTATCAAACCAATAAACCCCGAATGTAATCATCAACATGAGAATAGACTAAGCTAACAATTAATCACGTAATCATCATCCATAAGCAAGAAATAGACAAAAGCGAAAAACAAAACAAAGGCCTGGAAAAAAAATCTGATCAATGAACTACTAATCCAACTGACTAATTAACGATAATTCAGAGCCTAAGTCCTACTGTTAATTGAAACGGCTAACTGATAAAACATAGGAACACGAACTAATTTAGACTTAAAACAAGTAACAATCAGAATTAATCACGGACAAATTCCACAATCGATTAAATCAAATAGAGAAGAAGAAGGGACTGTTAGGCTACACTGATGGAAATCGAGCTTAAAAAGTTGGAGAAAGACTCACCGACAGAGAGAAAACTCCGGTCAATCACTGCCATTCGAATCTTTCTAGATTTTTGACACGCAACATCCCTAACCATGTGTTCTTACAAGAGAACACATGGTTAAGGATATTACGGTCCAAAATCACAAAGATTTTGGATTAGGGTTTTTGCCAGAAATTCTTAGATCTGAAATTCGAGTCGGTTCACAGAGATTTGAAGGAAGATGGTCATGGATTTGGGTTGAGGGAAGTCCGGGGATGGTGTGGTATGATTTTGGGCCGGTTTGGATGAGTTTGCGACTTGGCCGGAAAACTTCAAACGGAGATTCGACGAACTCTGGCAATAATCTAGGGAAACCAATAGCAGGAATGGAAAGAGTGATTCATGGGGGATCTATGGTGTTAATTTGGGTTTGAACGGTGTAGGTTGCACTTGCCTCCGGCGAGGATTTTGGGGCGGCTGGGATTAGGATTTGCAAGGAGAGGTAGGGTGAGGAAGGCGAAGGACCGGGGTGGGGGGGGGGGGTAAGGTTTGGGCAATTATATAGTTTAGGAGTGGGGCTTCCTGGCCGTTATATCATGAGACCTCGACGACTTGGATTGATCGACGCCAAACGACGTCGTTTTGATCTAGCGCATTGGACCGGAGGGTTCTGGGCTACTTGGGCGTGATGGTTTGGGCTGGTGCTCAATTCAGAAAAAGGCCCAATTGTTTCTTGTTTGCTTTGTTTCCTCTTTTATTTCTTTTATCTATTTTTGTATTTTGTTCTCCACTTTGTAATTTTGTATTTATTTTTCTGATTTTATAAAATTGTAACAATTAAAATAAAGTCCTAATATATTTCAAAACTAGACTAATTAAATTCTAAAATTATTAAAAACCTATTTTACGCCAAATTTACGATTAAAACAATTAAAATGCGAAAGTGAGCTATTTTGTAATTTTTCATGTTTGGTTTTAAAACAAACTAACCCCTAATCGATCTTAAAAATATAAAATTATATCCTAAATGCAAATGCATATTTTTATGTTTTATATGAATTAACATGCACAAATAAAACGCAACCATTATCAGAAAATGATGCCAAAATGCACAAAAAATTGTAAAAATAAGGAAAAATTATTTTGTTGGAATTTTGGGAATTATTTATATATAGGGTAAAAATCATGTGCTCACAACTTGTATGACGTATCTTGTGAGGTGTGTACTGATCATTGTAGCCTCCATCACTTATTCAAATAGAAGGATCTCAATTTGAGGCAGCGGAGATGGTTGGAGTTGCTTAAAGATTATGATATCACTATATTGTACCATCCGGGAAAGGAAAATGTGGTGGCCGATGCTTTGAGCCGAAAGACAGTGAGTATAGGGAGTTTGGCATATATTCCAATTAGGGAGAGACCTCTAGTAGTTGATGTTCAGGCCTTGGCCAACCGGTTCGTGAGGTTGGATATTTCGGAGCCCAGTCGGGTATTGGCTTGTGTGGTTTCTCGGTCTTCCTTATATAATTGCATCAGAGAGTGCCAATATTATGATCCGCATTTGCTTGTCCTCAGGGACAGAGTTCAGCATGATGATGCTAGAGATGTGACCATCGGTGATGATGGGGTGTTGAGGATGCAGGGCCGGATTTATGTGCCCAATGTGGATGGGCTTTGGGAGTTGATCCTTGAGGAGACCCATAGATCGCGGTATTCCATTCATCTAGGTGCCGCGAAAATGTATCAGGATTTGAAGCAGCACTATTGGTGGAGAAGAATAAAGAAAGATATTGTGGGATTTGTAGCTCGGTGTCTCAATTGTCAGCAGGTGAAATATGAGCATCAGAGACCGGGTGGCTTGCTACAGTAGATGGATATTCTCAAGTGGAAGTGGGAGAGGATCACTATGGACTTTGTTGTTGGACTTCCACGGACTTTGAGAAAGTTCGATGCTATTTGGGTGATTGTGGATTGGCTGACCAAGCCGCACACTTCATTCCTATATGTACTACCTATTCTTCAGAGCGATTGGCAGAGATCTATATCCGGGAGATTGTTCGTTTGCATGGTGTCCCAGTTTCCATCATTTCAAATAGGGGCACTTAGTGTACATCGCAGTTTTGGAGGTCTGTGCAGCGAGAGTTGGGTACTTAGGTTGAGTTGAGCATAACTTTTCATTCTCAGATGAACGGGCAGTCCGAGTGCACTACTCAGATATTGGAGGACATGTTGCGTGCTTGTGTCATTGATTTTGAAGGGTCATGAGATCAGTTTCTACCGCTTGTAGAGTTTTCTTATAACAACAACTACTAGTCGAGTATTCAGATGGCTCCATATGAGGCTTTGTATGGTAGGCGGTGTAGATCTCCCGTTAGTTTGTTCGAGCCCGGTGAGGCTAGTCTATTGGGGACAGACTTGGTGCAGGATGCTTTGGAAAAGGTAAAGGTGATTCGACAAAGGCTTCGTATAGCACAGTCAAGGCAAAAGAGTTATGCTGATAGGAAGGTTCGAGATGTGTCGTACATGGTTGGCGAGAAGGTTCTGTTGAAAGTTTCGCCCATGAAGGGTGTTAGGAGATTTGGAAAGAAAGGCAAATTGAGTCCTCGGTTCATTGGGCCTTTTGAGGTGGTTCGTAGGATTGGGGAGGTGGCTTATAAGCTTTCCTTGCCACCCATCTTGTCGAGTGTGTATCCGGTATTTCATGTTTCTAAGCTTCGGAAGTATATTGGGGATCCGTTTCATGTTCTGGATTTTAGCACGATTCAGTTGGATGATGATTTGACCTACGATGTGGAGCCAGTAGCTATTTTGGGTCGTCAGGTTTGAAAGTTGAGATCAAAGGATATAGCTTTAGTGAAAGTGCAGTGGAGAGGTCAGCCCGTGGAGGAGGCTACCTGGGAGACTGAGCGGGAGATGCGGAGCAGATATCCTCACCTGTTTCAGGCTTCAGGTGTGTTTCTTGATTCGTTCACGGACTAACATTTGTATAAGTTGGGGAGGATATGACGACCCAGCCAGTCATCTCATGAGTCACCGCTCCATTTTCCCAATTTCTGCTTCTTTATGCTCTGTTTATATTTGTCATGTGGTATCGGGTTGGTCGGATCGAATCCGGAATGATTTTGGTAAGATTTGAGACACTTAGTCTCTTTTGAGGAAGCTTGAGTTGGAAAAGTCAATCGAACGTTGCGTTATGTGTTAAATGGCTCAGATGTAAGTTTTGAAGGTTTGGTTAGCTTCGGGAGGTTATTTGTGACTTAAGAGTGTGATCGGAATGGGTTTTGGAGGTCCGAAATAGATTTTGGCTTGAATTGGCGAAGTTGATATTTTGGCGATTTCCGGTAGGTAGGCGAGATTTTGATATAGGGGTCGGAATGGAATTCCGAGAGTTGCAGTAGTTCTGTTGTGTCATTTGGGATGTGCGTGCAAATTTTCAGGTCATTCGGACGTGGTTTGGTTGGGTTTTTGATCAAAAGTGGAATTCAGAAGATTTTAGAAAGTTTGGCATGAATTTGATGTGTTTTGGGTGATTGATATTGTTTGAGGTATTTTGATGATTGGAACAAGTTCGAATAAGGTATTAGGATATGTTTGTGCTTTTGGTTGAGGTCCCGAGGGCCTCGAGATGATTTCGGATGGTTGACAGGGAGTTTGAAACCTTGTTGCAGCTGCTGAACTTTGCTTTTCTGGTATTTCTGCGCCTGCAGATTGGGGACCGCTGGTGCGACGCCGCACGTGCGGAAGAGGAGCCGCAGAAGTGGATAATGCTGAGGGAGTCAGGAACCACAGAAGCGGTGAGATAGACCGCATCTGCGATGTCGCAGATGCGGATAAGAGATCGCGGAAGCGGAAAAAAATCATAAGCTAAGTGATATCCGCACAAGCGGAGAAATAACCGCAAATGCGGTACCGCAGAAGCAGGTATTGCGCCGCAGATGCGAAAATGACTGGGCATAAGGTATAAATTGTAGCCTTCGCGAATTTTAAGCTATTTCACCATTTTTATCTCAGCTTGGGAGCTTTTTGGGCGATTTGGAAGAGGGATTTCAAGAGAACTTCATTGAGGTAAGGAATTTGGACCGAAGACTCGTTCCTATGCTATTATTTCACGGATTAGAACTAGAAATTATGGAAATTAAGGGTGAAAGTTGGGAAAACTAGGGCTTGGGAACTTAGGCCTTTAATTGACGATTTGAAGGACCATTTGGGGTCAGATTTTTGACTTTTTGATATGTATGAACTCGTGGGGAGTTAAGGAATTTATTGATGTAAGAATTATTAAATTTCGAAACGTGGGCCCGGGGGTTGGGTTTTGGTAATTTCGGGATTTGTGCCATTTATTGATTGTTTTCGCTTGGGCTTCGTTCCCTTAGCATATTTTAACGTCCTCGTTCTGATTTTGGATAGATTCGACGTGAGTGGAGGTCGATTCGAGTGGCAAAGGCATCGCGAGCTAGAGATTTGACCGGTTCGAGGTGAGTAATGATTGTAAATGATGTTCTGAGGGTTTGAAATCCCGAATTGCACATCGTAGTGCTATATTGAGGTGAGGCACACACTTGATGATGATCGTGGGGTCGTGCACTATTGGAGATTGTGACTTGGTCCATCCCGACTGATGATTTTACCGCGTATTTGACTGAAATCTACTTGTTTTCATCATTATTTGGGCTGAATGCCATATTTGAGCCTTGTGCCAACTATTTGAACCTTTCGGGGATATTTACTTGTATTTCCTCACTGTTATGACTTTATACTTGAACTCAGTCATGTTATATTTCACTGTTTTCGTACTCAGCCATGTTTACTCTATTTTAAACACTTATATTATCTGTTAAACGATATTTTTGGGCTGAGAAACATGTTTACTACTGCCCGAGTGGATTGTGAGTATTTTTGACTGAGTAAGGCCGAAGGCCTATGTTGTGAGGAAACATTTGATACTAATTATGAGGCCGAGGGCTTGAGATATGTATGCCACAAGGTGGCTTGATTGATATTAGGCCGAGGGCCTAATGATGATGCCACAAAGTGTCTTGATATTGTGCTTGGGCTGTAAGGGGCCCCTCCAGGAGTCTATACTCCCCCAGTGAGCGCGGGTAACCATTGTGATATGAGATTGAGCCCGAGGGGATGGTATTGTTCTATGTTATTGCCTGAGGGGCTGGTACTATTCTGAGATGTTGCTCGAGGGGCGAATTTGTTGATATTGTGCCCGAGCGGTAAGCCTTTATGTGTTTTATTTTCATAATTGACTGTCAATTACCTGCTTAATTATTGAAAAAGGCTTTTCATGAAACTACATATGAGTTAAAGGATTTTACCTATCTTTCACTGATTTACTGATTTTAAATGGTTTTACTGCTTCAATATAGAATGCTTTACGCCTTAAGTGATTTCTTGCTTTCAGTCTTTATTTACATTTGTTACTCACTGAGTTGGAGTACTCACTTTACTCCCTGCACCCCTATGTGAAGTTTCAGGCGTTGATGATCCTACCAGTACGAGTTGAGAGCTCCCGGCGGATATTCGGAGTTTACGAGGTAGCTGCTTGACGTCCGCGGTCCCGTGTTTCTCCCTCTTTATCATTTCTATCTCTTATGAGACATTTGTAATAGTTTGTAGACTCTTTGGACTTGTATTAGGTTTTATAGATGCTCATGACTAGTGACACCCCGGTATTGGGCTGTGTTGTGTTGTTCTTCTGCGTATTTATGATATTATCTGCTACTTTGAACTATTTATCATGTTTTGACTGTTTCTTAAATGCTTAATTGTTAATAATTTGGGAAATGGGAAGTGTCAGCTGGCCTTGTCTTCACGAGAGGCGTCATCACGACCGGGTCCGGGTTTAGGGTTGTGACAAGTTGGTATCGGAGCCTAGGTTACATAGGTCTCATGAGTCATGAGCAGGTTTAGTAAAGTCTCTTGGATCGGTATGGAGATATCTATATTTATCCTTGAGAGGCTGTAGAACCTTTAGGAAAAACTTCATATTCTTGAAATTCTTGTCATGCAATTTTGTTTATCCGAGTACTAAACTTCTGTTGTTCTATTTTCTCACAGATGGTGAGGACACGCACTATCGGTCAGAATGGACGACCACCAGTACCACCAGCCGTGGCCACTAGAGGCCGAGGGCGCGGTTGTGGTCATGGTAGGGGTAGAGCAGCTAGGGCAGCACCTGCAGATCCACCAGCTGCCCCAACTCAGGATCAGGTCCCAGTTATGGGTGCTCCAGCAGCACCAGCTCAGGCACCAGCTATGCCCATTGTGATTCCGGGTCTTCAGGAGGCCTTGGATCAGATCTTATCAGTTTGCACTGGCCTAGCTCAGGCGGTTTCATCCACTACAGCCGCAACTACTTCTCAGGTCGGGGGAGGCAATCAGACTCCTGCCGCTTGCGCACCTGAGCAGGTCGTGCAGGGACTTCAGATGTTGGGGCACATCCAGCCCAGCCGGTTGCAGCTGCTCTAGACTATGTAGTTCCTGCTATGCTAGAGGATGAGTAGCGTAGGTTGGAGAGGTTTGGTAGGCTGCTGCCTCCGACCTTCAGTGGTGTAGAGGGCGAGGATGCCCAGGGTTTCTTAGATAAGTGATAGTGGATGCTTCGTACAACGGGTATTCTGGAGACTAGCGGGGTCACTTTCATTACTTATCAGTTTTTGGGAGCTGCCTTTACTTGGTGGGAAGCTTTTGAGAGGCGTAGGCCTATTGGTGCAACACTCCTTACCTGGCAGCAGTTCTCCGTTCTCTTTCTGGAGAAGTATGTGTCGTAGTCCTGCATAGAGGAGCTACGTAGTGAGTTTGAGTGGTAGCGTCAGGGAGAGATGACTGTGATGCAGTACGAGATGAGGTTCTCCGAGTTAGCTCGTCATGCTATTTGGATGGTTCCGACAGATAGGGAGAGGATTAAGAGGTTTGTTTATGGCCTCACTTATCAGCTTCGTATTCTCATGACTAGGGAGAAGGTAATTGGTGCTACATTTGAGGAGGTTGTGGATATTGTCCGTGAGATTGAGTTTGTTCATCGCCAGAAGCACGAGGAGAGGGAGGCCAAGAGGCCTCGAGGATCTGGTAGTTACAGTGGCACTCCTTCGAGGGGTCAGTTTCAGCACGGTAGAGGCCATCCATTCAGGTCTGCTCAACCAGCTCACCCAGGTTATCATGAGGCGTCTTCGGGTCATGGTTATCATAGTTCTCAGCTAGGCCAATCATCACTTAGGGTCCTTCAGGCTTAGAGTTCGACCCGTACTCCATCAGTTTAGGGCTCTTCAATGCCGAGTGCATCTGCTAGTCACTCCGTTGCGAGGGGTTCCCTTCAATCCCTTTCCCCAGCACTTGCGAGTTTCTATGAATATGGTGAGATGGGTCATAGTGGAGGTAGTTCCCTTGTAGTCTCGCAAGTTCTTCTCAGCAGAGGGGTCAGTCATCGACTTTATCGCCAGTTACTTAACCACCACCCACTCAGTCAGCTAGGGGTAGAGGTTAGTAAGCTAGGGGTCGCCCCAGAGGGGGAGGTTGATCAGGTGGTGGTCAGGCCCGTTTCTATGCACTTCTAGGTAGACACGATGCTATTGCTTCAGATGCTCTTATTACAAGTATTGCTTTAGTCTACCACATAGATGCCTCTGTATTATTTGATCTCGGTTCTACCTTTTCTTATGTGTCATCATACTTTGCTCGTTATTTGGGTACGCCCCGTGAGTTTCTTGCTTTACCTGTTCATGTATCTACCCCCGTGGGCGATACTGTTGTTGTAGACCGTGTGTACCGGTCGTGTGTTGTGACTATTGGGGGTCTGGAGACCCATGTGGATCTTTTATTAATGTGTATAGTGGATTTTGATGTTATTTTGGGCATGGATTGGCTATTTTCGTGTCGTGCTATTCTGGACTGTCATGCTAAGACAGTTACATTGGCTATACCGGGTGTGCCACGGATCGAGTGGCGAGGTGTGACTGATTATGTGCCCAGTAGCATGATCTCATTCTTGAAAGCCCAACGTATGATTGGGAAGGGTTATCTTTCGTATCTAGCCTTTGTGAGGGATGTCGGTGCCGAGACTCCCAGTATTGATTCTGTCCCAGTTGTGAGGGATTTTCCCGATGTGTTTCCCTGTAGACATGCCGGGCATGCCACTAGACAGGGATATTGATTTTCGTATTGACCTGGTGCCGGGAACTCAGCCCATTTCTATTCCGCCGTATCATATGTCACCAGCGGAGTTGAAGGAATTAAAGGAGCAACTTTAGAAACTCTTTGATAAAGGGTTCATTCGGCCTATTGTGTCACCTTGGGGTGCGTCGGTTCTATTTGTTAAGAAGAAGGATGGCATTATGAGAATGTGCATTGATTATAGGTAATTGAACAAGGTAACAATTAAGAACAAGTATCCTTTGCCTCGCATTGATGATTTATTCGACCAGCTTCAAGGAGCGAGAGTGTTCTCCAAGATTGATCTCTGTTCAGGCGATCACCAGTTGAAGATCAGAGACTCAGATATTCTTAAGATAGCTTTCAGGAGCAGATATAGTCATTATGAGTTCTTGGTGATGTCTTTTGGGCTGACTAATGCTCCAGCAGCGTTTATGCATTTGATGAATAATGTGTTTCGGCCTTATCTTGACTCGTTTGTCATAGTCTTCATTGATGATATTCTGGTATATTCGCGTAGTCACGAGGAGCACACAGAGCATTTGAGAGTTGTGTTGCAGAAATTGAGGGAGGAGAAGCTTTATGCAAATTTCTCCAAGTGTGAGTTTTGGCTCAGTTCAGTGGCTTTCTTGGGGCATGTGGTGTCCAGCGAGGGTATTCAGGTTGATCCGAAGAAGATAAAGGATGTTAAAAGTTGGCCCAGGCCGTCCTCAGCCATAGAGATTCGCAACTTTCTTGGTTTGGTAGGCTATTATCGCCGGTTTGTTCAGGGATTCTCATCTATCGCATCGCCCTTGACCTAGTTGACTTAGAAGGGTGTTTTATTTTTATGGTCGGACGAGTGTGAGGAGAGCTTTTAGAAGCTCAAGACAGCTTTGACCATAACTCCAGTGTTTGTTTTTCCATCAACTTCAGGTTCATATACTATGTATTGTGATGCTTTGAGAGTTGGCATTGGTTGTGTACTGGTGCATGATGGTAGAGTTATTGCTTATGCTTCTTGTCAGTTGAAGCCCCATGAGAAGAACTACCCCGTTCATGATTTGGAGTTGGCTGCCATAGTTCACGGTTGAAGATTTGGAGGCATTACTTGTATGGCATTTCTTGTGAGGTGTGTACTGATCATTGTAGCCTCCAGCACTTGTTCAAATAGAAGGATCTCAATTTGAGGCAGCAGAGATGGTTGGAGTTGCTTAAGGATTATGATATCACTATATTGTACCATCCGGGAAAGGACAATGTGGTGGCCGATGCTTTGAGCCAAAAGACAGTGAGTATAGAGAGTTTGGCATATATTCCAGTTGGGGAGAGACCTCTGGCAGTTGATGTTCAGGCCTTGGCCAACCGGTTCGTGAGGTTGGATATTTCGGAGCCAAGTCGGGTATTGGCTTGTGTGGTTTCTCGATCTTCCTTATATGATTGCATCAGTGAGTGCCACTATGATGATCCACATTTCCTTGTCCTCAGGGACAGAGTTCAGCATGATGATGCTAGAGATATGACCATCTGTGATGATGGGGTGTTGAGGATGCATGGCCGGATTTATGTGCCCAATGTTGATGGGCTTTGGGAGTTGATCCTTGAGGAGGCCCATAGCTCGCGGTATTCCATTCATCTGGGTGCCGCGAAAATGTATCAGGATTTGAGGCAGTACTATTGGTGGAGAATAATGAAGAAAGATATTGTGGGATTTGTAGCTCGGTGTCTCGATTGTCAGTAGGTGAAATATGAGCATCAGAGACCGGGTGGCTTGCTACAGTAGATGGATATTTTCGAGTGGAAGTGGGAGAGGATCACTATGGACTTTGTTGTTGGACTTCCACGGACTTTGAGAAAGTTCGATGCTATTTGGGTGATTGTGGATCGGCTGACCAAGTTCGCACTCTTCATTCCTGTGTGTACTACCTATTCTTCAGAGCGGTTGGCAGAGATCTATATTCGGGAGATTGTTCGTTTGCATGGTGTACCAGTTTCCAGCATTTCAAATAGGGGCACTCAGTTTGCATCACAGTTTTGGAGGTCTGTGCAGCGAGAGTTGTGTACTCAGGTTGAGTTGAGCACAACTTTTCACCCTCAGATGGACAGGCAGTCCGAGTGCACTACTCAGATATTAGAGGACATATTGCGTGCTTGTGTCATTGATTTCGAAGGGTCCGCTTGTAGAGTTTGCTTATAACAATAACTACCAGTCGAGTATTCAGATGGCTCCATATGAGGCTTTGTATGGGAGGCGGTGTAGATCTCCCGTTGGTTGGTTCGAGCCCGGTGAGGCTAGTCTATTGGGGACAGACTTGGTACAGGATGCTTTGGAAAAGGTAAAGGTGATTCGGGAGAGGCTTCGTACAACGCAGTCGAGGCAAAAGAGTTATGCTGACAGGAAGGTTCGAGATGTGTCTTACATGGTTGGCGAGAAGGTTCTATTGAAGGTTTCGCCCATGAAGGGTGTTATGAGATTTGGAAAGAAAGGTAAATTGAGTCCTCAGTTCATTAGGCCTTTTGAGGTGCTTCGGAGGATTGGGGAGGTGGCTTATGAGCTTGCCTTGCCACCCATCTTGTCGAGTGTGCATCCGGTATTTCATGTTTCTAAGCTCCGAATGTATATTGGGGATTCGTCTTATGTTCTGGATTTCAGCACGGTTCAATTGGATGATGATTTGACCTACGATGTGGAGCCAGTAGCTATTTTGGGTCGTTAGGTTCGAAAGTTGAGATCAAAGGATATAGCTTCAGTGAAAGTGCAGTGGAGAGGTCGGCCCATGGAGGAGGCTACTTGGGAGACCGAGCGGGAGATGCGGAGTAGATATCCTCACCTGTTTCAGGCTTCAGGTATGTTTCTTGATTCGTTCGCGGACGAACGTTGGTTTAAGTTGGGGAGGATGTGACGACCCGGCCAGTCGTCTCATGAGTCACCGCTCTGTTTTCCCTATTTCTGCTTCTTTATGCATTGTTTATGTGTGTCATGTGGTATCGGGTTGGTCAGATCGAATCCGGAATGATTTTGGTAAGGTTTGAGACATTTAGTCTCTTTTGAGGAAGCTTGAGTTGGAAAAGTCAACCGAACGTTGACTTATGTGTTAGATGGATCGGATGTGAGTTCTGAAGGTTTGGTTAGCTTTGAGAGGTGGTTTGTGACTTAAGAGTGTGATCGGAATGGGTTTTGGAGGTCCGGAATACATTTAGGCTTGAATTGACGAAGTTGATATTTTGGCGATTTCCGGTAGGTAGGCGAGATTTTGATATAGGGGTCGGACTGGAATTCCGAGAGTTGCAGTAGTTCCGTTGTGTCATTTGGGATGTGCGTGCAAATATTCAGGTCATTCGGACGTGGTTTGGTTGGGTTTTTGATCAAAAGTGGAATTCGGAAGATTTTAGAAAGTTTGGCTTGAATTTGATGTGTTTTGGGTGATTTGATGTTTATTGAGGTATTTTGATGATTGGAACAAGTTCGAATAAGGTATTAGGATATGTTTGTGCTTTTGGTTGAGGTCCCGAGGGCCTCGAGATGATTTCGGATGGTTGAGAGGGTGTTTGAAACCTTGTTGCAGCTGCTGAACTTTGCTCTTCTGGTATTTCTGCACCTGCGGATTGGGGACCGCTGGTGCGACGCCGCACGTGCGGAAGAGGAGCCGCAGAAGCCGAAAATGCTAAGGGAGTCAGGAATCACAGAAGCAGTGAGATGGACCGCATCTATGATGTCGCAGATGTGGATGAATGATCGCAGAAGCGAAAAAAAAATCATAAGCTAAGTGATATCCGCAGAAGAGGAGAAATAACCGCAAATGCAGTACCGCAGAAGCGGGTATTGTGCCGCAGATGCGAAAATGACTGAGCAGGAGGTATAAATTGTAGCCTTCGCGAATTTTGAGCTATTTCACCATTTTTATCTCGGCTTGGGAGCATTTTGGGCGATTTGGAAGAAGGATTTCAAGGGAACTTCATTGAGGTAAGAAATTTGGACCTAAAACTCATTCCTATGCTATTATTTCACAGATTAGAATTAGAAATTATGGAAATTAAGGGTGAAAGTTGGGGAAACTAAGGCTTGGGAAGTTAGGCCTTTAATTGAGGATTTGAAGGACCATTTGGGGTTAGATTTCTGAACTTTTGATATGTATGAACTCGTGGGGAGTTAAGAAATCTATTGATGTAAGAATTATTAAATTCTGAGATGTGGGCCGGGGGGCCGGGTTTTGGTAATTTCGGGATTTGTGCCATTTATTGATTGTTTTCGCTTGGGCTTCGTTCCCTTAGTATATTTTAACATCCTCGTTCGGATTTTGGATAAATTCGATGCAAGTGGAGGTCGATTCGAGGGGCAAAGGCATCGCGAGCTAGAGATTTGACCGGTTCGAGGTGAATAATGATTGTAAATGATGTTCTGAGGGTTTGAAACCCCGGATTGCATATCGTAGTGCATTATTGAGGTGAGGCACACGCTTGATGACGAGCGTGGGGTCGTGCACTATTGGGGATTGTGACTTGGTCCGTCCTGACTTATGATTTTACTGCGTATTTGACTGAAATCTACTTGTTTTCATCATTATTTGGGCTGAATGCCATATTTGAGCCTTATGCCAACTATTTGAACCCTTCGGGGATATTTACTGGTATTTCCTTAATGTTTTGACTTTATACTTGAACTCAGTCATGTTATATTTCACTGTTTTCATACTCAGCCATGTTTACTCTATTTTAAATACTTACATTATCTGTTAAACGATATTTTTGGGCTGAGAAACATGTTTACTACTGCCCGAGTGGCTTGTGAGGATTTTTGACTAAGTAAGGTCGAAGACCTATGTTGTGAGGAAACATTTGATACTGATTATGAGGCCGAGGGCCTTAGATATGTACGCCACGAGGTGGCTTGATTGATATGAGGCCGAGGGCCTAGTGATGATGCCATGGGGTGGCTTGATATTGCGCTTGGGCTGTAAGGGGCCCCTCCAGGAGTCTATACTCCCCCAGTGAGCGCGGGTAACCATTGTGATATGAGATTGAGCCCGAGGGGCTGGTACTGTTCTATGTTGTTGCCCGAGGGGCTGGTACTGTTATGAGATATTGCCGAAAGGCGAATTTGTTGATATTGTGCCTGAGGGGTGAGCCTTTATGTGTTTACTTTTCATAATTGACTTTCAATTACCTGCTTAATTATTGAAAAAGGCTTTTCATGAAACTACATATGAGTTAGAGGCTTTTACCTATCTTTCACTAATTTTAAATGGTTTTACTGCTTCAATATAGAATGCTTTGTGCCTTACGTGATTTCTTGCTTTCAGTCTTTATTTACATTTGTTACTCACTAATTTGGAGTACTCACTTTTCTCCCTGCACCCCTGTGTGCAGATTCAGGCGTTGCTGATCCTGCCAATGCGAGTTGAGAGCTCCCGGCGGACATTTGTAGTTCACAAGATAGCTGCTTGATGTCCGCAGTCCTGTGTTTCTCCCTCTTTATCATTTCTATATCTTATCAGACATTTGTAATAGTTTGTAGACTCTTTAGACTTGTATTAGGTTTTATAGATGCTCATTACTAGTGACACCCCGATATCGGGCTGTGCTGGATTGTTCTTCCGCGTATTTATGATATTATCTGCTACTTTGAACTATTTATCATGTTTCGACTGTTTCTTAAATGATTAATTGTTAATAATTTGGGAAATGAGAAGTGTTGGCTGGCCTTGTATTCACGAGAGGCGCCATCACGACCGGGTCTGGGTTTAGGGTCATGACAGGGGGACACCCTTTGGTCTTTGTCCCCCCCCCCCCCAAAAAAAAAGTTGAGACAACAAAATACTAAATGTTAAAGCAAAAGAAACGTAGCAAGGAATGAATTGAAAAACACCATTGTTTTCAGCGCCAGGACCAGCGTTTGGCGCTGGCATGGATGCTAGAGGTGGGAGTTTTCCTATTTCGTCCGGGACAATGTTATTTCGGTCCTAAACCTCCCAAACGTGTATAAAAGGAGTTATAAACCTAATTTGGAGAAAATCTAACATACTTTGAAGGAGAATTCACGCGGGGCAACACACACCACGCTCACTTGGAGGAGGCTTCTAACTAGTTTTTCTTATCTTCTCTTCCTTTAATTTCATAGTTTCTTAGTTCTAGAGTTTTTGGTGCTACATGAACGTTGTAGTTTGAAGCTTGAATTATTCTTATTATTTTATCATTATTGATTTATTTATTCATTCTTGCGCTTAATTATTTGATTGCTTGATCACCAATTGAATACTATCTACGAACCTAGGATTGAACTTGGGAGAGGGAATTCTAGATTGCATATATGATTGAGTAGAGCAAGATCTTAACTCTGGGGGGAGCGGATTTGCGGTTAGGATAGGAATATACCTAATCACCTTGCTTGGTTACTATAAAGGATTTATTAATGCATTCTTGTTAATTCTAACTCCATAGGAATATAGGCGTTAGATTAGCTTGAATAGGTGAGTTGTACTTCGGGAGAGGGCTATGAGCAATATTAACTCTGTTAACCAATAAACCAGATAAATTAATTAGATGATTTAAGTGAAAAACTTAACAGGATTGTTAGCTAACCCATAGCTCTAGAATATTCACTCACATTGAATTCATCTCTATAATTCGCCAATTTATTTTCTTTAATCTCTTAATTTGTTACTCTAGATTAATTTTAGTTAAATATTAATACTTTAGGATTCGCTTGAATAGATTAATTATTTGGTTTAATTTAGTTGATAATTAATTACAAGTCCCTGTGGGTACGATATCTGGACTTACAATCCTATATTACTTGTCGACCACATATACTTGCGTGTGGGTTTGGAAGCATAAAGTTTTTGGCGCCGTTACCGGGGATTTAGAAATTAACTATTCTACTAGATTAGACTTTTACTATTATCTTTGCAAATTTTATTTTTTTTCTTTGTAAATATTTTTAATTTTATAACTATTTGATTGATTTTTCTCTTAATGTGTTTCTAGTTCTCTCAGCATGACATATGGGGATGAAGCATACCGAGATAAGGTTATTGATGAAGACGCATGGTTGACGGAAGATTTTTATGGCCCGTATTTTTGGGCTTGTCATGACCTGACATCTTGGAAGTCTGAATTTGAATATGGGAGTAAGGGTTGGTATTGTGATGAATATTATCGATTAATAAAATATGCACAACGACATTGTTTGCTAACAATGTTGTTAAATGATTGGTCTAAGGAGAGAGTTGATCTTGCACAAGAAATTGACAGGTTTAGCTTGGTTGTGTGGAACTTGGATGCAGATATGAGTGCAAAGGTTGATGCATGTAACGCCCAACAATTTAGTGATAAATTGTGTGAAGCTGAAAAAGATCTTCTAGACCAAATTGAGGAGCTAAAACAAGAATACTAATTGTTAGACCAAAATATTATTAATGATGCTAAGGTTGACGAAGAGTGCAAAATTGAGGATTTAAAAAATAATACAATTTTGGAGTTGGAGCGTATTGGACCTCATTCTAAACACTTTTCAACATTGTATTTGGTTGGTGACATGGGAGTGTAAAAATAGCACGGTATAGCCAGTTTTCGGACTGACCATTCAAAAATAGCCAGCGTTTATGAAGTCAATAAAAAATAGCCACTATTTTGCTGCAACAGAGACCGGTCCAGCATAATATACTGGAGTTCGGTGCACCTGTGTATGAACTCCAGCATATTATACTGGACCGATATACTTTGTTGACTCCAGTATAATATACTAGAGACTGGAGCACCGACGCTTCAAACTCCAGTATATTATACTGGATAATTATACTTGCTGGAACTCCAATATATTATGCTGGAGTTCTAGTGTACTTATGCTAGAACTCCATCATATTATGCTGGAGTTCCAGCATACTTATCCTGGAACTCCAGTATAATATGCTAGAGTTCAAGCATACTTATGCTGGAACTCCAGTATAATATACTGGCGTATTTTTGGGTTTTGAACAGTGTTTTCGCTTAGATTTATCTTTACATGAAAAGTGGCTAAATTTCGATTACTTTTGAAATTGAGCTATTTTTGAATGACCAGTTATAAATCTGGCTATTTTTGAATTTCTCCCCATGGGAATTGATCTAGTCGAGCATATGGAGGAGTCAATGGATGAAAAACAGAGTATTTATATTTTGAAATTTGCCATACCAAGGGGGCAAAACGACATTCCTCATTTAAGGACCAAGAAGTGCAAGATGCGATATCTATTGCTTGGTTCCTTTATTTTTACACCACCACCCTAGGAACGTAGTAGAAAAATTGATGCAAAATTGAGGGCGCAATTCATATCTTCAAAGTGGAAGAAAAAGTGGTGAAAGTGATGGCGTCGTGCCGCGACGTTAAATCAAACGCTTGTTGGGAGGCAACCCAATTTTATTTTTCTTTTTACTTTTCTTTTTATTGTGTTATTATTTGTAGTGTTATTTTGTATTTTGTAGGAGTACGAGCATGGAGTCAAAGCCAATAGGCATGTGCAAAAGCGAGCAGATGGTTGAAACTAAGTGTGAGGTACCCGCACAAGGGATCATACCTGGGAGAAGTCTGAATATCCCGTGAGCTGCTAATTCTTCAGCCTTTGGCCTACCAGAGAGTCTCTTTTACCCTATTGTTATTTTCAGTGTGCATTGAGGACATTGCGCAATTTTAAGTGTGGGGGTGAGGAGATTGTTTGAGTGATTTTCTGTGCTATCTTAGCTTAGTTGTAATACTCGTTCTTAGTGTAATAGTTTTTGTTAAAAAAATAAACAAAATGAAAATAAATCAGAAAATTGAAACTTTTCCTGATGATGGATTTTGTGGACAACTTTCTTGAGGGATTAAGGTCCAATAAAAAAAAATTCAAAAATATTTTCTTTTCTTTTCTAGTTAGTTTTAGTTAGACAATAATCACCCTTGATTTTTCTTTGTGCATCGGTTCTTTTCTAGGGGATGTAGCTTGAACCGGATAATTTTTCTATTTTTAGGAATAGATTTTTTTTGAGTAGTAAAAGAGGGAATTCTAGATTGCATATAAAATTGAGTAGAGCAAGATCTTAACTCTAGAGGGGGAGGGGGCGGATTTGCGGTTAGGATTGAAATATACCTACTCGCCTTGCTTGGTTACTATATAGGAATTATTAATGTGTTCTTGTTAATTCTAATTTCATAGGAATATAGGCGTTAGATTAACTGGTATAGGCGAGTTGTACTTCGGGAGAAGACTACGAGCAATATTAACCCTGTCAACCAATAAACCAGATAAATTAATTAGACAATTTAGGTGAAAAACTCAATGAGATTGTTAGCTAACCCATAGCTCTAGAATATTCACTCACATTGAATTCGTCTCTATAATTCGTCAACTTGTTTTCTTTAATCTCTTAATTTGTTACTTTAGATTAATTTTAGTTAAATATTCATACGTTAGGATTCTCTTGAATAGATTAATTATTTGGTTTAATTTAGTTGATAGTTAATCACAAGTCCATGTGGGTACGATATCTGGACCTACAATCCTATATTACTTGTCGACCACGTATACTTGCGTGTGCGTTTGGGACCATCAATATTTGTTTATATGTGACAACACTTAGGAAAAAATATATCTAGTTAAATAATTAACACTCAACATGTGTGCCAAATAAGTGTGTAGCTTGCATCTATAATTAGAATATCAGATACGCATTTGCAACTTGATTAATTGACTAGGATCGATACAAACTTAATTAATTAAATTAGTTGTTCCCTACATAAGCATGGCATTTTTATAAGATAATTGTATATCTTATTACATGTGTACTATAATGTTTAGTTACACTTTCAGGTCACTCCATCTGTAAATTACTTACTTTATTCACTTCACTTTAAATCAATACATGCTTGGCATAGATACGTGATAATTAACCCCTTTCTATAGATAACACCAAATATGATTAGCTTATCTATAATTCGCACAATTAATTACCTTCTTGCGAGATCCTCTTCAAGTTCGAAATATTTTGCACCTTGTACATCCAGTAGGTTCATGTCAATATAATCTATTATGCTTGTCTATATTTATTAACCGGTTATCTGTTAGCTATGCATTTGTTAAAAGATTCTTTGTTATTCTTTTCAAGACCATTTTAAACAATCATTCTTTTACATATTCTTTTTCAAAATTGTCAATCCCAAGTCAACTCTCATAGGATTAATTACATATTTGGTCTACTTTCTTTTGGGTATTTAATAACATATTTTATCTCAAGTTTTTATGCTTTATTGTGAATAGATATCACTTTTTACTCATCAAAATAATTCTTTCACTTTATTTATCATACATTAAACTACTCAAAAGTAATTCTTTTCTCACTCTTTGGTCAAATATTCTGGAGTAAGTTTCTTTTCTTTACGTTCAGTCTTTCACTCAAAATAGTTTACTTTTGTACATCACTTGGATTCTTTCAAGTGTATTTCTTTAATTAAAATTCATTTTAATCAATTTACAAATACTCCACTCATTACGACATCCTCTTTACATTCTATTAAATCATTAAAAATATAATTTTTATATATTTTGGTCACACTCTTTGTATGTAATCTACCACATAGATGTTCGTATTTTTTTTCATGTGACACTCATAATTACTCTTCTTTCAAACTACTTTCACATTTCCAATAAGTATTAAATCAATTATTCTTCTGAACCTTCCCTCATCTATTTGATCGAGTCCATCAGAACCACATTTTGTAGATCTTGAGGGATGTCTAACATCTTCTCCTTGAAATAATTTGAACCCTCACCTAGAATCTCAATGGTTTTTGCAGACCATAATCAAATGTACATTACATAATGTAGTATAGGTGTCCTAGTATACCTTAAATACTAGGTAGTGACTCTAAACTCCAATTAACCTTGTAAAGAAGTTGTACATTATTTTGACTTGTGCAAAATAGGGTGCAACGCCCTTAAGATATCTCAAGATCCTTTTGGCGGCCTTCAAGTGCAACTCCTTAGGATTGGACTGGAACACACAACCTCACACTGTACACAATGTGTGACCTGCTTGCAGTTAGGTAGAGTAAAGACCAATCATATCTTTGTATTTCTTTTCATCAACGGAGGAACCAGGTTCATCCATATCCAACCTAGTTGCTGTAGCAATTAGAGTCCATTGTCCATATCAAATCTTTTAAATAGCTCCTTATTGTACTTCTATTGATATATTATGGTTCTTTTAGCAATTTGCTTAACTTGAATCCTAAGAAAGAAAGAAATTCCTCCATCATACTAATTTCAAATCCACCGCTCATTAGCTTGGTAAACTCGTTGTATAAGTCTTAGTTTGTGGCTCCAAAGTTGATGGCGTCAACATATACTTGAACAATTAAGAGGTTCTTGCCACTCTTCAACAAGAATAGAGTATTGTCAATTTTACTGCATAAGAACTAGTTCTCTAGGAGAAATTTTGACAACCTTTCATACCATGTCCTGGAAACCTAGCCACTCTTCAACAAGAATAGAGTATTGTCAATTTTACTGCATAAGAACCAGTTCTCTAGGAGAAATTTTGACAACCTTTCATACCATGTCCTGGAAACCTACTTTAAACTATACAATGCTTTGTCCAATTTGTATTTATGATCTTGGAAGTCATGCTTCTCAAATTCTAAGGTTGATGCACAAACACTTCCTCCTTCAAATACCTATTTAGAAAGGCACTCTTCACATCCATTTGAAACAATTTGAAACTCATGTAGGATGCAAAAGCAATGACCATTCGAATTGCCTCCATTCTTGCAACTGGAGCAAACGTATCATCATAATCGATACCTTCTTCTTGAGTGTATCCTTGCACAACCAATCTTGCTTCTTTCTTTTTCTGGTAATATTTTCTTTATCATCTAGTTTATTCCTAAACACCCATCTCGTTCTAACGATCTCTATCTTTGGTCTAGGAACCAAGTGCCATACTCTACTTCTTTCGAACTGATTGAGTTCCTCTTGCATAGCCACTATTCAATCTGCATCTTCTAGTGTTTCTTTAATGTTCTTAGGCTCAAGCATAGATATTTAGGTTGTGAAAGCAATCATATTTTTGAACTTTGATCTTGTCACCATCCTAGACCCAACTGGAATTAGAACATTAGTGAGTGGATGAGAACTTTGATGCTTCCAGGACATTGCTTGAAAACTTTAACTTCCATTGTTTTCTTCATGTTCGGTCATAGAACCAGGTGCATTAGCTTATGTATGATTTTCTTGTTATGTTCTCCCTGTATTTTGTACATTTTTCTTAGGCTCTAAAGGACATGATTCTTGTGTCTGCTCTGCAACTGCCTCTAGAAGTCCTTGGTTTGCTTGTTCTTCATTGTTATCAACAAGTCCAAATTCTCCATCATCAGCTGTCTGTGTACCTTTCTCAGCTAAATGGTTAGTTTCATAAAAAATCACATGTATACTTTCTTCAACACACATAATTCTTTTATTATATACCTTATAAGCTTTACTATGTGGAGAATAACTCGGAAAGACACCCTCATCACTTTTAGTATCAAACTTCCCTAGAGCTTCTTTACCATTATTATGCATAAAATACTTGCTACCAAAGGCTCTTAGGTGAGTTATATTGGGTTTTCTTCCTTTAAGTAATCTATAAGGATTCTTATC
Source organism: Nicotiana tabacum (assembly GCF_000715075.1). Taxonomy (NCBI): domain Eukaryota; kingdom Viridiplantae; phylum Streptophyta; class Magnoliopsida; order Solanales; family Solanaceae; genus Nicotiana; species Nicotiana tabacum. Next base: position 17,009,727 of record NC_134085.1, read on the forward strand.
AATTATTGGCATGTTCATGCATATTTTGATAATGTAATATGTAGTGTTCACAACTTCAGCCCAAAAGGTTTTAGGAAGTCTATTAGCAATTAACAGGGTTTTTGCCATATCTTTTGAAGTTCTATTTTTTCTTTCCATAATACCATTTTGTTGTGGAGTCCTAGGTGCAGAGACTTTATGATCGATGCAATTACTTACACAAAACTCAATAAAAATTGGCATTTCCAAATTCAGTTCCAATTTCAGATCTAATGCTAGCTACATGACTATCCAATTTTTTATTTTATTTTTGTAATTTATTCACAAAGATCACAAACATATAAATATGTTTTATCTTTAGTTGCCAAAAATATGGTCCAAGTAAATCTAGAGTAGTCATCAATAATTACAAACACATTCTTCTTTCCTCCTCTACTGTGAACCACCATGGGTCCACATAGGTCCATGTGAAACAGTTATAGAGGTCGAGAGGTACTTATCACTTTCTTTGATTTGAAGAATTATCTGGCCTATTTACTTTTGGCACAAGCATCATAGATTTTATCTTCCCTGAATTTTAACTTTGGGAAGCCAAGCACTAGGTCCTTGGAAATTAATTTGTTTCGCATAAAAGAACTAGCATGCCCTAGTTTTTAGTGCTATAGAAAAGAGTCGGTGTCAAGTGCACTAAGACATGCTAGTTCATTTTCAGGTGAAGACATAATATCAACTTTATAAATATTTTTGTTCTTATTTCCTTTGAGAATCAGGTTTCTAGTGTTTCATTCGTGACCATACAGTTTTTAGAAGTGAAAGAACTCAGTTCTCTTTGTCACACATCTGGGACACACTTAAACAATTGTGCTTCAAACATTTCACACAATACATATTTTCAATAGTATGAGAGTGATACTTACCAACTTTATTGTAACGACCCGGCTGGCCATTTTGAATATTTTAGCCTCGTTCCCCTATTTATTTCCTTCTTTATGTTATATTGTGGTTATGTGACTTGTCAGGGCGATTGGTTTGGTTTCGGGTGAGTTTTAGAATGAATTAGGACACTTAGTTCCAAAGTTGGAAGTTTAAGTTGAAAAGGTTAATCAGAGTTTGACTTTTGTGTAGATGACTTCATAATAAAGTTTTGCTGGTTTCAATAGCTTCGTATGATGATTTTGGACTCAGGCGTATGTCCAAATATTGATTGGGAGGTCCGTAGGTCATTTTGGCTTGAATTGGCGATAGTTGGAAAGTTGAAGGTTTGGAAGATTAAGAAGTTTGACTGAGAGTTGAATTTATTGATACCGGGTCCAGATTTCGGTTCTAAAAGTTGAAATAGGTACGTTGCGTCATTTTGTGACTTGTGTGCACAATTTTAGGTCATTTGGAGTTGGTTTGGTATGTTTCGGTATTAGTTTTAGAAGTTAGAAGTTTATAAGTTCATTAGGCTTGAATCGATGTGTGATTCATAGTTTTGGTGTTGTTTGATGTAATTTGAGGCTTCAAGCAAGTTCATATCATATTTTAGGACTTGTTGATATATTTGGATGGGGTCCCGGGGGACCCGAGTGTGTTTCAGATTGAGTTCGGACCAATTGTTCATGAATTGAGATTGCTGGTTTTCTGTGTTCAGGTTTCCTTCACTACGTTTGCGAAGGTTCATCCGCGATCACGTAGAGTCCTTGTTGGAAGATGCTAATTTTCTCTACGTGATCGCATAAACGAGGACGCATTCGTTGAAGGTTGGAATGTTATGCTCTAAGAATGCGATTATAGAATCGTGATCGCATAGTAGGAAAGAGAGGTTGTGGGAAGGCACGCTGTTTGCAATAAATTTATGCAGAGAAAAATAAAAGTGCAATAAAAAATAACTATAAAAAAAGGATTTTATTTCAAGTTACAAATCTATTTATCCCTTGATTCTTCCCTCTGATTTATTCTACATGATTCGAGGGCCTTAGCAGCGCGTATTTCTCGAATATAAGACTTTTAGCAAGACATATTTGACATTTTTTTATCTCTTAATGAATATTCCAAGAATTTTATGGAATTTTGGAGATCTCATATTTGATTTCTTTGTGCATATTCTGAGAGTTTATGGAATTGTTGAAATCGTCTTTGAAGGACATATGTAGTCTTATTTAAGGCATGAATTAAGGTTTAGATGGAGTAGCCACCAAGTAACCCTAATAGACTCCTAATATTTCAAGAGTTATCTTGAATTTAGAATTTATCTTGATATATTAAAATTTTAGTGTCTACAAATGCCCCCTACTTCAAGGTTTGTCGAGGTATAGACTTGCTGAAACTTGAAGAAAAGACTTGAAGTACCCGACCATCACAACATATAATCTTGACACTTAAAGTTTTTGATTTGTATGAGGAAGATATGAAGGGCAAAACTGGTCCCACTAGGCGTGCCAATTTGTTTGCAACAAATTTATGTAGAGAAAATTAAATTGCAATCACAACCAACGATAGAGAAAAAAGAATTTTATTGATAAATATTACATGTTACAACTCTGTTTATCCCTTGATTCTTTCCTCCGATTTATTCTACGTGATCCGAGGGCCTTACCGGCGTATTTCTCGAACGTAGGACTTTTAGCAAGACATATTTGACATATCTTTGATCTCTTAATGAATATTCCAAGAATTTCATGGAATTTTGGAGATCTCATATTTGATTTCTTTGTGCATATTCCGAGAGTTTATGAAATTGTTGAGATCATCTTTGAAGGACATATATAGCCTTATTTGTAGGCATAAATTAAGATTTGGATAGAGTAGTCACCAAGTAACCCTAATAGACTCCTAATATTTCAAGAGTTGTCTTGAATTTAGGATTTATCTTGATATGTTAAAATTTCAGTGTCTACACACGTGCGGTTCATTGCGTTCGCGTAGCCTTGATTGCGATCGCGTAGGCTGGAGGTCACTGGTCATCGCATTCGCGACTAGATTCTCGCGATCGCGTATGAAGATTTTGTAAGCTGGAGTAATTTGTTCTCCACGATAGCATTTGTTTTTTTACGATCGTATAAGGTAATAACAAGGTAGCAGATATTTAATTTCCAAATCGAGGGTTTTGTTCTATTTTTCATCTTTTAAGTTAGAGACCTCAGTTTTGGGCGATTTTGGAAGAGATTTTCCAGGAGTTGATTGGGGTAAGTGATTTTGACTCAAATTTGATTATTATGCATGAATCCATCATTATTTTTACGTTAATTAGTGTTTTGATTTGAAAAAATGGAAAAAATTGTGAAAACTTCATATGCTATATTTTAATGATTTGAAGGTTGATTTGAGGACGGAATTGAATAATTTTAGTATAGTTGAACTCGTTACTAAATGGGTGTTCGGATTTTGTAAGTTTGATCGGGTACCGAGACATGGGCCCGAGGTTAAATTTTTAAGTTTCTTTAAAGATTGCAACTTTATTATCCGGAATAATTTCCTATGGTTTGTATTTTGTGGTATAAAGTTATTTTGGCTAGATTCGAGTCGTTCGGAGTCGAATATTCGCGGAAAAAGGCTTACTAGTGGATTTTTTTAAAATCAAAGTCCTCTAGGAACTATGCCTAGGGTTAATTTTCATAAATATAATATAAGTACAACAATGGAGAGGGATATGAACCTGACCTCCAATATTACAATGGGTGTACACTTTATAACCCAAACTTGGTAATCAAGTGAACCTAGGGAACTGCGATGAGTTAGACCTATAAAGAGCATCCAGTTGTCTACCCTAAACTGATAGACAAATGGATATACAAAAACAAAGTGAAGTAAACCTAGTTCATCTATACAAAATTGCACAATTGATCCTATTTCTACTTGAGAGATGGGTTGGAAGATCTTCTTCCATATACAACAGATTCTACTTCTGAAATTAAAGTAGATGTTCCCTATGATGTGTGACAAAAAACCTATGGTAATAGAGGGAAATGTCTTCAATCTTGCTTTGACATTGATGTCCAAGAAAGCAAGGTTGAAGATAGATATCAAAAAGGCCCATGAGATTGGGCTGACTAGTTGTTGCTGCCTGATGTTGCTGACAGAAGAGAATGAACGCTGTCTTGCTTCTTCTATTCTGAACTTTAAACATGCAGCCTGGGATGAGAGCTTCTGAATGCTGCACTGTCTGCTGGAGTTTATGGCTTGCTGTTGCTGAGTGATAAAGGTGGTCAAAAGCAAGGGAACAAGGTCTGATTCCCTAGTCTGTACCTGCTGCTGACTTGCTTTGTGGTTATGTTGGAGATGGGTCTGCTGCATAGGAGATGAGGAACATGGAGTTGACTGCTTATGATACTTCAGCTGGCATGATGTACCTGCTGCAAATTGATGTAGGCATGCTTGCTGCTGATGACCTGCCTATGTTTTGGCCTGCTGTAAGTGAATCAGATGCATGAGGACTGAAGGGAGGGAAGTTGACTACTTGTGAGATGTCAGCTGCAGTGTTGTGGTTGCTGCATGTAGCCAATGGTTGGGTGACTGCCATATGTGTGCAAGTAGAGCATGATAGACTATGGTAAATTGATGCCTTTTCAGTGGAATGAGCATTTGGAATGCTAATACCACACACTGAAAAAGCAGCAATTTACTTAGCCTATTCAAAGTACCTGCAAAACTGAGCAAACATGTTAGTGAAAAAGGAGCATTATATCTCCATAGTGTGGGAATGGTGCTTTGTTTCCAGGTTCTTGTGGGTTCTCGAAACAGAGGTTGTGTGGTAATTGGAGTTTGGTATGAGTGGAGAGGGGTTGCATATGACTGGGGCATTTTGGATTGTTTCTGGACAATTACTTTCAGGTTCTTGTGTGTACTGAAGTAAGTTGTCTGATTGTTGCTATGGGAATAAGGGTGTTTTGATGGATGAATTCTATAACTGCTCCAAGTTAGGATGCTGCAGTGCTGAGCTTTGGTGCTAGCAAGAAGAGGTCTGTTGGACCTCAGAAGGAAACTGTAACAAGGAACTACAGCAAGGCCTTCAGTTTCTGCTTCTGCAATTGCAGCCTTTTCCTTGGCTGTGGTGGGCTTTGTTGTGAGTGTCTGAGAGTTGACACTATTGCATGGAGGATCTGGATCTCTTAATTGATATGTTTGGAGGAGAATTAACATCATAGATGTTAATACCACTCCTTCAGAATATATCATGTAAGGCCTCGGAAAATTTCGCTAAGTAATTTAGGATTTCGTGGTTCCAGGTAGGCTAATTATAATATTTTATGTGCTATTAACATGATGTGCATCAACTGGATTTTGTAAATAAGTGTACAAGTCTTATGTTAAGTAATTTTGGGTCCAAGGAAAGGCCAATCTTCAGAGAAATATGCTGAATATTTTTCCCAGCCGATAAATACAACAAAAACAGAGCAATTTGAATATATATATATATATATATATATATATATATATATATATATATATATATATATATATATATATATATATAAAAGGTTTTATGTGATGAACAACCTATCAAATGAAAGTTCTTTGAGTCTAGTTTCCAACGCTTCAAACCGTTCGTCATTTGGACATTCCTACACAAAGTTATGATCAAATTACGAAAGGCTGGAAAAATGCGATCATGTGTTAGTTCTGTGATCGCAAAACCATTATGTGGTCCGCATAATTGATCTGCGGTCACAAACTGGACCAGTGTAGCCCAGATTTAGGCACCAGTTCCGCGATGCATTTTGCGACCCACATTCGTGTTTTGTGGTCCATTATGAGACCGCAGACCCGATTTCGGAGGCTTATTTTTCCTATTTTATAACCCGACCTCATTTTAATATATTGGCTTTGGGGGCTTCATTTGGGATCATTTTCTACTGATTTTAGAGAGAGTTTAGAGTATATATATAGAGAAAGAAGGAGCTTAACTTCATAATTACCCATCTCTTGCTCAAGTCTTCAAGAATCAAAGAACCCAATCACATGTTCTTCATCTAGGAGGTAAGGTTCTATACATTAGACTTTAATTTTGAGTTTGGGGTATAAGATGGGTTATTGAGGTATGATTCTTGGGTGTAATAGTATTATGTATACATGCATGTACAAATTAGATTTGTGGGAAGATTGTTGAACACGAATAAGTAAAGATTAGGTTGGATAATGAAGAAAATCTTGTAAAAGAGCCTTGAAATCAAGATGCACAACTACTATTAGATAAAATGCTCAAATGAGCCGAAACCATGAATATCTTCCTAATTTGTGTTCAATTTTGTTATGTCTCGAAGTAGATTGGGATTGCTGGAATTTCCGGAACGTTGTAGTAACTTAAGGAAAAGCTCTTTGAGGTATGTATGGCTAAAACCCCCTCTTCTTAGAAATTGAACTCCCATGGTGTACTCGCATATGTTGTAAATCCGAAATTTGATTTATGTAGTATTTGTTACTTTAAAGAATTTGGTATTGCAAGAATATATGTGAAAGGTGTGTCTCAATGTGTTCAATATGATATTCTTGGTAAATTGGGGATATGTGAAGAATGTGAACTATATGCTAAATTGCCTAGATTTCAAGTCAAGTTTAAATTGTGATTATTATGCCGAATCATGAGAATTCATCTCTATCCTTACAACTTGAATTGCTCTTGTATGTGCCCATTATTTTAAATTGCAAGTTTTATGTTGAAAGTGAAAGTGATGTGGAATGTGAGTTATGAAATGTGGTCTAATGCCAAGTATGATGTGATAATTATGGCCCTAAGTGCCTATGAATTGATATATGTGAAATAAAGATTGAAATGAGATGATTAATGAGAAAGGAACAACGCCTTGGTAAGGCGACCTAGCCGATTGGGCCGTGATCGGACGTCATGCTACACACATGGCGGTATTGTGCTGATATTGAAATCGGAAAGTGAGAATGACATTGTGATTGTGGTAACGTCTTGGTAAGACGACTTAGCCGATAGGGCCGTGATCGGACACCATGCTTCACACATGGTGGTAATGTGTTGATATTGAACCCGGAAAATGACAATGAAATAGTGATTGAGGTATATGTCTCAAATGAGGCAGCTTAGCCGATCGGGCCGTGATCGGACTCCGCGCAATAAAGCGGTGGTATTGTGAATGATTATGAAAAGTTTTGAAATGCCCCGACTCAAAGCTATAGAAACTTCGTGAAAGCTGTGTGATTCCTTTTATTTGATGATGTGGTGATTTTTTGAAGCTTTTGTTGAGTCTTTATGATTTCTTTGTTCTTATATGATAGTTCTTTCTATTGAGATGGTGTTTATTATACATACTAGTGCTATTAGACGGCACTAACGTCCCTTTTACCGAGGTCGCTATATCTTTGAATGGATATAAGTGGTTCCATAGCAGGCAGTGTTGGTCGTAGCTAGTGGCGCATCATCTTTTCAGCTAACTTGGTGAGCCCCACTTCATTTCGGGGTCCTGTATCATCTGTTCATCATGTACTTGTATATTGAGGTATAGCCGGAGCCTTGTTGCCGGCATTTTCATATTTCTCTTTAGTTGCATTTAGAGGCTCCGTAGACAGGTTGTGGGTGGTGTCGGGTATTGGGATTGAATTAGAAATATTGATATTTGGCAAAGATGTTTGTTTTTTTCTCATATCTATAAGACTTGTAATATTTAAAAAAATTTATGAACGAAGTTGTAATGAAAATGAATTGGAAGTTGTTAATGATATATTTTCAGAATTTGATTAATGGCGCTCATCTCCTCTTTATTCATGAATTAGTTTGGGTAGAATGAAACCTAGTAGGCTTGCTCAGTCGGGTTTACTCGGTTGAGCGCCGGTCGTGCCCTTTGGTTTTTGGGGCGTGACAAACTTGGTATAAGATCCTGAGGTTTTAAAGTGTCCTAGGATGTCTCGGAGCCGTTTCTAATAGAGTTTTTCTTATCGGTGTGTAGTTGACCACATCTATAAGTTGGAGGCTATTTGAACATTTAGGAATTTCACCCTTCTTTGATACTCCAGATCGTGCAGTAGAGCTCAAGATAGGGAGCTAATTTCCATTCTATGTCTTAATCTCAAGGTAAGTAATTCATGATTTTGGAAGCAGTAAGTAGGGAATGACCCCACCATTGAATTTGAGGGAGATTGCCCAAGAGTTTGTTAGAAGAATGTATTGAGCCATGGAGGGATTGGTAGAACTTATTGCTAAGGGGTGTAACCTTGTTCCTATTAATGTCTCTGCACCACCAGATCATGTAGTATATCACTATGTTACCTACGTACGTTAGGGATGTGGAGTTGAGGGGTATCGATTAAGCTGTTGCCCTATCAACCTAAAGTCATTGAGTGAGTCAAATTAAAATTTCTACTCATTGTATATGTACATCCACATTGAAGAATTCTCATAAACATGGTCTTAACAAGGTGTTAAATAACAAAACATTGCATGTATCAACTTTTTGAACGAGGCGCATTATTCGTGAATTCACTCTATTACAAATTCTCTTATTTACATTCTTGTGGAATTAAGTTCTATAATTGTGTCCTTGAATGGAGTTATGATTCTAGGATTAATACGTCCCACTTGCTTTTCCTTAATTCTTAACAAGGGGCCATACCTAATGAATTTCTTACAAAATATTTTATTTAAATGAACAATATCTGCCCACTTGTGCCTATGCATGCACCGTCGTAAAGTTTACCTATGTGGTGTCAAGTTCCATGTAAAGCATCCCAGTGTTGCGATCCTTCTCGAGTCACATTTTTCTCACTGGTGTATAAGGCTTCTATGGTTTGAACAGTCACTCTACTCTCTTGCGAGTATCATCATGAAACCTTCTCACTGTCTAGTAACATAAGAGCATACCTTAGCACCCATCATATGAGTGCATGTCAATCGAAATGGTCACCATGTTCATAAAGTCTCTCAGAAAAAAATTGAGATCCTCGCATCCCCGTCATAGGAAGAACTTGTGTCGCCATCTTAGTATAACTTTCGTGTCCACTTGGGACATACCGCAGTAAGTAGCTCACTTTCTTCCTAGTTTTGTGGTTGCCCGTGACATGGTCGTGTATTGCAGTTAGGAGTTATTATAGCATAAGCATGTCCAGCTCTTAACAAATGTTTATTTTCTCTTTACACCTATACAACATGTGTTAATTGTGTTCCTTAGTTAGTGAATTCATTGTGCTAGTTTCCCAACACTTGTTTGATAACCATGAGAGAACATATACTTCTATGTGTCATTGTAACACTTCCCTTCTTATAAGGACCCTTACTAGGCTCTCCGTCAAGACCAAGCGCACCTTTGGGGGTTATCATAGCACAACGTCTGTTTTTCATGATTTTCTTTCTTTCATTAGCATTTGGGTATTTCTTAAGTCAAAATCCATGGAGAATTCATTATTAACATCTGCAAACCTTCCATGATTATTTTATACTATCTCATTGGGTTCCGTTGTCCTTACACACTCGACTTCTAGAATCATTAACTATGTCATTGTCATATGTGGGGAGTTTTGCTATCCTTGGCATTCCACCTCCCTGGGTGGATAGAAGTTCTAGTTGTCTTTCTCCTTGGAGCATCATGTTAACCATTAGAACCCCTCTAACTAATACATGATTTCATCCCAATATTAAGATGTCCTAGCTACGTGGTTTCACTCGTGAAAGGTTGAGATTAGATGCTTTCAGATTTTTGCACATATTTGGAAGACAAGTTATCGTATGTTTAGTTCTCTCATTTAGGGTCAATTATCGGGAAGGGTTAAGCTATTTGAAATATGATAATCTCATAAGTGTTCAATTCCTTTTCATCCTCATGGGTTCGTGGCATAGATTCCCTGTGTCAGTTAACGTTAAGAGTGTAATTCAACTTTATGTATTTTGAAACCCATATCGCATTCAAGGTGCCAGAGCATTCTAATTCTTGATAAATGGATTTTCCCTACACTCCAAGAGATGTCTAGGTCACGTACTTGAATATTCCTCCTTAATGATTCCTATTTCCAATGTACTAGTTACCTATACGCCTCATTTGTCTAATAATTGATGTCGTTACAATGATTAACCGTGTCAGTATTGTTAGTAGTAATCTTCGTCTTTATTAGCATGTAACCTCATGAAATACTCTGCTCAACACATTAATGGATTCCTGAATAATTCTAGCCCGATTTTGAACTCCGTTGCTCCTCATTGTATTAATCTATTAGGTATTGAAGGTTCAAACATGTCAAAGAGGGAGCATCCCCATGTGATCACATATATCCGATAGGTAATTTTAAGGTCAGTTTATGATAGAACATCTTAGAGTAACTGTTAAAGGTCATCAAGGGTTTAGTGTGAGTGTTCACCTAGAGATTTAGAGTTTTGGAGGGTGAACAGTTTATTCTCAACATTTTCCCTTGAAGATATTATGTGAGTTGATAATGAAGGTTGCATAAGTGTATTCCACATTAGGCCGCACTAGGAGTATGAAGTTTCCCCATAGTTGTTCGCCATATATTTTGTGTATTCACATGTCTATGTCTAAGAAGGTAGTTGGAGATCCTTTATGTATCATTCCAATGGAAATTATTGATGGTGAAGTTAATGGATAGTTAGCTTATGCGAGGTATCTAGCTATCATCCTTGTTAGATGATTTTGGAGGCTGGGATTGTTTCCGTAAATGTGTTATGGAAAAGCTTGTAAGTCGAGGAGGCTACCTTGAAGGCCGAAAGTATCGTGGAAAGAAAATATTTTCGCTTGATTGTATAACAATTGGTTTTGATTTGAAAGGTACCTTATAGGTGTTGTGATTTAAAAATGTGCAGTCCATGTTCAGGTATCATTATGATAATGTAGCGCTTGTAATGCAGAGATTAGTGTTATGGATATATACCTTGTGGTGCTTTGTTGAATTGTGGATGAGTTGTTAGGATGGTCTTGGTGGTTCTCTGGCAGGTGGATAGGCCTAGTTACAAAGGAGACTCTATGGAAATTTCTGAAAAAATTGGGAGTTAGTCAAAATTTAGGGAATTGAAGTAGGTGAGAAAAAAGGGATATATTGCGTTAAGCTTTTAGGGCGGAATCTTCTTCTCATTCGAGGACGAATGATCCTGGGGGGGGGGAGGAATGTAAGGCCCCGGAAAATTTCGCTAAGTAATCTAGGATTCGTGGTGCCACGTAGGCTAATTATAATATTTTATGTGCTATTAACATGATGGGCATCAATTGAATTTGGTAAATAAGTGTACAAGTCTTATGGTAAGTAATTTGGGGTCCAAGGAAAGGCCTAAGCCTAAGTCAAATTGGAAAATTTCATAATAGGCTAAGATTCCAAATGAGCTCGCACAAGTCCCTACATATATCGCATAATAGGCTAATGTTTTATGTGATGAACAACCTATCAAATCAAAGATCTTCGAGTCTAGTATCCAACTCTTCAAACCGTTCTTCATTTGGACATTCCTACATAAAGTTATGATCAAATTACCAAAGGCGGAAAAAATGCGATCCTGTGTCAGTTCAGCGATCACAAAAACCATCATGCGGTCTGCATAATTGATCTGCGATCGCAAATCTGGTCGCAAACTGGACCAGTGTAGCCTAGTTTTGGGCACCAGTTCTGCGATGCATTTTGCGACCCACATTCCTATTTTGCGATCCATTATGCGATCGTAGACCCGATTTTGGAGGCTTATTTTTTCTATTTTATAACTCGACCCCATTTTAATATACAGGCTTTGGGGGCTTCATTTAGGATCATTTTTCTACTGATTTTAGGGAGAGTTGAGAGCATATAGAGAGAGAAAGAAGGAGCCTAGCTTTATAATCACTTATCTCTTGCTCAAGTCTTCAAGAATCAAAGAACCCAATCACATGTTCTTCATCTAGGATGTAAGGTTCTATACATTAGACTTTAATTTCGAGTTTGGGGTATAAGATGGGTTATTGAGGTATGATTCTTGGGTGTAATAGTATTATGTATACATGCATGTACAAATTAGGTTTGTGGGAAGATTGTTGAACTCGAATAAGTAAAGATTAGGTTGGGTAATGAAGGAAATCTTGTAAAAGAGCCTTGAAATAAAGATGCACAACAAGTATTAGATAAAATGCTCAAATGAGCCGAAACCATGAATATCTTCTTAATTTGTGTTCAATTTTGTTATGTCTCGAAGTAGATTGGGATTGCTAGAATTTTCGGAACGTTGTAGTAACTTAAGAAAAAGCTCTTTGAGGTATGTATGGCTAAAATCCCCTCTTCTTAGAAATTGAGCTCCCATGGTGTCCCCGCATATGTTGTAAGTCCGAAATTTGATTTATGTAGTATTTGTTATTTCAAAGGATTTGGTGTTGCAAGAATATATGTGAAAAGTGTGTCTTAATGTGTTCAATTTGCTATTCTTGGTAAATTGGGGATATGTGAAGAATGTAAACTATATTCTAAATTGCCTAGATTTCAAGTCAAGTTTAAATTGTGATTATTATGCCGAATCATGAGAATTCCTCTCTATGCTTACAATTTGAATTGCTTTTGTATGTGCCATTATCTTAAATTGCAAGTTTTATGTTGAAAGTGAAAGTGATGTGGAATGTGAGTTATGAACTGTGGCCTAATGCCTAGTATGATGTGGTAATATTGGCCCTAAGTGCCTATGAATTGATATATGTGAAATAAAGATTGAAATGAGATGATTAATGAGAAAGGAACAACTCCTTGGTAAGGCGGCCTAGCCGATTGGGCCGTGATCGGATGCCATGCTACACACATGGCGGTATTTTGCTGATATTGAAATCAGAAAGTGAGAATGAATTGTGATTGAGGTAATGTCTTGGTAAGACGACTTAGCCGATCGGGTCGTGATCGGACGCCATTCTACATACATAGTGGTAATGTGTTGATATTGAACCCGGAAAGTGACAATGAAATAGTGATTGAGGTATATGTCTCAAATGAGGCAGCTTAGCCGATCGGGCCGTGATCGGACTCCGTGCAATAAAGTGGTGGTATTGTGAATAATGATGAAAAGTTTTGAAATGCCCAACCCAAAGCTATAGAAACTCCGTGAAATCTGTATAATTCCTTTTATTTGATGATGTGGTGATTGTTTGAAGCTTTTGTTGAGTTTTTATGATTTCTTTGTTCTTATATGATAGTTCTTTCTATTGAGATGGCGTTTAGTTATATATACTAGTGCTGTTCGACGGCACTAACGTCCCTTTTGTCGGGGGCGCTACATATTTGAATGGATGTAGGTGGTTCCATAACAGACATTATTGGTCACAGCTAGTGGTGCATCCTCTTTTTAGCTTACTTGGTGAGCCCCGCTTCATTTCGGGGTCCTGTATCATCTGTTCATCATGTACTTGTATATTGAGGTATAGCCGGAGCCTTGTTGCCGGTATTTTCATATTTCTCTTCAGTAGTATTTAGAGGATCCGTAGATAGGTTCTGGGTGGTGTCGGGTGTTGGAATTAAATTAGAAATATTGATATTTGGCAAAGATGTTTTTTTCCCTCATAACTATAAGACTTGTAATATTTAAAAAAATTATGAACAAAGTTGCTAATGAAAATGAATTGGAAGTTGTTAATGATATATTTTCAGAATTTGATTAATGGAGCTCATCTCCTCTTTATTCATGAATTAGTTTGGGTAGAATGAAACCTAGCAGGCTTGCTCAGTCGGGTTTACTCGGTTGAGCGTCGTTCGCGCCATTCAATTTTTGGGGCGTGACATATGTATTGATTTGGGAATGAGATTGAGGTAATACCTGGAAAAAACAAAATTAGAGAAAAGGTTGGCATTTCTGCCATGCTTTTTTGATATGTTTTTTTCATGTTGTTTATTGATATTTGCATTCAATTTCTTTTGTAGACTGATGCAATTGGAGGGATGTGTATGATTTGGAGGTTGGTATTTGGGGATATAGTGTTGGATCTGTTGGGTTTTGGCTAGAAATGAAGGTGAATGGATGTGAAGTTGGCTATTATTGTTGTTTTGAAGGATCTGGGAATTGTTTTATGGTGATGGTGTATTGTAAGGGGGGGGGGTATGTACTAATGATTGGTATAAAGGTGATTGGCATGTGTAATGGCTTGTTATGGTTATTGTGTAGAGAGACTATCATGTGTTGGTATTGGTTCTTGATTTGGACTATTGCTCTGTGTGTGTTATGTACTGCCTCAACCCATTGGCTTGCCCTCAGAAGATTGAACAGCAATGCTGTTAATACCATACTCTGGGGTAAGCTAATGGGTTGTGTAGTCCTACAGCAATGGTACCTGCAAAAAAATAAACAAAGGTTAGCATGGGCAGGGGTCGCCCTCAACTATTGCCCTATGATCATCATTTGGACTGATAACTATGCCTCCTTCCTTGTAGTAGATTCAACCATAACCATGAGATGTAGAAGATGAGCCAGTAGTCTGTGAAGATACCAGCAGTCTGGTTGTTTTCTTGTGCCTGAAAGCTGGGGTACCCAAGTGATCCTGAACAATTTGGCCTCTGATGTGAGATGGGAGTGAAGACGCAGTGGTGAAATTTGTTAATGTACAGAGGTCATGGCTGAGCTTTGAGAGAGAATCAGCAGGACAATTTTCTTCTCTATATACATGAGAAACTTTGAAGTCCACAAAGTGAGAGCAAAGAAGCCTAAGTTGGGAAATCTTCACATTCAATGCCTAGGGTGAATCATTATCCTCTGTCAACCATCTGACCAGAAGAGTTGAGTCTGCTTCTAGATGGATTTTGGGGATTCCATTGACCAAACACCACTGAACTCCTATTCTAGCTACTTTAGTTTCAACATAATTGTTAGTACCCTGCCCTAAAGGAATAGTCATTGCATGAATGAATTGACCATGGTGATCTCTGATGATGACATCACCTCCAATCTTTCCAGGATTAGTCATTGCACTCCCATTAGTGTTGATTTTAACAAAGCTATTATCAGATTTGTTCCATGTGACTTGGTTTGAGGTGGTGTGATGCTGGAGGTTTTTAATGAATACATAGAGTTCTCCCTAGTTGAAAGGCTATTGGAGATTAGGAAAATTGGCTTTTAGGAGTGGATTGATGTTAGAGTTAATAAAGTAGAAGACTCTAGCCAGGGAGGTGGATTTTGCCCCATACTTGGCACTACATATGTTCTTCCACAAGTTCTAACAAATAATGATGGGGACAGTATCTAAGATGAGCTTTTGCACAGAGTTATGAGCCTTCAACATCCACCATTTCATAAGAAGCAGTCTCAGAGACATGTTCTCAATTTGAATGCCTACATGGCCTCCATATTTCTTCCATATGATTCTTGCAAAGTTCCCATATCTGAAAAGGTGATCAACTATTTCCAGGGAAAGCATAGAGCAGCATACACACCTGGTAACTGTTGGACTGCTGAACATCTGCACTCTATCATCAGTTGGAAGTTTGTTTCTAAGTTCTCTCCACAAGCAAAAAGACCACTTGAAAGGAATCTTCCTATGCCAAGTGTTGGTGAAGTTGGGTGGTTTTTTTTATTTCTGATGAAATCCCATGTAGAAGCACATGCCAACTTACCCTTGACAGTAGGTGTTCAAATAGGTTTATCAAGAAAGTCAGGATTGAAATAGATGGTTGTCTGCATTATCTTTGAAATTTTGTGAGTTGGGAAAATTTCATTGAGCTTTTCAAGATCTTAGTGGCCTTCATGCCAGAAGTAGGACAGTGGTGTGTTGCCAGGTCTGCCCCCCTTTATTATGCTATATGCCACTGGCCCAGAGCCAAGCCAATTATCCCACCAAAAGCTACATTTCCCATTATGAAGCCTCTAGTGAATTACTCTTTCTGCTTCTTTCTTATTGAACATCAATCTTTTCCATGCTTGTGATTGTCTTGAGTCCCATTTCTTAGACATGGGATTTGATTGTTGACAGTACTTTGCCTTCAGGAATGAACTCCAAAGAGAATTTTTTGTTCTGAAGTGCCACCATTGCTTGAGTTCCATGGCTTTAGAGGAGTCATGAATAGTTCTGAAACCTACACGACCTTCATTGAGAGGGAAAGATAGCTTAGACCATGATGCCCAGTGATACTTGTGTTTGTCCTTATCCATTCCCCAAAAGAAGTTAGCTGTCAACCTTTCAATTTGCTTCATGATAGTCTTTGGTTGGGATACTACTGAGAGGAGATGAATTGGTAGTAATTGAAGAACGTACTTGATTAGGGTTGCCCTACGACCATATGATAACATCTTGCCATGCCACCCTTTGATTCTTCCTATCACTTTAGAGATGAGTCCACTGAAGTGCATTATCATGATCCACCAGTATACATGGGGCAGCCCAAGTATATGAGAGGTGAGTCTTTTCTAGTAAAACCTGTCTCTGTATGAATTCTTCTGACATCACTTATCAATGTAGAGAGGGCAGTCATAAAATGACTCTTGTGCCTATTGATGAGTCGACCAGATGTGTTCTCATAGTTGTTCAGAATCCACACGATTTTTCTAAGGGATGTTCTTCTGCCATAAGTGAAGATAATGATATCATCTCCAAAACTTAAATGGTTGATTTGATGACCTCTCTTCTCCATGTAAAGTCCACGAAACAACTGATCATGGTTTAGAATGTTGAGCATTCTTGACAAAAATTCAGCTCCTATGATGAATAGGAGAGAAGCTAATGGATCACCCTGTTTGAGACCTCTTGTAGATTGAAAATATCCACATCTGGTGCCATTAACAATGACTGAGTACCAGTTGTTGGACATTATTCTCCAAATCATGTCAATGATCATTACATAGAATCCCATCCTCCTGAGCATAATGCATGTGAAACTCCAGGATACTCTGTCATAGGCCTTGGCCATATCAAGCTTGATGACCACATTTGACCCCACATTTGGCTTCTTGATTCCATACACAATTTCTTGTGCAAGAATAATGTTTTTAGAGATGTTCCTGCCCTCTACAAAACCAGATTGGTTTGCAAAAATTATCTTTGGCAGTATGGGGCCTAGCCTTGAGCAAATACCCTTGGAAATAATCTTGTTGATGAAGTTGCTAAGACTAATTGGCCTAAATTCTGTGAGACTGTTAGGGAATTCCACTTTAGGCAGGAGAACAAGGCATGTATTGGTCATGTATCTAGGCATTGGATTGCCTCTAAAGAATGCCAGAACAATATTCAGTAAGTCTTCCTTGATCACTTCCCAACAGGCTTAATAGAACTTCACATTCATGCCATCAGGTCTTGCTGCACTAGTAGGATTCATGGAGAAAACAATTTCCTTGAGCTCTGTCATAGATGGATCCTTGATGAGTGTGGCATTGTCATCACTATATATCATGGTTGGAATAATAGACAACAGGCCTTCTTAATAACTGAACCAGGGTCTGTGAAGAGGTTTTGGAAGTAGTCACAGGCAGCCTTCCCAATATTTTCATCACCTTGGAAGCATTCACCTTCCTTATTCTTGATTTTGTGGATGTACAATTTCCTTCTTCTTCCTCTGATTAAGCTGTGGAAGTATCTAGAATTAACATTCCCTTCTTTGAACCATTGGAGTTGTGTTTTTTGTTTTAGAACATCCTGCTCAACCTTCAAATGTCTAACATATTGAGCCTTAAGCTCATTGAGAGTTGCTCTGTCAGTATCATTATTTTTTTGGGCCCATATTATCTCTACATCCTTCACCTTTTGTTCAAATTCTTTGGCTTTTTGGAAGATGTCCCCATATTGTTGTCTAGACCAAAGACTTGGAGCATGACTTAGAGCTTTCATTTTCTGGTGAAATACCCATATAGCATTACCTCTAACATCTTTGTTCCAGATTTCTGAAACCAGGGGTAGAAAGCTTTTGTTATCCCAACAATTGAGGAACTTGAAGTACTGTAAGGCCCCAGAAAATTTTGCTAAGTAATTTAGGATTTTGGGGTGCCAGGTAGGCTAATTATAATATTTTATGTGCTATAAATATGATCTAAATGAATTGGATACAATAAATAAGTCTAAGTCAAATTGAAAATTTCATAATAGGCTAAAATTCTAAATGAGTTCGCACAAGTCCACGCTTTGAACGAGCATATCTAAATATATATATAAGGTTTTATATGATGAAAAACCTATCAAATTAAAGATCTTCGAGTCTAGTTTCTAACGCTTCAAACCATTTGTCATTTGGACATTCCTACACCAAGTTATGGTCAAATTACGAAAGGCTGAATTTGCGACCAATTTTGCGATTGCAAAATGACTATGCGGACTGCATATGCGTCACATAATGAAGCAGAGTCGGTAAAAACATTATGCTATCACATATTGATTATGCTGTAGCATAATCGAATATGCTGTCAATTATGCTAACACATAATGATTATGCTGTCAATTATGCTAACACATAATGATTATGCTATAAGAATGCTACCCACATTTCGATTATGCTATATCATAATTGCACCACCTAATCTAGAGAGAGGTGAGAGCATTTTAGAGAGAGAAAGAGGGAACCTAGCCTCCTAATCATCAATCTTGTACAAACTCTCAAGAATCAAGCATGCTAATCTCTAGTTCACTATCTTCTGGGTAAGTCCTACTTATAATATTTCATATATGAGATTATGAGTTCAAACGTATATTGTGGGGGTTAGAAATAGGCCATGCATGTGACACTAAGCTATAGTATGTGGGATTAATGAACTATTTTGGGTAGTTCTTGATGAAATTGGTTGAGGGAAGAAGGAATTTCCATTATAGAATCTTGTAGTCTATTTCATATGATTAAGTGTTTGATGAAATTCCCAAGAGAGTTACACCATGGGAAATCTTTCTAAATTATTAATTGATTTTCGCTTTCTCCTTATAGATTATTACTGCTAGAGATGTTGATGCATTGTATTAACTTAGGAAAAGCTCAACCATGTATGTTGGCTAAACTTTATCTCTCAAAATGGAATTCCGTAAAGTTTTCTGTAAGTTTAAATATAATCGGTTCAAAATTTCTAATTCCCACCCTCCCGGTCATCCCAGATGAACTCATAAAGCTTGATTATTCCGAATGATCCTTATATCAAAATATAGACGTTTAGTGTATTGATTCATTATTAAAATGGTGTGACTCTGAGTCGTAATTTAAATGGACACTAGCATACCCATTTGGGTGAGGAAAACTCGATGAATTTATTACTCCTAGATGCCCATATTTGTACTGAATGCCTTGATTGAGTGTGTTTAGCTGATGATAGACTATAAAGATACTTGGAAATTAATTAAAAGAACTGGGGGATATGGAGTGTGGGTAATATATATATATACTCACACACATACACATATGATTGTGCCTAAGGAGAATATACATATATGAAATGGATTACGAGACGAGCCTCGACTCAACTATTTAAGATAACTTCAAAAATGTGGAATCTGCCTAAAAGCTCTTTGAGGTATGTATGGCTGATTCCACTCTTCTTAGAATCAAATCATTGGTGTTTGAATACTTGGTATGAGTCCCTTACTTGATCATATGGAATTGATTACTTAATGTGATATGTTGAAAGGTTTTTGTTCCCTAATTGTTTTATAGGGTTACCGTCACCATGCTACTTGAAAATGTGAATTATGATCCTACATGCTCCTTCTATTATGTGTGCAATTCATTAGGTGTTGGTTCCCGTCAATATGGAATATGATGTTATTGAATGAATAAAAAGGGGAAAAGACTCCAAATGTAACATGAGTCCAAGTGCCAATAATTATGAAATAAATGATGGAAATGAAATGTGAACTGAGGAATTAACTGAATTGGTTATGTTTGTGTTTATGGTTTCAATTGCTAGTGAACATGAGATATATGATTTCTGAAATACGATATACATTGGTAATTGGTGATGATCCTTGAAATTAAAAGAAGTGAAAGTATGGAATGTGAAACACGACCATCGTGCCATGAATAGAGAAACTTGTGAAAGGCCAAATAGCCAAGGAAATATTGCTATTGTGAGAGGCTGGAAATATTAATAAGGATTTGTACAACGTGAAAGATTCTGAGATGATTGCATTCCTATATGTGTATATGTGTTACCTTTGTATGCAAATCCATATAATATAAATACATATATAATGATTTTTTTGGGAGATCGATAGTCACCGAGGAAGGGTAGGTTGAAATAACCTAACCCCGAAACTACACGTGCTGGTATAGGGTGCATTGTTGAATATTGGGATGAGATTATTGGTAAATATGCATACGTCGAACCACACGACACTGTGGTAAAACAGCTTAGTCGATCGGGCCGAAATCGGACGCCATGTCGCACACATGGTGGCAATTCGTGTTGGAAATTGTGATTGTTGTTACACCTTTAAATAAGGTAGCTTAGCCGATCGGGGCGAGATCAAAATCCATACCAAAAGTACGGTGGCATTGTGAACAGTTATATCAGGACTTTTGGTATTATTGGTACTAAAGATATCCCTAAACTTAAATATGCAATACTTTCGCAAATTCGAAAGGAGTTAATAATATGTTTCAATTGCAAATTTGGATATAATCGATTGTAAGTTGTTGTTTCTGTGCCTTTCCTTTCCTTGCATAGTTATTCTATTTTGAAAGATGATTTTTAGCTTTACATACTAGTACTATTCGACAGTACTAACATCCCTTTTGCCAGGGACGCTGCATCTTTAATGGATGCAGGTGTTTCCACAGTAGGCGGCAATGATCAAAGATAGCGGTATGTTCCTCCCAGCTAACTTGGTGATTCCCACTTCATTTCGGGGTCCTGTGTCATTTGGTTATTGTGTATTATTCATATGAGGTATAGCCGGAGCCTTGTTGTCGGCATTTCCATATTACTCTTCAATTGTATTTAGAGGCTTCACAGACAAGTTGCGGGTGGTGTCGAGTATTGGAATTAAACTTGAATTATTGGTATTTGGCAAATATGTTTTTCATCATATCTACAAAGATTGTAATATTCTGGATATTATGGTTGAAACTGCTAATGAAAACAAAAATCGAAAGTTAATGAAATATTTAGACAGTATGGTTGATAGAATTTATCTCCTATCTATTCATAAATTGGTTTAGGTAGAATAAAACCTAACAAGCTTGCTCAGTCGGGTTCACTCGGTTGAGCGCCAGTCGCGCTCCTTGGTTTTGGGGCGTTACAAACTTAGTATTAGAGCCTAAGTTTTTAAAGTGTCCTAGGAGGTCTCGGAGCCGTGTCTAGTAGAGTCCTTCTTATCGGTGTGTTGTCGACCATATCTATAATTAGGAGGCTACTTGGACATTTAGGAATTTCACCCTTCTTTGATACTCCAGATCGTGCGGTAGCACTCAAGATAGGGAGCTAATTTCCTCGCTATGTCTTATCTCAAGATGTGTAATTCATGACTTTGAAACATAAGGAAGGAATGACCCCACCATTAAATCTGAGGTAGATTGCCCAAGAGTTTTTAAGAGAATGTATCGAGCCATGGAGGGATTGGTAGAACTTGTTGTTAAGGGGAGTACCCTTGTTCCTATTGATATCACTGCACCACCAGATCATGTAAAATATCAGTATGTTACCAACGTACGTTAGGGATATGGAGTCGAGGGGCATCGATTAAGCTATTGCCCTACTAACCTAAAGTCACCAAGTGAGTCACTTCTTAGTACCACCAACCTCATATGCCTTAACAGCTATCATATGAGTGCATGTCAATCGAAATGGCCACTGTGTGCATAAGGTCTCTCTGAAAACTGAGATCCTCACATCCCTGTCATAGAAAGATCTTGTGTCGCCATCTCACTATAACCTCCATGTTCGCTTGGGACATCCTGTAGTAAGTAGCTCACTTTGTTCCTAGTATTGTGGTTGTTTGTGACATAGTCATGTACCTTAGTTGGGAATTAATATAGCAGAAGCATGACAAACGCATGACAAATATTTATTCTCTCTTTACACCTCCACAACATGTGTTAATGGTGTTCCTCTGTTAATGAATTTATTGAGATAGTTTCCCAACACTTATTCAATAAATAGGAGAGAACGTGTCCTCCTATGTGTCACTATAACACTTCCTCTCTCATAAGTACCCTTACTAGACTCC
The DNA here is from genome assembly GCF_000715075.1 of Nicotiana tabacum. Lineage (NCBI taxonomy): Eukaryota > Viridiplantae > Streptophyta > Magnoliopsida > Solanales > Solanaceae > Nicotiana > Nicotiana tabacum. The sequence goes on from NC_134085.1 coordinate 17,031,704, forward strand.
CCGTTAAGACTAAATGCACCTTTGGGGGTTATCATAGCATAACACCAACTTCTTATACTTTCCTATCTTTCATTAGCATCGGGATACTTCTCAAGTCAACATCCATGGAGAACTCATTATGAACAGCTGCAACCTTCCATAATTATTCTACATTGCCTCATTGGGTTCTAATGCCTTTGCACACTCGACTTCTAGAATCATTGACCAGGTCATTGTCATGTGCGGGGAGTTTTGCTATCTTTGGCATTCCACCTCCCTGGGTGGATACGAGTTTTATTTTTCTTTCTCCTCGGAGCATCATGTTAACCATTAGAACCCCTTTAACTAATACATAATTTTATCCCCATATTAAGATGTCCTAGCTATATGGTTTCACTCGTAAAAGGTTGAGATTAGATGCTTCCAAGTTTTTGCACATACCATAGGCATACTGACTGAGAAGACAAGTTATCGTATCTTTTGTTACCTCTGTGCTTCATTTGTCTGATAATTGATATCGTCACAATGATTAATGATGTCAGCATTGTTAGTAGTAATCTTCGTGTCTCTTAGCATATAACCTCATGAAATACTCTGCTCAGCACCTTAATGGATTCCTAAGTAATTCCAGCCCAATCTTGAACTCCGTTATTCCTTATTGAATTGAATCTATTAGGTATTGAAGGTCTAAACATGTCAAATGGGAAGCATCACAGCGTGGTCACATATATTCGATAGGAAATTTTATGGTCAAATTATGATAGCACATCTTAGAGTAATCGTTGAAGGTCATCAATGGTTTAGTGTGGGTGTTCGCGTAGAGATTTAGAATTTAGGAGGGCGAACAGGTTATTCTCAATATTTTCCCCTGAAGAGGTAATGTGAATTGATAATGAAGGGTACATAAGTGCATTTCACATTATGCCGCACTAGGAGTATGATGTTTCCCCATAGTTGTCCCCATGTATTTTGTGTTTTCATACACCTATGTCTAAGAAGATAGTTGGAGATCCTTTGTTTATCATCTCGGTGGAAATTATTGAAGGTAAAGTTAATGGATAGTTAGTTTATGCGCGGTATCTAGCTATCATCCTTGTTAGATAAGTTTTGGGGTTGGGATTGTTTCCGTGAATGTGTTATGGATAAGCCTGTAAGTCGAGGAAGCCACCTTGAAGGTTGAAAGTGTCGTGGAAAGAAAATATTTTCGCTTCATTGTATAACAATTAGTTTTGATTTGAAAGGTACCTTATAGATGTTATGATTTAAGATGTGCGATCCATGTTCAGGTATCATTATGATAATGTAGTGCTTGTAATGCTGAGATTATTGTTATGGATATATACATTGTGGTGCTTTGTCGAGTTATGGATGAGTTGTGAGGATGGTTTTGGTGGTTCTCTGGCAGATGGATAGGCCTAGTTACAAAACTTGAGATAATTTATGGTGTCCCAAGTCACCGGTTTAAATCCCGAATCGAGGAAAAGATTGATTTTGTATTACAGTTCGCGAACATAAAATTCGGGTAAGGAATTCTGTTAACTCGGGAGAAGGTGTTAGGCATTCCCGGATTCCGTGGTTCTAGCACGGTCGCTCAACTGTTATAATTGGCCTATTATCTGATTTTAATACATGTTTTAGCCTATAGTTTCATTTTAACTTCACCGCTTTTATTTAATTATTTTTTTAGGAAGATTTCAACGTCATTTAAAATACGTCTTGAACCACGTCACATAAATGCACGCATGGTCATATACATATTTTATCTAACATTGTTGAGATTCGGATTTGGGTCACATAAATGCGCACCCGAGTTTAGGAAGGTAAATTATTAAAATGACGCGCCTAAAGCAACTACACATTTGCAACTTCGCGAGGGCCATGGAAAATTCTACTAAATGGCTCGCCTCAATTTTTAAGGATTAAAATTGTACTTAAGCGAAGGCCATGCATTTTGAGGTTTTGTTCAGCATGGCACACCTCGATTTATTCTAACCCCAAAAGGTTTCTAAAACAACTTATGAGGGCCATAAAATGTTCATTTGGCTAATATGGCGCACCTCCAATCTAAAAAAATAAATTAATTAACTGAAGACTAAAAAGGGTAATTGCCCTAAAATGAAGTCCAAACTAATTCAGCCAGAACCAATGACCATTACTAGGCAACATCCAATCCACTTCAAAACCTGGGCCTGAAATGAGGCCCAATAGTATGTCGACATTTTAAAGCCAACGAATTTCTGATTGCATAATGGCTTAAACAGAGCCCAAGGAAATCCAGCCGTGAAGCCATCCCATTGTAGCGACGTTGGGATCCAGGATCGAACCCCTTTGACGGCGCAAACATACGTTAAATTTGGAATTAAAGCTGATTCTTAATCAAATTTTCTTTAAACTAAATAAAACAGATAAGAAGTGAATTGTAGTTGATTCATAGATTATATATGATTTGACACTATACCACCACAGCCTCAAATAACAATCTTAATAACTGAAAATCCAAACAAAACCTGTATGACCAATGATTCAAGAGAGTATTGCCCAAATCGACTAACTGAAGAACCATACATAATCATTCGTGCCTTGCACACATGCTAACAATGAATTGACTAAAGCTCAAGATAAAAAGAAGAATTCAGAGTTTAACTAAACAGACTAGTATCCCAAATATTCATAATAGTTCCAGACCAAATACCATAATAGAATGTTCAATTACACAACACCAACGTCTACCCATTAATTCAACTAGACAAATTGTTATCCAAGTTTTCATGGTAATCCCCATTTTAAACACAATGGTAAAAACTCACTCACTAAAACCAGAATTTAATCAATCGTGACAACAACATTAGGTTTTAAAAGAAAATCCAAACAACACAATTGAATCAACAAAGTGAAATAATGCTATGCTTTAAACTTCTGCCTTTCATTTCATTCCTCAAGTCAAGCTTCAAACAAGTGAGGTTCAGGAGCATGTACCTGAATATGGCAACAACAGAACCAGAAACTCAGTTTTTGAGATTGAAAAGAAATAAACAGCAGTAACAGACCAACAGTGAGAAGCGTCAACATGAATCACTCAAACCCAGCAATGGAATAGTAAATCAACCAGCAGAAACTCAAACCAAAACTTTCAAAAACCCAGAGTTCAGTCCATTTCAACCCAAGTGTGAGATATCGTCATTCTCAGTAGTTTTAGCTAAGTAATGAAGATCAGAAAAAACCAAAGACTAGGCAGATTTTGGCAGTTTTCAACAAGGAATTGCAGGAAATTTAGAAATACTTTCAGAAGTTCTGCTGTTTTTATTTTTTTGGATTTTTTAATCTCCAAAATCTGACTTGAATACCAAGTCATGGTGCCTTTATAGGCAAGGCATTAGGTGTCATGACCCAAACTGAAGGGTCATGACTAGCACCAGACCACACTTGCCGAGCACCAACGTACATTTCATCTAACCTTCATTATTATCTTTTAAGGCTAAAGAGATCAATATAAATGGTAGACCTAGATCATGGACAACCAACAATAAAATATGACGGCATGAACATACATAGCAGGGGATGACCAGACAATCAAGAAACTACATATAAGGTATGAGCTACCACGCTACTATGAAAGACTATACAACAAAAACTAGCCGACAAGGAATACCAAACTATACATGAGCCGACACCTGTCTATGAGCCTCTAAAAGAACATAAGTGTTGCAACATAGCCGGAACAGGTCCCCGACATACCCATAATGTCTATAACAAAAATTGCATACCAAGACCAAGGCAAGTCCGGAGAAGGGATCTCGCCAATCACCGCTGAACTGGACAGTCTACTGTGGTGGGGGAGTTGCACCTGCCTGTCTATCAGGACCTGCAGCACGACATGCAGCGTCCACAAATAAAAGGACGTCAGTACGAATAAAGTACTGAGTATGTAAGGCAAGGAACCATAAATACGATCAATAATGTAAGCAAGGATAGAGAATATACAACCTGTAACATCTTAGTACCTCTGAGGGCTACTTACATGAAATGCATGATACATATGTATAAATACATAAACCTTTAAAGCATTCGCCTCTATGGGCATCATCATCATCATATCGTACCCGGCCATAATAGGCTCGGTAGAATCGTACCCGGCCACGTGGAGCTCGGTAAAACCCAACTGATCAGTGGTTGCACAATAGGTGCCGTACCCGGCCAACTATAGCGTGCTCGGTAGAGTAAAATAGATACATATATATAATGCATGCTCGACTCATGGAATCACATTCTAAACCTTTCGGAGTGATGTAAGGTCGGTATCCTCTGTACACATTATTAGGACTAAGTCTTCACTATGAACCTTATAAGATTCAGGAAGTATGAACAACATTGATAACATAAGAATAAGAGAAGCAACATTAACATCAATCGTTCCATAAGAGGGAAAACAATGTAAGTACTGCTAGCTTCTAAGAGTAGAGTATCTTGGAAGATCGTTCATTACATTATGTGCAATCTGAGTCGTGCAAAAGAAGGAAAGGGATAGCCTCACATACCTTGTATATACTGCCCCAATCTCAAGCTATGCAATTGTCAAAACTCCTTAATCTACAATAATAGAAACGATACTATCGTTATCATTTAAGCGTCATAACTATTATGTATTGACCACAACCTATTTTACGATGAAACGGACAGCACCTCCCCTATATATATGACCTCACACCATTCAAAAAAATCACCAAACAGCCCAAACAACATCAATAATAAACATATTGAGCCTCCCAAAATAGTCCACACACAGCCTAATCACTCCATACATACGACGACCACCGTAGTCGTGTCAAACAATCTGGAAATGTTACGAATAACTATCAGCCCATAACCCTACATATATATGATGTTTCTCCACACCCTTCCTCCTCCAAAACTCCACAAGATAGTAGTAAAATACGCAGCCCAACAACAACGCAAAACAGTCCACAAAACAATAACATTACTTCCAAGCCTTTCGATATATATTTCACAAGTTCTAGCTTCAATGGCTTAGCTGCAACTTGGATAATCTTAAATACATATAGAGTAAGAGGTTCCTTACCTTTATACAGAAAGAACAACTCCAATTTGACCTTAAATTTCCATGAAATATCCCTCCAATGCTGCCACAACAACAAAAAAGCGAAACTAGCGATCAATTAGTGTTTTTCGGCACTAGAATCACTTTAGAAGGCTTAAAATCACCTAGGATTGATATTAAGAACATGAGGGAGTATTTACAGAACATAAACCCTTTAAAACAACCTCCCACACGGGCTGGAACGACACAAAAATGAGCAACAACAAGAAGAACAAGAGACTTACTAGCGCCACGGAATTCCCGACACTTGATTTGTGTTGTTTGCCCTTTTTTTGAGTCTTGAATCTTGATATAACCTTGAGAGGATTTTCCTAGGGTTATAAGGTCTGAAAATAGTTAAAATAAATGACTTAAAACGGGTTGGAGTCATCCTATATAGGCCCAAATATCTTAAACCGGCTTAGTTGGCCCCATAGAGAGGTGCTTGGCGCAGTCTCGCGAAAATGCGAATATCTCTCTACTCCGAGATCGTATCGATGAACGGTTTAATGAGTTGGAAACTAGACTCCTAGATCTTTAATTTGGTTGGTAGATCACCCAGTAATTCCTTGTAAAATATGAGAAAATATTAGAAACATTTGACCCAATGTTTAAGTAAAATTATGAACCTAAGTTGCGACAACTTTTGTCGACTTTTGTTTCATAACTCGTTTGACTTCAAGACTTATGATACGGATATTATATGATTAAAATACCTTAATAAATGACCTCTTGATTGTATTAAGCACCGCTAGATTACCTGAAAATACGAGTTACAACATCCTTGATTCGTTTAACTTCTAATACTGGTTAATCACCCTTATACACTCTTGTATCACTTAAGACCAATAGGATTGACTTCTTATCATCTAAAAGATAATTCCTTCTTGGATTTATGTTAACTAATATATGGCATGAACTAACACATGTGGATATGGGTTGTAACACCCTCCCCCCCTTAGGAACATTCGTCCTCGAATGTAAGGGTTTATGGGGAGTTTAAATCATCGTGGATTCCAATGGAAATTTTCGATCAATTTTCCCCTATAAAATGGTCACTAGCAAAACTTGCAAGTAATTAAGCCCAACATATAGCTTCACAAGGCTACACAAAGCATTATGCGTATTTACATTATCTACATATCACCATTTTGTATTAAGGAGGAGTATTCTCAAATTATTGCTTACCTCATAGAGCCGTTTCACCTTCCAATGTATCCTGTCTTCCACCAGCATCCTTGTTATCTTCATTCTGGAATAAGTAAGGGTATTTAGACTTCATCTCCTCTTCTGCTTCCCATGTCATTTCTTCCATATTTTTGTTCCTCCATAATACTTTGACGGAAGCTACATCTTTTGTTCTCAGCTTGCGGACTTGCCGATCTAATATCGCCACTGGCACTTCTTCATATGATAGGTCCTCTATAACTTGTACATCTTTGATAGGGACGACTCGAGAAGGGTCTCCAATACATTTTCTCAACATAAATACATGGAATACCGGGTGGACAAATTCCAATTCGGATGGCAATTCTAACTCATAAGCAACCTGTCCAATCCGTCGAAGAATTTTATACGGCCCGATATACCTTGGACTCAGCTTACCTTTCTTCCCAAAACGCATAATACCCTTCATTGGTGAGATCCTCAGGAAAACCCAATCACCAACCTCAAACTCTAGATCACGACGTCGGACATCAGAATAAGATTTTTCCTGCTTTGTGCCGTCCTCAATCGCTCCTGTATCACTTTCACCTTCTCAATAGCTTGGTAAATCAAATCTGGCCCATATAATTCTGTTTCACCGACTTTGAACCATCCAACTGGTGATCTACATCTCCTCCCGTATATTGCCTCGTATGGGGCCATTTTAATACTGGAATGGTAGCTATTGTTATAGGCGAATTCTATGAGTGGAAGATGATCATCCCAATTCCCCTTAAAATCTAGAACACATGCTCGTAGCATATCTTCCAGTGTCTGAATGGTACGTTCAGCCTGTCCGTCAGTCTGCGGATGAAATGCAGTGCTGAGATTTACTTGTGTGCCTAAACCCTTCTGGAAAGACCTCCAAAAGTTAGCCGTAAATTGAGCTCCTCGGTCTGATATAATAGATATGGGCACACCATGAAGCCTAACAATCTCCTTGATATACAACTTTGCATAATCTTCAGCCGTGTAAGTTGTCTTCACTGGCAGAAAATGGGCACATTTTGTAAGTCGATCAATTATCACCCAGATGGAGTCAAACTTATGATAAGAGCGAAGTAATCCAATAATGAAGTCCATATTAATCACCTCCCACTTCCAGGTCGGAATCTCTATATTTTGAAGCAATCCACCAGGTTTCTGATGTTCTATCTTTACTTGTTGACAATTGGGACACTGGGCTACAAATTCTGCAATAGACTTCTTCATATTATCCCACCAATATTGCTCATTGACATCATGATACATCTTTGTCGAGCCGGGATGGATGGAATATCGGGATTGATGAATCTCATTCATAATCTTCTCTCGCAACCCTGCCACATTAGGCACACACAATCGGCTCTGGTATCTCAGTGCCACTTCTTTTCCGATCCCAAAAGCCATACTTTTACACTGTTGAATGCTTTCTCTTAATCGTACTAAGATAGGATCTTCATATTGTCGTGCTTTTACCTCTGCTACCAAAGATGGTTCTGATGTATTCTGTACAGTAACACCTCCATCATCAGAGTCTAACAATCTGATTCTCATATTGGCTAGCTGATGAAGCTCTTTAATCAACCCCCATCTACCTGCCTCAATATGTACTAAGCTTCCCATTGATTTACGGCTGAGAGCGTCTGCCACAACATTGGCTTTACCGGGATGATACAATATCTCGACGTCGTAGTCTTTCAATAATTCAAGCCACCTACGCTGCCTCAAATTCAACTCTTTCTGCTTGAAGATGTATTGTAAACTCTTGTGATCTGTGTAGATGTCAACATGGACGCCGTATAAGTAGTGCCGCCATATCTTCAAAGCATATATTACTGCAGCCAATTCCAAATCATGGGTTGGATAATTCTTTTCATGCTTCTTCAATTGTCTTGATGCATAAGCAATCACATTCCCATGCTGCATCAATACGCACCCCAAACCTATACCTGAGGCATCACAATATACCACATAACCTTTTGTTCCTTCAGGAAGAGTGAGCACTGGTGCAGATGTCAATCGATTCTTCAACTCCTGAAAACTACGTTCACAAGTGTCAGACCACTGGAATTTGGTAGCTTTTTGTGTTAACTTAGTCAATGGTGATGATATAGAGGAAAATCCTTCCACAAACCGCCTATAATATCCTGCTAGCCCTAGGAATCTGCGGACTTCTGATGGTGTTGTAGGTCTCGGCCAATTCATTACTGCATCGATCTTCTGAGTGTCGACACTAATACCCTCATCAGATATCACATGGCCAAGGAATGCTACTGAGTTCAGCCAGAATTCACATTTGGAGAGCTTAGCATATAACTTACGATCCTGAAGCGTCTGTAATACTATCCTCAAGTGGCCCGCATGTTCCACCTCCGAACGAGAATACACTAGAATGTCATCAATGAATACAATCACGAACACATCAAGATAGGGCCTGAATATAGTATTCATGAGATCCATAAAAGCTGCTGGGGCATTTGTTAGCCCGAACGACATCACCAAGAACTCAAAGTGCCCATATCTTGTCCGGAAGGCCGTCTTTGGAATTTCCTTCTCCATAACCCTCACCTGATGATACCCTGAACGTAAATCAATCTTAGAGAAATACTTGGCACCCTGGAGTTGGTCAAACAGGTCATCAATTCTTGGAAGTGGATACTTGTTCTTTATAGTAGACTTATTCAACTGTCGATAGTCGATACACATCCGTAACGACCCGTCTTTCTTCCGCACGAATAGGACTGGTGCACCCCAAGGTGAAGTGCTAGGCCTAATAAAGCCCTTATCCAGCAAGTCCTTCAACTGCACCTTCAACTCTCGCAACTCTGCCGGGGCCATTCTGTATGGAGGAATAGAGATCGGTTGAGTGTCAGGTAACACATCAATGCTAAACTCAATCTCCCTTTCAGGAGGAAGGCCTGGGAGTTCATCTGGGAAAACATCTGGGAATTCGTTGACCACAGGGATTGATTGTAAAGTAGGCGGTTTCGCCTCCACATCCCTAACGCGAACGAGATGATAAATGTAACCTTTTGAGATCATTTTCCTTGCCTTAAGATAGGAAATAAACCTACCTTTCGGTGTAGCAATGTTCCCTTTCCATTCAATGACGGGTTCACCCGGAAATTGGAACCTAACCATCTTCGTACGACAGTCAACATTTGCATAGCATGAGGCCAACCAGTCCATTCCCATTATCACATCAAAATCAACCATTTCTAACTCAAATAAATTTGCCGAGGTTTGACGACTACAAATCATCACAGTGCAACCTCTATATACCCTTCTAGCAATCACAGAATCTCCTATCGGAGTAGATACCGCGAGGGGTTTACTTATCAATTCAGGTTCAATGCCAAACTTATTAGCCGCAAAGGGTGTAACATATGATAATGTAGATCCCGGATCAATCAGCGCATATACATCATAAGAAAACACAGATATAATACTGTAACAACATCTGGAGACGACTCGAGATCCTGTCGACCTACTAGAGCATAGGTTCGATTTTGAGCACCACTCGAACTCGGCACTGCACCTCTACCCCTACCACGACCTGTCGACTGCTGAAAACCCCGTGCTGGAGGTCGAACTGATGAGGAAGAACTAGACACAGATCCAGTCGGCTGAGCCATACCATCACCTCCTCTATTAGGACAATCCCGCATCATATGGCCAGACTGCCCGCACGAATAGCATGCATCAGAACCTCGACGACACAGTCCAAAGTGGGCCTTGCCGCACTGATCACAATGTGGTGTTGGGGGTCTCATCTGACTAGTATCCCTGTGATGTTGCGAGCTAGATGCCCGTGAACTCTGACCTGGACTAGAATAGGATCGATCATATCGAGGCCTCTAAAACTGTGGAGGAGCACTAGCTACATGTGGCGTCGAACTCCTCGAAAACTATGGCCTGATGCAGCCTCTGAAGTCATCAGAATACCCTGCAAATCTCGCCCTCTTATGCTGGCCTCTATCCTGCTCCCTAACTGCCCTCTGCTAGCGCTTACGATCCTCTAGGGTCTGGGAATAAGCTTGAATACGGGAAATATCCATGCCCTCCACCAAGGAGGCTGTCGTACACTCATTTATCAGATGTGGTCCCAACCCATTCACGAACATATGCACCCTATCACTCATCTCGGCCACCATATGGGGAGCATACCTTGCCAAAGAATCAATTTGCATACTGTACTCTCGTACACTCATATTACCTTGCCTAAGGTTCAAGAACTTATCAGCTCTAGCTCGTCGTATCTCAACTGGCAAGTAGTGACGAAGAAAGGCCTCAGAAAATTCCTTCCACACAGCTGGAGGAGGGTTCGGACCCCTGGATCTCTCCCAACTATCATACCAGAGAACCGCTAAATCCCGTAACCGATAAGAAGCCAACTCTACTGCCTCTGTATCACTAACATGCATAACCCGAAGTGTACGATGAACCTGGTCAATAAAAGTCTGTGGGTCCTCCTTGGGGTCTGATCCGGTAAACACTGGAGGGTCTAAATTAATAAAATCACGAACTCTTGTACTAACTGGTTTCTCAGTAGCACCTGTATTCTGCCTCTGAGCCTGAGCAGCTACCAAGCTAGTCAATAACTGCAAAGCACTCCGCATATCCTGGTCTGGAGTGTCAGACGGAGGAACTGGAGGCGCTGGGTGCCTTCTAATATCCTCTGGAGGAGATGGAGTAGATGAGGTATGAGAGGGCATCTCACTTTGAGCCTCACTTTGTCCTGCTCTGACTTGGGGCACCTGACTGGTACCCTCTCCCGCTGCTGTATCAAGCCGTCTACTAATCGTTTGCTTCCTAGTCGAAGGCATCACTGAAAAACAACAAGGTGAATATTAGAGACAAACACTTACGACTCAACTCTACGCACGATCTAGATTCAGGAAGAAGGTAACAACCCTAGATGTCATGTAGCCTCCTGATTATAAATGTGGCGCGCTACACATCCATAATCAAGACTCTACTAGACACGGCTCATAGACAACCCCTAGGACAGACTTGCTCTGATACCAAGTTTGTCACGACCCAAACTGAAGGGTCATGACTAGCACCCGACCACACTTGCCGAGCACCAACGTACATTTCATCTAACCTTCATTATTATCTTTTAAGGCTAAAGAGATCAATATAAATGGTAGACCTAGATCATGGACAACCAACAATAAAATATGACGGCATGAACATACATAGCAGGGGATGACCAGACAATCAAGAAACTACATATAAGGTATGAGCTACCACGCTACTATGAAAGACTATACAACAAAAACTAGCCGACAAGGCATACCAAACTATACATGAGCCGACACTTGTCTATGAGCCTCTAAAAGAACATAAGTGTTGCAACATAGCCGGAACAGGGCCCCGACATACCCATAATGTCTATAACAAAAATTGCATACCAAGACCAAGGCAAGTCCGGAGAAGGGATCTCGCCAATCACCGCTGAACTGGACAGTCTACTGTGGTGGGGGAGCTACACCTGCCTGTCTATCAGGACCTGCAGCACGACATGCAGCGTCCACAAATAAAAGGACGTCAGTACGAATAAAGTACTGAGTATGTAAGGCAAGGAACCATAAATACGATCAATAATGTAAGCAAGGATAGAGAATATACAACCTGTAACATCTTAGTACCTCTGAGGGCTACTTACATGAAATGCATGATACATATGTATAAATACATAAACCTTTAAAGCATTCGCCTCTGTGGGCATCATCATCATCATATCGTACCCGGCCATAATAGGCTCGGTAGAATCGTACCCGGCCACGTGGAGCTCGGTAAAACCCAACTGATCAGTGGTTGCACAATAGGTGCCGTACCCGGCCAACTATAGCGTGGCTCGGTAGAGTAAAATAGATACATATATATAATGCATGCTCGACTCATGGAATCACATTCTAAACCTTTCGGAGTGACGTAAGGTCGGTATCCTCTGTACACGTTATTAGGACTAAGTCTTCACTATGAACCTTATAAGATTCAGGAAGTATGAACAACATTGATAACATAAGAATAAGAGAAGCAACATTAACATCAATCGTTCCATAAGAGGGAAAACAATGTAAGTACTGCTAGCTTCTAAGAGTAGAGTATCTTGGAAGATCGTTCATTACATTATGTGCAATCGGAGTCGTGCAAAAGAAGGAAAGGGATAGCCTCACATACCTTGTATATACTTCCCCAATCTCAAGCTATGCAATTGTCAAAACTCCTTAGTCTACAATAAGAGAAACGATATTATCGTTATCATTTAAGCGTCATAACTATTATGTATCGACCACAACCTATTTTACGATGAAACGGACAGCACCTCCCCTATATATATGACCTCACACCATTCAAAACAATCACCAAACAGCCCAAACAACATCAATAATAAACATATTGAGCCTCCCAAAATAGTCCACACACAGCCTAATCACTCCATACATACGACGACCACCGTAGTCGTGTCAAACAATCTGGAAATGTTACGAATAACTATCAGCCCATAACCCTACATATATATGGTGTTTCTCCACACCCTTCCTCCTCCAAAACTTCACAAGATAGTAGTAAAATACGCAGCCCAACAACAACGCAAAACAGTCCACAAAACAATAACATTACTTCCAAGCCTTTCGATATATATTTCACAAGTTCTAGCTTCAATGGCTTAGCTGCAACTTGGATAATCTTAAATACATATAGAGTAAGAGGTTCCTTACCTTTATACAGAAAGAAAAACTCCAATTTGACCTTAAATTTCCATGAAATATCCCTCCAATGCTGCCACAACAACAAAAAAGCAAAACTAGCGATCAATTAGTGTTTTTCGGCACTAGAATCACTTTAGAAGGCTTAAAATCACCTAGGATTGATATTAAGAACATGAGGGAGTATTTACAGAACATAAACCCTTTAAAACAACCTCCCACACGGGCTGGAACGACACAAAAATGAGCAACAACAAGAAGAACAAGAGACTTACTAGCGCCACGGAATTCCCGACACTTGATTTGTGTTGTTTGCCCTTTTTTGGGTCTTGAATCTTGAGAGAACCTTGAGAGGATGTTCCTAGGGTTCTAAGGTCTGAAAATAGTGAAAAGAAATGACTTAAAACGGGTTGGAGTCATCCTATATAGGCCCAAATATCTTAAACCGACTTAGTGGGCCCCATAGAGAGGTGCTTGGCGCAGTCTCGCGAAAATGCGAATATCTCTCTACTCCAAGATCGTATCAATGAACGGTTTAATGCGTTGGAAACTAGACTCCTAGATATTTAATTTTGTTGGTAGATCACCCCGTAATTCCTTGTAAATTATGAGAAAAGATTAGAAACATTTGACCCAATGTTTAAGTAAAATTATGAACCTAAGTTGCGACAACTTTTGTCGACTTTTGTTTCATAACTCGTTTGACTTCAAGACTTATGATACAGATATTATATGATTAAAATACATTAATAAATGACATCTTGAGTGTATTAAGCACCACTAGATTACCTGAAAATACGAGTTACAACATCCTTGATTCGTTTAACTTCTAATACTGGTTAATCACCCTTATACACTCTTGTATCACTTAAGACCAATAGGATTGACTTCTTATCATCTAAAAGATAATTCCTTCTTGGATTTATGTTAACTAATATATGGCATGAACTAACACATGTGGATATGGGTTGTAACATTAGGGCAGCCTCAAAGAATTCAAATTTGCACTTCTATCCTTTTAATGTTCTCATTTTTGCTCAGAAAACCCTAGTCTAAACATCAAATTTCCACATTAGCCCCAATACCCAACTTCCTAGAAGTTTCCTTAGGCTGTTACAAAGATTCCTCTACCTAGAGTTCCTAAACTACCCCCTAAAGCCCCTGTTATTACCCCTTGAGGCCAGGCAAAACCCAAGTCCAAATGACCTAATTTAATGGGTCTGAAAAGACCCAATTCAATTCTCTTCTGGGCTATTTGATCTTTAGGAACTAAATCCATATGAAGAAAGACCAAAACAACCAAGTGTTCAAATTCAGAACCTTAAAGACTCGAAACAAAATTGGGCCCAAAATAAGAACGAAAAATCAACCTATCTAGACTTGGGAACAAAACACAAATAATAATCAAACACAACCTAAATCTAACATGCGGATAAAGATGGTGAAAAATAAAAAATAAAAAATTAGAAAATAAAAGAAAGAATAGAAGAAGATGAGAAAAGAACACAAAATATCAAGAGGTAAAGAAAAATACCTAAGAATCTCGGACAAATAAGAAATATGAACTGATGCTTCGAAATCTTCAATTTTCGGCCCAATCCTAGATTAATCGTGTGTTCTTTATCAAAAGCACATGAATAAAGTAAAAATGGACCTAAAATCTTCAATGAGAACCTGAATTGGAAATTTGGGATTTTAGGGTTCATCTTTGATCTAATGTTCGAGAAGCTCAGGCAAGATTCGAGGCAAACAGAGTGGGGATTTGGAATGAGGGGGACTTGGTGGTCATGGGGTGTTATTTTGGGAGTGATTGGAGGTGATGCCGCCACCCTAAAGCGGTGGGAAAGTGGGGGCAGCTTCTAGGGTTCATGGTGAGTTCTCTCAGAATGAGTTGAGAGAGAGAGAGACGATGAGGGAGGGGGGATTCTGAGGGGGCAGGTCTGGTTCCGATACTTATATGTTGGGAAGGGAACAGTTCTGGACCGTTTGATCATCTGAGATCAATGGTCTAGATCAACATGCAAGAAACGATGTCATTTTGGTTAAGTGTGGAGACAGACCGGGTAGGGGAACGGGTTTTGGGCCGGACTAAACGGGTATTAGGGGTAACTGACTTGGGCTCGAGAGAATTAAATAAAAATGGCCCAAAATTTGAAAAACCTTTTTAATTCCTTTTCTTTCTAAAAATGAAAATAAAACAAAACCCAACTTAATTCCTAAACCAAATTATCCTAGAAAATTAAATTAATTAACCCTAATAACTATTACAACTAATTAAATACCAAATTAAATGGAAAACCAACAAAATTCAAATTTTAAAATTGAACAATGCGAAATAAACCTTTTTTGTGATTTTTCCATTTTTGTAAAGCAACTAAATTACTAATTGATTTAAAAATTCACAATTAAATCCTAAATGCAAATGCAACATATTTTTGTATTTTTCATAATTTAAACAAAATCAAACATGCGCAGACAAATGCAAACAATAACAAAAATGCTACGAAATCCACGAAATTGCAAACAATGGAAAAAATTATTTTGTTTTGAATTTGTGGGAGTAATTCATATAGGGAAAAAATCACGTGCTCACAGGTTCATCTAAAAGTTATTTTTAATTTATTTCATAGTTTTACAAAATCATGCATGTTTATTATTGAAACTGCTTGTTTAGCAATGCTACCTCAAAAATATAGACGGTATCACCAGATCAAAGCCGAACGAGTCAAGAAAAGCCAGCGGGGATACGAACTGACCTCCCCATTACAAAACTCATGATTTTTCTTTGGAGGCAGGCACTAGGATTGTGAAATCATTAGACATACTGTACTCTCACGGGACAAACATTGTTCGAAATACGATTCTCAGAACCATTGCACTTACCAACATTTGCTATCAGTACACACCAGTGATGTTCTGTATGTCACAATATTCCCAGTAATCACAACGCTGTAATATGCTATCAGCTAAGAAAACTCTACTATAATTTGTTATCTTATGCACTGCATAAGGCTACCATTCTGCCTTCTAAGACTAAACATTGTCTCCATCTGCATTCGCATTGCATAAGGCTACTATTCTGCCTTCCCATCTGCATAAGGCTACCATTCTGGCTTCCGAGACTAAACGCTATCTCCTTTTGCATTTGCATTGCATAAGGCTACCATTCTGCCTTCCGAGGTTAAGATCTACCTCCATCTGCATTTGCATTACATAATGCTATTATTCTGTCTTCTAATCTGCATAAGGCTACCATTCTGCCTTCCGAGACTAAACGCTATCTCCGTCTGCATTTGCATTGCATAAGGCTACTATTCTGCCTTCCACTCTGCATAAGCCTACCATTCTGCCATATGAGGTTAAGCTCTACCTCCATCTGCATTTACATTGCATAAGGCTACTATTCTGCCTTCTAATTTACATAAGGCTACCATTCTGCCTTTCGAGACTAAACGTTGTCTCCATCTGCATCCGCATTGCATAAGGCTACCATTCTGCCTTCCGAGGTTAAGCTCTACCTCCGTCTGCATTTACTTTAAGTTTGAAAAAACTCCCTTATACCCTTCCGGGGGTGTAGGTAAAATGGAGGTGTGACAGCTCTGGCGACTCTGCTGGGGATCGAACCCAGAATCTCTGGTTCAGGGTTCAGAATTCGAGCTTAGATGAATTGTTATATTTGGCTTTATCTGTTATCTGATTTTATTATACGTTTGGGCCTAATGTGCTAAATGTTGTTTTACTACTTTGATATTATCTGAACTGTATATAAACTGTTACGAAACCCTTCTCTTCTCATCTTCGGGGATGTGCACGCTGGCGTGACTCCCTATTTTGTTAATGTCATACCTTGAAATAAGAAAGAGGCTCGGACAAGTTACTAAGCCGGATGACCTTTTGGTTCCCGGTACGTAGCCCCCTCCTCGGCTTGAGTTGTCCGCTCGGGTACACAAGTCTAGAACAAATACCCAAGTTTTGAACCTAGATATAACTCAGCCTCATGCCGGATCCCTAGTAGGAGCGTTTGTTTGCATCATGTGCATTTAACTTTGGAGACTCAACACAGGGGTTGGGTCTGTCTAGGACAGGTGTACCCGAAATGAAAAGACTATCCTGATGCATCTTACTTGCTACTTATGCATTCATTTGCTTCGGATTTGCATGTTGACTGGCTTATAGGGGAAAAGTTGAGAGAAGGAAAGTCAATGTGAGGGCGGAGAGAGATAACTATCTGTTTTTGAAAAATCAATGTCCGAAATATACTGAAACTCTGTCGAAATTTCGAAAAAAAAAAGAAGGTTCTTTGAAAATAGTTGGTTGTTGTTTCGTCAAAATTGCCCGAACTACGCCAATTTGATTTTCACCGGATGTGGGATACGTAGGCAACCCCCATCGGGTCCAACTTCCCTTTTGCAAAAATAGCCCAAAAAGAACAAAAAAATTATTTTATTTTAAATAAGCAGGGTGATGCCATTTTTCTCTAAAATAGCCGAATGTCCCCAAAAGGACGCAGAAGGCTGTTTTAGCAAGAACAACCACCTTTGGTCTCTTTTTCAAATTTTTGGTCGGTTAACAAGCACAACCTTAAAATCTTCTCCCCGGAAGTGCTGAAAGGCCGTATTTGCAAAGCCGGTTTTTATTTTTGAAATGACAATTTGGAAAAAAATATTAACTTTTCTTGAGTCAAATGAGTCATGATTTTGCTTAATCACCCTAATAAATGTGCAGAATGAGCACAAGTTAAAATTTGCCAATAACAGTCATGGACAAGATCCCTTTGGAGATGTGTATGTGGTGGGAAGATCTGGGTAAATCAGGGCAAGGTAAGGTCAATCTATACTTGGGAGGTCTCATGGGGTTGTTGAAGATCAGACCTAGAGGAGACATCATAAAGGCATTGGTTATATTCTGGGACCCGGCCCACAACGTGTTTCATTTCTCAGATTTTGAACTCACCCCAACTTTTAAAGAAATAGCAGGATATATTGGAAGCACTGAGGTTCCTATGAGACACAAATATCTGATTGCTCCAAGAGTCGTCGATGTGCACAGGTTCCTAGATTCCTTAAAGATAAGTAGGGGGTCCACAACCCAGATTTGGAAGCTAGTTTTTCCACTCCGCAATTTATATACCAGCGATACGAACACATATGAGGGTTTAATAATCCAGAAAATAAAATTTGTAGCAAAGGGAATCGCCTCAAATGGGAAGAACACAGGTGCTTTGCTTTTATGGTGGTATTCTTGGGTCTTCTGGTGTTTCCTAGGAACGATGGAAATATCGATATATGGATAGCTGGGGTCGTCAACACTTTGATTACTCAGGCCAAAAGCACCCTCGCACCCATGATAGTGTCCGAAATCTTCCGCGCTCTCACAGCCTGCAAAGCCGAAGGAGACTTTTTTGAAGGGTGCAATTTGTTGCTACAGATGTGGATGATTGAACATCTATGTCATCGTCCTCAATACATGAGCTATGGGTCGACAGAGAAAAACTGCATAGAGGAATTTTATACAAGGGTCGACGGGTTTAGCTTGCCAGAAGGGGTCACAGAATGGATATCACATCTCCGTTCCATCACTGCAGACCAAATAGAATGGACGTTCGGGTGGCTTCCTATATATGAAATTGTATACATGCCAGCTACCGGACCTCACTTCCTCCTGATGGGTCTCGGAAGTATCCATCCTTATGCCCCATACCGGGTTTTGAGACAGTTGGGGAGATGTCAAATAGTTCCAAAAGATGAAGACCTTAGTGCTCAGGTAGTCGAGATTGGTCCTGATGGTCAATTTCATGAAGCAGCAGTCCGCCAGATTTGGAGCGAGTGTCAGTACCTGACGGCAAATACCTGTGTGCGCGATCTATCCAAAGGTGAAGTTTCACCAGGGTACCTTGCTTAGTATAAAAGGGAAATTGAGTTTGGAAGGCCGGCCAAAAGACCCCATCTTCAAGAATTTGTCGAGGCGTCACAAGTGCAATGGGATTGGTTGGCCAAAGAAAATGAATATAGGGATACCATAAGCAAGCTGGAGAAGCAAGTCAAGCACCTTCAATTTGAGAATGGTTTCCAAGCTGCCGTAGATGAGGGTGAGAAGAAAAAGCTATCCAAGGAAAATAAAGCCCATCGAGCCCAGATTCGGGAAATGAAAATAGCAGCTGGAAATCCCGCCAGAAGTGCAAAAGATGAAAAGCTTATAAAGAACCTTAGGTAGAAGGTGAGTGAGTATGGTTTTGACTTGAACAAGGCGGAGGGTGAATTAGCAAGGGCTCGAACAAAATTGTCTAAGAATGTGGAAGAACGAGAGCGCTTGGTTAAACAATTTAAAGAAAAATATGACAATGAGGTTATGGGGTTGAAGAAAAGGGTTACCATCTTTGAGAACAAAATGATCAAGCAAGCAAAAGACTTTAAGGCAGAAAGAGAACATTGTTATGCAGCGATGGCACAGTTAGAAAGAGATCTGCAACAACTTCAAGAACGGAATCATATAGCTGAACAAACTTTGGAAGCTAGGGCCCAACAGATTGGGCGTTTGTTGCAAAAAAAGGGCATCATAAGAGAAAGGGTAAGAAGGATCGCCGACTATATCACAATGAAATGCAATAAGTGTGAGGACATGACTAGATCCATGTTCTTTGCCACAGCAATGACCTTTGTCCGCTAGATAATGGAAGATCTCTACCATATCAGAGGTGATTTGGCGCGTAGGCCTGTGGCGAGACCGAATGATGTCTCGCGGGCCCTAGGAGCAGTTGAGGCATTGATGTATTCATGATTTTCATTGGAGTCTGTTAGTCTGTATTTTCATCTTGGAGTCTGTTAGTCTATTTTCGAGTCTGTATTTTCGTATTTCCATTGGAATCTGTTAGTTTCTTTTTCGAGTCTGTTAGTTTTTGAGTCATTGTAATCAAAACGTTTATTTTATGAAAAAAAATTGAAAATCCCAAAATATTTTTATTATTTATTTTTACACTTATCCCCCAGAACTACGCAAAAGATCTAATTCATGCAGGGTCATGATACGTAGGCAATCTCCATAGGATTCGATCATAACCAAAAGAAAAGATAGAGAAAAGAAAAGAAAAAAGAGAAAAAGAGAGAGGAAAAACAAGAGAGAAAAGAAAAATAAAAAGAGAGAGAAAATGAGAAACCGTGAGAAGAAAGAGAAATGAGAGAATAAAGAACAACGAGAAATCAATCAATCAAATAAAAGGGGGCAGGAGTGAAAAAAAACAAAAAAAAGGAAGGAAAAGAGAGAGAAAAGAGAAGTTGCAAATAGAAATAAGAGAAAAGCCGGGATGACGCAAGCAACCGATCAAATGCATTATAGAAATGGTTAACTGCTTAGGTGCATTACATTCCCCCAAATGTGTGGTTGCCTATCTGTTATGCTCTAATTGCTAACAAGTTTGTTGTTGATAATCAGTACAGGACGGTGGTTAGTTTGTTGGCATTCTGGCAACTCACCCATACAATTCTGGGTCTAAAGACAAGTCGATCATGGCTAACCAGGAACTTGATGCGAGTGTTATCGATCCGTCGAGAGAGGGGGAAGAATCGGATGTTAATTTGAAAGAAGAGATGTATAAGCTGAAACAATAGATGGCCGAGATGTACCAAGCATGGGTAAAAGGACACCCGCCACCACTTTACCCCGCCAACCCTGCCTTTGTCCCGCCATTGGCTCAGTCCCAGGAACCCCCCACGGTCGATTCATCCCCGGGCTTTCCTATTTACCACCACTACCAGAGCACCACTTCCTAAACACCACAAGCTCCACCACCCAAACCAGTTCCATACCCTCCTCCACCAGCAACCCCTATTTTCGTGGCACCCCCACCCGCTACGCTCCACCAATCTTCTAGTGAGCCTCTATTCCAAACCCAAGATAACCAATACTATCCCCCGGAGCCTACTTTCAAAGCCCCAGAACCTTACTCCTACACCCTTTATTTTGACCTCCTTGTGGAAACTGAGAAACCATCTAAAAATCCTGAACTAGAGGAGATGTTTAGGAAGGTTAAGAGCCTGGAAAAGTCCTTCAGGAATATGCAGGGGTTGGGAGGTCAGATAAGCGTGGCTTATAATGATCTATGTTTATTTCCAGATGTTCAGCTGCCAGTGGGATTTAAAATGCCCAAGTTTGATTTGTATGATGGGCATGGAGACCCGGTAGCACACTTGAGAGGTTTTTGTAGCAAAATGAGGGGAGCTAGTAGGAGAGACGAGTTACTAATGGCATATTTCAGTCAGAGTTTGAGTGGTTCGGCGCTGGAGTGGTACACTCGGTAGTATTACGGAAAATGGTATACTTGTGATGATCTAGCCCAAGCATTCTCTTGTCACTTCCAGTACAATCTCGAGATTATTCCGGATCGTCTGTCTTTGACAAAGATTGAGAAAAAGCACAATGAAAGCTTCAGGGAGTATGGTTTTCGGTGGAGAGAACATGCAGCAAGGGTTGACCCTCCAATGAAAGAAAGTGAAATGGTGGATTATTTTCTGCAGGCCTTAGAACTTACTTACTACGGTCATCTGGTATCAGCTATAGGCAAGTACTTCAATGAAGTGGTGAAAATGGGCGGTACGGTAGAAGAAGGACTTAAGTCAAACAAAATCATGAGATATTCGGCTATTAAGGCAACCACCCAGGCCATTCAAGGCAGAACTAGAGGAGTAATGGGAAAGAAAAAGAAAGAGGATGTAGCAACGATCGATTCAGGAGCTTGGTTTGGACCCAAGGGCTCACCTCACCACTATATTTAGCCTCAACCCTACCACCACCAAACCTACCCCCACACCCCGTATAATCTACCCCAATACTACTACCCACCACCAGACCTTCATTTTTCTGTCCACCATGCCCAAGCATATAGTCAACCCCCCGCCCACGCATAATGGTGTGCGCCAGCCCCACAAAATATCTACCCGACTCCACAAAATGCCTACCCACCCCCACGAGCCTACCAAAACCCTACTAGACCAGCTTTCTGGCCAAATCAAGCATTAAAGAACGAGAGGTTGTAGAAGAAGAAAACCTTCACTCCATTGGGAGAATCTTATACTAGTTTGTTCCACAGGCTGAGACAATTGGATATGCTGAGGCCGATCAAGTCAAAATTGCCAAATCCTCCCCCGAGAAATCCTTGATTAATATGTAAGTTGCGAATATTGTTCTGGTGCTCCAGGGCACGACATGGAGAAATGCTGGCAATTGAAAAATGCTATCCAAGAGCTCATTGATACAAATCGGATTGAAGTCCAAGCTCCGGAGGCGCCCAACATCAACTAGAACCCGTTGCCAACCCATCAGGAGACAAATATGATCGAGATAGTGCATAAGGGAGAGGAGCCTAAGAAACCTTCACAGACCGTCATGATGATTCGGTCCAGCGAGGTGAAGCTGGTTGAAAAATCAACAAGTGAGAGATCAGTGATCGAATTGAGCGGGACAAACAGTGAACCATCTGTGATAGTCAAGAAAGGGTTCTCAAGTGATGTTGCAGCAAAACAGGAAAGGGCAAAAGTGGTTGTGCCAGGAGTGGCGAACAAGCCTGCCGTAGTTGTGGAGGGTGCCCGCATAGATCCGGTCATTATCAAGCCTGTAACCCAGTTACCAATAGTCAACAGCAAGGCTATCCCGTGGAATTATGAATGGGTGACAGTGACTTACAAAGGAAAAGAAGTGAAAGAAGAAGTCTTTGAGACCCATGGATTGACTCGATCGGGGAGATGTTTTGCCCCCGAGGAGTTAAGAAAAGCTAAAACCTCCAAAGATAACCCAGTGCTAGTGAAGAAAGCTGTGACCGAAGAAGAGGCAGAAGAGTTTTTGAGAAAGATGAAGGTGCAAGACTATTCCATTGTGGAGCAATTGAGGAAAACGCCTGCTCATATTTCACTTTTGTCATTGTTAATCCATTCAGACGAGCATCGACAGGCCTTGATGAAAATCCTGAACGAGGCCCACGTTCCTGTCAAAATCTCAGTAAACCATTTGGAAAAGATAGCTAGCAAGATATTTGAGGTAAACAGAGTCACTTTTTCTGATGATGAGTTGCCCGTGGAGGGTACTGAGCACAATAGAGCCCCCTATCTTACAGTGAAATGCAAAGATTCTGTGGTTACTAGGGTATTGGTTGACAATGGTTCTAGTGCGAACATTTGCCCTCTCTCCACTCTGAACAAGCTAAAAGTGGATGATGAAAGGATTCACAATAACAGTATCTGCGTGCGGGGATTTGACGATGGAGGGAAAGATTCAGTTGGTGATATAGTCCTTGAGCTGACAATAGGACTAGTTGAATTCACCATGGAATTCCAGGTGCTGGATGTGGCTATTTCCTACAATCTGCTATTAGGTCGACCCTGGATTCATGCTGCCAAAGCAGTCTCGTCTACTCTGCATCAAATGGTCAAGTTTGAATGGGATAGACAAGAAATCTTTGTGCACTGCGAAGATAATTTGTGTGTTCCCAGTGATGCCATTGTTCCGTTCATTGAGGTTGAAGACGACAAGGGACCTTGGGTCTATCAGGTTTTTGACACAGTATCAGTCGAGAAAATTCCAGAAGGGAACTGCGTTCCAATGCCGAGGGTAACCGCCACATCAGTCATGGTGACTTTTGAAATGTTGAAAAATGGTTTTGTACCTGGTAAGGGTTTGGGTGCATCTCTGCAAGGTATAGTACAGCCGGTGTCTCTCCCAAAAACTTGGATACATTTGGTTTGGGATTCGAGCCCACATCCACAGACGTGAAAAGAGCCAGAAAATTGAAACAGAGGGCATGGGTCCGCCCAAAGTCGGTCCCACGTCTCTCCAGATCATTTGTCAAGCCTGGCACCAAGAAGCGCCCAATAACAGCAGTTCCCAATTCTGTAGTTGGTCTTGATAAAGAGTTGATTGAAAGGTTCGAAAGGTTGTTCGACGATGTAAACATGGTGGAAGTTGGAGAAGGTTCCAGCAAGGCGGATGTGCAATTTGTTGGGTCGAGTGCAAGGCTTAACAATTGGGAAGATACTCCTCTCCCTACCCGGAAGGAGTTTTGGTAGTTTGCTTTGATTTTCTTTTAGTTTATCTGGATTATTCCAGGGTTGTAATTCAGATTCTATGTTCCGTCCGTTTGGATATATAAACCTTATTATCTTTCGATTTCAATGAAATGCAATTTCCCTTTTTCATCATTCCTGATAGTTTTATTTTTGTGTTTCTTTTCTTCATTGTATAGTTCTTTTCATGTTGGTTTCAATGACATGACATGCATGAGGAATCTTCGTCCCAGTCTTAAAAGCCAATCTAATTCTGAAATAATAATTCAAGAAATAGAGTGTAATGATGAATCAGAATACGATAAGGATGAGGCCTTTGAAGAGATTAGTAAAGAATTAGCAATTTTGAAGAAAAACCCAAGCCCAACCTGAGTGATACCGAAACAATCAATTTTGGGGACCCAGATAATATCAAAGAAACTAAGATAAGTGTTCATCTTAAACCGCAACTCAGGGAAGAGATAATTAAAGCATTGTTTGAGTACAAAGATATTTTTGTATGGTCATATGGTGACATGCCGGCCTAAGCACTGACTTGGTGGTTCACAAATTGCCTACTGACCCGGCATTTCCTCTCGTCAAACAGAAGTTGAGGAAGTTTAAAAGCAATATGAGTGTGAAGATCAAAGAAGAGGTCACAAAGCAGTTCGATGCAAAAGTCATTCGAGTCACGCGGTATCCCACTTGGTTAGCCAATGTTGTGCATGTGCCAAAGAAGGATGGAAGACCAGAGTGTGTGTTGATTACCGTGATCTCAACAAGGCAAGTCCAAAGGACAACTTCCCACTGCCAAACATCCACATTTTGATTGATAATTTTGCCAAACATGAGATTGGGTCTTTTGTGGATTGCTAATCGGCTATCATCAGATCCTAATGGATGAGGAGGGTGCAGAAAAAAATGGCATTCATCATGCCTTGGGGAAGATACAGCTACTAGGTCATGCCTTTCAATTTGAAAAATGCTAGGGCAACTTACATGAGGATAATGACGACCATATTCCACGACATGATACACAGGGAGATCGAGGTTTATGTAGATGATATAATCATAAAGTCTAGAAAGCAGTCTGACCATGTCAGAGATTTGAGAAAGTTCTTCCAAAGGCTTCGCAGGTACAATCTTAAGCTCAATCCTGCCAAGTGCGCATTTGGGGTGCTATCTGGAAAACTGTTGGGATTCATAGTCAGTCATCGAGGTATTGAATTGGACCCATCAAAGATCAAAGCTATCCAAGAATTGCCACCCCCAAGGAACAAGACTGAGGTGATGAGTTTATTAGGGAGGTTGAACTACATCAGTAGGTTTATTACTTAGATTATGACAACTTGTGAGCCTATCTTCAATATGTTGAAGAAGGATGTTGCAGTCAAATGGATAGATGAGTGTCAAGAAGCATTTGATAAGATAAAGGGGTACTTGTCAAACCCACCTGTGTTAGTGCCACCAGAATTGGGGAAACCTTTGATTCTGTATTTGACGGTCCTGGACAATTCATTTGGTTGTGTGTTGGGTCAGCATGACATCACCGGCAGGAAGGAGCAGGCCATCTATTATCTCAGCAAGAAGTTCACATCTTATGAGGTTAAGTACACTCACCTAGAAAGGACATGTTGTGCCCTAACTTGGGTAGCACAGAAGTTGAAGCATTATTTGTCATCTTACACTACTTACCTCATCTCTCATTTGGATCCGCTGAAGTATATCTTTCAGATTCCTATGCCTACAGGGAGGCTCGCAAAGTTGCAGATCTTGCTAACAGAATTTGACATCGTCTATGTGACTCGGACAGCGATGAAAGCCCAGGCATTGGCCGACCATTTGGCCGAGAATCCAGTGGATGAAGAATATGTGCCTTTGAAGACTTACTTCCCTAATGAAGAGGTAATGCACATTGATGAGTTGGAACAAGTTTCTTTGATGGAGCTGCTAACATGAAAGGCGTTGGGATAGGAGCTGTACTTAAGTCTGAAATAGGGCATCACTACCATGTACGGCTCAGTCTCATTTCTATTATACTAACAACATGGCTGAGTACGAGGGTATACATTTTGGGTTTGAGGTTAGCTGCCGACATGGGTGTCCAGGAAGTCTTGGTCTTGAGAGACTCGAACCTTCTGGTGCACCAAATTCAGGAAGAATGGGAAACACGGGATTTGAAACTCATACCGTATCGACAATGTTTGCATGATCTTTGTTACCGGTTTCGATTAGTAGAGTTTAGGGATATTCCAAGGATCCATAATGAGGTTGCCGATGCTTTGGCTACTCTAGCATCAATATTACATCACCTAGATAAGGCTTATGTTGACCCTTTGTATATTCAGGTCCATGATCAACACGCTTATTGTAACATGGTGGAAGAAGAACTTGATAGTAAGTCGTGGTTCCATGACATCAGGGAATACATCAGAATGGGAGTATATCCGGTACAAACCATAGGTGATCAAAAGAGAACAATTCGTCATTTGGCAAGTGGATTTTTCTTCAGTGGAGAAGTTTTGTACAAAAGAACTCCAGATCTTGGATTGTTAAGATGCATAGATGCTAGACAGGTCACAGCTATCATGACCGAAGTACATTCTGGAGTCTGTAGATCGCATATGAGTGGGTACATTCAGGCAAAGAAGATTCTCTGAGCGGGTTATTATTGGCTCACCATGGAGCAAGATTGTATCAGTTTCGTGCGTAAATGTCATCAATGCCAAGTACACGGAGATTTGATTCATTCTCCGTCATTTGAATTGCACACAATATCTGCACCATGGTCTTTTGTTGCTTGGGGCATGGATGTCATTGGACCGATTGAGCTAGCAACATCCAATAGGCATAGGTTCATTCTAGTAGCCATTGATTATTTTACCAAGTAGGTTGAAGCTAAAACTTTCAAGTCTGTGACCAAGAAAGCAATGGTTGATTTTGTTCACTCAAATATCATTTGTCGGTTCGGGATACCAAAGGTAATCATCAAAGATAATGGTGCTAATCTCAATAGTCATTTGATGAAAGAGGTATGTTAGTAGTTTAAGATTACACATCGCAATTCCACCCCATACCGCCCCAAGGCGAACGGAGCGGTCGAGGCAGCCAACAAAAACATAAAGAAGATACTTCGAAAAATGGTGGAGGATTCCAAGCAGTGGCATGAAAAGTTTCCCTTTGCATTGTTGGGTTATCGCACTACTGTTCGCACTTTAGTAGGGGCAACTCCTTATTTGTTGGTATATGGAACTGAAGCAGTGATACCCGCGGAATTTGAAATCCCATCCCTTCGTATTGTCGCTGAAGCCGAAATTGATGATGATGAGTGGGTCAAAACCCGCCTAGAGTAATTGAGTTTGATCGATGAGAAAAGATTGGCAGTAGTGTGTTATGGCCAGTTGTATCAACAGAGAATGGCAAGAGCATATAACAGGAAGGAGCGTCCACGGAAGTTTGAAGTGGGTCAACAAGTATTGAAACGTATCCTTCCACATCAGGCTGAAGCAAAAGGCAAGTTCGTCCCAAATTGGCAGGGGCCATTCACCGTAATGAGAGTGTTGTCCAATGGTGTTTTATATTTAACAGATATAGAAGGTAAATGTGTAGACATGGCTATCAATTCTAATGCAGTCAAAAGATATTATGTATGATTTCTCTGGTTTAAATTGTATTTGTTTGCACCTGGCATGTTCTGAAGATTGGAATGACGAAGGCATTTTGTTCTGCAATCTAAACACTTTATCCTTTGTTATCCCTTTTGAGCCTTATTTATTTTCTTTCATACCCCTCTTTTAGAATTAGTAGCAAAGTTCAGAAATGCAATCGCAAAAGATAAGTAAAGGAAAAGAAAGAAAAGAAAAGAGAAGGAAAAAAAAAGAAAAAAAAAGTAAAGAAAAGAAAAGAGAGAACAACAAAACAATAAAAAGAGAAAAAAGGAAGAAAGAAAAGAAAAGAAAAGAGAAAATCACAACAACAAAGCAATTTCTATGTTATGAACTATGTTCGACCTGATTCCTTTTAAGGATACGTAGGCAGCCTCACGGTTCGGTCCCATCAAAATAAAATCCAAAAGTCCCCAAGCAAAGAAACTGGGGCAGAAGTTGTGGTTATTTTAGGAAATCTGATTCCGAAAGTTGTAATTTTGAACCTATTTGAATTGTTTTGAGCCTTTTGATACCTTTTCTTTCTAACCCTATCTAAAAGCCCACATTACGGTCCAAAGAAAGACCTTTCAATCAGTCTTCGAGAGATTCCAAGTCAAGAAAATAGAGATGATTCATATCAGGGGCAACACTCCGGTCTAAGCAAGAAAAATGAAAATGAAAGAGTCTTATTGGTGAAAACCCTTCCGGGCACCGTAAGGCGACGAAAGATGAGAGAAATTAAAATGAGAGAGTCTTATTGGTGAAAATCTTCACAGGCACCGTAAGGCGACAGTGAGTTGAGAGATGAACAAATGAGAGAGGCTTGTTGGTGAAAACCCTTTAGGGCACCGCAGGCCAAACAGGGTCAGTGATTTGTTGAAAATTGGGGTTTGAAGATCTCGGGGCGTAGAGTACGACAACTGAAAGTTGATTGGTTGGACAGACTAGGCCGATTAATCTGAAGCGCATGTCATGATCATTGGTGCCAGTTGTTCCACTCAGATAAGTCTCTCTTTCTTTCTTCCCTTTAGACAGTCTTCCAGTGTTGGATTTTTCTTATCCCTAACTCTCAAAGTCATTGCATTTCATTTCTTTGGGTTTATTTCTCTAAGATGTTTCCAATGTCAGCTTTGGTTAAGCAAATAAGAAAGGGTTTCAAAGCTCACTACCAACTCCCCAAAATTGCACAAAGCACAAGGCGGTCGAAGCATGGCCAGAAACAGTATGTTGTACAATGGGAAATAAGGTGTTAGGGAAGGTTCCATTGGTTGAAGGGTTAGTAATTTCATGGGAGATGCAGAGGTTCAGGCAGATGGGTCAAAGATATAACACAACGGTTTGGGTGTAGAACACTCAGGTCATCCAGGGTCATGTGGTTGAAAGTCTGTCAGAAAGTCAAGTGGTTCTTGGCCAGTCGGGGAAGCCAATCAAAACAAAGCACGGCAGCGGAGAGGCCACCTTCAGCAAGAATGCCACAAACTAACCACCACATTTTAAACTGACAAGATTTTTCTTTGATTGAAACAGGGGCAAAAATTTTGTCCATTTCGGAGAAACCCTCCGTAGGGGAAGAGCAAGTACCAGATAGGTTTGACTGTAAATTCTCAGGACCCTCCTGGAAAATGGGATCTAGTTTAAAATTCAAAACAATCTTGAGTAGCAAAATCTAGCATAAATGTACCCCAAAGGAATATAAATATGATTCAAAGTTTTCATGCTTGAGATAGGATTCAATTAAGAGCTTTCAGAACCCTCCTGAATAATGGGACTTAGCTTTAAGATTTCCATTAGATAACAAAATTTAGCGTAAGTTCTACTATATGGTAGTATAATTCAGCCGTAAAAGTTGTCACACTTAAGATAAGACTTTGATTTTTGATTTTCAGGACCCTCCTGTATAATGGGATGTAGTTTTAAGACCCTATTAGATAACAAGGTTTAGTGGGAGTTATACCTTTAGAAGATATAATTTAGATGTAAAGTTGTCATTTAACTAGGAGTTTTCAGGACCCTCTTGAATAATGGGATTTAGCTTTCAAATTCATAGAGATATTTGGTGACATGATTCAATTAACACTCAGATGCGCCCAGCACCAAACTGGGGCAGGAAAATTTCTTTTGTTTTGTTTGTTTTGTTGTAATCAGGTTCAAAGGCAGTAGTTTCAGATAAGCAGTTCAAGTTTTGGCAATCAGGCGCCCACCTGGAGAGCAAGGGAATACGATTAAAGTTTTGGAAATCAAGCGCCCACCTGGAGAGCAAGGGAATACGATTAAAGTTTTGGCAATCAGACGCCCACCTGGAGAGCAAGAAAATACGGTTCCAGTTTTGGCAATTAGGCGCGCACCTGGAGAGTAAGGGAATACAGTTGAAGTTCTAGCAATCAGGCGCCCACCTGGAGAGCAAGGGAATACAGTTCAAGTTTCGGTAATCAAGCATCCACCTGGAGAGTAAGGGAATATAGTTGAAGTTCTAGCAATCAGGCGCCCACCTGGAGAGCAAGGGAATACAGTTCAAGTTTCGGCAATCAGGTGCCCACCTGGAGAGCAAGGGAATACAGCTCAAGTTTTGGCAATCAGGTGCCCACCTGGAGAGCAAGGGAATATGGTTCAAGTTTCGGCAGTCAGGTGCCCACCTGGAGAGCAAGGGAATATAGTTCAAATTTTGGCAATTGGGCACCCACCTGGAGAGCAAGGGAATACAGTTAAAGTTTCGGCAATTAGGCGCCCACCTGGAGAGCAAGGGAATACAGTTGAAGTTTTGGCAATCAGGCGCCCACCTGGAGAGCAAGGGAATACAGTTGAAGTTTTGGCAATCAGGCGCCCACCTGGAGAGCAAGGGAATACAGTTCAAGTTTTGGCAATCAGGCGCCCACCTGGAGAGCAAGGGAGTACGATTCAAGTTTCGGCAGTCAGGTGCCCACCTGGAGAGCAAGGGAATACTGTTGAAGTTTTGGCAATCAGGCGTCCACCTAGAGAGCAAGGGAATAGAGCTAAGGTTTTGGTAATCGGGCGCCCACCTGGAAAGCAAGGGAATACAGTTAAAGTTTTGGCAATCAGGCGCCCACCCGGAGAGCAAGGGAGAACAACACCAGTTTTAAGGAAGGGAAACAAATTTAAGTGTCGGTAATCAGGAGCCCACCTGCAGAACAAAGTTACTCAAAGTATTGGTAATCAGGAGCCCACCTGAAAAACGAAGGGAAAGCAGCAATATTCGAAGGAAGAAGGTTCAAGTTCAGCAATCAGGCACCCACCTGGAGAAAAGGGAAAGCATCTCAGATTACAATTCGAGTCGGCAACAAAGGGACTTCACCTAGAGAATACAAGTCAACAAGGCAACAGGAATCGCAAGATCAAGTTTGAAGATATGGATAGGATTCTTGTAATTCATAGATTATAGTTTAGTCTAGCTTCCTTTATTTTGTCACGGTGTAATAAGGAATTCAGTAAGTAGTAGTAGCAACAGCAGTAGTGAAATCACAGCTTCATGATGGTCCCAGCTACCGAAACTTCCCGAACTACACTGACCTGATTCCTTTATATCCAAGGATATGTAGTCAACCTCGGAAGCAAGATGCGGTAAAATGTTTCAGAAATGCTTCCAACTGAGTATTCAAATGGGCAAAATTGCTCGTATCCGCTCACTTTATCTTTGCACGAAAACTCTATGTGTTTCCGAGCAAAGAGGGGTAGCTGTGAGCACGTGATTTTTTTCCTATATGAATTACTTCCACAAATTCAAAACAAAATAATTTTTTTCATTGTTTGCAATTTCGTGGATTTCATAGCATTTTTGTTATTGTTTGCGCATGTTTGATTTTGTTTAAATTATAAAAAATACAAAAATATGTTGCATTTGCATTTAGGATTTAATTGTGCATTTTTAAATCAATTAGTAATTTAGTTGCTTTACAAAAATGAAAAAATCACAAAAAGGGTTTATTTTGCATTGTTCAATTTTTAGATTTGAATTTTGTTGGTTTTCCATTTAATTTGGCATTTAATTAGTTGTAATAATTATTAGGGTTAATTAATTTAATTTTTTAGGATAATTTGGTTTAGGAATTAAGTTGGGTTTTGTTTTATTTTCATTTTTAGAAAAAGAAAAGGAATTAAAAAGGTTTTTCCAATTTTGGGCCGTTTTTATTTAATTCTCTCGAGCCCAAGTCAGTTACCCCTAATACCCATTTAGTCCGGCCCAAAACTCGTTCCCCTACCCGGTCCGTCTCCACACTTAACCAAAACGGCGTCATTTCTTGCATGTTGATCTGGACCGTTGATCTCAGATGATCAAACGGTCCGGAACTGTTCCCTTCCCAACATATAAGTGTCGAAACCAGACCTCCCCCCCCCTCAGAACCCCCCTCTCTCATCGTATCTCTCTCAACTCACTCTCAGAGAACTCACCATGAACCCTAGAAGCCGCCCCCACTCTCCCACCGCTTTAGGGTGGCGGAGCCACCTCCAATCACTCCCAAAATAACACTCCATGAACACCAAGACCCCCTCATTCCAAATCCCCACTCCGCTTGCCTCGAATCTTGCCCGAGCTTCTCGAATATTAGATCAAAGATGAACCCTAAAATCCCAAATTTTCAATTCAGGTTCTCATTGAAGATTTTAGGTCCATTTTGACTTTATTCGTGTGCTTTTGATAAAGAACACACGATTAATCTCGGATTGGGTCGAAAATTGAAGATTTCGAAGCATCAGTTTATATTTCTTATTTTTTTGAGATTCTTAGGTATTTTTATTTACCTCTTTATATTTTGTGTTCTTTTCTCATCTTCTTCTACTCTTTCTTTTAGTTTCTAATTTTTCATTTTTTATTCTTCACCATCTGTATCCGCATGTTAGATTTATGTTGTGTTTGATTATTATTTGTATTCTGTTCCCAAGTTTGATAGGTTGATTTTTCGTTCTTGTTTTGGACCCAATTTTGTTTCGAGTCTTTAAGGTTCTGAATTTGAACAATTGGTTGTTTTGGTCTTTCTTCATATGGATTTGGTTCCTGAAGATCAAAGAAGGGAATTGAATTGGGTCTTTCTAGACCTATTAAATTGGGTCATTTGGACCCGGGTTCGGCCTAGCCTCAAGGGGTAATAACAGAGGCTTTAGGGGGTAGTTTAGGAACTATAGGTAGAGGAATCTTTGTAACAGCCTAAGGAAACTTCTAGGAAGCTGGGTATTGGGGCTAATGTGGAAATTTGATTTTTAGACTAGGGTTTTCTGTGCAAAAATGAGAACATAAAAAGGATAGAAGTGCAAATTTGAATTCTTTGAGGCTGCTCTAATGTCTTGCCTATAAAGGCACCATGACTTGGTATGTAAGTCAGATTTTGGAGATTACAAAATTCAAAAAAAATAAAAACGACAGAACTTCTGAAAGTATGTCTAAATTCCCTACAATTCCTTGTTGAAAACTGCCAAAATTTACCTAGTCTTTGGTTTTTTCTAATCTTTATTACTTAGCTAAAACTACTGAGAATGATGAGATCTCACACTTGGGTTTAAATGGACTGAACTCTGGGTTTTTAAAAGTTTTGGTTTGAGTTTCTGCTGGTTGATTTACTATTCCATTGCTGGGTTTGAGTGATTCTTGTTAACGCTTCTCGCTATTGGTCTGTTGCTGCTGTTTATTTCTTCTCAATCTCAAAAACTGAGTTTCTGGTTCTGTTGTTGCCATATTCAGATACATGCTCCTGAACCTCACTTGTTTGAAGCTTGACTTGAGGAATGAAATGAAAGGCAGAAGTTTAAAGTATAGCATTATTTTACTTTGTTGATTCAATTGTGTTGTTTGGGTTTTCTTTTAAAACATGATGTTGTTGTCATGATTGATTAAATTCTGGTTTGAGTGAGTGAGTTTTTACCATTGTGTTTAACATGGGGATTACCATGAAAACTTGGATAACAATTTGTCTAGTTGAATTAATGGGTAAACGTTGGTGTTGTGTAATTGAACATTCTATCATGGTATTTGGTCTGGAACTATTATGAAAGTTTGGGATACTAGTCTGTTTAGTTAAACTCTGAATTCTTCTTTTTATCTTGAGCGTTAGTCAATTCATTGTTAGCATGTGTGCAAGGCACGAATGATTATGTATGGTTCTTAAGTTAGTCGATTTGGGCAATACTCTCTTGAATCTTTGGTTCTATAGGTTTTGTTTGGATTTTCTGTTATTAAGGTTGTTATTTGAGGCTGTGGTGGTATAGTGTTAAATCATATATAATCTATGAATCAATTACAATTCACTTCTTATTTGTTTTATTTAGTTTAAAGAAAATTTGATTATGAATCGGCTTTAATTCCAAATTTAACGTATGTTTGCGCCATCAAACGGGTTCGATCCTGGATCCCAACTTCGCTACAATGGGATGGCTTCACAGCTGGATTTCCTTGGGCTCAATTTAAGCCATTATGCAATCAGCAATTCGCTGGCTTTGAAATTTCGACATACTATTGGGCCTCATTTCAGGCCCAGGTTTTGAAGTGGATTGGATGTTGCCTAGTAACAGTCATTGGTTCTGGTTGAATTAGTTTGGACTTCATCTTAGGGTAATTACACTTTTTAGTCTTCAGTTAATTAATTTGGTTTTTTTAGATTGGAGGTGCACCATATTAGCCAAATGAACAATTTATGGCCTTCATGAGTTGGTTTAGAAACCTTTTGGGGTTAGAATAAATTGAGGTGTGCCATGCCGAACAAAACCTCAAAATGCGTGGCCATCGCTTAATTACTATTTTAATCCTTGGAAATCGAGGCGATCCATTTAGTAGAATTTTCCATGGCCCTGGCAAAGTTTCAAATGCGTAGTTGCTTTAGGCGCGTCATTTTAATAATTTACCTTCCTAAACTCGGGTGCGCATTTATGTGACCCAAATCCGAATCTCAACAGTGTTAGATAAAATATGTAGAGGACCACAGGTAGATTTATGTGACGTGGTTCAAGACGTATTTTAAATGACATTGAAATCTTCCTAAAAAATAATTAAATAAAAGCGGTGAAGTTAAAATGAAACCATAGACTAAAACATGTATTAAAATCAAATAATAGGCCAATTATAACAGTTGAGCGACCGTGCTAGAACCACGGAATCCGGGAATGCCTAACACCTTCTCCTGGGTTAACAGAATTTCTTACCCGGATTTCTGCGTTCGCGGACTGTAATACAGAGTCAATCGTTTCCTCGATTCGGGATTTAAACCGGAGACTTGGGTTATCATAAATTATCCCAAGTGGCAACTCTGATTCTTAAACAAATAAATCATGTTTCAATTGTTACTTTAAGTTGAAAAAAACTCCCTTATACCCTTCCGGGGGTGTAGGTAAAAAGGAGGTGTGACAAAACTGATGACTGTGACGTAGTTCAGGACATTTCAACCACTTCTGCTTCACATTTTGAGGGTCCTCCTCAAAATTCTGCCCTAGTTTGATGGGTTGACGTTTTTGACTGTTGCTCGTGTGGCGATTGGCTGAAATTACTTCAAAATTTTGAGGGTCCTCCTCAAAATTCTGCCCCAGTTTCCAATTGCGGGAGGAAATGAAATTTTATTGAATTGTGACCGAACTCATAGGGCTGCTTACGTATCCCCTCTTAAATGGGAATTAAGTCGGGCGTAGTTCAATTTACATCTTATAAGGAAAGCATAAAGATTACACATTGTAACGCTTGACCGCATCTAAATTGATCGGATTTGGTCAGACTTCTCCGTCCATTTATGCAAGTATGAGGGCTCCTCCTGTCAAAATCCGGTGAACCATGTATGGACCCTGCCAGTTGGCAGAGAACTTCCCTTTGGCTTCATCTTGATGCAAAAAAAATTTCTTCAACATCAGCTGCCCCGGTGTGAACTGTCTTGGCTTGACTCTCTTGTTAAAGGCTCTAGACATTCTGTTCTATTAGAGTTGACCATGGCAAACTGCATTCATTCTCTTTCCGTTTATAAGGGCTAGTTGCTCATAACGACTTTTTACCCACTCTGCGTCGTTCAGCTCAACTTCTTGTATAATCCTTAGGGAAGGAATTTCTACCTTAGCAGGAATGGACAACCTCTGTAACGTAAACCAGCATATAGGGGGTTGCCCCGATTGATGTGTGGATTGTGGTACGATACCCCAGAAGAGCAAATAATAACTTCTCGTGCCACTGTCTGTGATTCTTTATCATTTTCCTCAATATCTTCTTGATATTCTTGTTGGCGGCTTCTACAGCTCCATTCATCTGAGGCCTGTAGGCTGTGGAATTCTTGTGTTTGATCTTGAAAGTTTCGCACATAGCTTTCATCAAGTCGCTCTTGAGGTTGGAGCCATTATCAGTAATGATTAACTCTGGAATCCCGAATCGACACACAATGCAGTCATGGACAAAATCTGCCACGAATTTCTTAGTCACTGCTTTGTAAGATGCTACTTCAACCCATTTGGTGAAATAGTCGATGGCTACTAGGATAAACCTGTGTCCGTTGGAAGCAGCAGGCTCGATTGGTCCAATAACATCCATCCCCAGGCGGCGAACGGCCACTGTGAGCTTGTTGTGTTAAGCTCGCTTGGAGGTACCTTTATCATGTCTGGTGAGCTTGTTGTGTTAAGCTCGCTTGGAGGTACCTTTATCATGCCTGCATGTATCTGATAGCGGTGGCATTTCTGAACATACTGGATGTAGTCTGTTTCCATAGTCATTCAAAAGTAACCAGCCCGGAGTATCTTCTTTGCTAAGACAAAACCATTCATATGTGGATCGCAGGTCCCAACATGAATTTCCTCTAGTAG
Organism: Nicotiana tabacum; assembly: GCF_000715075.1. Lineage (NCBI taxonomy): Eukaryota > Viridiplantae > Streptophyta > Magnoliopsida > Solanales > Solanaceae > Nicotiana > Nicotiana tabacum. The sequence continues at coordinate 17,068,131 of NC_134085.1, forward strand.
CCTGGATGCTTCCTTCACATCGACACATCTTAATAATCCTAAATCGGGAGTCCTTCTATACAGGATTCCTCCGCTGTAGAAGAAGTTGTTGGACAATCTCCAAAGTGTGCGTTTCTGAGTAGGATTAGCAAGCTCTGGGTACTCTCTTTTTGCCAAATATTCCTTGATATCATGAAACCAAGGCTTTTTGTCTGCTTCCTCTTCGACATAGGCACAGTAAGCTGGCTGATTATGGATTTTCACTGGAATGGGATCAATGAAATTCTTGTCAGGATGTTGTATCATAGATGATAGGGTAGCCAATGCATCGGCGAACTCATTCTGGATTCTAGGAACATGCTGGAATTCTGCCTTCGTGAACCTTCTTCTCAATTCTTTTACATGATGCAGATACGGGAGTATCTTGGAGTTCTTGGTCTTCCATTCTCCTCGTACCTGATGTATAAGCAAGTCTGAATCTCCAATCACTAGCAGCTCTTGAATGTTTATGTCAATGGCCATTTTGAGTCCTAAAATGCAGGATTCATACTCAGTCATATTGTTGGTACAGGGGAACCTAACTTTGCCAGACACCGGATAATTCTGACCGGTTTCTGATATTAGGACTGCTCATATGCCAACTCCTTTAAAGTTTCATGCTCCATCGAAGAACATTGTCCAACCATCATAGGATTTCGCAATGTCTTCTCCTATGAATGATACCTCTTCATCAGGAAAATACATTTTCAGGGGTTCGTATCCTCCATCCACGGGGTTTTCAGCAAGGTGGTCTACCAGTACATGTCCCTTGACTGCTTTCTGAGTTACGTAAACAATGTCGAACTCACTCAACAGGATTTTCCACTTGGCTAGCTTGCCAGTGGGCATGGGCTTCTGAAAATGTACTTCAATTGATCCATTCTCGATATGAGATATGTAGTATATGCGCAGAAGTAAGAGCTACCCAAGTCAAATCACAACAGGTGCATTCCAATAGAGAATATTGGGCCTCGCACGGGGTGAACTTCTTACTGAGATAATAAATGGCTTTCTCCTTCCTCCCTGTTTCATCGTGCTGCCCCAGAACGCAGCCGAAAGCTCCGTCTAACACTGCAAGGTAGAGTAATAAGGGTCTACCTGGCTCGGGCGGGACTAAGACTGGTGGTGTTGACTGGTACTCCTTGATTTTGTCAAAGGCCTTTTGGCAGTCCTCGATCCATTTGGTGGCGACGTCCTTCTTTAACATCTTAAATATTGGCTCACAGATAACTGTAGACTGTGCTATGAATCGGCTAATATAGTTAAGCCTTCCCAAGAAACTCATCACATCCTTCTTGTTCTTTGGCGGTGGCAGTTCTTGAATGGCTTTGACTTTCGATAGGTCCAGTTCTATTCCTCTACGGCTCATAATAAACCCAAGCAATTTCCCAGCAGGAACCCCAAATGTGCACTTTTTGGGGTTTAGTTTTAGGTTGTATCTTCGTAGTTTATTGAAGAACTTCCTCAGATCTTCTATGTGGTTAATGGCCTTCTTGGATTTGATAATAACATCATCCACATATACCTCTATCACATTGTGTATCATATCATGGAAAATGGTAGTCATGGACTTCATGTAAGTGGCCCCTGCATTCTTCAGGCCGAATGGCATCATCTTGTAACAGTACACTCCCCAAAGCGTAATGAAAGCCATTTTCTCAGCATCTTCCTCATCCATCCAGATCTAATGATAACCAGCGAAGTAATCTACGAATGACTGTAGCTCGTGTTTGGCACAATTGTCAATCAGGATGTGTATATTTGGCAAAGGGAAGTCGCCTTTCGGACTGGACCGATTGAGATCTCGGTAGTCGACACAGACTCTGACCTTCCCATCCTTCTTTGGCACTAGCACAATGTTGGCTAACCATGTCAAGTATTCTACTACCCTGAGAACCTTAGTGTTGATCTGCTTGGTGACTTCTTCCTTGATTTTCAAGCTCATATCAAGCTTGAACTTTCTGAGCTTTTGCTTTACCGTTGGACACATTGGATCGATTGGCATTTTGTGAGCCACAATAGACGTACTCAGACCAGTCATGTCATCATATGACCAGGCGAATATGTCCTCATATTCCTTTAGAAATTCTGTGTATTCTTTCTTCTCCGATGGCGATAGGTGAATGTTGATTCACATTTCCTTAATGTTTTCTGCATCTCATAGGTTGACAATCTCGGTCTCGTCCAGGTTTGACTTAGGTTTGTTCTCAAAGTTCTCACCTTCTTTGACAATCTCGTCAGGTATGTCATCTTCCTCTGAATCAATGTCCATTTATTGTGTTGTCTCATTGCATGTCACAGTCGTTGGTTCATCAAGACAAGTAATAGTAATGCCCGAGGCTCGTCAGGTTTTGGTTGTCCTAATGGTCCAATTCTTGAGATATGCCCCTCTACTTACAGCCTGTATGGAAGGTCCTTCCTCTTCCTCCTCCTTGAGAATAACGCAACAATCCACATCACTATCCTCTAGAAAAAAGTTCTTCACTACTGCAAGTGCTTCTTCTTCATCTGACCCATAAATAATGTCGGCCTATTGGAAGGTCTGCTCCAGATGCGGTATTGGCTGCTCTAGTAGATAGTAAGGACTGTTCCATGGTGGCGATCAGTTATTGGATTATTCCAAGGTGTATTCATATCCGAAACCGAAGGTAGTGCTATGTTTCTTGAGATTTATGGGTTTAGATATTCCTTGGAGGTTCTTGCTGAGCCCTTTGCCAGGTTCGTACCCACTCCAACTTAGTATACTCTCGATTTTGCTATCCCACCATTTGTCTTTGTCAATAGCATTGACCCGCTCAATGTGGTGGTAAGTTTCTCCACCCAGCTTCCTTCTTCCTCGATCGCTCGGAATGGTCTGGCGACTGTATATAGGGTTGCTACCATCGCCATGAATGATCACTTCCTAGTGATTCCATTCGAACTTTACTGCCTGATGCAGCTTTGATGTTACGGCCCCAGCAGCATGAATCCATGGCCGTCCCAACAGCAAGTTGTAAGATGCTGGTACATCTATTACCTGGAAATCGATCTCAAACTAGGTTGGTCCCATCTGCAGGCATAGACTAATCTCACCAATGGTGGACCTCTGAGAACCATCGAATGCTTTCACATTGATTTCTCCGTCCTTTATCTTATGCAGCTCTTTTCCCAACTTCTTGAGTGATACCAGCGGACAAATGTTAAGACTGGAACCTCCATCGATCAGGATTCTGGTGATGAAATAATCTTCGCATTGCGCGGTGATATGCAGTGCTTTGTTGTGCCCCAGCCCTTCAGATGGAGCTCGTCTTCATAAAAGGTGATCTTATGGCTTTCCAGCACTTATCCTACCATATTAGCCACTTCCCTGCTAGTGATGTTACTTGGCACGTATGCTTCATTTAGCACCTTTAACAGAGCATTCTTGTGCATCTCAGAATTTTGCAGCAAAGAGAGAATGGATATTTGTGTTGGTGTCTTGTTTAACTGGTCGATGACCGAATATTCCTTGGCCTGTATTTTCCTCCAAAGGTCATCCAGACCTTTCTCAATGTGGGGCGGACGATTGGAGGCCTGCTTGCTTGATTCAGCTATATGTTCAGGGGTATAGACTCTACCAGTTCTTGTCATACCCTGTGTTGCGACAGTTTCTTCAATCCTGACCTTGCCCTTCCTTCTCGCCTCGGCTGTATAGTCCTAGGGTACAGTATTTATATAGAATGGTTGCATGGTAGACATCACCACAGGGATCGACGCGGCTATCCTCACTTCGAATGGAACATGTGCCTTGGGTGGAAAGACTGCAACCTCAAATGGTGCAGGTGCATTTGCCGGAGACACAAATTCAACCTCAATTGGTGTCGGTGTCTTTGCGGATGGCGCTACTTCAAACTCAAGAGGCATAGACATATTCACCTCAGCGTTCTCAAATGGTTGGATCTGGACTATGATTGGATTGAGAGTAATTGTCGGTTTTTTCAGGTCATCACCTTATGCGATCAACCCGATTGACCCCTCGGGATCCCAATCATCTTTTACTTCAATCATGTGGATACCCCCACCCTTATGATCTGGCAGAGGGTTGTTGCGGATGTTTGGAGTGGTCTCCTTTGCCACAATGATCTTGTTATCAATCAAGGATTGTATCTTGTCTTTCAAGGAGCGGCACTCATCGATGGTGTGCCATTTCATGCCGGAGTGGTATGCACAGGACTTGTTTGGGTTAACCCACTGAGAAGGATTCTCAGAGGTTGCATCAGGGATGGGGGTGACATAACCAGCAGTTTTGAGCCTCTCATACAGTAGTTCGATGGGTTCAGCGATGGCTGTATATTGTTTTGGAGGTCTGCGATCAAAATTAGGTTGGGGTCTAGGGAAATTTTGGCATGTAGGGGGTGATTGAGAATGGGATGGTTGAGCGTTATAGGTTTGGTAGACATGATTGAGTTGGGAGTATCTGGGTAAAATAGGTTGATATGTAGGGGGTAGAGATGATTGATAAGTTGGTAGCGGACCTTGGTACGAGGGTCCTTGGTAATTTGGGGTCGGCTGGTATGTGAGTGGAGGTGTTGGGTTAGCTTGGTATTTAAGGGGAGATTTGGTCCTTTGTGCAACCATCACGGCCCCTACGTCCTTTTTCTTGGACACACCACCGGACTGTAAAGCATTATTTCTAGATTGCAAGGCCTTGAAATTTGTAATCATACCACTTTTAATACCTTCTTCAATTCTTTCACCTAATTTGATAATGTCGGAGAACTTGTGATTCTCAATCATCATCAGCCGTTCATAGTACTGTGGGTCCTAAGCCCGGACAAAGAACTTGTTCATTTGCTCCTCCTCTAAGGCGGGTCTAACCTTAGCAGCTTCGGACCTCCAACGAGTAGCATACTCGTGAAATGTCTCTGTGGGCTTCTTCTTCAAATTCTGGATATAGAACACGTCTGGTGCGTTCTCTGTATTAAACTTGAATCTGTCCATAAAGTCAGATGCCATGCCTACCCAACTTGACCATTTCTTGGGATCTTGGCTGATGTACTAAGATAATGTATCTCCTTTCGGACTCCTCATGAACAGCTTCATGCGGATCCTTTCATCCTTCCCTACTACCACCAACTTGTCGTAATATGTCCTCAGATGGACCCTTGGATCACCCATACCATCAAATATTTTGAACTTAGGAGGTTTTTACCCCTCAGGCAGTTCGACATCAGGCTGTATGCAAAGGTCCTCATAGTTCAGCCCCTCGATTCCTTTGCTTCCCTCAACGCCCTGAATCCGGCTGGTTAGTTTCTTAAGTTCCTCGACCAAGTTCCTGATAAGCATATCCTTTTCATCAGACTCAGGTGTGCATGAGATAGGTTGGGTGGAGTGTGGCATGGTCTCCACATAGATAGGAGTGTTATGGTATCCTGGTGTATGAGTGTGGAAATACTTATTTACGGATTTATGAGGTTCTGGGATGAGTAGTGGAGTGTTGTTTGGGGTATGGCAAGTGTTGCATTGGTTCTTTGGTGGAGTAGCGCGATGATGAGACGTGGGATGATTCTGCTATTTTGGGATATTTTGAGGAGGTGTAGGGTTTTGAGCGTTGGGGAAGTTGATATCTGGGGTGCTGAGGGAAAATGACAGGTTTGCCAGATTTTGAACCTGATCGAGCTCTTCCTGGAATTTCAACAGTTTATGTTCAAGTTGTGACGCATTCTCATTAGGAACCTAAATACCCTGGCCATCAATGGCCTCTACACGTTTCGTTGTGTTCTCCTTCCTGATGTTGTTTAAATCTTCCATTTTGCCTTTGTTCTTGCCTTTAATGGGAACTAAGAGGAGGAGTGGGAGAAGGGCCTATGGATCTTGTGAAATAAAATGATGATGCCATAATGCACGAACTAACCTTTGGGGAGGGAAATAATAAAAACAAAACAAAAAAAAACAAAAGGTAATCAAGTCAGTGAGGATTATAAAAAAATATTGCAATATTTAAACACATAGTGCGGGAATGTAAATTGTGACCTAATTTGGGAATCTCTTTGTGCCTGAGGTAGGCCTAGCGACAAATAGATTTGGAGAACTTTTAATGCTAAATGCCTTATTTCATAATATAAAAAATAGTTGAATCCCAAAATGATACTAAGATAATAATAGGTCACTACTGGCACTTGGCCTTATTACATTTGGAAAGCAAGTAAACCTAATCTATTTAGCCTCAGAAGGACCTCCCTCAGGTTGAATGCTCTCGTTGATCAAATCCTCCAGTTCACGTAGGTTCTTCTGCAAAAATGCCTTTGCCAGGTGTTCTCCTTCATTTCTCTCAGCGTTCTGGCAGTTGGTGACTCTCTTCCTCACTTTTCCTTCCAATTCCAACAGACTTTATTCCAGATATTCCAACTTTTCACTAGCTTTGGTAGCCCTCTCTTTCCACTCATTAATTTGATCATGTGATGGAAGACTTCTCCACCGGTCTATCAAGAGTGGGGGTGTGCTAACCATACCGAAACTGGGGACCTCATGCCTCATTTTCTATAAAAAAAAGGGTTAGACCCTACCCCCACTAGACTCGACTATTTATACATTTATGATCAGCACATCGACATTTAGTTCTCCAAATAAATGCACAAAACGTGGTGATTTCTGTTTGGGTTTAGGGAAACCCAGTGGACTTTTGGATAAGGTTATCTTAAAGGATTATTAGGTGGATAACATAACTGACCCGGCTAGGTTTGACCATGATGCATGCGCAATTTAAATAGAGTAAGGTTTCTATGGGGTTTTAGACTGGTACCTTTGAGTGGACAACTCAAGGGGGAAGGCACGGAACTGTCGACTGCACCGTTGATCGACTAGTTTTACCGCAAATAAGCCTTTCCGAATTTAGGGGGTAATGATATAGGAAGGGCGCAACCACTCCTCAAGCGTTGCTATAGTATTTGTTTGGCATGAGTGGAGTATGATGTTGAGCATGATTATGCAATAATTAAAAGCATGTTGACATGTATTTGCACGTTAAAAAAGCGATAAATACAGCAGTTTTATAATTTAAAGCAGTTATGAAGGAAGGAAACAAGAAAGATATGTCAGTTTTACTTTGAAGAAATTAAACGCTTAACGGAATTAAACAAATAATTGCACATAGGGGGGTACAAATTCACAAAAATGATAAGAAATGGTAAAAGCCTAAATGTCCCCAGCATAGTCGTCATGCTGTCGCCCCCCTTTTTCTCGCTAAATCGAGTTTATGACATTTTAGCTGGGACAACTCTTTCCTTTTGGGAAAAGGGGTCTGCATTTTTGAAGAGTCGCCACCTAACGATTTAAGGTACGTTAGGGCACCTATAGGGTTCATTTATAACTACGTTTGTTAACCATAGACAGGGTAATGGCTTGAAATTATCCTAAGGGGAAGGTGTTAGGCACCCCTCAGGATCCACTAGTATGGTTCCCAACCAAACAGTTTTGTGTGAATTTGTACCATTAGCAAATAAACAAGTATGGCTCAAATAGTAGGGGATTGAAATTTAAATGCACATGTGTTTGAGAAGCAATTAATGAAAAAAAGCAAAATTTTGAAAAGAATTACAATCTAAGCATATTTAGGAATGTAAAGGGGGTGTCTTAGGTTTGTTTATAATATGGGTCACATCAATATAATACCCGGTATGACACTCCTCGAAGAGGGGTTACATGTGGTATTAACGCACCGGTCAACATATCCATATCTACACTTTCCCGCCCCGTGAAGGTAATTAAAACGAGGGTTGGTCTTGACCCCTATTGCATTCTGTTGCCCATCCCTTCCTATCAGTCCCGGAGGAATTTAGGACTCTTATCCTATAAGAAAGGGGTTCTAGACAGACCCTCAAGTTTAAAGGCAAAATACTAAGGCGGCATATAATAAACAAGCAGGACTTCAATTAAGGGGAGCATGGAAGACAAATGAAAGGTTCAGATATACCTCTACACACAGTACACATAAACAGCATGACTCATACACAATTAAGATCTGAATTCAGATCCTAAGCATGGTATCTAAGTGATAACAGCAGAGTCATATTTATAACATAACTCAAATAGGAAGTCCTAATCAGGCTTGCCTACTGATTTTAACATGCTGGCAGTTAAACAAAGATAGTTTTGGTTTTTATGTAAGTTTATTACCTAAGGCTTGCCTAGACGTAAAATAATATGTAGCAGTTACCAAAATTATTGAAACAGTTTGGAAGTTGTTTTTACCTAAACCATGTTGTTCTAAATGTTGTAAAAAAACATGCAGGAATTGTGACCAGTTTTACTCAAACAAGATAATCAAACATGAGACTGTTTTATGTCCTTTTTCATGCAATATTGGTTTAACTTGGTGTAACTGAGCGAGATCCTAAAACAGGGTATCTAACGTGCGCATATGAAAAAATGCAGAATGATTGCAGAATATGCAAAATTTCTAGAGCATGGTTTCTAAATGTACAAAGAGTTACAGCATGATTTCAAGGTGTGCAGGAGCAACAGTTTTATGTTAATGCTGTTATTTAGCCTAAAGCAGGATTTCTAAGTGGTAAAGTGATGCCAAATGAAATGATGAAACATTAAACCTAAGAACATGGTATCTAATTCAAGGCATGCTTTGAATATGTTGATCTTACACATGGATTCTAATGCACATATAGGAAATGTAAACCTAAGGCATGGTTTCTACCCATTGATGTTGATAACATATATAACTACCCTCCCCTTCTCACTATCCAGCCCCAATACTTGTTTACAACAGATTATTACATACCAGTACTGAAATGAATTACATAAGTAGAAAATAAAGGTAAAAGTTACACTATAGAGAGCCTGAAAACAGGCCTAGATTTCCAACACCTGATTAAGACTTCCTCTCTTAGTTATGTAATAAATCACCTGAAGTGCGAAGGTTGCTTCATAGCTTTTCCTTATATCTAGGTGTGTCAGAGTTCCCTAAGGATCTCAAGGGATCCCGGGCAGTGCTCACACTCAGATTTCATAGCTAGGACAGAGTAAGTGCGGTGTGGAAAGGCCAGCTTTTGTGTGTCTAAGTTCAGAAGGAGCTCAAGGGTCTCAAGTCAAGGCTCACACAAAAGGGGCAGAACTTAGTGGTCTAAGAGTAGAGTGAGAGTGATTGACATAGTGATGAAAGACTTAGTAAAGCAGTTTAGAAGTGAAAAGTTTCAGAAATAGTTTTTAAAGATACTAGGAATTATCAGTTTTGAAATCATTCTTTGAGAAAAACATACTCAGCAAACAACCCAATTAACCATAGAATACCCCAATTTACTTGTCAAGCAGACTTACAAACAGGGGTGAAAGGATTGGGACCATATAGGTTTTAAACCACATAAATAGGGAAACACACAACAAATATACAAAATAGCTATGAGTCTATTGAACAAATCAATCATGGTAACAGACATTTAAAACATAGGGAAGGATGCAGTAGGATCATGTTGAAGACAAGAGTTTTGTTGAACAAAATTTGATATACCATTAGGGCCAATAGGATGCACCAGAAGACTAAGTCACTACATGGTCATACAAGTTAAGGGAGGGGTAAGGGAACTAAGTGAACATGCTGGACAAGTATCAAAGAACTAAGTAAAGTCTGATATAATGATTACACATAAGGCAGAATTTAGACATGCTTAATAACAGCAAACATAGAAACAAATTGAATAAATAGTACAGGAATAAGCATGGATGTATAGGCATGGAACACATAAAGTTGAGTTTCAAATTTAAACTAGAGACATACCAGTTAAAGAAGAAGAATGTAGAATGTAAAAATAGGTGCAACTCCACTATCTAGCCTTGGCTTTCAGCCGGCTAGGCCAACAGTTAGCACAGGTAGCAAAGAAAGAAGAGAGAGTTTGAACGTATGTGTGTATTCTGAACTGTGTTCGTGTGTTAAGACTGTAGAAGAGAGTCATTTATATAGTAGTTTGAAAGCTGGTTAAAAATAAGGCAAGAATTAATTCTTCAGTAATTATAGAACTCAGTATAAAAAATGGTTGGAATCTCCCTTTAATTAAGGGAGTCACTGTAAACAGTAAAGAGCAGGTGGCAAGTAAGGAAAGAAATCATACACGGCTAGAGTATAACAAATAAGGAAAGATTTCAAAATTAAAAATTAAGTAGCAATGCAGACAAGGCAAAGGAAAATTAATTAAGGCAAGCAATTAATCAAATTAAGTGGAAAGGAAGGAGTCGAGATTTAGTAGCATAGAGTAATCAATTAGGATCAAATTCATAAAGCCTTGATTAAGGACACAACTCAGTAGAAATAAGTATCATAGCAAATATGGTAAGGAAATCAGTCAGCTTAACAGACAGGGCAAAGCTTTTAGGGTTTTGAAAGAAAATTTTCAATCACCATCATTTAAGGAAACCAGAATCGATCAAAAGGGAGTCATGACACTGCACTTTCAACATATAATAGAGGAGGTCCACAGACGTAGCAAGAAAACATATTTGAAGCATAGTCACAGAAAGAAACAAGATATGAACAAACAAAGTGACCATAGTCACAAAGAAGCGACATAAGTAACCTAGGGATTCAGGAAAACATATTCGAAGCAGGGTAATCACAGGACTTCAAGTAAGCAGGATAACACACATAAACGAAGTAAAGAAAGCATGTTAACCCTCATTGAAGCAAAGTAAGTAAAATCATGCTAACATTCATAGAAACAAAGTAAAGAAAATCTAAAAAATAGGGCTTTTAACATAGACAAGTTAAAAGCAGTAAGAGCACAAAATCGGTTAAAACAAACAAGGGAAAAGGTTTAATCATAACGAAATCAGTTAGAACACGCGTAAAAGAACTCCAAAAAACTCTAGTTTTAGAAAAGAATGATAAAATCGAAATAGTTAGTTAAAACAAGATAATTTTAAAGGAAAATGCTTAATAATACTCGAATCACCTCAGATCTATAAAGATCTGAGAAGAATCGAACAGTAGCAAACTAGGGTTTTAGAAAATAGTAGAGATGAAGAGAATCGATTAAAAACTCATGGATTCAAACGAAAAAACAAGAAGAAATACTTTCTTACAAACGAAAATGGCCGGAGATAGGCCAGTAAATGAGTTTCAAATCGAAGCAGGTTGGCTTTCCTTGAGATCTTCTCAAGGACACATGAAGTCGAAGAGCCATGGAGTATAGGAGACCAGAGGTGGTCGGAGAAGGCACGAAAACACCATAGGAATGAGGTTCCCACTGATGATGGCGATTAGGGTTAGGTTGAGTTGAGAGAGAGTTTGGAGATGAGAGAGTTTGAGGGCGGCTATCTCTGAATTATGAGACTAGGGTCAGGGGTCGGGTGAAATTAAAAAGGAAAGATTGCATTTGGACTGTTGATCTGGGAGATCAACGGTCGAGATTAAAAAGGGTAGGTGGATTCCGGGTTTGGGTAAGGGCTAATAGGGTATGGGTCGGGTGATTCGCGTGTGAAATTGGGCTGGAAAAGGGGTCCAATTTTAGCTATAATTGAAAGCCAAATTTAGCTGTTATTTAAATAGCCAATTTCCCCCCATTTAATTTATAAAAAATAATAAGTAATTTCTGAAAGATAAATTAAGGTGCCAAAATGATTTAAAATACATAATTAATAATTTAAAAATAAACGGTCTAATTGTATGCATAATTAAATCTTAAAAGGGGTAATATTGCAATTATGTGCAATTTAGCTTTAAAAATACTAAATGTAACTATAAAAATATACAAACCAATCTGCGAATCGAGCGAGCTCCCCTTGCATGCAATGATGTGGTGGTATACCTTCCATTCTAATTCAGTGCTCTCCGAACCGTGCGGGAAGGTTTCCCATCACACGGCTCACCAACTTGATCTTCCGCGGGAACCGTATGTCCGAACAGGCCTAGAAAAAAAGGTAAATTACCTTAGCTTTATTTTGACATAAATATAGAAATCCAATAGATGAATTATCAAAACAATAATTTTGAAAATAATTATTGGGGATTTTATGGATAAAAGGGGAGAAAAAAATTAAATTTAAAACCTTAAAATTATGGAAAAAAATAATAAAAACCTTGGACATACTTATATATGTATATATATGCTATTTTGAAGGTATTTTGCATATTTAAAATATATAGGGAAAATTGGGTATCAACACCCTCAAGCAACCAAAGCATGCAAATAGACATTATAATTACAAACCTATCTAATCCTACACCTCAACTCAACGAGCCTCAAATTACTACTATAAACCAATCTTTCGGCAAGGAAAATTCCAAGACTACCAACCTCACAAAGGAGAAGTTACAGGCTAGTCCAAATCCTACAACACCAAAGAGCACACACAATGGCAAATCCCCAACCAACCCCAGCCAATCAGACAGAAAATCAAACCATCTTCTTCATCCAACCCCCTCTTCCTCAAGAACACCAACCTCTATCATGGATAGACACAAGCCCTAATGGCCATGCAATATCATTCAATATGATATTGAACGGCCAAGAGACAGTAATAATTCTTCAAAACTCACACTTCCTAGGCCAACTATTATCTGAGGGAATGCACATGGCTATGAATAACTATCAAAACCATGTGTGGTTGAACAATGTCCTTCATCCGCTAGCTCCCTCAATGAGTGCAAACCAAGCACATACAATGAGGATCCAGTGGAATCTGTCTCACCACTTCAATCCTCTCCCTCCACAAAACACAACAATGGATCTCCCTTTCTTCCCACCAAGAGAGATCTTATTCATGAATCCAATCTTCATACCATGGAGCATAGCCCAGAACCAAGCACAGAACCAAGCATTTCAACCATCTCTAGTAAATCAGCCCCCCTAACCTCCTCTAGTAAATCAACCCCATCTACCTCCTCCAGTAAATCTACCCCCTCCACAAATCCACCCTAATGCTCCAGAACCAGAAGATCACCAAGAAATGCAAGTAGAAGAAATGAATTTCCAGGGTCAGAGCAAATAGTGGAATTTTCAAGTCTAAATGATGTAAAAGTGTATCTCTTCAGGGAAGTGCAAGAGAAGAGGTATATTCTTAGCGGTCCACCAGCATTATACAAATGTTCGATGGACATCCGACCACCACAAGACCCAACAGTGGGAAATCATGTCATGATTTTAGTCCCTTCACTAAGGAGGAACCTAGTGTTGCAAGATCATATCGAGAATAGTCCAACAAACAACCATGCAATGATGTATAGGCCTACTAACATAACTATATGGAACATCCGTGGAGGTAACAATGACAACTTCCGGGATAACTTTAGAGAGATGATAGATACGCATAGGCCATGCATGGTAACACTGTTGGAAACAAGAATGGAAAATCACATCTCGCTCCTTAGTGATTTTGTATTCTCAGAAATGATTGAGGTTCCAAGTAAGGGCCAATGTGGAGGTATGGTGATCCTTTGGGATTCCAATGTTGTTAAATTTCATAACTTTTTTAGGAGAAATCAGGAGATTCATGCCACTATTGAGGTACTCCCCTCTCAAATTACTTGGCTTTTTCCCTCTAGTTACGCTAGTACTAAACTTGAAAAAAGACGTGAGTTATGGAACAATATAGAAAATATTAATACTTGTTATAAGGGTCCTTGGTTGTTAGGGGGAGACTTTAATAATATTCTCAGTTCTAATGACAAACTTGGTGGTAACCCCATCAACCGTAGGCATAGTAATTCTTTATGGAATAGCATTAACAATTGTAATTTACTAGACTTAGGTTACAAGGAGTGCAAATACACTTGGTCTAATCATAGGAAAAAGTCTAGGGGTTTAATTATGGAAAGACTAGATAGAATTTTTGTTAACAAAGAGTGGTTATCAATATATCCCAAAGCAGTAGCCATCCACCTTCCTAAGACTCATTCTGATCACAACCCCTTGTTAATTAACCTCATCCCTATGAATATGAATCATTGTAGTAAACCCTTTCCGCTTGGAAACTATTTGGTGTAGACATCCGGATTTTATTAACATAGTTAAACATTGTTGGATTGATAATGACCTTATTGGTGCTCAAAACCTTTTTAAGGATGAGGTTATCAAATGGAAGAACAATACTTTTGCAGACATTTTTAAAAAGAAAAAAAAAGATTCTAACTAGACTAAGTGGAATCCAGTCATCACCTAATTATCATAAAAGTCATTTCTTACAAGATTTAGAATCAAATATACAACTTGAGTACAATAATATTCTAAAAATGGAACATGATTTCTGGAAACTTCGATCTAGAATTAATTGGCTCAATTAATTGCCAACTCCAATTATTACCATATTATGGCCTCTAATCGTAAATGTCGTTATGCCATTATGTACTTCACTAATGATAATGGAAACTGGATCTCTGAACCTAAATAAATACTTGACTATACTCTATCCTTCTTTATGGAGGCCTTTAAGAAATCCAAAACTTCCTCCCCTAATAACATTATTATAAGTGATCCCTCATGCCATAATAAGGTTGACCTAAGTAGCCTTGATAACCCTCTATCTAGTATAGAAATCACCAAGGCCATATTTTATTTTAAACCTTTGAAGGCTCCAGGCCCGGATGGCATTCATCCAGAAATATTGACATATCATTGGTGACTCTATTACAAACTATTGTCACAAGGTATTGAAAACCCAACCCTTGCCTAGTGGCATCAATTATACCTTTATTTGTCTCTTACCTAAGTTTCCTAATGCAAACAACCTTAAAAACTTTAGACATATTGGTATTTGTAACACTTCTTACAAAATTATCACTAAAATTATTGCCAATATGATAAAACCTTTCTTGTAGCAACCCGACTGGTCGTTTTGAGCAATTGTGTCCAGTTCGATAATTTGAGGTCACGAGCAACTTCATATTATATATATCGACTTGTGTGCATGGTTGGATTCAGTTTCCGGATTAAACGGAGTCGAATTGGAAGGAGGAATCTAGTTTTGGAAGATTAAGTGGTGGGAACTTGACCGAAATTTAACTTTTGAGTAAACGGCTCCAGAATGAGTTTTGGGTGATGTCAATAGCTTCGTATGGTGATTTTGGACTTAGGCGTGCGTTCGAATTTGAATTTGGAGGCCCGTAGGATAATTGGAGGCATTTCAGTGAAAGTTGGAAAAGTTGAAGTTTGAAAAATAGAGAGGTTTGACTCATAGTTTACTTTTGTGTTATCGAGGTCGGAGTGTGATTACGGAAGTTGCAACAGCTCTGCTATGTCATTTTGGACTTTCCTGCAAAATTTAGTGTCTTTTGGAGTTTATTTGATATGGTTCGGGCACTTGGTTGCAATTCTAGAAGTTCTTGAAGTCCATGGTGATTTTCATGTGTTTTGGCATCCGATTCGTGGTTTTAGAAGTCATCTTGATGATTTGAGTGCGCGAGCAAGTTCGTGAGGTATTTTTAGACTTGTGTGCATATTTGGTTTGGAGCCCCGAGGGCTCGGGTGAGTTCCGCATTGGTTTTGGAATAACTTTTCATAGTCTTTCATTTCTAATTCTGGTATCATCGCATTTGCGATGTATTGGCATCATATTTGCGAGGTCCGGGCTGTTGGGCAGAGTTCGCATTTGCGAAGAACTCTGTCGCATTTGCGAAATTCCTTCATCGCATTTGCAAAGATTTTTGTCGCAAATGCGACCTTAGCAGGAAATTCCAGGCTTCGCATTTGCGAAGCTATCTCCGCATTTGCAAGTTCGCATTTGCAAACCCAGTGTTGCAAATGCGACATCTGCAGCCTACTAAAAGCTGAGTATTCCGAGTTTTTGCTCATTTTTCATATTTTTGAACTTTAACTCCGAGAGTGGGCGATTTTGAGAGAAGATTTTCATACCAAAACATTGGGCAAGTGTCTCTAATCAATTTTCAATTATATTTTGTGATTATATCTTAGATTTAACATCAAATTTATGAGAATCTAAAGGAAAATTTGGGGAAAATTGGGAAATCTTTTAAAAATGTAAAATGATGATTTGAATGAAAAATTGGTGTCGGAATTAGGTAATTTTTATATGGGCGAAGTCGTATCGGAATGGGCATTTAGTCTTTGTAAATTTTGTTGGGTTCCAAGGTGCGGGATCGGGGAGTTGACTTTTGTTGACTTTTTACAAATTGTATAAGAATCATAGTTTTGTTAGCCGAAATTGTTTTCTATTACATTGTTTGATGTATTCAAGTCATTTTTGGCTAGATTGAGTCGAGCGTTGATCAATTGGTAAAGGAAAAGGCTAAATTGAGTATTGAATTGGCCGGATTGAGGTAAGTATCTTGCCTAACCTTGTGGGGGGGACTCCCCCTTAGGATTTGAGTCTTTTATGCTAATTGTAGTCCGTGCATGCGAGGTGGTGAGTGTGTGCTCGGACTTATTTATGGGAAATTTGCCTCTAGGGTTCTTAAGTCCTTATGTTCATTATGTGGAAAGCATTCCGTTATGATTGAGTTTCCTAATCGCTTGAACTACCTCTATATGCTCCATATGATGTTGTTAGCTTTCCTCTAATTCTTACTTGTTACTTGACCCTTAATTGCCTTAATTGAAGTGGCTGCCTTCCTTATTGTTTGATACTTCTTGATTGTTAGTTCCTCTATGACTTCGTGCAAATATGTCATATGTCCAATTGTTGTGGTTACCGGTGTAGTTATCACGTGCTTATTATGTCTTGTTGTTTTGTTAAGGTTTTTGTGCTTCTTGGTTTTTCCGTGATCCTTATTATGTACTATTCATGCTTAAATTGACAATTATTCATGTTGAATAAGACTGGTGATATTCTCTTGGTAATTGACCATTGTTGGGTATTGACTCAAGTTGAGATCTATATTACGAAGCTAACTGTTGAAACGAGATTTGGTTATTGTTGATTCCCTTATCGGGATGTTATTGTTTCTATTGTTGATTCCCTTGTCGGGGTACTATTGTTTCTATTGTTGATTCCCTTACTGGGGTGCTATTGTTCCTATTGTTGATTCCCTTGCCAAGATATTATTGTTTCTATTGTTGATTCCCTTGACGAGATGTTATTATTTCTATTATTTGGGTGAGGAAGAGTGTAAAGCACGAAGGGTGATGTCGTGCATGATATTGTGAGTGAGTGTTAATGCATGAAGGGTGATGTCGTGCCGATATTGTGAGTGTTAATGCACGAAGGGTGATGTCGTGCCGATATTGTGATTGTAAAAGCACGAAGGGTGATGTCGTGCCACATTATTGAGAGTAAAAGCACGACGGGTGATGTCATGACACATTATTGAGAGTAGAAGCACGAAGGGTGATGCCGTGCACATTTCTATTTATGCATATGGTGAGGAAGAGTGATAAAGCACGAAGGGTGATGCTTTGCACTTTCTGTTTGCTATGTTTATTTGTTGTTATCAATTCAAGTGTTTTAACTGTTTAAATTCCTTTACTATTGTGATCCGTTTTGTTGGAACGTACAGTGTTTTCAATACCTCACCTTATTTATATATACATTTCAATACTTCAAACTTCAATAATTGTTACATCTTTAATTCAATTAGTTTCTCAATTATATTCCCTTAAACCGTCGGAGGTTGTATTTTACTCAAAAAGGAATTTCTACTAAGTTGTAAATTATTAAATCCCGTGTTAAAGGTACTAATTCATTCGATGTTGTATTTTAACTGAAAATGGTACTTTTTTTATTCAACTGATTTCTAAAAATAACTTTATCTTTTCTTGCTGAGTTCCTAATTGGTTTAGAAGTTGTACTATACTTTATGTTATATAAATGAGACTCTTGGAACATCTTAATTACATCGATTATGGGTCCTATGTACTGAGTAACATAAGAACGTTGTTGTGCAAAGTGAGACAAAAATATGTGGGCACAAGGTGTCGGGTGTGCTAAAGGTTTGGGAAGTTGAGGTTATGATATGAAACATCGACTTCTGAGATGGCTAGGGTTGTGCACCAGAAACGATATGATTGACTGAGTTGACCTGTCTTCTTTACTTGAGTTCATTCTACTTCTCTGTGCTCCAGCTACGTTAGTGTTGATTTACTTAGTTATCTTTCGTTTCCATCCGAGTTTCCTTTTATTATTTCGACTGTTGTAGTTTGATTTATCCTTGCTGTTGATATTACTTCGTTACCTTTATATTGATATTTGTTATCATATCCTGTTTAATCTGTCTGACCAGTAGGTGTCTTGACTGTTCCTCGTCACTTCCCCATCGAGGTTAGTTTTGATACTTACTGGACACCGACGTGGTGTATTCATACTACACTTCTGTAAATTTTTGTGTACAGATACATGTATTGATCGATAGTAGCTTTGTGGATCATCACAGTGGAGACTCAAGGCAACCTGTTGCTGCGTTCATAGGCCTCGGGGTCACCTTCGTTGTATTTACTTTCATTGGTTCCTTCTTGTTCTGGAACAGTGTCGTATTTATTTTGTATAAGTACTCCTAAAAAGGCTTATGACTTATACAAACTGATTTTGGGAAATTGTGATTTATTTAGAGTTATTTAAACGAAAGTTAGTAAATGTCAATGTTATCTCAGTTAATGTTAGGCTTACCTATTTTAGCGACTATGTGCCATCACGACTCTTTCGGAGGGATTTTGGGTCTTGACATTTCTTTCCTTACCTTATCAATCCTATGCAATCCAGCTTTATTAAGAATAGAGCCTGTGATAATGCCATTATTATTCAAGAAATTATGAATAACCTTCATAGACACAAAAAATCCAACTTTGATATGATAATCAAATTAGATTTGGAGAAGGCTTTTGATAGACTAGAATGGTTTTTTGTGTATAGGACCCTTAAATATTTCAAGTTTTCCCCAAATTTATCTCGTCTAATTATGCATTGCATAAGTACAAGCTCTATAGGGATCCTAGTGAATGGTGCTAGAAAAAAAAATTCCAACCTAGTCGGGGTATTCGTCAAGGAGATCATATATCCCCCTATATATTCATACTTTACCTTGAACTCTTATCTAGATTAATAAACCACCAAGTGGACATATTAAGATGGTATCCAATTAACATTAGACAAAAAGGTCCCACATTCTTTTTGTTGAAGATATAACCCTAATGGGGAAAGCAAACAAAAAAATGGGCCATTGCATGGACCTTTTTTGTGATGTATCCGGGCTAGCCATAAACACTTCTAAATCAAGAATTATCTTACCTAAAAATTACCCCAAGGATTTCACCTTATATCTAACAAATTTTTTTGGTATAAAGTCCACCTATGAATTTGGTAAATACCTTGGCTTTCCAATCCTAAATGTCAGGCCCCGAACCTGGGCCTGGACGTAACACGGCACTCGGTACCTGACTACATGTGACCGAACGAACCAATTGGCTGGCTGAATCAACATGTGGTATCATAACATACTGAATGCGGAAGATAAACTAACACATGTTGATATATTGAAAGTCTGGATGATATAAATTAAAGTGCGGAAATACTAATACAATTTTGAAACATATTTGTAGCCAACATAGCTTAATATGAAAAGCCCGTGACTTTGTCTAACTGTTACTCTTGTCTATGAAGCCTCTATTTAAGTACTGAAAACACTAACTATCTATAAATACTGAAAGGCTGTAAAGTAATAACAATGCCCCGAAAGAACTGGGGATCACCAAACAGCTGATACGAGAATCCTAGCGCTCTGAATCTTCAACTTGTAAATCATTACCTGCATCGTGAGATGTAGGCCCGAGCAAAAGGGACGTCAGTACATTTGAATTGTACTAGTATGTAAAGCAACTGAAAGAAAGAATTATAAATGCTAAAACTAAAACTAAGCTGATAACTGAGAATTGATAATTAATAATTAATAACTGAAATGATAACTATTGAAACTGAAACTAAAATGATAACGGATAACGGATAACTGAACTGATAACTGATAACCGATAACTGAATTGATAGCTGGTAACTGAACTGATAACTGATAACTGAAATGATAAAGGAAGTAAGGATATGAATACTCCCTCTTCTGAATGATGAACAACCTGTTTATCTGAATATTAAACTGCGGCCTCAGGCCCAATATATATATGTGCACAAACTGCAGCCTCGGGCCCAAGTATACGTATCCATAACTGTGACCTCAGGTCCAAAATGCATAAAGCATAAACTGCGGCCTCAGGCTCAAAGATGCATAAAGCATTAACTGCGGCCTCAGACCCAAAGATGCATAAAGCATTAACTGTGGCCTCAGGCCCAAATACAGGTGTTCGACATTCAAGGATTTAAAATTAGTAATTGAGAATCATACTGCAATACATAATAGTGAAATACTGAATCACGCTGAGTTACATGATACTGGAATACTAGATCACACTGAGTTACATAATACTAGAATATTGAATCATACTGAGTTACATAATACTGGAATACTGAATAAGACTAGAATGAGACATGTATTCTTGAACTGATTATGAACACTCAAACTTCAACTATTTATGACATGCTGAGTAAGCTATATTGAAACTTAGGGACATCAAACCCAAGTCTACATTAAATACGAACTGAGCTCACAACGTTCAGAATGAAAGTCATGAACGAGTTATGAAGCTAGAGAATAAAAGTTTTACAACTGTTCAAGGAACTAGGCTTAACTATATTTCTGAGGCAATTGATACGTCGTAAAAGAAACGTAGTGTAGGGAGAATCATTAAAATTCCCAAACATAGAGAGTTAGCCTCACATACCTTAACTTCCTGCTCTTGAGCATAATACAACATTCGCCAACCCTTTCAACTTTAATCTATATCAATACAAGTCAAAGGGATTCCAAATTAGCAACAATAGTCATGTTTTGGTCACTTAGGCATTTTATCAAACACTCGATGGCATAAAGCTTCATAGCCCTTATTAATTATTTTTCTACACCCAATAACTCATTCTCTTGCTATTAGATAAATTCTAAAGTCTCAAATGGTTATAAACAGTATTATTCTTTATCACCTATAAGGTAATCAACACCCATAACCAATAATAACCTATCAACAACCCAAACCTATCATCGTTCATGCTTTTCTATCAAATCCATCAACTCATATCTCATGAAATAGAGTCTATAATCATTAATTCAATGATAGAATCAACTAGAGGGTGAAGATATTACCTTTTTGACGTTCAATCTTCTTGAATTCGAGTTCTAGGGTTTCTTCTCTCAACAATGGTATTCCAAATCGAATATCTAATGATATGGAGGGTTTACCCATGTTAATAAGATGTTGAGAAGTTGAAATTAACTTAGAATCACCATTAGAACTTACCTTGGATGGTGGAGGGACCCTTGAGGAGTTAGGTTTTTGAGAGGTTTTCTTTGTAGAGCCAGTTTTTATATTTTGGGGCTGTGGGGGACGAAATAGGGCTAAAAACAACTTCCCAAGTCGTCCACCGTGTCCCGGTTGGGGCGGCTGTGGTCCCGACCGCGGTAATGGAACATTGCCTCGCCACCGCGGTCGCGGTAAAATGCGGCAAGACCGTGGTGGTTGCATACAATTCTATAAAACGGGCATAACGTTTTGCACAGAGCTCTGTTTGGGCTTCATAATATATCGTTGGAAATCTATTTCAAAGGCCTAAAACTTTCATGCTTTGTCCTTTTCCATATTCCTTACATAGTTGCACTAAAACCTAATGGAATACAGACCTTCTACAAACTTAGTCGATTTTGCCAAATCTTATGCACCTCACTTTCCATCTTGATTTTGAAACAACTATTTTTACCCATAATCATCCTGATTGGACTTCACATGTTCAAAATATATCCTTACTACTCCTTTAATAATTCATACCTAAGCCAAATGTTTACGGGGTATTACATTATCTCTCCCTTGGGATCATTCGTCCTCGAATGATTGTCCTGACTGTAACTTCTGCTAACTCTGGATCTTAAACGGGTCTGGTGAAACCATGAACTTTCATCAACACTTGTATACTAAAAATAATTAATACATGATTACTGTACTGTTGAGATACTGAACTAAACTGCATTGACTGAATATTAATCTGCCATGAATACGTGAATACTGAACTAATATGGATATCTGAATATTGAACTGGCACGAATATTTGAGAATTGAACTAACATCAATATCAAAGTACTAAGTTGGCATGAATATCTAAGTATTGGACTGACATGATAGCTGAGTATTGAATGGACTTGAATATCTGAGTATTGAACTGACATGAGTATCTGAGTACTGAACTGGCATGAGTATCTGAGTACTGAACTAACATGAGTATTTGAGTACTGAACTGACATGAGTACTTGAGTGCTGGAAACTTGAATGTTATAACATTACACATGAAATACTGGTTGTACCACCACTAATTTTGGTGGCAACTCCAACTCATAAGCTAATTGAACGATCCTTCGCAAGATTCTATATGGCCCAATATAGTAGGGATTATGCTTTCCCTTCTTCTCAAATCTCATAATGCCTTTCATAGGCGAAACTTTCAAAAACACCCAATCATCAACTTGAAACTCTAGGTCTCTATGTCGCATGCTCGAATAGGACATTTTGGCGGCTCTGAGTTTCTTCAAACGCTCTTGAATCAAATTAACTTTCTCTATAGTCTGATAGACCAAATAAGGTCCTAACAACTCCACTTATCCAACTTCAAACCAACCGATTGGTGATCTACACCTTCCCCCACACATAGCTTCGTACGTGCCATCTTGATACTAGAATGGTAGGTTATTATTAGAAAGGCCAATAAGAGGTATGTGATCATCCAATTACTTTTAACATCAAGGAAATATCCTCAATTATTTGAACAATGCGCTCTGCCTGGCTATCTTTTTGAGGATGAAAAACGTGTGCCTAATCGTTTATGAAAGAACTTCTAAAAGTTCATTTTAAACTGAGCATCACAGTCCCAAATGATGGACCACGGAGTCCCATGTAATTAGACGATTTCCTAAATGTATAACTTGGTATAATCTTCTGTTGAATCTGTAGTCTTTACTAGCAAGAAATGTGTTGACTTGGTAAGTCGATTTACAATCATCCAATCAAATCATGCTTTTAAAATGAGAAAGATAATCCCGTTTATAAATTTCATATTTACCATCTCCACACAAAATATGTGTATTCTGTGATAAAACACTAGGCTTTTTGCTGCTCTACTTTCACTTGCTGACAATTAAGACAATTGGCTGCAAGTCTACGACGTTCTTTTTCATGTAGTTCATCCAATCAATCTCCTTGGTCATGATGCATATTTGGGGGACCTGGATGGAAATAATACCAGGAATTATAGGCTTCTAACATGATCTTCCCTTTTTAAGTCCATCTATGTCTGGAACACACAATCTTGGTACCTCAAAGTACCATCATCTCCCCCTTATTCGAAAGCCATCATCTTATACTTGTGAATCTCCTCTTTCAGCTACAACAAGTAGGGATCATCAAACTATTTCTCCTTCACTTCGCCTACTAAGGGGGAACAAGTCATATTCTAGACAACAACTCTGTCATCTTTTAGAGTCCGAAGTCGAACTCCTATCTTGGCTGGTGAACTTCTTTTACCAAAGTTCTCTTATCTACCTCAATCATGAGTTATACTTCCCATACTTTATCTTCTTAAGAACTTCCTGAAAACACTTATAGAATTGTTGCGAGCTAAGTCTTTAACTAGTACTCTGAAGACTAGAGTCTCGTGCAATGGCACTACCCTCGTGATACATAACTGGGCATGATTCTATAGCTTTCTGTGATCATTTTATCATCAATAACTAAA
This sequence comes from Nicotiana tabacum, assembly GCF_000715075.1. Classification (NCBI taxonomy): domain Eukaryota; kingdom Viridiplantae; phylum Streptophyta; class Magnoliopsida; order Solanales; family Solanaceae; genus Nicotiana; species Nicotiana tabacum. Next base: position 17,091,870 of record NC_134085.1, read on the forward strand.
CTCGGTGATCATTCTACTCACTTTTTTTTCTTACACTTGCTAGACATAATCCGTGTGTTAATTATACAATTTTCCCTCATTACCGAACTAATTTTCTTTTTCATATCCCATGCTACTATTCGAGTTTCAGATCTCCAACTGGACTTACTGAAATTTTCACATCACCCCTTAGACCACGGGTCTTATACTTGTGGACCCTTCTCTTTTTGCTGGGATCCAAATAACTTTCCTTATTCTCTGCAATTCTTTGCACTCTACATCAATGATGACTCATCTTCCAACTTACTTCTGAAAAATCTTTCTTACTAGGAAAAACTAAATTATTCACTTAACGGAAAGCTAATGTATTCACAGCTATCATATATAATCTTAATAATTTAACTCTGCTCACACTGTCAATCCTGGAGAAACCACATTACGATAATTCCTAAAGGCTATTCTTCTATAGTTTGTGCTCTCACTGCTAGCTAATATTTTTTTTCCTGCTGCCACTGTACTTCGAGTTTAACTTAAACTCTTTGGGTTCTAATACACATTCGGTATTTCAAACTGTCATCCACTCACTAGAGTTAACCTGGATAAGTGAATCAAATTGTACCCCTACTAGCTCTGCTGAAAGTGCTAATTCACTATACCAACTCAAAACTTATTTACTATTCTTTTACTAACCACCTGCTAGCATCATATTTTCTTCTCCTGCTTTGAATAACTAAAGTGAAGCATAAGGTTACTCCTAAGTTCCCTCATCATCTGACCATATTCTTTTGCTGCACACTATCATTCTTTTCGAACTATTTACATGGATCACACTTAGGGAAATTCATCTGTCTTAAATAAAATTAGAATATGTAACCCCAAACTTTTTATATAATTTAAAATCATATCATACTATAAACATCACGGGTAATCATTTAGTCACATAACCTAAGGGGGAATTGCCATATCTTTTATCTTACACCAATAGCTGCATCTTATAGTAACTTACTAACGTGGTACTTCTAGTTCTGATTTGAATAAATATGAACAACTTAAAATCATTCCCTGAAATTCACTATTGGCTGCTCTTAGTTCTCATTGCATACATCATATCTTCTAGTCATTTGCATGAGTTGTACGAAATCACATCTTTGGTAATAACAAACGTTTCTGACTCCTAGGTATTTTACCCTTAGACTCTTTTCTGTCCAAAACTATAGTGACCAATGTTGGGGTATGACATCCAAACTGTCATCATCCAACTTGTGGCTCCATTTCCAAGAACTAAAAGAAATTGTTCTCTGAGATAAAACCCATACGAATATACTACCATGCACAAACTTATCCTTCAAAGTATACCATCATCTAATAAATCACTTCTTGCACCATCCGGTGAGTATTTGTCTTAATCCAGACCTAAAGTATGCAAAGGTTTCGCTATAATCACTATTACTTATATTTTCTTTGAGAACCCATATGCATCACTATATACTCACAAGTCACCAGAAATTTCGATACACTGAAAATCGGATATTTGGTAAACATATAACTGAATACTGGAGTACTGAATAACCATAAACTTGCTAACTGAGAAATTACTGAAAGACTGTATAACTGGTAACTAAGGTAAACTGATAACCATAAGACACGATAACTGCTTTTGTACTTTCTGATAAGGTTATGCTTTAATTTGAACTACTATCCATTGCATACCACTTTTAACGTCCTCTCAAGTCTCATATTTACCAACCTGTACTCCATAATTATAGCCCAATGGAAAGTATCCTCTCTAGGACCTTAGATTTCTCATGGGCATCGCTTGGGCATCCAGTACGTTTGGAATTCGATAAGAAGAGAAGGTTAACTATTACTCTAAGCTTCATAGCACGATCTAGAGTAGAAAGAAAGAGACAATCCTGGATGTCTTGGTAGTTAACCGTTTATATGAGTGGCCGGCACACACATATAAAGGAAACTCCACTAGACACGGCTTCATAGACTCCCTAGGACTCTTGAACCTAGTGCTCTGATACCAAGCTTTGTCACGCCCCAAACCTGGGCCTGGACGTAACACGGCACTCGGTGCCTGACTACATGTGACCGAGCGAACCAACTGGCTGGCTGAATCAACATGTGGTATCATAACATACTGAATGCGGAAGATAAACTAACACATGCTGATATACTGAAAGTCTAGATGATATAAATCAAAGTGCGGAAATATTAATACAATTTTGAAACATATTTGTAGCCAACAAGCTTAATATGAAAAGCCCGTGACTTTGTCTAACTATTACTCTAGTCTATGAAGCCTCTATTGAAGTACTGAAAATACTAACTATCTATAAATACTGAAAGGCTATAAAGTAATAATAATGCCCCGAAAGAATTGGGAATCACCAAACAGCTGATACAAGAATCCTAGCAATTTGAATCATCAACCTGTAAATCATTACGATGCAGGACCCGGGCAAAAGGGACGTCAGTACATTTGAATTGTACTGGTATGTAAAGCAACTGAAAGAAAGAATTATAAATGCTAAAACTAAAACTAAGCTGATAACTGAGAATTGATAATTAATAACTGAAATGATAACTATTGAAACTGAAACTAAAATGATAACTGATAACGGATAACTGAACTGATAACTGATAACTGAATTGATAGCTGGTAACTGAACTGATAACTGATAACTGAAATGATAAAGGAAGTAAAGATATGAATACTCCCTCTTCTGAATGATGAACAACCTGTTTATCTGAATATTAAATTGCGGCCTCAGGCCCAATATATATGTGCACAAAATGCGGCCTCGGACCCAAGTATACGTATACATAACTATGACCTCAGGTCCAAAATGCATAAAGCATAAACTGCAGCCTCATACCCAAAGATGCATAAAGCATTAACTGCTGTCTTAGGCCCAAATACAGGTGTTCGACATTCAGGCATTTAAAATTAGGAATTGAGAATCATACTGCAATACATAATAGTGAAATACTGAATCACGCTGAGTTACATGATACTGGAATACTAGATCACACTGAGTTACATAATACTAGAATATTGAATCATACTGAGTTACATAATACTGGAATACTGAATAAGACTAGAATGAGACATGTATTCTTGAACTGATTACGAACACTCAAACTTCAACTATTCATGACATGCTGAGTAAGCTATATTGAGACTTAGGGACATCAAACCAAAGTCTATATTGAATACGAACTGAGCCCACAACGTTCAGAATGAAAGTCATGAACGAGTTATGAAGCTAGAGAATAAAAGTTTTACAACTGTTCAAGGAACTAGGCTTAACTATATTTCTGAGGCAATTGATACGTCGTAAAAGAAACGTAGTGTAGGGAGAATCATTAAAATTCCCAAACATAGAGAGTTAGCCTCACATACCTTAACTTCCTGCTCTTAAGCATAATACAACATTCGCCAACCCTTTTAACTTTAATCTATATCAATACAAGTCAAAGGGATTCCAAATTAGCAACAATAGTCATGTTTTGGTCACTTAGGCATTTTATCAAACACTCGGTCGCATAAAGCTTCATAGCCCTTATTAATGGTGTTTCTACACCCAATAACTCATTCTCTTGCTCTTAGATAAATTCTAAAGTCTCAAATGGTTATAAACAACACTATTCTTTATCACCTATAAGGTAATCAACACCCATAACCAATAATAACCTATCAACAACTCAAACCTATCATCGTTCATGCTTTTATATCAAACCCATCAACTCACATCTCATGAAATAGAGTATATAATCATTAATTCAATGATAGAATCAACTAGAGGGTGAAGATATTACCTTTTTGACGTTCAATCTTCTTGAATTCGAGTTCTAGGATTTCTTCTCTCAACAATGGTATCCCAAATCGAATATCTAATGATATGGAGGGTTTACCCATGTTAATAAGATGTTGAAAAATTAAAATTAACTTAGAATCACCATTATAACTTACCTTGGATGGTGGAGGGACCCTTGAGGAGTTAGGTTTTTGAGAGTTTTCCTTTATAGAGCAAGTTTTTATGTTTTGGGGCTGTGGGGAACGAAATAGGGCTAAAAATGACTTCCTAAGTCGTCCACCGCGTCCACGGACGTGGTCCCGACCGCGGTAATGGAACACTGCCTCGCCACCGCGGTCACGGTAAAACGCGGCAGGACCGCAGTGGTTGCATACCATTCTGTAAAATGGGTGTAACTTTTTGCACAGAGCTAAGTTTGGGATCTATAATATATTGTTGGAAATATATTTCAAAGGCCTACAACTTTCATGCTTTAAGTTTTTCCAGATTACTTACACATTTTCACTAAAACCTACTAGAAGATATACCTTCTGCAAACTTAGTCGATTTTGCCAAATCTTATGCACCTCACTTTCCATCTTGATTTTGAAACAACTATTTTCACCCATAATCATCCCGATGGGACTTCACATGTTCAAAATATATCCTTACTACTCCTTTAACTCATTCATACCTAAGCCGAATTTTTACGGGGTGTTACACAAATAGTAATGAATAATTTAAGGACTCAATTAAAAATAGATAAATTGCAAACCAAATTGTCTCACTGGAAATGCTCTTTCCTAAATATGGCTGGAAAGACTACTCTAGCTTCTAGTACTTTAGGTGTCATTCCTACTCACTCTATGAAATATACCCTACTCCCCCCTAAAATCTTAAAGAAAATAGATAAAATTCAAAGGGATTTTATCTGGGGATCTACTAGCTTAGCTAAAAAACTGCACCTCATTAGCTGGCAAAAGGTGACTAGTGATAGGAATGAGGAGGGGAGCTAGGTATCCGCCCTACTAAAGCTAAAAATTTGGTTTTACTTTCGAGTCTTGCATGGAGACTATTGAGAAACCCTAGCACTACTTAGGGTCATCTGATTATGGGCCAAATATGCAAAGAATAAAGTTGTCACTAGCACCTCCTTCATCTGGAAATCTATCCTTAAGGGATATAAAGTGTGTAACAATGGTATTCTTTGGCATCCGACTACAAACTCTAAGATTAGTATTTGGATACCAATTGGATTTGTAACTCTAAATCCCTTAGAAGCTCTATAGAAGGCCTTCTAAGTAATAATGACCTTAATCTGTCGATAGGAAACCTCATCAATAACAATGAATGGAATACTAAGGATATTTCTTTTGAATTACCCACTGATATCGTTAATAAATTGACCCTTACCCCATCCCTAGTAAAGGATCAAAAATTGATAGAATTAGCTGGAGCCTCAACTCAAATGGTCTATTTACCACTAAATTATGCTACAACCTTCTATCAAAGGTCAACCCATCTTCCACCTCTTTTAAGTGGATTTGGAACCTCCACTGCCCCAACAAAATAAAGCTCTTCCTTTGGCAATGCATCCATAATCATATCCCTTGTCGAGCCTATCTAGCTAAAATAGGAACCAATATTGATGTTACATGTACTATTTGCAAAATTGAGGTGGAAGACATCTAATACATTTTTATTAAATGTCTAGTCTCTAATCATTTTTGGGAGAATATGGGCCTTCCTTTCCTAAATATTAATAGTGACACACATTGGCTAGTGAAGCTGAGGGATATCTTCATTCAAAGTAGTGATCACCAGATTAATTGGGATACTTTATTTCCCTTCTCCATCTGAGAAATATGGAAAAAACAAGAATCATAATAATATCAACAATCTTAATCGTAACCTTGAAGCAAGAAATATTATCCATCTAGCATGGGAATTCAAGTTCTTCACATAGAAAAATCCCTTCACGCTCAAAAAAATCAAAATTGAGATAAATTGGGACAAACCATCCAAATGTATGATTAAATTAAATTGTGATGGTGCATTTTCTAGTAACAATAATGCAACTGGGCTTGGTGGTGCATTCCGAAATAGCAATGGAGACTGAATTATGGGATTCCACAAAGCAAGTCAAGCAATTTTACGTACACATGCAGAGTTGATGGCATTACTAGAAGGATTAAAAATTGCTAAAGAAATGAACTTCCTAGATTTGAAAATTGAAACTGATTGTACGGATGTCATCAAGCTTATATATGAGGATAACTATAACTTCTCTAACATTATTCTGAATGTAGATTTCAGGGAAGCTCCCACAACTGAAGCATAATTTCAGGGAAGGAAATGAAGTGGCACATAGGCTGGTCAAGGAAGCTATCAAGAGCCCACCCTCTTCTAAGTGTTTTTACCATTCTTGTCCACCATTTTTTGTTGAACAAGAAGTGATCTTCTAAATGTAATAGTTTTAAGAATATTTCTACTATTATTTGTAACTATTTGGCAACTATGGGCAATAGTAATGCCCTAAAAATATCTATTATGTCTATGTAGCTTTTGTTTAAGTAATATAATTATCCGTATTTGTTTTTTTTTAAAAGAATCTTGTCATATATGGCATTCCAAGTCAAGTCAATTGACCGATCAAAGTATGCCAAGTGTAAATACATGGGATTGGTTCATAATTCAAACAGAACGTGTGAACGTTACTGAGTTAAAACAAAATTCAGGAAACTGTTAGAAGAATAAAGAAAGATATTAAATAGTAAAGAATCAGAAATATTCCGAGTCCACAATTTTCTTGGGCGTCCTTAAGGAATTTTAACCCCCTCACACGTTGCCAAGGTAATGGATTAAATCCTCCCAGGATAAAACGGAATAAACCTTCCTGCAACAGTGGCAATACAAACTGCAGGATACCAACGAACTCAAAGAACGGAGTAAAATCACACTTACGAATTTGAGAGAGAGAGAGACTGCGAATTAGGATGCAGTATATTCAGAAAGAAAGAAGTTCTAGTGTCTTTTTCGTATATGGAAGATGCAGCCTTGCCTCATAATTTATAGGCAAATATCAGAAGAGGTGTCTGGAAAGGTGCCTTTTCAGAAAATACGCGACCTGCCGCGGTTCTACCGCGATCGCGGCCGAACCGCGGCCAGAGAGCTTCTCTGAATCTGACTGCCGCAATTACTGCGGTCGCGGCAGAACCGCGGCCAGTGAGGCCCTCTGAACCTGACTGCCGCGATTCTACCGCGGTAGCGGCAGAACCGCGGCCAGTGAGGCCCTCTGAACGTTCAACAGTGATTTGGCATTTAATTAATTATTAAATAATTAAATAAATTTTGTCCAAAAATAATCTTATCGATCATTTGACAAATCCGAAGCCGAAACCGAGCGAGCGACGACGACGGCGCGAGGGTTCATTCTCTTCAACTCCTTTTAAGAGCTTTAAGAAGTGAATCTATATATAAGCACATAAATGTGATTGTCCCTCACCAATGAGGGACAAAGTGCAAGACAAAAGTTCACTTCTTCAAATTTTCATTTTCCCTCCATTTTATTTCCCTCCATTTCCAATTCACACTTCTTCTCTTTTAAAGCCCAATGGCTTAAAGTCCAACAGAACGATCAAATCAACACAAATACTTTTGTTGTATCACTACTTTTCTATTTTATATTTATCATACTATATTATAAGTATGGAGCCCCAAAGTGAAAATTAAATTACTATATTACCCATTAGATATTGAGTGACACTTTTATCCTTCTCTTAAACATTACTAGTATTAGTACCTGCACGATGTGCGGATAATATTATGATCCTGTTAAATTCTATAAATTAAAAAGAATAAATTATATGAATAACTATTGACATAAACTTAAATATTATAACCTCATATATAGACGGTGATACAAACAAATAAAAATACAGTATGATTCAAAAATAAATACTCCTTCCCTTTCAATTTACATAAAATATTTTTCTTATTAATCTGTTCCAAAAGAATGACACATTTATGTATTTGGAAATAATTTAACTCTAAATTTTTTATTTTACTCATTTTACATATAAGGAGAAGTTCTTACACCCGTGCAAATATCATGGCCCCACAAAACTATTAGGACCATAAGTTTCAAAAAATTTCTTTTTCATTCTTAAATTTCGTGTCAAGTCAAACTATCTCATCTATATTGAAGCTGAGTGAAGTCATACTATATAGAGTAATAACAAATAAAAATATATTTAATAATATCTTAATTTAAATATATTATATTATTATCTCAACATAATAGATTCTCACATCAACGTCAACTTCTACCAACCTAAAATTATGCAGTGACAAATTAATATATACATACATAATAATTTATTAACAACCAATATATTCTAACTTTTGGGAGTTACCAACTTATAAAACAGTTGGATCGTAATTTGCTCAATAATTTTGCTAGTTACCTCAATTTTAACCATACAATTTGACAATTTAAATGATACTTTTGGGATATAGTTAAGATTTATATATTATAATTAAATAAATATTAATCTACTTTAAATATTTTTCTTCTACAATGCACATGTACTAAAAGAGATGAGTTCTTACATGTAATTCTTAATTAAATGAATCTTATCTTATGATTTTATGATTCACTTTATTTTGTGTAAATAACAATCCCAAATAGTGTAATTATATTCATCTATGTGTTTACCCTATACAAATCTATTTCATTCTAATTGACGTGCGTGCGCATATATGTGTGTGTGTGTGTGTATATATATATATATATATATATATATGTGTGTGTGTGTGTGTGTGTGTGTGTGTGTGTGTGTGTGTGTGTGTGTGTGTGTGTGTGTGTGTGTGTGTGTGTGTGTGTGTGTGTGTGTGTGTGTGTGTGTGTGTGTGTGTGTGTTTGTTCATACCTGAGCCATTAGAGAAGAATCTATCCTCTCTTTTTATATATTTTAGTATAGCAACTGCTAGAACTAATAGAAAAATAAATAAATAAACAAAAAAAATATATGTAGTGCTTCCAAACAATTGAGATATAAAATAAATTATAAAATATTGGATAATTAATTTTATCGTAGGGCAACACAATTGACATTTGTTTAGACAATGTCTGAGTCGATTCATAGTTAAACATTATCCCTAAGGTAGTTGCGAAAGTTAAGTTTGGATCCAACAACTCGGTAATTATGATTATGGGTTCGAACCTAGATTTTTTAGTCTTATTTCTAGTAACAAATACTTTTTTTGTTTTTTCTGTTATTTTTGTTGTGAACTCAAATTTCAAAAAACTCTTTCTCATTATTTAAAACAATTTGCCTCACTCGCTGAGCCTCCCGTTTGAATTCGAACATTTATGTGTTGATTAGCTTTCCTAATTAATTAATCAATTAATTCAAATTTAACCTTCTTTCCCTTCAGATTCAAAAGAATCTTATTTACTATCTTTCTATTTAAATTTAAATAAATATCTTGTCTTTCAATTTAAATTAAATACTATAACAAATATTGTCATAATTTGCCAAGTGGCTTTATATTAGCTTGCCACTTGGCTTAACCATAATGCACACTTGCTATATTGTCATGCAACTTTTTATTAGCTTATCGCGTTACTTTATGTCCTTATTCATTGCTCTACTTTTAGTATAATACAATGAATATAATTTTGTATTACCCTAAAATTTAATTTAACTTTGTTCTTTTGTCCCGTAGCTCCAATTGTTTTGTTTAAATTTATCAATAATATTATTTTTCCTATTTAATTATTTTATTGAACAAATTTAAAGTGTAGACCCCTTCACATTACTTCTATTCTCCTCTATATACATTATTTTCTATCATATAATATTTTAATTATTTTTCACATTTCGTGTTATATCTATATATTACCATTATCGTATTACTTTTCTAATTCTTTTGAAAATATGCCAAAGTTTAAACGAAGAAGTTTTTTTATTATTTTCCATAAATCTACACTTTTAATAATTATTATTTAGTATTATGTGCAATAAGCAATTATTATTTTTCCTTTTGTTTTCGTATAGAATTTTGACTTTAATTTTTTTATAACTTAACTACATAATAATTTAATTACATTTTATATTGTTAATTTGTTGCTTGGCATTATTTTATTGTAAATGTTTTAAATTTTAGGTTTATAAATTATGTTTTCAATTGTGTGATATTATCCATATAATATGTTTTTTCTCGTAATAATTCAAAAAAAATTCTTATATCAAATTTAAATGTCTAATCCTTCTATATATCTACAATTATATTATTAATTTACAACAAAAAAATTCTCTATTTTTTGTTCTTTGTCTATAATTACTGTGTTACCCGTTACTTAATATGATTACATTATTACTTAACTTTTTATTAGCTTGTCACCTACTTTATATCCCTATCTGCTTCTTCGATTATAATATACTATAATGAATATGGTTTTTCTTTCTCGCCAAATAATCTTTTTATTTAGTTTTAATCTTTCACTATATAATATTTGAATTTCTCAATAATATTTTTGAGTATTAATTATTTATTTGCTTTATTTTATCATTTAAATTAATTCAAAGTATAAATTCTCTCACACCATCTTTATCCCCCTCTTTCTAAATTATTTCCCCTAGTAAGTATGATATTTCATTTAATTCTTTCATTTAGTGTTTTATTCAATTATAGACAAAAATAAAAGTGCATATGATCAAACTATATAGTACTTCACCAAATATTATGGTATTTTTATTATTTTTGTTGAAACTTTTAGCCTTTAAAAAAGTTATTTTTATTGTATACTTGTTTAAAATTCAGAAAACTTAGTCTAAAATAGATACTTCAGATTATCCATTATGAAATAAATAAATTATTATATATATCTACATTCTAAACTTTAAGTTAAAATCTTAAAATATACTCTTCAACTCATTAAAAAATATTGAATTTTTAAAATAAATTAAAATTGCACATTAGATTACGGTAGGATATATTCTTCTCACTCGATATTAGAAAAGGAATCCAAATACTATTGATATCAAAATTCTTTACTTTCCAAATAAAAAATTTCAGTTAAAAAATACTAGTATAGTGATTGAACTTTATTTTAAAAAAAAAAGAATTATTTTTCAATTTAATTTCAATAAATAGAATTCCATATATAGTTCTTAAGTGATATTTTCTTAATTGACAATCTCCCACAATCTTAAATTTAAAATTGCTAAGTGGCTTTATAGTAGCTTGTCATTTGGCTTAACCACAATGCAAACTTTCTTGCTTTAATATATAATATAGATATATAGATTATTTATATTCCTACATGAATCATAGAGAGAGATATTTTATTTGACTAACATAATCAAATATAGAATAAAGTTATCATACATTATTGGCATTTATTAGCTTGCCACTTGACTTAACCACAATGCTAATTATATTTGGTAACTTTATTCCTTTAATATATATATAGATTTCTACAATAATTTTGTATTAAAAAGTAAACTCACATTACAATAAATAATAAATTTGTTCTACCTACTAAACACTCATGTAATGTGGACAGACGAAAAGCAACCAGTAATGAATTTGAGGAGTTGCAATTAATAGTTAAATGAACCAAATTCTCTTCAATTGCTATTTGTAATCTGTTTAGTGCTACACATTTCAACATAAATCTCAGCTAATCAAAATCCAAGAGCAAATGAAAGGACAATAATCACATTATTTATGTTAATAAATAAACCAGTTACTACATTCTATAATAATCTTCTAAGAACGGCTTAACATCTTTTACATTCCCCATGTTGTATGCCTTTTCGTTTCCCTCACATTTTTATCTCATCTTTCACTTATTGTTCTTTCCTCTTTTGATAGAAAGACTATCTATCTCAAAGATTTTAGTAGAACAAAAAGAGCATATTTTAAGATGAATGTCCTCAAAATTCAGTGACAATAGCATGATCGGAAAGGTCAGCGTTCGATTAGTCTGATAGCTAACAAAATTTTAAATTTCCTTACTTTCATGAGCAAGTAATATCAAGGCAATATGATTCAATGATTTTGGTGATAGAACAAACATTTCAGCTAAAAATCTGATCACTGCTGGTATCAAGAGATTATGAGAGAGCGGATAGCGATTTGTCGAAGACGTCAATAAATGTGAGTTTTTGATTTTCTTGACCAAATTCTATTCACATCATTCAAAATTGTTTTCTTTTTATTAATTTAAATTCATCATTGTTGTCCTTTCAAAGACGGATGCATTTGGCAAATTTCCATCATTGTTAAGCTTTTTTTATTTGTATCACTTTGTTTGTTTTCAACCGATACAAAATAATACATATATATATATATATATATATATATATATATATATATAAAAGAAGTGAGCGATAAATTCACTATGTTCTCCTCCTTTGTGACGTGAATGAACTCTTTAACATAGGTTAAGTGCCTTAAATCTTTTCTAGACTATTTTGTGAGGATATATTTGAGTTCAATTGTTGCTTTTGAGTGATTTTTGTTTAGATATATAGAACAAAACAATTAATGTTGCTTATCGTGCATATTCTATTTAGTTAATTTGTTTTTCATTTTACTTCTTGCTTCTTACTTATCATGTAAATTATGTTGTTTAATTATTGTTTAAAAGTTTATTCTCGCACATAAGTTGTTAAAGTTTTGCTTCAACAAGTTTGTGATTATGAAATTTTTATTTTAATGGGGAAAATCAATTCGTGTGTTGCTTTTGCAGACAATTGGATATTCCTCTCTACCAGCCTTACCGTGACGTGCATCGATATAAATGTGGCACGCGTCTTTCTACGTTGAATGTATTTTCTTAGGTTCAGCTTTTGAAATTCCTTTTCTAGGATATACAAAACCAAGTGATGTACGTATACAGAGAAGTTCTTGAAAACTAAGTGATGTACGTATTTACCTCATAAATTAGAGATAATGTGATTACAAATAATAATAACTAAGTTAATGTTATTGTTCATCTTTTATACAGAGAAAGTTATTTAATCATTTTGAATTTGAGATTTGGTCACTTAACGTATGTAGTTTAATATTATTATATTTATCTAAGTTTTATAAAAATAACATAGAATACACGTGCAACACACGTGTTTAGAAACTAGTATATTTATAAGTAAGAGAGCTCCCGTAAGGCCAAAAAGAGACAAAACATACATTAAGCAAGCAGAAGAAAAACTAGATAAGCACTGAAAAAGGGCATTCAAGCTCTTCTTCTAATCTTCGTCAATGAAAAATAATGCATTAGGTTTCTTTAATATTTAATTATTAAAATATGCCTATCTTTTAAATATTTTTTTATATTTTATATGTAATATTAAAAAAGGAAAAAGTTGATTTACAAAGAGGATTGAATGATATCTTTTCAATTAAATACTAGTTAATAATTAATTAGCTTGCTTCTCTGTCAAAAAATAATTGTCAATCCTTTCGTAACGAAAGTCGGAAGAAAAAACTGGATTGAGGAGTCGAGGTTTTAGAGAGAGACGCTCTGCCTTCTCTCTAGAAATACCCCTCCTACAGAAAACTAAACTATATCCAATTCTGAGATTACAAATGGACAATCATAGAGAATTAGATGATCTTCCACCTAAACCCCCGACATTAATTTATCCCAAACTACCAAAATACTTCTTTCAAGGATAAACTTGTGTCCAATGAAAATGAAAGGAACCTTTCCTTTTCCCAGTCCCCCCCCCACATTTACTGCCTATGGCAGTTGATACAAACGAGGAGGAAGAGGAAACAACTCAGGAAAACAGAAAGAATGAATTTGCAGTTCCAATAATTAGGGAAGACAGACAGTGTATTTACTATCCTTGGAGATACTTAGTAATAATCCAACTTTAGGGGGGAAAATTTTCACATCAAATACTCAAAAAAATCACAGACTGGAAACCAACAGAAAACTTTCCTCTGATCGATCTTGGCGAAAACTATTTCACAATTAAATTTAACAAAGAGAAAAATATGGTAAATGCACTGCAAAATGGTCCATGGTTTATCTTTGGCCATTTCTTATCAGTTCAATGTTGGAAGCCAAACTTTGTACCATCTAAAGCCAAGCAATCATATACAGCAGTTTGGGTACGACTTCCACAGCTTTTAATAGAATTTTATGACGGAAAAATCTTGGAAAAAGTAGGCAACACGATTGGAAGACTATTCAAAGTCGATGTTTGTACATCCACTGCGCTATGAGGCAGATATGCTAGGCTCTGTGTGGAACTGCCATTGAATAAAGCAGTCAAATCCAAAGTATGGATAGGATCACACAATCAGGAAATTTTGTATGAATGCGACAAATTACAATGCCTAAAATGTGGATTCTCGGGTCACTCAGTAACTCAATGCTCCTTTTCCAAACAACAAGCAACCACCCAGATATTATACGAAAAAGAAGGGAATCAACTTGAAGATGACATGCAGGAGCAGACTCACAACAATGATGAATGGAAGACAGTCACGTTCACCAAAGGTAGGAAAAAAACCATGAAGAAGGAGATCCCACAATCATCAAGCAAGACAGGTATAAATGTAAATATATTTGATGCCAACACAGGTAAATTCCTCAGCTCTTAAACTCTTAATTATAAAGCGAGGCTTAGAAGCCCGTATCTGGATATGAATATGACTGGGAAAATCAACAACACTGATAATCAACAAAAACATGAAACTAAGTTACAAACAAAAAAACACTTTCAATCCTGATGGAAGAGGACATGGTTTTGGACAAAACCATAAACCAGCCAACGGTTAAAAAAATTAAATTATTAAAAATTAAAAATGACTTACCAAATAATACCTCTACTAATGGACAAGTGTCAACCCTAACGGAGGACACAACTAATCAGCATCACTTAAACACTTCAAGTAATATCAGTAACCCTCCTCCTAACTACGCCTATAACATCAATAACTCTAAATCTTCTAATAACAATATATTGCATGCCTTTAATGACACATCCTACTTGTCCGCCTCTCAAACACTCATGGCACAAATGGCCAATGACATGGGACATGTATCCCCATCCCAATCTACCAATTTCTCTAATAAAAATCACACGCTAACCCTCTCCAACAACATGCAAACAAAATCTACTATCATTGCAAAAGATACTGTAATCTCTTCAGAATACAAGAACTCCACAACTCACCCTATAAGTTCTCTAACCTATCTAGATAATGCCAAGGATTCCTCTAGCACAAAGGAGGAGTCAAAGTCTCATTCACATACTTTGACTCAACAGAATCTAAAACATGGCAAACTAAGCTCCACCTAACCCTCAAATGTAAAATATCCCCACGATCTTCATTCAACCACCACTACTAGCAAACCACCAACCTTTGTCTTGGGTAGAACTAGGGATAATGGGACATGCCATATCATTCAACATAATATTGAATGGAAGGGAGACGGTGATAATCTTACAAAACTCTCACTATCTAGCTCAACTAATATCGGAGGGCATTCGACTTTCTATGAACAACTTCATGAACCACGTCTAGGTGAACAACATCCTACACCCAGTGGCTCCAAACTCAACTCCAAACATCACTCAAATGATTATGGGGGAGTAGAACATGCCACCTCACTTTGTTCCAATTCAGAACACCCATCCTGTGATGGATCTACCCTTCTTCACCCGATAAATAGCGACGAGCATCAACCCAATATTCACTCCTTGGGATGTACATGCACCCCAAGCTCAACCACCCCATGCAACTACTGCCACCCCCCTATCAGAATCAAACACGGCCTCAAACCCAACCAAACCCACCAAATCAAGAGGAAATGATGGAGGAAGCAGTGGAACCACTCATCAACTTACTACCAGAACTAGTGGTAGACGATTCAAATCTCGATGAGATAAAGTTATTCATCTTCATGGAGATGCAGGAACAGAGGCAAGTGCTCAATTGTTCAGTGAAACTCTACAAATGCACCATGGACATAAGGCCCCCAGCAGATCCATCAGTAGGACAACATGCCTTGATTATAGTTCCCTTTCAAAGGAGAAACCCAATTCATGCACCAAGAGTATTGGAGAATGGAGACCTTCACAACTGGACAATCAACATGAATAGGCCAATCTCCTTCATCATCTGAAATGTGTGTGGTGGAAATAACGACACATTTAGGCTTAATCTAGGGGAAATGGTTGACATGCATCGCCCATGCATGATCACACTGTTGGAAACTAGGATGGACAACTCTTATAAACCTCTTTGGATTTTCTGATATGATAGAGATTCCGGCAGAAGGGTAATCTGGTGGCATGGTTATCCTGTGGGATTACCATATGGTCAATGTCCATAGTTTTGTGCGTAGGAATCAAGAAATCAATGTTATAATTGAGGTAATCCCTACTGGAAAAACTTGGTTATTTACCTCTATTTACGCTAGTACTAATATTAATCTAAGAAATCAAATGCGGAACAACCTTATTAATATTAATGTTAATTATCAAGGGCCTTGGCTAGTAGGAGGTGATTTTAACGATGTTCTTGACTCTTTAGAAAAATAGGCGGTAACCAAGTGAATAGAAACCGTTCTAAATATTTATGGAATTGTATCAATAGTTGTAACCTGATTGACCTAGGTTTTAAAGGCTCTAAGTATACTTGGACTAATCGTGGGAAAGCAAAAAGGGGCTTAATCATGGAAAGGCTTGATAAAGTAATAGCTAACAGTGAGTGGATTAGTTGTTTTCCAAATGCTTCAGTCACTCACCTTCCAAAAATCCATTCTTACCACAATCCCTTGCTTCTTGAAATAATCCCTAGACCAAGTACCACATTTCCTAAACCCTTTAGGCTTGAAACATACTGGTGTAGACGCCCAGATTTTATTAATCTAGTAAAAAGAAGTTGGACTGAGTATAACTATATAACCTCGGTAAACTCTTTTCTTACTAATATTAAAGCTTGGAAGGATGAAACTTTTGGAGATCTATACAAAAAAAAGAATCTTAGCTAGATTAAAAGGTATACAAAATTCCAGTCACTACTATACAATCTCATTCCTTCAACAATTGAAAAATTCCTTACAAATTGAGTATAACAACTTCCTAAAAATTGAGAATGATTATTGGAAGCTAAGGTCTCGTATCTCTTGGTTACAAGAAGTCGATGTCAATACTAGATTCCACTATACTATGGCCTGTAACAACAAAAGGAAAAACAAAATTAGCTTTTTAAAAAATGATGCAGGAAATTGGATTAATGATTCATCTGAAATTTTATCACATACAAAAAATTATTTCCAAAACACCTTCAACACTACTTATACTTCTATCAATTGGATTATTATATTGCAAGACCCTACTAGCCATAAAATAATTGACCTAAAAAGCCTTAACAATCCCCTAATGCCGTGTGAAGTCACAAATGCAATTTTCTCATTCAAATCATTCAAAGCTCTTGGTCCTTATGGGATTCATCCTTTTTTATCAAAAATATTAGAAAGTGATGGGTCCCTCTGTCATCAACTTATGCCTTCAAATTTTTCGGAATAATTCCATACCAGAAGGTATCAACAACACCTACATCTGCCTCATTCCAAATTTACAATGCCAATAATTTAAAAAATTTCCGTCCAATAGGTCTCTGTAACACTATGTACAAACTAGTGACAAAAATAATTGCTAATTGATTGAAACCCTTTCTAAATGATCTAATTAGTCCATACCAATCCAGTTTTATCAAGGGAAGGAGGACCAGTGATAACGCGATCATAATCCAAGAATTGATTAATCAATTCAAGAAAATCAAAGGGAAAAGCTAACATGATCCTAAAAATTGATTTAGAAAAAGCTTTCGACCGCCTTGAATGGTCTTTTATCTATAGAATGCTAAAGTTCTTTCACTTTCCCCTATCAATCTCTAAATTAATAATGAATTGTATTTGTAGTAGTAGTATAACAATACTAGTCAATGGTTCAACCACTGAATTTTTCAATCCTAGTAGAGGTATCAGATAAGGGGGTCCCCTCTCACCCTACATTTTCATACTCTGTATGGAAATATTTTCTCGACTCATCTCCTACGAAGTTGATATTTTCCAATGGGACCCAATTCACCTAAATCCTCGTAGTCCTGAAATATCACACCTCTTTTTCGAAAACAATCTCACACTTATGGCCAAAGTAAATGACAAATCTTGCAAAGCTATCAAAAAATGCATCACCATCTTTTGCGATCTATCTGGTCAAAACATTAACTTACAAAAATCTAGGATAATATTTTCTAGGAACTGCTCTCCTAATGTATCAAAGGATGTGACAAATTTTTTTAACATTCAAATCAATAATTCCTTTGGGAAATACTTAGGATACTCCATTCTCCAAAACCAGCCTAAGCCTAAAGATTATCAATTTATAATTGAAAACATGCAAAAAAAACTAACTCCATGGAAAGCCAAATTTCTCAATATTGCAGGCAGAACAATATTAGCTTCCTCCTCATTAAATTGTATACCCAATCATGCCATGTAATATACATACCTCCCTAATAAAGTTCTTAACCAAATAGATCGTATCCAGCGTAACTTCATCTGGGGAACAACTGACAACGCAAAGAAAATCCACTATAGTGTTACAGCTACAAAGGAAGAGGGGGGTCTAGGACTAAAAAAGGCCAAGACAAAAAACCTCATTTCCCTTTCCACTCTTGCATGGAGAATGCTCTCAATCAACCACTTTATGGTCCAAAATTATCATTACTAACTACATCAGAAATACTCCAAAAACCCAAACCTCTTTCATCTCGAAAAGCATATTGAAAGGATGGTCCACCTACTCAAAAAGAATTAGGTGGCAACCAAGCAAGAACTCGAATTTGGACCTATGGAACTCCACTTGGATTCCAAACCATCAATCACTCAGGGCTTGCATTGAAGGTCCCTTAACCATAAAAGACTCAACTGTAAGACTCGGGGACATAATTTCCAACAACAATTGGGACCTATCAAAAATTTCGTTTAATATCCCAATTGATATTATAAAAAAATTGAGCAAATTCCAATACCTCTTGCTGAAAGTAATACTGACACTCCTATTTGGAATCTTAACACCAATGGCTCATTCTGTAGTAAAAGCTATCATAGCATTATCAAAGACACCATAAGACCCCGACATGAATTCATGTGGATATGGAAACTTCAATGCCCTAATAAATTGAAATTCTTCCTCTGGCAATGCCTTCATAATAGAATTCCTTGTCGTCAATATCTGAGCCACATAGGTATTAATATTGATAACAAATGCCCAGCCTATCGACTAGAAGAGGAATCCATTGTCCATATATTCACTAGATATCCTATAGTGCAGCCTCTTTGGACCAAATTAGGTTTGAAAAATCAATTAACGGCTAACATTGATCACTAGCTAATACACATCAAAGGTCTAAGACCTAACTGGAAACTAACCTATACAGAATGGGACAACTTCTTAGCTTTTATAATTTGGGGCATATGGCTAACAGAAATAGTAACAACATCAATACACTAATCACAGCCCCTCACTCACAACCATCACCAATCACTATGACTGTACAACGGGACGGGACGGGACGAAATTAACGGGACGGGACGAGATTTAAGCGGGACGGTGGTGGGACGGGACGAAACGGGACGGGACGAGACGGGACCGGTTCGTGGGCCTTAAGTGTATTTTTTATAAAAACGTCTAGTTTTTTTAAAATTACTATGTTTTTAAAGTTTGCAACGGCTAGATTTTTGACTTATTTAATAAACTTAAATGTTATTATGTTAAAACGAAAATTAGAAAACTAAGTAAAGAATTATAAAATATTAAATCAAAAGACTTGTAATGAAATATTCTAGTAATTGTAAATTTATAATAGAGTTAAAATTTATTTAATATAATTTCAAAGAATTAACTATTAAGTAACTAAGACAATTCATAAAAAAAAAAATCAACGCTTAGAGCCTTTTATTTTATTAATGGAACTTTCAAATCTCAAATACAAATATAATTCTTTTGAAGAGCACCTAATCTACACAGCCACCTTCTATGAAGGGTTCTATTTGAACTAGGACTCTTAGTAGCCAATTACAAATTATCATACTAATATATGTAAGCTCCTATATAGCTTCTTTGTAACTTATCAATAATATCTCTCGGACATTGTTCTGGAATTGGCAGTGTTGAATGTTGATTGATGTTCTATGAGCTCCATGCCGTCATCGGTCTTAGTGCTAAGTATCTCATTATATTTTTCTTCTTCCCTAGCGTTAATTTTTCAAAACCAAGATTTCTTCTTTCTGCATTAATCTCATCTCTGAATAATACAGAAATCTCTAGGTTGTCCTCTGCTAATGAATGTCTATGATCTCCGATTTGAAATATTGTTGCGCTAAAAGTATTCTCCAGTGCTAAGAATCAAGTTCATTATCAATAGAGGAATCAAAACATGTTATATCATCAATATCTTCCCATAAGAATTTCTACTCTAGACTTAGAAGTAGAAGGAGCAGTTTCACCACTTGTTGTTTCTATAGATTTATATTTATCAAACATTGATCTAGATTCTAACATAAGAATATATGTTAGCTTGGAAGTCTTCGAGAGATGGTTGTTCATATTCTTGAATTGCTAAATTTTGATAAATTTTACGAACAAGTCCCTTTGCACCTCTTAATTTTAAATATGGATTAAGTATTGTAGAAATTAAATAAACTTGGGGAATAGAGAAAAAAAATACTTTTTAAATTTTGCAATCATTTCATTAATGGCCGGTGCATAAGTTGGATTTGTTTTATACTAACCAAATACAAGAGAAATTCCACAAATATACCATAAAAACTCGCGGGACAGCTGGGACAGGCGGGACGGAACGGGACGAGATGGACGGGACAGTTGGGACGGGACAAAACGGGACGAAATGGGACGGGATAAACGGGACGAAATGGTCATCCTGTCCCATCCTGTGTCTCGTTTAACATTGGCCCATCTCGTTTAACTTGGGGCGGGACGCAGCCCGGCACGTTGGACAGCCTTACCAATCACACAGCTGAGTTTCACTACTTAGCCAAAATAACCCCTCAGCCAACGGAAAAAATTACTATTCAAATCCGCTGGCATGCACTACCAAAAGGTTGGACCAAATTAAACATAGATGGTGCCTTCACTCTTAAAAACAGTGGTATAGGGGGAGTATTTAGGGATAGCAATGGGGAATGAATATTAGGGTTTAACAAACAATGCGATAGGCTATTTCCACTTCATATAGAATTGCAGGCTCTTCACGAGGGAATCCAATTGGCTACCACGTTTGGACTATTACCACTAGAGATAAAGACAGACTCAACGAAATTAATAAATGCAATGAATAACGGACATTCAATATTATCTAATCTAATACAATCTTGCAGGTCATTAATGCGCCAAGAGAAGGGCCTACTACTACAACATAATTTCAGACAAGGTAACTCAGTGGCGAATGCATTAGCCAAGGAGGCAAAAAAACAAGAAAAACAAGCAATATAAACCAGGAAGCACAAAACTTTTTGCTGATCCACCCTTTTTTGTAAAGCATCACCAAGCAAAGGATCAAAGTCAGGAATGCAGCTATATAAAAGCAGTACCCCTTTCAGTATGTAATATGCTTAGGGCAATTGGTAACAAAAATGTCCCAGTTAGTAGTAGCATTTTGTACTCGGGCGTACCTGCCTCCATAACTACCTCTACGAACATTATGGCATGTAATATGTCCTTTATCTAAGTATATCTAATATAAATCCTATTATTACTCCAAAAAAAAAAAGTCGGAAGAAAAAAATTCTCCGTAACTAAAGGGAATGGCAAAAAGGTAAAAAAGTTGTTTATCAAGGGTGTATTAGTTTTGACATTGAAAAAGTAAGCTAAGTTCTAAATACTCCGTATAGGACCCATAATAGCCATAAAGAAAATAATAATAATAATAATTCAACAATTCAATCGTTCTCTCTTGCCTTTTTTTTCCCCTTTCGGCCCAAGTCTCTCTATTTCTAATAATCCTCTCAATTTATTCCCCTCTCGATTTCTCCGACTATCTCTTTTGGTTTAAGGTATTTTCATTATTTGCCATTTCTGTTTTTTTTTTTTCCTTTTTGTTGGAGCTTCTAATTCTGATTTATGTAATTTCTGATCTAATTGTTTATCTTTTGGAAAATTGTTCGGTTTTTGTTGGCGGAAGGAGAAAAGTTATTGTTTTGAGTTTTAATTTTTTCCGAAAATATCAGGGAAAGCGTTTGGTTCGATTGACCGGTGAGATTTTTCTTAAAAAAAAATATTTGTATATCTTTTTTATTGATTTTATGTTTGATCCTCGTAGAAAATTAAGCGTGTATTGGCTGTATTGTATGCTAAAAAAGTGATCTTTAGGTTTTCGTGCTATTCTGTGATGTTATTAGGTAAAGGGTTGTTTTTCTTTTTAAATTTATTTTTTATTTTTTTATAATAATGAACTGAAGGACTAAATTGTTTTAAAGTTTCTATCCTTTTTGCATATCAGTATGCAGACTCAAGTGACATATGGCTAAATTTCATTGTTTTTAGGGGAAATTGTGATGAATTTGCTAAAATTGAGAAGTGTGGATGTTATCTGGATCATCTGAAGTACTTGTAGTCTTTATATGGTCCAGTCTTTTGCTGAACTGTGGCATTGAATGTTAGTTTATTTGTTTTTTTTTCCTTTGTAATTTCCCTTGGTTAACGATTGAAATAGCGACATGAGCATTTAGCTTCTTTTGTTTTGCTTTAGCTTTTGTAAGGATATCTCTGTATCCTTGTTGCATGATTTTGAGGGCTTGTGGTGTAATCTAGGTGGAGAAAATGTTTGAATTAAGTGCATTTGGTTAGAGTTTTCGTTTGGGTTTCATTGTGCTTCCTGGGTAAGCACCTGATCTAAGTCGGGTACATTAATAGTTGGTCTGACTGAGAGGTATTAAGCAGTTTATCGACATAAAGTTGTGGCCTGGTCTTGGATGGTCAATATACAGGAGTATATAGGTGATAGGTCATACATGTGTTCTTTACTTACAATGAACCACTACATTCTATGGTTTTAAAGTTGGTAAGATAGTACTACTGTATTTGTTGAAAAATTAAGTTGTTTTATGAAGCTTAAACTCCTGGATCTTTTACCAGTTACATTTCTGTCAGTAGCAACACCCTTATCCTGTGTGGACTAACTAATGATATTCGATACTAAAGAAGTATCATTTACTTGAAATAATTGATAGAGAAAAAATGAATCTGAAAGGCTACTAGCTCGTCACCATCTCTTGTGCTTGATGTTTTACGACCCCCTTGAAATTGTTTTATTGACTGTCAGTTTAATGGGTATCATAGAAAAGAAATTATAAGATTGAGTTGACGGTATTATTGATATGATGTATTCTCTTGAATGCTTGATGTTGAACTCCGTCAACCTCTATTTGAGAAAGATATGCATCCTCTAGACAGAAGTTATAATTGGTTAGAAAAAAAACTCTTCAAGCAAAGCAGTTTTGAATATCTCCCTCTTTCCCTTTTCGTTTGTCACCCTTGCCTTTGTTGGATGTCCCAAAACTGTGTCACCCTTTTGAGAAGTGGGCAGTTTTTTTTCAACACTACCCTCCACTATATAAGTTAGAACATATTAAAACTTTCAACTTTTCATATTAATTTGGTATGTTGAGAAATATTGATAATCATATTAAGGACCTTTAGCATTTCTTAAATTGGGGAAAAAAGTGAAAGTGGCAAACAGTATGGGATATAGGAGTCTATGATAATCTACTACGGCTGTAGTTGACAACAACTCAACTGTCTCTCTATCAGATGAAACAAGTAATGATCTAAGCAAGGTGGACTTTTTAGAGAGAGTCTAGGCTAGCACATCTTAACAGTAAGTTGACCTAGCACCTTTTAAGCATATTTTTAGGTGTAGCATCAAGTTGTCTCGTAATTGACTTGTGTTTTTCTTTTTTATCTAGTTTTGTTTTGGGGTCAAAATATATGAAGCGGTTTCCTCCAAACTGTTGCGCCTTTTCTCTGACACCTTCTAAAGTCCGGGGGGTCAGTGCTGCTTCTTTTCACTATTTAAGCTATTGTGTCGAGTGCAATTTAATGCTGCATTAACGCTAAAGCACTTATTTTGGTGATATATTTTAGTTGGGGTTGGTTGTTTAAAGTGTTCTTATGGTCATAGACCATATATTGCAGAGTCCCTTAGATATGGGATCTGCATGTACTTTATCGTTTCATGATGCATCCATGCACATAATGAGCTTATGATGTGGCAAGTGGCAGGTTTATAGCAGAAATGGAGTCTTCAAAAGAGACAGGTTGCCAGGCTAGAGAAGGCCCCATCCTTTGTGTTAACAACTGTGGGTTTTTTGGTAGTGCGGCCACCATGAATATGTGTTCCAAGTGTCACAAGGACATGATACTGAAGCAGGAACAAGCTAAACTTGCAGCTGCATCCTTCGACAACATTGGAAATGGAAGCTCAAGCAGTAATGACAAAGAACCTGTTGTTGCTGCTGTCATTGATGTGCAAACTGGCTCGGCGGAATTAAAGGCTGTCTCAATAGAAGCTTCTGCTGATTTAGCCTCAGCTCAGAGCTCAGAGATGAAGCCAAAAGAGGGCCCAAGTAGGTGCAATACTTGCCGCAAGCGTGTGGGTTTAACAGGTTTCAACTGCAAGTGTGGCAATCTTTTCTGTGCAGTTCATCGTTATTCGGACAAACATGACTGCCCATTTGATTATAAGAATGCTGGTCGGGATGCTATAGCTAAAGCAAATCCTGTGGTTGTTGCCGAAAAGCTTAATAAAATCTAGGAGCCTTTTGTTGAAGGTTATGTGAATTGAAGCATGATTCATTAGCTTTAAGCTCTGTCCATCTCCCTATAAGTTCGCCACTTGATCTTCTGGTCTCTCTTAGATACAGATGGTATAAGGCATCAAAAGCGGAGCATCTTTGCAAGTTCATTGCAGCCCCTGTCAAGTGCTAGAATGGCTCCAGTGTGTAAGTTGTTATTTGTGCTGGTCTGGTGGACCTCTTCATGCAATTTGTAATTTATCCTCGTTCGTCCTATTTCTCTGTCTAATATAACGTGCAGAATGTCTATCCCTTGTTAACTCAAAAAAGGGTTCCGATTTCTTCAATGGCTCTGACTTGTACCATTCATTGTATCTGTGTTCTTGATCCGTTTGCCTACGTGCTATATGATGTTTGATGTTCTCGTGTTGGTATTTTATTTACCAAAGTCATTTCTCTTTGGAGAAATTGGCTACTCTTATTGTTAAGAAGTTGAAGTTTGATGATATGCAAGTAAAAGTCCTTCAGAATACTAACTGACCCTTTGGGACAACTTCACCCTTCAACCCTTGGGGATGATGGGCCTGTCCATCTAGCCTTCTCCACTTAAATATACCAGGGTTATATAGTTTGGCGCATGGCTCGAATCTGTAATTTAACAGAAGTCCCTCAACCTTTGTCAATTGACCCAACCTCGGGGACTGTTCAGAAGTAATGTAAGTTAACGTTTTGAAGAAATTAAGCTTCTCCTCAGTATGAGGGAGTAATAGGTAGTAGAATATTGAAATAGCACTGAACGTTTGGAGGAATAAAGTTTACCATAGGGAGGTAAATTAGTGCGTATAAAATACAGAAGTACTAGGAAATATAGGGTATGGTTACATAAGTAAATATTAGCGACACTAGCAAAGAAATAATTGAGGTGAGTGCAAGGGCTATAAGAAAAATGTAAGCATTAACATCAGGTGATAATCAACAACAGTTCCTTTGGGTGAGCACGGGATAAATCCCAGGAAAATTCGCATCCGCTACAGCCTTTGCCCTTCAGGTGAGCACTGAATAAACCTTTTACTGTGTATTAGCCTGCAAACCACACAGAAAATCCGCACTTGCTACAGCCTCTGCCCTTCGGGTGAGCACTGAATAAACCTTCTACTGTGTATTAGCCTGCAAACCACACGGTGAATATTATAATTACAATATTCTCCACTGGTTTTCTTTAAGGCTGTATTGTGGTCTGGGCCAAACGGGCCTAAACCAACCTGGGCTTTAGGCGGGCCGGCCTGAGGGGGTCCCAGGCCAAATGGTCCCGGGCTTCACGGTCCCAATGTGTGGAACCGGCCCACGGTGGTCCCAAGCCCACATGGTCCCGGGCTAAATGGGTCAGGCCTGCGGGCCTAAATGGGCCTAACGGATTTTTTAGTTCCGGGCTATTTTTTTATCTAAGGGGCTGTATTGTGGTCCGGGCCCGGGCCAAACGGGCCTGGGCTTCAGGCGGGCCGGGATGAGGCGGTCCCGGGCCAAACGGTCCCAATGTGTGGAACCGGTCCACGGTGGTCCTAAGCCCACATGGTCCTGGGCTAAATGGGTCGGGCCCGCGGGCCTAACGGGCTTTTTTGTTTCGGGCTATCTTTTTATTTTTTTTATCTAAGGCACTTTCTTGTAAACTATATATGTATATACTAGTATAAATTGCTTATATATAGCTATATAAATATATATAGTATATATAGTATGTATATATAAGGGTGTATTATGTGTATATATAATTATATATTGCCTTATGTAATATATATTGCCTTATATATATGTATGTGTGTATATATATATATACACTATATCAAATTTAAACACAAAATAAATTGCAAAGAAATATTCAAGAGAATGTCTTATATATTTTACTATTACGACATTAACAAAGAATGGCAATATCTTTCTTAGTCTTCCTCCCCCCAATGAATGAGCACAACAAGGTACTAATACCACCATTAAAAGGAAAAAAAAAACTAAGGAAGATGTGCCAAAATACAAGTTACATGTTAGTCTATGTATTATCTCTAATAAAACTCATAAATCCTAAGGTCCAGAGGAATTTTCGTTGGTGGTGGTGGAAAAGAAGCTTGTTCATCACCGCTTCCGGGCGAAGTAGCATCCTGCGCAAGTTCCGCTAGCATTTCTTCATAAGCTTCATCTATCTCCGGTTGTGATTCTGCAAGTCCAAAATTTCTTCTTTCCGAACGGATCCAATCTCTGAAGAGTACTGATTTTTTCAAGCTCTCCCTCATAGACGCTCTATGATCACCGATTTGAAGTCTCGCTTGACTGAATGCGCTCTCCGATGCCACTGTTGAAGCTTGAACACTTAAAATATCTCGAGCCATCCTTGAAAGAACCGGATAGTATTTTTGTTTGTCCTTCCACCATTCCAAAGCATCGAAGGAGCTGTCGGGATTCTCCGATTCAAGTCCCTGCGACAAATAAACTTGAAGCTCATTTAGTTGTGAACTATCACCAAAATTATCACCTTGAGAACCCCTGAACTCCGTCCAAGAACTAAGGGCTTTTAGGCCCGCAGTTCTTTTAGATGCTTGCGAACTAGACGAAGTAGGAGGTGGAACATTTGGTCTAGCTTGATCTAAGGCAAGTTGATAAGCATTATAAATTGTTTGAGCATTTATTTTAATTGAGGCTTTTGCATCTCCAAGTATAGCAGATTCCTCAGCTGAAAGTGATAAAGCGTTATAAATTTTTGAATGCCAAAAGTGAGGACCTCCTAATTTCACTGTAGGATTTAACAATGCAGCAACACCAAAAATAGGGGGGATAGAAAAAAAAATATTTTTTAAACTTAGCTTTCATAGAATTAATAGTTTCTTGATAAATTACTCCACCCTCTGAAAATTGAGTAAATAAATCTACAAGTGCTGCAATATAAACTAAACAGTTATAAATAGTAGGATAATATTGGCCAGATAATTCATTTGTAGCAACATGAAATTGTTTTAAAAAGTCTACAAGCATTTTAACATTACTCCAATCTTGATTTGTAAGGTATTCATCATCATCATCATCAACATCACCTACACGAGCATTATACGTTGCGCTTATTGGGTTCCTATATTCATATGCAACAACTAAACTTTCATACATGTAATTCCATCTAGTTGGACAAGCTTTAGGAACTTTTCTTTCTCTAAAGCCAAATTCATCATATTTTTTAAAATAGTCTCTAAGTCTACTTCTACGGTTTGAATAAAAAAGGCAATTAAGAGTCATTTTATCCTTTTCAATTTCTACATTTAAAACTTTCATACCAGCACCGACGATTAAATGGTAAATATAACAAATACATCTAACATGAAAAATATTACTAAATGCAGGATTTAGTGTAGTTGTAAGCAAGTCTGTAGCGTTAGTGTTACTAGAAGCATTATCCACTGAAACCGATATAATTTTATCTCTAATGCAAAAGTATCTACAAATATCTGCAACTATGTTAGCAATAAACTTACCTGTGTGGCGTGAATTAATTATTCTATAAGCAATAATGCGCTTTTGCATTATCCACTCCTCATTTATCCAATGACTTGTAACAGTTAGATAATCACAGTCATTACCACTTCTACCAATATCAGTAGTAATAGCAATGCGACAATCTATATGAGTAAATAAATAGCGCAAATATTGTTCATATTCATGTTTATATTTATAAATATCGCTCTTTACGGTTACGCGAGACCATCCTTTATAAGTAGGATTAAAAACTCTTCTAATATAATGCACAAAATGAGGGTTAGAAGGAAAACTATAAGGTAAGCACATAACAGTAATCGTTTTTGCCAATTCTTCACGATCTTTATTTGGATCATAATATAAAATGTCACCGGTAACAGTGTTAATTCCCGGTTGAACTAGATTTGAACATGTACTAGGGTTAACCGTAGTATCTACACTTGTCCCCTCTTGCGCAACTTCCATTTGTAAAAATCTAACTTTATCTCTAGGGTGTGTCTTTATGTGTCTAGTCAAACTACCCGTACCGCTACGGTCTCCAGTAAATTTATGAACTAGTTGAGACCCACAAGTTTTACACTTAGTCTTATTTTGTTCTCTTAGTTGAGTAAAAAAGTGACAAACAAGAGATGTTTCAGGCCGTTTAGCAGGTTGTCTATTAAAAGTAGGGGTTACTACAGGAGGGTCAGGCGGGGCATCATTTGGGTTATTAACAGGACTAGTAGGTGTATCATCTAAATCATTATTTTCCTCATCATTTCAAAGATAGTTTCATTAGGATAAAGAGCATTCATAACTTCTTCATTTAATTGTTGACCTGGTGCAACATCATGGCAAGATTGAATTGAAAACAAGGATTATCACTATCAAGAATAATAGGTAGAAGAGGACGGGTAACAGGTCTGGGTCGGGAGCCGGGAGAAGAGTAGTATCTTGGCTATTAGATTCACCAATTTTAGATTTTTCCTTACCCTTACCACCAAAAAAAAAAATTCAAAGAAAATGTCATATTAATTATAATTATGCTAAATAAAACTAACAAAACTATAATATTAAAACTTAAGAGCTGGAACGAGTTTACCAAATTGACGAACAACTTCTTGAAAATTGAATATCGTTGAAGACTTGAAGACAATACATCAATTCACCAACTTCACAATTCTTCACGAAATTGCAATAATAAAGTAAGCAATTATAGAAGAAAATTAGAGAGAGATTGATGAATTTGTGAGTAAAAATGAAAGAATGAGGGAGGAGGGATATTTATAGTTGAGAATTGGGAATAAGTGTTATTATAAAAAGTTTGGGGGCCAAATGACTATTTTTTAAAGTGCCAAATGGTTGAATTTTGATGGCCAACGGCTAGATTTTAAAAATCTGACCGTTGGTCATTTTTAATTTTTTTTAAAAAAAAAGATAGTCGTTGGGGCCCGTTTGGCCCGGTTGAACCGGTCCCAGGCTCACGAGCTATTTGGGTTGGACCGGCCCGCTACGGGCTTATGCACCACTAGAGACCGGGCCCCGCTTGAACCGACCCATTTGACCCGTTTGGCCCGCGTTTCTGGGCCTGACCCGAACCCCAATACAGCCTTAATTTTCTTATGTTGCACGTTAAACTATTGTGATATTGAGACACGCTAACAGTATCCCTTGTCTTTCGGGGTAAAGATTGCTTATATATCTTTGCTAAAAGATTGCTCGTCTCTTGCTTTTTACATCTATGATCTATCTAACCAGAAAAAAAGTACGGCTACATTAAAGAAAGTGCTCTTCTCAATCTTTCTTTTATTCTCTTCGTGGTTTTTCTTCATTTTTATTTATTATTATTCCTTAATAATTTGGGTATTTCACAAGAAATATTTTCATTTTTTATTTTGTTTATTTTAAAAGACTAAAATCTTATGAACGTGAAAACCGCTTTCTATTGGTACTTGGTAGTGCATTTTTAGCCGTAAAAGACGAATCTTACGTTGTTTAATTTGTTATTTAGCACTAAAACTATAAAATCACAAGATTTTTCCTGCTTTGTAAAGAAGAATTAAAACACCTACATTACTACAATAACAAGTCCAACTTTTATCAAATTTGGTCTAACTTGCTTTCAATTTTGTTAAGTTATTGAGGATGAAATGCATGAACTAAATAGAACTTTTCTCCTATCAAAGAGTAGCACTCGAACTTTTGGAAAACAAATGTTTTTAATTATAATTCAAAAGCATAGAGGAACAATAGGCAATAACACCAAAAATCTAAGGAGAAGTAATATAGTCCCTCCAGTTTAGATTATTTGTGTTTTTAAAGTATTTGTACATTTTAAAGAATATATTCAATAATATTGATTATAAAGTATTAGTTCTTTATTTTCATTTCTCCTTATACGTCTTACTTCAGTAATTATAGCAAGGATAAATTTAGAAACAAAAAAGGTAATAAATAAGTTTTGTTTATTAAATAATAATAACTATAAAGTCTCGGGTTCAAAATTCAGTGGAGGTAAAAAAAAAATATTTGACTTTTTTTTTAATTTGTCTTAAGTCTGATGGACATAGTTATTTGATACTTGTGCTAATAAAAGATACTCTGTCCGTTTTAATTTAGATGAGGTAGTTTGACTTGACACGGAGTTTAAGAAAAAAAAAGATAACTTTTGAAACTTGTGGTTTTAAAAGTTAAAGGGGTAAAAACTTTGTGATGCCATGATATTTTTGTGATTATAAACGCTTCTCATCAAAAATAAAATGAGTAAAATTAAGAGTTTAAAATTAAATTACTTTTAAATTTATTTTGAAATAAACTAAAAAAAATAACCCATCTAATTTGAAACAAAAGAAAGTAAGTAAAAATCGAGATAGTCTCTAATGCTGATGATGAATTTATGTTGTCGTGGCAAACAAAATCAACGGATGTGTCCCTACTTCTCCATGTACAAAATTCACTTTCACTGCTAGCCTCTCTATTATGTTATTTGCTTTCTTCACTACAATAAGTACAATTTGATTATGGACACTAATACCTTATCGCCACTACTCCATGTGTGGTTTCTTCAACGAAGACAAAAAGTTCATTATTCACTATTTATTTTTTGGGACTTGGGGGGAACTGTTTTCTAGGGAATACTACAAAATAATTGCACAAATACCCATACTAAATCCCACTATTAGTATTTTTTTCTTTATTATATTACAAAAATTTTACTCCCCCATCTCGAATTATCTATCGTGATTTCTAAAAATTATTATCTCAAATTATTTATCATTTTTAAAGTTCAAGACAAATAAATTATATTTTTTATTTTATCCTTAAAACTAATTGTTTTTGAAGATGGAAATAGTATTTAAATAGAGTAAATATTTTTAATAAAGATAAATTATATCTTAAGACATAAATAATGGTAACATAATCCAAACTCATTCTAATTAATATTTTTTAAGAGACGTATAAAAGAGAAACACGATAAATAATTTGGGATAGAGGGAGTAGTTACTATTTGGAGTATATGGTACTTCCTCTGGTTCATATAAGCCTCTCTTTTTTTTGAAGATTTTGCAGCTTTCTTAAGAAAAATATTTAATAGCGGTAATCAAAATAAATTTATCTAAATTATATTTTATTATTTTTTAAGGATTTTACTTAATTACTATGTTACTGATTAAAATAGTAAAGTTACACTCAATACTACTACTAATAAATAACTTTTTTTTAACTCAAATATTTTGAAATAAATTTGCATTGCCAAAAGACTACTTTTTGGGGGCGGGGGAGTAATAAAATATTTTTTCAATAAATAAAGACAGATAAGCTATGTATAGTAGACAATTGAGATGGTTTAAGAAACCCTTTTTGGCTACTTTTAATGGTAAATGCCAAAAGATTGGACAATATCAAGGGTTGAACACAAAGTTCAAGCACTTAGACATTCTTGACTTTTGGTTTGTTTATATAGAAAATCATAGATAAAGAATTCATTAAATTGATGGTAAAAGGTTCTTATGTCATTCTTTTTCTATGATTTTCAAGATTTGCATTCGCCAATGTTAGTTTAGAATTTGATTGCCCCTAAAAAGGGATTTGACCAGTCCATGGTAATGTCATTGGAGTTGAGACTTTAGAATTTTACAAGAATTTGGAGAATCTATAAGCTCTTTGGATTTTTCGTTTGGAAATGTGTGAAGTCCAACTAATTAACATACATCTCGTTTCTCATAAGGAAAAATAAATAAATAATGAGAATTTTCAAAAATATACAACCCATAAAAAAACTTTGCAACCAACATAATAATATTTTTTTAAATTACACAGCATAGCCAATATTTTTTTGGAAACCGTATTTATATATCTTTATACATTATTATATAATATTTATAACCTATATAAGCAATGAATCTAGCTTGTATAAAAATATATAAGAGTGTATAAATATATATATTATGATGGGAAAAAAACCTTGCACATGTAAAAGAAAGAAAGAACAGTTAAAGAGAGAAGAAAAAGTAGTATGAAGCCCAATGTCAGAAGAAAGAATTCATCTTCGAATTCTTTTCTTATGACGTAAGTGGTTACTCTTCAACAGGGAATTGAGATGCCTATAAAAAAGGTATTTGCCTTTTCATTTGCGGATTATCTCTCAACTTTTTCTTTCTCTTCAATTAATAAAGAGTTATTCTTTGTGTGAACGTGGAGTAGGCAAAAATTATTGAACCACGTAAATCTTGTCTTGTAAAATTTATTGATTTTCTTTTTAAATATACAATCAAACATCTCTATAACTTTTTTTAGTGTTTAATCATGTAAACTTTATAATTTTATCAACTTTGTAATTTTAAATTATGTCCTTTTTATTATGGCTTAGTAATAATATTTTATATGCTATTTTATTATCTTTATTATTGAATATTCTAGTACAATGTCATAAATCATCTCACATTTTTTGTTATTTTCTTAAAAAACATCTTATATAGTTCTGTCTTACTTGGATTAAAAAAATATTTGGAGAACAAATTCTATATTTTCTGTTATGAAGACTTTATTAGAAAAAATTTCGAAAAACTTGAGATTAAAAAATTTGACTTTTACATGATTAATAACCCAATACGATAGGTTTAATTTTATAATTAAAAAATCCGAACTGGACGGGATAACCCTCATGGCGTGTATCCATGTTCGTCCTATGATTGCGTTGTAAGTTGTGTCTTGGTTCATGACATGGAACGTTGTCTCTAGGGTGACGCCTCCGGCCAGAACGAGCAGCGTATTTCTCTTGAGGTTCGTTCGACTGCATTGTTAAAACTTGTTAGTGTTATGCAACGTGGTACTATCTTGTCCTCGAGTCGCATTTGTGCAAGCACTCGATGGTGAATAATACACTCGCCGCTTTCATCGTCTACCATTATTTTTTTAACATCAGTATCTGAAATACGTAAAGTAATAACAAGAGCATCGGAGTGAGGAAAAATCAAACCATTGGTATCTGACTTATCGAAGATGATACTTCCTCCGAGGTCATCATACCGATAGTAGGTGATTGACCGCTTTAGCTTGTGTGTGGTGGTAAACTTTATGTGGTTGATTGTTGTTTCATCACCTTCATCGATGATCATTTGAATGGTGGGGGCAGGAGAGGGTAGCTTCAGAGGGCCTTGGTATTGTTCTCGTCCGCAGCCGAAGTTGGCTCGTCCTCAGTCACTCATCAGCTCCTTCAGGTGCCCTTGGTTTAGCATGTTCACTACTTCTTGTTGTAGGGCTATGCAGTACTCGGTTTTGTGACTCCGCTCCTAGTGAAATTCATAAAGGACATTCGACTTTCGGGTACTTGCGTCGGACTTCATTTTTTACGGTCACTTCACCTTTGTGCCAAGCTTCTCTAGTGCGTACACTATTTCTGAAGGAGAAACACAAAAATTGTGAGTAGATAAGAGTGGAGGCATACCTCTTTAGTTTCGCTAAGTCCCTGTGTGCAGCCTGGACGACCCTTCCGTATTCCGAGGGGATGGTGGAATGGCTGCTCTGACATAGGGTTAATGCCTATCTCGGTTGAGGCGTGGGCCTGACTAATCTCTTCGACTGTCATTACGACGGTCTTTCCTCGGCTCTGTTTGGATCGACATTAAACGTTGGGTCGGACCGTTAAGGTCGTCATTGTCTGCTCTCACCTCGGCGCAGTAGGTGTTGTGAATTTCTTCCCAAGTGGTGGGAGGATATTTTATGAGCTTGCTTAACAACTTCTTGGTCGCCTTCGACCCATTCCTGTTCAACCCGTTTTGGAAGGCTGCTACCACCATCCTTTCTAATACGTTTGGTAAGCTCATTCTTACCCTGTTAAATCGAGCGAGGAAGTCCTTGAGTCCCTCGCTAGTCGATTGCCTAACGACGAATATGTCGTTCACCCTGGCCTCCGCTTTTTTAGCTTCAGCGTGGGCGGTGATGAACTTGTCAGCCATTTCCTTGAACATTGTTATAAACCGTGCTGGTAGTTGTGAGTACCAAGTTAGGGCTCCTCCGGTTAAGGTTTCGCCAAACTTTTTTAGTAGTACTAACGATACTTGTTCTTTTGATAGGTCGTTGTCCTTTACTGCTGTGACGTAGTGAATGATGTGATCTTCTGGATTTGTGGTGCCATCGTATATCTTTAAATACGGTGACATTTTGAAGGTCTTGGGTATGGCATGTGGGGTTGCCTCCTCGCTATATGGTTGTTCGACGAATCGACCGACATCTCGTTTTGGTAGCAGTTTCGAAGCACCCGGTATCTTGTCGACCCTTTCTTGATGTTTTCTCATTTGGTTGCGGAGTGCCTTATTTTCGTTTTTCATTTCTTCCATTTTCTTGTGTCAACAACGGTGTGAGTGTTACCTGTTTGGGGGGGGGGAGCGGTTTGTTCACTGGTGGTCATTGTGGTATCAGCTGGCACGACATTTCTATTCGCCCTTTGAATGAGTTTGTCTAGTATGTTATTTAAAGTTCTTGTCAGCCACTCCTTCAGTAATCTTTTTACTACTGGTGATGCTTCTTCGGCTGTGGATGTGGAACCTCCTCTCTCACGTAAAGCGGTTACACTTCCATGAGGGAGAGGTGAGTCGCTCCGCGTGGGTGTAACACCCGGCGTCACATTCTCGTCGTCTTCTCTGCCATCCTTGTCGATGGTGTTTAAGATGTTGGTAGTGACACCCACTATTGCTTTCTGTCTTTCATCTCCTTTTCCTGCCATTTGTTAGTTCGTGCAAACGAAGAAAAGATGGTTGTCCCTTTTTTATGATCTAGAAGAAACTAAAATTTTAACTAAAAAATTCCCCACAGACGACGCCAAATTATTTGACCAAAAAAGTATTAAACCTTTTAGTTAAACTAATTAATTATGAGATATAGGATGAATCTTAGTTAAAAATAATAAATTCAAGATCAAATGTGTTAAGGAATCGATGTGGTGAACGACGTTTGATAGCGTTAAATAACACGTTTATATTTAATTAATGCTAATAAATGTGGTAACATAAATATGTAATAAATGTAAAGGATGACAATAAATATAATAAGAAGGAATCTACCGCCCAATTATTATACGATTTGGATGGTTCCTTCTCTTGACATCAACGTGGAAAGAAGAGAAATGAAGATAGTTATGGAATCTTTGGATCTTGTGGATAAAGACCAAGTAACATGCACTTAAGTATGTTTTACAATGTACGTTTCTCTCAGAAAGTGAAGATCCCCTTTTTGTTCTGTATCTTTTCCTATTTATTAGGGATATCTCCAAGAAACCCTTAAAAAAGTACAAAATAGGGAATATCCAAAGGAATATTCCTTGTGTCCATATCTGAACATATCCTACCGTTATTTCTTCACTTCAGCTGCTCGTCCTTGACAACAGTCCTCTCAATAACGACTTCCTGTTATCACACCGTGGTCGACTCTATCCTTGATCCCGTTTATCTACTATCGCCAAATTTAGACCAATACGCATACATCTCGTTTCTTATAAGGAAAAATAAATGAATAAATAATGAGAATTTTCAAAAATATACAACCCATAAAAAAAAATTGCACCATAAAAAAATTTTGCACCAACATAATAATATTTTTTAAATTACACAGCATAGTCAATATTTTTTTTTGCAACCATATTTATATATCCTTATACATTATTATATAATTTTTATAACATGTATAAGCAATAAATCTATCTTGTATAAAAATATATAAGTGTATAAAAATATATAATAATGTATAAATGTACTATTATGATGGAAAAAAACCTTGCACACGTAAAAGAAAGAAAGAAAAGTCAAAGAGAGAAGAAAAGGTAGTATGCCGAATGTTAGACGGAAGAATTCATCTTGGAATTCTTTTCTTATGACACAAGTGATTACTTCAGCAGGGAATTCAGATGCTTATAAAAAGGGTATATGCCTTTTCTTTTGTAGATATCCGTCAACTTTTTCTTTCTCTTCAATTAATAAAAAGTTATTCTTTGTGTGGCCGTGAAGTTGACAAAAATTACCGAACCACGTAAATCTTGTCTTGTGGAATTTATTGCTTTTCTTTTTAAATATACAATCAAACATCTCTATAACTTTACTTTAGTGTTTAATCATGTAAACTTTGTAATTTTAAATTATGTCCTTTTTATTATGGCTTAGTAATAATATTTTATATGCAATTTTATTATCTTTATTATTGAATATTTTAGTACAATATCATAAATCATCTCAAATGTTTTGTTATTTTCTTGAAAAATATCTTATATAGTTCTGTTTTACTTGGATTAAAGAAATATTTGGAGAACAAATTCTATATTTTATGCTATAAAAACTTTATGAGAAAAATCCCCGAAAAACTCAAAATTAAAAAATCCGACTTTTACATGATTAATAACCCAACACGATTGGTTTAATTTGGTAATTAAAAAATCCGAATCAATGCCACTTATGTACAACCCTGGCTGATCCTCAAGTAGAAAATAGTGATTCATGACCGAAGGGGCAATTTTCTAAACTGTTTGAACCGCGAATACTTGAAAATGTTTCATTTTGAGATAAAATTAGAACTATTTCCAAATGCAAATAAAGATGACAAAAGATTACCAGAACATACATAAAATAAGCATAGGCGTTCTCTTCTTATGGACAGTGGTTTTCAGAGTGATTTGACGTGAGGAAATTTTTTCTAACTGTGCTAGATTTTCTTTTTGACAGTAGACTGCAATAAATGACTTCCTTTTACCTTTCTTGGTGATAAGTCAAAAGTCTAGAGGAAAGCAACTTCATTGGAATATTTTTGCTAAAGTCTAATTTCGTTTGGTTTATTTAAAACGACAATATGTAATTTGAATACTGTATTTGTTGAAGCTTTGTGAATTTCAATTCTTTTTATAAACACTTACTTAACACCTACAGGGACTTTTCCAGTAAAGATTTTGAAAATAATATTACGAAAAATCTAAAATATTTTAGAGGCTTTTATATATATAGGTAAAAGTTAATACTATTATGCATATTAAATATAGAGACATATGCTTTTGAATAAGAGAAAAATAAGAATAAATATATAATGAATTAAAGAAAAAATAAATAAATTTGTGCTTTAGCTTTTTATTAAATTCTATGCCAAGTCAAACTAAAATAAACAAATTGAAACTGTAGTAAAACCAACACGATTCAAACATGTCATCTAACCACCAAAGGATGTAGTGTAGTTGATCCATAAGACTACTCTTCCCTTAACCAGAAGTCTAGGGTTCGAGCTCTAGGTATGAAAAAATTCTTGGTAGGAAACGCTTCATCCCGAATGAATTCCAACACGGCACGAATTCGAAAATAGTTAGGCTCCAATACAAATATCGAATATCGGATGAGAAACAAAAAAACATATCATCTCAAGTTGCTTGGGACATGTAGATTCCTTCACGAAGTCTCAAATATTTGCTGCAGGAGCGGCTCAATATTATTGGGGGCCTAAAGCCAATACTATTAGGGGCCTAAAGCCAAACTTTTTTTCCTAAAAAAAACCTATATATATATATACATAATTTTCTAGTTTTTCGAGATGCAAAATTATGAATAATTATTTTATAATCAATTTCTTCAAATAATTCTTTTTCAATTGATAATATAGCTAAATCATTCAATCACTCTTACGCCATGGTTGATCTTAAGTAAGATTTTATCAATTTTAATTTTAAAATACTTCTTTCAAATTTCTAGTTTGTCATCGAGGGCGGTCGGAGGCAACTATTACAGGAACTGTTATCATTATTCTATAAGCAATTTAAGCATTTGAAAAAGAATCAAGTATTTTTATATGATTGAGTGTATCATTGGAGTACTATCATCTTTGCCTTTTGGGATTGTATCAAAGATTCAACTTTTTTTCTTATATTTTGAATAACCCATACTTTCTATTTGATATATTTAAATTTCAATAAATACTAAAACGATAATATATGCGTACATATTGAAAATATCAAGAAAAACAAATGTTAGATGAAAACTAATACTAAAAAGTTGGAATGGAGGAACATGATTCATTAACGTTATGTAAAAATAAATATTTATTGCGTTCAATATACTTCTTATAGCTTTAGCTTGATAGAAGAAAAATGCAGGACAATAGGATCTCTTGGATACATAAATAAAAAATATAATAGTAGTAATTTTTGGTGAGAATTGAGAAAGATTAAAAAAGAAAATTGAATATTATGGAAACTAAGAAAGAAAGTAGAAAGGTTTACACAATATTTAACGAGAAAAAGAATAAAAATAAAAAGAATAATTACTTTATTTATTCCATAAATTTTGTATTTACATTTTAGGAGCCCATTTTTCACATATCTTTCCTTTTCAATTTTTACCAAAAAATATAATATGAATAAAAATACTTGAGTAAAAAATAATATTTTAGGGTAAAACGTGGGGCCCCTGAAATTGGGGGCCTAAAGCTTGGGCTTCAATGGGTTTACCCAAAAGCCGGCCCTGATTTGCTGGAGTAAAAGGGAATATAAGGCTAGCATTATTTACTCGCATTAATACCATTACGTAAAAATAATGAGTATTACGTAGGGAGTATTTCAAGTCAAATCACAATGTTTACACATATTTTTTCAACTTTAAAGAAATCTTCCCCAAGCAATATTTATATTAAAAATAATATTTTCTATGTTTCACAAAGAATAAACCTATTATTATTATTTAGAGAGTCAAACAAGATTTTTTTTTACCATAATTTTTGTAAATAATTTTTAAATATTTTAGATAGCTAACTATTATAACTTATAGCACTTTTCTATATAGTTTTAAATATGTAAATTTTATGCCAAAAAACTTAACAAAAAATTAATTCATTTGATCCTCGTACTCCAAAAAGGTTCCAACAAATTACGATAGTTGAATTACCAACTTTGAAATACTTTTCTTCAATTTTAATTTCGAATATTTTTTTTCTACTTCAACCAAAAGTTGTCTAACATATGCAAAATGTCCTTAAATATCTATAACCATCAAAGATGAGGTCGTCAAGAATTATCCGTTCACCATATTTATAGATGTAAACTAGTAAATCTGTTATAAATTTTTTCCAATAAAGTCATATAGTTTAATATATACGTGCATGACTTAAATTATATAAATTACTAAAAGTAGTAAACCCTAATAAGTATAGACATTTCTAAAAAATAAATGATATATATATATATATATATATATATATATATATATATATATATATATATATTGCAACAAATAAGAAGTTTGCAAAACGCGAGTTTGTGCATGTTTGATTCAATTTCCCATTTTTCTTAAATTATTATTTTAAATTGATGTTTCTTCGGCCTGTTGCAACCCGGTGTGGTCCTTCTCTCGTGGATATGTGCTATAGAGGAAAGTAAAGATAAATTATAAGTGTGACAAAAAGCAACATATATACTTTGCAACATTAGCCAAAAAAAAAAGCATAAAACGTTTAGTACAGTTAAAACGTTCGCTCATTATGGATAATCAACTAAAGTACTTTTAATAAGCATATTTATATATATATATATATATTTAAAAATAATTAGCTAAAGAATTTTAAAGGAAAAGTAAACTCTTTAGTATTACAACTTTCAACTATATCAGGGTATTTATAAAACTTGAGAAGTCTATTGCACTACTATACGTATTGTAAGCAACTCAAAAGAATGAAAATTGTCTTGGCGATACCTCTGAAATATTGGACTACATACATGTCAACAGACTTTGGCTCGGTACAATAAGCAAAGAAGAATCCTCAATAATTACTTATCTCACTCAACACAATTACATATTTATATCATCTTTTTTCGCTTTTTGTTAATAGATTACGGAATTATAAAATGATTTTCCTCAAACTGTTTTAGTCAATTACTTGCACTCTTGCTGCAAATATTATCTTCTGTGGAGAGGATACACATGCAATATATTCATCCAAACGACCTGCATATCATATAAATGTTACTATGTGATGAATATAAAATATTTACTTATTATATATTATTAATATTCTACTTTAAATAATATATTTAAATTATATTTCGTATTTTGCCTCTTTCTAATTATTTTTGCAGAAAAAAAAGATTATAAATAACAGAAGGAAAAGACAAAGTGCTCGATGAAAGTCTGCTATG
The DNA here is from genome assembly GCF_000715075.1 of Nicotiana tabacum. NCBI lineage: Eukaryota > Viridiplantae > Streptophyta > Magnoliopsida > Solanales > Solanaceae > Nicotiana > Nicotiana tabacum. Next base: position 17,132,656 of record NC_134085.1, read on the forward strand.
ACAAGCACAAGAATTGAAATGGGAAATGGAAGCCTATAATTGAAGCTTGGACACATCCAAGCTCACTCCTCGAACACATCCAAGCTCACTCTTCAGACGTGTCTAAGCTCACTCTTCAGACGTGTCCAAGCTCACTCCTCGGACACATCCAAGCTCATTCCTTGGATACGTCTAATCATTTAATGCTTGCAAGATTTGGCTATAAATAGAATGCAATATTGGCATCGGAAAGGAGGGGGAGAACTACTTTTATCTAAACTTTGGTCTTAACTTCTTTCTTTAACTATTTTATTTTATTCTTATTAGTTTTTGGATTTTCTAAGAGTATTGAAAATATTCTAGAATTTCTTTTTGTTGTGAGATTTAAATACTCCATAATGAGTAATCTCTTTTGTTGGGATAGTTGATGAAGCTTGATATATATTTTTATAATATTATTTCAGTTTTAATACATCCTTGGCTTGAAATTTTCTTTGTATAATTCATACTGTGCTGAAATAATGGTTTCTAACTAATCATTATTATCACTTCTATATATTTTATTTAAGTTATTCTTATATTAATTTTGTAATTCTCACGGAGCAAAATTAATATATAATAACCAATGAATAAAATAGTAGAGTGAGAATAATATTTTGTAAAACTCTTATTTCAAAGCTGTAATCTTGTTTATCTCAATTTTAATTCTCACGGAGGAATTGTTGTAGGCAAGATTACTAATTTTTAGTAAAAATATTCTCACGAAGTTTTTAGTACCTTTTAGCACAATTCAAGCAAGAAAATATTTCGATTTGATCGTCATTAGTTTTAACTCAATTAATTACATAACCTCACAGAGTGCTATTAATTGACTTTTTTCTTAGTGAACAAATATAATTGTATTAGCAATAAACAATTATTCTTTAGAGAAATACATGTAGAAATTGAGACTTTATTGTAATAATATTATCAAGTGAATTCAACGATTCCCAACTCTTTTAAATTATAAATCTTTCAGAAATTGTTTGCTTTGCTTTAATTAATTAACAAGTTTTAAAACTCACTTTTAATCAATTTGGTTCTCTTAAATAGTAGTAAAAATATTAAAAATCTGTAGCCTAGATTAACCAATCTCTGTGGGACGATATCATAAACTATACTAGAATTTGACTAAGTACGAGCAGAAAAATCCTATGCACATTGGTCTCGTCAAAATTTTTGCCGCCGTTGCCGGTGATTGGCACAAGTCTACTTTAGACTAAATATTTTGTTACTAATTTGGGAACTTACTATTAGTATTATTATCTTTGCTATCAATATTTACTAAATATTACTACTATTACAAGTACTAACATCTTATAAAAGTGTTATTATCATATATCCTTCTTATCATCATTATAGCATAGCAATTACTATTATTAATACTAGTACTACTTGTAACTATATTCTATATTAGTATTATATTATTATTTTCTATCATTAGTTACTGTTATTATTTACTGATTTCGTTTATCATTTTTTTTCTTCATAACATCTATTGCTAATTAGTACTAATATAATTACTATTATCATATACTAATAATAGTAATAATAATAACAACAACATTATCATACTACTATTTTTATTTAATCGCTTATTATTTTTGTCATCTTTGTAATCTTTGTTGTCCTTGTTATTCATCACTTTCTTTTAATTACTTTCTTCTAAGTACTACTACTACCACTTTAAGAGTTAAGTTCAGTTTTTTTTTAGAATTTTGAGTAGTTTATGACCCGCTCTTCTATAAAAGAGTTGGTCAATTACGATCCTGAAATTGAAAGATCTCTTCGATTGCGCAGGAAAGGACAAACATTATCTTTCCAAAGTATAGCTTGTGAAGGTATGGAGAATCAAGAAGTAGAAGACATTCAACTACCAGTCCATGTGGAGGATCAGTTTGATGAAGTAGCACCAAGGACCGCAAACAGAATCCTAAGGGATTATGCTAGACCTGACCGCTTCAATTGTGAATCTAGTGTCAGAAAACCTCCAGTGGCAGCCAACAACTTTGAAATCAGGACTGGCCTGATTCAAACGATTCAACAGTCTTGCATCTTCAATGGAGACGCAAGTGAAGATCCACACGGTCATTTAATTGACCTTTTGGAACTTGTTGAAACAGCTAAGTATAATGGAGTACCTCCTGAAGCTATCAAGTTAAGGCTATTTCCTTTCTCTTTAAAAAGAGATGCCAAGACTTGGTTGCGAAGTTTGCCACAAGGTTCCATCACCACATGGGATCAAATGACTCAAAAAAATGTAAACAAATATTTTCCCCCTGCTAAAACTACAAAGTTAAGACAAGACATCTCTAATTTCTTGCAGACTGACACTGAGTCAGTATATCAAACTTGAGAAAGATTAAAAGTAATGTTAAGAAAATTCCCATACGATGACATTCCTGAACATATGTAGTTGTATATTTTTTATCACGGTTTAAAACCCTCTTCTAGAAATATGATTGATGCAGCTGCAGGAGGTTCTGTAATGGGAAAAACCACGGAGGAAGGATTGCAATTGTTGAATGAGATTTCTGAGAATGCCATTCAATGGCCATCTGAGCGTGTAGTCGTCAAGAAGGCTACTACAGTAAATCAGGTTGATGCTTTAAATACACTAACACATCAAATTATTTCTTTGGCACAAAAGTTTGAAACTTTTCAGGTGAATACACAACAACCAAGCCAATCTGAGGTTTGTGACATGTGTGGAGAAAATCATCAGAACCATGAATGTCAAGCAACCACTCACAATGATGAACATGTCAATGTCATCGGTTACAAGCAATATCCTTTTGGAAGTCCAATGGCACAGAAACATCCAAGTTTTCAATGGAGCAATCCAAATGGTGCTGAGAACTGTCAAAGCTTCCAGAAGCAACAAATACAGAGTCCACTCGGATACCAGAATCCAAACCATGGTCAATCAAGCTTCAGACCTTATCAGCAAGCAACTCTATATCAACAAAGGCCTCAACAAGCCCATTCTAGTCTTGATGACCTTTTGTACAAGTATATTAAGGTCACTGATAAAAAGATGGAAAGTCAGGGTTCAACCCTTAAAAATTTGAAAATTCAATTAAGCCAATTGGCAGCTCTTGTGTCAGAAAAGATCCAGGGTCCCTTACCAAGCAATACAGAGAAAAATCCAAAAGAGCACCTTAAGGCCATCACCTTACGGTCAGGTAAGGAGCTTGATGAACCCTATGTAGACTAGTCAGAACAACAGGTAAATAACGGTAAGAATGTTGAAATACCCTCTGAACCATCTGAAAAGAAAGAAGTCAAGAAAAAAGAAGAAAAGAATATTGAAAAATTGAATCCTCTCCCTGTGACAATTCCTTTTCCACAAAAAATGAAAAGAGAAAATCTTGATAGTCAATTTGCCAAATTTTTGGAGATTTTAAAACAGATTCATATCAATGTTCCGTTCACTGATGCTTTATTGTAAATGCCTTCATATGCCAAATTTTTAAAAGAAATTTTGTCAAGCAAAAGAAAATTGGAAGAAGTTTCTGTGGTAATGCTTACTGAAAAATGCAGTGCAATACTTCAAAATAAGCTACCACAAAAACTTGGTGACCCAGGCAGTTTTACAATTTCATGCACTTTGGGAGGAGTATATTTTGAAAAAGCACTCTGTGATTTTGGAGCTTCAATAAATTTGATGCCATTTTCTATATTTTGAAAATTGAATCTTGGTGAAATGAAAGACATATGTGTTTCTCTTCAGTTTACAGATCAAAGTACTAAGAAACCTAAGGGAATAATTGAAAATGTGCTCGTAAGAGTAGATAGGTTTGTTTTCCCTGTAGATTTTATAGTACTTGAAATGAAGGAATGTCTTGATGAACCAATAATTTTGGGTATACCATTTCTTACCACAGGTAGAGAAATCATAGATGTCCATCAAGGACAACTAATTTTGAGAGTTGGTGAAGAAAGAGTCATTTTTGATATGCAAAAGATATTAAGATTTTCAAGATATAAGACGTCATCGTCATTTTTTTCGATTGACATGCTTAATTATCTTACAGATGAATTCAAAGATGATCAATTAATTCTAGACTCGATGGAAAGATGTTTGGCCAAATCTGGCACAACACAAGATGATGATCCTATCATCAGAAGAGAAGCCAAAATACTAGAAAAAGATTCTGAAGATGAAGAGATCCAACCAGAACAAGTTCAACCAAAAATTGAACTCAAAGTTCTCCCATCTCATTTAAAATATGTTTACCTTGAGAAAGAATTATTTCCAGTAATTATTTCATCTTCTCTTACTGCAGGACAAGAAGAAAAACTGATTGAAGTGTTGAAAACACACAAGAGAGCCTTGGGATGGACTATAGAAGATATCAAAGGGATTAATCCAGCTGTTTGTACACACAGAATCCTTATGGAGGATAGCTACATGACAATAGTCTAGCCCCAAAGGAAATTGAATCCAGCAATGCAGGAAGTAGTAAAAAAGGAGATCGTAAAGCTTTTGGCGGCATGTATTATCTATCCCATTTCAGACAGTCCTTGGGTAAGCCCAGTTCAAATAGTACCAAAGAAAGGAGGTATGACTGTTATAAAAAATGAAAGTAATGAACTCATACCTACCAGGACCGTCACAAGATGGAGACTCTGTATTAATTACAGACGTCTCAATGATGCTATTAGAAAAGATCATTTTCCTTTACCATTTATTGATCAAATGTTAGAAAGAATTGCAGGATATGGTTTTTACTGTTTTCTTGATGGTTATTCAGGGTATAACCAAATACCAATTGCACCTGAAGATCAAGATAAAATAACTTTCACATGTCCTCATGGAACATATGCCTATAGAAGAATGCCATTTGGTCTATGCAACGCCCTTGCTACATTTCAGTGTTGCATGTCTTAGTTCTTAAGAGATGTGAAGAGACAAACTTGATTCTTAATTGGGAAAAATGTCATTTTATGGTTGCTGAGGGAATTGTTTTAGGAAATAAAATTACTGCTAAAGGGATAGAAGTTGATAAGGCTAAAATTGATCTTATAGTAGGATTACCCCCTCCCACAACTGTTAAAGGCATCAGAAGCTTTTTAGGTCATGCGGATTTTTACAGACGGTTCATAAAAGACTTTTCAAAGATTTCAAAGCCGTTGACTAACCTTTTGATGAAAGATATTAAGTTTGATTTTTCAGGTGATTGTTTGAAAGCATTTGATACCCTTAAGGAAAAGTTATCAACCGCCCCTGTAGTTGTGTCCCCAGACTGGAATCAACCTTTTGAGGTCATGTGTGATACTAGTGATATAGAAGTTGGAGCTATTTTAGGCCAGAGAAAGGATAAGATCTTTCCTCCCATTTACTATGTTAGTAGAACAATAAATGAGGCTCAACTAAATTACGCCACAACAGAAAAAGAGTTACTAGCAGTAGTATTTGCTTTTGATAAGTTTCGATCTTATTTGATAGGAACCAATGTCACTGTTTTTACTGATCATGCAGCTTTAAAATACCTCTTAGCAAAGAAAGATGCTCGACCTAGATTGTTAAGATGGATATTACTTCTAAAAGAATTTGACCTTGAGATAAAAGAAAAAAAAGGAACAGAAAATCAAGTAGCTGACCATTTGTCTAGATTAGAAAATCCCCCCCCTCTTGAGTTTAGCGAAATAAAGGAAGAATTTCCTGATGAACACATTTTCTCAGTTAACTCAATTGTGACTTAACCACCTTGGTTTGCAGATATTGAAAACTACTTGGTTGGAAAATGGACACCCCAAGATCTCTCTTACCAGCAAAGAAAAAAGCTTATATATGATGCAAAGTATTATTTGTGGAATGAACCTTACTTGTTTAAAAATTGCGCAGATAATATCATTAGAAGATGTGTGCCTGAAGATGAGATGAGCAAAATTTTATATCACTGTCATGATGGAGCAATTTAAGGTCATTATGTGGCAAATCGAACAGCCTTTAAAGTTTTGGAAGCCGGATTTTTCTGGCCGACTCTCTTTAAAGATGCCCGAGCATATGTTGCACAATATGACAGGTGTCAGAGAACAGGTAACATCACTAAGAGATATGAGATGTCGTTACAATCAATACAGGTATGTGAAATATTTGATGTTTGGGGAATAGATTTCATGGGTCCTTTTCCTTCTTCTCATTCTTTTGAATATATCCTTGTGGCCATGGATTATGTGTCAAGATGGGTTGAAGCCATCCCCACAAGGAAAAATGATGCTCGAACTGTGTACAATTTTCTCAAGAAAAATATTTTTACTAGATTTGGCACACCACGAGTCATTATTAGTGACCAAGGGACTCATTTTATGAATAAACAATTTTCTGCTTTGCTGACAAAATATGGTGTGACTTATAAAACAGGAACACCATATCATGCTCAAACTCAAGGGCAAGTTTAAGTTTCCAACCGTGAGTTAAAAAGAATTCTTGAAAAAATGGTTGGAATCTCAAGAAAAGACTGTGCTTTAAAATTAGATGATGCATTATGGGCATACCGAACGGCGTTTAAAACGCTAATTGGAACATCCCCATATAGATTAGTCTTTGGGAAAGTTTGTCATTTGCCAGTTGAATTATAACACAAAGCTTTTTGGGCACTAAAAGCACTAAACTTTGAATTAGCCTCTGCTGGTAAAAATAGATTTTTTCAGGTTAATGAGTTGGAAGAACTGAGATTAGTAGCTTATGAAAATGCAAGAATTTTCAAAGAAAAAACAAAAATCTGGCATGACAATTTGATCCGACAGAAAAGTTTTCAAGTGGGAGATCAGGTACTTCTTTACAATAGTCGACTCAGGCTATTCCCAGGAAAGTTGAAATCCAGGTGGACAGGTCCTTACAATGTTACAGATGTAACTCCATATGGTACAATTAAAATTCAGAAAAATAATGGTGGAGACAAGTTTAAGATAAATGGACACACGCTAAAAATGTACTTTGGAGGACATTTTGAGCAAAATCCGTCGGTCACTTTGATAAATTGATGAATTTCAAAATTAATAAGTCGAGTTGACGACATTAAACTCAGAACTATGATACCCTACCCGTAGCCATTGAGGGTGAAGCAATGGAGCCTCATAAGTCCGATACAAATTTGGGTAATTAAATACTTAACCAATTAATCTGGTCAATATCTAGGTTATTGTACAACCGGAACATCTCATGAAGGCCTCTACAAAAACAGTGTCACCTATACATGAGTAATTTCATGATGATCGGTATGCCTAAGTAACTGGTTGGTTAGCCATTTAATAATTCAATTCGAATGTTGGCACAGGTAAATTTTCTAGTTTATATTCATGACCAACGCTTTATGACTGTTAAAGTGTTAAATTAGTTCAGTCTATTACACATAGAACATGTGTGGTCACAATTTCTTTCAAACTTTCTTCTGTGATTGTAAATTTGAAAGTCAAAAAGATTTTATTTTATTTATATATTCTTATTTTCAATCTAAAAAAATATATATATAAAAAGGATTTTATAAAGGATTTTCTAATATATTTATCTATGCATAACTAATTTTCTTTAGTTTATAATCATCCTTTATTCGTAAGTATTGCTCTTGTACGGTTTTAAAGTGTTAAGATAAAATTTTACATACCGTTGAATATTATTTTTTCCATTTATGCCATCTAACTTCCAAGTTTGTGATTTTTATTTTTATGAAGGAAAAGGATGAGTATCCCCAAATATGAGAAATTATTGAAATTGAGAAGCATTATGATCACAGACAGGTAGAATCAATATAGTTTAGCTAGAACTTGCCCCAAATGTCTATCGACGCGAAATTTCAGACAACATTGATTTTTAAAAATTAGGCTTTCTTTGTTTAAATTTTTTTAGCCTCTTTATTCCGAAAAGAAAAAAAATTGTACATATATATCCTTTTAGCACCCAAATTTGAGCCTTCAATTTCTTTGCTACACCATCATGAAAAGAAAAGTAAGAAAAAATACAAAAGTAATATTCTTACTCTTTTCATGTCACGACCCGGATTTCCCACCCTCGGGAGTCGTGATAGCATCTACTCGTAGAAGCTAGGCAAGCCACGAAATTTAAAAAATTCTTTACTCCTTTGTTTTAATCCTTTTAACAACTTGCATTAACAGGTGATAAACATTTAAATAATAGTGGATTATGAGATTAAGCGGAAGACTTAAACAAAATAATACGGAAATCAACATATGCCTCTACCCAAAAACTGGTGTCACAATATTCACGAACTATCTATGATTACTACATACAAATATTGAAAGAAGGAACACTTCTATCTCGGATACAATGATAACAGAACAAATTAACTGATAGAAGAGACGTCGAGCCTGCGAACGCTTGCAGGACTACCTCGGAATCTCGGTGGACTGAAGGCTAGCTCCCAAGCTACTGCTGCTGACCCAATGCTGCTCCGGTATCTGCACATAAGTGCAGAGTGTAGCATCAGCACAACCGACCCCATGTGCTGGTAAGTGCCTGGCCTAACCCCGGGGAGGTAGTGATGAGGCTAGGACCAGACTCCAGATAAACCTGTGCAAATATATATATATATATATATATATATATATATATATATATATATATAGCGGAAAAATAAACTGGAACAAACAAATTAAAGCTGGGAAGGGAAAACATGCTTCAGGGAATAACAGGTAAAACGGAATATCAAGAGAATTATAAAGGAATCAAAATAAACCACTAACAAGAGTAAGGAAAACAAAGGTAGATTTCCCTTTGCTTTTCACATCTCGTTGCAGGCGTGCAACCCGATCTCATTTCCTGTATCTCATGGTAGGCGTACCACCCGCTCCTATTTCATTTATCTCGTGGCAAGCGTGCCATCCACTCCCATTTCATTTATCTCGTGGTAGGCGTACCACCCGCTCCCATTTCAGTTAACTTGTGGTAGGCATACTACCCGCTCCCATTTTATTATATCTCGTGGTAGGCGTACCACCCGCTCCCATTTCATTATATCTCGTGGTAGGCATACCACCCGCTCCCATTTTATTATATTTCGTGGTAGGCTTACCACCCGCTCCCATTTTATTATATTTCGTGGTAGGCTTACCACCCGCTCCCATTTTATTATATTTTGTGGTAGGCGTACCACCCGCTCCCATTTTATTTAACTTGTGGTAGGTGTACCACCCGCTCCCATTTCATTATATCTTGTGGCAGGCATACCACTCGCTCCCATTTCATTTAACTTGTGGTAGGCGTACCACCCGCTCCCAGTTACAAGCCAATAATGATCACAAGGAATCCCAGCAAGGGAACAAGAGTAATATAACAACTTCCCGGCCAGGGAACAATGATATTCCAACAACATCCCGGCAATGAAATAATACTATCAAAACGAACCTCCCGGCATGGGAACAATACTATCAAAACAAACATCCCGACAAGGGATCATTAATATCAAATGACATCCTAGCAAGGGATCATCAATATCAAACAAACATCCCGGCAAGGGAACAATGGTGATAATAACATATGAAGCGCAATAAATCACTACGGACTCATAACAGTTACAATACAAGACTCACGAGCATGCTTGACACCAACGTATAGATACTCGTCACCATGTCTATACGTCGTACTCCACAATTAGCATGTAGCAAATAAGACACAACTCTTAATCCCTCAAGCTAAGGTTAGACCAAACACTTACCTCGATGCCTCGAACACAACTCAAGACTCAATTATAGCTTTACCCCTTGATTCCACCGCCAATTTGCTCGTATCTAGCCACAAATTACTTAATTACATCAATAAACGCTAAATAAATCAATTTGAATGCATGAAAATGAGTTTTTCAAAGTTTTGCCCAAAAAGTCAAAAATTGCCCCCGGGCCCACATGGTCAAAACCCGAGGTTCAAACCAAAACCCAAATACCCATTCCCACAAGCAACCCAAATATATAATTTATTTTGAAATTGGACCTCGGATCGAGGTCCAAATCCCCAATTTTTAAAAAACCTAGGTTCTACCCAAAACTCTATGACGACCGGCCGATCGTCTTAAGAATTAATGCCCCGATCCCCTATTAACTACTTTCCCCAAGTTTAATTCTACTAATTTGATTTGCCGGGATGTTCGTTGTGAGTTTCGGAGAGTTTTGGGACACTTAGTACCTGAATGAGAGCTTAAGTGTTGGAAAATTGACCGTAGTTGGAATAGTATGAGACGGCCTCAGAATGGAAATCTGATGGTTCCGTTAGCTCCGTTGGGTGATTTTGGGGTTGGGAGCGTATTCGGATAGTGTTTTGGAGGTCCATAGCTCATTTATGCTTGAAATGCTGAAGGTTGAATTTTTGAAGTTTCCGGGTCAATAGTGAGATTTTGATCCGAGGGTCGGAATGGAATTCCGAAAGTTGAAGTAGTTCCGTCATGTCATTTGGTATGTATGTGCAAAGTTTTAGGTCATTCGGATGTGTTTTGGTTAGGTTTTCGATCGAAAGCGTATTTGGAAGAAATTGGAGTTCTTAGGCTTAAATCCTTGATTAATTCGAGTTCCCGATGTTGTTTTAGGTGTTTTAAGGATTGGTACAAGTTTGAATAAGTTATTAGATGATGTTGGAACTTTTGGTTGAGGTCCCGGGGGCCTCGGGATGATTTCGGATGGTTGACGGGAAGGTTAAAGTAGTGTTGCAGTAGTTGTAGCATTGATGCTTCTAGTATTTTTGCATCTGCGGCTTGGGGTCCGCAGATGCGGCGCCGCAGATACGGCTAAGGAGACCGCAAAAGTGGAGTTTGGTTTGTTCTGCAGGTTCCGCAGATGCGGTGGATATTCCGCAGAAGCGGAACCGCATCTGCAAGGGGAAGACCGCAGGTGTAGAAAATTGGCCATTTGATGAAAGTCGCAGATGCGACACTTGTTCCGCAGGAGCGGGACCGCAGATGCGGTCTCAGGGCCGCAAATGCGGAAATCGCTGGGCAGAACATATAAATAGTTGGCTTTGCAAAATTTGGCTATTCTTCCACCATTTTCATCCGGGTTTGGAGCTTTTAAGAGAGATTTTTGAGGGAAAAAAGGGAAATCGATTGGAGATAATGTCCTTGACTTTATAACTCATTTTTATGTGATTAAAGACCTAATTAATGGTGAGAAATTTGGGAAAAGGGGGTAATTAGGGCTTGAGTTTAAGAGACCTTTGATTGAGGATTTGAGGGGTCATTTGAACTCCGATTTCAGTGTTCTTGTTATGTATAGACTCGTGAGAGTACAAGGTTTCTGAAAATATAAATTTCACCCGATTCCGAGACGTTGTCCTGAAGGGCGTTTTGTCATTTTACATATTTTCGCGTATTAGCTTAGAATTTAATTGTAGAATCAATTACTTGAAGTGTTATTTACAATATACGATTGAATTGAATAGATTTGAGCCATTTGGAGTCAGATACTCGTGGCAAAAGTGTAGTTTCAAGTTGATTTTGAGCCGGTTCGAGGTAAGTGGCTTGTCTAACCTTGTGTGGGGGACCTTCCCCTTAGGATTGGTATACTTGGTAATTGAAACGCCTTGTACGTGAGGTGACGAGTGCGTACTTGAGCTAATTGTTGGAAATCCATTTTTTTTCTTAAGTAATTACTAGTATGTTTCTTTTCCTGTTTCTATTTCTTGCACTATTGAGCCTGTTGTTAGCTTAGGAAAGCATGTCTATGTGACTTAATTTGCTTTATTTGATTTAACCTGCCTTACTTGGATTCTGTGCAGCATGCTAGGCTAGAATCACTTGTTGCCTTAATATGAAATCTTGCCATTTCTGTATATCTTCCTGCTGTTGCTGTGTATTTATTTTGGGACTACGGATGTGGGATTCCAGTAGCTCCCCCACCCCCTTGTCTGTTTACTTTGGACTACGAGATAGATTCCCGATAGATCCCCCTACACAGTAATACGGAACTACGGGAATGCACCCGGTAGATTCCCCCAATACTGATATGGAACGGGATTCTGGTAGATCCTCGTGCACTATGAGTTGGACTACGGGACGGTATCCCGAGAGATCCTTCGGATATATATATGATGGACTACGGGACGGTATCCCGGGAGATCCACTAGATATGTAAAGATGGGACTACATAACGGTATCCTGTGAGATCCCCGATTGTTACTATCGGTGCTGAGCTATATTTCCTTTCCATGTTTACCTTGTTCTATATAGTTGTTGTTGTTCTGTTCACCCTGTGTTATTTTACTGCTGTACTCATTTATATTGTTCCATTCTATACTGTTAACCTTTATATCTTATTTGACCTCAGTAGGGCCTGACCTTCCTCGTCACTACCCAACCGAGGTTTGGCTTGGCACTTACTGAATACCGCTGTGGTGTACTCATGCCCTTTCTGCGCATGTTTTTCATGTGCAAACCCAGGTACCGCTGATCAGGCCTACTATCATTGAGGGAGGCGACTGCGTAAAGACTCCGAGATACACCTGCCGCATCCACAGACCAAGGAGTCCCTTTCTATTCCTGCCTTTAGTATTTAGCCCTTCTGCACTTTTCTGTTCTTTATTAGAAATTCTGGAGTTAAAGCTATGTAGTATTTCTATCGTAGCTTGTGATTCATAGGTTTTCGGGTCTTGAATTTATGTTTGGTGTTGAGAGTTAAACATGGAATATGCCGAGCGGCACATTTACACACTGTTATTGCTTTATTCTGTTTTAAGTTGTTTTACTTCTGCAAGTTTGGTTATCTTCCACAAATTTAAACTTACCTAGTCGTAGAGACTAGGTGCCGTCACGATGGTTCACGGAGGGCGAACCGGGATCGTGACAAGTTGGTATCAGAGCTCTAGGTTCATAGGAGTCATGGATCACAAGCCGGTTTATTAGAGTCTCGCTGATCGGTACGGAGACGTCTGTCTTATCTACGAGAGGCTATGTAACTGTTAGGAAAATTCCACTTTATTTGATTTCCTTGTCATGTGATATTTTGACATCACCACTCTAAACTTTTTTCTTCTATTCTCTCACAGATGATGAATACACGTGCTACCCGAGATGATCAGGCACCCACACCCCCTACTGCAGCTGTCAAAGGTCGGGGCCGGGGTAGAGGCCGAGGACGCACACGTGGTGCAGCCAGAACACCTGCGCGAGCTGCCGCCGAGGTACCACCAGCGGATCTAGCCGAAGTTCAGGCACCTGACACACCTACTACTACTGCCATGACAGCTCTTTAGGAGACTCTGGCACGGTTTATGAGCATGTACACCACTCTGGCTCAGGCAGGGTTGCTTCCCCTTACTGCAGCTACATCCTAGGCCGAGGGAGGAGCACAAACTCCCACCGCCCGCACTCTTGAGCAGCGAGTGCATGTTGAGCAGGTCCCTGAGATTATTCCTGTACCACCTGCAGTGCCAGCTCAGCCCGAGGACAGGGTAACTACTTCTGAGGATGAGCAGTTGAGGCTTGAGAGGTTTAAAAAGTACAAACCTCCTGTATTCAGCAGTTTAGCATCGGAGGATGCTCTGGGGTTCCTTGATAAGTGTTACCGCATTTTCTGCACCATGGGTATCTCAGGATCGAGCGGGGTTTCTTTACTACCTTTCAGCTTCGAGGAGCTGCCTATGAGTGGTGGCGCACCTATGAGCTAGACAGTCCAGATGAGGTTGCTTCATTGGCTTGGACTCAATTTTCAGACCTTTTCCTGAGGGAGTATGTTCCTCAGAGCCTTAGGAATGCATGGCGCAAAGAGTTTGAGCATTTTCGCCAGGGTGCTATGACTGTTTCAGAGTATGTTGTCCGTTACACTAGTTTGGCCAGGCATGCACCAGCCTTGGTTGCTACTGTTCGCGAGAGGGTTCGCCCGTTTATTGAGGGTCTTATTCCTAGCATCAGATCTAGCATGGCTCATGAGTTGGAGATGGATATTTCTTACTAGAAGGTGGCGAGCATTGCTAGGAGGATTAAGGGTATGCATGCTAGGGAGAAAGAGGAGAGGGAGGCCAAGAGATCTCGAGAGTCGGGCCATTATTCTGGTGCCCGTATCCCAGCTGTAGGTCGTTATGGTAGAGGTTATATGAGTCACCCCGTTCATTCAGCTCTTTTAGCAGCCAGTGGTATTCCAGCTCCTCCTAGACCTCAGGAGCCTTATTATGCACCTTCTGTTTCTAGCGCGCCTCCTGCGCGTGGTGCTTTCAGAGGTTAGTCCAGCAGACCTGGCCCTAGCCAGTCACAACCACCACATCCTCCCAAAGCTTGTTTTGAGTGTGGTGATACACGCCATATGGTGAGGGATTGCCCTAGACTTGGGAGGGGTGCACCTCCATAGACTTCTCAGTCATAGCGTGCCCCGTAGAGTTCTCAGGATATGGTTACAACTCCGGTTGCTACCCCACCTGCTCAGCCAGCTAGAGGTGGAGGTCTAGAAGGTAGAGGTTGCCCTAGAAGGGGAGGCCAGGATAGATACTATGCCCTTCCTGCCCATACCGAGGTTGTTGCCTCCGATTCTGTCATCAGAGGTATTATATTGGTTTGTCACAGAGATGCATCAGTTCTATTCGCTCCAGACTCTACTTACTCTTATGTGTCTTCTTATTTTGCTCCGCATTTGGGTGTACCTCAGGATTCTTTGAGTTCCCCTGTTTATGTTTCTACTCCTGTGGGAGATTCTCTCGTTGTGGACCGCATTTATCGGTCGTGTTTGGTTGCTCTCAGTGGTTTTGAGACTAGAGCCGATTTATTGTTACTCATCATGGTCGATTTTGATATTATCTTGGGCATGGACTAGTTGTCACCCCATTATGCTATTCTTAATTGTCACGCCAAAATGGTGACGCTGGTTATGCTAGGTGTACCGCATGTTGAGTGGAGGGGGTACCTTAGACTACACCTCTAGTAGAGTCATTTCTTTTCTTTAAGCTCAAGTTATGGTTGAGAAGGGGTGTGACACATATTTAGCTTATGTGAGAGATGTCCGTATTGATACCCTTTCAGTTGATTCAGTTCCAATAGTACGGGATTTTCCCGATGTGTTTCCAGTTGACCTTCCAGGCATGCCGCCTGATAGAGATATTGATTTTGGCATTGCTCTATTGCTGGGCACTCAGCCTATTTCTATTCCTCCGTATCGTATGGCTCCTCTTGAGTTGAAGGAGTTAAAGGATCAGTTACAAGAATTGCTTGATAAGGGTTTTATTCGGCCTAGTGTATCACCTTGGGGTGCTCCTATCTTGTTTGTAAGAAATAAGATGGTTCTATGCGTATCTGTATTGATTATCGCCAGTTAAACAAGGTTACAGTGAAGAACCGTTATCCCTTGCCTCGTATTGATGACATGTTTGACCAGCTCAGGGCGCACGAGTGTTTTCTAAGATTGATTTGTGCTCAGGTTACCATCACTTGAAGATTCGGGATCCAGATATCCCGAAGACCGCTTTTAGGACTCGTTATGGTCATTACGAGTTCCTTGTTATGTCATTTGGGCTGACCAATGCCCCGACAACCTTTATGCATTTGATGCACAGTGTGTTCCAGCCCATATCTTGACTCGTTTATCATTATCTTTATTGATGATATTCTGGTGTATTCCTGAAGTTGGGAAGATCATGAGCAGCACCTGAGGACTGTGCTTCAGACTCTGAGAAAGAAGAAGTTATATGCTAAATTCTCGAAATGTGAGTTTTGGTTGGATTCAGTGGCATTCTTAGGCCACGTGGTATCGAGCGAGGGTATTCAGGTGGATCCAAAGAAGATAGAGGCCGTGCAGAGTTGGACCAGACCATCCTCAGCTACCGAGATCTGTAGTTTTCTTGGTTTGACTGGCTACTACCATCGTTTTGTAGAGGGGTTTTCATCGATTGCAGCCCCCATGACCAGATTGACCCAGAAGGGTGCTCCGTTTCAATGGACGGATGAGTGTGAGGCGAGCTTTCAGAAGCTCAAGACAACATTGACTAAAACCCCAATTTTGATACTGCTTACAGGTTCGGGGTCTTATACGGTCTATTGTGACGCCTTGAGGGTTGGCCTTGGAGCGGTGTTGATGCAGGACGGTAGGGTGATTGCCTACACATCCAGACAGTTAAAGATACATGAGAAGAACTACCATGTTCACGACCTTGAGTTAGCTGCCATTGTTCACGCCCTGAAGATTTGGCACCATTACTTATACGGTGTGCCTTGTGACGTTTATACTGACCATCGAAGCTTGCAACATTTGTTCAAACAAAAGGATCTACGTTTGCGCCAGAGGAGGTGGTTGGAGTTGCTAAAGGACTGTGATATCACTATTTTGTATCACCCCGGGCAAGGCTAATGTGGTGGTCGATGCTTTGAGCCGCCGGGCAGAGAGTTTGGGGAGTTTGACTTATTTACCAGCATCAGAGAGGCCTATGGCGATGGATATTCAGGCCTTAGCCAATCGGTTTGTGAGATTGGATCTTTCGGAGCCTAGTCGGATTCTAGCTTGTGTGGTTTCTCGGTCTTCTTTATTTGATCGTATCAGGGAGCGGCAGTATGATGACCCTCATTAGCTTGTCCTCAAGGACAATGTTCAGCACGGTGTTACTAGGGATGTGACTATTGGTGATGATGAGGTATTGAGGATGCAGGGTCGGATTTGTGTACCCAATATTGAGGGGCTTCAGGAGTTGATTCTGGAGGAGGCACATAGCTCGCGGCATTCCATTCATTCGGGTGCTGCGAAGATGTATTAGGATTTGAGGCAGCACTATTGGTGGAGGCGGATGAAGAAAGATATAGTTGGATTCGTAGCTTGGTGTCTCAACTGTCAGTAGATGAAGTATGAGCACCAGAGACCGGGTGAGTTGCTTCAGCAGATAGAGATTCCGGAGTGGAAGTGGGAGCGGATCACCATGGACTTTGTAGTTGGGCTCCCACAGACTTTGAAGAAGTTTGATGCTATTTGGGTAATTGTGGATCGGCTGACCAAGTCCGCTCATTTCATTCCTGTGTGTACTACTTATTCTTCAGAGCGGTTGGCAAAGATTTATATCTGGGAGATTGTTCATCTACATGGTATTCCGGTTTCCATCATATCAGATAGAGGTACCCAGTTCACATCACGGTTCTGGAGAGCTGTTCAGCATGAGTTAGGTACTCGGGTAGAGTTGAGTACAACATTTCACCCTCAGACGAACGGACAGTCCGAGCGCACTATTCAAATTCTTGAGGATATGCTCCGTGCGTGTGTGATTGAGTTTGGAGGGTCTTGGGATCAGTTCTTGCCATTAGCGGAGTTTTCTTACAACAACAGCTATCAGTCCAGCATTCAGATGGCACCGTATGAGAATTTATATGGTAGGCGGTGTAGATCTCCAGTAGGTTGGTTTGAGCCGGGTGAGGCCAGACTATTGGGCACAGACTTGGTTCAGGATGCTTTGGAGAAAGTTAAGGTGATTCAGGATAGACTCCGTACAGCCCAATCCAGACAGAAGAGTTACGCGGACCGAAAGGTTCACGATGTTTCCTATATGGTTGGAGAGCGGGTTCTGCTTCGGTTCTCACCTATGAAGGGCGTTATAAGGTTCGGGAAGAAAGGGAAGTTGAGTCCGAGGTATATTGGCCCTTTTGAGATATTGAGGCGCATTGAGGAGGTTGCTTATGAGCTGGCCTTACCTCCCAGCTTGGCAGGAGTTCATACGGTATTTCATGTTTCGATGCTCCGGAGGTATCATGGTGACCCGTCGCACGTGTTGGATTTTATTTCAGTCCAGTTGGACAAGGATCTATCTTATGCTGAGGAGCCAGTGGAAATATTGGACAGGCAGATTAGAAAGCTGGGGTCAAAGAACATTGCTTCGGCAAAGGTTTAGTGGCGGGGCCAGCCGGTTGAGGAGGCAACGTGGGAGATCGAGCAGGATATGCGCAGCCGTTACCCTCATCTCTTCACTACTTCAGGTATGTCTCTATGCTCGTTCGAGGACGAACGAATGTTTTAGTGTAGGAGAATGTGACAACCTGTCCGATCGTCTTAAGAATTAACGCCTCGATCCCCTATTAACTGCTTTCCCCAAGTTTAATTCTGCTAATTTGATTCGTCGGGATGTTCGGTTGTTAGTTTCGGAGAGTTTTGGGACACTTAGTCAATGAATGAGAGCTTAAGTGTTGGAAAATTGACCATAGTCAGAATAGTGTGAAGACGGCCTCGGAATGGAAATCCGATAGTTCCGATGGGTGATTTTGGGGTTGGGAGCATGTTCGTATAGTGTTTTGGAGGTCCGTAGCTCATTTAGGATTGAAATGCCGAAGGTTGAATTTTTGAAGTTTCCGGTTCGATAGTGAGATTTTAATCCGAGTGTTGGAATGGAATTCCGGAAGTTGCAGTAGTTCTATCATATCATTTGAGATGTGTGTGCAAAGTTTCAGGCCATTTGGATGTGTTTTGGTTAGGTTTTTGATCGAAAGCATATTTGGAGGAAATTGGAGTACTTAGGCTTAAATCCTTGATTAATTCGAGTTCCTGATGTTGTTTTAGGTGTTTTAAGGATTGGTGCAAGTTTGAATAAGGTATTAGGTGATGTTGGCACTTTTGGTTGAGGTCCCGGGGCCTCGGGATGATTTCAGATGGTTGACGGGAAGGTTGAAGAAGTGTTGCAGCAGTTGTAGCATTACTGCTTCTCGTATTTTCGCATCTGCGGCTTGGGGACCATAGATACGACTAAGGAGACCGCAGAAGCGGATTTTGGTTTGTTCAGCAGGTTCCACATATGCGGTGGATATTCCGCAGAAGCGGAACCGCATTTGCGAGTGGAAGACTGCAGGTGCAAAAAATTGGCCATTTAATGAAAGTTGCAGATGCAACACTTGTTCCGCAGAAGCGGGACCGCAGATGCAATCCCAGGGCCGCAAGTGCGGAAATCGCTGGGCAGAACATATAAATAGTTTCCTTTGAGAAATTTGGCTATTCTTTCACCATTTTCATCCGGGTTTGGAGCTTTTGAGAGTGATTTTTGAGGAAACAAAGGGAAATCGATTAGAGGTAATGTCCTTGACTTCATAACTCATTTTTATGAGATTAAAGACCTAATTAATGGTGAGAAATTTGGGAAAAAGGGGTAATTAGGGCTTGAGTTTAAGAGACCTTAGATTGAGGATTTGAGGGGTCATTTGGACTCCAATTTTAGTGTTCTTGTTATGTATAGACCCGTGAGAGTACGAGGTTTTTGAAAATATAAATTTCACCCGATTCCGAGACGTTGGCCTGAGGGGCGTTTTGGTCATTTATATATTTCGCATATTAGTTTAGAATTTAATTGTAGAATTAGTTACTTGACGTGTTATTTACAATATGCAATTGAATTGAATAGATTTGGGCCATTTGGAGTCGGATACTCGTGGCAAAAGTGTGGTTTCAAGTTGATTTTGAGCCGGTTCGAGGTAGGTGGCTTGTCTAACCTTGTGTGTGGGACCATCCCCTTAGGATTTGTATACTTGGTAATTGAAACGCCTTGTACGTGAGGTGACGAGTGCGTACTTGAGCTAATTGTTGGAAATCCGTTATTTTTCTTAAATAATTACTAGTATGTTTCTTTTCCTTTTTCTACTTCTTGCACTATTGAGCCTGTTGTTAGCTTAGGAAAGCATGTCTAAGTGACTTAATTTGCTTTATTTGATTTAACTTGCCTTACTTGGATTCTGTGCAGCATGCTAATCTAGAATCACTTGTTGCCTTAATATGAAATCTTGCCATTTCTGTATATCTTCCTGCTGTTGCTGTGTATTTATTTTGGGACTACGGATGTGGGATTCCGGTATCTCCCCCACCCCTTGTCTGTTTACTTTGGGACTACGAGTTAGATTCCCGGTAGATCTCCCTACACAGTAATATGGAACTACGGGAAAGCACCCGGTATATTCCCCCAGTACTGGGTATTTACATTTGGGACTATGGAATGGGATTCCGGTAGATCCCCGCACTGTGAGTTGGACTACGGGACGATATCCCGGGAGATCCTTCGGATATATATATGATGGACTACGGGACGGTATCCCGGGAGATCCACCGGATATGTAAAGATGGGACTACAAGACGGTGTCCTGGGAGATCCCCGATTGTTACTATCGGTGCTGAGCTGTATTTCCTTTCCATGTTTACCTTGTTCTGTATAGTTGTTGATGTTCTATTCACCCTGTGTTATTTTACTACTGTACTCATTTATATTGTTCTGTTCTATACTGTTAATCTTTATATCTTATTTGACCTCAGTAGGGCCCTAACCTTCCTCATCACTACCCAACCGAGGTTAGGCTTGGCACTTACTGAGTACCGTTGTGGTGTACTCATGCCTTTTCTGCGCATGTTTTTCATGTGCAGACCCAGGTACTGCAGATCAGGCCTACTATCGTTGAGAGAGGCGACTGCGTCCGCAGACCAAGGAGTCCCTTTCTATTCCTGCCTTTAGTATTTAGCCCTTCTGCACTTTTCTGTTCTTTATTAGAAATTCCGGAGTTAGAGCTATGTAGTATTTCTTTCGTAGCTTGTGATTCATGGGTTTCCGGGCGTTGGATTTATGTTTGGTGTTGAGAGTTAAACATGGAATATGCCGAGCGGCACATTTACACACTGTTATTGCTTTATTCCATTTTTAAATTGTTTTACTTCTGCAAGTTTGGTTATCTTCCGCAAATTTAGGCTTACCTAGTCGTAGAGACTAGGTTCCCTCACGATGGTTCACGGAAGGCGAACCAGGGTCGTGGCAAACTCCCAATTTCCCCCATGAAAATCTTTGATTTTAAGTTGAAATCATGTTAAAAGATGTTAATGATTGAAGGAAATGAGTTAAAATTAACTTACAATCGATTTGGAAGAAGAGTTGTTCTTGGAAAATCGCCCAAAGGAGTTTGTGTTTTGAAAAGATGTGAAAAATGGGTTTAAAATCGTCTAAGTATAAAGTTGCATGTCGCAGGTATGGGAAATGCGAACAGGGGTTCACAATTGCGAAGCAGGGCTCGCATTTGCAAACCCTTCAGGGAAAACTGGACTTTCGCATTTGCGATCAACCTGTCGCATTTGCAACTTGGGAATTGCGACCACAACATCGCATTTGCGATCACCGGCCAAATGGAAAACTTCGCAATTGCGATGGTAATATCGCATTTGAGAGAGGGAGATGGCTTGGGTTTTCATCGCAATTGCGACAAGCAGCTCGCATTTGCGACATCGCATTTGCGAGCCAGGCTTCGGAAATGCGAAGCCTGCACGCCTGCTATGCACAGCTGAAAACCTGCAATTTTCTAAGTTAAAAATGCACCCCGTGACCTATCCAAAACTTACCCGAGCCCTCGGGGCTGCAAACCAAATATACACACAACCTCAGAAACATCCTACGAACTTATTTGTGTACTCAAATCACCAAAATAACATCATGAATATCGAATTAAACCTCAAGATCAATGAAATTTCTCAAAACTTCTTTAAACATCAAATTTGCATTTAAGGTACGAATCATGTCAAATGGATTTCGTTTCTTACCATACTTCACAGATTTATCTTAAATCATATATAAGACCTGTACCGGGCGCCGGAACCAAAATACAGTCCCGATACCAACATGTTCTAATCAAAATTCATTTCCAAACCTTATAAACAATTTCAGAAAATAATTTCTTTCAAAAATTCATTTCTCGGGCTTGGGACCTCGGAATTCGATTCCGGGCATACGCCCAAGTCCCATATTTTCCTACGGACCCTTCGGGACCGTCAAATCATGGGTCCGGGTCTGTTTACCCAAAATATTGACCGAAGTCAAATTAGCTCATTTTACAGTCAAAATTTATCAATTATCACAGATTTTCACATCTAGGCTTTCCGGCTATGCGCCCGGACTGCGCACACAAATCGAGGTGATGCTAAAAGAGGTTTTTAAGGCCTCAGAATACAGAATTTTGTTTTAAAACTTGGGTCATCACATTCCAAGCTATCTATAATTGAGAAGAAATGGTTATCAAAGCAAGAGATGGAGAATTATCAAAAACAAAGATGAAGAAAATGAGCATTCTGAAAACTGTGTTTCATGTACAAATAAATGTCCCATAAAAAAATACAAAAAAATGTATATATTCTTGCGAAATAAATTCGTGGTTGACAAAACAATTAACTCTTATGATAAAGTTGGAAAGATCAAGTCACTATAAATATATCCTTTACCCTTACCAGCATTAAGCCAAATATTACAAAACCAAAAAAAGCCCTAAGAAGATTTTAGAAATCAATGTTGATCGTATATTAGTGGAGACTGACATGAAGGGCAAGCTTATGAAAAAATTTGAGAAACTCAAGAGTTGTGATCATAAAGTTATCAATCTCAACAGGTTCATCATGAATACGAGATGCAAAATTTCTTTTGCTAAATAAAAGCAGAAGTAGAAACAAGGTAAAGATTTGGTGAACTTGAAAAAGTTATTGGCATTGATTTTATGTAAATTTTTATTTTCTCAATTTTCTACTTTATAAGAAACAATAATTACTAATAAAGTTATTCTCCTCGAGGACGAGCAATGATTCAAGCATGGGGGAATTTGATGAATATAAAATATTTACTTATTATATATTATTAATATTTTACTTTAAATAATATACTTAAATTATATTTCGTATTTTGCCTCTTTCTAACTATTTTTGCAGGAAAAAAAAGATTATAAATAACAGAAGGAAAAGACAAATGCTCGATGAAAGTCTGCTATGGCAAGCACAAGAACTGAAATGGGAAATGGAAGCCTATAATTGAAGCTTGGACACATCCAAGCTCACTCCTCGGACACATCCAAGCTCACTCTTCAAACGTGTCCAAGCTCACTCTTCAGACGTGTCCAAGCTCACTCTTCAGACGTATCCAAGGTCACTCCTCGGACACATCCAAGATCACTCCTCGGACACATCCAAGCTCATTCCTTGGACACATCTAATCATTTAATGCTTGCAAGATTTGGCTATAAATAGAATGCAATATTAGCATCGGAAAGGAGGGGGAGAACTACTTTTATCTAAACTTTGGTCATAACTTCTTTCTTTAACTATTTTATTTTATTCTTATTAGTTTTTGAATTTTCTAAGAGTATTGGAAATATTCTAGAATTCCTTTTTGTTGTGAGATTTAAATACTCCATAATGGAGTAATCTCTTTTGTTGGGATAGTTGATGAAGCTTGGTATATATTTTTATAATATTGTTTCAGTTTTAATTAAGGGTGTTAAACGGGTGGGCCGGGTTGCTATTTTTGGTTACGGTCCGGGCCGGTTATGGGTTGGGGCTTAACGGGTTTAACGGGTTCGGGTTCATCCGGGTAAAAATTGAACCGTACGGGTTACGGGTTGAGGGGGGCAGGCCGGGCCGGGTTTAGTGTATTTTTTATTTTTTTGTATTTTGTATAACTATTGTAAGTTATATTAATACTTTGTATTAATTTAAAGATTACAAGTTATATTAATACAAAAGTATTAATATAAATTGCAAGTGCTACATTTATTTCAAAATTCAAAATTAAAGTTTGCATTTAAAAAGTAAATTAACAAAAAATAATAAAACTAAATTTTCATGCATAATAAATTAACAATACTTCAAATTAATCTAACAAACTAAAACATTAAGCATAAATACGTCTAATAATTTTAAAATAACACAAATTGTCTTAAAATCTTAAATACGAATTTCCGGAGGACGCTCAAGACAATACTTGATGTGCCTCCTTAAACTGCCTGTGCCAGACTCTGAACGAAAATTTAAGACTTGACCACAGTTCTTGCACTTTACTTTCTGACCTTCTTCATTTTCTTCTACCACCTCAAAGTGTTGCCAAACATATGAGCGCACTCTAGAAGTACGAGGCATGATTTAAATTGAATTGAGATTTGAGAATTGAGAATTGAGAATTTGAGATTGAGACTTGAAATCTTGAAAATTGGAGAATGAGAGAAATGGAGATTGAGAAATGAGAGTTGAGTGAAGAAATGAAGAAGAGGGGGTGTATTTATAGTTTTAGAGAAGATTAATTTTGTAAATTGAAAAAAGGTTAAATTTTAAAGAAAAAAGAGGCTATTAATGCAATTAACCCGTTGGGCAACAGACCCCTGCCAGGTCTTACCGTTTCCAACGGTTAGTGGGCCCCACTTAATTCAAAATATTTAAAAAAAAAAACAAAAAAAAAAAGTTGTAGCGGGCCGGGCCGGGCCGGTTTAACCGGTACACGGTACTGTTCATGTGGACCGGGTTTGACCGGTCCGGTTAACCGTTACCAAAATTTAAACGGACCAACCCCCTCTACCCCTCCTACCCAGCCCCACCCGGCCCCCTATGTACCGGGCCGGTCCGGTTCCGATTTTAACCAGTCTGGGCCGGTTCGGTTACGGGTCAACCCGGCCCGTTAAACACCTTTAGTTTTAATACATCCTTGGCTTGAAATTTTCTTTGTATAATTCATACTGTGCTGAAATAATGGTTTCTAACTAATCATTATTATCACTTCTATATATTTTATTTAAGTTATTCTTATATTAATTTTGTAATTCTCACGGAGCAAAATTAATATATAATAACCAATGAATAAAATAGTAGAGTGAGAATAATTTTTCGTAAAACTCTTATTTCAAATATGTAATCTTGTTTGTATCAGTTTTAATTCTCACGGAGGAATTGTTGTAGGCAAGATTACTGATTTTTAGTAAAAATATTCTCACGAAGTAGAAAAATCCTATGCACATTGGTCTCGTCACTTTGATGTATCTTTTCTTATGTAATAGACACTTAAATTTTCATGTTAAGTAAATCAAAAAAACCTTCATACACGCAGATAATTAATACCTCTCAAAAGAATTGCAAATAGTGATACACCATCACAACTTAGAACCTTACCATCTTAACAGCTTACTCTATTTGTATGCCGATGTCACGACCCTAAACCCGAACCCGGTTGTGATGGCACCTCTCGTGAAAATAAGGCCAGCCAATTAAACCCAATTCACTTTTTAAACAATTAAATATCATAAAAGCAGTTTAAACATGATATAGCAATACTAAGTAGCGGATAATGTCAATAAAGTGCGGAAGCACAACCCAACACAGCCTTAACCGGGGTGTCACAAGTCACGAGTATCTACTAGGGTATAAATACAACTGAAAGTCTAAAGTGTACAAATACAGACTAATGAAATGAAGAGAGAGAAAAGCAGTTCTGCGAACGCCGGCAACTACCTTGCTAAACTCCGATGACTCTGCCTCAGATCAACCAAAACCCGTTGCCGGGTGTATAAATACCTGAATCTGCACACAAGGTGCAGGAAGTACAGTGAGTACTCCAATTCAGTGAGTAACAAATATAAATAAAGACTGAAGGCAAGAAATCACGTAAAGAACATCAAGATGCTGTATAGAAGCAGTTCAAAAAACCAGTAAGAAAGCAGTGAAGTTGTAAAATCTCTTTAAACATCTTAGCTCAATTTAAACTTCTTTGAAAATGGCTTTTTCAACAGTACGCAAATGAATGCAAAACAGTTAATGCAGATAAGCATAGAAATCCGCCCCTCTGGCACAAATAACATAGTTTAACATGTAAATGATAGGTAAATATGAAAGATAAACACATAAAGGTTTTCCCCTCGGGCTCAATATCAATAACTCTGCCCCTCGGGCAATATCTCAGAACAATACCAGCCCCTTGGGCAATCACATAGAATGGTACCAGCCCCTCGGGCAATCACATAGAACAATACCAGCCCCTCGGGCTATCACATAGAACTATATCAGCCCCTCAGGCTATCACATAGAACAATATCAGACCCTCGGGCTATATCTCACATCACAATAGGTACCTGTGCTCACTGGGAGTGTACAGACTCTGGGAGGGGCCCCTTACAGCCCAAGCGCAATATCAAGCTATCTCGTGGCATCAAATCTAGGCCCTCGGCATCATATCAGTCAAGCCACCTCGTGGCGTATATATCTCAGGCCCTCGGCCTCATAAACAATATCAACAAGCCACCTCGTGGCGTACATATCTCAGGCCCTCTACCTTAATCAGTATCATTGTTTCCTCACAACTAGGCCCTCGGCCTTACTCAGTCAAAAATACTCACAAGCCCCTCGGGCATAAGTAAAACAGTATTTCTCAGTCCAAAACATCATTTAGAATATCATTTAAGTCTCAAAACGGAGTAAAAATGGCTGAGTGGTAAAACAGTGAAAAATAACATGACTGAGTTCAATTAATAAGTCAAAGCAGTGAGGAAATAATAGTAAAAATCTTCGAAGGGTTCAAATAATTGGCACAAAGCCCAAATATGGCAATCAACCCAAATCATGATGATAACAAATAAGTTTCAGTCAAATACGTGGTAAAATCATCAATCGGTACAGACCAAGTCACAATCCCCAATTGTGCACAACCCCACGCTCGTCAACAAGCATGTGCCTCACCTCAATATAGCACTACGAGGTGCAATCCGGGGTTTCAAACCCATAGAGCATCATTTACAATCATTACTCACCTCGAACCGACCAATTCTCTAGCTCACGACGCCTTTGCCAATCAAATTGGCCTCCATGCGCGTCGAATCTATCCAAAATCAGAATGAATACGTCACAATATGCTAAAGGAACAAAGCCCCAAGCAAAAACAATCGAATTACCACAAAATTCCAAAAATTGGTCAAACCCGACCCCTCGGCCCACATCTCGGAATTTGAATAAATTTATAGAACTAAAATCCTTATACCCTCACGAGTCTAACCATACAAAAATTATCCAATTCCGATACCACTTGGTCCTTCAATTCATCATTTTACATTTTTGCAAGATTTCACAATTTTCTTACCAAATTCCATCCAAAATCACGAATTAAATGATGAATTCAATTATGGATTCATGTACTCTAGCCAAATCTAAGTTAGAATCACTTACCCCGATGAATTTCTTGAAAAACCTTCGAAAAATCGCCAAAATTCGAGCTCTCTAGGTCAAAATATCAAATAAAACCCAAAACCTCGTATTTATAAAGTACCCCACAGATTTCCACCTCCGCGGACCGCACAAAATTGACCGCGGTCCGCATAAAAACGACCGCGACTGCACAGGCTTTCCTCTATAGTGACAGGCTTTAGTGTTTTGGCCATAACTTTTGCTACAGATATCCAAATTGCAATATCTTGACCTTTCAGGAAACTAAACACAGAGTACTACAACTTTCGTTCTTCAATCATCTTATAATATCTTGTAGATCAAAAGATATGAGCTTCCGAAGTAGGACTAGTGAAATGTCCCCCACCGCGGCCGCACTACATTTTGTGCGGTCCGCACAGCACCTACCGCAGCCGCACTTCATTTTGTGCGGTTCGCACAGCACATACCGCGGCCGCACTTCTTTTTGTGCGGACCGCACGGGTGGGTTCCGAGGACTGCAACCCTTCTAGACCTGCTACATCTATGATTTTCGGCCTAAAACATCCCGGAACCTACCCGGAACTCCCGGAACTTCAAACCAATTGTATCGCCACATCCCATGACATTGTTCAAACTTGTTCAAACTTTGGAACGCTCACAACAATATCAAATCACCAATTTAACATAGGATTCAAGCCTAAGAACTCCAAGAACTCTTAAATTATGCTTTCGATAAAAAAGCCTATCAAATCTCGTGCGAATGACCTGAAATTTTGCACACACATCCCAAATGACACAACGAAGCTACTGCAACTCTCAGAATTCTATTCCGACCCCTATATCAAAATCTCGCCTATCAACCGGAAAACGCCGAAATCTCAATTTCGCCAATTCAAGCCTAAACCTTCCACGGACTTCCAAAATGCATTCTGATAACGCTCTTAAGTCCCAAATCACCTAACGGAGCTAACCAAACTATAAAAATTCCAATCTGATATCAAATACACACAAGGAAAATCTTGGTCAAACCTTTGAAATTTTAAGCTTTTAACTGAGACTGTTCTTCCAAATTCATTCTGATTGACCTGAAACCCAACACCAACGATTTATGTAAGTCATAATACACCGCACCGGGCAAGTCATGCCCGAGAACTGGCGAGCGAAGTGCAAAAGCTCAAAACGACCGGTCGGGCCGTTACATCCTCCCCCACTTAAACATACATTCGTCCTCAAACGTGCTTAGAGTTGTTCCAAAAGCCAATCAATCGCTGAATAACCTTACCATGCATATACCCGAGGGTGATCCCACATCACCCTATCTTATATAGGTCTGATAACACATTGTAACTGAAATTTCACAACCCAATCTAGCCCATAAACTATAAAACCACATTTCCACTTCTAAAATCCTCAATACGATTAGAATCTCACATCTATATTCAGAATAAGCCCGAACCAGCTGTAATAACCCATACCCGCAACCTCAGGTGCAATTACATGATAAACCACCTAACTCAAACGCTCGTAGCGATAACTTCTATTCACAGCAGCTGCCCACGACAACCGAATACCGGTAGAAAACCTCCTATCAACTAAAGTCTCATTCCAACACTTTCATATACTGCCAACGATAAATGAAACATGCAATAAACCATAACCATCTCTCAGATCAACCATTCATGAAACCACTTCTCCTTTGGCAAATACCATAGCAAATCTCCGAGCCGAACCTCGATATTATCTTTCCAATATGCTGAAATCGAATCCGTTCGTATTCATTAATGCTCCCAACGATCTCCTCTAATCCAAGACATCACTCTGGTGACATGACACAACAATATAGGCCTAAGCCATAACTTGCATAATACGCGCACCAATAAGCAATGGTCCGAAAATGCTCAAATCATGAAAATGACTCAAATGAAAGAGTTGTACCTCAAGCTCACCAGTACCACCACAACACAAGGCAGAGAACCCATCTTGCATCGTAGGAATAGAACACACGAATCTAACCCGCAAGGTCATACCTCCACATAACTTCGCTGCAGTGCGCGATCCTATCCAACACTGCTCTACATGAACCACCTCAAGTCACTATGCTCGAAATCGACAACCACACACAATTTGATATCTGGAAACAAAGCAATTCATCATACCCACAGTAGAGCAAATAACCTACACCACACAAACCCGAAAGGACATAAACCATACACCATTCACCGAGTAACACCCAATTTCTCTTCCCGCTCTACTTCCACTATGAAACCCCAATAGAACCGCACCCTAGGTGCCTATAACCGACAAATCACAACACCTCTCTCAACAATACAATTCGGAGCCACCCAAACCGAGTCAAGTTAGAACACGCATCTACATTGGCCTGCCAATGAACTCCTCATCAAGGAAATCCTGAGGTTGTTCCTTCAACTCCTCTAACTCTGCCGGTGCCATACTATACGGTGCCCGACATCATATCAATACCAAAATCAACAACCCTGCCCGACGATATGCCCCGGCCACAAGAAACATATCCAAAAAGTCTATCACCATCGGAACCGAATCAATGGTAGGAGCTTGTGCACTGACATTTATCACGAAAGCCCACATATGAAAAACAATTCTTCCCAGCCGCCCGCTGGGCCTTCAAAATATAAAACCACTTCAATAGGACATAATCCGTCGAACCTCGCCACTCAATCCATGGCATTTCTGGCATAGCCAACAGCGTCGCCTTAGTGCAATAGTCCAAAATGACACAACACAGAGACAACCAGTCTGAACCCAATATCACATTCAAAATCTAACATACCAAGCAACGAAAGATCCGCTCGGGTCACCAAACCCCCAATAATCACTAAATAGTGCAGATACACACGACTCACAATTACAATATAGCCTAAATGTGAGAACTTCCCTGACTCTAAGTCCATATGGAACATGACTCAACACACCTGATCCCAATTCCACCGTCCGAATGCATATCGCACCTCGAATACCCAATCATTCCACGAAAGATATTCTAAAATTCCCCTGTGTCACCAAGCAAACTCGAATATCGGCAGTCGATCTAACAAGAAAGCACTGCAATTCTACCGAAGTACCATAAACTTAATCACATTGCCTTTTCTGAAACATATACCCTCGTCAAATCACTCCCATTTAGCAATACCATTTCCTTAATCACCTGGAGATCATCCCCCTAATCATCTGAAGTTCATTTCTCTAATCATCTGAAACTGCCCGTGCTGCCTAAGAATTTTATGACTTTCCGTTCAAAACTGAACCATAACCTTACACACGCAAATCTCAATCCTCCACAACATACCGCATATACCATACCATAATAGGATAACATGAGAACTTCATCTCCCTTCCGAGCCACAAACATCTACGTACTCAACTAGTCAAGAACTTTCCATTGATCCCATCTAGAAGAAAATCACTATGCATCCCATGCTCCTCATGCCCATAGAAAATATACATCTCCAATCGAAGTAGAAACCATCAAGAACTCTCTGAGTTCCCCTTGCATAAGCCAGACCGGCCAAGACTGAATCCTTCTAACTCGCCCAAGCTACGCAAGCCATCAAAACCTAAGAGCATTAGCGCGAAATACCTGTAGGAATTCATTACCCCGTACACACCCAAGGAACTAATCATATCCTTACCATACCGATCCGGCCTACTACCCAGCTATCCCATCTATCCGAGTTTTCTTCTGATTTATCTTCAACTTGATATCCTCTCTTGCCGTAACACCATAATTCCTCAACCCAGACTTACCACACGAGACCCAAGCATAAAACTACACTCTCTAAGGCTCACAAGCCACTGAGTACTCTCTCAAATATTCCCAAAAGCACCACAAATAAAATACTTTACTCTGAGAAAATTTCCTGCGAATCTAAATCCGTTACTTTTACCTTCCTGATACTGATATATAGAATCCCATAGTTAATGTAGAAAGTACCACAAGTCTTGACATCTTCCAAATGAAAACTCAGTTCTTAACCACATATACGACTTTAAAATACCCCATTGTTACATGTAGAATCTTGAACGCATTGGAACCATTCTCGAGAGTCATTCACTCTATTCAAACTACAATTAGCCTGATCAAGCGAACCGAACAACCCGTGCCTCGTTGGCACTATAACACCGTAGAATGTGACATTATTCCATTACAACCAAGCAACTTCCCGCTCTATGCATCGAGCATCCTTTACCAACAACAACTCAAGACATTCCTTGATTCTCACAAGCCTGTGAAGCATCTTATAACCTTTGTTAAAAAAATTCCTGTACTCGAGCCATCCTCGATCTCAATTTCTGCAAGCCATAACTGATTCACCAGCACACCTCAAACTGGAATCAACATAGCACATAACCGTGCAATCAAATAATCAACAACAGACTCCCCCACTTGGCTCGAAGCCATAGATCATCACACACCCAATAACTCATAACGCATATACTCTCTTGATGCCATAATACCATAGTGAGATTAAACTCAAATCCCTTTGTAATCTTGTGAAAACACAGACCATCTAGTACTTTAAATCTTCAACAAATCTCGCATTCATCCTTGCAACAGTCAAGCCCACTCTCTTAAGCGACTCAAAATTCAAATTTCAACACTTATATTTCATTTGTAAATGAAACCTTCTAAAAGACACATAAGGATCACACAACCTCGGAACACTTCGCAGGAGATAACCCACCTGCCTTGTCTTCACCTAACATTTCTGTATACCTTCCACCGTCACAAACATTACGCAGTCACTTAGCCTTCCTGAGTCTGAACTCATACCGCAACATGAAATTTACTTCACTCCCAACTAGGACACATGAAAAGACTCTTCGCACACCCATAACTCGGGTCTATACCTCAAATTAAAAATGAAAATCAAGCACCTAATAGTTCTTCTATGCTCCAGCAGATCCTTCTCGTCGCTTCCAAATCATATGGATACATCTCACAGTACTAACATACTCATAAAATAGTTATGCAGTCGTCACTTCTACTAATAGGGACACTACCGAACATATCAGTTCGAAGACACTTGTTCACACAATCAGCACCTCAGTGCTCAAGCTATAGGCAAAGATCCGGCCTCAAGTCCTCCAGACTGGCCCAACATCAACTCACAGAGATCACGTCTCGCCCCTTGATCGGGGAATCACAAACCATCGATGCACACCTGATACTGAGCGCTCATGCGCGCACACAAACGAGTGGATGGATTTGAAAGAGTTACATTTCAAGCTGAATCAAAGGACGCACGATAAGAATTCAAGAATGTAAAGTTTTCCTAAAGGTTCTGCAACCTCTCGAGGATAAATACAGAGGTCTCCGTATCGATCCGTGAGACTCTACTAAACCTGCTCATGACTCGTGAGACCTATGTAACCTAGGCTCTGATACCAACTTGTCGCGACCCTAAACCCGAACCCGGTAGTGATGACGCCTCTCGTGAGGACAAGGCCAGCCAATTAAACTCAATTCACTTTTTAAACAGTTAAATATCATAAAAGCAGTCTAAAATATGATATAGCAATACTAAGTAGCGGATAATATCAATAAAGTGCGGAAGCACAACCCAACACAGCCCTAACTGGGGTGTCACAAGTCACGAGCATCTACTAGGGTATAAATACAACTGAAATTTTGAAGTGTACAAATACAGAACAATGAAATGAAGAGAGAGAAAAACAGTGCTATGAACGCCGGCAGCTACCTTGCTAAACTCCGATGACTCTGCCTCAGATCAACCAAAACCCGCTACCGGGTGTATAAATACCTGAATCTGCACACAAGGTGCAGAGAGTAAAGTGAGTACTCCAACTCAGTGAGTAACAAATGTATAAAGACTAAAGGCAAGAAATCACGTAAAGCACATCAAGATGCTGTATAGAAGTAGTTCCAAAAACCAGTAAGAAAGCAGTGAAGCTGTAAAATCTCTTTAAATATCTTAGCTCAGTTTAAACTTATTTGAAAATGGCTTTTTCAACAGTACGCAAATGAATGCAAAACAGTTAGTGCAGATAAGCACAGAAATCCGCCCCTCGAGCACAAATAACATAGTTTAACATGTAAATGACAAGTAAATATGAAAGATAAACACATAAAGGTTCGCCCCTCGGGCTCAATGTCAAAAACTCTGCCCCTCGGGCAATATCTCAGAACAATACCAGCCCCTCGGGCAATCACATACAATGGTACTAGCTCCTCGGGCAATCACATAGAACAATACCAGCCCCTGGGCTATCACATAGGACAATATCAGCCCCTCGGGCTATATCTCACATCACAATGGGTACCCGCGCTCACTGGGGGTGTATAAACTCCAGGAGGGGCCCCTTACGACCCAAGCGCAATATCAAGCCATCTCGTGGCATCAAATCTAGGCCCTCGGCCTCATATCAGTCAAGCCACCTCGTGGCGTATATATCTCAGGCCCTCGGCCTCATAAACAATATCAGCAAGCTACCTTGTGGCATACATATCTTAGGCCCTGGGCCTCAATCAGTATCAGCGTTTCCTAACAACTAGGCCCTCGGCCTTACTCAGTCAAAAATACTCACAAGCCCTTCGGGCATAAGTAAAACAGTATTTCTCAGCCCAAAACATCATTTAGAATATCATTTAGGTCTCAAAACGGAGTAAAATGGCTGAGTGGTAAAATAGTAGAAAATAACATGAGTGAGTTCAATTAATAAGTCAAAGTAGTGAGGAAATAGTAATAAAAATCCCTAAAGGGTTCAAATAGTTGGCACGAAGCCCAAATATGGCAGTCATCCCAAATCATGATAATAACAAATAAGTTTCAGTCAAATATGCGGTAAAATCATCAATCGGGACGGACCAAGTCACAATCCCCAATAGTGTACGACCCCACGCTCGTCAACAAACGTGTTCCTCACCTCAATATAGCACTACGATGTGCAATCCGGGGTTTCAAACCCTCAGAGCATCATTTACAATCATTACTCACCTCGAACCGACTAATTATCTAGCTCGTGATGCCTTTGCCCCTCGAATTGGCCCCCATGCGTGTCGAATCTATCCAAAATCAGAACGAATACGTCACAATATGCTAAGGGAACAACGCCTAAGCGAAAACAATCGAATTACCACAAAATTCCAGAAATTGGTCAAACCCGACCCTCGATCCCACATCTCGAAATTTGACAAAATTCACAAAACTAGAATCCTTATATCCTCACGAGTCTAACCATACGAAAATTATCCAATTCCAATACCATTTGGTCCTTAAATTCATCATTTTACATTTTTGAAAGATTTCAAAATTTTCTTCCTAAATTCCATCCCAAATCACAAATAAAATGATGAATTCAATGATGGATTCATGTACTCTAGCCAAATTTGAGTTAGAATCACTTACCCTGATGAATTTCTTGAAAAACCTTCGAAAAATCGCCAAAAACCGAGCTCTCTAGGTCAAAATATCAAATAAAATCCAAAACCTCGTATTTATAGAGTACCCACAGATTTTCACCTCCACGGACCGCACAAAATCGACCGCGGTCCACACAAAACCAGTGTGGTCCACACAAAAACGACCGCGGCTACGCAGACTTTCCTCTACAGTGACAGACTTTAGTATTTTGGCCATAACATTCACTACATATGTCCAAATTGCGGTATCTTGACCTTTCCAGAAACTATACATGAAGGGATACAACTTTCATTTTTGAATTATCTCAAAACTCCTTGTAGATCAAAAGTTATGAGCTTCCGAAGTAGGACTAGTGAAATGTCCCCCACCGCGGCCGCACTGCATTTTGTGCGGTCCGCACAGCACATATCGTGGCGACACTTCATTTTGTGCGGTCTGCACAGCACATACTGCGGCCACACTTCTTTTTGTGCAGACCGCACGGGTGGGTTCCGAGGCCTGCAACCCTTCTGGACCTGCTACAGCTATGATTTTCGGCCTAAAACATCCCGGAACCTACCCGGAACTCCCGGAACTTCAAACCAATTGTACCAACACATCCCATGACATTGTTCAAACTTTTTCAAAACTTCGGAACGCTTACAATAATATCAGAACACCAATTTAACATAGGATTCAAGCCTAAGAACTCCAAGAACTCTTAAATTATGCTTTCGATCAAAAAGCCTATCAAATCTCGTGCGAATGACTTGAAATTTTGCACACACATCCCAAATGACACAACGAAGCTACTGCAACTCTCAGAATTCCATTCTGACCCCTATATCAAAATCTCGCCTGTCAACCGGAAAACGCCGAAATCTCAATTTCGCCAATTCAAGCCTAAACCTTCCACGGACTTTTAAAATGCATTCCGATCACCCTCCTAAGTCCCAAATCACCTAATGGAGCTAACCAAACCATAAAAATTTCAATCTGAGATCAAATACACACAAGTCAAATCTTGGTCAAACCTTTGAAATTTTAAGCTTTCAACTGAGACTGTTCTTCCAAATTCATTCCGATCGACCTGAAACCCAACACCAACGATTTACATAAGTCATAATACACCACACGGGCAAGCAATACCCGAGAACTGGCCAGCGAAGTGCAAAAGCTCAAAACGACCGGTCGGGCCGTTACAACCGATCCATTTATTAGCCCCCAAAAGATGGCACTGTTGCATGAAATGGAAAAAAGAAAAAGAAAAAGAAAAAACGAAGTTGTTGAGACGAAGACAATGAGAATAGTCATTAAAGAGAAGAAAATTTATAATTTTATCAACCAAAAAAAAAAAAATGACACTACAACAATCTTAATTAATTGTAAGATCCTTTTCTACTGCCTTATTCTCAATAACTTCACTACGACATGTTATGTATGGTACTAATATTGCATCATTGATATGAAAGGATATAATAGAAAGTAGTGGTTAGATCTGCCCGCTTTTACCAAAGCAACTTCCATGATAGAATCTTGGTTTCAAATACAAGACTACCGGCAAGAGGTAATTTGTACCTACAAATTAAAACAATGCCAACCAATGTGGGAAAAACTTGCACAAATGGATGAAAAATACAAGTATATGGTCTCTATACTTAGAGCCATTTTGCTTCACCAAATAGTGCTCTCCTCTTTATAGGCTACATTTGAGAGAGTAATAGAATTTTAATGGAGAAGTAATTAAATTCTCAAAAAAAAATAGCAAAAACGGGTGTGAAGGATTAATTTAATATCGGTTACAGAAGATATTTAAGGTGATGTATCATTTCAACTTCCATATGATTAAGTGGTGAAGTTTTTTCAGTTATCATATTAATTGAGCAAAACTAATTTCTTCAAATGGCTAAAAAATAGAGTAGTAGAAAAAATACGAGAAAAGAGCAAAAAAAGAAGAAAAAAGATAAATAGATTTCTTGTTTAGAAAGTGCCAAGTCAGCTTGTCTAATTCCCTCTTATATATATATGGCATTCTACTACTCACTAATTTGTTCTCATTTTTCCTTTTTCTTTCCAGTTTTAAAGGGGAGATTTGTCTGATAACTCTAGCTCAAACTAATCTCTCAATATTTTTTTGGTATTTCTCATTCGGTGTATGATATTCGCACCATATACGCACCGGGACGATTAAATCCGGTTTCGCTTTAATAACTTGAATTTTATTATCTCTCAACATTTTACTACTAAAAAATCGTCTAGGGAAAAATCGCTCGCCTACTTTTCATAATTTATATGGGTTTGATTCGTCGGAAAATATGATGACTAATCATTACAAAAAATACATACTCTTTTGGAAAGTGAGACACATGGTAAAATGATTCAAAAGCGTACATTGCGATGAAAGAGATGCTCGTCCCTAACACACAATTCAATAGTAAAAAAACTATACTTCTAATTGTAGTAGTAACTTTTTAGCTGTTATTGTTCCAATGATATTTTGCTGTATTTTTGTGTGTGTGTTAACTTTAGGGGAAAAAGGAGAAAGATGCTCGAAATTTCACTTCTTGCAATCTCATTAAAGTTTGACTTCCATCATTCTACTTTATCTATTTCATTGAATGCAACACTTTCCTATTTCTTTTGCTTGTTTTAAAATGATTTGCAGCTTTACATATTTGAAAAGTTTTTTTTTTTAATTTATTAAATTGATATTCTTATACAAATAATATGACATATTTAAAATTATAATTTTTATGTATATTTTGCTATGTTATTATCGTATATGTATAGTAGCTTATGCATTAAAAGTCTTTCTTACTAGACTATATGTCAAGTCAAATATTATCCTATAAATTGAAATAGAAGTAGTATTTAATAGTATTTAAATTCAATTTATTTACTACTAGTATATGTTTTCTGGTTTGGCAGTCGGGGGGCGGGGGGCGGAGTGGGGTGTGTGTCCTGTGCAGACCTACCATGGCTGATTCGCTATTGCTTTTAGTTTTTTACGGTTAATATTATGATAATTGATAGTAATTCACATAGGTATATGCTTTTGTTCTTTCCGGTTTAAAATAATTAAAAAATGTGAGAAGAAAATAAATGAAAAGAGGACCACATTGAGAAAGGGAAATAGCATAGGGGATACAGGAATCTCAGCGCATAAAGCGGGTGACCTTTTTCCTTTTGGGGTCCTATTTGTAAATGGAAAGATTCTTCCAACATATAGCCCAACACCATGCCAACATAATATATTTTTGCATTCTAAAAATGGAAGAATTAACATGAATTGCAGCGGCAAAATACCTCAAACCACCTCTAAACTTGGCTCAAATTATTAGTATCCTCCCCGAACTATGCCCAGTCTTAATTAACCCCCCTCAACTTGGCCTTTTGAGAGTCATTACCCCCCATAGACGCTGATGTGGCAAAAAGTATGGGTGCACTCGCCTGCCAAGTGGATTTTTCTGTATATGTGGCATTTTTTTGAAAAAACAAATATTTTTACCTTTTTAAATAATTTTTTCGAATATAATTTATAATAAAATTTGGATAGAACTACATTATTTAGGCTAAATATTTTTGTTTTGCCAAAAATAATAAAGTTTTAGTTAATTTTTTTTGAATTTAACCTGAAAATAAAGATTTATACAATTGAAATAAATAATCAAGTCGTCTAAAAAGTTATAAAAAATACATAGTTTGAAATTAATTATTTTGGATATAATTTTTTACATAGCTCTAAATTAAGGTGCTCTATTTTTTTTTATTATTTACATATTTGACCTAAAAAGGTAAAAATACTCAGTTAAAATAAATAGTCATTGCATCAAAAAAAGAAATAAAAAGAGTATACAATTGTAAGAAATAAAATGAATCACTTGCATTATACTGTAATTGTACACTCTTTTTATTTCTTCTTTTGATGCAATAACTATTTATTTCAACGGTGTATTTTTACTTTTTTAGGTAAAATCTGTAAAAAAAAATATATTTTTAGAGCACCGTAATTTGGAGTTATATAAAAAAGTTGTAGCCAAAATAATTAATTTCAAACTATATATTTTTTATAACTTTTTAGATGACTTGACTATTTATTTTGTTTGTATAAATTTTTATTTTCAGGTCAAATTCAAAAAAAATGATTTAACTAAAACTTTATTATTTTTGGAAAAATAAAAATATTTAGGCTAAATAATGTAGTTCTATTCAAGTTTTATTATATATTATATTCGAAATTTTTTATCTAAAAAGTAATATTCTTAAAAAGGTAAAAATATACTTTATTTTAAAAAAAATGTAAAAATCTACGTGGCAGGCGAGTGCACCCACAGTTTTTGTCACATCAGCATCTAGGGGGTAATGACTCTCAAAAGACCAAGTTGAAGGGGATAATTAAGACCGGACATAGTTCGAGGAGGATACTAATAATTTGAGCCAAGTTTAGGGGTGATTTAAGGTATTTTGCCAATTGCAGCTCATCAGATGTTTAAACTTAAAATAGGCAACGATATATATATATATATATATATATATATATATATATATATAATAAATGTATAGTTTATGTATATCAAGTAAGAAAAGTAAATATTGAATCCGACTGGTTATTTGTGTAAGATCCCAAAAAAATTTTTATAGTACTATAAAATTAGGTTGATTCAAAATAAATTGCTAGAGCATATCATAGTAGCGGTTAATTATAGAGCAAATCACTCAGTATAATTGTAGAAAATTACCAAATTAACTTCTAATCAATAGATCACTCATATTTACACTAAATATCCTAAAATATTATTTTCACAAAAATTGGTGAAAGTTTGGCGGGAAACCGTTATATTCCATTACCAAAATTGTGAATGGAAATAAATGATAAATATTAGAAGCACATAGCTCCTTAACAAAATATCATTCACTTGTTCTACTCTTATAAAATAATTTTTACATTAGACAAAATTATAATATAAGTTATTTTTCTAATAATTAAGACCATAAATCTTTTCTTATTAAACTAGGTAGAATGTTTTAATATTTAAGACTTAAAAATTAATCAATATTTTACATCATATAAATTATATTAATTAAAAATAAATTCATATATGTAACATTTAAGACGCTTAACGTGATGAGCACAGTTAACCTGAGATCATCACCAAAGAAAAAACATAAAAATACATACAAGGAAAGTACACGTAGCACGTAAAAGTGTTTCAACGCAAAACAATAAAAGTAATTCATGTACATTTAAAGTCCCCAAAATAATTCTTTGGTAGCAAAGTTAATCATACAAAAACGTAAAAGTCTAAATCGAGCATGATAACTTGTGAAATTAAACTGATTAATTCTGGAACTTAAACAAAATATGAGTTGAATATTTGAATGATGATTGAAAACGTATAAGATAGAGTTTTCTTTTTTATTGGCGATTAAT
The DNA here is from genome assembly GCF_000715075.1 of Nicotiana tabacum. Lineage (NCBI taxonomy): Eukaryota > Viridiplantae > Streptophyta > Magnoliopsida > Solanales > Solanaceae > Nicotiana > Nicotiana tabacum. The sequence continues at coordinate 17,172,355 of NC_134085.1, forward strand.
ATTCATCGATTTTAGAAAACTTACACTTTTATTTTATAACTCAATTATAAATTTAAAAAATAATACTTGTATAAATTTTTTAAACCAAAATTAATTATTGAGATCGAGAACATGCGCAACACGTGCACATTAAGAGGTCATTTGGTATGAGGTATTAGAAAAAATAATGCAAGCATTAGCTCTGTGCATTACTAATACCTTGTTTGGTATATTTTTAAACATGTGTATAACTATTTCCTGTATTAATTATACAGTCAAATCTCTCTATAACAACATCCCTATATAACAACACTTAACTATAAAAGCCAAGCTTTTCTGGAACCAATTTTCATGTTATGTTATAATATATGTTTTCTATAACAACACTTCGATATAACATCCAAAAATATTCGGAACAAACGAGGTTGTTATAGAGAGGTTTGATTGTACATCATACTTGGTATTATCCTATGTATAAGTAATGCATAGAAAACCATAACATTAGTACGTAATACCAAGGCTATTAATGCATGCATTAGTATGGTTAAAGACAAAATTATCCTTAAAGTCCCTTAAAGCTAGAGATTATGGAGGGCATTTTTGTAAACAACTATTTTTCTTAAAAATTATGCAATGCATTATAATTTAAACTCACCACACCAAACAGTAGATAAGAAATAATATCTGCATAACTAATGCTTGCATTACTAATACACCTTATTCTGCACTATTCTTATACACACTACCAAACGACCCCTAAGACTAGTACAATTAAATTACTTAATTAAAAGCAACTGTTGTGTAAGTGTTTACAATAAATATGAGTCAATCGTTGGGAAATAAGATGAATAATATATTAGAATAATCAGATTACAGTAAACAATGTAAAATTAATTTTAATTATATTTGTGTATATATAAGTAAAACTTCTTTAAACATATATATTAGTGAAATAAAAAAATTTGGAAAAGGACAATGGGGGATTGGCATATGTCATTGTAACAGTCAGAAGGTCGTTGAGTAAAAAATCCAAGGGCATGGCAAACATGTCATATGTAACGTGAGGGAAGCAAAGTTGCACCCTTTAATTTGTTCTTTTCCTCTCTCTTTTGTCATCTTTTACCACCCTCTTCATTACCTAGTCGCGGGCTGTTTTTTTTGTTCACATCAGTATTCGGTATTCGTATTGGAGTTCGACTATATCCGAATTCACGCCGCGTAGGGCCTCATTCGGAAGGAATTACTCTCTACCAAGAATTTTTTCATACCCATGGTTCGAACTCAAGACCTCTGATTAAGGGAAGAACAATCTCATTCACTGCACCACATCCTTTGGTGGTACAGGCTGCCCTTTCTTATTTATTTGTTTGCTATCTCTTTCGTTTTATCTTTTCATTTTTTTGTTATATATTTTTCATCCGTTTTTATTTTCAATGATACTTCTTCATTTGTTAAAAAATAAATAAAGTCATCTTGTTATATTGGGAAACTCTTTATTCTTGCATGCTCTTAGGCCGTTTGGTGGGGTGTATAAAAATAGTATTGAATATAGTGTATAAGCAATATTAAGAGTAGTAATGTTAGAATTAGTTATGATGTGATTGTTTCTTAATGACTGTTTAGTTTTGTGTATTAAAAATAACATGCATTGTATATTTTTTTCTAAAAATTATTTGTTTATAAAAATACCTTTTATATTATTTAGAAAGGATTTGAAAAAGATTTTGAAAGAACAGTTCTGTTTTCATACATGCTTATTCATGTACTAAAATTCATGACATTGGTAATACCATGAGTTCCTATGTATAAGAATATTACTGAATATAGTGTTAGACGTAAGTTGAAAAATACTACCAAACAAGGAATGAATAGTTCCAAAGCTAATACATGTATTATTTTCCCTAATACATCCTACCAAATGACCTTATAGTCATAAGAGTGTTGTCGCATATTTAAGATCACGAGTTTAAACGGTACTTTTTATGTGACTATTTTTTATTTAGGTATCAAATTTTGTGCTCAATTAAATAATATCGTATGAAATAAAATGGTAATTTTTTTTCTTCTTTTTGGCGTAAATGAAGAAAAGTGTTCGAACATTTGAGCGTATGTAGTAGTAAACTAGATTTGGTTGTTAAATTAGGGTGTATTACTCATTGCTCATGAATATAGAACTCAAAAGAAGAATAAAAGTATATAATTTCCCAAACACTTTCCCTTAAATTTCAGCCCTTTCCCCCCTTTTCTAGTCGTCATGATTATTAATTCGTGGGCCAAATTTTGTGCAATGATACTACAAATCTATTCTGTAGCTCGGAAAAACAAGTTAACTCACGTTGAGATTAAATTTTTCCCCCAGTTTAACTTATCTCTGTATATAATATCTCTTTCCTAGGATTCTCTCTTACCAAATCTTGTGCATAAATGTCAATTATATTTGAAAAACATAAGCAAATCACAAGGTTAATAGGTTGGTAAGTCCATTTTTTCCCAGTTATAATGCTAAGAATACTTCTTTTCAATGATATGAGAAAAAAGAAGACATTTTTGGCAATTGGCATCGACTAAAATTTTGTTGTGTATAATAAATTTGATAGATTCTAGCTAGATATGTCCAAAACCTAAAACCTGTATATGCAATTGATTGATAGAAGTGATTTCTCCATTTTGTTAAAAAAAAGTTGGAATATATTCCTTTTCAAGAACATTTTTGGGGTCACAAAATTACAAATTGTCCTTGATTATCTACTCTCTCATGACATTCACAAAATTACAAATTGTCCTTGATTATCTACTCTCTCATGACATAATTTGCATTGACTTTTGCTGTTTAGCAGCTTTTAGATACATATATGGACCCTTCATTTGATTTCAACTTTATAGAATTTGGCATACAATTAATTCGTATCTATACATTTTCTTGAGTAGCAGTACTAACTTTTTCTTATGGACGGTAGCCGGTAAAATTGTTGTAATGTAACTAGGAGATCACGAGTTTGAATTATAGAAATAGCCTCTTTTAAAAATAGAGTATAAGATTGCGTACAATAAACATTTGTGGTCCGACTAAGTGCACTGGCTAACGTAGACCTTTTTGTACACTCCCACACTTCACTATAGCTTCAACTAGTACTCTCACTCTCAGTTTCTTTCTCCTTCTCTCCAATGGCAACTCTCTGCAAATCCTCCATCTTTCTCTTTTTGTCATTGTTTCTTCTGAGTTCTGCTTCAGATGAAGCTGATATTCTTCTAACATTTAAGAACTCCATTAATGACCCTTTAAACCTTCTTTCAAGCTGGTCTAATACCACAACTATTCACCACTGTAACTGGACTGGTATCACTTGTACATCTTCCATCTCTACTGTTAACCTCCAAAGTTTCAATCTTTCTGGTGAAATCTCACCTTCTATATGTCAACTACCCAATCTTGCTCATCTCAACCTTGCAAATAACTTCTTTAACCAGCCTATACCTCTACATCTCTCACAGTGTAATTCATTAGAAACTCTGAATCTTAGCAACAATCTCATTTGGGGTACTATTCCTGAACAGATTTCTCAGTTTGGTTCACTCAAAATTGTTGATTTTAGTAGAAACCATCTTGAAGGAAGAATCCCAGAAAGCATAGGGTCATTAAAAGAGCTTAAAGTTCTTAACTTTGGTAGCAATTTACTCTCAGGTGAAGTTCCAATGGTTTTTGGTAACTTCACTGAGCTTTTGGTTCTTGATTTGTCTCAAAATCCATTCTTGGAAAGTGAGATTCCTGTAGATATTGCTAAACTTAGTAAGCTTCAGAAGCTTTTGTTGCAAAGTTCTGGTTTTTATGGTGAAATACCAAACTTCTTTCAGGGTTTAAAAAGTTTGGTCATTTTGGACTTATCACAGAATAATATTACTGGGACTTTACCTCAAGTTGGTTTTTCTCTACCAAATTTGGTTTCTTTTGATGTTTCACAAAACAAGCTTTTTGGGGCATTTCCAAATGGTATATGTGAAGCAAAAGGTCTTGTTGATCTTGGTTTACATACTAATTTCTTTAATGGTTCAATACCTAATGATTCCATTAATGAGTGCATGAATCTTGAAAGTTTTCAAGTTCAGAACAATTTGTTCTCTGGGAATTTCCCTTCATGGTTATGGTCATTGCCTAAAATCAAGCTCATTAGAGCTGAAAACAACAGGTTTTTAGGTGAAATTCCTGACTCAATATCACAGGCTGCTCAGTTGGAGCAAGTTCAGATTGATAATAATAGCTTTACTAGTAAAATTCCACAAGGTCTTGGGCTGATTAGAAATTTGTACAGATTTTCTGCATCTTTAAATGGTTTGTATGGTGAGCTTCCTCCAAATTTCTGTGATTCACCAGTAATGAGTATCATAAATCTGTCACATAATTACCTTTCTGGCAAAATTCCTGAACTGAAAAAGTGTAAAAAATTAGTCTCATTATCACTGGCTGATAACAATTTAATTGGTGAAATACCAAAATCCCTTGGTGCATTGCCTGTTTTAACATATCTTGATCTTTCTCACAATAATCTCACTGGTGAAATACCAGAAGAGCTTCAGAACTTGAAGCTTGCTTTATTTAATGTCTCCTTCAATCAACTATCCGGTAGAGTTCCAGCTTCATTAATTTCTGGCCTCCCGTCTTCGTTCTTGCAAGGAAATCCTGACCTCTGTGGTCCAGGATTGTCCAATTCTTGCTCAGAAGAAAAGGATACGCGTAAGGGTGTGAATCTTTCAAAATTGGCATCTGCCTTGATTTCAGTAACTTTAGCTCTTGCAATTTTGATTATTGCTCTTGGATTTTACACGATAAGGCGGTCTAGGAAACAAAGATCTGAAATGGATGGTTGGAGATCAGTTTTCTTCTACCCTTTGAGAGTTACTGAGACTGATCTGATGATGTCAATGACTGAGAAGAATGCTAGAGGAAATGGAGGGACATTTGGAAGAGTTTATATTATGAACTTACCGAGTGGCGAGCTGATTGCTGTGAAGAAGTTAATGAATTTTGGGACTCAGTCTTCAAAATCTTTGAAAACTGAGATTAAGACATTAGCTAAGATCAGGCATAAGAACATCACAAAGATTCTTGGATTTTGTTACTCTAATGATGCCATATTCTTGATTTATGAATATCTAGCAAGAGGAAGCTTAGGGGATTTGATTGGGAAATCTGAGTTTCAATTACAATGGAATCTTAGGTTGAAGATTGCTATTGGAGTTGCTCAAGGATTAGCATATCTTCATAAAGATTACCTTCCTCATTTACTTCATCGAAACTTGAAATCGACTAATATCCTTCTTGATGCTGATTATGAACCAAAGATCACAGATTTTGCTCTAGATCGGATAATTGGAGAAGCTGCATTTAAGTCATCTCTGGCTTCAGATGCTTCATCTTCCTGTTATTTGGCACCAGGTACGTAACCTATAGTTGATTGTTATGAACTACTATCGACCTAATATCCTTGGTTCCTTGTTATATATGCAATTATTCATTGATCTCCAAGGTGGTTTAGTTCAAAAACTTCACATTCTTGAGCAAATATTAATATGAATCTGCTCTATGGTTGGATTCTTGGATTATTCTCATGTGTAGTTTGAATTTTTCAGTAGTTAAATAAGTGTGAAATAAACCCTTTTTTCTGCATTATTATTTAAGGAGAGTTTGGCATAATTGGTAAAGTTGCCTCCATGTAACCAGGAGGCCACGAGTTCAAGCCGTGGAAACAACCTCTTGTAGAGATGCAGGATAAGGCTGTTGTACAATAGATCCTTGTGGTCCGGCCCTTCCACGGATCCCGCGCATAGCGGGAGCTTAGTGCACTGGACTACCCTTTTATTATTGAGACAACATATTAATGTGATTATTTATCTTGCTTTTGCTTGAACAACCTCTCATTTGCACTGTTGTTTGTTTGCAGAATATGGTTACACAAAAAGGAGTAGTGAGCAAATGGACACATACAGTTTTGGTGTTATCCTACTAGAGCTTATAACAGGCAGACAAGCAGAAGAAACAGAATGTGGAGAGGGCTCTCTTGATGTGGTAAAGTGGGTAAGGAGGAAAATAAACATTACCAATGGAGCACTACAAGTTCTTGATCCCAAAATTTCAAGTGCTTGTCAACATGAAATGCTTGGAGCTCTCGAGATTGCTATACGTTGCACGACTGTAATGCCAGAGAAACGACCCTCAATGTTCGAAGTTGTGAGGGTGTTGCAGTGTCTGGATTCAAGATCCAAGCTAACATATCGAGAGGAACAATCCACTTCTAGCTATAGTTCAGTTCCTCTCTGAACTTTCAACAAATTCTCATGATTTTGTGAATTCTACTTCAATACTACAATGCCTGTTTTGAAATCCTTACTAGATTGTGGGATGTGCTTGGAAATTCTGTTTTTTTTTTTTTTTTTTTTTTTAAAAAAAAAACTCTACAGTTTGTTACTTTTGTTCTAATCAACATAATACAAGGTCTTTAACCCTGTTTATGTTGTCCATTTCTGTATATTATCTTAAGCATAATCCCCCCCTCACTTCTAGTTTTGATGGACTTGAGTTTGTTATTAACTTTTGATGATAATTCTTGAGGTAATTATACCCCTTTCACAATCAACAACTATGACGTTTTGTGACATGTATAATAACGGGGGATTATGGGACAAAAATACAGCATTTCGGAGCGGATCAATCTTTGTGCCCCCACACACTTTCTCTCTCTATAAAAAAGCATGTGGGAAGCGCGAAGAGCCAAGCCGAAGCAAAAGGCAGAGATACTCATTCAAGATTAAGAAGGATCAATTGGAAGTCTTAATATTATTATAGGAAAATTTAATATAATATGTCACATAACATATATATATGGTGATATGCATGTTGTTGTTACGAAATCGTCTGATGTAGTATTGCCTCGACATATTAAAAGACGTGATAATTTTAAAATTTTAATTCAAGAAATAGTATGTCTTCAATGTTGATTTTGCCTTGGATTTGCTAGTTGATATTGAGCCTCGACAATTCTATCTGCATCTTTAATTTTCACCACCACAAAATATTTGAAAAAATCTTCAAGTGATGAATTCAATGAATGAATTACATCTCAGTATATATTACCTTATATATTAGTGTATATCTGTTATCTCTTGTATATCATGCATATTGATATACATATCCATGTATATTAATGAAATCTAGTGGACAGAGGCCGCTGATATATATATATATATATATATATATATATATATATATATATATATATATATATGTATGTATGTATATGTATATGGTCAAAATCAAAGAGCCCGATTTCGAAGTCTTAAATTGGGCTATGAGTCCGAGTCCGGGCGACTCAAAGTGGGGGTCGGACCCGGCTGAAGGACACACACCTCGAGGGAGCAAATCGAAGGCCTGGCACGACCTACATCGAGGGTGTTATATATATATATATATATATATATGTGTGTGTGTGTGTGTGTGTGTGTGTGTGTGTGTGTGTGTGTGTGTATATGTATGTATGTATGTATGTATGTATGTATGTATGTATGTATGTATGTATGTATGTATGTATGTATGTATGTATGTATGTATGTATGTATGTATGTATGTATGTATGTATGTATGTATGTGCGTGCGTGCGTGCGTGCGTGCGTGCGTGCGTGCGTATGTATGTATGTATGTATGTATGTATGTATGTATGTATGTATAAGGTCAAAATCAAGGAGCCCGATTTCGAAGTCTTAAATTGGGCTATGAGTCCGAGTTCGGACGACTCGAAGTGGGGGTCAGACCCGGCTGAAGGACATACACTTCGAGGAAGCAAATCGAAGGCCTGGAACGACCTACATCGAGGCCAATATAATTTCGATGACACTCAAGAAAGAGCGGGAATTTCTCAAGGGCACGTGGATCAGGGCATAAATTAAAGGATAAGATTTGTACGGAATAGTACAAGTCCGTACTAGGTTGTTATACAACTGTACTCTTTACCATAATTGGAAATGTACCATATTAGGATTTTTCCCTCCTATATAAAGGGGACCCCAATCATTTGTAAAGAACACATTATTCACTGCAATAGAACATTCTACTCTGCTTTTCTCGTTTACTGTGCTCCACAATTGTTCTTCAACTTTATTGTTTTTACTTCATAATTCACACTTGATTGTTCTTAGCTCACTTCGAGGCCCCTGAGATATTCGAGCTCGAGGCCCCTATTGCTCTAACAATACTGGTTTGGTTCATCAATTCTTCTTATTTAAGCTTAGTATTACTTGTATATTCACTAGTATTGGAATAAATCACATATCTTTAAAATCACAAATCACACTTAATTGTCACTCACATTTTTCGAGGTAAATAGTTTGGCGCCCACCGTAGGGCTAAAGGTAATAGTGATTATTTCTTTACTGATTCTCGTTACACAAGTTATCTTTATACTTTTTCTTGTCAAGATTTTTTGTTTTTCAGGCTTAAACATGTCTAGCACACAGAATGCACATATTCACGAGGACGAAGATCTTGGAGAAAACAGCGGTATAGGGGTTGGTGTACCACCCATAAACCCTGAGGAAGTGCCAAATATGGAACCGATAGATATTAGCTCGCATAACGCTCTAAACGCGGATTGAGGTGCAGACCCCGTAGGGAATGCGCGCAGGGAAGCCCGACCCGATGGCCAAAGAACACGAGGAATGGAAGAAGGAGGAGTCAGCCTCCAGGTGATATTCGAAATGTTGCAAGCCCAGCAAGTCAGCATCGCTAAACTTTAGAGCCAGAAGAACTCCAAACACTGCCGAACCAGTGAACACTCGGCATGCTGAAGCAGCGCTTGAAATGCCTGCTAAAAGTGGCTCGAGGACTGACCTTGCAATTATGAGAATGCTCGAAGAGCTCGCCAAAAGGATCGAGACCGGAGAAAAGAAGATTGAAGAAAATGACAAAAAGGTGGAGACATACAACTCAAGGGTAGACCAGATACCGGGAGCACCTCCGATTTTGAAAGGACTAGACTCGAAGAAGTTCATGCAAAAACCATTCCCCCAAAGTGCGGCTCCAAATCCCATCTCGAATAAGTTTCGGATGTCATATATCCCAAAATACAACGGAACCACTGATACCAACGAGCACATCACCACATATACTTGTAGCATAAAAGGAAATGATTTGGATGACGATGAGATTGAGTCTGTTTTGCTAAAAACGTTTGGGGAAACTCTGTCTAAAGGTGCCATAATTTGGTACCATAACTTACCCCCAAACTCTATCGATCCGTTTTCCATGTTGGTAGACTCATTTGTAAAGGCACATGCCGGTGCCATAAAAGTAGCAACAAGGAAGTCCGATGTGTTCAAAATAAAGCAAAGGGAGAACAAGATGCTGAGGGGGTTTGTATCCCGTTTCCAGTCAGAACGAATGGAGTTACCACCAGTCTCCGATGACTGGGTCGTACAAGCCTTTACTCAGGGGATAAACGAACAAAGTTTGATAGCTTCGAAGTAAATGAAGCAAAACTTGATCGAGTATCCCGCCGTGACTTGGGCGGATATGCATAACAGGTACCAATCAAAAATTAGGATCGAGAATGACCAGTTGGGAGCCCCCTCGGGCTCAGTTTATCCAAGCAGGTTATTAGCAAAGGAGTCAAGAAATAAAAACAGGGCATCAAGATCGAATAAGGAGAGATATCAGCCATACGTCGAGGATTGAAGGAACATTTCAAGGCGTAAAATACCTCAGAATGATCGAAGAGCAGACCGAGGTCAAAGTTCCCGGGGACTCATGAGCAAAACCGGGTTTGATAGGCACTTGGGACCGGCAGAGGCACCCCGATTATCGGAGTACAGCTTCAACATCGATGCCTTGGGAATTGTCTAAGCCATTGGCAAAATTAGGGATACTAGGTGGCCTAAGCCTATACAGACCGATCCTTCTCAGAGGAAACCCAACTTGACATGCAAATATCATAGTACTCACGGGCATATGACCGAGGATTATAGGCAGCTTAGAGATGAGGTAACCCGGTTGTTCAACGAGGGGCATCTTCGTGAATTTCTCAGTGACTGGGCCAAGAACCATTTCCGAGAAAGAGATGCAAACAGGAAGAATGAACCGGAAGAACCTCAACATGTCATTCACATGATCATCGGTGGAGTCGACGTCCCACATGGACCTATATTCAAACGTACCAAAAGTTTCCATCACAAGGGAGAAATGGACTCGGGACTACGTGCCCGAGGACACCCTCACATTCAGCGAAGAAGACATCGAGGCCTTATCTCAGCCTCACAATGATGCATTGGTAATTTCTATCCTTTTAAATAAAGTTTAAGTTAAACGTGTTCTCGTGGATCTAGGTAGCTCAACAAATATAATCAGATCAAGGGTCGTGGATCAGCTCGGGCTGCTGGACCAAATCATACCTGCCTCTTGAGTCTTGAATAGATTCAACATGGAAAGTGAAACGACGAAGGGGGAAATCATCCTCCAAGTCAATGTGGTCGGAACTATACAAGACACCAAGTTTCATGTCATCAAAGGAGATATGAGGTATAACGCTTTACTTGGAAGGCCGTGGATCCATAGCATGAGGGCAGTGCCATCAACCCTTCATCAAATGATGAAGTTCCCAACAAAGTATGGCGTTAAAATAGTATATGGAGAGCATCATGCAGCTAAGGAGATGTTTGCAGTACACGACTCGACACCGGTATCGACACCAACCACATCGGAGAAGTCAAAGGACAAATAAGTCGCCAAATAGCAATCACAACCCATACCATCGGTTGAGCCTGAGGGACAGGTGATCGACGAATAGGTGGTCGAAGACGAAGAAGAAGATTTCCTCACCTATATGCTACCTAAGGAATATTCAACAAGTATTCAAGGTTTCTTTTCAATCAACCTCAAACACTAGGGGCATCACCCTCGGAGGTCGCATTATCGAAGAAAGTAATTCATGCCAAGGAGGGCCTCGATAGGAGAATGTTGTAATGGGCCAAATGGTCACATAAAGCGTGTCCCTATAGAATAGTTGAGCCCCCAACGGCAAAACATGTACACATGTATCAATCATTTGAAGAAGCATTCTTATTATATCGAAACATTTTATGCCTCAAAGAAGTCTACTATTTTTACATTTAACGACTCAAGGGCTGAAATCCCGAATGTACCCGAATATTCAGAGACTGTCATCGACAATCGACACATCGAGTCATCGAACACTCGAGCTTATAAGACTTCAGAGAGGCACACTTGAACTTACAAGAGCTCAAAGAGGCACACTCGAGCTCACAAGACCTCGAAGAATCATCCCCTTGATGTTAAGGCCAAGGCCATCACACTCGGGGACTAAAGGCTACAACCATATAAAATACTACGGTCATATGAAAAGGCTACAGATGAAATAATGTGGCTCGGAGATGTCCGACTTCCTCCATAAAACTAAAAAGCCTTCATATACTTTAAAAAACCGGTTAAAATAGGCTACCCTCAGCAAAAGTAAATTATAAGGGGCTTCGATAAAATCAGCCCTCGAATAATACAAAGGCTTTGATAACATCAACCTTCGAAAAAACTCCAGGAGGTATTCGATTATGTCTACACAAACGAAATAACTAATAAGGTTCCAATACGTTGAGCCTTCGAAAAACCCAACGGGTACAAAATCACATGCTAAGGCATAATAAATTTCACTAAGTCTTTTAGCTGAAATGAGGGAAAAATTATATAGCCATTTTAGAGGCCGAAACGACCCAATTTAAAGAGCCTAAGGGCCAATTTTAAAAGAGCCTAAGGGCCGATATACAAGAGCCTAAGGTCCAGCTTAAAAGAAATATAGGGCCAAAATCTTATAGGGGTTCGAGACTTTGTTCTCATTCAACTCGGACCCAAAGACCCCATTGTTCCGAGCTCACATCAAATTGATTTTAAGCCAGCTCGAGGATTATCTAGGGGTATGATCTCGAGCTAAGTATTTGAATTATTGGAATTTTCCACAAATGGGGACAAAATAAAATTCAACCCAAATCGAGGATAGAGCAAAAGATACTGTATATTCATAAGGGAAATTTACAAAACATATTTACAACACCCACAAGGGGCCCTTGCACAAAAAATAAAACCTAATCTATTCTCGGGGTCACACCTCTGGGAGTGTCATCTTTAGAGTCTACATCTTCAGTGGCTCTATCTTCGGGAGTCTCTTATCCTTCGGGAACATCTTCTTCACCTTCCTCGTCCCTGGAGCCACTCACCACATCCTCGTCATCGGAGGATACAAAAAACCTAGCATCGGTTTCCCACGCCTTTGCTTCGGCTATCTCCCCGGCAAGGTTGAACCCTCGGGCATGGATTTCTTCGAGAGTCTCCCTCTGGGCTTGGTACTTAGACAATTCATTGCCCCGTATCCCCCAGTTCGAGGCCTCCCTCAACTCAGCTTGAATGGCTACAACTTCCCTCGAGTATATAGCAATGGATTTATCACCCGCAACCTTCGTCTTCTCAGCTTCTGCCTTAGCCTGTATAGCTTCAGCCTTAGTCTGTGCGGCTTCGGCCCGGGCTTTAGCCAGCTCGGCCTCCAACCCCTCAATTTTCCTGGCCTGAGCTAGACCCTTCGCTTCAATGCCTCGGAGCTGAGCTTCAGCCGAGGCCAGTTGGGACGTAACAGCTTCCTTAGCGGCAACAAGTTGATCCATTTTCTTCTTCCACTGATGACAATCAATCCGAACTTGACCTCACCCCAGAGCTGCCCAATCATATCTAGCTTTTGTTGCAGCTGAGATATCAAAGTATTAGCCTCCAAAGTAGGGCCAAGAAGGCCGCACTCTGTTAAAATTATAGTTACCTACTCATCTAGCTCGGACTCTCTTTTTTGAGCTTTGGCAATGCGGTTCGGAGATCCTTAAGCTCCTCTTCCTTCTTACAGAGGAGCCTCAGGGCCTTCTATTTACCCAAAACTTTCTTGAGCTCGGCCTCACATTGGCTCAACTCAGCTATAAACTTTGCGACGGCCTATACATGAAATGGAGACATATCGGTCGAAAGAAAAGAAAGAAAAGATTACAATACTAAAAGTAAGTACTTACCCGGGAAAGGAGCTTAGAGCCACTCCCCATGTAACACTCCTCAAATTTATAAAAGTTTCGAGACACGCTAACTATAGAACTAAATTATTACTATTTTTATTATTTTTATCTTGCCTATAGTGAAATATATATATAAAATTGGATATACAATTAGGAAAATATTAATAATTTTAATATTGTTATATATATATATATATACACAATTAGGAAAATATTAATAATTTTAATATTGTTAATTATTAAAAGTGGGTATCATTAAATACTAGTTAAGTAAAAAAAACAAAAAAAAAAGGAAAAACAAAAAAAATAACAAAACAAAACAAAGGGCTTAAAGCCTTGCATTTAGTAGTACGTAATACACTTTAGAAGGAGGCAAAAGGCAAAAGTCCTGTTCAGAAAAGCAACAAAAAGGCAGAAGCCCTATTCCAATAAACAAAACAAAAGCGGAAAGGAAAAAAAACAAAGCAAACACAAGCCTACGAAACAGAGGCAGCACTGCTTACTCACGGAGGCCACGAAAAGATTCTAGGGTTCTTTACAAATCACTAATTTTTGAATTCAAGTATATGAAATTCCCTATTGTCAATTATCCTACAATAGTAATAGGTAAGAATTGAATAGTTAATTTCCTTCTGTAAATACGTGATTTTTGCCCTATATGAGAATTACTCCCAAAAATTCAAAAAATAAAATAATTTTCCTTGGTGTGCAATTTTGTGATATTTTGTGATATTTTGAATAATTATTTGTATTTGTTTGTGCATGTTTATTTGCTAAATTAATAAAAAATACAAAAATATGTCGCATTTTGCATGTAAGATTAATTCTACAATTTGTTAGTAATTAAGTTTGTTTACAAAAAAATAAAAATTTACAAAAATAGGCATCGTTTGCATTTTTAGCATTTAATGACCAAATATACAATTTTATGCTTAATTACTACTTAATTGTGCGTTAATTGTTATTTGGAGTTAATTTGCACTTTTATAACTTAATTTAGTTCTTAATAATAATTTAAGTATTTTTATAATTTAGTTTTAGAGAAATAAAAGAAGAAAAGAGAGCAAAAATACAAAGAAAAATCGGATTGGGCCATTTCTTCAAATTTCAACCCCAAGCCCAAACAATTGTCCAATCTTCCCCATGACCCGGTCTATTTCAAACCGGGTCGACCCAATCCATAACCCAACACCCCCTATCTTGCATTTCAAAAAAAAAAAAAAAAACAAAGCAAAACAAAACAAAAAAAGAAGAAGGAAGAAAACCCTAAAAAATCCCTCTCTCTCATCCCCCCCCCTTTCTCTTTCTCTCTTTTCTTCTTCTTCTTCAAGCATCCAAACACCCCATCCATGGCTGCCCTTCCCCCGCCTCTTTTGCTTCACACACACACACACACAACCACGGCAACACAACACACACACACCCGCCGCCCGTGTTTCTTCTTCTTCTTCAAGATCGCGAGTGTTTCTTCTTCTTCAAGTTCACGTTGATCGTTGCTTCTTCTTCTTCCTCACTTCATGCTGCTGCGTGACTGCTTCATCCAGCATCTACTGCTGCTCACGTTTTGCGTTGCTGCTGCCCCGTCCGGCATCGTTTCCACGGTTGTCCGCTACCTCTCCTTCAAGCTCTTCGTTTGTCCGTTCGTGATCGTCTTCGGCGTCAAATGATTTTGGTGCGATATTTGTTTCCGGGCAGATTTGTTTCCATTCAAGTTCATCATTGTTTCGATCCGGTTAGTGGGTTTTTGAGTTTCATTTTTTGTCCATAATTTGTTTGATATTTTTCGGATCCAAAATCGATAAATGATTCAATTCTTGTTTTGTTTGTTCATCATTGAAATAAATTTTTTTTAGTTTGTTCATATGTTTGGTTGGTTTAATTTTCAGATTCAAATGAAAATTTAATTAATTGATTTTCAGTTTATTTCATGTTAATTTAATTTTTGTAAAAAAGGAATGGTTAGTTTAGGTTTAATATTGTTAGATTTAGTTTAAATCGCTTGAATCCGTTGTTTGTTTAATATAGATTTCATTCATGATCATGTATCTTTGTTATATTTTTTTTTGTTGGATTTAATTAAGAAATATTAATTGATTATTTGAAGATTAGTGATTTGAATATATTTATTTGTTTTGTTTAAGTTCAATTCGAAATTTGAATAAAGTTTGTTATTGTGGTTGAATCTTTTCATTCATGTTCATACTTTGTTTGATTGATCTTGAATCCGAAATTTGTATAGCTTGATTTCTTGTTTACCATTTATGATTATTTCTTGAATTTGTCTCATAATCTTATTTAAAGTTTAATATAGGAATTGTTTGTTGTAATGTTGTTAGAGTAGTTGAGTTTAAGTTCAATATTATTGAATTTAGAAATCTAAATATACTTGTTTGTTGTTGTTGTTGAATCCGAAAATAGGATTGTTTGTTGCTAAAATATTGTTCAATCAAATTTTAGTTGTTCTTTGTTGTTCAATTTGTGTTCATGTGATTTGTTGTTGAAATGTTGAAGAAATCATGTTCATGTGATTCGTTGTTGAAATATTGAAGAAATCATGTTCATGTGATTTGTTGTTTAAACATTATTAGAAATTGATCATATTGTCTATATTTTGGTTAAGTTTGATTAATTGATTGTTATAGCTGATGGGGTAGTTTGGTAATTTGTAGTACGTTCGGGGGTAAAATAGTAATTTGCCATAAGGTCGGAGGGGTAGTTTAGGAATTATACATTTTGAAATTGTTTATTTGAAGCATGGGGGACAAAATGAAATGGGGTGGGTTGTGATATAGTTGTTTAATATAAAGGGGGACAAGATTTAATTTAAAGGGGGAATCTTGCATTATTTTAAATGAAGCATGGGGGACAAAATAAAATGGGGTGGTGTGATATGTTTATTTAATGTAATGGGGATGAGTGGGAAGATAATGGGTTGGGTAGAGAAAAAGTATTGATTTTAATTAATTGAAAGGTTTATGGGATGTGTTATATATGTGAAGTCTTGAAATCAAAAAAGGAGGACAGAGAGAACAGATAAGAGAAAAATACACAGATACGAGAGAGAGAGAAACAAATCTAAAAATAAGAGAGAGAAAAGGGCTGAACATTTAAGAGATAAAAAATTCCGAAAAATATTTAAGCTTTCAAATAAAAAAAAAACCTAAGAAAAAACATTCTGCTTTCTTTTGTTGTTTGAAATCAGAATTAATTATTGTTTATCAAAGCTGAAAGTTTTTTTTTTGGGATTACTACTCCACCGGTCTGTTACTGGGTTGTTACTGTTGCTGGGCTATTGTTGCTGTGTTGTACTGATTTTACTGCTGCTGCTGATTCTCATATTCATTTTCTTTTGCTTCCAATATCAGGTACACAACTGAAAAGCTGTTTATTGTAATCCGAAATATGAAGCGTGAATACATATGAAGAATGAAAATTTGAAGTTTTAATTTCGTTTTTTTTCTTTGTTCCTTTTGTTGATTGTATTTAAGCTATTTCATGAATTACTAAATAATAACTGGAATAAGAAAATAATATCATAAGTTAGTCTGTAATAAATCAGTTCGGCAAAATAGGTTAATTCACTAGTTATGAAGGTTTCAAGATTATAGGTTGATCATGAACAAGTAGCTAAATTTAGCTAAGACACGAATTTAAATTAAACATCGTAAATTAGGCATTAAGGCATGACTTGAGCTTAAGCAAGATTAAGAGAACGTTTAAGTCTAATAAACTTTCTAATAAGCTTTAGTAATTATGGTTAAATCTAGTTTCAAATGATTGTGAATAATTAATCTCAATAATTTATTTTTTAAAAAAAATAACAATGCTGAGTTTTAATCTAGCTATATTTGTTTAATTTTGAATATTAGTTGTTGAATTTTTATTTTATTTATAATTTCAAAATTAAGAGTAAAATTCCTTTTTCATCAATATTTGTATTAATCAAGCAATTAGCATGTCATGTCTTCTTAAAATAATAAAAAGCTAGTAATAAATTAGGATTTTCTTTCTTTATTTTAGAGACTAATTTTTATAGAAAAATGTAGTCGTTTTAAGATTTGTCCAAATAAATGAGATGAGCCTCGCTTAATGAAATGTATAGATTGCGGGGCCCTCAATAAATGTACATTTAATCGCTTAGAATTAGGGAGGAGCCGTTTTAGCAAATTTCACGGCCCTACCCAAAATAATGATACACTAGACTCTTTAGGCGCGATTTAATTAATTTTACCTTCTTAAACTCGGATGCGCATTTCATGCGACCCAAATCTAAATCCTAAAACATTGAATAAAAATGTGTTCCGGATTGCGGGTGCATTTCATGTGACGTAATCCAAAGACATGTTTTAAACGATGTTCACATTTTTTTTAAAAAAATAATAATAATAATAATAATAAAGTGGTAAAAAGTTAAAATTGGCACATCGGTTCATAATTGTATTAAAATCAGATAAATAAGCCAAATATGACAATTGAGCGACCGTGCTAGAACCACGGAACTCGGGAATGCCTAACACCTTCTCCCGGGTTAACAGAATTCCTTATCCGGATTTCTGGTTCGCGGACTGTAATATGGAGTCATTCTTTTCCTCGATTCGGGATTAAACTGGTGACTTGGGACACCCTAAATCTCCCAAGTGGCGACTCTGAAATAAATAAACAAATCCCGTTTCGACTGTCCTTTAATTGGAAAAAACTCTTGTACACCCGCGAGTGCGGAAAAAGGAGGTGTGACAGCTCTGGCGACTCTGCTGGGGATTTTTACCCAGAACCACTGGTTCAGGGTTAGAAATTCGAGCTTAGATAAATTGTTATATTTGGCTTTATCTGATTTTTACATGTGTTTGAGCCTAATGTGCTAAATGATGCTTTTACCTCTTTGATATTATGTGAACTGTATATAAATTGTGCCGAAACCCATCTTCTCTCTGAGTCTTCTGAATCATGAAGAAGGGTGTACTTCGTACGACTTCTTTTCTGTATAGTGTCAAGTCCCAATTTAGAACGAGGTTTGGATAAGTCGCAAAGCCGGTGAAGCTTCTGTATTCCCGGACTGCCGCCTCCTCCTCGGCTCGAGCTGTCCGCTCGGGTAAGCCAGGTCTAGAACAAACACCCAGGTTCTGAACCTAGTATAACAAAGCCACATGCCGGATCCCTAGTAGGAACGTTTGTTTGCATCACGTGCATTTGACTTTGGAGGCCCAACACAGGGGTTGGGTCTGTCTAGGACAGGTGTACCAAAAATGAAAATGATCATCCTGATGCATCTTACTTGCTACTACTTGCGCATTTATTTGATTCGGACTTGTGTGCTGACTGACTTGTGAATATCATGAATAATATTTTGAAATTGAAAAAAAAAACGAAATAACGGTTAGGGAATTGATTGTTTATTTTTGAAAAGAAAACAAATGCCCAAATACTGTCAAAACTCTGCCGAAATTTTAAGAAAATGAAAAAAATGTCTTATTAGTTTGTTTTATTAAAAGCTAAGAAAAGAAAAAAAAAGTCGTTGTTCTGTTTTTGTTTTTCAAAAATAAAAAATAGAAAAAATATATAGTTTGTCTTGCCATGAAAATGAAAATAAAAAAGAGTCTTATTTTTAAAATGGTTTTTTTTATTATTTATTTGCTTATGAAAATGCAAAAAAAAAAAAGTCTTTCATTATTTGTCGCAAATATATATATATATATATATATATATATATATATATATATATATATATATATATATATATATATATATATAAATCCGAAAAGTTTTTTTTATTTCCAAAAGATATATATATCTTTATTTGTTGCAAAGAGTATTTGTCTTGCCAAGAAAATTCAAAATAAAATTCCAAAAAGATATGTCTTGCAAAAAATAATATAAATATCTTTATTTTCCATTGTTGATAAAACAAAAAATAATAAAAAAAATTTCTTTTAAGAAAAAAAAAATTCCGAAAATATTTTGATTCTTCTTTCAAAATTGAAAAGAAAATTCAAAATTCAAAAAATATTTTTTAGAAGCATTTCTTTTATCAAAAGTAAAATTCCAAAAATATTTTTTTCTTTAGAATAAAAAAAAACAAATGGAAATTCGGAAAAAAAAAAACTTCCTTTTACTTTTGAAATTCTCAAAGTTCAAATCAAAAGAAAAGGAATTTTTACAAGTTTTTCTTTCAAAAAGAAATCAATCAAAAAAAATATATATACTTCCTTTGAGCAGTTCTTTCACAGTTCCAATAAAAAAAATATTAGTTCATTTACTTATTCACGAGGCCCGAACTACGCGGGTTTGATTCTCACCGGATGTGAGATACGTAGGCAACCCTCATCGGGTCCAACCCCCTTTTGCTAAAAAAGCCAAAAACAAATAAAAAAACATGTCAAGATTTTTAATTTTGTCATAAATAAGTCGGGTGATGTCCAAATTCCCCTTTTACAAAAACAAAAATATAGTAAAAATATATGTCAAATTTTTAAGAAGTCGGGTGACGCTGTTTTATCAAGACATAGCCGACTGTTCCCGAAAGGGACACCGGAAGGCTGACTTTGCATAAATAGCCACCTTTGGGTCATTTTTTTTAAGATTTGGATCGGTTGACCCACACAGCCTTAAAAATCCTCGTCCCCGAAGCGTTGAAAGGCCGTGTTTGCAATATTGAGTTTTCTAATTTGAAAAACGATAAAAAGAGTCATAAAAAATCAGGTGATGCTGTTTTATCGAGACATAGCCGAATGTTCCCGAAAAGGGACGCCAGAAGGCTGACTTTGCATAAACAGCCACCTTTTGGGTCATGTTTAGGATTTTGGTCCAGTTGACCCACACAGCCTTAAATATCTTCGTCCCCGAGGTGCTGAAGGGTCGTGTTTGCGACACCAGGTTTTTATTGTAATTTGAAAAAAAAAAGAGTCAGTGGTCAGGTGAATATCGTTTGGATTTTGGGTCAAAATAAGCCGAGCCAGCTTCGGCCGCGTCTTAAACCGTTCTTGCCGAAATAGCTTTAGAGTATCTTTCAGTTGTCGAAAGGCTATTTTCGTAAAAGAATGGACAAGTTTGTAAAGTGTCGTAAAATAATCCTCTCCGGCCTCAAAATTTGGAAGTGGCCACATTTTCAAAAAATAACCTTTTAGTTGCATTTGTCAAACGGAGAAAGGAAGATGACCATTTGTTTTGGAGTTTGTAAATCTTTTGATTAGAATAGGTGGTTTGTTTGATTTTCGAGTTTGTAGGTCATCTTCAAACTTTTGAAACCCAGTTTGTTTTAAATTGAAAAAAATGTTTAGTATTATTTATCTTTTATTGGTCCGAACTACGCAAGGTCTGATTCATGCGGGGTCATGATACGTAGACAATCTCCATAAGATTCGACCACCACTGAAAAAGAAAAAAAAAGGTAAGAAAGAAAAATAAAGGAAAGCGCAAGTGCATCGCATCTCTGATAGAATGGTTTAACTGCTTAGGTGCATTGCATCTCTAATATATGATTATCTGTCAAATGCCCTGACACTAACGTGATGGCTTCCCTTTGCTGTGTTCATATATAGAAAAGTGGTTGGTTGTGGTAACTCCTCCCTGCAAAGCAAATGACACAGAACCTCAGAACAGGGTGGGTCGGTACTGATGACCAACAACAATTGGTCGAACAGAACAACGGGTTGGTAGAAGAAGTTAAAATGCTGAGACAACATGTGGCAGACATGTATCAGGCATGGATAACTGGGAAAGCACCACCCCCACCACCGCCAAGCTTTTCAAACTCTGGCATTACCCATCCCCCATACTCTCCATCCCAGCCCACTTATGACAGCTTTCCTAGCTACCCGAGTAGCTCCATCACTCGTCCACGCTACTCCCTTCCCCAATGCTACTTCTCTCCACGAGATTCCCAAAGACGGGCTTCACTTTCCAAATACCCAGCTCCACAGAAGTCCTATCCACCCTCACAAGCCTACCGGAAGCCCCCTGGATCAAGTTTCCGGCCCAATCAAGCATTTAGGAACGAAAGGTTGCTGAAACGAGGAAAGGCTCTCACCCCTATCGGAGTATCTTATGCAAGTCTATTTGAAAGGCTAAAGCATGCTGGATCTATTGAGCCACTCCCCGCATGTACTCCAAATCCACTTGCAAGGAGCTTTGATCCGGCAGCGCGATGCGCCTACCACTCCAATGTCATAGGGCACAACATTGAGAGCTGTCATAGTTGGAGAAGGGAAGTAGAGAAAATGATCCAAGAAGGGCGGGTTGTGATTAATAACAGTGACATGGTGCACTCGAGCCCCCTCGAGAACTTGCCAACGGATATTGATGATATTGAAGCTGGTAATGGTCTTGGCAGTATCGATGCAAAGCTCAGTGGCTAAGATGCCAGTCTTGATAAAGTGGAAGGACGCTCTGTTCCTTAGTTAACAAGAGAGAAGCTTGTGGTGGCTTATTTTGTTGACATTTATGTTGTTCGGATTATTAGGGTTATAAGTCGGATATTGTCTTGTCCAGTTTGTTTTAGGATTTTGTTCTGGATTGTTTTGTTTGTTTTGTTATTTAAACCATTTCACCGGTAGTCTAATACAAAATCCGGTCTTTCTTTATTTCCAGTCATCTCTTTGTTTGGTCCTTTTATCATTTTTGTTCAGTGCCGATTCTAGTGACATGACATGCGCACACAGTTTGGGCCTAACCTTAAAAGTTAATCGTAAAACCCTGGAAAGGCGATCAGACCATTTAAAGGAAATAAGAACGGTTTGGGATTATTTGAAGCCCGAGTCATGTGGAATTGGGGCAAGTTAAACACAAAGAAAACCGTTAAAATCAAGATTCTCCAAATTGGCGTGAGGGTCATTCATGATAATGAGAGTGTCGCCCAACGATGTTTTAGAAATAACAAAGGGAAAAGCAAATGTTTAACATAATTGTCAAGCCCAGCACCGTCGGAAGAGACTATAAATCTATTGTTTGTTGTGTTGTTTGCATTTGGCATGTTTTGAAGACTGGAATGACGAAGGCATTTTGTTCTGCTACCTAAACACTTTATCCTTCGTTACCCCTTTTGAGCCTTACTTATTTTTCTTTCATACCCCTCGTTCGGAATCAGTAAAAATGACTAGAAAACGCGAGCATGACATGAAAACATGAAAAAAAAGAGAAAGAAAAAAAAAAGAAGAAAAGAAAACAACAAAACGAAAAAGAAAAGAAAAGAAAAATGATAACAAAAAAAAACAAAAGAAAGTCAAATGAAAAAAGAGGAATTGAGAACTACGATTGACCTGATTCCTCAAAGAGGATACGTAGGCGCTTCACGGCTCGGTCATAGTTTTGAAAAATAAAAAAAAAATCAATTAAAATATCCCCAAGCAAGAAACTGGGGCAAAGGTCGCGTTCGTTGTAAATAAATCTAGTTCCGAAGGTTGTAACTTTGAACCCAAAATTGATTTTTATTTTTTTCTGAGCCTTTAATACCCTTTCTTTCTAGACCTATCCAAAAAACCCACATTACGGTCCAAAGAAAGACCTTCTGATAAGTCTTCAAAAGATGCCAAGTCAGATGAATGAGAGTCTTACCGGTGAACATAACATTCTGTTCCACAGCAGAAAGGACTCTAATCACCAGCAGAGAGAGTCATACCGGCAACACTCCAAATCCCCAGTTGGAAAGTGACACAAATGAGAGAGTCTTATCGGTGAAAATCTTCACGGACACCATAAGGCGATGAAAGCTGAGAGAAAAACCAAAATGAGAGAGACTTGATAGTGAAAACCCTCGGGCACTACAAGTCGAATAAGATTGAGAATCAGATGGGGAATTGCCAATTGAAGGTCTTGAAAGACGATTGACGACGGAAGATAGGCCACAAATGCATGCCATGACCATTAGAGTCGGTGTCTGCGTTTGATAGGTTTTTATTTATAGTTTCTTTTGTTACAGAGTCATCTTTTTCATTTGTCTTTTATTCTGTTCCCTTTTTATCTTTTTCCTTTCATAGAAAAACTCCCCAATAGAGTCTGTTTGGTCAAAACAAGTGTGAATTGACTTCAAAATATGCCATCAGCTTTCCAATTATGCAAGATAAGATCTGACTAGTACATCCAAGTGGTATAGTCAGCGAGGAACAAATGCGAGGCCAGTGTCAAAAAAGATATCCCCAGCAAAAGAGAATTGACAAAAGGATTGACAAGTGTCAAGAGGGATACCCTTGCCGAAATCAAAGGTTATAAACCTCAAGGCCAAGGCCCGTTGAACAAAGCAAGGAGAGCAGCGAGCATGATTTGGGGAAATTCATACTAGACTAAAAGGTCGGGGAAATGCCAGTTTCCGAGCTATGCCACAAAAGAAGAGTGATATCCCCAGCAGAAAGGGATTATCCCCAGCAAATAATATCATCCCCAACAAGTTGTGGAGCGCAGAGCAAGGAAGGAGAAAAGGAAAAGCCATCCCAGTAGGAGTATCACAACCAACCACCACGTTTTAAACTAACAAATTTTGTTTGATTTGAAACAAGTAAAGGAAATGGCATTGATGACAGAAATGCATGCCATAAGGGAGACTGTCAAACTGGGGCAGAAAATTTTCCTTTCATTTGGAAAATTTTCTGGAAGTCAGGTACCCATTCGAGGAAGAATAAAGATAGCACCAGTCTCAAGAGAAGTGGTGTTTGAACCAGTGTTGCCCCAACATAATAAGTTTAAATGGAGGAAGTATTCCTCAGCAGACAGAATAAAAGGATGACACTTGTGCTCAGAAAAGCAAAAAGCCATTATCATCCCGAACAGCTTCCAGAAGAATGAATCATCGACTAGAAGGGATAAAATTCCCCAGCAGCGTTATCCTCAACAACTTTATCCCGAGAAGATAACACGTTTATCCCCAGCAGTGTTGAAAAAAAAAATTGAATTTGAAGGAGGGGAAGAAAGGAGACTTCCCCAGTAGTATTATCCCCAGCAATGAGAACAAGGAAGAGCAGTTGGAGTATTAGCAATCAGGCATCCACCTGGAAAACAAGGAAGAGCAGTTGGAGTATTAGCAATCAGGCGTCCACCTGGAGAACAAGGAAGAGCAGTTGAAGTATCAGCAATCAGGAGCCCACCTGGAGAATAAGGGAATACAATGGAAGTATCAACAGTCAGGAGCCCACCTGGAGAATAAGGGAATACAATTCAAATTTTAAGTAATCAGGAGCCCCCTGAAAAACAGAATGGCGTTTTATTTTTGACATTATTGGTTGAAGTCAGGAGCCCCCCTAAAGAACAGAATGGCGATTTGTTGGTTGAAGTTGGGAGCCCGCCCATATAACAGAGGAATACATTCAGTCTTGTCATTTTTATTTTTATTTTAAAAAAAAACGAAAAAAAAAAGGGGGAAGTAGTTTGCAGAGGAATGAAACATCATACTCAAAAGGAAGTAATTTTGGAAGGAGTAAGATAACATATTTACTCAGCAGAGTTATCCACAGCAGTGTTATCCCTAGTGGATCATCGAGATGTAGAAGCATCCTCGACCAAGTTTCAAGAGGGTCGGACAACCCAGAGTGGGTAAGGAAGAAAAGGAAAAGTCATCCCCAGCAAAATAATCCCCAGCAGTTTCGAGGGAAGACAACACAGGTAAGTAAATAATTCAGGAAGAAGGAAATGGTTCACGCATAGGAGACGCACTTCCTAAGTGAAGATTTCATTAATAGGAGACGCATTTCCTCCTAAGTTTAGTTTTACCCATAGGAGAGGCATTTCCTCCTAAGTTTAGTTTCACTCATAGGAGAGGCATTTCCTCCTAAATTTAGTTTCACCCATAGGAGAAATATTTCCTCCTAAGTTTGTTTTTACCCATAGGAGATGCATTTCCTCCTAAGTTTGTTTTTACCCATAGGAGAGGCATTTCCTCCTAAGTTTAGTTTCACCCATAGGAGATGCATTTCCTCCTAAGTTTGTTTTTACCCATAGGAGAGGCATTTCCTCCTAAGTTTAGTTTCACCCATAGGAGAGGCATTTCCTCCTAAGTTTAGTTTTTACCCATGGGAGAGGCATTTCCTCCTAAGTTTAGTTTCACCCATAGGAGATGCATTTCCTCCTACGTTTACTTTTACCCATAGGAGACGCATTTCCTCCTAAGTTTAATTTGACTCATAGGAGAGGCATTTCCTCCTAAGTTTAGTTTTACCCATATGAGATGCATTTCCTCCTAAGTTTACTTTGACGCCTGAAGAGAGGAATGACGATTATTTTCAAAGTTGTTGTTGAAGTCAGGAGCCCGCCTGAAGAGAGGAAAGGCGTTTTTAAAAGTTGTTGAAATCTTGCCAACCTAAAGAAAGGAATGGCGATGTATTGGTTGAAGTCAGGAGCCCGCCTGAAGAGAGGAATGGCGATTATTTTCAAAGTTGTTGTTGAAGTCAGGAGCCCGCCTGAAGAGAGGAAAGGCGTTTTTAAAAGTTGTTGAAATCTTGCCAACCTAAAGAAAGGAATGGCGATGTATTGGTTGAAGTCAGGAGCCCGCCTGAAGAGAGGAATGGCGATTATTTTCAAAGTTGTTGTTGAAGTCAGGAGCCCGCCTGAAGAGAGGAAAGGCGTTTTTAAAAGTTGTTGAAATCTTGCCAACCTAAAGAAAGGAATGGCGATGTATTGGTTGAAGTCAGGAGCCCGCCTGAAGAGAGGAATGACGATTTATTTTCAAAGTTGTTGTTGAAGTCAGGAGCCCGCCTGAAGAGAGGAAAGGCGTTTATTTTAAAAGTTGTTGTTGATGTTGGGAGCCCGCCCAGATAACAGAGGCATACATTTCAGTCTTTACATTTCAGTTGTTGAAGTTGGGAGCCCGCCCATAGAACAGAGGCATACATTCAGTCTTTACATTTCAAGCATTGAAGTTGGGAGCCCGCCCATATAACAGAGGCATACATTTCAGTCTTTAATTTTCAAGTGTTGAAGTTGGGAGCCCGCCCAGATAACAGAGGCATACATTTCAGTCTTTAAATTTCAAGCATTGAAGTTGGGAGCCCGCCCAGATAACAGAGGCATACATTTCAAGTCTTTAATTTTCAAATATTGAAGTTGGGAGCCCGCCCATAGAACAGAGGCATACATTTCAGGATCAAGTCAGAGGACAATAAAACAGAGGGTTACAATAGGAATCCCCAGCAGGAAACAATAAAAATCCCCAGCACCGGGAAGCAGAAGGTTGCAACAAGAGGTCCCAGCACAAACTCAAGTGCATGTGTCAAAAGGAAGAACTTCATCGGAAGAAAAGCACCGGAAGAAACGCAAGCAAACAAGAAAGCAAGGCAACAAGAACAAATTGCAGTCTAGCCTAGCTTCTTGTTTTCTTTTAAGCATGGTGTAACAAGGAGATCGGTAAGCAGTGGTAATAGCATGCAACAACAGTAACATTGCAGTCTCACGGTAGTCCCAGCTACAAAACCTTCCCGAACTACATTGACCTGATTCCTGTTTAGCCCAGGATATGTAGGAAACCTTTGAAGCAAAGGTTCGGTCAAATCTTTTTTTTAAAAAAAAATGCTTCACACGGAGTACTCAGATGGGCAAAAATCGCTCGCTTTATCTTTGCACGAAAACCCTTCGTGTCTTCGGGCAAAGAGGGGCAGCTGTAAGCACGAGATTTTTGCCCTATATGAGAATTACTCCCAAAAATTCAAAAAATAAAATAATTTTCCTTGGTGTGCAATTTTATGATATTTTGTGATATTTTGAATAATTATTTGTATTTGTCTGTGCATGTTTATTTGCTAAATTAATAAAAAATACAAAAATATGTCGCATTTTGCATGTAAGATTTAATTCTACAATTTGTTAGTAATTAAGTTTGTTTACAAAAAAATAAAAATTTACAAAAATAGGCATCGTTTGCATTTTTAGCATTTAATGACCAAATATACAATTTTATGCTTAATTACTACTTAATTGTGCGTTAATTGTTATTTGGAGTTAATTTGCACTTTTATAACTTAATTTAGTTCTTAATAATAATTTAAGTATTTTTATAATTTAGTTTTAGAGAAATAAAAGAAGAAAAGAGAGCAAAAATACAAAGAAAAATCGGATTGGGCCATTTCTTCAAATTTCAACCCCAAGCCCAAACAATTGTCCAATCTTCCCCATGACCCGGTCTATTTCAAACCGGGTCGACCCAATCCATAACCCAACACCCCCTATCTTGCATTTCAAAAAAAAAAAAAAAAACAAAGCAAAACAAAACAAAAAAAGAAGAAGGAAGAAAACCCTAAAAAATCCCTCTCTCTCATCCCCCTCCTTTCTCTTTCTCTCTTTTCTTCTTCTTCTTCAAGCATCCAAACACCCCATCCATGGCTTCCCTTCCCCCGCCTCTTCTGCTTCACATACACACACACACAACCACGGCAACACAACACACTCACACCCGCCGCCCGTGTTTCTTCTTCTTCTTCAAGATCGCGAGTGTTTCTTCTTCTTCAAGTTCACGTTGATCGTTGCTTCTTCTTCTTCCTCACTTCATGCTGCTGCGTGAATGCTTCGTCCAGCATCTACTGCTGCTCACGTTTTGCGTTGCTGCTGCCCCGTTCGCCATCGTTTCCACGGTTGTCCGCTACCTCTCCTTCAAGCTCTTCGTTTGTCCGTTCGTGATCGTCTTCGGCGTCAAATGATTTTGGTGCGATATTTGTTTCCGGGCAGATTTGTTTCCATTCAAGTTCGTCATTGTTTCGATCCGGTTAGTGGGTTTTTGAGTTTCATTTTTTGTCCATAATTTGTTTGATATTTTTCGGATCCAAAATCGATAAATGATTCAATTCTTGTTTTGTTTGTTCATCATTAAAATAAATTTTTTTTAGTTTGTTCATATGTTTGGTTGGTTTAATTTTCAAATTCAAATGAAAATTTAATTAATTGATTTTCAGTTTATTTCATGTTAATTTAATTTTTGTAAAAAAGGAATTGTTAGTTTAGGTTTAATATTGTTAGATTTAGTTTAAATCGCTTGAATCCGTTGTTTGTTTAATATAGATTTCATTCATGATCATGTATCTTTGTTATATTTTTTTTGTTGGATTTAATTAAGAAAGATTAATTGATTATTTGAAGATTAGTGATTTGAATATGTTTATTTGTTTTGTTTAAGTTCAATTCGAAATTTGAATAAAGTTTGTTATTGTGGTTGAATCTTTTCATTCATGTTCATACTTTGTTTGATTGATCTTGAATCCGAAATTTGTATAGCTTGATTTCTTGTTTACCATTTATGATTATTTCTTGAATTTGTCTCATAATCTTGTTTAAAGTTTAATATAGGAATTGTTTGTTGTAATGTTGTTAGAGTAGTTGAGTTTAAGTTCAATATTATTGAATTTAGAAATCTAAATATACTTGTTTGTTGTTGTTGTTGAATCCGAAAATAGGATTGTTTGTTGCTAAAATATTGTTCAATCAAATTTTAGTTGTTCTTTGTTGTTCAATTTGTGTTCATGTGATTTGTTGTTGAAATGTTGAAGAAATCATGTTCATAAAAATTGGTTGTTGAAATATTGAAGAAATCATGTTCATGTGATTTGTTGTTTAAACATTGTTAGAAATTGATCACATTGTCTATATTTTGGTTAAGTTTGATTAATTGATTGTTATAGCTGATGGGGTAGTTTGGTAATTTGTAGTACGTTCGGGGGTAAAATAGTAATTTGTCATAAGGTCGGAGGGGTAGTTTAGGAATTATACATTTTGAAATTGTTTATTTGAAGCATGGGGGACAAAATGAAATGGGGTGGGTTGTAATATAGTTGTTTAATATAAATGGGGGACAAGATTTAATTTAAAGGGGGAATCTTGCATTATTTTAAATGAAGCATGGGGGACAAAATGAAATGGGGTGGTGTGATATGTTTATTTAATGTAATGGGGATGAGTGGGAAGATAATGGGTTGGGTAGAGAAAAAGTATTGATTTTAATTAATTGAAAGGTTTATGGGATGAGTTATATATGTGAAGTCTTGAAATCAAAAAAGGAGGACAGAGAGAACAGATAAGAGAAAAATACACAGATACGAGAGAGAGAAACAAATCTGAAAATAAGAGAGAGAAAATGGCTGAACATTTAAGAGATAAAAAATTCCGAAAAATATTTAAGCTTTCAAATAAAAAAAAACCTAAGAAAAAACATTCTGCTTTCTTTTGTTGTTTGAAATCAGAATTAATTATTGTTTATCAAAGCTGAAAGTTTTTTTTTTTTGGGATTACTACTCCACCGGTCTGTTACTGGGTTGTTACTGTTGCTGGGCTATTGTTGCTGTGTTGTACTGATTTTACTGCTGCTGCTGATTCTCATATTCATTTTCTTTTGCTTCCAATATCAGGTACACAACTGAAAAGCTGTTTATTGTAATCCGAAATATGAAGCGTGAATACATATGAAGAATGAAAATTTGAAGTTTTAATTTCGTTTTTTTTTCTTTGTTCCTTTTTTTGATTGTATTTAAGCTATTTCATGAATTACTAAATAATAACTGGAATAAGAAAATAATATCATAAGTTAGTCTGTAATAAATCAGTTCGGCAAAATAGGTTAATTCACTAGTTATGAAGGTTTCAAGATTATAGGTTGATCATGAACAAGTAGCTAAATTTAGCTAAGACACGAATTTAAATTAAACATCGTAAATTAGGCATTAAGGCATGACTTGAGCTTAAGCAAGATTAAGAGAACGTTTAAGTCTAATAAACTTTCTAATAAGCTTTAGTAATTATGGTTAAATCTAGTTTCAAATGATTGTGAATAATTAATCTCAATAATTTTTTTTAAAAAAAAATAACAATGCTGAGTTTTAATCTAGCTATATTTGTTTATTTTGAATATTAGTTGTTGAATTTTTATTTTATTTATAATTTCGAAATTAAGAGTAAAATTCCTTTTTCATCAATATTTGTATTAATCAAGCAATTAGCATGTCATGTCTTCTTAAAATAATAAAAAGCTAGTAATAAATTAGGATTTTCTTTCTTTATTTTAGAGACTAATTTTTATAGAAAAATGTAGTCGTTTTAAGATTTGTCCAAATAAATGAGATGAGCCTCGCTTAATGAAATGTATAGATTGCGGTGCCCTCAATAAATGTACATTTAATCGCTTAGAATGAGGGAGGAGCCGTTTTAGCAAATTTCACGGCCCTACCCAAAATAATGATACGCTAGACTCTTTAGGCGCGATTTAATTAATTTTACCTTCTTAAACTCGGATGCGCATTTCATGCGACCCAAATCTAAATCCTAAAACATTGAATAAAAATGTGTTCCGGATTGCGGGTGCATTTCATGTGACGTAATCCAAAGACATGTTTTAAACGATGTTCACATTTTTTTAAAATAATATTAAAATAATAATAATAATAATAATAAAGTGGTAAAAAGTTAAAATTGGCACATCGGTTCATAATTGTATTAAAATCAGTTAAATAAGCCAAATATGACAATTGAGCGACCGTGCTAGAACCACGGAACTCGGGAATGCCTAACACCTTCTCCCGGGTTAACAGAATTCCTTATCCAGATTTCTGGTTCGCGGACTGTAATATGGAGTCATTCTTTTCCTCGATTCGGGATTAAACTGGTGACTTGGGACACCTTAAATCTCCCAAGTGGCGACTCTGAAATAAATAAACAAATCCCGTTTCGACTGTCCTTTAATTGGAAAAAACTCTTGTACCCCCGCGAGTGCGGAAAAAGGAGGTGTGACACCTTCTTCCTTTATATCAACAATAAATTTCATGTTTAGGTGTGAAACTTTAAAATTAATTAAAGTATATTGGTTGTTGTAGAATCGATTATTTGACTGGTGTCAATTGGACTGGGGCCTTCGTATTGGCTCGAGAAGTTTTAAGGCGAGTTGATATAACCCTTTACCAAAGTGGTTTAACTCATAAAAGCACGCACACAAGGTGTTTGATGAATTGCATAAAAGAGTTAATATATACTTAATTGGAGTAGTAAGTACCTATTAGCTTAGAATTATTTTCTAGTTAAAGTTTAGATGATTATTTGGATATGTGTATAAATTTCAGATTTTTATGTTATTCTTATATGCCATCTTCATGTTGAAAATTCATAAAGGATCAAGAACCTTTATAAATACTTTTGAATGTTTATTTCATTCTTATGTCATGCCTTACATTTATGGATACCCGTATGAGTATATATAAAAGATTTAGACTTGCAAAGTCACAAGAAGAAGTTTTAGAAAGAAAAGATTTTTGGGAGTATCCTTTATTCTAAGAAGGGGTCATCGTCTATGCCTAGGGTCCTGACCAAAGCGTTGACTTCCTGAAACTACTTGTGCCAAAGTAGGGAGCACACGAGCCGATGGTCTCGTTGCTGAGAATTTACTTAGCCATGCTAAGGTATGAGACATGAGCGCTGAGAACCATGAAGCGAGTGGCACCTCGTGGATTGGGCCTATTCGATCAGGTTTGGATCGAACCCGAGCTGATCATACGGTGACTGAGATAGAATTAAGTCAGGATAGTTGGAACTCCCAAAGTATAAAGTGAACTATTTTTTTAAGAAACAAAAAGAAAAGAATTTCTTTTAGAAGATTCATAAACTACTTTTATGCAATTATTTAGAATTATTCTTATAAGCTTTATGTTTTACATGCATTTAGAACCTTTGCTCATAATGTGTATGTTATTAAAGTTTCGCCCCCTGTTGTTGAGACTCACTGATTACAATGGATGGTACTGACATTCTCTTTTGGGAACCTTCGTTGGTCTGCGGTACAATGTAGGAACCGGATTTGCAGGCGAGCATGATACGGGTTAGGACTTCCTTCTTTTCCAGTGCGATTGGTAAGCTCCGCTTTTGTTCGTGGAGTATTCCTTATAGTCATCTTTATTTAGTTATTTCTTTGTTACTTAGAGAATTGGCCAGGAAATCTCATGTCCGGAGCAGTGCGTCAGTTTATCAGTAGAGGCTTCATAGACATAGTCATTGGGTTAAGATTCAAATATTTTTAATAATAACTTAGCAGTATTTCATTGGTTACTATGAATAAAGTTTTGGAGTTAATTTATTTAAATTTTTAAATTAATCAAAAGTATTTGGTTAGAGTATTGCCTTGTTGCATATAAAGTTTGGAGTTATAATAGATTTGATAAGCAGAGATGGTTCGCTTGGTCATGTTTAGTGATCGAGTGTTGGTCCCAGCTTGTTCAGAAAATGGGTCGTGACAAACTTGGTATCAGAGCCTCAGGTTTTTGGAGTGCTAGGGGTCTATGAAGCCGTGTTAGTAGAGTCTTGTTTATGTGTATGAAGCGCGCCATACTTATAAACAGGAGGCTACAAGCATTTAGGAAAAGTCTTTTTTTTTCATACTTTAGATCGTGCAGTAGAGTCTACCTCTAAGGAATTATCTAATTTATTCGTTTCTCCAAAACTCGCAGAAATGGCTCGTACTCGCAACTCTAACACCGACACTCTGGATGGTGCTCAAGAAACTATCGCTACTATTGTGGCTCAAGGTAGAACTAAGAGGGCTTCGACTCAGAAAAGGAGGGGAAAATCCACAAAGGGAGTCCAAGTACCCCGGGTTGAACGAGAAGAAGGGGTGGAGCATGATGATCCAGTACCACCCCCAACAGCAGCTCCGGCTCAGGCAACTATATCTCCCGAGGTGGGTCAGATGTTTAATGCTGTCAACAGTGCTATGAAGATGTTTAAAGCCTTTATGGCCAACCAGAACGAGAGAAAAGATGAGATTCCACCTCAATCAAATAGACAGAACAATTCTGAGTCCTCAAGAGTGAATGAATTTTTGAAGTTGAGTCCTCCAGTATTCCATGGTTCTATAGTTGATGAAGATCCGATGTTGTGGCTAGAGGGTGTCAAGAAATCCCTCCGAGTGATGAAAATATTTGATGGTGAAGCTGTGGAGCTAGCTGTTTATTAGCTTAGAGATGTGGCCGGCGCTTGGTTTGAGATGTGGGAAAAGGAAAGAGATGAAGATGATAGTCCGCATACTTGGGAAGAATTTAAAGAGGCCTTCATGGCTAACTTTATCCTAGAAGAGGATAAGGAAGCTAAGGCTACAGAGTTCGAACAGGTCAAACAAGGGAATAAAAGTGTGAAAGAGTACTACATAGAATTCATAAGGTTAGCTAAGCATGATCTTTACATGGTTAAGACAGAAAAAACAAAGATTCGTAGGTTTGGTGGCGGTTTAGCTTACCATATTAAGGATACAACATCAGCTGCAGGCAGTAGGGATGAAAGCCTTCTCCTCTGTTGTGGGATTTGCCAAGCACTTAGAAAAAGATAGACAACTAAGGAGAGAAGAAAAAGAGCATAACAAGAAAGCCCGGACAACAGGCAGGTTTAATGGTACATCCAGGAGGTGGAAGGGATTCCTCTAATAAGGAGTCATTAGCACCAGCTCAGTCCAGTCATCGGGTCAGGTGGTGGGTTTTTCTTCAGACATACTTAGAGTTATGGAAATCAGTCTCGTCAGAATCAGAATTTTAGGACATCATCCTCATATAGCCAGAGTTATGCTGAGCAACATTCACACCAACAAGGTCTTTGTGGAACATGTAAGCGGCATCATTAAGGTCAGTGCAAGCTCGGGTTTCATGGTTGCTAGCATTGTGGAGACATTGGTCATATAAAGGCCAACTGCCCAAAGTTGCGACGTAATTTCAGTGGTGGATCAACTCGTCCTTCTAGTTCCTCAGCTACTGCAGTTGCACTACCTCAGGCTCGTGGTTCTCATAATCAGACCGAGCATGGAACAGGCAGAGGTGCAGACTGAGTTACTCAAAGAGGGGGACAACCCCGTTTGTTTGCTACACTTGATCGTCAGAGTGCAGAGGCATCTGAAGAAGTTATTACAGGTATACTTTTAGTTTGCTCACATAATGCTTATGCCATAATGGATCCAGGTTCAACGTTTTCATAAGTGACTCCATACTTTGACATTAACCTCGGACTAGAACCTGAACAACTTAGTGAGTCATTCCTAGTATATACTCCAGTTGGCGAGTCAGTGAAAGTCACCAGAGTCTATAGAGGTTGTATAGTTTCAGTCCAAGGCCGCAACACCAAAGCCGATCTCATAGAGTTAGAAATGGTAGATTTTGATGTGATCATGGGTATGAATTGGTTGTCTTCCTGCTATGCCATGTTAGATTGTCATGCCAAGATAGTCATGTTCCAATTTCCAAATGAAGAAGTCTTAGAGTGAAAGGGTAGTTCAACATCACTTGTAGGTAAGTTTATTTCTTACCTTAAGGCACAACGAATGATCGGTAAGGGGTGTCTCACCTATTTTGGCTCACATTATTAATCCAGAATCAGAACCACTAGCTCTTCAGTCAGTGCCAATTGTTAGAGAATATCTAGAAGTTTTTCTAGATGACCTTCCCGGACTTCCTTCCGAAAGAATCATAGACTTCGGCACTGATCTTATGCCAGGCACGCAACCCATATCTATACCTCCTTATAGGATGGCTCCAGCAGAACTTAATGAGTTGAGAGAACAGTTGAAAGACCTTCTTGACAAGGGCTTCATCAGACCGAGTGTTTCATTGTGGGGTGCCCCGGTCCTATTTGTCAAGAAGAAAGATGGGCCTCTCAGAATGTGAGTCGACTATCGGCAGTTGAATAAAGTTACCATTAAGAACAAGTACCCACTGCCAAGAATTGATGATTTATTTGATCAACTTCAGGGTGCAAAGTACTTTTCAAAAATAGACTTGAGTTTAGGGTACCATCGATTGAGAATCAGAAAAGAGGATATATCTAAAATAGCCTTTAGAACTCGCTACGGGCACTATGAATTTCTAGTGATGTCCTTCGGGTTGAAAAATGCTCCAGCTGCATTCATGGACCTCATGAATAGAGTTTTCAAGCCATTCCCGGATACCTTTATTATTGTGTTTATAGACGATATTTTGGTGTACTCTAAAAGCAAGTAAGATCATGCAGAACAACTCAAAATAGCCTTGCATACCTTGCAGGAGAATGAGCTTTATGCCATGTTTTCAAAATGTAAGTTCTGGTTGCAGTCAGTGGCATTCTTAGGCCACGTGGTATCTAGTGAAGGAATAAAAGTAGACCCTTAGAAGATGGAAGCAGTCAAGAACTGGCCTAGGCCGACAATGCCAATCGAAATTAAGAGTTTCTTGGGGTTAGCTGGCTACTATAGAAGGTTTGTGGAGGGGTTTTCCTCACTTGCAGCTCCATTAAGTAAGTTGACTCAGAAAACAGTAAGTTCCAATGGTCAGACGCTTATGAGTGGAGTTTTCAAGAGTTAAAGAAGAGGTTGACCACTGCACCTGTGTTAACCTTGCCGACAGGTTTGGGTGGGTTCACAGTGCATTGTGATGCCTCCAGAGTGGGCCTTGGTTGTGTTCTTATGCAAAATGGAAAAGTTATTGCTTATGCTTCCACGCAATTAAAGAATTATGAAAAGAACTACCCCACACACGACTTGGAGCTTGCAGTAGTGGTGTTTGCATTAAAAATATGGCGACACTACCTTTGTGGCGAGCATTCTGAAGTGCTTACAGATCACAAAAGCCTCCAGTACATTTTCAAGCAAAAAGAAATAAATTTGAGACAAAGAAGGTGGCTCGAGCTATTGAAAGATTATGACATCAATATCCTTTATCACCCGGGCAAAGCTAATGTGGTAGCAGATGCACTTAGTAGGAAGTCAATGAGTGTCTTGGCCCATCTTGCAGTAGATGATCTTTGGGTCGAGAAATTCAAAAACTAGCAAATGATGGAATTAGATTGGATGAGACCGAAGAAGGAGATATAACTGCTCATGCCTTAGCTCAATCCTTCCTTGTTGCACATGTTAAGGCTAAGCAAGACGAAGATCCATACTTAGTGAAATTAAAAGGAGTCAGAAGCAAAGAAATCACTGCTTTCACTCTAGGAAGTGACGGAGTTTTGAAGTTGAATGACCAGTTATGTGTGCCTGATGTAGATGGTCTTAGGAAGGACATAATGGAGGAAGCTCACAGTTCGAGGTACTCTATCCACCCAGGTGCTACCAAAATGTATCTAGATTTGAAAGAGTTGTATTGGTGGAAAGGCATGAAGAAACAAGTAGCAGATCATGTGGCTAAATGTTTAAATTGCCAGCAAGTCAAAGTCGAGCATCAGAGGCCTGGTGGCCTAGCTCAAGATATAGAGATACCATAGTGGAAGTGGGAGATAGTTAATATGGATTTTGTAATAGGTCTACCTCGCACATACCGTAAACATGATTCAATTTGGGTTATTATAGACCGATTGACAAAGTCCGCACCAGTAAAGACAACAGATTCCGCAGAGCAGTATGTGCAGTTGTACATCAAAGAAATAGTCCGACTGCATGGTACTCCAGTTTCAATCATATCTGACAGAGGCCCTTAGTTCACAACGCATTTTTGGCAGGCATTTCAGAAAAGATTAGGTACCAAGGTCAATTTAAGCACCGCTTTTCACCCACAGACCGATGGCCAGGCAGAAAGGACCATTCTGACTCTCGAAGATATGCTGCGTGCGTGTGTTATAGATTTTAGAGGTAATTGGGATAATCACTTGCCACTTATAGAATTTGCTTACAATAATAGCTATCAGGCCAACATTGGTATGGCTCCTTATGAAGCGTTGTATAGGCGGAGATGTAGGTTTCCGGTGGGTTGGTTTGAACCAGCAGAGGTGCCGTTGATTGGTCTAGAGTTTATTTGTGAGGCATTGGAGAAAGTTCAGCTAATTAGAGAAAGACTTAAAGCAGCTCAGAGTCGTCAAAAGTCTTATTCTGACAAGAGGCATCGTGAGTTAGAGTTCATGGTTGGTGATAAGGTATTTTTGAAAGTTTCACCAATGAAAGGAGTTATGAGGTTTGGTAAGAAAGGGAAACTTAGCCCTAGATTTATCGGAACTTATGAAATTCTAGAAAAGAAAGGAAATGTGGCTTATAAGCTAGCTCTGCCCGTTGAGTTGTCCTCTGTTCATTCTGTCTTTTATGTGTCTTTGCTTAGAAAGTACATTCATGATGAGTCGCATATAATACCTGCTAATACCATAGAAATTAAAGAAGGTTTGACTTATGAAGAGGTACCTATAGAAATTCTCGATAGACAAGTAAGAAAGTTGAGAACAAAAGATATAACATCGGTAAAAATTTTGTGGAATAATCATGATTCAAAAAGAAGCTACGTGGGAGGTCTAAGAGGATATGAGGAAGAAGTATCCTTATTTATTTGAGTAACAAGGTATGTGAACCTAGGTTTGGTTTGACATTTATATTTTATTTATTAAATACAAGTTAGCAAGTGTTTATGTCCTTCCTAGATTATATTTAGTTGTTGTAGTGATTTAGTTTATGCCAGAGTATATTTAATTCATTAAAGTGATTTACTTTGTGTTGTGCTTTAGATTCTTGTTAGTTATTGTGGTACCTCTTTGCCGGAGTGTGAGTAATTAATTTATGAGTTGTGTATGGTGCCTATGAATGGCATGTTATGATATATTTGGTTGTTGTTAGTGTAGTTGTGGTATTTATGACAAAGATATTCTTTTGGATAGTCCAATTTACAAGAAAAACTCTGCCGAAATTTTTGAAAATTTAGGGAGTTAGAGTTAGCCAAAATTTTGAGTCCCTTGGAAGAATGAGTAGTGCTAAGAAAACTTAAGAGGTACAAATACCTAAGAGATTATTGTTAGCTTAAGAATAAGGTCCTCGCAACATTCGAGGATGAATGTTTTTAAGGAGGGAAAATTGTAACACTCCTTAAATTTATAAAAGTTTCGAGACACGCTAACTATAGAACTAAATTATTACTATTTTTATTATTTTTATCTTGCCTATAGTGAAATATATATATAAAATTGGATATACAATTAGGAAAATATTAATAATTTTAATATTGTTAATTATTAAAAATGGGTATTATTAAATACTAGTTAAGTAAAAAAACAAATAAAAAGGAAAAACAAATAAAATAACAAAACAAAACAAAGGGCTTTAAGCCTTGCATTTAGTAGTACGTAGTTCATTTTAGAAGGAGGCAAAAGGCAAAAGCCCTATTCAGAAAAGCAACAAAGAGGTAGAAGCCCTATTTGAATAAACAAAACAAAAGCGGAAAGGAAAAAAAACAAAGCAAACACAAGCCTACGAAGCAAAGGCAGCCCTGCTTACTCACGGAGGCCACAAAAAGATTCTAGGGTTCTTTACAATCACTAATTTTAAAATTCAGGTATATGAAATTTCCTATTGTCAATTATCCTACAATAGTAATAGGTAAGAATTGAATAGTTAATTCCCTTCTTCCTTTATATCAACAATAAATTTCATATTTAGGTGTAAAACTTTAAAATTAATTAAAATGCACTAATTGTTGTAGAATCGATTATTTGACTGGTGTCAATTGGACTGGGGCCTACATATTTGCTCGAGAAATTTTAAGGTGAGTTGATATAACCCTTTACTAAAGTGGTTTAACTCACAAAATCACACACACAAGGTGTTTGATGAATTGCATAAAAGAGTTAATATATACTTAACTGGAGTAGTTGTGAACACCTAATTTTTGACAACATTTAATTTTTTATCACTTCTTTTATGTAAATATTTTAGGAGGTTTTAACCTACTATTATTTTAGCTTTATTACACTTTTTATTATAGGATAAAAATACCAAAAAATATTAAAAGCTGAATTATCACTATTAATTTTTTTTATCATTTTTTGTTTTTTTATAAAAAAAATCCAAAAATATTTATTTATTTATTTATTTTAAACAAAAATAATAATTTCGGGAATGATTTAAAAAATAAGAAAAAGGGAAGTATTGATTAAAAAAAAATATAAAAGTAAAAATAGGTGCAATTCTCTTTTAAAAAAAATAAAAGAATGTAGAAAATTTAAAAAAATAAAACGTTTTGTGGAAATTTTTAAAAAATTTAAAAGTAAAAGAAAGTTGGAATTAAAAAATAAATATAAAGGTATCTGAAAATTTAAAAAATTTAAAGTAATTGAAAGTAACATTTTTAAAAGAAAAAGAAAAGATAGTGGTTTGTTTTTTAAAGAAAAGTTAAATAAAGTGAGATTCTCTTTTAAAAAAATAAAAAGTGAGATTTTAAATAAGATAAAAGTAATTAAAGTTGGATTTTAAAAATAAAAGTAAATAAAGGTGGGATTTCTTTTTCTAAAAAAATAAAAGCAATTTGTAAGTGGGATTTCTTTTAATTAAAAAATAATAAAATAATAAAAAACAAATCTGAAAATTTCGAAAATTTTGCTATAAATAGAAGAGAAAATTTAGGAAGAAGGGGGTTAAAAAAAAAAAGAGAAACTAGATAGAGAGAAGAAAAAAAAAGGGGCGGGGAGAGAGATATATACTCGATATACACTCTGGATACACTGGATATACAAGGACAGAATTCATTTTGTAGAGAGTAAAAAAGATAGAACCAAATTTTCTGAAATATTGAGAGGGAAAGAACACCATAGAGAGTTCAAAGCTAGAAAGAAAAAACAAAGAGAGATTTCCGGACTATTTTTCTTCTCCATTTTTACTAGTTTTCTCCGTGTTGCTGGGATTTCTGGATTGAGGTGTTGAAGCTACTGTGTTGGGCTTTCTGCTGCTGTATATTGCTATGTTACATACTACTTTGCTGACCTTCTTCTTCTTGTATTGACAATACCAGGTACACAACTGTAACTTTGGCATATTGTAAGCTGAAATGTAAAACCATGAATACATATGAAGAATGAAACTTTGAAGTTTTAATTTAGCTTTTTCTTTGTTTCTTTTACTAATTGTATTTAGGCTATTTCATGTATTATTATTCTGTAAATTTCTGTCGCTTTGCATAACTAGGCATCTTGTAGTGATGTATTAAATAATACTTTGCTTTAGCTTGATTATTAGGTAGTATATATTTAAGCATGCTCATTACTGTCAAACTGTTTAATAATTGGAATAAGAGGAAAATAACATAAGTTGGTGTCTTTAGTGAATCGGCTTGGCAAAACTGATTAGTTCACTAGCTATGAAGGTTTTAATATTGTCAACATTAGGTTAATCGTGAACATGTAGCTAAATTTAGTTAAAGCATGTAATTAATTAGGATTTTTTCTCTTTTATTTTAGAGACGAATTTAATAGAAATATAGTCACTTTAGGATATCCTTAAAACAAATGAGGCGTGCTTCGCCAAAATAAATACAAAATTGCGGGGCCCTCAATAATTATTTGTTTTAAAATACTTAGACCTAGGGACGGGCCGTTTAGTCAATTTCACGGCCCTACCCAAAATAATGATACGCTAGTCGCTTTAGGCGCGTCTTTAATAATGTTATACTCTTAAATTCGGGTGCACATTTATGTGACCCAAATCCAAATCTCAACGGAGTTGAAATGTGTCAATAACTACGGGTACATTGATGTGACGTAGTTCGAGATACGTTTTTCACAATGTTGTAATTCTCTGTTAAAATAATAATAATAATAATAATAATAAAAGCGGTAAAGAGTTTAAAGTTTGCACATAAGTTCATAATTGTATAAAATCAGATAATCAAGCCGAATATGACAGTTGAGCGATCGTGCTAGAACCACGGAACTCGGGAATGCCTAACACCTTCTCCCGGGTTAACAGAATTCCTTATCCGGATTTCTGGTGCGCAGACTATTAAACAGAGTCATTCTTTTCCTCGATTCGGGATTCAACCGGTGACTTGGGACACCATAAATCTCCCAAGTGGCGACTCTGAAATAAATAAATAAATCCCGTTTCGATTGTCCTTTAATTGGAAAAAACTCCCTTCCGCGCCCCTTTGAGGCGGCGCGGGCGAAAAAGAAGGTGTGACAGTAGTAAGTACCTATTAGCTTAGAATTATTTTCTAGCTAAAGTTTAGATGATTATTTGGATATATGTGCATAAATTTCAGATTTTTATGTTATTCTTATATGCCATCTTCATGTTGAAAATTCATGAAGGATCAAGAACCTTTATAAATACTTTTGAATGTTTATTTCATTCTTATACCATGCCTTACATTTAAGGATACCAGTATGAGTATGTATAAAAGATTTAGACTTGCAAAGTTACAAGAAGAAGTTTTAGAAAGAAAAGATTTTTGGGAGTATCCTTTATTCTGAGAAGGGGTCATCGTCCAGGCCTAGGGTCCTGACCAAGGCATTGACTTCCTAAAACTACTTATGCCAAAGTAGGGAGCACACAAGCCGAGGGTCTCGTTGATGAGAATTTACTTAGCCATGCTAAGGTATGAGACATGAGCGTTGAGAACTATGAAGCGAGTGGCACCTCGTGGATTGGGCCTATTCAATCAGGTTGGGATCGAACCCGTGCCGATCACACGGTGACTGATATAGAATTAAGTTAGGATAGTTGGAACTCCCAAAGTATAAAGTGAAGTATTTTTTTTAAGAAAGAAAAAGAAAAGAATTTCTTTAGACTATTCATAAACTGCTATTATGCAATTATTTAGAATTATTCTTATAAGCTTTATGTTTTACATGCATTTAGAACCTTTGCTCATAATGTATATGTTATTAAAGTTTCGCCCCTGTTGTTAAGACTCACTGAGTACAATGGATGGTATTGATGTTCTCTTTTGGGAACCTACGTTGGTCTGCGGTACAACGTAGGAACCGGATTTGCAGGCGAGCAGGCTACGAGTTAGGACTTCCTTCTCTTCCAGTGGGATTTGTGAGCTCCGCTTTCGTTTGTGGAGTATTCCTTAGAGTCATCTTTATTTAGTTATTTCTTTGTTACTTAGAGAGCTGGCCAGGAAATCTCATGTCCTGAGCAGTGCGTCAGTTTATCAGTAGAGACTTCATAGACATAGTCGTTGGGTTAAGATTCAGATATTTTTGATAATAACTTCGTAGTATTTCATTGGTTACTATGAATAAAGTTTTAGAGTTAATTTATTTAAATATTTAAATTAATCAAAAGTATTTGATTAGAGTATTGCCTTGTTGCATATAAAGTTTGGAGTTATAATAGATTTGATAAGCAGAAATGGTTCGCTCGGTCATGTTTAGTGATCGAGTACCGGTCCCGACTTGTTCAGTAAATGGGTCATGAGATCAAAGATAATGGACGCATCATTCAGGTCATCGGCATCCTCAATCCCAGCGTAGCAACCCTGAAAAAGATCGTCCTCGATGACCTTGTTCGGATCGGGCATGCGCAAAGCATTGGCTTCTTCGATTGCCCCATCGGAAAAGGTTGGCAATGAAACAGAGTTACTTGTTGTCGTGGCCTCGAGCTATTCACTCGGGGTATTCTCATTACCATTGGGGGTCTCAGCATTTACATCCTCTGGTATAGTTGTTGAAGACGGAGTGACAATCTCAACCTCCGGCGGACACAAGAGCTCTGCCCGCTTCTTCCTTTGGGGTCTCCTCATCACGGGATGAGATTTCCAGTTCGGAAGGCTCGGCGGCCTCGACTGGCTTCCTATTCCGAGTCATGAGTGCCGACTCTTCATCATCATTTTCTTCATCTCCCGGGAATCACGGGCTGAATCTGCCCCTGTTTGAGCAATTCTTTTCCGCAGCCTTCGAGCAGGGGTTTTCTTGTCTTGAGGGTCTTCGGTCTTCGAAACCATTTTCCTTTTGTTGTCCTTCTCGGACTTCGGATTTGAAGGCTTGGTCCTTTTCCCGGCCGGAGCCGGCCTAATTTCGGATGCATCGCCGAGGCCTGCACAGGTAAGCATGAATAAAATGCTGCCAATATATGAAGAGCGTTTGAAACTGTTGAAAGACACTTACCGTGGTTCTTGGCCTCCCACTGGTCCTTCGATAACTCACACCACTTGCTCTCATCGTAGGAAGAAGTGACAGCTAACTTTCGGACCCAACCCTCGAGGTCGGGCACTGCTGAGGGCATCCAAGCATTGGCTGCCAAAAGAAGGATAAAAGCGTTATGAAAAATGGAAGCAGAATATGAATAGATACTAGGAATACTAACTCCACTTACGGTTAAAGTTCCACCTCTCCGGGAATGGCATCTTATCCCTGCGGATGATGTCCGAAGTTCTTACTCTAACGAACCGGCTCATTCAACCCCGATCTTTGGGTTCGTCGATACTGGCAAAGAAGGTTTCGTTGTTCGGCGCTGCAACTTGATAAGCCCTCGAAATAACTGGGGCCGATAAAATCGAACTTGGTGGCTGAGAGTGAATTCCAAACCCTTGGTCTTTTTAGAAAAATACCGCAACATGATCACAATACACCAAAAGGAAGGGTGAATCTGACCAAGGGTGACTTCGTACGTTTTGCAGAAGTCGGTCATCACCGGATCGAGGGGACCCATGTGTGAAGGGGTAAGTGTAAACACTCAAAAATCCCTCTATGTGGGTAATTATGCTTTCATCGGGGCTCAGGATCTGAACCTCAACCTCATCTCCCCAGCAACAGTCCCTCTTTACATCCTTGATAAGCTTCTTCGTTATCAAGCTAATATATTGAGATGCGTTCTCGCATCGGCCTTGGACGTTGGGAGGATTCTCGATACTGAAGTCTTTCTTAATAATGCAATTACCGGGGGTGATTTCCTTAAGTGTTGGCGGCACCACCGGTTTGGCTGGCCGGGAGGTAGAAGAAGACGATGCTTTATCCTTTTTGGGGACCATTTTGGAAGTCTTGGCCATGGTTGTAAGCTAAATAAAACAGGTTGCACAGGGATGTGGCATTTCACGCAAGAGTTTGGCATTTTCCGGCGCTTAAAGAGGCGGAGGAAATGGGTGATTGGAGAAAGAGATGAAGATGGAAAAGAGGTGAAGAAAGAGTAAAAGTTCTTTACTTGGAGGAATCACCTCATATTTATAGAAGGACAACAACAGTTCGGCGGCACTAGTGGCCGACCAATACTAGCATGCATTCAATGTTTTTGGAAAAATGGACCGAAGGGATGTTTCGGTCACTTCAAACGCTTTCATCACGGGGATGACAACATCACTAACGACTTCGAGAATCCAAATCGTTTTATATCATTTTATTCTAAGAAATGCGGGGACTATCTGTATACGGTCAAAATTAAGGAGCCCGATTTCAAAGTATTAAATTGGGATATGAGTCTGAGTCCGGGCGATTCAAAGTAGTGGTCGGACCCGGCTGAAGGACATACACCTCGAGGGAGCAAATTGAAGGCTTGGCACGACCTACATCGAGGACAGTACAATTTTGATGACACTCAAGAAAGAGCGAAAATTTCTCAAGGACACGTGGATCAGGGCATAAATTAAAGAATAAGATTTGTACGGAATAGTACAA
This sequence comes from Nicotiana tabacum, assembly GCF_000715075.1. NCBI lineage: Eukaryota > Viridiplantae > Streptophyta > Magnoliopsida > Solanales > Solanaceae > Nicotiana > Nicotiana tabacum. The sequence goes on from NC_134085.1 coordinate 17,216,671, forward strand.
GTCCGTACTAGGTTGTTATACAGCTATACCAATAGAATTCTTTACCATAATTGAAAATATTCCATATTATGATTTTCCCCTCCTATATAAAGGGGACCCCAATCATTTGTAAAGAACACATTATTCACTACAATGGAATATTCTACTCTGCTTTTACTCGTTTACTGTGCTCCACAATTATTCTTCAGCTTTATTGTTTTTACTTCATAATTCACACTTGATTGTTCTTAGCTCACCTCGAGGCCCCTGAGATATTCGAGCTCGATGACCCTATTGCTCTAACAATACTGGTTTGGTTCATCAATTATTCTTACTTAAGCTTAGTATTACTTGTATATTCACTAGTATTGGAATAAATCACATATCTTTAAAATCACAAATCACACTTAATTGTCACTCACAGTTTTCGAGATAATAGTGATTATTTCTTTACTGATTCTCGTTACACAAGTTATCTTTACACTTTTTCTTGTCAAGATTATTTGTTGATATTGAGCCTCGACAATTCTATTTGTATCTTTAATTTTCACCACCACAAATTATTTGAAAAAATCTTCAAGTGATGAATTCAATGAATTGCATCTCAGTATATATTACCTTATATATTAGTGTATATCTGTTATCTCTTGTATATCATGCATATTGATATACATATCCATGTATATTAATGAAATCTAGTGTGATATACAAGCTTATATATATATATATTTGTGATTTTTTTTGGAAGAACCTGGATTTTGGAAGGGAACAACATAAAATTTGGAGTTTTTTTCTTTTTTCTTTTTGGAGAAATGGATAATATTATTAATAATAGACTACGATGGCATTACATCACTATTACTAATAGTAGGAATAACACTTAGGTTTCCAAATATTGCTAGTTTGTTACATATAGAGCTTGATAATATTCTAGTAGTAGATGTTGCATTCTTGTCTTCCTGGATCACCCTCTTGACCGAGTCTGGTGGGGAGTTCAAAATATTTGTAATAGAGGTAGGTTGTTGTTTGGAGCCCAATTTACTCAAAATGTGTGCCACCTTGTTTCCTTCACGGAAGCTATGCTGGACTACTGGATTCCCCAATTTCTTCAACAAGCACCTGCATTCAATGATAGTATTAGTATAGGCAGGGAAGCAATTGTGCTCAAGTAGTTGGATTATATCCGTAGAATCAGTTTCAATCTCTAGGGGGCTAGCTCTTTGTCATTTGCCAGCTTTAGCCCTGCATGAAGTCCTAGTAACTCTGCATGCGTAGGGTTGTAAGCTTTGATTCCTTTAGTAAAGCCTACTATCATGTTCCCTTGAGTATTTCTTATAATGCCCCAATACCTTCAGGCTTATGGTTACCCAAGAAGGAAGCATCTATGTTTAGTTTATATGTTTGGGGTGGTGGTGGGTATCATTTGATGTGGATAGTATTTTTATGCGTGGGGCTTGCGTATTTACAAGCTAGTAGTTTAAATTTAATGGTCCGTATGTTAACCATTTGGTAATTAAGAGGTTTAGAAAGTTTGTGGAAGCAATTATTATTTCTATTTAACCAAATGTACCAAATTGCAAATGGGAATATGTCCATCCAAGTTATGCAGTTGTGGGTAATAGGTATTGGGAGGTTTTTAATTGATAACAACCAGTGGTTGTTATTAGGGAGAGCATTAGTGTCGATTCCCCTAGTGTTCCATAATGTGTGTGCAACTGTGCAATGGAGAAATATATGGGTGATGGTTTCTTCTGCTTCTCTACAAACCGGGCAAATATTGTCGTTAGTGACTCCAATTTGATGAAGATTATATTATATTATATTATATTATATTATATTATATTATATTATATTATATTATATTATATTATATTATATTATATTATATTATATTATATTATATTATATTATATTATATTATATTATATTATATTATATTATCGATTTTAAAAGATATTGGATGAATTTTTCTTATGCAAATAACCTAAGCTCACTAGGTTAAATGACATATAATTTAAATAGTGGCATAAGAAAAAGCTGTTTGTGCAAATGTTTGAACTACAAGCTTAGAAGATTTTTCATCATACCGCACCTAGAACTATTATTAGCACTTGACTTTCTGAAAACCTAATGAATATTGCCATGACTAGAAGAGTAGATGCAAGTAAGCAATACACTGCTAGATTTGTATATATCACAGGAAGGCATTACGCCAAATAGCTCAATTGGGCCTGGAAAATGGGCCAAATTTGGCCTACTTAATACACCAGCTTTCGTCCATAGTTTGGGTTCATGACTGGCTATGACGCCCATGGAAGAGTGCGGGTCAAAGAGAAAGATTGGAAAGCTTCTAGACTGGTTAAGTTCTCTAAAAAAATGAAGTACATGATATCTTAGGCAAATCCCACATCAAAAAGGGAGAGAAAAGTGAAGGATTCATAAGATAAAACACAAGTTTATATGATTATGACATGTAGACTTTTGGGCTCGACAATGGTGTAGCCTAAGCAAAAATCAGGGAGAGATTCAAAAATAGCTAGATTTACAAATGGTCATTCAAAAATAGCCACAGTTTCAAAAGCAATCGAAATTTAGCCACTTTTCATGTAAAGATAAATCTGAACGAAAACACTGTTCAAAATCCGGAAAAATACTTAAGCATAATATATATAATATACTGGTCCAACATAATATACTGGATTTTGGAGCACCGGTGCTCCAGTCTCCAGTATATTATACTAGAGCCAACAAAGTATATCGATCCAGCATAATATGCTGGAAGTTCATACACTGGTGCACCGAACTCCAATATATTATGCTGGACCGATCTATATTGCAACAAACTAGAGGCTATTTTTCAATGAATTAGCAAATGCTGGCTATTTTTGAATCACCAGTCCGAAAATTGGCTAGATCGTGCTATTTAACCAAAAATCAATAAGATTGGGCCAAAACGTAAAACAAGTATTATGAGTTTGGGCTGTGGAAATTACCGTATCATTGGGGAGAAAAATACTTTTCTTTTTATAAGAAAAACACAAGTTGCCATGACACACACTTTTAGGAACGATGATGGCATAAGCTAAGGGATAAATTTATGAGAAAACTACCCTTTATAGCCCTTCAAAATTTTATTAGCCCATATTTTTCCACATGGACCCGAAATAGCCCTTAGGCCCAATGTATTGACAAGTTATAACCACTATTTTCAATACACTTTCACTCTCTTTCAACCGCCTGCTTTTCCTCTCTCTCTCTCTCTTCTCATCTTCTCCGATCTTCAATCTTACAACTTTTCCTTTCTTCTTATCTTTCCCTTCTTCACTCCCTCCTTTTTTTTCTTTTTTCTTTTCTTCTCCTACAGTGACATCAACACACGTTTTTTTAATTTTCTCTTTTTCCTTTGCGATCTCCTCCTCTTTTACTTAGATACAGAAATATCTATCTTCTTTGAGTAATTTCTGGCAAAAGTCTGGCGGAGGTTGTCGCTTTCTTCGCTTTCTGTCCACTTTCAGATCTAGTATTGTGTGATATTTTTTCGGATGACTTTTGCAAGAAGATGAAAAATGGAGAAAATAAAATAGATGCTGCCAGAGAAAAGCTTTTTCTGGCCAAGTTTGGTGTCCTCTATTATCGTTAATGCTCCTTTATTTATATGTTGTGTAATCAGTGTATAATAATTGTATAATATAGTGTATAATCGTTGTGTATACATTATACACTAATGATACTTTTATTATACACGTATTATACAAAACTGGACGTGAAAGATTACGGTGATTATGGTGAGTGTTGAAAATATTGTATATAATATATATATATATATATATATAAAATATTGTATATAATATGTATATATAATGTGTCAACATGTATATGGAAGGTGTATCTACACTGATATAATGCATATACACTTTTTATACAAATTCAATGTTCATATAATTTTGTACATATTTTGTATATAAAGTATATAATAGTGTATATATATTGTGTTCGACGATGTATAAAAAGTATATATACACTTTATACTAGTGTAATGTGTATAGTACGTGTAAAACCTATACATCACCTTCTTCCTCTTCTTATATCATGAGTATTTTTTCTTATGCAATGTCATATTTTTCTAGATTGGATCACTAAAAATTTAATTTTTTTGTAAAAGATAAAAAGGGGATTTTGGAGGTTATGGAGAAGACGGATGGGTTTAATGAAATTTTTGGGCTGAAAGGGTGGATTTGACGTGGATTTCACTATTTGAAGGATTTTTGGGGTGATTTGGCAAGATTTTAAATATTTTGACTACTAATATTAAGTGTAAAATAAGGTTGCATTGAGGAGCCAGAGTCTCTACTGGTTTCCTGAGTTTCACTTGCTAGCCCTTATAATTGGTTTGGGGCTATGAATTGTATGCCTTATTTTATGGCTACCGATTGTCATTAATTTTCACCGAAGGCCTATAAATGATTTTTGCTCTAAATTTATAAGGTCTGTTGGGCCAAAGTAGACAAATTCCAGATTTTTCGCAGCCACCAGATATCCCTTTTTATATGTGCTATTTAAATCTTATCAGCTTTTTAAAGATATTTAAATTTTAGCCTAAAGAGGAAAACACAGTCACAGATGCACTGGCTAAGCATGCTACCACTTTATCTTAAGATAAATATTTCTCTGTGAACCTGATTACTCAATGGAAGCAATTGGTTCATTGAGGATGGACAAAATGCAACTTCCATCATTCGGAATTAAAGCCAAGAAATACTCATAATGAACTTCGACCCAACCTAATCACTAGGATACTGCATTTCAGAAATGGAGAAGAGAGGGGCACTAATTCTATGTATTGTTGTCTCTCCCTAGAAGTTCAAGCACTAAGAGGACCTCAAGCATAGATTGGCCTTAAGAATTCTGCACAACTCAAAAATCTTAATCATTGTATGGTCTGTTATGTATTTTCTTCGTAAAAGTCTATGACCATTGAACAACAGTTTTTTCTGGTATTTTTTGGAGGTTTGGATGCCCATTATTGTAACGACCCGATCAGGGGCGGATTTAGGGGTGGAAGGGGGCGAACCCCCTTCGCCGAAAAATTACACTGTATATATAAGGCAAAATCTATTTTTTACCTCTATATATTAAGTTTTGAACCCCTTAACACAACCCAAAAGTGTAGTTTAGTGGTCAAGTGGGTTCAAAACCTTTATAAGGTCATAGGTTCAATTCCCACTAGCTACAATTTTTTTTTTGAACCCCCTTCGTAGATATCCTGCCTCTGCCACTGGACCCGATAGGTCGTTTTGAGTATTAGTTTCTCTTTTTGCATTTTGAGACCTCTCATAGCTCTATTTTATGATTTATGACTTACGTGAATAGTCCGTGTCGACTTCCGGAACGTTTATATGTGAAATTTTAAAGATAATGTGATTTTTGACTTTAAAAATGACTAGAGTTGACTACAATCAATATTTTTGATAAACGTCCTCGTATCGGTATTTTGACGGTTCTGGTAGGTTCGTCTGATGTTTTTACTGGTACACATGCTTGGTTGGGTCCCAGTGGCCCGAGGCCATTCTGGCGGGTTATGTGAAAAGTTGAAAAATGGAGTTTAACTTTGATATTTTTTGAGTTTTAATGATCGATTCTTGAATTTTGATATTATTTTAATGATTTGAGCTTGCGAACGAGTTTGCATGATGTTATTACACTTGAGTAAATGTTCGGATTAGAGCCCGAGGGGCTTAGATGAGCTTCGAATGCATTATGGATGGTTTTGGCATGATTGAGAATTCGCTGGTGTTGTTAATAAGCAGGTCATCGCAAATGCGAGCTTCACTTTTTCAAAGTTAGGCTCGCATTTGCGCTGTTGGCCAGTGGCCGGGAACATCGCTTTTGTAAAAACAGAGTCGCTTTTGCAAACAAAGGGTTCATCGCATTTGTGACTTTTTGTGTCGCATTTGCGATTTTTTGTGCCTCATTTGCGATACTGGCAATTGGAAGGAAGCTTCGCAAATGCGAAGCTTGGTTTGATTTTGCAAGGGATTGGTCCTTCGCAAATGCGAAGGGTTTGTCACATTTGCGATAACAGTGAAGATCAGGCACCTATCGCATTTGCGAATATCGCAATTGAAAATAAGAGTTCACAATTGTGATATCTTCAGCTAGGTAAAAGTTGAGGATTTTGGGACTTAGCTCATTTTACACCACTATTTAAAACCTAGACTCCATAGAGGTGATTTTTGGCGAGAAATTTCTTCCCAACTTCATATTTAGTAACTTTAACCTATTTTCATTCAATTTTAATTACTTTTTCATGAATTTCATCATCAAATCTAAGATTCTTAGAGTAGAAATTGGGGGTTTTGGGTAGATTTTAGGTATATTATAAAATTCATATTTAGACCTCAAATTAAGGTTGGATTTCGAAATAAATCATATATTCGGGATTCGAGGTGAATGTGTAATCGTGATTTGGTCATAGTTTCGGATTTCAACCACATGAGTCCAGGGTTGACTTTTTGTTGACTTTTTAAAATTATGTTAAAGATTGAACATTTATCGTATAGGAGTAGTTTCTAAAACGTGTTTTCACTTGTTACAACAATATTTGACTATGTTCGGTTGGTTTGAAGGCTTTTTCTAAATAGAAAGCGGTGTTGGATTGCTGATTGTATTCCGAAAAGAGGTAAGTATCTTGGTTAACCTTGATTTGAGGGAAATATGGCATTATCGAGTCTATTTGGTATGTGATCTATGTGTTGGGGGCGACATATATACAAGATGGTGGGTGTATATGCGTTGGCCATGAGATAAGTATGCGGGTAGAATTAGCCTATTTATGCCATGTTACTTATGTATTATGTCTTCCATGCATATATAGGTAGTATAATTCTTTGATTTTTCATATTCATGTTATTTTCATATTGAGATTATTGATATATTGGACGTTGAGATCGCTGAACTGTTGATTGGTTGTTGGTGCTAAATTGTTGGTAAATTCTCATATCATGAGTTGTGTTCAAATACTATTATTGATTTTGATTATGCTTCCTATCTTGTTATTGTGTTGTATGTGATTCTTAGTGATAAAGAGTAAAATGCACGAAGGGTGTTGCCGTACTTGTAAGGAAGAGTGATTATGCACGAAGAGTGTTTTTGTGATTTATTCATATATTGATATCATTGCAAGAAGGGTATTGCCGTGCTTGAGTGAAAGTGAGGATATGCACGAAGGGTGGTTCTGCACTTGCTATTATATTATGATATCAGGATGGGACTAAAAGTACGAAGGGTGATGCCGTGCCGTATTGTTGATTTCATTTCTCCTTACCTTGGTATTCGAAATGTGGACTTGACTTTATTGCTTTGTTATTTTTTTTAAAAGGTTGTTGAGGGTTGTCGTAAAACTATGAGTTGTGGCTTACTCAGTGACACTTTACTTTATTTTATTGTTTTATGCCCCCATTACTTATGCACTTGTTATCCCTTTCACTTGTTTCTATCCCGTTATTATACTTGATACTTTACCTGTTATTTCGTTACTTCTTGATATACAACTGCACATGTTTATTCTAGGTGTCTTGCTTATCCTCATGACTACCTTATCAAGGTTAGGATCGACACTTACTAAATACACTGAGTCAGTTGTACTCATACTACACTTATACACTTTTTGTGCAGATCCGGATATCGATACCAACGGAGTTCCAAGCAGTACATAGCGGATACGAGTTAGTGATTTGAGGTAGAGCTGTATTCCATTCACACGCTTAGAGTCATCTTCATATTTCTACTGTACCATTTTCACTTTCCGGAGAGTGTTATACTTCTTTCAAAATAATATATTTAGAAGACTCTAGTAGCTCATGTACTTGTTACTCCACATCTTGAGAGGGTTGAACGTTAGTGTTGATTTAGACTTATCTTGAATACTTCTGAGTTGTTTTTACATTTTCTTATTATCATGATGTTAGTTGTTAATTGCAATTCTTTTGTATCTTTCTGTTGTGTGTTGGGTTGTCTAGTAGGCGTGTTAGGCGCTATCACGACCCGATTGGTTGGGATTTTGGCTTGTGAAAAGTTGGTATTAAAGCCCTAGGTTGCGTAGGTCTCACGAGTCATGAGCAAGCTTAGTAAAGTATTAAGGATCGGTACAAAGACTTCTGTACTTATCTGCTAGGGGCTATACGGTTTTAGGAAACTTTGCTTTCATTCTCTCTCTATCGTGAAACTTTGTTCTATCATTAATATTGAATTTATCTTCTCTTATTCTCTCACAAATGGTGAGGACGCGTACGTCATTCGCAACTGATCATGAGATAGAGCCCCGAGTTGCAGCCACTATCAGGAGTAGGGGCAGGGAGCACAGAAAGCCTCAGATAGAGTAGGATGATGAGATCCTTGTTCCGCCAGAGCTAGTAGTTCCATCTCAGGTCCCAGAGGGGTTCATTGCTACCCAGTGCTTCAGGACACCTTGGTCCGCATGATTGTCTTCATGGAGAGTATAGCTCAATTTGGTGTGTTTTCTTTGGCACCAGTATTTCTCAAGTCGGGGGAGGAGCCCAAGATCCCAGTATTCACACCCCATAGCAGATGACTCATGGTTATCAGACCCCAGCAGTTCTACTAGTTGGGGCAGTTCAACCTACTATTGCTACATAGGCCAATGATAGGCCCGCGATGTCAATTGATGAGTTGAAGAGGGTGGACATGTTCACCAAGTTGTTTCCCTCACACTTTAGTTGTATACCTTCTGAGGACCCCCAAGACGTCTTGGACTGTTGCTATGAGATTATGCGCAATATGGGTATAGTGGAGTCAAATGAAGTTGATTTCACCATCTTTCAGGTGCATGGTTCTGCCAAGAGGTGGTGGCAGGTTTATGAGCTGGGCAAGCATGTAGGAGCACCTCTTGTACATAGGCTCAATTCTTGCAGTTATTTTTAGAGAAGTTTATTCCCTTCATTGGGAGAGAATAGTTGTGTAGTTAGTTCGAGCACCTTCAGTAGGGTAGCATGATCGTTACTTAGTATGAGACTAGATTTGTGAATTTGAGACGCCATACAGCTATCTTGATCCCTACTAAGATGGAGAAGGTATAGAGATTCATTGAGGGTCTTACATATGGCATTAGACTTCAGATGGACAGAAGACCAAGGCTGGGATTTCTTTTACTGAGGTAGTGGAGATCGCCAGGAAGATCGAGCACATTAGAGGCCAGGTGAGGGAGGCAACCTCTGAAAAGAGGCCCCATCACTTTGGAGAATTTAATTATGTCTCGTCTGGAGGTAGGGGTTCCTTTGGTCGAGGTTATCCTATCAGGCTGGTTCAATTAGCTCTGCAGGTCAACCATGGTCCTTCAGGTAGCCACAGTGCTTATAGACCTCATCTTGAGCTGTTAGCAAATAGTGCACCTCCAGATCTAGTTATTACACCTCTGATATAGAGTTACTAGGGTGGTTAATGAGGTTGATAGGGACAACTCTAGGTTCAGCAGCCACGTCAGTCGAGGGCTTGTTATGTATGTAGGGATCTGAGGCACTTATGAGGTTTTGCCCTAGGTCATAGAGTAGTATGCCACAACTGGGCACTTGTGCTATAATTCTGGAACTGGCGGATCCACCACCCGCACAACAAGCTAGAGGCAGAGTTCAGTAGCCCAAGGTGGAGGCCAGTTAGTTAGAGGTGAAGGTCAGTTAGTGAGAGGCCATCCTAGAGGTAGAGGGTAGGTTGGTGGGGCTTAGCCCTATTGTTATGCCTTTTCGGATATACCTGTGGCGGAGTCGTCTGACGAAGTTATTACAAGTATTATGTTATTTCATAATACTTGTTTGATTCATTTTACGTATTATTATGTATCTTCATATTTTGCTTTGCATTTGAGTATGCCTCGTGATTCTCTTGATGTTCATGTTTCTGTGTCTATACCGATTGAAGATTCCATAGTAGTTGATCAAGTGTAACGGTCTTGTGTTGTCACTATTAATGGTTTTTGATATAGTAGTTAATCTTCTGCTACTCAATATGGTGGATCTTGAGGTCATTCTTAGTATGAATTAATTGTCCCCGCATCACGCTATCATGGATTTTCATGCCAAGACTGTGACTTTGGCCATGCCGAGATTGCATAGATTAGAGTGGAGAGGGACCCTCAGTCACTTCACTAGCAAAGTGGTTTCATATTTGAAGGCTTGACATATGGTTGACCGGGGTGTTTGTCATATTTGGCTTATATTCATGATTCTAGTGAGGATGTTCCTTCTATAGATTTGGTACAAGTTGTGAGCGAGTTTCCAGAGGTGTTTTCTACAGATTTTTCTAGTATGCCACCTGACTGGGACATCGACTTTTGCATTGATTTGGTTTCAGACACTTAGCCTATTTATATTTCACCATACCATATGGCTCCAGCTAAGTTGAAGAAATTGAAAGATCAGTTGTAGGATTTGCTTGACAAGGTATTCATTTGACCTAGTGTTTCACCTTGGTGTGGGCTAGTGTTGTTTGTTAAGAAAGATGATGGTTCGATGAGGATGTGCATTGACTACCAGTAGTTGAACAAGGTTATTATCAAGAAAATGTATCTGTTGCCTAGGATTGATGATTTATTCGACCAAATTTAAGATGACAAGGTATTTTCTAAGATTGATTTGAGATCTAGCTACCGACAGGTGAAGATTAGGGCATCAGATGTCCCTAAGACAGCTTTTAGGACTCGATATGGTCATTACGAGTTCTTAGTGATAATATTTGGCTTGGCTAATGCTCCAACAACCTTTATGGATTTGATGAACTAAGTCTTCAAGCCTTATTTGGATTCCTTCATGAGTGTATTCATTGATGATATTCTGGTTTACTCTTGCAGTAGAGAGGAGCATGAGAAATACCTGTGGATTGTACTTCATACTTTGAAGGATTGTCAGTTATATGCTAAGTTTTGATGTGTGAGTTCTAGTTAGACTCAGTTACATTTTTGGGTCATGTTTTGTCTTCAGAGGGTATCAAGGTGGATCCTAAGAAAATAGAGGCATTTCAGAATTGGCCTAGAGCTACTTCAACTATAGAGATTCGGAGTTTCTTGGATTTGGCAAGCTATTATCACCGATTCGTGGAGGGGTTTTCATCTATTTTAGCCCCATTAACTAATTTGACTCAGAAGAGTGCTTTTTTCAAATGGCCCAATGAGTATAAGGAGAGATTTCAGAAGTTTAAGACTGCCTTGACTACAACCCAGTATTGGTGTTGTCCACAGGATCTGCACAAAAATATATAGAAGCGTTGCATGAGTAATCCATAATCAGTATCTAGTAAGTATCAAGACCAACCTTGGTGGAATAGTGACGATGTTCAAGTCAGAGCACTTACTAATCAAATAACATGTACAAATTATTAATATAAAGCTAACAACAAAAATCATAGTAAATAAATGGAACAAAGAGATATTATATGATGAAACAACAAAATAATTGAAACACATATAAAATACAAGTGAGAGCAATTAAGGAAAAACAACGACATTTCTAATCCACAAAACGTTCCGGCATAGGATTTACAATAGGAGTTATCCCGAGTTACCATACCTCATAACCACAAATCTCAAGTCATGAATCATAAATATCATACACATGGCACCTCATGCCCACATTATCAATCATCCTCGCACGGTCAAGTCCTCGTGCCAAAATACAAGTCACATCCACACGAACAACTCACGTGCCACTAATCACAATCCGCCTGACGTGGTCAAAGGCTTAATATCGGCGTGGTCACAAGCTAATAGTCTAAACCATATCACAGAGAAAACAAATATACAAGAATACCCGTGCATGATCAATGAACATCAAGTTTCATCCTCCTAGAATGGTAAAAATGATATGTTACGGTGTATGCATGTGCAAGTGTACTATCACAACTCAAATCATCAAGTAATATCAGAAACATCAAGTAGCATATTAGGAACAACATAACAAATCACGTAATATGCATGACATATTGTCACGACCCCAATTTCCCTCCGTAGGATGTCGTGATGACACCTAGGCTCTAAGACTAGGTAAGGCTAACACTTACTGAATTAAATGACAGAAATTAACCAACAAAACTATTAAACATATATTTCTACATAAAGCCAACATTCCCACATGATATAATATCCCAAAACTGGTAGTACAAGTCATAAGCTCTACTGGGTTTACTAGGAAGTGTCTAGGTACAACTGTTATGGAATAGAATTAAATAGTACAAGTACAATATCGGAATGTGACTCTGAGGCTTGCGAACATGACGGTAGGTATACCTTGAGTCTCCATAGCAATGCCGGATCATCTAGCTAATAATCAACAAATTCTAAAGTACCTAGATCTGCACAAAAATATGCAGAAGAGTAGCATGAGTACACCACAGCGGTACCTAGTAAGTATCAAGAATAACCTTGGTGGAGTAGTAACGAGGGATAATCAAGACACCTACTAGGCGTAATAACCTGTAAAATTATGAATATGAAACTACTATAGAACAATACAAAGCTAAACATGGAAAGGATAATGTTATGATACTCGCTTTAAGAACTGAGTAAGCTGAATACAATTAAACATCCTATGAAACTATGTAAGGAGAAACAGGTAACAACCCAATAACAACCGTTTCCCCACAAGATTTATAAAAGAATTTTCCCGAGGTGCTACACCTCATAACCACAATTTGTGGGTCCCAATTTATGAACCCTAATCACTTGGCATCTTGTGCCCACATTACAAATCACAATCGCACAGACAATTCAAGTGCCAATACCGTTAATACCTCATATCTACATGGACAACTCACGTGCTAAGGGAGTGAAAATATCTTATAACCGCACAAACATTTTACGTGCCAACAATAACAATAGCTCATAACCGCACAGAAAATTCACGTGCCAATAGTAATAATAACTCATAAGTGCACAAACACCTCATGTTTCAATAGTACAACTCTCACACAGAAGGCAAGTAACGAGAATACATGTAAATGATCAATAAACTTCAGGATTTATCTTCTTAAACCGATATAGGTGATTAATTATGTGTATGTTTGTGCAAGTGTTCTATCTCAAATCAAATCAACAAGTAAGAGAAGAGACAATGAATGACATATAGGAAACACCACAACGAAATGTAAAATGCATAGCTCACACAAGGTAGGCATACCACTACACAAATATCATAAATAACAGTGCCCCCAAGGCCATCATAAGTCATCACAAATCATCCCTGACATAGCCCCCCTTGTATATCCATGTGCGCAAAAATAAAGTAAATACCCGCCTTGTCTCGCCATATGCACATAATAATATTCCCGATTTACACCCCATGTTTTCTTATGTGAGAGTACGTTGTAAGTCAATTGGTATAAGCTCAGAAATGAAATTATATTTAGAAGCATATAAAGTAAGTTAATCATGTTATCTTGTAGGTTACAAATATTTAATATCATGAATAACAAATACCAAGAGGGTTGGAAATCTTAAAAGCTAAACCAATTGAAGAAAATAAGTTTCCTCAAAAGTCGACAAGTTTGGAATGTTATAACATGTACTTTGGGGTGAGACAAGGGTTCTTAACATGATATGGAGGTTATGTAATGAGATATATTAGTCGTATGATAGTCATGTGCTATGTTTTGAAGTCAAGCAAGACGTGGAACAAAAGTTGGCAAAGGTTATTAAAAGTTACATTCATAAATATGCTGAAAATTAGGTCAAATGTAGTTGAGCTTTTCTCCAAATGTACTTGGAAATATGGAGTGATATACCTACAAAATTGAAGATCTACTAGTATAGTTTCTAACGCATTAAACTTTTCATCGATAAAACATCAGAGTAGGGAGATATTTGTATTTTTGCGAGACCGCGCAAGCAGCTCCCAATGGGACCCACTTTGGCGGTGGTTGACATACTTCACTTTATAAATGATTTGGACGCCTATTTTTTGATCATTGTAGACTCAACTTCGTCTCAAAACTTCTCCTAACCCTCCTAAATTGATACCATATGGCTTTGAAGTGATTCCAAAGTGATTACACCATATTTCAACATCAAAGGTTAGTTCTAGTGAAGAACAACACCTCTTTGAGGTTGTGTTGTCATTGAGGATAGTTGTGGGATGTGTTTGGCTGAAATTTTAAGTTTTTTCTACTGGATAAGGTGATTAGAATAGCCTACTAATTATGATTAATCTTGCTTGTATGTTTATTAAGTTGTTAGGATGATAAACTACAAGATAATACTTGGATTAGCTTAAGTCACTTCTATGGTGTTGTATTGCCATTGAAGACTGTTGTAAGCTAAATATAACTTGAATTTTTACCTGAAGCTACTATAGGAGGTATTTATATTGTGTTATTTCATGTGATTAAGGTTATCTTGATGTTGATTAAGTTAAATGGATGGACTAGACATGAACTAGTGAATAAAGTTGCTAATTGAGGATAGTTGAAGTTGTTGATTGTTTTATTTGTTATAAATATATGGTATAAGTCTGGAATCTTTGATGAATGACTTAATTATCATGTTAATGATAATTTTAAGCTAAAGTAAGAAGTCTATAAGGGGTGATATGGGTTATACAGATTCCAATCAGAGCTTGATGCTCGTCGTGATGTAATTGTGACTTGTTGTTGCTATATGGTGTCTTGTTATTGATATCTATATGTTGCTGGATTTCTCTTGTTGTTGTTACAGGTATATGGTATTGGAGGAGTCCCTTGTTACAGGGAGATGCTTCCCAAATTTACATAAACAAGCTACTAATTTAAGTTGCGGACTTAGCCTTTTACTCAACACTGATTTTGAATCTCCTTATGCTATGGTAGATTGAGTTGAGTTGTTTGAAGAATTGATTGGAAGGTATTAAGGAATAAACGGAGTTAAGGTATGTTAAGTCTATCCCTTCTTTCCTTTTGGCATGATCCATGTGATACAAACGAAACGAGTAAACACGGAACTTTCACAAATGACTCTATTCTTAGAAGTACTAGGGGTGCTTGTATTCTTGATTCCCCATGTGTCCTTTTATTATATCATATGTTCACGGGTCTCAAATAATACATAAGTTGATAAAGATTATTTCACGATATTAACCAAAGGCATATTGATCATATGACATCTCGAGAGATCTTATTGTCTTACTTCTTATGCATTGCATTCATTTGTACATGTACATTGACCCATGACTAGATGGAGTTATATACGCGTATATTATATGTATATAGGGTATGGGGAAATGTTATGACGTTATATACACACCACAACCTGATCACCTGGTGTACGTTGATGATTTCTCCCATAGTGGACAAGATGATATAATGGGATGCTCTCAGAGGCTTGATGATATTATGTACACATATACCTATCCATGATATGATATTTATACTCATATGCATGACATTATAAATGTTTCTTGATTCACAGAGCTATTCAAACTTATAAGTTGAGTCCTTTACTCCAGATATCTTTAATGTCTATTATATACTACTTTTCATGCCTTGCCTACTCGGAACCTTATTTGTAGTGACATCCCTTTTCCATGGGGATGCTGCTATTTCATGCCGGTAGGTCCTGATAGACAGGTTGACAGTCTTCCTAGTAGGCTATCAGCTCAGCGAAAGGTGTTGGTGCACTCCACTTACTCTGGAGTTGCCAATTTGGTCAGTATGATTTGGACATGTATTGATTGGCATGATAGGGACCTGTCCCGACCTTTATGATGTTTATCTACTCTTAGAGGCTTGTAGACATATGTCATATCTATGGATACTTGTATGGTTGTCGGCCTATGTTTTGAGTATACAAATGATCATGTCAGCCTTATAGGCACGTATGTCACATGTATAAGTTTCTATATCATGTTGGGTCGTCCTATGTCTAGTATCCCCTTATGTTTTATTCTGTTTATCTCATGATGGCCCTTTTGGCCCATTTACCTATGATGGTATGATAAGAAATATACGTTATGTTGATACTCGATTGGGTAAGACCCCAGGTGCCCGTCACGGCCCACCAGTTTGGGTTGTGACAAAAGTGGTATCAGAGCAGTTCTATCCTAGAGAGTCTATGAGTTGATTCTAGTAGAGTCTTGTTAATTGGTGTGTTGTGCACCACACGTATTAGCAGGAGGCTACAGGGTATTTAGGACTGTCATTGTTTCTCCTTACTCTAGATCGTGTGGTAGAGCTCAGTTGTAAGAATTCAAACGCTTAAATTCTAATTTATTTGTAATACAACGATACCTACATCCACAAAGACAGTTGGTAAGAGAGTGAATATGGCTGTGGAAGAGTTGAGTTAGAGGAACTCATTTTTTGTCATGCTTATGATAAGTAAATATAAGGTTTTCAGTAGATTATGTGTGTACTAAGACGTATAGGCTTCTTGATAAGGAGCCCTAAGGCATGAATATCTATCCATCCATATGGTAAAAAGAAATAAGAGAATCAAAAGGTAGATACAAGTTTCAACAAGTATAAGAAGCAAGGTGAAGAATGGTATGAGGTACCCAGTTAGTGAAGATTATCGGTATTTATAATTCAGATAGAGAAATATAAGTATTCTGAGTTACCTTCAACAGTAACAGAGATACATATAATTGGCCACACCCATCTCAGTTATACCCTATGGGAGCTAACATATATAGTTTTATGAGAATAATGGGATATCAAGATCCAAGTTGGGTTAGAGTAACCGAAAAAGGTGGATGAATTGTTAACATTAGATAAAATTTTTGAAGGATGTTTCAAACGTGGTAATAGTTCTCCTTGTGAGACACCTAGATGGTTCACTTTAGAATAGTACAGTCAGATATGAATACTAGAATATTCAGAAAGTTCAGAAGATAGGCACTGGAATCCTAGAAGGGATGGATATTTACGTTAGTATGTCTCCCTCCCATAGAAAAAAAAGAGAATGTTAAGCATCCTGAAGAGCCAGTGAGATGAAGCAAGGGGAGCTAATTGTAAAAGAACATTTTTTGAAGTTTTCAGAATAAAGTGATAGACCTAAATATTAGCCGGAGAATAAGAAGAGAGTAAATAAAGCATTATGAGTAAGATATGATAAATGAGTGATAACGGTAAATCATAGTATGATAGAATAATACAATCTATAGTCAAGTGAAGGAAAAGACAAGAGGTGACTGGCCTTGAGATAATAAAAATGTATAAGCCATAAAGTCATACCCTCATTTTGAGAAATGAGTTAGTGACTCAAACGTGATTACCAGAAGGCTAATTTAGACCCCCGAAGTAATATAAATCAGTATGGGCTAGGGAACAAGATAAACTGAACATAAATTAGGGATCATAAGATTTGATAATAGTCGGCATCATAAGAATTTCAGAGATAACATTCCGACAATAATAGAGGTCATTCAGGAAGACGCTTCCCTAAAGCGAGCACTATAAGCTGAGTTAAGCTTAAGGGACTAAGTGTGTCAGTTACACTAGGTGTCACCTTCGTGCGTAAGAAATTCATTTACCCCTGGTACAGAAGGGTTACCGTAACGCGAATAAGAGTCCGTAAAGATGTGAAAAGACGCTAAAGATGAAGAGGTAATACATTTATAGGTAACTATTGTATAGTAAAGTAAGAATGCGGTAAAAAGGCGAAAGGAATGAGATTGCATTTACTCAGATCCTATAGATATGTTATGACTCCAGAACATTATGGACGCATGATGTCGGGGATAGGGAGTAAGGATTCCTGCACAGGATGTTATTGATAAATAAGTGCGAATGGACACTTGATATATCAAGAGCCAGTGCGAGAGGTAAGTTAAGACAAAGGACATATCCTAAGAGAGATTATGTGAAATATAGATATGAGGATGGACCAACGAGTAGTTAGTAGTTGATTAAGGATGGACCTAGTTATGGTTAGACAAGAGGATACAGACAAATTAACAGGTCGTGCAAGATAATCATAGTGAAACCTAACATAGAGAATTTAGTATCACAGATATGACATCATGATCTTTGATAAATATTCAGATAGGAGTTGAGATAGTTAAAGGTACGGTATAAGTGTTATGGAATTAAAAGAGGGTGCCAACAGGGAGACAGTTTAAATTTCAGCTCAGAAGCAACACTACAAGCACAAGGGTAGGGATAATTATAGGTGAGTAAGAATATCAAAAATTTGTTGGGTATACAATGTAATAAGCTCGCAGCTTTAGAAGAGTCAGAAGGGCTCCCTAAGTGCTACAACGAAAGACTAGCCGAGGAAATAAGGAAAAAGGCTTCGACCTAAGCATAGTGACCTAAAGAAGAAATGATCTTGTAACAATGACAACATTGTATGCACTCCATAAAAAAGTGGCACCTATCGTGACTAACAAATGGGGAAAAAAATAAATGGTGATATTTGAGATTATACGAGTTACAGAAAATTCCAGTATTCATGGGCAATAAGATAAGCCAAGTATTTATGCAAAAAATGGCAGAACGACCAAGAAAAGTAATTGCTTACATTTAAAGAAAGCTGAGAAGGCACAAAGGGAGTTGTTCAATTAATGACCCAGAGTTAGTTACATTATGAACGCACTTAAGATTTTAGAGTGATATCCATGCAACATATATGTTGACATTTATACAGCTATAAGAGGCTCCGATATATGTTAAAAGAAAGAATTAAGTCCACGTCACAGACAAAGGCTTGAATTATTAGAAAATTATATCATGGATGCCACATAGAGTCCATGAAGGGATAATGTAATAGCTAATAATCTAAGCCAAAAATTGGAGGACAGCTTAAGCTTACATAAAGGATGAGGGGGAAGAGGAGGCTCAAAAGTTACATCAGGAGTCCGATTGTTAGACCTAGATGATTATAGAAATCATGACTCAAACCATTGCAGAATCACTTTTAATAGCAAAAGTACAAGATAGATAGTACAATGACCATATTCTATAAAAGATCTACGATAAAGCTAGTTAGAAGAGTACCAGCCTCATAAGACGTCAATATGAAGCTCCCAACAGATTGTGTAAGCACCAGGGGTGCAAGTATTGCAGTAGAGCTTTAAGGTATGGATGCGAGTTCCACCAATATGGAAGAGAGGTTATGAAAGCGATAGAAGACACGATGCAAGATTTACAGGTAAGTATGGTAAATATGAGTAAGAAGGTGAAAATAATAGGTAAGGCCTCGGGATTAAGCCCATCAAAATAAGAGAGTTGATGGTTTTTGTAAGATATAGAAAGCTCAATATAGCCTTAAAGAGGATGACATTTAGGCCCTTGATTGGGTAATGAATCAAAAAAAAGGATTTCATGAATTGCACAGGATTAGAATACCCCCATAAAATGGGTCATGTTGGGTTGGTATGAAATACGATTATTGAAGTATAGTATCGTCCCTAGGTGGATCAGGAAAATCACTCCAGATGTTCCCTAATGAGACGTGAACCCTAGTGAAAATGTATTACATAAGAGGTTCAAGTTATCAGTGGTAAATTATAGGTCAATATTAAGGTGAATCAACAATAAATGGATAAAGTTCCAAAGTATGAGAGGAGATTAGGATACCATTCTTTAGATGAACAGTAATAAAGAAGCATTAAAGGACTTAGATTTATACATATAGGATAAGCAGCGAAAGAGTAACCTGGAATTGGGTAGCAAACCTCGGTAATAATAAACCGAAGTAAGAGTTATGATATAGTATGACCTACCTAATTGTAGTAAAGCCATAAGCATAGATAACTGAGGCTATGAAATAAGATATATCAATAGTTGTAAGTTTGACAAAGTATCGAGCGAAGAACTTTAGTACACCATAACTTGTCATAGTTCTGTATATTCACAAAGCGAGGCCTAGAGATTGGCTAACGGCTGGAGGAAAAGGAAGAGAAGAGTATAGGTGCACTTACTAGGTCAAAATCGTATAGGTTGCTTGATAGAAGGTAGCAACAGTTACGAGATTGGAAAAATTCTTTACCACAAGTCATGTTGTGAGAAAGAGACCTAAAGGGGGGAATGCACTGGCCTTTGAATTTATTCACAGAACAGTTTCCTAGATGGCAAGTAAATTATTAAAGTATTCATAAAAGCTATAGGTTATGAGACTGATAGGCGCATCAGCAAACATTCGAGGACAAATGTTCTGGGGGAGGGGGGGAATGATGTTACACCTGATATTTTCATATGGGAGAGTACGTCGTAAGTCAATTGATATAAGCTCACAAATGAGATTATATTTGGAAGTATATAAAGTAAGTTCATAATGTTACTTTGGAGGTTACAAATATTCAAGATCATGAATAACAAGTACCAAGAGGTTTGGTAAGCTTAGAAACTAAACCAATTGAAGAAAATAAGTTTTGTTGAAAGTCGACAAGTTTGGAATGTTATAACATGTACTTTCAGGAGAGACTAGGGTTCTTTACATAATAAGGAGGTTATTGTTTACTGTGAAAATGGTAACAACAATTAAATTTGTAATTGAGATTCTAAAAATACGTGATCTATTCTCGAGCTAGTTGTTAGAGCAGTTGATGCTAACAATATGAAGTTTAATGATGAAATAAAACTTAAAACGAGATAGTAATCGAACCGAGGGGCCTGCTGCCTTGGTATAGGTCTAGTCGAAAGGGGACCTCAAGGTCGATGTCAGGGTCGAGCTCGGGCTATCAGGGACAGTCGGGAATGGGATAACAGTTAAGATACGATTTAATAAGCTCTTTATACCCAATACCAGGTGGTAAAATTAAGAACAAATGAGAAAGCGATAAATATTAAAGTGGCCTCGGGCCAGTGAGAGAGAGCGATTTTAGAAAGAAGGGAGAGATAGAGAGATATATTATTGCATTTGTGGAGAAAAAAGAGCAACCTCAGCCGAGCCTACAAAGTAATGGGGATCCCCTTTATATAGGAGGGGAACCCGTTATAGTACAGAACGTATTAATCATAAATTTATGGAGAGGAGGACAGCTAGACATGACATCTTGAAAATAGGCCCCAGATAGACCAACCATGTCAGGTTAAGCCGCGTGCCTTGGGAACTCCCCTCTCGCCTGCCATAGCTTGTGGTACTTGTCAGAATACGATATCCTTTGGACCGATATATATCAAACCTCTAGGATGAGTCTCGACCTTGGCTTCGATCTTCGAGGGGCATGATCGCGAGATGGTTCTATGGCGGGGAAATCAGGCCATCCTCTACTTCCCAAGAGGCTGCGGGATCATCTTCTTCGCTTTTCTCTCGAGGTGAAGTGGCCACTCCCCCCGTGCCGAGGAGTGCATTCTGGGACCCTTTGTGATGACCTCCAATTTTAGGTTCGAGAGGCCCTCCTCAAAGTCAGGGCGTCGTGAGCCTGTAACTCGATATATTAGCTCTATAACGGACATCAAAAGAGTGAAGGTAGACTACTGCTGGGGAGGTACTGTGCTCATGGAGATTCCCGCTCGGGATGAGGATATTACGGCTCATAAAGCCGGCTTTCTGAGTGTGTACACCTACCCATTCTCTTGGGCTCAAGTGGCTCAACCGATGGGCTCTCCTACCTCTTTCTCTCCTCATCATGCATAAGAGTGTCCCCTCCAACGGATGACACCTCCCTCATCAGTAGGACCCCTCCCTGACCAGGGCCTCTGGCCTCCCATGGAGCTCGGAATAAATCCCTCCATGCTTGGTCGGTATACGGGCGAGTGAAGGATTTTAAAGTTGACCCATTGGCTCCATTATCTGGGGAGACGGTAAATCCTCGTGCTGAAGGTGAGGGAGAAAGCAGCTTCTCGGCACCTTTCGAATAGCATTTGGGGTTGATTGATCCTCGGGCCATGGGAATAGATGCTTCTGGACAGGAGTCTGATGCTGGTGTGGCTCAGATTCGCGGTGGTGAGGCAGTGGATGGGGTATCGAGAACTGACCTTGTATTGATAGGTGGCCGGAGTTTCCCCCGATCCGGGACACCTTTGACAGGCAGTTTGGAGGGTCCTCGAGCTGGGACCCATGATGCACAGAGGACAGAGATTTAGGTTAACCCCGTTGGCCCGTTGGATATCGTTGATTCTCCAAAGGGGTAGGTCCTTCCATCTTCCGAAATGCAAGAGGAGTCTCGCGAGGAACATTTCATGGCGGGAGCACTGATCAAGGGCGGAGACGCACTCGGGAGGCCGACGATCATTCTTGAGGGTAATTCCGAGGTCAACATCTCATCTATTTTTGGCGAGATGGGCAGGCTTTGTGAGCGGGTAACTTAATCTAGCCTTGTCTACTGCTTTGGGCTGCTTCGTCCTTTATCCTCTTATCTATTTTATGCGGTTTCAGGCCGAGGCGCTTTATAACCAGGCCCTCACCTAGTATCAGGACAAGGTGAGTCATCGTGAGTGTAAGAAATCCTTTTTCACCAAATAGGTTATCTATACCTTGTTTTCTCTATCATTTGAGCCCTTGTAAAATTTTGTCGCTTTTAACTCTTCGTGCCCTGATCTGTACAGTTTGAGAAGGAAAATGCCCTGCTGAGAGGGGAGCTTCGGGCTAGGGATGCTGAAATCTCCGAGCTTAACCGGCATGTGAGCGAGGTGTCTTATGAAAGGGACAACCTCAGGGAGAGAGTTACCTTGATTGAGCGTCAGCTTCAGGGCGCGAAGGAGGATAACGGCAAGTATAAGAGCCTTCATTCTGAGTTTGTGGCTGCATTGCTCCGGATCAAAGTTGAGGTTGAGGCGCTTGTATCTTCGCATGGGGGAGGAGCGGTTGTCGTAGATTCCTATGTTGAGAGAGCGTTCGAGAGGGCTGGCCCAATTTTACCTCGAACTATGGATCATGCTATGCCGGGTTCCTGAGGGATGACCGTCGAGGGCGTGTTGGAAGGCAGCTCGAGCGGGGTTAAAAATGGGGGTGGATCCCCGAAAAAAGCGGACACCATCAAGATGGGGCCATTGGGGGATTTGTAATCGCCTAGATGCAACCTTTGGGTCTGTCGGTTTGATAATAGATTAGGATCTGCTATTTTTTCCTATTGATTTCCCTGTTTGTTGTACATTACTTTTATTTTGGCATATGTATGAGGAGAATTCCGCGACTCTGTTTCCTTTATTCCCTTTATGTTTGAATTCAGCAACCATTAACGAAAAAACCTTAGACCTGCAATATAGCCCTGTACCCCTTTTGGGCAGGCTCAGGAATTTGTCGTATGGCTGGTTGATGCGGCCTTCGATGTGAACTGCCGTGTGGGATCTCACGCTTTCACCCTGCCGTCTTACATTGGGTTTTCGGGCCGGGTTTGTCCCGAGCCTTGTTGATTTCCGCTCTTCCGTGCCCGCCTGGTCGGGTGATGATGGTTCTTATCTTTTGCCCATGGGCATTTCGCTGTTCAACTATTTTGGATCCAGTCTCTGAGTCACGTTGCGATTCGAGCTTTAATTGACCCTAAAGTTCTTTCCTGCCTCCATGGGCGGGCAACGATGACCCTTTGTGTTTCGGGTCGAAGTGACCTTATAGGTGCATGGCCCAGAAGCTCACTTGGTTGGTCGACAGTGGCATTTATGCCATGCCCTTAGGCATGTTACAGTTTAACTATTTCGGGTCCAATCTCCGAGTCGCATTGCGATTCGAGTTTTAATTGACCCTTTAGCATTTTCCACCCGGTGATAGTACCTCTTACGCTGTTTTGGTCATTGAGACCTTTCAATATGTGGCCCGGAGGCTTGCATAGTTAACTATTTTGGATCCAATCTCCGAATCGGGCAACGATTCGAGCTCATTTTAATCCTCAAATTGTCAATTTTTAAGGTGGTGACAATGGATCTTATGTTGTTTTGGTCGTTGAGACCTTTCAATATGTGTCCCAGAGGCTTGCATAGTTAACTATTTTGGATCCGGTCTCCAAATAGGGTTATGATTCGAGCTCTTTTTAATCCTCAAGTTGTCAATTTTTAAGCTGGCGACAATGGCTCTTACGCTGTTTGCTCGTAGAGACCTTTCAATGTGCGGCCTGGAGGCTCGTTTGGTTGGCGACAATGACTCTTACGCTGTTTTGCCCGTGGGCTTTTTGTAGGCTTTGTTTTCCGCTCGTTAAGGTCTTTTGAAATAATTTTGCCTGACTCATCATCGGTTCTGGAAGAACCACGATTTCAAGTCGTTATCGACGATGTTTGAGCATCTCGGAAGGTTCATAGCTCATAGGCTGAGTAGGTCGAAGCCTTGTGATTTGGAGCTGACATGGTCAAAGCTCGTTTTTGCCTGTTGAGGAAAGCCTATTTTAACTAGTTATTTCCAAAGTATATTCGAAGTAGTGGCCTGCGATTTCTATTTAGTGACGGTCGGGCGTCCCCGAGTTGCGTTAGTTTTTTCCGTATCAGCCATTTTGATCGTAGTCATATGTGTTTGGCCGGAGCCATTTTTGATCCTGAGTGATAGTTCAGGCATCTACATCGAGGGTATGCCCCTTTGGGACTCTTACAAATGCGACGTATAGCCTGAACTTCGGGATTTTCATGCCTGTTGAGGTCTTACAGTTTGTCATGCCTGTTGAGGTCTTACAGTTTTTGTAATGTAGAATAGATTTGGTTACACCGAGTCTGCCCGCTAGGGGTCTTACAGATTCGGGTTTTCAGTGCATGGCGATTAATGACAGTCTCCGAGTCATCAAGTTCGTTTATGCTTGAAGACCACTTTTTGTGAGCTCGAAATTGCCTTATAGGGGCTTTATAAGCCCGGAATTCCGACCCTGGGGTCGTGCGGGTACTGAATTGCTGACGCTAAGTCACCGACGCATTTGGCGGAGAGGCCTTCACCGTGGGCATGTTGAAATCCCCTTTTCTGGAGTATGAGATGCCGAAAGATATTTTTTATTGCTTGGCGTAAATACATGCTATTTTGTTTTTGCGAGTTTGGCCCATGCGGGTGCGGCTCCTTGGGCCGTTCGACCCGATATGTTGTTCCCTATCGGAGCCTTGTTCGTCTTTCCCCAGGGGCGGGGCTGATTGGGAAAGAAATATTGGGGGCTCCTCGAATCCTTCTTGGGAGATATATGGACGTCGTCTCGCTAAAAACCCTGATGGCAAAAACCCATTTTGGGATAAAAAACCCGGTCGAAGGAAAAGAGTGCGACGTTTGCTCGAGGATATGTGTGGGGTTCCATATACGGTCGCCCTAGCAGTAATACCGCTTAAGCATTGATACATTCCAGTTACTCGGAAGCTGCTCGCCCTCAATGGTACCAAGCTTATACGATCCTTTTCCAACTATCCCAAGGATACGGTACGGTCCTTCCCAATTTTGGCCCAGTTTCCCTTCATTAGGGTTTCTGGTGTTGAGGGTAACCTTCCTTTGGACCAAGTCTTCGATTCGGAAGTATCAGAGATTCGTTCTTCTGTTGTAGTATGATACGCTCAAATTACACTTAAATAAATAGTGTAAGGCGGTCGGTGTCAAATATAATAACTCAACAAGGTTGGGGTCGAATCCCACAAGGAATAGGTGTGAAAAGGTTACTTGAATAGTCTGTTGCTAGACTAAAGTCGTAATTCTATTCAGTTACTGGTAACAAGAGTATGAATTGAGTTTGGTTTGAAGTAATAGCTAATTGTAATGTTGAGAATGTAAATAATTTGATTAAAACAACCAAGGTTGTGTCCCCTTTAATGAAGTGTAATGCTATCTGTGTTAATATGATATATTTCTAATGGAAGGTCCTTTTGATATGCAAATGATGCCTAAATGACTACCCAATATTTTTCAATAGTTGGGTAGTATTTCCCTTTTATGATTTTTCCAAATATAAAAGAGTTGCAATTAAGAACAATCAATATATTCCAAATAAAAACCACTTATTCCTAAGCGATTCAATTAAACAAGGTATAAAGTCTTGAGTCTTTGATATTTACTTCTACCAAATTCTAACCAACTTTCCCAAGCAAAGCAAGAATTTAATGGCACTTGTTAATGTTTGCAACCACCAACAATAAATAAAGAATGAGAAGTAAATAAATATCAACCAACCATTATATATATATTCAATGTTAAACACCCATTAGCATAACACCCATTTAGGGTCCACAACCTTAGTATTTAAAGTTAGCTACACATGCTAAAATACAAAAGGAAGAGAATATTTAATGCCATAAAGCTTACAAAGTGAAAGATTCTTGGCCCAAAATCTTCCAAAAGAGAGGAATATTAATGCCTTATATTGTAGCTTCAAATTCAGACCAGATGAGCCCACAAATTCACAATAAATCTATTTATAGAGGGCCAAAAGTCGAGATAGAACACGGAAAAAAATGCCCTTTCAGGTCAAATATGCGACCGCATTTTTGTTGCATAACAGACATGCGGTCCATATTCTCTTCATTCCCATCGCACTTCAGAACCCTAGTTTCCAGTTCATCGTCGCATTGTGGATCTGCGGTCCGCATTCCAGATTTGCGATTGCATTCTGCATCGCATTTTCTATCATCAACATTTCTTTCCATGAGTTTGCGATCCATTATGCAGTCCGCAAACCTGTTATGCGATCGCATTCTGGACCGCATTTCTTGCATTGGATTTTGGCCAACATTCTATTTTGATTTGCGATCCTTTGCACATTGTGTGGATTGCATGTATGACTTGCGATCGCATCCTTCACTGCATTTCTACATTTGTGCTACATTTTGCTCTTTTCTTGTCTGTTTGTGGCTTTTTGCTTTCATTTCCATCCTCTTGGGTCCTTAAACCTCATGTACTGCAAAAACACTAAAATTACATAAGTAAAGGAGATAACTGCATTCAACACAAGCTAAAATCTAAGCAATTAGTATTGAAATGTGCCAAAATTCTCTGGCCCATCAACACTCCCAACTAAAACAACACTATCCTATTCTAGACTCCATCTACAAAACATGAAACAATAGTGACCATGGATGGTGTTTGTTGTTAGTACTTCAAGAATGCATCTTCGATTGTTTTACCCTTCCTGAACCATCAATATATACAAGGAAAACTAATCAACTTGTGAACTTTGAGCCTCAGACAATGTGACAAAATGCTACCCTCAGCTGAGTCCACTTGCATTTGACTCAAAAACTGAACTTTTGTTTAACCTCACGGTTTATGTTCCATCACTAGAAAGAAAGTCCCACAATCACAATATTTACAATCACAACAAGAAGGGACGAATTCACAAATGCATTCACTCTCAAAAAGAGTTTCAAGTGTTGTAACACACCATACCATAGGCTTGCCCTTATTTTAATTCGTTGCTTAATTCTAAGAACGCTCGGTTGAAGATCCCATAAGGACTTTTTAAGCTTGTAATGTAGGTGTAGGGAAGGGTAGGATAAGCATTTAGGTACAAGTGACTAAACCCTCCTTGAACACTAATCACATTTTTCTTTCTTGTTGCTCTTTGCTTCTTTTCAAACCACATAGCCTTCATTAGCTTCAACTTCTCCACCATTGAGCCACCTTAATTACCCCGTCAATTATTTTCAAGACTCCATATATATAGATAAGCAATTTTTCTCTTTTTTTTTTATATTTTGTTTTTGGAGCTTGAGTAGTTTCACACCTTGAGGTATACTTTACTACACTCACTGTACAACCTAGCCTATTTTCGGCTTGACAACACACCTCCAACTCAGGCTTTTAGCCTCATTCTTAATGCTCAAGGAGGGACGGGTTCAAAAGAGGGAATTAGTTCACAAAAGGGAGAGGTTTGTAATGAGGTAGCCAAAGAAAAGGTTAAAGGCTCAAATGGGGTGACTAGTGATACTATCTGTGTAATGGGTGGCTTGAAAGGCTAACTGGTTTTCCAAAAATCACAAAGACTTCCTAAGGTCATTTTTTCAACCATATGTAATTATTATAAGCATCGAAAAACCAACCGGGCAAATTCTAGATGGCAGAAGCACACACAATAATTATTTACACAAAGAACTCACACACATGTCACACGAACTGTTTGGCTCACATAGTTTGAAGCCCTCGAGTCAACACTTGGCAACTCAAAGCTTTCATCATATATACATGTATAACTCTAGGTAGATATAGAGTCACAGAGCGAGCCTCAAGTTCACAAAGTTGATATCTTTTTTTTATATGGAAGGGTATAGGCTATATACAGACACACATGCTTGAGACTAGACAATTACACCAAACCGGTCATCATGTTTCATTCTACTGTCCTGGTTCTACTATTACACCCTTGGAAAAGAACTTGGTGAAGAAAAACCAAGGGGAATTCATTGCTAATTACTACAGATGGACAACTATCTACTTGTTTATATGCACAAGGATGACATAACTTATGTACGGAGATCATAAAACACTAATATATACACAATCACGAACTACACAACGTAACTTAAAGCATAAACACAAAATACTGATATATACAGAATCATAAAATACACATGAGTACATAAGTTTGTATGTAACACAACAGTATATACAAAGCTACCACCCCAACTAAAAAGCATGCATTGTCCCCAATGCATAAGAACATAGAGTAGAGTTTAAGGGGCTCCCCGAGGCACTCTAAGCGCTATGGGAGTCGGCAGCCAACTGAGTGATGGTATGGTCACCCTCTAATGCTGAAATTGGGACCGATGAGATCTTAGCCTGAGGAGTGACCTTCACTGATAGAGGTGGGATATCTTGCTGGCCCAGTACTGGAACTGGGGCCTGTGAGTTGCTAGCCTCGCCCACTGATGGCTGAGTGGCCGATGGATCTGCAGGGGTGGCCAAATTTGCTAGCGAATTTTCTATCGCCATCTGAATGTCTGCTTGCTCCTCATCCTTAAATGTAGGAGCAGCAATCTGCTTGCCCTTCTCCTGAAGGCCAGCATCATTCGTGGACCATGAATCCTCTTCCTCCTCACCCTCATTTGCCTCCTCATCCTCGAACTCAGTAGATCGTTTGAAAACCTCCTCATCAGGAATATCAATACGTATAGAAGGAGTTGGAGGCTGGGAAGTCCCGGTAGTCTGAGGCGCAATGTCTACCATCAGGGTAGTGAAATCAAGACCCAAATCTGGCGCTGCTATGTCTGCACCCTGCTCACTTTCCTTGGGCAGGAGGGATGATATATCGAACTCCAAAGTCTGCATCTTTTGGTGCTCAGTCTTCATTGTGGAAACCTCCTCCCGGAGCTTAGGCAAACTACCAACCTCACCGCGCTCTATCTTTTCAACCCTCAACTTGAGCTGTTGCAGGCGATCCCCATAAGTTGTTTGTTGTTGTTGGAGGGCTGTCACTGAGGACTGTATATGAGTCAAGGCCTGTTTGATGAGATTCGGTAAGGTCTTCAGAAGCTGGTCTACCTTAGCATTGACATGCTGAGCAATGAGACCAAGCCTCGAGACGGCAGGTAGTGCAGCAGGAGGATGAGCAATGGTGGACTGAGAGGCAGGTTGTGTAGTGGAAGTAGATGCAACCGGGGCCTGAGGGGACACATGAATCTGGGACTCTGAGGGCTCTACTAGAATCAGAGTCTGAGCCTCCGGGGGAGTGACAGCATCACTAATGCAAGTGATGTCGATATCTTTCAGCACTTTCCCTGTCTTGTCAGAATGGGACATGAGTGGGACGTTCACAGCCTTGCAGAGGGCTGTGATCAGATAGGGGAATGGCAATGAAGTGGATTTCTACCTCGCTCGGATCCCTAACTCTTGGAAGATAAGGGCACCCACATCGATCTTGATACTCGTCATAATGCATGCAATGAGAAGAGCCTTCTCAATGCTTATGTTAGTTTCATTTGTGGAGGTATCAGTCGAGATGTGATGAAACTTAGCCAAAATCGACCCTCTCGTGTAAGATCCTCTTTGAAGATTTTGTGCACAGGACTGATCCACGCAAGGGTCCCCTTTGCTATCACAGATGCTATCCAACTCCGCTCATTCTCCTGGTTCACCCATTTGGCTTGGTACTCAGCTGTTCCCAGGCTCCAGTCAGGGATGTAGGATTTATTGACAGTCTTAGCACTGCAGCTCATGTCTTTCCCCCGAACTAGCACAGTATCATAGAATACCCTAGTGCACTTGTGGTGAGCAGTCCGAGAAGCTCCGTATGAGGCATAAAACTCACAGACAAGAGTTTCATTGTAGTCGTCTGGGCAGCTCAGTGAAACACTCCCATTTTCTAGCTTTGATGTTCTCCCAAATATAGGGGTGCTACTCCTTAAGTCCGTTCATGCTCACTAGTTTCTCGGGAAGGATTTTTCTCTTTATTAGCCCTTCTCGATAGAGTTCCCTAGAACCATTGATTGCAAACCGAAGTTGGTAGTCATCTCCCCTCTTTCTTCTTGCCTCTGCCTGTAGGTCTACTGAAGGCAAGGTCTCCTCCTCATCAGACTGGGAGGGACATAAAATATTAGGGTCCTCCTTATCTATAAAATTAAAAATTTAAAGAACAAAAAAAAGGGTGTTACCACACATGGGTTGCCTCCCATGAAGCACTTGATTTAACGTCGCGGCATGACGAAGTTGGTGTTCCTTTGGCTTCACTCAATGGTCGGGCACGGACCATCTTTGAGAGCCAGCTGCTCCACCAAATGTTTTTCTCTATCTGTGCCCAAGTAGTGCTTGATTCGTTGGCCATTTACTTTGAATGTCCGGAGCCCATCTTCCGATGCTAGTTCCATAGCTCCAAAAGGAGAGACATTGACCACTTTGAATGCACCGGACCATTTTGATTTGAGCTTGCCCGGAAACAATTTGAACCTTGAGTTAAAGAGAAAAACCAAGTCACCCGACTTGAACTATCTTTTCAAGATCTTCTTGTCATGGACGAACTTCATCCTTTCTTTGTACAGAGCTGCACTTTCATAAGTATGGAAACGGAATTCCTCCATTTCATTGAGTTGTATTAACCTCAAATTTGCAGCTTTAGCCCAGTCCAAGTTCAACCTCTTTAACGCCCACATAGCCTTGTGCTCCAGTTCCGCGGGTAGATGACAAGCTTTGCCAAAGACTAACCGATAAAGAGATGTACCAATAGGAGTCTTGTACGCCGTGCGGTACACCCACAATGCATTATCTAGCTTTCTTGACCAGTCGGTTCTATTTACAATAACTGTCTTTGCTAGAATGCTCTTGATCTCCCGATTGGAAACCTCAACTTGACCACTTGATTGTGGATGATAAGGTGTGGATACCTTGTGCTTGACGCCATATTTCTCAAGTAGCCCCATGAAAGCCTTGTTACATAAATGAGACCCACCATCATTAAAAATGGCTCTAGGAGTGCCAAACCGAGTGAAAATGTTTTTCTTCAAGAATGTGGTCACACTCCTTGCCTCGTTGTTTGGTAAGGCAATCGCTTTAACCCATTTTGACACATAGTCCACAACCACCAAAATATATATCATCCCGCAAGAGCTTACAAAGGGACCCATGAAATCAATTCCCCACACGTCGAAGATCTCTATCTCCATCACAAAGTGCATTGACATTTCATTCCTCTTGGAGATTGAACCTTGTCTTTGACATTGGTCACAAGCCTTGACCATTTGATTGGCATCATGATAGATTGAAGGTCAGGAGTAATGACATTCAAGAACCTTAGCCGCCGTTCGATTTCCTCCATGATGACCCCCAACTGGTGAGTCGTGGCATGCCTTTAGAATTGGCATAATCTCTTCTTCCGGAACACACCTTCTGATAATATTGTCAGCACAAACACGGAACAAGAATGGTTCCTCCCAATAGTATTGCCGGTAGTCTGTCAAAACTTATTCTTTTGATAAGATTCCAATCCTTCCGGGATAAGGTCACTAACTAGATAGTTAGCAATATCGACATACCAAGGAGCAAAAGTGCTAGATAGTGCCAATATGTGTTCATCCGGGAATGCATCGTTGATTTCAAGATCTCCCTTTTGTCTTCCTTCCTCTTCAAGCCTTGACAAATGATCCGCCACTTGATTTTGAGTTCCCTTACGATCCTTGACTTCAAATTCAAATTCTTGCAACAACAAGACCCATCGAATCAACCGAGGCTTTGCATCCTTCTTTGCCATGAGATAGCGAGAGCCGCATGATCTGTGTACACTATCACCTTGGATCCCAAAAAATAAGCCCGAAACTTCTCAAAGGCATAGACAATGACAAGAAGTTCTTGCTCAGTTACCGTGTAATTCATTTGCGCCCCATTGAGTATTTTGCTTGCATAGTAGACCGGGTAGAGAACTTTATTGTGATGTTGGCCAAGCATTGCTCCAATAGCTACACCACTGGCGTCACACATGAGCTCGAAAGGAAGAGACCAATTGGGTGTGACAATAATAGGTGCCGTGGTGAGCCCTTGCTTCAATTCCTCAAAGGCTTTGAGGCATTTCTCATCAAACACAAACTTGTTTTCTTTCTCAAGGAGTTTGCACATAGGATTTGCAACACTTATAAAACTCGGCATGCCCTAAGAAACTTTGAACACCTTTAACGGAAGTAGGTGGAGGAAGCTTAGAAATAATCTCGATCTTTGCCCGGTCAACCTCTATGCCACGCTTTGAAATTTTATGCCCCAACACGATGCCTTCATCCACCATGAAGTGACAATTTTTTCCAATTGAGCACAAGGTTGGTCTCCTCACATCTCTTAAGCACTTGTCTAAGATTGTTAAGACAATGCTCGAAAAGAATCACCTACCACTGAGAAGTCGTACATGAAGACTTCTAGAAAATCCTCTACCATGTCGGAGAAAATGGACATCATGCATCTTTGAAAAGTAGCCGGAGCATTGCATAAACCAAATGGCATCCGACTAAAAGCAAACGTTCCATAGGGGCAAGTGAATTTCTTCTTCTCTTGATCCTCCAATGCTATGTTGATTTGGTTGTAGTCGGAATATCCATCAAGGAAATAATAGAATGACCTTCCCACTAGCCGATCAAGTATTTGATCAATAAAAGGCATAGGGAAATGGTTCTTGCATGTGGCACTGTTGAGCTTCCGATAATCCATAAACACCCTCCAACCGGTCACCGTTCTTGTTGGGATGAGCTCATTTTTCGCATTTTCAATTACGGTCATGCCTCCCTTTTTTTGGCACACATTGCACCGGGCTCACCTAAGAACTATCGGCAATAGGGTAGACTACCCCAACATCCAACCATTTGATGATTTCTTTCTTTACCACCTCTTGCATTGACGGGTTCAACCGTTGTTGATGTTCTACACTTGGTTTGTTTCACTTTCCAATTGGATTTTGTGCTTGCAAATTCCCACGGGAATCCCACGGATGTCCGCGATTGTCCATCCAATGGCTTGCCTATTCTCCTTCAAGACTTCCAACAATTGTTCTACAGGCACATCATTCAACAATTAGACACGATCTACCACAATAGAATCACCCACCGGTGTAGACACATATATAAGAGCACTCAAAGAACCACTAGGCATGACCAGATACAGTGCAAAATAAGATGACACATAGGAGTATGTAGATCCTGGATAAAATAGAACTGAATCATCTCTACTACAAACTAGAACAGTACCTATGATAATTGCATCAGACGCCTTAGCCTCAAACCTGGCTAGAAGAGCATAACATTAGGGCTGGGCCCCACTCTGAGCTACATCTCTGGGACGACCTGCTACTGGTTGGCCTCCACCTCTAGCGGCCTGACCTCCATCTCTAATACCTCTCCACCTCTAGCTGGATGAGCGGGCTGTGGAACACTCGATGCCTGAACCATGGCACGGGAACCCTGATGCTCAGAGTTGCTTGATGCTCGAGGGTAAAATCTAGCAATATGTATGATATCGCCACAAGTATAACAAGTGCTCCGCTGTTGAGACTGCTGACCCTGTCGACCTGAATGACCACCCTAAAAACTCTAAAGCGGCGGTGCATTGATAGGATCTAGTGGTGCATTGTAGGACTGCTGATCAGAATACTACATATGAGAACCACTGCCACCTGAAGCACCATAAGAAACTTGAAGTGCTGACTAAAAAGGCCTAGGAGGATGGCCTCTACCATAAGAATCCCTGTCTCCAGACGAGGCACCACTAAATCTGCCTGAATGACGAGGCCTCTTGTCAGACCCTTGACCACCCCCCTATGATAGAACCATCTCAATTCTCCTGGCCATATTGACCGCATCCTAAAAAGAAATCTCTCTCCCCATATCCTTAGCCATCTGAAGTCGAATAGGCTGAATGAGTCCCTAAATGAACCTCCTCACTCTCTCCCTCTCGGTGGGGAGTATAAGAAGAGAGTGACGAGCCAAATCAATGAACCTTGTCTCATACTGGGGGACAGTCATAGAACCCTGCTGGAGACACTCGAACTGCCTCCGATAATTCTCCCTCTGAGTGATAGGAAGAAACTTCTCCAGAAATAGCTAAGAAAACTGATCCCAAGTCAAAGCTGGTGACCCAACTGGTCTAGCCAAACAATAATCTCTCCACCAAGTCTTGGTGGATCCTAACAAGTAAAAAGTAGCAAAGTCGACCCCATTGGTCTCTACTATCCTCATGTTCCTGAGAACCTCGTGATAGTTGTCTAAATAATCCTGGGGATCCTCAGAAGTTGCACCGCTGAAAGTGGTAGTGAAGAGCTTGATAAACCTGTCCAATCTCCACAAGGCATCAGTAGACATAGTTGCTCCATCACCGGTCTAAGCTACCACACTCGGCTGAACTGCTCCAACTAGCTGAGCTACTGGAGTCTGAAACTGGGGAGCCATCTGCTCTAAAGTGCAGGTAGCGGGAGTCTGTGCTCCTCCCTCAGCCTAAGAGGCGGTTGGTGCTACCAGAAGTAAGCCTGCCCGGGTGACACTCTCCATAAGGCCCACTAGACGGACCAAAGCATCCTGGAGTACTGGGGTATCAATGAACCCCTCTGGGACCTGAGTTGGGCCCACCGGAACTGCCTGGGCTGGAACCTGGTCATCAAACTCAACCTGAGGCTCCGCCGCTGGTGCTGCAGCTCTGGGCTGAGCTCTGCCCCTGCCTCGTCCTCTAGCACAGCCTCAGCCTCGCCCTTTACCCTCGTGGGAACTACTACTGGGGGCTAGGGCTGCTAATTAGTGGATGAGGAAGCGTGTGTTCTCGCCATCTGCGTAAGAACATAGTAGAAATTCAATTAGCATTGAGAAACCAAACTGCACGACATGAAAGAATAAATGTGAAGTTTTTTCTAACTCTGTAGCCTTTGGGGGATAAATACAGACGTCTCTGTACCGATCCCTCAGACTCTACTAAGCATATCCATGAATTGTGAGACCTAAGTAACCTAGAACTCTGATACCAACTTGTCACGACCCGAATTTCCTACCTTCGGGAGTCATGATGGCGCTTACTAGTGAAAGCTAGGCAAGCCAACCATTTGTATTATTTACCTTTTTTCCATTTTAATCCTTTAACAATTAAGAACCAACATTATGTAAATAGTGGAATTTAATAAGCGGAAGAACAAAATATAACCATTTAAATATTACCAATACAAATTCTTAAGCATACACTACCCAGAACTGGTGTCACAATTTCACAGATGGTCTAGGAATACTACAAATAAGGGTTCGAAAAATAAATACAACACTGTCTCTGAAATACATAAATGAAACAGGACGAAAGGATAGAAAGAGACACCAAGGCCTGCGGACGCCTGTAGGACTACCTCGGATCTCCGAATGGACTGAAAGCAGCAACCCAAAGCTAAGGTTCGTATGCTCCAGTACCGGGATCTGCACATAGTGCAGAGTGTAGTATCAGCACAACCGACCCCATGTGCTGATAAGTGCCTAGCCTAACCCCGGCGAAGTAGTGACGAGGCTAGGACCAGAATACTAAATAAACATGTGCAGTTAAACCATATACAACGGAAAATAAAAGCAAAACTTTAAATTAAAAATAGGAAAGAGGAATCATTCTACGAGGGAACTAGGAGTAGCAATAGAAACCAACATTTAAATGTAAAGAAAACGATAACTCAATTATTAACAAGAATCAGAAATAACAGACAAGTACACGACATCACCCTTTATGCTTTTACTCTCATCCTCACTATAAAATCAATAAATTCGGCACGACATCACCCTTTGTGCTTTTACCTTACATAATCATGGCACAGAATGATACTTAGTGCATTATCACTCATATAAAGGCAGAATTGTATATCGTGCGGCACAAAATCATCCTTCGTACATTAACACTCTCTCACAAAAATCATACACGGCATCATCCTTCATGCTTTAACACTCTCTCACAAAAATCATACACGACATCACCCTTCGTGCTTTAACACTCCTCCTTATCCAAACAACAATCACAAAGCAATAACGGAAAGAAAATAAATAAAATCACAATAACATCCCGGCAAGGGAGACAATATCATAATCCTCTTCTCTTTTCACATTTACTTCACAACTCAATTCACAACTTGAGCCAACGCTCAATAATATTCAATTGCCAATAATACTTTCACAAATCATTTTACAACTTGAGCCAACACTCTCCAATGTTACTTCCACAAACCTTGTTCAACAATAGAAATCATCACATAAGGCATGAACAATACAAAATGGAGTCACAATAATCATAGTATAAGACTCACGGGCATGATTGACACCAACGTATAGATACTCGTCACCATGCCTATACGTCATACTCAACAACTAGCACATAGCAAATAGGACATAACTCCTAATACCTCAAGCTAGGGTTAGACCAAACACTTACCTCGATGCCACGAATACAATTCAAGCCTCAACTACCGCTTTACCTCTTGTTTCCACCAGCAATTCGCTTGTATCTAGCCACAAATTACTTAACTATATCAATAAGTGCTAAATGAATCAATTCTAATGCATGAAAATAAGTTTCCTGAAGAAACAATTATTGGTAAAGTATCATTTGAGCCAAGAAATTTATACCTCAAGTGTGGTGGAAGTGGTTTGAGCTCTAGTTGCGGAGGTTCGATAATAGAAGGCTTTGCGGGTGGAGTGGCTATATTCTCCAAGTCGAGAGAGAGCTTTGCCAGAGCATAAGTGTAAGACCCAAGCCCATCCAATGCATTTACCGATTCCATATATCCCTCCATATCCTCACCATCAAAGTTTACCAAAATAGCCGCCAATGCTTCGCCGAGGCATTGTTCTTCCATTTTCATTTCAACCGCATCCTCTACTTTGTCAACAACATCGATCACTAAGATGCTTTCATACTCATGCGGTAGTTTCATACCTTTGCTTACTTGGAATGTAACCTCTTCATCATTCACACGAAATTTAATCTCATTCCGTTCCGAATCCATTAGTGCTCTTCCAGTGGCAAGGAATGGTCTCCCCAAGATGATAGGGATCTCTTTGTCAACCGCACAATCAAGGATTACAAAGTTGGCAGGTAAATGAAATTTTCCCACCTTCACAAGTACATCATCAACAATTCCCACCGGGCACTTGATGGAACGATCGGCCATTTGCAATCTCATACTTGTGGGCCTTGGCATACCTAATCCTGTTTTCTTGTAAATGGCAAGAGGCATCAAGTTGATGCTAGCTTCATTATCACAAAGGGCTCTTGCAAAAGTATGTAACCCAATGGTACAAGGAATGTTGAAATCTCCCGGGTCTTCTTTCTTTTGAACAATGGATGTTGCAATGATGGAACTAACCCGGTGAGTCACATTCACCACTTCATTTTTGGTGGTTTTCTTCTTGGTGATCAAATCTTTCAAATACTTAGCAAAACCCGGCATCTCTTGAAATGCTTCCACAAATGGAATATTCACCGATAATTACTTGAGAATGTCGTAGAACTTCTCGAGTTTGCTGTCATCAACCTTCCTAGCGAGTCTTTGAGGGAATGTAGGAGGAGGTCTAGGAATAGGTGGAAGAGTTTTTGGTGTCTCTTTTACCTTTTCCTTTGCCTCTTCTCGGTTCTCTTCTTGCACTTGCACATCTTCCGGAATTTCCTCAATTTTGACAACACTTGGCTCTTCAACCTCAACCCCTTTCTCGAACTCTTCTACCTCAACCACTTGTTCACCCTCTCCTTGTAGTACCTTCCCACTCCTAGTAGTAATTGCCATGACATGAGAAGTTGGTCCATTCCCACTACCCTTTGGGTTCGCAATTGTGTCACTAGGGAGTGTTCCCTTTTGCTTTGGATTTTGCTCCCTAGAGAGGTCTCTCATTTGCATCTCCAATTTTTGAATGGATGCGGTATCAGAGCCAACAAGCTCGATCGTGTTCCTCATAGAAGTGTCAGATATTTCTTGATTTTGCAGTACCCATTCAAGCATACTTTCCAACTTAGACTCACTTGAGGGACCTTGATTTGAATATTGACCCTTTGGGGGAACATAAGGGTTTGAACTCTGGTTTGAGAAGTTGTTGTTGCTGTTCCAATTTCCTTGGTTTAGCCACCTTGGTCATTTTGCCAATGTTGGTGGCCTTTCCCTTGCGGGTTTGGCCTCCATTGATTTTGTTGTCCTTGAACTTGGTATTGTTGCCTTTGATAGCCTCCTTGAGATTTGTTGACATAATTTGCTTCCTCAAAATCCTCATTTGATATGGGTTGCACATCCTCAACCATATTTACCTTCTTCGTTTGGCTTTCGGTGAACATCTTTGTCAACACATTAACAATTGTAGCAAGCCCTGCAATCATTTGATCTCTCTCTTGATTTTCCTTGATCATGTTTCTCAAGGAAGGAGAACCATATGTAATTCCACTTGTGGTATCCTCGGAATGCCATGCTTGATTATGCTTTGCCATTTTGTCAAGTATTTGTGTACCCTTGCGGATGATTTGTCCATGAAAGATCCGTCACCTGCATTCTTGGCTATAGATTGGTTCATAGGATCCAAGCCCATATAGAATTTCTCCAACAAAATAGAATCCAGAAAACCATGGTTGGGAGACCTCACCAAATATAATTTGAAACGATCCCATGCCTTATGTAGATGTTCTCCCGGTACTTGCTTGACAAAGAAGATTTTAACTCGGAGCTCAGACTTCTTACTTTGCGAGAACCATTTACACAAGAATGCTCGGACAAGTTCGGGCCAAGAATGAATAGAGTTTGGTGGTAGATTTTGAAGCCATTTCCTCCTGTCCCCAGCTAGAGAGTACTTGAAGTATCTCAACCTTAGGGCATCATCAGAGACATTGTTCTGCTTATGCATTGCACACACACCTAAGAAGTTTCTAAGATGTTGTGTCGGATCATCATCAGTGGAATTCCTAAGAAACCCCTCTGCTTTGAGCATAAGAATTAAACCATGTTCAACCTTGAAAGTTGCAGTGCCAACGACCGGAGGTACAATAGCAGTTGTATCCTCAATGTACTCCTCAATGTCTGCAAAAGGATTTTCTTCCATTTCTGCCTCCACGTCTTCACCATATTCGGACATGTTTTCCTATAAACACCAAGCAAAACAAGCAAAGTGTGATGGAATGGAATAAGACGTAAAGAAAAGCACACACTAATTAGTAATTTCAAAACCGTATTCCCCGGCAATGGTGCCAAACTTTGATACGCTCAAATTACACTTTAATAAATAGTGTAAGGCGTTCGGTGTCAAATATAATAACCCAACAAGGTTGGGGTCGAATCCCACAGGGAATAGGTGGGAAAAGGTTACTCGAATAGTGTGTTGCTCGACTAAAGTCGTAATTCTATCCAGTTAATGGTAACAAAAGTATGAATTGAGTTTGGTTTGAAGTAATAGCTAATTGTAATGTTGAGAATGTAAATAATTTGATTAAAGCAACCAAGGTTGTGTCCCCTTTAATGAAGTGTAATGATATCGGTGTTAATATGATATATTTCTAATGGAAGGTCCTTTTGATATGCAAATGATGCCTAAATGACTACCCAATATTTTTCAATAGTTAGGTAGTATTTCCTCTTTATGATTTTTCCAAATATAAAAGAGTTGCAATTAAGAACAATCAATATATGCCAAATAAAAACCACTTATTCCTAAGCGATTCTATTAAACAAGGTTTAAAGTCTTGAGTCTTTGATATTTACTTCTACCAAATTCTAACCCACTTTCCCAAGCAAAGCAAGAATTTAATGGCACTTGTTAATGTTTGCAACCACCAACAATAAATGAAGAATGAGAAGTAAATAAATATCAACCAACCATTATATATATATTCAATGTTAAACACCCATTAGCATAACACCCATTTAGGGTCCACAACCTTAGTATTTAAAGTTAGCTACACATGCTAAAATACAAAAGGAAGAGAATATTTAATGCCATAAAGCTTACAAAGTGAAAGATTCTTGACCCAAAAGCTTCCAAAAGAGAGGAATATTAATGCCTTGTATTGTAGCTTCAAAGTCAGACCAGATGAGCCCACAAATTCACAATAAATCTATTTATAGAGGGCCAAAAGTCGAGATAGAAAACGAACAAAAATGCCCTTTCAAGTCAAATATGCGGCCGTATTTCTATCGCATATCAGACATGCAGTCCACATTCTCTTCATTTCCATCGCACTTCAAAACCCTAGTTTCCAGGCCATCGTTGCATTATGGATCTGCAGTCGCATTCTAGATTTGCGATCGCATTCTGCGTCGCATTTTCTACCATCAACATTTCTTTCCATGAGTTTGCGATCCATTATGCGGTACGCAAACCTGTTATGCGATCGCATTCTGGACCGTATTTCTTGCATTGGATTTTGGCCAACATTCTCTTTTGATTTGCGATCCTTTGCATATTATGCGGCTCGCATGTATGATTTGCGATCCCATCCTTCCCCGCAGTTCTATATTTGTGCTGCATTTTGCTCTTTTCTTTTCTATTTGTGGCTTTTTGCTTTCATTTCCATGCTCTTGGGTCCTTAAACCTCATGTACTGCAAAACACTAAAATTACATAAGTAAAGGAGATAATTGAATTCAACACAAGCTAAAATCTAAGCAATTAGTATTGAAATGTGCCGAAATTCTCGGGCACATCATTGTATCTTTCGATTTTCTACTTCTGGCCAACCATCCGAACCAGCGAGGCTTCCTGTCTTTCGTAGAGCAGCTTGAGGGCCGTTTCCATGGCTTCGTTGTTTAATCCCTTGCTAGTGTGTCAGAATCTGGCATTTGGTTCCCTGGTCTCCACCGGTATTAGTGCCTCGACGCCATACACTAGGGAAAAAGGTGTCTTACCGGTGCTCGATTTTGGAGTTGTCCGATATACCCACAACACCTTGGGCAGCATTTCTTTCCATTTTCCCTTGGCACTTTCCAACTTCTTTTTCAAGTTTTGAATGATGGTTTATTTGTAGATTCGGCCTGGCCATTCGCGACACGGGTGGTATGGCGTCGACAGGTTTCTCTTGATTTTGTTGTCTTGAAGGAACTGTGTTACCTTGCTCCCGATGAATTGCCTCCCATTGTCGCATGTTATTTCGGACGGGATCCTAAACCGGCATATGATGTGTTCCCATATAAAATTGATGACTTCCTTCTCTCTTATTTTCTCAAAGGCCTGCGCTTCCACCCATTTTGAGAAATAGTTAGTCATAAATAAAATGAATCTGGCCTTACCTGGCGCCGTCGGCAAAGGGCCGACAATGTCCATCCCCCACTTCATGAATGGCCATGGTGATAAAATGGAATGCAGTTGCTCCCCGGGCTGGTGGATCA
Organism: Nicotiana tabacum; assembly: GCF_000715075.1. Classification (NCBI taxonomy): domain Eukaryota; kingdom Viridiplantae; phylum Streptophyta; class Magnoliopsida; order Solanales; family Solanaceae; genus Nicotiana; species Nicotiana tabacum. The sequence continues at coordinate 17,258,207 of NC_134085.1, forward strand.
TGGGAGTAAACCTCTGACACTTGTCGCATTTTTGGACAAATTCCCTGGCGCCTTTTCCATGCTATCCCAATAGTAGCCCGCTCTGATCACTTTTTGGACTAAGGAATCAGCCCCGGAGTGATTTCCGCAGGAGCCCTCATGGATCTCCCGGAGCACGTAATCCGTGTCGCCCGGTCCCAAGCATATCGCCAGGAGACCATCAAAAGTTCTCCTGTAGAGAGCCCCATTTTCATCGAGTAAGAACTGCGACGCTTTGGTTCGCAGGGCCCTCGATTCTTTTGGATCCGTGGGTAGCTTCCTTTCCTTCAGATAAACAACGCATTTCTTTCTCCAATCCCATGTCAGACTGGTGGAGTTAATTTCCGCATGACCTTCCTTGACCACAGATTTGAACAGTTGGACAACGGTTCCGGGGAGCAGGTCTTCTTCTTCTTCAGTGGAAGATCCTAGGTTTGCGAGGGCATCAGCCTCACAATTTTGCTCTTGAGGTACAAGGACTAAGGTCCATTCTTTATAGTGACGTAATGTGATTTGGATTTTATCCAAATACCTTTGCATCCTGTCTTCTCAGGTTTCATAGCTTCCGTTTACTTGGCTTACCACGAGGAGCAAGTCGCATTTCGCCTCGAAGGTCTCGGCTCCCAAACTTTTGGCCAACTCTAAACCTGCAATCATAGCCTCGTACTCGGCTTCATTGTTAGTCAGTTTTGTGGTTTTTATGGATTGCCTGATTATGCCGTCGACGGCCTGCTTTAGGACTATACCGAGTCTGGATCCTCTTACGTTTGTGGCACCATCTATGAGCAGGGTCCATACCTTGGAAGATGTTCTTGATTTTAATAAAAGCTCCTTCTCTACCTTGGGTATGGGGGTTGGCGAGAAGTCGGCCATGAAATCTGCCAGGATTTGGGACTTGATGGCCGTCCGAGGTTGATGCTCGATATCATACCCTCTGAGTTCGATGGACCACTTGGCCAATCGACCCAATAACTTAGGTTTATGCAGTACACTCCGGAGGGGATAAGTTGACAGGACACAAATACAATGGCTCTTAAAGTAAGGCTTCAGTTTGCGCAAGGCTCTTATTAGTGCGAGAGCCAATTTTTCTAGATGGAGATAACGGGTTTCAACATCCCCCAAGGTTTGGCTCACATAATATATAGGAAATTGTGTACCTTGATCTTCTCGGACCAGTACGCCGCTTGCCGCTATTTTGGATACGGCTAGGTATAGGTATAGCATTTCATCCTCCTTGGGCTTGTGCAGCAAAGGTGGGCTAGACAGGTACCGTTTTAGTTCTTCTAGGGCGTATTGGCATTCTGGAGTCCATTCAAAGTTGTTCTTTCTTTTGAGTAGGGAAAAGAAATTTTTCTTTTGTCCAACAATCTCGATATGAATCTGCCCAGGGCCGCGATCCACCCTGTCAGCCGTTGAACGACTTTTACGTTGTTCACCACTGTAATCTCTTCGATGGCCTTTATTTTGTCAGGATTGATTTCGATCCCCCTATTTGATACCATGAAGCCCACGAATTTTCCAGATACTTTGAAGTCAAACTTATCAAGATTGAGCTCCATGTTGTAGCTTCTGAGGATGTTGAAGGTTTCCTGCAAATGGGTCAGATGGTCCTCTGCGTGCAAGGATTTGACTAGCATATCATCAATATATACCTCCATGATTCTCCTACTTGGTGCTCGAACATTTTATTAACTAGCCGTTGGTATGTTGCTCCCGCATTTTTACCCCGAAGGGCATTACGTTATAACAATATGTACCGTATTTCGTGATAAATGAGGTATTTTCCCTATCCTCGGGGTTCATCTGGATTTGATTGTACCGCGAGTAGGCATCGAGGAAAGTGAGGGTCTCGTGACCGGCCATAGCATTGATCAGGCGATCAATATTAGGCAACTAGAAGGAATATTTTGGGCATGCTTTGTTCAAGTCTTTATAGTCTATGCACATCCTTAGCTTATTCCCCTTTTTTGGCACTACCACTACGTTATCTAGCCATTCAAGATACTTTACCTCCCTGATGGATCCGATTTTAGGGAGTTTCGCCACTTCTCTTTAATGAAGGCATGCTTTATCTCGGACTGCAGTCTTCTCTTTTGCTTTACGGGTTTGAATTTAGGGTCAACGCTTAGTTTGTGGCAGGTTATTTCCCGTGGGATACCTGTCATATCTAAGTGGGACCAAGCGATATAGTCGATATTATTACTAAGGAATTGAATAAACCCTGCCCTGAGCTCGAGGGTCAGCCCCGTTCCCAAGTATACCTTGCGATCCGGGAGGTGTTTGATTAAAATGGTCTGCTCCATCTCTTCGACTGTTGATTTGGTCGCGTTGGATTCCTCGGGGGCGACGAAGGTTCGGGGAGCGAAGAAGTCTTCCTCGTGGTCTTCAAGGGTCCGCACGCTTCCCTCCTCGTCCGATGCCGGGCATGTGGGGTTTGGAATCTCGTGGTGGACCGCGAACATTTCCCTCACTGCCCGCTATTCTCCATGTATGGTCATGATGCCATCCCTGGTGGGAAACCTTATCACCTGGTGTAAAGTCGAGGGCACTGCCCTTATGTTATGTATCCAAGGACTGGCAAGTAGGGCATTGTATCTCATGTCGCCGTCGATGACCTGAAACTCGGTGTTCTGGGTTATGCCAGACATGTCGATGGGGAGGGTGATTTCTCCCTTAGTTTCTTCTCCAATCATGTTGAAACTGTGGAGGACCCGAGGGGTGGGAACAACTTAATTGAGCAGCCCTAGTTGTTCTACTACTTCTGACCTGATTATGTTGACCGAGCTACCTGGATCCATGAGCACGCGCTTTATTCTGGTGTTGTTTAAGAGAAACAAGATTACTAGCGCGTTGTTGTGCAGTTCCATCATAGCTTTGAGATCCTCTTCGCTGAATATGAGGGTTTCTCTAGGTAAGCGTTCTCGTGCCGCCCCCTCCTTTGTAGAGGATGTTCTCACTCGTTTAGACACAAGTCCTCGAGGAACATTGGCTCCCCCAATAATCTTGTGGACACCGGCCTCTAGGCCGGTCGTGCCCTTTTCCCTGTAGCCTTTGAGGTTCCGACTTCCCATTTCACTAGTCGAGCCAGGCGCTTCGTCCTGATAAAAGAGATCTTTGGGCGAGAAAAAGTGTGAAAGATAACGTGCGTTTGTGTAATGGAACTAGCAAGAAAATAATCACTATTATTTTTAGCCCCACGGTGGGCGCCAAACTATTTATCGTGAAAATGGTGACAACAATTAAATTTGTAAATGAGATTCTAAAAATACGTGATCTACTCCCGAGCTAGTTGTTAGAGTAGTTGATTCTTATAATATGAAGTTTAATGATGAAATGCAAGTTAAAACGAGATAGTAATCGAACCGAGGGGACTGCTACCCGGGTATAGGTCTGGTCGAAGGGGGACCTTGGGGTCGACGTCAGGGTCGAGCTCGGGCTATCGGAGACAGTTAGGAATGGGATAACAGTTAAGATATGATTTTATAAGGCTCTTTATACCCAATACCAAGTGGTAAAATAAAGAACAAATGAGAAAGCGATAAATATTAAAGTGGCCTCGGGCTAGTGAGAGAGGGAGAGTTTAGAAAGGAGAGAGAGAGAGAGATATTATTGCATTTGTGGAGAAAATGGAGCAACATCAGCCGAGCCTACAAAGTAATGGGGATCCTCTTTATATAGGAGGGGAACCCGTTATGGTACAGAACGTATTAATCGTAAAGTTATGACATCTTGAAAATAGGCCCCGGATAGACCAACCATGCCAGGTTAAGCCACGTGCCTTGGGAACTCCTCTCTCGCCTGCCGTAGCTTGCTGTACTTGTCAGAATACGATATCCTTAGGACTGATATATATTGAACCTCAAGGATGAGTCTCGACCTTGGCTTCTAGCTTCGAGGGGCATGACCGCGAGATGGTTCTATGGCGAGGACATCAGGCCCTGAGATTTGCCGTATACAGTTATGTTATGAGTTATATTAGTCGTATGATAGTCATGTGGTACGTTTTGAAGTCAAGAAAGTTGTGGAACAAAAGTTGGCAAAGGTCATCACAAGTTACATTCATAAATGTGCTAAAAATTAGGTCAAATGCAGCCGAGCTTTTCTCCAAATATACTTGGAATTATGGAGTTATATACCTACCATATTGAAGATCTACGAGTATAGTTTCTAACGCATAAACCATTCTTCGATACGACATCAGAGTAGAGATATATTTGCATTTTTGCAAGATCGCACAAGCAGCTCCCAATGGGACCCACTTAGGCGGTGGTTGACCTACTTCACTTTATAAACGATTTGGATGCCTATTTTTGATCATTTTAGACTCAACTTCGTCTCCAAACTTTTCCTAACCCTCCTAAATCGATACCATATGGCTTTGAAGTTATTCCAAAGTAATTACACCATATTTCAACATCAAAAGTTAGTTCTAGTGAAGAACAACACCTCTTTGAGGTTGTGTTGTCATTGAGGATAGTTGTGGGATGTGTTTGGCTGAAATTTCAAGTTGTTTATATTGGCTAAGGTGATTATAATAGCCTACTAATTGTTCTTAAGCTTTCTTGTATGTTTATTAAGTTGTTAGGATGATAAACTATAAGATACTACTTGGATTAACTTAAGTCACTTCTATGGTGTTGTATTGCCATTGAAGGCTATTGTAAGCTAAATATAACTTGGATTTTTACTTAAAGCTACTATAGGAGGTATTTATATTGTGTTCTTGCATGTTATTAAGGTTATCTTGATGTTTATTAAGTTAAATGGATGGACTAGACATGAAATAGTGAATAAAGTTGCTAATTGAGGATAGTTGAAGTTATTGATTGTTTTATTTGTTATAAATATATGGTATAAGTCTGGAATCATTGATAAATGACTTCATTAATCATGTTAATGATACTTTTAAGTTAAAGTAAAAAGTCTATAAGGGGTGATATGGGATATACAGATTCCAAACGGAGCTTGCCGCTCGTCGTGATGTAGTTGTGACTTGTTGTTGCTATATGGTGTCTTGTTATTGATATTTATATGTTGTGGGATTTCTCTTTTTGTTGTTGTTGTTGTTGTTGTTGTTGTTGTTGTTGTTGTTGTTGTTGTTGTTGTTGTTGTGGTTGTTGGTATATGGTATTGGAGGAGGACCTTGTTACAGGGGATATGCTTCCCAAATTTACATAAACGAGCTACTAATTTAAGTTGCGGACTTAGCCTTTACTCAACATTAATTTTGAATCTCCTTATGCTATGGTAGATTGAGTTGAGTTGTTTGAAGAGTTGCTTGGAAGGTATTAAGGAATCAACAGAGTTAAGGTATGTTAAGGCTATCCCTTCTTTCCTTTTGGCATGGTCCATATGACACAAACAAAATGAGCAAACACAGAACTTACACAAATGACACTATTCTTAGAAGTGCTGGGGTGCCTATGTTCTTGATTCCCTATGTGTCCATTTATTATATCATCTGTTTATGGGTCTCAGATAATACATAAGTTGATAAAGTTTATTTCATGATATTAACTAAAGGCATATTGATCTTATGACATATCGAGAGATCTTATTGACTTACTTCTTATGCATTGCATTCATTTGTACATGTACATTGACCCATAACTAGATGGAGTTATATACGTGTATATTATATGTATATAGGGTATAGGAAAAGGTTCCAGCGTTATATATGCACCACCACCTGATCAGCTTGTATACGTTTATAATTTCTCCCACAGAGACCGAGATGATATAATAGGATGCTCTCAGAGGCTTGATGATTTTATATATGCATATACCTGTCCATGATATGAAATTTATCGGCATATGCATGTCATTATAAATGTTTCATGATTCACAGAGCTATTCAGACTTACAGTTTGAGTCCTTTACTCCATGTTTCTTTAATGTCTATTATATACTACTTTTCATGATTTACATACTCAGTACTTTCTTTGGAATGACGTCCCTTTTATGTGGGGACGTTGCGTTTCATGCCTGTAGGTCCTGATAGATAGGTTGACAGTCCTCCTAGTAGGCTATCAACTCAACATAAGGTATTAGTGCACTCCACTTGCTCTGGAGTTGCCTATTTGGTCAGTATAATTTGGACATGAATTGATTGGTATGACAGGGCCCTGTCCTGACCTTTATGATGTTTATGTACTCTTTGAGGCTTGTAGATATATGTCATATATATATATATATATATATATATATATATATATATATATATATATATATATATATATATATATATATATATATATATATACTTGTATGGCCTTGTCGGCCTATGTTTTGAGTATATAAATGATCATGTCGGCCCTATAGGATGTCACATGTATAAGTTTCTATATCATGTTGGGCCGTCCTATATCTAGTATTCCCTTATGTTTTATTCCCGTTACCTCATGACGGCCCTTCTGGGTCTATGATGATATGATAAGAAAGATACATTCGTTGATACTCGGTTGGGTAAGCCCCCGGGTGCCCATTGCGGCCTATCGGTTTGGGTTGTGACACCCGCCTTGTCTTGCCACATGCGCAGATCCACATATATATAGTCTACCTTGACACGCCGCATGTGCAAATATCAGTGATAACAATAGCACGGACATCTCACGTGTGAACACCCCGACAATCCTTTCAAAAATATCATGTGTACCACAATATAACAACTCGCACCACATGTGCTCATATGCCACAACATTTCCTCAAAACAATTTAAATACCACAACCAACATATCCCTCGGCTCAACAACACTGAGTACATAAAAAACAACAATAATAACACAAGAGTACATCAACAAAAGAATTTTAAAACACAAAGAAACAAAAGAACGAGCTCACAATGAAAGAAATAACACGTAATAATGGTTTCAAACATGAATAACTCAATAATGGGAGATATAATGTGTAACAACGATATCTAATAAGAGTAACTCAACAATTGAAGGGATAACATGTAACAATAATTCCAAATAAGTATAACTAGACGAAAAGAGAGATAACATATAACAATGATTCCAAATAAGTACAACTCAATGATAAGAGAGATAACATGTAACAATGATTCCATATAGGTACAACTCAACGATGAGAGAGATAATATGTAACAATGATTCCAATTAGGTAAAAGTTAACAATAAGAGAGATAACATGTAACAATAATTCTAAATAAGGATAAGTCAACAATGGAAGGGATAATAATAACTTCAATTAAGATTAAGCAATTACGGAAGAGAAAATATGGCAATAAAAGAGAAAACAACTTCAATTAAGCCATATAAAAGTGTATTTGGCAACAAGGGTAGAACATGAATCAATCAACTTCAAATAAAACATCGTAAAGGTAAATTTAGCAATGGAGGATTAAACTTAATAAGGCAACTTCATTTTTAATGAACATAAGAACCTAAGATCTAGGCCGGTAAAATTTCCTCAAATAAGTCGTGTACACACTCATCACCTCGTGTATAAGCCTTTCACGTAGTTGAAATAGTACAACAAACCAATCCCTACGGGGTAGTTCCCCCACACAATGTTAGGCAAGATACTTACCTCAAAAACCCACAATTATTTTTCAAAAATAGCTTTCCCTTTACAATTCAGCTCCGCCCAGCACAAATCTAACCAAAATTGACTTAATAACATCAAATAATGCAAGAGAAATCAATTTCAATAATTAAAGCTATGATCTTTAAACAATTGCTCAAATTTCAACAAAAGTTAACCCCTGGCCCTCCTGGTCAAAACCCGGGTCCAATAGTAGATTCCAACTACCCATAACCCCACGAGTTCATATATGTGATTAGTTTCAAAATCCGTGTCCAAATTGACTCTCAAAACTCAAATTCTTATTTTCCAAAAACTTGACAAAGTTTCACTTTGATTCACATGATTTTGATGTTAAAATCCAAGATATAATGATGGAATATAATTAGAAATAGATTAAAATCACTTACCCAAAGTTTGTAGATGAAAATCACTCTTCAAAATTGCTTCCAACCGAGTCTTGGGTTCCAAAATATGAAAATGAGACCAAAATCCCGTCCCTCAGCTCTTATGTACAATCACAGGTGTCGCAATTGCGACCTGGGGTTTGCAATTGAAAACCTCACAAATGTGAAGAAACCACCGCAAATGTGAAGCTCTTCACACTCCTACTAATGTCGCAAATGCGACATATTGTTCGTAGTTGTGAACATGGACACTTCGCAAAATGCTACCCTTATCATCGCAAATGCGAACAACACCCTGCCGCCCTCCATCGCAATTGCGAACTCTTGATTCGCAAATGCGAACCTAGAAGAATTTTCCTAGCATCGCAAATGCGACATATTTCTTGAAAATACGAGACCTGAAATACCTGATCACACCAACAATTTCCAAACTCTTCCAAACATTCCAAAACGCGTCTGAAACTCACCCGAGCCTTCGGGGAACCAAACCAAACATCAACACATGTCTAAAAACATAACACAAACCCCCACATGTGATAAAATGATCAAAATAAGATCCAAAACCACGAATCAGACCTCAAAACACAAGGATTCAATATGAAACTCAAGAACTTCTAAAGACACAACCGCGCGTCTGATTCCTATCATATCAACGCGGAATGACGCCAAACTTAGCGGACAAGTTCCAAATGACAAACAGACTTATTCCAAGTCCCGAAATAGAAATCTAAACATGATAGCTACGAAGTCAACCTATGGTCAAGCTTATGAAAATTCAAAGCCTTAAATTTTCCAACTTTCAGCAAAACATCACAAATCAACCTACGGACTCCCGAATTCGATTCCGAGCATACACCCAAGTCTAAAATCATGATACAAACCTATCAGAGCCATCAAAACACTTCTATAGGGTCATTTTCACAAAAGTCAAACCTCGGTCAAATTTTTTAACTTAAGCTTCTAAAGTGAGAATCACTCATCCGTATTCATTTTGAACCATCCGAAAATCATATCCGACCATGCACACGTCCTAATACACAATATGAAGCTACTCAAGGCCTCGACCACTGGACGAAACCTTAAAGCTTAAAATGACCAGTCGGGTCGTTAGACATATACAAGGAAGTCATAAGAACAAGAAAGAATAACCCTCTTCATCAACAACACGCCCTCAGGCCATCACATATCAGTCCCGCGTAGCACCCATATCTCACTACATTGACAATATCATAACATCTACCCTTATTGCTCTGCCAAGACAATATATTCATAGCCTCCCGTATCACTCCACCCAAAAAATATTTCTGATAGCCACCCATATCACTCCGCTCAAAAAATGTCATTAGCCACCTGTATCACTATGATAGCTGCCTGTATCACTCCGTATAATATCTACCCTCATCGCTCTACCCGGACACAACAAGTCCACATATGTCAGAATATTTCCAAAACAACATTATCACTCTCATAATAAAGCATAACCCATGGTTCAACAACAATGTATACAATAATTTCAAAAACATCACAATGAAATGGGAAAATAACTCAACAATTTAAGATATTCCATATAAGAACAACTTCAATTAAAAGCTCATTAATTGCCTAAGAGTCTAAACCAGTCAATTACCACATATAAGTCCGGATACACACTCATCACCTCATGTACACGTCTTTCACATAACACAAATAATGCAATTAGACCAAATACTATGGGGTATTTCCCCCACACAAAGTTAGGCAATATACTTACCTCAGAGAAACTAAATCAATACTCTAAGAGGCCCTTCCAGCATAAAACAACATTCGGCCGACTGGAATCTAGCCAAAGTAACTTAATATCATAAATAAAAGCCATAGGAAATAATTTCGGATAATAAAGCTTTGATCTTGAACAAGAATAAAAAGTCAACCCAAAAAGTCAACCCCGGGCTTATACCTTGGGATTCGACAAAACTCACAAAATCCGAACATCCATTCCGATACGAGTCCAATCATACCAAAATCATCCAATTCCAACATCAAATTGGTTTTTAAATCATCAATTTTTTTAGAAAGGTTTTTACTAATATCCCCAATTTCTCCAATTCAAATCATCAATTAAATGCTAAAAATAAGGATGGAATCATGACATATAATCAAATATGAGTAAAGAATACTTACCCCAATCCAAATCATGAAAATACCCTAAAATATCGTCCAAAACTGATCTCTCTAACTCAAAATGTGATAAAATAACAAAAGCCCTCGAAATAGAGTACTATATAGGTCTTCCTAGGTATACACATCGCGATCGCGGAATTAGTCATGCGGTCATGAAGAACATAATGACCACTTGCTGAACTCCTCTTTGTGAACGCGATGATCGATTATCCAGTAACTTCGTGAACGCAATAGTTCTGTCGCAAACGTGGAGAACAATTCCTTATGCCCATTTCCAACTTCTCTTCTACGTGATCGCGGTATCCAGCTCGCGATCACGAAGGCCACAACTCCCAAGCTTCATGAACGCGTGCTCAACTTTGACAACATGTTATACAAAATTCATGCCACCACATTACCCTACACGAACGTGACTCCTTAGTCGCGATCGCGATGATGAAAACTAGATATCAGAACAAATAGTTCAAAATATGAGGAAATGGACCCTAGCCCATCCTAAATACACCTGATGCCCCCAGGACCCCGTCCAATCACACCAATCTATCTCAAACATAACACAGACCTACTCAAGGCCTCAAATCACACCAAAAACATCAAACTACGAATCATACCTCAATTCACGCTGAATGAACTAATGAACTTTCAACTTCCAAAACTCATTCCGAACCATAAAAAATCAATTCAGAATGAACTTGAATTTTGCATGCAAGTCCCAAATGACACAAAGGAATTATACCAACTCCAGGAAAAATAATCCGAACCCGATATCAACAAAGTCAACTCCCGGTCAAGCCTCTCAACCTTCCAAATCTTTAACTTTCTAACTTTCACCAAAAAGTATCAAATCAACCTATGGACCTCCAAATCAAAATCCAGAAATGCGCCTAATTCCAAAATCACCATATGAAGATATTGGAATCATTAAAATACCATTCCAGAGTTGTTTACACTAAAGTCAAACTCCAATGATCTCTTATAACTTAAGCTTCTAAAATGAAAAACACTCTTCCAAATCTATCCCGAACAGCTTAGAAATCGAATCCAATCGCACACACGAGTACAATACATCATATGCATCTACTCAAGATCTCAAACCACCAAACGAAATGATAAAGCTTAAAACGTTCGGTCGGGTCATTATGTTCTCCCCCTCTTAAACAAACATTTGTCCTCTAATGTGCCAATAGTAGCTCCAAAGCCATCAAATCACTGTATTAAATCACCATAAACATGCACACGATTGATCCCACATCACCCCAATCCAGATAGGCCTAACAACACCATCTCATCTGAAGATTATTCCTTCCACCCATACCGATAATCCTTATAACCAAATTTCAACATCCGATCATCCACCAAAGACCCAATTCCCACATAAACACATTGTATCAACCTCAACAAGCTGCAACATCTCATGCATACATCCACAAGGTATAACCACATGATGTAACACATCACCCATATCCCGTTGTAATACCTCTGGCTACAGTAGCTACCTATAATTAAACCTGGTACCGATAAATAACCTTATATCAACCAGGACCTCGTTCCAAACCTTCCAAACACTAATAATGTAAGAGACATGTAAACCTCATAACTACTCACCCAATCAACTAGTCACACCCACACCACCTAAACACATACAATGCAATTTGTACCGAACCATCACAACTCAAATACAACTAACGATGGACGTAGAGACACATACGAGAGCTACCCAACAAATCTAATAGGCATAACTCTCTATCAGTACCATACTAAAAATCCATTCCATAAGGGAGAAACAAAACATACGAACTAATCACAAAGAATCTCATCCTAACATAACTCCACCGCGACATATAGCCTGGTCCAAACATAACGGTCCACACGAAAGCATGAGGATCCCACCCTGAACTCTGAATCATAAGTAAAATAGACATCACTCCAACCAAAAATCTTTCACCAACTCAATACCGTGGAACAAAATCACAACACGCAATAGACTTCCCATGCCTGTCTAGCACCTAAACCATAAGTCATAGCCAAACCATCTAGAAATCACATCAAAACCTACTGTATTAAGTAACATAATGTTCATCCTAGTCTCATATTTCTCAATAGTGAACAGTCCAGAATGACGAACACGGTCTACCACAGTAGAAACTCTTGACAGGTGCAAAGCAATGCGAGGGGGACAAGAATCACGAAACTCATCCATTTATAAAGCAAATAGGAGGACTCACACTGATGAATAAGACCGGATCAAAATAAAACTGATGCTCCTCTATGACAAACCGAAACCATACCTATAGCGACATCATCTGGTGCATCGTCCTCAGCCTTACCGGGGAAACCATAATAACGATATGGGCCTCCTCCTCTACGATGCCCTCTACCCGTCTGTCCTCCATCTCTAGATGGTTGTGTAGATGGAGTAACAACTGGAGTTGAACCCATAGCCTAAGTACTCTGATAAAGTTTACCTCATTAGAGTCTAGGATGATCCTTCATGATGCGCCTAGTATCACCAGACTCAAAACAACTCCTCTTTAGGTGTATCTACTCGAACGGGGTCTGTGTTTAATGACTGGAATAGCCATTGTAGGAACCTCATGCAGGAGGTGCATTAAAAGATGAGTGTCCCATATGAGTACCCTAAGGTCCCTGACTGGCTGGAGCTCCTCGATTAGCCTAAAGTGCAGACTGAATTGGCTGACTGAATGGATCTTACGCCATGATAGGTCAAAGGCAAAGAGTAGAATCCACTATATCCTCTAGGTCCTTGAGGCCTCTTGGCCTCCCTATCCTCCCTATCTTAACCCCGAATATGCTCTAACCTCCTAGCAATATCCACAACATGTTGAAATAGAGTATCAATCTCCAACTCCTATGCTATCCCAAGTCTGAGACAATAACTGTGCCCCCTGATAAACCTGTAAATTCTCTCTCTAACAGTAGAAACCAAAATAGGTGCATGACTAGATATATCACTAAACCTCATAGCTTACTCGGACACGGTCATAGTCCCCTAGCGTAACTACTCAAACTCGGTATGCTACGCATCCTTAAGGCCATATGGAATGAACTCCCTCAAACATAGATCAGAGAATTGAGTCTATATAAGTGGTGTTGCGCCAACTGGTCTACCCTCCTCATAAACCTGCCACAATCTATATGCCGATCCCGTTAGATGGAGAGTAGTAAGTACAACCCCATTTACCTCTACAACACCCATAGTACGCAGAATACGGTGACACAACTCTAGAAATCCTTGTACATCCTCAGAAGCTGCTCCACTATAAGTAGGGGGAAACTACTTCTTGAACTTCTCAAATCTCTTTTGTTCTTCCTCAGCTGCCACTGACCGTAGGTTAAACCACGATAATGAGCTATACCGACATAATACCCGAAACCTGACCAATATGGGCCCAATGCTATAGAGTACAGGCGAAGAGAGTCTGAGCTCATCCCCCGATATGTGAAGCAGCCGGTGCAGCTGGGATCAATTCGTCCTGAGCCAATGTACCAAACATGCTCAAGAACTACGCTAAAGTCTCCTAAAATCTAGGGGTAGGAACAGGCGCCTCTGGTACTTGTTCCCCAACCGGAGCTATTGGTGGCTCCTCAGCTGCTGCTCTAGCTGTAGCACATGCCCCTCTTCGGCCTCTGTCCCTAGAAACACCAGCTCTTAGGGAGGCATCATCAGTAATAACAACTTGTGTCCTCATCATCTGTGAGAAAATAAAAGAACAAAGTCTTAAACTCCGAAATCAATAAATCCGCATGATACGAATGGAAGAAGTGGAATCTTTCTAATAGTTTTGTAGCCTCTCGAAGATAAGTACAGATGTCTCCGTACCGATCTGCAAGACTCTACAAAACTTTCCCGTGACTCGTAGAATCTATGAACCTAGAGCTATAATACCAACTTGTCATGACGTAAAATCCTACCTTGAGGATTTTGATGTCACCTAGTCTCTAAAACTAGGCTAGCCGATCACTTACAATAGTTCAACCAATTAACAAGATAATTTTAAAGAAGAGTTCCATATAAATACCGTTATAAAGGTGATGCAATCCTATGCAGCAATAACCACAACAATCTTCCCAAGACTATGTAGTACATAGTCACAAACTCTGCTGAATAGAATAAAATATCTCAAAATACAATACTGTTTGGATAAAGATTTGACAGTAATAATGTAAGGAAAGGACTACAAGGGAATGCGGTGATCCAACAACTCTATCTTGAATCCTCACGATCAAGAAGATAACACTGACTAGGTTCACAACCTCCAACACTTGGATCTACACAAAAATGTACAGAAGCATAGCATGAGTACACCCCAATCGGCACCTAGTAAGTATCAAGACTATAGCATGGAGTAGTGACGAGGTTCAAGTCAGGACACTTACTAATGCAATAACATGTACAGATTATTGATATAAAGCTAACAATGGAAAGCATTGTAAATAAATGGCACAAAGAGATATCACGTGATAAAACAACAAAATAATCAAAGCACAGATAAAATACAAGTGAAAGAAATTAAGGAAAACCAATGACACCCATATCTCACCGCATTAACAACATCATAATATCCACCCGTATCGCTCCACCCAGATAATATATTGATATCCACCCGTATCGCTCCACCCAGAAAATAACACAATTTCAACCCGTACACTTCTCCCAAACAATATACAGAATAGCCAACTGTATCACTCTACCTAGACAATATACATAATAGACACCCGTATGACTCTGTAAAATCAACAATAGTGAAATGCCATCCTTATGCTTCGCATAACAACAATCATCCACTTAACAAGTCCATATATGATGCAATATTTCCATGACAACACTATCAATCTCACAATAAAGCATAGCCCACAACTCAACAACAATATGTACAATAATTTCAATGACATCACAATGAAACGAGAAAATAACTTAATAATATAAGACATTCCATATAACAACAACATTAATTAAAAGAATATTAATAGCCTAGGAGTCTAAATGGGTCAGTTACTATATATAAGTCTGGGTACATACTCGTCACCTCGTGTACACGTCTTTCACGTAGTTCAAACAATTCAATTTGAGCAAATCCTATGGGGTAGTTTCTCACGAACAAAGTTAGGTAAGATACTTATCTCAAAGAAGCTGAATCAATATTCTAAGAAGCCCTTCCCACATGAAACAACCTCCGAACATCTCGAATCTAGCCAAAATAACTTAACATCATAAACAAAATCCATAGGAAACAATTCTAGATAATAAAGCTTCGATCATAAACAAGAATAAATAAGTCAAACCATGAAGTCAACCTCGGGCCTGCACCTTGGAACCCGACAAGACTTACAAATTCCGAACACCCATACTTATATGAGTCCAATCATACAAAAATCATTCAATTCCGACCTCAAATCGGCCTTCAAACCATCAATTTATGTTTTAGAAAGTTTTTACTAAAATTCCCAATTTCTCCAATTCAAATTATTAATCAAACACTAAAATTGATGGAATCATGAATTTATAACCAAATCTGAGTAAACAATACTTACCCCAATCCAAATCGGGAAAATCTCCTCCAAAATTGCCCAAAATCGAGCTCTCTACTCAAAATGTGATAAAATAACAAAAGCCCTTGATATATAGTACTAAATAGGTCTACCCATGTATACACATTGCGATCGTGGAAATATCCACATGATCTCGAATAAAAAATAATGACCAGCTGCTGAACTCCTCTTCGTAAACGCAACACGTCAGTCGCGGAGGCGATGACCAATTACCCAACAACTTCATGAATGTGACAGTTCTCTCGCGAATGCGGAGAACAAATTCCTGATGCCCACTTCGAGCTTCTCTTCTACGTGATCGCGGTACCCATTTCACGATAGCGAAGGCCACAACTCCCAAGCTTCGCGAACACATGCTCAACTTCACAAACATGATATAAAAAATGCCTGCCACCATATTACCCTATGCAAATGCGACTCCTTAGTCACGATCGCGATGAAGAGAACCAGATATCAGAACGAGTAGATCAAAACATGAAGAAATGTTTTGTAGCCTATCTGAAACATACTCAAGGCCACCGAGACTCCATCAAATCAGACTAATAGGTCCCAAAATATAACGCGAACCTACTCGGGGCCTCAAATCACGCAAAAATATCAAAACTACGAATAACACCTCAATTCAAGCATAATAAACTATGAACTTTCAACTTCCAAAACTCACTCCGGACTATATCAAATCATCTCGTAATGACCTCGAATTTTGCATGCAAGTCCAAAATGACACAATATAATTATACCAATTCCTGGAACCACAATTCGAACTCGATATCAATAATGTCAACTCCAAGTCAAACCTCTCAACCTTTCAAACCTTCAACTTTCCAATATTTTCCAAAGGGTATCAAATCAACCTACGGACCTCAAAATCTATATCGGAACATAAGCTTAAGTCCAAAATCACCATACGAAGCTATTGGAATTATCAAAACACCATTCCAAATTCGTCTACATAAAAATCATACTCCAATTAACTCTTGCAACTTAAGTTTCTAAAATGAAAATCACTCTTCCAAATCTATCTCGAATGGCTTGAAAAGCGAAACCAACCACACACACGAGTCGCAATACATCGTATATAGATACTAATGATCTCAAACCACCAAACAGAATACTAAATCTCAAAATGATTGGTCGGGTCATTACAGTTAGAACGTATCAAGGGTAGCTAGTTTGATGATCCTCACTTGTTGGTGTTCAAAGAACCAGTGTAGCAAGGTGGTGCTTAGAAGGTCATAATTGGGGATGATAGTTTTATGCGGCTTTAAGGCTGGTCCTTGTGGTCCAAATATTGATGGGTTAAGAGAGTTGATCCTTGAAGAGGCTCACAATTCATGTTATTTCATTCACCCACATGCCATGAATATGTATCATGACTTGAAGAAGCACTATTGATGGCAGAAGATGAAGAAAGACATTGTTGGACGTGTCTCTCGGTGCTTGAATTGTCAAAAGGTGAAGTATAAGCATAAAACATTAGGTGGACTGACTCAGAAATTTGTGATATCAGAGTGGAAATCGAAGCACATCATTATGGACTTTGTGGTAGGCTTACCATGTACCTTGAGAAATTATGATGCTAGTTGGGTCTTCGTGGACTGGTTGACCAAGTCCGTGCACTTCATTCTAGTAATGACATGCTATTTTTAGAGCAGTTGGCCTAGAGTTATGTCAAAGAGATTATTTGCCTATACAGTGTGCTTATTTCTACTATTTCAGACCATGGCATGCAATTTACTTCACACTTTTGGAGAGCTGTGCAGTGTGAGTTGGGCACACGGCTTGAGCTGAGTCTAATATTTTATCCTCAAACGGACGGACAGTTCAAGCAGACCATTCAAATATTAGAGGATATGTTGAGGGCATTCTCTATCAAGTTTGGGGGTCAGTGAGATCAGTTTCTACCTCTAGTGGGGTTTTCCTACAACAACAGCTACTGGTCGATCATTCATATGGATCCATACAAGGCCCTATACGGGAGACGATGCCGTTCTCTAGTTGGACGGTTTGAGCCCGGTGAGGATAGATAGTTAGGCAAATATTTGGTTTGTGATGCTTTAGAGAATGTTAAAGTGATTCAGGAGCGGCTTCATACAGCTTAGTTCATGCAAAAAAGTTATGCAGACCGAAAGGTTCGACATATGGTTTTCTTATGCAGACCGAAAGGTTCTTCTTGTGATGACTTGACCGGTCATTTTGTGTATTTGAGCCCCGTTCCCCTATTTTATGGTTTTCTTAGGTGAATTTATTGTTATGTGACTTACGGGTATGATTGATTTGGTTTCAGAGAGGTTTTGGATTGAATTGGAACACTTATATCCTAGTTTGGAAGCTTAAGTTGTGAAGGTTGACCAGAGTTTGACTTTTGTATATTTAATCTCGGATCAGTGTTTTGATGGATCCAATAGGTTCATATGGTAATTTTGGACTTAGGCGTATGTGCGTATATGGATTCAAAGGTACCTAGGTTTATTTGCTTCTATTTAGCAAAAGTTGAAAAGTTGAAGGTTTGGAAGGTTGATAAGTTTAACCGAAAGTTGACTTTGATGATATCAGGTTCGGACTATGGTTCTGAGAGTTGTAATAGGTCCTTTGTGTTATTTTGGACTTGTATGAAAAATTTGAGGTCGTTTTGAGTTGTTTAGGCATGTTCGTCATAAGGTTTGATTTTTGAAATTCGGATTAGTTCTTTAAGGTTTAATTGAGGTGTGATTCGTGTTCTTGATGCTGTTTGGTGTGATTTGAGGGCTCGAGTAGGTCATTGTTATTCTTTAGGATTGGTTAGTGTGATTGGACAGGGTCCCGCCGGCGTCTAGGGTGTTTCGGATGGGTTTTAGACTCTTTTCCTTTGTTTTGGAACTAATGGTTTCTAATGTTCTGGTGTGCTTTGCAATCACGAATGTTTAGTCGGGATCAAGAAGAGTGTTTTGGTGGTACGTGATGGTTTCTCTTCGCATTTATGAGGGGTTTATCGGCATTCACGGAGCATGTGTGGCAGTGGCCTTCGTGTTCACGACTTCACATTCACGTGCATACAACTGTGTTCACATAGGCCTAGTAGGGTTTGTATAGATGGTCTTGTGTTCGGCGAGAATGGGCAGTATCTGGGCATGAGATGGGCCTTTGCGATCACGACGTAGGTCCCGCGATCACATAGCGTATAACTGGGTAGAATCACTTAAGTACTCTATTTAGAGGGTTTTTGTTATTTTATCATATTTTGAGATCTAGAGCTCGAATTTGGGTGATTTTGGAGAGGATACTCACGATTTGGATTGGGGTACGTATTTTTGAATTAGATTTGTTTATTATTTATGATTCCAACCTTAATTATAGGGTTTGATTGGTTAATCTAAGTGAGGAAAATTGTGAATTTTGGTAAAAACTTCTCTAAATAAAATTTGAGGATTTGAACTATGATTCAAAGTTGGAATTGGATGAAACTTATATGGTTGGACTCGTATTAGAATGGGTGTTTGGAATTTGAGACTTTTGTCTGGTTCTAGGAGGCGTATCTAGGTTTGCTTTTTGATTTTGATAATGATCCAAGATTTTTTGTTTGGGGTTGTTTCCAATGAGATTATTTGGTGTTGTTAAGTTGTTTTTGACTAAACTCGAGCCGTTCGGAGGTCAATTCGTGTGGGAAGGGATTTTTGGAGTATTTATTCACGCGCTTTAAGGTAAGTAATATGTCTAAACTTGGATTGAAGTTCGTATTCGAGATGTGTTGGGGGTGATGTATATGCTAGGTGACGGGCGTATCTTAGGAATTTGAGACTTTTGTCTGGTTCTGGGAGGCGCGTCCGGGTTGACTTTTTGATTTTGATAAATATCCAATGTTTTTTATTTGGGGTTGTTTCCAACGATATTATTTGATGTTGTTAAGTTGTTTTTGACTAAATTTGCACCCTTTAGAGGTTGATTCATGCAGGAAGGGATTTTTGGAGTATTGATTCACGTTGTTTGTGGTATGTAATATGTCTAAACTTGGACTGAGGGTGATTCGAGATGTGTTGGGAGTGACACACGTGCTAGGTGACAGGCGTATGTGCGTGTACCGAAGTTATTCATGGACCTTAGGTTATTATATGCCTTGATTGTTATCATACCTCGTTATATCCATGTTTGTATCTACTTGTATGATTATTTGAGATATGATTCATGTTAGAATTATATATAGACTATGTCTTTATTTGTTTGAGACATGATAGGGCTATTCTTCCTATTTTTGAGTTTTTTTCCTTAATTGTAGACATACATCAGTCATGATGCTATATCCGCGTATGAAATCTCTGTCTCAGTGCATTCTTATTATGATTTCTCACATGTTGTTGATGCCTCATATGTGTAACACTGTTGAACTGAGTATTGTGAGATGTGGTTAATAGAGACTTGAGGGGTTGATGACTGATCTTGGCCCATAGAGTCGATTTGGTATTGATTTTGAGGTATTGCATACGCTAGGACCTATATTGGGGTTAATGGTAATAATGAGGGGGAGACCCATGCACAATGCTCCATGATTGGGCTATGTGATATTGATTGTTGGCTTATATCTGATCATCACTTGGGCAAGGATCCGCTCCTCCGGATTTTGGTATTCAAAGTGAGCGCAGGTACAGGGTCATATGTATGTGCTTGAGTGAGGGACATATGTCTAGAACCGGTACTGTATTGAGTCATGATGTGGTGTGTGAGCATTCAGGGGAAATTATACCAGGCACTATGCATATGTTGAGATATGATATACTTGAGGAATTAATTGCGGTATTTGTTTATTCTAGTATGTTTACTCGTCATGCATGTACCAGGTTGTAAGTTTTCCTTTATGTTTAATGTTGCTAGATGTCCTTATTTGGTATTTTGGACACGATATCATTCTTAAGTTAAAAACACCATGCGTAAAAAACTCTATGAAAGAATTCATTCCTTTATTGCTATTATTGAAAAGCATGGCTATTTTCCTATTGTTTGTGCAAAGATTGAAATTAATATTGCTTAAGTTACGCCTCTTTGCCATTAGTATTTTATATTGTTATCATTGGTTATTGGCATTGGATGTTAGGAAATTGCCAAGTTTTTCACTCCTTTCAGCTCGAGGTTAGACTTGTTACTTATTAAGTAATGGGGTGGGTTGTACTCATACTAGACTATGCGCTTTATGTGTAGATCCTGGTACTTCTGAGAGATATGACTGGTAGCTGGAGGCACCTGTACCAAATCATTGGAGATTTCGAGGTAGCAACTGATTTTGTTCGTACACTTTGGAGTCCCCTTACGCTTTATTTATGATATCAGTGTTCTATTATTGAGATAGTTATGTAATTAAGGATTAGAGTCTATATTTAAATTCTATAGTGCTCATGTGCTCGTTGACACCAGATCATATGATGGTTGTAATTGCGTTATCACTGATATTTCCTATATTTTTTTAAGCTCATTTCATTGTTTAGATTATTAAGTTCTATTATTATGATTATTGTTTAGTTATTGGATTACCTATCAAGCAATGTTAGGTGCCATCACGGCTCTGGTAGGAGATTGGGTTATCACAAGTTGGTATTAGAGCGCTAGGTAGCCTAGGTCTCACGAGTCCTGAGCAAGTTTAGTAGAGTCTTACAGATCGGTATAGAGACGTTTGTACTTATCTTCGAGAGGCTACCGAACTGTTAGGAAACTTTACTTTCTTGCATTCTTGTCGGGTAGATTTGTTAAATCTTAATTTTTAACCTTCACTGTTCTATTCTCTCACAGATAGTGAGATCATACTCAGCTGGATCGGGTGAGAAGGTCGTGAGAGGTCGGGGCTGAGGTAGATCAAGAGGTAGAGGCACAACTCAAGCTAGAGCACGGGCAGTAGCACCTGGCGTTGAGCCTCAGATATAGTAGAATGATGAGATCCATGTTCTGATCAAGCAGGTAGGACCAACTTAGGTTCTAGAGGGGTTATTGCTACCCTAGTGCTTCAAGACTCTCTAGTCCGCTTGGTTGGTCTTATGGAGAGTGTGGCTAAGGCTTGTATATCTACTATAACACCAACAATTTTTCAGGTAGGGGGAGGATCCAGACTCCCGCTACTCACACTCCAGAGTTGATAGTTCATGGGTATCCATACCAAGCAATTCTATCAGTTAGGGAAGTTCTGCATGTGGTTGCTACACAGCCCACGTAAAAACCATGATATCAACTGGGAGGCTGAAGAGGTTGGATAACTTCACCAAGTTGTTTCCCCCTCGCTTTGGTGGTACACCTTCTAAGGATGCCCAGGATATCTTAGACCATTTCCATGAGATATTGTGAAACATGGGTCTAATGGAGTCCAATTGAGTTGATTTTATAGTGTTTTAGATGCATGGTGCTACCAAGAGGTAGTGGCGGGTGTATGTTCCAACAGGTTCACCTTCTCTTACCTGGGCGCAATTCATAGTTGTTTTAGATAAGTTCATTCTCTTCACTTAGATAGAGGACTTTCGCGGTTAGTTTCATCACCTTTAGCAGGTTAGCATGAACATTACTCAGTACGAGACCAAATTTGTGAATTTATCACGCCATGCATCTATCATAATCTTTACTAGGAGGGAGAGGGTGCATAGGTTTGTATTTGGCCTTACATATGGTATCATTATACAAACAACCAGAGAGACCGAGGATGATATTTCTTTCACTTGGGTTGTGTAGATCGTTAGGAGGATCAAGCGTATCAAAGGTCAGGCTATAGAGACGACCTCTAACAAGAGGCGTCATCATTTTGGAAGATTTAGTGGTGTCTCATCTAGAGGCCGAGGTTGGTTTATGAGGGGCAAGTCTAGATGATCAATTTATCATTCGCCACCACCCAGACGAGTAGCTTCAGTACAGTTTTCGCTCAGTGTACTCCCAGCTCAGAGCTCTTACTGAATTCTATCAGTTCAAGGTTCATCAGTACTAGGCTCTTCCAGTAGCTATTCTGGTTGATAGGGGCCAACTCAGGACCCACAGTAATTCCTAGTTCCAGGTTGCTACAAGTGTGGGGAGTTGGGGAATGTGAGTAAGTATTACCCCAGTTCCGCAGAGGTCCAATGGAGTATAGAGGCCAGACTATGACTCCCGTACCAGTTG
This sequence comes from Nicotiana tabacum, assembly GCF_000715075.1. Lineage (NCBI taxonomy): Eukaryota > Viridiplantae > Streptophyta > Magnoliopsida > Solanales > Solanaceae > Nicotiana > Nicotiana tabacum. The sequence goes on from NC_134085.1 coordinate 17,281,006, forward strand.
CTACACCATTCGCTCAACCAGTTTTGGGTAGAGGTCATACGGGATGAGGCCGCCATAGAAGGGGAGATCAGTCAGGTTATGGATAGTCCCATTGCGATGCAAGTCTCTCTAGGCTAGAGGTAGTTTCTTTTGATGCCATGATAATAGGTATTGTTTCCGTGTGCCACAAAGATGCTTCAGTGTTATTTGACACTAGTTGTACTTATTCCTATTTTTCATCATTTTTTACTCACTATTTGGATATCCCTCATGATTTCTATAGATATGCATGTTCATGTATCTACATCAATGGGTGATTCTATTCTGGTGGATCATGTATATCGGTTGTGTGGTTACCATTGAGGGTTATGAGACTAGAGTGTATCTTTTATTGTTTAGTGTGGTTGATTTTGATTTATTTGGGTATGGATTGAGTATCTCTATACTATGTCATCCTTGATTGTCACACTACGACCATGACATTGGCGATGTCGAGTATACCTAGGTTGGAGAAGAGAGGTTCTCTTGGTCACACTCCCACTAGAGTGATTTCATACTTGAAGGCTTAATGGTTGGTTGAGAAGGGGTGTTTGGTGTATTTGGCCTTCGTAAGGGATGTTAGTGCTGATACTCCTACAATTGAGTCAGTTTCGGTAGTAAGGGAGTTTTTAGATGTGTTTTTAGTATACCTACCGAGCATTCCACCCGATGGGGATATTGATTTTGATATTGATTTGGTGCCGGACACTCAGCCCATCTCTCTTCCACCACATTACATGGCATCGTCGTATTTGAAAGAATTGGATGAGCAGTTACAAGAATTGCTTGATAGGGGTTTCATCATGCCTAGTGTGTCACCTTAGGGTGCATCAGTACTGTTTGTGAAGAAGAAAGATGGTTCTATGAGGATGTGCATTGACTACAACTAGTTAAACATGGTTACTATCAAGAAGAATTACCCACTTGTCATGCCCCAACCTCGGGAGGCGCGACCGACACTCAATCGAGTGAACCTAACTGAGCAAGCCTTTTGGACACTTCCTACCCAACTCACTATGATCAAAAAACCATGCTTTCATTTATTTGACAGTAGGAAAGATTGTACATATAACATTGCTAGTTCATTTTATATTACAACCCTTAAACCATAGTTAAGTTTCCAAAATTTCATACAGTTACAGTTTAGAAGAACTAGAGTTTAGAATTACAACATAGTCTAGTGACCCATCAAACGCCCGTACATAACCCACACAAACATCTACGGAGCCTCTAAAGATACAAAAGACAATGATGATAATGCCGGCAACAAGGCCCCGACTATACCTCAAAAAGTGGTAATTTATAACAAAAGATATACTACATAACCCCAGGAAGAAAAATGGGCTCCTAAGATTGCTGAGAGGAGGATACTCCGCTACCTGCGATTCGCACTGTCTGCTATGGAACCACATACATCCATTCGAAGATGTAGCGCCCCGGCAAAAGAGACGTTAGTACCATAGAATAGTACTAGTATGTATAACTAAACAACATCTCATTAAACAACATCTCATTAGAAAGAACAACCATGCAAGAACAAAGAAATCATAAAGATCAACAAAAGCTTTAAACAATCACCACATCATCAAATAAAAGGGATCATATAGCTTTCACATAATTTCCATAGCTTTAGGTTGTGACATTTAATAATGTTGCATTATCATTCATAATACCACCGCTTTCTTACGCAGAGTCCGATCACGGCCCGATCGGCTAAGCTGCCTCATTTGAGACATATACCTCAATCCCAATTCCATTATCACTTTCAGGTATCAATATCAGCACAATACCACCATGTGTCCGACATGGCGTCCGATCACGATCCGATCGGCTAAGCCATCTTACCAAGACGTTTCCCTTTTCCATCAATAATCTCACTTCAATTTTTGTTTCACGTATATTAGTTCATCGGCACTTGGGGCCACAACTATCATATCATCTTGGCACTAGGACACATTTCATAACTTAAACTCTTTTCCCCCATGTTTCACATCATTTCCATTTTTAACATTAACCTTGCAATTAAAGACAATGGGCGCATACGAGAGAAATTCAAGTTGTAAGCATAGAGAGAATTTCACATATTTCGGCATAATAATCACAGTTTAAACTTGACTTGAAATCTAGGCATTTTAACACGTAGTTCACATTCTTCACACATCCTCAATTTACCAAGAATAGCATATAGATACATTGAGGCACACCTTTCACATATATTCTTGCAACACCAATTCATTTGAAATAACAAACACTACATCAATCAAGTTTCGGACTTACAACATTTGCATGGACACCAAGAGAGCTCAATTTCTAAGAGGGGTTTTTATCCATACATACCTCAATAGAGCTTTCCTTAAATTCTTACAATAATTTTGGAACTCCTAGCATTTTCGATCTATTTTATGAGAATTACAAGTTTAACCAAAAATTAGAGGGATAGTCAAGATTCTAGCTCATTTGGGCACATTACCAAGCACTAAGTGTGCATTATGATTTTAGGACCTTTTTGGGAAAGATTCTATCATCCTACCCCCATTTGTTACATTTTTAGCTCATAATCTCCCGGTACCCCTTATATCATACATGCATGCAAAATAATCAACCCTTATACCCATGAATCCACTTGTTAATCACTCATTTTAGTAGGAATTTCGAAATCGAAGGTTAGGGCACAAGTTCTTACCTCTTAGGATGAAGGCTTAGTAACTTTACTTGATAATCTTCAAAAGATTTGGGCAATGATTGAATAGTGACTTGGTGAGGATCACTTTCTCCCTCTAGAACTCTTTCTCTCCCTCTACATGTAGTAGAAAATAGCACAAGAGGTTCTAATGGGGTATTTTTAACGGAATAAGGTCGGGTTTTAAAAGTTAGAAAATAGGAGCCCCCGACTCAATATGTGGTCGCAACTGATTTGCGGCCCGCAAAAAGGGACCGCAAAAGTGGCCCTCAAGACTTGAATATTCTGCCTGGGTATGCGACCAATATGCGATCTGCATACTTATTTTACGGTCACATAATGCACCACAAAACTGCCTTTTGCAAAAATCCCAAGGAGGTTATGTGACGACTATGCGGCCCGCATATCGATTATACGATCGCATAATTGGACACATAGTTGTCCTCAAAATTGGCCAATATTCTGCCTCACTCTACGGCGACTATGCGATCCGCTTCTAAAAAATATTTTTTCTTAACTTTTTAATGCACAGATCAATCCAAAAGGTCCGAACCGCGGCGAGAAAGCTCGTCGCGAAGAATTTTATAAATTTCTAACATATATTCCTAACTTGGTACTATGAGACTTCGGGTTCTTGAGTAAATATTTCACGGGGCCTTACACCACTACCACATATTGATGATTTATTTGATTAGCTTCAGGGTGCTTGGATATTCTCGAAGATTGACTTGAGATCGGGGTACCATCAGTTGAAGGTCAGGGCATTATATATTCCTAAGATGGCTTTCAGGACCCGTTATGTCCATTATGAGTTTTTGGTGAAGTTATTTGGACCGACTAATTTCCCAATAACTTTCATGCACTTGATGAACAACGTGTTTCAGCCCTATATGGGTTCCTTAATTATTCTGTATATTGATGGCATATTGGAGTATTCTCGTAGCCGAGAGGATCATGGGCAACATTGGAGGAACGTGCTCCACACTTTAAAGTGCGAGTTTAAGGGAGAAAAAGCTATATGCTAAATTTTTCAAGTGCGAGTTTTGATTAGACTATATGGCATTCTTGGGTCATGTGGTATCTAGTGAGGGGATTAAGGTGGATCCGAAGAAGATTAAGGTAGTTCAGAATTTTCCTAGATCGTCTACTGCTACAAAGATTCAAAGTTGTACGCCCAAACCTTGGGAAGTGTGGCTGGCATCCAGTGCCGCACTGGCCCGTGCGAACCACTCTGTAACTCATTCATTCTTTTTATGACTATCATGGGCCAACATGCCCACAACTAGTAACGTACAATTGTAAGTGAGAAAACACTGTATCATTGAATAATTTTTCTTAAAACATGAATACATTTGGGTTGTCAAGGCCTCTGACATACTGTACAAAATGAACCTCTGCCTACAAAGCCTCTAAGATTATTTGACATCAAATGGGATAGGGTACCGGCTACCCATAAGCCTGTAGAAAACTTCTGACATGATGACTCATAGACTCGACTGCACTCTGAATGAGGTGGAATTTTACCGATCCTTTGTTGAAGCCAATCTCGTCTACTATGAAAGCTCGTCAAACTGTTTTTCTATACCTACAGGCATAAATGCAACGTCCCAAACAAAATGACGTCAATACGAATAATATACTGAGTATGTAAGGCACATAAATAAGTATATAAAAGACTTGGAAGAAACATGGAGTAAATGACTTAACCTGTAAGTCTGTATAACTCTGTAAATCATGAAATGCTTATAGTGTCATATACATGCATGTGAATGTCATGTCATGCATAGGTAGACGTGTTCATAACATCATCAAGCCTCTGAGAGCATCCCATCATATCATCTCGGCCACTGTGGGCAAATCATCAACGTGTACCAGCTGATCAGGTGGTGGTGCGTATATAATGACATAACCTTTCCCATATCCCATATACATATATATACATATACATACGCGTATATAATGCCATCTGGTCATGGGTCAAGGTGCATGTATAAATGCATGAAATGCATATAAAATACGTTAATGAAATCTCTCGTTTCATCATAAAACAACTATGCCTCTGATTAATATCATGAAGTAAAATTTACCAACTTATGTATTTTTGAGACTCACGAACAGATGATAGAATAATATGACAAATGGGGAATCAAGAATACAAAGACCCCTAGTATTTCTATGAATAGAGTTGTTTATGAAAACTATGCATTTTCTCGTTTCTTTTGTATAGTTTTGATCATGCCAAAAAGAAAAAAGGGATAACCTTAACATACCTGGACCAATTCTCTTGACAATCCCTCTAGCACACGTCTTTTGCGAAGAACACGTAACACCAGATCAAAGTAGGAAAGAAAACTAACTAGCTGATGCTTTGGCAAACAACTCCACTACTACCACCACTGTAACTACTTCTACTTGTATTAGATGCAGCTGATCTACTGCTACTACCATTGTTAGGAACAAATATTCAAATTTTGTTGTTGTAGTGACCAGGAAGGTTTAGCATGTTGTAAAATCCTTCAAATTTTTGTTGTTGATCAGGTCACTAAGGACTCTTCAGTCTTAAGAGTCACGAGTTGTTAAAAAACTATGATGCTACTTAGTTATATGCAATATTGTTTGTTTAAGCAAAGCCGAGAAAAGAAAGGAAGAAAAGCTTATAAATTGAAAAACAGAAGATTAATCTTTCTAGGCACAGTCATACATATTTATGCATGTTGGAGTCTTTACGCCTAGGAAATGTAAAATTCTATATGTTTTGCTTTTGACGCCTTGTATGAAAGCTTAAGAATCACCAATTATTATTAAGTGGCTGCCACGTGTTTTTTTGCTATTAAGCTTATCCAAATTTAATTAAGCTTTTCCACAATTTCCTTAATTAACTTGTTAATCTTCCACTAACCAATAATTAACCAATTATCTCAAATTACTTAAAATACTACTCACTATTTATACACTTTATATATCTTACTATCATGGTCATGTGGTACCATATAAAATTAATACATACTCTATTATTTCATTAAAACATCCATCTAAATATATATATATATATATATATTCTCAACGTATAATTTTCCCAATCTCATACAAAGAGTACAAATTTTCGTACGCTTAATTCTTAAAATGGTAAAAAGATAACCTTCTTTTCTTGTGATAAAATAATTTCTATCTTTATAATAAAAAAATTCTCATAAACTTTCTTATATTATGTGTATAATTTAAAGCATATTCGAAAGTAGTAATATTAATAACTATATAAAATTATATTTTTTTTTCAAACTATTTTACAAAAATATTTCATTCAATATAAATACCATATCAAATGTATGTAACGGTGGTATTAAGGTTGTTATACTTATTTCCATCTTCAACAGATCATGATGCAATAGGATTTTAAATATATATGCAGGCATATTAATTAAATAGCCAGTAGGACACCAATTTGGGATGTTGACTGAACGTACTTTCTTTTTTCTTACCTTTTGAGCTCTATTCTATGTACAAAACCCCTACTTTTGTTTAGTAATATATACAAAATGGGGTCAGTATTCAAAAACTAGCAAAGTTCCTATTTATTACTAAGGTTTATTAAGTTAAGCTCATAAGAACAAGGACAACATTGAGGGAAAGAGGAAATATCTTTCAGCGAAAAATACAAGGCAAGTTATAAGGAAGAGAAACACACTATGAATGCATTATATCTAAGCTGTTAGCTGACCACAAATACCAAAAATTTGCATTCAGTTACTGGCTATGCAGTTTGGAGCTATTTTATCATGTTTAAGAACTATTGAAGTTTCAAATGCAGTTTTTGACCTCCCTCTTCTGGACCATATACATGACATATTATTAATTGTTCCTTTAGAAAATTTGATGAATGGTCTTAATCCCTTCAAGCTCATATAGATCACTACGAAAACATCCTTCCCCCCCTTTAGAAACATTCGTCCTCGAATGTTAACTCTTAGAGATTCATAAAATTTTCACTAGGGTCTCCTCTGTAAGTAAAACTTAAAACTCAAACTGTATCTGAAGTTTTGACTATTCACAACCTTTTCTACTTGAGTATCTCGTATCTTTTTCACCTTTGCCTTACTTACTTTTCAATCCCGCATCGTATCTTCTGTTTCTTTTATAACCTCCCTTCCACATTACGCCTTAAAACTCTACTGTGATACTTGCACCTTTGGTGCATATAAAATCTCGCGACAACTTCATACAGACTTCTTACGACTCAGCTCTATGACACGATCTGAAAATAAAAGAATGGTAACATTTCTTAAATGCCATATAGCCTCTCAATTATAAATGTGGCGTGCAACACACCCATAAGTGAGACTCTACTAGGCACAACTTTGTAGACTTCCTAGGACACGACCCACTCTGATACCACTTTGTCACGCCCCAACCTTGGGAGGTGTGGCTGGCACCCGGTGCCGTACTGGCTCGAGCAAACGACTTTGTAACTCATTCATTCTTTTTGTGACTATCATGGGCCAACATGGCCACAACTAGTAATGTGCAATTGTAAGTGACAAAATACTATATCAGTGAACCATTTTTCTTAAAACATGAATACATTTGGGCCGTCAAGGCCTCTGACATACTGTACAAAATGAACCTCTATCTACAAAGCCTCTAAGATTATTTGACATCAAATGGGACAGGGTACTGGCCTACCCATAAGTATGTAGAAAACTTCTGACACGATGACTCATAGACTCGGCTGCACTTCGAATGAGGTGGAGTTTTACCGATCATTCGCTGAAGCCAATCTCGTTTACTATGAAAGCTCATCAAACTGTTTTTCTGTACCTCCAGGCATGAATGTAGCGTCCCCAACAAAAGGACGTCAGTACAAATAATGTACTGAGTATATAACGCACATAAATAAGTATATAAAAGACTTGGAAGAAACATAGAGTAAATGACTTAACTTGTAAGTCTGGGTAACTCTATAAGTCATGAAATTCTTATAGTGTCATGCATATGCGTATAAATGTCATGTCGTGCATAGGTACACGTGTTCATAATATCATCAAGCCTCTGAGGGCATCCCATCATATCATCTCGGCCACTGTGGGTAAAATCATCAACGTATACCAGCTGATCAGGTGGTGGTACGTATATAACGCCATAACCTTTCCCATATCCCATATACATATATATACATATACATACGCGTATATAACGTCATCTGATCATGGGTCAATGTGGATGTATAAATGCATGCAATGCATATAAAATACATTAATAAAATCTCTCGTTACGTCATAAAATAATTATGCCTCGGATTAATATCATGAAATAAAATTTACGGTCATGAGGTACCATATAAAATTAATACATACACTATTATTTCATTAAAACATCCATATATATATATATATTCTCAACTTATAATTTTCCTAGTCTCGTAAAAAGAATACAATTTTTTGTATGCTTAATTCTTAAAATGGTAAAAAGATAACCTTCTTTTCTTGTGACAAAATAATTTCTATCTTTATAATAAAGGAAATCTCATAAACTTTCTTATATTATTGTCACGACCCCGGTCCACCCTCCGTGAACCATCGTGACGGCACCTAGTCCTCTACGACTAGGTAAGCTTAAATTGCAGAAGATAACCAAAGTGCAAAATAAAAACAAATTAAAACAGAATGAAGAGTGATAAAACAATATTTAAAAGTGTCGCTCGGCATATACAATATTTAACTCTCAACCAATACATACTTCCTAGACCCGGAAAAGAAATACAGAAGGGAAAATATTTAAAAGTGAGAATAGAAAGGGACTCCTCGGTTTGCGGACGCAAAAAATATACCTCGAAGTCGCTGGAGCAGTCGCCTCGCCTCAAGGGTGATAGGGCCGAGTCACAGTACCTGGATCTGCACAAGAAAAACATGCGCAGAAGGAGCATGAGTACACCACAACAGTACTCAGTAAATGCCAAGCCTAACTTCAGTCGGGTAGTGACGCGGAAGGTCAGGGCCCTACTGAGGTTAAATAAAGTATAAAGTTTGACAGTGTAGAACAGAACAATATAAATAAATACAGCAGTAAAAGTAACACATGATATAAAAAGGGCACCAACAACTATTATATAGACAAGGTAAAACACGGAAAGTAAATACAACTCAGCACCAATAATAACAATCGGGGATCTCCCAGGATACCGTCTTGTAGTCCCATATGTACATATCCAATGGATCTCCCGGGATCCCGTCCCGTAGTCCAACTCATAGTGCGTGGTGATCTACCAGAATCCTATTTCGTAGTCCCAAATGTAAATACCCAGTACTAGGGGAATCTACCGGGTGCATTCCTGTAGTTCCATATAACTGTACAAGGGGATCTAACGGAATCCCACATCCGTAGTCCCAAAATAAACAGGCAAGGGCAAGGGGGAGCTACCGGAATCCCACATCCGTAGTCCCAATGTAAATACACAGCAACAACAGGAAAATATTCAGAAATAACAATTTCATATTAAGGTGAACAAGTAATTCTAGTCTAGTATGCTACACAAAATTCAGGTAAGGCAATTTGAACAAGTAAAGCAATTAAGTCACTTAGACATGCTTTCCTAAGCTAACAACAGGCTTAATAGTGCAAGTAATAAAAACAGGAAAAGAAACATACTAGTAATTACTTAAAGAAAATCGGATTTCCAACAATTAGCATAATTACGCACTCGTCATCTCACGTACAAGGCATTTCAATGACCAAATATACCAAATCCTAAGGGGAAGGTCCCCCACACAAGGTTAGGCAAGTCACTTACCTCGAACCGGCTCAATAATTAACCCGAAACCACGCTCTTGCCACGAGTACTCGACTCCAAATGGCCCAAATCTATTCAATTAAATTGCATAATGTAAATAACACTTCAAGTAACTGATTCTACAAAGAAATTCTAAGCTAATATGCGAATTAGGTAAAAAGACCAAAATGCCCCTCGGGCCCACATCTCGGAATCAGGTAAAATTTACATTTTCAAAAACCTCGTACTCTCACGAGTCTATCCATAATAAGAACACTGAAATTAGAGTTCAATTGATCTCTCAAATAACCATGTTAAGGTCTCTTAATCTCAAGCCCTAATTACCCATTTTTTCCAAATTTCTCACCACCAATTAGGTCTTTAATCACATATAAATGAGTTATGAAGTCACAAATTTTACTTCCAAGTGATTCCCCTTGAATCCCTCTTCAAAAAGCTTCAAAATATCCCACAAATGGAGGAACTTAGGCTAAAAATAGCGGAATATGCCTTTTTAATCATTCTGCCCAGACATTTAAATCATTCTTTGCGAACGCGGTCAAAGCCTCGCGTTCTCGAAGCACAAATTGACTTTGACCATTTTTCCTTCTTCGCGATCGCGTCCCTTTCTTCACGAACGCGAAGGCTCAGTTTCCCAGCCCATCGCGGACGCGGCCCCCTTCTCGCGAATGCGTAGTTCAAAAACCCCAGCCCTTCGTGAATGCGGGACCTCCCTCACAAACGTGAAGGCCAAACCTTCAGCTCCACATACTAACCCTTCACGAAGGCGAGGGTCCACTCGCGAACGCGAAGAACAACTGGTCTGCAACACATACAATAGTTTTCTACAACTTCAAACATCATGAAATGGTCCGATTGACCACCTGAATCTCACCCGATGCCCCAGGGACCTCAACCAAACCTGCCAACCAAACCTATAACATCATTCAAACTTGTTCCAACCTTCGGAATGCTCAAAACAACATCAAAACACCTATTTTTCATCGGATTCAAGCATAAGAATTCCAAAAACTCTAAAAATATGCTTTCGATCAAAAAGTCTATAAACCTCGTCCGAATGGCCTGAAATTTTGCACACACGTCACATTAAACACTATAGAGCTACTCCAACATCCGGAATTCCATTTCGACCTCGGATCAAAATCTCACAATCGAATCGGAAACTTCAAAAATTCAACTTTCGGCATTTCAAGTCTAAATTAGCTACAAACCTCAAAAACACAATTCGAACATGCCCCTAAGCCCGAAATCACCCAACGGAACCATCAAATTTTCATTCTGAGGCTGTCTTCACACTTTTCCGACTAAGGTCAACTCTCCAACACTTATGCTCTCATTTAGGGATTAAGTGTCCCAAAACTCTCCGAAACTAAAAACCGAACATCCCGGAAAATCAAAATTGCAGCAATAAACTCGGGGAGAGCAGTTAATAGGGGATTGGGGCATTAATTCTTAAGACGACCAACCGGGTCGTCACATCCTCCTACACTTAATCATTCGTTCTTCCTCGAACGAAAAAAAAGACATACCTGAAGTAGTGAAAAGATGAGGGTAACGACTGCACATACCCTGCTTGGTCTCCCAGGTCGCCTCCTAGACCGGCTAACCCCGCCACTGAACCTTTACTGCAGGAATGTTCTTTGACCTCAGCTTCCTAACCTGCCTGCCCAATATTGCCACTGGCTCCTCAACATAAGATAGATCCTTGTCCAACTGGACTGAACTGAAATCTAACACGTGCGACGGATCACCGTGATAACTCCAGAGCATCGAAACATGAAATACCGAATGAACTCCTGCCAAGCTGGGAGGTAAGGCAAGCTCATAAACAACCTCCCCAACATGCCTCAATATCTCAAAAAGGCCAATAAACCTCAGACTCAACTTCCCTTTCTACCCAAATCTCATAACGCCCTTCATAGGCGAAACCCGAAGCATAACCCACTCTCCAACCATATAGGAAACATCACAAACCTTTCGATCCGCATAACTCTTATGTCTGGACTGGGCTTTACGGAGTCTATCCTGAATCACCTTAACCTTCTCCAAAGCATCCTGAACCAAGTATGTGCCCAATAATCTAGCCTCACTCGGCTCAAACCAAGCCACAGGGGATCTACACCGTCTCCTATATAAAGCCTAATACAGTGCCATGTGAATACTGGACTGATAGGTGTTGTTTTAAGCAAACTCCGCTAATGGTAAGAACTGATCCCAAGACCCTCCAAACTCAATCACACACGCACGGAGCATATACTCAAGAATCTGAATAGTGTGCTCGGACTATCCGTCCATTCGAGGGTGAAATGTTGTACTCAACTCTACTCGAGTACACAACTCATGCTGAACGGCCCTCTAGAATCGTGATGTGAACTGAGTACCTCTATCTAAAATGATGGACACTGGAATACCATGCAGATGAACAATTTCCCAGATATAGATCTCTGCCAACCGCTCCGAGAATTAAGTAGATCATATACCCGCACTGAAAGCAATTAAGAAAATAAAAAGGAGCCCATTCATTGTTTCCGATATAGAGGCTGCTCTCCACGACGATGTTCATGTTCCTTGCGCAGTGGGGTTCTTAGTGGTTAAGCCGGGTGAAGATCTTGCTTCCAAGTCTGAATATTATATTGAAACATATTTCAGTGAAGATAACGATTTCTCAATATCAGATTTCAAAAAACGAAGTGAACGTATGATGCTCGACTTTATAGAGCATCAAACTTTCTCAAAGTCTGTGGGAGCCCAACTATAAAGTCCATGGTGATCCGCTCCCACTTCCATTTTGGAATGTCTATCTGCTGAAGTAACCCACCCGGTCTTTGGTGCTCATACTTCACCTGCTGACAGTTGAGGCACCGAGCTAAAAATCCAACTATATCCTTCTTCATCAGCCTCCACCAGTAGTGCTGCCTCAAATCCTGATACATCTTCGCGGTACCCGGATGGATGGAATGCCGCTAACTATGGGCCTCCTCTAGAATCAACTCTCGAAGCCTATTGACATTGGGTACACAAATCCGATCTTGCATCCTCAACACCCCATTATTACCAATAGTCACATCTCTGGCATCACCGTGCTGAACCTTGTCCTTGAGGACAAGCAAATGAGGTTCATCATACTGACGCTCCCTGATACGATCAAATAAGGAAGACCGATAAACCACACAAGCTAGAAACTAACTAGGCTCCGAAAGATCCAATCTCATAAACTAGTTGGCTAAGGCCTGAACATCCATCGCCCTAAGCCTCTCCGATGTTGGTAAATAAGCCAAACTCCCCAAACACTTTGCCCGGTGACTCAAAGCATCGGCCACCACATTGGCCTTGCCCGGGTGATACAAAATAGTGATGTCATAGTCCTTCAGCAACTTTAACCACCTCCTCTGGCGCAAATTTAGATCCTTTTGCTTGAACAGGTTCTGCAAGCCCCGATGGTCAGTATAAATCTCACAGGGAACCCCGTATAAATAATGGCGCCAAATATTCAGGGCGTGAATAATGCCAGAGCATTGATTCACGCGCTTTGAGGTAAGTAACATGTCTAAACTTGGTTTGAGGGTGGTATTTAAGATGTGTTGGGGGTGAAGCACGTGCTAGGTGACAGGCGTATGCATGTGCACCGAAATTATTCATGGACCTTAGATTATTATATCCCTTAATTGTTATCATGCCTCATTATATTAGTATCTTTCTATACTTATATGATTATTTGAGCGATGATTTATGTTCGAAATAATTGTCTATGCTATGTGCTTATTTGTTTGAGACATGATAGGGCCATTTTTTTGTTTTGACTGTTTGCCTTAATTATAGACATACATTCAGTCATGATGCTATATCCTTTTATGAAATCGATGTCTTAGTGCATTCTTTTTATGATTTCTCCCATGTTGTTAATGCCTCATTTGTGTAACACAGTTGAATTGAGTATTGTGAAAGCTGGTTATTTGAGACTCGAGCGGTTGATGATTGAGCTTGGGCCGTACAAACTATTTGGTATTGATTTTGAGGTAACGCATATCCCAGACCCCATATTGGGCTAAGTAGTACTCACTAGGGGCCGATGCGTGCACCAAGCCCATGATTGGGCTATGTAATATTGATTTTTGGATTATATTTGATCAATACTTGGGCAAGGATCTACCCCTCCAGAGTCTAGCATTCACAGTGAGTTATATGTATGTTTTTGAGTGAGTATGTCAGGTACTCGTATAGTGCTGAGTAATGATGTTGTGTGTTAGGGTTCAGAGGAAGTTCTGCCAGACATTGTACATGTGCTAAGATATGATATACTTGATGAATTAAATGCGCATTTGTTGATTCTAGCATGTTTACTCGCCACGCAGGTCCTGAGTTGTGATTCTTCTTCTATGTTTGATGGCTAGATGTCCTTATTTGGAATTTTGGACAGAAAAATATTGTTAACTTAAAAACACCATGGTTAGAAAACTCTGTGAAAGAATTCATGACTTTATATTTATTCCTCAAAAGCATGCCCATTTTTTTGTTGTTTGTGAAAAGTTTTAAATTAATGTTGCTTAAGTTACTACTCTTTGACATTATTATTCTATATTGTTATTATTAGTTATTGACTTTGGATGTTGGGAAATTTCCAAGCTCTTTACTGCTTTTAGCCCAAGGTTAGGCTTGTTATTTATTGAGTATGCACCCCGATAATTTCTCAGGCGGTTTGGTCTGATCCAAGATGTACCCCTTTAGACGAGGATAACTATGTATGAAGGCGAGTACAATGGGCAGATCCCAATACAAAGGATAAAGAGACCGTAGAAGGAGTGGGATAATTTAATTATGATGTCAATGAGTAAGAGTTCCTGGTACACTCTAGAATACAATGTTTGGTTCAATGAAGAGGATGAGCTGGCTCGACCAAGTAGGGAAGGAATAGCCTGGTTAAAAGATGGAGCAATAGCCTTATAAATCTATTATAGGATCTTGCCTCATTACCTTGTGACTACCTCCATGCATCCCCAAGTGTTCCTAGGATCTGTTGATTATATGCTACCACCTCTAAAGGATGATGACTGAGTGGTCGAATGTATACAAATTGAGTCTGAGACAGAACCTAAAGAAGAAGATCTAGAAGAAGAGACTGAGTTCAATGATGATGAAGAAGAAGAAGAATTTGAAGAAGACCCAGAAAAAGAACTGGAAGAGGAAGAAAATATGGGAGATGGTTCTAGGGATGGCTACTAGTGGATGATTGATTTCACCCTTTTCCTGCCTTCTATCCTTTATACTGAACCCTTTCATTTTCCTAAGGGCAAGTCTGTTGAGGCAATGTTATCTTATGGATGTGGAAAAACAATGTTGTAATTCTTGCTCCCGCATATTACGATCCAAATATTATAATTGAAAACAAAAAGTTCGTTTTGGATCTAAACGTGTCGAATCTATTTGTTTGCCAAATATTCATGACTTAGGCCCACATCCAGCAAAGAGAGGTCCCTCGCACATGAGGAAACACTCTTATTTGAATACTTGAACTAACTTTTCTATGTACTCATATTGGTGCAAATACTAGAACTGACTTCTCCTTTTTTTTTCTTACATTATTCCCTAAAGAAGAAGCGGTTGGTTTGTGATGACCCAAAAAATGGTGGAACCACCATACAACTTAAGATTTAACGTGAAGATGTTTGCCATAGATAAGATGACCAAACATGCTTTGGTAATAGCCGATAGCCCTGGAAATTGGGAGAAAAGGACGATACTCGGAACGACGAACATGTTGCTAGAATGGAACACAAGATGTAATCATTGAGAGAGGAAATACAAAACATTCAGGAATTGGCGCATCTAGCTGTAACGACGCTCCCACAACCACCCCGCATTTCTTCACTAGATTCGATCCCCGATCATTTTCCTTTAACTACCCGCCAAGCAAACAATATCCCAACTTTCGTCACTACTACCCATATTATACCCCTGTAACCCCTGAAAACCCACCATATTCTCCTATACATACTCCTTAGGTACCAAATTATGTCTAGACACTGCAAAAGCCACCAGTCGCTACCAATATAGTTCATAACCCTCCTCGTGATGATGTCACCTTCACCAACAATCAAAATAACACATACCTACAACACATACCATTACACACGAGCGATATGTTCCGCCCATATATTCCATTTCAGAACCCACCTTCACAGCCCCCGTCACAGTCAGGTTACCTTATAAAGTTGATCGGTCTGCCATAATAGAGAAGGGCGCTATGTATAAAGAGGGAGAGTCAGTATCCGAACAACTGCTGGCACTGAGGAAACAAATGAAGAACCTTTAGGTTGCTCAAGAGAATGCAAGTCTATATTACGAGGATCTATGTACACACCCTGATGTGGACATGCCACTAAGGTACAAGCCTAAAAAATGTGACATCTTTGATGGGACAGGTGATCCTCATGCACACTTGAGAGCCTACAGTGATAATCTAGTTAGAGTAGGAAGAAATTAGAAGTTAAGGATGAAGCAATTTATGAGAAGTTTGATAGGAGAGGCACTCACTTGGTACACCCGCCAGGATCCTAGAAGCTGGAGAGAGTGGCAGGATATGGCAGAATATTTCTTGAACCGTTTCCGGTTCAACACAGAAATTAATGCATATAGGTTCTCCCTAGTAAATTTACAGAAAAAGCTATAAGAATCATTTTAGGAATATTTGCCCGTCGTTGGAGGTCATAGGCTGCTAGGACCCAACCCCCACTAGATGACAACGGGCTGACCAAGTACTTCATTAGGGCTCAGGAACGAATCTACTTTGAAAAGATGATGGGCATGATGGGGCAGAAGTACTCCGAACTTGTTAAGATGGGAGACTATTTAGAGGAAGACATTAATTTGGCAAAATACAATCTATGGCCGCATTGAAAGCAGTTAGCAAAGCAACTCAATTCGGTTCGATAGGCAGTGGAAGGAAGAAGAAAGAAGAGGTATCAATAATCGCTTCCTATTACCAGTCCGATTCACCCCATGTAAACAACTCTTACTCTCCGAACACCCATCCTCCACACCCACCTACTTATGCTCCAGTATAAAACATGCAACCATACTATAATCCCCAACCTCAATATAACCCACCTCGTGCCCATATAAGTCTAAATCTACCACGACCATACGCTACAGGTTATACCACCACTCATCAAAATTGACCCACCTATGCACCCCGACCTCACCTAAATTTTGAAGAAAGAGGTCCCAAAAACTACACCCCGACTGCTGAACCTTTGTATCAATTGTTTGAAAGATTGAAGAGAGCTGGCTTGATATATTTGGTGGAAAAGAGGATTCCTGAGCATCCTTGAAAATACTTTGATGTGACTAAATGGTCCGTCTACCATTCAGGTGTACTGAGACATGATACTGAGGATTGCTTCAAACTGAAGAATGAAATTGAGTCACTAATAAAAAATGGAGCCATTTAGTGCAACCTAGCTGTTACAACCCATATCCACATGTGTTTGTTCATGCCATATATTAGTTAACATAAATCCAAGAAGGAGTTATCTTTGATATGATAAGAAGTCAATCCTATTGGTCTTAAGTGATACAAGAGTGTATAAGGGTGATTAACCAGTATTAGAAGTTAAACGAATCAAGGATGTTGTAACTCGTATTTTCAGGTAATCTAGAGGTGCTTAATACACTCAAGAGGTCATTTATTAAGTTATTTTAATCATATAATATCAGTATCATAAGTCTTGAAGTCAAACGAGTTATGAAACAAAAGTCGACAAAAGTTGTCGCAACTTAGGTTCATAATTTTACTTAAACATTAGGTCAAATATTTCTAATCTTTTCTCATAATTTACAACGAATTACGGGGTGATCTACCAACAAAATTAAATATCTATGAGTCTAGTTTCCAACAAATTAAACCGTTCATCGATACGATCTCGGAGTAGAGAGATATTCACGTTTTTGCAAGACTGCGCCAAGCACCTCTCTATGGGGCCCACTAAGGCGGTTTAAGATATTTGGACCTATATAGGATGCCTACAACCCGTTTTAAGTCATTTCTTCTCACTATTTTCAGACCTTAGAACCCTAGGAACATCCTCTCAAGGTTCTCTCAGGATTCAAGACCCAAAAAAAGGGCAAACAACACAAATCAAGTGTCGGGAATTCCGTGGCGCTAGTAAGTCTCTTGTTCTTCTTGTTGTTGCTCATTTTTGTGTCGTTCCAGCTCATGTGGGAGGTTGTTTTAAAGGGTTTATGCTCTGTAAATACTCCCTCATGTTCTTAATATCAATCCTAGGTGATTTCAAGCCTTCTAAAGTGATTCTAGTGCCGAAAAACACTAATTGATCGCTAGTTTTGCTTTTTTGTTGTTGTGGCAGCATTGGAGGGATATTTCATGGAAATTTAAGGTAAAATTGGAGTTGTTCTTTCTGTATAAAGGTAAGGAACCTCTTACTATATATGTATTTAAGATTATCCAAGTTGCGGCTAAGACATTGAAGCTAGAACTTGTGAGATATATATCGAAAGGCTTGGTAGCAATGTTATTGTTTTGTGGACTGTTTTGCGTTGTTGTTGGGCTGAGTATTTTACTACTATCTTGTGGAGTTTTGGAGGAGTAAGGGTGTGGATAAACACCATATATATGTAGGGTTATGGGCTGATAGTTATTCGTAACATTTCCAGGTTGTTTGACACGACTACGGTGGTCGTCGTATGTATGGAGTGATTAGGCTGTGTGTGGACTATTTTGGGAGGCTCAATATGTTTATTATTGATGTTGTTTGGGATGTTTGGTGACTGTTTTGAATGGTGTGAGGTCATATATATAGGGGAGGTGCTGTCCGTTTCGTCGTAAAATAGGTTGTGGTCGATACATAATAGTTATGACGCTTAAATGATAACGATAGTATCGTTTCTCTTATTGTAGACTAAGGAGTTTTGACAATTGCATAACTTGAGATTGGGGCAGTATATACAAGGTATGTGAGGCTATCCCTTTCCTTCTTTTGCACGACTCCGATTGTACATAATGTAATGAACGAGCTTCCTAGATACTCTACTCTTAGAAGCTAGCAGTACTTACATCGTTTTCCCTCTTATGGAACGATTGATGTTAATGTTGCTTCTCTTATTCTTATGTTATCAATGTTGTTGGTACTTCCTGATTCTTATAAGGTTCATAGTGAAGAGTTAGTCCTAATAACGTGTACAGAGGATACCGCCTTATGTCACTCCGAAAGGTTTAGAATGTGATTCCATGAGTCGAGCATACATTATATATATGTATCTATTTTACTCTACCGAGCCATGCTATAGTTGGCCGGGTACGGCACCTATTGTGCAACCACTGATCAGTTGGGTTTTACCGAGCTCCACGTGGCCGGGTACGATTTTACCGAGCCTTATGATGGCCGGGTACATTTTTTTTACCGAGCCTATTATGGTCGGGTACGATATGATGATGATGATGCCCACAGAGGCAAATGCTTTAAAGGTTTATGTATTTATACATATGTATCATGCATTTCATGTAAGTAGCCCTCAGAGGTACTAAGATGTTACAGGTTGTATATTCTCTATCCTTGCTTACATTACTGATCGTATTTATGGTTCCTTGCCTTACATACTCAGTACTTTATTCGTACTGACGTCCTTTTATTTGTGGACGCTGCATGTCGTGCTGCAGGTCCTGATAGACAGGCAGGTGCAGCTCCCCACCACAGTAGACTGTCCAGTTCAGCGGTGATTGGCGAGATCCCTTCTCCGGACTTGCCTTGGTCTTGGTATGCAATTTTTGTTATAGACATTATGGGTATGTCGGGGCCCTGTTCCGGCTATGTTGCAACACTTATGTTCTTTTAGAGGCTCATAGATAGGTGTCGGCTCATGTATAGTTTGGTATGCTTTGTCGGCTAGTTTTTGTTGTATAGTCTTTCATAGTAGCGTGGTAGCTCATACCTTATATGTAGTTTCTTGATTGTCTGGTCATCCCCTGCTATGTATGTTCATGCCGTCATATTTTATTGCTGGTTGTCCATGATCTAGGTCTACCATTTATATTGATCTCGTCAGCCCTAAAAGATAATAATGAAGGTTAGATGAAATGTACGTTGGTGCTCGGCAAGTGTGGTCGGGTGCTAGTCATGGCCCTTCAGTTTGGGTCGTGACAAACTTGGTATCAGAGCAAGTCTGTCCTAGGGGTTGTCTATGAGCCGTGTCTAGTAGAGTCTTGATTATGGATGTGTAGCGCGCCACATTTATAATCAGGAGGCTACATGACATCTAGGGTTGTCACCTTCTTCCTGAATCTAGATCGTGCGTAGAGCTGAGTCGTAAGTGTTCGTCTCTAATATTCACCTTGTTTTTTTCCAGTGATGCCTTCGACTAGGAAGCAAACGATTAGTAGACGGCTTGATACAGCAGCGGGAGAGGGTACCAGTCAGGTGCCCAAGTCAGAGCAGGACAAAGTGAGGATCAAAGTGAGATGCCCTCTCATACCTCATCTACTCCATCTCCTCCCGAGGATATTAGAAGGCACCCAGCGCCTCCAGTTCCTCCGTCTGGCACTCCAGACCAGGATATGCGGAGTTCTTTGCAGTTATTGACTAGCTTGGTAGCTGCTCAGGCTCAGAGGCAGAATACAGGTGCTGCTGAGAAACCAGTTAGTACAAGAGTTCGTGATTTTATTAATTTAGACCCTCCAGTGTTTACCGGATCAGACTCCAAGGAGGACCCACAGACTTTTATTGACCAGGTTCATCGTACACTTTGGGTTATGCATGTTAGTGATATAGAGGCAGTAGAGTTGGCTTCTTATCGGCTACGGGATTTAGCGGTTCTATGGTATGATAGTTGGGAGAGATCCAGGGGTCCGAACCCTCCTCCAGCTGTGTGGAAAGAATTTTCTGAGGCCTTTCTTCGTCACTACTTGCTAGTTGAGATACGACGAGCTAGAGCTGATAAGTTCTTGAACCTTAGACAAGGTAATATGAGTGTGCGAGAGTACAGTATGCAGTTTGATTCTTTGGCAAGGTATGCTCCCCATATGGTGGCCGAGATGAGTGATAGGGTTCATATGTTCGTGAATGGGTTGGGACCACATCTGATAAATGAGTGTACGACAGCCTCCTTGGTGGAGGGCATGGATATTTCTCGTATTCAAGCTTATGCCCAGACCCTAGAGGATCGTAAGAGCCAGCAGAGGGCAGTTAGGGAGCAGGATAGAGGCCAGCATAAGAGGGCGATATTTGCAGGGTATTCTGATGACTTCAGAGGCCGCATCAGGCCACAGTTTTTGAGGAGTTCGGCGCCACCTGTAGCTAGTGCTCCTCCACAGTTTCAGAGGCCTCGATATGATCGATCCTATTCTGGTCCAGGTCAGAGTTCGCGGGCATCTGGCTCGCAAAATCACAGGGATACTAGTCAGATGAGACCCCCAACACCACATTGTGATTAGTGCGGCAAGGCCCACTTTGGACTGTATCGTCGAGGTTCTGATGCATGCTATTCGTGCGGGCAGCCTAGCCATATGATGCAGGATTGTCCTAATAGAAGAGGTGATAGTATGGCTTAGCCGACTAGATATGTGTCTGGTTCTTCCTCATCAGTTCGACCTCCAGTACGGGGTTTTTAGTAGTCGACAGGTCGTGGTAGGGGTAGAGGTGCAGTGCCGAGTTCGAGTGGTGCTCAAAATCGAACCTATGCTCTAGTAGGTCGACATGATCTCGAGTCGTCTCCAGATGTTGTTACAGGTATTATATCTGTGTTTTCTTATGATGTATATGCACTGATTGATCCGGGATCTACATTATCATATGTTACACCCTTTGTGGCTAATAAGTTTGGCATTGAACCTGAATTGATAAGTAAACCCCTCGCGGTATCTACTCCGATAGGAGATTCTGTGATTGCTAGAAGGGTATATAGAGGTTGCACTGTGATGATTTGTAGTCGTCAAACCTCGGCAAATTTATTTGAGTTAGAAATGGTTGATTTTGATGTGATAATGGGAATGGACTGGTTGGCCTCATGCTATGCAAATGTTGACTGTCGTACGAAGATGGTTAGGTTCCAATTTCCGGGTGAACCCGTCATTGAATGGAAAGGGAACATTGCTACACCAAAAGGTAGGTTTATTTCCTATCTTAAGGCAAGGAAAATGATCTCAAAAGGTTACATTTATCATCTCGTTCGCGTTAGGGATACGGGGGCGAAACCGCCTACTTTACAATCAATCCCTGTGGTCAACGAATTCCCAGATGTTTTCCCAGATGAACTCTCAGGCCTTCCTCCTGAAAGGGAGATTGAGTTTAGCATTGATGTGTTGCCTGATACTCAACCGATCTCTATTCCTCCATACAGAATGGCCCCGGCAGAGTTGCGAGAGTTGAAGGTGCAGTTGAAGGACTAACTGGATAAGGGCTTTATTAGGCCTAACACTTCAGCTTGGGGTGCACCAGTCCTATTCGTGCGGAAGAAAGACGGGTCGTTACGGATGTGTATCGACTATCGACAGTTGAATAAGTCTACTATAAAGAACAAGTATCCACTTCCAAGAATTGATGACCTGTTCGACCAACTCCAGGGTGCCAAGTATTTCTCTAAGATTGATTTACGTTCAGGGTATCATCAGGTGAGGGTTAGGGAGAAGGATATTCCAAAGACGGCCTTCCGGACAAGATATAGGCACTTTGAGTTCTTGGTGATGTCGTTCGGGCTAACAAATGCCCTAGCAGCTTTTATGGATCTCATGAATACTATATTCAGGCCCTATCTTGATGTGTTCGTGATTGTATTCATTGATGACATTCTAGTGTATTCTCGTTCGGAGGCAGAACATGCGGGCCACTTGCGGATAGTATTACAGACGCTTCAGGATCGTAAGTTATATGCTAAGCTCTCCAAATGTGAATTCTGGTTGAACTCAGTAGCATTCCTTGGCCATGTGATATCTGATGAGGGTATTAGTGTCGACACTCAGAAGATCGATGCAGTAAAGAATTGGCCGAGACCTACAACACCATCAGAAGTCCGCAGCTTCCTAGGGCTAGCAGGATATTATAGGCGGTTTGTAGAAGGATTTTCCTCTATATCATCACCATTGACTAAGTTAACACAAAAAGCTACCAAATTCCAGTGGTCTGACACTTGTGAACGTAGTTTTCAGGAGCTGAAGAATCGATTGACATCTGCACTAGTGCTCACTCTTCCTGAAGGAACAGAAGGTTATGTGGTATATTGTGATGCCTCAGGTATAGGTTTGGGGTGCGTATTGATGCAGCGTGGGAATGTGATTGCTTATGAATCAAGACAATTGAAGAAGCATGAAAAGAATTATCCAACCCATGATTTGGAATTGGCTGTAGTAATATATGCTTTGAAGATATGGCGGCACTACTTATACGGCGTCCATGTTGACATCTACACAGATCACAAGAGTTTACAATACATCTTCAAGCAGAAAGAGTTGAATTTGAGGCAGCGTAGGTGGCTTGAATTATTGAAAGACTACGACGTCGAGATATTGTATCATCCCGGTAAAGCCAATGTTGTGGCAGACGCTCTCAGCCGTAAATCAATGGGAAGCTTAGTACATATTGAGGCAGGTAGATGAGGGTTGATTAAAGAGCTTCATGAGCTAGCCAATATGAGAATCAGATTGTTAGACTCTGATGACGGAGGTGTTACTGTACAGAATACATCAGAATCATCTTTGGTAGCCGAGGTAAAAGCACGACAATATGAAGATCCTATCTTAGTACGATTAAGAGAAAGCATTCAACAGTGTAAAAGTATGGCTTTTGGGATCGGAAAAGACGGGGCACTGAGATACCAGAGCCGATTGTGTGTGCCTAATGTGGCAGGGTTGCGAGAGAAGATTATGAATGAGATTCATCAATCCCGATATTCCATCCATCCCGGCTCGACAAAGATGTATCATGATGTCAAGGAGCAGTATTAGTGGGATAATATGAAGAAGTCTATTGCAGAATTTGTAGCCCAGTGTCCCAATTGTCAACAAGTAAAGATAGAACATCAGAAACCCGGTGGATTGCTTCAAAATATAGAGATTCCGACCTGGAAGTGGGAGGTGATTAATATGGACTTCATTATTGGATTACCTCGCTCTTATCATAAGTTTGACTCCATCTGGGTATTGATCGACTTACAAAATCTGCCCATTTTCTGCCAGTGAAGACAACTTACACGGCTGAAGATTATGCAAAGTTGTATATCAAGGAGATTGTTAGGCTTCATGGTGTGCCCATATCTATTATATCAGACCGAGGAGCTCAATTTACGGCTAACTTTTGGAGGTCTTTCCAGAAGGGTTTAGGCACATAGGTAAATCTCAGCACTGCATTTCATCTGCAGACTGACGGACAGGCTGAACATACCATTCAGACACTGGAAGATATGCTACGAGCATGTGTTCTAGATTTTAAGGGGAATTGGGATGATCATCTTCCACTCATAGAATTCGCCTATAACAATAGCTACCATTCCAGTATTAAAATGGCCCCATACGAGGCACTATACGGGAGGAGATGTAGATCACCAGTTGGATGGTTCGAAGTCGGTGAAACAGAATTATATGGGCCAGATTTGATTCACCAAGCTATTGAGAAGGTGAAAGTGATACAGGAGCGATTGAGGATGGGACAAAGCAGGCAAAAATCTTATTCTGATGTCCGACGTCGTGATCTAGAGTTTGAGGTTGGTGATTGGGTTTTCCTGAGGATCTCACCAATGAAGGGTATTATGCGTTTTGGGAAGAAAGGTAAGCTGAGTCCAAGGTATATCGGGCCGTATAAAATTCTTCGATGGATTGGACAGGTTGCTTATGAGTTAGAATTGCCATCCGAATTGGAATTTGTCCACCCGGTATTCCATGTATCTATGTTGAGAAAATGTATTGGAGACCCTTCTCGAGTCGTCCCTATCAAAGATGTACAAGTTACAGAGGACCTATCATATGAAGAAGTGCCAGTGGCGATATTAGATCGGCAAGTCCACAAGCTGAGAACAAAAGATGTAGCTTCCGTCAAAGTATTGTGGAGGAACAAAAATATGGAAGAAATGACATGGGAAGTAGAAGAGGAGATGAAGTCTAAATACCCTTACTTATTCCAGAATGAAGATAACAAGGATGCTGGTGGAAGAAAGGATACATTGGAAGGTGAAACAGCTCTATGAGGTAAGCAATAATTTGAGAATACTCCTCCTTAATACAAAATGGTGATATGTAGATAATGTAAATACGCATAATGCTTTGTGTAGCCTTGTGAATCCATATGTTGGGCTTAATTACTTGCAAGTTTTGCTAGTGACCATTTTATAGGGGAAAATTGATCGGAAATTTCCATTGGAATCCACAATGATTTAAACTCCCCATAAACCCTTACATTTGATGACGAATGTTCTTAAGGGGGGGGGAGGGTGTTACAACCCATATCCACATGTGTTAGTTCATGCCATATATTAGTTAATATAAATCCAAGAAGGAATTATCTTTGATATGATAAGAAGTCAATCCTATTGGTCTTAAGTGATACAAGAGTGTATAAGGGTGATTAACCAGTATTAGAAGTTAAACGAATCAAGGATGTTGTAACTCGTATTTTCAGGTAATCTAGCGGTGCTTAATACACTCAAGAGGTCATTTATTAAGGTATTTTAATCATATAATATCCGTATCATAAGTCTTGAAGTCAAACGAGTTATGAAATAAAAGTCGACAAAAGTTGTCGCAACTTAGGTTCATAATTTTACTTAAACATTAGGTCAAATATTTCTAATATTTTATCATAATTTACAACGAATTACGGGGTGATATACCAACCAAATTAAAGATCTATGAGTCTAGTTTCCAACGAATTAAACCGTTCATCTATACGATCTCAGAGTAGAGAGATATTCACGTTTTTGCGAGACTGCGCCAAGCACCTCTCTATGGGGCCCACTAAGGCGGTTTAAGATATTTAGACCTATATAGGATGCCTCCAACCCGTTTTAAGTCATTGCTTCTCACTATATTCAGACCTTAGAACCCTAGGAACATCCTCTCAAGGTTCTCTCAAGATTGAAGACCCAAAAAAAGGGCAAACAACACAAATCAAGTGTCGGGACTTCCGTGGCGCTAGTAAGTCTCTTGTTCTTCTTGTTGTTGCTCATTTTTGTGTCGTTCCAGATCATGTGGGAGGTTTTTTTAAAGGGTTTATATTCTGTAAATACTCCCTCATGTTCTTAATATCAATCCTAGGTGATTTCAAGCCTTCTAAAGTGATTCTAGTGCCGAAACACACTAATTGATCGCTAGTTTCACTTTTTTGTTGTTGTGGCAGCATTGGAGGGATATTTCATGGAAATTTAAGGTCAAATTGGAGTTTTTCTTTCTGTATAAAGGTAAGGAACCTCCTACTCTATTTGTATTTAAGATTATCCAAGTTGCGGCTAAGCCATTAAAGCTAGAACTTGTGAGATATATATCGAAAGGCTTGGTAGCAATGTTATTGTTTTGTGGACTGTTTTGCGTTGTTGTTGGGCTGCGTATTTTACTACTATCTTGTGGAGTTTTGGAGGAGGAAGGGTGTGGAGAAACACCATATATATGTAGGGTTATGGGCTTGAGATTGGGGGAGTATATACAAGGTATGTGAGGCTATCCCTTTCCTTCTTTTGCACGACTCCGATTGTACATAATGTAATGAACGAGCTTCCTAGATACTCTACTCTTAGAAGCTAGCAGTACTTACATCGTTTTCCCTCTTATGGAACGATTGATGTTAATGTTTCTTCTCTTATTCTTATGTTATCAATGTTGTTGGTACTTCCTGATTCTTATAAGGTTCATAGTGAAGAGTTAGTCCTAATAACGTGTACAGAGGATACCGACCTTACGTCACTCTGAAAGGTTTAGAATGTGATTCCATGAGTCGAGCATGCATTATATATATGTATCTATTTTACTCTACCGAGCCACGCTATAGTTGGCCGGGTACGGCACCTATTGTGCAACCACTGATCAGTTGGGTTTTACCGAGCTCCACGTGGCCGGGTACGATTCTACCGAGCCTTATGATGGCCGGGTACATTTTTTTTACCGAGCCTATTATGGCCGGGTACGATATGATGATGATGATTCCCACAGAGGCGAATGCTTTAAAGGTTTATGTATTTATACATATGTATCATGCATTTCATGTAAGTAGCCCTCAGAGGTACTAAGATGTTACAGGTTGTATATTCTCTATCCTTGCTTACATTACTGATCGTATTTATGGTTCCTTGCCTTACATACTCAGTACTTTATTCGTACTGACGTCCTTTTATTTGTGGACGCTGCATGTCGTGCTGCAGGTCCTGATAGACAGGCAGGTGCAACTCCCCCACCACAGTAGACTGTCCAGTTCAGCGGTGATTGGCGAGATCCCTTCTCCGGACTTGCCTTGGTCTTGGTATGCAATTTTTGTTATAGACATTATGGGTATGTCGGGGCCCTGTTCCGGCTATGTTGCAACACTTATATTCTTTTAGAGGCTCATAGACATGTGTCGGCTCATGTATAGTTTGGTATGCCTTGTCGGCTAGTTTTTGTTGTATAGTCTTTCATAGTAGCGTGGTAGCTCATACCTTATATGTAGTTTCTTGATTGTCTGGTCATCCCCTGCTATGTATGTTCATGCTGTCATATTTTATTGTTGGTTGTCCATGATCTAGGTCTACCATTTATATTGATCTCGTCAACCCTAAAAGATAATAATGAAGGTTAGATGAAATGTACGTTGGTGCTCGGCAGGTGTGGTCGGGTGCTAGTCATGGCCCTTCAGTTTGGGTCGTGACACTAGCTCCGCCCAATGTGAACTGTAACCCACTGCCAAACCACCAGAATCAAGGAGCTAATATGATCACCCTTGATGAAGAGTATGACTTGAAAAGGTCTATCGTCACAATAGGAACACTAAGGCTGCATGGGTTCCACCTTGAAGAACTCTGATGTTCACCATACAGTTAAAACCTCCAGTGATGGTCTAGACATACCAGCAATAGTACACCTCCATTATCAAGAGTGAGGAGGATTAGGAATACAAGACAGTCCCATGGACATATCAACAGAAATGGAAAGGCAAGATGACATATTCCGTAACGGCTCATAGAATGACCAGGTCAGGGAGGTGTTACGCTCTGAAGGAGGTAAACCAAGGAAAACTAGGAAGGGAACATATTTAGAGGATGAATATAATAGATGCTGAGTTCACAGAATTTTGGAAGAAGATGTCAGCGGTACAATACTCAGTGGAGGAGAAATTGAAGAAGACCCTTGCACATATATCGATCATGGACCTGCTAATGAGTTCTGACAATCATAAAGATTCCTTGATGAAGGTGTTAAGTGGAGTGAACTTGCTAAGCAATACTACCAGCGAGGCACTAGCAGCGACCATCAGGAAGATGGTCGAGCCTAACATGATTACCTTCCAAAGAGATGAACTTCTAGTAAAGGGCATGGGTAATAACAAGGCCTTACACATTACCATTAAGTGCGGGGATAAAGTGGTGTCCTGAGTACTTGATGATGGAGGATTCAAAATCAATATCTACCCCTCTCTATTCTATAAGAGTTGGGTATTTATCTGAGAGAAGTGAAAAGAAAGCCATGTGAGGGTGAGAGCTTTCGACGGGTCACAAAAATACGTAAATCTACTTAGCTCTAAAAATTGGACTAGTTAAGTTCCCAGTACTGTTCCAAGTAATGGATATTTCATCCTCATATAATTTGTTGCTAGGAGATCTTGGATGCATATGGCAGGAGCAGTTCCATCCACCCCTTATCAGTGCATGAAGTTCGGGTGGGGTTGCCAAGAGATTGTAGTTCACGGCGAATAAAGCCAGTCAGCTTATCTAGAACATGTAGTTCTGCTCACAAAAAGATTAGAAAGGGCCATTTTTCATACGGTTGAGATCATGCAGACCACTAAGATAGAGGAGACTGAGCATAATTTGGGTATGCAGTCACCATACAGATCAAAGATTGCTATAAGAGAATTGATGAAGTATGGGTATCGACTAGGGACCGGGTTGGGAGCCCGATAAGACGAGATAACAGAGCTAATTTAGCCAAGAGGATAGAAAGGTAGAGCCGATTTGGGTATCAGCCTCTAACTAGGAAGACTTACACTGATGACTTTGAGAAGAAGGCTTTTGTGTCAGAGCGCGTTTTGGGTCTGGGTCAGAGTTCAACACTAGAGGGCGACATTATTGATGGAATGTGAAGGCCGTTTGTGACCATAATCATGGAATGCTGTGACAAAGTTGCTATCAAGACACCGACAATTCGAGATGCCGAACCAGGAGAGGACTTCCATAGTTGGACCACTAGCCCGTCTCTAGTTCACCGAGAGTCTTGGTAGTGTGAAATTGTAAAACTTTTGAAACAATGCATGGTCAATTGAGGCTTGAACCATGCTTGTACTCTTTTGTCAATTGCCTTCTTGAACGCTTAGATGTTCCCCTTTAATGAAATAAAATTTGTTTTCTTAAAATCACTATAAATTTATATATCGCTTCATTTATGCTTAGTTTTTATTTTTTGGTAATCAAAACGATAAAAAATTCGTTTCGTGATTATGACATATAACAAAACCCTCGGGCAATGTGATCTAAACCACACTGAGTATGACAAAAACATGATTCCATATAATCTCCCACTAGAGACCGAGAAATTGGAAAGCCAGAAGAAGCCTAACCTTGAAGAGACTGAAGTGGTCAACCTGGGAAGCGAAGAAGTTGCGAAGGAAACTCGAATCGGCATCCATTTATAGACAAAGCAGAAAGAAGAACTGGTCGAGCTCCTCCGACAATACATCGACATATTCGCGTGGTCATATGACGACATGCCTGGATTGAGTACCGACATTGTCTCGCATCGATTTTCCCCCAATCCTGCCAGACCTTCAGTAAAACAAAAACCTAGAAAGTTCAAGCCGAATTTGAGTTTGAGTATAAAAGAAGAAGTGACCAAGCAGATAGAGGCAAACATGCTGAGGGTCACCAATTAGCCCACATGGTTGGAAAATATCGTACCGATGCCAAAGAAAGATGGGAAGATCAGGATATGTATGGACTATCGAGATCTTAACAAGGCCTATCCAAAGGACGATTTCCCTTTTCCTAATATTCATATCCTCATCGAAAATTATGCAAAGCGTGAGCTACAGTCATACATGGATTATTTCGTTAGGTACCATCAGATCTTGATGCGTAGAAGACAACAGTCACTATGCCTTGGGGAGTTTATTGCTATAGAGTCATGCCATTCGGCCTCAAGAACACCAGTGCTACTTACATGAGGGCCATTTTGACCCTCTTTCACGAAATAATCCACAATAAAATCGAGGTATATGTTGACGACGTCATCATCAAATATCGAATGAGTGCAGAAGTTTTGACGGCCTCAAGAAGATTTTCAAACATTTGTAAAGATACAATCTAAAGTTGAATCCCGTAAAATGTGCATTAGAGTCCCCGTCAGGAAATTGTTAGGTTTCATTGTGAGCAGGAAAGGGATAGAGTTAGATCCTTCAAAGATCAAAGCCTTTCAAGACTTACCACTGCCTAATAGAAAGAAGGATGTGATGAGTCTCCTTGGCAGATTAAATTGCATCAGTAGATTCATAGCCCAGTCTACGGTAATTTGCGAGCCCATCTCCAAGTTATTGAAAAATGATGCTGCTACGAGATGGACAGAAGGGTGTTAGAGAACTTTAAACAAGATCAAGGAGTACTTGTCGAATTCACCGGTATTGGGTCCCCCCGAGCTCAAAAAGCCACTATTATTATGTTTGTCTATTTTGGACAATGCATTTGGATGCGTGTTAGGGAAACACAATGAGACTGGGAGGAAAGAACATGCGATATACTACCTGACCAAGATTTTTACACCATGTGAAGCCAAATACACTCTGATATAGCGTACCTACTGTGCTGTAACTTGAATCGCCCAGACGTTGAGGCACTACATGTTAGCATACACCACACCTCTAATATCCCGGCTCGACCAGCTCAGGTATATCTTTCAATAGCTGAAGCCTGCAGGAAAACTAGCCAAATGACAGATTCTTCTAAGAGAGTTCGACATTGTATACGTAACACAAAAGGCCATCAAAGGACAAGCTTTAGCCGATCACCTTACAGAGAACCTGGTGGAGAAGGATTATGAGATGCTTACTACATACATTCCGAATGAAAAAGTGTTGTTCGCCGGAGAAGAAATCGTAGAGTCACACCCAGGATGGATAATGTTCTTTGAGGTGTCCTCAAATTTCAAAGTAGTAGAAATCAAGACCGTCTTAATTTCAGAATTAGGACAATATTACTCGGCATCAGTAAAGATAAGGTTCTCCTGCACCAATAATATGGCCGATCATGAAGCATGCATCCTTGAGTAAAGGAGTTGTGCAAAAAAGTCTCCAAGATCGAGTTCAAACACATTGCTAGGATAAAGAACGAGTTTGCTGAAGCTCTCGCAACCTTGTCATCCATAATCCAACATCTGAATAAGAATTATATCGATCGTATTGAGATAGAAGTCAGGGTTCAGTATGCATACTATTTCCATATAGATGAAGAGCTTGATGGTAAACTGTGGTATTACGCTATCAAGAGGTTTCTGGAGACAAGAGAGTGCCTAGAGAATGCCACCAATGGTCAGAAGCGAGCGCTAAGAAGGCTAGAAAATCACCTTTTGCTCAACGGTGTCACGACCCAAAATCGGCTAGTCTTGATGGCACCTAACCCAACCCGCTAGGTAATCCAACCAATGACTATCCAAATTTCAATAATTATTAACAAGTCAATTAAACAGAATAAATTATGTGAATCTATTACATTTCTCCAAGGACTGGTAGTAAAAGTCATGAGCTTCTAAGAATAGAGTTCAGAAAGTGGAAATGAAATAAATACATAGTCTGTTTAAAAAGTACATAAACAACACAATTTAATCTAAGGCTACCCCGAACAACAGAGGCAGCTAGAACATAGACGCGGGTACATCTTCAAATCTTGCAACCATCGAACACAACAACAATTACAGCTAACATATGCACGCAATGTGCAGAAGTATAGTATCAGTACAACCGACCCCATGTACTGAGTAAGTAAAAAATCTAACCTTAGGTTGAAAATAGTGACGAGCTATCACGAGGTCAGGTCCAATACCGGTATTCTACAACAATCCATAACAGCATAATACAAGTAATAAGAGGGGGATCTCATAAGTAAAAGGGCTTAACCTGTTCACAGTTTCAGAAAAATAGGCATGCTTTTCAAATATTTTTGGAGAAACTCAATTCTTTTGCTAAAAATGCCAAAAATACAGGTAAGTTTGAAAACTGTGATTTTTCTCAAAATCCTTTCAACAATAAGTAAGAGGTTTCATTTTCTTTTCAAATAATAACTGCAAAAACACTTCTCTATACCCACATACCAATGTGTATAAAAAGTCATGAATGTTGTGATACCTTATAATATGAGAAGAAAATGCATTTCTATGCATGTATGTCAAGTGTGCATGTGAAATGCGATAAAACCATATGCAACTTAGTGATAAAACCATATGCAAGCTCTCAAAGCATTAATTCACTCAGTCCTCCTAGTCACTCAGTCCACCCAATCACTCATATACAGCCCCTCGGGCAAACATCACTCGTATACATCCCCTTGGGCAATCAACACTCATATACAGTCCCTCGGGCAATCATCACTTAGTAGGTACCTGCGCTCACTGGGGTGTGTATAGACTCCGGAGGGGCTCCTTTAACCCAAGCGCTATATCAAGCCAATCATGGCACAAATCAACGAGGCCCTTGGCCTATATCAAACATGCTTCGGTGTGCATCCCGCTCCCAAAAATAAACATGCTGCGATGTGCAACCCGATCCCATAAATAAACATCACTATCAGGCCCTTGGCCTCACTTATAAATATCCTTAAAATCAGGCCCTCGGCCTCACTCAGTCATCAATCTCTCCAGTGTCTCTCTCTCTCGGGATCACAATGTCATGAAACTAGCCCGAATATGATGAGGTGATGTATCAATGAATAACAACAGAGACCGAGATATGACATGCATATGAGTGTGTATGATTGAGTATATAAAACAATGAAAGCATATAATTCCATAGCAGAAATGACCTCAGTGGGTCCAAACAATATCGACATTAGTCTAAACATGATATCTAACATGGATGACAGCTCACTTACTATATCACATGATGGAGACACATATAACAACAATATAGGGCCACTATACAGTGCCATGGGAACCTCAGAGTCCCAATTCACAAGGTGCATACCAACACGCCCGTCACCTAGCATGTGAGTAACCTCAACACCAATCACATAACACGTATTGTGGGGTTTCATACCCTCAACACTAAATTTAGAAGAGTTACTTACCTCGAACAAGCCAATCCCAATACCGAGCAAGCCAAGCAATGGTCCAAAAATGACATCTCGCACGTTTTGACCTCTGAACGGCTCGAAACTAAAAAAACAACTCAAATACATCAAACAATGCTAAAGGAACCAATCCCAATTGAAAAAGGTCGAATATTTAATTAAAATCCCAAAATCGGCCAAATATCCCAACCTGGGCCCGCACCTCAAAACCCAACAAAACTCATAAAATCTGATAACCCATTCAATTATGAGTCCAACCATACTAATTTCATTCCAATTCGACTCCGAATCGATGCTTAAAACTTAAAATTAACTTTATGAAACTTTAGGCAACCCCCCCCCCCCCCCCCAAATTTTACTTTGAAATCATCAATCAAATCCTAAAAACGAAGACAGATTCATGAAATATAATCAAAATCGAGTAGAGAATACTTACCCCGATCCATATGGTGAAAATCGCCCAAATCTGAGCTCCCCAACTTAAAATATGACCAAATGAACAAACCCTTGTTTTATATTTTTTCTGCTAGTTATTCTACCTCGTTTCTCATGCCAAACAATCTCAAAACTCGCTTTTTATGCCTTCAATATATTACTTGTGAAATTTTAGTCAAGTAGGCTTTTGAATCACTCTATTTGACCTTATAATCAAGGAGATATGTTGGTTTCAATATTTGCAAATAGTGCAGATTTTTAAATACGAGTTAAGTGGCAATTGCATAATTAATCTGAAAAATCTGGCAACCCAATTATTAGTAAAATGACCATAAATTCCTCATACGATGTCCAAATTCGACGATTCTTTTTATATGACTTAGTAATTACGATATGTATCTAATGCTTCAATCAAAACATAAATCGGAGATTATTTGCTTAATGTGGTACCATTTATGCTTGAAGACGACGTCGAAAGATAAGAAAAACGAGCGCAACGCATCCCAAACCTATCTAAAACTCACCCGAGCACCCCGGGACAACGTACGAACATACCAACAACTCCCATAACCTAACATGGACCAACTTGAGGCCTCAAATCATGCATAACAACATTGAAATGACAAAATGCACCTCAAATCAAACTTTATGAACTTTCGAACTTTCGACTTCCAAAAACTCACGCCGATACATATCAAATCTTCTCGGAAAGAATTCAAATTTTGCACACAAGTCCTAATACATCATACGGAGCTACTCGTGCTGCCAAACTACCGAGCGAAATTCAAATGCTCAAAACGACCGATCGGGTCATTTTAATGGGAAAGTCCTGTATAGGAGAACCCCGAACTTAGGTCTGTTAAGGTGTGTAGATACTGCTGAGGCAACCGGTTTGCTAGAAGAAATACAAGAGGGAACATATGGATCTCACATTAATGGCTTCACTAGCCAAGAAGACTTTAAGACCCAGTTGCTTTTGGTTGACCATGGAAAGAGATAGCATTCACTATGTGCAGAAGTGTCACTAGTGCCAGATTCACAGGGATTTTATCCGAGTTCCAGCTAATGAGTTTAATGTAATGGGTTCACCTTGGTCGTTCGTAGTTTGGGGCATGGACGTAATTGGACCTACAAAGCCTGCTGCATCAAAGGGACACCGTTTCATCCTGGTAGCCATCGACTACTTAACCAAATGGGTCAAAGCTTCTACATACAAGGCCGTCACGAAAAGAGTAGTGGAAAATTTCTTCCGTAACAGTATAGTCTGCTGATTTGGGATACATGAGTCAATCATCACCGACAATGCAGCCAATCTTAATAGTGATCTCATGAGAGAAATTTGTGAAAAATTTAGAATCATCCATCGTACAGCTTATAGACCGCAAATGAATGAAGTAGTTGAAGCAGCCAACATAAATATCAAAAGGGTTCTATGAAAAATATTGGACAATCATAGGCAGTGGAACAAGAAGTTATCCTTCACCCTGTTAGGTTATCGGACCACCATGAGAACCTCCACTGGGGCAACGCCTTATATGTTGGTATATGGCACTGAAGTTGCAATACCCGCAAAGGTTGAGATACCATCCTTGAGAGTCATTCAAGAAGCCAAGTTAGATGACATATAATGGATACAGGTCAGGCAGGAGCAACTCATGATCATTAATGAGAAGAGAAAGGACGCAGATGGCCAGTGCATTCAACAAGAGGGTGAAACCTCATAAATTTAAACCAGGGTAGTTGGTCTTGAAGAAGATATTCCCTCATCAAGAAGAAGCCAAGGGGAAGTTTGCACCAAATTGGCAAGGTCCTTGCGTGGTCCACCGAGTATTGTCGGGAGGAGCTCTAATCTTAGTAGAGATGGGCGAAAGAGTCAGTACGAAGCCTATCAACTCAGATGCAATCAAGAGATACTACATTTAAATACAATAGAGTTAGGTTTTGGTTGTAACAAAACTACGCCCCACTTGACTTCCCGCGGAGGGATACATAGGCAACCCACGTAGGGTCCGGTATCTCTCCCCCCCTCTTCTTTTGTAAGAGGAAATCCAAACATCATTTTGTATGTGTTCAAGACTTTGCGATGACTTGATTTCCTTTGGCAGGAATACATAGGCAGTCCTCATCGGATTTAGTTATCTATTGTAATTGAACTACGTTCTCTTCTGATTCCATTTGGATATGTAGGCATTCTGAGTCAAACTCGGACACTTCATTTTCAATCTCATAATTTTGTATCTATTATAATCGAACTACGTTTTGAAGTGATTCTATTTGGATATGTAGGCTTCCTGAGTCACGCTCTGTCATCATCAATATTTCTTTACCATTACCCACAAACTATGTTCAGACCTGATTCTATTTTGGATACGTTGTCAACCTAAAAAAGTTTAGCCATAACCCTAGGAAAACCTTTGTAACACATTTATTTAGATTACGGATGAAATCGCATCGGCAAGAAGCTACATCATCAGGGTCATTTCTGAGAAATGACGTTAACGGGACACAGTTTTCTACAAAAAATGTTCACTTCTGAAGGAATTTCTAAACATGTCATAATCCCCAGCGATGATAGTTGCCATAAAAATGGATGATATTCAAAACTTTTTCTAAAAATCAACTTCATTCCACCTATCAAACTTCATGGCATAAGCTCACCAGACCGGAGGCAAAGCCAGGACAATGGCCAACACAAACCAACACCCCCCCCCCCAAGAATTTTTCTTTGAATACAGGATCGATAAGTTACGAAGAAACACTGGGACATGCTGGGGGCAATGACGAATCCGCTACTCTCTCATAACTATCATCTCTCTTTCATTATTTAAAATTTTCCTCATATAGCTGAAGTCTAACTCTCAAGTCCGTTGTAGGTATTATGGAACCAAGCCGCCGATGCGATCGAAGCATGTTGTAAATAGCAAACTGTCTGCTCAACCAAGTGGAGCATTTTGTACATAGCGAGCCGCTGACTCCAATAACCGGAGCCATGTACATACAAACCTCCAAGTCAATCAATCAGAGCGTCCAGTACAAATCGAGCCATCAACTTTGACAAGCAAAGCCTTATATATAGCAAACTGTTTGCTTCGCCAACTGGAGCATTTCATGTTGTTACTCTGCCATATTAGAGATTAAAAGTAGATAGTCGCAAACACCATCGCCAACGTTCTGCCGATCAACAGCCGCAATTAGTTTTGCAGTCAAGAGTACGTCTTGGGCATGCTCCTTATTTTTTTTATCTTGAATGTTTTGACATTTTGCTCATGGAGCTTACGCACGTCTTACATTTTGTAAGACAAAAAATCCGATCATTTGAAAATACTTTACATTCTGATGTAATTACTCTCATCACGTGGAGATACTTTACATTTCAAGTTAGAAACTCCATCACACAGAGATACATTTTATATTTTTCAGTCAACTACTCCCATCGCGCGGAGATACTCCCAATGTGAGAAGACTTAATGCTCCGGTAGCTGAAAAACGATACGCAACCCAGCTAAAATTGAGGCAAATTCAAGTATCTCGTCGTCTAGATCCCAAATAACTGCTAGCTGACAGTCAGACATCATCATTCCTGCATCATTTACATTACATCTTAACATATCTGCTTTACGTTATATGGGTATGCGTATGTTTTGTTTTTGTATGACCAAACATCATGATGTGAAACTTCTTCTAAGCTGCAAACTAAGATACAACGCTATGAGGGACAACAAACTCATAAGCCGGAGAAGGATCAAAACTCAAACTCAAATTCAATTAGTGGAACTCTAATTCTTTAAATCTTTCAAATCAAGCTGCAATTCAGAGCTACCATGGGTACCAAAATCTTCTGTCTCGTAGTACTGTCATAATACAATGCTGAGGTAATTCCTACAAGCATCGCCTTCTACAAATCATCATTCCAAAACAACATGAGGCCTGATCATCGTTAAGACCGAGGTATGTAAGCAATTAAATACCAGAATTCGGCCCCAACTATTCAAAATTCTCTCGGATTTTTTTTAACTCCTTCTCTAGTTCTACAACTCATAATCTTCCTTAAATTCATATGACATTCTTGCAATTTATGCCTAAGGTTGGGACAAACTTGGGCTTAGTTTGATTTCTTTGCTTGAGAACTCTTTTGTCGTCTTCGGTCAAAGAGGGGCTGTTGACGATCAATTTTGACCCTCCTTTTAAAAATTAATTTCTTTATACTTATTGATTTTCAATAAATATGTTAAAGATATTTTTTAATTAGTAATATCTATTTTCTATAAATATTAAGTAATTAATGATATCAATTAGTAATTTGGTAATTATATACTCATAAAATGATTATCTTTACTATTTTATTATTTTTGAAACTACTAAAATAATTTTCATATTCATCACATATGTTTATAATTAATTTAATAAATTTATTTCTCAATTTTAGCAATATGGTCCATTATTTCAAAATAAATTCGAAAGTAGTGTCGTAAATAGGAAAATAAGATATTTAGTAGTTAATTAACTAATTACAGTAATTAGTAGTGTATTTGATTATCATAATTCTTATTTTATTTTATTAAAATTATTCAAGTTTATTTAAATTAATTTTTAAAAGGTTAAAGACCAAATAGCTACATTTGCAATTGTGTAATTAAATGCGAAATGGCTATTTCTTAAGCTAAAACCAGCCCAATACCCAAGCCCAATCCAAATTTGACCCAGTCCAAACCACTTCTCGGTTCCACCATGGCAACCCGTGCCACCTTCCCAGACCCAATCAAATCGTACCACGTCACCGCTCTACAACACTCACAAAAGAAACACAATGGATCCAAGCCGTCCATCCTGTAAATTAACGTCTCTCATTTACCTCTGTTTTCCTTTAATTTTAATACTCCATCAGGCTTAATTTCAATCATTCAAATCCTATAATACAACGGCCATCATTTTATCTCATTTTAATCTTTTAATACCCAAATTACTAGGGCCGTTGATCAGGAGATACAACGGCCCAGATCAATCCCACATGTTTAAATCCTTAGAAACCAACCCAATCTACCCCAAACTCTAATCATTTTCCTATTGACCCGCCCCCTTTCCTCCTCCTCTCTATATTCTGTCTACTCACATACCAAATCATTCATGAAACCTTGCACCAATTCATGCAAGGTTGTGAATCATGATGCAAAATCTTCCCTTTTTTCTTCTAAATCTCGCGAATCTCGCCGATTTCTCCTTGTTTTATCATAAAAATTCAAAAGACCCAGTTTGAAAACCTAGACTCAAAGATGAAACTCTGAGTATCCCGATTTCCTTATGCTGCGACCAAATCAAAACATGCATGAGCATTTCATTATGATTACTCAAGGACCAGAGGTCAAATGCAATGACCTCTGGGTTTGTGGGCTTTATTCGATGTGTTTCACTTTCAACGGTCAATTCTCTCTTCTCAGGTAAAAGCTATCACTGATTCCCCCTGTCTTTAGATATTTCGTGCAATTTTTCTTCCATCATCAACTTATGTTCATCTTCGACTCGCCAAGCTTGAATTTGTGGAACCTTAAGGCGGTTTAATGTCACTATAAATAGGAGTTTTAATGCTCTCACCTAGCAACACAAGATACACACATAATCACCTAATAAACAACAGTATCAATAGTTAGTCTTGAGTAGTAATCAAGCTAGGGTGTCTAACTAGTTTTTAATTCCTTTTCGGATTCTGAGCTTCACATTGGTCGGAGTTTGAGTTCTTGATTCTTAACGGCTGAGAAAGACACTCGGTTGGTTTGCTGCCCAACGAAGGTTAGTGAACCTCAACCGTTTCTTCTCTTTTAATCCTTTAATTGAAATCATGTTTGTTATGTTGTCTCTTTTTAATTAAAACTGTCTCTAATATGTTATGGTTGATTATCTCTATATGTTTTTCATTAATTCATAACTGATCACTAAACTCTAGAGTTATAAGCTTCTTAATATTTTGAAATTAGAATCATGTACAAATTAGTTAATATGGTAATCTTGATGAACATGTCTTTGAATAACTTATACATTGTTAAGATTATGAGAATAGTAAAGGAACTTTCAAGTGATCTCATATAACTATCTTCTGGTGTTCTGTTGTAGCTCTCACCTTTGCCATATTAGTTTGCCTTAGTGTTACTGGTATTATTCATTTGATAACTAGCCTAAATGGATATAAACATCTAAGGTTAAGTACATAGTTGTCACTTTAATTTAAATATTGCAGTTTATTATGTTTGAGTTATTTTCTTCCTTAATGTGTTCTTCTCTGCTTTAGTAACTCTAAAAAAATCAGTGTAAAGTCTTTTTGTCAGCTCTCAAAGTTGTTTGATCACATCAATGTGTTTCATTATATGAGATAATGCCTTAAAGTAACTAGAATAAGTTCTAATGAATCTCTACATTCAAGTTTTGTTTGCTGCTATCTACTTAGTTTAAGCCATGCCTAGAAACTTGATTGAAGTTGCACCTGTTATGGTTGAATACAATCTATTGAATTAGGTATTGCTAAACTTCTTCATGATAGACTAGATTAAATGAATATGAATCTTTAAGAACAAAGTTACCACTCCTAGCTTGTGTATATCATACTCAATTATCTGAATGATATTCTTTCTAACATGTTTCTAGGATTCTGTTAAACCTCATGGTTGTGTAATCATTTCTTGATCACACTATGTAAACATACCCTGAACTAATTGGACCCCTGTACTTGCCCTTTGTGTATTCTGAAGCTGCTCCACATTTAACTTAAGTTATAGAACTTTATCAAGATACATCTGTGGTGTTTATGTTCATCAGTTGTGCTGAAATGTTAGACTAAGTTATATCATGACTAAGTTCTTACACATAACTTATATTATAGACTATTAATAACATGCTTTTCAATGTCATTTCCTAAAACTTGTATATAGTAATATTGTTGGTTTGACTCAACCAAGTTTGTGATATTGTAATCCTGATGGAATATCCTATTTAATAACCCGACAAATTGTTTTGAGCTCTAGCATGTCGTTTGATGGTTTGAAGCCTTGAGTAGATTCATTTCGTGTTTTGTGACTTGTACGTGTAGTTGGAATTAAATTTCGGGAACTTAATATTTTTTTGGAAGGAAAATTCTCAATTCGGAAGCTTTAAGTTGGAAGAGTTTACTAATATTTGACTTTTGTGTAAATAACCTCTAAGCTAGGATTTGAAGGTTCTAATTTTACATATGATGATTTTGGACTTGGGCGTATGTTTGGGTTGAGTATCTGATGGCCCGAGAGCGTTTCGACATTTAATGTGAAAGTTAGCATTTTGTAGGTTTAAGAATTTCCTAAGTTAGATTTGAAGAGGAGTTTGGTGTTATAGATGTTTGTATGGGATTATGAGCCTTATAATAGGTTTGTATCATGATTTGTAACTTGCACGTAAAGTTTGGCGTCATCCCTGAATATTTAAGTATGATTCGCATGCGTTCATCAATGTTTGAATGTTTGAGAGTTTAAAGAAGGATTTCGATGATTGATTCATGGTTATGATGTTACTTGTGGTATTTTAGCCTTTGGATAAGTTTGGATGAGGTATTAGGGTTGGTAGGTATGATTGGACGGGGTCCCGAGTTCCTCGGGTGTGTTTCAGGGTGGTTTCAGACTATTTTTCCTTGCTTTGAAACTGCAAGTGCTGGTGTCTCGTTTTGTTCTTGTCACGACCCAAACTGTGGGATCATGACTAGCACCCGGGCCATAATTACCGGGCACCAACATATATTTTATCTAACCTTCCTTATTATCTTTAAGAGTCGACGAGATCATTCTAAAAGGTAAAAATGGATCATGAACAACAAACAATGAAAGATAGTGAAATGAACATACATAACATGGGATGACAAAACTGCCAAGAAATTACCTATAAGGTATGAGCTACCACGCTCCCATGAAAGACTATACAACAAAAATTAGCCGACAAGGCATACCAAACTATACATGAGTCGACACCTATCTATGAGCCTCTAAAGGAGTGTAAGTGCTGCAACATAGCCGGAGTAGGGCCCCGACATACCCATAATATCTATAACAAAAATGCATACCAAGACCATAACAAGTTCGGAGAAGGGATCTACCAATAACCGCTGAACTGGAAAGCCTATTGTAGTGGGGGAGCTGCGTCAACCTGTCTATCAGGACCTGCAGCATGACATGCAACATCCATAAATAAAAATGACATCAATACGAATAAAGTACTAAGTATGTAAGGCAGAAGAACATAAGTAAGAATAGTAATGTAAATAGTGATTACAACCTGTAACTTCTGGGTACCTCTAAGGGCTACTGACATGAAATGTGTGATACATACATATATACACATAAACTTTTAAAACCTATGCCTATATGGTCATCATCATCATTATATCATACCCGACCGTAATAGGCTCGGTAAAACGTACCCAGCCACGGGGAGCTCAGTAAAACCCAACTGATCAGTGCTTGCACAATAGGTGTCGTACTCGGCCGTCTATAACGCGGCTTGGTAGAGTGAAATAGATACATATATATAATGCATGCTAGACTCATTGGAATAATATTTTGAACCTTTCGGAGTGCTGCAAGGTAGGTATCCTTTGTAAACATTATTAGGACTAACTCTTCATCAATAATCTTATAAGAATCAGGAAGTACCAACAACATTGATAACATAAGAATAAGTTAAGCAACCTCAACATCAATTGTTCCATAATAAGGGAAACAATGAAAGTGCTGCTAGCTTCTAAGAGTAGAGTATCTTTGGAAGCTCGTTCATTGCATTATGTACAATTGGATTCGTGCAAAAGAAGGAAAGGTATAGCCTCACATACCTTGTATATACACTCCCCAACCTAGTGCTATGCAAATGTCACGACTCCTTAGTCTACAATAAGAGAAATGACACTATCGTTATCGTTTAAGCATCGTAACTATTATATATCGACCACAACCTATTTTACGATGAAACAGACAACACCTCTATATGACTTCAAACAAGTAAAAACAATCACCAAACAGCCCAACATACCCCTATCACTTCATACACAAAACGACAACCATAATAGTGTCAAACAATCCAAAAATGTTACGACTAACGACCAACAAACAACCCTGCCATTATGTGGTGTTTATCCACACCCTTTCTCCTCTCAACTCCATAAAAATATTAGCAAAAGAGACAACCCAATAGCAACATGAAACAGCCCACAAAATAGTCCAACAAGTTCAACAACTCAAAATTAATTTTTCAGTTTACTTAAACACGTTTTGACTTGTCTTTTCTTTCAAATTGCGAAACACAACCAAAACTACATAATTAAGACTCTTATCTAATAAAACAGCCATTTATTCAACTTAAAAATAAGTTCACAATCAGCCAACCATGACGCAACAACAAACAACATACCATTCTTTCGAAACTCGCTAGGTCTAGTCTTTTACGATCGAGTTACAACTCGCAAACACATAGATAATGGAAGGAGAAGCATAAACTTACCTTGTACTGAATATAATTTACGAAACATGGTCCTTATTCATCAAAAATCAGTTTCTAAACGTAGCTACAAGAAGGAGACAGAGAAACTAACAAGCTGTCTGAACTTTTCGGTACTAGAATCACATCGTAGCACCCGAAATACCCTAGGGTTTGTGTGGGATTTTTTGGGGAGGAGTTGCAGGGGTTCAATTTGGTTTTCAAGGTCTGAAAGATGGGTGAAATAAATGAATTGATAAGCCCTTAAAAGTCCCCTCTTGGCCGACTTTGGGGCTTTTAATTGAGTCCTCTCATTTTGGCAAGTAGGTGATGCACCTACTTGTCACCTACCAATCTGCACAGTCTCGCCAAAATGCGAATATCTTTACACTCCAAGATCCTATTGATGAACGGTTTAATATGTTGGAAACTAGACTCATAGATCTTCAATTTTATGGGTAGATCACCCCTGTAAATCTAAGTAAATTGGGACAAAAGCATAGTAATATTTGACATAAAGTTTAAGTAAAATTATGAACACAAGTTGCGACAACTTTTGTTGACTTTTGTTTCATAACTTGTTTGACTTCAAGACTTATGATAAGGATATTATATGCTTCAAATACCTTAAAATACGACATCTAGAGAATATTATCACCCCTAGGTTTATCCAAAAATACGGGTTACAACATCCTTATTTCGTTTAATTTCTAATACTTGTTAACCACCCTTATACACCCTTGTATTATTTAAGACCAATAGGATTAACTTCTTATCATTTCAAACATAATATCTTCTCAGATTTACGTCGACTAACTAATGTCATGAACCAATGTACGTGAATATGGGTTGTAATACTCTCCCCCCTTAGGAACATTTGTCCTCGAATGTAAGGGTTTATGTGGAGTCTAACTCATCATGGATTCCAATAGAAATTTCCGGCTGAGGTTCCCCTATAAAATGGACAGTAGCCAAACTTGCAAGCAGTTAAACCCAATGTATAGTCTCACAAGGCTATACCAAGCATTATGGATATGTACGTTATCTATGTATCATCATTTTGTATTAAGGAAGAGTATTCTCAAGCTACTACTTACCTCATATACCCATTTCACCTTCTAATGCGTCTTGTGTCCCCTCGACATCCTCGTTATCTTGAATTTGGAACAAGTAAGGGTATTTAGACTTCATCTCATCTTTTGCTTCCCATGTCATTTCTTCCATGTTCTTGTTCCTCCACAATACTGTGACGGAAGCTACATCCTTTATTTTTAGCTTGCGGACTTGTCGATCTACTATAGCCATTGGAACTTCTTCATATGATAGATCCTCTGTAACTTGCACATATTTGATAGGGACGACCCGAGGATGGTCTCCAATACATTTCCTCAACATGGAGACATAGAATACCAGGTGGACAAATTCCAATTCGGATGGCAATTATGCAACCTGTCCACGTCGAAGAATTTTGTATGGACCGATATACCGCGGACTCAGCTTACCTTCTTCCCAAAATGCATAAAACCTTTCATCGGCGAGATCCTCAGGAAAACCCAATCACCAACCTCAAACTCCAGATCATGACGTCAAACATCGGAATAAGAATTTTCCCTGATTTGCGTCGTCCTCAACTGCTCTTGTATCAGTTTCACCTTCTTGATGTCTTGGTCAATCAAATCGGGCCCATATAGTTCTGTTTCACCAACTTCGAACCATCCAAGTGGTGATCTACATCTCCTTCCATATAACGCCTCGTATGGGGCCATTTTAATACTGGAATGATAGCTATTATTGTAGGCAAATTCTATGAGTGGAAAATGGTCATCCCAACTCCCCTTGAAATCCAAAACGCATGCTCCTAGCATATTTTCAAGTGTCTGAATGGTACGTTTAGCCTGTCTGTCAGTCTGTGGGTGGAATGTAGTGTTGAGATTCACTTGTGTGCCTAAACATTCTAAAAAGACCTCCAAAATTTAGTCTTAAATTGTGCTTCTCGGTCTGATATAATAGA
The DNA here is from genome assembly GCF_000715075.1 of Nicotiana tabacum. Classification (NCBI taxonomy): domain Eukaryota; kingdom Viridiplantae; phylum Streptophyta; class Magnoliopsida; order Solanales; family Solanaceae; genus Nicotiana; species Nicotiana tabacum. The sequence continues at coordinate 17,325,859 of NC_134085.1, forward strand.
TACTAACACACCATGAAGCCTAACAATTTCCTTGATATGTAACTTCACATAATCTTCAGCTGTGTAAGTTGTCTTAACTGGCAGAAAATAGGCACATTTTTTAAGTCGATCAACTATCACCCACATGGAGTCAAACTTATGATAAGAATTATGTAATCCAATAATGAAGTCCATATTAATCACCTCCCATTTCCAGGTCAGAAAGAGATATTCTGAAGCAATCCACTGGGTTTCTGATCCCACCAATATCAGGACATTGACAATTAGGACATTGGGCTACAAATTCTGCAATAGACTTCTTCATGTAATCCCACCAATACTGCTCCTTAACGTCATGATACATCTTTGTCGAGCTGGGATGGATGGAATATCAGGATTGATGAATCTCAATCATAATCTTCTCTCGCCACCCTGCCACATTAGGAACACATAATCAACCCTGGTATCTTAGTGACCCATCTCCTCCAATCTCAAAAGCCATAATTTTAGACTGCTGAATGCTCTCTTTCAATATTACTAAGGTAGGATCTCCGTATTGCCTTGATTTTACCTTGGCTACCAAAGATGATTCTGCTGTATTTTGTACAATAACACCCCCATCATCAGAGTCTAACAATCTGATTCTCATGTTGGCTAGCTGATGAAGCATTTTAGTCAGCCCTTGTCTACCTGCCTCAATGTGCACTAAGCTTCCCATTGACTTACGACTGAGAGCGTCTGCCACAACATTGGCTTTACCGGGATGGTACAATATCTTGACATCGTAATCTTTCAGTAATTCAAGCCACTTACGCTGCTGCCTCAAATTCAACTCCTTCTGCTTGAAGATGTATTGTAAACTCTTGTGATATGCATAGATGTCAACATGGATGCCATATAAGTAGTGCTGCCATATCTTCAAAGCATATATTACTGTAGCCAATTCCAAATCACGGGTGAGACTATATTGATGCATAAGCAATCACCTTCCCACGTTGCATCGATACACACCCCAAACCTATACCTGAGGCATGACAATATACCACATAACCCTCTGTTCCTTCTAGGAGAGTGAGCACTGGCGCGAATGTTAATCGATTCTTTTGCTCCTAAAAACTTCGTTCACAAGCATTAGACCACTGGAACTTAGTAGCTTTTTGTGTTAACTTAGTCAATGGTGCTGATATAGAGGAAAACCCTTCTACAAATTGCCTATAATATCCTGCTAGCCTCAAGAAGCTGCAGACTTCTAATTGTGTTGCAGGTCTAGGCCAATTCTTTACTGTATCGATCTTCTGAGTGTCGACACTAATACCCTCGTCAAATATCACATGGCCAAGCAATGCTACTGAGTTCAGCCAAAATTCACATTTGGAGATCTTAGCATATAACTTACAATCCTGAAGTGTCTGTAATACTATCCACAAGTGGTCCACATTTTCAGCCTCCAAACGAGAATACACCAGAATGTCATCAATGAATATGATCACGAACACATCAAGATATGCCCTAAATACAGTATTCATGAGATCCATAAAAGCTGTTGGGGCATTTGTTGGCCCGAACAACATCATCGAGAACTCAAAGTGCCTATATCTTGTCGGAAAGGCCATCTTTGGAATATCCTTCTCCTTAACCCTTACTTGATTATACCTTGAACGCAAGTCAATCTTAGAGAAATATTTGGCACCCTAGAGTTGGTCAAACAGGTCGTCAGTCCTTGGAAGTGGATACTTGTTCTTTATAGTAAACTTATTCAACTGTAGATAATCGATACACATCCTTAACGATCCGTCTTTCTTCCGTACGAACACAACTGGCGCACCCCAAGGTGACGTGCTAGGCCTTATAAAGCCCTTATTCATAAAGTCCTTCAACTGCTTCTTCAACTCTTGCAACTCTGACGGGGCCATCCTATATGGAGGAATAAATATGGGTTGAGTGTTAAACAACACCTCAATGCTAAACTCAATCTCCCTTTCAGGAGGAAGGCTTGGGAGTTCATCTGGGAAAACATCAGGAAATTCATTGACCACGAGGATTGATTGTAGAGTAGGCTGCTTCACATATGCATCCCTAACGTGAACAAGATGATAAATGTAACTTTTTTAGATCATCTTTCTTGCCTTAAGATAGGAAATATACCTACTTTCGGCGTCGCAATGTTCCCCTTCCATTCAATGATGGGTTCACCAGGAAACTGAAACCTAACCATCTTCGTATGACAGTCAACATTTGCATAGCATGAGGCCAACCAGTCCATCCCTATTATCACATCGGAATCAACCATTTCTTACTCAAATAAATTCGCCGAGTTTGACGACTACAAATCATCACTGTGCAACCTCTATATACCCTCCCAGAAATCCCAGAATCTCTTGTAAGAGTAGATACCTCAAGTGGTTTACTTATCAATTTAGGTTCAACGCCAAACTTATTTGCCACAAAGGGTGTAACATATGATAATGTAGATCCCTGATAAATAAATGCATATACATTGTAAGAAAACACATACGATATACCTGTAAAAACATCCGGATATGACTCGAGGTCCTGTCGACCTACTAGAGCATAGGTTCGATTTTGAGCACCACTCAAACTCGGCACTGCACCTCTACCTCTGCCACGACCTATCGATTGCTGAAAACCCCATGCTGGAGGTCGAAGTGATTAGGAAGAACTAGACATACATCCAGTTGGCTTAGCCATACCACCACCTCCTCTATCAGGATAATCCCGCATCATATGGCCAGGCTGCCCACAAGAATAACATGCATCGGAACCTCGACGGCACAGTCCAAAGTGGGCCTTGCCGCACTGATCATAATGTGGTGTTGGGGGTCTCGTCTGAGTAGTATCCCTGTGATATTGCGAGCCTGATTCCCGCGAACTCTGACCTGTACCAGAATAGGTAAATCGATCATATCGAACCCTCTTAAACTGTGGAGGAGCACTAGCTACAAGTGGCACCGAACTCCTCAAAGACTGGGGCCAGAAACTACCTCTGAAGTCATCAGAATACCCTACAAATCTCGCCCTCTTATTCTATCCCCTATCCTGCTCCCTATTTGCCCTTTGCTGGCGCTTACGATCCTCTAGGCTCTGGGCATAAGCCTGAATACGGGAAATATCCATGCCCTCCACCAAGGAGGCTATCGTGCACTCATTTATCAGATGTGGTCCCAACTTATTCATGATCATATGCACCCTATCACTCATCTCAGCCACCATATGGAAGCATACCTTGCTAAAGAATCAAACTGCATACTATACTCTCGCACACTCATATTACCTTGTGTAAGGTTCAGGAACTTATCAGCTCTAGCTCGTTGTATCTCAACTGTCAAATAGTGAAGAAGAAAGGCCTTAGAAAATTCCTTCCACACAACTGGAGGGGCGTTCGTACCCCTGGATCTCTCCCAACTATCATACCAGAAAGCCGCTAAATCCCGTAACCAAAAAGAAGCCAACTTTACTGCCTCTGTATTAGTAGCATGCATAAACCGTAGTGTACGATAAACCTGCTCAATAAAGGTTTACGGGTCCTCCTTGGTGTTTGATCCGGTAAATACTGGAGGGTCTAGATTAATAAAATCATGAACTCTCGTACTAGCCAGTTTATCACCAACACCGATATTCTGCCTCTAAGTCTGAGCAGCTACCAAGCTAGTCAACAATCGCACTGCACTCTGCATATCCTGGTCTATAGTGCCAGACGGCGAAACTGGTAGTGCTAGGTGCCTCCTAATATCCTCTGGAGGAGATGGAGTGGATGAGGTATGAGACGACATCTCAATCTGAGCCTTATTTTGGCCTGCTTTGGCTTGATGCACCTGACTGATACCCTCTCCCGCAGCTGTATCAAGCCGTCTACTAATATCTTGTTTCCTAGTCGAAGGCATCACTGAAAGAAAACAAGGTGAACATTAGAGACGAATACTTACAACTCAACTCTACGCACGATCTAGATTCAGGAAGAAGGTAACAAACCTAGATGTCATGTAGCCACCTGATTATAAATGTGGCGTGCTACACATCCATAATCAAAACTCTACTAGAAACAACTCATAGACAACCTCTAGGACATACTTGCTCTGATACCAAGTTTGTCACGACCCAAACTGTAGGATCATGACTAGCACCCGAGCCATAATTGTCGGGCACCAACATACATTTTATCTAACCTTCCTTATTATCTTTAAGGGCCGATGAGATCATTATAAAAGGTAGAAATGGATCATGAACAACAAGAAATGAAAGATAGTGTAATTAACATACATAACATGGGATGACAAGACTGCAAAGAAACTACCTATAAGGTACGAGCTACCACGCTCCCATGAAAGACTATATAACAAAAATCAGCGGACAAGGCATACCAAAGTATACATGAGTTGACACCTGTCTATGAGCTTCTAAAGGAGTATAAGTGCTGCAACATTGTCGGAACAGGGCCCCGACATACCCATAATATCTAATAAAAAAATGCATACGAAGACCACGACAAGTCCGGAGAAGGGGTCTCGCCAATAACCGCTGAACTAGAAAGCCTATTGTAGTGGGGGAGCTGCGTCAACCTGTCTATCAGGACCTGTAGAATGACATGCAACATCCATAAATAAAAATGACATCAGTACAAATAAAGTACTGAGTATGTAAGGCAGAAGAGAATAAGTAAGAATAGTAATGTAAATAGGGATAGAAAATATACAACATGTAACTTCTGGGTACCTCTGAGGGCTACTGACATGAAATGTTTGATACATACATATATACACATAAACTTTTAAAACCTATGCCTATGTGGGAATCATCATCATCATATCATACCCGGCCATAATAGGCTCGGTAAAAACGTACCCGACCATCATAAGGCTCGGTAGAATCATACCTGGCCACGTGGAGCTCGGTAAAACCCAACTCATATCATACCCGGCATGCAGAACTCATTGGAATCATATTCTGAACCTTTCAGAGTGACGTAAGGTCGATATTCTCCGTACACGTTATTAGGAATAACTCTTCATCAAGAATCTTATAAGAATTAGGAAGTACCAACAATATCGATAACATAAGAATAAGAGAAGTAACCTCAACATCAATTGTTCCATAAGAAGGGAAACAATGTAAGTACTGTTAGCTTATAAGAGTAGAGTATCTTTGGAAGCTCGTTCATTGCATTATGTACAACCGGAGTCATGCAAAAGAAGGAAAGGGATTGCCTCACATAACTTGTATATACACTGCCCAATCTCAAGCTATGAAAATGTCATGACTCCTTAGTCTACAATAAGAGAAATGATACTATCATTATCGTTTAAGCATCGTAACTATTATGCATCGACCACAACCTATTTTACGATGAAACAGACAACACCTCCTCTATATATATGACCTCAAACAAGTAAAACAATCAACAAATATCCCAATATACCCTTATCACTTCATACACATAGTGACAACCATAATAGTGTCAAACAATCCGAAAATGTTACGACGAACGACCAGCAAACAACCTTGCCATTATGTGGTATTTCTCTACACCATTTCTCCTATCAACTCCATAAAAATAGTAGAAAAAGAGAAAACCCAATAGCAATAGGAAACAGCCCACAAAGCAGTCCCACAAGTTTAGCAACTCAAAATTAATTTTTCAATTTACTTAAACATGTTTCGACTTGTCTTTTCTTTCAAATTGCGAAACACAACCAAAAGTACATAATTAAGCCTCTTATCCAATAAAACAGCCATGGATTCAACTGAAAAATAAGTTCACAATCATCTAACCATGACGCAACAACAAACAACATACCATTCTTTCGAAACTCGCTAGGTCTAGTCTTTACGATCGAGTCACAACTCGCAAACACATAAATAATGGAAGGAGAAGCATAACGTTACCTTGTACTGAGTATAACCCATGAAACCTGGCCCTTCTTCATAAAAAATTAGTTCCTCAATGCAGCTACAAGAAGGAGAAAGAGAAACTAATAAGTTGTCCGGACTTTTCGGCACTAGAATCATGTCGTTACACCAGAAATACCCTAGGGTTTGTGTGTGATTTTTTGGGGAGAAGTTGTAGGGGTTCAATTTAGTTTTCAAGATATGAAAGATGGGTGAAATAAATGAGTTTATAATCCCTTAAAAGTCCCCTCTTGGCCGACATTGGGGATTTTAATTAAGTCATCTCATTTTGGCAAGTAGGTGATGCACCTACTTGTCACCTACCAATCTGTGCAATCTTACAAAAATGCAAATATCTATTTAATCTGAGATCGTATTGACAAGTGGTTAAATGTATTGGAAACTAGATGCATAGATATTCAATTTTGTGGGCATATCACCCCGTAATTCCAAGTAAATTGGGAGAAAAATGTAGTAACATTTGACCTAAAATTTAAGTAAAATTATGAACATAAGTTGTGATAACTTTTGTTTCATAACTCATTTGACTTCAAGACTTATGATACATATATTATATGATTCAAATACCTTAAAACAAGGCCTCTTGAGAATATTAGCACCCCTAGGTTTGCCCAAAAATACAGGTCACAACATCCTTGATTCGTTTAACTTCTAATACTTGTTAACCACCCTTATACACTCTTGTATTATTTAATACCAATAGGATTAACTTCATATTATCGCAAAGATAATCTCTTCTCAGATTTATGTCGACTAACTTATGGCATGAACCAACGTATGTGAATGTGGGTTGTAACAGTTCTTCGCAAACATGAAAAAGGATAATGGCTGCTTGATTTTATTGTTTTGAATTTGCGACTGATGTCTCGCGTTTGTGAAGGTTTGGATGGCAATGCTATGCGTTTGTAATGTTAGCTCCGCATTCACAATGAAGAACTTGGCCCGGGGCATTTAGATTTCGCGTCTCTGATGGCTTGGACGCGTTCACAATGGGTTAGCCTACTGAAGCTCTGCATTTACAAGACTAATCTTGCGTTCCTGTAGAAGAGTTTTGGGGCCAATGTTGGTTCATCTTCGCGAATGCGAGGTGCGTGCCACGTTCGCGATGAAGGGGTTGCCTGGCAGTGTATAAGTTTGGAAGTGAAATTTTGGGTTATGTTATGTCAAACCTTCCATGAGAGCCGAGCTTGGCGTGATTTTTGAAGTGCCATTTCATCATCCATCATGTGGTAAGTGAATTGCTACACATTGTGAGCGAAATACATGGTTTATATATGGATTAAAACATGGAAATTTGTAGAAATTGTGGAATTTTTGAAAAAAAAACTAGAATTGGTATTCTTGTATTTGGACAAGAAATTCGACATGAAATTAGGAATATATTATATATATGAGTTCGTGGTGCTTTGAGTAATGTTTATCTTCAAAAGATTTCGGAACCTAGGCATTTGGGCCCGAGGGTTGACGTTGTTGACATTTTGAGTGGAGTTGGGATTTTTTATAAATTGTTAAATTAAGAGTATTGGAGTATATTTTGATTGGTTTGCATGTTGTTTGACTAGTTTCCGATCGATGGGCATCAGTTTGAGGTGTTAGAGAGGCGTTAGAGCATGTTATGGAACTTCAGAGCTAGTTAAGTCTCCTGTCTAACCTTGTTAGGGGGAAACTACCCCGTAGTTATTAAATTATTATGTGCTACTAATTGTGGGTGCTACGTACGCCTGAGGTGGTGAGAGTCTGTATATAGCTAAAAGGATATTTATGTCCTGGTAGACTTAGAACTTTATCAAGCAATATTTGTATTATTTGAACCCAATTTGTTAGTTTAATTACTTGAATTTATAACGTGAATTGATTTGGGATTATGTTAGACCAAGCTTCACCACCTTGAGTTATTTGACAAGATATTCGATAGTTAGTAAAAGTCATGTTTACTTTATGCTCCTGTTCTTGTGTTGCAAATACGTGGCCCGTAATTCGATAAGTTTCTTCTCTTCCTGTGGATCGGGCCGAACACCTGGCAGCATATTGAGATGCATCTATGGTTCACGCTGGTCGATCCTAGGCAGTGTACACACTATTCTGGATCAGGCCAGATGACCTTAGCATAACTCATGCGTAATACTAATAAGAGTCTGAATATTCATGAGATTTGCTTTTTGATTGAGATCTGTAAGTTACATGATAAGCCTTGTTTGTTTGAGATAACCCTTTATATCCCTTACCCATTTGAGGTATCCTTTGATTCTTCTATTTTTTGAGATAGTACACGAGATTTGAGAAATTTATGTTGTCATCAGGTTGGAGGATTAAGTTAATTACAGTTCTTACCTCATTATTACTATTATATTCCATATCTATTAATAATTTGTCATATTCATTTATCGGACCACTATTAAGTGACGATGTCGACCCCTCATCACTACTTTTCTAGGGTTAGGCTAGATACTTACTGGGTACGAATTGATTCACATACTCATGCTACACTCCTACACTGATTGTGTAGGCATATTTCGGTGGTCATCTGGGCGCATAGGCGCAATTGCTAAGGAGACTTTGTGGTGAGCTGCTCCTTATGTTACGATCCACAGCACGAGTCCTCATCTTATGCATTTTTTGTATTTTGTCTATTTTGTATTTTAGACATTCGTCTAATAGTACTTTATATTTCAGTAGATGTTCTCGCACTTGTGACACCAGGGTTTGGGATACTCTAGTAGGTTTTTATAGTTTGGCTTAATATTGTCGCCTTTTATTTTACATCTTACTAAAATTGTACGTACCCATGATTTTAATGCATTAGTTTATTTATTTAATAAAATTTATGTTTTTGAAATAAATAAATGAATATTAATTTGATAGTTTACCGTTGGTTTGACTAAAGGTGATGTTGGGCGCCACCACTGCCTATAGTGGGTTTTGGGTCGTGACATCTTGGCATCAGAGAACTAGGTTCACCTAGGTCTTACGAGTCATGAGCAAGTCTAGTATAGTCTTGCGGATTGGCACACTGACATCTGTACTTATCTTTTAGAGGCTACATGGTTGCTAGGAGAGCTTCCCTTCCTTGATTCCTCATCGTTCGATTTGATTTTGTTGAATCTTATGCCTCCAGTTCCTTCTTACTCATTTGTATGCGATGTTAGGCATTTGTTATCAGTTGAGCACCGACGAGTTGTGATGATGCTACAGATGTAGTGCATGATGTTTTTTCCCTACGTGTGCTAGCAGACCATTATTGTCTCCTTGTGGAAGGTTATTTTGTCGTCTTAGCTCAGTGATAGTGTTGTCCACAGTTGGAGGCTATGCAAAGTGTATTATGATGCATTGTTATCGCACAATACTGGTGTAAATAAGAGGATTCTTAAATATATGTCACGGCAGTGAAGGACTCCAGATGAGGATTATTCGGTTCATGGTTTAGAGATTCAATATTCAATTCCAGTGGAGAGAGGCAATTGAACTATGTCAGTTAAGTCTTTCGTTGACGAAATAGCGAGATTGGATATTTTTGAACTTGGTGAAATTCTTGTTTGTATTGTTGTGTCTTCGTCCTTGTTTGACCGTATAAAGACTCGTTAGTGTGATGGTCTTTATTTGTTTGTCTATGGAGTTAGGTATTGTGAAATGGTACCTAATAAGTGGTTGTAGAGATGGTGGTGTGTGGCGGCTTTAGGGTTGCATCGGTGTCTCGAGTGTTGATGACTAGAGGAAGATAAATTTTAAGGCGGACTGGAGTTGGTGGCAACTTATTAGTTTGGGTTCTATAGATATGGATTATGATTTGAGGCAGTGTTATGGCAACGAAGGATGATGAGGGACATGGTGGGAGGTGTGTCGCGGTGAATAAATTGCTAGCATGTCAAGTATGAACAACAGAGGTCGATTAGTTGCTTGAGGAGATGATTTAACCGAAGTGAGAGTGGCAACGCATCGTATAGATTTTGTGGTAGGATACCCACATGCTTTGAGAAATCATGGTGAGATTATGGTCATGATGAATAAGGGACTACGTCTATGAATTTCATTTGGGATGCAGGCTACTATATTAAGGAAGGTTGGATATGACGGAAAGTAGTTTTCTTGGAATGAAGGGGGTGTGAAAGATTGATTATCGTTTTGGATACAACATGACTTAGAGTTTTGGAGCGTATAGTTGGACCTTCAATTGATGCTAATTGGGAATGACAGACTCTTACAGCTGGTGGACGAGAATGGCTTAGGAGGGTTTGCTGATTTTGTGTTATTTGTACCCAGGGAAACATTGTTGGAAGATGTCAATATTGAATTCCATAGTTGGGCTCTCTCCTGTGAGCAGGTTAGTGGTTGCGTGATTTTGATGACGTTCCTATGAAGAGTTCTACTTTCTACCCAACAGGAGGCATCTACTATGATACAGGCTTGGATCTTGTGAAGAAGATCTTGCAACTCCTAGGAGGTTGAGTGGACGGACTGGTAATTCAGGCTGTGTCACAAATGGTGCAACAAGATCTTGTATAAATTTGGCTGAGTAACGGTGTGAGATCACGGTAACTAAGGAAAAAGAGTCATTGTGGGTTGAGGATTTATGTAATTGTGTCTTAAAGCTAAGTTTGGGAGAGGGTGGTGGAGGCCAGGGTGAGGAGGTCTCTGTCTATTTTCAAGAATCAGTTTGGATTTATGCTGGGGTGTTCGACTATGGAATCGATTCATCTGGTAAGGAGATTAGTAGAGCAGTACAGGGAGAGGAAAAAGGATTTGCATATGGTGTTTATTGACCTTGAGAAGGCATACAATAAAGTTTTGAGGGAGGTCCTATGGAGGTGTTTGGAGGTCAGTGGCATTCTGGTGGCGTATATTAGGGTGATTAAGGACATGTACGATGATGCTAAGACTCGGGTGAGGACTATGGGTGGTGACTCGAAGCATTTCCCCGTAGAGATTGGGTTGCACCAGGGATCAACTCTTAGCCTATTTTTATTTGCCTTGGCGATAGATGTACTATTGCGTCACATCCAAGGGGAGGTGCCTTGGTGCATGCTATTTGCTGATGATATAGTGTTGATTGACGAGACGCTTAGCGGAGTTAACACGAGGTTAGAGGTTTGACTACATACCTTGGAGACTAAAGGTTTCAAACTGAGTATAACCAAGACAGAATACTTGGAGTGCAAATTCAGTGACAGGACTCATGATGTAGACGTAGAGGTTAAGATTGATGATAAAGTTATCTCCAAAAGAGAGAGTTTTAAGTATCTCGGGTCTATGGATGAAGTGGAGGCTCACTTCCGATGTTTTGTATGAAAGGAATGTGCCGCTAAGACTTAAGGATAAGTTTTATTAAGTAGTAGTTCGACCGGCTATGCTGTATGAGGCTGAGTGCTGGCCAGTCAAGAACTCCTACGTGCAGAAGATGAGAGTAGCAGAGATGAGGATGTTGAGATGGATGTGTGGGTGTACCAGGAGAGATATGATTAAGAATGAAGCTATCCGGGACAGAGTGGGAGTAACCTCCGTGGAAGACAAGATGCGGGAGTCAAGGCTAATATGGTTCGGACATGTTAAGAGAAGGAGCATTGATGCTCGTGTCAGGAGGTGTGAGAGGTTGGCCATGGAGAGTTTGAAAAGAGGTCGAGATAGGCCTAAGAAGTACTGGGGAGAGGTGATTAGGCAAGACATGGCTCTGCTTCAGTTCACTGAGGACATGACTGTTGATAGGAGGGTGTGGAGGTCGAGGATTAAGGTAGAAGGTTAGTAGGTAGTTTATAGTTGTTCACCGATAGTCTTAGTAGCATGCATGTCCCTTCATATTCTTAGATTTTTATTATGTTATGTGGTTTTGTTCGCCTCAGGTATTGTATTCCCTGTTGCTATTATTTGGTACTACTTATCCTTTATATCTCTCTTTTCTTTTCTGTTCCATCTTCCCTCCTTCCTTGCTTTCCTCTTCTTCTTCTTGCCCTTCCTGAGCCGAGGGTCTATTAGAAATAACCTATCTACCTGCATTAGGTAGGGGTATAGTCTGCGTACAGACTACCCTCCCAGAACCCACCTGTTGGGATCAAATTGAATTTGTTGTTGTTGTCTTAAAGATAAGTAGAGAAGCTTACGTATATGATTCAATCACGTGGTTATGTGCCTTTACAGTTTCTAGTTATCAGTACATTGGTGGGTTGTTATGACTAAGGGAAGAAAATATCAGGGGTAATTCGAGCAAGGATTTGATTGATGTGTGCTATGTGTAACCTTATAGATATTTGAAGGTTGTGGAATGACTCAGATTTTCTATTTCCTCGAAAATATGATGTGCACGAGAAGTGATTCATTCGATTGCTCTTTAAAGTATTCATGTGTTAATGGAGCACTAGTTGTTTGATTATATAATCGGGACTAGATTAGAATGAGAGACTCTCAATAATAGTTCTAGTCGGCTCGAGATTTAAGGTGTGGTGCTTAAGGATTTTCGAGTTTGTTATGTGGATAAGGATTCGGTTTTGTAGTAGAGTGTGAAGGGTATTTGGAGTATTTCTATATTATCATCGGGTCTGCAGTGTAGTGCTGGAGAAATGGAAGAAACAACTTTTGATTCGCAGAAAATATTTCAGATCGGGTGTATTAGTTGGAGATCCTATTGTGTGCATGAGGGGAGTATAATTAAAATGGTTTATGAGTATAAAGAAGATGAGGACTCGTAATTTGGGTCACTCGGGATGAGTGTTTTTTGAGGCTCATTGTGTGTTTGAATAGAGTGTTGTTTCAAAGGCAAGACTAGAGTAAATCGAAACACATTGAGTCAGTTGCTAGTGGTTTGAATCAGCATGGTTAATGAAGGGTCAGTTCCTCCGGTGTGGTAAGGTTATTCAAGTATTTGTGGCTACACTTGCGGGTTTGGTAGTATCCGTAATTTAATTGATTTGGAGATTTAATTCTGATTGTTTTATTGTGTGGAAATGGGTCTCGAAAGAGTTATGGCAGTTTAGACTAGGCTTGAGGTTGGCGTATTCTGCGGTTATGGGAATTTGACTGCGTGATGCAATTATTCTTCTGAAATGAGTTAAGTAAAAGGTTTCTAGCCGATGAAGTGTTTATTCTACTGGTGGTTCAGGGGCTATGACTCTTCCATAACAGTATGATAAGTGCAAACAGCGGTATGGAAATTGGAAGTTGAGGATCAAGGTTGCGGTTCGATTTTGATAAGAATGTCATGAGCTCGAATGAGCGGGAGAGGATTTCAGATGTTTAGAGTATGCTGACACTATTTTTAGTTAGTCGGGGGATGGTCTATTTTGTGGAAGAATTATTGGGTCTTGAATGCGAATGCTTGACTAGCACTATAACAATAGTATGGTCGATGACCATTGACGCTCAGATTTTTCTACATGTATGCTCTACATCAGATTTGATGTGTTTATTCAGCATATCATTGCTTATGTAGGAGTCTTCAGGCATTGGATGTTATTTCTGCTGTCAGTTATTCTATCTAATACTCTATTATGCCATGTGGGTGTGAGATGGTTTGATTATTTGCACATGTGTTGTGATCTTGTGTTGCTTGTTGTGTTATATGAGCAAGATGGCTATCGAGGTGCATGTCGTTTATTGCACCCTAATCGTGCTTGAATTTTTGTAGCGCATGGCACTATTCGTCTCCCCAGGGTTGTAGTTATGAACTTGGTGTGCTTATGGTCGATATTCAGGCATTTAGTGGTTATGAGCATTATGGCTTGATGGGTATTACCTTTTTATTATCATGTGTGGATCGGGTGGAACGCCGGCACTGGTATGATATTTGGATCGGGTTGCATGCCGTAATGGTGTCATGTTTGGATCGGGTTGCATTCTGCTACAACATCATGTTTGGATCAGATTGCATGTCGCAACGGTATTATGTGTGTAACAGATTGGATGTCAGAATAGTGAGATGTTGAGTACATTTCCTCATACTTATTTTGTGTAAATTATGTGTTCTGCTTCTCATCTTTGAGATAGTTACCTGGTATTTGGTTGGCTGTCCTGTTCGTAATGCGGGTTGGTTAGTTCTTCAGCCGAGTTCGTTTCCTTAATTGGTCATATTTGAGTTGTATCTTGTTGACACATTGAAGTCGTCGTATGAGAGTTTAGGTGGTTTCCGATGTGGCTTGTCAATCGAGCAAATTGTACAGGGCGAGACGAGGTTATCGGGCTTGATATCAGGTATATTAGAGGAAAAATTTCTCTATGTAGTTCAGAATGAGGCAAGCATTCTTGTTGAGCAAAGGAACTCCATCAATAATTTATTTATCAAGTGGTTATGGGTTTCTACACATCTCTTTCAGCATTGCAGTATTGCGAGGGTCGGAACCGGACTTATATGTGTTATGATATATACGACAGGCATCAGATTCGTGAATTTGCAGCTACTGTGATTGGAGGTTATTATATTGAGCATACGAGTTATACGGTGCAATGTGTGATTACACCATAGTTGGATGATCATTTTTTATGTTCAACATGTTGAGATTGATACGGTGTTCGTATGTTAGAATCAGATTTCGTAGAGAATTTTGGATGTTGGAATTTGACTCTAAAGTTAGTGGGGTAAGTTGGCAGTAAGGATCTTCTGTCGGGCTCGAGCTAATATTCTCACATGGGTTTTGGTGGCATGAATAGGTGCACGAGGTGCTAAACAGTGATTTTGAGCAACTCCGGAGCGATTCTTAGCACGTTCAAGGACAAACATATGTTTTAGTAAGGGAGATTTTAACGACTCGATCGATCATTTTGATATTTAGTACATCATTCAGCAGTTTGAGGCCTTGATTGGTTTCACTTCATGTTTTGTGACTTGTACCCGTAGTTGGAATTGAATTTTGGGAAGTTCGGAGTTGATTTAGAAGTAAAATTCTGATTCGGAAGCTTTAAGTTGGAAGGGTTGACCAAGGTTTGACTTTTGAGTAAACAACCTCGAAATCGGAATTTGAAGATTCCAATAGGTTCATATGATGATTCTGGACTTGGACGAATGTTCGGGTTGAGTATCAGATGGTCCGGGAATGTTTCGGTGCTTAATGTGGAAAGTTGGCATTTTGAAGGTTTTAGAATTTTCTAAGTTTGATATGAAGTGGACTTTGGTGTTATAGATGTCTGTTTGGGATTCTGAGCCTTGGAATAAGTTTGTATCATGATTTTCTACTTGCATGTAAAGTTTGACGTCAACCCAGAATGTTTAAGTATGATTTGGGCGTGTTCATCGAAGTTTGAATGTTTGAGAGCTGAAAGAAGGATTTTGATTGTCGATTTATGTTTGTGTGTTACTCGTTGTGTTTCGAGCCTTTGGATAAGTTTGAATGAGGTAATTGGGCTGGTTGGTATGGTTGGACGGGGCCTCAAGTGTGTTCTGGGGTGGTTTCGGACCATTTTTCCTTGCTTTGCAACTGCTGTTGTCTGGTTTTGTTCTTCGTGAACGTGAATGCGAAGAGATTCACGCGTTTGCAAAGAAGGATTTTGCGTTTGCAACTGACGTCTCTTGTTCACGAAGGTTTGGACAAAGCTATGCGTTCGTGATGTCAGCTCCAAGTTCGCGATGAAGAAGTTGGCCTGGGGGGTTTGGATTTCGTGTCCCCGATGGCTTGGACACGTTCGCGATGGGTTAGCTTGGTGAAGCTCTGTGTTCGTGAGGCTTATCTTGTTATTAAATAACTGTACCCACTTTTCATGAATTATGTATACTCTTTCATTATCTCTAAAATGAACAAGGCCGAACATGTGAACTTAGAAATGAACTCTTCACTACTACCTGTTTATAGTGATATGATTTAACCCTTAGTGAGATTGGAATGAGTATGGAGTTAAGAGCTATATAAAACGAATCATGCCATGAGAGTGATCTGTAACTTGAATCCCTATTAACACCTTCTAAGGATTTCAATTGAAGATATTAACTTGTACGATCAATAAAAATTTGGGGTCAATCAAAGTTATTTTGGTATGAATTGGCATTTGTTTTGGAAGTGGGATTTTCATAGTTCAACAGGATTGAATTGGGTTGAGATTCGTAGAATCAATATTGTTTGATGTGATTTTTGCCTCGAGTAGGTCCGTTATGTCTTTTGGAACTTGTTGATATTTGGACGGGTTCCGGGGGCCCCAGAGGTGAATTGACGAGCGGAAAACACCACTTAACTTATGCTAATAAAATATAGTATAGCATAATGTCGTATCTACAGGGATTGGAGTTAAACAATATTCTCGTAGTTTGGAGCTAGATTGCTATCCAAGATGATCAACAATTGAGATTTGTGAGATTAATACTAAAATTAACTAAGAAATCTAAAGCTATTGACTAATGACAATCAAAGGGATGATAAGCAAAGAAGGCTATCAATGGGAGAAAATAGGGGTTTGCTAGGATAGGTGTAAGATAATTATTTGGGAATTAACTCTACTTAATTCACTTGGAATGTTCAAGTGAGTCTCTCCAATTCACTCAATTATTAGTTAAAATATTTAGTAGAAACTCCTCTCTCGATTAAGTCTCAATCTCACGAGATGAACCAATTTAAGCTCTGTGAAGATATGCAAGAAAGCGTAGTGGATTGGTCTTTAGGAAAACCTCTCTCGATTGTCCTTCTAACTAGGTTTAATCAATGATTCAACTAGCCTTTTTGATTACTAAGAATAATTAATGAACTCAACCAATAATATAATGCAAAGATATCACAAGTTATGTCTCTCTCGATTACATGAACAAGTGAATATAGATATTGTAATTAATTCATCCAAAAACAGGTCAATACATAAAACTAGAGTTATAATCCACAAACAAATCTCAATACACCAAATCCATCAAACCCTAAATGGAACTACTCCATAGATATGGATTAGTTCACCTCAAATACAATAAAAATAAAGGAAAACATAAATTCAATCCAAAATCGGGTCTTGAGTGAGGAAGGAATTATGAAATCCTTGTGTTCGTGTTCTTCCAACTCCTCCTTAGCCTCCTTAGGTCGATATGTGTCAAAAGTCCAGAAAATAATATTTTTCCATCTATTTATACCAATAGGGTGAGGCCCAAATGAAACCACCTTCTCCTATCCGAAATAAGACATTGGCTATGTAAATATTACACAGGCGCGCCGCATGGGGTGACGCCCCCTGCAAGGCTTTAGTGGTGAAATCCAAAGACCATGCAATTTCAACAGGCTTCCCAAATGCATTGCTGCGGTGCACCACACGCTTCCCCACGCGTAGCAGCAGTGCAATATTCTCAAAGTGTTGCTTTTTGCTCACTTTTTGATATCCAGATGTGGTTTTCGACTCCCGAACGTGATCCGGCTTAATCTATTGGGCTTTTACTCAGAATCTAAAGCTTTAAATAGCTCAAATTAACTCTATAACATCTACATCTCTTGGAATCACTCCTACAAGGTATAAAATACACAATAATTATAAAACACTAGCGATTAATGCTCAAACACACTTAAAATGCAGTAAATTAGAGTGCAATAAGTGACTAAAACACAAGATTATAGCCTACCATCAAAACCCCACACTTAAACCATTGCTCGTCCTCAAGCAATCAAACTACACTTTATATAGCCACGACCTTTTTAAACAACTTTCCGAACTCATCACACAAAGAATATTTAAAAAAGATTAAGCAAAATAGCGTAACATCCTCGCCTCAAGATTTGACTCAAAAGCATCACACATTTTTTGCAAACCGCTCACTTACTCTAACACAGAGGTCAACGACATTACCTTTCCTTTATGAATCAAGTGTCCTCAGACAACAATAGAGAGTTTTTCCACACAAAATAAAATTTAAGAACAATTAGGAACTCAAGATACAAAGAATTCGCTCACTCTTAGAAACAACATTCATATTCCACAAAAGACGTACCAAAGGCTTGCATGTAGTGTACTTCTGTACTAATAGAGCCATTCAGTGAAGGATCAAGTAGGACTTTAATTGGTTGTAATGTAAGCTGCGGGATGGGTAGGATACATTTAGATAAATGAGTGGCTACACCTCCCAACGTACTTTAATACATACAAATTAACATTCAAAACCCCACACTTATGTCAAACCATGACTCCACCTTCACATTAACTCCCTGCTTCTTTAAGCACAATTATATCAAGAGTTACCACTATCAAGGAATATCTGCACAACAATACAACTATATTTTCTTTCTTTTTCAATTTAACTGTCTCTCGCTTTTTCAAAACATTGCACCTTTATCCTTATTATAATAGTTCCACTCAAAAGCCAAACCAACCACCCACATTTCAACTTTTACAAAGTTCATAACAAATTCAAGTGCTCATGAGAGGTGAAAAGGTTCAAATATAAGGTCAATACAAGCAAATGGGTAAGACTTGTAATGTGGTTGCCAAAGAAAGAGGATTACATGCTCAAAGTGGTTAACTACGATACATACAATTAGGTGGGTAATAACATATATCTGGCTCAACAAAGAAATAGCTATATCACTTCCAAGAATAAATAAAACTACTATTTCGCTTTCCGAACACACCACGCAAGTTCTAGATATCAAATGCAATGCATAGATTAACACAAAACCTCACTCAGGATCGGACTCATCAAGACGCTCTAGTCAAAGCAGTTAAGCAAAGTCAAGATTATACCATTTAAGGTACTTTTACAAGAGTCGAAAACTGAGCCTAAGTGTCACAACTAAAGCACTCACTATTCTCATGGAATAATAACATCAAGAGATATTGCTTCCAATTCAAATCATAGCACAAGGTTTCCTACTCCTACCAAAAACAAAAACTAACTACACCCGGTGAAAACAAAAACCTTGGAAAAGAATGGCGGCACAAAACAAATCAAGGGGGACTAGTTACACAACCTACAAAAGAAATCTTTGTGTATATTTTCCTTTGACTTTAGTCCCTCAAAAAACCTGTCGATGATATCCATCATCGGGAAAAAACGAAAATTTCAAAAGTTTTATGTTTTTTTCAATATTTTTCTATCTCTAACTACTAAAACTAACAAAAGCAAAACTACAACTAATATACATACAACATATAAATATCCCCCACCCCACACTTTAAGTTGTGGCACATCCCCATGACACACAATTAAGAAGCATAAGGGAGAGGAAACTTCCCTGAATATCTAGTCGGGGTCTAAAGCAAAGTCGAGCTCCATTCCTCTTTCCCAAACTAATGCACAGATCCATGCAGATAGATTTTTCTCAGCTTTCTTGGGTTACACCCCAGACTTATCTTTTTCACTTAGTGCAGCCTTTTCTTTTGAGCCCTTCACTTTCCACTCAACACTTGCAACTGATTTTTCCTTTTGTGCCCCTTTTATACATACATCTTGAAAGTCACAGTCTCCTCTGCCACTCTGAGCATGGGTTTTATTTCTTGTATATTTAACATTGCTCTTCCCGTTGCTAATAATGGTCTTCCTAGGATGAGGGGGACCTACTTCTTCTCTTTCATCTTCACCACTATAAAATCTACAGGAAATACAAACTTATCCACCCGAACTAAGATATCTTCCAGTATCCCCTTGGGTATAAGAGTCGTTTGGTCTACCAGCTGCAAAGATATTGGTGCAGACCTTATCTCTCCAATCTCTTTTTCCAATTTCCCATAAATAGATAGAGGCATTATATTAATTGAAGCACCAGAATCACATAAAGACTTATCAAAATTAATAGAGTCTAAAGAGCAAGGTATAGTAAAATTTTCTGGATCTCCACACTTTTGTGGGAGTTTATTTTGAAATATTGCACTGCAATTCTTTGTAAGCTTGACCATCGAGCTCTCTTCTATCTTCCTCTTCTTTGTTAGGATTTCCTTCAAGAATTTGGCATAAGCCGACATTTGTAAGAGAACTTCTCTGAATGGTAAGTTTACATGAACCTATTTCAACACATCAAGAAATATCTCAAATTGCTTGTCCAGCTTTTTCTATATAGCTTTTGAGGAAAAGGTAAAGTAGGTATATACTCACTCCCTCAGGTTCCTCCCTTCTTCTTTTTCTCAGCATTTGTCTGGCCCTTCTTCTTCTTATCGACCTCATTCTTCAGTTGCTCCCCACTTTCTTTTTCCAGAATCACATCTTCTTGGATTGGAGTGGGATTTTTCAACACTTCCCCACTTCTCAAGGTCACAACATTCACTGTTTCTTTGGGTTTCTCTCTATATCAGTAGGGAGAGTTCCTGGAACTCTTTCAGATAATATTGTAGAAAGTTTCCAAACCTGTCTCTCTAGGTTACGAAAAGATATACCCAATTATTTGATAGCTGCACCGTGGGCGTTGAGCTTCTCATCTGTCTTGACAATGAAGACCTTTATGAAATCTTCTAGACGAGGTTGATTGGACTGTTGAGGCTGAAATTGCTGCCTTGACTGATTCATAAAGTCTAGAGCTCCTTGTTTATGGAATCGAGGATTGTGTTTGTTGCCATGCATTTGCGGTACTCCCAAGTGAAGTCCATGAAAAATCGCAGTGCTTCTAACCTATTGCATTAAAGTTGTAATTTCCCGCAGGATTTACTTCCTCAGTTGAGGCTTGACACTCATGAGTAGGGTGTCCTCTTCCACATATATCACAGGCTGCATGAGGCTCACTTTGTATTGTATCTAAGGTCAGTTTTTGTATTTCTTTAGCCATAGCATCAAGTTGTACCTGCACAGATGTATTACCATCAACTTAGTGAACACCAGTTGATTTTTTTCTTTCAGCACTCTCAGAGGGCCACTTATTGGTATCTTCAGATAACACATCAAGAATTGTAACTATCTCCTATAGAGTCTTCTTCATCAACGGGCCTCCAGCTGTATTGCTCAATGTTCTATGTGAGGTCGGTGTCGATCCTTCCTATAAGTCCTGGAGTTGCATCCAGAGTTTAATTTTGCTATGTTGACACTTTTGCACTATCTCCCTATACCTCTCACATGCTTCAAAAATAGTTTCAGCCTCTTTCTGGCAGAAGTTATGGATTTCTCTTCTAAATTTGCCCATCTTAGCTGATGAGAAATATTTATTAAGGAATTTTCTGGTCATCTCATCCCAAGTTCTAATCGATCCCGTGGGCAAGCTTCGAAGCCACTACTTTGCATAAACTTTGTGTGTAAAGGGGAGTGCCCTTAAGTACACTGCGTCTTGTGACACCCCATTGTATTGAATGGTGTTCATAATCTCCTCGAACTCCATTAGATGTGTATTTGGATCTTCGTTCACCTTCCCTCTAAAGACATAACAGTTCTGAAGACTTTGACGCATTCCTTGATTCAATTTGAAAGTTTTAGCTGCAACTGGAGGTGGTTTTAAAATTGATAGTCCTTAGTTGTAGACCGGTCTAGCATAATTGCCCAGTGATCTCCCAGGATCGGAGGAATATTTCCAAACTAGTCTATAGCGAAGGGTGGATTTTGAGCAATTCTCTGAGCCCTCTCTTTTTCATATGTAATCTGTCCATCTCTAATAGCTGCTTCCTCAGCATCTCGTGCAGCTTTTTCTCATTGTTGGGCTGTCTCTCTTGCAGCCAAATCTACAATCTCATCACCGTCTCCAGCCATAGTTCCGTTGGTTAAGGATTGCCCAACCTTTTCTAATGTCTATCGATGAGATTTATTTCCTTTCTCAGTTGTCGCAGTTGTTTTTCTATCTCTAGTTCGTATGGTAGCACTTATTTCCTAGAAGCTCGAGTCATGCACCAATCTTAACCTTGTAACCTGCGGACAGTCCAAGAACACTAACCATAGAAAGAGAAAAATAAAAAAAAAAGGAAAATTCGTAAATTAACACTACAAATTATTTCAAACACTATTGATTGCCAATCCCCGACAACGACGCAAAAATTTGACGAGAAAAAAACACTACTTAAATTATGCTTGCTAATCAAATATAGTATAGTATAATATTGTATCCACATAGATTGGAGTTAAATAGTATTCTCGTAGTTTGGAGTTAGATTGCTATCCAAGATTATCAATATTTAAGATTTATGTGATTAATACAAAAATTAAACAAGAATCTAAAGCTATTGATTAATGACAATTGAAGCAAAGAATAAGCAAATAAGGTTATCAATGGGAGAGAATAGGTAATAGGATATGTGCAAGATAATTGATTGGGATTTAACTCTAGTTAATTCACTTCTAATGTTCAAGTGAGTCTCTCGAATTCACTAAATTATTAGTTCAAATAGTAGAAACTCCTCTCTCGATTAAGTCTCAACCTCACGAGATGAACCAATTTAGTCTCTGTGAAGATATGCAAGGAAGCATAGTGGAATGATCTTTAGGAGGACCGCTCTTGATTATCCTCCTAACTAGGTTTAATCAATGATTAAACTAGCCTATATAGATTACTAAGAAGAATTAATGAACTCAACCAATAATATAATGCAAATATATCACAAGTTATTCCTTTCTCGATTATATGAGCAAGTGAATATAGATGCTACAATTAATTCATCCAAAAATGCTTCAATACATAAAACTAGAGTTATAATCTAGAAACAAATATCAATAGACCAAATCAGTCAAACCCTAAATGGAACTAATCCATATATATGGAGTAATTCATCACAAATATAATAAAAATAAAGGAAAACATAAATTCAATTCAAACTCGGGTCTTAAGTGAGGAAGGAATGATGAAATCCTTGAGCTCGTGTTATTCCAACTCCACCTTAGCCTCCTTATGTCGAATATGTGTCAAAAAGCATAGAAAATAACATTTTCCTATGTATTTATACAAAGTAGGGTCGGGCCCCAACGAAACCACTCTCTCCTAGCTGAAATAGGACATTGGCTTTGTAAAAATTACACAGGCTCGCCGCATGGGGCGATGTTCCATGCATGGCTATAGTGGGGAAATCTAGAGACCATGCAATTTCAACAGGCTGCCCAAATGCACTGTTGCAGTGCACCACGTGCTGCCCCATGCACCGCAATAGTGCAATATTCTCGGAATGTTGCGTTTTGCTTGCTTTTTGATATCCAGATGTGGTTCTCGACCCCCGAACGCGATCCGGCTTAATCCTTTGGGCTTTTACTCGGACTTCAAATCTCCAAATAGTTTGAATTAGCTCTATAACATCTATACCACTCGGAATCACTCATACAAGAAATAAAAGACACAACAATTACAAAACACTAGCGATTAAAGCTCAAACACACTTAAAGTGCAATATGTGATTAAACACACAAGATTATAGCCTATCATCATGAATCAGATTGATATCAGGAAAAATTTGGACTTAGTTATTTGCTGAAGCTACTGCTATTCTGGTGTCATCGCACCCATGGTGGGTTGGCCGCAGGTGAGGACACGCAGGTGCAAGTTGGTTCATCACAAAAGTGGAGAGGGCCAGCCCAAGGCATGGTCACAGATGCAGATACCTAGGTGGTAGATGCACATCCGTAGGCGAGATATTCTTCCATAGAAGCGGACCTGAGAGGGATTTATAAAGGACCGTTGGTGCGGTCGAAGTTCTATAGAAGCAGGCTTGCTGAAGCGAGCCACTGCTCGCGGATGTGAGAACACAAGAGCGGCTTTACGTCTGTAGAAGCGAAGGGAGCTAGGCCTAAGTGAGGGCTACACCTACAATAGAAATTTCGCAAGTGCGGAGCCACATATGCGAGATCACTGGGCAGAAAATGGTGTGTTTCGGGGTTTAATTTCATTCTTCATCGTTTGACCTAGAGACCTTGGTTTGTGGAGATTTTGAGAGGGATTTTCAAGGAATTCATTGGGGTAAGTGATTCTAACTTCTATTCGGCTATTATACATGAATCTGTTGTTATTTTGGTCATTTAAATAGTGTTTTGAGTCAGAAAATATGGGAAAAATTGTGAAAACTTCATAAACTATATTTTTTTGGGATTTGAAGGTTGATTTGAGATCGGAATCGAGTAATTTTTGTGTATTTTGACTCGTTATCGAATGAGTGTTCAGATTTTGTAAGTTTGGTCGGGGTTCCAAGATGCGAGCACGAGGTTGACCTTTTGAGTTGACTTTTTGATTTTTTTAAATATTGCAACTTTATTATTCAGAATTGTTTCCTATGGTTTGTACTTATGGTATAACGTTAATTTGGCTAGATTCGAGCCCTTTGGAGTTGGATACTCGTAGGAAAGGCTTACTAGTGGATTGAGTTAGCATTGTTTGAGGTAAGTCTCTTGCCTAACTTTGTATGGGGGAATTAACCCTTAGGATTTGTGCTGTTTTGCATTAATTCTGATACGTGAAGACTATGTATGCAAGGTGACGAGTGGATACACATGCTAAATGCGGTAATTGACCGGTTAGAGTTATGTAGATTCGTTTCATGCCTTTTATTGAACGGTCATAATATGTTATCTTCATCATCGTTAATCTATTCTTATGCGATCTACTTGACATTGTAAATACTTGTCTCATCTCTATTTGTTATTTGACTTTACATGCTTAGTTGAAGTTATTGTTCTCTCATTTCCTTATTAATCATTAAAACGCTGAGTTACCTTTCTTGAAGTTGTTATTTCTTGGAATATCTTATTGTTGAATTATGGTGTGAAGTTATAAAGGTCGCGATTCATATTGAGGCAAAGTTGTAAATTATTGAAATACCATTCTTGTTGAGACATTCACTCTCGGTTGCAATTGTTGAGACTCTTGTACGTATTGTAGTTGTGATGTGGGCTATTTATTGTGAAAACATTATTTTTGTTGAGTTCTTTGACAAATTGTGGTTTTGGGAACTTGAGATGAGATTTATGATATGTTATGATATTGATATGAACAAGGTGGTATAAGGATTGAGATTGATACACATGTGGTAAGATAAGGCGGGTTTGATACGTGTTGCTAGTAGGGAAACTATTTGAAGCCACGTGGTATGATAAGGTAGGCTAAATCGCGGGTAGCTATTTCGGGAAAATGATTTTCATAAACTAAATGCAAGGCTCCCACGGTGATATAAGGAAAGATTGTAATTTGATTTGTGAAATGAGACTACGAGTGGTACCTCAGTAGTAATTTTTGTTTATACCTTTCATTTACATCACTTGTGTTTTCTTTGAATCATTTCCTTGGCATTCTCATTATGTGTTTCTTCCGTGATGACTTCATTGCCTTAGCCTCAATGTAGTTATCCGTGATATATTTCTTCCGTGTAACATTTTCCCTGGTTTTCATCATCATACTATACTATACCTACTCAGTTTCTTTATTTATTTTAGTAGGTGTCTTGACCCGACCTCGTCACTACTCTACTGAGGTTAGGATTGATACTTACTGGGTACCGTTGTAGTGCACTCATAATATGCTTCTGCACATCTTTTTGTCCAGATCCAGGTACTTTATACCAGCCTAGGTATCAGTGAGTTGAGCTTGGTTTGGATACTTCAAGGTATACCTGTCGGCGTCCGCAGGCCTCGTAGTCACCCTCTATCTAGTTCTATTTCATTCTCCCTTTTATAGATACTGTTGTATAGGGATGTAATACACTGTGTAGACCTTGTGACTCGATATCACCATATTTGGGGTATTATGTTCAGTTGTGTTGCAGAGGCCTTTTTATGCTAGCTATTGGTTAAATTGAAAGTTTTATTAGTTTTTCAGTTAAATTTTTCATGTATGTTAGGCTCCCTTAGTCTTAGATACTAGGTGTCATCACGACATCCTACGTAGGGAGATTGGGATCGTGATAATTGGAATTTACATTGAGTTCCTCATTAACACTTAAACATGTACGGAAGAGTAAGTGTGGGTAGTTAGGTTTATTTAGGAGTATAATTTAGTTATTGGTTAGGATATTCTCCATGACACAAGCACTGCTCAAGATCCTTGAGACCCTTGTGAACTTTGAAGTGCCAGGGACCTAAAGGGTATCTTGGCCATTAATGGAATCCTACCTTAAGCCCTTAATTGTAACGACCCAAATTCTCCCTCCATAAACCGTCATGACATCACCTAATCTCTATGACTAGGAAAGCCTAACATTTGCGAAAAATGAAACGGAAGCATAAAAGCGAACAACTAGCAGGTAAATTTTAATAAGAAATTAGGATGTCGCTTGGCATATACAATAACCACTCTTGAAATGTACATAAACTCTCCCAAAACCCGGAATACTTTAAGTCACAAGCTACAAAAAGAAAACAGTGCTTCTATACTCCAGAGTCTAACAATAATAAGTACAAGAAGTGTTTGACATAGGGAGGAGTAGATTGGGACTCCGAGGTATGCGAACGCGGTAGATAAACCTTGAAGTCTATACAGCTGTCTCGCCTCACTAGTAACGCGGTTGATAAGCTGTACCTAGATCTGCACACGAAAAATATGTGCAGGGAAGGGCATGAGTACACCACAACGGTACCTAGTAAGTGCCAAGCCTAACCTCGATCGAGTAGTGACGAGATCAGGTCAGGGCCCTACTAGTATAAATATAATGAAATAAGACACAAGGAAATATCATAGTAAAAATAATATACGAAAATCTAACAAGAATGGAATTATAAAAAGACAACAACTCAGAACACCGAGATAACAATAAGGGATCTCTCGAGATACCGTCTCGTAGTCCAAAACATAAATGTGTAGGGGGCTCTCCCGGAATACCATTCCGTAGTCCCAAAGTAAATATGCAGTGCGGGGGGATCTCCCGGAATATCGTTCCGTAGTCCCAAAGTAAATATGCAGTACAGGGGGATCTCTCGGAATACCGTTCTATAGTCCCAAAGTAAATATGCAGATCAAACAATAGAAATATAACTACAACATGGAATCCTACAATTTATACTAAGTACAAGTCAAGGAAGAAGCAGGAAAATCACTAACCATGCTGCACAGAGTTCAGAAATTGGGAGCTTGATACTATTATGTGTGAAGGTTGGGATTTGATTCTAACTTAAGTGTGGGATTTAAATTGTTAATGTATATGTATTAGAATGATCAGGGAGGTGTAGTCACTATATCCAAATGTAACCTACACATTCTGCATCCTACATTACAACCAATTAAAGTCCTATTTGATCTTTGACTGAATGAGCTCAATTAGTATAGTATTATACTACAGGCAAGCCTATGGTACTGTTACACCCCACGTTTTTATATGTGAAAGTACGCCATAAGTAAATAGATGAAAGTTCGACAATGAGATATTACATTCCGCATTTCGTACGTTAAAGCATCGTCATAAGTTAATCGATGTAAGTTCGGGAATGAGATTTATTTTGGGATTATAAGTATTATGCTATTTCAAACAAGGGATGAGTAAATTCGTGAAGGTGAAAGGGTAAGCAAATTGAAGAAAGAGAATTTCATCGAAGTTTGATATTTTGGGAAAAAATATGGCACAAGATATAATACACACTATTTTTGGACTAGTTTCATACAAGGTATCACATAACCTTGATGGTATGGTGTATAAAGTGTGTTCTAATGAGTAGTATTTTAAGTAATTTGAGATGATTCTGAATTATGTGGGTAATTGGTTAATTATTGATGTTGACACCTAATTTTTGACCATATTTGAATTTATTCCTACTTTCCCCACTTATCTCATCAATACCTCACTTTCACCCATCTTTTCCACTTTCCCTCGCCCCCACACCGGTCCCTCATCCCACTATTCCCATATTCTCATCCCACCTTCTTTTGTCCCCCACTTTTCCTTGTCCCCTCTCATTTTATCCCTTTCCAACTCACCCACGTTACACTCCAACAGCATCACAACTTTCACCTTACCCCTTCCCTCTCGTTCTTCAACTTCTTAAGTACACACACTTCTTGGTCAGATTTTTTAGAAAACATACACACAGACCTAATGAGAAATTGGTCACACACACACAATTAAAAGAAGACAAAAAACAAAAAACAGAAAACAAGAAGAGAAAGAAGAACATAATACAGGGGAAGGGAAATGACAAAGAACAATGAAACATGAAAAATGGAGATTTAGTAAATATTTAAGGGATTGCTAGAAACTTTAAAGCTTAAATACTTTCCCTCGGTGTCTATTGAGTTTTGTTCAAGCCCAAAGCACTGCTTTCTGTTGCTGAAGTTTAGCTTCATACCGCCTGCTACTGTTTCCTTCTGCCTTTTCTCTATTTCAAGGTATTACTCACCCACTCAACTATGTAATTTTCACTTTCTATCAATGGAATTTGTATGATATAGTGTTGAGCATATGAAACTCTGTGCTATTTTCGTTGTTTAATTTATATTATCAATGATTCTGCCATGTTGTGAAGTAATTAGAGTGTGAAATTATTATGATATAGTTGTGTTGATGTTGGTATTTATGGTTGAAATGTGTTCGGCATTTTTCTTCCAAATTTCACTGACCGAGTAAAGTAGTGAATGAGTTAAATTTGGGCTTCAGGTTTTGGAATCATTGAACGATTAGGTGAATGACTTTGGAAAGGGTAACTTTAGATTTTAATTCTTTTTTTTATATATGAGAAAACTTACTTTGGGAAGGATTTGAATATGTTCAGTGATTTCTTGAAAGGTTCTAAAATAACACCTAATTATAGGATGTAAGGCTACAGCTCTTTGCTGTCATACATCAATAATTATTCATCATTACTTGTCAAACAAAAAAAAAGAACGTGTTGGAAAGCGTGAAACATTAACCAAAAAGAGCTCCAAGAGCTAATGAGCATCATAGTTGGTATTAATTCAAGTTATACACAAGATACCTTTGACTCTATTTAGTGCAAGATCCCACAACGATCCCAAATATAAGTTATTAACGTTTGAAAATCATTATAATTACGGGTATGGTTCTCGTGGCGTAGTTGTGATACCTAATTTCAAATTAGATTAAAGTAGGAACATCTTTACTTGCCTTAGAAGAAAAAATACAAATCTTTTCCTTTTAAAAATAATTTGAGGTGTGCCATGCCAAACAAAATCCCAAAACCCGTAACCCTCACTTAATTAATTTTAACTCCTTAGAAATTGAGGTGTGCTATTAGTTGAATTTTCCATAGCCCTCGCAAACTTGAAAGTGCGTAGTTGCTTTAGGCGCGCTACTTAAATTAATTTCCTTAAACTCGGGTATGCATTTCATGTGACCCAAATCCAAATCTCAACGGAGTCGGAACGTATTAACAACCACGGGTGCATTGATTGTTACATGGTTCGAGATGTATTTTCACGACGTTGAAATTCTATAAAAAATACTAATAAAAGCGGTTTAAACTTAATAAAAGCACACAAGTCATAACATGTATAAAAATCAGATATTTAGCCATTACAACAATTTAAGCGACCGTGCTAGAACCACGGGATTCGGGGGTTCCTAACACCTTCCCTCAGGTCAACAGAATTCTTTACTTAGAATTTCTGGTTCGCAGACTTCATTTGGAAAGTCGAATATTTTCCTCGAATTGGGATTCAAGCCAAACCTTTCCCAAGTGGCGGCTCTGAATTAAATAAATAATCTCATTTCGAATATTGTCACTTAAATTGGAAAAACTCCCTCACGCATTTACCCTTTGGGGTAGGCGCGCAAAAAGGAGGTGTGACAATTGAGTAATAGGATATTACCCGATTAATTAAAGAATTATTGGATAAGGATTGAAATAACCCCAACGTGGCAGCACCCTTATCCCATTTGAGTGAGTCATTAGCTATGGTTCAATTGTCACATTTTGAGCATTTAGGAGGCTTAGTCATCACCTTAGTAGGGCCCACACTCACTAAGGTATAAGACTTTAGTTCCTTAAGAGATAGATTCAAAAATTCATTAAGGCAATATCATACTGTTTCTAAAAGCATACTACTCCATATAATTTATACGGATGTAACCTTCATATGATATCTATTTCTTCGATCCTATGAAAAAAAACATTTTTCATACGAAATTATAATGTGTAATAGCACCGAGATTTTGCGATTCTAAGGGAGTATGGTACAATCTATCCCAAGAATATAATACGGATTTTCTCCTACTCCGATCCATCGTAACGTGTTGTCGCGATTGACGTGTGTTATAGGGATCGTCAAGAGAATCGGCTCAGGTATGTTAAGGCTATCCCTTCTTTTCTTTTGGCATGATCTATACGACACAAACAAAATGAGAAAATGCACAACTTCCATAAATGACTCTATTCATAGAAGTATTAGATGTGCCTATGTTCTTGAATTCCCATGTGTCCAATTAATTTATCATCTGTCCAAAAATTGCTCTTTAGCTATCTTTATTTTGTAAATATCCATAAAAACTTTGAAAATATGAGTCCAAAAATATTTTCGCTTTTCTTTAGAAGTGCTTTTATAAATAAATAAAAAAACTCCAAAATCCAAAATATTTTCTTAAAAGTGCCTCTTTCGAAAATTAAGAGGCGATAGCCAAAATCCAAAGAAAATATTTTCTTTCTTATTTAGAAAAGAGAGAACAAATGAAAATTCAAACAAAAATATTTTCTTTTTTACTTCTAAAATTCTCAAAGTTCAATCAAAAGAAAAGAAATTTTTAGAAGTCTTTCTTTCAAAAAATAAAAATAGAGTCAAATTCATAAATCCAAAAAAATATCCTTTTCTCCTTTTAAAGCATTTTTTTAGAAAAATCCAAAAAGAAACAAAAATCCAAAAAAAAACCTTTATTCTTTTAAAGCATTTTTTTAAACAAAATTCCAAAAAAAAAAAGAGTTAGTTTAATTACTCCATTCACGACCTCCCGAACTACGCAAGATCTGATTCATGCGGGGTCATGATACGTAGGCAATCCCCATCGGATTCGATCATAGCCATAAAATAATTGAGTAAAAAATGAAAAAAAAGAGAGAAAATTTAAAAAAGAAAGTGCCAAAAACAAAAAAAGAGCGGCAAAAACAAGATCAAGAGTGGTTAAAGAGAGACCGGAATAAAAGAAAAGAGGTACATAGTGAAGAGGGCTAGTTTAAGGCCGGAATGAAACATGCAACCCGTTCAAACACATGGTAGTAGTGTTTGCATTGCATCCCAACGTGCGATTTTCTATATGTTAAATGCCTCAAAACTAACAAGGTTGTGTGTGTGAGTAAACCAGCCAGGTTCTGTTCAGGTGATTGGTTTTGTTGGTATGCGTTGATGAATGCGCAACCTTACACGCGACCACAATATTATCCACAAAACTGAGCTCCACTTCCCAGAAATGTCCATCCTTACCAAGCTCCATACAATCCTCAATCAGATGTTCCCTGGTACAATCCTCGCCCAAGATAGCCTTTCAGAAAGAATCAGTTGACCCCTATTGGTGAATCGTATTCAAGCTTGTTCCAAAAGCTGATTAGGCTAGATCTATTGCAGCCAGTGGACCAAGAGCTGACACTATATGTGAATACCACTCTGGAGCAGTGAGGCACAGTACAAAGGACTGTTGGACCCTCAAAAGGGCAGTTGAAGATTCGATTGAAGCTGAAAGAATCGTTTTTCGGGATGAAGAAGCTCCTGATGTGATGAACAATCTGTTGCCCGCCCACAACAACAGGCCAATAATCGGAATGATTTGTGAAGATGAGGAATTTGATCCGGCACTAAAGGCCATTACAACCATTACCGAGATAGAAGAAAAGCCATAAAATGGTTGCCAAACATGAAAGTTCCCCATCAGACGGGAGTCTCAGTAGCCAGTCTTGCTATCCTTTCTACATCAAGATTATCTCAGGGTGTGATCCAGATGTTTTACTTTATTGTCTTACTTTCTAGTATAAACCATTCTATCTTCAAAAAATTCAAAAAAAAATTCAATCAAAATCAAGAAAAAAAATGAAATTAATATTTCACTGTCTAGGAATGTCTCTTCTCTTAATCTTGTCATTTTTCTTTCTTATTCTCTTTTCAATTCTCTTAAATGCAGATTTCAATAACACGACATGCTTGCGGACTTCATGCCTGGATCCTGAAAGCCGTCAGACCTCGAAATAATGAATCAAGGATTAGATCGCAATGAAGATACGTTTAAGAAAATAAAACAAAGTTTGGAAAAGCTGAAAGAAAATTGGGTCCAGATTGGAAAGGTACATACATTGCAACAAGAGTACTGCCAAAAGAGTGCGTTGTACTTGGGACACATCGAAGGAAATGCCCTTGAAATAACTGTCAATGCAAATGCAGTCAAAAGGTACTATGTTGGATCCTACATATAGTTCTAATATTTTCCAGTTAAGATGACGAAGGCTTTCATTCTCGCTACCCAAACACTATCAACCCTTTGCAAACCCATTTGAGCTGGTTACTCTTCTTTGATTACCCTCTTTGGAACCTGAAAGTATTATTGAAAAATAAAATGGAAAAAAAAGAAATTGAAATGAAAAAGAAAAATGAAGAAAAAAAAGAAGAAGAAAGAATTGGAAAATAAGAAAATATATATACAAAAAAAAGGGAAGAAAAGACAATGAAAATGAAAAAAAGGAAACGGAAGGGAAGAAGAAAGTGAAAAACAAAGTAAATCAGAAAAACAAAAGAAAAAGAAAACAAATGATTTGCCTGAACTACGTCTGACTTGATTTCGAAAGGATACGTAGGAAACCTCTCCTTGGGGTTCAGTCACACCAAAATAAAATCCAAGATCCCCCCCCCCCAAAAGTGAAACTGGGGCAAAAGTTATAGTGGTTCAGCGACAGTTCGCCAGAAAGGTTCTAAAGTTGTAATTCCATCCAAGCTCGTTTTACCCCAAATCCTGTTCAAGTCCTTCCGATCAATCAGTAAGAATGTTCAAGGATCAGAGATTGTAGTTACTTAGATCCTCGCAAGCAAAATAAGAGAAATAAAATGAGAGAGTCTTATTGGTGAAAACCCACACGGGCATCGTAAGGCGACGGTAAGTAAAGAAAAATGAAAATGAGAGAGTCTTGTTAGTGAAAACCCACATGGGCACTATAAGGAGATGGTAAGAAATGAAATGAAAAATGTCAGCTCGTGAAAACCCACAAAGGGCGCCCATGATCGAAAATAAGATCCTCACAGTCATCGTCGTCAACAGAGTCCTGGCAAGGTTCCTCGGTATTCAAGGTAAAGTTGTGATGAATTTTTGAGAGTCGGGCGGTTTACACAGATCAGGTATCCAGTCCAAAAGGCATGTCATGTTCATTGAAGTCCGCATGTACTCCAGATAAGTCCTCTCCTTTCCCCGAAAGGGACACTTTTAGTTTTAAACTCATTCTCTATTCAATTATTTGTTTCTTTTTGAATCCCTTTTGGTCTAACACTGTTCCAAAACCAAGACAAGGAAAGGATGGCAAGACTGATTTACAAGGCTTTCGTTTGATACACGCTAATGTGCAAAAGACACCCAGCCTCAGCAGGTGCATCAAGTCGACCTCGACTGGCCATGGCGGCCGATGCTCCGGAATCAAAACTCTTGGAAGAAGAAAATCAAATTAAAGCGCCTATAAAAGCAATTGAAGTTGAAAGGGTCGAGTTTCACATGGCTAATCGCCTCAGCAAAGTTGAAGAAACCAAGGTGCCCCCAAATGCTCTAAAATTGAAGTTGGAAGAAAGAAGACAGAAAAGAAAGGCCTACAAAGGCAAAATAAAGTTGGAAAGGTTAAGTCCCACGCGATTAGCCACTGTAGTTAGGTTTGAGGATCAAAAATTCTCTGATGCTCCGAAAAAAAAATAAAAAAAAAATAAACAAATGATTTGCCTGAACTACGTCTGACTTGATTCCAAAAGGATACGTAGGCAGCCTCTCTCTGGGGTTCAGTCACACCAAAATAAAAATCCAATTTTCCCTGAAGTTGAAACTGGGGCAGATGTTATAATGGTTCAACCACGGGCACACCAAATGGTTCCGAAGTTGTAATTTCATCCATAATTATTTTTACCAAAAACCAAGTACAAGTCCTTCGGATCAATTGCCAAAGGCGGGGGAAACCAAGAAATATCATGGTTGGAAGCTGATGCATTCTAAAATTGAGAGAAATAAAATGAGAGAGTCTTGTCGGTGAAAACCTTCGGGCACCATGAGGCGACGAGAGTAGAGAAACCAAGAATGAGAGAGTCCGTTTAGTGAAAACCGCAAAAAGTACTATCGGGCGACGGTGAGAAGAGAAATGAGAGAGGTCGACTAGCGAAAACCCGCAAAGGGCGTTGTCGGCCGAAAAGATGATTTCACCACAGAAAGTTCTGGCAAGGTTCCCTGGTTGGGAAACATAGATCCCTTTTGGTTCATGAGGAAATGCAAGTTCGTGAGGATTCGGGCATCCAGTCAAAAAAGCATGTCATGTCAGTTTGAAGTCGGCATGCACCTTAGATAAGTTCTTCTTTTTCCCCGAAAGGGACGCTTCTCTTTTAAATTCGTTTTTCCGGTCTTTATTTACCTTTCCTTGAATCCCTTTCGGCTTAACCCTAAATTCCAAAATATGTTAGAAAGAAAAGGTGGCAGGACCGGTTTCACAGAGCTCCATCTGGCAAGAGGTGAAGAAAATACCCAGCCTCAGCGGTGCGTCAGTCCAATACCGACTGATCATATACCGAGGTAATCACCTCCAAAGCAAAGGCAAAAAAAAAAAGAGAAGAAAGTCAAAGGCAAAGGTCTGGGAAGCGGAATGAGAACCAAAGCCTTACACGGGCGAGTCATCATAAAATCTTGAAATCTGAGTCTTATCAGTTTGAAAGGGGGTCGCCTTTGAAGCCAATCAATGGCGAAGTTTCTCAACAGAAATGAGGTCGGGACCAAGCAATTGGAATGATCAAGGCCACCGAACCAACCATTGTTTTCAAATGGACAATTGTTCTTTGTTTGGAAAATTGAAACAGGTGCAATCCAAAGCAACCGTGCAAGAAACAGATGCAACCAAAAGGAAAAGAAATGCACAAGTGCAAGAAACAGCTTTGCAGCAAGGAATCAACTCAAAAGGGAAGTTTCCTCCAAATTCTTTCCTGCATTTTTACTAAACAAAAAAATAAAATAAAAGAAAATAAAAACAAAAAGAGAAATAAGAAGAAAATTTCAAAAACAAGGGTTAGTTTAGAATCCCCAATATCAACCTATCTTTCGCCAATATTAGGGCACCAATCCCTAAGTTGAGATTTTAGACAAAGGGCCTCCATTCCCTAGTCACCTTTACCAATATTAGGGCTCCAATCCCTAAGTTGAGATTTTAGACATAGGGCCTCCATTCCCTAGTCACATTTGCCAACAATAGGGCTCCAATCCCTAAGTTGAGATTTTAGACATAGGGCCTCCATTCCCTAGTCACCTTTGCCAACATCAGGGCTCCAATCCCTGAGTTGAGCAATTTTCCTTTAGCCGACATTAGGGCTCCAATCCCTGAGTTGAGCGATTTTCCTTTAGCCAACATTAGGGCTCCAATCCCTGAGTTGAGCAATTTTCCTTTAGCCGACATTAGGGCTCCAATCCCTGAGTTGAGCAAGTTTTCTTTTAGCCGACATTAGGGCTCCAATCCCTGAGTTGAGCAAGTTTTCTTTTAGCCGACATTAGGGCTCCAATCCCTGAGTTGAGCAATTTTCCTTTAGCTAACATTATGGCTCCAATCCCTGAGTTGAGCAATTTTCTTTTAGCCGACATTAGGGCTCCAATTCCTGAGTTGAGCAATTT
Organism: Nicotiana tabacum; assembly: GCF_000715075.1. Taxonomy (NCBI): domain Eukaryota; kingdom Viridiplantae; phylum Streptophyta; class Magnoliopsida; order Solanales; family Solanaceae; genus Nicotiana; species Nicotiana tabacum. The sequence goes on from NC_134085.1 coordinate 17,361,262, forward strand.
TCCTTTAGCCTTCATTAAGGCTCCAATCCCTAAGTTGAGATTTTAGACATAGGGCCTCCATTCCCTAGTCGCCTTTTGCCAACATTAGGGCTCCAATCCCTGAGTTGAGATTTTAGACATAGGGCCTCCATTCCCTAGTCGTCTTTAGCTGACATTAGGGCTCCAATCCCTGAGTTGAGCGATTTTCTTTTAGCCGACATTGGGGCTCCAATCCCTGAGTTGAGCAATTTTCTTTTAGCCGACATTAGGGCTCCAATCCCTGAGTTGAGCGATTTTCTTTTAGCCGACATTAGGGCTCCAATCCCTGAGTTGAGCGATTTTCTTTTAGCCGACATTAGGGCTCCAATCCCTGAGTTGAGCGATTTTCGTTTAGCCGACATTAGGGCTCCAGTCCCTGAGTTGAGCGACTTTCTTTTAGCCGACATTAGAGCTCCAATCCTTGAGTTGAGCAATTTTCCTTTAGCCGACATTAGGGCTCCAATCCCTGAGTTGATCAAGTTTTCTTTTAGCCGACATTAGGGCTCCAATCCCTGAGTTGATCAATTTTCTTTGAGCCGACATTAAGGCTCCAATCCCTGAGTTGAGCAAGTTTCCTTTAGCTGACATTAGGGCTCCAATCCCTGAGTTGAGCGATTTTTTTTTTAGCCGACATTAGGGCCCCAATCCCTGAGTTGAGCAAGTTTCCTTTAGCCGACATTAGGGCTCCAATCCCTGAGTTGAGCAACTTTCTTTTAGCCAACATTAGGGCTCCAATCCCTGAGTTGAGCGACTTTCTTTTAGCCGACATTAGGGCTCCAATCCCTGAGTTTAGCAATTTTCTTTTAGCCGAAATTAGGGCTTCAATCCCTGAGTTGAGCCATTTTCCTTTAGCCGACATTAGGGCTCCAATCCCTGAGTTGAGTAATTTTCCTTTAGCCGACATTAGGGCTCCAATCCCTGAGTTGAGCAAGTTTTCTTTTAGCCGACATTAGGGCTCAAATCCCTGAGCCGACATTAGGGCCCCAATCCCTGAGTTGAGCAAGTTTCCTTTAGCCGACATTAGGGCTCCAATCCCTGAGTTGAGCAATTTTTCTTTAGCCGACATTAGGGCTCCAATCACTGAGTTGAGCGATTTTCCTTTAGCCGACATTAGGGTTCCAATCCCTGAGTTGAGCGATTTTTCTTTAGCCGACATTATGGATCCAATCCCTGAGTTGCGCCTTTTAGACTTGAGGTTTCCAATCCCCTCATCAATTCTGTAGATTTTTATAGAAATTAACTCACAAAATTTTCCTAGCGAAACTGGGGCAGAAAAATTTCGTTTGTTTGTTTGTTTTGTTGTATGAGCAGGTTTGACCTCGAGGCATAGGGATCGAGATGACCTAAGGACGCGTCCCCATTCCAGAATAAAGAAAAGAACAAAAGAACAAAAAAAAAAGAAATGAGCTCAAATATTGGAGCAAACAAAGGTGCGGATTGCTTGAAATCTGATTGAAGTCACAAGCTCCGCCAATCTTGTTTTACTCAATGCCGCAGAAAGAACCAGCACCTACAGCTAACGAGCATCAAGATTCAGATCGGAGTCTGCACCAAGACCTAACAAAGACTCAAGATCAAGCCTCAAGAAATTTATAGATAAGAATCTTGTAACTCTTAGCTGATAGGCTTAGTTAGTCTTTTTAATTTTGATTTTGATGTAATAAACGGGACCGCGGACCGGAACCTCGACGGCACCTCACTCGGCTCTCAACCTCGACACTTCATCGCCTCATTCACTTCTGAACTACACCTGACCTGATTCCCTTATAACCCAGGATATGTAGGCCGTCCAAAACCAGGACTCGGTTGCGCCTTTCCTTTATTTTTTCTTTTTTTCTTCCTCAAAATTAGTCACATGGTTCAATTTATCTTTGCCCGAAAACTCTTCGTGTTTCCGAGCAACGAGGGGCAGTTGTTGACACCTAATTTTTTACCATATTTGAATTTATTCCCACTTTCCCCACTTATCTCATCAATACCTCACTTTCACCCATCGTTTTCACTTTCTCTTGCCCCCACACCGGTCCCTCATCCCACTATTCCCATATTCCCATCCCACCTTCTTTTGTCCCCCACTTTTCCTTGTCCCCTCTCACTTTATCCCTTTCCAACTCACCCACGTCACACTCCAACAACAGCACAACTTTTACCTTACCACTTCCCTCTCGTTCTTCAACTTCTTAAATACACACACTTCTTGGTCAGATTTTTTAGAAAACATACACACAGACCTAATGAGAAATCGGTCACACACACACAATTAAAATAAGACAAAAAACAAAAAACAAAAAACAAGAAGAGAAAGAAGAACGGAATACAGGGGAATGGAAACGACAATGAACAATGAAACATGAAAAATGGAGATTTAGTAAATATTTAAGGGATTGCTAGAAGCTTTAAAGCTTAAATACTTTCCCTCGGTGTCTATTGAGTTTTGTTCAAGCCTAAAGCACTGCTTTCTGTTGCTGAAGTTTAGCTTCATACCGCCTGCTACTGTTTCCTTCTGCCTTTTCTCTATTTCAAGGTATTACTCACCCACTCAACTATGTAATTTTCACTTTCTATCAATGGAATTTGTATGATATAGTGTTGAGCATATGAAACTCTGTGCTATTTTCGTTGTTTAATTTATATTATCAATGATTCTGCCATGTTGTGAAGTAATTAGAGTGTGAAATTCTTATGATATAGTTGTGTTGATGTTGGTATTTATGGTTGAAATGTGTTCGGCATTTTTCTTCCTAATTTCACTGACCGAGTAAAGTAGTGAATGAGTTAAATTTGGGCTTCAGGTTTGTGAATCATTGAACGATTAGGTGAATGACTTTGGAAAGGGTAACTTTAGATTTTAATTCCTTTTTTTTATATATGAGAAAACTTACTTTGGGAAGGATTTGGATATGTTCAGTGATTTCTTGAAAGGTTTTAAAATAACACCTAATTATAGGATGTAAGACTACAGCTCTTTGTTGTCATACATCAATAATTATTCATCATTACTTGTCAAAAAAAAAAAAGAACGTGTTTGGAAAGCATGAAATATTAACCAAAAAGAGCTCCAAGAGCTAATGAGCATCATGGTTGGTATTAGTTCAAGTTATACACAAGACACCTTTGACTCTATTTAGTGCAAGATCCCACAACGATCCCAAATATAAGTTATTAACGTTTGAAAATCATTATAATTACGGGTATGGTTCCCGTGGCGTAGTTGTGATACCTAATTTCAAATTAGATTAAAGTAGGAACATCTTTACTTGCCTTAGAAGAAAAAATACAAATCTTTTCCTTTTAAAAATAATTTGAGGTGTGCCATGCCAAACAAAATCCCAAAACCTGTGGCCCTCACTTAATTAATTTTAACTCCTTAGAAATCGAGGTGTACCATTAGTTGAATTTTCCATGGCCCTCGCAAACTTGAAAGTGCGTAGTTGCTTTAGGCGCGCTATTTAAATTAATTTCCTTAAACTCGGGTATGCATTTCATGTGACCCAAATCCAAATCTCAACGGAGTCAGAACGTATTAACAACCACGGGTGCATTGATTGTGACGTGGTTTGAGATGCATTTTCACGACGTTGCAATTCTATAAAAAAAATACTAATAAAAACGGTTTAAACTTAATAAAAGCACACAAGTCATAACATGTATAAAAATAAGATATTTAGCCATTACAACAATTTAAGCGACCGTGCTAGAACCACGGGATTCGGGGGTGCCTAATACCTTCCCTCGGGTCAACAGAATTCCTTACTTAGAATTTCTGGTTCGCAGATTTCATTTGAAAAGTCGAATATTTTCCTCGAATTGGGATTCAAGATAAACCGGTGACTTGGGACACCAAAAGCCAAACCTTTCCCAAGTGCAGACTCTACAACAACAACAACAACCCAGTGTAATCCCAAGTGCAGACTCTGAATTAAATAAATAATCCCATTTCGAATATTGTCACTTAAATTGGAAAAACTCCCTCACACATTTACCCTTTGGGGTAGGCGCGCAAAAAGGAGGTGTGACAATTGAGTAATAGGATATTACCCGATTAATTAAAGAATTATTGGATAAGGGTTGAAATAACCCAACGTGGCAGCACCCTTATCCCATTTGAGTGAGTCATTAGCTATGGCTCAATTTTCACATTTTGAGCATTTAGGAGGCTTAGTCATCACCTTAGTAGGGCCCATACTCACTAAGGTATAAGACTTTAGTTCCTTAAGAGATAGATTCAAAAATTCATTAAGGTAATATCATACTGTTGCTAAAAGCATACTACTCCATATAATTTATACGGATGTAACCTTCATATGATATCTATTTCTATGATCCCATGAAAAAAACATTTTTCATACGAAATTATAATGTGTAATAGCACCGAGATTTTGCGATTCTAAGGGAGTATGGTACAATCTATCCCAAGAATATCATACGGATTTTCTCCTACTCCGATTCGTCGTAACGTGTTGTCGCGATTGACGTGTGTTAGAGGGATTGTCAAGAGAATCGGCTCAGGTATGTTAAGGCTATCCCTTATTTTCTTTTGGCATGATCTATACGACACAAACAAAACGAGAAAATGCACAACTTCCATAAATGACTCTATTCATAATAGTATTAGATGTGCCTATGTTCTTGAATTCCCATGTGTCCTATTAATTTATCATCTGTTCATGGGTCTCAGAAAAATATGTCAGTTGAAAAAGTTTACTTCTTGATATTAATCAGAGGCATAATGGGCTTATGACACTCCTAAAGCTTTTATTGACGTACTTCTCATGTTGCATTCATGTACATTGATCCATGAACAGATGACATTATATACGAGTATATATGTATATCATATATATATATATGGGATATGGGAAAACGTTATGGTGTTATATACGCACCACCACCTGATCAGCTAGTCTACATTGATGATTTTGCCTACAGTGGCCGAGATGATATGATGGGATACCCTTAGAGGCTTGATGATGTTATGAACACATGTACCTATGCACAACATGACATTCATATGCATATGCATGTCACTATAAGTATTTCATGATTAGTAGAGTTATCCTGACTGACAGGTTGAGTCATTTACTCTATATTTCTTCCATGTCTTTTATATACTTATTTATATGCCTTGCATACTCGGTACAATATTCGTACTGACATCCCTTTTGCCTGGGGACTCTGTGTTTCATGCCCGTAGGTCCCGATAGACAGATCGAGATTCCTCCAAGTAGGCTATTAGCCAGCAGAAGATGTTGGTATTCTCCATTTGCTCCGGAGTTGCTTATTTGGTTAGTATGATTTAGACACGTATTGTTTGGTATGGCGGGGCCCTGTTCCAGCCTTCAAGATAAGTATGTACTCTAAGAGGCTTGTAGAATGATGCCATGTATTCGTATGCTTGTATGGCCTTGCCGGCCTATATTTTGAGTTTACAAATGATCATGTTGGCCTTATAGGACCGTATGTCACATGTATAAGTTTTTATAGCAGGTTGGGTCGTCCTATATTGAGATCCCCTATGTTTATTCCGTTTTGCTCATGACATCCTGTTTGGCCCATCTGCCATTAAAAGCAAAAAAATATATGTTATGTTGGTACTCGGTTGAGTGAGGTACCAGGTGCACGTCGCGTCCCATCGGTTTGGGTCGTGACAAAAGTGGTATCATAGCAGTTTTGTCCTAGAGAGTCTACAAGCCGTGTCTAGTAGAGTCTTGTTTATGGGTGTCTCGTGCACCACACTTATAATCAGGAGGCTACAGGGTATTTAGGATTGCCACTCTTTCTTCTTACTTTAGATCGTGTGGTAGAGCTCATTTATAAGAATACAAATTTCGAAATTCTATTTTATTCGTAATAAGACGATACCTATATCAAGAAAGATGGTTGGTAAGGAGTTGAATGTGGCCGTGGAAGAACTGAGTCAGAGGAACTCGATTTTGCATCATGCTTATGATCAGTAAATGTAAGGTCTCTAGCAGATCATGTGTGTACTAAGACATATAAGCTTCTTGTTAAGGAGCCCTATTTAATGTATATCTGTCCACCCATATGGTAAAAAGCAACGAAAGAATCAGAATGTACAAATTTCAACAAGTAAAAGAAGCAAGGTAAAGAAGGAAACGTGGTACCCAATTAGTGAAGATGATCATTATCTACAATTCATGAAGAAGCATTTTGAGTTACCTTCAACAGTAATAGATGTATGTACAATTGGCCACATTGATCTCAGTTATGCCCTATGAGAGCTAACATGTATAGTCTAAGTGAATGATGGGATCTCAGGAACCGGCTGGGTTTAGAGTAACCCAAAATGATGGTTGGATTGCTTGCGTTAGTTGAAACTTCCAAAGGATATTGTAAATATGCTAATAGATATCCTGAGACACCTAGATGGTTCACTCTAAAATAAGTAAAGCTAGATATGAGTACTACAAAGATAGGCACTGGAAGTATTGAAAAGATAAATATTACCTTAGTGTGACTCCCGTCCCTAGTAGAGAAAGAATGTTGGTCAATTCGAAGAGCCAATGGATGGAGCAAGGCGAGCTAAAAGCAAAAGAATGTCTTGTTCGAGTTTTCAGAATAAAGTGATAGACATGAATGGTAGCGAGAAATAAGAAGAGAGTTAATGAAGCATTATGAGTAAGATGTGATACATGAATGATAACGGTAGATCAAAAAGATGACAGTATTACAGAGTCTATAGTCAAGTGAAGGAAAACACAAGAGGTGACATGCCTTAAGACAACAAAAGAGTATAGGTCATAAAGTCATATCCTCATTTGTAGAAATATGTTCGTGACTCTAACTTGATTACCAGAAGGAGAAGTTACAAAGGTAATAGAAATTAGTATGGATCGGTGAACAAGAACTAAACATGAATTAGGGACTAAGTGATTTGATAATAGTCGGCATCGTGAGAAATTCAGAAATTGCATTCCAACGATAATAGAATGGGCAACAAAAGAACATTCATGAGCAATTCAGAGAAAGGACATTCAGGAAGATGCTTCCATAAAGCAAGAAATGTGAGCAAAGTTAATCTTAAGGGATTGTATGTGCCAGTTATACTAAGTGTCACCCTCACGAGTAAGGAAAAGTTGTTATCCTTGGTATAGAAGGATTACTGTAAGCTGAGTAAGAGTCATCAATGATGTCCGAAGATGCCAAAGATGAAGAGGTAAAACATCTATAGGTAAATCGTAGCGCCAAATCTTAGTACTCCCCTAAAGGGAGAATATGAAGTGATATGGCAGTAAGTCAGAATTTAGTGGTTCTAGTAATTATGGAATGATAAAGGAAGAATGCAATAAATAAAAGAAAAAGGGATGATATTGCACTTATTCAAAGCCTACAAATATGCTATGATACCAGAACACTATGAAAATATGACGTCATTGAGAGGAAGTAAGGGTTCCTGCCTGAGATGTTATTGATAAATAAGGAGCCAGTGCGAGATGTAAGTTAAGACAAAAGAAATAACCCTAGAAAGATAACGTGGAATATTGATATAAGAATGGGTCAGCGAGTAGTTTGTAGTTGAGACAAGAGGATACACACAAATCAACAGATCGTGCAAGATAAACCTAGTAAACCCCAACATAGTGAATCCATTCTTGCAAATAATGATATCGTGATCCTTGAAAAGTATTCATATAGGAGTTGGGGTAGTAAAAGGTATCATATAAGTGTTGTGAAAATAAAAGGGAGTGGCACTGGAAAACTGTCAAAATTTAAGTTCAGAAGCAACCCTATAAGCACAAGGTCATGGAGGTAAGTAAGCAAGGATAATTACAAGTGAGAACAAACATCAAAAATTTTATCGGATAAACGATGTAATAAGCTCGCAGCCTTGCAACAATCAGAGGGTCCTCCCTAAGTACTACAATGAAAGACTAGATGAGGAAATAAGAAAGAAGGGTTCAACCTAAGCACATTGACCTAAAGAGGAAATGGTCATGTAACAACAGTCTCACAACAAAATTGTATGCACTGCATAAGAAGGTGGCACCCACTGTGGTTAATGAAGGGGGAGTGAAGTCAGAAGTGATATTCAAGATCATATGAGCTATATGGAATTCCAATATATATGGGCACTAAGATAAGCCAATTATGCATGCAACAAGGGGACAGAAAGATCAGGAAGAGTAATAGCTTGTGTTTAAAGAAAGCTGAGAAGGAATGAAAGGAATTATTCGATCAGTGATCCAGAGTTGGTTACGTTATGAATGCACTTAAGATTTGAGAGTATTATCTATGCACCATATATGTTGACAATCATACCATCGTAGGAGACTTCGGTATAAGTTAAAAGAAAGAATTGAGTCCAGGTCTTAGATAAGAGATTGAATTGTTAGAAGATTGTATCCTGGATATTTCATAGCATCCTTGAGAGGCTAAAGTAATACCATGAGCCGAAAATCAAAATATAGCTTAAGCCTACATAAAGGTTGATTAGAAGGAAGAGGAAACTAAAGAGTTACATCAACAAAGTAAATCAGGAGTCTAATTATTGGACCTAGAAAATTATAGAAATTGTGGCTAAGAACATTGCAGAATTACTCTTAATATCAGAGGTGCAATAGAGATAGTACAGTAGCCATATTTTATAATAGCTATATGATAAAGCTAGTTAGAAGTGTACCAGCCTCATAAGAAGTAAGTATGAAGCTCTCACCGAATCATATAAAAAAGTGCAAGTATTATAATACAACTTCAAGTCACGAATATGAATTATACCTATGTGGAAAGGAGGTCATAAAAGAGATAAAAGAGGTGATGCAAAATTTTAAGGTAAGTAAGGTAAAAGTGAACAATGTATGAGATATTAAAATGCAGAATAATAGGAATAGTCCATACTTTGGATAGAAGGCTAGAAGCGCTATGATTCCGTATCGATAGCGGCATCGACAGTGGCATATCTTCAAAACTATGGTTTCCAGGTACCGAAAGATCTAGTTAAGAGAGTAAAGAAGATTTAGAGACGATGTGATGTCTCGCTTGATGTTCTAAAATAACACAACGAAATCTATGTTGCAATAAATTGAAGGAAGATTGCGAGTAGTATAAATAGATATGTATAGGTCGCAAGCTAAAGTATGGTAAAGCGACAAGGTTTTAGGAAGACATGAGTAAGGATAAGAAAGGGCTAGTGAGGAGGTGATGAGAATGGATAAGTCCTCGGGATTAAGCCCATGAAAATAAGAGAGATGATGTTTTCTCTATGTTATAGAAAGCTCAGTATAGCCTGAATGAACTCAAAAGAGTCTAAGACTAGTAGAATTTAGAAGAGATGGAATACTGCCCTGATAGTAGAATGAGGATGTAATTGTCACAAATAAAGAATGACGTTTGGGCCTTCGATTGTGTAATGATTTAAAGAAAGAAAGAGGGGATTTCATGAATTGTACAGGATTAAAAGACCCATGTGAAGAAAATCACATTGGAATGCTATGAAATACGGTTATAGAAGTATAGTATCGCCCCTAGATTTAGTCCAGATGTGCCTAATGAGATGTGAGCCCTAGCGGCAGTGTTACATAAGAGGTCAAGAGACCAGTGGTAGATTATGGATCAACGTTAAGGTGAGTCGACATTAGATGGATAAATTTCCAATATATGAGAGGAGATAAGGATTTCATCCTTTAGATGAACAATATTAAGGAAGCATTGAAGGACACGAATTTATACATCTATGATAAGAAGTGAGAGAGTAACCTAGAATTGGGTAACAAACATCGATAATAATAAAACTAGGGTAAAGTTACGGTATAGTATGACCTACCTAGATGCAGTAAAGTCATATAGAAGAATAATCGGGTCTATGAAATAAGATAGACAGTTCGACAAAGTACCGAGCGAAGAACTTCAATATACCTATAGATGCCTAGAGAAACATTTTATCAAGCTCTGTTTATGTTCCTAAAGTGAGGCCTAGAGATCGGCTAAAAGCGGGAGGAAAAAGGAGATAAGAGACGCATAGGCACACCTACAAGGACAAAGGCATATATACCTATCACGACCCAATTCCCGAACCCAGTCGTGATGACGCCTCTTGTGAAGACAAGGCCAGCCAGACCAAATAGAACACCTCTTTTAAACAGTTAAATATCATAAATAGTTCTAAAGCATGATATAATATCCGTAATTTGCGGAATTAACGATAACCTCAGTAAGAACCATTCCGACACAGCCCAAACCGGGGTGTCACAAGTCATGAGCAACTAAGAAATCCGGATACAAGTCTACTGAACACTAGATCTGATACAATAGTTCTAAGAACATGAAAATGATAAGATAAGGGAGGCACGGGGCTACGGACGCCAACAACTACCTCGTAGTCTCTGAATCACTGCCTGGACTGGGAGGATCAGCACTCAGGAGCAGACTCTGTGATGCCTGAATCTGCACACAGAGTGCAGGGAGTAATGTGAGTACCCCGACTCAGTGAGTAATAATTATAAATAATGGCTGAAAGCATGAAAACACGTAAGGCACAAAGCAATTCTATATCAACGTAGTAAAAATCACGTAAAGCAGTAAATTAGTGAGGAAGTCAAGTGAAATCTCTTTAAATCAGGTAAAATAAGTAATTTGGCAGGTAAATAACGAGTAGAAATCTGCCCCTCGGGCACAGTATCAAACACTTAGAACAATATCAGCTCCTCGGGCTCACTCTCATCACTAGTACTCATTCTCAGCTCTCGGCCCATGTATCTCTCATAATAACAGCAATCAGAATAACCGCTGTGGCGTGCAGCCCGATCCGTACATCGCTGCGGCGTGCAGCCCGATCCATATATATAGTCGACTGTGCTCACTGGGGGTGTGCAGACTCTAGAGGGGCTCCTACAACCCCAAGCGCTATATTGCTGCGGCGTGTAGCCCGATCCATATAAGTATTGTTGCGGCGTGCAGCCCGATCCATAACATATATAATATCCTCACCATTGGGTTGTCAACCCCTCTTAGTCATTAACCTTACAGCCTCTCCGACACAATAACAGGAGATAGGGATCTCAGCCAACAAATTCCTCTCATTTAGGAATAGTATTATAAAATCAGCTCGAATCGTTTAAAACAGATAGAAACATGACTGAGGATATGATTTTTAACAAGTATAGTGAGGAAAATCAGTCAAAATCCCCGAAGGGTTCAGATAGTTGGCAGAAGCCCAAATATGGCAATCAGCCCAAATCATGATGATAACAAATAAAATTTCAGTCCAATACACAGCAAAAATCATCAATCGGGATGGACCAAGTCACAATCCTCAGTAGTAAAAGACCCCATGCTCATCATCCAGCGCGTGTCTCACCTTAATATAGCACTACGATGTGCAATCCGGGGTCTCAAACCCTCAAGACATCATTTACAATCATTACTCACCTCGAACCGGCTAATTCTCCGGCTCACGATGCCTTTGCCCCTCGAATTAGCCTCCACGCACATCGAGTCTATCCAAAATTAGAACGAATACATCACAATATGCTATGGGAACAAAGCCCAAGCGAAAATATTCGAAAAATATCAAAAACCCCGAAATTAGCATAACCCGAGCCCCGAGCCCACATCTCAGAATCGGGTAAAATTTACATTTTCAGAATTCTCATACCATCACGAGTCTAACCATACCAAAATTATCCAATTCTGATACTATTTGGTCCCTCAAATATCATTTTATATTTTTGAAATGTTTTACAATTTTCTTCCCAAATTCCATCCCAATTCATGAATTAAATGATGAATTTCAATGATAGATTCATGTACTCTAGCCAAATCTGAGTTAGAATCACTTAACCCGATGAATTTCTTGAAAAACCTTCGAAAAATCGCCAAAATCCGAGCTCTCTAGGTCAAAATATTAAATAAAACCCAAACCCTCGTATTTATAGAGTACCCCTTAGATTTCAGCCTCCGCGGTCCGCACAGAACCACCGCGGTCTGCGCAAAAGCACCGCGGTCCGCACAAAACCACCGCGACCCGCACAAAACTACTACGGCCGCACTTCATTTTGTGCGGTCCGCACAGCACATACCGCGGCCGCACTTCCTTTCGTGCGGTCTGCGCGGGTGGGTTCCGAGGCCTGTGACCCTTCTCGACCTGCTACAAATATGATTTTGGCCTAAAACATCCCGGAACCTACCCGTAACTCCTGGAATTCCAAACCAATTGCACCAACACATCCCATGACATCGTTTAAACTTGGTCAAAACCTCGAGATGCTCACAACAACATCAAATCATCAATTTAACATAGGATTCAAGCCTAAGAACTTCAAGAACTCTTAAATTATGCTTTCGATCAAAAGTCTATCAAATCACGTCCGAATAACCTAAAATTTTGCGCACACACCCAAAATGACACAACGAAGCTACTGCAACTCTCGGAATTTCATTGCGACCTTTATATCAAAATCTCACCTATCAACCGGAAAGTGCCGAAATCTCAATTTCGCCAATCCAAGCCTAAACCTTCCACGGACTTCCAAAATGCATTCCGTCACGCTCCTAAGTCCCAAATCACCTAGCGGAGCTAAACAAATCATAAAAATTCCAAATCTGAGATCATATACAAATAAGTCAAATATTGGTCAAACCTTTCAAATTTTTAAGCTTTCAACCGAGACTATTCTTCCAAATTAAATTGTGACTAACCTGAAACCCAAAACCAACGATTTACATAAGTCATATTGCATCACCTGGGGCAAGTCATGCCCGAGAACTAGTGAGAGAAATGCAAAAGCTCAAAATGATCGGTCGGGTCGTTACATCCTCCCCCACTTAAACATACGTTCATCCTCGAACGTGCCCATAGTTGTTCTAAAAGCCAACCAATTGCTGAATAACCTCACCATGCACATACCCAGGGGTGATCCCACGTCACACTATCTCACATAGGTTTGATAACACAGTATAACTGAATTTTCACAATTCATCCTAGTCCATAAACCATAGAACCACATTTCCTCTTCTGAAATCGTTCACAGGATCAGAATCTCACATCTATTTTCCGAATAAGCTCGAACAAGCTGTAATCAGCCATATATGCTATCCCCAGTGCAATCACATGATATACCACATAATTCAACACTTGTAGTGATAACTTCTAATCACAGCAGCTGCACACAACATCCGCATACCGATAGAAAAACTCTTATCAACTAAAGTCTCATCCCAACACTTTCATATACTGCCAATGATCACTAAGACACGCGGTAAGCCATAACCATTTCCCAGATCAACCATTCAAGAAGCCACTCCTCCTTTGTCAAATACCACAACAAATTTTCTAGCCGAATCTCAATGTTATCCTTCCAACATGATGAAATCGAATCCGTTCGTATTCATTAATGATCCCAATGATCTACTCTACTCCAACACACTACTTTGGTGACATGACACATCAATACAGGCCTAAGCCACAACTTGCATAATACGCGCACAAATAAGCAACGGTCCGAACAATGACTCAAATGAAAGAGCTGTACCTAAAGCTCACCATTACCACCACAAAACAAGACTGAGAACCCGTCTCGCATCATAGGAACAGAACACATGAATCTAACCCGCAAGGTCATACCTCCACATAACTTTGCTGTGATGCGCGATCCTATCCAACACTGCTCTACATGAACCACCTCAAGTCATTATGCTAGAAATCGACAACCATGCAGAATTTGATGTCTGGAACCAAAGCAATCATTACACCCACGGTGAAATAAATAACATACACCACGCACACCCGATAGGACATAACCGATACGTCGTTCATCGAGCAACACCCAATTACTCTTCCCGCTCGACTTCCACTATGAAACCCCAATAGAACCGCACTATATATGCCTATAACCAACAAATCATAACATCTCGCAACATAGAAAGGTAACTCACGGATCTCCCTAGATTACTAATAAGCTCCATAACAATCGAATTAACATACCCCTCAATAGTACAATTCAGAGACAGCCAAGCTGGCTCAAATTAGAACACGCATCCACTTTGGCCTGCCAACGAGCTCCTTATCACAAAAATCCTGGAGTTTCTCTTCAACTCCTTTAACTCTGTCGGTGCCATACGATATAGTGTCCGACATCAAATCAATACCGAAATCAACAACCTTGCCCGGAGACATGCTCGGCCAGAAGAAACATATCCGAAAAGTCCCTCAGCACCGGAACTAAATCAATGGTAGGAGCCTCTGCACTAACATCTATCATGAAAACCCAACTAAGAAAAACAATCCTTCCCAGCCATCCGCTGGGTCTTTAGAATATAAAACCACTCTACTAGGACATAATCCGTCGAACCTCACCACTCAATCTGTGGCATTCCCGGCATAGCCACCAGCGCCGCCTTAGTGAAATAGTCCAGAATGACACAACATGGAGACAACTAGTCTGAACCCAATATCACATCCAAATCTAACATACCAAGCAACAAAATATCCGCTCGGGTCTCCAAACCCCGATAGTCACTAAACAGTGTCGATACCCACGACTCACAACCACAACATAGCCTGAATATGAGAATTTCCCGTCTCCAACTCCATATGGCCCATGAGTCAACATATCTGGTCCCAATTTTGCCATGCGAATACATACCACACCTCAAATACCCAATCATTCCACGAGAGAAAATCTAGAATTCCTCTATGACACCAAGCAAACTCGAATATCAACAGTCGATCTAACAGGAAAATGCCGCAATACTACCGAAGAATCATCAACTTAATCACATTGCCCTTTCTGAAACATATGCCCTCGTCAAATCACTCCCATTTGGCAATACCATTTCCTTAATCATCTGGATATCATCCCCCTAATCATCTAAAGCTCATTTCCCTAATCATCTGAAGCTGTCCGTGCTACCTAAGATTTTTTTTTGACTTTCCGTTCAAAACTGACCGTAACCTTACAAACGCAAATCCCAATCCTCCACAACATACTGCATATACCATAGCATCCTAGGATAACATGAGAACTTCATCTCCCTTTCGAGCCACAAACATCTACGTACTCAACTAGTCAATAACTCTCCATTGATCCCATCTAGAAGAAAATCACTATGCATCTCATGCTCCTCATGCCCATAGAAAATATACATCTCCAACTATGGTGGAAACCATATAGAACTCCCCGAATCCCTTTTGCACAACACTAGCTCATCAGGACTGAATCCTTCTAACTCAACCGAGCTATACATGCCACTAAAACTCAAAATAATTGCTGCGAAACAACTGCAGAGACTCGTTACTTCGAAAACACTCAAGGAACTAATCATATCCTTACCATACCGATCTGGCCTACTATCACTCTATCCCATCTATTCGAGCTTCCCTCTAATCTATCATTAGCTTGACACTTCTTCTTGCTACAATGCCACAATTCCTCAACCCAGACTCATCACGCGAGACCCAAGCATGAAACCACACTGCCTAAGTCTCATAAGCCGCTGAGTACTCTCTTAAATGTTTACAAATGCACCATGTTCAAAATACCTACCCCCGAAGGGACTTCCTGCGAATCTAGAACCATTACCTTCCTAATACTGATATATAGAATCCCATAGTTAATGTAGAAAGTACCACAAGTCTTGACATTTTCCAAATGAAAACTTAGTTCCTAACCACATATACAAATTTAAAATACCCAATTGCTACATGTAGAATCTTGAGCACACTAGAACCATTCTCGAGAGTCATTCACTCTATTCAAATTGCAATTAGGCTGATCAATTAAACCGAACAACCCGTGCCTCATTGGCACTCCGACACCACAGAATGTAACCTCATCCCAATACAACCAAGCAACTTCCTGCTCTATGCACTAAGCCTTCTTGCCAATAACAGACATCCCGTGATTCTCATACACCTATAAAGCATAATATAATCTTCGTCAAAATTTTCCTTTGCTCGACCCATCCTCGGTCTAAATTTTCGCAAGCCATAATTGATTCACCAGTACGCCTCAAACTGGAACCAACATAGCACCTAACCATGCAATCGCCTAGTCAATAGTAGGCTCCCCTATTTGGCTCGACGCCATAGATCAGCACACACTCAATAACTCATAACGAATATACTCTATTGATGTCATGATACTATAGTGAGATTAAACTCAAATATTTTATAAGCTTGTGAAAACACAGATCATCTAGAATTTTAACTCTTCCGCAAATCTCGCATTCCACTCTCGCAACAGTTACACCCACTCTCTAAGCGATCCAATTTAAATTGCAACACATATCCTTCACTTGCAAATGAGATCTTCTAACAGACACATAAGGGTCGTACAACCTCAGAACGTTTTGCAGGAGACAACCCACCTACTTTGCCTCTAACTAAAATTTCTGTATACCTTCCACCGTCATAAACTGTACGCAGTCACTTAGTCTTCCTGAGTCTGAACTCATACCGCAACATGAAATTTACTTTACTCACAACTGGGAAACATGAAAAGATCCTTCACACACCCATAACTCGGGGCTATACCTCGAATCAAGATGGAATTCAAGCACCTAATAGTTCTTCTATCCTTTAGCAGACCTTCTCATGTGGATACATCTTGCAGTACCAACATACTCATCACATAGTTCTCCAGCCGTCACTTCCACTAGTAAGGACAATACCGAACATATACATTCAAAAATACTTGCTCACACAATCAACACCTAGGTGCTCAAGCTATAGGCAAAAATCCGGCCTCAAGTCCTCCAGACTGGCCCAATATCAACTCACAGAGATCACATCTCGCCCCTAGATCAGGGAATCACAAGCCATCGAAGCACATTTGATACTGAGCACTCATGCGCGCATCCGAACATGTGGAAGGAATTCAAGAGTTACTTTTCAAGCTAAATCAAGGACGCTAGATTAGAATTCAAAAATGTGAAGTTTTCCTAAACGTTCTGCAGCCTTTTGAGGATAAATACAGACGTCTCCGTACCGATCCGCGAGACTCTACTAAACCTGCTCATGACTCGTGAGACCTATGTAACTTAGGCTCTGATACCAACTTGTCACGACCTAATTCCCGAACCCGGTCATGATGGCGCCTCTCGTGAAGACAAGGCCAGCCAAACCAAACAGAACACCTCTTTTAAATAGTTAAATATCATAAATAGTTCTAAAGCATGATATAATATCCATAATTTACGGAATTAACGATAACCTCAGTAAGAACCATTTCGACACAGCCCAAACCAGGGTGTCACAAGTCATGAGCAACTAAAAAATCCGGATACAAGTCTACTGAACACTAAATCCGATACAATGGTTCTAAGAACATGAAACTGATAAGATAAGGGAGGCACGGGGCTGTGGACGCCAATAACTACCTCGTAGTCTCCGAATCACTGCCTGGACTGGGAGGATCAACATTCAGGAGCGGACTCTACGATGCCTGAATTTGTACACAAGGTAGATGGAGTAATGTGAGTACTCCGACTCAGTGAGTAATAATTATAAATAATGGTTGAAAGCATGAAAACACGTAAGGCACAAAGCAATTCTATATCAAAGCAGTAAAAATCACGAAAAGTAGTAAATCAGTGAGGAAGTCAAGTGAAATCTCTTTAAATCAGGTAAAATAGGTAATTTGGCAGGTAAATAACGAGTAGAAATCTGCCCCTCGGGCACAGTATCAATCACTCAGAACAATATCAGCTCCTCGGGCTCACTCTCATCACTAGTGCTCATTCTCAGCTCTCGACCCATGTATTTATCATAATAACAGCAATCAGAATAACCGTTGTGGCGTGCAGCCCGATCCATATATCGATGCGGCATGCAGCCCAATCCATATAGATAGTCGACTGCGCTCACTGGGGGTGTGCAGACTCCGGAGGGGCTCCTACAGCCCCAAGTGCTATATTGTTGCGGCGTGTAGCCCGATCCATAACATATACAATATCCTCACCATTGGGTTGTCAACCCCTCTCAGTCATTAACCTTACAGCCTCTTGGGCACAATAACAGGAGATAGGGATCTCAACCAAAAAATTCCTCTCATTTAGGAAAAGTATTATAAAACCAGCTCGAATCGGTTAAAACAGATAGAAATATGACTGAGGATATGATTTTTAACAAGTATAACGAGTAAAATCAGTCAAAATCCTCGAAGGGTTCAGATAGATGGCACGAAACCCAAATATGGCAATCAACCCAAATCATGATGATAACAAATAAAATTTCAGTCAAATACATGATAAAAATCATCAATCGTTACGGACCAAATCACAATCCCCACTAGTAAAAGACCCCACGCTCATCATCCAGCGTGTGTCTCACCTCAATATAACACTACGATGTGCAATCCGGGGTCTCAAACTCTCAGGACATCATTTACAATCATTACTCACCTCGAACCGATTAATTATCTAGCTCGCGACGCCTTTGCCCCTCGAATTGTCCTCTACGCGCATCGAATCTATCCAGAATCAGAACGAATACGTCACAATATGCTAAGGGAACAAAGCCCAAGCAAAAATATTCGAAAAATATAAAAATCCCGAAATTAGCAAAACCCGAACCCAGGGCCCACATCTCGGAATCGGGTAAAATTTATATTTTCAGAATTCTAATACCCTCACAAGTCTAACCATATCAAAATTATCCAATTCCGATACCATTTGGTCCTTCAAATCATCATTTTATATTTTTGAAAGGTTTCACAATTTTCTTCCCAAATTCCATCCCAATTCATGAATTAAATGATGAATTTCAATGATCGATTCATGTACTCTAGCCAAATCTAAGTTACAGTCACTTACCCTGATGAATTTCTTGAAAAATCTTCGAAAAATTGCCAAAATCCGAGCTCTCTAGGTCAAAATATTAAATAAAACCCAAAACCTCGTATTTATAGAGTACCCCTCAGATTTCAGCCTCAGCGGTCCGCCCAGAACCACGGTCCGCACAAAACCAACACGACCGCACTTCATTTTGTGCGGTCCGCACAGCACATACCGTGGCCACACTTCCTTTTGTGCGGTCCGCGCGAGTGGGTTTCGAGGCCTGCAACCCTTCTAGACCTGCTACAGCTATGATTTTGGCCTAAAATATCCTAGAACCTACCCGGAACTCCTGGAATTCCAAACCAATTACACCAAAACATCCCATAACATTGTTCAAACTTGTTCAAAACCTCGGTATGCTCACAACAACATCAAATAATTAATTTAACATAGGATTCAAGCCTAAGAACTCAAAGAACTCTTAAATTATGCTTTCGATCAAAAGTTTATCAAATCTCGTCCGAATGACCTAGAATTTAACACACATATCCCAAATGACACAACGAAGCTACTGCAACTCTCGGAATTTCATTCTGACCTTTATATCAAAATCTCACCTATCAACCGAAAAGTGCCGAAATCTCAATTTCGCCAATCCAAGCCTAAACCTTCCACAGACTTCCAAAATGCATTCTGATCATGCTCCTAAGTCCCAAATCACCTAACGAAGCTAACCAAATCATAAAAATTCCAAATCCGAGATCATATACAAACAAGTCAAATATTGGTCAAACCTTTCAAATTTCTAAGCTTTCAACCGAGGCTATTCTTCCAAATTAAATTCTGATTAACCTGAAACCCAACACCAACAATTGACATAAGTCATATTGCATCACCCGGGGCAAGTCATGCCCAAGAACTGGTTAGAGAAATGCAAAAGCTCAAAACGACCGGTCGGGTCATTACAATACCGCATGATAGAAGGTACCAACAGTTAAGAGATTGGAAGGATTTCGACAACAACCCATGGTGCGAGAAAGATTCCTAAAGAGGAGATGCCCCGACTTTGGAATTATTCATAGAACAGTTGCCTAGTTGGCAAGGAGAGTACTAAAGTATTCGTAAGACATTAGTTATAAAAAAGATAAATGCATCAGTTAACATCTATGGATGAATGTTCCAAAGGGGGGATGATGTTACACCCCACGTTTTCATACGTGAAAATACGCCATAAGTAAATTAATGAAAGTCCGACAATGAGATATTACATTCAGCATTTTCGTACATTAAAGCATCATCATAAGTTAATCGACGTAGGTTCAAGAATGAGATTTATTTTGGGATTATAAGTATTATTCTATTTCAAACAAGGGATGAGTAAATTCATGAAGGTGAAAGGGTAAGCAAATCGAAAAAAGTGAATTTCATCGAAGTTTCACATTTTGGGATAAAATACGACATGAGATATAATACCCGCTATTTATGGACTAGTTCCGTACAAGGTACCACATGACCAAGATGGTATGGTGTATGAAGTATGTTCTAATGAGTAGTATTTTAAGTAATTTGAGATAATTCTTAATTATGTGGGTAATTGGTTAATTATTGGGTAATGAGATATTACCCAATTAATTAAAGAATTATTGGATAAATATTGAAATAACCCCAACGTGACAGCACCCTTATCCCATTTGAGTGAGCCATTAGCTATGGCTCAAATGTCACATTTTGAGCATTTAGGAGGCTTAGTCATCACCTTAGTAGGGCCCATACCCACTAAGGTATAAGACTTTAGTTCCTTAAGAGATAGATTCAAAAACTCATTAAGGTAATATCATATTGTTGCTAAAAGCATACTACTCCATATAATTTATACGGATGGAACCTTCATATGATATCTATTTCTTCGATATTGTGCAAAAAAAACATTTTTCACATGAAATTATAATGTGTAATAGCACCGAGATTTTGCGATTCTAAGGGAGTATGGTACAATCTTTCCCAAGAATATCATACGGATTTTCTCCTACTCTGATCCGTCGTAACGTGTTGTCGCGATTGACATGTGTTAGAGGGATTGTCAAAAGAATCGGCTCAGGTAAGTTAAGGCTATTCCATCTTTTCTTTTGGCATGATCTATACGACACAAACGAAACGGGAAAATGCACAACTTCCATAAATGACTCTATTCATAGAAGTATTAGAGGTGCCTATGTTATTGAATTCCCATGTGTCCTATAATTTTATCATCTGTCCATGGGTCTCAGAAAAAATGTTAGTTGAAAAAGTTTACTTCATGATATTAATCAGAGGCATAATGGTCTTATGACACTCTGAAAGCTTTTATTGACGTACTTTTCATGCATTGAATTCATGTACATTGACCCATGACCAGATGTCATTATATACGAGTAGATATGTATATCATATATATGGGATATGGGAAAAGGTTATGGTGTTATATATGCACCACCACCTGATCAGCTGGTATACATTGATGATTTTGCCCACAGTGGCCGAGATGATATGATGGGATGCCCTCAGAGGCTTGATGATGTTATGAACACATGTACCTATGCACGACATGACATTCATATGCATATGCATGACACTATAAGTATTTCATGATTTATAGAGTTATCCTGACTGACAGGTTGAGTCATTTACTCTATATTTCTTCCATGTTTTTTATGTACTTATTTATGTGCCTTACATACTCGGTACATTATTCGTAATGACATCCCTTTTGCCTGGGGACATTGCGTTTCATGCCCGCAGGTCCCGATAGACAGGTCGAGAGTCCTCCAAGTAGGCTATCAGCTCAGCATAAGATGTTGGTACGCTCCATTTGCTTCAGAGTTGCTTGTTTGGTCAGTATGATTTAGACACATATTGTTTGGTATGGTGGGTCCTTTTCCCAAACTTTATGATAAGTATGTACTCTTAGAGGCTTGTAGATAGATGACATGTATTCAAATGCTTGTATGGCCTTGCCGGCCTATGTTTTGAGTTTACAAATGATCATGTTGGCCTTATAGGCATGTATGTCACATGTATAAGTTTGTATAGCAAGTTGGGTCGTCCTATATTGAGATCCCCTATGTTTATTCTAGTTAGCCCATGACAACCTATTTGGCCCATCTGTCAATAAAAGTACAAAAAAAAATATTTGTTATGTTGGTACTCGGTTAAGTAAAGTACCGGGTGCCCGTTGCGACCTATAGGTTTGGGTCGTGACAGGTACATCTTTTGTGGCACATGAATCTTAATTTTGAGAGTGAGTAAATTCTTTCTATTTTGATTTCGTATTTTTTTCTTGAATTTTATTATGTGTGGAACTACTTTATATCATTGGCGTGAGAGCACATGATTTGTAAAGGAGATGTAACGTCTTTGGACTCTATGATAGAGTAAATGAGCAAGTTCTGAAAAAATACTTGGTGCTTTTGAGTCGAGTCTTAAGGCTACGATGTTATGTCATGTTGCTTTGTCTATTTAAAATATTCTTGGCATGATGAGTTAGGGAGTGTTGTTTGAAAAGGTCATCTCTATGTGAAGTGTAGTCTGATTGCTCGAGGATGAGCAATGGTTTAAGTGTGTGGTATTGATGGTATGCTAGAAACCCATATTTTTGTTGTTGTTTGCACTCTAATTATTGCACTTTACTTGTGTTTGAGCTTAAATGATGGTGAGTTGCACTTATTACGTGTTTTATGCCTTGGGAGATATGATTCCATGTTAAAGAGATAAATTGGAGATAAATCGAACAAGGTGGAGCTCTGAAGTATGAGTAAATGCCTAAGGAATTAAACCGAGATCGCATTCGGGGCCGGGGGCCAAGTCTGGATATCAAAAAGTGAACAAAAATAATTACTCAAAGAAAATTGCGCTATCGTGTCGTATGAGGCATCATGAGGCATGATGCAGTAGTGTAATATGTCTTGGCAGACAAATTGACATGCCCTCTAAATTTCCCCATAGGAGCACCGCATGGTGTAACGCGAGGCGCACCGTGCTTGTAGAAAATCCTTAGAGTGCTTTTCTATTTCGGCTTGCAAGGGTAATTTCATCTCGACTTGATTCTACATAGTATAAGTGCACCAAAAATACATTTTTGAAGGGACTGTTGACCTACAAAAGATTGTAGAAGCAACTAAGGCAAGAATTTATCAAGATTTCAACCAATAATCGGTATAATACAAGTGTTTATAGCGAATCATTAGCATTGATATTTTATATGTCTTTAAACCTTATTGAGACGAATATTTCCATTATTATGGAGTAATTTACCTTAGGGTGTTGACAGATATGGTGTGTGGATAACTTTATTGGGGATTCGATTCTTGACAATTACTTGAATTAATTGTTGGAGTTTTAAATCGTATTGTGAAGTTGTTTATTATTTTGCTTAATTGAAAGAGGAGCTTCATATTGAATTTCTTACATATTATCTTTTAGCTTAAATTCGTGATTCAACTAGGTAGTCGAAAGAGCCTCTTGAATTATTAATCGAACTTAAAAATAGGGAAATATTCGTGAAAAGTTACCCTTTAGACTAAACCATCATTATGTTCGTTGCAATTGTTCACCGTGCTTCAATTGGATTAATTACTGAAATTAATGTTCATTCAAAAGAGGAACCTTAACGTCAAGTGTAATCTAATAATCTGGTGAATTCATGAGAACCAATAGTGTTATAGAGTGCACTACTTCAAGAATTGGATCCAAGTAATTTATCTTGCATCTGTCTAGTCAATTACCCTTATTCCTCTCATTAATATTTCTTAGTTGCTCAATTGTTGTCTTTTGCGATCAAATAATAATTTCTAAAATTTTAGTAGTTAATTGTAGTTGATAATCATTCAAATCAAGTGTTAATTTTCTAGATAGATATTAACTAAAGCTTATTCGAACACTGTTTAAATCAAATTCTTGTGGAGGCGATAATTTACTATACTATCTTTGATTAACGATCATTAATTTTGTATTGTGTTTTGTGCTTTTCATTCAGATACAAAGATTTGGAGCTTCTTAAGTTGACCGGATATTAACTTGTGTATGAATGATCTCGGATTTGAATTTTAATGGTTCTGTTAGCTCCATTAGGTGATATTGGACTTGGGAGGGCGTCCGGAATGTGATTTGAAGGGCCGTAGTAGAATTAGGCTTGAATTGGCGAAAGTTAGAAATTTGGCGATTTCGGTCGGCAGATGAAATTTTAATGTCGGGGTTAGAATGTAATTCCGAAAGTTGGAATAGGTTCTTGGTGTCATTTCTGACTTGTGTGCAAAATTCCGGGTCATTCAGACGTGATTTGATAGGTTTCGGTGTCGTTTGTGAAATTTAAAAGTGTAGAAGTTGTTAGACATGAATCCGAGGTAATTCGGTGTTTTGATGTTGTTTTGGGTGTTTTGAAGGTTCGACTAAGTTCTTATGTTGATATATGACTTGTTGGTTTGTTTGGTAGAGGTCCCGAGGGCCTTGGGCTGATTTTGGGTGATTGACAGAACAAGTTTAGAATTGGAAGAATGCTGAAATTGAACTCAGATGTCATAACCGCACCTGCGGAGTGGGAACCGCAGGTGCGAGCCCATGGAGGTAGAGAAGGAGCCGTAGATGCGGCCAAGGCTGCAGTAGGCAGGATCCGCAGGTGCGATGGGTGGGTAGCATCTACGAGCCTGCAGGTGCAAGACCTGGGGCATAGATGCGGAAGAGGGGTATATGGCTAGTACCGCAGAAGCGGGCAAGGCTCGCAGGTGCGATATTTTGACCATATAAGCGGATTTTGAGAGAGTAAGTGGAATTCCCACCTGCGATGGATTTTTCGCAGGTGCAGTGTTGCAGAAGCGACAGTTGGACCGCAGATGCGGTATCTCTGGGCAAAAAGTATAAATTGCACATTTGCGAATTTTGGTCCATTCTTCACCATTTTCAGTTGGTTTTGAAGCTTTTGAGAGTGATTTTGAAGATGGATTCAAGGGATTATCAGTGAGGTAAGTTTCTTGAGCCCTAATACTCGTATATGTGATGATTTTCCTGTTGTTTAATTATATAATTAATGAAGATTAGGGGTGAAAATTTGGGGTTAGGGCTTGGGATTCTGGAGAGTTTGATTTGAGGATTTGAGGGGTTATGGAGTCGGATTTTGATGAATTTCGTATGTATGGACTTTCAACATTCATGGGGGAAATAACTCGTTTCCTTTTGGGAATTGGGTATTTGAAGAGTCTCCACCTAACTAATTATGGTGCGTTAGGGCACCTAAAGTAATTAACTCATAAACTAGTTTGTATTACCAGAGATTAGGGTAAGGGCTCAAAATAACCTTGAGGGGAAGGTGTTAGGCACCCCTCGCATCCACAATGGTGGGTCCCGATCGAACTTAAACTATGTGAATTAGTCATTTTAACAAATAAACAGTTTTAACATATACTCGCAAGTAAAGGCATGTTTTGACACTCTAAGTACATGTGTTATTTAAGTAATGAAAGCAAGGGAAGAGGTTTGAACAATTTGCATATATGTAAAGAAAAGTAAATTCATTTAAAAACAATGGGAGTTGGGAAAGAGGTGTCCTAGGTTGGTTAGCCTACAGGATCATACCCACACAATGCCCGATAATCACTCCTCAATGAGGGGCTACATGTGACATTAGCGCATAGTCCTCATATCCTTACTACCCAATTCCCTCCCCTTGGTCATAGCCTAAGGCATTCTATCAACCTTGAAAGATATCCTATGTGTGCATTACCCGTCCCTTCCTTGTGGCCCTGGAGGTACTTAGGACCTCTAATTTAAGTAGTTCTAGACCATCCTAAGGTACTTAAAGGAGAAAATCTAGGCGTCAACCAAAACAATCAGGACTGCATTTAAGGAGGGAACAATACAGGCTCACATTTTACCTCCACAAACAGAACAAGTGCATGTCTCAATCAACAGTTTTTAGATATTTAAGAGGAACTCTAGAACAGGATGTCTAGGTGAGCAGAGCATATGCAGTACTGAATTTGGACCAAAGTGTCAAAGACACTATTCAACTTGCCTACTGATTTTAGACCTATTGAATATGAGCAGTCACATGTAACAAAACATAGTTTTACAATTGCATGATTTTTAATCGTCCAACAGGCTTGCCTAGGCGTATAATAGTGATATCCTATGAGCATGGTATCTATTATTGATTAGGAATGCAGTAAATCAGTAAACAATTTTTAAACGGGCAATTTTAATCCTATAAGCATGCTTTCTAGTGATATTTATTAACACGAAAAGAGTAGGTTATTTAATTAAACTGATTCAGAACTTACCAGTATAAGATTAGAGTTAAATTGATTTTAGGTCTAACTAAACTGGTTTTATATCCTATATGCATGATTTCTAATTTAACATAAGACGTAGCAAGCAGAATTTATTTGACCAAAGCGAAATCCCTATAGGCATGATTTCTATCACAGTTGATTTTAAATCCTATAGGCATGATATCTAATTATTAAAATGCTGATTTTGATCCTATAGGTATAAGATCATTATATAAAAGTAAAAGAAGCAGCATTCGTTGAAACCAAAGCAAATCCTATAGGCATATTATCTAACAAACACATGTGAACAAAACGAGCCCCTATAGGCATGTCATATATCAAATACATTTGAATTGAAATGGACCCTATAGGCATGTTATCTACCCAACTTTACCCACAGTATACAACTACCCACCCTTTTTCACTAATCACCCCAATGTTTGTTTACAATAATTATTACAGACCAAGAATTGAATATAAATTACATAAATAGAATAGAAATTAAGCTATAGGGAGTCTGAAGTAGGCCCAAAACAATCCTGGTGTACCAAGCCTTCACTAGTCTCAAATGCCCAAAGTTCTATAGCCAATTCATGTCTAGGTGTGTCAGAGTTCCCTAAGGACCTCAAGGATCCAAGGCAGTGCTCACACCAAGACTTTCCTCAAAACAAAGACTGATTATGTGTAGTGTGGAAGTGTCGGCCCTGATATGCCAGAGTTCAGAGAGATCTCAAGGGTCTCAAAGCAGTACACATATCGGAGGGGAAAGACTTAGTGATCTAAGAATAATGTGAGAATGCATAATGATTTGAAAATGTTTAGTAAACAGTATTAAGAAAGGTCTTAGGAGTGAAAAGAGTTTTTCCGAAAACCTATATTGGTTTGAATAAGCAGTAGTTGGAAAAGCATGAAAAAAACATCTTGAAATCAGAATACCAGTCCTAGAACAGCTTCAGAAAACATTTTGGCAAACAGACTTCACACAGGGAGAAAGGGGTAGGGGACACCTAGAATGCACCTTAGTGATAGCAAACAAATACACAAATTCCTCAAGAAGTTATGGAACTGACAAGTTAGTCAAAGATATGTTGAAACCACATGGGTTTTAGACATGACCAATACACACAACTAGAGTACCCTAGAAAGGGCTACATGTCTTAATAAGATTCCATTAGACTTGAACAAACTAGACAAGCACTTCATGAAGCATTCTAAGTTTTAGAAATACTAATCACATGTAGAATAGGCAGAATTTAGACATGTTGGGTGAGACAGTAAACACACAATGCAGCTTGGATATATTAGTGAAAAAATTATCTAAAGCAGTATTGGCATGTTAAAAAATATACTAGCTATAGCTTTTAACATAATAAACTTAAACATGCTGACTGATACAGTAACTAGGTAGTGTAATCTAAGCATGTTGGTTACACATTGAGCATATGACAGTAGAATAACAAATAGAACTAGAAATCACAACTAATGACTGCGGCAACAAAGACAACACATAGTTTCTGAATATGAATTGAATCAGGACATACCAGTTAAGGAGAGAATACAGAGTATAGAGCAGAGATGGTGCAAATAGCCAACCTTGGCTTACAGCCGGTTGGATTAGTGAGAATTGCAAGCAACAAAAGAGAATAGAGAGAGCTTTTGAGAGTGTGAGAGTGTAGATGAACTAGTGTTCATGTTCTGAAGTGAGGAGTAAAGAAGAGTATATATAGCAGTTAAGAGCAAGGAAAATAACGTAAAGGGAATCAACCCTTCTGCAATTAAGGAAGCCACAGATCAATTATACACCAATTAATGTAACTTTCCCTTAATTAAGGGTAATTAACCAACGGTAAAGGCAGAATATATTTAAGGAAAGAAAATCAAATGAGAAATTAGGGGTAAATAGACAGAATTTTAATTAAGGAAATGATTGGTGAAGAATAAGTAAATATCACGGTTAACTGAATAAGGTAAGAAAGTTAATCAAGATTGTAAATAAAGGAAATAGTTAGGAATTAGCACATCGGTCTTATCAAAACAAATTGATAAATCAAGAATCCAAAGTGATTTAAGGAGAAAGTATATGTTTGCCATGAATAGGAAAAAATGAACATAGACACATAGAATCAGTAGAAAAGTCGAACCAAGAAGATTAATAGAGGCACATTAGGATAGAAAATCAAAAGATAGCGAATCAGGCTAAAGAGGAATCACAAAAACCAAAGCATAGGACAAACTCAGTACACAAGTAACCTAGACAAACTCAGAATCCAAACAATAATATCGAAAAATTATGGTTTTTAGTATAAACAAGTTAGGGTTAAAGCAATCTTCATGAAATCGGTTAAAACATACAAGAAACAAAAGATTAAACACTCAAAATTATCAAACGTCTTGGAGAAAGAAATTTTCGGAAAACCCTAGTTTGGAAAAACTTAAAGAAGAAAACTAGAAGGCGTGTCAATATACAGAGATTCAAACAAACAAGAAGTCATAAAAGTCGAAAAACCTGAAGTATTGCAGTGTTTAAAATTAGTCAGTAATAGAGGAATAAGAGAAACTTAAAGAAAAATCACAGAAGCTTTAAAAATATTTCAAGTATGCAGAGATTCAAATAGTAGATAGCAAAGAATCCAAAATATAGTGCTAAAATCGGTTAACAGTAAAGAAACAAGAGGTCTTTAAAGAAAATTCATTGACAAACTCAGAATCCTTCCAGATCTACAAAGATCGGGACAGATTTATGTCCAAAGATTAGGGCTTTGAGGAGAAAGGAGATGGGTAAAGAGAACATGGTTTTGAAGCAGAGATTTGAACCGTGAAACTTCAATAAGAATTACTCGCAAACCATGGATGAACCCTTGAAGAGCTTTGAACGAGATCTGGACTAAATCTTTTCGAAGTTCCTCCATAAAAACCACATAATCGAACAACGAAGGGGATATGAGACAAGTAGAGGCTTCGTACAGCCATAGGACGCCATAGATCGGACAGGGATTCAATGGATTAGGGTTAATTTTGGGTGACAGCGATTAGGGTTAGGGGTTGGTTTCATAGAGAACTAGAGAGGAGGGGATCCAAGGGCGGTTGTTGGTGAGAAATGAT
Organism: Nicotiana tabacum; assembly: GCF_000715075.1. Classification (NCBI taxonomy): domain Eukaryota; kingdom Viridiplantae; phylum Streptophyta; class Magnoliopsida; order Solanales; family Solanaceae; genus Nicotiana; species Nicotiana tabacum. The sequence continues at coordinate 17,390,412 of NC_134085.1, forward strand.
TAGGGTTTAGGGGGTCGTTTGATTAAAAAAGACAAATATTGATGGGGACCGTTGATACCAATGGCCACGATTTGATGGGGATCTTGGTTCAAGTAGGTGCAGATTGGGCCTGGGTGAATTGGGCTGGTATTAAAGGGGCATTGGGCTGGTTTATTTCAGGACAAAATTGAAAATAGAAGAGGGTATTTATTAAATACCTCAAACAATTGATTAAAAAATTATTTTTTAGATAATTACTAATTATAAAAATAATTTAATGCGTAGAAATATTTAAAATAGTTATTTAGTGTTTAAAAATGCAAATGACTAATTTCTGGTAAAAATAATACGAAAAATGTGTGCATGGGCTATAATTGCAAGGTTATTGCAATTATAGCCAAAAGATGCCAATTTTGCTATTTATGAAATAATTCGGACTCAATATGACCTATAATAGTAATATTAAATCAAGACGTGTTCTAAATTCATTTGTGATATAATTTTGCAATTATTTATATGAATAAAATACTTTGATAAATTAATTAAAAATGCAAAAATTATGGAAAAATACCAATTGATGCTAATGCGCAGTTTTAAAGGTATATATGCATTTTAAAATATTATAGGGAAAAATTAGGTATCAACAGCTGCCCCTCTTTACCCGAAAATGATGAAAGAGTTTTTGAGTAAATAAAATATGGCCAATTTTTATCGGATGGGATGTTTTGAAAGATAGATGCCAGACTCTGGTCTTTGAGTTGCCTACATATCCCTGGTTTTATAGGATTCAGGCCATGTGTAGTTCTGGATTCATTGGCAGAATATAACGATGAAATCATTACAAGAGTGGACACGAGATTTCGGAATGGATGCAAGAATGGATATGGCGAATGGTCCAGGTTTGAGATAACTCAAGGAACTAAAGCGAGGTCACTCCTACTAGGATAGCAGTTGCTTGCTGTTCACTTGCATATAAAGAGATGCTACGAACATGTATTTGCGCGAAAATTTAAACATGATGCATATTCCTTTTAGACCATGAAAGTTGTCTTCAGACGGTTTAAGGATGACGTCTTCAGACCATGATGTCCTGGGCCATGAATTGTTCAGTGAGGGATGCACATGCCAAGAAATGATGTTCTCGGTCCATGAAGATGGTGCCTCAGAACCATGACACCTTTGAATATATATATATATGCAAATTTGAGAGATCCTCAGGCCATGGCATGGTGTCTTCCGGCTATGAGGATTATGCCTTTTATACTATGACGCCTTTGGATAGGTTGACTATATTTTAGCCCATGAGATGCAATAGTATGATGCTACCAAGACAAGATTTGGTCTTGTGAAATGAAGGACAGAGCTTAGCCCAATCAAAAAACAAACAGATAGTACCAGAATAGATCGATATTTATGCAGGGAGGGACAATGCTTAGTCCCCATGCAAACGGGGAGGTAAGGATTAACTTCATGCAAATATGGAGGTAGGGATTAGCCTCATGCAGACATGGAGGCAAGGATTAGCCTCATGCGGACATGGAGGCAGGGATTAGCCTCATGCAGATATGGAGGCAGGGATTAGCCTCATGCAGATGTAGGGATTAGCCTCATACAAATATGAAGTCAAGGATTATCCTCATGCGAATATGTGGGATAGGGCTTAGTCCCATGCAAAGAGCGATCAGATAGCTTGATTGATAGTGATCTTGTCACGTGTATATATTTGCGGATGCTATCATTAAGTCAGATGTGCCTGCGTTCAAAGAAAAAATTTTAAGTTTTGTGAAGGGGGGGGGGGGGTTGGTTCGTGCTTCTGTCTACTGGCCTTGCTTTGTTCCATTCTGGAGGCCTTTTCAAGTTTCCCTGGGTAACACCTAACTGTTAGGAAAATAAGGTTTTCGAAAATATGCAATTATTGATAAAAATAGGGTCATTTTGGAAACATATTGATATATCAAGTGATTTCCAACCTTCTTCAGAATTTTGAGAATCCTTTTCAAAATTCTTCCTTTGTTTCTTAACTGATTTCCAACCATCTGGTATATGTTGGCATTGGCTGAACTTGCTCAGGAATTTTGAGGGTCCTCCTCAAAATTCTGCTCCAGTTTCTAATCTTGGGGAAAATGGAAATTTTATTATGATATGACCTAATCCATAAGGCTACCTACGTATCCCCTCTCAAACGGGAACTAGGTCAAGCATAGTTCAATTACATCAGATGAGGAAATGTAAATAATCTAAGCATAGTATCTCTTGACTGCATCTGAATTGATTGGTTTTGGCAAGATTTCTTTGTCCATTTCTGCAAGTATGAGTGCTCCTCCTGTAAGTACCCTGTGAACCATGTACAGACCTTGCCAGTTGGGATAAAATTTCCCTTTGGCTTCATCTTGATGTGGGAAGATCTTCTTCAGCACCAGCTGTCCTGGTGCAAATTGCCTTGGTTTGACCCTTTGTTGTAAGCTCTGGACATTCTGTTCTGGTAAAGATGACCGTGACATACTACATTCATCATTTTTCCATCTATGAGGGCCAATTGTTCATAGTGGTTCCTTATCCATTCTGCATCGCTGAGTTCAGCTTCCTGTATGATTCTTAAAGAAGGAATCTCTACTTCGGCTGGGATGATAGCCTTGGTACCATAAACCAGTATGTAGGGAGTTGCTCCGGTTGATGTGCGAACTGTGGTGCGGTATCCCAACAAAGCAAAAGGAAGCTTCTCGTGCCATTATTTATGGTTTTCTACCATCTTCCTTAGTATCTCTTGATGTTTTTGTTGGCGGCTTCTACGACTCCATTCATCTGAGGTCTATAGGCTGTGGAATTCTTGTGTTTGATTTTGAAAGTTTTACACATGGACTTCATCAGATCACTGTTGAGATTGGCGGCATTATCAGTAACAGTGGACTCGGGAACTCCAAATCGGCAAACGATACGATATTTGACAAAGTCTGTGATGACTTTATTGGTTACGACTTTGTAAGATGCGGCCTCTACACATTTTATGAAATAACCAATGACTACCAAAATAAACTTGTGCCCGTTTGAAACCGTGGGCTCGATAGGATCGATGGCATCCATTGCCCAGGCGACGAATGGCCAAGGTGATCTTGTTGCATTGAGCTCGTTTGGTGGTAATTTTATCATATCGGCATGAACTTGGCATTGGTAGCATTTGCAGAAATAATGGACATAATCTTTCTCCATGGTCAACCAAAAGTAATCAGCCCTAAGTATCTTCTTGGCCAAGACGAAATCATTCATGTGCGGGCAGCAGGTCCCAACATGTATCTCCTTAAGTAGCTTAGAAGCCTCTTTTTCATCGACACATCTTAGCAATCCCAAATCTAGAGTTTTCCTGTACAAATTTCCACCGTTATGGAAGAAGTGATTGGACAATCTCTGGAGTGTGCGTTTCTGAGTGTGGTTTGCCTGCTCCGGATATTCTCCTTTCGCCAAATACTCCTTGATGTCATGGAACCAAGGTTTCCCATCTATTTCTTGTTCAACCTGGGCACAATATGCTGACTGATTATGAATTCTCACCAGGATAGGATCAATGTAATTCTTATCTGGATGTTGTATCATGGACGATAAAGTGGCCAATGCATCGGCGAACTCATTCTGAGTTCTGGGCATATATCGGAACCCTATCTTCGTAAACCTCTTTCTCAATTCTTGCACATGGTGCAAATATGGTAATATCTTGGAATTTTTGGTGGCCCATTCTCCTTGTTCCTGGTTCATGAGCAAATCTGAATCACCAATTACCAGTAGCTCCTGAATATTCATGTCGATTGCCATGTTGAGTCCTAGTATGCAGGCTTCATATTCTGCCATGTTGTTGGTCCAAGAAACTCTGAGTTTACAGATAACGGTTAATGTTGACCTATTTCTGATACCAAAACTACTCCAATGCCCACTTTTTTAAAATTTGCAGCTCCGTCAAAGAACATCCTCCAACCGTCGTATGCTTCGGTAATGTCCTTTCCAACGAATGACACTTCTTCATCAGAAAAACATGTTTTAAGGGTTCGTATTCTCCTTCCACCGGATTTTCAGTAAGATGATCTGCCAATGCTTGTCCTTTGACCACCTTTTGAGTTTTGTAGACGATATCGAACTCACTTAACTGTATCTGCCACTTGTCCAACTTTCTAGTCGGCATGGGTTTCTGAAATATATACTTCAAAGGGTCCATCCTGGATATGAGGTATGTGGTATAGGCATAGAAGCAATGCCTCAATTTCTGAGCTGTCCAGGTCAAAGAATAGTAAGTGCGTTCCAGCATAGCGTATCGTGCTGCATACGGTGTGAACGTCTTGCTTAGGTAGTATATGGCTCGCTCTTTTCTCCCTGTCTTATCATGTTGTCCTAGAACACATCCGAAGGCTCCATCCAATACAGATAGATAGAGTAGCAAAGACCGTCTTATTTCTGGCGGGACCAGAACTGGTGGTGTGGACAGGTACCCCTTGATCTTGTGAAAAGCTTTCTGACAATCCTCGGTCCTGCTTGTCTCGGCATCTTTCCTCAGCATCTTGAAGATGGGTTCACATATGATTGTGGACTGTACTATAAAGCGATTGATATAGTTGAGATTCCCTAGGAAGCTCATCACGTCCTTTTTGAGCCTCGGTGGTGGTAGCTCTTGAATAGCCTTGACTTTAGACGGATCTAACTCGATCCCTCGACGGCTGACGATGAATCCTAATAACTTTCATGCGGGAACTTCGAATTCACACTTTGCGGGGTTCAGCTTTAGATTGTACCTCCTTAACCTATCAAAGAACTTTCTCAAGTCTATTATGTGACTTGCAGCCCTCTTGGATTTGATAATGACGTCATCCACATACACCTCTATTTCCTTGTGTATCATATCATGAAAGATAGTTGTCATGGCTCTCATGTAGGTAGCCCCAGCATTCTTTAGATCAAATGGCATCATCTTGTTGCAATATACCCCTTATGGTGTAATAAAGGCTATTTTCTCTGCGTTTTCTTCATCCATCTAGATCTGGTGATAAACCTCGAAGTAATCTACAAAGGATTGGAGTTTATGCTTGGCACAGTTGTTGATTAGGATGTGTATATTTGGCAGTGGGAAGTTGTCCTTGGGACTTGCTCTATTTTAAATCCTGATAGTTAACACATACTCTGACTTTCCCATCTTTCTTCGGGACTGGCATAATGTTGGCTAACTAGGTTGGGTACTCAACAACCCTGAGGACTTTGGCTTTGATCTTCTTAGTAACTTCCTCCTGAATTTTCAGGCTCATATCTGGTTTGAACTTTCTGAGTTTCTGTTTCACTGGAAAACACATGGGATTAGTAGGCAACTTGTGAGCCACTATGGACATGCTTAGACAGGTCATGTCATCATACGACCATGCGAAAATGTCCTCATACTATTTTAAGAAGCGGATGTACTCTTAATTCTCTGTCGGTGATAAGGGAATGCTCATGCGAGTCTCTTTGACGGGCTCGGCATCCCCCAGGTTTACTACTTCGGTTTCGTCCAGATTGAACTCAGGCTTATTCCCAAAGTTTTCAACCTCCCTAACAACTTCCTCGGGTATCTCGTCTTCTTCATCCGATCACTATTCTCATGTTGCGTTGCCTCATTACATGCTACAGTCACCAGTTCATCAGGAAAAGTAATAATAACACTGTAGAAATAAAAAGTGTAGGAAACAATAATGAATAATATAGAGCAATGCATTTGATTAAAACTGAAAAACATCCTGACAAGTACGGCTTGATGAATCGAGCGTTTATTTTGAAACAAGTAAATCTTTATAACAAAGTTACTAAAAATATTAAATGCCTAGAATGGCTATAGAAATATAATCTGTCAAGCTACCCAGGGAGTCGGCGGGCTTGGGATGGTGCGGCAGTCTAGTTCCTGAGAACAACTCCCTTCTCCATAGTCTGAATAGTGAGACCTTCTTCCTCCTCCTCCTCAATTATTACACTGCAGTCCATGTCTTCGTCCTCTAGAAATAGATTTCTCAGCCCATCTAGTGCTTCTTCTTTTGCAATTTCCCATATTGTATCAGCTTGGTGAAAAGTTTGATCTAGACGTGGCACTGGTTGCTCGAGAGGGTAATACGGTTCGTACCATGGAGGACCAATAATTATACTCTTGCCATGTGTACTGATATACGAGCCTAAAGGTAGTACCGTGACCCTCAGTCGTATCAGTTTAGTGGTACCCTAGAGATTCTTCCCAAGCCCTTTGCTGGTTCATACCCAGACCATGCTAGTATGCTCTCTATTTTGCTACTCCATCATTTGTCTTTTTCAATGGCGTTGACACGTTCAATGTGATGATAAGTTTCCCCTCCTAGCCTTCTTCTATTTTCGATAACTGGGATAGTTTGGCTGGTGTAAATGGTGTTACTTCCATCTCCGTAAATGATCACCTCATGACGGTTCTATTTGAATTTCACGGCTTGATGTAGTGTGGATGCCATGGCCCCAGCGGCATGTATCCACGGTCGGCCTAACAGAAGATTATACAAGGTTGATATGTACCTAAAATTCAACATCGAACCAAGTTGGCCCCATCTGTAGACAAAAGAATAATTTCCCCAATCGTGGCCCTTTGGGAACCATCGAAAGCTTTCATGTTCATGCTCTCTGCCGTATTTCATGAAAACCTTTGCCCAACCTTTTCAGAGTAGCCAACAGACAAATATTGAGGCTCGAACCTCCATCAATCAAGACCCTAGTAATGAACTTGTCTTCAAATTGCACTGTGATATGCAATACTTTTTTGTGATTCAACCCTTCATGCGGCAAGTCATCTTCGTAGAAGATTATCTTAGGAATTTCGAGAACCTCCCCTACCATATTGGCCATCTTTCCACATGTGATTTTGGGTATATAAGTTTCGCTCAACACCTTCATCAAAGCGTTCTTATGTGCCTCTGAATTTTGCAACAGTGACAGTATATATATCTGAGCTAGGGTTTAGTTAAAATGATCAATGACAGAATATCCCCTTGCTTGCACTTTCCTCCAAAGGTCATCTGGTCCTATTTCAATGACAGGCTGCTTGATAGAAGCATCCTTACTTGGTCCTCCCAAGTGTTCAGGTGTATAGATTATCCCGGTCCTGGTCATTCCTTGCGCAACATCGGATTCCTCCATCTTTTCCTTCCCTTTTCATCTAGCCTCGGCAACATAATCCCAGGGTATTGATTTTGAGTCAAAATGAGGTGTGGTTGATACTGTCACTGTGAAAGGTGTGGCCACTTCCACTTCAAATGGAACAGGGGTGGTCGTAGGCGGAGCTACCTCTACCTCAAATGGAACTGATGTAGTTATCTCAACTTTTATTGGTGACTGAGTCTTTACTACAATGGGAGTGAGTGTGACTGCAAGTTTAAAGTCATTGCCTTCTCGAATAAGCCTGATTGACCCCTCAGGATCCCACTCTCGTTTGTCTCTATCAAATGTACCCCCACCACCTCTATGATTAGGGAGAGGGTTGTTGCGGACATTAGGTGTGGATTCCTTCGCCTGTAAGACCTTGTTTTCAATCAGCGTCTGGATCTTATCGTTCAACGTTTGGCATTCGTCAATGGTGTGCCCTTTCATACTGGAATGGTATGCATAGGTTTTGTTTGGGTTAACCCATTGGGATGGATTCTCTAATGCCACAGCAGGAATATGGGTGACATAACCAGCGACTTTCAACCTTTCATACAGTTGGTCGATGGGTTTAGCAATAGCGGTGTACTCTCTAGGTGGCTTGCGGTCAAAGTTTGGTCGTGGTCTTGGAAAATTTTGGCGAGTTGGAGGTGATTGGAAATGAGATGATTGGTAATTATAGGTATGATAGGCAGTGGCTATTTGGGAATATCTGGGAGACGAAGGTTGATATGTGGGTGGTGGTGCTTGGTATGTGGGTGGTGATGCTTGGTATATGGGTGGAGGTGTTTGATATATGGGTGGAGGTGTTTGATATGTAAGTGGTGATTTTAGGTCTTGAGCCACCATTACTGCCACAACATCTCTTTTCTTCGATATGCCGCCTGATTGTAATGCCTTGTTTGTGGCCTGTAATGCCTCAAAATTCGTTACCATCCCGCTTTTGATGCCTTCCTCAATTCTTTCCCTAAGCTTGATGATATCAGAGAAATTATAGTTTTCAATAACCATTAATCTTTCATAATAATGTGGATCATGTGCCCTGACGAAGAACTTGTTCATCTGTTCCTCGTTCAAAGATGGCCTGACTTTGGCCGCTTCCGACCTCCAATAAGTAGCATACTCGTGGAAGGTTTCGGTGGGTTTCTTCTTAAGATTCTGGATGTGGAAAATATCTGGTGCATTCTTTGTATTGAACATGAACCGGTCCATGAAATCCGATGCCATACTCACTCAATTGGACCATTTCTTGAGATCTTGACTGATGTACCAGGACAAAACATCTCTAGTAGGGCTCCTCATAAAGAGTTTCATCCGGATATTTTCGTATTTCCCGACCATGAAAAACTTGTCACAATAGGTCCTAAGATGAACCCTAGGATCATCTCTACCGTCAAACATCTCGAACTTGGGAGGTTTGTATCCCTCTCGCAGATCTACATCTAGTTGTATGCATAGGTCTTCATAATTCAAACCTTCTATTCCTTTGCCGCCTTCGATACCCTGAACTCGACTTGTCAACTTATCGAGTTCTTTAGCCATGTTTTTAATGAGCATGTCCTTCTCGGAGGATTCTTGTGTATAGGAGATTGGTTGGATAGAGTGAGGTACGATTTCTACGTATATGGGGTTGTTTTGGTGAGTGCTAGGTGCATGGGTGTAATGGTGGTCATTAGTAGAGTTTTGAGGGTCACGAATGTGTTGTGGTGTGTTCTGAGGAGTATGATAAGTTGTGGTTGATGGGTACTGAATTGGTTGATGGTGGTGTTGTGTCGGCGTTGGTATTGGTAGGAAATTGAGATTTTGGGGTAGGGTTGCGTATTGATGCGGTGCATGAGGGTTTTGCGGATGTTGGTTTGGTGTGTTTTGGGGAGTTGCTGAGTTCTTTGCATTTTGTTGGTTGATGTCGGGGATATTCAGGATGAGTGATAAGTTTGCCAAGTTGCGGACCTGCTCAAGTTCTCACTGTAGTTCCAATATTATTTTTCCAATCTCAAGACTAGATCATTTGGTGCCGGAGTACTCTAACCATCTGAAGCTTTTGCGTTCTCAGTATTCTCCTTTCTGATACCACTTAAGTCATCCATTTTTGTTTATCCTTTGCCTTTTGTATTACTTTGAGGAGGAGGAGGTGGAGGGCCTCTAGATCTAGTGTGATATGCTAATGATGCCAGTATGAACGAACCAACCTTAGGGGATGGGAATAAGAAATAAAGAAAAACAAAAAGGTAAACCAGTCAGTAAGGATTCTGAAATGTTTGCAGTATTTAAACACATGTTGTGGGAATGTGAATTCGCGTCCTAATTTTGGGAACCTCATTGTGCCCGAGGTAGGCCTAGCGACAAATAAATTTGGAGATATTTAGTTCCACTAATTTCCTTATTTCATTAATGTAGAAGTAAACGAACCAAACGAAACTAAACAAGATAATGTCACTAATGGCTCTTGGCCTTATTACATTTGAAAGGAAAGCCAATAAATCTAATGCACTTAGTCCTAGAAGGACCCTCTCCAGACTGGATGCTCTTGTCGATCAACTCTCCCAACTCACACAGTTTCAGCAGCTGGAATGCCCTTGCAAGATGCCCTCCTTCGTTCCCTTCAGCGTTTTAGCAGTCAGTGACCCTTTTTCTCATCTTCCCTTCCAACTCCATTAAGTTGTACTCCAGATATTCCAGCCTATCGCTGGATTTAACGGCTCTTTCTTACCATTCATTAATCATCTCCATGTCAGCCTTATGCAGTGCCATATGCTCGACTTCAGACTCTCGAACTCTTTTCTGCAGCTTGTTGTACTTCACCTCTGCTTCAGCAACATTGTCTATGACCCTGTTTCCTCGCCCAGCCCTTGGCTCAACGACCCCAGTTGTGTTTACCTCCAACCACGAAGGGTAAAGGTATGCCTGGCCCCCGTGATATCGGTCTGGATCAATAGTATCCTTCTCCACAAAAATCTTTAAGATCTACATATATTGTGATTCTTTCTTATACAGAATGGTGTTACCTTGGAAATTGCCTCTGAAGTGACACATTTTAGCGACCCATGGTATGATTTGTCTCTTGCCTGCTTGTCTCATAACCTTGAGAGGTGCCTAAGGGTATATGCCCCTCAACCCAATCAATACCAAGTAAGGAAAATTCGTGGATCTGATGATGAATTCATTGGTAGGGAACTGCTTGAACATCCACAGGACTTGATCCTCAGTAAAATTTTCGAAAAGTTGTACCCATCTTGCAGTGTCCTCTGGCTGAGCGAACATGTTTGGAATACAGTTCATTCTTTTGGGATGATGGAAGGCTATGTGATCATTCCATGGTCTTCACGGAAATTCTTGGCGGTATTGTCCCTTTTGGAGATATTTCAACAACCAGACCTGTAGCAGCAAATTGCAACCCTCGAATAACCTGAACCCCTTCTGACATCGCTCCAAAGTCCGGTACATGTCTGCAACGATCATAGGGACGATAGTGTATGTCTCCCCCTCGATCCCGTCCATCAGAATTTTGGTTACCATGTCTATCCTAGTATGGATTTTATCCCCTTGGATTAGGAATACCAGCATGCCCAAGAAACATATAATAAACACGAAGACCCTATGATGAATCCAACCTAAAGAAGTGATTGAGAACTCATCATCAAAAATACGGTAAGAGCTGTTGTGGCCGTATATTTTATAAAGGAACTTAAAAGGTATGTAGGAGTCCTATAGGCATTTCAAGTTGTCATTTTTCTTCAGCCCTATCATCTTCAGAAATCCCCTAGCAGTGCGATTTTCAGGTGCTAACAGATTAGGACTATCCCAAGGTAACCCAGCAAATCCTCCTATCTCATCTAGAAGGGGTATCATTTCTATGTTCCTAAAACGGAACACAGCCATTTCCTTGTCCCAAAATATAGTTGCAACCTTGATCAACATTTTGTTGAGCTAAAGATTCATCAGAGAAGGCAAGTTTCCTAGGACTCGTTTCACATGGTTTTGGTCACATGAAGGAAGATTCCTCCACCAATCTAGCAAAAGTGAGGGTGTGCTAACCATACCGAATCTGGGGACCTCGTGCCTCATTTTCTGCAAAACAAAGAGAGTTAGGCCCTTTCCCCCTCCAAGTTGGTCTATTTATACAGTAATGATTGGCATATTGGCATATATTTCTCCAAATTAATGCACATGATCGTGATTATGTCCATTGGGATTATGGAAAACCCGATGGACTTTGGACAAGGCTTGTCTTAAAGGATTATTATGTGGATAACATATTAACTTGGCTAGGTTTGACCATGATGCATGTACAATTTAATTAGAGTAAGGTTGCTATAGAGGTCTAGACTGGGACCTTCAAGCGAACAACTTGAGGGGGAAAGTCACGAAACCATCGAAAGCACCGCTGATCGACTAGTTTTACTGTAAATACGTCTTTTCGAATTTAAAGGGTGATATATAGGAAGAGCGCAAACACTCATCAAGTGTAGCTATAGGATTAATTACGCACGAGTGAAATATGAAGTTGAGCATGATTTATGCAGCAATAAATAGCATGTTGTCAAGTATTTGCATGTAAGAAATGATAAATGCGGTATTTAAATAATTGAAAGACGGTTACAGAAAGGAAAACAAAGAGACAAGTCAGTTTCAGGAATAAAAGAATCATAAATGCTTGAAAAATATACAGTTAAATTCAAATAAGGGGAAAGGGTACACGGGATAGAGCATGCTTGGACTAATTCACAAAAGATAAGTTCGTTATGGTAAGAGTCTAAAAATATCCCCAGCAGAGTCGCCATGATGTCGCGCCCCCTTTTTCCCTATTTGACGGGGAAGTGTAGGTTTCGACATTTATGGGGGAAATAACTCGCTTCCTTTTGGGAATTGGGTATCTGAAGAGTCGCCACCTAACAGATTATGGTGTGTTAGAGCACCTAGAATAATTAACTCATAAAGTAGTTTGCATTACCAGAGATTAGGGTAAGGGCTCGAAATAACCTCTAGGGGAAGGTGTTAGGCACCCCTCGCGGTCCACAACGGTGGGTCCCGGCCGAACTTAAACTATGTGAATTAGTCATTTTAACAAATAAATAGTTTTAACACATACTCGCAAGTAAAGACATGCTTTGTCACTCTAAGTACATGTATGCTTCAAGTAATGAAAGCAAGTGAAGAGGTTTGAACAATTTGCACATATGTAAAGAAAAGTAAATTCATTTAAACAACGGGAGTTGGGAAAAAGGGGTCGTAAGTTGGTTAGCCTATAGGATCATACCCACACAATGCCCAGTAATCACTCCTCAATGAGGGGCTACACGTGATATTAGCGCGTAGTCATCATATCCTTACTACCCAATTCCCTCCCCTTGGTCATAGCCAAAGGAATTCTATCAACCTTGAAAGATATCCTATGCTTGCATTACCCGTCCCTTCCTTGTGGCCCTGGAGGTAGTTAGGACCTCTAATTTAGGTAGTTCTAGACCATCATAAGGTACTTAAAGGAGAAAATATAGGCGTCAACCAAAACAATCAGGACTACATTTAAGCAGGGAACAATTAAAGGCTCACATTTTACCTCCACAAACAGAACAAGTAAGTGCACGTCTCAAACAACAGTTTTCAGATATTTAAAAGGAACTCTAGAATAGGATATCTAAGTGAGCAGAGCACATGCAGTACTGAATTTAGACCAAATTGTCAAAGACCTATTCAGCTTGCCTACTGATTTAGTCCTATTGAATATGAGCAGTCACAGGTAACAAAACATAGTTTTACAATTGCAGGATTTTTAATCATCCTACAGGCTTTCCTAGGCATATAATAGTGATATCCTATGAGTATGATATCTACTATTGATTAGGATTACAGTAGAATCAGTAAACAATTTTTAAACGTGCAATTTGAATCCTATAGGGATGCTTTCTAGTAATATTGATTAACACGAAAAAGAGTAGGTTATTTAATTAAACTGATTCAGAACTTACCAGTATAAGCTTAGAGTTAAACTGATTTTAGGTCTAACTAAACTGGTTTTAGATCTTATAGGCATGATTTCTAATTAAACATAAGGCATAGCAAGCAAAATTTATTTGACTAAAGCAAAATCCCTATAAGGCATGATTTCTATCACAATTGATTTTAAATCCTATAGGCATGATATCTAATTATTAAAAAGCTGATTTTGATCCTATAGGCATGATGTCTAATTATATAAAAGTAAAACAAGCAGCATTCATTGAAACCAAAGCAGTTCCTATAGGCATATTATCTAACAAATACATGTGAACCAAACGAGCCCCTATAGGCATGTCATCTAACAAACACATTTGAATTGAAATGGACCCTATAGGCATGTTATCTACCCAACTTTATCCATAGTATACAACTACCCACCCTTTTTCACTAATCACCCCAATGTTTGTTTACAATAATTACTACAGACCAAGAATTGAATATAAATTACATAAATATAATAGAAATTAAGCTATAGGGAGCCTGAAGCAGGCCCAAAACAATCCTGGTGTACCAAACCTTCACTAGTCTCAAATGCCCAAAGTTCCATAGCCCAATTCATGTTTAGGTGTGTCAGAGTTTCCTAAGGACCTCAAGGATCCCAGGCAGTGCTCACACCCAAACTTTCCTCAAAAAAAGACTGATTATGTGCAGTGTGGAAGTGTCATCCCTGATATGTCAGAGTTCAGAGAGATCTCAAGGGTGTCAAAGCAGTACACATATCAGAGGGGCATGACTTAGTGATCTAAGAATAATGTAAGAGTGCATAGTGATTTGAAAGAGTTTAGTAAACAATATAAAGAAAGGTCTTAGGAGTGAAAAGAGTTTTTCTGAAAACCTATACTTGTTTGAATAAACAAATGTTGGAAAATCATGAAAAAGAACATCTTGAAATCAGAATACCGGTCCCAGAACAACTTTAGAAAACATTTTGGCAAACAGACTTCACACAGGGAGAAAGGGGTAGGGGACACATAGAATGCACCTTAGTGATAGCAAACAAATACACAGATTCCTCAAGAAGTCTCTCCAGTCTCTGTGTGATCTCTACCACCTACTGATATGGGGTATCTGTCTCCAACTCTCGAGACATGCGGAATCTAATACCATAGTTGAGCCCCTTGATAAATCGACAGACTCGCTCTCTGACTGTGGAAACCAAGGCAGGAGCATATTTGGACAACTCACTGAATCTAACAGCATACTCTAATATTGTCATAGTACCCTAGCATAACTGCTTAAACTCTGCATGCCATACATCCCGAAGGCTCTAGGGAACAAACTCTCTCAAAAACATCTATGAAAACTGAGCCCATGTACGTGAAGCTGCATCGGTTGGGTTACCATCCTCACAAGCTCGTCACCACTAATAAACTAGTCCCGACAACTGGAAAGTAGTAAAAGCAACCCCGCATGTCTCCACAATACCCATGGTATGGAGAATACAGTGACATTTCTCTAGAAAACCATGTGCATTCTCTGTAGCTAGGCCGATGAAAATAGGAGGGTAGTACTTCTTGTACCTCTCAAGTCTAAGCTGCTCCTCCTCAGATGTTGCTGCCTAACCTCAGGGTGAACTGGGAAAATTGACTATACTGGTATAAACTTTGGGACCTGATCAACATGGATTTGCTGCTTTGGGGTACGGGCCACGAGATTCTAAGCTCCTCCCCCTGCCTAAGATAGGGTTGGTGCAAAGTCGAATCAACCCCACTTGAGCTAGAGTACGAAACATGCTCAAGAATTGTGTGACGGTCTCCTGAAATGTAGGGGTGGCAATAAGTGCCTTGGGTGCCTTCCCCACAACTAGAGATACTGGTGGCTCCACTATTGCAGCTCGGGCAGGTGCTATGGTTGCACCACGTGCCCCTCCTCAGCCTCTTCCCTGACCTCTCGCGTCTCTAGCAGGGGGAGCGAGTGGTTGATCGGGTCCAAGCCTACACTACTATTGAGTAGCGAGTGGTCGATGCAATTTTAACCCAACTAGGTTAGGATCGAATCCACAGGGAGTTAATATTTGGAATTAGGTTTATATACAAGCTAAATGCGGGCTTTACGTCTAATTACACTTCCACAAGTTTAGGGTTTGATTTCTACTTCTAACTTTACACTAAAGACTGCAATGAATAAAACTAAGGACAATATCTTTGTAGTTGTTTTTCAAGTGTTTAAAGGCACTAGGGTCGTAACTTCTACCTAGGTGGATATCTAATGGATAGTAAAATCTAGGGCAAGCTCATGATTAGTTGGGATCGTAACATAGCTATCACACCCGGGTACTCACTCTACGCCTCTCGATCGATAGTTTGAGTGATTTTTCCCAATTTGGCTTTCTCTAGTCCAAATGGGTATTCATGCAATTCAAGTGATATTACCTCAAGTCAGGTATTACTATGTCTAGGTTTAACCCTTTAATTAGGGCTATCAATTTCTTGAGTTCACCCCAATGCCTTGTTAGCCTAGTTCTCCTAGACTTAGTCCCTCTTTCTCAAGTAGATACTAAGTCATAAAGGCATGAATCAATGTTTGCAACCATTAATTCTATAGTTCTAGCAACAACTAAGCTAAATATCACTAACTCATTCACATTCGAGCCCTAAAATCAAATACCCACATTAGGGTTGGGTCACAACCCTAGCTATGGGTTTAGCTACTCATGAAAATAATAGAAATCAAAGATGAAAAGAAGATAAAATTCATAATACTAGATTAAAAGATGAAAATCTAATGTTGAAAGATAATTCTAGAACAAAATTGCCCAAAACGGAATGTACAGTCGTATCACGTGCTCAGATAATACATAACATAACCTAAAAATGACAAAAAAAATCTATTTATACTAAGCTAAAATTTCCAGATAATAATACCCCTGCGGAGGTTGTGCGGCCCTGTAATTCTGAGCGCGGGTGCATTATTGCTTTCACAGTTGCATAATTCTGATTGCGGTTCGCATTCTTCAAATCTGGATTTGGGTTGAGCTGAGTTTCGCGGACCGCATAATTCCAACCGCGGCCACGCAATTCTGATGCGGACCGCACTTCTTTCTTTTGCTCAAGTTATGAGCTCTCTAAACTTCATGCATCGTGGTCCGCATAATTTCCATCATTTCTGGTGCGGTCTATGCTTATCATTATGCAACTCTCTAAACATCCCTTTCGCTGGCGCCCCTTTTTCTCGCAAAATTGGGTTTTTGACATTTGGTATGGGACAACTCATTCCTTTTGGGAACTAGGTTTGCGTTTGAAGAATTGCCACCTAATGATTTAAGGTGCATTAGGACACCTATGAGGTTCAATTCTAAGTTATTTCAACAACCAGAGATAGGGTAAGGGCTTGAAATTATCCTAAGGGGAAGTTGTTAGGCACCCCTCAAGATCCACTAGTGTGATTCCCGGCCAGACAGTTGATTGTGAATTTGTGCAATTTAGCAAATAGACAAGTATGAGCTCAAATATTATGGGATTTACATTTAAACACATAAGAGAAAGAACAATTAAAAGAAGAGTTTTTGAAAAGAAGTTTGCAAATAAAGGGAAAGGGGGTCCTAGGTTTATATTTAATATGGATCACATCAATGTGATACCCGGTATGATACTCCTCAAAATAGGGGATACATGTGGTATAAGCGTACCGGTCATTATATCCATATCTACCTTTCCCGCCCCGTTAAGGTATTAAAGCGCGGATTGGTCTCGATCACTATTGCATGTTATTACCTGTCCCGTTCCTATTAGTCCCGGAGGACTTTAGGACTACTATTCCTAAAGAGGAGGGATATTAGGCTGATTTTGGTTTCAAAAGGTAAAAATCTAAGGAGACATACAAAACATATAATACTGCATGTTGGGGGAAGCATGTAAACAGATAAAGGCTCATGCATACCTCCTCAAACAAAACACATAAATAGCATGACTTGCACATACTTTTAAGGTTTGATTTAAATACTAAAGACGAGGGGAGTTAATTATTGAAGCAGATTAGTTTATTACATAACTCAGATAAAAAGTCCGAATCAGGCCTACCTGCTGGTTGTAGCAATTAACAAAAGCGGATTCAATTTTTATTGTTATCATCACCTACGACTTGCCTAAGTGTTTCGGTGAAATGATATCTATTACTGATTCAGAAAGTGGAAAAATAGTAACAGTTTTAAAACGAACGATTGAGATCCTATAGACATGCTTTCTAAACCTCGTAAGATAAAGAAGGAAGATTGTTTAAAACTGGTTCAGAAAAGACTGAATTTTAAATTGATTGCAGATCCTATAGGCAGGATGTCTAATATTGCTCATTTTATTTCTTTAGACATTATTTCTAAAAGGGGTACTGATTCTTAACCTTATGAATACGATATCTGATTTTAACCATTTAGATCCTAGGAACATGATATCTAAATGTGACCATAATATGCAGAATTTAAGCAAGTCCTATAGGCGTACTCTCAAGATGCAGAACATGCAGAAATTTAATGAAATCAGTTCTTATAGACATGGTATCTAACATGCAGAATTACAAATGAATAATTTAAACAAACGGATCCTATAGGCATGATTTCTAAAATGCATAACTCAAAACATGTAAAATTTAAACAGCAGATCCTATATGGATGATTTCTACCCTTAAGCATGCATAATTACTCAACCCTTTTCACTAGCCAACCACAATATTTATTACAAATTATTACAGACTGGATATTGAATTACATCAGAAAAGTACAAAAGAAAAGTTACAACCAGAGGAAGCCCGATTCTTCACTTCCTCTCTGAGTTATGGAATAAACCACCTCAAATGCCATTCATTCAAAGCCTTTCTCAGACCTGGGTTTGTCAGAGTTCCCTAAGGGTCTCAAAGGACCCCGGGCAATGCTTACACCCAAGTTCATAGAACCAGATTGGGATGAGTGCAGTGTGGAAGTGCCAGCCCTTATGTGTCCAAGTTCAGAGGAATCTCATGGGTCCCAAGGCAAGGCTCACACAAGAGGGGCAGAACCTAAGTCTATGAAGATAGTGAAAGTGCAGCAACAGAGTCTTAAAACTTAGGGGATAAAGGAGAGGGGTAAAGGGTGATAGGGAGACAGTAATTAGTAACACACAGAGTTAATAACTTCATACAAAGGGGGTCAGGGGTTGGAAATCCATTGCAGTAAGCCCATGTACTTAAGCATGGATCAGCTTTGTACATGTACATCAATAGAAGGTGCTGACATTCCTATAAACCAATCAGAACATACAACATCTAGAGGATACATGGAGGTTATGATCCCAGAGGGATCAGGTTTGGGTCATGCACAACAATGTCCAATGTTGTCATACCCCAAACCAACCACAGATACTAAACACCTTGGGGATGGGGATTTCGGATTCACAAGTCATAATAAGTAATGGACAGAATCATTAACTCATAACAGGAAGGGGCAGATTACAATATGTTTAATAATGGAACTTGGTTAAATACAAACAGGAGACAAACAAGAATGGAAGAGATAGTAAAGAAACATGTTGTTCGTGGTGAAAAAGCTTAATTAGAACATACCAGTAAGATGCAAATGCAGAGAAAAATAAGCAAATTTTTCACAGCCTAGCCTTGGCTTTCAGCCGACAAGGTAAGGCAGCAATACAAGTAGCAACAAAGAAAAGAGAGAGATTTTAGTGGAGTGTGTGTTTGAACTCAAGTGTTTTCTGCCTTGTGTTCGTGTGTTTTTAAAGAAGAGAAGGGGGGTATTTATATTTTTGAAAGCATGTAAGAAATAAGGCTATAAATGCACATATGGAAGTAATTAGCAATCAGAATCAATAAACCAAGTGATTCCCCTTTAATTAAGGAATCACTTTTTTAACGGGGCTAACAAGTTTAAAAGAAGGAAAGAAAATCAGTTTGTAGGCCGACTGGTTATTACCATAAAAGGAAGTAGTAAAACATTGAGTACACAATAGAGTCCAAGTACAGAGATACACTTGTTTTGGGGAAAAGATTCAGCAAGGCAATAAGTAAGGAAAGGGATCAATTACTTTAATAGGCGAGTAAAATTGGAGTTAACAAAAAGAGAAGTTTTGAAATCAGTCCCATAATTGAAATCGGTTTTGGCCAAACTTCTCAGTCAATTTCTGCGAGTATGAGGGCTCCTCATGTCAAAACCCGGTGAACCATGTATGGATCTGCCAATTGGGAGAGAACTTCACTTTGGCTTCATCTTGATGCAGGAAAATTTTCTTTAACACCAGTTGCCCCAGTGCGAACCGTCTCGGCTTGACTCTTTTGTTAAAGGCTCTGGATATTCTATTCGGATAAATTTGACCATGGCAAACTGCATTCATTCTTTTTCTGTCTATAAGGGCTAGTTTCACATAACGACTTTTCACCCACTCTGTGTCGTCGAGCTCAGCTTCCTGCATGATCCTTAGGGAGGGAATTTCTACCTCAACAGGAATGACTACCTCTGTACCGTAAACCAACATATAGGGGGTTGCCTCGGTTGATGTGCAGACGGTGATGTGATACCCTAATAAAGCAAATGATAACTTCTCGTGCCACTACTTATGCTTTTCTATCATTTTACTCAATATCTTCTTGATATTCTTGTTGGCGGCTTCTACAACTCCATTCATCTGTAGCCTATAGGCTGTGGAATTCTTGTGTTTGATCTTGAAGGTGTCACACATAGATTTCATCAAGTCGCTATTGAGGTTGGAGCCATTATCAGTAATGATTGACTCTGGAATTCCGAATCGACAAACAATGTGGTTGCGGACAAAGTCTGCCATGACTTTCTTGGTTACTGCTCTGTAAGATGCTGCTTCGATCCATTTGGTGAAATAGTCGATTGCTACCAGGATAAATCTGTGTCCATTGGAAGTGATGGGCTCGATTGGTCCAATAACATCCATCCCCTAAGCGGTGAAAGGCCATGGTGAGC
The DNA here is from genome assembly GCF_000715075.1 of Nicotiana tabacum. Lineage (NCBI taxonomy): Eukaryota > Viridiplantae > Streptophyta > Magnoliopsida > Solanales > Solanaceae > Nicotiana > Nicotiana tabacum. Next base: position 17,410,456 of record NC_134085.1, read on the forward strand.
TTGTTACATTAAGCTCATTTAGAGGTACCTTTATCATGTCCGTATGTATCTGACAGCGGTGGTATTTCCGAACATACTGGATGAAGTTTGTTTCCATGGTCATCCAAAAGTAACCAGCTCGGAGTATCTTCTTTTCTAAGACGAAACTGTTCATATGTGGATCGCAGGTCCCAGCGTGAATTTCCTCTAGTAGCCTGGATGCTTCCTTTGTGTCGACACACCTTAGTAATCCCAAATCAGGAGTCCTCCTATACAGGATTCCTCCGCTGTGAAAGAAATTATTGGACAACCTCCGAAGTGTTCGTTTCTGAGTAGGACTTGCAAGTTCTGGGTATTCTCCTTTTGCCAAATATTCCTTGATATCATGAAACCAAGGCTTTCCATCTTCTTTCTCTTAAACATGGGCACAATAAGCTGGTTGATCATAGATCTTTACTAGAATGGGAACAATGAAGTTTTTGTCTGGGTGTTGTATCATAGATGATAGGGTGGCCAATGCATCGGCGAACTCATTCTAGTTTCTGGGAATATGTTGGAACTCCGTCTTCGTGAACCTTTTCCTCAACTCATGTACAAGATGCAGCTACGGGAGTATCTTGGAGTTCTTGGTTGCCCGTTCTTCACGCACCTGATGTATGAGTAGGTTCGAATCTCCAATCACTAGCAACTCTTGAATGTTCATGTCAATGACCATCTTGAGCCCTAAGATGCAGGCTTTGTACTCGGTCATATTGTTGGTGTAGGGGAACCTGAGTTTGGCAGATACCAGATAATGCTGATCGGTTTCTGATACTAGGACGTCTCCTATGCCAACTCCTTTGAAGTTTTCCGCTCCATTGAAAAACATTCTCCAACCATCATAGGATTCTGCAATGTCTTCTCCTATGAATTACACCTCTTCGTCAGGAAAGTATGTTAATATTCTCCATCCACGGGATTCTCCGCAAGGTGGTCTGCCAGTGCTTGTCCCTTGACTGCTTTCTGAGTTGCGTACACAATGTCGAACTCGCTCAACAGGATCTGCCACTTGGCTAGATTGCCAGTGGGAATGGGCTTCTGGAAATAATGCCTCAGTTTCTGAGCTACCCAAGTCAAAGCACAACAGGTGCGCTCTAACAGAGAATACCAGGCCTCGTACAGGGTAAACTTCTTACTAATGTAACAGATAGCCTGCTCCTTCCTTCCCGTTTCATCATGCTGCCTCAGAACGCAACCGAAAGCTCCATCCATTACTACAAGGTAGAGTAATAAGGGTCTACCTAGCTCAGGCGGGACCAAGACTGGTGGTCTTGACAAGTACTCCTTGATTATGTCGAAGGCTTTTTGGCAGTCATCGGTCCATTTGGTGGCAACATCCTTCTTCAACATCGTAAAGATTGGCTCACAAATAACTGTGGACTGTGCTATGAACCGACTGATGTAGTTAAGTCTTACCAAGAAACTCATCACATCCTTCTTGTTCTTTGGCGGTGGTAGTTCTTGGATGGCTTTGACTTTTGATGGATCCAGTTCTATTCCTCAGCGACTCATAATAAACCCAAGCAATTTTCCAGCAGGAACCCCAAATGCACACTTCGTGGGATTCAGTTTCAGGTTGTACCTTCGCAATCTATTGAAGAACTTCCTCAAATCTTCCATATGATCAATGAACTTCTTGGACATGATGATGACATCATCTATATACACCTCAATCTCCTTGTGTATCATATCATGGAAAACAGTAGTCATGGCCCTCATGTAGGTCGCCCCTGCATTCTTTAACCCAAACATCATTATCTTGTAACAGTACATTCCACACGGCGTAATGAAAGTTATTTTCTCAGCATCTTCTTCATCCATCCAGATCTGATGATAACCAGCGAAACAATCTACAAATGACTGCAGCTCATGCTTGGCGCAATTGTCAATCAGGATGTGTATATTTGATAAAGGGAAGTCATCTTTCGGACTGGACCAGTTGAGATCCCGATAGTCGACACAGACTCTGACCTTCCCATCCTTCTTTGGCACTGGCACGATGTTGGCTAACCATGTTGGGTATTCTACTACCCTGAGAACCTTAGCTTTAACTTGCTTAGTGACTTCTTCCTTGATTTTCAAAATCATGTCATGCTTAAACTTTCTGAGCTTTTGCTTTACCGGCGGATATGTCGGATCAGTTGGCAGTTTGTGAGCCACAATAGACATACTTAGACCAGTCATATCATCATACGACCAGGCGAATATATCCTCATACTCCATTAGAAATTTTGTGTATTCCTTCTTTTCTGATGGCGATCAGTGAACGCTGATTCATGTTTCCTTGATGTTTTATGCATCTCCTAGGTTAACAATTTCTGTCTCGTCCAGGTTGGACTTAGGTATGTTCTCAACTTCTTTGACGATCTCATCTGGTATGTCATCTTCCTCTGAATCAATGTCCATTTGTTGCGTTGTCTCATGCATGTCACGGTCATTGGTTCATCAAGATAAGTAATAGTAATGCTGTATAAGTAAAGTAATGAGAGAAATATAATAATGAGTGTAGATTCATAAGAAAAGCCAAAATGCTTTGATAAATTGCATAATAGTTTTGAACATTGGAGATCTTATTGCGGGAATCAAAATGTGAAAGGAAAATCATTTAGTAAATAAAATAGTGCATGATACTTGTTTTAGCCTTGCTACCCCAAGGCTCGTCGGTCTCTGGTTATCCTGATGATCCAGTTATTGAGGTGTGCCTCTCTACTTACAGCCTGTATGGAAGGGCCTTCCTCCCCCTCCTCCTCGAGAACAACACAACAATCCATGTCATTGTCTTCTAGGAACAAGTTCTTCACCGTGGCCAGTGCTTCTTCATCTGACCCATAAATAATGTTGGCCGATTGGAAGGTTTGCTCTAGATGTGGTATTGGCTGCTCCAGTGGATAGTAAGGACCGTTCCATGGTGGTGACCAGTTGTTGAATTCTTCCCAGGTGTACTCATATCCCAGACCGATAGTGGTGCCATGTTTCTTGAGCTTTATGGGCTTAACGATTCCTTGGAGGTTCTTTCCGAGTCCCTTGCCAGGTACTTACCCACTCCAATTTAGTATACTCTTGATCTTGTTATCCCACCACTTGTCTTTGTCAACATCATTTACTTGTTCAATGTGATGGCAAGTCTCTCCGCCTAGCTTCTTTCTCCTTTCGATTGCCGGAATGGTCTGGCGATTGTTTATAGGGTTGCTCCCGTCACCGTGAATGATAACCTTTTGATGATTCCATTTGAATTTTACTGCCTGATGCAGTGTCGATGCTACTGCCCTAGCGGCATGGACCCATGGCCGACCCAACAGCAGATTATAAGATATTGGCACGTCTATCACCTGGAAATCAATGTCGAACCATGTTGGCCCCATTTGAAAGGATAGACTAATCTCCCCAATGGTGGACCTTTGATAACCATCGAAAGTTTTCACATTGATGGCTCCATCTTTTATCTTTTGCAGTCCCTTACCCAACTGCTTGAGTGTTACCAATGGACAAATGTTGAGACTGGAACCCCTGTCGATCAGGATCCTGGTAATGAAGTAGTCCTCGTATTGCACAGTGATGTGCAGTGCTTTGTTGTGTCCCAACCCTTCAGGTGGTAGCTCGTCCTCATGAAAAGTGATCTTATGGCTCTCCAACACTTGTCCTACCATGTTAGCCATTTCACTGCCACTGATGTTGCTTGGTACGTATGCCTTACTTAGTACCTTTAGCAGAGCATTTTTGTGTGCCTCAGAGTTTTGTAGTAAAGCAAGAATAGAGATTTGCGCCGACGTTTTGTTCAACTGGTCGACGACCAAGTATTCCTTGTCTAGTATCTTTCTCCAAAGATTGTCTGGACCTGTCTCAATAATGGGTGGCCGGTTGGAGCCCTGCTTGCTTGACTCGGCTAGGTGTTCTGGGGTATAAACCCTACCAGTTCTCGTCATACCCTGTGCAGCGACAGTCTCTTCGAACCTGACCTTGCCTTTCCTCCTTGCCTCGGCTGTATAGTACCAGGGTATAGCCTTTGTATGGAATGGTGTCATGGTCGACATCGCCACTGGGATCAGCATGGCTATCCTAACTACGAACGGAGCATGTGCCTTGGGCAGCAAGACTGCAACTTCAAACGGTGTGGGTGCATTTGCCGGAGACAGAATTCAACCTCAATTAGCGCTGGTGTCTTTGTGGATGACGTTGCTTCAAATTCAAGCGGCACAAACATATTTACCTCAGTATCCCCAGATGGCTGAATCTGGACTATGATCGGATTAACAGTAACTATTGGCTTCTTTGGGTCATCTCCTTTCGCGATCAACCCAATTGATCCCTTGGGATCCCAATCATCCTCTATTTCAATCATGTGAAGGCCTCAACCTTATGGTCTGGCAGGGGGTTATTGCGAACATTTAGAGCGGGTTATTTTTCCATAATAATATTGTTATCGATGAAAGACTGGATCTTATCTTTCAAAGAACGACATTCATCGATGGTGTGCCCCTTCATGCCAGAGTAGTAGGCACATGATTTGTTTGGGTTAACCCACTGGAAAGGGTTCTCAGGGGTTGCAGCAGGGATGGGGGTAACTTAACCAGCAGCTTTGAGTCTCTCGTACAACTGGTCAATAGGTTCAGCAATGGTTGTATATTATTTTGGGGGTCTGCGATCAAAATTTGGTCGAGGATTAGGGAAATTTTGTCATGCAGGAGGTGATTGATAGTGGGATGGTTGAGTATTGTAGGTTTGGTAGACATGTACGGGTTGGGAATATCTGGGCGAAGTGGGCTGGTATGTGGGAGGCGGAGATGATTGATAAGTGGGTGGTGGAGCTTGGGATGCGGGTGATGGTGTTTGGTAGTTCAGAGTTGGTTGATATGTGAGTGGAGGTATTGGGTAAGTTTGGTATTTGATAGGAGATTTGGTTCTCTGTGCAACCATTACAGCCCCCACGTCCCTTTTCTTAGACACACCACCGGACTGTAAGGCCTTATTTGTAGCTTGCAAGGCCTCGAAGTTTGTAACCATACCGCTTTTGATGCCCTCTTCAATCCTTTCACCCAGCTTGATAATATCAGAAAATTTGTGGCTCTCAATCATCATTAATCTTTCATAATACTGCGAGTCCTGAGCTTGGACAAAGAATTTGTTCATCTGTTCCTCTTTTAAGGCAGGTCTGACCTTAGCAGCTTCAGACCTCCAGCGAGTAGCATACTCGCGAAATGTTTCTGTGGGCTTCTTCTTTAGATTCTGAATATAGAACATGTCCGGAGCATTCTCTGTGTTAAACCTGAACCTGTCCATAAAGTCGAACGCCATGCCTACGTAGTTTGATCACTTCTTTGGATCTTGGCTAATGTACCAAGAAAAAGAATCTCCCTTCAAACTCCTCATGAAAAGCTTCATGCGGATTCGTTCGTCTTTCCCTACTCCAACCAGCTTGTCACAGTATGTTATCAAATGGACCCTTGGTTCCCCTATACCATCAATTCTTTTGCTTCCTTCGACTCCTTGAATCCGGCTAGTCAATTTCTTAAGTTTTGTGGCCAGGTTCCTGATGAGAAAGTCCTTATCATCAGACTCGGGTGTGTTTGAGATGGGTTGGGTGGAGTGTGGCACGGTATCCACATAGATAGGGGCGCTATGGTAGGTGTGAAAGTGGTTATTTGTGGAGATTTTGAGTTCTGTGATGAGTAACGGGGTGTTGTTTAAGGTATGCCAGGTGTTGCAGTGATGGTGAGGAGCAGGATGGTTCTGTTGATTTGGGATATTCTGTGGAGGTATAGGGTTCTGAGCATTTGGGAAATTGATATCTGGAGTGGTGAGGGAAAATGACAGACTTGCCAGATTCCGAACCTGATCAAGTTCTTCTTGGAATTTCAACAGTTTTTGTTCAAGTTGGGATGCATTTTCCATAGGATCCTGAGTACCTTGACCATGAGTGACCTCTACCCGTTCAGTTGAGTTCTCCTTTCTGACGCTGTTCAAATCTTCCATCTTCTCTTTGTTCTTGTTTTTGACAGGACTAAGAGGAGGAGTGGGCGGAGGGCCCTTGGATCTCATGGAATAGAATGATGTTGCCAGAGTGCACAAGCTAACCTTTGGGGAGGGTAATAATAAACAAAAAGTAAAAACAAAAAGGTAACCAAGTTAGTGAAGGTTATAAAAAGCGTTGCAATATTTAAACACATAGTGCAGATTGTAAAACGTGTCCTAATTTGGAACTTTTTTGTGCCCGAGGTAGGCCTAGTGACAAATTGATTTGGAGAACTTAGGATGCTAAATGCCTCATTTTATTGATAAAGATAAACGAATCCCAAATTGACACTAAGTAAAGAGGAAATGAAAATCACTAATAGCCATTGGCCTTATTATATTTTATAAAGCAAAAAGAAAAACTCATGTCTACTTGGTCCCAGAAGGAACTTCCCTAGATTCGGCATCCTTGGCTCCGTCGAACAGCTTTCCCAACTCGCGAAGTCCCAGCAATAGGTAGGCCCTGGCTAGATGTCTGCCTTCGATTCCTTCGGCATTTTGGCAGTCTTCGATCCTCTTGAGAAACTTTCTTCCCAATTACATTATGCCCCGCTACAAGTATCCCAGTCGCTTGTTGGCACTGACAGCCATGTCCTTCCATTCCCCAATAAGTTTCTGGTTAGACTCTTGTATTTCGCGGTGTTCACTCTCTCACTCACGAATTCTTTTGCGCAGTTGGTTGTATTTGACCTGTGCCTCGTCCCTTTCATCTATGATCCTGTGACCTCGAGCAAACCTTGGCTGGCCCAGACCATCATGATTGTCTTCTAACCAACCTGAGTAGAAAGGAGCACAACCGGCATGATACCTGTCTGGCTCAATGGTATCCCTCCCTATTATGATCTTGCAGTGCCACATATGCTGAGCTTGGCACTTGTAAGGACTACCATCATTCTGGAAATCAGTCCAGAAATGACTCATTTTGTCAACCCTGGGTATATCCTACTTCATACCAGCTTGTCTCATAACTCGGATAAGGACGTAAGGGTACGTTCCTCTCAGCCCAATCAATATCAGGAAAGGTGCATTTCGGGATCGGGCGATGAACTCCTTGGTCGGAAACCATTTGAACATCCATTGTACCTGGTCCTCAGTTAGATTATCAAATAGCTCTACCCATCCTTTGGTATCTTCTGGCTGAGCGAACATATTGGGCATGTAATTCATTTGCATCGGATGATGGAAAGCGATATGATCATACAAGTCCTTTCGCTGAATCTCTTGTCTGTATTCACCCCTTTGGAGATGTTCCACGAGCCAGAGTTGATGTATTAAATTGCAGCCTTCGAAGTGTTTTGCTCCTCGTTGACACTTCTCCAAGGCTCGATATATGTCGGCAACGATCATGGGCACAATGTTGAATGGCTGCCCACCGACCCCTTCCATTAAAGTCTTAGTTACCATAGCCAGCCTGGTGTGGATTCTTGCTTTCTTCATCAGAAACACGATCAGCCCCAGGAAACAAAACATGAATACAAAGACCCTTCGATGAATGTGCCCTAATGATGTGATGGAAAACTTGTCAAGATAGGTACAGTAGGATTTGCTGTGACCGTACCTCTCATACAAATAGTCAAAGGGGATGTAGGATTCTTTCAAACATGTCAGCTCTGGATTCTTTATCAAACCCATCATTTTGAGGAAGCCCCTGCCCTTGCGGTTCTCAGGCATTAACAAACCTGGAGTTTCCCACACTATACCGGTAATCCTCCTATCTCTTCTAGCAAGGGTGTCATTTCAATGTCCCCGAAGCGGAATACGGCCCTCTCACAATCCCAGAACAAAGTAGCAACTTCTATGATCTTGTTGTTGGGTTGGATCTCCAGGAGAGAAGGTAGATTCCCCAAATATTTCCGGACAAGAGTTTGATCACTAGAGTGAAGATCCTCCCACCAGCTTAGCAGTCTTGGGTGGATGTTGGTGACCATGCTGAATCTAGGGATTTAGTGCCTCATTTCTGCAAGACAAATAAGGTTAGGCCCTTACCCCCACCAGAGTCGACTATTTAATACCAACAATTAGCATGAAGCATTTAGTTCTCCAAATAAATGCACAGAATGTGGTGACGTCCGTTTGGGTTCAGGGAAACCCAGTGGACTTTGTTCAAGGCTATCTTAAAGGGTCATTATGTGGACAACATAACTAACCCCGCTAGGTTTGACCATGATGCATGCACAGTTTAACAAAATAAGGTTTCTATGGGGTTTTAGACTGGTAGCCTTGAGCGGAAAACTCAAGGGGAAAAGGCATGGAACCGTTGATTGCACCAATGATCAACTGGTTTTACCGCAAATATGCCTTTTCTGGATTTAGGGGGTAATAATATAGGAAGAGAGCAACCACTCATTATAAGAGTTGCTATGGCATTTTGTTTGGCACGAGTGGAGTATAATGTTAAGCATGGTTATGCAATAATTAAAAGAATGTTGACATGTATTTGCACATTAAGAAAGCAGTAAAAACAACAGTCAGTAATTTAAAGCAATGGTAAAGGAAAGAAACAAAGAAGACAAGTCAGTTTTGCAGCTGAAAAGGAAATTGAATGCTTAAAGGAATTAAACAAGTAATTGTACATAAAGAGGTATTAATTCACAATAACAGTCTGAAATGGTAAAAGCCTAAATATCCCCAGCAGAGTCGCCATGCTGTCGTGCCCTTTTTTCTCGCGAATCGGGTTTCTGACATTTGGTATGGGACAACTCGTTCCTTTTGGTAACTAGGTTTGCATTTGAAGAGTCTCCATCTAATGATTTAAGGTGCATTAGGATACCTATGGGGTTCAATTCTAAGTTATTTGAACAACCAGAGATAGGGTAAAGGCTTGAAATTATCCTAAGGGGAAGGTGTTAGGCACCCCTCAGGATCCACTAGTGTGGTTCCTGGCCAGACAGTTGATTGTAAATTTGTGCAATTTAGCAAATAGACAATTATGGGCTCAAATATTAGGGGATTTAAATTTAAAAACATAAGAGAAAGAACAATTAAAAGAAGAGTTTTTGAAAAGAAGTTTGCAAATAAAGGGAAAGGGGGTCCTAGGTTTATATTTAATATGGATCACATCAATGCGATACCCAGTATGACACTCCTCGAAAGAGGGATACACGTGGTATTAGTGCACCGGTCATCATATCCATATCTACCATTCCCGCCCCGTTAATATATTAAAGCGCGGATTGGTCTCGATCACTATTGCATACTATTACCCGTCCCATTCCTATCAGTCCCGGAGGAGTTTAGGACTACTATTCCTAAAGGGGAGGGATATTACGATGCTTTTTGTTTCAAAAGGTAAAAATCTAAGGAGACACACAAAACATATAATACTGCATGTTGGGGGAAGCATGTAAACAGATAAAGGCTCATGCATACCTCCTCAAACAAAACACATAAATAGCATGACTTGCACATACTTTTATGGTCTGATTAAAATACTAAAGATGAGGGGAGTTAATTATTGAAGCAGATTAGTTTATTACACAACTCAGATAAGAAGTCCGAATCAGGCCTGCCTGCTGGTTGTAGTAATTAACAAAAGCGGATTCAATTTTTATTGTTATCATCACCTATAACTTGCCTAAGCGTTTGGGTGAAATGATATCTATTACTGATTCAAAAAGTGAAAAAATAGTAACAGTTTTAAAACAAATGATTGAGATCCTATAGACATGCTTTCTAAACCTCGTAAGATAAAGAAGGAAGGTTGTTTAAAAATGGTTCAGAATAGACTGAATTTTAAATTGATTGCAGATCCTATAGGCAGGATGTCTAATATTGCTCATTTTATTTCTTTAGACATTATTTATAAAAGGGGTACTGATTATTAACCTTATGAATACGATATCTGATTTTAACCATTTAGATCCTAGGAACATGATATCTAAATGTGACCATAATATGCAGAATTTAAGCAAGTCCTATAGGCGTACTCTCAAGATGCAGAACATGCATAAATTTAATGAAAGCAGTTCTTATAGACATGGTATCTAACGTGCAGAATTACAAATGAATAATTTAAACAAACGGATCCTATAGGCATGATTTCTAAAATGCATAACTCAAAACATGTAGAATTTAAACAGCAGATCCTATAGGCATGATTTTTACCCTTAAGCATGCATAATTACCTAATCCTTTTCACTAGCCAACCCTAATGTTTATTACAAATTATTACAGACTGGATAATGAATTACATCAGAAAAGTACAAAAGAAAAGTTACAACCAGTGGAAGCTTGATTCTTGACTTCCTCTCTGAGTTATGGAATAAACCATCTCAAATGCCATTCATTCAAAGCCTTTATCAGACCTGGGTGTGTCAGAGTTCCCTAACGGTCTCAAAGCACCCCGAGCAGTGCTTACACCTAGGTTCATAGAACCAGATTAGGATGAGTGCAGTGTGGAAGTGCCAGCCCTTATGTGTCCAAGTTTAGAGCGAGCTCATGGGTCCCAAGCAAGGCTTACACAAGAGGGGCAGAACCTAAGTCCAAGAAGATAGTGAAAGTGCAGGAACGGAGTCTTAAAACTGAGGGGATAAAGGATAGGGGTAAAGGGTGATAGGGAGACAGTAATTTTACAAGAAGCCCATGTACTTAGGCATGGATCAGTTTTGGGCATGCACAGCAATAGAAGGTACTGACATGCCTAAAAACCAATCAGAATACACAACATCTAGAGGAGACATGGAGGTTATGATCCCAGGGGGATCAGGTTTGGATCATCCACAGCAATGTCCAATGATGTCATGCCCCAAACCAACCACAGATACTAAACACCTTGGGGATGGGGATTTAGGATTCACAAGTCATAATAAGTAATGGACAGAAGCATTGACTCATAACAGGAAGGGGCAGATTACAGCATGTTTAATAATGGAACTTGGTTAAATACAAACAGGAGACAAACAAGGATGGAAAAGACAGTAAAGACACATGTTGTTGTTGGTGTAGAAGCTTAATTAGAACATACTAGTAAGATGCAAATGCAGAGAAAAATAAGCAAGTTTGCCACAGCCTAGCCTTGGCTTTCAGCCGGCTAGGTAAGGCAGCAATACAAGTAGCAACAGAGAAAAGAGAGAGATTTTAGTTGAGTGTGTGTTTGAACTCAAGTGTTTTATGCCTTGTGTTTGTGTTTTTAAAGAAGAGAAGGTGGGTATTTATAGTTTTGAAAGCATGTAATAAATAAGGCAATAAATGCACATATGGAAGTAATCAGCAATCAGAATCAATCAACCAAGTGATTCCCCTTTAATTGAGGAATCACTTTTTAACGGGGCTAACATGTTTAAAAGAAGGAAAGAAAATCAGTTTGTAGGCCAACTGGTTATTACCATAAAAGGAAGTAGTAAAACATTGAGTACACAATAGAGTCCAAGTACAGAGATACACTTGTTTTGGGGAAAAGATTCAGCAAGGCAATAAGTAAGGAAAGGGATCAATCACTTTAACATGAGAGTAAAATTAGAGCTAACAAAAAGAGAAGTTTTGAAATCAGTTCTAAAATTGAGAATCAATCAAAGAAGGGGCCTTTGCAATAAATAGAGTGCACAAACTATGGACATGCGAGGCCAAACTATTGGAAAAAGAAATAGCATACAATAGTAGCACAAAGTTAGTAGACATCAAACATTTGAAGCATGATAGTCACGTAGGTCAAGTTTCATTGAATCAGTAGTACAGAGAAAAGAAAAAAAGGATAGAGTATCAAAAGCATGCAAAGGGCTAAGTGCGAAAACCCTTCTGAAAAGCATAATCGAATTTCAAAGATAGTAAGAACCGAGAATTAAAGGAGTCACATAAAGAAAAGAGATGTTGAAACAAAGGAACTTCAAATCAAGTCAGGTATTCCAATGAGCAATTTCAAACCCAAAGACATAGGCTTTTCCTTAATAAAATTCAAGCTTAGAAGATGATAAATAAATAAATCGCACAAGCAGTTTCAGAAACTCGAATAGACCCCAAAAGAAATTAGGCTTTTCCACATCGATCGAGTTTAAAGATGATGAACAAATAAATTAGACAATATTGAGAAAATAGTCTCAGAAACTCGAACGAACCCAAAGAAATTAGGGTTTTTATCAAACATCGAGTCTAGAGATTATAAACAAGTAAATCAAACAAACACTTAACAAATAGTCTCAGAAACCCAAAAAGAAATTAGGGCTTTTATCATGCTAAACTCAGAAAAGATTTTGAAAAGAAGAACTTGAAGGAACACCCTAATCGAAAAAAGTTGAAGAGTCTTTTTTTTTCTGAAAGCAAAATTAAAGAAGCTTCGAGAAAGCATTTAAAAACTCATGGAAAGCATAGATCTAAAGTGAACCTGAAAGAAGTCGAGAAGCTCTTAGAGATTAGGGTTTCAGAAGAACCCCAAGTGACGAGAAAGGCCTTGAAAGCCATCGATCTAAACAGGAGAGTCAAGGGCCTGACTCAAATGGCCATGGCTGGCTGGAGAAAGGTCAGAGACGATCGGAGAATACTCATCGAGCAAAGACTGGACCAAGCCCATTCAGAATCTGGTCAAGAGACCACAGAAATGAACACGTAGAAGCCATGTGAGGCTGATACAGGTCTTAGATGATCCTGGAGAGCCATGGATTAGGATAGATTAAGGTGGCGGAGGCTAGGGTTTGATGTTGTTGTAGAGAGGATTTGAGAAAGGAGGGGGATTCAGAGGCGGTGTATTGTGAGAAATGGATTAGGGTGAAGGGGTCATTTGGGTTAAAAAAGGAAGGGAGTAATGGGAGCCGTTGATCGTGATGGGAGCCGTTGATTAGGTGGGAGTCCGGGTGGGTCATTTAAATGGGTAAAGGGTCGGATTTGAAGGGAATTGGGTCGAGGTAAAATTGGGTTCCAATTGGGGTTTAAATTAGGTTATAATTGAAAGGTAATTGGCTAGTTTTTAAATAGCCAATTTTCGCCATTTATTTTATACAAAATAGCAAATTAAATTTTGAGAATAAATTAAAGTACTAAAATGCTTTATAATATATAATTATCAAATTAAAAATATTGGACTTAATTTTTATAGATATAAACGCAATTAAATCTAAAAGAGGCTAATAGTGCAATTATATGCAATTTAGCTTTAAAAATACTAAATAAATTTGTAAAAATGTACAAAAATTATTTTAGCTATATTTTGGCATAAATATTAGAATCCAATAAATGAATTACCAAAATGATAATTTTGGAATATTATTGGATTTTTATGAATAAAATAGGGGAATAAATTAGTTTAAAAATCTTTAAAAATTAAGAAAATAAATAATAAAACAATTGGACATACTTATATATGTATACATATGCTATTTTGAAAGTATTTTGCATATTAAAAAATATACAAGGAAAAATTGGGTATCAACAGCTGCCCCCCTTTACCCTGGAAGGATGAAAGAGTTGTTGGGTAAAGATATGATGACCAATTTTGACCAAGCGGAACAGTTCGAAGAGGTTTAGGCTACGCCCTGGCTTCTGAGTTGCCTACATATCCCTAATCTTACAAGAATCAGGCCATATGTAGTTTGAGATCCGTCGGCGAAGTATGCCGATGGAGACTTTTCAAGAACGGACGCAATGTGTAGTAGGTTTGCGGGGATGTTTTAGGTTTGGTAGGGCTGCGGAAACTGGAGTAGGATCGCTCTTGCCGAGATGGCCGTTTCTCACCGGTTTACTTGCAAATAAGCAATACAAGCATATATTGTGCGTAAATTTAAACATGATGCAAATTCCCGTCGGACCATGAAGGTTGTCTTTGGACGGTTAGAATGACGTCCTTAGACCATGTTGTCCTAGGCCATGAAGCTTATAATAAAGGATTCGTAGGCCATGAAATGACACTCTCGGGCTATGATATTTGAAATGGATACGATCTTTTTTATTGGGATACGATCTATGATATCTACCCCTTGATATTTGAAATACTTAGTGAGGAAATAAGAGTAGGGATATGATATTTCTTTCTGGACTACATTGGAGATGTTGTAGGACATCAAATTTCCAACATTAATAGGATAGCTTGCCATGATGGAAGCTACCAATACTGCCCGAGAAATTGGGAGGACATTCTCATGCTGGCATGGGTCAAGACAGCTGCACACGAATGTTTGCCACCCTTTTGCTTCAAAGTTAAGGGTGGCTTTGATAATTGGCACTCCTACTGTGAGCCATACAGGTGTTGTCCTAGAAATAACAAGTATCTCAGCTAGCCATGGGCGAACTGCCTCACCCAAGACTAGCTTCTCCAGGTATTGCACAGCTTCAACCTCCTCATATCCTATATATCTGTTCAAATCTTGGCCATCAAACTAGATTTTCAAGTTCCGGACCTTCGTCACTTTTGTACCCTTTTTGATGTGGGCAACATTGGCATAAAACTCCTTGACGAGGTATTCATTGGCATCATGCGGACGGCCGGTGAACCATTTCCATCATTTTCTCTCCTGAAGTGCCTCAGGACATTCAGGTTGTGTTGGCTTAGGTCTTTGGTTAAGAACTATCTCTCAAGAGTGAGCGACCTTTGGGTCCACCATTCCTGGAACTTGGCATATGTCTTTTCTCTGACAAATTTCTCAGCCCACACCTCGAGGTTCCTTGATCTAGCCAGGCCTCCCACAATTGTATCACCCCCTCTCCCGTCATTCGGGACTTCATCATCATCATCATCTAAATTGATTGCAGCTAGAGCAGCATGTGAGGGAAAGGGTTCAGAATCTTCACTACCCTCTTCCGAACCCTAAGAGGAGGAGGACTCATCAACCAAATGCAATCTCCCCGGGAATTGTTTGGGGATTTGTTGGGACTAGACTTTCGACTGTGCTTGCCCGGAGTTTCCTTCAAATGCTTACCCTGAGGGGACATACTCACTAGTCTCATAAGTGTCTAGGGATCTACTAGCGGCTCCTTTCTTGCCGATTATCTTTTGAACTGATAGAGGTATGTTGGATTTGCCTTGACCCCGGCCTCGGAAGGGTTCTGCCCTCCCATTGGAAGTATCACCTTGACCTCGGGAACGTACCATTGTCTGAAACACACAAGTAGTGAAAGTCAGTTAGAATTGGGGTTCAACATGTGTTAAAGCATTACAGATGAAATAAAAGACAGTGCTTCTCAGAACAGGGCAGCACGAAATGCACAAAAGTGAGTTGCTGTGAACTGCCCATCGCGGTTGCATAAAAGTGAACGTGGCCGCGAAGAAACCAGGCTCAGACTACTAGTTCTATGAAGTTGATCAACCACGGATCACACAAAAAATAGTGTGGATGTGAAAGACCCAGTGAGGACCGCACAATTTTGGGTGCGGCCGCAAAAACAAATGACTGAGTTTCTAAAGTTCAAATGCGCGGACCACAAAAAATTGAGTGCGGCCGTGAAAGATCAATCGCGGACCGTACAAAAGTGACCGCGACACCAAATCTAAGCAAATATCAGTTCCTTGGAACTAGGGTATCGCGGACCACAAAATTTTGTACGCGACTGCATACCCTATCGCGGATTGCATAAAAATATGTGCAGCCACGAAGTTCAAATTAGTTCGGCACTGATGAACACTTGTTACTAGGGTTTTCACTAATTGTACAAGATTTATGGTAATTAAGAATGAAAAGCTACTAACCCCAGCCCCAATTATGCATACAAACACTACCCAAATGTTTTTTTAAGCAAAGATTAAGCATCATTTTGATATTATGGCATGAATCTAACCCTAACTAAAAAGGAAAATTAAAACAAAGAGAAAAGAAAAGAAAAAGGTGAAATTAAATCATTAAAATGAACATACCAGTTGTGAAACGTAGTAGGAAATGAACACTTGATGAAAATTGGATAAGATTGAAAGCAAGAACAAGTGCATAGTGCTTTAGGCGTGTTTGAGAGGTCAAGGTTCGTAAAGTGTGAATAGCTCCAAAAAGGTATATTTATACTCTGAACCCAGTGACCCCCACCGACTTACCTCATTGCGGCCGTGAAATTTTATTGTGGTTCGCACTCTTTACCTTTTTATAGCCCAGCATCAGACTCTTGGGTGCAATCCACGAAATATTGGCAGCAACCGCACAAATTGTGCAGTCGGCAAAATTTTTGAACGCGGCCGCGAACTCTTAGTGAATTTTGACAGGACAACTTTAGAGAGTTAGAAATTTCCATCATCCAGCTGCGCGACTGCGCCCAGATTTGTGCGGTCGCGAAGTGCTTGGGCAGTCCGCATAATTTTGGTTGCAGTCCGCGATATTTCACTACTTAGCCAAATTTTTCCTTATCAATTTCCTGCACTGCACAACCAATTCCTACACACACTTCACAACCAGTTAGTCCAAAATAATACCTAATCTAAGAAGAAAATCAAAAGAAAGAAAAACACATAAATTGCCTCCCAAGTAGCGTCTGATTTAACATCGCGGCACGATGAATGTTACCATTATTCACTTGAAATGGATCAATGCCACCACGTGGCCACCATCAACCTTACCAAGGTAGTGCTTCACACGGTGGCCATTGACTCTAAAGATCTAATTATTCTTGTTTTTCAAATCTAGAGCACCAAAAGGAGTCACATGCACCACTTCAAAGGGACATCTCCACTCTGACTTTTGCTTTCCCGGAAACATCCCTAACCGAGAGTTGAATAAGAGAATAAGGTCACCTTCTTTGAATTATTTGTTTCGGATATATTTATCATGTAGGTACTTCATATTTTCCTTATACAAGGACGAACTAGAGTAAGCATAGAACCGGAACTCATCAAGTTCATTCAATTGCTCCACCCGAAGATTGGCAACTACATCCTGCTCAAGGTTTAATTTCTTCAACGCCCACATGGCCTTTTGCTCTAATTCCACCGGTAGATGAAATGTTTTCCCGAATACCAATCGATAACGAGACATACAAATTGGAGTCTTGTTAACTATTCTATAGGCCTATAAAGCACCGTCAAGTTTCCTTGACCAATCAGTCCGGTTTGCATTGACAGTCTTGGATAGAATACTCTTGTTCTCCCTATTGGAGACTTCAACCTGTCCACTTGCCTGGGGGTGATGAGGGTTGACACCTTATGAGTGACACCATACATGGAGAGTAAAGTGTCAAAGGCTTTATTGCAAAAATAAGAACCCCCATCACTAATGATGACTCTTGGGGTGCCGAACCTTGTGAATTTGTTTTTCTTCAAGAAGGCCACCACACTTCGTGCTTCATTGTTGGGCAAAGCCACATCTTCAACCCGGACATAATCCATAGCAACAAGAATATAAGTTTTCCCACATGAACTCACAAATGGACCCATAAAGTTGATTCCCCACACATCAAAATGTCAATCTCAAGGATGGTGGTGAGAGGCATCTCATTTTTCTTGGAAATCCCATCGGCCCTTTAGCAATCATCACAATTCCTAACGAGCTCGCTAGAGTCTTTGTACAATGTAGGCCAATAGAATCCACAACTTAGGACCTTTGTAGCAGTTATCTCCCCACCATGGTGACCACCATAGGGCAAAGAATGGCAAGCTTCAAGAATACCCAATTGCTCTTTCTGGAACACATCTCCGGATAACACCATCACTGCAAATTTTGAAAAGATATGGCTCGTCCCAATAGTAATCCAAGAAGCCTCATTTGAGCTTTTTACCTTTGATTTGAAGAGAACTCATTCGGGACAACTCCTCTCATAAGATAGTTAGCCACATCGACGAACCAAGGCATCCCGATCAAAGACATAGAAAGGAGTTGTTCATTCAAAAATGAATCATTGATCTCAAGGCCATAATGGGGCCTCCCCTCCTCTTCGCAACAGGTCAAGTGGTGCCATTTGATTCTCACTCCCTTTTCGGTGTATGATTTCAAGATCAAATTCTTGTAGAAGAAGTACCCACCTCATCAATCTAGCCTTTGAGTCCTTTTTACTCATCAAATAATGAAGTGTCGCGTGACCGGTGTGAATAATCACTTTGGTACCCATGAGGTACAGGCAGAACATTTTCATAGCAAAGACAATGGCTAAGAGTTCTTTCTTGGTCACCGTATAGTTGACTTAGGCGTCGTTCATGGTCTTACTAGCATAGTAGACCAGATGGAATATCTTCTTGATTCTTTTCCCCAATACCGCTCCTACCGCCACATCGATAGCATCATACATGAGCTCAAATGGTAAGCTCCAATTTGGTGCGGTAATGATGGGAGTGGTAGTCAACCTATACTTGAATAGTTCAAATGCCTTCTTACAATCATCATTGAACACAAATTTAGCATCTTTTTCCAACAACTTGCACAAGGGGTTCACCACCTTTGACAAATCCTTTATGAACCGACAGTAAAACCTCGCATGACCTAGAAAGCTCCTCACTCCTTAGACGGAAGTAGGAGGAGGGTGTTTTGATATCACTTCATTTTTTGCTTTATCCACTTCAATACCATTCTTGGAGATCTTGTGGCCGAGGACAATGCCCTCCTCGACCTTAAAGTGACACTTCTCCCAATTAAGCACCAAGTTGGTCTCTTCACAACGTGCTAGTACCTTATCAAGATTATCCAAACACTCTTCGAAAGAATCCCCCATAACAGAGAAATCATCCATGAAAACCTCGATAAAGTCCTCCACTATATCCGTGAATATTGCCATCATACACCGCTGAAAAGTAGCTGGTGCATTACATAAACCAAACGGCATCCTTGAGAATGCAAATGTGCCATAAGGACAAGTGAAGGTGGTCTTTTCTTGGTCTTCAGGTGCAATAAGAATCTGGTTGTATTCGGAATACCCATCTAAGAAGCAATAATAAGCACGTCCGGCTAGCCTATCTAACATTTGATCAAGAAATGGAAGCGGAAAATGGTCTTTCCGAGTCACGTTGTTGCACTTGCTATAATCCATGCATACTCTCCAACCGATGATAGTTCTTGTGGGGATCAACTCATTGTTCTCATTTGTAATCACAGTCATGCCCCCTTCTTCGGGACACATTGTACTGCTGAAGTCCATGAACTATGAGAGATAGGGTAGACAACCCTAACATCCAACCACTTGATGATCTCTTTCTTGACTACCTCTTGCATGGCCTTATTCAACCTTCTTTGATGTTCCATGGAGGGTTTGGAATCCTCTTCCAATATGATTTTGTACATGCAAAAGGCGGGGCTTATACCCCGAATATCCGCCAATGTCCAACCTATTGCCTTCTTCCTCCTTTGGAGCACCAAAGGGTGGAATCTACCTGCATGTTAGTTAATCACGAGGAAAGAATAGCATGTAAAATGTAACAAGGGCCTAAGAAATCATACCTGAGGTGTGAAAGGAAGGGCTTCAACTCCAATGTGGGAGGCTCCTCGATTGAGGGCTTTGTTGGTGGAGTCTTCCGGTTCTCAAGGTCCAAGGAACGTTTTCGGGGCTCATATTTATATAAACCCATTCCTTGCAAAGCATTGATACATTTTACAAAGCCTTCCTTCTCATCCTCATCATGATTCAATAACACAGCTTCCAATGGGTCTTCAATATTTATCACAGCACTTATGTCATCAACAATTACTTCGGTCACAAGATTCACAAACGAACACACTTCGATGCTATTAGGCTGCCTTATTGACTTGCAAATATGGAACACAACTTTTTCATCGCCCACCTAGAAGGTGAGCTCCCTAGCTTCCACATCAACTAAGGCCTTCCCTGTAGATAGGAAATGTCACCCCAATATGATTGTCACCTCGTAGTCAAGCACACAGTCAAGTATCACAAAATCTGCGGGAAGTATGAACTTGTCGACTCGAACTAGCACATCATCAATTATACCCAATAGCCTCTTTATTGTCCGGTCCACCATTTGAAACCTCATGGATGTGGGTCTTGGTTTCCCAATCCCCAATGTCTTGAACATAGAATAAGGCATCAAGTTAATACTTCCCCTAAGTCACACAAAGCTTTGGCAAAATCGGCACTACCAATAGTGCATGGGATTGTAAAGGCACTAGGGTCTTCTAGCTTTGAAGACATGGAGTGTACAATGGCACTCACTTGATGTGTCATTTTGATTGTTTCACAGTTCATTGATCTCTTCTTTGTTACCAAGTCCTTCATGAACTTGGCATATCCAGGCATTTGTTCTAAGGCTTCAACCAGTGGCACATTTATGGACAAAATTTTCATCATATCAATGAATTTCTTGAACTAATTCTCATTGTTTTACTTTTCAAGCCTTTGAGGATATGGAGGAGGAGGCCTTGGAAAAGGAGCCTTGGTTTTGGGCACTACCGGTTCCGGTATGTCTATCACATGTCCCCTAGACGGGTTTACATCATCTTGTGTCTCCTCCACATTTTCATTAATGTCTATCCTCACTTTCTTATTCACTTGAACCTCATTAGTTGGATCATCATCATATTGCATCACCACATCATAATTCACAATCTTTCTTAAGTTTGAGGTACTAGCATCTCTACCTCTCCCACTTCTTGTAGTCACCTCCATAGCATGCCACGCATTGTTCCTACCTTTTGATTTTACTACCATATCACTTGGTAGTTCCCCCTTAGGGTGAGTATTCAAAGCTTCAGAAATTTGGCCAAGTTGGACTTCCAAGTTGCAGATAGAAGTGTTGTGGGAGGCTAATTCGGCATCAGAGTCGGCATTTTTCTTCATCATTTGCTCGAACATGGTTTCAATCCGTCCTATCTCATTGTTGGAAGAACTAGGACCTTGTGATGGATATAAAGGTGGGTTGTTCGGTTGTTGATACACTGGGGGCCTTTGAAAGCCCAACCACTGATTCCCTTGATTATTGTTGTTCCAACCCCCTTGATTGTTATTGCCTCCCCAATTACTATTATTGTTTCCACCCAAGTTGCCTTGATTTCCTTGATTACCCTAATTTTGATTGTTGTTGTTCCCTAAATTGCCTTGGTTGTTCTTGCCACTATTCCAATTTCCTTGTTGACCTTGATTGCCCCAATTTCCTTGGTTTCCCTGTGATCTCCACTGTTGTTGATTTGGAGCATTGCCTTGTTGACCTTCATAATTGTTGACATATTGAACCTCTTCATTTTGATCATCATATGAATCATCTTGATTGTACCCACTACCACTTTGCTCAAATTGCTCCGGATTGTTTTGAACTTGTTGACCTCGTTGCCTTCTCTTGTTGATCATCATATTCACTCCTTCCATGGCATTCACTTGTTTTGGCCCTTGAACTTCTTGAAGTTGAGCTTCGGCCAATTGGTTCATGGTAGTTGTCAACTCGGCTATAGCTTGGCCATGGTCATGTAGCTCCTTGTGTAGGTGAATAACATTAGGGTCACCTTGTGGCACATTGGCTCTACTTTACCATGCTGAAGAGGTATCCTCCATCTCATCAAGTATTTCACATGCTTCAGCATATAGCGTGTTCATGAAGTTCCCCCCGGCGAGTTGGTTAACCACACATTGGTTTGTTTTGTTGATTCCCCAGTAGAATGTTTGTTGGATCATGGCTTCGGTCATATCATTATTCGGACATTCTTTAACCATCGTCCGATACTTTTCCCAAATCTCATGTAGTAGTTCATTTGGCTCTTGTTTAAAATCAAGGATCTCATCTCTTAGTGTTGCCATATGTCCCCGGGAAAAGAACTTTGCGATGAACTTCTCGGCCAACTCATACCAAGTGGTGATGGAATGGTTGGGCGACCTCTCTAGCCAATCCAAAGCCTTCCCCCTTAGAGAAAATGGGAAAAACCTTAACCTCAATGCGTCCTCGGAGACATTATTTTGCTTGCTCCCACAGCACGTGTCAACAAAACCTTGAGATGCTTGTAGGAGTTTTGATGTTGAGCTCCGATGAAGAAACCGATCTGTTCCAATAGTGTAAGCATGACATTGGTTATTTGAAAGTTTCCAGCCCTAATCCGGGGCGGGACTATTGCACTCGCATAGCCTTCATTGGGTAACACCCTGTGTGCTACCCTTGGAGGAGGTGGGGGAGGGTTTGGGATGTTGTTATTAGGCGGGAGGCCTCTCCTTTGTACTTGAGGTTCGGATTGAATTTCATCCATGTGATCATCATCTACCTCCTCCTCCAATGGCAAATTTTCGAGGGATTCATTGTTAAGAGCCATTTGGTACTTAAAAGCAATTTACACACAAATTAGAAAAACGGAAGGAAAGAAAACAAAACACACAAATACTTAGATATATAGCTAATACCGTCTAACTCCCCGGCAACGGTGCCAAAAATTGATTGGGTCCAAGCCTACACTAGTATTGAGTAGTGAGGGTGGACCATGCAATTTTAACCCAATTAGGTCAGGATCGAATCAACAGGGAGTTAATATTTGGAATTAGATTTTAATCTAAGCTAAATGCGGACTTTGAGTCTAATTACACTTCCACAAGTTTTGGGTTTGATTTCTACTTCTACTTTACTCTAAAGATTGCAATGATTAAAACTAAGGACAATATTTTTGTAGTTGTTTTTCAAGTGTTTAAAGGGACTAGGGTTGTGACTTCTACCTAGGTGGATATCTAACGGATAGTAAATTCTAGGGCAAGCTCGTGATTAGTTAGGATCGTAATATAGCTATCACACCCAGTTACTCACTCTATACCCCTCGGTAGTTTGAGTGATTCTCCCAATTTGGCTTTCTCAAGTCCAAATGGGTATTCTTGCAATTCAAGTGATATTAACTCAAGTCGGGTATTATTATGTCTAGGTTTAACCCTTTAATTGGGGCTATCAATTTCTTGAGTTCACCCCCAATTCCTTGTTAGCCTAGTTTTCCTAGACTTAGACCCTCTTTCTCAAGTAGATACTAAGTCATAAAGGCATGAATCAATATTTGCAACCATTAATTCTATAGTTCTAGCAAGAACTAGGCTAAATATCACTAACCCATTCACATTCGAGCCCTAAAATCAAATACCCACACTAGGGTTGGGTCACAACCCTAGCTATGGGTTTAACTACTCATGGAAATAAAAGAAATCAAAGATGAAAAGAAGATAAAATTCATAATACTAGATTTAAAAATGAAATCTAATGTTGAAAGATAATTCTAGTACAAAATTGCCCAAAATGGAATATACAGTCGTCTCACATGCTCAGATAATACATAACATAGCCTAAAAATGACAAAAAGTTCTATTTATACTAAGCTAAAAATTTTAGACAAAAATAACCCTGCGAAGGTCGTGTGGTCGCGTAATTCTGAGCGCGGCCGCATCCTTGCTTTCGCGGTCCGCGTTCTTCAAATCTGGATCTTGGTTGAGCTGAGTTTCATGGACCGCATAATTTCAATCGCGGCTGCATAAGGGACTTCTCCGGCCGTGCAATTTTGACACAGACCACACTTCTTTCTTTTTCTCAAGTTGTGAGCTCTCTGAACTTCATGCATCACGGTCCGCATAATTTCCATCGCGGTCGCAGAGAGACTTTCGCGTCCGCACATTTTTGGTACGGCCAGCACTTATCATTTAGCCTGAAAATGCAAGTCTCTCAAACTCTCTTTCGCGGACCGCGTATTTCTGATCGCAGTCGCGTTGTGGATTTCGCGGCCGCACAATATTTGTGTGGTCCACGTTTCAGATCTATTGGCCCAGTCTTGGTTTTTGTTCAAGTTTTGACTCCTTTATGAGTTGATTATGACTCCTTTGGCTCATTTTGAATAATTCCCGCAAACAAGCATATTACATTAGTTTTCGGGAATACCTTCACACATTTTTGGCCCTTAACACAAGTAAAAAAGAGCAAATAATAGGTTAAAATCCCTACTTATCAATGGTTGATCATCGGATCCAGCTATGCGTGTCCTCACTATCTATGAGAGAATAGAAAGACAAAGATTCAGAATTTTGAAGTCAAAGAAGTGAAGTTTCCTAACAGTTCCATAGCCTCTCGATGATAAGTACAGACGTCTCCGGACCGATCCGCAAGACTCTATTAAATCTGCGTATGATTTATAACACCTATGAACCTATAGCTCTGATACCAACTTGTCACGACCCCAATCTCCTACCGTAGGATGTCATGATGTCACCTAGTCTCTAAGAATAGGTAAGCCTAACATACATAAAAAATAATGCAAATAATAATAGAACTTCAATTTAAAACCAACCAGCCCTTATAAAAGAAATCCACAATACAGTTGACAATAACTCCCTAAATCTGGTAAGACCGAGTTTGAATTGCCCTAGTACATCACTATCTAAATAAAGAGTATGCAGTAAAAGAAACAAGGAAAGAGTGACTCTGAGGCTTGCGGATGCCAACAGGTATCTCTTGAAATGTTCGATCTAAATGCACTACTCACTAGTGCCTAGCCTGATATGAGGTACCTGGATCTGCACAAAAAGATATGCAGGAGCATAGTATGAGTACACCACAACCCAGTAAGTATCAAGCCTAACCTCGGTAGAGTATTAACGAGGTCAAGTCAAGACACCTAATAGGATAAGAAAAAGAAATTGAACAAGTATAATACATTCTAAGAATGTACACAAGGAAAATGAGGTAATAAAGAAATACAACAAGATAGACTAAGCCTGAATTTAAAGCAATAAATGTAACAAGGAAGGAACATATAATAAGAACATCAAGGAAATAATGCAGACAAATACAAGTGAGGCAAATGAGAGATAACAACAAGAATCAACTCTAAGGTACCGCCTCGTAATCTCATTTCACAATCACAATTACAATATTTACTTATATCACCATGAGAGCCGCACATTTAGTTTTGAAAATCATTTTTCTTGAAATAGCCACTCATATTTTAGCCCACCTTATCACACTGCGTGGCTTCAAGTAGTACCGGTACTAGCAACATGCGTATCAAGCCCACCTTATCTCACCTCATGCGTATCAACCCCTATCCTTATACCATCGCATGCGTATCAATATCACAACATATCACAACTCGCACCTCAAGTTCCCAATTACCACAACTTGCCAAAAGAATAAACAACATCAATGTTTTCACAATAAATAGCCCATCGATCAACCCCAATGTATATACGAGTCTCAACAATAGCAACTAACAGTGAATAGCTCAACAAGAATGATATTTCAACAATTTATAACTTTTTCTCAATGTGATCACGCCTTTTAACACTTCAACACCAACACTCAACAATAAGATATTCCAAGAAATAAAAACTTTAAGTGAGGTAACTCAACAATTGAATAATTATCAAGGCAATAAGGAAAGAGTAACTTCAACTAGACATGAAAGGGCAAATAACAAGCAAGAGATGGGACAAGTATTAACAATGTCAAATAAAGCATGTAAGAATAGATTAACGATGATGGATATAACATGTTATGACAATTCGATTAAAGGCATGAAAAAAATCTACATAGCTTAAACCGATCAATTACCATATATAGCCTGTGTACCCACTCGTCACCTTGCGTACACGACTTTCACGTACCACAAATAACACAAATCAACTCCAAGCCTAAGGGGTAATTCCACATCACAAAGTCAGACAAGATACTTACCTCAAACAAGCTAACTCAATCCACTAGTAAGATCCGCGCCTCATTTCCCCACCGGACCAAAAATATTTCCAAAAGCTCTCTGTCAGGAGACCGAAGTGAATAGTGCCCAGGCAGTGGCGATATGGCCACTGCTCCTCTGTCCACCGGTGAAAAACCACCGGACCAGATGCAAAAGAAGCGTCTCTCAAAGGCGCACACAACCATCTAAGAATCATCCCAAGATCATATCCCAATCACTACGAATCTTCAAAAAGGCATTGAGATCACTGTAGCAAAAAATTGGCTGAAAGCTTTAAAAATTCCCAAAGCAATTCTGGGTCAAATAATGGAATTCCACTGCATGGAGATTATTCTCCATCAAAAGATGTACCTCCCCACCAAATATCAGCCATTTCCACCGTAGAAATCGTCAGCAACGATCAATTGAAAAACTCCGACGTCATAGAGGTGGCCGGAAATGGAGTTCCAGCCAATCAAAACAAAAATGCTTTGAACTAAAATGCTCGTGTTGATGCGGAGAGCAATTTAGCATCATCAATTTTATATGGGTATTAATCCACTTCTTCAATTTTGCAATCTTTGATACCAGGAAGTTCAATTCTGTCAGGTGCTCGACAAAATGACACCCTCGTTTCTGGGCCAATTCGCTCACAACCACAAATTGGTAATCCCTCCACATCATCTAAAGAACATGTGTGCAAAGTTTCAAGTCAATCTAACACACCAATTGATCACCACGATCAATTGAGAAGTTCAAAAGTTCACCAGTTGGCTGGGCAAGGCGTTTCGGTGAACCAATTGAGCCAAAACCAATTCCAAACTACTTCTGCAGCTCAGAAGATTGCTTCCCACCCTTCAAACTCAATTTTAATTGAGCCAATCTCCACGAATATCCAAAATGGTGATTCTACAGTGTTGAGTTCCTTAGGTGTTAGACAAACTGCCAAGTCCACTCCTGGTGCACAATTAGGTGATCAAGCTGATGTACAAGCTCCACATGAGCTCCAGGAAGTTTCTCGTCAAAAGACATTGCAAGGATCAGTTCAAAAAATTATGGTCAACCTATTCCCTCTTCATCTATGCAGCTGCCTGTGCATACCCCTGTTCCTGAACTTCTTGGGCAATCATCTGAATCTCAATTGGACAATTTGGAGAAATAAATCCAACCATAGATAACACCATGTAACACTTCATCTCCTACAACTGTCCAAAATAGTGATCACACTAATACTTTAGCTCAGCAACTGCCCAAAAACACCCCTGCTACACTACCTAAAGTGTCTTCAATGAGGAAAAAAACTTAACCTAAAACCCTCCTTCCAATCATTATACAATCATTTGGAATGTAAGAGGCATCAGGACCTATGGAGCCATTGAAAGGATCAAACCCCTGAAACATATCCACAAACTTTCTTTCATAGTTGTCCTCTAACCTTTCTTAGACAATTCTCACATCAACTCCTTCAAAATCCAACTTTCAATGCATCAAATTACTTTTAATGTCAATGATAAGATCTGGGTATTTTGGGATAAGGAATTCACTAGCAAGGTTGTATATCCTGATGAGAAACAACTGTCTTTGGAGATGAACCATGTTGAAAATGGCAACTTTTTTCACCTAACAGTCATCTATGCTAAGTGCAAGCCACTTCTCAAAAGACCATTGTGGGAAGCTTTAAGGTAGAAATCAACTACCTGCAGTGTACCATGGTGTGTCATAGGAGATTTTAATGTTATTGCCTATGTAGAAGAAAAATTTGGTGGCATTCCATATCAGATGTCCAAAAGTCTTGACTTTTTTAGCATGATGGAGGACTGTGGCCTGGTGGACCTAGGCTTCTATGTACCTCAATACGTATGGTCTAATGGAAGTGGGCAATGTTCTATTGTATGGAAAATGCTAGATAGGGGATTGGCCAATGATCACTAGCTAGAAGCCTTTCCAGCTGCCACAATCTCTCGTCTAGCTTCAGTAGGATCTGATCGCAACCCTTTACTCTTGGAACTCCATACAAGGAAAGATAGTGGCAGAAGGTACTTGTCACGCCCCAAAACCAAGAAGCGTGACTGGCGCTCAACCGAGTGAACCCGACTGAGCAAACTTGTTAAGTTTCATTCTACCCAAACCAATTTATGAATAGATAGGAGATAAATTCTATCAATCATACTGTATAAATATTTCATTAACTTTCCATTTTTGTTTTCATTTACAGTTTCAACCATAATATCCAGAATATTACAATCTTTGTAGATATGATGAAAAATATATTTACCAAACACCAATAATTCTAGTTTAATTCCAATACACGATACCACTCGCAACCTGTCTATGGAGCCTCTATATACAACTGAAGAGTAATATGGAAATGCCGGGAACAAGACTCTGGATATACTTCAAAGAATAATACACAATAACCAAATGACACAGGACCCCGAAATGAAGTGGGAATCACCAAGTTAGCTGGGAGGAACATACTGCTATCTTTGATTGCTGCTGCCTACTGTGGAAACACCTGCATCCATTAAAGATTCAGCATCTCCGGCAAAAGGGACATTAGTACTATCGAATAGTACTAGTATGTAAAGCTAAAAATCATCTTTCAAAATAGAATAACTATGCAAGGAAAGGAAAGGCACAGAAACGACAAATTTCAATCAATTTTATCCAAATGTGAAATTGAAACGTATTAATTAACTCCTTTCAAATTTGCGAAAGTATTGCATATTTTAGCTTGGGGAGTTCTTTAGTACCGATAATACCACAAGTCACGATATCACTGTTCCCAATGCCACCGTACTCTTGGTACGGAGTCCGATCTCGGCCCGATCGGCTAAGCCACCTTATTTGAAGGTGTAACCACAATCACATTTTGCATCAAAATTTCCAACACGAATTGCCACCATGTGTGCGGCATGGCATCCGATCTCGGCCTGAACGGCTAAACCATCTTACCACAGTGCCATGTGGTTCGACGTATCCATATTTACCAACAATCTCATCCCAATATTCCACAATGCACCCTACACCGGCACGTGTAGTTTTGGGGTTGGTTATTTCAACCTACTCTTCCTTGGTGACTATCGATCTCCCAAAAAATATTACTATATATGTATTTCTATTATATGGATTTGCACACAAAGGCAACACATATACACATATAGTAATGCAATCATCTCAGAATCTTTCACGTTGTACAAATCTTTATTAACATTTCCAACCTCTCACAATAGCAATATTTCCTTGGCTCTTTGGGCCTTTCACAAGATTCTCTATTCATGGCACGATGGCCCTGTTTCACATTCCATACTTTCACTTTTTTTAATTTCAAGGATCGTCACCAATTACCAACGTATAACGTATTTCAGAAATCATATATCTCAAGTTCATTAGCAATTGAAACCATAAACACAAATATAACCAATTCAGTTAATTCCTCAGTTCACATTCATTTGCATCATTTATTTCATAATTCTTGTCATTTGGGCTCATGTTACATTTGGAGTCTTTTCCCCTTTTTATTCATTCAATAACATCATCTTCCATTTTGACGGGAACCAACACGTAATGAATTGCACACATAATAGAAGGAGCATGTAGGATCATAATTCACATTTTCAAGTAGCATGGTGACATGGTAACACATAGAATAATTAGGGAACATAAACCTTTCTACATATCACATTAAGTAATCAATTTCATATGATAAATTAAGGGACTCATACCAAGTATTCAAACACTAATGATATGATTCCAAGAAGAATGGAGTCAGTCATACATACCTCAAAGAGCTTTTAGGCAGATTCCACATTTCTAAAGTTATCTTAAATAGTTGAGTTGAGGCACGTCTCGTAATCCATTTCATATATGTATATTCTCCTTAGGCACAATCATATGTGTATGTGTGTGAGTATATATATATATATATGCATGTATGTATGTATATTACCCACACTCCATATCCCTCAATTCTTTTAATTCATTTCCAAGTATCTTTATAGTCTATCATCGGCTAAACACACTCAATCAAGGCATTTAGTACACATATGGGCATCTAGGAGTAATAAATTCATCAATTTTTCCTCACCCAAATGGGTATGCTAGTCTTCATTTAAATTACGACTCAGAGTCATACCATTTTTATAATGAATCCATACATTAAACGTTTATATTTTGATATATGGCTCATCGGAATAATCAAGCTTTACGAGTTCATCCGGGATGACCCAGAGGGTGGGAATTAGAAATTTTGAGCCTATTATACTTAAACTTACAGAAAACATTACGGAATTCCATTTCGAGAGATAAAGTTTAGCCAACATACCTGGTTGAGCTTTCTCTAAGTTACTACAATGCACCAACATCTCTAGCAGTAAAAATCTATAAGGAGAAAGTGAAAATCAATTAATAATTTAGAAAGATTTCCCATGGTGTAAGTCTCTTAGTAATTTCATCAAACACCTAATCATGTGAAATAGACTACAAGGTTCTACAATGGAGATTCCTTCTTCCTTCATCCAATTTCATCAAGAACTACCCAAAATAGTTCATTAATCCCACATAATATAGCTTAGTGTCACATGCACGGCCTATTTCTAACCCCCACAATATACGTTTGAACTCATAGTCTCATATATGAAATATTACAAGTAGGACTTACCCGGAAGATAGTGAGCTAGAGATTAACATGCTTGATTCTTGAGGGTTTGTGCAAGATTGATGATTAGGAGGCCAGGTTCCCTCTTTCTCTCTCTAAAATGCTCTCACATCTCTCTAGATTTAGTGTAAAAATAGTCCTAAATGAATCCCCAAATCTTATTTATCAAAGTGGGTTCGTATATGAAAATTTTCAAAAATGACCCCCGAAGTCAATTATGTGGTGCAATTATGATATAGTATAATCGAAATGTGGACAGCATTCTTGCAGCATAATCATTATGTGATAGCATAATCGATTATGCTACAGCATAATCAATATGCGACATCATAATATTTTGCCCGACTCTGCTTCATTATGCGATGCATATGCGGTCCGCATAGTCGTTTTGCGATTGCAAAATTGGTCGCAAATCCAGCCTTTGGTAATTTAATCATAACTTTGTGTAGGAATGTCCAAATGATAAATTATTTGAAGCGTTAAAAACTAGAATCAAAGACCTTTCATTTTATAGGATGTTCATCACATAAAACTTTATATATATTTAGATATGCTCGTTCAAAGTGTGGACTTGTGCGAACTCATTTGGAATTTTAGCTTATTATGAAATTTACCAATTTGACTTAGACTTAGGCCTCTCCTTGGACCCCACATTACTTATATAAGACTTATACACTTATTTACTATATCCAATTTATTTACATAATATTTATAGCACATAAAATATTATAATTATCCTACCTGGCACCACGAAATCCAAAATTACTTAGCAAAATTTTCCGGGGTCTTACATTCTCCCACCTGAAGATTTGGGGTCTGGATATCCCGAAGACTACTTTCAAGACTTGGTATGGTCACTATGCGTTTCTCGTGATGTCATTTGGGCTGAACAATGCCCCAACAATATTTATACACCTGATGAACAATGTATTTCATCCATATCTTGATTTATTCATCATTGTGTTTATTGATGATATCTTGATGTACTCTTACAGTCGGGAAGATCATGAGCAACACCTGAGTATCATGCTCCAGACCTTGAGGGAGAAGGAGTTGTATGCAAAATTTTAAAAATGCGAATTCTAGCTTGATTCGGTGGTGTTTTTGGGTCATGTGGTATCAAGTGAAGGGATAAAAGTAGATCCAAAGAATATTGAAGAAGTGCAGAATTGGCCCGAACCATCTTCAGCTACTGAGAACCGGAGTTTTCTTGGTTTGGAAGTGTATTACTGCTGTTTCGTAAAGGGTTTCTCATCCATTGTTGTACCTATGACCAGATTGACCTAGAAAACCAAGAATGGAGTGTGAGGAGAGCTTTCAATACCTCAAGATTGTTTTGACTACAACCCTAGTGTTAATATTGCCTATGGGTTCAGGGTCATACACTATGCACTATGATGCATCGCGTGTTGGCCTTGGCACAGTGTTAAAATACCATTCTTGTTGAGCTATTCATTGTCAGTTACTATTGATGAGACTCGTGTACACATTGTGATTGATCCATGGGCTATTTATTGTGAAAATATTGTTAATTTTTTGGCAAGTTGTGGTATTTGGGAACTTGAGGTGTGAGTTGTGATATGTTGTGATATTGATACGCATGCGGTGGTATAAAGATAGGAGTTGATATGCCTGCGGTGAGATAAGGTGGGCTTGATATACGTGTTACTAGTAGGGGTACTACTTGAAGCCATGTGATATGATAAGGTGGGCTAAAATGCGAGTAGTTATTTTGGGAAAATAATTTTCAAAACTAAATGTAAGGCTCCCACTGTGATATAAGGAAAGATTGTGATTGTGATTGTAATTGTGATTGTGAAATGATATTACAAGGCGGTACCTCGGTTTTGATTCTTGTTGTTACCTCTCATTTGCCTCACTTGTATTTGTACGCATTGTTTCCTTGATGTTCTTATTATGTGTTTCTTCCTTGTTGCATTTATTGCTTTGAATTCAGTTGTACTCTATCTTGTTGTATTTCATTATTTCCTCATTTTCCTCGTGTACATTCTTAGATTATATTACTTGTTCAATTTTTTTCTTATCCTAGTAAGTGTCTTGACCTGACCTTGTCACTACTCTATCGAGGTTAGGCTTGATACTTACTGGATACTGTTGTGGTGTACTCATAATACGCTTCTACTATCTTTTTGTGTAGATCCAGGTACCTCATATCAGGCTACGCACTAGTGATTAGTGCATTCAAATCGGAGACTTCAAGGTATATCTGCCGGCGTCCGCAGGCCTTGGAGTCACCATATGTCCTTGTTTCTTTTATTGCATATTCTTTATTTAGATAGCGATGTACTAGGGATGTTTCAGTATACTCCTGTAGAGCTTATCACTGAGTCTCACCAGATTTTGGGAGTTATTGTGAGCTGTATTTTGGAGTTCTTTTATGACGGTCGGTTGGTTTTAAATTGAAGTTCTATTATTATTTCTGTTATATCTTCATGTATGTTAAGGCTTACCTAGTCTTAGAGACTAGGTGTTATCACGACAGCCTACGGTGGGAGATTGGGGTCGTGACACTTACATATCCCGATTCTGTTACTTTCTCTTTCCATTTTCAAAGCTTACACTCCCTTCTTGGTAGGCTTTTAGTGAGAGAAAATTATCTCTATTTCCAGTCATATAGCGGGAGCAAGCACTATCCACATACCATAAATTCTTACTTTCTCTCTCCTTAGCCTGCAAAAACATTCAAAGGTTAGTTTTGGAAACCCGGACTAGCTTGGGTCCATTTTTTTGAGAAAATGAATGAATCACATTCTTTTTATTCTAACTCGGAAGTCTTGCACCTTTCAGTGAAGAACTAGTGTATCATTATTCTTTCTTTCAACATTCTTTTGGTTTGATTTAATTGTAGTCATGCATATTTCTTTAAAATGACCATTGATACCATAGAGTGAGCACAACCTATTGTCGGTAATATCTACGTACTTGCCATGTGGGTTATATAGGATATTAGCCTTAGTATGCCCTAAACCGTTTCTATTACTACATTGATTTTCAAGCATCTTAAACATTATTTATGAAGACCTGGTCCACTTGAATTTCTCTCTAGTTCATACTTATCCTTATCCAGATTCTCTTGAAGCAACATGTCTTTTCTATTTCAATTGAGAGATCTATATTAGCCTTCTTTAAATCACTCTCTAGTTTCTATAGGATCTCCGTGACCAACTCTTTTCCTTTGATATGAGCATCACGAAGTTTCTTGCTTTCAATTTCTGAAGTTTCCTTTTCATCTTCTAATGCGAGAACCTGTTCCTTGAGATAAACAACAAAAATTTCAAGATTTACTCTACTTACTTCTAGGTATTTGTTCTCAAACCTAAGTGATACATAGTCATTCATTAATTGTCCCTTTACAGCAACAACATTTTGGTATACATCAATCAAGACACCAGACAAGGAAATTAATTTCTTCTTCGAGTAAGTATTAATTTTACCTTTGATGTCCTGATAACTTACCTCGAGTTGTTCTTACTCATCAACATCAGAGTCTGAGTTTTCCATTAGTGTGAGGAGATCATCAGGTTCTGATCATTGTCTTCCTCGGCCATCAGTGTTTGGTCATCTTTATCACTTTCTTCATCATCAGCAGACTCATCCGTTGAGGATGATTGCATATCATCCATCAATATTTTCACAATCTTGTCTATAACCTTATTTGTCATTGTTCGTTCAGGAACTTGATATCTTTTCTGTTGTTTTGCCTTCTCAGGATTGTTCCTCTTCTATTCAGTTTCCCATAGTGTACAATCGTTGATGAAGTAATCATTCTTTCCACCCCTGTAACATCCATTAGTGTTGTTTGTCTATATGGCCTTGGGTGGATGATCTGCCCTTTTTCAAGAATACACTTTTCCTTATTTCTCACTGGAAATATCTGATAAGCAATGCCATGTCATCTTCTTTAATGTCCTTCTTCTAAGTGGATTTAAGAACTAGGTTCTTGGGCTATTTGGGTTCAATAGATTGTCGATCTTGATTAAGCTTCAACTCATATGTTTCCAGATTACCAATAAGATTATCAAGAGTCATTGTATTAATATTTCTTACTTCAGTGATTGCATTGACCTTGATGTCCCATAAGGGAGGCAGTATGTGTAGTATCTTTCTCATAATTTTGTTTTGAGAAATAACTTCTCCAAGAGATATCAATTCATCGATAGTTAGATGTAAGCCTTATATGCATTTCAAAATGGTTTCCTCATCCTTCATCTTAAATAGTTCATATTTCCTAGTTAGCATAACAATCTTTGACTGCTTCACTTGAGATGTACCCTCATATGCATACCGCAAGTAATCCCATATGGATTTTGCATCTCTGCCTGATGAGATATTATTGTATTCATTTGCACCAATACTACAGATTAAGATCATTTTGGCTTTAGCATTTTTCTGAACTTGTTTCACATCTTTCTTAGAATATTTTTCTCTTGGCTTTGGTCCAACAGTGAGACCTTTGCCATCAACCATCATGGGTATATTTCAACAATGTCCTAAAGCCCTAGGTTTTCTCCTTTCAGAAAATCACACATCCTCTCATTCCACCAACCATAGTATTTTTTATTAAACAGTGGTGATTTTGCAATAGATTGTCCTTCTTGAGCATCTCGTGGTGTAGCTATTGTAGATCCTTCAAGGTGTTAGCCTCTTATGAAAGAACATGCTCTGATACTAATTATTATTTTAGGGTTGAACCAAGCACAAGAAGGGGTGAATTGTCTCGTACCCAACTTTGCAAGTCAATCTACTTTGACACAAAACTGCAAGTGAAGTGCGGCAATATAAATAATACAATAATTTTATATGGAAAACCTCCTTACTCAAGGGAGTAAAAAACTACGACCTACTTCAGTAGTATTTGCCTCAAAACTTCACTAATTACAAAAAATGATTTTAGGTTATAACACAATAACCAAAAGAGACTAACTCTAATACCTTACTTATACAATCAACTCAATTGTAGATAAGATTTAGGTTACAACTCTATAATCAAGGAGACTAACTCTACTGTCCTAACCCCTATAATTAATTCAATTGTAGTTACCCCTTTTCCAAACTAACTCTAGCTCAGGAGCTTACAAACACTCAAAGTTTCTGCATTAACCTACTATTACACTTCTCAAAAGCAGATAGGTTACAATTTAGAATACTTGACACAACCAAACAACTAAATAACTTCAATGACTTCTTCTTCTTCAGGAACAAGTTCTTTAGTTGATAAGCTTGTGTCTTCAAGAGTAACTTCGTGTCTTGATTGCCATTGCAAGGAGTAATTTCTCTGTGATTTATCTCAATAGTGTCAGCCTTCAACTTCGGCAAAAAGTCTCCCTTTAAACTTTCAAAGTTGGACCAAAATCTTCTTCAGTTAGAATATTTCGGTTAAGGAAAACCTCTCTAATTTAATTTTGTTTCCTTACCAACTTCCAACTCTTCAATCTTCTCTTTTCATGAAATGAATGCATTCCTTGTATATTACGGATACAACTGAATGAGAAATTTAACTTGCGCACATATTCCACTATCTCGCATCTGATCAGCTCTTTGCTCTGGTTTGCTACGAACCTGGTTAATTTGCCATTTGCATCTTACTCCTATACACTAGTTGCGTAGCACATTACCATGGAACATGAAATGTGGTTCTTCCACATAATCGGTCATGGTTTGTTAATCATCAAAACATAATACATGCTCAGCTTAATACAACTAAAAGTGAAAATATATATTAATTAATTATGATTAACTGATTGAGTTAAAACAAATATTTATATTTATTGAATTGATATAGACACCGAGTACTATTTGAATAACCACGTAGTCAACGAGATGACATTAATATTTAGAAGTCACAAAGAAAGAAAAAATATTGTCTATAAGTTTCCTTAGCTCCTTGCTCTTCTAGGTCTCATGGGTCATCTATCAGCTTTTTGCTGCAATCATCAAAGATAATAATGTGTGAATATGTGTAGACATAATAATTTTTATGGGATTATAGTTCATATTAAATTTTAATAAATTCTTAAATTCCAAACATACTATGCCAATTATGGTTAATTATTTGAGTTCAATGTGGATTAAATTAAAGGCCACTTTTATTTGGGCTAATTTATTTAATTGGACTCAAATATATTGGTCCATTTCATTAGGGACTTTTTCATATATATAAAATATTTTAAATTTATTTATCCTATTTTATCTAAGTTTTTATATTTACAAAAGGTAACTAAAGTTTGTTCACAAAATATATACAAATTCTGTTAAAGTCTACAATTTATCTACAAATTATATATAATTTTTTGTATAGAATCCAATAAAAAATTATAATTTACATACAGTTTATATACAACTTATATATAATTATGTAAGTTGTAGATATTTTGTATATCGTTTATATACTCGACATACAAAATATATACAATTTGTTAATGTCTTCTTTTTCGAGTTTCAGTCTGAAAGTCCTACCAAAATCACCTTGAATCTTCACCAAATTCTCCCAAAATTGAGATATAAATTCCAAAAAATATTCCCAATCATTTGTAACAACAACTGATACAAATAACAATTTTACAATTTTGATTTTCGAATTTAAAGCTTCTAAACTTTCTAATGGCTATCAATGGAGTTTAAGCTCATGTACAACTGATCAACTTTAGTTTAGTTTCAATTACACGGTCAATTAGATTCAATTAGTTCCAAACACCACTCTTGTTTATTCATCTAAAAAAAATATGGTAACCCGCTTGTATTGGTGCTTCATGTATGTATTCTATGGCTTTTAATAGTTGAGTCATCTTTCTTCACTATTCTTCAAAGTTTCGAGCATGTTCATCACAAAAACCGAATAAAAGAGGAACTGAGAGAGAAATATCTATATGAAGAAGAAAAATAGAGAAGAATGAAGCCTAAAATGAGTAAGATTAGAGTCTAATATATTATTTTATATATAAATGGTAAATTGTATATGCTAACGTAACTTAGTAATAACCCATCTATGAGGGGTAAATAAGTTTATAATGCAGTATAGATAGGTAAAAATTCCATTTTATTAGCTCAAGGACCAAATTTTATCTTAACTTAAAGTCCATACTAATGCTATATTTCAAAAACATCAGAAAGAGAGATTAACATCAAATATAATATAAGTCAGATCAATTAATTTGTTGTAGAGCCAATAAAATCCTGTCAGTAGAAAAGCTCTTCTCTTTTATGTATGACGTTATATATTATTAGTTTCTCTCTCTAAGAAATTCTCTCCAATCGCTCACTAAAAAAAGTAATTTCTTCTTCAACCTCATCTCTTAAATGACTATGGAAATCTCAACCCAATCAAACCAGATCCCTCCCAAACTACCTGATATTAGCCCTAAAACCAATCAAACTATAACAAATGATCTTTGCTCTAGCTTCAAAGAGAAACTGATAGCAGCAGAGAATAGCTCCATCATTAAGGTTCTAATCCCTACTCTCAAAAATTACCCTCCAACTGCACAAGAGTCAAACCAGACATCAAACAACAATACTTCTATAAAGGGTCACCAAATTCATATATCTTTGGAAGAACAAAATCGTATCTATCAATCATGGTGGTTCTCACTTATTATTAAATTTCATGGTAAAAGAATCCAGCATAATCTTCTAAAAAGACAAATTCAAGAAACCTGGAAAATCCATGAAAACTTCCCCTTAATTGATCTAGGAGCTAACTATTATATCACTAAGTTCAATTGTGAGGAACATATGTTTAGGGTCCTTCATTATGATCCATGGTTCATCTTTGGAAATTTCCTCTCAGTCCAAAGATGGAAACCAAACTTTGAAGCAAAGGATAAAAACAATTCTCTAATAGTCGTTTGGGTTCGATTGCAACAATTACCAACCAAATTCTATGACGCCCTCGTTTTAGAAAAAATAGGTAACACTCTTGAAAAATTACTAAATAGATGCATGTACATCTTCAACCTTACGTGACCGTTATGCAAGATTATGCATTGAACTACCTCTTGAGGATCCAGTTATCCCTCTGATCCACATTGGAAATCATAAACAAGTGGTCTAATATGAGGGTGAAATTTTTTTATGCAAGAGTTGTGGGAGACTAGGACACATTTCAATTAAATGCCCACACATTTAAACCATGTCAGTAAAATCTCCAACTTTGCCATCCTGTCTAACTCCCTAATCCAGTGCCAGTATTGATAACCAAGTAACGAATGAAGAGGTGTGGCAGACGGTTAGCTTTACAAGGAAGAAAAGAGTCAATGACAAAAAGAATATGGCTGGCCAAAATCTAGGTATGGTTAAAACCAATTCGCATGGGGTTCCAGGTACATCTACTCCTTCTCAACTCATCAATACAAACAATATTGCTACAAGTAATCATAATTATTCCAAAGATAAATTTACCCATAATAACCTGCCTTTCTCTCCAGTTAATAATGTCTCTAATGCAAATAGATATATGGCCTTGGTGAATCCGCCCACAACCCAAAAAAAAATGAATCAAAAAAGGTCTCAGATTACATTACTAAGGATGTGGCATTGTTGCATGCAACCAATGGTCACGTGTCAAATGTTTTTTAAATGCCATGCACCCTAATCTCCTTAAAAATGATAATCATATCCCCAACCCCCAACTCCCCCCCCCCCCCCACACACAAATTCTTCTTTCCAAAGTAAGACAGTGGAGTTATCAACACAACAAAACTACCCTAATTAGCCTTTAGTTAATACTAACTCTTGCATGGATGAGGATTTAGACCCACAACACTTGGTTCATCCCCTTTCATTGGATACATAAATGGCCAATGACACAATATAAGTGCCTAACCCTATGAACTTTTCAAATCTGAATAAAATCTCCAACCCCTCTATCGCGCCCCTTTTTCTGGCGAAATCGGGTTTATGACATTTTGGGTGGGACAACTCTTTCCTTTTGGGAAAAGGGGGTTAGCATTTTTTAAGAGTCGCCACATAATGATTTAAGGTGTGTTAAGGCACCTATAGGGTTCATTAAAAACTACATTTGGTAACCAAAGATAGGGTAAGAGCTTGAAATTATCCTAAGGGGAAGGTGTTAGGCAACCCTCAGGATCCACTAGTGTGGTTCCCGGCCAAACAGTTTTGTGTGAATTTGTACAATTAGCAAATAAGAAAGTATGGCTCAAATAGTAGGGGATTTAAGTTTAAATACACAGGTGTTTGAGAAGCAATTAATAAAAAAGTAAGATTTTGAAAAGAATTATAATCTAAGCATATTTGGGAATGTAAAGGGGATGTCCTAGTTTTATTTATAATATGGATCACATCAATGCAATACCCGGTATGACACTCCTCAAAGAAGGGCTACGCATGGTATTAACACACCGGTCATCATATCTATATCTACTCGTTCCCACCCCGTGAAGGTAATTATATCGAGGGTTGGTCTCGACCCTTATTGCATGTTGTTGTCTATACCTTCCTATCAGTCCCGGAGGAATTTAGGACGCCTATTCTATAAGAAAGGGGTTCTAGACAGACCCTCATGCTTAAAGGCAAAATACTAAGGTGACATATAATAAACAAGTAGGACTTCAATTAAGGAGAGCATGGAATACAAATGAAAGTCTCAGATATACTTCCGCACACATTACATATAAACAGCATGATTCACACACAATTAAGGTCTGAATTCAGATCCTAAGCATGGTATCTAAGTGATAACAACATAGTCATATTTATAACATAACTCAAATAGGAAGTCCTAATCAAGCTTGCCTACTGATTTTAACATGATGGCAGTTAAACAAAGACAGTTCTGGTTTTTATTTAAGTTTATTACCTAAGGCTTGCCTAGGCGTAAAATAATATGCAGTAGTTACCAGAATTATTGAAACAGTTTGGAAGTTATTTTTACCTAAAACATGTTGTTCTAAATGTTGCAAAAAACATGCAGGGATTGTGACTAGTTTTACTCAAACAAGATAATCAAACATGAGACTGTTTTATGTCTTTTTTCATGCATTATTGGTTTAACTAGGTGTAACTGAGCAAAATCCTAAAACAGGGTATCTAACATGCGCATATGAAAAAATGTAGAATGATTGAAGAATATGCAGAATTCATAGAGCATGGTTTCTAAATGTTCAAAGAGTTACAACATGATTTCAAGGTGTGCAGGAGCAACAATTTTATGTTAATGCTATTATTTTACCTAAAGCAGGATTTTTAAGTGGTAAAGTGATGCCAAATGAAATGCTGAAACAATAAACCTAAGGACATGGTATCTAATGCATGGCATGATTTGAATATGTTGATCTTACACATGGATTCTAATGCACATATAGAGAATGTAAACCTAAGGCATGGTTTCTATCCATTGATGTTGATAGCATATATAACTACCCTCCCCTTCTCACTAGCCAGCCCCAATACTTGTTTACAACAGATTATTACAGACTAGTACTGAAATGAATTACATAAGTAGAAAAAAAAAGGTAAAAGTTACACTATAGAGAGCCTGAACACAAGCCCAGATTTCCAACACCTGATTAAGACTTCCTTTCTGAGTTATGTAATAAATCACCTCAAGTGCCAAGGTTGTTTCATAGCTTTTCCTCATATCTGGGTGTGTTAGAGTTACTTAAGGACCTCAAGGGATCTCGCGTAGTGCTCACACCCAGATTTCATAGCTAGGACAGAGTAAGTGCAGTGTGGAAAGGCCAGCTTTTGTGTGTCCAAGTTCAGAGGGAGCTCAAGGGTCCCAAGGCAAGGCTCACACAAAAGGGGCAAAACTTAGTGGTCTAAGATTAGAGTGAGAGTGCTTGACTAAGTGAACATGTTAGACAAGTATCAAAGAACTAAGTAAAGTTTGATATGATGATTACACATAAGGCAGAATTTAGACATGCTTAATAACAGCAAACATAGAAACAAATTGAATAACTAGTACATGAACAAGCATGAATGTATAGGCATGGAACACATAAAGTTGAGTTTCAAATTTAAACTAGAGACATACCAGTTAAAGAAGAAGAATGCAGAATGTAAAAATAGGTGCAACTCCACCTTGGCTTTCATCCGGCTAGGCCAACATTTTAGCATAAGTAGCAAAGAAAGAAGAGAGAGTTTGAACGTATGTGTATATTCTGAACTGTGTTCGTGTGTTAAGACTATAGAAGAGAGTCATTTATATAGTAACTTGAAAATTGGTTAAAAATAAGGCAAGAATCACTTCTTTAGTAATTATAAAACTCAGTATAAAAAAATGGTTCGAATCTCCCTTTAATTAAGGGAGTCAGTGTAAACGGTAAAAAACAAGTGGCAAATAAGGAAAAAAATCATACACGGCTGGAGTATAACAAATAACGAAAGATTTCAAAATAGTACCAGTATATAGCAGGTAATTAAGGCTAGGTTCAGAAAGTTTTTTTTTAAACTAAGGAAACAATTAGTAAGAATTAAGTAGCAATGCAGACATGGCAAGGGAAAATTAATTAAGGCAAGAAACTAATCAAATTAAGTGGAAAGATAGGAGTCGAGATTCAGTAGCATAGAGTAGTCGATTAGGACCAAACTCATGAAGCCTTGATTAAGGACACAACTCAGTAGAAATAAGTATCATAGAAAATATGGTAAAGAAATCAGTAAGCTTAATAGACTGTCACGACCCTAACCCC
The DNA here is from genome assembly GCF_000715075.1 of Nicotiana tabacum. Lineage (NCBI taxonomy): Eukaryota > Viridiplantae > Streptophyta > Magnoliopsida > Solanales > Solanaceae > Nicotiana > Nicotiana tabacum. Next base: position 17,452,260 of record NC_134085.1, read on the forward strand.
GAACCCGGTCGTGATGGCACCTCTCGTGAAGACAAGGCTAGCCAATTAAACCCATTTCACTTTTAAAATAGCTAAACAATATAAAAACAATCTATACATGATTTAACGATAATAAGTAGCGGAAATACAACCCGACACAGCCCTAACCGGGGTGTCACAAGTCACGAGCATCTACTACAACTGTATAGTCAAAATGGTCACAACGGGACCAAAATGGTCGGTAAAATCACAAGAATACATAAGGAGGAATACAGAGGAAGAAAGTAGAGCTGCGATCGCTAGGCGACTACCTTGCTAACTCCAATAAAACTGCCACCAAGCTCAGAAAATACCTGAATCTTCACACAAGGTGCAGAGAGTAAAGTGAGTACTCCGACTCAGTGAGTAATAAAGGTAAATAACAACTGAGCGGTAAGAAATCACGTAAAGCATATCAACATGTTGTATAGAAGTAGTATAAAACCATTTAAGAAAAACAGTGAAGCTGTGAAATCTCTTAAAAACATCTTAGATCAGTTCAAACTTCTTTTGAAAATGACTTTTCAATAGTTATGCAAATGAATACAAAACAATGAGTGCAGATAAGCACAGAAATCCGCCTCTCAGGCACAAATACACAATCAATAGGAAATGACAGACAATTAAGAAGATAAACACATAACGGTTTTCCCCTTGGGCACAAATACACAATCAACAGGTAATTCACAGGCAATTAAGAAGATAAACACATAAAGGTTCGCCCTTCGGGCAATAGCTCAGAACAGTACCAACCCCTCAGACTATATCTCACATCACAATGGGTACCCACGCTCACTGGGTGTGTACAGATTCTGGGAGGGACCCCTTACGGCCCAAGTGCAATATCAAGCCATCTCGTGGCATCAAATCTGGGCCCTCGGCCTCATATCAATCAAGCCACCTTATGGCGTATATATCTCAGGCCTCGGCCTCATAAACATTATCAAGAAGCCACCTCGTGGCGTACATATCTCAGGCCCTCGGCCTCAATCAGTATCCGTGTTTCCTCACAACTAGGCCCTCAGCCTTACTCAGTCAAAAAAACTCACAAGCCCCTCGGGCAATAGTAAAATAGTATTTCTCAGCCCAAAACTTCATTTAAAATATCATTTAAGTCTCAAAATGAAGTAAAATTGGCTGAGTAGTAAAACAGTGGAAAATAACGGGACGGAGTTCAAGTAATAAGTCAAACAGTGAGGAAATGGTAATAAAAATCCCCGAAGGATTCAAATAGTTGGCACGAAGTCCAAATATGGCAATCAGCCCAAAGCATGATGAAAGCAAACAAGTTTCAGTCAAATACGTGGTAAAATCATCAATCGTGATGGACCATGTCACAATCCCCAATAGTGCACGACCCCACGCTCGTCATCAAGCGTGTGCCTCACCTCAATATAGCACTACGATGTGCAATCCGGGGTTTCAAACACTCAGAACATCATTTACAACCATTACTTACCTCAAACCGGCTAAATCTTTAGCTCGCGATGCCTTTGCCCCTTGAATTGGCCTCCACGCACATCGAATCTATCCAAAATCAAAACGAATATGTCACAATATGCTAAGGGAATAAAACCCAAGCAAAATCAATCGAATTACCACAAAATTCCAGAAATTGGTCAAACCGGACCCCCGACCTCACATCTCGGAATTTGATAAAAAAATTTACAAAACTAGAATCCTTATACTCTCATGAGTCTAACCATACGAAAATTATCCAATTCCGATACTATTTAGTCCTTCAAATCATCATTTTACATTTTTGAAAGATTTCACAATTTTCTTCCCAAATTCCATCCCAAATCACGAATTAAATGATGAATTCAATGATAGATTCATGTACTCTAGCCAAATCTGAGTTAGAATCACTTACCACGATGAATTGCTTGAAAAACCTTTGAAATATCGCCAAATTCCGAACTCTCTAGGTCAAAATATCAAATAAAAACCCAAAACCTCGTGTTAATAGAGTACCCCAAAGATTTCCACCTTCGTGGACCGCACAAAATCGACCACGGTCCGCACAAAAATGACCGCGGCCGCACAGGCTTTCCTCTGCAGTGACAGGCTTTAGTTATTTGGCCATATCTTTCACTACAGATGTCCAAATTGCAATATCTTTAACTTTCTGGAAACGAGACACGAAGGGATACAGCTTTCTTTTTTGAATCATCTCAAAATTCCTTGTAGATCAAAAGATATAAGCTTCCAAAGTAGAACCAGTGAAATGTTTTACCACCGCGGCCGCACAACACCTACCGCGGCAGCACTTCTTTTTGTGCGGTCTGCACAGAACATACCGCTGCCGCACTTCTTTTTGTGTAGACCGCGCGGGTGGGTTCCGAGGCCTGCAACCCTTCTGGACCTGCTACAGCTATGATTTTCGGCCTAACACATCCCAGAACCTACTCGGAACTCTCGGAACTTCAAACCAATTGTACCAACACATCCCATGACATCATTCAAAATTGTTCAAAACTTCGGAACGCTCCCAACAACATCAAATCACCAATTTAACATAGGATTCAAGCCTAAGAACTCCAAGAATTGTTAAATTATGCTTTCGATCAAAAAGTCTATCAAATCTCGTCCGAAGGACCTAAAATTTTGCACACACATCCCAAATGACACAACGAAACTACTATCACTCTCGGAATTCAATTTTGGCCCATATATCAAAATCTCACCTATCAATCGGAAAGTGCTGAAATCTCAATTTCGCCAATCCAAGCCTAAACCTTCCACGGACTTCCAAAATGCATTCCGATCACGCTCCTAAGTCCCAAATCACCTAACGGAGCTAACCAAATCATAAAAATTCCAATCCGAGATCATATACAAACAAGTCAAATATTGGTCAAGCCTTTCAAATTTTAAGCTTTCAACTAAGACTGTTCTTCCAAATTAAATTCTGATTAACCTGAAACCCAACACCAATGGTTTACATAAGTCATATTGCATCATACGGGGAAAGTCATGCCCGATAACTGGCGAGCAAAATGCAAAAGCTCAAAATGACCGGTCGGGTCGTTACACAGACGGGGCAAATTTTTTAGGGTTTTGAAAGAAAATTTTCAACCGCCATCAATTAAGGAAACCAGAATCGATCAAAAGGGAGTCATGACTCTGCACTTTCAATATATAAATATAGGAGGTCCACAAACGTAGCAAGAAAACATATTCGAAGCATAGTCACAAAAAGAAGCAAGAGATGAACAAACAAAGTGAGCATAGTCACACATAAGCGACATAAGTAGGCTAGGAATTCAGGAAAATATATTTGAAGCAGGGTAATCACAGGACTTCAAGTAAGCAGGCTAACACACAGAAACGAAGTAAAGAAAGCATGCTAACCCTCATAGAAGCAAAGTATGGAAAATCATGCTAACATTCATAGAAACAAAGTAAAGAAAATCTAAAAAAAAATAGGGCTTTTAACAGAGTCAAGTTAAAAGCAGTAAGATTACAAAATCGGTCAAAACAAACAAGGGAAAAGGTTTAATCATAACGAAATCAGTTAGAACATGCGTAAAAAAACTCCGAGAAACCCTAGTTTTAGAAAAGCATGACTAAAATCGAAATAGTTAGTTAAAACAGGAGATTTTTAAAGGAAAACGCTTAATAATACTCGAATCACCTCAGATCTATAAAGATCTGAGAAGAATCGAATAGTAGCGAACTAGGATTTCCAGAAAATAGTAGAGATGAAGAGAATCGGTTAAAAACTCACGGATTCAAACGACAAAACAATAGGAAATCCTTTCTTACAAACGAAAATGGCCGGAGACAGGCCAGTAAACGAGTTTCAAGCCAGAGAAGGTTGGCTTTCCTTGAGATCTTCTCAAGGACTCATGAAGTCGAAGAGCCATGGAGTATAGGAGACCAGAGGTGATCAGACAAGGCGCGAAAAAAATCATAGGAAAGAGGTTCTCGCCGGTGACGGCGATTAGGGTTAGGGTGAGTTGAGAGAGAGTTGGAGATGAGAGAGTTTGAGGGCAGCTATCTTTGAATTATGAGACTAGGGTTAGGGGTCGGGTGAAATTAAAAAGGAAAGGGTGCGTTTGGACCATTGATCTAGGAGATCAATGGTCGAGATTAAAAAGGGTAGGTAAGTTCTAGGTTTAGGTAAGGGTTAATAGGGTATGGGTCGGGTGATTCGGGTGTGAAATTGGGCTGGAAAGGGGTCCAATTTTGGCTACAATTGAAAGCCAAATTTGGCTGTTATTTAAATAGCTAATTTTCCCCCATTTAATTTATAAAAAATAATCGGTAATTTCTGGAAGATAAATTAAAGTGCCAAAATGATTTAAAATACATAATTAACAATTTAAATATCTTAAAATAGATGAATTATCAAAACAATAATTTTGGAAATAATTACCTTAGCTATATTTTGGCGTAAATATAGAAATCCAATAGATGAATTATCAAAACAATAATTTTGAAATAATTATTGGGGATTTTATGGATAAAAGGGGAGAAAAATAAATCAACTTAAAACCTTAAGATTATGGAATAATAAAAACCTTGGACATAGTTATATATGCTATTTTGAAGGTATTTTGCATATTTAAAATATATAGGAAAAAATTGGGTATCAACAGCTTCCCTCTTTACCAGGGAAGGATGAAAGAGTTTTCGGGTAAAGAAATGATGGCCAATTTTGACGGAGCGAAACAGTTTGGGAAGATTTAGGCCGCCCCCTAGATTGTGAGTTGCCTACATATCCCTAGTTTTACAAGAATCAGGTCGTATGTAGTTTAGGATCCATCAGCGGAGTATACCGATGAAGCGATTTCAAGAAAGGACGCAAAAGGCTGGGTGAGTGGATGGTTTACGGGAATGGTTAGGTTTGATATGGCTGAGGGAACTGTGGCGGGATCGCTCCTGCTGGGATAATTGTTGCTCACCGGCTTACCTACAAATAAGCAATACAAGCATATATTGTGCGTAAAATTAAGCATGATGCAAATTCCCGTTGGATCATGAATGTTGTCTTCAGACGGTTAAGAATGGCGTCCTCAGACCAAGATGTCCTGGGCCATGGGTTGTTTGATGCAGGATTCGCAGGCCATGAAATGATGTTCTCGGGCTATGAGGATGGTGCCTCCGAACCATGACACCTTTGAATAATGATATGCAAAAGATTGAAAGATATCCTCAGGCCATGACATGGTGTTCTCGGGCTATGAAGATGGTGCCTCCGAACGATGACGCCTTTGGATGAGTTGGCGATATTTCAGCCCATAAAAGATGTAGTAGTATGATGCGGACAAGACAGAGCTTAATCTTGCGAATTGAAAGGCAGAGCTTACCCCGTAAGAGAAGCAAGGTAAATAGTTCTTGGGATAGTGCTTAGTTTCGAATTGGAGGCAGAGCTTAGCCTCGAAAGGCAGAATGACCTGCTCTCTCACCTCTATGTCTGACTCAATTCAAAACCCTAGGATTTGGGGGTTTCTTTGGCAAATGATATTAGTGTTCCACTTTGGGACCCTAGGCTTTCAAACTCACTATGAGTCTGTAACTAAACTCGATTCCCTTTTGTTTGTGACTCTAAGGCTTCCAATGGTAGACACTTTATCTGAGTAACCTGACGATTCCTTTCGTTTGATTGGTATGCTTTATATATGTGAAATTTCTCTTTCAAAAGGTTTTTACCAACTGATTGATTGATTCTGAAATCCTTTTAATAAGGCTGACGAATTGTCACTGATTTTTCTTCGATTGAACCTCCTTTACCTTTCTTGACTTGGTTCATTCGAATTAAACTTGTAATTTTGGTTTCATGGCTGTTTGATTGATTCCCTTGCCATATTTGGCACAAACCGTGTACCATTGATGGTTTTCTTTAAATAACTGCTATGTATTTACCCCTTTTGTGCTACTTTGGAAGGTTTTAATTAAAATTTATTTCCTTAACTGGCTTTTACCCGTTGGAATCAGAATCCCTTAACCAAAGTGAGATTGATTTCAATGATATTTCATTGCCTTTCTTACTTGTTTCTCTGCACTATAAAAGGGACTACCCTTCTGCACTTTAAGACCACTTCAAGTTCAATACCTCAAACTTTTAGATCAATACTTTTAACTTACTTACACACTTTATTGCTTTGAGTTCAATACTCTTACAACATTCTGCTCTTTTCTGGGATCTTTTAGAACTTTTGCTTACAACTTGGCTTTTTCAAGACCACTTTTACTTTTTTGTTTTCCCTGAAACTGGTATGTTCTAATTTAGATTTCCTGCCTCACCCCTTATGTATTTATTTACAGTTTTCTACAATCCTGTTTACTTTGTTGTTCATGATTAATGTTAACTATGCATGTTCTTTCCTTGCATCTGTTTTCTGTTATAAATCCCTACCTCTATTCCCTTCTATGTGTTTGAGTTAAGGTTCTTGGTCTGGCAGTATCAAAATTACTGCCCAGGTCCAAACCTGATCCTCAATGGATCCTAACTCCCAATTTTGGCTAACAGGCTGGTCAGGGGTATGTCAGCACTCTTAAATTGTCGGGCATGACCACCAGCCTACCATGGCCTTCCCTAATTCCCCTCTATGCACATACACTTACTCTTAGATTCTAAGTTTTGTTCCCCTATTATGACCCATGCTTTGGGACCCTGAGTTCCCCCTGAACTTGGACATTTGAGCGCTGACTCTTTCATACTACACTATAATCTAATTCTGCAATGTGTTTGGGGTGTAAGCACTGCCCTGAGTCCCTTTGAGACTCTCGGGAACTTTGGCACATCCCAAATAAGAGAAAGGCTTTTTGGAAAACGGATCTTGGAAGTTGGTTTATCTCATATTGCTAAACCTTGAGTCTGAATTAGGCTGTTTGGTTGCAGCTGGAAATTCAGATGTACTTTTGTTGATTCATTCGGGTCTGTAATAATTTGTAATAACTATGGGGTTCTAGTGAAAAGGGGAGGGTCATTTATGTATACATATGGGTAGACAGCATGCTCATAGGGATTACTATTTACAAATTCTTCATTTATGCATATCATATAGTACTCCTGCCTATAAGTCGTCTCACTATTACATTAGAAACCATGCCTATAAGTTTCTGCATATAGAAATCATGTATAAGTTTCTGCATTTATGCATTAGAAATCCTACCTATAAGTTATGCATTACATGTAGAAATCTTGCCTATAAGTTGTTTCATTACTGCATTAGAAACCATGCCTATAAGTTTCTGCATATAGAAATCATGACTATAGTTTTGTTTCTGCATTTCTGCATATTCATCTGTCATTAGGCAAACAATCATAGGTTTAATAATAATAAACTTCATTTTAGATACCATGCTATAGGGCTCCTGCACTTACATAATCGTTTTAAAATCAATAACGCTTAGAAATCATACCTATAGGAGCAGCCGTCTGAGTCTGATTCGTCTATTTTATCTATAAGTCTAAAATCAGTAGTAATGTTTGTCTAATATCTGTAGAATTTAATTGGTTCTAAAATCAGTAACCCTTCTTTAAAATCAGTATACTTCCGCCTAGGCAGGCAGTAGGCAATTGTTTAATTGTGTCAGTTTTAATAAGCTGCAACCAGACAAGGCCCAATTCGGACTCCTCATCTGAGAAATATGTGATTAAGTAGCATGTCCTAACGCTTTAAATTTAATTCAGACTATAACTAATATTTGAAGTCATGCTAAATAATTTGCTCCTTTAAGTGAGGAGGCCTGTTTGAGCCCTTAGACTGCTATTTGTTTCCCCCTACTTGCTTATGTATTTTGTTTGTCACATTAGAATTTTGTCCTTTCAAAACTCTGAAAAGCCCCAACCTCCCTCCCTTTAGGACTAGTAGTCCCAAATGCCTCCGAACCGATAGGATCGGGACGGGTAATAGCATACAATAAGCAACGACACTATTCCGCGTTTAATACCTTAACGGGGTGGGAAAGGGTAGATATGGACATGATGACCGGTGCGCTAATACCACGTGCGACCCCTCTTCTAAGGAGTGATTGTCGGGTATTGCATTGATGTGATCCATATGGTTTGTAAACCTAGGACCCCTTCCCCTTTACTTGTTATCCCTTTTTAACTGTCCAAATTATTTGCTTAAGATTTCTGTTTTATTTATCTTTCTTTAAACTTTCAATTCACTTGCAACATTATGTGTAAATCCCCTTCTATTTGAGACCTTTATTTGCTTACTTGTTAGTTAAAGTCACAATTGTAACATGGCCGGGAACCACACTAGTGGATCTTGGGGGGTGCCTAACACCTTCCCCTAGAGATAATTTCTAGCCCTTACCCAAACTCTGGTATTCCAACTCGAACTCTTCTTTAGTGTCCTAATGCACTTTAATCATTAGGTGGCGACTCTTCAACCCAAAAAACCCAATTCCCAAGAGGGGACGAGTTGTCCTCCCAAATGTCATGAACCCGATTTCGCCTTAGAAAAAGGGGGCGCGACAGCGTGGCGACTCTGCTGGGGACTTCTTTAGGCTTTTACCATCTCATGTTACTTGTGACTTCACTGCTTCTTTATTACCTTTATTTAATGTCTTTACCTCTTTTCTGCTATGAAACTGACTTGGCTCTTTGTTTTTTTTTCTTTAATGCTTTCTTTTACCGTTTTCCTTCAATGTCGTTGTAATTATAAGAAATTATTGTAATCATTACTTTATGAACATGCAAATACGTGACAACTTGTTTCATTCTTGTAATTGCATATTCAACATCATATTCCACTCGTGCCAAACAAAATACCATAGTAACGCTTATAATGAGTGGTTGCGCCCTTCCAATATTATCACCCCCTAAATTTGGCAAAGACGTATTTGCAGTAAAACCAGTCGATCAGCGGTGCAGTCGACGGCTCCGTGTCTTTCCCTCTTGAGTTGTCCGGCCAAGGGTACCGATCTAATACCCCATAGAAACCTTACTCTATTCAATTGTGCATGCATCACTGTCAAACCTAGCCGAGTCAGTTGTGCTGTCCGCGTAATGACTCTTTAAGATAGCCTTGTCCAAAGTTCACTAGGTTCCCTTGGAACCCAAACGGACATTACCACGTCTGTGCATTTATTTGGAGAACTAAATGCTGCTTATGCCAATTATTGATATTTAAATAGTCAGGTCTGGCGGGGATAAGGGTCTAACACTTTGTTTTGCAGAAAATAAGGCACGAAGTCTCCAGATTCGGCATGGTAACCAACATTCACCCAAGGTTACTAAGTTGGTGGGAAGACCTTCACTCCAGTGATTAGACCCTTGTCCGCAAATATTTGGGAAATTTGCCTTCTCTTTTGGAGATCCAACCCGACAACAAAATCATAGAGGTTGCAACTCTATTCTAGGATAGTGATAGATCGGTGTTCCGCTTCGTGGACCTTGAAATGACACCTCTGCTCGAGAAAATAAGAGGATTAGCTTGTATTCCATGGGAGACTCCGGGTTTACTTATGCCGGAAAATTGCAAGGGTAGGGGCTTTCTCAAAATGATGGGACTAAAGAAGAACACAAACATGACCTGCTTGAAGGATTCCTAAATTTCATTTCGACTATCTGTACGAGAGGTACGACCATAGCAAGTCCTACTGCACTTACCCAGATGAATTCGCCCTCACATCATTAGGGCATATCCATAGAAGAGTCTTCGTCTTTATGTTCTGCTTTTTGGGGATGATAGTATTTCCTATGAAGAAGGCTAGGATCCATACCAGACTGGCCATGGTCACCAAGACTTTGATGGAAGGAATTGGCGGGCAGCCTTTTAGCATAGTACCTATGATCGTTGCGGAGATATACCGAGCCTTGGAAAACTGTCAACGAGGGGCCAAACACTTTGAGGGTTGTAACTTACTGCTCCAACTTTGGCTCATGGAGCACCTCCAAAAGGGTGAATATTGGCAAGAGATTCTGCGCAGAGACTGGGATGATCATATTGCCTTCCATTAGCCACAACGAATGAACTATATGCCTAACATGTTTGCCCAACTAGAAGATGCTAAAGGGTGGGTAGAGTTGTTCGGAAATCTGAAAGAGGACCAAGTGCAATGGATGTTCGAATGGTTCCCTACTGAAGAGTTCATTGTCCGATCTCGGGATGCACCGTTTCTTATACTCATTGGTCTGAGAGGAACTTATCCTTATGTCCCTCTCCGAGTCATAAGGCAGGCTGGAAGGAAGCAGGTTATACCAAGGGTCGACAAAATGTGTCACTTTAGTGCCGACTTTCAAGATGACGATAGTCCATACAAGTGTCAGGATCAGCATATGTGGCACTGCAAAATCATCCTGGGAAAGGATTCCATAGAACCAGATAGGTACCATGCTGGTTATACTCCATACTATCCAAGTTGGTTGGAAGACGATCATAGTGGGTTAGGACAACCTGGGCTTGTTCGAGGTCACAGAATCATCGACGAAAAGGCTGAAGTACAGGTTAAGTACAACCAATTGCGCAAGAGGATTCGGGAATGCTAAAGGGAGCACCAGGGAATTCAGGAAGCCCATCAAAAGCTGATTGGAGAATAGAAAGACATGGCCGCCAGCGCCAACAAGCGGGTGGGATATTTGGAGCGGGGTTTAGTGGAGCTAGAAAGGAAGTTCATCCAGAGGATCGAAAACTGCCAGAATGCTGAGGGAAACGAAGGAGGACACCTGGCTAGAGCCTACTTGCTGCTGGGACTACGTGAGCTGGTGAAGTTGTTCAATGGAGCTAAAGATGCCGAGTCTAGGGAAGGTCTTTCTAGGACCAAGTAGTTAGGATCTTTTCATTTTGCTTTAAATGTAATAAGGCCAATGGCCATTAGTAACATTTTATTTTCTGCTATTTTTAGTGTCATTTTGGGATTCGTCTTATTTTATCAATAAAATGAGGCATTTAGCATTATAAGTTCTCCAAATCAACTTGTCACTAGGCCTACCTCGGGCACAACGAGGCTCCTAAATTAGGACACGAATTATATTCTCGCACTATGTGTCTAAGTATCGCAACTTCTTTTTCTTACAACCCGCACTAACTTGCTACCTTTGTTTTTATTTATTTTTTTGTTTTATTCCCCTCCCCAAAAGTTAGTTCGTGCACTCTGGCATCGTCATCATACTCCACAAGATCTAAGGGCCCTTCGCCTCCTCCTCCTCTAAGTCCTATCAGAAACAAGAACAAGGGAAAAATGGAAGATTTGAGCAACATCAGAAAGGAGAACTCAGCTGAAAGGGTAGAGGTTCCTCAAGGTATTCAGGTTTCCAAGGAAAGTGCCTCCCAGCTCGAGCAAAAGTTGTTGAAATTTCAGGAAGAACTAGACCAAGTTCGGAACTTGGCAAGCTTGTCGTTTTCCCTCACCACCCCAGATATCAACTTTCCCAATACTCAAAACCCCACACCTCCACAAAACATCTCAAAACCACAAAACCAACCCGCTCCCCATCACCACTGCAACACATGCCATACTTCAAACAACACCCCACTGCTCATCCCCGAACCACTAAACTCCACAAATGATCATCTCCACAACACCCCCATCTATGTGGAAACCATACCACACTATACTCAACCTATTTCAAGCACGCCTGAGTCTAATGACAAAGACTCTCTTATCAGGAATCTGGCCGTAGAACTCAAGAAATTGACTAGTCGAGTTCAGGGTGTTGAAGGAAGTAAGGGGATCGAGGGATTGAATTACAAAGACCTTTGAATTCATCCAAATGTCGAACTGCCCTAGGTGTACAAACCTCCCAAGTTTGAGATGTTTGATGGCACAGGGGATCCCAAAGTCCATTTGAGGACTTACTGCGACAAGCTAGTCGGAGTAGGGAAGGATGAAAAGATTCGCATGAAGCTCTTTATAAGAAGCCTGAAAGGGGATGCTCTATCTTTGTACATTAGCCAAGACACGAAGAAGTGGTCGAATTGGGTAAGTATGGCATCCGATTTCATGGACAGATTCAGATTCAACACGGAAAATGCGCCAGATGTGTTCTATATCCAAAACTTAAAGAAGAAAATTACAGAGACATTCTGCGAGTATGCTACTCGTTGGATATCAGAAGCTGCTAAGGTCAGGCCATCTTTAGAAGAAGAACAAATGATTAGGTTTTTCGTCCGGGCTTAAGACCCACAATATTATGAGAGGTTGATGTTGATTGAAGGACAGAAATTTTCCGACATCATTAAGCTAGGGGAAAGGATCGAGGAAGGTATTAAAAATGGTATGGTCACAAACTTTGAAGCATTACAGGCCACCAACAAGGCTCTACAGTCTGGTGGCACGTCCAAGAAAAGGGATGTGAGTGTCGTGATGGTTGCACAGAGAACAAAGTCCCCAATCAAATACCAAACCTACCCATTACCTCCACTCACATATCAGTCTACCCCAAATTACCAAGCACCCTTGCCCTCTTACCAAGCTTCACCGCCTACTTACCAATCATCTCCACCTCCCACATATCAGCCCACTTCGCCCAATACTCTCAACTCGCACCTGTCTACCAAGCCTACAACACCCAACAAGCCCACTATCAATCACCTCCCCCTCGCCAAAATTTCCCTAGACCCCGACCAAACTTCGACCGCAGACCCCCCAAACAGTATACCGCCATTGCTGAACCTATCGACCAGCTGTATGAAAGGCTCAAAGTTGCTGGTTACGTCACCCCTATCCCTGCCATAAACCACGAAAACCCCTCCCAATGGGTCAACCCAAAAAAAACTTATGCTTACCATTCCGGCATGAAGGGGCATACCATTGATGAGTGTCGCTCTCTGAAGGATAAGATCCAAGTTTTAATTGACAACAAGATCATTGTGGCAAAGAAGCCTACTCCGAATGTACGTAACAACCCCATACCAGACCACAAGGGTGGAGGTGTTGACATAATTGAGATAGAAGACGATTAGTACCCCAAAGAGTCGATTGGATTGATCGCTGAAGGTGACGAGCCAAAGAAACCAACAGTCACCCTTAACCCGATTGTGGTCCAGATGCAACCTTCAAGAGACACCGAAGTGAACATGTCCATACCACTTGAGTTCAAAACACCTTCTTCTGCAAAGACGCCAGGGCATATTGAGGTCGAGTTTGGGTCTCCAAAGGCACCTGTACCATTTGAGGTTACTGTATTACCTCCCAAAGCAAGGGTGCCCATTCCAGTGGCCATGGTAGCCGTAACAGCATTCCACCCAAAGGTCATACCGTGGGATTACACAGCCGAGGCGAGAAGGAAAGGGAAAACCAAATCTGGAGAAGCAATTACAGCACAGGGTATGATGAGAACCGGCATGGTTTATACTCCAGAACATCTAGCTGAGTCGAGTAAGCAGGCCTCTGGACGACCAACTATCAATGAAACTGGGCCTAATGATCTCTGGAGGAAGATACAAGCCAAAGAGTATTCGGTCATTGATCAGTTGAACAAAACGCCAGCCTAGATCTCTATCTTGGCTCTACTACAAAGCTCTGACACACATAAGAATGCCTTATTGAAAGTGCTGAGCGAGGCATATGTGCCCAACAATATAACTGGAGGAGAAATGGCAAACATGGTAGGGCAAGTATTAGAGAGTCACACAATCACTTTCCACGAAGATGAGCTGCCACTTGAAGTGCTAAGCCACAATAAGGCATTGCACATCACTGTGCAGTGCGAGGATTATTTCATCACCAGAATCCTGATTGACGGAGGGTCCAACCTCAATATTTGTCCATTGGTGACTCTCAGAACATTGGGAAAGAGCCTGCATGAGATCACGGATGGAGCCATCAATTTCAAAGCTTTCAATGGATCCCAAAGGTCCATTATTGGGAAAATCAGTTTGTATCTGCAAATGGGACCGACTTGGTTCGACGTTGATTTTCAAGTGATAGACGTCCCAACAACTTACAACTTGCTATTGGGACGGACCTGGATCCATGCCGTTAGGGCTGTAGCATCAACCCTACATCAAGTAGTGAAATTCGAGTAGAATCACCAAGAGGTAATTATTCACGGCGACGGTAGAAATCCCATATACAGTCACCAGACCATCCTAGCAATCGGAGGAAAAAGGAAGATAGGCGGAGAAACCTACCATCACATTGAGCGAGTCAATGTCGTGGACAAGGATAAATGGTGGGATAACAAAATTGAAAGTATACTGAATTGGTGTGGATACAAACCTGGCAAGGGACTTGGTAACAATATCCAAGGAGTTGCTAAGCCTATCAAGTTGAAGAAACACGGTACCACTTTCGGTTTGGGATATGACTACACTTGGGAGGAGTTCAACCACTGGTCGCCACCATGGCGCAGTCCCTACTACCTGCTGGAGCATCCGATACCTTACTTAAAGCAGACCTTCTAGCCAGCCGATGTCATATATGGGTCGGAAGAAGAGGAAGAACTGGCGGCGATGAGGAATTTATTTTTGAAAGATGATAATATGGACTGTTGTGTCATTTTCGAGGAGGAGGGGGAGGAAGGCCCTTCTATACAAGCTGTGAGCCGAGGAGCAGGCCTCAACAATTGGTCAATCAGAACCACCAGGGCCCGGAAAGCTTCAGGGTAGCAAGGTTGAACAAAGCACCATGCATTATCTTTATTTTTTTGCTAGTTGACTTTCTTTCCGCATTTTTAATATTGAAATAAGAGCTCCAATGTTCAAAACAATTATGAAATTTATCAAAGCATTTCAGTTTCTTATAAATCTTGCTCTTATTACTTTTTATTATTTACTTTATTTACACAGCATTACTATTACTTATCTTGATGAACCGACGATTGTGACATACAAAAAGACAACGCAACAAACAGATATAAACTCAGAAGAAGATGATATACTAGAAGAGGTTGTTAAAGAGGTTGAGGATTTTGAGAACAGACCTAAGTCTAATCTGGACGAAACTGAGATTGTCAACCTGGGAGATGCAGAAAATGTCAAAGAAACGCGCATCAGTGTTCATCTGTCACCATCAGAAAAGAAAGAGTACACAGAATTTCTAAGGGAATATGAGGACATATTCGCCTGGTCTTATGATGACATGACTGGTCTAAGTACATCTATTGTAGCTCACAAACTACCAATCGATCCGACATGTCCACCGGTAAAACAGAAGCTCAGGAAGTTCAAACCTGACATGAGTTTGAAAATCAAGGAACAAGTCACCAAGCAAGTCAAAGACAAGGTTCTCAGGGTAGTATAGTATCCAACATGGTTAGCCAATATTGTGCCAGTGCCAAAAAAGGATGGAAAGGTTAGAGTTTGTGTTGACTACCGGGATCTCAACCGGGCTAGTCCGAAAGACGACTTCCCCTTGCCAAACATACATATTCTAATTGATAACTGCGCCAAGCATGAACTGAAGTCGTTCGTTGATTGTTTTGCTGGGTATCATCAGATATGGATGGATGAGGAAGACGCATAGAAAATGGCTTTCATTACGCCGTTGGGGATGTATTGTTATAAGATGATGCCGTTTGGGTTAAAGAATGTTTGTGCCACCTACATGCGGGCCATGACTACTATTTTCCATGACATAATACACAAAGAGATCGAGGTGTATGTAGACGACATCATCATCAAATCCAAGAGAGCCACTAACCACATGGAAGATCTGAAAAAGTTCTTCAACAGACTAAGAAGGTACAACTTGAAGCTGAATCCCGCCAAGTGTGCATTCGAGGTCCCTGCCGGAAAACTACTTGGGTTCATTGTGAGTCGTCGAGGAATAGAACTGGATCCGTCAAAGGTCAAAGCCATCCAAGAATTGCCACCACCGAAGAACAAGAAATAGGTTATGAGTTTCTTGGGAAGACTTAACTACATCAGCCGGTTCATAGCTCAATCCACTGTCATTTGTGAGCCAATCTTTAAGATGTTGAAGAAGGACGCCGCTACCAAATGGACTGATGATTGTCAAAAAGCCTTTGACAGAATCAAGGAATACTTGTCAACTCCTCCAGTTTTGGTCCCGCCTGAGCCGGGTAAACCTCTATTACTCTACCTTGTAGTATTGGATGGAGCTTTCGGTTGTGTTCTGGGGCAGCATGATGAAATGGGAAAAAATGAGTAGGCCATCTATTATCTCAGCAAGAAGTTCACCTCGTACGAGGCTCGGTATTCTCTATTGGAATGCACCTGTTGTGCTCTGACTTGGGTAGCTCAGAAGTTAAGGCATTATTTCTGTGCCTATACTACTTATCTCATATCAAGAATGGATCCTTTGAAGTACATCTTTTATAAGCCCATGCCCACTGGCAAGCTATCCAAGTGGCAAATCCTGCTGAGTGAATTTGACATTGTTTACGTGACTCAGAACGCAATCAAAGGACAAGCACTGGCAGATCATCTTGTTGAAAATCCCGTGGATGGAGAATACGAGCCTCTAAAGACATATTTTCCTGATGAAGAGGTATCTTTCATAGGGGAAGATATTGCAGAATCCTATGATGGTTGGAGAATATTTTTCGACGGAGCAGCAAACTTCAAAGGAGTTGGCATAGGAGCAGTCCTAGTATCAGAAACTGGCCAGCATTATCTGGTGTCTGCCAAGCTCAGGTTCCTGTACACCAACAACATGGCTGAGTACGAAGCCTGCATCTTAGGGCTCAAGCTGGCCATTGACATGAACATTTAGGAATTATTAGTGATCGGAGATTCAGACCTGCTTATACATCAGGTCCGAGAAGATTGGGCAACCAAGAACTCCAAGATACTCCCTTATCTGCATCATGTACAGGAGTTGAGGAAGAGGTTCACAAAGACAGAGTTCCAACATGTTCCTAGAGTTCAGAATGAGTTTGCCGATGCATTAGCTACCCTATCGTCCATGATACAACACCCATACAAGAATTTCATTGATCCTATTCCGGTAAAAATCTATGATTAGCCAACTTACTGTGCTCATGTAAAAGAAAAAGCAGATGGAAAACCTTGGTTTCATGAAATAAAGGAATATTTGACGAAGGGAGAATATCCAGAACTCGCAGATCCTACTTAGAAGTGCACACTTCAGAGATTATCTAACAACTTCTTTCATAGTGGAGGAATCCTGTATAGAGGACTCCTGATTTGCGATTAATAAGGTATGTTGACGCAAAGGAAGCATCCAGGCTATTGGAGGAAATTCATGCAGGGACATGCGGTCCACATATTAACGGCTTTGTCTTAGCCAAGAAAATACTCTGAGCTGGTTATTTTTGGATGACTATGGAAACGGACTGCATCCAGTATGTCCGAAAATGCCATTGTTGTCAAATACATGCAGACATGATAAAGGTGCCTCCAAACGAGCTTACTGCAACAAGCTCGCCATGGTCGTTCGTCGATTGGGGAATGGATGTTATCGGACCTATCGAGACTGCTGCATCAAACGGGCATAGGTTCATTCTAGTGGCAATTGATTATTTCACCAAATGGGTTGAAGCAACATCGTACAAAGCAGTGACTAAGAAAGTGGTAGCAGATTTTGTCCGCGATTGTATTGTTTGTCGGTTCGAAATTTCGGAGTCAATCATCACTGATAATGGTTC
The DNA here is from genome assembly GCF_000715075.1 of Nicotiana tabacum. Classification (NCBI taxonomy): domain Eukaryota; kingdom Viridiplantae; phylum Streptophyta; class Magnoliopsida; order Solanales; family Solanaceae; genus Nicotiana; species Nicotiana tabacum. The sequence goes on from NC_134085.1 coordinate 17,469,760, forward strand.
CAATCTCAACAACGACCTAATGAAAGCCATGTGTGAAACCTTCAAGATTAAATTACAAGAATTCTACAACTTATAGACCTCAGATGAATGGAGTTGTAGAGGTTGCCAATAAGAATATCAAGAAGATACTAAGGAAGATGATAGAGAAACATAAGCAGTGGCATGAGAAGTTATGATTTGCTTTATTGGGATACCGCAGCATAGTTCGCACATCAATCGGGGCAACTCCCTATATGTTGGTTTATGGTACAGAAGCAGTCATTCCCGCCGAGGTAGAAATTCCCTCCTTGAGAATCATACAGGAAGCAAAACTTGACGATGCAGAATCGGTAAGGAGTCGCTACGAGCAGTTAGCTCTTATAGATGGTAAAAGGATGAATGCAGTTTGCCATGGTCAACTTTATCAGAACAAAATGTCTAGAGCCTTCAAGAAAAGAGTCAAGCCGAGACCGTTTACACCGGGGCAGCTGGTGTTAAAGAAGATTTTCCCACATCAAGATGAAGCCAAAGGGAAGTTCTCTCCCAAATGGCAGGGTCCATACATGGTTCAACGGGTTCTAACTGGAGGAGCCCTCATACTTGCAGAAATGGACGGTGAAGTTTGGTCGAAGCCGATCAATTCAGATGCAGTGAAGTGATACTATATGTAACTCTTACGATTTCTTGTATGATGTAATTTGAACTACGCCTGGCCTGATTCTCGTTTAAGAAGGGATATGTAGGTAGCCCTATGGGTTCGGTCACAATTCAATAAAATTTTCATTTCCCCCGCTATAGGAAACTAGGGCAGAATTTTGAGGAGGACCCTCAAAACTCTGAAGTTGATTTTAGCCATTTATCGCATGCAGCCGTCAGAAGCACCAGCCTAGTAAACTGGGGCAAAATTTTAAGGAGGACCCTCAAAATTCCGGAGCGAGAGAGGTTGCAATGTCTTGAAATGCGTCGCATTCGTCGGTTCATCTAAAGAAAACTATTTTAAATTATGTATTTATGTTACAATTTTTCTAAATCATGCATGTCTGGTATCAAAATTGCTTTGTTTAGCAATGCTACCCCAATGATATACAACGCCAAGCAGGACAAGCAAAGCTCATGGGGAAACGAACTAACCTTCCCCCCTTTACAAAACTCACTGTTTTTTTTGGATGCAGGCTCTCAAGTCGTAAAATCATCAGATATATCTATACACTCATGCTTCCCGAGAATACAACTCTCGGAATCATCACCTATTTACAGTCGATATCCGCACACGACATCCATAGCAGCCATAATATAGCAATCAACTATCAGCTATCATCTATCAGCTAAGAGATTACATTACTATTCGCCTTTTATTTTCTGCATTACATAAAGCTACCTTTTTACCTTTCGAGACTAAGTTTTGTCTCCATCTACATTTCTCTGCATTGCATAAGGCTACCTTTCTGCCTTCCGAGGTTAAGCTCTGCCTCCATATGCATTTCTCTGCATTGCATAAGGCTACCTTTCTGCCTTTCGAGACTGAGCTCTATCTCGATCTGCATTTTCTGCATTGCATAAGGCTACCTTTCTGCCTTCCGAGACTAAGCTCTATCTCCATCTGCATTTTCTTCATTGCATAAGGCTACCTTTATGCCTTCCGAGGTTAAGCTCTACCTCCATCTGCATCTTCTGCATTGTATAAGGCTACCTTTCTGCCTTCCGAGACTAAGATCTGTCTCCATCTGCATTTTCTGCATTGCGTAAGGCTAACTTTCTGCCTTCTGAGGTTAAGCTCTACCTCCATCTGCATCTCCTGCATTGCATAAGGCTACCTTTCTGCCTTCCGAGGTTAAGCTCTACCTCCATCTGCATGGCTGAAAGATCGCCATCTTCTGCATTTTCATGGGCTGAAAGATCGCCACCTTCTGCATTTTCATGGGCTGAAAGATCGCCAAATTGTCCAAAGGCGTCATTGTTCGGAGGCACCATTTTCATAGCCCGAGAATGCCATGCCATGGCCTGAGGACCCCATTTTATCTTTTGCATATCATTATTCAAAGGCATTATGGTTCGGAGTCATCATCCTCATAGCCCGAGAACATCATTTCATAGCCTGCGAATAATTTATCATGCGTTTCATGGCCTAGGACATCATGGTCCGAGGACATCCTAACCGTCCAAAGACAGCATTCACGGTCCAATGGGAACTTGCATCACGTTTAAATTTATGCACAATATATATATATATATATATATATATATATATATATATATATATATATATATATATGCTGGTATTGTTCATTCACAGGTACACCAGCTAGCAACGGCCAACTCAGCAGGAGCAATCCTACTCCAGTTCCCGCAGCCTATCAGACTCTGACCATCCTTTCTCAACCTGAACATCGCGTCCGCTTTTCGAAAATCTCCATCGGCATACTCCGCCGATGGATCCCGAACTACATATGGCCTGATTCCTGTGATACCAGGGATATGTAGGTAGCTTAGAAACCAGAGCTCGGTCAAAACTCTTCAAAATCGTTTCATTCGGTCAAAATTGGCCATCATATATTTATCCGACAACTCTTTCATCCTTCCCGGGTAAAGAAGGGCAGTTGTTGATACCCAATTTTCCCTATGTATTTTTATAAACAAAATACTTTCAAAATAGCATGTGCATACATATATAATCATGCCCAAGAGTTTTGATATTTTTTTCCTAATATTTAAGATTTTAAAATTAATTTATTGTCTATTTTTAGCAGTACAAAATCCAATAATTATTCCCAAGATTATCATTTTGGTGAATAACTTATTTTATTCTCATATTTACACCAAAATATAATTAAGGTGATTTTTGTATATTTTTTACAAATCTATTTGGTATTTTTAGGCTAAATTGCATGTAATGACAATTATAGCCTATTTCACGATTAGTAATATTTTATAATTATAAAATTATTTCCAGTATTTTTAAATTAATATTTATATAGTATTTGTTGGCTTAGTGTTTTTAATTACTTTTAAAATTATTATTACTATTTTTATAAAATAAAAAGGGAAAATAGGCTATTTAACACTTGGCCCATTTCTATTTCAATTACAGCCCTTTCACCTTTCAATTTTGGCCCTCAATTTGACCCAATTCCATCCCAAATTAAACCAGCCGAATCCCCAAATTACCCGACCCCTGACCCGATTAAAAAAACCCACCCGACTCCCCTTTGATCCAGGCCGTTGATCATTTTGATCAACGGCCGTAATTCACCCTTTCCTTTTTTTATTCCCAAACCCCCTTGACCTAATTCATTTCACTTGAGATGCCGCCTTTGAACCCCTTCGTCTCTCAAATCCTCTCGAGCCTCTCCGAAACACTAATCGTCCCCCACCTTATCTCACTATGTTTCCATCGGAATCCATGGCGTCTCTAGCCATGGATGGTCTGTACTCATCCTTTCTCACCATTAGACCTAAACTATTCAAGGTTTTGAAGCCCGACTTCAATGGTCTCTCTTCAGATCCTTCTCAGATCTGTAGATCTATGGCTTCTCCGGCCATTACCCCGACATGTTCAAGCAATATGAGTCTTTTCGACTCAGGATCTGACTTTCCTCAAGACCTTTCTCATTTCTAGGGTTTTCTCTGCAACTCTAAGTCGTCTGAGGTTCTGTACTCGCCTTTTTTTCTTAGATCTGTGATATGTCTAGGCTTTACTTGACATTTTAAAAGGTTTCTCCCCAAATTTCTTTTTCAAAATCGCTCAATTTCAATTTTAGGGTTTCTGAAAAAGTTTCTTCAAATATCTTTCCAATTCTTTCTATTCTTTCCTCATGTGTGTTTACCTATGTTATACTCGGATGCTTTTTTTTCTACTATGCTTAAGTTTTCTCTCTTGTTTCCTTTCTATTAAGCAAGATTCTTCTACTTTTGTTGTTAATTCTTGTACTCACATGTTAATCCGTGTTATTAATCCTTATTCTTTGCTATACATGTTTATGGTTGAGTTCTTTGATTTTTTTCACTTTATTTAGCTCTGTTTGTGTTCTTGCTAAGCATATTTCACCTGCTTTTGTTTAAGCTCGTATCATCTCTTTCTTCTGAACTAGTTTAAACTCCGAGTTTTCTCAAACATGTTCTCATAACCTTGAATCGGTTCTTTCTATCATGTATGTTTGTTTCTCATAAAGTCTTTGGAAGAGACTTATGAGCCTCTTTCAATGACCTGTTCTCTCACCTCTATGTCTGACTGAATTCGAAACCCTAGGATTTGGGGGTTTCTTTGGCAAGTGATATTAGGGTTCCACTTTGGGACCCTAGTCTTTCAGACTCACTATGACTCTGTAACTAAACTCGATTCCCTTTTGTTTGTGACTCTAAGGCTTTCAATGTTAGACTCTTTTTCTGAGTAACCTGAAGATTCCTTTCGTTTGATTGGTATGCTTTATATATGTGAAATTTCTCTTTCAAAAGGTTTTTACCAACTGATTGATTGATTCTGAAATCCTTTCATAAGGCTGACGAATTGTCACTGATTTTTCTTCGATTGAACCTCTTTTACCTTTCTTGACTTGGTTCATTCGAACTGAACATGTAATTTTGGTTTCATGGCTGTTTGATTGATTCCCTTGCCATATTTGGCACAAACCGTGTAACATTGATGGTTTTCCTTAAATAACTTCTATGTATTTACCCCTTTTGTGCTACTTTGGAAGGTTTTAATTAAAATTTATTTCCTTAACTGGCTTTTACCCATTGGAATCAGAATCCCTTAACCAAAGGGAGATTGATTTCAATGATATTTCCTTGCCTTTCTTACTTGTTTCTCTGCACTATAAAAGGGACTACCCTTCTGCACTTTTAAGACCACTTCAAGTTCAATACCTCGAAATTTTAGATCAATACTTTCAACTTAGTTACACACTTTATTGCTTTGGGATCAATACTCTTACAACATTCTGCTCTTTTCTGGAATTTTTTGGAACTTTTTCTTGCAACTTGGCTTTTTCAAGACTATTTTTACTTGTTTGTTTTCCCTGAAACTGGTATGTTCTAATTTAGCTTTCCTGCCTCACCCCCTATGTGTTTATTTACAGTTTTCTACAATCTTGTTTACTTTGTTGTTCATGATTAATGTTAACTATGTGTGTTCTTTCCTTGCATCTGTTTTCTGTTATAAATCCCTACCCCTATTCCCTTCTATGTGTTTGAGTTAAGGTTCATGGTCTGGCAATAATGTCTGGCAGTATCCAAATTACTACCCAGGTCCAAACCTGATCCTCAATGGATCCTAACTCCCAATTTTGGTTGATAGGCTGGTCAGGGGTGTGCCAGCACTCTTAAATTGCCGGGCATGACCACCAGCCTGCCATGGCCTTCTCTAATCCCCCTCTATGCACATACACTTACTCTTAGATTCTAAGTTCTATCCCCCTCTTATGACCCATGCTTTGGGACCCTGAGTTCCCTCTGAACTTGGACATTTGAGGGCTGACTCTTCAACACTGCACTATAATCTAATTCTGCAATGTGTTTGGGGTGTAAGCACTGCCCTGAGTCTCTTTGAGACTCTCGGGAACTTTGACACATCCCAAATAAGAGAAAGGCTTTTTGGAAAACGGATCCTGGAAGTTGGTTTATCTCATATTGCTAGACCTTGAGTCTGAATTAGGCTGTTTGGTTGCATCTGGAAGTTCTGATGTACTTTTTTGATCCATTAGGGTCTGTAATAATTTGTAATAACTATGGGGTTCTAGTGAAAAAGGGGAGGGTCATTTATGTATGCATATGGGTAGACAGCATGCTCATAGGGATTACTATTTACAAATTCTACATTTATGCATATCATATAGTACTCTTGACTATAAGTCATCTCATTATTACATTAGAAACCATGCCTATAAGTTTCGGCATATAGAAATCATGTATAAGTTTTGCACTTATGCATTTAGAAATCCTGCCTATAAGTTATGCATTACACGTAGAAATCTTGCCTATAAATTGTTTCATTACTGCATTAGAAACCATGCCTATAAGTTTCTGCATATAGAAATCATGACTATAGTTTTGTTTCTGCATTTCTGCATATTCATCTGTCATTAGGAAAACAATCATAGGTTTAATAATAATCAACTTCATTCTATATGCCATGTCTATAGGGATCCTGCACTTACATAATCGTTTTAAAATCAATAACACTTAGAAATCATGCCTATAGGAGCAGCCATCTGAATCTGATTCGTCTATTTTATCTATAACTCTAAAATCAGTAGTAATGTTTGTCTAATATCTGCAGAATTTAATTGGTTCTAAAATCAGTAGCCCTTCTTTAAAATCAGTATACTTCCGCCTAGGCAAGTAGTATGTAATTTTTTAACTGTGTCAGTTTTAATAAGCTGCAACCAGACAAGGCCCAATTCGGACTCCTCATCTAAGAAATATGTGATGAAGCAGCATGTCCTAACGCTTTAAATTTAATTCAGACTATAACTAGTATTTGAAGTCATGCTAAATAATTTGCTCCTTTAAGTGAGGAGGCCTGTTTGAGCCCTTAGACTGCTATTTGTTTCCCCTACTTGCTTATGTGTTTTGTTTGTCGCATTAGAATTTTGTCCTTTCAAAACTCTGAAAAGCCCCAACCTCCCTCCTTTTAGGACTGGTAGTCTCAAATGCCTCCGGGACCGATAGGATTGGGACGGGTAATAGCATGCAATAAGCAACGACACTATTCCACGTTTAATACCTTAACGGGGTGGGAAAGGGTAGATATGGACATGATGACCGGTGTGCTAATACCACGTGTGACCCCTCTTCTGAGGAGTGATTGCCGGGTATTGCATTGATGTGATCCATATTGTTTGTAAACCTAGGACCCCTTCCCCTTTACTTGTTATCCCTTTTTTAACTGTCCAGACTATTTGCTTAAGATTTCTGTTTTCTTTATCTTTCTTCAAACTTTCAATTCACTTGCAACATTATGTGTAAATCCCCTTCTATTTGAGACCTTTATTTGCTTACTTGTTAGTTAAAGTCACAATTGTAACATGGCCAGGAACCACACTAGTGGATCTTGGGGGGTGCCTAACACCTTCCCCTCGAGATAATTTCTAGCCCTTACTCGAACGCTGGTTTTCCAACTCGAACTCTTCTTTAGTATCCTAATGCACTTTAATCATTAGGTGGCGACTCTTCAACCCAAAAAATCCAATTCCCAAGAGGGAACGAGTTGTCCTCCCAAATGTCATGAACCCGATTTCGCCTTATAAAAAGGGGGCGTGACAGGCGTGCTAAACAGTATACTAGCTATAACTTTTAACAGAATAAACATAAACATGTTGAGTGATACAGTAACTAGGTAGTGTAATCTAAGCATGCTAGTTACACGTTGAGCATATGACAGTAGAATAGCAAATAGAACTAGAAATCACAACTAATGTCTGTAGCAACAAAGACAACACATAGTTTTGAATGTGAATTGAATCATGACATACCAGTTAAGGAGATAATACAGAGTATAAAGCAGAGATGGTGCAAATAGCCAACCTTGGCTTACAACCGGCTGGATTAGTGAGAATTGTAAGCAACAAAAGAGAATAGAGAGAGCTTTTGAGAGTGTAAGAGTGTAGATGAACTAGTGTTCGTGTTCTGAAGTGAGGAGTAAAGGAGAGTATATATAGCAGTTAAGAGAAAGGAAAATAAGGTAAATGGAATCAATCCTTCTACAATTAAGGAAGCCACAGAATCAATTATAAACCAATTAGTGTAACTTTCCCTTAATTAAGGGTAATTAACCAACGGTAAAGGCAGAATATATTTAAGGAAAGAAAATCGAATGAGGAATTAGGGGTAAATAGATAGAAGTTTATTTAAGGAAATGATTAGTGAAGAATCAGCAAATATCACGGTTAACTGAATAAGGTAAAAAAGCTAATCAAGATTGTAAATAAAGGAAATAGTAAGGACTTAGCACATAGGTCTTATCAAAACATATTGATAAATCAAGAATCCAAACTAATTTAAGGAGAAAAGTATAGGTGTACCATGAATAGGCAAAAAATGAACATAGACATATAGAATCAGTAGAAAAGTCGAACCAAGAACATTAATAGAGGCACATTAGGATAGAAAATCAAAAGATATCGAATTAGGCTAAAGAAGAATCAGAGAAACCAAAGCATAGGACAAAGTCAGTACACAAGTAACCTAGACAAACTCAGAATCCAAACAATAATGTCGAAAAATTAGGGTTTTAGCATAAACAAGTTAGGGTTAAAGCAATCTTCATGAAGTCAGTTAAAACACATAAGAAACAGAAGATTAAACACTCAAAATCATAAACGTTTTGGAGAAAGAAATTTCGGGAAACCCTAGTTTGGAAAAACTTAAAGAATAAAACTGGAAGGCGTGTCAACATACAGAGATTCAAACAAACAAGAAGTCATAGAAGTCAAAAAACCTGAAGTATTGTAGTGTTTAAAATTAGTTAGTAACAGAGGAATAAGAGAAATTTAAAGAAAAATCATAGGAACTTGAAAAACATTTCAAGTATGCAGAGATTCAAATAATATATAGCCAAGAACCCAAAATATAGTACTAAAATCGGTAAATGGTAAAGAAACAAAAGATCTTTAAAGAAAAGTCATCGACAAACTCAGAATCCTTCCAGATCTACAAAATCGGGACGGATTCATATCCAAAGAATAAGGATTTGAGGAGAAAGGGGAGGAGTAAAGAGAACCTGGCTTTGAACAAGAGATTTGAACCGTGGAACTTCAATAAAAATTACTCGCAAACTATGGACGAACCCTTGAAGAGCTTTGAACGAGATCTGGACCAAATCTCTTCGAGGTTTCTCCACAAAAACCACATAATCGAACAACAAAGGGGATAGGAGACAAGTAGAGGCTTCGTACAGCCATATGACGCCATAGATCGGACAAGGATTCAAAGGATTAGGGCTGATTTTGGGTGACGGCGATTAGGGTTAAGGAATGGTTTCAGAGACTACTAGAGAGGAGGGGATCCAAGGGCGACTGTTGGTGAGAAATGATTAGGGTTTAGGGGGTCGTTTGATTAAAAACGACAAGTATTGATATGGACCGTTGATCTAAAGGATCAACGGCCACGATTTGATGGGGATCTTGGGTCGGGTAGGTGCAGATTGGGCTTGGGTGAATTGGGTTGCTATTAAAGGGGTATTGGGATGGTATTAAAGGGGCTATTGGGCTGGTTAATTTCAAGACAAAATTGAAAATAGAAGAGGCTATTTATTAAATACCTCAAACAATTAATTAAAAAATAATTTGTAAAATAATTACTAATTATAAAAAATAAATTTCATGCGTAGAAATATTTTAAAATAGTTATTTAGTGTTTAAAAATACAAATGACTAATTTCTGGTAAAAATAATACGAAAATATGTGCATGGGCTATAATTGCAAGGTTATTGCAATTATAGCCAAAAGATGCCAATTTGGCTATTTGTAAAATAATTCAAACTCAATAGGACCTATAATAGTAATATTAATCAAGACGTGTTCTAAATTCATTTGTGATGCAATTTTTCAATTATTTATATGAATAAATTAATTAAAAATGTAAAAAGTATGGAAAAATACCAATTGATGCCAATGCGTAGTTTTAAAGGTATATATGCATTTTAAAATATTGTAGGGAAAAATTGGGTATCAACAGGCACGGAGGCCAGGTTTGGGTGAATTTCGGGATTTGTGTCCAATTAAGTAAATATTCTTGTGGAATTGGTTCCTTACCCTATATTGATTGCATTGTATTGCTTTTGGCTTGATTCCGGATATTTGGAGGCCGATTCGAGTGGTAAGGGCGTCGCGGAGTAGGATTTTGGCTTGGTTTGAGGTAAGTAACGCTTCCAAACTTGGTTCTGAGGGTTTGAAACCCCAAACTATGTGTTATGTGATTAGTATTGAGGTGACGCACATGCCAAGTGACGGGCGTGTAGGCCACCGTGAGAATTGTGGCCTAGTTCATTCCATGGCACCATTTATTGACTCTTTCTTGTTGATATTCGTGTTTCCATCATGTGATTAAGTAAATGAGCTATAAATCATGCTAGATATCATGTTAGGGCTTTACGCCGATAGTGTTGGTACCTGAGTGGTCGTTTCTTGCTCTCATCTCACTAATTTCATTAATATTCTATACTCAGTCTTATTCATGCATTTCATATCATGTCTAAGTCTCAGTTGTTAGTTATTGGCACATCATATCATTGTTCCGGGCTAATGGCATTGTGAGCCCATGTGTGTGACTGGAGAGTGATGACTAAGTGAGGCCGAGAGCCTGATTATGAGTGACAGTTATGGGATCGGGCTGCATGCCACAACGGTTATGTCGATGATTATGATAGTGCCTGGGATGTAGGAGACCTTCCAGAGTCTGTAACACACCCCTAGTGAGCGTAGTTGATATTATTGAGGGATGGATCTTCACTGGACATGGATCTTGTCCGAAGTAATTATACCTGGAGATGGATCTTTTTCATATGGCTGGAATGTCCTTCCTCGGTACTGAGTGACTGTTGTCAGTGATGTATATATATTCCATAATGGATCTTCCCTAGGCCGGATGGCCATATACAGTACCAAGTGGTCGAGCACTTGAGAGTGGAGGTACATGGTACATTTTCATGCATTTTTTGCATTGGCATGTAGAGATTACCTGAGCTTTATACTTCACATTGTCTATATTTCTATTTACTTTACTGTTTGAGCTGATTACTTGAATTGAGAGCATGCTTACTTTTCCGCATAGTTTATTTCTGTTTACCTTTTGAGATTAAGTTCGTCACTACCTATCAGTCCATAGTTTGGACTTGTTACTTACTGAGTTAGTGTACTCACGTTACCCCCTGCACCTTGTGTGCAGATCCAGGTATCTCTAGCCACAGTATCAGTTATTGATTACTCAGTAGCGGATTATCGGAGATAGCGAGGTAGCTGCCTGTCCTACTTTTCTCCTTCTTTATCTTCCCTTTAGTGTATTTTGGTTATTCTTAGACTATGTTAGCCTTGCTATTTTCAGGACGATTGTAGTCGTTGCTCATGACTTAGTGACATCCCGATGTTGGGCTTTCTTTTTCGCATTTTGTTTTCAAGTTGAACTCTTTTAAAGTAATATCAGTATGAATAAGGCTTTTATCTATCATTTAAAGAAATATCTAATTATTTCGGGAGTGATTCGACTTGCCTAGTTCCATGATAGGTGCCATCATGATCGGGTTTAGTTTTGGGTTGTGACATTATTATAGAGGGTTCGTGGAAGGATTTACATCAATCTCAGCCCCATTTTCCAAGTTGACCCAGAAAGGTTCTCTTTTCAGATTGTCCGATGAGCGTTAGTTGAGCTTTCAGAAGCTCAAGGTTACATTAACTACAACCCTAGTGTTGGTATTGCGTATAAGTTCGAGATCTTACACCGTGTATTGTGATGTGTCATATATTGGATGTGGCACGATATTGATGCGCGGCGGTAGGGTGATTGCCTGCGCATCTTGGTACTTTACGGTTCATGAGAAGAATTACCTTGTACATGACTTAGAGTTGGTAGTAATTATTCATGCGCTGAAGATTTGGATGCACTATCTTTACGGTGTTCTAATATGAGGTATATACTTACCATCAGAGTCTCCAATGCCTGTTCAAGTAGAAGGACCTTAATTTGTGGCAGGGATATGGTTGGAGTTGGTTAAAGTTTATGATATCACCATATTATATCATCTGCGGAAGGCCAATGTAGTGGTCGATGCATTAAGTAGGAAGGCTGAGAGCATGGGCAGTTTGGCATATTTACCAGTAGCAGAGAAGCCATTAGCTATGGATGTTTAGGTGTTGGCCAATCGATTTGTGAGATTTGATATTTCAGAGTCTATCTGGATTCTTGCTTGTGTTGTGGTACAGTCTTCGTTGTTGGAGCATATCAAGGCTCACTAGTTTGATGATCCTCACTTGTTAGTATTGAAGGACACGATGCAACAGGGTGGTGCTAAGTAGGTGGTAATTTGTGATGATGGTGATATGCAACTTCAAGACCAAATTTATGTTCCTAATGTTAATGGGTTGAGAGAGTTGATTCTTGAGGTGACCCATATTTCTTGCTATTCCATTCACCCATGTGTCGCGAAGATGTACCGTGACTTGAAACATCACTATTGGTGGCGATGAATGAAGAAAGATATTGATGCTTATGTCTCTCCATATTTGAATTATCAACATGTGATGTATGAGCATCAGAAACTAGGTGGATTGACTCATATATTGGAGATACTGGAGTAGAAGTAGGAGCGCATCACCATAGATTTTGTAGTAGTCTTGCGACATACCTTGAGAAAATATGACGCGGTCTAGGTTATTGTGGACCGGTTGACTGCCCGCACACTTTATTCCGGTGATGACTTCCTATTCTTTAGAGCGGTTGGCTCATATTAATATTCGAGAGATTATCCACCTGCGCGACGTTCCCATTTCTATCATTTTTGGCCGAAACATGTAGTTCATATTGCATTTTAGGAGAATCGTGCAATGTGAGCTAGGCACATGGGTCGAGCTTAGTACATCATTTCATCCTCAGATGGACGGATAGTCCAAGTGCACTATTAAGATCATGGAGGACATGTTACATGCATCTCTCATTAGTTTCTGAGGTTCATTGGACTAGTTTTTATCTCTAGCAGAGTTTGCCTACAACAAAATCTATCAGTCGAGCATCCAGGTGGCTCTGTATGAGGCCTTATATGGGAGGCGATGTCGTTTGCCGATAGGTTTGTTTGAGCCCGGAGAGGTTAGATTGTTGGGCACTAATTTAGTTTGTGATTCTTTGGAGGAGGTTAAGGTAATTCAGAAGCGGCTTGTATAACTTAGTCCAGGCAGAAGAGTTATGCAGACCGGAAGGTCGGGGTTATGGCTTACATGGTGGGTGAGAAGGTTCTTCTCCGAGTGTTGCCTATGAAGGGAGTGATTCTATTTGGGAAAAAGGGCAAGTTAAGTCCGAGGTGTATTGTCATGTTTGAGATCTTGGAGAGAGTTGGGAGGTTGCGTATAGGCTTGTATTGCCTCCAAGCCTAGCAGGGGTACATCTAGTATTTCATGTTTCCATGCTTCGGAAGTACCACAAGGATAGATCACATGTTTTGGACTTTAGTTTTGTGCAGCTTGATGAACATTTGACCTATGAAAAAGAGTCGGTAGTTATTCTAGACCAGCAGGTTCGCAAGTTGAGATCTGAGAGTTTTTCTTCTGTGAAAGTGCAATGGAGAGGTATGCCGATTGAGGAGGCTATGTGGGAGTCCGAGTCCGATATGTGGAGTAGATATCCCCACCTTTTAACCAGTCCAAGTACTTTTCAATATCCGTTCGAGGGCGAACATTTCTTTTAGAGGTGGAGAATATGATGACTCAATAGGCCATTTTGAACACTAGCCTTAATTTCCGTGTTCCGAGACCTTCCATAGCTTCATTTGATTTTTCTTGATTTACGTGCATTATCCATGTCATTTTCCAAAAAGTTTGAAACTGCTAGTGCGTAACAGTTGCTGGTGTCTGATTGCAGGTCTCACAATTGTGAGTCCTGCTTTGCGGAGTTGGACTAGCAAATGCGATGACTTAGGAGGGGATGATGGCTTCACAATTGCGAAGATAGTATTGCAAATATGATCATTGGGCTTCGCTTTTGTTAATGGTTGGTCAAAAATGTGATTGGAGCTAAGCCATACAATCTTCACAAATGCGAAGGTGAGAAATGTAAATGTGAATGGGGGAGGTTCGCAAATGCGAGTTTTCTGTCGCTTTGCGACAACTTATGGTTGGATAGCTATCCGCTTTTGTGAAGATTGGTTCACTTTTGCGAACATCGCAATTGCGAATACGAGTTTTGTAGCTAGGTAAAAGAGGAAAAAATCAGGACTTAGCTCATTTCACTCTATTTTTTCATATCAAATACTCTAGAGGCGATCTTCTTGAGAGTTTCTCTTTCCAAAATCATTGGTAAGTAACGTTAAATAGTTTTCAATCACTTCCCATTACTTTTCATGAATTTTTAACATCAAATCTAGGGGTTTAATGATAGAAATTACGGATATTGGGTAGAATTTAGGGATTTCGTAAAATTGAGATTTAGACCGTGAATTTAGGTCAGATTTCGAAATAAATCACATAACTAGGATCGAGGGTGAATGAATAATCGAATTTTGGTTTGAATCTCGGATTTTGACCTAGCGGGTCAGGATTTGACTTTTGTTTACTTTTTCTAATTTTATTAAAGATTGAATCTTTTTTCAGTCGTGGGTAATTTCTAAAGCTTATTTTGAATTATTTGAACTATATTTGGCTAGATGTGATTAGTTTGGAGGCTTGTTCTAAAAGAAAAGTCATAATTGGTTGTTGATTTGATTGCGAAAAGAGGTAAATATCGTGTTTTTAGCTTTGACTCAAGAGAATTAGGACTTGTTTGGACTATTTGCTACACGTGAATTATGCATGGGAACAACGTATATTCAATTTGACAAGTACATACGCGTTGTCATAGGTTAAAGCATGCAGGTTGGACTATTTACCTTTACGTTGTTATTTATTCCATGATATATTTCGTTACTTGCTTTGATTGCTACATATCTTACTTGTTATCTGTTATTTAATTGCTACTTGTTTCTATTTATTCATTCTTTACTCAATTATGTTTACCTTCTATATATTGCTACTTGTATTAATGGTATATCTTCATTGTCTCATATTTTTACTTATTTACTTGTTGCACTTTATTATGTTATTCCGATTATGTGAATCTTTTAGTTATTCTTGTATTGATGAATTGTCGAGGTTTGTGAGCACGAGGTATTGATCATTCTATGTTGTATTGGTAGTTATTTGATGTTATATAAGCTTTGTTTCCTTTTGTGCTGAGATTACGGGATTTGGTTGTGTTGAGTTGTTCATGTTAATAAGTTGGAATTGGGAACGGGTTGCGCACCGCAACAGTATTGAAATGAATTGATAATGAGAATGGGTTGCATGCCGCAACTGATGTTAAAATAATATTGGTATTGGGTTGTACGTTGTAACAAATATTGTGAAATAATATTGGGATCGGATTACACGCCACAACAGATATTATGATATATGTTCGGATTGGTTGCGGCCGCAATAGAGTATGAAGTGTTGTAGTTGTTTGTAGATATGGTATTTTTGTGTCGGTACTGTGATATGAGGTTATGGGATGATATTATTCTGGGACCCTCTATTAGTTGACCTTCGGGTATGTTCTTATGAGTTTACTGCTTTGTCTATATTTCTGCCTTCCATTATTATTATTCGTACAAGTTTATAGTGAGTGTCTTGTCATTGTCTCGTCACTATTTCGCCGAGGTTAGACACGACACTTATAGAGTACAAGGGGTTAGTTGTACTCATACTACACTTTTGCACCTCTTGTGCAGATCCCGGTGTTGGTCACAACGGCGCGTAGTGGAGATTGCTCAGATCCAACTTTCATAGACAACTCGAGGTAGAGCCGCATGGAGTTCGTAATCCTTGAAGTCACCTTCTATCATGTTTTTAGTATTTATCTAGTTTCAGATAGTTGCACTTCTTTTCAAATCATATTTGTAGTATTTTAGTCGCCCATGTACTTGTGACTCCGAATTTGTAGAGTAGCATAGAATATGTTGCTTATGTATCCGTCTCATGTATTTCAAACTTATTAATTATTAATCATCAATATCTTGCTTTTAAATTATTAAATTAATTAATACTTTAACTAACGTTGGCTTGGCTAGTAAGTGGATGTTAGGCGCCATCATAGTGGTTGGGATTCAGGTCGTGACACCTTTTCTTTTATAAACAATAAAACAGTTTGTACGTATAATAATGTTTTGAAAGTATCTTTTAACATTTGAAAAAATACATAATGTTAACCAGCAGAAAAGAAATTTATTTTACGGTTGTTAATTGTAGATATTTGTTACTTATTTATTTTAAATGATTATGTTCGGTTAAAGTTTGAAAAATTAGTATTTATGAGTTAAATTTGAAGTTGAAATTGTGTTTGACATGAATTTCATTTAGAGAAGAAGTTAAAATTTTTGTGAGTGAAATACTACTTCCTTTGATATACTCAAACAAAACTTTTAGGTTCAATTTTTTTTATCTAATTGAAATTAAAATTATCAATGAGATTCTAAAATAAATATTGAATTGCAAATAATGCCTGTCTAAATGCCTTAATAACTCTTTTTTTTTAAACTGTACATATGATAAAAATCCAGTATTTTACAAACAAACTTTATAATTATGGTATGAGATAAACGTGCAACTCATGTTCAAAGAGTCTAGTTAACATATAAGGCGGAGATTGACAATAAATAATTTTTCACCCCATAATTTAGTTACTTTAATTTGACAATAAATAACTTTGTAATTTTATTATTATAGTATATAAAGTTCAAAAATCATACGTGAATTTAACCTACAAATATTAGCAGAAAACTTTAATGGTTATTTATAATAAAGAACACATTCTCATTGCTCATCCATATGACATGAAAATATCACACTTACACCCTATTTTTCTCGAGCCCGGAATTTGTTTTCCGTAGATCAATATTTCTATCTAAATCGAAATATACAACCTTGCTTTTGGGGAGACTCAAACTCACAACCTTTTGGTTGAAAGTGGAGGTTGCTTACCATCAGAGCAACCCCTCTTGTCTAAATCGAAATATATTTAAATAATATATTAATGTAATTTTCTGATTTTTAAACCATCAGTTATTGGACATATATATTGTTGAAATAGAGGGACAGGGAAGTGACGGTTGGAGTTTGATCATATCCAGTCAAGTCCTACTAAGTGATATATTAGTTATTTTTCCTATTCCAACTATCAATATCTCATCATACTCAGAAGTTACTAAAATAGAGTTTAGCGGGCCTTGATTTAGACATATTAGTGTTTCAAAATTTCATCCAAATATGGAATCTAAAATCTAATTAAGATTTAGTAAATATCAAGAAGTTTAGGAACATATCAGTGTCGTTGTATAAGTAACACCACAACAGCAAATTTCATTTTGTCTTCCAAGAGAAAATCCAATCATTTGCTTCACGGAATGAAGTGTGAGTTCTTTCTTTCTTTTTGTCTTTCATTATTTTTTATTTCTGTTTTCTATTTTTTGTTTTTGTGTGTTTGTTGTTTTTATTCTGTTCATAGAAATTATTTAGATTCTTTCTGTATGTGTTTTTATCGATTGAAAGATGATAGAGTTACATGATATAGAATGTGCAAATCCAAACTTCAAGTGATATTAAAAGAGAGACATAGTCGAAGTTAGTTTGATTATATCTGAAATTAATGAACAATCAATTGTTGTCCGTGGAAATTCGGTTTTTTTTCCCCGATAAACACACTACTTCTTGCTGCATAGATGATTTCATTTTCTTATTTTACCGACTGTTGTTTGAGAATGATTTTATCATTTCCTTTGTGTTGATATTAAGGAAAAAAGAATAAAATTGTTCGTTTTAAAATAAAGAACACTCTTAGATCGCATACCATTTCAATTAATGTTGATCTCGTGATTAATGAACTTGTTCATGCAGGAATTTTCTTTTTATTTTGATATATCCACTGGCAAACATGACTGAACCTCCAAATGGCGACCACAATTCTGGTAACCACTATTTTAATTATGGAACTCAAGGTTTTTCGTCTACTATGCCAATGGATAATCTATTCGAGTTTACTGAAGATATAGACATGTCAGAATTATTTGATCTTCTTGAATACCAGCCACCCACCAATAATACTCCTAGCAGTTTAATGGAAAATGTTGTTCCAAATCATCAGAATCCAATAGAAATTGGTGCTCCAAGTGATCATCAAAATACCCTTGAAGTGCAAGATGACTATTCATTGTCTTATATTTGTTCTATGGGAACAAAGAATGTTGCTTTGCTGCAAGAGAAAGGAGGAGAAATCACAAATAATGGTGACGGGATAGAGCAAGAAAACCCTAGAACCAATGACTTGATCCCAAACCAATCTACACCTAATGTTCCAATTTTGGACGAGCAAGAAAACCCTAGTACCAATGCCATGATCCTCCAACAACCTATGCCAAGAACTCGAATTTTGGAGGAGCAAGAAAACCCTAGTACCAATGCCATGATCCTCCAACAACCTATGCCAAGCACTCCAATTTTGGAGGAGCAAGAAAACCCTAGTACCAATGCCATGATCCTCCAACAACCTATGCCAAGAACTCGAATTTTGGAGGAGCAAGAAAACCCTAGTACCAATGCCATGATCCTCCAACAACCTATGCCAAGCACTCCAATTTTGGAGGAGCAAGAAAGCTCTAAAACCACTGACTTGATCACCAACAGACCAATGCCAAAAGAACCAATTTTGGAGGAGCAAGAAAACCCTAAAACCAATGACTTGATCACCAACCAACCTATGCCAAAAATTCCAACTTTGGAGGACCAAGAAAACCCTAGAACCAATGCCATGATCCTCAAACAACCAATGCCAAGAATTCCAAGTTTGGAGGAGTTAGAAAATGATTTCATTGCAAGTAGGATGGAGCAAGAAAATCCTAGAAACAATGACATGGTCCTCCAACAACGGATACCAACAATTCCATATTTGTTGACGGAGAAAGAAAGGGACTTCATTACCAGTAGGAGGGAGCAAGAAAACTCTAAAATTCTATGTTTGGAGAAATCAGGAAGAGAATCCATGAAGCCAAAGTTGACCACAGATCATCCTTATGGAAGTTCAACAAGTACTAGGAAGGAGCAAGAGAACCCTAAAACCAATGGTCTGATACTCCAACAACCGATGCCAACAATTCCATGTTTGTTGAAGGCAAAAGAAAGAAACTTCATGAATTCAAAATACACCATTGATCATAATTTTGGGACAAGTACTAGGATGGAGCAAGAAACCCCAAAAACCAATGACATGATTCCAGATTCGGAGAAGAAAGAAAGTGACTTCTTGAGGCCAAAGATGACCAATATTCATCCATTTAGGATCAATTCTTGGAGGGAGAAACAAACCCCTAAAACCAATAACTTGATCCTCAATACAACTATGCCAAGACTTCCAACTTTGGAGAAGAAAAAGAGTGAGCACATGAAGTCAAAGTTGATCAGTACTGATTCTCCTTATGGAATTTCAACGACGAGGGAAGGAAAATGTAACCTGCTGGGAATTGGCACTGGAAAAACAACATGGAATGCTTACTTTGGGACTCGCACAACTCATAAAAATGATGAGAGCCGCTATGGAGTTTTGAATTCCTTTGACAACCAGCTTCAGGTTGAATTGCCACAGAAAACAAGGTTAATATTCTTAACTCTTTAATTTCCAACATATAATATTTATGTGCGTTATCTTATATTTTAATTCAAAATATTCATAAGTTCTAATTTTGAGGTATGAAATTGTAGAAGTCGAAATGTACATTCACTAGTACATTATACACTACATACAACTCATTTATATATATAATTATTTTCTTCATCACATTTATATATTTAATCAACTACTCAACTAATTAAATAAGCAATTTGTTCTTGTCATTTTGGCTTGTTACTATAGCAGTTCCAGTGGCGGTCCTATTAGAAGATCGCCTAATCAGACAAGCACAAGGTACCAACCATTTGGGAGACAAATTTCAAACAACCAAGGATCAAATAGGCATGTTTCTCTCTCTTTTATTCTCGAAAACTAGCTTCCATTTCTATTAATATATATGTTGATTTGTAAAATGCATGAGTTATAATATTCTATCTGCCATGTCTCAACTAGAGCAAAAAATCATACCATTAGTAAACTTATTATATACGTACATTTTTTCAACCGTCGTATATCATTTTAGTATATGCAATACTAGAAGTCTATATTGAGTGATCATTTTATACTCGTATTTTCTCTTAAATATGTTGGTTATATTCCGTCGTCTGGGACTTGCATTTTTGTAGTGATGATTGTGAGCCCTAATGGTTCAAAATATATACATGAATTTCAAGAACAATGCTCAATATAACCTAGTCTCATTTTGTTCCTTATTTGTCAGGTTTTCTCAAAGCAGTTCAGAGTTAACCTTCAATAGATCACAAGCTGCAGATGGGAGCGTCGTCTGTGATATTGGTAAACTATGGAAACATCAACGCAGGGAGATTAAAAGAAAGATAGGTACTATATTTCCTTATTTTATGGGTGTGATTGTTGTGACGGAAGTTATTTTGTAAGAAAATATTTTTCATGAGAAAATAAATATTTGGTGTTACTGGTACTATGCTTTCAAAAAATTGTTTTTCATAAAAAAGAAGAAATGACTTCCCTCACTTATGAATGGAAGTCATTTTCTTACTAGTATCCTAATTTTTAACTTACATCACTTGCTTTATTAATTAACAGTTAGACCTTTTTATTATCTTTAATACTAAAACATGTAATCAAAACCTTCAATTTGCTAGTACTATTATATGAATCTTTAATAGGAGTATATATTTTCTCTGAAAAATATTTTTCACTCACCAATCAAATATGAGAGGATGTTTTCCACCATCAAAGGATGTGATGCAGTGGATGGGACTGCTCTTCCCTTAACCAGAGATCTAAGGTTTGAGACCTGGGTATGGAAAAATCCTTGGTAGGGAGCGCTTCTCCTCGAATGGGGCCCTACGCGGCGCGAATCCGGATATAGTCAGGCTAATGCTGGTACCGAACATCGAGTGGGAAACCAAAAAAATGAGAGGATGTTTTCCATGAAAATATTTCATGGAATACATTTTCTAGAAAAACATACTCCATGGAAAATGACTTCCCTCTCACCAAACACCCTCTATGTTCCATTGGATGGAAGTTATTCCTTTATTTTGCTTTATCTTTGTTTCCCTTACTTTACCCAAATCAATGTTTTACACTAATTACATATATTGTTATTTCTTTTATTTACTGCAACATAGGAATTGCTAGTTATTATGCTGGCTCCTCCAATATTCATAGACAAATCTGGAACAACCTGCAAAAGAGATCCCTCTCCCCTCAAGTTGCTGAAATTGAGAAGAGAAACTCTAATGGAGAAGATTTGATTGGAGGAACAAGTTCAAAAAAGGATAACTATTCAATGCTGCAGAACCTACCAAATCAAAACTTCCAACATTCTCCTGCTAATAGTCAGGAGATCATTGGGAAGCTCTACTTGAGATACTGCAAATATTAGTCTCTGTCTCAATTTATATAGCACCGTTTAGATTTTGAGAGCCAAAATATATTTTTTTTATCACAATTTTTTTATATGCCTTGTAAAACATTTTAACTTCTTAGTTGTTATGATCGGCAGTATTTTTAACGTAATTTCCAAATATGTAAATTTTATTTTAAAAATTTTAAAGAATTTATGTCCGAATTCTTTAATGAAAATTAAAAAGTTTGACTCTCGAAATTCGAACTGTACTACATAAATTGGAATAAAGGGAGTAGTAATTTCTTCCCCGCTAGACCTAATCTTAAACAATAACTTTCTAGACAATTGATCTGAGATGTGTTGCAACACATCTTGAACCCTAGCACTTTTACAATAATATCAAATAGTAATAAATACTTTGGATAAAGAAGCGCAGCTTTAATGATGGAAACTAACTTTCAATCTTTTGTTGTGTCAAAAGATCAATACAGTCATTGCAGGTGGACAAAGCATGACCAATCAAGGCACAAGTTATTATTCTACTGAAAGCAGTCAAAGCTGGGGTTATGCACAAGGGATTTCATTGGGAAATGAATATGGAGCTCAATTACAGCAGGGGGGATATTATGCAATGGAGTCGGGAAATGAAATAATGGATGCACAGTATCCAGGGTTTCAAGAAACGGGAAATGAAATAACGGAGTTACAGTCTTCAGGGTTTCAAGCAATGGGAAATGAAATAACGGATGTGCAGTCTTCAGGGTTTCAAGCAATGGTAAATGAAATAATGGATGCACAGTATCCAGGGTTTCAAGCAACGGGAAATAAAATAACGGAGTTACAGTCTTCAGGGTTTCAAGCAATTGGAAATGAAATAACGGATGTGCAGTCTTCAGGGTTTCAAGCAATGGGAAATGAAATAACGGATGTGCAGTATTCAGGAGTTCAAGCAACGGAAAATAGAATAATGGATGTACAGTATTCAGGGTACACACAAGGGGTTTCAGGGTCTCAAAGCATCAACCCAGAAGAGACTCATTTCAATGTAACCAACTGGCAATTTGGAGATGAATCACAATGAAACTTATAGGCCATCAATAATTTGAAGTCCACAGTCCGAGGGATTTAGCCTTAAGATTAGAGCATATAATAAGATTGCACATATGTGCTCGAGTTTTATTTTTGGTGCATGGGTAATATTTTACATCGAAGCTTTTTGTCTGCGAGTTAGGACTTGGCGGTCTTCTTTCAGGGAACTTCAATTTAATACTCATTATGGATCAATTTTTGTTCACATTATTTTCATTACAAAAATATACGACATTCATCAGGATGTTTTGCTCATATCATATAGAAACACATGAGGTACTGTAGAAACACTTGATTTCATTCACTTACATTACTTCAAAAGGATATACTCGTTAAAATAGGATAGGAGATACAACGAAGAGATAGATATCATAGAGTTTGTGATATAGCACAACTCTTACAGAAGCTACCAGAAGGATTTTGTCGTGCGAAAAATTCTTGTGGATAGCCGATGAAGTGACCGAACAAAATGTTGGATCGATTCAATACCAAATATATGGTGAATAATAGTAGGGGTTGTATTTTTAGAAAAGAAAGATAGAATACAAAACAAATAATTCACCAACGTTTTGAAAAGCATAGGTTACACACGCAATCGATACACTGAATACCAACTCAGCTTGACATAGAGAATTAAAGAAAAATGCAAGTACATTATTAGTGATCTATTTGTAACACGAATAACCGCTTACTTGGAACTAATTAGTTAAGTACATATGCGACCAAGGCAAACGAAATTACTTTTTTTGGTGTCATTATATAAGCCAATGCAGTTTGGGTTTACATAATTAATAAAAAGGATTAATTGTTGCGGAAGCCAAATGTATATAGTGTGAATGAGTCACAACTACTATACCAAAAATTATGGCGGCCACTAAATAATAAATAAGATAATAAAGCAACAATAAAAGGAACACCAGAATTTACGAGGTTCGGTCAATTTTGTCTACTTCCTCGGACACAACCAATATTTTACTCCACTCTAAAAATACAAGTGAAATAATACTAAACAGAGAAGATACAAATACCTTAAGAAGATAAAAAGGCAAATGAGAGGTGTGTTTAAATCCTAAACATTAGGCCTCCTTTTATAGGGAAATATTTTCCCCCAAATGAAATCATCCACCGATGTGGGACAATTTCTTTTGTCAATCAACAAATCTCCACCTTGACAAAATTCCACATCTTTAATTTTCTCTCAATAACAAATTTTGTTTGTGTCTTCATCTTCTATCTTCAGTGTTCAACAATGTTGAAACTTGACCGCAGTCACCACTTTTGTCAGCATATCAGCAGGATTTTCCGTAGTATGAATTTTCTTCACCGTGACTCCACCTTCTTCTATGATTTCTCAGACGAAATGATACCGAACATCAATGTGCTTCATCCTTGCATGATAAACTTGGTTCTTCGCTAATTGAATAGCACTTTGATTATCTCAAAAAATTGTGATACTCTTTTGTTCAACACCAAGCTCTTTTAGCAACCCCTGAAGCCAAATTGCCTCTTTCACAGCCTCTGTAATAGCCATGTACTCTGCCTCTGTTGTAGACAAAGCAACTATTGACTGCAAAGTAGACTTCCAACTAACTGGTGCCTTTGCAAAAGTAAACACATAACCAGTAGTTGATCTTCGTTTGTCCAGATCACCCGCAAAATCTGAGTCACAATATCCAACTACAGACTGATTGTCTTCCTGCTCAAAAACTAACCCAAACATCTACAGTATTATGAATATACCGTAGAATCCACTTCACAGCTTGTCAATGCTCCTTTCCTGGATTATGCATATATCTGCTAATAACTCCAACAGCTTGTGAAATGTCAGGTCTCGTACAGACCATTGCATACATCAAGCTACCAACAACATTTGTGTATGGTACCTTTGACATATACTCTCGTTCAGCTTCATCCTTTGGCGACATAGTATTACTTAGCTTAAAATGGGTAGCAAGTGGAGTACTAACTGGCTTAGTATTTTCATCTATGCCAAAACGTTGTAGTACTCTTTTCAAATATTCTTTCTGAGATAAACGGAGTTTCTTTGAACGTCTATCTCTTATTATCTCCATGCCAAGAATTTTCTTTGCCTTACCCAGATCCTTCATCTCGAACTCCTTCTTCAGTTGAATCTTCAACTTATCAATTTCTTCTGAATTCTTGGAAGCTATCAATATATCATCAACATATAGGAGAAGATATATAAAGGAACCATCTTTAAGCTTGCGCAAATACACACAATGATCGTATTTGCTTCTCTTGTACCCTTGCCGCAACATAAACTCGTCAAATCGCTTGTACCATTGTCTAGAAGATTGTTTCAATCCGTACAATGATTTTTCAAGTTTGCACACCATATTTTCTTTTCCATCAACTTTGAATCCTTCTGGCTGAGTCATGTAGATTTTCTCCTCCAAGTTTCCATGTAAAACACTGTTTTTACATCCATTTGAACTAGTTCCAAATCCAACTGTGCTACCAAAGCCAACATAATTCTAATGGAGGAATGTTTTACAACTGGAGAAAATACTTCATTGTAATCAATTCCCTCCTTTTGAGCATATCCTTTGGCCACCAATCTTGCTTTGTAGCGAACATCTTCTTGGTTAAGAAATCCTTCTTTCTTTGCAAATACCCATTTACACCCAATTGCTTTCTTTCCCTTCGGGAGATTGGCCAATCTCCATGCATGATTCTAATAAAGGGACTATATTTCATCATTCATGGCAATCCTCCACTTATCTTCTTTTGAACTTTGGACTGCGTCTTTATAAGTGGTAGGAACATCATCAGCTACAATTGAGGCGGCACAAGCAACCGTCTCTATAAGACGAACGTGTTTTGTTATTGTTCTTTTTGGCCTGCTATTTGCAATTGATTCAAGTTGTTGTTAAGGTTCCTAAGTTAGAATCTCCCTCTCTACTGGCTCTTCTTCCAGAGGATAATCTTCATTTATTTCCTCCTCTGCTTCTTGTGTAGGAAAAATAAATTTTCTCTCAAAATCCACCTGCTTAGAAGCACCATCATTTTGTTTGTTATCTTCTGTTACCTTATTTATCATAGCAGATTCATCAAAGGTAACATCCCTGCTGAATATTATTTTCTTTGTCATAGGACACCATAAGCGATATCCTTTGACTCCAGAAGTAATCCTCATAAAAATAGCCTTCTTTGCCCTTGGATCCAATTTTGACTCTGTCACATGATAATATGCAGTTGAACCAAATACGTGCAAAAAGTCATAATTTACAGCAGGCTTTCCATACCATTTTTCAAATGGTGTTTTGCCATCAATAGCAGCAAATGGTAGACGATTAATGAGGTGGCATGCATATGTAACTGCCTCAGCCTAAAATTCTTTTCCCAAACCAGCATTGGACAACATAAACCGTACCTTCTCCAGCAAGGTCCGGTTCATACGTTCTACCACTCCATTCTGTTGTGGTGTATATCTGACAGTGAAGTATCGGACGATGCCATCATTTCCACAGACCTTATTAAAATGATCATTTTTGTATTCACCTCCATTATCTGTGCAAATACATTTGATCCTCCTGCCTGTTTGATTCTCCACCATCGTCTTTCATTTGAGAAAAATTCTCAGCACTTCATCTTTGCTCTTCATTGTATACACCCACACTCTTCAGGAAAAATCATCAACAAAGGTTACAAAATAGTGCTTCCCACCCAATGAAGGTGTTCTGGAAGGACCCCAAACATCAGAGTGTATATAATCCAAAATGCCTTTAGTATTATGGATCGTTGTACCAAATTTAACCCTTGTCTATTTTCCTTTGACACAATGCTCACAAAACTCCAAGTTGCAAGTCTTTACTCCTTTTAACAGTCCTTGATCTGATAGAGTTTTCAAGGATTTTCCTCCAGCATGTCCCAAGCGCATGTGCCATAACTTGGTTGCTTATGTCTCTTTGTCGTCACTGGATGCCACTGTCGTTGTCCCAATAACTGTACTGCCACGATAGCGGTACATATTATTGTTCTTCCGATTAGCCTTCATTACCACTAGTGCACCAGAGCATACTTTCATCACTCCATTTTCTGCAATGATTTTGAACCCTTTTGATTCTAGGGCTCCCACAGAGATGAGATTATTCTTCAAATCCGATACATATCGAACATTTGTTAATGTTCTGATCATTCCATCATGGTTCCTTAATCGTATTAAATCAATGTCATATGAGGTAAGAGGACTGTTATCCGCTGTGTGGACGACTCCATATTCTCCTTCTTGAAAATCCACGTCCCTATTGGGACACATATGATAGCTACAAGCCGAGTCCATCAACCACATGTCTGATGATGTTGATGTCTCTGTTGTAACTAATGAGAAATTTGAATCATCACCATCAGCTATATTTGAATCCATAATGGCTTTTTCATTGTTATGTTTGGCCTTATTCTTCAACTTCGGAAAGTCTTTCTTCCAGTGCCCCTTTTCTCGACAAAAGGCACATTCATCTTTGCTAGGCCTAGATCTTGACTTGGATCTTCCTTTCTTTGTCCTCGTTTGATTTTGAGGACGACCCCTCACAACCAGTGCTTCTCTTTATCCGCCCTTCTATTTTTCTCCCCTTCTTTGTTCATAGCTGTACAAAGCCAAACAAACTTCTCTGAGAGAAATTTCATCATTCCCATGGAGTAGAGTAGTTTCAAGGTGCTCATACTTATCAAGAAGTGACCCCAACAACATCAAGCCCAAGTCACCATCATCAAAAGTTGCATCCATATTTGGCAAATCTGTGACCAACTTATTGAAAATGGTGATATGTTCATTCATCGTGGTACCTGGAACATAGGTGAAGCGAAACAGTCTCTTCTTCATGTACAATTTATTTTGACTATTTTTCTTAAAACATTTATCCTCCAGTGTTTTCCATAATTTACTTGCAAAAGTTTCCTTTGTGTATGGATACTTCTGCTCTCTAGCAAGGTAGGATCGAATGGTACCGCAAGCAACACGGTTGATAATTCTCCAATCTTCTTCTCCAATAACATCTGGTCTCTTTTCTTCAATAGCAAGATCCAGCCCTTGTTGAAAAAGGACATCTAGAACCTCGCCTTACCACATCCCAAAATGTCCTGACCCGTCAAAAATTTCTACCGCAAATTTCGCATTTGACACAATTCTTGTCATAAGAGAAGATGCCAATGATGTCGTATTGTTGACACTTGATGTAGATTCTTCTTGTTTATTGTCTCCCATCTTTGATACAAATATTATTTAATAGCTGACGACACAAATCAAAATTATTTCATTTCTGATGTGGAAGATCAGACTAAGCTGCAACCATAGAGCATACTCAGACAGAACCTTGACTCAGTTACCAAGATAAATCTTTTCTGATGTGGAAGATCAGACTATGCTGCAACCACAGAGCATACTTAGACAGTACCTTGGCTCTGATACCAACTGTTGCGGAAGCCAAATGTATATAGTGTGAATGAGTCACAACTACTATACCAAAAGTTATGGCAGCCACTAAATAATAAATAAGACAATAAATAAACAATAAAAGGAACACTAGAATTTACGAGGTTCGGCCAATTTTACCCACTTCCTCGGACACAACCAATATTTTATTCACTCCAAAAATACAAGTGAGATAATACTAAAGAGAAAAGATACAAATGCATTAAGAAGATAAGAAGACAAATGAGAGGTGTGTTTAAATTCTAAACATTAGACCTCCTTTTATAGGGAAATATTTTCCCCCAAATGAAATCATCCACCGATGTGGGACAATTTCTTTTGTCAATCAACATTAATGCATATGTAAAGGTATTTACATGCATATATATGATAAATACTTACATGCACTAGATGTTTATACCAACTAAATAATTAACTTTAAAAATTTACAAATCAAAGTGAAAATATATATCACTTAACCATGTTTAAGTGCTAAACCGTGTATTTGTAAGATATATATTTTACATCCATTGGCTTAGTATAAATATTCGACGTGGATAGTTTACTATATATGTAGTGTGTTGCTTATCGATTAGGTTTTGGTTTTAGTTACAATTAAGACCCTCAACATGAGGTTTAAATAGTAGTAATTATAGGTATATGGAGTTGAAAAGACAAAGTAAAAGGAAAAGAATGTCGTGCTAAATAATGTATTGACTTCCTTAAAAGTATGCAGAATAACAACAGCACTGCAATTGTGCCTTCCAAAAAATAATTGTAACTTTCACCCTATTGTTCCCAGTACGTTGTATGTAAAGGAAGCTCAAAATTACAACCCAAACCTAGTAAAATAATTTTCTGCTAATATGTTCTCCAGATTATTTTCCACGGCCATTATTGATAGAAAAATTCTAAAATTAATTGGAGAGAGAAAGTAAAACAAACGTACATACCCGTATCACATATAAATAGCCCTCTTTTAAACATATTTAGTTATTTAAAAATAAAATCCAAACGGAATTTTCCTTTTTTTTTTTGGTGAAACAAAAATCTTTATTTATCACCAGTACCCAATAAAAATCTGTACAATATCTTGTCCCGGCATACAAGTGCCCCTATCTGTTCTATCTTTCTATATCTATCTTTCTATTTCTATTATTGTCATTGCTTACTATACAATTGACCTATCCAGTCCCTTTCCTTCCTACTACATTTCCTGTTTAACAAATGAACTACTCTAATCTTACATTCTTTTTGGACCTGTGCACAGATGATCATCGGTGTAGGGACTCTTTGGTTCCATAATGCTTCATTCCTTGCCCGCCAAATCTTGTATATCAAAGCTGCAATCACTGCTGTAATGAACTCCCTGCATTTCTTCCCTTTGATTCCTCTTATTGATCTTCTCCAAATCCCCTTGAGATCATGTTTTGTTGTCCCTCTTTGCAACCATTCCAATAGTATTTGTAGGCATGCCTCTGAGAGTTTGCATTTCAAAGAATATGTGTTCCACTATCTCTGGTTGACTTCCATAGATCACGCACTAGTTGTCTTGGCTTATCTTCATCCTTAGCAGTCTATCCTTCGTCAGTAGCTTACTATGCATGGCAAGCCAGCTAGTGAAGTTGTGTTAATTCACTATCATTTGAGCTCAAACGCACATAAAAATGCAATCATTGGAATGTAACACTGATCGCTGCCGACTCGACACTACACTATGGTAGGAAGAGCGGGTCGCAATAGCTTTTACTCGAATAGAGGTCCGGGATCGAATTTCCACAAGGAGCTAGTAGTGGAGTTGTATTTTCTGTCTAGCCTAGAGTTGTGGTTGTGTTTCTAATGTCACTTCAATCACCTTTTGAGTTTTTGTATTTATAACCACTATTATAAAACTATGGATTAAAGCTAAATTATGCTGGAAGAATATTGCTAAGTTGTAATTAATGGGAAGGAAAAGTACTAGGGTTGTGGCATTACCTTG
Source organism: Nicotiana tabacum (assembly GCF_000715075.1). Taxonomy (NCBI): domain Eukaryota; kingdom Viridiplantae; phylum Streptophyta; class Magnoliopsida; order Solanales; family Solanaceae; genus Nicotiana; species Nicotiana tabacum. The sequence goes on from NC_134085.1 coordinate 17,499,446, forward strand.
GTGGCTAATTGACTGGTAGATGTTACTTAGGTTCGATTGACTTGTTTGAGGGTTATGCTATAATCGTTGCACAATTTCTACCCACTCTCACACCTCTCGGTAGAGAGAATGATTTTTACCCAATTGACTCCCTCGAGACCAATTGGGTTGGCAAATTAGACCAAGCAACTAGGGTTCAAGTAGGGTGATTACTCTCTCGAGGTTTAACCCGTTAATTGGGACTATCATTTCTCATGAGTCCATCTCAATTCCTTGTTGGGTCAATTTTGAGGTCATAAACTCTCTTTCTTAAGAAGAGTTAAACCCACAAAGGTTTAATCAGTGTTTGCAACCACCAATTCTAAATTAAATCATAAAATCAACCCAAATAACAAACATCCATAGTCAATCTAACCCTAGATGGAAACACCCATCAATTACCCACACTAGGGTTGAGCCACAACACTAGCTAATGGGTTTAGCTACACATAATTAAAGAAGAAACTGAAGAAATAGATGAAGAACTACACATATTAATTAATTACTAAAAAGAAACTACAATAATCTATTGCTAATGGGAAGCAAATATGCCAAAAATGGCTACAACACCAAGCGTAGCTATTCTCCTGTTCTCAGATTCGACCTCCCCCTAAAAAAATAGTAAAATATTTTATTTATACTAGGCTGGAAAAACTAGACAAAAATACCCATGTGGGGTCAGTGCGGGCCACACAAAACGGACCGCGGCCGCACTGGCTCTTGGGTTTCAGTTGTTTGATGACTTGAACTGGGGGATGCGAACCGCATGGGAGTGTACCGCGGCCGCGAAGGCAACTGGCGCGGTCCGCACAGACGTGACTGCGGACCGCATGAGGACAAATGCCCTTTTGTTGAACCCTATGAATGCGGACCACACAGAGCAGGAGTGCGGCCGCGAAGCTTCTCCGCGGGCCGCGTGAATCCTACCGCGGCCGCGTGACCTTAGGCTCGAAAATGTCTAGTCTCTGAACATCCTAGTGCGGCCGCGGTCATTGTTACGCGGTCCGCACTAGGCCCCTTTTTCTTCACTTCTCTTGGTCTTTGATACTTGAGCAGGTTTCACTCCTTTTTGAGCCGATTTTTGACATCTCGTCACTTTGTCAATCAACTCTGCAATCAAGCACAACTTGTGAGCATTTTGGGACTGTTTTTGTATCAATTTATACTCAAAGCATAGGCAAGTAGGGACATAAACACTTTAAAATCCTAACTTATCAATCACTTTTGCACCAATAGTATCCACTTCTCACAGAGTATTTGCCCCCTTGTTTCAGCCAGCCATTATTAACAAAACCATCAACAAATTTATTTTTGATAGAGAGATTTTCTTCGAGTACCAGTAACTATCAGCCAAGGGGGAGTATTGCCACCATGGTTGATTCTTTATGTACAGGTGGTTGACCCATTTTACCTGTAGGTTGTCCTCTTGTTAGCTATATTCCATATGTATTTCACCATTTCTACTTCATTCCATATTAGACAATCAGTTATCCCAAGTCCCCCTGTCTCTTTGGTCTACACACCATGTCCCAAGTCACTAATGACATTTTGGTTAAGTTCCCTTTCCCTTCCCATAGTAAGCTCCTGCATATAGTTGGTATGCTCTTTAGCACCTTTTTTGGGAGAATGAATATAGATGCCCAATATGTATGTACTTGCATCAGCACTGCACTCACCAGTAGTACCCTACCAGCATAAGATAGATTTCTAGTACCCTATGTTCTAACTTTGTTTGCCAATTTTTCCACTAGTATTTCATAATCTCTTGCTGATAGTTTCTTGGAAGAGATTGGTACACCCAGATACCTAAAAGGCAATGTCCATCTCTGGTACCATGTAAGCTCGCAGATATCCTTGAGGCATTGTTCCTCCATGTTCACATTATAGATATTCGACTTAGCTGCATTTGTGTTTAATCCTGAAACTTGTGAGAATATTTTGAGCCCACACAAGATTAATTCTACTGGCTTCCATTCACCTTTACAGAAGAATAGAACATCATCAGCAAAGCACAGATGATTCAACTTGAGGCCTCTGCATTTTGTATGATATTGGAACATTATTTGATTAGTTATCCATTTCATGATTCTGGATAGGTATTCTATGCAAATTATAAATAGGAGCGGGGATATTGGGTCTCCCTATCTAAGGCCACATTTTCCTTTAATACTTCCATGCATTCCTCCATACACTGCTATAGTGTATTGGGTAAAGGTGATACAAGCCATAACCCACCTTATGAACCTCTGAGGGAAATTAAGAGCATACAACATCTCTTCAATAAACCCCCACTCCACTGTGTCATATGCCTTCCGTAGGTCAACTTTTATCAGACAACTCCTAGTAGTATTCTTCCTTTTATATAGTCCCACCAATTCTTGACAAATTAAACTATTGTGTACTATACTTCTTCCAGCCACAAACGTACTCTGTTTATCAGAGATTATCCTAAGGAGTACATTTTTTAGTCAATTGCACAACATCTTCGAGATTAATTTGTATATTATGCTGCAACAGACAATTGGCCTATAATTACCCATTGTATCAGCATGTGTATTGTTGGGGATTAGTGATATCACTGTATTGTTTACTATTCTGAGCATTCTGGCGGTTTTAAAGAACTCCAAGACCTTATTTATCACGTTATTTCCCACAATATCCCAGCAGTCTTTATAAAATTGGCTACCAAACCCATTTGGTCCAGGGCTTTATCCCCTGAGATAGCCCATAAAGCTTGTTTCACCTCTACTGTTGTAAACTCTGCCTCTAGCTCATTCCTTTGCTCCTCCCTCATTGTAGGCCCTTGATTTACCAGTTGGCTATTTACATGGACCCTATCCTCCATTTTCCTACCTAATATTTCAGAATAGATGTTACACTCCATGTTTTCGTACATGAAAGTACGCCATAAGTAAATTGATGAAAGCTCGGAAATATGATATTACATCCCGCATTATTTTGTACATTAAAGTTTCGTCGTAAGTTAATCAGTGTAAGCTCGGGAATGATATTATTTTGTGATTATAAGTATTACACTATTTCAAAAAAAAGATAAGTAAATTCGTGAAGGAGAGAGGGTAAGCGAATCAAATAAAATGAGTTTCGTCGAAGTTTGGCAATTTGGGATAAAATACGGTCCGAGCTATAATACCCGGTATTTATGGACTCGTGCCATACAAGGTAACACATGACTATGATAGTGAGGGTATAAGGTGTGTTAAAAGTGGGTAGTATTTTAAGTAATTTGAGATAATTCTTAATTATGTGGGTAATTGGTTAAGTATTGGTTAATGAAAGATTAACAAGTTAATCGAGTGATTAGTGGATAATTAATTCAAATATTTGGACAAAGATTTGCATCTCCCAACGTGGCAACACATCAAAGCCAAATGATGTCACGACCCCGGTTCGCCCTCCGTGAATCATCGTGATGGCACCTAGTCTTTACGACTAAGTAAGCCTAAACTTGCAAAAGATAACCAAAACTTGCGAAAGTAAAACAATTTAAAAACAGAAATAAGGCAATAATAGTGTTATATGTGCCGCATGGCATACACCATATTTATATAGATCTCAAAACCAATATCTAAATCCAAGACCTGGAAACCCATGTATCGCAAGCTAAGATCAATACTACATAGCTCTAACTCTGGAATGTCTCATAAGAATAGAAAAGTACAGAAGGGCTAAATACTAAAAGTAGGAATAGAAGGGACTTCTCGGTCTGCGGACGAAGCAGATGTACCTCGAAGTCTCTAGAGCAGTCGCCTCCTCGAGAATGATAGGCCTGAGTAGAAGTACCTGGATCTGCACATGAAAAACATGTGCAGAAGGGGCATGAGTACACCTCAGCGGTACTCAGTAAGTGCCAAACCTAACCTTGGTCGGGTAGTGACGAGGAAGGTCAGGGCCCTACTGAGGTTAAATACAATATAAGGGTTAACAATGTGGAATAAAATACTATAAATAAGTGCAACAGTAAGAAATAACATAGAATTGATAGAACAACAACTAGAACAGAGACAAAACAAGCCACGGAAAGAAATACAGCTCAACACAGAGATAATAACGGGGGCACCTTCCAGGATACCGTCCTGTAGTCCCAATTACAACTGTCCAGTGGATCTCCCAGGATACCGTCCCGTAGTCCATCATATATATGTCCGAATGATCTCCCAGGATCCCATCCCGTAGTCCAACTATCAATGCGTGGGGATCTACCGGAATTCCGATCCGTAGTTCCAAATGTAAATACCCAGTAGTGGGGAAATCTACCGGGTGAATTCCCATAGTTCCATATAATTGTGTTGGGGGATCTATCGGGAATCTAACCCGCAGTCCCAAAGTAAATATGCAGGGGGATCTACCGGTAATCTAACCCATAGTCCCAAAGTAAACAGACAAGGGGGAACTACCGGAATCCCACATCCGTAGTCCCAAAATAAATACAAAGCAGCAGCAGGAAGATATACAGTAATGGCAGAATTTCATATTAAGGCAATAAATGATTCTATCCTAGCATGCTGCACAGAATTCAAGTAAGGAAGGTTGAATCAAATAAGGCAATTAAGTCACTTAGACATGCTTTCTTAAGCTAACAACAGGCTTAATAGTGTAAGAAATAGAAACAGGAAAGGAAACATACTAGTAATTACTTAAAGAAAACTAGATTTCCAACAATTAGTACAAGTACGCACTCGTCACCACACATACAAGGCATTTCAATTACCAAATATACCAATCGTAAGGGGAAGATCCCCCACACAAGGTTAGACATGCCACTTACCTCGAACCGGCTCAAAATCAACCCAACACCACGTTTTTTCCACGAGTACTCGACTCTAAATGGCCCAAATCTATTCAATTCAATTGTATAATGTAAATAGCACTTCAAGTAACTGATTCTATAATTAAATTATAAGCTAATATGCGAAATTAGATAAAATGACCAAAATGCCCCTCGGGCCCACATCTCGGAATCGGGTGAAATTTACATTTTCATAAACCTCGTACTCTCACGAGTCTATACATAATAAGAATACTGAAATCAGAGTCCAAATGGCCCCTCAAATCCTCAATTAAAGGCCTCTTAAACTCAAGCTCTAATTACCCATTTTTCCCAAATTTCTCACCACTAATTAGGTCTTTAATCACATAAAAATGAGTTATGAAGTCAAGGACATTACCACCAAGAGATTCCCCTTTGTTTTCCTCAAAATCATTCTCAAAAGCTTTAAATTCGGATGAAAATGGTGAAAGAATCCCTCAAATTCGCGAAGGCAACTATTTATATGTTCAGCCCAGCGATTTCCACATTGGCGACCCTGGGACCGCATCTGCGTTCCCGTTTCTGCGGAACTAATGTCGCATCTATGACTTTTCACTTATAGGCCAATTCCCGCATCTGCGACTCCCAATCCGCAGATGCGGTACCGCTTCTATGGAATTACAACCGTTTCTGCGGTTCATGAAAAGTCCCCAATTTCCGCTTCTGCGGAAAATTGCCCGCATCTACGGATCATGAAGAAGAGACCAAAATCCGCTTCTGCATCCCCTTAGCCACTTCTGCGGTGCCGCCTCTACGGTCCCCAAACCGCAGATGCGAAAATACCAGAAGACCAACTGTTGCACAACTTCAACTCCAAAATTTCCTCCGTCAACCATCTGAATTCATCCCGAGGCCCCCGGGACCTCAACCAAAGGCATCAACATATCCTAAAACCTTATTCAAACTTGTGTCAATCTTCAAAACACTTCAAAAAACATCAAAACAACCCAAACACATCGGATTCAAGCCTAAGTTTCTAAAATCTTCCGAATTCCTTTTTTGATCAAAACCCAACCAAATCACGTCCGAATAACCTAAACTTTTGCACACACATCCCAAATGACATAAAGGAACTACTGCAACTCTCGGAATTCCATTCTGACCCTCAGATCAAAATCTCACTATCGAACCGGAAACTTCCAAAATTCAACTTTCGGCATTTCAAGCCTAAATTAGCTACGGACCTCCAAACACAATCCGAATACGTTCCTATCCCCTATATCACCCCAACGGAGCTAACAGAATCATTGTATTTCCATTCCGAGATCGTCTCCACACTATTCCGACTACGGTCAACCTTCCAACACTTAAGCTCTCATTTAGGGATTGAGTGTCCCAAAACTCTCTGAAACTTAAAATTGAAAATTCCGACAAATCAAAAAAGCAGAAATAAACTTGGGAAAAGAATTTAATATGGGATCGAGGCGTTAATTCTTAAAACGGAGGCTCTTCCTACCTTTCAAAGGATAGATGAATAAATGCAATGGAAGAAGAAAAACTCTATGTCAAATCAAACGAGGCCACATAATATTGGACAAAGGGGATAACATTTTGAAGAATAAATAAACTAACAATGTAGTGAATTTTCACATCATCAGTCTAATTCAACTTGTTATATCAGGTTACTAATTAATGCTCATTAAATATAGCGCGTATGCATTATTTACACAGTGAGTGCATAAAACTTAAACTTCCAAAAATTTACCTGAATGAAGAGCTCGAGATCATTGCCAATGGGAACAAGATCCAAATGATGATCAAAGAAAAAAACATGAACCCTACTCCCCGAACTAGCCGCATCAAATATAACCGCATAATTCCTCGATCCAAATTTCGGCGAAAACTTCTTATTAACTGACCCAAATGGCCCAAATCTATTCAATTCAATTGTATAATGTTAATAGCACTTCAAGTAACTGATTCTATAATTAAATTCTAAGCTAATATACGAAATTAGGTAAAATGACCAAAATGCCCCTCAGGCCCACATCTCGGAATCGGGTAAAATTTACATTTTCATAAAACCTCGTACTCTCACGAGTCTATACATAACAAGAAAACTGAAATCGGAGTCCAAATGGCCCCTCAAATCCTCAATTAAAGGCCTCTTAAACTCAAGCCTTAATTACTCATTTTTCCCAAATTTCTCACCACTAGTTAGGTCTTTAATCACATAAAATGAGTTATGAAGTCAAGGACATTACCTCCAAGATATTCCCCTTTGTTTTCCTCAAAAATCCCTCTCAAAAGCATCAAACCCGGATGAAAATGGTGAAAGAATCCCTCAAATTCGCGAAGGCAACTATTTATATGTTCTGCCCAGCGATTTCCGCATTTGCGACCCTGGGACCACATCTGCGGTCCCGCTTCTACGGAACTAATGTCGCTTCTGTGACTTTTCACTTATAGGCCAATTCTCGCATCTTCGACTCCCAATCCGCAGATGCGGTACCACTTCTATGGAATTACAACCGTTTTTGCGATTCATGAAGAAGTCCCAAATTTCCGCTTCGGCGGAAAATTGACCGCAACTACGGATCATGAAGAAGAGACCAAAATCCGCTTTTGCATCCCCTTAGCCACTTCTGCGGCGCCGCCTCTACGGTCCCCAAACCGCAGATGCGAAAATACCAGAAGACCAACTCCTGCACAACTTCAACTCCAAAATTTCCTCCGCCAACCATCCGAATTCATCCCGAGGCCCCCGAGACCTCAACCAAAGGCATCAACATATCCTAAAACCTTATTCAAACTTGTGTCAATCTTCAAAACTCTTCAAACAATATCAAAACAACCAAAACACATCGGATTTAAGCCTAAGTTTTTAAAATCTTCCGAATTCCTCTTTTGATCAAAACCCAACCAAATCACGTCTGAATGACCTAAACTTTTTCACACACATCCCAAATGACATAACAGAACTACTGCAACTCTCGGAATTCCATTCTGACCCTCAGATCAAAATCTCACTATCGAACCGGAAACTTCCAAAATTCAACTTGATAGGTACTCTATGCAAATTATAAATAGGAGCGGGGATATTGGGTCTCCCTATCTAAGGCCACATTTTCCTTTAATACTTCCATGCATTCATCCATACACTGCTATAGTGTATTGGGTAAAGGTGATACAAGCCATAACCCACCTTATGAACCTCTGAGGGAAATTAAGAGCATACAACATCTCTTCAATAAACCCCCACTCCACTGTGTCATATGCCTTCCGTAGGTCAACTTTTATCAGACAACTCCTAGTAGTATTCTTCCTTTTATATAGTCCCACCAAGTCTTAACAAATTAAACTATTGTGTACTATAATTCTTCCAGCCACAAACGCACTCTGTTTATCAGAGATTATCCTAAGGAGTACATTTTTTAGTCAATTGCACAACATCTTCGAGATTAATTTTTATATTATGCTGCAACAGACAATTGGCCTAAAATCACCCATTGTATCAGCATGTGTACTGTTGGGGATTAGTGATATCACTGTATTGTTTACTATTCTGAGCATTCTGGCAGTTTTAAAGAACTCCAAGACCTTATTTATCACGTTATTTCCCACAATATCCCAGCAGTCTTTATAAAATTGGCTACCAAACCCATTTGGTTCAGGGCTTTATCCCCTGAGATAGCCCATAAAGCTTGTTTCACCTCTACTGTTGTAAACTCTGCCTCTAGCTCATTCCTTTGCTCCTCCCTCATTGTAGGCCCTTGATTTATCAGTTGGCTATTTACATGGACCCTGTCCTCCATTTTCCTAACTAATATTTCAGAATAGATGTTATACTCCATGTTTTCGTACATGAAAGTACGCCATAAGTAAATTGATGAATGCTCGGAAATACGATATTACATCCCGCATTTTTTTGTACATTAAAGTTTCGTCGTAAGTTAATCAGTGTAAGCTCGGGAATGATATTATTTTGTGATTATAAGTATTACACTATTTCAAAAAAGCGATAAGTAAATTCGTGAAGGAGAGAGGGTAAGCGAATCAAAGAAAATGAGTTTCGTCGAAGTTTGGCAATTTGGGATAAAATACGGTCCGAGCTATAATACCCGGTATTTATGGACTCGTGCCATACAAGGTAACACATGACTATGATAGTAAGGGGTATAAGGTGTGTTAAAAGTGGGTAGTATTTTAAGTAATTTGAGATAATTCTTAATTATGTGGGTAATTGGTTAAGTATTGGTTAATGAAAGATTAACAAGTTAATCGAGTGATTAGTGGATAATTAATTCAAATATTTGGACAAAGATTTGCATCTCCCAACGTGGCAACACATCAAAGCCAAATGATGTCACGACCCCGGTTCGCCCTCCGTGAATCATCGTGATGGCACCTAGTCTTTACGACTAAGTAAGCCTAAACTTGCAAAAGATAACCAAAACTTGCGAAAGTAAAACAATTTAAAAATAGAAATAAGGCAATAATAGTGTTAAATGTGCCGCATGGCATACACCATATTTATATAGATCTCAAAACCAATATCTAAATCCAAGACCCAGAAACCCATGAATCGCAAGCTAAGATCAATACTACATAGCTCTAACTCTGGAATGTCTAATAAGAACAGAAAAGTACAGAAGGGCTAAATACTAAAAGTAGGAATAGAAGGGACTTCTCGGTCTGCGGACGAAGCAGATGTACCTCGAAGTCTCTAGAGCAGTCGCCTCCTCAAGAATGATAGGCCTGAGTAGAAGTACCTGGATCTGCACATGAAAAACATGTGCAGAAGGGGCATGAGTACACCTCAGCGGTACTCAGTAAGTGCCAAACCTAACCTTGGTCGGGTAGTGACGAGGAAGGTCAGGGCCCTACTGAGGTTAAATACAATATAAGGGTTAACAATGTGGAATAAAATACTATAAATAAGTGCAACAGTAAGAAATAACATAGAATTGACAGAACAACAACTAGAACAGAGACAAAACAAGCCACGGAAAGAAATACAGCTCAACACAGAGATAATAACGGGGGCACCTTCCAGGATACCGTCCTGTAGTCCCAATTACAACTGTCCAGTGGATCTCCCAGGATACCGTCCCGTAGTCCATCATATATATGTCCGAATGATCTCCCAGGATCCCATCCCGTAGTCCAACTATCAATGCGTGGGGATCTACCGGAATTCCGATCCGTAGTTCCAAATGTAAATACCCAGTAGTGGGGAAATCTACCGGGTGAATTCCCATAGTTCCATATAATTGTGTTGGGGGATCTATCGGGAATCTAACCCGCAGTCCCAAAGTAAATATGCAGGGGGATCTACCGGTAATCTAACCCATAGTCCCAAAGTAAACAGACAAGGGGGAACTACCGGAATCCCACATCCGTAGTCCCAAAATAAATACAAAGCAGCAGCAGGAAGATATACAGTAATGGCAGAATTTCATATTAAGGCAATAAATGATTCTATCCTAGCATGCTGCACAGAATTCAAGTAAGGAAGGTTGAATCAAATAAGGCAATTAAGTCACTTAGACATGCTTTCCTAAGCTAACAACAGGCTTAATAGTGTAAGAAATAGAAACAGGAAAGGAAACATACTAGTAATTACTTAAAGAAAACTAGATTTCCAACAATTAGTACAAGTACGCAATCGTCACCACACATACAAGGCATTTCAATTACCAAATATACCAATCGTAAGGGGAAGACCCCCCACACAAGGTTAGACATGCCACTTACCTCGAACCGGCTCAAAATCAACCCAACACCACGTTTTTTCCACGAGTACTCGACTCTAAATGGACCAAATCTATTCAATTCAATTGCATAATATAAATAGCACTTCAAGTAACTGATTCTATAATTAAATTATAAGCTAATATGTGAAATTAGATAAAATGACCAAAATGCCCCTCGGGCCCACATCTCGGAATCGGGTGAAATTTACATTTTCATAAACCTCGTACTCTCACGAGTCTATACATAATAAGAACACTGAAATCGGAGTCCAAATGGCCCCTCAAATCCTCAATTAAAGGACTCTTAAACTCAAGCTCTAATTACCCATTTTTCCCAAATTTCTCACCACTAATTAGGTCTTTAATCACATAAAAATGAGTTATGAAGTCAAGGACATTACCACCAAGAGATTCCCCTTTGTTTTCCTCAAAATCTTTCTCAAAAGCTTCAAATTTGGATGAAAATGGTGAAAGAATCCCTCAAATTCGCGAAGGCAACTATTTATATGTTCAGCCCAGCGATTTCCACATTGGCGACCCTGGGACCGCATCTACGGTCCCGCTTCTGCGGAACTAATGTCGTATCTACGACTTTTCACTTATAGGCCAATTCCCGCATCTGCGACTCCCAATCCGCAGATGCGGTACCGCTTCTATGGAATTACAACCGGTTCTGCGGTTCATGAAAAAGTCCCCAATTTCCGCTTCTGCGGAAAATTGCCCGCATCTACGGATCATGAAGAAGAGACCAAAATCCACTTCTGCATCCCCTTAGCCACTTCTGCGGCGCCGCCTCTACGGTCCCCAAACCGCAGATGCGAAAATACCAGAAGACCAGCTGTTGCACAACTTCAACTCCAAAATTTCCTCCGTCAACCATCCGAATTCATCCCGAGGCCCCCGGGACCTCAACCAAAGGCATCAACATATCCTAAAACCTTATTCAAACTTGTGTCAATCTTCAAAACACTTCAAAACAACATCAAAACAAACACATCGGATTTAAGCCTAAGTTTCTAAAATCTTTCGAATTCCTCTTTTGATCAAAACCCAACCAAATCACGTCTAAATGACCTAAACTTTTGCACACACATCCCAAATGACATAACGGAACTACTGCAACTCTCGAAATTCCATTCTGACCCTTAGATCAAAATCTCACTATCAAACCGGAAACTTCCAAAATTTAACTTTCGGCATTTCAAGCCTAAATTAGCTACGGACCTCCAAAACACAATCCGAACACGTTCCTAACCCCTAAATCACCCAACGGAGCTAACAGAATCATTGTATTTCCATTCCGAGACCGTCTCCACACTGTTCCGACTATGGTCAACCTTCCAACACTTAAGCTCTCATTTAGGGACTGAGTGTCCCAAAACTCTTCGAAACTTAAAATTGAAAATTCCGGCAAATCAAAATAGAAGAAATAAACTTGGGAAAAGCCGTTAATAGGGGATTGAGGGGTTAATTCTTAAGACGGAGGCTCTTCCTACCTTTTAAAGGATAAATGAATAAATGCAATGGAAGAAGAAAAACTTTATGTCAAATCAAACGAGGCCACATAATATTGGACAAAGGGGATAACATTTTGAAGAATAAATAAACTAACAATGTAGTGAATTTTCACATCATCAGTCTAATTCAACTTGTTATATAAGGTTACTAATTAATGCTCATTAAATATAGCGTGTATGCATTATTTACACAGTGAGTGCATAGAACTTAAACTTCCAAAAATTTACCTGAACGAAGAGCTCAAGATCATTACCAATGGGAACAAGATCCAAATGATGATCAAAGCAAAAAACATGAACCCTACTCCCCGAACTACCCGCATCAAATATAACCGCATAATTCCTCGATCCAAATTTCGGCAAAAACTTCCTATTAACTGACCCAATTAGCCCAAATCTATTCAATTCAATTGCATAATGTAAATAACACTTCAAGTAACTGATTCTATAATTAAATTCTAAGCTAATATGCGAAATTAGGTAAAATGACCAAAATGCCCCTCGGGCCCACATCTCGGAATCGGGTGAAAATTACATTTTCATAAAACCTCGTACTCTCACGAGTCTATACATAACAAGAAAACTGAAATCGGAGTCCAAATGACCACTCAAATCCTCAATTAAAGGCCTCATAAACTCAAGCCTTAATTACCCATTTTTTCCAAATTTCTCACCACTAGTTAGGTCTTTAATCACATAAAAATGAGTTATGAAGTCAAGGACATTACCTCCAAGAGATTCCCCTTTGTTTTCCTAAAAAATTCCTGTCAAAAGCTTCAAACCTGGATGAAAATGGTGAAAGAATCCCTCAAATTCGCGAAGGCAACTAATTATATGTTCTGCCCAACGATTTCCGCATTTGCGACCCTGGGACCACATCTGCGGTCCCGCTTCTGCGGAACTAATGTCGCATCTATAACTTTTCACTTATGGGCCAATTCCCACATCTATGACTCCCAATCCGCAGATGCGGTACCACGTCTATGGAATTACAACAGTTTTTGCGGTTCATGAAGAAGTCCCCAATTTCCGTTTCTGCGGAAAATTGCCCGCTTCTACGGATCATGAAGAAGAGACCAAAATCCGCTTCTGCATCCCCTTAGACGCTTCTGCGGCGCCGCCTCTACGGTCCCCAAACCGCAGATGCGAAAATACCATAAGACCAGCTGCTGCACAACTTCAACTCCAAAATTTCCTCCGTCAACCATCTGAATTCATCCCGAGGCCCCCGAGACCTCAACCAAAGGCATCAACATATCCTAAAACCTTATTCAAACTTGTGTCAATCTTCAAAACACTTCAAACAACATCAAAACAACCAAAACACATCGGATTCAAGCCTAAGTTTCTAAAATCTTCTGAATTTCTCTTTTGATCAAAACACAACCAAATCACGTCCGAATGACCTAAACGTTTGCACACACATCCCAAATGACATAACGGAACTACTGCAAATCTTGGAATTCCATTCTGACCCTCAGATCAAAATCTCACTATCGAACCGGAAACTTCCAAAATTTAACTTTCGGCATTTCAAGCCTAAATTAGCTACGGACGTCCAAAACACAATCCGAACACGTTCCTAACCCCTAAATTACCTAACGGAGCTAACGAAATCATCGTATTTCCGTTCTGAGGCCGTCTCCACACTGTTCCGACTAGAGTCAACCTTCCAACACTTAAACTCTTATTTAGGGACTGAGTGTCCCAAAACTCTCCGAAACTTAAAATCGAAAATTCCGGAAAATCAAAGTAGAAGAAATAAACTTGGGAAAAGCTATTAATAGGGGATCGAGGCGTTAATTCTTAAGACGGAGGCTCTTCCTACCCTTCAAAGGATAAATGAATAAATGCAATGGAAGAAAAAAAACTCTATGTCAAATCAAACGAGGCCACATAATATTGGACAAAGGGGATAGCATTTTGAAGAATAAATAAACTGACAATGTAGTGAATTTTCACATCATCAGTCTAATTCAATTTATTATATCAGGTTACTAATTAATGCTCATTAAATATAGCGTGTATGCATTATTTACACAGTGAGTGCATAAAACTTAAACTTCCTAAAATTTACCTGAACGAAGAGCTCGAGATCATTGCCAATGGGAACAAGATCCAAATGATGAGCAAAAAACATGAACCCTACTCCCCGAACTACCCGCATCAAATATAACCGCATAAATCCTCAATCCAAATTTCGGCGAAAACTTCCTATTAACTGACCCAAATGACCCAAATCTATTTAATTCAATTGCATAATGTAAATAGCACTTCAAGTAACTGATTCTATAATTAAATTCTAAGCTAATATGCGAAATTAGGTAAAATGACCAAAATGCCCCTCGGGCCCACATCTCGGAATCGGGTGAAATTATATTTTCATAAACCTCGTACTCTCACGAGTCTATAGATAACAAGAAAACTGAAATCGGAGTCCAAATGATCCCTCAAATCCTCAATTAAAGTCCTGTTAAACTCAAGCCCTAATTACCCATTTTTCCCAAATTTCTCACCACTGGTTAGGTCTTTAATCACATAAAAATGAGTTATGAAGTCAAGGACATTACCTCCATGAGATTCCCCTTTGTTTTCCTCAAAAATCTCTCTCAAAAGCTTCAAACCCGGATGAAAATGGTGAAAGAATCCCTCAAATTCGCGAAGGAAACTATTTATAAGTTCTGCCTAGCGATTTCCGCATTTGTGATGCGGTCCCGCTTCTGCGGAACTAATGTCGCATCTGCGACTTTTCACTTTTAGGCTAATTTCCACATCTGCGACTCCCAATCCGCAGATGTGGTACCGCTTCTATGAAATTACAACCGTTTCTGCGGTTAATGAAGAAGTCCCCAATTTTCGCTTCTGCGGAAAATTGCCTGCATCTACGGATTATGAAGAAGAGACCAAAATCCGCTTCTGCATCCCCTTAGCCGCTTCTGCGGTGCCGCCTCTACGGTCCCCAAATCGCAGATGCGAAAATACCAAAAGACCAGCTGCTGCACAACTTCAACTCCAAAATTTCCTCCGTTAACCATCCGAATTCATCCCAAGGCCCCCGAGACCTCAACCAAAGGCATCAACATATCCTAAAACCTTATTCATACTTGTTTCAATCTTCAAAACACTTTAAAAAACATCAAAACAACCAAAACACATCGGATTCAAGCCTAAGTTTCTAAAATCTTCCGAATTCCTCTTTTGATCAAAACCCAACCAAATCACGTCCGAATGACCTAAACATTTGCAAACACATCCCAAATGACATAACGGAACTACTGCAACTCTCGGAATTCCATTCTGACCCCCAGATCAAAATCTCACTATCGAACCGGAAACTTCCAAAGTTCAACTTTCGGCATTTCAAGCCTAAATTAGCTACGGACCTCCAAAACACAATCCGAACATGTTCCTAACCCCTAAATCACCCAACGGAGCTAATGGAATCATCGTATTTCCGAGGCCATCTCCACACTGTTCCGACTACGGTCAACCTTCCAACACTTAAGCTCTCATTTTGGGACTGAGTGTCCCAAAACTCTCTGAAACTTAAAATCGAAAATTCCGGCAAATCAAAATAGCAAAAAGAAACTTGGGAAAAACCGTTAATAGGGGATCGAGGCGTTAATTCTTAAGACGACTGGCCGGATTTTCACAAATGGTAACTCTTAAAGTCACATAAAAGGTGGCACATTTGGAGTAATTTTTGTGTCTTAGTCATTAGTATGTGGGGCCCACACCAATTAAGACATAAAATTTCTCTAATTCAAAGAGAGGTCTCATATATCAAAGTGTTAGCTATGGTCTTCAACAATAATTCTAACACAAATTTCCTTATTATCTTAGTAACATGGGAATTTTAGCATCTTCAACAAATTCAACAAGATTTCATAGCTATTTAACATGATTTCGTAGCATCTTAAGCAACATGAGATTTTGCAATTATAAGGGAGTACGGTGAAATCTTTCTTAATATATCATATGAATTTTTCCCTACTCCGATCTTGCTGTCATATGTTTGTCGCAATTAACGTATGTTAGAGGGCTTATCAAGAGAATCGACTCAGGTATGCTAAGGCTATCCCTTCTTTTCTTTTGGCATGATCTATACGACACAAACGAAATGAGCAAATGTACAAAATGACTCTATTCATAGAAATACTAGAGATGCCTATGTTCTTGATTCCCTATGTGTCCTATTATTCTACCATCTGTTCATAGGGTCTCAGAAAATATGTAAGTTGATAAAGTTTATTTTATGATATTTATCAAAGGCATAATGGTCTTATGACACTTCGAAAGATTATGAGAAAAGGTTACGGCGTTATATACGTACCACCACCTGATCAACTGGTATGCGTTGATGATTTGCCCACAGTGGCCGAGATGATATGATGGGATGCCTTTAGAGGCTTGATGATGTTATGAACGCATATACCCATGCATGGTATGACATTTATACGCATATGAATGACATTATAATATTAAATGATTCACATAGCTATTCAGATATACATGTTGAGTCTTTTACTCCATGTTTCTCTCATGTATATTTTACTGATTTTCATTCCTTACATACTCGGTACATTATTTGTATTGACGTTACTTTTTCCTATGGACGCTACATTTATGCCCATAGGTCCCGATAGCTAGGTTGAGAGTCCTCCAAGTAGGCTATCAGCTCAGCGAAAGATGTTGGTGCACTCCATTTACTCCGGAGTTGCTTATTTGGTCAGTATAATTTAGACATGTATTGATTGGTATGTCGGGGCCCTGTCCCGGCCTTATGACATTTATGTACTCTTAGAGGCTTGCAGAGATATGCCATATATATGAAAAATTGTATGGCCTTATCGGCCTTTGTTCAGTGTACGAGTGATTATTTTGTCCTTATAGGCCCGCACATCATATGTATAAGTCAGTATATCAGGTTGGGTCATTTTATATCGAGTGTTCCCTCATGCTTTATTCTTGTTACCTCATATGGCCCTCTTGGACCATTTACCTATATTGATGTAATGAGAAAGATACGTTAGGTTGGTACTCGGTTGAGTAAGGCACCGAGTTCCCGTCACGGCCCATCGGTTTGGGTTGTGATAAAAGTGGTATTAGAGCAGTTCTATCCTAGGGAGTCTACAAGCAGTATCTAGTAGAGTCTTGTTTATAGGTATATCGTGCACCACACTTATAAGCAGGAGGCTACAAGGCATTTAGGACTATCACTCTTTCATTTTACTCTAGATTGCGTGGTAGAGCTAAGTTGTAAGAACTCAATTTCCTAAATTATATCTTATTCATAATACGATGATACCTACATCCAGAAGGACAATTATTAAGAGATATAGCTGTGGAAGTGTTGAGTTAGAGGAACTCGAGTTTGCGTCATCCCTATGATGGGTTGTAAGGTCTTCAGTGGATCATGTGTGTACTAAGACGTGTAAGCTTCTTGATAAGGAGACTTAAGACAAGAATATCTATCCACCCTATGGTGAAAGACAATGAGATATTCAGATGTTAGATAGAAATTTCAACCAGTAAAAGAAGTAAGATGAAGAAGGGTATGAGGTACCCAACTAGTGAAGATTATCATTATTTACCATTCATGAAGAGAAATATAAGCATTTTGAGTTACCTTCAACAATAACAGAGGTATGTACATTTGGCCATACCCATCTCATTTATGCCCTATGGGGCTAACAAAAGTAGTATAAGAGAAGGACGGATATAAGGATCAGGCTGGGGTTAGAGTGACCTAAAATGGTGGATGGATTGATTATGTTAGTTGACATCTCCGAAGGATATTGCAAATGTGTTAATAGATCTCCTTGTGAGATACCCAGACGGTGCACTCTAAAATAGTACAGCTAGATATGAGTACTACAAAGATAGGCACTAGAAGCCTTGAAGGGGTAAATATTACCTTAATGTGGCTTGCGTACCTAGTAGAGTGAGAACATTAAGCAACCCGAAGATCCACTAGATGGAGCAAAGGGGAGCTAAAAGCAAAAGAATATCTTGTTGAAGTTTTCAGAATAAAATAATAGACATAAATGTTAGCGGAAAATAAGAAGAGAGTCAATGAAGTATTATGATTAAGATATGATACATGGATGATAATGGTAAATTAAAAAAATGACAGTATTACAAAGTCTATAATCATGTAAAGAAAAAGACGAGAGGTGACAGGCCTTGAGACAACAAAAGAGTATAGGCCATAAAGTCATGTCCTCATTTTCAAACATAAGTTCGTGACTCTAACGTGATTACCAAAAGGAAAAGTTAGACCCCATAGTAATAGAAATCAGTATGGACTAGTGAACAAGGTAAACTGAACATGAATTAGGGATTGAGTGATTTGATAATGATCGACATCATGAGAATTTCAGATTTTATTCCAGCAATAACAGAATAGACAATAGAAGAAGATTCATGAGAAATTCAGAGAATGGTCATTCAGGAAGACGCTTCTCTAAAGTAAGCAATACGAGAAAAGTTAAGCTTAAGGGACTGTATGTGCCAGTTATACTAAATGTCACCCTCGCGAGTAAGGAATTTTGTTATCCTTGGTACAGAGGATTACCATAAGGCGAGTAAGGGTCATCGATGATGTGAAAATATGCCAAAGATGAAGAGGTTCTATACGTAGATCATTGTAGCACTAAATCTTAGTACTCCCCTAGAGGGGGGAATATGGAGTGATGTGGCATTAAGTCAGAATTAAGTGGTTCACTTACTCAAATCCTACTGATATGCTACGATTCCAGAATATTATGCAAACACGGCGTCAAGGAGAGGAAGTAAGGGTTCTTGTCTGAGATGTTATTGATAGATAAGGAGCCAGTGCAGGACATAAGTTAAGACAAAGGAAATGACCCAAGAAAGATTATGTAGAATATTGATATGAGAATGGGTCAATGATTAGTTAGTAGTAGAGCCTAGTTATGGCTAAATAAGAGGATATAGACAGATCAATAGATCGTGCAAGATAAATAAGAGTGAACCCCAACATGGGAAAGTCACTCTCGCAGATATGATATCATGAATCCTTGAGAAATATTAAGATAGGAGTTGGGTAGTTAAAGGTATCGTATGAGTATTACAGAAATACAAAAGAATGCCACCGGCAAGACTGTCAAAATGTCAAGCAACCCTACAAGCACAAGGGTGTAAAGGTAAGTAACTACTAATAATTATAGGCGATGAAGGACATTAAAAATTCTATTGGGAATGCGATGTAATAAGATCGCGACTTTACAAGACTCAGAAGGTCCTCCCTATGTACTACAATGAAAGACTAGCTAAGGAAATACAGAAGAAGACTTCAACATAAGCATAGTAACTTGAAGAAGAAATGGTCTTGTAACAAC
This sequence comes from Nicotiana tabacum, assembly GCF_000715075.1. Taxonomy (NCBI): domain Eukaryota; kingdom Viridiplantae; phylum Streptophyta; class Magnoliopsida; order Solanales; family Solanaceae; genus Nicotiana; species Nicotiana tabacum. The sequence continues at coordinate 17,518,869 of NC_134085.1, forward strand.
AGTCTCATAACAACATTGTATGTACTCCGTAAGATAGTGGCCACTATCGTGGCTATGAATGGGAAGAAAACAAAAATCAAAAGGCGATATTCAAAATCATATAGGTTGTACGGAATTCCAATATTTGTGGGCACTAAGATAAGCCAAGTATTCATGCAATAAGCAGTAAAATGACTAGGAAAAGTAATTGCTTACATTTAAAGAAAGCTGAGAAGGAATGGAAGGAATTATTCGATTAATGATCCAGAGTTAGTTACATTATGAACGCATTTAAGATTTTGGAGTATTATCTATGCAGTATATATGTTTCCCATCATACAGCCATAGAAGACTCCGATATAAGTTAAAAGAAAGAACTGAGTCCAGGTCATAAGACAAGGGATTAGATTGTTAAAAGATTGTATCTTGGATATTCCATAGCGTCCGTGAAAGGCTAAAGTAATAGCATAAGCCGTAGATCAAAAGATAGCTTACGCCTACATAAAGGCTAATCAGAAATAAAAGGAAACTAAAGAGTTACATCAACTAAGTAAATTAGGAGTCTGATTATTGGACCCAGAAAATTATAGAAATCGTGATTGAGGACATTGCAGAATCACTCTTAATATCAGAGGTACAAGAGAGATAGTACAGTAGCCATATTCTATAACGGCTCTATGATAAAGCCAGTAAGAAAAGTAACAGCCTTATAAGAAGTCAGTATGAAGCTCTCACCAGATTGTATATGCACCAGAGGTGCAAGTATTATAATAGAGCTTCAAGTTGGGGATATGAATTATACCTATATGAAAGGGAGGTCATGAAAATGATAGAAGATGTGATGCGAGATTTTAAGGTAATTAAGGTAAAAGTGAGCGACGTATCACATACTTAAATGCAGAAGGTTGTAAATAGTCCGCACTGCGGCTAGAAGGCTAGAAGCGTGGGGATTCAGTATCCACGAATGATAGTGGCGTCTCAGTGACATATCTTCCATTCGATGATTTCTATGTATCGAGAGGTCTAGTTAAGAGAGTAAAAAAGAGTTAGATGATGTGATGTCTCGCTTGATGTTCTAAAATAACACAAGGAAAACTATGGCGCAAGCAAATTGAAGGAAGGTTGCGAGTGGTATAAATAGATATATATAGGTTGCAAGCTGAAGTATGGTAAAGCAATAAGGTTTTAGGAAAACGGGAGTAAGGATAAGAAAGGGTAAGTGAGAAGGTGAAAAGAAGAGATAAATCCTCTGGATTAAGCCTATGAAAACAAGAGAGGTGATTGCTTCTCTAAGTTATAGAAAGCTCAGTATAGCCAGAATAGACTCAAAGGAGTTTAAGACTAGCAGTATTTAAAAGAGATGAAATGCTGCCCTAGTAATAGAATAAGGGTATAATTTTGATAGATGAAGGATGACGTTTGGGCCTTCGATTAAGTAATGATTTCATGAATTGTACAGGATTAAAATACCCACGTAAGGTAAATCACATTGGGATTCTATGAAATACGTTTATGAAAGTAAAGTATCGTATCGCCCCATGTGGATAAGGAAAATCACTTCAAATGTTCCACGATGCAACGTGAGCCCTAGTGATTACGTAAGAGGTTTCAAGTTATCAGTGGTATATTGTAGATCAATATGGAGGTAAATCAACAATGGATAGACAAAAGTCACAAAGTATGAGATGAGATTAGCCATCATTCTTAAGAAGAACGGTAATGAGGAAGAATTAAACAACATAGATTTATACATACAGGATGAGCAATGAAAGTAACCTAGAGTTTGGTAGCACGATAAATCGATGTAAGAGTTATGGTATAGTATGACCTACTTAGATGCATTAAAGTCATACCGATGGATAATCGGGTCTATGAATTGAGATATAGCAATATTCGTAAAATCAACAAAGTACCGAGCGAAGAACTTCAATGTACCTATAGATTCCTAGAGGGACATCTTGTCAAGATCTGTATATATTTACAAAGTGAGGCCTAGAGATTGGCTAAAAACTGGAGGAAAAAGGAGAGAAGAATTGCATATGCACACTCACAAGGTCAGAGTCGTACAAGCTACATGATAGAAGGTAGCAATAGTTACAAGATTGGAAGGATTCCGACCACAAGTCGTGGTGTGAGAAAGAGGCATAAAAGGGGGAATGCCCTAGCCTTTGGATTTATTCATAGAACAGTTGCCTAGATGGCAAGGAGAGTACTAAAGTATTCGTAAGAGTCATAGGTTATAAAAATGATAAGTGCATCAGTCAACATTCGAGGATGAATGTTCCAAAGAGGGGAATGATGTTACACCCCATGTTTTCGTACGTGAAAGTACGCCATAAGTAAATTGATGAAAGCTCGGAAATAAGATGTTACATCCCGCATTTTTTTGTACGTTAAAGTTCTGTCATAAGTTAATCGATGTAAGCTCGGGAATGAGATTATTTTGAGATTATAAGTATTACACTATTTCAAACAAGCGATAAGTAAATTCGTGAAGGAGAGAGGGTAAGCGAATAAGAAAAGAGTTTCGTCAAAGTTTGGCAATTTGGGATAAAATACGTCCGAGCTATAATACCTGATATTTATCGACTAGTGCCATACAAGGTAACACATGGCCATAATAGTGAGGGATATAAGGTGTGTTAAAAGTGGGTAGTATTTTAAGTAATTTGAGATAATTCTTAATTATGTAGGTAATTGGTTAAGTATTGGTTAATGGGAGATTAACAAGTTAATCAAGTGATTAGTGAATAATTAATTCAAATATTTGGATAAAGCATTACATCTCCCAACGTGGCAACACATCAAAGCCAAATGGTGACCCTTAAAGTCACATACAAGGTGGCACATTTGAAGGAATTTTTTTGGCTTAGTCATTAGTATGTGGGTCCCACACCATTTAAGACATAGAATTTCTTTAATTCAAAGAGAGGTCTCATATATCAAAGTGTTAGCTACGATCTTCAACAAGAATTCAAACACAATTTTCCTTATTATCTTAGTAACATGGGAATTTTAGCATCTTCAACAAATTCAACAAGATTTCATGGAAATTTAACATGATTTCGTAGCATCTTAAGCAGCGTGAGATTTTGCAATTATAAGAGAGTACGGTGCAATTTTTCTCAAAATATCATATGGATTTTCCCTACTCCAATTTTGTCGTCACATGTTTTGTCGCAATTAATGTGTGTTAGAGGGATTATCAAGAGAATCGACTCAAGTATGTTAAGTCTATCCTTTCTTTTCTTTTGGCATGATCTATACGACACAAACGAAACGAGCAACTGCACAATTTCCATAAATGACTTTATTTATAGAAATACTAGAGATGCCTATATTCTTGATTCCCCATGTGTCCTATTATTCTATCATCTGTTCATGGGTCTCGGAAAATATGTAAGTTGATAAAGTTTATTTAATTATATTAATCAAAGTAATAATGGTCTTATGACACTTCGAAAGATTTTATTGACGTACTTATCATGCATTGCATTCATTTATGCATATACGTTGATCGATGACCAGATGGTCTTATATACGCTTATATATATGGGATATGGAAAAAGGTTATGGCGTTATATATGCACCACCACTTGATCAGCTGGTATACGTTGATGATTTGCCCATAATGGCCGAAATTATATGATGTGATGCCCTCAGAGGCTTAATGATGTTATGAACGCATATACTCATGCACAATATGACATTTATATGCATATGTATGACATTATAATATTAAATAATTCACAGAGTTATTCAGATATACATGTTGAGTTTTTTCTCCATGTTTCTCTCATGTCTATTTTACTGATTTTTATTCCTTACATACTCGGTACATTATTTGTACTAATGTCCCTTTTTCTTGGGGACACTGCGTTCATGCCTGCAGGTCCTGATAGACAGGTTGAGAGTCCTCCAAGTAGGCTATCAGCTCAGCAGAAGATGTTGGTGCACTCCATTTGCTCTAGAGTTGCTTATTTGGTCGGTATAATTTAGACATGTATTGATTGGTATATCGGGGCCCTATTCCGGCCTTATGACATTTATGTACTCTTAGAGGCTTATAGATATATGTTATGTATATAAAAGATTGTATGGCCTTGTTGGCCTATATTCATTGTACGAGTGATTATTTGGCCTTATAGGCCCGTACGTCATATGTATAAGTCAGTATATCAGGTTGGGTCATTTTATGTTGAGTGTTCTCATGCTTTATTCTTGTTACCTCATAAGACCCTCCTGGCCCATTTACCCATGTTGATGTAATGATAAAGATACGTTACGTTGGTACTCGGTTGAGTAAGGCACCGGGTGCCTTTCGCGACCCATCGGTTTGGGTCGTGATAGTAGAACTCTATAAATACATCAGGTATCTGCATTGGCTCACTTATTTGCATCCCATGCATATCCTCAATGTGAAAAATTCTATTACTATTCCTTCGAGCTTTCAATATTCCATGGAAGAAATTGGTATTTTGATCCCCTTGTATAAGCCACTAAACCTTAGCCCTCTATAGCAGGGATAAGTCTCTTACTTTCTTCCATTTACTACATTCCTTCGTTAGTCTTATTTCTTCATTGATGAGTGCTGCCTTAAAAGGATCCTTCTGAACTCTGCTTTGACAATTCTGAAGAGGGTCTAGTGCTTCATCTTCTCTCTTTTTGAACATTGTTGAATCTATCTTTGTTGATTCCTTGATAAGTTGTCCAAGTTGAAAAGAAAGTATTCCTTCGTACGAGTAAAAAACCGATATATTTACACGGAGTACTTTTAATCCTATATAACTTCCCCACCAATTGGTACATTTGTGTTCCCTACTTATTTGTCTTCCATCTTTCTTTTATTCTTGCTTTAAAATCCTAGGCCATGCTCCACATGCTGAAGTATTTGAAGCTTCTACTCTTCTTTTGTACATCCCCCTCCCAGTTGATGATGCCTGGGAGTGATCATACAATCTTGGATTCATATAATGAACTTCAGATGCATAGGCAAGTTTGTCAACCGCTCACAATTGACAAGCACTCTGTCTATTCTACTCATTACCCTACTATCTCCTGATTGCTTGTTACTCCATGTATAGTATGCACCTGAGGACCACAAGTCTTGTATAGAACAGTCTTCCAAACACTTTTTAAATTCCCTAATATCTGCCACGGTGACTGAACTTCCCATTTTTTTACTCTGTATTCAGAATGCTATTGAAATCTCCCATTAGTGTCCAAGGACCATTCACCATTTGATGTATGCTCTTGATATCTTCCCATAGCTGCCTCCTCATACCCTGATTATCGAATCCTTATATGATTGTGACATTAAACTGTCTCCTTGTTCCTCTATGTTGAACCATGCAATATATAGTTGCTCAGTAACTATTGTTATATTAACGTCATAGACTAAAGGTTTTCATACAATTCATATTCTTCCACCTAGATGTTTTGCCAAGTTTGTGGTAAAGGACCACCCATTACATAGATTAGGAGCAATTTGTTGTGACTTAGCTCTCTTAATCTTAGTTCCAGGAGACTAAATAAACCAACTCTTTGATTGTTCATAAACAGATTTATTTCCTTTTGTTTATGTGGTTTATTCAATCCCCTAGCATTCCAGAATCCAATTCTATCTATTTGAACTGGGGTTGCCCCCATCCTGCCCTTTTCCTAGGGCCATCTCATACCCTTTCCCTATGTGACTCTTGTCCCCTTCCATAGTTCCTCTATTTGTTACATTAAGCCATAAGACATTTTTAATTGTAAAACAATACATTAAATCCTTTCATAAAAATAATAAAATCAAATAAAATAAATATCTTCTCATATATTTCGTGCATAATTTTGTTACTATAATGCAATGCAATTATATATGGAGTCTCTATACTAAAGGATAAAACTAAAAACTTGGGATAATTCTCGACAAAAAGAAAGTAAAGAACATCATGACATCTACCCCAAACTAATAAAAGTGGTACCTCACTATGTACCTCGAAAAAGGAGTCATTCAACCCATGTCTACACATCATGTGTCACGCCCAATCCTGATATGACGACCCAACCGATTATTTTGAGTTCTAGCATTTTATTTTGTGATTTAAGACCTTGAGTTGCATCATATGATGTATTATGACGAGCATGCATGATTGGTTTTGATTTTTGAAAGGTTCAGGATTGATTTGGAAGAATTATTCTCATTATAGAAATTTTAAGAGAAGAGTTGACTAACGTTTGACTTTTCAGTAAACAACCTCAGAATCGGGATTTGATGGTTTTAATAGGTTCGTATGGTGATTTTGAATTTGGGGGTATGTTCGGATTTGAATTTGAATATTCCTAGAAGATTTTGGCTCTATTTGTTGAAAGTTGTTAATTTGAAGAATCTGAGAATTCATAGGTTTGGCCGTAAGTAGACTTCAGTATTATCAGGCTCTTATTATGATTTTGATATCTTGAATAGGTTTATTTAATTTATTGAAACTTGTGTACAAAGTTCAATTGTGATCCGGAATGTTTAAGTGTGATCCAAATGTATTCGGCGTAGTTGAAATATTTGAAAGTTAAAAAAATAATTTGAATTTTGATTCTTGATTTTGATATTATTTTTGGTGCTTCGAGACTTTGGATAAGTTTGGATAATGAATTCGGACTTTTTGGTATGTTTGAATGGGTCCCAATGGTCTTTGGTGAGTTTCGGGGTGGTTTCAGACAATTTCCCTTAACTTTGCAGCAATTGAGTTGCTGATGTGCACAGCGTTTTGCGATCGTGAGCCTTTTGAAGTATTGGCTAGCTAGAGCTTCGTTCATTGCGTTTGCGAGAGACTTGGCACGATCGTGTAGTTTTATGAGAATGGCCTTTGCGTTCGCGTGGGTGATCTCACATTTACATAGAGGCGGACCAGGCTGGGGGCGCAATGCCATTCACGTTCATGAATGATAGCTCATGTTCGTGGAGGGTGGACTGCTTGGTTGTCGCGATAGCAGGCCGTCAAATGTGATCGCATAGTATGATTTTGGGGTAGTGGCAATTTGTTCTTCAAGGTCGCGAAGCTGTAGAACACGATAGCATATATGATTTTGGGGCAGTTTACATGTTTTAGATTTCGGGATTTGTTGCTCATTTTCTCATATTTTGAGACTTAGATTTCAGCTTGGAGTAATTTTTGAGGAGATTTTTGGTACAATGGATAAGTAATTCCCACTCAGTTTTGATTATATAAAACGATTATTCACGAATTTTTACCCATAAATCTATAAATGTTGGAGCTAAAATTGAGGTTTTGTCCTATGAATAATTGATATTTGAACTTCGATTTGAATGAAACTTGTATATTTGGACTCGTAATTGAATGGGTAATCGAAATTTGTGAGTTGTGGTGGATTCCGAAAAGCAGCGCTATGTTTTTGGTTGACTTCTTAAGACTAATAAAGATTGAACATTTTTATACGAAATCACTTCCCTTGCATTATTTGACCCGTTTGTTCGATATTTGTCTAATTTTGAGCCATTCAGATGTCATTTCAAAGGGGAAAGTTGTGTCAGAGGTTTGATTTGGACTGTTTGAGGTAAACATTTTGCCTAGCTTTGGCTTGAGGGACTTTTGCTTACATTAAGGATATTGGTTATATGCTGGAGGTGACGTACATACGAGGTGACGAGCGTATGTGCGTGCACCGATTTTATCCTTATTCGGGGTAGTCTTTAGGCTATAACATGCATTGTTTTGGATATTGTAGTTCCTGCTATCATGTTTTATATGTAGAATCTTTTTAGAGATCATGTATAGGTATTGATTTTCTGTTTGAACATGATAATCGTTATTATATGGCGTACCCGCCTAATTTGAGTTGTTGTCGTACACTTTGCATATGAATACATCTAAGCATGCTATTTTTCTCAGTCCATAAGTATGTGATTTGATATTCGTTGTTCGTATATTTGTGCTCGTGTATATGTTTTTTGTGGGATGGACTGAATTGACAGCACATAATTGGTTTGTGCGGGTTGAATTATTATAGCACGTGAGTTGTCTGTGTGGTTATTATGATTATAGCACGTGAGTTTTCTGTGCGGTTATTATAATTATGGCACGTGAGTTGTCCATACAGCGCGTGGATAAAGATCCATCCCCCCTAGGGTCGTCCTCTAAAGTTTCTCCTTGATGATGTATATGCAGATTAAGGAAAATTGATTAGTGTTTGGACTATGCATATCTTCTCTATATGCTAACTCGCTCCTTGGATGTATGCATATTTTTTTTACGAGATATCTTCTCTACATGCTAGCTCAAGAATGTATACATGTCTATATGCAACTGTTGACGAGTTATTTGATATCAAATGTATATCTTCTCTGTATGTGAAATTGTTAGTTTATTTATTATGCTTATGCATATCTTCTCTATATGCAATTATTGACGGGTTATTTGATATCAAACACATATCTTCTCTATATACTGAACTATTAGTTTATTTATGATTATTGTGCGTATATTCTCTATATGCAACTGTTGACGGGTTATTTGATATCAAATGCATATCTTCTCTACATAATGAACTATTAATTTGTTTGCGATACTTCTGCAATCTTTTCTATATGCAGCTGTCACAACCCAAAATCTAACCATCGTGATGGTGCCTATCGTAGAACTAGGCAAGCCACAACTCAACATCTCAACATCTCAACATAGTAAAATCTTTGAACATAAAGACGGAAGCAGTTTAATATTTAAGAAAAAAAGCCTTTTTGAAAATGGGAATAATCCAAAATACAATACAAAACCAAAACCTGGGTGTCACAGAGTACATGAGCATCTAAACCAAAATACAGTCCACTACAATTTCTAGAGAATAAAAACTAAAATATAGATAGAGATAAAGTGGGAGAGTCATTTCCTGCAAACGCCGTGCAGCTACCTCGATAGTCTCTAAACTCTGATGCCTCAGCCAGCAGCCGTCGTGACTAGAAGCGCCTGGATTTGTACACGAGGTACAGGGAGTAACGTGAGTACATCCAACTCAGTAAATAACAAGTCCAACCTTTGGACTGAGAGGTAGTGGCAAACTCAACCGGTATAGTTAACAATAGAAATAACAGTGCCGAAACGTAGGCATTCTTTCAAATTAAATAGACAGTTCAAAATAGTGAAGCAGATCAGATCTGAACAATGTAAAGAATATATAACTTCTTCTATCTGTACATGCCAATGCACATGCTATATGTGATGCACCATGCTGTTAGTCTCATGTGCTCACACTCTCAAATGCTCAACCAGTTGGTACTGTATATGGCCCATACGACCCAGGGAAGATCCATCCCGGAATATATATTCAACACTGACCATAAGTCACCCAGTACCGAGGAAGGCCAATCCAACCATGTGGAGAAAATCCATCCCCAGGTAACAAGTGCTTCGGACAAGATCCATGTACAGGGAAGATCCATCCTTAAATCGTATCAACCGCGCTCACTGGAGTGTGTACAGACTCCGGAGGGGCTCCTACAGCCCAAGTGCTATCATAACATCAGTATAACCGTTGCGGCGGGTAGCCCGATCCTATAATTGTCACTCATAATCAGGCTGCCGACCTTACTTAGTCATCAATCTCTCCAGTCTCACTCACGAGCTCAAAAATATCATGAAAACTAGCCCGAAACAATAATATGATGAATCAATAAATAACAACTGAGACTCAGATATGATATGAAATGAATGTATATGATTGAGTACGAAATATCAATAAAATCACTAAGTGACAGCAAGAAACGACCACTATGGGTCCCAACAGTTCCGGCATAAGGCCTAAATATGATATCTAGCATGATTGACAACTCAATTAGTTTATCACATGATGAAAACACGGATATCAACAAGATAGTATCACTATACAGTGCCATGGAACCAACTAGCTCACAATTCTCGTGGTGCACGCACGCACGCCCGTCACGTAGCATGTGTGTCACCTCAATACCAATTATATAACACATAATTTGGGGTTTCGTACCCTCAAAACCAAGTTTGAAAGTGTTACTTACCTCAATCTGGGAAAGTTCTACTCCAAAATGCCTTTGCCTCTCAAATCGGTTTCCAAACGTCCAGAGTCTAGCCACAAGTAGTACAATACAATCAATATAGGCTAAAGGGATTAATTCCACAAGAAAAGTACTAAATTATAGCCAAAAATTTGAAATCGGCTTAAACCCGACCCCTTGGCCCATGTCTCGAAATCCGATAAAAGTCATAAAACCTGAAAGTCCATTAACTCATGAGTCTAACCATACCAAATTTACTCAAATCCGATAATAAAATCCCATTCAAAACCTCAAAAATCTAACTCAAGAACTCTTCATCTTTTTCCCCAAATTTCCACCCTAAGTCACAAATTAGATGATGGAATTAAAGGCATAATCATGAAATTTAGCCAAAACCAAGTAAGAATTAATTACCTCAATCAACACCTTCGAAAATCCCTTCAAGAATCACCCAAATGCGTGATCTCTAGCTCAATATATGAAAAATAGGTTCAAACCCTCATTTTTGAAATTTAACAATGCTGCCCAATTATCCATTCTTCATGAACGCGATCATCCTCTCGCATTTGCGTAGACAAATATGTTTGCCTCTCTATTTAACTCTTCGCGAATGCGACCAAAGCTTTGCAAACGCGAAGCTGTACCAACTCTACTCTTCACGAACGCGACCCCTGCCCTACGAACGCGTAGACCAAAACGCTGGGGTCCCCAGCTGCCACAATATCTTTTTGCGAACATGACACCTCTTCTGCGTTCGAGATGCACATGCAACCATACCTTCGCGTTCGCGTTCACGTCCTCTTCTTCGCAAATGAGAAGAACCAAATCTTCCCGACGCACAAACACCATTTGCGAATGCGAGGCTCCTCTCACGAACGTGTAAGAGGAAACTAGAAGAGTCACACCAATAGTTATCAGCCAACAACCTAAGTCCAAAAATGATCCTTTAACCACCCGAAACTCACTCAAGGTCCCCGGGTCCTCAACCAAACATAACAACAAGTCCCAAAACATCATACTAACTTAGCCAAACCCTCAAATCACTTCAAACAATATCAAAAACACGAATTATATATAGATTCAAGCCTAATGAACTTTGAAATTTCCAAATTCTACAAACGACGTCGAAACCTATCAAATCATGTACGATTAACCTCAAAGTTTGCACACAAGTCGTAAATGAAATCATAAACCTACTCCAACTTCCAGAAATCTAATCCGACCCCAATATCAAAAGGTCTACCTCGGTCAAATTTTCCAAAATTTCAACTTTCACCGATTCAAGCCTAATTCTACTATGGGCCTCCAAATCATAATTCGGACACGCTCCTAAGTCCAAAATCACCTAACGAAGCTAACGGCACCATAAAATATTCAAATCTGAGGTCGTTTACACATAAGTCGACATCTGGTCAACTTTTCCAATTTAAGCTTCCAATTAAGAGATTAAGTGTCTCAATTCACTCCGAAATCACTCTGGACCCGAACTAACCAACCTGGTAAGTCATGCAACAGTTGTAGAATACAAAAGGAGTAGTAAATGGGGAAATGGAGCTACAACTCTCAAAACGACCAATCAGGTCGTTACATCCTCCCCCTCTTAAACAAATGATTGTCCTCGAAGGGGTCTAGAAACATACCTAGAGTCTCAAATAGGTGTGGATATCTACTTTGTATCTCCCGCTCGGTCTCCCAAGTAGCCTCCTCCACGGGCTAACCTCTCCACTGCACCTTCACTGAAGCTATATCTTTTGACCTCAACTTTCGAACCTGCCGCTCCAAAATGGCTACCGGCTCCACATCATAAGTCAAATCACCATCCAAATGAATCATGTTGAAATCCAAAACATGAGATGGATCGCCAACGTACTTGCGGAGCATAGAAACATGAAACACTGGATGCACACTCGATAAACAAGGTGGCAAGGCAAGCTCTTAGGCCACATCTCCAATCCTCCAAAGCACTTCAAACGACCCAATAAACCAGGGCTCAACTTGCCCTTCTTCCCAAATCCCATAAAACCCTTGTTGAGTGAAACCTTCGGCAGAACCTTCTTCCTAACCATGTAATACACATCACGAACCTTCTTGTCAGCATAACTCTTCTGTCTAGACTACACCATGTTAAGTCGCTCCTAAATCAATTTCACCTTGTCCAATGCATCCTGAACCAAGTTTGTACACAAAAGTCTAGCCTCACCCACTCAAACCAACCCATCGAAGATCTACACCACCTCTCATATAACGCCTCATACGGATCCATTTGAATGCTTGATTGATAACTGTTGTTGTAAGCAAACTCCGCGAGCAGCAGAAACTAGTCCCATGAACCCCCAAAATCAATGACACAAGCGCGTAGCATGTCCTCCAATATCTGAATAGTGCGTTCGGACTGTCCGTCCATCTGAGGGTGAAATGTTGTACTCAACTCAACCTGAGTGCCCAACTCTCGCTACACGGCCCTCCAAAACTGTGATGTAAACTACGTGCCTCTATCTAAAATGATGGAAATTGGCACCCCATGAAGGCGAACAGTCTCTCTGATGTAAATCTCAGTCACCCGCTCTGAAGATTAAGTTGTTTGAACAAGTGCTGGGGGCTATGATGATCAGTAAATACCTCACAAGACACACCATAGAGATACTGCCTCTAAATCTTCAACCCATGAACAATGGCAGCCAACTCCAAATCATGAACGAAGTAGTTCTTCTCATGAGGCTTCAACTAGCATGAAGCATAAGAAATCACTCTACCATCCTACATTAAAACACACCCAATACCGATCCGAGAAGAATCACAATATACTGTATAAGAACCAGAAGATGATGGTAGAGCTAGAACTAGAGTTGTGGTCAAGGCAGTGTTGAGCTTCTGAAAGCTCTCCTCACACTCATTCGACCACCTGAAAAGCACCTTTTTGGGTCAATTTGGTCAAGGTAGACGCGATAGATGAGAAACCCTGCACGAAGCGATGGTAAAAACTAGCCAAACCCAAAAAGCTCTGAATCTTTGTAGCTAAGGATGGTTTGGGCCAATTCTGAACCGCCTCTATCTTCTTCGGGTCTACCTGAATACCCTCACTGGACACCATGTGCCCCAAGAACACCACTGAACTAAGCCAAAACTCACACTTGGAGAACTTAGCATAAAGCTTCTCCTCCCTCAACCGCTACAACGCAATCCGCAAATGCTGGGCATGCTCTTCCTTTCTACGAGAGTACACCAGGATATCATCAATGAATACAATAAAAAAAATGAGTCAGATAAGGCTGAAACACACTGTTCATCAGATGCATGAACGTTGCCAGGGCGTTAGTCAGCCTAAAAGACATCACAAGGAGCTCACAATAAACATAATGGGTCCTGAAAGCTGTATTAAGAATATCTGAGTCCCAAATCTTCAACTGGTGATACCAAGACCTCAAATAAATCATGGATAACACCCTCGCTCCCTGAACCTGGTCAAATAGATCATCAATATGCGGCAAAGGATACTTTTTCTTGATTGTGACTTTGTTCAACTGCCTATAGTCAATGCATATTCTCATAGTGCCATCCTTATTCTTCACAAACAGAACCGGTGCACCCCAAGGTGACACACTAGGCCTAATAAACCCTTCTCAAGGAGTTCCTGAAGCTGCTCCTTCAACTCAGCCGACGTCACACGGTATGGAGGAATTGAATGCTGGGCACCAAGTCAATACCAAAATCAATGTCCCTATCGGGCGGCATGCCCGGCAGGTCTGCAGGAAACACATTCAAAAAATTTCGCACCACCAGAATAGAATCAATAGTAGAGGCCTCAGCACTAACATCCCTCACAAAGGCCAAATAAGATAAACAACCCTTCCCAACCATCCGCTGGGCCTTCAAGTATGAAATCACTCTACTGGGAACATAGTCTAAAGAACCTCGCCGCTCAATCCTTGGCAACCTCGGCATTGCCAACGTCATAGTCTTAGCGTGACAATCCAAACTAGCATGACATGGAGACAACCAATCCATACCTAATATCACATCGAAATCAACCATACTAAGCAGCAAGAGATCAACTCTAGTCTCATATCCCCAAATAATCACTACACCCAACCGATACACACGATCTGCAATAATGGTGTCGCCCATCGGTGTAGATACATGAACAGATAAAACTAAAGACTTATGTGGAATATCCAGATACTGAGAAAAATACGATGATACATATGAATAGATGGAACCAAGGTCAAATAATATAGAAGCATCTCGGTGACATACTAAGACAATACCTGTGATCATTATGTCTGAAGCAATAGTATCTGGTCTTGCAGGGAGTGCATAGAAACGGGCCTGACTGCCACCTGATCAGCCTCCCCCTCTAGGGAAACCCCTAACTAACTAAGCTCCACCCCAAGCTGGCTGGGTAGGTGGTGAAGTAACTGGTGCTGAAGTCGAAAAATGAATCCTCTACTGAGATGAACCTCTCAAAAGGCAGGGACAATGCCTCTTGATATGACCCAAATCTTCCACACTCAAAGCAACCACTCCTTGCAAATGGCAGTGGGGACTGGAGGGAGCCCAGAGCATCAGGATAACTACTAGAAGGCCCCGACATAGATGAACCCTGAGCTGATGGTTCATGAGACAAACTCTTAGCTGGAAGGTCACTGAGAGATGAGTGACTCTGATGAGAACTGTGAGAACCATGGCCAGATGATACACCACGGTGAACTAGGCAAGCCGTCTGAGCATGCCTAAAAGGACGACCTCTACCGTGGTGGAATTGACCTCTAAAAGGAACACTACCAAAACTACCCGATCCACGAGACCTCTTGGCCTCCCTCTCAACCCGCTCTTGGTTGTGTACCAACTCTATCTGCCGAGAAATGTCAACAACCTCATGGAAAGTAGCATTAGACACTCTCTCTCTAGTCATAATCACCCACAACTGAAATTTGAGGCCATCAATGAACCTCCTAATCCTCTCCTTGTTAGTGGGAACCAACCAAACCACATGATAGGACAACTCAGAAAATCTCATCTCGTACTGCGTCTCAGTCATATCATCCTAACACAACTACTCAAACAATCGGTGCAGCTGCTCTTTGCGAGATTGCGGCACGAACTTCTCCAAAAAGAGAATGGTCAACTCCTGCCGGGTAAGTTGTGATGCACCAACTAGCCTACACCTCTCATAAGCCTCCCACCAACTGAAGGCAGCTCCAGAGAACTTAAAAGTAGTGAACGAGACCCCACTGGTCATCCTCTGTATGAAGCATCCTCTGACACTTATACAAGAAGCCATGTGCATCCTCTGCCTTTATACCACTGAAAGATGGAGGCTGGAGTCTCCCAAACCTCTCCAATCTACGTTGTTCATCGTCAGGCATGACTGGAACCACATAGTCCTGAGAAGCTGTAACTAGATGGGCTGGTGGTACCCCTAGTGTCTGGAGTCCCTACATCACCTGCTCTGGTGTGTGAACGATGGGAGTCTTAGTACCTCCCCCAGCCTGAGAAATGGCTTCTTCCACCGGAACAGAGACCGCCCGAGCAAGATTGGTGCACATGGTTAGAATCTGAGCTAAGGCCTCCTGAAGGCCTGGAATCATAATGGGCACGGGCGGTGCCTAAGCTGGCCCGACTAGCACATCCACAGTTGGGACCTGCTCCTGAACTGGGGCTACTGGTGGATCCGCAGGTGCTGCCCTAGCTACTATACGAGTTGTACCTCTGCCCCTATCACAGCCTCTATCGAACCTCGGCCTCTAGCGGCCCTGGCTGGTGGTACCGGTGTCTGTCCATCCTGCCTAGTAGTACGTGTCCTCACTATATATGAGTGAATAGAATAACAAAAGTTTAGTTACCAGAATCAACAGATTCGCACGACAAGAATTAAAGAATGTAAAGTTTCCTAATGATTCGGCAGCCTCTCGAAGATAAGTACAGACGTCTCCGTACCAATCTGCAAGACTCTACTAAACCTACTCATGACTAGTGAGACCTATGTAACCTAGGCTCTAATACCAACTTGTCACGACCCAAAATCTTACCGTAGTGATGGTGCCTATCGTGGAACTAGGTAATCCACAACTTAACATCTCAACACAGTAAAATCTTTAAGCATAAAGACAGAAGCAATTTAATATTTAAGGAAAAGGCCTTTTTAAAAATGGAAATAATCCAAAATATGATACAATCTATCCCAAAACCTGGGTGTCACAGAGTACATGAGCGTCTAAACCAGAATACAGTCCACTACAATTTCTAGAGAATAAAAACTAAAATATAGATAGAGATAAAGTGGGAGAGTCAACGCCTGCGAACGCCGTGTAGCTACCTCGATAGTCTCTAAACTCTGATGCCTCAGTCAGCAGCTGCCATGACCAGAAGCACTTGGATATGCACATGAGGTGCAGGGAGTAACGTGAGTACATCCAACTCAGTAAGTAACAAGTCCAACCTTTAGGCTGAAAGGTAGTGATTAACTCAACCGGTACAGTTAACAATAGAAATAATAGTGTAGAAAAGTAGGCATGCTTTAAAATTAAATAGACAGCTCAAAATAGTGAAGTAGATCAGATCTGAACAATGTAAAGAATATAAGTTCTTCTATATCTACACGTCATTGCACATGTTGTATGTGATGTACCATGATGTCAGTGTCGTGCTCACACTCTCAAATACTGAACCACTCGGTACTATATATGGCCCATACGGCTCAGAGAAGATCCATCCCGAAATATATATACAACACTGACCATCAGTCATCCAGTACCGAGGAAGGCCAATCCAGCCCTGTGGAGAAGATCCATCTCCAGGTATCAAGTGCTTCGGACAAGATCCATGTCCAGGGAAGATCCATCCCTCAATAGTATGAACCACACTCACTGAGGTGTGCACACACTCCAGAGGGGATCCTACAAACCAATCGCTATCATAACATCAGAATAACCATTGAGGCGTGTAGCCCGATCTCATAACTATCACTCATAATCAGGATCTTGGCCTCACTCAGTCTTCAATCTCTCCAGTCTCACTCACGGGCTCAAAAATATCATGAAAACTAGCCCGAAACAATAATATGATGAATCAATAAATAACAACTGAGATTGAGATATGATATGAAATTAATGTATATGATTGAGTACAAACTATCAATAAAATCAGCAAGTGACATCAAGAAACGACCACTATGGATCCCAACAGTACCTACATAAAGCCTAAACATGATATCTAGCATGAGTGACAACTCAATTACTTTATCACATAATAAAAACACGGATATCAACAAGATAATATCAATATATAGTGCCATGGAACCAACCAGGTCAAAATTCTTACGGTGCACGCTCACACGCTCGTCACTTAGCATGTACGTCACTTCAATACGACTCATATAATACATAATTTGGGGTTTCGAATCCTTAGAACCAGGTTTAAAAGTGTATACTTACCTCAATTCAGGCAAAATTCTCCTCCAAAATGCCTTTGCCTCTACAATCAGTCTCCAAACGTCCTGAATCTAGCCATAAGTAGTACAATACAATCAATATAGGCTAAAAGGATCAATTCCACAAGAAAAGTACTAAATTATAGCCAAAAATCCAAAATTGGCTTAAACCGGGTCCCCGGGCCCACGTCTCGAAATCCAGCAAAAGTCACAAAACCCAAAAGCCCATTAACTCATGAGTCTAACCATACCAAATTTGCTCAAATCCGATAACAAAATCTCATTCAAAACCTAAAAAATCTAATCAAGAACTCTTACTCTTTTCCCCAATTTTTCACCTCAAATCACAAATTAGATAATGGAATTAAAGGCATAATCATAGAATTTAGCCAAAACCAAGTAAGAATTACTTACCCGAATCAACTCCTCGAATATCCTTTCAATAATCATCCAAATCCGTGGTCTCTAGCTCAAAATATAAAAAATGGGTTCAAACACTCGTTTTTAAGATTTAACACTGCTGCCCAGTTATTCCTTCTTCGCGAACATGACCATCCTCTCGCGTCCGCGTAGACCCATCTGTCTGCCTCCCCATTTAACTCTTCGCGAACATGGCCAAAGATTCACGAACTCTACTCTTCGCGAACGCGTAGACCAAAAGGCTGTGGTCCCTAGCTACCTCAACATATCTTCGCGAACGCAACACCTCTCATGCGTTCGCGATGCACACACAGCCATACCTTAGCGTTCGCATCCTCTTCTTCACAAATGCAAAGAACAAAATCTTCCCAGCTCACAAACACCCTTCGCGAACGCAAGGCTCCTCTCGCGAACTCTTAAGAGGAAACCAGAATAATCACACCAGCAGTTATCAGCCAACAACCTAAGTCCAAAAATAATCCGTTAACCACCTGAAACTCATCTGAGGTCCCCGGGATATCAACTTAACATACCAACAAGTCCCAAAATATCATACTAACTTAGTCGAACACTTAAATCACCTGAAACAACATCAAATGCACAAATTACACATGGATTCAAGCCTAATGAGCTTTGAATTTTCAAATTCTACAAACAACGTCGAAACCTATCAAATCACATCCGATTGACCTTAAATTTTGCACACAAGTCATAAATAACATCACGAACCTACTCCAACTTTCCGAAATTTAATCCGACCCCAATATCAAAAACTCCACCCTCGGTCGAACTATCAAAATTTTAACTTTCACTAATTCATGCCTAATTCTACTACGAGCCTCCAAATCAAATTTCGGACACGCTTGTAAGTCCAAAATCACCTAATGGAGCTAATGAAACTATCAAAATTTAAATCCAAGGTCGTTTACATATAAGTCAACATCCGGTCAACTTTTCCAACTTAAGCTTCTAATTAAGAGACTAAGTGTCTCAATTCACTCCGAAATCACTTCGGACCCAAACCAACCAACCCAGTAAGTCACGCAACAACTGTAGAATACAAAAAGACCAGTAAATGGAGAAATGTGGCTACAACTCTCAAAACAAATGGCCGAGTTGTTACATCAGCTATTGATGAGTTACTTAATATCAAACATATATCTTCTCTGTATACTGAACTATTAGTTTATTTATGATGCTTGTGCATATCTTCTCTATGAAACTACTGTTGAAAGGTTATTTGATATCAAATGCATATCTTCTCTATATGCTAAATTGTTTATTTGTTTACGATGCTTGTGCATATATTCTCTATTGCACTAATGACTTACAAGTAATTCATGCTTAGATTTTGCTACTATTGTATATATGTACATTTATGAACTGTACATGTTTGATAAATGATTATCATCGATAACTCTCGCCACTATCTCGCCAAGGTTATTCATGATACTCACTGAGTACATGGGGACGATTTTACTCATACTACACTTCTGCACAATGCGTGCAAATCTTGGAGTTGAGCTAATGTTGATGACAAAGGCTGGTATTGAAAACATACTAGTATTCCGGATACAAGCTACCACTTTTTCATGGTAGTTTAGGACTTATATTTATGTTTATGTAAATTTCAAATAGATGATGTAATCTTTCTTCATATTAGAATTATATTCATATTCTTATTCTTAGTCGCTCATGACTTGTACTAACAGTCATCGGGATAGCTGTATTGATTTTTCCTATCTTGTTTATTTATGATCTTTCAGTTGAATTGTGTTATTTGTTATTTGTCTTACCTAGCATTGTAACGATCCGATCGATTATTTTGAGTTTTAGTGTCTTATTCGGCATGAGACCTTAAGTATCTTCATATGATGTATTATAACTTACGTACATGATTGGTTTTGATTTTCATAGGGTTCGGGATTGATTTAATATAATAATTCTCAATTTTGAAGCTTATGATTGGAAGAGTTGATCATCAAGGTTTGACTTTCGAATAAATGACCTCAGAATTACGATTTTATGGTTTATAGATTCATATGGTGAGTTTAGACTTGGGTATACGTTCATATTTGAATTTGGATTGTTCCTAGAATATTTTGGCTCCATTTGTTGAAAATTGGCAATTTAAGAAGTGGAAAGTCTATAGATGTGATCGAAAGTTGGATTTTGTGTTATCGCACTCGGATTGTTATTTTGAGACTTGTGAAGGTTCATTTAGTGATTGGAACTTGTGTGCAATTTGATTGTGATCCGAAATGTATAAGTGTGATTCAGGCAAACTCTCTTTTCTTCACAAAAATCCTTCACTTCCCCATGGAGGATTGCAACTGGAGCCATGGACTTCTTTCCATTTTTTAACTTTCTAATTTTTGTGTCTCTAAGTATTTCGACATACTTATATGCACTAATGCACATACAAATCATTGTATAAATAATTTAATTCAGTTTAACAATGTAATTTTATTTGTGTCCAATATTTGGATCATAAAGTTAGAATTTAATATCTATTTGACTTCCAAATGAGCTTCAAATATTATGAATTATTTTCGGGTGCTACACTAACCCTTCGAGTTAATTCTAACTTGAAGCAAAGTTTCAGTTACAGAATTTGACCTTCAGAACTTTGCTGCGAAGAAAAACCCTTGGAAGTTCGTAACATGTTTCAATTAATAATCTGAACTTATATAGATAGGGTACTGTTAGTTACTTATTCGTCCAAATTAAACGAGGAAACAAATAAGTACAGTTTTTTTTAATTCTTTTGAAATAATACCTCAAAAAATTCCTTTCTTTCTGAAAAACTGATACGGTATGTGAAACTTTATTGGGTTCTCTCGTGTCTCCTGACTCTAGTAGTTTCCCCATGCAATAATAACTTTATATTTGCAATAAATTTTCGTCATATGAAAAATAAATCGCAATCACAAAATAAGAGAAAAATATTTTTACTAATTAATTGTGAGTATAATTATGTTTCTCCCGTGATTCTTCTCTCCTGATTATCTATGTGATTCGAGGGCTAAAGCAGCATATTTTTCGAATGTAGGATGATGCAGACCTCTTGGGGATGTATTTGATCTCTAGCTTCTTGAACTATTTGATTGTCAAGAAGTATCCGGCCATATTTTGATCTCTTTGTGAACATCCCAAGAGTTTATGAGATTTTGAGACACCTCTTCAAGGGAATATGTATCCATTTATATAGGTGTGAGTTAGGGTTTAGGTAGAATAACCCCCAAGAAACCCTAATAGACTCCTAGGATTTCAAGAGTCCTGTAGTATCTTTAATTTAAGATTTAGCTTGATCCCTTAAAATTTCGATGTCATGCCCCCTACTTTAAGGTTTGTCGGGGTGTAGGCTTTCCAAAACTTTAAGACGAGACTTGAAGTACTCGACCATCGCAACAAATGATTTTGAAACTTGAGTTTCCGATTTACAGGAGGAAGAGATGAAGGGCAGAACTTGTCCCACTGGGCGTGTCAGAATTTGTAGACAATAAATTTGTATCGAGAAAATAAAATCAAGACCAAAAATATTGCGACAATCGTAGTATTTTAATTTCAATACAATCTCTATGATTCCTCTTATTCTACTTTCCAATATAAATTCAAATGCCTTTGAGATTGATCTTGAATTTTAATTTGATTTATCCGCCGCGAACACTTTATTGTTACCACAAATTTTATCACGAACAAGAAGTCTTGATCTTGAACGCCTTGTATTTGATTTGACTTCGTTCTTGATCTTGAATACTTGAATTGTTCTTCATTCTTGAGCTTGAACTTGATTTGTTCTTCGTTCTTGAACTTGAAGTTGATTTCTTGAACTTGAACTTGGTTGCTTGAACCCTGAAACTTGCGTTTGATCCACGAGCTATCTCTTGCTTCTTGTAATAACTTTTGGTGTCTTTTCTGGGTTATAAAGACCCTTATTTATAGTTGTGGGAGAAAAGAATTATGATAAGAACAAACTCTTTCCGACCAATCAGATTAAAGAGTGACAAGGCCGCGTTTGATTGGTCAGAACATGTCACTTGTACACGTGGCGTGATTTCATTAGCTTGTTAATGTGACTTGGCATGCCTTGTCATTTTGACACGTGGCATGATCCTATTGGCTCTTCCGCTTGACTTGGCGTGCCACGTCATATGATACATGACACCAATCTGGGCCTTTAGGAATATGACATCTTAGGCTTAATGAAGTGGGCTCATCACTTTAGCCCAATTAAATAGGCTAGCCCAATGGATTAAGACTTATTTATTTAATGAGAAATTTTCACAAACCACTATTGTTTAGTGGTTATTAGCTAGTTGTAGCTATCATTTATTATATTACTTCCTATAGCTATGTTTTCAGATTTTTTAGAGTGTATTCGATGGATTTAAGCTACTATATACATGAATACAGTAGCATTTCTAGGCGTGAAACAAGGGATTACAGCTAGATGGATTATTGTATTCGACAGTATTCAAGGCGTGAGACAGGGGATTACAGCTAGGCAGATTATTGTATTCGACTGTATTCACGATATGTATTTGTGAATATAGTAACGTAAATAGCGCAATTCATGATCTATTTAGCTGTCTTTAAACGGAAAGTGAATCAATTAACATAATAGCTCCTAATATAACTCAACAAACTCAATTATAACACACAAAATTTGTATTTTCAGTTATTAAAAAGATTCTCAACTGAAAAACATCCCAAAAATATAGCAATCTTCAGAGAAAATATGCTGAATATTTTTTCCAGCCGATAAATACAACAAAAATAGAGCAATTTGACTACATATATACATCTTAATACGTAAATTATATTAATTAAAAAAATATATGAATACATTCATGGAATACAGCGAAGCAGTGAATACAATGAAATACATAGAATACAGCGAGATACATTGAAATACAATAAAAAAAAGAAAATGAATACAATGAAATACATGGAAATACAACGAGATACATTAAAATAAATTAAAATATATTAACATAATCTTCAAGTGGCCATGATTCTGACTCGAAATGCCACTTTTCCTGTTACCATAATAACCTCATGTGCGCTTCAAAAAACCTATTCTTTACAATTGAATTTGAATGGCGCTTGTGGATTGGGACGAAAAACCCCAAATTGGGCAGAACCCTAGAACGACGAAGAGAAGAGGAAGACGGAGATTTATATAGAGTTTTGTTTCTCGTGATACAATGGGCCAAATATTTGGATTCGAAACGCTACTATTCATCGGCCGGATCTGGCCGTTCAGAAATAACTCATTGGCAGAGCTCATGGATCCATCCCCGGCAGCACTGTCGGTAGTAAGCCTAGCGGAGAAGTCGAAATCTTCGGAAGGAGAAGAAATTAATGTGCAAACAACATTCTTCTTCACACTAGTAGTTGAAAAAACCAAGTGCATAGGACTCGCCAGAGCACTAACATACGGAGTGAAACATGAACTATCAATATCGTCAGAGAACATGTCGGACTCTACCGCAGAACAGGTTTCGGTTCCGATCTATATTTGGGAGAATCTTGGTTGTATTCATGGAGAAAGATAGGAGTTGAGAGAGAGAGGGTGGAGAAAAAACTGAAAAACTGAAAAAGAAAAATAATACATAGCGTATTTTATGGGTTAAGAGTAGGAGTGGCCATAAATAGATATTTGGCTATAAAAAATCAAAAGGTATATATGGAATATAATTTTTAAAAGGGTATTTATTTAAAATAAACAAGTTATCAACCTTTGCTATATAAGGTAAAAATTTCTTATTTAATCCATATATATTGGATTAATCAAATTATGTTAGCCCATAATATTTAATCCGACCAACATATCTTGAATTTAAAATAAGTCCAAATTAATTTATAATTTAATTCATATAAATTTTATATGCTTACAAATATCCCTACTTCAAGGCTTGACTGTCACAGACAATACGACAAGGATTGAAGTATTATGAAGACATCAAATATGGAATGATTTTGAACCGCCAATTTATTAGCTTAGACAATTTATTGTAATGGAAAACTTGTCATTTGCTTGCAATTTGCTTAAAATAAAAATTCATCTTCCTATGAAGACAAATAATAGACCATGTAAGCTTGAAACTTTGGCATTTTGCCAATGACTTTCATTTTTGTTTTCCGAAAGAATGAAAGCACGTGACCACCTTTTTGCATTTGGAATTATCTATCATAAATCCTTTGAAAAGTCATATAAGTAAGCACTACTACTTCATAATGAATATGTACTATCATGGGCTGCTTTCCAGATACGCCCCATGACCCCTAGGTCGCGCCCCATGACGGCCTAGCAAGCCTCACAATGCCTAGTGTCATGGTCGACCTCATGATCTTGGATGCGCTAAGTGACTAGCGTGCATGCGCCTCTGTCGCCCCACCAATGCCTCTCACCAGCGCCAAGCGGCTGGCCAATGACAACAGCGTCGCGCACACTGACAATGCCACGTGCACAGATCCTTATACCTCGCCAGTGCCCAGCTGTAGGCCCATTCCAGCAGCGCCTCACGCACAGACCCTGATGCCAAGCACCAGCGCCCAGCCTCAGGCAAACACAACAAGTGTCGCGTACACCAACAAACACCATGCGCGCAGACCCTGACCCGCAAGATAAAGTTGCTGCCATCGGACTTGTTTCTACATTGTAATAAACTAATTCCTTTTCATTATAATTATAGGCTAGTTTACATCATTTTCATTCAGTGTGCTTCTACAGCTTTATTAGGGCAAGTCATGTACCTTTGGTTTATTTTTTTAAGCATTATTAGGGGGGATCAAGTAATCAAATATTTTCAAGCAAGCAATTTTCTGTATTGGTGTCTCTCCCCCTCGACACCGGATCTTTTGTAATCAGCTTTCACTCATCTATAAAATCATCATCAACATTCAAAACCCAATTCTCTCTCAGCTTCCGCAATTGCTCGTGACATTGGTTTTCCCACATGGCACTGACAATCTAGTCTAGCATGCGGAGGGGACCTCATTGGCGGACAGCAACAACAACCACACTTATATCGGTTGCTTAGCCTTACATTCCCCTTCCAAAGAACATCAGGAAGGCGTTGCGTAATAGTTGGTATCAGAGCCTAGGCTTGATATCGGACGAGGGAACACATTTGCCACATCACCATTTTTTGAGCATGGTGAATCATACGGAGTGCTAGCATCCCTAGAAGAGACGGTTGACCGATTACGACCCATCATGGATACAGTGACTGATCTAAGCACCAACCTGGTGCAAAGGTTGGATGACCTAGACCACAGAATATGGCAAGCAGAAAATGACATTGCAAACATCAATCGTGACACTGAGGATGACCGTTAAATGGCAGCCATTGTGCCAATATTTATGGCAAATTTGAGGACCTCCAACAGGAGTGTGCCGATGATTTAGCCCATCGGAAACAAGAGGCAGACAGACTAACTACCATGAAGCAAACCATAGACGACTTGATAGGCCAGCTCAATGTTGTCAATGCTGCCCTATAGAGCCTACTTTGAGGTGGCGACAACCATATTAGGAGTGCAGCAAACCTCACCCCCACTCCCCAAAAACTTAAGATACCAGAGCCAAAGCCATACGACGGATCCCGGGATGCTAAAGAAGTGGAAAACTTCATCTTCGACATCGAACAATACTTTGACGTTGTGGGCCATTTGGAAGAATCCAAAAAGGTAGCAACTACTTCCATGTATCTTCAGGGCGATGTCAAACTTTAGTGGCGGGTCAACTACGAAGCCATCAGGGCCGGTGAAGATACTCTCCAGACATGGGATGAATTGAAGGTAGCCATACGCCTGCAGTTCATCCCCAAAAATATGGAATACAATGCACGGGGAAAGCTATGGGAGCTCCGCCACACCAGGTCGGTGCTGGAGTACGTGCGTGAATTCTCCACACTCATGCTAAACATACGTGACATGGGGGACAAAGACAAACTCTTCGCATTCATAGAAGGTTTGAAACCTCATGGTATGGAACTACAGAGACAACGGGTAGACACCCTGACCAAGGCCATTCAAGCTGCAGAATGCCTTGGTGATTATCACATGGGAACTCAGAACGACAGGCCCCAGCTGCCTATTCGAGGGGGATTCAATAGGAGCCATCCCAACAATGGTGGTCCAAGCAAGAGTGGGGGAGATCAGAGTGCATCCAAAACTAAGACTTCTCCCTCCAGCAGCAACAGTGATGCATCCATCAACAATAATCAGGGGAGAAAGCCTCCCTCAGAATGTCGTCATTACGACAGGGCACATTGGAACAATGAATGCCCAAAAAAAAGGTCAATGCTCATCAAAGTGTCAAAGATGAGTCAGATGCATCAGACACATCAGAAGAAGACCAGGTAGGCGCCTTCAATTCAATTGTTGGCTCTATCACACATGCCTTAGTGGGAACCAGTGCATGTCCTCCTAAGAAAATCTCAGGCCTAACCACCAAGAAAGGGAAGGAAAAGATGGACGAGAGGCCTCCTAAACAAGTGAGGACCCTAATGTTCGTCGAATTAAAAGTGAACAACAAGCCCATTCACGCACTGATAGACACGGGTACTACCCACAACTACTTGGCTTCAACTCAGGTAGAGCGCCTTGGTCTAGTTGTGCAAAAGAGTAAAGGTTGCGTCAAGGTTATCAACTCACCACCCCAGTCATTGGGTGGAATAGCTATAGATGTCCCAGTGAAACTTGGCCCATACAAAGGAAGCATCGACCTGCGCATCGCAATCATAGATGACTTCGACATGATAGTGGGTTTGGAGTTCATGAGGCAAACCAACACCATACCGTTACTATATGCCAACATGCTCCTGATGGTGGGAGAAAACGGGACCAAGCCCTACACCATACCATGCTTTACTAAAAAGATGGCCGCGGGAAACATTTCGGCCATGTAGTTGGAGAAGGTAGCCAACAGACATGAACCCCTAGTTCCGGGTACCCTTCGCAACAATAATCAGCCATTATGTCATTGGCCTTAAAAGATTGGTGACACTCCTCAACATGTGAAGGCTTGTCAGTCATGCCACAAGGACAAGTCGGATCACTCATCACAGACGGGACCCTTGCAGCCATTACATGTCCCACAGAGACCATGGGAAAATGTTTACCTCAGATTCATCACAGGATTGCCCCAAGTCGGGACTCTTGCATCCATCTTGGTTGTCATAGATCAGTTTTCAAACTATGCAACTTTCATAGCAGCCCTGCAAAACATCTCAGCAGAAGATACTACTCGACTCTTCTTCTCGCACATTGTCAAACATTGGGGCCTACCCAAAGACATTGTTAGTGGGCACAACTCACGCTTCACTAGCAACTTTTGGACCCATCTCTTCAGGTGCTTTGGGTCGACATTGAGTTACAACTCAGACATCTATCCAACATGCTCGATATTGAGTCACAACTCACAACTTAGACATCCATCCAGATAGACCAGTTCAATGACATGCTGGAGGAATATCTCCGCAACTTTGCAACCGGGTCACATAAGCATTGGGAGAAGCTCTTGGATGCTACTAAACTATGTTTCAATTCTCAAAAGAGCCATCATACAAACAAAAGCCCTTTTGAAATTGTTACCGAATAGCAACCGCTTATTCCCCAACCGGTGAATGCATCAACCATGCTGAAATCTCCTCGAGCTGCGAACTTCTCGAGCGAATGGGAGCACAACATGGGGATAGTGAGGAGCTATCTTGTCAAAGCCCAAGAGCGGGCAAAAAGGTTCACCGAACATAATCTTTACTTTGCCCATCATCAAGCAGGGGACAAAGTAATGTTATGCATCCCAAAGCGATACTAGTTTGCAGAGAGGACCCATGACCCTCGCCTGCGACAAAAATACATCGGGCCCCTGCCTATTGAAAAACGCATTGGGAAGTCCACATACCAGGTGAAAACCCCATCCTGGTGGAAGATCCATCCAGTCTTTCATGTCAGTCGCATGAAATCATTGCATCACTACCAAAGCAAGCTTGAAGAATAGAGGGGTGCAGACCTCCCAACCATCAACCACCAGAACAATCATCATCATCATCATGACATGGCTCCGAGGACGGTGCCAACTCAGGTGGGGGAGAATGTCATGGGCTGCTTTCCAGACACGCCCTATGACCCCTTGGTCGTGCCCTATAGCGGCTAGCAAGCCTCACAATGCCTAGTGCCATGGTCGGCCACGTGGTCTTGGATACGCCAAGTGACAAGCGCGTATGAGCCTCTTTCGCCCCACCAATGCCTCTTGCTAGCGCCCAGCAGCTGGCCAATGAAAATAGCACCGCGCGCACTGACAATGCCGCACGCGCAGATCCTGATGCCTCGCCAGTGCCCAGCTGCAGGCCCATTCCAGCAGTGCCTCACGCACAGACCCTGATACCAAGCACCAGCGCCCAGCCTCAGGCAAACACAACAAGTGTCGCGCGCACTAATAGCACCGCGCGCAAACCCTGACCCGCAAGACAAAGTTGCTGCCATCGGACTTATTTCTACATTGTAATAAACTAAGTCCTTTTCATTGTAATTATAGGCTAGTTTACATTATTTTCATTCAGTGTACTTCTACAGCTTTATTAGGGCAATTCATGTAACTTTGATTTATTTTTTTAAGCATTATTAGGGGGGAACAAGCAATCAAACATTTTTAAGCAAGCAATTTTCTGTACTGGTGTCTCTCCCACTCGACACTGTATCTTTTGTAATCAGCTTTCATTCATAAATAAAATCATCATCAGCATTCATAACTCAATTCTCTCTTAGCTTCCACAATTGCTTGTGACATTGGTTTTTCCGCACGGACTGACAATCTAGTCTAGCGTGCAGAGGGGACCTCATTGGCGGACAACAACTGCACTGACATCGGTTGCTTAGCCTTACATTGCCCTTCCAAAGAACATCAGGAAGGCGTTGCGTAACAGTACACTGCTATTTTACCACACAATTGGACGCCGAATATTTTCAAATCCATCTCTAAACCAAATAACATTGGTCTACTTCTATTTTGATATGGAACAGTCCACAACCAAGTCCATGTCGAAGTCAAATTATTGTTGCCGCCTCGTACTCGTTAGTCATTCCCACATCGAGAAACAGGCTTCTCAATGTTCTCTTTTGTCATCGATACAAACTGGCGTGCTCGTATTTGTTGAGTATCAATTCACAGTATTTTACAAGCCACTCGAGTCTAATTTTGTAGACTCGGAAGCATTGACGTGAAGGTAATTTTTTTTCTTGTGCTTTTCTTTCTTTGTTATCCTTTTTGGCTTTTTGTAGGTCCGATTGACCTAAAATATTGCACACAAGTCATAAATGATACCACTAACCTACTCCAACTTCCAGAATCGAAATCCGAGCCCGACATCAAAAAGTCCATCCCCGGTAAAACTTTCCAAAATTTCAGTTTTCACCAATTCAAACCTAATTCTATTACGGACCTCCAAATAATAATCCGAACATGCTCCTAAGTCAAAAATCACCTAACACAACTAATGGAACTATCAAAATTCAAATCCGACATCGCTTACATATAGGTCAATATCCGGTCGACTTTTCCAACTTAAACTTTCAATTAAGAGACAAAATGTCTCAATTCACTCTGAAATCTCTCCGGACCCAAACCAACCAACCTCGTAAATAATATAACAGTTGTGGAACACGAAAAGAGCAGTAAATGGGAGAACGGAGCTACAACTTTTCAAATGACTGGCCGGATCATTACAATTGCTCCACATGTTCCATTTACCAAATACAATCACTTTTTTCGTCTCATAGAAAATCTTTATATATTGTCATTTTAGAGAACCTTCCTAGATACCAATTGGAGTTGTTGTTTAAGTCTCTCTATTACTTTTGTTATTCACCCGTAGGAGAAGCCATCTTCATGTATTCATCAATATTGACACTCAAAAGAGAATGTCGTTAACCAACTAATGAGAAAATATACATGATGATTTAGGTTTGTTGAGAGACTATTGGTGTTTTATTAAGCTTTGATAGGTAATATATAGCTTTAGGTCTTAATAGTATAAGTTAATTTAAACCATTGAATTTTTTCTTTGATGCTCTAATTCTTTGCTATTTTTAGACAGGACAGATTTCTAGTTCTCTTCTTTGTTTGATATTAAATTATTAATCATATGTATTTTTTTTGGTAAGTAATTTTTTTATTACCAGTAACAATATGTACAATGTTTAAAAGAAACAAACAAGTAAACGGAGATTGGATAATCCCAATCTGATCATCGCTACCTTCTAGTCCACTACACAATTTACAACATCAGTCTACTACTTATAGCTACCATGACATCTAAGGATAAAAGTTTAGCTTTTCAATTGTCCTTGCCAGTCTAGTCTCCTTGGATCCTCTGCAAGTTACTTATTGAATGATTAGCCTTATCAACACTTGGTTTGGTCGACTTTTTCCTTGGAATACACTCATATTTCTCTCCAGCCAGATATGGTATACACAAGCAATCATAGTCATTCTAAAGATCTCAACACCTGCAGCTCTGCCCTTAGCATTTGCTTCTGCCCATAATATTTTATTCTGCCAGTCCATGGCATGTCTATAAATGCCTTGCCATCCCAATAGCTTCTGTCATATCTCAGCAGATACTCCACATAAGAAGAACATATGATTTGTAGATTCATCAAGCTCATTGCATAGTAGACAACTTGCACTGTCAGTGACTCCCCAAGTGACTAGTCTATCTTTGGTAATGTAATGACCAGACCGGTTGTTTTGAAAAATTACATTTCGATCGGTTGTTTGAGGGTATGAGTAGCTCCGTATGATGTATTATGACTTATGTGAATCGTCAGTTTTGGTTTTCAGGTTATTTGGAATTGATTTGGAAGAATGATTCTCAACTAGAAGCTTTAAATTTGAAAGGTTTGACCAAGTTTTGACTTTTTAGAATTTGACCTCGGATTAGATTTATGATGGATCTGTTAGCTCCATTGGGTGATTTAGACTTAGGAGCGCGTCCGGATTGTGATTTAGATGTCCGTAGTAGAATTTGACTTGAAATAGAGAAAGTTAGAATTTTGGAAAGTTTGACCAAGAGTGGACTTTTTGATATCGGGGTCGGATTCCGGTTCCGGAATTTGAAGCATGTCCATAATGTCAAATGTAACTTGTGTGCAAAATTTGAGGTCAATCAGACGTGATTTGAAAGGTTTCGGCATCAATTGTGGAAGTTTGAAGTTTCAAGTTCATTGATTTCGAATTGATGTGTGATTCGTCGTTTCGATATTGTTATATGTGTTTTGAAGCCTCAAGTAGGTCCGTGTTATGATATGAGACTTGTTGGTCTGTTCGAACAGGTTCCTAAGGGGCTCGGGTGAGTTTCAGATAGGTTTGAGTTGTGTTGCACTCGTGTTTTATGTTTCGACGTCGTTTTTCAAGCATAAATGATACTACATTAAGCAAATCAGCTCCGATTTTTGTTTTTATTGAAGCGTAAGATCTGTATCATAATTACGGAGCCATAGCAAAAATAATTATCGAATTTGGACATTGCATGAGAGTTTTATGGTCATTTTACTAAGAATTGGATTGCTAGATTTTTTTCAGAATAATTACGAAATTGCCACTGAATTCGTATTTAAAAATATGCACTATTTTCAAATATTAAAACCAACATATCTGCTTCAATATAAGGTCAAATGAAGTGGTTCAAGCCCCTAACTCAACTAAATTTTACAAGGAATTCATTGAAGGCATCAAAAGTGAGTTTTGTGATCGTTTGGTACGCGAAACAAGGCAGAATAACTGGCAAAAAAATATATAAAATAAGGATTTATTTATTTGGTCATACATTGAGTTGGGGAGCTCGGATTTGGGCAATTTTCACCAGATGCATTGGGGTAAGTATTCTCTACTCGGTTTGGTTATATTTCATGAATCCATCATCGTTTTTGGCATTTGATTGATGATTTCAAGGTGAAAATTGTTTTTTTTTCCTAAAGCTTCATAAAGTGAAATTTTAAGTTTTGAACATCGATTCAGAGTTAGAATTGGATGATACTAGTATGGTTGGACTTATAATTGAATAGGTTATCATATATTATGAGTTTTGTCGGGTTCCGAAATGCGGGCCCGAGTTGGGCTTTTTGGGCGATTTTGGGCTTTTGATTAAAGATTCGACCTTTTTCGTTTGGGATTGGTTGCTTTATCATTGTTTGGTGCATTTTAGTTGTTTTTGGTTAGTTTCGAGCCGTTCATAGGTCGAAACGAGCGAGATGGAATTTTTGGAGCATCGCTTGGCTTGCTCGGTATTGGAATTGGCTTGTTTGAGGTAAGTAATGATTGTAAATCTAGCCCTGAGGGTATAAAATCTCAGATTTTACATTGTTTTACAGCTTTGAGGTGAGGCACATGCTAGGTGACGGGCGTGTGGGCGTGCACTATTGGGGATTATGACTTGATCCGTCCTGTAGTAACTATAAGTTGCATATTTTGTTGAAACTATATGATACTTGTGTGTTTTAGAAAGAGTTTCTATAAATTAGGCTAAATGCCATGTTTGGGCCTTGTGCCAGAACTGTTTGGACCCTTAGGCGCCTTTTTCTTACTATCCTCTCACTATTTTTGATTGAAAATCTATACTCGGTCATGTTACACTTACTGATTTCATAACTCAGTCTTTATTACTCTGTTTTGATGCATAAAAATGTTATTTTGGGCTGAGCACCCTGTTTTACTGATAGCCCGAGTGGCTTGAGTGGTTTGTGATAAGGCCGAGAGCCTGTTTTGTGAGTAGCTCCGTATGAAGTATTATGACTTATCTGAATCGTCAATTTTCATTTTCAGGTTATTTGGAATTGATTTGGAAGAATGATTCTCAACTAGAAGCTTTAAATTTAAAAGGTTTGACTTTTTAGAATTTGACATCGAATTAGATTTATGATGGGTCTGTTAGCTCCGTTGGGTGATTTTGGACTTAGAAGCTCGTCCGGATTGTGATTTGGATGTTCGTAGTAGAATTTGACTTGAAATAGAGAAAGTTGAAATTTTGGAAAGTTTGACCGAGAATGGACTTTTTGATATCAGGGTCGGATTCCGGTTCTGGAAGTTTAAGCAGGTCCATAATGTCAAATTTAACTTGTGTGCAAAATTTGAGGTTAATCGGACGTGATTTGATAGGTTTCGGAATTAGTTGTGGAAGTTTGAAATTTCAAGTTCATTGATTTCGAATTGAGGTGTGATTCGTCGTTTTAATATTGTTATATGTGTTTTGAGGCCTCAAGTAGGTCTGTGTTATGATATGAGACTTATTGGTCTGTTCGAACAGGTTCCCAAGGGGCTCGGGTGAGTTTCAGATAGGTTTGACTTGTATTGCGCTCGTTTTTTATGTTTCGACGTCGTTTTTCAAGCATAAATGATACTACATAAAGCAAATCAGCTCCGATTTTTGTTTTTATTGAAGCCTTAGATCTGTATCATAATTACGGAGCCATAGCAACAAGAATTATCAAATTTGGACATTGCATGAGAATTTTATGGTCATTTTACTAAGAATTGGATTGCTATATTTTTCAGATTCATTATGAAATTGCCTTTGAATTCGTATTTAAAAATATGCACTATTTTCAAATATTAAAACCAATATATCTCCTTCAATATAAGGTCAAATGGAGTGGTTCAAGAGCCTAACTCGACTAAAATTTCACAAGGAATCCATTGAAGGCATAAAAGTGAGTTTTGTAATCGTTTGGTACGAGAAATGAGGCAGAATAACTGGCAAAAAAATATATAAAATAAGAGTTTATTTATTTGGTCATACTTTGAGTTGGGGAGCTCGGATTTGGGCGATTTCACCAGATTCATTGGGGTAAGTATTCTCTACTTGGTTTGGTTATATTTCATGAATCCATCATCATTTTTGGCATTTGATTGATGATTTCAAAGTGAAATTTGGGTTTTTTCCTAAAGTTTCATAAAGTGAAATTTTAAGTTTTGAACATCGATTTGGAGTCAGAATTGGATGAAACTAGTATGGTTGGACTTATAATTGAATAGGTTATCATATTTTGTGAGTTTTGTCGGGTTCCGAAATGCGGGCCCGAGTTGGGGTTTTGGGGAGATTTTGGGCTTTTGATTAAAGATTTGACCTTTTTCGTTTGGGATTGGTTGCTTTATCATTGTTTGGTGTATTTTAGTTGTTTTTGGTTAGTTTCGAGCCGTTCGAAGGTCGAAACGCGCGAGATGGCATTTTTGGAGCAGCGTTTGGCTTGCTCGGTATTGGAATTGGCTTGTTTGAGGTAAGTAATGATTGTAAATCTAGTCCTGAGAGTATGAAACGCCAAATTTTACATTGTTTTATGGCTTTGAGGTGAGGCAAATGCTAGGTGACGGGCGTGCGGGCGTGCACTATTGGGGATTATGACTTGATCCGTCCCGTAGTAACTATAAGTTGCATATTTGGTTGAAACTATATGATACTTGTGTGTTTTAGAAAGAGTTTCTGTAAATTGGGCTAAATGCCATGTTTGGGCCTTGTGCCAGAGCTTTTTGGACCCTTATGGGCCTTTTTCTTACTATCCTCTAACTGTTTTTGATTGAAAATCTATACTCGGTCATGTTATACTTACTGATTTCCTAACTCAGTCTTTATTACTCTGTTTTGATGCATAAAAATGTTATTTTGGGCTGAGCACCCTGTTTTACTGATAACCCGAGTGGCTTGAGAAGTTTGTGACTGAGTGAGGCCGAGGGCCTATTTTGTGAGGATATTTATGGGATCGCGCTGCACTCCGCAGCATGTTGTTACTGATTCATGATTTTTTGAGGTTGAGGGCCTGATTATTTATGCTACGAAGTGGCTTGTTATGAGGCTTAGGGCCTGATTGATTTATGCCATGAGGTGTCTTATTATAGCTATTGGGCTATAGGAGCCCCTCCGGAGTCTGTACACCCCTAGTGAGCGCAGGTACCCTGAGTGAGTGATATGATGTTTTGTCCGAGGGGCTATTCTTGATTCATGTTGTGCCTGAGGGGCTGTTTCTGAGTGATTGTGAGATATGCCTGAGGGGTTGTATCTGAGTGATAATGATGTTTGCCTGAGGGGATATTTATGATTCATGTTTGCCCGAGGGGGTATATACAAGTGATGTTTGCCCGAGGGGCTGTTTATGATTTATGTTGCCGATGGGCTGTATACGAGTGAGTTTTGCCCGAGGGGCTAATTATGTTTTCATCATTTTTACTCATCACTATTTTTATCACTTCGTTTGAAACTGTTGAAAGATGTTTTAAATGGTTTTACTGAAACTGGATTTAAATGAGCTGAGTTGTTTCAAAATCCTGATTTAAAAGCCTGCTATATTCTATTGAGATTTTATGATATGAACCATATATATTTATTGCTCGTCACTACTACTCAGTCTTTATTTACCTTTATTACTTACTGAGTTGGCATATTCACATTACTCCATGTACCTTGTGTGCAGATCCAGGGGTTGCTGGATATGATAGTGAGTGTTGTTTTCATCCGTTGCGGATCTGTTGGAGTTAGAAAGGTAGTTGTATGGCGATTGCAGCCTTGCTCTTCTCCCTCTTATCTTCCTATAGATGTTATTAGTTGGTTTCCAGATTTTAGTAGTCTTAGTATCATCGGACAGTTCTTAGTAGATACTCATGACTAGTGACACCCTGATGTCGGGCTTTTCTTTCCGCACTATTGTTTGATTTAAACACTTTATGAATTTTATTGTTACATAGCTTTGATTTTATCTTAAGAATGAGAATATTGATTGGTTTTGGTAATGTGTCGGCTTGCCTAGTGCCATGATAGGCGCCATCACGACATTGTAGATTTGGCTCGTGACAAGCTAGTATCAGAGCCTAGGTTACATAGGTCTCACGAGTCATGAGCATGTTTAGTAGAGTCTCACAGATCGGTATGGAGACGTCTGTACTTATCTTCGAGAAACTGTTGAACCTCTAGGAAATCCCACATTCTTGAATTCTTATCGTACGACATTGATTCAGCTTGAAATATAACTTTTTGAATTCCTTTCACGCGTTCGTATGTGCGCATGAGCACACGGTATCAGATGTGCATCGATGGCTTATGATTCCCTGAATGAGGGGCGAGATGTGATTTCAGTGTGTTGATGTTGGGCCAGTCTGGAGGACTTGAAGCAGGGCTTTGCCTGTAGCTGAGCACGGAGGTGTTGATTATATGAGTGTGTGCTTTTGGATTTATATGTTCGGTAATGTCCCTATTAGTGGAAGTGATGGCTGGAGGGCTACATGATGAGTATTATGTGACTGCGAGATGCGTTCATATGATTTGAATGTGATGAGAAGGGTCTGCTTGAGGTTAGAAAGAACTATTTGGTGCTTGATTTCCATCTTGATTTGATGAATAGCCCCAAGTTATGGGTGTGTTGATGGATCTTTTCATGTTATTTAGTTAGGGAGTGAAGTAGATTTCATGTCGTGATATGAGTTCAGACTCAGGAAAATTAAGTGATTGCGTGATGTTTATGATGGTGGAAGGGTATGAAGAGATGTTAGTTTGAGGCGAAACATGTGGGTTATCTCCTGCGGGGTGTCCTGAGGACCTGTGATCCCTATGTTGTTTGTTGGAAGTCCTCTTTTACCCGTGAAAAATATGTGTTGCAACTTGAGTTTGGATCTCTTATGAGAGTGGTCTTGACATTACGAGGGTGAATACGAGATTTGCAGATGATTTGAAGTACTAGATGGTTTATGTTGCATGAGATTATGAATGATTTAGTTTAATCTCACTATAGTATTATGGCAGTAATAGAGTATGGGCATTGTGAGTTTTTGTGTGTTTTGATCTATGAATTTGAGCCAAGTGGGGAGTCTGCTATTGATAAGTTGATTGCACGGCTAAGTGTCATATTAGTTTTAGTTTGAGGTATACTAGTGAATCAGTTATGATTTGCAGAGGTTGAGGTCAAGGATGACTCGAGTAAAGGAAATTTCTGGATACGAGTTGTATTAGGTTTTATAAGTATATGATAATAATTGAATGATTTGAGTTGTTATTGGTGAAGGATGTAATGTGCATGGAGCAAAAATTTATCTAGTTACATTAAGGTGGGGTTACATCCTTGGGTGTTGGAGTGCTAATGGGGCACAAGTTGATTGGCCCGTATGATCAGTCTAATTGATATTTGACCAGAGTGGATAACTCTCGAGAACGGTTCTAATGAATTCAAGATTTATATGTGGCAATTGAGATTTTTTGCGGGTTTGTATGTGGCTAGAAGCTGAGAGTTACATTGGATGGTATCGAGGCTCTCAATATTTCTACATCATTGTGGATTCTACATTTCAATTAAGATGAACAACTTGAAATTCACAGAAGGTCTCTTCGGAGTGGGTATCTCAGTTGTGGTACTTTTGGGGTTCTTAAGAGTGCATTCAATAGCTTATGAGCCTTAGGGCAGTGTGGTTTATGTTAGGGTCTCGTGTGGTGAGTCTGGGTTGAGGATTGAGGTATTATGGTGAGGATAAGTATCAATGTGAATGCAATTCAAAAGGAACTCGAATAGATAGGACAACTTGGTAGTAGGTTGGATTAGCATGAATTAGGATATGATAGTTCTTTGGGTGTTTATGAGGTAATGAGTTTCTACCGATGTTTCGTGGCAATGCTCTTGAGTTTTGGTGACCTGTGTAGCTTTGTTGGGTTAGAAAGATTCAGTCCTGACGATTGGGTTTTGAGCAAATGGGATTCGGAGAGTTCTTGATGGTTTCTACCATGGTTAGAGAGGTATATCTTCTATTGGCGTGAGGAGAATGTGATGTATAGTGATTTTCTCCTAGATGGGATCAAATGCAAAGTTCTTGGCTAGTTGAGTACGTAGTTGCTTGTGACTCGGAGTGGATTATGAAGTTCTCGTATTTATCTTGGGATGGCATGGTATATGCGGTATATTGTGTAGGGTTTAGATTTGCATATGTAAGGTCACAGTTTAGTTTTGAAAGGAAGGTCATAAATTCTTAGGCAACATGGACAGTTTCAGATGACTAGGTAAATGATATTACTAACTGGTATGGCCTGATGAGAATATACATTTTAGAAAGGACGATGTGTGGGAGTTATGGATACTTTATTGGTATTGCGGCACTCTTTTGTTTGATCGACTGCTGGAGTTCAAATTTTGCTCTATGGAACAAAAGAATTTTAGAAGTATTCCTTGTAAGGTGACTATGTAATTGGAGAAGTGTGGGCATTCAGGCGGTGGAGTTGAGATCAGAGATGGTGATTCGTATGTTCTATAGATTTGGAGAATGAGAGTTCTCATGAGTAGATTGTTTCGTGGTAGTGGACCGTAAAAAGTAGCCAAGGTTAGTCAGAGGTTAGTATGTGTTGTGATTCAGTCATTGTAGACTTTTCGAGGGTTATTTATCTATCGTGGGGGACCATAGCTGATTTGGGGTTCATTGGTAGGCCCAACATGGAGGCGTGTTCTGTACCGGGTCAGATTTGTGGACTCCAAACTACTATTGTTGAGGGATATGCCATTCGATTGTTGTTGAGCTTATTCATGTTCTGGAGTGATCTACGAGCTACTCTTCTGTGTTACGAGAGGTTATGATTTGTTGGTTATATGCATATATGGTGCAGTTCTATTGGGATCTTATAGCGGAATTTGAGCAGGAAAAGTATTGGGTATTGCTTGGTGGATGGCATATTGTTATGCTTTTTCAGGTTTTGTGTGGCTTTATATCGTTTGCTTCTCCATGGTTATGTTAATGCACTTTGAGTACTTGATGTCGAATTACGCGTGGTTATTGATTTTGAGCAAGGCGGCTTGAGGTATATGCCATGGATTAGTGTTTGGATGGGGCACACATTGCAACGAAATTATGTTGAGGTATGAACCTTTGTGTTAGATTTGTGTGATGGTCCTACGGGGTGTGATTGACTTCCAATATTTTGTTGTGGCAGTACTTGTTAAGCTTGCGGGATAGTCCTCTCATTTGAGTCATTTTTTTCATGATTTGAGTACATTTGGGATGTTGCTATTGGGTGCACGAATTGCACGGGTTATGGATTTGGATTGTATTGATATGTCATGTCATCAGAGTAGTCGTGTTGCATGAGATGAGGTTAATGGACCTAGAATGAATACAATCAGAATTGGTTACAGCATGGTTGGAAGGATAATATCGGAAGTTGACTTAGAAATCTGCTATAGTTCCTGTCGGAGAAGAGGGAGCTCCATGACTTGTTGATCTGATGAATGGTTATGAGTTTCCGCATGTTTCTCTCATTATTGGCAGTATATGAAAGTGTTAGAACGAGGCTTTGTTTGTTAAGAGGTGTATTACTGGTATTGGGTTGTTTTGAGCAGTTACTGTGATTAAGAGTTATCGCCATGAGTGTTTGAGTTATGTGGTATATCATGTGATTACATCTTGGGTTATAGATATGGTTTGATATAGCTTGTTCAGACTTATACAATGTGTAGATGCGAGGTTCTCATCTTATAGAAAATTCAGAATGTTTGAAATTGGGCCCTAAGACTTATGGACGAGGTTGGATTAAGAAATTTCAGTCATGTTATGTTTTCATACCTATATAGGATAGGGTGACGTAGAATCACCCCTGGGTATGTGCATAGTGAGATTATACAGTGATTTGATGGCTTTTGGAACAACTCTGGGCACGTTCGAGGACGAACGTATGTTTAAGTGGGGGAGGATGTAATGACCCAACCGGTTGTTTTGGGAAATTGTACTTTGCTCGGTAATTTGAGGGCATGAGTAGCTCCGTATGAAGTATTATGACTTATGTGAATCGCCGGTTTTGATTTTCAGGTTATTCGGAATTGATTTGAAAGAATGATTCTCAGCTAGAAGCTTTAAATTTGAAAGGTTTGACAAAAATTTGACTTTTTAGAATTTGACCTCGGATTAAATTTCTGATAGTTCCATTAGCTCTGTTGGGTAATTTTGGACTTAGGAGCGCACCCAGATTGTGATTTGAAGGTCCGTAGTAGAATTTGGCTTGAAATGGCAAAAGTTGGAATTATGGAAAGTTTGACCGGAAGTGGACTTTTTGATATCGGGGTCGGATTCCGATTCCTGAAGTTGGATAAGGTCCATAATGTCAAATGTGACTTGTGTGCAAAATTTAAGGTCAATCGGACGTGATTTGATAAGTTTCGTCATCGGTTGTGGAAGTTTCAAGTTCATTGATTTCGAATTGAGGTGTGATTCATCGTTTCGATGTTGTTATGTGTGTTTTGAGGCCTCAAGTAGGTCCATGTTATGATATGAGACTTGTTGGTATGTTCGAACAGGGTCTCAAGGGACTCGGGTGAGTTTTAGATAGGTTTGAGTTGTGTTCCGCTTGTTTTTTATGTTTCGACGTCGTTTTACAAGCATAAATGATACAACATTAATCAAATGAGCTTCGATTTCTGTTTTTTATTGAAGGATTAGATCCGTATTGTAATTACAGAGCCATAGCAAAAAGAATTATCAAATTTGGACATCGTATGAGGATTTTATGGTCATTTTACTAAGAATTAGGTTGCCAGATTTTTCAGATTAATTACAAAATTGCCACTAAATTCGTATTTAAAAATTTGCACTATTTTCAAATATTAAAACCAACATATCTCCTTCAATATAAGGTCAAATGGAGTGATTCAAGAGCCTAACTTGACTAAAATTTCATAAGGAATCCATTGGAAGCATCAACAGTAAGTTTTGGGATCATTTAGCATGAGAAAAGAGGTAGAATAACTGACAAAAAAATATATAAAACAAGGGTTTGTTCATTTGGTCATATTTTGAGTTGGGGAGCTTGGATTTGGGCGATTTTGGAGGTGATTTTCACCAAATGTATTGGAGTAAGTGTTCTCTACTCGGTTTTGGTTATATTTCATGAATCCATCTTTGTTTTTGGCATTTGATTGATGATTTCAAAGTGAAATTTGGGGGGTTTTTCCCTAAAGTTTCATAAAGTGAAATTTTAAGTTTTGAACATCGTTTCGGAATCAAAATTGGATGAAACTAGTATGGTTGGACTTATAATTAAATAGGTTATCGTATTTTGTGAGTTTTGTTGGGTTCCGAGATACGGGCTCGGGTTAGGGTTTTTGGCCCATTTTGGACTTTTGATTAAAGATTCAACCTTTTTCGTTTGGGATTGGTTGCTTTAGCATTGTTTGATGTATTTGAGTTTTTTTGGTTAGTTTCGAGCCGATCAGAGGTCAGAACGCGCGAGATGAAATTTTTAGAGCATCGCTTCGCTTGCTCGGTATTGGAATTGGCTTGTTTGAGGTAAGTAATGATTGTAAATCTAGTCATGAGGGTATGAAACCCCAAATTTCACATTATTTTACTGCTTTGAGGTGACAGCGTGCGGGCGTGCACTGTTCGGGATTGTGACTTGATCCGTCCCGTAGTAACTATAAGTTGCATATTTTGTTGAAACTATGTGATACTTATCTATTTTAGAAAGAGTTTATGTAAATTGGGCTAAATGTCATGTATGGGCCTTGTGCCAGAGCTGTTTGGACCCTTATGGGCCTTTTTCTTACTATCCTCTCACTATTTTAATTGAAAATCTATACTCAGTCATGTTATACTTGCTGATTTCATAACTCAGTCTTTATTACTCTGTTTTGATGCATAAAAATATTATTTTAGGTTGAGTACCATGTTTTACTAATAGCCCAAGTGGCTTGAGAGGTTTATGATTGAGTGAGGCTGAGGGCCTGTTTTGTGAGGATATTAATGGGATTGGGCTGCACGCCGCAGCATGTTGTTACTGATTCATGATTTTGTGAGGCCAAGGGCCTGATTGATTTATGCCACGAGGTGGCTTGTTATGAGGCCGAGGACCTGATTGATTTATGCCACGAGATGGCTTATTATAGCACTTGGGCTGCAAGAGCCCCTCCGGAGTCTGTACACCCCCAGTGAACGCAGGTACCCTATGTGAGTGATATGATATTTTGCCCGAGGTACTGTTCTTGATTCATGTTATGCCTGAGGGGCTTTTTACTAGTGATTGTGAGGTATGCCCGAGGGGCTGTATCTGAGTGGCAGTGATTTTTCCCCCAGGGGCTGTATACGAGTGATGTTTGCCCGGGGGGCTATTTATGATTTATGTTGCCCGAATGGTTGTATACGAGTGAGTTTTTTCACGAGGGGCTGATTATGTTTTCATCATTTTTACTCACTATTTCTATCACTTCATTTGAAACTGTGAAAGAAGTTTTAAATGATTTTACTGAAACTGGATTTAAATGAGCTGAGTTGATTCAAATCTTGATTTAAAGTCTGGTATATTCTACTGAGATTTTATGATATGAACTGTATATGTTTATTGCTCGTCACTACTACTCAGACTTTATTTACCTTTATTACTTACTGAGTTGGCGTACTCATATTACTCCTTACACCGTGTGTGCAGATCCAGGGGTTGCTGGACGTGCTAGTGAGTGTTGCTTTCATCCATCGCGGATCTGTTGGAGTTAGCAAGGTAGTTGTATGGCGATCGCAGCCCTTCTCTTCCCCCTCTTATCTTCCTATAGATGTTAGTAGTTGGTTTCCAGATTGTAGTAGTCATAGTATTATCAGACAGTTCTTAGTAGATGCTCATGACTAGTGACACCCCAATGTCGGGCTTTTCTTTCTGCACTGTTGTTTGATTTAAACCCTTTATGAAGGTTTATTGTTAAATAGCTTTGATTTTATCTTAAAAATGAGAATATTGATTGGTTTTGGTAATGTCTCGGCTTGCCTAGTACCACGATAGGTGTTATCACGACATGGTAGATTTGGATCGTGACAGGTAAGTAGCTTGTTCTGTATTGCCAAGTTTAATACAAAGATCCATTTGGATAATCCGAGGTTGTTACATCTTAGTTTCCTCCATGATACTTTTAGGAAGTCACCTCTCATTTGTAAATAGAGCTTTCTGATAGAGAAGTGCTTCCATTTCAAAATATCATGCATGCCTATTCCCACATCCTTAATGTAGCTTCTTGCCTTTATGATTTTCTGAACCACCCATGAGGCTTGCTTGGGTGCCTTGATCCAGATTGGTTATTGCTTCCCATAGTACATATGTAACCATTGGACCCACAACCTATCCTTCTTTTTGCTAAGATTCCATAATAGTTTGCAAATGACAGCCTTGTTCCAGGTGTATACATCAAAGATATTAAATCCTCCAATACGGAATCGGTTGGAAAATACATAAAATTTATTTTTCAATTTTTAATAATAGTTACGACTAATATTCTGTCTATATTCGTCGTAACCTTTGGCGGAAAATTCTGCGTCATTGTTAGCGACCAATTCGGTTGGAAATAATTTTAAAAAAAATAGCGACCGATTCGGTCGGAAATTTTTAGTAAAACGAGGTTGACTGCTTTGACCAAATTACCGACCGAATCAGCCGGAAAGGTTTTTTAAAAACCGTACCAGCGAACATCTTTCTTTTCCTTTCCCTCTTTTCTTCCTTCTCTTTTCTCTCTCTCACTCAAACTTCCCCCACCCAAACCCGCCGCTGCCACCAACCAGCGGCACTCGCCGGTGTCGCTGAAGCTCTGTCGAGACTCTCCACAGCCAGTAAGTTTCCCTCATATGATGCCATGATTCTTTTAGTGTTTTTCATGATTTTTTTGGATAATTGTGCTAAAATTTATAATTAGTTGGAGTAGTTGCTTTATGGAAATTTGCTTCAGCATAATGTTGCTTCAGATTTCTAAATATGAAAAGAACAAAAGAAGGAGATTTAATTCTTTGTGTTATTCAAGGTTTGACATTGGTCTTCTTCTTGCGTGTTTGTTCTCTCATCCTTTGTCACCTCTGTAATTCACTTCTCAGTTCAGACTTCTTTTACTCTACCTAAATTTAAGTTTTTGCTCGCAGGGCAGCAACAAGGTTTCCATTGACTCAACTGTCTTGATTATGTTTTACAATCTTGGGTAATAAGGCGAAATTTTGTATTAGTTGTTTTTGTAATTTGTTGTATGTTGTTTCATTGATTTCTGAATCTAAAAAGAACTCTTGTGCTTTACTCTAGGTTTGACGCTGAGTCTTAATTGGCACATCTAGATGTAAATTGCAATTCAATCTAATTAAAATTATTCTAAAAAATTCTACCAAGGATAAATGATCCAAGCATACATACATACAATAAAAGAAACACCAGAAAGCATTTCAAACAGAAATTGTCCAATCGGCACACAGTAACATTAAAACCTCCCAACCAAAATCATATACATTATTGCATCCTCACACCTTCAAATTATTAGTATCTGAAGACAATTTTCTTTAGGTGGGTTAACTATTAGATATCATTATTACATAAGTAAAAGTAAATTCTAGGTAGTTTAATTATTTGAGATGAAGGGCTAAATATTCAGCATTAACTACTTAATTAGTACTGAAATTAACATGACTATATTTAAGGTGTTTCTAAATTATGAATTAGCCACAAGAAGAGAAAGATTAACATATGTGCATGACTACTTCATAGTTTTATTCTATTTGAATTCTTTAATTTTTTTTATATGCTGAAATAGTTTAAATAATTGTTAGTTACGATTATTTCTTTTGTTTGAGAAATCATTAATTAATTTGGATTATATGAACATTTAAGAAGCTATTCAAATTTAATTAGTATATTTAAAGACTTAAATTATTTAGAATAGGGATTAATGTGAGATTTCGAGTTTTAAATAACTAGTTTAAATAAATTAAATTACTTTAAATATCTCATTTTGCACCCCCGAGCTTTCATGGTAGTCAGCATGATGGTTCGTCTTTTGTTG
Organism: Nicotiana tabacum; assembly: GCF_000715075.1. NCBI lineage: Eukaryota > Viridiplantae > Streptophyta > Magnoliopsida > Solanales > Solanaceae > Nicotiana > Nicotiana tabacum. The sequence goes on from NC_134085.1 coordinate 17,563,532, forward strand.
TTCTGTCATCATCCATTCCCAGCATATCTAGGTTGGATATTAGAGTCTCTTGCCCAGCTACATCTAGTGCTGCTTCTGCACCATCTAGTAGAAGCAGGCAGAATTTTGGAGGGGATGTACAATTTGATAGTTAAAATCGATTGATAATCGTCCCCTACGAGGATGGATAAGAAGGTTCTTATATAAATTTTTATGTTTTGGATGTACTTTTAGATATATTAACATTAAGGAATATTTATTTGCAATTAAAACTTTTGAAATTAAAAGATGTATATTAATTATATTTCAGGAAGATTATCATAAAATGTTGGAAGAATGGCAACAAACTCAACCTCCTTCAACACAACCAACACCTGATGATATGGCTTCATTATGGACAGAGGCAATGGGTGGAGTAAACAAAGGCAGAATCTACGGACTAAGAGTATGTCGACCTACAGGTCATCCAAACCCACGCTTAGCCAATTCTTCTTCTCCTCAAAATCATGAACAAATGGAATATATGAGAAACGAAATTCGTGAATTGAAGCAACAATGGACTCCCAATACGGAACATTTGTTAAGATGCAGAAATTCATAAGTAAATATGGGCATGATTTATCTGATGATGAGGATGAACAAACTGAAACTGATGTGTAGTAGTTTAGTTGTGATGTTTTGGTTGAGTGGTAAACTTGATTGTGAGAGACAACTTTATGTATTGCTTTTAAACTTGAATATGGACTACTATTTGGATGTTTTTATGCCCAAAATTGTTAGGTTTAAAGGTTGATAGTGTTGGTTTAAATTGTGTTAATGGTTGTCATTGTTGGTTTAAATTTTGCTAATGTATTGTTAATTTAGATTGTGTTAATGTATAGTTGGTTGGTATTATTGTATTAATGTATCATTGGTTTAGATTGTTGTTAATGTATTGTCGATTGATATTTTTTGTTTGTAATAGTTTGACACGTGGTGTAGCTCGAAATTGGCCAGAATTCTGCACAGTTTTATACAAAATTCCAACTGAATTCCGACTGAAACGGTCGGACATCTGCCTAGATTTAACCATAAATTCCAAGATTTTCAACCGATTCGGTTGGAAATTTTTAAAAAAATTAATATTCAAAAAATTTTGACGGATTCCATCGGAAATTAAATAAAATTTAATTTTTAATTATTAATTTCCGACTGATTCGGTCATAAATATAAAAAAATTAATATTCAATAATTTTCAACGGATTTCGTCGGAAATTAAATAAAATGTAATTTTTAATTATTAATTTTATTTGTATTATTATGACTGATTCAGTCGGAAAATTCCGACCACTTTAGTCGGAAACGTGAATTATTTGGTTGTCTGACCTTTTGAAATTTGTGACCACTTTGGCCGGAAATCACAGACAGATTCGGTCGGAAATTATTTTCCGACCAACTTTTTTCCGACCGATCAATTTCGGTCGGAAAGTAGTCGAAAATACGTGATTTTCGACCGAATTCCAACCATTTTGGTCGTCGGATATCTGCAATTTTCTAGTAGATGTATAGAGAACAAAATAGTTTTGATCAATTGCAGTCTTCCTACATATGAGAGGTATCTGGCAGTCCAGGTCTTAATTCTGCCCAAGATTTTCTCTATCAGTGGTTGGCATTGTGAGACAGATATCCTCTTAGTGCTTAGAGGAACTCTCTGGTACTTAAAAGGAAATTCACCCTTGGAGAACATCATCTCACTTCAGATCTGTTACTGGTCATTACAATTCACCTCTCCAAAATAGATTAGAGCTCTTATTCGCATTAGCTTTCAAACCTGATGCTTTGGAGAAAGAATCAAAGCATTCATGTAGCATACCCACAGATATGACATCTCCTCTGCAGAACAACAAGAGATCATCTACAAACCCCAATTGGACTATCTTCAATTGCTCACACTTAGGATGATAGTTGAAGTTTGGCTTTCTCTACAATGTCTTGAGCATTCTTGTCATGACCCCAAATTTTATAATAAGTCGTGATGGCGCCCGACACCGTTGTCAGGAAAGCCAATCCTAATTAACTAGTGAGTTCTCGATTGTTTTATTCAAACATTTTCAATATTCACTTAACTTATATTTTAGCAGATCGAAAATCAACAGTTTCATGACATTAGAAATTCAACCAAAAAATGATAGTCTATAGTGTGTTCTAGGAACTAGTAACACAAGTACTATGGAAAATCGTAGAATATACAAAATACCACTATCCTACTTCCTGAAACAGAGTAGACAGTACATAATCAGCTACAAAAGAAGAGAACTCCGGTATGCTGTAGAATGGCTCAGAAGGGGTAGCTCACTGTGGGATCTCGATCAGGCATCAGGAACGCGCGACGGAAGGGTAACTAGATGCACATGCTTCAGATCTTGTACAGTTAAGTACAGAAGCATAGTATGACTACATAAACAACATGTACCCAGCAAGTATCCAGTCTAAACTCGAAGAAGTAGTGACGAGGGGTCGACTTGACACTTGCTAAGGTCAATATCAATAATAATATATAAGGCTTACACTAAGCAGGTTCAGAATGAATATAATAACGATCTCAGAATGAAAAAGGAAATTATATATCAAATTCACTCATGTCATATAATAATTTGCACTTCAAGCATTTAAACAGAGTAAATCATGGAGTTATTTCCACATAAATATCATGTGCACATTATGCCGAGGTCGTATGGCCCGGTCCAACATAATAATAATTGTGCACTGCCAGAGAGTCGAATGGCGCGAACCATAGATGCATCTATTTCTTTCGAGGCGATTGGCCCAATCCACAAATATGAATTATTATCAAGAAGGCACATAAAGGTGCATTTATAGTCAAATAAATTCATATAAGTTCTCAAGTAAGTGCATATGTTTGTTTATATTTATTTTCAATCACTAATATGTCCTAAGTGTTCTCATTAGCAAGTAAGAACATAAGCATTTGCAAGTACGGCATGATACAGGTCCTAAACTACCCGAACAATTAGCATAATAGTAGCTACGCACAGACTCTCGTCACCACGTATGCACGTAGCCCCCACAGACAATCACATACATTTATTAGATTCACCTAGGGGTTTATTTCCCTCTTACGAGGTTAGAAAGGAGACTCACCTCGCTCCAAAGCTTACTTACAATATTAAGAACGTGCTCAAACCCTCAATTTGGAGCTGAACAATCCAAAACAAATTAAACGGGGTAAGAACTAGTCAATACAAGCTCAAGAGTTCATATTCTAACTATTAAAATAATTTTCCAACCCTAAATACAAGTTTCCTAAAATCCATCCCCGGGCCCACGTTCCCGGATTCCGGAAATATTTTAGGAAAGTTGTTACCCATAACCTAAGGATCAAGAATATATGATTTCTACTTTATTCCATAACAAATTTCGTGGTAAAATCTTGTTTTTATCAAAACCTTAGGTTTTACTCTAATCCCATGATTTTCACTAATTTTTGTGTGTTAATCTACCCATAAACCAATTATTGAACTCACATTAAGTAGAGGTAACTTACCTTACAAGTGCTAAGTTGAAATCCCTCTTTGTAAGCTCCCAAATCGCCCAAACAATGAATGAAATATGTCAAAAATGGCACATTCCCATATTAAATGAAGGTACTGCCTTCAGCAATTTCCGCACCTGCGGTTAAGGGAACACATCTGCGATCTCGCTTCTGCGAGGGAATGTCCGCATCTGCAGAGTTGGGTTGGGATGGGCTGGCTGGGACTTCTTCTATGGTTTGGGGGCCGCTCCTGTGGTTTCGCTTCTGCGGAAGAGGAGCCTCTTCTGCGGTTCCTGGGCTCCTCCCCTTGGCTGCACCTATGAAGGCTCGACCGCTTCTGCGGTCTCGCACTTGCGGCTAACGAACCGCAGGTGCAGTTATGATAGATACCAGGAACTTCAGCTCCTTCCAAAACATTCCAACTTCACTCGAGCCTCGTCCGATTGATGCTCAGGGCCCCCGGCCCCGCCCGAACATACCGGCAAGTTTGAAATCATAAAACGGAATCGCTCAAACCCTCGGAACGCCCAAAACAACGCTAAATCTAAGAATCACCCCCTAAAACCAATTGATCCAAACTTATGAACTTCAAGTTCTTTAATTTACAACCAATGCGATGAAACACACATATATTACTCGGATTGACACAAAATTTTGCGTGCAAGTCTTAAATGAAAATATGGAGATATTCCCGATCTCGGATCTCCGTTCAGACCTTGATAACAAAAAAACCCGCTCCAAACCAAATATTTAAGAACTTCAAAATCCTTAAGGAATTGACTTTCACTATTAGGCACCAAAACGCTCCTGGGTCATCCAAAACCCAATTCGGACAAACGCCCAAGTCCGAAATCATCATATGAACCTGTTGGAACTTTCAAATCCGAATTCCGAGTTTGTTTACTCAAAACAATGACCGAAGTCAAACTTGGCCTTTTAATCCAACCATAAGGAACCAAGTGTTCCGATTTCAACACAACTCTTCCAAATCCCGAACCAACCATCTCCGCAAGTTATAAATCAGTAAAAGCACATACGGAAAGTCTTATCTAGGGGAACGGGGTTCTAAAAAGCAAAACAACCAGTTGGGTTATATTCTCCACCTCTTAAACAAACATGCGTCCTCAAACGGGTTTAGATTCATACCTGAAGTGCCGAATAAGTATGGACATTTGCTCTGCATGTCCTCCTCAAACTCCCAGGTCGCCTCATCTACTGGTTGGCCCCTCCACTGGACCTTTACCACAGAAATCCTCTTAGATCTCAACTGGAAATCCTGCCTATCAATAATGGCAACTGGCTCCTCCTCATAACCCAAACTCTCATCCAGCTGAATAATATTGAAGTCTAACATATGGGACAAGTCGGCGTGATACTTTCGCAATATAGATACGTGAAAAACCGAATGAACTCTCGATAAGCTGGGAGGTAAAGCAAGTTCATAAGCAACCTCCCCAACTCACCTCAACACCTCACATGGGCCAATAAACCTTGGGCTCAATTTGCCCTTCTTCCCGAATCTCATAATACCCTTAATCGGCGAGACTTTCAGGAGAACCTTCTCACCGACCATGAATGATAAATCGCACTCCTTCTAATTCGCGTAACTCTTCTATCTGGATTGAGCTGTGTGGAGCCTTTCCTAAATCAACTTTACCTTTTCTAAGGCATCTTTCACCAAATCTATACCATATAAAGCATCACCGGGCTCAAACCACCCGATAGGAGAATGACATTGCCGGCCGTATAAAGCCTCAAATGGAGCCCTCTCGATGCTGGACTGATAACTATTGTTGTAAGTAAACTCGGCCAAAGGCAAGAAATGATCCCACTGTCCTCCAAAGTCAATCGCACATACTCTAAGCATGTCCTCCAAAAGCTAAACTGTTTGCTCTGACTGTCTGTCGGTCTGAGGATGGAATGTTGTGCTGAGCTCCACATGGGTCCTCAGCTCACTCTGAATAGCTCTCCAAAAATGTGAAGTGAACTGAGGGCCTCTATCTGATATGATAGAAACGGGCACACCGTGCAACTGAACTATCTCCCGAATGTAGATATGTGCCAACCTCTCTGTAGTATAAGTACTCACCACTGGAATAAAGTGTGCCGACTTGGTCAACCTGTTGATAATGACCTAAACCGCATCAAACTTCTGCAATGTCCGCGGCAACCCGACTACAAAGTCCATATCAATGTGCTCCCACTTCCACTCAGGTATAGTCATCTGCTGTAGTAGGCCACCTAGGCTCTGGTGCTCATACTTAACCTGCTAACAATTCAAACACCGAGCCACATACTCAACGATGTTTTTCTTCATCCGCCGCCACCAATAATGCTGTCTCAGGTCACTATACATCTTCGTAGTAACTTGGATGAATGGAATACCGAGAACTATGTGCCTCCTCTATAATCCTCTCCCTCAAGCTATCAACATTAGGAACACATAGACTACCCTAGAGTCGCAAAAAATCATCCTCGCCAATAGAAACCTCCTTGGCACTACCCTGCAGCACCATCTCTCTGAGAACTGCCAAATGCGGATCATCGAACTGCTGAGCCTTGATCTACCCCAAAAGTGAAGACTCAGAAACAACACATGTAAGGACTAGGCTGGGCTCTGAGATGTCCAACCTCACAAGTCTATTAGCCAAGGATTGAATGTCCAAAGCTAGTGGTCTCTCCTCCGCTGAAATGAATGCCAAGCTGCCCATACTCTTTGCTTTCCTACTCATGGCATCCGCGACCACATTTGCCTTGTCTGGATGATAAAGAATGGTGATGTCACAATCCTTTAGTAACTCAAGCCATCTATGCTGCCTCAAATTAAGATCCTTCTGCTTGAACAAATGCTACAAGCTGCGATGATCAGTATAAACCTCATAGGACACCCCATACAGATAATGCCTCTATATCTTAAGAGCATAAACAATCGTTGCTAACTCCATGTCATGCAAAGGGTAGTTCTATTCATGAATCTTCAGCTGACATGAAGCATACGCAATAACTCGCCTATCCTGCATTAACACACATCCAAAGCCGACGCATGAAGCATCGCAATATATCGTATACATCCCCGAACTAGAAGGAAACACAAGAACTGGTGTTGTAGTCAAAGCTGTCTTGAGCTTGTAAAAGCTCATCTCACAATCATTGGACCAACGGAAAGGAGAACCCTTCTGGGTCAATCTAGTCAGAGGTGATGCAATAGATGAAAAACCCTGCACGAACCGACTATAATAACCTACAAACCCTAGGAAACTCCTAATCTCGGTAACTGAAGTAGGACATGGCCAACTCTGAACTGCCTCAATCTTCTTCGGATCCACCTTAATACCCTCTCCTAACACAATATGCCCCAAGAATGCCACTGACTCTAACCAAAACTCACACTTGGAGAACTTAGCATATAGCTTCTACTCTCGCAAGGTCTGAAGCACTACTCTCAAATGATGCTCGTGCTCTCCCAAACTACGTGAGTATATCAAGATGTCGTCAATGAAGACGATAACAAAGGAATCAGTATAAGGTCTGAACACCCTATTCATTAAGTCCATAAATGTTGTTGGGGTATTAGTCAAGCCAAAGGACATCACCAGAAGCTCATAATGACCATATCTAGTACGGAAAGCAGTCTTCAGAACATTTGAGTCCCGAATCTTCAACCGATGGTACCCAAATGTCAAGTCGATCTTAGATAACACCCTAGCACCCTGCAACTGGTCGAACAAATCATCAATCCGCGGCAACGGGTACTTGTTCTTGATGGTAGCCTTGTTGAACTGGTGGTAATCAATGCACATCTGCATGGTCCCATCCTTCTTCTTTACAAACAACACTGGTGCACCCCAAGGTGACACACTTGGTCTAACAAACCCCTTTGCTAACAACTCCTCAAGCTGCTCCTTCAACTGTTTCAAAGAAATACGATATGGTGGAATAGATATTGGCTGGGTACCTGGAGCCAAATCAATACAGAAATCAATATCACGATCTGGTGGCATGCCATAAAAGTCAGAAGGAAATACATCGGTGAACTCCCAGACTACTGGTATTGAATCAATCATCGGAGACTCTATAGTGGTGTCCCGAACATAGGCTAGATACGCAAAGCAACCCTTCTTTACCATATGTCGAGCCTTCAGAAAAGAGATCACCCGACTAGATGTACTAACTGAGGAACCCTTCCACTCTAACCTTGGCAACTCTGGCATCACTAAAATAATAGTCTTGGCGTGTCAATCCAGGACGGCGTGGTATGGGGATGACCAATCCATGCCTAGGATAACCTTAAAGTCGGTCATATCAAGCAATAGGAGATCTGCTCTAGTCTTGAAACCATAGAATGTGACCACACACGACCGATAGATCCGATCCACAACCATAAAATCACTCACATGAGTGGACACATGAACTGGAGTACCCAAGGATTCATGAGCAATATCCAGGAAATGAGCAAACAGAGATGACACATATGAATAGGTAGACCCTGGATCAAATAGCACTCAAGCATCCCTACCGCAGATGGAAATAATACATGTGGTAACGGCATCTGAAGCCAATGCATCTGGTCTGGCCAGAAAGGCATAGAATCTGGCTGGAGCGTTGGCTGGCTGGCCTTCACCTCATTGAGTAGTATCTGGCTGACCTCTCCTTGTCAAGCCTCCACCTCTAAGACGGCCCCTGCCAGTCTATCCCCCACCTCTAGGCAGCTGGGCAACTAGTGCTTTAATCATGGGCTATTGACTTTGTTGTACTGCCTTGCCCCAAAGCCTGGGGCAGTATCTCCTCATATGACCAAGGTCTCTGCACTCAAAACAACCCCACTGTATGTCGACCTGCTGTCCTGATGTCTAACCCTGAGGGCCTGTAGACCTACTAAAAGAAGCCTGAATAGCTGGTAGACGGTATGAACTCTCTAGCATAGCGCTGAAATAAGAACCAGAAGAACCCTGGGGACCTGAATACCTACTGGAGGAACCCGGAATAGCTGGCAGGCAGTAAGAACTCTCTGGTATGGCACTGGAATAGGGGCACGCTGGAGCACCTCGAGGAGGTGCTGGTGCTAAATATGGGGGCCTCCTAGACTGACCCCTCCCAAACTGACCTCTGCCCCTAGTCGGGGCACCTCTGAACTCTCCAGAAAATCTAGCCCTCTTGTCTTGCTACATCTGCTCCCTACCTCTCAAATGCTAGCCCTCAATCCTTCGAGCAATCTCCACCACTAGCTAATAAGAAGTCCTCATCTCCATATCTCAGGCCATGTTGGACCTAATGCCAGAATGTAACCCTGTAACGAACCTCTGCACCCTCTCTGAGTCAATAGGAAGTATCACCAGTGCATGGCGGGATAACTCAAAAAACCTCGCCTCATAGTCGGTCACTAACATCTGACCCTGCTCAAACTGATATCGTAGCTCTTCCGTCTTATAGGGTGGAATATACATGTCCAGGAATAGCTGTGTGAACTGACCCCAAGTGATAGAAGGAGAACCTGCTGGCCTACCAAGAACATAAGACTGCCACTATCTACGGGCCCTGCCCTTCAGCTGGAAAGTAGTGAATTCAGCCCCATGAGACTTCAATATCCTCATATTGTACAGTCTATCCCTGCACCTATCAATGAAATCCTAGAATCCTCATGACGCTCACCCCCGAAGATAGAAGGGTGTAGCCTAGTCCAACTATCTAATAACTTCTGTGGATCGCCATCTGCAGCTGGTCTAGGCTCAGGTACCATTGCAGCAACTAGCTGAGCCCCATCTGCAGGTAGTGCACCCGGAGTCTTATACACTACAACTGCATGACCAGGAGCTTGAGCAGTAGGGATATGTTCTCCCCCTCCCGCCTGTGATATAGCTGGATTCCCTGGAAATAAACCAGCTTGAGTCATAGTGTCCATGAACCGTAATATATGGCCCATGACCTCCTGGAAACCCGTGTTGTCATGAAGTCCGCTGGGGTAGGCTCAGCTGCGGGCACCTTGCCCTGCTCCTAAATGATAGGTTCCCCCATAGGATCCTCGGTGGTTCTACTGGACCAGCTCTAGGATGCCTTCATCCCCTACCTTGGGCCGGCGCCCTCCCCCGGCCTCTGTCTCGATAGCAATGGGGGGAGCAGCTCCTCCCGGGTCTGGAACATCTATCGTGCGCGTCCTCACCATCTGTGAGAGAATATAAGGAGGACATTTAGTATACCAACCACTGCACGATAGGAAATGAATAAAGATTAGTTTTTTAACACTCTATAGCCTCTCGAATATAAATACATACGTCTCCGTACCAATTCGGAAGACTCTATTAGGTTTGCTCATGACTTGTGAGACCTATGTGAACCTAGTGCTCTGATACCATGTTGTCACAACCCAAATTCAATTATAGGTCATGATGGCGCCCGACACCGTTGTCAGGCAAGCCAATCCTAATTAAATAGTGAGTTCTCGATTATTTTATTTAAAAAATTTCAATATTCACTTAACTTATATTTTAGCAGATCGAAAATCAACAGTTTCATAACAATAGAAATGCAACCCAAAAATTATAGTCTATAGTGTGTGCCAGGAACTAGTGTCTCAAATACTAGGGCAACTAGTATAATATACAAAATACCACTATCCTACTGCCTGAAACAGAGTAGACAGTACATAATCAGCTACAAAAGAAGAGAACTCTAATATGCTGCAGAATGGCTCAGAAGGGGCAGATCACCGTGGGATCTCGATCAGGAATCAAGAATGCGCGCCGGAGTGGTAACTAGATGCATCTGCCTCAGATCCTATATAGTTAAATACAAAAACGTAGTATGAGTACATAAACAACATGTGCCCAGCAAGTATCCGATCTAACCTTGAAGAAATAGTGACGAGGGGTCGACTTGACACTTGCTAAGGTCAATATCAATAATAATATATAAAGCTTACACTAAGAATGTTCAGACTGAATATAAAAACGATCTCAGAATGTAGAAGGAAATGATATATCAAATTCAGTCATGTCATATAATAATTTGCACATCAAGCATTTAAGAAGAGTAAATCATGGAGTTATATCCACATAAATATCATGCGCACATTATGTCGAGGGCATACAGCCCGATCCAACATAATAATAAATGTGCACTGCTAAAGAGTCAAATGGCGCAAACCATAGATGCATCTATTTCTACCGAGTCGATTGGCCTGATCCACAAGTATCAATTATTATCAAGAAAGCACATAAAGGTGCATATATAGTCAAATAAATACATACAAGTTCTCAAGTAAGTGCATATGTTTGTTTATATTTATTTTCAATCTCTAACATGTCCTAAGTGATCTCATTATCAAGTAAGAACATAAGCATTTGCAAGTATGGCATGATACGGGTCCTAAACTACCCGGACAATTAGCATAATAGTAGCTCGTCACCACGTACGTACGTAGCCCCCCACAAACAATCACATACATTTATTAGATTCACCTAGGGGTTTATTTCCCTCTTACGAGGTTAGAAAGGAAACTCACCTCGCTCCAAAGCTTATTTCCAATATCAAAAACATGCTCAAACCCTCAATTTGAAGCTGAACAATCCAAAACTAATTAAACGGGGTAAGAACTAGTCAATACAAGCTCAAAAGTCCATATTCTAACTATTAAAGTAATTTCCCAAACCTAAATACAAGTTTCCTAAAATCCATACCAGGGCCCACATGCTCGGATTCTGAAAATTATTGAGGGAAGTTGTTACCCATAACTGAAGGATCAAGAATATATGATTTCTACTTTATTCCATAACAAATTTCGTGGTAAAATCCTATTTTTATCAAAACCGAAGGTTTTACTCTAATTCCATGATTTTCACTAATGTTTGTGTGTTAATCTACCCATAAACCAAGTATTGAACTCACATTAAGTAGAAGTAACTTACCTTACAAGTGCTAGGTTGAAATCCCTCTTTGGAAGCTCCCAAATCGCCCAAACAATGAATGAAATGTGTCAAAAATAACACATTCCTGTATTAAATGAAGGCACTGCCTTCAACGATTTTCGTACCTACGGTTAGGGGACCGCATCTGTGGTCTCGGTTCTGCGAGGGAATGTCCACATCTACGGAGTTAGGTTGGGTTGGCTGGGACCGCTTCTATGGTATAGAGCCGCTCCTGTGGTTCCGCTTCTGCGGAAGAGGAGCCGCATCTGTGGTTCCTTGGCTCCCTGCCTTGGCCGCCCCTGCGAAGGCTCGACCGCTTCTGTGGTCTAGCACCTGCAACTGACCAACCACAGGTGCGGTTATGACAGATACCAGGAGCTTCAACTCCTTCCAAAACTTTCCAACTTCACTCGAGCCTTGTCCGATTGATGCTTGGGGCTGCCGGGCCCCACCCGAACATACCGACAAGTTTGAAATCATAAAACAGACTCGATCGAATCCTCGGAACCCCGGAAACAATGCTAAATCTAAGAATCACCCCCTAAAACCAATTGATCCAAACTTATGAACTTCAAGTTCTTCAATTTACATCCAATACGACGAAACACACTTATACTACCCGGATTGACACCAAATTTTGCATACAAGTCTTAAATGATAATATGGAACTATTCCCGGTCTCGGAACTCCATTCGGACATCAATCACACAAAAATCTGCTCGAAACCAAATATTTAAGAACTTCAAAATCCTTAAGGAATAAACTTTCACTATTGGGCGCCAAAACGCTCTCGTGTCATCCAAAACCTGATCCAGACATACGCCCAAGTCCAAAATCATCATATGAACTTGTTGGAACCGTCAATTCTAGATTCTGAGGTCGTTTACTCAAAATGTTGACAAAAGTCAAACTTGGCCTTTTAAGCTAACCTTAAGGAACCAAGTGTTCCGATTTCAACCCAACTCTTCCAAATCCCGAATCAACCATCTCCGCAAGTCATAAATCAGTAAAAGCGTGTACGGGAAGTCTTATCTAGGGGAACATAATTCTAAAAAGTAAAACGACCAGTCTGGTCGTTATAATTCTAGTCAGGTACTCCATAGCTAATACAAATAAGTAAGGAGATAGTGGATCTTCTTGTGTGAGTCCTTTTTTGGCTTGGAAAGGCTCTGTTGGGTTGCCATTAATTAGTATAGAATATGAGATAGTACAAACACACTTCATAACCCAATCAACAAAAATAATAGGTATGTTTAGGCTGCTTAAGATTTTCTCTAAGAACACTCATTCAATAGAATCATATGCTTTTTGCATGTCCAATTTGATCATGCACCTAGGAGATACCCCTTTCCTCTCATAACCTTTCACCAGCTCATGACTAAGAATGATGTTTTCAGTGATCACCCTTCCTGATACAAACCCTGATGGGTTATTATCCACCAAAAAATCCATAACTCCTTTCAATCTGTTTGTTAAGATCTTTGAGATAATCTTATTGTTGACTGTACAGTAGGAAATAGGTCTAAAATATCTAACAGATGAGGGGTGTTTTACTTTTGGGATCAAGGTAACTGTAGTGACACTAATAGGTAAATGCATAGTAGTTGTTTCAAAGTACCTCAACACAGTTGTAGTAATATCATCTCCCATAGTTGCCCATGACTTTTTAAAGAAATGAGCATTGAGCCCATTACAGCCAGGAGCCTTCATGTTATCTATCCCACAGAGTGCGGCATATACTTCTTCCTTTGTAACTGGCTCAATTAGTTTTAGTTGTTATCCCTTGCCCAGTATTCCCCCTTCTTTCATCACACTAGGTTGTATGGCAGGTAATTCATTTGCAGAAGACTAAAGTAAGTCTTTATAGAACCCTATTATCTCTTCCTCAATGCCCTTGTCAGTTTGAACAATGTCACCCCATATGTTAACTAAGCTTCTGATTTTGTTAGATTGACTCTATTCTTCATAAATTCATAGAAGTATACAGATTTTGAATCTCCTAGTTTCAACCATCGGACCCTAGACTTCTGTTAGTAAATTTTTTCTTCAACAGATACCCATTTCTCTAATTGTTTTCTTAATTACTTTTCCTCCTCAAGGAACTCAGAAGATGTACTTCTATCACGCATTTTCTCTTGAACTTCTACTAGCTCCTGCCTTGTATTTTTAACCCTTGACTCTATCTCTAAGAACTCTAAAGAATGAAGACTTTTGAGTGCTTGTTTAACCAATTTAAGTTTTAGCCAAATTGTCTTCATGTTAGTGGCATGATTGGTATCCCATACTTCTTTAACTATATTTTGAAAATCTTTGTGCTTAGCTAGGTGGTTAAAAAATCTGAAGGCTTAGGCTTCTTTGGACTGTCTTTGAATTGAATGCATAGTGGGGTGTGATCAGAGAAGTAGGTATCCATCACCAGTACATCTAAATGGGGCAATTGTGTCATCCATTCAGAGTTCCCTATTTATCTATCATTTCTGCTAAACACATGGCTGTTAGTCCATGTATAATTCCTGCCCACTGCTCTTATTTCAGCATACCAGCATCCATGAGAAATTGCTGAAAATTCCTAACTTCTAGCTCCTGAATAGGATTACCATTATACCTATCATCTATACTTAGTACTATATTATAGTCTCCCATTCAAAGCCATGTCCCCTGTATCATTTGGTGTAGATTTAGAAATTTAGTCCATAAACTTCTTCTGTCCCCAATAGTGTGTCGTCCATATATAACTGTAAAGCTAAACTGCAATCTCAAGGCATGAATTAGGACCTCTCCATGAATATACTGTTCTTTATGGCATATCATGTTGAATTAAACTTCATTAGGATCCCAGAGTATCCACAATCTTCCACTCCCATTGGTCTTATAGTTGTGACACCACTGCGAAGCCGGTGTTATCTTCTGCATTATTCTACTAGCTTGTTGTTGGTTGTCCTATGTTCAACTATAGTAATCATATTAATTTTGTTATCCCTTATAAACTCTCATTAACTCTTTTTGCTTATAGGCTTTGTTGAGGCCTCTCACGTTCCAAGTAATTAACTTCATTTGGAATTAATTAGAGTACCTCCTATATCAATCCCTCTACTACTTTGGCAACCTTGTTGAGTACTACATGAAGCACCAATGTGTAGTTGCATTTCATTATCCCCAAGCATGCCAAACCCATTTATCCCCTACTGGTTGTTCACAGCATATCTGGCCCCCTTTAGCAGCAGACTTCCTTCTTACAGTCTGCCAACCTTCATTTGCAACTTGCATTGGAGCTCTACTAGTTTCAAGGATCATCTCCTTGTTATATGGCTTTGTCACTCCCTCTAATATTTTCAGAGTCTTTTTCTCTTGTATCTTGTCTGTTTTACTGTGTTCTTCTTCTTGCTCTCCCTTAGCTTTCCATCTTTGCTTTTGATTAATATTCTTGCCTTTCTAATGTTGTGGAGCCTCATGGGGTTGTTGAGGGGCTTTATCTTGACAACAATGCCCCAATTGTAGTCATGAACAACAGTAAATAGGTTTCCATTCATATTCAACATTTTGCTCAAATAGCTTTCCTTTAGGATCCTTGAGCTTTACCTTTGTAGGCAGTGGTCTGGTGATATCCATTTTCACAAGAATCCTTGTGTATGATATATGATCCACCTTGGTAGCACAGTCATCAACATAGATAGGAGTTCCTAGACTACTCCCTATCCTACTTAATGTTTCATTTTCCCAACAATAAAGTGGTAAGTTGGGCAGTATCAGCACAACGACATAGTCTTCAACACTTATTCATTGAAATCAAACTTAATAGTCCAAGCCTTTGTAATTATTAGCCTGCTATTGATGGTGTATGGCCCTGAATGCAAGACTTCATTTATTTCCTCCAAGCTATGAACTTAACCACAAAGTAACCCTCATTGTTGTAATATAACTTAGACTTAGAAGTAAAGTTCCATTGGAATGCAATAAATCTCTCTACTGCCCCAATGCTTGGGGCCTCCCCTACAATATATAGTATAATAGCATATGTCCATTTTCAGTGCCATTTTCAATCTCAGTCAGTTTTAGCTCCACAATTGGTTCTCCATCTGAATTGTAGGTGCAATGAAAGCTAAAGCCATAACTCGTGGTGCAAATTTGTTCCCAGTGACAAGGTTTGCCCATGTCTTCATCCCATTTTATTCTTGTTTTTGCTTTTGCTCTCCCTCAAATTCAATAGGTTCAGTTGTTGCACTTATGTCAATTGATCCTTCCTTAGTATCCCCCTATCCTAGGTTTCCCCCAATCGATTGGGCATTAATTCATACATCGATTCCGATTTCGTCTCCGGAGGATTATAGATTGCCATCATCAATTGCTTGGCTACTCCTGGAGTTTTCATGCATGCATCCTTCGAATGAGACTTAGTAGTCACTCTGGCACTAGAGCTCGTTCCCTCCATAGATCCCATAACTATATTCGGTATAGTTGCTCCGGCCGTATCTCGAGTTAGTGTTCCCTAAGGTGATTTCCCTTTCCCCGATGTTCTTCATGTTGCAGTTATGAATTCTACAAGTTGCACCTTTGTCGAATTCTATTTTTGTCGTCCTCTTCCCACCATTTTCAGTGGGCACAGGTTAGCAACACGCTAATCATACGCTGAGAGATACAGAGAGGAGAGAAAGTGGCGGTCTTTCAAAATAGTAGAGTAGTTATGTGTTTTTAATACATATTGAAGAGCTAGAAAATGATTATGAAATTAATCCACGCAAGATAGTAATTTTGAGAAGGCTAAATGGAGTATACAACAACAACAACAATATACCTAGTAAAATCCCACTTGTATTTTTAACCCTTGACTCTATCTCTAAGAACTCTGAAGAATGAAGACTTTTGAGTGCTTGTTTAACCAATTTAAGTTTTAGCCAAATTGTCTTCATGTTAGTGGTATGATTGGTATCCCATATTTCTTTAACTATATTTTGAAAATCTTTATACTTAGCTAGGTGGTTAAAAAATCTGAAGGCTTAGGCTTCTTTGGACTGTCTTTGAATTGAATGCATAGTGGGGTGTGATCAGAGAAGTAGGTATCCATCACCAGTACATCTAAATGGGGCAATTGTGTCATCCATTCAGAGTTCCCTATTTATCTATCATTTCTGCTAAGCACATGGCTGTTAGTCCATGTATAATTCATGCCCACTGCTCTTATTTCAGCATACCAAATTGCTGAAAATTCCTAACTTCTAGCTCCTGAATAGGATTACCATTATACCTATCATCTATACTTAGTACTATATTATAGTCTCCCATTCAAAGCCATGTCCCCTGTATCATTTGGTGTAGATTTAGAAATTTAGTCCATAAACTTCTTCTGTCCCCAATAGTGTGTAGTCCATATATAAATGTAAAGCTAAACTGCAATCTCAAGGCATGAATTAGGACCTCTCCATGAATATACTATTCTTTATGGCATATCATGTTGAATTAAACTTCATTAGGATCCCAGAGTATCCACAATCTTCCACTCCCATTGGTCTTATAGTTGTGACACCACTGCGAAGCCGGTGCTATCTTCTGCATTATTCTACTAGCTTGTTGTTGGTTTTCCTTTAGGATCCTTGAGCTTTACCTTTGTAGGCAGTGGTCTGGTGATATCCATTTTCACAAGAATCCTTGTGTATGATATATGATCCACCTTGGTAGCACAGTCATCAACATAGATAGGAGTTCCTAGACTACTCCCTATCCTACTTAATGTTTCATTTTCCCAGAAAATAAAGTGGTAAGTTGGGCAGTATCAGCACAACGACATAGTCTTCAACACTTATTCATTGAAATCAAACTTAATAGTCCAAGCCTTTGTAATTATTAGCCTGCTATTGATGGTGTATGGCCCTGAATGCAAGACTTCATTTATTTTCTCCAAGCTATGAACTTAACCACAAAGTAACCCTCATTGTTGTAATATATCTTAGACTTAGAAGTAAAGTTCCATTGGAATGCAATAAATCTCTCTACTGCCCCAATGCTTGGGGCCTCCCCTACAATATATAGTATAATAGCATATTTCCATTTTCAGTGCCATTTTCAATCTCAGTCAGTTTTAGCTCCACAATTGGTTCTCCATCTGAATTGTAGGTGCAATGAAAGCTAAAGCCATAACTCGTGGTGCAAATTTGTTCCCAGTGACGAGGTTTGCCCATGTCTTCATCCCATTTTATTCTTGTTTTTGCTTTTGCTCTCCCTCAAATTCAATAGTTTCAGTTGTTGCACTTATGTCAATTGATCCTTCCTTAGTATCCCCCTATCCTAGGTTTCCCCCAATCGATTGGGCATTAATTCCTACATCGATTCCGATTTCGTCTCCAGAGGATTATAGATTGCCATCATCAATTGCTTGGCTACTCCTGGAGTTTTCATGCATGCATCCTTCGAATGAGACTTAGTAGTCACTCCGGCACTAGAGCTCGTTCCCTCCATAGATCCCATAACTATATTCGGTATAGTTGCTCCGGCCGTATCTCGAGTTAGTGTTCCCTAAGGTGATTTCCCTTTCCCCGATGTTCTTCATGTTGCAGTTATGAATTCTACAAGCTGCACCTTTGTCGAATTCTATTTTTGCCGTCCTCTTCCCACCATTTCCAGTGGGCACAGGTTAGCAACACGCTAATCGTACGCTGAGAGATACAGAGAGGAGAGAAAGTGGTGGTCTTTCAAAATAGTAGAGTAGTTATGTGTTTTTAATACATATTGAAGAGCTAGAAAATGATTATGAAATTAATCCACGCAAGATAGTAATTTTGAGAAGGCTAAATGGAGTATACAACAACAACAAAAAAATATACTTAGTAAAATCCCACTAGTAGAGAGGCTATTTTCCGGAGACTCTCGGCTCGACAAGAGAGACAATAATATCATAAAAGAAAATGCATGTAATAGCAAAATGTGCCAGAAAGAAAATAACAACAATGAATAAGTGAAAGGACAATAACACAAAACTATGCAAAATAACAATGTGAACACAACATAGACCGCTAACAAACCTAAACAAAACTCTATCAGACTACCCGGTATAAAGAGGAAAGAACTCTCGACTACCCCCTAGCCTACCACCCTAGTGCTTGACCTCCATATGTTCCTATCAAGAGCCATGTCCTCAAAAATCTGAAGCGGCACCATGTCCTGCCTGATCACCTCACCCCAATACTTCTTAGGCTGCTCTCTACCTCTTCTCATACCTACCAAAGTCAACCGCTCACACCTTCTAACTGGTGCATCTAGGCTTCTCCTCCGCAAGTGTTTGAACCATCTAAGTCGCGCTTCCCGCATCTTGTCATCCACGGGAGCCACACCCACCCTCTCTCAAATATCTTCATTCCTAATCTTATCCAGCCTAGTGTGCCCACACATCCATCTCAACATCCTCATTTCTGCTACTTTCATCTTCTAGATATGTGAATTCTTGACTAGCCAACACTCAGCTCCATACAACATGGACGGTCTAACCACCACTCTATAGAACTTACCTTTGAGTTTCGGTGGCACATTCTTGTCATATAGGACTCTAGACGCTAACCTCCATTTCATCCACCCCACCCCAATATGGTGCGTAACAACCCCGTTGATCTCCCCATCTCCCTGGAAAATTGACCCTAATTACTTAAAACTTTCTCTCTTGAGGATGACCTGTGAGTCAAGCCTGACTTCCATATCCGCTTCCCCCGTGACATAGCTGAACTTACATTCCACATATTCCATCTTAGTCCTACTCAACTTGAAACCATTAGACTCCAAGGCCTACCTCCATACTTCTAGTCTCGCATTCACACCGCCTCGCATCTCATCAATCTGAACTATATCATCAGCGAACAAGATACACCATGGCACCTCTCCTTGGATATGGTGTGTCAATGTGTCCATCGCAGAGCAAATAAGAACGGGCTTAGCACAGATCCTTGGTGTAACCCCATAACAATCGAAAAAGGCTCTAAGTCACCTCCCACAGTCCAAACCCGAGTCATAGCTCCATCATACATATCCTTTATCGCCCTAATGTAAGCGACTGGCACACCTTTCACCTCCAGACACCTCCAAAGGACGTCCCTAGGAACCTTGTCATACGCCTTCTCTAGGTCAATAAACACCATATACAAATCCCTCTTCCTATACTTGTATAGTTCCACCAACCTCCTGATAAGGTGGATAGCTTCCGTAGTAGAACGACCCAGCCCGAACTGATTTTCCGATATAGACACCACCCTCCTTATCCTCCCTTCTACCACCCTCTCCCACACTTTCATGGTATGACTTAGTAACTTGATACCCCTATAGTTGTTACAATTCTGGATATCCCCTTTGTTCTTGTACACCGGAACCATTGTACTCCACCGCCACTCATCAAGCATCCTCTTTGTCCTAAAGATAACATTAAACAACCCAGTCAGCCACTCCAAGCCTGCTCTATCTACATATCTCCAAAACTCTACTGGAATCTCATCTGGTCTGGTTGCTTTTCCCCGACTCATCTTACCCATCTCACCCATGACCTCCTTAACCTTAATGCGCCTACAATACCTAAAGTCTCGGTGACTCTCAGAGTGCCCCAATTTCCCTAACAAAATGTTTCCATCCCCCTCTTCATTCAGAAGTTTATGAAAGCACGACTGCCATCTTTTCCTAATATGGGCCTTTTCAATCAATACTCAACCGTCATCGTCTTTGATGCACCTCACTTGATCCAGGTCACGAGCCTTCTTCTCTCTCGCTTTGGCCTACCAAAATAACTTTTTGTCCCTACCTTTTCCCCCAAGTTCCTCATAAATCCATCCAAAAGTAGCAGTCTTAGCCTTGTGACCGCTAATCTTCTCTGTTCGCTCTCCTCTGATCCTCATCGGTGCTCTCTACTAACTTAATGTAAGTTGCTTTCTTGGCTTCCACTTTACCTTGTACCACATCATTCCACCACCAATCGTCTTGATGCCCACCAGAGTAACCTTTCAAAACTCCCAACACCTCTCTTGTTGCCTCCCTTATACAGTTTGCCTTCGTCGTCCACATAGAGCTAGCATCCCCAGCACTCTTCTAGGCACCTATATTTGTAAGACGCCCCTCCAACTCATGCGCATTATCCTTAGACAAAGCTCACCACCTGATCCTCGACTGACCACCGTACAAATCTCTTCTTCCTCTTCATCAAGATACCAACGTCCATCACTAGGAGCCAATGTTGAGTTGTGAGGTTCTCACTCGGGATCACCTTGCAATCCTCACACAACCCCCTATCACACCTCCTGAGGAGGAGATAGTCAATCTGAGTCTTAGCCACCATATTCTGGAAAGTAATTAAATGTTCCTCCCTTTTCGAAAACATAGAGTTCACGATCACCAACTCAAAAGCTCTAGCAAAATCCAACAATGAGGTACCACCCCCATTCCTATCACCAAAGCCAAAGCCCCCGTGCACCTCACCATATCCACCAGCACACGACCCAATAGGACCATTGAAATCCCCTCCTATGAATAGCTTCTCCGTAGGCGGAATACCCCGCACCACCTATGTGTATAAAACAACAACAATCACCCAGTGAGATCTCACAAATAGGGTTTGGGGAGGGTAGTGCGGATGCAACTCTTACTCCTATCTTGTGAGAGTAGAAAGGCTATTTCTAATAGACTCTTGGCTTAAGGAAAGATGCAAAAGAAAATAGTAACACAAACAGTAATAACAGTAAGGCAAAATGGTAGGACAACCAAAGACAAAAGGAACAAAAGTATTGATATAAATCTGGAATAAGAAAATATGACAATATACTAATATATTACTGGTATGTACAAAAGATACACTCGACTACCTATGAGCCTTCTATCCTAATTTTCAACCTCCACATTCCCCTATCAAGGGTCATGTGCTCTGACAGCTGAAGCAGCATCATATCCTACATAATTACCTCTCCCTAATATTTCTTAGGCCCACCTTTACCTCTCCTCATACTCCATATGGCCAACCTTTTACACCTCCTCACTAAGCATATGTGCATCTCCTCTTTACATGCATGTACCATCTTAGCCTTGCTTCATGCAACTTGTCCACCATGGAGGTCACTCCCACCTTGTCCAAGATCTCTTTGTTCCTACTTTTATCTCCCTTGATATGCCCACACATCCATTTTAGCAACCTCAGTTTTCTACTTTTAACTTCTGTACATGGGAGTTCTTGACTGTCCAACACTCTGCACTATACAACACTATCGGTCTAACCACTATTTTGTAGAACTTAACTTTAAGTCTCGATTGCACATTCTTATTACACAAACACCATATATGAGCCGCTATTCCATCCACCCTGCTCCTATACAGTGTATGAGATCATTGTCAACCTCTCCATTACCTTGGATGATTGGCCCCAGGTACTTGAAACTTTCTCTCTTGGGGATGACTTATGTATCAAGCCTCATGTTTGCATCAACTCCATGATCCACGTCACTGAATTTGCACTCTAAGTATTACGTTTTTGTCCTGCTCAACTTGAAATTTTTAGACTCCAGGATTTGTTTGCAAACCTCCAGTCTTGTGTTATTGTCACGAACCCAAAATCACACCTTAGGAATCATGACGGCACCTAATCGCACCACACGTGCACAATTCCATCATATTGTAAAAACAAAAATTCCAATATCAAAACAACTCATAACCCATGGCTCAATAACAATGTATACAAGAGTCTCAACAATAACACAATGAAACGGAAGAATAAACTCTACAATTAAAGATACTCCATGTAATAACAACTTCACGTAAATGCATAAGAAGAAACTCAACAATGATAAATAATTCATGTATTAACAACTACAATTAAATGCATATAAGATTAAACTTAACAATGAAAGGTATAACATGTAATAACAAATTCAATTAAAAGCATGTTAATAGCCTAAGAGTTTAAACCGGTCAATTTTCAAATATAAGTCCATGTACCCATTCGTCACTTTGTGTACACGTCTTTCACATAGTTCAAATAATGCAATTAAACCAAATCCTATGAGGAAGTTTTTCCACACTAGGTTAGGCAAGATACTTACCTCAATTAAGCCAAATCAATACTCAAAAATAGTTTTTCCTTTAATATTTTCCTCTGCATGTCTCAAATCTAACAAAAACGACTTATTGTCATCAAACAATACAAGAGAAACTAATTTCAATAATTAAAGTTAAGATATTTACATAATTTTCCAAAAGCCTCCTGGTCAAAACCCGAGTCCAAGGGTAGATCTCGACTACTGATATACATATATATTATTTTCAAATCTGAGTCCAATTCGACTCTCAAATCTCACATTTTAATTTTTTCAAATATAGTCAAAAATCTCCCAAATTTCTCATGATTTGTATATTAATCTTATAAACAATCATGCAATATAATTGAAATAGGATTAAAAAAAACTTACCTAATAATTGTATGTGGAAACCCCTCATCAAGATCGTCTCTTACCGCGTTTAGGGCTCAAAAGCAATAAAATGACACTAAATCCCGAAATACAATACTTATAATCAACTGTAGGAGTCGCATTTGCGACCTGGGGTTCACAAATGCGACATAGGGATAACAAAAGCAAACTCTGTCAGCCCCTTGCGAATGTCACAAATACGGCGATAACTTCGCAAAAGTAAAGCCTGATCCATCGCAAAAGTGAAGCCTGATCCATCGCAAAAGTGACAGATCAATCGCAAATGCGACAAACCCAGCACAGGCCTCCCATCGCAAAAATGAACCAATTGTTCGCAAATGCAAAAGACCTAGTTCCCAATGAACCTCAAAAATGAGGTTCCCACCTCGCAAATGAGACGTTCGCAAATGCAAACAGTGTCTCGCATTTGCGCGACCTGAGGCACCAACAAAGAACCAGCAAAACTGAAGCATCCCAAAAACACTATGAAACGCGTCTGAAACTCACTCAAGCCTTAGAGGCTCCACATCAATATCCACACAAGTACATAGACATTATACGAACTCACTCGCAGAATTAAAAAACTAAAATAACATACGGAACCTTGAATCGGGCATCAAAACATATGAAATTTCGCCATGAACTCAAGAACTTCTAAAAATACAACCATGTATTTGATTCCTATCAAATCAATTCGAAATAATGCCAAACTTTGCAGAAAAGTTCCAAACGATAAAATGGACCTATTCCAGGTCCTGAAATCAAAATCTGAAACCGATAATCATAAAGTCAACCCACGGTTAAACTAGGATAATTCTAAACCATCAAATTGCCAACTTTCGTTAAAACAAGCCAAATCTACCGAGGAAGCTCCGAATAAAATTACGGGCGCACGCCTAAGTCAAAATAAACATATGGACCTAGCAGAACCATCAAAACTCTAATTCGAGGTCAAGTACACAAAAATTGAATTTGGTTAACTCTTCCAACGTAAAGCTTCTAAAATGGGAATCATTCTTCCAAATCAATCTCGAATTGCTCGAAAATCAAAACCGATCATACACACAAGTCACAATAATATAACATGAAACTACTTAAGACCTCAATCCCCCGAATGGAATGTTAAATCTCAGAACGCTCGGGTCGTTACATTCTCCCCCTCTTAAACAAATGTTCATCCTTGAACGTGCCAAGAGTCAATCCAAAGCCATCAAATTGTAGTATAAACTTACCATACACATCCACATGGGTGATCCCACGTTACCCCAATCCACATAAGCCCGGAAAAAAGATTCCTTCAATCTTAACTAATAAGCCTAAGAACCAAATTTCATCATTTAAGCATTCCCCCAAAGATCTGATTCTCATATAAACACACTATATCAACCTCAACCAGCTACAAGAGCTCATGTATACATCCATAAGGTATAATCACCCGACCTAATACATCACCCATATGCTCATAGCGACACTTCTGACCACAATAGTTGCCCATTACCAAACCCGATATCAGTAAATAGCCCCGTAACAACTAGAACCTTGTTCCAAACCTTCACTAAATGGATAATGATGTAAGAAACATCTAAAACTCATGGCCATTCACCCAACCAACAAGCTACACCAAATGCCACCTAGTTAGATACATTGCAATCTGAACCCCACAAGCACAACTCGAATATGACTGAATATGGAAAGAGAAACAAGTGAGAGAACTATAAAACAAGTCCAAAAGGTACAATATAATACGAATCCATTCCATAAGGGAGAAACAAAATATTTGAACTAATCACAAAGAATCTCATCCCAACTTAACCTTATCGTGGCACGTAGCCCGGTCCAAACATACTGATCCACACGAAAACACGAAGATCCCAACATCAACTTTGAATCTCAAGTAGAATAGACATCACACTGACCAAAAACCTTTTACTAACTCAATTATGTGAAACAAAATCATAATATGTAACAGACTTCCATACCTATAGAGCTTCTACATCACAAGTCGTGGCCAAACCATCCAGAAATCACATCAAGCCTACTATATTAAGTAACAAAAAGTCCACCCTAGTCTCATAGCCCTCAATAGTGACCAAACCAAAATGGTAAACATGGCCTACCATAGTAGAGCTCTCAATAGGTGTAGACACACAAACATAGTATAAGAATCACGAAACGTATCCATATAAGAAGCAAGGTAGAATGACTCATACCGATAAATAGAACCATATCAAAATAAAACTGATGTATCTCTATGACAAATCAGAACCATACATGTAGCGACATCATCTAGTGCAGTAGCCTCGGCCCTACCAGGGAAAGCATAACAATGGGCTGGACCTTCCCCTCTAGGACGCCCTCTACCTGCATGTCCTCCATCTCTAGCTGGCTGCGTAGGTGTAGTAGCAACTGGAGTAGAACTCATAGCATGAGTACTCTGTTGAGGTACACTATCCTAGAGTCTGGGACAATCTCTCACTATGTTTCTGGTACCCCGACGCTCAAAATAACCTCTCTGTTGACATGGATATGGAAGTTATCTGAAACGGGTACTCTAGGATCCATGGATAAGTGGAGCACCACGTGAAGCCTGAAGTGCAGACTATATTGTATGACCAACAAAACCTCTACCATGATGCTCTCTGCCTCCAAAATAGGGATCAGTAGTTCCTCCTTATCCACAAAGGCTTCTTAGCCTTCTTATCCTCCCTCTCTAGACTGCAAAT
The DNA here is from genome assembly GCF_000715075.1 of Nicotiana tabacum. NCBI lineage: Eukaryota > Viridiplantae > Streptophyta > Magnoliopsida > Solanales > Solanaceae > Nicotiana > Nicotiana tabacum. The sequence continues at coordinate 17,589,081 of NC_134085.1, forward strand.
GCGCTCTATCCTCATGCTTATCTCCACAACCTACTAAAATGAAGTGCAAGTCTCCAACTCCTGTGCCATCCCCATTATGAGACCATAACTGAGCCCCATGATAAATCTAAAAACTCTCTCTCTCTCTATAACAGTAGAAACCAAAGAAGGTTCGTGGTGGGACAACTCACTAAACCTTATGCCATAATTTGGCATTGTCATAGTACCCTAACGTAACTGCTCGAACTCTATGCGCCACGAATCTCGGAGGGTTTGTGGGATGAACTCTCTCAAAAACATATCAGAAAACTAAGCCCAAGTAAGTGGCACTACATCCGCTGGCCTACTGTCCTCATAAGACTTCCACCACCTATATGCCAACCCCATCAGCTGGAAAGTAGTAAGGTCAACTTCGCTCACCTCAACTATGCCTATAGTGCACAAAATATGGTGATACCAGTCCAAAAACCTTTGTGCATCTTCAGAAGTTATGCCACCAAAAGTACGAGGATCATACTTCTTGAACCTCTCCAATCTCTTTTGCTCCGCCTCTGACGTTGCTAGCCTGACCTTAGGATGAACCACAACCACTGGTTATACCAGCATTACACTTGGAACCTGACCTACATGATCCTGATGCTCTAGATTATGTGTAGCTGGAGTGTGGACCCCTTCCCCAACCTGAGAGGTAGTTAGTGCAACCGGAATCAATCCTGACTGGGCCAATATATCAAACATGCTTAGGAAGTATGCAAAAGTCTCCTGAAGTCCAGGGAGAGAAACAAGTGCCTCCGGTGCCTGTCCCCCAACCAAAGCTACTGGAGGCTCCTCAACTGCTGCTCTGGTAGGTGTTTTAGTTGTAGCACATGCTCCTCCTCTGCCTCTGTCTCTGCCTCTGCCTCTACCCTAGTTCCTAGAAACATCGGCTATGGGAGAAGCAACATCAGTAACCACAACACGTGTCCTCAACATATGTGAGAGAATAGAATGACAAAGGCTCAAACTCCGAAATTAATAAATCCAGACGATATGAATAAAAGAAGTGAAGTTTCTTAATAAAATGACCTCAGGATGAACCACAACCACTAGTTATACCGGCATTACACTTGGAACCTGACCAACATGATCCTAATGCTCTAGAGTATGTGTTGCTGAAGTGTGGACCCCTTCCCTAGCCTGAGAGGTATTTGGTGCAACTGGAGTCAATCCTGGCTGGGCCAATGTATCAAACATGCTTAGGAAGTGTGCAAAAGTCTCCTGAAGTCCAGGGATAGCAACAGGTGCCTCCGGTGCCTATCCCCCAATCGGAGCTACTAGAGGCTCCTCAATTGCTGCTCTGGTAGGTGCTTTAACTGTAGCATGTACTCCTCCTCTGCCTCTGCATCTACCCTGGTCCCTAGAAACATCGGCTTTGGGAGAAGCATCATCATTTACCACAGCATGTGTCCTCAGCATCTATGAGAGAATAGAATGACAACGGCTCAAACTCCGAAATTAATAAATCGGGACGATAGGAATGAAAGAAGTGAAGTTTCTTAATAGTTATGTAGCCACTCGAAGATAAGTACAGATGTCTCCATATTAATCCATAAGACTCTACTAAACTTGCTTTTGACTCGTAGCACCTATGAACCTAGAGCTCTGATATCAACTTGCCACGACCCCAAAATCCTACCTTAGGAATTGTGATGGAACCTAATTTCTAAGACTAGGTAAGCCTAACACACGATGAGATTTAACAGAAATAAACAACTTACTATTGAACCTTAAACAGGTAAATGAAGTAACGTAGCTAAAATCAAGCAATAGTTATACAACTCCAAAATCGGTAGTACAGAGTCATAAGCTCTACTGAGAGTAAATAGGAAAAACAATTACATCACTGTTTGAAATGAAAGAAATAGTAATAAAGTAAAGCTCTAGAAGGTGACTCTGAGGCCTGCGAGCATAATGGCATATATATCTTGAAGTCTTTATATTAAATCTCAACAGCAGCGAGCTAACGACCGACACGCTCATAGGTACCTGGATCTACACAAAAATATATAAGCATAGTTGAATATACCACAACGGTACCCGATAAATATCAAGTCTAACCTTGGTGGAGTAGTGACGAGGTAATTCAAGACACTCACTAGACATGGAAAATATGTGCAAGAATTAATATAAAGTTAACAATGGAATGAATATCAATATAAAGCTAACAACAGAGAGAACATTAATATAATCTAATAATGAAAAGAATATTAAAATAAAGCTAAGAGTGGAAAAATAAAAACAACAATGGTAACAAGAAGTAAACAGGTGAATAAGCAGCAAAATATTCAGAACACAGTTAAAATACAAGCGAAACAAATTAATGAAAGCAAATGACCGGATAATCAGGTCGATCTTTCACAAGATTTACAACAAGAATTACATTGAGGTACCACACCTCATGATCACAAATCATAAGTCACAAATCATGAATCCCATACACATGAACCTTGTGCCCACATTATCAATTACACCCGCACGAACAGCTCACTACTAATATCATAATCCGTCTGGCATGATCACAAGCTCAATATCACAATCCACCTTTTGTGGTCATAGTCTCAATATTCCAAAACCGCCCAGAGTGTTCACAGGATACCAGTCTAACCATACCGCAAATGAAGCGTATATACAAGAATACATGTACATTGTCAATGAATATCAAGTTTCATACTCTGGGACTAGTATAAATGACATGTTATGGTGTATGCATGTATATGTGTACTATCACAGCTCAAACCAACAAGTAATATTAGAGACAACGAGTAACACATTGGAAATAACACAACAAATCATATCATATGCATGACACACACAAGGAAGTTACACCACCAAACTAATATCATCAATAATATATGCCCCCAGGTTCTCACACACCGCCCCCACATAGTCCATCTTGTCTCACCGTGTGCGCTATATATATATATATCCCACCTTGTCTCGCAGCATGTACAATATCAATAACAATAATAGCACGGCAGAATCTTGTGCAAACACCCTGACAATCCACTCAACAACAACGCATAGCTCACGGCTCAATAATAATGTACCAATATCATAACAACACATAGCTCACGGCTCAATAATAATGTATACAAGAGTCTCAACAACAACACAATGAAACAGAAGAATAAACTCTATAATGAAAGATACTCCATGTAAAAACAACTTCACGATAAATGCATAAGAAGAAACTCAACAATGATAAATTATCCATGTATTAACAAGTTCAATTAAATGCATATAAAAATAACCTCAACAATTAAAGGTATAACATATAGTAAAATTTTCAATTAAAAGCATGTTAATATAAGAATAACCTCAACAATTAAAGGTGTAACATATAGTAAAATTTTCAATTAAAAGCATGTTAATAGCCTAAGAGTCTAACCTGGTCAATAATCCAAATATAAGCATGTGTACTCACTCATCACCTCGTGTACATGTCTTTCACATAGTTCAAATAATTCAATCAAACCAAATCCTACAGAGAAGTTCCCATACACAAGGTTAGGCAAGATACTTAACCTCAATTAGGCCAAATCAACACTCAAAAATAGTTTTTCCTTTAAAATTCGCATCTCCGCGGCCCAAATCTAACAAAAAATAAGTTAATATCATCAAAAAATGCTAGATATACCAATTTCGATAATTAAAGGCAAGATCTTTATACAATTTCTCAAAAGTCAACAAAAGTCAATCCCGAGCCCGCACGGTCAAAACCTGAGTCCAACAGTGGATATCAACTACCCATAACCCCAGGAGTCCATATATCTATTTTGTTTTAAAATCTGAGTCCAATTCGACTTTCAAATCTCAAATTTTTATTTTTCTCAAACATAGTCAAAAATTCCCAAAATTTCTCTTCAATTCCCATGATTTGGATGTTAAATCTTATAAAAAATAATCATGTAACATAATTAAAATAGGATCAAAATCACTTACCCAATAATTATATGTGAAAATCCCTCCTCAATATCTCCTCCTACCGAGTCCAGGGATCAAAATTGATAAAATGAGACTAAATCCCAAAATACAAAACTTATAAATAGATGTAGGAGTCGTATTTGCGACCTGTGTTCGCAAATGCGATCCTCGTAAATGCAATACAGGGATCCCAAAAGCTAACCCTCTCAGTCCCTTGCCAATGTTACAAATGAAACAACAAAATCGAAGCATGATCCATCGCAAAAGCGATAGACCAATTGCAAATACGACAAACACAGCCCAGGCCTCCAATTGCAAAAGCAAACCAATTGCTCACAAACACAAAAGACCCAGTTCCTAGTGAACCTTGCAAATGCATATCCCATCTCGCAAATGCGACATCTGCAAATGTAAATTCGTACGGAGCAATCAACGAATTCCGGAGAAATAGAAGATCTATATGACCAAACAGAAAGAAGATCTCTCTTCTTCTTCATTCTCAAGAGTATCTCGCATTTGCAAGATCAGGGGCACCAGCAAAGAACCAGCAAAACTGAAGAGCCCGAAAACACTCTGAAATGCATTTGAAACTCACTCGAGCCCCCGAGGCTCCACACCAAACATCCACACAAGTACATAAATATCATACAAACTAGCTCATAAAATCAAAACATTAAAATAATATTCGAAATCACCAATCGGGTATCAAAACATATGAAATTTCACAATGAACTTAAGAACTTCTAAAAACACAAGCATGCGTCTGATTCCTTTCAAATCAACTCGCAATGATGCCAAACATTGCATACAACTTTCAAATGACAAAACAGATCGATTCCAATTCCTAAAAATAAAATCAAAATGTGATAACCATAAAGTCAAATATGGTAAAACTTAGAATATTTCTAAACATTCAAATTGCGAACTTATGGCAAAACAAGCCAAATCAACCAAGGAACCTCCGATTAAAATTTCGGGCACACACCTAAGTCCAAAATCACCATCCGGAGGTAATGGAACCATCAAAACTCCTATCTGAAGTCAAGTATAAAAAAGTCAAACTTGGTCAATTCTTCCAACTTAAAGCTTCTAAAATAGGAATCATTCTTCTAAATCAATTCTGAATTGCTCAAAAACCAAAGTCGACCATACACGCAAGTCATAATACATAATATAAAACTACTCAATACCTCAATCCACCAAATAGAATGCTAAAGCTCAGAACGACCGGTCGGGTTGTTACAATTAACTCAACAATGTGTCATCTATGATTATAAGATAACCCAAATATAGAGATATTTTGAAAGAAATATTTTTGTTATTGAAAGTAATATTGGACTTTTATTTAAGAATGTCGTTGTTATTGGTAAACATGCATGACTATCATCATCTAGAGTGTCACTAGATTTTATATAAGGGAATAGCTCGTTTCAACTTGAGAAACCATTTGAGTTTGAAACTTCTTCAAATAATGAAGAGTTTGTGGATATAGATAGATTAGGAAAGAATATGAGGAAGTCTTTGAATAATTTAATCTAGAAATACCAAATGTGATTGGGTAAAAAGTGTCAATGAGAATAGCAAGGAAAAGAAAGGAAGCAACATATGCAACAAAAAAGAAAAAAATATACTCAATACCTCATCAATAGATAGAATTGTTGAAGCCATGGAATCACACTCTTCAATGAATATGGGTCAAGAAACATTTCACATGGATTTGGGAATCCAAAATCTCAGTATTAAAAATGACGCACCCTTAGGAGCCTTAGAATGGAGACTATTCAAATTCCCTTCATCACTTTGGGCATCCATACTTCTTCACAAGTACACTATTCGGTCGCCCAAATCCCAAATTTCAGTGGTTGTCAAACTTGGATGGTAATTTTGCCAAAAAGGAATAGTATGGCACATTGACACAGGACAACATATTCGCTTATGGACGAATCCGTGGATTGGGCCTAATATTATACTTAGAAACCTCATCGAAGGTCCACTACCATGTCATGAATTAAGCTCAACGGTTAGCCATCATTTCTCTCAACACATCATAAATCTTAATACTTTACCATTTGAGCTACCGCACTCTGTGCTTAACCATCTGCATAAAATCTATATACGGTTCCTACATAATCTTCATGCCTATGACCAAATTATCTAGGGCCTAATACCAAATGAGTAATTTACAGTAAAATCCCTCTACCACAATATCCAAAATACGCAGATCCATAATAATTTCAAGTGGATATGGGCTTTCAATCTTCCCCCAAAATATAAATACTTTCTTTAGTTAATTGGACACAATCGCCTACAAACAAATGCTTTTCTCTACAAATTGCACATCACTACATCCAAACTCTGCCCAACATGTCACTAGAGGATGAAAATATTGACCACTTGCTCTTCTCGTGTCCAAATACACAACAACTATGGCAATACATCGGCCTTTCTCACGTCACTCAAATATTGGGCTCAAATGATGAATCTCCTCTGACTAACATCAAAACTCTACTTCATCTTGCACACCTAATTCCACACACACTACCACCTCATCTTCTCTTATCATACAACCTTTGGCATATATGAAATTGTCGCAACAAAAATATTTTGAGAATAGAACAGAAACCCCAAATCCTTAGAAAATAATTTCACAAGCGGCAGAATACTACTATATTATTCAAAAAGGAGATCACAAAAGTACCAACATGATCTATCAATGTCAAATGGAATCCGCCACCTGGAGGATACTATAAACTAAACACTGATGGCTATTCACACGAGACACCACCTAGGAATGGATTCGGTGGGGTGATCTGCAACTCCACAGGTAATTGGATAGTAGGTTTTACTGGAAGCAGGCCAGCAGAAAACTCCACCCATATGGAAATCTGTGCACTAGTTGAAGGTTTACACATCGCTTGGTGCCACAATTTAAAACCATTAGAAGTCAATGTCGACTCCACAGAGGTAATATCTCTCTTACAAAACCACAACACACACTACTCATCACTTTTGTTTAACTATAGGTTCTTTCTCCAATGACTGGGTAACCCATGTATAATGCATACCTATAGGGAGAAGAACCGCGTAGCACATCTGTTAGAAAAACATGGAGCAACTGTGGAACTGAACGAATCTTCAACTACACTTGTCACGACCCCAAATACCCCGGTCGTGATAACGTCTATCACAGTACTAGGCCAGCCAACCAACATCTACTACAACGAATTCTTTTTAATAATTTCATTTTTTAAAAACAAATTAAGTCTCGAATTCTTCACATGTAATATATAAGTCAACAGTAATGTGCAGAAACTAGTACGAAATATACTAACACAACCCGGATTTGGTGTCACTAGTCATGAGCCTCTAAATACAACCAAAACACTATCGAGATAGTACAATATGAGTCTGAAATACAAAACACTAAGATAGGAAGGAGGAAGGCAGGGCTGTGAACACTGTGCAGCTACCTTGTGATCCTCGGTGGAACTCTGAGAGTGCTGGAAGCTCTCATTTTAATACTCGGGCACCTGGATCTGCACGCAAGGTACAGGGAGTAACGTGAGTACGCCAACTCAGTAAGTAACTAAAGTAAACAAGGTCTGAGTGCAGTGACGAGCAGTTAAAATCATATAATAAGTCTCGATAGAAATATCAAATCAAATTCTGCAATTTAAAAGCCAGTAATTTCGTAAAAACTTCAGTTTCGATTAAAAATCCTTTGAAAAAATTCATCCAACATTTTTCAACAGGGGATCAGTATAAGAGAAGAGTGAAAGCAATAAAAATCATAAACAAGCCCCTCGGATAAGGTGTCACTCATAAATATAGCCCCTCGGGCAAGCCTCTCAATCACTCGTGACTCAGCTCTCGTCAAACAGTACTCACACTCAGCACTCCGACTCAATAATATCTGATAATAATAATAATCATAATAACTGCTGCGACAGGCAACCCGATTCATAGTTTATAGTCGACTATGATCATTGGGGGTGTACAGACTTCGGAGGGGTGCCTACAACCCAAGTGTCATATCGATGCGGCGTGCAACCCGATCCATATAAATATCGATGCAGCATACAGCCTGATCCACAATAGATATGTAATCCTCACCATTAGGTCCTAAACCCCTCTCAGTCATTAACCTCACGGCCACTCAGGCATATCAATGAAAATCAGGGGACTCAGCCCAAGCATTTTTCATATATTTAAGAAATAGAGTGATGAAACCAAATTTAAAAAATAAATAGGTAAAACATGACTGAGGATATGCTTTCAAATCAAATAGAGTGAGAAAAGTAGTAAAAATACCCTTAAGGGTCTAAACAGGTCGGCACAAGGCCCCAAACACGGCGTACAACCCAACATATAGTATAAATCGCTAAAATACGGGATATCATAAGATTTCAGATCAAATGCGCAGCTTAATAGTTGCTACGGGATGGACTAAGTCACAATCCCTACCGGTGCACGCCTACACGCTCGTCACCTAGCATGTGCGTCACCTTATTTATCAAAACAATACGAAATACTGGGGTTTCGTATCCTCTGGTCCAGATTTACAATTGTCACTTATGGATAAAATACTACCCCGCGATGCCCTTGCCTATCGACTCGGCCTCAACTCGCATCGAATCTACCCAAAATCAGCATCATAACATCAGAATATGCTACGGGAACGAAGACCATGCGAAAATAATCAAATGACATCAATAAACCCGAAATTGACCAAAACCAACCCCCGGGCCCATGTCTCAAAATCCGATAAAAATTGCGCCAATGGAATCCTTATCCACCCACGAGTTCATACATACCAAGAATACCAAAATTCGACCACAAATGACCCCTCAAATTCGGATATTAACTTCTCCAATTTCCAAGCCCTAAACCACCAATTTTGCTACTAATTACCATAAATTTTAAGCTTAAATAGTTAGAAACCATCATAGAAACAAGTTTAGGGTCCAAAACCCTTACCTCCATGAAACCCTCTTGAATTCCCTCTTCAATTTTTTCTCCTAAACTCAAACCCATATGTGAAAATGGTGGAATAACCAACAATTCGCGAAAGAGGACTTATATACTTTCTGACTCAGGTTTTTTCGCACCTGCGGCCTCTTTATCGCACTTGCGCTATCGCTTCTGCAGACAAACAACTGCTTCTGTGGTTTCCACTTAAACTTCCTAAGCCGCACCAGCGCATATCCTTCCGCACATGCGGTCTCGCAGGTGTGATCAACGTTCCGCACCTGCGCCTTCAGCTCCTCTTGCCCATTTCTACATCTGCGCCTACTCTCCCTCTTATGCAGTCCTACACCTGCAGTCCCCAATCCGTGGGTGCGGTTATGACAGCAAAATTAGCAGCTTTAGCTACACTATTATAACTCCCAACTTCCCGTCAACCATCCGAAATCACCCCGAGGCCCTCGGGACCTCAACCAAAGGTACTATCAAGCCACATACCACTATTCAAACTTATACCAATCTTCAAAACACCCAAAACAACATCAAATTTTCAAAATACCCTCGAATTCAAGCCTAAGGATTCCAAAAGCGCTTCCGAATTCCGCTTTTGATCAAAAGTCTATCAAATCTCGTCTGAATGACCTAAAATTTTGCACACACATCACAAATGATAAAATGGACCTACTGCAACTTCCGGAATTCCATTCCGACACCTATATCAGAATCTCCGCTAACAACCAAAAAACGCCAAAATTTCAATTTCGCCAATTCAAGCCTAAATCTACTCCGGACCTGCAAATTACATTCCGATCAAGCTCCTAAGTCCCAAAGCACCTCACAAAGCTATCTGAATTACAAAAAAACAATTCTGAGATTGTTAAATCACAAGTCAACTTCGGGTTGACTTTTCCAACTAAAAGGCCAACTTAAGAGACTAAGTGTCTCATTTCTCTCTACAATCATTTCGAACCCGATCCAATCAACTCAACACAACATAAAAGAGCTTAACCACACAAAATGAAGCAGAAATAGGGGAAACAAGGCTAAAACTCTCGGAACGACCGATCAGGTCGTTACATTCTCCCCCACTTAAACATACGTTCGTCCTCGAACATGCCCAGAGTTATTCCAAAAGCCAACAAATCGGTGTATAATCTTACCATGCACATACTCGGGGGTGATACCACGCCAGCCTATCCCATATAGGTTCAATAACACAACGTAACTGAAATTTTACAATCTAACCTCGCCCATTAACCTTAGAACCCAATTTCCACTCCCGAAATTATCTATAAGATTAGAACCCCACATCTATACTCTGAATAAGTCCGAACAAGCTATAACAACCCATATCTGCAACCCTATATGCAATCACAAGATATACCGTATAACTCAGACACTCGTAGCGATAACTTCCAATCACGATAGTTGTACACAACAATCGAATACCGATAATAAACCTCTTATCAATTAAAGTCTCATCCCAGCACTTTCATATACCGCCAATGATGAAATAAACATGCAGAATGCTCATTCATATACCATAGTAAATTTCTAAGTCGAATCTCGATGTTATCCTTCCAACATGCTGAAATCGAATCTGATAGTATTCATTCTTGATCTCAATGACCTCATCTCATCCAACACGACTACTCTAGTGATATGACATATCGATACAATATAGATCCACAACCCGTGTGACCCGCGCACTAATAAGGAACAGTCCAAATGTACTCAAATCATGGAAAAGTGACACAAATGAGACAGCTATACTGCAAGCTCACCAGTACCACCACAACACAATGCTGAGAACCCATCACACATCGTAGAACCAGAACACACGAATCCAAACCTTAAGGATCATACCTCCATATAACTTTGCTGCAATGCGCGATCCTATCCAAATAGTGGTCCATATAAAATATCTCAAGTCGCTATGCTCAAGGTCAACAACCACACGCAATTTGATGTTGAGTACCAAAAACAAATCATCATAACCACGGTGAAGAAAATAACATAACACCACACAAACCTGAAAGGACATAACCAATATGCCATCTACCAAGCAATACCACATATCTTCCCGTTCGAATTCCACTATAAGGCCCAAATAGGACCGCACCATATGTGCCTATAACCAACAGATCATAACGCCTCGCAACACGGAAAAGTAACTCACAGATCACCCCAGAACACTAATAAGTTCAATAACAACTGAATCAACATATCCCTCAATAATAGCAACCCGGAGTCAACAAAGCCGCCTTGATGCGGAACACATATCCATATAGGTCTACCAATGAACCCTTTATCAAGGAGTTCCTGAAGTTGCTCCTTCAACTCCTCTAACTCCGCTGGTGCCATACGATATGGTGCCCAGCACCAAATCAATAACTCTGTCTGGCGGCATGTCCGGCAGCAGGAAACATATTCAGAAAAATCTCTCACTACCGAAACCGAATCAATGGTAGGAGTCTCTACACTGACATCCCTCATGAAGGCCAAATAAGAAAGACAACCCTTCCCCAACCATCCGTTGGGTCTTCAAAAATGAAATCACCCTACTGGGAACATAATCCGTCGAACCTTGCCACTCAATCTGTGGCATCCCCGGCATAGCCAACGTCACTGTCTTAGCGCAACAGTCCAGAATAACCCAACACGGAGACAACCAGTCTACACGTAATATCACATCAAAATCTAACATACCAAGCAACAAAGGATTCACTAGGGTCTCCAAACCCTCGATAGTCACCAAACAAAGTCGATACATGCGACCCACAACCACAACATAACCTGTTTATGAGAGCTCTCTATCTCCAAATTCATATAGCACACGAATCACCATATCCGATCCTAATCCCGCCGTTTGAATACATACCACACATCTGCTACCTGATCATTCCACGAGAGATACTCTAAAAATTCTTCTATGCCACCAAGCAAACTCGAATATCAGCAGTCGATCCAACAAGAGAGAGTCGCGATACCAATGATGTATTATTAACACAATCACATTGCCCTTTTCTGAAACGTATGCCCTCATCAAGCCACACTAATTAGCAATATCATTTGCCAAATCATTTGAAACTACCAATGTTGTCTAAGATTTATGACCCTTTCTTTCATAACTGAACTGTGACCTTACACATGCAAATTTCAACCCCACACAACATACCGCATATACCATGACATCCTATGATAAATATAAGAACTTCATAACCCCTTCCAAGCCACAAGCAGCTATGTACTCAACTAGCCAAGAACTTTTCATTTGATCCCATCTAGAAGAAAATCACTATACATCACATGCTCCTCACGCCTGTAGAAATTATACATCTCTAACCGTGGTAGAAACCATCAAGAACTCTCTGAATTCCATTTGCACAAAACCAAACCGTCAGGATTGAATCCTTCTAACTCAACCAAGCTACACATGTCACCAAAATACAAGGGCATTGCCGCGAAACACCTATTGAAACTCATTACCTCATAAGTACCCAAAGAACTAATCATACCATTTACCATGCCGATCCGACCTACTACCAAGCTATCCTATCTATACAAGTTCCTCAGAATTTACCTTCAACTTGATACTTTTTCTCGCTATCACATCACAATCCTCGACCCAGACTCACCACACGAGACTCAAGCATAACACCACACCGTCCTAAAGCTCATAAGTCGCTGACTACTCTCTCAAATATCCCCAAAAGTGCCACATTTGAAATACTTACCCTGAAGAGACTTCCTGCGAATTTAAAGCCATTACCTTCACCTTCCTGATACTAATGTATAGAATCCATAATGATATAGAAATGCCACAAGTCTTGGCAACCTCCAACGTAAACCCCCGTTCCTAGCCAAATATATATCCTAAAGATTTCCATTTACTACGTGTAAACCTTGAGTCCTTCAAAATCTTTCTCGGGAGTCACCCACTCTACTAAGGTTTCAATTGGACTGATCAAAAGAATCGAACGACCTGTACCCAATGAGAACAGCAACACCTATAGAAGTAACCCCACTTTAATGAAACCAAATAAATTTTTGCTCCACGCACATTACATCCTCAACCAATAATAGCTGAAATCATTTCATGCTTCTCATATACTCATAAAACCTAATACAACTCATATCCAGAAATTCCTTTTACTCGAGTCATCCTTGATCTCAACCTCTGCAAGTCATAACTGATTCACCAGTATACCTCAAACTGAAACCAATACAACACATAACCATGCCATCAACTCATTAATAGTAGATTCCCCCACTTGGCTCAAAGCCATAGGTCAAAACACAAAAAACTCACAATGCCCATACTCTACTATTGCCATAATACCGTGGTGAGATTAAACTAAATCCTTCATAAGCTCGTGCAACACAAACCCTCTAGTACTTCAAATCATCTACAAATCTCGTATTCACCCTCGTAAGAGAAAAACCCACTCTCAAGCGATCCAAATTCAAATTGCCACAAATATATTTCACTGGTAATAGAGATCCCGCTACAAAACAACATAGGGATCACACAACTTCAGAACACTCCGCGGGAGATAACCCACCTGCTTCGGCTCAAACTAACACCTCTTTATACTCTCCCACCATCATAAACATCACGCAATCACTTAATCTTCCTGAGTCTGAACTCATATCACGACCTGAAATCCACTTCATTTCCCAACTAGATGACATGAAAAGATCCTTCCACACACCCACAATTCGGGGCTTATACATCAAATCACAATGGAAATTAAGCACCAGGTAGCCCTTCCTACCCCCAAACAGACCTTTCTCGTCTCATTCAAATCATATGAATACATCTCGCAATCACATCATACTCATCATGTAGCTATCCAGTCATCACTTCCCCTAATAGGAACACTATCGAGTATATAAATCCAAAAGCACGTGCTCACACAATCAACACCTCAGTGCTCAAGCTATAAGCAGAGCCTGACCTCAAGTACTCTAGACTCGCTCAGCATCAACATACAAAAATCACATCACGCCCATCGATCAGGGAATCACAAGTCGTCGATGCACAGCTGATACCGAGCGCTCATGCATGCATACGAACGCGTGGAAGGAATTTTAAGAGTTACATTTCAAGTTGAATCAATGTCGCACGATAAGAATTCAAGAATGTGAAGTTTTTCCTAAAGGTTCTACAGCCTCCTGAGGATAAGTACACACGTCTCCGTACCGATCTGTGAGATTCTACTAAACCGGCTCATGACCCGTGAGACCTATGTAACCTAGTCTCTGATACCAACTTGTCACGACCCCAAATACTTCGGTCGTGATGGCACCTATCATAGTACTAGGCAAACCAACCAACATCTACTACAATAAATTCTTTTTAATAATTTCATTTTTTTAAAATAAATTAAGTCTCAAATTCTTTACATGTAATATATAAGTCAACAGAAATATGCAGAAACTAGTACGGAATATACTAACACAACCCGGATCCGGTGTCACTAGTCATGAGCCTCTAAATAACACTAAAACACTGTCTAGATAGTACAATATGAGTCTGAAATACAAAACACTAATATAAGAAAGAGGAAGGCAGGGCTGCGAACGTCGTGCAGCTACCTTGCGATCCCCGGTGAAACTCTGAGAATACTGGAAGCTCTCACTCTGATACTTGGGCACCTGGATCTGCAAACAAGGTGCAGGGAGTAACGTGAGTACGCCAACTCAGTAAGTAACTAAAGTAAATAAGGTCTGAGTGCAGTGATAAGCAGTTAAATCATATAATAAGTCTCGACAGAAATATCAAGTCAAATTCTGCAATTTAAAAGCCAGTCATCTCGTAAAAACTTTAGTTTCAATTAAAAATCCTTTGAAAACATTTATCCAACATTTTTCAGCAGGGGCTCAGTATAAGAGAAGAGTGAAAGCAACAAAAATCATAAACAAACCCCTCGAGCAAGGTGTTACTCATAAATATAGCCTCTCGGGCAAGCCTCTCAGTCACTCGTGACTCGACTCTCGTCAAGCAGTACTCACACTTAGTACCCCGGCTCAATAATATCTCATAATAATAATAATCATAATAACCGCTACGGCGTGTAGCCCGATCCATAGTTTATAGTCGACTATGCTCACTAGGGGTGTACAGACTCCGGAGGGGCTCCTACAGCCCAAGCGTCATATCGCTGCGACATGCATCCCGATCCAATATATATCGTTGCGACGTGTAGCCCGATCCATATGTATATCGCTACGACGTGCAGCCCGATCCATATAAATATCAATGCGTCGTGCAGCCCGATCCACAATAGATATGTGATCCTCACCATTATGTCCTAAACCTCTCTCAATCATTAAGCTCACGGCTACTCAGGCATATCAGTGAAAAATCAGGAGACTCAGCCCAAATAGTTTTCATATATTTAAGAAATAGAGTAATGAAAATGGATTTAAACAATAAATAGGTAAAACATGATTGAGGATATGCTTTCAAATCAAATAGAGTGAGGAAAGTAGTAAAAATACTCCTAATGGGTCTAAACAGGTCGACACAAGGCCCCAAATACGACGTACAACCCAACATATAGTATAAATCTCTAAAATACGGGATATCATAAGATTTCAGATCAAATATGTCACTTAATAGTCGCTACGGGATTGACCAAGTCACAATCCCTGCTGGTGCATGCCCACACGCTCGTCACCTAGCATGTGTGTCACCTAATTTATCAAAACAATAAGAAATACCGGGGTTTCGTATCCTCTAGTTCAGATTTACAATGGTTACTTACCTCAAACCGGATAAAATACTACTCCGCGATGCCCTTGCCTCTCGACTCGGCCTCACCTCGCGTTGAATCTACCCAAAATCAGCATCATAACATCAGAATATGCAAGTGAACGAAGCCCATGGGAAAATAATCAAATTACATCAATAAACCCGAAATTGACCAAACCCGACCCCCGGGCCCCATTTCGAAATCCGATAAAAATTGTGCCAATGGAATCCTTATCCTCTCACGAGTTCATACATACCAAGAATACCTAAATCCGACCACAAATGACCCCTCAAATTCCTTGATTAACGTCTCCAATTTCCAAGCTCTAAACCCCCAATTTTGCTACTAATTACCACAAATTTCAAACTTAAACAGTTAGAAACCATCATAGAAACAAGTTTAGGGTCCAAAAACCTTACCTCCACGAAACACTCTTGAATTCCCTCTTCAATTTGCTCTCCCAAGCTCAAGCCCGTATGTGAAAATAGTGGAATAACCAAAAATTCGTGAAGGAGGACTTATAAACTTTCTGACCCATGTTTTTTCGCACCTGCGGCCCCTTTAGCGCACCTGCACTACTAGTTCTGCGGCCAAACAACCGCTTCTGCGGTTTCCACTTAAACTTCCTAAGCCGCACATGCGCATATTCTTCCGCACTTATGGTCTCGCAGGTGCGATCAACCTTCCGCACCTGCGCCTTCAGCTCCTCTTGCCCATTTCTGCATCTGCGCCTACTCTCCCTCTTCTGCGGTGCCTCAATCCGCAGGTGCGGTTATGATACCAAAATCAGCAGCTTCAGCTGCACTATTAAAACTCCCAACTTCCCGTCAACCATCTGAAATCACCCCGAGGCCCCCGGGACCTCAACCAAAGGTACTAGCAAACCACACACCACTATTCAAACTTATACCAATCTTCAAAATACCCAAAAACAACATCAAATAATCAAAATACTCTCGGATACAAGCTTAAGGATTCCAAAATCTCTGCTACCAAACGGACCTACTGCAACTTCCGGAATTTCATTCCAACCACTATATCAAAATCTCTGCTACCAAACGAAAAATGCCAAAATTTTAAATTCTCCAATTCAAGCCTAAATCTACTCCAGACCTCCAAATTACATTCAGATCACGCGCTTAAGTCCCAAATCACCTCATAAAGCTATCTGAATCATAAAAAACTCAATTCCGAGATCAGTAATTCACAAGTCAACTTCTGGTTTACTTTTCTAACTAAAAGGCCAACTTAAGAGACTATGTGTCTCATTTCTCTCTACAATCATTCCGAACCCGAGCCAATCAACTCAACACAACATAAAAGAGTTGTACCACACAAAATGAAGCAGAAATCGGGAAAACAGGGCTAAAACTCTCGGAACGATCGATTTCGGTCATTACAACACTCTTTTTATCGCTAATTTTATTGTTAGATGAAATCTGTGCAGATCAGACTGGAGTGGCCTACAAAAGAAATCTATATATCACTGCACCACTAGCACCACTATCTTTTTGTCTAGAAGATCATCCAACTGATTGTAATATCATGGGCCCCTATATGAGACAACCCATCGAATTACGTAATACAGGCAGACATCTCTTAACAACATTTTCATATAACAACACTTCACTATAAAATTCAAGTTTTTCCGGAACTAATTTTTATGTTATGTTATAATATATGTTCTCTATAATAGTACTTCGTAATAACATCCAAAATATTCGGAGCAAACAAAGTTATTATAGAAAGGTTTGACTGTAATAGTTTTTGTAACCTATGGTCAGTAAGACCTAATGCTCCTTGTTGTAGTAGTATGTTAAATTAAATCTATAATATAAAGTTCTTTGGTTGATCAAAAAAAAGAGTGCAATCGAATAACTACTAAAAAATATCCTTTTTCGATCAAAAAAATGATCGAATGCTAATGATTTTGAATGATTATCGACTGGAAATGGTGTCGCAAAAATTATGGTCCGTATTCAAAATTGGCCGAATCAGTGGTAAAAAAACGACCAATGTAGTTGGTAAATTGATTGGAAAAAATTAATTGCTTTAAAAATCGACCAAATTTTGATTGATTTTTTAAAAATTAAACAATTATAAAATATTTCATCTGAGAATCGAACCAAGGTCCAAACTATGGCGAGATACTATTCTCTAGACTTTTGATGCTTGTTTGCCTAAAACTTACGTTTTTCTTATTTATATTCTTCAACCATGTTTATTTGCGAAAATAACCGACCGAATTGGTTATTTTAAAAAAAAAATTAAGTTAGTTGTCGCATTAGTTGGTAATTTGGTTGATTTTTTAAGTGAGTTGACCAAATATTTGACTTAAAAACCCGGAATCGATGGCCGGTTTTTTAATGAAAATTTTTATTTAGTTTAAATAGATTCGGTTCATTTCTTAAAAATTAATTTTTCCTTAAATATTACCAATCAAATCAATTAGAAAACAATTTTCTTTTGTATTTTGGAACACAAAAAAAATGATCAACTCGGTCAATTTCTTACAAAATTGAGAAAAATTTATCTTCACTCTATCATTATTTTTGGGCGATTTTTCGATCGATTTTTTTCGATCGGAGAATAGCGTTTTTTAGTAATAAATATTGTTCCTAATTTGTTTGATTTGATTGCTAGTAGTGATTTATGTTGAAAAAGATGTCTGAGAAAGATGGTGTTGAAAAAAATATCTGAAAAAGTTGAAATTGCAATAAGAAAAATGTTTTTTGCACTAGATTTTATGATGTTATTCATAATTTGTTTTTGCAAGATGTTATGTTATCCTAGTAATTAAAACTTTTATTTTTATTACAGAATATTGTTCTAGTTATGCTCAATGATTATTGGAGTTGTCCTTTGTTCAAGTGATTAGAATTTTATCTCTGTATATGAAAAATTTATTCTATTACACTTTTCAATTGTGAATTACCTTTTCTACCGTAGACCGATGGTCATATTATCACGATCCGAATTTTCTACCCTTGGGAGTCGTTATGGCACCTACTAGTGAAAGCTAGGCAAGCCAACCATTACAATTATTTACCTTTTTCTATTTTTAATTCTTTAACAGTTGTGAACTAACATTATATGAGCAGCGGAATTAAATAAGCGGAAGAGAAGAAATGTAACAATTTAAATACTACCGATACAAATCCATAAATAAAAGCAACCCAGATCTGGTGTCACAATTTCACAGACTGTCTAAGAGTACTACAAATAAGGGTCTGAAAAATAAATACAAGTTGTTTCAGAAATACATAAAAAGAAACAGTATAGAAGGATAGAAGGAGACGCTAGGGCCTGCGGACGCCTGCAGGACTACCTCGGATCGCTAGAATGGACTGAAGACAGCACCCTCACTGCGGTCCAAGAGCTGCAGCACCGGGATCTGTACACAGTGCAGGGTGTAGTATCAGCACAACCGACCCCATATGCTGATAAGTGCCTAGCCTAACCTCAACGAAGTACTGACGAGACTAGACCAGATTACCAAATAAACATGTGCAGTTAAATCATATACAGCAAAAACTAAAATTCACATTTAAAGGTGGGAGGGGGAAAGCATGTTGCGGGGAGTATTAGATAAGTACAGAATACAAAAGAGAAATGTAAAGAAACCAAAATCTAATTACCGACAAGAATAAGGAAGACAAATTCAGCATTCACTTTCATTTCTTTCTTGTTGCAGGCATGCAACCCGATCTCATTTCAAATATTATCGTGGCGCCGTGCCACCCAATCCCATTTCATATTTCTTGTTGCAGGCGTGCAACCCGCTCCCATTTCATATATCATGTTGCGGGCGTGCAACCCACTCCCATTTCATATATCTTATTGCAGGCATGCAACCCGCTCCCATTTCATATCAACATCAATCATAAAAGGATCCCGGCAAGGGAACAAGAGTATAACAACAACATCCCAGCAAGGGAGACAATATCATAACAATAACATCCCAGCAAGGGAGATAATATCATAAAATAATAACATCCCGGTAAGGGTGACAATACCATAAACAAGTACATCCTGGCAAGGGAACCAACAATGATAATCAACATATTAAGCATGAATAAATCACAACGGAGTCATAAAAATTACTATAGAAGACTCACGGGCATGCTTGACACCTATAGATATTCGTCACCATGCCTATACGTCGTACTCCACAATTAACACATAGAAAATAAGACACAACTCCTAATCCCGCAAGCTAAGGTTAGACCAAACACTTACCTCAAAGCCACGAACACAATTCAAGCCTCAACTACTGTTTTACTTCTTGTTTCCACCACCAATTCGCTTGTATCTAGCCATAATTTACTTAAAAATATCAATAAATGCTAAATGAATCAATTCTAATGCATGAAAATAGGTTTTCTAATGATTTCCCCAAAAAGTCAAAAATCGACCCCAGGCCTACATGGTCAAAATCCGAGGTTCGAACCAAAACCCGATTACCATTCACCCACGAACCCAAATATATAATTTGTTTTGAAATCGAACCTCAAATCGAGGTCCAAATCCCCAAAATTTGGAAAACCTAAGTTCTACCCAAAATACCCAATTTCCACAATGAAAACCATGATTTTGAGTTGAAATCACGTGAAAAGATGTTATAGATTAAAGAAAATGAGTTAGAAATGACTTACAATCGATTTGGAGAAGAACTTTTCTTTGAAAAATCGCCCAAGAGAGTTTATGTTTTGAAAGAGTTTAAAAAATGAAAAAAATTCGACTAAGTTAGAATTTAGCAGGTCGCAGATATCGCAATTGTTGCAAACCCTTAAGGAACCTGCTGTCTTCGCATTTGCGATCATACTTTCGTAATTGCGAACTCGCATTTGAGAAGGGAATGTCGCATTTGCGATAACTGGGGATATCTGGGTTATTCGCATTTGGGAAGAATTGCTCGCAATTGCGAGAAAGGATAGCCAGGCATACTTCACAATTGCGACACCTGACCGCGCAATTGCGAGATTAGGTCCTGTAACACATACTAGCGGAAAACCTGCAATTTTCTAAGTTCAATTCTACTATGTGACCTATCCAAAACTCACCCGAGCTCTCGGGCCTCCAAACCAAACATGCACACCAACCAAAAAATATCATACGGACTCAAATCATCAAAATAACATCAACAACTATAAATTAAACCCCAAATTCATGAAATCATTTAAGAACACCAAAATTTCCAATTTCTCAACTTTTAAGTCCGTTTTATACCAAACCAATTCCGATCTTTACCAAATTTTACATATTCAACCTAATTATTATTTCAAACTTGTATCGGGCTCCGGAACTAAAATACAGGCCCGATGCCATCAACTTCAAACATCTTTCATTTCCAAAAACTCTTATATATTCCAAAAAATAATTTCTTTCAAAAATTCATTTCTCGGGCTTGGGACCTTAGAATTCAATTCTGGGCATACGCCCAAGTCTCATATTTTCCTATGGACCCTTCGGGACAGTCAAATCACGGGTCCGGGTCCGTTTATCCAAAATGTTGACCGATGTCAACTTAAATTCATTTTAAAAGCAAAATTTATCATTTTTTACAGATTTTCACATAATGGCTTTTCGGATACATGTCCGGACTGCATACCTAAATCGAGGTGAGACAAAAAAGAGGTTTTAAGGCCTCGGAACACAGAATTTATTTCCAAAACAAGTGATGACCTTTGGGGTCATCACATTCTCCACCTCTGAAACAACTGTTCATCCTCGAATGGACATAAGTAGGAAGCACCTGAGTTGGAGAAAAAATGGGGATATCGGCTCTGCATATTGTATTCGGACTCCCAGGTCGTTGCCTTAATAGGCTGACCTCTCTACTGAACATGAATAGAAGGGAAACTCTTCGATCTCAACTGACAAACCTGTCGGTCTAGAATAACTACCGGCTCCTCCTCATTGGACAAGTCCTTGTCCAACTGGACAGTGTTGAAATCTAACACGTGGGATGAATCGCCGTGATACTTTCGAAGCATGGACACATGAAATACTGGGTGCAAGGCTGATAAGCTCGGCGGCAACACAAGTTTGTAAGCCACCTCTCCCACTCGATCAAGAATCTCAAACGGCCCAATGAATCTAGGGCTAAGCTTGCCCCTCTTTCCAAATCTCATTACGCCCTTCATAGGCGACACCCGAAGCAACACCCGCTCGCCGACAATGAATGCCACATCACAAAACTTACGGTCGGCATAACTCTTTTGCCGGGACTGAGTTGTACGAAGCCTATCCTGAATGATCCTAACCTTGTCCAAGGCATCTTGTACTAGATCCGTACCCAATAACAGAGCCTCTCCCGGCTCAAACCATCCAACCGGCGACCGACATTGCCTACCATATAAAGCCTAATAAGGAACCATCTAGATGCTCGACTGGTAGTTGTTGTTGTAGGCAAACTCCGCTAAAGGCAAGAACTAATCCCACGAGCCTCCAAAGTCAATAATACAAGCTCGGAGCATATCCTCCAAAATCTGAATAGTACGTTTATATTGCCCATCCGTCTGAGGATGAAATGTTGTGCTCAACTCGACCTGTGTGCCCAACTCTTGCTGGACTGCCTTCCAAAAATGTGAGGTAAACTGCATATATCAGTCAGAAATGATAGATACGGGCACACCGTGAAGACGAACAATCTCCTGGATATAGATCTCAACTAACCTCTCGGAATAATAGGAGACTGCCATAGGAATGAAATGTGCTGACTTGGTCAGCCTATCAACAATAACCCACACTGTGTTAAACTTTTTCCGAGTCTATGGGAGTCCGACAACGAAATTCATAGTAATTCGCTCCCATTTCCACTCAGGAATCTTGATCTTCTGAAACAAACCACCAGGTCTCTGATGCTCGTACTTTACCTCATGACAATTCAAACATCGAGCCACATATGCAATAATATCCTTCTTCATCCTCATCCACCAATAATGCAGCCGCAAATCCTGATACATCTTAGCAGCGGCCGAATGAATAGAGTACCGGGAACTATGGGTCTCCTCTAAAATCAACTCTCAAAGTCCATCCACATTAGGCACACAAACTCGACCCTACAGCCTCAAAACTCTATTATCTCCAACTGTGCCCTGCTTGGCACCTCCATGTCGCACTGTGTCCCTAAGAACACACAGATAAGGATCACCATACTGCCGATCTCGAATATGCTCAAATAATAAAGAATGAGCGATTGTTCAAGCTAACACATGGTTGGGCTCAGAAACATCGAACCTCACGAACTGATTGGTCAAAGACTGAACATCCAAAGCAAGCAGTCTCTCACAGACCGGAATATATGCAAGACTGTCCATACTGGCTGACTTCCTACTCAAAGCATCGGCCACCACATTGGCCTTCCCCGAATGATATAAGATGGTGATATCATAGTCTTTCAATAGCTCCAACCATCTTCACTGCCTCAAATTCAGCTCCTTCTTCTTGAACAAGTATTGCAAACTCTTGTGATCCGTGAACACCTCACATGACACCCCATACAGATAATGCCTCCAAATCTTCAACATGTGGACAATGGCTGCTAACTCTAAATCATGAACCGGATAGTTCTTCTCATGAATCTTCAACTTACGCGAAGCATAAGCAATGACCTTGTCATCCTGTATCAACACCACACCAAGCCCAATATGAGATGCATCACAATAAAACTGTATATGGCCTTGAACCTATGGGCAAAACAACTACCGGCGTCGTAGTCAAAGCTGTCTTGAGCTTCTAAAAGCTCGCATCACCCTCATCTGACCACCTGAACTGGGCACCCTTCTGGGTCAACCTGGTCATCGGGGCTGCAATAGATGAAAATTCCTCCACAAACCGACGGTAATAGCCCGCCAAACTCAAGAAACTCCAGATCTCTATAGCTGATACGGGTCTAGGCCAGTTCCTGACTGTCTTTATCTTCTTCGGATCTACCTGGATACCCTCTGCCGAAACTACGTGACCCAAGAATGCAACCGAACTCAATCAGAACTCACACTTCGAAAACTTGGCATACAACTGACTATCTCTCAAAGTCTGAAGAACAACCCTCAGATGTTGCTCATGCTCCTCCCGGCTGCGGGAATAAATCAAAATATCATCAATGAAGAATATCATGAACGAATCCAAGTAAGGCTTAAACACTCGGTTCATCAAATCCATAAAAGTTGTTGGGGCATTTGTCAACCCAAATGACATCACCAAAAACTCATAATGCCCGTACCGAGTGTGGAAAGTTGTCTTAGGGACATCGGATGCCCTAATCCTCAACTGATGGTAGCCAGGTCTCAAGTCAATCTTCGAAAATACCTTGGCACCCTGAAGCTGATCAAGCAAATCATCAATCCTCGGCAATGGATACTTATTATTGATTGTAACCTTGTTCAACTGCCGATATTCTATACACATTCTCATCGATCCGTCCTTTTTCTTAACAAATAACACCGGCGCACCCCAAGGCGAGACACCAGGTCTAATAAAGCCTTTATCAAGCAAGTCTTGCAACTATTCTTTCAACTCTGGTAGGGCCATTCGTTATGGCAGAATAGAAATGAGTTGAGTGCCCAGAGCCAAATCAATGCAGAAGTAAATATCCTTGTCGGGTGGCATACCCAGCAGGTCTGAAGTAAATACCTCAGGAAACTTACGAATGACAGGCACAAAATCCATAGAAGGAACATCAGCACTAGAATCACAAACATATGCCAAATAGGCCAAACACCCCTTCTCGACCATACGCCGAGCCTTCATATATGAGATAACACTATGGGTAGAATGACTATGAGTCCCTCTCCACTCTAAACAAGGCAAACACGACAAGCCTAAGGTCACAGTTTTGGCATGACAGTCCAAGATAGTGTCGTAAGGTGATAACCAGTCCATCCCCAATATGATATCAAAATCAACCATATCCAAAAGTAACAAATCTACTCGAGTCTCAAGACCCCTAATCACAACTATACATGAACGATGGACACGATCCACCACAATAGAAACACCCACCGGTGTAAACACATATACAGGAGTACTCAAAGAATCACTAGGCATGACCAGATACGGTGCAAAATAAGATGATACATAGGAGTATATAGACCATGGATCAAATAGAACTGAAGCATCTCTACTAAAAACCAAAACATTACCTATGATAACTACATCAGAAGCCTCAGCCTCAGGCCTGGCTGGAAGAGCATAACATCGGGGTTGGGCCCCACTACTCTGAACTACATCTCTAGGATGGCCTCCTACTGGCTGGCCTCCACCTCTAGCGGCCTAACCTCCACCTCTAATACCTCTACCCCCACCTCCAGCTGGCTGAACGGGCGGGTAACACTCGGTGTCTGAACCATGTCACGGGAACCCTGATGCTGCGAGATGCTCGGTGCTCAAGGGAAACATCTAGCAATATGCCTCGTATCACCACAAGTATAACAAGCCCTCGGCTGCTGAGACAGCTGACCCTAGCGGCCTGAATAACCACCCTGAAAACTCTGTAGTGGAGGTGCACTGATAGGGGTTGGCGGTGCACTATATGGCAACTGATCCGAATACTTCATATGAGAACCACGGCCACCTGGAGTACTGTGAGAAGCCTAAAGTGTTGAATGAAACGGCTTGGAAGGATTGCCCCTACCAAAAGAATCCCTGCCTCCGGATGAGGCACCATTAAACCAGCTTGAGTGACGAGGCATCTTGTCACACCCCTGACCACTCCCTTACGATAGAACCATCTCAACTCTCCTGGCCACATTGGCCGCATCCTGAAAATAAATCTTGCTCCCCCTCTCCTTAGCCATCTGCAATCGAATAGGCTGAACGAGTCCCTTAATGAACCTCCTCACTTTCTCTCTCTCAGTAGGAAGTATAAAAAGAGCATGACGGGCCAAGTCAGTAAATCTGGTCTTGTACTGAGTAATAGTCATAGAACCCTTTTGGAGACGCTCAAACTGCCTCCGATAGTTCTCCCTCTGAGTGATAGGAAGAAACTTTTCCAGAAATAGATGAGAAAACTAATCCCAAGTCAAAGCTAGTGACCCCGCAAGTCTAGCCAAACAATAATCTCTCCACCAAGTCTTGGTGGATCCAGACAAACGAAAAGCAGCAAAGTTGACACCATTGGTCTCCACTATCCCCATGTTCCGAAGAACCTTGTCACACCTTCTTTTTACACACCCCGCGTATAAGGGAGTTTTTCCAATTTAAGTGACATTATTCGAAATGGGATTATTTATTTATTTTTATTCAGAGTCGCCACTTGGGATAATTTATTTGGTGTCCCAAGTCACCGGTTTATTTTTTAAATCCCAAATCGAGGAAAATTTGACTTTCCTTTTGAAGTCTGCGAACCAGAAAGTCTGAATAAGGAATTTTGTTAACCCGAGGGAAGGTGTTAAGCACCCCCGGATTCCGTGGTTCTAGCACGGTCGCTTAAACTATCATAATTGGCATATTATCTCATTTTAATACATGTTTTAGCCTATGGTATATTTAAGATTTATTAGCCGCTTTTAATTAATTTTAAAGAAGATTTAACGTCGTCTAAAACAAGTCTTTGGACCGCGCCACATGAAATGCACCCGCAATCCGAAACACATTTTATTCAACGTTATTAAGATTTTGGATTTGGGTCACATGAAATGCGCACCCGAATTTAAGAAGGTAATATTATTAAATGACATGCCTAAAGCAACTACGCATTGTTAATTTTGCGACGGCCATGGAAAATTCAACTAAATGGCATACCTCAATTTCTAAAGAATTAAAATTAATTAAGTGAGGGCCATGGGTTTAGAGATTTTATTTGGCATGGCACATCTCGATTCCGATTTTTAAAGGAAACTCAAACTAAGCTTTTGAGGGCCATAAACTATATCTTACTTAATATGGCACGCCTCAAATTTAATTGCCTAAAATTCTTATTTTTAAAATTATGAGGGCCATAGACTATTGGTGTTATTAATATAGCTCACCTTAATTATTTTAAGGGCTTAATTATTTAACACTCAATGAAGTTAAAAGTTCCTTATGGTCGTTTAGTTAACAGTCAAAGGCCAAAAATGGGCTTCCCATGTGAAGTCCAAAACCAGGAAAGCTAGCAAAAGAGTTGGGCATAACTGGGCCGCAATTACGACCCAAATCATATTCGAAGGAAGCTGTCAAACTTGGGCCCAGAAATGAGCCCAATTTCGAAACCTCAACGGGTCTGAGTGAAGAACTCAGTGTCGAGTCCCTACAGGCCAAGAACCAGCGATATTCAACAACAAAAAAAAATCAATAGGACCAATATATGTGCAAACAACCTCTGGGATCGTTTTACTTAGCAGCAAGCAATGACAATGGAATTCTCATCATGGACAGCATGTTTAATCTAATTTTAAACCTGTATCACTATGAGTAATGCATTTTTGACTTTATCCCATTACAGAAAACTTTTACATATCTAAACAAGTCCACAATTCATTCTCAAACCAATGCATACATCCAATTACCTCGAGTACCCAGAGATTGATGTCAATCAAACCAGTATTCATAAAATTTTACTCCCAAAAAGCAAACAGTCACCCTTTTTAATCGAATGCATTATGATTCTCAAATAAAACTAAATGATAAGCTAGAAATCAAAAGAGTCTAACCACATGCTTGAATATATGCATAACAAATAGTGAGTGGCTTAAATCACAGTCCCTATACACAAGATTCCAAATGTCCTAAACTACTTACACACCAATCAAACCATCAGACCATGCGTTTTCATCACAAACAAAATGCAGCATGAGTTTTCTAGGGAATAACACACTACTGCTATATTAAAATGAACAGGTCAGGCTAAATACTATTACAATGTACCACTAAACTCCAGAAATTCTAAGTAAACAGCTAATATTGATGATTAACGAAAAAGCAGTATTCATTCATGGGATCTTCATGTAATTATAGATCTCATACTTTCATCTCATCTCCTATAGAATCAGGGAATACCTGGAATTAAACGAAATAAGAAAAAGGGAGAATCAGCAGTAATGACAACAGGGAATCAGCAGCAGGTTCCAGTAACAAAAGCAAACCAACAAAACATTTTCAAAACCCAGAAATGAAGTACTGCAGCCCAGAAATCAGTCTCAAACACACAATTAAACCAGCTGACCTCAAGACCAACCTCAATGGCAAAGTCTCAAACCATTTCTAAGTTAAAACAATCAGGAAATGGATTCCGAAAGAAGAGGATTTCAGATTACAAAGCTAAAACTCAATGAAACAATATTTTCTGCAGATGTTTCAGCCGTTTAGTTGTTTTTAGAATTTTCATTCTCTAAAAAAATCTCCATTGAGCCTCAAGTAACTATGCCTTTATAGGCAAGTTACTAGGGCGGCCTTAGGGATTTTTTTTCATTTTTTTGTCCTTTCTCAGTTTTCCTTTTTGCTAGTTAGTCCCTTATTTTCTGACTTGGTATCCAAGCAAGGCTATTTCCAGCTTTCTAGGAAGCTTCTTGGGTAGTTACTTGATAGATTCTCTCAGTGTATTGCCTCAATTGCCCCTAAGTGCCCTAAAATTTACCTTGGACCAAATAGGGTCAAATGAACAAAGACCAAGACCCAAACTTGTCCAACGGGCAGGCTTCTAAATTTGGGCCTTCACTCAATGAGGTGAAACTGACCAAACCCCAAACCCAATCCGAAACAAACTTAAAGAGAAGGCAGCCCAAATCGAAACTAAGACGGCCCAATTATTCAACTATTCTTCTCTTTTATTTTTAATAAAACACTTTTAACAGAAAAACGTAAATTAACACTAAATTAATGAGCAACAATTCTAACTTAGGCTAAATGAGAAGGAGGAAAAGTTTAATGGCTAACAATTGAGCTTTAAGGTGAGAAACAAAAGGAAAGAAAGTACCGATGGAGCCCCGATAAGCTTCGAAATCCTCAAGAACAAAGATGACTCTGATTCGAACTTGAACTCCGGCAAATCCAAGGCTTGACCAAATGGTGAGAATTGTAACACGAATATTATCCAAACTTTCATTCATGGCTAATAATTCATGCAACAATCCCCACCATGTACCAAGAAAGGAATGGGGCATAAGCTTGAAGAAATTGAATCGTTTCAAGGATACACTTCCAAAATCTGGCCAAAGTCGAAGGATAGAGCCTTCTTGACATCAACCAGACTTCCTTTGATGAAGAACCGAGGACTTCATGCAAGTATCAACAGGAACTGGGGATTTAAACCGGAAAATTGTAGCAAAAGGAAGAAAGTTTGGATTTTTATTTTTTTTAACTACAATTCGGCAGAATTGAGTAATCTTTTGGGAAAATCAAGGGCATGATGTGTAAGAGGGGATGATGAGGATTGACTGGCTAAGATTTGGGGGTGTTTGGAGGAGCTCCGCCACCGTGAGGCGATTTCCGGGCGGCGAAGAGACGGTGGAGACCGGCGGCAATTTGAGAGGAAAAGGGGATTAGGTTTAGGAGCTCAATTAAATGAGAGACTGGGCCAACTTGGTAGTTTAACGCTGAAGGAATACCGAAACGACGTAGTTAGGCATTGATCCTACGTCATCTTGGCTACAATGAAATGGACCGGGTATGGGTACGGGCCATGACCAATTCTGGACGGATCTCAAGAAGACCTTTGTTTGGGCCTGGAGGAAAGGGAATTAAAACAGCCCAAAATGGCATCAGCCCTTTTCTTTATTATTCCTTTTCTTTCCCTTTGTTTTTTTTTTCTTTTTCTTCTTCTTTAATTAAAAATCCTAAAACTGAGATCCTAGATTATCTAAATATGAAATTAAACTAATTAACTAATTATAAAAATTATAAACAATACTTAAATCTGAATTAAAAGAGAAAAATCAATAAGCTAAAAATCAAAAGATGAAAATGTAACAATGAGCTATTTTTATAATTTTCAAATTTCTAGAAAACAACTAGTTTACTAATTAATCTAAAAGATATAAAATCTTAAATGCAAATGCCATGTATATTTTCTTTTTTTTGGAATTTTTTCATGATAAAAATAAAAATTAGATGTGCACAAAAATGCAAACAATTAATAAAAATCCTACAAAATCCTATAAAATGGCAAATAATTGGAAAAAATATATTTTCTTTGATTTTATAGGAGCAATTCATACAGGGCAAAAATTATGTGCTCACAGCTGCCCCTCTTTGCTCGGAAACACGAAGGGTTTTCGGACAAAGATAAAATGAGCAATTATGAGGGATGTTTGCCCGTTTGAAACTCCATGAGAAGCATTTTTTGGAAAAGTCTGACTGAACGTTACTTCAGAGGTTGCCTACATATCCTTGACTATAAAGGAATCAGGTCAGTGTAGTTCTGGAAATTTTGGTAGCTGGGACTACCGAGATGCTATGATTTCATTGTTGTTGTTGCTGCTACCGCTTGCTGACCTCCTTATTACACCAAAAGGTAATATCAAAAGCTAATCTAGCTAGGCCTACCAACTACGGGTTACAAGATTCCTATCTATAAATCTCTTGAAACTTGATCTTGCGTCTTAGATGATTTTGTTGTGGACCCCGATCCTAATCTTGATGCTCGCAAGTTGTAGGTGTTGGTCCATTATTCAGCTTTAGATCAAAGCGGGACATGCGAAGCTTGTGACTTCAATCATATCTTGAGCAGTCTGCATCCTTCTCCGTTTCAACCTTTGAGTTCACTTTTTTATTTTTGTTCTTTTCCTCCTTTTCTTTGTTTTGGATTGAGACTCATTCTTTTGATCGTCTCGAACCCTGTGTCTCGAGTTAAAACCTGCTAAGACACCAAAAACAAACAAATGAACAAAGTTTTTCTGCCCCAGTTTTCACTAGGAAAATTTCGTGAGTTATTTGCAACAAAATCTAAACTATTCAAGGGATGGAGCCCTATATCTAAAATGTCAACTCAGGGATTGGAGCCCTAATGTTGGCAAAAGGTGACTAGGGAATGGAGGCCCTATGTCTAAAAAGGCTCAACTCCGGGATTGGAGCCCTAATGTTGGCAACAAGCGACTAGGGAATGGAGGCCCTATGTCTAAAAAGGCTCAACTCAGGGATTGGATCCCTAATGTTGACAAAAGGCGACTAGGGAATGGAGGCCCTATGTCTAAAAAGGCTCAACTCAGGGATTGGAGCCCTAATGTTGGCAAAAGACGACTAGGGAATGGAGGCCCTATGTCTAAAAGGCTCAACTCAGGGGTTGGAGCCCTAATGTTGGCAAAATGCGACTAGGGGATGGAGGCCCTATGTCTAAAAGGCTCAACTCAAGGATTGGAGCCCTAATGTTGGCAAAAGACGACTAGGGAATGGAGGCCCTATGTCTAAAAAGGCTCAACTCAGGGATTGGAGCCCTAATGTTGGCAAAAGACGACTAGGGAATGGAGGCCCTATGTCTAAAAGGCTCAACTCAGGGATTGGAGCCCTAATGTTGGCAAAAGGCGACTAGGGAATGGAGGCCCTATATCTAAAAAGCTCAACTCAGGGATTGGAGCCCTAATGTTGGCAAAACGCGACTAGGGAATGGAGGCCCTATGTCTAAAAAGCTCAACTCAGGGATTGGAGCCTTAATGTTGTCAAAAAAGGCGACTGGGGAATGGAGACCCTATATCTAAAAAGCTCAACTCAGGGATTGGAGTCCTAATATTGGCAAAAGGCGACTAGGGAATGGAGGCCATATGTCTAAAAGGCTCAACTCAGGGATTGGAGTCCTAATGTTGGCAAAAAGGCAACTAGGGAATGGAGGCCCTATGTCTAAAAAGCTCAACTCAGGGATTGGATCCCTAATGTTGTCAAAAAGGCGACTGGGGAATGGAGGCCTTATGTCTAAAAAGCTCAACTCTGGGACTGGAGCCCTAATATTGGCAAAAGGCGACTAGGGAATAGAGGCCCTATGTCTAAAAGGCTCAACTCAGGGATTGGAGCCCTAATGTTGGCAAAAAGACGACTAGGGAATGGAGGCCCTATGTCTAAAAAGCTCAACTCAGGAATTGGAGCCCTAATGTTGGCAAAAGGCGTAACAGGTTAAGATTAGGGATTCTGAACTATCATTTTGTTCATATTTTCTTCTTTCCTTCTTTTTTTTTCATTTTCCCTTTCATTTCTTTTATTTCAATAAAATGCAGGAGAGAATTTTGGAGGAAAACTTCCCTTTTTGATTGATTGTTTATGTGAAACTATTTCTAGCTTTTGAGCAGCTTTTTTTTTGCTGCACCTGCTTTTTCATGATTGCCTTGGGTTGCACCTGTTTCAATTTTAAACAAAGAACAATTATTAGTTTGAAACTGTGGTTGGTTTTATGGCCTTGATTGTCTCAATCACTCGATCTTGGCCCGAACCTTTGTTGAGAACCTCTGCTGCTTAGTGTTTTTCTGAAGATTGATCTATCTTTCAAACCAAGGGACTTAGCTTTTAAGATTTCATGACGGCTTACCCACGTGGGGCTTCGACCCTTTCACTTTATTCCACCTTTAGGCTTTTGCCTTTGGTTTTCTTTTCCTTTTCAATAAATTTGATTTCAAAGCATCAGCCACCATGGCCAGTCGGGATCGACTTGATACACCCGCTGAGGCTAGGTACTTTTGTTTTAGCTTCTGTTAGGCAGGACCCTGTAAATCCAATCTTGCCACATTTTCTTTGTATTAGTTTCGGAAATAGAGTTAGACCGAAAGGGATTCAAGGAAAAGTAAGCAAAAAGAAAAGAAAATGAATTTAGAGAGAAGTGTCCCTTTTAGAGAGGAAGGACGGACTTATCTGGGTCAATAGACATGACATGCTTCTTGGACTGGATGCCCGATCTGCACAACTATCCAAGTTCTCACATACCCATTGCGACCAGTGTTTTTAAACCGAGAAACCTTGCCAGGACTCTTTCAATACCAATGGTGGTGAGGGATTTCTTCTTCTCGATCAAAAGCACCCTTTGCGGGTTTTCGCCAATCGACCTCTCTCATTTCTCTTCTCACCGTCGCCTTATAGTGCTCTTTACGATTTTCACTAACAAGACTCTCTCATTTTTCATTTCTCTGCTTACCATCGCCCCATGGTGTCGTGTGGGTTTTTACCAATAAGACTCTCTCATTTTATATCTCTCGTTTGATTGCATCGGATCCAAACAGTTGTGTTTTCTAATTCTGACGCATTTGCTGATTGATCCGAAGGACTTGAACAAGGTTTGGGTAAAAAGAATCTGGATGAAATTACAACTTTGGAACCTTTCAGGTAGGCTCATTGCCGAACCATTATAACATCTGCCCCAGTTTCACTTTTGGGGAAAATTGGATTTTTGTTTTGGTGTGACTGAACCCCAGGGAGAGGCTGCCTACGTATCCTTTCGGAATCAAGTCGAACGTAGTTCAGGGAAACATTTGTTTTGTTGTTTTTGCTTTTGCTTTTTGCTTGCTTTTTTT
The DNA here is from genome assembly GCF_000715075.1 of Nicotiana tabacum. Classification (NCBI taxonomy): domain Eukaryota; kingdom Viridiplantae; phylum Streptophyta; class Magnoliopsida; order Solanales; family Solanaceae; genus Nicotiana; species Nicotiana tabacum. The sequence goes on from NC_134085.1 coordinate 17,622,157, forward strand.
TTTTACACTTTACGGTTCCCAAGAGGGTAATCAAAGAAGAGTAACCGGCTCAGATGGGTTTGCAAAGGGTGGGGAGTGTTTGGGTAGCGAGAATGAAAGCCTTCGTCATCCCAATCAGACAAAGTTGTCACTACAGAAAATCTAAACATAATACCTTTTGACTGCATCCGCATTTACAGCTGCTTCGGGATTATTCCCTTCAATATTGCCCAGATACAATGCCCCTTTTGGCAATATCTTTTTGATGATGTATGGGCCCTTCCAATTAGGAGCAAATTTTCCTTTCGCTTCCTGGTGATGGGGAAGGATGCGCCTTAAAACGAGTTGCCCTACTTTGAAATTTCTAGGCCGCACTTTCTTGTTGTAGGCACGGGCCATTCTTTGTTGGTACAACTGCCTGTGGCAGACTGCGGCCATTCTCTTTTCATCGATCAAGGTTAATTGTTCCAGCCGGGTTTTAACCCACTCACTGTCTTCAATTTCAGCTTCAACGATGACCCGGAGAGAGGGGATTTCATCCTCCGCGGGTATTACGGCTTCAGTGCTATAAACCAAAAGATACGGGGTGGCTCCAATTGATGTGCGCACAGTAGTGCCATATCCCAACAATGCAAACGGTAACTTTTCATGCCACTGCCTGGAACTTTGAATCATCTTTCTCAAAATCTTTTTGATGTTTTTGTTTGCTGCTTTGACGGCACCATTGGCTTTGGGCCGATAAGGAGTAGAGTTCTGGTGAGTTATCTTGAATTGTTCGCATATCTCTCCTATCAAATGACTATTCAAGTTGGCAGCATTGTCGGTGAAAAGAGTTGCAGGAATGCCAAAACAGCAGATAAGATTGGAGTGCACGAAATCTATTATAGCTTTCTTAGTGACGGATTTGAGAGTGATGGCTTCAACCCATTTCGTGAAGTAGTCAATGGCAACTAGGATGAATCCGTGCCCATTTGAGGCTTTTGGCTCGATTGGCCCAATGACGTCCATACCCCAAGCAACAAATGGCCAAGGTGCTGACATGGGATGCAGTTCTGTGGGAGGTGCATGAATCAAATCACTGTGCACCTGACACTGATGGCACTTCCGGACAAAACTAAAACAGTCCTTTTCCATGGTCATCCAGTAATAGCCCGCTCGAAGGATTTTCTTTGCTAAAACATGCCCGTTCATGTAGGGTCCGCATACTCATGCATGTACCTCATGCATGATTCTTCTAGCCTCTTCCGCGTCAACATATCTCAACAAGTTGAGGTCTAGAGTTCTCTTGTACAAGACATCACCACTCAAAAATAAACCACTCGCGTGCCGCCTAATGGTTCTCTTCTAGTCTCCACTGGCTTGCTCGGGATATTCTTGTGTTTTGAAAAACCTTTTGATGTCATAATACCATGGTTGGGTATTTGGTGCTGTTTCAACCGTATTGCAATAACCATGCCTTTCCCGAATTTGGATTTCCAATGGGTCAATGTAGGCATTGCATGGGTATGGCAGCATTGAGGCTAAAGTGGCAAGTGCATCAGCTAGTTCATTGTGGCAGCGAGGAATGTACCTGAACTCTATTAACTTGAATCGTTTGCCAAGTTCTTCCACATGTTGCCTATAAGGAATAAGCTTGATGTCTCGGGTTTCCCATTCTCCTTGAGCTTGTCGGATAATCAGATCTGAGTCTCCCATGATTAACAGTTCTTCAACATCTTGGTCGATTTCCATGTTCATGCCCATAATGCAAGCTTCGTACTCGGCAGTGTTGTTTGTGCAGAAAAACCGAAACCTAGCGGTGGCCGGGTTATGCTGACCGGTGGGCGAGATCAGGATTGCCCCAATTCCGACACCTTTTGCATTTACCTCTCCATCGAAGAACATTTTCCAAGTATTTATGTCTTCGGATATTGCCTCAACTGAGTTTACCTCTTCATCCGGGAAGTAAGTATTCAAAGGTTCGTATTCATCATTGACCGGATTTTCATCCAAATGATCTGCTAACGCCTGGGCTTTCATTATCGTGCGAGTGACATATACTATGTCGAATTCCGTAAGCAGGATCTGCCACTTTGCTAGTCTCCCAGTGGGCATTGGCTTCTAGAATATGTATTTTAAAGGATCTAACCTGGTTATGAGGTAAGTGGTGTAGGCTTGCAAATAATGCCTCAACTTCTGAGCGACCCATGTCAAAGCGCAGCAGGTCCTTTCCAACAAAGTGTATTTGGCTTCATAACTGGTAAATTTCTTGCTCAGATAGTAAATAGCCTACTCTCTCTTTCTGGTCACATCGTGTTGCCTGAGGATGCAGCCGAAAGAATTTTCCAAGACTGTCTGATACAAGAACAAAGGCCTCCCTGGCTCAGGTGGGACCAAGACTAGCGGATTCGACAGATATTCCTTGATTTTATCAAAAAATCCTTGACATTCATCTGTCCACTTGACTGATGCGTCTTTCTTCAGCAATTTGAATATAGGTCAACATGTGGATGTCAGTTGGGCAATGAATCGGCTGATGTAGTTCAATCTACCCAACAGACTCATAACATCCTTCTTGGTTTTCAGAGGAGGCAAATCTCAAATAGACTTTATCTTTGTTGGGTCTAACTCGATGCCCCTCCGACTGACGATGAATCCTAAGAGTTTGCCATATGGTACCCCAAATGCACATTTTGCTAGGTTCAACTTCAAATCATATTTGCGCAGCCGCTCAAAAAACTTTCTCAAGTCTCGAACGTGGTCGTCCTGGGTTTTGGATTTGATGATTACATCGCCCACATATACCTCTATCTCTTAGTGCATCATATCGTGAAAAATGGTTGTCATGGCCCTTATATAGGTTACCCCGGCGTTCTTGAGACCAAATGGCATGACCCTGTAACAGTATGTACCCCAAGGTGTGGTAAAAGTTGTCTTCTATGCATCTTCTTCATCCATCAACACCTGGTGATATTGTGCGTAACAATCCACAAAGGACTGTATCTCATGCTTGGCGCAGTTATCAACAAGGATGTGGATGTTCGGCAAAGGGAAGTTATCTTTGGGACTTCCCTTGTTTAAATCTCTGTAATCCACATATACCCAGGTCTTCCCGTCTTTCTTTGGCACTAGGACTACATTAGCTAACCATGTGGTGTACCGGACCACTCAGATCACCCCTGTTTTCAACTGCTTCGTAACCTCTTCTTTGATCTTGTCACTTATATCAGTTTTGAACTTCCTTTGCTTTTGCTGGACTAGGGGACAATCGGGGTATGTTGGCAACTTGTGAACCACCAAATCAACACTCAGCCCTGGCATGTCGTCATATGACCAAGCAAACACATCTTTGAACTCAAACAGGAGTTGGATTAATGCGTCTCGAGTTTTTCCATCTGTGAAAATGCTTATCTTGGTTTCCCTAATTTCTTCAGAACTACCCAAATTAACCGGTTCAGTATCATTTAAGTTCGGCTTAGGTTTATTCTCAAATTGTTCCAATTCTCGATTTATTTCCCTAAAAGCCTCCTCTTCATCGTATTCCGGTTCTTGGTTCATTATTTCGCAATTAGACAGCATGTATGGATCTGGGTATGAAGTCCGCAAGCATGTCATATTATTTAAAGCCGCATTATTAGAACTGAAAGAAAAGAGAAACATGACAAAATCAGAAAGAATAAAGAAAGATGAACGATGAAATATTGATTTCATTTCTTGGAATTTGAAGATAACAGGGTTTACATTGGAAAATTAAAAGACAAGAAGCTAAAGGAAACATCCGAGTTACACCCTGAAATAACTCATGATGCAGAAAAGGTGGCAGGACAGGTCTACTGGGACTCCCGCTTGATCAGGAATGGTGTAGCCTTCCAATTCTGAAGCTTGGCATTAGGTCCCATATACAGCACCTCAGCGGTGCTTGAGCCTTCCCCTGGCTGAACCATGTGGGCTTCATACAGTATCTTCCTCATCGCCCCACAGATCTCTTCAATCTCTTCGGCCGTGAAGACCTCATGTTCTTCTTCCTCATGGTATTTTGGCTTGACAAATGTTCTGTACAGATGCGGCATCGGCTGAGGCAAGACCCAACCATCATTATTTCTATCATTTTCCCATTTTACATCGGCTGAAGTTGGTCGGAAGCCTATCCAAAAGAACTTTTCACTGGCGGTCAGGGTGACAGGTTCAGTTATTCCTTGTAGTGATTTCCCGAGCCCCTTCCCCGGCTTGAAGCCATGTCTAATCATTTCTTTGGACACCATGATTGATGCATTAGAAATAAAGGGTTGAGGGCAAGGGTTTCCCTCTTCGTATTGGTCCGCGACCACAATTTCAAAGGCTTGGTAAACTATGTGCTCACTCCCCTCTCTCGCTTCAAGGCATGGGACTGATGGGTCCCAATAAATTGATTGCTCGTCTTCCCCGTGGACCACAATCTCTTGATCTTCATGCTCAAATTTTACCATCTGATGGAGGGTAGAGGGTACAGCCCCTGCTGCATGAATCCATGGCCTTCCCAAGAGAAAATTGTAGGATGTGTCCATGTCCAGAACCTGGAAGGTTACTTCAAAGTCTACTGGGCCGATGGTCAGAATCAGATCGATCTCTCCAATTGTGTCCCTTTTTATACCATCAAAAGCCCGTACACAGATGTTGTTGGGTCGAATTCTTTCGGTCCCGATTTCCATGCGCTGTAGAGTTGAGAGTGGGCAGATGTCTACCCTAGAGCCTCCGTACAACATAACCCTTTTCACATAGTACCCTTCGCATTTGACTGTCAGGTGCAGGGCTTTGTTATGCACGGCCCCTTCTGGGGGCAAGTCATTTTTGCTGAAGGAAATCTAGTTAATTGCGAAAAACCTTTCTGCCATCCTCTCCAACTGTTCTACAGAAGTCTCACTAGGAACATATGCTTCATTAAGGGTCTTGATCAATACCTTCTGATGTTTGGTGGAGTTCATCAGCAAAGCCAACAAGGAGACTTGTTCGGGAAATTTTCGAAGCTTTTCGATCTCCTCATAATCCGCCATTTTCATCTTTTGAAAGAAAGTCTCCGCTTCTTCGGCACTCACAGGCTTCTTAGATGGGAAGCGCTTTCGAGTGGCATTGTTCACCTCTTCCAAGTTAGAATACTTTTCAACGGGGTTATTTTCTTAAACTTCTCCTGAGATTACTTTGCCCTTATAGGTCACCACCATTTTGTTATAGTTCTAGGGCACAGTGGTAGGATCTGTCATGGGCCTCTATGGCGCGTGTCCAATAACCACGAGCTCACTTAGCCTTGGTGGATTAATTGGCCCCCGCATCACATAGGCTCCCTTGGGCACATACATTTGGGCTGCCTTGTTCAGCTCGAATCTCCTAGGAGGACTCAAAGTCATCTCTTTTTCTTTGCAGCCCCGAGGGACATAGAGAACAGCATATTTGGGAGGTGTTGCCCCAATCCCCACTTCAACTTTCTTCTCTAATTTTGTAGGGGTGGTTTTGTTCTTTTTCTCCCCTTTGTCTTGCTTCAGGGCAGCTTTTGGTTTCTTTTCTACGTCAGCAATGGCAATGATGGCCTTCAATGCTGGGTCAAATTCCTTGTCCTCACAAATCATTCTGATTACCGGCTTGTTGTTGTGGGCCGGCAGCAGGTTGTTAGTCACATTGGGAATATCTTCATCCCTTAGCACTATCTTTCTTTATTCTATCAAGTTTTCCACAGCTCTCTTCAGAGTCCAACAGTCATCCGTGTCATGCCCTTCTGCCCCTGAGTGATAGGCACATCGGGTACCGGCTCTGTAAGCGGGTGATGCTGGATTTTGCCTGGTTTGAGGAACCAGCTGTAGCAGACCCATTTGGACAAGCTTTGGAAACAGACTGCAGTAGGATTCGCTGATTGGTGTGAAATTTGGCCTTCTAGGTGGCTCATGAGGGGGGAAATTGTTTTATGGAGGACGGGGGTTGTAATGGTTTTGGTTAGGAGGCTAGTTTCTAGGAAATGGAGCTTGGCTACGGTTGGCTTGTTGTTGTGGACGAACATAAGGTTGAGCATTCATGACCGTGTATGGATGAGGAGCATAGGCCATGTCTTGATAGGGGTAATAGTGTTGCGGGGTCCTTTCTAGGAGAAGGGATCTGGGAGTACGGTGTTTTCTTGTACCCGACGCTTGCCATGGATGTTTCTTCCTTTTTCTTGCCTTTTGCTATTCCTCCGGACCCACCCTGAATGGCTTGGGAAGTAGCTCTGATAGCAGATTGGCTTAGAATTCGACCCGTTTTCAACCATTTTGCCAATCTTGATGGCTTCAGCGAACAGTTTACCCATGGCGGACATCATATTTTGGAAGTATTTGGCTTCCTGAGCTTGTAAGAAAACTGTGACCATTTCGACCTCATCCATCGGAGGTTTTACCCTAGATGTCTGCTCTCTCCATTTAACTGCGTACTCCCGGAAGCTTTCCGAGGATTTCTTTTTCAAGTTCGTCAACGAGTTCCTATCTGGAGCAATATCAATGTTGTTCTGGAACTGCCTGACGAAGTCTCTAGCAAGATCATCCCAGATGTGCCAGCGGGATATATCCTGGTCCATATACCACTCAAAAGCGATACCAACTAGACTTTCTCTGAAATAGGCCATGAACAGTTTTTCCTTTGCACCGACCCCTCGAAATTGATTGCAATATTTCTTGAGATGAGCAATAGGATCACCGTGCCCCTTGTACTTCTCAAATTTTGGGGTTATGAATCCCAATGGTAGGTGCACATGGGGGAACATGCACAAGTCGGCATATGATACATTTTTCTGTCCACTGAGGCCTTGTATGCTTTTGAGACTCTGTTACAACTCCTCATCTTTCTCACAATCTCTTCCTACTCAGGAATTTTGGTGGTCTTTTCTTGCCCCGCAGTGAACTCAAATTGGGGCGGCTGAGGGTAAGTATAAGCAGGAAACTGAAGAGGTTCTATTTGGAAGGTGGGTGTTAGGAAGGTAAAAGCTGAGGGGTCAAAACTGGGCCTAGGCAGTGTAGGTTGTGTCGTGGCCGAGCATGGGGGAGCGCTGAAGATATTTGAAGCTGCACCGGACATTGACATCTGGGGGTGAACCTCAGATGATGTTCCCACAAAATGAGCTGAAATGGTTGGGTGTCCTAATGGGGTATTTGGGTGACTGATTGGAACAGTGAAAGTACCACTTGCTCTAGGAAAAAAATCGGGGAATCCCAGGGTGGCGCTTGGTAGCTCTATTCCATTCACCCAAGCGTCCCACATTTCCATAACCTGAAGACGCAGGATTCTATTTTCTTCGGCAGCTGCCGATTCTGAGGTCGGGATGCCTGAGATATGACTGTCATCCATGATTGGGAATTGTTGGCAGAGTCATTTCTGAAGACATTTCGATGCTCCCTTTTGATCTAGAAAAGTATAGGTGTGAAGCCAGGTTACCACAAAAACCAACCACCGTTCTATAAAAACCTGAGCTGGATACAGCAGCAAACGGTTAGTTTGAAACAAATAACAGATAGGTAATCACATGTTGGGGTATGATGCACCTATACAGTTAAATGTATTTCTACAGGTTTTGCAACAGTTGCATGTTTCATCCCAGCTTTACTTACTACCTTTTTTATTATTTTTTCCAATTCCACTCTCTCTCTCAACATTTTTCTTCTTTTGGTTATTCTTTCTCTTCTGTCATTTTTTTTTGGGTTATGATCAAATCCTATATAGATTGCATACGTATCATGACCCCGCATGAATCAGACCAAGCGTAGTTCTGAGGGCATAAAAATGTAAAAATAAATAATAGGATATTTTGGAATTTTTAATTCTTCATAAAAAGGAAATACTTTGGATTACAATGATTTAAAGCTAAAAGACTCAAAAAGGAAAACAACAGACTCCAAAAACACGATGACAATACAGACTCACAGACTCTGACAAAAAGAAAAATACCGAATCGAAAATAAACTAACAGACTTCAACAGAAAAGAAAGATACAAACTCTATTAAAATCAAGAATACATTAATGCTCCTGGTGCCTGCGGGACATCATTCGGTCTCACCGTGGGCCTAAATGCGAGATCCCCTTGCAGTCGCTCCAAATCACGCATAACTTGGCGGACAAAAGTCGTCACTGCAGCAAAAAAAGTGGAACGAGTCATGTCTTCGCACGTTTGGCATTTCATGGTAATATATTCAGCGATGGTTCTGATCCTTTCTCTAATTCTGCCTTTTTCCTGAAGCAACCACCCTATCTGCTAATTCCGTTCTTCCAACACTTAAGAGTCATGAAGGTGTTGATCTTGCAACTGCTGCATTCCTTCCTCCATTTGAGCCATCAAATAATAACAGTATTCTCTATAGACTTTGAAATCTTTAGCCTGCTTGGCTGCCTCGATCTCGAGAGTGGTTATCTTTCTTCTTAGGCTAGTGATAGTCCCTTCATAGTTCCTCTTCATTTGTTTCACAAACCGTGCCCGCTCTTCTGCCTTCTTTGTCCATTGACCCCGGATTTTTGCTAGACTAGCTTCAGACTTTTCCATGTCTTCTTGACATTCGGGGGCTTTCTTTTTAAGACCGCTTATAAGTCTTTCATTAGCCCGGCTTCTTTCCGGGTTTCTGTCAGCTATTTTCATCTTCTGGATCTGAGCTTTGAGGGCCTCATTTTCCTGAGTTAGTTTTTTCTTTTTTCCCTGATCTACAGCAGCTTGAACACCATTTTCAAACTGAAGCTCCATGACTCGCCTTTCTAACTGGCTTATTTTGGCCCTGTACTCGTTTTCTTTGGTCAACCAGTCCCACTGCGCTTGGTCCCCATCGGTGAACTGTTGGACATGGGGTCTCTTTGCGGGCCTTTCAGAAATCTGGAATCTTTTGTCGAACCAGAAAATATACTTAGGGTCCACTTCACCTCTGGCTAGATCTCGCACCATGGTCTTAGGTTCAAGAAATCTACATTCATTCCATACTTGGCGAATTTTCCCTTCTGGAAATGTGGCTTTTGAGCCCAATTCAATGACATGTTTACTCAAATCTTCATCATTGGGGATGGTTTGAAACCTTCTTAATTGGCACAAAACCCTGTGTGGAGCATAAGGATGGATGCTCCGGATGCCCATCAGGAGGAGGTAACACACTTCAGCTGACATGTACACTGCTTTAGTGGCAGGAAGCCATCCGAATGCCCACTCAATTTTATCATCAGTCAAGGATCTCAAATATGCAATCCAAGCTTCATTACCTTCGGGGAATTCAATGCCTGCCACTCGGCTTTCAAACTCTTCAATGCAACTCAAACCGGTCAAACCGTAATTCATATACCCTACCCAGTGGCAGAGATGCTCTTGCATCCATAACTGTAGTAGCAGATTGCAGCCTTGGAAGAACTTTCCTCCTTCCTGACAGATAGTCAAGGCTCGGTAGATTTCAGATAAGATCAGGGGAACCATAGTACTGTTGGCTTTCTTGATTTCAACATCGATCATTCCCACGATACCTATCTCTATGTTACCATCTTTTCGCGGACAAACCACAACACCCAAGAAGGCTACCATAAAAGCTAAACCCTGCCTTGCCTCCCATTTGTCTTTATTTCCGGCATGGGTTAGACCAGTGTTTGGCTCTTCAAAACCTCGGGGGTTACCATATCGATGATACAAGAACTGGAGCGTGCAATACCCTTCCGACAAGTTTCTATCCCGAATATCCCGACTAATACTCAGCAAATCTAGAAATCTGTCGGGAGATACCGGTCTTGGTGAAAATGGATATCGACTTCTAAGGTTTCCATTAAGGCCCGCATAACCTGCAACCTCCTCCAATGTAGGTGTGAGCTCAAAGTCAGAGAAACGGAACACATTGCGAGTCGGATCCCAGAAAGGTATTAAAGCTTCAGTTATGTCCGACCTTGGCTTGACGTCAATAGTCCGACAAGGCCTCCCAGAACTCTTACCATTTTTTCTCTACTACCTTTTTCTAGATCATTCCACCACATGTGGAGCTTTAAGGGGATCTCATCAAGGACTGTGAAGGGTTCAATTTCGTTTGTGCTCATCCTGCACATTTATTAAGGTGATTTAATAACTCATTTTGACCCAAAAGAGTAACACCATTTTTCAAAGTTTTGCTTCAAAAATAAAACCCGGTTTTGCAGATACGGCCTTTCAGCACTTCGGGGAAGAAGATTTTAAGGTTGTGCCTATTAACCGTTAAAAATGAACCAAGGTGGTTATTCTTGCAAAAACAGCCTTCTGGCGCCCTTTTGGGGACATTCGGCTTATTTTAAACAAGAATGGCATCACCCAATTTATTTGTGACAAAAATTAAAATTTTGGTATTTTTGGGCTATTTTTTGCAACAAGGGAAGTTGGACCCGATGAGGGTTGCCTACGTATCCCACATCCGGTGAGAATCAAACTGCCGTATTTCGGGCAGATTGGACGAAAATAAACCAACTAATTCTAAAAACGTTTTTTTTCTCTTTTTTTCAAAATTTTGGCAGGGTTTCAGTATATTTTGGACACTGATTTCTCAAAACAAGTAACATCTCTCCGAGCCCTCACATTGAGTTTCTTTTTCCCAACTTTCTCCTATTATTCATAAGTCGGTTAATATGCAAATCTGAAGAAAATAAATGCACAAGTAGCAAGTAAGATGCATCAGGATGGTCTTTCATTTCAGGTACACCTGTCCTAGACAGACCCAACCCCTGTGTTGAGCCTCCTAAGTCAAATGCACATTATGCAAACAAACGTTCCTACTAGAGATCCGGCATGAGGCTTTGTTATACTAGGTTTAAAACCTTGGTTTATTATTCTAGACCTGGCTTACCCAAGCGAATAACTCGAGCCGGGGGGGGGAGGCAGCGTACCGGGAATATAGAAGCTTCATCAGCTTAGCAACTTGTCCGAACCTCGTTCTAAAATGGGATAAGGCTCTAGACAGAAGAGAAGTCACACGAAGTGCACCCTTCTCCATGATTTAGAAGACTCAGAGAGAGGACGGGTTTCGTAGCAGTTTATATACAGTTTATAGAATATCAAAGCGGTAAAAGCATCTAGCACATTAGGCTCAAACATGTAGGAAAATCAGATTACAGATAAAGCGAATCATAAAAGCTATCCTAAGCTCGAATTCTTAAACCCTGAACCGAAGTTCTGGGTTTGGCTCCCCAGCAGAGTCGCCAGAGCTGTCACACCTCCTTTTTACACACCTCGAAGGTAGTATAAGGGAGTTTTTCAAATTTAAGTGACATTATTCGAAATGAGATTATTTATTTATTTTTATTCAGAGTCGCCACTTGGGATAGTTTATTTGGTGTCCCAAGTCACCGGTTTATTTTTTAAATCCCAAATCGAGGAAAATTCGACTTTCCCATATAGCTCACCTTAATTATTTTAAGGGCTTAATTATTTAACACTCAATGAAGTTAAAAGTTCCCTATGGTCATTTAGTTAACAGTCAAAGGCCACAAATGGGCTTCCCATGTGAAGTCCAAAACCAGGAAAGCTAGCAAAAGAACTGGGCATGACTGGGCAGCAATTACGACCCAAATCATATTCGAAGGAAGTTGTCAAGCTTGGGCCCAGAAATGAGCCCAATTTCGAAACCTCAACGGGTCTGAGTGAAGAACTCAGTGTCGAGTCCCTACAGGCCAAGAACCAGCGATATTCAACAACAACAAAAAATCAATGGGACCAATATGTGTGCAAACAACCTCTAGGCTCATTTTACTTAGCAGCAAGAAATGACAATGGAATTCTCATCATGGACAGCATGTTTAATCTAATTTTAAACCTATATCACTATGAGTCATGCATTTTTGACTTTATCCCATTACAGAAAACTTTTACATATCTAAACAAGTCCAAAATTCATTCTCAAACTAATGCATACATCCAATTACCTCGAGTACCCAAAGATTGATGCCAATCAGACCATTATTCATAAAATTTTACTCCCAATAAGCAAACAGTCACCTTTTTTAATCGAATGCATTCTGATTCTCAAATAAAACTAAATGATAAGCTAGAAATCAAAAGAGTCTAACCACATGCTTGAATATATGCATAACAAACAGTGAGTGGCTTAAATCACAGTCCCTATACACAAGATCCCAAATGTCCTGAACTACTTACACACCAATCAAACCATCAGACCATGTGTTTTCATCACAAACAAAATGCAGCATGAGTTTTCTAGGAAATAACACACTACCGCTATATTAAAATGAACAGGTCAGGCTAAATACTATTACAATATACCACTAAACTCCAGAAATTCTAAGTAAACAGCTAATATTGATGATTAAGAAAAAAGTAGTATTCATTCATGGGATCTTCATGTAATTATAGCTCTCATACTTGCATCGTATCTCCTATAGAATCAGGGAATACCTGGAATTAAACAAAATAAAAAAAAAAGGAGAATCAGCAGTAATGACAGCAGGGAATCAGCAGCAGGTTCCAGTAACAAAAGCAAACCAACAAAACATTTTCAAAACCTAGAAATGAAGTATTGCAACCCAGAAATCAGTCTCAAACACACAATTAAACCAGCTGACCTCAAGACCAACCTCAATGACTAAGTCTCAAACCATTTCTAAGTTCAAACAATCAGGAAATCGATTCGGGAAGAAGAGGATTTCAGATTACAAAGCTAAAACTCAATGAAACAGTATTTTCTGCAGAAGTTTTAGCCGTTTAGTTGTTTTCAGAATTTTCATTCTCTAAAAAAATCTCCATTGAGCCTCAAGTAACTATGCCTTTATAGGCAAGTTACTAGGGCAGCCTTATGGGTTTTGTTTTTCATTTTTTGTCCTTTCTCAGTTTTCCTTTTTGCTAGTTAGTCCCTTATTTTCTGACTTGGTATCCAAGCAAGGCTATTTCCAACTGTCTAGGAAGCTTCTTGGGTGGTTACTTGAGAGATTCTCTCAGTGTATTGCCCCAATTACCCCTAAGTGCCCTGAAATTTACCTTGGACCAAATAGGGTCAAATGAACAAAGACCCAGACCCAAACTTGTCCAACGGGCAGGCTTCCAAATTTGGGCCTTCACTCAATGAGCTGAAACTGACCAAACCCCAAACCCAATCTGAAACAAACTTAAAGAGAAGGCAGCCCAAATTGAAACTGAGACGGCCCAATTATTCAACTCTTCTTTTCTCTCTTTTTTTTAATATAACACTTTTAACAGAAAAATGTAAATTAACACTAAATTAATGAGCAGCAATTCTCACTTATGCTAAACGAGAAGGAGGAAAAGTTTAATGGCTAACAATTTAGCTTTAAGGTGAGAAAGAAAAGGAAAGAAAGTACCGATGGAGCCCCGATAAGCTTCGAAATCCTCAAGAACAAAGATGACTCTGATTCGAACTTGAACTCCAGCAAATCCAAGGCTTGACCAAATGGTGAGAATTGTAACATGAATATTAGCCGAACTTTCGTTCATGGCTAATAATTCATGCAACAATCCCTACCATGTACCAAGAAAGGAACGGGGCATAAGCTTGAAGAAGTTGAATCGTTTCAAGGATACACTTCCGAAATCTGGCCAAAGTCGAAGGATAGAGCCTCTTGACATCAACCAGACTTCATTTGATGAAGAACCGAGGACTTCGTGCAAGTATCAACATGAACTAGGGATTTAAACCGGATAATTGGAGCAAAAGGAAGAAAGTTTGGATTTTTATTTTTTTTTATCTATAATTCGGCAGAATTGAGTAATCTTTTGGGAAAATCAAGGGCATGATGTGAAAAAAGGGATGATGAGGACTTGCTGGCTAAGATTTGGGGGTGTTTGGAGGAGCTCCGCCGCCGTGAGGCGATTTTCGGGCGGCGGAGAGACGGTGGAGACCGGTGGCGATTTGAGAGGAAAAGGGGATTAGGTTTTGGAGGTCAATTAAATGAGAGACTAGGCCAACTTGGTCATTTAATGCTGAAGGAATACCAAAACGACGTAGTTAGGCATTGATACTACGTCGTCTTGGCTACAATGAAATGGACCGGGTATGGGGACGGGCCATGACCAATTCTGGATGGATCTCAAGAGACCTTCGTTTGGGCCTAGAGGAAAGGGAATTAAAACAGCCCAAAATGGCATCAGCCCTTTTCTTTATTATTCCTTTTCTTTCCCTTTGTTTTTTTTTTCTTTTTCTTCTTCTTTAATTAAATATCCTAAAATTAACTAAATATAAACAATACTTAAATCTGAATTAAAAGAGAAAAATCAATAAGCTAAAAATCAAAAGACGAAAATGTAACAATGAGCTATATTTTATGATTTTCGAATTTCTATAAAACAACTAATTTACTAATTAATCTAAAAGATATAAAATCTTAAATGCAAATTCCATGTATATTTTCTTTTTTGGAATTTTTTCATGATAAAAATAAAAATTAGACGTGCACAAAAATGCAAACAATTAATAAAAATCCTACAAAATCCTATAAAATGGCAAATAATTGGAAAAAATCTATTTTCTTTGATTTTATAGGAGCAATTCATATAGGGCAAAAATCACGTGCTCACAAACTTCATGACAGTTGTCCAAATAATCCTGGGGATCTTCAGAAGATGTACCACCAAAAGTAGTAGTGTAGAGCTTGGTGAACCTGTCCAATCTCCATAAGGCATCTAAAGATGTAGTTGATTTATCACTGGTCTAAGCTGTCGCTCGGCTGAAGAAGCAGTACGTGACCTTTCCATTCGTGAAAGAACAAGAGTAAAGGGTTCAGTTTAGCAGTGAGAGAACAAGATCGCACGATATAGAATAGTAGATGTTAAGTTTTCCCTAACTCTGTAGCCTCTGGGGATAAATACATACGTCTTCGTACCGATCCCTCGGACTTTACTAAGCTTGTCCATGAATTGTAAGACCTAAGTAACCTAGAGCTCTAATACCAACCTGTCACAACCCAGATTTTCCACCCTCGGGAGTCGTGCTGGCGCCTACTAGTGAAAGCTAGGCAAGCCAACCATTACAATTATTCACCTTTTTCCATTTTTTATCCTTTAACAGTTGTGAACTAATATTATATGAACAACGGAATTAAATAAGCGAAAGAGAAGAAATGTAACAATTTAAATACTGTCGATACAAGTCCATAACTAAAAGCTACCCAGATCTGGTGTCATAATTTCACAGACTATCTAAGAGTACTACATGTCACACCTCCTTTTTGCGCACCTGCCCCGAAGGATAAATGCGTGAGGGATTTTTTCCAATTTAAGTGACATTATTCAAAAATGGGATTATTTATTTAATTCAGAGTCGCCACTTGGGAAAAGTTTGTCTTTTGGTGTCCCAAGTCACCAGTTTATCTTGAATCCCAATTCGAGGAAAATATTCGACTTTCCAAATGAAGTCTGCGAACCAGAAATTCTAAGTAAGGAATTTTGTTGACCCGAGGGAAGGTGTTAGGCAACCCCGAATCCCGTGGTTCTAGCACGGTCGCTTAAATTGTTATAATGGCTAAATATCTGATTTTAATACATGTTATGACTTATGTGCTTTTATTAAGTTTAAACCGCTTTTATTATTATTTTTTAATAGAATTGCAACGTCGTGAAAATGCATCTCGAACCACGTCACAATCAATGCACCCGTGGTTGTTAATACGTTCCGACTCCGTTGAGATTTGGATTTGGGTTACATAAATATACACCCGTATTTAAGAAGGTAAGATTAATTAAAGCGCGTCCTAAAGAGACTAACGTATTGTTGTTTTAGGAAGAGGCCGTAAAAATTCGCTAAATGGCCAACTTCGAAGTCCAACCAATTATTGTATGCATTTATTGAGGGCCCCGCAATTTGTAATTTATTTGGCAAAGCTCATCTCATCTTTAGTTAAGGCCAAATCCTGAAAGACTATGATTTTTCTGTTTATTCTTGTCTCAAAATAAAGAAAAAGGCTTGAACTAACTAGCATGCTCAGGTATCATCATTTCAATTAATATGTTAAGGGCAAATAAGCCCTCAAATCATTGGGCCTTAACTAGATTTCCATTCAAAAGGGACTGCGCCAGCTTACAACCGACATATTTATTCACAAAAATAAGCTTGTATGTGCATAACCAGGCTAAAATTTGGTATTTTCATGAGCATGTACACATGGAGATTTGGCGTTTCTGATTGTATAAAATTAACCCATACTTTTACGTTTCTTTGCAGCGAAGATTAGGACAAACCAAAGTAATCCACGTGTGATTTTTACCTTTTAAACAAACCTACAATTTATGTAAATGGGTTCAGTATCAGACTATGAAGCATGGAATCAATACAGTTCCTCGTTAATTCACAGAATTAAAGTTAAGGGCCTATTCAATGTTTATGCTTGATCAGACGTTAGTTCAACTAAAGTTTACACAATCAGTGCCAAACACACCGAATCTATTACATACTCACTACATCAATAATGTCCCAACGGTCCCACAACAGTCTAACAAAAGTCCAAATTAAACGGCCAGAGTTTGAATGCACATGAATTGGAATCGAATTATATTAGACTCTAATATCTGTTTGGCTATTACTACATAACAATCCAAACAAACACATTTCAAGAATCAAATATGCGAGCATCTCTCATTTCATCTTCCTTTCAAAGTTACATCAAAAAAACTTAATTTGAGTGTGTACCTGGATGTTGAAACACAACAAGAAGAAGAAGAAAGTATAAGATCAGCAACAGCAAATAGCAGCAGTAACCAGCAAATAACAATAGCAACAGCAACAGTATCAACCAGAATAAATCCCAGTGAACGAAACAGAAATAAACCAATCAGTTTCAATGGAGCGACAGAGGTTTTTCTTTTTGTTTGTTGTCTACCTAGGATTGAAATCCAGAAATGAGCTCTCTCTTCAAGTTCCAAGATAGGCTCCCTTAGGTTCTAACCAAAAAAAACTCTTCTTTGTCTGAAATCAGTCCCTTTAAAAGACTAGAGCTGGCCCTCAAACATTTCACTTTCCAGCCTGTTTTATTCCCTCCTCATGTGCATTTCTACCTTTTTATCATTAAACTCATGCTGTTACTGATTTCCCACCAGTAAGGTCACTAAGCTAACTCAAGTAATACCCTTTTTCACTAGTTAATTCAAAAAATCTGTCAGTCTTTTAACTGGCCATTTCTATTTTAAAATTAAACCCCATGCTCTTTCTGATTTCCAACCAACTAAAGGCACTTAAAAACATTATCACTCCCACTATTGATCCCTATTTTATTCATTAGCTTAGTGGTATATTAGCATTAAACTAACAGACCATTAAAACTTGGACAATTTGCAGGTTTCTAACATCCCAACTAATTGACGACATTTATCCAATCGACTATATGAATTACAACATACAAGTCAGTAGCTAATGATCAGAATCGAACAGTACACATAGGTGATTCAAGTTGTACTGACAAAACAGGGAATTACCTTGGAAACTAATTAATCAACCAAACTCATTTCAATCGATTATATAGTTTAACACATACACTTAACAACGAGCAGATGAAAATTTCGACCAAATAAGAGGTCTGATTTGGAGAAGAAAAAGAACAAAGCACGGGAATTGGAAATAAAATTATTCTAACCACACAAATGAATGATAAAACAAACAAAAACAAAAAAAATAGAACAAACAGAAAGGGAAAAGGAAATACCTCAAGTAAAACTAGATGACCCAGGTCTGAACTCAGACTCGACCTTTTTGAGGTCGAATGGACCTTAATCAAGTGTTCTCAACGGAGAACACTTCGATTAAGGTCTATTAGACCCCAAACCTCTGCTAATTTGGACAAATTCTTGGTTCTTGGATTTCTAGGGTTCTTGGGGCTCAGATTAAGGGTTCGAGCTTTTTTAGTTCGATTCGAACCAAACCAGGCTTGGTTTGGTCACGAGGGAGGTCAGGGGAGTAACTAGTGTACATTTGGGATCGGTCAGTACAAGTTGAGTTTTGGCTCGAATCTTCAGATGAAGCTTCGAGACGATGTAGGTTGATTCGAACCAAACGGTTTGCAGATTCGTGTCCAGGGGGTTGAGGTGCACTAGGGGTGTTAATTTGGTGGTCATCGGCATCGTCGCCGCCGGGTTTTATGGTGAGGGGACGGAAGGGCGGCGCTAGGGTTCTTGAGGGTTTCGTTTTGGTCCGTCTCTTTCAGTGACGAAGGGGGAAGGGTGTTTGGGAATGAAACGGGTAAAAGGGGTTTGGGGGTTTTGGGTATATGAAACGTGACAATTAATTTGAGTCGTTAGATCAAATGATCTTAACGGCTTGGATTAATTGGTGAAGGACGGGACGGGGTCGTTTGGTGTAGAAACGGGGTCGTTTGGTTTTAATGAGGGGATGGGTCGACCCGGGTAAGCAGGTCGGGTTATAGGGTGAGATCGTGGACCGTTGGATGAGGATGGATGAACGGTCGAGATTCGCCGGTCTCGAAACGACGTCGTCTGAGGCGTGTTTTGAAAGCTGATGGTTTGGACCGGGTATAGGTCTTGTTTGGGCCTGATTTTGGCCCAAAAGAGAATGGCCCAGTTCAAATTCCCTTTTTCTATTTTTTGTTTCTTTTCCTTTTTAATTCCTAGTTTAAATTCCGAATTTACAAAAAATCCTAAAAATAAATTATAAAATTAAAATTATATCACACAGATATTACTTGATTTTTAGCAATAATTAACACACAATATCATATATTAATTAAACAAAATCAACCATTAAACGATAAAAATGACAAAATTATCAAAAAATAATATTTTTTGTGATTTTCATTCATTTAAAAACCAAATACGATTTAATTAATTCCTAATAGTAGAATAAGATCCTAAATTTACACGCAACATATTTTGTATTTTTAATTATTAATAAAATAAACAAACAAAGACAAAAACTACAAATAACTATCAAAAAAATGCCACGCAAATTCTCAAAGTTATACACAAAGACAATTTGTTTTATTTTTTCGATTTCTTTTGGAGTAATTGTAGTGAAAACAAAAATCACGTGCTCACAGCTGCCCCTCTTTGTTCGAAAACATCCAAGGTTTTCGTGCAAAGATAAAGTGAGCAGATATGAGCGATTTTCGTCTGTTTGACTACTTTGTGTGAAGCATTTTTTGAAAGATTTGACCGAACCTCTGCTTCGAAGGTTTCCTACATATCCTGGGCTAAACAGGAATCAGGTCAATGTAGTTCGAGAAGTTTTGGTAGCTGGGACTACCATGGGACTGTAATGTTGTTGTTACTGCTGTTACTACTGCTTTACCGACCTCCTTATTACACCAAAGGAGAATTAAAACTAAGCTAGCTATGCCTATCAACTACTAGTTACAAGATTTCTATCTATAATTCTTTCACAAATTGATCTTGAGTCTTAGCTGATTCTGCTTGTAGACTTCGATCTGAATCTTGATGCTCGCAAGTTGTAGGCTCTTGTTTATTTCTGAAGCGGGATTGGCAGAGCTTGTGACTTCAATCAGATTTTGAGTGATCCGCACTTTGTTTGCTCCAGTATTTGGGCTCATCTTCTTTTGTTCTTTCCTCCCTTTCTTTATTCTGGATTGAAACTCACTCCGTAGGTCATCTCGATCCATGTGCTTCGAGGTCAAACCTGCTCAGACAACGAAACAAACAAACGAACGGAATTTTTCTGCCCTAGTTTCACTAGGAAAATTTCGTGAGTTAACTGCCATAAAAATCTACAGAATTGATGAGGGGATTGGAAACCCCAAGTCTAAAAGACGCAACTTAGGGATTGGAGCCCTAATGTCGGCTAAAGAAAAATCGCTCAACTCAGGGATGGGAGCCCTAATGTCTGCTAAAGGAAACTTGCTCAACTCAGGGATTGGAGCCCTAATGTCGGCTAAAAGAAAATCGCTCAACTCATGGATTGGAGCCCTAATGTCGGCTAAAAGAAAATCGCTCAACTCAGGGATTGGAGCCCTAATATCGGCTAAAGGAAAATCGCTCAACTCAGGGATTGGAGCCCTAATATCGGCTAAAGGAAAATCGCTCAACTCAGGGATTGGAGCCCTAACGTCGGCTAAAGGAAACTTGCTCAACGCAGGGATTGGAGCCCTAATGTCGGCTAAAGGAAAAATCGCTCAACTCAGGGATTGGAGCCCTACTGTCAACTAAAGGAAAAATCGCTCAACTCAGGGATTGGAGCTCGAATGTCGGTTAAAGGAAAATTGATCAACTCAGGGATTGGAGCCCTAATGTCGGCTAAAGGAAAAATCGCTCAATTCAGGGATTGGAGCCCTAATGTCAGCTAAAGGAAATATTGCTCAACTCAGGGATTGGAGCCCTAATGTCGGCTAAAGGAAAATTGCTCAACTCAGGGATTGGAGCCCTAATGTCGGCTAAAAGAAAATTGCTCAACTCAGGGATTGGAGCCCTAATGTCGGCTAAACGAAAATTGCTCAACTCAGGGATTGGAGCCCTAATGTCGGCTAAAGGAAAATTGCTCAACTCAGGGATTGGAGCCCTAATGTCGGCTAAAAGAAAAATTGCTCAACTTTGGGATTGGAGCACTAATGTCGGCTAAAGGAAAAATCGCTCAACTCAGGGATTGGAGCCCTAATGTCGGCTAAAGGAAAATTGCTCAACTCAGGGATTGGAGCCCTAATATTGGCTAAAAGAAAAATCGCTCAACTCAGGGATTGGAGCCCTAACGTCGGCTAAAGGAAACTTGCTCAACTCAGGGATTGGAGCCCTAATGTCGGCTAAAGGAAAAATCGCTCAACTCAGGGATTGGAGCCCTACTGTCGGCTAAAGGAAAAATCGCTCAACTCAGGGATTGGAGCCCTAATGTCGGCTAAAGGAAAATTGCTCAACTCAGGGATTGGAGCCCTAATGTCGGCTAAAGAAAAATCGCTCAACTCAGGGATTGGGGACCTAATGTCGGCTAAAGAAAAATTGCTCAACTCAGGGATTGGAGCCCTAATGTCGGCTAAAGGAAAATCGCTCAACTCAGGGATTGGAGCACTAATGTCGGCTAAAGGAAAATTGCTCAACTCAGGGATTGGAGCCCTAATGTCGGCTAAAATAAAAATCTCTCAACTCAGGGATTGGAGCCCTAATGTCGGCTAAAAGAAAAATCGCTCAACTCAGGGATTGGAGCCCTAATGTCGGCTAAAAGAAAAATCGCTCAACTCAGGGATTGAAGCCCTAATGTCGGCTAATAGAAAATCGCTCAACTCAGGGATTGGAGCCCTAATGTCGGCTAAAGGAAAATCGCTCAACTCAGGGGTTGGAGCCCTAATGTCGGCTAAAGGAAAATCGCTCAACTCAGGGATTGGAGCCCTAATGTTGGCAAAAGGAAAATCGCTCAACTCAGGGATTGGAGCCCTAATGTTGGCAAAGGTGACTAGGGAATGGAGGCTCTATGTCTAAAATCTCAACTTAGGGATTGGAGCCCTAATATTGGTAAAAGCGACTAGGGAATAGAGGCTCTATGTCTAAAATATCAACTTAGGGATTGGAGCCCTAATATTTATAAAGACGACTAGGGAATGGAGGCCCTATGTCTAAAATCTCAACTCAAGGATTGGAGCCCTAATGTTGGCAAAGGTGACTAGGGAATGGAGGCCATATGTCTAAAATCTTAACTTAGGGATTGGAGCCCTAATATTGGCGAAAAATAGGTTGATATTGGGGATTATAAACTAACCCTTTTTTTGGAATTTTCTTCTTATTTCTCTTTTCGTTTTTATTTTTATTTTATCATATTTTTTTGTTTAGTAAAAATGCAGGAAAGAATTTGGAGGAAACTTCCCTTTTGGGTTGATTCCTTGCTGCAAAGTTGTTTCTTGCACTTGTGCATTTCTTTTCCCTTTTGGTTGCACCTGCTTCTTGCACGGTTGCTCTGGATTGCACCTGTTTCAATTTTTCCAATCAAAGAACAATTGTCAGTTTATAAATGGTGGTTGGTTCGGTGGCCTTGATCATTCCAATTGCTTGGTCCCGGCCTCATTTCTGTTGAGAAACTTTGCCATTGATTGGCTTCAAAGGCGACCCCCTTTCAAACTGATAAGACTCGGATTTCAGGATTTCATGATGATTCGCCTGTGTAAGGCTTTGGTTCTTCCATCTCACTCTGCTTGGGGATTTTTACTGGGGCAGATCTCATTGGGGATTTTTTTTTAATGCCTTTACTTTGGAGGTAATCAACATCATGATCAGTCGGGATTGGACTGACGCACCACTGAGGCTGGGTATTTTCTTCACCTCTTGCCAGACTGAGCTCTGTGAAATCGGTCCTGTCACCTTTTATTTCTAACACATTTTGGAATTTAGGGTTAAGCCGAAAGGGATTCAAGGAATGGTAAACCAAGAGCGGAAAAACGAATTTAAAAGAGAAACGTCCCTTTCGGGGGGAAAAAAAGACTTATTTGAGGTGCATGCTGGCTTCAAACTGACATGACATGCTTTTTGGACTGGATGCTCGAACCTCACGAACTTGCATTTCCTCATGAACTAAAACGGATCTATGTTTCCCAACCAGGGAACCTTGCCAGAACTTTCTGGGGTGAAATCATCTTTTCGGCCGACAGCGCCTTTTGCGGATTTTCGCTAGTCGACCTCTCTCATTTCTCTTCTTACCATCGCCCGATAGTACCTTTTGTGGGTTTTCACTAAACGGACTCTCTCATTCTTGGTTTCTCTAATCTCGTCGCCTCATGGTGCCTGAAGGTTTTCACCAACAAGACTCTCTCATTTTATTTCTCTCAATTTTAGAATGCATCAGCTTCCAACCCTGATATTTCTTGGTTTCCCCCGCCTTTGGCGATTGATTCTAAGGACTTGTACTTGGTAAAAAGAATTGTGGATGAAATTATAACTTCGGAGCCATTTTAGTGTGCCCGTGGTTGAACCTTTATAACATCTGCCCCAGTTTCAACTTCAGGGAAAATGGGATTTTTGTTTTGGTGTGACTGAACCCCAGAGAGAGGCTGCCTACGTATCCTTTCGGAATCAAGTCAGACGTAGTTCAGGAAAATCATTTTTTTTTTATTTTTTTATTTTTTTTATTATTTGTTTTTTTTTCAACGGTGCTTTTGGATTCCAAAGAGGGTAGCTAAAGAAATGTAACCGGCTCAAAGGGTTTGTAAAATGAGTTGATAGTATTTGGGTAGTGGGAATAAAAGCCTTCATCATCTCAAATGTGCCAACACATCACCGAAGTAAACTCAGACATAGTATCTTTTGACCGCATCCGCATTCACAGTTGTTTCAGGATCATTTCCTTCAATATCACCCAGATATAACGCTCCTCTTGGTAGTATCTTCCTGACGATGTATGGACCTTTCCAATTAGGAGCAAATTTTCCTTTCGCTTCCTGGTGATGCGGAAGAATGCGCCTTAACACCAGTTGACCTACTTCAAAATTCCTAGGTCGCACCTTCTTGTTGTAAGCGCGGGTCATTCTTTGTTGGTACAACTGCCCGTGACAGACCGCAGCCATTCGTTTTTCGTCAATTAAGGTCAACTGCTCCAATCTAGTCTTAACCCACTCACTATCTTCAATCTCCGCTTCAACAATGGTTCGGAGCGAAGGAATTTCTACCTCTGCCGGTATCACAGCCTCGGTACCATAAACCAACAAGTATGGGGTTGCGCCTACTGATGTGCGCATTGTAGTGCGATATCCCAGCAAGGCAAAAGGTAACTGTTCATGCCACTGTCTGGAACTCTGGATTGTTTTTCTCAAAATCTTCTTGATGTTTTTGTTTGCCACTTCAACAGCGCCATTGGCTTTGGGCCGATAAGGAGTGGAGTTCCTATGTGTTATTTTGAACTGTTCGCATACATCCTCCATCAAGTGACTATTCAGGTTTTCCGCATTATCTGTGATGATAGTTGCAGGAATACCAAAACGACAGATAAGATTTGAATGTACAAAATCTACCACAGCTCTCTTAGTGACCGATTTAAGAGTGACAGCTTCGACCCATTTTGTGAAGTAGTCGATAGCAACCAATATGAATCTGTGCCCATTTGAGGCTTTCGGCTCAATCGGACCAATGACGTCCATACCCCAGGCGACAAAAGGCCACGGCGCCGACATAGGATGTAGCTCTGTTGGAGGTGCATGAATCAGATCTCCATGTACCTGGCACTGATGACATTTCCGGATGAAACTGAAACAGTCTTTCTCCATGGTTATCCAATAATACCCAGCTTGAAGGATTTTCTTCGCCAGGACACACCCGTTCATATGAGGTCCACACACTCCTGCGTGTACTTCATGCATGATTTTTCCAGCCTCTTCTGCGTCAACACATCTCAACAAATTTAGATCCGGGGTTCTTTTATACAATACCTTGCCGCTCAAAAAGAATCCACTCGCATGTCGCCTAATGGTTCTCTTTTGATCTCCAGTAGCATGTTCGGGGTATTCTTGCGTTTTCAAGAACCTGTTAACATCATGGTACCATGGCTGGGTACTTGGTCCTGCCTCGATTACATTACTGTAACCGTGTCTTTCCCTGATTTGGATTTCCAAGGGATCGATGTGAGCATTTCCTGGATAAGGTAACATTGAAGCTAAGGTGGCAAGTGCATCGGCTAGTTCATTGTGACACCGTGGGATATACCTAAAATCTATTGATTCGAATCACTTGCTGAGATCCTCCACGTGCTGTCGGTAAGGAATAAGCTTGATATCTCGAGTTTCCCATTCACCCTAGGCTTGTCAGATAATCAGATCAGAATCCCCCATAATCAACAAATCTTCAACATCTTGATCGATCGCCATATTCATGCCCATGATGCAGGCTTCATATTCAGCTGTATTGTTCGTGCAAAAGAAATGAAGCCTAGCTGTAGCCGGATAGTGTTGACCAGTGGGTGAGATCAAGATTGCCCCAATTCCTACACCTTTGGCGTTTACGGCCCCATCAAAGAACATCTTCCAGGCATGAGCATCTTCCGAGACTACTTCTATGGTGTTTATCTCTTCATCTGGAAAATAAGTACTCAATGGTTGGTATTCCTCATCAACTGGGTTCTCAGCCAAGTGATCCGCCAATGCCTGGGCCTTCATCGCCGTGTGAGTGACATAGACTATGTCGAATTCTGTAAGCAAGATTTGCCACTTTGCTAATCTCCCAGTAGGCATCGATTTCTGGAATATGTACTTCAAAGGATCCAACCTGGTTATGAGGTAAGTAGTATGAGCTTGGAGATAATGTCTCAATTTCTGAGCGACCCATGTCAAAGCATAACACGTTCTTTCCAACAAAGTGTATTTGACCTCATAACCGGTGAACTTCTTGCTTAAGTAATAGATCGCCTGCTCTTTCTTTCCAGTTATGTCATGTTGTCCGAGGACACAACCGAATGAATTTTCCAAGACCATCAGATACAAGAACAGGGGTCTCTCTGGCTCTGGCGGGACCAAAACTGGAGGATTTGAAAGATATTCTTTGATCTTGTCAAAAGCTTCTTGACACTCAGTCGTCCATTTGATTGTTGCATCCTTCCTCAATAGCTTGAATATGGGCTCACATGTGCTAGTCAGTTGGGCAATGAATCGACTGATATAGTTTAACCTGCCCAATAGACTCATCACGTCTTTCTTCGTTCTTGGAGGAGGTAGATCTCGGATAGACTTTATCTTTGTTGGATCTAACTCGATACCTCTCCTGCTTACTATGAAACCCAGAAGCTTGCCCGATGGGACTCCGAAGGCGCACTTAGCCGGATTCAGCTTCAGGTCGTACTTTCTCAGCCTCTCAAAGAATTTCCTCAAGTCTCGCACATGATCGTCCTGAGTCCTGGACTTGACTATCACGTCGTCTACATACACATCTATCTCTTGATGCATCATATCATGAAAAATGGCAGTCATGGCTCTCATGTAAGTTGCCCCGGCATTCTTTAAACCGAATGGCATAACCCGATAACAGTAAGTACCCCAAGGTGTAGTGAAGGCGGTTTTCTCGGCATCTTCTTCATCCATCAACACCTGATGATATCCAGCGTAACAATCTACGAAAGACTGTATCTCATGTTTGGCACAGTTATCAACAAGGATGTGGATGTTGGGCAACGGGAAATTGCCTTTGGGACTTGCCCTATTCAAATCTCGATAATCCACACACACCCGAGTTTTCCCATCTTTCTTCGGTACCGGAACTACATTAGCCAACCACGTAGTATACTGGACTACCCGAATTACTCCTGTTTTCAACTGCTTTGTGATTTCTTCTTTGATCTTATCACTGATATCAGTCTTGAACTTCCTCTGCTTCTGTTGAACTGGAGGACAATCAGGGTAAATTGGCAATTTATGCACCACTAGATCAACACCTAATCCTGGCATGTCATCGTATGACCAAGCAAACACATCTTTAAATTCAAAGAGGAGTTGAATTATTGCATCTCGCGTTTTCTCATCTGTATGAATGCTTATTTTGGTTTCTCGGATTTCTTCAGGAGTTCCCAAATTAACTGGTTCGGTGTCATTCAAATTCGGCTTAGGTTTATTCTCAAAGTGTTCCAATTCTCGATTTATTTCCCTAAAAGCCTCTTCTTCGTCATATTCCGGTTCTTGGTTCATTATTTCACAATTAGACAACTCGTTTGGATCTGGGTGTGAAGTCCGCAAGCATGTCATATTATTTAAAGCCGCATTATTATAACTGAAAGGAAAAGATAAAAGAAAAATAGCAAAAATCAGAAAGAATAAAGAAAAAATGATGAAATACTGATTTTATTCCTTGGAATTGGGAAGATAACACGGTTTATATCTCAGGAAATTAAAACAGGAAACTAAAGAAAAACATCCGAGTTATACCCTAGGATAACTCGTGATGCAGGAAAGGTGGCAGGACAGGTCTACTCGGACTCCTGCCTAACTGGGAACGGTGTGGCCTCCCAATTTTGAAGCTTAGCATTTGGCCCCATGTATAGCACCTCAGCGGTGCTTGTGCCTTCTCCCAGCTGAACCATGTGAGTTTCGTAAAGCATTTCTCTCATTGCCCCACATATTTCTTCAATCTCTTCGGCCGTAAATGCCTCGTCATCTTCTTCTTCGATGTACCTTGTTCTGACGAAAGTTTCATACAAATGTGGCAATGGTCGAGGCAACTTCCATCCCTCATTTTTTCTCTTCTTCACCCAATCTTCATCTTTTGGAGTAGGTTGGAAACCTAGCCCAAAGAGTTTCTTAGTGGAAGGCAAGGTGATAGGTTCCGTTATTCCTTGCAGCGATTTTCCAAGCCCTTTTCCCGGTTTGAATCCCTGTCGGACCATTTCTTTAGCAACCATGATTGAAGCATTGGACAAGAAAGGTTGGGGACAATGGCTCCCTTCTTCATACTGCTCCGCCAGCACAACTTCAAAAACCTGATAAACTGTGTGCTCCCTCCCTTCTCTTGCTTCAAGACATGGGGTGGATGGGTCCCGATAAATAGACTGTTCGTCTTCTCCGTGGACCACAATTTCCCGATCTTCATCTTCAAACTTCACCATTTGGTGGAGAGTGGAGGGTACAGCCCCCGCAGCGTGAATCCAAGGTCTTCCGAGGAGAAAATTGTAAGATGTGTCCATATCCAGTACCTGGAAGGTTACTTCGAACTCCACCGGCCCGATAGTCAATATCAGGTCTATTTCTCCGAGGGTGTCCCTCTTGATACCATCAAAATCTCTTACACAGACATTATTGGGGCGAATCCTTCCGGTCTCAATTTCCATTCTTTGCAGCGTGGAGAGCGGGCAAATGTCAACACCCGAACCCCCATCCAACATTACTCGCTTGACGTAGTAGTCTTCACACTTGACTGTCAGATGTAAAGCCTTGTTGTGAGCTGCTCCCTCCGGAGGCAAATCGTTCTTGCTAAAAGAAACTTGATTAACCGCAAAGAACCTTTCCGTCATTCTTTCAAGTTGTTCAACTGAAGTCTCAGCCGGAACATACGCTTCATTCAAGGTTTTGAGCAGGATCTTCTGATGTTCGGCGGACCTCATTAGCAAAGATAGCATAGACACTTGTTCAGGGTACTTGCGCAACTGATCCACCACTTCATAGTCAAGCATATTCATCTTCTGGAAGAAAGCCTCTGCTTCTTTAGCGCTTACAGGCTTCTTGGGTGGGAAGCGCTTCCGTGTGGTGTTGTTCACTTCTTGAGTGTCTGAATATTTTCCAGCAGAAGTATTTTCTGGCAGTTCTCCCGTGATTTCTTTGCCTTTGTATGTAACCAATGTTTGTTGATAATTCCACAGTACCATAGATGGGTTTGTCATTGGCTTCTGTGGTACGCGTCCGATAACCACTGGCTCATTCAGCCGAGGCAGTTTAATCGTCCCCCGGACCATATAGGCCCATATCGACACGTACATTGGTATTGCCCTTTTTATTTCGAATCTCTGTGGCTTCTCTGATCGACATCGTGGAATATAGAGAACCTCATTCTTCGAAGGCACCATCTTCTCTGTCTTTGTCTCAGCCTTCTTTTCGAGCTCAGACTTGATAGTATTAGTCTTCTTTTCCCCTTTCTCTTGCTTCGGGGCTGCTTTAGGATTTCTCTCTACATCGACAATGGCGATTATAGCTTTCAGGGCAGGATCAAACTCCTTGTCCTCACAGATCATCCCAATCAACGGCCCATTATTGTGAGCGGGCAACGGATTGTTGGTCACATTTGGGACCTCCTCATCCCTTAATACTATCTTCCCTTGTTCTAGTAAGCTCTCTACCGCCCTTCTTAAAGTCTAACAATCATTGGTATCATGCCCTTCTGCTCCCGAATGATAAGCACACCTGACACCGGCTTTGTAAGCAGGTGATGCTGGATTGTGCCTTGTCTGAGGGACTGGTTGCAGGAAACCCATCTGGACTAGTTTTGGGAATAGGGTAGAATACGGTTCACCAATAGGTATGAAAGTTTGTCTTCTGGGTGGTTCTTGAGGACGGAAGCTATTTTGGGGTAGTTGTGGATTATAGTGGTTTCGGTAAGGAGGCTGATTTCTGGGAGGTGGAGGTTGGCTCCGATTGACTTGTTGTGGTGGCCGGACATAAGGCTGAGTATTCATGACCGAGTATGGCTGAGAAGTATAGGCCAAATCTTGGTGAGGGTAATAGTGCTGCGGGGTCCTCTCTGAGAAAAGGGGTCCGGGAGTATAGTTTCTCCTTGTACCCGACGATGCCATGAACGTTTCTTCCCTTTTCTTTCCCTTTGCTATTCCTCCAGACCCACCCTGAATGGCTTGGGAGGTAGCTCTAATAGCAGATTGGCTTAGAATTCGACCCGTTTTTAGCCCATTTTCTACCATTTATCCGATCTTAATTGCTTCTGCGAAAGGTTTCCCCATGGCCGACATCATGTTTTGGAAGTAATCTAATTCTTGAGCTTGGAGGAAAGTAGTGACCATTTCTATTTCATCCATGGGAGGTTTTACTCTTGATGCTTGCTCGCGCCATTTAATAGCGTATTCTCTGAAGCTTTCTGAGGGTTTCTTCTTCAAGTTTGACAAAGAATTCCTGTTTGGCGCGATGTCAATATTATAATGAAACTGCCTTACAAAATCTCTGGCAAGATCGTCCCAAATGTGCCATCGAGATATGTCCTGATCCATATACCATTCTGAGGCTATGCCCACCAAGCTTTCTCCGAAGTATGCCATCAACAATTCTTCTTTGCCGCCAGCCCCACGCAATTGGTTGCAATACTTTTTGAGGTGAGCAATGGGATCGCCATGCCCATCATATTTCTCAAACTTCGGTGTTTTGAACCCTACGGGCAGGTGCACGTGAGGGAACATGCACAGATCAGTATAGGAAACACTCTTCTGCCCGCTTAAACCTTGCATATTTTTTAAACTCTGCTCGAGGCTCCTCATTCTTTTTGCCATTTCATCTTGTTCAAGAGCTTTGGGATTTTGGTCTTGCCCAGGCGTAAGCTCGTATTGAGGCTGCTGAGGGTAAGCGCTGGTGGTAAACCGAGTTGGTTCCAGCGAGAAGGATGGTGCTTGAAATGTGAATGATGAAGAATCAAAATTAGGCCTGTGTATAGCGGGTTGTGCCGCAATTGGACAGGGCGATGCAGTGAATATGTTTGTAGGCACATCTGCCGTTGACATCCGGGGATAAGAATCAGAGGGTGATCCAGCGGAGTGGGCTGAAATGGTAGGGTACCCGAATTGGGTAGTTGGATAATTTATGGGGACGTTGGAAGTCCCACTTGTCCTAGAGAACAGCTCGTGGAATCCAGGGATTACACTCGGCGGCTCTTTTCCATTGTTCCAATCATCCAACATTTCCAACATGCGAAGCCGCAAGATTCTGTTTTCTTCAGCAGTTGCTGATTCGGAAGTTGGGATGGCCAAGATTGAACTCTCTTCGGAGACAGGAATTGTTGGCAAAGGAATTTCTGAAGACATATCTACACTTCCCTTTGATCTCGTGAAGTAAGTGTGAATACTTCCTCTTGACTTAGTGACGGGCAGCTGAATACTTCCTTTCGACCTCGTAAAGTATGAATGTGAGGCCAGACCTCCACCAAACCAAACCATCTTTCTAAAAACCTGGACTTAGCAGCAAGCAAACGGTTAGTTTGAAACAAATAACAGACAGGTAATCTCACGTTGGGGTGTGATGCACCTATACAGTTAAGTAAATTTCTACATGTTTGCATCGATGGCATGCGTCATTCCGGCTTCTCTTTATGCTCCCCTTTATTTATTTTTTATTATATTTTTTTTATTTGAAAAAAAACGTGACCGGATACGATAAGGATTGCCTACGTATCACGATGTCGCGCGAATCAGATCATTACGTAGTTCAAGACAAACAAGTGTAAAATAAAGAAATGTTTTTTTTTATTACTAAAACAATCTATTACAAACTAACATTTTTTTGAAAAAGGGAGAATAATAGACTTGAAATAAATACAAACTCAACAACTACTGATACACCCTGATGCGAAAAGACAAACAAAAGACGCCAAGACGGGAAATACAGACTCGACCTATTAATACATTAATGTTTTAAGAATTGGTGCCTGTGGAGCATCGTTCGGCCTCGCCACGGGCTTAGGTGCGAGGTCCCTTTCAAGTTGTTCCAGCTCATACATGGTCTGCTTGACATAAATCATCACTGCTGAGACAAAGGTAATGTGTGTCATATCTTCGCATCGTAGACACCTCCTAATGATGGCATGAGCAATGGTCTTAATCTTATCCCTGGTTTGCCTCTTTTCTATGAGTAGGCGCTCTATTTGATCATTACGGGCCTTCAAAACCTGAGAATCCTGGAGATGTTGATTCTGCCACTGCTGAATTTCTACTTCCATTTGGGCCAGTAAATCATAGCAATGTCTATTTTCAACTTCAACGGTTCGGGCTTGCTCAACCGCTCTGTCCTCAAGAGCGGCCACCTTTCTCTTCAAATTGGCAATGGTTTGCTTATGATCCCTTTTCAACTGCTACAGGTACCGGTTGCGCTCTTCTGTTCTTTTTGCCCAGTGTGTCTCGAGTCCTGCTATGGTATTCTCAAGATTCTCTGACTCACTCCGGCACTCACCAATTTTCATTTTTAAACCTTTTATCAGTCGCTCATCCGTCCGGCTCCTTTGTTGGTGATCAACGGCTATCCTTATCTACTGGATTTGGGCCCTAAGCGTCCCGTTTTCCTGGGTCAACCTGTTCTTTTCTCCCAGATCAGTAGCAACTTGCACGTTGTGCTCAAATTTTAGACCTTCAATTTGTTGTTTCAGCTTGCTGATTTCAAACCGATAGCCTTTTTCTTTTGCTAACCAATCCCATTGCTCCTATGATGACTCGGCAAAATTCAGGATATGGGGTCTTTTAGCCGGCCTTTTGTGCTTAAGTTCTCTTCTGTACCACACAAGGTACCCTGGTGCTACTTCACCTTTGGCCCGATCCTGCACGCAAGTATCTGCTTTTAAACATTGGCATTCATTCCAGATCTGGCGGACTTTTGCTTTAGGAAATTGTCCGTCAGGGCTAATCTCAATTGCTTGAGCACTAAGATCTTCCTCGTGTGGCACTATCTGGCATCTCCCGAGTTGTCTCAAAACTCGATAGGGCGCATAAGGCTGAATGCTCTTAAGCCCCATCAATAGAAAGTGGGTCCTAGCGGTCGGCATATATATGACCTCATCAACAGGCAACCATCCCAGTGTCCATTGTATTTGGCTGGCAGTGAGGGTTCAAAAGAATGACGTCCATGTCGTAACTCCCTCGGGTAGACTGACCTCCTTGATTCTCGGGTAAAACTCTTCTATGCAAGTCTTCTTCGAGGAACCATAACTCAAAAGCTCGGAACGGTGGCAGAGATGTTCAGTCATCCATATTTGTAGCAGCAAATTACACCCCTCGAAAAAATTCCATCTAGCTTTGCAGGCTGTGAGAGCTCGAAAGATATCAGATACTACCATAGGCGCGAGAGTGCTTTCATTTTGAGTGAGCAAAGTACTGACGACCCCGGATATTTTCAGATCAATGTTTCCGTCTTTCCTCGGAATCACCAAAAGGCCCAAAAATGTTATCATGAAAGCCACTCGTCTATGCTCATCCCACTTCTGACGGTTACCTTTGCTGCATAGCTTGTTAACCGGATTGTTGAACCCTCCTACATGACCATATCTGTTGTATATGAAGCGCGGACTACATAAACCTGCGGCCAAATCTAGGTTATGGACTGTCCTGGGTATCTTTAATGAATCTAGAAAACGATTCACCGTGACATCTCTTGGGGCAACCAGGTATTTTTGCCTTAATGGAACTTCAGCATTTCTGATGTACCCGGCTATTTCCTCCAGAGTCGGGGTGAGTACAAAATCGGAGAAGTGGAAGACATTGTGTGTCGGGTCCCAGTAGGTGACCAAAGCTCTTATGATATCTCCCCGAGGCTGGATTTCCAATAAACTCGTGAGACCTTTCAGATATTTCTTGACCTCATCTTGCCCTTCACTACCTAGATCATTCCACCATAGCCGCAACTTGACAGGGACTTTAGCCATTATCGAAAAGTGTTCATTTTGCATTGTGCTTATCCTGCACATTTATTAAGGTGATTTAAGTAAAAGATTATTTGACTCAAAGATGATTTGACTATGTTTTAGAAAGAAAGATCCGATTTTCAAACACGGCCTTTCAGCACTTCGGGGATGAAGATTTTAAGGCTGTGAGGGTCAACCGATCAAAAACTCTAAAGGATGATCGAAAGTGGTCGTTTATGCAAAGTCAGCCTTCCGCCGTCCCTTTCGGGAACATTTGGCTATTTTTGACAAAACAACATCACTTGATTTATTTATGACTTTTTTTTAAAAAAAAAATAGTAGCCCGACATTGGGAGCACGGCCTCACAGAGCCTCGGGGACGAGGATTCTAAGGCTGTTGGGCAAATTGGTCAAAATTCACAAAATGACCAAAAGCGGCTATTTATGCAAAGTCAACCTTCCGGTGCGTCCCTTTCGGGAACCTTTGGCTACATTTGACAAAAGTGGCATCACCCGACTCATTTATGATGAAATTAAAATTCTGACATTTTGGCGATTTCTGAAAAAGGGGAGGTTGGACCCGATGAGGGTTGCCTACGTATCTCACACCCTGTGAGAATCAAACCAGCGTAGTTCGAGCGATCGTGAATAGAGTAAGTAAACTAACTCCCCTTTTTTTTCTTTTTGGAAAAAGAATAAAGGTTTTTTTTTTTATTTTTGTTTCTTTTGGATTTTTCTAAAAAAAATGCTTTAAAAGAAGAAAAGGATATATTTTTTTTAGATTTTTGAATTTGACTCTATTTTTATTTTTGAAAGAAAGACTTCTAAGAATTTGACTCTATTTTTATTTTTTGAAAGAAAGACTTCTAAAAATTTCTTTTCTTTTGATTGGAACTTTGAGAATTTTAGAAGTAAAAAAGAAAATATTTTTGTTTGAATTTTCATTTGTTCTCTCTTTTTCTAAATAAGAAAGAAAATATTTTCTTTGGATTTTGGTTGTCGCCTCTTAATTTTCGAAAGAGGCACTTTTAAGAAAATATTTTGGATTTTCGGGTTTTTTTTAAAAAATTTACAAAAGTACTTCTAAAGAAAAATGAAAATATTTTTGGACTTTAGTTTTTTAATTCTATGACATTTACGAAAGAAAGACTTTTAAAGAAGGAAAGTCTTTAAAAGAACGAATATATATATATATATATATATATATATATATATATATATATATATATATTCATTCTCTTTTTTTCTGATTTTTTTTTTGATTTTTTGGGAAAAATACTTCAAAATAAAGGAAACCCGTATTTTAGATTTTTGATTTTTATTAATTTTTTCTTTTTTTTTTGTATGAAAGATATTAGAAAGGAGGAAACCATTTTTTTTTTGAGTTTTAAAACTACTTTTTTTTTCAATAAGTATTTTCAGAAACCGGTCAACATGCAAGTCTGCAGCAAATAAATGTGCAAAATAAACAGGATGCAGCAGGATGGTCTTTTTTTTATTTTAGGTTACTTGTCCTAGACGGACTCAACCCCTGTGTTGAGTCCCCTATGCCAAATGCAACATGATGCAAATAAGCGTTCCTACTAGGGATCCGGCATGAGGTTTTGTTATACTAGGTTTATAACCTGGTTATTTGTTCTAGACTGTGTACCCGAGCGGACAACTCGAGTCGAGGAGGGGGCTACGTACCGGGGACCCGTGAGATCGTCCGGCTTTGTAACTTGTCCGGCCTCTTTCTTATTTCAAGGTATTGACACTAACAGAATAGGGAGTCTTGACCAGCAAGCTCCTCCCCGGAGGTAAGAAGAGAAGGGTTTCGTCACAGTTTATATACAGTTCAGATAATATCAAAGCGGTAAAAGGTAACATTTAGCACGTTATGCCCAAACATGTAATAAAGATAAGATAATAAAGCTAAATATAACAATTATTCTAAGCTCGAATTCTTGAACCCTGAACCAGAGATTCTGGGTTCGTTTCCCCAGCAGAGTCGCCAGAGCTGTCACACCTCCTTTTTGTGCACCTGCCCCGAAGGATAAATGCGTGAGGAGTTTTTCCAATTTAAGTGACATTATTCGAAAATGGGATTATTTATTTAATTCAGAGTCGCTACTTGGGAAAGGTTTGGCTTTTGGTGTCCCAAGTCACCGGTTTATCTTGAATCCCAATTCGAGGAAAATATTCGACTTTCCAAATGAAGTCTGCGAACCAGAAATTCTAAGTAAGGAATTCTGTTGACCCGGGGGAAGGTGTTAGGCACCCCCAAATCTTGTGGTTCTAGCACGGTCGCTTAAATTGTTATAATGGCTAAATATCTTATTTTAATACATGTTATGACTTGTGTGCTTTTATTAAGTTTAAACAGCTTTTATTATTATTTTTTAATAGAATTGCAACGTCGTGAAAATGCATCTCGAACCACGTCACAATCAATGCACCCGTGGTTGTTAATACGTTCCGACTCCGTTGAGATTTGGATTTGGGTTACATAAATGTACACCCGTATTTAAGAAGGTAAGATTAATTAAAGCGCGTCCTAAAGAGACTAACGTATTGTTGTTTTAGGAAGAGGCCGTAAAAATTCGCTAAACGGCCAACTTCGAAGTCCAACCAATTATTGTATGCGTTTATTGAGGGCCCCGCAATTTGTAATTTATTTGTCGAAGCTCATCTCATCTTTAGTTAAGGCCAAATCCTGAAAGACTATGATTTTTCTGTTTATTCTTGTCTCAAAATAAAGAAAAAGGCTTGAACTAACTAGCATGCTCAGGTATCATCATTTCAATTAATATGTTAAGGGCAAATAAGCCCTCAAATCATTGGGCCTTAACTGGATTTCCATTCAAAAGGGACTGCGCTAGCTTACAGCCGACATATTTATTCACAAAAATAAGATTGTATGTGCATAACTAGGCTAAAATTTGGTATTTTCATGAGCATGTACACATGGAGATTTGGCGTTTCTGATTGTATAAAATTAACCCATACTTTTACGTTTCTTTGTAGCGAAGATTAGGACAAACCAAAGTAATCCACGTGTGATTTTTACCTTTTAAACAAACCTACAATTTATGTAAATGGGTTCAGTATCAGACTATGAAGCATGGAATCAATACAGTTCCTCGTTAATTCACAGAATTAAAGTTAAGGGCCTATTCAATGTTTATGCTTGATCAGACGTTAGTTCAACTAAAGTTTACACAATCAGCGCCAAACACACCGAATCTATTACATACTCACTACATCAATAATGTCCCAACGGTCCCACAACAGTCTAACAAAAGTCCAAATTAAATGGCCAGAGTTTGTATGCACATGAATTGGAATCGAATTTTATTAGACTCTAATATCTATTTGGCTATTACTACATAACAATCCAAACAAACACATTTCAAGAATCAAATATGCGAGCATCTCTCATTTCATCTTCCCTTCAAAGTTACATCAAAAAAACTTAATTCGAGTGTGTACCTGGATGTTGAAACACAACAAGAAGAAGAAGAAAGTATAAGATCAGCAACAGCAAATCGTAGCAGTAACCAGCAAATAACAACAGCAACAGCAACAGTATTAACCAGAATAAATCCTAGTGAACGAAACAGAAATAAACCAATGAAAACAATGCCAATATCCACCAAAACAGATTCGGGAGACTCAGTTGAGACCGGAAATACCAATGTTAATCACAGGCAGAAAACAGGTGAATCCGAAACAAAAGTGAAACAGTAATTCCTGATTTTCGGACACTCAAAGAAAGAAGCCTAAGTTTCGATAGAACAAAGCAGTTAATGCTAATTTCAAACAGAAAAAGTGAAGAAAAGCAGAATTTTTTCAGCTCCAATGGAGCGACAAAGGTTTTTCTTTTGTTTGTTGTCTACCTAGGATTGAAATCCAGAAATGAGCTCTCTCGTCCAGTTTCAAGATAGGCTCCCTTAGGTTCTAACCAAAAAAAAAAACCTTCTTTGTCCGAAATCAGTCCCTTTAAAAGACTAGAGCTGGCCCTCAAACATTTCACTTTCTAGTCTGTTTTATTCCCTCCTCATGTGCATTTCTACCTTTTTATCATTAAACCCATGTTGTTATTGATTTTCCACCAGTAAAGTCACTAAGCCAACTCAAGTAATACCCTTTTTCACTAGTTAATTCAAAAAATATGTCAGTCTTTTAACTGGCCATTTCTATTTTAAAATTAAACCCCATGCTCTTTCTGATTTCCAACCAACTAAAGGCACTTAACAACATTATCACTCCCACTATTGATCCTTATTTTATTCATTAGCTTAGTGGTATATTAGCATTAAACTAACAGACCATTAAAACTTGGACAATTTGCAAGTTTCTAACATCCCAACTAATTGACGACATTTATCCAATCGACTATATGAATTACAACATACAAGTCAGTAGCTAATGATCAGAATCGAATAGTACACATAGGTGATTCAAGTTGTACTGACAAAATAGGGAATTACCTTGGAAACTAATTAATCGACCAAACTCATTCCAATCGATTATATAGTTTAACACATACACTTAACAATGAGCAGATGAAAATTTCGACCAAATAAGAGGTCTGATTTGGAGAAGAAAAAGAACAAAGCACGAGAATTGGAAATAAAATTATTCTAACCACACAAACGAATGACAAAACAAACAAAAACAAAAAAATAGAACAAACAGAAAGGAAAAAGGAAATACCTCAAGTAAAACTAGATGACCCAGGTCTGAACTCAGACTCGACCTTTTTGAGGTCGAATGGACCTTAATCAAGTATTCTCAACGGAGAACACTTCGACTAAGGTCTATTAGACCCCAAACCTCTGCTAATTTGGACAAATTCCTGGTTCTTGGATTTCTAGGGTTCTTGGGACTCAGATTAAGGGTTCGAGCTTTTCTGGTTCGATTCGAACCAAACCAGGCTTGGTTTGGTCACGAGGGAGGTCAGGGGAGTAACTGGTGTGCATTTGGGATCGGTTAGTACAAGTTGAGGTTTGGCTCGAATCTTCAGATGAAGATTCGAGACGATGTAGGTTGATTCGAACCAAATGGTTTGCAGATTCGTGTCCCGGGGGTCGAGGTGCACTAGAGGTGTTAATTTGGTGGTCACCGACATCGTCTCCGCCTGGTTTCAAGCTTAGGGATTCAACGGCGGCTAGGGTTTACTGAGGGTTTCGTTTTGGTCCGTCTCTTTCAGAGACGAAGGGGAAGGGTGTTTGGGAATGAAACGGGAAAAAGGGGTTTGGGGGTTTTGGGTATATGAAACGTGACAATTAACTTGAGCCGTTAGATCAAATGATCTTAACGGCTTGGATTAATTGGTGAAGGACGGGGCGGGGTCGTTTGGTGTAGAAACAGGGTCATTTGGTTTTAATGAGGGGTTGGGTCGACCCGGGTAAGCGGGTCGGGTTATGGGGTGAGATCGTGGACCGTTGGATGAGGATGGATGAACGGTCGAGATTTGCCGGTCTCGAAACGACATCGTCTGAGGCGTCTTTTGAAAGTTGATGGTTTGGACCGGGTATAGGTCTTGTTTGGGCCTGATTTTGGCCCAAAAGAGAATGGCCCAGTTCAAATTCCCTTTTTCTATTTTTTGTTTCTTTTCCTTTTTATCTAGTTTATATTCCGAATTTACAAAAAATCCTAAAAATAAATTATAAAATTCAAATTATATCACACAGACATTAATTGATTTTTAGCAATAATTAACACACAATATCATATATTAATTAAACAAAATCAACCATTAAACGATAAAAATGAAATTATCAAAAAATAATATTTTTTGTGATTTTCATTCATTTAAAAATCAAATACGATTTAATTAATTCCTAATAGTAGAATAAGATCCTAAATTTACACGCAACATATTTTGTATTTTTAATTAATAAAATAAATAAACAAAGACAAAAACTACAAATAACTATAAAAAAATGCCACGCAAATTCTCAAAGTTATACACAAAGACAATTTATTTTATTTTTTTAATTTTTTTGGAGTAATTGTCGTGAAAACAAAAATCACGTGCTCACACTACAAATAAGGGTCCAAAAGATAAATACCAATTGTTTCGGAAATACATAGAAGAAACAGTATAGAAGGATAGAAGGAGACGTCAGGGCCTGCGGACGCCAGCAGGACTACCTCGAGTCGCATGAATAGATTGAAGACAGCACCCTCACTGCAGTCCAAGAGCTGCAGCACCGGGATCTGCACACAGTGCAGAGTGTAGTATCAGCACAACTGACCTCATGTGCTGGTAAGTGTCTAGCCTAACCTCGGCGAAGTACTGACGAGGCTAGGACCAGATTACCAGATAAACCTGTACAGTTAAATCATATACAGCGAAAAATAAAAGCAGATATTCACAGTTAAAGGTGGAAAGGGAAAAGCATGCTACGGGGAGTATCAGACAAATACAGAATACCAAAGAGAAATGTAAAGAAACCAAAATCTAATTACTGACAAGAATAAGGAAGACAAATTCAGTATTCACTTTCATTTCTTTCTTGTTGCAGGAGTGCAACCCAATCCCATTTCAAATAATACCGTGGCGATGTGCCACCCGATCCCATTTCATATTTCTTGTTGCAGGCGTGCAACTCGCTCCCATTTCATATATCTTGTTGCAGGCGTGCAACCCGCTCCCATTTCACATATCTTGTTGCAGGCGTGCAACCCGCTCCCATTTCATATATCTTGTTGAAGGCGTGCAACTCGCTCCCATGCCATATATCTTGTTGCAGGCATGCAACTCGCTCCCATTTCATATCAACATCAATCATAAAAGGATCCCGGCAAGTGAACAAGAGTATAACAACAACATCCCGGCAAGGGAGACAATATCATAACAATAACATTCCGGCAAGGGAGAGAATATCATAAAACAATAACATCCCGGCAAGGGAGACAATACCATAAACAAGTACATCCCGACAAGGGAACCAACAATGATAATCAACATATTAAGCATGACTAAAATACAACGGAGTCATAAAAATTACTATACGAGACTCACGGGCATGCTTGACACTGACGTATAGATACTCGTCACCATGCCTATACGGCGT
The DNA here is from genome assembly GCF_000715075.1 of Nicotiana tabacum. Classification (NCBI taxonomy): domain Eukaryota; kingdom Viridiplantae; phylum Streptophyta; class Magnoliopsida; order Solanales; family Solanaceae; genus Nicotiana; species Nicotiana tabacum. Next base: position 17,662,112 of record NC_134085.1, read on the forward strand.
ACTCCACAATTAACACATAGCAAATAAGACACAACTCCTAATCCCTCAAGCTAAGGTTAGACCAAACACTTACCTCAAAGCCACGAACACAATTCAAGCCTCAACTACCGCTTTACCTCTTGTTTCCACCACCAATTCGCTTGTATCTAGCCATAATTTACTTAACAATATCAATAAATGCTAAATAAATCAATTCTAATGCATGAAAATAGGTTTTCCAATAATTTTCCCAAAAAGTCAAAAATCGACCGTGGGCCCACATGGTCAAAACCCGAGTTTCGAACCAAAACCCGATTACCCATTCACCTACGAACCCAAATATATAATTTGTTTTGAAATTGGACCTCAAATCGAGGTCCAAATCCCCAAAATTTGGAAAACCTAAGTTCTACTCAAAACACCCAATTTTCCCAATAAAAACCTTTGATTTTGAATTGAAATCACGTGAAAAGATGTTATAGATTAAAGAAAATGAGTTAGAAATGACTTACCATCGATTTGGAGAAGAACTTTTCAATGGAAAATCGCCCAAGAGAGTTTATGTTTTGAAAGAGTTTGAAAAATGGGAAATTTTCGGCTAAGTTAGGATTTAGCAAGTTGCATATATCGCAATTGCGAACCCTTAAGGAACCTGTTGTCTTCGCATTTGCGATCATATGTTTGCAATTGCGAACTCGCTTTTGCAAAGGGAATGTCGCATTTGCGACAGCTGGGGATATTTGGGTTATTCGTATTTGCGAAGAATTGCTCGCAATTGCGAGAAAGGCTGGCCAGGCATACTTCGCAATTGCTAAGTGGGCCCTCACAATTCCCAAGTTTGATAGGCTCGCAATTGCGACACCTAACCTCGCAATTGCAAGATTAGGTCCTGCAACACATACCAGCTGAAAACCTGCAATTTTCTAAGTTTAATTTCACTCTATGGCTATCCAAAACTCACTCGAGCCCTCGGGGCTCCAAACCAAACATGCACACCAACCTAAAAATATCATACGGACTTGCTCGTACAATCAAATCATCAAAATAACATCAACAACTATGAATTAAACCCCAAATTCATGAAATCATTCAAGAACACCAAAATTTCCAATTTCTTAACTTTTAAGTCCGTTTTATACCAAACCAATTCCGATCTTTACCAAATTTTAAAGGTTCAACCTAATTATTATTTTAAACTTGTACCGGGCTCCGGAACCAAAATACGGGCCCGATACCATCAACTTCAAACATCTTTCATTTCCAAAAATTCTTATATATTCCAGAAAATAATTTCTTTCAAAAATTCATTTCTCGGGCTTGGGACCTCGGAATTCAATTTCGGACATACTTCCAAGTCCCATATTTTCCTACGGATCCTCCAGAACCGTCAAATCATGAGTCCGGGTCCGTTTACCCAAAATATTGACCGAAGTCAACTTAAATTCATTTAAAAGCAAAATTTATCATTTTTCACTGATTTTCACATAATGGCTTTTCGGATACATGTCTGGACTGCATACGCAAATCGAAGTGAGAAAAAAATGAAGTTTTAAGGCCTCGGGATACAGAATTTATTTCCAAAAGAAGTGATGACCTTTTGGGTCATCACATATATGGTACCCAATTTTGACTTTATTATTTTCTTGCAAATATATAATTGAATAAAAATAATAATGATGAACCCGATGATGGAGTTTTTATGAATGACGTTAATGATGATAATGTACTCGAAATGTCAGCGGAGTATTACTTAAAGTTTTGTCTTAAAAATTCATGCATAACTTCTCTTTAATAAGGAAATATATATGAAAGGCATGATAATAGATGTTATGAGATGTTTAGGGTGAAAAACATAATTTTCTCGATTTATGCGAATATTAAATGAACAATGTGATTTGACAGCAACAAGAAAAATAATTATAGAGGAGAAGATTGTTATGTTTTTAATAGTAGTATGTCATGGTGTAGGAAGTCGAATGATTTAAGAAGAATCTCAACATTCTAGAGAGATTATTTGTAGACATTTTGATAATTTTACTAGCATATCTGAAATTGGTTATGGACATTATTAAGTTAAAAGATTCATCCTAAACTAAATGAAGATGATAAGTATTGACCATATTTTAAAAATTGCATTGAAGCTATGTATTGTTCTTCAAATTGTATACATCTATATAAGTAATAAAGTTATCATATATATTGGCATTATGGTTAAGCCAAGTAGCAAGCTATTAAAAAGCCACTTGACAATATTAAGGAGAATTTGTAGGGATATTGTCAAATAAGGAAAAATCGGTTAAGACCTATATATGCAATACCATTTACTAAATTAATCTTTTATTATTCAATTCTATTTTGAATCTTATATGGCAATTTTAAATTCAATTTTGTTTTAGATCTATAATTATTTCAATTCCGTTTAGGCTCCTTCATTATAGTGAATATTATTAATGAAAAGGGGGGTTGAGATAAATTTTGACTCTTCCATGACACAAGTTTGATTTATCTTGAGTACAGTATCTTGCAAGTATGTATCTTTTTAGAATTGGTATTTGATTAACCATAATATCTATTAGAATTTATCCAATACGTTAAATACAAATAATTTTATTTTTTAGATTAAATAATAACATTACGTTGATTGTGAGGAGGAATCACGATTAAAGAAATTATTTTTATCGGCAAAAACCAAGTGGTAATGTAATTTTATTTATTCAAATGAATTTAACTTAAATCGATCATATATGTATTTAAAGATAAATAGAAAACTTGATTTTAGCATTTACTATTATTACTTCTACTACTACTAATACCAATAATAATAACAATAATAACATTACGTATACAAATAATTTTATTTTTTAGATTAAATAATAACATTACGTTGATTGCGAGGAGGAATCACGAATAAAGAAATTATTTTTATCTACTACTACTACTACTACTACTACTACTACTACTACTACTACTACTACTACTACTAATAATAATAATAATAATAATAATAATAATAATAATAATAATAATAATAATAATAATAATAATAATAATAATAATAATCATCATCATCAACTACTACTACTACTACTACTACTACTACTACTACTACTACTACTACTACTACTAATAATAATAATAATAATAATAATAATAATAATAATAATAATAATAATAATAATAATAATAATAATAATAATAATAATAATAATAATAATAATAATAATCATCATCATCTTTGCATCTCAATCCCAAGTAAATTACTACTACTACTACTACTACTACTACTACTACTACTACTACTACTACTACTACTACTACTACTAATAATAATAATAATAATAATAATAATAATAATAATAATAATAATAATAATAATAATAATAATAATAATAATAATAATAATAATCATCGCATATCTTCTGTCTATTTATTTGTTACACCAAATTAATTCAAATCATATCCAAACTTTTAAATTGAAAAATAAAATAAATTTTACCCAAGCTTTTGAATAAGCAAAGAAAACTCCAAGGATGAAAAGAAAAACACTTTGAAATCTTACAAAAAGTATGAGCATATGTACTTCTATTTTTAATCTATTATTATATTAAACACCAAATAAAATGATAATATAAAAGTTTTATAGTAGGAAATATAATATAAAAAAAAAAATAGAGAGTGTAAGTTTTATACTTTAAACTAAGTTTAAAATAAAATGGCTATATTAGATAAATAATATTAAAAATATTATTGACAAATTTAAACAATAACCTGAGCAGTAGAATAAAAGAATAAAAGCAAATAAAAAATTTATTACAAAAAAAAACTAAATTCATCTATAATATATTATAATGGGAGTAGCAGACACGATATGGATAATTTTAAGTTATGATAATGCAATAATATGGATAAAATAAAAAAAATAAAAAAAAGTTATGCAAATATATAATTTCAGTATCGAGATATATAGAAAAATAAGACTTATTTGATTTTTTAGAAGAGAAAGCTTTTCAAATAGTAACGAGAGAAGTCATACTATATAGATAAGATACACGTATTTGAAATTATTATGATAGATAAAACTAAAATAGGAAATATAGACATTTGACATAATTCCAAGAAATAAATAAAAAATATAAAGATATATTTTAAATGTTTATGTAGTTAATTTCAATAGAAACTAAAAGTCATTGGGCATGCAGTTTGATTCTCTTGCTCAATTAGCATTCAATTTTTAGAATCGAAATGTGTGATGGATGTAGTATGGATTCGATCAATTTTAAAGTTATTCTCAAAAAAAAGAATGGTCATCGGGAAGTAATTTAATTCGATCAATAATAAAGTAACTCCAATAATGTTGGAAGGAAGCTAAAATCAATTATGAATGTACATATTAACAAGAGGAACTGATATCAAACTACACATCAATGTATTTTGTGGGAATAATATTTTAAAGTATGAAGCTACTTAGACACAAGCTAAATGTCAATTGTGTTACTTTACTGTTGATTATCAATAAATCATCATATATGTATATATTAGTTTGTCTTTTCAACATAAAAACACTAAGGGGTCATTTGGCAGGAGATATTAGAAAAAATAATGCAAGCATTAGCTTTGTGTATTACTAATTCTTTATTTGGTACTATATTTTTTAACATATGTAAACTAGTACAAGTATTAATTATACATCATATTTGATATTATCCTATGTATAACTAATGCATAGCAAATCGTGATATTAGCAATGCAAGGATTTTATACATGCATAATCATGGTTAAAGACATAATTGCCCCTCCGTGTGTGTGTGTGTATATATATATATATATATATATATATATATATATATATATATATATATATATATATATATATATATATATATATATATATATATATATATATATATTTTTATATTGTGATATTTTAATTATTTTTTTCTTTAGCATTCTACTAAAATCAAAATAATATTATATTTAATACTACATTTGATTTTGAATTCATTCAAAGTAAAAACTGAATCTTTTTTATTTGTTAAAAATGTCAGCAATTAAAATTTTCTTCTCTTTTAACTCCAATATTTCAATTAGTTTTCTATTTTAATTTTGCTCTCATGTAAAAGAAATTGACTTTAGAGAGAGTAAAGAATGTGGAGGGTAATAAAATTGTTGCAATAAAAATAGTGTACAAAGTTAAAGAATGTAAAGGGTATTTTTGTAAGCAATTAATTTATAAAAAAAAATTATGCAATGATTTAGTACACCAAACCAAATAATGAACAAAAAATAATGTCAACATTACTAATACACCATATTCAATACTATTCTTATACTTCCAATCATACGAACCCTTAAGGTAATAAATTATGTGACTTAGGTTGGTAGAAGTTAATGTTGCATGTTGTGAGAGGTACTTCTATTGGGATAATAATGAATATATTTTTTATAATTTAAATTAAGATATTACCAAAAAAAATAGTTATTACTCCATAAATGTGAGGTTAAAATATTTAAGTTTCCACCAATAGTTATTTATTTATGTTATAAAATTTAATTTTTTTTATGGAATTACAATAGTATTCGCACATCCTGCGGGTACTAATACGAGTTGGTAAGAAAAGCTTCACTTCCCAAAGCGTAATGACCGTATGTAATTGAAACATGTGCTTCACATTTGTATCGCATCGGTGGGAAGGTAATGTGCTGAAAGTAGATGTAGGAATAATATTGTTGAGAATGTTAACTATGTATGAGTAATTCTGCTTATTTCATAGTGAATTTTCGATATATAATAATTTATGGAATGAATTTTTGATTGATGTATTTAGTGTGTTTGGATCACCACGTCCAAAGTAAAAATCATTTTACCAGATATTCAATATTGCTTTTGTTTAACTATATATTAAATTAATTAAAAACTTTAAATATATTTGTTATTTTAATGTTTATATATTTTCATTAATAATAATGTAAACTTAAATAAAGTCGTTCATAATGAATATTCAAAGTAATTTTTCTTTTTAAATAATCTGGATTGTAAAATGGATATTTATACTTGTCTTCTGCAATAATTTGATATTCAATGCTTTTTTGGAAAAGATTGGTCAATTACAATTTGCTTATCAAATACACAAAAAAGTATTTCTCAAACGAATTGGTCAAATACAAATTGTTTCTCTCTAAAAATACTTTTTTGAAAAGTTATTTTGACAAAAATACTTGTCAAAATTAACAATTTTTGACAACTTGATCAAACATGCTCTAAAAATCTCTTTCTCTCTCTCCCTCCCTCCATCTCCCTCTCTCTCTCTCCCTCCCTTTATCTCTCTCTCGATTTATGTGGTGGAGCTCGAATCTCGAGAGTCAAACTTCTTAATTATGACCATTAATTCGAACATAGAATAATTAAGCTTTTTGAAACAAAATTTATATATTTGAAAACTATGTTAAAAGTACTATAAGTCACAATAATTAATAATTCAAAAATATCTAAAAGGCATATGAAAAAATTATGGTAAAAAAAACCTGGTTTGACTCTAAGAATTCGAATTTCGGCACATAAATTGGGATGAAGGGAGTAACATTTTGTCGTTGAAGAGAGAAGTAAATTCCTTTGGGTTTCAATATAATATAAACCTGTCTTCAACTGAAAAAATGAGTTCTTCCTGGAAAAAAAAACTTATCGACGTAGTGAAAAAATAAATTATACCATCAACGCAATCGCAAACCAAAAATTAAATGATTTAGTAGCAAGAGATCTTCAATTGCTTTTCCTGGAAGAGTTTTTTAAAATTCAATTGCGAATTTTGCACAGAACTATACAGCATAACATTAAAAGATTACTTTTTATTTCTTGCAATTTCGTGCACAATTTAGATGAAGATCCGAAAATTATGTGACCCCGTCCTATAGATTCTCTTTCATATGGAATAGTATTCTTTTTACTTTTCATTCGTTGATGTTGATAGAAAATAAAAATAAGTAATTCATATTAGAAGACATCTGTGTGTTAATTTCTCAAAAAAATACAACTCAGAGGAAAGTCAAACCCGTTAAAACTTACTGAATAATGGACTAGTTCCTCTACTCTTGTGCAATAAAATTCAAAACCGTGACGCACACTTACGCATGATATTCAGACATTAAAGACACAAATTCCAGAGTAATGCAAAGATATTCAAGAACCCAAAAAGGAAAACAACACAATCTTAATAATGATTTAGCAGGTGATAAAGTTGCAAAAACTATACACTTGTTATGAAGACTTGCAAAGACCAGACCTTAAACAGAAAAGAACTCCTCACTTTCTTTACTTGAACTTAAGAAAAGAAAACGATCAACTTCTTTCTTTACTTTTTTCTCAATGGTACAGTCATAAAGATTTCATACACAGAGAACCCTATAATTTGGAGGACGAAAAGCTCTAATCACTATTTACTGCTTGCATTTGTTGTATGATTTTCTGGTAAATTTCATTTCCAGATTTCTTCTTGCTCCATACCAATGATTTTGATACGAAATCTCACAAGTGTAATTCATAGCACACTCAAAAGTGGCATTATGTTGTCAGCCAAACCTCACGAAGAAGATCATACCTCTTATTTGATCCAATTGAACCTGTTTCTTCCTTTTGTTTAGCTTTTCTACTTCCATTCTGTGCAGAAGCGGGTGATGATGGCATTTTATCAATAATGCATGCTAGAGGAGAATCTATTTCCTCCAGTTCCTCGTCACTTGTGTATCCCTTCCTTTGTATAGCAGAAGCACTCCGGGACAGGAGAGACTTCCCATCAACTTCCGCAACTTTTTCTGCAACGTCAGCAGCAACAGGAGGTTTATACACAACTGGGGCGGCAGGGTAAGGGAAACTACCGGAAGAGTCTCCTCCTGATAATCGACGTGCTATGATGCACTGCAAACATCAGTGATGTGAGATAAAATTCATCAACAGAAACCTCTTTGCAAATGTAGTTTGATATCCTAGAAAAGGAAAAGTCAGTTGTATTGGCCAGTTTTGTCAGTTAATCACATTGTTTCGATTTTCGTCATTATTTTTACCATGGGCTTTTGTTTCAAAGTTGTAGTGAAGGTAACACTTCTAAATAACCTTAAAATGCAAAACTTGAACTAGCTAAGAGTAGCCAAACCTCGGCGTTGAGAGCTTCTAATACAGTGCCAGGGACAGGATCAGGACAAAACTCATCTGGAGAGAAGTTGCAGAGGATTCGCTTAACCAGTGGAAGACTGATAGATGGACATACCTGCAGCAACATTTAGAATTTTCATCAAGACTAAAGAACAATTGACCTCTACGCATATTTGGCAAACCAAAAGCTGTACCTCCATTCTGATAGTGCGGTCCATGAGCATATCTTTTGGAAGCATGAGAAGATCGCTTAAGGCATTGAGAAGATGGAAATGCTCTGGTTGATTTCCACCTTTCCTGTGATCATCTCCAAAGCTGCCTTCATCATTTTGCCCAGAATCTTCAGCATCCATGCCAAACAAATCAGTAAGACATCTTGACCAGTTGCCAACCTGCAAAAAAGATATACTATCAATATCAAGAGCATGGCCAATGAACAAAAGAACATAAAGGTTCCGTTAGCACATAGCCCATTGTTGACAATTTGGCAGAGTAACACTGCAAGAGCCAAGGACAGAGGAAAATATTTTCAAAACAAGTTAACAGTGAATAGTACTTACTGAGTTTTTCAGTTGCGCACCCGAGCCAAAACTCAAATCTCCGGCTGGAATAGGCAACACCTTTGAGTCAACTATTGGATCAGATATGGGATCAGTTGGGATCTCGTGAGCTGACTCACGAAGAATTGCATTGAACATAGCCACATCCAGTCTGGCAACACATTGTTCAATGACCTGAAAAGGTACATATATACAGAGGCGTAAAGCATTTAGACTAACAAGTGAAGCTGAAACCAATTACAGCTAGCTTTAAAAAAATACAGCTAAAATGGAAGTGTAAAAGTACTATGAGCTTTTCCTTGATCACCTGCATCCAAAAACTATAGGAGATAGAAGGATGGAAAAGATACGGAACATGGAAAGCAGAAACACCGGGGATTACTTACCCTTCTAGCCAAAACAGGCAAGCAACCGCATTCATGGCTTCCTGCTCGAACAGGACATAATCTCTTCAAAGCCTCCTGGAAAGCATGCTTCCATAGGTTAATGGAAAAGTTTCCTTGCTGCTGGTCACCCAAGGCAGGTCCTAATAACCGTCCAACAGATTTTCTGGCCATTGGATCATCAGCGGGAGATTGCATATTGGGAGTCAACGTCTGTCGCCAAAGCGATCAATCAGTTTCCGAAAGGAAAGCACATTAAAGCTGCTTGCTTGCTATTAAATAACATGCAATAGAGTAATAGGCTTAAGTTTCAATGTAACATAAGTTTTAGATATCAATTACTTAAAAACCTAATTAGTGATGGCATGTTTGGCTAAATCCTGTAGTTACTATGTAGAACAGAACATAAAAGGTTTACCTATTTGGTACACCAGAATATGATTTTCACTTAATTAGTGCTGTCTACACGTCAATCCTAAATGGGAACATTAATACAACAGGCAGCTAAGTACATTTACCTGCCACCATATTGATTCAACGATCCGCGAGAAAATCCAGGATTCTACTCTCTCTAAGGCAGCTGTAAAAGTTCTTGTTTCTTGCCAATCATCAAAAAACTGCAAAAGATCATGCTTGCTTGATTGTTTGTTTCCTGGATGTGTTTTCCATTTAAAAGAGGAAATCTTTGATTCAGTTTTCTTTCCTCCACCATTTGACTCAGTAATCTTTACCAATGAGCTTGGGCTACAGGAACTTCCAAATGCTTGAGAAATGATTACCCTCAAAACAACAGCATTTGACAGCCAAAATGTTAACCTTAATGAAAAGGGAAGAAAAATGTTAGGCTAATCCAAAGTACAAAAGTTCCACATGATCCAATAATTGAAAGTATAACACACCTTGCCACATCGTTACCACATGATTTGGCAACCAAAACAAGGCCGGAAACAGTGTTTTTAGCAACTGTAGCTCTTTTGTCTTGAGACCAGTATTTACATGCATGAAGGTAGAGTCTAGATAGGCGCCTGGCAGGTGTGTGCAGCTTATGTGCAGAACTGCCATGCTCAGATACCACAGAGTAAAGAGCAATTTCAAGGGCAGCAACTTCTCTCAACTCCTCCTCAAGTTTCTCAAGCCTTGATTCCATTTGGCCAATCTTTTGCTCTAAAGCTGTTTTATCTTCTTGTTCGCAACTCTCCTCAGTGTTGACTGTTTCATCATCACTTCCAACACTTTGAGCACTAACTGAAGTCTCATCCAAAATATCTACTGGCTCAACCTCTTTAACCAATTTTTCATCACCTTCTTCTGAGGAATCTGATATGGATTTTGGATGGACTTTCATATTTTTAGAGTTGTCATTGACATTCTTGGATGTCACTGTAGATGGATCCTTTTTAGGTGTTTTCGCTTTGTTTGCTGTACTTTTTGTTGCCTTAATCTGTGAATTATTTTCTTTCTGATCAGATTTTGCTCGTTGTGCTGGGGAAGAATTATTTGCGACACTTTTAGCAAGCTTTTTGGAGACCTTAACAGTCGAAGCTCTTTCTACATTTTCATCTTCAGCTATTTGTGGATCTCCTTGAGATGAAACTGAATCATTTATTGTATCAATATCTGATTCCTCTTCCAGCCCCTCTTTGGGTTCACTCTCCATATCACTAGAATGGTCATTGATTTTATCCTTCCCCTGTTTGTCAACCATTTTACGTGTTTTTGATTGCGGAGTTGCTTCCTCAGACCTGTATACATCATCCACATAATCTATAACCACATTCTCATAAACTTCAGTGGGCTCTGTGCCCGTGTTCGGATCACTTACTAAAACAATGGACTCTGGTCTAGGAGGTGAAGCTTTATGATCAGTCTCTTTTGCTTTTAATGTTTTGCCAGTACTCTTTTCCTGTTTGTAGTCTCTTTTCTCTGTCTTTACAGCACGCTTTGTTTGATTAGTGTTTGAACCTCGCTTCCGCTCAGTTTCCCTCATGCTCAATACGCTTCACCTGTTAATCTTCAGCAAAGAAGAAGCCATAATAAGCAAGAAAATAGATAATCAAGCATCACTAACAGTACATTGTGAATCGATAATGAGTGAGCTTTATCATGACCAGACTATAAGTATGCTAGATATTAGAGCTTATAATTTAGGATTTGCCAAGCCTAACCGCTAGCTAAAAAGCATTCACTGTCAAAATTTATGGAAAAATTGACCTTTACAGGTTAGAATCAAAAGATGATGCTCACAAATTTCAGACTAAGCAGGCACTAGTAGAAAAGCAGCATTCAATACCAAAAATGTCATACTGTGATACTTCTACGATCATACCTACAAATATAAAGTTTAAGATGTTGAAGGAATGGCATTGCTAATGACTAAGGTCATATTTGTATTCATTGTCTAACATAGCAGCCATTTCGGATCAACTCCCTTATGAAGATAAATTATTTTCATACTTTAAATTTAGAGCTAGTTAAGAGCAGGTCTGTAAGATAAGCAACTTGTATTTTCCAGTTAACTAGCTAAAAATAACAGGGGTTAAGTAAAATGTAATAACTACTTTGCATCAATGTTACAAAAGAGTAGGACAGAAGGAGAATCAACCATCTCTTAAGTAGAATATTTGCTTCTTTTTTTTTCATAAGCCAAAAGTACAGTATTAATTAAGTGAATAATGCACAATTTCAAATATAACACAAGTAATACAGCATCCTACAAAGTTATAACTTCGCACAGCCTTACACTGTGTTTTCACTACTTGTGAAAAAACTTTATCCAGTTTACATTCAAATACTGTCCAGAAGAAGCAAGTTGAAAGGAAGAAGAGTGGTCAATGAAATAAGTCAAGAGCTAAGTCTCTAGTCAAAGCCAGAGAAAAGTTTTAGTAAATCTCCTACTCTTTCTCGCCTCTCTCCATCAAAGCCTTTTTGCAAGATGATTTGACAAGTTCAGTTTAGCCTCGAAAACCAGTAGTTTTAGGATCTTCAGACAAAAAGATCCAAAACTTGTCAATATTTCCCAGTAACAAAGTGACGAAAAAGAAGTCTCACTCAGGGAAAGGAAAATTAACCACTGGGAAAGAATCTTATAAGATTGCCAACACTAGTTATATGAAAAAATACACACGTCACTGAAATTTCAGAAAGCTTTTTTGTTTTTCCTCCATAGCCAGTAGAACATCAGAAAAATGAACCGGGACAAAGAAAGTAGATAAAATTGACACAAAATTGTAAGTACTTTGTAGCAATAGGATTAATAAAACGGAAAAAAGAAAAAGCAAAAGCATTTATGGAGAGGCAGTTAAAATGTGTCAGAAAGATGAATTCTAACTCACTTTGAAGCAGGCAACATTTCTTTCAGAAGCATTTAAGTGCCAAAGCTAACTCAAATTATGAACATTCAATGAACAAATGGAGGAAAAGAACAAAAATCAACACAGCAAAGAAACAAAGAAAAAAATACTGCTGTAGCAATTTCAGTGAAAAGGCCTGTTTTTATGGGGGGAGATGACGGTTACAGGAACGTGGAAAAGTAACTGCCAAATGGATACACGCACCCACGATCTTCAAAATATTTAAACCATCATTACGAAAAACATACAAATTTCCAGAACTAAATATATAGAATAATCAAACCGTCATTTCCTCATTTTCCTTTTTTATCTATAAGAAAATAACACATTTTTATAATCACACAATTTAACTTTAAGATTCGATTTATAATCACAAAATTTACCTTTAAGATTTTAATCACAAAATCTCAAATTTCTCATATATTTTTAAATTCTGTGTCCAATCAACAATGCACATAAAATGAGACAGAAGAAGTAAAATTAATAACTATAAATAAAATTTAATATACCGAAAGCGAAAAATCAAGGCAAAAAGGACAAGATCTAAAGCAAACAGAGAAGAGAAAAACTCGAAACAGCGGAGCGGATCTACAATGTTTTTCGCAATGGATAAAAAAACAATGTGCTTCGTTTCGTCAATTTCTTCCATACATCCAAAATTCAGTAAACGACAAGGAGAAGAGTATAATAACAAGGCCTCATATACTTATAAGTACATTCACGCCTTTATTGAAACTGCAACTTGCTGCATCACTACGTCACTATTTGAAGACCGCATTCTTCAGCAACAAAACAGCGTAAAATGTAGAAAAAGTGAAAATTACTAGAAAATTGCATTCTTCAGCAACAAAACAGCGACAAATTTACTAAAAATAGGGAAAATTCACTAGAAAACAAAACGTTTCAGCTGGAAAACAGCGAAAAATCTGCTTAAAGAGGAAAAATTACAATAAAACCGCATTCATCAGCGGTAAAACAGAGTCAAATCTACTACACAGACGAAATCGCGAGAAATTCTTCTAAAAATGAGAAATATATTAGAAAACTGCATTCTTCAGCTCCAAGCTGAATTATTATTTATTAAACTGCATTCTTCAGCAGCAAAACAGCAAGAATTATCAAATGATTTATTATAAACTATTACGAAACCGCATTTCTTAAGCTGTAAAACTGCGAATACTTACTGGAAACAGAGAATTGACTTACCGAATCAATTACGAGATAGATTCAATGAGAAGAAAAAGAAGAAGATGGTGAGATGCTTCAAAATGCAGCAGCTTCCACGTTCACTTTCTCTCTCTATATATAGGTGTGTGAAGAATTCTGTTCTGACTTCTGAGGGACTGAAACTGTGTTTGCGAAAATGTGAAGAGAAATGGGAATAATGTGAAGAAGTATGGGGCATTTTTAAAAAGGCTTGTTTTTATTTAATTAATAATTAATTATTAGGTTGATTAATTAAGATTACGGGAATCGATTTGAGGCTGTGACCGGTGAAGGGGGTGTCGGTGGAGGGAAAGTGACCGGTGGTTCCCGGTTACGTTACGCGTCATCATGACTCCCTTGTAATTTGCGCTCCATTATTAAGTCCAACATTACCCTAACCGGATAATGTAGCCATTATAATACATAAATTACCATATAGTGAATCATACTCCATCTTTGATCACGTTTTTTGAAAAGTAAACTTTATTTTAAAAACATTGAAAATTTTATGCCTGAATTAATACCGAAATTAGTACGCCAAAAAAGTTAAACATAAATTAAAGAGGATGAAATTTTTTATATATGTAGGTGAATATTTAAAGAATTATTATATGGTGATTAATAGAGAATATATTAAATCAAGAATTGCAAAATCATTTCAAGAATAAAAATTTACTAATTATAACATGCATGGGTGATCTTTAAAAGCTGATTTAACCGACTGGAACGCACTGAACCGAATCGATTAATTAGATATTTTAATAAAATTATAAATTTTTATATAAATTCTTAACTGCACTGAATAACAGGGTAGGTTCTTAATTATTGGCGATAAATTTATATATAAAAAATATATTTCATATATTAAGTTTAAAAATAACAAAGCATTAATTTTTTTCTAGGGCCTTGGGATTATGGAATGGCTATAAGCGAACAAATAATTACCAACCGCAAATAGGGCTGTATTTTGTCCCGGGCCCGGGCCTTAGTGGGCCTAACGGGCCGGGCCTCGCGGTCCCGGGCTTCGTGGTCCCGGGCTCTGGCGGTCCCGGGCCTGGCGGTCCCGGTCTTCGTGGGCCTAATGGGTGGAACCGGCCCGTGACGGGCCTAAGCCCACATGGTCCTGTGCTTAACGGGCCGGGCTCGTGGGCTTCGCGGGCCTAGCGGGTTTTTTTTTTTTTTTTAAAGACAATTTCTTGTAGTATCATGGCTATATTAATATGTAGTATATATGTATATCTAATTATTAAAGTGCTTGACGAAAAAGAAAATAACAAAACAATAGTAAAACACTAAATTGTCATGCATAAATATCACTTCTTGATATTATATTGTATCTTATGTATATATATTCTCTTATATATTTTCTTTTAGTATATATATTGTATCTTATGTATATATTGTAGCTTATAAATATATTTTCTTGTAGTATATATATTGTATATTATGTATATATTGTAGCATAATATATTTTCTTGTAGTATATTATATTGTATCTTATGTATATATATTCTCTTATATATTTTCTTGTAGTATATATATTGTATATTATGTATATATTGTAGCATAATATATTTTCTTGTAGTATATATATTGTATCTTATGTATATATATTCTCTTATATATTTTCTTGTAGTATATATATTGTATATTATGTATATATTGTAGCTTATAAATATATTTTCTTGTAGTATATATATTGTATATTATGTATATATTGTAGCATAATATATTTGCTTGTAGTATATTATATTGTATCTTATGTATATATATTCTCTTATATATTTGCTTGTAGTATATTATATTGTATCTTATGTATATATATTCTCTTATATATTTTCTTGTAGTATATATATTGTATCTTATGTATATATTGTAGCTTATAAATATATTTTCTTGTAGTATATATATTGTATATTATGTATATATTGTAGCATAATATATTTTCTTGTAGTATATTATATTGTATCTTATGTATATATATTCTCTTATATATTTTCTTGTAGTATATATATTGTATATTATGTATATATTGTAGCATAATATATTTTCTTGTAGTATATTATATTGTATCTTATGTATATATATTCTCTTATATATTTTCTTGTAGTATATATATTGTATCTTATGTATATATTGTATCTTATAAATATATTTTCTTGTAGTATATATATTGTATATTATGTATATATTGTAGCATATAAATAATTCTAAGTATAGACAAAGAAATATTGCGAAAAGAAGCTCATGGGTAGAAGCAATAAATTTTATTACCAAAAAATGACATATCTTTCTTAGTCATCCTTCCCCCAATGGAATGAGCACAACAAGGTACTAATACCACCATTAGAAGGAAAAAAACTAAGGAAGATGTGCCAAAATACAAGTTACATATTATTCTATGTATTATCTCTAACAAATCTCATAAATCCTTCAAGGTTCGGAGGAGGTTGCGTTGGTGGTGGTGGAAAAGAAGCTTGTTCATCACCACTTCCGGGCGAAGCCGAATCCTCCGTAAGTTCCGCTATCATTTCTTCATAAGCTTCATCTATCGCCGGTTGTGCTTCTGCAATTCCAAAGTTTCTTCTTTCCGAGCGGATCCAATCTCTAAACAATACTGATTTTTCCAAGCTATCCCTCATAGACGCTCTATGATCACCTATTTGCAGTCTTGCTTGACTGAAAGCGCTCTCTGATGCAACAGTTGAAGCTTGAATTGATAAAATATCCCGAGCCATCCTTGCAAGAACAGGAAAATGTTTTTCCCTTGCCTTCCACCATTCCAAAAGATCAAAAGAGCCGTCTGGATTCTCCTTTTCAAGTCCCTGAGACAAATAAACTTGAAGCTCATTTAGATGTGAAGTTTCATCATAATTTTCACCTTGAGACCCCTGAACTCCGTCCAAGATTTAAGAGCTTTTAAGCCCGCAACTCTTTTAGAGGATTGTGAGCTAGACGAAGTAGGGGTTGGAATAGTTGGCCTAGCATGCTCTAAGGCAAGTTGATAAGCATTATAAACTGTTTGAGCGTTAATCTTAATTGAAGCTTTTGCATCTGCAAGTGTCGCAATTTCCTCATTTGAAAGATCTAAAGCCTTATAAATATTTGAATACCAAAAATGAGGACCTCCCAATTTCATTGTAGGATTTAGCATTGCAGCAAGACCATAAATAGGAGGGATAGGAAAAAATATTTTTTAAACTTTTGTTTCATTTCATTTATAGCAAGTTCATAAATATCCCCACCCTCACTAAATTCAACAAACAAATCAGATAGTGCTGCAATATAAACTAAACAGTTTGAAATAGTAGGATAATATTGCCCAGAAAATGCATTTGTTGCAATTTGAAAATGTTCTAAAAAATCTAAAAGAATTTTAACATTAGTCCAATCTTGAGTGGTAAGCATTTCATCATCATCTTCACCACCTACCCGAGAATTAAACGTTGCATTAATTGGGTTTCTATATTCATATGCTACTACTAAACTTTCGTACATACAATTCCATCTAGTCGGGCAAGGTTTAGGAACCTTTCTTTCTCTAAGGCCATATTCATCACATTTTTTAAAATACTCTCTAAGTCTACTTCTACGGTTTGAATAAAAAAGCCAATTAAGAGCCATTCTAACCTTTTCAATTTCTATGTTTAATATTCGCATACCATCACCGACAATTAAATGATAAATATGACAAATACATCTAACATGGAAAATATTAGTAAATGCAGGATTTAGTGTTGTTGTAAGCATGCCTATAGCACTGGTGTTACTAGAAGCATTATCCATTGAAATTGCCATTATTTTATCGCTAAAGCAAAAATATCTACAAATATCTGCAACAGTGTTAGCTATAAATTTACCTGTGTGACGCGAATTAATTATTCTATATGCAATTATGCGTTTTTGCATTATCCATTCTTCATCTATCCAATGACTTGTAACAGTTAGGTAATCACAATCATTACCACTTCTACCAATATCAGTAGTAATAGAAATCCGATTAGGTATATGAGTAAATAAATAACGCAAATATTGTTCATATTCATGTTTGAATTTATAAATATCACTCTTAACTGTTGCGCGAGGCCAACCTTTATAAGTAGGATTAAACACTCTTCTAATATAATGAACCCAATTAGGATTAGAAGCAAAAGTATAAGGTAAGCACATAACAGTAATCATCTTTGCTAATTCTTCACGATCTCTATTTGGATCGTAATATAAAATACCTCCAGTGACAGTGTTAATTCCTGGTTGAACTAGATTTGAACCTGTACTAGGGTTAATCGCAGAATCTACACTTGTCCCCTCTAGATGCGCTTTCATTTGAAAAAATCTAGCCTTATCTCTAGGGTGTGTTTTTATGTGCCTAGTCAAACTACCTGTGCCGCTACGGTCTCCTACATATTTATGCGACATTAATTTCCCACAAGTTTTACACTTAGCCTTATTTTTTTCTCTTACTTGAGTAAAAAATTCCAAACTAATGATGTTTCTAAGCGTTTAGCAGGTTCTCTATTAAAAGTAGGAGTTTCTACAGGTGGGTCGACCGGTGCATCACTTGGGTTATTAAGAGGACTAGTAGGTGTATCATCTAAATCCGGTGCTTGAGTTTCATCATCATCCTCATTTTCCTCATTATTTTCTAAGATGGTTTCATTAGGATAAAGAGCATTCATAATTTCATCATCTAATCTATCACCTGGTGCAACATTATGATAAAATTCACTATCGGTAAATTGAAAACAAGGGTGATCACTATCAAGAATTACGGAAGGAGGAGGACGTCTAGGTTGGCGACTACTTTCAACTTGCTTATCTTTTCTAGGTCGGGGAGCCGGGGGAAGGGTAGTTGGTTGGCCACTACTTTCACCGGTTTTATCTTTTCCTTTACCAAACATTTTTTTCAAAGTAAATGCCATATTAATTATAATTATGCAAACTAAACCACACAAAAATATATTATAAAAACGTAAGAGTTGAAACGAGTTTACCGGATTGCCGAACAACTTCTTGAAAATTGAAAATCGTTGAACACTTGAAAACTTCAATTCAACAACTTCACAATTTTTCACGAAATTTCAACAATAAATTAAGTAATTGTAGTAGAGAGATTGAGAGAGATTGAGAGATATTGAGAGATATTGATGAATTGGTGAATAAAAATGAAAGAATGAGGGGGTATTTATAGTTGAGAAATGGGGAAAAGTGTAATTATATAAAGTTTGGGGTTAAAATAAAGTTTGGGGGCCAAATGGCCATTTTTTTAACTTAAAAAACGGTCATATTTTCAGCCCAAACGGCTAGATTTTAAATATGGCCGTTTGATTTTTTTTTTTTTTTTTTTTTTTTTTTTAAAATAGCCGTTGGGCCCGCCAGGCCCGCCAGGACCGGCCCAGGCCCGCCTGCCGGTCCCGGGCCAAACGGTCCCGGGCTCGTGGGCTCAACCATGGAGACCAGCCCGTGACGGGCTCAGAGGCCCACCAAGACCGGCCCACCCAGGACCGGCCCACCAGGCCCACCAGGCCCGTTAGGACCGCGGGCCCGGTCCGGTCCGGTTCAGGCCCGGCCCACCGAGCAGCATTAACCGCAAAGTCCTACTCCCAAACTTATTTTGCTCCCATGTTGAAATTATCTTAAGTACCAGCAACAAGGTTGGATATCTTTCTCCCGTATAATTTAAATTTCACTTGTTGAGTACTTAATCTTCTAACATTATGTTTGGATCATTGTTACCCATTGTTTTATAATGTATTCTACTGTACTGTACTGTATTGTATTGTATCATTTTATGGATACAATGTTTGAATAGATTGTATCATTTGTTGTTGTTAAATAACATTTTGATTGTTTGGTTTGATTATATCATACTGTATTGTAACTGATAAGTTTACCAAAATATACTTAATTGTTTTAAATCAAATTTATCAAGAATTACGTATAAAAATAATTTAAGAAAACCTCTTTCTACTAATTTATCATCAATTATGTAACTTGAAAACAAGAGCAAAACTTGAAGAAAAGGGTTAACTATCATTAGGTAAAAAACAAATCAAAAACGATGAAAACAGATAAAGAAACGAACAGAGATTTGGATGAAAAGAATGGCACGAACCAACTCTGGAAAAGATGGGCGTACTTATCTTCCAGAGGCTATGAAGTTTGGAACAAGTTTCACTTCTATTTTTCTCTGTCGTGCGATTTTGTTCTCTTATTGCTAATTGAACTCTTTTGCTCTTGTTCTCTCGCAGATGGCGGGAACACGTACTGCATCTTCAGCTGAGCAGCAGCCAGAGCCCCCAGTGGTAGCTCCTACGGGGGACAAAGGTCGAGGTCGAGGCCTTGTCAGAGGCCGAGGCAAGGGCAGAGCTCGAGCAACAGCACCAACAGTGGAGCCTCAGATGGAGTTTGATGAGGAGGTTCCAGCCCAGACTATGTCGGTTAGACCAGCTCAGGTCCATGAGGGGTTCATCGTCACCCTAGTGCTTCAGGATGCTTTAGTCCGTTTAGTGGACCTTATGGAGAGTGTGGCCCAAGCCGGTACGTTTCCTATGGCACCAGCCGTCTCTCATGCTGGGGGAGGAGCACAGACTCCCGCTACTCACACTCCGGAGCAAATGGCTCCCTGTACCAGACTCCAACAGCTCAGCCAGTTGGGGTAGTTTAGCCGGTTGTTGTGGCACAGGCCGGTGAGGGACCAGTTATGTCTTCTCTAGGCTTATTGAGATTGGATAAGTTCACCAAGCTCTTTCCAGTTCACTTCAGTGGTGCACCTTCCGATGACCCACATGATTATCTTGATCGCTGCCATGAGGTGCTGCGTAACATGGGGATAGTGGAGACCAATGAGGTCGATTTTGCTGTGTTCCAGATGATGGGTTCCGCCAAGAGATGGTGGAAGGACTTTGTATCGACCAGACCAACTGGATCATCTGCTCTTACTTGGGACCAGTTCTCTCAGATATTTCTTGAGAAGTTCCTTCATGTCACACTGAGAGAGGATTATCGCAGGCAGTTTGAGTGTCTTCTGCAGGGCAGTATATCTGTCACTCAATATGAGACCTGTTTTGTGGATTTGGTCTGTCATGCTATTCCTTTGCTTCCTACCGAGAGAGAGAGAGAGACAGAGAGAGAGAGATTGAGAGAGAGGGGGGGTGAGGAGGTTTATTAAGGGACTTGCTCAGCCTGTCATATTGTAGATGGCCAAGGAGACCGGGAGTGAGATTTCTATTCAGACGGCTACCAATGTCGCCAGGCAAGTCGAGATGGTTCTTGCACAGGGGGGAGGTCAGAGGTCTAACAAAAAGCCTTGTCATTCCAATGGATTCAGTGGCGCCTCGTCTGGAGGCAGGGGTACTTTCGGTAGAGGCCATCCTCCTAGGCCGTTTCATTCAGCACTCCAGGAATCCCACGGTGCTTCAGGTGGTCGTGGCCCTCATCATGCCTTATTTCGACCAACTAGCCTACAGTGCACCACTAGCTCCTATTAGTGCACCTCCGCTCCAGAGTTTTCAGGGTGGTTACTCAGGTCGACAAGGTCAGTTTCAGGGTTAGCAGTCGAGGTCCTGTTTTACTTGTGAAGATTCGAGGCACATTGCTAGATTTTGCCCTCGAGCATCTAGTAGTTCATAGCATCAGGGTTCTCGTGCCATGGTCCCGGCATCGGGTGCTTCACCGCCCGCTCAGCCAACTAGAGGTAGGGGTCAGACAGCTAGAGGTGGAGTTCATGCCATTAGAGGTGGAGGTCATGCCGCTAGAGGTGGAGGTCATGCCGCTAGAGGTGGAGGCCAGCCAGTTATGGCTCGTCTTATAGATGTAGTTCAGAGATGGAGGTCACGCCGCTAGAGGTGGAGGCCAGCCAACTAAGGCATGAGGCTGAGTCATTTGACGTTGTTATCACAGGTACTGTTTCAGTTTGCAGTAAAGATACTTCAGTTCTATTTGATTCGGGTTCTACTTATTTTGACGTGTCATCCTATTTTGCTTCATATTTGGTTATGCCTCGTGATTATTTGAGTGCTCGTATGTATGTGTCCACACCTGTGGGAGATACTATTATTGTAGATTGTGTTTATTGTTTATGTGTGGTTACCATTGGGTGTGTTGAGACTAGTGTAGATCTTCTATTTCTCGATATGGTAGATTTTGATATCATCTTGGGTATGGATTGGCTGTCACCTTATCATGCTATATTGGATTGTCACGCCAAGACGGTGACCTTAGCCTTGTTAGAGTTACCTCGATTAGAGTGGAGAGGGACCCCTGGACATTCTATCAGTAGGGTTATCTCTTACATGAAGGCTCGACGTATGGTCCAGAAGAGGTGTCTAGCTTATTTGGCTTATGTCCGCGATTCTAGTGCAGAGGTTCCTTCCATGGATTCATTACTAGTTGTTCGTGAGTTTCCAGAGGTGTTTCCTATAGACCTGTCGGGGATGCCACCCGACAGGGATATTGTATTCATTTGGCTTTGGGCACTCAGCTCATTTCTATTCCTCCATACCGTATGGCCCCGCCAGAGTTGAAAGAATTGAAAGAGCAGTTGCAAGATTTGCTTGATAAGGGCTTCATTAGACCTAGTGTCTCGCCTTGAGGTGCACTCGTATTGTTTGTGAAGAAGAAATATAGATCGATGAGGATGTGTATAGATTATCGGTAGTTGAACAAAGTCACCATAAAGAACAAGTATCTGTTGCCAAGGATTGATGACTTATTTGATCAGCTTCAGGTTGCCAAGGTGTTTTCAAAGATCGATTTGAGGTCTGGCTACCATTAGTGGAGGATTAGGGCATCTGATGTCCCTAAGATAGCTTTTTGGACTCGGTATGTGCATTATGAGTTTTTCGTGATGTCATTTGGGCTGACAAATGCCCTAGCAGCATTCATGGATTTGATGAACCGTGTGTTCAAACCCTATTTGGATTCCTTTGTGATTGTATTTATTGATGATATCTTGATCTACTCCCGCAGTCGAGAAGAGCACGAGCAACATCTTCGGATCGTACTTCAGACTCTGAGAGACAGCCAGTTATATGCTAAGTTTTCAAAATATGAGTTTTGGTTGGACTCAGTCGCTTTCTTAGGGAACGTTATATCAGTAGAGGGCATTAAGGTGGATCCTAATAAGATTGAGGTAGTTCAGAACTGGCCTAGATCCACTTCAGCTACAGAGATTCGGAGTTTTTTGGGATTGGCGGGTTATTACCGTCAGTTTGTGGAGGAGTTCTCATTTATAGCAGCCTCGTTGACCAGGTTGACCCAAAAGGGTGCCCCATTCAGATGGTCAAACGAGTGTGAGGCGAGCTTTCAGCAGCTCAAGACTGCTTTGACTACAACGCCAATGTTGGTGTTGCCCACAGGTTCAGGATCTTATACATTATATTGTGATGCATCTCATATTGAACTTGGTGCGGTATTGATGCAGGAAGGAAGGGTGATTGAATATGTGTCACGGCAGCTGAAGGTTCACAAGAAGAATTACCCTGTTCATTGTTGATACCCAGTTTTTTCATATATATTTTCAATATGAAAAATACCTTCAAAATAGCATATATGCATATATATGCATGTCCAAGGGTTTTATTATTTTTTCCATAACTTTAAGATTTTAAATTAATTTATTTTCTCCCTTTTTATCCATAAAATCTCCAATAATTATTTCCAAAATTATTGTTTTGATAATTCATCTATTTAATTTCTATATTTATGCCAAAATATGGCTAAGGTAATTTTTGACATATTTTTAGAATTACATTTAGTATTTTTAAAGCTAAATTGCACATAATTGCAATATTAGCCCTTTTCAGATTTAATTAGGTTTTATATGCATAAAATTATATTCTGTATTTTTAAAATTGCTAATTATGTATTATAAATTATTTTACTATTTTTAAATTATTTTTAGAAATTATGTACTATTTTATATAAATTAAATAGAAAAAAACTGGCTATTTAACTTATAGCCAAAATTGGCTTTCAATTTTAGCCTAAATCAAACAGACCCCCAACCCAATTAAAAAACCCATCGGACCCAAGCCATACCCGACCCACCTACCCCATTCAATCTTGACTGTTGATCATTCAGATCAACGGTCCTTATTCCCCTTTCCTAAATTAAACCCAAACGACCCCCCCAAACCCTCTCGTTCTTCATTCACTCAACCGAGTCTCATCTCTCTCTATCTATCTCTGGTTCTCTCTAGAACCTTCTCCCTTCCCCTCCTCTCTGATGAACCTTATCCATCTTCTCCGGCGATCTCCTTGCCTGAATCCATGGTGGTCTCACCACCTACATGCCTTATGGCTCCCTTTTGAACATGTGTCATCGTTTTGAGGCCTTCGAGTGAACCAGAGGCGGTTCACTCGCCTCCAATGGTTTTCCATGCCATTTTTCGGCCATCCATGGTTGTTCGAGTAAGATCTGTGATTTTTTCGGCTAAACCAGTAACTTTTCAAAGTTTTCTCACCTTCTCTGGGTTCTCTGAAACCCTAATTTTAAAGATTTTCCGATTTTCTTTCAGATCTGTCTTAGATCTGTGTATATTATGAACCTTTTGGTATTTTCCTGAAAGGTTTCCGATTTTTTCAAAGTGACTCTCTGTCTTCAAGACTAGGGTTTCTTAACCTCTTTTAAAAGACTTCTCCTCTGATTTTCAGTATTGTCATATGATTTTACTATGTTTAAACGGTTTATTTATGTTTTCTTCTACCTGATTCATCACGATGAAAACCCTATTTATTTTGGTTCTATCCGAGGTTCTGGAACTGCCTTTGTTTATTTGATTTGTATGTATACCTATTTCGATTGAGTTCTTTATGGTTAAATCCTTTTCTTTGTTTATCTTAACTGATTCTGAGTTCTCTCCACTTTTTTAACTCAACTCTGTTAAAACCCTAATTTCTTAAAGATTTCTTCACTTGTTACTGTAAGTTTTAAAGACTCTCTTTACTTGTTTATGTGCATTGGCCTGATCTTCTTTACCTGTTAGGTTGGTCTTTCACTCTGGTTCTATGTGTTAGCCATGACTACTTGACTTTGTTGATTGCTATCCTTCGAGTGGGTTCTTTTTACTACTGAGTCCTTAGCCTACTCATGCCACTTCTGTATGTTTGTGTTCATCTAGTTTGCTTCTTTTTGTCGATATGGCTGACCTTGCATGTCTGATATGCTTGTTCATTCTTCTCTATTTATATGTCGAAGTGCAGAATCATGACTCCCTCTTGATTGATCCTGATTTCCTTAAGTTACGGTTTGATTGTAAGGTTTTCTCATAAACCCCTAAAATTTTACTCGTTTGTTTAAGTTGATTGATTCCATTTCTTTATTTGTTGTAATGCTTCATTCTTGTTGAATCCTTTCCCCAAATCAGTGTATTCTGTACTTAGACTCAATCATATGCCATATACTTTTACTACCCCTTATATGGTAAAAACCAATCTTTCTCAAACTGATTTTCTTTCCTTAATTATCCCTGTTAGTATCCATTTGAGCTATAATTCCTTGATTAAAGGGAAGTACTTGTATTAATTGGATTCTAATTGTGATTACTTCCATAATTATGCTAAACCTTTAATTGTGATTACTTCCATAATTTTGTGCTATTCTACTACTATTGGCCGGCTGCAAGCCAAGGCTAATCATCTGTAAGCCTTGGTTGTTTCATTTGTTTACCTCTATCTTCACTAGTATGTCCTAGTTCAATTTAAAGCCTCAACAGCAATATATTTCTATTCCTGCTTCAGTTTCTTTTACTTTTGGCCTGCTTTTACTTGTGGTCTTGTAGTGAAGCATGCTGACATAACTCCCCTCCCTTTAAATTCATGTGATTCAAGTATGCCTGGATGATTGCGTTTTCTTACCTACTGTGTACTTACCATCTTGTGAATCCCAAATCCCCTATCCTTCCTCTATATGTTTTATGGTTGGTTTGTGATTATGTCAGTGTCCAACTATCTCTGAGCATGTCCATACTAGTCCTAATATTCCTGCTGAGGTCAGGTGTTTGTAGTCAATATATATGTACCCCCAAATCCCCTTTTACCCCATATGTGATTACTGAATTCATTCATTTGTTGTGTGTGGTCTTACCTTGAAGTGTTTGAACTCTGTCTTATTAATACAACTTCTTTCAACCCTTTCTATTACTGATTGCTTTCAAAATGGACCTGTCAGTCCAGTTTTTAAACAAACTCCTTTCAAACATGTGTCTTGCACTTTCACTATACTCTTAGACTAGTAGGTTCTGCCCCTTTTGTGTGAGAGTTGCCTTGGGACCCTTGAGCTCCCTCTAAACTTGGACACATGAAAGCTGACCTTCCACACTGTACTTCTCAGTCTTGGCTATAAAATCTGGGTGTGAGCACTGCCCGGGATCCCTTGAGGTCCTTAGGGAGCTCTGACACACCTAGAAATGAGGAAAAGCTATGAAACAATCCTGGCACTTGGGGTGATTGATTATATAACTCAGAGAGGAGGTCCTAATCAGGCTTCTTATAGTGTAACTTCTTATTTTCATTTCTATTCATGTAATTCACTTCAATGTTGGTCTGTAATAACTTGTTGTAAATCAGTATTGGGGTTGGCTAGTAAAAAGAGATGGGGTAGATATGTATGCTATAGTCGTTAAGGGTAGAAAATATGTTATTAGGTTTATGTTCTTAATTGCACAATAGAAACCATGCTTAGGGTTCATACATGCATTAGAAATCATGCTCTTAGGTCTTATGTTTATTGTTTCGGTATGTGCACCCTTACAAAATCATATGCTAAAATATGCTAATAATTAGCAGTTTACTATTATGTTCTACGGTGCCATGTGCATTTAGAAATCCTGCTCTTAGGAAATTCTGCAATCCTGCCATGTGCATTTAGAAATCATGCTCTAGGAATTCTGCATCATGAGTTTTATACATGCATCTTAGATACCATATTTTAGGATCTCATTTGCACTTGCATTCACACTTAGTGTAAACTGCTGATTATAAAAGAGGTAAAAACAGATTCACACTTGATTATCCTGTTTAAAATAACTGGGGATAAACTCTGCACTCGTATCAACTAGAACAACATGCTCTTAGGGTAAAATAATTTCCACACTATTTAAATAACTCGAAATAACTAATGCACATCACTTTACACCTAGGAAAGCCTTAGGTAACTGCTTAAATAAAAATAGAATTGTCCTTGTTTAACTGCCAGTGTCTTAAAATCAATAGGCAAGCTTGATTCAGACTTCTTTTCTGAGTCATGTGATAAATCTAATTCTGTTGTAATCACTTAGATACCATGCTTTAGAATTCTGAATTCAGACCTTACCTGTGTATGAGTCATGTTGTCTATATGCACTACCTATGGAGGTATACTTGAACCTTTCGTTTGTTTCCATGCTCCCTTTAAATGCAGTCCTATGTGTTCTTGTTTGTCGCCTAGCATTTTTCCTTTAAACCTGAGGGTCTGCCTAGAACCTCCCTTATAGGATAGAAGTTCTAAATTCCTCCAGGATTGGTAGGAAGGGACGGGTAACAGCATGCAATAGGGGTCGATACCAACCCTCGCTTTAATTACCTTCATGGGGCGAGAAAGGATAGATATGGATATGATGATCGGTGCATTAATAGCACGTCTAGCCCCTCTTTGAGGAGTGTCATACCGGGTATTGCATTGGTGTGATCCATATTACAAGCAAACCTAGGACACCCCTTTACATTCATAAGCATGCTTTAGATTGTAATTCTTTTTCAAAATTTTGCCTTTGGCTAATTGTTTTCCAAACACTTGTGTATTTAAACTCAAATCCCCTACTATTTGAGCCATACTTGTTTATTTTCTAATTGTACAAATTTACAAAAAACTGTCTGGCCGGAAACCACACTAGTGGATCCTGAGGAGTGCCTAACACCTTCCCCTTAGGATATTTTCAAGCCCTTAACCTATCTCTGGTTACCAAATGTAGTTATAAATGAACCCCATAGGTGCCCTAACACACCTTAAAAATCGTTCGGTGGTGACTCTCCAAAATGCAAACCTCTTCCCAAAAGGAATAAGTTGTCCCATACCAAAATGTCATGAACCCGATTTCGCGGAAGGAAAAGGGGGGCGCGACATTCATGACTTAGAGTTGGAAGCCATTTTTCATGTGCTGAAGATTTGGAGGCCTTATCTCTACGGCGTCTCGTGTGAGGTATTCACGGATCATCGGAGCTTGCAGTATTTGTTCAAATAGAATGCACTTAATTTGAGGCAGTGGAGGTGGTTGGAGCTACTGAAAGACTATGATATCACCATCTTGTATCATCCTGGGAAGTCCAGTGGTAACTGATGCCATGAGTAGAAAGTCAGTAAGTATGGGCAACCTTGCGTTCATTCTAGTCGGTGAGAGGCCACTTGCATTATATGTTCAGGCCTTGGCCAATCACTTCGTGAGGTTGGATATTTCTGAACCCAGTCATGATGTAGCTTGTATAGTCACTCAGTTTTCATTGTTTGAGCGCATCAGCGAGCAACAACATGATGACCCTCATTTTCTTGTCCTTAGGGACATAGTGCGGCACAGTGATGCCAAGAAGGTTACTGTTGGAGATGATGGATTTTAAGGATGCAGGGTTGTGTTTGTGTGCCTAATGTGGATGGACTTTGTGAGTTGATTCTTGGGGAGGCCCACAGTTCTCGGTATTCTATTCATCCGGGCGCCGCCAAGATGTATCAGAACTTACGGCAGTATTTTTGGTGGAGGAGAATGAAGAAGGATATAGTTGCATATGTAACTCGGTGTCTAAATTGTCAATAAGTATGAGCATCAGAGACTTGGTGGTTGCTTAGAAGTTAGAGATTCCTAAGTGGAAGTGGGAGCGTATCACTATGGATTTTGTTGTTGGACTCCCACAGACTCAGAGGAAGTTCGATGTAGTTTGGGTCATTATGGACAGGCTGACCAAGTCAGTGCATTTCATTCCTGTAGCAATTACCTATTCTTCAGAGCGGTTGGCTCAGATTCACATCCGCGAGATCATCCGTCTTCACGATGTGCCAGTGTCTATCATTTCTGATCGAGGTACGCAGTTCACCTCGCACTTCTGGAGGGCAGTACAACATGAGTTGAGCGCGCAGGTTGAGTTGAGCATAACATTTCATCTTCAGATGCACGGATATTCCGAGCGCACTATTCAGATATTAGAGTATATGCTCCGCGCTTGTGTTATAGACTTCGGAGGTTCTTGGGATCAGTTCTTGCCATTTGCGGAGTTTGCCTACAACAACAGCTACCAGTTGAGCATTCAGATGGCTCCCTAGGAGGCATTATACGATAGGTGATGCCGATCGCCAATTAGATAGTTTAAGTCGAGGGAGGCTATGTTGTTGGGTACAGATTTGGTACAGGATGACGTGGATAAGTTCAAG
Source organism: Nicotiana tabacum (assembly GCF_000715075.1). Classification (NCBI taxonomy): domain Eukaryota; kingdom Viridiplantae; phylum Streptophyta; class Magnoliopsida; order Solanales; family Solanaceae; genus Nicotiana; species Nicotiana tabacum. The sequence goes on from NC_134085.1 coordinate 17,691,130, forward strand.
ATCATTCAGGATTGACTTCACACAGCTCAATCCAGGCAAAAACATTAATCGTAGAGTTCATGATGTTGCATTCATGGTCGGGGAGCGGGTGTTGCTCCGGGTTTCACCCATGAAGGGTGTGATGAGGTTCAGAAAGAAGAGCAAGTTGAGCTATAGGTATATCGGACCATTTGAGATTCTTGAGAAAGTGGGAGAGGTGGCTTACAGGCTTGCGTTGCCACCTGGGTCATCAGTAGTTCATCTGGTGTTCCATATGTACCTGCTTCAGAAGTATCACAGTGATCCGTTCCACGTGTTAGATTTCAGCTCTATCCAGTTGGACAAGGATTTGCTATGAGGAGGAGCCGGTGGCCATTCTAGCCCGACAGGCTCATCAGTTGAGGTCGAAGAGTTATCCTTCAGTTCGAGTGCAGTGGAGAGGTCAACCCATCAAGGCAGCTACTTGGGAGTCTGAGTCGGACATGTGGAGTAGATATCAATACCTTTTCACCAGTCCAGGTAGTTTTCTATGTCCGTTCAAGGATGAACGGTTGTTTTAGAGGTGGAGAATGTGATAACCTGAAAGGTCATCTTATATTTTTGAAGCTAGTTCTATGCTTTGAAGTCTAAAATACCTCATTATAGCCCTCCTCGATTTGTGTGCGCAGTCCAGATATTTTTTCGGAAAGCTTTTATGTTAAAAACTGATAAAAATATGAAAATTTTGCTTTGAAATCCATTTGAGTTGAATTTGCTCAAAATTTTGAGAAAACAGACTCGGATTTGTGTTTTGATGGTCCCGGTGGGTCCGTATCGTGATTTGGGACTTGGGCGTATGCCCGAAATCAAATTTGGAAGTCTCTAGCCCGAGTTATTGGACTTTGTTGAAATTTGAAATTTAAAAGATTGATGACTTTGGAATGTTTGACCAATGTTTGACTTTATTAATATCGGGTCCGTATTTTGGTTTCGGAAGTTGGTATAGGTCCAGTACTATATTTATGACTTGTCTGTAAAATTTGGTGGGGAACAGAGTTGGTTTGACATGATCCAGACGCCCGGTTGTGAAAATAGAAGTTTTAAAGTTTTCTTGAAAATTTCATTTGATTTGGTGTTCAATTCGTAGTTCTAGGTGTTATTTTGGCGATTTGATCGTGCGACGGATGATAGTTTTAGATGCATAGTTGGTTTAGAACCCCAAGGGCGCGGGTGAGTTTAGAATAGGCTACGATGTGAATTTGGACTTAGAAACATTGCTGTTGTTCTTTTATTTCTGATGCTGGTCTCAGACCTCGCAATTGCGAGGTCTGACCTCACATTGCGATATGGCAGGATACCTATCAGGTTTGCATTTGCAATCATATTCTTTGCATTTGCGAAGAGACCCAGTTGCGCAATGGCGACCAAGTTTTCACTTTTGCGATGTGGACTGGGGGAGTTACTTTGCATTTGCGATCAATGGGTCGCTTTTGAGATAATGCCCAGTTCGCATTTGCTAACAATTCATCGCATTTGCCATGGGAGCAGATATAGGAAGGACTTCGCAATTGCGGTGATTTCTTCGCATTTGCGGGGTTCGCATTTGCGAAACCCAGATTTAGACGAGATTTTTGTTCATTCTTCAAATTTTCAAACTTAGAAACCCTAGAGGCGATTTTCCAAAGAACTCTTCTTCCCCAAATCATTGGCAAGTGATTCTAAACTAGTTTATTTCAATCTTTCAATATATTTCCTAAGATTTCAACCAAAAATCTTGTATTTTCATGGTGCAAAATTGGGGTTTGGGTAGAATTAGGGATTTTTGTAAAATGGGGATTTAGACCTCAAATTGAGGTCGGATTCCAAAATAAATTATATAACCGGGCTCGGGGGTGAACGGGTACTCGGTTTTGGTCGAATTCGGGAGTTGACTTTTGTTGACTTTTTCAATAATGACCTAAATTGAATTCTTTGCAATCGTGGGAAGTTTGTAAGGCTTAATTCAAATCGTTTGGTTGGTAATTTGCTAGATTCTATTGGTTTGGAGGCTTGTTTGAAAGGCAAAGCTGTGGTTGAGCTTTGAATTGATCCTTTGGAGCAAGGTAAGTGTCATGATTAATGTTGACTTGAGGGATTAGGACTTGGTTTTCTATTTGCTACATGTTTAGATGTTGGGTACAACGTATATATGAGGTGACAAGTACTTATGCATTGTTGTCGGGTTAAAGCATGCGGGTGGGACTTGTTCCTTGCAATTATTGCTTACTTTGATCATGTTATTCATGCTTAGACTAGTTATTTGTTAAATTGATCAGTATTATCGTGTTTATGGGTTTTTGGTGATAATGGAGTATTGATTTCAAAGTTGAGATTGGTATTGTGGAACCATTATTGAAGTAAGGCTTATTCTTGTTATTCTATCTCCCCTATCGTTACTTATTCATTGTTATATGGTGAAGGAGAGTGTTAATGCACGAAGGGTGCCGTTTGTGAGTGTTAATTCATGAAGGGTGATGTTGTGCCACATTGTAAGTGTTAATGCACGAAGGGTAATGCCATGCCATGTTATGAGAATTAATGCACGAAGGGTGGTGCCGTATCGTTTATATTAATTTATACTGTGAGTGAGAGTAAAAGTACGAAAGGTGATGCTGTGCAGTATCATTGTTTCATTGTGAGGTTGAGAGTAAAAGCACGAAGGGTGATGCTATGCAATTTTCTTCATTGTGCTTAGTTGTTTTTTTACTGGTTAAAAACATATTGACTGTTCTAGTTATCATTCCCATTGTATCTCTCTTATCTTGTATCCCCTTAGCATGTCCCCCGCCCAATAGTACATGTTTAGCTTTTATTTGTCCTTATCTTGTTTGCACAGGTTTATTACATGGGTGTCCTGTCATAGCTTCATCACTACTTCGTCGAGGTTAGGCTTGACACTTACAGAGTACATGGAGTCGGTGGTACTCATACTACACTCTGCACTTCTTGTGCAGACTTTGGTACTAGCCCTAGCTGTTTGCGAGGCGTAGCAGCTCGGATCCGCTCATTGGTGACTCGAGGTAGATCTGCTGACGTCCATAAGCCTTGAAGTCCCCTTCTATTTTACTATTTTACTGTTTCTTTCATTCAAAACAGTTGTATTCTTTTAAGACTCTGTATGTAGAAAATCTTAGAAGCTCATGAGTTGTGACTCCAGATCCGGATTATAGTAGATGATATGGGTATTTATGTTATTCCGCACTCAATTTTATTTCATTTTGGCTTAATTTACTTTATTTATTGAAGTTGAATAAAAATTGGCTTAACGGTTTTCTAGTGTTGGCTTGCCTAGATCGTGACAATTAGTTATCATAATATGCATGAAACGAAATGACCAACAACACTTGTACTTACTAGTTATCAATAATTTCTATTAGCTGTAGAAATTTTATATATACTGAAAAATAAATTGGCTTCAGTTGTAGAGTTTAGATAAGGACTATTTTCTTTAATGATGGAAACTAAAAGTGTAAGAGTAGACAATTGTGTAATTAAGTTGGTCCTTTCCTCTTTACTAACGTGTTTGATTATTTGTTCTTAGCAAAAAACATTAAAAAAAATGGCAGATAATGGTGTTAACAACACATACAACCTTGAGACCCAAAGAAACCAGCCTCAGTATGAGGATTCAATAAGTGATACCCGCGATGAGGGGAATGAAGCCACACCGGTCCACGACAGGCGCGATACTTGCGACATGTTCGGGAGGCAACTCTTGATGATGCTAAAGAGGATCACAACGTTGAAGGGGTAAGGGTCCTGTAGGAGCAACAAGAGGTCATTCTAGGCCAACTTACATGACAGGATAAGGTTATGATGGAGCTAAATCAGGCATTATTGTGTGCTTCCAATAACGCAGATGGACGAGGTCCAGTTTTGTCTAGTGCCTCTGCAAATCAAACAACACAGAGAGTCGACAACAACTCCCCGAGGGGCTAGGTCGGCTTCGATGGGTCCGGGAGGAGCGGATCCAGTCATAATAATGAGAGTGATCCCTTTAAAAATGAACTCATACAGTTTATGAGGGAAGTAAACACCCGCATGGATGAAATCCTGGGTGCACTACCGGTGTTGAAAGGACCAGACTCAAAGAAGTACATTCAATTGTCGTACAAGCCAAGCGCGGTACCATAAATTGATCCCGAAGCAGTTTAAAATGCCCAACGTGCCAAAATTTGATGGGACTTCTGACCCTCAGGAGCATATCACCACCTATAGAACGACAATGAAGGGGAACGATTTAGCTCCCCACGAGATCGAATCAGTTTTGCTGAAAAAATTTCGAGAGACTCTCATAAGGGGAGCATTGACGTGGTATTCATTATTGCCCGAGAATTCCATAGATTCCTTCGAGATGCTCGCGGATTCTTTCATTAAGGCCCATGCCAGGGACAGAAAGGTATAGGCCCGGAAGGCTGATATATTCAAGAATGCATAAGAAGAGTCCGAGTTGCTGTGGGAATTTGTAATCCTGTTCCAGAAGGAAAGGATGTTGCTCTTGGTCGTTCCAGATGAATGGGCGGCTGAAGCATTCACCAAGGGTTTGAATCCGAGAAGTTCCGACGCTTCAAGGATATTGAAAGAAAGCTTGCTCGAGTTCCAAACGACGACTTGGGCAGATATTCACAACCAGTACGAGTCAAAGATAAGGCTTAAGGATGATCAACTAGGCTTACTGGTGTCGATTAAAGGTCGAGAGAAAAATAAAGAGAAATCAAAAGACGATTTCGACACAAATAGATGGTCTTCGAGGAACCGATTATTGCCCTACGAACAGGCAGAAGACATGGCAAAGGCTTTTGGTTGGCATACAGGTTCGTTACCAATAGAAGAGCTGATCGTGGACGGAACAACATGTCATTACAAGACAAGGAAACATCAGGTTCTTGAGATTCTTCCTACCCCAAGCTTTCAGAATACAACTTCAACGTCAGTGTAGTAGAGTTGGTGTCGGCTATGAGAAATATTAAAGAAGGCATTTCCCGAAGTTGATGAGATTCGATCGTAGCCAAAGGGATCCTAATTGTGGTGCGAATATCATGGGACGAACGGTCACCGAACTAGGGATTGCTAGCATCTGTGCGAAAAGGTGGTTACACTACTAAAAAAAGGCCATCTCAGGGAATTCTTAAGTGACCGGGCCAAAAAATAATTACGGTTGCAATCATGACAACACAAAGCCCTCAAAAGCAGGAGACGATCCCCTGCGCCTGACGATCAACATGATTTTTAGGGGGACGAGATTAACAGGGTTACCTTCTAGCAGCAAAAAAGACGAAGGTATCAGTAACCCATAGCAAAGACTCCAGAAAGTCGCTGAAGACGATATCACTTTCACAGAGGAAGTCGCATGTGGATTATTGTTGCCGCACAACGACACATTGGTAATTTCTTTAAATGTATTAGATTTTAAAATCAAACATGTTCTGGTTGATCTAGGGAGTTCGGCCAATATTATACAATGAAGGGTATTGGAACAAGCCAAACTTACCGGATCCAGCCACAAAACTCTTTATCAGGTTCAACCTAGCAACATGACAACCTGAGAAGAGATTCTACTGCCCACGAACATCGAAGGGGTGATGAAGACGACCTTTTTTGAGGTGGTGGATGGTGATATAGGCTATAACATTATCCTAGGAAGACCATGGTTACACTATATGAAGGTTGTACCATCAACATATCACCAGTTGTTGAAATTCCCAAATCCCGATGGGATTAAACAGATAAAAGGCAATCAATCGGCAGCAAGGGAGATGAATGTGATTTTGGTCTCCAGTAGAAAAGGGAAGAAGCATACGGCATTGCAATTATAGGAACCAATCACCTGCTCCCAAATCAAGTGAAGTCAATCAGGGGGAAAAGGCATCAGAATCTTATCAAGTGCCATGGTATTTCGAGGTACCAGAAGAGACGAACGTAACGAATTCCACAATGGAAAATCTTGAGCAAGTCGCATGCGGATATGATAGGTATCCCGACGGAAGTGGTCGTACACAAGCTAATCTTGGATCCCAGCATCCCCCCGGCAAGACAAAAGAAACATCCTATTATCGAGGCCAGAAATAAATTCGTCAAAAAAGAGGTAACTCGCCTACTTGATATCGATTTGATCTAAGAGGTAAAGTATCCGAACTGGCTAGCTAACATAGTAGTAGTTCCTAAGAAGAACAATACATCTCAGATGTGCATAGATTATAAGGACTTGAATAAGGCATACCCAAAGGACTCATTCCATTGTCAAATATCGATCAAATGATTGATGCAATGGTCGGGCACGAGTTTATGAGTTTCCTTGATGCTTACTAGGGGTACTACCAAATTAAGATGAACACGGAGGATTAGGAAAAAACTTTGTTCATAACAAATTTCGGTACACTCGCTACCCCTTCTTGGAGAAGCTGGCCTTAGCCCTCGTAATCGTCGCTCGAAAGATAAGGCCTTATTTCCAATGTCACCCGATAGCTGTGATGACCACCTTTCCCCTGCGTAATATCCTTCATAAACCCAAACGTTTGGTAGGCTGGCCAAATGGGCCATCAAAATGAGTGAATTTGACATAGAATATAAACCTAGGGCTGCGATTAAGTCACAAGTTTTGGTCGACTTTATGGCCGATTTCAATCCGGATTACTGCCTCTGGCAACTAAGGAAGTAGTGATGGTGTCAGAATTGACATTAGGAGTTTGGACCCTATTTATGGATGGAGCTTCTAACGTAAAAGGATCCGGGCTTGGCATAGTATTAACCACGCCTTCGGGACAAACCTTAAGGCAGGCCATATCCCTTTAAGTAACAACGAAGCAGAGTATGAAGATTTAATTGTAGGACTTGAATTTTCCTGGGGACTAGATTCCGAGGTCAAAGAAATCAAATGCGACTCCCAGCTGGTGGTAAATCAGGTCTACGGGATCTTCGAAGCCAAAGAGGAGCGCATGCAACAATACGTAGTGAAGGTTCAACCTCTGCTTGCCTGATTCTGGAAGTGGTCAATTATGCATATCCCGATGGAAGAAACTCAGAAGCAGACACATTAGCTAACCTTAGCTCATTAACAAAAATAAAAAGATCGAACTCGTGTATGGTAGTACAGCTTATGCACTCAGTTCTGGATACAGATAGCTACTACAAGGTAAACACGACTAATTTGGTCTAGGACTGTAGGAATAAAATCATTGATTATCTCGAGCATGGGAAGTTGCCCGAAGACCCCAAGGAATCCCGGGTGTTGCGCGCTAAAGCATCACGATATAGCTTCAAAGGAGGCCAATTTTAAGTGAAATCATTCCAAGGCCCGCCAGGCCGATGCTTGGGAGCCTCCGAAGCTAATTATGTTATGCGAGAAGTCCACGAAGGAATATGTGGAAATCATTCGGGCGCAGATTCCTTAGTACTAAAGTTGGTAAGGGCAGGATACTATTGGCCCCGAATGGAACAAGACGCTAAAGCTTTCGTATAGAAATGCGATAAGTGTCAACGTAACGCACCGTTGGTACATCAACCAGCAGAACATTGCACTTCGTTTTGTATCCCTGGTCGTTCATGAAGTGGGGAATGGATATCGTCGGACCACTACCATCAGCCCCTGGTAAGGTAAGGTTTTTTTATTTTAACTGACTATTTTTCTAAGTGGGTTCAAGCAGGTCCTTATCAGAAGATCAGCCAATATGAAGTGGTGTATTTCTTGTAGGAGAACATAATATGAAGATTTGGAATAACTAAAGAGATATCCTGTGATAACAGACCACAATTTATAGGCGCAATGGTCATGAGTTCCTTGAAGAGTTGAAAATTAAAAGGATCACATCGTCGCCCTATCATCCGAGCGCAAATGGTCAAGCAGAATCAACGAACAAAGTAATTATCCAAAATATGAAAAAGAGATTGGAAGCAACTAAAGGTAAATGGCCCGAGGAACTGCTTAGAGTAGTATGGGCGTATCGAACAACAGCTAAATCGAGCATAGGAGAGACTCCTGCCTCCTTTTTGTACAGAGCAGAAGCTTTGATCTCGGTGGAAGTAGGGGAGCATACCTTGAGATATTTCTAGGCAACTGAAGAAGCAAACAACGAAGCAATGTTAGTCAATTTGGAGATGCTCGATAAGCGCAGGGACTTGACGCATATAAGGATGAAAGCTCAAAAGCAGAGAATAGAAAGATATTATAATCGAAGAGCCAAGCTCTGTTATTTCAAAGTGGGAGACTTGGTTCTAAGGAAAGTAACCCAAAACACACATGAACTCAATGCAGGGAAGCTAGGTCCAACATGGGAAGGCCCCTACTGGGTTTTAGCTGTCACCGGGAAAGGTTCATACGAGTTGGAGAACCAAGATGGAGAAAAGTTTCCAAGCATCCAAAACGTGGCACACCTTAAGAGATACTATTGCTGATGAACATCATATGTACTGAAAGTATGTGCTGCACTCTTTTTTCCTTCGTCCAGTTTTTGTCCTAATTAGGTTCTTTTGGTAAGGTTTTTAACGAGGCAGTAATGGAAAGTATACTACGAAGAAGGTTTCAACAGCAGCAATATGACCTTTTAATAGCAAGGCACATAAGCGAAGAACCACTCCAGAGCGGTTAGATAATCTTTTGCTGGTAGCAAAGTTCCCACCGGGAAGTTAAGTTTGCTATCGAACAAAGGTTAACCGACCGTTCACATGTGCAAGACACTAGGGGATCTCTAAATAGCCTTTGGATCGATAGCATAAACTCCTAAGGGGAAGTGAAGTTAGTTATCGAACTGAAGATTATCTAGCAATTCATTAGTGGAATCCTCGAAGGTACAAAACTTCCAGTGTTCAAATTCGCATTCTTCGCATTCGAACACTAAGCGAGAATGATACGAGGATACGACAACAATGACTTCCACATCAATGGAAATACAAAAACCGAAAACATAATTGTGTCATTGGGATCGGGGACTGCGTATCTAGCCCCGTAGAAACAAGTTTTACAAGTTACCTAGCCAGAAGAAATGGCAATTTCTTTTTAGCATGTCGAATGCTTATATACTTTTTGAAAATTGTAGGGATAAAGTAAAGTCCTTTTATTTCTATCTTGTTTCTTTTTTGAGCGATGAATTGATTTTGTCATTTGAAAGTTAAATAAGTAATTCAAATACTAGTGCCGCAATGAACATGAGACGTCCTTTTCAAGTGCACTGTAAACAAAAGAGGGCCCTCTCTTATGAAAACTCTCATGATAAAGGGTTGATTTTGGAAGAACTTGTGCCCAAAATCCAATAGCTTTCGGGGAAAAATACACCCAAAGCCTTGCATAATCATACGCAAACAGTAAAACTTGCGCAAAACACTTAAGCAAGCAAGAACGCAAATATTAAACTTGCAAAATTGTTCAAACAAAAGAACGCAGAAAGACTCATACAATACTGGAGAAAAAGATGTTTTTATTTAAAATAAATGTGCCAAAATGGAACAAGTACAAAAGTTGGGAAATGAAAAGCTAAGTTGCTGCATCTCCGAAACCCGGAGGAAGAGAAGCATCCGTGCCCCCAAGGGAAGTAGGTATATCCGCCACCGGCTCGACACTTGACCTTTATCATTTTAGCCTCCAACATCTTTGCCTTCTGCTTCCTCTTCAGTTCCCGAAGATTCAGAGTGGAACCAGAAGAACCAGAAGCATCAGGACCGTCTGAAAGACCCCTTTTAGTAGCTGACTCTAGCTCAAGGGCTTTTGCGATTTCGGCATCAAAGTGGATGACACCCGCTTTAGCCTCTTCCCAGGTTTTTCTCCTCATGATATACATAACATATAGTTTTTCAACAACTAGGGAAGCCGCTTGGAGCTTGAGTTCTTCTTTAAGTTGGCCAATCTCGACAGGAAGATTTTCTCGTGCGGATCTAATGGACCGGAGGCCAACATCGAGATCACGGATAATAGAGCTGAAAAGTCTATTATGCTCAATGGTCCTCTTATACTTCTAGGCATATTTCACTCGGCCAGCAGCAAACTCTTAAGATTTGGAGTTCAAGACCTCCAAATTATTTAGTCAGCGGAGGCAGCCTCGCGATCGGATGCAGCAAGAATAACACTATGGACTGCAGCCCATTTTTCCCTAGCCTCTTCAAATTGAACCATCATCGGGGCGATCTCTTGGCTAAGGGTTTCCACTTCTTGCTCGCTTTGCTGCAAATAAGTCTCCAACACATTAGCCTCAGCAGCCTTGGCTTCCAATTATGAGATACCAGCAGAAGTTTCATCCTACTCGGCCAAAAGGTGATCCCGCATGGAGGTAAGTTCCTCCTTTTCCCGAATCAACATTTGGAGTCCCTCGGAAGTAAAGAAATTGGCATGCGAAACAAAAAAGGCAAACTCAAAATACTACTAAATCAAAGATAGAAGAGATGTCAAAGGAAATGAAGAGTATACCGCTGCGGCGGCGTGCATAGCATTATTCAACAAGAACTTGCCCGAGAGAGCTTGTATCTTTTCCAAATATTTTTTTGAAGACAAAGGATTTAAGTAGTTAGCAAGTTCCACCGGTTGGGAGATTTGATTGCACATGATAGAGACTGAAAGAGTATGCTCTTCCTCCTTTGTGGATCTTCTGAGGAGGCTGCATAATTTTGCCCCAAATTTCCATGAACTGGGGACTAGGGGAGAGGAACTTCCTCTTCTCGGACAGATGCGATCGGTTAGATGATGTAGCAGTTACTGGTGGAAGAGTCGGTGATAAAGGAGATAAAGTTGATGGCATTGAAGGATGAGAAGTGGTTGTGGCAAGCGCAGTACGGGGTATTAGTTGCTCGTTATTCGAAGACGACACGGACCTAGTACTCAGCCTCATAGTACCGAGTACAGGGATCCGAAAATGGGAGTTAGCATTTTCCACTATATCAAACTCCCCCAGAGCGCTGAGGCATCGTCCTCGGTTGGTGTAACTAACTCAACAGATTGAGCAGTTTGTTAAGCTGAGGAAGGTCATCGTATTCTGTGTAGAGAAGCCCCCTCCTCGTTGGCTTCTCCATCATCGTCAATCATCACGGTATCTATGGCTATCCCGAGCGTGAAGCTCATCACAACAACTTCCGGAGATGACTCGGGGGCGGCGTTCTTCGCCTTCTTATTCTTTCCCCCAGTCGCGGAGGAACACCTTCTTTTTGGTTGTTTGTTCTCCGGCCGGGGACTCCGAGAAGAAGCACTCGCACTAGAAGCAGACCCGGAGATGCCTATCTATGTAAAAGCCTCCCGCATCAGCAACAGGATTAGCCAAAACTTCATCCTCGAGAACAACAACCGAGCCTTGGGGTAGACCTGTATTCAACAAGAGAGAAGAGTCAAACAACTTCCTTATGAGAAAAGGTAAAAACAAGATGAGTTCGACTTACCATGATATTTGTCCTTCCACTCGTATTTCACAGACAACTCTTTCCACATGTGGGTTTCGGGCATAGTAACGTCCAAAATATTTTGGACCTATTGGTTCAAGCCTCAACCCTAGGGGGAACCCACTAAGTTGCTGAGACAGGTAAAGGAAGAAGAGTCAATAATGATGATGAATGGTCTTTAATAAAAGAAGAAACAAACAATGGACTTATGAGTGAGTTTCCATAATTCTGGGAAATTCAGAGCGGAGGCCAGGATGATGTCACTAGAGGCGACTAAAACGAATCATTTCATCCACCCATGGTCGTTGTCATAATCCATGCTAGATAGCAGTGCATGGTGGCCACGCTTGCTAAAATTAATCATTCCCCCACAGAAGATTTTGGGGGAATAAAGGTTCATCACTTGAGCTAAAGATAACTCTTCTCCCGTCTCCTGGCACATGCGCTGAAAACAAGTAATTGTCATCCACATGGAAGGGCTCACCTGTGCCAAGCACAAGAAAACGCTCCCAAAGTGAAGGGATACATGTAAAAATGTATAAAACCCTTCTTGGGTAAAGTTCACTCCGCCAGGTCAGGAGCGATAATGTCCAAATCCTGACAATGACAGTCTTCCTTCACAGCAGGAATACTGGAAGGACGGATAAAAGAAGGGTATACGCTAACGGCTCAAGTACGAGGGTGAGCAAAAGGGTACTTCTCTTCAAAATCTTTGGTGGTAATCAGGTTCTTTGGGACGACGGTACTTACCGTAAGGGGAGCAACATCATTAGCCTTGCCTTTGATCTTTGAAGAACTAGGTTTTCTTGAAGAAAGGGCCATTTTTATCTGATGGAGGGTTTTTCTCTCAAAAAAGGAAGCTAAAGAAAGGTTAAAGTCGAAGTATGAGTTGAGTAAAGAATGTCTTACTCTTATGAAGTCTAAATGAAGGATCTAGGTGGATGCGTATAAGTAAGGGTATAGGTGGCTAAACCGGTGGTCATAATTACCTCGATAACCGGCAAACGTTATGCTAAATCATGGGATGACGTGTGTTTGGGGCATTAAATTCGGAGAGACGTGCGTCTAATCAACCGTTAGAAACTTTTCAGAGGGGTTTAGTAAATTTTCCAACAAAAAGAATGTTTCTACCAACTTCCCGGTAAAACAAAGTTATGCCACCGGAAAACAGGGGGATCATCTGTATAGGGTAAAATATGTTATATTAAATGATCGCGTGAGGGAGTGACACGTGGAGCCGAAGACAGAAGATAGCTGAAATCGAAGGCAACGGTCCCGTCTGTTACCAGAGAGAATGATACCCATAAAGATGAAATACATTCCTGTCACCCGGTAGCATTTAATGAAGAATATCTACAGCATTAAGTACACTGCCCGTTACAAGAAATATGACATTCACTGGTTGTCGTTACACAATTCACTGGCTGTCATTACACATTCTTCAATTGCCCTCATAATTGACATTAAAGAACGGCTTGATCCTAGGACCTTGTTCCCTAGGTGCAACTATAAATAGTGAGCTCTATTATCATTGTAAATGACATAAATTTTCTGGCAAACATACGGTACACTATGTTCAAAGTTTAATACAATTTTATTTTCTTGCTATTTGATATCGTTGTTGTTGTGTCTGGAACCCCTGCTCCCGCAATTATTATTTCTGCTATTTTATCTTCATTTCAAGGCTAAGTATTATATTATTTTATCTAATTTATCTATTATTTCAAGATCAAATTAATTTACTTGTCTAGAAATCACATATAAATTTAATTATATCGTTTTACGGGTAAACAATAACAATTTAAAAAAAAAAATCACAAATGCTAAACATGTTAACGTTTCTCTATTTTTGGGTTTCGGCAAGAACGGTGGTGACCGATGAGTCTTTCTCTGGTTAACCACTTCTAGTTGATTAGTTATAATATGAAATGAAAAATTAAATTTTAAATTGACTTCACAACTTCCAAGTCTTATTCACGTCTTACCTTTGGATTGCTACTTCCTATCTTCATGGTACTGGATTTTGATCTGTTCTTTCTTTTTCCTTTTCTTGTTCCCCCTTTTAGCTTGTTGTGCCAAAGATTAGATCGTAGTCGCTATGAGGGTCAAGTTATGGAGTTCGAAGTATGAGAGTGTTTTTAAAGTGTCATGCAAAAAAGATCTTTATTACTCCTGTCAAAAACTTTCAATAATCAGGGATTCTGATTGTGGATACATCATAAAGCAACAATAACAAATTCGGTGTCTGAGGAGCGTATTGTATACGTAAATTTTATTCATATCTTGCGATGAAGGAAAAATATTTTATTATAAATTTCTGAAAGTTCTCTACAATTTTTTATTTCCTTCACACTTCTTCCACATATAAAATAAGGTACTAATACCCTATTTATAATAGTACAAAACATATTTCAATTAGAAACATTAAAATTTATTCTTATAGTAATTCTAACTACAAATCCTATTTAGACATGAATTGTATAACTTGGCAAATACCAAATCCTAAATAATTTAGGTATCCTACTACAACTTTGAATTAGTTTTCCAACATTCTCTCGTAATTTAAAATTATATACAACTTTTGTTGTATTGGGTCACTATCTTCTACTTTTGTTGAAGCGCTTGCCTCCAACTCTGTTGATGCACTTTGTCACCAACACCCAATTTTGTTGAAACACCTGTCTTTAACTCCCGTTGATGCACTTTCTCACCTACATTCAATTTTGTTGAAGCACTTGTCTTCAACTCTCATTGATGCACTTTGTCACCAACACTTAATTTTTGCTGAAGCACCTGTCTTCAACTCTCGTTGATGCACTTTGTCACCAACATTTAATTTTGTTGAAGCACTTGTCTTCAACTTTCGTTGATACACTTTGTCACCAACACTCAAATTTGTTGAAGTGCCTGTCTTCAATTCCGTTGATGCACTTTGTTACCGACGTAATCAACTTCCAACCTCTCTCCAACTTTTAGAGAAGAGTTTCTTCCTCTTGTGTCATATTTGTTTGCACCTCTTTAAACTTGCTTTTTTTCTTGAATCTATCTTGAAATTTTTCATCGAATAGTCTAATTCTACTGACAACTATCTATGATTTTGCCAACATATTTTTTTGGCCAGACGGGTGGCACACATTAGCTAGCGCTGTCCACCGGCAGCGGAAGCTACATGAATTTCTTCCAAGATCGTAGAGGCTCTTATATCAATATGAAGGAAAAATATTTTATTATACATCTCTGAAAGTTCTCTACAATTCGTTATTTCCTCCACACTTCTTCCACACATAAAATAACCTACTAATACCCTATTTATAATAGTACGAAACATATTTCAATTAGAAACATAAAATCATATTCCTATATTAATTCTAACTACAAATCCTATTTAGACATGAATTGAATAACTTGGCAAATACCAAAATCCTAAATAATTTGGGTATCCTACTACAACTTTGAATTAGTTTCCAATATGTCAAGGTAAAAAAGCTATTTTTGATAAACCTTCGGCTCAAGAAAAGACGAAAAAGATGCAGTAGCAACAAACAATAATAACAACAAGATAATAAGATAACCGGAGCAAAAGAGGTAACGTGTGATAATAGAAATCTAAGAATAAAAACAAATACAAAATAATAGAGCGAAAGTAACTACATGTAGTAATAGAAAACTAAGAATCAAAACACATAAAGGTAAATGTCACGACCCAAGTTCTCCCTCCGTGAACTGTCGTGACAGCACCTAGTCTCTACGACTAGGTAAGTCTAACCATTTGCGGAAAAATAAATTTAAAAGTACAACTAGCCATCCAACAGGTAAATATATATAAAGTGTTTAAAATGTCGCCCGACATATACAATAATAACACTCTCGACCAATAATAACACTTCCAAAATCCGGAATCTCATGAATCACAAACTAAAGGAAATACATAGTGTTCTAACTCTAGAAGTCTAAACAAAAGTAATTACAGAAGGTCTATAGCTAAAAGGGAGAATAGAGAGGGACTTATCAGTCTGCGGACGCGACAGATTTACCTCGAAGTCTCTGAAAATCGCCTCGCCTCACTGGTGGTATGGCTGAGCAGAAGAACCTGGATCTGCACACGAAAAATATGTGCAGGAAAGGGAATGAGTACACAACAACGGTACCCAGTAAGTGTCACGCCTAACCTCGGTCGGGTAGTACCTAGTAAGTGCCAAGCCTAACCTCGGTCGAGTAGTGACGAGATCAGGTCAGGGCCCTACTGGTTATATATATAACAAGGTAAAATAGTATGAGAAATGACAGTATAATTAAAATACTAACAGTCAATAAAGATGAAATCACAAAAAGAAATAACTCAGTACACAGAGATAGCAACAGGGGATCTCCTAGGATAACGTCCCATAGTCCCAAACGTAAATGTGTAGAAGATCTTCCGGGATTTCGTCCCCTAGTCCGAATCATAAATATGCAGGGGAATCTCCCGGAATAACGATCTGTAGTCCCAAAGTAAATACCCAGTACAGGAGGATCTCCCGTGATATCGTCTCGTAGTCCCAATTGTAAAGTGCAGGAGGATCTCATGGAATACCGATCCGTAGTCCCAAAGTAAACACACAACAGTCTTAAGAAAAAAATCTATAGATCTATTCGATAATAAACAGGAATTTCTACTCTAAACAAGCTGCACAGAATCCAAGTAAGCAGTTAAAGCAGATACGGCAATTAAGTCATAGAATCATGCTTTCCTAAGCTAAACAGGAAATTTCAAGTACAAGTATTGCTCAATTAAATGAAAACACGAATATTTACTTAATGAAAATGGGTCTTCTCAACAATTAGCACGTGTACGCACTCGTCACCTCACGTACACGGCACTCATATAATAACAATACCAAAATCTTAAGGGGAGTTTCCCTCGCATAAGGTTAGGCAAGCCACTTACCTCGAACCAGCTCAAAATAAATCCGAAATCATGCTCTTGCAACGAGTATCCAACTCCGAGTTGCCCAAATCTAATCAAATCAATATCATAACGTAAATACAACTACAAACAACTAATTTAGCTAAAGAAATCGAAGCTAAGACAAGAAAATACAAGAACGCCCAAAAATCCTCCCTGGGTCCACATCTCGGAATCGGGTAAAAGTCAATAATTATGAACATTTATTCACTCATGAGTCTAACCATACCAATTTTACTCAAATCTGATACTCAAATCTTGATCAAAATCCAAAAATTAGGCCTAAGAACTTTTCTCAACTTTTTCCCAATCTTTCCCCCCAAATCTGAAATTAGATGATGAATTCATGTTTAGATTAATGAGTTATAATCAACAAGGAATTAGGAATCATTACCCAAAACTTCCTCCGAAAATCTCTCCAAATTTTGCCTCCTACCGAGCTCTCAATCAAAATTTTGAGTTATGAACTCAAACCCTCAATTTTGGAAGTTAAATTCTGCCCAGGTGCGTTCTTTTTCGCAAACGCGTGACCACCATCGCGAACGCGATGCACAAAATCCCACTGTCCAAATTTCCTCTTTCGCGAACACGAGGGTCCACTCGCAAACATGTAGCTTGCACTGTCAGACCCTTCGCGAACGCGAGGACCTTGTCACGGACGCATAGGCTAAAGGGTCCATACCTTTGCGAACACGGGAGCATCATCGCAAATGCGAAGTACAACTCAACTGCCTCTCCCAGATGCTCTTCGCGAACGCGAGACCCCTCTCGCGAACGCGAAGAAGGATTTCTCTGCAACAAACACCAAAAAAATCTGCCACTTCTCTAAGTCCAAAAATGACCCGTTGAGCATCCGAAACACACCCGAGACCCCCGGGATCTCAACCAAACTTACCAACTAATCCTAAAACACCATATCAACTTAGTCGAGCCATCAAATCACGTCAAATAACACTAAAATCACGAATCACTCTCCAATCCAAACTTAATGAACTTAAAATTTTAAAATTCTACAACCGATGGCGAAACTAACCAAACCACGTCCGATTGACAAATTTTGCACACAAGTCACATTCAACATTACGGAACTATTCCAACTTTCAAAATCGGATTCCGACTTCGATATCAAAATCTCACTATCGATCCGGAAACTTCAAAAAATCAACTTTCGGCATTTCAAGCCTAAATAAGCTACGTACTTCCAAAACACAATCCGAACACTCCCCTAAGCCCGAAATCACCCAACGGAGCTAACGAAATCGACGGAATTCCATTCCGAAACTGTCTTCACACTGCTCCGACTACGGTCCAAATTCTAAAGCTTAAGCTCTCATTTAGGGACTAAATGTCCCAAAACACTCCGAAACTCAAAACGAATCTTCCCGACAAATCACAGTAGCAGAAATAAATACGGGGAAAGCAGTTAATAGGGGATTGGGGTGTTAATTCTCAAAATGACCGGCCGAGTCATTACATCCTCCACTTTTTAAGACATTCGTTCGTCCTCGAACGAGCATAAAGACATACCTAAAGTGGTGAAAAGATGATGGTAGCAGCTGCGCATATCCTGCTCGGTCTCCCACGTCGCCTCCTCGACCAGCCGACCCCGCCACTTAACCTTTACTGCTGCAATGCTCTTTGACCTCAGCTTTCGAACCAGCTTGTCCAATATCGCCACTGGCTCCTCAACGTAAGATAGATCCTTGTCCAACTGAACTGTACTGAAATCCAACATGTGCGACAGGTCACCATGATACCTCCGGAGCATCGAAACATGAAATACCGGATGAACTCCTGCCAAGCTGGGAGGTAAGGCAAGCTCATAAGCAACCTCCCCAACACGTCGCAATACCTCAAAAGGACCAATAAACCTCGAACTCAATTTCCCCTTATTCCCAAATCTCATAACGCCCTTCATAGGCGAAACCCGAAGAAAGACCCGCTCTCCAACCATATAGGAAACATCACGAACCTTCCAGTTCGCATAACTCTTATGTCTGGACTGGGATGTGCGGCGTCTATCCTGAATCACCATAACCTTCTCCAAGGCGTCCTGAACCAAGTCTATGCCCAATAATCTAGCCTCGCCCGGCTCGAACCAACCTACCGGGGATCTACACTGCCTACCATACAAAGCCGTATATGGTGCCATCTGAATGCTGGACTGATAACTATTATTGTAAGCAAACTCCGCCAGTGGCAAGAACTGATCCCAAGAACCTCCAAACTCCATCACATACGCACAAAGAATATCCTCAAGAACCCAAATAGTTCGCTTAGACTGTCCGTCCATCTGGGGGTGAAATGTTGTGCTCAATTCCACCCGAGTACCCAACTCATGATGTACGACCCTCTAGTTACGTGATGTGAATTAAGTACCTCTATCTGAAATAATGGAAACTGGAATACCATGAGACGAACAATCTCCCGGATATAAATCTCCGCCAACCGCTCCAAAGAATAGGTAGTACACACAAGAATGAAATGTGCGGACTTGGTCAGCCGATCCACAATTACCCAAATGGCATCGAACTTCCTCAAAGTCCATGGGAGTACAACTACGAAGTCCATGGTGATCCGCTCCCACTTCCACTCCGGAATCTCTATCTGTTGAAGCAAGCCACCCAGTCTCTGGTGCTCATACTTTACATGCTGACAATTGAGGCACCAAGCTACAAACCCAACTATATCTTTCTTCATCTGCCTCCACCAATAGTGTTGTCTCAAATCCTGGTACATCTTCGCGGCACCCAGATGGATGGAATACCGTGAACTATGGTCCTCCTTTAGAATCAACTCCCGAAACCCATCAACATTGGGTACACATACCCGACCGTGCATCATCAATACACCGTCATCACCAATGGTCACATCTCTGGCATCACCATGCAGAATCTTGTCCTTGAGGATGAGAAAATGAGGGTCATCATACTGATGCTCTCTAATATGATCAAACAAGGAAGACCGAGAAATCACTCAAGTTAGAACCGACTAGGCTTCGAAAGATCTAATCTCACAAACTGGCTGGCTAAGGCCTGAACATCCATCACCATGGGCCTCTCCGCTGCTGTTAGATAAGCCAAACTCCCCAAACTCTCTGCCCGGCGACTCAAAGCATCGACTACCACATTGGCCTTGCCCGGGTGATATAAGATAGTGATACCATAGTCCTTCAGCAGCTCTAACCACCTCCTCTGGCGCAAATTTAGGTCCTTCTGCTTTAACAGGTGTTGCAAACTTCGGTGATCAGTATAAATCTCACAAGGAACACCGTACAATTAATGACGCTGGATCTTTAAGGCGTGAACAATAGCAACTAACTCGAGATCATAGACAGGATAATTCTTCTCATGTACCTTCAATTGTCTGGACGCGTAGGTAATCACCCTACCGTCCTACATTAATACCGCTCCAAGGCCAATCCTTGAGGAATCACAATAGACAATATACGACCCCGAATGTGTAGGTAATATCAATACTGGGGCTGTAGTCAAAGCTGTGTTGATCTTTTGGAAGCTCTCCTCCATCCGCTTGAACGAAGCACCCTTCTGGGTCAGCCTGGTCATAGGTGCTGCAATAGATGAAAATCCCTCAACAAAGTGACGGTAATAACCCGCCAAGCCAAGAAAATTACAAATTTCTATAGCTGAGGATGGTCTGGGCCAACTCTGCACTGCTTCCACTTTCTCCGGATCCACCTTAATCCCTTCATTCGATACTACGTGACCCAAGAATGCCAAGGAATCCAACAAAAATTCACATTTCGAGAACTTCGCATATAATTTCTTTTCTCTCAAAGTCTGAAGCACTATCCTCAGGTGATACTCATGATCTTCCTGACTCCGGGAGTATACCAGAATATCATCAATAAAGACAATGATGAACGAGTTAAGATATGGCTAGAACACGCTGTGCATCAAATGCATAAATGATGTTGGGGCATTGGTCAGCTCACATGACCTAACAAGGAACTCGTAATGACCATACCGAGTCCTAAAAGTAGTCTTCGAGATATCTGGCTCCCAAATCTTCAACTGATGATAACCTGAATGCAAGTCAATCTTAGAAAATACTCGTGCACCCTATATCTAGTCAAATAGATCATCAATACGAGGCAAATGATATTGATTCTTTATTGTAACTTTGTTCAAATGGTGATAATCAATGCATATATGCATAGAGTCATCATTCTTCTTCACAAACAAGATAGGAGCACCCCAAGGTGATACACTAGGCTGAACAAAACCTTTGTCAAGCAATTCCTACAACTGCTCCTTCAACTCCTTCAACTCAGGAGGTTCCATACGATAAAGAGGAATAAAAATGGGCTGAGTGCCCGGCAATAAATCAATGCCAAAATCGATATCTCTGTCGGGTGGCATACCTGAAGATCAGCTGGAAACACATCAGGAAAATACCGTACTATTGGGACTGAATCAACTATAGGGGTATCAATATTGATATCTCTCACATAAGCTAGATACGCATCACACCCCTTCTCAACCATCCGCTGAGCCATAAGGAATGAAATAACTCTACTGGGAGTGTGATCTAAAGTACCCCTCCACTCTACTTGCGGTACACCTAGCATAGCTAGCATCACGGTTTTGGAGTGACAATCAAGAATAGCATAATGGGGCGACAACCAGTCCATGCCCAAGATAACATCAAAATCTACCATGCTGAGCAATAATAAATCAGCTCTGGACTCAAAACCACTAAGAGTAATCAAACACAACCGTTAAATATGGTCCACAACAAGAGAATCTCCCAAAGGAGTAGAAACATAAATAGTGGAACTCAAAGAATCCCGAGATACGCCCAAATGCGGGGCAAAATAAGAGGACACATAAGAATAAGTGAAGCCTGGATCGAATAAAACCGTTGCATCTCTATGACAAACCAGGACAATACCTATGATGACAGAATTGGAGGCGACAACCTAAGTACGGGCACGAAGGGCATAGTATCTGGTCTGGCCTCCCCCTCTAGGCCGACCTCTACCTCCCCAGCCTCCACCTCTAGTTGGCTGGGCAGGTGGGGCAGCAACTGGTGTTGTGCTCATGGCCTGGGAACTCTGCAGAGCACGCAGTGGCTGAGAAGTCTATGGAGGTGCACCCCTCCTAAGTCTGGGGCAATCCCTCACCATATGGCGTGTGTCACCACACTTAAAACAAGCTCTAGGAGGATGTGGCAGCTATGACTGGCTCTGGCCAGGTCTGCCGGACTGACCACTAAAAGCACCTTGTGCAGGAGGTGCACTAGATATTGGAGGTGCATAATAAGGCTCCTGAGGTCTAGGAGGACCTGGAATACCACTTGCTACTGGAAGAGCTGAATGAATGGGGCGACTCATATAACCCCTACTATGACGAACTACAGTTGGAGCAGGGGCAACAAAATAATGGCTCGACTCTCGAGACCTCTTAGTTTCCCTCTCCTCTATCTATCCCGAGCAAGCATGCCCTCTACTCTCCTAGCAATGCTCACCACCTGCTGATAAGTAACATCCATCTCCAACTCCTGGGTCATGCTACACCTGATGCTGTGAATGAGTCCCTCAAGAAACCGGTGAACTCTCTTACAAACTGTAGAAACCAAGGTCGGCGCATGTCTAGCCAAGTTGGTGAAACGAACATCATACTTCGAAACAATCATAGTACTTTGGCGCAAATTCTCAAACTCTGCGCGCCATACGTCCCTGAGGCTCTGAGGAACAAACTCCCTCAAGAACATATATGAAAACTGGGTCCATGTAAGGGAAGTTGCCTTAGCCGGACTGTCCAACTCAAAAGTACGCCACCACTGATAGGCTACTCCTCGAAGCTAGAAGGCAGTGAAAGAAACCCCACTCGATCCTGATATACCCATAGTGCGGAGGATAAGGTAGCACTCCTCTAGAAATCCCAGAGCATCATCTGATGCTAGACCACTAAACGTAGGAGGCTTGTACTTCTTGAACCTCTCAAGCCTCCGCTGCTCATCCTCTGAAGCCACTGCCCTATCCTCAAGTTGAACTGGGGCTACAAGCGGTACCTGTATAACCTCTAGGATCTGATCAACCTGAACCCGCTACCCTGGGGTATGGGTGGCGGGAGTCTATGCTCCTCCCCCGACCTAGGATGCGGCTACAGTAAGGGGAATTAACCCTGCTTGAGCTAGAGTGGTGTACCTGCTCACGAATTGTGCTAGGGTCACCTGAAGAGCTGGAGTAGTACTAGCAGTAGGCGTATCAGGTTCCTATGCTCCGGCTGGAGCTGCTGGTGGCTACTTTGTGGCAGCTCGCAGGGGTGCTCTGGCTGCACCACGTACGCGTCCTCGGCCTCTACCCCCGGCCCCGACCTCTGGCGGCTCTAGCAGGGGGCGCGAGTGCCTGGTCATCTTTGGTAGCACGTCTCCTCACCATTTGTGAGAGAATAGAAGACAAAGGTTTAGAATTTCGAAATCAATAATCTCGCACTAAAGGAATCAAATGAAGTGAAATTTTCCTAACAGTTACATAGCCTCTCGAAGATAAGTATAGATGTCTCTGTACCGATCTGAGAGACCCTAATATATCGGCTTATGATTCAAGACTTCTATGAACCTAGGGCTCTCAAACCAACTTGTCACGACCCAAGTTCTCCCTCCGTGAACTATCGTGATAACACCTAGTCTCTACGACTAAGTAAGCCCAACCATTTGCAAAAAAAGAAATTTAAAAGTACAACTAGCCATCCAACAGGTAAATATATATATAAAGTGTTTAAAATACCGCTCGACATATATAATAATAACACTCTCGACCAATAACAGAACTCTCAAAACCCGAAATCTCATGAATCACAAACTAGAGAAAATACATAGTGTTTTAACTCGAGAAGTCTAAACAAAAGTAATTACAGAAGGTCTATAGCTAAAAGGAAGAATAGAGAGGGACTTATCGGTCTGCGGACACGACAGATTTACCTTGAAGTCTCTGAAAATCGCCTCGCCTCACTGGTGGTATGGCTGAGCAGAAGAACCTGGATCTGCACATGAAAAACATGTGCAGGAAAGTGCATGAGTACACCACAGCGGTACCCAGTAAGTGTCACGCCTAACCTCGGTCGGGTAGTGACGAGGAAGGTCAGGGACCTACTGGTTATATATATATAACAAGATAAAACATTATAAAATGTAACAGTATAATTAAAATACTAACAGTCGATAAAGAAGGAAGTCACAGAAAGAAACAACCCAGAATATAGAGATAGCAACAAGGGATCTCCTAGGATATTGTCTCGTAGTCCCAAACGTAAATGTGCAGAGGATATCTTGGGATATTGTCCCGTAGTCTGAATCATAAATATGCAGGGGAATCTCCCAAAATACCAATCTGTAGTCCGAAAGTAAATACCCAATACATGAGGATCTACCAGGATATCGTCCTGTAGTCCCAATCGTAAAGTGCAGGGGGATCTCCCAGATTACCAATCTGTAGTCCAAAAGTAAACACACAACAATCTTAAGAAAAAAATCTACAGTTCTATTCGATAATAAACAGGAATTTCTACTCTAAACATGTTGCACGGATTCCAAGAAAGCAGTTAAAGCAGATACGATAGTTAAGTCATATAATCATGCTTTCCTAAGCTAAACAAAAACTTCAAGTACAAGTATTGCTCAATTAAAAGAAAATGCAGATACTTACTTAATGAAACCGGGGTTTCTCAACAATTATCACGTGTACGCACTCGTCACCTCACATACACAACACTCATATAACAACAGTACCAAAATCCTAAGGGGAGTTTCCCTCACACAAGGTTAGGCAAGCCACTTACCTCGAACCAGCTCAAAATCAATTCGAAATCACGCTCTTGCCATGAATATCCAATTCCGAGTGGCCCAAATCTAAGCAAATCAATGTCATAACGTAAATACAACTACAAACAACTAATTTAGCTAAAGAAATTGAAGCTAAGGCAAGAAAATACAAGAACGCCCAAAAATTCTCCCCGGGCCCACATCTCGAAATCGGGTAAAAGTCATAAATTATGAACACCCATTCACTCACGAGTCTAACCATACTAATTTCACTCAAATCCGATACCAAAATCTTGATCAAAATCCAAAAATTAGGCCAGAACTTTTCTCATCTTTTCCCCATTTTTTCATCCCAAATCCGAAATTAGATGATGAATTCATGTTTAGATTAATGGGTTATAATAAAAAAGAAGTTAGGAATCATTACCCACAAACTTCCTCCGAAAATCTTTCTAAATTTTGCATCCTACTGAGCTCTCAATCCAATTTTTGAGTTATGAACTCAAACCCTTGATTTTGGAATTTAAATTATGACCAGGTGCGTTCTTTTTCGCGAACGTGTGACCACCATCGCGAATGCGATGCAGAAAATCCCATTGGCCAAATTTCCTCTTTCGTGAACACGAGAGTCCACTCGCAAACGCGTAGCTTGCACTGGCAGACCCTTCGCGAACGCGAGGACCTTGTCGCGAACACGTAGGCTAAAGGGTCCACATCTTCGCGAATGCGGGAGCATCATCGTGAATGCGAAGTACAACTCAGCTGCCTCTCCCATATGCTCTTCGCGAACGCGAGACCCCTCTCGCGAACGCGAAGAAGGATTTCTCCGCAACAAACACCAGAAAAATCTGTCATTTCTCTAAGTCCAAAAATGACCCGTTGAGCATCCGAAACATACCCGAGGCCCCCCCGGACCTCAACCAAACTTACCAACCAATCCTAAAACACCATACGAACTTAGTCGAGCCCTCAAATCACCTCAAACAACGCTAAAATCACGAATCACCCTCCAAACCAAACTTAATGAACTTAAGATTTCAAAATTGTACAACCGATGCCGAAACCAACCAAACCACGTCTGATTGACCCCAAATTTTGGACACAAGTCACATTCAACATTACGGAACTATTCTAACTTTCAGAATCGGATTCCGACCCCGATATCAAAATCTCACTATCGATCCGGAAACTTCAAAAATTCAACTTTCGGCATTTCAAGCTTAAAAGCTACGACCTCCAAAACACAATCCGAACACGCCCCTAAGCCCGAAATCACCCAATGGAGCCAACGGAATCAACGGAATTCATTCCGACGTCGTCTTCACACTGCTCCGACTACGGTCCAAATTCTAAAGCTTAAGCTCTCATTTAGGGACTAAATATCCCAAAACATTCCGAAACTCAAAACAAATCTTCCCGACAAATCATAATAGCAGAAATAAACATGGGGAAAGCAGTTAATAGGGAAATCGGGGCGTTAATTCTCAAAACGACCGGCCAAATTGTTACAGTAAAATCAATATACTTTTGGATAACTCATGAAGAAAGCGAGTAAAAGCTGGATTTTACCATCTGATCTTGTTAAAGGTATAATTAAGCTAAAATCTAAACCAAAAATGTTGTTTGAGATATTTTGAACATATTTTTTGCCCGTGGAATTTGATCATTTTTTAAAATAATTTTGAGACATTTTTTAAAATCCAAAAATTGGTTTGGACCAGTTTTGGGTGAAAATTTTCTCTCTTAATAATTTTTTTTTCAAGTGAAATGCGTATCCAAACGTAACTTTAACTTTCAAAAATTATTTCAGAATACAACTTCAAAAGTTTTTGTTTTTCAAGTTTCTAACCAAATTTATTCCAAATACCTACTTATAAATTGTAGGAAAGGATAAATACCTCTAACACTTTTCTTATTGTTCTCAGGAACCTTTGAATTTAGTGTTTGATTATGATGTATCAGTAGCATAGTTACTGTGTTTCTGGTAGTACTTGTCTGATGAACATTTACTTTGTGGACCTTTAGTGTCAGACTCTGTATATTTAGCACATTTTTCAATCTCGAAGATGTCAATGAATTGTACGGAATACTATATAAGTATATTGAATAGAGTTGTCTATAATTTATTTCATCTTTGCCTTATTCGAATGAGCAGTAAACAACTTAAAGATGGAAGCAATTTATTGAAAGGGAATGATTGCACGCACGGTAATGCAATTTTATTTATAGAAAAGAGCATGTATTATATTCATCTTAGTCTATCTATATTAGAAGGATGATATTCTTTCATTTTTTCGCGATTCCAAAAACTGAACTTGACTAATTATAACAGTTTATATAGTCTTTTGTAATTTAAGATATGCAATTTATAGTATCTAAATCCTAAAACTAGCTGTTACTGCACGCCGAGGACAGACACTTCCTCATCCTTTTTTTCGTGTAAATTTTTTATGCCTGTATTGTACAAGAAAAATTTTATCGTGCAAGATCAATTTTTATCTCTTTTCGTACGAAAATATTTCTTGGTTGTTTAAACTATATTTTATTCAATTGTTTCACAATTATAATTATTTCATATGTTAATTTTCCTAATATTTACTTATTTAGGAAATTAAAATCAGTTTTATTTATCAAATATATATAATTTGAACCATGTCAGAAGTCTTAATATATAGAATTTAAAATCAATTAAAATTTTAATATATCATCTTTTACAAATTATTTTTTTCAGAAAATATTTAATATATTTTGATATAAATTTTTATTTTTTAATAATTTATTCTTCTTACATATAAATATATTTATTAAATGACGCGGCACACAAGAATGGCGTTCAAATACAGATAACGTAAATTTTTCCTTCGTTAATATATTCAAATAACATTTATTTAAAAATGATATGTATATGCACAATAGATCCACATCGTTTGATTATAATACAAAGTAAAGATGAATTGGGGACGAGAAATAACGCGTTAAGCTCATTATAGTCTCATATTTAAACTTATTTATAATACGAATGGCATAAACCTGACATCACTTGTGAAAAATTATGCTGCTGGCAACCAGTGCAGTATATTATTTTTGTTGTAGCAGTTCATCCATCCAAATCAGTAGTGCAGAATATATAGTGGGTTTTTATAACCAATGAGTACTTTTATTTTCTCTATGTCTTGTGTGTGAAGGTGAGTAGGTGGGGTTCCAGTTTTCCAATAATAAGGTATTACTATTTCTATGGTCACTAGACAGTTTGTAGTATTATGTAAGGATTTGGAAGAATTAAATAGTTTTTGTTTAAATTTTTTTTATTTGTATTAGGAACTTTATTAAATAAGTATAACTATATAATTACAAATTCAATAACTACAAGTGATTATGATACAAGCTTAAAATTCATAAATTTCAAATTGCCGGCTCTGCTGCTTCTACTGCAACTGAAGTATTTAATTCGTAAAACACTAGTCAGGAGATTTTCGTTTTTCTCCTTGCAAAAGCGAATTATTTGAAGCATCCACGACTTGAATTACTAGTCGTTAGGAATCATCGCAAGACGGATGAACTCCCTTGTTTCCACGACCTAAGAATCCATTCTATTCGGAAATTGATATTATGATATATAAAATCGTATCCGTCAGCGAAGAGATACTCTTTTCAATACACAGAGTAGAACTAGCAAATAGGTTAACCGGATAATTAGCATCTCTTATGGGTGGACAAGATACGCAATTTTCCAACAACTATTAGAATGAAGTAGCTAGCTAGCTATAATTAGAAAGATCAGCTATCTATATCTACCGACAAGGACCTTGTAACATTAACATTAACACATATGTAGTTGACTACTTAAGAACTATGGTGGATAGCAATATGGTGGATAGCATGTCCCCTCGCTTTTGGTCCATTCATAGTTTCATACATCTCATCGATCACAAAATCACGAGACTCCTCCCTTCTTAGCGCTTGCTTTTTCTTTTGTTCTTTACTTTTTTCACACAGGAGAAAAGTTAGTGAAGAGAATGAAAACAACCTTCAGTAGTGTAATTACTATTTCTGAAATAGTATGGTTTCACTATGCAGTTGCTTTCACTACGGGAAAGCATGGACTTTGTAATAACGTTTTAGCAACAAATGAAATATTATTGGATAAAACTGATAAATGGCAACAACTCGATAAAATTATTGCTATAACATAGAGTTTTTGGCAACAAAATTTTCTTGTTGGCAAGAATGTTAATTTTGTTGCTAAATTTTGAAAAATGGCAACAACTAATTTTAATTGTTGCAAAAAATAGAACGTTTAACACAATAAAGTTAAAATCTAAACAAAATTGGCCACAATAAAGTTTTTTTGGTTGCCAATACACATTATTTTGCGAATGACATGCGTGGGTTGTGGCCTAAAAATTTTCAATTTTCCGCCAAAATCAAACGCGGCAAATCTTTTGCTTTTTAATTACTTTTCCCAGACTTTTAGCCCACTATTTAGTAACTATTCTAGCTAGGGTTTTTCTTGTCACTTCTACTTGAAAGAGATCCTCCCCTGTTGCGTCCTCCTTGTCGCGTCGTGTTACTGAAGACCCGAGAAGAACCTGTAAGAACTTTATCTTTAATTGCTTTACCCAATTGCTGCTTCACTAAATTATGGAAATATCAATTTATAACGACCCGACCAGTCGTTTTGAGAGTAATAGCCCTGATCCTCTATTTACTACTCCCCCCTGTATCTGTTTTTGTTTATGTGACTTGTCGGGAGGCTTTGTTTTTGGTTACGGAGTATTTTGGGATACTTAGTCCTTGAAATGGAAGCTTAAGTCTTAGGATTTCGATCGTAGTCAGAACTGTATGATGACGACTCCGGAATGGAGTTTCATCAGTTCCGTTAGCTCTGTTGGGTGATTTTTGACTTAGGGGCGTGTCCAGACTGTGAATTGGAGGTCTGTAGCTGATTTAGGTTGCGAAAGTCGAATTTTTGGAGATTTTGACTGGAAGTGGACTTTTTAATTTCGGGGTCGGATTCCGATTCCAGAAGTTGAAGTAGGTCCGTAATATTAAATATGACTTTGTGTGCAAAAATTTGAGGTTAATCGGACGTGGTTTGATAGGTTTCGGCATTGGTTTTGGAAGTTTGAAGTTTCAAAGTTCATTAAGTTTGGATTGGAGGGTGATTCGTGTTTTTAGTGTTGTTTGATGTGATTTGAGGGGTCGACTAAGTTTGTATTGTATTTTAGGACTTGTTGGTATGTTTGATTGAGGTCCCGGGGGCCTCAGGTGTGTTTCGGATGCTTAACGCATTGAAATTGGACTTATGCAAATTGTTGAAGTTTTTCTAGTTTCTGGTGTTTTTGCACTTGCGGTGGGGAGACCGCAGGTGCGGGATCACATGTGCGTAGAGGCAAGCGCATAAGCAGATTGGGATGGTTGGTCAGGGGTCGTAGGTGCGAGTATAATTCTGCATTGCGATGCCCGCAGATGCACCTAAGGAACCGCAGAAGCGGATTGCTCCGCAGGTGCGCACACGTAGGTGCGGCCCATTCATCGCAGATGCGGACCCAGCCCTCTTAAGTCATTTCCGCACCTACGAGGGAAATTTCGCAGGTGCGGCATTGCAGGTGCGATTGGAGGCCGGCAAATGCGAAATCGCTGGGCAGAAAAGGGCCAAGTTCGAGGGTTTTATCCCACTTTTAATTTTGGAACTTTGAGAGCTCGGTGTGAGGCAATTTTTTGAGGGTTCTTCAAGGAAATTATTGGGGTAAGTGATTCTAACCCGGATCGGACTATATTTCATAAATCTATTACCATTTTTATCATCTAATTAGGGATTTGCGTTGGAAATTTGAGGAAAAATGGTAGAAACTTCCTAGACTAAATTGTTGAGTTTTGAAAGGCGATTTGAGTAATTGGACTCTTGAGTGAATGAGTGTTCTTATTTTGTGACTTTTACCTGATTGAGACGTGGGCCCGGGAAGGCTTTTTAGGGCGATTTTCGAACTTCTTACTAAAGTCTTGATTTCATTAGTTAGATTAGTCTATTATAGTTGTATTTATGATATTTAATTGCTTTTGGCTAGATTTGGGCCATTCGGAGTCGGATATTCGTGGAAAAGGCATTCTTACCGATTAATTGGGTTTGGTTCGGGGTAAGTGGCTTGGCTAACCTTGTATGGGGGAACTCCCCTTAGGATTTGGTACCATTGTGATATATGAGCACCGTGTACGTGAGGTGACGAGTGTGTACACGAGCTATTTGTTGTAAAATCCGATTTTCACTAAGTAATAAATGTTCCTTCTTATTTGAGTTATATTAGCATGTGTAGTTATCCTGTTTAGCCTAGAATAACATGTCTATGTGCCTTAAATGCTTATCTGAACTTTATGCAGCATGCTTAGTGGATTTTTCTGCTTTTCTTTGCCTTGTACTTAGTCTAAATTTTAGGATTTCTTATTGTAACTGTTATTTCCATTATTTTGAGCTGCGTATTTACTTTGCGACTACGGAACGGTATTCCGGGAGATCCCCCCTGCATATTTACTTTGGAACTACGGGACGGTATCCCAAAAGATCCCCCTGCATATTTAATTTGGGACTACGGGACGGTATCTCGGGAGATTCCACTGCATATTTACTTTTGGAACTACGAGACGGTATCTCGGGAGATCCCATGCTGTTATTCCTGTGTACTGTACTGTTATTCTCTGTGATTGCCTTTTTGTTAAATTCCAGTCTCTTGTTATACTGCGATATTTATTCTGCCTTATTTAATTTATATATTCAAGTAGGACCCTGACTTGACCTCCTCACTATTAGACCGAGGTTAGGCTTGACATTTACTGGGTACCATTGTGGTGTACTCATGCTACTCTTCTGCATATGTTTTTGTGTGCAGATCCAGGTACTACCTCCTACCAACCTTGCTTTTAGTTGCATAATCGCTACTGCTTCGGTGACTTCAAGGTACATCTACCCACATCCACAGACCTCGGGGTCCCCTTCTATCCCTTTTTGTGTTGTTTTTCCTTTGTTTCTTCTAGTTACTGATGTATAGAAACAATTAGACAAATTCGTAGAAGCTTGTGACTTATGGTGTTTCGGGTCTTGGGTGAGCTTTATGTATATTTTGAGAGTTGGTTATTGTACATGTCGAGCGGCATTTCTATCAGTATTTACTTATCTGTTGTAGTTAGCTATTAGATTTATGTTCTCATTTTCATTATTCCGCAAATGTTAGGCTTACATAGTCGTAGTGACTAGGTGTCGTCACAACATCTTACGGAGGGAGATTTGGGTCGTGACAAGTTGGTATCATAGCTATAGGTTCATAGGTATCGTGAGTCAGAAACGGGTTTAGTAGAGTCTCGCGGATCAATACCGAGACGTCTGCACTTATCTTCGGGAGGCTAGGAAAATATTAGGAAAATTTCACTTCTTTTGATTCCTTGTCGTGCGAAATAGTTAACTTTGAACTTCTAAACTTCTATCTTCTATTCTCTCATAGATGGTGAGGCAACGTACAGCCGGATCAGATGACCAGGCACCCATGCCCGCTGCTAGAGCCGCCAAAGTTTGGGGCCGGGATAGAGGACGAGGACGTCCATGTGGTGCAGCCAGAGCACCTGTATGAGCTACTATAGAGGAGCCACCAGAAGCTCCAGTTGGAGCGCAGGCACTAGAGACGCCTACTACTATGCCAGCTCTTTAGGAGACCCTTCCATAGTTCCTAAGCATGTTCAATACTCTAGCTCAGGCAGAGTTGATTCACCTTGCTCCTACCATATCTCAGGCCAGGGGAGGAGCACAGACTCCCGCCGCCCGCACCCCAGAGCAGCGGGTTTAGGTCGATCAGATTCTAGAGGTTATACCAGTGCCACCTGTAGCCCCAATCTAGCCCGAGGGTAGAGCAGCAGTTTCTGAGGATGAGTAGTGTAGGCTCGAGAGGTACAAGAAGTACCACCCTCCTACTTTCAGTGGTTTGGCAATAGAGGATGCTCAGGGTTTTCTTGAGGAGTGCCACCGTATCCTCCGTACTATGGGTATAGTAGAGTTGAGTGGGGTTTCTTTCACTGCGTTCCAACTTAAAGGAGCAGCCTATCAGTGGTTGCATGTTGGACAATCCGGCTGGGGCGGCTTCACTTATATGGACTTAGTTTTCGGATATGTTTTCGAGGGAGTATGTTACCTAGAGCCTCAGAGATGCATGGCGCGCCGAGTTTAAGTAGTTGCGCCAAGGTTCTATGACTGTGTCAGAGTATGCAGTTCGTTTCAATGATATGGCTAGACACGTACCGTCCTTGGTTGCTACAGTTCGAAAGAGGGTCCGTCGGTTTATCGAGGGGCTCCATCCCAGCATCAGGACTAGCATGGCCCGGGAGTTGGATATAGATATTTCGTACTAACTGGTTGTGAGTATTGCTAGGAGAGTAGAGGCAATTCTTGCTCGGAAGAGAGAGGAGAGGGAAGCCAAGAGGTCTCGAGAGTTTGGCACTTATACTAGTACTTATTCCCCAGCTACAATTCTACATGGTAGTGGTATTCCAACTACTCCTAGGCCCTAGGAGCCTTATTATGCACTGCCAGTATCTAGTATGCCTCCTACACGGGGTGCTTTTAGCGGTCAGTCCAGCAGACCTGGCCCAAG
The DNA here is from genome assembly GCF_000715075.1 of Nicotiana tabacum. Taxonomy (NCBI): domain Eukaryota; kingdom Viridiplantae; phylum Streptophyta; class Magnoliopsida; order Solanales; family Solanaceae; genus Nicotiana; species Nicotiana tabacum. The sequence continues at coordinate 17,723,845 of NC_134085.1, forward strand.
CCAGCCACAACAACCACGCCCTCGAGAGCTTGTTTTGAGTGTGGCAACAAACGCCATATGGTGAGGGATTTCCCCAGACTTAGGAGGGGTGCACCTCCACAAATTTCTCAGGCACTGCGTGCTCCACCGGGTTCTCAGGCTATGATCATATCACCAACTAGCACTCCACCTGCTCAGCCAGCACGAGGTGGATGTCGGGGAGGTAGAGGTAGCCCTAGAGGGGGAGTCCATGCCAGATACTATGCTCTTCCTGCTCGTACAAAGGCAGTTGCTTCCGACTCTATCATTACATGTATTGTTCCAATCTGTCATAGAGATATGTCGGTTCTATTTGATCCAGGATCCACTTATTCCTACGTGTCATCTTATTTTTCCCCGTATTTGGGCGTATCTCGTGATTCTTTGAGTTCTCCTATTTATGTGTCTACACTTGTGGGAGATTTTTATTTTTTTTGACCGTGTGTATCAATCGTGTTTGGTTGTTATTAGTGGTTTTGAGACTAGAGTCGATTTATTATTGCTCAATATGGTAGATTTTGATATTATCTTGGGCATGGACTGGTTGTGGCCCCATTATACTATTCTTGATTGTCACGTCAAGACCGTGACGCTGGCTATGCTAGGTTTACCATAGTTAGAGTGGAAGGGTACCTTAGATTACACTCCCAGTAGAGTTTTTCATTTCTTAAAGCTCAACGAATGGTTAAGAAGGGGTGTGACACGTATCTAGGGTATGTGGGAGATGTCAGTATTGATACCCCTACAATTGAGTTAGTCACAGTATTGAGGGATTTCCCTGATATATTTCCAACTGACGAGACAGAGATATCGACTTTGGTATTGATTTGTTGCCAGGCACTCAGCCCATCTCTATTCTTCTATATCGTATGGATCCTCCTAAGTTGAAAGGGTTGAAGGAACAGTTATAGGAATTACTTGATAAGGGTGTCATTCATCCTAGTGTGTCACCTTGGCTTCTCCGGTCTTGTTTGTGAAGAGAAAGGATGGTTCTATGCATATGTGCATTGATTATCGCCAGTTGAACAAAGTTACAGTGAAGAACAAGTATCCTTTGCCTCGTATTGGTGACTTATTTGATCAGTTATAGGATGCTAGAGTGTTTTCCAAGATTGACTTATGTTCAGGTTATCATCAGTTGAAGATTCGGGAGCCAGATATCTCGAAGACTGCTTTAAAGACTCGGTATGGTCATTACAAGTTCCTTATGATGTCATTTGGGCTGACCAATGCCCCAGCATCATTTATGCATTTGATACACAGTATATTTCAGCCCTATCTTGATTCATTCTTCATTGTGTTTATTGACGACATTTTAGTGTACTCCCGGAGTCGGGAGGATCATGAGCATCACTTGAGGACTGTGCTTCAGATATTGAGAGAAAAGAAGTTATATGTAAAATTCTTAAAGTGTGAGTTCTGGTTAGATTCAATGGCATTTTTAGGTCACATAGTGTCGCGTGAGGGGATCAAGGTGGATCCAAGGAAGGTGGAAGCAGTGTAGAGTTGGCCCAAACCATCCTCAGCTACTGAGATCCCGAGGTTTCTTGGTTTGGTGGAGTATTATCGTTGATTTGTTGAGGGATTCTTATTTATTGTAGCACCTATGACCAGGCTGACCCAGAAGGGTGCTCCGTTCAGGTGGACAGAGGAGTGTGAGAAGAGCTTTCAAAAGCTCAAAACACCTTTGATTACAGTCCCAGTATTGGTATTACCTACAGGTTCGGGGACTAATACTATTTATTGTGATGCATCTGGAATTGTTCTCGGTGCGGTATTGATGCAAGACTGTAGGGTGATTTCCTACGCGTCAAGACATCTGACGGTACATTAAAAGAACTATCCTGTCCACGACCTTGAGTTAGCAGCTATTGTTCATGCCTTAATGATTTGGAGGCACTATTGGTACGGTGTCCCTTGTGAGATCTACATTGATTACCGGAGTTTGCAGCATCTGTTCAAGCAGAAGGATCTTAACTTGCGTTAGCGGAGGTGGTTAGAGTTGCTTAAGGATTATGATATCACTATTCTATACCATCCCGGGAAGGCCAACGTGGTGGTCGATGCCTTGAGTCGCAGGGCGGAGAGTTTGGGGAGCTTAGCACATTTACCAACAGCAGAGAGGCCATTGGCCTTGGTGTTCAGGCCTTGGCCAACCAATTTGTTAGATTGGATATTTCTAAGCCGAGTCGAGTTTTGGCTTGTGTGGTCTCCTAGTCTTCTCTTTATGATCGTATCAGGAAGCGTCAGTATAATGACCCACATCTTCTCGTCCTTAAGGACACAGTTCAACACAGTGATGCTAAGGAGGTCACTATTGGAGATGATGGTGCATTGAGGATGCATGACAAGCTATATGTGCCCAATGTAGACATATTGTGTGAGTTGATTCTCTAAGAGGCTCACAGTTCGCGGTACTCCATTCATCCGGGTGCGACAAAGATGTATCAGGACTTGAAGTAGCATTATTTGTGGAGGAGGATGAAGAATGACATAGTGGAATATGTAGCTCGGTGCCTAAATCGCTAGCAGGTGAAGTATGAGCATCATCGGATGGGTGGATTGCTTCAGAAGTTAGAGATTCTGGAGTATAAATGGGAGCAGATCACCATGGATTTCATTGTTGGACTCCCACAGACTCAGCGGAAGTTTGATGTAGATTGGGTGATTGTGGAAAAGCTAACCAAGTCAGTTTATTTCATTCCTGTGATGACTACTTATTATTCCGAGCAGCTGGCTCGAGTTTATATCCGTGAGATTGTCAGGCTTCATGGCGTGCCGGTATCTATCATCTCTGACCGAGGTACATAGTTTATATCATGGTTCTGGAGGGCCGTACAGAAAGAGTTAGGTACTCGAGTTGAGTTGAGCACAACATTTCACCCTCAGATGGACGGATTGTCTGAGCGCACTATTCAGATTCTAGATGATATGCTCCATGCATGTGTGATAGAGTTTCGGGAATGATTTTCTGAGTTGACTTTTTGACTTTTGCTAAAGAACTTTGCCCTTTCTTATGGAATTGATTCCTATAGTTTGAGTTGATTGTATCAAGTTGTTATGGCTAGATTCGTGGCGTTCGCAGGCAGATTCGCGAGACAAAGGCTTATTAGAGTAGAGATTTGCACCGCTTGAGGTAAGTAACACTTCTAAACTTGGTTCTGAGGGTATTAATCCCTAAATTACGTGTTATGTAGTTGGTGTTGAGATAACATCCATGCTAGGTGATGGGCATTTAGGCATGCGCCGTAGAAATTGTGATCTGGTTGATTTCGTGGTACTGTGTAGTCATCAAACCTTGTAGTTGTTCATGTGATCTCTATGTGTTAGAGTAATTGAGCTGCAGATTCATGTTAGAAATCATGTTAGGCTATATGTTTATCCAGTTGTGACCCATTGTGGTCATTTTTGCTGTTGAATTATTTGTTTAAATGACACTATTGTACTCAGTTACATCCATCATTGCATATTATATCCCAGTCTCTGTTACTAGTTATTGTCGTGTTATATATCATTGTATGGGCTAATTGGCATGATATTTGTGAGCTCGAGAGAATGGAGAGATTGAAGACTAAGTTGGGGCCTGACAATAGTGTTGTGTGTAAAATTTGTGGATCGGGCTGCACGCCGCAGCATGCCTTATGGCTTTACATATGGATCGGGCTGCACGCCGCAGCAGGACTTTTAGGCTTTATTATTATGGGATTGGTCTGCATGCCGCAACAGGACAAATTGGCTTATCATTAGCGCTTGGGCAGGATCTGCACCTCCAAAGTCTAACATATCAACAGTGAGCGCAGGTACCGTACAGTGCTAAGTGGCTGAGTGTGAAGAGCGAGAATTGAGATAGTCAGATTGAGTACTCTGAGAGTGTGAGAATGTGAGGTTTTCATTATGTTGCATCACATGTGATAAGCACATTGGTCGAGCGACATAAGGACCCACAGAATTTCATTGATCATTGCAGGGACAAACTGTATAATATGGGAATATTCGAGGCCAACAAGGTGGATTTCACCACATTTCCGCTAGAGGGGAAGGCTCGTACATGATGTCAATCTTATCTATATAGCACGCCAACTGGTTCACCTCCCTTGACTTGGGACCACTTCACATGTCTCTTTTGGAGAGATATATTCCACCCTCTCAGAGGGAAGAGTCACGAGGTCAGTTCAAGCAGCTCAAGCGTGGTTAGATGTTTGTGATCGATTATGAGGCGAGATTCTCTGAGTCGTTTCGCCACACACTTATGATACTCCCCACATATTCAGAGAGAGTGTAGAGGTTTATTGTGGGCTTGCATTATGGTATCAAGGTTATATGCCCGAGAGATTGATATGGGGACTTCATACGAGCAAGTTGTGGATATAACTCGGAGGATCAAGGGTATCTGCAACTAGGGGAATCATATACAACGGGGGGAGAAATGACCTCAGCATTCTGGCGGATTCCTACTAATCTACCAGGCATGCCACCAGGTTGTTACATTGATTTTAGTATTGATTTGGCGCCGGGAACCCAGCCGATTTCCATTCCACCATACTGCATGCCTTCGAAGGAGTTGAAGGAACACCTAGAGGAGTTGCTCAAGAAGGGGTTCATCAAGCCGAGTGTGTCATATTGGGGTGCATTGGTATTGTTTGTAAATAAGAATAATGGGAGTATGAGGATGTGCATTGATTACCTCCAGCTGAACAAAGCCACTATCAAGAATAAGTACATGTTTCCATACATTGATGACTTGTTTGATCAGTTATAGGGTGCTAGGGTCTTCTCTAATATCGATTTGAGATCTGGGTATCATCAGCTGATGATTCGTGCTTCAGGTGTTTCGAAGACGGCTTTCTAAACTAGATTTGGGCTTTGTGAGTTTTTAGTGATGTCCTTCGGCTTGACTAACGCCCCGACGACATTTATAGATTTGATAAATCGGGTGTTTAGGCCATATCTTGGCTCTTTTGTCAATGTCTTCATTGATGGCATATTGATCTACTCGTATAGTATGGGGGAGCACGAGTAGCATTTGAGGATAGTGCTTCAGACCTTGCAGGAACAAAAGCTATATGCTAAGTTTTCCAAGTGTGAGTTATGCTTAGTTTATGTGGCCTTCCTAGGGCATGTCGTATCAGGTGAGGTTATCAAGGTGGATACCAGGAAGATCGAGGTAGTTTAGAGTTGACCTCGTCCTACCACAACGATCAAGATCGGAAGTTTCTTGGGTTAGAAGATTATTATCGTTGGTTTGCGGAGGGTTTCTCGTCTATTGCAGCTCCTTTGGCTAGATTGACCCGGAAGGGTGCTCTGTTCAGATGGTCCGAAAATTGTGAGGCGAACTTTAGAAGCTCAAGACTGCATTGACTACATCACCAATGTTATTTTTTCCCTCTAGTTCAGAGATGTATACTATATATTCCGATTCTTCACGCATTGGTTTGGGTGGTGTATTGATGTAGGAGGGGCGAGTTATTGTATATGCTTCACGTCAACTGAAGCTGAAGCCTCACGAGAAGAATTACCATTTCTATGATTTGGAGTTGGTCGTGATAGTTCATGCTTTCGAGATCTGGAGACATTATCTTTATGGGGTGTTGTGTGAGGACTATACTTATCACTGCAGTTTGCAACATTTGTTTAGGTAAAGGGACCTTAATATGAGGTAGTACAGGTGGCTTGAGTTACTGAAAGATTATGATATTAGTGTCATCTACCATATGGGAAAGACAAATGTGGTTGCGAATACCTTGAACAGAAAGGCTTAGAGTATGGTTAGTTTGACATTCATTTCAGCGGAGGAGATGCCATTGGTTTTGGACATTTAGTCCTTAGCTAATAGACTTGTAAGGTTAGATATCTCATAACCTAGTCGAATTCTTGAATGTGTTGTGGCTCAGTCTTCTTTATTTGAGAGGATCAAGGCTCGTTAGTAAGATGATTCGCACTTGCTAATTCTTAGAGAGATGGTGGTACATGGTGGTGCTAAATAGGTTACTATCCGTGATGATGGTATTTTGTGACTCTAGGGTCACCTATGGGTTCCTAATATTGATGGCTTGATAGAGACAATTCTAGAGGAGGCACACAACGCACGGTATTCTATTCATCTAGGTACTACGATAATGTAACTCGAGATAGTATTACTGGTGGCAGCGGATGAAGAAGGACATAGTTGAGTCTGTGGCAAGATGTCTAAATTGCCAGCAGGTTAAGTATGAACACTAGAGGCCAAGTGGCCTACTTCAGCAGATTGTTTTATAGGCCTGGAAGAAGGAGCAAATCACTATAGATTTCGTAGTTGGGTTGTTGCAGACGTTGAGGAAATTTGATGCCATTTGGTTCATTCGACAGACTGACCAAGTCTGCACACTTTATTTCGATGGTGACTACGTACTCTTCAGAGAGGTTGGCCCAGATCTACATTTTAGGAGATCATCCGGTTGAATGGTGTGTTTATTTTCATCATTTCAGATAGAGACCCTCAGTTCACTTCATATTTCTAGAGAGTTGTACATAATGAGTTGGGTACCCGGGTAGAGCTCAACATGACCTTTCATCCGTCGGCCGACGGGCAGTCGAAGCAGACAACTCAGATTCTGGAGAATATACTCACAACATGTGTGATTGACTTTGAAGGGAAGTAGGATCGATTCTTACCTTTGGTCGAGTTTGCTTATAACAACAGTTATCAGTCCAACAAGATGGATTCATTTGAGGCTTTGTATGGCTGGTGATGTCGTTCCCCATCGGGTGGTTTGAGCCTAGCGGGGCTAGGTTATATGGTACTTATTTGGTAAAGGATGCCTTGGATAAGTTGAAGTAGATACAGGAGCCACTTTGCAGCTTAGTTTGTATAGAAGAGTTACACAGATAAGAAAGCATGTGATTTATCATTTATGGTGGGCGATAAGGTTCACTTTAAAGTCTCGCCGATGAAAGGTATCATGAGGATCGAAAAGAAGGGCAAGCTGAGTCTGAGGTTCATCATTCCATTTGAGGTGTTAGAGCGAATTGGAGAGGTTACTTACAGGCTTGCTTTGCCACCTGGTCTAACAGAAGTTCATCCAGTTTTCCATGTGTGTATGATCCGGAAGTACCTTCTCGACAGGCCACATGTGTTAGATTACAATATAGTTAAGCTAGATGAGAGTTTGTGTTATAAGGAGGATCTAGTTGCTATTGTTGGCAGGCAGGTCCGCCAGTTGAGGTCTAAGAAGATTTCAGCTTTAAAGGTCCAGTGGAGGGGTCAACCAGTCGAGAAGGCAACTTGAGAAACAGAAGGGGGGATGCAGAGCAGATAGCCATGCTTATTCAGCAATCCAAGTATGGTTCTAGACCCATTCGAGGACGAATATTTTTTTAAGAGGTGGAGGATGTAACGACCCGATCGGTCATTTTTCTTTCTTGATCCCCATTCCCCTATTCAAGACTTCCCATATGTCCTTTTATTGTTTTATGACTTGCGGGGATGATTGGTTTGGTTTTGGAAGGGTTTGGGTTGAATTTGGAACACTTAGTTCCTTAATAATGACCTAGGTGACCAAGTTTGACATGAGCCAACATTTTGAGTAAACGACCTCAGAACTGGGATTTGAAGGTTCCAATAGGTTCGTATGATGATTTTGGAGTTGGACGTATGTTCGGATCGAGTTTCGGGGTGAACCAGGAGCGTTTCTGCGCTTATTATTGAAAGTTGGCACCTTGAAAGTTTTAAAGTTTCCTAAATTTGATTTGAAGTAGACTTTTGTGCTATCGATGTCTGTTTGTGATTCGAGCCTAGGAATAGGTTTGTATCGTGATTTGTAACTTGTGCGATAGCGTCATTCCGAGTTGCCTAAGTATGATTCATCGCATTCAGAGCTAGTTGAAGAAGTTTGAAGTTCATAAGTTGATTAATTTGGTTTAGGGTGTGATTCTTAGTTTCGATGTTGTTTTATGTGTTCTGAGGCTTCGAGTGAGTCCGTATCATGTTTATGAACTTGTTAATGCATTTGGATGAGGTCCCGGACGGCTTGCCATACGGACCTAACGGAACCATCGAAACTCTGATCCGAGATCAAATACGCAAAAGTCAAACTTGGTCAACTCTTCCAATTTAAAGCTTCTTAAATAAAAACTATTTTTCTAAATCAAATCTCGAATCGTTCGAAAACCAAAACCGACCATACATGCAAGTCAGATCACATAATATGAAATCATTCAAGGTCTCAAAACACCGAACGGAACGCTAAGCTTCAAATGGCTGATCTGCTCATCTGTCCATATAACTTTCCAATTATAAGATTAGGTATTATAAACCTTCAAATCTTTTCAAATGCCCGTATGTCCAAGTTAGAGCCTGAACAAGAACGTAATAGATGGCGGAAAAACTTCGGGGCATTACAGTCAATAAATAAAACAATTAACTTTCTCTTATCAATTTTAGTGGATGTCTCCTTTATCATACGAATGCAATTGTTCACAAGGACAGAGGCATATCTAGTGTTAGAATGTATTAGTTCAACTGAATCATAATATTTACTCATAGTCTGTATTTTTGCTTAAAATATTATTAAATATGTACAAATAATAAATTTTAAACCCGTTAAATTATATGAAATGTGATTAAATTGTAAATCTGAACCCATAAAGTTTAAATCTTGTATCCGCCTCTACGTAAGGTCAACAATATCAGTTTATGTCTTGGTATTTTTTATTTCCTATAACGTATTAGAGAAAACTTGAGCCTGAAATAAACACCTTATTCGTCTAAAAATTTAACATCTTTTTAGCAATGCAATACAAATTAAAATTTGTGACTGTTAAGGGGAAAATGGTCCTGAATTTGCTATCTCCAAAAAAGAACGATAATCCAGTAGCTCCCTGCAGGTTACGTCAATCCAAAATTTTGGTCCACCGTCATTTCGGTTTCTAACTTACATTTTTTTAATAATATAAGATTGACATCTTTGTTTATTCATACCCAGCTGGCTAGCGGGGACGTTTTTTCCAGTCAAAATAATATATGCATGGTTGGCACTAGGCAGGAATCAGCAGGGCAAGCTCATGATATGTTGACAATGCCACATCATTTTCTATTACAGAGAAAAATTCATATTTCAGTACTGTATTATTCATACTTCCTTAGTTGCAAGGTCAAATGTTGGAGTTACTTTTGCCAAAACAAAAGAATGTTGGAGTTAACCTTTTTCCTCAGTATTATTTTATTTACAGAAAACCACAATTATCTGTAACGTACATGTCGTATTTGTGTTTGAATTTTAAGAATCTTAATTAGCAAATATTCCTATACATTATGTTTGAACCATATATGTCATTGTCGATAGAATTGGCTGCATCGTATGAGCCTAGTGGTGGAGAGTGGAGACACTCTTAAAGAAGCAATTTCATTCGGTACTGAATGGTACTAAATCATAAATAATAATTTCTTGCTCAAGTGTAAAAATATATTTTTCTAAAGAACAATACAATATGCGCGCACACAAAAAAAGATTGATATTGTATAAAATTAATACAACGTAATATTAATTTAAAACAAAAAATCAAGTGTAAGTACCAATAATCTATACAACTCTTTAATTTGTGGCTTGGTTCTCATATAGTACAGTTGTATGGCATCAAAAGTTACTTGTCCTTTTATGCGAAACTATAATTGAATTATATAGTCACTAAAATAATCACCTCAAGAATGAAGGCCATGACTATACAAGGACAGTTTTATATAGTGACAAGGATTTGCTGTTCTTTCTTTTGAGAAGGAAAAACAAAGAAGTTAAGACATCACTCAATTTCCTTTCTTGTTTTATTTTTGAACGTATACATAAAACCACTCTAAAATTAGGTTAAAAAATTAAAATTACCTGTATGTTGTACAAAATTTCAATTCAAAGAGATCCCTCTTGATGAAAGTTGAACCTTTTAATTATCTGATGTTGCAGACCACATTAGCCCCCACCAGACCAACATCTGGGAATAACTTTTTCTACAAATCCAAAATTTCATTTTTATTCTAAGAAGATTATAGCAAGAGCTCTCTTAAATAAAAATTTTGGCTATCTCAAAGTTGTGTCACAACTCACAATCATTACTTTGGCATCTTGAGCATTCCTACTCCATGATTAACAAATAATCCATGTAGGATTATATGTTGATAGATACCCGAGAGATTGAGTCCTTAGGAAGACAGAAAAAAGGCATTACTCTTAAAAAACGTGCAATCAGCATTTCCTTTCCGTTGCTTCCCTGAGAAGAGAAGATAGGGGTTCTGTTTTGCATAGGTTCCATATCAGTATTCATTGTTAAAATCTCTCGGTAGAATCAAATGGTAACGGAATCATTCCAATAATTCGGAACAAGTACTGCATGGACTCTTTGTCAACAAATTTTTCACTTCTTTTTGCTAGTTTAAATGAAAATCAATTTGCTTAGTGATATATACAGTCACATTTATCAAAAGAACCAAATTTGAGCCCACACATGAGATATGATATGACCATTTTCAATATTTCTTTTTGCTCCCTGTCTCATAGGTGCCACTAGCGATTATTTTGCTTTGGTAGTTCGTCCATCGCAATCCATAGCCAGCAAAAATAGCTGGTTTTATAAATAGCTGGATGAGTGCATTAGGTGATAAGTTCTCTCCTTTTGTCTTTATTCATATCATCGCAAATATTTCACAAGACTCTTTTCCGGAGCGGATTTAGGAAACGTTCTATGAGTTTAACTAATTTCATTATTCTTGTTCCGAATTGTGCATATGCTAAGATATGTAGAATTTATACCTATATTGAAATCATTACTCATTTTAAACCTACTTATTCTAAATCATGTATTCTTGTCTATCCTCTGGTATTTGCTTTCTGCCCTTCTTCCGGGAAAGGGTAATACTGTAACAATCCGACCGGTCATTTTGAGTATTTATACTTCGATCGATAGTTTGGGGGTATGAGTAGCTCCGTATGATGTATTATGACTTGTGTGAATCGTCGGTTCTGGTTTTCAGGTTATTCGGAATTGATTTGGAAGAATGAATTTCATGATTGAAGCTTTAAAGTTGGAAGAGTTGACCAAGTTTGACTTTTTAGTATTTAACCTCGGACTGGAGATTTGATGGTTCCGTTAGGTCCGGATGGTGATTTTGGACTCGGGCATTTGCCCAGATTTGCATTTGGATATTTCTAGAAGGTTTCGGCACTAATTGGCGAAAGTTGGAAATTTGAAGGTTTGGAAAGTTCATAGAAAGTTGACTTTGATGATATCGGATTCGGATTGTGGTTCCGGGAATTGGAATTGCTTCCTTATGTCATTTAGAACTTGTGTGCAAAATTTGAGTTCATTCCGGGTTGCTTTGATATGTTTCGGCGCGAGTTTTAGAAGTTCAAAGTTCATTTAAGTTTGATTTGAGGTGTGATTCGTCATTTCAATATTATTATACGTGATTTGAGGCCTCGAGTAGGTCTTGTTATGTTACGAGACTTGTTGGAATGTTCGTACGTGGTCCCGAGGGGCTCGAGCATGTTTCGGATTGATTTCGGACAATTTTTCTTCATATTTTCATTGATGTTTGCTGCTGGTTTCTAGTGCTTGGATTGTCCTTCGCGATCGCGAAGATGGGTATGTGATCCCGTATAGGAAATCTGGAGCTAGGGCATTTCCTTCATCACAGTCGCGATTAGATGAATATGTTTGCATAAGGCTGTGTAGGTACTGTTCGCGTTCGCATGATGGGCATCGTGATCGTGCAGAGCAGAGATGAGAAACTGGGGGCTGGAACTTTTACAACACGTTCGCGTAATATGGGACGCGTTCGCGAAGTTTGGTCGCCTGTGTGCTTCGCATTCACATGAGTATTTTTGCGATCGGGTAGTGTATTGTTGGAGGCAGTGTTGTTTGTTCATTGCATTAGCGAAGCTCTATACGCGGTCGCACATGGTATTTTCTGGGGCAGTGTTTTTCCTTCTTCGCGATTGCGATGTTATTTCCATGATCGCGATTCATTGATTCGCCCAGTGATTATAAGTACTCTAATTTCGGTGGTTCCGGCCATTTTATCATATTTGGAGCTATGGAGCTCAGATTGAAGTGACTTTCACCGTATGAATTAGGGTAAGTATTCTCTACTCTGTTTTGGTTGTATTTCGTGAATCTATCTTCGTTTTTGGTAATTGGATTGTGAATTTTTAAGAGAAAATTTGGGGTTTTGTCTAAACCTTCATAGAGTAAAATTTTGAGTTTTGAACATCGATTTGGAGTCAGATTTGAGTGAAACTAGTATGATTGGACTCGTAATTGGATGGGTTGTCGAATTTTGTGAGTTTCATCAGGTTTCGAGGTGCGGTCCTGGGTTTGACTTTGGGATTTTAATTAAAGATTCGACCCTTATCATTTGAAATTATTTCCTTTGGCATTATTTGATGTTCTTGAGTTGCTTTTGTCTAGTTTTGAGCCGTTCGAAGATCAGTACGCACGGGATGACATTTTTGGAGCATCGTTTGGCTTGCTCAGTATTGGATTTGGCTTGTTCGAGGTAAGTAACACTTCTAAACTTGGTGATGAGGGTATGAACCCTTGAGTATACGTGATATGTGTTTGGTGTTAAGGTGATGCACATGCTAGATGACGGGCGTGTGGGCGTTCACCGTATGAATTGTGACTCGGTTATTTCTGTGGTACTATGTAGTTACCTAATCTTATCTGTATCCATGAATTCTCTACGTGATAGAGTAATTGAGTTGTAATCCATGTTAGAAACCATGTCTAGGTAGGGGGGGCATATATCGGGTAAAACCGATAACCCGGACCGTTAATTCTTTATTGGGTTATCGGTATTGGGTTATTGGGTTAACGGTTCGGTAACAGGTTAAAATTTTTTTTATTGGATTATCGGTTCGGGCTCGGTTTGCATTTTTGTTATTGGGTAAAAACCGATACCCCAATAAGAATGATATAATTTACCCTTAAGTATATACTAGGGTTATTTATTTTCCTAATTCCCTCTTCAGTCTTCAGTCTTCAGTCGTTTGTCTGTCAGTTCTCATTCTTGTTTCCGTCGCAGCCCCCAAGAGTCAAGAGTCAAGACGCAAGACTCACCACCAGTTCTCCGCCAGACATCAGTAGATACTGCACAGAAGTGGGAGCGTGCTTTTGTTAAGAAACAACAAAAGTTGGCAGTTTACACGTTCTGGCAGTTTGATTTCTTTGTTTTATATATTGCAAATTTTTTTAGTTGTTTTATCTTATCGGGTAAACCGATAACCGAACCGATAACGATATATAACCGATTAACCGATAACCGATAACCAATATCTTATCCTTTTGGTTATCAGGTTATGATATTTGTAAACCGATAACCGATAGGCAAAACCGATAATGTTCAAAACCGAACCGAACCGACCGATGCCCACCCCTATGTCTAGGCTATATGCTTATTATGTTGGGACCCACTGAGGTCATTTCTGTTGTTAAGTTATTTTCTTACATTGAAATTACATACTCAGTCATATGCATTCATTTGCATATCATATCTCAATCTCTGTTACCATTGATTGATACATCACATCATCATTTTTGGGTTGATTCTTCATGACATTGTGATCCCGAGAGACTGGAGAGATTGATGACTGAGTGAGGCCGAGGGCCTGATTGTGAGGATATTGATGGGATTGGGTTGCACGCCGCAACAAGTATTATAGATTAATGATGGGATCGGGCTGCACGCCACAACAGGCTTTATTGATTCATGCCATAATTAGTTTATTATAGTGCTTGGGCTGGATTCGCCCCTCCGGAGTCTGCACACCCACAGTGAGTGTAGGTACATACTGAGTGCAAGTGTCGAGCGCGAGTGCCGAATGATGGACAGTTGTTAATACCCAATTTTTTCCTCATATATTTTTAAATATGCATACATACTTTCAAAATATTATACATTCATTTACAAACATGCACAAGTATTTTTACAAGTTTTCTATAATTTTAAAGGCTTTAAATCAATTTATTTATGTATTTTTTATTACATAAATACCCAATAATTATCCCTCATATTATTTATGATGATTTAATCATCTAAATTCATCATTTATGCCCATATAAGCATTTAAATATTTTAATCGCATTTTTATAATTACATTTACATTTTTAAGACTATAATTGTATAGTTTGCAATAATAGACCATACATATGAATAATTATATTATCTATATAGAAAATAACTTTTAATATTTTTATAATATTAAGTAATTATTTTAAAATATTTTCATGCACAAATCACTTTTTTATCATTTATAAATTATTTTATTAAATTAAATGGGTATTTAAAACATAGCCCTTTCTTAATTAATTTTCTAGCCCAATACCCCAAGCCCAAATCAATTAATCAAACAACCCCCTAAAACCGGTCGGTACCCGCCAAGCCAACCCGACCTGGCTTTCTTTTAAATCCTGGTCGTTGATCCTTAGGATCAACGACCCACGTTTAATCCCACCCTTTTAAGTCCTAAACCTTCTTACCTTAGGGATCATTATCCCATTCCCACCGCCCTTGAACTCTCCTTGTCTCACATCTCTCTAATGAACCCTAAAATCCGCCGCCCCACTCAAATCCCCCAAATCCCATCCCAAATGGGATTCTTTCCTTATTCCCTTACCATTTCGGTATTTTTTCCTTATTTGGTGCTATGTTACGAAGTAACTTAGGTACTTGCCTAAACATGGCAAGTACCCCACTTTGATTCTATCCAAATCTATGTTTACCTCTTGAATCTGGACAGCCTTGAGTCCAAACACGTTATTTTGTACCAATTCTCTTGTATCTCGTTGATTCGTACTTAACCCTAAAGGTTAGGGTTCCAGATTCCCTTTTGATTTGAGCCCAAGCTGGTTCAAACCTTGATATTTGGCATGATTCTGTCTCTATTCACCCTATTATATGAGAATCTGCCTATTTTTGTCGATTTCTTTTACTTACCCTAAACTAGGGTTCACAGATTTTCTTCAAAACGAACCAAAATTTGTTCGAGCCCTTGATTTTGGGTGTTTTCAGGTCTATATTCGTCCTATTATGTGTGAGTTTGATTTTTCTTGTTTAGATTCTGCTGATTTCTTTTCATTTGCCTTAAGATTTAGGATTTTCGGATCTTGTTTGCTTAATCATTTCGACTCACTGACTATGGTGCTATTTGTATCTCTATTCCTCTTTATGTGTGAATATTCTGTCAATATTTTATTTTCCTAAAATTAGGGTTTGCTTATTTCCTTTTCCCTAAATGTGATTTTATTTGATTCTGCATATGGATACTTCCTTATTGGTATCTGATTTACACTTTTCCTTATTTATCTGCTCGATCTATGTCACTATATATACCCATCCCCTTTTCCCCTTTAGGAATACCGAAATCACTATATCTCACAGAAAAACTTATGTTCTAATTCTGTGTTCTCTTTGTTATTTCGTTCTAT
Source organism: Nicotiana tabacum (assembly GCF_000715075.1). Classification (NCBI taxonomy): domain Eukaryota; kingdom Viridiplantae; phylum Streptophyta; class Magnoliopsida; order Solanales; family Solanaceae; genus Nicotiana; species Nicotiana tabacum. Next base: position 17,739,313 of record NC_134085.1, read on the forward strand.
CTCTAGGTTTTAGCTGGCTGAAAGCCAAAGCCAAATATTCTGGGTTCTCAACTATTGTGGTGTTATTCTCGCTTTCTCGCTTAACTGGTGAATTGTTGTACCTCTGCCAATTTATCCTTATGTATTGGTGGTTTATGTCTATGATCCTGTGTGTTTAAAGTGTATTTGTCTCGAGCATGATTCTGTCAAATTGCATATTTGTTCGAGTCTCTTTAGTTCTCTAATTAATACTGTTGGTTCTGAGACTGTTTGTTTGAATAATATGAATCGTCTTAAGTGTTTAAGCCTAATACTTTCTAATTTGTTTCCAGTATGCAATCTCGTTAGTTCTATCACTCATGTATCCTGATAACCTATCTTTCAGTATGCCTTTAGTTCATTCGATCTCATATGTTTGTTTAACTTTAGGTAATTAGTCTATATGTGTATGTTCTGTTTAACTTTAGGTAACTAGGCCTAGTTTTATGTTTGCATGAGAATGGGGTAGAAAACCTGCTTTAGGTTGTCTGCCTCTTTCAAATATTTTTCACTACTATATGCTAGATATACTGCCTATAGGGTATTTATTTGTCTAATATATTCTGTTATTGCATGCAGTAGATAACATGCCTATAGGATTTAATTTGTTCAATATGTTCTGATCTATCCTTTTGTCTTCTTGTCTTCTTGAGCCGGGTGTCTTTCGGAAACAGCCTCTCTACCCCATCGGGGTAGGGTAAGGTCTGCGTACACACTACCCTCCCCAGACCCCACTTGTGGGATTTCACTGGGTCGTTGTTGTTGTTGTAACATGTTTTGATCAATTTTTAGATGTCATGCCTATAGGGCCAAAATAATTCTGAATATCCCTTCAAGATCCACACTAGTGCATCTAGATACCATGGCAATAAGAAATTTCTGCATTTAGATACCATGTCTGTAGGAAATTTCTGCATTTAGATACCATGTCTATAGGGAACTTTAAAATCATTTCTACATTTAGAAACCATGCCTATAAGGTTGTAAAATTAATTTCTGCATTTAGATGCCATGCCTATAAGGTTTCAAAATCAGTTATGCATTCTAGAAACTATGTCTATAAGGTTGTAAGATCAGTTTCTGTACTTAGATATCATGCCTATAGGGAATATATATATAATCAGTTTCTATGTCGTGAAATAACGCTTGTAACCAGTTTCCTGCACCTAGATACCATGCCTATAAGAAAATTCAAAAACGGTTTCTGAACTTAGAAATCATGCCTACAAGGTTAAGATAGAAATCAGCCTGCTAAAATCAGTAATTGTTTACAGTTCAGATACCCGGTTTTGTAAAATTTTGTCTGGTTATCACTTAGGCAATCTTGTAGGTTAATTGGGTTCTAGTTTTAAAACTGCTATTTTCCTGCTGCTTGAAACGTGCCCAAATTCTGTAGGGAATAAAAAATCAGTAGGCAAACTGATTAGGTATTTACTCCCTCGCCTTCATGAAACTGCTACATATTTTGTGTTCATCTAGACATCCTGCTATAGGACTTTAAATCATTTAAACCTGTTTGTTTGAGGCGTGCAATTGTTTGCTTATTTGTGGAGGTAAATGTGAGCCCCTTTAACTGCTCCTTATGTGATAGTCCTACCTATTTTGTTTGACGCCTAATTTTCTTCTTTTTAAGCACCAAGGTGGGTCTAGAACTGGCTTAAATAGAGGTCCTAAACATCTCCAGGTCCACAGGTAAGGGGCGGGTAATGCACACATAGGGTACATATTCGATGCTATTAAAACGCTTAGATAATAATAAAGGGGAGGGTAATTGGGTGGTAAAGGATATGATGACATGTGCGCTAATGCTACGCGTAACACCTCTATTTGAGGAAAGTTTACCGAGTATTGCACAGAAGTGATCCTATAGGCTAAAAAACCTACGACCCCTTTACTCCCTGTTTTTAAAGTAGTGTATATCTGATTATTTGCTTATAAAACTAATTCGCTTAAATTGAGTTTGGCCGGAACCCACTGTTGTTGACCTCGAGGGGTGCCTAACACCTTCCCCTCAAGGTAATTTCAAGCCCTTATCCAATCTCTGTTAATGTAAACTAGTTCATGAGTTATTTGTTCTAGGTGCCCTAACGCACCTTAATCCTTTAGGTGGCGAATCTTCAAATTCCATATCAATTCCCAAAAGGAAAGGAGTTGTCCCAAAAATGTCGAAACCCCGGACTCCGCAAGGAAAAAGGGGGCGCGATAGGGAGGATTGAGTGACTGTGAGGACTGAGTGGCTGTAAGGACTGAGTGAATGTGATGATTGAGTGATTGGGAGGACTGAGTGCATTGATACACCGAGAGTATGCATATGGTTTTATCACTGCATTATATTACAGTTGGCATGCATACATTGACATGTAGTCATAGAGATGACTTTCCTCGTGCCATTTGATAATGGAACATCTTACCGGTTGTTGGAAGTTGTTTTGAGAAATATCACAATTTACCAACTTGCTCATATTTTTTTGGTGTTTTAGGTGAAAGATTTGGGATTTACTGTTATACTTGAAAAACATACCGATTTTTCGTAACTGTAAATGAGCTGAGCATCATATCTCTGAGTTAATTCTTGTACCATTTTTATTATATTATTATGAACTGTTGCTAGCTATTGGAGTTCGACACTGACCCTTGTCTCAGCTCGTCACTACTTTCAATTTTCAACCGAAGGTTAGGTTTGTTACTTATTGAGTACATGGGGTCGGTTGTACTCATACTACGCTTCTACACCTTGTGTGCAGATGTGTGATATTGATGTTGCTATGTATGGCAGGAGCTGGATTTGAAGATGTACATGCGTTCTGGTCATGCTGCCTCTTGTCCTTGGTACTTTATAATTTTTAATATGTTCATGTATATTTCAAACAGATGATGTATTTATTTCATACCAACTTTGTAAATTCTAAATCTTAGGAGCTTATAATCTGTACTACCAGTCCTTGGGAATTCTTTATATAATAGTTCAGTTGTATTATTATTTCTTCTCTTAATGAATCTCATTGGAATTGGTTTATTGTTAACTGGCTTACCTAGGGGTTGGGTTAGTTTCAATCACGACTATTTGAATTTTGGGTCGTGACAAATTGGTATTAGAGCTCTAGGTTCATAGGTTTTACGAGTCATGAGCAAATGTTTATTAGAGTCTTGTGGATTGGTAAGATGACGTCCATACTTATTTTCGAGAGGCTACAGGGCATTTAGGATAAACTTTCCATCTTTCTTTCCTTATCGTGCGACATTGATTTAGCTTGAAGTGTAACTCTTTGAATTCCTTCAATGCACTCGTATGCGCATGTGAGCACTCGGTATCATATGTACATCGACGACTTGTGATTCTATTGATAGGTACGAGATGTTATTTCGATGTGCTGATGATGGGCCAGTCTGGAGGACTTGAGGTCGGATTTTGACTGTGCTTGAGCACGGTGATTTTAGTTGTGTGAGCATGTATTGTTGGGCTTATATGTCCAATAGTATCCCTATGAGTGGAATTTGTGGCACAATGAGTGGCTGGATGGCTATATGATGAGTATGATGTGACAGCGGAATGTGTTTAGGTGGTTTGAATATGACGAGAAGAGTTTTCTTGAGATGTAAAATGGACTATTGGGTACTTGATTTATGTCTTGATGTGACTTATAATATCGAGTTATGAGTGTGTTAAGAGATTTTTCATGTTTAATTATGGAACAAAGTAGGTTTTCATGTCTTGCTGTGAGTTCACACTCAGGAAGATTAAGTGATGGCATAGTAGTTGTGGTTGTGAAAGGTTATAGAGAGATGTCAATTTGAAGCTAAGCAGGTGGGTTATCACCTGCGGGGTAATCTATGGATGTGTGATCCTTATGATGTTATATAGAGGCTTTATTTTCTACCAGTGGGGTATATTTGTGAGATTTGAGTTTGGATCGGTTGTAATAGTTGACCTTACCGTCACGTGGATGAACACGAACATATCAGATGATTTGAGGCGTTATGTGGTTTGTGTTACCTGATCTTAGGGAGGATTTGGTTGAATCTCTTTGTGGTATTTAGGGGTGTTTATGGTTCGGTTTGGATCGGTTTTTTCCTAAAAAGAAACCAAACCAAGTAAGTCGGTTTTTCAAATATTTGAACCAAACCAAACCAATTAAGTCGGTTTTTTCTCGATTCTGTTTATGTCGGTTTTTCAATTTTTTCAGTTATTTGTCATTTTTTTCTTAAATATAAGACATACACTATCAAACACATATTTCGGCGACCACATTTTCAACGTAACACTATCAAATCAATTGCCCTTTGAGATATTTATTATTTACCAAGACATATTGATGATCATTGAATCAAATAGTGATGAATAATTTAAGGACTCAATTAAAAATATATTATTTTTAACATGAAATAGATTTTTACACTTAACAAAAGAAAACTACCAATTAAACTAGAATGTAAAGGTAAAGAACTGTACTAAAAGTGCAAATGATTAATATTTACTATAAAAAATTTAAAACTTTGTATAAAAGTGTATATATATAGGTGTAATAATAAAATTAAAATAGCTACTCCTATATTCGGTTTGGTTCGATTGTTTTTTTTAATTAAAACAAAATCAAACCAAATTTGATCGATTTTTAAATTTCAAAACCAAAACCAAACCAAACCAAAAAGTATCAATTTTTTTGATCGGTTTGATTTGGTTTTCGGTTTGGTTCGATTTTTCGAATTTTTATGAACACCGATCATCACTTGTTTTGAAAGTAAATTCAGTGTTCTGAGGCATTAAAAACCTCTTTCTATATCACCTCGATTTGCATGCGCTGTCCGGGCGCGTATCCGGAAAGCCATTATGTGAAAATCTGTGAAAAATGATAAATTTTGCCTTCAAAATGAATTTAAGTTGACTTCGGTCAACATTTTGGGTAAACGGACTTGGACCGGTAATTTAACGATCCCGGAGGGTCCGTAGGAAAATATGGGACTTGGGAATATGCCCAAAATCGAATTCCGAGGTCCCAAGCCCGAGAAATGAATTTTTAAAGAAAATTATTTTCTGGAATATATATGAGTTTTTGGAAATGAAATATGTTTGAAATTGATGGTATCGAGCCCGTATTTTAGTTTCGGAGCTCGGTACAGGTCTTATATGTGACTTTAGTTGAGCCTCTAAAATTTGGTAAGAAACGGAGGTCATACGACGTGATTCGGAACCTTAGTTCTGAAATTTGAAACTTTGAAAGTTCTTGAGATTTTCTTTGATTTTGATGCTAAATTCATAGTTATTGATGTTGTTTTGATGATTTGATCGCACGAGCAAGTCTGTATGATGTTTTTGGACTTGCGTGCATGTTTGGTTTGGAGCCCCGAGGGCTCGGGTGAGTTTTGGATAGGCCACAGAGTGAAATTTGGACTTAGGAATTTCTGGTGTGTTGCAGGCCTGCAGGCTTTGCAATTGCGAAGCCTGGCTCGCAAATGAGAGCAATGTGTCGCAAATGCGAATAATGGCCTGGGCTGCCTTGGTCGCAAATGCGAAGGCAGTATCGCAAATGCGAAGAGGACTGGATCCCTCATGGTTCGCAAATGTGAACCCCTATTTGCAAATGTGAGGTTAGCAGAATCTGAAGGGTTCACAATTTCAAACCCTGATCGTAATTGCGACATCTGCGACCTGTAAATTCATGACTTAGCGGAACATTTTTCAATTTTTAAACCCTTTCAAAACATAAACTCTCTTGGACAATTTTCCAAAGAAAAGTTATTCTCTAATCGATTGTAAGTCATTTCTAACTCATTTTCTTCAATCTTTAACATCTTCTCACATGATTTCAACTCAAAATCCAGGGTTTTCATGGGGGAAATTGGGTGTTTTGGTTAGAACCTATGTTTTTCAAATTTTGGGATTTGGGCGTCGATTGGAGGTCTGATTTCAAAACAAATTATATATATGGGTTCTTGTGAGAATGGGTAAACGGGTTTTGGTTCGAACCTCGGGTTTTGACCAAGTGGGTCAGGGGTCGATTTTTGACTTTAGGGGAAATCTTTAGAAAACCTATTTTCATGCATTCGAATTGATTCATTTCTCATTTATTGATATCGTTAAGTAAATTATGTCTAGATACAAGCGAGTTGGTGGTGGAATCAAGAGGTAAAGCGATAGTTGAGGCTTAATTGTGTTTGTGGCTTTGAGGTAAGTGTCTGGTCTAACTTTACCTTGAGGGATTAGGAGTTGAGTCCTATTTGCTATGTGTAATTTGTTGAGTATGACGTATAGGTATGGTGATGGGTATCTATACGTCGATGTCAAACATGCCCGTGAGTCTTATATTATGATTAATATGACTCCGTTTCATATTGTTCATGCTTTATATAATGAGTTCTTTTGCTGAACAAGACTTGTGAAAGTATTAATGGTAATTGAACACTGTGGAGTGTTGGCTCAAGTTGAGATTTGGGGTGTTGAATATTGTAGAGCATTGACTCAAGTTGAGAATCGAGTTGTGAAGTTAATGTGAAAACAAGAGAAGAGGTCTATGATATTATCTCCCTTGCCGGGACATTATTATTCTTGATATTATTTTCCCTTGCTGGGATGTTATTGTGATATTATTGATTTCCCTTGCCCAAATTGCTTTGTGATTGTTGTACGGGTGAGGAAGAGCGTTAAAGCACGAAGGGTGATGTCGTGCATGATATTTATGAGAGAGTGTAAAAGCACGAAGGGTGATATCGTGCCGCATGATGTATCATTCCGTGCCGATTCTATTGATTTTATGGTGAGGATGAGATTAAAAGCACGAAGGGTAGTTTCGTGCATGTGTTGTTGAATTCCTGACTCTTGTTGATAATTGAATTATGGCTTTCTTTATATTCCTTTATTGGTTTCCTGTTAATACCTGATATTATTGACTTTCTTGCCTGAATTGCTTTGTGAATGTTGCTTGGGTGAGGAAGAGTGTAAAACACGAAGGGTAATGCCATGCATGGTGAGGAAGAGTGTAAAGCACGAAGGATGATGTTGTGCATGGTGAGAACGAGAGTAAAAGCACGAAGGGTGATGTCGTGCACTTGTCTTTATTTCTGATTCGTATTGATAATTGAACTTTCGTGTTCCTTATATCTATCTACTATTATTCTGTTATTACTTGATGTTTTCCCGCAGCATGTTTCCCTCTCCTATCTTTAACTGTACATTTCTGCCTTTATTTCCCGCTGTATATGATTAAACTGCATAGGTTTATTTGGTAGTCATGTCCTAGCCTCGTCACTACTTCGCCGAGGTTAGGCTAGGGACTTACCAGCACATGGGGTCAGTTGTATTGATACTACACTCTACACTATGTGTAGATCCCGATGTTGGATCATACGGACCGTAGCTTTGGGTTGCTTCCTTCAGTCCATTCGGAGATCTAAGGTAGTCCTACAGGCATCCGTAGGCCTTGGCGTCTCCTTCTATCCTTTTATTCTATTTCTTTTATGTATTTCAGAGACAGTATTGTAATAACCCTTTCGGACCTTTATTTGTAGTATTCCTAGATAGTCTATGGAATTGTGACACCAGTCTTGGGTAGTTTATGTATGGATTATTGGCATCTTTATTAATATATTACGTTACAGTCTTTCACTTTTAAATTTTTGTTGTTTTGATAATGTTGGTTGTTAATTTTAAAGGATTAAAATGGGGAAAAGGTAAATAATACAAAAGGTCGGCTTGCCTACTTTCACTAGTAGGCGTCATCACGACTCTCGAGGGTGGAAAATCCGGATCATGACAAGTTGGTATCAGAGCTCTAGGTTACTTAGGTCTCACAATTCACGGACAAGCTTAGTAGAGTCTGAGGGATCGGTACGGACATGTCTATATTTATCCCCTAGAGGCTACAGAGTTAGGAAAAACTTCACATCTATTCTTTTGCAGATGGTGCGAACATGTACTGCTTCATCAGCTTACCAGCAGCCCGAGCCCCCAGTAGTAGCCCTTGCGAGGGGTATAGGCCGAGGCCGTGCTAGGGCCCGAGGTAGAGGCAGAGCTCAGCCCAGAGCTCGAGCAGCAGCATCAGCGGCAGAGCCTCAGGTTGAGTTTGACGATGAGGTTCCCACTCATGCAGTTCTAGCAGGACCAGCTCAGGTCCCAGAGGGGTTCATCGCCACTCCGGTACTTCAAGATGCTCTAGTCCGACTAGTGGGCCTTATGGAGAGTGTAGCCCTGGCAGATTTTCTTTCTGCGATACCAGCCGTCTCTCAGGCTAGAGGAGGAGCCCAGACTCCTGCTACTCTCACTCCGGAGCAGATGGCTCCCCAGTTTCAGACTCCAACAGCTCAGCCAGTTAGAGTAGTTCAGCCTGGTATTGTAGCACAGACTAGAGAGGGGCCAGTTATGTCTACTGATGCCTTGTGGAGATTGGACAGGTTTACCAAGCTCTTCACTACCACTTTCAGCGGTGCATCGTCTGAGGATCCCCAGGACTATTTAGACAGTTGTCATGAGGTTCTCAAGAAAATGAGGATAGTGGAGACCAATGGGGTCGACTTTACTACTTTCCACTTGTGTAGATCCACCAAGACTTGGTGGAGAGATAATTGTTTGGCTAGACCAGCCGGATCACCAGTTTTGACTTGTGAGTAGTTTTCTCAGCTATTTCTGGAGAAGTTTCTTCCTATCACTCAGAAGGAGATCTATCAGAGGTAGTTTGAGCGTCTCCAGCAGGGTGCTATGACTGTTACCCAGTACGAGACCAGATTCATCGACTTAGCCCATCATGCTCTTATCATACTTCCCACCGTGAGAGAGAAGGTGAGGAGGTTCATTGAGGGACTTATTCAGCCTATTCGACTTCAGATGGCTAAGGAGATGGGGAGCGAGATTTCCTTTCAGGATGCGGCCAATGTGGCTAGGAGGGTTGAGATGGTTCTATCACATGGGGGGTAGTCAGGGGTATGACAAGAGGCCTCGTCATTCAGGCAAATTCATTGGCGCCTCGTCTGGAGGCAGGGATTCGTATGGTAGAGGCCATCCTCCTAGGCCTTTTTAGTCAGTACTTCAGGTTTCTCACGGTGCTTTAGGTGGCCGTAGTTCTCACATGTAGTATTCCAATCAGCAGTCCTACAGTGCACCACTAGCTCCTATTAGTGCACCTCCGCTCTAGAATTTTAGGGGTGGTCATCCAAGTCATCAAGGTCTGCAGTCTCAGCAGCCGAGGGCTTGTTACACTTGTGTCGATATGGGACATATTGTTATATTTTTCCCTCTAGCATCGAGTAGCTCTCAGCATCAGGGCTTCCATGCCATGGTTTAGGCACCGAGTGTTCCACAGCCCGCTCAGCTAGTTAGAGGTGGAGGTAGAGGTGCTAGAAGGGGAGGTAGAGGTATTAGAGGTGGAGCTCAGGCCGCTAGAGGTAGAGGCCAGCCAGCAGGAGGTCGTCCCAGAGAGCTAGTTCAGAGTGGTGGGGCCCAGCCCCAATGTTATGCTCTTCCAGCCAAGCCTGAGGCTGAGGCTTCCGATGTAGTTATCACAGGTATTGTTCTGGTCTATAGTAGAGATGCTTCAGTTCTGTTTGATCCAGGATCTACATACTTCTATGTGTCATCTTATTTTGCACCATATCTGGTTATGCCTAGTAATTCTTTGAGTGCTCCTATATATGTGTCTACACCGGTAGATGATTCCATTATGGTAGATCGTATCCATCGTTCTTGTGTAGTTGTGATTGGGGGTCTTGAGACCCGAGTAGATTTGTTACTTTTGGACATGGTTGATTTTGAAATCATATTAGAGATGGACTGGTTATCACGTTACCACGCTATCTTGGAATGTCATGCCAAGACTGTAACCTTAGCCTTGCTAGGGTTTCCTCGTTTAGAGTGGAAAGGAACTCCTGGTTATTCTACCTGTAGGGTTATCTCATATATGACGGTGTATGGTCGAGAAGGGGTGTTTGGCCTATTTGGCATATGTTCGTGATTCTAGTGCTGAGGTTCCTTCTATGGATTTTGTGCCTGTTGTTCATATGTTTCCTGAGGTATTTCCTTCAGACTTTCCGGGTATTCCCCCCCGACAAGGATATTGACTTCTGCATTGATTTGGCTCTAGGCACTCAACCCATTTCTATTCTGCCATATCGCATGGCCCCACCAGAGTTGAAAGAACTAAAGGAGCAGTTGCAAGACTTGCTTGATAAAGGATTTATTAGACCTAGTGTCTCGCCTTGGGGTGCACCGGTGTTGTTTGTTAAGAAGAAGGACAGATCGATGAGGATGTGTATAGATTACCAGCAGTTGAACAAGGTTACAATCAAGAATAAGTATCCATTGCCGAGGATTGATGATTTGTTTGATCAGCTTCAGGGTGCCAAGGTATTTTCGAAGATTGACTTGAGATCTGGTTACCATCAATTGAGGATTAGGGCATCTGATGTCCCTAAGACAGCTTTCCGCACTCGGTATGTGCATTATGAGTTCTTGGTGATGTCATTTGGGTTGACAAATGCCCCAGCAGCTTTTATAGATTTGATGAACCGAGTGTTCAAGCCTTACTTGGATTCCTTCGTGGTAGTTTTCATTGATGATATTTTAATCTATTCTCGTAGCTGGGAGGAGCATGAGCAACATCTGAAAGTGGTTCTTCAGACTTTAAGAGATAGTCAGTTGTATGCTAAGTTTTTGAAGTGTGACTTCTGGTTAAGTTCAGTTGTATTCTTGGGTCACGTTGTTTCAGGAGAGGGTATTCAGGTAGATCCGAAGAAGATAGAGGCAGCCAAGAACTGTCCTAGACCCCGTCAGCTACAGAGATCCGAAGTTTCTTGGGTTTGGCAGGCTATTATCGTCGATTTGTGGAAAGGTTTTCATCTGTTGCAGCCCCGATGATCAGGTTAACCCAGAAGGGTGCCCAGTTCAGGTGGTCAGACGAGTGTGAGGCAAGCTTTCAGAAGCTCAAGACAGCTTTGACTATGACACTAGTTTTGGTTTTGCCCACAGGTTTAGGGTCATATATAGTTTATTGTGATGCATCTCGTATTTGACTTGGTGTGGTGTTGATGCAGGATGGGAAGGTCATTGCTTATGCTTCACGGTAGTTGAAGATTTATGAGAAGAATTATCCAGTTCATGATTTTGAGTTAGTAGCCATTGTTCACGCATTGAAGATTTGGAGGCACTATTTGTATGGGGTGTTATGTGAGGTGTTCATTGATCACAAGAGTTTGCAATACTTGTTCAAGCAGAAGGAGCTAAATTTGAGGCAGAGAAGGTCGTTGGAGCTATTGAAAGACTATGATATCACCATCTTATATCATCCGGCGATGGCCAATGTAGTGGTCGATGCTTTGAGTAGAAAGTCAGTCAGTATAGGCAGTCTTGCGTATATCCGGTCAGTGAGAGACCGCTTTCTTTGGATGTTCAGGCTTTGCCAATCAATTCGTGAGGTTGGATGTTTCTGAGCCCAGCCGTGTGTTAGCTTTCACTGTCGCTCGTTCTTCTTTATTGGAGCGCATCCGAGATCGGCAGTATGATGATCCTCATTTGTGTGTCCTTAGGGACACGGTGCAACACGGTGGTGCCAAGCAGATTACATTAGGGGATGATAGAGTTTTGAGGCTGCAGGGTCGAGTTTGTGTTCCTAATGTGGATGGGCTTCGAAAGTTGATTTTAGAGGAGGCCCATAACTCCCGATACTCTATTCATCCGGGCGCCACTAAGATGTATCAGGATTTGCGGCATCATTATTGGTGGAGGAGGATGAAGAAGGACATTGTTGCATATATAGCTTGGTGTTTGAATTGTCAGCAGGTAAAGTACGAGCATCAGAGACCTGGTGGTTTGTTCCAGAAGATTGAGATTCCTGAGTGGAAGTGGTAGAGTATTGATAACTAGGGATTTTGACGCATTTTATACTCCTTCTTGCTTATGCTTTGATTAGAAATTCACACAAAATAGTCTCGAAAGGCTCACAAGTTGTGCTTGATTGCAGGTTTGCTCAACAAAGTGACAAAATGTCAAAGATCAGCTCAAAAGGAGTGAAACTTGCACAAGTGTCAAAGACAAGACAAGCTCAGGTAAAGCAGGCCCAGTGCGGCCGAACACCACTTTGTGCGGTCCGCACTAGGAGATTCAGAGAGCATGATTTCCAAGCTAAGAGGTAGTGCAACCGCACTAGGTTTTGTGTGGTCCGCACTGAAGGTAATGCGACCGCACTACCATTTTGTGCGGTCCGCAAAGTTGAGAATTAGTGAAGTGTCAAGTTGGAGCTTTCAAGCCAATGCGGTCCGCAGTCCATTTTGTGCGGACCGCACTAGAAGCCTCTGCGGCCGCAGTCCATTCTGTGCGGTCCGCAGATCCCAAGTTCAGAGAACCAGATCTTCAATTTCCAACCCTAGTGCGGCCGCACACCATTTTGTGCGGTCTGCACTAACCCCGCAGGGGCATTTTTGTCCAGATTTTTTAGCTTAGTATAAATAGATTCTTTTTCCATTTTAGGGTATCAGATAGTGTTTAGAAGCAGTTGCGCTCGTGGGAACGACTCTTTTAGCCATTGGGTAATTTTATCTACTTTGCAACATTGAATCTTTATTTTTATCTTATTAATTAATTAATATGAGTTTATCTTCATCTATTTCTTGTTTTTCTTCTTTGAATATAAGCAGCTAGACCCCATAGCTAGGGTTGTGGCTCAACCCTTGTGTGGGTAATTGATGGGTCTTGTATTTTAGGGCTAAACTGACTATGGGTCTTTGATATTTGGGTCAATTTCATGGTTAATTGTTGAATTAGTGGTTGCAAACACTAGTTTGTATTTAGTTGACTAGGGCTCTTCTTGAGAAAGAGAGCCTAAGTCTCTGAAATTGATCCAACAAGGAATTGGGGCGTACTCAAGAGGTTGATAGCCCCAATTAAAGGGTTAAACCTCGAGAGAGTAATACCCGACTTGAACCCTAAGTTGCTTGTGTAAATTTGCATACCCAGTTGGTCCTGAGAAAGTCAATTGGGAAAAATCACTTGAGCCACCGAGAGGTGTAGAGTGGGTAAAATAGTGCAACAGTTATATCATACTCCCCAATCATGTCAATTGTGCCTTAGACTCAAGTACCCTTCAATTGACCACCTAGGCAGATGTCACTACCCTAGTTCCCTTTAAACCATTTAAATTTCCTTTTAGCTTATCTCTTAGCTTAATCTAGATGCAATTATAATTTGTAGTTTGATAAAAGTAAAATTATAAATAAAACCCCCAAAAATGATTAGAAATGTAATTTGGAACACTTACACAATCCTAAGCTAAATAAACACTTAATTCCAATTCTAGTTCTTAGTGGATATCGATCCCGGCCCAAAATCAGGAAAAAGCTCGCTACATAATTAGTAGTGCGGAGTAGGTTGTGATCAAGTATCACTATGGACTTCGTTGTTGGACTCCCACGGACTCAGAGGAAGTTCGATGCAGTTTGGGTTGTTGTTGATAGGCTGACCAAGTCAGAACATTTCATTCCTATGGCAGTCTCCTATTCTTCTAAGAGATTAGCTGAGATCTATATCCGGGAGATTGTACATCTTCATGGTATGCCCGTTTCTATCATTTCGGACCGAGGTACGCAATTTACCTTACATTTTTGGAGAGCAGTTCAGCGTGAGTTGGGCACACGGGTCGAATTGAGCATAGCATTTCATCCTCAGACGGACGAGCAGTCCGAGCGCAGTATTCAAATTTTGGAAGATATGATCCAAGCTTGTGTTATTGACTTTGGAAGCTCGTAGGATCAATTTTTGCCTTTAGCGAAGTTTGCCTACAACAATAGCTACCAGTCGAGCATATAGATGGCTCCTTATGAGGCTTTATATGGTAGGCGGTGTCGGTCGCCGGTTGGATGGTTTGAACCGGGAGAGGCTCGGTTGTTGGGTACGGATCTAGTACAGGATGCCTTCGACAAGGTCAGGATCATTCAGGATAGGCTTCGTGCAGCTCAGTCCAGGCAAAAGAGTTATGTTGACCGTAAGGTCCGTCATGTGGCATTCATGGTCGGTGAGTGGGTGTTGCTTCGGGTGTCGCCTATGAAGGGCGTGATGAGATTTGGAAAGAGGGGCAAGCTTAGCCCTAGATTCATTGGCCCGTTTGAGATTCTTGACCGAGTGGGAGAGGTGGAGTACAGACTTGCGTTGCCACCGAGATTATCAGTCGTGCATCCAGTGTTTCATGTGTCCATGATTCAAAAGTATCACGGTGATCCCTCCCACATGTTAGATTTCAGCACTGTCTAGTTGGACGAGGACTTGTCCTATGAGGAGGAGCTAGTAGCTATTCTAGACCGGCAGGTTCGTGAGATGAGATCGAAGAGTTTTCCTTCTATTCATGTTCAGTTGAGAGGTCAGCCTGTTGAGGCAGTGACCTAGGAGTTTGAGTCTGATATGCGAAGCCGATATCCCCATCTTTTCTCCGACTTAGGTACTTCTTTTCTATGTCCGTTCGAGGACGAACGGTTGTTTTAGAGGTAGAGAATGTGATGACCTTTTGTTTTGAAAGTAAATTTAGTGTTTCGAGGCCTTAAAAACCTCTTTCTGTCTCACCTCAATTTGTGTGAACAGTCCAGGTGCGTATCTGGAAAGCCATTATGTGAAAATCTGTGAAAATGATAAATTTTGACTTTAAAATGAATTTAAGTTGACTTCGGTCAACAGTTTGGGTAAACGGACCCATACCCGTGATTTGACGGTCCCGGAGGGTCCGTAGGAAAATATGGGACTTGGGCGTATGCCCGGAATCGAATTCAAAGGTCCCAAGATGAGTTTTTGAAAATGAAATATGTTTGAAATTTATGGTATCGGGCCTGTATTTTAGTTTCGGAGCCCGGTACCAGTCTTATATGTGACTTAAGTTGAGCCTGTAAAATTTGGTAAGAAACGGAGGTCATATGACGTGATTCGGAACCTTAGTTGTAAATTTTGAAACTTTGAAAGTTCTTGAGATTTTCTTTGATTTTGATGCTAAATTCATAGTTATTGATGTTGTTTTGATAATTTGATCGCACGAGCAAGTCCGTATGATGTTTTTGGACTTGTGTGCATGTTTGGTTTGGAGCCATGAGGGCTCGGGTGAGTTTTGAATAGGCCACTGAGTGAAATTTGGACTTAGGAATTTCTGGTGTGTTCCAGGCCTGCAGGCTTCGCAATTGCAAAGCCTGGCTCGCAAATGTGAATAGTGGCCTAGGCTGCCTTTGTCGCAAATGCAACATCGCAAATGCGAAGGTAGTATCGCTAATGCGAAGAGGACTGGATTCCTCAGGGTTCGCAAATGCGAATCCCTGTTCGCAAATGCGAGGTTAGAAAAATCTGAAGGGTTCACAATTGCGAACCCTGGTCGTAATTGCGACATCTGCTACCTGTAAATTCATGACTTAGCCGAAAATCTTTCATTTTTCAAACCCTTTCAAAACATAAACTCTCTTGGGCGATTTTCCAAAGAAAAATTCTTCTCCAAATCGATTGTAAGTCATTTCTTACTCGTTTTCTTCAATCTTTGACATTTTTTCTCATGATTTCAACTCAAAATCAAGGGTTTTCATGGGGTAAATTGGGTGTTTTGGGTAGAACCTAAGTTTTTTCAAAATTTGGGGATTTGGATCTCGATTTGAGGTCTGAGTTCAAAACAAATTATATATTTGGGTTCGTGGGCAAATGGATAATCAGGTTTCGGTTCGAACCTTGGGTTTTGACCATGTGGGCCCGGGGTCGATTTTTGACTTTTGGGGGAAATCTTTAGAAAACCTATTTTCATGCATTAGAATTGATTCATTTAGCATTTATTAATATCGTTAAGTGAATTGTGTCTAGATACAAGCGAGTTGGTGGTGGAATCAAGAGGTAAAATGATAGTTGAGGCTTAATTGTGTTCGTGGCTTTGAGGTAAGTGTTTGGTCTAACCTTGGATTGAGGGATTAGGAGTTGAGTCCTATTTGCTATGTGTAATTTGTTGAGTATGACGTATAGGTATGGTGATGGGTATCTATACGTCGATGTCAAACATGCTCGTGAGTCTTATATTATGATTAATATGACTTCGTTTCATATTGTTCATGCTTTATATAATGAGTTCTTTTGCTGAACAAGACTTGTGAAAGTATTAATGGTAATTGAACACTGTGGAGTGTTGGCTCAAGTTGAGGTTTGGGGTGTTGAATATTGTAGAGCATTGACTCAAGTTGAGAATCGAGTTGTGAAGTTAATGTGAAAACAAGAGAAGAGGTCTATGATATTATCTCCCTTGCCGGGACATTATTATTCTTGATATTATTTTCCCTTGCTGGGATGTTATTGTGATATTATTGATTTCCCTTGCCCAAATTGCTTTGTGATTGTTGTACGGGTGAGGAAGAGCGTTAAAGCACGAAGGGTGATGTCGTGCATGATATTTATGAGAGAGTGTAAAAGCACGAAGGGTGATATCGTGCCGCATGATGTATCATTCCGTGCCGATTCTATTGATTTTATGGTGAGGATGAGATTAAAAGCACGAAGGGTAGTTTCGTGCATGTGTTGTTGAATTCCTGACTCTTGTTGATAATTGAATTATGGCTTTCTTTATATTCCTTTATTGGTTTCCTGTTAATACCTGATATTATTGACTTTCTTGCCTGAATTGCTTTGTGAATGTTGCTTGGGTGAGGAAGAGTGTAAAACACGAAGGGTAATGCCATGCATGGTGAGGAAGAGTGTAAAGCACGAAGGATGATGTTGTGCATGGTGAGAACGAGAGTAAAAGCACGAAGGGTGATGTCGTGCACTTGTCTTTATTTCTGATTCTTATTGATAATTGAACTTTGGTGTTCCTTATATCTATCTATTGTTCTTCTGTTATTATTTGATGTTTCCCCGCAACATGTTTCCCCCTCGTATCTTTAACTGTACATTTCTGCCTTTATTTCCCGATGTATATGATTAAACTGTACAGGTTTATTTGGTAGTCATGTCCTAGCCTCATCACTACTTCGCCGAGGTTAGGATAGGCATTTACCAGCACATGGGGTGGGTTGTGCTGTGTGCAGATCCCGGTGTTGGAGCATACGGACCGTAGCTTTGGGTTTCTACCTTCAGTCCATTCAGAGACCCGATGTAGTCCTACAGGCGTCCGCAAGCCTTGGCGTCTCCTTCTTTCCTTTTATTCTGTTTCTTTTATGTATTTCAAAGATAGTGTTGTAATAACTCTTTTGGACCTTTATTTTTAGTATTCCAAGACAGTCTGTGGAATTGTGACACCAGTCTTGGGTAGTTTATGTATGGATTAGTATTGGCATCTTTATTAATATATTACATTACAGTCTTTCGCTTTTAAATTTTCACTGTTTTCATAATGTTGGTTGTTAATTGTTAAAGGATTAAAATGGAAAAAAGGTATATAATACAAATGGTTGGCTTGCTTAGCTTTCACTAGTAGGCGTCATCACGACTCCCGAGGGTGAAAAATCCAGGTCGTGATAGGTATTATTGCAGTAATAGAGTATGACCAATGTGAGTTATCGAGTATTTTGATCTATGGCTTCGAGCCAAGCGAGGGAGTTTGCTATCGACGATTTGATTGCATGATTACGTGTTGTATTGGTTTCGGTTTGAGGTATACTTGTGAATCAGTTATGACTTGTAGAGGTTGATTTTCTACATTATGAAAAGAAAGTATTTATTTTGTTGAAGCAAATGATAATATTTTTTCTACAACATGGAAAAATGTATTCATTGAGAATATTGCAAAGATTTGGGTCAATTTGGGTGGGTTGGATTACAACCTATTGTTTAGCTCATCTTGATCCAACTCATCTTAACCCAAGTAAATGTTGGAAAGGGTTGGGCAATGACCCATTTAATGAGTTAACCCATCATTACCAGCCCAAATACAGCCCAAACAACCCATTTGCCACACCTAGTAGCGCATGTACTATTGTATTTGTTATTCCAATCGAAGTATTGTGGCTTCGAATGAGATCATGCTATTCAGTGTAAGCCATTGAACTAGACATTGCATATAGGGATATACAAACCGAACCGAAAAACTACACCAAACCGATTAAAAAATTCGATTTAGTTTGGTTTGATTTGGTTTGGTATTGAGTAAAAAATCTGAAACAAACTCACATATAAATATATAACTTTTATATATACTTTTAAGATTTTTCAGACAATTTTTTTAAAAAAATATCTAAAAATATTTGTGATTTTCTTATGGGCTGTAATATTTAGTTAAATATGAAGTGCTCTAGTTCTGTTAACTTTAAATAATGGGTTGTATGATTACTTTCTTATCAAATGTTTCTGAAATTCGTCAATCTCTTTGTTCTTCCATATTCATATGTCAAGATCTATTAAATTCTAATATCTTTTTTGAATTTGAAGTGGTATTTCAATAAACTAAAATTAAATAGAATATATCTTTATACAGGTATCATATTGATTTTTATGTTTAGTTATTAAATTCAATTAATCTTGAAAGTGTACATTAACGAAAAATTATTGTCAGACGACAAAAAACAATAACTATAATATGTTACTAAGAACATAAGAATATGTTAATAGATATGTTTGTCAATTTTTTCACTTTTTACTAAAGATATATTTCCTTATAAAAAATTCAACAAAGTTTGATTGAAATAATATTTATGTAACAAAAATACCCAAAAATCCGACAAAATCGAATCAATCCAAACGATATAATTAATTTGGTTTGATTTTGATTAAAACTGAATCAACCTGATCCATGTACACTCCTAATTGCATGCTTTGGGAAAAAGAAATATTCTCATTTTAGATTTGCTTATTTTCACATTTTGTGTTCAAGAAAGCACTAAGAAGTATATTGTTTCTCTAAGATCTTATCCTTTTTACCCTTGCCAAGGAGTTACATTTTTCTGGCTTGCCACTAGCAATATTCATGTTACTTATACAAATAGCACATGGATATGATAGGTTAACAATAACAAAACAATGATATGACGTATGCTTGTACACAGCACAGACACTCCTCATCTTAGTTCAGTCTATAAAGCAACAACAACAACAACAACAATCCAGTATAATCTTAGTTAACGGGATCTGGAAAGGTAGTGTATACGCAGACCTTACCCCTACTCTGCAGTAAAGAGGTTGTTTTCAATAGACTTTCGGCATCCTTCCCTCCAAGAACTTCCCACCTTGCTCTTGGAGAGATTCGAACTCACAACCTCTTGGTTGAAAGTGATAGTTGCTTACCATCAAAGCAACCCCTCTTATCTAGAAAGGACAAAAAAAGGAGAGAGGGAAACGACAAACTCTAATGAATAGATCCTCCTAAAAGTATTGAAGAATCTCCCAAAATAGCTAGGAACCTTGTCTACACTTTTTGGCATCCAAAAATTGTTCAAAATCCAACTAACATTCGAATATATTTTCAAAGAGAGTAAAAAGAATCTACACATTCATATTTGATGCTCAAATATATTTTATGGACTTACATATATTAAAGAAAGTTGCTCACTCTCACAAAGAAGTCATATGCATGCAATTTGTATCATAGATTTGCCCTTAATGTAAATCTCTACTAATGTAAGCTCGCTCGATCTAAAATTAATTAGGACTTTTTTATGGTTGTAATGTGGGCTAAGAGACGGGTAAGATATATTTAGGAATAGTGGTTCACCCTCCTAAGCACTTTAACACATCACATAATCAATTTTAAGTGCAAATTCTTCAATCCCAACTTCAATTTCATAATTAAAATCACTCCCAAAAATATTCCTCTTTCTTTAAGCATTATTTTAATTTATACCCCACTAGCAAGAACAAGACAACAATTTATTCATTTATATTTTTTCTTATCTTTTTTAGATTTTTTCTTTCTTTCAACTATTTTTTCCCTTTTCAATTTTCGCTAGTGGTGTATTATTTTACAAAGCAAGTGCACCTTTATTTTCTCATTGGTTCCACTCAAAAGTCACCCCACACTTAGTCCCTTCTTATTTATTTTAGCGTTTATTTTACAATTAAAGTACTTTAAGAGGTAAAAGGATAAAAAATACTCCTATCAATTAAGAACAAAAAAAGTATAGACTTGTAATGTGGATGCCAAATAACATTCTATAGGCTCAAAAGGGTTAACTAGGGATATATTTTAATTGTGATAAGCAATAAAGCTCAAAAAGATCAAAGAAAGCATAAAATCATTTTTCAATCCGAGCATCACCTACAATTTCGCTTCAACTCACATATCGGGCAAGCTCTAGACTCAATCACAAAAACATACAACAACAACCCAGTATAATCCCACTTAATGGGGTCGGGGAAGGTAATGTGTACGCAGACCTTACCCCTACCCTGGGGTAGAGAGGCTGTTTCCAAATAGACTGTCGGCATCCTTCCCTCCAAGAACTTCCCACCTTTCTCTTGGGGAGACTCAAACTCACAACCTCTTGGTTGGAAGTGGAGGTTGCTTACCATCAGAGCAACCCCTATTGTGAATCACAAAAACATGGACTACACAAAACCTCAGCACACATGACACATGACACATGATTTCACTAAGGATGGTCTCATTCCGGCTCTCAACAAATGCAAGTATTCACGGAGTCATGAGATATTAAACATTAAGCACAAAGTGAACATAAGTCAAGTAAAAGAGACATGGGCGTTAAATAACATGCTATCCAGCTAAGCAAGCATCATCAATAATTTCAAATAATAGGGAAGATACTACACATGCCAAAGCCTAAATATGCTACTATCAAACAAGTCAAGGGTACGTAGGTTCATCATTCTTCCTCCTTTTATTCCCTAAATTCTAATATACTCTAAAAAAATTAAAAACTACTACTCGGTTCAAACACATCCCATGAAAAATAACCGAGGCACAAAGAAAAACTACGAGGGATTTTTTTATTTTTTGGAGGACAAGATGCGGGAAGTAAGACTCAGATGGTTTGGGCACATTCAGAGGAGGAGCACTGATGCACCGGTGAGGAGGTGTGAGCGACTGGATGTAGTGGGCACGCGGAGAGGTAGAGGGAGACCTAAGAAGTATTGGGGAGAGGTGATCAGACAGGACATGACGCGACTTAGGATTACTGAGGACATGGCCCTTGATAGGGAATTATGGAGGTCGAGCATTAAGGTTGTAGGTTAGGGGAGAGGGTGAATATTTCTACAGCACAACTGAGAGAGACTATCTAGTTAGGAGTTAGACTAGGAATGTCAGTGGTCGTCTATTGATGCAGGGCTTTACCTTCTAGTTGTACTATACCAGCCATCTATTTTGTATTTCGTATTTCGTATCCTGTATTTCATATTTCGTATCTCTTATATATTGTTGTTATTTTATTACGCATTTTTATGGTACTAATATATTATCTCCTATTGCTTTTTTGAGCCGAGGGTCTCCTGGAAACAGCCTCTCTACCCTTCGGGGTAGGGGTAAGGTCTGCGTACATATTACCCTCCCCAGACCCCACTTGTGGGATTATACTGGGTCGTTGTTGTTGTTGTTGTTGTTATTTTTTTGTTTAGACTTTAATCCCTCAAGAAAAACTGTTTAGGAGATCCATCGTCAGGAAAAGTCCTAAAAAAATTCATTTTTTTCGTTTTTTTTATATTTTCAATTTTAAAATTAACCGCCTAAAATGCTGCACTACTATAAAAAAACAAAATATGTAACTGAAAAAAATAAGAAATTAACATATTAATATAATACTACTAATGATCTAAAGGAATTCTCCCATCCGACACTTAAAAGAGTACAGTATCCCCAATGTACAAATAAAGCAAAACAATAACGAGGGGGGACAAGAAACTTTATAAAAGGCCGAAGCAATCACGGTTCACGGTGTACTCAGACTTTCCCCCATGCATAGTCCTTTGTGTGGGCACCCACACTTAGTTCTCACCATCTAGCTCGCTTTTGCACTCTTCCAATGGCTTTGCTTTCTATGCTACTAATCCTATAAAAACAAAACAAACACTACAAAATAATATAATAAAAATAAAAAAGCAGTAAAGTTGGATTGCCTCCCAACAAGCGCCTAATTTAACGTCGCAATATGACGTGAACCACTTTTTCCTCTACCTTGAACTTATGAATTGTACCCCTAACATGACATCCAGTTTGCGGCTATACTCCAATGGTGGGGCTAAAAAGATAACCAGGCCAAGTAATAAATTTTTCACTCTGCAATTCTTGGCCTTTAGATGAGGAATGTAATTTTTGTTTTTTGGCACAACAAATTCAAGAATATAAGCACTCTTATCCTCAACCTTTGACTCCCTCATAGGCTCAGATGGCTCGATTACTATCTTACTATCTAAACACAATGTGAAAAAATGATTGGAATGAGGTCTAATGCATCCTAAATCATGAATTTCACTAGTATTTACATCCTCATTTATACACATACTCAATTCTCCAAAAGTAACATTATATACTCCCTCACATTACTCTCGAGCACTCTTCTCAACATTAGCATCCTCAAGAAAAACATGGTCTAATGATTGGTATTCTCGTTTTAGCTCCTCAATTTGGTCTAGAAGATTTTTTTCAATTTCACACAACTCATCATTAAATTGTTGGGCGTTACATGCGTCAGCCTTTGCACTCAAATCTACATCCACGTTATGTACAACCAAGCCAAACCTGTCAATTTTATGTGCAAGATCAACTCTCTCCTTAGACCAATCATTTATCAACATTGTTAGAAGACAACGTCGTTCCGCATATTCCCCAATCGAGAATATCAGTCTCAATACCAACCCTTACTCCAATATTCAAATTCAGATCTCCAAGAGGTCAGGCCATGACAAGCCCAAATATACGGCTCATAAAAGTCTTTTGTCAACTAAGCATCTTCATCAATAACCTTAGCTCCGTTTATTTTACCCCCAGGTGTCATGCTGAGAGAACTAGAAACACACTACAAGAAAAATCAAATAGTTATAAAAATAAAAATATTTACAAAAAGAAAAAAAAACAAAACTTGTAAAGATAAAACTAAAAGTCCAATCTAGAAAAATAGCTAATTTTTAAGTCCCCGGCAACGGCGCCAAAAATTTGTTGTGGCCAAACGCACACACAAGTATACGCAGTCGTGAAGTACTAAAGTGACTAAAAGTTGGATGTCGATCCCACGAGGACTTCTGATTAACTACTAACTGAATTATAATATTCTAATTATCTAAATAAGAATTAAAACAAGAAGTATTTGATTCGACACTAATTAAAATAAAAAAAAAACACATAATGAACTTTGAACAAAAGAAGTGCGGGATTTTATATTATCAATGTGATGAAATCGATCTAGGGTTATGGGCTATCTAACATTCCTATTGTTTTCTTCAATTAAATTGAATAACTAATTTATCTAGTTTATTGGTTGACAGGGTTAATATTGCTTATAAGAATCTGTCAAGTTCTTACTCGCCTATTCAAGCTAACCTAACGCCTATATGTCTATGGAGTTAGAACTAACAAGAACGCATTTATAATTCCTGTACATCAACCAAGCAAGGCAATTAGGTATATGTCTATCCTAATCGCGAATCCATTCTCCGATTCCCGGATTCAAGAACTTGCTCTACACAATCCTATGTGCAATCTAGAATTTCCACTTTCGAGTTCAATTCTAGATTCGTAGATAGTATTCAATTGGTGATTAAGCAATCAAATAATTAAGCGCGAGAATAAATAAACCAATATGATAAACTAAGAAATCAAAATCAATATCTGAATAACAATAGTCATGAAAGAACCACAACCCTAGAACGTGAAGTTTAGCTCCACATAGACATGGTAGCTAAGCAACAAATCATACAAAGAAACATAAAAATTACTAAGTTTGGTGGAAGAAAGATGAAACCCGATTTCCACGGCGGCTCTGTGCTCTCCCTTCGTCAAAAGTCCCTCTCAAAAATGTTCTCCCCCTCCAAAATAGATTTAGGACCCCTTTTATAAAAGTTGGGACCGTGTAGGACTAAAATAACCTTGTCCCGGGCGAAATAGGAAAAAATCCTGCACGCAGAATCCAGGCCAGCGCCTCGCGCAGGCAATGGCGCTAAAACCAGTACATTAAATTTCATTTCAATTCCAATTCTTTCTTTGATTGTAATTTCCTTTTTCTTTTGTCGGACAAAACCCAAAGGGTGCCCCTTTTTTATTCTTTTAATTGTTTTATTTTCCTCTTTTTTTCGCATTTTATTTAATTTTACTTCAAATCTCTTCATCTTCACACCACTTTATTCCTATACAGTTAAAATATAATATTAAGCATAAAATAATATAATTAATACTCAAAATATGATTAAAAGTATTAGAATATGAGACAATAATGATTAAATATATGTATTTTTTGGTCGAATATCAGGGGTCATCCACCTTCCTATGCTTCTTCGTTGTTTCTTCATCAATCTACTTGGTTTGATCCGTATTTCATTTATGTGGGCCATCCAAATTCATGTACTTCTTCCTTGTTTCTTCATCAATTTACTTGCCTTTATTTTACTCAGCAATTTGTCTTTTTCTTGACTTTTTCTCTATCATTTTGCATTCTCCTTATTTTTTTAAAGCTCATAAACCTTAAATCTAGTAAATTAAGTAAGAATTTGTTATCAATATTACTAAAAGACGTTAAAAATGTAAATAAAAAGTAGTGATAAGTTGGCATAAACCTAAGTTGTCATGTGTCTAAACTCTTGTTAAAAATTTCTTTGGTAGTATAGCATAAGTTATGTTGTCAAAGTTAATTTCCATCAAATGTCCAACATTTAAGATGTTAGGGAGGAGTAGCAAGGAATAGTGTTAAAACAAATTGAAATAAATCACATGTATCTCCATCAACCTTGCGCCGAATGACTAAATTCTCCTTAGGACTTGAAGCAACATCATAAGTTAAATATGATTGTGCACACGTGATTTTTGCCTCACATGAATTACTCTACAGAATTCCAAAGAATTGGATTTTTCTTTTAATTATTTGTTATTTTAGGAATTATTGTAGAATTTTTCTGATTATTTGCATTTTTGTGTGCATATTTAATTTTTATTTAATTCATGAAAAATACAAAAAAATACATTGCATTTGTATTTAGGGCTTAATTTTATATTTTTAGATTAATTAGTAAATTAGTTGTTTATAAAATATGAAAAAATCACAAAAATAGTTCATTTTGCATTTTAACTCTTTGATTCTGAACTTTATAATTTTTTCTTTAAATTTAGGTTTTAATTAATTATTGTAAATACTATGTTGAGTAATTAATATAATTTGGTAGTTTAATTTAGTTTTAAGAATCAATTTAGGTTTTTATTTTTAATTTGAAAAGAAAAAGAATTTTGAAATTAAAAGAAAAGAAAAGGAATTGAAAGAGAAGTCTGGTCTGGGCCATTTTTAATTAAACTTCCATCAGCCCAATTGATTCCCCCAGAAACCCCTCCAGGCCGGCCCAAATTGTCCCAACCCGGTCCGCTCATTCAAACGACCAAACGACGTCGTCCTGAGTTTTCAACCCTGAGATCCAATCTGAACCCTCCGTTACATTTGATCCAATGCCCCCAAGTTATTTCCCTAATTCCCTTTAAAAGTGTCCGAAATCCCTTCATTTAACCTAGTGCTTTGTACTGATCCTATCTCTCATCTTCCTCAAACACCATCTCCCTCATCAAACCAGCGCCGCCCTAAGGAACTTCCGCCATTTTTACCAACGATAGAACTCCAATCAACCCCAAATTAACACCAAACACTCCCCATAACCCCTCAAACACTAAACCACCATCAATTTCCCCTAAATCCTCTCCGTTTTTCCTTAATTTCAGATCTTAAAACGGAACCCTAGACCCGTTCCTGCCTTCGATTCCTCATTAAAAGGTCTTGTTTCATTGTTCTCTAACTTTCAAAGTCGATTTTGGCCAAAATGAGTGTTAGACGTTTGTTCTCACAAGAACAAATTGATTATCAGTCTTTTTCGCCTCAAATCGGAAAGTACTGGAAGTCTGTTCAAGCCATTTTCCCGTTTGACTAAGCTAGGTATTTCGTTGTTTTTCATCATTTTTGTTTCGTTTATTCACATTCTCATCTTCTTCTATTTTCGTTCCTTTTATCTCATATCTTTTCTATTCATTTTTTGTATGCATATTAAGTCGCATATTTCTGTTTCTTCTTGTTTCCTTCTCCTTCTTTTGTTAGTTCGAGTCGATCTCTGTTGCATGTTTAGATTTAGGTTATATTAGTGATTATCAGCATATTAGTGTAATTAATATTTTTCTTCAGTACTTTTGATTTTATGTTTGCTTGTTGTCTCGCTTTCATTTTCTTTTTGTTTTGCTCCGTTAGATTTTTTCTTTCTTGATGCCGGAATGGCAGAATTTTGGGCTTACCTATTTGTGGTCTGTGGTATTTTGGATCACAATTTGGGCTTCAAGGGTTCAGGAGCCCAAAGGCTTCTAGAACCTGCTAGTGCAGTAGCCCAAAGACCTTTGGGCAATTTGGTTGAAGGTTTGGTTTACTGAAGTAAATAGCAGGGTTTTAAGGGGTAGTTTAGGGAATTTAGGTAAAGGAATCATTTGTAACTGACTTGGGAAGCTTCCTGGAAGGTGGGTTTGGGGCTGATTTTGAAAAAACTGATTTTAAATTAAGGGCATCGTAACAAAAACGAAAATTTCAAAAGGAGTAAAGGGCAAAAGTCTTAACTCATTCTGCTGCCCTAAAACTTCACTATAAAAGGGTAATTACTTCACTCTCAAGTCAGATTTTGGAGAGTTTTCAGAGAGACTAAAAATACTGAAATTCTAGAAAAACGACTAAACTTTCAAGTACTGAATCTTCTGCAATTCCTGTTGAAAAACTGGTCCAGTGACTTATTTTGTTCTAGTAGCTGAAATCTGCAATAATTTCTGGTTTATTTATGGGTCTAAAATTGGTTTAAAGTTGGGTTTGTTGCTCGTTTACCTTGGTTTTGCTGGGTCTGTTGATTTGCTTCTGCTGCTGCTGCTAACTCTTTATTCCCTTTATCTTTTCTCTTACATTCCAGGTATCATTTTGAATCTTGGCTAACCTGGAAAGTGTAATGTACAAATGTGAAAACATGTAACCCAAGTTGGAAAAACAAATGACAAATACTAGTCTTCTGTTGTTGATTACTGATCGAATCTGTCATATTTTATTCATGTTTCTTCTAGTCTAGCTTACTCTATGTATTTCATTCACTAATATTATATGTTGTCTTAAGGTTTGAATTTGGGATTTGGTTTGAATGTAGTTTGATTTAAAAATGCTTTTAGAGTTAGTATAATATGTATCAATTAAGGATTGTGACTCTTTAGTTAGATTGTTTGAGACTGGCTAGTTTTGGATGTGTTTTTTCATAGCTCTGGGTTAAATACTTATTAGTTTAGATCATCATGTTGTTGGTCTAGCAAATTTGATTTAGGTCTTGTTTTCCATTAATTATTTTTTTGGCTTGCCATATTTATAGCCTGAAACATAGTCCAACGATTTCAGAGTTTGTCACTTAATTTTGCTTTTGTTCATGTATGAGCACCTTGAATCTAAAAGGGTTTTCAAAATGGATTTTGAGTTTGATTTTAAACTTGAAAATTCTCAAACTTAGATTAACTTTTTACCTTTTGTCTTAATTAAAAAATTTCGAGTCGTATGGTTTGTTTAAAGGTGCTGGTCTGAATCAAAATTTAGCATGAGTTGTGATCCTTGAATTTTTTATGTTAAATGATGAATAATTCGTGTAAGGGCTGTTTATCACACTAGGAATTGTTTTTTCCATTATATAATGTATGTTGGCATCAAAAGTGTGTTTTGCATCTACCAAGGATCGTCAATTTTTTGTGTCTGTTCTCAAGTGTTTAATGCTGAATCTTTAAACTGGGTTGTCAGCGTTGGCCCACTTATGCCAAATTTTCTCTTCGGCATCCACATTATCAATCTGGGCTTCATGTTGAGCCAGTTGTTTTCTCGTGCTGGTCATATAGTAATTGGTAATTGGCCATTGGGCCTACAGCCAGCCTGGGCCCTTCAACAATCAAATGTTGGTTTTGTTTATTACTAGTTCATTGGTTATTAAAGTTTAGCTTAGACATTTGCTTTTAAAATAAGTCCATTAATTAGTTGAGGAGTGCAATATTAAGTAACATCAACAATGTATGGCCCTCAAAACTAAATTTTGGAATCCTTTTAACAGAATAATTCGAGGTGTTCCATTATTAAATTTTTCATGGCCCTCGCAAATTTCTTCTTAATTCAAACCATCGTAGTTTGCTTTAGGCCCGATTTAGATTAGTATTGCAATTATATATACGTTCGCGTAGTATAATTGCAAATTAAATTCTTAGAAAAAAATTCGAGGTATGTGTTCGCGCAACTTCAACCAAACTCTTCTTAAATAAATAAACAAAGTGTTATTAATTGTGGACACGTTCGCGTGACATGATTTTTGACGCGCCAAAGGAAAAAAGTATACGTACGCGTAACTCAATTCTTTAATTACGAATAATCAAGTGATTAAAAGCGGTAAAAAGATAAATGCACATAGGTCCTAAACTGAGTAGTTAAACAATTTAAGCCAAGTAATAATTACTAAGCGACCGTGCTAGAACCACGAAACCCGAGAATGCTTAACACCTTCTCCCGGGTTAACAGAACTCCTTATATAGAATTTCTGGTTCGCAGACTTTAAAAAATAAAATTTTCCTCCATTTTGGGAGTTTAAAATAAACTGGTGACTTGGGACACCAAATAAACTATTCCAAATGGCGACTCTGATACATAAAATAATCTCATTTCGAATAATGTCACTTTAATTGGAAAAACTTCCTTATACTTCTCTCGGGGGTGTAAAAAGGGAGGTGTGACAGCTCTGGCGACTCTGGTGGGGATTGAACCCAAATCTCTGATTCAGGGTTCAAGAATTCGAGCTTGTTAATGCGATTTTTATTTGGATTTATTCTTGATATACTGTATTTTGTGGACTTAATGTGCTAATTGTCATTTACCGCTTTGATATTACTTGAACTGTATTTAAATGTCTTCTTACGCCAACCCTTCTGAGTCTTCTAAAAATGGTGTACATGTTCGCGTGACCCACTTTTTCTGTAGAAATTATACCAAATAGATCGAGGTTGGGCCAGCAATAAGGCCGGGTAGACTTTAGTTCTCCTGGTATGTTGCCCCCTCTTCGGCCCCAGTTATTCACTCGGGTAACCCAAATCTAGACCACAAACCCCAGGTTTTAAACTTAGAATAACGTAACCTCATGTCGGATCCCTAGTAGGAATGATTATTTGCATCACGTGCATTTGACCTTGGGGACTCAACACAGGGGTTGGGTCCGTCTAGGACAGGTGTACCCAAAATAAAGACCATCCTGATGCATCCTACGTGCTATGTGAATATTTATTTGTTTCAGCTTGCATGTTGACCGGCTAGGAAAAGGAAATAAAGAGAAAATTCAAGAGTGAGGTAGGAGAGAAAATTTACCCGGTTTCTAAAAATTCCGGTATTTGAAAATATCCCAAAACTCTGCCGAATTTTTGGAAAAAAAAGAAAAATAAAAGAGAAAAAGGAAGATGTATTCCAAAAAGAGTGAGTCAAACATCATGTTTTTGTGTCAAAACTGACCGAACTACGCAGATCTAATTCTCACCAGATGTGGGATACGTAAGCAACCCACATAAGGTTTGGCCTCATTTTTTACAAATAATAAAATAAAGGGTGCCTCAGGTCTTTGGTCAAAATAATAAGCCGATCCAGCTTTGGTTGTATTTTAAGTCGTTTCTTATACGGATAGCCTTAGATTACATTTCAATTGTCGAAAGGCTATTTTTGGGAGGAACAAGCAAGTCTGTTTTAAAGGTGTCTTTTTCAACTAAATACTTACCCCGTGGCCTCAAAATTTTTTGGGAATTGTGAAGGGGCCACGTTTGCAAAAATGATCATTTTTGCTAAAGTAGCAATAAAAGGGGTCTTTGTCAGTTGATTTTCTTTAGAAAACTTGTTTTGCAAAAAAGTCCACAAGAGTCAACCCTAACCTTAACCCTTCGTAGGTACAAATGAATACTATCCAGGACTCATCGCAATCTATCATAGAACGGGCTCGGTTGCAGCTTCGCAAGTGGTGGGATGATTTAGATGAAGATGGCCGAGATTGGGTGAAAGAACGGTTGGATTCCCTGATAGACATCATGCACATTAAACCCCAGGATGATTTAATCAAAGCCTTGGTAACCTTTTGGGATCCCGTCCACAATGTGTTCCGTTTCTCAGATTTTGAGCTCACCCCCACTCTGGAAGAAATGGCCAGGTATGTTGACTTTGGCCAAGAGTTAAGAAAGCAACAACTCATATTCCCAAGTGCTCCCTCTATGCACAAGTTCTTCGATCTTCTGAATATTAACAAACAAATAAATAAGGCCCACGTGAGCAAAGGGTGTTATTCTTTCTACTTCTTGTACTTCAGGTTCAGGCACTCAGCCGGGTTTGAAACACATGAAAAGGGGTTGAATAACAAACAAGACAAGAGCATATGGAAAATTCATCGTCGGTTTGCCTTTATCATGGCATTTCTAGGGGTCATGATCTTTCCAAATGCGTAGGGCACAATAGACACTCATATGTCCAGAATCACATAGATCCTTGTCACCGAAAAAGATCACACACTTGTCCCATTAGTGCTGGCGGACATTTACCGGGCATTAACCTTGTGCAAGTCTGGGGCTCAATTCTTCGAGGGTTGCAATGTTCTTTTTCAAATATGGATGATCGAACACCTTCGCCGTCATCCTAAGTTCATGAGATATGCTTCGGATGGTAACAATTTCATCAAAAAGTATGAGGAAAGGGTGGAAGACTACAAACCTCCAGAAGGGTTTGAAGCTTGGGTTTCCTATTTAAGAAAATTGAGAGCAAATCAAATTGAATGGACCATAAGATGGCTCCTGGTAACAGAAGTCATATACATGACCTCTTCAAAGGGCTACTTGATGATGATGGGAGTGAGAAGTATACAACCATATGCACCACAAAGAGTTCTTAGACAACTGGGAAGATATCAGGTGATACCCAAAGATACAGATCTAAGCACCAAGTCATTGAATTATACCCAGAAGCAATGCTACCCGAGGGTTTAGTTCAAAGGGACTGGAATGACTATCGGTATCTAAAAAGTGACACCCAGGTACCAGACCCGACTAGGGGAGAAGTTGATCCCAATTATGTTGCTTGGTTTGAAAGAAGTTTTTATGTGAACAATGAGCCATAGCCCGAGCCCGA
Source organism: Nicotiana tabacum (assembly GCF_000715075.1). Taxonomy (NCBI): domain Eukaryota; kingdom Viridiplantae; phylum Streptophyta; class Magnoliopsida; order Solanales; family Solanaceae; genus Nicotiana; species Nicotiana tabacum. Next base: position 17,770,567 of record NC_134085.1, read on the forward strand.
ACCCGAGAGACTTGCCAAAAGGCCCCATGTTCTAGTTTTTTATGACAAAATTCAGGAAAGGTTAGCCTGGGGGAAAAGGAAAAGAAATATCAAGCCAGCATTCACGCTTTGCGAGAAGAGTTGAGAAATGTCACCTTCAACAATGATTTACAGGCACGAGAAGCCGAGGGTGAGAGGAAAAGGCTAGTTCAAGAAAATAAAGCTCTTAGAGCCCAGGTTCGACAACTGAAAATAGCAGCCGAGAATCCGGGCAGAAGCAGGAAAGATGAAAGGCTCATTTACAACCTTACCCAAAAGGTGCGTGACTGTGAAGATGATCTACAGAAAGCTGAGTCTGAGCTAGCAAAAGTATGAACAAAGTTGGTTAAAAATGCCGAGGGGCGTGCAGCTTTCGTTCAACGGATGAAAGAAAGATATGAAAGCGGGGTCACAGGTTGGGAAAAAGAGATTAGCAACCTCGAAAGTAAAATGGCTAAACAAGCCAGGAGTTTTAAAGTCGAGAGAGAACATTGCTACACTTTGATGGCACAGTTAGAGGGAGACCTACAGCACTTGCAAGAGCAGAATCACACTGCCACCTAGGTCTTAGATGCTAGATCCCAGCAGATTGGGCGTTTGTTGCAAGAAAAGGGCATCATAAGGGAAAGGGTCAGAAGGATCGCCGACTACATCACGATGTAATGCAGTGAGTGTAAGGACATGACTAGATCCATGTTCTTCGCTACTATAATGATCTTTGTTCACCAGATAATGGAGGATCTCTATCGGCTCCAAAATGACTTGGCGCGTAGGCTTGCTGCAAGACTAGTTGTTGTTCCCAGGACAGGGTTAGAGGCACAGATATACTCTTGATTGTATTTTCTTTTTTGAGTTTGTACTTTCATTTTTAAAAAGTATATTTTGAGTCTGTCTGAAGTTTTAAATTCCTAGAAAAAGTACGTCTTGAGTTTGTTTGAAGTTTTAGAGTCCTAGAAAAAATATGTTTTGAGTCTTTTGAAATTTAGTAAAGTAGAGGTTTTATTAATGAAAATTGGAAATTCCCCAAAAAAAATTGTTTCTTTAGTTTTCGCATCTGTCGTATTGAACTACGTGATGATCTAATTCACACAGCATCGTGATACGTAGGCAATCCTCATCGGATCCGGTCATAATTTTTGTAAATAACTCAAATAAAATAGGGATGTGGAGGGAAAGAACCGAAAGAAAAACCAAAAGAAAGAAAAAAACCAAAAGAAAAACGAAAAAGAGAGCAAGGAAAGAGAGGAAAGAAAAGAGTGGAAAATGGGAATGAGAGGAGAAGCACAAAAAACCAAAGTGGAAAGAAAAGGAAATTGGGGAAATAAGCAGAGCCGGGATGAAACATGCAACCGTTGCGAAACACGTAGAAACACATTTAACCATATAGGTGCATCACACCCAAACGTGTGATTACCTATGTGTTAATTGCTTCAAACTGACCGGTTTGTTGTCTACTATTAAGTACAGGTTTTATAGTAAGGTGGTTGGTTTTGTGGTAGTCTGGCTTCACATCCGTACTTCACGACGTCAAAAGGAAGTGTTGAAATGTCTTCAAAAAGTCATCTGCCAACAGTTCCTATTCTGGAGGATAGTCCGATCTCGGCCATCCCAACTTCTGAGTTAGCAACTGCTGAGGAAAATAGAATTTTGCGTCTCCACATGATGGAAATGTGGAACACCTGGGCCAACGGAAGAGAACCACCAAGTTCGATCCCTGGATTCCCTGAGCTTTTTCCCAGGGCAAGTGGGACCTCCAACATCCCCATAAGTTATCCAAATACCCCACTGGGATATCCTACCATTTCAGCCCACTTTGCTGAGACACCTTCTGAGGTTCACCCCCAGGTGTTAACTTCAGGTGCGGCTTCAAACATATTCACTGCGCTACCTTGTTCCACTACGGCACAACCTACTTTACACAGGCCTAGCTTCGATCCATATTCTTTCACCTTTCAAGCACCATCTTTCCCAACGGAACCAACCCAATTTACTACCAATGCTTACCCTCAGCCGCCTCAGTACGAGTTTACCACGGGGCAGGAGAAAACCACAAAAACCCCTAAACAAGAGGAGATTACCAGAAAGATGAGGAGCATGGAGCAGAGTCTAAAAAATATACAAGGTTTGAGTGGCAAAAGAGCATATATTACGCTGACCTATGCATGTTCCCGCACGTACATTTACCTTTGGGTTTCAAAACCCCGAAGTTTGAAAAATATGATGAGCATAGGGATCCCATATTCCACCTCAAAATGTACTGCAACCAACTACGGGGAGCAGGCGGAAAAGAGGAGCTTCTCATGGCCTACTTTGGAGAGAGTTTGATCAAAATTGCTTCTGAATGGTATATGGATCAGGATATATCTCGTTGGCATATCTGGGATGACCTGGATCGGGACTTTGTCAGACAGTTTCAATATAACAGCGACATTGCCCCTGATAGGGATTCATTGTCAAATCTAAAGAAGAAGTCCTCGGAGAGCTTTCGAGAGTATGCTATCAAATGGCGCGAACAAGCGGCCAGAGTCAAGCCTCCAATGGACGAAACAGAGATGGTTAGCGTCTTTTTTCAAGCCCAAGAAGCTGATTATTATCAAAACATGATGTCTGCGATGGGGAAGTCATTTGCCGAAGCCATCAAAATCGGTGAAATGGTTGAAAATGGGTTAAAAACAAGGTGAATCTTGAGTGAGTCTGCTATAAGGGCTACCTCCCAAGCAATCCAAGGCAGATTTGGAGGTGTAGCAACCCGAAAGAAGAAGGAAGAAGTGTCAATGGCAACTTCAAGTGTAAGAAAACCCCGACTACCTAGACCTTATTTCTCTGAAAGAACTCCACAACATTACTATCCCCACAAGGATATGGCTTATGCTATGGTTCCTCAGCTATACTCAGTAATGAATGCCCAACCCTACGTTAGGCCACAACAATAATTTAATCAAAACCAAGCTTCATTTCCCAGAAATCAACCTCCTCACCAAGCTCAGTATAATCCCCGACCTCCACAGAACAACTTCCGTGCCTGGGAACCACCCAAGATGCCAAATTTCACACCCATTGGTGAGTCATATTCTAGCCTTTTTCCCCAAACTTGTCCAAATAGGTTTGTTGCAGCCTGTACCCCAAACCAGGAAGAATCTAGCTTCGCCCGCTTATAGAGCCGGTACTCTATGTGCTTACCACTCAGGGGTGGAAGGGCATGATACAGATGACTATTGGACCCTGAAAAGGGTCGTGGAAAATCTGATAGAACAAAAGAGAATAGTGCTAAAGGACGAAAACGTTCCTAATGTAACCAACAATCCATTACCGGCTTGTCGTGCCCCCTTTTTTTCCTCGCGAAATCAGGTTTATGACATTTGGAGGGACAACTCGTTCCTTTTGGGAACTGGGTTTGCATTTGAAGAGTCTCCACCACCAATAGAGATTCAACTCTGAGTTTGTTTGAATAACCAGATATTGGGTAAGGGCTTGAAATTATCCCAAGGGGAAGGTGTTAGGCATCCCTCAAGATCCACTAATGTGGTTCCCAGCCAGACAGTTATTGTGAGTTTAGCAAATAGACAAGTATGGGCTCAGATATTAGGGGATTTAAACGCATAAAAAGAAATAACAATTAAAAGAAGAGTTTTTAAAAAAAGGAATTTGTAAATAAAGGGAAACGGGGTCCTAGGTTTATATTTAATATGGATCACCCCACACAATGTCCGGTAATCACTCCTCAATGAGGGGCTACACGTGACATTATCGTGTGGTCATCATATTCATATCTACCCTTCCCACCCCGTTAAGGTATTAAAGCACGGATTGGTCTCGATTACTTATTGCATGCTATTACCCGTCCCATTCCTATCAGTCCCGGAGGTACTTAAGACTACTAATCCTAAAAGGGATGGGATATTAGGCTAACTTGAAGTTTCAAAGGTAAAAATCTAATATGACATACAAAACATATAGAAGACTGCACGTTAAAGGGGAATCACATAACACATAAGGCTCAAGTATACCTCCTCAAACAAAAACACATAACTAGCATGACTTGCACATACTTTTTGTGTCTGATTAAAGAACATAAAGATGAGGGAAGTTAATTATTGAGGCAGATTAGTTTATTACATAACTCAGATAAGAAGTCCGAATCAGGCCTGCCTGCTGGTTGTAGCGATTAACAGAAGCAAATGCAGTTTATAGTTATTACTCTAAGGCTTGCTTAAGTATTTAGATAGGGTCCTATAGACATGATATCTACTGAGTTCAGACGGTGATAAGACAGTAATAACTCAAAACGAAGTGTTTTAGATCCTATAGGCATGCTTGCTAAACCTTGTTAAGTAAGGGAATTAGATTATTAAAAGATATGCAGAATGTATAAAATTAAATTAGACTGATTACAGATTCTGCAGGTGATAGTATCTACTATTACGGATTTTAATCCCTATAAACATGATATCTAACATCGAATGTGAATGAAGCGAATCAGAATTATTTAAGAATCCCTATAGGCATGATTTATATGCGTTACTGATTTTAGATCCTTATAGACATGATACCTAACATTGCATGTGAGTAGAAACAAACAGGATTTTACTTATGAACCCCTATAGGCATGATTTCTATATGTTGCTGATTTTAACGCGTTACTGGATTATAACCACTTGGGCCCTAAAACATGGTATCTAAACGATGACAAATGTGCAGGATTTTAGATGATCCATATAGGCAGGTTATCTAGATGTGAAGTTGAACAAGAAGTCCTATAGACATTGTTTCTAAATGCAGTTTGAATATGCAAAAATTTAAAATGGTTCTATTAGGCATGGTTTCTACCCTTGACATGTATAAAATACCCAACCTTTTTCACTATCCAGACCCAAATGTTTACTACAACTTATTATAAATCAGGAATACTAAATACTAAAAACATCAGGAAAATACAAAGAAAAGAATTACAACTAGAGGAAGTCTGATTCTTGACTTCTTATCTGAGTTATAAGATAAACCAACTCAAAGACCCTGATCCAAAGCCTTTCTCAAACTTGAGTGTATTAGAGTTCCCTAAGGGCCTCAATAGGACCTCGGGCAGTGCTCACACCCAAGTTTCATAACCAGAATAGGGACAAGTGCAGTATGGAAACACCAGCCCTCATGTGTCTAAGTTCAGAGGGAGTTCATGGGTCCCAAGGCAAGGCTTACATGAAGGGGGCAGAACTTAAGTCTAAAAGTAGAGTGGAAGTGCAGGAACAAAGAGTTGTTTAAAACTGGATTGAAAGTAGTAAGGGATGAGGTTAGTTTGAAAAGCAGTAGTAGTAAAGTTAAAATTATACAACATCAACAATTGCACAAAGGGGGCAAAGGAGTTTGGGAATACATTGCAGATGGCATATGACCCTGAGAGGGATCAAGTCTGGTCATGCACAGCAATAAGTGAAGCTGGCATGCCCATAAACTAGCCAAAACACACAGCATATAGAGGGGATATGGAAGTTATGACTCCAAGGAATCAGGTTTGGATCATGCACAACAATGTCCAATGCTGTCATGCCCCAAACCAACCAAAGATACCAAATACATAGGGGATGTGGGGTTTGGGATTCATGAGTGATTGACAGAGTTCATACATAAGACAAACATTAATTTAGAAAAGGAAAGGGCAACTTACAACATGTTTAATAGTGCAACTTGATTAAAACACAAACAGAAATAGTCAAGAGTGAAGGAAACAACAAAGAACAGGTTGTTGTTGATGCTGGAAAATTAATTAGAACATACCAGTAAAGAAGCCAAATACAGAAAGAAAAGCAAGCAAGTTTCCCAAAACCTAACCTCGGCTTTCAGCCGGCTAGACAAAGCAGCAATACAAATAGTAATAGAGAAGAGAGAGAGAGAGAGAGAACTTTTATTGAAGTGTGTGTTCTGAACTTCAGTCCACGTGTTTGAAAGAGAAGAAGCATAGGGTATTTATAGTTTTGAAAACGAGTGAAAGAGAGGTAATATATTACAAACATGGAAACAGTCCTATTCAGAATCAATTATACAAGTGATTGCCCTTAATTAAAGGGTTCACTTGCTTAATAGGCAATGAAAGGTTCAAAATAAGGAAAGAAATCTATTTGTGAGTGTCGCACCTCCTTTTTACGCACCCGCGAGGGTACAAGAGAGTTTTTCCAATTAAAGGACAATCGAAATGGGATTTATTTATTTATTTCAGAGTCACCACTTGGGATATTTAGGGTGTCCCAAGTCACCAATTTAATCCCGAATCGAGGAAAAGAATGACTCTATATTACGGTCTGCGTACCAGAAATCTGGATAAGGAATTCTGTTAACCCGGGAGAAGGTGTTAGGCATTCTCGAGTTCCGTGGTTCTAGCACGGTTGCTCAACTGTCATATTCGGCTTGATTATCTGATTTTATACAAATGTGAACTTATGTGCAAATTTTATCTTTTTACCGATTTCATAATTATTATTTTACGAGAATTGCAACGTCGTGAAAACATATCTCGAACCACGTTACATCAATGCACCCGGTGTTAGGCATTCCCGAGTTTCGTGGTTCTAGCACGGTCGCTCAACTGTCATATTCGGCTTGATTATCTGATTTTATACAAATGTGAACTTATGTGCAAATTTTATCTTTTTACCGATTTCATAATTATTATTTTACGAGAATTGCAACGTCGTGAAAACATATCTCGAACCACGTTACATCAATGCACCCGTGGTTATTGACATATCTCGACTCCGTTGAGATTTGGATTTGGGTCACATCAATGTGCACCCGAGTTTAAAGAGATAACGTTATTAAATACGCGCCTAAAGTGACTAGCGTATCATTATTTTAGGAAGGCCGTGGAATTTTGCTAAATGGTCCATCCTAAAGTCTAAGCAATTTTAAAGCAAATATTTACTGAGGGCCCCGCAATTTTTGTATTTTTCGGCGAGGCTCATCTCATTTTTATTTTTAAGGATAAACCTACAGTGACTACATTTTTTCTATTAAGTTTGTCTCTAAAACAAAAGAAAATACCTCAATTAATTACATGCTGAAAAGATGTAACTTATTAGTTATTAGTTTACGGTTAATGCGAATGGAAAATTGCGATCGAGTTTGTTCAAAGAAAAACTGCTTTCATTCTATATTCTTTTATTCAATAATACTAGAACATGAGATTGACACACCATAATATCAAAACAGATTAACTATTTTTCGATTAATTTAAACTAACATTATTATATGAAGAAGTTATACATATGTAACCTTATTACTCATTAATCAATCAACTACATTTTTATACAAAGAGAGGAAAATTAATATTCAAACACAAATCTAAACAGGAGGAATTCAACAGAAACAAGGCCTGATTAATATTTCATTTTTTTCGCTTCAAGCCAAGAGTATACAAATGTGTACCTGGAAATGGAAGTACAAGAAGAAAAGAAGTAGGAGAGTAGTATGTAACACAGCAACATACAGCAGCAGAAAGCCCAACACAGTAGCTTCAACACCTCAGTCCAGAAATCCCAGCAACACGGAGAAAACTAGTAAAAATGGAGAAGACAAATAGTGCGGAAATCTCTCTTTATTTTTTTATTTCTAGATTTGAACTCTCTATGGTGTTCTTCCACTCTCAATATTTCAGAAAATTTGTTTCTATATTTTTTACTCTCTTCAAAATGAATTTTGTCCTGTATATTCTGTGTATCCAGAGTGTATATCGAGTGTATACTGCTCTCTCCGCCCCCTCTTTTCTTCTTCTCTCTATCTAGTTTTTCCTCTTTTTTCCACCCCTTCTTCCTAAATTTTCTATTTTATTTATAGCAAAATTTTCGAAATTTTCAGATTTGTTTTTTATTATTTTATTATTTTTTTAATTAAAAGAAATCCCACTTACAAATTGCTTTTATTTTTTTAGAAAAAGAAATCCCACATTTATTTACTTTTATTTTTAAAATTCCAACTTTAATTACTTTATCTTATTTAAAATCCCACTTTTTATTTTTTTAAAAGAGAATCTCACTTTATTTAACTTTTCTTTAAAAAATAAACCACTATCTTTTCTTTTTCTTTCAAAAATGCTACTTTCAATTACTTTAATTTTTTTAAATTTTTCAGATACCTTTATATTTATTTTTTAATTCCAATCTTCTTTTACTTTTAAATTTTTTAAAAATTTCCACAAAACTTTTTATTTTTTTAAATTTTCTACATTCTTTTACTTTTTTTAAAAAAAAGAGAATTTCACCTATTTTTACTTTTATATTTTTTTTATTCAATACTTCCCTTTTTCTTATTTTTTTTAAATCATTCCCGAAATTATTATATATATATTTTTTAAAAATAAAAAAATAAAAAATAAAAATAAGATAAAATATTTTCGGATTTTTTATATATAAAAAAACAAAAAATAAAACTATTAATAGTGATAATTCACCTTTTATTTTTTATTTTTTTGGTTTTGTTTTGTGTTGGACAAAAATGAAGAAGGGGTGTTGGGTTAATGGAGCGGACCGGGTCGACCCGTTTTGAAGTGGACCGGGTCATGGGGAAAGTTGGGCAATTATTTGGGCCTGTGGTTTGAAATTGAAGAAGTGGCCTAATCCGATTTTTCTTTGTATTTTTGTTCTCTTTTCTTCTTTTATTTTTCTAAAACTAAATTATAAAAGTACTTAAATTATTATTAAGAACTAAATTAAGTTATAAAAGCGCAAATTAACTTCCAATAACAATTAACGCACAATTAAGTAATAATTAAGCATAAAATTGTTCATTTGGACATTAAATGCTAAAAATGCAAAAGATACCTATTTTTGTAATTTTTAATTTTTGTAAACAAATTTAATTACTAACAATTGTAGAATTAAATCCTACATGCAAAATGCGACATATTTTGTATTTTTTATTAATTTAACAAATAAACATGCATAGGCAAACATACAAATAGTTACACAAAATATCACAAAATATCACAAAAATTGCACACCAAAAAAAAATTATTTTATTTTTGAATTTTTTGGGAGTAATTCTCATATAGGGCAAAAATCACGTGCTTACAGTGAGCAGGATGATAGTTGCCATAAGAGTAGTAAAACCTTGGAGTAAGTAATTAAGTCTAAGTACAAGAATATACTTATTTTTGGAAAGGATTCAGTAAGGCAAAACAAGGAAAGAAATCAATTAACCTTAACAGCCAAATGAAATCAGAATTTCACAAAAGAAAAGTTTAAAATCAATCACAAGATTGAAGATCAATCAAAGAAGGAAACTCAGCATATAAATAGAGTACACAAACACTAGACATGCGAAGCCAAACCTATTGGCAAAAGAAACAGCATGCAATAGTAGCACAAAGTTCAGAAAACATTTGAAACATAGTAGTCAAATAGGTCAAGTCACATTGAGTCAATAGTGAAGAGAATAGAGTATCAAAAACATGCGAAGGTTTCTCAGTAGTAGGTGAAGAAACCCCTTTTGAAAAATTAGGGTTTCAAGCATAATCAAGTTTTAAAGATAATAGAAACCCGAAGTCAAAGGAATCACATAAAGGGAAAGGAGATTCTAAAACGAGAAACTTTAAATCGAGTCAAGTATTTAAACGAACAGTTTTAGACCCAAAAACATAGGGTTTTTCAACAATAGTAGAATTTAAGAGATGATAAACAAACAAATCAAACAAAACTCAACTAAACAAGCATTCGTCTAACAAACAGCCAAAAGAAATTAGGGCTTTTATCATGCTAACTCGGATAGAAGAACCATACGAGCAAACATAGCAAAACGTGTTAAAAATCAGAGAAGAGATTTGAAATAACTTAATAGGAAAACCCTAATTGGAAAAGATAAAGAGTTTTTGAAAGCAAAGTTTTAAAAGAAACTTCGAGAAAAGCGCTTAAAAGCTCATAACAGACATAGATCTGAAACAAATCTAAGAAAAATCGAGAGAACCTTAAAGGTTAGGGTTTCAGAAGAACCCCAAGTGGTCAGAAAGGCTTTGAAAAATCATCGATTTAAGCAGGAGAGTCAAGAGTCAGACTCGAATAGCCATGACTGGCCGGAGAAAGGTCAGAGACGACCGGAGAACAACCACAAACTCAAATCGAACAAGGTCTGGACCAAGCTCCTTCAAGATCTATCCTCGAGACCATAATAATCGAGTACGTAGAAGACATGAGAGGTGGATACAGGCCTCCGATGACCTTGGAAGCCATTGATTTGGGAGATATTAGGGTTGTAATTGAGGGCGGCACCTAGGGTTTGAGAGGTTCTGAGAGAGGATTGAGAGAGAAGGGGATTCAGAGGCGGTGGAGTGTGAATAATGAAAGGGTTGGGGGGGGGGGTCTTTTGGATTTAATTAGGAAAGGAGGGACGGGAGCCGTTAATCTAAGTGATCAACGGCTGGGATTAAAGAGGTTAGGTGGGGATCCGGGTATGGGTTGGTTTAATTGGGTTAGAGGGTCGGGTATGAATGGATTTGGGTCGGGGTAATTGGATCTAATTGGAGTTAGAATTTGGCTATAATTGAAATAAAATTGGGCTAACATCTAAATAGCCAATTTTTCCTATTTGATTTATAAAATATAATAAATTAATTTATGGAAATAGATTAAAGGTACCAAAATTATTTATAACACATATTTTTAACTATTTAAAAATATCAGACCTAATTTTTATAAATATAAACGTAATTAATCCTAAAAGAGGCTAAAATTACAATTATATGTAATTTAGCTTTAAAATTACCAAATAAATTTGTAAAGTATGAAAAAATTATCCTAGCTATATTTTAGCATAAATATGAGAATCCAATACATTAATCACCAAAATGATAATTTTGGAAATAATTATTGGGTTTTTATGGATAAAATAAGGCAATAAATTGATTTAAAATTCTTTAAAAATTACGAAAAAATAATAAAACATTTGGACATACTTATATATATTTATACATATGCTATTTTGAAAGTATTTTGTATATAAAAAAATATACAGGGAAAAATTGGGTATCAGCACGGCTCACAACAACGGGCCCGTTATTGGAATGATTTGTGAAGACAAGGAGTGTGACCCGACTCTAAAAGCCATCATTGCCATAGGCGATGTGGAAAAGAAGCCAAGGGCTGTCACAAAACAGGATAAGGGGGAGAAGAAGAGTAAACCCACCCCTCAGAATACAAAGAAGAAAGAGGAAACCGAAACTGGGGCAGCGCCCTCAAAAGATGTCGTTCTCTATGTCCCCCGAGGCCACAAGAAAGAACAGATGTCATTAAGCCCTTCTAGAAGGTTTGATTTAAACAAGGGATCTAAAATGTATGTGCCTAAGGGTACCTACGTGGTAGGGGGGCAATAATTTCACCAAGGCTAAATGAGCCCATGATTATTGGCCGCACACCGCAAAGGCTCATGACAGATCCCACTGCCGTTCCATGGAACTACAACAAAGCGGTAGTAACTTACAGAGGGAAAGAGATCTCGGGAGAAGTTAAGGAAAATAACCTGGCTAAAAAATACCTCAATCTGGAAGGAGTGAATAATGCTACAAAAAAGAGTTTCCTACCCAAGAAGCCAGTGAGTGTTGAAGAAGCAGAAGAGTTCTTACGAAAAATGAAAATGGCGGATTACTAGATAATTGACCAACTTCGGAAGTTTCCTGCTCAAGTCTCTTTGTTGTCTTTGCTAATGAATTCAACTGAACATCAAAAGGTGTTGATCAAAACTCTTAATGAAGCATACGTACCCATTAAAACCACTGTAGAACAGTTGGAGAGAATGGCAGAGAGGGTTTTTGCAGTCAATCAAATCTCTTTCAGCAAGAATGATTTGCCCCCGGAAAGGGCCGCCCACAATAAAGCCCTTCACCTGACAGTTAAATGCAAGGGGTATTATGTGAAAAGGGTCATGCTAGATGGTGGTTCTAGGGTAGATATTTGCCCTCTCTCAACTCTGCAACGAATGAAAATCGGTACTAAGAGAATCAGATCCAACAACGTCTATATGCGTACCTTTGACAGCATAAAGAGAGATACAATAGGCAAGATTGATTTGATTCTGACTATCGTCCCGGTGGATTTCGAGGTGACCTTTCAGGTCTTGGACATGGATACTTCCTATAATTTCCTCTTGGGAAGACCTTGGATTCACGCAGCAGGGGCTGTACCCTCTACTCTCCACCAGATGGTGAAATTCGAACATGAAGATCAAGAGATTGTAGTTTATGGAGAAGATGAGCAGTCGATCTATCGGGATCCATCAGTCCCTTGTCTTGAAGCTAGAGAAGGAAGTGAATATATAGTCTATCAAGCTTTTGAGGTTGTGGTCGCGGACTAATGTGAATAAGGAAACCCGTGTCCTCAACCTTTTCTCTCGAATGTATCAATTATGGTTGCAAAAGAAATGATCAGGCATGGTTACAAACCCGGGAAGGGGCTTGGGAAGTTGTTACAAGGAATTACTGAACCTATCACCCTGGCTGCTAGTGAGAAGTTCTTTGGGGTAGGTTTCCTACCCACGCCAACTGATGGAAAATGGGCAGATGTACGAAAGAACAATGGTTGGGTCTTGCCTCAGCTGATTCCGCATCTTTATAGAACATTTGTCAGGCCTAAATACAATGAGGAAGAGGAAGATGAGGCCTTCACGACCGAGGAAATTGAAGAAATATGTAGGGATATGAGGCAGATGTTGTATGAAACCCACATGGTCCAACCGGGGAAGGCTCAAGCACCGCTGAGGTGCTATACATGGGACCTAGTGCCAAGCTACAAAATTGGAAGGCTACTCCATTCCCAATCAGGTAGGAATCCCGGTAGTTCTGTCCTGCCACTTTTTCTATATCACGAGTTATTTCAGGGTGTAACTCGGATGTTTTCTTTAGTTTCCTATCTTTAATTTCCAATGCAAACCTTGTTATCTTCAAATTCAATGAAATGAAATCAATGTTTCATCGTTCATCTCTCTACTCTTTCTGATTTTTGTTATTTTTCTCTTATTTCAGTTCTAATAATGCGGCTTTAAATAACATGACATGTTTTCCGACTTCCTACCCAAATCCAAACTCGTTGTCTAATTGTGAAATAATGAACCAAGAATCGGAATATGATAAAGAAGAGGCTTTTAGGGAAATAAATCGAGAATTGGAACAATTTGAGAATAAACCTAAGCCGAACTTAAATGATACCGAGACGGTTAATTTGGGTAGTTCTGAAGAAGTCAAAGAAACCAAGATAAGCATTCACACAGATAAAAAAACCCGGGATGCATTGATCCAACTTTTGTTTGAATTCAAAGATGTTTTTTGCTTGGTCATACAATGACATGCCAGGACTAAGTGTTGATTTGGTGGTTCATAAGTTGCCAACTTACCCCGATTATCCCCCTGTCCAGCAAAAGCAAAGAAAGTTTAAAACTGATATTAGTGACAAGATTAAAGAAGAGGTCACAAAACAGTTGAAAGCAGGGGTGATACGAGTGGCTCGATACACCACATGGTTAGCCAATGTAGTTCCAGTACCAAAGAAAGACGGAAAAACTCGAGTGTGTGTGGACTACAGAGATCTGAACAAAGCAAGTCCTAAGGATAATTTCCCTTTGCCTAACATCCACATCCTTGCTGATAACTGCGCCAAACATGAGATACAATCCTTTGTGGATTGTTACGTAGGATATCACCAGGTGTTGATGAATGAAGAGGATGCAGAAAAGACAGCTTTTACCATACCTTGGGGCACCTACTGTTACAGGGTCATGCCTTTTGGTCTGAAGAATTCCGGGGCAACCTACATGAGGGCCATGACTGCCATTTTTCCTGACATGATGCACCAAGAGATAGAGGTGTATGTGGACGATGTGATCATCAAATCCAGGACCCAGGACGACCATGTTCGAGACCTGAGGAAATTCTTTAAGCAGCTACGTAAATATGATCTAAAGCTAAACCCAGCCAAATGAGCATTTGGGGTTCCGTCTGGCAAACTCTTGGGATTCATAGTTAGTCGGAGGGGCATCGAGTTAGACCCAACAAAGATAAAGACCATTCGAGATTTGCCTCCTCCAAGAACCAAGAAAAATGTTATGAGCCTACTGGGAAGATTGAACTACATCAGCCGATTCATTGCCCAGTTGACTTCTACATGTGAACCCATCTTCAGGCTGTTAAAGAAAGATGCAGCAATTAAATGGACAGATGAGTGCCAAGAAGCCTTTGACAAAATCAAAGAATATATGTCAAACCCGCCAGTCTTGGTCCCACCCAAACCTGGGAGGCCTTTGTTCCTGTATTTGACAGTCTTGGAGAATTTTTTGGATGTGTCCTCGGACAACATGACGTGGCCGGAAGGAAAGAGCAAGCAATCTACTATTTGACAAAAAATTCACAAGTTATGAAGCCAAATATACCCCGTTGGAAAGAACTTGTTGCGCCCTAACTTGGGTCGCTCAGAAGCTTAGACATTACCTGTTGGCTTACACCACTTATCTCATCACCCGGTTGGATCCTTTAAAATACATATTCCAGAAACCAATGCCCATGGGGAGGTTAGCAAAATGGCAGATCTTGCTCACTGAATTTGACATAGTCTACGTCACCCGCACAATAATGAAAGCTCAAGCTTTAGCGGATCATTTGGCTGAAAACCCTGTTGACAATGAATACCAACCTTTGAGCACCTACTTCCCGGATGAAGAGGTAAATTCAGTTGAGATAACATCAGAAGACACCAATGCTTGGAAAATGTTCTTCGATGGGGCTGTGAACGCAAAAGGTGTTGGAATTGGGGTAATTTTGATCTCACCCAATGGTCAGCATTATCCAGCCATAGCCTGTCGAGTAAGAAGCCTGCATTATGGGTATGAATATGGCAATTGACCAAAATGTCAAAGAATTGTTAATCATGGGAGATTCGGATCTAATTATCCGACAAGCTCAAGGAGAATGGGAGACCCGGGATGTCAAGTGTATTCCCTACATGCAACATGTGGAAGATTTTAGCAAGCGATTCAAGTCAATAGAGTTCAGGTACATCCCTTATTGTCACAATGAACATGCTGATGCACTTGCTACTTTGGCCTTGATGCTGCCATACCCGAACAATGCCCACATCAATCCATTGGAAATCCAAATCCGGGAAAGGCACGGTTATTGCAATACGGTTAAGGCAGAACCAAATATTCAGCCATGGTATCATGATATAAAGAGGTTTCTGAAAACTAAAGAATATCATGAGCAAGCCAGCGGAGACCAAAAGAGAACCATTAGACGACTCACAAGTGGTTTTTTCTTGAGCGGTGATGTCTTGCACAAAAAGACTCCGGATCTCAACTTGTTAAGATGTGTTGACGCCGAAGAGGCCGGAAGAATCATGTATGAAGTGCACATAGGAGTGTGCGGACCCTACATGAACGGGTATATTTTGGAAAAGGAAGTCTTCCGATCAGGCAATTACTAGATGACTATGGAAAAAGACTGCTTCAGTTTCATCCGAAAATATCACCAGTTCCAGGTGCACGGTGATTTGATTCATGCACCACCTACAGAACTGCATCCCATATTGGCACCTTGGCCATTTGTTGCTTGGGGCATGGATGTCATTGGGCTAATCGAGCCAAAAGCTTCAAATGGGCATAGATTCATATTGGTCACTATCGACTACTTCACAAAGTGGGTTGAAGCAATTACCCTAAAATCTGTCACCAAGAAAGCTGTGGTAAACTTTATACATTCCAATCTCATCTGCCGTTTCAGTATTCCTGCAACTATCATTACAGATAATGCTGCAAATTTGAATAGTCATTTGATGAGGGAGATATGTGAACAATTCAAGATAACGCATCAGAACTCTACTCCTTACCGGCCCAAAGCCAATGGTGTCATCGATGCAACAAACAAGAACATCAAAAAGATTTTGAGAAAGATGATTCAAAGTTCTAGGCAGTGGCATGAAAAGTTTTCGTTTGCATTATTGGGGTATCGCACTACTGTGCGCATATCAGTCGGAGCAACCTCGTATCTTTTGGTTTATGGCACTGAAGCCGTAATACCCGCGAAAGTTGAAATCCCTTCTTTCCGGATCATTGTTGAAGCTCAAATTGAAGACAGTGAGTGGGTCAAAACTCGTCTGGAACAGTTAACCATGATCGATGAAAAGCAAATGGCCACAGTCTGCCACGGGCAGTTGTATCAACAAAGAATGGCCCGTGTCTACAACAAGAAAGTGCGGGCCAGAAACTTTGAAGTGGGGCAACTCGTTTTAAGGCGTATTTTTCCCCATAATCAGGAAGCAAAAGGAAAGTTTGCTCCTAACTGGAAAGGCCCATACATTGTTAGAAAATTGTTGCCAAAAGGGGCATTATATCTGGGAGACATTGAAGGTAATGACCCTGAAACAGCTGTAAATACAGATGCAGTCAAAAGGTACTATGTCTAATCCTTCCGCATCAACGACATTATCTGATTGGGATGACGAAGGCTTTCATTCTCGCTACCCCAAACACTCCAATCCTTTGCTAACCCTTTGAGCCGGTTACCTTTCTTTCATTACCCTCTTTGGAACTCGAAGACGTTTGTAAAAAAACAAAAGAAAAAGAAAAAGAAAAACAACAAAACAACAAAAACAAATATTTCCCTGAACTACATTCGAATTGATTCCGAAAGGATATGTAGGAAGCCTCTCTCTGGGGTTCAGTCACACCAAAACAAAAATCCAAATTCCCCCAAAAGTGAAACTGGGGCAGATGTTATAATGGTTCGGCGACGGTTTGCCAGAAAGGTTCCAAAGTTGTAATTCAATCCAAACTCTTTTTACCCCAAATCCTGTTCAAGTCTTTCTGACCAATCAGTGAGAATGTTCAAGAATCAGAGAATGCAGTTGCTTGAATCTAATACAGCCAGATGAGAGAAATAAAATGAGAGAGTCTTATTGGTGAAAACCCACACGGGCACCGTAAGGCGATGGTAAGTAGAGAAATTAAAAATGAGAGAGTCTTGTTAGTGAAAACTCGTAAAGAGCACTATAAGGCGATGGTTAGAAGAGGAATGGGAGAGGTCAATTGGCAAAAACCCGAAAAGGGCATCGTTGATCGAGAAGAAGGACTCCATTACAACCATTGGTACTGAAAGAGTCATGGCAAGGTTTCCCGGTTTTGAAACACGAGTCATAATGCGTTTATGAGAAGTTGGATAGTTGCACAGATCGGGTATTCAGTCCAAGAAGCATGTCATGTCTATTGAAGTCTGCATGCGCACCAGATAAGTCCTTCTTTCCTCCCCCTAAAGAGACACTTCTCTTTAAATTCATTTTCCTATCCTTTCTTTACTTTTCTTTGAATCCCTTACGGTTTAAATATCCTTCTCCGAAACTAATACAAAAAAAGGTGGCAAGATTGGTTTTACAAGGTTCTGCTTAATAAAAGCCAAGTCCAACGACAAGTACCCAACCTCAGTGGATGCATCAAGTCGATCTCGGCTGGCCATGATGGCTGATGCTCTGAAATCAAAGTTATTGAAAATGAAAAGAAATCCAAAGTCAAAAGCCCCTAGAGGCAGAATAAGGTGAAAGGACCAAAGCCCCACAAGGGTGAACCGTCATCTAGAAAGTTTGGAAAGTTGAGTTCCTTTGTTTTAGGAGAGATATCAATCTTCAAAAAAACCAGCAAGCAGCAGAGGTTCTCACCAAAAGAGTTAGGCCGAGATCAAGTGATCAAAAACAATCAAGGCCACAAAACCAACCACCGTTTCAAACTAACAATTGTTCTTTATTTGAATTTTGAATCATGTGCAATCCAAAACAACCGTGCAAGAAGCAGGTGCCACCAAAAAGAAAAAAGAAATGCGCAAGTGCTAGAAACAGCTTTGCAGCAACAATCCATAAAAAGGGAAAGCCCCCCCCCCAAGTTTTTTCCCGCATTTACTCATTCCGTGAAATTAAAAAAAAAAGAAAGGAAAATGAAATGAAAAAAAGAGATAAGAAGAAAATTCGAAAAATGATAGTTTAGAATCCCTAATCTTAGTCTTTTACGCTTTTCCAATATAAGTCTCCAATACCTAGTAGATATTTTTAGACATAGGGCTTTCATTCCCTAATAGTCTTTTGCCAACATAGGGCTCCAATCCCTAGTTGAGATTTTAGACATAGGGCTTCCATTCCCTAGTCGTCTTTTACCAACATAGGGCTCCAATCCCTAGTTGAGATTTTTAGACATAGGGCCCCCATTCCCTAGTCGCCTTTTGCCAACATAGGGCTCCAATCCCTAGTTGAGATTTTAGATATAGGGTCTCCATCCCCTAGTCGCCTTTTTTCCAACATTGGGCTCCAATCCCTAGTTGAGATTTTTAGACATAGGGTCTCCATTCCCTAGTCGTCTTTTGCCAACATAGGGCTCTAATCCCTAGTTAAGATTTTTAGACACAGGGCCTCCATTCCCTAGTCGCCTTTTGCCAACATAGGGCTCCAATCCCTAGTTGAGATTTTTAGACACAGGGCCTCCATTTCCCTAGTTGAGATTTTTAGACATAGGGCCTCCATTCCCTAGTTGCCTCTTGCCAACATAGGGCTCCAATCCCTAGTTGAGATTTAGACATAGGGTCTCCATCCCTTAGTCGCCTTTTGCCAACATAGGTCTCCAATCCTTAGTTGAGATTTTTAGACATAGGACCTCCATTCCCTAGTCGTATTTTGCCAACATAGGGCTCCAATCCCTAGTTGAGATTTAGACATAGGGTCTCTATCCCCTAGTCGTCTTTTGCCAACATAGGGCTCCAATCCCTAGTTGAGATTTTTAGACATAGGGCCTTCATTCCCTAGTCGCCTTTTGCCAACATAGGGCTCCAATCCCTAGTTGAGATTTTTTAGACATAGGGCCTCCATTCCCTAGTCACCTTTTGCCAACATAGGGCTCCAATCCCTAGTTGAGATTTTAGACATAGGGCCTCCATTCCCTAGTCGCCTTTTGCCAACATAAGGCTCCAATCCCTAGTTGAGATTTTTAGACATAGGGTCTCCACTCCCTAGTCGCCTTTTACCAACATAGGGCTCCAATCCCTAGTTGAGATTTTTATACATAGGGCCTTCATTCCCTAGTCGCCTTTTGCCAACATAGGGCTCCAATCCCTAGTTGAGATTTTTAGACATAGGGCCTCCATTACCTAGTCGCCTTTTGTCAACATAGGGTCTCAGCCCCTATTTGAGATTTTTAGACATTGGGTCTCTATCCCCTAGTCGCCTTTTGCCAACATAGGGTCTCCAACCCCTAGTTGAGACATATGGCCTCCACTCCCTAGTCGCATTTTCCAACACAGGGTCTCCACTCCCCGGTTGAGTTTTTATAGATATAGGGCTCCACTCCCTAATCTCTTTCTCCTGGAGATACTTGATCCTTGTTTTATGGCTTTCAGTAGAGAGATAGTGTAGGGTTTTTGTTACAATAACTCAAGGAAATTTTTCTAGTGAAAACTGCGGCAGAAAAATTTCGTTCGTTTGTTTGTTTTGGTGTCTGAGCAGGTTTTACCTCAAGGCACAAGGTTCGAGACGACAAAAAGAATAAGTCTCAATCCAAAATAAAGAAAATAAGAAAAAAGCAAAAAGAAATGGACTCAAAGGGCCGAAGTGGAAAAGGATGCGGACTACTCATGATATGATTGAAGTCACAAGCTTCGTGTGTCACACCTTGATCCAAAGTTAAAGAATGAACCAACGGTTTAAAGCTAATGAGCATCAAGATTCAGATTAGAGTCTGCAACAAGAACCAGCCAAGACTCAAGATCAGGCTTCAGAAGATTTATAGATAGGAATCTTGTAACTCGTAGCTGATAGGCTTAGCTAGTTTAGCTTTTTATTTTTTATTTTGGTGTAATAAGGAGTTCAACAAGCAGTAGCAGCAGCAACAACAGTGAAATCACAGCTTCCTGATAGTCCCAGCTACCAAAACTTCCAGAACTACACTAACCTGATTCCTTTATAGCCAAAGATATGTAGGAAACCTTTGAAGCAAGGTTCGGTCAGGATCTTTTCAAAAATGCTTCTCATGGAGTTTTAAACGGGCAAAAATCCCTCATAATCGCTCATTTTATCTTTGCCCGAAAACCCTTCGTGTCTCCGAGCAAAGAGGGGCAGCTATGAGCACGTGATTTTTGCCTCACATGAATTACTCCTATAGAATCCCAAAGAATTGGATTTTTCTTTTAACTATTTGTTATTTTAGGAATTATTGTAGAATTTTTCTAATTATTTGCATTTTGTGTGCATATTTAATTTTTATTTAATTCATGAAAAATACAAAAAAATACATTGCATTTGCATTTAGGGCTTAATTTTATATTTTTAGATTAATTAGTAAATTAGTTGTTTATAAAATATGAAAATATCACAAAAATAGTTCATTTTGCATTTTAACTCTTTGATTCTGAACTTTATAATTTTTTCTTTAAATTTAGGATTTAATTAATTATTGTAAATACTATGTTGAGTAATTAATATAATTTGGTAGTTTAATTTAGTTTTAAGAATTAATTTAGGTTTTTATTTTTAATTTGATTTTTTTAAAAAAAAATTAAAAGAAAAGAAAAGGAATTGAAAGAGAAGTCTGGTCTGGGGAAGTTTTAATTAAACTTCCATCAGCCCAATTGATTCCCCCAGAAACCTATCTAGGCCGGCCCAAATTGTACCAGCCCAGTCCGCTCATTCAAACGACGATGTCCTGAGTTTCCAACACTGAGATCCAATATGAACCCTCTATTCCATTTGATCCAATGACCCCAAGTTATTTCCCCAATTCTCTTTAAAAGTGTCTGAAATCCCTTCATTTAACCTAGTACTTTGTACTGATCCTGTCTTGCATCTCCCTCATCAAACCAGTGCCGTCCTGAGTAATTTCTGCCATTTTTACCAGTGATAGAACTCCAATCAACCCCAAATTAACACCACACACTCCCCATAATCCCTCAAACACTAAACCACCATCAATTTCCCCTAAATCCTCTTCGTTTTTCCTTAATTTCAGATCTTAAAATGGAAACCTAGACCCGTTCCCGCCTTCGGTTCCTCATTAAAAGGTTTGGTTTCGTTGTTCTCTAACTTTCAAAGTTGATTTTGGCCAAAATGAGTGCTAAACCTTTGTTCTCACAAGAACAAATCAATTAGCAGTCTTTTTCGCCTCAAATCGGAAAGCACTGAAAGTCTGTTCAAGCCATTTTCCCGTTTGACTAAGCTAGGAATTTCGTTGCTTTTCATCATTTTTGTTTTGTTTATTCCCATTCTCATCTTCTTCTATTTTCGTTCCTTTTATCTCTTATCTTTTCTGTTCATTTTTTGTATGTATTTTAAGTCACATATTTCTATTTCTTCTTGTTTCCTTCTCCTTCTTTTGTTAGTTCGAGTCGATCTCTGTTGCATGTTTAGATTTAGGTTATATTAGTGATTATCAGCATATTAGTGTAATTAACATTTTTTTCAGTACTTTTGATTTTATGTTTGCTTGTTGTCTCGCTTTCATTTTTCCTTTTGTTTTGCTCCATTAGATTTTTTTCTTTCTTGATGCCGGAATGGCAGAATTTTGGGCTTACCTATTTATGGCCCGTGGTCTTTTGGATCACAATTTGGGCTTCAAGGGTTCAGGAGCCCAAAGGCCTCAAGAACCTGCTAGTGCAGTAGCCCAAAGACCTTTGGGCAATTTGGTTGAAGGTTTGGTTTACTGAAGTAAATACCAGGGGTTTAAGGGGTAGTTTAAGGAATTTAGGTAAATGAATCATTTGTAACTGACTTGGGAAGCTTCCTGGAAGGTGGGTTTGAGGCTGATTTTGAAAAAATTGATTTTAAATTAAGGGAATAGTAACAAAAACGAAAATTCTAAAAGGAGTAAAGGGCCAAAGTCTGAACTCATTCTGTTGCCCTAAAACTTCACTATAAAAGGGTAATTGCTTCACTCTCAAGTCAGATTTTGGAGAAATTTCTGAGAGACAAAAAATACTGAAATTCTAGAAAAATGACTAAACTTTCAAGCTGAATCTTCTGCAATTCCTGTTGAAAAACTGGTCGAGTGACTTATTTTGTTCTAGTAGCTGAAATCTACAATAATTTCTGGTTTATTTATGGGTCTAAAATTGGTTTAAAGCTGGGTTTATTGCTAGTTTACCTTGGTTTTGCTGGGTCTGTTGATTTGCTTCTGCTGATGCTGCTAACTCTTCATTCCCTTTGTCTTTTCTCATACATTCCAGGTATCCTTTTGAACCTTGGATAACCTGGGAAGTGTAATGTACAAATGTGAAAACATGTAACCCAAGTTGAAAAAAAAAATGACAAATACTAGTCTTCTGTTGTTGATTACTGATCGAATCTGTCATATTTTATTCATGTTTCTTCTAGTCTAGCTTACTCTGTGTATTTCATTCACTAATATTATATGTTGTTTCAAGGTTTGAATTTGGGATTTGGTTTGAATGTAGTTTGATTTAAGAATGCTTTTAGACTTAGTATAATATGTATCAATTGAGGACTGTGACTCTTTAATTAGATTCTTTGAGACTGGCTAGTTTTGGATGTGTTTTTTCATAGCTATGGGTTAAATACTTATTAGTTTAGATCATTCATGTTGTTGGTCTAGCAAATTTGATTTAGGTCTTGTTTTCCATTAATTATTTTTTTGGCTTGCCATATTTAAAGCCTGAAACATAGTCCAACGATTTCAGAGTTTGTCACTTAATTTTGCTTTTGTTCATGTATGAGCACCTTGAATCTAAAAGGGTTTTCAAAATGGATTTTGAGTTTGATTTTAGACTTGAAAATTCTCAAACTTAGATTAACTCTTTACCTTTTGTCTTATTTGGAAAATTTCGAGTCGTATGGTTTTGTTTAAAGGTGCTGGTCTGAATCAGAATTTAGCATGAGGCGTGATCCTTGAATTTTTAATGTTAAATGATGAACAATTTGTGTAAGAGCTGTTTATCATACTAGGAATTATTTTTTCCATATAGAATGTATGTTGGCATCAAAAAGTGTGTTTTGCATCTACCAAGGATCGTCAATTTTTTGTGTCTGTTCTCAAGTGTTTAATGCTGAATCTTTAAACTGGGTTGTCAGCATTGGCCCAGTTATGCCAAATTTTCTCTTCGACAGCCAGATTATCAATATGGGCTTCATGTTGAGCCCAGTTGTTTGCTTGTGCTGGTCATATAGTAATTGGCAATTGGCCATTGGGCCTACAGCCAACCTGGGCCCATTCAACAATCAAACGCTGGTTTTGTTTATTACTAGTTCATTGGTTATTAAAGTTTAGCTTAGACATTTGCTTTTAAAATAAATTAGAAATTCCCCTTAGTCTCTCAATCCTTTAACTAGGTCCATTAATTAGTTGAGGTGTGCCATATTAAATAACACCAACAATTTATAGCCCTCAAAACTAAATTTAGGAATCCTTTTAATAGAATAATTCGAGGTATGCCATTATTAAATTTTCCATGGCCCTCGCAAATTTCTTCTTAATTCAAACCATCGTAGTTTGCTTTAGGCCCGATTTAGATTAGTATTGCGATTATATATACGTTCGCGTAGTATAATTGCAAATTAAATTCTTAAAAAAAAAAACTCGAGGTATGCGTTCGTGCAACTTCAACCAAACTCTTCTTAAATAAATAAACAAAGCGTTATTAATTGTGGACACGTTCGCGTGACATGATTTTTGACGCGCCAAAGGAAAATAGTATACGTACGCGTAACTCAATTCTTTAATTACGAATAATCAAGTGATTAAAAGTGGTAAAAAGATAAATGCACATAGGTCCTAAAATGAGTAGTTAAACAATTTAAGCCAAGTAATAATCACTAAGCAATTGTGCTAGAACCACGGAACCCGGGAATGCCTAACACCTTCTCCCGGGTTAACAGAATTCCTTATCTAGAATTTCTGGATCGCAGACTTTAAAAAAAAATTCCTCGATTTGGGATTTTAAAATAAACCGGTGACTTGGGACACCAAATAAACTATTCCAAGTGAGACTCTAATAAATTAAATAATCTCATTTCAAATAATGTCACTTTAATTGGAAAAACACCCTTATACTTCTCTCGGGGTGTAAAAAGGGAGGTGTGACAGCTCTCCATCAACCTTGCGCCGAATGACTAAATTCTCCTTAGGACTTGAAGCAACATCATAAGTTAAATATGATAATACTGATAAGTGTCGGAACTGAGATAAGCTATAATTTTGACGAACTAAATCTCTATAAACATAAAATTTAGGTGAGCATACAATTCGAAATATGAAAAAATAGATCGAATTAATTCCGTATTTCGGTGTTGATACTAATTACGTATGATTTTTTCAATATTTCGATACTCCTCCGTCCAAAGTAAGTGATTTTTTGGTTATTTTTACATATATTAAGAAATTTATCTTTTAGCATTAATTAGCAATAAAATTAATCATATTAACCTTTACTATCTCTTCACATAAATATTCCTTACACATACTCTAATATTATTTACTCCAAAAATAATATAGAAAAAAAATAATTAAATCATTCTTGAAATATTTCGAAAAATTACTTGTTTTAGACCTCAAAAGAAAACAAAAAAATCAGACGGAGTATCATCCCTTTCCTAGTTCCGCAGTTCGCCACTTCCCATTTGTTTCTAGCAGCCGCGTGCTAAGGTTCTCCACTTCTCCTCCCTTCCCGGCTTCCCCAGTTGGAAACGTTTTAACGCTAGCCGCTGCCCGCTAGGTTCTCCCGAAACTTTCTTACTCTGCTCTCTCCGTCTCTCTATGACTGTGGATTCTTCAAGAGAGCAGCAACTTCTCCGGCGTTTCTAACATTCTCAGGTATGCGACAACTACTCTCTCTTCTTGGCCCTTGCTCTGTAATTTTATTCAGTCATTGCAACTTTCTTCTCCTCTTGCTATTTCCCGAACTCTCTTTTCCCGTTCTCCTCAATGTTTGAATCTCTTCCCGAGATTTTGCCTTGTTGTTGGTGCTTATGGTTTTTTTTTTTTTGAGATGAGCTGTTGAGGAATTTGGGAGAGCTAGGGTTTTAAAGTGTGCACATATTGTGTTTGAGAAAATGCTTGGCCGAGTTCAATTAAGCTGGGGTTGTGTGAACTTAAGTTCTGACTGGTGTATTTTTTTTGGTTAGACTTTAAACCTAAAACATTTAGCTTCAGTAACCAAGTGCAGCATACCGTGGTTTCCTATGATATATGTGTAGTGGGGCTATATTCTCTTTCAAGCGTCCCTTGACTCTATGCTACAAAATATGATTAATGAAAAATCTCAGTAACAGAACCTATGCAATGAAATATGATTAATGAAAAATATACAAACAGGTGACCTGAATTTAAAGAGCAATATGGTTGCTAAATCGTCATACCGGGTGGAAGGTTAAATAATTAGAAAAAAATATAATTCAATGAAGCTCGCTACGAAGCTCTTACAACTCAATTATGCGAAAGTTGAACAAGAAAAAGAAAGGGTTGTTAACTGAGACAAATTATCTATCCACATATTCCAGTTGAATTTTAAATAACACATAAATCATGAATTTAAAAGAATGTACATCGACAGCTTTTTTACATCGCTTACTTGCTTGGCAGAAAGAACTTCAACTTCAAGTTATCCCAATTTCATGGTCACCTTCTCAAAAGTTTCAAGTTCAGCCCTCTCAACCTGGCATAAAATATGAAGTTGCAGAATAAGGTAGATGACCCGTGAATCAAAGGAAAGAGAGGTATGAACATGCAATGCCTGGTTTTGTGAATATTCAATGCCTTAATTGTACAGCGGAACTCAGCTCAACTTGAACAAACATAAAATATCATAATCAAAATCAACCTAAGTACGATATATCATTCAGTGAAAGTGTTATGAATTATTTCTAAACTTATTTATTTAAGCCAAGATTCACCTATCGTTTATCTTATTATCTACTTATTGAGGTAATGTACTAGTCCCTTTTAGGGTTTTAGCTGTTAGTAGTTGTGATAAGATTCATATGAACTGCAGAGGGTCTGAAATTGATTTCCTCATTCTTTGATCTGTCTGAACAAGAACTGCTCGATTTTTCTGATATCTTTATTTGGTATATGATTGTTTTTTTGAAATTGGAACTTTTGAAGGATGGTTTTGAATTTTGATTTCTTTCTGGGCCCTTATCGTTTGTCCCTCTTTAAATTTGAAACTGCTAATACCTTTGAATGTGTTCTTTTGTTGCAGAAATATGACGTTCTCTTTTTTCATAACTTTCTGGTTCACTTTTATTTATCACAATAACTGCTACCACTTTGTTGTGGTTGAGTATTCTGTTACGTCGAATTGATATGTTCTTGAAACTTAAGGTTCTACATTGGTACTTATCTTATCTTCTCTTCTTCTTTTTTCCATGTTAGGTGCCTGTTTTTCGCTGCATTAAGATTTTAAGTATAGCTTTTGTAACCAACTAACCATTTCTTCCATTCGATAGAATTTCACAAGTTTGAGAATGAAAAAAAGGGTTCTTCCTTTCTTGCCACTCTTAGGCTTTTGAAGCAAAACTGGACTTGGTCAAAAACATTTTCTGCGCATTATGAGTTGAGATAATTAAAATAATTAAAGAAAAGATGTCATTCCAAATTAAGGTATAATTCTGAATATGTCAAATAGAATAAATGAGCATTAAGATAGAAAATCTTCCTTCAGCATATCTATGAGCTTTTTGTAAGTGTTCAGCGCAAGGGTCTTGTTAGTTCACCTATTAAAGGTGACATATGTTGGTGCATTAAGGATGAGCAAGAAAGATGCCTCCTTTTCTTTAATTACACAAGCTCCTTAAACAAAGAACTTGCAGGCATAAGCAAAAAAGTTCTATTCGGAAAAAAATTTGTGAAGATTTCCATAAGGCTTGATTGTCTTGATCAGCTCTTGAGATTTTTAGCTCAGAAACAAACGACAGTAGAAGGGAAAGTGGGGCTAATTGATTTGTTTTCTTTAAAGGAAATATTTGGAAGTTACTTAGTATATTTTTCTTTCTTACCTCAGAATGAGGTAAAGTGATTTTCTTCATGCTTTTATCCAATTCTGGAGAAGATGTTTTACTTTTTACTTAAAGTAACGGTTCGTCCTGTAGAATTGAATTTTCCAAAGTTCAATCTTGTAAAACGTTCTTTTTTTTATTGTACTTGCACAATACATTCCGGAATACCCTTAGAAATAGCATTGCTTCTAGATATGACTTTCTTCATATCTAGAAGAAGAAATGCAGCTAAACCTTCATTATTTTTCATTTCATATTCCAATGGCTTACCTATTCAATGATAAAATCCTTTTTTTTTCTCGCATGCATTTAGCTAATGCTATTTATGCATTGTGTGGGTTTTGTGGTCCTATTCATTTGATTGTGTTTATACTAATTTTGTAGCTTTTGTAGTCTTGTTTTTTTTTTCCTATGGCAGATATGAAATGATATGTATTTTGTTGGGATAAAGACTTAAATATGGTCTTTTTTTTGTCCAAAGTCCCCGAGAAGGCAATTGAGAAAGTTGTTTGAACTTACTGACCCTTCATTCATTTGATTATTTTTCTATTCTCCTTGTTAGGTTATGGATGATAAATTTGTACCAGAGCTTTCTGTCCCCGAAAATGTTACCAAAACATTATTACTTGTGTCAAACTCAGCTTCTTTAGAAAAGGCACTTGAGAAGCTGATAGAAATTGCCAAAGTTCCTGATAGAAGGTTTGATCTGTCCACTAAGAACGTTGTCACCGCTCTCCTCCAACTCTGTCAGACTCTGTCATCTCCCTCTTGGCGTTACCTCCTTTTATTGTCTCTTAAGGCACTTAGAAACATGTGTGCTGGGGGGATGAGAAATCAAAATGCCTTTCTTGAACAAAGAGGAGTTGAAACAGTCATGGATGTTATTACCTCTGTAGGACATACTATTGATCCTGATTGTGAGATTATCCGAGTGGGGCTGCAACTTCTGGGAAACTACTCAGTAGCTGGGAGAGAACATCAATGTGATGTGTGGTACCAAATGTTTCCTCATAGATTCTTGAAGATTGCTAGAGTTAGAAGCAGAGAAATATGTGATCCTCTATGTATGGCCATTTACACTTGCTGTGAAGGTACTGATGGACTGCTAACAGAGTTAAGTTCGGAGCAAGGGTTGCCGATTCTTAAAGAAATCATATGTACTTCATCAGCCGGTAAATGCCAGTGAATATTGTCACTCTAATGTATCCCAAAAAAAATATCTTTTTCTTATTTGGTAGCCATGATTGGCTTATGGTTTCATACCCTTTTGCAGTTGGTCTCAGAGAAGATTGGTTGAAGTTGCTTCTTTCAAAAATTTGCATCGAAGGCTCCTACTTTTCCTCAATTTTCTTCAAGTTACATTCACATCCTTGTGTTAAGAACAATGATATTGTTACACACTTAGCTTACCAATTTGTTAGTGAGCAAGCTCATCTGTTGAGTATCCTCTCAGAAATCTTGAATGAGCAATTAGAGCATATTGTTGTTTCACATGTTTTTGCTTTAAGTATCTTCGGGATATTTAAGAGTTCTGCAGTGGTTGTTGACTTTTCAAACAGAGGGAAAGATGATCTTCCGACGGGGTCTGCTCCTATTGATGTTCTAGGATACTCACTCGTGATCTTGAGAGATATTTGCGCTTGTGGTCACCTGACAAGCTCTAGGGAGGAAGGTCCAAAGGATGTCGTGGATATATTAGTTTCCTCTGGGCTTATTGAACTTCTTCTGGACTTACTTCGAAATCTTGAACCTCCAACGACAATTAGGAAATCAATGACACAGGATCAGATCAAGGAGGCAACATCATCTTCGTCATTGAGGTGTTGTCCTTACAAAGGTTTCCGGAGAGATATTGTTGCCATCCTTGGAAACTGTGCTTATAGTAGAAGGCACGTCCAAGATGAGATTAGAGATAAAAATGGGATCCTTTTACTGCTACAACAGTGTGTTACAGATGATGATAATCCTTTCTTAAGGGAGTGGGGAATCTGGTGTGTGCGAAACCTATTGGAAGGAAATGCAGAAAACCAAGGGGCTGTTGCTGATTTAGAGCTTCAAGGAACTGCAGATGTTCCGGAACTTGCTCGACTTGGGCTTCAAGTAGAAGTTGACCCCAAAACTAGACGTGCAAAGCTAGTAAATGTCGCGTGATATGTGAAGAGATGAAAGTGAGAATCGTTAAACTCGGGAGTTGGCAAACTGATTGACATGTTCAGGGATGTGCCATTACAATGTGTGACTTCATTTTATGTTATGTTGCCTAGTCATAGAAGAAGAAAAATCAATACAAAATGTCTTTCTGGAGGATTTTTAATTTATTGATGTGTATTAGTAGCCAATATAGAACCAAAAGATCTATGCCTAGAGTGTAGAATGCTTATGAGGATTACAACAACAACAACAACAACCCAGTGTAATCCCACAAGTGGGGTCTGGGGAGGGTAATATGTACGCAGACCTTACCTCTACCCCGAGGGGCAGAGAGGCTGTTTCCAGGAGACCCTCGGCTCAAAGAGGAGAATGCTTATGAGGATTGATTATTAAATTTATCGCCAGGTCAAATTTGTGAGTGTTTCCAGTTGTGCTTTTTGACTGAAAGGATATTCGTGCATTGTCCATTGTATCAGTAAGCATGAAGTAAGTCTCAGTCAGGTATTAACATTTTATCTTGTGGTTAATACAGCTACTAGTCTGGGAAATTAATGTTGTCTATCGTTACAGATGTGCTGATACCATTTCTTTCATGCTGCATACGTATAGGGAGAAATAGTTGACTTGGCCTCTAATGTTTTCTTTAGTTTTTTTTTTTAGGTTTCATTTTCTTTTGAAATAGATTATATAGTGTCTTTACATAAATTGATTTCAAAATTTTCTTGTTACTGTGGTGTATGACTTAAACATATCCATGCATTAGTCAGGTAACAACCTTCTTATACTGTGGTTGATACAGTTACATGCCTGGAAAATAGAAGTGTCCATTGTTACAGATGTGTTGATTCCTTTTAAGCTCACATTTGTTCCATTTGGACTCTACGTATGTTATCGAGTTGTATCATGTTAAGCTTATATAGTGTCTTTACGTAATCCGATTTCAAAATTTTCTTTTTACTGTGGTGTATGACTTAAACATATCCAGATATTAGTCAGGTAACAACCTTTTTATACAGTGGTTGATACAGTTACATGCCTGGATAATAGAAGTGTCCATTGTTACAGATGTGTTGATTCCATTTAAGCTCACATTTGCTCCATTTGGACTCTACATATGTTATCGAATTGTATCATGCTAAGCTTATATGGTGTCTTTACATAATGCGATTTCAAAATTTTCTTCTTACTGTGGTGTCTTATACATATCTAGACTGATATATCGCCTTCTTGAGCCGAGGGTCTTTCGGAAATAGCCTCTCTGCCCCTCCGGGTAGGGGTAAGGTCTGCGTACACACTAACTTCCCCAGACTAGTGGGATTTCATTGGGTTGTCGTTGTTGATCCCTCTTTTGCAGGCTATAGCTTCAGTTTTATCCCTGCTCTCTCAAGTAAAACCCTTGCTTAATAGGTGGTGTGAGCACTTCTTTTTTAATGTTTTTATTTTTTGATAAAATATATGTTTAAGCACTTGTATCCAGTAGGTAATAAATAAGGTTTAAATTAATGGAAGGTAGACCAAGATGTCCATGTGCCGCCTATGTGACCACGATATATAGAACATCTCAATTTTTCAAGATCGAGTGAATTGCACTTGCTCTCTGTGTTTTAACCCTTTGGTCACCTTTTGGCTGCCGAAAAGGCAAAAGAAAAATATCAAAATATATTCTCTCCTTCTTATAATTTGCTTTTTCAGACTTATATTTAGTTCGTTCTTCAAAAGTCAATTTCAGGGAAACTTGATTTAATGAATAAACATAAATCTCATTGATTCGCAAATATTTAAATGTCCATCCATTTTTGTATCTTACTTTATGTTCTTACAAGAGTAAACTAAGTAGTGGCTTTCAATAAAAAATGTAAGTTTATGAGTTCGAGATTTAGTTCTTTTAAGCTATTATTTTAAATAAATAATTTATATATATATGTAATATATTTTAAAAAAATATAAAATTTGAACCAAAGTTAGGATTCGATCGAACCCATAACCTAAATTCTAGCCCCGCTCATGTCTGACCATGATCGGCGATCTCCGTTGGAGAAAATTGACATGATCCGCGATCTCCGTTGGAGAAAATTGACGAATCTATCCTCATTAAACGCGATTATGCTATCACATGAAAAGGTCATTTTGTTCACTAGTCGGTGGCAGTTTGTGTTTCTAAATTACTTTTTTTTTTTTAATAATCTAATAATTGCTTAACTTTTTTGTATCGTCATATAATACATCCAGTTGTTTAGTGGGGTTCTGGTAAAAAATATACGCCTGGTAGACAGGGACCAGCACAGCACTGCAAGCTCATGATATGATTGACAATGTAATTTTGTTCTTTTCTCAGAGGAAAAATAAAATAAAATAAAATAAACCTTGCATAAAAATGTAAATAAAAATAAAAGGGAAAATAAGAAATTTATGAAGTCATTATCATGTATTGGTATCACCGGTAGCTCAGGAGATGTACGTGTGTATTTGGTCTACATTTTTCAAAAAGGACTTAAAGTGTATATTCATGAAATTCGATCAGTTTTTAAAATAAATTCGAAAAAACTGATTTGGGATAATTTTTGGATAAAATTTTTCTTTCACAAAATTTTAACTTTTTCAAGTAAAATGCATGTTCAAATACAACTTCAACTTTCAAAACTTATTTTTTAACATGACTTTAAGAACTTTTTTTTTTTAAGTTTCAATCAAATTTATGTCCAAACGCCTACTAAATCGATTTGATGTTTGGTCATATGAGAACAAATACTTTTCGAAGAAGATATATTCCACCAAATAACACACGTATCTCAATTGTAAGTAATACTCAGTATTATCAAATTTTAATATTCAAAAATATTCATTAAAGTTTGCTGACACTATTTTCAATTTTTAAGAATATTTATTTTTCAAAAAATATTATTCACCCTCCATCCAAACACTGAGAAAAAAATATAAGTCTTTGAAAAACATATTAACTCTTTCTTTGTTTTTCCCTCAAAGTTTATGGCGTGTGAATTTTGAAATATCTTAGAAATTTACATTCGTAATATCATTTCGTAACTGCAGAATTTGGAGCAGTTAGTTTGTGGTATCATTACACTGACTACTTCTTCACACACACCCTATACGTATTCATAGTGTTTACCCTTAAAATCGGATAACAATTAAATTTCTACGCGATTCTAAGAATACGTAATATAATTTGATACAAAGGCAAAAAATTAGAATGATATAGAAATGAACAATAAAAAATAGATATAACCTTTGCAAATGAAGCAAGCCTTAGCCTTATGAAGTTGACTTCCCTTTAGCTGATAATAACGAAGATATAATTAAAAAAACAGAGCAACAATAAGTGAAAGCTTGGAATCAATCGTATATATCTTATGAGTGTATTACAATGTGTTTATCAATAACTTAATCTCTTCTATTTATAGGGGAAAGCCTCCCCTTTTTGGGCATTATTCAATAGAAAAGCATGGGTCTTTCTGACCGTTAGCCTCATTTTTCGCTAATATCGTGATTTGATGTATAATAATCAGCTAGTGGCAAGAATTATGGACCCTTGTCGGCTGAGCTGGCGGTGCTTTCCCGAGGACATTAAAAATGGGGCTAGTTACGCCCTCGATAATCTTCGAGGACAAGCCCGGCGGTCTTGGTGCCTGACTTCGATAGTCCTTTCGACTCCGATGTTCATCACATCCCGATTCCGATATCGGGACCAGCTTCACCTTTGACTTCGATCTCCATTTAGATGTCGTTCCAGAAGCTCGATAGAGCCTCGAGCTCTGTCAAGCTTCGAACGCGGTTTTACCCGTATACAGATAGTTCCCTCATTTTTTGGAGAGTAAATGACAAGAAACGATTTGAATCCTCGATCTTCACCTCGAAACATAATGACGTGAGCAGCTGAGTTAATCGAAATGTCTCGTCGGCATAATTTTCAAGGTATTTAATGTGTGCCAATTGATGGTCGGCCATTACCGGCAACGAACCGCCGTTGAAAAGTTATAAGTACCCCCTCTTTCTGTATTTTCCAAACTTTGTTTTCAAATTTTCTTCACTCTTATCTTCTAATCTACTGCTTTCTTCAGAGCTGGCAGTTTCGGATCTCTGTATTTCTTTGCCCATTTATCATAAAATTCCAAGCACTCTTTATTAGTTCTTATCCCTTTTCATCCACAAAGATCACATGGCTAAAACTTCAAAACTGTTCCGCAAAAAGAAGTTTCTTCTTCATCAAGGACCACAGGTGACAGAACTGTGGCGTGCCTCTACTAGAGGACTTCGTTCCGACGAAGTGCCCCACTGTTGCTGATTTTAAAGTAGAAAATACACCCTCGGTGCCAGGTCGATGCGAGGCGGTTTCGACGTAAATATGCACAATTACCGAAGACCCCCTTGCCCAAGTTAAAAATGAATGCAATTGGGTCGATAAACATGTGGTGGTACCCTTGCCCGGGGAGTCGATCATTATGTATGTGGAAGGGTTTCTAAGTGTCTACACTAACCCTTTCACATTGGGTCATTTAGACCCTATCATCGTTGCCTTCTGCAAGAGGTACGATGTGACCCTTGGTTAGATCTGTCCTTCCTTCTGGAGGATAGTGATCCTCCTTCGATTCTTTGTGAGCAAGATCGAGAGGGGCCCCTTTAGCCTCGATCACCTCATGCACCTCTACAGTTCCCGACTCTATCGAGGAGGTTTGATCAAGCTTTATTGTCGGGCCACCGAGCCCCTATTTTTGAGCATAGATGAGGCTTGAGACTGAGGATGGATAGGCCGATTTGTCCGAATAAGGACTTCGGATCTGAGCCCCGCCGACGACATGCTGTTTCCAGAAAAATGAAATATGAATCGTAAGCATTACTTCTCCTTGAATGTTTATCATTGTCATTTTATTCTTATCTTCTTTTCTCATACATGTTCTCGGTATTGCAGCGGAGGCCTATGTGCCGGAAGTAATCCTTGATCTTAAGCATTGGGTCGAGGGTCTGGTGTCACAAAAGCCATATTCTGAGTGTGCTTGGATGGAGCTGTCGAAAGGCTGGTGGAAGCCTCACAATCATGGTAAGTTTCTTCTTTGATTTACTAATTGGTCGCCCTCGGACCTTTTCTCAGGCTTATTCCTCTTCTTTTCTCATAGGTCTCGGGAAGGACGTGGATATGAGGCCCCTACCTGGTGATGAAAAAGTCCTTCCTCAGCCATCTGTCCCAAAGCCAGTGAAGGAGAAAAAGAGGAAAGGGGCCCCGAGCCATACTGATTCAGAGGGGCAGAAGCCTAAAAAGAAGCAAACCCGAAAAACCAAGGGTTGTACCGATGCTCTATCCCCGGACTTAGTCCACCGTTTGAGGAATGAGCCTGAAGAAGGAGAAGGAGAAGAAGAAGAATGTCGGTTGGTGGCCCGTGTGCGGGCCGATGCCACCGTATAAAAGCCCTTCGAACCGGAGGAGATTGATGTCACTCCGTCTCGAGCTGAGTTGGTCAAGGGAGAAATTGGGGGCAAGGTTCCCCGAGTAGCTGAAAATATCCCAAGGGATGACCTCGGAGTGATCAGTAACTCTGAATCCCCTCAAATTTCGGACGCCATGATCCATGAGGCCAATATGTTAGAGGGTTGTTCCTACGACGGCCCTCAGGGGTGGTTGATATCCATGGCTTCTTAGACGGGGTAGAGCTTGTCGCTTTGGGAGATGTCACCGGGCTTGGTGATTTAACGGTTCCAAAGAAAGCACCATCATCGGGTGCTGCTAGATCTTCGTCTAGCCCGATGCTGGTGGACCGATTCCCGGCCCCGAGTGCTAACCCAGATCGTAGGCGCAACATAGTGGTCACAGTTCCAAAAGGTGCCCGGTTCTTCTCTCCCCCGGTGGGGATTGCTAGTTACCTGATGTGCTTGGTAACCGAGGAGGACCAAGTGTTGATGAATGCAGTAAGAGCCGCTTGCATGTTCAATGAGGCCCAACATGCTTTAAACTGGGTAACTTCAAGAGCCATTGCATTATCTTTTTAAACTCGGAGCTGTAGGAAATTCTAACACTTTTTTCTTTGCTTTGTAGGCTTCGGTGCTACATCACGAGGCTTTCCTTCGGATTCATGAGGAATGTGAAGCTGAGGTTTGGGAACTCACTGAGAGAAATGACACCTATAAGCTTCTTAGTGAGAAGCTTCAAGCGGATTTAGTGAAGGCTCGGGATGAGCATGCTAAGATGGCTGAGCAATTATTCTGAGTGCTTCACGATAGTGAAGACGAGTTGGAGATAACAACCAATGATCCAATTATGTAGGTCTAGCAGAGGCTCGAACAAATTGGGGAGCTTCAGAAGCAAGTAGAGTCAATCTGAGCTGAGGCTGAGGAGTTCAAGAAAAACATGGACATCTTAGCCTCGAAAAAAGAAGCTGCCCAAGCACAACTGGAATCCACCGAGGTCAAGCTTCGAGCTGCAAGAGAGAAGGCCTAGGTACAAGCCAAGAGAATCGAGGATCTTTAGTCCCAATTGGATGACTTGGTCAAAGAGCTTGAGGTGGCCCAATCTGAGGTAGTCGCGGCCAATATTAAGGCCCAGGCTAATGCGACCCAATACAAGGTCGATGCTAAAGCCACCCAAGCGTAGGCCAAGAGCATGGTAGACCATGCGAGGTGGCAAGCTCGAAGGGAGGCCCTCGAGGGAGCCCGTGATCAAAGCTTTGATATATCTACTGAAATCGAGATTTCCAGGGTTAAGGATCATGCCCCTTAGGCTTTTGTAACATTTACTTTTTGGTTTTTGTAAAGAATTCTTGATCAGGCTACAAGGCCCTTGTAAAAAGGCTTCTAGATAGTAAAATGTTTTTCCTTCCATGGTTTTTGTTCTCTTCTTGTTAGTCAATACAAAGGTCAAAGTACCTTGGCACAAAATAATGGGGTTGTATTTGAAGCCTCAAGATGGTAAGGAACAATAGCAAGTATTACCTTTGACCATTTTTGATCGATAGTCCAAGATGGAACATTCGAACCCAACCTGAGGCAGTTTTTAGGCTCGATAAATAGGTTCCAAGCGAGATCATATATTTGAATTCGAAATAAGGTAACCCTCGAGCTTGATAGCCAAGTGAGAGTGGTTTCTCAAACTCGAAATAAGGTGGCCTGTAGGCTCGATAGATAGTCTCTGAGTAAGAATTTGTTCGAACTCGAGTTGAAGTAGCCCGTGGGCTTAGCAGTCAAGTGAGAGTGAAACCGAAATGAAAAATGGCCCTTAGGCTTAACAGTCGAGTGAGGATTGCTCGAACTCGAAATAAAGTAGCCCTTAGACTTAATAGTCGAGTGATAATTGCTCGAACTCGAATTAATGTAGCCTTTAGTTTTGTAAGGTCGAGTGAGGTCTTGCACGAACTCGAAGTAAGGTGGCCCTTGGGCTCAATAGATATTCCCCAAGTGAGAATTTGCTCGAACTTGAGTTAAAGTAGCCCTTGGGCTTAGCAGTCGAGTGAGGATTGCTCGAACTCAAAATAATGTATCCCTTAAGCTTAATAGTATAGTGAGGATCGCTTGAACTCGAAATAATGTAGCCCTTAGGCTTAATAGTCGAGTGGGGATTGCTCGGACTCGAAATAATATAGCCCTCAGGCTTTTAAGGTCGAGTGACATCTTGCTCGAACTCGAGGTAAGGTGGCCCTTGGGCTCAATAAATAGTGCCCAAGTGAGAATTTGCTCGAACTTGAAGTAAGGTGGCCCTTGGGCTCAATAGATAGTCCCCGAGTAAGAATTTGCTCGAACTCGAGCTAAAGTAGCCCTTGGGCTTGATAGATAGTCCCCTAGTGAGAATGGTAGCTCGAACTCGGGATAATGTAGCCCTTAGGCTTGATATTTTTATAGAACTTAGATGCAAAAAATTCTTGGAAGGACTTCTTTTCATTCTCGTGTAATACAACTTTACATGCGTACAAGTTTTAGAGCTTGAGTAATCTATGCGGGCATGGTTTGTCTGACAGTTTGACCCATACAATGATTTTGTCTTCTCGATAAACTTTTAATATAAATCTGTAGCTGATATCCAAGAGTGATGCCCCTCAGTATTCTAGGTTGATCACATAGAGAAGCCTTGTATACTATTGATGCGACATATGACACCAATCCAATGTTCTAAGTTAGCATGATCCACTGTTGCCTCGTTAAAAACCTTGCCGAAAAACATGTTTGGGAAAAAACTGGTTCAAGGGAAAAAGAGTGCTACGCGTGCTTTCAGACCTCAAGTTCCACATTGTTCTTTGCTGGTTACCTATAATTGTTAGTTTTCAAGATACCAACAAAAGAGAAATGTATGTGGGTCGTACCTTAGCAGTAGTATCGCTTTAGGTGAGTTATGTTCCAGTTGCTAGGTAGTTCTTGGCCATTCATTGTCACGAGTATGTAAGATCCCTTCCCGGTGACCTCGAGAATTTGGTACGGACCTTCCCAATTCGGGCCCAACTTTCCTTCGTTTGGGTTCTGGGTGTCCGATATGACCTTCCTCAGTACTAAGTTCCCCATGTTGAAATATTGAAGGTTGGTTCTTCTATTATAATACCTCTCGATCCTTTATTTTTGGGTGGCCAATCGAACAAGGGCGGATTCACGCCTTTTGTCCAATAGCTCCAGGTTCGTATGCATGGCCTTGTTATTGGATC
This sequence comes from Nicotiana tabacum, assembly GCF_000715075.1. Lineage (NCBI taxonomy): Eukaryota > Viridiplantae > Streptophyta > Magnoliopsida > Solanales > Solanaceae > Nicotiana > Nicotiana tabacum. Next base: position 17,808,350 of record NC_134085.1, read on the forward strand.
CCTCCGTTGTGTTTCAAAATCTGATACTTGGTTCTCCGACCTCGACCGATATAAGAGCTTCAGTGCCATAGACCAATGAGAATTGGGTGGCCCCGGTACTAGATTTCAGGGTTGTGCGATATGCCCAGAGGACTTCGAGCAGGACCTCTTTCCACTTTCCCTTGGCATCGATCAACCTTTTTTTAAGGTTTTGAATAATGATTTTGTTGGTCGATTCTGTTTGACCATTCGCGCTGGGGTGATAAGGTGTCGATAAGATTCTTTTGATCTTGTGGTCTTTGAGAAATTGGGTGACTTTGCTGCCAATAAATTGCTTCCCATTGTCATATACAATTTCGGATGGAATCTCAAATCGACATATGATGTGATCCCAGATAAAGTCGGTGACCTCCTTTTCTCTGACCTCATATAATTGAGCTTCAACCTATTTAGAAAAATAGTCAGTCATAAATAAAATAAATTGAGCCATACCTGGTACCCATGGAAGGGGGCCAATGATGTCCATTCCCTATTTCATGACCGTCTGAGCTGCCTATGAGCTGAGCTTATCTTCTTTGGCCGATGACCCTAAGTTTGCAAGGGCATCAGCCTCGTTATTCAGTTCTCAAGGCACGTGTTGTAAGGTCCACTCTTTAAATCGGTGTAAGGTTACCTGCAACTTATCAAGGTACCTTTCCATACGTTCTTCTCTAACTTCAAACGTTCCATTGAATTGGTTTACCACCATGAGAGAGTCAGATTTAGCCTCGACCACTTCCACCCCCAAGCTTTTGGCGAGTTCGTGACCTGCAATCATGGCCTCATATTCGGCCTCGTTGTTAGTTAATTTCATAGTTCTAATAGACTGTCTAACTATATTCACTGAGGGTGGTTTTAACACGGTGCCAAGTCCGGATCCCTTTACATTTGAGGTACCGTCTATAAATAGGGTCCAGATTCCCGAGGATGTCTTCGAGTTAACCAACAATTCTCTTTCGACCTCGGGCATTAGGGTCGGTGTAAAATTGGAAACAAAATCTGCCAATAATTGGGAATTGATAGCAGTCCGAGGATGATATTCAATATCGTACCCGCTAATTTCTATGTCCTATTTGGCTAATCGTCCCGAGAGTTCGGGCTTATGCATTACATTTTGTAATGGGTAAGTTGTCACAACACATATAGGATGGCACTAAATATATGGTTTCAGTTTCCTGGAGGCACTTAGCAAAGCGAGAGCCAATTTTCCAGGTGAGGATATCTGGTTTCGGCCTCACTTAAAGTTATACTAACATAATAAATAGGTAATTGTGTACCTCGTTCTTCTCGAATCAGGACACCACTTACCGCTATCTCCGATACTGCTAGACACAAATAGAGTTATTCGTCCGTCCTCAGAGTGTGAAGTAGTGGCGAGCTCGATAAATAACATTTTAGTCCTTCCAAGGTTTGTTGGCATTCTGAGGTCCATGCAAAGCTGTTTTGCTTCTTCAGTAGTGAGAAAAATTGATGGCTTTTATCGGAGGACCTCGAGATGAATCGCCCCAGAGCGGCGATGCACCCGGTTAGCCTTTGTACGACCTTCACACTATCAATTATGGTGATGTCCTCGATAGCCTTGATTTTATTGAGGTTGATCTCTACTCCTCGGTTCGATACCATGAATCCGAAAAATTTGTCGGAGCCGACTCCGAAAGCACATTTTTCAGGATTCATCTTCATGTTTTATTTTCTCAATATATTGAAGGTCTCCTGCAAATGCCTTAAATTGTCCTCTGCTCGCAGGGACTTTACTAACATATCATCAGTATAAACTTTTATTGTTTTCCCAATTTGTTCCTCAAACATTTGATTTACCAAACGTTGCTAAGTGGCACCAGTGTTTTTTAATCCGAACGGCATTACATTATAGCAGTAGATACAGTACTTGGTGATAAAGGAAGTTTTTTCCTGGTCTCCCGGGTTTATCCGTATTTGGTTATACCCGAAATAGGCATTGAGAAAACTGAGGATCTCGTGGTCGGCCGTGACATTGATCATGTGATCGATGTTAGGCAAAGGAAAAGAGTCTTGGGACATGCCTTATTTAAATATTTATAATCTATGTACATTTTCATTTTATTCCCTTTCATAGGGACTACCACTATGTTAACTAACCATTCCGGGTATTTAACTTCCCGAATGGACCCTATTTTAAGGAGTTTAGATACCTCGTCCTTGATGAAAACATGTTTTACTTCGGACTGGTGCCTCATTTTCTGTCTGACCGGAGTGATTTTTGGGTCCAGGCTCAGCTTGTGAGTGGTTATATCCGATGGGATCCCTGTCATGTCAAGGTGGGACCAAGCAAAACAATCGATGTTAACCAAAATAAAGTGAATAAAGCTTTTCCTGAGCTCGGGGGACAACCTTGTTCCCAGGTATACCTTTCGATCGGGCAGATGTTCGACCAATGTAACCTACTCCAACTGTTCGACTGTTGATTTAGCGGCGTCGGAGTCACCTGGTGCTATAAAAGATCGAAGAACCCCGTAATCCTCATCCTTGAAAATCTTTTGCTCATCCGATTGTGTCGAGGCCGATATCAGTGATTGCTATTTGGTCTCGAGGTCGGATATGAACTCGGTTCCTTTGATGTTGTGAGTTTTGATATCAGAATCATCTCTTTGATGGCAAACATTTCTTTTGCCGCTGGTTGTTATCCATAGATCGTCTTTATCCCTTCCGGGACTGGGAATTTTAGCACTTGGTGGAGACTCGAAGGTATTGCCCTCATTTGGTGGATCCACGGCCTTCCGAGGAGGGCATTATACCTCATGTCTCCTTCGATCACATAAAATTTGGTCTCGTGTATGACTCTTACGGTGATTGGTAACGTGGTTTCCCCTTTAGTGGTTTCACATGCCATGTTGAACACATTTAGGATTCGGGTTTCGGGCATGATCTTGTCTAGTAGCCCGAGCTGTTCTATGACCCTCGATCGGATAATATTGGCCGAGCTACTTGGATCAATTAACACACATTTACTTCTAGTTTTATTCACTAGTACATATATTACCAGTGCATCATTGTTGAATGATTCCTTTGGCATCTTTATTGCTTAATGATACGACCCACTCTGGTACATACTCTGAATTCTCTTTTCCCTGGTGAGGGGCATCTTGGGGCGCTTCGATGTTGGTTCATGTGGGATATCATCCCCACCAATGATCACATTAATGACATGTTGAGGTTCGACATCTTCTTGTTCTATTTGCCTGCTAGAATCCCTATTTCTGAAGTGAGTCTTGGCTCGGTCGCTCAAGAATTCTCGAAGATGCCCTTTATTAAATAATCGTGTCACTTCTTCTCTCAATTGTCGACAATCTTCCGTTCTATGACCATGAGTTCCATGGTATTTGCACATAAGATGGGGATTACTTTGAGCTGGATCGGATTGTAGAGGTCAGGGCCATTTACTGTCCCTGATTTGCTCGATGGCCAATACGATGGCGGCTGCGTCGATATTGAATTTATACTCCGATAACCTCGGTGCCTCTTTTGGCCTGATGGTCCTATTGAAACCGTTCTTGGTCATGATCCCCCAATTATTCCCATCTCGATCATTTCTCCTTTCATTTCTTACATGGTTTCGGCCGGATCCGCCACTTTTTCGATCTTTGTTATATGGCCGGTATCGATCCCTGCTTGATCCCGGCTCGCGATCAGTGTCTCTCTTGACTCTTTCAAGGTTCCTGGTTGGATAAATAGACTCTGAATGGACTCCAAACTGACCATCTTCAACTCTGATCTTCGATTGGTACTGATTGTGCACATCGTCCCATGTAGTGGCAGGATATTCTATTAAGTTTTGCTTCAATTGTCATGAAGCAATAGAGCTGCAAATATTGAGACCCTGAGTGAAAGCTTGAATAACCCAATTATCAGTGACCGGTGGTTGGTCCATTCATTTCATTTAAAAACAGGATACGAACTCCCTTAGCGTCTCGTTATCTTTTTGTTTAACTTTGAACAGGTCTGATTTTCTAGTTTCGACTTTGGTGGCACCTACATGTGCTTTTATGAAAGAATCTTCAAGCATAGCAAATGAGTCAATAGAATTAGGAGTTTAGTTGTGATACCATATCATGGTTCCCTTTGACAGGGGTTCCCCGAATATTTTCAACAGGATCGATCTCGTCATCTTCCGGGTCGTTCCCTTTAATGGCACATGTATAAGAGGTTACATGCTCGTTTGGTTCGGTCGTTCCATTATACTTAGGTATTTTGGGCATATGAAACTTTTTGGGAATTGGCTTTGGGGCCACGCTGGGGGAAAGGGTGTTTGCGCAAAATTCTTATCGTCTAATCCTTCTAATACCGGGGGTGCCCCAGGAATTTGATCTACCCTGGAGTTGTAGGTCTCAACCTTTTTGTCATTTGTTTTGATCTTCTTTTCCCCTGATTTAACCCACTTTGTTAGCTCTTTGAGCATTTTTATTATTTCGGGATTGGTGCCCAGCTCCTTTTCAGTCAACCTTGCTACGGCAGGTTCTATTATGTGAGTGATTTCTCGAGGTTGATAGGGTTTGTTCTCGCTCGGAGTCTGGCTTTGGCTCTGCTACTGAGCTATCGCCACCTGTTAGGCTTCAAGCATTTCGAAGATCATACGTAGGCTGATCCCATCTTCTCTAGCGTTTTACGTGTTTCGGCTTGTAGATTGAGCCCCTCCGCGAATGCTATTTTCAAGATCGGTAGGCAAGTTTGCTTCGATGGCCACATGTGAGTTCACATCATTTAGATCTACGACCCCAACTCCGAGAGCTTCAGCGGGTGGCCCTGCGTTACCGGGCGCCATGTTGTTATTCTCATCTTGGTGGCCGGAATCATTGTCGAAATGTGGGAGTGCCAATCGAGAGTTTGCCATTTTAACCCTGAAATAAAAGATACTTCAAAGAACAAGTGTAAAGCAATTCATTCTCTAGGTTTGTATCAAACAACCACTATTATCCTTATCCCCACGGTGGATGCCAAACTGTTTATCCTTAAAATCAAATAACAATTTAATTTATATGCGGTTCTAAGGATACATAGTATAATTTGATACAACGAAGGAAAATTAGAATGATATTGAAATGAACAATAAAAGATGGATACAACCTTTGCAAATGAAGCAAGCCTTATCCTTATGAAATTGACTTCCCCTTAGTTAATAATAGCGAAGATATAATTGAAAACAGAGCAACAATAAGTGAAAGCTTAGAATCAATCGTATATATCTTATAAGTATGTTACAATGTGTTTATCAATGACTTAATCCCTTATATTTATAGGGGAAAGCCTCCCCTTTTTGGGCATTATTCTATTGAAAAGCATGGGTCTTTCTGACCGTTAGCCTTCTTTTTCGCTAATAACGTGATTTGCTCTATAATAATCAGCTAGTGGCAAGAATTATGGACCCTTGTCGGGTAAGGTGGAGGTGCTTTCCCGACGTCATTAAGAACAGGGCTAGTTATGCCCTCGATATTCTTCGAGGAGAAGCCCGACGATCTTGGTGCCTAGCTTCGATAGTCCTTTCGACTCCGATATTCATCATATCCCGATTCTGATATCGGGACCAGCTTCACCTTTGACTTCGATCTCCATTTAGATGTCGTTCCAGAAGCTCGGTAGAGCCTCGAGCTCGGTCAAGCATCGAAATCAATTTTACCCGTATACAAAGAGTTTTCGAATGACAACTGATATGGATATATAACATGATTAGTTTTGGGATGTATATCTATCATTGCAAGTAGGGTGTACAAATAAAACCGATAAACCGATTATGGTTTGATGTTGGAAAAAAAACCCGACCATATTTGGTTTGGTTTGGTTTTAACTAAAAAAAAGTCAAACTGATACCAAACTAACCCGACATTATATATATAGAAGTTTTAAATATATTTAATACATAAAAATATTTATTGTAGTGTAGTTTATAAATATTTTTTAAGTTTTTTCATAGTTTTATCTTTTAATGTATTATTTCAATTTTGGACTTATAATTTTTGAATGCTCCAATAAGTTTTATTGTCCATAAATGTTAGTAACTCAAATAAATCCTAAATCAAAACCAAATCAATACTAATGCTAATAAAAGACATTCAATTCATTTGTACTATGAAGGAAAATATTGTTGGATATCTATATTTTAGTTTTTCCATGGTTTAGATAAAATGCATAACTTATTTCTCTTTTAGTGTTTAGTCATGTAAATAATAGTACTTATTAGTCAAACTTATTTTAGAAACTTATTAGTAATTTTAAATTATGTTTGTTTCATTATAGGTTATTAATAATATTTATTTTATGCAATTTTATTATCTTTATTGTTGAATATTTTAGTACAATGGCATGACTCATCTCATATTTATTTTATTTTATTAAAAATACCTTATATAATTTTGTCTTACTAGGATTAAGAAAATATTTGGATCACAAATTCTACGTTTTGTGTTGTGAAGACTTTATGGGGAAAAACAGAAAAATCGAGCCACGACTTTTATTGGTTTAGTTTGGTCTTTAGATTTAATATTGTAATGATCTGGCCGGTCATTGCGAGAGTTGTAGCCCCGTTCCCCCATTTTTTGGTTCTTTTTTGATCTACAGCTGTATTATGACTTACCGGGTTAGTTGGTTCGGGTTCGGAGTGATTTCAGAATGAATTGAGACACTTAGTCTCTTAATTGGAAGATTAAGTTGGAAAAGTTGACTGAATGCTGACTTATGTGAAAACAACCTCGGATTTGAATTTTTGATGGTTTTGTTAGCACCGATAGGTGATTTTGGACTTAAGAGCGTGTCCGGATTGTGATTTGGCGAAAGTAGGAATTCTGGAAAGTTTGACCGGGAATGGACTTTTTGTTATCGGGGTCGGATTGGATTTCTAAAAGTCAGGGTAGGTTTGTGGTGTCAGTTATGACTTGTGTGCAAAATTTAAGGTCAATCAGACGTGATTTGATAGGTTTCGGCGTCGTTTGTAAAATTTGGAAAATTTGAAGTTCATTAGGCTTGAATCCGTGTGTAATTTGTATTTTTGATGTTGTTTGAGGTGAATTGAGGATTCGACTAAGTTCGTATGATGTTTTGGGACTTGTTGGTATGTTTGGTTGAGGTCCCTGCGGCCTCGGGTGAGTTTCGAGTAACAGATATTTTTAGACTTTGGTTGATGGCTGATAACTGCTGATATTTTCCATCTGGTTTCCTCTTACACGTTCACAGAGGAGCCTTGCATTCGCAAAGGGTTAATGTGAGCTAGGAAGAGGTTGTTCTTCGTGTTCACGAAGAAGAGGATGCGAACGCGAAGGTATGGTCTGAGTGCGCATCGCGAACCCGGGAGAGGAGTCGCGTTCGCAAAGAGTTATTGAGGCAGCTGGGGTCCCCAGGTCACTGGTCTATACGTTCGCAGTGTAGGGGTCACGTTTGCAATGAGTAGAGCTAGTAAAGATGTGCGTTTGTGAAGCTGTGGATGCATTCGCCTAGTGTTAAGTTGAGGGGCAGGCGTGTTGGTCTACGCGAATGCGAGAGGACGGTCGCGTTCGCGAAGAAGGAAATCTGGGCTACAGTATTTAATTTAAAAACGAAGGTTTGAACCCATTTTTCATATTTTGAGCTAGAGACCATGGATATGGGTGATTCTTGAAGGAATTTTCGTGGAGTTGATTAGGCTAAGTGATTCTTACTTGGTTTTGGCTAAATCCCATGATTACGCCTTTAATTTTAACATTTAATTTGTGATTTGGGGTGAAAATTTGGGAAAAAAGAGGAAGTGTTCATGAGTTAGATTTTTGAGGTTTTGAATGAGATTTTATTATCGGATTTGAGTAAATTTGGTATGGTTAGACTCGTGAGTGAATGAGCTTTTGGGTTTTGTGACTTTTGTCGGCTTTCGAGATGTGGGCCCGAGGGCCGGGTTCGGGCCGATTTCATATTTTTGCCTAAAATTTAGTACTTTTCGTGTGTAATTGATTCCTTTAGCCTATATTGATTGTATTGTACTACTTGTGGCTAGATTCGAGATATTCAGAGGCCGACTCGCGAGGCAAAGGCATTTTGGAGTAGTGTTTTGCTCGGATTGAGGTAAGTAACAATTTTGAATCTGGTCTTGAGGGTATGAAACCCCGGATGTTGTGTTATGTGATTACTTTGGAGGTGACACACATGCTAGGTGATGGGCGTGTGGGCGTGCACCATGGGAATTGTGACTTGGTCCGTCCTGAGGGACTGTAAAGTTGAATAACTTGTTGTTACCTATATGTTCTCCCAGTGTTATAGAAATTTGACTGAAACCCATGTTAGAATCATGCTTAGGCTATATGATGTCATTGTTGGGACCCGCAAAGGTCGTGTACTTGTTGAATTAGCTGTTATTTGTTGTCTTGTAATCAGTCATGATATTTCTTGCATATCATACCTCTATCTCTTCTTGTTCCTTGTTGATACATGTTATTATTTCTGTTTGGGCTAATTTATATGATTTCTAAGAGCCCAAAGGACTGGAGAGGTTGGTGACCGAGATAAGGCCTGAGTGCCGAGTTGTGAGCTATGTGTATACATATGGATCGGGTTGCATGCCGCAATGAACATGAGGACTGTATGTATATAGATCTGGTTGCACGCCGCAACTAGCCTTAGAACTATATATATATATATATATATATATATATATATATATATATATATATATATATATGGGGTTGCATGCCACAACGAGCCTTATGGCTATTTATATATTATGGATCGGGTTGCACATCGCAGTGATATAGTGCTTGGGCTGAAGGAGCCCCTCCGGAGTCTGTACACCCCGGTGAGCGGAGATACCTATTGAGTGTGAGTGTTGAGGGCTGAGAGCGGAGTGATTGAGTTGTTGAGAAGAGTTGAGAGACTGTTGCCCTGAGAGGCTGTACTTGCTTTCATTTGTTGTTGCACTTAGTTGTTAGCTATCATTGTTTTGAAATTCGGGAAGATTTTATATCCGGTTTTAGTTGAACTTGAAACTGTATTAAACTGATTTGACTCAAACTGCCAGATTTGAAAGCATGTCTATTCCTTACTGAGATTATTGAAAATGTACTATAACTGTGTAGCTCGTCACTATCTTTTAGTTCCTTATTTATTATTGTTACTTACTGGGTTGGTTGTACTCAGGCTATACCTGCACTTCAAGTGCATATCCAGGTGTTTTCGGACATAATGGGCATTGATCTCGTGCTCGGTTGATTATCGGAGATATACGAGGTAGCTGTCCGGCACTCGCAGTCATTGTTTCTCCCTCCTTGACTTCTCCTCTATTTTTATTGACGACAATTGTAGACACTATTTCTTAGACTAATTGTTTAGTTTGCTCATGACTTATTGATGCCCTGATGTCAGGCTATTTTCCCGCACTTGTGTTTTGGGTTTTACCCATTTTTATGAAAAACTTTGATTATTTTAAAGGTCTTTGTCACGACCCAAACCGATGGGCCGCGACGGGCACCCGGTACCTTACTCAACTGAGTACCAATATAACATATCTTTTCATGTCATACTATCATTGATAACTGATACAAAAGGCTGCCTTGAGATAAGTAGAATACAATATGTGATATCAACTTATACATAAGACATACGGGCCTATAAAACCAAAATAACCACTCGTACACTGAACATAGGTCGACAAGGCCATACAATCTTTTACGTACATGACATCTGTCTACAAGCCTCTAAGAATACATAATTTTCATAAAGGTCAGGATAGGGTCCCACCATATAAAACAAAATACGTCTAATCCATACTAACCAAACAAGAAACTCCGAAGTAAATGGGGCGCACCAACATCTTCCGCTGAGCTGATAGCCTATTTGAAGGGCTCTCGACCTGTCTATCGGGACCTGTGGGCATGAAACGGAGCATCCCCAGGCAAAAGGGACGTCAGTATAAATAGTGTACCGAGTATGTAAGGAATGAAAATCAGTAAATAATAGACATGAGAGAAATATGGAGTAAAAGACTCGATATGTACGTTTGCATAGCTCTGTGAATCATTTTATTTTTATAATGTCATGAATATGCGTATAAATGTCATGCCATGAATAGGTATATGCGTTCATAACATCATCAAGCCTTTGAGGGCATCCCATCATATAATCTCGGCCACTGTGGGCAAATCATCAATGTATACCAGCTAATCAGGTGGTGATGTGTATATAAAGCCGTAACCTTTTCCCATATCCCATATACATATATATACATATATACGCGTATCTAACGCCATCTGGTCATGTGTAAATATACATGAATGCAATGCATGAGAAGTACGTCAATAAAATTTCTTGAAATTTCATAAGACCATTATGCCTTTGATTAATATCATGAAATAAACCTTTTTCAACTTACGTATTTTTTCTGAAACCCATGAACAGATAATAAAATAATAGGGCACATGAAAATTCAAGAACATAGGCACCTCTAGTACTTCTATGAATAGAGTTATTATGGAAGTTGTGCATTTTCTCGTTTCGTTTGTATCATATGGATCACGCCAAAAGAAAGAAGGGATAGCCTTAACATATTTTAATTGCTCATAAGAGCTTGAGAAGGTCGTAGATGAATCATTCAAACTTGGATAATTTTTTGCATGAATTACCAAAGATTTATCCTTAACTAAGGGAATCTGAATGTTTTTTTGTTCTTTCTTCACACCAAAATAATGTGTGAGTGTTATAAGTATATCTTCCGTAAAGTGAATGGAAGGAAAGAGATATAACTCTTATATTTCCTTGATTTTAAGTACTGCCACCGCCCCTTCTTTCTCAAAGACTCATTTTGGATTCATGCCACCTATCTAATAAATGTAAAAGTCACAATATATTATGGCAAAAGTTGTCATGCGGGGGTGGGGTTCTAATCTTATCCCAAACTTATTAGTTAATTAGGTAATATTCTGTTACCCGGTAATTACCTAATTACCCACATAATTAAGAATTATCTCAAATTATTTAAAATACTACTCACTTTTAACACACCTTATACACCTTACTATCATGGCCATGTGGTACCTTGTATGGTACTAGTCCATAAATACTGGGTATTTTAGCTTGAGCCGTATTTTATCCCAAAATGTCAAACTTCGACGAAATTCATTTTCTTCAATTTGCTTACCTTCTTACCTTCACGAATTTACTCATTACTTGTTTGAAATAGCATAAAATGCTTATAATCTTAAAATAACCTCATTCCCAAACTTAGATCGATTAACTTACGACGAAACTTTAACGTACAAAAATTGCGGGATGTAATATCTTATTTCCGAGCTTTCATAAATTTACTTATGGCGTACTTTCATGTATAAAAAATGGGGTGTAACAACCTTAAATTCATTTCTATTAAATATTGAAAGTGTTTTAGAAATGTTGGCTTGCCTAGTACCTCGATATGCGCTATCACGACGGGTTAGGTTTTGGGTGGTGACAAGTTGGTATCAGAGCCTAGGTTACATAGGTCTCACGAGTCATGAGTGAGTTTGGTAGAGTCTTGTAGATCGGTACGGAAACGTCTGTACTTATCTTCGAGAGGCTGCAGGACTCTTAGGAAACTTCACATTTTTGAATTTTTGTCGTGTGAATCTGTTGATTTTAGTAACTATGTTTCTGTTATTCTATTCTCTCACAGATGGTGAGGACACGTACTACTGGGAAGGACAGATGGCCACCAGTACCACCTATCAGGGCCGCGAGAGGCCGAGGTCGCGGTAGAGGCCGCAGTAGGGGAAAAGGTGCAGCTCGCACAACAGCCAGGGCAGCACCTGCAGATCCACCAGTTGCCCCAGTTCAGGATCAGGTCCTAGTTGCGGATGCACCAGTGAGACCAAATTAGGCACCAACTATGCCCATTGTGATTCCAGGCCTTCAGGAGGCCTCAGCTCAAATTTTGACTATATGCACCAGTCTTGCTCAAGCAGTCTCTATTCTGGTTGCAACAGCCACTTCTCAGGCCGAGGGAGGTACTCAGACTCCCGCCGCCCGTACCCCCGAGTAGGTGATGCAGGGACTTCAGAAACTGGGGCATTACCAGCCCAGTCAGTGGCAGCTTCTCAAGCCCATGTGGTTCCTACTATGACTGATGATGAGCAACGGAGACTAGAGAGGTTTGGTAGACTTCAGTCTCTATCTTTCAGTGGGGTAGAGTCGGAGGATGCCCATGGTTTCTTAGACAGATCTTAGAGGATCCTCCATACAATAGGTATTATGGAGAATAGTAGGGTCTTGTTCACTACTATACAGTTCATTGGAGCTGCCTTCACCTAGTGGGAGGATTATGAGAGGCATAGGCCTGTTAGTGCTGTGCCACTTACATGGAAGGAATTCTCTATTTTTTTCTTAGAGAAGTATGTGCCACAGTCTCGCAGAAAGGAGCTACGCAGATAGTTTGAGGAGTTGTGTCAGGATGATATGACTATGATGCAGTACGAGATTAGATTTTTTTAGTTGGCTCGTCATGCTTTTTGGCTAGTTCCTACAGATAGGGAGAGGGTCAGGAGGTTCATTGATGGCCTCACATTTCAGCTGCAGGCCAGAGAGAGGGTGTCTGATGATACTTTTGATGAAGTTGTTGACATTGGTCGGGATATAGAGTCGGTCCACTGCCAGGAGCGGGTTGAGAGGGAGGCCAAGATGTCTTGTGGATTAGGTAGTTTTGGTGGTGCTCCTTCTGGAGGTCAGTTCCACCACGGCAGGGGTCGTCCCTATAGGCATGCTCAGATGGCCCATCCATTTCACTATGGTGCATTATCTGGCCATGGTTCCCACAGTTCTCAGCAGGGTCACTCATCTCTCATTACCCTTCCAGCTTAGAGTTCGTCCCGTGCTCCATCGATTCAGGGCTCATCCATGCCAGGTCCTTTTACCAATTATCCCGATGCTTGAGGCTCCCGTCGGTCCCCACCACCAGCACCGGGGAGTTGCTACGAGTGTGGAAAGTTTGGTCATATCAGGATACAGTGTCCCCACATAGTGGGAGGTCCAGCTCAGCAGAGTTTCAACACCAGTTACTTCACAACCCGCCCAGTCAGCTCGAGGTGGAGATCAGTCAACTAGGGGTTGCCCTAGATGGGGAGGCCGATCAGGTGGAAATCAAGCTCGTTTCTATGCACTCCTTGCTAGGCCAGATGCAATTTCTTCAGAAACAGTGATTACATGTATTCTCTCAGTATGTCACCGAGATGCTTTTGTATTATTTGACCCTGGTTCCACCTATTCATATGTATCATCATATTCTGCTCATTATATGGATATGTCCTGTGAGTCTTTAGCTTAATCTGTTCATATATCTACGTCGGTGGGTGATACTATTATTGTGGACCGTGTATATCAGTCGTGTGTAGTGACTATTGGGGCATTGGAGACAAGAGTTGATCTCTTGCTGCTTAGTATGGATGATTTTGATGTGATATTGGGTATGGATTGGTTGTCTCCATACCATGCTATTTTGGACTATCACACTAAGACGGTGATGTTGGCGGTGCCGGGGTTGCCACAGATTGAGTGGCGAGGTTCTTTAGACTATGTTCCCAGTTGAGTGATTTCATACTTGAAGGCCCAGCGAATGGTTGGAAAGGGTTGTTTATCTTATTTGGCTTTGTAAGGGATGTTAGTGCCGAGACCCCTACTATTAATTTTGTTCCAGTGGTGCGAGATTTTTCGAATGTATTTCCTGCAGACCTGCTGGGCATGCCGCCTGACAGAAATATTGACTTTGGCATTGACTTGGTGCCGGGCACTCATCCTATTTCTATTCCTCCATACCGTATGGCACCGGCTGAGTTGAAGGAGAAGCTTCAAGAACTCCTTAAGAAGGGTTTTATTAAGCCTAGTGTGTCACCTTGGGGTACACCCATTCTGTTTGTAAAGAAGAAGGATGGTACTATGAGAATGTGCATCGATTATAGGCAGTTGAACAAAATCACAATCAAGAATGAGTATCCTCTTCCACGTATTGATGATCTATTTGACCAGTTTTAGGGAGCGAGGGTGTTCTCCAATATTTATTTGAGGTTAGGGTATCATCAGTTGAAGATTCAGGACTCGGATATCCTTAAGACATCTTTCAGGACCCGTTATGGTCATTATGAGTTCCTTGTGATGTCTTTCGGGCTGACCAACGCCCTAACAACATTCATGCATTTGATGAACAATGTATTTTAGCCTTATCTCGACTCACTTGTTATTGTATTCATTGATGATATCTTGGTGTTCTCTCGTAGCCAGGAAGAGCATGCTCAGTATTTATGGATTGTGTTGTAGAGGTTGAGGGAGGAGAAGCTTTATGCTAAGTTCTCCAAGTGTGAGTTTTGGCTTAGTTCAGTGGTGTTCTTGGGGAACGTGGTGTCCAATGAGGGTATTCAGGTAGATCAGAAGAAGATAGAGGCAGTTCAAAGTTGGCCCAAACCGTCCTCAGCTATAGAGATTCAGAGCTTTCTTGGTTTGGTTAGTTATTACCATCGGTTCGTGCAAGGTTTCTCATTTATTACATCGCCCTTGACCAAATTGACCCAAAAGGGTGCTCCTTTTAGGTGGTCAGATGAGTGTGAGTAGAGCTTTCAGAAGCTCAAGATTGCCTTGACCACAACTCCAGTTCTAGTTCTACCATTAGCTTCTGGTTCTTATATAGTATATTGTGATCCTTATTAGATCAGTATTGGGTATGTTTTGATGCATGAGGTTAGAGTGATTGCTTATGCTTCGCACTAGTTGAAGCCTCATGAGAAGAACTACTCTGTTCATGATTTAGAGTTGGCTACCATTATTCATGCATTGAAGATTTTGGGGCACTATTTCTATGGTGTGTTTTGTGAGGTATTTACTAATCATCGTAGTCTCCAGCACTTGTTCAAATAGAAGGATCTCAATTTGAGGCAGTGTAGATGGTTAGAGCTGCTAAAGGACTATGATATTACTATTCTGTATCATCCGGGGAAGGCCAATGTCGTGGCCGATGCCTTGAGTAGAAAGGCAATGAGTACGGGTAGTCTTGCATTCATTCCTATTGTTGAGAGATCTCTTTTAGTCGATGTTCAGGCCTTGGACAACCAGTTCATGAGATTGGACATTTCGGAGCCTAGTCGGGTTCTAACTTGTACGGTTTCTCGGTCTTCCTTATTTGATTGCATCAGAGAGCTCCAGTATGATGATCTTAATTTGCTTGTCCTCAAGGACAGGGTTCAGCACGGTGATTCCAGAGATGTGACTATTGGTGATGATGGAGTGTTGAGGATGCAGGGCCGGATATGTGTATCCAATGTAGATAGGCTGTGGGAGTTGAATCTTGAGGAGGCCCGTAGCTCGCGGTATTCCATCCATTCGGGTGCCGCGAAGATGTACCAGGATTTGAGATAGTACTATTGGTAGAGGAGAATGAAAAAAGATATAATTGGGATTATAGCTCAGTGTCTCAACTGTCAGCAGGTAAAATATGAGCATCAAAGACCGGGCGGCTTGCTTTAGAGGATAGAGATTCCAGAGTGGAAGTGGGAGTGGAATACCATGGATTTCGTAGTTGGGCTCCCACGGACTTCGAAGAAGTTCGATGCTATTTGAGTGATTATGGATCGGCTGACCAAGTACGCACACTTCATTCTAATGGGTACTACTTATTCTTCAGATCGGTTGGCTGAGATTTACAGTAGAGAGATTGTTCGCCTTCACGGTGTGCCAGTTCCATCACTTCAGACAGAGGCACGCAGTTTACATTGCAATTTTGGAGAGTTGTGTAGTGAGAGTTGGGCACTCAGGTTGAGTTGAGCAAAACATTTCACCTTCATACGGACGGACAGTCCGAGCGCACTATTCAAATACTGGAGGACATGCTACGTGCTTGTATTATTGATTTCGGTGGTTCATGGGACCAATTGTTTCCGCTCGCGGAGTTTGCTTACAACAACATTTATCAATCGAGTATTCAGATGGCTCCGTATGAGGCTTTATATGGGAGACGGTGTAGATCTTTGGTGGGTTGGTTTGAGTCAGGCGAGGCTAATATATTGGGTACTGACTTGGTTTAGGATGATTTGGACAAGGTTAAACTGATTCCGGAGCAGCTTCGTACAGCGCAGTCAAGACAGAAGAGTTATGCTGACAAGAAGGTATGTCATGTATCTTATATGGTTGGGGAGAAGGTTCTGCTGAAGGTTTCACCCATGAAGGCTGATATGAGATTCGGGAAGAAGAGCAAGTTGAGCCCTCGGTTTATTTGGCCTTTTAAGGTACTTCAGAGGATTGGGGAAGTGGCTTACAAGCTTGCCTTGCCACCTAGCTTGTCGAGTGTGCATCCGGTATTTTATGTTTTTATGCTCCGGAAGTACATCGACAATCCGTCTCATGTTTTGGATTTCACCACCGTTCAGTTGGATGGTGATTTGACTTATGAGATGGAGCCGATGGCTATTTTGGAGTGGCAGGTTCGAAAGTTGAGATTAAAGGATATAACTTTAGTGAAAGTGCAATGGAGAGGTCGGCCCGTGGAGGAGGCTACTTGAGAGACCGAGCAGGAGATGCGAAGCAGATATCCACACCTATTTATGGCTCTAGGTATGTTTCTAGACCCGTTCGAGGATGAACGTTTATTTAAGAGAGGGAAGATGTAACGACCCAACCGGTCGTTTTGAGAGTTATAGTCTCGTTCCCCTATTTTCTGCTTCTTTTGTGTTCTACATCTCTATAATGACTTATTGGGTTAGTTGGTTCAGGACCGGAGAGATTTCAGAATGAATTGAGATACTTAGTCTCTTAATTGAAAACTTAAGTTGGAAAAGTTGACTAGATATTGACTTATGTGTAAATGACCTCAAATTTGAAGTTTTGATGGTTCTGCTAGCTACGTTAGGTGATTTTGGATTTAGGAGCGCGTCCCAATTGTGACTTGGAGGCCCGTAGTAGAATTAGGCTTGAATTAGCGAAAGTTGAAATTTTGGAAAGTTTAATCGGGAGTGAACTTTTTGATATCGGAGTCGGATTGGATTTTCGGAAGTTGAGGTAGGTTTATGGTGTTAGTAATGACTTGTGTGCAAAATTTGAGGTCAGTCGGACGTGATTTGATAGGTTTCGGTGTCGTTTGTAGAATTTGGAAAATTCGAAGTTCATTAGACTTGAATCCGTGTGTAATTTGTGTTTTTCATGTTGTTTGAGGTGATTTGAGGATTCGACTAAGTTTGTATGATGTTTTGGGACTTGTTTGTGTGTTTGGTTGAGGTCCTGGGGGCCTCGGGTGAGTTTCGGGTGGTTAACAGATCATTTTTGGACTTTGGTTGATGGCTGATAACTGCTGATATTTTTCATCTAGTTTCCTCTTACGCGTTCGCGAAGGGTTAATGTGAGTTGGGAAGATTTTGTTCTTCGCGTTCGCGAAGAAGAGAATGTGAACACAAAGGTATGGTTTGAGTGTGCATCACGAACGTGGGAGAGGGGTCGCACTCGCGAAGAGTTATTGAGGCAGCTGGGGACCCCATGTCATTGGTCTATGCGTTTGCGGAGCAGGGGTCGTGTTCGTGATGAGTAGATCTAGTAAAGCTCCACATTCGCGAAGCTATGGACTCGTTCGCAAAGCTGTGGAAGCATTCGCATAGTGTTAAGTTGAGGGGCAGGCGTATTCGTCTATGTGAACGTGAGAGGACAGTCGCATTCGCGAAGAAGGAAATCTTGGCTACAGTATTTAATTTCAAAACAAGGGTTTGAACCCATTTTTCATATTTTGAGCTAGAGGCCACGGATTTGGGCGATTCTTAAAGGAATTTTCGTGGAATTGATTGGGGTAAGTGATTCTTACTTATTTTTGGCTAAATCCCATGATTATGTCTTTAATTTCAACATTTAATTTGTGATTTGGGGTGAAAACTTGGAAAGAAAAAAAGAAGAAGTGTTCTTGAGTTAGATTTTTGAGGTTTTGAATGGGATTTTGTTATCGGATTTGAGTAAATTTGGTACGATTAGGCTCCTGAGTGAATAGGCTTTCAGGTTTTGTGACTTTTGTCAGATTTTGAGACGTGGTCCCGGGGGTTGGGTTCAGGTGGATTTCGTATTTTTGGCTATAATTTAGTACTTTTGTGTGGAATTGATTCCTTTAGCCTATATTGATTTTATTGTACTACTTGTAGCTAGATTCGGGACATTCGGAAGCCGACTCGTGAGGCAAAGGAATTTTAGAGTAGCATTTTGCTCGGATTGAGGTAAGTAATTATTTTAAATCTAGTCCTGACGATATAAAACCTCGGATGTTGTGTTGTGTGATTACTTTGGAGGTAACGCACTAGGTGATGGGTGTGTAGGCGTGCACCGTGGGAATTGTGACTTGGTCCGTTACGTGGAACTGTAAAGTTGAATAACTTGTTGTTAGCTATATGTTCTCCTAGTGTTATAGAAATTTTACTAACACCCATGTTAGAAATCATGCTTAGGCTATATGATGTCATTGTTGGGACCCGTAGAGGTCGTGTACTTGTTGAATTAACTGCTATTTGTTGTCTTGTACTCAGTCATGATTTTTCTTGCGTATCATACCTCCATTTCTTCTTGTTCCTTGTTGATACATGTTATTATCTCTGTTAGGGCTGATTCATATGAATTCTGAGGGCCCAGGGACTGGAGAGGTTGGTGACTGAGATAGAGCCTGAGTGCCGAGCTGTGAGCTATGTGTGTATATATGGATCGGTTTGCACACCACAACGAGCCTGAGAGTTGTATGTATATGGATCGGGTTGCACGCCGCAATGAGTTTGAGGGCTGTATGTATATGGATCGAGAGGTAATACTGTATCGAATATAGCTTATATATATATATATATATATATATATATATATATATATATATATATATATATATATATATATACAACGAGCCTTATGGCTATTTATATATTATGGATCGGGCTGCACGCCGCAGCGATATAGTGCTTGGGCTGAAGGAGTCTCTCCGGAGTCTGTACACCCCGAGTGAGCGTAGGTACCTATTGAGTGTGAGTGCTGAGGGCTGAGAGCCGAGTGATTGAGTTGTTGAGAAGAGTTGAGTGACTATTGCCCTGAGAGGTTGTACTTGCTTTCATTTGTTGTTGCACTTAGTTGCTAGCTATCATTGTTTTGAAATCCGGGAAGATTTTATATCTGGTTTTACTTGAACTTAAAACTATATTAAACTAATTTGACTCAAACTTTCGGATTTGAAAGCATGTCTATTCCTTACTGAGATTATTGAAAATGAAATATAACTGTGTAGCTCATCACTATCTTTCAGTTCCTTATTTATTATTTTTTCTTACTGGGTTGGTTGTACTCACGCTACACCTTGCACTTCATGTGCAGATCCAGATGTTTTCGGACACTGTGCTCGATTAATTGTCGGAGATTTACGAGATAGTTGCCCGGCGTTCACAGTCCTTGTCTCCCTCCTTGACGTCTTCTCTATTTGTATTGACACAGACTATTGTAGACATTATTTCTTAGACTGGTTATTTAGTTTGCTCATGACTTAGTGATACCCCGATGTCGGGCTATTTTTTCGCACTTATGTTTTGGGTTTTACCCGTTTTTATGAAAAACTCTTGTTATTTTAAAGGTCTTAAATTCATTTCTGTTAAATATTGAAAGTGTTTTGGAAATGTCGGCTTGCCTAGTACCTCGATAGGCACCATCATGACGGGTTAGATTTTGGGTCATGAAAAATAACCTGATACAATTGGTTTGGTTTGGTAATTAGAAAATCCGAACTAATCCGACCTATGCACACCTCTAATTGCAAGGAACAAGCTTACGTTTAGCAATAATGTAATTTTATTTAAGTGAGACTTTTGAATTGAAATAAAAGATAAGTTTGAAAGAATATTAAAACAATTAAAATCCATGAAAGAGAAGCAATGCATCAATAGTATCACGTTTAACCATATATAACCGACAATCAACATATTCATTTTAAAAACTAAAAATGGTCAAATATACTCTTGTACTATCAGAAAAGGTTTAAATATACCCTTTGTTATACTTTGAGTCAAAATATACCCTTATCGTTATACTATTGATTTAAATATATCCTTTTTCTGTTAAGTTTGTCCAAAGTGGACATCCAATCCTATGTGGCACTGACATTTGATGAGGTGAAGCCACATGGCTTGCCACCTCAGTGCCCCTAACCCATTTTACTCCTTTCTTCTATTTTTTTTCCACCACTAAAATTTTCTGCCCCTCCACCACTATTGCCGCCATTACCACTACCATAAAAAATATTGTATTTCAAATTTTAGTCTTTTATATATGGATTAGGGGCGCTGAGGTGGCATGTTACGTGACATCCACCTCATCAAATGTCAGTGTCACGTAGGATATTAGATGCCCACCGTGGACAAACTTAACATAATGGAGTATATTTGAATCAATGGTATTACAGAAAGGGTATATTTAGACCCAAAATGTAATAAATAATATATTTAAATTTTTCTTATAGTACAAAGAATATATTTGGCCCTTTGTCGTATAATAAATTATCCATGAATAACTGGATACATAGTTCACTTCACGAAAATAAAAGGATTTGTAGAGTGTAACAGTCATGGCCCTAAATCTTTTTGAAAAAAAAAAAAAGAATCCTTTATCACATGCTAATAAACACTTCAAAATTAGTTAGGCTTCGCTAGACCAATCCCGTGGAGTAAATATATATTTATATCCAAATTAGAGGACCTAATGTAGTAAAAAGCTCTCTTAAAAGTAGGATTTTGGCTGTCTCAAAATAGTGCCACATTAATCATTGCTTTGGTCAACTCTTGAGCATTCCAATCCCATGATTAACGAATAATTAATACACTAATCCAATAATGCCATTTGCTTGCTTGTCTTTATTATTTATTGCACCGACAGCATCTGTGGATTTTAACAAATCTGAACCATATTTCATGTCTGATTCTCGGATCTGACTAATCCCATAGTGTCTGGTCTTTAACGAAACTTCCACCACTAACACCAATAGAATTAAATAACATGAGAAAAACCAGGGGAACAACTTTCATTCTTAAGGGTTAAAAAACAAATAATTTAGCTTTAAAAATAGATTTTGGTTTCCAAAAGTCATAACATGAGAAGTCCAAGAAAACAATTTCAATTCTCAACCCCCCAAAAAAAAGTTTGTTAAAATTAAATTGTTGATTTCAAATAATATAAAACAATTTCTTAAAGATTATCCAAGCACACGATGGTCACTAATATTACTAACCGTATAAAATTATCAAACCAGACAATATATTTGAGAATACAATTACATACAGGAAAAAAGTTTAATTTGTATACACTAACAATATAAAATTATCAGAAACAATAGTATATAATATTGGACAGGCAGATATGTCTAAAGAAATAGGGTACACAATAAAGTAATACGCTAAGATTGATCCCATTTGAATACTTGCTTAATTAAGGAAAACATAATTATGGATTAAGAAACCATCACATGGTCACCAGGTCAGACGTGTGCCTCAATCTTTTTAGCAAACACTTAACTATTATTACTTCACTTATTATATGCTCCATCCTGAAAGGAGCAAGCAAATGAAGGGGCCAAAATTGGGGTGAAATTCAAAAATAGCCATATTTTCAAAAGTAATCTAAATTTAGCCACTTCTAATATAAAGATAAATTTGAACGAAAATACTGTTCAAAATCCGAAAAATATTCCAGCATAATATACTGAAGTTTCAATTTTTTATATGTGAACTTCCAGCATATCCAGTATATTATATTATACTGGAGTTCTAGTATATTATACTGGAACTCCATCATAATATACTAGAGTTCCAGCATAATACACTGGTCCAGCATAATATGCTGGAAGTTTATACACAGGTGCTCCAATCTCCAGTATATTATGCTGGAACTTTCCGCATATTGGAGTTCTAGCATAATATGCTGGAAGTTCATACACATGTACACCAATCTCCAGTATATTATGCTGAAACTTTGTGTGTTGCAGCAAAATAGTGACTATTTATCAATGACTTTACAAACGCTGGCTGTTTTTCAATTATCAGTACGAAAATTGGCTAGCCCGTACTATTTTCACCCAAAATTGCAGAGAACACCTAAGTGGGTGAGATGTTTAACGAAAAAATGGACAAAGATCAAGTTTAGCCCGAGACTCTATATATATAATTTTTTATTTTTTTTTTCATCTGAGCCTTAGTGAATAAAGTTACTCAACACTAGTACCCGATAAAATAATTTAAGTACACCACATACTGACTGTTATAATAAAAAAATGCTGGGCATGAAAGCCATGCCCCAGGCTCTACATGAGGCCTCTTTTCAGCGTCAGATTAAAGATATTGACATGGCCTTGCAAGCATGCTGGGCCGTTCTTAGCATACTTCTAAATAGAATTCCCTTGACTAGACCTAAATTGCTGCTGAGAGAACCACCAAAATAGCCTCAGCAAAAAATTCTACCTGGGAAGTAATATTTACAGTTTTACAACACCTTATGTATATTTTTAAACTATTTCCACCTTCTCATCATGCCCTATCAGAGATCAAACCTACAAATACAATTACATCATCACCGGCTATGGTACACAGAATACAGCGCAAGCCAACACAAGTGAGTGGCAGGCAGGAGGGCTGCTCCAAGAATTTCTGGAAGAGTTGTCAATTCATACCAAATAAGTTTTCACAAAAAAATTATTTCCTTCAATCTGAAAGTGGAAGACTGCATAATACTACACATTTCCTCCTCAAGAAACTAGACCTCATGGAACAAACAATGTTTTTGGATCTCAGGTTTATCAGCATAGATTGAGTGACATTGGCTCAGTGAACAATCTAATAAACACAAACTAGGCAAGTCTTTAGCACATTGCCTACAGTTTTTCCTTGCAACTCTTCAAATGAGGAACACACACTTGATGCAAAGGAAGTATCATTATTCACCAGAATACGCTGCCGAATTTTAATGTGGACAAAACCACTGGGTAAGCGAGTGAGTCTCATTGTAGATACTACCCAGACAAGTATATGACTACACTCGTCCATCCAATAATTCAGTCCACGTCTATCCTAACCAAGAAGTCAGGCTAAGAACTTAAACAATCAATTAAAACAACCAAACTTTACACATCTTTCTCACAAGAATACTGCAAAGAGCTATCGAGTTCAAAATAACAACATTAATACAGTACAGATCATATGTTAGGCTAAAGCACAAATCTATACAACTATACCATTTGCAGTACGGACACAAACAATGCAAGGATGACATCTCTTCCCACAAAGCAGGTCCATGATCAAAAGGAGCTTTTATGTAATGCAGTAACCTGTTTATCACTAAGCCCAACCTCCTAACTTCTCGATCTCGTCATTTCATGCTCTATCATGATATGTATCTATATTCATAAAACTATACAAGTGCATGTTTGATTTCCTTTATTTAATAACTATTCAGAATAAGCCAAAACAATTTGCTCCAAAAGCAAGATCATCGTCTTGCTTAGGTAGTCTGCCCCTTTATGTTCCAAGCTAATGATAGGTAAATAAGTGTTTCTCTCACATGACATCCCCTTAAATGCATCTGTTTTTCTTGCCTAGGCCAAGCTATGAATACAAAAACATACCGAATGTAGTCCCATAAGTGGGGTCTGGGGAGGCCAAGCTATGAATAGTTACCAATTTTACAAGTAGCAAAACGACAATATGCTTGGATGATACAGCCACACTACACGTTAAACTGAAGATTATATCCACTGAATCAGACATATCCTTTCTGTTAAGAAGCAAAAACAAAATCCGAGTTTAACTATTCAAGCCACAAAAGCTTTAAACAGTTTATCACAGTTGTAATTCATAAGTTGTTATCCCTCAAAATTGATCCAAGATAACATATTCCTTACCCAAAAAATTAATCGCCTCAATCCAAATAAAAATGTACTTCATACAGGAAAGAGTTCCTTCGTAGAAAAGATCTTTAAATTGCTAAAAGTGGATGTCCAAGTAACATAAGCACACAACTTCAACGATGAGACTCGGTCTACCTACCAAAAGAAAATGTTCAGAGAATGAACAAAAAATGCAGCAAAACCTTCCACAGGCATAAACAACTACCAACATGATAATTCAGAACATAACCCCCAATACTCTACAGTCTGTTAAGCTAGCCCATTGAATTGATCCAGCTAGTACAATTTCAACCATACCAAGAGATTTTAAATTCAAAATTGCAACAACAACCCAATAAAATCCCACAAGTGGGGTCTAGAAAGGGTAGTGTGTACGCAAACCTTACCCCCGCCCCAGAATAGAGAGGTTGTTTCTGATAGACCCTCGGCTC
This sequence comes from Nicotiana tabacum, assembly GCF_000715075.1. Lineage (NCBI taxonomy): Eukaryota > Viridiplantae > Streptophyta > Magnoliopsida > Solanales > Solanaceae > Nicotiana > Nicotiana tabacum. Next base: position 17,832,674 of record NC_134085.1, read on the forward strand.
AAGTAAACGAAAAGAGACAATAGAACAGTAACAGCAACAAAAACCAAAAAAATAATATCAGCATCGTAAGAGCCAGAAAATAGATGGAAACGCAATAACAATAACCAGTAAATATGGCCGATACTATGAAAAACGAAAAAATAGTGTGAACACAACATCAACCACTAGCAGTCTAAGACAAACACTATCAGACTAGCCTCACACCCGGTATGAAGTAGAAAAACGCTCAACCACCACCTAACCTTCAATCCTAATGCTCGACCTTCACAAGAGAGAATACCAAATTTAATTAAAAGCACTATATTAAGTTATCCTATTTTAAATCAATTCAATCATATTAAAGCAAAATAAAAAAATATTAGGAAGAGTTTTAAGAAATAGGATGATCTTAGCTATCATGAATGGAAGTCCCAGGAGATGAAGTTTTCACCATCTGCCTTAATAAACATATGCAAAAACATAGAGCAAAAGATATTCAATGGCAGTCAACACATTCTTAACAAACAAGACCTTGTAGAAGGCGCTAAAGTCTGCTAAGGTTTTAAGCACAAAGAATACTAAAACAATAAAACATGAGATTTGGTGAAGAAAGGTGCAAACAAGGAAAAAGATAAATAAACATCATCTAAATCAAGTTTAAGACCTATTTAATTACTTTGATTTGCAAAATGCAGTTCTAAGTTTCTATCAGATTTAATAACTGCCTTTTTTTAAACTAAATTCCTAGTATCCCCTTCATATTTACAAACATATTCACTCATAATGAATACTTGGGAATTAATTAATTGCTTTGACCACTATATTTATTGTTTAGTACCTACCTCTTCAAGAGGGAGCCCATGGGCATGAAGCGCGCGCTTAAGCGCCTGCATTAAAGCACAACCTAACTGAGGTGAAGTGCACAGTCAGATGCAACTTACCATCATAGCTTAAGTGTGTGTTAAGGGAGCCCTTAACAACGCTGCTGGGAAGTATAACTACTTAACTAATTAAACACAAAATAATATTATGAAATGATAAAGCATATCTCACATTTGAGTCAAATAAGGGATGAGATGCTTGTTGCAACTTCCGCCTTACCATAATCAATACTTTGGAGTACTTCAACCAATTTAGACATGAAAATTTTCACCTTAATTGAGATGGATGCATGTAAGTATAGTGAGCAAATAGTCCATGTAATGAGACTAAGCAGTGCATTTCATTTGACCTTTTCATCCAACAATAGTGTCAGCTGAAGCCTTAGCACATTTTTATCTTAGAAGAACTTCAACCAAACATAGACATCCTAGCCAACATGGCCATTCTCATGCCTCTTCAAAACCAGAAGTACTTGAAACTTCAAGTTAGGGTCAATTAACTCTAAAAATGACATAAAAGCAGCCCTTGCAACATCAATAGGAGTTCCAACTCTTTGCCTAGATCTTCTCCATACATGAAAACTAATAAAAGAGCAAGCAGAATCAGAGACACATAGCTTATCCCTTGTGCGTTGGTACCCACCACTTGAATGCCCCCGCTCACCCACCAAACAGACGACTCTACTTTAAGCCCGGGCATTCAAGCAACAATCTTAGTGTAGGTTATAAGTATGATAATGTAGGAATAACTTAAAAAGTGAAGAACGAAAGATCATTCCTTTTCATATCGAAGATGGTGTCTTTCGTAGAGAATCATATGTTTTCATAGGTTCTCTACTATTTGGTATACCGTCCGTATACAAGAAATCTTCCTATCATCAGTAAAATTATTTTACACCATCCAAGAAAAAAAAAAGAGTGAAGAAAGCAAAATCAATTCATAGGAGCATCACATCTCAAGTAACATGTAGCTAGAATTCGTAACTATAACACTAGGTAATAAGTGACAGCTTCTAAAGCGAGACCCCTAATAAGTGGATCCAGCATTTACTTTTAAGGGTTTGGGATGTCACTGAAACCACTGACCATTTGAGTTACTGGTTTGAAATCTAATATATGGACATATTTAGTAGATTTCTAACATATACTGGGTCAAAGCCAAAGCTACTCCATTCGGCTGAAACCCGTGTCTTATACGGTACATCTGCCCCTGACTAGTAGGATGATCCTTTTTTTGTAGTTTTCTTGCCTAATATTAGACCACCACACGTATGATCATGTGCATACTAAAATAGCTGCCTGTTATCCTACAAATTGCACACAAGCAGGTATTTTTATCAATAATGCATTCTAAACTAAGCTCTTAACCACTAAATATGATGCAATCCAAAACATGATCTTAAACATAATATAAAAGCAAGGAGACACAAATTCCATAAAAGATGTAAATTCAAAAGAATGTCAATTGTCCCTGCAAGAAAACATCATAGTTGCTGCACTGATCGTCCAAATTTTGCATTAAACTGATGAAAACAAGTAAAGGCCCAATTTCTCCAAGTCATATAGTTAACATTTATTTTCGGCATTATCAACCAAAAAAAACTATCCACAGAGGAAATCCTGTTCCCCTTCACATCCTTCTTTCGAAAACCTAATTTAGAAAACCCCAAAAAGGGGCCAGCTTTAACAATCATACCAACACGGATATAGATCACTCAGCATCGACAGATTCAAGCTGGAGTCGTTTGAGGGCTTCTTGATGGGCCCAAGTTTCGAGGGTGAGATCGGGTTTGGCGTTGAGGCCCACACCGAGGATGACGATAGTGAGAAAGCTGGTGACGTAGCAAGGGAGTTCCCAATCCTCCCATTTCCTTGACTGACCAGGTGGAGGTGGTGGGCGGTTGAAGAGGTAGCCGTTGGGCCGTTCTTGGTGGCCCGGAGTAGTGAACGGGTTCGGGCCGTGTCCTCCTCTTGTTCGGAGGCCCGAACTGATACGGGCACGGAGCATGCCTGCGGCTGTCGCGAAGGGTTTCGCGGACGGCATTTTGTTACGAAGAACAGAGAGAGAGTGAATAGAGTTTGAATTGATTAGGGGGTTTTCTATTGCACAGTATTCGTTTTCTAAGGATTGCTCGAAGAAACGGCTTTAACGGCGTCGTTCTCTAATCCAGTGTGGCTCTTTGTATCAAGTTAATAACGAGTACACGTGGAGACTCCTTATTTAGCAGGAAAAAACACACGTAAAAATAACATGGGGCTAGATAGTTTTTGGACTGATAATTAAAAGATAATCAGATTTTATAAAGTCATTAAAAATAGCTAATATTTTGCTGCAACACGGAAAGTTACAGCATAATATATTTGAGATTGATGCACTTGTATATCAACTTCCAGCATATTATGCTGGAACTCCAGCACACGAAAAGTTCTGGTATAATATACTGGAGATTGAAACACTTGTGTATGAACTTCCCGCATATTATGCTGCAACTCCAGTATATTATGTTAGAAATATTTTTTGGATTTTGAATAGTGTTTTCGTTCAGATTTATCTTTACATGAAAAGTGACTAAATTTCAGTTACTTTTGAAATTGTGGCTATTTTTTAATTTTTTTTTGGTAACTATATATTTATATTTCCACGAACAAAAAATTTATAGCCATCAAAGAATACCCAAAGAACAGCAGCTTGGACATTTAGCCCCAAGCTTACTGAAACTCAACGCTACAAAACTACTTTATTTCTCTATACTGCCTCTTATGGATAGAAATTTAGTGACTGCATACATTTATCTAGTTTACGAAGTCTACGTGCTCACATGTAATTCTCTTATCACTTGATCCGTAGTTCTTCTTTGAGACTTGAAGACCCTTGCATTTCTTTCTTGCCACAGATGGTATACTCCCCCAGCTAGTGTCATTCGATACAATTCCTGTTTAGCATTTTTTCCTTTTGCATTTTCCAGTGCCCATGTTACTTCATGCTGCCAATTACTCACCTCCCTCTAAATTTCTTGCCAGAGTAATAGCTTGGATCACACTTGTTTGGCATATTCACATTCAAACAGTATGTGATCGATATCTTCGTTCTCTTTTGAGCACAGAACACATTCCATGTCCTCAATATTTGCCCTGCATGCAATCCTCTCCTTTGTTTGTAATCTCTCGTGAAATGCTAAGAATAGAATGAATGGTCATTTAGGTAATCCTGCATTATTGCATACCAATCTTCTCCATGGGATTTTCTGGAATCTCCACGACAAAGTCCATATACTTTCTTTATTGAGTATTTGCTCATTGTTGCCACATCTGCCTCAGTCAGTCCTATCTGTTCAAACATTGTCTTTGCTTTGAGATTTTCTGCACAATCCATGAAGCTTGAGTAGTCTTGGTTTTCCATACAGTACATCTCTTTGTATAGTAGGCATGAATCCATTTAACCCATAAGCAATCTTTCTTTTTGCATATATTCCATGATAATTTCCCAATAGCTGCCCAATTTTACACATATATGTCTAGGACATTCAAGCCACCTGCAGTTCTAGGAAGACATAATCTATCCCACGTAATAAGTGCTTTTTTGTAAGCTCACTTTCACATGTCCATAGAAAGTTCCTGCAAGTTGATTCCACCTGTTGAGCTACCTTTTTGGGTAGAATAAAAACTTACGACCAGAATATTTGAATAGAGAAGAGCACAGATTTTACAAACTGTAATTTTCCTGCATATGATAGATATCTAGTAATCCATGATTTGATCCTGACCAGCATTTTATCAAGGAGAGGTTTACATTGCACAATTGACAGCCTTTTAGTACTTAGGGAGATTCTTAAGTATTTAAAAGGCATTTCTCCCTTATTGAATTGAATAGCATGTAGAATACTATGTTGAACTTCCTATTGCACCCCTTCAAAATACACTGAGCTTTTATCTACATTAGCAACCAAACATGACACCTGTGAGAAATGTTGAAAGTATTGGACCAGTAAGTTGACTGATTTCAGCTCTCCTTTGCAAAATAGTAGAAGATCATCAGCAAACCCAAGCTGTACAATTTGCAGTTTCTTACACCTTGGATGGAATTTGAAGCTCGGTTCCTCACTGAGCCCCTTTAAACTACGGCTAAAGTATTCCATAACAAGCACACATAAAAAAATGGAAGAGAGGATCCCCTTGTCTCAAATCTTTTCTTGCTGGAAATGGAACCACTGGCTCACCATTTAGAAGGATTGAGTATGAGACAGTTGTAATGCAGCACATGATCTATTTGACAAACATTGTTGGGAATTGGAGGTAATTTAGGATTTGCTCAATGTATGGCCCTTCCATTGAGTCATAGACTTTCCTCATGTCAATTTTCAACATACATCTACGAGTGATGCCCTTTCTTTCATACCCCTTCACCAGTTCATGGCTCAATATGATATTATTAGTGATTAGCCTTCCTGGAATAAAAGCAGATTAGCTTTTATCCACAAGACTGTCCAAAACACCCTGCATTCTTTAACGAGGATTTTGGAGATCAATTTATACAACATAGTGCAGCGAGCTGATCAGCAGCACTGCCTAGTAGCTTCCTATAAAAGTTGGTCACCTTATCTACTGTGTCTTCTGGTTGTTGGAGGATATCACCTTTGGCATTAATAAGACTTTTGATCCAGTTTTGGGCTTGCCTATTTTTTAGACTAGCAAAAAAATAGGCAGTGTTAGCATCTCCTAATTCCAACCATTTGGTTCTTGATTTCTGTTTAAGTATACTCTCTTCCACAAGGCTCCATTTCTCTAATTCAAGCTTCAATTCCTTTTCTTCTGCAAACAACACATTTGGGTGAGTGTGGCTTCCTATTTGTGTTTGAATATCATGTAGCTTCTGTCGATATAGCCCAATCTTCTCCTCTACATTCATGAATTCTCTTTGGTTTAACTGCTTCAAATCTTTCTTCAACACTTTGAGCTTCCACCATATGTCTTCCATGTGGTTTTTACCAGTTGGCCTACACCATGCATTAGCCACCACACTTAGAAAATCTTTGTGCTCCGCTAAACAGTTTAGAAATCTTCATAGTTTCCTTGAGTTGAATACTTAATGGTGTATGATCAGAAATCTCAGGATTTAATTTCACCACCTCTGTAACAGCAACTGTTAGCAACCAGTCAGCATTCATTAGGGCCCTATCTATACTGCTACAAATTTACCCATTTTACCATGTATATCTTCTACGCGCTGTACGTAATTTAGCCATGCCACTTGATTGCAAGAAATCACTAAAATCTCTTAATCTCATTTTCCTGAGCTGGATTACCAAATTGTATATAATCCATATCAGTAATTGCATAAAAATCTCCAATAGCTAACCATGGGCCTTGAACAGAGTTGTTGACACTTCTCAATTCCTCCCATAGGTCCTTCCTTGTTTCAACAGTATGTATTCCATATACTACTGATATAGTAATTTTTATTTACAACTGAGGGATACTAATTATACCATGGATGGCTTGAGTACTCATGCCAGTTGATTCAAATTCCACTCTATTTGGGTCCCAAAATAATCCATATTCTCCCTTTAGAGCTATGTGAGTAGTTTGCACACCATCTCCAATTTGTTGTAATCTTGTTGATCACTCTACTTGCATTCTCCTCCTTGACTCTATTCTCCAGTATTGCTATCAATCCTACATCATTATTTGTAATAATCTTCTTTACTTCTTTTTGCTTGTATACTTTATTTACACCCCTCACATTTCAATCTATGATTTTTATTTATTTAGTTGCTTGAGTTTTGGGTCCCCAGTATCACCTTGGTAGTTGCATTGTCCCTTCTCCATAGTAGAATTGTCCACTGATACACCAGCTATTTCAGTACTGAGTGGGCTAAATCCATTCACTACATTAATGCCTGTTGTTTCTCTTATTTTGGATTGTCCACTTTTTGCTGCAGATTTTCTTTTTGCTTGTTCCCATTCTGTTGTTTTATTATCCTCACAAACTGCTCTTATATTTTGTACCATGCTATTAGTCTGTTCTTTTGCAGTTGTTTCCATCTTGTCTAGCTCTGTTCTTCTTCTCCATTCCATCCTTGGTTTTTGTTGCTTCTGTTTGGCTTCAGGTATGATATGTGCTGGTCTACAAATATGGCCAACTTGAAGACAAGTGTGGTAGTAGTCATGTATCCAATCGTATGCAATCTATTGCTCAAAAACTTTGCCCGTCGGATCCATAACTTTTATGACTCTAGGCATATCCTTTGTAACATCCATCTCTACTAGCAACCTTGCATATGAAATTTTCTCTACTTTAGTCATGCATTCATCTGCATATATTGGGATTCTTAGACCACTCCCAATCCTACTAAATGAATTCATACTCCAGCAGTTTAGTGACAAATTTGGCAGCTTAACCCATGTAAATATGGTTATTTTTAAATTCCGCTCGTAAACTTGTGATATAAGTGATTTGTTTGATTGTTAGCTACGATATTATAATGTAGAAATTATTTATGCAATGAATAATGTTCAAGAAATTAGGAAAACATAAGAAACGTTATGTAGTGATTAATAATTAAGACATTAGTCGAGATTACTTATATTAAGTGCAGTTTAATTTGTGTATTACTAATACAAGTAACATGACAGTTTTGATTTTATTACTAATACACATATTTTTATTTCACATTATACCTAGCATAATATAACGTATAGATTCCCCATTAACTTAACGTGAGTATTATTTAATAACACCAACCAAAGCTACATAAGACTACGGGGGGATTACTTTTTCTTATGCGGCCAATCAAACACTAAAGGGATTGACAGATATAACGGTGGGATATTTCATAATATCCCATGGGTGGGATATCCCAATGAATTACTTATCCCTCCTACTATATGGAATAATTAATCCCACTATTTTAGTATAAAAATTATTCCGGAATTAGCTAATACCCCAATCTAAATATAAAACAAAATTAATTTTAAATTTTATCCCGAGATTATTATCCTTATTCTATGTACAAAACGACACCTAAGTAAATTATGTAGGGATTATTTTTCTAATCCCCCAAACATGTTAGAACTATTTTGTGTTGATGTTATGTTGAAATTATTTTCTTCCATCCTTCCAACCAATAGAACAATAGAAAAAAAGAAAGATAATTGCACTTTTAAAACAAAATTCTAATATATCTTAACCGTATGAAACCTGCTCTTTTTGTTATGCTGAAAAAGGTGTTATACCAAACTTAGATAACATGAAAACCAAATTAGAATTTAACGATGACTGAGGAGCCAGAATCTCAATTTTTTTCTAATAAAAGAATACGTTTTAGAGATAACAGTTACACATCTCCAAAGTAAAGAAATTGAACATGAAAAATAAGCAGACGTACAAAATAACATCTTCCATAATTGTTTTTGGTACAGTTAACTACGGTTGTGCATATTTTGTACAGTAATTTTTTCCCCTTTACTTTTTGTAAGGAAAATTGGAGCTTATATCATGCAAATAAATTTCATAACATGTTGATGAATCCTGAACTTAGTTTATTTTAGTAATTGACGAATTTTAGAGTTTAATTTAGTTCATGAATATACGGTGATGGTGCATGGAATACATATCAAGAAGTAAACTTTAATATATACATGTGATTCAAAAGGACTCTTGACCACAAGACACTAGGACGAATTTTAGAGTTTAATTTAGTTCATGAATATCCGGTGTTCCAAACGGTGCATGGAATACATATCAAGGACTTTTGAAACTTTAATATTTTCAAAATTCATATTTGGCCATAAATTTTGCCCATATTTTGGCAAACCCCAAATCCCAAGATCACCCTAATTGCTGATTTTGGGTCAAAATCCCAAAACTTAGGAATTATATACATGTTTTTAAAATATATTTTGAAAACGTATGTCCAAACACATTTTCATCTTCAAACCAAACTTCACTCAAATTAGATTTGTCAAAACAAATTTGGAATCTATGGCCAAACGCTAGCTAAAAGGACCAAAAATGATCCTTTAAGACGGTGGATTTTTCTGGTTGTGATCTAACTAAAAGGACCAAAAGTGAAAGCTTCCAGGAGTGAACCCAATTTATTACCATACTTTATTAACATTAAGTGGTCCACTAAATTCATGTCATTCATTACAATTATCTTACAAAATCGACTGAATGATTCAAAAGAAGTAAGAATTTCTCAAACAAGATTCCTTAGCTGAGAAATGCTTAACTTATTTAGGTCACTAATATACTTCAACTTATGTTCATTGAAGGGAAAACAAAATCAAGTTCTTCCTATTATCTCATAACAAGTTCATCAAATTGTAAGTGCTGGTCTCGATAAGCCAAGGAACTTAGAAAATGAGGGTGTCCTGGAGGTGATAATAGAAGCCAACAAAATTATTTTGATTGCCATCATTTTGCAGTCCATTATTTATCATGAGGGGTTTAGGAAGTTCGTTGTTCAAAATGATTTCAAGGAATATAATCAAGAACGACATTATGAAGATTTTGACAATTAGAATAAAAAGTGTCTAAGTTATTGAAAACTACCACTAGTAGAATTGCTATAACAACTGATATATGAACTTCAGATAACAACAAAAAGTGTTTGTGACTATTATCAGATAATTCATGGAGGCTGCAGAGTCATATTATGAGATTCGTATATGTTCCTACTCCACATGATACAGATACTTCATGTAATGCACTGCTTAATTGCTTGAGTGGATTATTAAACGCAGAATATCTTATAACTGATCATTCTAGAATAATAAAGGCTATGATAAAAACTTTATTAGATGAGAAACTTAGTAAAAGTAATTTGTTGTTAATGGGTCGATAATGTGTATTGTGTTGCACATATTTTGAAATTGATTGCACAACAATGGCTTAAGGTAATAGGAGATAGTATTAGCAACATGAATGAATACTCGATAAAATCACCAGCTATGTTGCTTAGACTCTCCAAAATATGTACTCTGAATCCTCCAAAAACAGTGCATTTTTGAAGGATTCGACATGAGTGTGGCAGCATTTTTGGAGAGTCCGTACAATATAGGTCACCAGGCATAATTGAAAGGCTTGAAGGAGCCACATATTTTCTACACAATTCTTGTAACAAAAGTTTTACTCCCTCGTTTCAATTTAAGTATCTTACTTATTTTTAGCATTTTCATTTTAATTTAAGTATCTTACTTTCTTTTTAGTATGTTTCTAAAAGAATGCCTCTTTTTAAATTTGGTAACTCTCCAATTCCAACATTTTACATGGCATGTTTAAGACCACACGATTCAAAAGTATTTTTTAATTTCTCAAACTTCATACCTAGTCAAACTAAGATAGTTAAATTGAAACGGAGGGGGGTATATGATTGCCCTACTCATTGATAGTCAACATGTTAGTGTTGAGAACAACCATAGATTCAGAAGTTGAATTTAACTAATGGGAAATAGAGTGAAGTCGAAGATGTTTGTAGCACGTTGAAGCTCTTTTACCATATCATTGAACAATTTTCAGGAGTTAACCATCCAACTTCAAGTCAATACTTTTCAAAGTTTGTGGAGTTAAGCTAGAATTAGATGCATGGGTAAAAAGCTTTAATTCTTTTATTAGCGCTATGGCATCGGCAATGTTAAAAATTGTTGATTGATTAGAGGTTTCCTAGCTTAGTTGTAGGAGTAAACTGATACTGGAATATTTTCCTTCATTATAATTGATTGTCATTCCTTATTTAGTCGCAGGGCTCATTGTATAAGTATCTATTCTCATGGGATGTAAAAATATACACATATACATAATTACAAAAAGCCTTTCTTCATGCTAGAAATCTACAAAAAAAAAAAAAAAAAAAAAAAAAAAATCAAAGGATTAAAGCTCTTCACGCATGCTTATAAATCTCGCTTAACAAATCTTTAAAAAGTATTGACTTGAAATCGGATATTGGAGTCATGAAAATTGTTCAATGATATGGTAAAAGAGCTTCAACTTATTACAAACATCTTTTGCTTCACTCCATTGTCTATCGGTTGGAAAACACTGATGATTGATGTCAATTAGACTTAGCTTTTGAAACACCTCTTTATATTCTATGGTTCTCAACATTAGATATGTTGAGTTCCTACAACAACTTTTTATTATAAGAATTGTATAGTAAATCCCAGACTTCACTTGTGGAATTACATTGGGCTTGTTGTAACTGTGTGAGAAATATGTGAATTCTTCAAACGCCTCAATTCTGCCCGATAACCTTATCCAGTATGAAACACGGTCACGCATGTTACTAATACTATCTCCTATAACCTTTAGCCCTCCTTGCACAATCAAATTCAAATGTGCAGCATAATGCACATGAAACACTCAACCCATCAATAATAAATCTTTTTTACAAAATTTCTCATCTAATAAGATTCTCATCATGACAATTGCGCTAGAATTATCAATTGTAATGGTTGATATTTCCGGTTCAAGAATTCACTAATACAAACAATTAAGCAATACATAACACAAAGTAGCCTTACTGTGTGGAGCAGGAACATGAAAGCTCATAATATGGCTTTGAAGTCTCCATGAATCCTCAATAAAATGTCAGATAATAGCCACAAACCCTTTTTGTTGATACATACCGTCCACATATCAATTGTTATTGCATTTCTACTAGTGGTGCTTTTCAGTAACTTAGAAGTTTTTTATTTCACATTGTCAATAATATTCAGAATGTCAATCATGATTGTATTCGTTCAAACCGTTTTGAACAACGGCCAAAGACTAGCAACAAACTTCCTAAATCCCACATGATCAACAATGGATATTGGATACTCATGAAAATGATGGCGTGAACATGTTCTCTACGGGAAACATCTTGTTCAAAATAATTTTGTTGGCTACCATTATCAACCCCCAACTACCCTTACTATCCAAGTTTTGTCGCTTATTAGGACATCTAGCAATATGGTCTAATATCTAGCCCACTTTTCCTAGTTGTCATGATATGAGTATTACAATACTAACAATCACCAAAGAAAACACCATTGATCATCACCAATCTAAAATGTTGTGCTTTAAAAGTCAATTTCTTATTTTTAGTTCCAATAACTTTGTTAGCTTGAGTCGCTCTTTGGCTCTCATCTTCAATGGGAAAAGTACTAGAAGATGAAACCATTGAATTTTCTTCATCTTGAGACTCCATACTTATCTATAAACACAAGAAAAGGGATTCAATAATGACAATCAAATTAACAACCTCATTCAACCATATAAGGAACTTCGACACAACCTCTGATTCAAATACACTTAATAATGACAATCAAATTAACAACAATCTATGCAAATGTAGAAAAATGTTACTTACTTGGAAACCAAAATATTAAAAATCTTTGAGTTAAGGCAGTCAACAAGAAATCAAAAAATGCAGGATTTCTTCCAAGTTCGTTCCTGAGATAAATACAAGATCAGCTTCACGTTTTTAGCAGCCAACTTCAGCTTCTGCTCAACAATTTGTTGGTTATATGTTTGTTGTTTGCATTTTGTGTATACCATGATAGTGAATGCATGTATAAATAATTTAATGGTTTAACCCAAAAAATTAAAGGGACACAAAAGAGATCCTAGATGATGAAAGCCTAACATCTCTCTTCAGAAATATATTGGGTTCAAACAAGTTAGATTCGGATCACAAGCAAGAAAAATTTCTGTAATAATAGGAAAAAGAAGAACGAAATAGTAGAGTTAGACTATTACCGGCAAGACAGCGAGATGGCGAGATCAAAGGCAAAGAGGGACGGAGAAACCAGAGAGCAGAGAGAGAATGAGACTGTGAGAGCCGAGAACAGTGCAGCTGTAATAGGCAAAAATCTACGGAGACCAGAGAAACAGAGAAGGAAGTAGTAGGTCTAGATGTGTAGTTCAAAAGAAAGGGGTCTTAACCCACAACCGCTTTGCCCTCTCTGATTTTAAGAAAATTGTTTGAACCCACACCGCCCCTGCACCGCACCGCATTCATACTTCACCTCGCCTCACAAAGGTTTTAACCCGCACCACCCCATTTCCATCCCTAACGAAATGTTTTATCCCATCCTCCCATTGGGGAGAAAATTCAGCAAGACTGGAATTCTTTTACCAGTAGTCTCCATATGGATATACCCAATAAATCATCAAACTGAGCTGTGCCTCTTGCAACTGATTCTCCTTCACAGCTCTACCTTGGGAACATGGGTCAGCTCTGACAGCCAGCAGAGTTCCATGGATTTTCACTTGAATATGCTTTCTAAGGATGTGCAAAGTAGTTCATAAGCCAAAGCTAGTTGGCCTAGCAGAATTTTCTTTCTTTTTTTCACTTCTCATCCATATCAAACAAGACACACAACCTAAAATCAGGAATATAAGTACATTACCTGATCCGTACTGCTAATTCCACTACATTTTGCTATATCCTTCTCTGTTTCATGGATAAGATCAGGACCAATCCAACTTTTACCGGATTCCTTTACAATGGCCCGTTCGTTTATCATCTCTCTTACACTTCTTGCATCTTCCCACCTTCCTGCCGAAGCATACAAGTTCGAAAGGATCACATAAGTTCCAGAATTTTCTGGCTCTATCTCCAAAAGTTGTTTGGCTACAATTTCACCAATATCAACACATAGGTGAGCCCAGCAAGCACCTAAAAGTGAACCCAGAATTGCAGCAGTTGGTGGAAAAGGCATCTCTCTGATGAATTGGAAGGCCCTTTCTACTTGGCCAGCTCGACTTAGCAAATCAACCACACAACCATAGTGCTCAATGCTAACCTCGACCCTGTCTTTGCCAATACTTATTTCGTTGAAAATCTGTAAACATTTATCCTCCATTCCTCCGTGGCTGCAACCAGATAACACAGCCAAAAGAGTGATGCCATCAGGCTTGATCTTGTTTTCTTCTCTCATCATTTCAAAGAGCTCAACTACCTCTTTTCCCATCCCATGTTTACTGTAACCAACAAGCATGGCATTCCAGGAGCTCACAGTTTTTTCAGACATTTGATTGAATACCCTCCGTGAATAAGCGAGGTTTCCACACTTTGAGTACATATCAACGAGAGAATTCTGAAGCACCGCGTAGAAGGGTAGTTCCAATCGAATAATATGGGCATGCAATTGTCTACCTAGTTCCACTGCAGCAAGTCCAGATAAGGCTGTTAATACACTAGCATATGTAACATAGTTGGAAGACATTCCCTCTGCTTGTAACTTGCGGAAAAGCTCTAGTGCCTCTTCATCTAGTCCCTGTTGAGCGTAGCCTGAGATTATAGCAGTGCAAGAGACAGCATCTCTTTCTGGCAGGCGTTCAAAAACATCTCGAGCATCATGGACTTTGCCAGCTTTGGCATACATATCAAGGAGTGAGCTTCCCACATATATATGCAATTCAAAAGGGCTCTTGACCACAAGACAATGGACTTGTCTCCCAAAATGAAACCCAACGGCACCAATACATGATGTAAGCACGGTTGCAAATGTAAACTCATTTGGCTCAGTACCTGCAAACTTTTCTGGTTATGATCTACTCAAAGGAGGAAAAAAAAAGGTTACTCAGTAAATGAAGCTGTAAAGAGTGAACCTAATGGTTTACCTTACTTTCTAACCTTAAGAAATACAATAAAATGCAAGTAATTGTTTAAAATCATCTTACAAGACCAACTGAATAATTCTAAGGAAGAAAGAACTTTTTAAAACTTGACCCCTTTACTAAGAAATTCTGAAGTTATTTAGGCAACTAATAGACATCAACTTATTGTCATTGAAGAGGATAACAAAATCGAATTATTCCTATTATCTCATCACAAGTTTCATTTAAATTTAAGTGCTGGCCTCTCTCTCATTCATTACCAATATTGCTACCAGTTTCTAAAATAAAAGGTAAACACAAAAGGAGACAATACCTACATATCCACTCTTCCTTTTTCTTTTGAATCAACCAACACCAAGCCTCGTTCTTACCAGTATTAACATGTTAACATTTCATAGTTGTCTTTTTAGCTAGATGGTACAAAATTCAAAGGTGCAAAAGTGTGTTTGATACGAAAATATATTGGTAAATTTGTAAATTTGTAAGTACTTTTCAAAGCAATAGAAGTACCTGATCTCAACATCTGAACAAAAAGATGGAGAGCTTCAGAGACATACCCTTTCTGAGAATACCCAGAAATAAGAGCAGTCCAAGAAACAACATTTCTCTCAGGCATTTCATCAAACACCCACCTAGCATCATCTAAAAGCTCACATTTTATGTAGAAAACGATCAGCCTTGTCCTGAGGTACACTGGAGGTTGATAATGGGTTTTGATCATGTGGGTATGTACCCTTTGGCCTTCTCTTATAGCCCTTTGGTTTATACATTGGTTTAACAGAGTATCGTATTCCTTGAATTTCACTTCAAGGCCTTGTTTGGCCATCTCAAATAAGGCTTCTGAGAGGAGACCATTGGAGCTTAGAGCTACTAGAGTTGAAGTACTTGACGGACATGAGCAGAAAAATGTTGGTGTCTGGTGGTAAATAAATGGTTTTTTCATTATGGATGAAAATACATGCTTAATTGTACAGAAAAATAGAGTTGTTTTTCTCACCATGTTTTTGCTACTGCTAGCGCTAGGGAAGGTAGGAGCCACGAGGTAACTTTTATTCAAAAACCCCTAAACTTCCAAGTCTGGTTGCACTTTATATTATGCATATTAATATTATCGTTTTTACCACACCAAAAAAGGGAAAATTGTACTGTGATATTTTTTGTTTTGAGTCTTTTTATGTACTCGGACATCTAAGTCATTTTCTAAAGAAAAAGTACTCTTCAGTAATTATTTTAATTAAAATATCTGAAATTAAAAAACGAAAAGATAAGTAAATGGTAGAGGTCAGCTTAACGTAATCCGAAAACACGAAGTTAACAGATTTGGGCTGTGCTCGTGCATGCCACTTTAAATACTTCTCTTTTTTCAACATCAACTTAAACATTAATGCCACTTTGTAAAGTGTCCTTGGTCCAATATTTTTGTGTCACACCAATATAACATTCTCAAGTAGTAATATCTTTATATCACACCAATATCTCTATTCTACGTAGAAAGAATGTGAGAAAGCAAATGCTAAGAGGTACAACGAGGAGCAGCCCTTCAATTGGGGAAGATCCAAATCAACATCACTTTGCATTCATTATGAGCACATAAATCATTTGAGTTTTTAAGGGATGGGCTTTTTGCTGCTTTATTTTTCTGAAGAACAAATTTTACTCGCTGCAACCTAATCAACCCTCATTGTTGGTAAGATCTGGAGTAGAAATTGAGCATAGAAATGTTATTTACAGTCGATGGCCTGAAATCCAAAGGATTATTCCACCTCATTGATTCATCATTAGACCATTTCATGACTACATTTTCGAAAACCAAACCATCGATATGCTCCATCATGAATCCAGCAGTTTGGTGTTTTACAAGTTCTTGGCATCCTGGCCTGTAATCCACCCAACCATCTGGATATTTTGTCCATCTCTTGTATGTTAGGTTCATGTTTATGAACTTCAGATTGCTCAGGACTCCACCTCCCGACCCCGATAAAAAGATGCCGTTTTCAGAAGTTGATGTGATATTGACAAATAGCAACTTGGAGATGGAACCTGCTTTTGAAGTTGCATCTCTTGGACAGGTTGTTACATAAATAGGCTCTGCTCTTCCCCACCACGATGGGTGGTAATATCTTGTGCTAATGTTTATGTTTGAGAAGGTGATGTCGCTAACATTTCCTGCTCGGCAAATAATCAATTAAGACAATGCAATACTGAAATTTGAGAAAGCAAGATAGGGAAATAGAGGGATAAATGCATGAGAGAAACATAACAATCTTTAGACTGAGCTAAAGAGTTGGTCATTTATTTTGCAAGATCAAAGAAAAGGGTAAAAGTCTCCTGAGCCGAGGGTCTGTCGGAAACAGTTTCTCTACCTTCACAAGGTAGGGAGTAAGACTGCGTACACACTACTTTCCCCAGACCCCAATTGTGGAATTACACTGGGTTTGTTGTTGTTGTAAAAAAAGGGTAAAAGGCAAAGGTTTAACAGCATTGTTAATTTTATGTTCAGGTACGTAGGACAATCATTTCAAGTATGTCGAACAAACAATTAAATACAAGAAAAATAAGAGCTTAACTGAACTAGGCTTGTATTTGATACAAGCCAAACCAATTTGATCAACTACTCTCTAGTAAGGTTAAGCAGTCAAATCATCTAAGTTTCTGAATGCAATTTAAGTATTTTAGTTGCACTAAGCTGTTTGACATTGCCATGACTAGTTTCTGGCAACTATAACAAGAATTCAAGGAATTAAGTTGGCACAGCATTGAGGCTTGTACCTATCAAACCAAAATGGAACGATTAAAGCATCAGAACACTAGGAAGGTTTAAGTTGTAATTCTGCTTCTACTGCATGAATAATAGTATGTACTCATGAAATGCAAGTGTGAAACACGGAGCAAATACACATGTAAATTTTTTATTTAAATGTATTGACTGTCATTCTAGCAGAAAAGAACCAAAGGTGAATACCTCCATCTCGAATTTGCAGGGCGAGGCCTCTATGAGATTCAGATATTGTAATATTGTCAAATAAGAAATTCTTGAATGTATAAAAGCTAGCGCTTCCAAGTTTGATGGCAGAAGATTTTGTTCGAATCCAGCAGTTTGTTGCTGTGAGGTTGTGGACAGGTCCAGTTGATGACTTTGGACAGATAGCATCATCTCCTGTGTTTATGTTGCATCTGGTGATGACCGTATTGTTAGAGTCCTCTATGTCTATACCATCGTTATTAGGTGAATTGAAGTCCCCATATATTGTTACATCACTGATTGACGTGTTATCGCTTCGTACAAGATGCAAACTGCAACATCACACCATTAATTGGCTTCTTGAAATAAATTCAGAACAGTGAAAGGGATAGAGAATGAAGTTTAAAAACAACAAATTTTATAAGATTGACCTCTAGGGGGAAGAAAAAGAAGATTAAGGTTGATATCATGCAACATAAACTTATATCCATCATCAACCCTTGACTAAACTGGTCATTTTGTGAGAACAAGCTAAATCTTTAATCTGTTCTCACTAATAGCTAGTGTAATTGATAATTCTGGACATGAGAACGGGTCAATTAAGATATACTATCGAATAAAGTACAAGATTGAAATCCTCTTTTTATCACCCTCTCCATTACAATTAATAAGAAACTCTTTCTATTTTGAAATTCTAAACATTGACACAATTTTATTTTTATACAACTTTCAATAATTTAAATTCATTAAATACATGCTTTAACTTTGATGTTATATTTGCTGTCTTTTCAGCCGCTATTTTAATATTCTCTTCCATCAACACTAATACTATATTATAAAAGTTAAATTAATATCTTAAACTTTGTATCCAATCAAACACAATCACCTAAAATGAAAGAGATGTTGTAAAATGCAACTTGAATTTTGGTTATAAATTAAAGAGAAAAACGTCTATTTTATTTGGACAAATACATCAGGAGTTTAATTTTGTCCTCTGAAACAACAAGAAATCCATTATATTTTTGCATGTAAGGTCCGAAAAGGATAGTTAAGCAGACATTACCTGTACCTAATGAAGGTAGAGAGAATTTTACAATAAATTTTATCCTCTGATATTATAATTTTATTAAAGAACTGACATAACTATAAACTTGTTAAAATTATGAAGTAACAAGTTAACCCAAAAGAGAAAAGTTCCTATTTACAAAAATAAATAAATTACAATACTAAACTTTTTCGCTAGGAAGCAACTTTAGCCCGGCCAAAAGTGTTAAGAGCACGCACCACCAATAAGCAGGCTCGATGAGTCTGACATCGGAGATTTCAATATTCCGGCAGCCAATGAACCCTACCAACCTCGGCCTGCACTCATCCCCAAGGCAAGCTCCGGTGTGATTCCAGCTCACCATCACATTTTTCTTCTTATCAAATCTCTGCACAAACTTCAATCCCTGTCCGTTGATTTCTCCACCTCCGGTAATCCCTACATCCACCGCATCCTCCGCCAGTACTACGTACCACTTGCTCTGCTCCTTCGGATAATCCTCCAATTTCGTCCCTCCCAAAATCGTCGCCTTCTTATGTATATCCAATACGACGCCTGATTTCAGGAATATTGTCGCCGTTAAGTAATTTCCCGGCGGGAAGATGACGTGGCATTGACGGCGGTGTTTGGAAACCGCGGCTGAGCATGTGTTTATGGCTTTCTGGATTGGAACGGTGTCGTAGTGTATGCCGTCGCCGGCGGCGCCACATTTGGCGACGGAGATGGATAGGGGGTCAGGTTTTGATTGGAGGATGGAGAGTTGTGACGTGGAAGAGTATGATTGGGTAGTGAAAGATAAAGTGAGAAGTGAGAGGAGTAATTGAACCTGAAACATTTGTGCTTGTTGGAGAATGAAAATGAATTATTTGATCGGAAAATGGCAAAAAGGAAATGAAGATTTTTAGTGTTGAGCCATTGACTACGAAATTGGATTACTTGTTTCTCTTTTTTTAGTGTTTTCTTGGATAAGATTTGATTAATTAATTATTTGTTACCGATATTAAAATATAATATTTGATAGTTTGATGACCACCTAGTCTCGTGAGTCTATTCGAATGAGATTTATAATGTTGATTATTAATGTTGTACGATTCCTTAATGAAAGTTAGTCAATGTTGCCATTTTGGATTTTCTTTTTGCGTGCCGTGAGATCTGATCTCTTTATTCTATCGAGATAGAGCCGTATTATATATCTCAAATTATTTGTACAAAATTGATTATTTTTTTTCCTTTTTTACCCTTAGTAATAATTGTTCTTGAAGATGAAGATAACACATAAAGAGGTCGTTTGGTATGAGGTATAAGAAGGTATAAGGGTGGTATAAACATTTAATACCACTTTAATACTCTGTTTGGTTAGCAAACCAGGTATAAGTTATCCTGGTGTTAATTTTAATACTGGAATAACTTATACCTTATAAAAGGTGGGGTAATTAGCACCGGTATAACTTATACCTTCTTTTTAGAAATTATGCAATTGTCATTCTTAATACAAGATATCAAACAATGAATAAACAACAATCCCAGCATAACTTATCCCAATATAACTTATACCGACATAACTTACACCGGTATAAATCGTATTCCAACCAAACGACCCCAAATAGAATAAATATTCAATGAATAGTGATTATATCTTATGACATAAATAAGGATATAATAGTCCAATCCCTTTCCTAAATAATATTTCTTAAGAGACGTGTAGAAGAGAAACACGACACATAATATGAGACGGAAGGAGTATTATTCTTTTTTCAATTTACTTTTTTTGCCTTTTAACTATGGTCATATGTAGGGGTGTTCATAGTTCGGTTTGGATCGGTTTTTCCCTTAAAAAAAATCAAACCAAGTAAGTCGATTTTTCAAATATTATAACCAAACCAAACCAACTAAATTAGTTTTTTCTCGATTCGGTGTATGTCGGATTTTCGGTTATTTATCGATTTTTTCTTATCAAGAGGTTGTGAGTTTGAGTCTCCCCAAGAGCAAGGTGGGAAGTTCTTGGAGGGAAGGATGTCGGGGGTCTATTTGGAAACAGCCTCTCTACCTCAGGGTAGGGGTAAGGTCTGCGTACACACTACCCTCCCCAGACCCCACTAAGTGGGATTATACTGGGTGGTTGTTGTTGTTGTTTTCTTAAATATAAGACATACATTACCAAACACATATTCCGACGACTACATTTTCAACATAACACTATCAAGTCAATTGTCCTTTAAGAAATCTATCGTTTACAACATATATTGATAATAATTGAATCAAATAGTGATGAATAATTTAAGGACTCAATTAAAAATAGATTATTTTTAACATAAAATGGATTCTTACACTTAACAAAAGAAAACTACCGATCAAACTAGAATGTAAAGGCAAAAAATTGTACTAAAAGTGCAAACGATTAACATTTACCATAAAATTTTAGAAATTTTGCACAAAAATATACATATATATATAGGTGTAATGACAAATTTGAAATAACTATTCTATAGGCGGTTTGGTTCGATTTTTTCTAGTTATTTTTTTATTAAAACCAAAACCAAACCAAATTTGATTAATTTTTAAAATTCAAAATCAAAACCAAGCCAAAAAGTGTCAGTTTTTTGGTCGGTTTGATTTGGTTTTTGGTTTGGGTCGATTTTTCGGGTTTTTATAAACACCCCTAGACTCATATGCATGATAGTAAAATTTATTCTTTTCCTTTCTCTTTTTTCTTTAGGATATATAGCTCCGGAAAAAACTTAACCGTGCACAGTATCCTCTCCATTAATTTTATGTCCAGTATTTGTCAAAAATAAACACTTAACATTCTAATAAAATGAAAATAACATTCAAACTAATATTTTGTGAGATTTCCATAATAAATACATAATGTAAGTATTTGATTTCAAAATATAATAGGCATATTTACAAATTAGTGAAGTGTTGAGTGTAATTTACAAAAAATGGAGCACTTAGAAAGCTATAACAATTATTGATGCAAGGAAGGATAAGTTCCCTTTCAAAAAGATAATGAGTTGCTGTTTTACTACGAAAGAAAGAAAGTTAAAGGCACGCACCACCAAAGAGCAGGCTCGATGAGTCTGACATCGGAGATATCAATATTCCGGCAGCCGATAAACCCTACCAACCTCGGCCTGCACTCATCCCCAAGGCAAGCTCCGGTGTGGTTCCAGCTCACCATTACATTTTTCTTGTCATCAAATCTCTGCACAAACTTCAATCCCTGTCCGTTGATTTCTCCACCTCCGGTAATCCCTACATCCGCCGCATCCTCCGCTAGTACTACATACCACCTGTTCCGCTCGTTCGGGTAATCCTCCAATCTCGGTCCTCCTAAAATTGTCGCATTCCGGTGAATATCCAGTAAGACACCGGATTTCAGGAATATTGTCGCCGTTAAGTATTTCCCCGGGGGGAAGATGACGTGGCATTGACGCTGGTGTGTGAAAACGGCTCCTGAGCATGCGTTTATGGCTTTCTGGATTGGAACTGTGTCGTAGTGTGTGCCGTCGCCGGCGGCGCCGAATTTGGTGACGGAGATGGATAGGGAGTTGGGTTTTGATGGGAGGATGGAGAGTCCCGACGTGGAAGAATATGACTGGGTACTGAAAGATAAAGTGAGAAGTGAGAGGAGTAATTGAAGTTGAAACATTTTGTGTTTATTGGAGAATGAAAATGAAATGATTTGATCTGAAAATGGAATGAACAAGTGGAGTGATTGACTACGATTATATGTATTTTGAGTTTATTATTTAAATGCCCATTTAATTATGTAAAATTATTGAATAAAGTTATGTTTTTTTTGCTTATATAAAAAATCATTTAATTATAACTATAGCAGTTAAAATGTCATTCAACCAAATTTCGCAATATATTTTGCGGCAAATATCTATATTATATTAAAAGGAGGATAGTGAAGCATGATGTTAAGCCAAGTGATATGTTGAGAAAATGTCACTTGGCACTTTTAAGACATAATCTAAAAATATTTTAGACAAATCTAATAAAGATTAAGACAAGATTTGATCAAATTTAATTTACATAGTTATTAGATTGTCTTTGACTACATATCATTTTAATTTGGTTATGTAAGGAAACAATGATTTAGTTTGAGTTATCAAAAAAAAGTTATCGACCCATATAATTTTCGCATAAAATAAAGCAAGTAAATACTTAATACTCAAAATAATATTTATAAGTTTAAACACTATAAATGAATATTAAAAATAAATGGAAATTTTATTTTAATAGAAAGAAAGCTCATATTCATCTATATATAATATGTTATAACGGAAATAGCGAACAAAGGTATGAAGTAAGTAGAAGCTAAAAAAAAGTCACATAAATAGTGTGACAATATTAAGCAATGGATAACGCAATAACTCTATTAAATTTTGCCTCCAAAATCTAGGATTTAAGATAAAGATATTTATAAAATTAATTACAGTCAAAAAAATAGATCATAAAATTTAAAAATAAAATTAAAACTCAACATTTTCGATTGAAAATAAAGGAGAACGGAAATTTAAGCTTGAAATAACTACATATGCAATAAGATATATGTTTTAGATTTATGTAAGTAATAATAATAACAATAATAATAATAATAATAATAATAATAATAATAATAATAATAATAATAATAATCTATATCTACATTATATTAATAGGAGGATAGTGAAGCATGAAAGTAAGTCAAGTGGTGTATTGAGAAAATGACACTTGACACTTTTAAGACAAAATCTACATATATTTAAGACAAATAATCTATATCTAAATCTATATCTATCATATATACATTTCCTATACATATGTAATTGTACCTTTTTATTTGAATTAATATGCTTGATTTTTGGCATTCATTATCAATTTTTCTTAGTTAAAATCCGGCCATTGCGTTTATTAATTTAAGTTAGAATTATGATTTGTTCAAATATTTTATTTTGAAACATTGACTATCACGTTGCTTAAAAGTATTTGACCAAAGATATAAAGAAAATGAACTAAAGATATATATTCACATTAAAACGAGGTAGGTGATATATAAATTTTTTGTGTAATTTGAATTTTCAAACATACATTGTATAAAAAAAAGTTCCTTATAATATCTTTCCACAATTTTATTTACCGTGTTACAAAAAAAAAAGTTAAATAGTAAGATTTATTTGAATTTGAAATCAGAAAGTATTTTTGAGTTATGACGAGAACAATTATACATTTTTATAATAGCACGTATCTCAAATTTTAATAGATAAAGCCAAAAACCAAAAATATTAGGTAATAAAAAATTCAAAGCAAAAAATTACAATTTTAAGAGATTATTTAGTATGATAATATTTATGTTTAAAGTTAAATATATTATATTAATGATAAAAGAAAAGAATAATTTAATTGCTATGGCGTACAATAAGAAAATATCAGATATTAAAAAACTGATAGATTTATAACAAATAAATAGAACTTCGGTTTATACTTTGGACCAATTTGAAATCACAATTTAGTATAAAATGTAATATTATGACTATAGAAGAATTCTAAATGGGAAAAATTAATTAAGATATCACATAAAATGTACAAAAGGTGGACAAAAATAGTATGAGGATATTATACTTTGACTTGATTTAAAAATGAAATAAAGTAACAAAATAATACACAAAATATTATTGATAAATTTAAATTATATAAAAACCTATGGACACTTAAATTTTTGTAGTAATAAAAATCTATTTTATCTATTTAATATTAAAAAATAATAATACATAACAAGAATTTACTGTGCAAGCTAATAAAAATTATATCGCAATGTAACAATTCTAAGTAAAAATAATGTAAGAAGAAGGACAAGACTTATTTGAATTTGAGATGACAAAACCTTTTTTGAATTATGATAAATATATATATTGGAATCTTAACAGACAAAGTCAAAAAATAAAAAATATCAAATATTGAAAAATTTCCAATCAAAATAGTAAATTTTAAATATATCCTATATAAAATATTGTTGATAAACTATTCAAGAACTGTGATCAATTAAATTTTCGGAATTACTAAAAAAATAATAATTAATAACATTAAGTCAATATCCAAGGTCCTAAAAAATTACGTCGCAATATAACAACTGTAAGTGAGAATAATATCATAATAATAAACAAGTAACAAAAGGACAAAAGTTTTAAAAAATTAAATATAAAAATATAGAATGATAAGACCTATTTGCATTTGAGGTGAAAATGTATTTTTTGAATTGTGGTGAGAAAAGTCATATATACAATGGATAATAGCATGTATCTTAATCTTAATAGACAAAGTAAAAATCAAAAATATCAAATACTGAAAAACTTCAAGCAGAAGAGTAGATATTAAGTAAAATATGTGAATTTATCTTATAAGAAAGTAAATTAAATATAAAACCCATAATTTGAAATTTATGTTAAACATAAAAGAGAGTGGAAATTTTTTATTTGCTTATTGCATATAGTATAATAATAATTATTATTAAACAAAAAAAAACTTAATAGTAAAGAACACATTCAAATTCATAATTAGTACTGCATATTTGTTGATATTTATAATTTGAATTTGTTTTAAAAAAAATTAATAACTTTAGACTTTTGAAGATGAACAGTAGAATAAAAGTTTCAAGAAAAATTTTAGGAGTAAGAAAAATATATATCTGTGTTATATTAATAGGCGAGCAATTGAAAAAAAAATTAAGTAAAGTGACAAGCTAATAAAACGTAATGAAATAATACTAAATATAGTAGATTATGTAATAAAGAAAAATAATGAACTGAAAAGCTATTTGTTATTATATGAATCTTTTTATAATTTCATAAGATTCTTTTATTGTTATGTTTCATTGGGTAACAAGAAGATAGTTAGAATTTAATTCAAGCAATATGATAGAATGTGCTCAAACAAATTAGATCACATAACATAATTTAAATTCTGTAATATTCTTCGCGCATCGCGCAGGTACTAATACTAGTTTACTTTAGAAAGAATTACAAGAAAATACATATAATTTCACACCATAATAAAAAATAGCTCATGTTTTTAAGTTTTACCCCACCTAGCCCATATTGTACGTATTTTAAAAATATTAGCTCTTGCAAATTAAATAGTTGTGTTCTTATAATCATTGCTTCTAAAAGTTATGAAGTTAAATATGTGTTCTCACAATGACACAATCATTGATTTCACTCTCTTCTTCTCACTGTCACGACCCGGATTTTCCACCATCGGGTGTCGTGATGGCGCCTACTATCGGAGCTAGGCAAGCCAAATATTTAAAACACATTTCCTGCTTTCTTTCAAACAATATAATAAACGAGACAAAATCTAAGCGGAAGACTTTAAATCTAAAGCAACTGAAAACCAAAAGTGCGGAAGTTTAATACACATCACTACCCAAGGTCTGGTGTCACTAGCTCACGGACTACTACAGAATACTACAAACAATGTCTGAAAGGAAATACATCATGTTTGTCTGATACAAGATGAACAAACGAAAAATATGGAAAGGGACTTCGGCCTGCGAACGCCAGCTAGGCTACCTCGAGAGTCCCTGGACTGAAGATAGCTCCCAGAAGTCCTACTGTTGCGGTCCGTAAGCTGCTCCCTGATTTGTGCACCAAAAATGCACAGAGTGTAGCATCAGCACAACCGACCCCATGTGCTGGTAAGTGCCTGGCCTAACCCCGGCGAAGTAGTGACGAGGCTAGATAGTACCTACCACAATTAACCTGTACAGATATATATACAACAAGTGCAAGAAAACAATAACAAGATAATACAAAATAAAACTGGGAGGGGACATGCTATCGGGGAGTAACAGATAAAAATGAAATATCGGAAATAAATAGAAGAAACTCTGGTTTCCATGATATATATATATATAGTGGACGGCGTGCCACACGATCCCATAATATCATATATAAGTGGACGACGTGCCACACGATCCCATAATATCATATATAAGTGGACGGCGTGCCACACGATCCCATAATATCATATATAAGTGGACGGCGTGCCACACGATCCCATAATATCATATTAAAGTGGACGGCGTGCCACACGATCCCATAATATCATATATAAGTGGACGGCGTGCCACACGATCCCATAATATCATATATAAGTGGACGGCGTGCCACACGATCCCAAAATATAGTTCATAATATCTGACTTCATATAGTAGACCCCTTCAGGGGAGAATAACAACTCAATACCTTTAACCCGGTAAGGGTACAACTAACAACCCAAAATATCCTGACAAGGGAGAATATATATATATATCAGTCTACACATCCCGGCAAGGGAGTATTCACAACACATTCTCCTTTTAAATCATTCTTCCTCAACCGTTCACATTATATGAAACTTATCAAATAAACAAGGAGCTTGTGTCACATTATTCGAATTAAAAGCAATCAAGACTCACGGTCATACTAGACTCCGGTGCATAGATAACCGTCACCATGCCTATACACCGTACTCCATATTAGCAAGTAGCAAATATCATCCTAATCCTATTCCCTCAAGCCAAAGTTAGAACAAACACTTACCTCGAATGCTCCAAACTCAACTCACACTTCTAGTATAGCTTTACCTCTTGATTCCACCACCAATCCGCTTGAATCTAGTCATAAGTTACTTAATCACATTAATAATTACTAAATGAATCATCCCCAATGCATGAAAATAGATTTTTCAAGGTTTTTTCCAAAAAGGTCAAAAATACCCCCGGACCCACGTGGTCGAAACTCGAGATTCGGACCAAAACCCGGTTACCCATTCCCCCACGAATTCAAATATATGATTTATTTTTAAATCGGACCCCAAATTGAGGTCCAACTTCTCAATTTGTAGAAAACCTAGGTTCTACCCAAAACACCCAATTTTCCCCATGAAAATCTTTGATTTGAAGTTGAAATTATGTTAAAAGATGTTAAGGAATAAAGAAATTAAGTTAGAAATCACTTACCAATCGTTTTGGAGAAAAAATTATTTGGAAAATCGCCTCTTAGGTTTTGGGTTTTTGAAAAGTGAAAAATGACTGAGATTTCCGAACTTGTATACCTTTCTGGGGACCTAGCGCGGACTGCACAAAAATGCATCGCGGCTCCAGCGCGGACCGCGCGGAAATGGCCGCGGCCGCGCTAGTGTCTGCAACACCTGAACCTGCATTTTCTTAAGTCCAAGACCTCCCGGGCCCCATTCAAAACTCACCCGAGCCCTCGGGGCTCCAAACCAAACATGCACACAACCTTAAAAACATCTTACGGACTTACTCGTGCGATCAAATCGCCAAAATAACATCATATACATAGGATCAAGCCTCAAACACATGATTTTCTTTCTTCAACTTTCATAACTCAAACTCTCCATTTTTAGTCCGAAACACGTCATATGACGTCCGTTTTTAGCCAAACTTTACAGATAGTGCTTAACACATATTTAAGACTTGTACCGGGCGTCGGAACCAAAATACGAGCCCGATACCTATATTTTCTAACTCCTTTTCATTTCAAATTTTCATATCAAATTTCAGAAAAATAATTTCTTTCAAAAATTCATTTCTCGGGCTTGGGACCTCAGAATTTGATTCCGGGCACACGCCCAAGTCCCATATTTTTCTACGAACCCTCCGGAACCGTCGAATCACAGGTCCGGGTTCGTTTACCCAAAATGTTGACCGAAGTCAACATTATGCATATTAATACCAAAATTCATCAAATGTTTCATATAATTCACATATTCTAACATAAAACTTTCCGGCTACACGCCCGAACTGCGCACGCCAATCGAGGCAACTAAAAGCGAGGTTTTCAAGGTCTCGGGAGCACGGAACAAGGAAGAATTATGGTGATGACCCCTTGGGTCGTCACATTCTCCACCTCTAAAACAACCGTTCGTCCTCGAACGGAAAAAAGAAAGAAGTACCTGAGTCGGGAAATAAATGAGGATAACGGCTCCGCATATCGGACTCGGACTCCCAGGTCGATGCCTCAGGAGGATGACCTCTCCACTGAACACGCACCGAAGGAACACTCTTCGACCTCAACTGTCGAACCTGCCGGTCTAGAATAGCCGCCGGCTCCTCCTCATATGACAGATCCTTGTCCAATTGGACATTGCTGAAATCCAACACGTGCGATGGATCTCCGCGATACTTCAGGAGCATAGACACATGAAACACGGGATGCACAGCTGACAAGCTAGGTGGCAAGGCAAGTCTATAAGCCACCTCTCCCACACGATCAAGAATCTCAAACGGACGGATGAACCTAGGGATGAGCTTGCCCTTCTTCCCAAATCTCATCACGCCCTTCATAGGCGATACACGGAGCAATACCCGCTCACCGACCATGAAAACAATATCTCTGACCTTGCGGTCTGCATAACTCTTATGTCTGGACTGAGCTGTACGAAGTCTATCCTAAATAATCTTGACCTTGTCCAAGGCCTCGTAAACCAGATCCGTACCCAATAATCGAGCCTCTCCCGGCTCAAACCATCCAACTGGAGACCAACATCGCCTACCATACAACGCCTCGTACGGAGCCATCTGAATGCTGGACTGGTAGCTGTTGTTGTAGGCAAACTCTGCTAAAGGCAAAAACTGGTCCCACGAGCCTCCAAAATCAATGACACAGGCTCGGAGCATGTCCTCAAGAATCTGAATAGTCCTCTCGGACTGACCGTCCGTGTGGGGATAAAATGTTGTACTCAACTCAACCTGGGTGCCCAACTCTCGCTGAACCGCTCTCCAGAAATGCGAGGTAAACTGCGTACCCCGATCCGAAATGATAGATAGCGGCACCCCATGAAGGCGAACAATCTCCCTGATATAAATCTCGGCTAACCTTTCGGACGAATAGGTGGCTGCAACAGGAACAAAATGCGCTGACTTGGTCAGCCTATCAACAATGACCCAAACTGCATCAAACTTTTTCCGAGTCATCGGGAGTCCAGTAACGAAATCCATCGTAATCCTCTCCCACTTCCACTCGGGAAGTGCAATCCTCTGAAATAGACCACCGGTTCTTTGATGCTCGTACTTAACCTGCTGACAATTCAAAAACCGAGCCACGTACGCAATGATGTCTTTCTTCATCTTACGCCACCAATAGTGCTGCCTCAGATCCTGATACATCTTCGCGGTGCCCGGGTAAATAGAATACCGAGAACTGTGGGCCTCCGCTAAGATCAACTCTCGAATCCCATCAACATTGGGCACACAAACTCGCCCCTGCAATCTCAATACATCATCATCATCTAAGGTTACTTTCTTGGCACCTCCACGCTGCACCGTGTCTCTCAAGACACACAAATGGGGATCCTCAAACTTCCACTCGCGGATACGCTCTAATAGTGAGGAACGAGCAACCGTGCAAGCTAACACTTTGCTAGGCTCAGAAATATCCAACCTCACAAGACGATTGACCAAGGCCTGAACATCCAAAGCAAGCGATCTCTGGCTGACTGGAATATAAGCAAGACTACCCATGCTGGCGGACTTCCTGCTCAATGCATCGGCCACCACATTGGCCTTCCTCGGGTGGTATAAGATAGTAACATCGTAGTCCTTTAGCAACTCTAACCACCTCCTCTGCCTCAAATTCAACTCTTTATGCTTGAACAGATACTGAAGACTCTTGTGATCAGTGTAAACCTCACACGTCACGCCATATAAGTAATGCCTCCAAATCTTCAAGGCATGAACAATGGCTGCCAACTCGAGATCATGAACCGGATAATTCTTCTCGTGGATCTTCAACTGCCTCGAAGCATAGGCAATGACTTTGCCTTCCTACATCAACACTGCACCAAGCCCAATACGAAACGCATCACAATAGACCGTATATGGCCCTGAACATGTGGGCAAAACCAATACCGGTGTCGTAGTCAGAGCCGTCTTGAGCTTCTGAAAGCTCGCCTCACACTCGTCCGACCACCTGAACTGGACACCCTTCTGGGTCAATTTGGTCATAGGGGCTTCAATGGATGAAAACCCCTCCACAAACCGACGGTAGTAACCTGCTAACCCCAGGAAACTCCGAATATCCGTAGATGAAGCTGGTCAAGGCCAGTTCTTGACTGCCTCTATCTTCTTCGGGTTTACCTAAATACCTGCTGCTGATACGACATGACCCAGGAATGCGATCGAACTCAACCAAAACTCGCACTTTGAGAACTTAGCATACAACTAACTATCCTTTAGGGTCTGAAGGACCACTCTGAGGTGCTGCTCATGCTCCTCCTGACTACGGGAGTATATAAGAATATCGTCAATGAAGACTATCACGAACAAGTCCAAATAAGGTCTGAACACTCGGTTCATCAACTCCATGAACGCTGCTGGGGCATTAGTCAATCCAAATGACATGACCAAAAACTCATAGTGCCCATACCGAGTGCGAAATGCTGTCTTAGGGACATCAGATGCCCTAATCCTCAGCTGGTGGTAGCCAGATCTCAAATCTATCTTTGAAAACACCCTCGCACCCTGAAGCTGGTCGAATAAATCGTCGATCCTCGGCAGTGGATACTTATTCTTAATTGTAACCTTGTTCAATTGCCGGTAATCGATGCACATTCTCATCGAACCATCCTTTTTCTTAACAAACAACATCGGCGCACCCCAAGGCGAAACACTGGGTCTAATGAAACCTTTCTCAAGCAAATCCTGCAGCTGTTCCTTTAACTCTTTCAACTCTGGCGGGGCCATACGATATGGCGGGATAGAAATGGGCTGAGTTCCCGGGGCCAAATCAATACAAAAGTCGATATCCATGTCGGGCGGCATACCCGGCAAGTCTGAAGGGAAAACCTCAGGAAACTCCCGAACAACGGGCACAGAATCAATAGAAGGGGCCTCCGCGCTAGAATCACGAACATACGCCAAGTAGGCCAAACATCCCTTCTCGACCATACGCCGAGATTTCACATACGAGATAACACTGCGGGTACAATGACCAGAAGTCCCTCTCCACTCTAAATGGGGTAAATCCGGTAAGGCTAAGGTCACGGTCTTGGCATGGCAATCTAAGATAGCATGGTACGGGGATAACCAATCTATCCCCAATATAACATCAAAATCGACCATGTCCAAAAGCAACAAATCAACACGGGTCTCAAGACCCCCAAACACTACGATACAAGAACGATGAACTTGGTCGACCATAATAGAGTCACCCACCGGTGTTGACACATAAACAGGAATACTCAATGAGTCACTAGGCATAACCAAATAGGGTGCAAAATAGGATGACACATATGAATACGTAGATCCGGGATAAAATAGCACAGAAGCATCCCTATCACAGACCAGAATAGTAGCTGTAATCACAACATCTGATGACTCAGCCTCTGACCTGGCTGGCAAAGTATAACAACGGGGCTGGGCCCTACCTCCCTGAATCATATCCCTGGGACGATCTGCTGTTGGTTGACCCCTACCTCTAGCAGTCTGAGCTCCATCTCTAAAACCTCTACCTCCACCTCTATGTCCTCTACCCCCGCCTCTAGCTGGCTGGGCAGGCTGGGGGGCAACTGGTGCCTGGATCATCGGGCGAGAACCCTGCTGCTGCGAGCTGCTGGAAACTCGAGGGCAATATTTGGCAATATGACTCACATTGCCGCAAGTATAACAAGCCCTCGGCTGCTGAGAATAACGAAGTGGTGGTGCACTGATAGGTGCTGATGGTGAACTGAAGAGCTGCTGGTCAGAATACTGCGGCTGAGAACCACGACCACCTGGTGTACCATGAGAAGCCTGGAGAGCTGACTGAAAGGGCCTCGAAGGATGGCCTCTACCATAAGAATCCCTACCTCCAGACGAGGTACCACTGAATCTACCAGAATGACGGGGCCTCTTATCAGACCCATGACCACCTCCCTGAGCAAGTGCCATCTCTATCCGGCGGGCACCATCTGTCGCCTCCTGAAATGAAATCTCACTACCGGCACTCAAGGCCATCTGAACACGGATCGGCTGGGCCAACGCATCAATAAACCTCCGCACCCTTTCTTTATCGGTGGGGAGTATCACAATGGCATGACGAGCAAGATCAATGAACCGGGTCTCATACTGGGTGACTGTCATAGGACCCTGCTGGAGACGCTCAAACTGCTTGCGAAGAGCATCTCGCTGAGTAACTGGAAGAAACTTCCCCAGAAATAACTCTGAAAACTGATCCCAGGTCAATGATGGCGACCCTGCTGGCCTGGCTAAACAGAAATCCCTCCACCAAGTCTTGGCGGATCCTGCCAGGCGAAAAGTGGCGAAGTCGACCCCATTGGTCTCTACAATGCCCATAGTCCGTAGAACCTCATGACAGCTGAATATGAAATCCTGAGCATCCTCTGAGGGAGTGCCACTATATGTAGTAGTGAAGAGCTTGGTGAAACGATCAAGCCTCCACAAAGCATCCGCGGACATAGCCGCACCATTGCTGGACTGAGCCGCAATACCTGGCTGGGCTGTCACAGCTGGCTGAACTGCCACAACTGGCTGAACTGTTGGAACCCGAGCCTGAGGAGCTACTGGATCTGGAGTACGAGTATTGGGAGTCTGAACTCCTCCCCCAGCCTGAGATGTGGCTGGAGCTAGGGAAGCAAATCCGCTCTAGAAATGCCCTCCATAAAGCCTACCAGTCGGACCAAAGCATCCTGAAGCACTGGAGTGGCTATAAAACCCTCTGGGACCTGAGCTGAGCCCACTGGAATAGCTGGGGTCGGAACCACCTCCTCAAAATCGACCTGAGGCTCCGTCGCTGGAAATTCTACTCGGGGCTGAGACCTGCCCCGGCCTCGGCCTCTGGCACGGCCTCGCCCTCTGCCCCTAATAAGGGCTGCTGCTGGGGGCTCAGGCTGTTGCGCGGTAGAAGAGGAAGCACGTGTCCTCGCCATCTGCAAAAGAACAGAGTGGAAAGACAATCCGTACTTGAGAAACAGAATCGCACGACAAGAATGAACAAGGTGAAGTTTTCCTAACTCGGTAGCCTCTGCGGGATAAATACAGACGTCTCCGTACCGATCCCTCAGACTCTACTGAGCTTGTCCGTGAGTTGTGAGACCTAAGTAACCTAGAGCTCTGATACCAACTTGTCACGACCCGAATTTTCCACCATCGGGTGTCGTGATGGCGCCTACTATCGGAGCTAGGCAAGCCAAATATTTAAAACACCTTTCCTGCTTTCTTTCAAACAATATAATAAACGAGACAAAATCTAAGCGGAAGACTTTAAATCTAAAGCAACTGAAAACCAAAAGTGCGGAAGTTTAATAGACATCACTACCCAAGGTCTGGTGTCACTAGCTCACGAACTACTACAGAGTACTACAACCAATGTCTGAAAGGAAATACATCATGTTTGTCTGATACAAGATGAACAAACGAAAAACATGGAAAGGGACTTTGGCCTGCGAACGCCAGCTAGGCTACCTCGAGAGTCCCTGGACTGAAGATAGCTCCCAGAAGTCCTACTGTTGTGGTCTGTAAGCTGCTCCCTGATCTGTGCACCAAAAATGCACAGAGTGTAGCATCAGCACAACCGACCCCATGTGCTGGTAAGTGCCTGGCCTAACCCCGGCGAAGTAGTGACGAGGCTAGACAGTACCTACCACAATTAACCTGTACAGATATATATACAACAAGTGCAAGAAAACAATAACAAGATAATACAAAGTAAAACTGGGAGGGAACATGCTATCGGGGAGTAACGGATAAAAATAAAATATCGGAAATAAATAGAAGAAACTCTGGTTTCCATGATATATATATATATAGTGGACGGCGTGCCACACGATCCCATAATATCATATATAAGTGGACGACGTGCCACACGATCCCATAATATCATATATAAGTGGACGGCGTGCCACACGATCCCATAATATCATATATAAGTGGACGGCGTGCCACACGATCCCATAATATCATATATAAGTGGACGGCGTGCCACACGATCCCATAATATCATATATAAGTGGACGGCGTGCCACACGATCCCATAATATCATATATAAGTGGACGGCGTGCCACACGATCCCATAATATCATATATAAGTGGACGACGTGCCACACGATCCCATAATATCATATATAAGTGGACGGCGTGCCACACGATCCCATAATATCATATATAAGTGGACGGCGTGCCACACGATCCCTTCAGGGGAGAATAACAACTCAATACCTTTAACCCAACAAGGGTACAACAAACAGCCCAAAATATCCCGACAAAGGAGAATATATATATATATCAGTCTACACATCCTGGCAAGGAAGTATTCACAACACATTCTCCTTTTAAATCATTCTTCCTCAACCGTTCACATTATATGAAACTTATCAAATAAACAAGGAGCTTGTGTCACATTATTCGAATTAAAAGTAATCAAGACTTACGGTTATACTAGACTCCGGTGCATAGATAACCGTCACCATGCCTATACACCGTACTCCACATTAGTAAGTAGCAAATATCATCCTAATCCTATTCCCTCAAGCCAAAGTTAGAACAAACACTTACCTCGAATGCTCCAAACTCAACTCACGCTTCTAGTATAGCTTTACCTCTTGATTCCACCACCAATCCGCTCGAATCTAGTCATAAGTTACTTAATCACATTAATAATTACTAAATGAATCATCCCCAATGCATGAAAATAGATTTTTCAAGGTTTTTCTCAAAAAGGTCAAAAATACCCCCGGACCCACGTGGTCGAAACTCGAGGTTCGGACCAAAACTCGGTTACCCATTCCCCCACGAATCCAAATATATGATTTGTTTTTAAATCGGACCCCAAATTGAGGTCCAACTTCTCAATTTGTAGAAAACCTAGGTTCTACCCAAAACACCCAATTTTTCCCATGAAAATCTTTGATTTGAAGTTGAAATTATGTTAAAAGATGTTAAGGAATAAAGAAATTAAGTTAGAAATCACTTACCAATCATTTTGGAGAAAAAAGGTTGTTTGGAAAATCGCCTCTTAGGTTTTGGGTTTTTGAAAAGTAAAAAATGACTGAGATTTTTCCGAACTTGTATACCTTTCTGAGGACCTGGCGCGGACCGCACAAAAATGTGTTGCGGCCACGCCGAGTGGGGAGAAAAAATTGGGGCTTCTCTTAACCCTTCCAGCGCAGACCGCACTGTTTTGGTGTGCAGCCGCTCTAGTTAACCTGAAACCCTAGCCCTCAGACTCAGCCACGCGGACTGCACAAAAATGCATCGCGGCTCCAGCGCGGACCGCGCGGAAATGGCCGCGTCCGCGCTAGTGTCTGCAACACCTGAACCTGCATTTTCTTAAGTCCAAGACCTCCCGGGCCCCATTCAAAACTCACCCGAGCCCTCGGGGCTCCAAACCAAACATGCACACAACCTTAAAAATATCTTGCGGACTTACTCGTGCGATCAAATCGCCAAAATAACATCATATACATAGGATCAAGCCTCAAACACATGATTTTCTTTCTTCAACTTTCATAACTCAAACTCTCCATTTTTAGTCCGAAACACGTCATATGACGTCCGTTTTTAGCCAAACTTTACAGATAGTGCTTAACACATATTTAAGACTTGTACCGAGCGTCGGAACCAAAATACGAGTCCGATACCTATATTTTCTAACTCCTTTTCATTTCAAATTTTCATATCAAATTTCAGAAAAACAATTTCTTTCAAAAATTCATTTCTCGGGCTTGGGACCTCAGAATTTGATTCCGGGCATACGCCCAAGTCCCATATTTTTCTACGAACCCTCCGGGACCGTCGAATCACAGGTCCGGGTCCGTTTACCCAAAATGTTGACCGAAGTCAACATCATGCATATTAATACCAAAATTCATCAAATGTTTCACATAATTCACATATTCTAACATAAAAACTTTCCGGCTGCGCGCCCGAACTGCGCACGCCAATCGAGGCAACTAAAAGCAAGGTTTTCAAGGCCTCGGGAGCACGGAACAAGGAAGAATTACGGTGATGACCCCTTGGGTCGTCACACTCACATCTTTTATATATGCTTCAAAGGGTTGTCTGCCATTACTGCTTCTCCTCCTATGTCACCTGGTTGCAATGTAAAAAAATTGAAGAGTAGAAGTCCACTATTGAAGGCAATTCAAAGCTTTGCTTTCGAAAATAGAATTTTTTGAGTTTGTTAGTTGTTTGGATTGGGTGTTGTTCCAATTGATTGAAAATATCAAAAGGAGTTTAAAATTTAAATTTGAAGTCATTTGGAGTAGATTTGAGCAAGATTTGAGTTAAGTTTCAGAAAAGACGCAAGGAAAAAGACAAAATCCGTTTTTTTGTATAATTATGTATAATCTTGTATAATAGTGTATATGAGTGTATAAACGCATCTTATACACCTTTATACAAGCGTCTGTAGACGAACTTCTTCCACGATTTTCAGTTGTAATTCTTGTTCAAAACCAGTCCAAGTCTCCATTAAATGACTTCAAATTTATATACAACCTCCTTATACTATTTCTAACCAGTCTAAATAACACCCACACCAAATTTCTCACAAAATGAAATTCGAAATTTAAACCCACATTTTTAAGCTTGTTAAAAATCTAATTTTTACCACCCAAATGGATTTGGTTTATTGAACAAATATTTGAGTCACAATTACTGATTCGAAAATTAACTTAAAAGTTTGAGCAATCTTTTTTAAAAATTATATAGTAATTTTGAGAACTTATTGAAATTGAATGTTGAATCTTAGTCTATTATTTTTGAGTTAGTTGATTGTAAATTGAAATATGGGCTATAAAATTGAAAAGTAGGGAGCGCAATTGTTCTTACCTTTACTTTACCCTCTAATTATCAATATTTATCATTTTTTACTTTTTCAATATGATGATATTTTTTCTCCTTTAATCAAAATTATGGACTTGCTTATGCCCTATACAACAATATACTCAGTATATTTTTATATGTGAGAATGAGTAG
Source organism: Nicotiana tabacum (assembly GCF_000715075.1). Lineage (NCBI taxonomy): Eukaryota > Viridiplantae > Streptophyta > Magnoliopsida > Solanales > Solanaceae > Nicotiana > Nicotiana tabacum. The sequence goes on from NC_134085.1 coordinate 17,870,112, forward strand.
TATATTCTCATATATGGGAATGACTTGCATATGCCCTATTGAAGATATAAATCTTTATTACAAATTTAAAGAGTAAAAAAACAATTTTCTTTTCGGTCGAAAGAAAACTTTATTTCAACCAGTTTTCCAATTTACATCACCTGTACTTTGGACTCTAGTATCAGGTCTTATGACTGAAACCAATAAACAAAAAACCTATGCAACCAAGGCTGCTTACTAAGATCCCATATCGCTCATGGGTCTTTTTCCTATCCTAGTTGCTATGAATTACAATTAGGATAACTATTCAGTGTACTCAATATTGATGTCCATTTACATTTCTTCTGTCCTTGCTATGTGCACCTGCATGACAAGTAAAAAAACAATTTTCAAACATATACAATGTTTTAATAATAAAAGGATGATAGTATATAATGTAATTAAAAATACATCTCTACTTTAAAAACTATTTTTTGTGTTACAGGTATGGAATGTGTTTTAAAAGCTCTTGTCCTCTTTCATTCTCAATTATGTAAACAAATTTTGAGTTTTTGTTGTTATTATTAAAATTAATCACACAAAAACTATTTTAATTAAATTTTATATTGTACTCATTTATTTTAATGTATTCCAATATTATATATGGTTGAAAATTATATATTATTTTTTAATTTATAAATAAATTTAGTTGTTTTATAAGTCTATTATATAAATTAAAAGAGAAAAAAATTAGAATATTAAAAAAATAAGCTTGATAATTTATAGGATAAAATAGCATTTAGCTATAGGAAGCTTGAGAAATTTGGTCGAGTGATTTTCTGAGTGTTAGACACAATTTAGTAGTTTTTTAATACAAACAAAAGAAATATGATTGTATTAGGTAATTTCGAATAGTTGAGTGGTTATTTGAGTAATGGAACTAATATCTTTATCTTTTGAAAAAAATTATATTTTTCATGGATAAGATTAGCTATTATTTGACTATCTGTTCTACGGAATTAGGTGTTATGTTTTGTTTGAACACGATTACGAAGATAGTAATTTAATTTATTTTATTTTTCATATTTTGAGAAATGAAAGTCACTCCATATCTAGGGATAAAGATAACTTTAAATAATTGATATATTGTTCAGAACAAAGTTATATTAACGAGTACTTTATATATCCAAAAGGAATATAATAACGAAAAATGTATATTTTTAGTCGCTCCAAAAAATAATAGTCGATAAAATGTATATTTTCTTTATATATATATATATATATATATATATATATGATATATGATAAATATACATATCTTATATATTTTTCGCCTAACCGGCCAATTTTGTATTTTGCCAAATAATAACATGAAAGTGAGAAAAAGACAAACTTTTCACATAGTCTATCCAGACTTCCGATTCCGGATTAAAGAAAATGCAACTAATCTTTTTGCATAATTTATAGGAAAATAAAGAAAATATTATTTAACCTAAAATCTGGTTGTAAGCCAAATCAATCTATATATATATATATATAATTGAGGGACATTGATCCGGTGATGTGGCAGCTTCTTTAACCAGAATAACATTTTTCTAATTTCTCAAATTTTTGACTTCTTTCATATTTTTGCCGTTTACGTTTAGGTGCTATATGCCTTCCGGGAAATGAAAGAGTGCGTCGTTTCAAAGTTAAAGTATATACATGTAGTAATTAAAAGCAGTTGCCTGTCGGGAAGTGTCTCTTAATAAATGGAAGACTACTAACTGTGAACCCAACTTGGCTTTCTTTTCGTTTTCCAGTGCCAATTCTTCAGTTTACTTCCTTTAGCCGCTGATTCAATTGTAAAGTCAAGCATCATTCCAGTCCAATTTGAAGGTAATTAACAATAGTTTATTTCATTCATTGGTAATTATAGAATACATTCCATAATTTATGTACTAGATTGTGTTGTAAATAATTGAAATAGGTCATTTTTAGGGGTAGCAAATGGGCGGATCAGGCTGAATTTGGATGGATCAAGATGGGTTAGGTCAATAAATGAGTCATTGCCCAACCCAGTCCCAATTGTACTTGGGCTAAGATGGGCTGGGTCAAGATGGGCTAAACAATGGATCATAATCCAACCCGCTCAACTTAACCCATGTTTTAGAACCATACTCATATTGCATTAAAAAAACATTTTACCTTAAAATGTGTAAGTCGTAAAAATTTTGTAGTGGGGTTGGGGGAGGGGGTGGGTGATGCAGAAAAATTTAAAAAAAAACAGAAAATAGAAATTAAAAATAAAAAAAATGTATTTTTTTTGAAAATACAATTTTTTTTTTTTTTGTGTGTGTGTGTGTGTGTGGGGGGGGGGGGGGGGTTGCAGAAAAAAAAACAGAAAATTGAAAATACAAAAAAAAAAGTAATTTTTTTTAGGGGGGTTGGTAGTGCAAAAAAAAAAACAGAAAACTAAAAATACAAAAAAAAAAGTAAAAAAATTCTTTTTGAGGGGAGGCAGGTTTTGCCGGGGGGGTTGAGGGGAGAGGGTTTTGCGGGTGGGGGAGGGACAGGGTGGGTGGATGGTGCAGAAAAACAAAAGAACATAAAATTAAAAATACAAAAAAAAGTAAAATTGGGGCAACTAAATAAATTTCTATATAAATTGGGTTGAGATACCTTTTATTTTGGGTGAGTTTCATGGATTGTATTTAGGCTGCTTAATGGGTCAGAATGGGCTATAAAATATAATGGGTTAACTTGGGCTCAGCCCAAATTGACCCACGAGCTAAAATATTTTTAACATAACCCATTAATCTCTGGGCGAGTTGCGCGGGTTAGATGGATTTGGGCTCAAATTGCCACATCTAGTCATTTTATAGAGTTCAAATATACTTTGAAACTTAAGGGGTACAAGTCTCATCTTTTCGTATGACGGAAAGAAATAAAATAGTTTACTATATAGTACTTAATTACTTTTAATTTAGGATTAACACAATTAGTTTTGATTCCTTCTTTTCTTAAAGTATATTTTGATAACTGATCTTTTCTTTCTAATGTTCTGCTTTAAGAATTAGCAAAATGCATGAGCAACTACTGTGAGGCAATAATTAAATTTTTTTATTATAGCATTTATACAGGATTAGTTTTAGTTCATTTTCTTATTTTAAGTTTGTAACTAATATTTTCTCAACTTGAATGGTATGTAAATACTTTCTGATTTTTATTCTTTAACGTGTGTGTCATTTTCTTTAATATAATGTTGCACTTGCTCAATAAAATAAGCATCTCAATAAATGCATGTTTAGAATAATACAGTTTTTAATTTTTAACTTTAAATTGAGTTTATAAACAAAAATTCAATTAACAAATAACTAATACATTTATATAATTTTCTAATTTCTGATAGAAAATTAGCAATAATATGAAAATTAAAATATTAGTATATAACAAAATTAAAGGTTTGAGTTCACTCTCAAAGAGAGCGTGTGAGAGAGTATTTGACCACTCTTGTATTTTTGTCCCTTGAGAATCTATTGATGATTTGATTCAAAATTTAATTTCATTTGCAATTATAGTTATTTGTACAATATGCGTTTACAAGAAAGAATATAAGAGTTCGGACTCTTGCTTTTCTCAATCATAATATTATATTCTCAATTTTATAATTTGCTTATTTTCTAGAAATCTTTGTACCCTCCACGTGTATGATTTAAACTCAAAAAGTTTTAAAATATGTTGCAATGACAAGAGGCGGTAGTCTTTCCTAACGTTTATTTGATGCTAATAAAAACTTTGTATTTCATTTATACGATTTCTTTTTCTAATATACAACTAATAAATTTAAATAATTTTATTTGCGTAATTAGTAGAGTAGCTTTAAAATAAAATTTATGGAATTTTAATTTTTCTGAATCTCCTTAAATCTTTCTTAATTATATAAATAATTTCCTTGGTAATGTATAATAAACTATATATAGCATTGCATAGAAGTATTTGCTCTAAATGAATAAATTTATGAACTAACATGTGAATTAACCAAATATATATTGTTTAAAAGTGTTTTTTTTCTATTAAAAAAAGAATGATATAACTATATTATTTAGTCTGTTGGTCTCTTTGTAAATTTACTAATATGTCGTGCGAAGCGCGGGTGATTCTACTAGTTAAATTTATATTTGGAGGCCTCAAGCAACCTGTCTGATTTACTTTCGAGAACATAAACAAAGGAATTAGACGATAACGGTAAAAGATAAAGAACAAATGTAACATTACAAAACTAGGTGGAAGCTCTCGGCGCACGTTAATCGAGGATAGCTAACATACACTATGACTCGCCAATGCCGATAACCACGCAGGAAACTAATGGCAGAATGGTAGCACCAGAAACATGGGTTACTCAACTCAACAATTACCCCCTATACAATATGTTAGGGATATAGTAGATATGCCATAGATCCAATATCATATTTGATGATTTGAACATATTTTTGTGAACGTTATTTGATATAAAAATATATGACATTCTTTTATCATAGTTATTATCAATTGTTTGATTAATTTGATAAGGTCCTTGATTAAATTTTGAGATTTGTCATCGTGATAGAGATCATGATAATAAGAGCAAAGTCTCTTATAATTTAATCTAAATTTGTTCTTGATCGTAGGATTATTAATTTGGACATTAGTAATTCGGTTAGATCAATATTTATGTAATCGTCTTTATGGGATAAAGTTTAGTTGATCCCATTAACTAAATTACATAGATAGATGATGCTTATAGAGATATGATCATTGAACCGACTCATTTGATAATTCCTAATGGTTAGAATTACCATAAACTGTCAATAGGATATTCTCTTGAAGAATATGATGTAAAAGTTTCCTTTGACCTAAGATCGTCATAGTAATTGACAAGCTATTTATTGTGCTTTGATACCAGACACCTATGGCCCTAGGGCGATAGTTGAAAGGATATTGTGTATGATTAAATGCTTGTAGAATTAGTGGTTGATCAAGATGAAATCTGTCGACTCTTGGTAATGAGTTTAAGCTCCATGTTGTCATGAATTATAAACGACCAAATTAAGACCTTGGCCAAGGCAATTGAATGAAAAGAAGAAAAGAGTTTCTTAGGTCATTCAATGGTCGATTATATTTGACATGAACACATAATTGGTCGCCTATTAGGATTTGACAGTTGGACCATATCCTAGGGTGATCCAGAGCTATAAGGACAGAAGGAATTACTACATTATTCTTCTACTGGTTCTTGAGAGTAAATTGTATACTTCATGCTATCCGGTCGTTAAGGAGTGTTGCTAGACGCCACCCTTGATTAGTATATTGATGTGATCAATTTACTACCGGTTTAGTATTGAACCTATGAGGTCGCACACTAACGAGTGTTCTGATCTTTGCTAAAGGATTAATTAACTTATTATTTGATAATTATATTAAAGAATTTAATTAGTCAAATAAATAAAGTTATTAGTCCAAATGAAATATTATTATACACTTTGCTAGCACAGAAATTATAATTAATATTGTGAACGAATTGAAATTTTCTATTTGGAATAGAAAACTAAATTATATCTCTTGGTTGAAATATATATGTGATATATATAATTAATATTTATTTGCACAAAGTGTGCATATAATATATTAATAAAAAGTTATTTGGAAATCCAATTTAGAATTGGAATGGACAACAAATTCCAAAAGGACGTGAGATTAGCTCAAACCCATTAAGAATGGGATTGATATTTTTCAATATAAAATATTAGTTAATTTTCACAATCCACGTCCCTAAGGACAAGCTGACGGAGGCGTGAAAGTCCAATTGGACTTAGCATAAAATACCTTCAGTCACGTTACCTTGGGAACGTGATTCGATTTCTTCCATAAAGTTTATTTCAAAAATAAACTTTTACCCTAAGTAAATCATTACCTCAACCAAATATAAAAAGAGTTTGTATGTGATGCTATATAAAGGGTGATGGAGAAAATTTGCTGGACAATTAATTCTTGAGAAGAAAAATCACTTTGTGAAAGTGAGAGTGCAACAAAAAGCCAAGAGAGAAAATACAATTACAAGAAAAGTGTTTCTTGTTCTTCTAATTTGAGTTGAGATTTTTGAGAAAAATTTCAACACAATATTCTTCGTTCAATTTGTTCGCGGGTTTCATTGATCAAAGAGTTGATAGCAAGTATCAGTCTCGGTGTGGATACGCATAGAGTCTTCGCACTATCGAAAAAATTTTGAAACGAGACTCTCTTCACCAGGTACGTCTTAGATCTGATCTATTGACATGTAAATAAATTTTAAACATAAAAAGATCTGCCTAGGATTGTTATTGTCTTCCGCTGCGTGTTACGAACACCTATACGCAATCCTTCAGTGGTATCAGAGCAGTGGTTTATTGTGTCTAAAATTTATTTACAAAATATTTTTATTTTATATTTGAAGCGTTCAAACCATAATACATGTGTCTTGTGCTATAGTCAAATTGTTCGAATGCATATGGATTGGTATTATTTTATTGTGAATAAAATACATATACATATAAGTTAAACTATTGAGATAGTTCGTAACTTATATTTAAAATTTTGTATTAGATACGATGGTAATCTATAATAGGTTATTGGATTCTACTGTTATTTTAATTATTATTAATTCATGAGATGTTAATTAATAATAATATTCTGGCATGAATTCTTTTTATGTGATATATAAGATAAACATGTTAGAGGATGTTGAATTTCATTTTTATGTCATGTGCTTGTTCATTACATAATTATGAATTATTTATTACATGTGATGTAAATTAATTTAGGACTAAGCGTGTAGACAACTTGAACTAAATTCACACGCTATAAAAGATTTGATCTTCATGTTATTAAAAATTGTTCTAGTAACAATTCCCTCTTACTAAAATTTGAGTTCTTAAATAATAAAATATAAGATATTTTATTATGGAGCTATCCATCAAGGTAAATAATTTTACTTATTACTTGTTTATAAGGAGCGGCCTGACTACCAGGAGACTTATAGTTTGAGAATATGTTAAAATTATTTATTGCATTAGATGTATGGATTGAAAGAATTATTCAATTTTACACTAAACGCCTGGACCACCCGGGGGAGTATAAAATTTAATAAGTTCTTTGCTATCATGATGGTTGAACTCAACTATGCCAATAGGATCGACCTGACTACCAGGGGACTATTTGACATAGAGCTATTTAAGGAAATTGTATGGGGATACAATTGGTAAGAGTACCTACCTTTAAAATATATGTGAGAAACGACTTGACTTCCAAGGGGCTCATACATATTGTTAAAGGATTCCTTTACTCCACTAATAGAAATAAAGATTTCGTAAACTATAATGAGGGTAAATAGTTTAAAATAATTAGTGAAAATATCATTTAGATAAAAGTCCATGTCTTTATGATATATGCAAATATGTTCTTATATTATTGCCTTTTCTTTTCTATATTTTAGATTTCTCAATATGTCTGTTATATCACTGCGCGAAATACTTGAGACCAACAAGTTGGTAGGACCAAACTTTGATGACTGGTATAGAAATTTGAGAATTGTTCTCATGCATGAAAAGCTCATTGATGTGATTGATAAGCCTGCAAAGATAATCCCACCAGAGAATGATGTTCAAGGCACCAAGGTTTATCAGAAATACTTGGAAGAATGCATTGCTATTAAACACATCATTCTCGCTTCTATGAATTCTGAACTCCAGAGGAAACATCAGAATATGGATCCAATTGCAATCATTGAATATCTTAAGAAGATGGTTGATACACAATTAGACATTGAAAACTCTCCAGTTGGACCCCTTGTCAATTATATGATTGTTCTTACAGAAGAACATGAGAAGTTGGGGTACAAGCTTGGTAAAGAGCTTTCTGAAGATTTGATCTTGCAGTGAGTATATGATGCTGAATGTTTTCACTGTAAGAAGAAAGGGCATTGGAAGAGAAACTGCAAGGAGTATCTTGCAACTCTAAAGGACAAGAAACGAGGTGAGACATTAATGAAAAATGTTTTCAAGGTTTCTTTAGCTACTACTAATTCTTCACTGTGGGTATTAGATACTGGTAGTGGTTATAACATCTGTAATATGTTACAAGGGTTTAAGATAAGCAGGAGGCTAAAGAAAGGAGAAGTTAATCTACAAGTTGGAAATGGTGCAAAAGTTGCAGCCGTAGTTGTAGGATCAATTTCTTTAATAATGCCTACAGGCAAAGTACTTATGTTGGATGATTGTTATTACGTTCCTAAATTTGTTTCGAACATAATTTCAGCTTCTATGTTAAACAAACGTGGTTTTCACATTAATATAGGCAATGGTATTTGCTCTATTTATTATAGTGATAATTTATATGTGAATGGCTATCTCCAACATGATGTTTATGTCTTACCTAATGTGAATGCTAATTCGATTATGCATGTTTCAAGTCTTACGAGGAAAAGAGATGATCAAGTAAATCATGCATACCTTTGGCATTGTAGGCTTGGTCATATTGGAGAGAAAAGAATTAACAAGTTGTACAAGGAAGGGTACCTTGACAAATATGATTTTGAATCATATCCAACTTGTGAATCTTGTCTCAAAGGAAAAATGACCAAATCTCCATTTACTGAAATTGGAGAAATAGTTTCTGAATTATTGGGACTAATTCATATAGATATTTGTGGGCCCATGAAAATTCAAGCTAGAGGTGGATATTCTTACTTCATCACCTTCACTAATGATATGTCAAGATATGAATTTGTGTATCTTATGAAACACAAGTCTGAATCTTTTGAAATGTTCAAAAGGTTCCGTAGTGAAGTTGAGAAATAGACTGGTAAAAGTATCAAAGTACTAAGGCCTGATAGAGGTGGAGAATATCTTAGTGAAGATTTTACCAGATATCTCAAAGAGAATGGGATTCACTCATAATGGACACCTCCAGGAACACCACAACACAATGGTGTGCCTGAAAGGAGAAATCAAACCTTATTAGATATGGTGAGATCTATGATGGGGTTCACTGATCTTCCAATAAATTTATGGGGATATGCTTTGGAAGCAACAACATACTTACTTAATAAAGTTCCCACTAAATCAGTCTCTACAACACCATATGAGATATGAAAAGGATGTAAGCCTAACCTTAAACATATTAAAGTTTGGGGTTGTCCAGCTTATGTTAAGAAACTACAGTCTGATAAACTTGACTCAAGATCAGATAAGTGTAGGTTCATTGGGTATCCCAAGGAAACAATGAGATATTATTTATATCACCCTTCTGACCATAAAGTGTTTGTGGCCAGAGGAGTAACCTTTTTGGAAAGGGAATTTCTTTTAGAAAGAAATTATAATGGAGAAATATAACTTGATGAAGTTCAAGAAACTAATGAATCAACACAAAATAAAGATCATAAGAACCAAGTTGAAGAACCTTTATTGGATGTTTTGAAATTGCCAAAGAAGTTGCTATCTTCAACGGTTGAAGTTCAAGAACTAAATGAAGTTCAAAAACAGGTTAATGAACCAATTCCAAACCAAATTGAACAACAACCAAATCCAACACAAGGTGAACAAGTTGTATAAGTACCTCTTAGAAGGTCTACACGAGAACGTCATGTACCAACTAGATTAAATTTATTGGTACAAGATGATGTATCAAATGAGGTTGATCATAATGATGATGATCCTAAGACCTATGAAGAGGCTATACAAAGTTCCGATTATGAGAAGTGGCAAAAGGCCATGAAATCCGAAATGGAATCCATGAAGGAAAATAAAGTATGGACTTTAGTTGAATCTTCAAAGGATATAAAACCTATAGGTTGTAAATGGGTTTTTAAGAAAAAGATTGGAGCAGACGGAAAGGTGGAGACCTACAAAGCCCGTCTTGTTGCCAAGGGATATCGTCAGAAAGAAGGAATCGACTATGACGAGACTTTCTCTCCCGTGGCAATGCTCAAATCTATTCGGATTTTGCTTGCTATAGCAGCATACTATAATTATGAAATATGGCAAATGGATGTGAAAACAACTTTCCTTAATGGTGAGATAGAAGAGGATGTGTACATGACACAACCTGAAGGTTTCACATCTCCGTCTGATCATATTAAAATTTGTAAGCTACAAAGATCCATTTATGGATTAAAGCAAGCTTCTCGAAGTTGGAATATTCGATTTAACAAGACAATTGAAAAGTTCAATTTTGTTAGATGCGAAGAAGAACCTTGTGTGTACAAAAAGGTTAGTGGGAGCACAATTATATTCTTAGTGTTGTATGTTGATGATATATTGCTCATAGGGAATGATATACCGGCATTGCAAAGTACCAATATTTGTCTATCTGAACAGTTCTCCATGAAAGACTTGGGAGAAGCAGCTTATATATTAGGAATAAAGATCTATAGAGATAGATCTAGGAAGCTGCTTGGACTTTCCCAGTCTTTGTACATTGATACCATCTTAAAGAGGTATAATATGGATAATTCCAAAAGAGGCTATCTACCGATAGGCACTGGAATTACTCTCAGTAGGGAGGATTGTCCTAAAACACCTAAAGACAGAGAACGCATGAGTAGGATCCCATACGTTAGTGCAGTGGGAGCTATCATGTATACCATGACATGTACACGTCCTGATGTGGCTTATGCACTTGGAGTGACTAGCCGCTATCAGGCAAATCCTGGTGAGGAACATTGGAAGGTGGTGAAGACCATTCTTAAGTACTTAAGAAGGACTAAAGACCAATTCCTCATCTATGGAGATTCTGAGTTGAAACTTGAAGGTTATACTGATGCAAGTTTCTCTTCAGATAGAGATGATAGCAAATCTATTTCTGGTTATGTATTCACCTTAAATGGTGGTGCAGTGAGTTGGAAAAGTTCCAAACAAGCTACAGTAGCTGATTCAGTGACTGAAGCAGAATATATAGCAGCTAGTGAAGCTGCTAAGGAAGCTGTATGGATGAAAAAGTTCTTAACTGAACTTGGTGTGGTTCCTTCAATAGAAGGTGCGGTTCCACTGTTGTGTGACAATACTGGAGCCATTGCTCAAGCAAAAGAACCAAGATCACACCAAAAGTCCAAACACGTTATGCGAAGGTATCACTTGATAAGAGAGATCATTGAACATGGAGACGTCGAGATTCAAAAGGTTGATGGAAAAGAAAATGTTGCAGAGCCATTCACTAAAGCTCTTGGCGAAAAGGAGTTTGACAAGCACAAGTGGAAATTGGGAATGAAGTACAAGAGCGATTGGCTCTAGTGCAAGTGGGAGATTGTTAGGGATATAGTAGATATGACCTAGATCCAATATCACATTTGATGATTTGAACATATTTTTGTGAACGTTATTTGATATAAAAATATATGGCATTCTTTTATCATAGTTATTATCAATTGTTTGATTAATTTGATAAGGTCCTTGATTAAATTTTGGGATTTGTCATCGTGATAGAGATCATGATAATGAGAGCAAAGTCTCTTATAATTTAATCTAAATTTGTTCTTGATCGTAGGATTATTAATTTGGACATTAGTAATCCGGTTAGCACAAGTGGAAATTGGGAATGAAGTACAAGAGCGATTGGCTCTAGTGCAAGTGGGAGATTGTTAGAGATATAGTAGATATGCCCTAGATCCAATATCATATTTGATGATTTGAACATATTTTTGTGAACGTTATTTGATATAAAAATATATGGCATTCTTTTATCATAGTTATTATCAATTGTTTGATTAATTTGATAAGGTCCTTGATTAAATTTTGAGATTTGTCATCGTGATAGAGATCATGATAATGAGAGCAAAGTCTCTTATAATTTAATCTAAATTTGTTCTTGATCGTAAGATTATTAATTTGGACATTAGTAATCCGGTTAGATCAATATTATGTAATCGTCTTTATGGGATAAAGATTAGTTGATCTCATTAACTAAATTACATAGATAGATGATGCATATAGAGATATGATCATTGAACCGACTCATTTGATAATTCCTAATGGTTAGAATTATCATAAACTGTCAATAGGATATTCTCTTGAAGAATGTGATGTAAAAGTTTCCTTTGACCTAAGATCGTCATAGTAATTGACAAGCTATTTATTGTGCTTTGATACCAGACACATATGGCCCTAGGGCGATAGTTGAAAGGATATTGGGTATGATTAAATGCTTGTAGAATTAGTGATTGATCAAGATGGAATCTGTCAACTCTTGGTAATGAGTTTAAGCTCCATGTTGTCATGAATTATAAACGACCAAATTAAGACCTTGGCCAGGGCAATTGAATGAAAAGAAGAAAAGAGTTTCTTAGGTCATTCAATGGTCGATTATATTTGACATGAACACATAGTTGGTCGCCTATTAGGATTTGACAGTTGAACCATATCCTAGGGTGATCCAGAGCTATAAGGATAGAAGGAATTACTACATTATTCTTCTACTGGTTCTTGAGAGTAAATTGTATACTACATGCTATCCGGTCGTTAAGGAGTGTTGCTAGACGCCACCCTTGATTAGTATATTGATGTGATCAATTTACTACCGGTTTAGTATTGAACCTATGGGGTCGCACACTAACGAGTGTTCTGATCTTTGCTAAAGGATTAATTAACTTACTATTTGATAATTAAATTAAAGAATTTAATTAGTCAAATAAATAAAGTTATTAGTCCAAATGAAATATTATTATACTCTTTGCTAGCATAGAGATTATAATTAATATTGTGAACGAATTGAAATTTTCTATTTGGAATAGAAAACTAAATTATATCTCTTGGTTGAAATATATATATATATATGATATATATAATTAATATTTATTTGCACAAAGTGTGCGTATAATATATTAATAAAAAGTTATTTGGAAATCCAATTTAGAATTGGAATGGACAACAAATTCCAAAAGTGGACGTGAGATTAGCTCAAACCCATTAAGAATGGGATTGATATTTTTCAATATAAAATATTAGTTAATTTTCACAATCCACGTCCCTAAGGACAAGCTGACGGAGGCGTGAAAGTCCAATTGGACTTAGCATAAAATACCTTCAGTCACGTTACCCTTGGGAACGTGATTCGATTTCTTCCATAAAGTTTATTTCAAAAATAAACTTACCCTAAGTAAATCATTACCTCAACCAAGTATGAAAAAAGTTTGTAGGTGATGCTATATAAAGGGTGATGGAGAAAATTTGCTGGACAATTAATTCTTGAGAAAAAAAATCACTTTGTGAAAGTGAGAGTGCAACAAAAAGCCAAGAGAGAAAATACAATTACAAGAAAAGTGTTTCTTGTTCTTCTAATTTGAGTTGAGATTTTTGAGAAAAATTTCAACACAATATTCTTCGTTCAATTTGTTCGCGGGTTTCATTGATCAAAGAGTTGATAGCAAGTATCAGTCTCGGTGTGGATACGCATAGAGTCTTCGCACTATCGAAGAAATTTTGAAACGAGACTCTCTTCACCAGGTACGTCTTAGATCTGATCTATTGACATGTAAATAAATTTTAAACATAAAAAGATCTGCCTAGGATTGTTATTGTCTTCCGCTGCGTGTTACGAAAACCTATACGCAATCCTTCGGCGGAAGACAACCCTAATTGGCAACGTGATTTGGGGGAATCCATCGTTCAAGGAGATGCTAAAATCTACCTTTGTTGGGCGGAGGGGAATTTGGGCAAGCTCCCTGGGGTAAGGCAATCTGCACTGATAAATATGTGGGAAGATATCATATGCTCGTGTGTTAGTTGAGGTTGACATTACCCAGACTATGCTGAGAGGCTTGCTATTGAAAGGCCAGGTGGTAGGATATGGGAACAGGTTATTGAATACGACTGGCAATACAGACTCTGTCAGGATTGTAATCACTTTGGGCACTAATTAACTAGCGAGTGTTAGATGAATAAACCAGTAGGGACACAAGTAGCTGTGAAACAGAATAAAAGGAAGAGCAAGAAAGAAATATGGGAGTGAAAATCTAAAACTAATGTGACTGCAGTAGAAGAGGAACCTGGTAAAGGTACATAAGATAAAGCCAAAGTTGTTCCTGAAAATGCGGAACAGAAGGCTAAAGAGGTTCACCTTCAAGTGAGTGATAGATGCAAACAAGTTGTGGTGTACCATGGTAGGAAAAACAGCAAGGAACAACTCATTGATCATGATATGCTTGCTAAGAGGAATCAATATGCGGCCTTGAGGATACATGAAACGGATTACCACACGGTACTATAAAAGGTCACTCCCAGGGATTAGGGATTGGTCATCTTCTAGCTTACTCTGCTACAACTATTGTGACTTCCATGCTGCTAAGCTAATATATAAGATCAGGAGAAAAAGTTCTTAAAGAATGTTCATTTTATTTGATAAGTAATCAAGGGATTAGAGAAGGGAATTAACTCCACCATTGTTCCCCCACCTTAATGATTATATGCTCCTGGAATGTCATAGGACTTAACAAGTCCTTTAAACAGAGGGAGTTTAAAAGTTTTCTCAATAAGAATAAAGTTGATTCGATTGGTTGTTTTGAAACTAGGGTCAAGAAGCCTAAAGCACCTAGTATTCATAAAAAGTTTGGTATGGAGTGGAGGTTTGCAGATAGACACTTCTGCCCTAATGATAGGATTTGGATTGGGCAGAGATCCAGCACTGTAACAATGACAACACTAGATTCTTCTTCTATATTAATTCATTGCCAAGTGAAGGATAAGAGTTCATCATTTACCAGCTTCATCACTTTTATGAACGAGCTAGCAGACAGAAAGAATCTATGGGATCAATTGAAGCACATTACTACAGTTGTGAGTGGGCCGTGAATTATCCTAGGAGACTTTAATGGTGTCTTACATGTTGAGGACAAGATAAATGAAATACCAGTACACCAAAGTGAAGTGATAGACTTCCATAAATGCTTGGATGATATAGAGTAGGGCGACTTACTAAACGGGCTAATCACTTCTCCTGGAGCAACAAAAAGGATGCAGGGGAGAGGATATATAGTCACATAGATTGGGCTTTTGGAAATGCAGATTGGTTCACCTGCTATAACGACATTGAGACCATTTACATGCTACCAGAATGTTTTGATCACTCTTTTATCCTCCTTAATACAGAGGTCAAAAGACAAAGGGAAAACGACCATATAGACTCCTCAATGTATTACTAAAACAAGAAGGTTATAGGGAAGCAGTAAATAATACTTGGGCGCATGACATTCAAGGATAACACTATGTATCTATATGGAGGAGGTTGAAGCTACTGGAGAAATCCACCAGAGATATGCACAAAGCAATGTCTTCTATAGAACTTAAGCTGAAAAAGTCAAGGGAGCAGTTGAAAAACACCCAGGAAGCATTGAATGAAGACTACTTTAATCCATAACTAATTGAGGAGGAAAAGGCTACTCTTCTACAACTGGAAAAATGGGATAACATTCAGGAGCAGGTCATCAGGCAAAAATCTATGGCTACTTGGGTTGCACATGGTGACTCTAACTCCAAATATTCTCATGCACAGTTGAAATCTAGGCAGGCCGGGAATAAAGTATCCTCTATATACAATGGAGCCAATGTGAGATTAGCAGATCCTTCACTAATACAGAAGGAATTCATGGACTTCTTTCAAAAACTACTAGGAGAAGCAGCTCTAGTCTTATCTGGAATTGATCTGAACATTGTAAGAAATGGTCTCTGCCTGTCAATTGCACAACAATAACAACTTTTACTACCAGTGACTAGAGAGGAAATTTTGCAAGTTGTTCAAGAGTTACCTTTGGATAAAGCACCTAGCGTAGATGGATATCCGGCTAAGTTCTTCAAGAAATTTTGGCCTGTTATTGGGGAAGATGTGATCAAAGCAGTAATAGAATTCTTTGATACTGGCAAGCTATTGAAAGAGATCAACTGCACTACTGTTACATTGGTCCCAAAGACCTCAAGTCCATTATTTGTCAAGGAATATAAACTAATTTCTTGTTGCACAACACTATATAAGATCATAACAAAAATATTAACGGAAAATCTAAAGATGAAATTAGTGGTGGATAAGTTAGTAGGCCCCTCACAATTAGCTTTCAGTGAAGAAACGAACGTACTAGATAATATGATCATAGCATATGAACTGATCAATTGGTACTCACAGAAGTTAATTTCTCCCAGATGTATGATCAAGGTGGACATAAGAAAAGTTTATGACTCCGTGGAATGGAGCTTCTTGGAAGGAATCCTTGAGTATGGGGTTCCTACCAGGATGGTCAATCTTATTATGGAATGTGTGAGCACTGTAAGCTACTCCTTATTGATAAATGGTGTTTTGACTCCCAGAATCAATGCAAAGAAACAGGTTGGGACAAGGTGATCCAATCTCACCTTATCTATTGTAGTGATGGAATACCAAAACAGATCCTTAAAGCAGCTGAATCTGAATCCGAATTTTAGTTACCACCCAAAAGTGCTCAAAGATGGAAATAGTCCACATATGCTTTGGCGATGACTTACTGATGTGCTGCAGGGAAGACTATGTATCTATCAAGCTTATGATAGACCACTTCAATCAGTTCTCTGATGCATCAGGGCTAAAAGTCAACATGGAAAAGAGTTGCTCTATCTGGCAGGGGTCTCCACTCAATTTAAAGAGCACATCTTGATAGATCATTACTTTACTCTCGGTACACTGTCCCTTCAGGTACCTAGGAGTGCCTCTATCTGCAAGAAAACTCGCCATTAGTGAGTGTTTACCTTTGGTGGAAAGAATAGTTTCAAGAGTCAAAAGTTGGACTTTCAGATACCTATTCTATGCAGACAGAGTGCAACTCATAAAAAATGTCTTATTTGAAATGCAAAATTACTGGGCCCAAGTATTTCTACTTCCTAACAAGGTCCTTAATATGGCGACTGGAATATGCAGGAACTTCTTGTGGCATGAAAATAAGGAAAATAGCAGAAGAAATCATTTAGCTTGGGATACAGTTTGCCAACCTTCATATTCTAAGGAAGTATGGGGGAAACTACTAAGCTGGATGAGCATTACTAGACAGAACAATCACTGGGACAATGAAGTATCTTGGCTATCTCAGAAGGTCAACAACAGAAGCTCCACTGGTGCAGTACTGTGGTTCCTATTTACAGCACTAGTATATCACATATGGGTAGAAAGAAACAATAGGAGATTCCAGCAAACCAAGCGAAAGATGTGATAGGCTCAAGGAAATAGCACTACAGTTACACAGGCAACGGCTGCACAAATAGAAACACACATTAGAGTGACTAAATAGTTATCATTGCTGAATGCTCTAGCTTTGGAGGCAGCTACTATGCTTAGACCCTTCCTAGGAGCTGGGGCGGCCCAACAAGTTTTGTGACCTAAAGCCAGGGGCGGAGCTACAACATAACATATGGGTTCGGCCGAACTCAGTAGCTTTTATTCAAACCATGTATTTGTCTTAAGAAATTCATCGAATATGTATAACTTATTAAGTTAGAACCTAATAACTTAAGCAGATTATATTCCTGAACCCATAAACTTCAAATCTTGACTCCGCCTTTGCCTAAAGCAAAACTTTATGAGGGACCTTAACTTTTTAAATATATATATATATATATTTGAAGTCTATTTTCTAGTGTTTCATAGATATGAAGTTTTTAATAATTTTTTTATAATCAATAACTCCTAATAAGTCTTTCTTAATTGTATATAGCTAATCTATTTAACCTTTCTTGAGACATTAATGATCTTAGGCAAGATTTTATCAATTTTAATTTTGAAAACTTCTTTCCGCTGAAGCGACGGTAACAAGAGTTATTAACATTATTCCATAAGCAACATACGCATTGAAAAAAGAATTAAATCTTTTAATTTGACCGAGTATATCAATTAAACTGCTATCTTCTAATTGCACTATTTTCCTTAAAAATTTTAATTCAAAAAATAAATCTAAACCATCAATATCGAATTGACTATTATGCTTTAAGGAACATTTTCATCATGTAGTGATCTTAATTTTTACCGCTAAATAGAAAATCAAAAATATTTTCATATGCTTCGAATTGTTCAAATATATTTTGAAGTGGAAAAAATAGCTTTGTCTACTATGTATAAAGTAATCAACTCCAGAAGTCTCTTCGAAAGGTTTTGAGATTTTATTTTCAACATTCTCATCAAATTGTTACTTCCTATATATCACACTTTTCTTACGAAATTTGGGTTCGATATTCATTTCAAGTGCAATTTTCTTGGCAGAAATCATATCAGTTGCAAATCCTTCTTCTATATACTTATTAAAGAAAGAAATCAAACTTTTTCATTTCACACAACTTTTTTATAAACTTATTAGGCGTAACAAAAAATGGGCATCCCACAAATGTGGGGCTTAAAGCACTTGCTTTATGGAAGGGCCGCCCTGCCTAGAAGGTGAGAAGCACAATAGCTAGCTGTGTGGCAATAGGAATTCATAGTCATTTTTCTTCGATTATTTTTGAAAGAGCCCGACTCTAGAGTATAATGAACAGGTTGTGTATATTGATACTTTGGCTAATAAACTTTTAATCTTTAACCAAAAAATAAAGAACAATATTAAGAGTGAATAAAAGAAAAAGATAATTCTTATTGATCCTGCTTCTGCTCGAAGATATATGGCTAGCTTAGTAACAATTTAATATAATAATGTAGAAAGTAGCTTAGTAGCAATCTCTCTCTATATACATATAAAAGAGGGCATGAAGGGGACTCTCTTAGGCCAAGAATCACATTTATCTTCTTTTTTTTCTCAAATTTTTGAATTTTTACCTACTTTTTCTGCGTATTCCAAAGTATATGATATTTAAGAAAACCCAAAAGTCACGTCCCACATTCTCTTAATTACACCTTTACCGGAAAGTCACGTCCTACAATCCTAATTAACCATTCCAAAATTGTCTGTTTGCTTTCCATCGGTTTAGGGTGGGTAATTTATTTAATTGAATTTATCATATAATTATTGCTGAGTGACGTTTACTTTCTCTTAGGGGTGGGCATCGGTCGGTTCGGTTCGATTATGAATATTATCGGTTTAGCATATCAGTTATCGGTTTACAAATATGATAAACCGATAACCAAACCGATAAGATATTACTTATTGGTTATCGGTTAATCGGTTATCAATCATTATCGGTTCGGTTATCGGTTTACTCAATAAAATAACTCAATCTAGAGTTAAGCAAAAAATAGAAGACAATTCACTCGAGTTAAGCAAAAAAAGAGAAGAATTCACATATAGTATACTACCCAATTCTGCGTTCTAGCCACAACTAATATTTGAAGAATGTTTCATTTTGACAAATTCATGACATGTGCAATCTTAAAAATTGATACTACAATTCCACAAGCATTCCATCTCCATTTCATTGGAAATATTAGTTAACAGGAACATAAATTACAATTTTTTGGGTCCCTACCAAATTATAATGAAGAGATCAATCATTTTTCAGAGTCCAATGGTAGCAAGAGCAATAAGAGTACTAGTAATTCAAAAGTTGTCCAAACACAGCTGAAATAGTGTTAATTCTTCAACAATCCAAATACATTAATAACAATACATAGTATTAGCAATTTCACCTTAAAATTAAAAAGTACAAACATAGTACTAAAACATGA
This sequence comes from Nicotiana tabacum, assembly GCF_000715075.1. Lineage (NCBI taxonomy): Eukaryota > Viridiplantae > Streptophyta > Magnoliopsida > Solanales > Solanaceae > Nicotiana > Nicotiana tabacum. The sequence continues at coordinate 17,889,717 of NC_134085.1, forward strand.
GCACAAAATAAAGAATAAAAAACAATAAAAAATCCTATGTTTTTATTATCGAACTCTACTGTAAAACTCAAAAAGAAAGGAACGAAATTTGTTCTTAACAAAAAAGTACTTTTGGAATACAAATTTACGCTAAGATTCTAAGAATGTGGTTGTACCTTGAAATTTGAAGAAGAACTGTTCAAAATTTGAATCAGAGTCTGAAGAGTGAACATGGAAACTTCAATCTTGAATGTGGCTAGGAAAATTAGGAGAAAAAGAGAGAATGAAGCCCTAGAAATTGGGTAAAATCCTAATTTTATTAAATCTTATTGGGTTATCGGTTAACTCGTTAAGAAATTGAGCAACCTGTGGCCCGAACCGATAACCCAATAGTGAAAAAAATACAAAACCATTACCGAACCATTAACCCGATTACCCGATATCGATACCCCAATAAGCTTTTATCGGTTCAGGCTATCGGTTATACCCGATATATGCCCGACCCTACTTTCTCTGAGAAACCCAAATAGTATCAATTTACTTTAGTAATCACCACAGTAATATTGCGATAATCACTATATTAATATTGCAAAACTCCTCAACTACTCTAAATATTGAATATTTAAGGGCAGAAACTGATCCAACGACCAACATGGATGTGAAACAGAACACATGATCCAAAATTTTATGAAAACAAAATCATACTGTAATCACTGAGAAGCAATTGCACTTCGCCTGCTTGCAAAACCGCACGTTAGAGTTGGTTATTCGGAGGAAGCAACATTTTACTGAAGTAATATCTTATATCTTGTCACGACCCGGATCTCCCACCCTCGAGAGTTGTGATGACGCCTACTCGTAGAAGCTAGGCAAGCCACGAAATTTAGAAAATTCGTTACTTCTTTGTTTTAATCCTTTTAACAACTTGCTTTAACAGGTGATAAACATTTAAATAATAGCGGAATATGAGATAAAGCGGAAGACTTAAACAAAATAACCCAAAATAATACGGAAATCAACATATGCCTGTCACGACCCGAATTTTCCACCCTCGGAAGTCGTGATGGCGCCTACTAATGAGAGCTAGGCAAGCCAACTCTTAACTACCTAATTCATTACCGAATTACTTCTTCTTAACAAACACAAGCGTTAACATGAATACATCGGATCCTTAAATAATTAAGCGGAAGGAAACGATGAAATATCTAAAATCAGTGTCTATTACAACTTTTAAAACCTCAAGTTCCCAAAATCTCGTGTCATAGTGTCACAGACTGTCTAAGAGTTACTACATACAAGGTCTGAAGGAAATACAATACACTGTTTTTGAGCAAAAGAAAAGAAACAGGAAATAGAGATAGAGGGAGACGCCAGGGCCTACGGACGCCTGCAGGTCTACCTTGGATCTCCAAGTGGACTGAAGGAAGCTCTCCAACTACTGTCCAAAAGCTGCTCCTGGATCTGCACACAGTGCAGAGTATAGTATCAGCACAACCGACCCCATGTGTTGGTAAGTGTCTGGCCTAACCCCGGCGAGGTAGTGACGAGGCTAGACCCAGACTCCAAACAGATTATATTCCTGAACCCATAAACTTCAAATCTTGACTCCGCCTTTGCCTAAAGCAAAACTTTATGAGGGACCTTAACTTTTTAAATATATATATATATATATTTGAAGTCTATTTTCTAGTGTTTCATAGATATGAAGTTTTTAATAATTTTTTTATAATCAATAACTCCTAATAAGTCTTTCTTAATTGTATATAGCTAATCTATTTAACCTTTCTTGAGACATTAATGATCTTAGGCAAGATTTTATCAATTTTAATTTTGAAAACTTCTTTCCGCTGAAGCGACGGTAACAAGAGTTATTAACATTATTCCATAAGCAACATACGCATTGAAAAAAGAATTAAATCTTTTAATTTGACCGAGTATATCAATTAAACTGCTATCTTCTAATTGCACTATTTTCCTTAAAATTTTTAATTCATAAAATAAATATAAACCATCAATATCGAATTGACTATTATGCTTTAAGGAACATTTTCATCATGTAGTGATCTTAATTTTTACCGCTAAATAGAAAATCAAAAATATTTTCATATGCTTCGAATTGTTCAAATATATTTTGAAGTGGAAAAAATAGCTTTGTCAACTATGTATAAAGTAATCAACTCTAGAAGACTCTTCGAAAGGTTTTGAGATTTTATTTTCAACATTCTCATCAAATTGTTACTTCCTATATATCACACTTTTCTTACGAAATTTGGGTTCGATATTCATTTCAAGTGCAATTTTCTTGGCAGAAATCATATCAGTTGCAAATCCCTCTTCTATATACTTATTAAAGAAAGAAATCAAACTTTTTCACTTCACACAACCTTTTTATAAATTTATTAGGCGTAACAAAAAATGGGCATCCCACAAATGTGAGGCTTAAAGCACTTGCTTTATGGAAGGGCCGCCCTGCCTAGAAGGTGAGAAGCACAATAGCTAGCTGTGTGGCAATAGGAATTCATAGTCATTTTTCTTCGATTATTTTTGAAAGAGCCCGACTCTAGAGTATAATGAACAGGTTGTGTATATTGATACTTTGGCTAATAAACTTTTAATCTTTAACCAAAAAATAAAGAACAATATTAAGAGTGAATAAAAGAAAAAGATAATTCTTATTGATCCTGCTTCTGCTCGAAGATATATGGCTAGCTTAGTAACAATTTAATATAATAATGTAGAAAGCAGCTTAGTAGCAATCTCTCTCTATATACATATAAAAAAGGGCATGAAGGGGACTCTCTTAGGCCAAGAATCACATTTATCTTCTTTTTTTTCTCAAATTTTTGATTTTTTACCTACTTTTTCTGCATATTCCAAAGTATATGATATTTAAGAAAACCCAAAAGTCACATCCCACATTCTCTTAATTACACCTTTACCGGAAAGTCACGTCCTACAATCCTAATTAACCATTCCAAAATTGTCTGTTTGCTTTCCATCGGTTTAGGGTGGGTAATTTATTTAATTGAATTTATCATATAATTATTGCTGAGTGACGTTTACTTTCTCTTAGGGGTGGGCATCGGTCGGTTCGGTTCGGTTATGAATATTATCGGTTTAGCATATCAGTTATCGGTTTACAAATATGATAAACCGATAACCAAACCGATAAGATATTACTTATTGGTTATCGGTTAATCGATTATCGATCATTATCGGTTCGGTTATCGGTTTACTCAATAAGATAACTCAATCTAGAGTAAAGCATTAAAGAGAAGACAATTCACTCGAGTTAAGCAAAAAAGAAAAGAATTCACATATAGTATACTACCCAATTCTGCGTTATAGCCACAACTAATATTTGAAGAATGTTTTATTTTGACAAATTCATGACATGTGCAATCTTAAAAATTGATACTACAATTCCACAAGCATTCCATCTCCATTTCATTGGAAATATTAGTTAACAGGAACATAAATTACAATTTTTTGGGTCCCTACCAAACTATAATGAAGAGATCAATCATTTTTCAGAGTCCAATGGTAGCAAGAGCAATAAGAGTACTAGTAATTCAAAAGTTGTCCAAACACAGCTGAAATAGTGTTAATTCTTCAACAATCCAAATACATTAATAACAATACATAGTATTAGCAATTTCACCTTAAAATTAAAAAGTACAAACATAGTACTAAAACATGAGCACAAAATAAAGAATAAAAAACAATAAAAAATCCTATGTTTTTATTATCGAACTTTACTGTAAAACTCAAAAGAAAGGAACGAAATTTGTTCTTAACAAAAAAGTACTTTTGGAATACAAATTTACGCTAAGATTCTAAGAATGTGGTTGTACATTGAAATTTGAAGAAGAACTGTTCAAAATTTGAATCAGAGTCTGAAGAGTGAACATGGAAACTTCAATCTTGAATGTAGCTGGGAAAATTAGGAGAAAAAGAGAGAATGAAGCCCTAGAAATTGGGTAAAATCCTAATTTTATTAAATCTTATTGGGTTATCGGTTAACCCATTAAGAAATTGAGCAACCTGTGGCCCGAACCGATAACCCAATTGTGAAAAAAATACAATACCGTTACCGAACCATTAACCCGATTACCCGATATCGATACCCCAATAAGCTTTTATCGGTTCAGGCTATCAGTTATACCCGATATATGCCCGACCCTACTTTCTCTGAGAAACCCAAATAGTATCAATTTACTTTAGTAATCACCACATTAATATTGCGATAATCACTGTATTAATATTGCAAAACTCCTCAACTACTCTAAATATTGAATATTTAAGGGCAGAAACTGATCCAACAACCAACATGGATGTGAAACAGAACACATGATCCAAAATTTTATGAAAACAAAATCATACTGTAATCACTGAGAAGCAATTGCACTTCGCCTGCTTGCAAAACCACACGTTAGAGTTGGTTATTCGGAGGAAGCAACATTTTACTGAAGTAATATCTTATATCTTGTCACGACCTGGATTTTTCACCCTCGGGAGTCGTGATGGCGCCTACTCGTAGAAGCTAGGCAAGCCACGAAATTTAGAAAATTCGTTACTTCTTTGTTTTAAACCTTTTAACAACTTGCTTTAACAGGTGATAAACATTTAAATAATAGCGGAATATGAGATAAAGCGGAAGACTTAAACAAAATAACCCAAAATAATACGGAAATCAACATATGCTTGTCATGACCCGAATTTTCCACCCTCGAAAGTCGTGATGGTGCATACTAATGAGAGCTAGGCAAGCCAACCCTTAACTACCTAATTCATTACCGCATTACTTCTTTTTAACAAACACAAACGTTAACATGAATACATCAGAACCTTAAATAATTAAGCGGAAGGAAACGATGAAATATCTAAAATCAGCGTCTATTACAACTTTTAAAACCTCAAGTGCCCAAAATCTAGTATCACAGTGTCACAGACTGTCTAAGAGTTACTACATACAAGTTCTGAAGGAAATACAATACACTGTTTCTGAGCAAAAGAAAAGAAATAGGAAATAGAGATAGAGCGAGACGCCAGGGCCTGCGGACGCCTGCAGGTCTACCTTGGGTCTCCAAGTGGACTGAAGGAACCCCTCCAACTACTGTCCAAAAGCTGCTCCTAGATCTGCACACTGTATATAGTATAGTATCAACACAACCGACCCCATATGTAGGTAAATGCATGGCCTAACCCCGGCGAGGTAGTGACGAGGCTAGAACCAGACTCCAGAATAACCTGTGCAGTTATATAATATATGGCATAAAAATAAACAGGAATACACATTTTAACATGGGAGGGGGTACATGCTTCGGGGGAAATATATCAAGACCAACAGAAACTTAATAAAATATGAAAGGACAGCTCAATATCTACAACAATAAAATAACAAAACTGTTGCGGCGCACAACCCGATCCCTTATCATTTAACATTGTTGCGGCGTGCAACCCGATCCAATATAATATCTGTTGCGACGTGCAACCCGATCCAATATAATATCTGTTGCGGCGTGCAACCCGATCCAGTCTTATAACAACATTTAACTACCTCAGCTATAACCAAACTTGTTACAACATCTAACTACCTCAGCTATAACCAAACTTTTTACAACACCTAACACCAAGAATCATCAACCTAAATATCCGTAATATCAATTAAGAACACAATTCAAGGGAACCACAACTCACAATATCCCGGCAAGAGGGTAACATAATGATCTCTTCTCTTTCTTACTTTTTCTTCACAATTCACTTCACAACTCGAACCAATACTCTAAAGTTTCAATTATCACTTATACTTTCACAATTCGTTATACAACTGGAGCCAACGCTGCTCCTCAATGTTCATAGGTCACAATTCCTTTCCACGACTTTACACAACAATTATGAATCTTCACCAAGGCATGAATAATACAACGAAGTCATGAAAATCACAATATAAGACCCACAGTCATGCTTGACACTAATGTATAGATACCCGTCACCATGCCTATACGTCGTATTCAACAAGAAGCAAATAGCAAATAGGACACAACTCCTAATCTCTCAAGCTAGGGTTGACCAAACACTTACCTCGATGCCTCGAACATAACTCAATCTTCAATTATAGCTTTACCCCTTGGTTCCACCGCCAATTCGCTCGTATCTAGTCACGAATTACTTAATTACATCAATAAATGCTAAAGAATCAATTTAAATGCATGAAAATGAGTTTTCTAAAGTGTTACCCAAAAAATCAAAAATCGCCCGAGGCCCACATGGTCAAAACCCGAGGTTCGAACCAAAACCCGATTACCCATTCCCCCACGAACCCAAATATGTAATTTGTTTTGAAATTGGATCTCAAATCGAGGTCCAAATCCCCATTTTTTGAAAAAACCTAGGTTTTACCCAAAACACCCAATTTTTCCCATGAAAATAATTGATTTGAAGTTGAAATCATGTTAAAAAATGTTAATGATTGAAGAAAACTAGTTAAAAATGACTTACAATTAATTTGGAGAAGAAAGTTTTTTTTGAAAAATCGCCTCTTTGGTTTTTGGGGTTTTGAAAAATGAAAAATAATTAGAAATCCCGTCTATTTATACCCCTCTCAGACTCTCACAGCGGACCGCACAAAAAAGGCTGCGACCGCGGAGCTCCACCGCGGACCGTGAGAAATCGAGCGCGGCCGCGAAGGTTTGCCTTGCTCACCACAGACCGCACAAATCCCACCGCGTTCGCGGAGTCCCCACCACGGCCGTGAAGCTTCCACCGCGGACCGCGTGACCTGGCTTTAGAGACCTGCAACTTTTTCCTAAGTTCAAAACTTCCCGAAACACATCCGAAGCACACCTGAGCCCTCGGGGCTCCTAGCCAAACACACTTACTAACTCAACAACGTCATACGAACTCATCCGTGCGATCAAATCGCCAAAATAACCTCAATAACAATGAATCAAACCTCAAAATCAAGAACTTTTTCTCAAACTTCATCAATTATCAAATTCAGCAATTTAGGTCCGGATCACGTCAAACGACGTCCGTTTTCAACCAAACTTTACAGAAATGACTTAAACCATATATAAGACATGTACCGGGCGCCAGAACCAAAATACAGGCCCGATACCATCATGTTCTAATCAAATTTCATTTCAAATTTCTTTAAACAATTTTAGAAAACAATTTTCTTTGAAAAATTCATTTCTCGGGCTCGGGACCTCGGAATTCGATTCCGGGCATATGCCCAAGTCCCATATTTTCCTACGGACCCTTTGGGACCGTTAAATTACGGGTCCGGGTCTGTTTACCCAACACGTTGACTGAAGTCAAATTAGCTCATTCTATAATCAAATCTTATCGTTTTTCACAGATTATCATATTTAAGCTTTCCGGCTACGTGCCCGGATTACGCACGCAAACCGAGGTGACTCTAAATGAGGGTTTTAAGGTCTCGGAACATGAAGTTTCTTTTTAAAACAAGTGATGACCTTTTGGGTCATCACAATGCCTCTACCGAGAAACTAGTGTCACAACATTCACGGACTATCTATGATTACTACATACAAATGTTTGAAAGAAGGAACACTGTCTGTCTCAGATACAATGATAACAGAACAAAATAACTAATAGAAGAGACGTCGGGCCTGCGAACGCCTGCAGGACTACCTCGGAATCTCGGTGGACTGAAGGCTAGCTCCCAAGCTACTGCTGTTGACCTAGTGCAGCTCCGGTATCTGCACATAAGTGTAGAGTGTAGCATTAGCACAACCGACCCCATATGTTAGTAAGTGCCTATCCTAACCTCGGCGAAATAGTGACGAGGCTAGGACCAGACTACCAAATAAACCTGCGTAGTTATATAATATACAGCGGAAAGTAAAGCAAGAATAAACAAGTAAAGATGAAAGGGGGGAAACATGCTTCGGAGGAATAACAGGTAAAAACAGAATATCAAGAGAATTACAAGGGAATCAAAATCCAACCACTAACAAGAATAAGGAAAACAAAGGCAGATTTCACTTTCTCTTCACGTCTTGTTGCAGGCGTGCAACCCGGTCCCATTTCCTGTATCTCATGGCAGACTTGCCACCCGCTCCCATTGCATGTATCTCGTGGCAGGCGTGCCACCCGCTCCCATTTTATTTATCTCGTGGTAGGCATACCACCCGCTTCCATTTCATTATATCTTGTGGTAGGCGTATCACCCGCTCCCATTTACAAGCCAACAATAATCACAAGGAATCCCGGCAAGGGAACAAGAGTAATATAACAACTTCCCGGCAAGGGAACAATGATATTTCAACAACATCCCGGCAAGGGAACAATACTATCAAAACAAACATCCCGGCAAGGGATCATTAATATCAAACAAACATCCCGGCAAGGGAACAATGGTGATAATAACATATGAAGCGCAATAAACCACAACAGAGTCATAACAATTATAATACAAGACTCACGGGCATGCTTGACACCTACGTATAGATACTCGTCACAATGCCTATACGTCATACTCCACAATTAACATGTAGCAAATAAGACACAACTCCTAATCCCTCAAGCTAAGGTTAGACCAAACACTTACCTCGATGCCTCAAACACAACTCAAGTTTCAATTATAGCTTTACCCCTTGATACCTCCGCCAATTCGCTCGTATTTAGCCACAAGTTACCTAATTACATCAATAAACGCTAAATGAATCAATTTGAATGCATGAAAATGAGTTTTTCAAAGTTTTACCCAAAAAGTCAAAATCGCCCACGGGCCCACATGGTCAAAACCCGAGGTTCGAGCCAAAACCTGATTCCCCATTCCCCCACGAGCTCAAATATATAATTTGTTTTGAAATCGGACCTCAAATCGAGGTCCAAATTCCCAATTTTTGAAAAATCTAGGTTCTACCCAAAACACCCAATTTCTCCCATTAAAATCATTGATTTGAAGGTGAAATCATGTTAAAAGATGTTAATGATTGAAGAAAACTTGTTAAAAACGACTTACAATTGATTTGGAGAAGAAAGGTTGTTTGAAAAAACACCTTTTATGTTTTTGGAGTCTTAAAAAATGAAAAATAACTGAAAATCCTGTCTAAATATACTGCCCTCAGATGCCCTATGCGGACCACACAAAATCAACTGCGGCCGCACAGGCTTCCTGTGTTTTGCAGTGACAAGTCTTAGTATTTTGGCCATAACTTTCTCTACAAATGTCCAAATTGTGATTTATTTACCTTTTGGGAAACCAGACACGAAGGGCTACAACTTTTGTTTTTGAATCATCTCAAAATACCTTGTAGATCAAACGATATAGGCTTCCGAAGTCGGACCAGTGAATTGTTCTTCACAGCGGACCGCACCAAAACTAGTGCGGCCGTACAGGCCCTCACCGCGGTCCGCACAAAATCCAGTGCGGCCGCACAAGCCCCTCCGCGGCAACACTCCTTTTTGTGCAGACCACACTGGTCGGTTCAGAGGCCTTCCACCTCTCTGAACCTGCAACACTTATGTTTTTAAGCCTAAGACATCCTGGAACCTACCCGAAACTCACCCGAGCCCTCGAAACTCCAAACCAAGTGTGCATACTTACTCAAAAATATTATATGGACCTAGTCATACGATCACATCATCAAAATAACATGTAAAATTATGAATTAAACCTCAAAACTCAACATTTTCATCAAGAACTCTCAAAGTTCATAACTCTTCAACCGGAAGTGCAACTCACATCAAATAAACTCCGTTTTCCACCAAATTTCACAGTTATCTTTCAAATACTATAACAAGTTTGTACCGGGCTACGAAACCAAAATACGGGCCCGATAACAATGATTTCAAACATTAATTCTTTTCTTTATTCCTTAGATAATTTAGTAAAATAATTTCTTTCAAAAATTGATTTCTAAGGCTTGGGACCTCGAAATTCATTTCTGGGCATACGCCCAAGTCCCATATTTTACTGCGGACCTCCCGGGATCGTCGGAACACAGATTCGGATCCGTTTGCTAAAAATATTGACCAAAGTCAACCATAATCAAAATTTTAACTCTAAAATTTCTATTTCTCATATTTTCACATTTAAGCTTTCCGGCTATGCGCCCGGACTGCGCACGCAAATCGAGGTGGTTCTAAGGGAGGTTTTAAGGCCTTGGAACGTAGAATTTAATTGCAACACAAGTGATGACCTTTTGGGTCATCACATATCTAAACGCGCAATTCTATTCTGGATGATGGTTAATGTGATAAATTTTTTGGTTTCCAAGAAGTGAATAAAAGGGAGAAAGTTAAATTTGGAAATCCCCCCAAGTTCTAGCAAGTTCAATTATTGGAATGTCTTCAAGAACAGATAGGATGAAGTAAAACCTATAAGCAGTCATTTCTTTGAATCATTTTAGTTATCTGCATAATATTAGCATAATTCCATCCATTAAGTGAATATGTCCTCAGAACAAGTGCTATAAGACTTCTCGCATTGAATTTTGGGATATCAATGTAAGGAAAAGCGATGCAAAAATTGCAGGCAACTCTTATGCGTGCATACAAAGGTACGAGAAATATTGATTTTAATATCCATTTGTTTACGCATTATATATTCATGTGTTATTTTTCACGAATTTCCATTATTTTATTTAAATTTTTATAGGAAGAAGAATGCATAGTTTTTCCTTTTTGATTTTTTTTTCTTCTTTCCTTTTTAGGTTGTTTTTTTTCCAAATTTTACTTTAGATAAATAAAAAATATCAGCCATATGAAAACAAAAGTTTCTAACATTTTCTTTTAAGAATCCCGATAATCTACGAAAAGAGTTTAGAGGAAGAAGAAAAAAATGGGTAATATGTCAGGTTTAGACCACCAAATTTTATACGGGCAAGTTGTCTTTTCTCTTTTTTATTGTTCTTGATTTTCTATTTTTACCTATTCAAGTTAAAATGCGCAATGGATTGTCTTATATTTAAATTAAAATACCCCTCAGTAAAAGAGTCATGAAAAGTATAGGGTGACTTTTTCACAAATTACATAAGAATATTTGAACTTCTTTTATTTCCTTTTAAAACTTATGAAACTGGTTTTTCCTCATATTTTTAATTTATTATTATGACCGCGCCAAGTGCGGATAAATACACTAATTTAATATAACGATGTAGAAAGTACAAGAGAATCAGAATACAAAAGTGAGAAAAGTAAGTTTAAATAATAAGATTTTTTCATAACTATTCCATGATATCTCGTCTGTCTGTTATCCTCATTACTCCATAATTTCCGCATATTACACCTAAAGAATTTGTAATGGCTCCATAATTAATGTCAAATCCCTTCTTTTTTGAGATTCAGTATTTTTTTTATTTCTATACGAACATATGAGGCTTCACGGTAAATATTCTCATATTGACTCTTTAGCGGAACCAATATCAATGATCCTGGTATCAATAATTTTGACTTCAACTGATCTCGAATTCGTTCTTCAAGTAACCTTCCAACCTATTGGTCATTTTCATGCATGCGATTTAGCATCGTACATCATGTGCCAATAATTTATTTATCCATGTAGTAGGCCCACTTTTTACTAATACAGATAGTCCTCTTCCCCCATCCACACACACAACTTTTTGAATAATCACTAATGACTATTCCGGAAGTGATGAGAAGTTTTGGCGGAAATAGAAGCGTGTCTGCAATCTTGTTCCAGAATCTTAGTGACGTGTTCCAAAAGTAAAACGGCGCATGCCGTTTTTATTTAATGCTCGAAACACTTGTTTGTTCGTAATACGATATAGTTAAATTTGTAATACGGTTAATAAACATGTGAATTAATTTGATCCAGAATTATAAAATAAATAAGAACTGAAATAAGATTATAAAATAAACTTTAAAGAAAATACAAGCCTGACTATGAACTTAGTCTCTTCAGTAATATAAGTAAGAACAATATTAAGAATAAGGTACTAGAATGACGTTGTATAATAAAAGCTAATTCAAGCTTTTGTGTACAGAATATTTCGTGTACAACAATGGATATAAATTCTCCTATTTATAGCTAGAGCTGTCAAAACGGGTCAGCCCAACCCAGCCCAGCCCAAGCCTCGCGGGCTTTTAAATTTGGTGGGCTAGAACGGACCGTCCCGCCACTTGAACGGGCCTTTAAATGGCCAGCCCAACCCAACCCTAAGAGGGCCGCGGTCTAGGGCGGGCTAGCCCTTCAATTTTTTTTAAGAAAAAAGAATTTCTTTAAATCCTTAAATATTTTTTCGTGACATAGTCGATATGTAAATAACTTCTTTTTGCTTAGAGCGTAAAAAATGCTTGATATTTGACGAGGACTCTCGTAATTGAAATACAAATTCTCTATATCTCTAACTCTTCTTTTTTAAGTTACATGAATATTTTCGTAATGCTTTTCTTTCATTTTCCTCAAATTTAGGGATTGTTTCAATAGGTTTAAATGTTGGGGTTTTTTAATTTTGGATTAATATCATTTGCTGATTTCATTATTATATTCCATAAAATTTTTAAAAATTTCTGAAATTTGCTAGTGGTCAATTTTTTTTTGATGTATACAAAATTGATATTTTTCTATACTAAAGAGCAGCTTGAATATTAATAGTATATTAAAGTAATCCAAACTGATCATTGGCCACTTAAAGAAATATTTTCTTTTGAAAAATGATTATTATTAGCCAACTAAAACTTTTCGAGTTCGTTATTAATTAAGCAAAAGAAAAACTAATTTTGTCATATTACATGCATGTAAAAAATCTAAATTCTAGTTGATATGGAAGGGTAAATGAGCAATCTAGGGTTGGAGAATGCGGATTATAATTAATAATTTTTTTAGTTTTTACTTTCTTAAATATTAAATATTTAATTGTTAATTAATTTATTAATTTTTAGCCCAGGCCCAGCCTCGGTCAAGCCTCAAGGGCCAGCGGGCTGATTTGGGCCGGGCTTATAAGCCTCATTTTTAAATGGGCCAAAAAAATCCTAGCCCTACCCTACCCAAGTAGCGATCTGGGTTGGGCTGGCCTCACGGACTAAGCCTATTTTGACGGCTCTATTTATAGCTATATTTAAGGAGACAAGATCCTCAAATCATGCTCCTCTTGAATGAGAATAAAACCGTTATTGATGCTTACATAATGCTTGGGTATAAATATAGATATTCTCTGTAATGACTGCTCATTGAATGCTATCCGATATCAATTCTTCAAATCTTTGTTATCGGTTATCCTGTCTTCGGAATTCACCCAGTACCAATCACATGCTTGCAACCGATATCAACTATTTTCTTACTCATATTTTACATGTCTTCAACTCCATGTGTCATATCCTCATTCATCCAGCTGTCACAAACCAATTTGACCATATATAACATCTCCCCCTACTTTTTGGTGACAATCCTTTAGTGTTACCGGAAAGTAGAGAAAACCTCTTTCCTTAGCGGACAAGTTTTTGAACAGTTTCTGACACTTGAAATGATGCACGTCTCTTCGCATTTAACAGCCCTAACATGTGTTATCCCACAATTTAGCAAATATTTTCTCCACTTTTTGAGGTAATTATGACCATGATTTTTGCCTTCTATAAACTTCTTCATCACTCATAATTTATTACTTTCCACTGTTACAACTCTTTCTTCTTCGATTTACCGTAGAACCCTATTTGCAAAATTCAATTCTCTTAATAAAATTTGTCTTCACAAATTTCTTACAATCATGTCTTCTAACACTGCTGCCCTCGAAAATTCCAATCTTCTCTTTGGTGGAGGCCTAAAAGAAGAACAAAACAAAAGAGGTTGATGTTGAGTTTGAACCTTCTACCATGAACTCCGTCATAACCCTTCAACTTAACACCAAATCTGATCTTCGAGAACAAAAAAATCCCTTTTATCCCAAAACTGACAGATATTGGCCCGTACGTAGGTACCCTTCTTCTATTCGTCTTTCCAACATCCCTGTTGTGAAGGAATACTGCAAATGGAACAATATTGAAATCTTCGCTCCTAGTGACATAGAAAGGGTCACCTTCTCCAAACTAGGGTTCATGTATGTTTATACATACCCTTTTACTTTAGGAGAGGGTAAAGAAATTGACTCAATAATTTTAGAATTTTGTCACCGGTAACAAAGTTGTTTGGCACAAGCAGGGCCATCAGTATGGCGTACGGTGGCTTGCCTCTGCCAATTGTGCTCTATGACGGGGGAAACCCTAACTCTTGCTCACGTGATGAATCTCTACTCCCCAAATATCTTCTGTAGGTGTGTGCTAAAACTTAACAAACTCGGTCATCATGCTCTTCTTACCAGCGTTGATGACGACAATGACCATAGATGGATGAAACGGTTCCTTGTTATTACCACTGGAGACATCCTCCCGACTACATCACCTGCTTTTCCCGAATCATAGAATCTTCTTTGTAAGTCATCGAATATCATTTCCTTTCCATATTTAAAAAGATTTTCCTGCTTTATTGGGAACCACCATGAGTTCAGGATCTGGCCCAATGGGTACAGAAAATTTTGGATATTACTACATCAGAATCACGAATATGTAAAGAAATGGCCCCCAAATATGGGTGAAAAACCAAAAAACATGGTAAACAAATATTCTTCCTTCCTTCTTTCAATCTTTCAACATAACTTAGAATCTATTTATTAACTATATTTTTGTACAACATAGAGCTTCCGAAGGGATCCGTTGTTAGCCCCAATATCAAGGCTCTCGATAACCCGGTGGGAGTCGAACGAGTACTGAAAAATACCCTTATCCGGAGGAGAGCTCGTGAATCTACTCTCACTTATGGTGAATGTACCTCCTCCCGTAGTCCCCATCCAAAAAATAAGAAACCAAAGAGGAAACATACCTCCTCGGCTGGGACTCAGGAGAAGAATGCGAAACAAACATGAACTGGACCGACCACAGTGGTCCTTGTTGATGAAGTAAATGATGATGAAGCGGCTCCTCTTCAAAGAAGAAAAAGATCATCATCAATTCAATTGGATGCTTACCCGGGAGAAATTCGAACACCACCACTAGGGAAAGTTCAGAGGCTCTTTATGGAAATGGATTTGGTAGAAAATGTCGATTCTCATTTTTTGATTCCTATCGATGCCTCCGGTCAAAGGAGTTCAATCCCTAATCCTCATCCAGCACTAACTTCTGAGCCGATAATAATTGCCTCTCCTTCTACACCAACTTATACCTCCCCACCGGCGCCATCTGTTCAAATGGAAGATGTTCCTTCCCCACGGTTAACCGACTATGGAAATTTAGGAAATACTTACTCGACACCCACTCAAAACCCTCATGGAAGCATCCTTACGGTTTTGAATGAGCAATATATATTTTTCAGGCTGGTGGAGATTGCCAATTATCTAAAGCCACTGGCAATAGAAAAAGATTGGAGAAATCACCAAAGCGTCGTTATGTATTAGAAGAAGTCCATTAGCATCCTCTTCTGTAAAGGTGATGTCATATTATGAGAATTCTCGGATCCTATTGCCATGAGTTACTGATATCTTTGTCTTCTTTGTCGCTGAAAATTTCACCCTATTTTACTTCGTCTCCACCGAAGATCATGTTTATCGTCATATGAGGTGACCCTACAGTCGATTTTGATTGTTCTACAATAGCTCGATGTTTCCCATAGTTGTTCCTGGCCCGGTCATTTAAGATGACCATTCTTCAATAATGTTGTTACTCCTTCACGAAAGTGTCGACAATCCCCAGTCATGTGACTGTGAGTTCCATGGAGCTCACACCATAGATAAAGATCTCTTTGGCTAGGATCCGATCGGATTGGTTTTGGGAACCTAGCTTCCTTAATATTCCTCATAACCGACACTAGTTCTGCCAAACTAATGTTAAAGTTGTAATTGGATAACCTGGGATATGTTGAATCTCGGGATCCCGATACCTCTTTCTCTTGCAATAATCTGCTATTTCGACCACAATCCACCCTTCTATCAGAAGCGAACCTATCTTAAGACTGAAAACCTTTATTTGCTCGCCTATATCCCTTTTGTAAGGTTGAAAACAAATCCTAAAGAACCTGCCATCTGCATCAAAATCACTTTTGAACTTATCTTGATTCCGATCACGGTTCTGTCCTTTGGAAAATGCCGAAGAACCCAGTTGACCATCTTCTATTTTGATCTTTGACTCGTAGCGATTAGGAACATCTGCCCATGCGGCTGCCTGAAATTCTAGCAAGCTCTTCTTCAATTTTCGGGAGGCATCATGACTCAATAGGTTGAGACCCTTTGTAAATGCCTCTGCTACCCACTCATCCGGTACTGTCGGCAACAACATCCTTTCTTTCTGAAACCGGATCACAAACTCTCGCAATAGTTCAAATTCTACTTGGGATATTCTGTATATATCTGCCTTCCTTGCTCCGTCATGATTTTAATAAATGAATTTGCAAGCATTTCAAAATAGTCAATGGAATGCTCATGTAAAAGAGAATACCAAGTTAAGGCACCCTTCGTCATGGTTTTAGCAAACTTCTTCAACAAAACATATTCAATCTCGTGCTGGTCCAGGTTGTTTCCCTTTACCGCCGTAGTGTATGTCATGATATGTTCATGTGGATTCAAAGTCCCATCATATTTCGGAATATATGGCATCTTAAAACTCTTCGGGATCAACGCTGGAGCCATACTTGGCTTAAACGACAATTGTGTATACTTTTTGGAATCCGGTCCTTTTAATACTCACGCCCCAAACTCAGAGAGCATGATTGGCGCTCAACCGAGAGAACCCGACTGAGCAAGCATGTTAGATTTTCTTCTACCCAACTCATCCATTAATAAAGAGGAGATGTACTCCATTATTCACACACTGAAAATATTTTATTAACAACTCCCTTTTTATTTCCATTAGCAGCTTCATTCATGATTTCCAAAATATTACAAGTTTATAGATATAATGAAAAACATGTTTGCCAAATGCCAACATTTCTAGTTCAATTCCCAATATCAGACACCACCCACAACCTATCTACGGAGCCTCTAAGTATAACAGAAGAGTAATATGAAAATGCTAGAAACAAGGCCCCGGCTATACCTCAAACACAATACATGAGGAACAAGAGATACATGACCCTAAAATGAGGCGGGGCTCACCAAGTCAGCTGGGAAGAGAGTGTACCAGTATCATTGATCAATGACGCCTACTATGGAACCACCTGCATCCATTAAAGATGCAGCACCCCTGGAAAAATGGATGTAGTACCGTCAAATAGTACTAGTATGTATAAGTAAATGTCCTCTTTCAAAATAGAATACCAATATAAGAAAGGGAGAAACACAGAAACAACAAGTCACAATCAACAATATCTAAATGTCCAGTTAAAACATAACATTTTCAAAATATAAAAATAATATATATATTTGGTTGAGAGATCATTAGCATCGATATACCACCGTATTTTTAGCGTGGAGTCCGATCACGCCCGATCGGCTAGGCCATTTCCCCACAAACGATGTGGTTTGACATGTAACGCGAAAGAAAGGTGTTACCAAGATTAGTACCACCATGTGCGCAACATGACATCTGATGTCCACCCGATCAGCTAGGCCACTGTCCCACATATGTCGTGTGGGTTAACTTTTCCAATTCACATCTATTATCAGTTTTATCCCAATTAAGGAAAATAATCACAATCACACCAATATTTCTATCCCATCCTAGTTATGGGGAATAATTACAAATCCACCTCTACACTGGCACGTATAGTTTCAGGTGTGGGTTTTTACAACCCACCCTTCCTTGATGACTAACGATACTCTCAAAAATATTTTTGATTTGATTTGCATACAAAGGTACCATAACTACAAATGTATTCACCTCAACATCTTTCACATTTTATAAATCTTCATTAATATTTACAACACTCACAATAACAATATTTTCTTGGCTCTTTTAGCCATTCACAAGATTCTTTATTCATGGCATTGTGACCGTATTTCATGTTCCATAATTTACCTCTTTTGTTTTCAAGGATCACCATCAAACATCAATAAATAGAATACTTCAGAAATCATAAACATCAAATTCATTAGTAATGGAAACTTTAAACACAAACAGGTTTCTTCCCAAAGAATGGGGCACACCGACCAGCAATAGAAACACACATCAAAATCATAAACAAGTAATACATCATTTATTCTTGAAATACTCATTCCCAAAAACGGCAATGTACAATTTCAACACCTGAGTATGTAAGAACTCGAATCACATTAGATATATTTATAAGCAAAGCATTAATTAAAACAACAACTTATGGGCATGAATTGAGTACAAAAGCTTTTAGACAATTCTATTTTTCGAAGTCATTTTAAAATAGTTGAGTCGAGACTCATTTCATAATCTTTCTTACATCCTCTCTTTTCATTGTCACCACTTGCCACAATTATAACTTACATCTTGGCACGTTGGCCACACTCTATATCCCCTATTCACTTGTTTTATTTTTGAGCAGCTTTATAGATTATCAATAATAAGACATTTCTAATCAAGACTTTAGGTACACATATGAGCAATTAAGAGCCATAAGCATATTGAGTTTTCTCACACAATTTGGCATACTAGCTTTAATTTGAAACACAACTCAAAGCCATAACATTTTAATTCGCAATCCATACTTTGAACATATATCTGTAAGGCTCATTCGGAATAGTTAAGTTTATAAGGGATAACTCGGAACATAGGAACTAGGAATCTTGAGCCAACCACACTTGAACTTACGGGAACATTATGGAATTCTATTCTAAGAGAGAAAATTTAGCCAACATACCTTGTTTGAGATTTTCTTAAGTTACTAAAACGCCCCAACACTTCTAGCAACAACAATCTATAGGAAGATAACAAAAATCGGTTAATAATTAAAAGGATTCCCATGGTGTAACTCTCTTAGGAGTTTTGTCAAACACTTAGCATGAAAAATGGACTATAAAGCTCTACAATGGTAATCCCTTCCTCCCTCAACCAATTTCAGCAAGAACTACCTAAAATGGTTCATTAACCCCATATACTACAACTTGTTGTCACATGCATGGCCTCTTTTCAACCCCACAATATACTAGAAATCTTTAACCTCTAGCATAAAAGCTTAGGAGTAAGACTTACCCGGATAGATGATGGTTTAGTGAGTGGCTTCCATGATCCTTGAAGATTGGTGCAAAATTGGATGATTAGAATGTTAGGTTCCTTCCTTCTCTCTCTAAAATGCTTTTACCTCTCTCTAAAATCATTAGACAATCATTCAAAAAATAAGCCCCAAGGGATATTTATCAAAATAAAGCCGGATTATAAAAATAAGAAAATGGACCCTCTGAACTCAAGTCTACAATTGTAGAATGGACCGCAGAATAGATATGCGGTCTGCAAAATGAACCGTGAAAGTGATGCTCAAAAACTGGAATGGTCTGGACAGGTCTGTGACAAGTTTGTGGTCCACAGACCACTTATGTGGCCGCATAATGGACTGCAAAATCACCCAACAAAATTCTTCATGCCAAATCTGTGACGAAAAATGCGGACCGCAAAATGGATATACGATTGTAGAATGGACCGTAATTTGACCTTAAAAATTCAACAAAACTCTCTGCTCAACTCCGCGATGACTATGCAGCTTGCGAAACGGTTTTGTGATCGCAAAACAGACTGCAAAATTGCCTTCTTCTGCCAAAAACATCCATCCACTCCTCAGTGTATTTCTTCAAGCCAAAAAGTTCGTACCACGGTTCGTAAGCTCGTCGCGAAGAATTTCTACAATCCTCAAACATATAAGTCTACCCGACACCACAAAATCTCAAATTGCTTTGTGAAATTTTACGGGGCCTTACATCCTCCCCCGCTTAGGATCATTCGTCCTTGAATGAGAAGTAGAGTCTATCCAAAACACCCAACATAATTCATCTCTTCCTTCACACATCACAAACCCTCCAAATTTGACTAACTCCCAAATTTTCCAGAAATTTCGGCAGAGTCTCCTCTGCAATTGGGCCTATCCACCTGCTAGAGAATCACCAAAACCACCTTAACAATACATCCATAACTCAACAAAGCATCACAGTATATATCAACAACACTGATCTCCACATTAAAAGAATTACATTAACAAAAGTGGTATCTCGACATGAACTGCACATATTTAAATCATAACACATAGTAAGTACTCTTTTGAACCACAATCATTTGGCTATACAAGCGAGGATACTTTCTTTACTTTGACGGAGGCGATCTCAACTTCCGGACTTGTCTAATAAGGATGAAAATTAGGTACCTCTCATAAGCCAATTACCCATTAACTCCACCTTCCATAGCCCCCGCTAGAATGATAGACAAATGATTCCCAACTACCTTCTTTGATGTCGACGCATGAAACATCGGGTGCATAGAGGTCAACGATGGGGAAACATAATACTCATAGCTTGGCCCATTTATTTCAAGATTCCATAAATCCCAAAGTGCACTATACCTACTTTACCTTTATTAACAATTCACATAGTATCTTTATGGATAAAATCTTGAGAACAACTTGCTCACTTTATTTAACTCTAAATCTCTATGTCGGACACCCAAATTAAACCCTTGGCAACCTTCAACCATTGTTCTATGATGGGCTAGAGTGAATATGACCATAGAGTTCCTACCCAATATGATTGATCATGGAATGATGCTTCCTTTTTGACATACTTGAACCTACAACCCTTGATAGATTTACTACAAATAGGAACGACGAGGTTCGAGATTGGACTGGAATTATTCAGGAATTCATTAATGTGCGGAGCAGGGCATTTCAAGAGGTTATATCTTAAGAGACATAAAGGTTACTACCAATAGCGCTGACATGGTTAATCATTGTGAGGACATCAATGATCGACAACCTAGGCATAGAGCTAACTAGTACACATTGATAATGGGGAAAACGTATACATGATCCTAAGATGTAGAAAAGGTGAGTCATTTTAGACATGTGGCATATGGGAGGCATAATCAGGAGGATAAAGACATTAACATAAGTTATTCTTGGAAGACTATGAGTTATGAAAGAGAAAGAAACAATCGTTTCATCCATATTGTCTTGTTTGGCAATAGTAATCCTCAAGGAGAAATAGCCAAGTACGCGACACCATTCACACCCTGGCACCCTGAATGTGCTAGAGGTTTCAAAAATACATGAAGTTAGATTACGCTCTTAATATTAATTGACACACGAAATCTATGCCACAAGCCCATGAGATTGAAAAAGAAGGTGAACACTTATGAGATTATTATCATTCAAACAACTTAACCCTTCCTGATAGTTGATCCCATATGAGAGGACTTAGAGATGCCAAAAACTTATCTTTCAAATCAATATGCTCATGATATGTTCCAAAATCTGAAAGCATAGGACATCTTAATATTGGGATAAAATCATGTATTGGTCAGAGAGAATGAACATTTTTGTTATGAGCTAGATGTGTTTATGCCATAATAACTCTCAAGCTGCAATACCAGGACACTTCATTGGAAACTACAATACTAGCAAAGTGATTTACTCACTGAGGCATTATCCATGTGGACATAAAAGTCATACTGAGATGGGTGAACAATTGATGTTCCTATGACGAATTTGTGAGAATCCCAAGTTTCAGAGGAATTTTATGTGGACAAGTGACCATTTTCACTTGACATGTACACATATGGTAGGTGCTGAGATATGCTCCCATGTTACTAGATAGTGAAAAGAATTTAGGATAACATTCACAAAGGAGTAAAGTGATTGTTCAAACCATAGGAGCCACATAAACCCGAGAGAAAAGAGTGGCTTAAGAAGGATCTTAGCACTGGGCTACTTTACATTGGATATGATACCACGTAGGTAAACTTTACGATGATACATGTATGAGCACTAGTTAGTAGATGTTATCCATTTGAATCAAAAGGTTCTATGAGAAATTCATTAGGTATAGTCCCTTGTTGGGAATTTAGGAAAGCAAGTGGGAAATATTAGCCTAGGGTTATAACTAATTCAAGGAAATAATTATAGAGCTCAATCCCACAAGCAGTTGTAAAGAAGAGAATTTGTGATAAAGAGGCTTTACGAATGATACGTCTCGTTCAAAGAGTAGATATAGAGAACGACTCATAAAGCTATTCCGATTTTGTCCCAAATTCCATAGCAACATAAGGAGTGACACATGACAAAGTGGAACCGGGATCAATAAGAGCATACACATCATGAGATTGGACAGTCAATATACCTATAACCATACCTGGAGAAGCCTCCGCATTTCGACGCCTTCTTATAGCATAAAACCTGCTAGGCCCTCCCAAGTTCTGAATACCACCCCTAGCTTCTCCATGCCCTGTGGGCGCTCTAGTGCCTCGAGTTGGTGGAGGCACTGTGGATGTAGTAGCTGCAGAACTAGTTAGCTGTGTCGTACCCCTACCCATGCTCTGGTAATACGAACGACAATCTCTCTGAATGTGACCCCTCATACCACACTTGTAGCATACATTGGTACCATAATGACATATTCCCGAATGACATCTCCCATATTTCACACAACGAGGGTGAGGTCCGCTAAACTGACTCGCCTTACTGACCTGATTTTTATCCTTTTTACATACATCATAAGCATCCCCCATATCCTTACTCCAAGCTTCCAATGCGGGAGTAACAATTCTAGTACCGGTTTATTGTATGGGCATTTGGAATTGCCCATATCTACCACCCCTAACACGCTGCTGGGCATACTCACAATACGACGCCAAATATTCCTTCTCGCATATAAGGTAGACCGGGATTGATGTACCTAACCTAGGGCATTTGTTCTTCTTGTGCCCTCTCTTTCCACAACCGTAATATATTTCAAGAGTCATCCAACATCTCCCTATGTGACATTTCTTAAAAATCAAAAATCCGATTCATTAGTACCAACAATCCTCTTTCGCTTCTTAGGTGCTCTTACCACACGATCCGGTGGTGCGGTGACATTGGTAGGAACAATGACAGTTTCCCTAGAAACAAGTTCTTCCAACCCCTACACAGCTCGACACATTCTCCCAATGAACTCTTGTGCAATCTCCCTCAAATTCAATGGCAGCTTCATTCCCTCCTCCTTGCTTCAAACTCGTGGATTACTCATCTAGAAAATAAGACATAACGAGGAAATTATCTCCCTATCTTGGGCTCTATCGCACGATTTGGAATATCAAAGAAGTGTGAAATTTCCTAAATGTCCAAGTTGTCTCCTCATTATAGATGTCGTCGACAACACACCGATAAGAAGGACTTTACTAGACACGGCTCCGAGACATCCTAGGACACTTTAAAACCTTAGGCATGAAGAACTTTGTTGGGTGATTTTGCAGTCCATTCTGCGACCGCATAAGTGGTCTGCAGACCGCAGACTTGTTGTAGACCTGTCCAGATCATTCTAGTTTTTGGGCATCACTTTCGCGGTTCATTTTGCGAACCACATATCTATTCTTCCGTCCATTCTGCGATCGCAGACCTGAGTTCAGAGGGTCCATTTTCCTATTTTTATAACCCGATCCTATTTTGATAAATAGCCCTTGGGTCTTATTTTGGAACGATTGTCTGATGATTTTAGAAAGAGGTAAGAGCATTTTAGAGAGATAAGGAAGAAACTTAACATTCTAGTCATCCAATCTTCAAAGATCATGGAAGTCACTCACTAAACCATCATCTATCTAGGTAAGTCCTACTCCTAAGCTTTCATGCAAGAGGTTAGGAGTTCTAGTGTATTGTGGGTTTGGAAATAGGCCATGCATGTGATAATAGGTTGTAGTATATGGGGTTAATGAACCATTTTGGGTAGTTTCTTGTTGAAATTGGTTGAGAGAGGAAGGGATTGCCATTGTAGAGCTTTGTAGTCCATCTTGCACGCTAAGTGTTTGATAAAATTCCTAAGAGAGTTACACCATGGGAATCCTTCTAATTATTAACTGATTTTCGCTATCTTTCTATAGATTGTTATTTCTACAAGTGTTGGGGCATTGTAGTAACTTAAGAAAAGCTCAAACAAGGTATGTTGGCTAAATTTTCTCTCTTAGAATAGAAGTCTATAATGTTCCTGTAAGTTTAAGTGTGGTTGGCTCAAGATTCCTAATTCCTATGTTCCGGGTAATCCCTTATAAACTTGATTATTCTGAATGAGCCTTATTTCGAAAGATATATGTTCAAAGTATGGATTGTGTATTAAAATGCTATGGCTTTGATTCGTGTTTCAAATGAAATCTAGTATGCCAAATTGTGTGAGAAAAATGCGATTGGATTAAGATTTTTAATTGTTCATTTGTGTACCTAAAGTCTTGATTTAGAATATCCTGTTGTTGATAATTTATAATGATGCTCAGAAAGAAAATAAGTGAATTGGGGATATAGAGTGTGACCGACGTGCCAAGAATTTAGGTTATAATTGTGGATAGTGGTGCGAATGAAAAGAGAGGATATGAGAAAGATTATGAAATGAGCTTTGACTCAACTGTTTTAAAAAGACTTCGAAAATAGAATTGCCTAAAAGCTTTTGTACTCAGTTCATGCTCATAAGTGAATGTTTAAACTAATGCTTTGCTTATTAAATATAGCCAATGTGATTCGAGTTTTTTATACTCAAGTTTTGAAATTGTACATTGCCATTTTTGAGAAAGAGTATTTCAGGAATAAATGGTGTATTGCTTGGTTATGATTTTGATGTGTGTTTCTATTGCTGGTCGGTGTGCCTCATTCTTTGGGAAGAAGCCTGTTTGTGTTTAAAGTTTCCATTACTAACAAATTTGAGGTTTATAATTTTCGAAATATTCTATACATTGATGTTTGATGGTGATCCTTTAAAATAAAAGAGGTGAAAAGTATGGACTATGAAATACGACCATCGTGCCATAAATAAAGAATTTTGCGAATGGCCAAAAAACCAAGGAAATATTGTTATTATGAGTGGTTGGAAAGACTAATGAATATTCATACATATGAAAGATGTTGAGGTGAATACATTTGTAGTTATGTTACCTTAGTGTGCAAATCAAATCAAAAATATTTTTAGGAGTATCGTTAGTCACCGAGAAAGGGTGGGTTGTAACAACCCACACCTGAAACTACACGTACTAGTGTAGGGGCGGATTTGTGATTATTCCCCTTAGTTGGGATGTGATTGAAATATTGGTGCGATTGTGATTATTCTCCTTAATTGAGATGAAACTAATAATAGATGCGCTTGGAAAAGTCAACCCATGCGACATATGTGGTAAGGCAGCCTAGCTAATCGGGTGGAGATCGGACGCCATGTTGCGCACTTGGTGTTACTACTATTGGTAACACATTTCTTTCTCATTACATGTCAATCCACATTGTTTGTGGGGAGATGGCCTAGTCAATCGGGCGTGATCGAACTCTGTGCTAATAACACAGTGGTATATCAGCGCTAATGATCTCCTAACCAAAATATAATTATTTCGTATTTTGAAAATTGTTATGTTTTAATTGGACATTTGGACATTGATGATTGTGCCTTGCTGTTTCTGTGTTTCTCCTTTTATGATATTGGTATTCTATTTTGAAAGAGGACGTTTAGTCATACATACTAGTGCTATTCGATGGTACTAATGCCCCTTTTACCTCGGCCACTACATCTTTAATGGATGCAGGTGGTTTCATAGCAGGCGACATTAATCAGTGATAGAGGTACACTCTCTTTCCAGCTGACTTGGTGAGCCCCACTTTATTTTGGGGTCATATATCTTTTGTTCCTCATGTATTGTGTTTGAGGTATAGCCGGGGCCTTGTTGTCGGTATTTTCATATTACTCTTCTGTTGTACTTAGAGGCTCCGTAGACAGGTTGTGGGTGGTGTCTGATAAACTCGGGGATCGCGACTGGCACTCAACCGAGTGAACCTCGCCGAGCAAGCTATTAGATTTCCTTCTACCCAAACTCATCCATGAATAAAGAGGAGATGTACTCCCTTAATCAAATACTGAAAAGATTTTACTACCAACTACCATTTCATTTCTATTAGCCGATTCATTCATAATTTCCAAAATATTACCAGTTTATATATATAATAAAAAACATGTTTGCCAAATGCCAAAATTTATAGTTAAATTCCCAACATCAGACAACACCCACAACCTGTCTACAGAGCCTCTAAGTACAACAAAAGAGTAATATGAAAATGCCGGCAACAAGACCCCTCTATACCTCAAACACAATATATGACGAAACAAATCTGTGACCCCGAAATGAAGTGGGGCTCACCAAGTTAGCTGGGAAGAGAGTATACCACTATCACTGATCAATGTCGCCTGTTGTGGAACCATCTGCATCTATTAAAGATGTAGCGGCCCCGACAAAAGGGACGTTAGTACCGTCGAAAATCACTAGTATGTATGACTAAATGTACTCTTTCAAAATAGAATACCAATGAAAGAAAGGGAGAAACGTAGAAACAACAAGTCACAATCAACATTATCCAAATGCCTAATTAAAACATAACAATTTTCGAAATACGAAAATAATATATTTTTGGTTGGGAGATCATTAGCACCAATATACAATCGTGCTTTTAGCATGGAGTCCGATCATGCATGATCGGCTAAGCCATCTCCCCACGAATGATGTGGTTTGACTTTTAATGGAAAAGAAAGGTGTTACCAAGAGTGGTACCACCATGTGCGCAACATGGCATCCGATCTCCACCCGATCAGTTAGGCCGCCTTCCCACATATTCCGTGTGGGTTGACTTTTCCAATTCACAGCTATTATCAGTTTCATCCCAATTAAGGGGCATAATTACAATCACACCAATATTTCAATCCCATCCCAATTAAGGGGAATAATCTCAAATCCACCCCTACACCGACATGTGTAGTTTAGGCGTGGGTTGTTACAAACCACCCATCCTTGTGACTAACGATACTCCCAAAAATATTTTTGATTTGATTTGCACACAAAGGTAACATAACTACTAATGTATCCACCTCAACATTTTTCACATTGTATAAATCTTCATTAGTATTTTCATCCACTCACAAATATAATATTTCCTTGGCTCTTTTGGCCATTTACAAGATTCTTTATTCATGGCACGGTGGTCGTATTTCAAAAAAGTAACACACCATTTATTCTTGAGTTACTTTCCCCCAAAAAGTACAATACACAATTTCCACTCACAAATATGTAAGAACGCAAAACACCTTGAAAATACTTACAAAACATAACATTAGTTAAAACATCCACATATGGGCATGACTTGAGCACATAACCTTTTAGGTAATTCTATTTTCGAAGCTATTTTAAAACAGTTGAATCAAGGCTTATTTCTTAACCTTTCTTACAACATCTAATTTCATTAGCACCACTATCCACAAATATAACTTATATCTTGGTACGTTGGTCATACTCTATATCCCCAATTCACTTATTTCATTTTCGAGCATCTTTATAGATTATCAACAACAAGACATTTCCAATCAAGACTTTAGGTACACATATGAGCAATTAAGAGTCTTAACCATGTTGAGTTTTTCTCACAAAATTTGGCATACTAGCTTTCATTTGAAACATAACTCAAGCCATAACATTTTAATGCACAATCCATACTTTGAACATATATCTTTCGACATAAGTCTCATTCGGAATAGTAATGTCATGACCCAAATTTCCCACCATCGGGATCGTGATGGCACCTAACTCTTAGAATGCTAGGCAAGCCAACAGATAAAGATCCAACACGCTAATCACTATTTCAAACAGTAAATAACAATAATCTAAACCAAAACAAGGTAAGAAGTGCGGAAATTTATAATAGACTAAATACTATTACACGACTACCCAAAATATGGTATCACAATCCACGAACTTCTAAGAGTTACTACAAATACTGATTTAAAAAAGATACATCTGTTCTTGAAATGAAAAAAATAGGGAAAACTAAGATAAATAGAAGGGGACTCCAGGCTCTGTGAATGCCGACAGATCTACCTTGGGTCTCTTGATGGACTGAAGGCAGCAACCCAACTCTGATCAACGAGGTCTGATACCGAAATCTGCACAGAAATTGCAGAGTGCAGTATCAGTACAACCGACCTCATATACCGGTAAGTGCCGAGCCTAATCTCGGCAAAGTAGTGACGAGGCTAGAACACGGCAGTAACATGAACCTGTGCAGTTAAATCATATACGAGAAAATAACAACAACCTGAAATTTAACAAATAATAATAATGGGAAGGGGGAAAAACATGCTGAGGGGAAATATCAAGTCCTGAAAATATTACGGTAAAGAAACGCAGTAAATATCATGCTTTGCACCAACGGAAGTAATAACATAGCACGGCACAACATCACCTTTCGTGCTTTTACTCTCGTCCTTACCATAAGAAATAATAGAAATGCCACAACATCACCCTTCGTGCATTAACTCTCTCATAACATGCTCGACATCACCCTTCGTTCATTAACACTTTCAAAGTATGGCACGACATCACCCTTCGTGCATTATCACTCACTCACAAAACATTGCACGACATCACCCTTAGTGCTTTACACTCTTCCTCACCCAAACAACAGAACAATAACAACCCGACAAGGGAATTATCAATACCCAACCTCGTTTCAATAATTAACTTCATAATATAAATCTCAACTTGAGTCAATACTCAACCAACATCCAATTCCAGGAAAAAACATGATAAGATTCATTTAATATGAAGAATAACCAGTTTAAGCACGAACAGTACGAATAAAGAATACAACAATCACAAGGATAAGACTCACTTGCATGCTATGACCCGACAACAACGTATAGGTACTTGTCACCTCACCTATACGTCGTACTCAACAACCAAATACATAGCAAATAAGGCAACAATGCCTAATCCTTCAAGCTAAGGTTAGCCATGACACTTACCTCGATTCCACGACCGAACTAAAGCCTCAAACACCGCTTTTACTTTAGTTTCCACCTCCTAACCACACGTATCTAGTCATAACTAACATAATAATATCAATTATCGCTAAAGAACTCAATTCCAAAGCACACTTACAAGTTTCCCAACAATTTCCCCAAAAAGTAAAAAATTGACCCCGGGCCCGCTTGGTCGAAACTCGAGGTTCAGACCAAAACCCATTCACCCATGAGCCTAAATATGTAATTAGTTTCGGAATCCGACCCCAAATCAAGGTCTAAATTACCAAATTTGCAAAATCCCAATTTCTCCCAAAATCCCTAATTCTACCATGAAAGAACAAGATTTAAGGCTAAAAATCTAATGGGTGTTGATGGAAATTGAAGAAAAAGAGTTGAAGAACACAAACCTATGAATTGGTGTCGAAATCCCTCTTCAAAGTCGCTCCTAGGTCGAGCTTTTATGAAAGAGTTGTGAGTTTTTGACAAGATCCCGATTCTGGTTCTGTTTTAAAAAGATTGGACAGGTCTTCCTCGCGTTCGCGAGAGACCTATCGCGTTCGCTATGCACTGCGGCCAGAATGGCCTTTGCGTTCGCAATGGTCTGTCCCCCCTGACCATCACATTCGCGGGCGTTGGACCGAGTTCTAGAAGAACAACTCAAAGATTTCCCCAGCCCACCTCCAATACACTACTCATTCGCGTAAGGCCGGTCGCGTTCACGAAGAGCTAACCCCCCAGTGCTCCGCGTTCACGACCAAAGCCTCGCGTTTGCGTAGAAGAAATCCCTCCCCAACCCAGCTTGCAATTCGTGTTCGTGAGAGTTGCTTCGGGAACACAAAGCACAAAGAATCAGCATACCAGAAGCAGCAAACATGATAGATTTTCTATGTATAAATTACCCCATAGCCTATCCGAAACTCACCCGAGCCCTCGGGGATCCAAACCAAACATGCACACAAGTCTAAAAAATCATACGGACTTGCTCGTACGATCAAACCACCAAAATAACACCTAGAACTATGAATTTAGCATCAAATTGCATGATATTTTCAAGAAAGTTCATAAGTTCTATTTTCTCAACCAAAGGTCTGAATCACGTCAAATCAGTCTCGTTTCTAACCAAATTTCACAGGTAGGGTATAAATATCATAACAGGCCTGTATCGAGATCCAGAACTAAAATACAGACCCAATTCTAACGAGATCAACTATTAACCATTTTCTCAAAACCATTACAATTTCAGTTTAACAATTTTCATCAAAAAATTCATTTCTCGGGCTAGAGACCTCGGAATTAGATTCTGGGCATATGCTCAAGTCCCATATTTCACTACGGACCCTCCGGGACCGTCAAAATATGGGTCCAGGTCCGTTTACTTAAAATTTTGATCGAAATCAACTAAAATTACTTTTAAAGGCAAAAATTATTATTTTCTCAAATTTTCACATAAAGACTTTCCGGAAACGTGCCCGGACTGTGTACGCAAATTGAGGAGAAGTAAGATGAGGTTTTGAAGACCTCAGAACCCCAAATTGGGTTCTAAAACACGAGATGACCTTTTGGGTCATCACAAGTCAAGTTTATAAGGGATAACCCGGAACATAGGAATTAGGAATCTTGAGCCAACCACACTTGAACTTACGGGAACATTACGGAATTATATTCTAAGAGAGAAAATTTAGCCAACATACCTCGCTTGAGCTTTCCTTTAATTACTACAATGTTTCGGGAATCCTAGCAATCCCAATCTATTTTGAGACATGACAAAATTGAACCATAATTAGAGAGAGATTCATGGTTTCAGCTCATTTGAGCATTTTATGAAACACTAGATGTGCATATTGGTTACAAGGTTCTTCCTCAAGATTTCCTTCACGTCACAACCTAATCTTTACCCATTTGAGCTTAACAATCTTCCCACAAACCTTATTGGTACTTGTATGTGTACATAATACTCTCACACCCAAGATTCATACTCCCAATCACCCATCTTTTACCCCAAACTCGAAATGGAGTCTAGGGTTAGAACTTTACCTCTTGGGTGAAGATCTTGTGAGGTTTCCTTGTTGGATTTTAAGTCTTAGACAAGATCTTGATGAACAAAGCACTTGAGCTTCTTCCTCTCTCTAGAACACTCTCACTTCTCTATAAAAAAATCAGATTTTACCTTGTAAAATGACCCTCAAGGCCTTATATCAAAATAGGATCGGATGAGAAATTTTTCCAAAAAGGACCCCAGAAGTCAATTTTGTGGTGCAATTATATGGTAGTAGAATCAATATGTGGCTAGCGGAATGGCCACAAAATGGAATGTCAATTCTGCGATAGCAAAATGATTATGTGGCCAACAGAATGGCCACAAAATGATTTTCAAATTCTGGGTGGCCTCTGGTCCATTTCGCGATGACATTTCACGAGAGCATAATCATTCTGCGGCCATTATGCTATAGCAGAATCATTATGAGGCTAGCATAATGGCCAAAAAATGATTTTCAAAATCTGTCCATTCTCTGCGTCACTCCGCGATGGATATGCGGTCTGCGGAGTGACTATGCAATCGCACAATGGACCACAGAAAGGCCATTTTCTACAACAATTTACCTCTAGCACTCCAATGCATTGTACAACCCAAAACGTCCGCACCGTGGCTCGTTTTCTATAATTTTCAAACACATGAACACACCTCGGCACCACGAAGCCTTAAATTCCTTTGTAAAATTTTTCCGGGCCTTATATTCTCCCCCACTTAGGATCATTCGTCCTCGAATGAGAAGTAGAGTCCGCCCCAAATGCTTAGCTTAATTTATCTCTTTTCTCACATACCTCAAGCCCCTAAATTTTGACTAAATCCCAAATTTTTCAAAAATTTCGACAGAGTTTTCTCTTTAATCGGGCCTATCCACCTGCTAGAAAATCACCAAAACCATCCAAGCAACGCATCCACAACTCGACAAAGCATCACAATATGTATGTATGTATGTATGTGTGTGTGTGTGTGTGTGTGTGTGTGTGTATATATATATATATCAACAACAGTAATCTCAACATTATAGGAACTACCTTATCAAAATGATATATGGACATGAACACTCGACAGAGGCAATCTTAACTTCCGAACTTATCTAACAAGGATGACAATTAAGTACCTCTAATAGGCCAATTATCTATTAATTTTACCTTCAGTAGTTTCCACCGGAGTGACTGATAAAAAATTTCCATCAACCTTTTATACATAGCCATATGAAACACCGTGTACATGGAGGGCAAAGATAGGGAAACATCTGTCAAGAGCCAAAATCCAACTAGTTGTGATGGCACCTAATACAACTCGCTAGGTAAGCCAATTAATAATAACCCAATTCTAATGAAATTTAATGAGACAATAAATAAATGAAAATATTTGAATCTTATACATTTTTCAAGGACCGGTAATACAAATCATGAGCTTCTAAGATTAGAATTTACAAAGTTTGTATGAAATAAATATATCATCTATTCGAAATGTGCATAAAAAGATTTTTATAAATCTAAGGCTACCATGAACAAGAGGCAACTACACACGGAATGCAAGTACGTCTTCAATTCTACTCCCGTTGATCACATCAACATCAACATCAACATCTAACATCTGCACGCAAGGAGCAGAAGTGTAGTATGAGTATAACCGACCCCATGTACTCAATAAGTAACAAACCTAACCTTAGGTTGAGAGTAGTGACGAGCTGGAACATGGGCTGGAGTACAACACTAATAGCCAACAAAAGTTCATAATAACATAATGCAAAACAATAAAAGAAGTAACTCAGAGATAAAATGCTCTGCTCATTCACATTTCCAGAAAATGGGTATGTTTTTCAAGTAAATCAGTGAAAACCCAAATCTTTTACCGAATTCGCCGAAAAATATGAGTAAGTTTGAAAACTGTAATTTTTCTAAAAAAAATAATCATTTCAACAATAAATAAGATGTTTCATTTTCTTTCCAGATAGCAAGTGTATTTCTATGCCCATATGTCAACATGTGTGAGAAGTCATGAATAATGTGATACCGTACAACATGAGAAAAAATACATCTCTATGCATGTATGCCATATGTGCATGTCAAGCTATGTATCTCAGAGATGAACTCATGTACTCACACTCTCAAAGTACTCAATTTCACTATCTCACACTTTTCACTCATCATGCTCAATCACTTAGTACTATATATGGCCAATCCAGCCCAAGAATGCAACCCGATCCACATATAGCCATAAGGCCCGTTGTAGTGTGCAACCCGATCCACATATATATGTATAATCAACTGCTAGAAACTGCGCTCACTTGGGGTGTGTGCATACTCCGAAGGGGCTCCTTCAGCCCAAGCGCTATATCGCTACAGCGTGTAGCCCTATCCCATAAATTTATATAGCTATAAGGCTCATTTCGACGTGCAACCCGATCCATATATACACAGCCCTAAGTCTCGTTGCAGCGTGCAACTCAATCCATGAATATACAGTCCTAAGGCTTGTTGCGGCGTGCAACCCGATCTATATATATACATATTGCTCACAGCTCGGCACTCAGGCCCTAACTCAGTCACCAACCTCTCATGTCTCCCGGGCTCTCAAAAATCATAAAAATCAGCCCAAATAGAAATAATGAAATGTATCAACAAGAAACAAGAAGAGACTAAGATATGATACGCAAGTAAAAGTGTGACTGAGGAGACATCAATTAGCAAATAATTCAACAAGTACACGACCTCTGCGGGTCCATATTGTACCAACATTTAGTCTAAACATGATTTCTAAACATGATTTGCGGTAAAATTTCTATAACACATGAAGAGAATATAGCTAACAACAGATTATTCAACTTCACAGTTCCATAGAACAGGCCAAGTCACAATTTCCACGGTGCACGCCTACATGCATATCACCTAACATGTGCGCCACCTCCAAACTAATCACAAGACAAATAATACAGGGTTTCATACCCTCAGCACCAAGTTTAGAAGTGTTACTTACCTCGAACAAGCCAATTCAAATTCCGAGCAAGCCCAGTGATGCTCCAAAAATGCCATCTCGCGTGTACCGACCTCCGAATGGCCCAAAACTAGCTAAAAGCAACTCAAATACATCAAATAAAGCCCAAGCAAATAATTCCAAATGATAAAGGTCGAATCCTTAATTAAAAGCCCAAAATCGGCCAAAAAGTCAAAACCCGGTCCCGCACGTCGAAACCCGACGAAACTCACAAAATCCGACAATCCATTCAATTACGAGTCCAACTATACTAGTTTCACTCAACTCTGACTCCAAATCGATGTTCAAAACTCAAAAAATCACATTATAAACATTAGGCTAAAACCCTCAATTTCATCTTTAAAATTCATCAACCAATTGCCAAAATTAAGATAGATTCATGAAATAAGATCAAAACCAAGTGTAAAATACTTACCCCCAATCCGTGTGATAAAAATTGCTTCAAAAGCCGCCTTAATCCGAGCCCCACGTCTCAAAATATGAAGAAAGAATTAAAACCCTCGATTTTATAAAGCTTCTGCCCAACGGTTTCTGCATTTGCAAAAAAAATGAGCCTTTTCTGTGACGTCGCTTCTGCGACAAAACCTTCGCTTCTGCGGAGTCCACTTCCCAGCTGACCCCATCTCACCTTCGGAAAAATTCTGCTTCTGTGATGTCGCGGATGCAGAATAAATTTTGCTTCTGTGGCCTTCACGCCCAGCTGCCCAGTCCGCTTTTGCGATGGGCTTCTCGTTTATGTGGAGTCACTTCTCTGACCATGCTTCCATAGAAGTGGTTGCACCAACAACCCAAAAGTTCCAGCAGCTTCCACAAGGCTTCAATCGATCCGAACCCCATCCGAAACTCACCCGAGCCACTCCAGACCCCGTCCAAATATACCAACAAGTCCCGTAACATAATACGGACCTAATCAAGGCCTCAAATCACACATAACAACATCGAAACGATGAATCGCACCTCAATTCAACTTGATGAACTTTAAACTTTTTAACTTTCATAACTCGTGCCGAAACCTAGCAAACCAACCCGGAATAAACCCAAATTTTTCAAGTACCAAATGACATAAAAAAGCTATTCCAATTCTCGGAACCACAATCCGAATCTGATATCAAAAAGTCCACTCTCGGTCAAACTTTTCAAAATATTCAACTTTCGCCATTTCAAGCCAAATTCAACGACGGACCTTAAAATCACAATTCAGACACGCTCCTAAGTCCAAAATCACCCAACGAAGCTAAAAGAACCATCAAAATGCCTATCCGAGGACAAATACTACAAAGTCAAACTTGGTCAACTCTTCCAATTTAAAACTTCCTAGTTGAGAATCATTCTTCCAAATCAATTCTGAATAACCTAAAAACCAAAACCGACGATTCACACAAGTTATAATACATCCTACGGAGCTACTCATGCCCGTAAACTACCGAGCGAAGTGCAAATGCTCAATAAAATCGATCGGGTCGTTACAAAAATGTACCTGGAAGTTTAGCCTTTGAAAGCAAGCATCTAACTCTCTCAACTAGAGTTTTATTCATCCTTTCTGCCAATCCATTGAAGACCATTAAGGTGACCCAATCCAAACATAACTCCGCTGCAATGCGTGACCCCATCCAAACACTGGTGCATATGAAGTACCTCAAGCCACCCTGCTCAAAATCAATGACCAAGCACAACTCGCATCAAGTACCCAAGGTGCATGACCAGAACCATAGAGAAGCAAATGACACAATACCACAATCCGAAAAGAACATAACCAATACACAATCAATCATTCAGCACCCTATTACCCATCTCGCTCAAATTTTGCCATAAGGCCCAAATAGGACCGCACTAGGTGTGTGTATATAACCAACGAATCACAATCCCTCATAGCATAGAAGGGTAACTCATAGAACATATTAGAACACTAATAAGCTCAACTCTAACCGAATGGCACATCCCTCAATAATAGCCGTACGGAGTCAACCAATATGACCCGGTGTAGAATACATATCCTCATTAGGCCTATCAATGGACCCCAAATCAACTCTGGTCACCCATAAATAGATAAATAACCCTCTGAAAGTCCACAATAACTGAATCATAACACATACTATCATCTGGCTAGCTTTGGCCACAATTTCATAGTCTACAACCACGAAATAATCTGCTCATGAGAACTCCCAATCTCCAACTCCACTGAACGCACGAACCACCAAATATGATCCCAACTCCTCGCCTGAACGTCTAACACATCTCTCATACACGATCATCCCACGAGTAATACTTCTATAATTTTTCGGTGTCACATAGCAAAATCTGAATATCAACAGTCGATCAATCAGACAAGTATTGCAACACCAATGAAGCATCTGTAAGTCAAAACAAAATGCATATTTTGAAATGCGCACCCTTCTCAGGCAATAGCAAGTAGTAATAGAATTCATCTAGTCATCTAAAACCATCCATGTTATCTAAGAATCTGTGACCTTCCCTTCAAAACTAAATTGTGACCTTGCACATGCAAATTTCAATCCTGCACAACACATCGCATCAATCATGGCATCATATGAAAAGCACGAAAATCTCATAGCCAATTCTGAGTCACCAGGAGAATACATACCCGATCAGTTAGAAGCATTCAATTTTATCCCATCCAGGGGAAAACCATAATACGCAACATGTTCCTCACGCCAGTATGAAATATCCACTCGAACCGTGATAGAAATCATCAAGAAATCTTTGCAATCCATTTACACATAACCAAACCACCAAAGCTGAATCTCTCTAACTCCACCAAGCCACGCGGGTCGCCAAACCCAAGATTATTGCCACAATACACTTATAAGGACTCACCACATCACAAGTACCCAAAGAACCGATCATATCCATTACTGTGCTTATCCTACATACTACCAAGTTGTCCTATTTCCCCGTGTTCCTTCCAAATTACCTTCAAATTGATACTTCTCCTTGCTAGAACACCACGATCCTTAACCAAAACTCACCCCACGAACTCTAGCATAAAACCACACCCTCCTACGGCCC
This sequence comes from Nicotiana tabacum, assembly GCF_000715075.1. Lineage (NCBI taxonomy): Eukaryota > Viridiplantae > Streptophyta > Magnoliopsida > Solanales > Solanaceae > Nicotiana > Nicotiana tabacum. The sequence continues at coordinate 17,926,662 of NC_134085.1, forward strand.
ATAAACCGCTGAATCCCCCCTTAAGTACCCCAAAAGTACCACAACCGAGATATCCATTCTGAAGACACCTTATGTGAACCCAAAATTGTTTCCTTTACCTCCTTGATACTGAAATGTAGAATCCATAAGGATATAGAAATACCATGAGTCTTGACACCATCCAATGTAAATATCAGTTTCTATCCATATACCAATCCACAAAATTCTCAATTGCTACTTATAAATTTTGAATCCATTTGAATCTTCTCTAGAGTCATACATTCTGCTCAAATTTCAATTGCACCGCTAAAACAGGCTAAACAACATGTGCCCCATTAGCACAATAATACCCAAAGAAGTAACCCACTTTAACGCAACCAAGCAAATTTCTACTCCATGCACACTACATCCTTCATGAATAACCACTTAATCATTCCATAATTCCCATATACCCATAGAGTGTAATACAACCCATATCCAGGAATTCTCTTACTCCAGTCATCCTCGAACTCAACCTCTGTAAGTCATAACTGATTCACAAGTATACCTCAAACCGAAACCAGTACAACACATAATCGTGCAATCAACTCGTCGATAGCAAACTCCCCCACTTGGCTCAAAGCCACGAATAAAACATTTGATAACTTATAATAACCATACCTCATTACTGCCATAATACCGCAGTGAGATTCAACTAAATCATTTATGAGCTCCTGTAGTGCAAACCGTCTAATACTCCAAATTATCTGCAAATCTCGCATTCATCCTCGTGATGGTCAGGTCAACTATTAAGACCGATCCAAACTCAAATCACAAATATAACCTACCGATAAATAAGAAATCCTCCACACAACATCATAAAAATCACACATCCGTAGATTACCTCACAGGTTGTAACCCACCTGCTTAGCCTCAAACTGACATCTCTTTATACCCTTTTATAGCCACCATTACTATGCAATTACTTAACCTTCCTGAGTCTGAACTCACAACAAGACATGAAAACCTAATTCGTTCCACAATTAAGCAACATGAAAGATCCTTCAATACACCCATAACTAGAGCTAATACGTCAAAGCAAGACAAAAATCAAACACCCAATGGTCCTTTTACATCTCAAGAAAACTCTTCTCAACACCTTTGAACCATCCGAACACATCCCGCAATCATATCATACTCATCATATAGCCATCCAATCACTCATCGAGCCACAAATTCTACTAATAAGGACACTACCGGACTTATAAGTCCAAAAGCACGTGCTCACACAACCAAAATTCTCCTACTCAAGCTACAGCCAAAACCCAGCCTCAAGTCCTCTAGAATGGCCCATCATCGGCACACAGAACTCACATCTCGCACCTCATCCAGAGAATCACAAGCCGTTGATGCATAGCCAATACTGAGCACCCATGTGCACATACAAATGCGATGAAGAAATTCAAAAAGTTATGCTTCAAGCTGAATCAATGCCGTAAGATAAAGAAAGAAAGATGAGAAGTATATCCTAACTGTCTTGTAGCCTCTCGAAGATAGGTATGGATGTCATAATAGCGATCTGCAAGACCCTACTACATACTTGCTCATGAGTTGTAGAACCTATGAACCTAGAGCTCTGATACCAACTTGTCATGACCCAAAATCCAACTAGTCATGATGGTACTTAACCCAACCTGGTAAATAAGCCAATTGACAATAACCCAATTCCAATGAAATTTAATGAGACAATAAATAAAAGATAATATCTGAATCTTATACATTTCCAAGGACTAGTAGTACAAATCACGAGCTTCTAAAATTAGAATTTACAAAGTTGGTATGAAATAAATACATCATCTGTTCGAAATGTACATAAACAGATTTTATAAATCTAAGGCTACCATGAAAAAGAGGCAGCTACACCCGAAATGCAGGTACGTCTTCAATTGCAACTCTCGTTGATCACAGCAACATCAGTATCCAACATCTGCATGCAAGGTGCAGAAGTGTAGTATGAGTACAACCGACCCCATGTACTTAATAAGTAACAATGCTAACTATAGGTTAAGAGTAGTGATGAGCTGGAACATGGGTCGGAGTCCAACACCAATAGTGAACAACCATTCATAACAATATAATGAAAGCAATAAAAGAAGTAACTCAGAGATAAAATGCTCATCTCGTTCACAGTTCCAGAAAATAGATCTGCTTTTCAAGTAAATTAGAAAACCCAAATCCTTTACTGAATTCGCCAAAAAATAAGAGTAAGTTTGAAGGCTGTAATTTTTCCCATAAAAAATCATTTCAACAATAAATAAGATATTTCATTTTCTTTCTAGTTAGTAAGTGTAAAATACATCTCAATGCCCATATGTCAACATGTGCGAGAAGTCATGAATGAAGTGATACCGTACAGCATGAGAAAAAAATACATCTCTATGCGGGTATATCATACGTGCATGTCAAGCTATGTATCTCAGCAACGAACTCCTGTACTCACACTCTCAGAGTACTCAATCTCACCATCACCCATTCTCTATCACCATACTTAGTACTATACAATACCTACTGCGGCGTGCAGCCCGATCCACATATAGCCATAAGTCCCGTTGCGGCATGCAACCCGATCCACATATATATGTATAATCAACTACTAGCAACTACGCTCACTAGGGGTGTGTGCAGACTCTGGAGGGGCTCCTTCAGCCCTAACGTTATGTCGCTACTGTGTGCAGCCTGATCCTATATATATATATATAGCCATAAGGCTCGTTGCGGCGTGCAATCCGATCCACACATAAATAGCCCTAAAGCTCGTTGCAGCGTGCAACCCGATCAACATATATACAACCCTAAGGCTCATTGCGGCATGCAACCCGATCTACATATATATATATATCGCTCACAGCTCGGCACTCAGGCCCTAACTCAATCAACAACCTCTCCAGTATCTCGGGCTCTCAAAAATCATAAAAATCAGCCCAAACAGAAATGATGAAATTTATCAACAAGAAACAAGAAGAGACTAAGATATGATATGAAAGTAAAACGGTGACTGAGTACAAGACATAAATTAGCAAATAATTCAACAAGTACACAATCTCTACGGGTCCCAACAGTACCAACATTTACTCTAAACATGATTTGCAGTAAAATTTCTATAACACATGAAGAGCATATAGCTAACAACAAATTATTCAACTTCACAGTTCCACAGAACGGGCAAAGTCACAATTTCCATGGTGCGCGCCCACACGCCCATCACATAGCATGTGCGTAACCTCCAAACAAATCACAAGACACATAATACAAGGTTTCATATCCTCAACACCAAGTTTATAAGTGTTACTTACTTAGAACAGTCAATTCCAATACCGAGCAAGCCCAGCGATGCTCCAAAAATGCCATCTTGTGCATACCGACCTCCGAATGGCTCGAAACTAGCCAAAAGCAACTAAAATACATCAAATAAAGCCCAAGGAAACAATTCCAAATGATAAAGGTTGAATCCTTAATCAAAAGCCCAAATTCAGCATAAAAGTCAAAACCCAGTCCCGCACCTTGGAACCCGATAAAACTCACAAAATCCGACAAACTATTCAATTAAGAGTCCAACCATACTAGTTTCACTCAAATCCAACTCCAAATTGAAGTTCAAAACTTAAAAATTCACATTACGAAACTTTAGGCTAAAACCCCTAATTTCTTCTTTAAAATTCATCAACCAATTGCCAAAATGAAGATAAATTCATGAAATAATATCAAAACCAAGTGCAGAATACTTACCCCAACCTTTTTATGAAAATTGCTTTAAAAGTCGCCTCAATCCGAGTCCCACATCTCAAAATATGAAGAAAAAACCAAAACCCTCGATTTTTATATTGCTTCTGCCCAGTAGTTTCCGCATTTGAGGACAAATGAGCCGCTTATGCAGAATAAATTTTGCTTTTATGGCCTTCACACCCATCTGCCTAGTCCGCTTATGGGATGGACTTCTCGGTTTTGCGACCATGCTTCCGTAGAAGCGGTTGTACCAACAACCCAAAATTTCCAGCAGTTTCAAGAAGGCTTCAATCGATCTGAACCCCATTCGAAACTCACGCGAGCCACTCGAGACCCCATAAATATATACCAACAACTCCCGTAACATAATGCGAACCTACTCGAGGCCTCAATCCACACATAACAACATTGAAACAACGAATCTCACCTCAATTCAACTTGATGAACTTTAAACTTTTCAACTTCCATAACTCATGTCGAAACATAGCAAACCAACCCAGAATGAACCCAAATTTTGCACACAAGTCTCAAATAATATAACGAAGCTATTCCAATTCTCGGAACCACAATCCGAATCCGATATCAAAAAGTTCACTCCCGGTCAAACTTTCCAAAAAATTCAACTTTTGCCATTCAAAACAAATTCAACTACGGACCTCCAAATCATAATCCAGACACACTCCTAAGTCCAAAATCACTCAATGGAGCTAACTAAACCATCAAATCTACAATCTAAAGTCAAATACTAAAAAGTCAAACTTAGTCAACTATTCCAATTTAAAACTTCCTAGTTGAGAATCACTCTTCTAAATCAATTTCGAATAACCTAAAAATCAAAACCGACGAGTCACACAAGTCAAAATTCATCATATAGATTTATTCATGCCCGTAAACTATCGAGCGAAGTGCAAATGCTCAAAATGACCGGTCGGATCATGACAATATCATACTCATAGTTTGGCCTATTTCCTTCAAGATTCCATAAGGCCTAATACGACTACACATACTTTACCTTTATTAGCAATCCACATAATATCTTTATGGAGAAAATATTTAGATTAACCTGTTCACCCTCTTCAACTCTAAATCTCTATGCGAACACCCAAACTAAACTCTCAGCAACCTTTCACCATTATTCTATGATGCACTAGAATGAATTATGACCGTAGGGTTTCCTATTCAATATTTTTGAGCATGGAATGATTCTTCTTCCTTGGCATGTTTGAACCTTCAACTCCCATAGGTTTAATGCAAGGAGGAATAATAGAGCTCGAGATGGGGCTGGAATTATTCAAGAATCCATCAATGAGCCAAGCAGAGTATTTCAGGAGATTATATCCTAAAAGATATGAAGTTTACTACCGATAGCACTGAAATGGTTAATCATTGTGATAACATCATCGAGTTGACAAATGAGTCATAGAGTTAACTAGTATATTGGTAATAGAAATCCTTAAGGAGGAATAACCAAGTACGTGACACCAGTTGCCTACTTGAGTGTAGGGAATTTTTTTAAAAACTCAAATAAGAAGATTCTTGCACCCTAAATTTGATATGGGTATCAAATACAAGAAATTGTGTTATGCTCTTAACATTAATGGACACAAGGAACCTATGCCACAAGCCCATGGGGTTGAAAAAGAAGTTGAACACATGTGAGATTATTATCATTCTGACAGCTTAACCCTTCCTGATAGTTGATCTTGTATGAGAGGAATAGAGGTACAAAAAACATTGTCTTTCAAATCAATATGCTCATGATATGTGCTAGGCATGTTTCTACCATAATAACTCTCAAGCTGAAATTCCAGGCCACTTCATGAGTAACTACAATACTAGGCACAAAGTGATCTACTTACTGTGAAGTGATCTAAGTGGACATGAAATTCATCCTGAGATGGGCAACAAAAAGATCATCCCATGACGAATTTGTGATAATCTCAAATTTCACCGAAACTTTATGTGAAAAGTGATCCCTTTCAATTGACAGGTACACATATAATGGGTGCTGAGATATGCTATCATGTTACTAGATAGTGAAAAGGCTTTATGATAATATTCACAAAGTAGTAAAGTGACTATTCAAACCAGAGGAGCCTCATACACTGGAGAGAGAGAAAAAGGGTGGCTCAAGAAGGATCACAGCACTACATTTCTTTATTCCTCCTAATTGGGATAAAACTAATAATAGATGTGAATTGGAAAACTCAACCTACACGGCATATGTGGGAAGGTGGCCTAGCTGATCGGGTGGAGATCGGATGCCATGTTGCGCACATGGTGGTACTACTCTTGGTAACACCTTTCTTTCGTATTACATGTCAAACCACATTGTTCATGGGGAAATGGCCTAGATGATCGGGCATGATCAGACTCTATGATGAAAACATGATGGTATAACAGTGCCAATAATCTCTCAACCAAAAATATATATTATTTTCATATTTTGAAAATTATTATGTTTTAATTTGGCATTTGGATATTGTTGATTGTGACTTGCTGTTTCTGTGTTTCTCCCTTTTTTATATTGGTATTCTATTTTGAAAGAGGATATTTTGTCATACATACTAGTGTTATTCAACAGTACTAATGTCCCTTTTACCGGGGGCGCTGCATCTTTAATAGATGCAGATGGTTCCACAGCAGGCAGCATTGATTAGTGATAGTGGTACACTCTTTTTCCAGCTGACTTGGTGAGCCCCACTTCCTTTTGGGGTCATGTATCTCTTGTTCCTCATGTACTGTGTTTTGAGGTATACCCGGGACCTTGTTACCGTCATTTCCATATTACTCTTCTATTCTACTTAGAGACTCCGTAGACAAGTTGTGGGTAGTGTGTTTGATGTTGGGAATTGAACTAGAAATGTTGATATTTTGCAAGCATGTTTTTCATTATATCTATAAACTTGTAGTATTTTGGAAATTATAAATGAAGCTGCTAATGGAAATGAAATGGGAGTTGTTAATAAAAAAATTTCAATGTTTGATTAATGGAGTACATCTCCTCTTTATTTATGGATGAGTTTGGTAGAAGAAAATCTAACAGGCTTGCTCGGCCGAGTTCACTCGGTTGAGCGTCGGTCACACTCCCTGAGTTTGGGGAGTCACAAACTTGGTATCAGAGCCTAAGGTTTTATCGTGTCCTAGGATGTCTCGGAGCCATGTCTAGTAGAGTCCCTCTTATCAGTGTGTTGTCGACCACATCTATAATGAGGAGGCCACATGGACATTTAGGAAATTTCACACTTCTTTGATATTATAGATCGTGTGATAGAGCCCAAGATAGGGAGCTATCTTCCTCATTATGCCTCATCTTCCAGATGAGTAATCCACGAGTTCGAATTAGCGAGGAGGTAATGACCCCGCCATTGAATCTGAGGGAGATTGCACAAGAGTTCGTTGGGAGAATGCATTAAGTCGTGGAGAGATTGGAAGAACTTGTTGCTAGGGTAAGTGTCATTGTTACTACCAATGTCACCGCACCACTGGATCATGTGGTGTGAGTATCTAAGAAACGAAAAAGGGTTGTTGGTACTAATGAGCCGGATTGTTTGGTTTGCAAGAAGCGTCATTTGGGGAGATGTTGGATGACTCTTGAAATATGTTACAGTTGTGGAAAGAGGGGGAATAAGAAGAACAAATGCCCTAGGTTGAGTACACCAATCCCGATCTGCCCAATATGCAGTAACGAATATTTGGCGTCGTGTTGTGAGTATGCTCAGTAACATGTTTAGGGTGGTAGATATGGGAAATTCCAAAGGCCCACACAGAAAACCGGTACTAGAATTGTTACTCCCGCATTGGAAGACTGGAGGAAGGATAAAGGGGATGCTTATAATGTATGCAAAAAGGATACATATAAGGTCAGTGAGGCGAGTCAGTTTAGCAGACCTCATCCCTGTTGTGTGAAATGTGGGAGATGTCATCCGGGAATATGTCACTATAGTACCAACATATGCTACAAGTGTGGTATGAGGGGTCACATCAAGAGAGATTGTCGTTTGTCTCTCTAGAACATGGGAAGGGATGCGATACAGCTAACTAGTTCTGCAGCTATTACATCCATAACGCCTCCCACATCTCGAGACACTAGAGCGCCCATAGGGCATGGAACAACTAGGGGTGGTATTCAAAGCTCGAGGGGGGGGGGGCAGCAGGTTTTATGTTATGAGGAGGCGTCAAAATGCGGAGGCTTCTCCAGGCGTGGTTGCAGGTATATTGACTATCCAATATCATGATATGTATGCTCTTATTGATGCCGGTTCCACTTTGTTATGTGTCACTCCTTATGTTGCTATGGAATTTGGGACAAAACCAAAACAACTTTATGAGTGGTTCTCTTCATCTACTCTTTGAACGAGACGCATCATTCGTGAAGCCTCTTTATCACAAATTCTCTTATTTCAACTTCTTGTGGGATTGAGCTCTATAATTATTTCCATGAATAGAGTTATGACCCTAGGCTAATATTTCCCACCCTATATTCCCAACAAGGGACTATACTTGATGAATTTCTTACAGAACCTTTTGATTCAATGGATAACATCTGCTCACTAGTGCTTATGTATGCACCATTGTAAAATTCCCTACATAGTATCATATCTAATGTAGAGCAGCCTACTGTTGAGATCCTTCTTGAGCCACTCTTTTTCTCTCTCTCTCTCTGGTGTATGTGGCTCTTATGATTTGAACAGTCACTTTACTCCTTTGTGAATATTATCATGAAGCCTTTTCATTGTCTAGTAACATAAGAGCATATCCCAACACCTATTATATTTGTGCCTGTCAATTGAAAGCCAATTTTTTTTGGGAAATTTGAGATTATCACAAATTCATCATGGGAAGATCTTTTTGTTTCCCATCTCAGTATGACTTTCATGTCCACTTAGATCATTCTGTAGTAAGTAGATCACTTTGTGCCTAGTATCATAGTTGCCCATGAAGTGGGCTGGAATTTTAGCATTGAGAGTTATTATGGCAGAAACATGCCTAGAACATATCATGAGCATATTAATTTGAAAGACAGACCTCTAGTCATCTCATATAGGATCAACCATTGGGAAGGAATAAGCTATCCTAATAATAATCCTACCGATGACCAACCTTTTTTTCAATCAGGTAAGCTTGGGGCGTAGTTTCCTTGTGTCAAATACTGTCAAGGGCATAATGCAGCCTCTTGTATTTTGAAATATCTATCACACCCATTGTCACGACCCAAACCAATGGGCCGCGACGGTCACCCGGTACTTTACTCGACCAAGTACCAACATAACGTATCTTTCTTATTACATCATCATATACACGTGACATACGGACCTAATAGGCCAACATAATCATTTATAAACTCAAAACATAGGCCAACAAGGCCGTACAATCTTTCACGTATAGGACATATGTCTACAAGCCTCTAAGAGTACATAAATGTCATAAGGTCAGGATAGAGTCCCGCCATACCAAACAATACACGTCTAAATCATACTAACCAAACAAGCACCTCCGAAACAAATGGAGCACACCAACATCTTCCACTGAGCGGATAGCCTACATGGAGGTCTCTCAACCTGTCTATCGAGACCTACGGGCATGTAATGCAGCGTCCCTAAGTAAAAGAAATGTCAGTACGAATAATGTACCAAGTATGTAAGGCATATAAATAAGTACATAAGAGACATGGAAGAAATATAGAGTACATGACTCAACCTGTAAGTCTGAATAAATTTGTAAATTATAAATTACTTTTAGCGTCATGCATATACGTATGAATGTCATATCGTGCATAGGTACATGTTTCATAACATCATCAGCCTCTGAGGGCATCCCATCATATTATATCGGCCACTGTGGGCAAAATCATCATCGTATTCCAGTTGATCAGGTGGTGGTACGTATATAATGCCATAACCTCTTCACATATCCCATATATATACATACATATATACACGTATATAATGCCGTTTGAATCATATTTCAGCCACTGTGCGCAACATCATCATCATATACTAGTTGATCAGGTGGTGGTGCGTATATAACGCCGTAACCTTTTCCCATATCCCATATACATATATTTACATATATACACGTATATAACGCCATATGGTAATGGGTTAATGCACATGTATAAATGAGTGAAATGCATGGAAAATACATAATGATCTCGATATTCCTTCCGGATAAGCTTTTCCAACTGCGTATATTCTGAGACCAATGAACAGAAGATAATAATAATTCTCATGGGGAATCAAGAATATAGACACCCCTACTATTTCTATGAATAGAGTAATTTATAGAAACTGTGTATTTGCTCGCTTCTTCAGTATAGTTTGGACCATGCCAAAAGAAAGAAGGGAGTATCTTAACATATCTGCTTCTTGAATTATTTGAACGAATCTGTTTCCACAAAAATATGGATGAAATTCTACTTGCATCTCTTAAAATTTTGAAACAAAATTTGGTGGCTTCTTCCGAAATTTCAATAGAAATTTTTGAATTGTTGGAGGAAATGATTCTGCCTTTCATGCTTTGTTGGTTTTGAATTTTTGGATGGAATTTGAATTTTTACATTTTTCTTAAAGGCAAAAGGTCTTTGAAACCTATCCAAGAGTCAGACCAAGTGATTTCCTATTCATTTGTCCAAAATGAATTCAATACTTCAAGTCTTTCCTTTAAAAAATGACCTATCTTCATGAGTCATAAATGACTTTACACGTTTGTATCATACTAAGAAGATATGACTCTTAGTCATATGCTTAAGTGGTGGTGTACTGCCACGTTTCTTTTTGGATATAGTTAATTAAATTTTATCCCCTTATTAGTTAACTAGGTAATGTCTCGTTACCTGGTAATTAACCAATTACCCGTATAATTTAAAAATTATCATAAATTACTTAAAATTTTATTTATTTTTAAAATACTTCATATATACTTTATATATTATACTACCGTGGTCATATGGTACCTTGCATGGTACTAGTTCATAATTATCGGGTATTATCGCTAGACTCGTATTTTATTCTATGTACCCTCTTATTCTTCATAACACTTATTTATTGCTTGTTATAAATAACGTAAGTATGTTAACATCAAGATGATCTCATCCCCGATTCTTACATCGGTTAACTGAAAATAAAATTTTAACGTACAATACTTCAGGGTGCAACATCGTCGTAACTTAATACTGCAAAGCGTAACATCACCGTAATGTAATACTGCGAGATGTGACATCTCACTTCTGGGCTCTCATTAATTTATTTATGGCGTATTTCATATACGAAAATATGGGGTGTAACATCATTTCCCCATTTGGAACATTCGTCCTCGAATGTTGACTGATGCGCTTATCGTTCTCATATCTCGTAGCTCTTGCGAATACTTTAGTAGTCCTCTTGCCATCTAGGCAACTGTTCTGTGAATAAGTCCAAAGTCTAGGGTATTCCCCCTTTTAGTCTTTTTGCTCATATCATGACCTATGGTCGAAATCTTCCTAATCTTGCAACTTCTGTTACCTTCTGTCATGCAGCCTGTATGACCCTGGCTTTGTAAGTGCACTTATGCGATTCATCTTTCCTTTTTCCTTTTTCCTTTTATCTTTTAGTCAATCTCTAGGCCTTACTTTGTATATACAAGGCTTAATATGATGCCTCTTTGGGCCTCTATAGGTAATGCTGAATTCCTTTGCTTGATACTTTGTTGAATTTGCGAATATGGCCATATCTTATTTCATAGGCCTGGTTATTCATTCATATGACTTTACTGCATTTCCATGGGTTATACTATACCATAATTTTTTTTACTTCAATCTATCTTTACTGAGGAATGCTTACCAAGCTCCCAGTTACTTTTGTTGCCTACCCTTTAGGTATAAATTTAAATCCTTCAATGCCCTTTCATTACCGTTCTGTTACACCCCATATTTTCGTACATGAAAAATACCATAAATAAATTAATGAGAGATCGAAAATGAGATGTTATGTCCTGCATTTTCGTAAGTTGAAGTTTCATCATAAGTTAATCGACGAAAGTTCGGGAATGAGATTTATTTTGGATTATAAGTATTACGCTATTTCAAAAGAGTGATAAGTAAATTCGTGAATATGAAAGGGGAAGCAAGTCAAAGAAAATGAGTTTCGTTGAAATTTGGCATTTTAGGATAAAATATGACCCAAACTAAAATACCCGGTATTTATGTACTACTGCCACACAAGGTACTACATGACCATAAGGTGTACAAGGTATGTTAAAAGACAGTAGTATTTAATTAAGTTGAGATAATTTTTAAATTATGGGGGTATTTGGTAAATTACCGGGTAATGTGACATTACCCGATTAACTAATAAGTGGATAAAATTAACAAGATCATACCAAAAAGGGACGTGGCAGCCCCTTCTTAGTTTAGGGTGAGTCATAAACCACATTTACATGTGTCAAGCCTAATTTACAAATGCCTTATCTAGTAAAGATTTTTATATAGAAAGAGGAATGGATAAAAATAACATTGTTTACATTTCTGATTTTGGGAACAAAGAACGTGAGGGACCAGGGGACACCCCATTTCGTCCAAGAACTCTTAGCCAAAGAGTTCAAGTTCAACAATTGACTTAATCCATCATGTTTTGCTCAAAACATTGGAAGCAAAGTAGAACAAGTTCGTCCCAATATGAATTTCGTCCACATTTCGCACAAGCAGATCTGTTCGAATAATTTCAGGAACAGGTATGTTAAGGCTATCCCTTCTTTCTTGTGGCATGATCCATACGATACAAACGAAATGTGCAAATGCACAAATTCCATAAATGACTCTATTCATAGAAGTATTAGAGATATCTATGTTCTTGAATTTCCACGTGTCATAATATTTTATCATCTGTTCATGGGTCTCAGAAAAATACGAAAGTTGAAAAGAGTTTACATTATGATATTACTCAGAGGAAAAATGGTCTTATGACATTCCGAATGATTTTACTGACGTACTTTACATGCATTGCGTTCATGTGCATTGACCCATGACCAGATGGCGTTATATACGCGTATATATGTAAATATATGTATATGGGATGTGGGAAAAGGTTACGGCGTTATATATGCACCACCACCTGATCAGCTGGTATATGATGATGATGTTTCCCACAGTGGCTGAAATATGATTCAAACGGTATATGATAATGATGTTGCCCACAGTGGCCGAAATATGATTCAAACGGCGTTATATACGCATATATATGTAAATATGATTCAAACGGCGTTATATACGCGTATATATGTATGTATATATGTATATGGGATATGGGAAAGGTTATGGCGTTATATACGCACCACCACCTGATCAGTTGGTATACGATGATGATTTTGCCCACAGTGGCCGATATGATATGATGGGATGCCCTTAGAGGCTGATGATATTATGAAACAAGTACCTATGCACGACATGCCAGTCATACGCATATGCATGACGCTAAAAGTAATTTATGATTTGCAAAGTTATTCAGACTTACAGGTTGAGTCATGTACTCTATATTTCTTCCATGTCTTTTATGTACTTATTTATGTGCCTTACATACTTGGTACATTATTCGTACTGACGTCCCTTTTTCCTGGGGACGCTGCGTTTTATGCCTTCAGGTCCCGATAGACAGTCGAGAGCCCTCCATGTAGGCTACCAGCTCAGCGGAAGATGTTGGTGCGCTCCATTTGCTTCGGAGCTGCTTGTTTGGCTTGTATGATTTAGACGTATATTGTTTGGTATGGCGGGACTCTGTACCGACCTTTATGACATTTATGTATTCTTAGAGGCTTGTAGACATATGTCATGTACGTAAAAGATTGTACGGCCTTGTCGGCCGATGTCTTGAGTTTATAAATAATCATGTTGGCCTATTAGGCCCGTATGTCATGTGTATATGATAATGTAATAAGAAAGATACGTTACGTTGGTACTCGGTTGAGTAAGGTACCAGGTGCCTGTCGCGGCCCATCGGTTTGGGTCGTGACAAAAGTGGTATCAACGCAGTTCTGTCCTAGGAAGTCTACAAGCCGTGTCTAGTAGAGTCTTGTTTATGGGTGTGTCGTGCACCACACTTATAAGCAGGAGGCTACAGGGCATTTAAGACTGTCACTCTTTCTTCTTACTCTAGATCGTGTGGTAGAGCTCACTTATAAGAATTCAAGTCCCGAGCTTCTATTTTTATTCGTAATAAGACAATGCCTACGTTCAGAAAGATGATCGATAAGAGCTATAGCTGTGGAAGTGTTGGATTAGTGGAACTCAACTTTGTATAATGCTTATGATAAGTAAATATGAAATCTTTAACAAATCATAGATGTATTGAAAGGTGTAAGCCTCTTGATAAGAAGCCTCAAGGAAAGAATGCCTATCCATCTTTATGGTGAAGGACAATGAGAAATTAATAAGATAAGTACAAGTTTCAGCAAGTAAAAGAAGCAAGATGAAGAAGGGTACGAGGCGCCCAATTAACAAAGGTTAACAACGTTTATAATTAAGGCAGAGGAACATAAGCTTTTTTTTTTCCAATAGTAATAGAGGTATATACAATTGGTCGCACCCCTTCCAGATATGCCCTATGGGGGTTAACAAAATTAGTACAAGAAGATATGATGGATGAATTGATTGCGTCAGTTGACATTTCCGAAGGATATTGCAAATGTGCTAATAGATCTCTTTATGAGACACCTAGATGGTGCACTCTAAAATAGTGCAGCCAGATATGATTACTACAAGGACATGCACTATAAGCCTTGAAAGGATAAATATTACCTTAGTGTTGCTCGCATCCCTAGTAAAGCAAGAATGTTAAGCAACTAGAGGAGCCACTGGATGGAGCAAAGTAAATCTAAAAGCGAAAGAATGTCATATTGAAATTTTCACAAGAAAAAGGATATGCAGAAATATTAGCAGAGTAATGAGAAGAGAGATAAGGAAGCATTATTAATAAGGTGTGATACATGGATGAAAACGTTAGTGTTACAGAACCTATAGTCAAATGAAGAAAGAGACGAAAGGCGATGGGCCTTGAGACAACAAAAGAATATAGGCCATAAGGTTATATCCTCATTTTGAGAAATAAGTTCGTGACTCCAACGCAACTACCAGAGGGGGGAGTTAATTCCCAGAGTAATAGAAATCAGTATGGACTGGTAAACAAGGTAAACTAAATATGAATTAAGGATTGAATGATTGGAAAATACTCGGCATCATAGGAGTTTCAGATTTCGTTCTGGCAGTAATAGAATGGACCACAAAAGAAGATTCACGATGAATTCAGAGAATAGTCATTCAGGGAAACGCTTCCTTAGAGCAAGAATTAAGAGCAAAGTTAAGCTTAAGGGACTATGTGTGCTAGTTACACCAACTGCCACTCTTGAGAATAAGGAATTTTGTTATCCTTGGTACAGAAGGATTACATCAAGGCAAGTAAGGGTCATCAATAATGTGAAAGAACGTCAAAGATGAAGAGGCAAAAAATCTATAGGCAGGCCGTCATAGCTCCAAGTCTTAGTACTCCCCTAAAGGGGGAATATGAAATGACAAAGGAAGAATGCAATAAAACGAAAAAGGGATGAGGTTGCACTTACTCAAAGACTATAGATATGCTACAATACCATAGTATTATGCAAACACGATGTAAAGGAGAGGAAGTAAGGGTTCCTGCCCGAGATATTACTGATTAATAAGGAATTAGTGCGAGGGGTAAGTTAAGACAAAGAAAATAACCCAAGAAAGATTACGTGGGATATTGATACAGGAACAGGGCCGATAAGTAGTTAGTAGTTGATTCAAGAAGAGCCTAGCTATGGCTAGACAAGAAGTTACAGACAAATTAGCAACTCATGCAAGATAAATGTAGTAAACCCCAACATGGAAAATTTACCTTGCAGTAATGTCATTATAATACTTGAGGTATATTCAAATATGAGTCAGAGTAGTTAAAGGTATCGTATGAGTGTTACAGGGATAAAAGAAAGTGCCACTGGGAAGGCAGTCAAAATATCAGTTCAGAAGCAACCTTACAAGCACAAGGGTACGGAGGTAAGCAACTACGGATGATTATAGCAAGGGAGGACATCAAAAAGGTCAGTAATAAGCTCCCAGCTTTACGAGAGACAAGGGTTTTCCCTAAGTACTACAACGAAAGACTAGCTGAGGAAATAAGGAAGAAGGCTTCAACCTAAGAACAATATGGAAGTATAATATCGTATCATCCCTAAGTGGATCGAAAAAATCACTTCAAATGTTCCATGATGCAACATGAACCCTAATGATTACGTAAGAGGTTGCAAGTTGTCAATGGTATATTGTTAATCAATATTGAGGTGAATCAACAACTGATGGATAAAAGTTATAAAGTATGAGGGGAGATTAGGTCGTCATTCTTAAAGATGAACAGTAATGTGGGTGCATTAGAGGACATAGATTTGTACGTACAAGATAAGCAATGAAAGTTACCTGAGATTTGGTAGCAGACATCAGTAACGAGAAATCGAGGTAAGTGCTATGGTATAGTATGACCTATGTAGATGCAGTAAAGTCATAAGAATGGATAACCAGGTCTACAAAATAAGATATAACAGTATTCATAAGTTCGATAAAATACCAAGCGAAGAACTTCAGGATTGGCTAAAAGCTGGAGGAAAAAGGATCAAAGAGTCGCATAGGCACACTTACAAGGTCAGTGTCGTACAAACTGCATAATGGAAGGTAGCAGCAGTTATGAGATTGGAAGGAACTCGATCACAAGTCATGGCATGGGAAAGAGGCCTAAAGGGGGGAATGCCCTGGCCTTTAAACTTATTCATAGAACAGTTGCCTAGATGGCAAAAGGACTACTAAAGTATTCGCAAGAGCTATGGGACATGAGGACGATAAGCACATCAGTCAACATTCGAGGACGAATGTTCCAAAGGGGGGAATGATGTTACACCCCATATTTTCGTACTTGAAAAATACCATAAATAAATTAATGAGAGATCGAAAATGAGATGGTATGTCCTGCATTTTCGTAAGTTGAAGTTTCATCATAAGTTAATTGATGAAAGTTCGGGAATGAGATTTATTTTGGATTATAAGTATTACGCTATTTCAAAAGAGTGATAAGTAAATTCGTGAATATGAAAGGGGAAGCAAGTCAAAGAAAATGAGTTTCGTTGAAATTTGGCATTTTGGGATAAAATATGGCCCAAGCTAAAATACGCGGTATTTATGGACTAGTGCCACACAAGGTACTACATGGCCATAAGGTGTACAAGGTATGTTAAAAAAGAGTAGTATTTAATTAAGTTAAGATAATTTTTAAATTATGGGGGTATTTGGTAAATTACCGGGTAACGTGACATTACCCGGTTAACTAATAAGTGGATAAAATTAACAAGATCATACCAAAAAGGGATGTGGCAGCCCCTTCTTAGTTTAGGGTGAGTCATAAACCACATTTACATGTGTCAAGCCTAATTTACAAATGCCTTATCTCGTAAAGATTTTTATATAGAAAGAGGAATGGATAAAAACAACATTGTTTACATTACTGATTTTGGGAATAAAGAATGTGAGGGACCAGGGGACACCCCATTTCGTCCAAGAACTCTTAGCCAAAGAGTTCAAGTTCAACAATTGACTTAATCCAACATGTTTTGCTCAAAACGTTGGAAGCAAAGCAGAACAAGTTCGTCCCAATATGAATTTCGTCCACATTTTGCAGAAGCAGATCTGTTCGAATAATTCCAGGAACAGGTATGTTAAGGCTATCCCTTCTTTCTTGTGGCATGATCCATACGATACAAACGAAACGTGCAAATGCACAAATTCCATAAATGACTCTATTCATAGAAGTATTAGAGATATCTATGTTCTTGAATTTCCATGTGTCATAATATTTTATCATCTGTTCATGGGTCTCAGAAAAATACGAAAGTTGAAAAGAGTTTACATTATGATATTACTCAGAGGAAAAATGGTCTTATGACATTCCGAATGATTTTACTGACGTACTTTACATGCATTGCGTTCATGTGCATTGAACCATGACCAGATGGCGTTATATACGCGTATATATGTAAATATATGTATATGGGATATGGGAAAAGGTTACGGCATTAATATACGCACCACCACCTGATCAGCTGGTATATGATGATGTTGCCCACAGTGGCTGAAATATGATTCAAACGACAGTATATACGTATATATATGTTATATACGCATATATATGTATGTACTCAAACGGTGTTATATACGCGTATATATGTATGTATATATATGTATATGGGATATGGGAAAGGTTATGGTATTATATACGCACCACCACCTAATCAGCTGGTATACGATGATGATTTTGCCCACAGTGGCTGATATGATATGATGGAATGCCCTCAGAGGCTGATGATATTATGAAACAAGTACCTATGCACGACATGACAGTCATACGCATATGCATGACGCTAAAAGTAATTTATGATTTGCAAAGTTATTCAGACTTATAGGTTGAGTCATGTACTTCATATTTATTCTATGTCTCTTATGTACTTATTTATGTGCCTTACATACTCGGTACATTATTCGTACTGACGTCCCTTTTGCCTGGGGACGCTGCGTTTCATGCCCGCAGGTCCCGATAGACAGTCGAGAGCCCTCCATATAGGCTACCAGATCAGCGGAAGATGTTGGTACGCTCTATTTGCTTCGGAGCTGCTTGTTTGGCTGGTATAATTTAGACGTGTATTGTTTGGTATGGCAGGACTCTGTCCCGACCTTTATGACATTTATGTATTCTTAGAGGCTTGTAGACATATGTCATGTACGTGAAAGATTGTACGGCCTTGTCGGCCGATGTCTTGGGTTTATAAATAATCATGTTGGCCTATTAGGCCCGTATGTCATGTGTATATGATAATGTAATAAGAAAGATACGTTACGTTGGTACTCGGTTGAGTAAGGTACCGGGTGCCTGTCGTGGCCCATCGGTTTGGGTCGTGATACGTTCGTCTTAAAAATCATGGCCTAATCTCATGTCATACTTTGTAACTTATATCTGACCACTGTTGATTCATATCAATGTTTATCTATAATGCTTTACTTGAAGACTTGAAACTTCTTACATAATTCATTACCGCTAGGGCTTACATCGTATTGAAGAATATTTGAAGTGATTTCCATAATCATATTTCATAGTTTCTCAATGTAATTTACCTTATGGGGGGTATCCTAATCTCGTGCCGTCAATGAAATCTTTCCTCCTTCTCTTCCTTTTTTTTCTTTTAAAAAATCATTATTCAAACGAAGGTCCAAATGTCATTCATTATCTACCACAATTACACCCTCATCTCTTTCAAATGATATTAGTCTTAGACCCATTTGAGTTCATTCAGGCTATACTGAGCTTTTTATGGCTTAGAGAAACCATTAGCTCGCTTGTTTTCATGGGTTTAATCCTGAGGACTTATCCATTCTCGTCTCCTTCTCACTCTCCCTTTTGTATCCTTACTCTTGCCTTCCTAAAACCTTGCCACTTTTTCCATACTTAAGCTCGCGACCTACCCATATTTATTTATATTACTCGTAACCTTGCTTCAACTTGCTTGTATTATTCTGGAACATCAAGCGAGACATCACATCGTCTCTAACTCTTCTTTACTCTCTTAATTAGCCTCCTCGATACCTGGAAACCATAGGCTGGAAGGTATGCCACCGACGATGTTGCTATCATTTCTGGATACTGAATCCCTACGCTTCTAGCCCATCATCCGAAGTATGGATTAATCATGATCTTCTGCCTTTGAGTATCTCGTACGTTGTTCACCTTTACCTTACTTATCTTAAAATTTCACATCATATCTTCTATCTCGTTCCTGACCTCCCTTCCACCTAGGTGTAATTCACGTCCATAACTTGAAGCTCTATTATAATACTCGCACCTCTGCTACATACACAATCTGATGGGAGCTTCGTACTGACTTCTTATAAGGCTGGTACTTCTTCTAACTGGCTTTCTTGCAGAGCCATTATAGATTATAGTTGTTGTGCTATCTCTCTTGCACCTCTAATATTAAGAGTGATTATGTTATGTTCTCAATCATGATTCCTATAACTTCTGGGTCCAATAATTGGATTCTTGATTTACTTCGTTGATGTAACTCTTTTAGTTTACTCTTCCTTCTAATCAGTCTTTATGTAGGCTTAAGCTATCTTCCGATCTGTGGCTCATGGTATTAGTTATTATCTTAGCCTTTCATGGGCATTATGGAATATCCATGATACAATCTTCTAATAATTCAATCCTTGGTCTATGCCCTGGGCTCAATTCTTTCTCTTAACATATACCAGAATCTTCTACGGTTGTATATGCTGCATGTATAAAACTTCGAACCCTTAAGTACGTTCATAACGTAACCAACTCTAGATCATTGATCGAATAATTCCTTTCGTTCTATCTTAGATTTCTTTAAACGTAAGCTATTACTTTTCCTGATCTTTTTGCCCCTTGTTGCATCTGTACTTAGCTTATCTTAGTGCCCACATATTTGAAATTCCATACAACTCATATGATCTTGAATATCACTTCTAATTTTACTCCTCGTTCATTAGCCACTGTAGGTGCCACTTTCTTAGGGAGTGCATACAATGTTATTTTGAGACTATTGTCATACGACCATTTCCTCTTTAGGTCATTGTGCCGAGGTTGAAGCCTTCTTCCTTATTTCCTCAGCTAGTCTTTCGTCGTAGTACTTAGGGAAGACCCTCTGACTCTTGTAAAGTTGTGAGCCTATTACATCGTATACACGACAGACCTTCTGATGTCCTTCCTTGCCTATACTTATCTGTAGTTACTTATCTCCACGCCCTTGTTCTTGTAGGGTTGCTTCTGAACCGATATTTTGACTGCCTTTACAGTGGAACTTTCTTTTATCCCCGTAACACTCATGTGGTACCTCTAACTACCCCGACTCTTGTTTGAATATATCTCAAGTATTATAATGATATTCTTTAAGGCTGAATTCTCCATGTTGGGTTCTACTATGTTAATCTTACACGATCTGATGACTCGTCTGTAACCTCATGTTTAGCCGTAACTGGGATCTTCCAGACCAATTACTAACTACTCGTTGGCCCATTCTCATGTCAATATTCCTCATAATCTTTCTTGGGTTATTTTCTTTGTCTTAGCTTGCGTCTTGCACTGGTTCCTTATTTATTAATAACAGCTCGGGCAAGAACCTTTACTTCCTCTCCTTTGACATCGTGCTTGCACAATGCTATGGTATTGTAGCATATCTATAGCCTTTGAATAAGTGCAATCTCATCCATTTTCCATTTTATTGCATTCTTCCTTTACTATTCATAATTACTAGAACCACTTAATTCTGACATAATGTCACGTCATTCCATATTCCCCCTTTTGGGGAGTACTAAGAGTTGGAGCTACGACAATCTGCTTATGGATGTTTCTTTTTCCTCTTCATCTTTGGCGTCCTTTCAGATTATCAATGACCCTTACTCGCCTTGCGATAATCCTTCTGGACCAAGGATAACAAAATCCTTACTCACAATGGTGCAACTGGCACATACATTCCCTTAAGCTTAACTTTGCTCCCCTTGATTGCTTTAGGGAAACATCTTCCTGAATGATCATTCTCTGAATTTCCCATGAATCTTCTTTTGTTGTCCATTTTATTATCGTCGGAACGCGATCTGAAATTCTCATGATGCTGAATATTATCAAATCACTCAGTTCCTTGCTCGTGTTTAGTTTATCTTATTCACCAGTCCATACAGATTTTTATTATTCTGGGGTTTAATTCTCCCTTCTGGTAATCACGTTAGAGTCGCGAACTTATTCCCCAAAATGAGGATGTGACTGTATGGCCTATACTATTTTGTTTTCTTAAGGCCCATCACCTTTCGTCTCTTTCTTCATTTGACTATAGGTTCTGTAATACTCTACCATTATCATTCATGTATCACACCTTATTCATAGTGCTTTCTTACCTCTCTTCTCATCACTCTGCTATTATTTCTGCATATCCTTTTTCTTGTGAAAACTTCAACACGACATTCTTTCGCTTTTGGCTCTCCTTGCTTCATTCATTGGCTCTTCGGGTTGCTCAACGTCCTCGCTCTACTAGGGACGAGAGTCACACTAAGGTAATATTTATCTCTTCTAGGCTTTCAGTGCCTATCTAGCTTTAATATTTTAGGGTGCACCATCTAGGTGTCTCATGAGGAGATCTACTAGCACACTTGCAATATCCTTTGAAAATGTCAACTAACATAAACAATCCATTCACCATTTTGGTTTACTCTAACCCCAGCCAGGTCCTGATGTTCCGTCCTTTTCTTAAACTACACCTGTTAGCCCCCATAGGGTATAACTGAGATGGGTATGGCCAATTGTACATACCTCTGTTACTGTTGAATATAACTTTAAAAACTTATGTTCCTCTGCCTTATGGGAGAAGGAAGAGACTGAAATTATCAAGGATCCAGAATAGCCTTGGTAACTGGATTGAAAAAGATCACTTAATAGCAGAAGAAGCAGTAAATTTCTACAAGGATCAATTTACAGAGAGTGCAGTTCCAAATGATTTTGATGTTCTAAATCATGTACCTTCAGTGGTAGATAGTGATCAACATGAAAGACTGATGGCTTTTCCTTCCAATGAAGAAGTGAAGAGAGTAATTATGGGGTTGAATGGGGACTCAGCTGGTGGACCGGATGGATTCACTGAAGCCTTTTACCAAACATGCTGGGAAGTTATTGAAGAAGATGTAGTCAGCATGGTCAAGGCTTTCTTTTGCGGTCAGCAGTTGCCAAAGAGTGTGACACACACAAAAATGGTTTTATTACCAAAGAAAAAAGAAGTTACGACCTTTGCGGACATGAGACCAATCAGTCTTAGCAACTTTGCTCACAAGATTTTCTCTAGGGTTATTCATGAGAGGTTGATTGAATTATTACCAAACATAATCTCAGAGGAACAGGCAGGTTCTGTGAAGGGCAGAAGCATAGTTGAGAATGCTGCTAACTCAAGAAATCATTAAGGATATCAGGTTGAGAACAAAAGCAGGTCCAAACGTTATGATTAAGCTTGATATGACAAAAGCTTACGATAGGCTTTCATGGCTATTCCTGACCAAAATACTAAGAAAAATGGGATTTCCTGAAGCTTTTATTGGCTTGATCTTTGATTTGATTGGGAACAATTGGTACTCTATTCTTATAAATGATCAGCCTAATGGATTCTTCAAATCATCGAGGGGAGTTAAACAGGGTGACCCTTTGTCACCAACTCTATTCATTCTAGCAGCAGAAGCACTTTCTCGGAGATTTAATTCACTACACACTAACTTGTATTTCTGTGGATTTGGAATGCCAAAATGGAGCCCGAAAATAAATCATTTATCATACGTTGATGATACGATCATTTTCTTCTCATCTGATGAAACTTCATTGAGACTTGTCATGGAGGTTTTGCAAGCTTATGAATCATCATCTGGTCAACTGGTGAACAAAGCCAAATCAGCCATATACATGTATCATTTAACGGATAATGAGGTGATTAACAAGGTGGAAAGGATTACATGCATAAGAAGACAAGGTTTCCCTATGACCTATCTCGGATGTCCTATTTTTTATGCAAGAAGAAGGGGAGACTATTACCAGGGATTAATCACCAAGGTTATGGACAAACTGTAGTTATGGAAAGGCAAACTCCTATCTGTAGGAGGCAGAGTGGTTTTGATCGCAAATGTCCTGCAGAGTATCCCATTTTATATGTTGTCAGCAGTTAATCCACCAAGTTATGTGATCAACAAATTACATAACATTTTTGCCAAGTTTTTCTGGAGCAGCAATGTGGGAGGCAGCACTAGACATTGGGCATCTTGGACTAACCTTTGTATGCCTTATGAGGAGGGAGGCATAGGTTTCAGGTCCCTACATGATGTATACAAGGCACTGTTCTGCAAATTGTGGTGGAATTTCAGGACAAAGCCCAGTTTGTGGAGTGCATTTATTAGTCAAAAGTACTACAAGAAACTAAATACAGTAATTGTACCTTGGAAGGGTGGATCCCACGCGTGGAGAAAAATGCTAGAATGTAGGGACTTGATTGAGCATCAAATCTACTGGAAACTGAGAAGGGGATCAGCTCTATTCTGGTTTGACAATTGGACTGAGATGGGAGCCTTATATTTTCAAGTACATGCAGAGTTTCGTATCGATGAGGATATTCATAATGTCAATGATATGGTTGAAAATGATATGTGGAATGTGGATAAAATGTTTGAGAGCCTACCTGAAGATTTGGCACACCACATTGTGCAGAATATTAGACCACCAACTGAAAGTTCATAGTTAGATACTCCTTTCTGGATGTTTGAAACAAGGGGACATTTTACAGTAAAGTCTGCATGGGATTACGTGCGAAGAAGAGCCAACCCAAGATTGGCTTACAAGATGATATGGGTAAAAGGTTTACCTTTCAAGATATCCTTCTTCCTGTGGAAGGTGTGGAAAGCCAAACTGCCACTTGATGATTTCTTGCGTAAACTAGGATACTCCATGCCATCTAAATGTTAGTGTTGTGCTGATCCTAAGGAGGAGTCATTACTACATCTGTTCTTCACATCCAATGCAGCTAGAAGTGTTTGGACTTACTTCCTGAGGAGAGCAGGAATTGCATTAGATGGGTTGTCATTACATCAAGCAATTACAAAGTGTTGGACAGCACCAGTTGTACCTAGATTGAAGCCCGTATTACAAGCTTTACCTACATGCATTGTATGGGAACTTTGGAAGAGCAGAAACAGTTTGAAATATGGAGAAGCAGTGTCAGTGAGCAGAGTTATTTACCAGGTGTCGTCTACTGTGCAAGCACTGGTCCAACTGAAAAAGCCTGGACTACGTGTGCCTCAAAAGTGGCTGGACTTACTGACAATGATGGAGCAATACACACCTCGACTGAAATATGATAAAGTTTTATGGGAATTTACTTTAAAATGATGGATCAAAGTGAATACGGATGGAGCATGTAGAGGGAACCCAGGGAGGAGTTCAATTGGTTTCTGCATAAGGGATGAGGTAGGTGATTTGATATATGCAGAAGGAAGAGAGATTTCTGAAGGAACCAACAATGAAGCAGAAGCGGTAGTTATTTTGGAGGCATTGAAGATGTGCAAATTTTTTAATTATTTCCAAATATGGCTGCAGACAGATTCTATACTATTAAAGAACATTATAGAGGAATCATGAAAGCCTCCTTGGTATATTACTGAACATGTAGAGGAGATTTTAAGATTGAAGGAACAAAGTATCATCAAGGTCACACACATATTCAGAGAATGGAATACATTAGCAGACCACCTTGCCAATTATGCTCTAGATGAAGGAAATAGTGAATGCCATGGTTTCTGGGATATGGACTCAAAAGGAACGAGGATTATTAACAAAGATAAGATGCAATGTCCTTACATAATAGTGAAGGTTGCAAGGAATTAGGAGGAAAAGGGGAAGGATCAAAGCCAAAAGGAGATAAATATGGAGTGGAACAAAGGCAAAATGAGGAGGAGAAACGGACTGGACTTAACTGATCAGCAGGGTCGAATCCTATGGGAAGAGATCTTGATGATCTTCTGTTATACTAACATTTGGTGTTTTTGTGCAGTAAATGGTAATGTGGAAATGACTTATCATGATTGTCAATTTCAATGGGTGGTATTAGTACATGGTACTCAATCCCTTGAAAGAGATATCATGATATACACAAGCAGGGAACAAAGGAACAGAATGCCCAGCTCTTTTACAAGGGGCAGTGAAGTTGAGTCTAATGCACAAGTTGTGATACCCCCTCAAGTATCACAATGCTTATGGCATTCACTTTTGTAACATTTAGAGACAACATCTGATAAAGAACAAAAGCACTACAATAATCGAGCACAAAAGGAATGGCCTAAGGCATTGGAAACAAATTCAGCATGGGGTGCAAGCGTGCATTCAATTCCTTGGATATACAACAACCTTGGTATAGAAGTGTTTAATTTCGAGGAGAATCTGGACATTAAACAAAAACAAACGCAACGTTTATTAGATTGGAGTGATGCTGAGCTTAAGCTTTTGACAAGATGCTAAAGGCATTGGAAACACAACAAGCATGTGGAGCTCGCATGAATTCGAGAAAAGCTGGAAACAAAGGCTGATACAGTTTTTGATTTTTAAATGCAGGAATGGTTCATCCGAGAGATGGAATGCACGCATGCTTCTACCATTTTTAAATGAAAGAATGCTTTTAGTTGATTGGATATCTACTGTCTTATGCACTCCTGTTTCCTTGGAAAATGTAGAGTACATATGCAAATGTCACGACACTCTATGCATATTTTTTAATGAACTTTCAATTGGTGGTATTAATGCCATGCATTCATTCTAATGGAAGAGATTTAAAAATAGGCAAAAAACAGTACAATGCATCGTGGGCTTCACTGTTTAATACAGTGCATGATGCATCATGGGCAATAACAGTACTGTGCATCGTGGATATTTTTAATACAGTGCACGCTTCAGCTTTTCATTCAAAATGCTATTGTCCAATTTTTAATTATTTCTTACAAGCTTGCGATTTGGAGCTTGCCTATGGAAGGAAACACGAGGCACACATGGATTCTGGCAGTTTTCAAAACCAAAGCAGCTGGGCAGTGCTTTCTTTGGAGGACATTTTAATTTCCAACAGGGATGCACGCCTGTTTTCACATGGAAATGCACGCTGGAAATGTAAAACATGCTGGACAAGAATGCTTTGGACATTTGAGCATGCACTTGATTTGCACATTTTGAGAAAAACTGGATTACAGCATGTGCGACCACAGGGATGCAATTTAAGGCAGATTATGTCCAATAGTTACTGCTGAAAGTAACTCGAGTGTAGTCATACACGTAGATGAAATGCAATATACTATGACTAGATGCACGCCTGCAACGTTTGCGACTGACTTGGGAATGGGATTATGCCTGTTAATGGCTGCAATTGTTCTTTTGAATGCGGGCATGATTTCGAGAAGCAGGATCTCGAGAAAATGCCAGCTCTGTTTTCGACAAAAGCTGTAATTAAATAAGGGCCAGTGATTAAACAATGGCCAGTGCTCACATTTTCAGCGCAGGAACATGAAGGGGATCGAAGGAAATTAGTATACGCGTGGGATGGGGTGCTGGAGCAAAGTGCTGGAGAATACACATGCTCATTGCTATTGTGACAGTGAGCATTAGAGGAGATTTGGGGAATGGGGCATCGCATGGTAATCTTCAGTTTGTAAGCACTAACGAAGGCTTGTAGATTCGATACTGGATTAGCGTCTTTTATTGACAAAGCTCTGATGGGATGGCAATCAAAACAAAGGTTTCTATCAACCTGGGAAGAATTTGTTGAGCAAAGTGGCTGCGGAAATACTAATCAGTGGACTAGCTTTTAATTTGTCATGGGCTAATTTTACTATACAATGATTAGTAATACTTGTGATATCAATTTTGAGTGATCTACTCAATTTTGATAATAGGGTACATGTATTTTACAAAGTTTATGCTTTACATTTCGTAGGACATCAAGACATTTGTATTTCTTATTTTTATATATATAAAATCTAGCCCTAGGCGCACGCCTAGCGGATTGCCAAAAAAAAAAAAATTATAAACGTTGTTAACCTTCATTAACTGGGCGTCTTGTACCCTTCTTCATCTTGCTTCTTTTGCTTGTTGAAACTTGTTTTTATCTTCTTAATCTCTCATTGTCTTTCACCATAAAGGTGGATATGCATTCTTGCCTTAAGGCTCCTTATCAAGAGGCTTACACCTTTCAGTACGCACATGATCTTCTGAAGATCTCATATTTACTTATCATAAGCATGATACAAAGTCGAGATCCTCTAATTCAACGCTTCCACAAATATATCTCTTATCGATCATTTTTCTGAACGTAGACATCGCCTTATTACGAATAAAAATAGAAGTTAGGGACTTGAATACTTATAAGTGAGCTCTACCACACGATCTAGAGTAAGAAGAAAGAGTGACAGTCTTAAATGCCCGATAGCCTCCTGCTTATAAGTGTGGTGCACGACACACCCATAAATAAGACCCAAACCGATGGGCCGCGACGGGCACCTGGTACTTTACTCGACCAAGTACCAACGTAACGTATCTTTCTTATTACATCATTATATACACGTGACATACGGGCCTAATAGGCCAACATAATCATTTATAAACTCAAAACATAGGCCGACAAGGCCGTATAATCTTTCACGTATACGACATATGTTTACAAACCTCTAAGAGTACATAAATGTCATAAAAGTCGGGATAGAGTCCTGCCATACCAAACAATACATGTCTAAATCATACTAACCAAACAAGCAACTCAGAAGCAAATGGAGCGCACCAACATTTTCTGCTGAGCTGATAGCCTACTTTGAGGGCTCTCGACCTGTCTATCGGGACCTACAAGCATGTAACGCAGTGCCTCCAAGCAAAAGGGACGTCAGTATGAATAATGTACCGAGTATGTAAGGCACATAAATAAGTACATAAGAGACATGGAAGAAATATATAGTACATGACTCAACCTGTAAGCCTGAATAACTTTGTAAATCATAAATTACTTTTAGCGTCATGCATATGCGTATGAATATCATGTCATGCATAATACATGTTTCATAACATCACCAGCCTCTAAGGGAATCCCATCATATTATATCGGCCACTGTGGGCAAAATCATCATCGTATACCAGCTGATCAGGTGGTAGTGCGTATATAATTCCATAACCTCTTCCCATATCCCATATACATATACATACATATATACGCATATATAATGCCGTTTGAATCATATTTCAGCCACTGTGGGCAATATCATTATCATATACCAGCTGATCAGTTGGTGGTACGTATATAACGCCATAACCTTTTTTCATATCCTATATACATATATTTACATATATACGCGTATATAACGCCATCTGGTAATGGGTTAATGCACATGTATAAATGAGTGAAATGCATGGAAAATACATAATAATCTCGATATTCCTTCCGGATAAGCTTTTCCAACTGCGTATATTCTGAGACCAATGAACAGAAGATAATAATAATTCTCATGGGGAATCAAGAATATAGACACCCCTACTATTTCTATGAATAGAGTAATTTATAGAAACTGTGTATTTGCTCGTTTCTTCAGTATAATTTGGACCATCCCAAAAGAAATAAGGGAGGGCCTTAACATACCTACTTCTTGATTGTTTGAACGAATCTACTTCCGCAAAAATATGGATGAAATTTTGCTTGAATCTCTTAAAATTTTGAAATGACATTTGGTGGCTTCTTCCGAAAATTTCAATAGAAAATTTTGAATTGTTGGAGGAAATGCTTCTGCCTTTCATGCTTTGTTGGTTTTGAATTTTTGGAAGGAATTTGGATTTTCACATTTTTCTTAAAGGCAAAAGGTCTTTGAAACCTATCTAAGAGTCAGACCAAGCGACTTCCTATTCATTTGTCCAAAATGAATTCAATACTTCAACTATTTCCTTTAAAAATGACTTATCTTCATGAGTCATAAATGACTTTACACATTTGTATCATACTAAGAAGATATGACTCTTAGTCATATGCTTAAATGGTGGTGTACTTCCACGTTTATTTTTGGATATAATAAATTAAATTTTATCCACTTATTAGTTAACCGGGTAATATCTCGTTACCTGATAATTAACCAATTATCCGCATAATTTAAAAATTATCACAAATTACTTAAAATTCTATTTATTTTTAAAATGCTTCATATATACTTTATATATTATACTATCGTGGTCATATGGTACCTTGCATGGTACTAGTTCATAATTATCGGGTATTATCGCTCGACCCGCATTTTATTCCAAATTGACCACTTTCAACGAAGCTCGTTTTCTTCAATCTGTGTACCCTCTTATTCTTCATAACACTTATTTATTGCTTGCTATAAATAACGTAAGTACGTTAACGTCAAGATGATCTCATCCCCGATTCTTACATCGGTTAATTGAAAATGAAATTTTAACGTACTATACTTCAGGGTGCAACATCGTTGTAACTTAATACTGCAAAGCGTAACATCACCGTAATGTAATACTGCGGGATGTGAAATCTCACTTCCGGGCTCTCATTAATATATTTATGGCGTATTTTCATGTACGAAAATATGGGGTGTAACACCCATGGTGCAAGAATCTTCTCATTTTGAGCTAAACTGATTTTCACTATGCTCAAGAAAGCAACTAGTGTCATGTACTTGGCTATTTTTCCTTGAGACTTACTACTGCCGAACAAGACACATATGGAATGAAATGATTTTTGATTTCCCTTTCATAACTCATAGTCTTCCAATAATAACTGATGCTAATATCTTTATCCTCCCGATTATGCCTCCCATATGCTGCATGTCTCAAATGACTCACCTCTTCCACATCTTATGATCACGTATACGGTTTCCCCATTATCAATATGTACTAGTTAGCTCTATGCCTCAGTAGTTGAATCAATGATGTCCTCACAATGATTAACCACGTCAACGATATTGGTAGTAACCTTCATGTCCCTTAAGATATAACCTTCTGAATGACCTGCTCCGCACATTGATGAATTCCTGAATAATTGCAGTCCAATCTTGAACCTCGTTGTTCCTATTTGTCATAAATTTATCGAGGGTTGTAGGTTCAAGCATGTCAAAAAGGAAGCATCATTCCATGATCAATCATATTGGGTAGGAACTCTATGGTCATATTCACTCTAGCCCATCATAGAATAATGAGTTGAAGGTCGCCAAGGTTTAATTTGGGTGTCCGACATAGAGATTTAAAGGTAAAGAAAGTGAGCAGTTGTTCTCAAGATTTTCTCCATGAAGATACTATGTGAATTGCTAATAAAGGTAAAGTAGGTGTAGTGAACTTTGGGATTTATAGAATCTTGAAAGAAATGTGCCAAGCTATGAGTATGATGTTTCCCCATCGTTGTCCTCTATGCACCTGGTGTTTCATGTGTCTACGTTAAAGAAGGTAGTTGGGAACCATTTGTCTATCAGTCTAGCATGGGAAGGAATGTGACCATCTTTATAGATTGTCAACAATAAGACATTTTCAATCAAGACTTTAGATACACATACGAGCAATTAAGAGTCTTAAGCATATTGAGTTTTTCTCACACAATTTGGCATACTAGATTTCATTTGAAACACGACTCAAATCCATAACATTTTAATGTGCAATCCATACTTTGAATATATATCTTTCGACATAAGGCTCATTTAGAATAGTCAAGTTTATAAGGGATAACCCAGAACATAGGAATTAGGAATCTTGAACCAACCACACTTGAACTTACGGGAACATATGGAATTCTATTCTAAGAGAGAAAATTTAACCAACATACCTTGTTTGAGCTTCCCTTAAGTTACTATAACGCCCCAACACTTCTAGCAATAACAATCTATAGGAAGATAGCGAAATCGGTTAATAATTAGAAGGACTCCCATGGTGTAACTCTCTTAGGAATTTTATCAAACACATAGCATGCAATATGGACTACAATGTTAATCCCTTCCTCCCTCAACCAATTTTAGCAAGAACTGCCCAAAATAGTTCATTAACCCCATATACTACAACCTATAGTCACATATATGGCCTATTTCCAACCCCACAATACACTAGAACTCCTAACCTCTTGCATGAAAGATTAGGAGTAGGACTTACCCGAATAGATGATAGTTTAGTGAGTGGCTTCCATGATTTTTGAAAATTGGTGCAAGATTGGATGATTAGAATGTTAAGTGTCTTCTGTCTCTCTCTCTCTGAAATTATCACACAATCGTTCCAAAATAAGCCCCAAGGGCTATTTATCAAAATGGGTTGGGTTACAAAAATAGGAAAATGGACCCTACAAACTCAGGTCTGCGGTCACAAAATGGACCGCAAAATAGATATGTGGTCGGCAAAATAAACCGCGAAAGTGATGCCCAAAAACTGGAATGGTTTGGGCAGGTCTGCGATAGGTATGCGGTCTGCAAACCACTTATGCAGCCGGAGAATAGACCGCAAAATCACCCATCAAAATTCTTCATGCCAAATCTGCGATGGAAAATGTGGACCGTGAAATAGATATGTGACCACAGAATGGACTGCAAAATGACCTTCAAATTTAACAAACTCTCTGCTCAACTCTGCGATAATTATGTGGCCTGCGAAATGGTTCTACGATTGCGAAATAGACCGCATAATTGCCTTCTTCTATCAAAAATTTTCATCCACTCCTCGGTGCATTTTTTCAATTCTACATTCCTCAAATACATAATTTTACCCAGCACCACAAAACCTCAAATCCCTTGGCAATATTTTACGGGGCCTTACAAATACCAACGATGCTCCCGAGGTCTGATCCATCCGAGCATGAAATTTCTTTGCATTTTTGTCCATGTGTCCATTCATTTCTCTCATGAATCTTATGAGCTCAGCGTTGAATGGGTCATTAACATTGTTGTCGTTCCCAGATCCATTACTGGTACCTCCTGCCTCGTTAAAACCAAACTCCTCCCTTGGAGCGTCGCTACCGATTCTTTGAACTATTTGATTTGCAGGGACGCTTGGAGGAATCTGAGCTCTTCCATTAGAATTATTATAAGCACCCAATAATGCATGTTTCAACTCTATCAACACCTGCTCTTGTCTTAAGTGGTGATCCATAATTGCCCATTGTTGCTCTCTCAAGATTATGACCGCTTCAACAACGTGTTCATCATCCGCATCATCAGGATTTGGGCTCCTCACATGTTGAGGATTTTGACTCTCGCGAATAGGAGTTGTTTCGTCTCCTTCATTGTGGGTTTCGTTGGTTGAATCATCACGTTGGAACACATCCTCACGTTCATTGTGTGCTCCCACATTATAGGAATTGTTAACACTATTAGCTGCCATATCTGATTTTTCTTTTGCTAAGAAAGTAATCAAAATTTATTAGTAACAGATGAATGGATCAAAGTAATTACATAATTATCTATGCCCCATAGTAGGCGCTAAACTATTTATCCATAAAACGGTAAAGTTAAATTTGTAGCGTGATTTATAGACACGTAAATTAATTTGATCCAGAAATATGAAATACACAAGAACTGAAATAAGATTATAAAATAAACTTTAAATAAAATACAAGCATGGCTATGAAATTATCCTCTCCAATAATAAAAGTAAGAATAATGTACTAGAATGATGTTGTAGAATGAGAGCCAATTCAAGCTTTTGTGTACAAAATATTTCGTGTCCAACAATTGATACAAATTCTCCTATTTATAGATATATTTAGGAAGACAAATCCCCAAATCAATCTCCTCTTGAATGAGAATAAAATTATCATTGATAGTTGCATAACGGTTGGCTATAAATGCAGATATTCTCTGTAATGGGTGCTCATTGAAAGTTATCCGATATCAATTCTTCAAATCTTTGTTATCAGTTACCCTGTTTTCAAGATTCACCCAACACTATTCACATGCTTGCAACCGGTATCAACTATTTGTTGACTCACATCTTACCTGTCTTCAGCTCCACGTATCACCTCATCATTCATCGGACTGTCACTAACTAATTTTATCACATAAAACACGTGGCATGATTTGATTGGTTCTACCATTAGCATCGATTTCCTAGTTACTGATGGCTCTATAACTTCAAAATGACAAACCTATGATGACGGTTCAATAATGACGTTTTCTCCCTCTATAAATACGAAATTCTTAATTCTATTTCTTCACTCTCTATTCTCTAGCAAATCTGCCTTTTACTTTCTCTTTGCATTCCCTATTTCTTCTTCATATCCATGGCTTCTCAAAATACTAAGCTCTCTACTTCACCCAACTCTGAAAACTCTATTTGTAGTACCATTATTGTTGATGAACTTCTAAATATTGAAATTCCGACTAGGCCGAGAAGAGGGGGTGTGAATCTCTGAAGACTCGGTTCTGTAGCAACTGGAGAAGCCTCTGCTGCAAAGCCTTCTTCTAAGAACAACAAGAAGAAGGACAACAAACTAGAGTCCACTTCTAAACTACAGTTTTAGAGATTGTGCCCAAATAATTCAACTTTGTAGTAGACTATGCCAAGTGAAATAAAACTATGGTTAAACAAAGAGACCAAAATACTCCAGCCGATAATTACCTTCCTCTTATCTAATCAGAGCATCTTTCCGTCGTTAAGAAAAACCGTCACTGGAAGAAGGATTTCCAATTGAACATGTTATAGCTGATGAACGAACCACTAGTTACCGGGCGGATTTTCATTTGTTTACAATATCTATTCGCTCTCGGGTTCTAATCTGCGACTGATCGCGTGATAGAAGCTTTATACCATCATTTTGTATACGATCAAGACCGGGTTCATTTATTGTGTGATAAATTGGGAGTGAGGCATAGGATTGAGGATTGACCCCGGGTTCCATCGAACCAAGGTACGAAATCAGAACATGCATCGTCAAAGATCATCGAGCCCGTGACCGCTTCCAGGACCGGCCCCGAATCCGATTAAGCTCGATGAAATATTATCATAGCAAGTAACGGAAAGCCGAAATATCCGCAATCGGTCAGATATCACGGCGGTAATATCGGCACATATCAATGAGAAGTCGATTAATTAGCGAATCATGAGATTCCTTACCTTTTATAGGATTGTGATTTGTGCCTAAAGTATGACTCCCCTACTATATAAAGGGGGTCTGATTCTTTGTAATACACATTGTAACACGCATCCAAAGCAATACACTGTTGTTTCTAGTTCTTATTATCTTGTTACTCTGTCCTGACATCGATTGAGGTAATTTTTGACTCGAGGGTGACCAACCTTCAAGGTTAACACTATTTAACTTGTGTGGTTTACATTCAATTGTCTTCATTGATTTTAATATTAATCTGTTTTCTCAATTTGTGCCAAGTTATATCACGTATCCTTAAAATCGCGTATAAATTTAATTGTTATCCGATTTTAAGGGTAAATAGTTTGGCGCACATCGTGGGGCTAAGGATAATAATGGTTGTTTCATACAAGTTGCCATAATACACACTATCTTTCACTTGTTCTTTGAAGTGTCTTTGATTTCAGGCTTAAGATCAAAATGTCAAACTCAAAATTAGCACATTTACCTACTGACGGTGAGTCTGGTCAACATGGTGAAAACAATAACATAGCGCCTGGTAACGAGGTACCGCCCACTGATCCCGCCAGAATTCCAATTGCAGACCCGTTGGATGCTAATTCGCATGTAGCTATCGACACAAGCCTCCCTACTGACCTCGAGAATAACATCCATGGTAGAGCCCAGTCAACGACATAGAATACTCAAAACAATAAAGGAGACGGGGTCAATCTACGGATGATCTTCGAAATGTTGCAGGCTCAACAGGAGGCAATAGCTCAGTTACAAAACCAGAGCCACGTACCGAGCAGGATCGAGCCCGGCCCATCTCGTGAGATCATCACAGGGAGGAATCGGTCGCGAAAAGGTTGAATGGGAACGAGTTAGGTAACAATCTTGATTTCAAATGGAACAGATAGACCTGCCACCGGTCGTTGATGATTGGGCCGTTCAAGCTTTTACTCAAGGACTCAATGTTCGAAGTTCGGTGGCTTCACAACAATTAAAGCAAAATCTGATAGAATATCCAGTTGTCACTTGGACTTGTAAGCACGTGATTTTTGCTTTACGAGCAATCGCTCCAAAAGAAAATAAAAATAGTGACAAATGATTTCGCTGTACAATTTTTCGATCTTTCCGTGACATGTGTTGTTAGTCGTTTGTGAGTCTGTCCATTTTGCATCTAGTCCTTATCAAACAAAAATACAAAAAATATATGTGGCGTTAAGAGAAAATTCAAAAAAAATATAAATATACGTGCATCGTCCGTTTTAGGTTGTGATTTAACTTACCTGGTATGATAATTATGTTGAAATGCCATATTGTTATTTGTTTTAATTTCATTTGTTTTATTAATTATTTTTATTTTTATTTTTATTTTAAATTGGAAAACAAAAGAAGTTGAAATCAGTTGGGCCCAAAAAATAAGACAAAAACAGGCCCAAACCAACGATCTGACCCGGTCCAAACCCAGCCTGCCCAGGCACGGACTCAAACGACGTCGTATCGGCGTCCCCATTTGAAGCCGTTGATCTGATTCAAAGGAACGGTCCAGATCAGGTTGTCCAACTCACCTCAACGACGCCGTTTCAGGCAAGTTGAATCTGAGCCGTCCAACCTCATTGATCCAACGGTCCCTGGTTCCCTCATGACCCGACCTATTTAGCCGGTTTAACCCAACCCCTCACCTAAACCAAAACGACCCCGTTCCCATACCAAACGACCCCGTCCTGTTACCCACCAATAGATCTAAGCCGTTCAGATCACTTGATCTAACGGCTCCAATCTCTCTTCCCCTTCCATATATAAACTTGACCCTTTACCCCGCACCCCCTATCCGAACCCCCCCTTTCAGTCATCTCCTTCCCCGAACCCTGAAACCCCCAAACCCTAACGCCGCCCTGGTTTCCTTTCCACCAAAACCCGGCGGCACGAACGCCGGTGACCACCCCCTTCACACCCCTAAAGCATCCAACCACCCTGAACACGAATCCACTAACCACGAACCTCGAATCACTTTCGTTCGTCTCGAATCTTCATTTGAAGATTTGAGTCGAACCCGGATCTATGCCAAATCATCCCATCTTCATACCAGACACTCCCCTGACCTTCCTCGTGACTGGAAATCCAGACTTTAGAACACATGCACTTGGGGAATCCGGCCAGTTTGGACATAGGTTTGAGGTCTAATAGACCTTAATCAAGGTGTTCTCATGTGAGAACACCCTGGTTAAAGTTTGTTCGGCCTCAAAAGTTCGAAGTCGAGTTTGATTTGAGTCCGTTTGATTTCAAACTTTTTCAGTAAGTTTCCTTTTCTCTTTGTTTGGTTCTAATTAAGTTGTCAGCATATTTCTTTGTGTTTGTTTGTTATTTTGTTATTTTTCATTCGGATTTCTTCCATCTCTGTTAAAGGCCTTTTATTTGGCCAATTGTCTTCTGTTTGTGTTCTGAATATACCCTGTGATATACGTGTTCATCAATTAGATTAATCGTCAAGCGAGTTTAATTCATATAAGTTCCCAGTGTTTGAACAAATTTATCTGAGGTCATTCGGGACTCTATACGTGTTGTTTATATGAACGATTGATTGTTATATGTTACGATTAATATAGTCGAGTCGATATATGTCGTCAATTAGTTTCAATCGTTAATGGTAACAACTTGATTCGTATTGCTTATTTCTGCTGTGATCGTATTTGAGTCTCATTAGGAACTGAATTGTATTGCCTGTTGATTTTGTTCAAATTAAATTAAAAGAACATCTAGGGGAAAGGTTATAATGGCAGATTCAGATTTTGGTTTTTAAACACAATGCCATTTGGTTTGGACTGTGGGCAGCATGTGTATGGTTTGCTTTAAGGAATTAAAATAATCGGACAGCATGTGCTGTCAGATTATATTCCTACTGCCCATACTTTGTTTAAACAAACAAGTGATCAGTACACTTTAACAACCAAAAAGAGAGAGGGGCTGTCAGGGATTTCATGGGGGCTTGGTTATTTAAAACAAGTGAGTGGAAAAGCAACATGGGGGGGGGGGGGGGGAATTTTGAGTTGTAAAACAGACTGTAAAGTGTTAAGGTTAGGCTATAAAAGAGGAGACCATCCGTTAGAAAAGGGAGTTGATTTTTGAGTCTTGAGAGAGTCTATGAGTAAGAAAACTGGAAAAGGAAAAAAACAGGAATAAATTTCAGAACATTGTGAAGGAGTATTGCCTAGAAGAAACTGTGTAAGAATCCAGTTTGATCAGGTTGTCTTCGTGGCTTTGCTTTTTCTGTCGTTTGCCAAGTTTTCTTGTGGTCATTGGATTTCTGTTGCTGTTACATTCAACATTCTGGGCTGTTATTCCCTACTCTGTTTTACTGGGATTGTCCATTTGTTGTTCGACTCTTTGCTGAGCTTCATCATTATTGGCTGGTTGTTTGTTGCTGTGTTGTTGCTGTGAATCTGCTGATTGCTGTTGTTTGCTGTGTGCTACTCAGCTGACCCTTTTCCTTCTTCTTCTGTTCCTCTACATCAGGTACACAACCAAGGCACTATCAAATGTAATTAGAACATTGAGCATGAATGCAAAAGAAAGGAAAAAGACTTGAAGTTGATTTTCATATATATACTGTTATATTAGATATCATGTATTGTATGATAATTTTCATTCTTGTATTGACAATCGAAGCAGCCTATATGCCTAATGTATATTAATATAAGTTAGCTAAATGGTAGCTTACATATGTATGCTGATAGGTGATAATATGTTCAATGAGATATGTTGCATTTCAGATTCTAGTTTACTTTGCAGTATATGTTGATATGTATACCAAGTATGAACACTGTACATCCTGGATTAAGTTCTTCCTTTTTCGGATTGATGGTCTCATATAACTAGTAAACCACCTGTTAAGACAAAGAATACCAAACTTGCAATATCAACCCCGTAAAGGTTGAGTTCAGACCAAAACAGGCCTAGCCGGCCTGCTTCGAGCAAGCAGTGGCCCAGGTTTGGCCCATCACGCATGGGTCGAATTTGGGCCCATGACTACTTATTCGACTGACTGTGCGCGCAGCCTTGTTCCTGATTTTAGCATTTCCGAATTCTGTCATAAAATAACTTGCAAGCATTAATTAATTAGGATTATCTACTGCTTTCGATTGATAGAGGCAAACACGACAAGAAACGTAGTTGCTATAGGATATCCTTTAAAAATAAGAATGAGATGAGCCTCGCCGAATAAAAACACAGATTGCGGGGCCCTCAGTAAATACTTGTTTTAAATTACTTAGAATTCAGGAGGGCCGCTTAGTGAATTCCGTGGCCTTTCCAAAAATAATAACGCGATAGTCTTTTTAGGCGCGTGTTTAATAATTTATTTTCTTAAGAC
The DNA here is from genome assembly GCF_000715075.1 of Nicotiana tabacum. Classification (NCBI taxonomy): domain Eukaryota; kingdom Viridiplantae; phylum Streptophyta; class Magnoliopsida; order Solanales; family Solanaceae; genus Nicotiana; species Nicotiana tabacum. Next base: position 17,965,474 of record NC_134085.1, read on the forward strand.
TTAGGGTGTGCATTTCATGCGACCCAAATCCAAATCCCAAAACGTCAAGTAAGATATGTTCCGGATTGTGGGTGCATTTCATGTGACGCAATCCAAAGACATGTTTTAAGCGACGTTCACATTCCTAATAATGATAATTAATAAAGTGGTTAAAAGATAAAATTTGCACATGGTTCATAATTGTATTTAAAAATCAGAAAAATAAGCCGAATATAACAGCTGAGCGACCGTGCTAGAACCACGGAATTCGGGAATGCCTAACACCTTCTCCCGGGTTAACAGAATTCCTTATCCGGATTTCTGGTACGCAGACTGTAATATAGAGTCATTATTTTTTCCTCGATTCGGGATTAAAATTGGTGACTTGGGACACCCTAAATCTCCCAAGTGGCGACTCTGAAATAATTAAACCAATCCCGTTTCGATTGTCCTTTAATTGGAAAAAACTCCCCCTGCGTCCTCCCGGGCGCGAAAAAAGGAGGTGTGACAGCTCTGGCGACTCTGCTGGGGATATGGACCCAGAACCACTGGTTCAGGGTTAAGAATTCGAGCTTAAAATAATTGTTATTATTTGGCTTTATCTATTATCTGATTTTTACATGTTTGAGCCTAATGTGTTAAATGCTGCTTTTACCGCTTTGATATTATTTGAACTGTATATAAACTGTGTCGAAACCCCGATACTTTCTGAGTCTTCTAAATCATGAAGAAGGGCATACTTCGTATGACTTCTTTTCTGTATAGTGTCAAATCCCAATTTAGAACGAGGTTCGGATAAGTTGCTAAGCCGGTGAAGCTTCTGTATTCCCGGTACGCTGCCCCCCTCGGCTCGAGCTGTCCGCTCGGGTAAGCCAGGTCTAGAACAAACACCCAGGTTCTGAACCTAGTATAACAAAGCCACATGCCGGATCCCTAGTAGGAGCGTTTATTTGCATCACGTGCATTTGACTTAGGGGACTCAACACAGGGGTTGGGTCCGTCTAGGAATAGCAACCTGAAATAGAAAAGGGCCATCCTGATGCATCCTACTCACTGCTTGTGCATTTATTTGCTTCAAACATGCATGATGACCGGTTTTGAATGTTGGGAAAATTTTACAAAAAAAATTATATATATATATAAAAAAATAAAAAAAAAAAAAAAAGGTCACCCTAATAAATGTCGGGTCCAACTCTTTTTCCATTTTTACCAAAAAAGATATACCATAAAGCATATATGTATATATGTATACACATGTATATAAATTTTTTTTTTTTTGTTTTTGTCCAAAGATTTTGGTTAGAGGCAAAATAAAGGTTTTTGTTTTCACCTAAAAGGTCACCCTAATAAGTGTGCAGGATGAACACAGAGCAAAATGAACCATTCTCAGCCCTCAGCGAGGTCCTTCTACAACTCCACATGTGGTGGAATGACTTGGAAGCCGATAGCAAAGGGGTAATAGGAAGAATATTGGGAGGTTTTGTAAATTTGTTGGGTGTTGAGCCGAGGACAGATATTCTTGAAGCTCTAATACCATTTTGGGACCCCACCTGCAATGTATTCCGTTTTGCTGATTTCGAACTTTCACCGACACTTGAGGAAGTTGCCGGGTATGCGGGACTGAATGGGAAGTTAAGAGGGCAATATTTGCTTTCGCCAAGGCCAGTGTCCCCACATGCGTTTCTGGATCTACTAAGCATTAGTCGGAAGGTACAACATGACGATTTGTCGAGAGGGTGTTGTGATCTCCATTTCTTGTATCAGCGGTACGGGACCCCGCAGGGTTTCGAGGAACCGAACCTTGGGCTAACTCACGGCGGGAACAGAAACAAATGGGAAGCAAGACGTACTTTGGCTTTTATCACAGCATTCTTGGGAGTCATGGTCTGCCCAAGGAAGGACAAAAAGATAGAGATAGGTCTGGTAGGGATGGCCGACGTGGCAATCAAAAGAACCAATAGTACCGTGGTTCCTTTAATTTTGTCCGAAATCTACCGGGCTCTGACTATATGCCGAGAAGGAGGCAAGTTCTTCCAAGGTTGCAACCTGTTACTTCAGCTATGGATGCAGGAACACCTCCATCACCGAGTAGGATACATGAACCACGGGTTGACCGAGAGGAACTGTATCAGCGGATTCAAGGAGCGCATGACAGGCGCCAGATTTCCTGAAGGTGTCGAAGAATGGTTTACACGGTTAAGGTCAACAACATCTGACCAAATTGAATGGGCATTTGGTTGGTTGACTGATACTGAGGTTATCTACATGTCGGCTGAAGAATGTCATGTTCTCTTAATGGGGCTTCGCAGCATCCAGCCATATGCCCCTCATTGGGTATTACGACAACTGGGCAGGTTTCAAGTGGTCCCTAATGATGAAAATCTGAGCAAGCATGCCTTGGAATTAAGCCCGAGAGTCATATTCCCCGAGGGGAAGATTAGAAAACTGTGGCATGAATGTAGATTCTTGGATCCCAAAACCATGGTACGAGAGCTAGCTAAAGGTGAGGTAGACCCAAAGTACGATGCTTGGTTCGAAAGAAGGTTTCAGACTCGGCAAAGACCTGCTAAAAGGGCCCACGTCCAACACTTCACCAATGATTCACAAGAGCAATGGGGATGGTTAAAAAGGGAGAAAGGTTACCGGGTCGAAATCGGGAAGCTAAAGCAACAAGTTGAAAGGCTTGTATTTGAGAACAATGTGCAAGTCGCCTCGGAGCAGGCTGAAAGAAACAAGTTAGCCCAAGAAAACCAAACCTTGAAGGCCCGCCTTCGCCAAGCCAGTAAGAGTAACGTTGACCGACAGAAGCGTCGCTCTGATGAAAGATTGATAGCAAGTTTGAGAAATCAGGTCATCCAAGGCCAAGAAGAATTAGAACAATCAAGAGCTTGCATAACAAGGATGAAGGTCAGAGGGGCAAAGTACGCAATGGTCCGGAAGCAGCATTTGCAACAGGTCATAAGGGATTATGAAATGAGCGTCAGAATATTAAGGGAAACGAGCTCCACTCTACATGATCGGATCGTCAAACAAGCACGAGACGCCCAGGCCGACAGAAGACAGTGCTATGATGCAATGGCCTGCATGGAAAGACAAATGGGGTTGTTTCAGGATCGAATTGCTGACGATGCTCAGGCACTGGGGTTAAAAAACCAACAAATCAGGCGGTTGCTCAGTGAAAGAGATGACATCCGAGCAAGGATTGATGAAATAGGGCATTACATCTACATGAAATGCTTGGCATGTGAGCAAACACCTCGGAAGACCCTCCTTGTTTCCATCATGGGCTGCGTCCGCCGGATTATGAGCGAGTTGAAGAACCTGCAAAGAGACCTTACACCTAGAGCCGCGGAAAGGCCGAATGATGCCTCGCGGGCCCTTAAATTGGAGAATTAGTTTTGGTCGAGTCCTGTTTATTTGGCTTTGGTTGTTTTTCCATATGTTGTTTTCTTTTCATCAAACCAAGTTTAAAACCGTGGAGTCTGTACTTCTGCTATTTTTATTTAAGTACTGTGTAATAGCAAATTTTGATAATGAAATTAAGTGACTCCAGAAGAATTACTGTGTGTCTTTGTTTTAAGGCAGAACTACGCTTGGTCTGATTCACGCGGGGACGTGATACGTAGGCAATCCCCATAAGATTCGACCGCTTTCAATAAAAAAAAAGAAAAAAAAAAGAAAATGTAAATAGAATAAAACGCAGGGTTTCGCAAAATACTTTAAAGAGACGAATGAACAAACCGGGATGACGCATGTGGATTGAAGCAAAGCATGTAGAAACGGTTAACTGCTTAGGTGCATTGCATCCTCTATGTGTTATGATCAAATCTGTTAAGCTCTAACACTAACAAAGTTTGTTGTTGTCTGACATCAGACAGTTAGTTGTTAAAAGAATTCTGGCAACACATTCATACCAAACCAGATCCAAAGGACCGGTAGCAACAAGCATGACTACTTCAGAGAATAGTAATGAGGAAGAAAGGCCGATGAGCCAGTTGCTAAAAGAGGCAATGGAAAAGATTGAAAGGATGGGACTAGAGATGCATGCAATGCAGCTAGCCCTGGCCAAAACGCAAAAGAGCCCTGAGACAGTGGGACATGTGCCGGAGTACCCTCACTCTGGCCCTTCCACAAGCCGCCCAAATCCCCTCTATCATCAAGAAAGAAGCCCTCATGATTCCCAAGCTCCACCACCCCATCAACCTCTCCCAACACCCAATATTCCCATTTTTGTGGGACCTGCATCAGCCCCTTTGCAGCGAACGACCAGTGAGCCATTGTTTCAGGCTCACGATACACAATACTATCCCCCTGAGCCTACATTCCACGCACCGGAACCACAGGCTTACAATCCCCATTTGGAAATACCGGTAGAGGTTGAGAAGCCGGTTAAGGCCCCTGAACAGGATGAAGTGTTAAGAAAGTTCAAAATCCTGGAGCAGTCCTTCAGGAACTTGCACGGGTTGGGCAATCAAGTCAGCGTGGCATACAAAGATCTGTGCCTTTTCCCAGATGTACAACTCCCGGCTGGGTTCAAGATGCCCAAGTTTGATTTATATGAAAGGCACGGCGATCCCATGGCACATTTGCGGGGATTCTGTAGCAAAATGAGAGGGGCAGGAGGCAAGGATGAGCTTTTGATAGCTTATTTCGGCCAAAGTCTGAGCGGATCTGCACTGGAATGGTATACCAGGCAGGATTTCAGCAGGTGGTACACGTGGGATGATCTGGCACAGGCTTTTGCAGGTCATTTCCAGTACAATCTAGAGATAGTCCCTGACCGTCTCACGTTATTGAGAACTGGGAAAAAACCCGGGGAAAGTTTTCGCGAGTTCGGATTCCGCTGGAGAGAACAAGCAGCTAGAGTCGATCCTCCCATGAGAGAGGGAGAAATGGTAGACTACTTTTTGCAGACATTGGATCCAACCTACTTTGGTCACTTGGTGACAACGGTTGGAAAATCTTTCAACGAGGTGGTCAAAATAGGGGTCATGATAGAAGAAGGTTTGAGGTCGGACAAGATCTTAAACTATTCGGCACTTAAGGCCACAACCCAGGCTATTCAAAGCGGCACGGGAGGTGCGCTAAGAAGAAAGAAAGAAGAGGTTGCCACGATCGAGGCAGGCAGTTGGTCCAGGGCTGGCAGGCCGCACTACAACCAACCCAGGCCTCACAGGTCAAACTACCCATACAACCCACCACAAAATTTCTATCCACCTCGAGAACCACATTGTTCCGTACACCAAGCCCAGGTATACACTCAGCCTCCGGTTCGCCCACAATGGCGCGCACCGGCTCCCCAGAACATATATGCACCACCACAAAACACTTACCCTCCACCAAGGGCATATAGAAATCCTTCAGGGGCAGGTTTCCGGGGAAATCCAGATGCCAGAAATGACAGGTTGCGGAAGCAAAGAACCTTCACCGAACTGGGAGAAACCTACACCGCTGTGTTCCACAAGCTGCGGCAATTGGGTTTGGTTAGTCCTGTCCATACTCGGGAACCAAATCCCCCACCTCAGAATTTGGATCGTTCAATCAGTTGTGAATACTGTTCAGGGATGCTCGGGCACGATACCGAGAAGTGTTGGAAGTTAAGGCATGCCATACAGGATCTTATTGACACCAATAAGATCGAGGTCCAGACACCGGAGGCTCCTAACATCAACCAAAACCCACTGCCAGCGCACCACGAAACTCACATGATTGAGTTGGTGTGTGAGGGAGGAGAATTAAGAAAACCCTCACAAACAGTGATGATGATCCAAGCTGCCCCAAAAGAAGTCTTAACCAGTGGAGGAACAAATGTACAGTCGCAGGAAGAAGGCGTCAAGCCGGTAGTGATATGGGGGAAGAGCCCGTCCATCATAGCAAGCAAACCCGAGCCAAGCAAGTTGGTAATACCAGGGATCCTGCCCATACCGGCAGTCATGTTGAAAGGGGTATGTGGAGAACGGGTGACCATAAAGCCGGTGGTCCAACTGCCAATGCTTGACAGCAGGGCTGTGCCCTGGAAATATGAAAAAGCAGTGGTGACGTACCAAGGAAAACAGGTGGAAGAAGTCAGTTGTGAAGCGCAAGGGCTGACTCGATCAGGTCGATGTTTTGCTCCGGTGGAGTTAAGGAAAACCAACCCAGTGGCAACCAAGAAGCCAGTGTCAGAAGAAGAGGCTGAAGACTTCTTGAGGAAGATGAAAGTGCAAGACTATTCTGTGGTTGAGCAGCTGAGAAAAACACCTGCCCAGATCTCACTATTGTCATTACTCCTCCATTCCGAGGAACATCGCCGGCCCTGTTAAAGATATTGAACGAGGCCCATGTACCCAGTGAGATTTCTGTAAACCACCTGGAAACCATTGCCAGCAAGATTTTCGAGGTGAACAGGGTAACATTCTCAGATGATGACCTGCCGGTGGAAGGTACGGAGCATAACAAAGCTCTATACCTAGCTGTCAAATGTGAAGACTCGGTAGTAACTCGAGTATTGGTGGATAACGGCTCAAGCGCCAATATTTGTCCATTATCCACCCTGGACCAGTTAAAGATTGACCGTGGAAGAATCCGGGAGAATAGCATCTGTGTCCGAGGGTTTGACGGAAACGGAACAGCCACTGTGGGGGATGTTGTACTTGAACTAACCATTGGCCCGGTCCTGTTTACCATGGAATTCCAGGTATTGGACGCCACGGTATCTTACAACTTGCTGTTAGGACGACCCTGGATTCACGCAGCTAAAGCGGTGCCTTCCACCCTACATCAGACAGTGAAGTTCGAGTGGGAAAGACAAGAGGTCGTGTTGCACGGCGAGGATACAACATGCACCATGGGCGGAACCATTGTGCCTTTCATAGAGACCACTGATGACAAGGGTCCCTGGGTCTACCAGATTCTCGATACAGGGTCGGCCAACAAAATTTCTGAAGGAGAAATCATCCCGCACCCTAGGGTAGCTGCCGCAACAGTCATGATGATATCAGAAATGCTGGGTAATGGGTTTGTGCCGGGAAAAGGCCTGGGAGTTGAACTTCAAGGGATAGTCCAACCTGTCTCCCTTCCTAAGAATCTGGAAACTTTCGGGTTGGAGTTCAAACCAACCGCAGCAGACAGGAAGCAAGCGCGAAAAATGAAAAAGAGGGTCTGGTCTCTGCCTAAACCAGTGCCACGCCTCTCAAGGTCTTTTGTTAAAGCTAGTGCCAAGGGGTCAGCGATCCCAAAGATTCGAGGACCTTTGATCGGCATAAGTGAAGACCTGAATCAGAGTTTTGAGAGACTATTCGCGGATGTCAGTATGGTGGAAGCTGGAGAGGGTTCCAGCAGAGCAGAGATAAAATTTGTGGGGCCTGAGGCCAAGACCAACAATTGGACGGTTACTCCTCTTCCTGTCCGAGGGGAGTCTTGGTAGTAGGCTTTGATTAATGTTTTGTTTGTTTATTTGTTTGATCGGATTATTCAAGGGTGTAATCCAAATTTTACTTTCGTTTTGTAAAAGTGTGAACCCTTTTTATCCTGCAAATTTAATAAAGTTCTTTTCTTTTGTCCCATTTTAATTTCTTGTTTTGTTCTTTTTCTTTCTGAACAGTTCTCTTTTTACTGGTCCTAATGACATGGCATGCACATCGGATCTTCGACCTAGTCTAATAAATCAATTTGAATCCGACTCAATGATGCAAGAGGTCGTTTGTGATAATGAATCCGAAGGTGACGAAGGGGAAGCCTTCGAAGAAATAAACCGAGAACTGTGCCAATTTGAAGAGAAACCCAAGCCTAACCTAAATGACACTGAGGCTGTGAACCTAGGAGACGCTAATAACATCCAAGAGACCAAAATTAGTATCCACATTGAGCCGAATGTCAAAGCAGAATTGATCGAAACTCTCAGGGAATTCAAAGATGTTTTTGCATGGTCATATGATGATATGCCTGGATTGAGCACCAATTTAGTGGTTCACAAACTACCCACTGACCCGGCATACCCTCCGGTCAAGCAAAAACTAAGGAAATTTAAAACAGAAATGAGTGTAAAAATCAAAGAAGAAGTGATCAAGCAGTTGCAATCGAAGGTCATTCGGGTCACTCGATATCCCGAGTGGCTGGCCAATGTGGTACCAGTCCCAAAGAAGGATGGAAAAATCAGGGTGTGCGTCGACTACCGCAACCTCAACAAAGCAAGTCCCAAGGACAATTTCCCGTTACCCAACATTCATATCCTGATCGATAATTGCGCTGGGCGCGAGATCGGATCCTTTGTGGATTGCTATGCGGGTTATCATCAGATCCTAATGGACGAAGAGGATGCTGAGAAGACAGCGTTTATTACGCCATGGGGAACCTACTGCTATCGGGTAATGCCGTTCGGGTTAAAGAACGCCGGGGCAACGTACATGCGAGCAATGACTGCTGTGTTTCATGACATGATACACAAAGAAATAGAGGTGTACGTCGATGATGTGATCATCAAATCTTGGCGTCAGGAGGACCATGTGGCAGACCTAAGGAGATTTTTCCAAAGACTCCGGAGGTATGATATCAAGCTTAACCCGGCCAAATGCGCATTCGGGGTTCCATCAGGAAAGTTGCTAGGATTCATCGTCAGTCGACGGGGGATTGAGTTAGACCCATCCAAAATTGAATCCATCCGAGACTTGCCACCACCAAGGAACAAAACAGAGGTAATGAGTTTGCTGGGTAGACTCAATTACATCAGCAGGTTCATCGCTCAACTCACAGCAACTTGTGAGCCCATATTTCGGCTACTGAGAAAGGATGCTGCAGTAGGTTGGACGACAGAGTGTCAGGAGGCTTTCGACCAAATCAAAGGGTATCTGTCTAATCCACCCGTATTGGTCCCGCCTAAGCCCGGGAAGCCCCTAATCCTTTACCTGACGGTCTTGGAAAATTCATTTGGTTGTGTACTGGGGCAACATGATGACACAGGAAGGAAGGAGCAGGCCATCTACTATCTTAGCAAGAAATTCACAGTACATGAGGTCAAGTACACTCAACTCGAGAAAACGTGCTGCGCCCTAACTTGGGTAGCTCAGAAGTTGAAACACTACCTGTCTTCATATACTACTTATCTCATATCCCGCTTGGACCCATTGAAGTATATCTTTCAGAAACCTATGCCCACGGGGAGGTTGGCAAAATGGCAAATTCTGCTCACAGAATTTGATATCATCTACGTGACAAGGACGGCCATGAAAGCCCAGGCACTGGCAGACCATTTGGCAGAGAATCCCGTTGATGAAAAATACGAGCCCTTAAGAACGTATTTTCCTGACGAAGAGGTGATGCATACGAATGAGTTGGAATTACCCGAGGAACCGGGTTGGAAGCTTTTCTTCGATGGAGCTGCAAACGCAAACGGGGTTGGAATAGGGGCAGTACTCATTTCTGAAACAGGACGGCATTATCCTGTTACGGCTCAACTGCGCTTCTATTGCACCAACAATATGGCCGAATATGAGGCTTGCATTCTGGGTCTACGCCTGGCTGCCGACATGGATGTCCAAGACGTCTTGGTCTTGGGAGACTCGGACCTCTTGATACATCAAATTCAGGGAGAATGGGAAACACGAGATCTAAAACTCGTACCATACCGACAATGCTTGCATGATCTGAGCAAGCAATTTCGATCGGTAAAGTTCAAACACATCCCGAGAGTTCACAATGAGGTTGCGGATGCCTTAGCCACCTTAGCATCAATGCTGCACCACCCTGACAAAATGTATGTTGATCCTCTGCACATCCAAGTCCGTGATCAGCACGCCTACTGCAATGCCATAGAAGAAGAAGCGGATGGCGAACCCTGGTTTCATGATATCAAAGAATACCTCAGGATGGGGATATATCCAGAACATGCCTCTGGAGACCAAAAAAGAGCCCTTCGGCGGTTGTCGAATGGTTTCTTCCTCAGTGGAGGGGTATTGTACAAAAGAACCCCGGATTTGGGATTGTTGAGATGCATAGATGCCGGGCAGGCAACGACAGTTATGGCAGAAGTACATGCTGGAGTTTGTGGGCCACACATGAGTGGATATGTATTGGCAAGAAAAATCCTTCGAACAGGGTGTTATTGGCTCACCATGGAACACGACTGTATCACTTTCGTGAGGAAATGCCATCAGTGCCAAATACATGGAGACTTGATTCACTCTCCGCCAACAGAGTTGCATACGATGTCAGCACCCTGGCCGTTTGTAGCATGGGGCATGGATGTCATTGGGCCCATCGAGCCAGCAGCGTCCAACGGTCATAGGTTCATTCTAGTGACCATTGATTACTTCACCAAATGGGTTGAGGCTAAAACCTTCAAATCAGTAACTAAGAAGGCAGTGGTGGACTTTGTTCACTCCCATATCATCTGTAGATTTGGGATCCCAAAAGTGATCATCACGGATAACGGTGTGAATCTTAATAGCAGCTTGATGAGAGAGGTATGCCAACAATTCAAGATTACACACCGCAATTCCACCCCATATCGTCCTAAGGCAAATGGAGCAGTCGAAGCAGCCAATAAGAATATCAAGAAGATACTGCGAAAAATGGTGGAAGGGTCCAGACAATGGCACGAGAAATTACCCTTTGCTTTGTTGGGTTACCGCACTACCGTCCGGACTTCCATAGGCACAACTCCTTATTTGTTGGTGTATGGAACTGAGGCCGTGATACCAGCGGAGGTCGAAATTTCGTCCCTCCGAATTGTCGCTGAAGCCGGAATTGATGATGATGAATGGATCAAAGCTCGCTTGGAACAGTTGAGCCTGATAGATGAGAAAAGATTGGCAGCAGTGTGCCATGGTCAACTGTATCAGAAGAGAATGGCAAGAGCGTATAATAAGAAGGTGCGCCCCAGGAAGTTTGAAGTAGGACAGTTGGTATTAAAGAAGATCCTCCCACATCAGGTCGAGGCAAAAGGCAAATTCGCCCCAAATTGGCAAGGGCCTTATATCGTGACCAGAATATTGTCCAACGGTGCTTTGTGTTTGACAGATGTCGAAGGTAGATGTGTCGACATGGCTATCAATTCAGATGCAGTCAAGAGATATTATGCGTAATTTCTTTAATTATGGCAATTATTCGGTTTGTTTGTTTGTATTTGGCATTTATTGGATAATGAGATGACGGAGGCAATTCTTTCTTCTACCCAAACACTGTTTAACCCTTGCTTCCCCCTTTGAGCCTTAAGCAAATTCTTTCAATACCCCTCTTTTGGAATCACTAATGGGAAAGATACGAAAAAAAAAAGAAAAAAAAAAGAAAAGAAAAAGAAAAGAAAAGAAAAGAAAAAGACATGAAAAAAGGAAAAGAAAATGAAAAGAAAGAAAAGAAAAATCAAGGAATATAAAACCGTGGGAACTACGTTTGACCTGATTCCTCAAAGAGGATACGTAGGCGCCTCACGGCTCGGTCATAGTATGCATCATAGCAAATATAGGATGCATAATGTACATAGTGTGCATAATAGGCACAATGTGCGTAACGCACGTAGCTCAACATAAGCATAAAAGATAAATTCCCCAAGCAAGAAAACTGGGGTAGAAGTTATGTTTTAAGTTCCAACAAAGGTTTGATTCCAAAAGTCGTAACACATCACCCTTCAAATTTGTTTTCATTTTTATAGCCTTTCTTCAAACCCACACCAAAACCAACATCAACATCCAAAAGACCTCCCGATCAATGTTCGAGAGATGCCAAATCCGGCAAATAAGACCGAGAATGATACACTGATCCCCAGCAAAGAAGAGGATCGTGAGACTGGGAATGAATTGATAGTCAAAGGAATCTCCAGAAGAGAGGGTCGTATCTACAACGCCCCGATTCATCGAAAGAAATAAAATGAGAGAGTCTCATCGGTGAAAACCTTCGCAGTCACCGAGAGGCGACGTAAGACGAGGGATATGAAATGAGAGAGTCTTATTGGTGAAAACCTTCACAGGCACCATAAGGCGCCGGGAGATGAGAGAAAAGAGAGAGTCTCATTAGTGAAAACCCCTCGAAGGGCACTATGAGGCGACAAGATAAAGCAGCAAAAGCTACCACATTCGCAACAAGATGAACATCCATTTATCATCCCCAGCAAGTCAGACCATCGGACAAATCGATTGATACAAATAGACTGGGTCGGGAATCTATGGTGCACGCCATGATCACGGGGACCAGTCATGTCCTCCAGATAAGTTCTTTTGATTAGCTCCTCCCACAAAATATTGGTTCACAAAGTTTTTCTCTTTTCCATATCTTTATTTTCTTTTCCTAAAATGTGTCTTTAAAGGATTTTTCAAAGCTTACTACCAGAAATCGAAGGGGAATTCATCCAATGCAGGAGAATACAAACAGTCCTAAAAGCCGGCCCCAGGCAATGCAGGGATTGTGCTCGGAAATTTTGAAAGAAGTAAGCTCCAAAAGGGAGTGGTTTCGGGAGGTAGAAGCAGACTCCCACAGAATATGCTTAAAGAGAAAGTAGAAAAGGGGATAAACTGAAAACCGATCCCCAGCAGGCTAGAAGCCCCCCCAACAGGCAACTTTGCCCGCCAACCAATTATGGGGACAAAGAGCAAGAGAAGGGGAAGAGAGAAAAATGGCTCGCCAAAAAGGCACCCTCTACCACCACGATTAAAACTGATTAAATCCTTTTGTCTGCTGCAGGAAAACAAAGGATTGATGATGGCAGCAAGATGCACCGCCATGGAAGTCACCAAAAACCGGGGCAGAAAATTTTCTGCCAATTGTCGAAAATTTTCTCGGAAGAACGGGAAAGCAATTTCAATACTTTTAAGTTCTAGGTCGCCCACCAGTATAATGCGGGAATACATTTAAGTTCTAGGTCGCCCACCAGTATAATGCGGGAATACATTTAAGTTCTAGGTCGCCCACCAGTATAATGCGGGAATACTTTTAAGTTCTAGGTCGCCCACCAGTATAATGCGGGAATACATTTAAGTTCTAGGTCGCCCACCAGTATAATGTGGGAATACATTTAAGTTCTAGGTCGCCCACCAGTATAATGCGGGAATACATTTAAGTTCTAGGTCGCCCACCAGTATAATGCGGGAATACATTTAAGTTCTAGGTCGCCCACCAGTATAATGCGGGAATACATTTAAGTTCTAGGTCGCCCACCAGTATAATGCGGGAATACATTTAAGTTCTAGGTCGCCCACCAGTATAATGCGGGAATACTTTTAAGTTCTAGGTCGCCCACCAGTATAATGCGGGAATACATTTAAGTTCTAGGTCGCCCACCAGTATAATGCGGGAATACATTTAAGTTCTAGGTCGCCCACCAGTATAATGCGGGAATACTTTTAAGTTCTAGGTCGCCCACCAGTATAATGCGGGAATACATTTAAGTTCTAGGTCGCCCACCAGTATAATGCGGGAATACATTTAAGTTCTAGGTCGCCCACCAGTATAATGCGGGAATACATTTAAGTTCTAGGTCGCCCACCAGTATAATGCGGGAATACATTTAAGTTCTAGGTCGCCCACCAGTATAATGCGGGAATACATTTAAGTTCTAGGTCGCCCACCAGTATAATGCGGGAATACTTTTAAGTTCTAGGTTGCCCACCAGTATAATGCGGGAATACTTTTAAGTTCTAGGTCGCCCACCAGTATAATGCGGGAATACATTTAAGTTCTAGGTCGCCCACCAGTATAATGCGGGAATACATTTAGCTCTAGATTTTGGAATCAGTCACCCCACCTGAAGACAGAAGGTTACAACAGAGATCCCCAAACGGGAAACAATAAAATCCCCAGCACCAAGAAGCAGACAACTGCAAAAGCAAGCGCACATTCAAAGGGAAGAAGGAACGCGTCTCAAAAGAAGTAGTTTGGGAACGTTGTAGCATGCCCAGTATAACAATTCTGATGAAAAGCCATACCACTGAAGAAACCATTGGAAGATCTAAAGAAGAAAGCCGTGTCCCCAGCAAATCAAGCAAAGTGATGAGAACTGACATTCAGAAAAGGTGAAGGACTAGCATCATCTCCAAGTTCACAAAATAAAGGCGTCGGAGGAAAGCATTAGCCGACAAGAAAGCAAGGCAACAAGAACAAGTTGAAGATGGATGAAATTTCAGGATCCTCAGTTTAACTTAGCTTCTTGTTTTCCTTTTAGAGCAATGTAATAGGGAGATCGGTTGAGCAGTAGCATCCTACAGCAGCATACAACAGCGCACAACAACAGCAAACACTACAGTCACACGGTAGTCCCAGCTACCAAAATTTCCCGAACTACATTGACCTGATTCCTGTTTCAGCCCAGGATATGTAGGAAACCCCTGAAGCAAAGGTTCGGTCAAATCTTTTTCAAAAAATGCTTCACACGGAGTATTCGGACGGGCAAAAATCGCTCGCTTATCTTTGCGCGAAAACCCTTCGTGTCTTCGTGCAAAGAGGGGCAGCTGTAAGCACGTGATTTTTGCTTTACGAGCAATCGCTCCAAAAGAAAATAAAAATAGTGACAAATGATTTCGCTGTACAATTTTTCGATCTTTCCGTGACATGTGTTGTTAGTCGTTTGTGAGTCTGTCCATTTTGCATCTAGTCCTTATCAAACAAAAATACAAAAAATATATGTGGCGTTAAGAGAAAATTCAAAAAAATATAAATATACGTGCATCGTCCGTTTTAGGTTGTGATTTAACTTACCTGGTATGATAATTATGTTGAAATGCCATATTGTTATTTGTTTTAATTTCATTTGTTTTATTAATTATTTTTATTTTTATTTTTATTTTAAATTGGAAAACAAAAGAAGTTGAAATCAGTTGGGCCCAAAAAATAAGACAAAAACAGGCCCAAACCAACGATCTGACCCGGTCCAAACCCAGCCTGCCCAGGCACGGACTCAAACGACGTCGTATCGGCGTCCCCATTTGAAGCCGTTGATCTGATTCAAAGGAACGGTCCAGATCAGGTTGTCCAACTCACCTCAACGACGCCGTTTCAGGCAAGTTGAATCTGAGCCGTCCAACCTCATTGATCCAACGGTCCCTGGTTCCCTCATGACCCGACCTATTTAGCCGGTTTAACCCAACCCCTCACCTAAACCAAAACGACCCCGTTCCCATACCAAACGACCCCGTCCTGTTACCCACCAATAGATCTAAGCCGTTCAGATCACTTGATCTAACGGCTCCAATCTCTCTTCCCCTTCCATATATAAACTCGACCCTTTACCCCGCACCCCCTATCCGAACCCCCCCTTTCAGTCATCTCCTTCCCCGAACCCTGAAACCCCCAAACCCTAACGCCGCCCTGGTTTCCTTTCCACCAAAACCCGGCGGCACGAACGCCGGTGACCACCCCCTTCACACCCCTAAAGCATCCAACCACCCTGAACACGAATCCACTAACCACGAACCTCGAATCACTTTCGTTCGTCTCGAATCTTCATTTGAAGATTTGAGTCGAACCCGGATCTATGCCAAATCATCCCATCTTCATACCAGACACTCCCCTGACCTTCCTCGTGACCAAACCAAACTTGGTTTGGTCCGAATCTACCCACAACTCCCAAAAATCCAGATCTGGAAATCCAGACTTTAGAACACATGTACTTGGGGAATCCGGCCGGTTTGGACATAGGTTTGAGGTCTAATAGACCTTAATCAAGGTGTTCTCATGTGAGAACACCCTGATTAAAGTTTGTTCGGCCTCAAAAGTTCGAAGTCGAGTTTGATTTGAGTCCGTTTGATTTCAAACTTTTTCAGTAAGTTTCCTTTTCTCTTTGTTTGGTTCTAATTAAGTTGTCAGCATATTTCTTTGTGTTTGTTTGTTATTTTGTTATTTTTCATTCGGATTTCTTCCATCTCTGTTAAAGGCCTTTTATTTGGCCAATTGTCTTCTGTTTGTGTTCTGAATATACCCTGTGATATACGTGTTCATCAATTAGATTAATCGTCAAGCGAGTTTAATTCATATAAGTTCCCAGTGTTTGAACAAATTTATCTGAGGTCATTCGGGACTCTATACGTGTTGTTTATATGAACGATTGATTGTTATATGTTACGATTAATATAGTCGAGTCGATATATGTCGTCAATTAGTTTCAATCGTTAATGGTAACAACTTGATTCGTATTGCTTATTTCTGCTGTGATCGTATTTGAGTCTCATTAGGAACTGAATTGTATTGCCTGTTGATTTTGTTCAAATTAAATTAAAAGAACATCTAGGGGAAAGGTTATAATGGCAGATTCAGATTTTAGTTTTTAAACACAATGCCATTTGGTTTGGACTGTGGGCAGCATGTGTATGGTTTGCTTTAAGGAATTAAAATAATCGGACAGCATGTGCTGTCAGATTATATTCCTACTGCCCATACTTTGTTTAAACAAACAAGTGATCAGTACACTTTAACAACCAAAAAGAGAGAGGGGCTGTCAGGGATTTCATGGGGGCTTGGTTATTTAAAACAAGTGAGTGGAAAAGCAACATGGGGGGGGGGGAATTTTGAGTTGTTAAACAGACTGTAAAGTGTTAAGGTTAGGCTATAAAAGAGGAGACCATTCGTTAGAAAAGGGAGTTGATTTTTGAGTCTTGAGAGAGTCTATGAGTAAGAAAACTGGAAAAGGAAAAAAACAGGAATAAATTTCAGAACATTGTGAAGGAGTATTGCCTAGAAGAAACTGTGTAAGAATCCAGTTTGATCAGGTTGTCTTCGTGGCTTTGCTTTTTCTGTCGTTTGCCAAGTTTTCTTGTGGTCATTGGATTTCTGTTGCTGTTACATTCAACATTCTGGGCTGTTATTCCCTACTCTGTTTTACTGGGATTGTCCATTTGTTGTTCGACTCTTTGCTGAGCTTCATCATTATTGGCTGGTTGTTTGTTGCTGTGTTGTTGCTGTGAATCTGCTGATTGCTGTTGTTTGCTGTGTGCTACTCAGCTGACCCTTTTCCTTCTTCTTCTGTTCCTCTACATCAGGTACACAACCAAGGCACTATCAAATGTAATTAGAACATTGAGCATGAATGCAAAAGAAAGGAAAAAGACTTGAAGTTGATTTTCATATATATACTGTTATATTAGATATCATGTATTGTATGATAATTTTCATTCTTGTATTGACAATCGAAGCAGCCTATATGCCTAATGTATATTAATATAAGTTAGCTAAATGGTAGCTTACATATGTATGCTGATAGGTGATAATATGTTCAATGAGATATGTTGCATTTCAGATTCTAGTTTACTTTGCAGTATATGTTGATATGTATACCAAGTATGAACACTGTACATCCTGGATTAAGTTCTTCCTTTTTCGGATTGATGGTCTCATATAACTAGTAAACCACCTGTTAAGACAAAGAATACCAAACTTGCAATATCAACCCCGTAAAGGTTGAGTTCAGACCAAAACAGGCCTAGCCGGCCTGCTTCGAGCAAGCAGTGGCCCAGGTTTGGCCCATCACGCATGGGTCGAATTTGGGCCCATGACTACTTATTCGACTGACTGTGCGCGCAGCCTTGTTCCTGATTTTAGCATTTCCGAATTCTGTCATAAAATAACTTGCAAGCATTAATTAATTAGGATTATCTACTGCTTTCGATTGATAGAGGCAAACACGACAAGAAACGTAGTTGCTATAGGATATCCTTTAAAAATAAGAATGAGATGAGCCTCGCCGAATAAAAACACAGATTGCGGGGCCCTCAGTAAATACTTGTTTTAAATTACTTAGAATTCAGGAGGGCCGCTTAGTGAATTCCGTGGCCTTTCCAAAAATAATAACGCGATAGTCTTTTTAGGCGCGTGTTTAATAATTTATTTTCTTAAGACTTAGGGTGTGCATTTCATGCGACCCAAATCCAAATCCCAAAACGTCAAGTAAGATATGTTCCGGATTGTGGGTGCATTTCATGTGACGCAATCCAAAGACATGTTTTAAGCGACGTTCACATTCCTAATAATGATAATTAATAAAGTGGTTAAAAGATAAAATTTGCACATGGTTCATAATTGTATTTAAAAATCAGAAAAATAAGCCGAATATAACAGCTGAGCGACCGTGCTAGAACCACGGAATTCGGGAATGCCTAACACCTTCTCCCGGGTTAACAGAATTCCTTATCCGGATTTCTGGTACGCAGACTGTAATATAGAGTCATTATTTTTTCCTCGATTCGGGATTAAAATTGGTGACTTGGGACACCCTAAATCTCCCAAGTGGCGACTCTGAAATAATTAAACCAATCCCGTTTCGATTGTCCTTTAATTGGAAAAAACTCCCCCCGCGTCCTCCCGGGCGCGGAAAAAGGAGGTGTGACAGGACTGATGTGCATAACCGATATCAATCGAAGATCAGAGTCGAAGCTGATCAACTAGGATCTCCTTCCGGGTCCGTTTATCCTGTTAGACCCGTCAACAGAGTCAAGAGAGATATCGATCGTGAACCAAGGTCGAACATGGATCGATATCTACCGTACAATAAGGATCGAATAAGCAATGGGTCCGTATGGGGTTCTATATGAAATGAAAGAAGAAATGACCGAGGCTAGAGCGACCGGGGACTCACGAGAAAGAATGGTTTTGACAGGCCTATCGAACCTAAAGAAGCACCAAAGTTGTCAGAATATAACTTTAACGGTGATGATACTACTATCGTAACAACTATCGAACGCATCAAAGACACCAAATGTCCTCGACCTCTACAACCTGACCCAACCCAAAAGGATCCGAACTAGATGTGCGAATGTCATGGCACTGACGGCCACACAATAGAGGATTGCCGACAATTGAGGGAAGATATAGCCCGGTGATTCAACAACAGGCATCTTCGAGAATTCCTAAGTGAGCGAGCCAAGAATCATTTCAAAAATAGGGACTCCAATAAACAAATTGAGCAAGAAGAACCTCAACACGTCATTCATGATCATCGAAGGGGTCGATATTCCTCAAGGTCCGATGTTAGAATGCACCAAAGTATCCATCACAAGGGAGAAATGGACTAGATATTACATACCAGAAGGAAATTTGTCTTTCAACGACGGGGACGCAGAAGGAATCATGCAGCCCCATAATGATGCACTAGTAGTATATGTACTCATGAATAAATCTCGAGTTAAACATGTGTTGATTGATCCAGTTAGCTCAGCTAACATCATTCGATCGAGGGTCATAAAACAACTCGATCTACAGGACCAAACTGTGCCTGCAGCCCGAGTGCTAAACGGATTCAACATGGCTTGTGAAACTACTAAGGGAGAAATAACATTACCAGTAAACGCAGTTGGGACCGTCCAGGAAACCAAGTTTTATATGATCTAAGGGAACTTCCATCCGAAAACAAGCTCGAACAGTTCAAGCTATTAAACATTGGTGGCATAAAACCTATTAGGCAATCCCCAAATTTTAAAGGTCACAACCATCCCCACTCGGGGACTGTTATCTTAGGCAAGCCTGGATAACTCGGGGAAAGCAAGCCTACTGGGCGACACCCAAACTAAAAGGCTACGACCATATTAACACGGCTCGGAGATGTCCGAGAAATAAAAACAAGGCCTTCAAAAAGAAAATTTTCATAACCGGTTCTAAAGGCTACCCTCGGCGAACTATAATCTCAGCTACTTACTTTGGGAAGAAGTTTCCGGTAACACATAACCCCCAAGATGCCTTAAATCAGAATAATATAAAGGCGAGGTTTGTTTGAACCTTCGAACATAACCCAAGTTATTTCATGCTAAGGCATTTCAATCATTGTGAACACAAATAATAAACTAAAGGAAAAATTTGAAAGCTGAAAGGGAAAGAAAGCCTTATATATATATTTATCCAAAAATCCTTTCACAAGGTCCAAGTGGCCCCCGATACAGAAATCTACAACGGCCAAAACGGCCTCAAAAAATAAAAGACAAAACATCTAAAAAGATATTAAGTGGCCTAATCTTCATCAGGGACCGCGTCGTCACATTCGGGGTCTTCACCACCTTCGGACTCATCCAAGTCTTCAGACCCCTCGGAATCCTCCTCCTCGGGATAAGCCAGTTTCCTAGCCTTGGCCTCAGATATCTTGGCATTCTCGATCTCAGCTAGCAGGTCGAAGCCCTGAGCTTGAACTCCTTCGAGGGACTCCCTTCGGGATTGCCACTTTATGTGCTCCACCAAATGCTTCACTGGAACCTGAGCTGCCCCGGCATCGGCCTTATGCTGGGCCACCTTCTCATCAGCTTCGGCCTTGACCACAACAATCTCTGACCTAGCTGTCTCAAGTTCCTTGGCCGAATTTTCTTAGCTGGAAGCCGCCGAGCTTAGCTAAGATCGGATTTCCTCAATTGTTTTGGCCTAGGTCGAGGCCTTTTCCTTTGCAGCTGGGAGCTGGACCTCAATTGATGTCAGCTGTGCCTGGGCAGTCTCCTTTTCCGGGGCTAGGAGGTATATGTTTTTCTTCCATACTTCGGTCTCAGCTTTCATCGTATCCACCTCTGCCTGAAGTTTCCTGATCTGGTCAAGTCTCTTTTGAACCTGCAAGTTCGGGTCATTAGACACTATGTCTGAATTGCCGTCACTATCTTCAAGTGCTCGTCTTACCTGATCGACCCAGTCGGCATGCTCCTTCCGAGCCGCTTCTAGCTCAACCTAGAGTTTCTCACTGAGAAGCTTGTAAGAATCCCCCGTCTCAGTAAGCCCCCTAGTCTCGGCCTTGTGTTGGGTTAACTCCTCCCTAATTCGGAGAAAAGCTTCATGGTAAAGCACTAAGGCCTACAAGCGCAAAGAAAATTTTTACGATTATTTGCAACTTAAATCTAAGTACATAATAAAGAGGCATTCGAAATTACCCAATTTAACGCCTGTTGAGCTGCGTTGAACAGGAAAGACGCTTCCAGCTCGTCCATCTTGGCCCGGTCTTCTTCGGTCACCAAGCACCGAAGATAGTTGGCAATCCTCATGGGGGTGGAGAGAACCCGGGCATCCTTCGGGATTGATATGATAATTGATCGCTTTCGGTCAGGGTCTGCACTTGGAGCTGGCAATCAGTCCACTAATCTCGGACTTGAAGAAGACCCGTTAGTTCCCAAAGACAGTATCTTCTTTTCTACCGGTACGTCACCTAGCCTGGTGACATCCTCCGAGGCAGTAGAATCTATGCCATCAAAGAAGTTATTGTAAGAATCTGCTGCCCCTTGAGGCCCCTCGTGTGAACATTTTTTCAGCGTATGGGCCTCGTTGATCATGGAGTCGGTAAATAAAGGCGACCCAGAGAGATCTATCACCCTGAATGCATCCTTCGAAGTACTTTATTCTACTCGAGGAGTACCGGACGTGATCTCCTTGTCAACCTCCCCAGCTCGGGGAAAAACGACATCGCCCCTCCGATTCGGAGGCCTTGGCCACTACCCCCTCAACGGCTCCCTAGCTTGAGGCAATGCAATGTTGCCTCGCACATGAGCCACAAACTCGGAATTCTCTTCTTGTTTTTCGGACTCATTCCTCAGGCGGTGGACTATGTCCGATGAGAGGGCACCAGTGTTTTCCTTGGGTTTGCGCACCTACCTTCTTTGTGGTTTCTGCTTCTCCGAGTTCGGGGAACTCGGGGCCCCTTTTCTTTTCTTCTCTTTATCCTGCTTCGGAGCAGGAGATTGGGAAAGGATGTCTTCATCTTTGGGATGGGGCCTCATTGCAACATCCTTCCCAAGGCCTATAAAGAAAAAGAAATGAGTAAACTCGGAAAAAGCCCAAGTGTTATCTATTTTAGGAAAGGATCTTACCTTGAGAATGGGCCTCCCACTGGCCCTTTGAAAGTTCGCATCATGCGCGCTCAGAATAGAGCTTCTGTGATACGATGCCCTCGACCCACTCCTTGAGTCGAGGGACTACATCCGGCATTCGAGCAACAACTACACCGCAAAAGCATCGATAAGAAGGATGGGAAAAGGAAAAGCAGTAAATGAAATTTTAAAGGCAAATTTATACTTACGTTTCATGTTTCATTTCTCGGGAAATGGCATATCCTCAGCCAGGATCAAATTCGAGGTTTTCACTCGAATGAATCGGCCCAACCAACCTCGGTCTCGATCCTTGTCTATGCTCGAGAATTGGGCCTTAGAGGCCTGACATGCAAGTTTTATTAATCCCCCTCAATAGAGTCGGGACGGTATAGACGCATGAGGTGGTCGATGGTGAAGAGACAATTCTCGATTTTGCTCACGAAGAAACGGAGGAGAATCACTATCCTCCAGAAAGAAGTATGAATTTGACCGAGGGTCACCTCGTACCTCTTACAGAAGGCAATAATGACCGGGTCTAGAGGGTCCAACGTGAAGGGATAAGTGTAAACACTTAAAAAACCCGCCGATTAATTAGCGAATATGAGATTCCTTACCTTTTATAGGATTGTGCCCAAAGTAGGACTCCCCTACTATATAAAGGAGGTATGATTCTTTGTAATACATATTGTAACACGCATTCAAAAGCAATGCACTGTTATTTATAGTTCATATTATCTTGTTACTCTGTTCTGACATCGATTGAGGCACTTTTTGACTCGAGGGTGACCAACCTTCAAGGCTAAAACTGTTCAACTTGTATTGTTTGCATTCAATTTTCTGTCATTGATTTCAATATTAATCTGTTTTCTCAATTTGTGTCAAGTTATATCACGTATCCTTAAAACCGCGCATAAATTCAATTGTTATCTGATTTTGAGGGTAAACACATTTCAATTTTCACTTAGCACAGATATGTCCAATTGTTTGGAGGGTCGTGGTGTGGCATGCCTCTATTTCTTATAGAACTTGGCTTCAGTGAATTTCACTCTCTGTCACCTTCTTTATCTTTATTCTCCCAAACTTTTTCGTGCTGGTGTTTTTGCTCTTATTAAAGTAGACAACGAGTACAGGTCTCTCCCAAAAATGACCATAATTGTGGGTGGCGCAAAAGGTTCGTAGTTGTACCTACCCATGAATTGATTCAACCTGATGATCGTCCTTTTCCTGAGAAGTGGAACTTTACCCATGTGTTTTGTTGTCACTGTCGAAACATCATATTTATCTTCTTCATCTTTTCTTTTTTTAATCATATCATAACGTTTCTCTTGTAGCGTAGCTGCTATGGAGATTATTGGAGAGGTTTCAAATTTTGCTCATTGGATGGAAACGATGTTATCGTCCGCTTCCATGGAGCAAAGGACTTGGAAATACATCTAAGAATTTTTTGGATAGAAAGCTAAAAGTCACGGTGAGTTTTCGAGATATCTGGTATATGTGTGTATGCTTTCTCGTACATAATTTTGTATGTAATATCCACTATTATAGGAGTTGGGTCACGGAGAGCTCAATCTAGTGCTTTGATTGATAAGCATGCAGTCAACGAAGCTCAAGGAATCATCAAGTTCCGTGCTGGCAGATGATCCCGTTAGTCCTCTCAAGAAGAAAACTAAAGGATCGGGGGATAGCCGGAGCATTCCCTGAGCTAGTCCCTGTGATACTCAACTTCGCCTTCTAGACGAGTCCAATGATGCCCCTATCTTCATGTTGGAGGATGATGAGGGAGGGGATTTAGAAGAGCATGCCAACAATGCATCAACAGTTAAAGTGCCCAGACAAAGTTGCTCCTTGGTTGAAAAGGTTGGTCGGCCCGTGAACAGAAAAAATATGACCTATTCTACCGCCAGTTTGGTCAATGATATGGACCGTGTTGGGTTTCAACACAACCTATATTCCTATACTAGTAAGGGCAAAAGTGTGTGAGATTAAGAGAAACCAAACGAAATAGTTTAATCTGCATAATAATGTAATTGCTAATAATCGTTCTTGTAGTACAATTGTGAATCAATCAGTCCTCATACACCAAGTGTATCAGAGAGAATGACTCCTCTATGTTAGTATAGACAAATCTATTTATATATGCATAAAGAGATTATAGATATTTATAGGGAATACAACTAATTTCTCCCTCTCTAGCAGAGATCAACCTGAAATGGAAACTCATAATGTTAACCTTCTACTCCAATGCTGCCTCCTATAAACTTTTATGTCCGATATATACACCGGTAACCACTAGGAAAAAGCCTTGCCTCTACATTCACAGCTCCATTTTCAGCTGATTTTGGTGCAAAGAAGCTGCACATAATGAACAGAGCGAAGTTAGCAATAGTCACTGGTTCTACTTTGACATACAATTTCCCTATGTTTTCCAGTACCGGGATTTACCTGAATTTGAAGAGGAATCATAAGTCAAAAGTGAGTTCTCTGGAGTAATGAAGCTAGAATTATCTTCTTCCCTAACCCAGACAGGCTGATTGAATCCATCAATTTGCAACAGCTGTTGATACTGGTTTCTATTCCCGCTGGTTTGCCCCTCAGGCCAAATCGATGGAGCAACTATGCCCGCGAAGTTACTATCCACTGCAGAACCATTCTGCTATTTTTCAAAAGCAAATGAAAACTAGGTATAAAATACAGGAACGATCTTTTCTCTTTAATAAAGACTATTACGGGTATGATATTCTGAACTTATGAACATAAATTATCACATTTTTTAGACGCTAAGGCCAATTAACAGATATCAATCTAAAGCTAGCAAAAAAGCTTAGACTTTAAAATAAAGCATAAAAGCAAGTGAATTCAAAATCCAATCATCAATTGTTATGATTTTAATCATTATCAGTCAATCCACGACGCCTTAATCCCTAATATAGTGCAGCAAAACATGACACTTCAAGATATTTCTGCATTTCCAGCATTGTAGAAAAGACAGTGTGAGATGGCTCATAACTTTTGATAAGGTTGATTGTAGAGATACCCTTGCCAATTCTCTGTTCACTGATTTAATGAATTGAGGACCCACTAAAATTGAGTCTGACAAAGGTAACTCCCAAGGCTAACAACATTATGGTATGGTGACAGGCAACCCTTCAACTGATCATGTTCTATATGAACAGTTCTATGGTGTAAATGTGCACAGACTGGCAGATAATAATAGTTGGTCCACAATTGACCACTCTTCTGACAATTAGGTTGGTTGAAACTAGTCCTTTAAAATTTTAAAGGGGGGACCAAGAAATTTAACAGCTCTAAATACAATAATACAAGTCATAATTGATAAAGTGGGTTAAAACAAAAGCTGCAACCACAAACTATTTATGTAACTCACAATTTAAGTAGGTTGACGAGGAAGGGAAAACTTACTTCTGCAGCAAAGAGACTATCAAGGTTGAAATCTACTCTTGGGTTTACTGCAGCAAGTCTCATTGATAAGAACTGCAAGCCAAACAAAGCTCCTTCAGGAAAAGAACAGAGACCACTTACTTAAATATAATCCAAAAACAAAAAAATAGGCAACGCAATTTTTTGAACGTTCACTTCTTAAGTGGGATAACCTTGATCTATGACTATCTTCGACCACACTCCTAAAAGTGTGTCTAAACGAAACAGGAGATAAGGCCTGTAGGCAACAAGGTTCGAATACTATATATTCACCATCCAAAGCTGGCTTACTCTCCATGTAATACTACAAACGAGAGGGAGTGACAATAAGAATCATTACTGGAATTTTCACACAACGAATATTGAAAATCCATGATTTCCGCACTAATAAATCAGATGTGAGGATTTTCAAGGTCTTACCTCCACTTGACGCTGAAGGGATTGTACATGGTTAATGATCTCATCCAGCACCATCGCCGTACCTGAAATCTGCAAAACATACTCCAATCTTCACAATGTGCTGCTAAAATTGGATTGAAATTATTTGTTTGCAAACATCAGTCTTCCAAGTGCTTACACTATAAAAAGGGGAAGTATTCAAATGTATGGAACTTCTGATTAATTATACTTTAACGAATAATTAGTTCATTACATACTTTCTTTTTATGTGACAAAGCATAAAACTTCCTTATCGATAGAAAGAGCATAAAACTTTCTAGAGATGAAGTTTAAATCAATAAATTTCAATATGAGATGAAATCCTTGTTAAACTTGTGTCTCAAGATCAGTTTTATATTCTTGCTTGTTGGATGTTTTTTTTCCCAAAAGTTGGATATTTTTGGTTTCTCATTTAATTCGAAAGATTTTAAGGAGTTAAAACATTTTTCCGACAAGGAGTTATAACATATATAACATGTATGAGCACTTCTATTCATAATCACAATCAAGAAAGAGTTAAAAATCAAGTATGAGCATCTAATAAACAAATGCAAATGATAAGCATGGTAGGTAAATGTGTATAAGGTTACAGTTTGATCTAAACGTCGTGAGAAATAATGCCATAAATATATATAAATATATATCTATGGACCACCAGGTGAATGCCCTCACTGCCAAGAAAGGCAAACATACACTGTATTAACTGCCTGGGAAGAAGAACAAACCATTGTAAAGCAAAATAGGTCTTCCTTTCTATGGTTCAACTTACCTATTCTAAAAATAGTAAACTGCAGTTTTTAATTATTTCTGTGGACGCTATACAGTACCTACATACGACCCTTTAGAGGACTCCAAATTCAATCAATCAAGAATCCCAAAGTACTATATTGGCTTTGAATTAATTACCCCTATATCTCAAAGAGTTTTTAAGTTTTGTGCATTTTTACACAACAGGTAACTTTTCACGGTTAGCCTGATATATTAACTTGAAAATAGAGTAGTAAAGTAACTTACGATAGTATAAAAATTCCTTTATATTATTGGTGTATATAACTTAAATCCTTTCACAGACAGATTATGATGGATACACTACTTTGATACATACACCAGGTATTATATGTAAGCATCCCAAAATCATGTTGCTGGCCCAAGGTTTTTGAACTGTGTACCGATCTGATTAAGCTGTGCAACTTAGACAGTATCCTCTATCTATGAAATCTGAAAGAATCAGTACTGCGCTGAAATAAATAGAATAAAACACAAAGATTATCTGTCTGGTCTAATTTTCAGTTGTTTTTTGCAATGCCGCCTCATCATCAATTAAAGTTTGGTATAGAGGCTTGTCAGGACATCTCATCACAGCTTCAAACTTGTACAATGTGTTTTATACCAAACTAACTCTTTTGGTTACTAATTAAAATCTTGAAGGTTTTGGTACAAAACTCGGACCACAAAACAAGTTCAATTGCAACAGGTAGGTAGCAACCGGACCCATGAAGAGTACAACTTAATTAAGTTGCAATCTACATGTCAGTTCATCCTTCTTCCTCTTACATTATATCATATGATTAAATTATGAAAAGTTATACTCAGCAAGACATCATCAACACATGCCTTGGGAAAGGGCCTTCATATTTTCAAAATTATAGCAGCATCTACATTATATTTGTCAGTGTTACTACGATCCTCCAAAATACTATAGATTCTTGAAAATGCATAACTTTTGGAGAAATTCGACATGCATGTACCGTCATTTTTAAAGGACCCGGGCAATATATATATTTGTGGATTGAATGTCTTTCTTCATATTCATATGAAAGTCTAAGAACAAAAACTAAAATAAACACAAAACTTTAGTGAAATGACAAGATTAACCTCAGAAAAGGAGCAGAGTAAAAAGTAATTGGTCATCATGTTCAAATCAAAAAGCTGAATGAACAATAAGAAATACACTTCAAAAATACCACTTTTCTTGGTGCAAAAGAGACCACCTTTTTTCATTAAAAAAGGCAAAAACGACCCAACTATTCTAGTGGTAATACAACTTACTACAATTTTAATTGATAACTAATGATAACAGCTAACCTTGTTACATCCTGGGACCAATTCCTGTAATAGCTTCATTCTCGCATTAATCTTCTCTCTCCTTGCCTACACACATATATTCAATTAAACAACCTTGATTAGCATTCATTATAACCAAATTTAACAAAACATTATCAGAACTAATCCTGCAAAAACACTTTACTCTTTCAGCTAAACTATGGCTATCTGTTGCTTGCCCCCTAGCTGCTCGGACATGAACATATGGAAGCTTCTCTGAGGTATCATTTGCTGATTTTTTGCTCTTTTTGCTACTGCTTTCTTTCCCCTGAATTCCACATAATTCATTCATCAAAACACAGACTTCGTATATATCAAATCATAATTCATTTAGAATTTAAACTTGAACACTACCATTCTTTGTGATAAACCAATAATGTATCATAATGAAGTAGTTATATAGAGGTGAAATTACATGCTAACTTAGGCGTTTGGACATAAGAATTGTGAAATTCTGGAAACAAGTGGGAAAAAAAAATCAAGTGAAACTAGTATTTGAAAATTAGAGTTGTGTCTGGACATCAATATTATTTAGAGCTGTTTTTGAGTTTTTGAGTGATTTGAAGTGAATTTTGAAAAATAATTTTTTGGAGTTTTTCAAATTTCCAAAAAAATTTGGAATAGTTTTTCAATTTGAATTTCTTTTGCCCAAACAAAAAAAGTGAAAAAAATTGTATGGCCAAACGGGCCCTAAATTAATTATAATGAAGTGATACAAGTTCCTATATTAAAAAAATAAAAAAAATAAAAAAAATAAAAAAACACGTCACATATAATTTACCTTTTTCTGGCGTTCTTTTCGCTTTGTGGTTTTCTGATCAAAAGTTGGATTTGAAAATTCGGGAGAAGAATTAGGATTGGAATCAGAATCATCTGGTTCTTGCTTTACGAATTGTGGATTGGACGGAAATGAGCCATTCTCCGGCGAATTCCCGGCGGCGAAGACTGAGAACTCTCGGGCGAATTCTCCGGCGGACGCTCTGTCAATCAGAGGAGAAGAGTAGTAGGTCTTGTTGTGAGTATCTGGTAGGGAAAGTTTAGCTGAACCCATTTCGTCAGAATGTACTAAAAGGTCCAAAGCTTGATTTGGTGGCAGTTCAAGTAAAGCAGTAAAAGAATTTCCAGCAGCTTCCATTGGTACTGGCATTATTATGCTCTGGCTAATTTGATGAAACCCAGTTGCCGTTTCTCCTGCTTTGCCTCCGCAACTTGCGGATCTAACTTGGGTTGACTCCATTTTACAGCTTTTTGCGGCAAATTTTCAAAATAAGTATGCACCAATGGATCAAAATACAGTGCGAGTCCTTTCCAATGACCAACTATATATTATAGTCTACTTAAATCCGAGAAGTTGAGTAGTTTCAAGTCAAAGAGCTGTAGAAAGGGGTAAAACTTGGATTATACTTCAAGATTTTCAAATGGGGGTGGCATGGAAAAGGAGTGAAAATGAAGGGTCTATATATATATATGCTTCTTCTCTTTTTTTTTTTTTTTTTTTGGGGGGTGGGGGGGGGGGGGGGGGGGGGGGGGGTGGTAAGATGGAGCTTAAGAAGCTTCAATGGTGGTAAATATCTTTTCGTCTGCTAGAACTTGATAAAAAGGCATGCTGATGCCGATGCCGATGCAGAGCAAGTAAATTGTTTTTTGTTATATATGGGAAAGCAACGTTTGCTTTGGTTCTCTCTCTCCCCCCTCTCTTTTAAAGGCTACATAAGCTGGAGGTTAGTACTTAGTAGAGGTTTATTTCTAAGGATTTGAACCTCAATTTTTAATTCTTAAATATTTAGATTTCTTTTATGATAAGTGCTAATTAAGTTAATTCTTTTTATGAAGTATTCGAAATCAGCCTCAAAGTTATTAAAAAAACGATTTGATCCAAAGCATAATTATTAAAAAATCACCAAAAATAAGAAAGAAAAACCCAATTGTTTTCCCACTGCTTCTTCTTCTTCCACAACTAGCAATTGGGAGTTATATAAAAAGGTTTAGGCTGAATACATCTCCAGCCCCTTAAACTTGTCCCTTTTTTTCATTTAGGCACTTGAACTAAACTATGTTCCTATTAAACACCCGAACTCAATAAAAATATATCAATTAGACACAAATTGTTGACATGTTAAAGTGAGCGTAATTCACCTCCTTTGAGAGCGTGAAGTTATGTTTCTCTTTCTCCTTCCTCCATCTCCGATCCGCTGCATCCCTATACTTCCATAACACTAGCTCCAACACCATCTTGCCCACCTCCACTATTATAGTCATTATTCCCATTTTTTTGAACCACCAGAAAGGCCATTGTCCACCAACAATGGAAACTACCGTCCAACTCCACCATCACCATTTTTATTGAAAATTTATTATGCAAATGTGTAGGTTGAATTGGGGAAGCCACATGGATTCAATTTCAACAATATTTCACATTCAAACCAAATTGGAATCTAATAAGAACCAAGTTAGATACACCAAAAATTCATTTTTTGTAGGAAGATCAATAACCCAATTGGAGAATTGAAAAGCTATTTGATAGTAGGATCTCATTAATAATCGATTCTTCTTCACATTTTATATGTCAAGTGGCAATTTGATAATTGGGTCTTCTGAAATTGCCCCAACTTTTGTAAATAGAGAAGACGAGTTTGAATGGGATGTGATCAGTGCTAGAGGGAGCATTTGTTGTTGTGGAGGAGGTGTCGAGTGGAGGACAAAACAGGGGTGGTGGATGCCGGAGGCAGAGTTCTAATTAGCGATAGTGTGGCTGGAGGTCGTCGGTTGTGATCCTTTTATGCCGCTCCGTCAAGTGCCTTTACCGGTGGCATCGTCGCCTCAAAACTTATCACCATAGAAGTTTCTGTAGTTTTTTATGTGGGTTGTACTCCCTGAATAAGAAGAAGAAGATCCACGTTTTTTCTTCTTTCAATTTTTTTTTGCTGATGTGCCTTTTCTTTATTGGTTTTATTCCATGTCATCCGCGTGTATACTTTACCCGTTTAGATTTTAGGGTAGGTTGTTTGTAAGTTTAATAGATACAATTTTTAACAAGATAAAGTGTTCAATAGGAATCGGGTTTAGCTCAAGTGCCTAAATGAAAAAAAGGGACAAGTTTAAGGGGCTGGAGATGTATTCAGCCAAAGGTTTATATTATTACATTATCGCTGTTAATTTATTTTTTTTAAAGAATTCGGACCTTAGACTACCTTGGCAGTGCACGATCTCAAAATTCTTGGAGTTGGCAAAGAAATTTTTGTGGATGTCACGATCCAAAATTCCACCTCAGGTCACGATGGCGCCTAACGTACTTGATAAGCAAATCAACTCACAATCAATAGAATAAAGTTTAATTTTCTTTAATTATCAGAGTCATATCATAAATAAAGACGGAAAAGATCTCGATACTATATAATATATGATACAATTAGAATATGGTGAGAGTACGACTAAAATAGTACAACCACCAAGAATTAGGTGACACAAGCACCCGATCAACTACTGAATAAGTACAAGTTTGAATACATAGTCAAATTTTTCTGAGAAAAAGAAAATAGACAGGAGATAATAAAAGACATGGACTCAAGCATTGTAACACGAATCTATGAGGTGCAACTCGCCCTAAGTCTCTGAGCAATCGTCTAGGCCCAACAAAAGGCTCCGCTAGAATCCACTCGAGGATATGCACAATAAGATGTGTAAAAGTATAGTATAAGTATACAACAGTCGCTACTCAATAAGTATCAAGTCTAACCTTGAAGAAGTTGTGGCGAGGCTATACGTATTATGACATTTACAACACATATATAGATCATAAAGACTGAAACTGAAACAATAAGCAATCTCATGAATAACAAATACCAAATATAGCAACAACGACAACAACAACAACAACAACAATAACAACAACAACAAGCCCAATAATTTCCCACAAGTGGAGCATACGCTACTCAGATATGGTATTTAAAGTTGGCATACTTCAATCAACGGAGTCGAGGCTCCCAACCAGCATATATAGGTGACATGCAACAAATAGCATTAATGCTTCTAAATGAGTCAAGGATATCTATGCATGCTTAAGACCCAACCTCTTACCTGAACCTGCTCAAGATCCATGTACCCTGATACAAAATTTATGTACCACTAAATCCCGTTACAAAATTCATGTATCGACCTGATACACAATCCATGTATCGACCATGCTCATAAGGCCCAAATTAATATGGGTAATCACCTGACTCTGGAGGCATGGTACACAAAGAGGAGTTTAATAGCATCACTCATAATCAAATATCCTCTCATCATGTCCTGTGCGATAAACCGATAACTGTATTTCAATCTCACGACTTGCCTTCCGTGCCACAATTTCAGTCCGAATCAAGTATCCACTTATAACACATATACATGTGCCCAGGAATTAATAGAAGAAAGATGCACAATGACTTAACAATAATCATGCGGATATGTGCTCATAAAACTTTTATATGAAGATGATTCAAGCAATTCAACATATAAAGAACAAGTTCCCATGCCTTTCATAAATAATCATAAACCTAGGCATGATCTCCAACATGAATAAGAGAGTGGTTGTAGTCATATAATCCAAAAAAATCATGAATCAAGAAGAGAATATAATTAAAACAAGGTATAAAATATCTAAGCTCTACCCCAAGCATGATATAAACTCGATACGTGCATATACGCTCGCCACCATGTATATATACCATCCCAATAACTTAAACACATAGCAATCAAGTCAAATTCTAGGAGTTTCCTTCTTAACAAGGTTAACTAAGAGACTTACTTCTTTCCGGGCTAGTTCCAACTACAAATCGCTTCAAAACCTCTCTCTAGCCCTCCAATCACGCAAAATCCAAGCCAAACATCATCCAAGGAAGTCAAACAATTCCATACGAAGCGACTCCAATCCATAAATCTTCAATCTTTGATGAATTCCCATAAAGTCAACAAAAGTCAACCTGAACTCGCGTGCCCGAAATTCAAAATCAATATCAAAATTCAATGACCCATAATCTGTCGAGTCCAAGTATATAATTAATCTTCAAATCCTGGACCAAATCGATGGTCAAAACTCCAAAATATACTCTCTTAAAGTGTAGACAAAACTCCACTTTTTAAAAAAAATTCCCATATTTTCGGTGTAGAAAACCATGTAAAATCTTGTAATATAATCACAAATATGTAGAAATCACTTGCCATTTTGCCTTATATGAAATTTTCCATAAAAAATCGCTCATCTCCAAGTCTATGGCTCAAAATATGAAAGAATGGATAAAAATCCCAAAATATAACACTTATGTATTACGAGCAGCGATACCCTTCGCGAACGCGGCACAAGCCTCGTGTTCGCGAAGCATAAATCTGCAACCACTCCAAATCCTTCTTCGCGACCGCAGAAGAACCCTTGCGATCAGGAAGCTCAACCAGATCCCACTCTACGTGAATGCTACTGAAGTTACGCGAACGTGATGACCCAACTTCCCACCTGACTTCATTCCTACGCAAACGCGAAAGAAATCCTATGATTGCAAAGAACGCATCTCTAGCTCCCAAAATACACGTCACGAACGCGTCCGACTGAACGCGAATGCAAAAAATAATGCCCATATGACTAGATCTTTTTCCGCAATCACGGAGCAAGATGCACTGCAAAACACCAGCATATCAGTTAAGCAAAACTCAATCAAAATGGTCCGAAACCACCCTAAATCAAGCCCGAGCCCCTCAGGACCCTGTCCAATCATATCAACAAGTCCAAATACGATATACAAACTTATCCAAAGGCTCGAAACACTACAAATATCATCAAAACCACGAATCGAAGATCAAAATTATTCTCTTAACTTCCAAACATACTAACTTTGCCAGACTCGTTTGAATCACACTTAGACATTCCGGATTACAACCAAACTTTAAACACAAGTTCTAATAAACAAAATGAACCTATACAAACTCTCAAACCCACAATTTGAGTCTGATAACACTAAAAGTCAACTTCCGATCAAACCAATGAATTTTTTAATTCTTCAAATTTCCAGCTTTCAATAAATAGAGCCATAACCCTTCTACGAACATCCGAATTCAAATATAAACATACGCCCAAGTCAAAAATAACCATATGAACCTATTAAAACCATCAAATCCCGACTCTGAGATTATTTACTCAAAAGTCAAGCCTTGTTCAACTTTTCCAACTTAAAGCTTTCCAATTGATTATCATTCTACCAAATCAATCCTGAACCCTGCGAACATAGAAAGCAACCATATATGCAAGTCATAATACATCATATAAAGTTACTCAAATCTCAAGCTACTGAATGAAATACTAAAGCTCAAAGTAACCGGTAGGGTTGTTACGTTCTCCCCCACTTAAACATGCATTCGTCCTTGAAAGCGACAATAATTGTTCCAAAGTTGTCAAATAACTACACAATCTCATCATACACATGCCCATAAGCAATCTCACACTACCGCAATCCATATAAGTCCACTAATACAATCCAAATGAAGATTCTTCCTTCCATTTTAGCTTATAATCCTTAGACTAAATTCCAACAGTCAGAACTTCCTCTTGGCTCTGATTCTTGCATATATACATTGTATCAATCTCAACAAGCTGCACCAAACCATGGGTATATTCCCAATATATAACCACACTATGTGCCCTGTCGCTCATGTACTCATAGTGATACCTTCTGATTATAATAGTTTCTCATTACCAAACTCGGTACCGGCAATCCTTGTTCCAACTATGTGCAACATTTTTAATGATAAATAAACCTATAAAAACTCATAACCATCCATTAAATCAATGAGTCATGGATTTTTCTTGCTCGACAAGAACCATTGCCAAATTCTGAGCCGATTAGTGACATTATTCTTCAAAAACATACATTATACAAATCCGATTGTACTGATTCTAGGTCTGATAGCCTCGTATCATCCGATACAAGATGCTCGACCGACAAGACCCATAAAATACCATCAAGAATCCCATACAACGTGATTCGTGCACCACACAAGCAACTGCTCGAGTATGATCAATAATGAAGAGAGAACCATAAAGGAACTTATCCAACAAATTTTACAGATAAAACAATAATAGCATAATTCTACGAATTCGTCCCATAAGGGAGAAACAAGACACACAAAACGAGCACAAGAAATCGTATCTAACATAAATCTATTGTGACGTACAATCTGATCCATACATAATACCGTTGTAGTATGCAAACCGATCCAAATAACAATTCGTGTGGGGATAACCATCGGGCTATAATGCTCATACTCAGTAAACACGTGTATCATCAACAAATATGTACCATGAAAAAACATAACCATGGGGAGGCAGATAGCATAACTGTCACGACCCAAACTGGAGGGTCATGACTAGCACCAGGGCCATATTTGCCAATCACCAACATACATTTTATCTAACCTTCCTTACTATTTTTAAGGGCCGACGAGAGTAATATAAATGGTAGACATAAATCATGAACAACCAACAATGAAAAATAATGGCATAAACATACATAATAAGGGACGACAAATTTGTCATGAAACTATATATAAGGTACGAGCTGTCAAGCTACCACGAGAGACTATATAACAAAAATCAGCCGACAAGGCATTCAAAACTATACATGAGTCGACACCTGTCTATGAGCCTTTAAAGGAACATAAGTGCTTCAACATTGCCGGAACAGGGCCCCGACATACCCATAATGTCTATAACAAAAGTGCATGCCAAGACCACGACAAGTCCGGAAAAGGGATCTCGCCAATAACCGCTAAAATTGGACAGCATACTTTGGTGGGGGAGCTTTGCCTACCTGTCTATCAGGACCTGCACCACGACATACAGCGTCCACAAATAAAAGGGATGTTAGTACGAATAAAGTATCGAGTATATAAGGCAAGAAAGCATAAATAAGATTAGTAATGTAAATAGGGATAAAGAATATAGAACGAACAGTAATGTAAGTAGGGATATAGAATATACAACCTGTAACGTCTGGGTACCTCTAAGGGCTACTGACATGCAATGCATGATACATATGTATATATGCATAAACTTTTAAAACATACGCCTCTGTGGGCATCATCATCATATCATACCCGGCCGTAATAGGCTGGGTAAAAACGTACCCGACCATCATAAGGCTCGGTAGAATCGTACCCGGCCACGTGGAGTTCGGTAAAACCCAAATGATCAGTGGTTGCACAATAGGTGTCGTACCCGGCCGACTATAGCGCAGCTCGGTAGAGTAAAATAGGTACATATATATAATGCATGCTGGACTCATTGGAATCACATTCTAAACTTCGCAGTGATGTAAGATCGGTATCCTCCGTGCACACTGTTAGGACTAACTCTTTATCATGAATCTTATAAGAATCAGGAAGTACCAACTGTAAGCACGTGATTTTTGCTTCACGGGAATTACTCCAAAAGAAAAAGAAAATCAAAGTATATGCATAAGTGTTTTTTTTTTGTCATTAAGTGATTTTTATTTAATGTTAAAACTGTGTGTTAATTATTGTAAGGTGTTAACCAATACTTGTGTAATTGTATTTTAAATTTTTACAATTTATTTAGGAATGTGATTCAATTTTTTTAATTGAGGAAAGGAATGATTGTGGGAAAATCGCATTGGGCCCCAAAACGAGGCCCAAAACCAAAGCAAGGACCCAGTCCAAACCAGGCCTGACCAGGCACGTCCCCCCGAACGACGCCGTATAAGGCATCCAATATGAGCCGTTCATTCACACTCATCCAACGGTCCACACTCACACCCATAACCCGGCCTATTTTGCTTGGGTCAACCCAACCCCTCACTTAAACCAAACGACCCCGTTTCTATACCAAACGACCCCGTCCCGTCCCTCACCAGTGGATCCAAGACGTTGAGATCATTTGATCTAACGGCCCAAATCTAAACCCCTAGATCATATATAAGCCTCCTATCACACCCCACGCCCCCAAACCACACCCCACCCTTCCCCACTATACACCATCGTCCCAAACACCAACCCCTTCCCGTTCCAAACCCTAGCCGCCCCCATACACTCTCACCCTGAACCCGGCGGCTCCGACGCCGGTGACCACCAAAACAACACCCCCGATACATCCAACTACCCTGAACACGAATCTACCAACCATGCACCTCGAATCATACTCCATCATCTCGAATCTTAGTTTAAAGGTTCGAGCCAAACCTAGATCTACACCAAACCCCCCCCCCCAGATTCACACTGGAAAATCCCCTGACTACCCTAGTGACCAAACCAAGCCTCGTTTGGTCCGAATCTACCCACAAATCCTAAAAAACCAAATCTGAAAATTCGAACCCTAGGACACAAAGAACCTTGGAATCCGACCGGCTTCATAGGGGGTTTGGGGTCTAATAGACTTTTATCAAGGTGTTCTCGGTTGAGAACACCCCGATTAAAGCTTGTTCGGCCTCAAATGGTCAAATCTAAGTCGGACCTGGGTCGGCTTTTGTTAAACATTTTCAGTAAGTTTTCCCTTTTCTTTTTAGTTTTGTTCGAATATTGATTGAGTTTGTTAGCATGTTTTGTTGTGATTGTTTGGTATTTCTGGTATTTTCATTCCAATTTCTTCCATCTTTGTGAGGCCTTTTATTTGGTCGATTGTTTTCTGTGTATGTTTGAATACGTTCTGTGATATACATGCTCGATTAGATTAGTCGTCGCATAGATAACTCATATAGCCTCCCAATGTCGTGCAAGTTTGTCTGAAGCCCTTTGGGACCCTGTTCGTGTTGTTTATTTAATCGACTGATTATCCCTTGTTATAATTAGTATAGTCGACTTGATAAATGTCGTCGATTAGTTTCCTATGACTGAATGTTCAAATATTCTAATTCATACAACTTCACATGAGTGAATGAACCTGTTGTTGTTAATTGATTGCTGGACATTGTTTGAAAGTAGTTTGTAACTGCATTATAAACAACTAAAAGATTCAGGCTAGGGCAGCTAGAAATTGAACTTTCAGAAGTTCAAATTTCCTGCTATAGAAGTAGGGCAAGACAGTGATAACCAGGGGTTAACAGGGGTAATTTGGGTGTTAAAAAGAACAGAAATAATTAGTTTAAGTAAGCTGACAAATAGGGTACTGAATTAGGATTAAACTAATGACAATGGGGAACAAAACATAAAGGCATGGGTTCAAAATGAATACTTTAATACACCAATGACTCTTGATTAGAGTAATAAAACAGGCATGGGGAAATGAAGGGGATGGGCAGACCTGGGGGCTGTGAAGTTCTAGGCAGCCCTTAGGGGTTCTCATTCAGTTATAAATAGAGCTGTTTTTAGTTAAGAAAGGGGCTGGACATTTTTTAGTCTTCAGAGAGGTTTTTAAGCTAAAAAAAACTGAGAAAGAAACATAAAGAAAATTTCAGAATATTGTAACCAAACACTGTCTAAAAACTGCGTAAGAGTGCAAGTTGGTCAAGCTGTCTTTGCTAATTGTTGTTGGGTTAGTTGCCGAGCTGTTTGCGACTGTTGAACTGCTGGTGCTGTTACATTGAATATTCTGGGCCTTCTGCTGTTTTACACTCTGTGTCTGGGATTGTTTGCTTGGTGCACCACCTGTCGGGTTTCCTTGTTGTTGAAACTGCTGCTGTTTGTTTGTGGACTATTGGTGACATTTGTTGCTGATTGTTGTTGCTGTTGATTGTGGACTGTTGTTTACCTGTTGTTGCTGTGTTGTTGCATACTACTCAGTTGATCATTCTCCTTCTTTTGTTTTCCCATACCAGGTACACGACTAATACTGTCCATGTAACTTGAAAGTTGAGCATGAATACAAAAGAGAAGAGTTGAAGATTGTTTATTTTTAGACATAGCCTGTATACTGAATATCACGGGGTGTATAGTAGTTTTACATTTCTGTTTGGATACTGGAGTTAGCTCTCATACATAGCAAATGTCAATTGTAGGGTAACTTGATATTTTATTATGCGTGTAGGTTGATAGATAAAAGGTTTGACAGTATGATAGGCTATAGCTCAGAAATTAGCTATGTCTGTGATTAGCATGTCCATTAATGCATGAAAATTATCCATCATTAGTTAATCTCCTTCCCTTTTGATAAACTGCCTTATTATAATTGATAAACCATACCTTTATAACAAAGAACACAAGTTTACGGTCTCAACCTCACGAAGGTCGAGCCCAAGTTGAAACGGACCAAGCAGGCCCTCGTCGGAAAATCAGTGGCCCAGGCCTGGCCAATCCCGCGTAAGCTGGGTTTGGGCCCATGAGATTCGATCGCTTGCCCGTAGGCGTGGCCCTGTTTCTGATTTTTTTTGTAAAAGCATTCGGAATCCTGCTATAAATAACTTGCAAGCATGTAATTAACTAGGGCTATTTCTGCTTCCAATTAGTAGAGACAAACGCGACAAGAAACGTAGCTACTATAGGGCATCCTTTTAAAATGAAGACGAGATGAGCCTCGACAAATAAAAATGCACAAGCTGCGGGGCCCTCGTTAAATGTATATATCAAAGCACTTAGCTTCTAGGGCGGGCCGTTTAGCAAATCTCACGGTCTCCCCAGAATAATAATGCGATAGTCCCTTTAAGCGCGTATTTGATAATGTTATCTCCTTAAACTCGGGTGCACATTTATGTGACCCAAATCCAAATCTCAACGGAATCGAAATATGTCTCTAATCACGGGCACATTGATTGTGGCGTGGTCCGAGATGCATTTCCATGACGTTGTAAATTCTTTTTAATAATAAATGAGACGATCCTCGACAAACAAAAAATGCACAAGGTGCGGGGCCCTCTAAATATATATATTAATACTTAGAATTCGGGACAGTCCGTTTAGCAAATTTTACGGCCTTCCCCAAAAATAACAATACGCTAGTCGCTTTAGGCACGTCCTTAACAATGTTATCTTCCTAAACTCGGGTGCACATTTATGTGACCCAAATCCCAATCTCAACAGAGTTGAAATGTAGCTCTAACCGCGGGTACATTGATTGTGACGTGGTTCGAGATGTGCTTCCACGATGTTGCAATTCTTGATAAAAATAACAGTAAATGATAAAAGCGGTTTAAAAGATAAAATTTGTACATAAGTTCATATTTGTATAAAATCAGATAATCAAGCCGAATATAATAGTTGAGCGACCGTTCTAGAACCACGAAACTCGGGAATGCCTAACACCTTCTCCCGGGTTAACAGAATTCCTTATCCAGATTTCCGGTACGCAGACTGTAATATGGAGTCATTCTTTTCCTCGATTCGGGATTAAAATTGGTGACTTGGGACACCCTAAATCTCCCAAGTGGCGACTCTGAAATAAATAAACAAATCCCTTTCGATTGTCCTTTAATTGGAAAAAACTCCCTTGTACCCTCCCGGGTACGGAAAAAGGAGGTGTGACAGCTCTGGCGACTCTGCTGGGGATCAACCCAGAATCTCTGGTTCAGGGTTAGAAATTCGAGCTTAGATGAATTGTTATATTTGACTTTTATCTGATTTCGTTACATGATACATGCCTAATGTGCTAAATGATGCTTTTACCGCTTTGATATTATTTGAACTATATATAAACTGTGCCGAAACCTTTCTCTTCTTACCTCCGGGGAGAAGCTCGCTGGTCGAGGCTCCCTATTCTGTTAGTGTCAATACCCGAAATAAGAAAGAGGACGGATAAGTTACGAAGCCGGATGGCCTTTTGGTTCCCGGTAAGTTGCCCCTCCTCGACTCGAGTTGTCCGCTCGGGTACACAGTCTAGAACATATACCCAGGTTATAAACCTAGTATAACGAAACCTCATGCCGGATCCCTAGTAGGAACGCTTATCTGCATCATGTTTCATTTGACATAGGGGACTCAACACAGGGGTTGGGTCCGTCTAGGACAGGCAACCTGAAATGAAAAGACCATCCTGCTGCATCCCGTTTGTTTTGCGCATCCATTTGCTTCGGATCTGCATGCTGACCGGTTTCCGAAAAATTTTCAAAAAAAAAAAGAGAAGAGAATAGTAGGGTAGGGAGATAATTACCTTTTTTTGGAGAAATAAAACCAATGTCCAAGTAATGTCAAAACCTCGTCGGAATTTTTCTTAAAAAAAATGAAAAAAAAGTAAAATGCATAAATATTTCCTTAGTCTCTTTTCAGAAATAAAAATATATACTCTTTTTTATTATTATTTGTTTCCCCCTATTTCTGATCCGCGAGAACTACGCCGGTTTGATTCTCGCAGGGTGTGAGATACGTAGGCAACTCTCATCGGGTCCAACCTCCCATTCTGCAAAAAAGAGGAGTCTTGGAAAAAAAAGAGATCTAGATAATTTTATTTTTTGAGTCTAAATAAATTTTTTTTTCTTCATTTGGCATAATCACCCTAATAAATGTGCAGGATGAGCACGATACAAAACGAACCTTTTTCAGTAATGACCAAGATCCCTTTTGAGTTGCGATTATGGTGGAACGACTTAGGCAAAGAGGGGCAAGACAAAGTAAGGAAATATCTGAAAGATCTCCCGGATTTACTAAACGTTCAGCCTCGGGGTGATATTATCAGATCATTGGTCACTTGTTGTGATTCAGCACACAATGTGTTCCATTTTTCGGACTTTGAGCTCACCCCGACATTGGAAGAAATAGCAGGATACATCGGAAGTGATGAAGCTCCTTTAAGGTTCAAATACTTGATTGCACCTAGTGCTGTCACGGTACACCGGTTTCTGGATTTCCTAAAAATACCTCGAACGTTCCACCATCCAGATCTTGCCAAAGGATTCTGCAGTCTCCACCTCATATATGCTGGATACGGCCACGTGGGCGGGTTCAATAAGCCGGATTTCAAACTATGCAGTAGAGGCAACCGACAAAAGTGGGACAAACACAGGCTAGTAGCTTTTATGACAGCCTTTCTGGGTCTTATAGTGTTCCCAAGGAAAGACAGAAACATTGATCTAAAAGTAACTGGGGTCGTCAATACTTTGCTTACCCAAGATAAAAGTACTCTGGCGCCTATGATTATGGCTGACATTTTCCGGGCTCTCACTGCTTGTCGAGCCAGGGGTGACTTTTTCGAAGGATGTAACCTACTGTTGCAAATGTGGATGACCGATCATTTATGCCATCGCTCCTCGCTCTTGGGTTATGGTTCGCCCGAGAAAACTTGTATTGGAGAATTCTACACGAGAATCAAAGGGTTCAATTTACCTGAGGGAGTCACATCATGGACCTCATTTCTCCGAACTCTCACTGCCAGCCAAATCCAGTGGACGCTCGGATGGTCGCCTATTGAGGAAATCATATACATGCCGGCAACCAGGCCCCACTTTCTGTTGATGGGACTTAAAAGCATCCAACCCTATGCACCATATCGGGTTTTGAGGCAACTTGGGAGGTATCAAGTGGTGCCGAAAGATGAAGATTTGAGTACCCAAGTGATTGAAATCAGTCCGAATGGTCATTTCCCTGAAGAAGAAGTTCGCCAAATCTGGAGTGAGTGCCAACATCTGACAGCAAATACTTGTGTGATTGATACAGCAAAAGGAGAAGTTGCCCCGGGGTATCACGCTTGGTTTAGAGGTAGCCTGTCCTACAAAAGACCGGCTAAGAGACCGCATCTCAAAGATTTCGTAGAATCGTCCCAAGGGCAATGGAACTGGTTAGCAAAAGAAAAGGGTTATCGGGCAGAGATCGGTGATTTGAAGCTACAAATTGACAGTCTAAAATTCAATAACAGCTTACAAATCGCGGCGGATCGAAGCGAAAAGAATAGATTGATCCAAGATAATGAAGAACTTAAGGCCCAAATCCAAAAATTGATATTGTCTCTTGATGAACAGCCCAGAAGTCGATCAGACCAGCAGTTGATAAAGGGTTTGAAAAGAGAAATCACGGAATGGCGAGATGGTTTAGAAAAATCTGAAAAGGTCATGGCAGAGCTCAAGGCACAGTGGGGAACAAGAGTAGATAAGCATCGCCGATACTTGAACCAATTGAAACGTGACCACGAGAAAACTGTTGCCAAAATAAAGAGAGAGATGGCTACACTTGAGTTTAAAGCAGTTAAGCAGGCCGAGGATTTCCAATTGGAGAGTAGATACTGTTACGACTTGTTGGCCCAAATGAAGACAGAAGTGCGGCAGCTGAAGAATCAGCATATACAGGATTCTCAGGTATTCAAGACGTGTAGTGATCAGATAAGACGCCTACTCATAGAGAAGAAACAAACCAGAGATAAGATCAGGGCCATTGCCCACGCCATCATCAGACGGTGTCTACGGTGTGAGAACATGACCAGCGTTACCGTTCTCTCAACAGTGATGGGTTATGTCAAGCAGACCATGCACGAGTTGGAGCAACTCGAAAGGGATCTCGCACCTAGAACCGCGAAAAGGCCGAGTGATGCCTCGTGGGCCCCTAAGTTGGGAAATTAATCTTCGGACGAGTCCTATCCATTTGGCTTTGTGCTTTCCCATATGTTGTTTTCTTTTCTTTTAGCCAAGTCAAGTTAAAACTGTGGAGTCTGTACTGTTGCTATTCTTTGTTTGAAGTAATTTGTAATAGCAAGTTTTGATGATGAATTCAATGATCCCAAAAAAGAATTTTGTGTGTCTTTACCTTATGGCAGAACTACGCCTGGTCTGATTCGCGCGGGGACGTGATACGTAGGCAATCCCCATAAGATTCGACCGCCTTTAATAAAGAAAGAAAAAGGAAAAAATAATAAATACAAGAATAAAATAAAATACAAGGTTTCCCAAAGTGTTTTAAAAGGACAAATGAGCAAGCCGAGACGACGCATGTTGTTTGAAGCAAAGCATGTTAGAAACGGTTAACTGCCTAGGAGCATTG
Organism: Nicotiana tabacum; assembly: GCF_000715075.1. NCBI lineage: Eukaryota > Viridiplantae > Streptophyta > Magnoliopsida > Solanales > Solanaceae > Nicotiana > Nicotiana tabacum. Next base: position 18,009,021 of record NC_134085.1, read on the forward strand.
CATCCTCAATGTGTTGTTATCAAATCTGTTAAGCTCTAACGCTAACAAAGTTTGTTGTTGTCTGCATCCAGACAAGTTAGTTGTTAAAGAATTCTGGCAACACACTCTTACCAAACCAGATCCAAAGGACCAGTAGCAACAAGCATGACTACTTCAGAGAATAGTAACGAGGAAGAAAGGTCGATGAGCCAGTTGTTAAAAGAAGCGATGGAAAAGATTGAAAGGATGGGACTAGAGATGAATGCAATGCAGCTAGCTCTAGCCAAAGCACAAAAGAGCCCTGAGCCACTGGGGCACATGCCGGAATACCCTCACTCCGACCCTTCAACAAGCCTCCCGAATCCCCGTTATCATCAGGAAAGAAGCCCACATGATTCCCAAGCTCCACCACCCCATCAACCTCTCCCAACACCAAATATTCCCACTTTTGTGGGACCCACATCAGCCACCCTGCAGAGAACGGCCAGCGAGCCATTGTTTCAGGCTCCCGATACGCAATACTATCCCCCTGAGCCTACATTCCATGCCCCCGAACCACATGCCTACAATCCGCATTTGGAGGTACCGGCAGAAATTGAAAAGCCGGTTAAAGCCCCAGAACAGGATGAGGTATTAAGGAAGTTCAAAAGCCTGGAGCAGTCCTTCAGGAACCTGCACGGATTGGGCAACCAGGTCAGCGTGGCCTAAAAAGATCTATGCCCTTTCCCGGACGTCCAACTCCCGGCTGGGTTCAAGATGCCTAAGTTTGATTTATATGAAGGGCACGGTGATCCCATGGCGCATTTTCGGGGATTCTGTAGCAAAATGAGAGGGGAAGGCGGCAAAGATGAGCTGCTGATAGCTTATTTCGGCCAAAGTCTAAGCGGATCTGCACTAGAATGGTATACCAGGCAGGATTCCAGCAGATGGTACACTTGGGATGACCTGGCGCATGCTTTCGCAGGTCATTTCCAATACAATCTCGAGATAGTCCCTGATCGTCTCACATTATTGAGGACCGGGAAGAAGCCCGGGGAAAGTTTTCGCGAGTACGGGTTCCGCTGGAGAGAGCAAGCAGCTAGAGTGGATCCTCCCATGAGAGAGGGAGAAATGGTGGACTACTTCTTGCAAACACTGGATCCAACCTACTTTGGTCACTTGGTGACAACGGTCGGAAAATCCTTCAACGAGGTAGTGAAGATAGGGGTCATGATAGAAGAGGGTCTGAGGTCTGACAAAATCCTGAATTACTCGGCACTCAAGGCCACGACCCAGGCTATTCAGAGCGGCACGGGAGGTGCGTTGGGAAGAAGAAAGAAAGAAGAAATTGCCATGATTGAGGCAAGCAGTTGGGCCAGGTCTGGCAAACCCCACTAAAATCAACCCAGGCCCCACGGGCCAAACTACCCATACAGCCCACCACAGCACTATTATCCACCTCGAGAACCACATTTCTCCATACACCAAGCCCAGACATACACTAAGCCTCCGGTTCGCCCGCAATGGCGCGCGCCGGCTCCCCAGAACACATATGCACCACCCAAAAACACCTATCCTCCACCGAAGGCATATAGAAACCCTCTAGGGGTAGGCTTTCGGGGAAATCCAAATGCTAGGAATGACAGGCTGCGGAAGCACAGAACTTTCACGGAGTTGGGAGAAACCTACACCGTTTTGTTCCACAAATTGAGGCAGTTGGGCTTGGTTAGTCCTGTCCAGACTCGAGAACCAAATCCCCCACCCCAGAATTTGGACCGATCAATAAGTTGTGAGTACTGCTCAAGGATGCTGGGGCATGATACCGAAAAGTGTTGGAAATTGAGGCATGCCATACAGGATCTTATTGATACCAATAAGATCGAGGTCCAGACACCGGAAGCTCCTAACATCAACCAGAACCCACTGCCAGCGCACCACGAGACTCACATGATTGAGTTGGTGTATGAGGGAGGAGAGTTGAGAAAACCCTCACAAACAGTGATGATGATCCAGGCCGCTCCGAAAGAAGGACCGACCAGTGGAGGAACAGGGGTACAGTCCCAGGGAGAAGGCGTCAAGCCGGTAGTGATATTGGGGAAGAGACCGTCCGCCATAACAAGCAAACCCGAGCCAAACAAGTTGGTAATATCAGGGACTCCGCCCACACCTGCAGTTGTGTTAAAAGGGGTATACAGGGAACTGGTCACAATAAAGCCCGCAGTTCAGTTGCCGATGGTTGATAGTAAGGTTGTGCCTTGGAAATACGAGAGGGCAGTGGTGATGTACAAAGGAAAACAAGTGGATGAAGTTAGTTGTGAAGCGCAAGGGCTGACTCGATCAGGTCGGTGTTTTGCTCCGGTGGAGCTAAGAAGAACCAACCCCGCTACAACCAAGAAACCTGTGTCCGAAGAAGTGGCTGAGGAGTTCTTGAGGAAGATGAAAGTGCAAGACTACTCTGTGGTCGAGCAGCTGAGGAAAACACCATCATAGATCACGCTGCTATCATTACTGATCCATTCTGAGGAACATCGCCGGGCCCTGATGAAAATACTGAACGAAGCTCATGTACCAAACGAGATTTCTGTAAACCACCTGGAAACCATTGCCAACAAGATTTTCGAAGTGAACAGGGTAACATTCTCAGATGATGATCTGCCAGTGGAAGGTACGGAGCATAATAAAGCTCTCTATCTGACTGTCAAATGTGAAAACGCGATAGTTACACGGGTATTGGTGGATAACGGGTCAAGTGCCAATATTTGTCCATTATCCACCCTGAACCAGTTAAAGATCGACCACGGAAGAATCCACAAGAATAGCATCTGCGTCCGAGGGTTTGACGGAAATGGAACAGCCACTATGGGGGATATTGTACTTGAATTGACCATCGCTCCAGTCCTGTTTACCATGGAGTTCCAGGTGTTAGATGCCACAATATCTTATAACCTTCTGTTGGGACGACCGTGGATTCATGCAGCCAAAGCAGTGCCTTCCACCTTACATCAGATGGTTAGGTTCGAGTGGGATAGACAAGAGGTCGTACTGCACGGCGAAGACACAGCGTGCACCATGGGTGGCTCCATTGTGCCATTCATAGAGACCGATGATGACAAAGGTCCTTGGGTCTACCAGATTTTCGATACAATGTCGGCAAACAAGATTTCTGAGGGTGAGATCCTTCAGTACCCTAGGGTAGCTTCCGCAATAATCATGATGGTCTCGGAAATGCTGGGCAACGGGTTCGTGCCGGGAAAAGGTCTGGGAGTTGAGCTTCAGGGGATTGTCCAACCTGTCTCCCTGACCAAGAACTTGGAAAACTTCGGTTTGGGGTTCAAACCAACCGCGGCAGATAGGAAGCAAACGCGAAAAATGAAGAAGAGAGTTTGGTTTCTGTCCAAGCCGGTGCCACGTATCTCAAGGTCTTTTGTCAGAGCAAGTGCCAAGGGGCCGCCAGTCCCAAATATTCTAGGACCATCGATCGGTATGGATGGGGACCTGAATCAGAGTTTCGAGAGGCTATTCGCTGATGTCAGTATGGTAGAAACTGGAGAGAGTTCCAGCAGAGCGGAGATACAATTTGTGGGGCCTGAGGCCAAGACCAACAATTGGACGGTTACTCCTCTTCCTGTCCGAGGGGAGTCTTGGTAGTAGGCTTTGATTTATGTTTTTGTTTGTTTTGTTTTGTTCGGATTATTCCAGGGTGTAATCCAAATTTTACTTTTGTTTTGTAAAAGTGTGAACCCTTTTATCCCGCAAGTTTAATAAAGTTCTCTTCTTTTGTCTCATTTTAATTTTGTCTTGTTCTTTTTCTTTATGAACAGTTCTCTTTTTACTGGTTCTAATGACATGCATGCACAACGGATCTTCGACCTAGTCTAATACATCAATCGACATCCGACTTAATGATACAAGAGGTCGTTTGTGACGATGAATCTGAATATGACGAAGATAAAGCCTTCGAAGAGATAAACCGAGAACTGTGCTAATTTGAAGAAAAACCCAAACCTAACCTAAATGACACTGAGGCTGTGAATCTAGGAGACGCTGATAATGTCCGAGAAACCAAGATCAGCATCCATATTAAGCCGAATGTCAGGGAGGAATTGATCAAAACCCTCGTGGAATTCAAAGATGTTTTTGCATGGTCATATGATGATATGCCGGGATTAAGCACTAATTTAGTGATTCACAAATTGCCCACTGACCCGGCATACCCTCCGGTCAAGCAAAAGCTAAGGAAATTTAAAACAGAAATGAGTGTAAAGATCAAAGAAGAGGTGATTAAGCAGTTGCAGGCGAAGGTCATTCGGGTCACTCGATATCCCGAGTGGTTGGCCAATGTGGTACCAGTTCCAAAGAAGGATGGGAAAATCAAGGTGTGCGTCGACTACCGCAACCTCAACAAAGCAAGTCCCAAGGACAATTTTCCATTGCCCAACATCCATATCTTGATCGATAATTGCGATGGGCGCGAGATCGAATCATTTGCGGATTGCTATGCGGGTTATCATCAGATCCTAATGGACGAGGAAGATGCGGAAAAGACAGCATTTATCATGCCATGGGGAACTTACTGCTATCGGGTAATGCCATTTGGACTGAAGAATGCCGGGGCAACGTACATGCGAGCAATGACTGCTGTGTTTCACGACATAATACACAAAGAAATTGAGGTGTACGTAGATGATGTGATCATAAAGTCTTGGCGTCAGGAAGACCATGTAGCAGACCTAAGGAGATTCTTCCAAAGACTTCGAAGGTATGATATCAAGCTTAACCCAGCCAAATGCGCATTCGGGGTTTCATCAGGAAAGCTGTTAGGATTCATCGTCAGTCGACGGGGTATTGAGTTGGACCCATCTAAGATCGAATCCATCCGAGATTTGCCACCGCCAAAGAACAAAACAGAGGTAATGAGTCTGTTGGGTAGACTCAATTACATCAGCAGGTTCATCGCTCAACTCACAGCAACTTGTGAGCCCATATTTCGGCTGCTGAAAAAGGATGCTGCGGTAAGTTGGACGGCAGAGTGTCAAGAGGCTTTCGACCAAATCAAAGGGTATCTGTCTAATCCACCCGTGTTGGTCCCGCCTAAGCCAGGGAAGCCCTTAATTCTTTATCTGACGGTCCTGGAAAATTCATTTGGTTGTGTACTGGGGCAACATGACGACACAGGAAGGAAGGAGCAGGCCATCTACTATCTTAGCAAGAAATTCACAGTATATGAAGTCAAGTACACTCAACTCGAGAAAACATGTTGTGCCCTAACTTGGGTAGCTCAGAAGTTGAAACACTACCTGTCCTCGTATACTACTTATCTCATATCCCGTTTGGACCCATTGAAGTATATCTTTTAGAAACCTATGCCCACAGGGAGGTTGGCAAAATGGCAAATTCTGCTCACAGAGTTCGATATCGTCTATGTGATGAGGACAGCCATGAAAGCCCAAGCGCTGGCCGACCATTTGGCAGAGAATCCCGTTGATGAAAAATACGAGCCTTTAAGAACGTATTTTCCCGACGAAGAAGTGATGCATACAAGTGAGTTGGCGTTACCCGAGGAACCGGGTTGGAAGTTTTTCTTCGATGGAGCTGCAAATGCGAAAGGGGTTGGAATAGGAGCAGTACTCATTTCTGAAACAGGACGCCATTATCCTGTTACGGCTCAACTATGCTTCTATTGCACCAATAATATGGCCGAGTATGAAGCTTGCATTTTGGGTCTGCGATTGGCTGCGGACATGGATGTCCAAGACATTTTGGTCTTGGGAGACTCGGACCTCTTGGTACATCAGATTCAGGGTGAATGGGAAACACGGGACTTGAAACTCATACCTTATCGACAATGCTTGCACGATCTGAGCAAGCAATTTCGATCGGTGAAATTCAAACATATCCCGAGAGTTCATAACGAGGTTGCGGATGCATTGGACACCTTAGCATCAATGTTGCACCACCCTGACAAAATGTATGTTGACCCTCTGCACATCCAGGTTCGTGATCAGCACGTTTATTGCAACGCGGTGGAAGATAAAGCAGATGGCGAGCCTTGGTTTCACGATATCAAAGAGTACCTCAGAATGGGAATATATCCGGAACAAGCCACGGGAGACCAAAAAAGAGCCCTTCGGCGTCTGTCAAATGGTTTCTTCCTCAGCGGAGGAGTGTTGTACAAAAGAACCCTGGATTTAGGATTGTTAAGATGTATAGACGCCGGTCAAGCCACGACGGTTATGGCAGAGGTACATGTTGGAGTTTGTGGGCCACATATGAGCGGATATGTATTGGCAAGGAAGATCCTTCGAGCAGGGTATTATTGGCTTACCATGGAGCATGACTGTATCACTTTCGTGAGGAAATGCCATCAGTGTCAGATACATGGAGATCTGATTCATTCTCCGCCAACAGAGTTACATACGATGTCAGCACCTTGGCCGTTTGTGGCATGGGGCATGGATGTCATTGGACCTATCGAGCCGGCAGCATCCAACGGTCATAGGTTCATTCTAGTAACCATTGACTACTTCACCAAATGGGTTGAGGCTAAAACCTTCAAGTCGGTAACTAAAAATGCAGTGGTGGATTTTGTGCACTCCCATATCATCTGCAGATTTGGGATCCCAAAAGTAATCATCACGGATAACGGTGCAAATCTTAACAGCAGCCTGATGAGAGAGGTATGCCAACAATTCAAGATTACACACCGCAATTCCACCCCGTATCGTCCCAAGGCGAATGGAGCGGTCGAAGCAGCCAATAAGAATATCAAGAAGATACTGCGGAAGATGGTGGAAGGGTCCAGACAATGGCACGAGAGATTACCCTTTGCTTTGTTGGGTTATCGCACTACCATCCGGACTTCCATAGGTGCAACTCCTTATTTGTTGGTGTACGGAACTAAGGCCGTAATACCAGCGGAGGTCGAAATTCTGTCCCTCCGAATTGTCGCTAAAGCCGAAATTGATGATGATGAATGGGTCAAAGCTCGACTAGAACAGTTGAGCTTGATAGACGAGAAAAGATTGGCAGCAGTGTGCCATGGTCAGCTATATCAGAAGAGAATGGCAAGGGCATACAATAAGAAGGTACGCCCCAGGAAGTTTGAAATAGGGAAGCAGGTATTGAAGAAGATCCTCCCACATCAGGTCGAGGCAAAAGGCAAGTTCGCCCCAAATTGGCAAGGGCCTTATATCGTGACCAGGGTATTGTCCAACGGTGCTTTGTGTTTGATGGATAGCGAGGGGAGATGTGTTAACATGGCTATCAATTCGGATGCAGTCAAAAGATATTATGCGTAATTTCTTTGATTATGGCAATTATTGGTTCGTTTGTCTGTGCTTGGTACTTATTGGATAATGAAATGACGGAGGCAATTCTTTCTTCTATCCAAACACTGTTAACCCCTGTTTCCCCCTTTTGAGCCTTAAGTTATTCTTTCATACCTCTCTTTTGGAATCACTAATGGAAAGATATGAAAAGGAGAAAGAAAAGAAAAGAAAATTTTTAAAAGAAAAGAAAAAAAAAAGAAAAAAAAGAGATAAAAGTCACAAGAAAAGCAAAACATTGGGAACTACGTTTGACCTGATTCCTCAAAGAGGATACGGAGGCGCCTCACGGCTCGGTCATAGTGTGCATAATGTCCATAAGTATGCATAATAGGCACAGTGTGCGTAACGCACATAGCTCAACATAGTGTGAAAATAAAATCCCCCAAGTAAGAAAACTGGGGCAGAGGTTATGTTTTAAAGTTCCAACAAAGGTGTGATTCCAAAAGTTGTAGTGACTCACCCGTCAAAAGTTATTTCAAATTTTTGATAGCCTTTCTTTTAGTCCCACACCAAAACCAACATCGATGTCCAAAAAAAAAAAGACCTCCCGATCAACCTCCAAGAGGTGCCAAGTCAGGCAAATAAAGCCAAGAATAATACACTGATCCCCGGCAAAGAAGAGGATCATAAAACTGGAAATGAATTGATAGTCCAAAGGAATCCCCAAAAGAGAGGGTCATATTGACAGCACTCCAACTCTCCGGTGAAGAAATAAAATGAGAGAGTCTTGGCGGCGAGAACCTTCGCAGGCACCACAAGGCGACGAAAGATAAGAGATATAAACGAGAGAGTCTTATCGGTGAAAACCTTCACAGGCACCATAAGGCGCCGGGAGCTGAGAGAAAAGAGAGAGTCTCATTAGTGAAAACCCCTCGAAGGGCACTATGAGGCAACAAGACAAATCAACAAAAGGGTCCACATTCGCAAAGAAATGGACACCCATTTATCCCCAGCAAGTAAGGTCATCAGGCAAGATTGATTGATACAAATAGACTGGGTCAGGAATCTATGGTGCACGTCATGATCACAAGGACCAATCATGTCATCCAGATAAGTTCTTCTCTTTTCCTTTTTCCACCAAGTATTGGTTCAGAGAGATTTTCCTCCTTTTTATCGTTTTCATTTTTCTTTCTAAGAATTCGTTTTGAAAAAGATTTTTCAAAGTTTACTACCAGAGGCCAAAAGGGTACAAAAGCAAAATACGAGAAGGATAGGCCAAGAGCCGAGGCAATAAGACAAAAGGCATCGGCTGCAAAACCAAAGGACGAATTGTGTAGAAAGAAGCGTGACGTAAAGAGAGCGGAAAATGACGGGTGAAGGATTTGTGGACCAAGTTCCAAGAAGGTTTCCCCGCAGAATGTTGATAAATCCCGGACCCAAATCCAAAGTGGTCAGACAGGGAAATCAATCCGGCACAAGATATCCCCAGGCAATGCAATTCTATGCCTTGCAATTCCGGGAGGAAATAAAACTCCTAAAGGAGTGGTTTTGGGAGGGAAGCGGACTCCCACAGTTTGATTCTGTAAAGAGAAAAGCAGAAAGGGGATAAATGGAAAACCATCCCCATCAGACAAGTCACCCCCAACAAGCAACTTCGTCCCCCAACCCAGTGGTGGGGGCGCAGAACAAGAAAAGAAAACCGGAAAATTAACACTAGGATTAAAACTAACAAAGTCCTTTTGTCTGCTGCAGGAAAATAAAGGTTGATGATGGCAGAAGGACACGATGCCAGAAAGGTCACCCAAAACCGGGGCAGAAAATTTTTTGCCGTTGTCAAAAATTTTCTCGGAGGAACGAGGAAACAAATTCAAACACATTTCTGTCTTTTCATTTTGTTCTAGGTCGCCCACCAGTATAATGCGGGAATACATTTTTTCTTCTAGGTCGCCCACCAGTAAAATGCGGGAATACTTTTTGTTCTAGGTCGCCCACCAGTAAAATGCGGGAATACATTTTTTGTTCTAGGTCGCCCACCAGTGAAATGCGGGAATACTTTTTGTTCTAGGTCGCCCACCAGTAAAATGCGGGAATACATTCTGTTCTAGGTCGCCCACCAGTATAATGCGGGAATACATTCTGTTCTAGGTCACCCACCAGTATAATGCGGGAATACATTTCATGTTCTAGGTCGCCCACCAGTAAAATGCGGGAATACTTTCTGTTCTAGGTCGCCCACCAGTATAATGCGGGAATACATTCTGTTCTAGGTCGCCCACCAGTAAAATGCGGGAATACTTTCATGTTCTAGGTCGCCCACCAGTAAAATGCGGGAATACTTTTTGTTCTAGGTTGCCCACCAGTATAATGCGGGAATACATTTCATGTTCTAGGTCTCCCACCAGTAAAATGCGGGAATACTTTTTGTTCTAGGTCGCCCACCAGTAAAATGCGGGAATACATTCTGTTCTAGGTCGCCCACCAGTAAAATGCGGGAATACTTTCTGTTCTAGGTCGCCCACCAGTAAAATGCGGGAATACTTTATGTTCTAGGTCGCCCACCAGTAAAATGCGGGAATACTTTCTGTTCTAGGTCACCCACCAGTATAATGCGGGAATACATTCTGTTCTAGGTCGCCCACCAGTATAATGCGGGAATACACTTCATGTTCTAGGTCGCCCACCAGTATAATGCGGGAATACATTTCATGTTCTAGGTCGCCCACCAGTAAAATGCGGGAATACTTTTTGTTCTAGGTCGCCCACCAGTAAAATGCGGGAATACATTCTGTTCTAGGTCGCCCACCAGTAAAATGCGGGAATACTTTCTGTTCTAGGTCGCCCACCAGTAAAATGCAGGAATACTTTCTGTTCTTGGTCGCCCACCAGTAAAATGCGGGAATACTTTCTGTTCTAGGTCGTCCACCAGTAAAATGCGGGAATACTTTCTGTTCTAGGTCGCCCACCAGTAAAATGCGGGAATACTTTCATGTTCTAGGTTGCCCACCAGTAAAATGCGGGAATACTTTCATGTTCTAGGTCGCCCACCAGTAAAATGCGGGAATACTTTCTGTTCTAGGTCACCCACCAGTATAATGCGGGAATACATTTCTGTCTTTTCATTTCATGTTCTAGGTCACCCACCAGTATAATGCGGGAATACATTCAGTCTTTTCATTACAAGCGTTGAAGTTGGGAGCCCGCCCATATAACAGAGGCATACATTTCAAGAGCAAGTCAGAAGACAATAAAATAGAAGGTTACAACAGGAATACCTAGCAGGAAACAAAAAAAGAAATCCCCAGCGCCGGGAAGCAAAAGGTTGAAGCAAGAGGTCCCAGCACAAATGCAAGTGCCTGAGTCAAAATGAAGAAAGGACGCGTTTTGAAAGAAGTGGCATGTGAACATTAAATCATGCCCAGCATAACAGATCTGATGAAGAGAGCCGTACCCCCAGAGGAACCGCCGAGAAGCTTAATGAAGAAAGCCATGTCCCCAGCGGACCAAGCAAAATGATGAAAACTGGCATTCAGAAAGGCAAAGGACCAGTGTCGTCCCCCAAGTTCACAAAATAAAAGCATCGGAGGAAAACGCAAGCCGACAAGAAAGCAAGGCGACAAGAACAAGTTGAAGATAGATGAGATCTTATGATCCATAGGCTAGCCTAGCTTCTTGTTTTCTTTTCAGCACAATGTAACAAGGATATTGGTAAGCGGTAACATCCTCCAGCAGCATGTGACAGCACACAACAGCAGCAAACACTACAGTCACACGGTAGTCCCAGCTACCAAAACTTCCCGAACTACATTGACCTGATTCCTGTTCAGCCCAGGATATGTAGGAAACCTCTGAAGCAAAGGTTCGGTCAAATCTTTTTCAAAAATGCTTCACACGGAGTACTCGGACGAGCAAAAATCGCCCGCTTTATCTTTGCGCGAAAACCCTTCGTATCTTCGGGCAAAGAGGGGCAGCTGTAAGCACGTGATTTTTGCTTCACGGGAATTACTCCAAAAGAAAAAGAAAATCAAAGTATATGCATAAGTGTTTTTTTTTATCATTAAGTGATTTTTATTTAATGTTAAAACGGTGTGTTAATTATTGTAAGGTGTTAACCAATACTTGTGTAATTGTATTTTAAAATTTTACAATTTATTTAGGAATGTGGTTCAATTTTGTTAATTGAGGAAAGGAATGATTGTGGGAAAATCGCATTGGGCCCCAAAACGAGGCCCAAAACCAAAGCAAGGACCCAGTCCAAACCAGGCCTGCCCAGGCACGTCCCCCCGATCGACGCCGTATAAGGCGTCCGATCTGAGCCGTTCAGTCACACTCATCCAACGGTCCACACTCACACCCATAACCCGGCCTATTTTGCTCGGGTCAACCCAACCCCTCACTTAAACCAAACGACCCCGTTTCTATACCAAACGACCCCGTCCCGTCCCTCACTAGTGGATCCAAGCCGTTGAGATCATTTGATCTAACGGACCAAATCTAAACCCCTAGATCATATATAAGCCTCCCATCACACCCCACGCCCCCAAACCACACCCCACCCTTCCCCACTATACACCATCGTCCCAAACACCAACCCCTTCCCGTTCCAAACCCTAGCCGCCCCCATACACTCTCACCCTGAACCCGGCGGCTCCGACGCCGGTGACCACCAAAACAACACCCCCGATACATCCAACCACCCTGAACACGAATCTACCAGCCATGCACCTCGAATCATACTCCATCATCTTGAATCTTAGTTTAAAGGTTCGAGCCAAACCTAGATCTACACCAAACCCCCCCAAATTCACACTAGACAATCCCCTGACTACCCTAGTGACCAAACCAAGCCTGGTTTGGTCCGAATCTACCCACAAATCCTAAAAAATTAAATCTGAAAATTCGAACCCTAGGACACAAAGAACCTTGGAATCCGATCGGCTTCATAGGGGGTTTGGGGTCTAATAGACTTTTATCAAGGTGTTCTCGGTTGAGAACACCCCTATTAAAGCTTGTTCGGCCTTAAATGGTCAAATCTAAGTCGGACCTGGGTCGGCTTTTGTTAAACATTTTCAGTAAGTTTTCCCTTTTCTTTTTAGTTTTGTTCGAATATTGATTGAGTTTGTTAGCATGTTTTGTTGTGATTGTTTGGTATTTCTGGTATTTTCATTCCAATTTCTTCCATCTTTGTGAGGCCTTTTATTTGGTCGATTGTTTTCTGTGTATGTTTGAATATGTTTTGTGATATACATGCTCGATTAGATTAGTCGTCGCATAGATAACTCATATAGCCTCCCAATGTCGTGCAAGTTTGTCTGAAGCCCTTTGGGACCCTGTTCGTGTTGTTTATTTAATCGACTGATTATCCCTTGTTATAATTAGTATAGTCGACTTGATAAACGTCGTCGATTAGTTTCCTATGACTGAATGTTCAAATATTCTAATTCATACAACTTCACATGAGTGAATGAACCTGTTGTTGTTAATTGATTGCTGGACATTGTTTGAAAGTAGTTTGTAACTGCATTATAAACAACTAAAAGATTCAGGCTAGGGCAGCTAGAAATTGAACTTTCAGAAGTTCAAATTTCCTGCTATAGAAGTAGGGCAAGACAGTGATAACCAGGGGTTAACAGGGGTAATTTGGGTTTTAAAATGAACAGAAATAATTAGTTTAAGTGAGCTGACAAATAGGGTACTGAATTAGGATTAAACTAATGACAATGGGGAACAAAACATAAAGGCATGGGTTCAAAATGAATACTTTAATACACCCATGACTCTTGATTAGAGTAATAAAACAGGCATGGGGAAATGAAGGGGATGGGCAGACCTGGGGGCTGTGAAGTTCTAGGCAGCCCTTAGGGGTTCTCATTCAGTTATAAATAGAGCTGTTTTTAGTTAAGAAAGGGATTGGACATTTTTTAGTCTTCAGAGAGGTTTTTAAGCTAAAAAAAACTGAGAGAAAGAAACATAAAGAAAATTTCAGAATATTGTAACCAAACACTGTCTGAAAACTGCGTAAGAGTGCAAGTTGGTCAAGCTGTCTTTGCTAATTGTTGTTGGGTTAGTTGCCGAGCTGTTTGCGACTATTGAACTGCTGGTGCTATTACATTGAATATTCTGGGTCTTCTGTTGTTTTACACTCTGTGTCTGGGATTGTTTGCTTGGTGCTCGACCACCTGTCGGGTTTCCTTGTTGTTGAAACTGCTGATGTTTGTTTGTGGACTATTGGTGACATTTGTTGCTGATTGTTGTTGCTGTTGATTGTGGACTGTTGTTTACCTGCTGTTGTTGTGTTGTTGCATACTAATCAGCTGATCATTCTCCTTCTTTTGTTTTCCCATACCAGGTACACGACTAATACTGTCCATGTAACTTGAAAGTTGAGCATGAATACAAAAGAGAAGAGTTGAAGATTGTTTATTTTTAGACATAGCCTGTATACTGAATATCACGGGGTGTATAGTAGTTTTACATTTCTGTTTGGATACTGGAGTTAGCTCTCATACATAGCAAATGTCAATTGTAGGGTAACTTGATATTTTATTATGCATGTAGGTTGATAGATAAAAGGTTTGACAGTATGATAGGCTATAGCTCAGAAATTAGCTATGTCTGTGATTAGCATGTCCATTAATGCATGAAAATTATCCATCATTAGTTAATCTCCTTCCCTTTTGATAAACTGCCTTATTATAATTGATAAACCACACCTTTAGAACAAAGAATACAAGTTTACGGTCTCAACCTCACGAAGGTCGAGCCCAAGTTGAAACGGACCAAGCAGGCCCTCATCGGAAAATCAGTGGCCTAGGCCTGGCCAATCCCGCGTAAGCTGGGTTTGGGCCCATGAGATTCGATCGCTTGCCCGTAGGCGTGGCCCTGTTTCTCATTTTTTTTGTAAAAGCATTCGGAATCCTGCTATAAATAACCTGCAAGCATGTAATTAACTAGGGCTATTTCTGCTTCCAATTAGTAGAGACAAACGCGACAAGAAACGTAGCTACTATAGGGCATCCTTTTAAAATGAAGACGAGATGAGCCTCGACAAATAAAAACGCACAAGCTGCGGGGCCCTCGTTAAATGTATATATCAAAGCACTTAGCTTCCAGGGCGGGCCGTTTAGCAAATCTCATGGTCTCCCCAGAATAATAACGTGATAGTCTCTTTAAGCGCGTATTTGATAATGTTATCTCCTTAAACTCGGGTGCACACTTATGTGACCTAAATCCAAATCTCAACGGAATTGAAATATATCTCTAATCACGGGCACATTGATTGTGGCGTGGTCCGAGATGCATTTCCATGACGTTGTAAATTCTTTTTAATAATAAATGAGACGAGCCTCGACAAACAAAAAATGCACAAGATGTGGGGCCCTCTAAATTTATATATTAATACTTAGAATTCGGGACAGGCCGTTTAGCGAATTTTACGGCCTTCCCCAAAATAACAATACGCTAGTCGCTTTAGGCACGTCCTTAACAATGTTATCTTCCTAAACTCGGGTGCATATTTATGTGACCCAAATCCCAATCCCAACAGAGTTGAAATGTAGCTCTAACCGCGGGTACATTGATTGTGACGTGGTTCGAGATGTGCTTCCACGATATTGCAATTCTTGATAAAAATAACAGTAAATGATAAAAGCGGTTTAAAAGATAAAATTTGCACATAAGTTCATATTTGTATAAAATCAGATAATCAAGCCGAATATAACAGTTGAGCGACCGTGCTAGAACCACGGAACTCGGGAATGCCTAACACCTTCTCCCGGGTTAACAGAATTCCTTATCCAGATTTCCGGTACGCAGACTGTAATATGGAGTCATTCTTTTCCTCGATTCGGGATTAAAATTGGTGACTTGGGACACCCTAAATCTCCCAAGTGGTGACTCTGAAATAAATAAACAAATCCCTTTCAATTGTCCTTTAATTGGAAAAAACTCCCTTGTACCCTCCCGGGTATGGAAAAAGGAGGTGTGACACCAACAACATTGATATCATAAGAATAAGAGAAGCAACATCAACATCAATCGTTCCATAAGAAAAGAAACAATGTAAGTATTGCTAGCTTCTAAGAGTGGAGTATCTTTGGAAGCTCGTTCATTATATTATGTACAATTGGAGTCGTGAAAAAGAAGGAAAGGGATAGCCTCACATACCTTGTATATACCTCCCAACCTCAAGCTACACAATTGTCACGACTCCTTAGTCTACAACAAGATAAATGACATTATCGTTATCGTTTAACCATCGTAACTATTAATATATTGACTGCAACCTATCTTACAATGAAACGGACATCACCTCCCCTATTTATGACTTCCCAAAAGTTAAAACAGCCACCAAAAAGCCCAAACAACTTCAACAATAATCATATTAAACCTCTCAAAATAGTCTACCAACCAACAACATTACTAACAAGCCTTTCGATTGATAACTCACAAGTTCTAGCTTCAACGACTTAGCCGCAACTTGGATAATCTTAAATACATGTAGGGTAAGAGGTTCCTTACCTTTAAATAGAAATAAAGACTCCAATATGACCTTAATTGACCATGAAATGTCTTTTTAATGCTGCCACAAGAACAAGGAAGCGAAACTAGCAATCAATTAAGGTTTTTCGGCACTAGAATCACTTTAGAAGACTTGAAATTACCTAGGGTTGATATTAAAAACTTGAGAGAGTATTTCACAGAACTTAAAACACTTAAAACAACCTCCCACACGAGCTGGAACCACCCAAAAATAAGCAAGAATAAGAAACTTACTAGCGCGACAGGATTTCCGATACTTGATTTGTGTTGTTTGACCTTTGTTTGGGCCTTGGATCATGAGAGAAATTTGAGAGAGTGTTTTTAGGATACTAAGGTCTGAAGCTACTGAAATATAATAAGTTAAAATGGGGTTAAGGCCTCTTATATATATTCATATATCTCAACCGCCTATGTTGGTCCCATAGAGAGCTATTTGGCGCAGTCTCGCGAAAACGCAAATATCTCTCTACTCTGACGTCGTATCGATGAACAGTTTAATGCATTGGAAACTAGACTTATAGACTTCATGTATTGTGGGTAGATCATCCCATAATTCCAAGTAAATTGGGAAAAAGCTTAGTAATATTTGACCTAAAGTTTAAGTAAAATTATGAACGTAAGTTGCGACAACTTTTGTCGACTTTTTTTCCATAACTCGTTTGACTTCAAGACTTGTGATACAGATATTATATGATTCAAATACCTTTAAATACAACCTCTTGATAATATTAAGCACCTCTAGTTTTACCCAAAAATATGGGTTACAACATCCTTGATTCGTTTAACTTCTAATACTTGTTAATCACTCTTATACACCCTTGTATCGTTTAAGACCAATAGAATTAACTTCTTATCATCTCAAAAATAATCTCTTCTCGAATTTATGTCAACGAACTTACAGCGTGATCTAATGCACACAAGTATGGGTTGTAACACCCTCCCCCCTTAGGAACATTCGTCCTCGAATATAAGGATTTATGAGGAGCCTAACTCATCGTGGATTTCGATAGAAATTTTCGGCCGTGTTTCCCCTATAAAATGGACACTAGCCAGATTGCAAGCAGTTAAATCCAACTTATGGCCTCACAAGGCTATACAAAGCATTATAGATATGTATATTATCTGCATATCACCATTTTGTATTAAGGAAGAGTATTCTCAAGCTATTTCTTATCTCATAGAGCCGTTTCACCTTCTAATGCGTCCTGCGCTCCCCCGTCATCCTCGTTATCTTCAATCTGGAATAGGTAAGGGTATTTATACTTCATCTCCTCTTCTTCTTCCCATGTCATTTCTTCTGTATTCTTATTCCTCCATAATACTTTGACAGAAGCTACATCCTTTGTTCTCAGCTTGCGAACTTGTCGATCTAATATAGCCACTAGAACTTCTTCATATGATAGATCCTCTGTAACTTGTACATATTTGATGGGTATGACCCTAGAAGGGTATCCAATACATTTCTTCAACATAGATACATAGAATACCGGGTGGAAAAATTCCAATTCGGATGGCAATTCTAACTTATAAGCAACCTGTCTAATTCGTCGAAGAATTTTGTACGACCCGTTATACCGCGAGCTCAGCTTAACTTTCTTCCCAAAATGCATAACACCCTTCATTGGTGAGATCCTCAGGAAACCCTAATTATCAACCTCAAACTCCAAATCACGACATCGGACATTGGAATAAGACTTTTGCCTGCTTTGCACCGTCCTCAGTCGCTCTTGTATCACTTTCACCTTCTCAATGGCTTGGTGAATCAAATCTGGCCCATATAATTTTATTTCACCGACTTCGAACCATCCAACTGGTGATATACATCTCCTCCCGTATAGTGCCTCATACGGGGCCATTTTAATACTGGAACGGTAGCTATTATTGTAGGCGAATTCTATGAGTGGAAGATGATCATCATTCCCCTTAAAATCTAAAACACATGTTCGTAGCATATCTTCAAGTGTTAGAATGGTACATTCAGCCTGTCCGTCAGTCTGCGAATGGAATACAGTGCTGAGATTCACTTGTGTTCTTAAACCCTTCTTAAAAGACCTCCAAAAGTTAGCCGTAAATTGAGCTCCTCGGTCTGATATAATAGATATTGGCACACCATGAAGCCTAACAATCTCCTTGATATACAACTTCGCATAATCTTCAGCCGTGTAAGTTGTCTTAAGTGGCAGAAAATGGGCACATTTTCTAAGTCGATCAACTATCACCCAGATGGATCCAAACTTACGATAAGAGTGAGGTAATCCAATAATGAAGTCCATATTGATCACCTCCAATTTCAAGGTCGGAATCTCTATATTTTGAATCAATCCATTGGGTTTTGATGCTCGATCTTTACTTGTTGACAATTAGGACACTGGGATACAAATTCTACAATAGACTTCTTCATGTTATACCACCAATACTGCTCCTTAACATCATGATACATCTGTCTTAAGCCGGGATGGATAGAATATCGGGACTGATGAATCTCAATCATAATCTTCTCTCGCAACCCTGCCTTATTAAGCACACATAATCGGCCTTGGTATCTCAATTCCCCATCTCCTCCGATCTCGAAAGTCGTAATTTTACATTGTTAAATGCTCACTCTCAATCATACTAAGGTAGGATCTTTATATTGTCGTGTTTTTACCTCAGCTATCAAAGATGATTCTGATGTATTCTGTACAGTAACACCTCCATCATCAGAATCTAACAATTTGATTCTCATGTTGGCCAGTTGGTGAAGCTATTTAGTCAACCCTTGTCTACTTGCCTCAATGTGTACTAAGCTTCCCATTGACTTACGGCTGAGAGCGTTTTCCACAACATTGGCTTTACCGAGATGGTATAATATCTCGACATCGTAGTCTTTTAGTAATTCAAGCCACCTACGCTGCCTCAAATTCAACTCCTTCTGCTTGAAGATGTACTGTAAACTCTTGTGATCTGTGTAGATGTCAACATGGACGCCATATAAGTAGTGCCGCCATATCTTCAAAGCATATATTACTGCAGCCAATTCC
Organism: Nicotiana tabacum; assembly: GCF_000715075.1. Taxonomy (NCBI): domain Eukaryota; kingdom Viridiplantae; phylum Streptophyta; class Magnoliopsida; order Solanales; family Solanaceae; genus Nicotiana; species Nicotiana tabacum. The sequence goes on from NC_134085.1 coordinate 18,027,805, forward strand.
AAATCGTGAGTCGGGCAAATCTTTTCACGTTTCTTCAATTGTCTTGATGCATAAGCAATAACCTTCCCACGTTGCATCAATACGCACTTGAAACCTATACCTGAGGCATCATAATATATCACATAACCTTCTTGTATACGGCAAAATCAGAAGGTCCAATTTCTTGCTATTAAGTCACTTCAGAAGAACGTCTCGAGGCCTCGAGGATAAAAAGTCGTAGACGAGTTCCCTCCCTCGAAGCTCGTCGAGGACCGACCTAAAGAGAATATTGATCGAGTCTAGAGTAAAAATGGGGAATTCCCAAAGCACGCGGCTAAGTCTGACAAAGCCAGCCTACCCAAAGCCTGTATCAAGGTGTCACGGCTAGCCGTCCCATCTCCATACATTTACAATTAATGTATTTTGTACTATGTTAGGATCCCCATCCTATATAAAAGGGATCGTTACCATTTTGTAAGGGGCTGCTATTGCTCCAACTATTCTACACGAAATGTACAAGAACTTTTTCTTGTCTCTCTAACATATTCTCCTGACACTATTGCTATTGCTTACTACTTTCATACTTGTCCATCATTTATTGCTTGTTATTGGCAAAAAAGTGCCTGCTTTGATTATATCCTAACTGTTAGCCCCTTCCCGATTATCCCCGATAGCTCGAGCCCGAGTCAAGGCATCAACCTCGAGGCCCCTCATCAGTTAGTCCAAGGCCCGGATAGCTAACCCCTTGGTTTGATTATAACACTATTTCAGCTCGTATTTCATCTTTTATCTTCACATATCTAGCACCAACTACTTTAACAACTAGCATAAAAATAGATCACGTATTTTTAGAGTCCCATCAACAAATTTAATTATTATTACCATTTTTCACGGTAAACAGTTTGGCGCTCACCGTGTGGCTAAAAATAATAGTAATTATTTTCTTGCTGGTTTCGTTATACAACGCAAGTTATCTTTCGCACTTTTTCTTGTCCGAGATCTTCGATTTCAAGTCAAAATGTCTGGCTCAGTGAACAGGGTTGAGAACGACAACCTTGAAAACCACGGAGAAAATAGTGTGGCTATTCCAATCATCGGCGCGCCACCACAGAACCCCAACAACGCACCTGGACCGATTCCAGCGGATGCGAGTTCGCAAGACGCACATCAGGTCGATGAAACCTCACACATCGACAGGAGCATACAACATGGCGACCAATAAGAAGCCCAAAAAACCCCAGCTCGGGAAGAACGGGAAGTCAGCCTTCATGTTATTTTCGAAATGTTGCAGGCACAACATCTGGCTATCGATCAGCTGCAAAGCCACCCGAAGACCCCCAGCACGGTAGCACCGGGGACAGCTCCTCCAGTCAAATAGGTACCTGAGAGATCGAGCAATAACGGATTGATAGCCGACCCTACCATCGTAAACATGCTCGAGGACCTCGCAAAAAGAGCGAATTAGGCGAGAAAATGATAGCAACCAATGATAAGAAGGTCGAGACCTACAACTCCAGGGTCGACCAGATTGCGGGCACACCCCCAGTCCTGAAGGGTGTGGATTTGAAGAAGTCCGTGCAACGGCCGTTCCCAGAAGAAGCGGCTCTGAAACCCATTACAAAGAAGTTCAGAATGCCTGAGCTCCCAAAATGCAACGGGACCTCAGATCCCAATGAACACGTCACTGCCTATACGTGCGCAGTAAAGGACAATGACATGGAAGACGACGGGACTGGGTCCGTCTTACAGAAGAAGTTCTGGGAAACACTCTCGAAGAGGGCCATGACGTGGTATCACAACCTAGCTCCCAACTCCATAGACTCGTCTTCCAAGCTAGCAGACTCCTTCATAAAGACACACACCAGTGCCATCAAAGTAGCAATAAGGAAGTCCGACGTATTCAAGATTAAGCAGAGGAAGAATGAAATGCTACGAGAATTCGTATCTCGCTTCCAAACGGAACGAATTGGACTACCCCCGATCTCTGATGGCTGGGAGGTGCGGGCCTTCACTCAAGGCCTAAATGAACAAAGCTTAGTGGCCTCAAGGCAGCTGAAAGAGAATCTGATCGAGTACCTCGCCGAAACCTGGTCGGGCGTACGCAACCGGCATCAGTCAAAGATCAGGGTCGAGGATGGACAGCTGGGAGACACCTCAGGCTCAGTATGTCCAAGCAGACTCCTAGCGAAGGAGTCAAAACCGAACAAAGAGAGGTATCAGTCGTACCCCGATGATAGGAGGAACGCCCCGAGATACAATCTGCCTCGCAACGATCAGTTGGTGAACCGATGATAGAACCCTCGGGGACTCATCAATAAAGGCGGATTTGACGGGGACACGGGGCCAACGGGGCATCTCGTCTATCAGAATACAACTTCAACGTTGATCTATCAGACATCGTGCTCACCATCAGCAAAACTAGGGATACCAAATAGCCCAGGCCTATCCAGTCGGATCCTTCCCAGAGGAATCACAACTTAGTGTGTGAACTTCATAACACGCACAGCCATAGGACCGAAGATTGCCACCAGCTCTGAAAGAAAATAGCCAGGCTACTCAACAAAAGTCACCGCCGAGAATCTTTGAGCGATCGGGCTAAAATTCAGTTCCGAGAAAGAAAGGAGGCCAAGAAGAACGAAGCAAATGAGCCACGACATGTTATCCACATGATATTGGAGGGGCGTCGACACTCCCCAGGAACCTGTGATGAGGAGGACAAAAATATCCATCACCAAAAAAAAAATGAACCCGGGGATACGTACCCGAAGATGCCCTCACATTCAGCGAGGAAGGCTCTGAAACCTCGCCCCAACCTCATAACAACATACTGGTAACCTCTTTCTTCATTCATTCATTTCGAATGAAACATGCGCTTGGGAATACAGGTAGCTCGACCAACATTATCAGGTCGAGAGTAATAGAGCAGCTCGGACTACTAGACCAAATCGTGCCCGCCTCTCGAATACTTAACGGATTCAACACGGCAATCGAAACAACGAAAGGAGAGACCACTCTCCCAACCAGCGTGGTCGGCGCGGCCCGAAATGCCAAATTCCATGTCATCGAAAGAGACATGACGTATAACGCCTTATTCGGACGGTCGTGGATACACTGCATGAGCGCGGTACCATCCGCTCTTCATCAAATGATGAAATTCCCAGCAACGGACGGAATTAAAACCGTCTACGGGGAACAACATGCGACAAGAGAAGTGTTCGCGGTACGTAGCGTAGCGCCGACACCAATATCTTCACTCTCAAAAGAACCAAAGGATAATCGAACTACGTCTTCAGCTAAGCCCGATTAAACACATTGGAAGACCGTGCCGAGTCCTCACTCCAAACAATAGGGACACATCAGACCTCGGAACATCACCGGCGCATCCCATGATAATGTAAGACCACCTCCCTTTTTCCATTATTTTACACTAACCCATATGCAGGCGCTCGGTCAGGGTAGTCGAAAGTGCTAACCCAACCCGAAGATCTCAAGGCCTTAAAGGCATCCGTTGCACTCTTTTTCCTTCGACCGAGCTTTTGTCCCGAAGAGGGTTTCACCGGCAAGGTTTTACGAGGCAACGACTGCGCACTACCTAAGGAGGGTCCAACAAGCGTACAGTGCTTCTTTTGCAATCAACCCCAAACACTGGAAGGCACCCCCTCGAGAGGTCATCCACCCGGAAGAACCAGGGAACGAGGAACAAGGTTCCAATAGGAAACGATGTTCCGGGCCAAACGGTCGAATGAACCGTGTCCACATAAGCCAGACTCGCGGCAACAAAACGACATGTACTAATGCCAAGCAATCAAAGAATATCTTTTGCCAAAGCATCTTGTGCTCCAAAGGAAATTCAGCATTTTCACAGCAAAGATCCCTCCACCAAGAACACCCCGAATGCTCAGAGATTGGTGTCACTAACTCGGCGACCGTATGACCTCAGGGTCGGAATCTCCGAAATCGTAATCCCTCAATGAGTTAATCCCGAGCTTACGAGTAACGGCTCCCGAGCCAAAGCAAACTCGTTGACTCGGAGACTGTCACTAATCGCCATTCGTTAAAAAACCCGAGGCCATAAGACCTCGAGCAGGCAGACTCAGTCTCAAAAAACTCGTACCAAGTATCAACAACTACATCTGTAAGACCTCAACGGCATGAAAAAATTGTAAGACCTCAACGGCATGAAAAAATTGTAAGACCTCAAGCAAGGCATGAATCATACTTGTGCCATGTATCAACAAAAAACTGTAAGACCTCAAGCAAGGCATGAATCATACTTGTACCAAGTATCAACAAAACTATAAGACCCCAAAAGGCATGAAAATTTTGTAAGACCTTACTACAAACATAAACTCAATCCCGAAGTTTAGGCTATATGTCGCATTTGTAAGACTCCCGAAAGGGCATACCATCGATGTAGACACCTAAACTACTACACTCGGGATCAAAAATGGCTCCGGCCAAACACAAATGACTACAGCCATACGGTTGTACCAGCCGAATTAACACGACTTGGGGACACCCGACCGTCGCTACAAAATCATAGGCCATTACTTCGAATCTACTTCGAAAATAACCGGTTAAACAGGCTACCCTCGACAGGCAAAAGAGCTTCGACCATCTCAGCTCCAAATCACAAGGCTTCGAGCTACTCAGCCTATGAGCCAAACCTTCCGAGGTGCTCGAACACCGCCACAAACGACTTGAAATTGAGGTTCTTCCTGAACCAACAACGGGTCAGGCAAAATCATTTCCAAAGTCCTTAACGAGAGGAAAACAAAGCCTACATATGTCTAAGGGCAAAGTGTAAGAGCCGTTGTCTCCAGCTTAACGAGCCTCAGGGCCGTACATATAAAAGGTTCCTCCAACCCAAGGCGTAAGAGCCGTTGTCACCAGCCCACGCTAATACAGAACTTGAGGGTCAATTGTGCTCGAGTCGTAACCCGATTCGGAGATCGGACCCAAAATAGTTAACTATACATGCCTAAGGGCAAAGCGTAAGAGCCATTGTTGCCCGTCCATGCAGACACAAAAGTTTGAGGGTCGAATGAGCTCGAGTCAAAGCCCGACTCGAAGACTAAACCCAAAACAGTTGAGCAAAAGCATAGGAGCTCTAATGACAACTTACACTAAAAGTCGCACCAACCGAGCGCGAAAGATCCCCCGGGCCTGCCTAATGAGCCCCAGAGTCATATCACGAATCTAAGGATTCTCACCAACTCTGAAACCAGTCCACCTGGTTAGAAGTGAAGCAGAAAGGGGCACAGAAGAAACAAAGCCTCAAGTTTTCTTTTATTTACATACGTGAAAAAGTGCATTCTCCATCTACAAACATGCTCTGAAGATATCACATACAAGATGGCAAAGTCTACACCCCGCCCCTAAGGGCTACGGCCTACCAGCCTCATCTTCACTCTCCTCAGCGTCGAACAGAAGTGACCGAGCATCACGCTCGTCCGCCCTCGCTCGCGCCAACCCTTCCGGGAGAACAAAATCCCTGGCACCAATCTCCTCGAGAACCATTCTCCGGGATCTGCAACAAGCATATTCTTTGATCCTCTCTTAACGATCAAGGACCCTCTTTAACTCGGCTTGGGCATTGGTAGCATCCTTCAAATAAATCTCCATCTCCTGATCAGCCTTAGCCCGGCTCAGTGCAGCTTTGGTCCGAGCATCAACGATCTTAGCCCTGACCTTCAAAAGTTCGGATTTGAGCTTTGTGATCATATCCGCTTGAACTGAAGCATTATCACAAGATAAGAGGAGTTGGACCTCGAAGGCAGGAACTTTAGCCAAGGCACCCTTCTCCTATGAAGCTTGAACCGGCATCTAAGCTCTTAGCTCGACACAACCACTCCTGATTTGGTCGGCTTTACCCCTGAGGCGTTCCAGGGCCTCTGTCTTTTTCTGCAGCTGGGATAGGCGAAGAGTTAAACTAAGAAGTTAAAAAGCAAAATACATACCCGCCCGGGATGGGAAGTTACCTGCTCCATCAAATAGTTCTCGTAATTCGAGCTCCGGTATGCCTCATATCGCCAATGTGTCAACTCAACTTACTTCTCCTCGCAAAGGAGCCCAAGGGACCTACCCTCATCCAGAGCTTTTTGGAGCCTAGACCCATGATGGAGCAGCTCAGACCTAAGCCTGTCAAAGGCCTGCAAAAGAAAAACTCGATAAGGAAGGGAAGACGCGAGATTCGGAAGGCCTGTGCCAAAGCTCACCTCAAAGTGAAGTCGGCGGACTTCCTCGAAGGCCGAGCACACCTCTGTTAATCTAGTCCCCTCATCCCTGGAAGAATTAACCCTAGTCGAAGCACGATCACTCGGAGGAACCACCTCTCCAGAACCGGAAACTTTGGGCGCAGCATGCTCGGATGGTGTTTTTTCCTCAAAGACTCGGCCCCGTTTCGCCCTATTGTGAGCGCCATCGCACTGCAAATGCATATCCCATTTATTATTGTCGTCGTTCAGCTCGAAAGCTAGCAACCCCTCCCCCTCTCTGGAGGAGAACAACCTCGCCCTTGGAGACCCTCCGATACCTATGGCGGCAAGATTAATACATAAAAAGGGGAAAATGTCTTCCCAAATGTACGGGGGACAAGGAAAAGGCAGTATACACACATACCATGATATTTTGCTTCCCATCTGCCCCAGGACACAACTAGCCACCTACGCTCGTCACAGGTCGAATGGGTCGCCAGCTTCCGGACCCAGCCAGGCAGATCAGGAACTTCGCCCGGTGCCCATGAAATTGCTGCAAAAAAAGAGGAAACACGATTACTAAACTAGATTCCACTATGAGCAAGTCTGAGAAAGTACGAGACACTCCACTTACGCATATAGTTCCATTCCTTGGGGAATGGCATAAGCTCCACGGGAATAACGTCAGCCGTCCGAACCCGGACGAATCGACTAACCCACTCTCGATATCCATCATCCCCATCATCAACAACAAAGGGCATGGACAAATAGCACCGCAAGGTTAGCAGGCCTCGATGATGAAAGGGCTGGTACACCCTAACAAAATGACTAAGCGTGAATTCAAGCCCTGCCTTCTCCACAAAAAACCTCATCATCAACACTATTCACCAGAACGACGGATATATCTGCGCCAAAGTAACCTGATACTTTGGACAGAAATCGAGCACGGCCCTATCAAGGGGCTCGGTGCGAAAGGGTACAAGTACATGTTTAGGAATCCATCGGTAGGGTCCGTAATACCCCCATCCGGGGGGAGCGCATGTAACTCTACCCCCTTGCCCCATCCGCAATCTCTACTCACCAACTCAAACAGCTCCTCTTTTATCGAAGACATAGTCTTCAAGGTAAACTCCCGTGGATCCTAAGCGCTGGGAATGGAACTCTCCCTCCCTACCGGGCAGACTCTGAGATAGCAGTCATGGCTATAGCGGGACTAGCAAACTAAAGCGAGAACCTACACAAACACTTTGGTGCTAAGGTAACGAAATACTCGACGCCGAAACGGAAGGATAGCTATCTGAAATAGTGGGATCTCCCAAGAAGCGGGAGCAACCCCATATATATGTGGGGAAACAACAATGGTCCACCTACCTAAGTTAGGCCCCGGGAGGCCAGTGACTTCAATACGCGTTCCGAGGAGGTATCTGAACTCGAGGACCTCCATCAAAGAGAAGTTAGGCTTCAAAAAGCCAGCCATGTTATCTCCAGTCCCGAGGTGGTACCCGACCTCGAGGGCCTCCATCAAAGAGAATTTAGGCCTTAAAAGGCCAACAACATCATCTCCAGTTCAGAGGTGGTATCCGACCCCGAAATTTCCTCTCAAGAAGAAAAGTAAGCTTTTCGAGCTCCGTTCATGAGGGCTCGACCTCAGGACATCGCCTAAATATGTGTAACCCCTCCTCAAGGACCTATCCACAATGCCTTAAAAGGTTACCTACATCAAGTTCAAAGTAAAGCTCTAGGTTCCTGAAGCTAACCTTCACTCAGAGACCACTCTCAAAAATTTCAAGGTTCGATATGCTATCTTCATATGACTCGAGGGTCTCGATGACCCGAGTTTAACGGATCGTTTCAGGATTGGCCCGAGGAACAACGGTGGGATTGGAAAGGAGCCATTTCTATCAACCAAAGACCGGAAGGAATACTCGCATCTAAGTTAGATATTGACAATCGTCAACATAGGCATACATTCAGAACTCCTACAAATACAAAAGAATATGGCAAGTATCGAAGGCAAAAGTCAAGAAAATATCTTTATATCCATAAATGTTCGCTTACAACGGCCCTCAAGGGGTCCTTACATATGATTACAAAAGCCTACAAAGGGTCTCTACACAGAAACAAAGAAGCAAAGAGATACACGTGGAGAAAGCCTAGAGCCTAGTCTACTCTCGAAGGCCCATCTCCTGCAGCAACGCCTTCGGACATCCTCTCCTTATGCATACGTCCTCAAAGACAATATCTTCCAAAGTGTTGTTCCCTCGGGAGCCTCATCCCAGTCTTTCACACTGATATCCCTAAAGGATAAGTCGAAGAGGAGGAGAGGGAAGAAGTAGGAAAGGATGAAAAAATGCCATAACTCGCCAAAGGTTGAGGACCCTCACTTGACAAGAGAACCTTGGAGAGGCAATAGACCTAGCGAACGTCGGCCTCGCTTGCACGGCTACTTTGAATTCACTTCTTAGGACATTGAGTCGTGTAAGCTTCCAGCCCTAGGCAAAGCGCCACGTCAAGCAGGGGTATGAAGGTGAGCAGTGGTATATAATCTGAGCCCTCTCGTGAGCAGCGGTGTATAGTTCGAATAACTTTCTAAAGTGGGGAAAGTCGATCCCCCGTATATTATCACCTCGAGCCAATAAAGATAGCAGTAGCAGGCGTACAACAACAACAGCAATAACAAGATGGTATGATCTCGCTCGACAAAGGGAAGCTCAGGCAAAAGGCCACCATATGGCCGATGGGAATGCTGCCAAAAAACCTTAAGGCCGTAAACTCGAAACATGGTGATTAACAATAGAGAAAGATGGCAAAAGGGAAGGGATGAATAAATGGAGAAAGGCACTTGGAATAGAGAGATAACGCCAGAATACCCCCATTTATAGGGGAGATAATGACACAACCATCAATGCCTTCGGAAAACTGACCAGCATGTATAATTAATGCGTTCTTAAAGAATTGAATTGACGGCGGTACTATCACTTTGAAGAACGGGAATCGACAGCGCATTAAATGGCGTCGAAAAGACAAGTCCATGAGAGGTCCCGGTTATCGTGAAAACTCACACCATAGGTTGCATCATTGACATGATGTCGTCATGGGAAGCCCGAGGAGTCGGGTATCAGAATCGTTTCCCATCGCTTCGTTCTTGGAAATGCGGAGACTATCTGTATGCGGCGAAATCAGAGGGTCCAATTTCTTGCTATTAAGTCACTTCAGAAGAACACGTCGAGGCCTCGAGGATGCCAAGCTGTGGACGAGCTCCCTCCCTCGAAGCTCGTCGAGGACCGACCTAAAGAGAATATTGATCGAGGCTAGAGTAAAAATGGGGAATTCCCAAAGCACACGGCTAAGCCTGATAAAGCCAGTCTACCCAGAGCCTGTATCAAGGTGTCATGTCTAGCCGTCCCATCTCCATACCATTACAATTAATGTATTTCGTACTATGTTGGGATACCCCTCCTATATAAAGGGGATCCTTACCATTTTGTAAGGGGTTGTTGTTGCTCCAACTATTCTACACGAAATATACAAGAACTCTTTCTTTTCTCTCTAACATATTCTCCCGACACTATTGCTATTGCTTACTACTTTCATACTTATTCATCATTTATTGCTTGTTATTGGCTATAAAGAGCCTCCTTTGATTATATCCTAACTGTGAGCCCCTTCCCGATTATCCCTGATAGCTCGAACCCGAGCCCAGGCATCGACCTCGAGGCCCCTCATCGGTTAGTCCGAGGCTCAGACAGCTAACCCCTTGGTTTGATTATAACTCTATTTTAGCTCATATTTCATCTTTTATCTTCACATATCTAGCACCAACTTCTTTAACAACTAGCATAAAAATAGATCACGTATTTTTAGAGTCCCATCAACAAATTTAATTGTTATTATCATTTTTACGGTAAACACTTCTGTTCCTCCTAAGAGAGTGAGCAGTGGCATGGATCTCAATCGATTCTTTAGCTCCTGAAAACTACGTTCACAAGCGTCAGACCACTGGAACTTGATAGCTTTTTATGATAACTTAGTCAATGGTGCTGATATAGAGGAAAATCATTCTACAAACTGCCTATAATATCCTGCTAGCACCAGGAAACTGCAGACTTCTGACAGTGTTATAGGTCTCGGCCAATTCTTTACTGCATCGATCTTCTGAGTGTCGATACTAATACCCTCGTCAGATATCACGTGGCCAAGAATTGCTACTGAGTTCATCAAGAATTCACATTTGGAGAGCTTAGCATATAACTTACAATCTCGAAGGGTCTGTAATACAATCCGCAAGTGGCTTGTATGGGTGTTTGGTGTGGAGCCCCGAGGGCTCGGGTAAGTTTCAGGCATTCGAAAGGATGAAAAACACTTCAATTTTTCTAGTGTTTCTTGGCAGCAGTTGCAGGTCTTACAAATGCAAGAATTTGTTCTCACTTGCGAACCTCGCATTTGTGAGAAGGGCTTCGCAATTGCGAAGAAGCCCGAGCTGGGAAGTGTTCGTATTTGAGACACTTTGGTCGCATTTGCCATCTCAACAGAGTCCGCATTTGCGACTCCTTAGTTGCATTTGCGACCTTGGCAGCTTAAGCCTAGGTTCGCATTTGCGATGGGTTTTCACATTTGTGAACCACGTGTCGCAAATGCGACATCTGAGACCTGTGCACAGCTTATTAATTGCGAGACTTAGACCATTTAGCTCATTTTCTTTCATCTCTTGGGCGATTTTTGGAGCTTTTGGAAGAGGGTTTTCACCTAGAACCTTGAGGTAAGTAATTTCTACACAACATGAGTTAACTACATAGATTATGGGTAGATTAACATGTAAAAATTGTTGAAAATCAAGGGTTTAGATGAAAACCTAGGTTTCTGATAAAAATGAGATTTAATCACAAAATTGGTTATGGAATTTAGTAAAAATCATATATTTGAGTTCATGGGTATGAGTAACAACTTTCTTCAAAAAATTTTGGAATCCAGGCACGTGAGCCTGGGGGTGAATTTTAGGAATTTTGCAAATAGGCTTGGAATATCATCTTGATAGTTAGGATATGAACTTTTGAGCATATATTGATTACTTTATATAATAGTTGACTAGTTTCGAGTTGTTTGGCATCAAATTTTGGGGTTTGAGCACAACCTTGGACCGGAAAATAGGCCTTGAGATGAGGTAAGTCTCTTTTCTAACCTTGTAAGAGGGAATTAACCTCATAGTTGAACTAAATAAATATTTGTACCTATTGTGGGGGCTACGTACGTACGAGGTGACGAGAGTCCGTACGTAGCTACTAATTGTGCTATTGTTCGGGTAGTCTAGGACACATATCATGCTATACTTGTAATGTTTTCCCCTGCTTGATGACGTACTTAAGTCCTATTGAAATTGATAAAAGAACTGCAAAGGGTTAAATTTCACTTACTTGAAGTTGCAAATGAGATACTTGATTGTTATTGAAAATTTGTGTTTCTTTGAAGTATTTTCTATTTGTGGAGTGGGCCGAACGCCTCGGTAGTAGATAGATGCATCTATGGTTCTTGCGACCCTTGACAGTGCACAGTTTAAATATTATGTTAGATTGGACCGTACGACCTCGGTATAATTTGCGCATGATAAATCTTTGGAACTATTCATGATTGATATTGCTTAAATGCCTTGAGATACAAACTGTTAAATGATGAAAATAAACTTGAGACTTAATATTTGTAAAAGGAGTATTTACTATTTCCTGTTATTGAGTTTTCAGTATTATTCATGTAATCCATACTTAGTATATATAATTTTGATATATCATTGTTAGCCCATAGGAAGTGTCAAAGTCAACCCCTCGACACTACTTCTTCGAGGTTAGACTAGATACTTACTGGATACATGTTGTTTATGTACTCACGTTACACTTATGCACTTAAATGTGCAGGATCTGAGGCAGGTACATCTGGTTATCAGTACGACACACACGTTTGACTCCTAGTACGAGACTATATGATGAGCTGCCCTTCTGAGCCGTTCTGCAGCAGCCGAAGTCTTCCTTTTGTTATATCTTTCTATCTTATTCATTTCAGACAGTAGACTAGTATTCTTTTGTATATTCTACTAGAATGCTCATACACTTGTGACACCGGGTCTTCGCACACACTAGTAGACTTATGATTTTGGGTTGTATTTCTATGGTTATAAATGCATTTAGCTGCTTTCGTTTTTGATTATTTTAAATCCATTATTCGCTAAATCTTTTAAATTAAGGAAAGCTATTTACTTGAAAAACTTATAAAAATGGGAAATCACTAGATTGTTCATTATTGGCTTGCCTAGCAACGGTGTTGGGCGTCATCACGGTCTAAAATGGAATTGGATCGTGACAAGTTTGCACCTGCGATGGAAATTTCCGCAGGTGCGGTGTCGCATTTGCGACTATGGGTCTGCAGGTGCGAGATCACTGGGCAGAAAAAGGAAAAGTACGAGGGTTTGATCTCATTTTCACTTTGGGACTTTGAGAGCTCAGATTGAGGTGATAATTTAAGGGATTTTTAGAGGAAACTATTGGGTAATGATTCTTAAATTATTTTTGGTTATATTCCACTAATCTATCGCTAATTTCATCATTTAATTAAGGATTTGGGTTGAGAAAATTGGGGAAAAAGTTGGAAAGTTCTTCAACCGAAATTTTGGGTTTTGATTGAGATTTTGGTATCTGATTTGAGTAATTTTGGTACGAGGGAACTCATGGTTGAATGGGTGTTCGTATTTTGTGACTTTTACCCGATTCTGAGACGTGGGCCCGGGTCAATTTTTTGGGGCAAATTTCTAATTTATTGTTAAAATCTTGATTTATTAATTATATTAGTTTCTTATAGTTATATTTATGGTATGTAATTACTTTTGGCTAGATTTGGGCTATTCGGAGTCAGAAAGTCATGGAAAAGGCATTCTTACTAATTGATTGAGCTTGGTTCGAGGTAAGTGGCTTGCCTAACCTTGTATGAGAGAAATACCCTTAGGATTTGGTTCCGTTGTGATAATTTTGTGATATGTGAGTACCATGTACGCGAGGTGATGAGTGCGTACACGGGTTAATTATTATATAATCCAATTTTTACTGAGCAGTAACCTGTTACATCTAAATTGAGTTAAACTAGCATGTGTAGTTATCCTCTTTAGCCTAATATCGCATGTCTACGTGTCTTAATTGCTTGTTTGAAATCTGTACATCATGCTTAGTTGATTTCTGCTTTTCTTTGACTTGTATTTAGTCTTAAATTGTAGGATATTTTGCTATAATTGTTGTTTCCATCAATTTCGAACTGTGTGTTTACTTTTGGGAATACAAGGCGGTACCTCGGGAGATCTCCTGTTGCATATTTACTTTTGGGATTGCGAAGCGATACCTCGGGAAATCCCCTATCGCATATTTACTTTTGGGACTAAGAGGCGATACCTCGGAAGATCCCCATTGCATATTTACTTTTGGGACTACGAGGCGGTACCTCGAGAGATCCCCTATTGAGCATTTACTTTTGGGACTACGAGACGATATCTCGGGAGCGTCCCTGTTGTTTATCCCTATATGCTGTGTTGTTATCTTTCTGTAACTTCTCCTTGTTAAATTTCTAGTCTTTTATTACATTGCTATATTTGCTGCCTTAAATTATTATATTCCAATAGGGCCCTGATCTGACCTCGGCACTACTCTACCGAGGTTAGGCTTGGCATTTTTTGGGTACCGTTGTGGTGTACTCATGCTACTCTTCTGCATATATTATGTGTACAGACCCAGATACCTCCTACCAGCTCCGCTATTAGTCGAGACTATTTGTTGCGCCTTTCAGAGACTTCAAGGTACATCTGCCAGCGGCCGCAAACCTCAGATTCCCCCTTTATCTCTTTTATATTGTTTCCTCCTTATTTTCCTAGATACTGATGTATAGAGACAGATAGAACATTTCCTTAGAGCTTGTGACTTTTAACTACCGGGTCTTTGGGGAGTTGTCTATACTCAGAAATACTGGTTTTACTTGTACATGTCGAGCGGTATTTTTCAGTTATATAGTAATTTGTTGAAGTTTAGTTTTTAAATTTCTGTTACTATTTCAGTTATTCCACAATTGTTAGGATTAACTAATCGTAGAGACTAGGTGTTGTCACGACATCTTACGAAAGGAGATTTGGATCGTGACACCCATGTGCTGTTTCATTCAAGGGAGATTCCCTACCTTGATTCAGTTGCCAAGAGTGCCGGATGTGGATGCCCTCACAAGGGATCTTGACAAAATTCGGACAGTAATGTGGGATGAATCTAGAGCAATGGTGCGACAAAGGGCATGCTTTTTGCTAATAAAGCACGCCTAAGTAGGGCGGTGCAAATGTACAACATAAAGATTGTCGTGGGATCGTGATTCATGAGTCATCTATGGAAGTATACAAGGTTATTTATTGTAGATGGCTTCAAGGTTGTAATTGGATGTTGCGTGCGAGAAAGTTGAAAACAAATATGTGGATTGTGGGGTAATAAATTGGCACCCACAATTTTGAAATGGACACATTCAGTGGAATCATTTTAATTTGAGTGCTGAATAGGGGAGATGATGTCGAGCCTCGACCTCGCATCCTTAGCCTCGCCTATCAACCCACCTCCAAGCTAAAAGGAGAAATGGTGGAGGTGGTGCATCCGGAGTGACGGTGGTAGAGGTGGCTGGAACTGCAGGAACCGCTCTCATGCCTAAACCTAATATTGATTGTGAACGTAAAATTTAAGGTATTTTTTACTATGTCTATTATATTCATGAAAAGAATTGACTATGTTTTCACCTGCAGCAAAGGTAAAAGTCCGGAAACGTCTCTCTGGGTGCCCATACACGTCCGGCACATCTGCCTATATAGGTAACCTAGAACAGGTGCACCCCAATTGTAACTAGGTAAATCATCTAGCCACTCCAGATGATGTAGAAATCTCAAACTGACTAGGTTTTTTGAAGTGTTTGGGACAGTACACCACCAAACATCAGTAGAAGCAATAATCTCGTGTGTTGCTCGATATCCTCCGGAGGAGAATCATCCGTAATATCCGCATCCATCACCGCTAGATGCTGCCAGACAAGCGTCAGCTGCAATCGACTGGCCCCACTCAATGCAGTCTCCTCCGCTGGCTGGAAACCGGTAAGTTGCTGCAACATATGCAGGTAATGCAATCCCTTATAGTCTTTAAGAGCATACGGGTAAGTTACAAGTAATCCATCAACCGGCAGTCCGAAAAGAACCTTCACGTCCTCAAGCGTGATGGTAGCCTCGCCGATGGGTAGATGAAACATGTGTGTCTCCGATCGTTACCGCTCTATCATACCCGTGATCAACGCCCAATCAAACTGCAATCGGCTGATCTCTATGATCCTGTAGATACCCGTATCTTAAAGGCGTCTAACTATATGGGGATGGAGTGGCTCTAACTATATGGGGATGGAGTGAGTAATCCCTAATAAACTCCCACATATCGTCTATACGTCTGGGGCAGAATGTCTGGGACAGACACTGCCCATCCCAGATGTATGAAGACCTATGGTTGCGCTGTAGCGACAGTAGCTCTCGAGATGCAGTTCTGGAATGCAGAGGGGGAACCTCCATGACGAGGTCTGTAAATTGAACAATATTAATTAAAGTATTTTTCTTTTTAATTGCTTAACATCTTTAAATATATTGCAGTATCTTTTATATTAATGTTTAATCGATATTTTTACCATATTATTACTTAAGTTGATACATTTTTTATAATATTATTTTACATGTTAGTTTATTATTTTATATATTTGTTTATTATTTTATATGTTAGTTTATTACTTTTTATGTTTGTTTCTTATTTTATATGTTTGTTTCTTATTTTAAATGTTAGCTTGTGTTTGAAATATCATCTTTTTAGATATTTTTTGAGTTAACAGATAATTAAATGATTAATTTAATAACTACAAAGATAATTTAGTAATTATTCATATAACGGATACTTAGGTTGATAATATTTTCTATATTAATATTTCATATGTTAGTTTCCAATATTTTTTCGCTAAAGTAACACTACTCTAAATGACTATGAATAAAGCCAACTACCATTAGCTAAAATTTATTATCAATTTTACTACGCTAAAGGGCACTACATGACAATTACGGGCAGTATATTATAATTACGGGCACAACATAACACTAAAGGGCACTACATTATAACTAAAGGCACAACATAATACTAAAGGGCACTACATAGTAATTACAAGCACTACATTACAATTACGGGCACAACATAACACTATATTATAATAATTTATCTATTTTACTAATTTTTAGCACATAAATAATCTAATCCGGATAAAAAATAATAAATTAATTTAATCATAACAATCACAAAAATACATATACCACAGTAAAAAATAACTAATAAACATTTTTTATAACAACTAATAACATTAATTATTCATAAAATAATAATTTCTAATATTTACTAATTTTTTAGCAAAAAAATAATCTAATTCGGATAAAAAATAACAAATTAATTAAATCACAAAACAATCACGAAAAAACATAGACCAGAGTAAAAAATAACGAACACGCATTTTTTATACATGAGTTTTTAACAAAAAGTAAGTCGGCATACCTCGATTTAAAAATTTTTGAAAGGTGAAGATTTGATGATTTGGGGGCCGAAATGTCACGACCCAAATCCCGGTCGTGATGGCGCCCAACACACTACTAGGCAAGCTCGACCATTATTCAACACTTAACCCAATTTATCAAAAATAGCGGAAAAAATATCAATTAAGCAAGATTAAAGTACTGAAGATTTTAACAAAATAAACAATATAATCTCACTAGGACCCGGTGTCACGAATCTGAGCCTCTAGAATACAGAATATTATCCTAATACATGGTATATCCAAAGTCTGATATGCGGAAATAAAGAGATAGGATAGGAGGGAGAAGATCAATGGTTGCGAACGCCGTGCAGCTACCTCGATACTCCCAGAGGCTGGATCTGCTGATCAACTGGATCTACTGAGCCTGAGACTGCCCTGGATCTGCACACAAGGTGCAGGGAGTAAAGTGAGTACTCCGACTCAGTGAGTAATAAAAGTAACTACAGTCCGAAGATAAGAAAATCCAGTAAATACACAAAGTAAGCTAAAATCCAAATATACAGCAACATATGGAACTGAGCAGCTAAACACTAGTATAAATACAAATACATGAATGCAATGCATATGATGGTACATTCCAGTACCCACTGCGGCGTGCAGCCCGAGCCATCCATATTTATTTATCGTCGACGGCGCTCACTGGGGGTGTGTACAGACTCCGGAGGGGCTCCTACAGCCCAAGCGCAATATCTTGGTCAGTCATTGTTACCTGACCGGTCAGCCATTGTTACCTGACCAATTTATATCATACAGTGCCATTGTTACCACTGTTCAAGTATATCATCCAGTGTCATTGTTACCACTATTTCAAGTATATCACACAGTGTCATTGTTACCACTGTTTCAAGTATATCACACAGTGTCATTGTTACCACTGTTTCAAGTATATCACACAGTGTCATTGTTACCACTGTTTCAAGTATATCACACAGTGTCATTGTTACCACTGTTTCAAGTCACTTTATAATCAGTCCAGAAAATAATATAATAAGCCCCTTGGGCATTTACAAAACAGAAGTTCCCAGCCCGGAATACATTTAAAAATATCATTTAAGTTTTCAACACTTAGAATTATGGCTGAGTTTGCAAAACAACATTTAAAACTTTGGACTGAAATTAAATGATATGCAAATCATGCTAAGCAGTAATATCAATCCTCAAAGGATTTTACAAATCGGCACAAGGCCCCAAACATGGCATCAAGCCCAGTAATATCAATGAAGTATGTGTATCAATCACCAGTATAGTATAAACATCACACGGGATGGACCAAGTCACAATCTTCAATAGTATCCGACCCCGCACTCGCCATGGAGTGCGTGTCACGCCTCAATATAGCGTTATGATGTGAAAGTCCGGGGTTTGAAACCCTCAGAATAGCATTTACATCTATTACTCACCTCTAACCGGCCGTAGACTAGTCCGCAATGCCCTTTCCTCTTGAATCGGCCTCTTCGCGCGTCAAATCTAGTCAAAACCACAATGAATACGTTACAATAGGCTAAGGGAATATAACCCAATCGAAAAGACTCGAAAAATGTCGAAAATCCCGAAATTAGCAAAACCCGAGCCCCGGACCCACGTCTCGAAATTCAGAAATTTTTACATCAATACGACCGTTATCTCGCCACGAGTCTATACATACCAAATTCATAAAAATCGGAATTCATTTGACCCCTCAAATCACCATTTAATTCTCTTAAGTTTCAAGTCCTAAACCACCATTTTTGTCCATAAATTACTTGAATTTTCAGCTCTAATCCATGTATTTAACTTGGAAATAAGTAGAAACAACTCACATTTGATGCTTGATGAAATCCCCCTTGAAATTCTCTCCAAAATAATCCAAGCCAAATGAAAGAAATGAAAGAAATAAGCCAAATCCGTGTTTAAAAGAATCTGTCCGGGCTTCGTCGAGTTGTACCTTGCACTTGTGCAATACAAGTTGTACATCCTATTAAAATTGTTCCTTGTCGGACACCTTCTGTTTAAACACCCATAACGTCTTGTATAAATATCCAAATGACAAACGGTTTGAAGATTTAGAAACTAGACTCAAAGATCTTTAATTTGATAGGTTGTACACCATATAACTCTTTATATATCCCGAGATATGAGCTTCTAAATCGGCTCCATGAAATCAGAAAATTTCTGGAGAAACTGCTCCACCAGTCATCTTTAATCAATCATAACTTTCTCTACAAATGTCCAAATTACGATTTCTTTAGTTTTCTGGAAACTAGATATGAAGGGGTACAACTTTCGTTTTTAAATCATCTCAAAATTCCTTGTAGATCAAAAGATATATGCCTCCGAAGTACACTCCACGATTGCAGTCCAAAGACCTTCTGCAGAAAATTGCAGCAGAAATTTCTGCAGCTTTTTTTCTTTTCTTTTTGGTCCGAATTTCATTCCGTTAACCTTCCGAAATCCACCCGAGGCCCTCGGGACCTTAACCAATTATATCAACATGTCCCACAATATCATTCAAACTTGTCCCAACCTTCGAAACACCCAAAATAACATCAAAACATCAAATCATCATCGGATTCAAGCCTATGAATCTCACGAACTTCCAAATTCCATTTTTGATCAAAAACCCAACCAAACCACGTCCGAATGACCTCAAATTTTGCAGACAAGTCCAAAATGACATAACGAAGCTACATCAACTCTCGGAATTCCATTCCGACCCTCGGATCAAAATCTCACCTATCAACCGGAATTCGTCAAAATACTAACTTTGCCAATTCAAGCTTAATTCTACACCGGTCATCACAAAAATATTCCGGACACACTCCTAAGTCCCAAATCACCTAACAAAGCTATCCGAACCATAAAATTCGCATTTCGAGCGCTCTAACACATAAGTCAATATTCGGTTGACTTTTCCAACTTAAGCTTCCTTAAAAGAGACTAAGTGTCTCAAACCTTACCAAAATCATCCCGGAATGACTTCAAATTTTGCACACAAGTCACATTCGACATTACGGACTTGCCCCATCTTTCGGAACAGCATTCTGACCGCGATATCAAAATTTCCACTTCCGGTCGAATTTTCTCAAAAAACTTCAAATTTCTATATTTAACCAAATGACTTCAAAATGACCTCCGGACATCCGAATTCACTTCCGATCGCGCTCCCAACTCCAGAATCACCATACGGAGCTATTCCCAGACTCGGAATCCCAAACGGACTTCTATAACACTGAAATGCCTTCCAACCCAAATTTATGAAATTCTTCTAAAGTACTAACTTTCACAATATACGCTGAAATGCTCACGGGTTACCCAAAACCAAATCCGAGACATACGCCCAAGTCCGAAATCATCATACGAACATGCTGGAACTTTCAGATCCCAATTCCGAGGTCGTTTACTCAAAATTCTAATCCTAGTTCATTTCTTCAATTTTAAGCTTTCAAAATGAGAATTTCCATTTAGATTTGACTCCAAACTTCCTGAATTTTAATTCGGACCATACACACAAGTCAATATACCTGAGATGAAGTCGCTCATGGCCTCAAACTGCTGAATGACGCGCCGGATCTCAGAACGACCGGTCGAGTCGTTACACGAAACGAGCAATCCACTATGCGATAACGCCTTAGATCTAGTGTTAGCTTGCTACAATACCGAGAAGAAACACTTTTATGGGAGGGGTGGGCTTCAATGGGTTTTTTTACTTTAAATTGGGAGAGGGGGGGTTGGAATCGTTGGAATAGGGGTTTGGGGGACTCTACTGATTTTCTCGTCGGGGAAGGTGATGACCAGCTTTTTTAAATAGGTATAGTGCATGTATACAGGGCACTATACTATAGTTATACCTCCCGTCCTTTTTGAATTTAAATATAGCGCGGTTATTCACCATGCCATACCTTAAAGAACAAACGTGTCGTTAAGGTATAACGCGATAAATAACCGCACTATATATAAAATGATGCTCATTTTTTTTACTTATTTGTACTGCTTGAGTCCAAAAGAATCACACCTTGGTTCCTGGACTCATCAAAGAGAGAGGGGTAGTAGGGCGTATGGTAATACACTGAAATCGGGTGGGCGTTAGTGTGGGGACCGAATGCTAATCCAGACCCCGACAATTTTTTATCACGCTGAATGACCTGTCATTTTCTCTCCATTATATTATAATTTTCTTTTATTTATTTTTCAAATTTTATACTTATTTTTAATGTAATTTTTTATATAAATTTTTATTTCATGAAAGTTGCCTTGATTTCTTTTCTTTTATGATCTTCTGAATCTTAATAAAATTACTATTCCCACTGTTTCAATTGTCAAATACATAGACGGCATATCAAAGTTGTCCATAATTTTCATCTTTTTAACACATCAACTAAGACTAGTACTTATTAAATAGTACAAATTTAATAATCCAACTGCAATAAATTAAATGGACAGACTTCTCAATTTTCCTTTTGAACACTATGCTTTATTATGAGCAATCTAATAATTTCTCTTTAGAAAAGAAAATTGTAAGACATGGGCCAGCTGGGCCTACCTAGATAAAATGCCCTGTCCTACTGGGCTCAACATTTGGGCTAATTGGAAAATTTTCACAAAGTACTATCTTTTAATAGTCATTAGCCATCTATAGATATCATTTGTTATATTACGGATTATAGATACTTTTTATGTGGTTATGAGATGTATTGGATGTATTTAAGATATTATATTCATGAATACAGTAGCAAAAATAGGCGTGAATCAGGGAAGTCCAGCTAATCAGTTGTTGTATTCGAGTGTATTTGACTGTATTCATGGAGTGAAACATGGGATTACAGCTGGACAGATTATTGTATTCGACTGTATTCACGGCGTGAAATGGGAGATTACACTATTTTTAAAAGGGAAAGTGAATCAATTAACATAATAGTCTCCTAATATAACTCAACAAACTCAATTATAACACACAAATTTTATATTTCCTTGTATAAAAAAGATTATCAACCGAAAAATACCCTTAAAATATAGCAATCTTCAGAGAAATTATATAATACATCTGAATATATAAATTATATTAATTAAAAAAACTTATGAATACATTCATGGCATATAGCGAGACAGTGAATACAATGAAATACATAGAATACAGCTGGATACATTGAAATACAAATGAGAAAAACATGAACTCGGTTACTTCAGTAGCGGAAGCGAACACAACACTCATGCCGATCATGATGATGTTGCTTCTCCTAGTTGTGATAAACATGAACTCGGTTACTTCAGATGTGAAAGCGAACACAGCGCTCACGCCGATCATGATGATGTCGCTTCTCCTAGTTTTTCTGATCTCGTTTTCGGTTATCCTGAAAACAATGGCCAAAGCGATCTCGATTTGTACCGTAATGTATTGGCGTCTTGTATTGCTAAGGCATTGGAAGTGTTTTCATGTGCAAAATCGAATAAATCGATACTCCAGAGGAATGTAATGGCATATTTGAGAAATTTTGGTTACAATGTGGCGGTATGCAAGACAAAATGGGAGAGTTTCGGTGGACTTGGCAGTCGTCGGATGTGGGAGCCGGAGCAATTTCGGAGGAGGAGATCGAAAATTTTAATGGGATGGGGAAGAGAATGGGATGTATCAAAGTAGAAAGAGAAACAAAATAGTGTAACTGATTAGCGTATTTAGTGGCTTAGGGCTAGGAAGTAACCAAAATTAAATATTTTGCTATAAACCTTAAAAGGTATCTATAGAATATAATTTTTTAAATGATATTTATTTAAAATAAATAAGGTGTTAACCTTTGCCGTAGGAGGTAAAAATTCCCTAATAAAACCAACATACAAGCCTGGACGCCAGTTAACAATATAGATTAATGATGATTGGAATGAGGAATTTTTTGTCTATTCACACTGAGTAGAGATGACAAAATAAATAGGGAAAACTATACTGTATAGCCGTTCCTAAAAGTGCTAGCAGATAAATTATATATTTTTCGTATATTAACACATAATATACATATTTTATACATAATTAATATATATTTTTTGTATATTTGACTAACGTATATAATTATTTTCGGTTGATCGACTAAATGTGTAACTTGCCCAAATAAATACTTGCTCTATCTCAATTGAACCAGTTCAAATTTCGAGAGTCAAAAACGAATTAATCAAAGTCACTAAGTAATAGATGCCTAAGATAAAAAATCAGCAAAAAGTGCAAAAGTCTCCATTGCGCTTTTTGCTAATCTAAATTGGCCTGATCTACTAAATCTGTCAGGGTCGTTTGGTTGGGAAACAAGTTATCACATAATTAATTATTCCGGGATTAGTTATCTAGTTATCTCAACCTCGTATAAGGATAAAAAAATGCTATAATCCCGGATAACTAACCTCGAGATTAGTTATATCACGATTTTATCCCAATCAAACGTAGAATAAACTCATTTCAAATTTAATCTCGAAATTAATTATTACTTATTTCTGGTACCAAACGAACTCTCAATAGTGTAGTTTTCATGTAGACAGAGAAAGGCAACTCATGAAACAGTCGTACGTGAAATGTCAAAGCCTTGTCTCCCTAATAATCACTTATCAGACAGATGCAAGATTAAGTTGGCCCGCTAATTTATCGGTCACCGGAAGGAGAAATATATATTTTTAGCTGCCCAAAAAATAATCGCCACACTAATTTTTTATTTATAAATATATATATATACTTTTTGGCTAAAGAAATGCAATTAATTTTCCGACCAGACGATTTTATATTTTGCCAGGAAAAAAAGTATTTTCTGGACCACACAATAAATTTAAAGGGATCATTCGTGATACATATTAAAGGGATTCAGATACAGCTTTGTTTATTTATTTTTAAATGTAATAGCGTCTTCATACGTGAGAAACAAAGACGAGATTTCTAAAGTTAACTGTTAGAATGACCTGTTAACTGTTATTATTCACTAAGTAATATCATTTTTATCTTTCATTTTAACAATTGAATGTCAATGTGTCACATTCGTAATTGGATAACCATAAAGGCTTCCAATAAGCCAACTAGAAGCAAAAAAAAAAAAAAAAAAAAAAACTCCAATGTAGGAGACAAAATGAGGCTTTCTATTAGGAAAAGTCTACAGGACATTTATAAGATATGTAACATATAGCTCATATGGCTATTCAACTGCCAGAGTTACTCAACTAAAAGCCTAAGTGCACCAGACTGAGCGCAAAAGAGCAAGTGAACAATCTAATGTCGAAAAGACTGTCAAAAGTCAAGCCTGATACAGTTTGAACAAAAAATTTCTTGAAAAATAACCAGCAGATACAAATTAGAGTAACTAGGTTAGCTCGGAACTCAAGTAGACGTTTCCCAGGACTATATTGGTTGATCAGACCTCAGCTATCTATCTCCTTGACCAAAAAGTGGAAAATATCTTCAAAAGAAACTGGGCAGTGGTAAGGAACCGAAATCGATAGCATCATCTTCATCGACTAGAGCGTTGATAAAAGATAGGACCAGACTGCATGGAAGAATTCATTTTGATCAGAAAAGACATGTAGTATGTTATAGTCGACAAAAATATATCAGAAGAGGAATAGAAGGCTTCTAAATGCCGCATGCAGTATTTTATAATACTAAATATGCCCATCCTTTTGGGGTAGCTGGGTATATCAAACTTTTTGTTAAGATGACGTCTACTCCTTCCATACTTGACAGGATTTTCCAGAAAGAGAACATCATCTAGTGCTTTGAAACCATGTCTAAAACTTTTCATAAAACAACTGTCATCTATTCTACTCAGAGATACGATGCAAAATCTGCAGGCATGAATTAGCACTTTACTATGCATAATTTACAATACCAATGACGTCATAGCGACTTCATACTTTGCTTCATAAAAGCATTCGGAAAAGCCTTTGTAGCTGGGATTTCAACTCGACAAATAACTCTAACTACAAGCAAAATGTTCCTACTTTCTCTGAATGAGTTCTTAGTCGAACAAATAAATATGAACCAAGAAAAATTATTTCTTTATTTGATGCTCTCCCTCCCTCCCTCCCTCCTATATAACTTTTGATTTTCCATTTTGTTTTCGACTATTCTACCTATAATTATATTACTCGCGTTCAGAACAAGGATAAGCAGGGATCCAAATGTACTGTCATAACCATCTCAACCCCCCCCTCCCCCCTCTATTTATATATATTGAGCTATAAATACCATGCCTCAATCCCAAGCTAGTTGCAATTTTATGGATCCCTAATATCATAAATGCTCTATTTAGTCCATAATATTTTTTTTTTGAAAAAGCTTAGACCATAATATTTCAATACACCATATTTAAGGATTATTTTTCCTAGGAATTCCCTAAATATACTAGTGATTATATCTCTAATATACTAAGAGTCTTCCAGTAAGTACTAATCTTCTAGCTGGTATCACCTATGCAAATATTTAACTTCCTTCGTTTTCTATCTATTGCAAGATCTGTCTGGATTCCAAGATATTCTAAATCTTTTGAGATAACTTCTTTCCATGTGATTTTAGGTCTAACCTTTTTCAACATCTTAAATCATCATTTTTGCACATCTAAGAACCAAAGCATCAAGAGACCCACTTAACACATGGCAAGATCATCTCGAGCAACATTCGCTCATTTTCTCCTCCATATGCGCTATTTGTACCTTCTAACAAATGTGATCATTTCTGATCTTATCTAATTTTGTCTTTGTGTGACTACACATCCATCTTAACATTCATCTATGCGACACTCATCTTGTGGATATGTTGGGCTTTAGAGGCCTCACATTCACTCCCATACAACATTGCTTACCTTACCATCATTCTATAAAACTTGTCTTTCATTCTATAAAACTTGTCTTTCACTTTACTAGGTATCTTCCTATCACATTACACTCTTGTGGCACTCTTCCATATCCTATTTTAAATCCTATGTGTAACATCTTCATTTATCTTTGTTTTTATACAAGGTAAAGTAGAAACAATATCTTCACTACCATTCCATTCTCCTTGAACTAGATATCTATCTAAGATGTCTATATTTAAGTATCTCAATTCCATCTAATCTCACCCAAACTTCAATCCTATCTCGTTGGCTAAACTTGTAGTGCATGTATTCTGTCTTACTCCAACTTATCCTGATAAGAAATATTGTCGGGAAAGAGCATGCATCATAATAACCTCATCCTGCATATTGCTGGTTAGGTCATCCATGACAAGGGCAACCAGGTATGGGCTTAGCATAGAGCCATGATGCGAACTCACGGTGATGGGGAACAACTCCGTGTCTCCTACCACTGGTCTCACACTTGTGACAACTCCTTCGTGCATATCCTTTATGAGTTATGACATTTATATATTTGACATGAATTCTTTTGTTTCCCAATACCCACCAAAGGACACTTCATGGCGCTCTATTATCTGCTTTCTCTAAGTCAATAAATATCACATGTAGGTCTTTTTTTGACCTACAAATTTTCATCAACCTTCTTAGTAAAATATGGCCTGTTTGTAGACCTACCAGGCATAAATTCAAATTGGTTCTCTATCACCCTTGTAGTGGATCTAAGTCTCCGCTTTATTACTCTTTCGCATAGTTTTATCGTATGGATGAAAAGTTAATGTCCTGATAGTTAGCACAACTTTAATGTCTCCTTCGTTCTTGTATATGAGAATCGAAGTACTCTTCCTCCACCAGGTTGGCATCTTACACTCATCAATACAGCATTGAATAGCATGAGAATCCATTCTACTCCAGCCTCTATGAGGCACTTCCAGACCTCTATAGGGACACCATCTGGTCCACAAGTTTTTCTAACTTCCACATGTTTCATGGAATCCCTTATTTCTATGAATCTAATCCTACGAGTGTAGTTACAGTTGTTGTCTAGCAGGGAAGTATGATGATCTGCAAAGTTATCCTTGTAGCGTGAGTTGGACAATGATCAAAATAGGCTCTTCATCTCTTTTTGATCTCACTATGTCCTGTAAGACTAGCTGGGACTCATCTTTAATGCACTTAACCTAGTTCACATCTTTACCCCTCTTCTCTCATAGTTTTGCTAGTTTATACATTTTCGTTTTCTCCTTCTTGTATCCCTAACTTTGGGTACGAACCATCTAGAGCTTTCCCTCTAGCTCTACTGTTTACTTTCTTGGCTTCTCTCTTAGCTCTCTTTTCTTCCTCAAATGCTTCTCTTCCTTATGATTTTGGTAGCTTCCTCTCGGTCTTAACAACTTTTTACACTTCCTCATTACACCACCACAAATCTTTTGGTCGAGTCCCTAGACCTTTAGACACTCCTAGAACTTCACTTGCTACTTTCTTAGTGCTACTTCACATTTCCTTCCATTCGGTATCTGCATCTCCTGCATCCCATGCCCCTTCCCCTTCTGTAATTTGTCCTTAAAAGCTACTTGGTTTGTGCCATTTAGTACCCAGCCCTTAATTCTCGATATCTTGTATGTCCTCTCCTTAAATGCATCACTCTTCCTCTTCACATCTAAGACTACTAGTCTATGGTGGGTAAAAGTTAGTATTTCTCGCAGTATAACCTTACAATTCTTACATGTGGCTCTATCACATCTTCGAGCAGCCCGAAGCTAAGAGAATCTAGCATTTTTTAGCTAACATTTTACTTCAGACCAATATCGCAGTTTTCGGTAACTAAACAATACCACTATACCAGTCAGGCTAACCTACAATATTTTTCATTTTGCACTGATTGTATGATTATGGCTTCTTCACTGAACATGTGACATCATTTTGTAACTATTCCACAAAAGTGCTAGTCTACCATTTTATTGCTCTAGCTATCCGCAGCTGTAATATACATTTCAACATCAATTTTCAAGTACCAACTTTTCCAATCAAATTACAGCAGCACACAAACACTCGCCATTCTTTTCTTTAGTAGCTCTTAAGATAATGTTGATCACTTTAACTCTTGAAGTGAATATTCAAGATTCCATTTACTGTAGTGCGGATGGACAGCCTTGTCATCAGTTAGCTGTAATTTGAATTAAAAAATGTCAAGCTCATACCATGGAAACTGGAATACATTGTACTAAGGCCAAAGCTTTTCTCTCTGGACCTAAAATTGGAACTGAGTTTAACTATAATACATCATTACTGGACTTATCAGATGGTTAGATAGAGGCTCCACAAGATGTGAAGAAACTTTGAGCAAACTACAGCTGCATAAGAAGCAAGATATTCTCATTGGACCGACTCAAGCTTATTCTATAATCTTTATTCTATCATTTTACCCCAGTAATTACTAAAAGTGTAAAAATCATAAGGAACAGAAAACCTAAAATGGAGTGCAAACAAGAACAGGGAGTCATTATCACATAAGCAGTCCTGTCTGTCTTATTATGAGAAAAAAGGACACATTCTACTTTTCAAAATCAAAGGAGACACCTAATCAGACCTAAAAACTGTCTAGAATTCAAGAACTGAGGAGCGAATGTCAAAATCTCCATCATTGGACCGGAAAACTGATAGCAAAGTAGAACGCGTTCCTCCATTGTATATTCTAAGTAGAAACAGAAATCAATCTATGTATTAGCATATCTTGAGAGAAGATATGAGTAGAAGAAGGAAAATAATAGGGTCAAGAGTCATAATAAAACCTGACAAGCACTAGAACAAAGAGGACCAAGTAGAAACCCAGCTTGAATATCCGATTCTTCTTCTCAGACTCGATGAACCTAAAAACTTCAGTCACGTCAATAAGATGCTGCCGGTTTAAGAATCTGCAATGCAATAACACCTCCCTTAGTTAAGATTTAAACAAAGCAATCTAAGAAAGCATCTCAGAACATAGATTTTAAATTGTATCTAGAACCCTTTGTGTCAGTGTCATGTAAATATGTAAAAGAGTCAAGCTACATCGACACAGCAGCAGACACACAAACGAATATTAACTGTAAGAAAACCACTATAAAGATATCATATGGACCACATACTCTTCTAATTCTCACACTCTCTCATCTTAGTATACCTAACTCTATGAGTGCAGCTAAGGTTTATGTCTCATCGCCCATTCTTGTCATCGTGGTTGAGGGAGTTTACTCCACCTCACTAGGTCAAGAGTTCAAGGTTGGTAGAAGAGGAAGAAACTCAGGAGCTAAGGTTCAAGTCTCTCACAGATGTATGAAGATCTGTAGTTATCCTCATTATTTGTGTTGAGCAATTGATCAGAATAGCAGCAGCGCTATCTCTCTTTTGTTTCACTCTCTCCTGTCACAATTTGTTGGAAGTATTTACCTTCTCTTTGTTTTGAGAAAGGAAATCGTTCTCTCACAATCATGTTAGCTTAGTTTATAAAGTTCTTTCTCCATTTCTAGCATCCCTAACTTTTAGTACAAGTCGTTATGCTTTATATGAGATTTTGCTAATTGTCCTCTTAACTTCTTTTACTATTCAAAAGCTCTCTCCATCTTTCGATGTCAATAACTTTCTATACCAGTCTACTTTTGCTTAAAATCTCCATGAACCTTATTCATTCCACCGCCATGAATTTTTGTGGTTGATAATAGACAGACTTCTAAGCTTTTTGTGCCACTGAATGTCATCAATTTCCTCTTAGTTTTTTGTTCAATTTAGAAATCATTGCACATGTATCTACTATAATAGAATAACGCTCTTATTTTTTCTTATACTACGTTTAGCAGATTTTAGATCATGCAAAAGTTTCTTGAGATGTGGTTATGAACAGCTCAATCATAACATATTTGGAAGTATAAACATAGAATTTGGCAACTGGTCTATCAACGTCTGAGCTTAACCATTGACTGAGAAGCAGCTCGTACTCCTCCTTATCACATATAATATCTGTCTATCTAGAACATATATATTCCTAGCGCGTACATCTGTTAGAATGGTGTTTTACAGTAAACTGAATTACCACCAGTTATAGGCATAGTTGCAAACTCCACAACTCCAAAAAGACCTTAAGTGGTATCTCTTTAACATATTGAAAGGACATATCAATAAGAGATTTATTTATCATACATAAGATGTAAATGTACACTTTATAACTTAAGCAATAGCATCAGGTTGATAATCTACCAAGCTCCTTCACTAATTTCAGAAAGTAATAGCGACAGAATAAAATAAGATCAAAGCAGTGGGCTGCATAGCAGCATCAGTAAGCAATGAGGCCGCATACTTACACAGACACTAAATTCTCCACAATACTTTGACAAAACAAAACAGCAGAACAAGCAATCAGAAGATTAACAAACACCGACATTTTTTAAGGTGAGCCATAAGTATCTCCCATTTAAGAAAAGAAACTTACTTTCTGGCATTATAGTAAGCAGGAAGAAGCATTAGCAGGAAGATAAACCAATGCCCTGTGATAAGGAATAGGATGCAAAATACACCATGTAAAATATACTCTTTAAGGACCACAGAGTTGATACGAGATGAAGACTCGTAAGGGTTCATATAATCAGCTTCCAAATCTGTTAAACACACAATCTACAAAAATCCAAATAAACAACTTCAGACTCAAGAATAACATAATGTGCCCAAAAAGAACAATTTAGTGGTACTTGAAATAAAGTAAATAACTGATAAGAACCTTCATAACTGCAAAAACATTCAGACAGCAGAAAATTATTGTTATTTTTTTTTTTTGGCCATAGACCCAGAAAAGTATACAAGAAAAACTTAAAACTTAAAACTTTTAGTGATCAACTTCAACACAAGTATAAAAAGATTCTTTTTTGATGATAAGATGAACATATTAGTTGGAACTTTTTCAAAAGATGACTCCTAGAAATAACATACAATAAATACAAATATATATATATATATATATATATATATATATATATATATATATATATATATATAACAATAATTAATTAACTACGCACTAATCACTAACAATACTTTGTTATACAAAAATAACCATTAAATTCGTGGGAAAAAATATAACTTTCCCAAATAGAATTTGTGAAATAAACATTTAAATTAAATTTCCATTTATCTTTCAAAAACCTTATGAAGGAGAAACAAAGAATAAAAGCCGAACGCAGTAAAGGGCAGAAAGGGTACCTGATAGATGATTAATGAGATGAGGGAAATATTAATGACTAAAAATATCAGCCAAAGAATGGGTTCCCAAGCCATTTTTTTTTTGTGTTTTCGCTTTCTTCTGTTTGGTTTTTTTGTTTTTTCACATGCAGAGGAAGAACAAGCAAATCTGAAAAAATGGTGATGATTGTTTAGAAGAAAACCCCAGCAAGTTTTAGTATGATGGCTGGTGTTTTCTTGGGAGGAACAGCCCCACGCAAAAGAAAAAAGTATTCAGGGGGTGTATTTGGCCTTTTACAGAGAGTTGATGGAACAAATGAGACATGTAGTTTAGGAAGTTTTGTCCAGTACTTTTTAGTAAAAATAGCCTAGATAGTTTTTTATTCAAAAATAGTCTGCGTTTACAACATCGTTAAAAAATAACCACTATTTTGCTATAATAAGAAAAGTTTTAGCATAATATACTGAAGTATTTTTCCGGATTTTGAACAACGTTTTCGTTTAGATTTATCTTTACATAAAAAGTGACTAAATTTCGATTACTTTTTAAACGTGATTATTTTTGAATGATCACTTGTAAATCTGGTTATTTTTTAATTTCTCCTTATTTTTTATTGTACCAAAAAAGAAGAAGAAAAAATTGATGCCGAAAATCAACTGCATCTAAATTTATTAGTGTAGGAGTAATAGAAGACAAATTAATGTTGAAAATTAACGAGGAGGCTATTTGTTAGTTAGACAAGGTTTTATTTGATAATCAACTATAATGTGCTTAGTTCATTAATATAACTAATTTGAATTAGTTAAGTGGTGAACTTCTACTAATTAAACTAGTTTAGTTATTAATTATAAGTCCAAAACAGAAAACAAACAAAAAAAAGGCTCCAGTCAAGTTTATATTTTCAGATTTAAACCAATTGTGCGTAGTTCATTTTGTGTGTAGATAATTTTAAAAAAAAAATCTCACGTTTAGTATTTATATTAAATTATACTAATTAATGATAATTAATCGTAACGAGTTGGTTGTGCCCAAATTTATCGACCCGGCCCACAGAAGTATGGAACCGTTAAAATCCCACTCAAGAGTTCAAAATAATAATAGCTTAAAAAAGCTTCAATATTAGCACTGAGCACCAAAGAATGAGCTTCAAACTCGCCAAGAATGCTGTCTCACATACAAATATTCAATCTTGCTTTCCTAAACAAGACCTTAAAGGTCAAACAGTTGCTGTAAGTAATTTAGAAATAAGACCATTTTAGTTTTTGGTTAAAATCTTTATAAATGTTGAAAAGGGTTTCCATTGTTGGTTTGATTACAGATAGTTGGTCTTGGAAAATCAGGAACAGCTGCTACTAAGCTTGCTCTTGCTAGGGGTGCTTCAGTTTTGGCCATTGATCAAAATGAGAATTTGAGACCAATCTTTAAGGTACAATTAACAATTTATGGTTGATACTCCCTTCCGTCCCATTTTATGCGACGGTATTTGACTAAGCACGGAGTTTAAGAAAGGAAGAACTACTTAAGAAACTTGTCGTTAAAAACAAGTCAAAAACATTTGTTTGACTATAAATCATCACATTAAGGGGTCGTTTGGTTTGAAGACAAGTTATAATGGGATTAGTTATACTAAGATTAGTTATGTTGGATTAGTTATACTGAGATTATTATGTTGGGATTAGTTATACTGGGATTATTTCTTATTGACTATTTGGTATATTGTATTAATCCTGGCATTGTCAATTTTACTACTTTATCCCGAGATAACTTATCCTAGGATTACTATTTCACCCTCTGACAGGTATAAATTATCTCGATACTATTTCTAGTCCTGGGATAACTTATCCCAGGATTAGTAATCAAACAAGGGATAAGGCGTTGCTAAATTTTTATTCCAGCATTGTTTTTGCTTATCCATCATACCAAACGACCCCTAAGGGCAAAACGTTTAAAGTTAAATTCTTTCTAATAATAGAAAGATGTCATTTTTTGGGACAGGCTAAAAAGAAAAAGTGTGCTACATAAAATAGGACAGAGGGAGTATATGTTTTCAGGATAATATTCAGTGACTCATTTTGTTGATTTTAGTGTTAGTAAAAAGATGTCCTTGGTTGTATGCAGCAAAATGTCTGCTTGGATGAGCATAATGCTGATTTGAAGACAGTTTTTGGTAATTTTGATAATGAGATTCTGAAAGAGGCAGATATAGTAGTTGTTTCTCCTGGAGTTCCGCTGGAAAAGTATGGACTTTTCTCCATGTTATGTTCGGTAAGCATAATTAGTCCGAGTTTGGGGGGTGATTTGTCCAATTTGATATACAATTTTTGTTATGTACACATAGAAAAAGAAGTGGAATCATGTGAATATTGCAGGATCATAGCCTGATTCTTGCAGCCTTTTTCCATTACCCAATCTTTTAATTGTCTTTTTCAAAATTAGGGGAAGCAAGTACTCTCCGAGTTGGATTTTGCTGCGCAAGTTATTCCCAGTTGTACTAAGATTTTAGCTGTGACAGGAACTAATGGAAAATCTACTGTTGCCACATTTGCAGGACAGGTTATTCATTTATTTGCTCAAATTTTTTGCTTTTTGTCTTCTCTTGAGTGTGTTTGGAAAATGTATTCCATGGAATATATTTTCTTGAATTTCAGTGTTTGGTTAGTAAGTGAAAAGTATTTTTTGGAGAAAATGTATATTAAAGATTAATAATAATATTAGAAAATCAGAGTGTTTTGATGATATTTTTGAGTATAGAA
Organism: Nicotiana tabacum; assembly: GCF_000715075.1. Taxonomy (NCBI): domain Eukaryota; kingdom Viridiplantae; phylum Streptophyta; class Magnoliopsida; order Solanales; family Solanaceae; genus Nicotiana; species Nicotiana tabacum. The sequence goes on from NC_134085.1 coordinate 18,061,430, forward strand.
GATTAATAATAATTTCTAGTTATTATTAAAAAAAATCATAATTTCTAGTTAGTGGTTGGAGCAGTGACATGAAGTTAAGAGTGGAGATAATTTATGATGGAAAATAACTATCGCCCAAAAGTGAGGAAAGTCATTTTTCCCTGGAAGAAATCTTTTTTTTTTGGCAATCAAACAGCAGAAAATGTTTTTCTGGAAAATGACTTGTGTCATACCAAACACACCCTATAATCGACTTTTTCTTTGTTTTATCTTTGCAAATATGTTAATAATCTAGTATATATTTGTCAAAATCTGGATTTTTCTGTAAATTTTTCAAGTCTCTTGTAAGTTGTTGCATATCATAGGTTTACTGAAAGCACAAGAACCAGAGGTAGAGCAAGTCGTTTAGTTTTGAGGCATGTTATTGATAGTTGGATAAGAGTTTCAGTATCATATGGAGTGTTAACTTTTCTTCACAATTTACAGAGATCATACATGTTGAGTTTATGTTGCTTTTACTAAACATCATTCTCTGTGCTATTCTGAAGGTAGATGCTTAACTGTTTGGGTTTCGAGACATTCGTTGGCGGTAACCTTGGAGTTCCACTTTCAGAAGCTGCTTTTCAGTGCTTAACTTGGTCTCACCAAAGACCTTTACAGGCAAGTATGACCTTCCTGTACTTATTCAAGCCCCTAATTTATGCGTATGAGATTTTCATACTTGATAAATTTTGTTCATATTCTTATTTTCAGGTTGCTGTTGTGGAGGTCAGTAGTTATCAGTTAGAAATCCCACCCAAATACTTCTGTCCTTCAGTAAGTTGGCTGTCCGTTTTTTGATAACTAGTGCATCTAAAAACATATTCGTGTTATTCTAATTATAAGAACATGTCTAGGTTGCTGTGATCCTTAATCTTACTCCTGATCATCTCGAAAGGCACCAAACTATGAGGAACTATGCTGCAACCAAGTGCCGAATTTTTTCGCACATGAGAGGACAGAAAATTGGTATCCTTCCTCTTGGTAAGTGATTAAATTTTGGCATTTCTCATCAAGAGGAAACACATGGGGCACATTGTATCATTCATATTTGACTTGTCTAAAGCTATTGTTACCCAATATGTTGGCTTGCTTGTCTCAAATGACCATTATAATTTATGTTTGCTTTGGCTAAGGAACCCAAATATGCAAGTATTGGAAATCGTCCACTTTTTAATGGATAAAGAAATATAAAGGTTTGAAACAACAATGATGATATCGGTCTTTTAAAAGATGAATGAAAATAGCTGGTAAAAGAACAAAATGACCTATTGGGGTCAATAGTGTGATGCCTGTGATGTTGAGCCTCAATTTTTTTTCTAAATCAAAGATCATTATTAGTTCACTGGTGTCCATCTCATATCCTCGCTTTCCTAACATCCTCACATCTATTCAGGAAACCAGTATCTTGATGAAGCAATTATGGATCATGCAAATGGCGTTAATCTTGCTTGGATTGGAGCTCGCCCTGGTGTCAGTGTAAGATGCTTTATTTCTTAATACCTAAAGATCAAGAAATCAAAGAATTGAGTCATGCATTGTCACTTGTGTGAAGAGAGTGGGCTGGTCGATTTAACCATGCATCTTAAGGTCCTTCAGAAAGCAAATATTTCCCATACCAAATATGGATGACATTGTTTGTTGATTCCGTGCCAATGGGATAAATTCTGCTGTCCACATTCCATTAAAAAATTGTTGGGGAGAATGTATGACAATGCAATAAGTTGGAAAAAAAAAAGGTATTTCTAGTAATTTCGTTATCCATGATGTTATGAGTTATTTTATTTTCTCCAACTGGTTCATAGGAAACAGCTTAAAGCAATCATAAAGAACAAAGGAAATATCAGTATTTCTTGTGCTTTCATCCTGAAAGGATCGAACTGAGACGAATATTTTCACTTGTCCTATCCTCTTAGAATTTTGTTGGTGGTCTTTGGTAACGAAGTATCTTAAATTTTACCTGTAACTGGAAGGTTGATGTGGAGGCCAAGATTGCTGACTTAAAGCTTCCTACAATAAGATGTATTTCACAACTAAAATTAGGTGAGCTGAAGGCAGTTGGGAATCACAATTACACTAATGCTGCAGTGGCTGCATTATCAGTTATTGGGTTGGATATTGAGATTGATGCTAACGCTTTAAGTTCAACAATTTCCAAATTGCGAACTCTGCCTCATCGAATGCAAGTTGGTGAGTTGAAAGGACTTCCTTTATACTAATAATTTTGGTTAATTACTATATTTATATCCTTTGTCTTTCATATTTCTCAGAGAGAAAATCTTGTTAACATTTTACAATATGAAAAGTAAGTCAATGTAAGCATTCATTTGCTGAAGGAACATGATAAAAAGAACACAATCGACTTTTCCTTCTCTTGGGTTGGGTATTGATTTTATACAGGTGCAATGCTCGAGTATTATGTGTGTTACCCATTTGGAATGAAACTCTATACGATATCAAAAGGAGTATCAAAGGGCCTACAGTATTACCCTTTAAAGGGAAATAGAAAAGACTTCGTAAATGGCTGGGAATCTTGTACTGCATTTCTTTGTTGATTTGCATTTTATTTAGTTTTTATTTCTGAAGTTCGTGCTCAAATAATCCTAGCTGCTAATCTACGTCTAGATAAGTAACTAAATCCTCGCACAACTTTATTATGCAAATATCTGACTGGAATGTCTAATGCAAGTACAAATTCATGGAGCATGTGATCGTGACAGGTTGAAACTCATTTCTTTCTCCAACAGATCAATTCTAGACACAACATTAAGATAAAACATGCATTATCATGTGGGAAAATGTATATCTTTCTGCTAAAGAATCTTTTCCCTAAATTTTCTTCCTCTGGATTTAACTCTTTTCCGTAATATTTAATACTTCCGGTGGATGCTTAATGGTATTTTCTTTTGCAGTTCGTGTTGACAACGATGAAATAACTTGGGTTGATGACAGCAAGGCAACAAATGTTGAAGCAACATATTCTGGATTGATTGGCTTTGAACAGAAATCGGTGCTTCTACTTGGTGGTCTTGCAAAGGTTAAAATTCTTACTGGTTCATTAATGTTAATCTAACTTATCGTGTTTGGCTTTGTCCCCGTCTCAATCTTCACAGAATTGAGTTGTTTCGGGGCTATCAAGAGCTTGTAGCATGATTCCAAGATGCTCTTGCTTGATTAGAGATCAGATTAGAAGATGCTTGATAGTTCTAAAACCGGAAAATTCATAAAATATTTGGATTCGGATGTGGTAAAATCACCTCTTAGTCATCTGGAATGCTTTAAGAACCTTATGCTCCACGCGAAACATATGAAATAAGCAATAGGAAATCAAAATGCCAAATTTTCAGATAAACATCCATTTCCCCACCTCCCCTCTACCAAAAGAAAATTAGAAAAATGTCCTGTATATACTCAAAGTGCTGCACAATAATCTTTTTTAATAAATAAATAAAAATCATGCCTTCTCTCGCCCATGCACTATGCCCAAAGATTTTCTTAAAATGTAATTTTTTATTTTTTTCGCATTTTTTCTTTAGGAGGTGAAGACAAAAGCTTCTAATGGATTTGAGCAGCTGGTAGAACCTCTTCAACACCATAGGGCTGTAATCACTGTATGTGACAGTTGTTGTAGCTTCGGGATGAAATCAGCGGATGCTTTGTGCTTCAAGGCATCACTATTAACTTTTTGCTTTTGAAAATTTTGACCCGGGTATGTATTATTCTACAGTTTGGATTTTCAGGAGCAATGATTCAGAAGACACTCTGTGCTAACGGTCTTACAATCCCATGTTTGAATGCTAAAAGTCTCAAGAATGCTGTGAGCTTGGCAAGGAGTATAGCACAACGTGGTTTGTCTCTTACTTCGCAAAAGCTCTTGTTTAGGTTGTCATGATCTACCTTGTCATTGCATTGATAACTGAGAATGAATTCAGTTACTAACTAAGGGAGTTGTAGAAGACCATATATTTGAGGCCTGAATTAGAGAATAGTGGACCTTACTTTTAATGGTTGAGTAACTAATGTTGTGAAATCAAGTATGCAAGTAGCAGTCTCAGCTTGAGATCAACTTCATATTGATCTCTATTACGATTGTAGGGGATGCCATTGTACTGAGTCCTGGTTGTGCTAGCTTTGACGAGTTCAGAAATTTTGAACACCGAGGAAGGACCTTTCAGGAGTTTGCTATCTCATTAGAGTGACCATCTCGTCTCAAGTTCATTGGAGATGGACGATTCTCGCCTTGTAATGCTTTTAACCTGGGAATTTTGGCAATTTATGTACATAATCCTAGATTCACTCTTCCTTTTATTCGCTATTTGGCCTGAATTCTTTGAGATGTAATTTTCCAAGGCAGTAAGGGGATTTTGAGATAATTAATTAAATGCTATGGAGTTGTATGAAACATGAGAATTTCCTTGTGGATTAATCTTGAGGAGTCTTTGTTACAAGCTATACATTATGTTGTGAAGTTATGATATTGCAATTCGAAATATAATTCTTTGGTCGTTATATTGTCGTTTAGGGACGGAGAAGTTATAATAATCAAATTAACATTGGTAGTTTCAATAAACAGGGGTATTAACAAGGGGAACTTTTAGAAATGACTATCTTTCAAGGAGCTTTTAACAATCCGTAGCTACATTTTATATATTTATATTTCACAGCTAGTTTTGGACAATTCGCTATATTTGAGTGTATTGGACAATTCGCTGTATTTGAGTGTATTTTTTTATTATTATTTTTTTCGTGTGTATTTGAGTGGAGAAGAAAGAGGCGGCTTCTTTTTCCGGCGTGAAAAGTAATGGTGGAGGAATAAGTCTCAGGTCGATGAATACACTCAGAGAAGAAGCCATGGATTTCGGCATCTCCATTAGATCCAAATCCGGTGACGCCTTCGATCTTCCTCCTCCATTGTTTTTGTCGCCGGTAATGGATTGGTCGCAACTTCGTGATTTCAGATCTAGATCTGACGATGGGTGGTGACGGTGTTTAAGGTTGATTCGCGATGAAGGGGGTATAGTGGAGGGTGGTGATGTGTGGGGAAGAGAGAAAGAGGCCGCTGTTTAGTTGGGCTCCACAGAACTCCGCCAAAGAAGACGGCTGGCGGTGACTTCTCTGCTGGCTAGGGAGAAGATAGAGGGAAAAGGAGAGAGAGTTGACAGACAAGAGAGAAAGAGGGTTGAGAGAAAAGATTATACAGTGAAATAACTCTGTGTACTTGGTATTAGTTATGATAAGTAAATTAAAAATTCATTGTAGCTATGATAAATAATTAAATTAAAAGATCTATGATCCATTAATAGCTCTTAGATTTTGCTATGCCACGTAAATTTTCTTATTAACAATCGAAATTTTTGAGTTTTGGGCTATTTCGATTTGGCAGACTCAATCCCTTCTCCTTTCCTTTTAAAGGAATTAGATTATTAAGTAGACTATTTTTCTTTTTGGGAAAATTTCATATTAGTACAAAAATTGGCAAATTCATAAAATATTATTAATATTAGCCAAATGTTATCAATAATAGCCAATTAGCTATTTGTAGCCAAAAAAGTCAATTTTTTGCTTTCTTTTGAGTGGATGTAGTTGGAATAGATTGGGTATATCTTAGGGAGTTTGAAACTCAGTTTTGGATGATTTGACGGAGTTTTGAGGTGATTTGAATTGAAAATTTGAACTATAAGATGAACATGAAAAAAGATGCTATGTGTATCACAGTATCACACTAGGTATCAATTGTGTATTACACATGTATAATATGTGTATCACGTGTATATTCATGTATAATAGTGTGAGATACATGTTTGATACATGTGTCGCAGAAGAATTTTTTATTCTCGATTTTAACTAGGAATTTTGATACAAAACCAGTCAAAATCACCTCCAATCTTGCTCAAATTTTTTATATTGCCTCATCTGTATGTTTTCAACGAATTCCAGCCATATCTATTGAAGAAGAAAAAAACTTAATTTTTTAATATTGTATATTATTGGTAATCAACTTTGACTCCAAACTAGTCTAACTCACCTCAAACTTCGTCAAATTTTGTATATTGCCTCATTTATGTTTTCAACGAATGACAATAATATCCATTGAAAAAAAAAAACTTTTTTTGCCTATGTTTTTTGAATATGGTATACCATTGGTCATTTTTTGGCTATTTTTAATAGCATGACTAAAATAGCTAGTTATTAGTAAATAATGTATTTTTTGGTACATTCCCGAAAGATTTCCATTGGATAAAGCAACGGGCCTTTTGGGCCTATTAGTTTTGAGTTGGGAAAACAATGCAAATTGCCTATTCAGCCCAAACTAATTATCGTATTTACCAATTCTCAAAAGAGTTACAAAAATATGCATACTCCACCAAAATTAATTACTCGCTCACCCCCTCTGCCTAAAAGACATCTCCACCAGAATTCTTCTTGTTTATTCGCTAGCCAATAACTCCTAAGCTTCTCCCCCTTTCAATAATTCTCCATTTAAACATTCATGTGGGTGTTTTAATCAAGACTCTAATCATATTAGTTGATCCGAAATTAATTAAAGAGGTAGCAGACCTTTTAGGTATGGGGTGCACTGCTAGATTTCAAATCTAAGGGGTCATATTGTTTTAAGTTATAGCAAGAAAGTTCCTTTCCTATGAGTTGTTGCAAAGGAACCTCATATTGGGTTGTTTCTTTTATAGTTCTCTCTAGCAATATTATATATTCACTGTAGCTCGTCATTTTTTTGTAATGTATATAAAAGATTGGCGGAGCAACGGCGGTTCTCGATTAAGGGACAAAGATAAATTTTTTGTTGTTTTAAGTGGTATGTGAAATGGATGTTGTTAAAGTCTTTTTGACAAAAGTCCAGATATGATTTTTATGTGTTTGAAGACCTACCATTATTGAGCTTGAAACTCTTTAATGTGAATTATCAACCTGAAGATTTTGTTATTTGATTCAAAGTGAGTGTTACAAAATATTGTCTATAGTACTTTTGAAAAGTTTATACTGAAATTTGGTTGCCTTTGGAGCTCATTTAAGTTGATTATTGGAATTAAAATTTTGAAGACCTTCAATTGTTGAGCTTGAAGCTTTTTAATCTGAAGAAGAAACACAATATACTATCAAAATATATCGTTACAGTATACAATATACTATCAAAATATATTGATATATTATACAATTTACTACTATAATATAATTTAGCAGTACATTTAATAGTTTTCTACAATAATTTATATTATTATAAAAGCATGAATATTAAAAGACTAAATATTGAAGGATAAAAATATCCATTAAAAGTTGATTGACTTTTTCGCCCTTTAAAGTTAATTTCCTTCCATCTGGCAACTTAATAATAGGTATAAATGTAATTTTTATATTAGGACTAAAAAAACATTTTTCTATTGGGACTAAATTTCTCTTGTTTTAACCAAATTACGAGAAGCTTTTAATTACAAAACAAGAGGAGTCATTGTTCTATCATAAAAGATGTTTGTTTCTTTGTTTTCCTCGTGGAATCAAATTAAATATCCGTACCAACCTGTTTTAAGAGGAAAAATCAAACTACTGATAATGACTTTGGATATAGTTTTGGATAAATACCATATGGCCTTGAGGTGATGCTGATATTTTCCTATATTTTCCATCTAATTTTTCTTAGTGATTTAGAATAATACAAGTAATCAAATAAAAGAATATTTATTCATTACTTAGAAAGTCACTAAACTATAGAAAATCGGTAAAGTTAACTTTCTACCGTATGTGGTTATCGGCACATGTGGTGCGGTGTTATTGGGGTCTCTCAGCAGGATTCGAGCGGGAGGAGTATTGGATATTACTTGGCGGATGGCGCATTTGTTATGCCCTTTCGGGTTGTGCGGTGTTATGTACTTGCTTTACCGTGGTTATGATGATTTACTTTTATTCTAGACATCAATTGCGCGTGGTCGTTAATTTCGAGCAGAGTGACTTGAGGTATTTCATATGGAGCAGTGTTTGGATAAGGTCGCACATTGCAGCGAATATATGTGGAGGTATGACCCTACATGTTAGATTCGTGTGTTCTGTTCCTATGATGTGAGACGAGTTCTCAGCCTTGTGTTGTGGTGGTACTGGTGAGCTTGAGGTACAACTCTTTTATTTGAGTCATTTTTATGATTTGAGTATGTCCGGACTGTTGCTTATTGATGCACATATTATGCAAGTTGTGACTTAGGCCTATATTGATGTATCATGTCACCAAAGTGGTGTGTTGGATTAGAGGAGATCGTTGGGATCATTAATGAATACGAACGGATTCGATTCCAGCATGTTAGAAGGATAATATCGAGGTTCGACTCGGAAATTTGCTATGGTATTTGCCAAAGGAGAAGTGGCTTCATGAATGGTTGATTTGAAAAATGGTTATGGTTTATTGCGTGTTTCATTTATCGTTGGCAGTATATGAAAGTGTTGGAATGAGACATTAGTTGATAAGAGGTTTTCTACCGGTATTCGGTTGTTGTGGGCAGCTGCTGTGAATAGAAGTTATCGCTACGAACGTTTGATTTACGTGGTTTATCATGTAATTGCACCTGAGGTTGCAAGTATGGGTTATTACAGCTGGTCCGGGTTTATTCTGAATATAGATGTGAGATTCTGATCTTGTGGATGATTTCGGAAGTGGAAATGGGGTTCTAAGATTTATGGGCTAGGTTGGATTGTGATTTTTAGTTGCATTGTGTTATCGAACCTTTGTGAGATATGGTGACATGGGATCACCCCCGGGTATATGCATGGTAAAGTTATTCAGCAATTGATTGGCTTCTGGAACAACTCTGGGCACGTTCGAGGACGAACATGTGTTTAAGTGGGGGGATGTAATGACCCGACCGGTCGTTTTGAGCATTTGTACTTCGCTCGCCAGTTTTCGGGCATGACTTGCCCCATGTGGTGTATTATGACTTATGTAAATCGTTGGTATTGAGTTTCAGGTTAATCATAATGAATTTGGAAGAACAGTCTCAGTTGAAAGCTTAAAATTTAAAACGTTTGACCAAGATTTGACTTGTGTGTATTTGATCTCGGATTGGAATTTTTATGGCTTGGTTAGCTCCGTTAGATGATTTGGGACTTAGGAGCGTGATCGGAATGCATTTTAGAAGTCCGTGGAAGGTTAGGCTTGAATTGGCAAAATTGAGATTTCGGCGTTTTCCGGTTGATAGGTGAGATTTTGATATCGGGTCGGAATGGAATTCCAGAAATGAGAGTAGGTCCGTTGTGTTATTTGGGATGTGTGTGAAAAATTTCAGGTAATTCGGACGAGATTTGATAGACTTTTTGATCGAAAGCATAATTTAAGAGTTCTTGGAGTTCTTAGGCTTGAATCATATGTTAAATTGGTGATTTGATGTTGTTATGAGCATTCCGAAGTTTTGAACAAGTGTGAACGATGTCATGAGATGTGTTGGTACAATTGGTTTGAAGTTCCAGGTAGGTTCCGGGATATTTTAGGCCGAAAATCATAGTTGTAGCAGGTCCAGAAGGGTTGCAGGCCTCAGAACCCACCAGCGCGGTCCGCACAAAATGAAGTGCATCTGCGGTAGGTGTTGTGCGGACCGCACAAAATGCAGTGCGTCGGCGGTGGGGAACATTTCACTGGTCTTACTTCGGAAGCTCATATCTTTTGATCTACAAGGAATTTTGAGATAATTCAAAAACAAAAGTTGTAGTCCTTCGTGTTTAGTTTCTAGAAAGGTAAAGATATCGCAAGTTGGACATCTATATCAAAAGTTATGGCCAAATTACTAAAGCTTGTCACTGCAGATAAAAACTTGTGCGACCGCAGTTATTTTTGTGTGGACCGCACTGGTTTTGTACGGACCGCGGTCGTTTTTGTGCAGTCCACAGATGTGGAAATTCGCGGGGTACTCTATAAATACGAGGTTTTGGATTTTATTTAATATTTTGACCTAGAGATCTCGGATTTTGGCGATTTTTCAAAAGTTTTTCAAAAAATTCATCGGGGTAAGTGATTCTAACTCAGATTTGGCTAGAGTACATGAATCTATCATTGAACTCATCATTTAATTCGTGATTTGGGATGGAATTTGGGAAGAAAATTTGTGAAATCTTCCAAAAATATAAAATGATGATTTGAAGGACCAAATGGTACCGGAATTGGATAATTTTGGTATGGTTAGACTCGTGAGGGTATGAGGATTCTGAAAATGTAAATTTTACCCGATTCCGAGACGTGGCCCCGGGGCTCGGGTTTTGGTAATTTCGGGAATTGTGTCATATTTTGATTGTTTTTGCTTGGGCTTTGTTCCCTTAGCATATTTTGACGTCCACGTTCTGATTTTGGATAGATTCGACGCGTGTGGAGGCCAATTTGAGGGGCAAAGGCGTCGCGAGCTAGAGATTTAGCTAGTTAGAGGTGAGTAATGATTGTAAATGATGTCCTAAGGGTTTGAAACCCCGGATTGCACATCGTTGTGCTATATTGAGGTGAGACACACGCTTGATGACAAGCGTGGGGTCGTGAACTATTGGGGATTGCGACTTGGTCCTTTTCGATTGATGATTTTACCACGTATTTGATTGAAAACTATTTGCTATCATCATTATTTGGGCTGAAAGTCATATTTGGGCCTAGTGCCAACTATTTGAACCATTCGGGGTTTTTTGTTGATATTTCCTCATTGTTTTGACTTTATACTTGAACTCAATCATGTTATTTTCCACAATTTTCAAAACTCAGCCATGTTTATTCTGCTTTAACACTTGAAATAATATTTTAAATAATATTTTGGGCTGAGTGTTATGTTTTACTATTGCCCGAGTGGCTTATGTGATTTTTGACTGAGTAAGGCCGAGGGTCTGTATTGTGAAGATACTTTTGGGTCGGGCTGCACGCCGCAACAGTGAGATACTGATTATGATAATGAGGTCGAGGGCCTGAGATTGTGCGCCACGAGGTGGCTATATTGATATGAGGCCGAGAGCCTGTTTATGATGCCACGAGGTGGCTTGATATTGCACTTGGGCCGTAAGGGCCCTCCCCGAAGTCTGTACACCTCCAGTGAGCGCGGGTACCCATTGTGATGTGAGATATAGCCCGAGGGGCTGATATTGTTCTATGTGATAGCCCGAATGGCTGGTATTGTTCTATGTGGTTGCCCGAGGGGCTGGTACCGTTCTATGTGATTGCCCGAGGGGCTGGTATTGTTCTGAGATATGGCCCGAAGGGCGGAGTTGTTAACATCGTGCCCGAGGGGCGAACCTTTATGTGTTTATCTTTCATATTTACCTGTCATTTACCATATAAACTATGGTATTTGTGGCCGAGGGGCGGATTTCTGTGCTTATCTGCACTAACTGTTTTGCATTCATTTGTGTAACTGTTGAAAAAATCATTTTCAAAGAAGTTTAAACTGAGCTAAGATGTTTTAAAAGATTTTTACAGCTTCACTGCTTTCTTACTGGTTTCTGAACTGCTTCTATACAACATCTTGATATGCTTTACGTGATTTCTTACCATTCAGGCTTTAGTTATGATTATTACTCACTGAGTTGGAGTACTCACTTTACTCCCTACACCTTGTGTGCAGATTCAAGTATTTATACACCCGGTAGTGGGTTTTGGTTGATCGGAGGCAGAGTCATCGGAGTTTAGCAAGGTAGCTGTCGGCGTTCGCAACACTGCTTTTCTCTCTCTTCATTTCATTAGTCTGTATTTGTACACTTCAGATTTTCAGTTGTATTTATACCCTAGTAGATGCTCGTGACTTGTGACACCCCGATTAGGGCTGTGTCGGGTTGTATTTTCGCTACTTATTATCACTAAATCATGTTTAGACTGCTTTTGGGTTAAATCTGAGTTGAACTGGAGAAGAAGAATTTATACTGGCATACCAGAATGATATACTATATATCATTTGGTATACATTTTATTCCAATGGTATATTGTTACGGTATACTATATAATATAACAGTATACTATTACAATTTGGTCCTCTTTGAAATTCTCATTGAGTTCTTTTTCAACTTCTCAGCAGAGATTTCATGTTTTTTTCAATTCTTTATAAGTTGTTCTAATAATTGGATTACAAAATAATAAAAAAAGGAAGAATGTAACAAAAAAAGAAGAATAATACAAAAGAGCAAAAAAAGTCAATAAAATTAGACTATGAAGAGAAAAATAAAATAACAGAAAAAAAGAAGTTAAATGAAATTAGAAAAGGAACAATAAATAAACAAAATAAAAGGAAAACAAGAAAATAAAAAAATAAGGAAGGAGCCAAAGTTGAGTGTGAATTAAATTATGGTCAAAATAATAATAACAATAATATAATTTGGGAAAAAAATAAATGAACAGAAAAGTAGAAAAAAAAAAGAAGACGAGAAAAAAGGAAAGGAAAAAGAAAGAAAAGAAGCAGTAAAAAAAAAAAAAGAGAAAAAAGAAGAAAATAGCCACAAAAGCTATTATGGGTAAGAAAAGTAATTAATTTGATGGATAGAAAAGTAAATAAATTGTCAAGGATAATTTTTTTGTTTTAGTGGATAATTGTGTCGTTCAACTTTTTTTTTTTTTTTTTTTTTTAAGTACATTCCACTTAGATTTCCGTTGGATAAAGCAACGTTCTTCCAGCTAACACGAATTTAGTAGAAGCTTCTGACGCAAACGGTTGGCACCTAAAAGTGGTGCTTAAACTGGTTGCTCGGGGACAATTTACCATTTGTATTTTATTCTTCTTCAACATTTATCAGAATTCAAAGGTTATTCTTTTCTTCACTACTCTTACATTCTTTGCTTTCAATTTTACTTTGCTTCAATTTGCTTCTATGTAGACTTTCTAAATTCTGAATTTTCTTGTCTATCTTGATTTTTGCGTTCAGGCGACCATTCAATTGATATATATTTGACATCGCTCTTCTGTAGGTTTCTAGCCCTAATCCTTGTTTTATAGTCATTTACTGTATGTTCATCCTTCATTTTCTGTGGATGGTTTTAGTTTGGATTTATACTGTTCTTATTTTTATTCTTTTCAAAATCAGCATTCTTTAATATACTTAGTTTACCATAGCTATTTATCCTTCTGTTTTAAGTTCTATCCACGGGCGTTGTAAAAAATATTTACATAATGAGGTCACTAAAAAGGTAATTACAGCTAACTCTATTTATTAACATTAATGGTTACCTAAAATAAATAAATAACATGTTATATCAAGTTAAATTATAATGATGGTGTAAGAAAATCATTATAATGTCAATATATATAATTTAAATCCTTTTTTTTATCTTATAGTTACTTGTGTATTGATGTCTCTTTATCTCCAAATAATTTCCATTTTAAGCATCCTAGAATGTTTGGCAAAATATTAATACTATAAAACTATACAAATTCACAAGTCTCTTTTTGTTGATAAATGACAACTTTCACAAAGTTTAAGTATTTTCACATTTAACCTTAATGTGAAATTTTCTTGAACAAACTAACTCTTAAAGAACTTCTTAATACTTTCTTCCAAACCTATATAATACAAAAGTTAAACTAATATCTTAAGAACTCCGTGCCAATCAAATGTGTCATACGTATAGGATATAAGGAGTTATTTTGTGAGATCTTTGATGTTTCTACTAATTAACCATTGATAAGGAGATAGAAGGATTCACATTGGAAAATGTCATGTTGAGACCATATATAGTTCATGAAATGTCGATTTAGCTCCTGCATTAGTATCGAGGTTTTGGGCAGCCAGTCAGTTACACCTATCATTTGTTTCCACATCCTTTATTTCCTAGAGTATGTGCTTTTCTCTGGCATTGTTGGTGCTTTAAGGATCGTCCCATGAAATGGTTTTGGCACTTTCATAATTTCCATAATTGTTTGTGTTATCAAACATGAACTTGAAATGGAAATGTGATAGCTGCTATCACTAGATAGTTACGACGTGGTTATCATTTTGATCAATGCTTGAAGGATCATTTGCATGATTTTTCAAAAATCTACATAACTGCTTGAATAGAGGTTATGGACCCTTTTTTGGTAGAAGTAATTTTTTCTTGTAAAGAACCCATTTCGGTACTTAGGGTGGGTTGATAACCCACAACGGAAGGCATTCTACCCAATAAGGCTGATACTTTGGATCCTCCTTTCTGTTGGTTTCCGTTACTTCAAAATGAGTGTTAATATTTGGCTTAAGAGACAGCTTGCTCATTTTGAATGAAGTACCATATGATTTTGAACCACTTCACTAACTTTTCCCTTTCGAGAAAGAATGAAGTACCATACGAAGGCAATGATGATTATTTCTTTTATAATAAAAAGTACTGTATGAGATATTGTGCATTATTGACTCAATTCTGTCAGTTTATAGGGGATAACAAGATTTATATGGTTGATATTGGTTGTTGCGTTCCGAAATTCATGTGGCATATTGATATGCTCCTTGCTCTTCAGTTGATAAGTCTTTTTTTTTTTCCTGATACATGGTGCATTTTTTGCATGTAAGGCGCCTACAAGAAAAGACTAACCAACAACAACAACAAAAAACCGAGTGTAGTCCCACAAGTGGGGTATGGGGAGGGTAGAGTGTACGCAGACTTTACCCTACCTTTAAAAAGGTAGAGAGGCTGTTTCCGGAAGACCCTCGGCTCAGGGCGGAAAAAGGGACGGGGTAATAACAAGCAAACTAATCTGACAACCAAAGCGAAAATAGAAAACTAACACTAAGTAATGCAAATAGAAAATCGAAACAAGGCAGCAATAAGTAATATCAGCAATTTAGGGATAAAAAGTAGTACCCGAAGGACACTAAGAGATGTAACTAAACTACCGTGACAAACAAAGACAACACTCGGCTACCTAACCCTCTACCTTTATTCTCAACCTCCACACCGTCCTATCTATGGTCATGTCCTCTCAGTCAGCTGGAGCAACGCCATATCTTGCCTAATCACCACACCCCAATACTTCTTTGGCCTGCCTCTACCTCTCCGTTGGCCCTCCAATGGCAGCCTCTCACACCTCCTCACCGGAGCATCAGAGACTCTCCTCTTTTAATGCCCGAACCATCTAAGTCTCGCCTCCTGCATCTTATCCTCCGCAGGGGCCACGCCAACCTTATCCCGGATAACTTCATTTCTAATTCTATCCAACCTGGTATGCCCACACATCCATCTCTACATCCTCATTTTCGCCACCTTCATCTTCTGAACATGGGAGTTCTTGACTGGCAAGCACTCCGCCCCATATAGTATAGTCGGTCTTACCACTGCTCTATAGAACTTACCTTTAAGTTTTGATGGCACATTCTTTATCACACAGAATATTGGAAGCAAGCCTTCATTTCATCCATCTCGCCCCAATACAATGTATGACATCCTCGTCGATCTCTCCATTCCCTTGTATAACAGACCCAATGTACTTAAAACTTTCTCTCCTAGGAATGACCTGTGAATCAAGCCGCACGTCTTCGTCCACTACCTGAGTCGCGCTACTGAGCTTGCACTCCAAGTATTCTATTTTGGTCCTGCTCAACTTGAAACCATTAGACTCCAGGATCTGCCTCCAAACCTCTAACCTCTTGTTAACACCGCATCGCGTCTCATCAATCAGTACAATATCATCTGCAATTAACATGCACCATGGTACCTCCCCTTGAATGCGTTGCGTCAGCGCATCGATTGCCAGGGCAAACGGAAATGGGCTAAGGGCTGACCCCTAATGCAACCCCATCACAACCGGGAAGTGTTCGGAGTCCCCTCCCACTGTTCTCCCGAGGGCCGAGTCTTAGCTTCATCGTACATGTCTTGAATAGCCCTAATGCATGCAACAGAAACGCCGCTAACCTCCAAACATCTCCACAACACCCCTCTCGGCACTTTATCGTAAGCCTTCTCTAAGTTGAACACCATATGCAAATACCTCTTTCTCTCCCTATACTGCTCCATCAACCTCCTAACAAGGTGAGTGGCTTCTGTAGTTGAGCGCCCCGGCATAAATCCGAATTGGTTCTTTGAGATAGACACAATCTTCCTCACCCTCCGCTCCACCACCCTCTCCCATACTTTCATAGGATGACTCAGTAGCTTGATTCCTTGATAGTTATTGCAATTTTGGATATCACCATTGTTCTTATATAATGGGATCATCGTACTCCATCTCCACTCCTCAGGCATCCTTTTCGTCCTAAAAATGACATTGAATATCCCAATAATGCATAATAACCACTTGAATCACTTGATCGAGAAAACTGCAACATATGTTTGTCAAAAAGGCTATATGGAATATATTTTACGCTTCTAAGTGAAATGTCTCTGTTCACAATCTTCCTCACCCTCCGCTCCACCACCCTCTCCCATACTTTCATAGGATGACTCAGTAGCTTGATTCCTTGATAGTTATTGCAATTTTGGATATCACCATTGTTCTTATATAATGGGATCATCGTACTCCATCTCCACTCCTCAGGCATCCTTTTCGTCCTAAAAATGACATTGAATATCCCAATAATGCATAATAACCACTTGAATCACTTGATCGAGAAAACTGCAACATATGTTTGTCAAAAAGGCTATATGGAATATATTTTACGCTTCTAAGTGAAATGTCTCTGTTCATATATAAGAAAATATAATGTCTTGGAAGAGCTTTCATACTGGAATAAACTGTACGGTACTGGTGTTTGTATGAGCAAAGTTCCATGTTGATATTTGTCTTCTGAGCAGTCTGTAGGCTTTCACTTTATGGCATCCAAACTGTTGCAGTCTTTGCTTCTTACTTTGCCTATCATCTTATTCATCTCTAAGAAATATGTGGAGATTTAGACAAATAAGACATTAAGCTTAATTAACTAATATATGGGTATATAAATCTGGTTTCAATTGCTTGAAGAATATGCAGCTGCACTAGAGCCAATTGATACCAGTAAATCCAAGTGACACATTATCCTGGTTGACTTTATATAAAACAATTGTGAGTTTAGGTTTTATAGTCCTTTGCTTTCTTGCTGCTGTTCTAGAACAATGGTCAGTTCTTACATCAGTACTTATATGATAAACTTGTGTTTCCTGAGCAGATATGCGAGAAGACAAATGACAAGTCGCTTCTGTAATATAGTTTTGCAAGCACCAGCCAACTCTTTGCGTTTTTGTATCTCAACCAAGCCTACAAAACTCCATTACTCTACTATTTCTACGGCCAAGTCAAATTGTTTCTCATCTTCAATTAACTTTGAGGGATCCCATAAAAGATGTGTTGGGTCTAGTATCTCCAAGCTGAAGAGCAGTTGCCACTCGTTAACACTTAAAACTGCAGTTAATCCCAGATATACCTGGAAGGCGTGCTGTGATATTTCTCTTCGGTCCCAAAATGTGAATATGAGGCTTTCCGTGCCCACTCAGTCAAAGATTCCAAAAAACAAACGAAAACTTGGGCATATTTCTGGACAGAGACATCATACATCTGCTGGCTTATTTATTGGCTTGTTGGTCTGCTACTCAGCCTCAGAACCGGTACATGCGGAATCATCAGCAGAAAATAGGGGAAATAACTGTGCTTCCTCAACCACTGGCTATTCACATGGAAAGAAGGTCTATACTGACTACTCCGTAATTGGTGAGTGGTGCATTCTAGACTTTTATTTTCTGTTCTTTCCAAGTTTGGTTGATATACTACCAGGACACTTGTTGATTATGTGGAAGCATTGTACATGCAGTAATATTGGAATTCAAGGCCCTTGCCTAAAATGGCAAAATTAACTCGTAGTAGTATTGAAGTTATTTTGATGGAAAAGACTGCTTCATTTCATGCAGGTATACCTGGAGATGGAAGATGTTTATTTCGTTCTGTTGCTCATGGTGCTTGTTTAAGGTCAGGGAAGCCCCCTCCTGATGAGAACCTACAGAGGCAATTGGCGGATGAATTGCGGGCCAGTGTATGTTTGCCTAGTTTCTTCTATGATGTGTTCTTAACAAACTTGCAGCTCCCTGTTTATTGGCTGAAGCGTGAAATGATAACACTTTAGACAATGTGCTGACACTTTGCAGACTATTAAAGACTGAAAATTTAAAGTGATAAAGTTCGAAAGGGTTGAAGTGATCACTGTAATCTTGTTCAACTGTTGTTTCTGCAAACGCGTCTTAATTCCTGGCTATTTGGAGTGTCTAATGTTTTTCTGTTCTTCTGATGTCATACCTTCTGTGAGATCTTGGTTGTCAGTTAAGATTTGCTTTTAGAGCACTGGTAACCCAACCCCTGCAAACAGGAAATGAAAAGTATACAAAAGCAGAAAAATGAAAATTAGCTTAGGAGAGAGAACAAAATAAGGGGGGCATTTACAAATTCATATTGTTTGGAAGCAAAAATTGCTGCAATTTCTGCTTACTCTAGTTCATTTTATCTATTAGGTGGCAGATGAATTTATAAAGAGACGAGAAGAGACAGAATGGTAAGTCTAAAGCATATGCAAGTTTAAGTTCTTAGTTCTGACGAATTCTGATGTAGGTAAGTTGCTATTAAACAGTAAAAATCATGGAATTCTACTCTGAAGAATGAGGGGAGAATGATATGTAGTTGTTTCTGGTTTTCAGATACTTTCGTCAACATGCACTTCATCTTTTATTCCTTTTGTTATTTTTTTTAGTAGGGAGAATAGCTGGGCAGGTGCGGTGAAGAGCCTCATTGCTCTAATTTTTGGGTTGTAGACATATGATTGATGGTTTGATATCCATCCAGGTTCATCGAAGGTGATTTTGACACATATGTTGCCCGGATAAGGAAGTCTCATGTGTGGGGAGGTGAACCAGAACTCTTGATGGCTTCTCATGTTCTCCAGTGAGTTAGATTTCTGCTGCTTTTGTAGTGTGCTCTTGTATCTGTGAGCTTTCATGTCTGCAATGTGTTTGTATATTTTATAGTAGATGCTTCAATCTTAGCATTTGTAAATCTAATACACTACTCAATTCAGAACCTGTCATGGATTACATGGAGCAAACTCTAATATTGAACCAACAAATATGAAGTTCTAAACAAAAGGAAATCAGCATGACATAATAGATAAACAATATGTGGAGCACCAAGTAGCTCAAGTAGCTCAAGTGCCAACAGTGGTACTCAGCCCTTCTGACTCAACTCTGCATCTGGATATGTGAAGACGTAAATGGAAGGGGTGTATCCACCGACTCTGTAAATAGTAACCTTACAACCACTAGGGACAAACGATGCATTTAAAATAGTGTATTCTATCAAATACATAATAAGGAACTCTGAACAATGTTCATACTTGCTCAATAAATTGTGTATCGTATATGTTAAAGTATCATTTTGTAGATTCTGCTCAAACGTATAACTTTTACATCAGAGTATGATCACAAACTTGAGTCATATCGAAATAGTACTTTTCTTTTCTCGAGATTCTCTTTATCTCAAAGTATTTCCTTCTGCTTCTTTTATAACTATGGGAGTACATGCTTTGCTAACCTGATGAGGAAGGGCTATTGTATCCACTAAACCTAAAAGATAATGCAATCCGAACTTATACACTTCTCTATCTCTTTGGTTTTCGCCCGAAGCCTTTCTGGCTTTCTTAAAGCAATTTCTTTTAGGTTATGCGCACCTACTTGAAGTAGCATTTGTGTAAATACATGTAAGTATAAGTCAAACATGTTTTAAAGCTTTACAAGAATAAGTTCAATACATGCTCATATGATGCGAGTTACTTATGCACTAATACACATTTTAAGACCGTCTTGAACATTCAGTACTTTGCAAGAAGCATTCTATCAAAACAGATGATATGCATATAGTATTGTAGGCTTGTCTACACATACTATCTTTATCAAATCATTTAATTTAACCATATTTTAATAAAACGTTATCAACTTAATGAAATTCATGAAATTTCAAAGAAACTAATTATAGGTAGAGCTATTACTTACCTCAGTTCCAAGTCTCTGCTGGACTTATCTCTAATTAATTCAGTAATCTTTAAGTTTTCATCTATAATCATGTAATATAGATCTAGTGTAAAGCTTTTGTGAAATAGCATCATTCTAACCATATTTAGTTATATATGTTGCCCGTTCACATTACCCAACTAAACTAAATCAATTTCCTCATACTAGTTGTCAGAGTTCTATCCGTAGCAAGAGTTTTGCAATCTTATCATAATTCCAGTTATCATCAAATTTATAGGTCAACTAATCCATAACTTCTTTACAAAGTGTGAAAATCCAATCATTGTAACCTTAACTCAACCTTTAAGTCAGCCTGTGTAACTACAATTCAATACTCATGGTACTTATAAAAAAAAAATTCAATACTCATGTTGAGTTCTTGTTAAAATCTAGGCTTAGGTTCCATCTTACGTTTGGCTTTGAAAATTCTTGTTTGGAGATGAATCCCTTCAAATCCTTTTCCTACCCCCTTTTAGTTGCTAAACCACGTTCTACTATGTGTATGCATGGATTAGGACCGAGGTTTATACAGTTGTGGCTAGGGGTGGCAATTTGAGCTCAAACCCATCTAACCCGTCCAACCCGTCCAAAGATTAATGGGTTGGGTTACAAACATTTTAGCTCATGGGTCAATTTGGGTTGAGCCCAAGTTAACCCATTATATTGTATAGCCCATTCTGACCCATTAAGCAGTCCAAATACAAAAAAAAAAGTTTCAAAAAAAAAATTACGTTTTTTTAATTTTAAATTTTCTATTTTCTGTTTTTTTGTTTTTCTGCATCACCCACCCGCTCCACCCCCACCCCCATCCCCACCCCCAATTTTTTTTTCGACTTACACATTTTAAGGTAAAAGGCTTTTTTTATGCAAGATGAGCATGGTTCTAAAACATGGGTCAAGTTGGGCGGGTTGGGTTATGACCCACTGTTTAGCCCATCTTGACCCAGCCCATCTTAGCCCAAATACACTTTGGGCTGGGTTGGGCAATGACCCATTTATTGACCTAACCCATCTTGACCCGCCCAAATTCAGCCCAACCCGCCCATTTGCCACCCCTAGTTGTGGCACAAAACTGCGTGAAATTATTAAGAAATTCTCCAATGTTTCACTCTCTGTGGTTGCTGCACTGGCTTGTTTGCTGAGTCCAGTGCGAGGCACTTGAGGGGGGGGGGGGGGGGGACGTTCAAACTCTCCCAAGATTACTCCCGTGTACAGTCCACTAGTTAGTGATCCATCTTCAGTGCACGGCGCTGGCTGCTGGTATCCTCTGTGACTTCAGTAAAATGGTCATTACTTTTTCTCCAAATGAAAAACCATTTGAAATGTTGGAAACCAAGCTTCAAGGACTACAAATTTGCTTCAGGAGTCATGTCCAGATTTGTACTACAAGAGTTCATATTTGAATTTAGGTGATGTATCACTTGATAGCATAAGCACTATTTTCCAACTCCTCTTGTTTCCAAAAAACTCGTTCAACAAGAAACATTCACGTGCAACCAAATGACCATAACAAGTTCATACAAGTAAGAGATACTTGAGAGGTCAGTGTATTAAATTTCTATTTGGAAATGTACTTTTTGTTGCTCTCTAACTAGAAGAAGTGTTAGAGCATAGTTAAAAGTTCATTGAGCTGCTGTTGTTGGATGCATTTAAACTAGTGACTGAGAAATGAGCTGAAAGTAGGAACTAGAGGAGCACTAACTAAGACAATATATGAAATGAAGCGTGGAAACTGTAGGAATTTTGCTGAGCTGGACAAACACAAAAAGAGCTCGAGTATTAGTATTTCTGTCTATTTGTTAATGTTCTCAATCTCGTTAGTGTTTTCATATTACTCCGGATAAGTATTTCTCTTTTAGCGGAATAAATGTCGTCTTCTTGGATTTACTAATTTTTGTGGCTAAATGGTGTGGATTATAAAAGAGTGAAACAGGTTCATTATGCACTACTTACAAGATTGTACTCTTGACATCTGCAGGATGCCAATTACTGTTTACATGTATGACCAAGACGCATGTGGCCTGATTTCTATTGCTGAATACGGGGAAGAATATGGCAAGGACAATCCTATTAAGGTTCTGTATCACGGGTTCGGTCATTATGATGCATTGCACATTCCTGGGAAGAAAGGTCCAAGATCAAAACTTTAAACTGCATTTTGATTATAAAAGGTTTATCATAGAGGAGAAGAGACAATGCACAGGTGTTGCTGTTTAGAATCTAACAAGTAACGTCGAATAGTCAAGGAGATGGCTTCTGAATATGTGCTCTCAAGGAGATTCTTGGTTCTGCCCCTGATGAAACATGTATCTTTACTATCTATCCTCTTCCCTGATCTGTTAAGTTGAGTTCTAAATTACGTACTTGTTTGATAATGATTGCAAGATATTGTGCCCTTTTCTTTTTCTTTGGATAGCAGTAATTTGAGCTCTTGATGTTGCTAAATATGGTTTTACCTTGTGTTTACGACTTACGAGACAGTTCAGACTGAGCTCCCCGAAAAGCAGAATTTCATTTGCTTGTTCGATCCAATAAAAGTATTGGTTATTAACTTTCAAATATTGGGCTATTTGTATGTTCCTCCTCATTTTTCTCAAGTTGGAGCTCAAGTTCTAATTTAATGAGTACTACAGAAAGGAATAAGAATGCAAGCTGAAAATGGAAATTCTACTCAAAAATATTTATTGGCGTTTAATGTCATTGTATTTTTTTTTTTTTTTTGCCTTATTTTTTTCCATTTAAAAAACAACAATAACATACTCAGTATTATCCCACACCGTGGGGTTTGGGGAGGGTAGTGTGTACGTAGATTTTACCCATGCTTTGTGAGAATAAAGAGATTGTTTCTAATAGATTATCGGGCCCCGGCTCAGGAAAGAGGTTAACAAACTACTTTTGGACAAATATACAGAGTGGAATTTCCCATTCCCACCATTTTATTTTACCTTCTAAATTTCATGCATTTTATTCTTTTACCAAACAATGTCTCCTTTGCGATTCAATTATGAAAGGCATTCCTCTTTTTACATCATTGTGGAATGGAAAAAGAGAAATGGTCCTAAAAATCCATATGATGAGAAAAGGAAATAGTAATTCTAATAAGTATGGACCACAATGGTGGATAAAAAGTGCACTTTTACTTTGCTTATGTCCTTTTTGCTTGGGGATGTCATCCACTTTAGAAGTATCTTTCAAAACTTGTCATCATTTCATCCACCATTCCCTCAACTAGCATTTCCAATGTCATATACTCTTTGTCTATTTCTTCCATTTTGCACACTATTCATCAAATTTTCCATATAGTTTGGAGTTTCAAGTCAACACTTTAGATAGTTTTATAGTATTAGTTACTATTATTTCGGTTTAATTATTCAGTATTTAAAATTCAATTCGAATTCGCTCCGAGTTTAAAGAATGAAATCAGATACAGAGGTTTTTTCCTTTCATTATGCACCATATATTGGTTTACATCTTATCCTGAAATTTTTCTGTCAGTGAATTGACTCAAACTTTTTAATGCTCAGCTTACAATGTTGATAACAGCTCTGAAGTAGTGAATATGTAAGCACTTAGCAGTAAGCAAATGACATACAACTTTAGACCTAATAGAAAATCTGTGTTGTCTGCCTAATCCATGATTTAAATTTATTTCCAACAAAAGTAACTCAAATTTGGACGGATTGAACTAATTATTACACTTATATATGAGATAATTTAATAAGGGTTGTGGATGCATTTCCCAAACAAAAGGAGCGAGAACTAAGAAGTGCAATAGCGGATAGATGACCCAATAGATTGGCCAATACTAGTAAAGAGTGAAAGACTTTTATTAGAGAAACTCTTTTGGGAACTAACAAAATCTTTTGAAAACAACAATTATGCAAACATGTTAATTGTGTTATTCTAAGGTTGCACCGTAACACAAAAAGGTGCATTGTGTCTTAACTGATTTTCGCGAATACAAAAACTAGTTCTTTGACCTGCCAAATTCAGACACAAATAACAACAACAATAACAACCATCACCCAGTGAAATTCTACAAGTGGAGTCTGGGGAGGATAGTGTGTACGAAGACTTTGATAGTGTGTACGCAGACCTTACCCTTACTCTGGGGAATAGAGAGACTATTTCCAATAGACCCTCGGTTTAAGAAGATGGACCAGACACAAACATCTAGTGCGGAATTTAGACCACAACAATTTTATGTGAAATTTTCTTTTGCTCAAGGGAGTAAAAAACATGACATACCCTCGTAGGATTTGCCTCAAAACTTCACTAATTTTAAAGAGTAGTTTTAGGTTCCAACTATATAACCAAGGGAACTAACTCTAGTTACCCGCCCCTACAATTAACTCAATTGTAACTAACTCTAGTACTCCTTTCTAAACTAACTCTAGTCTAGAAAGTGAAAAAAAAAACCTCGAAAGTTTATGCTAACCTGTGATTGCACTTCTTTAAAAGCAAATATGTTACAATTCAGAATAGAGACTCAACCTAACAACTAAAAAACTAAGCAACTTCTTTGTCGAGATATGATTCTTTCTCTCAGCAGTTTGAGTCTGTAAGAGCACCTTCTTGCTTCAGATTGCTATTGCCAAAAGTAATTCCTTGAAATTGTGCAAATGTCATTAGTCTTGAATAGCAACAATAAAACTCTTTTATTGAAGACTGAAGCTGCGCTATATGGAAGTTAGGGACTGAACTGTACATAAAAGAACTTGTATAAAAAATTAGGAAGTTAGTTATCTTACATATCCTATGATAGTTAGAGAGTTAGAAGAAGGTCTTTCTACAGGGGTAATTGCTCATGCATATATGTTGATGATCAGCACATTTGTAAGTAAGAAAGAATGAAAATAATACACACTATCTCTTCTCTCAAGATTATCTGATTCTCTCTTCTCTTCTTCTTCATTTATGCCTTCTATCTCGACCTTCATTCTGTATATCTATTCTTCTAAGAGTTTACATTATGAATCTAAATTAGTTCATGGTACCAGAGTAGTCAAGCCATAGAGTTTGAAGATCGATTCAATTCCGCATAAAATTTCTAAAAAACAAAGTTCATTCAAATCAAAGAAATAGAGATGAGTATCAATGGAGATCAAGAAGGTGTTACAAATGTTGTTGCGTCTGGTAGAGGAAGCAGTCAAGTTTCTCTTGGAATCGACTACAATCATCCTCTATTTCTTTATCCATCAGATGTTAGTAATATTCAGATTATCACATTTCAACTTACATGTATCGAAAACTACTCTATCTGATTTCGATCAATGAGGCTTTCTCTATTAGAAAGAAACAAGCTAGGACTTATTGATGGTTCTTATAAAAAAGAGTATTTCCTTGAAGCTATGGGGTACCACTGGGAAAGGGTTAATGCCATAGTTTTTTCTTGGATAATGAGTTCAGTAGCAAAAGGACTTCTAGGAGACATTATGTATGCTACTAATGCACAAACTGTTTGGGAAGAGTTATATGAATGATTTAAAAAAATTGATGGTTCAAGAACCTTCAATGTTCATAAAGAAATTGCTACTTTAACTCAAGGAACTGCTTCTGTGTCTAGTTATTTTTCAAAACTGAAGGATTTATTAGAAGAGTTTGAGGCATTAGTTCTTGCGCCGAGTTGCAACTATGAAAAATCAAAAGATTAAACTGCATTTGCAGAAGCTGAAGTTGTTTCAGTTTTTAATGGGGCTTAGTGATTCATATACCCAAGCTAGAAACCAAATTCTACTCATGAGTCCTATGCCTTCTGTAAACCAAGCCTACTCTATGGTTCTAAGTGATGAAGGCCAAAAATCAGTCAAGAATGTGACTGGTATTCTAGGTGCTAATCATGCAGTTATGCTAGGAAACTATGAGGCTGCTATGTTAACCAGAAATGGTGGTAGTAATCAGAACTACAAGTTCAAGAAGAACTACAACTTAGAATGTGAAGTGTGCAAACTCAAGGGACATACTAAAGAAACCTGCTATAAAGTGGTAGGATACCCTCCTAACTTCAAGAAAAGGAAGTTTGGGCGACCAGCTGCTTATAATATGCAAATAGATAGTTGCACTTCTCAGACCAATTAGAGTGATGGTTACAATGAATTTACACAAGTCAACTTTCAACCAACCAAACCAAGATTGGACTACTCTGATGTGTAGCACAAGTCAGACTCTTTCAATAGGCAGAATGCCAATACTGTTCCTACTTTGTTCACCAAAGAACAATACAATCAACACCTTCAAATGATTAACAAAGAAGAAGCAACTTCAACCTACTCAGCTAATACAACAAGTAAGCATAATGATTGTATTGCTACCAAGAGTCTTCCGGAATGGATTGTTGATACAGGTGCAATCAACCATATGGTGTCAAATTTGATCTATTTAAATAATGATACTGTGATCAAGTCTGAAATACCTACAAAAATATTTCTACCTAATGGTGATGTGTCTTTAGTTACACATGTGGGAACAAGTAATCTATTTAACAAGGATACTATTACCAATGTATTTCATCTACCACAGTATAAGTACAATCTTTTATTTGTGTCAAAACTGACTAAAGAACTAAACTGGATGGTTGCTTTCTTTCCTGAATTTTGTGTTTTCAAGATCTCTTGAGTGGGAAAGTGAAGGGAATTAGTAGAGAAAAAGATGGATTATATCTGTTTGTGACTGATACAAAGGAAACAATAAAAGTACAGGTTTAACAGTTCAAGATACAGACCGTAGAGTCAACAATAAAGAAGTTGATATACAACTATGGCATTGTCGACTAGGACATGTTTCTGTTTCTGTAATGAAGAAAATCCTACCTGTTTCTCAAGAAGTTACAACTGATAGGTTAGCTAACTACAAAGTCTGTCCATGTGCAAAACAAACTAGGCTTCCATTTCCTACCAGCAATATTAGAACTACCAACTGTTTTGGATTAATTCATATGGATGTATGGGACAAGTTTTTTTTTACCTTTGATGGATATAGATATTTCTTGACTATAGTATATGATCATTCAAGAATGACTTGTCTCTATCTGTTTGCCTTAAATTCTGATGTGTGTGTTCTCATTCAGCAGTTTGTTCAGCTTATTAAAACACAATTTGATAGAACAATTAAAGTCATCAGAATAGATAATGGTACAGAGTTTGTCAATTCTGTCTGTAGTGAATTTTTCAGCAAACTTGGAATCATTCATCCAAAAACATGTGTTTATACCCCACAACAGAATGTGGTTGCAGAAAGAAAGCATGGACACATTTTGGAAATTACTAGAGCCACCATATTTCAAGGCTCCATACCAAATAGATTCTGTGGAATGTGTGTACTTGCAGCTGTTCATATAATAAATAGAATGCCTGGCTCAATACTACAACACATGTCTCTATTTGAGAAATTTTACAGAAGAAAACTATCTATTCAACACCTGAGGATCATACGATGCCTATTATATGCTAAACATGTGCAAGAAACCAACAAAATGCTGTCTAGAACAAGAGTTGCAGTGCATATGGGATATACAAAAAATCAGAAAGGATATCTATTGTGAGCACGTGATTTTTGTCCTATGAGAACTACTCCCAAAAATTCAAAATAAAATAGTTTTGTGTTGTTAGTGATTTATTTGTATTTTTTTTTGTCTGCGCATGTTTATTTCTACCTTAAACAAAAAAAAAATATGTGTTGCATGTGCATTTAGGATTTAATTACGCATTTTGGAATTAATTAAACCATGTCCTATTTTAAAGAATGAAAATCACAAAAATATGAATTTTGGTAGCTTTGTCATTTCATTGTTTAATTGCGTGATTTTATTTTAATCAATATTTGATTTTGTGTGTTAATTATTGTTAAGGATTAATTAATTTATTTTTAAATAAGCTTGATTTTATAAATTAATTTAGGAATTCTGGTTTTAGGAATTAAAAAGAAAGTAAAAGGGAAAAGAGGAAACAAGATAGGAGGGGTAAAAATTTTCGGATTGGGCCAGTTTTAAAAGGAAAAATCCAGGCCCAATGTCACCCCAAGTCAGCCCAATACCCGACCCAATCCAACCCGTCTCCAGCCTCAACCAAACGACGTCGTCTCAGGCGTTTCAATCTGGACCGTTGATCTCAGCTGATCAAACGGTCCCAAAGCTTTGACCAAACCCGACCCCCGACCCGTCACTCCAATACCCGGACCGCCCCAGTACTACTCCAAACGACACTGTTTGAGTTAAGTGAACTGATCTGGACCCTCGATCTCTCTTGATTGAACGCCAAGATCAAACCATCCCCCACTATATAAATGAAACCTCATACCCAGCCCCCCAGTCCAAACCCCTGTTCATCATCGTCTCTCAAAGACGAAGCCCTTCCCCCCAAACCCTAGCCGCCATGGCATTCCTTCATCTGAAACCTGGCGGCAACGACGCCGCCGGCCACCAAAATAACACCCCTGAACCTCCTAACCACCCCCAATCCAAATCTAGTACCCGTTTGCTTCGAATCATCCTCAAACTTCTCGAATCTTCATTTGAAGATTCGAGCAAAACCTGGACCTACCCCAATCCGCCCTGAACTCACACCCTGGCACCCCTTGACTTCCCTCATGACCAAACCCTCGTTGGTTTGGTTCGAATCTGGCTAGAAACACTCGAACCCCAAATCGAAACGTAAGAACCCTAGAAGAACCAAAACTGGTTTCTGTCCGAAGTTTAAGAGGTTTTGGGTGTTTACTGACCTTAGTCGAAGTGTTCTCAGTTGAGAACACTCGATTAAGGTCCGTTTGACCTCAAAAGTTCAAGTTCGAGTCGATTCAAGTCCGTCTGTTCTCTGTTCCATTTAAGGTATTTTTCCTTTTTTTCTTTTATTCTATTTTTGATGTTTTAAATGTCTGTTCATTTGTTTAGTATTGTTATATTAATTTTTCAGTTTCTGTCGATTGTTCTGTTCTTCTCCCTCAGACCTTTTTATTTGGTCGAATTTGTTTCTGTTCTTTGTTGTGTATAATTATAGGCTGTGTAATCGATTAGAATAAGTTCGTCGATTAGTTGTTTTATTATAAACCCCTGTTCTTGTCAATGTCGCTTGAAATTGCCTGATTATCTATTTTCAGATTGATTGTTATCAATTGTTGTAGGCAATCGGTTAATTAGTTTTCGTCGATTAATTCATTCTTGTTTATAGACCAATAAGTTCGTCAAATGGTCGTTGTGTGTGCTTGATCTGTGGACACTTAGCTTCAGGGCATTGTCAATAGGCTGACAATGAACCTGCATTCATGTTCATTTTGATTCAATTTTCAATTTCAGTTTTAATGATTCTGTTGAGTTTTGTGTTGTGATTTAAATTCAGTTCATTATTTTCAATTGGAACTCAACCTTAGTCATTTAGTTGTCAGGAGGATTGGTTATAGCTGTTAGTCAGATTTAGTTTTAAATCATTATTAGTTTGAACAGATTTTAGAGTTAAAAGGTTTTAATACAGATATAATTGTAATAGGGGCAGTAATATTAAGGGGTTTCAGGGGTGATTTGGGAATGGAACAGTTAGGCTAATATTTTAATGTTAGTGACTTGTTAGTGGGTATTAAATGTCCTTAAATTAATAAGGTAATGGGGAACAAGAGGGAATGAGGGGCTGAAAATAAGGAAAAGCTTTCCTTAGTGGGTCTTAAGTGGAAAAAAAGGCAGATTTTTAGTGGGGAAGGGGGTCGGGCAGTAAGTTTGAAAGAGAGGGCAGGTCTGTATAAGAGGGCAGAAATGAGGACTGAAGAGGGGGATTAATTTTTGAGAGCTTGGGAGTTGAAAAGAATAGCTACTGTTTTCATTGCCTCACTTAGGATCTGAAATAGCTAGAACCTTTCTTC
The DNA here is from genome assembly GCF_000715075.1 of Nicotiana tabacum. NCBI lineage: Eukaryota > Viridiplantae > Streptophyta > Magnoliopsida > Solanales > Solanaceae > Nicotiana > Nicotiana tabacum. The sequence continues at coordinate 18,091,224 of NC_134085.1, forward strand.
TTTTTTACTTCTGCTCTATACTTAGAGTTGTTTATAACTACTGGTTATTTGTTGTTGCACGGCTGTTGCAACTGCTGTTTGTATTACTGCTGCTGATCTCCTACTTCTTCTCCATTGTATTCCATTTCCAGGTTCACATTCTAAAAACCTGTGTCGATGTAAGCCCGCATTTGAAGTTGAAGTTGAGATGAAATGGAAATTCAGCTGTCAGTTATATTTGACATGACTGTATAAATAAACTGAAATTGTTTCTTTATTACCTAGATTATCACTCGATATGTCTTGAATGTATATAAGCATATGATCTCGAGTAGTGGATGTATTTAGTTTTATGTTAGGTTAATAGGATAGTTAGATTAATTCGTGAGTCTTATATTTTTTTTGGAAATAGTCCATTTTGGTAATTTCAGTAGTAGTAATTTCAGTTTTTACTTCGTTAGTATGACTGTTTATTTACTACATCATGGCATGTTAAAATTGGCCCATAAAGAGTGTTGTGGTTATTTTGTTCAAGTTGTTCCAAGTAGAACGACGTGCTGCTTTCACTATAAAATCAGGATGCTTACCTAATGACATGCAAATGAATAAGTAAATGCTTGACGTCAGGGGCTCGATCCCTCGATCTCTCCTACGCAGCTTAGATCGCCCCATTCGGTTTTGGGCTTGCCTGAAGGCCCATATGTTGTTGTTCGTTCACAAGTAGAATTAGTTGGCCCATTTAATTTGGGCCTGATTTAAAAGTCTCAGTATATAATTAACACAATATAAGTTTGGGGCTTTGAGTTAGGTAGCGAGTTCAAATTAAAAGGTCCGTCCTTCGGTTTGGACTCGAACTTGAACTCGAAGCCCGCATTTATAATATTAATTAATTAGGACTTTTTTTTACTTTAGAGACAATAAAAATAGCAAATTATAGTTGCTTTAGGCTTATTTTTTTTAATAAAAAAGGAGACGAGCCTCGCCAAATAAAGCGCACAAACTGCGGGGTCCTCAACGGACAGTTATTTCAAATGCTTAGATTTCGAGACAGGCCGCATAGCGAACTTTACGGCTTTTTCTCAAAATAACAACGCGTTAGTCTTTAGGCGCGTATTTAATAATGTTATCTTCCTAAACTCGGGTGCACATTTATGTGACCCAAATAAATCTCAAAGAAGTTGGAACGTATCGAAAATTGCGGATACATTTATGTGGCGCAATTCGAGATGCATTCTCACGACGTTGCAATTCTTTGAATAAATAATAACAAAAGCGGTGAACAGTTAAAATTTGCACATAGGTTCATAATTGTATAAAAATCAGATAATTAAGCCGAATATGACAGTAAAGCGACCGTGCTAGAACCACGGAACTCGGGAATGCCTAACACCTTCTCCCGGGTTAACAAAATTCCTTATCCGGATTTCTGGTGCGCAGACTGTTGAATAGAGTCATTCTTTTCCTCGATTCAGGATTCAACCGGTGACTTGGGACACCATAAATCTCCCAAGTGGCGACTTTGAATCCTTTAAATAAAATCCCGTTTCGATTGTCCTTTAATTGAAAAAACTCCCTTTACGTCCCTTCACCGGGGTGTAGGTGAAAAAGGAGGTGTGACAGCTCTGGCGACTCTGCTGGGGACCGAACCCACGACCAGGTGGTTCAGGGTTCAGAATTTGAGCTTAGATGAATTATTATATTTGGCTTTATTTATTATTATCTGATTTTATTACATGTTTCGTCTTAATGTGCTAAAATTTTGCTTTTACCGCTTTGATATTATCTGAACTGTACATATAAACTACTACGAAATCCCTCTCTTCTCTCTCTTGAGGAGTGCACGCTGGTCGTGACTTCTTTCTGTTAGTGTCATATCCCAAAATAGAACGAGGATTCGGAGGAGTTGTAAAACCGGATGATCTTTTGGTTACCGGTACGCAGTTCCCATCCTCGGCTCGAGTTGTCCGCTTGAGTAAGCCAGGTCTAGAACAAACACCCAAGATAAACCTAGTATAATAGAACCTCATGCCGGATCCCTAGTAGGAACGCTTATTTGCATCATGTGCGCTTGACTTAGGGGACTCAACACAGGGGTTGGGTCTGTCTAGGACAAGCGACCTAAAATGAAAAAGACCATCCTGCTGCATCCTGTTTGTTTTACGCATTTATTTGCTGCAGACTTGCATGCTGATCGGCTTCTGAAAATACTGGAATATCGAAAAAAGAGAAAAAGAAAATAGCAGTGTAGAGAGATAATTCTGAAAAAAAAAACAGTGCCCAAATAGCGAACTCTGCCAAAATTTTGTGAAAATGTTTTTTAGTGTAATTTATTTAAACAAGTCTTGTTGTTAGAATTAGTTTATTGTCGTTGCCCTAACTACGCCGGTTTGATTCTCACAGGATGTGAGATACGTAGGCAGCCCTCATCGGGTCCAACTTCCCTTTTTTGCAAATATAGCCAAAAAAAAATGTCAAAATTTTTAATCTTTCGTCATAAATAAGTCGGGTGATTCCATTCTTGTAAAAATAGCCGAATGTCCCTAAAAAGACGCCGGAAGGCTGTTTTTGCGAAAATAGCCACTTTTGGTCATTTTCAAGGTTTTGTCCGGTTGATAAAACACAGCCTTTAAATCTTCATCGAAGTGCTGAAAGGCCTTATTGACAAGACCGGAGTTTTATTTAAATGTGTGTCAATTTTAGTTTATTCTTTCTTTGAGTTGAATGAGTGTTAATCACCCCAATCAAACATACAGAAAGAGCCCGGGTCCAAGTTTGCCGGTAACAGTTAGGAGCAAGATCCCTTTGGAGTTGCGCTTGTGGTGGGAGGATTTGGAAAAGTCAGAGCGAGATAAGATCAAACTACATCTGGGAGGTCTCACAAGTTTGTTGAACGTCAGACCCAAATGTGATATCATAAAGGCTTTGGTTACATTTTGGGACCCGACCCACAATGTATTCCACTTCTCAGATTTTGAACTCACCCCAACTTTAGAAGAGATAGCAGGTTATATGGACATTACTGAGGGGCTAAGGCACAAATATCTGATTGCTCCAAGAGCCGTCAATTCACACAAGTTCATGGATCTACTGAAGATAAGCAAGGGAGTCCCGTACTCTGAGTTGGATAGAGGTTTTTCTACTCTGCAGTTCATATACCAGAGGTATGGGCATATAGGAGGGTTCGACGATCCGGAAAGTGGTGTTTGCAGCAGAGGGAATCGGACAAAGTGGGATGAACATAAGCGGTTCTCCTTCATGGTAGCATTCTTGGGCATTGTGGTGTTTCCTCGGAAAGATAAAAATATTGATTTGAAGGTGACTAGAGTCGTCAAGGTCCTAATTACCAACAACAAAAGCACGCTTGCCCCTATGATAGTGTCCGAGATATACCGAGCTCTCACAGCCTGTAAAGCCGAGGCAGATTTTTTTGAAGGATGCAATTTGTTATTGCAAATGTGGATGATCGAGCACTTGTGTCATCATCCTCACTATATGAGCTATAGATCTACAAATGAAGGTTGCATTGAAGGATATAACACGAGGGTTTCAGGGCTCAAATTGCCAGAAGGGTCTGAAGACTGGGTATCTTGCCTTCGCGCCATCACCGCAGCATAAATAGGGTGGACATTGGGTCGGCTTCCTGTTAAAGAAATTGTGTACATGCCCGCCACGGGTCCTTACTTCCTCTTAATGGGACTCCGAGGCATTCAGTCTTATGCACCTTGCCGGGTGATGAGACAGTTAGGGAGGTGTCAGGTGGTACACCCAGACGAAGATCTCAGTGTTTATGCAATCGAGGTTAGCACCAATGGCCAATTTCATGAAGAAACCGCTCGTTCTATATGGAATGAATGCCAATACTTAACGGTAAACACTCGAGTGTACGACCTATCCAGAGGCGAAGTCTCACCTGCTTATATCGCCTGGTACAAGAAGAGAGACATTGTAAGAGACGAGCTAGAACGGCCAACCAAAAAACCTCACATTCAAGAGTTCGTCGAGGCGTCACAAGAACCGTGGGACTGGTTGGCCAAAGAGAGCGAATACCAGGCCGAAGTAGGCAAGCTGAAACAACAAATTAAGGATCTGAAATTTGAGAACAGGGTGCAAGTTGCTGCCGATGAAGGAGAGAAGAACAAATTAGCCCAAGAAAATGAGGCTCTCAAGTCTCAGATCCGACAAATGAGGATAGATGCTGACAACCAGCAAAAGAGTCGATCGGATGAAAGATTGATTAACGGACTAAAGAAGGAAATCATTGAGCATCGGGATGACCTGAAGAAATCCGAGGGTGCCATAGCATAGCTCCGGACGCAATGGGCAAAAAGAACAAAAGAGTGCACACAGTACTTACAACAGGTGAAGAAGGAATACGAAAAAACCATCGCCAAACTAAAAGGAAAAATGACCACCCTTGAGGACAAGGCAGCTAAGCAAGCTGAAGCTTATGAAATCAAAAGTGGACACTGTTACAATTTACTGGCTCGAATGGAAGATGAAATACGGCAGTTGCAGAGGCAGCATCTCCAGGATTCTCAGGTTTTGGGGGGCCGTAGTGATCAAATAAGGCGCCTGCTCATAGAAAAAGGTCGAACCAGAAACAAGATTGGGACTATTGCCCATGCCATCATTAGGAGATGCCGACTGTGTGAAGACATGACCTGCACTACCTTCTTGTCAGCAGTAATGATTTTTGTCAAGCGGATAATATACGAACTGGAGCAACTTGAAAGGTATCTCGCACCTAAGCCCGCGGCAAGGCCGAACGATGCCTCGCGGGCACCAACCTTTGGAGCTTTAATGTAATTATAGTTCGAGTCAATGTTTTTGTTTTTAGAGTCTGTTGTCTGTCTGTATGTTCTCTTTTGCATCAAAATGTGTCAGTAGTTTTTTTAGTCCGTAATTGGTTTTACTTTGGGTTTGTTCTCCTTTCCAAAAAATGTTTAGTTTGTATTATAATGTTTCAGTAAAGAAAATGGAAAATTCCCAAAATTTGCTTTCGCATTTATGTGGCAGAACTACGCTCGGTCTGATTCATGTGGGGACATGATACGTAGGCAATCCACATAAGATTCGACCACCACTAAAAAGGAAAGTTTGGAGGTACTTAAAAGAAGTCGGAATGATGCATGCAGTCAGAACAAAGACATGATAGAAATGGTTAAACTGCTTAGGAACATTGCATCCCAACGTAGAATTGCAATATATGTTAAACTCTAATGCTAACAAGTTTGTTGTTGTTCCAGAGATTTTGAAACAGTTAGCTCGTTAGAACGTTCTGGCAGATTACCATTACCACAAAAGATCTAAAAGGCCCATTCCGAAAAGTATGTCTGGTTCGGACAAAAGTGTTGAGGAGGAAAAAACGGAGATGCAAATTATGAAGGAGGAAGTAGACAGGTTGAAACAAGAGATAGCTGGGATGCACCTAGCCTGGGCTAGGGGACAAACATCACCAATACCTCCCCCTACTCCTACTCTCTCACCGGCTTGGACTCCGGAACACCCTCCCATTGGTCCATCAACGAGCTTCCCTATTGCCCAATACTATCAGGAGGAAACTTCCTATAATCCCCAATCTCCACCACCCAAACAAAACCCTCCTCCACCAACTGTTCCTGTCTTCGTGGCACCTCCACCCGCCCCATTGCAAAAATTATCCGATGAACTGGTGTTTCAGGTTCAAGACAACCAATACTATCCTCCCGAACTCACCTTCAAAGCACCCGAGCCATACACTTACACCCCTCACCTTCAGCTCCCGGCAGAAACTGATAGGCCGGCTAAGAATCCGGAGCAGGACGAAGTGCTTCGTAAAGTGAAAAGCCTGGAGAAATCCTTCAGGAATATGCATGGATTGGGCAGCCAAGTTAGTGTGGCCTACAAAGATCTGTGTCCCTTCCCCGATGTTCAATTGCCGGCAGGTTTTAAGATGCCAAAGTTTGATCTATATGAGGGACATGGTGATCCCATGGCACATCTACGAGGTTTCTGTAGTAAGATGAGAGGGGCAGGTGGAAAGGATGAGCTGTTGATAGCTTATTTTGGTCAAAGTTTAAGCGGGTCCGCACTGGAATGGTACACGAGGCAGGATCCTAGCAGGTGGTATACCTGGGACGATCTAGCACAAGCATTTGCAGGTCACTTCCAGTATAACCTTGAGATCATCCCTGACCATCTCACACTGTTGAAACTTGAGAAAAAGCCTGGAGAGAGCTTCAGGGAATTCGGATTCCGTTGGAGAGAACAAGCAGCAAGAGTCGATCCACCAATGAGAGAAGGTGAAATGGTGGACTACTTCTTACAAACTTTGGAGCCAATTTACTTTGGTCACCTGGTGACATCAGTTGGTAAATCTTTCAACAAAGTAGTAAAAATGGGCAGTTTGGTTGAAGAGGGACTCAGGTCCAACAAGATAATGAGCTATTCGGCAATCAAGGCCACAACTCAGGCTATCCAAAGCGGCACGGGAGGTGCGCTCGGGAAAAAGAAGAGAGAGGAGGTCGCAACAGTCGAAGCAGGTACTTGGTCCAGATCCAGAGGTCCTTCCCCTCACTACCAACCCAGACCGCATCACCCAAATTACCCACATACTCCATACGACCCCCCACAACCCTATTATCCACCATAAGAGCCATATTTCTCCGTCCATCATGCACAAACTTACACCCAGCCTCCGGATCACCCACAATGGCGTGCGCCGTTTCCCCAAAATACATATCCACCTCCACAAAACACATACCCACCTCCGCAAAGCGCATATCCACCACCAAGGTCCTACAGTAATCCTTCAGGGCCAGGCTTTCGCGGAAATCAGGCTTTCAGGAATGAAAGGGTGCACAGGCAGAGAACATTCACTCTGCTGGGAGAAACCTATACTACTCTGTTCCACAAATTGAGGCAATTAGGCCTATTGAGTCCTGTTGAGCCCAAATTGCCAAATCCCCTTCCAAAAAATCTGGACCACTCGGTAAGCTGTGAATATTGTTCGGGGGCTCCCATGCATGATACTGATAAGTGTTGGAAGTTGAAGATTGTCGTACAAGATCTTATTGACACAAATATGATCGAGGTTCAGGTACCAGAGGCACCCAACATCAATGAGAACCCGTTGCCGGTGCACCATGAGGCTCACATGATCGAACTAATGCACGAAGGAGGGGAGCCCAAGAAACCCTCAAAAATGGTAATGATGATTCGTGCCAGTCCAAATGAAAAACCAACCAGTGGAAAGGCAGTGGTACAGTTGGGAAGGGTAGATGACAAGCCAGTTGTGGTAATGGGGAAGAAGCCAGAGCCGGTCAAGTTAGTGCAACCAGGAGTACCAAGCACACCAGTGTTGGTTGTGAAGGGGGCCCGCGTATAACCACTTGTTATCATGCCAGTAATGCAGTTGCCGATAACAAGTGAGAACACTGTGCCCTGGAGCTACAGTCAAGTGACAGTGATGCACAAGGGGAAAGAGGTTGTGGAAGAAGTATGCGAGGCCCAGGGGTTAACTCGTTCGGGAGGGTGTTTTGTTCCCGCAGAATTGAGAAGGGCCAATCCTATAACAATAAAGAAGCCAGTGACGGAGGAAGAAGCAGAGGAGTTTTTGAAGAAGATGAAGGCACATGACTACTCCATTCTAGAGCAGTTGAGGAAGACCCCGGCCCAGATTTCGTTGCTATCCTTATTGATCCATTCAAGCGATCATTGTCGGGTATTAATGAAGATTCTGAACGAAGCCCATGTTCCGGACAAGCTCTTAGTGAACCATTTGGAGAAAATAGCGCACAAAATCTTCGAGGTAAACCGAGTGACATTTTCTGACGATGAGTTGCCAATAGAAGGTACAGAACACAACAAAGCACTCTATTTGACTGCGAAATACGAAGACTCGGTGGTCACTCGAGTACTGATTGATAATGGGTCTAGTGCCAATATTTGTCCTTTGGCCACTCTGAACAAACTGAAAGTTGATGATGATAGGATTCACAAGAACAACGTCTGCATCCAAGGTTTTGATGGGGGTGGTACTGACACAGTGGGTGATATCATACTGGAATTGACAATTGGTCCGGTCGAGTTCACCATGGAATTTCAAGTGATAGACGTAGCGGTGTCGTATAATCTTCTGTTGGGGCGACCTTGGATCCACGCAGCCAAAGCAGTGCCTTCTATACTGCATCAGATGGTCAAATTTGAGTGGGATAGACAAGAGATTGTGGTACACGAGGATGACGGTACATGCGCCGTTAGTGATGCCATTGTGCCCTTCATAGAAACCGACGATGACAAGGGCCCATAGGTTTATCAGGTTTTTGACGCAGTCTCAGTAGACAAAATTCCTGAGGGCGGGGGCCTTCCACTTCCCAGAATCGCAGCTGCGACCTTCATGATAGCCTCGGAAATGTTAAATAGCGGGTTTGTACCAGGAAAAGGTTTGGGGGTTGATCTGCAGGGTATTGTCCAGCCAGTTTCCTTGCCCAAGAACCTGGATACTTTTGGGCTAGGATTCAAGCCTACCGCAGCGGATGTAAAGCGGGCCCGCAAGTTGAAGAAAAGAGTTTGGGTCCTTCCCAAGCCAATCCCGCGCCTATCCAGATCATTTGTCAGAGCAGGTTTCAGAACGTTATCGGTCCCGAAAGTTCTCGGACCACTGATCGGGCCAGATGGAGATTTGAATGAGGGCTTTGAAAGGTTGTTCGCTGATTCCAACATGATAGAAGCTGGAGAAGGTTCCAGTAAGGCAGACATACAGTTTGTGGGGCCTAGGGCCAATGTCAACAACTGGACAGTTACTCTTGTTCCTATTCGGAGGGAGTCTTGGTAGTGGGCTCTGATTTTTCTTTCTTGTTTTTGGATTATTCTAGGGTTGTAATCCAGATTTTATTTTTATTTTTATTGTGTTCATCAAAGTGTGAAACCTTGTTATCCCGTAATTTAATAAAATGAAAAGTTTCTTCTTCATTCCTTATTTTATTTTTTTTAATTTTGTTTTCTTCTTTTCTTTTTCTATACAGTTCTCTTTATACTGGTCTTAATGACATGGCGTGCATAAGGAATCCTCAGCCTAGTCTTAAAAATCAATCTGATCCCGAAATGATAGTTCAAGAAGTAGATTGTGGTTACGAATCAGAATATGATGATGAGGATGAAACCTTCGAAGAAATTAGTAAGAAGTTAATTCACTTCGAAGAAAAACCCAAACCCAACTTAAATGACACAGAAGCCATCAATTTAGGGGATGCAGATGATATCCGGGAAACTAAAATAAGCATCCACATTGCACCAAATATCAGGGAAGAACTAATAAAAGAACTTATTGAGTTCAAAGATGTTTTTGCATGGTCGTACGATGAATGCCGGGGTTAAGCACCGATTTAGTGGTTCATAAATTGCCCACTGACCCGGCATGCCCTCCCGTCAAGAAGAAATTGAGGAAGTTCAAAACAGACATGAGTGTGAAGATTAAAGAGGAAGTAACCAAGCAGCTGCAAGCGAAGGTTATTCGGGTCACTCGATATCCTAATTGGTTGGCTAATGTGGTGCCCGTGCCGAAGAAAGATGGGAAGATTAGGGTGTGTGTCGATTACCGCAATTTGAATAGGGCAAGCCCAAAGGATAACTTTTCATTACCCAACATCCATTTCTTGATCGATAATTGTGCCGGACGTGAGATCGGGTCCTTTGTGGACTGCTATGTTGGGTATCATCAGATTCTGATGGATGAAGAAGACGCGAAAAAGACGACTTTCATTACGCGGTGAGTGACTTATTGCTACCGGGTAATGCCATTTAGTTTGAAGAATGCTGGGGCAACGTACATGAGAGTAATGACTACTGTGTTTCATGACATGATACACAAAGAGATTGAGGTATACATGGACGATGTGATCATAAAATCCAAGCATCAGGAAGACCACGTAGCAGACCTAAGGAATTTTTTCCGAAGACTTCGAAGGTACGATATTAAGCTCAACCCAACCAAATGTGCATTTGGTGTTCCATCTGGAAAGTTGTTGGGATGCATCGTCAGTACGCGAGGCATTGAGTTGGACTCATCAAAGATCAAATCCATCCAAGATTTACCACCACCGAAGAACAAGACAGAACTAATGAGTCTGTTGGGGAGGTTGAATTATATCAACAGGTTTATTTCTCAACTCACAGCAACTTGTGAACCCATTTTTCGGCTATTGAAGAAAGATGCTGCAGTAGAATGGACGGCAGAATGTCAGGAAGCATTTGACCAAATCAAGGGATACTTATCAAATCCATCTGTGTTGTTCCACCTGATCCGGGAAAACCATTAATTCTTTATCTAACAGTCCTGGAGAATTCGTTTGGCTGCGTATTAGGGCAACACGACATTACAGGAAGGAAGGAGCAAGCCATCTATTATCTCAGCAAGAAGTTTACAGGCTATGAGGTTAAGTACACTCAACTCGAGAAGACATGTTGCGCCCTAACTTGGGTGGCCCAGAAATTGAAGCATTATCTGTCATCATATACTACTTATCTCACTTCACGCTTGGATCCACTGAAGTATATTTTCCAGAAGCCTATGCCCACAGGGAGATAGGCAAAATGACAGATATTACTCACAGAATTCGACATCATCTATGTGACGAGGACGGCCATGAAGGCCCATGCATTGGCTGATCACTTGGCCGAGAATCCTATTGATGAAGAATACGAGCCCTTAAGGACGTATTTTCCTGATAAAGAAGTAATGCGTGTAGATGAGTTGGAATTATCTAAGGAACCAGGTTGGAAGCTCTTCTTTGATGGAGCCGCAAACACGAAAGGAGTTGGAATAGGAGTGGTACTTATTTCTGAAACAGGACATTATTATCCTATTACGGCACAACTACGTTTCTATTGTACCAATAACATGGCTGAATATGAGGCATGCATTTTGGGCTTACGGTTAACTGCAGACATGGATGTCCAGGAAGTCTTGGTCTTGGGAGACTCGGACCTCCTAGTGCATCAGATTCAGGGTGAATGGTAAACAAGGGATTTGAAGCTCATACCATATCGACAATGCTTGCTTGATCTGAGTAAACAATTTCGATCAGTGGAGTTCAGACACATCCCAAGAGTTCATAATGAGGTTGTCGATACTTTGGCCACTTTAGCATCGATGTTGCACCACCCAGACAAAATTCATGTTGACCCATTGCATATTCAGGTTCGTGATCAGCATGCTTATTGCAACATGGTAGAGGAAGAAATGGATGGCGAACCATGGTTTTATGATGTCAAGGAATACCTCAGGATGGGGATATACTCGGAGCAGGCCACCGAAGATCAAAAGAGATCCATTCGGCGATTGGCAAATGGATTTTTCCTCAGTGGAGGAGTGTTGTACAAAAGAACCCCAGATTTGGGATTGCTGAGATGTATAGATGCTAGTCAAGCCACGACAGTTATGACAGAGGTACATGCTGGAGTTTGTGGGCCACACATGAGCGGATATGTGTTGGCGAAGAAGATTCTCCGATCAGGTTATTATTGGCTCACCATGGAGCGAGATTGTATCAGTTTTGTGCGCAAATGTCATCAGTGCCAGATACACGGATATCTGATTCATTCTCTACCATCAGAATTGCATACAATGTCAGCACCATGGCCATTTGTTGCCTGGGGCATGGATGTCATTGGACCTATTGAGCCGGCAGCTACCAACGGTCATAGGTTCATTCTGGTGACCATCGATTATTTCACTAAGTGGGTTGAAGCTAAAACTTTCAAGTCAGTAACCAAGAAGGCAGTGATAGATTTTGTTCACTCCCATATCATCTGTAGATTTGGAATCCCAAAGGTGATCATCACAGATAATGGTGCTAATCTTAACAACAATTTGATGAAAGAGGTATGTCAGCAGTTTAAGATTACACACCACAATTCCACCCCATATCGTCCCAAGGCGAATGGAGCGGTTGAGGCAGCCAACAAAAACATAAAGAAGATACTTCGGAAGATGGTAGAAGGTTCGAGACAATGGCATGAAAAGCTACCATTTGCATTGTTGGGATATCGCACTACTGTTCGCACTTTAGTAGGTGCAACTCCTTATTTGTTGGTATACGGAACTGAAGCAGTGATATCGGCAGAAGTTGAAATCCCGTCTCTTCGGATTGTCGCTGAGGTTGGGATTGATGACGATGAATGGCTCAAAGCCCGATTGGAGCAGTTGAGCTTGATTGATGAAAAAAGATTGGCAGCAGTATGCCATGGCCAACTGTATCAAAGCAGAATGGCAAAAGCCTACAACAAGAAGGTGCGCCCCAGAAAATTTGAAGTGGGGCAGCAGGTGTTGAAACGAACCCTCCCACATCGGGCTGAGGCAAAGGGCAAGTTCACCCCGAATTGGCAAGGGCCATTCATTGTAACCAAAGTGTTGTCCAATGGCGCTTTATGTTTAATAGATATCGAAGGGAAATGCGTCGACACGACTATCAATTCAGACGTAGTTAAGAGATATTATGTATGATTTCTTTTGATTGTAATTGTTGTTGTTTGTACTTGGCATTTATCGGAGAATGTAATGACGGGGGTAATTCTTTATTCTATCCAAACACTTTAACCTTTGCTTCCCCTTTTGAGCCTTATTTATTTCTTTCATACCCCTCTTTTGGAATTAGTAATGAAAATGAAAGAAAGAGAAGAGAAAAATAATTATAAATAAAGACAAAAGAAAGTCACAAGAAAAACAAAGGCATTGGGAACTACGTTCGACCTGATTCCTCAAAAAAGGATACGTAGGCGCCTCACGGCTCGGTCATAGTGTAACAAAAAAAATCCCTAAGCAAAAAAGCTGGGGCAGAAGTTTATGTTTGTAATTTTGGAAAGAAAGTTTGATTCCAAGAGTTGTACTATTTTACCCATCAAAATTATTTTGAACTTTTGATACCCCTTTTCCTTTTAGCCATACACAAAAACCCATATTAATGTCCAAAAAGACCTCCCGATCAGTATCCGAGAAGTGCCAAGTCAGGCAAACGGAAGTCGGGAATAACACTCTGATCCCCAGCAGAGAAGAAGATCATAAGTTGGAAATGAATTGATAGCCAAAAGAATCCCCGACAGAGAGAGTCATATCGGTAACACTCCGATCCCCAGCTGAAAAATAAAATAAAATGAGAGAGTCTTATCGGTGAAAACCTTCACAAGCACCATAAGGCGACGGAAGTTGAGAGAAATAAAATGAGAGAGTCTTATCGGTGAAAACCTTCACAGGCACCATAAGACGACGGGAGTTGAGAGAAATGAGAGAGTCTTATTAGTGAAAACCCCTCGAAGGGAACTATGAGGCGACGAGGCAAGATTGGCGGAAAGGGTCCCCATTTGGCAAAGAGTTGAGTGCTTGTTTATCCCCAGCAAGATGAGGCCGTCCGAAAGATTAATTGATACAAATAAACTGGGTTGAATAATCTGGAATGCACGACATGATCGTTGGGATCGGTTGTATTCATTTAGATAAGTTCTTTTCTTTCTTTTTCTCCAGCATTTGTTTAGAAAGACTTCTTCTCTTTCTATTTTTGAAATCATCACTTTTTCATTTCTTGGTTTAAAGACTTTACCTCCCCAGCAGTTTGTTTTTGAAAAGGATTTTCAGAGCTTACTACCAGTTGCCAAAATGGTGCAAAGCAAAATGCGAATAGGACAGGCCAAAGATAAGGCGACAAAGCAAAAAGAAGTTTGTCGCAAGATCAAATGATGAATGGGTCTAGATTCCAAGAGGACCAAATTTCCAGGGGAAGTTGGAGAAAAACAGGAAAAAAAAAACAGTTGAAAAATTGTGGATCAAACTCCAAGAGGATCCCTAGCAGATTTGCGAGATACAGGAACAACTCCGATAGATTATCAACCAAGTTCCGCGATGGTCGGACAACACAGAGCGGGGAAGGAAGACAAAAGAAAAACCATCCCCAGCAGGAATATCATCCCCAGTAAATAATGTCATCCCCAACAAGCTTTGTAATAAAATGCAAAGCAGGGAAAGGAAAAAGGGAAAAACCATCCCCAACAGGAGTGGCACGACCACTCACCATGTTTTAAACTAACAATTTTTTCTTTGATTTGAAGCAGGGAAAGGAAATGCTATTGACAGCGGGAAGACATGGCCACAAAGAAGATTATCAAAATGCGGCAGAAAATTTTCTATCATTACGAAAATTTTCTTGAAATCAGATACCCACTTGGGGAAGATGGAATATAACACAAGTTTTGAAGGAAGTGGAATTCCCCGCAATTTACGGGAGAACGAATACAAGTTTTAAATAAAGCAATCTTGGAAGAAGCTAGATAACCCAAGTTTTAAGGGTAGTGGTCTTTGAATCAGTATCATCCCTACCATTGTTAAAGGGAGGAAAATAACTAGTCTTAAAGAAGGAAGATAATTCCCCAACAGTGTTATCCCCGGCAGGTTTCAGAGAAGTGAAAACACCAGCTTGAGGAAAGTAGTTCCAAGTGGAAGGAAGGCACCAACTTTTAAGGAAGTAGTCTGTGAAGAAGGAAAATAACATAGTTGTGAATAAAACACCGGTGTTGTCGCCAGCAGTTTTCGGAGGAATAAGACACCAGTTTTGAGGGAAGTAGTTGAAAGAAGATGATTCAAGTTAAAGGAGTCAAGAGCCCGCCTGGAGAATGGAGGTGTTGTATTTTTAAGAAGTTGTCGAAGTCAGGAGCCCGCCTAGAGAATGGAGGTGTTGTATTTTTAAGGAGTTGTTGAAGTCAGGAGCCCGCCTGGAGAATGGAGGTGTTGTATTTTTAAGGAGTTGTTGAAGTCAGGAGCCCGCCTGGAGAATGGAGGTGCTACATTTTAAGAAGTTGTTGAAGTAAGGAGCCCGCCTGGAGAATGGAGGCTGAATTATCTCTAAGTTGTTGTTGGAGCCAGGAGCCCGCCTGGAGAATGGAGGCTGATTTATTTTCAAAGTTGTTGTTGGAGTCAGGAGCCCTCCTGGAGAATGGAGGCTGATTTATTTTTAAAGTTGCTGATAAAGTTAGGAGCCCGCCTGGAGAATGGAGACTGAATTATTTTTAAGTTGTTGTTGGAGTCAGGAGCCCGCCTGGAGAATGGAGGCTGATTTATTTTTAAAGTTGCTGATGAAGTTAGGAGCCCGCCTGGAGAATGGAGGCTGAATTATCTCTAAGTTGTTGTTGGAGTCAGGAGCCTGCCTGGAGAATGGAGGCTGATTTATTTTCAAAGTTGTTGTTGGAGTCAGGAGCCCGCCTGGAGAATGGAGGCTGATTTATTTTTAAAGTTGCTGATGAAGTCAGGAGCCCGCCTGGAGAATGGAGACTGAATTATTTTTAAGTTGTTGTTGGAGTCAGGATCCCGCCTGGAGAATGGAGGCTGATTTATTTTTAAAGTTGTTGATGAAGTTAGAAGCCCACCTGAAGAATGGAGGCTAAATTATCTCTAAGTTGTTTTTGGAGTCAGGAGCCCGCCTGGAGAATGGAGGCTGATTTATTTTCAAAGTTGCTGATGAAGTCAGGAGCCCGCCTGGAGCATGAAGGCTGAATTATTTTCAAGTTGTTGTTGGAGTCAGGAACCCGCCTGTAGAATAGAGGTTGTTAAATTTTAAGTTGAAGGAGTCACGAGCCCGCCTGTTAGAACGGAGGTTGTTATATTTGAAGTTGATAAAGTCAGGAGCCCGCCTGCAGAACAGAGGAATACATTCCAAGATCAAGTCTGAAGTCAGTAATGTGGAGGGTCACAACAAAAATACCCCCAGCATGAATCCCACTTCAGAAATCAGAAAGAAGACTACAAGAGCAAGTCGAAGATAGATAAGATTCTGTAATCATTAGTTTAGTCTAACTTTTGTTTTCTTTCTAGCAATGGTGTAATAAGGAGGTCGAAAAGTAGTGGTAACAGCATGCAATAGCAGTAACAATAACACTGCAGTCCCAGGGTAGTAACAGCTACCAAAACTTCCCGAACTACATTAACCTGATTCCCTTTTAGCCAGGGATATGTAAGAAACCTTTGAAGCAAAGGTTCGGTTAAATCTTTCAAAACTTGCTTCACACGGAGTATTCCAACGGGCAAAAATCGCTCATATCCGCTCACTTTATCTTTGCACGAAAACTCTTTGTGTTTTCGGACAAAGAGGGGCAGCTGTGAGCACGTGATTTTTGCCCTATGAGAACTACTCCCAAAAATTCAAAATAAAATGGTTTTGTGTTGTTAGTAATTTATTTGTATTTTTTTTTGTCTGCGCATGTTTGTTTCTACCTTAAACAAAAAAAAATATGTGTTGCATGTGTATTTAGGATTTAATTATGCATTTTGGAATTAATTAAACCATGTCCTATTTTAAAGAATTAAAATCACAAAAATATGAATTTTGGTAGATTTGTCATTTCATTGTTTAATTGAGTGATTTTATTTTAATCAATATTTGATTTTGTGTGTTAATTATTGTTAAGGATTAATTAATTTCTTTTTAAATAAGCTTGATTTTATAAATTAATTTAGGAATTTTGGTTTTAGGAATTAAAAAGAAAGTAAAAGGGAAAAGAGGAAACAAGATAGGAGGGGTAAAAATTTTCGGATTGGGCCAGTTTTAAAAGGGAAAATCCAGGCCCAATGTCACCCCAAGTCAGCCCAATACCCGCCCCAATCCAACCCGTCTCCAGCCTCAACCAAACGACGACGTCTCAGGCGTTTCAATCTGGACCGCTGATCTCAGCTGATCAAACGGTCCAAAGCTTTGACCAAACCCGACCCCCGACCCGTCACTCCAATACCCGGACCGCCCCAGTACTACTCCAAATGACACCGTTTGAGTTAAGTGAACTGATCTGGACCCTCGATCTCTCTTGATCGAACGGCCAATATCAAACCACCCCCCACTATATAAATGAAATCTCATACCCAGCCCCCCAGTCCAAACCTATGTTCATCATCGTCTCTCAGAGACGAAGCCCCTCCCTCCAAACCCTAGCCGCCATGGCATTCCTTCACCTGAAACCCGGCGGCAACGACACCGCCGGCCACCAAAATAACACCCCTGAACCTCCTAACCACCCCCAATCCAAATCCAGTACCCGTTTGTTTCGAATCATCTTCAAACTTCTCGAATCTTCATTTGAAGATTCGAGCAAAACCTGGACCTACCCCAATCCGCCCTGAACTCAAACCCTGGCACCCCTTGACTTCCCTCATGACCAAACCCCCATTGGTTTGGTTCGATTCTGGCTAGAAACACTCGAACCCCAAATCGAAACGTAAGAACCCTAGAAAAACCAAAACTGGTTTCTATCCGAAGTTTAAGAGGTTTTGGGTGTTTAACTGACCTTAGTCGAAGTGTTCTTAGTTGAGAACACTCGATTAAGGTCCGTTTGACCTCAAAAGTTCAAGTTCGAGTCGATTCAAGTCTGTCTGTTCTCTGTTCCATTTAATGTATTTTTCCTTTTTTTCTTTTATTCTATTTTTGATGTTTTAAATGTCTGTTCATTTGTTTAGTATTGTTATATTAATTTTTTAGTTTCTGTCGATTGTTCTGTTCTTCTCCCTCAGACCTTTTTATTTGGTCGAATTTGTTTCTGTTCTTTGTTGTGTATAATTATAGGCTGTGTAATCGATTCGAATAAGTTCGTCGATTAGTTTTTTTATTATAAACCCCTGTTCTTGTCAATGCCACTTGAAATTGCCTGATTATCTATTTTCAGATTGATTGTTATCAATTGTTGTAGGCAATCGGTTAATTAGTTTTCGTCGATTAATTTGTTCTTGTTTATAGACCAATAAGTTCGTCGAATGGTCGTTGTGTGTGCTTGATCTGTGGACACTTAGCTTCAGGGCATTGTCAATAGGCTGACAATGAACCTGCATTCATGTTCATTTTGATTCAATTTTCAGTTTCAGTTTTAATGATTCTGTTGAGTTCTGTGTTGTGATTTAAATTCAGTTCATTAGTTTCAATTGGAACTCAACCTTAGTCATTTAGTTGTCAGGGGGATTGGTTATAGCTGTTAGTTAGATTTAGTTTTAAATCATTGTTAGTTTGAACAGATTTTAGAGTTAAAAGGTTTTAATACAGATGAATAATTGTATTAGGGGCAGTAATATTAAGGGGTTTCAGGGGTGATTTGGGAATGGAACAGTTAGGCTAATATTTTAATGTTAGTGACTTGTTAGTGGGTATTAAATGTCCTTAAATTAATAAGGTAATGGGGAACAAGAGGGAATGAGGGCTGAAAATAAGGAAAAGCTTTCCTTAGTGGGTCTTAAGTGGAAAAAAAAAGAGACAGATTTTTAGTGGGGAAGGTGGTCGGGCAGTTAAGTTTGAGAGAGAGGGAAGGTCTGGATGGCTATAAATTAGGACTGAAGAAGGGGATTAATTTTTGAGAGCTTGGGAGTTGAAAAGAATAGCTACTGTTTTCATTGCCTCACTTAGGATCTGAAATAGCTAGAACCTTTCTTCTTTTTTACTTCTGCTCTATACTTAGAGTTGTTTATAACTACTGGTTATTTGTTGTTGCACGGCTGTTGCAACTGCTGTTTGTATGACTGTTGTTGATATCCTACTTCTTCTCCATTGTATTCCATTTCCAGGTACACATTCTAAAAACCTGTGTCGATGTAAGCCCGCATTTGAAGTTGAAGTTGAGATGAAATGGAAGTTCAGCTGTCAGTTATATTTGACATGACTGTATAAATAAACTGAAATTGTTTCTTTATTACCTAGATTATCACTCGATATGTCTTGAATGTATATAAGCATATGATCTCAAGTAGTGGATGTATTTAGTTTTATGTTAGGTTAATAGGATAGTTAGATTAATTCTTGAGTCTTATATTTTTTTTGGAAGTAGTCCATTTTGGTAATTTCAGTAGTAGTAATTTCAGTTTTTACTTCGTTAATAGGACTGTTTATTTACTACATCATGGCATGTTAAAATTGGCATATAAAGAGTGTTGTGGTTATTTTGTTCAAGTTGTTCCAAGTAGAACGACGTGCTGCTTTCACTATAAAATCAGGATGCTTACCTAATGACATGCAAATGAATAAGTAACTGCTTGACGTCAGGGGCTCGATCCCTCGATCTCTCCTACGCATCTTAGACCGCCCCATTCGGTTTTGGGCTTGCCTCAAGGCCCAGCTGTTGTTGTTCGTTCACAAGTAGAATTAGTTGGCCCATTTAATTTGGGCCTGATTTAAAAGTCTCAGTATATAATTAACACAATATAAGTTTGGGGCTTTGAGTTAGGTAGCGGGTTCAAGTTAAAAGGTCCGTCCTTCGGTTTGGACTCGAACTTGAACTCGAAGCCCGCTTTTATAATATTAATTAATTAGGACTTCTTTTTACTTTAGAGACAATAAAAATAGCAAATTATAGTTGCTTTAGGCTTATTTTTTTTTAATAAAAAGGAGACAAGACTCGCCAAATAAAATGCACAAACTGCGGGGCCCTCAACGGACAGTTATTTCAAATGCTTAGATTTCGAGACAGGCCGCATAGCGAACTTTACGGCTTTTTATCAAAATAACAACGCGTTAGTCTTTAGGCGCGTATTTAATAATGTTATCTTCCTAAACTTGGGTGCACATTTATGTGACCCAAATCCAAATCTCAACGAAGTTGGAACGTATCAAAATTTGTGGGTACATTTATGTGGCGCAATTCGAGATGCATTCTCACGACGTTGCAATTCTTTGAATAAATAATAACAAAAGCGGTGAACAGTTAAAATCTGCACATAGGTTCATAATTGTATAAAAATCAGATAATTAAACCGAATATGACAGTAGAGCGACCGTGCTAGAACCACGGAACTCGGGAATGCCTAACACCTTCTTTCGGGTTAACAAAATTCCTTATCCGGATTTCTGGTGCGCAGACTATTAAACAGAGTCATTCTTTTCCTCGATTCAGGATTCAACCGGTGACTTGGGACACCACAAATCTCTCAAGTGGCGACTCTGAATCCTTTAAATAACATCCCGTTTCAATTGTCCTTTAATTTGAAAAACTCCCTTTACGTCCCTTCACCAGGGTGTAGGTGAAAAAGGAGGTATGACAGCTCTGGCGACTCTGGTGGGGACCGAACCCACGACCAGGTGGTTCAGGGTTCAAAATTTGAGCTTAGATGAATTGTTATATTTGCCTTTATTTATTATCTGATTTCATTACATGTTTTGTCCTAATGTGCTAAAATGTTGCTTTTACCGCTTTGATATTATCTGAACTGTATATATAAACTGCTACGAAATCCCTCTCTTCTCTTTCTTGAGGAGTGCACGCTGGTCGTGACTTCTTTCTGTTAGTGTCATATCCCAAAATAGAACGAGGATTCGGAGGAGTTGCAAAACCGGATGATCTTTTGGTTACCGGTACGCAGTTCCCATCCTCGGCTCGAGTTGTCCGCTCGGGTAAGCCAGGTCTAGAACAAACACCTAGGATAAACCTAGTATAACAGAACCTCATTCCGGATCCCTAGCTTATTTGCATCATGTGCACTTGACTTAGAGGACTCAACACAGGGGTTGGGTCCGTCTAGGACAAGCGACCTGAAATGAAAAAGACCATCCTGCTGCATCCTGTTTGTTTTACGCATTTATTTGCTACAGACTTGCATGCTGACTGGCTTTTGAAGATACTGGAATATCGGAAAAATAGAAAAAGAAAATAGCAGTGTAGAGAGATAATTCTGAAAAAAAAAACAGTGCCCAAATAGCGAACTTTGCCAAAATTTTGTGAAAATGTTTTTTAGTGTAATTTATTTAAACAAGTCTTGTTGTCAGAATTAGTTTATTGTCGTTGCCCGAACTACGCTGGTTTGATTCTCACAGGATGTGAAATACGTAGGCAACCCTCATCGGGTCCAACTTCCCTTTTTTTACAAAAATAGCCAAAACAAATGTCAAAATTTTTAATCTTTCGTCATAAATAAGTCGGGTGATTCCATTCTTGTAAAAATAGCCGAATGTCCCTAAAAAGACGCCGGAAGGCTGTTTTTGCGAAAATAGCCACTTTTGGTCATTTTCAAGGTTTTGTCCGATTGGTAAAACACAGCCTTTAAATCTTCATCGAAGTGCCGAAAGGCCGTATTGACAAGACCGGAGTTTTATTTAAATGTGTGTCAATTTTAGTTTATTATTTCTTTGAGTTGAATGAGTGTTAATCACCCCAAACAAACATACAGAATGAGCCCGGGTCCAAGTTTGCCGGTAACAGTTAGGAGCAAGATCCCTTTGGAGTTGCGCTTGTGGTGGGAGGATTTGGAAAAGTCAGAGCGAGATAAGATCAAACTACATCTGGGAGGTCTCATCAGTTTGTTGAATGTCAGACCCAGATGTGACATCATAAAGGCTTTGCTTACATTTTGGGACCCGACCCACAATGTATTCCACTTCTCAGATTTTGAACTCACCCCAACCTTAGAAGAGGTAGCAGGTTATATGGACATTACTGAGGGGCTAAGGCACAAATATCTGTTTGCTCCAAGAGCCGTTAATTCGCACAAGTTCATGGATCTACTGAAGATAAGCAAGGGAGTCCCGTACTCTAAGTTGGATAGAGGTTTTTCTACTCTGCAGTTCATATACCAGAGGTATGGGCATATAGGAGGGTTCGACGATCTGGAAAGCAGGGTTTGCAGCAGAGGGAATCGGACAAAATGGGATGAACATAGGCGGTTCGCCTTCATGGTAGCATTCTTGGGCATTGTGGTGTTTCCTTGGAAAGACAGAAATATTGATTTGAAGGTGGTTGAAGTCGTCAAGGTCCTAATTACCAACAACAAAAGCACGTTTGCCCCTATGATAGTGTCCGAGATATACCGAGCTCTCACAGCCTGTAAAGCTGGGGCAAATTTTTTTGAAGGATGCAATTTGTTATTGCAGATGTGGATGATCGAGCACTTGTGTCATCATCCTCAGTATATGAGCTATAGATCTACAAACGAAGGTTGCATTGAAGGATATAACACGAGGGTTTCAGGGCTCAAATTCCCAGAAGGGTCTGAAGACTGGGTATCTTGCCTTCGCGCCATCACCGCTGCACAAATAGGGTGGACATTGGGTTGGCTTCCTATTGAAGAAATTGTGTACATGCCCGCTACGGGTCCTTACTTCATCTTAATGGGACTCCGAGGCATTCATACTTATGCACCTTGCCGGGTGATGAAACAGTTAGGGAGGTGTCAGGTGGTACACCCAGACGAAGATCTTAGTGTTTATGCAATCGAGGTTAGCACTAATGGCCAATTTCATGAAGAAACCGTTCGTTCTATATGGAATGAATGCCAATACTTAACGGTAAACACTCGAGTGCACGACCTATCCATAGGCGAAGTCTCACCTGCTTATATTGCCTGGTACAGGAAGAGAGACATTGTAAGAGACGAGCCAGAACGGCCAACCAAAAAACCTCACATTCAAGAGTTCGTCGAGGCGTCACAAGAACCGTGGGACTGGTTGTCCAAAGAGCGCGAATACCGAGCCGAAGTAGGCAAGCTGAAACAACAGATTAAGGATTTGAAATTTGAGAACAGGGTGCAAGTTGCTGCCGATGAAGGAGAGAAGAACAAATTAGCCCAAGAAAATGAGGCTCTCAAGTCTCAAATCCGACAAATGAGGATAGATGCTGACAACCAGCAAAGGAGTCGGTCGGATGAAAGATTGATTAATGGACTAAAGAAGGAAATCATTGAGCGCCGGGATGACCTGAAGAAATCCGAGGGTGCCGTAGCACAACTCCGGGCACAATGGGCAAAAAGAACAAAAGAGCGCACACAGTACTTGTAGCATGTGAAGAAGGAATATGAAAAAACCATCGCCAGACTAAAAGGAAAAATGACCACCCTTGAGGACAAGGCAGCTAAGCAAGCTGAAGCTTATGAAATCAAAAGTAGACACTGTTACAATTTACTGGCTCGAATGGAAAATAAAATATGGCAGTTGCAGAGGCAGCATCTCCAGGATTCTCAGGTTTTGGGGGGCCGTAGTGATCAGATAAGGCGCCTGCTCATAGAAAAAGGTCGAACCAGAAACAAGATTGGGACTATTGCCCATGCCATCATTAGGAGATGCTGAATGTGTGAAGACATGACCTGCACTACCTTCTTGTCAGCAGTAATGATTTTTGTCAAACGGACAATGTACGAACTGGAGCAACTTGAAAGGGATCTCGCACCTAAGCCCACGGCAAGGCCGGACGATGCCTCGCGGGCTCCAACTTTTGGAGCTTTAATGTAATTATAGTTCGAGTCAGTGTTTTTGTTTTTAGAGTCTGTTGTCTGTCTGTATGTTCTCTTTTGCATTAAAATGTGTCAGTAGTTTTTTTTTTGTCTGTAATTGGTTTTACTTCGGGTTTGTTCTCCTTTCCAAAAAATGTTTAGTTTGTATTATAATGTTTCAGTAAAGAAAATGGAAAATTCCCAAAATTTGCTTTCATACTTATGTGGCAGAACTACGCCCGGTCTGATTCATACGGGGTCATGATACGTAGGCAATCCACATAAGATTCGACCACCACTAAAAAGGAAAGTTTGGAGGCACTTAAAAGAAGTCGGAATGACGCATGCAGTCAGAACAAAGACATGATAGAAATGGTTAAACTGCTTAGACACATTGCATCCCCAACGCAAAATTGCAATATGTGTTAAACTCTAACGCTAACAAGTTTGTTGTTGATCCAGAGATTTTGAAATAGTTAGCTCGTTAGAACGTTCTGGCAGATTACCATTACCACACAAGATCTAAAGGGCCCATTCCGAAAAGTATGTCTGGTTCGGACAAAAGTGTTGAGGAGGAAAAGACGGAGATGCAAATGATGAAGGAGGAAGTAGACAGGTTGAAACAAGAGATAGCTGGGATGCACCTAGCCTGGGCTAGGGGACAAACATCACCAATACCTCCCCCTACTCCTACCCTCTCACCGCCTCAGACTCCGGAACACCCTTCCATTGGTCCATCAACGAGCTTCCCCATTGCCCAATACTATTATGGGGAAACTTCCTATAATCCCCAAGCTCCACCACCCAAACAAAACCCTCATCCACCAACTGTTCCTGTCTTCGTGGCACCTCCACCCGCCCCATTGCAAAAATCATCCGATGAACCAATGTTTTAGGTTCACGAAAACCAATACTATCCTCCCGAACTCACCTTCAAAGCACCCGAGCCATACACTTACACCCCTCACCTTCAGCTCCCAGCAGAAACTGAGAGGCCGGCTAAGAATCTGGAGCAGGACGAAGTGCTTCGTAAAGTGAAAAGCCTGGATAAATCCTTCAGGAATATGCATGGATTGGGCAGCCAAGTTAGTGTGGACTACAAAGATCTGTGTCCCTTCCCCGATGTTCAATTGCCGGCAGGTTTTAAGATGCCAAAGTTTGATCTATATGAGGAACATGGTGATCCCATGGCACATCTACGAGGTTTCTGTAGTAAGATGAGAGGGGCAGGTGGAAAGGATGAGCTGTTGATAGCTTATTTTGGTCAAAGTTTAAGCGGGTCTGCACTAGAATGGTACACGAGGCAGGATCCTAGCAGGTGGTATACCTGGGACGATCTAGCACAAGCATTTGTAGGTCACTTCCAGTATAACCTTGAGATTATCCCTGACCGTCTCACACTATTGAAACTTGAGAAAAAGCCTGGATAGAGCTTCAGGGAATTCGAATTCCGTTGGAGAGAACAAGCAGCAAGAGTCGATCCACCAATGAGAGAAGGTGAAATGGTGGACTACTTCTTAAAAACTTTGGAGCCAACTTACTTTGGTCACCTGGTGACGTCAGTTGGTAAATCTTTCAACGAAGTAGTAAAAATGGGTGGTATGGTTGAAGAGGTACTCAGGTCCAACAAGATAATGAGCTATACGACAATCAAGGCCACAACTCAGGCTATCCAAAGTGGCACGGGAGGTGCGCTCGGGAAAAAGAAGGGAGAGAAGGTCGCAACAGTCGAAGCAGGTACTTGGTCCAGATCCAGATGTCCTTCCCCTCACTACCAACCCAGACTCCGTCACCCAAATTACCCACATACTCCATACAACCCCCACAACCCTATTATCCACCACAAGAGCCACATTTCTCCGTCCATCACGCACAAACTTACACCCAGCCTCCGACTCGCCCACAATGGCGTGCGCCGTTTCCCCAGAATACATATCCACCTCCACAAAACACATACCCACCTCCGCAAAGCGCATATCCACCACCAAGGGCCTACAGGAATCCTTCAGGGCCAGGCTTTCGCGGAAATCAGGCTTTCAGGAATGAAAGGGTGCACAGGTAGAGAACATTCACTCCGCTGGGAGAAACCTATACTACTCTGTTCCACAAATTGAGGCAATTAGGCCTATTGAGTCCTGTTGAGCCCAAATTGCCAAATTCCCTTCCCAAAAATCTGGACCACTTGGTAAGCTGTGAATATTGTTCAGGGGCTCCCGGGCATGATACTGAGAAGTGTTGGAAGTTGAAGACTGTCGTACAAGATCTTATTGACACAAATAGGATCAAGGTTCAGGCACCAGAGGCACCCAACATCAATGAGAACCCGTTGTTGGTGCACCATGAGGCTCACATGATCGAACTAATACACGAAGGAGGGGAGCCCACGAAACCCTCACAAATGGTAATGATGATTCGTGCCAGTCCAAACGAAAAACCAACCAGTGGAAAGGCAGTGGTACAGTTGGGAAGGGTAGATGACAAGCTAGTTGTGGTAATGGGGATGAAGCCAGAGCCAGTCAAGGTAGTGCAGCCAGGAGTACCAAGCACACCAGTGTTGGTTGTGAAGGGGGCCCGCGTAGAACCAGTTGTTATCATGCCAGTAATGCAGTTGCCGATAACAAGTAAGAAAGTTGTGCCCTAGAGCTACAGTCAAGTGACAGTGATGCACAAGGGGAAGGAGGTTGTGGAAAAAGTATGCGAGGCCCAGGGGTTAACTCATTCGGGAAGGTGTTTTGTTCCCGCAGAATTGAGAAGGGCCAATCCTATAACAATAAAGAAGCCAGTGACGGAGGAAGAAGCAGAGGAGTTTTTGAAGAAGATGAAGGCACAGGACTACTCCATTGTAGAGCAGTTGAGGAAGAACCCAGCCTAGATTTCCTTGCTATCCTTATTGATCCATTCAAGTTATCATTGTCGGGCATTAATGAAGATTTTGAACGAAGCCCATGTTCCGGACAAGCTCTCAGTGAACCATTTGGAGAAAATAGCGCACAAAATCTTCGAGGTAAACCGAGTGACATTTTCTGACAATGAGTTGCCAGTAAAGGGTACAGAACACAACAAAGCACTCTATTTGACTGCGAAATACGAAGACTCGGTGGTCACTCGAGTACTGATTGATAATGGGTCTAGTGCCAATATCTGTCCTTTGGTCACTCTGAACAAACTAAAAGTTGATGATGATAGGATTCACAAGAACAACGTCTGCATCCGAGGTTTTGATGGGGGTGGTACTGACACAGTGGGTGATATCATACTGGAATTGACAATTGGTCCGGTCGAGTTCACCGTGGAATTTCAAGTGATAGATGTAGCGGTGTCGTATAATCTTCTGTTGGGGTGACCCTGGATCCACGCAGCCAAAGCAGTGCCTTCTACACTGCATCAGATGATCAAATTTGAATGGGATAGACAAGAGATTGTGGTACACGGGGATGATAGTACATGCACCGTTAGTGATGCCATTGTGCCCTTCATAGAAACCGACGATGACAAGGGCCCATGGGTTTATCAGGTTTTTGACGCAGCCTCAGTAGACAAAATTCCTGAGGGCGGGGGCCTTCCACTTCCCAGAATCGCAGCTGCGACCTTCATGATAGATTAGGAAATGTTAAATAGCGGGTTTGTACCAGGAAAAGGTTTAGGGGTTGATTTGCAGGGTATTGTCCAGCCAGTTTCCTTGCCCAAGAACCTGGATACTTTTGGGCTAAGATTCAAGCCTACCACAACGGATGTAAAGCGGGCCCGCAAGTTGAAGAAAAGAGTTTGGGTCCTTCCCAAGCCAATCCCGCGCCTATCCAGATCATTTGTCAGAGCAGGTTTCAGAAAGTTGTCGGTCCCGAAAGTTCTCAGACCACTGATCGGGACAGATGGAGATTTGAATAAGGGCTTTGAAAGGCTGTTTGCTGATGGCAACATGATAGAAGCTGGAGAAGGTTCCAGTAAGGCAGACATACAGTTTGTGGGGCCTAGGGCCAATGTCAACAACTGGACAGCTACTCCTCTTCCTACTCGGAGGGAGTCTTGGTAGTGGGCTCTAATTTTTCTTTCTTGTTTTTGGATTATTCTAGGGTTGTAATCCAGATTTT
Source organism: Nicotiana tabacum (assembly GCF_000715075.1). Classification (NCBI taxonomy): domain Eukaryota; kingdom Viridiplantae; phylum Streptophyta; class Magnoliopsida; order Solanales; family Solanaceae; genus Nicotiana; species Nicotiana tabacum. The sequence goes on from NC_134085.1 coordinate 18,118,476, forward strand.
ATTTTTATTTTTATTGTGTTCATCAAAGTGTGAAACCTTGTTATCCCGTAATTCAATAAAATGAAAAGTTTCTTCTTCATTCCTTATTTTATTTTTTTAATTTTGTTTTCTTCTTTTCTTTTTCTGTACAGTTCTCTTTATACTAGTCTTAATGACATGATGTGCATAAGGAATCCTCAGTCCAGTCTTAAAAATCAATCTGATCCCGAAATGATTGTGGTTACGAATCAGAATATTAGTAAGGAGTTAATTCACTTCGAAGAAAAACCCAAACCCAACTTAAATGACACAGAAGCCATCAATTTAGGGGATGCAGATGATATCCGGGAAACTAAAATAAGCATCCACATTGCACCAAATATCAGGGAAGAACTAATCAAAGCACTTATTGAGTTCAAAGATGTTTTTGCATGGTCATATGATGACATGCCAGGGTTAAGCACCGATTTAGTAGTTCATAAATTGCCCACTGACCCGACATGCCCTCCCGTCAAGCAGAAATTGAGGAAGTTAAAACAGATATGAGTGTGAAGATTAAAGAGGAAGTAACCAAGCAGCTGCAAGCGAAGGTTATTCGGGTCACTCCATATCCTGATTGGTTGGCTAATGTGGTGCCCGTGCCGAAGAAAGATGTGAAGATTAGGGTGTGTGTCGATTACCGCAATTTGAATAGGGCAAACCCAAAGGATAACTTTTCATTACCCAACATCCATATCTTGATCGATAATTGTGCCAAACGTGAGATCAGGTCTTTTGTGGACTGCTATGCTGGGTATCATCAGATTCAGATGGATGAAGAAGACGCGGAAAAGGCGGCTTTCATTACGCCGTGGGGGACTTATTGCTACCGGGTAATGCCATTTGGTTTGAAGTACGCTGGGGCAACGTACATGAGAGCAATGACTACTGTGTTTCATGACATGATACACAAAGAGATTGAGGTATACGTGGATGATGTGATCCTAAAATCCAAGCATCAGGAAGACCACGTAGCAGACCTAAGGAAGTTTTTCCGAAGACTTCGAAGGTACGATATTAAGCTCAACCCAGCCAAATGTGCATTTGATGTTCCATCTGGAAAGTTGTTGGGATTCATCGTCAGTAGGCGAGGCATTGAGTTGGACCCGTCAAAGATCAAATCCATCCAAGATTTGCCACCACCGAAGAAAAAGATAGAAGTAATGAGTCTGTTGGGGAGGTTGAATTACATCAGCAGGTTTATTGCTCAACTCACAGTAACTTGTGAACCCATTTTTCGGCTATTGAAGAAAGATGCTGCAGTAGAATGGACGACATAATGTCAGGAAGCATTTGACCAAATCAAGGGATACTTATCAAATCCACCTCTGTTGGTTCCACCTGATCTGGGAAAACCGTTAATTCTTTATGTAACGGTCCTGGAGAATTCGTTTGGATGCATATTAGGGCAACATGACATTACAGGAAGGAAGTAGCAAGCCATCTATTATCTCAGCAAGAAGTTTACAGGCTATGAGGTTAAGTACACTCAACTCGAGAAGACATGTTGCGCCCTAACTTGGGTGGCCCAGAAATTGAAGCATTATCTGTCATCATATACTACTTATCTCATTTCACGTTTGGATCCACTGAAGTATATTTTCTAGAAGCCTATGCCCACATGGAGGTTAGTGAAATGGCAAATATTGCTCACAGAGTTCGACATCGTCTATGTGACGAGGACGGCCATGAAGGCCCAAGCATTGGCTGATCACTTGGCCGAGAATCCTGTTGATGAAGAATACGAGCCCTTAAGGACGTATTTTCCTGATGAAGAAGTAATGCGTGTAGATGAGTTGGAATTATCTAAGGAACCAGGTTGGAAGCTCTTCTTTGATGGAGCCGCAAACGCGAAAAGAGGTTGAATAGGAGCGGTACTTATTTCTGAAACAGGACATCATTATCCTGTTACGGCACAACTACGTTTCTATTGTACCAATAACATGGCTGAATATGAGGCATGCATTTTGGGTTTACGGTTAGCTGCAGAGATGGATGTCCAGGACATCTTGGTCTTGGGAGACTCGGACCTCCTAGTGCATCAGATTCAGGGTGAAGGGGAAACAAGGGATTTGAAGCTCATACCATATCGACAATGCTTGCTTGATCTGAGTAAACGATTTCGATCAGTGGAGTTCAGACACATCCCAAGAGTTCATAATGAAGTTGCCGATGCTTTGTCCACTTTAGCATCGATGTTGCACCACCCAGACAAAATTCATGTTGACCCATTGCATATTCAGGTTCGTGATCAGCATGCTTATTGCGACATGGTAGAGGAAGAAATGGATGGCGAACCATGGTTTTATGATGTCAAGGAATACCTCAGGATGGGGATATACTCGGAGCAGGCCACCGAAGATCAAAAGAGAGCCATTCAGCGATTGGCAAATAGATTTTTCCTCAGTGGAGGAGTGTTGTACAAAAGAATCCCAGATTTGGGATTGCTGAGATATATAGATGCTAGTCAAGCCACGACAGTTATGACAGAGGTACATGCTGGAGTTTTTGGGACACACATGAGCGGATATGTGTTGGCGAAGAAGATTCTTCGAGCAGGGTACTATTGGCTCACTATGGAGTGTGATTGTATCAATTTCGTGCGAAAATGCCATCAGTGTCAGATACACGGAGATTTGATTCATTCTCCGCCGACAGAATTGCATACAATGTCAGCACCATGGCCATTTGTTGCCTGGGGCATGGATGTCATTGGACATATTGAGCCGGCAGCTACCAACGGTCATAGGTTCATTCTGGTGACCATCGATTATTTCACTAAGTGGGTTGAAGCTAAAACTTTCAAGTCAGTAACCAAGAAGGCAGTGATAGATTTTGTTCACTCCCATATCATCTGTAGATTTGGAATCCCAAAGGTGATCATCACAGATAATGGTGCTAATCTTAACAGCAATTTGATGAAAGAGGTATGTCAGCAGTTTGAGATTACACACCGCAATTCCACCCCATATCGTCCCAAGGCGAATGGAGCGGTTGAGGCAACCAACAAAAACATAAAGAAGATACTTCGGAAGATGGTAGAAGGTTCGAGACAATGGCATGAAAAGCTACCATTTGCATTGTTGGGATATCGCACTACTGTTCGCACTTCAGTAGGTGCAACTCCTTATTTGTTGGTATACAGAACTGAAGTAGTGATATCGGCAGAAGTTGAAATCCCATCCCTTCGGATTGTCGCTGAGGTTGGGATTGATGACGATGAATGGGTCAAAGCCCGATTGGAGCAGTTGAGCTTGATTGATGAAAAACGATTGGCAGCAGTATGCCATGGCCAACTGTATCAAAGGAGAATGGCAATAGCCTACAACAAGAAGGTGCGCCCCAGAAAATTTGAAGTGGGGCAGCAGGTGTTGAAACGAACCCTCCCACATCGGGCTGAGGCAAAGGGCAAGTTCACCCCGAATTGGCAAGGGCCATTCATTGTAACCAAAGTGTTGTCCAATGGCGCTTTATGTTTAATAGATATCGAAGGGAAATGCGTCGACACGACTATCAATTCAGACGTAGTTAAGAGATATTATGTATGATTTCTTTTGATTGTAATTGTTGTTGTTTGTACTTGGCATTTATCGGAGAATGAAATGACGGAGGCAATTCTTTCTTCTATCCAAACACTTTAACATTTGCTTCCCCTTTTGAGCCTTATTTATTTCTTTCATACCCCTCTTTTGGAATCAGTAATAAAAATGAAAGAAAAAAGAGAAGAGAAAAATAATGATAATAAAGACAAAAGAAAGTCACAAGAAAAACAAAGGAATTGGGAATTACGTTCGACCTGATTCCTCAAAGAAGGATACGTAGGCGCCTCACGGCTCGGTCATAGTATAACAAAAAAAATTCCCAAGCAAAAAAAACTGGGGCAGAAGTTTATGTTTGTAATTTTGGAAAGAAAGTTTGATTCCAAGAGCTGTACTGTTTTACCCATCAAAATTATTTTGAACTTTTGATACCCCTTTTCCTTTTAGCCATACACAAAAACCCATATTGATGTCCAAAAAGACCTCCCGATCAGTATCCTAGAAGTGCCAAGTCAGGCAAACGGAAGTCGGGAATAACACTCTGATCCCTAGTAGAGAAGAATATCATAAGCTGGAAATGAATTGATAGCCGAAAGAATCCCCGACAGAGAGAATCATATCGGTAACAATCCGATCCCCAGCTGAAAAATAAAATAAAATGAGAGAGTCTTATCGGTGAAAACCTTCACAGGCACTATAAGGCGACGGAAGTTGAGAGAAATAAAATGAGAGAGTCTTATCGGTGAAAACCTTCACAGGGACCATAAGGCGACGGGAGTTGAGAGAAATGAGAGAGTCTTATTAGTGAAAACCCCTCGAAGGGCACTATGAGGCGACAAGGCAAGATTGGCGGAAATGGTCCGCATTTGGCAAAGAGTTGAGTGCTTGTTTATCCCCAGCAAGATGAGGCCGTCCGAAAGATTGATTGATACAAATAGACTGGGTTGATTAATCCGGAATGCACGACATGATCGTTGGGATCGGTTATATTCATTCAGATAAGTTCTTTTCTTTCTTTTTCCCCAGCATTTGTTCAGAAAGACTTCTTCTCTTTCTATTTTTTGAAATCATCACTTTTTCATTTTTTGGTTTAAAGATTTTACATCTCCAGCAGTTTGTTTTTGAAAAGGATTTTCAGAGCTTACTACCAGTTGCCAAAATGGTGCAAAGCAAAATGCGAATAGGACAGGCCAAAGATAAGGCGACAAAGCGAAAAGAAGTTTGTCGCAAGATCAAATGATGAATGGGTCTAGATTCCAAGAGGACCAAATTTCCAGGGGAAGTTGGAGAAAAACAGAAAAACAACAGTTGAAAAATTGTGGATCAAACTCCAAGAGGATCCCCAGCAGATTTGCGAGATACAGGAACAACTCCGACAGATTATCAACCAAGTTCCGCGATGGTCGGACAACACAGAGCGAGGAAGGAAGAGAAAAGAAAAACCATCCCCAGCAGGAATATCATCCCCAGCAAGCTTTGTAATAAAACACAAAGCAGGGAAAGGAAAAAGGGAAAAACCATCCCCAACAGGGGTGGCACGACCACTCACCATGTTTTAAACTAACAAATATTTCTTTGATTTGAAGCAGGGAAAGGAAATGCTATTGACAGCGGGAAGACATGGCCACAAAGAAGATTATTAAACTGTGGCAGAAAATTTTCTCTGATTACGAAAATTTTCTTAAAATCAGATATCCACTTGGGGGAAGATGGAAGATAACACAAGTTTTGAAGGAAGTGGAATTCCCCGCAGTTTACGGGAGAACGAATACAAGTTTTAAAGAAAGCAATCTTGGAAGAAGCTAGATAACCCAAGTTTTAAGGGTAGTGGTCTTTGAATCAGTATCATCCCCACCATTGTTAAAGGGAGGAAAGTAACTAGTCTTAAAGAAGGAAGATAATTCCCCAACAGTGTTATCCCCGGCAGGTTTCAGAGAAGTGAAAACACCAGCTTGAGGAAAGTAGTTCCAAGTGGAAGGAAGGCACCAGCTTTAAAGGAAGTAGTCTGTGAAGAAGGAAAATAACATAGTTGTGAATAAAACACCAGTGTTGTCCCCAGCAGTTTTCGAAGGAATAAGACACCAGTTTTGAGGGAAGCAGTTGAAAGAAGATGATTCAAGTTAAATGAGTCAGGAGCCCGCCTGGAGAATGGAGGTGTTGAGCCCGCCTGGAGAATGGAGGTGTTGTATTTTTAAGGAGTTGTCAAAGTCAAGAGCCCGCCTGGAGAATGGAGGTGTTGTATTGTTAAGAAGTTGTTGAAGTCAGGAGCCCGCCTGGAGAATGGAGGTGCTACATTTTAAGAAGTTGTTGAAGTCAGGAGCCCACCTGGAGAATGGACGCTGAATTATCTCTAAGTTGTTTTTGGAGTCAGGAGCCCGCCTGGAGAATGGAGGCTGATTTATTTTCAAAGTTGTTGCTGGAGTCAGGAGTCCGCCTGGAGAATGGAGGCTGATTTATTTTTAAAGTTGCTGATGAAGTCAGGAGACCGCCTGGAGAATGGAGACTGAATTATTTTAAAGTTGTTGTTGGAGTCAGGAGCCCGCCTGGAGAATGGAGGCTGATTTATTTTTAAAATTGCTGATGAAGTCAGGAGCCCACCTGGAGAATGGAGGCTGAATTATCTCCAAGTTGTTGTTGGAGTCAGGAGCCCGCCTGGAGAATGGAGGCTGATTTATTTTCAAAGTTGCTGATGAAGTCAGAAGCCCGCCTGGAGAATGGAGGCTGAATTATTTTTAAGTTGTTGTTGGAGTCAGGAGCCCGCCTGGAGAATGGAGGCTGATTTATTTTCAAAGTTGCTGATGAAGTCAGGAGCCCGCCTGGAGAATGAAGGCTGAATTATTTTCAAGTTGTTGTTGGAGTCAGGAACCCGCCTGTAGAATGGAGGTTGTTAAATTTTAAGTTGAAGGAGTCAGGAGCCCGCCTGTTAGAACGGAGGTTGTTATATTTGAAGTTGATAAAGTCAGGAGCCCGCCTGCAGAACAGAGGAATACATTCCAAGAGCAAGTCAGAAGTCAGTAATGCGGAGGGTCACAACAAAAATGCCCCCAGCAGGAATCCCACTTCAGAAATCAGAAAGAAGACTACAAGAGCAAGTCGAAGATAGATAAGATTCTGTAATCATTAGTTTAGTCTAACTTTTGTTTTCTTTATAGCAATGGTGTAATAAGGAGGTCGAAAATCAGTGGTAACAGCATGCAATAGCAGTAACATCAACATCACAGTTCCAGGGTAGTCCCAGCTACCAAAACTTCCCGAACTACATTAACCTGATTCCCTTTTAGCCAGGGATATGTAAGAAACCTTTGAAGCAAAGGTTCGGTTAAATCTTTCAAAAATTTCTTCACACGGAGTATTCCAACGGGCAAAATCGCTCATATCCGCTCACTTTATCTTTGCACGAAAACTCTTTGTGTTTTCGGACAAAGAGGGACAGCTGTGAGCACGTGATTTTTGCCCTATGAGAACTACTCCCAAAAATTCAAAATAAAATAGTTGTGTTGTTAGTGATTTATTTGTATTTTTTTTGTCTGCGCATGTTTGTTTCTACCTTAAACAAAAAAAATATGTGTTGCATGTGCATTTAGGATTTAATTACGCATTTTTGAATTAATTAAACCATGTCCTATTTTGGTAATTTCAGTAGTAGTAATTTCAGTTTTTACTTCGTTAATATGACTGTTTATTTACTTCATCATGGCATGTTAAAATTGGCCCATAAAGAGTGTTGTGGTTATTTTGTTCAAGTTGTTCCAAGTAGAACGACGTGCTGTTTTCACTATAAAATCAGGATGCTTACCTAATGACATGCAAATGAATAAGTAAATGCTTGACGTCAGGGGCTCGATCCCTCGATCTCTCCTACGCAGCTTAGACCGCACCATTCGGTTTTGGGCTTGCCTCAAGGCCCACCTGTTGTTGTTCGTTCACAAGTAGAATTAGTTGGCCCATTTAAGTTGGGCCTGATTTAAAGTCTCAATATATAATTAACACAATATAAGTTTGGGGCTTTGAGTTAGGTAGAGGGTTCAAATTAAAAGGTCCGTCCTTCGGTTTGGACTCGAACTTGAACTCGAAGCCCACTTTTATAATATTAATTAATTAGGACTTCTTTTTACTTTAGAGACAATAAAAATAACAAATTATAGTTGCTTTAGGCTTATTTTTTTAATAAAAAAGGAGACGAGCCTCGCCAAATAAAACGCACAAACTGCGGGGCCCTCAACAGACAGTTATTTCAAATGCTTAGATTTCGAGACAGGCCGCATAGCGAACTTTACGGCTTTTTCTCAAAATAACAATGCGTTAGTCTTTAGGCGCATATTTAATAATGTTATCTTCCTAAACTCGGGTGCACATTTATGTGACCCAAATCCAAATCTCAACGAAGTTGGAACGTATCGAAAATTGCGGGTACATTTATGTGGCGCAATTCGAGATGCATTCTCGCGACGTTGCAATTCTTTGAATAAATAATAACAAAAGCGGTGAATAGTTAAAATTTGCACATAGGTTCATAATTGTATAAAAATCAGATAATTAAGCCGAATATGACAGTAGAGCGGCCGTGCTAGAACCACGGAACTCGAGAATGCCTAACACCTTCTCCCAGGTTAACAGAATTCCTTATCCAGATTTCTGGTGCGCAGACTGTTAAACAGAGTCATTCTTTTCCTCGATTTGGGATTCGACCGGTGACTTGGGACACCACAAATCTCCCAAGTGGCGACTCTGAATCCTTTAAATAAAATCCCGTTTCGATTGTCCTTTAATTGGAAAAACTCCCTTTACGTCCCTTCACCGGGGTGTAGGTGAAAAAGGAGGTGTGACATCTATTATATGACATTGAGAAAAATAAGTTCTTTGTCAATAGAGATGTAATATTCAAAGAGACTGTCTTCCCTTTCTTATTAGAACAAACAAACAACAAAATCAGTCTATTTTTACAGACACTACAAAAAATCAACCATATCTTTATACAAAGCTCCATACTATAGAAGACATCCAATTTTTAAATACTACTATTCCTAACAGTCATCAAACTGAAGAACAGGAAGTCACTGCACAAAATGCTGAGCAAATTGTAGAGCCAGAAGCTGATATAGTTGATACACATCCATCACCAATTCTTGTAACTCATGAAGATCCCATACAACTTCACACTCAATATGATCAAGTAGAGCAACTCTCTCAAAATCCTGTAGAATCACAGGTTAATTAAAGAAGATCAGAAAGAGAAAGATAACCACCTATATGGATGAAAGACTTTGTATCACTTAACATTCACAAAGACATTCCATATGCCATATCTAACTACATAACCTATGACAAACTAAATTCACATCATCAAGCTTACATTGCCAAAATTTCAACTATTATAGAACTAAAAGATGGGTGTATGCTGTGAAAGATGAGATTGAAGCTTTATAGAAAAATCATATATGGGAGATTACTTCACTACCATGTAAAGATGAAGACAATCAAAAGAATCTTAACTCTTGCTGCACAAAAGATATGGTTCATTCACCAAATTGATGTATATAATACATTTCATCAAGGGGATCTTAATGGTAAGATATATGTGGATTACCACAGGGATTTAGGACTCAGGGGAAGAATAAATCAGTATGTAGACTCATTAAATTTCTGTATAGATTAAAGCAGGCTCTTAGACATTGGAATGCAAAATTGTCTGAAGCACTGCTGAAAATGGAATTCAAACAAAGCCAGTATAATCACAGTCTCTACTTGAAATATACTCAACAAGGTGTAGTTCTAGTATTAATGTATGTTGATGATATTCTCATCACTGGAAATACTCCAACTTTGATTCAAGATACAAAGGACAGACTTGCACAAGCCTTCAAAATGAAGGATCTAGGTGAATTGGAGATCTTTTTAGGTATTGAGTTTGCAAGAACAACTCAAGGTATACTAATGCATCAAAAAAAGTACACCTTGGAGCTTATTTCTGAGTTAGGATTAAGTGTTGCTAAACTAGCATCTTCACCCATGGACATCAATATCAAATTGACCATCAAAGAATATGATGATCATCTAGCAAGAACAGGAACTAACACAGCTATTGATCCTCCTACTGATTAAAATGCCTACCAGAGATTGATTGGAAAACTACTATATTTAACTATATCCTAACCTGACATTTAATACAATGTTCAAATACTAAGTCAGGTACTTACACCAACCAAAGAAATCACACATGGAGGCTGCTCTAAGGATTGTCAAATATATAAAGAAGAAACTAGGAGTAGGTATCTTATTGTCAAGTAGTAAATCAGAAGAAATAACTGCATATTGTGATGCAGATTGCCAGCTTGTGCTCATTCAAAGAAATCAGTGACATGATATCTTATTAAATTAGGTGACTCTCTAATCTCATGGAAGTCGAAGAAGAAAACTACTATATCCAGAAGTTCTGCTGAAGCAGAATATAGAAGTATGACATCAACTGTTGCAGAACTAGTTTGGATACTAGGACTCATGGAAGAGTTAAAAGCTCAGGTAAGCTACCAGTTGTGATTTACAATGACAGCAAATCTGCAATACAGATTGTAGCCAATCTAGTTTATCATAAAAGGACAAAACATATAGAAATAGATAGCCACTTTATAAGAGAAAAAATAGTCCAAGGCCTTATTCAATATCTTTCTACAAGAGAACAACCTGCAGACATTCTAACTAAGGAATTAAACATGGTGCATCATGAATACCTTACATCCAAGCTAGGTATTCTGAACATCTTCACTAAAGCCTAGCATGAGGGGAAGTGTTGAAGACTGAAGCTGAACTATATGGAAGTTAAGGACTGAACTGTACATAAAAGAACTTATAACAAAAATTATGAAGTTAGTTATTTTACCTACCCTATGACAGTTAGATAGTTAGAGGAAGGTTTTTATACTGGGGTAATTGCTCGCTTATATATGCTGATAATCAGCATATTTGTAAGTAAGTATGAAGATAATACACACTATATCTTCTCTCAAGATTATCCGATTCTCTCTTCTCTTCTTCTTCATTTTGCATTCTATCTCGACCTTTTTTCTGTGTCTCTATTCTTTTGAGAGTTTACATTGTGAATCTAAATCAGTTCATCTTTACATAGGTATGAGGTTGACCGAAATCATTCTCTTATTAATGCTCCAAAACCTAGAATATTTTGGTTAAGGTAACCTCTCCTTATTCGATATGGTTTCCTTATTTGTTTCCAACTTCTCAACCTTTCCCTTCTTTGCAAGTTTCCCACAATTGTTGAAACTTTTGAGCTCGAATTCCTCCGGCTAAAATAATTTCTTGTTGTGCACGAATTAACTTTCTTCCGGAATCCAACTTGCACTCAGCTTCTAGCTAAATTTGATCAACGTCTTTAGCGCTCTGCTTCATCTTGCTACCGACCTAGTTCTTTCATCATCTGCATATTTTGTCTTCACACCAATTAGTAGTATAGCAAATGACATTAATGAAAACCTCGTTCTCTCAACATATTTATTAATCATCAAAACTTAATTTATGCTAATCATGCTCAGCACAACAAATTATTTTTCAAATGAATATTTCCAAAATTTATAACTTTCGTAATCCCGATAACCAATACGGTAATTGTTAAATGAGGAAATGTAATGGAGAAATCTAAGTATTCGTTTGAGCAAGTTTCTCTTCTATGTCTACTTCCTTACCAAAAGACAAACCAAGTATAGTTGGAATCAAGTCAAGAGTGAATTGGACTCATACTGGTTGTCCTTACCGTTGGATTTGAATCAAACTACTATAAAATCCTCATATTTACGAATATACCATTGTAAGTGGAGCTGGAATATTTTCTGAAAAAGTTGGTATCAACTTATCATAGCATGTGTGTCCTTCTTCAATGATTTTCTGACACTGTTATGTGAAAAAGATTGTGAGGTACTTTCATATTTTTCTTGTTTTTATTTCATCTCCCACAACAATATTGTTAAATAATGAGAAAGAATCAGGGTATTTATAATCAAATGAATTAGAGTATTTACTTTGCTCCTTAGCAATGTTAGTCAAATTTCTAAGCAAATCATGAATTTTGGCACATTCACTAAGAGCTTTGGTTTTGGTTTTGTGTAAGAAAAAAAGAATAGTATTCTTCAGTGAAAAAAAGTTACGGTTATATGATTATTTGTGCAATTTATCCTTTGATTGAGCTAAAGCAAGTTTGTAATAAAACATTGCAGACTTTTAGTCAAGCAAACCCAAAATTTGGGAGTAAAAAAGTAGACATTTGAGAATAAAATGCAAAAAAGAAAAAAAAAAGTTAAGACACCCAAATGTACTGAGCAAACATACCAATTATTTGATCAGAAGATTTGGCATTCGCTGTTTTTAAATTTAAAATTTATCATTTATCTACTTCATAATAATATAACATGCTCTCACTTCTTTGCCGCCTTAGCCGGGGCAAACACTCTGGAATCCACCAACTCTGCCCATCATCTTTGAAAAGGTCTGCTATACTATCTTCATTTCCATGCCTTTTTTAAATTTTTTTTTTTATATATATACATAACACCTTTTATTTGGGAGAGGGTGATTGAAGCAAGAGTGAGGATGACAGTGTCTGTATCCAATGACCAGTTCGGGTTCATGCCGGGTCGTTCCACCACAGAAGCTATACACCTTGTTAGGAGGTTGGTGAAACTGTATAGAGAGAGAAAGAAGGATTTGCACATGGTGTTTATTGACCTAGAGAAAGCTTATGACAAGGTTCCTAGAGAAGTTCTCTGGAGATGCTTGGAGGCAAAAGGTATGCCGGTTCCTTATGTTATGGCAATTAAGGACATGTATGATGGGGCTAAGACTCGGGTTAGGACAGTAGGAGGGGACTCTGAGCCTTTTCCGGTTGAAATGGGATTACACCAAGGCTCTGCGCTCAGTCCGTTATTATTCGCCCTGGTGATGGATGCGATATCAAACCATATTCAAGGGGAGGTGCCATGGTGCATGCTATTCGCCGATGACATAGTTCTGATTGATGAGTCACGAGCTGGTGTTAACGAGAGATTGGACATTTGGAGACAGACTCTTGAGTTTAGGGGTTTCAAGCTAAGCAGAACGAAGACAGAATACCTCGAGTGTAAGTTCAGCGCTGGGCCGGGGGAAGTGGGCGTCACAGGTTATCCCAAGTAGAGGCAGCTTCAAGTACCTTAGTTCGGTTGTCCACGGGGGAGAGGAGATCGACGAGGATGTCACACACCGTATTGGTGTAGGATGGATGAAGTAAAGGTTGGCATCTGGAGTCTTGTGTGACAAGAGAGTGCCAACGATACTCAAAAGTAAGTTCTATAAAGCGGTGGTTAGACCAGCCATGATGTATGGGGCTGAGTGTTGGCCTGTTAAGAACTCATATATCCAAAAGATGAAAGTAGCAGATATGAGGATGTTGAGGTGGATGTGCGGGCACACTAGGATGGATAAGATTAGGAATGATGACATTCGGGAGAAGGTGCACGTGACTCCTATTGATGATAAGATGCGGGAAGCGAGACTCAGATGGTTCGGGCATGTACAGAGGAGAAGCCCAGATGCTCCAGTAAGGAGGTGTGAGCGACTGGTCGTGGAAGGCACGAGAAGAGGTAGAGGGCGGCCTAAGAAGTATTGGGGAGAGGTGATCAGACATGATATGGCGAGGGTTCTGATTTCCAAGGACATGACACTTGAAAGGAAGTTGTGGAGGTTGAGTATTACAGTTGTAGACTAGGAGGTTGTTGAGTCTTGCGTTACTTTGTACCTTTGTGAGCCTAGTCCGGTGGGGTTTTATCTAAGATAGCTAGGGGCAGTGTCGTGTCTTACTATTTTCTACTTTTGACGCAAGATCTATTTACTAGCCATCGTTTTTGCTTTGCATTTTTCTTCTACATTTTATGTTCCTTTTTCCTTATGATCTCCGTGGTGAATCTAATATTCTCTCCTTTTGTCTTTTTATTATCTTGAGCCGAGAGTCTTTCGGAAACAGCCTCTCTACCCTTTCGGGGTAGGGGTAAGATCTACGTACACATTGCCCTCCCCAGACCCCACTTGTGAGATTATACTGGGTTGTTGTCGTATTTTATTTTAATTCTTGTGCAATTAAAATCTGCATTTTCCAATATATAAAAGAGAAACAGCGTATCTTCTTGGTTCAAGAAAATGTTACTCAAAATGAGAACTCATACAGTTTATTTAAGTCATTTGTGGGAAGTTTGAATAATTGTACCTACCAATAAAACCACAAGTTCAAACAATGAATGAATTAAATCAGAGATACTTCTCTCCTGTTCTTTACTCCACTTCATATCTCCCATCCCAAGGTGGAAACATGTGAATAGTAAAACAAACCCAACATTATTACCTCAATCCCCCATTTAATAATTTAATACTAATTTACTACTAACCCCCTACATTAGTCAAAACAAATTCAAATCCAACAAATGTACAGTAGTATAGTAATAGCCAGTAGCTACATCACTTAAAGCTGCAAATAACACCTCGAAAATCACCCCATCTTTGTTCAAACTCAAAACAACCCTTCTTCTTCTTCCTCATCAACTGTGTGTCTGTGTGTCCAACTTCTTGTTGCAAAAGTAGCAACTTCTTGTTGCAAAAATAGCCACTTTGATCATTCTTGAAGCTGTTTTCTCCATGCAAAAAATAAAATAAAATGGAATCTTTATTATAAAGATTGAATCTTTATCATTCTTGAGATTAAAGATTGAATCTTTACAACTCTAAATCATGCATCTTTCAAACCTTTTAGCAATTGTTATTCTTTGTTTCTTCACATTTGCTATCTTTCCTACTTTTGCACTGAATTCAGATGGACTTTCATTATTAGCTTTAAAATCAGCTATTTCTTCTGACCCAACTGAATTTCTTGCATCTTGGTCTGAATCAGACTCATCACCATGTCATTGGAATGGAATCAAATGTGATGATCAAAATCAAAAAGTCATTTCCATTTCACTCTCAGCCAAGAATCTCACTGGCTATATCCCTTCTGAAATTGGTGCACTTTCAAATCTCTCAATTCTCACTCTTTCCTACAACAACTTCTCTAAACCAATCCCAATTCATCTCTTTAATGCTACTTCACTTCACTCACTTGACCTTTCACACAATGCATTCACTGGTTTTTTGCCTGAGCAAATTACTTCACTTATTAACCTTAATCACCTTGATCTTTCTGCTAATTTTCTTAATGGTTCACTTCCTGAGGAGCTAACTGAGCTTACTCAGCTTACTGGGACTTTGAATCTTTCGTATAACAGATTTTCCTTCGAAGTTCCGGTGAGTTATGGTAAGTTTCCGATGACGTTGAGTTTGGACTTGAGGCATAATAATTTGACTGGTAAAATACCTTCAGTTGGGTCATTGTTAAATCAAGGGCCTACTGCATTTTCGGGGAACCCTTTACTTTGTGGGTTTCCATTGGAGACTCCATGTGCAGAACCAGAAGCTCAAAAACCTAGCGTTTTGCCAAATCTTGAAACCCCTAAAGATTTAGGGTTTGTAGAAAAGGGCAAATCTGGAAATGGGTCGGTGGCAGTTTCTTTAATCTCTGGCGTATCGGTGGTGATAGGAGTAGTGTTTGTTTCAGTGTGGGTATTGAGGAAAAAATGGAAGTTGGATGAGGGTAAAATGGGAAAAGAAAAGTTTGATAAGGAGAAGTCACAGTCACAGGAGGTGGTTGGGTTTGGTTGTGGGGGGAGTGAGGGGGAGGGGCAAAAGGGTAAATATGTAGTGTTTGATGAAGGGTTTGGGTTGGAGTTGGAGGATTTGTTAAGGGCATCAGCTTATGTGGTGGGGAAGAGTAGGAGTGGGATAGTTTATAAAGTGGTGGCAGGTGGCGGCAGGGGATCGGCGGTAGGTGGTGGCGCTGCGGTGGTCGCTGTTCGGAGATTGAGCGAGGGGGATGCCACGTGGCGGTTCAAGGAGTTTGAGACGGAGGTGGAAGCCATTGGGAAAGTACAACATCCAAATGTGGTGAGGCTTAGGGCTTATTACTATGCAAGTGATGAGAAATTGCTGGTTACTGATTTCATCCGCAATGGCAGCTTGCACGATGCCTTACATGGTAATTTCAACTCATTTCTTATGTTAAATTGTTTAAGTTTATGGTTTGTGTTGCTTAATTGAGGTTATAATTCATCTGCAATAGCATGATCATGATTAGATTATAATGTGGTAAACTTGTTAATGTGATTAGCTAGGTTTCTTTGAAGGTTAAGTTTTGAAAATTCCCTACTCACCTTTTCAACACCTCTTGTTTTTTTTTTCTTCCAAATTACCGAGAAATCTCTTAGGGTCAATGGAGCACAATTCGAAACTCGATGGATAATGGACCCTTGAACCCTGCACACTGCGCTGCACTCTTACCACTATCTTTTGAGTAACTCCTTAGTTGAAGGAAGAATTATTAAGAGAAAATACAAATGTTTGTTGTCCTAAATACGGGAAGTGATAATTCGAAATCAATATTCCGGTGCAACTGATTATTCAGTGTTTCTGGTTTATACTTCGGAAGTACTCCCTTCAGTCCACTTTAATTAATTTTTTGGCTATTTTCCATATTAAGGAATCAACTTTAGATTAACAATGAAATTGACCATATTAGCCTTAATTTGTTCATTGGAAATACAATAAATACTCCTAGGCTATTTACTCCAAGGGCAACTTTGGAAAAAAGAAGTTAATTCTTTCTTGATATCTAAAAAAAATCAAATATTATGGACCACAGTAATTAGAATAGAACAGATGCCTGCCATGAAAACTCAAGATCCGGATTCCCTTAGGGATTATTAATTACAATATATGCCGAGCTGTGAACGATAGGAACTTAACCAAAATGCTTAGGGGAAACTGGGAAAAATAAACCCATTTAACTCAAAGTAGGTTAGTGAGCAGAGAGAGGGTAATGATGAACACAGTAACTTATGCAGAGTATATCCTTTTATTGCAAATGATTTATTGTTAGGATAAGGACATTTCGGGTGAAATCTGAAGTATGAGCTTGCACATTGAATTCATGGTTCCACTCTTGGAGAAAAATTAGGTTATTTAATGCACTTGTGGGTAGCTAGATATATGTCTGCAACTAACTGTTCTGCTCTTCTGCACAATGTAATAATCTCTGGGTCCATGGTACATCAGGAGTTTATTGATAGATCAGACATGAGACAACATTCAAGGTGGCAATGTAGTTGACAGTAAATTTTTTCTTTTTCTGACTAGCCCCACTTGTTGTTTCATTTGTTATTATCTTACCCGTAAGCATTTGTGTTTTTCTGTTTTCTGGAAAACAGCTATGCAAGTGTTAATCTACCTCAACCTTCGGTAGCGCTTGAGAGCGCTTTCAGCTGTTTCACTCTCCATTTTGAACTGCTCTTTGTTTTTTGTTATTTACTTTTTCCGGTCCCCCCACTATGGTTTCTTTCCCTTGTTTTCTGTTTCCAGAGGAACATAATTTATGTGGCCTAAGCATGGATTATTGCTTGTTCCTCCACATAAAACATGCGAATCAGAATCTGAATTTTGTGCAGAATAAAATATCTTGAGGGCGACTTAACATGTAATTTCTCCTTGTAACAATCTATAATTATCAAATTCATTTTTTTGAGGTGCGAGCGGTTAGCCTTGGTGGGCAGCAGGTGGGGTAGAGGTAGGCCTAAAAAGTCTTAGGGAGAGGTTATTAGGCGGGACGTGGCGTAGCTGGAGCTAACTGAGGACATGGCCCTAGACAGGAAGGTGTGGAGGTCAAAGATTAGAGTAGAAGGTTCGTAGGTAGTCGAGCGTTTCTCTTAGTCTTACTCAGTTCACTAGCATTGGTATTAGTATGATATCTTTTATTCATAGATGACTATTACTACCTAGAGTTTGACTGTATTCTTGGATTCGATCTTATTTCATCTTGCTGTTATTCCTACTTGTTGCAATTACCTTTTTTTTTTCCAGTCGTTTTATAGCCGAAGGTCTATCGAAAACAACCACTCTGCCCTTCTAGGGGTAGGGGTAAGACTGCGTACATGTTACCCTCCCTACACCCCACTTGTGGGAAAATACTGAGTTTGTTGTTGTTGTTGTTGTTGTATTTTTCTGAGGTTGAGCTTTACTTTAACTAGGCATATACTGACGTCGAGGAAAAAGTATTACACCATATTGGTTATTTTCCTTAAAATAGATTCTAATTAAGCGGTGAAGTTTATGACATGACACTTCTTGCTATGCAAATCTAAAACAAAAAAGACTATAGGTAAGAGTACTACATAATTCTTTGAAATTCTGGTCTCTTTATCTTCCTTTATTTAATGAAAATTTGAATACTAGTCTTTGATTTGTTCAATTTTATCTTTTCTCATGAACTTCCCTATTTTGCTGTTACTTTTTGTATTTTTATAGTAACTGTGTGAACCAATCTATTCACAAATGGAAATGCAGAATACACCTAAGCTCCTTGTTATTTACTGTGGGGCGGTTTCTTGAAAATCAGCTGATTGCTCTTGTTTCATATTGAAATTTCTAGACCTACACAAAGTAGCCAATTCTGGTACACCTGACCTATTTTATTGTTTTTTTCTTACTCTGACTACTATCAGCTCTTTCATTGTTTCAAGCACATGTTTTTGGGCCAAAGTCAGGACTTTAAGTCAGTGATCATTGTCTGAAAAGCTGCTTACATAGTTCAAATATAATGGTCCCTACCATATTCAGCTCATAATTGTTGTCCTCAAGTTTACTCCAAGGAAGATATAGAGTAAAAGGAAAATGTGGCTTGAATCACTTGTTAAATTATTCTTGAGGTTCTGCAAGTCGTATACAACAACAACAAACCTAGTATAATCCCACGAGTGGGGTATGGGGAGGTTAGTGTGTGCGCGGACCTTACCCCTACCTTGAAGGTACATAGGCTGTTTCCGATAGATCCTCGGCTCGCTCACAAGTTGTATACGTCAAAAATATTTTGGGATTTCAAAACTGAACTTTAATGAAGGCAAAATACATAAAGACCCCATTAAACTTGTCCATAAAACAGGTTTGAACACTTAAACTAAACAGGTGATTTTACCCCCCTAAACACATTGTGAGTGAATTTTGATTCACCCTTCATGACACCAGACTAGTTAAAGAGTAACGTGTGTGAGCCACGCTCTTTCTGGTGATGCTAATGAAGTTTTCCATTTTAATGACCCGGTCCATCACTAATAAACCCACCCGATTAAAATACCCGACCCACTTTGTTTAATTTTTACCCCAATTTTCTAACCCCGACCTCATTTGTTACCATTTTATGATCATGTAAAAGACTTCCACTTTTCAACAAATTCTTGAATAAGTACACATTCCGGGAGTATTGATTTTGTGAGAAAACTCTAAGATCTTTCTTATCTGCAATTTTAGGTTCTTCACTGTTTCAATGCTGGGTATTTTCAAGCAAAATCTAGTTGTTTCTCACATTTTCTGATGCAACGTAATGTTTATCTTTTACCATTGCAGGAGTACCTGGTAATTCCCTGCCACCATTGTCGTGGGCAGCTAGACTGAAGATCGCTCAAGGCATAGCTCGGGGTCTAATGCACATTCACGAATGTAGTCCTAGGAAATATGTTCATGGGAACATAAAATCGTCGAAAATCCTTCTTGACGATGATTTGCAAGCTTACATATCCGGTTTTGGGTTGACTCGTCTTATTTCAGGCTCCTCGAAGCTCGTTAATAGTAGTACCAAGAAGCTGAATACAAGTCAAATCATAGTAAGCCCTAAAAACTCAACTTCATCATCCATTATGTACGTAGCACCTGAGTCTCGAGTTCCTGGCTCCAAGTTCACACAAAAATGCGACATCTATTCGTTTGGGATTGTGCTTTTGGAGATGTTGACTGGTCGGTTGCCAGATGGAGGATCGGAAGATGATGGAAAGGGGCTCGAGAGTCATGTTAGGAAGGTTTTTAGGCAAGAACGACCCTTGTCCGAGATCATAGATCCTGCTCTCTTGAATGAGGTTCATGCCAAAAAGCAAGTCGTTGCAGCATTTCATATTGCTCTCAACTGCACAGAACTGGATCCCGAGCTTCGGCCAAGGATGAGAACAGTTTCTGATAACCTTGATCGTATCAAACTGCAGTGAAGGGAAACTCAATGGTATATCTTGTAAAAAGCTTTTGAGTTTTGGGGTCACCTAATGTAGAAGTTGTTTAGCGTTGTGAATCGGATTTTTCAGTGTACTTGACTGTTTTTTTTGTTGAATCATCAATGAAAATTGCTTGTGCTAACCACCTCAAAAGACTACTGTGTTTTATGTTAAATATTAGTGGTATACGCAGAATTTTTCACAAGCGATGTCATGATTTTAAGCAGTAAACAAATAATAATTCACTATAATCACATATTAAAAAAATATAACTCGAATTATTTTTATAAAACATAACTCAAGTATATACTAGTTATAACTTTTTTATTTTTGAAATGTATTCAACATAAGCTCATTATACTTTTTTCTATATAGAACACCAATTAATCACACAAAAATGTAAAAATAGCACGTTATAGCCAGTTTTCGGACTGGTCATTCAAAAATAGCTAGCGTTGACGAAGGCAATGAAAAATAGCCACTATTTTGCTGCAACAGAGACCGGTCCAGCATAATATACTGAAATTCGGTGCACCTATGTATGAACTCCAGCATATTATGCTGGACCAGTATACTTTGCTGACTCTAGTATAATATACCGGAGACTGGAGCACTGGTGCTCCAAACTCCAGTATATTATATTGGACAATTATACTTGCTGGAACTCCAGTATATTATGCTGGAGTTCTAGTGTACTTATGCTGGAACTCCATCATATTATGCTGGAGTTCCAACATACTTATCCTGGAACTCCAGTATAATATGCTGGAGTTCAAGCATACTTATGCTGGAACTCCAGTATAATATACTGGCGTATTTTTCGGGTTTTGAGCAGTATTTTCGCTCAGATTTATCTTTACATGAAAAGTGACTAAATTTCGATTATTTTAAATTGGGCTATTTTGAACGATCAGTTGTAAATCTGACTATTTTTGAATTTCTCCCAACAAAAACTCACATTCATTCAATTCTACACATTGTTCTTAATCAAATCCAATGCTGAGAAAGAAAATGAAAGGAGAAAAATAGCCGAACAACTTATAATACAAGTCATATAATTTATTGTTGCATAAAATCTGCAAATGTGGCTCTTAATCCATTAGTTTAGTATAATATTATTGTTTAAGAGGTCAATGGTTCAAACCTCGACATATTTTTTATTTCTAGACGAGGCACAAATATTTAAAACAAAAATGAAGCTACACAATTCAAACTTGTCACATCTTCAATAAAATTGATGCGCCTGAGCTACACAACTGTTCTTGTCAAGTGGTGCCACTTTTTATATTTATCCTCATTTTTCCTGGTAGATTTTGATTATATATACTTATTTAGTAAAGAAATTCGATCAAACTGGTGTCAGGCTAAGGTAGATCTGCACCTGATTAACATATCTAAAATGTACGGTCTAATCTCCACTCTCCACCAGAAAACGTTTTATGCAGCCAAAATGTAGTTATAGCAAGTAAATAATATTTTCTGAAGTTGGTGCTGATGAGATAATTGGTATCCGAAATTCCGAATGTCACATTTGGAACTGCATAATGCTCACTTGATCCTCAATTTCATGGGGCGTTCTATTTGGTCTTCCCCATTTAAATATATCAACAGCCCCTCCAAGTTGTACACAACGGTCATTTGAACACCTTAACTGATCCCTTTTTCATTTTAACATTTCAAGTGACTATTAAATATATCTCGTGAACACCCGAGTCTGGCAGACTATATGTGTGAGTTGCACTCGCCAGTGACATGTCAAATGAACCAATTAAAGAATGACATGTATAATTATTATAAATTTTTTGATAAATATAAACTAAATACATTAAAAAAATCTTTTTATTAATTAGCCAACCCCCCTCTCTTCATCTTCTTCCTTCTCACTCCCCCTCTCGCCCCCCTTTCCCCCAAATAACCCCTCACACTGATTTCCTAGCACCTTCCAAGAAATTGGATGACAAAAACCCACATAAAATTGAATGAAATTGAGTGGTGGTCAGTGATTTCCGACAATTTTCACCCATGAAATTGAGTGAAAATTGGATTCACCAGATTTGATTTTGAACACTTTATTCTTTTTCATATATAGAGAGAGAAAGTAAAAGATATCGTAATTCGTATATGAAAAAGACATTTTACTAACATTCCAACACCCCTTTTGTATAATATGAACAAACAGCACTGTTTTCTCACTTCTTCTCCCTAGAAAATTCTGTTTTTCACTTCTTCCGAAGTATATTCTAGTCATGGCGAGGAATGGAGTACTTTCGCGACGGTGGAGGTCGGAGAAGATGGAGGAGTTTGATAATTTGTGCCCGTCTTTTGATTCTGATGAAGTTCATGTTCTTGCTATCGATGATAGTCTCGTCGATCGGAAAGTTGTTGAACGACTACTGAAAATCACATCTTGCAGCGGTTAAATGAAAATCCAAACCCCCAATTCAGTTGTTGTGTTTTTATCCAAACCCCCCAAAAAAGATAAGCTAAATTTTAAAGATCTTCATGCGCTTAGATGTAAGTGTAACACACAAAATTTGTCATGTCAGCGTAAGGGGTTTAAGAGAATGTACTTCTACCAAGCAGAGGTGTCTATCAGGCAAAATTAAATTAAGGTGTTCAAGTGACCGTTGTGGACAACTTGGAGGGGCTGTTTATGTATTTCGCCTTTATTTTGTTTTTAAATTATTCAAAAGTATAGATAACTTCAGGCCTCCTCCTCCTCCTCCTCCCCCCATCCTCCTCCTCCTCCTCCTCCTCCTCCTCCTCTCTGTGAAAATAAAGGTGACGATGAATTTATATGGTGCTTATGAGTATATTTTAAGATGGTTTACGGTGTTTACAATAGGGAGCTGTTGTGGCGCTTTATTTTTACTATTGCTCTTTCTCTTCTTCTTCTTAATTACAATTTGGGTTTGTTAGATTTGTTGTTATTTTGATAAATTGATGATTAATGTTTGTTCTTGATGATATTTGAAGGTTATGTTTCAAATTTGAGATCATTTGGAGTAGATTTAGGTGTTAAATCGTGTATTTGGATTGTTGATAAGAACAAGTTTATGTTTCTAGACAATTTGTACTTCAGATCTATTTGGCCTTAAGTGCATAAAAACATTAGTTGCCTAAAACACATGTAATTGAGAGAGTCATCATAGCAGTGCCTTGGGGAAATGCCTACTTTCAGGAGAAGATTATCGAATGAGTTTCAAACCTGTCCTCTTCGTTTCCCAAGATATTTAGGGAAAGGGCCCTTGTCGGCCACCGCTTGCTGACGATAGTGATGGATTATAATAAGCAGCGGAAGCAATCCCAGTATCAAAATCACATGTAATCTAGACAACTAGCATAAACGGGATTTCACGGGTTACCTCTTGAAGCGTGAACAAAACTCCTTTATCACGTGAGCCTCCAATTCCACAACAACTCAATGAATTCTCCACCACCCACACGTTCACGATCTTTGAACGTTCCACGGTCTTCTACTGTGTTACCCAAATAATATCCGAAAAATAGCAATTTTGTGTGGGCGAAATTTTCTAAGGAAAAAGGCTGAAAAATTCGGTCACTCTCTTGTACTCCCTCTAGGTGGAAAACCTTATGTATTTATAGCACAGTTTTAAGGGTTAAAACCCTTTTCCAAAATATATTGAGTTTTCTTTTCCACCAGAAAAATGATTCCTTTATTCCAATTATTTAGGCACATCAGAGACCACATAATTTAATTTACAAGGCTCCAATTATGGAATTAATTTCTAATTTTCGAAATTAATATCCACCATAATTAATTACGAATTATTTCACTAAAAATTCGTAATTGCACTCCATATTCAATTTCAAAATTCATGCATTAAATCTTATTTAACTCCCCATGTTAAGATTCAAATACTAATCAATTAAATTAAATTACTCACGATTTAATTTATTGATTATTTCCTTTATACTTTCGCTTAACTTATTTCATGTGTCGGATACAAAATTCACTGGCCGAGTTTACACATGAAAACTTATAAGCTTTCATAAAGGTGTATCATCAATCTCTAAATCGAGACATGGATTCCATCAACTAACTATTACTTCGCCAATGTACATTATTATTATCCAATATACCAGGCATATTGACCCACGAAAGAATCTCGCCTTTTAATAAATCAAAATAATAATAATATACACAACTAATAATAATTATATCAAGATTAAGAGTATAAGTACATTTAATGGCTAGAGAGTTTATTTTATTAAGTCAGTATAAAATACTTATTTCTACCTGGTCCGTTCAATACATACAAAATGTATTAGCACAAGAAGTTGGAGTTAAATCATTCCCATAATCAAGATAAATTATATTTAATCTTGTGCTACAATCATCCATGATGGTTTGTCTTATTTCATCATTAGATTGTGAACTCGAACTTTATACTTATAAGAACCGATAATTTAATCATCCGTGTATAAGCTAAACTCTATACGCTAAATCATCTACTATATAAGCAAAGGACACATACTAATATATGATCTATTTAAAACGTTATTAAAATTGAATAAATAATTATTCCATAATAAATACTATATCTAATCCAAACCCATGGTTAATAGTATATATCCCAACAGACGGAATGTATCGTCAATTAACGGGTCCTCGCCTTGGACTTAGTTGGAAAGGTAGGTGTTCGACACTTCAGACCTATTTGACCTTAAGCATCTAAAGTGCAATTTTTTCTCTTCAGACCTATTTAGCCTTAAGTGCATAAAAATATTGGTTGTACTTCAGACCTATTTTCCTTAAGTGCATAAAAATATTTGTTGCATTCTTCGATAGTTATTGGACCAAATACTAACCCCTAAAAAAGGGTAAAAATTGTATGGGGTAGCCACTATTTAAAGTGGTATTTACTTTTTATCCAACATTTTTAATGCTGAGCAAAAGTAGCCACTAGTTTATTAAAATTAGTATGAAAAGGCGTTTTTACCCTTTCCTTCCCAAACGGAAATACAGTGGTATCACAGGTTGGATAGATACGCCATTTTCAGATTCTCTTTCTGGGCTATTCTCTATGCATATTCTTTTTGGGCTATTCTCTCTGCATATTCTACTTCCATTCCCAACCTCCATTTTCTTTCTTTTTCTTTATCGTCTTCTTCCTATATATTTTGCTTTGTCTTTGTCGTTGAAAAGTGATTCCTTTTTTATGATCTCAGAAAAGCTATGCTAGAGTATGTAGTTAATGGAGAATGGGAGATTGAGTCAAAGGAAAATACAAGGCTTACTCCTCGAACATCGGTCCTTAAATTCGAGTTCTAATTTCAAAACTTAAGGACACTTGGTCCTGAACTTAGAATTACAAGTTCAAAAGTTGAGGACACTTGGTCCTGAACTTATACTAACAAACTCAAAAGTTAAGGACAATAGGTCCTGAAGTCCTGAACTTAGACTAACAAGCTCAAAAGTTAAGGACAATAAGTCCTGAACTTAGGCTAAGAAGCCCAAAAGTTAAGGATAATAGGTCATGAACTTAGACTAACAAGCTCAAAAGAAGGACATTTGGTACTGAACTTGCAGTTACTAGTTCAAAAGTTAAGGACACTTGGTCCTAAACTTAGACTAACAAGCTCAAAAGTTAAGGACAATAAGTCCTAAACTTAGACTTACAAGTTCAAAAGTTAAGGACAAGTAGTCCTTAACTTAGAGTTACAAGCATAGAACTTAAGGACAGATAGTCATGAACTTCGAGTTCCAAGTTCAAAAGTTAAGGACATGTAGTCCTGAAGTCCTGAACTTAGAGTTGCAAATTCAAAAGTTAAGGAAATGTAGTCTTGAAGTCCTGAACTTAGAGTTGCAAGTTCAAAAATTATGGACACTTGGTCCTGAACTTTTATGAGCAGAAGGGTGTTTTCGTCCGGGCATGTAAAGTTTATTAAAACAGTGGCTAAAGACTAAAGACATTTTAAACAGTGGCTTAAATGTAAATACATGTGTTATTAGTGGCTAACCATGCGCTTTAATATCCAATGTCACACACATCATCTTTTTTCATATTCATCTTTTACTTCGAATTTTTAATTCAAACCGCCTCAAAACTCTATAAAATCATCCCAAAACTGAGATTCAAACTCCTTAAGATGTACCCAATCTATTCCAATAACAACAACTAAAAGAAAGCAAAATTTGGCCTTTTTTTTACTACAAATAACTAATTTGCTAATATTGATAGCATTTGGCTAATATTAATAATATTTTATGAATTGACCAATTTTTGTAATAAGTTACTTATAGACACTGGCAGTTTCCCTAAAACATTTAATTCTTTTGCGTGAATTTAGGCATCATTTTTCTTCATTATTTTAGAAACAAAAAATTGCATGTTAGGAAACTATATAAAGTAACAAATCACATCTTAAAATCTTGATATAACGAAAAATGTATAACTTTTGAACTACTCAAAATAATGGCACTCTCAGAGTCTCGTTATATTTTGTGGGTTTTGGTTTCTCCACCTATCTTTCTCATGGGATTACTTCGGATAAACCTTTTTAAGACTACAATTTATAATTTGACCTCTTTAATAAAAGATTTGAGAAAATAGCTTTATGCTAGAATTTTAAATTTTCATGTCAAATTTTGAAGCACGCTGTCAGAATTTTTCTGTAACGACACAACTGGTTATTTTGAGTCCTGACACTCTGTTTTATAATTAGAGATCCTAAGTAGGTTCATATGATATTTCATGACTTACATGTATGATTGGTTCGGGTCCCTGGAGGTTCAAGAGCGATTTGGTACACTTATAGCCTATTTGACCAAGCTGCAAAAATCAGCTTATTTTGAGAAGTGCTTTTCTCAAAAATACTTTTGGTAAGAAGCAGTTTGTATTTGACTAATTAATTTGAAATGCACTTCTGAGCAGTAATTAGTGTTTGACCAAGCTTTTAAAAGTATATTTTTCTCAAAAATGCTTTTCACAAAAGTACTTTTGGAGAGAAGTTACTTTTTTTTTCTGCTTCTCCAAAAATGCTTCTGTTTCTCCTCAAAAACACTTTTTTTTCTTTCAAAAGCTTGGCCAAACACTTTAACTTTGAAAAAGTATTTTTTTTGAAGAAAAAAAAGTACTTCTAGAATTTGAGAAGCTTGACCAAACAGGCTATTAGTTCCTAACTAGAGACTTAAAGTTAACAGAGTCAATTAAAGTCAATATTTTGGGTAGGCGAACTCGGAATCATGATTTGAAAGTTTCTATAGGTTTGTATGATAACTTTAAACTAGTTTATGTATATTTGGTTTAGCACCCTGATCACACCCAACTCTAGTCTTAAAAAGGATAAGCGGTCGCTGCAAATATAATCCGGTCTAAAGTTCCGGAGTCGAATCTCATAGAGAACCAAGGTTTGGCTATATTTGTTTAATATCACTAAAAAGATAAGTTTGAACACGTTTCTAAATTATAAATATTGAGATTTATATTTCTAACTAATTAACTAGCAAATACTAGAAATCGGTAAAATTATCAACTAACGAGACAAAGGGTTGGAGACTAAATTAAGGAGGTCTAGAGTTATGATTTCCCCAATTATCGGAATCCTTCTAGCTATGTTCCCTACAATTTTGCCAATGTATTCTCTATTGATCGTGAGCACTTTAGGTGCCGTAGTTCTCTCTCGATCAACTACAATAATTTACCTGACATATTCTCTCGAACTACGCTAGTTGGCTTTATCTAACCGCTCACTATGACCACGTCAAGGCTTTGCTATTTCTAAACCTGCCTTTAAACCCGTTGTATTGATTTCTCACATACGTTAGGAGTGACGTTGTTCAACAACCACCAAAATATGTATCCTTTCTCAAGCAACACATAATAAATAGGCATAGTCAATCGATGGCCATTCGATCAAAAACAATAAACACATAGTTGAACAAGTAGAGAAATCCAACGGCTCAATTATATAAAAACATAACAAAAATTTATGCCACAAAAGGTTCTATCAAAACCCTAGATAACAAATTAGTTATTCATAATAGTATGTAAAACTACAATACTAAAGTCATAATCAACAATGAAAAATAAGAAAAGGAAGGAAAAACTCGTAGAAGAATTCCCCGCCTTGCTCCTATTGTGTCTCTGCCTCCTTAGGTCGAATCTGTGTCAAAAGTGTGTCCAACCTCTTCAAAATACCATTTTTCCATGTATATCTACCAAGTAGGGTCGGTCACAAATAATTATATCTTCTCCTACGCGAAAAAGGATAATTTTTCAGGTCTGGACGCTCGCGATTGCGGTCCTGCCGTGGTATTTTCCCAGTGCACTACCTTACTCCACGTCCAGGTCCATTGTCGCAGTTTCGACCGCATTTTTCACCCTGTTGCATTTGGAATTTAAAAAACGTAATACTTCAAAGTTGTATCCCTTTGAGTTAGCTTACTAACCATATATTGTGGATCCCAAATGGAGTTCTGAGCGAAAAGTTATGTGCATTTTACTAGACAATGCGTAATATGGCTACTCGATTCTTCGTTTCGTTGCTCTGTCATCCGTGGAACCCCAAATACGATCCCGGCTTTTACTTATACTTCAAAGCTCCAAATCACTTGAATTCATTGCATAACATCTACATAGCTCGGAATCACTCCTACAAGGCATAAAACACATAATTAGTGCAAAACACTAGCGATTAATGCGCAAACTCAACTAAAGTGTAGTAAATTAGAGTGTAATAATCGACTAAAATACGTAATTATAGCCTATCATCAACATCCCACACTTAAATCATTTCTCGTCCTCGAGTAATCAAACTACACTTTATATAGACACGACCTTTTTAAACAATTCTCCTAATTCGTCACACCAAGAATACTTAAAATAGACTAAGCACAAAAGCGTAACATCTTCACCTCAAGATTTGACTCGCAAGTACCACACATTATTCATAACTCACCCACTTACTCTAACATAGAGGTCACTGACATTACCTCTCCTTCATGAACCAAGTGCCCTCACACAACAAAGAGAGTAGTTCCACACAATAAAATTTAAGAACATTTAGGAACTCAAGATAGAAAGAATTCACTCATTCTCAGAAATAATATTCATATGCCACAAAATATGCACCATAGGCTTTCTCGTAGTGTATTACTCTACTATTCGAGCTCATTCAGTCTAGGATCAAGTATGACTTTATTTGGTTGTAATGTAGACTGTGGGACGGGTAGGATATATTTAGATATAAGAGTGACTACACCTCCTTAAGAACTTTAATACATATACTTTAACATTCAAACACCATACTTATGTCAAACCAAACTCCACCTTCACCTCAATGTATATTACCCCATACTTCTTTAAGCATAATTACATCAAGAGTCACCACTTATCAAGGAATACTTTTTTTTCACAACAATAAAATTAGATATTTTTTTTAAATTCAAGTGGCTCTTACTTGTTCAAAACAGTGCACCTTTCTCCTTATTTTATTAGTTCCACTCAAAAGCCAAACCAGTCACCCCACAATTTAACTATTACACAGTTCATAATAATTCAAGTGCTCATGAAAGGTTAAAAAGTTCAAATAGATGATTAATTCAAACAAATGGGCAAGACTTGTAATGTGGTTGCCAAAGAAACATGATTACATACTCAAAGGGGTTAACTACGATACATAACAATTAGACGGGTAAAATATACATATCTGGCTCAACAAAGAAACGCCTATATCATTTCCAAGACTGAACAAAATTACTATTTCGCTTTGCAAACACACGAGGCAAGTTCTATACATCAAATGCAATGCACAGAATAACACCCAAACCTCACACACACATGGCACATAACTCACTCAGGATTGGTTTCATCAAGACACTCTAGTCAAAGTAGTTAAGCAAAGTTAAGATAATATAATATAAGGTACTTATACACGAGTCAAAACTGGGCCTAAGCGTCACAACCAAAGTACTCACTATTCTCAGGGCATAACAAAGTCAAGAGATATTGCTTCATTTCAAAACATAACATAATGGCTCCTATTCCTAAAAAAACAAACTAACTACACCCGGTTCAAACAAAACCCTTGAAAAAGAACCGCGGTACAAAGAAAAACCAAGGGGGAATTGCTACACTACCTAACAAAAGAAAATATTTTTGTTTTTTTCTTTAGACTTAAATTCCTCAAGAAAATTGTCTAATAGATCCATCGTCGGGAAAAGTCTAATCTTTTCTAATTTTGTAAAAAAATTATTCAATTAACTAACACAACTAAAATAGCATAGAAAGTCACCTAGACAATCTGCTCACCCCACACTTTAAATTGTGCATTGTCCCCAATGCACATCCATACATACAAGAGGGTAAAAGGAACTCCCTGGTAGGCCAAAGGCCGAAGCACTAGCATCTCATGGGGTACTCAGACTTCTCCCAGACCCGGTTCTTCGTGCGGGTACCTCACACTTAGTTCCAACCATTTGGTTTGCTGTTGCATCCTTCCAATGGCTTTGAGTTCCATGCTCCTAAAAATCAAAAAACCACACTAAAAGAATAATACAATAATAAATAAAATAAACTAAATTTAAAATAAAAAAATAATGCTGGGTTACCTCCCAACAAGCGCTTGATTTAACGTCGCGGCACGACGTGAATCACTTTTTGCCTCCACCCCGAGCTTATGAATTGAACCCCAAGTTTTGATTCAAGCTTATGATTATGGTCATAAGGCGGTGGAACGAATCTAACTAGTCCAAGGAAATAATGTAGTATTATGCACTCCTTGTCCTTTGTATGAGGTATGTAATCCTGACTTTCTAGCAAAAAGAATTCCAGAATATATATTGTCACGACCCAAATCGGAGGGCCGCGACAGGCGCCCGGTACTTTACTCTACCGAGTACCATCGTAATATATATTTATTATCATACCATCATGGTTAAATGGGCCGGAAGGGCCGTCATAATATAACCAGAATAAAATATAAGGGAATACGTGAATAGGTTGACCCAATATGTAATACAAACTTATACATGTGACATACAGTCCTATAAGACCAAAATGAACACTTGTACACTGAACATAGGATGACAAGGCCATACAATCTTTCATATACATGACATCTGTCTACAAGCCTCTAAGAGTACATACACATCATAAAGGTCGAGACAGGGCCCCACTATACCAATCAATACATGTCCAAATCATACTGACCAAATAGGCAACTCCAGAGCAAGTGGAGTGCACCAACACCTTCCGCTGAGCTGATAGCCTACTAGGAGAAATGTCAACCTATCTATCGGGACATGGGGCATGAAACACAGTGTCCCTAGGCAAAAGGGACGTCAGTACGAATAAAGTACCGAGTTGTTAAGGCAGGAAAGCATAAACAAGAACAGTAATATAAAGAGAGACAAATGAGATACAACCTGTAACATCTGAGTGCCTCTGGGGGCTATTGATATGAAATGCATAATACATATATATACATAAACTTTTAAAAACATTCGCCTTTGTGGCCTCATCATTATCATATTGTACCGACCTAAAAAAGGACTCGATAAAAACGTACCCGGCCATCATAAGGCTCGGTAGAATCGTACCCGACCACGTGGAGCTCGGTAAACCCAACTGATCAGTGGTTGTACAATAGGTGCCATACCCAGTCGACTATAGCGCGGCTCGATAGAGTAAAATAGATACTATATATAATGCATGCTAGATTCATGGAATCACATTCTAAACCTTTCAGAGTGACTTAAGGTCGTTGCACCTTCGATTAACATTATGGACATCCATACCCTCAATATGAACCTTAGTAGGATTGAAGGATCATACACACTTGCTTAGAATAATTTTATAAGGAAATAACAACATGGACAACCTTAGTTTCTAGGAGTAGATCCGTTATGAAATAGCGTAATCATTTCACTTTAGATCATGCCAAAAGAAAGAAGGAAGTGCCTTAATATACCTTATCACAATCTTTCCAATCAGCAAGTTAAAATCGCCTCTTCTCACCTTAATCTACAACAATGATAATAATACTATTATCAAGTGATGAAAGGTACAGCTATCGCACAATGAACGACAAACTTATTTTTATAAAAACGGGCAACATCTTCCCCATAATCTTTACTTCCTCCAAATTCAAGATAACTCCAACAACACAATAACACAAAAATAACAACATATATACATTATTTTCCAGCCTTATATTACACCATCAAATACTACAAA
Organism: Nicotiana tabacum; assembly: GCF_000715075.1. NCBI lineage: Eukaryota > Viridiplantae > Streptophyta > Magnoliopsida > Solanales > Solanaceae > Nicotiana > Nicotiana tabacum. The sequence goes on from NC_134085.1 coordinate 18,150,384, forward strand.
ACAACCCAACACACTCCAATCTTTTCATACACAAAACGACCACCGTACTAGTGTCAAACGACCTGGAAATGTTACGACGAACGACCAGCCCACCACCCTACATCTATATGGTGTTTATACACACCCTTCCTCCTCCAAAACTCCATAAAACAGTAGTAAAACACGCAGACTAATAGCAACACAAAATAATCCACAAAATAGTCCGCTACAAGTGAATAACTCGAACTCACGGCTTCCGATCACCATCCCGTGAATTCTTACAAGTATAGAAAGACTTACCATGTATTTACAGAAGAAAAAATGGATGAAAGAGAGCAGTAAACTTACCTTATTTGCTGGATAACTCAGCCCTTATCTTTGTTCTTCAAACTCTAGGTTTTACTCCCAATTAGAACTTGAAAGGCAGAGAAAATCAATTAGGGTTTGTAGGTAATTTTTGGGAGGAAGTTTGCAAGGGTTTAAGTCTGGTTATTTGTGATATATAATGAGTTTTATATTTCAATAGATAAGACCTTAAATGGTCTCTTTTTCGGATCCGAAATTGCCTCTTTTTGGGCTCTCATTTAACCAAGTAGGTGACACACCTACTTGTCACATATCAGACTATGTAGTCTCATAAAACTGCATATATCTCTCTACTCCGATATTGTATTAATAAACGGTTTAATGCGTTGAAAAATAGACTCATAGATCTTTAATTTGATGGGTGAAACACCCCATAACTCTAAGTATATTGGGAGAAAATCGCAGTTACATTTGACCTAAGTTTCAACACATTTATGAATGTAACTTGTGATGACATTTTCCAACTTTTGTCCACAACTCGCTTGACTTCAAATCATAACACACGTTTATCATACGACTAAAATAACTCATAACATAATCTCCTTATAATTTTAAACACCCTGTTCTCACCCTAAAAGTACATGTTACAATATTCCCAACTTGTCAACTTTTGACGAAACTTATTTTCTTCAATTCATTTAGCTTCTAATCCTTCAAACCCTCTTGGTATTTGGTATTCATGATCTTAAATATTTTTAACCTCCATTGTAACATAATTAACTTGCTTTATGAACTTTCAATGTTGATGTCATTTCTGAGCTTACATCAATTGCCTTATGAATACTCTCATGTACGAAAACTTAGGGTGTAACATCATTCCCCCCTTTGGAACATTTGTCCTCGAATGTTGATTGATGCACCTTTTAGTCTCATAACCGGTAGCTCTTACAAATATTTCAATACTATCCTTTCCATCTAGGAAACTATTTTGTGTATAAATTTGAAGGCTAGGGCATTCCCCCCTTTGGGTCTCTTTCCCATTCCACGACTTGTCGTTGGAATTCTTCAAATCTCGTAACTGTTGCGACCTTCTATCTTGTAGCCTGTATGTGTGCCTATGCGACTCTTCTCTCCTACTTCCTTTAGCTTTTAGCCAATATCTAGGCCTCACTTTGTGAATACATACAGAACTATGGCAAGTTGTCCCTCTAGGCATCTATGGGTACTGAAGTCCTTCGCTTGGTACTTTATCGAACTTACAACTATTGCTATCTCTTGTTTCATAGCCTTGTATATCTATCTTTATGGATTTACTACATCTAGGTAGGTTATACTATACCATAACACTTACTTCGATTTATTATTAGCAAGGTTTGCTACCCAACTCCAGGTTACTCTCTTGCTGCTTATCCTATATGTATAAATCTAAGTCCTTTAGTGCTTCCTCATTACTATTCATCTTAAGAATAACAAACAAATCTCATCTCGTACTTTGGAACTTGTACCCATCTATTGTTGATTCACCTTAATATTGATCTATAATATATCATTGATCACTTGAAACCTCTTTTGTAATACATGTCGTTAGGGCTCACGTTGCATCGGGGAACACCTGAAGTTATTTGCCTGATCCACCTAGGGACAATACAATACTTCATTAACTGTATTTCATAGCATTCCAACGTGATTCACCTTATGTGGGTATTTTAATCCTGTACAATTCATGAAATCCCTTTTCTTTGAATCATCACCCAATCAAAGGTCTAAACGTCATCCTCTTATCTATCACAATTACACCCTTATTCTACCATTAGGGCAGCATTCCATCTTTTCTAAATTCTCCTAGTCTTAAACTTCCTCTGAGTTTACTCATGTTATACTGAGCTTTTTATAACATTATGGAAACCATCAGCTCTCTTGTTATGATGGGTTTAATCTCGAGGACTTACCTATTCTTGTCATCTTCTCACTCACCTTTTCTTATCCTTACTCCTGTCTAGCTAAAACCTTATCGCTCTACCATACTTTAGCTTGTGACCTAAATATATCTATTTATACTACTCGCAACCTTCCTTTAACTTGAAGCACCATATATTTCCTTATGTTATTCTAGAACCTCAAGCGAGACATCATATCGTCTCTAACTCTTATTTTCTCTCTTAACTAGACATCTCTATATCTGGAAACCGCATGCTAAAAAGTATGACACTGACGACACCACTATCATTTCATGATACAGAATTGTGACGCTTCTAGCCCTCTATCTGATATCTGGATTATTCGTAACCTTCTGTTCTTGGTCATCTCGTACCTTCTGCACACGTACCTTACTTACCTTTAAATCTTGCATCGTATCTTCTATATCTTTCATAACCTCCCTTCCATATAGGTGGAATTCACATCCACACCTTAAAGCTCTACTATAATACTTGCACATCATGTGCACACATAATCCGCCAAAAGCTTCATATTGACTTCTTATGAGGTTGGTACTGTTCTAACTAGATTTATCGTAGAGCCGTTATATAATATGTCTGTTGTACTGTCTCTTTTGTACCTCTAATATTTATAGTGATTATACAATGTTATGAATCACGATTTCTATACTCATCGGGTCTAATAATCAGACTCCTAATTTACTTTGATGATGTAACTCTTTAGTTTTCTTCTCTATCTTAACCTTTAAGTAGGCTTACTTTATCTTCTGATCTGCGGCTCAGGGTACTAGTTATTATTTTATCGCCTCGTAGATGCTATGGAACATCCATGATATAACCTTTTAGCAATTCAAGCTTTTGTTTGTGACGTGGAGTCAATTCTTTCTTTTAACTTATACTAGAGTCTCCTATAGCTGTATCATTGTCAACATATATGCTACATGGATAACACTTCGAAATCTTAAGTTTGTTCATAACGTAACTAACTTTGGGTCATAGATTGAATAATTCCTTTCGTGCCTTCTCAGCTTTCGTTAAAAGTAAGCAATTACCTTTCTTAGTCGTTCTGCCACTTGTTGCATGGATACTTGGCTTATCTTAGCGCCCACATATATCAAAATTTTGTGAAACTCATATGATCTCGAATATTACTTTGGATTTTACTCCCCGTTCCTTAGTTCCAACAGGTGCCACTTTGTTATGGAGAACATACAATGCCGTAGTGAGACTATTATTACAAGACCATTATTTATTTAGGTCACTATGCTTGTTTGAAGCCTTCTTCCTTATTTTCTTAGCTAGTTTTTCATTGTATCATTTATGGAAGACTCTATGACTCTTGTAAAGCTGTGAGCTTATCCCATTATATACCTGACGAAATTTTTGATGTTATTACTCACTTATAAATATCCTCAGTTATATACCTTCGTGCCCTTGTTCTCGCAGGGTTACTTCTGAACTCAATTTTTTTGTCTCCCTAGTGGCACTCTCTTTTATTTCCATAACACTTTTTATGGCAACTATAACTACCTCAACTTCTATCTGAATATTTCTCAAGGATTACTATGTCGTATCTGTGCGACTGAATTCCCTATGCTGGGGTTCACTAGGTTTATCTTGCACGATCTGCTGATTTATCTGTATCCTCTTGTCTAGCCATAAATAGGCTCTTCCTGAATCAACTACTAAATACTCTTTGATCCATTCTCATATCTATATTCTGCATAATCTTTCTTGGGTTGTTTCATTTGTCTTAACTTACCTCTCGCACTGGATCCTTATGTATCAAGTGTTCATTCGCACCTAGTATCAATAATATCCTAGTCGGGAACCCTTACTGCCTATCACCTATATCGTGCTTGAATAATGTTCTGGAGTTGTAACATATCTGTAGGATCTAAAAAAATGTAATCTCATTCCTTTTGCCTTTTTACCGCATTCTTTCTTTACTATTCCATAGTTACTTGAACGACATAACTCTAACTTACTAACATATCACACCATCTTCTCCCCTTTAGGGGAATACTAGCATTTAATGCTATGAAGATTTACCTATATATGGTTTACCTCTTCATCTTTGGCTTCTTTTCACGTCTTCACTGACTCTTACTCGCCTTGAGGTAACCCTTCTCTACTAGGGATAGCTGAATTCCTTATGTGCGAGGGTGACACCTAATGTAACTGGCACACTTAGTCCCTTGAGCATAACTTTGCTCACATTGCTTACTTTAGGGAAGCGTCTTCCTGAATGACCTTTAAAGGTTATTCTTCCGTTGTCCATTCTATTTTTGTTGGAACATGGTCTTTGACGATCTTGTGATGTCGACTATTATCGAATCTTCTGGTCCCTATCATGTTCGATTTTTTTCTTGTTTACTAGCATATGTTGATTTCTATTACTCTGGGGGTCTAACTTAGCTTTCTAGTAATCATGTTGGAGTCACCAACTCATTTCTCGAAATAAGGATATGACTTTATGGCATATACTCTTTTATAGTCTCAAAGCCTGTCATCTCTTGTCTTTTCCTTCACTTGACCATAGACTCTATCATCCTACCATTGTTTGATTTACCGTTATCACCCATTTATCATACCTTACTCATAATGCTTCATTTACTCTCTTCTTATTCCCCTGCTAATACTTCTGTCTGTCACATTATTATGAAAACTTCAAAAAAAACATTGTTTCACCTTTGGCTCCCCCAGCTCAATCCACCATTTTGGGTTACTCTAACCCAAACTGGATCCTAATATCCCATCTTTCTCTTAAAATATATATGTTAGATCCCATAGGTCATAATTGAGATGGGTGTAGTCAATTGTATATATCTCTGTTACTGTTGAAAGTAACTCAAAATGTTTATATTTTTCTACCTGAATTGTAAATACTGATAATCTTCACTAACTAGGACATCGTATTGTTCTTCACCTTTCTTCTTTTACTTGTTGAAACTCGTATCTACCTTCTGATTCTCTTATTGCTTCTTACCATATGGATGGATAGATAGTCATTCCTTAGGGCTCTTTATAAAGAAGCTTACACATCTTAGTACACACATGATCTATTGAAGACCTCATATTTACTCATCATAAGCATGATGCAAAATCGAGTTCCTCTGATCAACTCTTCCACCGCCACATTCGATCTCTTACCAACTGTCTTTCTGGATGTAGGTATCATTGTATTATGAACAAAATAGAATTTAGGAGTTTGAATTCTTAAAATTGAGCTATACCACATGATCTAGAGTAAGAAGAAAGAGTGACATACCTAAATGCCCTGTAGTTTCCTACTTATAAGTGTGGTGCACAACACACTCATAAACAAGACTCTACTAGACACGACTTATAGACTCCCTAAGACAAAGCTGCTCTGATACCACTTTTTTCACGACCCAAATCGGAGGTCCGCGATAGACACCAGGTACTTTACTCTACTGAGTACCAATGTAACGTATCTTTCATATCATACCATCATAGGTAAATGGGCTGGAAGGGCCGTCATGATATAATCACAATAAAACATAAGAGAATACTTGACATAGGACGACCCAAAATGTAATACAAACTTATACATGTGACATACGATCCTATAAGACCAAAATGAACACTTGTACACTAAACTTAGGCCGACAAGGCCATACAATATTTTATATACATGACATCTGTCTACAAGCCTATAAGAGTACATACGCATCATAAAGGTCGGGACAGGTGTTACAACCCATATACACACGTGTTAGTTCATGCCATATTTTAGTTAACATAAATCCAAGAAGGAATTACCTTTGAGGTGATAAGAATTTAATCCTATTGGTCTTAAGTGATACAAGGGTGTATAAGGGTGATTAACAAGTATTAGAAGTTAAACGAATCAAGGATGTTGTAACTCGTATTTTCAGTAAACCTAGAGGTTCTTAATACACTCAAGAGGTCATGTATTAAGGTATTTGAATCATATAATATCAGTATCATAAGTCTTGAAGTGAAACGAGTTATGAAACAAAAGTCGACAAACGTTGTCGCAACTTAGGTTCATAATTTTACTTAAACATTAGGTAAAATATTTCTAAGCTTTTCTCATAATTTACAAGGAATTACGGGTTTATATACCCACCAAATTAAATATCTATGAGTCTAGTTTCTAAATCATTAAACCGTTTGTAAATACGATCTCGGAGTATAGAGATATTCATATTTTCGCAAGCCTGCGCAGATTGGTAGATGACAAGTAGGTGCATCACCTACTTGCCAAAATGATAGGACAAAATTAAAAGACCTAAGTCGTCCAAGAGAGGACTTTTAAGGGGTTATGAACTCAGTTATTTCATCCATATTTCAGACCCTCAAAACCAAAGTTAACCACTCCAAATCCTCCTCAAAAATCCCACACAAACCCTAATCGATTTTCCCTCTCTTTCAAGTTCTATTTGAAGGTAAAACCTAGAGTTTGAAGAACCAAGGGAAGGGCTGAGTTATCCAACAAGTAAGATAAGTTACTTCCATCTTTCATACATTTTTCTCTGCTGTGAATTTATGGTAATTCGTTCTATACATGTAAGAACTCACGGGATGGTGATCGGAAGCCGTGAGTTCGAGTTATTCACTTGTAGCGGACTGTTTTGTGTTGCTGTTGGGCTGCGTGTTTTACTACTATTTTGTGGAGTTTTGGAGGTGGAAGGGTGTGTAGAAACACCATATATATATGTAGGGTTGTGGGATGATAGTTATTCGTAACATTTCCGGGTCGTTTGACACGACTACGGTGGCCGTCGTATGTATGATGTAATTAGGTTGTGCGTGGACTATTTTGGGAGGCTCAATATGTTTATTATTGATGTTGTTTGGGCTGTTTGGTGATTGTTTTTAATGGTGTGAAGTCATATATATAGGAGAGGTGCTGTCCGTTTCAACGTAAAATAGGTTGTGGTCGATACATAATAGTTATGACGCTTAAATGATAACGATAGTATAGTTTCTCTTATTGTAGACTAAGGAGTTGTGACAATTGCATAGCTTGCGATTGGGGCAGTATATACAAGGTATGTGAGGCTATCCCTTTCCTTCTTTTGCACGACTCCGATTGTACATAATGTAATGAACTAGCTTCCAAAGATACTCTACTCTTAGAAGCTAGCAGTACTTACATTGCTTTCCCTCTTATGGAACGATTGATGTTAATGTTTCTTCTCTTATTCTTATGTTATCAATGTTGTTGGTACTTCTTGATTCTTATAAAGTTCATAGTGAAGAGTTAGTCCTAATAACGTGTACAGAGGATACCGACCTTACGTCACTCCGAAAGGTTTAAAATGTGATTCCATGAGTCGAGCATGCATTATATATATGTATCTATTTTACTCTACCGAGTCGCGCTATTGTCGGCTGGGTACGACACCTGTTGTGCAACCACTGATCAGTTGGGTTTTACCGAGCTCCACATGGTCGGGTACGATTCTACTAAGCCTTATGATGGCCGGGTACGTTTTTACCGAGCCTATTATGGCTGGGTACGATATGATGATGGTGGTTCCCATAGAGGCGTATGTTTTAAAATTTTATGTATACATACATATGTATCATGCATTTCATGTCAGTATCCCTCAGAGGTACTCAGATGTTCCAGGTTGTATATTCTCTATCCCTGCATACATTACTGTTCGTATTTTTGGTTCCTTACCTTACATACTCAGTACTTTATTCGTACTGACGTCCTTTTGTTTGTGGACGTTGCATGTCGTGCTGCAGGCCCTGATAGACAGGCAGGCGCAGCTCCCCCACCACAGTAGGTTGTCCAGTTCAGTAGTGATTGGCGAGATCCCTTCTCCGGACTTGCCGTGGTCTTGGTATGCATTTTTGTTATAGACATTATAGGTATGTCGGGGCCCTGTTCCGGCTATGTTGCAGCACTTATGTTCATTTAGAGGCTCATAGATAGGTATCGACTCATGTATAGTTTGGTATGCCTTGTCGGCTGGTTTTTGTTGTATAGTCTTTCATGGTAGCGTGGTAGCTCGTACCTTATATGTAGTTTCTTGATTGTCTGCTAATCCCCTATTATGTATGTTCATGCCATCATATTTTATTGTTGGTTGTCCATGATCCATGTCTACCATTTATATTGAGCTCGTCAACCCTAAAAGATAAAAAAAAGGTTAGATAAAATGTATGTTGGTGCTTGGCAAGTATGGTCGGGTGCTAGTCATGGCCCTCCAGTTTGGGTCGTGACAAACTTGGTATCATAGCAAGTCTGTCCTAGGGATTGTCTATGCGCCGTGTATAGTAGAGTCTTGATTATGGATGTGTAGAGCGCCACATTTATAATCAGGAGGCTACATGACATCTAGGGTTGTTACCTTCTTCCTGAATCTAGATCGTGCGTAGAGTTGAGTCGTAAGTGTTCGTCTCTAATATTCACCTTGTTTTCTTTCAGCGATGCATTCGACTAGGAAGCAAACAATTAGTAGACGGCTTGATACAACTGCGGAAGAGGGTACCAGTCAGGTGCCCCAAGCCAGAGCAGGCCAAAGTGAGGCTCAGAGTGAGATTCCGTCTCATACCTCATCTACTCTGTCTCCTCCAGAGGATATTAGGAGGCACCCAACACCTCCAGTTCCTTCGTTTGGCACTACAGACTAGGATATGCAAAGTGCTTTGCAGTTATTGACTAGCTTGGTAGCTACTCAGGCTTAGAGGCAAAATACAGGTGCTGCTGATAAACCAGTTAGTACGAGAGTTCATGATTTTATTAATTTAGACCCTCCAGTGTTTACCGGATCAGACCCCAAGGAGGACCCGCAGACTTTTATTGACCAGGTTCATCGTACACTGCGGGTTATGCATGTTAGTGATACAGAGGCAGTAGAGTTGGCTTCTTATCAGCTACGGGATTTAGCGGTTCTCTGGTATGATAGTTGGGAGAGATCCAGGGGTCCGAACGCTCCTCCAGCTATGTGGAAGGAATTTTCTGAGGCCTTTCGCCAAGTTCGAGTGGTGGTCAAATCGAACCTATGCTCTAGTAGGTCGACAAGATCTCGAGGCATCTCCAGATGTTGTTACAGGTATATTATCTGTATTTTCTTATGATGTATATGCGCTGATTTATTCGGGATCTACATTATCATATGTTACACCCTTTTTGGCTAATAAGTTTGGCATTGAACCTGAATTGATAAGTAAACCCCTTGCGGTATCTACTTCGATAGGAGATTCTGTGATTGCTAGAAGGGTATATAGAGGTTGCACTGTGATGATTTGTAGTCGTTAAACCTCGACAAATTTATTTGAGTTAGAAATGGTTGATTTTAATGTGATAATGGGAATGGACTGGTTTGCCTCATGCTATGCAAATGTTGACTGTCGTACGAAGATGGTTAGGTTTCAATTTACTGGTGAACCCATAATTGAATGGAAAGGGAACATTGCTACACCGAAAGGTAGGTTTATTTCCTATCTTAAGGCAAGGAAAATGATCTCAAAAGGTTACATTTATCATTTCGTTCGCGTTAGGGATGCGGAGGCGAAACCACCTACTTTACAAACAATCCCTGTGGTCAACGAATTCCCAGATGTTTTCCCAGATGAACTCCCAGGCCTTCCTCCTGAAAGGGAGATTGAGTTTAGCATTAATGTGTTGCCTGACACTCAACCGATCTCTATCCCTCCATACAGAATGGCCCCGGTAAAGTTGCGAAAGTTGAAGGTGCAGTTGAAGGACTTGCTGGATAAGGGCTTCATTAGGCCTAGCACTTCACCTTGGGTGCACCAGTCCTATTCGTGTGGAAGAAAGACGGGTCATTATGGATGTGTATTGACTATCGATAGTTGAATAAGTTTACTATAAAGAACAAGTATCCACTTCCAAGAATTGATGACCTGTTTGACCAACTCCAGGGTGCCAAGTATTTCTCCAATATTGATTTACGTTCAGGGTATCATCAGGTGAGGGTTAAGGAGAAGGATATTCCAAAAACGGCCTTCCGGACAAGATACGGGCACTTTAAGTTCTTGGTGATGTCGTTCGGGCTAACAAATGCCCTAGCAGCTTTTATGGATCTCATGAATACTGTATTTAGGCCCTATCTTGATGTGTTCGTGATTGTATTCATTGATGACATTCTAGTATATTCTCGTTCGGAGGTGGAACATGCGGGCCACTTGCGAATAGTATTAAAGACGCTTCAGGATCATAAGTTATATGCTAAGCTCTCCAAATGTGAATTTTGGCTGAACTCAGTAGCGTTCCTTGGCCATGTGATATCTGACGAGGGTATTAGTGTCGACACTCAGAAGATCGATGCAGTAAAGAATTGGCCGAGACTTATAACCCCATCAGAAGTCCGCAACTTCCTAGGGCTAGCAGGATATTATAGGCGGTTTGTAGAAGGATTTTCCTCTATATCATCACCATTGACTAAGTTAACACAGAAAGATACCAAGTTCCAGTGGTCTGACACTTGTGAACGTAGTTTTCAGGAGCTGAAGAATCGATTGACATCCACACCAATGCTCACTCTCCCTGAAGGAACAGAAGGTTATGTGGTATATTGTGATGCCTCAGGTATAGGTCTGGGGTGCATATTGATGCAGCGTGGGAAGGTGATTGCTTATGCATCAAGACAATTGAAGAAGCATGAAAAGAATTATCCAACCCATGATTTGGAATTGACTGCAGTAATATATGCTTTGAAGATATGGCGGCACTACTTATACGGCGTCCATGTTGACATCTACATAGATCACAAGAGTTTACAATACATCTTCAAGCAGAAAGAGTTGAATTTGAGGCAGCGTGGGTGGCTTGAATTACTGAAAGACTACGACATCGAGATATTGTATCATCCCGGTAAAGCCAATGTTGTGGCAGACGCTCTCAGCCGTAACTCAATGGGAAGCTTAGAACATATTGAGGCAGGTAGATGGGGGTTGACTAAAGAGCTTCATCAGCTAGCCAATATGAGAATCAGATTGTTAGACTCTGATGACGGAGGTGTTACTGTACAGAATACATCAGAATCATCTTTGGTACCCGAGGTAAAAACACGGCAATATGAAGATCCTATCTTAGTACGATTAAGAGAGAGCATTCAGCAGTGTAAAAGTATGGCTTTTGAGATCGGAAGATATGGGGGCACTGAGATACCAGGGCCGATTATGTGTGCCTAATGTGGCAGGGTTGAGAGAGAACATTATGAATGAGATTCATCAATACCGATATTCCATCCATCCCGGCTCGACAAAGATGTATCATGATGTCAAGGAGCAGTATTGGTGGGATAACATGAAGAAGTCTATTGCACAATTTGTACCCCAGTGTCCCAAAGGTCAACAAGTAAAGATAGAACATTAGAAACCCGGTGTATTGCTTCAGAATATAGAGATTCCGACCTGGAAATGGGAGGTGATTAATATGGACTTCATTATTGGATTACCCCGCTCTTATCATAAGTTTGACTCTATCTGGGTGATAATTGATCGACTTACAAAATGTGCCCATTTTCTGCCAGTTAAGACAACTTACACGGCTGAAGATTATGAGAAGTTGTATATCAAGGAGATTGTTAGGCTTCATGGTGTGCCAGTATCTATTATATCAGACCGAGGAGCTCAATTTACAGCTAACTTTTGGAGGTCTTTTCAGAAGGGTTTAGGCACACAAGGGAATCTCAGCACTGTATTTCATCCGCAGACTGACGGACAGGCTGAACGTACCATTCAGACACTGGAAGCTATGCTACGAGCATGTTTTCTAGATTTTAAGGGAAATTGGGATGACCATCTTTCACTCATAGAATTCGCCTACAATAATAGCTACCATTCCAGTATTAAAATGGCCCCATACGAGGCACTATACGGGAGAAGATATAGATCACCAGTGGGATGGTTCGAAGTCGGTGAAACAGAATTATATGGGCCAGATTTGATTCACCAAGCTATTGAGAAGGTGAAAGTGATACATGAGCGATTGAGGACGGCACAAAGCAGGCAAAAATCTTATTCCGATGTCCGACGTTGTGATCTGGAGTTTGAGGTTGGTGATTGGGTTTTCCTAAGGATCTCACCAATGAAGGGTATTATGCGTTTTGGGAAGAAAGGTAAGCTGAGTCAAAGGTACATCGGGCCGTATAAAATTCTTCAACGGATTGGACAGATTGCTTATGAGTTAGAATTGCCATCTGATTTGGAATTTGTCCACCCGGTATTCCATGTATCTATGTTGAGGAAATGTATTGGAGACCCTTCTCGAGTCGTCCCTATCAAAGATGTACAGGTTACAGAGGACCTATCATATGAAGAAGTGCCAGTGGCTATATTAGATCGACAAGTCCGCAAGCTGAGAACAAAAGATGTAGCTTCCATCAAAGTATTGTGGAGGAACAAGAATATGGAAGAAATAACATGGGAAGCAGAAGAGGAGATGAAGTCTAAATACCCATACCTGTTCCAGAATGAAGATAACAAGGATGCTAGTGGAACACATGATACATTGGAAGGTGAAATGGCTCTATGAGGTAAGCAATAACTTGAGAATACTCTTCCTTAATACAAAATGGCGATATGCAGATAATGTACATGTCCATAATGCTTTGCAAACTCTTGTAAGTCCATACGTTAAGTTAACTACTTGCAAGTTTATCCTCTATTTATGGGAGAAACTTGGTCGGAATCCACGATGATTTAAACTCCCCATGAACCCTTACATTCGAGGATGAATGTTCCTAAGGGGGGAAGGATGTTACAACCCATATCCACACGCATTAGTTCATGCCATATATTAGTTAACATAAATCCAAGAAGGAATTACCTTTGAGATGATAAGAATTTAATCCTATTGGTCTTAAGTGATACAAGGGTGTATAAGGGTGATTAACAAGTATTAGAAGTTAAACGAATCAAGGATGTTGTAACTCGTATTTTCAGGTAAACCTAGAGGTTCTTAATACACTCAAGAGTTCATGTATTAATGTATTTGAATCATATAATATCCGTATCATAAGTCTTGAAGTCAAACGAGTTATGAAACAAAAGTCGACAAACGTTGTCGCAACTTAGGTTCATAATTTTACTTAAACATTAGGTAAAATATTTCTAAGCTTTTCTCATAATTTACAAGGAATTACGGGGTGATCTACCTACCAAATTAAATATCTATGAGTCTAGTTTCCAACTCATTAAACCGTTTGTCAATACGATCTCAGAATATAGAGATATTCATATTTTTGCAAGCCTGCGCAGATTGGTAGATGACAAGTAGGTGCATCACCTACTTGCCAAAATGATAGGACAAAATTAAAAGACCTAAGTCGGCCAAGAAAGGAATTTTAAGGGTTTATGAACTCAATTATTTCATCCATATTTCAGACCCTCAAAACCAAAGTTAACCCCTGCAACTCCTCCCCAAAAAATCCCACACAATCCCTAATCGATTTTCCCTCTCTTTCAAGTTCTATTTGAAGGTAAAACCTAGAGTTTGAAGAACCAAGGGAAGGGCTGAGTTATCCAACAAGTAAGGTAAGTTACTTCCATCTTTCATACATTTTTCTCTGCTGTGAATTCATGGTAATTCGTTCTATACATGTAAGAATTTACGGGACGGTGATCGGAAGCCAGAGTTCGAGTTATTCACTTGTAGCAGACTGTTTTGTGGACTATTTTGTGTTGCTATTGGGCTGCATGTTTTACTACTATTTTGTGGAGTTTTTGAGGTGGAAGGGTGTGGAGAAACACCATATATATGTAGGGTTGTGGGTTGATAGTTATTCGTAACATTTCCGGGTCGTTTGACACGACTACCGTGGCCGTCGTATGTATGATGTAATTAGGTTGTGCGTGGATTGTTTTGGGAGGCTCAATATGTTTATTATTGATGTTGTTTGGGATGTTTGGTGATTGTTTTTAATGGTGCAAAGTCATATATATAGGAGAGGTGCTGTCCGTTTCAACGTAAAATAGGTTGTGGTCGATACATAATAGTTATGACGCTTAAATGATAACGATAGTATCGTTTCTCTTATTGTAGACTAAGGAGTTGTGACAATTGCATAGCTTGCGATTGGGGCAGTATATACAAGGTATGTGAGGCTATCCCTTTCCTTCTTTTGCACGACTCCGATTGTACATAATGTAATGAACGAGCTTCCAAAGATACTCTACTCTTAGAAGCTAACAGTACTTACATTGCTTTCCCTCTTATGGAACGATTGATGTTAATGTTGCTTCTCTTATTCTTATGTTATTAATGTTGTTGGTACTTCCTGATTCTTATAATGTTCATAGTGAAGAGTTAGTCCTAATAACGTGTACAGAGGATACCGACCTTATATGTAGTTTCTTGATTGTCTGCTCATCCCCTGTTATGTATGTTCATGCCATCATATTTTATTGTTGTTTGTCCATGATCCATGTCTACCATTTATATTGATCTCGTCAACCCTAAAAGATAATAAAAAAAGGTTAGATAATATGTACGTTGGTGCTCGACAAGCCTCTAAGATTACATAAACGTTATAAAGGTCGGAACAGGGCCCCACCATACCAATCAATACATGTCCAAATCATACTGACCAAATAGGCAACTCCGGAGCAAGTGGAGTGCATCAACACCTTCTGCTGAGCTGATAGCCTACTAGAAGGAATGTCAACCTGTCTATCGGGACCTGCGGGCATGAAACGCAGCGTCTCCAGGCAAAAGGGAGTCAGTACGAATAAAGTGTCGAGTATGTAAGGCAGGAAAGCATAAACAAGAACAATAATGTAAAGAGAGACAGAGGAGATACAACCTGTAACATCTGAGTGCCTCTAGGGGCTATTGATATGAAATGCATAATACATATATATACATAAAATTTTAAAAACATTCACCTTTATGGGCGTCATCATCATCATATTGTACCCGGCCTCAAAGAGACTCGGTAAAAACGTACCCGACCATCATAAGGCTCGGTAGAATCGTACCCGATCATGTGGAGCTCGGTAAACCCAACTGATCAGTTGTTGTACAATAGGTTCCATACCCGGCCGACTATAGCGGGGCTCGGTATAGTAAAATAGATACTATATATAATGCATGCTAGACTCATGGAATCACGTTCTAAACCTTTCGGAGTGACTTAAGGTTGTTGCACCTTTGATTAACATTATGGACATCCATACCCTCAATATGAACCTTAGTAGGATTCAAGGATCATACACACTTGCTTAGAATAATTTTATAAGGAAATAATAACATGGACAACCTTAGTTGCTAGGAGTAGATCCGTTATGAAATAGCGTATGCATTTCACTTTAGATTATGCCAAACGAAAGAAGGAAGTGCCTTAACATACCTTATCACAATCTTTCCAATCACCAAGTTAAACTCGCCTTTTCACACCTTAATCTACAACAATGATAATAATACTATCATCAAGTGATGAAAGGTACAACTATCGCACAACGGACGACAAGCTTATTTTGTATAAAAACGGGCATCATATCCCCGATAATCTTTACTTCCTCCAAATTCAAGATAACTCCAAAAACAAAATAACACAACAATAACAACATATATACATTATTTTCCAGCCTTATATTACACTATCAAATACTACAAAACAGTCCAACACACTCCAATCTTTTCATACACAAAACGACCACCGTACTAGTGTCAAACGACCCAGAAATGTTACGATGAACGTCCCGACCACCACCCTAAATCTATATAGTGTTTCTACACTCCCTTACTCCTCCAAGATTCCACAAAAAGTAGTAAAACATGCAGCCCAACAACAATACAAAACAGTCCACTACAAGTGAATCACTCAAACTCATGGCTTCCGATCACCGTCCTGTGAGTTCTTAAAAGTATAGAAAGACTTACCATGTATTTACATCAGAAAAATGGATGAAAGAGAGCAGTAAACGTACCTTATTTGCTGGATAGCTCAGCCCTTATCTTAGTTCTTCAAACTCTAGGTTTTACTCCCAATTAGAACTTGAAAGGGAGAGAAAATCAATTAGGGTTTGTGGGTAATTTTTGGGAGGAAGTTTGCACGGGTTTAGGTCTGGTTATTTATGATATATAATGAGGTTTATATTGTAGGAGATAAGCCCTTAAATGGGATCTTTGGATGACCCGAAATTGCCTCCTTTTGGGCTCTCATTTAACCAAGTAGGTGACACACCTACTTGTCACCTAGCAGCATGTGCAGTCTCGTAAAATTGCATATCTCTCTCTACTCTAATGTCGTATTGATAAACAGTTTAATGCGTTGGAAAATAGAATAATAGAAATTTAATTTGATGGGTGGAACATCCCATAACTCTAAGTATATTGGGAGAAAATTGTAGTTACATTTGACCTAAGGTTCAACACATTTATGAATGTAACTTGTAATGACCTTTTCCATCTTTTGTTCCACAACTCGCTTGACTTCAAATAATAATACACGTTTATCATACGACTAAAATAACTCATAACATAATCTCCTTATAATTTTAAACACCCTATTCTCTCCCCAAAAGTACATGTTACAACATTTCCAACTTGTCGACTTTCGACGAAACTTATTTTCTTCAATTCATTTAGCTTCTAAGCCTTCAAACCCTCTTGGTACTTGGTAGTCATGATCTTAAATATTTTTAACACCCATTGTAACATGATTAACTTGATTTATGCACTTTCAATGTTGATATCATTTCTGAGCTTACATCAATTGCCTTACGAATACTCTCATGTACTAAAACTTGGGGTGTAATATATATGCACCTTGTTCCTCATTCCTTGACTTTTCAATTGATTTGGATGGCTCTATTTCCTTATCATCATCCAAACATAATGTGGAAAAATTCTTGGAGTGTGGACCAATGCGCTCAAACACATGAACTTTAGGACTTTCAATATCCTCAAAATCAATTATACAAGAGTTAACAAAATTTATATCCTCAAAGTCCTTGGCTGGCTCTAGTGTCACTTCTTCAACATTGACATCCTCAAATTGTAGTTGGATAGGTTGCTGATGTTCTACTCTGACCTCCCCAATTAACACCTCAAATTCTTGCTATTCTTGGCTACTATCCTCAATATTAGCTTGTTGAGCATTAAAAACTCCAACCACTTGACTCAATTGAGCCTCCAACTTGTGAATAGTTGCCTCTTGCCTTTCTATCTGCAATTATTTTTCATTATTTTATTTCAGAAGGTACTTTAACATATCCTTGATCTCCTTCAGGTCTGCATTACCAGGTTCTTTGTTCCTATTAACTTCACAATAAAAGGTAGAACCATCATAGTGGTTGGGGGAAGATAAGAAATATAAGCACAACCATGAATGTGACCATTTTTACCACCACACACATCACACACATTCCACAAATAAGATTGAGTTGGTGCACATAACTCACTCTCGGGAATATTTTGATAATTTTGATACGGGTGGTTTCCTTTACAATATTTATGAGGATCAATAGTAGAATTATCTACACCTAAATTCCCATAATTCCAAGATATCATGTTTCTCAAATAAACGGTTATAATAAAATAAAAAAACAAAAAAACAAAATAAAAGTTCAAACTCGCAACCTAGAAATATATATAACTACAACTAGACCATTAATTCCCCGGTAACGACGCCAAAATTTGATAATGCTCAACTCTAGTCCTAAAAAGGATAAGCGATCGCTGTAAATATAATCCGGTCTAAATATCCGGAATCGAATCCCACAGAGAACTAAGGCTTAGCTATATCTATTTAATATCACTAAAAAGACATGTTTGAATAATTTTATAAATTATAAAGATTGAGATTTATATTTCTAACTTATTAACTAGCAAATACTAGAAAGAGGTAAAATTATCAACTAACGAAACAAAGAGTTGGAGACTAAATTAAGGAGGTCTAGATTTATGATTTCCCTAATTGTCAGAATCCTTTTAGCTATGTTCCCTACAATTTTGCCAATGTATTCTCTATTGATCGTGAGCACTTTAGGTGCCGTAGTTCTCTCTCGAGCAACTACAACAATTTACTAGACTTATACTCTCGAACTATGCTAGTTGGCTTTATCTAACCACTCACTATGACTACGTCAAGGCTTTGTTATTTCTAAACCTGCCTTTAAACCCGTTGTATTGATTTTTCACATACGTTAGGAGTGACGTTGTTTAATAACCACCTAAATATGTATCCTTTCTCAAGCAGCACATAATAAATACGCACAATCAATCGATGGCCATCCAATCAACAATAATAAATACGTAGTTGAACAAGTAGAGAAATCCAACGGCTCAATTATATGAAAACATAACAAGAATTTATCCCATAAAAGGTTCTATCAAAACCCTAGATAACAAATTAGCTATTCATAATAGTATTTAAAACTAAAATACTAAAAGTCATAACCAACAATGAAAAATAGAAAGAGGAAGGAAAAACGCGTAGAAGAATTCCCCGCCTTGCTCCTATTGTGTCTCTGCCTCCTTAGGTCGAATCTGTGTCAAAAGTGTGTCCAACCTCCTCAAAATACCGTTTTCCATGTCTATACCAAGTAGGGTCGGACCCAAATAATTATACCTTCTCCTACGCGAAAAAGGACAATTTTTCAGGTCTGGACGCTCGCGGTCGCGATCCGGGCGCAGTATTTTCCCAGTGACTGCCTCAGTCCGCATCCAAGTCCGTTGTCGCGGTTTAGACTGCATGTTTCACCTTGGTCCGTTTGTATTTTGAAAACATATAAAACATCACAGTTGTAGCTCTTTGAGTTAACTTTCCAACCATATATTGTGGAGCTCAAATGGAGGTTTGAGAAAAAAGTTATGTGTATTTTACTAGACAGTGCGCAATATGCCTACTCGATTCTTCGTTTCATTGCTCTGTCATCCGTTGATCCCCAAATACGATCTTGGCTTAATTCCTTGGGCTTTTACTCAAATTTTAAAGCTCCAAATCACTTGAATTCATTCCATAACATCTACATAGCTCAACATCACTCCTACACGGCATAAAACACACAATTAGTGCAAAACACTAGCGATTAAAGCGCAAACTCAACTAAAGTGTAATAATCGACTAAAATATGTAATTATAGCCTATCATCACATCCTAGGGGCTCGTTTGCAAATTGACACTATTGCATGAAAATTGGAGTTTAAGGTTCATAACCTTAACTTGAGAATTGACTTTGTGTTGCAGCATTTTTATTTGTGTTTTGAACCTTTGATAAAGTCCATATAGGGTATTTGGACTTGTCGAAATGGTCTGGAGGGGACTCGATGAGTTCAATTGAGTTTCAGCACGTTTAGAGAAAGTTTTTAAAAAATTTGACGTATTGAAGCGTGATTTTCTGCACTTGACATAATTTCACAAGAGAGCTGATCACCATTTATAAAGAATTTTGAGATGATCCAAAACTAAAAGTTATAGTCCTGTGAATCTCGTTTTCTAAAATTTAAACCGTTTATTATTATGATATCTATATTAAAATTTATGACTATTTTAGTAAACAAAGGACAATACTATTATTTCTGAAAATCTGCACTAAAAATTTCTGTACTTGTGTATATAACCCCATTTAGTACTTAGGCTTTATTTTATTATTTGGGAGTTAGGGAGCTCGGATTTGTAATTTTTGATCCAATTTTGACCTAATACAATGGGTAGGTGATTCACACTCAAATTTATGATTATAACATAAATCTATAATTGGTTTTGGCTTAGAATCAATGATTCGACAAAGAAAAAGAAGATTTTTGATTTGAAAATTAAAAAAGCATATTCTGGGTTTTGAACATCGATTTGGAATCAGATTTAGAAACTAATAACATATTTGGACTAATGAGATAGGTCAAACATGATCTGCCTTTTATTTTGAGATTTGACCATATGAGCATGGGTTGACTTTTGAGATTTTGTTAAATATTGAAGCTTTAGCATTTGGAATTAAGTTTTACAACTTAAATACTGAAGCTAGAAATGATAGATTATGAAGAATTGAGTTATTCCGGTATAAGGTAAGTATCTTGCTTAACCCCGACTTGAGGGGTTTTTAAAAAAAATGGAATAATATGCTAAATGATACGCGCTTGGAGGTAACACTTATGCGAGGTAACAAGCGTACATGCAGATTCTGAGGTTATACCATGTTTTATGATAGATTTTAGGCTTCTCTATGGCTTATTTTAACATATGTTCTACTTGTGACATCTTTAACTATTTGTATGAAACTTGATAATATTACTCGTGCTAGAGATAATGTATAGGATTTTGACATTTTATTTGGGCAAGATGGGTTAAACGTATATTAGATTATATGTTATTGTTGTGGTCATATATTATGCATATGCATACACTATGCATATCGATTATTTATTGTCATATGCATTGCATCATGCATGTGAATTTATCGTGTATATGCTTAGTGATGGTGAGCATGAAATTGACATGATGAGTATTTTTGTGCGGATTAATATATCTGCATATTGAGGACGAGAGGTTACTGACACGACGAGTGTTTTCATGCGGATTGATAATTAGTTGTAGAGCTTTTATGCTCGGATAAGGCACATGGATTAGATTCATTCCCCTGGAATCATGTGATTACGCATGTTTTACCTTGGGCCATGTATGCGTAGGTTATGAGAAATCAACGGGTTTTTGGTTTACTACGAGATTCGCGTATTCATGAATTTTTACATGTAGCTTTCGTGCATATCATTCTCATAAACTTGATGTATTTCCATATACATGAGACTTATTAAGATGTTGTTGGGCACTTGGAGGGTGTCATTTGATGTAAAATTTGAGTCTTTATCATATATTCTAGACTCATGTAGAAGCATTCAAATAAATGCTGCTTGATACATAAATTCTTTATATGCAGATTTGGTGCATTGATATATGCTTTTGATCATGTTATCAGAGAAAATAAACTTTTAATTTTTTACTTTTATCGTGCACTCTTGGTTGTTTTTTCTACTTTTATATATGCTTATGAACAACACATGTTATATAGTGAGTATTTTTTTACAAAACCTCGTCACTACTTCTCGGAGATTAGTCAAGATACTTACTATGTATATAGGATCAGTTATACTCATACTACCTTTGTATCTTGCATGCATATTTTGGAGCTAAGCTGTTACGGAGTTTGAAGGCAAGCACTGAAGACATCAGTGTTCCGGATATTAGTCCATGTGATGGTCTTTCAATGTCTTTGCCTTATGTTTTGATGATCTAACAAACTTACTGTCAGGAACCAGATAGGGAACCTGACACACTGGGTACACATTTCAAATGAACGAAGTCCAGCCTGAACTCTAGCTAATGTGAACTACTGCAAATAAAGAGAAAAGAGGAACAAGACAGGGACCTAATCCCTGGATGTTCTCTAACTGAAGTACAAGTTAACTATACAGTTGAAAAACAACTGCAGAAAGTACCTGTCTGCAACTGTACACGCGACAGTGCAACAGTCACTTCCCATTGGGAAGAGGCGTGTACAAACCATGAGTTGACATCATCCTTGGCATGTCTTTGGTGGTATAACAACATGGTGCAAGGTACAAGATACTTCACTTGAGTATTTAGTGATATTCTCTCAAGCATTAAAGAGTTGATCCAGCGTTGAAGTCACAAGTGTGTCAAGAACAAGAAGACAACTCCACTAAGGATCAGTTCCACAATGAGTCTATGTGTATCCGTAGTTGAGTTGTGATCTTTTTATTTGTTCTTCATTGTAACTCCTATCTTTCTTTCTTAGAAGCTGTGTTTTAGGAAACCCAAAATCATAAACCTTTTGAGTTTATGTTGTGACTAGAGTTAGTCATAAGTTAAAGTCTTTGTAACTAGTGTGTGACAAAGTGGCTTGTGGTAAGTGTATCACAAGTTAGTTGAGTCAAAGTATTTGTAATAGAGTCATTACAAAGTGGCTTGTAATAGTGTGATTGCAAGTTAGTGAAGTTAAAAGCCTACACGGGCGGGTCGTGGTTTTGGTCCCCTTGAGTGGGATTTTTTCACGTAAAAATTTTGTGTCTCATTTACTTACTACTTAATTAGTATTCTCAGTGGAAACTCATAGAGGACCAAATACTCTATAGTGTGGTAGATCCATATAAATTAACAATTGGTATCTGTCGCGCCCCCTTTTTTCTCGCGAATATCGGGTTTATGATATTTTGGTTGGGACAACTCTTTCCTTTTGGAAAGGTGGGTTTGCATTTTTTGAAGAATCGCCGCCTAACGATTTAAGGTGCGTTAGGGTACCTATATGGTTCATTTATAACCACATTTGATAACCAGAGACAGAGTAAGGGCTTGAAATTATCCTAAGGGGAAGGTGTTAGGCACCCCTCAGGATCCACTAGTGTGGTTCTCGACCAAACAATTTTTATGAATTTGTACAATTAGCAAATAAACAAGTATGACTCAAATAGTAGGGGATTTAAGTTTAAATACACAGGTATTTGAAAAAAAACAATTAATGAAAAGCAAGATTTTAAGAAGAATTACAATCTAAGCATATTTGTGAATGTAAAGGGAGGTGCCCTAGGTTTCCGGAACCTAAATATTGTTTTTTTGGACTCAAATTACATTAATAGGTGTCTATATATAGCGTGCAAAAACAGGACGCTATACATTAACAGTAACGTCTGTCGTTAAGGTATAACGTCTTTTATTTGCATGCTATTTGACTTTCACATATAGCGTCTTGTTATTCTACGCTATATATAGCGTTTTCTTTTCATACGCTATACCCCAATTTAAATACTGCAATTCGTCTTCCTCCCCGACCACCCTTTCCCCCTTTTTTTAAAAACCCTTTCTGGTCCCCCCCACCCACTGCCCGTTATTAAAAAAGAAAATTTGTGGGCCCCTCCTGTCACACAAAAGGTTAAGAACGTGGGTCCCACATCATAGTAGAGCATTGTATTGTTGTGGTTTAACTCCTTCATCTTCAAATTTTCACACAAAACACTCACTACATCGAGGTATCTCGATTTATTTTATGTCCAAACTTGTATAATAATGTATATCAGTGGCTATTGAATGTGTTTTCATGTCGTTTTGTGTTTTATTTGCGAAACTAGTATGTTATATTTACCCGGACTTAGATATTAGTGTTCTAAAAAAATGTAAAATTGAGATTTAATTTTTTATGTTAATATCCGAATTTAGATATTAGTGTTTCCAAGTCGTTTTGTGTTTTATTTGTGAAACTAGTATGTTAGCGTAGTAAACTGTATAGTATTTTAGCGTAGAATCCTTGTAGTTTAAGTATTTCTTATAGTGGTAGATTGTTATATATACTTTGTAAAATTAAATACTCAAAATTATAAAACAAACACACATAAAATTATCAAAATATTGAATTTGACACATTATATATACTTTGCACAATTAAATACTCAAAATTATAAAACAAACACACACAAAATTATCAAAAAATTGAATTTGATGCACATAAATAATCATGATAAGTTGGTGCTACTGGGCCTCGAATATCGAGCATGGAACCCAATTGTTATATATACTTTGCACAATTAAATACTCAAAATTATAAAACAAGCACACACAAAATTATCAAAAAATTGAATTTGACACACATAAATAATCATGATAAGTTGGTGCTATTGGGCCTCGAATATCGAGCCTGGAACCCAATTGTTATATATACTTTGCACAATTAAATAATAAACATACAATTAATGTTGTTTAATTTACAGTTGACGACATGGACGCGCCTATACATCCCGGCCCTTACTCTCGTGAGCTATTAGTGCTTCAGGGCGATCATAGGTCCGCCCATATATGGGATGGAGAGTTACTTTCCCAGACTCTCCGTGCTAGGAGAGTGGACGACCTGTGGGATTTTCTGAGGCAAAGAGTTCTCCACGAGCGTGTAGTCCATCGCATCTAGGACACGAGATTATATAGGATTATTGAGATCGGGCGGATACAGGTTAA
Source organism: Nicotiana tabacum (assembly GCF_000715075.1). Lineage (NCBI taxonomy): Eukaryota > Viridiplantae > Streptophyta > Magnoliopsida > Solanales > Solanaceae > Nicotiana > Nicotiana tabacum. Next base: position 18,174,544 of record NC_134085.1, read on the forward strand.
CTGGGCTTTGATCACGGCGTTGATTGAGCGGTGGCGACCGGAGACGCACACTTTTCACCTGCCCATTGGCGAGGCTACCATCACGCTGCAGGATGTTGAGGTTTTGTATGGCCTACCTGTTGATGGCATGCTCGTTTCACTGCCTATTTCTATGAGATTTATGTCGCGTGATGCTTATTTGGACATGCTGCAGCAGCTCACGGGTTTCAGGCCACAAGACGAACTGCATCGTCGGGTGCTAGTCGGTTGACTTCGACCACTATTAGACAACACCTGGAGCTACTCCACCCCTATATCACCGACGATACAGAAGAGGTACATATCACCCAGTATACGAGGTTGTTGTTGCTTCTTCTATTTGGAGGGGTCTTGTTCCCGAACACTTCGGGGAACCTAGTAAGCTTGAGATTTTTGCATCATCTTTAGCTGCTAGATGAGTTACCCTATTACAGCTCGGGTGCTGTTATTCTCGGCTACATGTATAGGAAGATGTGCCGGGCGAGCATAGGCACTCAGAGAGATGTTTATGGTTTTATGCCACTTCTACAGGTGACAAAATATTCAAATAAAGTGTTCATCAGTTCCAACTCTACCTAGTTAGACTTTATCTTAAATATTACGTCAACTTTGTATGTTAGGTTTGGGCCTGGGAGCGCTTCTTGCAGTTTCAGCCACCGCGACCACAATTACCTCCTACTGTAGCACCTCCGTTTCTCCCTCTATCCAGGAGGTGGGTTCTCTGCCGTACACTTTCACGACAGTATGATGCTCATCATAATCTCCCCCTCTGCAGGGATGTGTTGGATCTGCTGGAGGGCGCACAGGTAAATATGTACCTAAACTTACCTGGTGTAGATTAACTTAGTGTTGCGCATACTCACATTTCATGTTCTTATTTGATAGTTCATCTGGACGCCATACAACGACGATTTGATAGCTTCCTTGCCACCTTATTGCTCCGCCAGCCGATTGATTTGGAGCACCTCTGCCCCACTCATATGCCTCGATATTGTGGAGCATCATGCCTCGGAGCGGGTACTTCGGCAGTTTGGCCGCCCGTAGTATATACCGAAGGGGCCTATATGGGAGCCTACACATTATCAAAGGGATGATCATTGCAGGGTAGACGATGCATTTATGGCATGATTAGTGGCGCAGATCCATATTTGTGACCATCGAGATCAGATGATTCCTCCCCCACCTACACATATCGAGGAGGTGGATATTCAGAGGTATATGTCCTGGTACTGGCATGTCACCCGAATTTTTATTGGGAACCCTATTCATCAGGCTGGCGGTCGGTACGTTCCATACGTCGGGCGACACGAGGCCCTGGTATGTTTTTCTATTATTATTCATTATATAACTGTATTTTAGTGCAATATACGTAGTTTATATTTCATACGTTGTGCAGGCTATTAGACTACACACAGTCTATCAGATGGGACTACAGATGCAAGATTATGTCGGCGATCCTGCAGACACCTTGTAGGATTATAGCCGTCGATTTGTAGAGTTGGCTGCCCGGACACTGCAGCGAGCCCGGGAGGATCAGCGTTTGGCACACATGCCTGATTTTGTGGAGCCAGAGTAGTATGAGCGAGGCCCTAGTGTGGCACGAGGTAGTGGTTCCCGACGAGGTGGAGGTGCCCGATGAGGTGGTGGTGCCCAACGAGGCAGAGATGCCGAACGACGTAGCGCTGGGCGGAGAGGAGATGGTCCCTAGCAAGGGGGAATTGAGGCCCCTGCTGATGATGTTGATGCCGATCTGCCGGGTGGCCTACATGAGACGGACATGCCATCATACAGCCTTGGGATGGATCTCACTCTAGGGACTTCGCAGGTGACCCCGTCGGGTCAATTATTGATCACGGGCATACACCTTTCTGGAGTGGATTGGGATACATACTTTCCAGGCCCATCTACTGTTGCTGAGGAGCGGCCGACCCGAGATTTACATAGTGGGCGCTGGCTGAGTTATGGTTCATCATCACGTTCGCAGGTATGGTTTTCATAGTATTAAATTAAAATTTGTCTTTATTTTCCATAACTTTGTTAATTTCCCTTTTAAGGCTGAACGCGATGTTGACATGGCTGCGACAGATGATTACATTCAGGAGCCCGACGAGATAGTGGTACGACAATTCAAATTGTTGTGACTTATTATATACTTTGTTATTTTGAGCTTTTTATTCTTATGTAGGTTTCTACTGGACTGAAGACCCCTTCTTCTGATCCTGTTAGCACCATTGATGATCATGCAGCGGCGCATCCGGCTATAAGGAGGCAACTTGATGATGACGATCCCGATAGCGTACCTAGGAGGAATGTGATGCGCCTCAGGCCATCGGCTGCGTTGAAGCACACTGGATGCGGGACATATTGGTTTTATTCTTTTTTTTGTATTATATGTAAATAATATTTTTGTATATACATTAACAACAACTTTTATATAATATGTGCATTACTTTTTTATTACTCCATTAATTAGCTAGTTTCGTACTACAACACAAACACAAGTCGTAAAGAAGTAAACTTCCATTATAATGATTGAAAATAAAGTTCATTACAACTACTTTAGCTTAATAAAAATGCACACATAAAGATAAATTGATACACTAAACACATACATTTAGTCACTGCCGCCCATTATTCTTTGCTCCAACCATTTAAATTGTTCTAACAACTTATTTTTTCTTCTTCTACCTCTTTAAGTTTCGCTTTCAACTCCACAACCTCTTTTTTAAGTTGTTTTTCATGTTCCCACTATTTTAAACACAAATCATTAAGATCGTTCAACAATCCTTTGTAGTATTCCTGATGACAAGGTTCATCAATCCATACCTCAAAATCGCAAATAGGTTCGCCGGGAACCTTATAAAACTTGTTCAAACATTCCCAGAAGTGGCGTCCAGCTGCACCATTATCCCTGCAACTTTGCATCTGGCATTGTTTTCCGCACTTGCACCTTGGGACATAAATAGGCTGAGACATTTTTCTGTTAAAAAAACTTGCTTTTCAAGGAAGATTTGCTATTAGTTATTTTTGAGCGAAGAAAATATGTAGAATGAGCTCGTCATTTATAGGCAAGACAACACACATAACGTAGTATTTAACCGCGCTATATATAGACATAACGTAATATTTAACCACGCTATGCCTTGCATGTTAAATGTTCTAACGGGTACGAAACAGCTTTATGTCAGTTGGGTAGCTTTTTCAGATCGACAAGACAATACACAGTCATAAATTTATCAGATTTATGAAAGTTCAATGTTGTTTCCAGTTCTTTCGAATATATAATTTTTTTTATTATCATTAAAAAATAGAAAGGAGAAATTCAACTCATAATTAACAAACATAATTTTATTTTATAAATCTTGCAACATAAAAAAAACAACTAAATATTACAACACAAACTCATTGATAGTTAGGCACAATAGAAGACCACCCACCTCGAGCTTGATTACTGTTGCCACCCAAAGGACATTTTCGAGGGTCGTGTCCTATTTGCGAGCATATACCACATCTGCGCGCATAAACGGTATCACTAACATCCATTTGGTTCCGTATACGCGTTCTCTTCTTCACCTGTATTCGGCGCAAATAGGACTTGTTACACACCATTTTAAATGATTCAGGCGGCCAATAATGCTCAGCACCCACTAGCTGCAACTGCCTACTATATGTGTTTAGGTACTTCGCAACACTATATTGTTGCTCAACATAGTTGATTACACCTAAACCAACTTGTTGAAAGCACTTGATGGCATGTGAGCAAGGCATATGGTAGATAGACCATTTACCACAAGAGTATAACCTTGTAGATTCATTTACAGTATGTACATTATTACCTCGATTTTGATGGATAGCCGTGAGAACTTCAAAAATATTTCTTGGTTATCATACTGCAAAAATGAATGCCAATGCGCTCGCCGTCTGTATTTCTCAAATCGCTGTATCGGCACTAGCATAAATTCAACACCCCGTTCCATCAATGATGTTGCAGCTGCAGACCTTTCAACAAACCTCTCCGCCATCTGCTTGAACGACATCCGCACCATGGCTGTGACAGGCAATCCTCTTGCCGACTTCAATAACCCATTGAAAAACTCTGACACATTTGCAGTCAGAGTTCTCTATCGTCTGCCACCATCCGCATGCAAAGTCCACTTTTCAGGGTCATGTCGCATTAACCAATGATAGGCTGCCTCGTCTTCTTGCCTGATATATTCCATGTGCCTCCAGAATTTATGCTGTTGGTGGTCTGTTGCTTCCATATACATCAAATCATGTAGATCCTTGTTGGGATGTGCCTTCAAGAAATTGGCTTTAAGGTGCCTAACACAGTAACGATGGTAGGCATAAGGTTCTTGCCATGCAGGCAAGTTCTCCATAGAACTTAAGATACTACCGTGCCGATCAGATATTAGACAAATACCGAAATACTGTTTGACAACGTGCTCTTTCAAGTGGTTCAAAAATAGCGTCTACGTCTCTTGGCTTTTATTGGCACAAATAGTAAAAGCTAAAGGAAATATCTATCCATTAGCATCTACTGCCACGGCTATCAACAGCTTGATATCGTACTTTCCATAGACATGAGTGTCGTCTATGGATATTACGGACCGACAATGCGAAAAACCTTCAATTGCTGGTTTAAACACCCAGAACACGTAATTGAATGTATATTCTGGTTTACTTAGAATCCGCTCAAGCTTCCATTCAACAACCGTCCCGGGGTTAAACTGCTGCAGTGCAGCCATGTACCTAGGCAGATCTGCAAATGACTTATCCAAGTTACCATAGACTATTTCAAACGCTCGTTTGCGCCCGAGATATGCCTTTCTTTTAGTAATGGTATGGCCATGTTCTTGGTGGACTGCTGTAATGCACTCTTTGATTTTATACCTTATGGACGCTTCGATGTGTGGAATAAGAACAAGAGAAATCAAGTCAATATCCAAGTTGAAGTGATCCCCGTTGAATGTGTCCATTTCGCATGTATGGGTGGGAATGTATTTACCCACTTTCCATAGACCTTTCTTCTTCTTGCTCGCACGAAACATCCAATGACATGGCCAAAACCACCTGCGACAAACAACCTTGTATGCATCCGGACTTAAATTCCATACCGTCATCTTACGACACTCTTTTACGTTGTGCATTTTATAAGCTCTGCTTAGGCGCGCTTTATCAGGAAAAAGCATGCCCTTTGCCAGCACTGTTGGTGTACACTCATCCCATATTGCTGTCCGAATTTCATCAAAATCCCTTGTGAGAGCTTCCACATCCAGCATGCTTGGCAAGTTATCAAGGTAAGGAATTTCCCTTGAATGAAACAACACTTGGGACTCGTACACTCTTCATCTAGGGGGAGGGGTGAAGCATACTCTCTCGTCAAATCAGGTCCTTCCTTCTCATCCTCCTCATCACCATCCTCACGAAGAAAGGGTGTCTCGTCTCCAGATTCATCAGCATTGTTGTCGTAATCACTGTTCTCTTCCTCACTTTGTGCATTTGCCAGATCCCGATTTAATATGTCATCTTCGGGCAATTGAGTAAGTACATTTGGTTCAACTTGTCTCGTTTTCACTGCACAATCAACAAAATAATAAGATGCTGAGTTTAATAAATACTTTCCGTATATCCGTATCACTTCACTTACAAGTCGTAATGTGATGAAATTCCATGATGGACATTTTCATTTAGGTGATGGCTCCCGGATGGATCACCATGATCCAACACACTAAAACTATGCTTGGGTTCATAATTTGTAAAATTCATATCCGGCTTGTACCCCCTATTAAATATATGAGCGTTAATACAAATTCAATACAACCCAAACGTACATCGTAACACAAAGGAAAATTGAAGCTTACCACTTGTCTTGTGAATTATGTAAGGCAAAAACTCTTTCATCCGGAACCTGTCCGGCAAAAACTCCTCCAAAATAACCACCCGATGACTGGGGGTTATCCGGAACCTGTCCGCTAACCTCATTGTTTGGAACGTCTTCGACCTTAACGTACATATCCAACATATTTATTACAAGATATTCCCGGTATTCATCCGGAGTCCTCAGAAAATCCCTCAAAGTTTCATCATCGTAAATGTTTAACTCTGAGTAAAAAGTAGCCCCTTGCGGAGTAACGGAATACGGATATCTTCCGGTTACTTTAAGTATCACTGGACGTTTCCTCACACCCATTTTTTTGCATAACAACGATATCAAATTATCGTACTCTATTGTAAATGGGAATTTAACATGACCCTGTGGAGATAAACTATACCTCACAGAGTTATTCTCCATCACAACCTCACCCCCAATATAATGAAAATCTTATTCTACGCTCTTCAGACATTACCAAAAAAATGCTTCAGAATTTAACAACAAGAAAAAATTGAACGGGAGTTAGAATTTTATGTGAACGAATTTTCCTAAAATCCTAACCACTTTATATAGGAAATGGCTATCCCAAGATATGGAATTTTCTTGCCATATAGTGTTCTTTAAATATACGCTATACACATTTAAATTATTGTGTTTGTTAGTTCACTTATTGGTGGGTCCATATACAGGGTATAACATTGTTTTGGGCGCTATATGTATAGCGTGCAAATAAAAGACGCTATACCTTGACGGTAGACATTACCGTTAATGTATAGCGTCTTGTTTATTCACGCTATATATAGAAATGTATTTTTTTAAAACATCTATTAACGTAATTTGAGTCCAAAAAAACAATATTTAGGTTCCGGACTCTTGTTTATAATATGGATCACATCAATGCAATACCCGGTATGACACTCCTCAAAGAGGGGCTACACGTGGTATTAATGCACCGGTCATCATATCCATATCTACCCTTTCCTGCCTCGTGAAGGTAATTAAAGCGAGGGTTGGTTTCGACCCCTATTGCATGTTGTTACTCGTCCCTTCCTATCAGTCCCGGAGGAATTTAGGACTCCTATCCTATAAAAGGGGGTTCTAGGCAGACCCTCAAGTTTAAAGGTAAAATACTAAGGCGACATATAATAAACAAGTAGGACTTCAATTAAGGGGAGCATGAAAGACTAGTGAAAGGGTCAGATATACCTCCACACACAGTACACATAAATAGCATGACTCATACATAATTAAGGTCTAAATTCTATCCTAAGCATGGTATCTAAGTGATAAAAACAAAGTCAAATTTATAACATGACTCAGGGAAGAAGTCCTACTCAAGCTTGCCTACTAATTTTAATATGCTGACAATTAAACTTTAATCACAAAGACGGTTCTGGTTTTATTTTAAAGTTGATTACCTAAGACTTGCCTAAGTGTAAATAATATGCAGCAGTTACCAGAATTATTAAAAAACAGTTTGGAAGTTATTTTACCTAAAGTATGCTGTTCTAAACGTTGTAAAGACATGCATGGATTGTGACCAGTTTCACTTAAACAGGATAATCAAACATGAGACTGTTTTATGTCCTTTTTTCATGCATCACTAGTTTAACTAGATGTGACTGAGCGAGTGTGAACAAGATCCTAAGACAAGGTATCTAACGTGCACATATGAAAATGCAAAATGATTGCAAAATTCCTAAAGCATGATTTCTAAATGCCCAAAGAGTTACAGCATGACTTCAAGAGGTGCAGGAGCAACAATTTTATGTTGATGCTGTTATTTAGCCTAAAGCAGGATTTCTAATTGGTAAAGTGATGCCAAATGAGATGCTGAAATAGTAAACCTAAGAACATGGTATCTAATGCATGACATGCTTTGAATGGATTGATCTTACACATTGATTCTAATGCACATATAGGAAATGTAAAACTAAGACATGGTTTCTACCCATTGATGTTGATAACATATATAACTACCCTCCCCTTTTTCACTAGCCAACCCCAATACTTGTTTACAACAGATTATTACAGAGCAATATTGAAATGAATTACATAAGTTGAAAAGAAAAATAAGAAGTTACACTATAGAGAGACTGAAAATAGGCCCAGATTTCCTGCTCCTGATTAGGACTTCCTCTCTGAATTATGTAATAAATCAAACTCCAACACCTCAAATGCCAAGATTGTTTCATAGCCTTTCTTATATCTGTGTGTGTCAGAGTTCCCTAAGGACCTCAAGGGATCCCGGGCAGTGCTCACACCTAGATTTCATAGCCAAGACAGAGTAAGTGCAGTGTGGAAAGGCCAACTTTTGTGTGTCCAAGTTCAGAGGGAGCTCAAGGGTCCCAAGGCAAGGCTCACACAAAAGAGGCAGAACTTAGTAGTCTAAGAGTAGAGTGAGAGTGCTTGTCATAGTGTTGAATAGATTTAAGCAGGAAAACAGTTTGAAAGGCTTGTTTGAAACAGTTTTGTAAAACAATAGGGGGAGTTGTTCAATAGGGCAGTTTTGAAAAGAGAGCAGAGTAATAGTCCAAACACAGCACCCAAAACAGGTTCACACATAAACAGGGAACATAGGACCAAAACAGGTTCAACAACCGCAAACAGAGGTAGTGGGATTTGAGGACACATAGGTATAACGACCCGACCTGTCGTTTTAAGAATTGGCATCTCGTTCAACGGCTTAAGACCTCAAGAAGCTTCGTAATATGAATTATGAACCGCATGTGTGGTCGAGTTTGATTTTTGGAAGATTCGGAATTTAAATGAACGAATAACTCTCATTTTGAAGCTTAAATGAAAAGAGTTGACCGGAGTTTGACTTTTGAGGAAACGACTCCGGAATAGAATTTTAATAACTCCAATAGCTTCATATGGTAATTTCAGACTTGGGCATATGCTCAGATTTGGATTTGGAAGTTCGTAGGACAATTTAACACATTTTGGCGAAAGTTGGAAAATAAAGATTTTTGGAAAGTTTGACTGGGGAGTTGATTTTTTATATCAGGATCGAAATCCGATTCTGGAAATTGGAACAACTTTGTTATGTCATTTATGACTTGTGTGTAAAATTGAGGTAAATCGGAATTGATTTGTTAGGTTCCGAATCTAATGTAGAATTTGAAATTTGTTAGTTTTGAATAAGCTTGAATTGGGGTGAGATTCATATTTTAGTGTTGTTAAATGTGATTTGAGGCATCAACTAAGTTCGTGTCATGTTATGGGTCTTGTTAGTATACTTCGTTGGGATCCCATGGGGCTCGAATGAGTTTTGGAAGAGTTTTTGGAAGAGTTTGGTGTTTTGAGCATAAGCATGTTATGATCCAAAGGTCCATTTTTAGTTCTAGAAATCGAAATTCAATTTTTGAGACTTTTTGGATTTTGATAATGAATTATAGGAGGGATCTAGAAAGTTTGGTCTAATTTCATCAAGTTGCGATTGAGTTTTTAGCGCAAAATATGAGCTAATTGTTTAACGAGTGAAATTGGTATCGCATTGAGTAAATGAGATCTGGATTTAGTTTCTATTGAAGGAATAGGTTCGTATTATTATTTGTGACTCATAGGAACAAGAATCGTAGAATTCCGAGTTCGTACGATGGAGTTAAAGCATTTTTAGTAAAATAAAAAGCTGCTGAAATTTCTGGACAGTTGCTGTGTTTTTCGCAAGTACGTGAACAGTACCACAATTGCGTGAACAGTAACCGCACCTACGTGAACAGTAACCGCAGATGCGAAAATGCTGGGCAGTGTATAAATCTAGCTGTCCGAGATTTTTACTTATTTTTGGAGCTATGGAGCTTGGATTGAAGCGATTTTTGAGGCGATTTTCACCATATGGATTAGGGTAAGTGTTTTATATCCAAAAGTGATTATATTTAATTATTTCATGGTTATTTTCATCAAGTATTAGTGAATCAAATGGAAGAAATTGGAGAAAATTTGTAGACTTTTCAAAAACAAAATTCTAGATTTGGAGGTCGATTCGTTATCGGAATTTTATAAAATTGGTATGGTTGAACTCGTATTAGAATGAGTGTTCATATTTCATAACATTTTTGTCAGGTTCCGAGAGGCGGGTCCCCCATTGACTTTTGGTTGACTTTTTAATGTGAAATTTTAAGTCGATATTTTATTATCCGGAATTGTTTTCGATGTATTTTAATAAAGTTATACAATTAATTTGGATAGATTTGAGCCTCCTAGAGGTCAATTCAAGCAAGACAACTATTTTGGAATATCGGCCTAACTTCAAAAAGGTAAGTATCTTGCCTAAGCTTGTGGGGGGACTACCCCTTAGGATTTGAGTCCTCTATGCTAATTGTAGTCCGTGCACGCGAGGTGACGAGCGTGTGATCGATCTTATTTGTGGGAGAATTTGCCCTTTTAGATTCTTAGGTCCTTATGTTCAATACGTGGGAAGTATTCAGTTATGATTGAGTTACCTAATTGCATAATTTACCTCTATTTGCTAGATACAATGTTGTTAGTCTTCCTCTAATTCTTACCTGTTACTTGGTGTTATTTGCTTTAATTGAAGTGATTGTTCTTCTTATCGTTTTGTTATCTCTAAATTGTGAATTCCTCTATGGCCCCGTGTATATATGCAAGGTATCCAAATTGTTGTGGTTGTCAGTGTAGTTATCACGTGCCTGTTATGTCTTGGTGTTTTGTTAAGGTTATTTCGCTTCTTGGTTTTCCTGTGATTCCCTTGTTGTCGTGCATTCATACTCTTGGTGGTGGAATTTTCTTGTGATTGGGTTGTTGGATTATTTTGAGTATTCTTCGTGTTGTTGTTGTTTGTTTATTTGGGACTACGGATGTGAGATTTCCGATAAATCCCCCTTGTTTATATATTTGGGACTATGGATGTGAGATTTCCGGTAGATCCCCCTTGTCTATTTATTTGGGACTACGGATGTGAGATTCCGGTAGATCCCCCTTGTCTGTTTATTTGGGACTACGGATGTGAGATTCCGATAGATCCCCCTTATCTGTTTATTTGGGACTATGGATGTTGGATTCCGGTAGATCCCCCTGCACAGTTATATGGAACTACGGGAATGCACCTGGTAGATTCCCTCAGTACTGGATATTTACATTTGGGACTACGGATCGGGATTTCGGTACATCCCCGCGCATTTATGAGTTGGACTACGAGACTGCACCCGGGAGATCCACTGGATATTTATATTTGGGGACTACAGGACGGTATCCTGGGAGATCCCCGGTTGTTAACTCTGCGCTGAGTTGTACTCTTTTTGTGATTATTTTGTCTCTGTTATAATTGTTGTTATCAATTCAAGTGTATTAACAGTTTAGATCATTTTACTGCTGTGATCCTTTGTGTTGTAACCCATAGTGTTCTCAATACTTCGCCGTATTTATATAAAGCTTTCAATACTTGAATTTTCAACAATTGGTATACCTCTAATTCAATTGGTTTCACAATTAAACCTCCTTAAAACGTCTAAGTTCGTATTTTTACTTAAAATGGAATTTCTATTATGTTTTGATTTACTTATTTCTCGTGTTAAAGGTAATGATTTCTAAAAATAACTTCATCTTTTCTTGTTGATTTCCTAATTGGGTTGGAAGTTGTACTCTACTTTATGTTAAGTAAATGAGGCTCCTTGAACATTCTTAATTTTATTGGGTTATGGACCCTATGAACTGAGTAACATGAGAATATTGTTGTGCAATGTGAGACAGAAATATGTGGGTACAAGGTGCCGGGGAAAATATTATGGTCTTATTTAATGGCACGTGAGTTATTCGTGGGCACAAGGTGCCGTGAAATTATGAAAGTGGGATGAGACATATATTATTTATGATTATGAAATGAGGCGTCACAAGGTGACCTTTACTTGAAAGAAATATTTTTGAAAGATGTTTATTTGAAGAAAATATATTCGAAACATATTTATTGAAAAGTATTATATCTTAGAGATTATTACTTGAAGGATTTATAGGCGAAAGGTTTATATTTGAAGGACTTGACTAATTGATTACACTTGTATTCATTATTCGTTGAGCAATATTTATGGTATTCATGTTGCCCTACTATTTATGTCACTGGTTGGATAATGTTGCCATCGTTGTTAATTGCTTCCTATTATTTTTGTATGCTATATTGCACAAGTTATTAGACTAGTGAGTGTCTTGACTGTACCTCGTCACTACTCCACCGAGGTTAGTCTTGATACTTACTGGGCACCACCATGGTGTACTCATACTACTCTTCTGTACATATTTTTTGTACAGATCCAGGGAATTGATCGTTAGTGGCTGTACGGTTCGTTGCAGTGGAGACTCAAGGTAAACCTGTTGCAGCATTTGCAGGCCTCAGAGTCACCTTCAATTGTACTTATTTCCGGATGTTCCCTTGTTTCAGAACAGTGATGTATTTATTTTGTATAACTACTCCTAGAAAGGCCCATGACTTGTACTACCGATTTTGGGAATTATAATTTATTTAGAGTAATTTAATTTAAAGTTAGTAAATATCCTTGTTATTGTAGAAAATGTTAGGCTTACCTAGTTTAGAGACTAGGTGACATCACGACTCCTTTGGAGGGATTTTGGGTCGTGACAAGTTGGTTTAGAGCTCTAGGTTCATAGGTGCTACAAGTCATAAGCGAGTTTAGTAGAGTCTTGCGGATTGGTACGGAGACGTCTGTACTTATCTTCGAGAGGCTACAGAACTATTAGGATGACCTCACTTTTTTCATTCCTTATCGTGCGACGTTTATTCAACTTGAAGCATATAACTTATGTTGTTTTACATCCACTTGTGTATGAAATTGTGCACTCGATAATAACTATGCGCCAACGGTCAGTGGTACCACAGGGGGTTATAATGGAGCCAGGATTGCTCAATCATTGTTACCACGTGTTGCCAAGATTGAAGATGCGGAAGTATTGAGAGATCACATAGTGAATCATGTAGGGGTGCAATGTGCCCTAACGTCTGGTTGACTTATATGAGCTGTGAAGGTTAACATTATGGATTATCAGATGTTGTGACCTATTGCTTCGTGCCAAGTCAGGGGAGTCCATGATCAACGATCATATTGCGGGGTTATGTGTTATGTTAGTTTTGGCCTGAGCTGTATATATATGGTATTGAAAGGTTTTCCGAAACTTGTATATGATTAAGAGCTGAGATTTGAATGGGATAATGATGGGACTTGAGATATTCCCGCGTCCTTAGTGATTCTACATTTCAGTATCAGCAGGGACATGGAAACAATTTCAGAATACTCATAGTGCTCCAGTTAATCAGGGCACTCGCGTGGGGTGGTCATCTTCTAATGCACCGCTGGTATGTGATTCCTAAAATGGTTATCCTAGTTATCCGACACAGACTCAGTATGAGCAGTTGGACAACAGATTGGTTGTTATGAATATGGTGATACTAGGAACATCATGAGAAATTGTCCCAGACTTGGGAGAAATCTAGTCCATCAGAGCACACATGCCATGTACTCCATTACAATTACTACTCTACTTACACTACCAGTTAGAGATGGAGGACAAGCGGGTAGATAGTGCCTGAGAGGTGGAGGCCCTACCCATCGATATACTTGCTATGGTATAGTTGAGGTCGCTACACCAGATAGTGTCGTTACAAGTGCGATCTCGAGTTATTATAAAGTACCAATTTCCTTAACTTGATTCAATTGTGAGTATCGAGGTAAGTCCTCCTAATATGTTCCAATCATGAGTAAACTTCGTAATCTTAAACCTACTTATATGAATACTTCTGTTGGGAGATTATATGGAGATAGCTATGTCTATCATTATGTATTGGTTACTAAAAATAGTTGTCAGACTAAAAGTGACTTTTGTTAATCAATTCAATGAGTTTGATGTAATTTTTAAATAATTGATTTCAGTTGTAAATTATATGCCCTACCGGTATGATGGATCATTGTATGTTGTGATTTTATTTAACGGAAATTATTTGAAAGAAGAAAGAAAGGAAATGGAAAATTTTAGTTGGCACAATGTGCAAAATACTTGTGATTCAGAGTTGAGGACGAGATCCTCACATTTTTATATGATATGAAATATTTAAACTGGGTACAAGCTGTGGTGGATGTTATATAAGGACGAGGTCCTTGTGGTGGAAAAAAAGTTATGTGTTTAAATTCTCCCTGTGAAATTAAAAAAAAACTGCACTTTAGTACTTATAGGGAGTCACGCCTATTAGGCTTATTTGAAAATTTTTGTATGAATTTCTCTGGGTATAATATGCCAAATTTGTGTTGTAATTATTGAGTTTTAGCCTACGAGGTGAGTGCCCAGGTGGCGTTAAATGTGACTCATTAATTTGGGTAAATAACAATGAGGTCTTCATGCCTCGTGCCTCCTTGTTAGAAAATAGAGGTTTGAAACGAGATTTTATTGACATGAGGTTAATTGGCGATTTTGTAATCGATGATGAACAACTATTAAGACCAAAGAAGTCAGAATGGTCATACATATGATGTGCTTCATGTCTCGATATCATTATGATAATGTCGTGCTTGTAATGCGGAGATTAGCGTTGTTGATATATACATTGTGGTGATTTGTTGAGTGGTGGATGTGTTTTAAGGAGTTGTTATGATGTTACTCTGACATGTGGATAGTCCCAATTACAGGGGAGACTCTGCCAAAATTTTTGAAAAATTTAGGAGTTAGAAAAATTTGGGACATTGAGATGTGTGAAGAAAGAGATAAGTTAAGTTGTGTATTTAAGGACGAATGACCCTAAGTGGGAGAGAATGTAACATAAATCTCGAAGTATTTAAGTGCTATTAAAAGTTGATGTGTGTGGACATAAGACTAATACTGTGTGTTGATGTGAAAAATTTGACCATTTTGAAAATGTTTGGAGAGTAAGAAATTTGGTCTTAAAGTTTACAAATATAAATAAAGGAAATAATCACAACTGAGATGATGTTGTCTGACTTATGTCGAATGCGATAACGTGAGGTCAATCGAGAGTATATGTGTAAAAGTAAATCATCAATTCGGAAACCCCAGAATAATTCTTAGTACGTTCGAGGATGAGCGTTTGTTTAAGAGGTGGAGAATGTAACGACCGGACCTGTCGTTTTAAGAATTAGCATCTCGTTCAACGGCTTAAGATCTCGAGAAGCTTCATAATATGCATTATGACCCGCATGTGTGGTCGAGTTTGATTTTTGGAAGATTCGGAATTTAAATGAAAGAATAACTCTCATTTTGAAGCTTAAATGAAAAGAGTTGACCAAAGTTTGACTTTTGAGCAAACGACTCCGGAATAGAATTTTGATAACTCCAATAGCTTCATATGGTAATTTCGGACTTGGGCATATGCTCGGGTTTGGATTTGGAAGTCCGTAGGACAATTTAACACATTTTGGGGAAAGTTGGAAAATAAAGATTTTTGGAAAGTTTGACTGGGGAGTTGACTTTTTGATATCGGGATCGAAATCCGATTCTGGAAATTGAAACAACTCTGTTATGTCATTTATGACTTGTGTGTAAAATTTGAGGTCAATCGAAATTGATTTGATAGGTTCCAGCATCTAATGTAGAATTTGGAATTTGTTAGTTTTGAATAAGCTTAAATTGGGGTGCAATTCATATTTTAGTATTGTTCAATGTAATTTGAGGCATCGACTAAGTTCGTGTCATGTTATGAGACTTGTTAGTATACTTCGTTGGGATCCCATAGGGCTCGAATGAGTTTTGGAAGAGTTTTTGGAAGAGTTTGGTGTTTTGAGCATAAACGTGTAATGATCCAAAGGTCCATTTTTAGTTATAGAAATCGAAATTCGATTTCAAGACTTTCTGGATTTTGATAATGAATTATAGGAGTGATCTGGAAAGTTTGGTCTAATTTCATCAAGTCACGATTGAGTTTTTAGCGCAAAATATGAGTTAATTGTTTAACGAGCGAAATTGGTATCACATTGAGTAAATTAGATCTTAATTTAGTTTTGATTGAAGGAATAGGTTTGTATTATTATTTTTTCCTCATAGAAACAAGAATCGTCGAATTCCGAGTTCGTATGATAGAGTTAGAGCATTTTTAGTTAAATAAAAGGCTGCTGAAATTTCTGGGCAGTTGTTGTGTTTTTCGCAAGTGCATGAACAGTACCGCACCTGCGTTAACAATACCACAGCTGCATGAACAGTAAAGCAGATGTGTGAACAGTAACCACACCTGCGTGAACAGTAACCGCAGATGCGAAAATGCTGGGCAGTGTATAAATCGAACTGTCCAAGATTTTTACTCATATTTCGAGCTATGGAGCTCGGATTGAAGCGATTTTTGAGGCGATTTTCACCATATGAATTGGGGTAAGTGTTCCATATCAAAACGTGATTATATTTAATAATTCCATGGTTATTTTAATAAAGTATTAGTTAATCAAATGGAAGAAATTGGAGAACATTTGTAAACTCTTCAAAAATGAAATTCAAGATTTGGAGGTCGATTCGTTATCAGAATTTGATAAAATTGGTATGGTTGAAATCGTATTGGAATGGATGTTCATATTTCATAACATTTTTGTCGGGTTCCGAGAGGCGGGTCCCGCGTTGACTTTTGGTTGACTTTTTAATGTGAAAATTTAAGTCGATGTTTTATTATCCGGAATTGTTTCCGATGTATTTTAATAAAGTTATACAATTAATTTGGATAGATTTGAGCCTCCCGGAGGTCAATTCAAGCAAGAAAACTATTTTAGAATATCGGTCTAACTTCAAAAAGGTAAGTATCTTGCCTAACCTTGTGTGGGGGACTACCCCTTAGGATTTGAGTCCTCTATGCTAATTGTAATCCGTGCACGCGAGGTGAAGAGCGTGTGCTCTGTCTTATTTGTGGGAGAATTTGCTCTTTAATATTCTTAGGTCATTATGTTCAATATGTGGGAAGTATTCTGTTGTGATTGAGTTACCTAGTTGCATAATTTACCTCTATTTGCTCCATACAATGTTGTTAGTCTTCCTCTAATTCTTACCTGTTACTTGGCCTTATTTTCCTTAATTGAAGTGATTGTTCTTCTTATCGTTTTGTTATCTCTAAATTGTGAATTCCTCTATGATCCCGTGTATATATGCTAGGTGTCCAAATTGTTGTGGTTATCGGTGTAGTTATCATGTGCATGTTATGTCTTGGTGTTTTGTTAAAGTTATTGCGCTTCTTGGTTTTCCTGTGATTCCCTTGTTGCCGTACATTCATACTCTTGGTGGTGGAATTTCCTTGTGATTGGGTTGTTGGATTGTTTTGAGTAATCTTCATGTTGTTGCTATTTGTTTATTTGGGACTACGGATGTGAGATATCCGATAGACCCCCCCTGTCTATTTATTTGGGAATACGAATGTGAGATTTTCGGTAGATCCCTTTGTCGGTTTATTTGGGACTACAGATGTGAGATTTCGGTAGATCCCCCTTGTCTGTTTATTTGGGATTACGGATGTGGGATTCCACTAGATCCCCGTGAGCAGTTATACGGAACTACGCGAAGTAATAACATACAATGGAATTTAAAAAAATTAAGCGGAAGATAACAATTAAAATAGCTGAAATCTGTATCTATTACAACTGCCTAAGCTTTAAATTACCCAAAACCTGGTGTCACAGTTTCACAGACGGTCTAAGAATACTATAAATAAAGGTCTGAAAGAAATAAATACAACATTGTCTCTGGAAATGCATGAAAGAAACATGAATAGTAGCTAGAAGGAGACGCCAAGGCCTGTGGATGCCTGAAAGACTACCTCGGGTCGCCTGATGAACAAGAATCAACAATCCCACTGCGGTCCGAAGTCTACAATACTGGGGTCTGCACAAAAGAGTGCAGAGTGTAGTATCAACACAACCGAACCCATGTGCTGGTAAGTGCCTAGCCTAACCTCAGCGAAGTAGTGACGAGGCTAGGACCAGACTACAAAATAAACCTGTGCAATTTAACTATATACAACGAAAAAGAAAAATAGTAATATACGGTCAAGTATGAGAGGGAGAAACATGTTGTGGGGGAAACATCAAATAGTAACAGAAGAGCAACAAATAAATATGAGGATCACCACAGTTCAATTGAAAATAGGAAAGGGAAAAACATGCTGCGGGGTACAACAAGTATCAACAAGAAACCAACAATTAAATGTAGAGAAACCGTAAGTCAGTTATCAATAACAATTAGGAAAATCAAAGACTAGTGCACGACATCACCCTTCGTGCTTTAACACTCTCTTACCAAAACAATACATGACATCACCCTTCGTGCTTTAACACTCTCTCACCAAAACAGTACACGGCATCACCCTTCGTGCTTTACACTCTTCCTCACCCAAGTAACAATCACAAGGCAAAAAGGGTAAGAGAATCTATAACATCGAAATAGAATCAAGTAACAACAGAAAATCAGTAAATAAACGTAAAGGACAATATAACTCAATTATCAGTAAGAATTAGGAAAATCAAGGACAAGTGCACGGCATCACCCTTCGTGTTTTTACTCTCATCCTCACCGTAAGAATCAATAGAAATTGCACGATATCACCCTTCATGCGTTTACTCTCATCCTTACCATGAAATCAATAAAATAGGCACATAATGGTACATCATATGGCACGGCATCACCCTTCGTGCTTTACACTCTTTCCTCACAATCATACACGGCATCACCCTTCGTGCTTTAACTCTCTTCCTCACCCAAACAACAATCATAAACAATGGGGCAAGGGAAATAAATGATATTGCAATAATAATCCCGGCAAGGGAACAACAATTCAACAATTAAGTCACGGCAAGGGAACAACATCAATAACATCAAAATCCCGGCAAGAGAGATAACAAATAAAGCAACAATAACCCGGCAAGGGTGGCAACATGATAATCTCTTCTCTTTCTCACTTTTATTTCACAATTCACTTCACAACTCGAGCCAATGCTTTAGAGGTTCAATTATCACTTATACCTTCACAATTCATTTCACAACTCGAGCCAATGCTCTAAAGGTTCAATTGTCACGTATACTTTCACAATTCGTTATACAACTTGAGCCAACGCTCCTCAATGTTCATAGGTCACAATTCTTTCCACAAACTTTATACAACAAATAGAAATCACCACTAAGGCATGAAAGATACAACAAGGTCATGATTATCACAATATAAAGACTCACACACATGCTAGATACCAATGTATAGATACTCGTCACAATGCTTATACGTTGTACTCAACAATTAACACATAGAAAATAGGATTCAACTTCTAATCCCTCAAGCTAAGGTTAGACCAAACACTTACTTCGAACTTCCACGGCCAACTCAAGCCTCAAATACTGCTTTTGCTACGAGTATCTGACTCCAAATGGCCCAAATCTAGTCAATTCAATTTCATAATGTAAATAACACTTCAAGTAACTGATTCTACAATTAAATTTCTAAGCTAATATGCGAAATTATGTAAAATGACCAAAATGTCCCTCAGGCCCACATCTCGGAATCGGGTAAAATTTACATTTTCAGAATCCTCATACCCTCACGAGTCTAACCATACAAAAATTATCTGATTCTGATACCATTTGGTCATTCAAATCATCATTTTACATTTTTGAAAGATTTTACATGTTTTCTCCCCAAATTCCATCCCAAATCACGAATTAAATGATGAATTCAATGATAGATTCAAGTACTCTAGACAAATCTGAGTTAGAATCACTTACCCCGATGAATTTCTTGAAAAACCTTCGAAAAATCGCCAAAATTTGAGCTCTCTAGGTCAAAATATGAAATAAAACCCAAAACCTCGTATTTATAGACTACCCCCCGGATTTCCACCACTGCGGACCGCACAAAAACGAGTGATGTCCGCACAAAACCGGTGCGGTCAGCACAAAAACGACTGTTGTCCGCACAGGTTTTGACTGCAGTGACATGCTTTAGTATTTTGGCCATAACTTTCGCTATAGATAACCAAATGCCTATTATAATATGTTTTTGAAAACTAGATTCAAATATCTACAACTTGTATTTTTGAATCATCCCCAAATTCCATGTAGATAAAAAGATATGAACTTTCGAAGTCGGACCAATGAATCTATGCGGACCGCACAAAATCAACTGCGGCCGCACAGTCATCAGTGCGGACAACACAAAAACTACTGCGGTCAGCACTGCGGGTTCAGTGGTTTGCACTTCTCTGAACCTGCAACATCCATGTTTTTAAGCCTAAGACATCCCGGGACCTACCCGAAACTCACCCGAGCCCCCCGGAACTCCAAACCAAGTGTGCATACTAACTCAAAGACATCATATGGACCTACTCGTGCGATCACATCATCAAAATAACATGTAAAATCATGAATTAAACTTCAAATCTCAACATTTTCATCAAGAACTCTCAAAGTTCATATCTCTTCAACCGGAAATCCAACTCACGTCAAATAAACAACCGTTTTCACCAAATTTCACAGTTATCTTTCAAATACTATAACAAGTTTGTACCCGACTCCGGAACCAAAATACGGGCCCGATAATAATGGTTTCAAATATTAATTCTTTTCTTCATTTCTTAGATACTTCAGTAAAATAATTTCTTTCAAAAATTAATTTCTAAAGCTTGGGACCTCGGAATTCAATTCCGGGCATACGTCCAAGTCCCGTATTTTACTGCGGACCTCCCGGGATTGTAGGAACACGGATCCGGGTCCATTTGCTAAAAATGTTGACAAAAGTCAACTATAATCAAATTTTTTACTCTAAAATTTTCTATTTCTCATATTTTCACATAGAAGGCTTTCCAGATATAGGCCCAGACCACGCACGTAAATCAAGGTGGTGTAAAAAGGAGGGTTTTAGGCCTCGAAACACTGAATTCAATTGAAACACAAGTTTTTAGCAATCGTTCATCCTCGAACAAACATAAGAAGGAAGTACCTGAATTGGGAAAAAGATGGGGATAACGGCTCTGCATATCGAACTCGGACTCCCAGGTCGATGCCTCAGCGGGCTGACCTCTCCACTGAACACGAACAGAAGGAAAACTCTTCGATCTCAACTGACGAACCTGCCGGTCTAGAATAGCTACCGGCTCCTCCTCATAAGACAAGTCCTTGTCCAACTGGACAGTGCTGAAATCTAACACGTGGGATGGATCGCCGTGATACTTCCGAAGCATGGACACATGAAACACTGGATGCACGGCTGACAAGCTCGGCGGCAATGCAAGTCTATAAGCCACCTCTCCCACTAGATCAAGAATCTCAAACGGGCCAATGAACCTAGGGCTAAGCTTGCCCTTCTTCCCAAATCTCATCACGCCCTTCATAGGCGACACTCGAAGAAATACTCGCTCACCGACCATGAATGCCTAATCACGAACCTTGCGGTCGGCATAACTCTTTTACCTGGACTGAGCTATACAAAGCCTATCCTAAATGATCCTGACCTTGTCCAAGGCATCCTGAACCAGATCCGTACCAACAACCGAGCATCTCCTGGCTCAAACCATCCAATCAGAGACCGACATCGCCTACCATACAAAGCCTCATACAGAGCCATCTGAATACTCGATTGGTAGCTGTTGTTGTAGACAAACTCTACTAAAGGCAAAAACTAATCCCACGAGCCTCCAAAGTCAATGACACAAGCTCAGAGCATATCCTCCAAAATCTGAATGGTCCGCTCGGACTGCCCGTCAGTCTGAGGATGGAATGCGGTGCTCAACTTAACCGGTGTGCCCAACTCTCGCTAAATTGCTCTCCAGAAATGTGAGGTAAACTGCATACCTCGGTCCGAAATGATAGACACGGGCACACCATGAAGGCGAACAATCTCCCGGATATAGATCTCAGCTAACCTCTTGGAAGAATAGGAGACTGCCACAAGAATGAAATGCACTGACTTGGTCAGCGTATCAACAATAACCCACACTGCATCGAACTTCCTCCGAGTCTGTGGGAGTCCAATAATGAAATCCATAGTGATCCTCTCCCACTTCCACCAGAGAAGTTCAATCCTCTGAAATGAATCACCGGGCCTCTGATGCTCATACTTAACTTGCTGACAATTCAAACACCGAGCCACATACGCAACGATATCCTTCTTCATTCTCTTCCACCAATAATGTTGCCGCAAATCTTGATACATCTTCGCTGCGTCCTTATGAATAGAGTAACGGGAACTATGGGCCTCCTCTAAAATTAACTCTCAAAGCCCATCCATATTAGGCACACAAACTCGACCCTACAATCTCAAAACTCCATTATCACCCAAGGTAACCTACTTGGCACCTTCATGCTGCACTGTGTCTCTAAGGACACACAAATGGGGATCATCATACTACTGATCTCAGATACGCTCCAATAATGACGAACGAGCAACTGTGCAAGCTAACACACGACTGGGCTCAGAAACATCCAACCTTATGAAATGAGTGGCCGAAGTCTGAACATCCAAAGCAAGCGGTCTCCTACCGACCAAAATATAAGCAAGACTGCCCATACTGGCTGACTTCCTACTCAAAGCATCGGCCACCACATTGGGCTTTTTCGGATAATATAAGATGGTGATATCATAATCTTTCAACAACTCCAACCATCTCCTCTGCCTCAAATTCAACTCCTTTTGCTTGAACAAATACTGAAGACTCTTGTGATCCGTGAACACCTCACATGACACCCCATATAGATAATGCCTCCAATCTTCAACACGTGAACAATGGCTTTCAACTCCAAATCAAGAACCGGATAGATCTTCTCATGAATCTTCAACTGCCACGAAGCGTAAGCAATGAATTTGCCATCCTGCATCAATACTGCACCAAGTCCAATACGAGATGCATCACAATAAACTGTATAAGGCCCCAAACCTATGGGCAAAACCAATACCGGTGCCGTAGTCAGAGCTGTCTTGAGCTTCTGTAAGCTCGCCTCACACTCATCCGACCATCTAAACTAGGCACCCTTCTAGGTCAACCTGGTCATCGGGGCTGCGATAGATGAAAACTCCTCCACGAACTGACGATAGTAGCCTTCCAATCCTAAGAAACTCCAAATCTCTATAGCTGATGTTGGTCTAGGCCAGTTCTTGACTGCCTCAATCTTCTACGGATCAACCTGAATAGCCTCTGCTGATATAACATGACCCAGAAATGCAACTGAACTCAACCAGAACTCACACTTCGAGAATTTAGCATATAACTGACTATCCCTCAAGGTATGAAGAACCACTCTAAGATGCTGCTCGTCCTCCTCCTGGCTACGAGAATATATCAAAATATCATCAATGAAGACTATCACAAACGAATCCAAGTAAGGCCTGAAAACTCGGTTCATCAAATCCATAAAAGCTGCTGGGGCATTTGTCAACCCGAATGACACCACCAAGAACTCATAATGACCGTACCGAGTGCGGAAAG
This sequence comes from Nicotiana tabacum, assembly GCF_000715075.1. NCBI lineage: Eukaryota > Viridiplantae > Streptophyta > Magnoliopsida > Solanales > Solanaceae > Nicotiana > Nicotiana tabacum. The sequence continues at coordinate 18,197,848 of NC_134085.1, forward strand.
CTGTCTTAGGGACATCGAATGCCCTAATCCTCAACTAATGTTAGCCAGATCTCAAGTTAATCTTCAAAAATACCTTGGCACCCTGAAGCTAATCAAGTAAATCATAAATCCTCGGCAATGGGTCCTTATTCTTGATTGTAACTTTGTTCAACTGCCAATAATCAATACACATTCTCATCGATCCGTCCTTCTTCTTAACACACAACACCGGCGCACCCCAAGGCAAAACACTCAGACTAATGAAACCCTTCTCAAGCAAGTCTTGCAACTGCTTCTTCAACTCTTTCAACTCAGGCGGGGCCATACGATATGGCGGGATAGAAATGGGCTGAGTGCCCGGAGCCAAATCAATGCAAAAGCCAATATCCCTGTCGGGTGGCATACCTAGCAGGTCTGAAGGGAATACCTCAGGAAACTCACGAATAATGGGCATAGAATCAATAGAAGGAACCTCGGCACTAGAATCACGAACATATGCCAAATAGGCCAAACACCCCTTATCGAACATACGTCGAGCCTTCACATACGAGATAACACTGCGAGTAGAATGACCAGGAGTCCCTCTCCACTCTAATTGGGGCAAACCCGACAAGGCTAAGGTCACAGTCTTGGCTTGACAATCCAAGATAGCGTGGTAAGGTGATAACCAGTCCATCCCTAATATGACATCAAAATTGACCATGTCCAGAAGAAGCAAATCCACACGAGTCTCAAGACCTCCAATCACCACTATACATGAACAATGGGCGCGATCCACAACAATAGAATCACCCAACGGCGTAGACACATAAATAGGGGCACTCAAAGAATAACTAGGCATGACCAGATACATCGCAAAATAAAACCAAAGCTTCTCTACCATAAACCAGAACAATACTTGCACCTCCACCTCTAATACCTTTACCTCCACCTCTAGTATCTCTACCTCCACCTCTAATACCTCTACCTCTACCTCTACCTCTACCTCTAGCTAACTGAGCGGGCTAGACGAGTCCCTCAATGAACCTCCTCACTCTCTCTCACAGTGGGAAGTATGATAAGAGCATGATGTGCCAAGTCAGTGAATCTGATCTCGTGCTGAGTAGCAGTCATAGAAACCTGCTGGAGACACTCAAACTGCCTCTGATAGACCTCTCTTTGAGTGATAGGGAGAAACTTCTCCAGAAATAGCTGCATGAACTATTCTCAAGTCAAAGCTGATGACCTCACTGGTCTATCCAAATAATAATATCTCTAACAAGACTTGGCGGATCCAGACAAGCAAAAAGTAGCAAAATCGACCCCATTGGTCTCTACAATCCCCATGTTACTGAGAACCTCATGACAACTGTCTAGATAATCTTGGGGATCCTCAGAATATGCACCGTTGAAAGTAGTAGTGAAGAGCTTGGTGAAACTTATCCAACCTCCACAAAGCCTCCAAAGACGTAGCTGATCTATCACTGGTCTGTGCTGCTGCTCGACTAAAGAAGCGGTACATGACCTCGCCATTTGCGAAAGGACAAGAGTAGAGGTTTCAATTTAGCATTAAGAGAACAAAATTTCACGACAGGGAAGAATAAAAGTGAAATTTTTCCTAACTCTATAGCCTCTGGGGATAAATATAGACGTCTCCGTACCGATCCCTCAAACTCTACTAAGTTTGTCTGTGAACTGTGAGACCCATGTAACCTAGAGCTCTGATACCAACTTGTCATGACCCAAATTTCTCACCCTCGGGAGTCGTGATGGCACCTACTAATGTGAGCTAGGAAAGCCAATTATGTGAACAACTTACCTTTTTACCCATTTTATATTCATTAAAAATTGCGAAGTAATAACATTTAAACAGTTGAATTTAAAAAAATTAAGCAGAAGATAACAATTAAAATAGCCAAAATCTGTATCTATTACAACTGCCTAAGCTTTAAATTACCCAAAACCTGGTGTCACAGTTTCACAAACGGTCAAAGAATACTACAAATAAATGTCTGAAAGAAATAAATACAACACTGTCTCTAGAAATGCATGAACGAAATAGGAATAGTAGATAGAAGGAGATACCAAGGCCTGTGGATGCCTGCAGGACTACGTCGAGTTGTCTGATGAACAAGAATCAGCAATCCCACTGCGGTCCGAAGTCTACAACACTGGGGTCTGCACAAAAGAGTGCAGAGTGTAGTATCAGCACAACCGACCCCATGTGCTGGTAAGTGCCTAGCCTAACCTCGGAGAAGTAGCGACAAGGCTAGGACCAGACTACCAAATAAACCTATGCAATTTAACTATATACAACAAAAAATAAGAACAATAATATACGGTCAAGTATGAGAGGGGGAAACATGTTGCGGGGGAAACATCGAATAGTAACAGAAGAGCAACAAATAAATATGAGGATCACCACAGTTCAATTGAAAATAAGAAGGGGAAAATCATGCTGCGGGGTACAACAAGTATCAACAAGAAACAAACAATTAAATGTAGAGAAACCGTAACTCAGTTATCAATAAAAATTAGGAAAATCAAAGACAAGTGCACGGCACCACCCTTCGTGCTTTAACACTCTTTTACAAAAACAATACACACTCTCACCAAAATAGTACACGGCATCACCCTTCGTGCTTTATACTCTTCCTCACCCAAACAACAATCACAAGGCAAAGGAATCTATAACATTAAAATAGAATCAAGTAAAAACAAAAAATCAGTAAATAAACGTAAAGGACAACATAACTCAATCATCAGCAAGAATTAGGAAAATCAAGGACAAGTGCACGACATCACCCTTCGTGCTTTTACTCTTGTCCTCACCGTATGAATCAATATAAATTGCACGGCATCATTCTTCGTACTTTTACTCTCATCCTCACCATGAAATCAATATAATAGGCACGGAATGGTACATCGTAGGACACGACATCACCCTTTGTGCTTTACACTCTTTCCTCACAATCATACACAGCATCACCTTTCGTGCTTTAACTCTCTTCTTCACCCAAACAACAATCACAAACAATGGGGCAAGGGAAATAAATGATGTTGCAATAATAATCCTGGCAAGGGAATAACAATTCAACAATTAAGTCGCGGCAAGGGAACAACATCAATAACATCAACATCTCGGCAAGAGAGATAACAAATAAAGCAACAATAACCCGGCAAGGGTGGCAACATGATGATCTCTTCTCTTTCTCACTTTTATTTCACAATTCACTTCATAACTTGAGCCAATGCTCTAGAGGTTCAATTATCACTTATACCTTCACAATTCATTTCACAACTCGAGCCAATGCTCTAAAGGTTCAATTGTCATGTATACTTTCACAATTCGTTATACAACTTGAGCCAACGCTCCTCAATGTTCATAGGTCAAAATTCTTTCCACAAACTTTATACAACAAATAGAAACCACCACTAAGGCATGAAAGATACAACGAAGTCATGATAATCACAATATAAAGACTCACGGGCATGCTAGACACCAACGTATAAATCCTCGCCACAATACCTATATGTTGTACTCAACAATTAACACATAGATCTAAGGTTGGACCAAACACTTACCTCGAACTTCCACGACCAACTCAAGCCTCAAACATCGCTTTTGCCATGAGTATCCGACTCCAAATAGCCCAAATCTAGTCAATTCAATTTTATAATGTAAATAACACTTCAAGTAACTGATTCTACAATTAAACTTCTAAGCAAATATGCGAAATTATGTAAAATGACCAAAATGCCCCTCGGGCCCACATCTAGGAATCGAGTAACATTTATATTTTCAGAATCCTCATACCCTCACGAGTCTAAACATACTAAAATTATCCGATTCCGATACCATTTGGTCCTTCAAATCATCATTTTACATTTTTGAAAGATTTCACAAGTTTTCTCCCCAAATTCCATCCCAAATCACGAATTAAATGATGAATTCAATGATAGATTCATGTACTCTAGCCAAATCTGAGTTAGAATCACTTACCCCGATGAATTTCTTGAAAAACCTTTGAAAAATCACCAAAATCTGAGCTCTTTAGGTCAAAATATGAAATAAAATCCAGAACCTCATATTTATAGACCACCCCTCGGATTTCCACCACTGCGGACCGCACAAAAACGACTGTTGTCCACACAGGTTTTGACTTCAGTGATAGGCTTTAGAATTTTGGCCATAACTTTCGCTACGGATGTCCAAATGCCTATTCAATATGTTTCTGAAAACTAGATTCAAAGATCTACAACTTTGGTTTTTGCATCATCCCCAAATTCCTTGTAGATCAAAAGATATGAGCTTCCGAAGTCGGACCAGTCACTTTGTGCGGATCACACAAAATCAATTGCAGCTGCACAGTCACCAGTGCGGACAGTACAAAAACTACTGCGGTCAGCATTGCGGGTTCAGAGGTTTGCACTTCTCTGAACCTGCAACATCCATGTTTTTAAGCCTAAGACATCCCGGGACCTACCCGAAACTCATCTGAGCCCTCAGAACTCTAAACCATATGTGCATACTAACTCAAAGACATCATATGGACCTACTCGTGCGATCACATCATCAAAATAACATGTAAAATCATGAATTAAACCTCAAAACTCAACATTTTCATCAAGAACTCTCAAAGTTCATAACTCTTCAACCGGAAGTCCAACTCACGTCAAATAAACTCCGTTTTCACCAAATTTCACAGTTATCTTTCAAATACTATAACAAGTTTGTACCGGGCTCCGGAACCAAAATACGGGCCCGATAACAATGGTTTCAAACATTAATTCTTTTCTTCATTTCTTAAATACTTCAGTTAAACAATTTCTTTCAAAAATTGATTTCTAAAGCTTGGGACCTCGGAATTCAATTCCGGTCATATGCCCAAGTCCCATATTTTACTGCGGACCTTCCGGGATCGTCAAAATACGGATCTGGGTCCGTTTTCTAAAAATGTTGACCAAAGTCAACCATAATCAAATTTTTAACTCTAACATTTTCTATTTCTCATATTTTCACATAGAAGGCTTTCTGGATATAGGTCCAGACCACGCATGTAAATTAAGGTGGGGTAAAAAGGAGGTTTTTAGGTCTCGGAACACTGAATTCACTTGCAACACAAGTGATGACCTCATCACAACCCGGGAGATCCACTGGATATTTATATTTGGGGAGTACAGGACGGTATCCTGGGAGATCCCCAGTTGTTATCTCTGTGCTGAGCTGTACTCTTTCTGTGAATATTTTGTCTCTGTTGTAATTGTTATTATCAATTCAAGTGTATTAACTGTTTAGATCCCTTTACTATTGTGATCCTTTGTGTTGTAACCCATAGTGTTCTTAATACTTTGCCGTATTTATATAAAGCTTTCAATACTTAAATTTTCAACAATTGTTATACCTCTAATTCAATTGGTTTCACAATTAAACCTCCTTAAAATGTCTAAGGTCGTATTTTTACTTAAAATGGAATTTCTATTATGTTTTGATTTACTTATTTCTCGTGTTAAAGGTAATGATTTCTAAAAATAACTTCATCTTTTCTTGTTGATTTCCTAATTGGGTTAGAAGTTATACTCTACTTTATGTTAAGTAAATAAGGCTCCTTGAACATTCTTAATTGTATTGGGTTATAGACCCTATGAACTGAGTAACATGAGAATATTGTTGTACAATGCGAGACAGAAATATGTGGGCACAAGGTGCCAGGGAAAATATTATGGTCTTATTTAATGACACGTGAGTTATTCGTGTGGTTGTGATATAAATATGGCACGAGGTGCCGTGAAATTATAAAAGTGGGATGAGACCTATATTATTTATGATTATGAAATGAGGTGTCACAAGGTGACCTTTACTCGAAAGAAATATATTTGAAAGATGTTTATTTGAAGGAAATATATTCGAAACATATTTACTGGAAAGTATTATATATTAGAGATTATTACTTGAAGGATTTATAGGTGAAAGGTTTATATTTGAAGTATGTGACTAATTGATTACACTTGTATTCATTATTCGTTGAGCAATATTTATGGTGTTCTTGTTGCCCTGCTATTTATGTCACTGGTTGGATAATGTTGCCATCGTTGTTAATTGCTTCCTATTATTTTTGTATGCTATATTGTACAAGTTATTAGACTAGTGAGTGTCTTGACTGTACCTCGTCACTACTCCATCGAGGTAATTGATCGTTAGTGGCTGTACGGATCGTTGTATCGGAGACTCAAGGCAAACCTGTTGCAGCGTTCGCAAGCCTCGGAGTCACCTTCAATTGTACTTATTTCCAGATGTTCCCTTGTTTCGGAACAGTGATGGATTTATTTTGTATAACTACTCCTAGAAAGGCTTATGACTTGCACTACCGATTTTAAGAATTGTAATTTATTCAGAGTAATTTAATTTAAAGTTAGTAAATATCCTTGTTATTGTAGAAAATGTTAGGCTTACCTAGTTTAGAGACTAGGTGCCATCACGACTCCTTTGGAGGGATTTTGGGTCGTGACAATAGGCCACATACGTAAATCCATAGTTGCAGGAGTACTTAAGTATAGAATCAACAATAGGCTAAAGGGGTTAGAGAACCTTAGATTTAACACAGAATCATGTAACTTTAGGATAGCCAACTATTTTGCACAGAGAGGTTCATGCTAGAAATTAGAGAAACACAAGTAGGGAAGGGCCACATTGGGGTATATCAAGAGGGGGAATGACCCTTTTGAAACATGATGAGTCTAAGGGATGGGAGACCTTCAAAAGCATGTTGATGGAGTGATGAAGTAAACATATCAATTACAAGTTGAATCAACTAAACCATAAGTGAAAACATACTAGAAACAGGATGAAATGAAACAGTAAAAGAAACACATTGTTTTGAAACTTGAATTGAAATCAGAACACACCAGTAAAGAAGTAAACACAAAGTGAGGGGGCAAGAGAGTATATTAATCAGCCTTGGCTTGCAGCCACCTGACTTAGAACAATAGCAAATAATCAGAGAAAAGAGAGAGCAGAAGAATGTTTTCTTTTGTGTGAGAAAGGTTTTTTGAACTACTATGTTCGTGTGTAATGAAAAGAGAAGATAGTATATATAATAGTTTGAAATCTGGGTAGAAAATAAGGCAAGAATCATAGTTCAGCAACAATTATGGAACTATGTACTAAGTAGAATCAAGTCAGTCTAAGTACTTCCCTTTAATTAAGGAGTTAAGTAACAAAATAAGGAAAGAAATCAATGTACGACCAATAAGGACAAACTTCAAATATAGCAGGTATAGGGTAAACAATTAGGGCTAAGTTCATAAGGTTCTAATTAAGGAAATAGCATAAGAATCAATCAACAACATAGTCAATCACGTAATAAGTTAAGAGAATGATTTAAAGGTCGGAAATCAGCAAGGGTATCAACCACAGGAAATCAGTAAAAGCTATCAATCATAGGAGATCAGGGATTTAACTAAAATAGTACTAATTAGAAGAAATCGCCACAAATTTCCGTCAACAAACAAAGTAAACACGATATAGGCGAGAAAAGCAAAATCAGAAACCCAAATAAGCACGAGGAGGTAGACAACCATAGAAGCTCAGAACATATGCAGGAGAAACAGGTATACATACCAATCAGATAAGCAAAGACAATTCCAGAACCCTGGATAAAACCAAAATAATTACAACATGATGAATCAGGTAAAAGAAAAACTTAAATAAACCGTTTAAACATAGTAAAACCATATGATAATACTGAAAATCAAGGAGAAGTCATTTTTAAAAGGGGTTAAGAAACCCTAGTCTTGAAGATAAAGAGTTACTTTAGAAAAATCAGAAAAAACCTTTGAGGAAAACAACAAAAGCTCATAATATACATAGATCTAAGACATATCTAAAAGAAATCGGAAATTCTTAAGAGTTAGGGTTTCAGAGAACCCAAAGAAGATGAGAAAACCTCAAAATGTTACCGGTTTTAGCCGAAAAAGTCATAGATCTTACTCGAACGACCGGAGGTGGTCGAAAAAGGGCATGAAAGACCATAGGTAGGAGTTGAACCGCTCCAGGTTCACCTGAGGACCTCAGGGGAGTGTCAAACCGACGTGGGGTGAAGCAGAGGCCAGGAGATGATGAGAGGCCATGGTTTTCAGCGAGGGAGGTGGCCGGAGAAGGTGGACAGGGTCCATCGGAGAGGAGGGGAGAAGAGAAGGTTCTAGAGAGAACCAGAGATAGAGAGAGGGAGATAGAGAGACTGGTTGAGAGAAAATAAGAGGGGGGGGGGAATGAGATATGGGGGTAGTCATTCGGGGGTTAAATGAGGAAGGGGCTGATTTGGACCGTTGATTCAAAATAATCAACGACTCAGATGGAATGAGGATTGGGCCGGGTAGGATAGAGTATAGGGCTTGGGGTCTGGTGGGTTATTTAATTTGGACCAGGTTTAATTAGGTTATAATTTAAATAAGAATGGCTAATTGTTAAATACCTATCAAAATTAGACAAATAATTAATAAAAATAGCTAATAATTAGATAAAATGAAATTAAAGCTAAATAGGTGAAATTAAGGTAATTAACTAATATTTAAAATATAAAATGACTGATTATTGAATAGGTCGTGACGACACCCAACATCGCCGGTAGGCAAGCCAACGGTGAACTATCAACTTAATTGTTTATTTTATTACTTTTAACATCATAAGCCTTATTAAGTGAAGGATTCGATGCATTTCAAAAATCATGAATACTTAAAATATTAGTAAGATATAAAATAGAAGATGACAATAACAAGCCGAACCATAACAATCACTAGAGTATCCCCAAAACCCGCTGTCACAAGTGCATGGGCATTTACTAATGAGTACAATAATAATACAACATCTGTCTAGAATGTAAATGAGACATGATAAAATGAATAGTACGATGGAGACTCGGTGGACTGCGATGCGTAGCCTGGAATACAACTCACATAAAAGTTTCCTTAACAGTTGCGCCTATGCGCCAAGATGATCACCAGATGAACCTGTCAGATCCTACACATTTAGTGCAGAAGTGCAGCATGAGTACATAAATTAACGCGTACCCAATAAGTATCTAGCCTAACTCCGGAGATGTAGTGACGAGAGGTCGACATCGATACATACTAGCGGTCCAATAAATCAATAGGAGAAATCATAAATAGATAAAAAGCACAACAGTAGTAGTGAGGTAAACACAATCTCCAAAATTTCTTTAACCGATATCAATTTCTCAACTCGTATTCTATCTCAACAACTCAGAAAATATCTGGTTCCAATATCAAATAAATAAGAATACCATATAAAATGCAAGGCATTAGTGGAAGGAAAAATCTCGTGAATATTCGTACTGCTAGCGATATAACGCACGATTATGCCGAGGTCGTATGACCAGATCTCAAAAAGAATATGATATTACTGAGGAGATCGGCCCAATCCCATCATAACGTGTACACTGACGAGGGTCGAGCGGCACGAACCATAGATGAATCTATTATACTGTTGAGGCAAATAGTCCACTCCCATGAGAGTGTGGTGCATAATCTTTCCGAGGTGCTTGGCCCGCTTCATAAGAAAGGAAATGAATTATTGAATTACGAGACATGAGCTTACAATACAGTATATGAAATTAAGGTGAGTATAATCTTTACAGTTTCTCAAATAACTTGCCAACAACTCAAGGTAATAAGGCTCGGCCTAATATATATGTATATATTCCTACTCAAGTTCAATTATAATTTCAAGTAATTAAGTGGCTGGAATGAGTTCATATTTCAGATATTACATGGTAAAATCCTAAGTCTAACCGGACATAAACATACTTTAGCTACGTACGGACTCTCGTCACCTCGTGCGTACGTAGCACCCACAACGAATAACACATAATAATTACATTACCTAGGGGCTAGTTTTTCCCTCACAAAGTTAGACATGAGACTTACTTCGCTCTGAAGCTCCATAACCGGCTCCCACGCCACTCTAACACCTCAAACCGATGCTCGTCGCTCCAAAACTAGTCAAACAATATGCATACCAATAAAAATATACTCTAATACTCATAATAAATCAATTCATAACAATTCCCAACTCCACTCGAAAAGTCAATAAAGTCAACCCTCAGGCTCACGTGCCCGGATTCCGAACATTCTTGAAAATAATCATTATCCATAACACCACGAACTCAAATATACAATTTATTCCTAATTCCATATCCAATTTCGTGGTAAAAGTCAAAAAATACCAATTTCTAGGTTTCGTTCAAAATCTCACAATTTCTACTAGTTTCCATGTTTAAATCCTTGTATAATCTATGTATTTAACTTGTAATAGGAGGAAATCACTTACCTCTAGTTTCTCGATGAAAACCCCCTCAAAATAGCTCCCCAAATTCGGCAATCCAAATGGAAAATAAGAGAAATGAGAGCTAAGTCTCGATTTAAAGAACCCTTCTGCCTTGCTATAATCTCGCACCTGGGCCAAAATGTTGCACCTGCGGCATCTCTTTTGCGACCACGCCTCCGGTTCTATGGAAAATCACCCGAACATGATGCCTCGCACCTGCAGAAACATTCCCCGTTTCTGCGACATCGCAGGTGAGAGCCTCTTCTGCTCCTATGCCTTCTCCTGCTTCCGTGCCCAATGTTTCGCTTCTATGCTTGCGCAAATGCGACCAAAGCTCCGCACCTGCGGCCCTCCCCCTGGATGGACTTCTCCGCTTCTGCGACGACTTCCCTCGCACCTGCGTGTCCGCACCTGCGACCAAACCACCGTAAATGCGACAACACCAGACTTCAGCAGTCTTCAGCATTTCCTCCAATCCAATATCAATCTGATTTCAATTTGTTTCAAACCCGAGGCCCCCGGGACCCCATCCAAACATATCAATACATCCCAAACACGATACGGACCTAGTCAAAGCCTCTAATCATGCCAAACAATATCAAAACTATGAATCGACGATCGAAACCCTTCTTTAAATTTTCAAACATTCAAACTTCGACGAACGCGCCGGAATGATGCTATTCACGCAAAAGTCACAAATTACGATAGGAACCTATTACAAGGCTCGGAACCCCAAACAGACATCGATAACATAAAAATTCACTTCAAGCCAAACTTAGAAAATTCTAAAACCTTCAAAATGCCAACTTTCCACAATAAGCGCCAAAATGCTCCCGGGCGATCCGATACTCAACCCGAACATACACCCAAGTCCGAAATAATCATACGAACCTATTGGAACCTTCAAATCCCGATTTCGAGCTCATTTATTCAAAAGTCAAACCTTAGTCAATTCTTCCAACTTAAAGCTTCCAAAATTAGAATTTTCCATCCGAATCAACTCTAAACTTCCTGAAATTCGATTTCGACTATGCATACAAGTAATAAAACATGAAGTGAAGCTACACAAGACCTCAAACTGTTGAACGACGCTCTAGAACTCAAAACAACCGATCGGGTCGTTACACTTCGTGTCATAATTGAATCGTAGCTCAAAATCATAAGTTAGGGTCTTAGACCGAAATATAAGTACATAATGGGATTATTCCGTCCCTATATAATATTTGAAACTTATTTACCAAAATTGCCCTAAATTTGCATCTTACTCGACCTAACTGTGGTTTTCTTACAATTTATATACAATCCATTATTAGTGTCTTAAATTAAGGGATTCAATTACACTATTTTTCTTTTTTCTCTCCTCTACTCTTTCTCAATTCTCTGTTGCCTCTCTCCATATATAATCCATTATTAGTGCCTTAAATTAGGGGATTTAGTTATACCCTTTTACTTTTTTTTATCTCCTCTCCTTTTTTTTCTATTCTCTGCCACGTACAAATTAAAATAAAATTTCGTACAAATTTGATTCATCTACAATAACATACAAACTAAAAATAAATTTTATACAATTAATTATGTAATATACAATTTATTTATAACTTATCTACAACTTTTATATATCACCTTTACCCAGTTAAATACAACTGCAATATCACTTAAATACAATTTTCTTACAAATATATCTTCTGTATGTATTTTGTATAAGATTTGTATATATTTTGTATGTGGTGTATTCTTCTGAAATTCCAATCAAAACTTCCTCTTAATGCAATTTTAATATACATATTGTCACAACCCCAATTTTCCATGCATAGGATATTCTGAGAGCGCCTAGTCTCTACGACTAGGTAAGTCAAACTTTAACAATAATTTGACAAAATAATTGACAAAATACTAAAACAAGTCTGATAAACTGATATTATCTACTGAAATAGAATCCCAACACACACTTCCCAAAATCGGTAGTACAAGTCATAAGCTCTACTAAGTTCACTAGGAATTTTTCAGGTATAATTATTATGGAATAGAAATAAATAGTACAAGTACAATATTAGAAGGTGACTCTAAGGCTTGCAAACGTGACGACAAGTATACCTTGAGTCTCCACAGCAATGCCCGATCAGCTAGCTAATGATCAACAAATTCCAAAGTACCTTGATCTATACAAAAATGTACAGAAGAGTAGCATGAGTACACCACAACGGTACCCAGTAAGTATCAAGACTAACCTCAGTGGAGTAGTGATGAGAGACAGTCAAGACACCTACTAGAAATAATAACCTGTGCACTTATGAATATGAAACTAACAGAGAACAATACAAAGCTAAACATGGAAAGAATAATGTTATGATACTCGCGTTAAGAACTGGAGCAACAGTTAACAACAAGGAACAACAAATAATAATGCTATAGAGTAAGCTGAGTACAGTCAAACATCCGGTGAAACCAAGTAAGGAGAAACAAGTAACAACCCAATAACAGCCATTTCCACACACGATTTATACAAGAATTTTCCCAAGGTGCTACACCTCATAACCACAATTCGTGGATCCCAATTCACGAACCCTAATCACTTTGCATCTTGTGCCCGCATTACAACTTACAACCGCACAAACGACTCATGTACCAATACCATTGATACCTCAAAACTGCACGGACAACTCACGTGCTAAGGGAGTGGCAATATCTCATAACCGCACGGACAACTCACGCGCTAGCAGTAATAATAACTCATAACCATACAGACAACTCATGTGCCAACAATAACTCATAACCGCATGGACAACTCATGTGCCAACAATAACAATAACTCATAACCGTACGGACAACTCATGTGCCAATAGTATAACTCACGTGTATGCTTGTGCAAGTGTTCTATTAAAACTCAAATCAAAAAGTAAGAGAAGAGACAACTATTGACACATAGGAAACAACACAACAAAACGTTAAAATGCATAACTCACACAAGGTAGGCACATATCATCAATAACAATGCCCCCAGACCATCACAAGTCATCACAAATCATCCCTGACATATCCCCCTCGTTTTCTCACCACGTACGTAACAATAAAGTAAATGCCCTGTTGTCTCACCATACATGCACAATAATATTCCCGCATTGTCTCGCCACATGCGCAAACCCTCATATATATATATAGCCGGCCTTGTCATTCCGCATGTGCATATCAATGATAACAATAGTAAGGACAACTCACGTGCGGACACCCCAACAATTCTTTCAACAATATCACGTGTGCCAAAAATATAACAATACAATATAACAACTCGCACCAAATGTGCCCATATGCCATAACATTTCCTCAAAACAATTCAAATACCACAATCACATATAGCCCTCGGCTCAACAACATTGAGTACATCAATAACAATAATAATAACACGAGAGTACGGAGTAAATCAACACAAGAATTTCGAAACACAAGGAAGCGGAAGGACGAGCTCACAATGAAGAAAATAATAAGTAATAATGGTTTCAAACAAGAATAACTCAATGATGGGAGAGATAATGTGTAACAATGATATCCAATAAGAGTAACTCAACAACTAAAGGGTTACCATGTAACAATAATTCCAAATAAGTATAACTCGACGATAAGAGAGATAGCATGTACAATGATTTCAAGTAGGTACAACTCAATGATAAGGAAAATAACATGTAACAATGATTCCAAATAAGGATAAGTCAATATTGGAAGGGATAACAATAACTTTAATTAAGGTTAAAAAATTACGGAAGAGATAACAATAACTTCAATTAAGGTTAAGTAATTACGGAAGAGATAACAATAACTTTAATTAAGGTTAAGCAAATTACGGCAGAGATAGAATGGCAATCAAAGAAGCAACAAATTTAATTAAGGCACATAAGAGTTTATTTGGCAACAACGGTAGAACATGAATCAATCAACTTCAAATAAGACACGTAAGGGTGAATTTAGCAAATGTAGGATTTAACATGATAAGACAACTTCATTTTTAAAGAACATAAGAACCTAAGAGTCTAAGCCGGCCAAAGTCCCACATATAAGCCGTATATGCACCCATCACCTCGTGTACACGTCTTTCACGTAGTTCAAATAGTATAAACCAACAAATCCGTAAGAGTTAGTTCCCCCACACAACGTTAGTCAAGATACTTACCTTAAAAGCCCTTAATCAATTCTCAAAAATAGCTTTTTCTTTACAATTCACCTCCACTCGGCATATATCTAACCAAAATTGACTTAATAACATCAAATAATGCAAGAGAAATCAATTCCAATAATTAAAGCTATGATCTTAACAAAATTGCTCAAAATTAAGCCCCGGGCTCACCCAGTCAAAGCCTGGGTCCAATGGTAGATTTTGACAACCCATGACCCCACGCATTCATATATGTGATCAGTCTCAAAATCCGAGTCCAAATCGACTCTCAAAACTCAAATTCTTACTTTTCAAAAACTTGACAAAGTTTCATAAATTTTCACTTTGATTCACATGATTTTGATATTAAAATCCAAGATATAATGATGGAATATGATTAGAATCACTTACCCAAAGTTTGTAGATGAAAATCCATCTTCCAAGTCGCTTCCTACCAAGTTTAGGGTTCCAAAATATGAAAATGAGACCAAAATCCCGTCCCTTAGCTCTTATGTACGGTCACATATAGGTGTCGCAATTGCGACCTGGGGTTCGCAAATACAAAGAAAACATCGCAAATGCAAAGCTCTCCACACCCTTGCTAATGTTGCAAATGCGACATCTTGTTTGCGATTGCGAACATGGACACTGATAGTAGGCTATAACTATGTATTTTGACCACTATTTGCACTCTAAATTGGCTGCACTTTACTGATTATTGAGTGTTAAATGATAGTAAATTGGTCTGATTGAGCGTTTTATGCTTTGCAGGAGCAATTCCGGGCTACAATGAGGTTACAGAGCGTTTTGAGCTAATATGGAGCGTTGAAGGCCAAGTAAAAGCTTATAGAGTAAATTGAGAATTTGTTAGAGGATCGAAGGAGGTTAGTGCACTTAAATAGAAGAGTGCAGAAAATGGCCCAGGTGTGCGGCCGTGCACTGACTGCGCAAGTCAGGCAGAAATTGGACAAAGTGCGCGGCCAGATGCGCGGTCACCTGCCCAAGTGCTCGGCCGCAAACGTCCCTCCGAGAAAAAATTATTTCAGGGCTAAAATTGTAATTCTAGAGGCAACTTTCCTTGACCTATATGAAGCCTAGTTTGCCTAAAAAGAGGGTATCTTGGTTTTTAGAAGAAGTTTTGAAGGCAATAACAGGCAAGGAGCAAGACGGAAGATTCGGAAACGAGTTTTTATCTTTCTTCTTCCCTTTATTTTCATTGATGATGAATTCTTGTGTTGTGATTGTGAAAACAATTATGCATAGCTAAACTCCTAATCTAGGGTTTTGATGGAACCTATTGGAAGATGATTTTCCTGTTACGTTAATATAGATTTGCCGTAGTATTCTCTCTATTTGTTCAACTATATTATTATTGTTGTTGATTGAAGGGCCCTCAATTAACTGTGCCTATTTAGTATGTATTACTCGGGAAAGAGTGCATATTTAAGTAGTTATTGAATAACATCACTCCTAATGTATATGAGGGATTAATACGAATGGTTTAAAGGTGGGATTAGGGATAACAAAACCTTGGTGCAATCTGAGTGAGCTATACTTAAGACCAGATAGCGTAATTCGGGAGAATATATCTAGTATATTGTGGTAATTACTCGGAAGAGAGTTACGACAGTCAGAGTGCTCATGACTGGTAGAGAAGACTTAGGCAAATTTGTAGAATACGTAGCGGAAAATATTCCGACAATAGGGGAAATCATAACCTTAGATGATTCTAACTCTTGTCTGCAACCCGTTCGTAGTTAGTTATTATTTCTTGCATTTTCATTACGTAATACTTAGTTAGTAAACATCAAATTTGTTACTTGAATTTTTCTGAAGATTGATTACGTAAATTTGTGTTAGTCTAGTAGCTGTGTTTAATACGTTAATTCCCGATGGGATTCGACTTTGGACTTACTAACCGAAATATATTTGCAACGACCACTTAGTCCTTTTTATAAGACATAGTTAGGCGTGATAAAATTTTGGCGCCGTTTCCGGGGAGTTAACGGTGGTATTAGTTGCAGCTAAAAGAAGTGCTATAATTCTTAGTGTAGTCAATTTTCTTCAATTTAAATTAAATACATAAAAATTCTAACGTTTGTAGTCTACGGTGTTACAGGTGCATGCATAGAAACTCCTCAAGAACTAGTGAATTGTTCGAAGCATTACCATATCTTGAGAAAGTTTTCAAGGCACTGAATCGTGCAAACAAGAAGGGCAAATAGCAACAGAACTCAACAGAACAAATCAAACAAGACATGGAAGACGAAGTAAATAACAAAAACAATGTGAATGACTCGAACAATCAGGGTGTGGTGCCTCTTATGCCAAAAGAAACATTGTATGATTGGACACAACCCACTGCCGACAACCTGGCAACTGCAATTACAGTCCCTTATATACAAGCAGAATCATTTCAAATCACAAACAAGATGCTACATTTGTTGCAGAACAAGGGACTGTTCTCAGGGTCATACATTGAAGATCCTCAGCAGCATCTGAAAAATTTCCTTTCGATATGTGTCATGCAAAGGCAACCTAATGTGACACTGGAAGCAATAAAGCTACTGTTGTTTCAATTCTCAGTGATGGGAGAGGCTCAGACTTGGCTTAATTCACTCCCTATGAACTCCATCACTACTTGGGAGGAATTAGTCAAGAAATTTGTGAACGAGTTCTACCCACCCAATAAGACTGCTAAATAAATTGATGAGATATTGAGCTTCAGGCAGAAACCAACAGAAACATTACAAGAAACGTGGGAGAGGTTCAAGGTATGCTGGTTAAGTGTCCACATCATGGCATTCTAGAGTAGATGCTGGGCCAGCGGTTTTACATGGGATTGGTAGATAGCTTAAAGGCCAATGTTGATGCTTCAGCAGGTAGATCATTTTTGAGCAAAATATTCAGAGAAAGCAAAATCCTACTTGATAAGATGGCCCAAAACTCAGGATGGATGACAAGAGACTCTACAATCACTCCTATAGTTCATTCAGTGGCTTTGGACCTAAACAACTCCATAGCTGAAAATATGGCCACTCTAATGACGCAAATGAGTATCCTCACCAAAAAGATAGATGAATCATGTCAGAAGCAGCAGGTACACATAGTTGATGTAACTAATGGGGGCTTATCTACACCATGCATTAACCAACCATATGTTTGCTCGTGGAGTGCGAAAGGTGACAACCAACAATATCAGGAAAATATGAACTATGTGGCCAACTTTGGGGGACAGAGGCAAGGTGATCAGAATTGGGGTCAGAAGAATCAACAATACAGACCAACATAGCAACAGTACAATAACAACAACAATACTGGAGCTATGCGACCACAGTGTCAAGTGGTGCCCTACCAAAGGCAACAGGGTTACAACCAGCAAAATCAGTAGCAGGCTTATTAGTAACCTCAACAACAATAGGTTATGAGACAAGATGATGGGTTTGCTGAACTTAAGGGAATGCTGCAACAACTGATTGGGTCCACTGGAAAAATAACTGAGAGAGTAGACTCACATGAATCATCGATAAAGGGTGTTGAGATTTAATTAGGACAGATTTCGATGGCTCTAAATAATTGTCCATAAGGGACGTTACCTGCAGACACACAAATCAATCTAAAAAAGTAGGGCCTGAAATAGCTTATGGCAGTAAGCCTACGAAATGGTAGAGACCTAGATCTGGAGCAAGAAATTGCTCGTGAAAGATGACTTACTGAAACACTGGTGCTAGTACCCATTGAGATAGATGATTCAACAGGGTTAACTGAGGTGACGGTACAACAGGCACAAGAGAACACCAGCAAAGAAAAAGAGGTTGCGAAAGAGACTGAGGTAGAATAAGAAACGAAAGTAGAAGCAGTTCCTGAGAAAGATAAAACTCAAATCATAGGGAAGAAGCGACCTCCAGCACCATTCCCATAGAAATTGGACAAGTATCAGAAAGATGAGCGGTATAAGAAATTTTTGGAGATGTTGAAGCAAATTCAGGTGAACATTCCATTGATTGACGCCTTAAAGGAAATGACCGGTTATGCAAAAATAATTAAGGACTTGATGTCTCGTAAGTTCAACTTTCAAGACTTGGCCATAGTTACACTGACTCAGACATGTAGTGCTGTTGTGACGAGACCCATAGCTGAGAAGCTATCTAACCCCAAGAAGTTTCATAATCCCATGCATGATAGGCAACTATGCGTTTGCTGAGGAACTTTGTGATTTGGGGGAAAGCATAAACTTGATGCCCCTGGCTATCTACAAACAGTTAGGCATTGGAAGAGCTAGACCCACGTCCATGTTACTTAAGCTGGCTGACCGGACAGTGAAGAGACCCTCTGGTATCCTTGATGATGTATTAGTACAAGTTGGGAAGTTTGTGTTCCCAGCAGATTTTGTCATTCTGGACTGTCGGGTTGACGAGGAGATTCCCATAATTTTGGGAAGACCATTATTGGCCACTGGGAGAGCTTTAATTGAAATTGAAACTGGAGAGCTCAAAATGAGACTAACTGATGAAGAAATAACATTCAACGTGCAGAAATCTATGCAGTGACCAAGTGAATTTGCCAACTGCTCTCTAATAGAAGCCATGGATGTAATTTTGGAGGAGGAAGATGAGACATTGAACACTAAAGACCCTCTAGCAGCCTGTCTCATGAACTTAGATGAATCAAATAGAGAGGACTTGGCGGAATGGGTACTTGCTCTTGAAGGCCAAGGTTTTTGGAGAATGGAGCTCGAATTTGAGGCTTTGCACTTAGAAGAAAGGAAAACTCCTCCAGCTAAGCCGTCGATAGAAGAGCCACCAAAGTTGGAACTGAAGCCCCTATCACCTCATTTCAAGTATGCTTTCTTGGGACCTAACTCAACTTTACATGTTATTATCTCATCTAGTTTGTTAGATGTGCAGGAAGAACAACTTTTGCAAGTATTGATGGAGTGCAAAACTGCAATTGGTTGGACCATTGCAGAGATTAAGGGTATTAGCCCAACCTTCTGTATGCATAAGATTTTTCTGGAAAATGGGCACAAACCTTCCAGAGAACATCAAAGAAGGCTGAACCCCAACATGAAAGAAGTGGTAAAGAAAGAAGTGATTAAGTGGTTAGATGCGAGAATCATATTCCCCATCTCTAACAGTAACCGATAGCCCAGTTCAGTGTGTGTCAAAGAAGGGCGGTATAACGGTAGTGAAAAATGAGAAGAACGAGTTAATCTCAACACGAACAGTCACAGGTTGGAGAATCTGTATGGATTACAGAAAGTTGAACATGGCTACCCGGAAAGACCATTTTGCACTACCATTCATTGATCAGTTGCTAGATAGATTAGCAGGGAGGTCCCACTTCTGCTTTCTAGATGGGTACTCGGGGTATAATCAGATCTCTATTGCCCCGGAGGATAGAGAGAAAACGTCGTTCACCTGCCCTTATGGTATCTATGCCTTTCGGAGAATGCCGTTTGGCCTATGTAATGCACCCGCCATATTCCAAAGGTGCATGATGGCCATCTTCATAAATATGGTAGAGGAAATAATGGAGGTTTTCATGAATGACTTCTCAGTGGCGGGGAACTCATTCGATGATTGCCTTATGAACTTGAGAAGAGTATTGAAGAGGTATATTGAGACTAATATGGTACTCAACTAGGAAAGTGCCATTTCATGGTACATGAAGTATAGTCTTGGAGCACCTAGTGTCGACTAAAGGCATTGAGGTAGATAGTGCAAAGGTATATGTGATCGAAGAGCTTCCACCACCCACTTCCGTCAAAGAAATAAGAAGTTTCCTCGGACACGCATGTTTCTATAGGATATTTATAAAAGATTTTTCCAAAATTGCTAACTCGTTATGTAAATTGCTTGAAAAAGATCACCATTTTGTGTTTTCTGATGACTGCAGGGTTGCTTTTGAGGAATTGAACAAGAGGCTAGTAACAACATCTATCATAGTTGCACCTAACTGGGAGCAACCATTTGAGCTGATGTGTGGTGCGAGAGACTATGCTATGGGAGCAGTTCTTGGGCAGCAAAAAGACAAAGTCATGCATCCAATATATTACGCAAATAGAAATTTGAGTGGTGCCCAACTAAATTACACAGTGATCGAGAAGGAGATGCTAGCAGTGGTGTTCGCCTTTGACAAATTTAGGTCATACCTGATAGGCTCGAAGGTAATTATTTATACTGACCATGCTGCTCTCAGGTACTTAATCGAGAAGAAGGAGTCAAAGTCACGCCTGATTCGATGGGTGCTACTGCTATAAGAATTTGACTTGGAAATCTGTGACCGAAAGGGAAGGGAAAACCAAGTGGTTGATCACTTGTCTAGGCTGGAAGGAGCCGAGAAGAAGGTTTGAGGTGGAAGAGATTGTGGAGACTTTCCTAGATGAACAACTATTAGCCATGAGTCTTGAGGTAGCTCCATGGTATGCAGACAATGCAAACATCTTGGCGAGCGGTATTGTTTCCTATGACCTTTCCTCTGTCCAAAAGTAAAAGTTCTTTCATGATTGTCGCATGTATTATTGGCATGAGCCTTATCTATTCAGGATTTGTGTTGATAACATGATCCAAAGATGTATCCTCGAGATAGACCAGTCTTCTATTTTGTAGGCGTGTCACACGTCACTATATGGTGGCCATTTCGGGGGAGTAAGGAAAGCTACGAAAGTCTTGGAGTTGGGCTTCTACTGGCCGACATTATTCAAAGATACACACTTATGGGTGAAAGGTTATGATGAATGCCAATGAACTGGGAATATTTCCAGCCAACATGAGATGCCTATGAACCCAATTCAGGAGGTAGAAGTGTTTGATGTATGGGGAATCGATTTCATGGGGCCTTTCGCCAGCTCATATGGCAACAAGTACATACTCTTAGCTATGGACTACATGTCCAAATGGGTGGAGGCTGCAACGCTCCCTACAAATGATGCAAAGGGGTAATTAGTTTTTTGAGAAAGAATATATTCACCCGATTTGGCACTATAAGGGCAATAATCAGTGACAGAGGCACTCACTTCTGTAATCAAGCCTTTGCAAAGTTGTTAGAAAAGTATGTACACCACAAGGTTTCCACCCCATATCATCCACAAATGAGTGGGCAAGTGGAAATTTCGAATAGAGAGATAATGAGTGTTTTGACAAAGACTGTGAATGCTATAAGAACGGATTGCAGATAAAGTTAGATGATGCACTCTGGGCCTATCGTACCGCTTTCAAAACTCTGATCGATATGTCACTGTATAAATTGGTGTTTGGGAAGGCGTGTCACTTACCAGTGAAGTTGGAGCATAGAGCTTTGTGAGCATTGAGACAGCTAAATCTTGATATAGAAGTTGCCGGTACAAGTAGAGTCACAGAGTTGCACGAGCTTGATGAGTTTCGCTACCACGTATTTGAGAGCACAAGGCTATACAAAGAGAGAATGAAGATGATGTATGACAAAAGTATCTTTGAGCGGAGTTTTACACCCGAAGATATGGTATTGCTTTACAATTCAAGATTGAGGTTATTTCTGGGCAAATTAAAGTCAAGATGGTCAGGACCATTTCGTGTGGTAGAGATTCACCTCATTGGTGCCGTAGAGATTGCTGCAGAAAATGACTCTCGCACGTTCAGAGTCAATGGGCACAGGTTAAAACGTTATGCGGGCATGGATGACTCGAAAGTAGTGTCGATGACTCATTTTCTCGAGCCACCAATGTTGAGTGAGGCCTTAAGTGCGATGACTTGCATTGTGCTGCAACGTTAAACTAGGCGCTTCATGGGAGGCAAACCCATTATAATGTTGTATTTGTCGTGCTGCGACGTTAAATCAAGCTATAATAAAACAAAACAAAATAAAAAAATTTCAATGCGCGGACGCTCATATGACCGCGAATTTTTAGAATTTTCTGCCACAGATGCACGCCCGCGCACTGGGCGGCGTTTTGTAGGGTATTTAATTAGTTAGTTCTCTTATTTTATTTTAATTTTCTTTGTTTTTCTTTTAAAACCCCCAACCCTCCCCCCTCCATTGTTCTGCTAATCTAACAATCCCCTTCCCCCTTCTCTAAACCCATAAGGCATAAAAAATAATCTTTAAACCACCCTCCCCCCAAATTCAAAATCAACGGAAAAAACCCTACCCCCTCCTCATCTCTTCTCTTCCATAATTTCCCTTTTCTATCATCCCTTCTCTTTTGTTTTCCTTCTTGTTCTCCCCAACCCATATCCTCACAAGTCCCCTCAGGTAAGTGCCACTATTTTTTTTTCCCATCTTAATTTAGTTTAAGTTTTTTGTTTTTGATGTGTAGTTGATTTCTTTTTTTTCTAGTTACACTTGTTTGTATGTTGGGGTAATAGTCGATCTTCATCATGATGGGTTAGGTTTATATTGGTATATCTGTGGTTGAATTGGGGTTATCAAATTGTTGTTTGAGAGTTCGGGTGAATTGTGCACTTCAGGTGTTTGTATAAATGCCACAATGAATTTGAGAATGTAATTTTGTGACCAAGTGTGCTGGTGAAGTCTGAGTAACCGCCCTTGGTTAACATATCGTACCTTTCGCTGATGGTGGTATTTGTTTCAGGTAGTATGATACCATCCAAGAAACGAAGAACCACCGGTGCATCCTCCAGTGGTCACGCTAGATCATCCCGGCCATGAGCTTTGGTTAATGTTCTTAGTATGATAGTACCAAGTTTGTATCCAGCGGCTCAGGAACGTTTTGGTCATAAGGCCTCCAAGAAACCCATATCGGAGAGGGGAATTGATATGGGGTCCCTCCAAAATGATTATCCCAATATATACCGTGAATTGGTCCGGTGCAGGCTGGATATCTTGTTTGAAGAATCGGACGAAGCCAATTTAATGATTGTGCAGGAGTTTTATGCAAACTTCCCGAAACATGTGAACCACATTTGCACGGTGCGGAAAAGAGTGTGGACGCCTCCATATAAGCCATTAGAAGGGCTTAACAGTTGCCAATGTTTGGGGAAGATCCTGACGTGGAGGACTACTATGACAAATATGGTAGAGTACCAATCTCGTGGGAGGTGTTCTTTAGGACAATATGTGCGCCCAATATGGAAGTAGTGTGGA
Organism: Nicotiana tabacum; assembly: GCF_000715075.1. Lineage (NCBI taxonomy): Eukaryota > Viridiplantae > Streptophyta > Magnoliopsida > Solanales > Solanaceae > Nicotiana > Nicotiana tabacum. Next base: position 18,221,379 of record NC_134085.1, read on the forward strand.
TTACACCACGACAGAAGTTTCATTTGGCTTCGCTCACCTTTGAAGGGAAGTATTGGCTCTACATCATCAATAACTACTTGCTGCCCTCATCCAATACCACTGAGGTGAATGGTCCCCGGGCTGCACTGATCTGATGTTTTATCAATGGCTATGATTTCGATGTGGCTAAGGTTTTTCATGACGAAATGTTCATTTGTTGTCCAATGCAAAGGTATGGTTTATTCTTTCCTTCCTTAATCACTAGATTGTGCCATGCGGCACGTGTACCAGAAAATAGGGACTTGGATGGGAAAGTAAAAAAAGAACAGAAGTTCCGGGCTGATAAAGTGGTAATTGGGAAGGATCTTGTTACACCTGTTGAGGAAAGTATCAATGAGTCTGATGCTCTAGAAGAGGGTAATGATGGGCAAGCTATAGCTATAGCTGCTTCACCACCGCACGAGCAAGTTATTGAGGGAACCTTAGTTGTCAGATGAGACACGAGAATGATGGCCTTAGAGCAGGAAATGGCAGGGATGCAAACTTCTGTCACGGACTTGGGAGATCGAGTGGATGCCTTTGCTACCCAAAATGACAAATCTGAGAGGAAGGTCCTGACATGGCTACGTGCACTTGGCAGGGCTTGCCATCTCGATCCCGACACTATCTCTGACCAGGACTGACTCTATTAGGAAAGTCTCCTTTACCTTACATTTTTCATTATGTGACATGGGGACCTGCCACCATTTAAAGTGTGGGGTGGGGGATATATTGTATTTATGTTGTATATATAAAGTAATGTAAATTAATTTTAGTCTTTGGTTTGTTTAAAAAATGTGAAAAACTCAATTTTCAACTTGTCCCGACGATGGATATCACTCGATGGGTTTCTTGAGGGTCTAAGTCGAAAGAAAAAAAATATTTTCTTTTGTTGGTAGTGTATCAATTCCCCTTTGGTTTTCTTTGGGTCGTGGTTCTTTTCCAAGAGTTTCGTTTAAACTGGGTATAGTTAGTTTTATTTTTTTTAGAAGTAGGAACCCTTGGGCTATGAGCTGAAATGAAAACAAGGTCTCTTAACTTCGTTATGCCTTGAGAATAGCAAGTGCTTTAGTGTTTCACTTAGCTCAGTTGTTGACTCTTATATAAGTGCCTTAAATTAATTGTTCTTAACTTGGCTTAAGTGCTTTGACTAAAGTGTTGTTGATGATCCAATTTTGTGTGAGTCATGTGGCATGTGCGTGTGAGGTTTGTTGTATTCTGTGCATTATATCTGATGTCTAGTACTTGCCCCGTGTATTTGCTAAGCGAAATAGTAGTTTTGTTCAGTCTTGGAAGTGATATAAGTGTTTCTTTGTTGAGCCAGTGATATGCTTTTACCACCTAATTGTTATGTATCTTAGTTAACCCCTTTGAGCCTTTAATTATGTTTCCTTGGCAACCACATTATAAGCCTTACCCATTTGTTTGAATTAACTATCTATTTGAACCTTTTCACCTCTCATGAGCAGTTGAATTGTTATGACTTTGTAAAAGTTAAAGTGTGGGGTGATTGGTTGGCTTTTGAGTGGAACTAATGAAATAAGGAGATAGGTGCACTGTTTTGAAAAAAAGTAAAAGCCACTTGAATTAAAAAAGAAAGAAAGAAAATATAGTTGTAATGCTGTGGAAAAAATGTTTCTTGATAAGTGGTGACTTTTGATGAAAATGTGCTTAAATAATTGGGAGTTAATGTATATTTATTTGAAAGGGGAGTATGGTTTAACAGAAGTGTGGGGTTCAAACTGCTAAACTGTATGTATTAAAGTGTTTAGGGAGGTGTAGTCACTCTTATATCTAAATATATCCTACCCGTCTTGCAACCTACATTACAAGCAGTTAAAAGTCCTACTTGATCCTTGACTGAATGAACTCAATTAGAAGAGTAGTACACTAGGGGCAAGCCTATGGTGCATTTCTTGTGCCACATGAATGTCGTTTCTGAGAATGATTGAATTCTTTCTATCTTGAGTTTCTAATTGTTCTTAAATTGTATTGTGTGTGGAACTACTCTTTTTTGTTGTGTGAGCGCACTTGATTCATGAAGGAAAGGTGATTCTGGACCTCTGTATAGAGTAAGTGAGTAAGTTGTGAATAATGCGTTGTGCTTGTGAGTCAATTCTTGAGGTGAACTTGTTACACTACTGTACTTAGTCTATTTGAAATACTCTTGGTTTGATGAGTTAGGAAATCCGCTTAGTGAGGTGATGTTGATGTAAAGTGTGGTTTGATTGCTCGAGGACGAACAATGGTTTAAGTGTGGGGTATTGATAGTAGGCTATAACTATGTATTTTAGCCACTATTTGCACTCTAAATTGGCTGCACTTTACTGATATTTGAGTGTTAAATGGTAGTTAATTTCTCCGATTGAGTGTTTTATGCTTTGCAGGAGCAATTTCGTGCTACAATGAGGTTAAGGAGCGTTTTGAGCTAATATGAAGCATTGAAGGCCAAGTAAAAGCTTATGGAGTAAATTGGGAGTTCGTTAGAGGATCGAAGGAGGTTAGCACACTTAAGAAGAAGAACGAAGAAGAGTGTAGAAAATGGCCCAGATGCACGGCCGCACACTAACCGCGCACTGGGCCGCACAGGTCAGGAAGAAATTGGACAAAGTGTGCGGCCAAATGCGCGGTCACCTGCCCAGGTGCGCGGCCGCGCACGTCCCTCTGAGAAAAATTATTTCAGGGCTAAAATTATAATTCCAGAGGTGACTTTCCTTGACCTATATGAAGCCTAGCTCGCCCAAAAAGAGGGTATCCTAGTTTTCAGAAGAAGTTTTGAGGCAAGAACAGGCAAGGAGCAAGATGGAAGATTCGGAAACGAGCTTTTATCTTTCTTATTCCCTTTTTTATCATTGATGATGAATTCTTGTGTTGTGATTGTGAAACAATTATGCATAGCTAAACTCCTAATCTAGGGATTTGATGGAACCTATTGGAGGATGATTTTTCTGTTACGTTAATATAGAATTGCCGTAATATTCTCTCTATTTGTTCAACTATATTATTATTGTTGTTGATTGAAGGGACCTCAATTAACTGTGCTTATTTAGTATGTATTACTTGGGAGAGAGTGAATATTTAGGTAGATCACTCCTAACGTATATGATGGATCAATATAAAGGGTTTAAATGTGGGATTAGGGATAACGAAACCTTGGTGTGATCTGAGTGAGTTGTACTTAAGACCAACTAGCATAATTCGGGAGAATATATCCAGTATATTGTGGTAATTACTCAGGAGAGAGTTACGACAGTCAGAGCGCTCATGATCAGTAGAGAAGACTTAGGCAAATTTGTAGAAAACGTAGAAGAAAAGATTTAGACAATAGGGAAAATCATAACCTTAGATCATTCCAACTCTTGTCTACAACCCGTTCGTAGTTAGTTATTATTTCTTACATTTTCATTACGTAATATTTAGTTAGTAAACATCCAATTTGTCACTTGAATATTTTTAAAGATTGATTACCTGAATTTGTGTGAGTCTATTATATGTGTTTAATAAGTTAATTCCCTGTGGGGTTCGACTTCGGACTTACTAACCAAAATATATTTGCAACGACCGCTTGAACCTTTTTATAAGGCATAGTTGGGCGTGATCAGACACTTCGCAATTGCGACCCTTATGATCGCAAATGCGAGCAGCATGACTAGGCCCCCTCCATCTCAATTGCGAACCAAGGTTTCGCAAATGTGAACCTAGAATAATCCAACTTATATCACAATTGCGACACATGTATCGCAATTGCAAGACCTGAAGCTTCTGCACGAAACTAGCAGTGCTGAACTCTATCAAAATACTCCGCAACACTTCAGAACTCACCCGGGCCCTAGGGGGCTCCAAACCAAACTTCAACACAAGTCTAAAAACATAAAGCAAACTCGCTCATGCGATAAATTGCTAAAATAATGTCCAAAACCACAAATCAGACCTCAAAACACAAGGATTCGATATGAAACTCAAAATCTTCTAAAAACACAATTGTGCGTCTGATTCCTATCAAATCAACTCGGAATGACGCCAAACTTTGCTGATAAGTTACAAATGACAAAACGGAATTATTTCAAGTCCCAAAATAAAAATCCAAACATGATAGCTACGAAGTCACGCTACAGTCAAACTTATGAAAATTCAAAGCCTTGAAATTGTCAACTTTCGGCAAAATAACACAAATCAACTTACGGACCTCCACATTCGATTATAGGCATACGCCCATGTCTAACATCATGATACGAAACTATTGGATACCTCAAAATACCGTTCTGAGGTCGTTTTCACAAAATTCAAACCCCGTTAAACATTTTCAACTTAAGCTTCTAAAGTGAGAATCACTCATCCGAATTAATTCCGAACCATCCGAAAATCAAATCCAACTATGCACACAAGTCATAATAAATAATATAAAGCTACTTAAGATCTCAAACCACTAAATGTAACCTTAAAGCTCAAAACAACCGGTTGGATCATTACATATATCAACAACTTTATGAAAGATGATTTGTGCAATCTTATGTGTTATGTACATTTATATTCAGATAATTGGAACGAGTCTTTTTCATTTGGGTTGAAATTCTGGCTAGTTGGCAGGCAAAGAGAAGTTTCCCGATGTCACATTGGAACTCTGTTAGGGTTTGGGTGAATTATTTTTAATGGTAAGGACAAATTTGAACCGATAGAAGAACTATGGACAAACGTGGATAATTTTCTAAAATAGAGGGACAAATCTGGACTTTTTCCTTTTCAAATTCAGAAAGGGGTCATTCTTTTTTAAACAAGCTAAAAAATATAATTTCACACTTTTTGAAATGGAAGGAGTATGTGCTTTGTTTTTCATGCTCTTTCTGCAAAAGCTAGTTAATGTAGGGCTACTTATTAGGCAAATCGGGTAGATATTTAAGCTTAACGGTTTGGCTTATCGGTTAATGACTTTTAAATGTACTAATCCACTAAACAACTAATAAGATGTCGGGCAATTCATATCAGGTTAGCAATTATCGGGCAGGTATCGAGCGATTTGTCAGCTACAAATATATATTTCTCTAAATAAAGACCAAAATTTGGCAATAACAATACTTTATCGTTAACTCATGAAATTTTGTAAAAATCAAAAGTATACAGATAAGAGAAGCCACAACAATATAATTTTTATTTGTATATACATTCAAAAGACTCAAAAGTTACTAGTAATGCAAAATTAAGATAACAAGTTGAACTCATAAATTGGTTATGGCTGAGATTGTTTCTCTAACGATTTTATCTTAATTTCAATCGATTTCACTCTCTAATCATAAAGTATCATCTCCACTCTTTAAAATGATACAAACGCGTTATGGTAAAAAAAATTAAGATAGAAATTATGAGGGCCAGTTTGGAGGACTTGAGGTTGGGTTTTGACTATAGTTTGAGCACCGAGGTGTCGATTGTGTGAGCACGTGCTTTTGGATTTATATGTCCGTTAATGTCCCTAATAGTGGAATTTGTGGCTGGATGGCTACGTTGTGAGTATGATGTGACCGCGAGATGTGTTCATATAGTTTGAATGTGGCGAGAAGAGTTTGCGTGAGATGTAAAAAGGACTATTGGGTGTTTGATTTCTATCTTGATTTGATGTATAGTTTCGAGTTATGGGTGTATTGAAGGATCCTCTTCATGTTGTTTAATCAAGGAGTAAGTAGATTTTGATGTCGTGATATAAGTTCAGACTCAGGAAAATTAAGTGATTATGTAATAGAGATGTTAGTTTGAGGCGAATCAGGTGGTTTATACCCTCCAGGGTGTCTTGAGGTTTGTGTGATCCTTATATTGCTACGTAGCGAGTTCTCTTTTACCAATAAAATATATGTGGTGCAATTTGAGTTTGGATCACTTATGAGAGTGGGCTTGACTATTGCAAGGGTGAATGCGAGATTTGTAGATGATTCGGGATATTAGATGGTTTGTGTTACATGAGCTTGTGAAGGATTTAGTCAAATTTCAGTGCGGGAATTTGGACATCAATAGAGTATGAGTATTGTAAGTTATTAGATGCTTTATTCCTTGGCTTTGAGCCAAGTGGGGGAGTCTGTTATCGACGAGTTGATTGCACAGTTATGTGTTGTATAGATTTCAGTTTGAGGTATATTGGTGAATCAATTATGACCTGTAGAGGTGGAAGTCGAGGATGACTTGAGTAAGGGGATTTCTGTATACGACTATATTAGGATTTATGAGTATGATTCTTATTGCATTAAGGTGGGGTTACTTCCTTGGGTATTGGGTGCTAATGGGGCACAAGTCGTTCGGTCCGTTTGGTTGGTTGAATTGAGATTTGAGCAGAGTGGATGATTCTCGAGTAGGTTCTAATAGATTCAAGATTTATATATAGCAATTGAAAATCTTCAAGATTTGTATAGGGCTGGAATCTGTGATTTACATGGGATGGCGTCAAGTCTTGTACCATTCTATATCACTGTGGATTCTACATATCATTATCAAAAAGGTCAAGGTAATGACTTTAGATTCACAAGAAGTCTCTTCAGAGTAAGCATTTTGGTTGTGGCATTTTTGGGGTGCTTAAGAGGGAACTCAGGGACTTATGAGCCTTAGGGCGGTGTGCTTTTATGCTAGGGTCTTGTGTGGTGAGTTTTGGTTGAGGATTGTAGTATTATGGATAAGAGAAGTATCGATTTAAAGGTAATTCAGAAGGAACTCGAAGAATTAGGACAATTTGGCAACGGCTTGGATCAGCTTGGTGACTGATGCGATTGGCTCTTTCGATTCTTATGATGTAGTGAGTTTATACATATGTTGGGTTTTGACGACCTGTGTGGATTTGTTGGGTTAGAGAGGTTCAGTTCTGTCGGCTTGATTATGTGCAAATGGGCTTTGAAGAGTTCTCAAGGGGTTTCTACCACGATTCGAGGCATATATTTTCTATTGATGTTCGGGGCATGGTGGTATTATGATTTTCTCCTAGATGGGATCAAATAGAAGGTTCTTGGATAATGGTTTCTTGTGACTCGGAGTGGATTATGAAATGAAGTTCGCGTATTTTTCGTATGATGGCATGGTATGTGCGGCGTGTTGTGTGGGATTCGAGGTTTGCACGAGCGGGGTCAGTTTAGTTGTGAAGAGAAGGTCATAAAATTCTTAGGCAGCAGAGACAGTTTCAGAAGACTAGATAAATGATATGACTATTAGACATGGCTAGATGAGAGTGTAGGTTTCAGAAGGGGCACTGTGTTTTGATCTATGGATACTTCATTGGTATTGTGGTAATCATCTAGTTGATCGACTGTTAATAATAAAGTTTTGCTTTGTGGCATAGAAGAATTATATAAGTATTCCGTGCAGGATGATCGCGTGTATGAGATGTATTAAACGTTCAGGAGGTGGAGTTGAGATCGGAGGTGGTGATTTGTATACTCTATGAATTTGTAGACTGAGAGTTCTCATAAATAGGTTATTTCATGGTTGTGGACAGTGAAGATGTGGGCAAAGCTAGCTAGATGATGGTATGTGTTATGATTCAGTCCTTGTTGATTTTGGAGGTTTATTCGTCTATATGTGGGTGACTAGAGCTGATTTGGGGGGGAGGGTCCATTAGTAGGCCAAATTTGGATATGTATTCTATACTGAGCCAGATTGGTTGGCTCTGAACTGCTATCGTTGAGGGAGGTGCCATTCGGTTATTGTTAAGCTCATTCATGTTCCGAGATTTATTTGTGAGTTACTCTTGTATGTTACGCGGGATTGTGATTCGTTGATTATATGCACAAAGGATATAGTTCTATATGGGCTTTATAGCAGAATTTGAGTGAGAGGGGCATTTGGGTGTTGCATGATTGATTGCGCATTGGTTATGTTCTTTTGAGCTGGAGTGGCATTGCGTCATTTACTTCTCCATGGTTATGGTGATTCAATTTTGGTACTAGACATCAAACTGCACGTGGTTGTTGATTTTGAGCATTGTGACTTGAGATATTTCATGTGGACCAGTTATTTGGATGGGGTCATAAATTGAAGCAAAGTTATGTTGGGATATGATCCTTTGTGTTAGGTTCGTATGTTCTGGTTCTACGGTGTGTGATGGGTTCATAACATTATGTTGTGGTGGTACTTGTGAGCTGGCGGTACAACTCTCTCATTTGAGTCATTTTCTATGATTTGAGTACATCTGGATTGTTTCTTATTGTTGCACGAGTTGCACAGGTTGTGGCTTTATATTGTATTGATGTGTCATGTCCCTAAAGTGGTCGTGTTGGATGGGATGAGGTCATTGGACCTAGAATGAATACTATCAGATTTGATTTCAGCGTGTTGGAAGGATAACATAGGAAGTCAGCTTAGAAATTGGCTATAGTTCTTGTCGAAGGAGAGGGAGCTCCATGATTGGTTGATCTGATGAGTGGTTATGAGTTTCTGCGTGTTTCTTTCATCATTGGCAGTGTAGGAAGGTTTTAGAATGATGCTTTGTGTGATAAGAGGTTTATTACTAGAATTAGGCAGATTTGAACAACTGTTGTGATTAGAAATTATCACTATGAGTATTGAGTTTTGGGGTATATCATGTAATTACATATTGAGTTGTAAATATGGCTTGACACAGCTTGTTCAGACTTATACAGTGTGTAGATGCGAGATTCTGATCTTATGGAAATTCAGGATGTTTGAAATTTGGCTCTAATGTTTATGGGCCAAGATGAATTATGAAATTTTCCATTATATTGTGTTTTCAGACCTATGGGAGATAGGGTGACGTGGGATAACCCCCGGGTATGTGCATGGTAAGGCTATACAAGGATTTGATGGCTTTTGGAATAACTCTAGGCACGTTCGAGGACGAACGTATGTTTAAGTGGGGAGGATGTAACGACCCGACCAGTTGTCTTGAGCATTTGCACTTTGCTTGGTTGTGTGAGGGCATGAGTAGCTCCGTATGATGCATTACAACTTATGTGAATCGTCGGTTTTGATTTTCAGGTTATCAGAAATTGATTTGGGAGTATAGTTCTCAGTTGGAAGCTTTAAATTTGAAAGGTTTGACCAAGTTTTGACTTTTTAGTATTTGACCTCGGATTGGATTTCTGATGATTCCGTTAGCTCCTTTGGGTGATTTTGAATTTAGGAGCACGTCCGTATCGTGATTTGGAGGTCCGTAGTGGAATTTGGCTTGAAATGGCGAAGGTTGGAATTTTGGAAAGTTTGACCGGGATTGAACTTTTTGATGTCGGGGTCGGATTTTAATTCCGGAAGTTAGAGCAGGTTCGTAATGTCAAATGTGACTTATGTGCACAATTTGAGGTCAATTGGGCGTGATTTGATAGGTTTCGACCTTGGTTGTGGAAGTTGAAGTTTCAAGTTCAATGATTTTGATTTGAGGTGTGATTCATCGTTTTGATGTTGTTATGTGTGTTTTGAGGCCTCGAGTAGGTTCATGTTATGTTATATGACTTGTTGGTATTTTCGGACGAGGTCCCGAGGGGCTCGAGTGAGTTTCGGGCGAGGTTCAGAGCATTTTGGAGATTTTGGCCAAGGCTGGTGGTTGCTGGTTCTGGTGTGACCGCACTTGCGGCTGGTTTGCGCAGGTGCGATGGCTGCATAAGCGGATTGTAAAGCGCACCTTCGTTCGCGTAGATGCGGGATGGGTTGTCGCGGTGCGAAAGGCTTTGCAGAAGCATGATTTGGCATCTGTAGATGCGACAAATTTCTGGCATGCTTATTTTCACAAAAGCGGAGTTTTACCGCAGATGTCGTGGTCGAAAATGCGACAATTTGACCGCAAATGCGGAAAGTGTTGGGCAGAGTTATAAAAATTGAGGGTTTTGTTCTTTCTTCATATTTTGAGATGTGGGACTCGGATTGAGGCGATTTTGGAGCAAATTTCATCACAAGGATTAAGGTAAGTGTTCTCTACTCAGTTTTGATTATAATTCATGAATCTATCTTCATTTTGGCAATTGGTTGGTGAACTGAAAGAGGAAATTGGGGGTTTTGGCCTAAAGTTTCATAATCTAAATTTTTGAGTTTTGAACATCGAATTGGATCAGAATTGAGTTGAGTGAAACTAGCATGGTTGGATTCGTAATTGAATGGGTTATTGGATTTTGTGAGTTTTGTTGAGTTTCGAGGCGTGGGCCTGGGTGTTATTTTTGGCCGGATTTGGGATTTGATTTAGAATTCGATCTTTATCAATTATAATTGCTTTCTTGGGCTTTATCTGATGTATTTGAGTTGCTTTTGGCTTGTTTTGAGCCGTTCAGAGGTCGCTACGCATATGATGGCATCCTTGGAGTATCATTGGGCTTGATCGGTGTCAGAATTGGCTTGTTTCAGATAAGTAACTCTTTTAAACTTAGTTCTTAGGGTATAACCCCCGAATTATGTGTTATGTGATTGATGTTGAGGTGACACCCATGCTAGGTGACGGGCGTGTGGGCGTGCACCCTGTGAATGGTGACTCTGTTGTTTCCAAGACACTGTGTAGTGGTCCTACTTTGTTGATATCTGTTATTTCACCATGTGATTAGTAAATTAAGTTGTACATTATGCTAGATATCCTGTTTAGGCTTTATGCTGATATTGTTGGGACCCACAGTGGTCGTTTCTTGCTGTCATCTCATTGATTTCATTGATATTTTGTACTCAGTCGCATTCATACATTCATATCTTATCTCAATCTCAGTTGTTACTTATTGATACATTATATTATTGTTCTGGGTCAGTTTTTATGACATTGTGAGCCCGTGGGTGAGACTGAATAGTGATGGCTGAATGAGGCCGAGAGCCTGATTATGAGTGACAGTTATGGGATCGGGCTGCATGCCGTAGTGGTTATATTGATGATATGATAGCTCTTTGGTTGTAGGAGCCCCTCCAGAGTCTGTAACACACCCCTAGTGAGCGCGAATGATATTATTGAGGGATGAATTTCCCTGGACATGGATTTGTCTGAAGTATTGATATATGAAGATGGATTTCTCCACAAGGATGGATTTCCCGTTTTCCTCTGTACCGAGTGGCGTATAGTCATTGATAAGTATGTTTCCGGATGGATTTCCCTGGGCCGCATGAGCCATATACAGTACCGAGTAGTTGAGAATATATATATATATATATATATATATATATATATATATATATATATATATATATATATATATATATATATATATATATATATTATTGAGGGAGTTCCCTTGGCATGGATTTGTCCTAAGTACTTGATACCTGAAGATGGATTTCTCCATAGGGTTGGATTACCCTTTATCCTCGGTACTGGGTGACTTATAGTCATCGTTGTGTATGTTCCGGGATGGATTTCTCTGGGCCGTATGGGCCATATACAGTACCGAGTGGTTGAGTGAGATGATGTGAGGTTGAGTACTCTAAGAGTGTGAGTACATGATTTATCTCTGAGATACATGGCACTAGCATGCATATATGACATACATGCATAGAGACGTATTTTTCTCATGATGTACGGTATCACGTCATTCATGACATTTTACACACATGGATATGTGGTCATATAGAGGTATTTTACACTTGCTATCTGGAAAGAGAAATGAAACATCTTATTTATTGTGAAAAAGATTTTTGGAGAAGAAATACAGTTTTGTTTTTCAAACTATATCATATTTCACTATGTTTTCGGTAAAGAATCGGGTTTTTATTGATATTCTTGAAAGGCGGAACTATTTTGGAAAAATTGTGAAAAAGCTGAACACTTTATCTTAGAGTTACTTTCTTATTTTTATGCTTTACATTGTTATGAACTGTTATTAGATATTGGTGTTGGACCCGACCTATGTTCCAGCTCGTCACTGCTTTCAACCTAAGTTTAGGTTTGTTACTTATTGAGTGCATGGGGTCGGTTGTACTCATACCGCACTTCCTGCATATTGCATGCAGATTTTGGATGTCGATGTTGCTGTGTTCGATGGGAGCTGAATTGGAAGATATACCCGCGTCCCTGCTATAGCTGCCTCTTGTTCATGGTAGCCTTAGAATTTTAAACTCTAATTATGTATTTGTCAAACAGATGATGTACTTTCTTTATATCAGCTTTGTAAACTCTATTCTTAGAAGCTCGTGATTTGTACTACCAATCCTTGGAAAATGTAATAGAACCAGATAATTTATTTGTTTAATTGTTTAATTAACAATATTGGAAATTGGAAAGTTTTTAGGTGGCTTACCTAGCAGGTTGAGTTAGGTGCCATCACGACTAGTGGATTTTGGGTCGTGACAGAGAGACGACGACGACGAGGGGAGGGAGATTATTGTATGTATGGGATTCGATTACCAAATTAAATGGCTGCAATTAAAGGATACTCAATTAATAATAATTTGTATGGAAATAATAAATCATATATCAACTTATAATTGAGTTAAAACCTCAACGGTGAGAATAAATAAGTTTCAAAACTAGTATAGCTAAGTAAAAAGGGAAAACAACTCAAACTATCACTCCATAAACAATTTTAACCAAAACTATCGCAAAAATAAAATATTTACTAGAAAAGGACCAAATGTCATTTTAATCCAAATAATTTTCAATTAATGTCAGTTTTTAAAGCATACAGTGAGCAAAAGTGAGTTTTAAAGAATCGAGCACCTTAATTCGATTTAAAAATAACTATTAAATGTTAATTTGTTGGATTGGGTAGAAGGATAAAACTAAAAATGACATGGACAACCATTAAAGCTTGTTTAATCTTGAATTCAAAATTTTGAATTTTCGAAATTAGAATTTATTTCGACTGGTATTATTGGAATAGATTGAGTACAACTTAAGGAGTGTAAATCTCAATTTTTGGACGATTTAGTGTAGATTTTAGTTGGTTTGAATTGAAATTTGAGCAAAATTCAAAGTCCATAAGATGAACATGGGCAAACATGATATGTGTATCTCACTATGTATCTCTATTTATCTTTTGTGTATCAAATATGTATCTCTTGATACAACCCCCCTCCTCTCCCCCATATATATATATATATATATATATATATATATATATATAGACTCACCTATATGTTTTCAATGTTTTTTTACCATACCTACTAAAAAAGATCCTTTTTTGCTTCGGTTTAGAATCTTGTATATTCTTTTCTTTGTGTTTCATCTTTTGTAATGACCCGACCAGTCGTTTTGAGCTTATGTACTTCACTCACCAGTTCTCAAACATGACTAATCTCGTGTGATGTATTATGACTTATGTAAATCGTCGGTTTTGGTTTTTAGGGCAATCAGAATGAATTTGGAAGAACAATTCTCAGTTTGAAGCTTAAAATTTGAAAGGTTTGACCAAGTTTTGACTTGTTAGTATATGATCTCGGATTGGAATTATTATGATTTGGTTAGCTCCATTAGGTGATTTGGGACTTAGGAGCATGATCGGAATATATTTTGGAGATCCGTGGAAGGTTTAGGCTAGAATTGGCGAAATTGGGATTTGGCGTTTTCCGGTTGATAGGTGAGATTTTGATATAGAGGTCAGAATGGAATTCTAGAAGTTGGAGTAGGTCCATTGTGTCATTTGTGACGTGTGTGCTAAATTTCAAGTCATTCGGACAAGGTTTGATTGGCGTTTTGATCGAAAGCGGAATTTGGAATTTTTTTGGAATTCTTAGGCTTGAATCCGATGCAAATTTAGTGTTTTAATGTTGTTCTGAGTGTTCTGAAGGTTGGAACAAGTTTGAATGATGTTATGGGATATGTTGGAATGTTTGGTTGAAGTCCCGAGGGCCTCAGGTGTGTTTCGGGTGGTTAACGGATCAATTTTTGGACTTTGGACTTGGCAATTTTGCTGGTTTTTGTTATAGACGGTTTGTTCTTCACGTTCTCGGTCAAGGACTCGCGTTCGCGAAGGGTGTTCTTTGAGACAATGAATTATGTTCTTCACGTTCGTGCTTTGGGCGTCACATTCGCGATGTATTGATGCTGTGATTCTTTGCATTCGCGCTTTGGATGTCGCATTTGCGTAGTTACGTCTCCAGTAGGTATCGTGTTCGCGAGGCTTGTGCCGCGAACGCGTAGAGAATTTTTGGGAGCCGATATTTTTATTCATCGCGGATGTGACGGTCCTCCCGCGTTCGCGAAAGAGGAAGCCTGGGCAGCTTTATAAAGTACTCTATTTCGAGGTTTTCGGCCATATTTGCATTTTTGGAGCTATGGAGCTCGGGAGAAGATGATTTTGGAGGGGAATTTTAAATGGATTGATTGGGGTAAGTGTTTTTCACCCAAAATTTGTAAAATACCATGATTTTGTCTTAATTTTATCATTTAATTTGGGAATTTGGAATGAAAATTGGAAGAAAAATTGGAGAGTTGAATTGGGGATTTGAGGGGCCATTTGAGGTTCGATTTTGATGTTATTGGTATGTATGGACTTGTGAGAGGATAAGGATTCTATTGATGTGATTTTTATCAAATTCCGAGATGTTGGCCGGGGGGCCGGGTTTGGCCAATTTCGGGATTTTTTGGTGTAAATTGAATATTTTCGAATGGGCTTTGTTCCCTTAGCATATTTTGATGGTATGAATCTGCTTTTAGCTAGATTTGGAGCATTCGGAGGCCGAGTCGAGAGGCAAAGGCATCGCAGGCTAGAGTTTGGACCGGATTGAGGTGAGTAATGATTGTCAATGTTGTCCTGAGGGTATGAAACCCCGGATTTCACATCGTTGTGCTATTTCGAGGTGACGCACTTGCTAGATGACGATCGTGGGGTCGTGCACCGTTGGGGATTGTGATTTAGTCCATCCCGTATGACTGTTTAACAACGTATTTGATTGAAAATTATTTGCTATCATCATGTTTTGGGTTGAATGCCACATTTGGGCCTCGTGCTAACTGTTTTAGACCCTTAGGGGATTTTTACTGCTCTTTTGTCACTGTTTTGATTTTATATCCGTACTCAGTCATGCTATATTCTACTATTTTCATAACTTAGCCCTGTTTACTCTGTTTTAACACTTTAAATGATATTTTGGGTTGAGCATCATATTTTACTGTACCCGAGTGGCTTTTAGAGATTTCTGACTGAGTAGGGCCTAGGGTTTGTGTTTTGAGGATTATTGTGGGATCGGGATGCATGCTGCAACAATGTTGCACTGATTATGATTATGAGACCGAGGGTCTGAGTTGTACGCCACGAGGTGGCTTGATATGAGGCCAAGAGCCTTTTGATTATGCCACGAGATGACTTGATATTCCTCTTGAGCCGTAAGGCGCCCCTCCCGGAGTCTGTACACCCCTAGTGAGCGCGGGTACCCAGTGTGTGATGTGATTTCGCCCAAGGGGCTGAGGTTGCTCCATGTTACTGCCCAATGGGCTGATACGAGTGATTGTGAGATAGCCCGAGGGGCTGGTTCTGTTGGTATTTTTGCCCGAGGGGCTGATTTTATGTGTTTACCTTTTCTCATTATTTTTCATGCACTCGTTTAACTGTTAAAAGGTATTTTAAAGAAGCTTATATTGAACTAAGTTGTTTTCTGTTTTAAGTCTCTTTGTAGCATTTTTGTGTTTTATGAGTTTTCTTATCTCTCAGCTGCTTTTACTTTTATAACTCACTGAGTTGGCATACTCACATTACTTCCTACACTCTGTGTGCAGACTCTGGTAGTTCTAGACCCTGTAGCGGGTGTTGATTGCTTAGTGGCAGAGTCATTGAAGTTAGCAAGGTAGCTGCCCGACGTTCGCAACACTGTTTTTCTCCCTCTTGTCTTCCTTAGACTGTATTTAGTACATTCTTAGACTCTTGTTGTACTCAGAATTTAGTAGATGCACGTGACTTGTGACACCCCGATATCGGGCTTGTGTATTATTTCCGCATTGTTCATTTAGACTTACATTTTGAGATATTTGATTAATTAAAATCTTAAAAACAAATTATTATTGATTAAATGGTTAACTCAGGAGTTGTGTCGGCTGGCCTAGTTTCACGATAGGCGCCATCACGACCAGGTCGGTTTTAGGGTCGTGACAAGTTGGTATCAGAGCCTAGGTTACATAGGTCTCATGAGTCATGAATAGGTTTAGTAGAGTCTTGCGGATCGGTACGGAGACGTCTGTACTTATCCTCGGGGGCTGTAGAATCTTTAGGAAAAACTTCACATTCTTGAATTCTTATCGTGCGTCCTTGATTCATCTTGAAATGTAACTCTTCGAATTGCTTCCACGCGTTCGTATGAACGCACGAGTGCTCAGTATCGGATGTGCAATGATGGCTTGTGATTCCCTGATCGAGGGGCGAGATGTGATCTCTGTGTGTTGATGTTGGGCCAGTCTGGAGGACTTGAGGTCAGGTTTTGCCTATAGCTTGAGCACTGAGGCGTTGATTATGTGAGCACATGCTTTTGGATTTTTATGTCCGATAGTGTTCCTATTGGTGGGAGTGATGACTGGATAGCTACGTGATGAGTATGATATGACTGCGAGATGTGTGCATATGATTTGAATGAGACAAAAAGGGTCTGTTTGGGGGTAGTAAGAACTATCTGGTGCTTGGTTTCCATCGTGATTTTGATGTTTAGCCCGAGTTGTGGACATGTTGAAGGACCTTTTCATGTTGCCTAGTTGGGAAGTGAAGTGGATTTCATGTTGTGATATGGGTTCAGACTCAGGAAGATTAAGTAACTGTGTAATGTCTATGGCAATAGATTGGTATAAGGAGATGTTAATTGAGGCGAGACAGGTGAGCTATCTCTTGCGGATTGTTCTAAAGTTTGCGTGATCCTTATGTCGTTTATTGGAAGATCTTTTTTACTAGGGAAATATATGTGTCGCAATTTGAATTTGGGTCGTCTAAGAGAATGGGCTTGACTGTTATAAGGGTGAATGCGAGATTTGCAGAAGATTTAAAGTGCTAGATGGTCTGTATTTCACGAGCTTATACAGGATAAAGTTTAATCTCACTATGGTATTATGGCAGTAATAGAGTATATGCGTTATGAGTTATTGTGTGTTTTGATCTATGACTTTGAGCCAAGTGGAGGAGTCTGCTATTGAATAGTTGATTGTACGGTTATGTGCTATGTTGGTACTAGTCGGAGGCGTACGGGTGAGTCAGTTATGACTTATGGAGGTTGAGACCGAGGATGACTTGAGTAAAAGAAATTTTAATAAAGGTTATGTTATGCTTTATGGATGTATGAGAATCATGGAATGACTTGAGTTGTTATTGGTAAAGGATGTACGATACATAGAGCATGAAGTTGCTTGGTTGTAAGTGAGGTTACATTTTGCGGTGTCGGAGTGCTAATGGAGCACAGGTCATCTGGTCCGTTTGATCGGTCTAATTGCGGTTTGAGTAGAGTGGATGACTCTCGAGAATGGTTCTAATGGATTCAAGATTTTACATGTAATAATTGGAGATTTTCAAGTTGTATAATTGGCTAGAACTTGAGGTTTGCATTGGAGGGTGTCAAGGCTTGTGGTATTTCTATATCATTAGGGGATTCTATATAGAAGTATCAAGAAGGTGAAGGTAATGGCTTTGGATTCGCAGGAAGTCTCTTCGGGGTAGGTATTTTTAATGTGGTGTTTTTGGGAATATTTAAGAGAGTATCCGGCGACTTATGAGCCTTAGACGAAGTGGTTTTATACTTGGGTCTCGTGTGGTGAGTCTAGGCTGAGGAATCGTGGTGTTATAGCAAGAAGAAATATCAAGTTGAAGGTGAATCAGAAGGAACTTGGATAGGTGGGATAGCTTGGTAGTAGGCCGGATTGGCATGGTAAGGATATGACTAGTTCCTTGGGTGCTTTCAAGGTAATAAGTTTCTACAGGTGTTTCACGGTAATGCTCTTGGGTTTTAGTGGACTGCGTAGCTTGGTTGAGTTAGAAGGATTCAGTCCTGGCGGTTTAGTTTTGTGCGAATGGAATTCAGAGATTTCTTGATGGTTCCTACCACGGTTAGAGATGTATATTTTCTACAAGCATGAGGAGCATGGGATGTATAGTGATTTTCTTTTAGATGGGATCAATGGAAAGTTCTTGACTAGGTGAGTACGTGGTTGCTTGTGGCTCGGACGGGGATATAAAGTTCTCATGTTTATCCTAGTATGATATGGTGTGTGCAGTATGTTGTGTAGGATTGAGATTTGCATGTGTGAGGTCACGGTTCAGTTTTGAAAGGAAGGTCATAATTCTTGGGTAGCGTGGACAATTTCAGATGACTAGATAAATGAGATCACTGACTGGTATGGCTTGATGAGAGTATGCATTTTCAGAAAAAGGGCAAGTGTTTGAGTTGAGGATACTTCATTTGTATTGCGACACTCTCTTGTTGGATCGACTGCTGAGATTCAAGTTTGCTTGGTGGCACAGAGGAATTATAGGAGTACCTCCCGTGATATGATTGGGTATTAGAGGTGTGTTGTATATTCGGACGATGGAGTTGGCATCGGATATGGTGATTTGCGTGTTATATAGATTTGGAGGCTGGGAGATTCTTATGAATAGGTTAGGTCGTGGTTGTGGACCGCGTATATCGGTCTTGTATGGTAATTATTGGGGGTTTGGAGACCCGAGCAGATCTTTGTTGCTTAGTATGCCAGATTTTGGTGTGATTTTGGGTATGGACGGGTTGTCTCCGTGTCATGTTATTCTGGGTTGTTGCGCTAAGGCGGCAGCGTTGGCAATGCCGGGGATGCCACGGATTGAGTGGCGAAGTTCGATGGATTATGTTTCTAGTAGGGTGGTTTCATTTTTGAAGACCCAGCGGATGGTTGGGAAGAGTTGTCTTCCTTATTTGGCCTTTGTGATGGATGTCAGTGCAGAGACTTCTACCATTGATTCAGTTTCGATGGTGAGGGATTTTTCGGATGTGTTTCCTGCTGCTGGGCTTGTCCCCGGACATGGGTTGTTGATTTCAGCATTGATTTGGAGACGTGCACCGTATCGTATGGCATCGACGGAGCTAAAGGAGTTGAAGGAACAACTTCAGGAACTCCTTGATAAGGGGTTCATTGGTAGGCCAATATGGATGTGTGTTCTACATCGAGTCGATTTGGTTGACTACGAGTTGTATTGTGGAGGGATATGTTGATTCGATTCTTATTGAGCTCATTAGTGATCTTGGGAGATCTATGAGTTACCTTTTCATGTTGCGAGGCATTAGGATTTGTTTGTTATCGGCACATTGGTACAGTTTTATTGGGGTCTCTCAGGGGGGAATTCGAGCAGGAAGAGTATTAGGTATTGCTCGGTGGATGGCGTATCGGTTGTGTCCCCTTCAGGTTTGTTTAATGTTATGTCAATTGCTTCGTTGTGGTTATGATGATTTGCTTAGTTCTAAATATCAGATTATGCGTGGTTGTCGATTTTGAGCATATTGACTTGAGGTGTTTCATGTGGACCAGCATTTGGATAGGGTCGTGCATTGCAGCAAAGTTATATGGAGGTATGACCCTTCGGGTTAGATTCGTGTGTTCTATTTCTACGATGTGTGATGTGTTCTCAGCATTTTGTTGTGGTGGTATTGGTAAGCTTATGGTATAGCTCTTTATTCGAGTCGTTTTCATGATTTGAGTACGTTCAGATTGTTGCTTATTGGTGTACGGATTGCACGAGTTGTGGCCTTAGATTGTATTGATGTGTCATGTCACCAGAGTAGTTGTATTGGATTAGATGATATCGTTGGGATCTAGAATAAATACAAACGGATTCAGTTTCAGTGTGTTGGAAGGATAATATCGATGTTCGGCTCAGAAATTTGCTATGGTCCATGCCAAAGGAGGAGTGGCTTCTCAGATGGATGATATGAGAAATGGTTATGATTTTATACGTGTTTCATTTGTCATTGTCAGTATATGAAAGTGTTGGAATGAGACTTTAATTGATAAGAGGTTATTATCGGTATTCGGTTGTTCTGTGCAGCTGTTGTGATTTGAAGTTATCGGTGCAAGTGCCTGAGTAATGCGGTATATTTGTGATTGCATCTAGGGTTGCAGATATGGTTTGTTACAGCTTGCTCGGACTCATTCAAAGTATAGATGTGAGATTCTGATCTTGTAGATGATTTCAGAAGGGGAAATGTGGTTCTAAAGTTTATGGGTTAGGTTGGATTGTAGAATTTCAGTTACATTGTCTTATCGGACCTATATGAGATAAGGTGACATGGGATCACCCCCGGTATGTGCATGGTAAGGTTATACAGTAATTTGATAGTTTTCGGAACAACTCTGGTCACTTTCGAGGACAAACATATGTTTAAGTGGGGAGGAGGATATAACGACCCGACCGGTCGTTTTGAGCTTTTGCACTTCGCTCGCCAGTTCTCGGGCATGACTAGTCCCGTGTGATGTATTATGACTTATGTAAATCGTCGGTTTTGGTTTTCAGGGTAATTGGATTGAATTTGGAAGAACAGTTCTCAGTTTGAAGCTTAAAATTTAAAAAGTTTGACCAAGTTTTGACTTGTTATTATATGATCTCGGATTGGAATTTTTATGATTCGGTTAGCTCCATTAGGTGATTTAGGACTTAGGAGCGTGATCGGAATATATTTTGGATATCCGTGGAAAGTTTAGGCTTGAATTGGCAAAATAGGGATTTTGGCATTTTCCGGTTGATATGTGAGATTTTGATATAGGGGTCGGAATGGAATTCCGGAAGTTGGAGTAGGTCCGTTGTGTCATTTGTGATGTGTGTGCAAAATTTCAGGTCATTCGGACAAGGTTTGATAGACTTTTTGATCGAACGCGGAATTTGGAGTTTTTTTGGAATTCTTAGGCTTGAATCCGATGCAAATTTGGTGTTTTAATGTTGTTTTGAGCATTCCAAAGGTTGAAATAAGTTTGAATGATGTTATGGGATAGGTTGGCATGTTTGGTTGAAGTCCCGAGGGCCTCGGGTGTGTTTCTGGTGATTAACAGATCAATTTTTGGACTTTGGACTTGGCAGTTTTGCTGGTTTTTGTTGCATACGGTTTGTTCTTCGCGTTCGCAGTCAAGGACTCGCGTTCGCGAAGGGTGTTCTCTAAGACGGTGAATTCTGTTCTTCGCGTTCGTGCTTTGGGCGTCGCATTCGCGATGTATTGATGCTGTGATTCTTCACGTTCGCGCTTTGGATGCCATGTTCGTGTAGTTACATCTAGCATAAAGTGTACAATTAGGCTATAATTGCAAAATTATTGTAATTATAGCCAAACAATGCAAAATTGGCTAATTTGTGAAATAATTAAATCCTAATAGGATTAAAAATTATATATTGAGCTAAGAAATACTTTGAAATTACTTGTAATGTAATTTATGAATAATTATTGGATATAAAATACTCAATAAATTAAAAAAGAAATAAATTAATAATATGAAAAATTATGGAAAAATGCCAATTATTATAAAAAGTGATTTTGAAGGTATATATGCAAATTTAAAAATAGTTTGAGGAAAAATTGGGTATCAACAGCTGCTCTTCTTTACCCGGAAGGATGAAAGAGTTGTCGGGTAAAAGTATGATGGCTAGTTTTGACCGAGCGAAATGGTTTGAAAAGCTTTAGGCCGCACCCTGGTTTTTGAGTTGCCTACATATCCCTGGTTTTAGAGGAATGAGGCCGTATGTAGTTCAGAATCCATCGGCAGAGTATACCTATGAAGCCATTTGAAGAACAGACGCGACATCTAGGGCTGGGTGAGCGAACGGTTTACAGGAACGATTAGGTTTGATATAGCTTGCGGGAACTGGAGCGAGATCGTTCTTGCTGGGATAGCCATTGCTCGCTGTCTTACCTGCAAATAGAAGCAACACAAGCGTATAATGTGCATAAATTTAAACATGATACAAATTCCCGTCGAACCATAAACGTTGTCTTTGGATGGTTAGGAATGACGTCCTCAGACCATGATGTCCAGGGCCATGGGTTGTTTGATACAGGATTCGCATGCCATGAAATAATGTTCTCGGGTTATGAGGATGGTGCCTTTGAACCTTTACACCTTTGAATAATGATATGCAAAAGATTGAAAGAGATCCTTAGGCCATGACATGGTGTTCTCGGGCTATGAAGATGGTGCCTCCGAACGATGACGCCTTTGGATGAGTTGGCGATATTTCAGCCCATGAAGGATGCAGTAGTATGATGCGGACAAGACAGAGGCCGGTCTTGCGAATTAAAGGGCGGAACTTACCCCGTAAGAGAAGCGAGATAAATAGTGTTTGGGATAGCGCTTAGTTTCGAAGAAAATTGGAGGCAGAGCTTAACCTCGGAAGGCAGAATGGTAGCCTTATGCGGATTAGAAGGCCGAATAGTAGCCTTATGCAATGCAGATGTAGATGGAGACATCGTTTAGTCTCGAAAGGTAGAATGGTAGCCTTATACAAATTGGAAGGCAGAATAGTAGCCTTATGCAATGCAAATGCAGATGGAGACATCATTTAGTCTCAAAAGGCAGAATGGTAGCCTTATGCAAATTGGAAGGCAGAATAGTAGCCTTATGCAATGCAAATGCATATGGAGACAACGTTTAGTCTCGGAAGGAAAAATGGTAGCCTTATGCAAGAAATAAGATAACAAATGATTGTAGAGTGTTCTTAGCTGATAGCAGATTGTGGCATTGTGATTACTGGCAACATTGTGACATACGGGACATCACTGGTGTGTGCTGATAACAAATGTTGGTAAGTGCAACGGTTTTGAGAATCATATTTTGAACAATGTTTGTCCCATGGAGTACATTATGTCTAATAATTTCACAATCCTAGTGCCTGCATCCAAAGAAAAATTGTGAGTTTTGTAAGGGGGAAGGTTAGTTCGTATCCCCGCAGGCTTTTGCTTGACTCATTCGGCTTTGATATGGTGATACCGTCTGTATTATTGGGGGTAGCGTTGCTAAACAAAGTAGTTTCAATAATAACATGCATGATTTTGTAAAAGTATGACATAAATTAAAAATAACTTTTAGATGAACCGACGACTGTGACGTAGTTCAGGACATTGCAACCTCTCCTGCTACGGAATTTTGAGGGTCATCCTTAAAATTCTGCCCCAGTTTGATGGGTTGACGTTTCTGACTGTTGCTCGTGTGGCGATCAGCTGAAATTACTTTGAAGTTTTGAGGGTCCTCCTCAAAATTCTGCCCAAGTTTCCAATTACAGGGGAATATGAAATTTTATTGCATTATGACCGAACCCATAGGACTGCCTACATATCCCCTCTTAAACGGGAATCAGGTCAGGCGTAGTTCAATTTACATCATATAAAGAAATCATAAAGATTACACATAGTAATGCTTGACTGCATCTGAATTGATCGGTTTTGGCCAGACTTCTCCGTCTATTTTTACAAGTATGATGGATCCTCATGTCAAAACCCGGTGAACCATGTATGGACCCCTCCAGTTGGAAGAGAACTTCGCTTTGGCTTCATCTTGATGCGGAAATGTTTTCTTAACACCAGCTGCCCCGGTGTGAACTGTCTTGGCTTGACTCTTTTGTTGAAGGCTCTGAATATTCTGTTCTGGTAGAGTTGACCATGGCAGACTGCATTCATTCTCTTTTCGTCTATAAGGGCTAGTTGCTCATAACGACTTTTTACCCACTCTGCATCGTCGAGCTCAGCTTTTTGTATGATCCTTAGGGAAGGAATTTCTACCTCGGCGGGAATGACAGCCTCTATACCATAAACCAGCACATATGGGGTTGCCCCGGTTGATGTGCAAACTGTGGTGCGATACCCAGTAGAGCAAATGATAACTTCTCTCCCACTGTCTGCGATTCTTTATCATTTTCCTCAATATCTTCTTGATATTTTGTTGGCGGCTTCTACAACTCCATTCATCTAAGGTTTGTATGTTGTGGAATTTTTGTGTTTGATCTTGAAAATTTCACACAAAGCTTTCATCAAGTCGCTGTTGAGGTTGGAGCCATTATCAATAATGATTGACCCTGGAATTTTGAATCGATAAACATTGCGGTCGCAGACAAAGTCTACCACAACTTTCTTAGTCACTGCTTTATAAGATGCTGCTTCGACCCATTTGGTGAAATAGTCGATGGCTACCAGGATAAACCTGTGTCCGTTGGAAGCAGTAGGCTTGATTGGTCTAACAACGTCCATTCCCTAGGCGGTGAACGACCACAGTGAGCTTGTTGTGTTAAGCTCGCTTGGAGATACCTTTATCATGTCTGCATGTACCTGACAGCGGTGACATTTTCGGACATACTGGATGCAGTCCGTTTCCATAGTTATCCAAAAGTAACCAGCCCGGAGTATCTTCTTTGCTAAGACAAAACCGTTCATATGTGGACCGCAAGTCCCAACATGAATTTCCTCTAGTAGCCTGGATGTTTACTTTGCATTGACATATCTTAATAATCCTAGATCGACAGTCCTCCTATACAGGATTCCTCTACTGTGAAAGAAGTTGTTGGACAATCTTCGAAGTGTGCATTTCTGAGTAAGATTTGCAAGCTCCGGGTACTCTCCTTTTGCTAAACATTCCTTGATATCATGAAACCAAGGATTTTCGTCTACTTCCTCTTCAACATGGGCACAGTAAGCTGGCTGATTATGGATTTTCACCGGAATGGGATCAATGAAATTCTTGTCGGGGTGCTATATCATAGATGATATGGTAGCCAATGCATCGGCGAACTCATTCTAGATTTTGAGAACATGCTGGAATTCCGTCTTTGTGAACCTCTTTCTCAATTCCTGTACATGATGTAGATATGGGAGTATCTTGGAGTTCTTGGTCATCTATTCTCCTCATACCTGATGTATAAGCAAGTCTGAATCTCCAATCACTAGCAGCTCTTGAATGTTCATTTCAACGGCCATTTTGAGTCCTAAGATGCAGGCTTCATACTCGGCCATATTGTTGGTGCAGGGGAACCTGAGTTTGGCAGACACCAGATAATTCTGACCGGTTTTTGATATTAGGACTGCTCCTATGCCAACTCCTTTGAAGTTTGCTGCTCCATCGAAGAACATTCTCCAATCGTCATAGGATACTGCAATGTCTTCTCCTATGAATGATACCTCTTCATCAGGAAAATACATTTTCAAGGGTTCGTATCCTCCATCCACGGGATTTTCAGCAAGGTGATCTGCCAGTGCCTATCCCTTGACCGCTTTCTGAGTTACGTAAACAATGTTGAACTCACTCAACAGGATTTGCCACTTGGCTAGCTTGCTGGTGGGCATGGGCTTCTGAAAGATGTACTTCAAGGGATCCATTCTCGATATGAGATATGTAGTATAGGTGCAGAAGTAATGTCAAAGCACAACAGGTGCGTTCCAATAGAGAATACCGGGTCTCTTACGAGGTGAACTTCTTACTAAGATAATAAATGGCTTGTTCCTTCCTCCCTGTTTCATCACGCTGCCCCAAAACGAAGCCAAAAGCTAAATCTAACACTGCAAGGTAGAGTAATAAGGGTCTACCTGGCTCGGGCGGGACTAAGACTGGTGGTGTTGACATGTACTCTTTGATTTTGTCGAAGGACTTTTGGCAGCGATCGGTCCATTTGGTGGCAGCGTCCTTCTTTAACATCTTAAAGATTGGCTCACAGATAACTGTAGACTGTGCTATGAATCGGCTGATGTAGTTAAGCCTTCCCAAGAAACTCATCACATCCTTCTTATTCCTTGGTGGTGGTAGTTCTTGAATGTCTTTGACCTTTGATGGGTCCAATTCTATTCCTCGGCGGCTCATAATAAACCCAAGCAATTTCCCAGCAGGAACCCCAAATGCGCACTTTGCGGGGTTTAGTTTTAGGTTGTATCTCCGTAGTCTATTGAAGAACTTTCTCAAATCTTCTATGTGGTCAGTGGCCTTCTTGGATTTGATAATGACATCATCCACATATACCTCTATCTCCTCGTGTATCATATCATGGAAAATGGTAGTCATGGCCCTCATGTAGGTGGCCCCTGCATTCATCAGTAAATGACATCATCTTGTAACAGTACACTCCCCACAGCGTAATGAAAGCCGTTTCTCAGCATCTTCTTCATTCATCCAGATCTGATGATACCAGCAAAGCAATCTACAAATGACTATAGCTTGTGCTTGGCGCAATTCTCAATCAGGATGTGATATTTGGCAAAGGGAAGTCATCTTTCGGACTGGCCCGGTTGAGATCCTGGTAGTCGACACATACTCTGAGCTTCCCATCCTTCTTTGGCACTTGCACAATGTTGGTTAACCATGTCGGGTATTCTACTACCCTGAGAACCTTAGCGTTGATCTGCTTGGTGACTTCTTCTTTGATTTTCAAACTCATATCAGGCTTGAACTTTCTGAGCTTTTGCTTCACCGGTGGACACATTGGATCGGTTGGCAGTTTATGGGCCACAATAGACGTACTCAGACCAGTCATGTCACCATATGACCATGCAAATATATCATCATACTCCTTTAGAAATTTTGTGTATTCTTTCTTCTCTGATGGCGATAGGTGAATGCTGATTCACGTTTCCTTAACGTTTTATGCATCTCCCAGGTTGATAATTTCGGTCTCGTCCAGGTTGGACTTAGGTCTGTTCTCAAAGTTCTTAACTTCTTTGACAATCTCGTCAGGTATGTCATCTTCCTTTGAATCCATTTCCGTTTGTTGCGTTGTCTCATTGCATGTCACGATCATTGGTTCATCAAGACAAGTAATAGTAATGTTGTATTGGTAAAGCAAGGAGAGAAAACGATAGCAATAAATATTAATTTGTAAGAAAAATAAATAAAAATGCTTTTGATAAATTGAATAACTATTTTGAACATCGAAGATCTTATTGCGGGAATTGAAAAATACGAAAAAAAAATCATTTAGTAAATAAAACAGCGAATAATGCTTGTTTTAGCCTTGCTACTCCGAGGTTCGTCGGGCTTTGGTTGTCCTGATGGTCCAGTTCTTGAGATGCGTTCCTCTGCTCACAACCTGTATGGAAGGGCCTTCCTCCCCCTCCTCCTCGAGAATAACGCAACAGTCCATATCACTGTCCTCTAGAAACAAGTTCTTCACTGCTGCAAGTGCTTCTTCTTCGTCTAACCCATAAATAATGTTGGCCTGTTGGAAGGTCTCCTCCAGATGCGGTATCGACTGCTCTAGTGGGTAGTAAGGACTGCGCCATGGTGGCGACCAACTATTGAATTCTTCCCATGTGTATTTGTATCCCAAACCGAAGGTAGTGCCATGTTTCTTGAGTTTTATGGGTTTAGAGATTCCTTGGAGGTTCTTGCCAAGCCCTTTGCCTGGTTCGTACCCACTCCAACTCAGTATACTCTCGATTTTGCTATCCCACCGTTTGTCTTTGTCGATAACATTGACCCGCTTAATGTGGTGGTAAGTTTCTCCACCCAGCTTCCTTCTTCCCTCGATTGCCGGAATGATCTGGCGACTGTATATAGGGTTGATATAGTCTCCGTGAATGATCACTTCCTGGTGATTCCATTCGAACTTTATTTCCTGTTGCAACATTGATGCTACTGCCCCAGCAGCATGAATCCATGACCGTCCTAGCAGCAAGTTGTAAGACGTTGGTACATCCATTACCTAGAAATTGACCTCGAACCAGGTTGGTCCCATCTGCAGGCATAGACTAATCTCACCGATGGTGGACCTCTGAGAACCATCGAAAGCTTTCACATTGATTGCTCCATCCTTTATCTCATGCAGCCCTTTATCCAACTTCTTGAGTGTTACCAGCAGACAAATGTTAAGACTGGAACCTCTATCGATTCGGATTCTGGTGATGAAATAATCTTCGCATTGAACGGTGATGTGCAGTGCGTTGTTGTTCCCCAGCCCTTCAGGTGGCAGCTCGTCCTCATAAAAGGTGATCTTATGGCTTTCCAGCACTTGTCTTGCCATATTAGCCACTTCCCCGCTAGTGATGTTACTTGGTACGTACGCTTTATTTAGCACCTTTAACAAAGCATTCTTGTGCGTCTTAGAATTTTGGAGCAAAGAGAGATTGGATATTTGCGTTGGCGTCTTGTTTAACTAGTCGATGACTGAATATTCCTTGGCCTGTATTTTCCTCCAAAGGTCATCCGGACCTGTCTCAATAAGGGGCGGCTGACTGGAGTCCTGCTTTCTTGATTCAACCAGATGTTAAGGGGTATAGACTCTACCAGTTCTTGTCATACCCTATGCTGCGACAATTTCTTGAATCCTGACCTTGCCCTTTCTTCTCGCCTCGGCTGTATAGTCCCAGGGTACATCATTTGTATAGAATGGTGGTATGGTTGATATTGCCACTGGGATCAACGTGGTTATCCTCACTTCGAATGGAACATGTTCCTTGGGTGGCAAGACTGCAACCTTAAATGGTGTGGGTGCATTTTCCGGAGATGCGAATTCGACCTCAATTGGTGCCGGTGTTTTTGCGAATGGCGCTGCTTCAAACTCAAGAGGTATAGACATATTTACCTCAGCGTCCTTAGACGGTTGGATCTGGACTATGATTGGATTGAGAGTAATTGTCGATTTCTTCGGGTCATCACCTTCTTCGATCAACCTGATTGATCCCCCGGGATCCCAGTCATCTTCTACTTCAATCGTGTGGATACCTCCACTCTTATGGTCTGGCAGAGGGTTGTTGGGGATGTTTGGAGTGGGTTCCTTTGCCACAATGATCTTGTTATCAATCAAAGATTGTATCTTGTCTTTCAAGGAGCAGCATTCATCGATAGTGTGCCCTTTCATGCCGGAGTGGTATGCACAGGACTTGTTTGGGTTAACCCACTGAGAAGGATTCTCAGGGGTTGCAGCAGGGATGGGGGTGACATAACCAGCAACTTTGAGCCTCTCATACAACTAGTCGATAGGTTCAACGATGGCTGTATATTGTTTTTGAGGTCTACGATCAAAATTAGATCGGGGACTAGGGAACTTTTGGCGTGCAGGGGTGATTGATAATAGGATGGTTGAGTATTATAAGTTTGGTAGACATGAGCGGGTTGGGAATATCTGGGTGAAGTAGGTTGATATGTAGGAGGTGGAGATGACTGATAAGTTGGTGGCGGATCTTGATATGATGGTGCTTGGTAATTTGGGGTTGGCTGGTATGGGAGTGGAGGTGTTGGGTAAACTTGGTAATTAAGGGGAGACTTGGTCCTTTGTGCAACCATCACGTACCCTACGTCCCTTTTCTTGGACATACTACCGGACTGTAAGGCCTTATTCGTAGCTTGCAAGGCTTCGAAATTTGTAACCATACTACTTTTAATACCTTCTTCAATTCTTTCACCTAATTTGATAATGTCGGAGAACTTGTGGTTCTCAATCATCATCATCCATTCATAGTACTGTGGGTCCTGATCCCGAACAAAGAACTTGTTTATTTACTCCTCTTTTAAGGAGGGTCTGACCTTGGCAGCTTCGGACCTCCAGCGAGTAGCATACTCGCGAAACGTCTCGGTGGGATTCTTCTTCAAATTCTTAATATAGAACACGTCTGGTGCGTTCTCTGTATTAAACCTGAATATGTTCATAAAATCAGATGCCATGCCTACCCAGCTTGACCACTTCTTAGGATCTTGGATGATGTACCAAGATAATGCATCTCCTTTCAAACTCCTCATAAACAGCTTCATGCGAATCCTTTCATCCTTTCCTACTCCAACCAGCTTGTCGCAAAATGTCCTCAGATGGATCCTTGGATCACCCGTACCATCAAATATTTCGAACTTAGGAGGTTTGTACCCCTCAGGCAGTTCGACATCAGGATGTATGCAAAGGTCCTCATAGTTTAACCCCTCGATTACTTTGCTTCCCTCAACGCCTTGAATCCGGCTGGTCAGTTTCTTAAGTTCCTCGGCCAAGTTCCTGATAAGCAGATCCTTTTCATCAGACTCAGGTGTGCATGAGATAGGTTGGGTGGAGTGTGGCATGGTCTCCACATAGATAAGATTGTTATGATGTCCTGGTGTATGGGTGTGAAAATGGTCGTTTGTGGAGTTCTGAGGTTCTGGGATGAGTAGTGGAGTGTTGTTTGAGGTATGATAGGTGTTGCATTGGTTCTTTGGTGGAGCAACGTGATGATGAGGCGCGGGATGATTCTGCTATTTTGGGATATTTTGATGAGGTGTAGGGCTAATCTTTGCCTTCATTTGCATGAGACTAAGCTCTGTCTCCATACCTGCATAAGGCTAAACTCTGCCTTCAATTTACATTCTTTCGCCGAGACTAAGCGATCTCTCTCCGACACTATCTATTTGCTCCTCTTTCGGGCTAAGCTCTCCCCTTAACCTCACAAGACTAAACCTTGTCTTGTTAAACATTATATTATTGCATTTCATGGACTGAAATATCGCCAATCTGTCCAAAGGCGTCATAGTCTAAAAGGCATCATCCTCATAGCCGGAAGACACCATGCCATGGCCTGAGGATCTTTCAAATTTGCATATCATTATTCAAAGGCATCATGGTTTGGAGGCACCATTTTCATGGCCCGAGAACATCATTTCATGGCCTGCGAATCCCTTATCATACGCTTCATGGCCCAGGGCATCATGGTCTAAGGACATCATCCTCATCGTCCAAAGACAACTTTCATAGTTTAAAGGAAATTTGCATCATGTTTAAATATTTTTAGTAAATTACATTCATCGTATTAATGCTTACATGTGGTTATATACTAATTGCCTTTTGTAGCAATACTTGAAGTTTGCAGGTACAAGACACGAAAAATCACAAAAAGTTCTTGTTATCAAATTGGGGCAATTTTCGCATCCAGTATCTCTCTATTTTTTTTATTTCTACCAATTCCAACGTCACCGCCACTTGAGACTAGAATAATTTCTAGAATTAACATCTCCTTGAAGTAGTAAGTGCGCCTTTATCCTCTTTATAATATCAATTTCACCGCTTACTTCTCTTTCCTCAATTTTTACAACCATCTCTGCCTTACTTAGAATCACATTACTTCCTAATCCTATTTTCACCACACAACCATTTATTTTTATACGATCATAAGATCAAGTATGATCATAATTCAGTACTGGGGAAATTTTTAGGGATTCATGTCCTTCCCTAATCTAGAACTACACATGGCCTGATTCTCGTAAAGTTCGAGATATGTAGTCAACTCAAAAACCAGAGTTCGGCCACAATATTTTTCAAAACTCTTATTCCCTTTTGTTGTTACTCAACTATCTCATCAGTCGGACAAAATTGGCTACTACGTCAATTTTCTTTGCCCGACAACTCTTTCATCATTCTCGGGCAAAGAGGGGCAACTGTTGACACCCAATTTTGTCCCTCCTTTATTCAATTTATTTCTAAGGGAGCTATTTTAATTTTAAAAAATTATATTGACATTAGTAATATTTTTTCATTATTGATTTTTTATATAATTTTTTTATTTATATCATTTTTTACTAAATATTTTGTTATATAAGATAATTTCTCATCTTATGCAATTTATTATTTTATTTATTACTATTAATTATTATGTAGTATGAGATTTTTTAAATTTAAAATGGTAACCAGATTCCCTTTAAAATTGATCCAAATGAGCTCACTTGGTTTTAGAAAGAAAATGGATCGATCTCTTTCTCATTTAAAACGTTTCAGAATCTTTTCCAATATATTCGATGATTTTTGCCAACGTCTTTTTTTCCTTGGTTATTTATTTACTACTTACTATTGAATTTATTCTTTCTTTCCTTTTGATTTATATTCTTCCTTCTTCCTTTAATTACCAAAAATTTCAAACAAATATCACACCCAAAATTACTATTTTTCCATAAAACCTTCTCACTCTCCCTAACGTCTTCATGCCCTCCCTCTCTTAATTCCATATTCAGATGTTTTTCACAAGGAAAGAATGGTATGACCCCAAAAATCCTCAAATCCCATAAAATATTCCCCTTCCTAAAGACCCAACGGCTCTCTTGGATTTACATGTGTATAAGAATAGATACAGCCACATAGAAAAAGGGGGGACACGTACTAGACAACGACTTTCTTCTCCATATCCGGCTAACCCTCCTATATATGCCACTGTTCATTCCTCCTCCATCCTTGTTATTCCATAAACTCGTTCTCACAAGTAGTGGCGATAACCCTTGTTTGTTTCTGATCCCATAAGCACAACAAAATATACTATTTTTTTTTCTTAAACTTGGCAAGTGCAGAATATCGATCAACTAGTAATTCGTCGGATCTTTGGTGATGTCCATCAAATCGATTACTGCAATGGTGACTTGAATCTGTTCGAAGAGGAACCTGAAAAAAAAAAGGGTGCATGAAAACTTGAGAGCAAAATAAGACTTATAGTGCGAGATTCGATGTAACCACAGCCGAAAAAACCAAACCACCAAAGGAAGCACCACAAAGGTCTGACTTCACCTTCCCTTTGGGAATACACTGCTAATCTCAAAAGCTTAAGCATGTTGAAATGTTTCTTGTTTGAGATTCTCTTTATTGCCTTTATGGATGCCATATCAACTTTTAAAACATTATTAACTAGTTTACAAGTTACTTTAGGTAATATCTTATGGTACATGTTTACCTCTTGGACTCTAAATAAATATCTTTCTACCACTTATTCACTCTTGAAATTCAACAAACATGTCAGATGTTATTAGTAAAGTATTGTAAATAAGTTATGCACCAGATTGTCATCATGACTTTGCTGCGTCTGTTGTTCATTCATATTATTTGAGCTTATTTATTTGTGTGCCGATATCCTCTCCAACCTAATTCATGGCTTATGGGAGGTTAAGGACTTCGAGGTCGAGTCCATAAACCAAAGAAAGTTGTATTTTTTAAATTAAAAAAAAAATGATTAAGCCGGTCTTTTTTTCAATTTCTACCGTTATTTTAAGTCCTTTCACTATGACATATTTGCTTACTGTGTGAATTAGTTGTGATATTTGCTAAACGCTAGCGTGCTTTAATTGACCAAGTATTTCTTTGTTTTGCATTGAAATATAACTTATTATGTGTTATCCTTGTTCCCGATCGGCTAGTCAAACTACTTGCTTTATGTGCTTATATATTAATTTTTGACCTCATATTAAAGTCGTCACTAAGGTCAACGGCATGTGATTAACAATTGTCACAACGCCATGCCTCTAAGGTGGTGCACCCTTTTTACTAACCTTTTTTATTTTATTTTTTGAGCCGCGATTATCATGGAATTCAGCGGAAGCAATTTCGACGTGGAGAAGGATAAGTCTATCCCGTTTCATACCCCTCTTCTTTGACGAACTTGAAATTTGCAAATACACAGTGAACAATATTTTGTTGGTGATGAGCAAAAGGATTTACGAGCTGGTATTCTACAAATTGATAAGATTTTCTTTAGATTGCTCCAAAATGTCAGTATTCTTATTTCTGTTATAAGTTTTCTCCATTTGATTGTTATACTTTATTACCTAAAGGATTCTTTGTATGAACGCCATGTATGTCAATACTCGCTATACTCGTAAATTATGTGTCTTTTACGTGAATTATGTATATGGGTATAAGTGAAATAATAAGTTGAAATTATCTTAGCATTTGAGTTTCAAAACAGTAGTGTAAGTTTTGTTCTTACTTTCGTGCATTCATGCATCGACATACCGCTTTCATAATTATTTTTCTCTTTTTATTTTACTTTTTTTCTGATCCAATTTTTGTCGCAAGCTTTGACTAATTTTATTACCATACATTTAACTATTTTGTTATATTATGCTTGGGAATTCTTTACTTTTTTCTGAGTTGAGTATTTAAATAAAATATCGAATATATTTTATAAAACTACTTCACTTCTTTATTTATAAAGCAATATCGTAGTCACTTTCTTTCTTAATAAAATGTGCTTCTGTCCAAGTTATCCTACTTTTCATGCTGAATGCTATTTTATTTCTCAAACTTTTTCCTTTTCTCTTAATCCTTTATTTTTTTTTCAACACTTTCGCTTAACATAATAATTATTCATTTGCATGTTCAATCACTTAACTTAATCAATTTGTAATCTACGTAATCTTAAGTTCGGCGGGGACCCACAGTTGCGGACCTCGAAGAGTGCGTAACACCGAGGTAATTTGAGACCTTACCCGATCTTTCGTGACGTTGACTAGTTAAAACAAAGTTATATGCAAATAGGTGCCCTAACGCACCTTAAAAATCGTTAGGGTGACAACTCTTCTTTTTTAATACCCGTTTAAAAGAGTTGTCACATGTCTAAGCCCGCTTTCGCGGGAAAATGGGGACGCGACAACATGGCGACTCTGCTGGGGATATTTAGGCTTTTACCATTTCATATCATTTTTGTAAATTTGTACCCTCCCTATGTGCAATTATTTGTTTAATTCCTTTAAGCATTTAATTTCTTCTTCAAAAGAAAAACTGATATATCTTTCTTGTTTCCTTCCTTTATAAGTGCTTTAAATTATAAAATTGCTATATTTATCGATTTCTTAACGTGCAAATACATAACATGCTTTTAATTATTGCATAATCATGTTCAACATCATACTCCACTCATGCCAAACAAATACTATAGCAACGCTTGATGAGTGGTTGCGCCCTTCCTATATCATTACCCCCATAAATTTGGAAAGGCTTATTTGCGTTAAAACTGTCGATCAGCGGTGCAGTCGACAGTCTTCCCCCTTGAGTTGTCCACTCAAGGGTACCAGTCTAAAACCCTAGAGAAACCTTACTCTGTTTAAATTACGCATGCATCATGGTCAAACCTAGCCGGGTCAGTTATGTTGTCCACGTAATGATCTTTTAAGAGAGCCTTGTCTAAAAGTCCACTGGGTTTCCCTAAACCCAAACGGGCATCATCACGTTCTGTGCATTTTTTGGAGAACTAAATGCTTCATACTAATTGTTGATGTTAAATAGTCGAGTATGGTGGAGGTAAGGGCCTAACATTGTTTGCCTTGCTGAAATATGAGGCACGAAGTCCCCAGATTCGGCATGGTCACCAATATCCATCCAAGATTGCTAAGTTGGTGGGAAGATTTACACTCTAGTGACAAAACCCTCGTCAGAAAATATCTGGATAATCTACCATCCCTCTTGGAGATTCAGCCTAACAACATGATAATAGAAGCTGCTACCTTATTTTGGGATTATGAAAGGGTCGTGTTCCGCTTTGGGGATATCAAAATGACACCTTTGCTAGAAGAGATAGGAGGACTGGCCGGTCTAGTGTGGAAACCCTGGGTTTGCTAATGCCTGAGAACCGCACAGGCAAGGGTTTCCTAAAAATGATGGGTTTGAAGAAGAATGCAGAATTGGTATGCCTAAAGGAGTCGTACATCCCTTTTGACTACCTGTATGAAAGGTACGGTCGCAGCAAATCATATCGTACCTACCATGACGAGTTTGCCATCATGTCCTTGGGACATATCCATCATAGGGTATTCGTCTTCATGTTTTGCTTCTTGGGTCTGATCGTGTTTCCAATAAAGAAAGGGAGAATCCATACTAGGCTGGTTATGGTAACCAAGACCCTAATGGAGGGGATTGGTGAGCAGACATTCAACATTGTACCCATGATCATTGCAGACATATACCGAGCCGTAGAGAAGTGTCAACGAGGAGCGAGATACTTCGAAGGCGACAATCTACTACTTCAGCTTTGGCTTATGGAACATCTCCAAAAGTGTGAATACCGACAAGAAATTCAGCGAAGGGCCTGGGATGATCACATTGCTTTCCACTATCCAAAGCGAATGAATTACATTCCCGACATGTTCCCTCAGCCTGAGAATGCCAAAGAACGGGTTGAGCTCTTTGATAATCTGACTGAAGAATAGGTTCAATGGATGTTCGAGTGGTTTCCGACATAGGAGTTCATCACCTGATCCAGAGATACACCTTTCCTGATACTGATTGGTCTAAGAGGAACATACCCTTACGTCCCTCTTTGAGTTATGAGGCAAGCAGGTAGGAAGCAAATCATACTCAGGGTCGACAAGATGAGCCATCTTCGAGCTGACTTCCAAAATGATGATAGTCCCCACAAGTGCCAAGATCAGCACATGTGGCACTGCAAGATCGTAATGGAGAAAGACACTATCGAGCCAGACAGATATCATGCCGGTTGTACCCCTTTCTATTCTGGTTGGTTGGAAGACAATTGGGATGGTCTGGGCCAGCTAGGGTTTGTTCGAGGTCACAGAATTATAGATGAAAAGGCCGAGGCGCAAGTCAAGTACAACCAGCTACGCCAAAGGATTTGTGAATGCGAGAGCGAACACCGCGAGATACAAGAGTCCAATAAGAAGCTGATTGAGGAATGGAAAGACATGGCTATCAGTTCCAACAAAAGGCTAGGATACTTGGAGCGAGGCATAATAGAACTAGAGGGAAAATTTCTCAAAAGGGTTGAAGACTGTCAAAAGGCTGAAGGGACCGAAGGTGGACATCTAGCCAGAGCATACCTGTTGTTGGGACTTCGCGAATTAGGGAAACTGTTCGACGGAGCCAAGGATGTCGAATCTGGGAAAGGTCCTTCTGGGACCAAATAGATAGGAATTTACTTTTTCGATTTATGAATGTAACAAGGCCAATGGCCATTAGTGACTTTTATTTCTTGTTTATTTATTGTCGTTTTGGGATTCACCTATCTTTATCAATAAAGTGAGGCATTTAGCATTAAAAGTTCTCCAAGTCTATTTGTCTCTAGGCCTACCTCGGGCACAAAGAGGTTCCCAAATTAGGACATGCTTTACATTCCCGCACTATGTGTTTAAAATATTGTAATACTTTCTAATTAAGGAAATAGCATAAGAATCAATCAACAACATAGTCAATCACGTAATAAGTTAAGAGAATGATTTAAAGGTCGGAAATCAGCAAGGGTATCAATCACAGGAAATCAGTAAAAGGTATCAATCACAGAAGATCAAGGATTTAACTAAAATAATACTAATTAGAAGAAATCACCACAAATTTCCGTCAATGAACAAAGTAAACACGATATAGGCGGGAGAAGCAAAATCAGAAACCCAAATGAGCACGAGGAGGTAGAAAATCATAGAAGCTCAGAACATATGTAGGAGAAACAGGTATACATACCAATCAGATAAGAAAAGACAATTCTAGAACCCTGGATAAAACAAAAATAATTAGGGTTTTCAACATGATGAATCAAGTAAACGAAAAACTTAAATAAACCGTTTAAACATAGTAAAAATCATATGATAATACTGAAAATCAGAGGAGAAGTCATTTTAAAAGGGGGTTAAGAAACCCTAGTCTTGAAGACAAAGAGTTACTTTAGAAAAATCGGAAAAAACCTTTGAGGAAAACAACAAAAGCTCATAATATACACAGATCTAAGACAGATCTAAAAGAAATCGGAAATCTTAAGAGTTAGGGTTTCATAGAACCCAAAGAAGATGAGAAAACCTCAAAATGTTACCAGTTTTAGCCGGAAAAGTCATAGATCTTACTCGAACGGCCGGAGGTGGACGGAAAAGGGCATGAAGGACCATGGGTAGCAGTTGAACCGCTCTAGGTTCACCTGAGGACCTTAGGGTAGTGTCAAATAGGCGTGGGGTGAAGCAGAGGCCAAGAGATGATGAGAGACCATGGTTTCCAGCGAGGGAGGTGGCCGGAGAAGGTGGACAGGGTCCATCAGAGAGGAGGGGAGAAGAGAAGGTTCTAGAGAGAACCATAGATAGAGAGAGGGGGATAGAGAGATCGATTGAGAGAGAATGAGAGGGGAGGGGGAATGAGAGACGGGGTAGTCATTCGGGGGTTAAATTAGGAAGGGGTTGATCTGGACCATTGATTCAAAATAATCAACGGCTCATATGGAATGGGGATTGGGCCGGGTAGGATAGAGTATCAGGCTTGAGGTCTGGTGGGTTATTTAATTTGGACCAGGTTTAATTAGGTTATAATTTAAATAAGAATGGCTAATTGTTAAATACCCATCAAAATTAGATAAATAATTAATAAAAATATCTAATAATTAGATAAAATGAAATTAAAGCTAAATAGGTGAAATTAAGGTAATTAACTAATATTTAAAATATAAAATGACTGATTATTGAATTAAAATAGCATAAAGTGTACAATTAGGCTATAATTACAATAATACAACATTATTGTAATTATAGCCAAACAATGCCAAATTGGCTAATTTGTGAAATAATTAAATCCTAATAGGATTAAAAATGATATATTGATATAAGAAATACTTTGAAATTACTTTTAATGTAATTTATGAATAATTATTGGATATAAAGTACAAAATAAATTAAAAAAGTTAAAAATAGTTTGAGGAAAAACCATGTATCAATAGTATCAGAGAAGGTTCTTTCTAAAAGGTTAACACCTAGAAAAGATCTCAATGGCTGCTCCATCTAACTTTGAGGAAGGACAATCAACCAATAGACCTCCTAGATTCAATGGTCAGTACTACGGCTGGTGGAAGACTCGTATGCATGATTTTATAATGGCTAAAGACTCAGAACTGTGGGATATCATTTGTGATGGTCCATATGTTCCTATGAAGAAGCTTGGAGAAACTGGACCAATGGTGCCGAAAGATAGAAAATAGTACAATAATATTGACAGAAAAGTCGTAGAAAAGAACTATCGTGCCAAGAAAATCTTGGTATGTGGTATAGGACCTGATGAGTACAACATAATCTCAGCTTGTGAATTTACCAAAGAAATATGGGAAGCATTGCAAACCACACACAAAGGAACTACTCAGGTTAAACAGTCCAAGATTGACATGCTCACCACTAAGTATGAGCTCTTTAGGATGAAGGATAATGAGTCTATACAAGATATGCACACTAGATTCACATCCATCTAAATGAGCTTCATTCACTTGGAGATGTTATTCCCAGAAACAAGCTTGTAAGGAAGATTCTCAGTGTTCTACCTGGCTCTTGGGAGAGCAAAGTGAATGTCATCACTGAAGCTAAAGATTTGCAAACTCTAACCATGGATGAGCTGATTGGAAATCTGAAGACATACGAGATGAAAAGAAAGAAAGATAGTGAAAGGAGAGAGCCAAAAAAGGAAAAGAACCTAGTGCTCAAGGCTGAAAACAGTGACTCAAGTGAAGAAGATAGCGATATGGCCTATCTTACTAAAAGGTTTCAAAAGATGGTTCGAAGAAATGGTCGTATACCAAAGAGGGGAAGTTCGAGTAAGGCAAGGAACAATGATCTCTGTCACAAGTGCGGAAAGCCAGGTCATTTCATCAAAGAATGCCCACTTCTGAAATAGGAGCAATACAAACAAAACCCTGACAAAGCAGCAAAAAGGAATCCGGTTCCTGACAAACGATTCAGTCAAAAAAGTATAGCTGACAATGTTGTGAAGCAAGCGCTTGCTGCTTGGGGAGACTCCTTTAGTGAATCAAAAGGGGAACCAGATGCTGAAAATAGCTCCATGATGGCAGTGGAAACTGAAGCAACGAAATATGGCTCACTGTTTGCGTTGATGGCTCAGTTTGACGATGATGAAGAGGATGAAAATGATGAGGTAAACTTCAAGGATGTTCAGAGAAATTTGAAGTCTTACTCTTATAAGAAATTAAGGTCATTAGCTAATGTTCTGATTGATGCATATTAAATCCTTATTAATGATAAGGAAATCTTGACCATAGAACTAGGAGATGCTGAACAATCTAGAGACGAACTGGTGGTCTGTGTAGTTGATCTTAATGAGACCATAGCTAATCTTGAAAAGGAAAAGAAAGCTTTGAATGAAAAAATAAATAGTGTAGAAAATGAGAGAGATGACTTGATGGTAGTGGTTGTTGATTTGAAGGAAACCATAGATGGCTTTAGCAATGTAAAACACACTCTAGAAGAGAAAATTGCAGCTACTGATCTAGAGGGGGATGACTTATTAGTGATAATCACTGCCCTAGAGGAAACTATTGAGGGACTCAAATCATAACATAGGCCTGCAAGTATTGAGAAAGGGAAAGAAGTAGTCAGTGAGTCACACATCAATCTTGAAAAAGAATTAAATGATGTTAAAACTAGTCTATGTGGTAAACTCGAGAAAAATAGGCAGCTTCAAGATGAACTGAAGAAAGTAAAAACTGATCTTGAGAAATCTCTCAAGTGGACGTGGTCCTCAGATGCTGTCACTGCCATATACTTCAACAATAGTGGAAACACGCAGGGAATCGGGTTTCAAAAGGAGAAAACTCCTTACAACCCTCACAACAAGTATGTCACAGTTCTTGATAACTGGTTTTGTACCCACTGTGGGAACAATAAGCATTTCAAAGAACATTGCCGGGCCAGGGTTTAATCTGTTTAGAAAAACAAATCATTTACTGAAAAAGTGACTACTAAAGAGGGACCAGGTACCACTCGCAAGGAATGAATATTGCTTGTATAGACTAGAAAAGCTCTTATCCATCCCTTTTCTCATAACAAAGGACCCAAACTAGTTTGGGTTCCTAAATCTAACCCATAATTTATATGTGCAAGGAACAGTGAGAGGAAGCGGACTGCAATGGTTCATGAATAATAGATGCTAAAAGCACATGGCTGGAAACACCATGGATTTTCTCTCACTGAAAGCCCTGCAGGGAAGGGAGTGTATCCTTTGACCAGGTACCACTCGCAAGAAATGAATATTGCTTGTATGGACTAGAAAAGCTCTTATCCATCCCTTTTCTCATAACAAAGGACCCAAACTAGTTTGGGTTCCTAAATCTAACCCATAATTTATATGTGCAAGGAACAGTGAGAGGAAGCGGACTGCAATGGTTCATGAATAATAGATGCTAAAAGCACATGGCTGGAAACACCATGGATTTTCTCTCACTGAAAGCCCTGCAGGGAAGGGAGTGTATCCTTTGACCAGGTACCAGGGTACATTCTCGGTGTTGGAAAAGTTGTAAAGTCTCTTTCACACTCAATTAAGAATGTGTACTATGTGGATTACTTGAAGTACAGTCTCTTGAGTGTTTCTCAAATCTATGATAAAGGGAACAAAGTAGAGTTCTTATCAAAAGTGCGCACAGTTACCAATCTGGTGAAGTGGTCTTAGTAGCCAAAAAAATACAAGAACATCTATGTCGCTGACTTTAAATCTTTACAAGTTGGTGATATGAGTTGTTTGAAGGCAATTGATAATGATGCAGGACTTTGGCATAAAAGATTGGGACATGCAAGCTTCTCACTTCTAAATGAACTGATTCAGAAGGACCTGGTTCGTGAGTTACCAAATTCAAGATTTACCTGGACACTGTTTCTTAGAACAAAGAAAGAGACTTTTGAGGTATTTGTGACATTTGTCAAGAAGATCCCAGTGAAGATGGAATTGAAGGTAGCATGTATCAGATCTGACCACGGGACAAAATCTGTCAACACCAAATTTGATGAGTCTTGTAATGAAAATGGGATCACTCACAACTGCTCAGCACCAAGAACTCCACAGCAAAATGGTGTTGTTGAAAGGAAGAATAGAACTCTGAAAGACATGGAATGGACAATGCTCATCGATAGTGGAATCGCCAAAAAATTCTGGGCAGAAGTAGTAAACACTGCTTGCTACTTGGTGAATAGGTGTATGATCAGGTCCCTCCTAAGAAAACCCCCTATGAGCTGCTCAAATGGAAGAAAACCAAAGATAACTCATCTGAGAACCTTTGGATGTAAACAATATGTTCTCAATAATGGGAAGGACCAGCTTGGGAAGTTTGATGCAAAAAGCAATGAAGGAATCCTTCTTGAGATATTCCTCTCAAAGCAAAGTCTACAAAGTCTGCAACAAAAGGACACAATGTGTGGAAGAAAGTGGTCATGAGCTATTCAACAAGACTCCCTCTTCTAACAAGGGAGGAAACAATGATGATCAAGATAATGAACCACTTTTTATTCTTGGGAAGTATTTGATGTTTCAAATGGAAAGGCTGATATGATGAGTCAGATGAAGAAGACAGGTGAAGACAATGCAACATCTTCTCTCACTTCTCAAGAGGAACCCGATACTTCAATTACCATCACTGAAGCTAAAGAAAGAATTGGAGATGCATTGCAAGGTACTCCACAAGTAGCAAAACAAGGAGTGCAAGAAAATCCACTTAATTTACTCAGTTCCTCTAATAATCAAACTTCAGTCCCCAAGTGGAAACACAAAAGCTCCCATTCACTTGATA
Organism: Nicotiana tabacum; assembly: GCF_000715075.1. Classification (NCBI taxonomy): domain Eukaryota; kingdom Viridiplantae; phylum Streptophyta; class Magnoliopsida; order Solanales; family Solanaceae; genus Nicotiana; species Nicotiana tabacum. The sequence goes on from NC_134085.1 coordinate 18,263,418, forward strand.
ACATAATCACCCCCCTTGATTCTGGATTCAGACAAAATCAAAAGGTAGAAATTCCCTAGCTTTCTCTGTATTTCTATCCCAGATAAAACCCAAAAAATTATCAAGGAAGCCTTGAAGGATACTGGCGGGCATTCAGCAATGCAAGAGAAACTGCATCATTTTGAAGGAAACAAGGTTATCTGGTGGTCAAGAAGAGCACATCTGGAATGACTCATTCTATTAGATCATGCTTAATCTCATGGGGTACGAGGAAATACAACCTATTAGTTCTCTCAACAGCTGAATAAGACGCTCTTAACATGGCAAAGAACCCAGTCTAGCACAAGAGGCCCAAACACGTTAATGACAGATATCTTTGTCTCAGAAATAATGTTTAAAAGGGACTTATTTGTATGAGATTTTGCTGCACAAGAACATCAAATTGCAGACATCTTTACCAAAGCATTAAGCGGGGAACATTTTCAAAGAAACAGGGTGAAGCTAGGGCTATTGAAGCTTAATTGAGAACCTAATACCTCATCAATTGGCAATGAAAATCATCTTTAGGTAAAACTAGCTAAAGTGTTTTCTGGCCAAGCCTAACTCACATCGATATCGTTGCAGGTAAACACACATGATGATCATAGAAGCTAAAGGTACAATGCTGAACTGTGAAAGAAGAGCTGCTAAAATCTTTTTCAAAAACCGTTCGGGAATCAGGTCCCTGTTCCACAAGTTAGTAGTAATGTGTTTGTTTTTTTGCAAGCTTTCTCAAAAATGGTTAACAAAATTAATTTAACTGTCACATCATCCGACTTTTTAGAGTCTGCATGTCATGTCTTATCTTTCAAATCCCCTCACCTCCTCTGCACGTTACGTATTCCCACAAACCTACAGCTGTTTCAAAACCCTTCAGAACCCGTTTCTATCCCATCTCATCATTAGCTCTTCTTCCCTTAAAGCTCTTTCTCTCACAGCAGTCTTGAATCTTTATCTCCTTTGTATCTCTGTGATCTTCTCTTAACCTCTCTCTCACTCTAATTCCCTACCAAATCCTCCTATAATGGCAAACAAAAAATCTCTTCCTTCTCCTACCATCAACACTACTCCCACTTCCCTATCATCCTTAAAGTCATCTATAGAAATTCACTCTTCCACTATTCCTAATACTACTGAACCCACACCTGTTTCCTCCTCATTTCCTATTGTTTTTCCTTCTCCATCAAACTCTGTTTCCCTTCTATGTGTTGAAAACCCCATGTCTCCCCTTCTTCTGATCTCACCAAAGAACACTCAGGAAGTGTTACCTCTTAGGTGTCAGCGGTCTCTGAGGATGATCTTGATCAGTATCTGAACTCCTCTATTTTGGACTCAGTGGTCTTTGATAGGTTTCAAATGTTCTTGCCTTATGTTTTGATGATCTAACAAACTTACTGTTAAGAACCAGATAGGGAACCTGACCTACTCGGACTACACTGCAAACTTAATAAACTCCAGCTAAAGGTGAATTGCTATAGCCTCAGGAGCTAGGAACCCAAACAAGGATCTGATACCCTTGTGGTTCCCTCATCACAGTACAAGTCAATTGGTCATAACTGGAAATAAAGTGTCTGACTGCACTGTTTCCAGCGCCCACTCATTCTCTGACCAACTAAAGTGCTCACGTCATTTCAAGTGATGTGATCAAGGTGTACCTACAATGAGTTTATACAAAACATCACTTGAAGGTTTCAGTTTCTCATTCAAGCTTCTTGCCAAAAATAGAGAAATCAATCCTCACAAGCTTGAAGAACAAAGTTGAATGCAACTATGGACCAGTTCCTAAAAGATAGCTTGTTGTTGTCCTAGTTGAGTTGTAGCTCTGTGATTGTACTTATTGTATCTCCTAAACTGCTTAGTTAGAAGCGTTTGATTAGGAATTCTCTTATAAATCTGTAAACTCCTTGAGTTTATGTTGTGACTAGGTTTAGTCATAAGCAAAAGTCTTTGTAATCATAGAGTTACAAAGTATCTTGTGGTGAGAGTATCACAAGTTAGTAAAAGTCTTTGTAACTAGGAAGTCAAAAAGTGGCTTGTGGTAAGAGTACCACAAGTTAGTTGAGTAAATTCTTTGTAATGGAGTCATTCCAAAGTGACTTGTAATAAGATTTTACAAGTTAGTGAAGTTGAAAGCCTACATGTGTAGGTCGTGATTTTTTGATCCCCTTGTGTGGGATTTTTCCACATAAAAATCTGTTGCCTTATTTACGTACTGCTTTATTAGGATTCTCAGCAGAATCTCGTAGAGGATTAGGTACTCTACTGTCTGGTGGACTCACACATTTAAACAATTGGTATCAGTGCAGATTTCTCCTATCAGGCTAACACCTAGGATGGATCCTCATGGCTGCTCCCCCAAATTTTGAAGAAGGTCAGGTTACATACTGACCACCCAATTTCAATGGTCAATACTATGGGTGGTGGAAAACAAGAATGCACGATTTTTTCATGGCTGAGAATTGTGAGTTATGAGATATCATATGTGATGGTCCTTATGTTCCAACCAAGGTACTAGAGGAACTTCCATTTGCAATGGAAAAAACCAGCAAAGAGTATACTGAAGCAGACAAGAAAGTTGTGGAGAAGAATTTTCGTGCAAAGAACATTCTGGTATGTGGAATAGGACCTGAAGAGTACAATTAAATCTCCACCCCCGATACTGCCAATGAGATATGGGAAGCTTTGCAAACAGCTCATGAGGGAACTACACAAGTAAAACAGTCTAAGATTGATATGCTCACTACCGAGTATGAACTCTTCAAAGTGAGGGACGATGAATCCATTCAAGATATGCACACAATATTCACTTCCATCATAAATGAGTTACACTCACTTGGTGAAACTATTCCCAGAAACAAGCTAGTAAGAAAAATCCCCAGTTTTTTGCCTAGCTCTTGGAAAAGCAAAGTGAATGCTATCACTGAATCAAAGGACCTACAGGAGCTTACTATAGAAGAGCTGATCGGAAACTTGAAGACCTATGAGTTGAAGAGAAAGATAGACAGTGAAAGAAGAGAACCAAAGAAGGAAAAGAACCTGGTACTTAAAGATGATAACAATGATTTTAGTGAGGAAGACAGTGACATGGCTTACTTAACTAAAAGATTTCAGAACATGGTCAGAAGAAATGGAGAAATGCTAAAAAGAGACAACTCTAGTAAACCAAAAAATTGTGATCTTTGTTACAAGTGTGGAAAGCCTGGACACTTCATGAAAGATTGTCCTCTCTTGAAGCAAGAATTCTCCAAGAACTACCATGAGAAAACAGCTAAGATGAACCCTGTTCATTTCAAGGAGTTCAAGAGAAAAAGATCCGCTGACAATATGATGAGACAGGATCTTACAGCATGGGGGAATTCCTCTAGTGGGTCTGAAGATGAACCTTATACTAGTGATAGTTCTATGATGACAGTTGAAGGTGAGGAGACTGGATATGACTCAACTTCTACTTTGATGCCTCAATCAGATGATGATGAAGACAATGGCAACAAAGATGTAAATTTTAGGGATGTTTAGAGAAATCTGAAATCCTATTCTCCAAAAAAACTCATGTCATTAGCTGATGTATTAGTCACCGCTTTTCATAGTCTTGTGGAGGATAGGGATTCTTTGTCCTTAGAATTAGGAGAATCTAAACAAACTAGAGACGAGTTAGTGGCTGTAGTTACTGACCATAAGAAAACCATTGAAATCCTCAAAAAAGAAAGGAATGATCTGTTGGCAGAAATTACAGACCTAAGGGAAATAATAGTGAAACCATGGACTAAGTCAAAACCTGAAAATTCTGGAAAAAGAAAGGAGATAGACAGTGAGGAACACATTAGGCATGAAAATGAGGTGAAAGCAATGAGATCTAGGATGTGTGCTGAAATTGAAAAAAATGAGCAACTCTAAACTAATCTAGAAAGAGTAAAGAATGATCTTGAAAAGTCTCTAAAGTGGACCTGGTCCTCAGAAGCTACCACTACCTTGCATAATAATGTTTGTGAAAAAAGGCAAGGAATAGGTTCCAAAGGGAGAAAACTCCTCACAACCCTCATAGTAAGTACGTCACTATCTCTGATAACTGGCCTTGTACCCAATGTGGGAACACTGGGCGCTTCAAGAAAGATATTCAGGCCAAGAATCAATCGGTTCAGAAAAATAAAGTGTTTACTGAAAAGGTGACTACAAAAGACGGACCAGGTTCCACTTACAAAAAATGCACATTACCTACATGAACTAAGAGAACTCTTATTCATCCTCTTGCCTACTACAAGGGACCCATACTTGCTTGGGTTTCTAAAACTAACTCTTGATCTCATATGCAGGGAACAGTGAAAGGAAGCGGTCAACAATGGTTCATGGATAGTACGTGTTCAAAGCACATGACTGAAAACACCATGGACTTTCTTTCACTAAAAGCCCTGCAAGGAGGGAGTGTATCTTTTGGCAATAGTAAAAAGGGGTAAATTCTTGGAGTTGGAAAAGTCGGGAAGTCAGTCACTCATTCTATTGAAAATATGTACTATGTCAATGGCCTTAAGTACAGTCTCTTAAGTGTCTCTCAAATTTGTGATAAAGGAAACAAGGTGGAATTCTTGTCCAAAATATGTACAGTCACTAATCTTGTGATCGATGAAATAGTACTTGTGGCCAAGAGATATAAGAACATCTATGTCGTTGATTTTGAGTCCTTACAGAGTGGTGATCTGAGTTGTCTGAAAGCTATTGATGATGATGCTGAACTATAGCACAGAAGACTGGGCCATGCAAGTTTTTCTCTTCTGAACAAACTAATTCAGAAGGACCTGGTCCATGGTCTGCCTATGTCACAATTCAAGATGCAAAAAGTCTGTGATGCCTATGCTAGAGGAAAACATGTGAAGTCCTCTTTTAAGTCTAAAATAGATGTGAGCACCTCAAAGCCACTAGAGCTTCTGCATATGGATCTGTGTGGACCTATGAGAGTGCAGAGCAGAGGAAGAAAAAGATACATTTTTGTGATAGTAGATGACTACTCCAGATTCACATGGACTCTGTTTCTCAGAACCAAAGATGAAACTCTTGAGGTGTTTATGGCCTTTGTGAAGAAAATCCAGGTAAAGATAGAGTCTAGAGTCGCATGCATTAGATCAGATCATGGGATAGAATTTGACAATGTCAAATTTGATAAATTCTGCAATGAAAATGGCATCACTCATAACTTCTCAACTCCCAGAGCTCCCCAGCAAAATAGAGTAGTAGAAAGGAAGAACATAACCCTGGAAGAAATGGCAAGAACAATGTTGATCGACAGGGGAATTGCAAAGAACTTCTGAGCTGAAGTTGTCAGACAGGTGCATGATCAGATCACTTCTGAACAAAACCCTATATGAATTGTTGAATGGAAGGAAACCCAAGCTGATTCACCTAAAAACATTTGGGTGCAAATGCTATGTTCTCAACAATGGAAAGGATCAGCTTGGTAAATTCGATGCCAAGAGTGATGAAGGAATATTTCTAGGCTATTCTTCTCAAAGCAAGGCTTACAAGATATATAATAAGTGGACTCAATGTGTTGAGGAAAATGTCCATATTATTTTTGATGAATCTTATCCATCATATCAGAAGAGTGCTGAGGAAGATCAAGATGGAGAACCCTTACTAGTCCTTGGTGAAGTCATTAACATGACAAACGGAAAGGCAGATATGATGAGTCAAGTAAGGAACTAAATGAAGACAACACTGCCTCATCTTCAATAGAACCAAGCACCTCAATTAAAACCACTGAAGCTGAAGAAAGAGTGGTTGATGTAGTTCAAGGAACTTCACTGGAACATGAGAGAAGGACAGAGGAAAATCAGCCAAACATACCCTCTCCCTCTCAGAATGAACCTCAAGCGTCTAACTAGAGACACCAAAGTTCTCATCAAATAGACAACATTATTACTCCTCTAGATTCTGAAGTACAAACCAGGTCAAGATCCAGAAATTCACTTGCCTTCTCAGCCTTTCTCTACCAGATAGAATCCAAAAATATCAAGGAAACCTTGAAAGATGCAGATTAAATTACAGCCATGCAAGACGAGCTACATCAGTTTGAGAGAAACAATGTGTGACACCTGGTGCCTAGACCCCCCAGATCAAACCATTATAGGAACCGGGTGGGTATTCAGAAACAAGCTCGATGAACATGGAATTACCACAAGGAACAAGGCCAGGCTAGTGGTCCAAGGCTACAATCAGGAGGAAGAGATTGACTATGATGAAAGATTTGCTCCAGTGGCTCGCATGGAAGCTATTAGAACTCTAATCGCTTTTGCATCTCATATGGAATTCACCTTGTTCCAAATGGATGTGAAGAGCGCATTTTTGAACGGACTCCTTAAGGAAGAAGTCTATGTGAAGCAACCCCCAGGGTTTGAATGCCATGAGTACCCTGAATATGTGTTCAAACTGGACAAAGCTCTGTATGGGTTAAAGTAGGCTCCTCGAGCTTGGTATGAAAGGTTGTCAAAGTTCCTCTTGGAAAATGGCTTTAAAAGAGGGAAAATTGACAACACTCTTTTCTTAAAGAAACGAGGAAGGAAACTGCTCATTGTTCAGGTCTATGTTGATAATATCATTTTTGGAGCAACAACTGATTCTATGTATGAAGAATTTGTAAAACTCATGGGAAGTGAATTTGAAATGAGCATGATGGGGGAACTGAACTTCTTCTTGGGACTTCAAGTAAAACAGTCCCCAAAAGGTATATACATTTGTTAGCAAAAAAAAAATCAGGGAGCTCTTGAAGAGGTTTGACATGGAAGCATCAAAGGTGATAGACACTCCCATTGCTACTACCACTCGACAAGACATGGGTGAAACTGGATCTCCTATGAATCAAACCATGTATAGAGGCATTATTGGGTCTCTCCTCTATCTCACTACTAGCAGACCTGATATGGTTTTTAGTTTGGGCTTGTGTGCAAGGTTTCAATCAAATTCCAAGGAATCTCACTTGAAGGCTGCCAAAATAATACTGAGATATCTCAAAGGAACACATGACCTGGTGTTGTATTATCCGTCAGGTGATAATTTTAATCTGATTGGGTATGATGATGCAGATTATGCAGGTTATCTTATGGATAGGAAAAACACTTCTGGAATGGCTCACTTCTTAGGTTCATGTCTTATCTCTTGGGGCACAAGGAAGAAAAATTTAGTGGCTCTTTCAATAGCTGAAGCTGAATATATAGCCGCAACATCCTGCTATGCTCAACTGTTATAGACTAAGCAGTAACTGGAGGACTTTGGGGTACTCACTGAGAGTGTGCCCCTTCTATGTAATAACACCAGTGCACTCAACATGACCAAGAATCCAATTCAACACAAAAGGACAAAGCATATTGATGTGAGACATCATTTTCTGAGGGACAATATGGAGAAAGGGCTGATATGCATGAAGTTCTGCTGTACAAAAGATCAAATTGCAGACATTTTCACCAAGGCACTAAGTAGGGAATAGTTTGTGAGAAATAGAGTGAAGCTGGGGCTTTTAAAGCTCAATTAAGAACCTGATTCCTCTTTATCTGGCTTTCACCTTCAAGAAATAACTGGCTAAAAGTGTTTTCTGGCCATGTCTAACTCACTTCAATACCGCTGCAGGTAAACACGCATGATGAGTATAGAAGCTGTAGATGCAGTGCATGAATGATAAAAGAGGATTGATTCTTTCAAATAAAAGGTCAAGAACCTGGTTCTTGTACCAAAGGTTAGTAGTTCTATGCATCCTTTAATACACGTCTTAAAAAGGGTACAAAACACAACTACCATGTCATTCAACTTTTCAGATCCTGCTGTCACGTCTCTTCATTTCAATTCATTCCATATCCCTCTGAAACGTTGCAATTCTCCATGCCCAACCGCCATTTCAGAACTGGTGCCTATTCCTCTCTCTTCATAATTATCCTCTCCTCTTAATAACCCTCTTTTCTGCTCTTCCTAACAATAAGTCTTACATTAGAATTTCCCAAAAGTATCATTATACCACTTCTTTCAATGGCTGAGACAACTTCCAGTCTCCCTACCTCAGTCGTAACTACTACTGATCAATCTATGGAGCCTTCCGCTCCCACTGAGCCTTCCTCAACCACTATTACTCCTGCCACTATAGTCACCCCTCACCCAGTTTACCAGTATCTTACTAATTCTGAAACCATTAAAACTAATGCTTCGTTCTCCCCATCATCTGAGGCTCCCACCAGTCAAAGCCAAAGTGGAAAACAAGGTCAAAACCCTGAGGTCACAAAGAGTTCTGCTATCGTTGCTACCGATTTCATGGTGGTGGTAGCACCATTTAAGGAAGAGAAAAATGTTGTAACCGTGTTTGTGGTGTCTGCTGATGGTGTACTGCATGAGATCACCTCTCAGAAAAATGAGGCACACAGTATGGGGGAAGAATGGGGCCATTGTAACTGTTGAAGGTGATGCACTAGCAGATAATAATGGGGCATCACATGAGGAACCTGATCCCTCTCCGGAGGACCCAGGTCAGGGCCTTCATTCCCAGGACAATGTTGTTTCTGCATTCGATGTTGTGCCCCTGGAATTCAAGCACCTGAAATGAGATCCAGTGATGAAGAAGACCTCGATAATGTGTCTCTTGATGCATTCATAAGCAAGTGGAGGGTCGTGTCCACCCCTAAGTCTGAAACCAAATGACCTACTACTAGGCTTCAAGTTAAGGTGGCCTACGATTCTGCTCTTCAAAAGAGCAAGAAGAATAGTAAAAAGAAAATGAGAAAGTTGGTGAAAGACGGTGTACCTATAAGTGATGAGGCAATCCCTGTAGTCGAGGTGAAAGAGGAAACCCTAGATGAACCTAGTTCACTTGTTAGACGGTCTTCGAAAATGATGAAGTCTGTTTCCGTAGAGAAGGGGTCAACCTCTAGGTCTAAGATGAATGAGGTGGTAAGTGAGTTTTCGATGTCTGATGAGGATGTGTTAGTCAAATCCAAGGGAAAAGGAAAATTCAGAGGAGAGAAGTCCGGCAAATGCAAGTCTGAAACTTTTGAAAAACCTGGTTCTGTGAAGAGAATGAGAAGTGAAGTCTGCCTTGGCTCTGAACGTTTGAGGCATCAAAAGGTTCTGTTGGGTCGTACGTTTGACCCAGCAATCTCTGAGATGGATGGAATGCGCCAAATTCTAGAAATGGTCTAGTTTCAACGCTGCGCGCATCTTTTTCAAATTGATGTACCTAAGGTATATGAGTATGAAGTACAAAGCTTCTTTGCTAGCCTCTTTCCAGTTGAGGTTGACCATATTTATGCCTTGGTTAATGGGGTGGATATCGTGTTCGATGTAAAGTTGCTTGGAGAGATCCTTAAAGTTCCTATAGCTGGTGTGTCCAATGTAAAAGATGTGTGTCAGTTTAACTTCAGAAATGCCGTGGTAAAAACCAATACAAACCAGAAGGAGGACCAGATCCATAAGAAAACGCTACTCCCTTTTCTATTAGGTGTTGTTCAAATTGGTTAACAAAGTCCTATTGCCTCGAGCTGAGAGGAGGTCAGTGACTTCTAAGTCTGACCTATTTTTGATGGAGAAACTGGACAATTTTACTCCTGTGAGTCGGCCTGCTATTATGATTGAGCACATGCAAAGGTTTCCACCTTCAAAGATGGTAATCATGGCCTTCCCTATGGGTTCTTGCTTACACAAGTGTTCAAATTCTTTGAAGTCCCACTAGGACAGGCAAGGTGGGAACTAGAATGCATACTTTCTCATAGATGACTTTGGAAGAGTGTGAGTGCGTGGAAAACAATGGGGGTAGGAAGTACATCAACCGTCTCATAGCTTATTAATGCTCAAAATAATGCAGCTGAGGAAATTAGTCGGTTGAAGGCCAGGAATGCTATCCTGGAAGGTCAGCAAGCCCAAGGAGTTCCAGTGTCAAATGATGAGGTGGCTCGTTTGATAAAGGAGAATGTTGATCTCAGGGCACAAGTAGAGAACCTAAAAGCAAAACTACTAAATGAGCAAAAGTCGGCAAATGCCCGAATAGACCTCATTCTCCAAATGCTTGCTGCAGCTTCCAAGCCCTTTACTCCTAGTGCCCCCTAAGTACCCCTTCAGTGACCAGTTTCTAGAAATGATTGTTAATTTTTCTTTGATGTTTTGGTGGATATTTTTTGTTTTTTTGTGGTTGGGATGAAACACTACTGCTCCTGTTTTAACAAGTCCAATGTTGATTTTCGCTTTTTCATAGCAAAGGCATATTAAAGTTTTATTAATATCAATCCTTGTTCTATTATATCATTACTTTCCTTCTGTGTTTTTATTCTCTATCATGATTGTGTGCACATATGTGGCATGAGTTACCTTAGCTAGACTTCTTTGTGTTGTTATTATGTCTGTTTTTTTAATAATGCCAAAAGGGGGGAAAATGCGGCCTGTGTTTCAGGGGGAACACATGTGTTACGAAAGGCATAGAATCAGGGGGAATCTGTGTTATCCTATTACATCATCTAGTTCTTACTGCTCTAAATTCACTCTATAAATGTTAATTTTGTCATCATCAAAAGGGAAGAAATTGATAGGTTTCAAATGTTCTTGCCTTATGTTTGATGATCTAACAAACTTACTATTAAGAACCAGATAGGGAACCTAACCTACTCGGACTACACTGCAAGCTTAATGAATTCCAGCTAAAGGTGAACTGCTATAGCCTCAGGAGCTAGGAACCCAAACAAGGATATGATACCCTTGTGGTTCCCTCATCACAATACAAGTCAATTGGTCACAGTAGGAAATGAAGTGACTGACTGTACTATTTTTGCTGTACTGCACTGTCTCCAGCGCCCACTCATTCTCTGACCAACTAAAGTGCTCACGTCATTTCAAGTGATGTGATTAAAGTGTACCTACAATGAGTTTATACAAAACGTCACTTGAAGATTTCAGTTTCCCATTCAAACGTCTTGCCAAAATAGAGAAATCAATCCTCACAAGCTTGAAGAACAAAGTTGAACGCAACTACGGACCAGTTCCTAAAAGATATCTTGTTGTTAACCTAGTTGAGTTGTAACTTTGTGATTGTAGTTATTGTATCTCCTAAATTGCTTAGGTAGAAGTGTTTGATTAGGAATCCTCTTGTAAATTCGTAAACTCCTTGAGTTTATGTTGTGACTAGGTTTAGTTATAAGCAAAAGTCTTTGTAGTAGAGTTACAAATGTGTTGAGAGAGAGCATCACAAGTTAATAAAAGTCTTTATAACTAGGAAGTCACAAAGTGGCTTGTAGTAAGAGTACCACAAGTTAGTTGAGTAAATTTTTTGTAATGGAGTCATTGCAAAGTGGCTTGTAATAAGGTTTTACAAGTTAGTAAAGTTGAAATCCTATAGGTGTAGGTTGTGGTTTTTGATCCCCTTGTGTGTGATTTTTCCACGTAAAAATACGGTGCCTTATTTATGTACTGATTTATTAGAATTCTCAGTAGAATCTCGTAGAGGATCATGTACTCTACTATTTGGTGGCTCACACAATTTAACACTCTCACAGAGTCACCAGAAAAGGAAACAACACATAATATCATGGCTATTGTTGCTGAGAGCCTTTTGAATGAAGAAGCCTCCCTTTTGTCTAAGTTTTAGGGGAAAGAAACTCCATTCCTAGGCGATGAAAGAACCTTGGTACTCTTCAAGTCTCTATCTATGAAATAGTTACAGAAAAACCTATTGGAGAACCTGATTCTCTTCCAGTTAAACCAACTTATGAACCTCTTGTTTTTCCTAGGCCCTTAGAATCCATTTCCACCTAGTAAGATCCCTGTTATTAAAGACGATATGGTTCTCAGCATACGGTTTAAGATGTACAAACCAATAGAGACTCCTGAATCCTCTTCCAAACGACTCACTACCAGGTTACAGCAGAAAGAGACCTTCGAGTCTACCTTGCAGAAAAGTAAGAGGAGTGTTAAGAAAAAGAAAAAGAAGTTGATAAAACAGGGGGGAATTTGTGTCTGACAAAATCATTCCAGTGGTTGAGGTTGATGAAGATGTTGTAGAGGAACCCAGTTCCTTAGTTAGACGATCTAAAAAAATCCAAAAGTCTGTGGTTGGAGCTTCTGATGAAGCTATTGAAAAATAAAGTGGAGCATCCGTGAAGGGTAGCAGTAAGTCTAAGAAGGTTGTAGTTGAGCAAGCTATGTCTGAAGAAGATACTGTGGGGGGTGTAAACCAAAAAGGGAAGCTTGTTGAGGGGTCCAAAAAACAAAAACAGGAAACTGTAGGGGCACCTGGTTCTATGAAGACCATACCTAGTGACAGTGGACTTTGGCAGGAGAGATTGAGAACTCAAAAAGTCTTGTAAGGTCGTATGTTTGATCCGGCAATCTTAGAGATGGCAGGTATGAGACAAGTTCTGGAGATGGTGAAATTTCAGTGATGGGAGCATTTGTTTCAAGAGGATGTGCACCAAAGCATTAAGCGGGGAACATTTTCAAAGAAACAGGGTGAAGCTGGGGCTATTGAAGCTTAATTGAGAACCTGATACCTCATCAATTGGCTATGAAAATCATCTTCAGGTAAAACTAGCTAAAGTATTTTTTGGCCAAGCCTAACTCACATCGATATCGTTGCAGGTAAACACACATGACGATCATAGAAGCTAAATGTACAATGCTGAACTGTGAAACAAGAGCTGCTAAAATCTTTTTCAAAAATCGTTCGGGAATCAGGTTCCTGTTCCACATGTTAGTAGTAATGTGTTTGTTTTTTGCATGCTTTCTCAAAAATGGTTAACAAAATTAATTCAACTGCCACATCATCCGACTTTCTAGAGTCTACATGTCATGTCTTATCTTTCAAATCCCCTCACCTCCTCTGCATAATATGTATTCCCACAAACCTACCGCAGTTTCAAAACCCTTCAGAACTCGTTTCTCTCCCATCTCATCATTAGCCCTTCTTCCCATAAAGCTCTCTCTCTCAGAACAGTCCTGAATCTTTATCTCCTTCGTATATCTATGATCTTCTCTTAACCTCTCTCTCACTCTAATTCCCTACCAAATCCCCATATAATGGCAAACGAAAAATCTCTTCCTTCTCCTACCATCAACAACACTCCCACTTCTCTATTATCCTTAAAGTCATCTACAGAAATTCATTCTTCCACTATTCCCAATACTACTGCACCCACACTTGTTTCCTCCTTATTTCCTATTGTTTTTACTTCTCCATCAAACCCTGTCTCGCTTCCATGTGTTGAAAACCCCATGTCTCCCCTTCTTCCGATCTCACCAAAGAACACTCAGAAAGTGTTACCTCTCAGGTGTCAAAGGTCTCTAAAGATGATCCTGGTCAGTATCTGAACTCCTCCATTTTGGACTCAGTGGCTCTCATAGAGTCACTAGAAAAGGAAACAACACATAATATCATGGCTATTGTTGCTGAGAGCCTTTTGAATGAAGAAGCCTCCCTTTTGTCTAAGTTTTAGGGGAAAGAAACTCCATTCCTAGGCGATGAAAGAACCTTGGTACTCTTCAAGTCTCTATCTATGAAATAGTTACAGAAAAACCTATTGGAGAACCTGATTCTCTTCCAGTTAAACCAACTCAAGAACCTCTTGTTTATCCTAAGCCCTTAGAATCCATTCCACCCAGTAAGATCTTTGTTGTTAAAGATGATATGGTTCTTACAAACCAATAGAGACTCCTGAATCCTCTTCCAAACGACTTCTACCAGGTTGTAGCAGAAAGAGACTTTCGAGTCTGCCTTGCAGAAAAGTAAGAGGATTGTTAAGAAAAAGAAGAAGAAGTTGATAAAACAAGGGGAATTTGTATCTGACAAAAGCATTCCAGTGGCTGAGATTGATGAAGATGTTGTAGAGGAACCCAGTTCCTTAGTAAGATGATCTACAAAAATCCATAAGTCTGTGGTTGGAGCTTCCGATGAAGCTACTGAAAAACAAAGTGGAACATCCGTGAAGGGTAGCAGTAAGTCTAAGAAGGTTGTAGTTGAGCAAGATATGTCTGAAGGAGATACTGTGGGGGTTGTAAACCAGAAAAGGGAAGCTCTTTGAGGGGTCCAGAAAACGGGAAACTGTAGGGGCACCTAGTTCTATGAAGACCATACCTAGTGACAATGGTCTTTGGCAGGAGAGAATGGGAACTCAAAAAGTCTTGTGAGGTCGTATGTTTGATCCGGTAATCTCAGAGATGGCAGGTATGAGACAAGTTCTAGAGATGGTGAAATTTCAGTAATGGGAGAATTTTTTTAAGAGGATGTGCCAAATGTGTACGAAGATGCGGTACAAAATTTCTACGCATCTCTCTTCACTGTTGAAGGGGATCACATCTGTATGCTAGTAAATGGAATAGACATTGTGCTTGACGCTTCAGCATTAGGTAAAGTTCTCTAAATTCCATGTGAAGGGATGTCCTTAATCAAGGGTGCATGTGGTCCTAACTTTAAGAGAGCTATCATGAAAGAGAAAGTTGTTCATCAGGGGGAACGGGTGCATAAGAAGGCACTACTTTCTGAGTATCAGCTTCTCTTTGAGCTGGTCAATAAGGTGCTTTTACCTCGTGTTGAGAGGCAGTCTATCGCTTCAAAGTCTGATCTGGTCTTAATGGAGGCACTTGGAATTTGTCCCGATCAATCTGCCAGCAATCATATTAGAACATATACAAAAGGTGGCAAACTTTAAAGGTGGCAATCACGGGCTCCCATATGGCTTTCTCTTCACTCGAGTGTTTAAGTTCTACAAGGTTACCTTGGCTAATCCCAGAGTGGGCACACGCAAGAAAACCTTCTCCAAAACCACTCTAGAAGAATGTGAGTGCGTAGAAAAGTTGTTGGAAGAACCTCAACCATTTCTCATCCGATCAATGCTCAAAATGCTGCTTCCGATGAGATTAGGAGGTTGAGGGCTCAGAATGCCATACTAGAAACTCAGCTCAGTCAAGCTGCTAGGGGACTTGGTTATGTTAATTCCACCAATGATGAAGTTGCCCGTTTGACAAAGAAAAATGACGAGCTTCGCGCAAAAATGCTTGAAGAGCAGCTGTCTGCAAATGCCTGTATGGACATGGTTCTTATAACCCTTGCTGCCTCTTTCTCCAAGTCTCCATCTTCTAGTGCCTCTTAGAAACCACTCTGTGCCCAGTTGTCTTCTGTTATGATGTTTTGTGGCTGTTGTTTCTCTTTTTGTTTGACTTTTTGTTGATGGCATGTTGGATTTTAGCGTTATCGCTCCTGTTCACTTAGTCCATTTGTCATATCAATGAAATAGCTCTTCTTTTTGCTTGAACAATGCTGTTTTCCTTTGGCTTCTCTTTTCTATCATGTTATGTGCACATATATGGGATGAGTTGGCTGTGTTAGACTTCTTTATGTTGTTTGTCTGTTTATGTATTTTTAGTGATGCCAAAAGGGAGAAGTATAGTATAAATACAATGGAAATTGATTGAAACAAGGGATCTGATAAAGGGGGAATCAAAAGCAAAAGGTCAGTGGGAACTTGTGAAGTTCCTGTTACCTCATCTGTTCATTTTTGCTCTAAATAACTGTTATCAACGCATAAGTTTGTCATCATCAAAAGGGGAGAAATTGATGGGCTTTCAATGTCTTTGCCTTATGTTTTGATGATTTAACAAACTTACTCTCAAGAACCAGATAGGGAATCTGACACACTGGGTACATATATCAAATGAATGAAGTCCATCCTGAACTCCAGTTAATGTGAACTGCTGCAAATAAAAAGAAAAGAGGAACAAGACAGGGACCTAATCCCTGGATGTTCTCTGACAGAAGTAAGAGTTAACTATACAGTTGGAAAGCAACTGCAGAAAGTACATGCCTGAAATTGTGCAGCAGACAGTGCAGCAGTCACTTCCCATTGGGAAGAGGCGTGTACCAACGATGAACTGACATCACCCTTGGGATGTCTTTCGTGGTATAATAACATGGTGCAAGGCACAAGATACTTCACTTGAGTATTTAGTGATATTCTCTCAAGCATGAAAGAGTTGATCCAGTGTTGAAGTCACAAGTGTGTCAAGAACAAGAAGACAATTCCACTAAGGATCAGTTCCACAATGAGTCTATGTGTATCCGTAATTGAGTTGTAATCTTGTTATTTGTTCTTCATTGTAACTCCTATCTTGCTTTCTTAGAAGTTGTGTTTTAGGAAACCCAAAATCATAAACCTTCTGAGTTTATGTTGTGACTAGAGTTTGTCATAAGTTAAAGTCTTTGTAAGTAGTGTATGACAAAGTGGCTTGTGGTAAGTGTATCACAAGTTAGTTGAGTCGAAGTCTTTATAATAGAGTCATTACAAAGTGGCTTGTAATAGTGTGATTGCAAGTTAGTGAAGTTAAAATCCTACAAGTGTAGGTCGTGGTTTTTGTCCTCTTGAGTGGAATTTTTTCACGTAAAAATCCTGTGTCTCATTTACTTACTGCTCCATTAGTATCTCAGTAGAAACTCATAGAGGCCCAGGTAATCTATAGTGTGGTGGATCCATATAAATTAACACCATGATATATAGGAGATAAAACAGATATACGATGAAGATGATATACATGAATATATGTAGGGGATATACGAATGAAGTGTTTTTCAACCTCGAGTTTTCAATATGAAAAACATTTAGTCGCTTCAAATCATCTTCAAACAGCTCTTCGATATTTAAACTCCTTAAAACATTTTAAAGAAAACTCATTACCCAATCAAAAGATATACGATTTTCAGCACCAAAACTCTAAAATAATATAAAAAATTTCAAAATTTACAACTTAAGAGAATGTTTATTGAATGATTATTATGAGAGAGTTTCAGGAGGAAAGATTAAAATGTTTGGGAGAAAGATTTGGTAAGAAAAAGAAAAAAATTATTTGAAAAGAGAGAGAGAGAGAATCACGACCTGAAATCCGAATTACGGGGAGGTGATGGCGCCTAACATCCACTTGCTAGACAAGCCAATATTAGCTAAAGCATTTACCAATTTTAACAATTTAAATGCATAACATTAATAATTTAAAGTGAAATACTCTGAAATACATGTTATAAATACAACCATAACACAGTCTATACATATCCCAGGAATTCGGGATTACAAGTACATGAACAACATGAATACTACAAATATGATCTGAAATGAAGTACAGTTGTCTGAGATTAAATAAACAGTAAAAACAAACAAGATAGAAGAGGACTTCAAGGACTGTAAATGTCATACAACTCTACCTCGAGTCTCCTGTATGAGTCGAATCCGAGCAATCTCCTCTAGGCACCGCTAGGACCAACACTAGGATTTGCACAAGAAGTGCAGAAGTGTAGTATGAGTATAACCGATACCATGTACTCTGTAAATGTCGAGTCTAATTGTCACGCCCCAACCTCGGGAGGTGTGATCGGCCCTCAATCGAGTAAGCCCAACTGAGCAAGCCTTATCGAACACTTTCTACCCAACTCAATGTGATTAAGAAACCATGCTTTCATTTATTTAGACAATAGGAAAGGTTGTACCTTCAACATTTTTTTAGTTCATCTTATATCACAACCTTAAACTGTAGTTAAGTTCCAAGATTTTCATACATTTACAATTTAGAGAAACAAGAGTTAGAATTATAACATAGTTCATATACACGTACATGTCACACCTCTTTTTACCTACACCCCCGAAAGGGAGTATAAGGGAGTTTTCCAACTTAAAGTGACAATCGAAACGAGATTAATTTATTAAAAATTCAGAGTCGCCACTTGGGATAATTTATGGTGTCCCAAGTCACCAATATTAAATCCCAAATCAAGGAAAGATTGACTCTATTATCAGTCCGCGAACACAGAAATCCGGGTAAGGAATTCAAGCCCAAAAGAAGGTACTACTTTATTTTAAAGAAGAACTCAAGCCCAACTAATGAGCCCAGTTCGTATGGGACATGCGCAAACAGAATATTCAAAGATTCACGTATCGAACCTCCAACACAGCTGAAAACAGTCAGATTTTAACATGCCAAATTAACATTAAACCCAAAAAGCCATTGCAAGCTTTCGGGCTCAAAGTAGGCCCGTCTCTCAAACAAAGGACAGTTGTATGTTAATAAAAAAGGAAGTTTACCCCCTTTGGGTTTGACATTGATTCCCCGAACATGGTCACCCATATACAGTGATTTAATTTCGGATCCTAGTAACTAACAAACATTAATTAAGAAAGATAATCCATTCATGAAACGTGACAATGAAACTGGGCCGAAATTAATTTAACAAGAAGAACTTCATGTTGGGCTCATCTAACATAGACTCATATGTGTGACACTAAAATTAAAACCAGAAATCAATTTGACAAAGGCGTTTATTCGAAATCCGAAAAAAACTCAAACATCCATTTGACTTAACAAAACCAGCATTTCTAATATCATTGCTTGCCCATTGTACCAATTTATGTAATGGATTTAGTGTTGTTCTATCTTGGTTTATTTGAAGAACCAATCAACATGGAAACGCAGAGCACAAATTTAAACCTATGAGAGAACCATTTATGCTAATTTAAACCTACTTGAACCTAGTACTCAACTTTCACCGTAAACTTCAGGCACATTAACATGCTACCTCTACACAAATCCATTTCTTATGACCTTTCTTACACATTTGGTAGTCAATACATTGAACCAGCCGACTGGCGTTATTACATTATCCCATACTCAAAGCAAAAATATAAAGATGTATAAGAAAATTAAACTAAACTAAGTAACTTCAACAGATTAATGGAATCAGAATTAGATTTCATGACATCTTTATTGATTTCAAGTAGGGATAAACAACTTCCACACATTTGAGCACAGTTGGTCAATTTAGATCCAAAAGAGCTGGAAGTAAACGAAATAAGAAAATGAAGAATCAGCAGTAATAGCAGTAGGCAATGAGCAGCAGAAACCAACCAGGTCCAACAACTAAAACCCAGGAAACCAACTCAGAAACCCAATGGAAGAGTAACCCTCAACAGCTTGAATCAAAACTTTCGACAACCAAACATCATTCCATTTTGAATATCAGAATAGGAACTTTAGTTTTTCAGAAGTTAAAAAAAATCATTGAAGTTCAATGGAACAGTAGAATTTTGCCCTTTTGTATTTTTCTGGATTTTTATCCTTAATTTTTTCCTTGAAAGGCAAGAATGAAATGCCTTTATAGGCAAGGCAATAGGGCAACAATAGAGAAATCAGATTTTCATTTTAACCCTTTTTAAATTTTGATTTTTGCTACTTAATCCTTGCGTTTTTTACTTATCTGCCAAGTAAGGCTCTTTTCAGCTTCTAGGAAGCTTCCTAGGTAGTTACCAACAGATTTCCTACCCCTATTTCCCCAAATTACCCCCTTAGAGCCCTGTATTTTACTGCAGCATACCACATGAGTCAAGTTGACCCAAGGTTCAGTCCCAAGCCTAGGCTTGCGACCCGGACTGACTTTCCTTTCCTTTGGGCTTTCAAATTAACAGAAACCCAACCCAATTCAGCAATGCACAATAAACCTACCCCAAAATTCAAGCCAACAAGGGTTACAAACCAACCCAATTAATGACAGTCGAGTAATTTCAGAACATGTAATCTAAGCTACGAGTGATGATTTTCCTTTCTTATTTTTCCTTAAGCCAACATGCTAGATTGACATTAAATATAACTACTAATTCGACAGGAATCTACCTAAACTAATTATCAGAAAACTTCATAGCCTAGAATAAAAATCAAATAAAGACAGGAGAATATCGACTAAGAGAAAGAAAACTGAAGAGATGTAAAAGAACCAAATGCACAAACACATATCAAACAAACTGCCTTAGAGTCGGAAACTAAATTCAAAATACAGAGACAGAAAAAAAAAAGAACCAGGAAGAGACGAAGCAGAAAGACGAACAAAAATGCGAAGAAAGAAAAAGAAATTAACAGTTTAGACTTGAAATCAATGAGTAATTCTTATTTAGTCTTGAAATGGTATAAATCGTCTGTTCTTTGTCAAGAACAGACGAAGAACATCACTTCGAGACTAACCAGGCTTGGAACAAACGGGAAACTTGGAGGGGTGACCTTGCATGAGGGAACCCTACTTCGACCTCTAGAACTTCGAACCCTAGATTTACGATTCGAGAGGCTTTGGGGGGAATTCGAAAGAAACTGGATGGGGATTTGAGATGAAGGGAATGAGGTGGTTATAGGGTGTGATTTTGGGAAGGATTGGAGGTGGCGCCGCCGAGTTTCTAGGCGGTGGGAATGGTGGCGGCTAGGGATTTGGGAGGTCTCTAAAGAGGGGTGGGTTTAGGAGATATGATGAGAAGAGGGGGGCCTAATTCGGACACTTATATAATAATCCCACCCCCACTTCCCCACCGTTGGATCAAACCAATCTCGACGATTAAGATTATTAGTTAACTGAACGGGGTCGTTTGGGGTTGGGGTGAAGATGGACCGGGTCAGGGACGGGTTCTTGGGATGGATTCGAGGGAATTTCAACTGGGCTGGGGAAAGGTTACACAATTTCGGCCCAAAAAATTCAGCTCCCTTCTTCTTTTGTTACATTTCTTTCCAATTTTTCAACAATTCTTTTTTCTTCTTTTTTTTCAAAAATGAAAATAACACCTAAATTAAATCCTAAACCAAATCATCCTACCAAATTAAATTAATTAACCCTAATAATCATTACAACTAATTAAATACCAAACAGGAAAACCAACGAAATTCAAATCTAAAATTGAATAGTGCAAAACCATTTGTGTGATTTTTCCATTTTGTAAAACAACTAAATTGCTAATTAATTTTTAACATAGCAAAGTTAAATCCTAAATGCAAATGTAACATATTTTATATTGTTTCATAATTTAAACAAAATTAACATGCGCAGACAAATGCAAACAATTAACAAAATGCTACAAAAAACCTACGAAATTGCAAATAATGGAAAAATTATTTTGTTTTGAATTTGTGGAAGTAATTCATATAGGGAAAATATTACGTGCTCACAGCTGCTCCTCTTTGCCCGAAAACACGAAGAGTTTTCGTGCAAAGATAAAGTGAGCAGATACGAGCGATTTTTGCATGTTCGAATACTCCGTGGGAAGCATTTTTGAAAGACTTGACCGCACCCTGCTTCCGAGGTTGCCTACATATCCTTGGCTAAAAAGGAATCAGGTTAGTGTAGTTCAGGAATGTTTGGTAGCTGGGACTACCATGAAGCTGTGATTTCACTGTTGCTGCAGCTGCTGCTACTGCTTACTGAACCCCCTTATTACACCATGATAAAATGAAAAGAAGCTAGACTACACTATGATCTATGCATTACAAAATCCTATCTATATCTTCAAACTTGCTCTTGTGGTTCTTGTTGCCTTGTTGACTGGTATTCTCCTGGTGGAGTCCCCTTGTTGCTGCCTTGAATTGTAATCTCAGATGTTTCCCTTTCTCCAGGTGGACGCCTGATTGCTGAAACTTGAATGTATTCCCTTGTTCTCCAGGCGGGCGCCTGATTGCTGACCTTAAATGTATTCCGTTGTTCTCCAGGCGGGCACCTGATTGCTGACCCGCCTGATTGCTGAACTTTAAATGTATTCCCTTGTTCTCCAGGTGGGCGCCTGATTGCTGAACTTGAAACGTATTCCCTTGTTCTCCAGGTGGGCGCCTGATTGCTGAACTTGAAAAATGTATTCCCTTATTCTCCAGGTGGGCGCCTGATTTCCACAAAATAAACAAAACAAAGAAAATGTCTTCCCCGGTATGGCATGTTACCAAACATCAGTAAGAACTTTAAAAACTGAAACTTGAGTTATACTCCCTTATTCTCCAGGTGGGCGCTGTCACACCTCCTTTTTACCTTACACCCCGGAGAGGGTATAAATACAAGGGAGTTTTTCCAATTAAAGGACAATCAAAATGGGATTGTTTATTTATTAAAAATCAGAGTCACCACTTGGGATAATTTAGGGTGTCCCAAGTCACCGGTTTAAATCCCGAGTCGAGGAAAAGATTGACTCTGTATTACAGTCTGCGAACCAGAAATCTGAGTAAGGAATTCTGTTAACCCAGGAGAAGGTGTTAGGCATTCCCGAGTTCTGTGATTCTAGCACGGTCGCTTTGATCATACTTGGCTTATTAAAATTATTTAATTACTGATTTTAGATCCTATATGCATTTACCCTAACCGCTTTTAAATCACTTGATTATTTGTAGTTAAAGAATTGAGTTACGCGTATGTATACTATTTCCCTTTGGCGCGTCAAAAATTATGTCACGCGAACGTGTCCATAATTAATAACGCTTGTTTATTATTAAGAAAGTTTAGCTGAAGTTACGCGAACGTATACTCCGATTTTGTTTTTAGAAATCACAATCACGTCACGCGGATGTGTACATAATCAAGAAAAATTAATTAAGAACAATATTTCCGACTATTCCACATGAGACATTTGCTACAAACTGATACAATTATCTTAAATTCACTCAAGCTAGAGGCTAATAAAGATTTTTGCTCATCGTGGATTTTCTTTACATTTGTATTTAATGTTAATACCTTACCGTTGCATTTCCATTAGTACCACAGTAGTTGTATGTTGCATGTATTCGACAGGCAAGTCATTAATTCATGGAAAGCATTCAATTTGGATTATACTTAAAAAGGATAAGGTTCACAAATGCCTTAAACATAATCAATATTATGTGTAATATCCACAGCAATCACAAATTAATGTTAAATACTCTTGAGTTTAAATACTTCAACAATAATGAGCAAAGATCTGTCAACTTCATGGACATATCCAGCAAATCCAAACAAATCGGGGTGCAACAAGAAAGTCATTTCAATGTAAAATATTTACAAATTAACAAATTTGTCATGGAAACACAAACAACAGAAATCAAGAATAGAGAAACGGAACCTTTCGTTGAATGACCAACCCGAGCCCACGTACAAGAAATCCGAACAGAAACTTTATCGAACCAAAACCCGAACCTCGACGGAACTGAACGGACCTCGAAACCAGCATTACCTCGACGTACAACCGGAATGCCTGAGCTTATGGCGACTTCAAGTTTCAGCGGCTCGAGCTCGACGAAAAAAATGGACAACGATAACCATAGACCGGAACCAACGTACGACAACTTTCCTCACGACTCGAACTCACAAACGACCCCAAAACTTCAGCTGCCTTACGCTTGCTCCCTCACTCCATTCATGTGTGTGACTGTGCGTGTGCATAGGTGAAGCTCGCCGGATATGGAATTTTTTTCCGGCCAGATCTGTCACCAAACTGTTAGCGATGACATAGGGTGAGGAAGAACGAGGGATGAGGTCGTTTCGACCATGGGTGGATGTCGGAGCTTCTGTTTCAATCCCTTTCCCGCCCTGTTGTTTTCGTGTATGTGTGTGTGTTCGAATGGTATAGCCAAGATGAAGCTCGGGGTGGTCGTTTGTGGACTGGTTTCCGGCGAGGGGTCGCAAGACGGAAAAGTAGTAGCAGCTCCTTGTTATGGTATTGTTGTTGACGAAAAGCAGTGGGGAGATGGGTGTTTGGAGAAGACGACTCACAGGGGGGTGGGGGGTCGTGAAGAAGACGATGCAGGGGGGTGGGGTTCGTTCCCTGCGCAGCTTCTGCGTATTTTGCTTTCAGCTTCTTCCTTCTTCTTATTATCTGCCTGTTTCGTTCTTATTATTTATATAGTTTAGGGTTTTCTTGGTAGGATTTTTAGGTTAAGGGGTATGGGCCTAGGGATTTTGGGCTTGGAAATTGTGGGCTAGGTCGAAAATTAGGCCTAAAAGCGGGTTGCTCGAGCCCAAGTTCTATCCTTTCCCCGCGAACAAGACTAAAAATACGATCTCAATTCTTAATTAGTCCTACTATTCAAATAATTATTAAAATAAAACTAATCATTAAAACAAATCTATTTTTGGTATTTTCAAATATCATATTAAAAATAAAAATACGATATTATTTTTGTATATTTTTTAGATTAAAAATGACTACAAAATATTAATGAACCTATTTTTGTAAATTTTTGTTTTCTTGTAATAAATAGAGTAAAAGAGTCAAAATTACTTAAAATATTTATATTATGCCTAAATTAAATATTTCCGCGCTAAAATATGAAAAATCTTGGGGAGGGTCAAAAATCACATGTCTACAGCTGCCCCTCTTTGACTGAAAATGTACAGAGTTTTCAGACAAAGACTGACTAGACAGGTTTTTGACCCGACCCTTATTTGGAGAGACTAAAGCTAAGAGAAAAGGGGAATGTGACCGACCCCTGGTATCTGGGCTGTCTACATATCCTTGGCTATAAAGGAATCATGCCACGTGTAGTTCAGAAATGAGTGAGATGACGGAGTATGCCGAGGTGGAGATCCGGTCGAGGTGCCGTTCTGCCGAGATTCCAGACCGCGGTACCTGTTATTACATCAAAAATCAAATGAAAAAAGACTAACTAAACCTTTCAACTACGAGTTACACGGTTCCTATCTATAAGTCTTCTGAAACTTGATCTTGAGTCTTGAATGGTTCTTCATGCATACTTTAGATTTGAACCTTGACGCTTGTTAGCTGCAGGTGCTAGATCGTTCTTCTACAGCTTTTGGATCAAGACCGGACATGTAGTGCTTGTGACTTTCACCATGTCTTAAGCAGTTCACATCTTTCATCAACTTTTGCATTTGGATTCACTTCTTGCCTTTCTCTTTTTTTCTTTATTATGACTAACTTCTGTTGATAACCTTAGACTGTTGACTCGCATTCTTGCCACAAGATTCTTTGGTTGCTGACTTGAATTGCAATCTGAGATGCTTTTCCTTTTTTTCAGGTGGACGCCTGACTGTTGAACTTGAACCGTCTTCTTTTGTTACTTGACATTGTTTTCCCTTGCACCTTGAACCATTTCCCCTGAAACTTGAACTGTCTTCCTTCAAAACTGTTTTCCCTAGAAACTTGAGTTGTCTCCCCTTGTTCTCCAGGTGGGCGCCTGATTACAACAAAATAGACAAAACAAAGAAATTTTTTTGCCCCAGTTTGCACTAGGAAAATTTGTGAGTTGTTAGCAAAATTGTAAACCACTTGTACTATTGATGCAATGATGAAAGTAAACTAATGAATAGACTAGGAAAACTATAAACTAAGCTTGACTAAAGTAAACACTGACCCTATTCTCCAGGCGGGCCCCCCTGACTGCTAACTTGAAATGTATTCCCTGCTCTCCAGGTGGACTCCTGATTGCTGAACTTGAAATGTATTCCCTGCTCTTCAGGCGGGCTCCTGACTGCTAAACTTGAATGTATTCTCTGCTCTCCAGGCGGGCTCCTGACTGCTAACTTGAAATGTCTTCCCTGCTCTCCAGGCGGACTCCTGACTTCAACAAAATAGACAGAACAAAGAAAATTTTCTGCCAATTTGGTGGCTGGGCACAGATGTAAATGTAAAATGGATCACATTACCAAATATCAATAAGAACTTGAAAGCTAAAACTTGAATTGTACTCCCTTGTTCTCCAGGGGGGGGCTCCTGATTGCTGACTTGAAAGTATTCCCTACTTTCCAGGCGGGCTCCTGACTTCAACTAGAAAGTTCTCCCTGCTCTCCACGCGGGCTCCTGACTTCAAGATTAACAAAACAAAGAATTTGAAAGCTAAAATTTAAATTGTACTCCCTTGTTCTCCAGGCGGGCTCCTGACTGCTAACTTGAAAGTATTCTCTGCTCTCTAGGCGGGCTCCTGACTTCAAGTTGAAATGTATTCCCTACTCTCCAGGCGGGCTCCTAACTTCAACATAGACAAAACAAAGAATTTTTTTTTTCTGCCCCAGTTTGGTGGCTGGGCACAGCTGTGAGTGTAAAACTAAATCAAATTACCAAGTATTACTAAGAATTGAAAGCTAAATCCCATTATTCAGGGGGTCTTGACAACTCTTAACTGGACAACAATTTTTAAAATCTAAGCTATGTCTACATGTGTGATTTCTGTTAAATCTTGTTATCTAAGAGGGTCTTAAACTACTCCCCATTATCCAGGAAGGTCCTGAAAATCAAAAGTCAAGTTTTATCTTAAGAGCGACAACTTTCATGGCTGGACTATACTACCCTACAGCAGAGCTTACGCTAAATGTTATTATCTAATCGAAATTTTAAAGCTAAGTCTCATTATTCAAGAGGGTCCTGGAACTCCTAATTGAATCCTATCTCGGACATGCAAACTTCTATGCTAATTTATATTCTTTTGGGATATATTTATGCTAGATTATGCTATTTCTGAACATTTAAACTAGGTCCCATTTTCCCGGAGGGTCCCGAAAATCAAGAATCAAACCTGTTTGGTGACTGCCTTTCTCCACGGAGGGTTTCTCCGAAACAACCAAAATTTCTTGCCCCTATTTCAAATCAAAGAAAAATCTTATCAGTTTAAATATGTGGTGGTTGGTTTGTGGCCTTGACTTTGAGGGCGGTTGCTTCTTCACTTCTCATGACAACTGATTTCCCCTCGAGGACCTTGCTTGCTAATGGACTAGCTACTTTCTCTGCCATCCTTATCACAGAAAATGCTCATTCTCCGTTCAGACCCAATTCCTTTATCTGTTGCACTGCTCATGAACTCACATTTACCAACCTTTGTGTTTTACCGAAAATACCTTTGATCCGTCCACCTAACACTCTCCATCTGTTGCATTGTGCTCTTGTGTTGACGTGTACTGCACCTTTGTGTTTCTCATGAATTCCAAAGCACGACAATTGCCACCCACTCATCGCACATGTTGTTTTTCTTGACTTAAACCACTGGCCCTGGCCTTGAGGTCTGTTGCTCCTTCACTTGTCACGATAACTTTGATTTCTTCTCGGAGGACCTCGCTTGTCACTGATTAAACACCTTTTGTCGATCTTACCACACAAAATACCTTTGATCCGTTCACCAAACCCCTCCATCTTGTTGCATTGTTTATGAATTGATATGTACCAAACCGTCGTGTTTCACCGAAAATACCTTTGATCTGTTCACCTAACACCATCCATCTGTTGCATCGTTCCTGAATTGATGTGTACCAAACCTTTGTATTTCATAAGGATCCCAAAGCATGTTGATTATTACCAGCTCAATGCGCTTGTTGTTCTTTCCTGACTTATGACACTTTGATGTACTGGCCAGATCCCGTTTTGTGCAATTGAAAAGCTGGTGGCAAATTTTGAAGTCATTTCTCACTTATTTTGACCAAACAGACTCAGGAAGAGGAAGTAAACAAGACAAAAGGTATAGAGTAAAGGGCAAAGGAAAGAGATGATTCCTAATAAGAAAACTACAAAGTAGAAACCTATCAGATGTGGATACCAACTCTAATGACCATGACATGCACTTGTAGCCTATTATGTTGAGCAAGTCTGATGTTCAACCCCTGTTATACCTCTGAACCGTGAAACTAGGCTTCAATGCTCCGATCATCCAATCTGATTCACAATCCTTATTATACTTGTAGTGCCCGAAGTGTTTTCACCATCAAGCCTCTCTCATTTTGTTCTTTCTCTCAACTTACCGTCGCCTTACGGTTCCCGCGAGAGTTTTCACCAATAAGACTCTCTCATTTTTGGATTTCTCTCAGCTCTTGTTGCCCTACGGTGCCCATGAGGGTTTTCATCAATAAGACTCTCTCATTTTCATTATTTTTCTGCTTGGACCAGAGTGTTGCCCCTGATTTGAATTACCTCTCCTTGCTTGACTTGGCATTACTCGAAGACTGATCGGAAGGTCTTTCTTTGGACCGTAACGTGGGTTTTTGGATAGGGTTAAAAAAGAAAGGATATCAAAGGCTCAAAACAATTCATATGGGTTCAACATTACAACTTTCGGAACCAGATTTTCTTACACTAACCATAACTTCTGCCCCAGTTTCTTGCTTGGGGACTTTTGGATTTTTATTTTAATGGGACCGAACCGTGAGTCTGCCTACGTATCCTTAAAAGGAATCAGGTCGAACATAGTTCATGACATAGGAAATACTTTGTTGTTGTGATTTTCTCTTTTCTCTTTCTTTTCTTTCTCTTTTTTGCTTTCTTTTTCGCTTTTGTTGTTTTTCTTCTTTTTTTTCTTTTCATTCTTTTCTTTTCTCTTTTTCTTCTCTCTCTTTTCATTCTTTTTCTTTTCTCTTTTTCCTTTGCTCATCTTTCATGCTTGCATTTCTGTTCTTTGCTACTAATTCCGAAAGAGTGGTATGGAAGAAAAATAAATAAGGCTCAAAGGGGTAACGAAGGATAAAGTGTTTAGATAGCAGAACAAAATATTTTCGGCATTCCAATCTCCAAAACATGCCAAGTGCAAACTACACAATTTAAACAAACCAAGGAAAACATTCGTAACATCTTTTGATTGCGCCAGACTTGATGACTATATCCACACATTCGCCTTCTACATCTGTTACATACAAAGCACCATTGGACAACACTCTCACTCTCATTACCACGAACAACCCCTATCAATTTGGGCAAACTTGCCTTTAACTTCAATCCGATGCGGCATGATACATTTCAATAAGGTTTCTTTATGAGCTATCTTCCCCAGTTTCACACAATTCGGGCTTGAAGTGATCTCAAAATGCCTTTACTTATTTCCCTCAAATGTCCCTACATCTTCAACATTGTTTCATTGCTTCGTGATTAAACTAACTTTTAAAACCAGGCTGAGAATTACGCGTGCATGTCATGTCACTAGAGTCAATCAGGAAAAGAACTATAAAAAGAAAAGAGAACTAAATAAAAATGACTAGAAATTACAGAAAACAGAAAATTGCATTAGACAGATGGTGAAAGGGTTTGAACAAAGCAAACAAACTAAATTAGGGTCACAAACCTAGAACAAACCTAGACAACACTAGACGGGCTACTATGACTAAACAAACTAGGCAAGATAAAAGGATAGAAGAGTTTGAGCCACGAGACAATGTCTGGATTACAACCCTGAAATAACCCGGACAACAGAAATGACAACAAAATAAACCACCAAAACTCCTCCCTGGTTAACCAAGACAGGAGTGTCTTTCCAATTGCCAAGCTCGGCATCTTAGCCACTGAATTCTGCATTGACATTACTAGGACCTTCACAAACTTCCATCACATTGTTCTTAACAAATTGCTTTTGGGTTCCCTTTGTTGACTCGTTCTTAAGATCAACCTCTGATAGTATTGAAAACTTTGCAGCACGTGGGCCTTCGAGGATCTCAGAAGAATTTTCATATTCCTTTTCAAAACACATCATACTCACCATATGCGTCTCAGGCGATGGACTTTGGCTAGTGTATGCTGCATCTGGATTTTGCACGACAATGTCACCTGCATCAATAAGCTTCTAAATTGCTTTCTTCAGATTCCATCACTTCTCTATGTCATGCCCCGGGGCATCTGAGCAATATGCGCACCTTTGAGAAAAAATCAAACTTCTTTGGAAGAGGGTTTGGCATTTTTATCTGGATCGGCTTCAACATGTCCAATTGCTTCAACTTTTGGAAAAAACTGGCGTATGACACTCCCAATGGGGTGAAAGCCTTTTCTTTTTTCAGCAACCTCTCATTCTTAAATGCTTTATTGGGCCAGAAACCTGATCCAAGGGGTTTTCGATAGGCTCGTGAGGGTGGATAGGCATTTTGTGGAGCTAGGTACTGAGAGAGTGATGTACGATTTTGGGAGTTCCGTGGAGAGAAGTGGAATTGGGGAGGATCATCTGGTGCATCAGGATATCCATGGGGACGATGTCGAGGCTGGAGGTGTTGATCGGGAAAGCCCATCGGATCATCTTATTTGTTTCTCTTTCTTCCACCCAAGCTTACTGGGATGTTCTGAATGTCTTTCGAACAACTCATGATTTTACCTAATTTGATTCCCTCTTCTACTATCTCCCCCATTTTTAACACATCATTGAAAGGCTTTCCCAAGGCCGGGATCAAATGACTGAAATAGGTGGGCCCTGGGCTTTTAGGAAGAGCTCAACCATTTCTTCTTCCTCAATCGGGGTATTGACTCGAGCAGCCTGCTCCCTCCATCTGAGTCCATATTCCCTAAAGCTTTCCTCCGGCTTCTTTTCCATTCTAGATAGGGAGGAGCTGTCTGGGGTAACACCTGATCTGTATTGAAAGTATCGAACAAAATCTTGAGCCATGTCACCCAATGTAGGCCAATTACCAACATCTTGACGATTACACCATTCTAAAGCTGCCTCAGTCAGGCTCTCACTGAAGTACACCATCAACAAATCATCTTTCTCGCCAACACTTCTCATTTCACTGCAATAATCTCTCAAATGGGCTACCGGATCTTCACACCCATCATACAAGTTAAACTTTGGCACTTTAACCCCGCAGACAGACGGACGTCGTGGGACACAGACAGTTCTTTGTAAGCCATGCTACCCTGGTCCCCCCTTCCTTGTTTGTTCTTTAAGGATTGTTCTATGCCTTTCAGCCTCCTGGGTATCCCATCTTTTCCTTCTCTTCCTGTGAACCTTTCATTTTCAACATGCAACTTATCCCGAGGGCTCTGTTTGTATGAGTTGGGAACTTTGTGGGCAACCTCTAAGGGGTAATATTGGGCATAGTGAGCTTTGAGTGGGTGTTCATTATTGGGGATGGTGGAAAAGACAGGAGGGCAATTTTTGGGAAAGGTAATTGGAAGATGAGTGACAGAGCTACTAAGGTGGTTGGGAAAGCCATGGTAAGCGGGTGAATCTGGAGAGTACGGAGGATCATCTGGCACTGTGACTGGTGTTTAGGTAAGGGTAGTATTTATGAAGCTAGGTGGTGGCGGGGGTGGTGTCTTCCCAATCATCCAAGCCTGATACATGTCCGCCATGTGTTGTCTTAACATCTTTACCTCTTCAACCAACCCATTGTCCTGTTCAACCAACTGCTTTCGGGCCCCAGTATCAACCAACTCAGTTCTGTTGTTGTCTGCCATTGCCTTTTTGACTTTGTGTTGTAGAGAAGGGTTACCACTTTAAAACCACAAATCAACCACCCTTCTTCTATGAATATAACAAAATGAAGTCATCACATTAGTGTTAGGGCATTTAACATAAGATAATCTCATTTTACGTGCAATTCACCTAGCCACAGTTATCAGTTCTAAAATGACTTCGAGGGTACAAAGGTCAGTTGGCATCATCCCAATTTGTTCATTTCAACCTCTCTTTTCTTTGTTTTTCTACCACTTGCTGGCTTGCCCATTTTCCTTCATTTCTCTTTTTTTCTATCATCACTCTTTTCTTTCTCTCATATCTCACATCCCACAATTTCACCTCTCTTTTTTTGTTTCCCCTTTTTTCCTCTTTTTCTTTTAATAATAATAAAAAATGATTCGATCGAACCCTATGTAGGTTGCCTACGTATCATGATGCCGCATGAATCAGATGATTGCGTAGTTCGGGAAAATCGAGAATAAAGTAAACAAACTAACGTTCTCATTTCATTTTTTTTCTACCTTAATGACTACTCGGATGAGAAAAGAGAAATAAAAGAAGCAAAACCATTTTTCCTAAACTTAATGTTCTATAACCTATTTTAAACTCAAGCTTAACGGATTTTTTTCCTTTTTCTTTTCTTTTTTGAAACAAATACTCTATTAAGGAAAATCCTAGAAGAGAAAAACTTTTTTTTTTCATTTTTTTTATGAAGAAAATCTAAAGAATAAACCACAGAAAAATATTTTGAATTTTCATTTGATATCCTGACGCAAGATTCCGAAACAAGCAATGAAAAAGATAAAAAAAAATATTTTCTGATTTTCATTTTGATTGCCTAAAAGAGAAACTATGAAAACAAACCAAAGATAAAGTATGTTGTCATTTTTTCTTCTATGTACAATACCCTAAAGTTCTAATGAAAATAAAAAGAAATTTTTTCATTTTTCATTAGTTTCCCAAAGGTGAACCTCAAAAAAAAAATTAGATTTTGGAATTAATATCTTAGAGAAAACCTTTAAAGAGGTACTAAAAAAAATATTCTCTTTTTTTTTGAATTTTTAGTCCTGATGTAGTAAAGGAAATATAAAAATAATTTTTATTTTAAGTCCCAGATATTAATTGCCTAAAGGAAAATCACTTCAATTTTTTTAATTCCTTTATCTCTACAATTAGTATTCCAAAGAAAACTTATAACGGAAATAAAAAAAACGCAAAATTTCTTTCTTTTTCTTTTTACTTTTTTTTTTTGGATTTTTGACTTGTAATACATTTTTCAAATACAACAACAAAAGACTCGGAAAACTTAACTAGACTATTACAAACTCAAAAATCAACTAAATGACTGAATGCTATTGTACAAGACTAGAAAGTAAAACATAAACAAAAGACTCTAAAATATAAAAAGCTCCTCAGGCAACTCCCGAATGCAGTGATCCCGGGGTATCTGTCATGCTCACACTCCGGTAATTCGATCCACACCTATATGAGAAAACTTAAACCAACATTATGTGAGATGAAAATATTCCCTACTAGACACACGCAAGACATGGTTGTGACCATTTTTCTAAAATTAACCTATGTGGCTAAAAGTGGCTAAAAATGCAAGATTTGGCTAAGACCCCGCAAAGCCAAGAACCTAAGATTTACTAGGAAACCGAACCCTATGTGGGTTGCCTACGTAACACGCCCCGAAAGATGAGAATCAGGTATGCGTAGTTCGGGCAGATTGGATACGGGCGAGAATTAAAACAAAAATAACTAATTTAGAGAAAAATATATTTTTTGTCTTTTCCTTGAAAATGATGAAACATGCAACATTTTTTTTCTTTTTCCTTATTTTTTTGATTTTTAATTTTTGAAAAATGATGAAAAAGTGCAAAATCTTTTTGAATTTTTCATGTTTTTTTTGTCTTTTTCTTAATAAAAATATAACTAAGACCTACTTGCTTTATTTTCATACTTCACCCTCTTTTTTTCTTTTTTTTTCTTGTTTTCATTTGCCCTCATCTATTATTGGTCCGTCAAATGACCCTTTTACCCTTGAAGAAATGCAACATGTAGCACATAGGATGCATCAAGATGGTCTGTTATTTTGGGTACACCTGTCCTAGACGGACCCAACCCATGTGTTGAGTCCCCAAAGTCAAATGCACGTGATACAAGCAAATGTTCCTACTAGGGATCCGGCATGAGGCTGTGTTTTTCTAGATTTAAATCCTGGGGTGGTGTTCTAGACTTGGGTACCCGAGAGGACAACTAGGGCCGAAGAGGGGGCGACATACCGGGAGCACTGAAGTCTACCCGGCCTTGTCGCTTGCCCAGCCTCGTTCTACTTGGTATAATTTCTACAGAAAAACGAGCTACGCGAACATATGCACCCTTTTTAGAAGACTCAGATGGGTGGTGTAAGAAGACAGTTATATATAATCCAGACAATATTAAAGCGATAAACAGATAGTACTTAGCACAAAAGGGTTCACAGAATACAGTAATATCAACAATAAATAAAGCCAAGCAAACTCATATTAATAAGCTTGAATTCTGAACCCTGAACCAGAGATTCTGGGTTCGATCCCCAGCAGAGTCGCCAGAGCTGTCATACCTCCTTTTTACCTTACACCCCAGAGAGGGTATAAGTAAAAGGGAGTTTTTTCAATTAAAGGACAATCGAAACGGGATTGTTTATTTATTAAAAATCAGAGTCACCATTTGGGATAATTTAGGGTGTCCCAAGTCACCGGTTTAAATCCTGAGTCGAGGAAAAGATTGACTCTGTATTACAGTCTGCGAACCAAAAATCCGAGTAAGGAATTCTGTTAACCCGGGAGAAGGTGTTAGGCATTCCCGAGTTCCGTGGTTCTACCACGGTCGCTTTGATCATACTTGGCTTATTAAAATTATTTAATTACTGATTTTAGATCCTATGTGCATTTACCCTAACCGCTTTTAAATCACTTGATTATTTGTAGTTAAAGAATTGAGTTACGCGTACGTATACTCTTTCCCTTTGGCGCATCAAAAATCATGTCACGCGAACGTGTCCATAATTAATAATGCTTGTTTATTATTAAGAAAGTTTAGATGAAGTTACGTGAACGTATACTCCGATTTTGTTTTTAGAAATCAAAATCATGCCACGCGGACGTGTACATAATCAAGAAAGATTAATTAAGAACAATATTTCCGACTATTCCACAGGAGACATTTGCTACAAACTCATACAACTATCTTAAATTCCCTCAAGCTAGAGGCTAATGAAGATTTTTGCTCTTCGTGGATTTTCTTTACATTTGTATTGGATGTTAATACCTTACCGTTGCATTTCTATTAGTAACATAGTAGTTGTATGTTGCATGTATTCGGCAGGCAAGTCATTAATTCATGGAAAGCATTCAATTTGGATTATACTTAAAAAAGGTTAAGGTTCACAAGTGCCTTAAACATAATCAATATTATGTGTAATATCCACAGTAATCACAAATTAATGCTAAATACTCTTGAGTTTAAACACTTCAACGATAATGAGCAAAGATCTGTCAACTTCGTGGACATATCCAGCAAATCCAAACAAATCGGGGTGCAACAAGAAAGTCATTTCAATGTAAAATATTTACAAATTAACAAATTTGTCATGGAAACGCAAATAGCACAAATCAAGAATAGAGAAACGAAACCTTTCGTTGAATGACCAACCCGAGCCCACGTACAAGAAATCCGAACAGAAACTTTATCAGACCAAAAGCCGAACCTTGACGGAACTGAACGGACCTCGAAACCAGCATTACCTCGACGTACGACCGGAATGCCTGCATTTACGGCGACGTCAAGTTTCAGCGGCTCGAGCTTGATGAAAAAAATGGACAGCGATAACCCTAGACCGGAACCAACGTACGGCAACTTTCCTCACGACTCGAACTCACAAACGACCCCAAAACTTCAACTGCCTTACGCTCGCTCCCTCACTCAGTTCATGTGCGTGACTCTGTGTGTGTGAAGGTGAAGCTCGCCGGATATGACATTTTTTTTCCAGCCAGATCTGTCACCAAACTTTTAGCGATGACATAGGGTGAGGAAGAACGAGGGATGAGGTCGTTTCGACCATGGATGGATGCCGGAGCTTCTGTTTCAATCCCTTTCTTGCCCTGTTGTTTTCGTGTATGTCTGTGTGTTCGAATGGTATAGCCATGTTGAAGCTTGGGGTGGTCGTTTGTGGACTGGTTTCCGGCGAGGGGTCGCAAGACGGAAAAGTAGTAGCAGCTCCTTGTTATGGTATTGTTGTTGACGAAAAGCAGTGGGGAGATGGGTGTTTGGAGAAGACGACTCACAGGGGGGTGGGGGGTCGTGAAGAAGACGATGCAGGGGGGTGGGGTTCGTTCCCTGCGCAGCTTCTACGTATTTTGCTTTCAGCTTCTTCCTTCTTCTTATTATCTGCCTGTTTCGTTCTTATTATTTATATAGTTTAGGTTTTTATTTTTTTTGGTAGGGTTTTTAGGTTAAGGGGTATGGGCCTAGGGATTGTGGGCTTGGAAATTGTGGGCTAGGTCCAAAATTAGGCCTAAAAGCAGGTTGCTCGAGCCCAACTTCTATCCTTTTCCCGCGAACAAGACTAAAATACAATCTCAATTATTAATTAGTCCTACTATTCAAATAATTATTAAAATAAAACTAATCATTAAAACAAAACTATTTTTGGTATTTTCAAATATCATATTAAAAATAAAAATACGATACTATTTTTGTATATTTTTTAGATTAAAAATGACTACAAAACATTAATGAACCTATTTTTGTAAATTTTTGTTTTCTTGTAATAAAATAGAGTAAAAGAGTCAAAATTACTTAAAATATTTATATTATGCATAAATTAAATATTTACGCACTAAAATAAGAAAAATCTTGGGGAGGGTCAAAAATCTCATGTCTACAGGCGCCTGATTGCTGGACTTGAAAAATGTATTCCCTTGTTCTCCAGATGGGCGCCTGATTGTCAAAACTTGAATTGTATTCCCTTGTTCTCCAGGTGGGCGTCTGATTTCAACAAAAATAGACAAAAAAGAAGAACATTTTCTGCCCCAGTTTGATGTTGGGCGCATTGAATCATGTTACCAAATATCTCTATGAATTTTAAAAGCTAGATCTCATTATCCAGGAGGATCCTGAAGACTCCTAGTTATACGACAGTTTTAAACCTAAGTTATATTTCCTAAAGGTAAGACTTCCGCTAAATCTTGTCATCTATGAAGACCTTAAAACTAAATCCCATTATCCAGGCGGGTCCTGAAATTTAAAATCAAATCTCATCCTAAGGGTGAAAATTTCAGAGCTAAATTCAACTTCCTAACGGTGAAACTTATGCTAAATCTTAACAACTAAGGGAGGTATTAAACTAAGTCCCATTATTCAGGAGGGTCCTGAAAACTTCAAATAGAATCTTATCCTAAGCATGAAAATTTCAAAGCCAAACTTATATTTTCTCAAGGTAGAGCCTATGCTAGTCTTGTTACTCATGAACGTTTTGAATTTTAACTAAGTCCCATTATCTAGGAGGGTCCTGAGAATTTTTAAGATTAAATCCCTATATCCAGGAGGGTCCTGAAAATTTAAAAACTAAATCTCATTATCCAGGAGGGTCCTGAAAATTAACTAAATCCCATTATCCAGGAAGGTCCTGAAATTTTAAAATTAAATCCCATTATCCAGGAGGGTCCTGAAAATTTAAAAACTAAATCCCATTATCCAGGAGGGTCCTGAAAATTTAAAATTAAATTCCATTATCTAGAAGGGTCCTGAAAACTTAAAACTAAATCTCATTATCCAGGCAGGTCCTGAAAATTTAGAATTAAATCCCATAATCCAGGAGGGCCCTGAAATTTTAAAATTAAATCCCATTATCCAGGCGGGTCCTGAAAATTTAAAATTAAATCCCATTATCCAGGAGGGTCCTGAAATTTTAAAATTAAATCTCATTATTCAGGAGGGTCCTGAAAATTTAAAAACTAAATCCCATTATCCAGGAGGGTCCTGAAAATTTAAAATTAAATCCCATTATCCAGGAGGGTCCTGAAATTTTAAAATTAAATCTCATTATCCAGGCGGGTCCTGAAAACTTAAAATGAAATCCCATTATCCAGGAGGGTCCTGAAAACTTAAAACTAAATCCCATTATCCAAGAGGGTCCTAAAAATTTAGAATTAAATCCCATTATCCAGGAGGGCCCTGAAATTTTAAAATTAAATCTCATTATCCAGGCGGGTCCTGAAAACTTAAAATGAAATCCCATTATCCAGGAGGGTCCTGAAATTTTAAAATTAAATCCCATTATCCATGAGGGTTATGAAAACTTAAAATGAACTCCCATTATCCAGGAGGGTCCTGAAATTTTAGAACTAAATCCCATTATCCAGAAGGGTCCTGAAAACTTAAAATAAAATCTCATTATCCAGGAGGGTCCTGAAAACTTAAAACTAAATCCCATTATCCAGGCGGGTCCTGAAAATTTAGAATTAAATCCCATTATCCAAGAGGGCCCTGAAATTTTAAAACTAAATCCCATTATACAAGCGGGACCTGAGAGTTTACCGTCGAACCTGTTTGGTGCCTGTTTGGTGCTCGCCTTTCTTTATGGAGGGTTTCCCCGAAACAAACAAAACTTTCTGCCCCTGTTTCAATCAAAGAAAAATCTTGTTAGTTTAAAATGTGGTGGTCAGTTGATGACATTCTTTACTAAAAGTCTCTCCGCTGCATTGTTTTGTTTTGACTGGCTTCCCTGTACTGGACCTGAACCGCTTGACTTTCTGACTGATTTTCAATCCACGTGACCTCGGATGACCTGAATGTTCTATACCCGAACCGTT
Source organism: Nicotiana tabacum (assembly GCF_000715075.1). Classification (NCBI taxonomy): domain Eukaryota; kingdom Viridiplantae; phylum Streptophyta; class Magnoliopsida; order Solanales; family Solanaceae; genus Nicotiana; species Nicotiana tabacum. Next base: position 18,301,187 of record NC_134085.1, read on the forward strand.
GTTTCACCTCTTACCCCTTTAACTAAACTTCTACATCTCCCATGACATTACTGAATCATTCCGCCGATGGAACTTTCACTGGCACCTTATGTCCCATTTCACGTCATACTACCTCTAGCAATGCCTTGGCTGCCCTGCGCCTTGTGCAACTTTGGGAGTTGGTAGTAGGCTTTGAAATTCCTTCTTATTTGCTTAAACCGAATTGACATTGGTAACATCTTAGAGAAATAAACCCAAAAGAAGTGAAATGCAATGACTTTCAGAGCTAACGATAAGCAAAATCCAAAACGGGAAGACTTTCTGGGGAAAAAAAGAAAAAGGACTTATCTGAGTGGAGCAGCTGGAACCAATGATCATGACATGTATTTCGGATTAATCGGCCCAATCTGTCCAACCAAACAACTTTCAGTTGCCATACTTGTTGCCCCGGAATTTCCATAACCTGATTTCTTCACCAAAACCTTGACCTTGTTCGGCCTGCGGTGCCCTGAAGGGTTTTCACCAACAAGCCTCTCTCATTTGTTTATCTCTCAACTCACTTTCGCCTCAAGGTGCCCGTGAGGGTTTTCACCAATAAGACTCTCTCATTTTTGATTTCTCTCAGCTCCCGTTGCCTTATGGTGCCCGTGAGGGTTTTCACCAATAAGACTCTCATTTTCAATTTTCTTGCTTGGACCAGAGTGTCGCCCTTGATATGATTCCCCTCTACCTGCTTGACTAGGCATTTCTCGAAGACTGATCAAAAGGTCTTTCTTTGGACCGTAATGTGGGCTTTTGGATAGGGTTAGAAAGAAAGGGTATAAAAGGCTCAAAACAATTCAAATGGGTTAAAATTACAACTTTCAGAATCAGATTTCTTACAACAACCACAACTTCTGCCCCAGTTTCTTGCTTGGTGACTTTGGATTTTTATTTCGATGAGACCGAACCGTGAGGCTGCCTACGTATCCTTAAAAGGAATCAGGTCGAACGTAGTTCATGACGTAGAAATTACTTTGTTGTTGTGATTTTCTTTTATGTTCTTCCTCTTTCTCATCTTTCCTTTCTTTCTTCCTTTTCTCTTTATGTTGTTTTGTTGTGGTTGTTTTTTTTTTCTTCTCTTTTTTTCTTCTTTTTTTCCCTCTCTTTCTTTTTCTTTCCTTCTCTCTTTTTCCTTCTATTTCTTTTCATTCTTTTCTTATCTTTCACGCTTGTGTTTTTGATATTTGCTACTGATTCCGAAAGAGGGGTATGAAAGAAAATAACTAAGGCTCCAAGGTGGTAACAAAGGATAAAGTGTTTAAATAGCAAAACAAAATGCATTCGTCATTCCAAATCTTCAAAAATATGCCAAATACAAACAAATATAAAGGAAAATCATACATAGTATCTCTTGACCGCATCGGAATTGATGGCCATTTCTACACACTTGCCTTTTATATCTGTTAAATACAAACCGCCATTTGACAACACTCTAGTTACGATGAATGGCCCCTGCCAGTTTGGAGCGAACTTGCCCTTGGCCTCAGCTTGATGTGGAAGGATACGTCTTAACACTTGCTGACCTACTTCAACTTCCGTGGACACACCTTCTTATTATATGCTCTTGACATTCTTTGTTGATACAATTGGCCATGACATACTGCTGCCAATCTTTTCTCATCGATCAAACTCAATTGTTCCAAGCGGGTTTTGACCCACTCATCATCATCGATCTCAGCCTCCGCTACAATTCGAAGGGATGAAATTTCCACTTCTGCGGGTATCACTGCTTCGGTTCCATACACCAACAAATAAGGAGTCGCCCCTACTGAAGTATGGACAGTAGTGAGATAACCCAGCAATGCAAACGACAGCTTTTCATGCCGCTGCCTAGAACCCTCCACCATTTTTCGAAGTATCTTCTTTATATTCCTATTGGCTGCCTCGACTGCTCCATTCGCTTTGGGCGATATGGGGTGGAATTGCGATGTGTATTCTTAAACTGTTTACACACCTCTTTCATCAGATGACTATTGAGATTAGCCCATTGTCTGTAATGATCACCTTTGGTATCACAAACTGGCAAATGATATTTGAGTGCACAAAATCAACCACTGCCTTCTTGGTTACAGACTTGAATGTTTTAGCCTCTACCCACTTGGTGAAGTAGTCTATGGCCACCAGAATGAACCTGTGCCCGTTTGATGCTGATGGCTCAATTGGCCCAATGACATCCATGCCCCACGCAACAAAAGTCCACGGTGCAGACATCGTGTGTAATTCAGATGGTGGAGAATGAATCAAATCTCCATGCACTTGCCACTGATGACATTTACGCATGAAACTGATACAATCTCGCTCCATAGTGAGCCAATAATAACCTTCTCGGAGAATCTTCTTTACCAACACGTACCCACTCATGTGTGGTCCACAGACTCCAGAATGTACTTCGGTCATAATAGATGTAGCCTGCCTAGCATCCATGCATCTCAGTAGCCCAAGGTCTGGAGTCCTTTTGTACAGAACCCCTCCACTGAAGAAAAAACCGTTTGCCAACCGCCTAATTGTTCTCTTTTGATCACCTATGTCTTGTACTGGATATACCCCCATCCTGATGTATTCCTTGATATCGTGAAACCAAGGTTCACCATCGAGCTTTTCTTCCACCACATTACAGTAAGCATGCTGATTGTGGATCTGAATCTGCAAATGATCCATATAAGCCTTATCGGGATGGTGCAACATTGACGCCAGAGTAGCCAAAGCATCGGCGACCTCATTGTGAATCCTTGGAATATGCCTGAACTCTATTGATTGGAACCGTTGACAAAGATCCTGCAAGCACTGCCGGTACGGTATGAGTTTTAAATCTCGTGTTTCCTATTCTCCCTGAATCTGGTGCACCAGAAGGTCCGAGTCACCCAAGACCAAGACTTCCTAGACACCCATATCCACAGCTATCCTTAAACCCAAAATGCATGCCTCATACGCAGCCATGTTGTTAGTACAGTAGAACCGAAGATGAGTCGTAACAGGGTAGTGATGCCCTGTTTTAGAAACAAGTACCGCTCATATCCCAATGCCTTTCAAGTTAGCAGCCCTATCAAAGAAAACTTTCCATCCTGGCTTTGCAATCTGTTCCAATTCATAATTGTTCATTACCTTTTCATCAGGGAAATAGGTCTTCAAAGGTTTGTATTCTTCATCCACAGGATTCTCAGCCAAATGGTCGGTCAATGCTTGTGCTTTCATCGTAGTCCGAGTCACGTAGACAATGTCAAATTTTGTGAGCAAAATCTGCCACTTTGTGAGCCTCCCTGTAGGCATAGGCTTCTGAAATATATACTTTAACGGATCCAAACGAGAGATGAGGTAAGTAGTGTAAGATGACAAATAGTGCTTCAACTTCTGTGCCACCCAAGTGAGGGCGCAACACATCCTCTCAAGATGAGTGTACTTAACCTTGTAAGATGTGAACTTCTTGCTGAGATAATAGATGGCTTGATCCTTCCAGCCGGTAATGTCATGCTGACCTAACACACAACCAAATGAATTGTCCAAGACCGTCAAATACAAAATCAAAGGTCTCCCTGGTTCTGGCAGGACCAACACAGGTGGGTTTGACAAGTACCCCTTTATCTTATCAAATGCTTCCTGACATGCATCTGTCCACTTGACCGCAACATCTTTCTTTAACAATTTGAAGATAGGCTCACAAGTTGTCGTGAGCTGAGTAATAAACCTGCTGATGTAATTCAATCTCCCCAACAGACTCATCACCTCAGTCTTAATATTTGGGGGTGGAAATTCCTGGATAGCTTTGATCTTTGACGGGTCTAATTCAATACCTTGGAGGCTGACTATGAATCCCAACAACTTTCCAAAAGGAACACCGAACGTGCATTTTGTTGGATTGAGCTTGAGATTGTACCTGCGAAGCCTTTGGAAGAACTTTCTCAGATCTCTGACATGGTCAGACTGCTTTCTAGACTTTACAATCACATCATCCACATAAACCTCAATCTCCCTGTGTATTATGTCATGGAATATGGTCGTCATTGCCCTCATGTAGGTTGCCCCAACATTTTTCAAACCAAATAGCATGACCCGATAGCAGTACGTTCCCCATGGCATGATGAATGCCGTTTTTTCTGCGTCCTCCTCATCCATTAAGATTTGGTGGTAGCCCGCATAACAATCCACAAAAGAACCAATCTCAAGTTTGGCACAATTATCGATCAATATATGGATGTCGGCAATGGAAAGTTATCCTTGGGACTTGCCTTGTTGAGATCTCGATAATCAAGACACACCCTGGTCTTGCCATCCTTCTTCGGCACAGGCACAACATTGGCTAACTAGGTGGGATACCGGGTTACCCGAATGACCTTGGCCTCAAACTATTTGGTGACCTCTTCCTTAATCTTCACACTCGTATTAGTTTTAAATTTCCTCAGCTTTTGTTTGACAGGGGGAATGTCGGGTCAGTGGGTAATTTGTGAACCACTAAGTCAGTGCTTAGACCTGGCATGTCGTCATAGGACCATGAAAAAACATCTTTATACTCGAACAATGCTTTAATTATCTCCTCTCTAAGTTGTGGCTCAAGATGGACACTTATTTTAGTTTCCCGGATATTATCTTAGTCCCCTAAATTGACTGCTTCTGTATCACTCAGGTTAGGCTTGGGTTTTTCTTCAAAATGGCTTAGTTTTTTACTAATCTCTTCAAAGGCCTCATCCTCGTCGTATTCTGATTCACCATCACACTTTCTTGAATTACTATTTCAGAATTAGATTGGCTTTTAAGACTGGGCCGGAGATTCCTCATGCATGTCATATCATTGAAGCCAGCATAAAAAGAACTGTTCAAGGAAGAAAAGAAAAACAAAAATAAAACTATCAGGAAGGAAGAAAAAGGGAAATTGCATTTTATTGAAATTAAAGATAACAAGGTTTATACATCCGAACGGACGGAACCTAGAATCTGAATTACAACCCTGGAATAATCCAGATAAACTAAAAGAAAATCAAAGCAAACTACCAAAACTCTTTCCTGGTGGGGAGATGAGTAGCTTCCCAATTGTTAATCTTTGCACTGGGCCCAAAAAATTGCACATCCGCCTTACTCGAACCCTCTCCAGCCTCTAACACGTTCACATCGGCGAATAACCTCTCGAACTTTTCAATCAAATCTCCATCCATATCAACCACTGAACTGGGAACCATCGTTACTGGGCGCTTTCTGGTACCAGGCCTAACAAATGATCTGGAAAGATGCGGGATCGGCTTTGGAAGGGCCCATGCCTTCTGTTTCATTTTTCTGGCTCTTCTTACGTCTGCGACTGTGGGCTTGAATTCCAAAACAAATGTATCCAAGTTTTTAGGAAGAGAAACCGGCTGTATGATACCTTGCAGAGATGCACCCAAACCCTTTCCCGGTACAAAATCATTTTTCAACATTTCAACGGCTGCCATGACTGATGCAGCAGCTACCCTTGGAGTTGGCACGCACTTCCCTTCTGGAATTTTCTCTACCGATACCGTGTTAAAAACTTGATAAACCCACGGCCCTTTGTCACCTTCAACCTCTATGAGCGGAACAATAGCATCACTGGGAACACACAAATTATCTTCGCCATGCACAACAATTTCTTGTCTGTCCCATTCAAACTTGACCATTTGATGTAGAGTAGACGGGACCGCTTTGGCAGCATGAATCCAGGGTCGACCTAACAGCAAATTGTAAGAAACAGCCACATCGAGCACCTGGAATTCCATAGTAAATTCAACTGGCCCTATTGTAAGCTCAAGCACTATGTCCCCGACTGAATCTTTCCCTCCACCATTGAATACCTGAACACAGATATTGTTCATGTGAATTCTTTTATCCTCCACCTTCAACTTGTTCAGAGTGGAGAGAGGGCAAATGTTTGCGCTAGAACCATTGTCAACCAGCACCCGAGTAACCGCAGAGTCTTCGCATTTCACTGTCAGATAGAGGGCTCTATTGTGCTCGGTACCAGCTCATCATCAGAAAAAGTGACTCTGTTCACCTCAAATATCTTGTTAGATATCTTTTCCAAGTGGTTTACTGAGATTTTATCAGGAATATGGGCCTCGTTCAGGATCTTCATCAAAGCCCGACGGTGCTCGTCTGAATGGATCAATAATGACAATAATGAAATCTGAGTCGGTGTCTTCCTCAATTGCTCCACAATGGAATAATCATGCACTTTCATCTTTCTCAAGAACTCCTCCGCTTCTTCCTCAGTCACAGCTTTCTTCGCCAATACTGGGTTGTCTTTGGAACTTTTAGCTTTTCTCAACTCTTCGGGGGATAAGAATATTCCCGATCGAGTCAAACCGTGGGTCTCACATACTTCTTCTTTAACTTCTTTCCCCTTGTAAGTCACTGTCACTCGTTCATACTTCCACGGGATCACCCTGCTGTTGACTATTGGTAATTAAGTTACCGGCTTGATGATGACAGGGTCTATGTGGGAACCTTCCACAATTACAACAGGCTTGTTCGCCACTCCTGGCACAACCACTTTCGCTCTTTCATGTTTCCCTGCGACGTCACTTGAGGACCTCTTCTTGACCACCACAGATGGTTCACTATTTGCCCCATTCAACTTGATCGCAAACTTCTCACTTGTTGACTTTTCGAACGGCCTGGCATCACTGGACCGAATCATCATGACAGTTTGTGAAGGCTTCTTAGGCTCCTCTTCCTTATGCACTATCTCAATCATATTCATCTCTTGATGAACTGCCAATGGGTTCTGGTTGATATTAGGTGCCTCCAGAGCTTGGACCTCAATTCGATTAGTATCAATGAGCTCTTGAATAACTGTTTTTAATTTCCAACACTTCTCTGTGTCGTGCCTCGGGGCACCAGAACAATATTCGCAACTCACGGAGTGATCAAGATTCCTCGGGGGAGGATTTGGTAGTTTTGGCTCGATCGGACTCAGCATACCCAATTGCCTTAACCTGTGGAACAAACTGGTATAGGATTCTCCCAATAGAGTGAAAGTCTTCTTTTTATGTAACCTCTCATTCTTGGTGGCCTGATTGGGCCTGAAACCTGTTCCAGGGGGATTTTGGTAGGCTCTCGGTGGTGGATAAGTATTTTGCGGGGTTGAGTAGGGATTATGTGGAGTTGGCACACGCCATTGCACGTAGGCAGGAGGTTGAGGGTATGTTTGTGTATGATGGACGGAAAAATGGGGATCTGGTGGTGGGTAATAGTGTTGTGGTGGGCTATATGGAGTGTGGGGGTAAGTTTGGTGATAGGGTCGAGGCTGGTTGTAGTAACGTGAAGGGCCCCTGGGTCCGACCCAAGCTCCTGACTCAACTGTCGCAACATCCTCTTTCTTCTTTTTCCCAAGTACACCTCCAGTACCGTTTTGAATGGCCTGGGTGGTCACTTTGAGTACTAAATAACTCATGATCTTGTTGGACTTGAGTCTCTCCTCAACCATGCCTCCCATTTTTACAACCTAGTTAAAGGACTTGCCCACTGCTGACACCAAATGACCAAAATAAGTAGGCTCCAAGGCCTGCAAAAAATAATCAACCATCTCGCTTTCTTTCATTAGAGGGTCAACCCTCGCGGCTTGCTTCCTCCAATGGAATCCATATTCCTAGAAACTCTCACCAGGCTTTTTCTCAATCTTCGTCAATGACAGACGGTATGGGATAATTTCAAGATTGTACTGAAAATGGCAGGCGAAGGCTTGGGCCAAATCGTCCCATGTGTACCACCTATTGTGATCTTGTCAGGTTAACCATTCCAATGCCGATCCACTCAGACTTTGGCTGAAATATGCCATCAATAATTCATCTCTTCCTCTTGCCCCTCTCATCTTGCTACAAAATCCTCCCAAGTGTGCTACTGGGTCACCATGCCCATCGTACAGATCAAACTTAGGCATCTTGAAACCTGCTGGTAACTGAACATCTGGGAACAGACATAAATCCTTATAGGCCACACTTACTTGACCTCCCAACCCCCTCATATCTCTGAACGATTGTTCCAAGTTTTTGACCTTTCTGATCATCTCCTCATGTTTGGGATTTTTAGGTGGCTTCTCGGTCTCTACCGGGAGATCAAGATGAGGGGTGTAAGAATATGGTTCCGGGACTTTGAGGGTGGGATCAGGAGGATAATACTGGTTGTCGTGAGTCTGGAACAGAGTCTCACTGGAAGACCGGTGTAATGCAGCAGGTAGAGGTGCCACAAAGACGGGTGTGACTAGTGGAGGAGGGTATGAGACTTGTTTGGGTGGTGGATCTTGTGATATATGGGAAGTGGTTCCATAGCATTGTTGGTAGAGAGGCAAGTCCAGAGACGAGTTCACAGTGGGAGGTTCCTGAGGTTGAGCCAATTGTGGGATATAAGCAGGGTTGGCGGGATAGATCAGTGGTGGATGCCCGTTTGCCCAGGCCTGGTACATTTAAGCCATTTGCTGCTTTAACTTATACATCTCTTCCTTCATCACATTAACATCCAATTCTTCCACCTCTTTTGACGGATCAACAATACTTGCCTCCGGTTCTTGGTTGGCCATATTCAGCTTGTCTTTTGATCGGGTGTTGTAGGGGTGAGTTGCCAGAATGCCAATCAACTAACCACCTTCCTGGACTCAATACATCAACAACAACCTTGTTAGCGATTAGGGCTTTAACAGATTAGTAACCGCACATTTTGGGGAATGAATGCACCTAAGCAGTTAACCGTTTCTATTATGCATTTGATCGGTTGCTTGCATCATCCCTGTTTTTCCTTATTTCCATTTGCAATTTCTCTTTTCCTCTTTTTTCTCCCTTTTCATTCTGGCCTTTGCTTTTTCTTTGTTTTTATCCTCTCATTTCCCTCTTGTTTTGCCATTGTTTCTTTCTCTTGGTTTTCTTATTTTTCTTTCTTTTCTTTTATTTTTCTCTCTTGTTTTTCCTCTCTATTTTTTCTTTTTCTTCTCTCTTTCTTTCTTTTGGTTATGGTCGAATCCTATGGAGATTGCCTACGTATCATGACCCCGCATGAATCAGACCAAGCATAGTTTTTGGAGATAAGTGTGAAAACATTTTTGGGATTTTCAATTTTCATAAAAAGCAAATGCTTTGATTACAAAGGCTCAAAACTAATAGACTCCCAAAGAAACTAACAGACTCTAATGCAAGGACGAAATACAGACTCCAAATATAGACTATCATACTCCCACAAAAGAAAATACAGACTCGAAAACAACTGACAGACTCCAGCAAAAATAAAATACATACTCAAAACAACTGACAGACTCTAATGGAAAGTAAATACAGACTCAGATGAAAAATCATGAATACATTAATTCTCCTGGTACCCGCGGGACATCGTTCGGTCTCGCCGCGGGCCTATATGCAAGATTCCGTTGAAGTCTATCCAAGTCGCTCATTATCTGTTTAACAAATGTCGTCACTTCCGCGAAGAATGTGGTGCGAGTCATGTCCTCACAGGCTTGGCACTTCATAACAATGTAATCGGCTATGGTTCTAATTCTTTCTCTTATGACTCCTTTTTCTTGCAACAAACGCCCGATCTGCTGGGCCTTGGCTTCCAAAGTTTGCTCGGCCACATGATTATGCTCCTGAAGTTGTAAATCCATTTCTAATTGTGCCAATGCTGTGTAACAATGTTCTCTTTCTGCCTTAAAGTCTTTCGCCTGCTTGATCACTTTGTTCTCTGCGGCAACGACTCTTTTCTTTAATCCCACGACCTCATTGTTGTACTTTTCTTTCAACTACTTAACCAGGCGTGCTCGTTCATCCGCGTTTTTAGCCAATTGCTTTCAAGCCCTGGCTAGTTCACTTTCTACTTTGTTCAAATCAAAACTATAGTCACTCACTTTCTGCCTCAGGTTACCTATAAGTTTTTCATTTTTGGCACTTCGGGTGAGGTTTTCTGCCGCTACTTTCATTTTCTGAATTTGGGCTCGAAGTGCCTCGTTTTATTTAGCTAGCTTTTTCCTTTCACCTTCGTCCGTCGCAGCTTGCAAGCTATTCTCGAATTGAAGTTCTTTGACTTGTTTCTCCAACTTTCCTATTGTTGCCCTGTACTCATTCTCCTTGGCCAACCAAGCCCATTGTTCTTGTGATGCCTCGACGAATTCCTGAAGGTGGGGTCTTTTGGCCGGCCTCCCAAACTCAATTTCTCTTCTATACCAAGCCAGGTACCCTGGTGAAACTTCACCTTTGGATCGATCACGTACACAGGTACTTGCTGTTAAGTATTGACATTCACTCCAAATTTGGCGGACTGCTGCTTCATGAAACTGACCGTTGGGTCCGATCTCGACTACTTGGGCACTAAGATCTTCACCTTTCGGAACTATTTAGCATCTCCCAAGCTGCCTCAAAACCCGATACGGGGCATAAGGCTGGATACTCCTGAGTCCCATCAAGAGGAAATGAGGCCCGGTGGCTGGCATGTATATGATCTCATCCACAGGCAGTCATCCAAATGTCCACTCTATTTGGCTTGAAGTGACGGAACGGAGGTGCGCTATCCACTCTGTGACCCCTTCTAGCAAGCTGATTCCATCAACCCTCGTAGAAAATTCCTCTATGGATGTTTTCTCTATCGACCCATAACTCATAAATTGAGGACGATGGCATAGGTGTTCGATCATCCACATTTGCAGCAACACGTTGCATCCCTCAAAAAAGTCTCATCCGGCTTTGCAGGCTGTGAGAGCGCGGAAGATTTCGGCTACTATCATGGGCGCGAGGGTGTTGTTGGCCTGACTGAGCAAAGTGTTGGCAACCCTAGCTACTCGTATGTCAATATTCTCATCTTTCCTAGGAAACACCAAAAGTCCCAAAAAGACCACCATAAAAGCAAAACACCTATGTTCTTCCCACTTAAGGCGGTTTCTTTTGCTGCAGATTTTGTTTTCCGGCTTGTTTAACCCCCCTATATGACTATATCTGTTGTATATAAACTGCAAAGTACAAAAACCAGCTGCCAAGTCTGGGTTGCGGACCCCCCTGCTTATTTTCAAAGAGTCTAGGAACTTGTGTACGGCTACGGCCCTTGGAGCAATCAGGTACTGGTGTCTCAGAGGAACTTTGGGGCCCCCAATATATCCGGCTATTTCTTCGAATGTTGGAGTAAGTTCAAAATCTGAGAAATGAAATACGTTGTGGGCTGGGTCCCAGAATGTAACCAATGCCTTTATAATGTCTCCACTAGCATTAATCTTCAACAGCCCAGTGAGGCCCCCCAAATATAGATTGACCATGTCTTGCCCTGACTCACCCAAATCATCCCACCACATATGCAACTCCAAAGGGATCTTGTTCACGATTGTTATTGGCAAATTCTGACTTGTGCTCATTCTGCACATTTATTAAGGCGATTAAGCAAAAAATCATGCTTTACTCTATTTTGACTCAAAATCAAAGCTGACACCTTTTTCAGATTCTTAATTCTAAAACAACAACAACAAAAAACAACTTTTGAAAATACGGCCTTTCAGCACTTCCGGAGGAAGATTTTAAGGATGTGCCCGCTAGCTGGCCGAAAATTGGAAAAAAAAGACCCAAGGTGGTTGTTCTTGCAAAAATAGCCTTCCGGCGTCCTTTTGGGGACATTCGGCTATTTTTGACAAAAATGGCATCACCTTACCTATTTATAATAAAAATAAAATTTTTGTTCTTTTCAGCTATTTTTGCAAAAGGAAAGTTGGACCCGACGGGGGTTGCCTACGTATCCCACATCCGGTGAGAATCAAACTGGCGTAGTTCGGGAAATTTTGACAAAATAAAACCAACTATTTTTCCTTTCTAAAACACAAAGATTTTCCCTTTTTTTTCTTTTCTTTGAAAACCACAAAACTCCTTCTCTTTTTTTTCAAAATTTCGGTATGCTTTGGGATATTGGTTTTTCAAAACAGACATTTATCCCTCTCAACCATCTAAATTTTCCTTATAGCCGATCTACATGCAAATCCGAAGCAAGTGAATGCACAAGTAGCAAGTAAGATGCATCATAATGGTCTTTACATTTCGGGTATACATGTCCTAGACAGACCTAACCCTTGTGTTGAGTCTCCAAAGTCAAATGCACGTGATGCAAACAAACGTTCCTACTAGGGATCCGGCATGAGGCTGAGTTATTCTAGGTTTAAAACCTGGGTATATGTTCTAGACTGTGTACTCGAGCAGACAACTCGAGCCGAGGAGGGGGCTATGTACCGGGAACCAAAAGGCCATTCGGCTTAGTAACTTGTCCGAGCCTCTTTCTTATTTCAAGGTATGACACTAACAGAATAGGGAGTCGCGACCAGAGAGCACATCCCTGAAGATGAGAAGAGAAGGGTTTCGTAAAAGTTTATGTACAGTTCAGATAATATCAAAGCGGTAAAAGCGACATTTAGCACATTAGGCCAAAACATGTAATAAAATTATATAACAAATAAGACCAAATATAACAATTCATCTAAGCTCTAATTCTGAACCCTGAACCAGAGATTCTGGGTTCGATCCCCCGTAGAGTCGCTAGAGCTGTCACACCTCCTTTTACCTACACCCCCGAAAGGGAGTATAAGGGAGTTTTCCAACTTAAAGTGACAATCGAAACGGGATTAATTTATTAAAAATTCAGAGTCGTCACTTGGGATAATTTATGGGGTCCCAAGTCACCGGTACTAAATCCCGAATCGAGGAAAGATTGACTCTATTATCGGTTCGCGAACACAGAAATCTGGGTAAGAAATTTTGTTAACCCGGGAGAAGGTGTTAGGCATTCCCGAGTTCCGTGGTTCTAGCACGGCCGCTCAACTGTTATAATTGGCCTATTTACTTGATTTTAGTACATGTTTTAGCCTATGGTGCAATTTTCACTTTATAACTGCTTTTAATTATTTTTAAGGAAGATTGCAACGTCATTTAAAATACGTCTTGAACCACGTCACATAAATGCACCCGCGGTCCCCGACATATTTTATCTAACATTGTTGAGATTTGGATTTGGGTCACATAAATGCACACCTGAATTTAGGAAGGTAATTTTTAAAATAGCGCGCCTAAAGCAACTACGCACTTTCAAGTTTGCGAGGGCCATGGAAATTCAATTGATGGCACACCTCAATTCTTAGGATCAACACAAGATTAATTAAATGAGGTCCATGCAACAGTCATTTTTGTTTGGCATGGCGCACCTCAACTCTAAATTAAAGAGGTATTCAAACTAGGCTTCGGAGGGCCATAAGCTATTTTGCGTTATTTAGTATGGCTCACCTTATTTTAATAAAAAAACATTAATTGCTTAAAGAAAACTGCACGATTCCTAATTAATCAAATATTGCCTAATGGATTTTTTGAAGGCCAAAAGAAGGTACTACTTTATTTTAAAGAAGAACTCAAGCCCAACTAACGAGCCCAGTTCGTATGGGACATGCGCAAACAAAATATTCAAAGATTCACGTATCGAACCTCCACAACAGCTGAAAGCAGTTAGATTTTTAACATGCCAAATTAACATTAAACCCAAAAAGTCATTGCAAGCTTTGGGGCTCAAAGTAAGCCCGTCTCTCACATGAAGGTCAATTGTATGTTAATAAAAAAGGAAGTTTACCCCCTTTGGGTTTGACATTGATTCCCCGAATATGGTCACCCATATACAATGATTTAATTTCGGATCCTAGTAACTAACAAACATTAATTAAGAAAGATAATACATTCATGAAACGTGACAATGAAACTGGGACGAAATTAATTTAACAAGAAGAACTTCATGTTGGGCTCATCTAACATAGACTCATATGTGTGACACTAAAATTAAAACCAGAAATCAATTTTCCAAGGCGTTTATTCAAAATCCAAAAAACACTCAAACATCCATTTGACTTAACAAAACCAACATTTCTAATATCATTGCTTCCCCATTGTACCAATTTACGCAATGGATTTAGTGTTGTTTTATCTTGGTTTATTTGAAGAACCAATCAACATGGAAACGCAAAGCACAAATTTAAACCTATGAGAGAACCATTGACGCTAATTTAAACCTACTTGAACCTAGTACTCAACTTTCACTGTAAACTTCAGGCTCATTAACATGCTACCTCTACACAAATCCATTCCTTATGACCTTTCTTACACATTTGGTAGTCCACATTGAACTAGCCGACTGGCGTTATTACATTATCCCATACTCAAAGCAAAAATATAAAGATGTATAAGAAAATTAAACTAAACTAAGTAACTTCAACAGATTAATAGAATAAGAATTAGATTTCATGACATCTTTATTGATTTCAAGTAGGGATAAACAATTTCCACACATTCGAGCATATTTGGTCAATTTAGATCCAAAAGAGTACCTGGAAGTAAACGAAATAAGAAAATGAAGAATCAGCAGTAATAGAAGCAGGCAATCAGCAGCAGAAACCAACCAGATTCAACAATTAAAACCCAGGAAACCAACTCAGAAACCCAATGGAAGAGTAACCCTCAACAGCTTGAATCAAAACTTTCAACAACCAAACATCAATCCATTTTGAATATCAGAATAGGAACTTTTGTTTTTCAGAAGTTAAAAAAAATCATTGAAGTTCAATGGAACAGTTGAATTTTGCCCTTTTGTACTTTTCTAGATTTTTATCCTTAATTTTTTCCTTGAAAGGCAAGAATGAAATGCCTTTATAGGCAAGGCAATAGGGCAACAATAGAGAAATCAGATTTTTATTTTAACCCTTTTTGAATTTTGATTTTTGCTACTTAATCCTTGCATTTTTGACTTATCTGCCAAGTAAGGCTCTTTTCAGATTCTACGAAGCTTCCTAGGCAGTTACTAACAGATTCCCTACCCATATTTTCCCAAATTACCCCCTTATAGCCCTGTATTTTACTGCAGCATACCACATGGGTCAAGTTGACCCAAGGTTCAGTCCCAAGCCTAGGCTTGCGACCCGGACTGACTTTCCTTTCCTTTGGGCTTTAAAATTAATAGAAACCCAACCCAATTCAGCAATGCACAATAAACCTACCCCAAAATTCAAGCCAACAGGGGTTTGCAAACCAACCCAATTAATGACAGTCGAGTAATTTTAGAACATGTAATCTAAGCTACGAGTGATGATTTTCCTTTCTTATTTTTCCTTAAGCCAACATGCTAGATTGACATTAAAACTAAACTATAATTCGGCAGCAATCTACCTAAACTAATTATCAGAAAACTTCATAGCCTAGAATAAAAATCAAATAAAGACAGGAGAATATCGACTAAGAGAAAGAAAACTAAAGAGATGGAAAAGAACCAAATGCACAAACACATATCAAACAAACTGCCTTAGAGGGGGAAACTGAATTCAAAAGACGGAGACAGAAAAAAAAAGAACCAGGAAGAGACAAAGCAGAAAGACGAACAAAAATGCGAAGAAAGAAAAAGAAATTACCAGTTTAGACTTGAAATCAACAGGTAATTCTGATTTAGTCTTGAAATGGTATAAATCGTCTGTTCTTTGTCAAGAACAAACGAAGAACATCACTTCGCGACGAACCAGGCTCGGAACAAACGGGAACTTGGAGGGGTGACCTTGCATGAGGGAACCCGACTTTGACCTCTAGAACTTCGAACCCTAGATTTACGATTCGAGAGGCTTTGGGGGAAATTCGAAAGAAACTGGATGGGGATTTGAGATGAGGGGAATGAGGTGGTTATAGGGTGTGATTTTGGGAAGGATTGGAGGTGGCGCCGCCGGGTTTCTAGGCGGTGGGAATGGTGGCGGCTAGGGTTTTGGGCGGTCTCTGAAGAAGGGTGGGTTTAGGAGAGATGATGAGAAGAGGGGGGTGGGGGGCAGTTATATAATAATCCCACCCCTACTTCCCCACCGTTGGATCAAACCAATCTCGACGATTAAGATTATTAGTTAACTGATCGGGGTTGTTTGGGGTTGGGGTGAAGACGGATCGGGTCAGGGACGGGTTCTTGGGCTGGGTTTGAGGGAATTTCAACTGGGCTGGGCTAAGATTACACAATTTCGGCCCAAAAAATTCAGCTCCCTTCTTCTTTTGTTTCATTTCTTTCCAATTTTTCAACAATTCTTTTTTTTTTCAAAAACGATAAATAACACCTAAATTAAATCCTAAACCAAATCATCCCACCAAATTAAATTAATTAACCCTAATAATTGTACAACTAATTATATACCAAATAGTAAAACCAACGAAATTCAAATTGAACAATGCAAAACCATTTTTGTGATTTTTCCATTTTGTAAAGCAACTAAATTGCTAATAATTTTTGACATAGCAAAGTTAAATCCTAAATGAAAATACAATATATTTTATATTTTTTTCATAATTTAAACAAAATTAACATGCGCAGACAAATGCAAAAAATTAACAAAATGCTACAAAAAACCTACGAAATTGCAAATAATGGGAAAATTATTTTGTTTTGAATTTGTGGGAGTAATTCATATAGGGCAAAAATCACATGCTCACAGTACATAACCCACACAAACGTCTACGGAGCCTCTAAGGATACAAAAGACAATGATGACAACGCCGGCAACAAGGCCCCGTCTATACCTCAAAAGTGGAAAAAGGGGCTCACCAAGACTTTGAGAGGAGGATACTCTCAAAAGATGTAAAACATAACCCCTTGAAGGAAAAAGGGGCTCACCAAGACTTTGAGAGGAGTATATTCCGCTACGCGCGATCGACACTGTCCGCTATGGAGCCACCTACATTCATTCAAAAATGTAGCGCCCTCGGCAAAAGGGACGCTAGTACCATGGAATAGTACTAGTATGTATAACTAAACACCATCTTATTAGAAAGAACTATCATACAAGAACAAGTAAATCACAAGAGACAATAGAAAGCTTTAATCGAACACCACATCATCGAATAAAAGAATCATATAACTTTCACATAATTTCTATAGCTTTAGTTTAGGGCATTTCATACTGTTCATCATCAATCATAATACCACCGCTTTCTTGAGCGGAGCTCGATCACGATCCGATCTGCTAGGTTGCCTCAATTGAGACATGCACCTCAAATCACAATCTCATTCTCCTTTTTCGGAATTCAATATCAGCACAATACCACCATGTGTGCGGCATGGCGTCCGATAACGGCCCGATCGGCTAGGACGCCTTACCGAGGTGTTGTTCCTTTCTCATTAATCATCTCGTTTCAATCTTTATTTCATATATATCAATTCATAGGCACTTAGGGCCACAACTATCACATTTTTTCCATTTTCAATGCTAGTCTTGCAATTTGAGAACGTACTAAAGCAATTCAAGTTGTAAGCATAGGTAAAATTTTACATAGTTGGCATGACAGTCTCAGTTTTAATCTTGGCTTGTAGCCTAGGCATTTCAACATATGGTTCATATTCTTCGCACATCTCTAAATATCAAGAATAGTACATTGTACACATTGAGGCACATACATTGAGGCACACCCTTCATGTGTATATATATATATATAATTGCAAACCAATTCATGTGAAATAACAATCAATACATCAACCAATTCTAGTCTTACCACATTTGCGTAAACACCAACGGAGCTCAATTTCTAATAAGAGGGGGGTTTTAGCCATACATACCTCAATAAAGCTTTCCTAAATTTCTTACAAAATTACGGGACTCTTAGCAGCATCAATCTATTTTATGAAAATTACAAATTAAACCAAGAATTAGAGACATGATTAAGATTCTAGCTCATTTAAGCATATTATCAAGCACTGAGTGTGCATTGTGATTTTAGGACCCTTTTGTGAGAGATTTTCATCACCTTACACCCCAATTGCTATCCTTTTAACTCCTAATCTTCCCATACCCCATTATCACTCATGCATGCAAGAAAATCCATTTTTATACTAATGAACCCACTTGTTATTTACTCATTTTAGTGTGAATTTCGAACCCAAATGTTAGGGCTCAAGTTCTTACCTATTGTGGTGAATGTCTAGAAGATTTTCTTGATAATCTTTAAAGGCTTAGGCAGTGATTGAGTGGAGAATTGTTGAAGATCACCCTCTCTCTCTCTAGAACTTCCCCTCTCACTCTTTTTGTAGCAGAATATCTTAAAAGGGGTCTAATAGGGTATTTTTACTGGGATGGGGTCGGGTTTTAAAAGTTAGTAAATAGGAGCCCGACACACTCTGTGATCGTACATGCGGCCCGCAGAATGAACCGCAAAATGGTCCCAAAAATCTGGACAAACTGTCCGGGTATGCGGCAAGAATACGGTCCACATACTTGTTCTGCGATCGCATAATGCACCGCAGAACTGACCCTCGCAAAAATTCCAAGGGGATTATGCGATGACTATGCGACCTGCATATTAATTATGCAATCGCATAATTGGCCACGTAGTTGACTTCAAAATTAACCATCATACTGTCTGACTCTGCGGCAACTATGCGGTCCGCACAGCTATTATGCGACCGCATAATGGACCGCAGAAACGCACTTTTCTGGAAAACATTATTCCTTAACTTCTTAATGCACAGATCAGTCTAAAGGGTCTACACTAACCTCGACGAAGTAGTGACGAGGCTATGATAAGACACTCACTTCAAAATTGCATGAGTAATAATAAAAGACAACAGGAATATAAAGAAAACAAGTAAACTCATAAGAACGAGACCTGAAGGTCAACTAATAGAGGACCCTAATAATATCATCTCATAACCTCATATCACAGTACCAAAATAAAGCACTATAGCTACATACATTAACAACACATCATATTCTGTTGCGGTGCGCAACTCGATCCCAACATTTATCACAATATATGTTGCGATGTGTAACCCGATCCCAATATTATTTCACAATATATGTTGCAGCGTACTACCCCCAGCCTAAATCAACCAAAAAGCCTAATAAATATTTATTTTAAAAGTTTTTTTCACTAAATGCCATCAGGGAATTCCATCGAAGACAATAAATTACACTTTATTTTTTTGTTTTGCTATACATCAAAGAAACTTAATTTTTACTCAATTCACACTTGCAGTCTATCAACTGCAATCTTCTAACTAAATTTACTATGGAAGAAAGAAGAGAAATGAAAAAGGAAGAAGAGGGGGGCTGATGGCAACGAATAATAGGTGAAGGTGCTGGTTGTAGCGGAATTGAGGGAGGTTGGGCGAGAAAAGTAGGTGGGGATCGACTAACAAATAAAAGAGAAGATTATTGAAGTGGGAAAAGAGCGGGGAAAGTAGGATAGAAAATGAACTTTTTTTTTATAGAAAGAGGGTGGGAGTTTGCAAGGGAATAGAGCGAGGTAGAACGAGATGGGAAAAGAGAAGAGAGAGGAAAAGATCTTTTTTTTTATTTTCTTTTTCATTTATGTTTTATTCTGAATCTAATATTTTTTTAATAAAAACAAAACTATTCACGCGCCTTGGCAGCGTTACACAATTTAGTCATGTTAGTTGCGCCACTTCCATATGGGCATGATCAAAGGTCAAATGTATTTATTAGTATCGATTCCGTCAAGTTAGAGTGTTCAAATGGAAAAAATATAAATTTATGTATCGGATTTACAAACTGATAAAAGTTTGAGTGGCCACGAAGCCATTTGGCCAATAATATATGAACTCTAAACTAATCTCCTGAGCCTTAATTTGAAGGAAATCTTTTTCTTCTTTTCCTTCTTTATTTTTGAAAATAATGACACGAAGCATCAAAGAAATTAATGAAGTTATCAGGTCAACAATTATCTTTTTACTCGGATGATATGGTGAATTGCATCGAGTTCAAATTTAAATCTCAAATGTATTAATTTCAATTTTTATTTCACCTCCGACAAGATGAATCATTGAAATCCAATACTTCTTTTGTTTCAATTTATATGAACCTATTTCATTTTAATCCGTGCCAAAAAGAATGACCACTTTTCTTATATGAAAATAATTTACCTTTATGTCATGATTTATAGCCACATAAAATATTAATGCCTCTTTTTACATCACAAGTTCAAAAGTCTATTCTCTTTTCTTAAACTCTGTGCTCAGTCAAATAGATTAACATAAATTGAAACAGAGGGAATTAGGACGTGTTGATCTATTTGCTACGTGAATTATGTGGGGGATGGCATATATGCTAGGTGACAAGTGTAAATGTGTTGTCATGAGTTAAAGCATGCAGGTTGAGTTGTTCACCTTTATGTCATTATTTATACCATGTTGTGTCTCGTTAATTGTTTTGATTGTTACATGTCCTTACTTGTTATTCATATCTTATTTGTTATATATCAATTTGTTGTTACGAGTTTCGATTTATTCATACTTCAAATCAATGCCAGCTTACCTGCATTAATTGTATATCTTAATTGTTTTATGCCTATACATGCCTTTATTGTCCTTATCTTACTTGTTGCACTTTATTATATTTTGTTCAATTGTGGGAGTCATTTAGCTATTCTTGTATTAATGAATTTTCAAGACTTGCAATTATGAGGTATTTGTTATTCTCCGTTTGTACTTGTAGTTTATTGATGTTCTATATACTTTATTTCCTTTTGTGTTGAGATTACGGAATTTGATTGTGTTGAGTTGTTCATGTTAATGTGTTGTTATTGGGAATGTTTTGCATGCCACAACAGGATTATTTTTACTGGAAAAAAGGTGGGTGAAGGGGAGTGATTCGTTTGTAGCTGATTATAGGAGGAAGAAGGTGATAGTGGTTAAAAATGGCTGAGGCTTGGTGTTGTACTGTTGTTGGTGGAGAAAAAGAGTAAGAAAAAGAAATTAAATTTTTAAAGATTAAATTTTTTGAAATGTAGGACTCACAAATTCACGTGTCATATAATAAAGTCCAAACATGTGATATGGCATTTATGTCAGCGCGATTAACGAACACGTTTAACAAATAGTGTTTATTAGTATCCATTCCGTCAACTTGAAGTGTTCAAATAAAAAAAGTGTAAGCTCATATATCGGATTTGTAAACTTATACAAGTTTAAACGACTTGGATGCCATTTGGCCTATATTATTCTTCCTCATATTTGAGGTTCACCGCTATCCTACTAAAAAAACAATTAATGCACAAAGTTCTGATTGACCAAATTAAAAAAGAGAGAAATTTAAAGGGTGGCAAAATGGCAATGCAAGAAAATGTGATATCACGTGTCCGTGTTTCCCTCCATAGGAACACCACCAAATCATGTAAATTTAGACCCCTAAAATACTTGAATCTGAATGATTTGTCTTTTTCTTTTACTCAAACTTATTTTAAATTTCAAAAATTATTTTTCTTCAAATAACGACAAAAATATTTTTTTTTAACTTTATTCTTAAGTGTTAACTATTTCTGTTCAACTTTTTGGGACCACTAAGAAGATCGGAAGAAAGAAATGCTCTAATATATATCGTATACAAGTGAATTGGTCCGCGCTTCGTGCGGTTCTACAAATAATATTTTGAAAATTTAATTAATTGAGATAGAATAAATAAAATTTTTATTTAAAAGCATATGAATATTAAATCTATAAGTTTATTATCACAAATATAATAATTTATCTTTGAAGATACCTTGATTAATTCGGTGCGATTGTAATCTCTTCAATCGCCTCTATTAAAATGTTGTTGATACAAAGCTTAAATAAGTTTAAGCATTTGAAGTTTATTTAACGTAAATTACAAAGAAAGGTAAGCCACACTTTTGGAATGTCAACCAAATTGCTAGTTTAATTTGGAGGTTGAGAAATGTTAACCAAACATATAGATCTATGCAGAAAGGAAACATTGGTGAGAGAATTTGTTCCAAAACATTATATTGAGGAAACAAAGGTAATGAAATTCCCAAGCCTTCCTTCACTATTTAAATATTATTTGTTATTAATATTTATTAGTAATTGTATTTAGGGAGTTTGGGGCTTATCTATATTCTCCTGCCAAATTTTCTTCCTTATCATGGAATGATGTTCATAATAATAGTTCATTAATGTAATAATTATTTAATATTTAGTAATTCATAATTGGATTTTGATACTTTTGAATATAAAAAAATTATAACATAATTTTCTTGCATTTTGTTCCGTTTAAATGTTGTTCCTAACTAATATTTTGGCAGTTGTAATAGTAATAATTATATGTGATGAATTTACAGAGTATTGAGCTTTATTGATGAGGGGAAAAAATGAAAATGAGAAAAAAGATATGTATGCTTTCTAGTCTAAAGATGTGTCATATAATCGATCTCTTCAAATACCAAAATTATATACATGATAAAAATTAAATATTATATTTAGAGATTACTGGGCTTTATCGAGGAGAAAAAATAACTAAAAAAAATTTTCAAAACGATAATATATCTTTATATCCAGAAGGTGCCACACCATCTCTTCTTCATGAATCTTCCCCTTGATATAACATTGCTATAAAATTTTATGAGGAAAGAAAGGAAATAAACCAAAAAAAAAAAAAAAGAGTGAAAAAGGTACTAAAATACAGAAACAATTAAGTGTTGGGTGCAGATTTCTTTAACTTCAAGAAAGTATTCAAATTAATAAATTCAAACAAATCTGTGCATTCATAATTAGATCTAAATTAGATTCAATGGCATTATACAACATAGCCAAATAATATTTTACAACAAATTAATGAAGAATTGCCCCATTAGTAATTTTTGAAGAAAACTCAATACGGGCATTTCAGTCATGACTTATTGGCAAGTAAGTGTTGAATTGTTTGTTCGAATTTACTGACTTTGCATTGTAGTTCTCCGCAATCTCCCTCTCAATATAGGATCCTACGAATCAATCTTTGATAATTGATGTTCTTTTCCATTGTCGTAGATTTAATAATGGCTAGTGATTCTCCTGCGTCATGGCTCTAGTATATCAACATTGAAACTTCTTCTAATTCTAAACAAATAAAACCACAAATTGATTAAGAACATAAATTTCACATTAAAATGCTCAATGAATATGAGAGACACTAATTTTACTACCTAAAAACCTAGAGTTACCCAAAACAAAAAGTGAAACAAAAAGAGCATCTTGATGGGATGTATTTGATCTCTATAAAATTATGTTTATTCGGCCGCATCTTGATCTCTTTGTGAATATCCGATGAATTTATGAGATTTTTTAGATGATCTCAATTTTTGAGATGTTTTTTTGAGGGCATATGTAACCATTTTTATAAGAGTAACCTAGGGTTAGGGTAGAGTAGCCTCCAAGTTAGGGTTTTGAAAGAGTAGCATCCAAGCAACCCTAATAGACTCATCGAATTTCAAGAGTAGTGTCTTGAATTTAGGATTTCGCCCAAATTTCATATAGGCTTGATCTATTAAAATTATGATGTCTACAATTGTCCCCTACTTCAAGGTTTGTTGAGGTGTAGGCTTACCGAAACTTGAAGAGAAGACTTGAAGCACTCGACCATCACAACATATGATTTTGAAAATTTTGGTTTACAATTTTCAGGAGAAAGAGATGAAAAACAGAACCGGTCCCATTGAGCGTGCCAATTTTTTTGCAACAAATCTTTGACACACGAAAAATAACTATAATAAGCAACTTCTTTGATACAAGCAAAAGGGCCCTCGGAGCTCGGCAGTGGAGCTTAATCAGACCCCTACGGAAGAGACAGGGGTTGTACATCCTGATAAGGTGATCGAGGGTGAAGGACATCTCCTCAATCATGTTCACACAGTACCTAATCATGTAGACAATACACCGGAATGAAGGGTGAATTTGGCCGAGAGTCACTTGATACCGTTGGCAGAAGTCGAGAATCACGGGGTCTATCGAAGGCAAGGATGGCCCCACTGGCCTAAGGGTAAATGGGTAAGTATACACACTAAGGAAATCGGCTTTGTATGTCGTTATATCCTTCTCCCGAGTAGGGATCTCCACGAGCACCGTGTCCCCTCAGTGGAAATCAATCCTCACCCTTTCAACGTCCGATACCGAGCTAATATACTGAGACACAGGCTCACGGCGCCCAAGTTTCGAAGAAGGTCTCTCGACCTTGAAATCGGAAGCCGATGCAAAAAATTCTGGAATGTATTCCTCAGCACGAGGACGCATTGCCGCTTTGCCTTTGGATGGAAGCGAAGAGGAGGAGGTCACGCTCTCTTGAGAAGCAGAGGCGGAAGTTTTCTTCATTCCTAAAAGATTCCGGAAGAGAAAGGGAAGTTGCTTTTCGAAGAAAGAACAAAAGTAAAGTTAAAAGGAACCTTTTTAGGGGCTTGGTAGTGCAGTGAGTTGTAAAGAATGAGAAGATAAGTATTTATAGAGGCCCCGCACGGACGCTGAAGGATGCCAAGGGAAAGGCAACCTCCGTAATCAATGCGAAGGATTTCAGGGGCTGTATGTACATCGTCTTTTGGCACCTTATGACTGTCGTCATTACGGAAGTACTAGAGGGGAAGGAATTCAAGGTCGTTTCTTATCACTTTCATTCTAAGAAACGCGGGGACTATCTGTATACGGTAAAATCTGAGGGTCTAATTTTCCGTCATTATGATGCCTCGTAAGCATATTTCATAAGGTTTAAGACTAGTGTCGAGTTTCACCCTCGAGGGCTATCGACGCTCGACCTCGAGGCGATGCAGACCAACGGCTATGATGGAAAAGTGGGGAGTTCCCAAGGCGCACAACTAGGGCTGACAAAGTCTAGTAAGCTAAGTTCAGACCTGAATCATGGTGTCAACTAGCTGTCACATCCCCATATCTTTATAATTAATGCATTTGTACTATGTTGGGATTCCCTCTCTTATATAAAGGGGATCCTTGACATTTTGTAAATATCTGTTGCTCCATACTAAATATACTTGAACATTCTCTTTGCTCTCTAACATATTTTTTTGATCCCATTACTTCATTTATTGCTCATATTTATTGTGTTCTACTTTAAAGTTCATCACTTATTATTGGCCATAAAGAGTCGTCATTGATTTATTTATAATTGTTAGTCTCCATCAACCACCCTCGATAGCTTCCAGCCGAGCTTCAAACTCGACCCCGAGGCCCTCAAATAGGCAAGCTCGAGGCCCCGATTAACAGCGATTCAGTTTGGTTATCTCGTTTTTAAGCTCTTATATCGTTTCTAAGTCTTTCACATAGCATCAACTGCCTAACAACTAGCATAAAAATAGATTACGTATTTTTAGAACCACTAAATCAAAGTTAATTGTTATTACCATTTTTGCGGTAAACAAGCTTCGACCCAAAATTAGTCGAATTCCCTGAGAACTTAAATGTTTTACCTATAGTGAATGAAATTTTAATCGTAATATTATCTGATAAAGGAATAATAATGCTAGTACTTTTTTTAGTCGAATGTTAAAGGTACATAATAACCTTGTTAGAACTTGAATTCTGAGCTTACAATCTATGAATTAACGACATGCAAAGAATCAAGATGTGAGATCGAAGGAATTTTCTAGAAAAGATAACAAGTTCACCTAAACCTTCACCTTAGCACAACTTGGACGTGTACCATTTTGAGTAGCCAAGTCCACATGTAATGGCCTTCCTACTGCCCTACTGCCTTCCTACTCTGAGAAACGCGGGGACTATCTGTATACAGTAAAATCGGAGAGAAGTATGTATTCTTCTTACATTGTTACTATACTTCTTACATTGTTACAGAGAGGAATGAAATAGAAAATGAAATTAGTACTAACTAATTCCTAGAAGTTTACTATTTAACAAACTTACTGACTCAAGTTTCTCTACTAACAAACTCTAACTTTCTCTAATTACACATTGACCCCTATAGTTTTGATATTTCCATCAAACTGGAGGGTGAAATACATCTAATACTCCTAGCTTGGACAATAAAAGATGGTGTTGGCTTACACCTAATCCTTTGGTCATAATATCTGCAATTTGCTCCTTGGTGGGCATATAGTCAGGTGCGATCAGTCCTTCTTTAATTTTCTCCCTCACAAAATGACAGTTTATTTCTATGTGCTTGGTCCTTTCATGATAGACTAGGTTAGCTGCTATCTGCATTGCTTCTTTACTATCCGTGTATACTGCCACAGGTTCCTGTATTCTTACATTGAGATCCTTTAACAGTCCTACTAGCCAAATAATTTCTGCAGTGACTGCTGCCATACTTTTGTATTCTGCCTTTGCATAACTTCTTCTTACTGTTTGTTGTTTCTTAGACTTCCATGAAATTAATGAATCACCCAACTTGATCACATAGCCAGTCACTAACCTTCTTGTGTTTGGGCATGCTGCCCAATCTGAATCACAATAGGTAATTACACATGTTAGTGCTCCTTTATTCAAAAATATACCCATGCCTGGTGACTTCTTGATATATTTGATAACTCTCATGGCTTCTTCCAGGTGAGACTGTTTTGGATGTTGCATGAATTGATTCAGCAACTGTACTGCAAAGTAGATGTCCGGCCTGGTTATAATCAAGTATATCAATTTCCCTATTAATCTCTTATATCCATTGATGTCCTTCAGTTCCTCATCATCTGTCTTGTTCATGTGTTTTTCATAATCAATTGTTGTTAGCTTCAGATTTTATTCCAATGGAGAACTAGCAGGTTTTGCACCACTTAATCCTGTGTCGGAGATGAGTTGTAGAGCATATTTCTTTGGTTTAATAGGATCCCTCTCTTGGATCTCATGATCTCTATTCCCAGAAAATATTTAAGTTCTTCCAGGTCCTTCATTTTGATGTTGTTATGTAGTGTCTTCTTTGCTTCATCTACAAGTGTGTTGTTGCTGACAGTAATCAGAATGTCATCAACACAGATGAGTATGATGAATATGTCTGTCTTTACCTTTTTAGTGAACATGGAATGATCATAGGCACTCTGTAAATATCCAGCATCAGTTAGAGCATTGGTCAATTTGATGTTCCACTACCTTGAAACTTGTTTCAGACCATATAGGGACTTGTGTAATCTGCACACTTTGGACTCCCCCTGCCCATGGAATCCCTGAGGTAGATCCATGTAAACTTCTTCATACATATCACCCTGCAAAAACATTATTAACATCCATTTGGAAGATATTCCATCCTTCGACAGCTGCCAGGCTAATGATAATTCTCACTGTCACCATTTTTGCTATTGGAGAGAAGGTTTCATGGTAATCCAGTCCTTCTCTCTAAGTGTAACCCTTTGTCACTAATCAAGCTTTGAATCTGTCACCTTCACCATTAGCTTTGTACTTGACTTTATAAACCCATTTTGAACCAATTGCTTATTTCCCTGGGGCAGATCTACTATTTCCCAGGTCTTATTTTCCTCAAGAGCCTGAACTTCTTATTTTATGGATTCTATCCACCTGATGTCCCTTGAGGCTTCCTTAAAGGAAGCAGGTTCTACTGTGGCAAAGAATTTTGCTAGATAAGACTGATATTGTATTGGTAAGTGATCATAGCTGACAAAGTTAGTGATTGAGTGTGCAATGTCCTAGTAGGAGTCCACCCAGTGACAAAATATTTATGCCAAATAGGTGGTTTCACTCCTCTACTAGACCTCCTCAGTTCAGTAGTGCCATTGGCTGGTTGCATAGGCTCCCCTATTGAAGATGTTGTAGGTGCTGAGACATCAGATGGATCATGTGCTATTTCTTGTGTAGAATTTCCATCTGCTTCAACTGTTGTTTGATCTGCTGCTGTTGGTACTGATAGTTCTGCTTCAACTGCTATTTGATCTATTACTACTGGTGCTGGTAATTCTTCTTCAGCTAAATGTGCTTCATCTTCTGAAATAATATCTCCAGTACCTGCAATATCATCTTCCTCTACTACAACGTCATTTTCATCTCCTGTAATAGAAAAATGCTCACCTTCATGTGTTAATATTCCTTCTGAGTATATTGGTGCACCTATAAGTTGAGTAAATATATCCTCATTATCTTCTTTGAGATTCTTAAAAGGAAATATGTCTTCCCTGAATCGCACATCCCTGCTAACTAGGAAATCCCTAGTGCCAGGTGATAACTAGGGATTATGGTTTATTTACACTCCTTCTTACTTGAGTTTTGATTAAAAATGTGTACAAAATAGTCCCAAAGGCTTACATGTTGTACTTGTTTGTAGGGTTTGGTGAAAAAGGTGACAATTAGTCAAAACCAACTCAAAAAGGAGTGAAACATGAACAAGTACCAAGAATAAGTCCAGGCACAGTGCAATAGATCCACTGCGGCCGCATTCCATTTGGTGCAGTTCGCAGTGAAGAGATTTAGAGAGGTGCATATTTTTGAAACTCAAGCAATGCGGCCACAAAGCATTTTGTGCGGACCACAATGGTCTTACCGCGACCACAATTGAGATTGTGCGGTCCGCGGTCCTTTTTGTGCGGACCGCTGTTGAAGCCACTGCGGCCGCAGTGCATTTTATGCAGCCCGCGGTAGCCAAGTTCAGAGAGCAAAGATAAGAAGCCAAAAAGCCTCACCGCGGCCACACACCATTTCTTGCGGTCCGCGGTACCCCCGCAGGGGTATTTTTGTCCAAAAAATTAGGCCTAGTATAAATACTTTCTTTTTCCATTTTTAGATCATCTTTGTAATCTGACTTTGGGCTCAGCACGTGAACGGTTGTTCTTAACCATTTTGAGTAATTTTACAGTGGTTTTATCATTGAATCTTCAATTATTAGCTTGTAATTAAATCTTATGGGTTTCTCTTCATCTATTTATCAGTTTACTTCTATTATTATGAGTAGCTAGACCCATTAGCTAGGGTTGTGGCTCAACCCTAGTGTGGGTATTTGATGGGTTTTGAGTTTTAAGGCTTGAATGTCTATGGGTGTTTGATATTTGGACTAATTTGTGCTTTCCATGTTGAATTGGTGGTTGCAAACACTAATTTGTACCTTTTTGACTTGGGATCTTCTTGAGAAAGAGAGCTTGAGTCTAGGAAAATTAGTCCAACAAGGAATTGTGGCATATTCAAGAGATTGATAGCCCCAATTAAAGGGTTAAACCTAGAGATAATAATACCCAACTTGAACCTAAATTGCTTGCACAAATTATCATACCCAATTGGTCTTGAGAAAGTCAATTATGGCAAAATCACTCAAACTACTGAGAGGGATAGAGTGAGAAGTTTCGTGCATTGGTTATATCGTAATCCCCAACATGACAACCTTGCCTTAGATTTGAGAATCCATCAAGTATTCACCTAGGAGAAAGTCACTTTCTTATTGCCTCTTTAACCATTTAGACAACCTTTCAAGTATCTTACTCTTAGCTTAATTTAGCATCTTATTAGCATAATATTAGAAGTAATCAATAGACCAACTATAATTGGAAGTGCAATTAAGAGCAACTACGCATCTCTAGTTTAGATAGGAATCCAATTCCCACTTCTAGCCCCCTGTGGATTCGATCTCGACCATCTCGGGTAAAAGCTGCTTCGACCACTCTCGCCACTTTGTAGTGGTTTAGGGTTAGCTCCGATCACCAAGTCATATAATTTGTACCCCTTTTGAGTTTTCGAATACCCAATCAAGACAGTCCTCCTTGCCCTTGGTGAGAACTTGTCTTTTCTAGGTAATATACAAGCATAGCATAGACACCCAAATATCCTCAAATGGTCTATTTTAGGTGTCCTACCAAACAACATTTCATAGGGTGACTTTCCCTTTAACACTTCTATAGGTAACTTATTAATTAGATAGACTGCAATCTTTACACAGTCACCCTAAAACCTTGAAGGCAAACCACTTTAGAATTTTAGAGCTCTAGATACTTTCAAAATATGCCTATGTTTCCTCTCAACCACCCTATTTTGTTGGGGTGTATAAGGGCAACTACTTCCCACTGAAGATAGTAACTCATTACACTTGCTATTGAAGAACTCTATTCCATTGTCAGATCTCAATATCTTTACACAAGTACCGAACTGATTCTTTATTAATGAGAAGAAATCCCTCAATACAACTATTACTTCACATTTTGAATGTAACAAACAAGCCCATGTATATCTACTAAAGTCATCAACCAAAGTAACAAAATAGTACTTCTTATCATAGGTTGATATCTTATATGGACCCCATACATCAATGTGCACAATCTGGAAGATATTACTAGTCTTACTAACACTAATAGGAAACTTTAGTCTACTTTTTTTTGCTAATAGACAAATATGACAATCTTTTTGTACATCCAACTTGACTTTATTCTGCAAATCTGGTAGGTGTTGCATGGCTGTAGTTGAAGCATGTCCTAGCCTGTTGTGCCATAGTGTAGTGTTTATTTCTTCCCTTTGAACAGATGCACTGCTATATCCTTCTTCCTTCTCAGTATGTACAATCCATTGTCCTCTATATCAATCCACAGAACCTTGCCATTGTAGAGGCCCTGAAAGATGACAAAGTAAGGATAAAAGCAAGCTGAACAACACAGTTCTTTTATCAATTTTAATACTGAAAGCAAGTTGAACTTAAAATCAGGGACATGTAGAACATTTGTAATTATTTGTGTATCCATCACTATTGAATCCATGTGTGTGTAATTTCTGATCTAGATCCTCTTGGAGTTTGTACTCATCATTACTTTGTTTGTTTATTCTCTAGATACTTTCCAAAACATTTTTGTAGAAAGTAATATGATGTGAAGCTCCTAACTCTACTACCCACTCATAATATTGAGCATTAGACAATAGTGACACAGTACCTGCCAAATTTGAGGATGCTCCTTGAATTGAAGAGTTTTTACCTGCTGAGGTCTTTGACAACAAGTTCACCAACTGATTGTAGTGCTCCTCAGTAAAGTAACTCCCCTGCTGAATTTGAATTTGATTATTTCCAATGACACTTTCTTCAGTATTAGCACTGTTGGCAAATGGTTTGGTCACATTGTACTGTTGAAGTCAGGTGGATACCCAATGATTTTGTAGCAATTTTCCTTTAGGTGGTCCTTATAACCACAATGCTCACATATCATTCCTGGCCTTTTGTTCTTAAACACTTGGCCTTTTCCTGCTACTAACATCGTTAAAGGATCCTTATTGGAATCCACTACACCTAACCTTCTTTGGCTTTCCTCCTAAACTACAACTGCATATGCTTGGTTAACACTTAAAACTAGTCGTTTCAGCAAAACATCGCTCCTAACATGATCAAAACTCTCATTTAGTCCTATTAGAAATTGTAGCAACCTTTGTCTTACTAGGTGTTCTACATAAGGTCGAGATTCCTCACAGCCACATGAAGGTAAAGGTGCTAGTATATCTAGTTCATCCCACAGATCCTTCAATTTTGAGAAATAACTTGTGACAGAATCCGTACCTTATCTTAGGGTTGCAATCTCTGTCCATAACTGATAAATTCTAGTCAAATTGTCTTTATCAAATCTCTCATTGAATTCATCCCAAACCTTCCTTGCACTAGAAGCGTACATGATGCTTGGTACTAGTTCTGCAGAAACGGTGCTGCTCAGCCATGACACCACAACCGCATTACATCTTTCCTACTCTGTGGCCAATTCACCTCTATAAGAGCTTTTGACACAAGTGCCATTCACAAACCCTAATTTGTTCTTAGCCAGCAGTGCAACTCGCATAAATCTACTCCAAAGAGCATAGTTTTCTGGCCCTGTGAGTTTGAGCGAGATTAGAGTTGTTCCTGGTGCATCAAAATCCTTTAGGAACAGTGGATGATTATGAGGTAAATTTGTAATCTCATCGTCCGCCATTGCTGAACTTAAGTCAAGCTTCGAAAAATGAAATTGATGAAACAGAATCGCGGAAAAAGACTTCAATCCAGTAATTTGTTCTTAGCCAGCAGTGCAACTCGCATAAATCTACTCCAAAGAGCATAGTTTTCTGGCCCTGTGAGTTTGAGCGAGATTAGAGTTGTTCCTGGTGCATCAAAATCCTTTAGGAACAGTGGATGATTATGAGGTAAATTTGTAATCTCATCGTCCGCCATTGCTGAACTTAAGTCAAGCTTCGAAAAATGAAATTGATGAAACAGAATCGCGGAAAAAGACTTCAATCCAGTAATCGATGCTCTGATACCATATTAGAACTTGAATTGTGCGCTTACAATATATGATTTAACGATGTGCAAAGAATGACTATGTGAGATCGAAGGAATTTTCTAGAAAGAGAAAGAGAGAGAAGTCTGTATTCTTCTTACATTGTTTCAGAGAGGAATGAAAGAGAAAATGAAATTAGTACTAACTAATTCCGGAAAGTTTACTATTTAACAAACTAACCGATTCAAGTTTCTCTACTAACAAACTCTAACTTTTCTAATTACACATTGACCCTTATAGTTTTGATAAACATATTAGTATGAAGATTACTCAACATTAAGGATGTATTTAGTATTAAGGAAAACATTCTCGTGCAAAATATTTCCCTGAAACATAAGTGATTTCTTATTTATTTCTAGTGTTTGGTTAGGTAGGAGAAAAAATTTCTTGAAAAATATATAATTTAGGTAAACATGATGAGAAATGAAATGTATAAAGACGGAGGATGTTGGTAGGTCGGGTCTATGGGTCAGGGTGGTGGTGGGGATGGGTGTGGAGTGGGGGTTGAAGGTAGGAGTGGCGGAGGGTAGAGGTGGGGTGAAGGGTGAGGGTGGGGAATAGGCTGCCGAAAATTTAAAAATAATTTTGAAAAAAACATTCCCCTCCTTTTGGTAGGGAAATCGTTTCTTTATCAAATGAGTTCATGAGGAAAATATTTTCTAAAATATTTAAGTCAACCAAATATAAAGAAAATCAAAAAAATATTTATTTAAAAATAATTTTTTTTTATATCAACACACCCTAAATTATAAAAAAAAGTCGCAGAAAATTAGGACAATAAGAAATTTGGAGGATTAAACGGCTTTAAATAAAAAAATTGGAATCTTTTGCTGGTGATCTTAGTTTTATGTTTGCTAATTAAAGAATTGTTGCCTTCTTAGTTCAGAATCATAATTTAATCACATGGCATCGTCGGTGTAACGCCAAATACAAAAGTCGCTTTTACTTACCAGAAAAGGGATAAAGAAGAATATCTGCATTCGATGCTGAAATCAGGGCACGTGACTTCCATAATTGGTAACCTAACCAAATAGATTAATTTATTTTTATCATTGTTTTATTTTCAATGACGCCTTAGTCATTTTTAAAGAATTAGCAAGACTCCAAAACCAGACAATAGTATGACGAAGTGCAAAAAGCATATGGAGAATCCACATATAAAAAGCAACGATTTAATCATTGAATTGTAATACTACTAACAAAAAGTTTTAAGCCCTTTTTGTTAAACTAATTTAATAAATAGATAAAGCGTGAATCCTAGTTAAATGTAATAAATCTCAAATCTGAAGTTCAATAGCTTTGATGGTACGAGATCGCGTTCAAGTCAACGATTGCCAAGTTAATGCTCAATGACTATTAATAAATATGAGAATGAAAACAAGCAATAAATTTGACAAATGACATTAAATGTAATAAGAAGGAATTTGTCGCCCAAAATTGAATAAGATGGATAATTCCTTCTTCTGACAATAGCGTGTGACAACATACTACGGAAATGAATAAAGTGTTCTTGGATCTTGTGAATAAAAGAGGAATGTTTAGTAATTAAATCAAGTAGAGGAGACAAGACAAGCTTTTTTGTATATTCTTGATAGTCAACCCTTTACAAGATGTTCTCTCCTAAAAATTCAGAATCCCCTTTTCGTTTCCTCTCTCTTCCTATTTATAAGGGATATTCCTAGAAAACCCTAAAAAATATAATCTGAGGGAATATTCAATGGAATATTCCTATTCATAATCCTAGGAATATTCTAACCGCTGCAGTTGTTTGTTCTCTACTCGACCTCGGCACTGGTCTCCCTCTCTGGGCGACTCCTCATCACTGGACCGTACTTGGTTTCGACCTCAGCCTCAGCTCGTCCATCTGCATTCACTAAACTAGACCTAATTTTGACTCATACAGTTAGTTCCTCCGCTTATTTAGGTCGTACTCATGGGAGTCCTCGATGAGCGGATTTTATCTGTATTTAATCACAAGACATTTTGCCGTGGCGAACGAGCTGAATTGATCAATGTCGCATTGATGACGGATCGGCTCAATGGTTGTGGTTGTCGTGACTAACATAGGATGACATCATGGCCACACGCGTCATCATTACGTATCTTCCCGATGCAATGCATCGTTTCTAGTGCCTCTGTTGCTTTGATTTTGGTGTCAATGACAGTTTCTTGCATCGATTTGAGTGCCACAATATCTTATAAAAAGGGGAAGGGAGATTCAAAAATGAAATTTTTCGCACTTCATATTCCATTGATGCTTTGCTTGTTCTTCTGCTTCTTCTCTAACCCTTGTCTCCGATTTCCTTCTGCTTTTCAGCTCTAACTTACGGTTTCTTTTCCCGTTGATACTCTCCTTCCAGCTCTATTGTATGCATGTTACTGCAGAAATGACAAACTCCCCTCACACCTCTAACATAGTCTCCAATGCCACCCTTTTATCGGTAGCCATGCCTTCCGGTGGCGGTGAACCCACGATTGCGGAAGACGAAAGTTTTCCCATTGTGGAAGAGGTTATTCCTCGGAATCCGTCGGTCAGAAATGACTTCCAAAAAGAACCTGCCCTTGCTCCTGAGCAGGTACTATCTGTCATGGGGTCGAAACAAATATCCGCCCTACGGTCTAGATTCCATATTCCTACTCACGTCAATATCGTTCCGGCAGGGGATGACGCGATACAAGTTCACTGGCCTGGGTATTATGATTTCTACGCCTACCCGTTTTTGGTGGGTTACCCCCCCCCTCTCTTCCCCCACTAGCTGAGGAGTTCTGTTGCTTTTTTGGCGTCTGCCCGACACAACTTTCCCCTTACTTATATAAAGTCTTTTTGATGTTTGCGAAGCTCGCAGAGTTTGTCGGCTGTGAAGTCTCCATTCGTCATTTGCTGCATCTTTTCTCGCCTACTTTCTATAGAAGCATGCTGATTCATCTCCGCCACCTAGGGACTAAAGGATTGGTGACAGGGATGGATGACAAAGCAAACCACTGGTTCTGGTGTAATTGATTCTTTGTCAGGACCAAACACGTAGTGGCGGACCCAGCAAGTTTCCCCAAGCAGTGGAACCTCAACCGTAAGGGTCTCTTATAGTGTGTCATATATTTGTTTATCCCCCGTTTTTGTTTCTAACTTGCTCATGTCTTTCTACTTTTAGCTGGTAGGCGTCCACCTTCCTTGGTTCTTGATATTGAAGACTGGGTAACTCGCGTCTCACCTCATACTATGGGAATTCATGACTGGGCGTCCTTTAACAAGCGGTTCGGGCTCAAGCCTTCGACTAGTAAGTCTGATTCTCATTTCCACGACCCTTTCATGTACGTTATGACTTATTGCCGTCTTGTCATTTTTGTAATATGATTTTATTTTTGTGCCAGGTCGGCGAGTTTCCAAGAAGGCGAAGGCTCCGGTGCCCGCATTCCTCCAGGCGGTCACTTCGGCTGGAATGCAATTCGTACTAGTAGAGTCTGTACGAGAGGGTCAAACTCTAGCTCCGCCGTTGGGAGATTCCGCCTCACAGGCAACAATTACGTCGGCTGAGACCTCTGATCAGCCCGTCTTGCACCTAATTGATGAGTCTTCTCATGACGAGGAGGAGGCGGTATCGAGGAAAAAGGTAGAGGGTAGGGACTAGAAGGGTCGATGCTGTTGATTTCGAGCCGGAAATGCCCATTATTTTGGATGCGGAGGCGGCGCCCTTACTGGGCATTAAGGTTGCCCTCACACCAGCTGTCGTCACGAAGGAAAAGTCGTCAGAGTTTGAAGGGACCTACGATAGAGGGAAGCCTGCACAAACAGCCAGGGTTAGCTCAATCACCGGATGAAAAGGATAAAGTCGTCCTCGTAGAAGATGATGGGTCGGGCTCCGATGTCGACCATGAGGAGGTGTAGGCTTTTGAGAAGAGGTTCACCCGAGTGGATATAAGGACGGAGGGGCCTAATCGGCACATAGTGATCACCATAGATTATGACCTCTTGGCCAACTCGGAATGGGCAGTGCCTGCCTTCGCTCCTCTGTGCGCGGATTCGGAGAAAATGCAGACGCTGAAGGACGCAGATCTGTCGTTGGGTATATCTGGAATGGCTTTGCGAATAAGCTTGCTTTTCCCATGTTAAGTTAGTTCATTTCGTGTATGTAGTTTACTTCCGCTGACTTGTCTTTCTTTGCGTGTAGAGATTGAGCGTAATAGGTGGGAAGAGCATAGGACAACCCTCTTCAAGAAGATGGTATCCAAGTATAGAGAGTACCATTCTAAGCACCAAACGCTAGTCGACTTACTTAGCTAGGATGACCAATTTCAGACACTCTGCGATGGGCTCAAGCAGAAGGATAAGGAGCTGAGGGAGAAGGACGAGGAGCTTATGAGGGCCATCGGCAGATGCAGGGTGCTTGAGGGGACGCCGAGGGCTAATAAGGATGAGCTCGAGGTGAGCAAGGGAGTGATAGCCGAAAATGCTGACCTTCAGGCGCAAGTGGCATCTTTAAGGGTCAAACTCGAGCAGAACGAAACAAGGGCCGTCAACTTGAGGGGTGAGTTGAGCACCATGGTCGAAGAGCTGGGCCGAGCTGAGAAAGCCAAAATGGCCGTTGTGGCGGAGGCAGCAGCCCTAGGGGTCACCCTCCATATTTGCAAGTCTGAGCGAGTTACTAAGGCAGAAACTTCGGCGCTCAAGGAGGCAAGGTTTGAGGAGAGGATTGGGGGTTTGGAGGTGGAGCTGTCTGAGCTGAATGAGCAGGTTGTCGCCCTAAGAGATGAGAAGGTGCAACAACATGCCTAACCGTCTACTTCTCATACTTCTTCCGCTCCCGGTGTGTCACGGGAGTTTTATGAAATGTAGGTTCATACTGAGGCCCAACTTGACATATATAGTTCTCTGAAGACGACTGGAAAGATTTTTGAGGCAGAATTTGAGGATGTTCGTGTCAAGGCATGTGCAGCTCGTAATGCTTGTGGTTATGATCCTGGTACGCCCGGTGGTGATGATGATGAAGTCGCCTTAGATGAGCTTGCTTATGACCCTTAGTACGACGATGAGTATGTCGGTGGCGTCGGTGATTGGGGGATGATACGATGTGAAGTCTTTGTACTTGGTTTTTGCTTTTTTGTGTTTTGCTATTTTTCTTTTTGTGGGGGTGTCTTTCAAGCCCTTTTGTAAAATGTACTGGAATAGAAAAACCGAAATGGAACAATTGTCTTTTATTGTGTATTTCCGGCTCTTCTTTCTTTTTTCTTTCCCGTGAGTGTTCTTTTGTGAGAAAGTCCCTGACTTTCGGTCAGTCGAATGTAAGTTGATTCGAACGAGGTTGAATATAGATTGATTCGAATGAGGTCGAATGTAAGTTAATTCGAGCGAGGTCGAATGTAGATTGATTCGAACGAGTTCGAATGTAGATCGATTCGAACGAGGTCAAATGCAAGTTAATTCGAGCAAGGTTGAATGTAGATTGATTCAAACGAGGTGGAATGTAGATCTATTCGAACGAGGTCAAATGTAAGTTAATTCGAGCAAGATCGAATGTAGATTGATTCGAACGAGGTCGAATGTAGATCGATTCGAAGGAGGTCGAATGTAGATCGATTCGAAGGAGGTCTAATGTAGATCTATTCGAACGAGGTCGAATGCAAGTTAATTCGAGCAAGGTCGAATGTAGATCGATTTGAATGAGGTCGAATGTAGATCGATTTGAACGAGGTCGAATGTAAGTTAATTCGAGTGAGGTCGAATGTAGATCAATTTGAACGAGGTCAAATGTAGATTGATTCGAATGAGGTCAAATGTAGATTGATTCGAACGAGGTCGAATGTAAGTTAGTTCAAGCGAGGTTGAAAGTAGATTGAGAGAATAATTTGAGTGAAATCGAATGTACATTTCCTTTGCGTTGGCGTGAAGTGTAAATTTTGTGTTGTATAAGAATGTCATATACTACTTTGTTTATTTATTGGAGAATATTACATATTTCTGTTCAGTCCGTACATACATTCAAGGAGTCCCAGTCTATCTAGTCCCTTCATTTCTCGACCTAGAGAAGTAGTCGATAGGCGGGGTGATGAACTTAATACCTAAACTTTGAGACGCCCTCTTTGTCTCCTCATTAAAAACCTCCCCTAGAAAACCCAATTGGGACAGAACTCGGGTGAGGGAAAATGAGTATGACTTGGAGGACGTCCATCTTTAGAAGTTGAAGTATTTGAGGTGGGCGATGTTTGGTAGTAGTTTTCCCTCCATTGTTTCTAGATGGAATGACCCTTTGTTTGTTGTTGCCGTGATTTTGTATGGTCTATCCCAATTGGTTCCAAGTTTGCCTTCCCGTGGGTCTTTGCTCGCTTGTGTTTTGGCTTTGAGTACGTAGTCCCCTACCTTGAGTGGTCTGACTTTGGCTTTTTTGTTGTAGTACCGTTCTGGTTGTTGTTTTTGAGCTATCATTCTTACGTAGGTCATGTCTCTTTGCTCATCTATTTCGTCAAGATCTTGCTTTCTACTTTCATCATTACTTGGTTCACTCTCGTTGGAGTATCTCAAACTTGGTTCCCAGACTTCGACTGGTATCACTGCATCAGTCCCATAGACTAGTGAATATGGCATTTCTCTTGTGCTTGTTTTTGGCATGGTACGGTATGCCCATAGCACTTCCGGTAGCAGTTCTCGCCACAATCCCTTGGCATCCTCAAGCTTCTTTTTCATGATGTTCAGTATTGTTTTGTTGGAGGACTCTGCCTGACCGTTGCCTATGGGGTGATATGGTGTGGAGAGTATTCGCCTGATATACCATTTCTCAAATAATTCAGCGGTCTTTTTTCTGGTGAATTGGGGTCTGTTCTCACAAATGATTTCTTTAGGGATACCAAAGAGGCATATGATGTTCCTCCATGTGAATGTGATACCTTCTGGTTCGCGTATTTGGGCTAATGCACCTGCTTCTACCCACTTGGAAAAATAGTCAGTTAAAACCAAAAGAAATGTACATTACCGCGTCCTGCTGGAAGGGATCCGACGATGTCCATCCTTTATTTGATGAATGGATGATCGGCTCCAACCCTATACCACTATAGAGTGGCAAGAGCGGCTGATGCAGCTTTTACCCGAAAGACCGGGATCGAATCCACGGAGAGCTAAGATAGGTTTGGGTTCCTATCTAATCTAGCAATGTGCGATGTTCTTAATTGCACTTCCAATCATTCTTTGTTTGTTTACTATTCTACTTTAACACTAATGATGCAGGAAAATAAGCTAAGTATGATATTTTTGTAAGATTTTCTTAATTGGTCTAAAGGCACTAGGGAAGTAACTTATACCTAGGTGGGTATCTAACGGGGTCTAAAACTAAGGGCAAACTTGTTATAATTGGGATCATGATATAGCCATTGCACATAACTACTCACTTTATACCTATCGGTAGTTTGAGTAACTTTGCCCCAGTTGACTTTCTCAAGCCCAATTGGGTATCAAGCAATACAAGCAAATTTGGCTCAAGTCGGGTATTACTATCTCTAGGTTTAACCCTTTAGTTGGGGCTACCAATCTCTTGAATGCATCTCAATTCCTTGTTGGCCTGAATTTCCTAGACTTAGTCCCTCTTTCTCAAGAAGAGCCTAAGTCAAAAAGGCACAAATCATTGTTTGCAACCACCAATTCAACATTTAAAGCATAAATCAAGCCAAATATCATTCACCCATAAATATTTAAGCCCTAAAATTGAAGACCCATTAAATACCCACACAAGGGTTGAGCCACAACCCCAGCTAATGAGTTTAGATACTCATAATCAAAGAAGAAATTAAAGATTTAGATGAAATATAACCCATAAAAAGTAATTACAAGAGAAGAATGTAAGATTAATGGTTAACCAAGCTCTAAAATTACTCAAAATAACAAAAAGCTGGTGTTCATGTGTTCCGCTCACAACCGATGACCTAGAATCTAAAAAAGAACTATACACAGCTAAATTTTTCGAAACAAATTGCCCCTACGAGGATTCCGTTGACAGCGAAAAATAGACCGCTACAATGCTATGACTACCGCGACCGTGCAAAAGCAAGCGTGGACCGCGATCTTCAATTTTTAGCTCCACTTTTGGTTCTCTGATTCTTGCTTCCGCTGAGGGCGATAACTCGACCGCTGCCATACAATTTCACCGCGGGCAGCGGTGACTATCAAGCCCCACATATAGCTCTCTGAACCTTGCCACCGCTGAGAGCGTAATCAAGACTGCCTCAGCGGTGGACCCTCTGCGTCCGCACCTGTTTCTTCGCTGTCAGCACCCTTTTGACTCAACTTTGAACTTGTGTAGGTTTCACTTCTTTATGATCTGGTTTTGACTTTCTTGTCTCTTTTTGATCAAACACTATAAACAAGAACAATAAGTTAGCTTTCGGGAACACTTATATAATTTTAATCCAAAACCTAAGCAAAAAGGAGTATAAAATAGGCTAGAATCCCTAGTTATCAACTCTCACAAACTTAAGCTTTTGCTTGTCCTCAAGCAAACAAAGTAATTCTCACCTCCTCAAGATAAAAGAAAGGAAAATTTCAGCTATCCTAAAGAAACCTCATCAAGAATTAATTGGGACTAACAATTACCCTCAACTCAAATGCATTATTAATAATACACAACTTTTTTTAGTACCATGGCTGTAGTGCGACACAAAAGCATCAAGAATTGACTCAACTCATCAAGGAAATTCTTTCTATTACATTGGTCATTGTGGAACCCAAACGCATACTCCTCAACTCTCAATAAGCAAACCTCACTTTTAGATTGTAGCACTCAGAACGAGAATTGTGGAAAATACACTCATCTCTTCAAAGGAAGGTCACAAGTCCGGCTCAAAGTACTATAAGTTTGCCCCTTATGTGAATCACGACTGATGTAAGCTCACTCAACTCAAAATTATATAGGGCTTTTGCGGGAATGTAATGAAGGCTTTTAGTTCAGGGTAGAAAATATTGGTCTATGAAGGTTTCATCTTTACTTAAGCACTTCATTTCCTTCATTTTGGCACACATTTTCTTAACTCTTTGAGTAATTTACTTCTTCCTTAGGGCTAGAGAGACACATTGTTACTCTTTCTTGTTCATTTCAATCCTTTTTCTACTTTCTAATCTTTCCAAGTCTTTGGTCTTTGCTTTTATTGAATCCCTTCATTCTTCTACATTGCTCATTTTTTGGCTTTTCTTTCTTTTTCTTTTTGCCTTTCCTTTTCTTCATTTTATACCTTTTATCACTTTTGCATTCCTCATCTCTCCCCCCAAACTTATGCTTTTGTCTTGTGCTAAGGAAAGATCGGGTTCCAAGAAAGGATCATTTTAGAACGGATAAAGGCTTGTATCATGGTTATTGAAAGAATAAGGGCTATGGCTCAACGGGGTTGATTAGGGATATCATCATTGGTGGGCTATGGAAGTTTTCAAGTCTCTATTAGGATCAAGGAGAGCCTATGATCACTTCTCGAGCCGAGCTACACTTATGATTTCGCCTAGACAAACATTCAGGGCAAGTTCTAGACCTATTGGCACGGGACTTGGACTTGCAAATCAATACATCACCACACAAGTTATAGGATTGCTAAAGATACAGAGTCAAGGGCCCACAACAACCTTAGTTAAGATTTGAGCAACACAAATGGTTCCGAAAAACCACTCGAAGATTGTTTAGTCAACATAAGAGTCTCAAGGTCACAACTATCACCATCCTATACACACCAATTTGTTTTTAACCATAAGGTCAAAGGTAAATATGCTAGGCCCAAGTGAAGCTCTGCCTGAGGCACTATTGTTCATTAGCTACTATTTACACAAAAATG
The DNA here is from genome assembly GCF_000715075.1 of Nicotiana tabacum. Classification (NCBI taxonomy): domain Eukaryota; kingdom Viridiplantae; phylum Streptophyta; class Magnoliopsida; order Solanales; family Solanaceae; genus Nicotiana; species Nicotiana tabacum. The sequence continues at coordinate 18,342,934 of NC_134085.1, forward strand.
AAAAGAAAACAGACTCAAACCCTTAAGAAGGTTGTCATGCCATCCATCATTGGGAAAAGCCACCCGGTTCACACAAACTCCACCTTTGGAAAGAACCGTGGCATTAAGAAAACCAAAGGCTTATTGATCACAAAAACATGTAAAATAAGAAGCTACGAACTAAAAAAGAAACTACTAAATGAAATAAGAAGCTATGCTATTAAGGAAAATTGCAAAAGAAGTTATGAAGTAAAATGCATAAAGTAAACTGAATATGTACAATAGGGGATTTAGACGAATATACATAAGAGGGAATGAATATATACATGAGAAAGTAACTTTATATACAGACCGAGATTGAAAAATAATGAAAAGTGAAATAAATAGTAAAGTTATATACATACCAAAAGTGAAAAATAACAATGAAGGAAAAATAAGTGTCATATTTACATCCTAGTATCACAAATCAAAATAGGACCACCCCCTCAAATGAAAGCTAGCATTGTCCTCAATGCTAAATAACCAAAAATAAGATCAAAAAGAGGGTTAGAGAGTAAAGAAAACTCCCTATGGGTCCTCTGTATGCATGGGTCCTGTGGTTGGGTCCCTAGATCACCTGACTCGGGGTCCTGTGGCTGGCCTAAGGCACCTCCCTCAGGGTCCTCCAGCTGAATCTCCACATCATCAACCTGGGGCATCACTCTCCTCCTTCTAGGCTCTCCCTCTGTCTCCTACTCCTGAACCTGCTCTGTTTGAGCTACTGGAAGCTAGTCCTATAATAGTAGCTCCAATGGTAGGTCGCCAACTGACTTCATCTTCTCCACCTCTCCCATCAATTGCTTCACCGACTCCTTTGAGGTCCGAGTCTTTTTCAGCTTCTTTGTCTGCTTGCTCAGCTCCTTAATTGATCTTCCTTGAACTGCAAGAGCATCCATGATAAGATTTTGGTTGTCCAGGAGCTTCTTTTGGTTGTTCAGAAACTCCTTAATGGACTCCTCCCCTAAAACTGGCACTTGGGGATGTGCGGGAACTGACTGGGCTGCCACTGAACTAGATAGCACAAACAGCTTAAAAGTTGCTGCCTGCATCCAGTTGTTGATGCTGGAGAGTGTTTGGTTCAACCTATGAGCAGTCAACGGGCATGCTGAGAAGGAGGGCACTGAGGATGGCATGGAAGTAGATGGTCCGAAGGCAGGATCCGGTATGGCAGTGGGAGGCTGTGAAGTAGTGACTACCACTGCTGGCTCTTCAGACTGGCCAGTAGAAGTAGTAGCTTTGCCCTTGGATCCCTTGGATTTGAGGTTGCCTGGACCCTGAAGGTTGTATAATGAGAAGGGCTTCTTGGGCTTCACCTTGAAATTGAAATCTCTTTTCTCCACCTCATGATCTTCCAAGTACATGGTGAGTAAGTTTGGGAAGGGGTAAGATCTATCACCCTCATTGACCACTCTGGTGATCACCCTAGACATGATATTCCCGATATTGATCGGGAATTTTGCCAGGATAGCCGCTACTATAATTTCCCGGGAAACCGGCATGTCATTATTGTGGGTAGTGGGGTCTAGTCTGCCACACACAAAGGTCTCCCTACCCTTTGCCTCAAAGTTCAGGGTGTTCCTCAAGATAGAAACCCCTGCTGCCAACCAAGCTGGAGTAGTATCCAGGAGAGCCAGTAGTGATGCCAACCACGGGCAAGCTGCCTCATCCATTGTCACCTTCTCTAAGTACAGTGACTCATTTTTATCATTGAAACTAAGATAATCATTTAGGGTCTTTTCGTCAAACTTGACTTTTAGGTTCCGCATCTTAATCACAAATGTGCCCTTTTTGATGTGGGAGGCATTGACATAGAATTCCTTGACTAGGTGCTCATTAGCATCCTACACCTTGCTAGTGAAGTACTCTCACCATACTCTTTCATTGAAGTGCTGCTTCACATTGGTTGTGGGGTAGAAGATCCCACTCTATGAACTGATGCTCATGTATGAGTGACTTTTGAGGCCCACACTCCCTGAATTTGTGATATGCCAGCTCACTGACAAACCTCTATTGCCACACCTCCAAGTTTCTTGTCCTTTCCACACCTCCGGTCTGGGTATCACCCCCTCTCCCGTCATCCGGTACCTCAGCATCTACATCTATGGGATCCTCTACCGGTGACGAAACTGTGGGTGAGGCTAAAGCTGAGGACTCACTACTCTCTGCTGAGCCACCAGACGACTCAGAAGTAGTAGGAGAGGCTGGGGGTGTAGGCTTGTTTGTCAAATTAAATCTCCCTGGAAAGTCTGGTACATGTGTGGGTACCGATTTACCCTCTAAAGCCTCCCGGGAGGGAACATACTCACTACCCTCGGAGTGGGATTCAACTTTGTCTGCAACTCTGATATTTTTCCTCAGTTGCCCAATTGATTTCCGTATTGCTGGGGTTAAATTAATTTTTCCTCGTCCCCTACTCCGGGAGGACTCTGCTTTCTCCTTTTATTTCTCACTGTCACCTCTAGATTTAGCCAATGTCTGCAAGCATAACCAGTGGAAAATTATTATTACTGATGCTATAAGAAGTAGTGAAGAAAAGCAGAAGAACAGTTGGTAGTGCTTGAAAGAGTTGCAGACTGCTAATAGCGGATAATGAAGCGCGACCGCGGAAGGAGCACTGTTGACCACGGAAAATACAGCGCGGCCACGGAGATGTGGGGATCAGACTACCCACCCTCTGATTCTATGGTACCACTGAGTGTGAAAAACTAGGCGTGGTCGCGGAGGTTGCACCGCTGTCTGCGAAAAATCAATCGCGGCCGCGGACCCATCTTGTTACTTCTCTGAACTTGCGCACCACTCACCGCAAGAAATGAATCGCGGCCGTAGAGGTTGGGCCGCTGTTAGCGGAAATTGTCATTGCTGATTGCGGTCATCAATAATTCCAAACTCAGTTTTATCTCATGAACCCTGACCGTAGAAAATACCACCGCGACCGCGGAACTCAAAAACAGCCTAAGTAATCCTAGGGTTTTTTTTTTCATGCATTTAGAGGTTATTATCTGTACTATTAATCCCAACTAACTATTAAGTCATCCACCCTAAAAATTTAATTAACACTAATCATCCCCAGGTCAAAATTAAAATAAAAGAAGAAGAAGAAGAAGAAGAAGAAGAAGAAGAAGAAGAAGAAGTGTAAACTAACAATTAAAAGAAAAACAAGAACAAAATTAAAGAATAATGAAGGAAGATGAAATTACCATATGTGTAATGTGTGATAAAAATGGACTTTAATTTTTGTGTATGTGCAGATTAGGGCATGGATGAACAATGATAATTTTAGTTTGAGAGTCAAATGAGCGAAAAAGGGTAAAAGGTCTCATGACCTCCTATTTATTGAAAACACCCTGGGGACTACGAAACTTACCTCGCGCGGCCGCAGTACCGCGCTTGTGAAGAACAGAAGACTTGCTTGATTTAAACTACCGCTGAGAGTGGTAAATGGTATGCGGCCGTGGTTAGGCACTGCTGACCGCAAAGAATGTATCGCAGATACGGTTGAAACTTCCGAGAAGTCTCATTTTGAACTTTTTAATCCCGCGTCTGCCGCCAATTTCCGCCTACGCGATATGGACACCGCTGACCACGGAAATAGAGTGCTATCAGCGGTCCAACTTCAGACAGTTGCAAAACTTTTCCAGCTTAGTCCTATACTGCATCAAATATTCCTACACACATCTCACAACCAGTTAGTTAAAAACAAGTCCTACACTAAGAAGAGAATCAAAAAGAAGAAAAACACATGGGTTGCCTCCCAAGAAGCGCTTGATTTAACATCGCGGCACGATGCAGGTTACCATTAATCATTTAAGATGGATCATTGCCACCACGTGGCTGTCATCAAACTTGCCAAGATAGTGCTTCACTCTGTTCCCATTAACTCTAAAGATTTCATCATTTTTGTTTTTCAAATCAAGAGCACCAAACGGAGTTACAAGCACCACCTCAAAAGGTCCACTCTATTTTGACTTGAGCTTTCCCGGGAACAGTCGTAACTGGGAGTTGAATAAAAGAACCAAGTTACCTTCCTTGAATTCCTTGGTACGGGCATACTTGTCATGTAAGTACTTCATCTTGTCCTTATATAAGGACAAGCTGGAATAGGCATGAAACCGAAACTCATCAAGCTCATTGAGTTGCTCCACCCGGAGATTTGCTGCAACATCCCATTCAAGATTTAACTTTTTTAAAGCCCACATGGCCTTGTGCTCTAACTCAACCGGAGATGGAAGGCTTTCCTAAACACTAACCGGTACGAAGACATACCAATCAGAGTCTTGTAAGCAGTCATGTAAGCCCACAAAGCATCATCCAGTTTCTTTGACCAGTCAGTCCTATTTGTATTGACAGTTTTTGATAATATTCTCTTAATCTCCCTATTGAAGACCTCAACTTGCCCACTAGCCTAAGGACGGTAAGGGGTTGAAACCTTGTGATTGACACCATACTTTTCAAGCAAAGTGTCAAATGTCTTATTGCAGAAATAAGAACCCCCATCATTGATGATTGCTCTAGGAGTGCCAAACCGAGTAAAGATATTCTTCTTGAGAAAAGCCACCACACTCCGGGCCTCGTTGTTAGGTAAAGCCACGGCCTCAACCCATTTGTAAACATAATCAATGGCCACTAGAATATATGTGTTGCCACATGAATTCACAAAGGGTCCCATGAAGTCAATGCCCCACACGTCAAATATGTCAACCTCAAGAATATTGGTGAGAGGCATTTCATCCTTCTTTGAAATTCCACCTGCTCTCTGACACTCATCACATCTATTCACAAGCTCAACCACATCCTTGTACAATATAAGCCAATAAAAATCACAGCTAAGCACCTTTGAAGTTGTCTCGCCTCACCATGTTGACCATCGTGGGGGAGAAATGTTAAGCATCCAGAATACTCATTTGCTCTTCTTTTGGAACACATCTCCGGATCACACCATCATTACAAATTTTAAACAAATAAAGCTCATCCCAATAGTAGTCCAAGCTATCCCGTTTAAGCTTCTTCCTTTAGTTAGAAGAGAGCTCACACGGAACAAAACCAGTCACAAGAAAGTTGGCAACATCCGTGAACCAAGGCATGTTATTCACAGATACAGAGAGGAGTTGCTCATCAAGGAATGAATCATTAATTTTGAGGCCATCAGGGGGCCTCCCCTCCTCCTCCAAGCAGGATAAGTGGTCCGCCACCTGGTTTTCACTCCCTTTTCGATCAACAATCTCAAAGTCAATCTCTTGAAGCAATAGAACCCATCTCATCAACCGAGCCTTAGAATCCTTCTTTGTCATCAAGTAGCGGAGTGCTGCATGGTCAGTATGAACTATCACCTTGGCACCCATGAGATAAGGCCTAAACTTCTCTATTGCAAACACAGTTGCTAGCAACTCTTTTTCCATCACCATGTAATTCACTTGCGCATCATTCATTATTTTTCTTGCATAATACACTAGGTGAAACATCTTGTTTACTCTTTGGCCCAAGACCGCTCCTACCGCAACATCACTTGCATCACACATGAGCTCAAAACGTAAGCTCCAATTGGGTACGGTAATAATGGGAGTGGTTGTCAATTTGTACTTGAGAAGTTCAAAAGCCTTCATGCATTCATCATTAAACACAAACTTGGCATCTTTTTCCAATAACTTGCACAAAGGATTCACTACCTTAGAAAAGTCTTTGATGAATTTTCGATAGAACCATGTATGCCCAAGAAAACTCTTAACCCCCTTGACTGAAGTAGGAGGAGGAAGCTTTGAAATCACTTCAATTTTAGCCTTGTCCACCTCTATTCCATTCTTTGAGATCTTATGGCCGAGAACAATGCCCTCCTCGACCATAAAGTGGCATTTTTCCTAGTTAAGCACAAGATTTGTCTCTTCACACCGGGCTAGCACTTTGTCAAGATTCTTCAAACACTCATCAAAGGAGTCACCCACAATACTAAAATCATCCATGAACACTTCCAAGAAGTCCTCCACCATGTCAGTAAATATAGCCATCATACACCGCTGGAAGGTGGCCTGTGCATTACACAAACCAAATGGCATCCTAGAAAATACAAAGGTGCCATACGAACATGTGAAGGTAGTTTTCTCCTGGTCTTCCGGAGCAATCAAAATCTGGTTGTAACCTGAGTACCCATCCAAGAAACAATAGAAGGCATGCCCATCAAATCTATCTAGCATTTGGTCAAGAAAGGGCAATAGGAAATGATCTTTGCGGGTCACTTTATTCAGCTTGCGGTAGTCCATGCACACCCTCCATCCGGTGATAGTCCTGGTAGGAATCAACTCATTTTGCTCATTGGTAACCACAGTCATACCACCCTTCTTCGGCACGCATTGCATCGGCGAAGTCCAAGAACTATCCGAGATGGGGTACACAACCCCTGCATCTAACCACTTGATCACCTCCTTTTTGACAACCTCTTGCATAGCCTCGTTCAACCTCCTTTGATGTTCCACAGAGGGCTTGGCATCATCTTCAAGTATAATCTTGTGTATGCAAAAGGCAGGGCTTATTCCCCGAATACCAGCTAGAGTCCTTCCAATTGTCCTTTTTTGGAGCACCTCCAGTGTTGCATCTACCTTCACGTTAGTAAGACAAGATGAAAGAATAATAGGTAAAGCTGAACTAGGGCCCAAGAATTCATACCTGAGGTGTGAAGGCAAAGGCTTCAACTCTAAAACGGGAGGTTCCTCAATTGAGGGTTTTGTTAGTGGAGTCTTTCTGTTCTCAAGATACAAAGAGAGCTTACAGGGATCATAAGAATAAGAGCTCAGTCTGTGCAAAGCATTGACACACTCCACCTTACCTTCATCCTCATTTACATCAAGGTTCAACAATACCGCTTCCAAAGTATCCTCCACATTAATCATGGCACTTGTATCATCAAATATCACCTCCGTGACAAGATCCACAAAAGAGCACACTTCAGTACTATTTGGCTACCTTATTGATTTGCACACATGAAAGACAACTTTTTTGTCACCCACCCGGAAGGTGAGCTCTCCTGTTTCCACATCAACAAATGCCTTCCCTGTTGTAAGGAAAGGTCTTCCCAATATTATCGGCACCTCATAGTCAACTTCGTAGTCCAGAATCACAAAGTCAGCAAGCAAAATAAACTTGTCCACCTGGACAAGAACATCATCAATAATACTAAGTGACCTCTTCATTGTTCTATCCGCCATTTGCAATCTCATTGAAGTAGCTCTTGGTTGACCAATACCCAAAGTTTTGAACACGGAGCAAGGCATCAAATTGATACTTGCTCCCAAATCCCACAATGCCTTTGCAAAATCCGCACACCCATGGTGCATGGAATGGTGAAAGCGCCGAGATCTTCAAGCTTTGGAGCCATCGAGTGCACAATTTCACTTACTTGATGAGTCATTTTGTTGGTCTCACAATATGGATCTCTTTTTAGTCACTAAGTCTTTCATAAACTTGGCGTAACCCGGCATTTGCTCAAGAGCTTCCACCAAAGGAACATTGATCGACAAACTTTTCATCATCTCAATAAACTTCTTAAATTGGTTTTCATTCCTTTGCTTCGCAAGTCTTTGAGGGTAAGGTGGAGGAGGCCTTGTCAAGGGAGCCTTAGCCTTGGGCACTATATGTCTATTACGTGTTCCCTAGATGGGTTCACGTCATCTTGAGTCTCTACCTCATTTTCATGAATATTAATTCTCACTTTCGCATTCAAATTCTCTTCACTCACTTGCTCATCAACTATAGGAATATCATCATCTTGTACTTTAACCTCATCACTCACAACTTCCTTTTGCTTGGAGGTATTCACTTCACCACTCGACTGCGATCACCGCCATTGCATCCCTGGTATTGTTTCCACCCTTCGGGTTTACTACTGTATCACTAGGTAGAGCCCCCTTAGGGCGAGTATTCAAAGATTGCAAAATATGGCCAAGTTGAACCTCCAAGTTTCAGATTGAAGTATTATGGGATGCCATTTGGGAATCAAAGTCGGCATTCTTTTTCATCATTTGTTCAAACATCATCTCGATCTTTCCCATCTCATTGTTTGACGAGCTAGGACCTTGGGACGGAAATGAAGGCGAGTTGTTTGGTTGTTGATACATCGGAGGTCTTTGAAAGCCTTGCCCCAGATTCCCTTGATTGACATTATTCCAACCCCTTTGGTTGTTGTTTCCTCCCTAATTGTTGTTGTTTCCACTCTAGTTGCCCTGGTTGTTCTGATTGCCCCAATTCTGATTGTTGTTCCCCCAGTTGCTATTTCCTTGTTGGTTTTGATTCCCCCAATTTCCTTGGGTTTTCCACTATTGTTGTTGGTTAGGAGCATTGCCCATTTGTCCTTGATAATTATTTACGTACTGCACTTCTTCACTTTGCTCATCATACCCATCATCTTGATTAATACCACCACTACACTGCTCATATTGATCCAGACTACCTTGACCTTGTTGACCTCTTTGTCGCCTCTTGTTGACCAACATGTTGACACCTTCCATAGCATTTACTTGTCTCGACACTTGAACTTGTTGCAATTGAGCTTTTGCCAACTAGTTCATTATTGTAGTTAACTCTGCAATTCCCTGGCCATGGTCATGGAGCTCTTTGTGCAGGTGAATAAGAGTAGGATCACCCTATGGCACATTAGCTCAACTTTGCCAAGCTGAGGAATTATCTGCCATCTCATCCAATATCTCACACGCCTCAGCATAAGATGTATTCATAAAATTTCCCCCTGCTAGCTGGTTCACTACACACTGATTGGTTGTGTTAATGCCACGATAGAATGTCTACTGGATCATTGCTTTGGTTATCTCATTGTTCGGACATTCTTTCACCATTGTTCGATATCTCTCCCAGATCTCATGAAGTGGTTCATTAGGTTCCTGTTTGAAGGCCAAAATCTCATATCTCAAAGTCGCCATATGCCCCGGCGAGAAAAATTTAGCTATAAAATTATCCGCCAACTCATCCCACGTAGTGATGGAATGGTTGGGAAGTCTTTTGAGCCAGTCCAAAGCTTTCCCTCTAAGTGAAAAAGGGAACAATCTCAATCACAATGCATCCTCTGACACATTGGTCTGTTTTCTTCCCCAGCAGGTATCCACAAAGCCTTTAAGATGTTTATATGCATTCTGATAGGGAGCACCTGTGAAGTACCCTCGCTGCTCCAATAAAGTCAACATCACATTTATAATTTGGAAATTGCCCGCCCGAATCCGGGTGGAACAATTGCACTTGCGTATCCTTCATTTGGAAGCACCCCATGAGCGACTCTTGGAGGAGGCGGGGGAGGGTCTGGAACATTGTCATTGGCCTAGCGGCCTCTTCTTTGACCTTGAGGTACTTGAGGCACCTCATCTTCACCATTTTCATCTACCTCCTCCCCCGGGAGAAAATCTCCAAGACGATCATTGTTTGCAATTTTGTACCTGAATTGATGATACACACAAGTTAGTAACATAGAAGGAAAGAAAAATAAGACACAAAACTAGTCAGATAAATAGCCAAAACCATTTAGCTCCACGGCAATGGTACCAAAAAGTAATCGGCTCCAACCCTATACCACTATAGAGTAGCAAAAGCAGTCGATGTAGCTTTTACCCGAAAGGTCAGGATCAAATCCACAAAGAGCTAAGATAGGTTTGGAATTGGGTTCCTCTCTAATCTAGAAATATGCGATGTTCTTAATTGCACTTCCAATCATTCTTTGTTTGTTTACTATTCTACTTTAATACTAATGATGCAGGAAATAAGCTAAGTATGATATTTTTGTAAGGTTTTCTTAATTGGTCTAAAGGCACTAGGGAAGTGACTTACACCTAGGTGGGTATCTAACGGGGTCTAAAATTTAGGGCAAACTTGTTATAATTGGGATCATGATATAGACATTGCACATAACTATTCACTCTATACCTCTCGCTAATTTGAGTGACTTAGCCCCAATTGACTTTCTCAAGCCCAATTGGGTGTCAAACAATGCAAGCAAATTTGGCTCAAGTCGGGTATTACTATCTCTAGGTTTTACCTTTTAATTGGGGATATCAATCTTTTTAATGCACCCCAATTCCTTGTTGGCCTGAATTTCCTAGACTAAGTCTCTCTTTCTCAAGAAGAGCCTAAGTCAAAAAGGCACAAATCAGTATTTGCAACCATCAATTCAACATTTAAAGCATAAATCAAGCCAAATATCATTCACCCATAAATATTTAAGCCCTAAAATTGAAGACCCATTAAATACCCACACAAGGGTTGAGCCACAACCCTAGCTAATAGGTTTAGCTACTCATAATCAAAGAAGAAATCAAAAAGTTAGATGAAATATAACCCATAAAAAGTAATTACAAGAGAAGAATGTAAGATTAATGGTTAACCAAGATTTAAAATTACTCAAAATAACAAAAAACTGTTGTTCATGTGTTCCTCTCACAACCGATGACCTAAAAATCTGAAGAACTATTTATATACAACTAAATTTTCCGAATAAAATTGCCTCTACGAGGATTTCGCTGACAGCGGAACATACACCGCTACAGCGCTATGACCACTGTGGCCATGCAAAAGCAAGCGCAGACCATGATCTTCAAATTTTTAGCTCCACTTTTGGTTCTCTGATTCTCGCTTCCACTGAGGGCGATAACTCGACCGCTGCTATGTCAGAGACACTACCACCGCGCAATTTCACCTCCAGCAGCGGTGACGGTCAATCCCAACATATAACTCTCTGAACCTTGCCATCGCTGAGAGCGTAATCAAGACTGCCTCAGCGGTGGACCCTCCGCATCCGCGCATGTTTCTTCGTTGTCAGTGCCCTTTTGACTCAGCTTTGAACTTGTGTAGGTTTCACTCCTTTATAAGCTGGTTTTGACTTTCTTGTCTCTTTTTGATCAGACACTGCAAACAAGCACAATAAGTTAGCTTTTGGAAATACTTGTATACACTTTAAATCCAAAACCTAAGCAAAAAGGAGTATAAAATAGGCTAGAATTCCTAGTTATCAATGGCCAAGGTGATGTGACTGAGTGGAGGTGCTCGCCTGCATGGTGGATCATTGGAGCGTATTTTTGGCATTATTCTCACTTTCTAACAAAGTCAGCAACTTCCTTTTTCATGGTGGACCAGTACTAGCCTGATTGCATGAAGCATCTAACGAGGGCTCGATTACCGGTATGGGCTCCATAATGGCCTTCGTGCACTTCTTCGAGGACGCACCTAGTTTGGTTTGGTCCTAGGCACTTCGTCAAGGGACTACCAAACATTCTTTTTTACAGGTCATGGTTGATGATGTTGTATCTAGACGCCTGCATTAGAAGCTTCTTGGTTTCTTTTTTGTCGGCTGGGAGCACTCCGTCCTTCAAATATGACATAATATGGTTGCGCCAGTCCCAAGTCAAGTTTATAGTGCGTACTTCAATTTGGTCTATCGACGAACGGAGGAGGGTGATCGTATTTTCTTTTTTGCTTATGTTCTTGGTGGCTGCTTCTAATTTGGCAAGGCTGTCTGCTTCGATGTTTTGTGCTCGAGGTATCTGGTCGAGTTGGCACTCGTCGAACTGGTGTAGTACCTTATGAATTTCTACCTGATATTTTGTAGCCTCTGTTCTTTGATTTGGAAAGTCCCTGTGACTTGGTTGACGACGAGTTGTGAGTCACATCGGAAGATGACTCGCCCTGCTCCATACTTGAGAGCCAGTTTCAGTCTTGCAATTACGGCCTCATACTCAGCCTTATTATTAGTCATGTCGGGACACCATATGGACTGACGGATGACTTCACATGTTGGGACCTCGAGCACGAGTCCTAGTCCAGATCCTGACATATTGGAGGCACCAACGGTGTACAGGCCCATAGGACAGATAACTTGGGGGAGGTACGGGGGGTTTCCTACTTGGCCTCAGGCATTATTTTGGCGCTGAAGTCGGTGAGTACTTGTGATTTTATCGCTATTTGCGGATGATATGTTATATCATGCTCGCTTAATTCGATGGCCCACTTGTCTAGTCTACTCGACAACTCGAGTTTATGTAGGATGCTTCTTAGGAGGAAGGTCGTGACCACCGAGATGGGGTGGCATTGAAAATAGGGTCTATATTTTCGTGAAGCTACAACTAATGCCAGAGCCAGTTTTTCGAGGTGAGGATACCTAGTTTTGGCATCGACCAGGGTTTCGCTAATGTAATAGATTGGAGATTGCGTACCTTTGTTTTCACGGACCAAGACTGTGCTTACTGCGATGTCGGATACGTCCAGGTAGATTAAGAGGCGTTCGTCAGGTTGTGCCTTGGTGAGTAACGGGGGCGAGGACAAGTATGACTTTAATTCTCTTAGGGCATTGATGCATTCAGAATTCCATTGGAGTCCGTTGTCCTTTTTGAGTAAGTTGAATGATTTATGGCATTCGTCAGAGGATCGTGAGATGAATGTTGACAGGGAGGCTATACGGCTGGTCAACTTCTGCACCTGTTTCTTGCTGGTCAAAATTTTAGATATTCCCTCTATAGCCTTGATTTGGTCGGGATTGACCTCGATGCCTCTCTACGACACTAAAAAGCCGAGGCACTTTTCGGGGTTCAGCTTCATGTCGTATCGCCTAAGTATGTTGAATGCTTCCTTTATGTGGTCGATGTGGTCCTCTTTTCTTTTTGATTTGACCAACATGTTGTCTATATAGACTTCCATCGTTTTGTCGAGTTGCTCTTTGAACATCTTGGTGACCGGCATCTAATAGCCCGCCCCTGCATTTTTCAACCCAAATGGCATGACTCTGTAGCAGTACGTCCCTTGGTGGGTGATAAAGGTGGTCTTTTCCTAGTCCTCCTCCTCTATGAGGATTTAGTTGTAGCCTGAGTAGGCATCCAAGAAGCTTAATAACTCGTGCCTAATTGTAGCGTCGATGGGCTAATCGATGTGAGGCAATAAGAAGGAGTGTTTCGGGCAGGCTTTGTTTAGGTCTGTGAATTCTACGCACATGCGCCATTTCCCATTTTCCTTTTTCACCATGACCATGTTGGTGACCCATTGGGGATACTTTGACTCTCAAATGGAACCGTAGGCGAGCAATTTTTCTACCTCTTCACGGACGGTCTCGTTGATTGCAGCATTGAACTTTCTTCTTATTTGTCGGGATACCTGGCATGTCTGCATGGGAGAAAGCAAGCAGTTCAGCGTTGCCAGTTAAAAATTTATGGAATTTACCTGGTTCTGCGAGTGTGGCCGATGTAGGCTTTTTTGTTGTGGTTGCTTTTGTCCAGCTGGATGGGATTGAGGTCTTCCACTGTTGACCCTGTGGCTTCCATGATTTTGGGGTCTTTGATGGCATATGTGTTCATTGGACTCAGGCCCCGACTTCGGTAATTTCTATGCTCCTGAGTTTTCCCCTCTTAATTGTTGAGTGTATGTGCAGTCTTGGGCGATGCGGTAGCATTGTTGAGCTATACGTTATTCATTGCGGATGCTGAATATTCCCCATGGGATGGGGAACTTGATGACCTGACATAAACAGGACGGAATGGCCCTCATGGCATGTATCCAAGGTCGCCCTATAATGGCATTGTAGGTTGTGTCTTGGTTTATGACATGGAATATTATTTCGAGGGTGACACCCCAGGCCAGAACGGGCAATGTTATCTTTCCGGAGGTTCGTTCAACTGTATTGTTAAAACCTGTTAGTGTTATGCAGCATGGTACTATCTTATCATCAAGTCTCATTTGTGTAAGGACTCTGGGATGGATAATACACGCGCCGCTCTCGTCGTCTACCATGATTCTTTTTACATCAGTATCTGAAATTTGTAAAGTCATGACAAGGGCATCAAAATGAGGAAAGGCCAAAGCATGGGTATCTGACTTATTGAAAATGATATTGTCTTCGAGGTCATCATACTATTCATGGGTGATCGACCTCTTCAATTTGTTTGTGGTGGTGAACTTCACATGGTTGATTGTTGCTTTGACGCCTCCGCCGATGATCATTTGGATGGTGCGGGTGGGGGAGAGTGGCTTTGGGGGGCCTTGATGTGGTTCTCATCCACGGGAAAAATTGGCTCTCCCTCGGTCGCTTATCAGCTCCTTTAAATGTCCTTGGTGGAGCATGTTCACTACTTCTTGTCGTAGTGGCCTCGTTCCTGATGGAACTCGCAGAGGGCATTCGACTTTCTGGAATTTAGGTCCGACTTCATATTTTGTGGCCATTTCACCTTGGGATCGAGCTTCTCTCGGGCGTAAACTATTTCTGAAGGAGAAACACAAAAATTCTGAGTAGATAAAAGTGGGAGCATACCTCTTTCATTTCGGTGAGTTCCTGTGGCCTGGACGCCCCTTCGGCTTGGCAGAGAGGTAGTGGGATGGCCGCTCTGATGTACGGTTGGTGCCTTTCCTGGTTGAGGCACGGACCTGCGTGATCTCTTCGGCCGTCGTTCTGACGATCTTTCCTTGATTCCATTTGGACTGTCGTTAGCCGTTGGGTTAGACCATTGAGGTCGTCTACGTATGCTCTCACCTCGGCATAGTAAGCATTGTGAATTACGTCCCTGGTGCTAGGAGGGTATTTCATGAGTCTGCTTAATAATTTTCTGGTCGCCCTCGATCCGTTCCTGTTTAACCCATTTTGAAAGGCCGCTACCGCCATCCCCTCTGACATGTTTGGCAGGCTTATTCTTACTCTATTGAACCAGACGAGAAAGTCCCTGAGTCCTTCGCCAGGCGATTATTTAATGGCGAATATGTCATTCACTCTGGCTTCTGCTTTCTTGGCCTGGCATGGGCGGTGACGAACTTGTCGGCCATTTCCTCGAACATCATTATGGAACGTGCTGGTAATTGTGAGTACCATGTTAATGCTCCCCCTTTTAGGGTTTTGCCAAACTTCTTCAGCAGCACCAATGGTACCTGCTATTTTGAGAGGTCGTTGCCTTTTACCGCCGTGAGGTAATGAATGATATGGTCTTCAAGGTCCGTTGTGTCGTCGTATATTTTCAGATATAATGGCGTTTTGAAGGTTTTGGGTATGGCATGCGGGGCTGCCTCCTTGCTATATGGTTGTTCCACGAACCGGCCGACGTCCCGTTTTGGTAAAAGTTTTGGAGTGCCTGGTATCTTATCAACCCTTTCTTGGTGCTCTCTCATTTGGTCACGGAGCGCTTTACTCTCATTCTCCATTTCTTCCATTTTCTTCAGAATAGCTACGAGGGCGTCGTTACCTGCATCAACAACGATGTGAGTGTTACATGTTGGGGGAGGAGCGTGTTGCTCGTTGATGGTTATTGGGGTGTCAACTCGTGCGGTATTCCTACTCGCCCCTTGAGCAGGTTTGTCAAGTATACTGCTTAGGGTACTCGTCAGCCACACCTCCAATAACTTTTTCACTGCGGGCGACGCTTCTTCAATCGTGGACGTGGAGGCTCCCTTCTCATGTGAAGCGGTTACACTCCCATGAGGAGGCGGTAAGTCACTTTGCCTAGATGAGGCGCTCAACGTCACATTCTCCTCGTCTTCCCTGTCCACCTCGTTGATGGTGCCTAGGATGTTAGTAATGACACCTGTTACTGCTTTCAGTCTTTCCTCTCATTTTCCAGCCATTGTTAGCTTGTGCGAACTAGAGAAGGGGAACTTTTGTTGTTGTTTTTTAGATCTAGAAGAAACTAAACTTTTTCACTAGGAACTCCCCGCATACTACGCCAAAATATTTGACCAAAAAGTTTTAAGCCCTTTTTCTTAAACCAATTTGATAAATAGATAACAGGTGAATCCTAGTTAAATGTAATAAATTCCAAATCTGAAGTTCAATAGCTTTGATGGTACGGGACTGTGTTTAAGTCAATGAATGTGAAGTTAATGCTCAATGACTATTAATAAATATGAGAATGAAAATATGCAATAAATGTGACAAATGACATTAAATGTAATAAGAAGGAATTTGTCACCAAAATGTTAAATGAGATGGATGATTCCTTCTTCTGACTATAGCGTGTGACAGCAGACTATGGAAATAAACAAAGTATTCTTGGATCTTGTGAATAAAAGAGGAATGTTTAGTAATTGAATCAAACAAACGAGACAAGACAAGCTTTTTTGTATATTCTTAATAGTCAACCCTTTATAAGATAGTTCTTTCCTAAAAGTTCAGAAGCCCTTTTTGTTTCCTCTCTCTTTCTATTTATAAGGGATATTCCTAGAAAATCTAAAAAAAATACAATCTGAGGGAATATTCAATGGAATATTCCTATTCACAATCTTAGGAATATTCTAACCGTTGCAGTTGTTTGTTCTCTATTTGACATCGGCACTGGTCTCCCTCTCTGGGTGACTACCCGCCACTAGACCGTACTTGGTTTCAACCTCGGCCTCAACTCGTCTATCTGAATTCACTAAACTAGACCTAATTTTGTCCCATACAATTACGAGTTTGAATTTTAATACTATTATAAAGCAAAACTGAAACTCGTTTAACACTCTTCTCGAATATAGATGGAATATAAATTATACGAGAGGTAAGTATAATATCGACATATCTATCTATAATTAAAAGTAGAAGACAAAAGCACCTCATGAAGCCAAATGGCAGAACAATAGAATGACACATGGCATAATTAGTTATTGGTTATTCTTTTTAATTTAAATATATCTAAAAATAAAAATAATTAAAAAAACTACCATATATATGTATATGTATATATATATATATAATTGGTTATATATATATTAATTGGTTACTTTAATTTAATTAATAAATATAGATTTCTTATCTATATCTATATTAATAATTAACTATAATAAAAAAAATCAAAACAATATATAAAAAAATAACTACCCATTCAAATTGGGTGGGAGTAGTTTCAAGTTGGAATTTTTAAATTATAAGAAAATAACTACCCATTCAAATTGGTAGTTATTTTTGATTAATAATTAGTTATTGGTTATTATTTTTGAATTTAAATATATATAAAAAACGAAAATTAAAAAATACAAAACTACCATATATATACATATATATATATATATATATATATATATATATATATATATATATATATATATATATATATATATATATATATATATATATATATATATATATATATACATATATATTGGTTACTTTAATTGAATTAATAAATATAGATATCTTATAATTAACTATAATAAAAAAATCAAAATATAAATATATGTAAAAATAATTACTCATTCAAATTGGGTAGGATTAGTTTAAAGTTGGGGTTTTTAAATTATTTTAAAATAAAAAAACAAAAAAAAAAGCTATAAAAACGAAAAAAAGAGAAGAAAAACTACCCATCCAAATCGGGAGTAGTTTCAAATGTGAGATTTAAAATAAAAAACGAAATTAAAAAAATAATAAATTATCAATTCAAATTGGGGAGTAGTTTTAAGTTGTAGTTTTAAAATTATTTGAAAATAAAAAAAAACAAAAATAAAGAAATAAAAAAAACTTCAGAGAAAAATATTAAATAACGTAATATGCTAATGAAACTTTCTATTAACAATGTAGTAGCATTAAATATTTGAAAATATAATAAAGAAAAATACATAACAAAAAAGTTATTCGATGCGCTGCTTGTATAAGTCCCGTTAGTTTAACAAAGATTTTATTCACTAAAATTTAGATAATTTAGATAATATTATTAAGAACAACAGAATCTATATATTACTAAAAGGAGAGGAAAAAGGCCTTTCGTTAAGCCAAGTGGCAGCTTAAAAATAAGCCACATGACATAATTAGTTACTAAATTTATTATTTAGTTAATAATTAATTATTGGTTATTCTTTTTGAATTTAAATATATATAAAAAATGAAAATAATAAAAAAATATAAAACTACCATATATATGAATATATATATATATATATTAATTGATTACTTTATTTGAATTAATAAATATAGATATCTTATAATTAACTATATAAAAAACGAAAATATAAATATAAAAAAAACTACCCATTCAAATTGGGTGGGAGTAGTTTCAAGTTGGAGTTTTTAAATTATTTTAAAATAAAAAAGCAAAAAAAAATCTATAAAAAAAACAAAAAAAAAGAGAAGAAAAACTACCCATTCAAATCGGGGAGTAGTTTCAAGTTGGAGTTTTAAAATAATTTTAAAATAAAAATAGATATCTTATAATTAACTATAATTAGAAAATGAAAATATAAATATATAAAAAAGTAACTACCCGTTCAAATTGGGTGGGAGTAGTTTCAAGTTGGAGTTTTTAAATTATTTTAAAATAAAAAAGCTATAAAAAACGAAAAAAAGAGAAAAAAAACTACCCATTCAAATTGGGGAGTAGTTCAAGTTGGAGTTTTAATATAATTTTAATATAAAAAACAAAATTAAAAAAATAATAAATTACCAATTCAAATTGGGGAGTAGTTTTAAGTTGGAGTTTTAAAATTATTTAAAAATAAAAAAACAAAAATAAAGTAATAAAAAAAACTTCAGAGAAAAATATTAAATAATGTAATATGCTAATAAAACTTTCTATTAACAAAGTAATAGTATTAAATATTGAAAGATATAATAAAGAAAAATCCATAACAAAAGCGTTATTCAATGCGCTGCCTGTATAAGTCCCGTTAGTTTAACATAGATTTTATTCACTAAAATTTAGATAATATTATTAAGAACAACTGAATAAAATTTAAAATAAAAAAATTCAATAGTAATAAATTATATATCTTCTCATATATTACAAAAAGAAAGCGAATACTAAATATTGTTTAATATAATAAAGAAAAATATAACAAAAAAGTTATTCACTGACTATATAAGTACGTTTGATTTAATAGAGATTTTATTATTGGGTATATCGTATTGACAAACAAGATGACAATTGAATTTTATTAAAGCAATACGATCTAATAGGATCAAACAAGCCTGATCATAATTTAATTTAATTAATATTTTTTTAATATTGACCGCGCATCACACGGGCGACTACTAGTCGTAATAGAATAACGATGCCCCTCGTTTAAAGTTGAAAGTAGATATACCTTTATTGTGATCGATCGGGGTCATCTATCCCTTCTCGACTAACGAATTGGTTTTGTATTTTTTAATTCCAGAAATTATTTTCCCTCTGATAAAAAAAGGAAGTCAGACGACTTAGATAAGATCATTTTCATTAAACTAGTAAGTCAGACGACTCGCAAAAACCTTCATTGGTTAAGAAGAAAAAGAAAAGAATAATAAATGCTTTTGCACATTAATTGAGAACTTGAAAATAAAAGATAAAAAAATAGAAACAAAATCAGAATTTGACTTTTGGAATAATTTTAATAGGCAATGGTATGATTGGGATAAAGAATATACTGGTATAGAAATGGAAATACAACTGTAGAGAAGACGGCTAACCTACGTACACTGTCTTATAGCCGGTTTGATCAAGTTTTTTTTGGGTCAAAAGTGTTTTTTTTTTTTTTTATCAAAAGTGTTTTTGGCAAAAAGTTGAGGTGTTTGGTCAAGCTTTTAGAAAGAAAAAATTGCTTTTAAGAAGAAGTAGAAACAGTTTTTGAGAAGCAGAAAAACGTAGCTTCTCTTCAAAAGTACTTTTGAGAAAAATACACCTAAAAGCAGTTTTCAAAAGCTTGACCAAATACTAATTGCTGCTCAAAAATATTTTTCAAATTAATTAACCAAACACAAATCGATTCTCACCGAAAATATTTTTTTGAAAAGCATTTTTGAAAAAAATACTTGTCGGACTAAGAAAGTTTCGCCGAATAGGCTATTATTATCGGATTAGGCATGCGTGCCCTTTCACTTTCATGGCTACTCAGTCAAAGCTTATTTTTTAGTTTAGCAGCCTTAACTGCCTACTCTTTGCGTCTTATCTATAGAGTCTAAACAATGATCTAATTAGCATAAGTGGATTTACAATCACGGTGACTTATTGTTTTTGGCTTGTTTTAAATAATTTTTAATATATTTTAAGAATTTTTTGACTTTGTCAAATACAAAAAAAAAAGCTAAAATTAAAAGAGCTTAAAAGTTATTTTGACCAACTTAAAAGCTCATTCAAATACCCTCTTACTACTACTGCGAGGAAACGAATAAATAAAAAAAAAATATTACACCACTTAACAAAAATTATTTCTTGGCACCTTGGTTATGTGCCTAATTTTACTTTAAGACCTTAAGGCATTTTCTAACTTAAGACTCAATAAATTAATGGAATATATATATACCAGCTTAAAAGCCCATCCAAATACCCTCTTTCATGCACTCTTCTATTCTTTTTTTTCTTTGAATTATTCATGCTATGTATGTTATAATAAATTATCAGAAAACTAATTTGATAGTATTTTTTAGGGTGAAAAATGCAGGTTATTTGGAGAAAAAGCTTTATTAGACTATGATATGATGCAGGTTCTTTTAAGAAAAGTTTCAAACAGTTGTTGTTCCTTGCAAGGGTTTCTTGTCTTTCAAGTGAAAGTTTGTGGAGAGTCTAGATAAGAAGAAAAGGAGTTGTTTTTTTTCTCGAAAGTCAAATGTGCTCGGATTTTATTTATTTATTGGTCGAAGGATTTTATTTTTTAAAACATTAAACTTTTGCATTCTATAGATGCTTTGATTTTTTTACTTTTTGAAAAATAAAACATGCAAAATAGAATCCTGCCTTTTCAACCTAATTACCACTAAGTACAGTCAAACCTCTCTATAACATCATCGTTTGTTCTAAAAAAAATTGGTTTTTATAATGAATAGCTGTTATACACCTATAACAGCATTTAGCATTTAAATATATTTTGACTGTTATAGATAAAAATTATCCAAAAATTAATTATTTTTCTTTTTTCAATATTATATATAAAAGATTAATAAAATATTTAAATTCAAATCTCAAAAGATATAAATATTTCACGAATTAAATGCTAAAGAAATCTAATACATTATTAAAAAAAATCTTAACTAAACTCTCAAATATATTTAAACTCTAAGGCACACAATTAAAAAATACGAATAGATTACGTTTACATATTTTAGTAATTGTCCAATATAAGATATATCACGTGTACATCTTCAAATAAAAAAAGAATGATATGCATATCTTCAAAAAGTATAAATAAATCTTTTAAGTATCTTTTGATATTTTTCTAATGCAAGATATATCATTTGTAGATCTTTAATTATAAAAATATTTGATGTGCATATGTTCATGGAACATACTGCTATCCTTAATATAATATATATAGCTATTATAAGTTGTACATTAAAGTTATAAAATATTTGCTTAAATATTTAGAATTATTATTAGTAATAATCTTAGAAAATCTGCATGGCTGTTATAGAAGAGTAATTTTATAAAGAGTACTGTCATAAAGATGGTTGTTTTTGTTATAGGCACAATGCTGTTATAGAGAGGTAAAATATAACATAAAAAATTAGTTCTGAGAAAAGCAAGGGTTTTATAGTGAATGACTATTATATATGGATGTTGTTATAGAGAAGTCTGATTGTACAATGATTAGGAAAAACTTACCTAATACCGACCACTACATCATGGATGCGGAGTCTAGAATTTTAAATTTATGAGTTTTGAAATCCTAAAACGATAACTTGCTTATAAATTTCACATAAATTATCTATACTTATTAAATAAATTTTATACAAATATGTGATTTAAGCCAAAAAATTTTAATTTTGTCCCATAGGCAGAACCTTATCTCCGCCTTGTTAAGGAGGGATATTTTTATTGGGGGTAATCTCATGAATATATGTTCATCAAACTAGTCGTCTAGTGCAGAAAAAATTACTCTTAGTTCAATATTTTTATTGGGGGTAATCGACTATTTTCATTTTATGAGCTATTTGACATAATATTTTATTACAAAAAGTATAATTGATTCTGCTGCCATAAACTCTTAGTTCAGTAATCATTGGTGAAGTTAACCCCATTTCGATTCTCTAAAATTTATTTTCGAAGAAGAAAAATAGATCGTGGATCAAATAGACTTTATATACAACATTTGGTAAAAGTGATAAAAAATATTTGAAGTTAAATCGAAATAAAGTATTTAGAATTTGAACCTGTGTTTAGACAAATTTCAATTAGAAAAAAAAAAGTTGAATTAATGAGCAATATTGTTTTGCCTTTTTTTTTTTTGGTTCTCGGACCAAATGTTTTCAGCACTTAAACAAATTTTCAATGTTTCACCAACTATTATATATGCTGAAATTTATATTTATAAATATTAAAAAAAAATTTACAAGCCGACATAAACCAATTATTTCCGTACATATGTTTTTACACGGTGCCTATAAGTAAAGACATTAGTGAATTTACATAAGTATGTTTTTTCCCTGCGGTGCATATAAGTTAAGGACATTGCTGAATTATATATGTTTTCTTTTTGACTAAATGACGTCATTAGTGAATTTGTGTACTGTATTTACACGGATTTTAGATAAGAAAAATATTAGTTAAAGAAAATTTATTGCCATCACATTTCTCCACTTGATACGAGTAATGCAACCATCAGTTCATCACCATTAAGCAGTTAACTTTCAGAGGTATTTTGTGTTGAGTCCAAATGATAAACCGAAAAGGCCTAAAAATGTCATTCAACTAACATAAATGATCTATTTATGTCATTCGTTAAAAGATCGTCTTATTCATACCACTAACGTTATACTTTTTGCCTATTTATGTCATTGTCTACTAACATTTCCATTGGTTTTTCAATAATAAGAATTAATTTTTCGACCCCACCTTTGCCACATTTCTTTATATTACTGGTTCTTCTTTACTTGGCCTTACATTTCTTTTTAACCCTGACTGTGGATAATTAACCATGCCCAACCCGATAAATCCAACCATCTTTTAACCCAACCCCTAATTCCTTGTCACGACCCAAAATCTAATTAGTCGTGATGACACCAAACCCAACCTTCTAGATAAGCCAATTAATCCAATTTAATGAGATTTTTTTAGACAAATAAATGATAAATAACTGAACCTTAATAATTTTTCCACGGACTAGTAGTACAAATCATGAGCTTCTAAGATTTAGAGTTTTACAAGCTGAATTGAAATAAACATAACATCGGTTTCAAATAAATACAAATCACTGAACACTGATCTTATCGGGTCGTGACAAGGAATTAGGAGTTGGGTTAAAAGATGGTTGGATTTTATCGGATTAGGCATGGTTAATTATACATAATCAGGGTTAAAAGAAATGTAGGGTCAAGTAAAGAAGAACCAGTAATATAAAGACACGTGGCAAATGTGGGGTCGAAAAATTAATTCTTACTCCCTCCGTTTCAATTTATGTGAACCTATTTCCTTTTTGGTCCGTGCCAAAAAAGACTCCTTTCCTTATTTGGAAACAATTTACCTTTATGCAATAATTTATAGCCACACAAAATATATGTGCCTCATTTTACACCACAAGTTCAAAAGTCTTCTCTCTTTTCTTAAACTCTGTGCCCAGTCAAATGGGTTCACATAAATTGAAACGGAGGAAGTATTATTTAAAAATCAGAAAATGGAAATGTTAGTCGACAACGGCATAAATAGACCAAAAGTATAACATTAGTGATATAAATAGGCCAAAAATATTACGTTAGTGGCATGAATAGTGGTAAAAATAGCACGGTATAACCAGTTTTCAGACTGGTCATTCAAAAATAGCCAGCGTTCACGAAGTCAATGAAAAATAGCCACTATTTTGCTGCAACAGAGACCGGTCCAGCATAATATACTGGAGTTCGGTGCACCTGTGTATGAACTCCAGCATATTATGCTGGACCGATATACTTTGCTGACTCCAGTATAATATACTGGAGACAGGAGCACCGGTGCTCCAAACTCCACTATGTTATACTGGACAATTATACTTGCTGGAACTCCAGTATATTATGCTGGAGTTTAGTGTACTTATGCTGGAACTCCATCATATACTCCAACATACTTATCCTGGAACTCCAGTATAATATGCTGGAGTTCACGTATACTTATGTTGGAACTCCCGTATAATATGCTGGCGTATTTTTCGGGTTTTGAACAGTGTTTTTGCTCAGATTTATCTTTCCATAAAAAGTGGCTAAATTTCGATTACTTTTGAAACTGAGCTATTTTTGAACTACCATTTGTAAATCTGTCTATTTTTGAATTTCTCCCTGAATAGTGCGACCTTTTAACGGATGACACAGATAGGTCATTTATGTTAGTTGAGTGGTATTTTTAAGCCTTTTTCGAAATATAAATAGCCTACTACCCCAATATAAACATTAAGTGTCTGCTTTTATGACTCGAACTCTGTACTAAATAAAAGTGCGTGGAACTTTTAGGTCATTCCAATTGTGGCTCTGCAATTTATCCCATATTACCCTCAAGGTTTCAAATAATTTACTAAGGAAAACAAATCCAAATTTTATTTGTCACCTTTCCTATAATTTGCCATTCTTCTTTCGTGGCTAAACACTCCAACGAAAAGCTACACATCTCAGAAAAAAGAACTACTCCACCAAAAGAACTATTCTTTCTTGCTTGTTTTTCAAGATTTCTACCTCATAAAACTGCTTAACGAACAAGCAGTTTCACACAACAACGTTCCTGCACAAAAGTTGGATATTACAAAAAAAAAAAAAAAAAGGTGAAGGAATGTATGGTAATTCCCCTGCAAATACCAAAACTAAAGAAGGGTTAGTTTTAAAGAAGAGAGAAGAGCTATTAAACATGGAGTCAGAGTATAAAAACAGTACAACTACTTCTGGATTATTAAGGTTTAGTTCAGCTCCAACTTCTTTTCTAGCAAATTTCTCTGATAAAGTTGTCAAGAATGGGAATTATAAGAATGGGTTGGGTTCAAAATTGAATCTTGGTAGCAGTCTTGGTTTGAATAATTCACAGCTGCCACCTCCATATCCAAGGCAAAATTCAATGGATAAAGGGTATAAGGTTGTGAGTTCAATGGAAATGGATCATCAAAGGCAAAATAAATTGGGATCAAATCTTATGAGACAAAACAGTTCCCCTGCTGGCTTATTCTCTCACCTCAATTCTCAAAATGGTACTCTTTGATTATTTTATTTAGTTATTTATTTATTTATTGTTGATGCATTCATTTCTTTCTTCTTTTGGAAAGTCACTTTTAGATTTGTATTCTACTTTTGTGAGAAGTTGGTGAGTTGAAAACATATCCCTTTGCTTAAATGAATACTAATATTCAATGGGGCAATTTGACCCTTTATATATATACTTCAGTTGGATTGTTTTATTTCACTTTGCTATGTAAAAAGATTCCTAATTGTGTTGTTATTTTCATTCTTGATGTTCTTTTAAGACTTCTATAATGGGGAAAAGGTGCAATTAATAAAGTGCTAATCGTTGTTCTTTAGCCGAGGGTCTATCCGAAACAGTCAATCTGCCTTCCGGGATAGGGATAAAGTTGCGTACATACTACCCTCCCCAGACCTCACTTGTGGAATTACCGTGGGTTGTTGTTGTTGTACTAATCGTCGTTCTCAACTAGTTAAATGTTTTACCAGCAATTTAATCTGCAGGTTGTGGTGTTGGAGGTTATAGAAGGGTAAATGGTGGCAATGGAGATACAGTTTCACCTTCTTCCTTGGGGATGTTGTCTCGAACCAACGAGGTCGAGAATGAGAGCAGCAGCATTACCACTAGCCTTGATGATGACAAGTCTGGAAATGGAAACTCAGAAACTCAATATTACAATTCTGGATTACCATTTGCCTCTTGGAGTGAGGCATCACATTTTCAGGAGTCCTTCACTGGCCACAAAAGGGAGATGCTGGATAGTGAAGAGAAGTTATTTGCTAATTCTCAGGTAAGAGAATAATACCTTTGACTAGCTTTTTCTTTCGCAGCTATAAGTCAAGTGGAGATCCTCTATTTTTCACGAATCCAGTTTTTCGACAGTAAAAGATAAGAGTGGCACAACTGAGGTATAATTTGGCATCTATGCATTAGGATTATCTCGATTTTCGATTGAATTTAACTAACGACTATTTACTAATATCACTTTCTATGGACGGTTGCTTGAAGTTATTTACTAAGTGATCTGATAGTGTAAAACTTCTTTTACACTGCCAATTTATAGAAGTTAAAACACTTTTGGATTTGACATTCTTGTGTGCAACCAGATTGGACAACTTGGGAATCAGCCTCCAATTTTGTCACACCACTTAAGTTTACCAAAGACACCAGCTGAAATAGCTGCAATGGAGAAGTTATTCCAACTCCAAGAGACCGTTCCGTGTAAAGTCCGTGCCAAACGTGGTTTTGCTACTCATCCACGGAGCATTGCCGAGAGGGTACGACTTTTCTGAATCTATTATCGATCTTCATTGTTGTCCAAGTAAATATTAGGCAGTTTCTTTGATTGAAACTTAAATCATGAATCTAAATGTGAACAAATTTGATATCGTTGCAACTTAAGAAAAGGGCAGCCTGGTGCATGAAACATCCAACGTTCACACAGGGTCCAAGGAATGGCCGCATCCCAATGAGTGTGATGTAGGCAGCCTACCCTGGTGCAAGTATTATTGGCTGATTTCACAGCTTGAACCTGTGACCTATACGTCACACATAGACAACTTTATCATTGTTCCAAGACTCTCATTTATCGTTGCAACTTGTTTAGTCTAAATTCTTGAATGAAACTATATGGTGGTATTGTTCAGGTAAGAAGAACTCGAATTAGTGAAAGAATGAGGAAACTGCAGGAACTTGTCCCAAACATGGACAAGGTAGGTTATCCATACGTATTTGTCTTTGTTTTCTCTTTTTTTGGGCCAAGGTGGAACCGCACTAAGTTTATGACTCATTTTTTTGGCAGCAAACTAACACAGCAGACATGTTAGATTTGGCTGTTGATTACATTAAAGACCTCCAAAAACAGTACAAGGTATTATGGGAAGAATTTGGCATAATTCCAAACTCTCTGCTTTAATAAAATCTTTTTAGGTTGAGTAGCTTACTATTTGAGCTATTACCTCGTATTCTAAGCAGAGTCTGATGGAGTTTATGTGCTATGATTCAAAAGAACTTAAGGGGGTCGTTTGGTTTAAAGACAAGTTATAACGGGATTAGTTATGTTGAGATTAGTTATCTTAATATTATTTCTTATTGATTGTTTGGTATGTTGTATAAATGCTGAGATTGTCAATTTTACTACTTTATCCTGGAATAACTTATCCTGGGATTGCTATTCTACCCTCTAGCAAATATAAGTTATCCCGGTACTAATTTTTAATCCTAGGATAAGTTATTCTAGGATTAATAACCAAACAAGGGATACGGCGGTACTAAATTTTTATTTCAAGATTATTTTGCTTATCCATCAATACCAAACGACCCCTCAATATTTTCTGACCACTTAAATTTATATATGTGAATAATTACAATTTTTTTAGCAAATACTAAACTATGTATCCATAAGAGCTTTAAAAGTTGCACCTATCAAGTTTTAATGTTTGATCTTTTTGAACTGTTTTTTTCTCACACATTTATCTCATCATTTGCAGACTCTTACAGACTGTAGGGCAAACTGCAAATGTGCAGCTATGCAGAAGCCAGTATCCAATCAAAGGGTTTGATTTTCTTCTGTACATGGAGAAAGGTTGAGATTGAAGCAATGATCCTCAAATAGTCTCTCTTTCTCCTTTAAAAGAAGGAGAAATGGAAGAAACAAAGCTATGTTTCTGTTTAGAAGTTAGCAGGGGAAAAAGTGGTCTAGATACTAAACCAACAAGGTTTAAAACAACAAAATTAGCGGGGAAGTCATAGTTTAGTTCATAACTATCTCTTTATACATGTATTCCTTTTTTCCCTTTTAAAGGGCGGCTTAGTACACAAGGTATTCCATATTTACGTAGGGTTCGGGAAAGGACTCCATCCCAAAAAATGTAATGTAGATAGTATACTCTAATATAAATATTTGTGTCTGCTTCCACAACTCGAATTCGTGACCTATAGGTCGAAGCCCCTTCGTAATTAATTAGTATGAATTACCATAAGTGTCCGCTTCTTTTCTCATATTTGTGTTAAATCCCTCTTTCCCTTTTATGATCCATTAATTTATGGACCAGCCAGTATGTGGACGGCTAAGTTTGCAATGATTGCATGTTGCACATATTCTTTAACATTCACTAGTATTAGTATCCGTACGATGTGCGAATAATATTATGATCTGCTAAATTCTATAAATTAAAAAGAATAAATTATATGAATAACTATTGACATAAACTTAAATATTATAACCTCATATATAGCCGCCGATACAAACAAATAAAAATACAGTATGATTCAAAAATAAATACTCTTTCCCTTTCAATTTATATAAAATATTTTTCTTATTAGTCTGTTCCAAAAGAATGTCACATTTTTGTATTTGGAAATAATTTAACTTTAAATTTTTTATTTTACTCATCTATATATATTGAGAAGTTCTTACATCCATGCAAATATCATGACCCCACAAAACTATTAGTATCATAAGTTTCAAAAGTTTTCTTTTTCGTTCTTAAATTTCGTGTCAAGTCAAACTATCTCATCTATATTGAAACTGAGTGGAGTCATACTATATAGAGTAATAACAAATAAAAATACATTTAGTAATATCTTAATTTAAATTATAAAAATATATTATATTATTATCTCAACATAATAAATTCTCACATCAACATCAACTTCTACTAACCTAAAATTATACGGTGACAAATTAATATATACATACATGATAATTTATTAACAACCAATATATTCTAACTTTTGGGAGTTACCAACTTATAAAATAGTTGGATCTTAATTTGCTCAATAATTTTGCTAGTTACCTCAATTATAATGCACATTTGCTATATTGCCATGTGACTTTTTATTAGCTTATCCCGTTACTTAATGTCATTACTCATTGCTCTACTTCTAGTATAATATAATAAATATAGTTTTGTATTACCCTAAAATTTAATTTAACATTGTTCTTTTGTTCCGTAGCTCCAATTGTTTTATTTAAATTTATCAATAATATTATTTTCCTATTTAATTATTTTATTAAACAAATTTAAAGTGTAGAGACCCTTCTCTCTCTCTCTCTCTCTCTCTCTATATATATATATATATATATATTAAACAAATTTAAAGTGTAGACCCCTTCACATTACTTCTACTCTCTTCTATATACATTATTTTCTATCATATAATATTTTAATTATTTTTCACATTTTGTGTTGTATCTATAATATCAACATTATCGTATTATTTTTCTAATTCTTTTGAAAATATGCCAAAGTTTAAACGAAGAAGTTCTTTTATTATTTTCCATAAATCTACACTTTTAGTAATTATTGTTTAGTATTATGTGCAATAAGCAATTAATTTTTTTCTTTTGTTTTCGTAAAGAGTTTTGACTTTAAATTTTTTTAATAACTTTAACTACATGACAATTTTAATTACATCTTTATATTGTTAATTTGTTGCTTGGCATTATTTAGTTGTAAATTTTTTAAATTTTAGGTTTATAAATTATATTTTCAATTGCGTGATATTATACATATAATATATTTTTTCTTGTAATAATTCAAAAAGTTTTCTTATATCAAATTTAAATGTCTAATCCTTATATATATCTACAATTATATTATTTGTTTACAAAACAAATCTCTATATTTTGTACTTTGTCTATTGTTATGTGTTACCCGTTACTTAATATAGTTACATTATTACTTAACTTTTTATTAGCTTGTCACTTACTTTATATCCCTATCTGTTACTTCTATTGTAATATATTATAATGAATATGGTTTTTCTTTCTCTTAAAATAATCTTTTTATTTATTTTTAATTTTTCACTATATAATATTTTTGAGTATTAATTATTTATTTGCTCATTTAAATTAATTCAAAATATAAAATTCTCTCACACTATCTTTATCTCGCTCTTTCTAAATTATTTTCCCTAGTAAGTATGATATTTTATTTAGTGTTTTATTCAATAATAGACAAAAATAAAAGTGCATATGATCAAACTGTATAGTACTTTACCAATATATTACGGTATATTTATTATTAAACTTTTAGTAATTATTATTTTTGTTGAAGCTTTTAGCCTTTAAAAAAATTATTTTTATTGTATACTTGTTTAAAATTCAGAAAACTTAGTCTAAAACAGATAGTACTTTGGATTATCCATTATGAAATAAATAAATTATTAAATATATCTACATTCTGAACTTTAGGTTAAAACCTTAATATATATTCTTCAACTCATTAAAAAGTATTGAATTTTTAAAATAAATTAAAATTGCACATTAGATTACGGTAGGATATATTCTTTTCACTTGATATTAGAAAAGGAATCCAAATAATATTGATATCAAAATTCTTTACTTTCCAAATAAAAAAATTCAGTTAGAAAATATTAGTACATAGATTGAACTTTATTTTTTTTTAAAAAGAATTATTATTTCAATTTAATTTCAACAAATGGAATTCCTTATATAGTTCTTAAGTGATACTTTCTTATTTGACAATCTCCCACAAACTCTTTAAGATTGCCAAGTGGCTTTATAGTAGCTTGCCACTTGGCTTAACCACAATGCAAACTTTCTTGCTTTAATATATATATATATATATATATATATTTGTACTAATACTAGTAGTCAAATATAGAATAAAGTCACCATATACTATTGACATTTATTAGTTTGCCACTTGGCTTCACCATAATATCAATTATATATGGTAACTTTCTTGTTTTAATATATATATATAGATTCCATCTATAAAATTAGATTGGGGTTTATTAAATATATATATATATATATATATAGATTGTTGAAGCTTTTAGCCTTTAAAAAAATTATTTTTATTGTATACTTGTTTAAAATTCAGGAAACTTAGTCTAAAACAGATAGTACTTTGGGATTATCCATTATGAAATAAATAAATTATTAAATATATCTACATTCTGAACTTTAAGTTAAAACCATAAAATATATTCTTCAACTCATTAAAAAGTATTGAATTTTTAAAATAAATTAAAATTGCACATTAGATTACGGTAGGATATATTCTTCTCACTTGATATTGGAAAAGGAATCCAAATACTATTGATATTAAAATTCTTTACTTTCCAAATAAAAAATTTCAATTAGAAAATATTAGTACAGAGATTGAACTTTATTTTTTTTAAAAAAGAATTATTATTTCAATTTAATTTCAATAAATGGAATTCCATATATAGTTCTTAAGTGATATTTCCTTATCTGACAATCTCCCACAAACTCTTTAAGATTGCCAAGTGGTTTTATAGTAGCTTGCCATTTGGCTTAACCACAATGCAAACTTTCTTTGCTTTTATATATATATATATATATATATAACTAAAATAGTCAAATATAGAATAAAGTCATCATATACTATTGACATTTATTAGCTTGTCACTTTGACTTAACTATAATATATATATATATATATATATATATATATTTATATATATATATATATATATATATATATATATATATATATATATATAAATATATATATATATATATATATATATATATATATATATATATATATATAGCAAAATTGGGGTAAAACGTGACAAATGTACAGGACAACCTAACGCCATGACTGCCCTGTTACAGTGACTTGAAGCTCTTCATCATACTACAAGAGACGCTAATTTAGCAAGCTCGATGTTATTGTCCGATAAGTCATTTAGAGTTTTAGAATCTAAATTTATGTTTCGAAGCCTCAAATATCTCATTTTAGTCTTTTTGATTTGCGTGCATAGTTCGAGTGTTTTTCCGAAAAGCTTTTATGTTAAAAACTGATAAAATATGAAATTGTGCCTCAAAAATCCATTTGAGTTGACTTCGGTCAACGTTCTGAGCAAACAGACCCGGATTCGTATTTTGATGGTCTCGGTTGGTCCGTATCGTGATTTGGGACCTGTGCGTATGCCCAGAATCAAATTCGGAAGTCCCTAGCTCGGGTTATTGATTTTTATCGAAAATTGAAAGTTTAAAGGTTTAATGATTTTTAAGAATTGACCGATTTTGATTTTATTGATACCGGATCCATATTTTTGATCCGCAGTCCGGTACATGTCCATTACTATATTTATGACTTGTCTGTCAAATTTAGTGAGAAACGGAGTTAGTTTGACGTGATTAGGACGTTCAGTTGTTAAAATAGAAGATTTAAAGTTTTCTTAAAAAATTCATTTGATTTGGTATCTGATTCGTAGTTCTAGGCGTTATTTTGGCATTTTGATCGCGTGAACAAGTACTTATGTGGTTTTTGGACTTGTGTGCATGATTGGTTTAGAGCATCGAGGACTCGGGTGAATTTCGGATGGGCTACGAATGGTTTTAGACTTAGAAAATTTGGTTTTTCCTCAGCTTCAGCTGTTATCTGGTTTCCTTCTTCGCGATCCCGAAGGTAATCTCGCGATTGCGAAGAGTGAACTGGGCTGGGTGAGTTTTTCATCTACGCGAACGCGAGACACTGGTCCCGAACGCAGAGCAATGGGGGGCCTGCTCTACGCGAACGCGGCCAGTCACACGCGAACGCGTAGTGTATTGAGGTGGGGGTAGGGAATCTAGGTGACTCTATGCGAATGCGAGTCCAGTCTCGCGAACGCGAAAGTTAGGTGGGATATACTTTCGCGAACACATGGACTCTCTAGTGATCGCGTAAACGAAACAGGCTCTGCTCTTCGCGAACGTGTCAGGTTTCACGCGAACGCATTTCTAATTATAAAACTTCTTGACTGCTGCTTGAGTTTGGGTTGGAATTTCGGCATATGCAAGTACTGCTCTCTTTCAAATCATATTTAACTAATGTGTTTGCAATGAACCGTCTGTCGATTTGTCTAAGGTGTATCTGGTCCATGCTTATGCATCTTCATCACTGTTTCTTAAGGTCATAATATTTCTTCCATGACAACTTATCTTAGAGCTATGAGATAACACTCAGACTAACATGCTTCAACAACTTTATCCGCCATATGAGTCTTTTACAACTTTATATGTATCAGATGTAGCTGTGTTGTTTTGTTGTGGGACCACTATTTCCTACCGATGGTGATCGGTATCTTTGTGAGAAATATTTTCTTTAACTTTTGCAACCAATTTACCTATTTTTCGACCGATTTCGGTCAGTATTCTGTGGACGGATTTTGCAAGTTTTCTAGTAGTGTTCCATGACAACTTATTGATGTTTGGCTAGAAACCCATGTTTTAGCCGTAGTATTACATGCCAATGACTGCATTTTTTACGTGCGTTTGAGTTCAAATGATAGTGAATTGCACTTAGTACGTGTTTTGTGCCTTGCAGGAAGTGATCCTGAGCTCAAAAGTTAATTTGGAGCTAAATTGATCAATTTGGAGCTTTGAAGTCCGAGTAAAAGCCCAATACATTAAGTCGGTATCGTGTTCGGAGGTCGTGTACCAACTAAAATGCTGCCTGATGCGAAAAGTTGAGGCTGCTAATAAAATGCACTAATGCGGCGCAGCCTGCGGCGCGACTGTTCAACTTTTACAGAGCGAAGTCCTAGTTCGCGCAGGAAAGGGTTTTTTTTGTCTGGGCCCGACCCTACTTGGTATAAATACATGTAAAAACGCTATTTTGAAGAGGTTGGATATACTTTTGACACATATTTGACCTAAGGAGGCAGAAACACAATAGGAGCAAGGCGGGGAAATCTTCTACGAGTTTTTCCTTCCTCTTCCTATTTTTCATTGTTGGTTATGACTTTTAGTATTGTAGTTTTACATACTATTATGAATAGCTAATTTGTTATCTAGGGTTTTGATGGAACCTTTTGTAAGATAAATTCTTGTTATGTTTTTATATAATTGAGTCGTAGTATTTTCTCTATTTGTTCAACTATATTATTCTTGTGGTTGATTGAAGGGCCCTCAATTAGCTTTGCCTATTTAGTATGTATTACTAGGGAGAGAGTGCATATTTAGGTAGTCGTTGAAAAACATCACTCCCGATGTATGTGAGGAATCAATAACCAAGGGTTTAAAGGTGGGATTATGGATAATAAAACCTTGGGTGCGATCTAAGTGAGCTGTAATTAAAGCCAACTAGCGTAACTCGGGAGAGTATGTCTAGTAAAATATCGTAATTACTCGGGAGAGAATTACAACACACAGAGTGCTCATGATCGGTAGAGAATACGTAGGTGAATTATAGAAGACATAGTGGGAAGGATTCCGACAATTGGGAAAATCATAACTCTAGACCTCCTTAATCTTTTCTCCAACCCGTAGTATCTTTAGTTGTTAATCTACTAATTTAATTATTTAGTTAATTAGATATAAGAACCTTAATATTTATAACTTAGGAATTGTTCGAACTTGTCTTCTTAGCAATATTGAATAGTTGTAGCTAAGCCTTAGTTCTCTGTGGGATTCGACTCCGGACTTGTAAATCGGATTATATTTGCAATGACCGCTTAGTCCTTTTTATAAGGCATAGTTGGGCGTGATCAAATTTTTGCGCCGTTGCTGGGGAACTAACGGTGTAGTTGTAGGTATACATATTGTTAGGTTTCAAGTTTGAACTTTTTTTTTGTATTTGATTTTTTTATTTATTTTAGTTTTATTTGTTTATTTGAGAAACATGACATCATAGAATTATGAGAATTTTGATGTTGGTAATTCTACTTTTAATCCTCCTTATGCATATTGTGAAGGAAATCACCAAGGGAAAAATTATCAAAATATTCCCGAGAGCGAGTTTTGTGCACCAACTCAATCTTATGTGTGGAATGTGTGTGATATTTGTGGTGGTCAAGATGGTCATTTTCACGGTTGTGCTTATATTTCTTACCTTCCCCCAACCCCTTACTTTGATGGTTCTTCTTTTTCTGGTGAAGTTAATAGGAACAAAGAACTCAGGGAAGCTGACCTAAAGAAGATCGAAGATATGTTAAAGTGCATTTTGGAACAACATAGTAAATTACAACTACAGATAGAAAGCCAGGAGAAACTATTCACAACTTGAAAGTTCACATGAGTCAATTGGTTGAAGTTTTTAATGCTCAACAAGCCAATATTGTGAATAGTATCCAAGAAGAGAGTGAATTAGATACAGAAATTGAGGAGCTAGAGGAGAAGGCCAGAGTAAAACACCAACAATCAATCGAACTAGATTTTGAGGATGTCGATGTCGTAGAAGAGATACTAGAGTCAACCAAGGATATTGAGGATACATATTTAGTTGACTCTATTATCATTAGTGTTGAAAATGTAGACAGTCCCAATGTTCGTGTAGTTGAGCGCATTGGTCCACACTCCAAGCATTTTTCCACATTGTGTTTAGATGATGATATGAAAATAGAGTCGTCCGAGCCACTTGAGGAGTCAAGGAGTAAGGAACAAGATGCCTACATTATGGAATTCTTCGTGTCAGAAAGTCGGGAATACACATCTCATCTAAAGGTCAAGAAGTGCAGAATACAACATTGTTTTATAGGGCCAGTCAGATTCGTTCCACCACCCCGGGAGCATGATCACAGAGCAGAATCAAAACTTGGGATCCAATTCATAAGTTCGAAGTGGAAGCAGAAAGTGATTCGCGTCGTGCCGCGACGTTAAATCAAGCACTTGTTGGGAGGCAACCCAACTTTACTGCTTTCTTTTATTTATTTTTTTATTTTTTTATTGTATTATTTTTGTAGTGTTGATTTTTGATTTTCTAGGAGAATGAAAAGCAAAGTTATTAGAAGGATGCAACAACAAACCAGATGGTTGGAACCAAGTGTGAAGTACCCGCACGAAGGACCATGTCTGGGAGAAGTCTGAGTACCCCATGAGATGCTAGTGCTTCGGCCTTTGGCCTACTAGGAAGTTTCTTTTATCCTCTTATTAGTATGATGTGCATTGGGGACAATGCACAATTTCAAGTGTGGGGTGAGGAGATTGTCTAGGTGACTTTCTATGCTATTTTAGTTATGTTAGTTTAATTGAATATTTTTTTTTTAAAATAGAAAAGGTTGGACTTTTCCTGACGATGGATGTATTAGACAGTTTTCTTGAGGGATTTAAGTCTAAAGAAAAAAATGACAAAAAAGATTTTCTTTTGTTAGGTAGTGTAGCAATTCCCCCTTGTTGGTTTTTCTTTGTGCCGCGGTTCTTTTTCAAGGGTTTGTTTGAACCGGGTGTCGTTAGTTTTTATTTGGCAGTAGGAGCCATTATGTTGTGAATTGAATTAAAGCAATATCTCTTGACTTTGATATTCCTTGAGAATAGTGAGTACTTTGGTTGTGACGCTTAGACTCAGTTTTTGACTCTTGTAGAAGTACCTTAAATTGTATGATTTTAACTTTGCTTAACTGCTTTGACTAGAGTGTCTTGATGAATCCAATCCTGAGTGAGTTATGTGCCATGTATGTGAGAGGTTTGTGTGTTATTCTGTGTATTGCATTTGATGCATAGAACTTGCCCTGTGTATTTGCAAAGCGAAATAGTAGTTTTGTTCAGTCTTGGAAGTGATATAGGTGTTTCTTTGTTAAGCCAGATTTGTATATTTTACCTACCTAATTGTTATGTATCGTAGTTAACCCCTTTGTGCCTGTAATCTTGTTTCTTTGCCAACCACATTACAAACCTTACCCAACTGTTTGAATTAACCATCTATTTGAACCTTCTAACCTCTCATGAGCACTTGAATTATTATGAACTGTGTAAAAGTTAAAGTGCGGGGTGGTTGGTTTGGCTTTTGAGTGGAATTAATGAAATAAGGAGAAAGGTTCACTATTTTGAAAAAGTAAGAGCCACATGAATAAAAATAATAGAAAAGGAAAAAAAAGTTGTATTGTTGTGAAAAAAAAATTCCTTGATAAGTGGTGACTCTTGATGTAATTGTGCTTATGCTTAAAGAAGTATGGGATAATATATATTGATGTAAAGGTGGAGTTTTGGTTTGACATAAGTATGGGGTTTGAATGTTATAGTATATGTATTAAAGTGCTTAGGGAGGTGTAGTCACTCTTATATCTAAATGTATCCTACCTATCCCGCAGTCTATATTACAATCAAATAAAGTCCTACTTGATCCTAGACTGAATGAGCTCGATATGCATCTTTTATGGAATATGAATGTTATTTCTGAGAGTGAGTGAATTATTTCTATCTTGAGTTCCTAAGTGCTCTTAAATTTTATCGTGTGGAACTACTCTCTTTTGTATTTGAGGACACTTGATTCATGAAGAAAAGGTAATCCTTGACCTCTATGTTAGAGTAAGTGAGTGAGTTGTGAATAATGCGTGGTACTTGTGAGTCAAATCTTGAGGTGAAGATGTTACGCTTTTGTGCTTAGTCTATTTTAAATATTCTTGGTGTGATGAGTTAGGAGAATTGTTTAAAAAGTCGTGTCTAGATAAAGTGTAGTTTGATTACTTGAGGACGATCAATGGTTTAAGTGTGGGGTGTTGATGTTAGGCTAGAAAACCGTGTTTTAACCGTAGTATTACATGCCAATGACTGCATTTTTTACTTGCGTTTGAGTTCAAATGATAGTGAATTGCACTTAATACGTGTTTTATGCCTTGCAGGAAGTGATCCTGAGCTCAAAAGTTAATTTGGAGCTAAATTGATAAATTTGGAGCTTTGAAGTCTGAATAAAAGCCCAAACATTAAGCCGGGATCGTGTTCAGAGGTCGTGCACCAAGTTCGGATGTTAAAAGAGGACGAAATAAGTTCACTATGAGAAAATTACACTGCCGCGCAGCATAGGGCGCCGCAAGGCGCGGCGCAGCAATGTAAAATGCTGCCTAATGCGAAAAGTTGAGGCTGCTGATAAAATGCACTAACGCGCCGCATGGTGCGGCGCAGCCTGCGGCGCGACTATTCAACTTTTACAGAGCGAAGTCCTAGTTTGTGCAGGAAAAGGGTTTTTCGTTTGGGCCCGACCCTACTTGGTATAAATATATGTAAAAACGCTATTTTGAGGAGGTTGGATATACTTTTGACACAGATTCGACCTAAGGAGGCAGAGACACAATAAGAGCAAGGTGGGGAATTCTTCTACGAGTTTTTCCTTCCTCTTCCTATTTTTCATTGTTGGTTATGACTTTTAGCATTGTAGTTTTACATACTATTATGAATAGCTAATTTGTTATCTAGGGTTTTGATGGAACCTTTTGTAGGATAAATTCTTGTTATGTTTTTATATAATTGAGTTGTAGTATAATCTCTATTTGTTCAACTACGTTCTTGTTGTAGTTAATTGATAGGATCCTCAATTAGATGTGCTTATTTAGTATGTATTACTCGGGAGAGAGTGTATATTTAGGTAGTTGTTGAACAACATCACTCCCGACGTATGTGATGAATCAATAACCAAGGGTTTAAATGTGGGATTAGGGATAACGAAACCTTGGGTGCGATTTAAGTGAGCTGTAATTAAAGCCAGCTAGCATAACTCGGGAGAGTATGTCTAGTAAATTGTCGTAATTACTCGGGAGAGAATTACAACACGCAGAGCGCTCATGATCGGTAGAGAATACTTAGGTGAAATTATATAAGACATAGCGGAAAGGATTCCGACAATTGGGAAAATCATAACTCTAGACCTCCTTAATCTTTTCTCCAACCCGTAGTATCTTTAGTTGTTAATCTACTAATTTAATTATTTAGTTAATTAGATATAAGAACCTTATATTTATAACTTAGGAATTGTTCGAACTTGTCTTCTTAGCAATATTGAACAATTGTAGCTAAGCCTTAGTTCTCTGTAGTCTTCGACTCCGGAAACCGAATTATATTTGCAATGACCGCTTAGTCCTTTTTATAAGGCATAGTTGGGCGTGATCACTTATGTTAAAGCTACGAGATAACACTCAAACTAACATGTTTCAGTATTCCATGTTTATACAAATGGGACCTCAGTATTCTGGTGGATATTACAATGGAGACGCTAGTAGTTATCTGCATCCTCCTTACCAATATTATAATCCAGAATATGCTAATTTTTATCCGCCGGCACAACCCATGTTAGGAGTAAATGACTTCACTCGTTATTTTGACGACCAAGATTCAGGTCGCAGTTGCAGCATTATGTAAAGCCAAATATTTTATATTTTGTCTAGATTCTCTTGTTCAAGATTTTAGTTTGTCTTTCAAAGAAGTTATGCAATATTTTACAACTTCTGATACTTCTCTACTCTTTTCCTTTTTCCCTTTCTTTTGCGCCAAATGTGTTAGTTGTGGATCAATCAAGTTATCAGGATCTCTCCACTTTATAAAAAATTACAGATCAATCGGAGATCATCTAGTGATCATAATAATACATGGGCGATTTCTAAATAATATACGATTTCACTAGAATCTCTCACTTTATAAAGAAACGATCCAGATAATAACTACTAAATGATCAACCATAGATCACTTATGCGATCCACTATACTATATTTCAGAAAATCAGAAGTACTCATTTTCTCCTTTTTTACATACTTAAACCAGAAAATAAAAACTACTAATCAAATGTACTTTAAAAGTTGAACCTATCAAGTTTTAATGTTTGATCTTTTTGAACTATTTTTTTCTCACACGTTTGTCTCATCATTTGCAGGCTCTTACAAACTGTAGGGCAAACTGCAAATGTGCAGCTATGCAGAAGCCAGTTTCCAATCAAAAGGTTTGATTTTCTTCTGTACATGGAGAAAGGTTGAGGTTGAAGCAGTGATCCACAATAGTCTCTCTTTCTCCTTTTAAAAGAAGGAGAAACGAAAAAAAACAAAGCTATGTTTCTGTTTAGCAGCAGGGGAAAAAGTGGTCTAGATACTAAACCAACAAGGTTTCAAAAAACAAAATTAGGGGGAAAGGCATAGTTTAGTTCATAACTGTCTCTTTATACATTTATTCCTTTAACGACTCGGTGCACAAGGTACCCCTTGTTCACGTAAGGTTCTGAAAAGTATAATGTAGATAGTCTACTTTAATATAAATATTATCGACTGCTTTCACGATTCGAACTCGTGACCTATAGGTCGAAGTCTCCCCTTCGTAATTAATTAGTATGAATTACCATAAGTGTCCACTTCTTTCTCATATTTGTGTTAGATCCCACTTTTCCCTTTTATGATCCATTTATTTATGGAGCAGCCAATATGTGGATGGCTAAGTTTGTCAATGATTGCAAGTTGCACATGTTCTTTAATATTATTATTTGAATGTGCACAAAATTCGGGTAACTTCTCTTCTTGCCTTTAAATTGTCCAATAAGAGAAGGGGGCTGAAATATATATTATAGTTCCCATTAAAGGCAGTGGATTTGTGGGTGGTACAACCTTATTTTACTATTGGCACGTTTTTCCACTTCATCAGTTTATTGTCTATTTATTCTTACTCAACCTCACACTCTCACCTCCTTTCCCCATTACTGAATATGGACCCTTCCTACTCTTAACAAAATTAAACATTTTCTTTGGCTTCTTCTACATCAAGCTTTACCTACAAGGCAACTGTTAGCATCCCGCAACATCATTCCCTGAGCATATTGTACTTTATGCTCCCGCCCTTCCGAAGATTTACTGCATATTTTCACTGCATGACCACTGGCCGCTCACATTTGGCATCACTTCCAACTTCCCATACCACTGGATAACCATGCACGCTGGCTGCAACACATATGTACCTCCACAAAATCGCTTAGTCTCCAATCTACTCTCTCCCACCATCCTACCATTCCTCAAAGGAGCATTGCTCCATTCATTATATGGAATATTTTGGCTGAATCATAATCATAATTTATTCAATCATGATACCCTTTTGGTCAACCCCGTAACAGTATGCTTATCTAACCACCAATTTACCAAATCCATGACCACACATCCCCGTTCAAGTCAAATGGATGACACCACCTCCACATACCTACAAACTCAATATCGATGGTACTTTTGATACCTCCTCTAAATGTGGAGGGGTAGGTGGAGCCATACGTAATCATGCGGGCACCTGGATCATTGGCTACTCAAAATTCTTGTACCACACCACAGTAGTGCAAGCTGAATTGCTTGCCCTTTTTCATGGATTACAACTTGCTATTACCAACAATTTACTATCGCTCATAGTGAAAACTGACTCGCAGGTACTTCTCACCCTACTACCCAATGGTATTCCTAAATACTCACATCTATTTGATGCTTGCAGGTTGATGTTGCGTGACTTACGTATGCCACAACTCAACCACACCTACAGGGAGGGTAATACCGTTGCAGATGCATTGGCGCATTTTGTCAAGGAGCTCAGTCCTACACAGGCTCCTGATGTT
The DNA here is from genome assembly GCF_000715075.1 of Nicotiana tabacum. NCBI lineage: Eukaryota > Viridiplantae > Streptophyta > Magnoliopsida > Solanales > Solanaceae > Nicotiana > Nicotiana tabacum. The sequence continues at coordinate 18,384,221 of NC_134085.1, forward strand.
TTAGTTTTTGATAACCCCCACCTTTTGTTTTACCGTACTTATTTTTGGACTCACAAGGCACTGGAACTGTACGTTCCATTCACTCTTTTGTAACACCTATGTTCTAAATTAATAAAATGCTTGTTCTTAGCAAAAGAAATCAATAACTCCCAAGAGATTTTTTAGATCCAACAGAATTGCCATGAATATTTAGGCTTAGGTGGGATAAGCTCTTCCATTCCAAGAATACAAGATTGTCCTTGAATAACAGAATTGTATTACCCCCGGGATTAGAATTGCAATCATATTATTGCGATTAGGAATATATGATACACAAATGAAATTGCAGCTAGTTAGATGCCTCGTCAGTAATAGCAATTATGTTATTTACAGCTGATTAGGAGAGTACAGTAAGTCAAGTTAGTTAGCACTATTGGAACAAAATCGACTCAATATAATACGAATAGATTCACTCACTATAAATCATGTTATTGTATAGATTACAAAAATCAATAAGAAAGCTATTACAATTATATCCAATTTCTCTCAACTCTCTATTTATATTTTATCTTCTTTCTTTCATCTCCATTGATGATATTCTCAAGCTTCTCTGTAAGGTTCTTGACTCCATTGATTAATCCTCGAATTGTTCATAGAATTCCTGCAATTAGGCTATCATTGGTATCAGAGACACTCGTTCCTTGGCAATTATGATGAAAGGCGTTCGATCAAATGACAATTCCACCAATGAAGTATATGTTGCCCCTAACATATATAGCATGTGGCAAATATACCCAACTACAACCTAATTCGCTCAGATCAATATTACCTAGATACTTATCTCTTTCACGATCAAATCAACTCTCCAATACTGTAATGACCCGATAGATCATCTAGAGTTTTAACCCTAATTCTGTATTTCAAAACCTTAAACATCTCGTTTTAGCCTTTCTCGATTTGCATGCGTAGTCCAGGTATTTTTCCAGAAGGATTTTATATTAAAAAAACTGACAAAATATGCAATTTTGCCTTAAAATCCATTTGAGTTGACTTCGGTCAATGTTTTTAGCAAACGGACCCCTATTCGTATTTTGACGGTCCTGTGAGTCCGTATCGTGATTTGGGACCTGAGCGTATGCCCGAAATCGAATTCGGAAGTACCTAGCTCGAGTTATCGCTTTTTGTCAAAAATTGGAAGTTTAAAGGTTTAATGATTTTAAAGAATTGACCAATGTTTGACTTTGTTGATACCGGGATTGTATTTTGATTCCGGAACCCGGTATAGCTCCATTTCTATATTTATGACTTGTTTGTCAAATTTGGAAAATGAAGTTGGTTTGACGTGATTCGGACGTCCGGTTGTTAAAATAGAAGTTTTAAAGTTTTCTTGAAAATTTCAAGAGGTTTTTGGACTTGTGTGCATATTTGGTCTGAAGCCTCGAGGGCTCGGGTGAATTTCGGATAGGCTACAAATGATTGGAAATTAGAAAAATTGCTGGTTTTTCACTTCTGTTGGTTTCTGGTGTTTCCTTCATCGGGGTCGCGAATATACTCCTGCGATCCCGAAGGGTAAACTGGGCTGGGGGAAATTTTATTCTACGGGAACGCGATACCTCATTCGCGAACGCGGAGCATTGGGGGGCCTGCTCTTCGCGAACGCGGCCCTTCAATCGTGAACGCATAGTGAGATAGAGGTGGGGGCTGGGAGTTGACTGTTGCTCTATGCGAACGCGATACAAGGATCACGAATGCGAAGGCTAGATGGTCTAAGCTTACGCAAATGCGTAGATCAACTTGCGATTGCATAAGCCATCTGGACTTTGCTCTTTGCGAACGCATTAGGGTTCACACGAAGGCGATGAACACATGGCGCCAGCGATTAAACAGTCCCAAAAATAGGATTTTACTCATTCTTTCAAAATTTCAAAACTAGAAGACCCTAGAGACGATTTTTCCAAGAGTTTTTCTTCCCCAATTTATTTATAAGTGATTCTAACCTACTTCCTTTCAATTATCCATTACATTTCATAAGATTTTCCCCTAATATCTAGGATTTTTCATGGTAGAAATTGAGTGTTTGGGTAGAATTAGGGATTTTTATAAAATTAAAAAATAGACCTCAAATTGAGGTCAGATTTCGAAATAAATTACTTAACCGGGCTCGGAGGTGAATAAGTAATCGGGTTTTGGATTGAATTTCGGGTTTTGACCAAGCAGGCACGAGGTCGATTTTTGAATATTTGGGAAAAAGTTTGGAAATTCTAAATTTGTGTGTTGTAATTGATTCCTTTAGCAATATTTGATATTATTGAGTCAATTATGGTTAGATACGAGTGGTTTGGGGGCGGATTCTAGAGGAAAGGCCCCAGTAGAGCTCTGAGTTGACTGCGGAGTGAGGTAAGTGTTGAGTTTAACCTTGATTTGAGGGAATTAAGAACCCTCAGATTATGTGCTATATGAATTTCATGTGTTTTGGCGTATATGTGAGGTGACGAGTGCTTATATGCCGCCGAATTACCTCTTCCCCTGATTTTTTGCTTTTCCTTAATTATCTCCTTCCCTATTCTTAACTGTTATATGCTCTAAATGGCTTCCATGCTTATTTGCTACAGGTTAATCAGTGTTTTCTCCTGTTAACAATGTTAGATCTTCTCATATCTTTATGATTCACTGCTATGTGCCTTAATTGACTTACTTGCACATTCTAATTGTCATTTACTGTACTTATCTTGCTGTGTAATATTACATATGTGAATTCCCATGTTGTACAAGGTTTCATTTCTAGTTCAACTTGGTATTCATTGATCATAGAGGTTCTTGTGATTTGAATTATTGATTTGACTGTGCTCATTGAGTATTTGGTACTGATATGGTAGGATCGGGTTGCATACCGCTACAGGTGAAATAGGGTGGATTGATATGGTATAATAAGAGTGAATTTGTACTGGTACGGTAGGATCGGGTTGCACGCCACAACAGGTGAAATAAGGGTGGATTAGTATGGTGAAATAAAGGTAACTTATGATACTGATATTGTTATATGTTGGGATCGGGTTGCACGCCGCAACATATATATATATATATATATATATATATATATATATAATTGTTGATGTTGTTACGGTGGAATAAGGGAGGATTCTGTGTTGTAAGATGGGATCGGGTTGCGTTCCGCAACAATCTATATGTTTCTATTTAATTAGTTGTGTTGGTTATATATATATATATATATATATATATATATATATATATATATATATATATAATTGTTGATGTTGTTACGGTGGAATAAAGGAGGATTCTATGTTGTAAGATGGGATCGGGTTGCATTCCGCAACAATCTATGTGTTTCTATTTAATTAGTTGTGTTGGTTATATATATATATATATATATATATATATATATATATATATATATATATATATATATATATATATATATTGTTGATGTTGTTACGGTGGAATAAAGGAGGATTCTGTGTTGTAAGATGGGATCGGGTTGCATTCCGTAACAATCTATGTGTTTCAATATCCTGGAGTTGTGTTGGTTTTCGGTATTTACTTACGAAACATTACGGATTGGTAATTCTGATTGACACTGGTCCTTCTTTGAGGATTTAACTATTTTCTTCAGTTAATTGCCTTATTTCATTCCGTATTTTTCTTTTCCCGTCTTTATTATATACTGCGTACAGGTTATAGTGTAGGTGACCCGCCTTAGCCTCGTCACTACTTCGTCGAGGTTAGGCTCGACACGTATAGAGTACATGGGGTCGATTGTACTCATACTACACTCTGCACTTTTTGTGCAGATTTTGGAGTCGGTCCCAGCAACGACTATTAACATGCTTGGATTAACCAGCTTTGCGGAGATTTGAGGTAGAGCTGCTTAGCGTCCGCAGCTCCTAGAGTCCCCTTTCTTTTTATTAGCTGGGTACTTTCTTTCAGATACCTTTATGTTTTATTCAGACCCTTATTTGTACTATTGTAGTAGCTCGTGCACTTGTGACACCGGGTCCAAGGTTGCATCAAATATTTTAGTTGCTGTAGTTTTCGCACTTTACTTTGGATTGTTGCTATTATTTCAGTTCTTTCCCATTATTTAATTTAAACTGTTGAAAATCGATAAATTATTCTAACGTTGGCTTGCATAACAAGTGAAATATTAAGCGCCACCACGGTTTCAAGTATGAGAATTTCAGATTGTGACAAGTTGGTATCAGAGCACTAGGTTGCATAGGTCTCACGAGTGACGAGTAAGCTTAGTAGAGTCTGGAGGATCGGTACAGAGACGTATATACTTATCTTCCAGACGCTATGGAGTTTAGGAACGATTTCACTTCTATTCTTCTCTATCGTGCAATTTTATTCTACCATTGATGATTGAACCCTTTTATTCTTATTCTCTCACAAATGGCGAGAACACGCACTGCATCTTCAGCTGGACAGCAGCCGGAGCCCCCAGTGGCAACTCCTACAAGGGCAGAGGATGAGGCCGAGGTCGCACCTGAGGCCGAGGCAGAGGCAGAGCTCAGCCTAGAGCTCGAGCACCAGCACCAGCAGTAGAGCCTCAGGTAGATTTTGATGAGGAGGTTCTAGCTCAGAATGCACCGATTGGACCAGCTCAGGCCCCGGAGAGATTCATCGCCACCCTAGTACTTCAGAATGCTCTAGTCCATTTGGTGGGCCTTATGGAGAGTGTGGCCCAGGCCGGTATATTTCCTATGGCACCAACCGTATCTCAAGCTGGGGGAGGAGCACAAACTCCCGCTACTCACTCTTCGGAGTAGATGGCTCACCAGTATCAGACTTTAGCAGCCTCGCCAATTGGGGTAGTCCAGCTATTTGTTGCGGCACAGGTCGGTGATGGACATACAATGTCTTCTGAGGGCTTAGTGAGATTGGACAAGTTCACCAAGCTCTTTCCAGATCACATCAGTGGTGCACCTTCTAAGGACCCACAAGATTATCTTGATAGCTACCATAAGGTGCTGCAGAACAGAGGTATAATTGAGATCAATGGGGTCGATTTTGCGGTATTTCATATGACGAGTTCCGCCAAGAGGTGGTGGAGAGATTATATGTTAACTAGATCAGCTGGGTCGTTTGCTCTTACTTGAGACTAGTTTTCTCAGCTATTTCTTAAGAAGTTCCTTCCTATCACACTAAGGGAGGATTACCGCAGGCAGTTTAAGCGTCTCCAGCAGGGCAGTATGTCAGTCACTCAGTATGATACCCGCTTTGTGGACCTAGCCCGTCATGCTCTTCTTCTGATTCCTACTGATAGGTAGAGGGTGAGGAGGTTTATTGAGGGACTCATTCACCTTATCAAGTTGAAGATGGCCAAGGAGACCGGGGGTGAGATTTCATTTCTGACGGCTGCTAATGTCCCCAGGCGGATCGAGATGGTTCTTACATAGGAGAGAGGGTAGGGGTCTGATAAGAGGCGTTGTCATTCCGATGGTTTTAGGGTGCCTCATTTGGAGGCAGGGGTACTTTTTGTAGGGGCCATCCTCCCAGGCCATTTCAGTTAGCACTTCAGGCATCCCATAGTACTTCAGGGGGTCATGGTCCTTATGTGCCTTATTCTGGGTAGCCAGCCTACAATGTACCATCAGCTCATATAAGTGCGCCTCCGATTCAAAGTTATCACCATGGTTATCCGGCTCGTTCGAGTCAGTCTCAATTTCAGCAGCCATAATACTAGGATGTATGTTTTTAGTATAGTGGTTTTGGGCATATCAGGAGGACCCGTCCGAGATTATTGGGCAGCACGCCACAGTAGAGTTCTTGTGCCATGATTCTAGCACCAGTTACACCACCTCTCGCTCAACCAACTAGAGGCCGGTGTCAGGCAGCCAGAGGTGGAGGTCAAGTCATTAGAGGTGGAAGTCAGGCCGCTAGAGGTGGAGGTCAGGATGCTAGAGGTAGAGGCCATCCCATTGTCGTGCCCTCTTTTTCTCGCGAAATCGGGCTTGTGACATTTGGAAGGACAACTCGTTCCCTTTTGGGAATTGAGTTTTGGAACTTGAAGAGTCGCCACCTAATAATTAAGTGCATTAGGACACTAAGAAGGGTTTGAGTTTGAAGAACCAGAGTTTGGGTAAGGGCTAGAAATTATCTCGAGGGGAAGGTGTTAGGCACCCCTCAAGATCCACTAGTGTGGTTCCCGGCCATGTTACAATTGTGACTTCACATAATCAAGTAAGCAATTAAGGGCCTCAAATAGAAGAGGATTTTCACATATTATTGCAAGCAAACTGAAAGTTTGAAGAGAATAAAGAAAGCAGAAATTTTAAGGAAATAGTTTGGACAATAAAACAAGTTAAAAGAGAGGGAGTCCTACGTTTACAAACAATATGGATCATATCAATGCAATACCCGACAATCGCTCCTAAGAAGAGGGGTTGCATGTGGTATTAGCGCACGGGTCATCATATCCATATCTACCATTCCCACCCCGTTAAGGTAGTAAAGTGCAGAATGGTGTCGTTACTTATTGCATGCTAGTACCCACCAAATACTATCAGTCCCGGAGGCATTTAGGACTACTAGTCCTAAAGGGAAGGGAAATTTGGCTTTTCAGAGTTTTAAAAGGATAAAATTCTAGGGCGACAATCAAAACATATAAGGCAGGTATGGGAGAACACGTAATAGTTAACAGGCTCAAACAGGCCTCATCAACTAAAAGACATATTGTTTAGCATGTCTTGCATGTACTGGTTATGGTCTGAATTAAATTAAAGCGTAGGATAGGCTGATTCATCACATATTTCTCCGATGAAGAGTCCGAATTAGCCTTCCCTGGTTGTAATTTATCAAAGGCTGATGCAGTTAATCAATTGCCTAATGGTTTGCCTAAGTGAGACTTATAGGCATGATATCTAACAGTGCTTACTCCGATTTTAAAGAAGGCTTACTAATTGTAGAAAACACATAAGTTCTATGGATGTTAAATGACATCACTACTGATTTTAGACTTGTAGATGAAATAAACGAATCAGATGCAACCGGTTACTCTTATAGGCATGATTTCTAGGCGTTGTTGGTTCTAAGACGATTATGAAAGTGCAGGGAGTCCTATAGACATGGTATCTAGAAGGCAGTTGATTATTGTTTTAACCTATAACCGTTTGCCTATTGATAGATAAAAAATGTAGAAGTGCCGAAGACCTATAGTCATGATTTCTATATGCAGAAGTGCAGAAAAACCTACAGACAAGATTTCTATATAATATGGGAAAGTGCAGAAAACCTATAGACATGATATCTATGTATACAGAGGTGCAGAAAAACCTACAGATATGATTTCTATATGATATGCAGAAGTGCAGAAACTTATAGGCAAGATTTCTATATGATATGCGAAAGTGCAGAAATTATGAATAGTAATGCCTATGAGCATGTTGTCTACCCTTTGCATATATAAATGACCCTCCCCTTTTCACTAGAACCCCATAAGTTATTACAACATATTACAGACCAGAATGAATTAAGAAAAGTAAAATTACATCAGAAATTAAGCTACAACCAATGAGCCTAATTCAGACTCAAGGTCCAACAATATGAGGTGAACCAACTTCCAGAATCAGGTTTCCAAAGCCTTTCTCATATTTGGGATGTGTCAAAGTTCCTCAAGAGCCTCAAATAGACTCCGGGCAGTGCTTATAACCCAAATATATTGTAGAATTAAGAGCATAGTGCAGTGTGGAAATGCCAGCCCTCAGATGTCCAAGTTCAGAGAGAACTCAAAGTCCCAAAGCAAGGCTCATAAGAGGGGGCAGAACTTAGAATCTAAGAGTAAGTATAAGTGCACAAGGGGGAAATTAGGGAGAGCCATGGCAGGCTGGTGGTCATGCCCAGCAATCAGGAGTGCTGGCACACCCCTGACTAGCCTATTAGTCACATTTTGAGAGTTGAGATCCACTGAGGATTCAGGTTTAGACCTAAGCAGCAATTTGGATATTGTCAGGCCATGAACTTTAACTCAAACACATAGAAGGGGTGAGGGTATAGAGAGTTCATAACAAACAACATATGCAAAGAGAGAGTAGCATTCTCAATACAGAACATGAATAGCAAAGTAGACAAGAGTGTAGCAACTGTAAAATAAACACATAGGGATGGTGCTGAAATCGAAATTAAGGCATACCAGTTTCAGGAAAACAAATAGGTGAAAGCTGAAGTCTTGTAAACCAAATTGCAAGCAAACAGTACAGAAGATCTCAGAAGAGAGTAGAGTATTGAAAGAGTATTGTAATTGAGAGGTGTGTGTGTAAAATGGTGAATTCGAAGTGTTGAACTGAAGGTTCAAGGTGTCTAAGTGCAGAAGGGTCGTGCCCCTTTTATAGTGAAGAAAACAAGTAAGAAAAGGTAAGGGAATATTTTGCAATCAATCACACAGAATCTCCCTTCAGTTAAGGGATTCTGATTTCAAACGGGTAGAAGACAATTAAGGAAAGAATTGGATTAAAATCTTTTCCAAAGTAACACAAGAAGGGTAAATACACAGGGCTTATTTAAGGCAAAAGTCTAATGATACACAGTTTGTAAAAAAATAAGGAAAGGGAATCAATCAAACAGCCAGTAAAAAATCGAAATTGCAGGCTTTGTTCGAATGAACCAAGTCAGGAAAAGGTAAAGAAAGTTCAATTAGAGAGAATCAGTAACAATCAATCAAACCCTATTAAAGGAATTCAGAATCAATTAATAGTTGGCAAAACCCTTTTTGAAAGAAGAATTTCTCATATATAAAGCACACAAGTATGTGAATCAAGAAGGAACTGTCATGTTACTTAGAAAAGAGTCTAACATAGAAAGATTCAGAATCATACGCAAAGGGATACAAGTCTAGTTTGTAGACTCATAATGAGTCTGAGAGTCCAGGGTCCCAAAGTAGAACCCTAACCCGAACACAAAATCAAACTTGCCAAAGAAAACCCCAAATCCTAGGGCTTCCACTTGATCAGACACAGAGGTGAGAAGGCAAGACATTGAAACAAACTCAGAGGTCTCTTTTAGAGGCTCATGAGAAAACAAACAGGTGAAATAGCAGGTTCAAAACAAACATAGTGAAAAGCTGATTTGAAGCATAAAGAACATGTTTTAAGAAAAGCTTGGAACTTAAACAAGTTCAGAAGACAAAGAGGTAGCATAAACTTAAGGAAACAGTAGATGAAACATGTTTAGAAAGAACTCAAACAAAGTCCAGAAGAAGGCAAATAAGAACTAAGAGCTTAGTAGAAATTACAGTAAAGGAACATATGGTTAACGAACACATAAGATAAACGTGTGAAAGCATGATATAAAAACCAGTAGAAGAATATGCATAATAAGGCGAACCTAAGAACACAGGAGAAGTACATGCAAGGTAGAAAGGAGAACATAAAACATAGCATAGACAGATTCACACAAAGAAAAGAAGAAGAGGAGTCAGAAAACATTTCAAAACTTTTTTTAGAAACCCTAAATCGAAGAGAAACAAATTTTGAAAGAGAAGATTGAGGAAAACTTTTTAAAATTCTAGTAGAACACAGATATAGCATAGATCTAAGAAAACACACAAGGAAAAACCTCGAATAGATTAGGGTTTCGGCGAAACCTTAGAAATGAGAAAGACTTGGAAGAAGGTCCGATCGTGAGTCGGATGAGTTAGAATCAGGCTCCTAATGCTTGAATATGCCGGAGCATGGCTGGGGAAGCCATAGAACTGCAGATCTGAGAAGGATCTGAATAGAGACATCGGAGTCGGGCCTCGAAGCTTGGAACAACCATGGTTTGATGGTGGAGGGGGTGAGTAACAACCATCTATGGCCTGAGAAGCCATGGATTCCGTTGAAAGGCGGTTGAAAAGGGGTAGGAGGAGGCTAGGGTTCTGAAGAGTTTTGAGAGAGTTTGAGAGTTCAGAGGCGGCTAAAAGGTGGAAATGAAGGATTAGGGTAGGTCATTTGAGTTTAATTATGGAAGGGTGAATTATGGTCATTGATCTGTATGATCAACGACCTAGATCTAAGAGGGTAGGTGGGAACCGGGTAGGGCCATTTGGATTGGGTTATGGGTTGGGTCAAATAAAAAATGGGCCGGTCCGGTTGGGGTTAGGATTGGGTCAATTTAAGGGCTAAAATTGAAATGAAATGGGGCTAAATGTTAAATAGCCAGTTTTCCCTTTTATTTTATAAAAAATAGTAAAAAAATGATTTTAAAAGAAAATTAAAAGTACTGAGCCAATTAATAATATATAAATATCAATTTTAAAATACTGGAACCAATTTTACAATTATAAAATGCTATTAATCTTAAAGTAGGCTAGAATTGCAATTATATGCAATTTAGTCTTTTAAATACCAAATAAATTTGTAAAAATGTACAAAAATTATATTAACTATATTTTGGTATAAATATGGGAATAAAATAAATTATTCACCAAAATTGATTATTTTGTGAATAATTATGGATTTTGTACTGCTAAAATGGATAGTAAGTTGATTTTAAAAACTCTTCAAAAGATTGGAAAAATACTAAAACACTTGGGTATGCTTATACATGCATATATATGCTATTTTGAAAGTATTTTGTATATAAAAACAGATAGGGAAAAATTGGGTATGAACAGCTGCCCCTCTTTACCTGGGAAGGATGAAAGAGTTGCCTGGTAAAGATATAATGGCCAAATTTTGACCGAATGAAATGATTTGAAGAATTTTGACCGAGCTCTGGTTCTTGAGCTGCCTACATGTCCCTGGTCTTACAGGAATTAGGCCATATGTAGTTCAGGATTCATTGGCGGAATATACTGATGGAGATTTCGAAAAGCGGACGCGATGTTTGGGTTGAGAAGGATGGTCAAAGTCTGATAGGCTGCAGGAACTGGAGCGAGATCGCCCCTGCTGAGACGGCCGTTGCCAGCTGGTTTACCTGCAAATGAGCATATATTGTGCATAAATTTAAACGTGATGCAAGTTCCCATTGGACCATAAATGCTGTCCTCCAGCGGTTAGGATGACGTCCTCGGACCATGACGTCCTGGGCTATGAAGCGTATGATAAAGGATTTGCAGGCTATGAAATGATGTTCTCGGGCTATGAGAATGATGCCTCTGAACTATGATGCCTTTGAATAATGATATGCAAGAGATAAAATGCGGTCCTCAAGCCATGGCATGGCATTCTCGGGCTATGCAAATGGTGCCTCCGAACAATGACGCCTTTGGACAATTTGGCAATCTTTCAGTCCATGAAATGCAGAAGGTGGCGATATTTTAGTCGATGTAAGACGTAAATAAAAGGTGGCGATATTTCAGTCGATGCAAGAATGATAAAGTGGCGATATTTCAGTCATGCAGGGTGGAGACAATGCTTAGTCTCGGAAGGCAGAACAGTAGCCTTATGCAATACAGAATAATGCAGGATGGAGACAGTTCTTAGTCTCGGAAGGCAGAAAGGTAGCCTTATGCAATGAGGAATGCAGATGGAGACAATGCTTAGTCTCGGAAGGCAGAAAGGTAGCCTTATGTAATGCAGAGAAATGCAGATGGAGGTAGAGCTTAACCTCGAAAGGCAAAAAGGTAGCCTTATGCAATGCAGGAATGTGGATGGAGGTAGAGCTTAACCTCGAAAGGCAGAAAGGTAGCCTTATGCAATGCAGGAATGCAGATGGAGGTAGAGCTTAACCTCGAAAGGCAGAAAGGTAGCCTTATGCAATGCAGAGAAATGCAGATGGAGACAATGCTTAGTCTCGGAAGGCAGAAATATAGCCTTATTCAATGCAGAGAAATGCAGATGGAGACAATGCTTAATCTCGGAAGGCAGAGAGGTAGCCTTATACAAGGAGTAAAAGGGCAAAAGGATGATAGAATTTTCTTAGCTGATAGCGGATCGAGATATCGCGACTGTTGGGGATACTGTGTCTGCTGGGAGCACTGTGTGCGGATAACAGTGGTGAGTAAGTGCAACGGTTCTGAGAGTTATATTCCTGAGCAATGTGAGTCTCGTGAGTGTATAGTATATTTGATGATTTTGCAACTCAAGTGCTTGCATTCAAAGAAAATCATGAGTTTTGTAAAGAGGGGAGGTTAGTTCGTATTCCCGTTGGCTCTGCTTGACCTGCTCGGATCCGTTCCAATGATATTGGCCGTATCATTGGGGTAGCGTTGCTAAACGAAGCAACTTTGGTAACAGACATGCATGATTTAGTAAAGAAATGTGACAGTAAATACATAATTAAGAATAGTTTTCTTTAGATGAACTGACGACTGTGACGTGGTCCAAGATACTGCAACTTCTCTCGATCCAGAATTTTGAGGGTCCTTCTCAAAATTCTATCCCAATTTATCGGGCTACTGCTTCCGACGGCTGCTTCCGTCGAATGGCTGAAATCACTTCGGAATTTTGAGGGACCTCCTCAAAATTCTGCTCCAGTTTCCAATAGCGGGGTGCGGGGGGAAATAAAAAATTTATTGAATTATGACCGAACCCATAGGGCTGCCTACGTATCCCCTCTTAAACGGGAATCAGTTCAGGCGTAGTTCAAATTACATCATATGAGAAAAGCATAAATGTCACACATAGTATCGCTTCACTGCATCTGAATTGATCAGCTTCGACCAAACTTCACCGTCCATTTCCTCAAGTATGAGGGCTCCTCCGGTGAGGACCCGGTGAATCATGTATAGACCCTGCCAGTTGGGAGAGAACTTCCCTTTGGCCTCCTCTTGATGTGGGAAAATCTTCTTTAACACCAACTGCCCCGGTGTGAACTGTCTCGGCTTGATTCTTTTGTTAAAGGCTCTGGACATTCTGTTCTGATAGAGCTGACCATGGCAAACTGCATTCATTCTCTTTCCATCTATAAGAGCTAGTTGCTCATAGCGACTCTCTACCCATTCTACATCGTCAAGTTCGGCTTCCTATATGATTCTTAAGGAGGGAATTTCTACCTCGACTGGAATGACTGCTTCTGTACCATAAACCAACATATAGGGAGTTGCCCCGGTTGATGTGCGGACTGTGGTGCGGTATCCCAACAAGGAAAATGATAACTTCTCATGCCACTACTTGTACTTTTCTATCATCTTCCTCAGTATCTTCTTGATATTCTTATTGGCGGCTTCTACAGCTCCGTTCATCTGAGGTCTGTAAGCTGTAGAATTCTTGTGTTTGATCTTGAAGGTTTCACACATGGCTTTCATCAAGTCACTGTTGATATTGGAACCATTATCAGTGATGATTGACTCTGGAATTCCGAACCGACAAACAATGCGGTCGCGGACAAAATCTGCTACCACTTTCTTAGTCACTACTTTGTACGATGCTGCTTCAACCCATTTGGTAAAATAATCAATTTCCACCAGAATGAACCTGTGCCCGTTTGATACTGCAGGCTCGATAGGCCCGATAATATCCATTCCCCAAGCGGTGAACGGCCATGGCGAGCTTGTTGCCGTAAGCTCGTTTAGAGGCACCTTTATCAAGTCTGCATGTAGCTGACAGCGATGGCATTTTCGGACATACTGGATGCAGTCCGTTTCCATAGTTATCCAAAAATAACCATCTCAGAGTGTCTTATGGCTAAGACAAAGCCGTTCATATGCGGACCGCAGGTCCCTGCATGAATTTCTTTCAATAGCCTGGATGCTTCCTTTGCGTCGACACACCTTAGCAACCCCAAATCAGGAGTCCTCCTATACATGATTCCTCCGCTATGAAAGGAGTTGTTAGATAATCTCCTAAGTGTGCATTTTTGAGTAGGATTTGCAAGTTCTGGTTATTCTCCTTTCGTCAAATATTCCTTGATATCATGAAACCAAGGTTTTCCGTCCGCTTCTTCTTCTACATTAGTGTAGTAAGCTGGCTGATCATATATCTTTACCGGAATAGGATCAATGAAGTTCTTGTCTGGGTGCTGTATCATGGACGATAGGGTAGCCAATGCATCGGTGAACTCATTCTGAACTCTGGGAATATGTTGGAACTCTATCTTTATGAACCTTTTCCTCAATTCCTGTACATGATGCAGATAAGGGAGTATCTTGGAGTTCTTGGTTGCCCATTCTTTTCGGACCTGATGTATAAGCAGGTCTGAATCTCCGATCACTAGCAATTCTTGAATGTTCATGTCAATGGCCATCTTGAGCTCTAAGATGCATGCTTCGTACTCGGCCATGTTGTTGGTGCACGGGAACCTGAGCTTGGCAGATACCGGATAATGCTGACCAGTTTCTGATACTAGGACTTCTCCTATGCCAACTCCTTTGAAATTTGCTACTCCATCGAAAAACATTCTCCAACCGTCAGAGGATTTTGCAATGTCTTCCCCTATGAAAGATACCTCTTCATCAAGAAAATACGTCTTTAGAGGCTCGTATTCTCCATCCACGGGATTTTCAGCAAGATGATATGCTAGTGCTTGTCCTTTGATTTCCTTCTGAGTCACGTAAACAATGTCGAATTCACTCAGCAGGATTTGCCACTTGGCTAGCTTACCAGTGGGCATGGGCTTCTGAAAGATGTACTTCAAAGGATCCATTCTTGATATGAGGTAAGTGGTATAGGCACAGAAATGATGCCTCAACTTCTGAGCTACCCAAGTCAGGGCACAATAGGTGCGTTCCAATTGAGAATACCGGGCCTCGTACGGGGTGAATTTCTTGCTGAGATAATAGATGGCCTGCTCCTTTCTTCCCGTTTCATCATGCTGCCCCAGAACACAACTGAAAGCTCCATCCAATACTGCAAGGTAGAGTAATAGAGGTCTACTCGGCTCGGGCGGGACCAAAACTGGCGGCATTGACAGGTATTCCTTGATTCAGTCAAAGGCTTTCTGACTATCATCAGTCCATTTGGTAGCGGCGTCCTTCTTCAACATCTTAAAGATTGGCTCACAAATGACAGTGGATTGAGCTATGAACCGGCTAATGTAGTTAAGTCTTCCCAAGAAACTCATAACCTCTTTCTTGTTCTTCGGTGGTGGCTATTCTTGGATGGCTTTGACCTTTGAAGGATCCAGTTCTATTCCTCGACGACTCACAATGAACCCGAGTAGTTTTCCGGCAGGAACCCCGAATGCACATTTGGCAGGATTCAGCTTCAAGTTATACCTTCTTAGTTTGTTGAAGAACTTCCTCAAATCTTCCATGTGGTCAGTGGCTCTTTTGGATTTGACGATAACATCATCTACATACACCTCGATCTCTTTGTGTATCATGTCATGGAAAATAGTAGTCATGGCCCTCATGTAGGTGGCCCCAGCATTCTTTAACCCGAATGGCATCATCTTGTAACAATACATCCCCCACGACGTAATGAAAGCCATTTTCTCCGCGTCTTCCTCATCCATCCATATCTAATGATACCCAACAAAACAATCAACGAACGACTACAGTTCATGCGTGGCGCAGTTTTCAATTAGAATGTGTATGTTCGGCAAGGGGAAGTCGTCTTTCGGACTGGCCCGGTTGAGATCCCGGTAGTCGACACAGACTGTAACCTTCCCTTCCTTCTTCGACACTGGCACAATATTGGCTAACCATGTTGGATACTCTACTACCCTGAGAACCTTGGCTTTGTCTTGCTTGGTGACTTCTTCCTTGATTTTCAAACTCATGTCAGGTTTGAACTTCCTGAGCTTCTGTTTTACTGGTGGACATGCCAGATCGGTTGGCAGTTTGTGAGCTACAATAGATGTACTGAGACCAGTCATGTCATCATAAGACCAGGCGAATATGTCCTCATATTCCCTTAGAAATTTTGTGTACTCTTTCTTTTCTGATGGTGACAGATGAACACTGATTCGTGTTTCTTTGACATTTTCTGCATCTCCTAGGTTGACAATCTCAGTTTCGTCCAGGTTAGACTTAGGTCTATTCTCAAAATCCTCAACCTATTTAACAACCTCTTCTGGTATATCATCTTCTTCTGAGTCCATATCCGTTTGTTGCGTTTCCTCGTCGCACGTCACAATCGTCGATTCATCAAGATAAGTAATAGTAATGCTGTATAAATAAAGTAAACGATAAAAAGTAATAAGAGCAAGATTTATAAGAAACTGAAATGCTTTGCTAAATTTCATAATGGTTTTGAACATTGGAGCTCTTATTTCAATATTAAAATGTGGAAAGAAAGTCAATTAGCGAAAAAATAAAGATAATGCATGGTGCTTTGTTAAGGCTTGCTACCCCGAAGCTTTCCGAGCCCTGGTGGTTCTGATGGACCAATTGTTGAGGCGTGCTCCTCGTCTCACAGCCTGTATAGAAGGGCTTTCCTCCCCCTCCTCCTCGAAAATGACACAACAGTCCATATTATCATCTTCCAAAAACAAATTCCTCATCGCCGCCAGTGCTTCCTCTTCTCCCGACCCATATATGACATTGGCGGGCTGGAAAGTCTATTCCAAGAGAGGTATTGGATGCTCCAGTGGGTAGTAGGGACTGCACCATGGTGGCGTCCAGTGGTTGAATTCCTCCCAAGTGTATTCATATCCTAAACCGAAAGTGGTACCATGTTTCTTCAACTTGATAGGCTTAGCGATTCCTTGGAGATTCTTGCCAAGTCCCTTGCTAGGTTCGTATCCGCACCAATTCAGTATACTTTCAATTTTGCTATCCCACCATTTGTCCTTGTCCATGGCATTGACTCGCTCAATGTGATGGAAGGTTTCTCCGCCTATCTTCCTTCTTCCTCCGATTGCTGGGATGGTCTGGCGATTGTATATGGGATTGCTACCGTCGCCGTGAATAATTACCTCTTGGTGATTCCACTCGAATTTCACTTCTTGATGTAGGGTTGATGCCACAACCCCAACGACATGGATCCAGGGCCGTCCCAATAGCAAGTTGTAAGATGCTGGAACGTCTATCACTTGAAAATCAATGTCGAACCAAGTCGGTCCCATTTGCAGACACAAACTGATTTCCCCAATAGTGGACCTTTGGGATCCATCGAAAGCTTTGACATTGATTGCTCCATCTTTGATCTCATGCAGGCTCTTTCCCAATGTTCTGAGAGTCACCAATGGACAAATATTGAGGCTGGACCCTCCGTCAATCAGGACTCTGGTGATGAAATGATCTTCGCACTACATAGTGATGTGCAAGGCCTTGTTGTGGCTTAGCCCTTCAGGTGGCAGCTCATCTTCATAGAAAGTGATTTTGTGACTTTCCAATACTTGCCCTACCATGTTTGCCATTTCTCCTCCTGTTATGTTGCTGGGTACATATGCCTCGCTCAGCACCTTCAATAGGGCATTCTTATGTGCGTCAGATCTTTGTAGTAGAGACAAGATAGAGATCTGGGCTAGCGTTCTGTTCAACTGATCAATGACCGAATACTCTTTGGCTTGTATCTTCCTCCAAAGATCATCTGGCCTAGTTTTAGTGATGGTTGGTCGTCCAGAGGCCTGCTTACTGGACTCGGCTAGGTGTTCTGGGGTATAAACCCTGCCGGTTCTTGTCATACCCTATGCTGCAATTGCTTCTCAAGATTTGGTTTTCCCTTTCCTTCTCGCCTCAGCAGTGTAATCCCATGGTATGACCTTTGGGTGGAATGGTGTTACGGCTGTCATGGACACTAGGATGGGTACCTTTGCTTTGGATGGTAACACAACCACTTCGAATGGTACATGTGTCTTTGGAGACCCAAACTCAACCTCAATAGGTCCTGGCATCTTTTCAGAAGAAGGTGCTTCGAACTCAAATGGTATGGACATGTCTACTTCAGCATTTTCAGAAGGCCGTATCTGGACCACAATCAGATTAAGTGTGACCGTTGGTTCCTTTGGCTCGTTACATTCAGCGATCAATCCGATCGACCCTTTGGGGTCCTAATCGTCCTCTATCTCAATCATGTGAACGCCCCCACCCTTGTGATCAGGCAGAGGGTTGTTGTGAATATTCATAGTTGGCTCCTTTGCTATGATGATCGTGTTGTCAATCAAACCTTGGATCTTATCCTTCAGAGAGCGGCACTCATCAATGGTATGCCCCTTCATGCTGGAATGGTATGCACAGGTTTTGTTTGGGTTGACCCATTAGGAGGGGTTTTTGAGGTTTATGGCAAAGATATGGGTGATGTAACTAGCAGTTTTGAGCCTTTCATACAGCTGGTCGATAGGTTCGGCAATGGCGTTATACTGTTTGGGGGGTCTGCGGTCGAAGTTTGGTCGGGGTCTAGGAAAGTTTTGGCGGGTGGGAGGTGGTTGATAGTGAGAGGGTTGAGTATTGTAGGCTTGATAGACATGTGCGGGTTGGGAATATCTGGGCGAAGTGGGCTGATATATGGGAGGTGGAGATGATTGGTAAATAGGTGGTGGATCTTGGTAGGAGGGCGAGAGTGCTTGGTAATTTGGGGTAGGTTGATATGTGAGTGGAGGTATCGGGTAGGTTTGGTATTCAATTGGGGATTTTGTTCTTTGTGCAACCATCACGGCGCTTACGTCCCTTTTCTTGGATGTGCCACCAGACTGTAAAGCCTTGTTGATGGCCTGTAAAGCTTCAAAGTTAGTGACCATACCACTTTTGATACCTTCCTTGATCCTTTCCCCTAGCTTGATGATGTCGGAAAATTTCTGGCTTTCAATCAGCATTAACCTTTCATAGTACCGTGGGTCTTGAGCTCGGACAAAAAACCTATTCATTTGTTCTTCTTCTAAAGCCGGTCTGACCTTAGCGGCTTCTGATCTCCAACAAGTAGCATACTCACAGAATGTCTCCGAGGGTTTCTTCTTTATGTTCTGGATGTAGAACACGTCTGGTGCATTTTCCGCGTTGAACCTGAACCTGTCCATGAATTAGACGCCATACTTACTCAATTTGACCACTTCTTAGGGTCTTGGTTGATGTACCAAGAGAAAACATCTCCTTTCAGACTTCTCATAAAGATTTTCATGCAAATATTTTCATCCCTTCCTACTCCGACCAACTTGTCGCAGTACGTCCTCAAATGGACTCTGGGATCCGCTGTGCCATCAAACATCTCAAACTTGGGAGGTTTGTACCCCTCAGGAAGTTCGACATCTGGCTGAATGCAAAGGTCCTCGTAATTCAGTCCCTCAATCCCCGTGCTTCCTTTGACACCCTGTACTCGGCTAGTCAGCTTCTTGAGTTCCGCGGCCAGATTCCTGATAAGAGAGTCAGACTCTGGTGTGCTTGAAATAAGTTGAGTATAGTGTGGTATGGTTTCCACATAGATGGGGGTGTTGTGGGGATGGTCATTTGTGGAGTTTGGTGGTTTAGGAATGAGCAGTGGGGTGTTGTCTGGAGTTTGGTGGTTTATAATGCTAAATGCCTCATTTTATTGATAAAAATAAGACGAATCCCAAAACGACACTAAAATAGCAGAAAAATAAAATGTCGCTAATGGCCGTTGGCCTTATTACATTTTTAAAGCAAAAGAAAAGACTCCTAACTACTTGGTCCCAGAAGGACCTTCCCCAGACTCGGCATCTTTAGCTCCATCGAACAGCTTCACCAACTTACGCAGTCCCAACAGCAAATAGGCTCTAGCCAAGTGTCCTCCTTCGTTTCCCTCAGCGTTCTGGCAGTTTTCAATCCTTTGGATGAACTTCCTTTCCAATTCCACTAAACCCCGCTCCAAATACCCTAGTCGCTTGTTGGCGCTGATATCCATATCTATCCATTCTTCAATCAACTTTTGATGGGCTTCTTGAATCTCCCGATGCTCACTTTCACATTCCCATATCCTCCTGCGCAATTGGTTGTACTTGACCTGTGCTTCAGCCTTTTCATCGATGATCCTGTGACCTCGAACATACCCAGATTGGCCCAGACTATTGTGAGTATCCTCCAGCCATCCTGAATAGTATGAGGTGCAGCCAACATGGTATCTGTCTGGCTCGATAGTATCTCTTCCCATGACGATCTTGCAATGCCACATATGTTGAGCTTGACACTTATAAGGACTGTCATCAGCTTGGAATTCAGCTCGAAAGTGACTCATCTTATCGACCCTTGGTATAACCTGCTTCCTACCAGCTTGTCTCATGACCCAGAGGAGGACATAAAGGTAAGTTCCTCTTAAGCCGATCAGTATCAGAAATGGTGTGTCCCTGGATCGGGCGATGAACTCGTCAGTAGGGAAGCATTCGAGCATCCATTGTATTTGATCCTCAGTTAGATTTTCAAATAGCTCCACCCATCCTTTGGTATCTTCTGGCTGAGCAAACATGTCGGGCATGTAGTTCATTCGCCTTGGTTGATGGAAGGCTATATGATCGTCCCAGTCTCTCCGCTGAATCTCTTGCCGATATTCACCCCTTTGGAGATGCTCCATGAGCCAGAGCTAGAGTAGCAAGTTGCAGCCTTCGAAGTGTGGGGCTCCTTGTTGACACTTTTCCAAGGCTCGGTACATTTCTGCAACGATCATGGGTACTATGCTAAAGGGTTGCACACCAATTCCCTCTATTAAGGTTTTAGTGACCATAGCTAGCCTGGTGTGAATCTTTGCTTTCTTCATAGGAAATACTATCATCCCCAAGAATTAGAACATAAAGACAAAGACCCTTCTATGGATATGCCCCAATGAGGTGAGGGCGAATTCGTCTGGGTAAGTGCGGTAGGACTTACTATGGCCGTACCTTTTGTACAGATAGTCTAAAGGAATATAGGAATCCTTCAAACAGGTCAAGTCTGTGTTTTTCTTTAGTCCCATCATTTTGAGAAAACCCCTACCCTTGCGATTTACCGGCATAAGTAAACACGGAGTCTCCCACGGAATACCAGCTAATCCTCCTATTTCCTCGAGCAGAGGTGTCATCTCAATCTCCCCGAAGCAAAACATAGACCTATCACAGTCCCAGAACAGAGTAGCAGCTTCTATGATTTTGTTGTTGGGTTGGACCTCCAGGAGAGAAGGCAAATTTACTAGGTATTTCCGGACAAGAGCCTGATCACTAGAGTGAAGATCCTCCCACCAGCTTAGCAACCTTGGGTGGATGTTGGTGACTATGCCAAATCTGGGGACTTCGTGCCTCATTTCTACAAAATAAAGTGTTAGACCCTTACCCCACTGGACTCGACAATTTAAACCAATAATTAGAATAAGCATCATTTAGTTCTCCAAATAAATGCACAGAATATGGTAACGTCCGTTTGGGTTCCCAGGAAACCCAACGGACTTTGGACAAGGCTATCTTAAAGAGTCATTATGTGGACAACATAACTGACTCGGCTAGGTTTTGACAGTGATGCATGCACAATTGAACAAATTAGGGTTTCTATAAGGTATTAGACTGGTACCGTTGAGTGGACAACTCAAGAGGGAAAGACACAGAACCATAGACTACACCGTTGATCGACTGGTTTTACCGCAAATACACCTTTGCCAAATTTAGGGGGTAATGATATCGGAAGGGCGCAACCACTCATTATAAGCGTTGCTATGGTATTTTGTTTGGCACGAGTGGAATATGATGTTGAATATGCAGTTACAAGAATGAAACAAGTTGTCATGTATTTGCACGTTCATAAAGTAATGATTACAATAATTGCTCATAATTACAACAGTATTAAAGGAAAGCAGTAAATGAAAGCATTAAAGAAAGGAAACAAGGAGCCAAGTCAGTTTCGTAATAGAAGAGAAATAAAGACATTAAATAAAGGCAATAAAGAAGCAATAAAGTCACAAATAACATTAAATGGTAAAAGCCTAAAAGAAATATCCCCAGCAGAGTCGCCACGCTGTCACATCTCCTTTTTCTCGCGAAATCGGGCTTGTGACATTTGGAAGGACAACTCGTTCCCTTTTGGGAATTGGGTTTTGGAACTTGAAGAGTCACCACCTAATGATTAAGTGCATTAGGACACTAAGAAGGGTTTGAGTTTGAAGAACCAGAGTTTGGGTAAGGGCTAGAAATTATCTCGAGGGGAAGGTGTTAGGCACCCCTCAAGATCCACTAGTGTGGTTCCCGGCCATGTTACAATTGTGACTTCACATAATCAAGTAAGCAATTAAGGGCCTCAAATTGAAGAGGATTTCCACATATTATTGCAAGCAAACTGAAAGTTTGAAGAGAATAAAGTAAGCAAAATTTTTAAGGAAATAGTTCGGACAATAAAACAAGTTAAAAGAGAGGGGGTCTTAGGTTTACAAACAATATGGATCACATCAATGCAATACCCTACAATCGCTCCTCAAAAGAGGATATGGGAGAACACGTAACAGTTAACGGGCTCAAACATGCCTCCTCAACTAAAAGACAAATTGTTTAGCATGTCTTGCATGTACTGGTTATGGTCTGAATTAAATTAAAGCGTAGGATAGGCTGATTCATCACATATTTCTCCGATGAGGAGTCCGAATTACCCTTCCCTGGTTGTAATTTATCAAAGGCTGATGCAGTTAATCAATTGCCTAATGGTTTGCCTAAGTGAGACTTAAAGGCATGATATCTAACAATGCTTACTCCGATTTTAAAAAAGGCTTACTGATTGTAGAAAACACATAAGTTCTACGGATGTTAAACGACATTACTACTGATTTTAGACTTGTAGATGAAATAAATGAATCAGATGCAACCAGTTACTCCAATAGGCATGATTTCTAGGCTTTGTTGGTTCTAAGACGATTATGAAAGTGCAGGGAGTCCTATAGACATGATATCTAGAAGGCCGTTGATTGTTGATTTAACCTATAACCATTTGCCTATTGATAGATAAAAAATGCAGAAGTGCCGATGACCTATAGTCATGATTTCTATATGCAGAAGTGCAGAAAAACCTACAAACAGGATTTTTATATGATATGCGAAAGTGCAGAAAACCTATAGACATGATCTCTATGTATGCAGAGGTGCAGAAAAACCTACAGACAAGATTTCTATATGATATGCAGAACTGCAGAAACTTATAGGCAAGATTTTTATATGATATGCGAAAGTGCAGAAATTATGAATAGTAACGCCTATGAGCATGCTGTCTACCCTTTGCATATATAAGTGACCCTCCCCTTTTCACTAGAACCCCATAAGTAATTACAACATATTACAGACCAGAATAAATTAAGAAAAGTAAAATTATCTCAGAAATTAAGCTACAACTAAGGAGCCTAATTCAGACTCAAGGTCCAACAATATGAGGTGAACCAACTTCCAGAATCAGGTTTCCAAAGACTTTCTCATATTTGGGATGTGTCAAAGTTCCTCAAGAGCCTCAAATGGACTCTAGGCAGTGCTTACAGCCCAAATATATTACAGAATTAAGAGCATAGTGCAGTGTGGAAATGCTAGCCCTCAGATGTCCAAGTTCAGAGGGAACTCAAGGTCCCAAAGCAAGGCTCATAAGAGGGGGCAGAACTTAGAATCTAAGAGTAAGTGTAAGTGCACAAGGGGAAAATCAGGGAGAGCCATGGCAGGTTGGTGGTCATGCCCAGTAATCAGGAGTGCTGGCACACCCCTGACTAGCCTATTAGTCACATTTTGAGAGTTGGGATCCATTGAGGATCAGGTTTAGACCTAAGCATCAATTTGGATGTTGTCAGGCCATGAACCTTAACTCAAACGCATAGAAGGGGGTGGGGGTATAGGGAGTTCATAACAAATAGCAGATGCAAAGAGAGAGTAGCATTCTCAATACAGAACATGAACATCAAAGTAGACATGAGTGTAGCAACTGTAAAATAAACACATAGGGATGGTGTTGAAATTGAAATTAAGACATACCAGTTTCAGAGAAACAAATAAGTGAAAGCTGAAGTCTTGTAAACCAAATTGCAAGCAAACTGTCACGACCCGGATTTCCCAC
Source organism: Nicotiana tabacum (assembly GCF_000715075.1). Lineage (NCBI taxonomy): Eukaryota > Viridiplantae > Streptophyta > Magnoliopsida > Solanales > Solanaceae > Nicotiana > Nicotiana tabacum. The sequence continues at coordinate 18,407,949 of NC_134085.1, forward strand.
CATCGGGTGTCGTGATGGCGCCTACTATCGGAGCTAGGCAAGCCAAATATTTAAAACACTTTTCCTGCTTTCTTTCAAACAATATAATAAACGAGACAAAATTTAAGTGGAAGACTTTAAATCTAAAGCAACTAAAAACCAAAAGTGCGAAGTTTAATACACATCACTACCCAAGGTCTGGTGTCACTAGCTCACGGACTACTACAGAATACTACAAACAAGGTCTGAAAGGAAATACATCATGTTTGTCTGATACAAGATGAACAAACGAAAAACATGGAAAGGGACTTCGGCCTGCGAACGTTAGCTAGGCTACCTCGAGAGTCCCTGGACTAAAGATAGCTCCCAGAAATCCTACTGCTGTGGTCCGTAAGCTGCTCCCTGATCTGTGCACAAAAAAAATGCACAGAGTGTAGCATCAGCACAACCGACCCCATGTGCTGGTAAGTGTCTGGCCTGACCCCGGCGAAGTAGTGACGAGGCTAGACAGTACCTACCACATTTAACCTGTACAGATATATATACAACAAGTGCAAGAAAACAATAACAAGATAATACAAAGTAAAACTGGGAGGGGACATGCTATCGGGGAGTAACAGATAAAAATGAAATATCGGAAATAAGAAGAAGAGACTCCGGTTCCCATGATATATATATATATATATATATATATATATATATATATATATATATATATATATATATATATAGTGGACGGCGTGCCACACGATCCCATAATATCATATATAAGTGGACGGCGTGCCATACGATCCCATAATATCATATATAAGTGGACGGCGTGGCACACGATCCCATAATATCATATATAAGTGGACGGCGTGCCACACGATCCCATAATATCATATATAAGTGGACGGCGTGCCACACGATCCTATAATATCATATATAAGTGGACGGCGTGCCACACGATCCCATAATATAGTTCATAATATCTGACTTCCTATAGTAGACCCCTTCAGGGGAGTATAACAACTCAATACCTTTAACCTGGCAAGGGTACAACTAACAGCCCAAAATATTCCGACAAGGGAGAGTATATATATCAGTCTACACATCCCGGCAAGGGAGTATTCATAACACATTCTCCTTTTTAAATCCATTATTCCTCAACTAACACATTCATGTTCAAGCTAACGCTCCAAAAGTACACCAATCACAATTTTACCTCAACCGTTCACATTATATGAAACTCATCAAATAAACAAGGAGCTTGTGTCACATTATTCGAATTAAAAGCAATCAAGACTCACGGTCATGCTAGACTCCAGTGCATAGATAACCGTCACCATGCCTATACACCGTACTCCACATTAGCAAGTAGCAAATATCATCCTAATCCTATTCCCTCAAGCCAAAGTTAGAACAAACACTTACCTCGAATGCTCCAAACTCAACTCACGCTTCTAGTACGGCTTTACCTCTTGATTCCACCACCAAACCGCTCGAATCTAGTCATAAGTTACTTAATCACATTAATAATTACTAAATGAATCATCCCCAATGCATGAAAATAGATTTTTCAAGGTTTTTCCCAAAAAGGTCAAAAATACCCCTGGACCCACGTGGTCGAAACTCGAGGTTCGGACCAAAACCCGGTTACCCATTCCCCCCATGAATCCCAATATATGATTTGTTTTTAAATCGGACCCCAAATTGAGGTCCAACTTCTCAATTTGTAGAAAACCTAGGTTCTACCCCAAACACCCAATTTTCCCCATGAAAATCTTTGATTTGAAGTTGAAATTATGTTAAAAGATGTTAAGGAATAAAGAAATTAAGTTAGAAATCACTTACCAATCGTTTTGGGGAAGAAAAGTTGTTGGGAAAATCGCCTCTTAGGTTTTGGGTTTTTGAAAAGTGAAAAATGACTGAGATTTTCCGAACTTGTATACCTTTCTGAGGACCTGGCGCGGACCGCACAAAAATGTGTTGCGGCCGCGCCGAGTGGGAGAAAAGTGGGGCTTCTCTGAACCCTTCCAGCGCGGACCGCACTGTTTTGGTGCGCGGCCGCGCTGGTTAACCTGAAACCCTAGCCCTCAGACTCAGCCACGCGGACCGCACAAAAATGCATCGCGGCCGCGCGGCTCCAGCGCGGACCGCGCGGAAATGACCGCAGCCGCGCTGGTGTCTGCAACACCTGAACCTGCATTTTTCTTAAGTCCAAGACCTCCCGGGCCCCATTCAAAACTCACCCGAGCCCTCGGGGCTCCAAACCAAACATGTACACAACCTTAAAAACATCTTACGGACTTACTCGTGCGATCAAATCGCCAAAATAACATCGTATACATAGGATCAAGCCTCAAACACATGATTTTATTTCTTCAACTTTCATAACTCAAACTCTCCATTTTTAGTCCGAAACACGTCAGATGACGTCTGTTTTTAGCCAAACTTTACAGATAGTGCTTAACACATATTTAAGACTTGTACCGGGCGTCGGAACCAAAATACGAGCCCGATACCTATATTTTCTAACCCCTTTTTCATTTCAAATTTTCATATCAAATTTCAGAAAAATAATTTCTTTCAAAAATTCATTTCTCGGGCTTGGGACCTCAGAATTTGATTCCGGGCACACGCCCAAGTCCCATATTTTTCTACGGACCCTCCGAGACCGTCGAATCACAGGTCCGGGTCCGTTTACCCAAAATGTTGACCGAAGTCAACATTATGCATATTAATACCAAAATTTATCAAATGCTTCACATATTCTAACATAAAAACTTTCCGGCTACGCGCCCGAACTGCGCTCGCCAATCGAGGCAACTAAAAGCAAGGTTTTCAAGGCCTCGGAAGTACGGAACAAGGAAGAATTACGGTGATGACCCCTTGGGTCATCACACAAACAGTACAGAAGATCTCAGAAGAGAGTAGAATATTGAAAGAGTATTGTAATTGAGAGGTGTGTGTGTAAAGTGTTGAATTTGAAGTGTTGAACTGAAGGTTCAAGGTGTTTAAGTGCAGAAGGGTCGTGCCCCTTTTATAGTGCAGAAAATAAGTAAGAAAAGGTAAGGGAATAGTTTGCAATCAATCACACAGAATCTCCCTTCAGTTAAGGGATTCTGATTTCAAACGGGTAGAAGACAATTAAGGAAAGAATTGGATTAAAATCTTTTCCAAAGTAACACAAGAAGGGTAAATACACATGGCTTATTTAAGGCAAAAGTCCAATGGTCCAAAGTAGAACCCTAACCCGAACACAAAATCAAACTTGCCAAAGAAAACCCCAAATCCTAGGGCTTCCACTTGAATCAGACACAGAGGTGAGAAGGCAAGCCATTGAAACAGACTCAGAGGTCTCTTTTAGAGGCTCATGAGAAAACAAACAGGTGAAATAGCAGGTTCGAAACAAACATAGTGAAAAGCTGATTTGAAGCATAAAGAACATGCTTTAAGAAAAGCTTGGAACTTAAACAAGTTCAGAAGACAAAGAGGTAGCATAAACTTAAGGAAACAGTAGATGAAACATGTTTAGAAAGAACTCAAACAAAGTCCAGAAGAAGGCAAATAAGAACTAAGAGCTTAGTAGAAATTACAGTAAAGGAACACAGGGTTAAACGAACACATAAGATAAACGTGTGAAAGCATGATATAGAAACCAGTAGAAGAAAGAACGGAGCATAGTAGAAGAATATGCATAATAAGGCGAACCTAAGAACACAGGAGAAGGACATGAAAGGTAGAAAGGAGAACATAAAACATAACATACATAGATTCACACAAAGAAAAGAAGAAGAGGAGTCAGAAAACATTTCAAAACTTTTTTCAGAAACCCTAAATCGAAGATAAACAAATTTTGAAAGAGAAGATTGGGGAAAACGTTTTAAAATTCCGCTAGAACACAGATCTTGAGTCGGATGAGTTAGAATCAGGCTCCTAATTCTTGAATATGCCGTAGCATGGTCGGGGAAGCCATAAAACTGCAGATATGAGAAGGATCTGAAGAGAGCCATCTGAGTCGGGCCTCGAAGCTTCAAACAACCATGGTTTGATAGTGGAGGGAGGTGAGTACCAACCATCCATGGCCTGAGAAGCCATGGATTCCGGTGAAAGACGGTTGAAAATGGGTTAGGAGGAGGCTAGGGTTCCGAAGAGTTTTGAGAGAGTTTGGGAGTTCAGAGGAGGCTGAGAGGTGGAAATGAAGGATTAGGGCAAAAATCACGTGCTTACAATTATGGAAGGGTAAATTATGGCCGTTGATCTGTATGATCAACGGCCTAGATCTAAGAGGGTAGGTGGGAACCGGGTAGGGCCGTTTGGATTGGGTTATGGGTTGGGTCAAATAAAAAATGGGCCGGTCCGGTTGGGGTTAGGATTGGGTCAATTTAAGGGCTAAAATTGAAATGAAATGGGGCTGTAATTGAAATGAAATGGGGCTAAATGTTAAATAGCTAGTTTTTCCTTTTATTTTATAAAAAAAAAAAAGTAAAAATGATTTTAAAAGCGAATTAAAAGTACTGAGCCAATTAATAATATATAAATATCAATTTTAAAATACTGGAACCAATTTTACAATTATAAAATACTATTAATCTTAAAATAGGCTATAATTGCAATTGTATGCAATTTAGTCTTTTAAATACCAAATAAATTTGTAAAAATATACAAAAATTATATTAACTATATTTTGGTATAAATATGGGAATAAAATAAATTATTCACCAAAATTGATGATTTTGGGAATAATTATGGATTTTGTACTACTAAAATGGATAGTAAATTGATTTTAAAACTTTTCAAAGGACTGGAAAAATACTAAAACACTTGGGTATGCTTACGTATGCATATATATGCTATTTTGAAAGTATTTTGTATATAAAAATACATAGGAAAAATTGGGTATCAACACCAGCTAGAGGCCATCCTAGAGATGTAGTTCAGAGTGGTGGGGCCCATCCCTGATGTTATGCTTTCCTAGCCAAGGCTAAAGCTGAGTCATCTGACACTGTTATCACAAGTATTGTTCTAGTTTTCCATAGAGACGCTTCAGTTCTATTTGATCCGGGCTATTTGAGTGCTCATGTGTATGTATCCACACCTGTAGGAGATTCTATTATTAAAGATTGTGTCTATCGTTCGTGTGTAGTTACTATTGGAGTCTTGAGACTAGCTTAGATCTCCTACTTCTCGATATGCTAGATTTTGATGTCATTTTGGGTATGGATTGACTGGCACCTTATCACACTATATTGAATTATCATGCCAAGACGGTGACATTAGCCTTGACGGGTTTGCCTCGATTAGAGTGGAGAGGGACTCCTGGCCATTCTACTAGTAGGGTTATCTCCTATGTGAATGCTCCACATATGGTCGAGAAGGGGTGTCTAACTTATTTGGCTTATGTCCACGATTTTAGTGCAGAGGTTTCTTCCATGGATTTAGTACCAGTTGTTCGTGAGTTTCCAGAGGTGCTTCCTACAGATCTGCCGCGGATGCCACCTAATCTGTCATCCTATTTTTCTTCCTATATGGTTATGCCTTGTGATTCTTTGAGTGCTTTTGTGTATATATCCACACTTGTGGGAGATTCTGTTGTTGTAGATCGTGTCTATCGTTCGTGTGTAGTTACTATTGGAGTCTTGAGACTCGCTTAGATCTCCTACTTCTCGATATGGTAGATTTTGTTGTCATTTTGGGTATGGATTGACTGTCACCTTATCACGCTATATTAAATTATCACACCAAGACGGTGACCTTAGCCTTGCCGGGGTTGCTTCGATTGGAGTGGAGAGGGACTTTTGGCCATTCTACCAGTAGGGTTATCTTCTATGTGAAGGCTCGACATATGGTCGAGAAGGGGTGTCTAGCTTATTTGGCTTATGTCCGCGATTCTAGTGCAGAGGTTACTTCCATGGATTCAGTAACAGTTGTTCGTGAGTTTCCAGAGGTGCTTCCTACAGATCTGTCGTGGATACCACCTATTCTGTCATCCTATTTTGCTTCCTATATGGTTATGCCTTGTGATTCTTTGAGTGCTCCTGTGTATGTATCCACACTTGTGAGAGATTCTATTGTTGTAGATCATGTCTATCATTCGTGTGTAGTTACTATTGGAGTCTTGAGACTAGCTTGGATCTCCTACTTCTCGATATGGTAAATTTTGATGTCATTTTGGGTATCGATTGACTGTCACCTTATCACTCTATATTGAATATCACGCCAAGACGGTGACCTTAGCCTTGCCAGGGTTGCCTCTATTAGAGTGGAGAGGGACTCCTAGCCATTCTACCAGCAGGGTTATCTCCTAGGTGAAGGCTCGACATATGGTCGAGAAGGGGTGTCTAGCTTATTTGGCTTATGTCCACGATTCTAGTACGGAGGTTTCTTCCATGGATTCAGTACCAGTTGTTCGTGAATTTCCAGAGGTGCTTCTTAGAGATCTGCCGCGAATGCCACCCGATTGAGATATTGACTTCTGTATTGATTTGGCTCCGGGTACTCAGTCTATTTCTATTCTGCCATATTGTATGGACCGGCCAGAGTTGAAAGAATTGAAGGAGGAGTTGCAAGATTTACTTGATAAGGGCTTCATCAGACCTAATGTCTTGCCCTGGGGTACGCCTGTGTTGTTTGTGAAGAAGAAATATGGGTAGATGAGGATATGCATAGATTACCAATAGTTGAACAAAGTCACCATCAATAACAAGTATCCACTGCCGAGGATTATGACTTATTTGATCACCTTCAGGGTGCCAAGGTGTTTTCAAAGATTGATTTGAGATCTGGCTACGATCAATTGAAGATTAGGGCATCCAATGTCCCTAAGATAGCCTTTCGGACTCGATATGGGCATTATGAGTTTTTAGTGATGTCATTTGGGCTGACAAATGCCCCGACAACATTTATGGATTTGATGAACCGGGTGTTCAAACCCTATTTGGATTCCTTTGTGATTGTGTTTATTGATGATATCTTGATCTACTCCCGCAATCTAGAGGAGCATGAGCAGCATCTTCAGGTTGTACTTCAGACTTTGAGAGATAGCCAGTTATATGCCAAGTTTTCAAAGTGCGAGTTTTGGTTGGACTTAGTCGCTTTCTTGGGGCACATAGTATCGACAGAGGGCATTCAGGTGGATCCTAAGAAGATTGAGTTAGTTCAGAATTGGCCTAGACCCTCTTCAGCTATGGACATCTGGAGTTTCTTGGGTTTGGCGGGATATTACCGTCGGGTTTTGGAGGGGTTTTGATCTATAGCAGCCCCATTGACCAGGTTGACCTAGAAAGATGCCCCGTTCAGATGGTCAGACGAGTGTGAGGCGAGCTTTCAGAAGCTCAAGACTGTTTTGACTATGGCGCCAGTATTGGTATTGCCCAAAGGTTTAGGGTGTTACACAGTATATTGTGATGCATCTCGTATTGGACTTGGTGCGGTATTGATGCAGGATGGCAGGGTGATTGCCTATGCATCACGACAGTTGAAGGTTCATGAGAAGAATTACCATGTTCATGACTTAGAGTTGGCAGCAATTGTTCATGCACTGAAGATTTGGAGGCACTATATTTACGGCGTGTCGTGTAAGGTATTCACGGATCATCGGAGCTTGATATTTGTTCAAACAAAAAGATCTTAATTTGAGGCAAAGGAGGTGGTTGGAGCTGTTGAAAGACTATGATATCACCATCTTGTATCATCTCGAGATGGCCAATGTGGTGGCCAATGCCTTGAGTAGAAAGGCAGTGAGTATGGGCAGCCTTGCATACATTCTAGTCGGTGAGAGACCGTTTGCATAAGATGTTTAGGCTTTGGCCAATCAGTTCGTGAGGTTGTATGTCTCAGAGCCCAGTCGTGTTCTAGCTTGTACAGTCACTCGGTCTTCCTTGTTTGAATGCATCAGGGAGCGGTAGTATGTTGACCCTCATTTGTTTGTCCTCAGGGACACAGTGCAGAACGGTGGTTCCAAGCAGGTTGCTGTTGGAAATGATGGAGTTTTGAGGATGCAGGGTCGTGTTTGTGTGCCCAATGTAGATGGACTTTGTGAGTTGATTCTTGAGGAGGCCCATAGTTCCCGGTATTCAATTCATTCGGGTGCCGCCAAGATGTATCAGAACTTGCGTCAATTGGTGGAGAAGGATGAAAAAGGATATAGTTGCATATGTAGCTCGGTGTCTAAATTGTCAGCAAATAACGTATGAATATCATAGACCCGACGGTTTGCTTCAGAAGATAGAGATTCCCGAGTGGAAGTAGGAGTATATCACTATGGATTTTGTTGTTGGACTCCTACGGACTCAGAGGAAGTTCGGTGTGGTATGGGTCATTGTGGACAGGCTGACCAAGTCAGCGCATTTCATTCCTGTGGTAGTTACCTATTCTTCAGAGCGGTTGGGTGAGATTTACATCCGCGAGATCATCCATCTTCAAGGTGTGCCAGTGCCTATCATTTCTGATCAAGGTACGCAGTTCACCTCGCACTTCTGAAGGGCAGTACAGCGTGAGTTGGGGACACAGGTTAAGTTAAGCACAACATTTCAACCTCAGACGGACGAACCGTCCGAGCGCACTATTCAGATATTGGAGGATATGCTCCATGTTTGCGTTATAGATTTTAGGGGTTCTTGGGATCCGTTCTTGCCACTTATGAAGTTTGCCTACAACAACAACTACCAGTCGAGCATTCAGATGGATCCCTATGAGGCATTTTATGGGAAGCGATGCTGATCGCCAGTTGGATGGTTCGAGCTAGGGGAGGCTCGGTTATTGGATATAGATTTGGTACATGATGCCTTGGATAAGGTCAAGATTATTCAGGATCGACTTCGTACATCTCAGTCTATGTAGAAGAGTTATGCCGACCGCAGGGTTCGTGATATTGCATTCATGGTTGTAGAGAGAGTATTGCTCTGGGTTTCACCCATGAAGGGTGTGATGAGGTTCAGAAAGAAGGGCAAGTTGAGCCCTACATATATCGGATCCTTTGAGATTCTTGACAGAGTGGGTGAGGTGGCTTACAGGCTCGCATTGCCATCTAGTTTATCAGTAGTCCATCCGATGTTCCATGTGTCTATGCTCCGGAAGTATCACGGTTATCCGTCCCATGTATTAGATTTCAGCTCAGTCCAGTTGGACAAGGATTTAACTTATGAGGAGGAGCCGGTGGCTATTATAGCCCGGTAGGTTCGACAGTTGAGGTCAAAGAGTTATTCTTCAGTTAGAGTGCAGTTGAGAGGTCAGTCGGTCGAGGCAGCTACTCGGGAGTCCGAGTAGGACATGCAGAGTAGATATCCACACCTTTTCACCAGCCCAGGTACTTTTCTATGTCCGTTCGAGGATGAACGGTTGTTTCAAAGGTGGAGAGTGTGATGAACCGATAGGTCATCTAGAGTTTTAAACCCTAATTTTGTATTTCAAAACCTCAAACATCTCATTTAGCCTTCCTCGATTTGCATGCGTAGTTTGGATATTTTTCTGGAAGGCTTTTATGTTAAAAACTAATAAAATATAAAATTTTGCTTTAAAATCCATTTGAGTTGACGTCGGTCAAAGTTTTGAGCAAATGGACCCAGATCCGTATTTTTACGGTGTTGCTGGATCCATATCGTGATTTGGGACCTGGGCATATGCCCAGAATCGAATTCGGAGGTCCCTAGCTCGAGTTATCGCTTTTTGTCGAAAATTGAAAGTTTAAATGATGATTTTAAAGAATTTACCAATGTCTGACTATGTTGACACCGGGTCCGTATTTTAGTTCTGAAACCTGGTATAGGTCCATTTCTATATTTATGACTTGTCTATCAAATTTAGTGAGAAACGGAGTTGATTTGACGTGATTCGGACATCCGGTTTGTTAAAATAGAAGTTTTTTCATTTGATTTGGTGTCTGATTCATAGTTCCAGGCATTATTTTGGTTTTTTGATCGGGCGAGTGAGTTCGTATGAGATTTTTGGACTTGTGTGCATAGTTGGTCTGGAGCCCTGAGGGCTCGGGTGAATTTCGGATAGACTACGGATGATTGGAACTTAAAAATTTTGCTGGTTTTTCACTTCTGCTGGTGTTTCCTTATTCACGGTCACGAATATACTCCCACGATCGTGAAGGGTAAACTGGGCTAGGGGAGACTTTATTCTACACAAATGCCAGACCTTGGTCGTGAACGCGGAGCATTGGGGGGCTTGATCTTCGCGAACGCGGCCAGTCAATCGCGAATGCATAGTGAGATAGAGGTGGAGGCTAGGAGTTGACTGTTGCTCTATGCGAATGCGATACAAGGATCGCGAACGCGGAGGCTAGGGGTCTAAGCCTACATGAACGCGTAGATCAACTCGCGATCGCATAAGCCATCTGGGATCTGCTCTTTGCGAACGCGTCAGGGTTCACATGACGCGATGAACACATGACGCCAGCGATTAAACAGTCCCAAAAACAGGATTTTACTCATTCTTTCAAAATTTCAAAACTAGAAGACCCTAGAGACGATTTTCCCAAGAGTTTTTCTTCCCCAATTTATTTATAAGTAATTCTAACCTACTTCCTTTCAATTATCCATTACATTTCATAAGATTTTCCCCTAAAATCTAGGATTTTTCATGGTAGAAATTGAGGGTTCGGGTAGAATTAGGGATTTTTGTAAAATTGAAAAATATACCTCAAATTGAGGTCGAATTTCGAAACAAATTACTTAACCGGGCTCGGAGGTGAATGGGTAATCGTATTTTGGTTTGAATTTTGGGCTTTGACCAAGCAGGTACGGGGTCAATTTTTGACGTTTTGGGAAAAAGTTTGGAAATTCTAAATTTATGTGTTGTAATTGATTCCTTTAGTAATATTTGATATTATTGAGTCAATTATGGTTAGATACGAGTGGTTTGGAGGCATATTCTAGGGGAAAGGCCTCGATAGAGCTCTGAGTTGACTGCAGAGTGAGGTAAGTGTTGAGTTTAACCTTGATTTGAGGGAATTATGAACCCTCAAATTATGTGCTATGTGAATTTCATGTGTTGCACCGTATATGTGAGGTGACGAGTGCTTATACGCCGTCGAATTACTTGTTCCCCTAATTTCCGGCTTTTTCTTAACTGTTATATGCTTTAAATGTCTTCCATGCTTATTTGCTACATGTTAATCAGTATTTTCTCCTGTTAACAATGTTAGATCTTCTCATATCTTCATGATTCGCTGCTATTTGCCTTAATTGACTTGCTTGCCCCTTCTAATTGTCATTTACTTGACTTGTCTTGTTGTGTAGTATTATATATGTGAATTCCCATGTTGTAAAAGGTTTCCTTTTCTGGTTCAGCTTGGTATTCATTGATCATAGAGGTTCTTGTGATTTGAATTATTAATTTAACTGTGCTCATTGAGTACTTGGTACTGATATGGTGGGATCGGTTTGCACGCTGCAACAAGTGAAATAAGGATGGATTGATATGGTGTAATAAGGGTAAATTTCATCTGGTACGGTAGGATCGGATTGCAGGCCACGACGGATGAAATAAGGGTGGATTGATACGGTGAAATAAGGGTAAATTATGATACTGATATTGTTGTATGGTGGGATCGGGTTGCACGCCGCAACATATATATATATATATATATATATATATATATATATATATATATATATATATATATATATATATATGATTGTATATATATTTATTTATGATTGTTGATATTGTTACAATGGAATAAGGGAGGATTTTGTATTATACGGTGGGATCGGGTTGCGCGCCGCAATAATCTATGTGTTTCTATTTTATGGAGTTGTGTTGGTTTTCGGTATTTACTTAAAGAAATTTAAGGATTGGTAATTCTAATTGACACTGATTCGTCTTTGAGGATTTAGCTATTTCCTTCAGTTAATTGCCTTATTTTGTTCCGCATTTTTCTTTTACTGTCTCTATTATATATTGTGTACAGGTTATAGTGTAGGTGACCCGCCTTATCCTCGTCACTACTTTGTCAAGGTTAGGCTCGATACTTACAGAGTACATGTGGTCGGTTGTACTCATACTACACTATGCACTTCTTGTGCAGATTTTGGAGTCGGTCCCAGCGGTGGTTATTAGCGTGCTTGGATTGACCAGCTTTGTGGAGTCTTGAGGTATAGCTGCTCAGCGTCCGCAACTACTAGAGTCCCTTTTTTTATTAGTTGTGTACTTTCTTTCAGACAACTTTATGTTATATTCAGATCCTTATTTGTATAAGATATTTTAGTTGTTGTAGCTTCCGCACTTTACTTTGGGTTATTGCAGTTATTTCAGTTCTTTCTCATTATTTAATTTAAATTGTTGAAAATGGATAAATTGTTCTAACGTTGGCTTGCCTAGCAAGTGAAATATTAGGCGTCATCACGGTCCCGATGGTTGGAATTTCGGGTCATGACAAATATCGTTTTTTCTTTAGCACAAGCTCCCAAACAACTCGAATCTAGTTAATTAATACTTAAATAAGTCAAAACAAGCTTTAAAAACTATCCTAGTATAAAAAAAAGGTTCAATCTTCATCATATTTGAAAAGGTCAACAAAAAGTTCGTACCCCTCCCTCCCGGTCGAAATCTGAAATCAAGACCAAATCTAGGATACTCATTCTTTCACGAGTCTAAATGTTTGATTTATATAAAAATCGAACCTCAAATCGAGGTCTAAATTCCAAAAATTAACTCTCTTAAATTTTAATCCAAAATCCCAATTTCTACACTTAAATTTCTAGTTTTAAGAGTGAAAATCTATTTACTAAATCATGGAAATAAATAAAAACTAAGTCAAAATTACTAACCATTGAAGTTGGGGCAAAAATCCCTTGTAAAATCGCCTCAATCTTTGGTGTGGGTCTCAAAAATGGTAAAAAATGGCTAAAACCTCAGCCCTTTAAATACATGGGCGTTAGGTGCTATTTGGATCCATGATGCACCTCTTGCATTCGCAAAGGCCAATGGTCAACTGACCATTGCATTCGCAAATAATATTATAGGCATCGTTCACATGCAAGTTTAATATTATGAATTTTATGTACTTGTATTATATGGTAGAACTGTATAGTCATGACCCAAACCGATGGGCCACGACGAGTGCCCGAGTCCTACCTATCGAACACCCTTAAGCATGAGACTAAGATATAAACATGAATAGTATCTGCTGATTACGAGAGTAACATGCGCGAGGAAAAACTATCCAAAAGACATATATACATATACGTGCGGATTACAGTGGACGAACCGACAAGGTCGCGATAGACAACTATATACCCAAAACTGAAAGCCGACAAGGCCACATACTATCCAACTGTATATAACTATCTACAGACCTCTAATAGAAATACAACTGTACAAAGATAGGACCAAGCCACGTCATACTCATATATATACAAGCATATCGTACCAAAATCAAAAGCAGCTCCAGATCAAGTGGAGCACGTCAACTCTCGCTGATTAAGGATCATAAGAAGGGGGACCATCAGCTTGCTTACCTGCACTTGTGGGCATGAAATGCAGGCCCTGTGAAATAGGGTATCAGTACGAAAAATGTACTGAGCATGTAAGACATGAAAATCAGTAAGTAAAAGACATAGATGAAACATGGAAATAAGAAATCCATCTGTAAGTCTGAATATCTTTGTAAATTCTGAAACATTTATAATGTCATGCACGTGCATATAAATGTCGTGTCATGCATAGGTATATGTATACATAATATCATCAAGCCTCTGAGGGCATCCCATCATATCGTCTCATCCACTGTGGGCAACATCAATAACATATACCAACTAATCAGGTGGTGGTATGTATATAACGTCGTAACCTTTTCCTATATATATATATATATATATATATATATATATATATATATATATACATATAAATACACGTATATAACGCCATCTGGTCATGGGTCGATGTACCTGTATAAATGCATGAAATGAATGAAAATAGGTTAATAATCTCAATATTCCTTTCGGATAAACTTTATCAAATGCGTATTATTTTGAGACCCATGAACAGAAGATATACTAATATGTCACATGGGGAATCAAGAACATAGAGACCCCTAGTATTTCTATGAATAGAGTAGTTTATGAAAACTGTGCATTTGCTTGTTTCTTATGTATAACTTGGATCATGCCGAAAAGAAAGAAGGGATAACCTTAACATACTTGGAGTAGGGGAAATCCGTATAATATTCTTGTAGGAGAATTTAGCAAGAAATCTTGTTGTTAGTGTCTTGTTTCTAATGTTCTGTTGGTGTCTTTGTTTTCAAGAAATGAAAAATGAGCTTTGTTGAAAGCTTGAAAATGGCTAACATTTCCAAGAATGTTAAGAAGGCTAATACTTTTGGATTGCAAAATTCTAATGTCATTGAATTGTAAAGAGTTCCTAATGTTCGATGGTAAGAATTGTGTAATGATCAATTAACTGAAGACGAAACTTTAATGTACGAAAACGCGAAATGTAACATCCTTTCCCCCTTATAAACATTCGTCCTCGAATGTTTAATTCTCCGGGACCTTTATAACCTTGGCAGAGTCGCCTTTTTAACAATACTACTACACACTCTTCCTGTAGAAACTCAATAATTCAACGCCATATAGGACCACAATAATCAATAACGACCAATGATTATAACTAACACAAGAATCCATACACGTACCTTAAGGTCGTGACGTCTCAGTCGGACCCTTCTCTGGAGGAGGAAATAAGTAGGGATATCTAGACTTTATGTCTTCCTCGGCCTCCAAAGTCATTTCTTTCACATTGTTGTTTCTCCAAAGTACTTTCACTGAAGCTACGTCTTTAGTTCTCAATCTCCGAATCTGTATGTCTAATATAGCAATGGGAGTTTCTTCATATGATAGCTTCTCTGTGACCCTTAACATTGTCAACTGACACAATTCTGGAAGGATCTCCGATACATTTACGGAGCATAGACACATGAAACACTGGATGTACAGACTCCAAGTTCGAAGGCAAGTCCAACTCATGTGCTACCTGGCCTACCTTGCGTATGATCCTATATGGTCCAATGTATCGAGGGATAAGTTTTCTTTTTTTTTCTGAACTTCATAACGCCTTTCATCGATAATACCTTTAGGAATACCCAATTGTCAACCTGAAATTCCAATTCTTGCTACTGATTATCCGCATAAGACTTCTGACAACTTTGAGCTACTAATAGCCTTTCTTGTATAAGCTTAATTTTTTTGATTGCCTGTTGTACCAATTCTGGTCCTACTAATGTAGTTTCCCCAATATCGAACCACCCCATAGGCAACCTACACTTCTGTTCGTAAAGAGTTTCCTATAGAGCCATCTGAATACTGGAATGGTAGCTATTATTATATACGAATTCAATAAGTGGAAGATGATCATACCAGCTACCTTTGAAGTCTATTACACAAGCTCGTAACATATCTTCAAGTGTCTGAATAGCACGCTCATCCTGTCCGTCTGTCTAGGGATGAAATGTTATACTAAGACTTACCTGAGTCCCCAATCCTTTTGTGAAAGGACCTCCAGAAGTTAGCTGTAAATTGAGCTCCTCCATCTGAGATAATAGATACAGGGACACCATACAGTCGTACTATCTCCTTAATATAAAGCCTTACATAATCCTCTGCGGAATATGTAGTCCTAACGGGCAGAAAATGGGCTGACTTTGTAAGCGTATCAACAATCACACATATCGAATCAAACTTACGCTAGGTACGAGGTAAGCCTATGATGAAATCCATATTGATTACTTCCCATTTCCAAGTCGGAATCTCCATAGCCTGCAATAATCCACTGGGTTTCTGATGCTCAATCTTAACTTGCTGACAGTTAGGACATCGAGCAACAAACCCTGCTATATCCTTTTTCATTCCGTCCCACCAATATACTTCCCTGATATCATGATACATCTTTGTCACTCCTGGATGGAGAGAATAACGAGAATAGTGAGTTTCCCCTATAACCTGCTAATGCAACCCTGCAATATTAGGGACACATAATCGTCCTTAATATTTGAGGACTCCATCTTCTGTAATCTCAAACAGTGTCTTCTCTTTCTGAGAGGTGGTATCCCTATAATGAACTAACACAGGATCCTCGTACTGGCGTTCCTTCACTTCAGTTACTGATGAGGGTGTTGTTGTATCCTGAATAGTAATTCCAATATCACCTAATTCTAGTAATCGAACTCTAAGACTAGCTAGCTGATGAATTTCATGGGTTATTCCCCTCTTCTCTAGCTGTAAATATGACAGGCTACCCCTCGATCTACCGCTGAGGGCGTCGGCTACCACGTTCGCCTTCCCCGGATGGTATAAAATATCAACATCATAGTCTTTAAGTAGCTAAAACCATCTTCTTTCATGTAAATTCAATTCCTTTTGCCTGAAGATATACTGGAGGCTCTTATGATCCGTATAGATATCAACATGAATTCCATACAAGTAGTGCCTCCACATCTTTAGTGCATGAATCACTGTGGCTAACTCTAAATCGTGGGTCGGGTAATTCTTCTCGTTCTTTCTTAGTTGTCTAGAAGCATAAGCTACAACCTTACCATGCTGCATCAGCACACAACCCAGCTCAATGCCTGAAGCGTCAAAATAGATAACGTAACCGTCGGTCCCTTCTGGGAGCGTTAGAACCAGTGCTGAATTTAATTTGTCCTTTAATGCCTGGAAATTCCATTCACAAGCGTCAGTTCATTAAAACTTTTCTCCCTTCTGAGTTAACTTTGTCAAAGGTGCTGAAAGGGAAGAAAATCCCTCTACAAATCTCCTGTAATAGCCTGCCAAACCAAGAAAGCTATGAACCTCCGTCGGTGTTGTGGGTCTAGGCCAAGTCTTTGCTGCCTCAATCTTTTGTGTATCCACCCAAATGCCTTCACCCGAAATGATATGCCTCAGGAAAGCTATAGAGTTCAACCAGAATTCACATTTAGAGAATTTTTCATACAACTTCCCTTTTTGTAGAACTCTGAGCACAGTACGCAGATGATCTACATGCTCAGCCTCTGAATGAGAATACACCAATATATCGTCAATAAATACAATTACGAATAGATCTAAAAAGGGATTGAACACATGGTTCATCAAATCTATGAATACTATTGGGGCATTGGTCAAACCGAACGACATAACACGAAACTCAAAGTTCCCGTATCTGGTCCTAAATGTTGTCTTCGGAATATCTTCCTCCTTAAACCTTACCTGATGGTACCCAGACCTCAAGTCTATCTTTGAAAAACACTTGGCACCTTGCAACTGATGAAATAAATCATCAATCCTCGGGGGTGGGTACTTATTCTTGATTGTTACCTTATTCAACTGTATATAATCAATACACATCCGTAAGAAACCATCTTTCTTCCATACAAATAACACAGGCGATCCCCACAGTGATGTACTAGGTCTGATAAAGCCCTTTTCAAGCAAGTCCTTTAGTTGTTTCTTCAACTCTTTCAACTCTGCAGAGGCCATTCTATTGGGAGGAATAGATATTGGATGAGTATCTGGTAGTAGGTCAATAGCAAACTCAATTTCTCGCTCTTGCGGAAGACCCGAAAGTTCATCAGAAAAAATATCGGGAAACTCATTAACCACAAGGATGGACTGAATGGTTGGTGACTCTACTTCCATATCCTGAGCCCGAACTAAGTGATAAATACAGCCCTTTCTAATCATCTTCCTTGCCTTGAGATAGAAAATAAATCCACCTCTCGGTGATGTCGTATTACCTTTCCACTCCAAAATAGGCTCCCCTGGAAATTGAAATCAGACTATCTTTGATCTACAATCAACGTTGGCATGACAAGAAGCCAACCTATCCATACCCATGATAATATCATATTATACTATCTCTAACTCGATTAGGTCCTTTACGGTAGATCGGCTATAAGCTACCATTATACAACCCCTATATACTCGCTTAGCTATCACTGAGTCCCCAACAGGTGTAGACACCTCAAAAGGTTTAACCAATTCAGGTTTTATTCCAAACTTACTAGCAACCAATGGAGTAACATATGATAAGGTGGAACCTAGGTCAATTAGTGCATATACATCATATGAGGAGACTGATAATATACCTATAACAACATCAGGCGATGACTCCTGATCCTATCGTCTTGCAAACACATAAATGCGGTTTTGAGGACCACTCGAGCTAGATGTTACGCCTATGCCTCTACCACGACTCATTGGTTCTTGTGAACCTTGCCAGGGGAGGCATATTGATGATGACGAACCATCCCACTGGCTGATCTATGCTTGCATCACCTCTCACCGGACAATCCCTCACAACGTGGTGGCCTGGATAACCACAAGTATAACAAACACCCAATCCCATACAGCACTGCCCATCTTGTTGCTTACCACACTGGGCACATCGTGGCAAGGGCAGCCTCATCTGATTTGACTCACCCCTATATTGAGAACATGAGGCCCTAGAATTCTGAATAAGCCTTAAATATGTGGAACGATCGAATCTCCTACCGCCAAACTGAGGGGGTGCGCTAGCCGATGGCTGGGCTGGATATCTCGGGTACTGTTGTCTCTGACCACCTCAAAACTCACCAGAAGGACCCGAAGACCTTGCTCTCTATTCTGGGCCCTATTATGCTCACGATCGGCCCTCTATTTCTGCTTACGCTCCTCTACACCCTAAGCGTATGCCTGAATATGAGAAATATCCATGCCTGGCTGAAGTGAGACCGACATACAATCGTTAAGCAAGTGAGGCTCTAATCCCATCACGAATCGGTGAACCCGATCCTCCATCTTAGATACAATAGTGGGAGCATACCTAGCCAACAAATCAAACTGAAGATTGTACTCCCGAACTCTCATGTTACACTACCGAAGGGGTCAAGAACCTATAAACTCTGGCCCGTCTAAGCTCTGGTGGCAGATAATGATAAAAAAAGCTTCTGTAAACTCCTGGCATACTGTTGGAGGGGCATCCTCACCTCTGGACAATTCCCAAAACTTGTACCAATTAACTACAACATATCAGAGTCTATAGGAAGCTAGCTCAACTGACTCAGTCGTAGTGGCCTTCATTACCCTTAACATCCTCTGCATTCTATCAATAAATACCTGAGGGTCCTCGTTTGGATCTGCCCCAGTAAATACTAGAGGGTCTAAATTAATGAAGTCATGAACCCTTGCACTAACAGACCTATCTGCATGACCAATACCTACTTCCTGACGCCAGCCTGTGCGGCTACTACTCGGGTTAATAGCTGAATAGCATCTCTCATCTCCTGAACCGGTGCATCTGGTTAAGGAGCTAGATGTACATGGTCGGGCGCTGGAGCTGGTGCCCCTCAGAGCTCTTCTGGAAAGGGCGGGGTATGTGAAGTCTGAGATGGAATCTCACTATGAGACTCTCCCCAAGCCCTGGTAACTCGTGGCGCTTGACTAATAGTCTCGCCAGCCACAGACTTTCCCTTCTGGGCAGCTGTAGTCTTCGGAGGCATCGCTGAAAATGTAACATATTGTTAGGAACATGAATTCTTATATCGCACGATCTAAGATAAAAAGAGAGTTTAACATCCTATATGTCCTGTAGCCTCCTATTTATAAGTGTGGTGCACAACACACCCATAAATAAGACTCTACTAGACACGGTCTGTAGACAACCCTAGGATAGAACTGCTCTGATACCACTTTTGTCATGACCCAAACCGATGGGCCACGACGAGTGCCTGAGTCCTACCTGTCGAACACCCTTAAGCATGCGACTAAGATATAAACATGAATAATATCTGCTAAATTACAAGAGTAACATGCTCAAGGAAAACCTGTCCAAAAGGCATATATACATATACGTGCGGATTACAGTGGGATAGCCTACAAGGCCGCGATAGACATCTATATACCCAAAACTGAAAGCCGACAAGGCGACATACTATCCAACTGTACATAACTATCTACAGACCTCTAATAGAAATATAACTATACAAAGACGGGACCGAGCCACATCATACCCATATATATATATATATATATATACAATCATATCGTACCAAAATCAAAAGCACCTTCGGATCAAGTGGAGCATGCCAACTCTCGCTGATCAAGGATACTAAGAAGGGGGACCGTCAACTTGCCTACTTGCACCCGCGGGCATGAAATGCAGGCCTCGTGAAATAGGGCATCAGTACGAAAAATGTACTGAGTATGTAAGGCATAAAAATCAGTACGTAAAAGACATAGATGAAACATGGAAAAAAGAAATCCATCTGTAAATCTGATTATCTTTGTAAATTTTGAAACATTTATAATATCATGCACGTACATATAAATGTCGTGTCATGCATAGGTATAGGTGTACATAATATTATCAAGCCTCTGAAGGCATTCCATCATATCGTCTCGGCCACTGTGGGCAACATCATCAACATATACCAACTGATCAGGTGGTGGTGCGTATATAACGCCATAACCTTTTCCCATATCTCATATACATATTGTAACGACCCGACAGGTCGTTTTGAGCTTTTGCACTTTGATCACCAGTTCTCGGGCATAACTAGCCCCGTGTAATGTATTATGACTAATGTAGATTGTTGGTTTTGGTTTTCAGGAAAATTTGGAATGAATTTGAAAGAACAGTCTCAGTTGAAAGCTTTGAATTTGAAAGGTTTGACCAATAGTTGACTTATTTTAATATGAGCTCGGATCAGAATTTTTATGATTTGGTTAGTTTCGTTGGGTGATTTATGACTTAGTAGCGCGATCAGAATTAATTTTGGAGGTCCGGTGAAGAAATTAGCTCATTTTGGCGAAGTTAGTGTTTTGGCGATTTCCGATTGATAGGTGAAATTTTGATCCGACGGTCGGAATGGAATTCCGAGAATTTCTGTAGCTTCGTTATGCCATTTTGGACTTGTGTGCAAAATTTGAAGTCAATCTGACGTGATTTGATAGGTTTCGGCATCGGAAATAGAAGTTGGAAATTCTAAAGTTCATAAAACTTGGATTGGAGGTTGATTCATGATTTTAGCGTTGTTTGATGTGATTTGAGGCCTCAAGCAAGTCCATAATGTATTTTGGGGCTGGTTCGTTTTATTGGTCAGGGTCCCGGGGGCCTCGGGTGTGTTTCGGATGCCCAACGGGTCATTTTTGGAAGATTTTTGTTGTTTTGAGCATAAATGTAATGATCTAAAGGTTTATTTTTAGTTCTAGATATCCAAATTTGATTTCGAGACTTCCAAAATGTAAATCATGAATTATAGGAATGATCTGGAAATTTTGGTTTAATTTCATCAAGTCGCGATTGGGTGTTTGACGTGAAATGTGAGTTAATTGTTTAACGAGCGAAATGGGTATTGAACTAGGAAAACGAGTTCTGAATTGAGTTTTGATTGAAGGGTTGTGTTTATATTATTATTTGTGACTCATAGGAACAAGAATCGTCTAATTCCGAGTTCGTATGATGGAGTTAGAGCCATTTTAGTGAAAAATGGTTGTGCTACAAATTTCTTAAAAGCTGCTATATTTTCTGCAGCAGTGAACAGTACCCGCGCGTGAACAGTAACCGCGTGGGTGAACAGTGAACAATGACCTCACGTGCATGAATAGTGCCCCCGCGTGAACAGTACCGAAAATTTCTGGATAGATTTAATGTCCAGCAGTCCGAGTTTGGTCATTTTTTTTGACTTTCAAGCTCAGATTTTGGGCGATTTTTAGCAAGAAATCTTGGGAAATCTTGAGGTAAGTCACTTGTGATTATTTCTACTCCATAATATTGAATTATCATCGAATAATCCGACTATATTACATGTTTTTGAGGAGTAAATTGAAGATTTAGGCCTAGGGATTTGAAAATAAGATTTGAAGATTTGAGGGGTCATTTGAACTCCGATTTTGGTAAATTTTATATGTACGGACTCGTGGAGAGACGAGAAATCCGGTGATGTGACTTTCGTAATTTTTCGAGAAGTGGTCCCGGGGCTCGGGTTTTGCGAATTTCGTGAATTTCGATATTTTTCGAGTCTTTTCGATTGGGTTATATTCCCTTAGCCTATTGTAATGTATTCGTTGTGGTTTTGACCAGATTCGACATGCAAAGAGGTAAATTCGAGAGACAAGGACATAGCGGAGTAGACATTGGACCGTCTTGAGGTGAGTAATGATTTTAAATGATGCACTGAGGGTTTGAAACCCCGGATTGCACAACATACTGCTATGTTGAGATGAGACACGCGTTGTATGACGAGCGCGAGGTCATTTACTATTGGGGATTGTGACTTTGTCCATCTCAGTTGATATTTTTACCGCGTAATTGATAAAGATTTATTGTTTTTCACTATGATTGGGCTTATTGCCATATTTGGGCTTCGTGCCAATTATCTGAAATCTTTTGTGAATTTACATCACTATGTTCCTCACGAATTTAAATATTATTGAACTCAGTCCAATTGAATTATATTATTTTGTGAACTCAACTACATTTATACTCAACTCGAGATTTAATGATATTTATAATGCTGTTGAGCTGAGAACTATTGTTTTACTGATACCCAAGAGGCTTATGATTATTTTCTGGAGTGATTGAGGCCGAGGGCCATACGTGAGGATATGTTGAGTGATGTGAGGAGGCTTTCTGGCCTCGAGTGTTATATGAGGAGGCTTTCAGGCCTCGTGTGTGATGTGTGAAGGCTTTCAGGCCTATTGATATTGCGCTTGGGCTTTAGGAGCCCCTCCGGAGTCTATACACACCCCCAGTGAGCGCAGGGTACCCAGGTGAGTTGGGAGTGGGCCTGAGAGGCCGTTGCTTGTGTGTGGTGAGTTGGGAGTGAGCCCAAGGGGATGATGTTGTGTGCTGGTGAGTTGGGAGTGAGCCCGAGGGGCTGATACTATACTGAGATTTACATATTGAGCCCGAGGGGCAAGCTTTTGATTTATCCTTTCTGTGGAAATTATTTGTCTTTACTGTTTTAAAAGAAGAATTATCTGATACTCACTATTTTACTGTATAACTGATTTTACTGCTTGGGATAGCGCTATATTGTGCCGTTATGAGATTTCATGTTTTCAGTCGTTATTTATTTTTATTATTCACTGGGTCGGAGTACTCACATTACTCCCTGCATCATGTGTGCAGATACAGGCAGAGCTGAGTTCGCTCCTGAGCGCTGATTCTTTCCAGACCAGGCGGTGACTAGGAGTAATGAGGTAGTTGTTGACGTCTGCAGCCCCATTTTCTCCCTTATCTTTGTTATTTATGATAATTCCAGACTTTGTAAAATATTAGTAAACTCTATAGTAGCTCATGACTTGTGACACCCCGATTTCGGGCTGAGTTGAGAGGGTTTTCCTTGTTCTATCACGTTTATTTCGCATTTAAGATTATATTGCCCATGATTTAGACTTATTCCTGCTAAGTAATTATAAAGAGATGTACTGTTTTGTTGATTGACTGGCCTTGTCCTCACGAGAGGCGTCATCACGACCGGGTTGGGATTTTGGGTCGTGACAAGTTGGTATCAGAGCCTAGGTTAATTGGTCTCGTGAGTCATGAGCTGGTTTAGTAGAGTCTCGCGGATCGGTACGGAGACGTCTGTATTTATCCTCGAGAGGCTGCAGAACCTTTAGGAAAACTTCACATTCTTGAATTCTTATCGTGCATCCTTGATTCATCTTGAAAAGAATCTTTTGAAATTCCTTCCACGCGTTCGTATGTGCACATGAGCACTCAGTATCATATGTGCCTCGATGGCTTGTAATTCCCCGATCGAGGGGCGAGATGCGATCTCTATAAATTGATGTTAGGCCAGTCTGAAGGACTTGAGGTCGTATCTTGCCTATGGCTTGAGCACCGAGGTGTTGATTTTGTGAGCAAGTATTTTGAACTTATATGTTCGGTATTGCCCTTATTGGTTTGAATGATGGTTGGATAGCTACGTGGTGAGTATGTTAGTACTGCGAGATGTATCTATATGACTCGGAAGTGGCGAGGAAAGTCTGTTGGATGATAGATGAACCATTAAGTGTTTGATTTCCATTGTAATTGGATGTGTAGCCCCGAGTTATGGGCGCGTGAATAATCTTTTCATGTCTCCTATTTGGAGTGAAGTAAATTTCGTGTTACAGTATGAGTTTAGACCCAGGAAGATTAAGTGATTGTGTAATGTGTATAGAAGTGGAAGGTATACAAAAAATATTAACTAAAGGTAAAGCTAGTGGGTAATTGGCTTATGAGGGGAATCTATTTGTCATACTAGTTAGATAAGTCTGGGAGCTGAGATCACTTCTGTAAATGTATTATGACGAAATCGTTGAGTCAAGGAGACCACCTTGAGGGTCGAAAACATTAAAGAAAGAATATGTTCTTACTCGGTTGAATAGCCCAATAATGGAGGATTGAAAGGTATTTTCTATGTGTTATGATTCAAATAGGTGCAACGCATGTCCGTGTATCAATTTTGATAATATAATACATGTAATATTGAGATTAATGTTGTTGATATACATTGTGATACTTTGTCAAGTTGTGGACGTGTTGTTAGGATGGTTTTGGTGATTCTCTAGTAGGTGGATAGGCCCAATTACAAAGGAAACTCTGCCGAAATTTTTAAAAAATTTGGGACTTAGTAAAAAAAAAATTGCCGCCTAAAAAGTGGGCTTAACTGTTGTGTGAGTGAATGCAAAAATTGCAGAAGAGTTAAAATTTCCGATGATTCGTGTTTCCACAAGCTTATGAAGGAGTGAGTTTAATCTCACCATGGTAATACGGCAGCAATAGAGTATATGTGTTGTGATCTATGGCTTCGAGCCAAGTTGGGGAACTTGCTATTGGTTAGCGGATTGTACGGTTATATACTATGTTAGTTCCGATTTGATGCATGCTGGTGAATCAGTTCTGGTTGTGGAAATTAGGCCGAGAATGGCACGAGTGAAGGAAAATTTTTGACTAGATGTCATGAGCTCGGATGAGCAGGAGATAAGTTTCGATGTTTACGGAAGTTGGAATTGTCTTCAGCGTCACCTAAGATCGGTGTTTTGTAAAAAGGGTTTTGCGTCCTGGTTAATGACTCTTGATCGCTCTTCTGCGTTAGTGCGATCGATGGTTTGGAGGTACGCTCCAGATATTGTTGGTAGGTTGTGGGAGTGTGTCCCACGGGAAGATTATATAAGTATGGCATGTGATCACTTGATTGATTAAAGATGTAAACCAAGTATGAAGTTTGTGATGGTGTCATTAAATTAAAGATTCATGCCTGGAGGGCACTTGGCGTATTGGGTTGTGAACTGGGGAGGATTACCCCGATTGTGATGGTTATTCTTGTGTGTTATGATAAAAATAGGAGTTATTATGGATCTTTGAAAGGTTATCATACTAGTTCAGTGTGATCAGAATCGGCTTGAAGTCGATGGATAGATTTAATGTGAATAATGGCTCTATATCAGGCCAGATGTGTGCATTTTAGTAACGCGGTCCTCATGGAGGAGTAGTTAGGTTGATGTTTCATTGTCAGATATTTCGCGTAGTGATACATTGCGCCGTGTGAGTTGTGAGATGACTTGAGAAATTTCTATGTGTTGAGAATCTGTGTAGGAATGACGTTATATGAGCATCTTGGCTCTTGAAATTTAGATTGTACATCGCACCTTAGTTGTGCTTGAGTTCTGTAGCTTATAACGCTATATGTCCCTCAAAGATATTATTATGCACTTAGCATGCTTACGACTGATACTCGGTATTTTGTTGTAATTAGCAAATTTGGCTCGATATGCATCTCCTTATGTGAGATCTATGTGTGAATCGGGTGGCACGCCGCCATGGGTATGTTATCTGGATCGGGTTGCACGCCGCAACAGTGTGATGTTGAGTATAGTTTTCTATATGCTATTTTGTATGCCTTGCTTCCTGTTGTATAAGGAAAGTTCGTATTAGTGCGTGGGATTTGTAATTCCTTCCAAAATTCGTTTTTTTTATCGCATTTGAATTGGTAGCCTATTGGCATATTAGGGCATCATATGCGGCTTTTGATTATGTCTGGGGTGGATTATTGCCTGAGCATTTCGTAATGGGTGAGACGAGATCATTGAATTCGAGATCAGCGCAATCTAAGTATATGAAGTAAATTAAGGGGCTAAGACCATTGTTTGGTTCATAATAAGGTGATAGTTCTTGCCAGAAGTATAGACCCAATGAATTGTTGATTCGGCGGTGTTATGAATTTATATAGATCTCATCCGTCGTGTCGGTATTGTAAGAATTTGAACAAGACCTATGTATGTCATGCAGAGCATGGGATGTGTAATGATTTTTCTTCTAGATGGGATCAATGGAAGTTCTTGACTAGTTGAGTGCGTAAACATTCATGGTTCGGAAGGGAGTTGAAATCCCCATGTTACCTTAGGATGATGTGGTATATGCGATATGTGGTGAAGGATTGAGATTTGCGTGTGTAAGGTTATGGTTCAGTTCTGAATGGAAATTCATAACATTCATAGGCAGTACGGGCAGCTTTAGGTAATTAGAGAAATGAGCTTCAGATGATTAGGGTGAATGATCTTCAGATGATTAAGGAAATTGTATTTCTAATCATAGTGATTTGTAGAGGGTATATGTTTCAGAAAAAGGCCAATGTGATTAAGTTGATGGCACTTCAATAGTATTGCGACACTTTAGGGCTGGATCGACTGCTGATATTCGAGTTGCTTGTATGGCACATGGAAATCTTAGAGTATTTATCGTGGGATGAAGAGTTTTCTATCAGTATTCGGGAGTTGTGTGCAGCGTCTATAATTAGAAGTTATCATTACGAGTGTTTGAGTTATGTGGAATATGAAGTGATTGCACCTAAGACTGCAAGTATGGGTGATTACAGCTTGTTCAGGCTTATTCTGAAAATAGATGTGAGATTCTGATCTTGTGAATCATTCCAGGAGTGGAATGTGGTTCAAAGACTTATGGGCTAGGTTGGAATGTGGAAATGCAGTTTCATTGTGCTATCGGACCTATATGAGATATGGTGACATGGGATCACCCCCGGGTATATGCATGGTAAGGTCATTAAACTACGAGTTGGCTTTTAGAACAACTCTGAGTACGTTCGAGGACGAACGTGTGTTTAAGTGGGGGAGAATGTAACAACCCGACCGATCGTTTTGAGCTTTTGCACGTTGATCGCCAGTTCTCAGGCATGACTTGCCCCGTGTAATGTATTATGACTAATGTAGATTGTTGGTTTTGGTTTTCAGGAAAATTTGGAATGAATTTGAAAGAACAGTCTCAGTTGAAAGCTTTGAATTTGAAAGGTTTGACCAAGAGTTGACTTATTTGAATATGAGCTCAGATCAGAATTTTTATGATTTGGTTAGCTTCGTTGGGTGATTTATGACTTAGGAGCGCGATCGGAATTAATTTTGGAGGTCCGGTGAAGAAATTAGCTCATTTTGGCAAAGTTAGTGTTTTGGCGATTTCCGGTTGATAGGTGAAATTTTAATCCGACAGTCAGAATGGAATTCCGAGAATTTCTGTAGCTTCGTTATGTCATTTTGGACTTGTGTGCAAAATTTGAAGTCAATCGGACGTGATTTGATAGGTTTCGGCATCAGAAATAGAAGTTGGAAATTCTAAAGTTCATAAAACTTGGATTGGAGGTTGATTCATGATTTTAGCATTGTTTGATGTGATTTGAGGCCTCGAGCAAGTCCGTAATATATTTTGGGACTGGTTGGTATTATTGGTCGGGGTCCCGGGGGCCTCGGGTGTGTTTCGGATGCCCAACGGGTCATTTTTGGAAGATTTTTGCCGTTTTGAGCATAAATGTAATGATCTAAAAGTTTATTTTTAGTTCTAGAAATCCAAATTTGATTTCGAGACTTCCAAAATTTAAATCATGAATTATAAGACTGATCTAGAAATTTTGGTTTAATTTCATCAAGTCGCGATTGGGTTTTTGTCGTGAAATGTGAGTTAATTGTTTAACGAGCGAAATGGGTATTGAACTAGTCAAACGAGCTCCGAATTGAGTTTCGATTGAAGGGTTGTGTTCGTATTATTATTTGTGACTCATAGGAACAAGAATCGTCTAATTCTGAGTTCGTATGATGGAGTTAGAGTCATTTTAGTGAAAAATGGCTGTGCTGCAAATTTCTTAAAAGCTGCTGTATTTTCTGCAGCAGTGAACAGTACCCGCGCGTGAATAGTAACCGCGCGGGTGAATAGTGAACAGTGAACTCACGCGCATGAACAGCGCCCCCGCGTGAACAGTACCGAAAATTTCTGGACAGATTTAATGTCCAGCAGTCCGAGTTTGGTCATTTTTTTTGACTTCCAAGCTCGGATTTTGGGCGATTTTTAGCAAGAAATCTTGGGAAATCTTGAGGTAAGTCACTTGTGATTATTTCTACTCCATAATATTGAATTATCATCGAATAATCCGACTATATTATATGTTTTTGAGGAGTAAATTGAAGATTTAGGCCTAGGGATTTGAAAATAAGATTTGAAGATTTGAGGGGTCATTTGAACTCCGATTTTGGTAAATTTTATATGTACGGATTCGTGGAGAGACGAGAAATCCGGTGATGTGACTTTCGTAATTTTTCGAGAAGTGGGTCCGGGGCTCGGGTTTTGCGAATTTCGTGAATTTCGATATTTTTCGAGTCTTTTCGATTGGGTTATATTCCCTTAGCCTATTGTAATGTATTCGTTGTGGTTTTGACCAGATTCGACGAGCGAAGAGGTAAATTCGAGAGGCAAGGGCATAGCGGAGTAGACATTGGACCGTCTTGAGGTGAGTAATGATTTTAAATGATGCACTGAGGGTTTGAAACCCCGGATTGCACAACATACTGCTATGTTGAGATGAGACACGCGTTGTATGACGAGCGCGTGGTCATTTACTATTGGGGATTGTGACTTGGTCCATCCGAGTTGATATTTTTACCGCGTAATTGATAAAGATTTATTGTTTTTCACTATGATTGGGCTTATTGCCATATTTGGGCTTCGTGCCAATTATCTGAAATCTTTTGTGAATTTACATCACTATGTTCCTCACGAATTTAAATATTATTTGAACTCAGTCCAATTGAATTATATTATTTTGTGAACTCAGCTACATTTATACTCAACTCGAGATTTAATGATATTTATAATGCTGTTGAGCTGAGCATTATTGTTTTACTGATGCCCAAGAGGCTTATGATTATTTTCTGGACTGATTGAGGCCGAGGGCCATACGTGAGGATATATTGAGTGATGTGAGGAGGCTTTCAGACCTCGAGTGTTATATTAGGAGGCTTTCAGGCCTCGTATGTGATGTGTGAAGGCTTTCAGGCCTATTGATATTGTGCTTGGGCTGTAGGAGCCCCTCCGGAGTCTGTACACACCCCCAATGAGTGCAGGGTACCCAAGTGAGTTGGGAGTGGGCCCGAGAGGCCGTTTCTTGTGTGTGGTGAGTTGGGAGTGAGCCCGAGGGGCTGATGTTGTGTGCTGGTGAGTTGGGAGTGAGCCCGAGGGGCTGATGTTGTGTGCTGGTGAGTTGGGAGTGAGCCCGAGGGGCTGATACTATACTGAGATTTACATATTGAGCCCGAGGGGCAAGTTTTTGATTTATCCTTTCTGTGGAAATTATTTGTCTTTACTGTTTTAAAAGAAGAATTATCTGATACTCACTATTTTACTGTATAACTGATTTTACTGCTTGGGATAGCGCTATATTGTGCCGTTATGAGATTTCATGTTTTCAGTCGTTATTTATTTTTATTACTCACTGGGTCGGAGTACTCACATTACTCCCTGCACCATGTATGTAGATACAGGCAGAGCTGAGTTCGCTCCTGAGTGCTGATTCTTTCCAGACCAGGCGGTGACTAGGAGTAATGAGGTAGTTGTTGACGTCCGCAGCCCCGTTTTCTCCCTTATCTTTGTTATTTATGATAATTCCAGACTTTGTAAAATATTAGTATACTCTGTAGTAGCTCATGACTTGTAACACCCCGATCTCGGGCTGAGTTGGGATTGTTTTCCTTGTTCTATCACGTTTATTTCGCATTTAAGATTATATTGCCCATGATTTAGACTTATTCCTGCTAAGTAATTATAAAGAGATGTACTGTTTTGTTGATTGACTGGCCTTGTCCTCACGAGAGGCGCCATCACGACCGGGTTGGGATTTTGGGTCGTGACACATATATATACATATAAATACGCGTATATAACGTCATCTGGTCATGGGTCGTTGTACCTGTATAAATGCATGAAATGCATGAAAATATGTTAATAATCTCAATATTCCCTTTGATAAATTTTATCAACTGTGTATTATTTTGAGACCCATGAACAAAAGATATAATAATATGTCACATGGGGAATCAAGAACATAGAGATCCCTAGTATTTCTATGAATAGAGTCGTTTATGAAAACTATGCGTTTGCTCATTTCTTCTATATAACTTGGATCATGCCGAAAAGAAAGAAGTGATAGCCTTAACATACCTGGAGTAGGGAAAAATTCGTATAATATTCTTGTAGGAGAATTTGATTGCAAGAAATCTTGTTGCTAATGTCTTGTTTCTAACGTTCTGTTGGTGTCTTTGTTTTCAAGAAATGAAAAATGAGCTTTGTTGAATGCTTGAAAATGGCTAACATTTCCAAGAATGTTAAGAATATTTTTGGATTGCAAAATTCTAATGTCTTTGAATTGTAAAGAGTTCCTAATGTTCTGATGGTGAGAATTGTGTAATGATTATAAGAAATGTAGTGTCCCTTTATTGGCTAACTTAGTTGTCACCTATCAAAATAACAAAGGAGTCATTTGTCTTAGGTTGTGGCGAGCTGCCACATTTTTTGAGGGGTGGGGTAAGAATTATTAATCTTTATCCACTTATTAGGTAATTAGGCAATATCCATTACCCGATAATTAATCAATTGCCCGCATAATTAAGAATTATCTCAAATTACCTGAAAATACTACTCGCTTTTTTAATATACTTTATACATCATACTGTCACGGTCATATGGTACCTTGTATGGTACTACTCTATAAATATCGGATATTATCGCTCGACCCGTATTTTATCTCAAATCGGCAACCTTCAACGAAACTCGTTCTCTTTAATTCGTGTACCCTTTATCCTTCATGACACTTACTTATCGCTTGTTATAATTAGCATAAATACGTTAACCTCAAGATAATCTCATCCCCGAGTCTACGTCAATCAACTGAAGACGAAACTTTAACGTACGAAAACGTGAGATGTAACATATATATATATATATATATATATATAGTTCTCATACAATAATTTTGACAATTTCGGCATGTGGATTCACGTTCCTGTATTGAGGTTCTGTTTAGGTTTGTGGATTCACGTTCTTGATAGAGACATTTGTTGGTGTGTGTATTCACGTTCCTGTATTGAGATATTTATTCAGGCATATGGTTTACATACTGACTGCGTGTGAATATGAATCCATCCCTCTAGAGTCACTGACTACTGAAATTCTGCACCGGCATTGTGCGCGCAATGGACACATGAATTTATGTCGGACACATGTATTTGTGCAGGACACATGGATTTGCATCGGTTTGGTACTAAGTTTGAGTTTCTTTATTATGCATGAACATTCTAGACTCATGCAGACATTTAATCATATAATTTACATATGTGTATTCATGCATTTTATATATGCATGTAATTTGATAGTAGGTTGGACACTTGGAGAGTATCAGATTGACGTAAAGTTTGAGTCTTTATTATGTGTTGCATTTCTCCTTTATATTCCAAATTGGTACATTGTATAAGCTTTTGGCCTTGTTATCCGAAAAAGCATGCTTATTATCCCCCTCTTTGACCGTGCACCTTATTATTGATATTTGTTGTTCCTTGATTGTTTCTCTGTTATTATGTATGCTTATGAGTTGTGTCGGTTATATAAAGTGAGTATCTTTAACTAAAATTTTGTCACTATTTTGTTGAGGTTAGTCTTGATACTTACTAGGTACATGGGATCGGTTGTACCCATACTACACCTATACACCTTACGCATAGATTTTAGAGCTCAGCTGTTGCGGAGTTCGGGAGCGAGCATTGAAGATACGTTAACATTTCAGTTATTAGCTTTTATCGTGTTCATGGTAGTTTAGAACTTGTGTTTCTCTCTCTCTCGGTGTGTGTATATATATATATGTATTCAAATATATAATGCATTTTTTTCATACCAATATTATATTCTATATCTTAGTAGCTTATGACTTGTATTACTAATTTTTGAGGTAGTTTGCATTAAATTTTGCATTCTTATTTTATTATTATTTGATGATCTTCAGTTTGAGTTGTATTTACACTGGTTGGTTTATGTAGTGGATTGGGTTAGGCGCCGTCACTATTCCAATAGAATTTTGTTGTGACATTTGATTTTAAGGTTTTAAAAAATAGAGAAAAGAGACATATCGAGCATTTGATTTAGTCTAAAATGAAAATAGAAAGGGTATTTTTGTCTTTACGAAATTTAATTTTGGTATACCTAATACATGTATTGCTATTCCATGTCGAATTATCTATAAAGTTATACATAAATTAATTAATGTATAAAATAATACATGGATTAACTATCCCTGATTCAAGAATTATTATCAAGTATTGTATAACCTAATACGAAATTTTATACTATAATTAATTTTCTTATACACCACGTCAATCGGCTAAGGGAAGTTCATAATATACAGAAGGAATTTTTACCTCCTATAGCAAAGGTTGATACCTTATTTATTTTAAATAAATATCCTTTTAAAAAATTATATTCCATAGCCACGTTTTGATTTTTATAGCCAAATATCTATTTATGGTCACCTCCTATCCATAAAATATGCTTTGTATTATTTTTCTCTCTCATTCTTTCAGATTTTCTCTACCCTTTCTCTCAATGCCAGCTTATCAACGACTAGGGTTTTGAGATTTTAGAGAATCTTACCAGTCCCTACCCGAGCATTTAGTTCCTCATGGACTGGGTTCTTGATCAAAGAAGTCCACATGTCACTCTTTACTGTATTTGAAGACCTTTTAGCCAAAACCAATCTCTCCCCACAAGATATCGATGTTTTAATCGTTAATTGCAGTGGATTTTGCCCCACTCCCTCGCTTTCTTCCATAATTGTTAACAAGTTTTCCATGAAAGAATAGTGACATTTCCATAATTCATCTCCATTGTTTAGCAAATTTTTCAAATTCTACTATGCTTCCTAGATCTCTTTGGACTGGGTTCTTGATCGAAATGGGAATAGTGACGTTTCGAGTCAGAATTGTGGCCCTCTCGACGAAATGACATTAGAGTTATTCTTGAACAAAGACGACGGAGTTTGGGGGTGGGCAACTTGAAGAGTCTGTTTACCTTTTTTTCATTGCATTTCACTGTATCTCGCTGTATTCTATGTATTTCATTGTATTCATTGTCTTCTTTTTTTATTGTATTTCAATGTATTTCGTTGTATTCCATAATATTGTATCCACTGTCTATAATAAAACGAAGTAATACTATTTGGTCGCCCTCTAATTTTCTTACACACCACATAAGAAATACAATTACTACAACTAGCTAATAACCACTAAAACATAGTGGTTTCTGAAAGTTTCTCTATATAGAACAACTAGAGATGTCAAGAAAAAGTGAGAAGCCCAAACAACATCTTCTACATCTAGTGAAGGTAAAAATTGCATGAGGCGTCCTATTTGGTCGCCCTCTAATTTTCTTACACACCACATCAATCAACAAAAGGAAGTTCAAAATATATAGAACAACTAGAGATGTCAAGAAAAAGTGAGAAGCCCAAACAACATCTTCTACATTTAGTGAAGGTAAAAATTGCACGGGGCATCCTATTTGGTCGCCCCATTTAACTTGTACCCACTTTTTAATTTTCTTCTTCTTCTTCTTCTTGCGTTTTTTTATACTATTGCTTAGGTGTTTTTCTTCTTAATTGTAAAATGGGTTCGTTAGATTTATTGTTGTTTTAAAAAATCAATGGTTGATGTTTGTTCTTGATGATATTTGGAGGTTATGTTTCAAATTTTATCTCATTTGGAGTAGATTTAGGTATTAAATAGTATATTGGATTGTTAAAGTTCGAATAACAAATTTTTATTTTTGGGCAATTTGCACTTCAGGCCTATTTGACCTAATGTACATGAAAACATTGGTTGCACTTCAGACCTTTTGGTCTTAATTGCATCTGAAGTGTAATTTTTTACTTTAGACTATTGGCCTTAAGTGTAGGAAAACGTTTGTTGCACTTCAGACCTTTTGCCCTTAAGTGCATATGAAGTGCAATTTTTCACTTTAGGCTTATTGGTTTTAGGTGCATGAAACCATTGGTTGCATTTCAGATCTATTTGGCCTTAATTAAGTGCATCTGAAGTGTAATTTTTCACTTCAGACTTATTGGCCTTAAGTGTAGAAAAACGTTTGTTGCACTTCAAACCTTTTGGCCTTAAGTACATATGAAGTGCAATTTTTCACTTCAGACTTGTTGGCCTTAAGTGCATAAAATCATTGGTTGCACTTCAGACCTATTTGGCCTTACGTGCATCTGAATTGTAATTTTTTTCACTTCAGACTAATTTTTTCAACTTCAAACCCGATACCTGAAGTTGATCGTAAAGTGGGTAGACTTGCAAATATTTTTGCAAAGTGGGTATAGGTTCAATTGTGACCCCAAAATCCGGTAAAAATAGCACGATATAGCTAGTTTTCGGACTGGTCATTCAAAAATAGCCAGCGTTTACGAAGTCAATGAAAAATAGCCACTATTTTGCTGCAACAGAGACCGGTCCAGCATAATATACTGGAGTTCGGTGCACCTGTGTATGAACTCCAGCATATTATGCTGGACCGATATACTTTGCTGACTCTAGTATAATATACTGAAGACTGGAGCACCGGTGCTCCAAACTCTAGTATATTATACTAGACAATTATGCTTGCTGGACTCTAGTATATTATGCTGGAGTTCTAGTGTACTTATGCTGGAACTCCATCATATTATGCTGGAGTTCTAGCATACTTATCCTGGAACTCCAATATAATATACTCGCATATTTTTCGGGTTTGAACAACGTTTTCGCTCAGATTTATCTTTGCATGAAAAGTGGCTAAATTTTGATTACTTTTGAAACTGAGCTATTTTTGAACGACCAGTTGTAAATCTGGCTATTTTTGAATTTCTCCCCAAAATCGGGTATAGATGCAAAAAACCCTTCGTGAAGAGCCCACTCAATTAACATAGACTATTTGGTAGATATGACACCCTGTAGCCACTATAAAAGGCCACTATTTAGAAATTAGCCAGTGTATCCTGTATTTCACGTTTTCAGTTCAATTTTCAGGAAAAAAATATCCCGAGTTATCCCGAAGTTAAAGATTTTAATTTAAAATTTCAGGATAAAATAAATACTGGCTAATCTCTAAATAGTATCCCTAAGAATGACTATAGGTGCATTTGAAAAAAAGTTTTGTCTAATCTTCTCAAAGGAGTTACTTGGGTGTCTCCAATAAAAAATAAAAATAAAAAGATTTTACTGGGGTAAACTGATTAATTTATATTTTTTTTGACATACCTAGGCATTTGAAAAGCTAAAGTATTTGTAAGCAAAATTAGGGTAAAAGTCATAAGATGGTTATCCTCTAAAGTTATACTCTCTATCATTTTATGAGAAATTGTTTGACCGGACAAGAAATTTAAAAAATTAATACATGTAAACGAATTATAATGTAAAAAGTATAAAATTATCCTTTTAAATAAATAATGGTGAGAGTTCGACGTGTTCGTTTTCATTTTTTCTTATTTCAAGTGAATTTCAACATATATACCTTTAAAAAGTACAATAAAAATAATAAGATTAAATAATTCCTGTTGAATTTTTTTAAATAATTTCTAAAATAAAAAATTGTCAAAAGGAAAAGAAAAAAAAAAGAATCCTTTTTTGTTACTTTTATTGCTTCGCACCCAAAAAGATGGTTAATGGGTCCCGCACTAACCGTTGGTCTTTCCAAGTTCTCTCCTCTAACGTAGGAATGCATGGAGGAAGCTAAACATTCCCACCAAAAGCAAAATTTTCTGATCATTTTTCTCAAACCCTAAGCTTAACCCTAATCCAAATTGAACCCTTCATGTCTTTTTGCAATTTCAAGATAAATTTGCCATATATCTACCGACTGGGATTTTGTTCTATTAAATTTGGATCAATCATATGCTAAAATCTGAAAATTTGAAAGGTATTGGTTGAGGCAAAAAAAAAAAGAAAGTATTTTGATTAAGGAGGGGATTTTGTTAAAACAATGTCAAATTTATATGGAGATTACAACCAAAAGATTGATTATGTATTCAAGATTGTATTGATTGGAGATTCTGCAGTAGGGAAATCACAACTATTGGCTAGATTTGCTAGGAATGAATTCAGTTTGGATTCAAAAGCTACAATTGGGGTTGAATTTCAGACAAAGACTCTAATTATTGATCAGAAGACCGTCAAGGCACAGATTTGGGATACTGCTGGCCAAGAAAGGTCTACATTTCCTTTCTCCTTATTTACTAATGTTACCCTTTCTTTACCAAAAAAAAAAACTAATTAATTTGTATAGCATAACTATAGATTCGTTCTTTTTCAATTATAAGTTTAGGTTCATTCATATTGTTTTTTGACAGACCTTACAAGTTTCAGGATTTGAGTAGAAGTTGTCAAATTACTAGAAGGATAAAGATTGAAGGCAGGGTGGTGGGGAGGGTGAGAGAGCAGTAATATTTTCATTAACGGACTCTTCTTCACCGGTTAATTGAAAATTGTCAACAATTCAGTAATAATTAAAGAACTCGTCATGGTTCATGACAGGGGTGGACCTAGTGCATAGACTACGGGTTCCTGGAAACCCAGTAACTCTTGCGTAGACCCTGTATTAATATTAAGAAATTCACTAAATATTGGTAAATATCTGACTGTGAACCCAGTTATTATTGTATATTAATCTGAAATTACGGTAGAAACCCATAAGCCTCAAATCCTAGATCCGCATCTGGTTCATGAGTATGGGTTATAATGCAAAAATAAATAATTTGACTATTTAGAATTGATATTCTTTAGGCACCTAGTGGATTAATGTTTTCAGGGCAATACCAACTAGAGTTGTACTTCGAACGACTAATTAGGCTTCAGGTGTATATAGACAACTAGGTGGGATGCTAATAAAGTGACTCACTCTCTTGTCCGGATAACTTTATTATATGCAACTCGTATAACTTGGGATTCCTACCAGTCATGTTTAGCAGCTGTTCTTTATTTGATGCTTCTCCTTTAGAGACCAAAGATGTTCCCTTGATGTAACTTTGCTTTGGCTTGGTTGTTGAATATATATCTCCTGCCTTATAAAAAACTCTGAGGTGGTCACTCTTCAACTAAGGGTTTGGAATATATGTCCTTGAGATATACTATACAAATGAGAATTCGGTCTATTAAAACAAATAATGTTGAACAAAGAAGAAGAAGAGAGTATAATTAACAAAAAGTAGAATTTTGAAGAGATTACACCATTAAGAATCTTGATACAATTAGCTAAACTGATGGATATCGATCTCGAGGATCTTTCTCAAATCTAAAATTATGCATAATACAAATTATTAAAAGAAGAGAACATTGAACACACAATAAGCACAATCGATCATTTCGAGAAACATACATCAACCTTTGGAAGAGGAAATGGAATGCTCAAGATTGGAGGACTAAGAGGAGATAAAAGTCATGGAAATGGTGGACATAGTAATTAGTAATGGGTTGGTGGAGGAAATGTTGATGAGGGTGGAGGTGAAGCATAGGCGATTATTTGCTCATAATTCTCATGTAGTAGAGGTGAGACATAGATCAGAGTTTGCTTATGGCAGTTTGTTGGTGGTGGAGGTGAGTAGTCTGATGGTGATTGTTCATACGTCTTTGGTGGAGATAGCGAGTTGTAGGTTGTTAGTGATTGCTCATAGTATTTTGGTGGGAGTGGAGGAAATTTATAGGAAGGCGTAGATCTTTTGTAGTATGGTGGAGGTGGAGATTTATAATAAGTTGGTGATTTCTCGAAATATTTTAGTGGTGGTAGTGGTGGAGAATTGTATGAAGATGGTTGCTCATAGTATTTTAGTGGAAGTGGTAGAGATTTGTAAGGAGATGATGATTGCTCATAGTCTTTGGAAGGAGTGGAGGTGACTTGTAGTATGAAGGTGATTTCTCATAATAAGTTGGTGGTGGTGGAGATTTGTAGTAAACTGACAACTTGTAATATTTTGCAAGTGGAGGGGGGCCTATAATATTTAGTAGGAGCAGGTGACTTGTAGTACTTTGTAGGTGATGGCGATTTGTAGTACTTTGCAATCAATGATGACTTGTAGTAGTGCTTGAAAGAGGCGGTGACTTGTAGTAGTTCTTTGAAGGAGCTAGCGACTTGTAGTAGTTCTTTGAAGGAGCCGACAATTCGGAGTAATACTTTAAAGGAACATGTGACTTGTAGTAATGCTTTGAAGGAGCTAGCGACTTATAGTATTGCTTTGACGGAGATGCTGACTTGTAGTTGTTCTTTGAAGGAGCTGGCGACTTGTAATACTTTGAAGGGGATGACAACTTATAGTAGTGCTTTGAAGGAGTTGGCGTTTTGTAGTAGTTCTTTGGAGGAGTAGGTGATTTGTTCTAGTTCTTTGAAGGAGCAGGTGTCGTGTAGTAGTTCTTTGAATGAGCATGTTTCTTGTATTAACTCTTTGAAGGAGTAGGTGACTTGCTTTGAAGGAATAGGCGACTTATAATAGTCGTGCTTCGAAGGAACATGTGATTTGCAGTAGTAGTGCGATGAAGAATGTTCAGCAAATTTTTCTGGATTTTTGTAGCAAGGAGCGGGTATATGATAGTTAGATGGAGATGGTGATTTGTAGTACTTCTTAGAGTTGTAAGGAGGTGAGGGAGAAGTATAACCATAAGAGTAATCAGCAAAAATAGTGCCGACTGCTAAGCAAATTGCCAAAGCAGCTGCCAGTAGGGGCTATTGTCCCAAATTCCCTAAGCTTCTCATTTTGATTTTGCAACCAACTATACTTGGAGAAGTGAAAGATAGAACTAATAAGAGTTGGGCATTGCCCCTATCTCCAAAGAAAAGCAAAAGAACAACAAAAATGCAACAGTTATTAGCATATTATATGCGCTCCTATACAAGCAAAGCCACTTTAAGACTGACATACGAAAGTCATCACCGGAAAAAGAAAAGAAAAAAAAGAAGAAATTGTGAACTGCAGATACATCCCAAGTATTATAATATCTAAAACTTAGACCCCTATATGACAGATATCCTACAGCAAAATAATGATGCTATTCTTATTTTGATGAAAACATTTAAACCCATTATATATAAAATAATTTTAAAAAGAAAGAACACTACACAAAGGAACATTCATCTAACTATAAAAATTTAAGATAATTTGGAACAGAACAATAAATAAGCAACTAACATAGATTGAGAAATTCATATCTAATAAAATAATCTTAATATTTTAAAAATTCAAATAGGTTCCATGTTTAAAGTGTAAGAAAGTTAGTACAAATAACTGGTATATCTTATTAAGTAATGTGCTAAGGCAATACATAAATTCTAGTACTGGTGGAAGTCAAAAGGTGCAAAAATTTTAAGCTTGAAGATGAAACTGACAATTAAAATAACAAATAAGATAACTCACACAGAATGTGAAAATGCTCGACAATAATGCTAGTATTGGACTACTGGTGAAGGAGAAATGAACAAACAAAATAAAAAATGACATGTAAGCCAGAAGGCTGACATTATATTTCTGTACGCTAACCGTCATTGGTTGTATCAAAGGGTAGCAGTATTAAGATTAGGGAGAGCGTGAAAAACGCTATCTTGGAAATTTACATTGTACATGTTGAGATGGTTAAAAAAAAAGCGCAGCCCGGTGCACGAAGCATCCCGCATGCACACAAGGTCTAGGGAAGGGCCACAACCCAAGGGGTATGATATAGGCAGCTTACCCTGATGCAACCATAAGTGACTGATTCCACGCTTAGAACCCGTGACCTATAGGTCACACGGAGACAACTTTACCATTGCTCCAAGGCTCTCCTTCAACATGTTGAGATGGTGATTGGTGAAAATTGTTATTTTACAATTTACATGCCAATGCCCAGTTGATGGACATATTATCCAGGTTTGGGATGGTTGCTGGAAGTAACGACTGCTAGAGGTTTCAAAGACTTAGTTCCTATACAAAGCTGGTTATTCCTGATCTTGTTGGTTAGAAATACTCAAGAGAATTTAGTCTAGTTGAGAAGCTACTCCCTCGATCTGACATTGCATCTATCTTACATTGCTTTCTTGTACAATATAAGAAAAGTAAAAGGCTTTCTGTGCTCTTTAACATTGCCCTTTTACATGTAATCACTAAAAGAAGCTCTAATAAGCTTCTAGAATGGGTAGTTTGGGAATAATGGTTACCTTTTTCGGAGAGGTGACAACATTCTGGGACATCTTGAAAAGAAAAGAGCGATCAAATGATATGAGGTATAGGTTTATTGCTAAGTGTAGTTTACGCTGTGAATTACTAGAACATATCTTCTCATTATCTGCAGTGACATGAAATAGTGTTGTCATAGTTCTAACAGTAAAATTCTGTCAGGTATAGAGCAGTGACTAGTGCATATTATCGAGGTGCAGTTGGCGCAATGTTAGTCTACGACTTGACAAAACGTCAATCATTTGATCATATGGCTAGATGGCTGGAGGAATTAAGGGGTCATGCCGATAAGAACATTGTTATAATGCTCATCGCAAACAAATGTGATCTAGGGAGTCTTCGAGCAGTACCAATTGAAGATGCTCAAGAATTCGCAGAAAGGGAGAATCTTTTCTTCATGGAAACATCAGCACTTGAATCCACCAACGTCGAGACTGCATTTATGTCAATATTAAAAGAAATCTATCAAATCGTTGGCAAGAAAACTCTCACTGCAGAAGAAGGTGCAGAGTACCCAAAGTCACAATCTCTCAAGGGAACAAGGATCATAGTTCCTGGCCAGGATTCAGATTCTGGTGGCAGAGGTGGCTGCTGCATGTCCTCCTCCTGATCTTTGGTTTCAGGTTTTTGACTATATTTCTGTCTTCTTTTTGTTGATTTTCTTATTTTATCAAATGCTATTATTAGTGGGGCGTCTTGTTGTAGAAATATGGAACTATAGTTTCAGGATGAGGGTACGTGGATGACAACGTTTGTCTAGCGTATGTGCATGTACATGGTATTGTAGGATTATAAATTCCATTCTTAATTTAAGCCGAATAGCCCAGAACATCAGCCATTACATGCAATTTCAATTACCAGAGGCATTAAGCTGTTTTTCAAGGCAACTTTCCATTCCATTGTAGAGCGGTGAGACTTTTGCAACGATAATACATTTGGTGTCCTTATTCTAATATAATTTACACCACAAATTTTCCCGACGTGGGTTACCTAAAGGGAATCCATCTATGATTAGCTATTTACAAGTCAATTTTCTGGGGGTAGCCAAGGAATGAGCTTATAATGAGACTTTTCTTGTCTCTTTACTTATCATTAGTCATGACAATGAACTCTATAGCTCTTAGCTTGTTATTGTAATTTGGGGTGATAAGCTGTTATTATTACCGAAAGCATTGTTTATGTTTAGCCACCATTGAGTTCTCACATCATGGGTGATAGGTTATTTGGTATCCTTATATGGTTTTCGACAATACTCACCTCATGAGCTAGCTTTTGAGGCTGAGTTAGGCCTAAGGTTTATTTTCTTATCATAATATAAGAGTCAGGCTGATCCTAATTCATGATTTATACGATGTTGGGCCCCATCTTTAATTGTTCACGCTCCAAATGTTCGGTCAGTGTTTAGTTCCCACATATGCGTTGATGGGTTATTTGGTTTCTTTTATCCCTGATGTTGAGTTTGTCCTAAGGTCCATCTCTTATCAAAATTCCAATGTCTAAATGAAAAGAAACAGTGACTAAATTCCAGGTCCGCTTATCTTTCGCATTGTTATTATCATTATTAATGCATTCATTGTTCATCATTCGTAAGGATTGTTTTGTAGGATCGAGGATGGTGTCCAAATTGATTCCAGAAGTTAACTAGAAGCAGCTTGACAGTGTATAAAACATGATCAATGGTTTCAATATGGATGCTGCAAGTTTGGCATAATGCTTCATTTGGAGTAATGCCTCTATATATCATGGAGCACTTTGGTTGTTAGAAGTTTGTCATGACAAGCTAGCAGGGGAAGAATTTGTGCATGTTTAGAGTTTTTAGTTTCCATAACCATTTATAGTTTTGGTTGTGATTTATTGTTGTAATGAGGTAAGACAATTATATAAGCTGAATTAGTGCTAGGGGGTTCCATCAGCGGTATATTTCCAAAATATGGAGTCCGTTCTCTACACTATTGACTATTGCTTTATGTATGTACTATGAATTAGGTAAAGTTATGGAAAAGAAATGTTGGATAAAGAGATCATATTATTGGATAAAAATAGTGTGTTAAAGCTCTTTCCTCTTGATTGTTTAAAGGTCCAAATAAAATTTCGATTAGGAGTGTTGTGTTTTATTCAAGGGTCGTTCCAGAAATTGATACTTCCCATTTCCAAGTTCAGAGGTTCAAACATCCCAACCTGAATTATGTATTTTTTGACCTCTTAAGATGGACTTTCACATATGTAATACGTTAAAATAGCACGGGCTAGCCAGTTTTCGGACTAGTCATTGAAAAATAGTCAGCCTTTTGCAAAGTCATTGAAAAATAGCCATTATTTTGCTGCAACACGGAAAGTTCCAGAATAATATACTGGAAATCGGTGCACCTGTGTATTAACTTTCAGCATATTATGCTGGACCGGTATATTATACTGGAACTCCAGTATAATATACTGGAGTTCCAGCATACTTATGCATTATACTGGAATTCCAGTATATTATGCTGGAGTATTTTCCGGATTTTGAATAGTGTTTTTGTTCAGATTTATCTTTACATGAAAAGTGGCTAAATTTCTATTACTTTTGAAAATGTGGCTATTTTTGAATGACCACTTATAAATCTGGCTATTTTTAAATTTCTTCCATGTAATACACAACAGTTGGATATTCAAGACTTAGAGCTCCATCGAATATATCAGCCCATACAATAAAGATCGCTAGAGACGATTAAAACCACGATTTAATCAGCCTTCTTACCAGTTTACAGGATCTTATCGAGCTATGAGAGCTCCAGGTGAGCTTCAGCATATATAGCCAGCAAATAAAGCTAGTGACATGCGCAAGATTTGGCAATTAGTCTACTCAGTGCAATTCAGATTAGAGTTTCGAATACCGTATAGTTGAAATAAAAATTAAATTTTTTTATTGAACCAGGTAACTACTCGTGTGGTATGAGTGAGAGTTATGTTATGCTCTTCTTCCAAAAAAAATTTACATTTTGGTGTTATATTCTTTTTTATACAATAATAACATACGTAATCCTACAAATGGGATATAGGGAGGGTAGTATATATGCAGATAGAGATGTTTCCAATAG
This sequence comes from Nicotiana tabacum, assembly GCF_000715075.1. Taxonomy (NCBI): domain Eukaryota; kingdom Viridiplantae; phylum Streptophyta; class Magnoliopsida; order Solanales; family Solanaceae; genus Nicotiana; species Nicotiana tabacum. The sequence continues at coordinate 18,451,491 of NC_134085.1, forward strand.
ACCCTCAACTTCACTTTCTGCATCTTGTCCACCATGAAGGCCACTCTCACCTTGTCCCGATTATCTTCATTCTTAATCATATCTCTCCTAGTATGCCCGCATATCCATCTCAACATCCTCATTTTCGCTACTTACATCTTCTGGATATGGGAGTTCTTGACTCGCCAATACTCCACCCCATACAACATAGTCTGTCTAACAACCACTTTATAGAACTTACCTTTAAGTCTTTGTGGCACATTCTTGTTATACAAGACATCACTTGCGAGCCTCTATTTTATCCACTCCGCTCGAATATGATGTGTGACATCCTCAATAATCTCCCAAATACCATGGATTTTTGACCCATGATACTTGAAACTTCCTCTCTTGGGGATGACTTATGTATCATGCCTCACTTCCACGTCAGCCTCATGAGTTGCATCAGTAAAAATGTACTCCAAATATTTTATTTTAGTCTTGTTCAACCTGAACCTTTAAACTCTAGGGTTTATCTCTAAACCTCCATCCTAGCGTTAACTTCGACTTGCATTTTGTCAATTAGTACTATGTCATCCGCAAATAACATGCACAATCGCACCTCCATTTAAATGTGTCATATCAATTCATCTATCACCAAGAAAAATAAAAATATTCTAAGAGTTGATACTTGGTGCAGCCCCATCACAACTGAGAAGTGCCCCGAGTCTCCTCTCACTGTCCTTACCTGGATCTTGGCTCCATTGTACATGTCTTTAATCCCCCTAGTGTATGCTACAGGTAGGCCTATAGCCTCCAAACATCTCCATAGAACCTCTCTTTTTTGTCATATGCTTTTTCTAGGACAATGAATATCATACATAAGTCCCTCTTCCTTTTCTTATATTGTTCCACCAATCTCTTTACAAGATGAATGGCTTTATAGTCGGTCGTCCCGACATGAATTCAAACTGGTTTTTGGAAATAAAAACGCCCCTCCTCACCCCTCATCTCCGCCACTTTCTCCCAAACATTTATAATCTGGCTTAGCAGCTTGATACCCCTATAGTTGTTCTAATTTTGAATATCGCCCTTGTTCTTGTATAACAGAATCATTGTACTTCACCCATGCTCTTTCTGAATTTCACCAGGACCTCGCCAGACGAGGTCGCTCTTCCCCTGCGCATCTTACGCTTAATATTCTCAAATTTCTCGACCTTTATACACCTACAATACCCAAGTCTAGGTGACTCTCAGGATGCTCCAAATCACCCAGTATAATATTTTTGTCCCCCTCTTTATTCAAGAGTTTATGGAAGTATGTCTATCATATTCATCTAATTGTGACTCTTCCACCAATACTTTATCTTTCTCGTCTTTGATGCACTTCACTTGATCCAGGACCTCTCTCTCTCTCTCTCTCTCTCTCTCTCTCTCTCTCTCTCTCTCTCTCTCTCTCTCGCTCTCTCTCTCTCTCTCTCTCTCTCTCTCTTTCTCTCGCCTTGACTAGTTTGTACAACTTCTTATCCCCACCTTTGTGCTCAATTTCTTCATACAAGTGTCCAAGTACTGCCATTTTCGTTGCCGTAATTGCTAAGTTTGCCTCCTTCTTCGCTATCATATACCTTTTCATATTCGTCCTCTTATGTTCTTCTCTTTAAGTAGATAAAATAAAATTCTCTTTAATTACATATACGTTTACATGTAAAACGGTACAGTTAAATTTGTAACGTGATTTATAGACACATGAATTAATTTGATCCACGAATATAAAATAAATAAGAACATAAATAAGATTATCAAAATAACTTGAAGAAAATACAAGCATGGCTATAGACTTAGCTTCTCCGAAAGCAATGATCAGAGAAATATCAAGACCAAAAGAAAGAGAGTAATTGATAGAATAAGAACAGATTATAGCTTTTTGTGTACAAGATGTTTTTGTGTCCTATAATGAATACAAATTCCCCTATTTATAACTATATTCAGGGAGACAAGATCCTTAAATCAAGCTCTTCTTTAATATGAATAAAACCTCTCTTGATGGTTGTATAACGATTGATCATTAATACAGAGATTCTTTGTAACAGTTGCTTATTGAATGATGTCTTAATCAACCGATGTCTTACTTTCAAATCTTCGTTCTCGATTCAAATGCCTTCAGAACTTATTTAGTATTGGTTATATGTTTGTATCTGGTGTGAACTATTTTCTTACTCATATCTTACATGTCTTATTTTCACGTGTCAACTCGTTGAGCATCCACCTATCATTTACTCCTTACAGATAGTCCCCTTACTTTCTAGTAACAAGACTTTATGTTATCGGTAAGTAGATAAGGCTCCCTTTTCTTGGCTTGAAAGTTCCCAAACGGTTTCTAACACTTGAAGGAGGCATGTCTCCTCCCATTTAATGAGTCTAACACCTGTTATCCCGTGATTCGACAAATATTTTCCCAGTTTTTGAGGTAATCATGACCATAAATTCTGCCACCTACAAACTTCTCCACTACTCATCACTTTTACCTTTCATTTTTACAAACTCTTCTTCTTCGAATTTCCTTGGAACCTTACTGTAAAAACCCCACTTTCTTAGTAAAATCTTCTTACCCAGTTTTTATACCACCATGTCTTCCATTACTTTTGCCTCGAGAAACTCTGTTTTACTCATCGGTGGTGGCCCTTCTAAAAAGAACTAAACCAAAGAAGTTGATGCCGAACCCGAACCTCCTACCGTCAACACAACCATACCTTCTCAACTACACTCTGAATTGGAATGTTAAGTACAGAAGAAAACAATCAACCCCAAAAGTGATAGAAATTGGTATGTCCACAGATATCTTTCTTCCATTTTCCATGTTAGCATTCCCGTTGTAAAGGAAGATTGCAACTAGAATAGTATCAAAATCTTTGCCCCCAATAAGGTGGAAAGGGTCATCTTTAGCAAACCCGAGTTTATGTATGTTTATACTTTATACATACCATTTTACTTTAAAATTGGATCAATATTGATCCCATAATTTTAGAATTTTTCCACCACTGTCAAATCTGCTTGGCATAGGTGATTACATCAATATGGCGTACGGTGGCTTGCCTTCGAAAACTGTGCTCCCAGATCGGAGAAACCCTTACTCTCACACATTTTATCTACCTCTACTCCCCAAAGAACTTCCGTGGAGGTGTGGTTAAACTCAGCAAATGTGGTCACCATGCCATCGACCGAAATCATTCCGTAGAGTGCATATATATGCCTAATGAACCGGTAATCATAACAGAAATCCAACTTCCTTTCTTTTCGCATGGAAACAACCAACATGCCAATCTTATTTCAAACCGTAGGGAATTACTCTTCATGCCAACGTCATATCAACCATATGAAAATACTCATCGTGCCAAACATTATCTTAAGCCCTCAATCATCATCTCTTTTTACTGATAAAGAAGCTAAAGTATCATGAAAATAATAGGTATAGATATATGTTCATGATAATACAGTCAAGTTAAGTATGTAAACAGTCTAAAAAATAATACGTTAAATTCTTTTAAGATCCATATGATCTATCATGATTTCTAACACAGATAATTAAATTTATTAGTCATCGAATTAAGTGAAGCATAAATCAAGGGATCACTAAGTTCAACAAGGCACAAAGAAGTATAATACCCCCCTCCCCGCCCGAGTGTCACGACCCAAAAAATCAGTAGTCATGATGGTACCTAACTCGACCCGCTAGGTAAGCCAACTAACAAAAGATACAAGCCAATTGAATTTATAGGAAAGTAAAATAGGATTATATGGCCTTTTACAAATTTACCCAAGAACTGGTAGTACAAATCATGAGCTTTATTTACCTTGAAAATGGTAATTACAATTAGATTTGATTTTGTGGTTCTAAAAATACGTGATTTATTTGTATGCTAGTTGTTAGGTAGTAGATACTAAATATGAGACTAGAAAATAAGATAAGAGCTTAAAGGTAGTATGTTAAGCAAACCGAGAGGCAGAGAATCGGGGGCCTCGAGCTGGCCTATACGGGGCCTCGGGGTCAAGCTAAGCGTTAGGCAATGACTGGCTGATGAAGGTCTAACAATTCTAAGAGCTTTGGTAAGAGCTCTTTATGACCAATAATGAGTAATAAATGAAGAACAATTAATAAAACACAATAAATGTAAGCAATAAATGTAAGTAATAGAATCAAAGGAGAATATGTTTAAGTTAAAGAGTAGAGAATGTTCTTGTATTCAATATTGAATGTTGTATTTTGTATGTTTTTACAAAATGACAAGGGTCCCCTTTATATATGAGGGAGAATCCCAACATAGTACAAATGCATTTATTATAAAGATATATGGGTGGTACAACCATTTAATGCCATGATACGGGTTTTGAACTAGCCTAATAGACTTGGTCAACTTTAATCTAATGCCTTGGGAACTTCCTGTTTGTTCAGCATAGCCATTGATTTGCATTGCCTCGAGGTTGATCATAGAGACCCTCGGGGTCGAACCCCAAGATGAGCCTCAAGCCTTCTAGGGGAGGTCTTTACGAGGTGCCATAACGATCATAAAATCGGACTCTCTGATTTTTACCGTATACAAATAGTCCCCGCATTTCTTAAAATGAAAATGATAAGAAATGGTCTTGACATCGACTTTCTCGAGCTGATGATGTCACGCTTATGACGTAAGCTTTTGTGATAACTAAAACGTCCCATCGGTTCATCTTTCCAGAAGTGTTCAATGCACCGCCGGTTTATTTTCTCAAAGAGATAATATCACCGCCAATCCGTCTCCCAAAAAAACATTGATTGTGCATGTCGATACATTTCCCAAAGGCATTGATTGCACCGTCGGTTAAGCTACCACCTTTCTATAAATGGAAGATTTCTTGAACGAAAACTCCATCCAGTCATTCTTCAATAACCTTTAACTCTTTTCTTCTTTCATCCTTATCCAACTCTATTTTCCATGTTTCAAGCCCGTGACTGTAAGGCCACATGGCAGTGTTCTTGCAGTTATACCATGGATTCTTTCAAGAGCTTTTCCCCACTGAGTGGGATCGTACTAATTTGTTGTTGTTGTTGTTGTTGTTGTTGGCTAATCGGGTCCATCCCTACACCGCTACAGAGTGGCGAGAGCGGTCGAAGCAGCTTTTACTCGAGAAGGTCGGGATCGAATCCACAGGGAGCTACAACAATGTTTGGAGTTGGATTTCTATCTAATCTAGAAGTGTGTAGTGCTCTTGATTACACTTACAATCATATTTGTTTGTTTGTTACTTCTAATTTTATACTAATGATGTGCAGAATTAAGTTAAGTATAAATGATTGTAAGGTTTTCTAAATGGTTAAAGAGGCACTAGGGAAGTGACTTCCCCCTAGGTGAATACTTGACGGGTTCTAAAGCCTAAGGCACAGTTGTTATGTTTGGGATCACGATATAGCCAATGCACGAAGCTACTCACTCTATACCTCTCGGTAGCTTGAGTGACTTTGCCCTAATTGACTTTCTCAAGACCAATTGGGTGTCAAAATTGTACAAGCAATATAGGCTCAAGTCGGGTATTACTATCTCTAGGTTTAACCCTTTAATTGGGACTATCCATCTCTTGAATACGCCCCAATTCCTTGTTGGCCTAATTTTCCTAGACTCAAACTCTCTTTCTCAAGAAGAGCCCAAGTCAAAAGGGCACAAATTAGTATTTGCAACCACTAATTCAACATGGAAAACACTAATCAGGCCAAATATCAACGACTCATAAACATCTAAGCCCTAAAACAAGAGAACCATCAAATACATATACTAGGGTTGAGCCACAACCCTAGCTAATGGGTCTAGCTACTCATAATAATATAAGAAATCAGATATTGAGATGAAGAATAACACATAAAATATAATTACAAGCTAAGATTCGAAGATTCAATGTTAAACTAGCTACACAATTGCTCAAAATAGCTAAAAACACTGTGCACGTGCTCAACTACAGATAAGATAACCTAAAAATCTGAAGAAGAAGTATTTATACAAGGCCGAATTTCTGGACAAAAATACCCCTAACGGAGGTACCGCGGTCCGCAAGTAATGGACTGCGGCCGCGGTGGGGCTTTTAGCTTCAAATCTTTGTTCTCTAAATCTTGCCACCGTGGACCACAATAAATGGACCGCGACTGCGATGGATTTACTGCTACCGCACAAAATACACCACGATCAGCCAGTTTTGAAACTTCCAAAATCCTAGCTCTCTGAATCTCTTCTTCGCGGACCGCAACAAATGGATTGAGGCCGCAATGAGGCTACCACAGCCGCGAGAAATCTACCGCGAGACACATTGCTTGGAACTCCAGGATTGCATCTTCTCTGAAATTTGCCACCGCGGACCGCACTAAATGAACCGCGGTCGCGGTGGGTTTATTGCATCCGCAGTGGATTTACTGTTGCAGCGGTTCTTTGACTTGTTCTTGGCACTTGTGCAGGTTTTTCTCCTTTTTGAGATAGTTTTGACTTCCTTGTCACTTTTTGATCAAATACTGCAAATTAGCACAACATGTAAGCTTTCTAGATTACTTATATATATTTTCAATCCAAAACTCAAGCAAAAAGGAGTATAAAATATATTAGAATCTCTAGTTATCAACTCCCCCAAACTTAAGCTTTTGCTTGTCCTCAAGCAAACAAAGTAAGTCCCACCTCTTTAAGAATAAAACCAAGAAAATTAAGCTAACATAAAGTGACCTTATTTAGCATCAATTGGGACTAACAATTGCCCTCAATTCAAATGAATCATTAACACCATTCAACCTTTTAAGCACCATGGTTTTAGTGCGACACAAAAGCATCAAGAGTTGACTCAACTCATCAAGAAAACTCTTTCTACTACTTTGGTCATTGTGGAACCCAAACTCATACTCCTCATTCTTCCTTAAGCAAAACCTCACTTTTAGATTGTAGCACTTAAAACGAGGATTATGAAAAACACACTCATCTCTCTCAAAGAAAGGTCACAAGTCCGACTCTAAGTACCATACTTGCCCCTTATGTGAGTCACCACTAATGTAAGCTTCACTCAACTCAAGATCATATAGGGTTTTGTGGGGATATAATGAAGGATTTTGGTTCAGGGTAGGAAATATTTGGTCTAAGTAGGTTTCATCTTCCCTTAAGCACTTCATTTGCTTCATTTTGGCACATATTCTCTTGACTCTTTGAGTCATTTACTTCTTTCTTATGGGTTAGAGAGACACACGGTCACTCTTTCTTGTTCATTTCAAACCTTTTTCTCCTTTCTAATCTTTTCACGCCTTTCATCTTTTTACTTTTATTGAATCCCTTCATTTCTTCTACATTGTTCATTCTTTTTGACTTTTTGATTTTCTTTCTTTTTTCTTTTTTCTTTGTTTTTTCATTTTGTACTTTTTACCACTTTTTGCATTCCTCGTCTCTCCCTCCAAACTTATGCTTTTGCCTTGTGCTAAGGAAAGATTGGGTGCCAAGAGAGGGTCTTTTTAGAACGGGTAAAGGCTTGTATCATGGTCTTTAAAAGAAAAACGGTTATGGCTCAAAGGGGTTGACTAGGGATATTATCATTGGTAGGCTATGGATGTTTTCAAGATACCATTTGGATCAATGAGATCCTATAATCACTTCTCAAGTCAAACTATACTTAGGTTTTCACCTAGACAAACATTTAGGGCAAGGTCTAGACTCAATGGCACTGGATCTGGACTTGCAAATCAAATTCTCACCACACAAGCTATAGGATTTCTAAAGAGACAGAGTCGAGGGCCCACAACAACCTTCGTAAAGATTTGAGCAACGTAGATTGTCCCAAAAAATCACTTGATGATTATCAGCCAACACAAAGTCTCAAGGTCACAACTGTCACCATCCTATACACAACAATTTGTTTTTGACCATAAGATCAAAGGCAAATGTGTTAGGCCCAAATGAAGCTTTGCTTGAGGCACTATTACTCACTAGCTACTATTTACACAAAAACGAAAATAAAATAGACTCAAACCCTTAAGAAGGTTGTCATGTCATCCATCATCGGGAAGAGCCACTCGGTTCACACAAATTCCACCTTTGGAAAGAATCGTGACATTAAGAAAACCAAAGGCTTATTGAACGCAAAATTCAAATTAAGAAGCTACGAACTGAAAAAGAAGCTACTAAAATGAAGTAAGAAGCTATGAAAGAAAATGTGGAAGGTAAACTAAATATCTACAATAGGGAATTTAAACGAATATACATAAGAGGGAATGAATATATACATAAGAAAGTAACTTTATATACAAATCAAGATTGCAAAATACGAAAAGTGAAATAAACTGGTAAAATTATATACAAACCAAAAGTGAAAAAGCATAACAAAAATGAAAATAGTATCATAATTACAGTCCAACATCATCAAAATAGGGCTACCCCTTCAAATGAAAGTTAGCATTGTCCTCAATGCTAACTAGCCAAAAATAGCTCAAGAAAAAGATAGAGAGTAAAGAAAACTCCCTATTGGTCCTCCGTCTGCATGGGGTTATGAGCCTGGGTCCTTGGGTCCTGTGACTGCTCGGGAACCTCTGAATGGATCCCCTGTAACCTGTGCCTTCTCTGGGACCTGAGGCTGCTCTAAGACCTGAAGCTGGCTAGAGGAACCTCCCTGCGGGTCCTCCAACTCAATCACTGCATCATCCGTCAGGGGGATCACTCTCCTCATATTTGGTGCCCTCTCCAACTCCTGCTCTTGCTCTGGCTTAGTCTGAGCTGCTGGAGGCTGGTCATGCAATAGTAGCTCCAATGGTAGATGATCAACAACCTTCATCTTCTCCACTTCTACCCTCAACTCCTTCACAAACTCCTTTGAGGCTCAAGTCTTTCTCAGCTTCTTTGTCTCATTGGTTAGCTCCTTCAGTGACTTTCTATGAGCACCTATAGCATCCAGAATCAACTACTGGTTCTCCAGGAGCTTCTTCTGGTTGTCTAGAAGCTCCTTGAGAGTCTCCTCCACTGAAGCTGGAACCTATGGCTGTGGGGGTACGGACTAGGCTGCCACCGACCTAGAAAGCACAGACAGCTTAGAAGTAGCTCCCTGCATCCAGTTGTTGATACTGGCAAGTGTTTGGCTCAAAGGGTGGGTAGTCAATGGGTAGGCTGAGGATGATGGGATATCTAGAGCAGTGGATGTAGAGGGTCCTGAGGCAATATCTGGTGTGGCTGTGGGAGGCTGAGAAGAATGGACTACTACTACTGGCTCTTCAGACTGGCCAGTAGAAGTAGTGGCTTTGCCTTTAGGATCTTTGGCTTTGGGGTTGTCATCAGCCTTTAGGCTATACCATGAAAAGGGCATTTTTGGTTTCACCTTCACGTCAAACTTCCTTTTCTCCACATCCTGATCCTCAAAATACATTGTAAGGAAGTTCAGGAAGGGGTATGATCTGTCACCCTCATTGTCCACCCTAGTGATCACCCTAAACATAACATTCCCAATATTGATCGGGAACCCCTGCCATAATAGAAGCCACCAATATCGCCCGTGAGACCGGCAGAGAGTTCTCATGGGTAGTGGGGTCCTGCCTGCTGCATACAAACGTTTCCCACCCCTTCGCCTCGAAATTTAAAGTTTTCCTCAAAATTGGAACTCCTGATGTCAACCATGCTGGGGTGGTACCTGTCAGCACCTAATTTTTGCCCTACATGAAAATAACTCCTAAAAATAAACCAAAAATAATTTTAAGGGATATTAGAAGTTTTTCTTTATTTAGTTGCATTTCATGCTTTTTTAAATATTTTTTAAAATCATAGAAAAATCATAACAATTGTCACGTTTTAATTTCATGCCATCTTATGTTCAATTTGCATGTAGGAATAAATTTTATTAAGAAAAATCACAAAAATGATCAGTTTACATATTTAGCTTTTAGTCTTTAGAGAGTAGTATTTTTATTTGATTTTAAGTTAATTAGTTGTTTTAATAGATAAACAATTTTAATTTTTACAAATTATATTGATTTAGGATTTTATTAGATTTTAAAATCAAAGAAAAAGAAAATAGGAAAAAGATTTTGATTTAGTCTTAGGGTATTGGGCCAAAGTTAACTAGCCCAAATTCATGACCCAAATCCCTTCAAGCCCAAAACCCAATACCCAATACCAATTTCCCTTCCCTTTTTAATTAAAACCTAGACCTAACATTAAGGAGACTTAGACAAGAGAATATCAGATAGAGACCTAAATAAGAACCTGGGTCCGTGGGTTCAGTGACTGCTCGGGAACCTGTGACTGTATCCCTGTAACCTGTGCCTGCTCTGGGTCCTGAGGCTGCTCTGAGACCTAAATCTGGCTAGAGGAACGTCCAACTCAATCACTGCATCATCCGTCTGAGGATCACTCTCCTCCTCTTTGGTGCCCTCTCCAACTCCTGCTCATGCTCCGGCTCAGTCTGATCTGCTGGAGGCTGGTCATGCAACAGTAGCTCCAATGGTAGATGATCAGCAGCCTTCATCTTCTCCACATTTAGCCTCAACTCCTTCACAGACTCCTTTAAGGCCTGAGTCTTTCTCAGCTTCTTTGTCTCTTTGGTTAGCTCCTTCAGTGACTTTCCATGAGCACCTATAGCATCCAGAATCAACTCCTGGTTCTCCAAAAGCTTCTTCTGGTTGTCAAAAAGCTCCTTGAGAGTCTCCTCCTATGAAGCTGGAACCTGTGGTTGTGGAGGTATGGACTGGGCTGCCAGCTAGAAAGCACAAACAACTTAGAAGTAGCTGCCTGCATCCAGTTATTGATACTGGCAAGTGTTTGGCTCAAATGATGGGCAGTCAATGGGTAGGCTGAGAATGATGGGATATCTGGAGTGGTGGAAGTAGAGGGTCATGAGGCAATATCTGGTGTAGCTGTGGGAGGCTGAGAAGAATGGACTACTACTACAGGCTCTTCAGACTGGCCAGTAGAAGTAGTGGCTTTGCCTTCAGGTTTTTGTCTTTGGGGTTGTCATCAGACTTTAGGCTATACCATGAAAAGGGCATTTTTGGTTTCACCTTCACGTCAAACTTCCTTTTCTCCACATCCTGGTCCTCAAAATACATTGTAAGGAAGTTCGGGAAGGGGTATGATCTTTTACCCTCATTGACCACCCTAGTGATCACCCGAGACATAGCATTCCCAATATTGATCGGGAACCCCGCCATAATAGAAGTAACCAATATCGCCCGGGAGATCGGCAGAGAGTTCTTATGGGTAGTGGGGTCCAGCCTACTGCATACAAACGTCTCCCACCCCTTCACCTCGAAATTTAAAGTTTTCCTCAAAATTTGAACTCCTGATGTCAACCATGCTGGGGTGGTACTTGGGAGTGCCAGGTATTCTGCTAACCACAGACGGGCTGCCTCATCCAATGCCACCTTTTCTAAGTGTAATGATTCATCTTCCTGAGGAAAGCCCAGGTAGTCATTAATTATCTTCCCATCAAACTTCATTGTCAAATTCCGCACCTTAGTCACTTTAGTGACCTTTTTTTATGTGGGAGGCATTTGTGTAAAATTCCTTGACTAAGTGATAGTTTGCATCCCAGACTTTGCTCGTAAAATACTCCCAGCCCGGTCTTTTTCTGAATTGCCTCTTCACATTAGGGTTGTAGGTAGAAGATCCCACTCAATGAATTTTCGTTCAAGAATCAATTTCCTCTAGGGCCACCACTCTCGAAACTTGTGGTATGCAATCTCACTAATAAATCTTCTTTGCCAAGCCTCCATGTTTCTAATTCTTTCCACACCCCTTGTTTGGGGTTCTCCCCCTTCTTCTTCATCAATGGTATCCTCCCCGGGTGTTGAAGCTGTGGGTGAAGTAGATGTTGCACTATCACTGCTCTCTGCTGGTCCCTCAGACGACTCAGAAGAAACTTGAACTGAAGCTTGAGCAGTAGGAGAGGCTGGAGGTGTGGGCACATCTCTGAACCTAAACCTCCCCGCGAAATCAGTTACATACTCCGGCACTGAATCAGACTCAGATGCCTCCCCGGAGGGCAAATACTCACTTCCCTCTAAATGGGAAGTAGCTCTATCTGCAGCCTTGATTTGTTTTCTTGTTTCCCCAATTACTTTCCGAACCTGTAGGTCAATTTTATCATTATTCGTCCCCTACCCCGGGAGGACTCCCCTCTTTCTTTTTGTTTGTCACCACCTCCTCTTGATTTAACCATTGTCTGCAAGGAGAATTCAGTTAATGTTTGTTAGTATCAATGCCAGAAGAAGTAGTAAAGAGTATGATTGAAAATAGTTGACCACGGACAGCATAAAATGCATTGCAGCCGCAAAGGTACCACCACAGACCGTGAAAAATAGCACCGCGGACCATAGTGGGGTGGGATTCAGACTACCCACCCTCTGAATAAGGGTCACCGTAGACCGCAAAAAATGATGCATGGCCGCGGTAAAGCACCGTGAACCGCAAAAAATGCCACCGCGGACCGCAGTGATCAAGGCTTAAAATCTCTCAAAAGATGATTGACCGCGGACCGCAACGGTCAAATTTCTAGGCTCAACACCTAGGGTTTCAAAGTTTTGTGCATTTTAGCATTAATCAACAAATTATCAATCCACTAGGTAGTTAATCACCATTTCTAACTAATTAAAATCTAATCTAGTTAACATTATAGAACCCTAAGTTAAAAATTGAAAGAAAAAAGAAAGAAGAAGAAGTAAGAACTAACAAATTAAAAGAAAATAAAAATCAAATTAAAGACTAAGGTTAGATTTGAAGTACCAGAAGTGAGATGCAATACAGATGAAGCTCAGTTCTTGTGTTGTGCAAATCAGTTCGTGAGAGAACAATACTCAATATTGTATGAGAGTGCAAGGAGCAAAGAGTGTAAATGGGGCCTGAGATCCTACTTATAGAAAAAGACATGGGACCCACACTACTTACCCACCGCAGACCGCGAAAAATCCACCGCGGACCGCGGTAATTAAACACAAAAAGGCACTGATAGGGACTTCACCGTGGATCGCAGAAAATGCACCGCGACCGCGGTAAGGCACCGCGGACCGCATAAAATGCATTGCGGCCGCGGTTGAAACTTCAGAGAACTAACACTTTTGCACATTTAGCACTGCGGACCGCAATCAAATTTTGCCCCCCCTCCCGATAAGGACATTGCGGCCGCGAAAAATGCAATGTGGCAGTGGTCCAAACTTAAGAGAGTGCAACATTTTTCAAATTTGGTCTCGCACTACATCAAAACAGCCCTACACACATCTCACAACCAGTTAGTCCAAAAGAAAATCCTACACTAAGAAGAAAAACAAAAAGAAGACACATGGGTTGCCTCCCAATAAGCGCTTGATTTAACGTCATGGCACGACGCAAGTTACCATCAAATCACTTTAGATGGATCAGTGCCACCACGTGGCTATCATCAATCTTGCCAAGGTAGTGTTTGACTCTATGCCCATTAACTCTGAAGATCTCTCCATATTTGTTTTTCAAGTCAAGTGCACCAAACGAAGTCACAAGCACCACTTCAAAAGGTCCACTCCATTTCGACTTAAGCTTTCCCAAAAATAGACGTAACTAAGAATTGAACAAGAGAACCAAATCACCCACTTTGAACTCCTTGCCATGAGCATACTTGTCATGTAGTTACTTCATCTTGTCCTTATACAAGGACGAACTGGAGTAGGCATGAAATCGGAATTCATTAAGTTCATTAAGCTGCTCCACACTAAGATTTGCTGCCACATCCCATTCAAGATTTAGCTTCCTCAAAGCCCACATAGCCTTGTGCTCTAACTCGACTGGTAGATGGCAAAATTTCCCAAACACCAACCAGTACAGAGACATACCAATCGGAGTCTTGTTAGTAGTCCTATAAGCCCATAAAGCATCATCCAATTTCTTTGACCAATCGGTCCTATTTTCATTGACCGTCTTTGACAATATACTCTTGATTTCCCTGTTTGAGACTTCAACTTGGCCACTCGCCTGAGGATGATAAGAGGTAAAAACTTTGTGATTGACACTGTACTTTGCAAGCAAAGTGTCAAAAGCTCTATTGTAAAAATGAGACCCCCCATCACTTATGATTTCTTGATGAGTGCCAAACCTAGTAAAAATACTCTTCTTTAGAAACGAAACAACAATTCGAGCCTCATTATTGGGTAAAGCCACGGCCTCAACCCACTTTGAAATATATCAACTGCCACTAGAATGTATGTGTTTCCACATAAACTAACAAACGGGCCTATGAAATCAGTGCCCCACACATTGAAGATATCAACTTCGAGAATAGTGGTGAGAGGCATCTCATCCTTCTTTGAAATTTCACCCGCTCTTTGACATTCTTCGCATCTCTTCACAAGTTCACTTGCATCCTTATACCATGTTGGCCAGTAAAAACCATAACTAAGAACCTTTGAAGTTGTCCTCGCCTAACCATGATGACCACCATAGGGAGAGGAATGCCAAGCCTCTAGAATACTCAATTGCTCCTCCTCCGTGACACATCTTCGGATCACACCATTAGTGTATATCTTGAACAAGAAAGGCTAATCCCAACAATAATCCAAACTATCTTGTTTAAGCTTTTTCCTTTGGTTAGAAAAGAGCACAGTACAATACCAGTCACGAGGAAATTGGCAACATCCGCAAACCATGGCATTCTATTCACTGACGAAGAGGAGTTGCTCATCAAGAAAATCATTGATTTTAAGGCCATCATGGGGCCTCCCCTCCTCCTCCAAGAGGAACAACTGGTTCGCCACTTGGTTTACACACCCTTTCCGGTCCACAATCTCCAAATCAAACTCTTGAAGCAATAAGACCCATCTCATCAACCGTGCTTTGGAATCCTTCTTCGTTATCAAGTATTAGAGTGCAGCATAGAAGCATAAACTATCACCTTGGCACCCATGATATAAGGCCTAAATTTCTCCATTGCGAACACAATAGCTAACAACTCTTTTTCTATCACCATGTAATTCACTTGAGCATCATTCATTGATTTACTCGCATAATACACCGGGTGAAACATTTTATTCACTCTTTGACCCAAGACTGTCCCAACCCCAACATCACTCGCGTCACACATGAGCTCAAAAGGTAAGCTCCAATTGGGTGGGATAATAATAGGAGTGGTGTTCAACTTGTACTTGAGGAGTTCAAAAGCTATCATGCATTCCTCATTGAACACAAACTTGACATCTTTTTTCAATAACTTGCACAAAAGATTCACTACCTTAGAAAAGTCTTTAATGAATCTTCGGTAGAACCCCGTATGCCCAAGAAAACTTCTAACCCCCTTGACTGAGGTAGGAGGAGGAAGCTTTGAGATCACTTCAATTTTAGCCTTGTCCACCTCTATGACGTGCTTTGAAAACTTATGGCCGAGGACAATGCCTTCCTCGACCATAAAGTGGCTCTCCCAATTAAGCACAAGATTGGTTTCTTCACACCGGGCCAACACCCTGTCAAGATTCTTCAAACATTCACCAAACGAGTCACCCACAACACTGAAGTCGTCCATGAACACCTCTAAAATGTCCTCCACCATGTCGGTAAATATGGCCATCATACACCGCTAGAATGTAGCCGGTGCATTACACAACCCAAATGGAATCCTAAAAAAGGCAAAGGTACCATACGGACACGTGAAGGTGGTTTTCTTCTGATCTTCCGGAGCAATCAAAATTTGGTTGTACCCAGAATACCCATCCAAGAAACAGTAGAAAGTCACGCCCAGCAAGTCTATCTATCATCTAGTCAAGAAAAGACAAGAAAAGTGATCCTTGCGGGTCACTTTATTTAACTTGCGGTAATCCATGCACACCCTCCATCTGGTGACAGTCCTGGCAGGAATCAACTCATTTTGCGCATTGGTAACCACGGTCATACCACCCTTCTTCGGCACACATTGCACCGGCGAAGTCCAAGAACTATTAGAGATGGGGTACACAACCCCGACATCCAACCACTTGATCACCTCCTTTTTCACAACCTCTTGCATCGCCTCATTCAACCTCCTTTGATGTTTCACGGAGGGCTTTGCATCATCTTCGAGAATAATCTTGTGTATGCAAAAGGCGGGGCTTATTCTCCGAATATTAGCTAAAGTCCATCCAATTGCCTTCTTCTATTTTTGGAGCACCACTAAAATGGCATCTACCTCCATGTTATTAAGACAAGAGGAAATAATAACTGGCAAAGTTGAACTAGGACCTAAGAATTCATACCTGAGGTGTGGAGGCAACGACTTCAACTCCAACACGGGAGGTTCCTCGATTGAGGGATTTGTTGGTGGAGTCTTCCTATTCTCAAGATCCAAAGAGAGCTTTCGAGGTTCATAAGAGTAAGAGCCCATTCCATGTAAAGCATTGACACACTCCACTCGGCCTTCATCCTCATTTACATCAAGATTCAAGTATACCGCCTCTAGAGGGTCCTCCACATTGATCATTACACTAGTATCATCAACTATCACTGTCGTGACAAGATCCATGAAAGAGCACACTTCAGTACTGTTGGGCTGCTTCATTGACTTGCACACATAAAAGACCACTTTTTCATCACCCACCCGGAAGGTGATTTCCCCTGCTTCCACATCAACTAAGGCTTTCCCAGTTGCAAGGAAAGGTCTTCCCAATATGATCGGAACCTTATAATCTACCTCACAATCCAAGATCACAAAATTAGCAGGCAAAATGAACTTGTCCACCCGAATAAGAACATCATCTACAATACCAAACGACCTCTTCATAGTTTTATCCGCCATTTATAACCTCATTGAAGTAGCCCTGGGTTGCCCAATACCCAAAGTTTTAAACACAGTGTAAGGCATCAAATTGATACTTGCACCCAAATCATATAGAGCTTTTGCAAAGTTGGCACTCCCAATGGAGCAAGGAATGCTGAAAGCGTCGGGATCTTCTAGCTTCAGAGCCATAAAGTGCACTATTGCACTAACTTGGTGGGTCATATTGATGCTCTCACAATCCATGAATCTTTTCTTTGTCACCAAGTCTTTCATGAACTTGGCGTAACCCGACATTTGTTCTAGAGCCTCCACCAAAGGCACATTAATGGATAAGCTCTTCATCATGTCAATAAATTTCTTAAACTGGTTCTCATTTTTTTGCTTCGCGAGCCTTTGAGGATAAGGTGGAGGTGGCCTTGGCAAAGGAGCCTTGGCTTTAGGCACAACCATTTCTGGCATGTCTATTACGTGTTCCCTAGACGGGTTCACGTCATTCTGAGTTTCCACCTCGTTATCTTGGATATCAATCCTCACTTCCTCATTCAAGTTCTCATCCGTCACATTCTCAACCACTAAAGGGATATCATCCTCTTGCAACTTAACTTCATCACTCAAAATTTCTTTTTGTTTAGAGGCATTCACATCACCGGCTCATCCACTTCTTGTAGTTACCGCCATTACATACCCGACATTATTCCCACCCTTCGGGTTGACTACCGTATTACTAGGTAGAGCCCCCTTAGGGAGAGTATTCAAGGATTGTGAGATTTAGCCTAATTGAACCACCAAGTTTCTGATTGAGTTATTGTGGGATGCCAACTAGGCATTAGAGTCAGTATTCTTTTTCATCATCTGTTCAAACATCATTTCAATTTTTCCCATTTTATTATTGGAAGAACTAGGACCTTGGGATGAAAATGGGGGTGAATTATTTGGTTGTTGATACATCAGGGGCCTTTGAAAGCCTTGCCCCCAATTTCCTTGATTGACATTGTTCCAACCACCCTGATTGTTGTTGCCACCCCAATTGTTGTTGTTGCCACTCCAATTACCCTGATTATTTTGGTTATTGTTCTGGTTGCCCCAATTTGAATTTTGGTTGTTGTTCCCCTAATTACTATTCCCTTGTTGTTATTGATTTCCCCAATTTCTTGGGGTCACTATTGTTGTTGGTTAGAAGAATTGCCCCTTTGGCCCCGATAGTTGTTCACGTATTGCACTTCTTCATTCTGCTCATTATACCCATTATCTTGGAACCCACCACTATTTTGGTCATATTGATCCGAACTCCCTTGATTATGTTGACCTCTTTGTCTTTTTTTGTTCACTAACATGTTGACACCCTCCATAGCATTTACTTGTCGTGGAGTTTTAACCTGCTGTAATTGTGCCTTTGCTAGCTGGTTCATTGTTGTTGTCAATTCCGCTATTGCCTGCCCATGATCATGGAGCTCTTTGTGCAAGTGAATGACCGTGGAGTCACCCTATGGCACATTGGCTCTACTTTTCCAAGCGGAGGACGTGTCAGCCATCTTATCCAATATTGCATTAGCCTCATCATACAGTGTGTTCATGAAATTGCCCCCGATGAGTTGGTTCACTATGCACTGATTTGTTGTGTTAATGCCTTGGTAGAATGTCAGTTGTATCATTACCTCAGTCATATCATTATTTGGGCATTCATTTACAATATTCCGGTATCTCTCCCATATCTCATGCGTGGTTCATTGGGCTCCTATTTGAAAGCCAAGATTTCATCCCTCAAGGTTGCCATGTGGCCCGGCGAGAAAAACTTTGCAATGAATTTATCTGCCAACTCATCCCAAGTAGTGATGGAATGGTTGGGAAGCCTTTCAAGCCAGTCCAAAGCTTTCCCTCTAAGTGAAAAAGGGAATAATCTCAACCGAAGTGCATCCTCTAACACATTTGTTTGCTTGCTCCCCCAACAGGTATCAATAAATCCTTTAAGATGTTTGTAAGCATTCTGATGAGGAGCACCTATGAAATACCCTCACTGCTCCAACAAAGTCAGCATCACATTTGTAATTTGGAAATTGCCCGCCCGGATCCGGGGTGGGACTAGCATATCCTTGGTTTGGAAGTATCCGAGGAACCACTCTTGGAGGTGGAGGGGGAGGGTCTGGAACATTATCATTGTCCTGACGGCCTCTCATTTGTCCTTGAGGTACTAGAGACACCTCATCTTCACCATTATCATCAACCTTCTCCCTTGGGATCACATTTCCAAGAGGGTAATTGTTGTTGTTTGCCGCCATTTTGTACCTAAATTGACGACAAACACAAATTAGTATCACAGAAGGAAAGAAAAACAATACACAAAACTATTTAGATAGATAGCCAAAACCGCTTAGCTCCCCGACAACAGCGCCAAAAAGTGATCGGGTCCAACCCTACACCACTACAGAGTGGCGAGAGCGGTCAAAGCAGCTTTTACCCGAGAAGGTCGGGATTGAATCCACAGGGAGCTACAATAATGTTTGGAGTTGGATTTCTATCTAATCTAGCAGTGTGTAGTGCTCTTAATTACATTTTCTATCATATTTGTTTGTTTGTTACTTCTAATTTTATACTAATGATGTGCGAAATTAAGCTTAGTATAAATGCTTATAAGGTTTTCTAAATGGTTAAAGAGACACTAGGGAAGTGACTTCCCCCTAGGTGAATACTTGACGGGTTCTAAAGCCTAAGGCACAGCTGTTATGTTTGGGATCACGATATAGCCAATGCACGAAGCTACTCAATCTATACCTCTCGGTAGCTTGAGTGACTTTGCCCTCATTGACTTTCTCACGACCAATTGAGTGTCAAAATTGTGCAAGCAATATAGATTCAAGTCGGGTATTACTATCTCTAGGTTTAACCCTTTAATTGGGGCTATCAATCTCTTGAATACGCCCCAATTCCTTGTTGGCCTGATTTTCCTAAACTCAAACTCTCTTTCTTAAGAAGAGACCAAGTCAAAAAGGAACAAATTAGTGTTTGCAACCACTAATTCAATATGGAAAACACAAATCAGGCCAAATATCAACCACTCATAAACATCTAAGCCCCAAAACAAGAGACCCATCAAATACCCACACTAGGGTTGAGCCACAACCCTAGCTAATGGGTCTAGCTACTCATAATAATGGAAGAAATAAGATATTGAGATGAAGAATAACCCATAAAATATAATTACAAGCTAAGATTCGAAGATTCAATGTTAAACTAGCTACAGAATTGCTCAAAATAGCTAAAACGTTGTTCATGTGCTCAGTTACAGATAAGATAACCTAAAATTTTAAAAAAGAAGTATTTATACAAGGCCAAATTTTTTGGACAAAAATACCCCTAACGGAGGTATCGCGGTCCGCAAGAAATAGACTGCGGCCGCGGTGGGGCTTTTAGCTTCAAATCTCTGTTCTCTGAATCTAGCCACCGCGGACCGCAATAAATGGACTGTGACCGCGATGGATTTACCGCTGCAACACAAAATGCACCGCGGTCAGCGGTGTTTTGAAACTTCCAAAATCCTAGCTCTCTAAATCCCTTCTCCACGAACCGCAACAAATGGATTGCAGCCTCAATGAGGCTACCGTGACTATGAAGAATCTACCGTGGGCCACATTGCTTGGAACTCCAGGATTGCATCTTTTTTGAACTTTGCCACCGCGGACCTCACTAAATGGACCGCGGTCGCGGTGGGTTTATTGCAGCCGCAGTGGATTTACTGCTGCCCGGTGCCTTGACTTGTTCTTGGCACTTGTGCAGGTTTCATTTCTTTTTGAGCTGGTTTTGACTTCCTTGTCACTTTTTGACCAAACACTGCAAACAAGCACAACATGTAAGCTTTCGGGATTACTTGTATACATTTTCAATCCAAAACTCAAGCAAAAAGGAGTATAAAATATACTAGAATCCTTAGTTATCATTGGCCCGAAATAATGAGAGGGGGATCTCAAATTATCCCCGTATTAGAGGATATGTGGACCGTAAACTACTGCTCATCTCTCTTAACTTCAACTTGGTGTGGCACTTCACTCCTTTTGCTTTTCATGGAGTGAGGCGGTGCCATCCACTGACTTTTGCATCCCACACCGGTGCAATGTCTCAAGAAGTGGCTTCCCAATAGTAATGCTGGCGAGACCCATACTCGCCAAATTTTTCACCAAGCCACAATTTTCCCTGCCTGTCAAAAGCTTTTGCTCTTTGATGGGCTACAACCTCTTCCTCATCTTTTTCTGGTTCTTTGAGATTCTTGAAGACGCCATTTGCAAGATCGAAATGGGGTCCCCGAGGAAATGGTTCTCGCAGATATTGCTTCTGAGGATGTACCTCCGAGAATAGATTAGACTTTTAGCTGTTATTTTTTGCTTCTTTGTTTTTGTGTAAGGACCCTCGTGGGCTTTTGTAATCATCGTTTGTGAGCATGTGATTTTTGCCCTATATGAAATACTCCTATAAAATCAAAAAAATAGTTTTTTTTCAATTATTCGCAATTTTTATAGGATTTTTGTCAGATTTTATTAATTGTTTGCATTTTTGTGCACATTTAATTTTGTTAAAAAAATCATTAAAATGTCAAAAATACCATGAATTTCATTTAGATTTTGTTTTTATATTTTTAGGATTCATTAGTTAATTATTTATTTTACTGAAAATGAAAATCACAAAAAATGGCTCATTTTTACATTTTGTTTTTAATTCTTAGACTAGTGATTTTTCTCTTTTAGTTTAGGATCAAGTAATTGTTATAAAATTTTAATTAGATAATTAGCTTAATTTTACATTTTAAACTAAATTAGGATTTTAATTAAATAAAAAGAAAAAGAAAAACAAAGAAAAGGGAAACAAGAAAAGAATTGAGGAAAAGGGATTTGTTTTGAATTTGGGCCATTTTAATACCCAAATCCGTTCCCAAACTTACCCAGGTCCAAGCCCAAATCACCAGCCTACCCGGTCCACCCCTGATAAAATGAAACAATGTCGTTTGCTTGGTTTCAATCCCAACCGTTCATCTCTCATGATCTAACGGCTAGGAACTGGCCGTTCAATTCATTTATAACTATCTGAACTCCAGACCCCCCCATTGAACTCCCTCATTTCACCTTCGTCTTTATCTCTGTTGAAACCATAGCCGCACCCCATTCCCTCACCGGAACCGCCGCCGGAAATCGCCCCACGGCGGCGGCGGCACCCCAAACCTCATTAAATTAACACCCTGTAACCTCCTTTCCCTCCCCTTTCCAAATCTCCAACCCATCTCCCTCAAAGCCTTACCAAATGTTTCGAATCTTAGATCTAAGATCGGAATCCCAAAACCCTAAATCACTCAAACGGCCCCAAAATCACACCCCACAATCCTTACACCCTTCTGAACCATAAACTACAATCAATTTCCCGAAAACCCCAGCCAATTTCTTCGAATTTCAAATCTGAAATCCTGAACCCTAGTTTTTCCTTTCTTTTGATTTTTCTTTGGTTAATTTGTGTTGGTGTGAATCCAAAACCTCCATTAGTCAACTGTTCTAGTTGAGAACAGTCGATTAATGGTAGTTTATGTTCATTTCACCTCGGTGAAGTTCAATCGAATCCCTGACTGGTCCGGTTGGAACAAGTCTGGTAATCCCTTTGCCCTTCTGTTCTTCTTTCCTTTTCTAATTATCCCTTTCATCTCATTTCTTCTAATTTAACCGCATGATTTAGGTTTTCTCTTCTTTTCTTCGACTGTTAGTTTCATTAATTGCATGTTTAAGATTTCGTCATTAGGAATTTAATTTTGCCTAGGTTCAGATTTGATTAGGTTTAGCATGTTTAGGTTCTCAAGATCTGCTTGTTTTGATTTTCCTGTATGTTTGTTCTTCTTGCAAGTTTTATTTCAGTGTTAGTTAAGATAATTAAGATGGTTTTAAAGGTTAATCAATTGCATATTTAGCCGATTCCTGTTTGTTTTAGCTTTAGATGGATTCAACCTTATTTTAATTAAATTTAGTTAGTTTTGATTTCTGGTTTTCCTTGCATAAGCATGTTGGCTTTCGATAGTTATTTGAGTGTGAGTTAAATGCATTGTTTGTTGAGGATTAGTTGATTTTAAATTTGTCAATTAGGTTTAAACCTTAGAATTGGAATCTAAGCTTAGTATAATATTAGAAATAAAGGGTAGATACCCTAGGTTTACAAATTAAGGCAACCTAATCACTTGGATGTTTCTAGAAGGTCATAAGATTGCTGGAATTGAATTGAAGTCAAAATATAGGTTAGAGTTGAAATAGTCAATAATTGAAGGGTTAAAATTGGATTTTCACATAGATTAAATATCAAAAGGTTCTAGGTCTTTGGACAGCTACCCCCATTTTTAGTAAAAGATGCTAAAATTGGGTGGGAAAAAGGACATACAGCTGTCAAAGATGTTGTACTATTCTAAAATTTCAGAATTTAGGTTAGAATAAACCCTTTTGATGCCATTTTTGTACACTCTATGAAGGAACAACATTCACTCATTCACACACACACAATCTAGCATAGGCCACCCAAAAATCTTCTTTTAAAAAAATGCAAGAAATTTTGGAAAAAGAGCTTCATTTCGACTGACTTTCCTTCCTTGTTTTTTTCGCTGAGTTTCCAAGAGGATTTGAAAACAGAAATAGCCCTCTGTGTCCCTAAGTTCATTATATTTGCCATTAAAAGTTGTTTTTGGTTCAATATTCTAGTTTGCTTTTGGTTGCTGCTCTATTGATGTTGTTCTTCTAGCTGCTGCTCGCATTGCTTTTGTTAGATTTGGCTTTCCTACCTTGGTTATTTGACCTTTATTTGGTCCTTTACCAGCTAGTTTTTTACACTTAGGTATGTTTTTTTATATCCTGTAATCACCTGGTTGGAATTGCTGAATGTTAATCTGGTGTTTTAAATGCCCTATCCTATGTTTAGTTCGTTTGTTTGTTTTTAATGTCCATGATTCCATTAGATGTATTGATGTTTTTCTTTACTAGCATGTTTGAACATTTTTACTTAGCCTAGTTCTTATGTGAATGAATCATTTTTAAGTGTAGTGAGTAGTGTGTGCCTACTAATTTAATAAGGTCCAGAAGGTTAAGTTGGTTGGTTTGATCACAAGTTGTTCAAATCCATCCAATGAGTAGACTAAATCAATGAAGCTGGTTCATGTGATTCTGTAGCTATATTGCAAGGAGGTAGTATAACAAATGTATATGTTTTCTGTTTAAATTTTAGCCAGAATTGTAAAGTTATTTTAATGCTCACAAAGTCATTTATGTAATAGACCCATTTGAGTTTAAAGCATCAGTTTCCTCCTGTTAAATGCATTAAGGCATGGTTATTTTGTAATATCGAATTGGATGAAGATTTCATTTGTAAAAAACATGCTAAGTGCTTTGCATTTCATGTAATGTACATATTGGGCCAGACTTGCAACAAGGCCCAATATGGGGATCTTGAGCAAGTCTGGGCCCAGGCGAATGGGCTTGGGTATTAAGCCTAACAGTGTGATCTTTAATTGTGAATTTCCTTTGAGAATCATAGTGTAAACAAATATTGTTATGCCTTGCAAATCATGTGATTAATTTTTAAACTAGAATTGTGTTTGATCTTTAAATTCTAATTTTTTTTTTTACTTAAATAGCGAATTGAAATATAATTGTTATAAATGGGCAAGTATGATTAAATGTAGAGCTGGATAGGCCAGCTAGAAAACATGTAGCAGCTGGGCCCGCTTAAATATAAGCCCAATGTTGGTCGTTTGATTCGGACTCAGCAAAACGTCTTTGAGTCTTTTCACTTCTAGGCCAAACGCCAACCCAATACAACTCTAAATTGTTGTTTCTCTTTAAATAAATAATTAATGGACATTGCTGGCCCAAACCCCTTATCAACCTTGACTAAAACCCTAGCTTTTCACCTTGAGATTGTCTGTGATTAAAAGCTTCTTAGTGAATTTCAAATTAGGATTAAAATATGAGTATCCGTAGTTTTTCTTAGTGAAACATAAATTTTGTAAAATAAATCGAGGTGTTCCATACACAAACAAAATCCATAAGCTATGGCCCTCGCATTAATATTAACTTAGTATTAAACAATCTTAAACACTAGTAGCTTGCTTTAGGCGCGACTTAGACTATTATCGTGATTATGTATACGTTCACGTAACATAATTATGAATTTCGTTCTAAAAAAATAAATCTAGGTATGTGTTCGCGCAACTTCGACCAAAACTTTCTTAAATAATTAACAAAGTGTGATTAATTATGGACACGTACGCGTGACATGATTTTTGATGCACCAAACGAAATGAGTACACGTACGCGTGACTCAATTCTTTAATTACGAATAATCAAGCAATTAAAAAGCGATAAAAGGTAAAAATGTACATAGATCGTAAAATGGGTAATTAAACAATTTATTTAAGCCAAGTATACATTTCTAAGCGACCGTGCTAGAACCACGAAACCCAGGAATGCCTAACACCTTCTCCCAGGTTAACAGAATTCTTTATCTAGAATTTCTTGTTCGCAGACTTTTAAAGAAAGCCGAAAATTTCCTCGATTTGGGATTTAAAAATAAACTAGTGACTTGGGACACCAAAAAATAAATTATTCCAAGTGGCGACTCTAAAAATTAAATAAAAATAATCCTATTTCGATTAATATCACTTTAATTGGAAAAACTCCCTTATATCCCCTCTCGGGTGATAAAAAGGAGGTGTGACATCACTTATTAATACAAAAATGTTTCTTCAATTGTCTTCGATTTGTGCTGGATTTCCCTTTATCTGCGTTTGTAAAGAATCTGAGCATGTGACTTTGCCGATTGGTCCGAATGCCAGACCCGGGCATAGGTATTTCCTTGGTTCTTGATTGGTTAATATGATATCCCTGAAACCCTTTGCCGTTCCTCAAACTAAGCCTGGATTGACTTGATACAAACTTAGGCCAACAGAAACCCCGACTTCGAATTGAGTGAGAGTGGGGCCTCAGATTTTAGAACGAAATTTAGCCTTTTAGGCCCCGTTGATAGTCCTCGAGGGAGAATTTGCTTGATCATCTGAGAATAAAGATAGCCCTTAGACTTTCACAGACAGTCCCTGAGAGAGAGTTTTATTGAGCTCGGTCGTCCTCAAAAACTTGATTTGAACTTAGAGTGAAGATAGCCCTAAGGCATTACAAATAGACCCCGGATGAGGATACGCTTGGACTCATATGGCCCCTAGGCTAAAGTAACCAAGAGAGCGTTTAACTTGATATGAAGGCGAAAATAGCCCTGAGGCTTTATTAATAATTCTTGAGAGAGAACTGGCTTGGGCTCAGGTAGTCCGAGGGCTAAAGAATCGGGTGAACGACCCGCACTTGTAATAGCAGAAATTCTCGAGATAGGGTACCATCTTGATATTAGGTTTATACGAATAGCTCCTCATAGCTCATAGTTACAGTAGTAGAGATCCTCGAGATTGGGCATCGTCTCGAGGCTAGATTGATGTTGATAGCTTCTTAGAGCCCACTTTTATTTGATAGAGGTCCTCGAGATCGGGCACCATCTCAAAGATAGATTGGCATTGATGAACCCTTAGAGCTCACTGTTATGGTAACATAGATCCTCGAGATCGGGCACTATCTCGAGGCTAGATTGGCACAGGAGTCTTTGACCCCTCGAACATTGTATCACAAGGTCATTCGTATGGCTCGGTCACGAAGCGACCGGGATGGTCCCGCCGGTACACTTCTCCGAAAGTGATAATGGACTAGTTAGAATTAATTGGCTTTTAGAGTAGGCAGACAATCTCCTCTTGCTTTATATATGAGTTTGCTTTATCCTTATTTGAGGGTTCCACTACTTTGAGCAGTTGTCCTTTTTATAGAGCTCTCCTTCCTTGCGTCAGCCTTTTCGTCATTTTAATTCAAAGTTTTCGCCTGAGTTTTCATTTCCCTTCTCCTATTTTGCCATAGCTATGTCTGCTACGCCCAAATCCGTTCACTAAGAAGAGGAGGGTTCCGCCTCTGCTTCCCGCTTGGTCGATGATACACCGCCAGTGTCTGGTGAGCTAACCTCAAGATGCTTTGTCTCGAAGAGGGACCTTTCGTTAGAGAGACCTCCCAATGTTGAGGGTCATCGGGACCATGCATTGAGATTCACTTCATCGATAGGAGAGGAACACCTCGAGGCAGTGAGGAGAGACTGCAGATGGGGGGAAAAGGTGGTACTGCAGGTACCTTCCCTGGAAGAGAATATCACGGCTCACGCAGAGGGGTTTTTGAAAGTATACACGTACCCCTTCATGTTGGTCCCTCTCGATAGAGTCGTGCTTGACTTCTGTCAAAGATATCGGGTTACCCTGGTGTCATACCTCCTTTTTACCTACACCCCCGGGAGGGTATAAGGGAGTATTTCCAATTTAAGTGACAATCGAAACGTGATTATTTCATTTAAAGATTCAGAGTTGCCACTTGGGAGTATGTAAGGAAATATACTAAAGCTGAAACTGAACAGATAATATAATAACTGAAAACAACTGGGAGTCAAAGAAAATCTGAAGATATGCTCATCTGCTGATACTGACTCAATTCTCTCAATATATGAGTAAAATAGTTGTCCGGCCCTATAAGGCTTGGTATACATATATATATGCTCTGCCATAGTAGCCTCGCTCATAAGCGCTCGACCATACTAGGCTTTGTACCTCGACCAAATCAGCTCCCTCATAGGAGCTCAACCACAGTAGGCTCGATATATAACTTACCATCTGATCAGAGGTTGCCCAATAGAGGCCTGTCCATCGATTATAGCTCGATGGTAATGAAAATACTTTTAATACTGTATATATATATATATATATATATATATATATATATATATATATATATATATATATATATATATATATATATATATATAAACTCTCTGCTTTTTTGACCGGAAGAAGGAAATACTCAACTAACTATGCAGTCCCGATAAGAAGAATATGGTAACTTACAAAACTAGAAAAATATAAGTAATTTGCGAGACTAGAAAAATATACGTAAATTCCGGGATACAAATTTTTCTTTATGCCTCGTTATCAAACTTGTGTAATTACGATATCATGCCAAAATGAAGGAAAAGCTTAGCCTTAACATACCTAGAGTAGGGAAAACTCCGTATAATATTTTGTTGGAAAACCTTCGTTGATTAAACGAAATTTGCCTCTGCTCCTTAAGGATTCACGGACAAAATTTATTTCTGGTTCTTAAAATTTTGGAACAAAATCAGTGTTCCCTTGAAATTTTTGAGAGGGAACGTTTCTGTTCTTGCAATTTGGAAAGAACTTATTCCAACTTAAAACCAACGTTTCTTTTGGTTGGAAATTTTAAAAAGAAAAATGTTCTAATTCTTAAAGTCTTGAATCCTTAGCAGATAAGGTTCTTGTTTTTTTTAATATCAAAGGCATAATGTTTGGATAATGCCTACAAAAATTATTTCTTGATAAGACTTATAATTTAGCCCTTTCTAAGAAACATGTAAATGGAATCAATGAGTCACCTTAAACAAAGGGGGCTGCCACGTTCTCTTTGGGGGGGGGGGTAATTTGTTAATTTTTATCCATTTATTAGTTAACCAGGTAATGTTTCATTACTCGGTAATTAATCTATTACCCGCATAATTCAAAAATTACCACAAATTACTTAAAGTTTTATTTATTTTCAAAATACTTAATATATACTTTATTTATTATACTACCATAGTCATATGGTATCTTGCATGGTACTAGTTTATAATTATTGTGTATTATTACTCTATCCGTATCTTATTTCAAATTGGCCATTTTTAACGAAACTCATTTTCTCTAATTCGTGTGCCCTTTATCCTTCATGACACTTATTTATCGCTTGTTATAAATAGCGTAAATACATTAACGTCAAGATGATCTCACCCCCGAGTCTACGTCAATTAACTGGAGATGAAATTTCAACTTATGAAAAATGCGTGATGTAACATCTTCCCCCCCTTAGAAACATTCGTCCCCGAATGTTCAACTCCTCGTGATCCATATAACTTTGGCAGGGTCGCCTTTATAACAACACTACTACCGACTCTCCCTGTAAAAGCTTAATAATCCAATGCCACACTGGACCACAATTATCAATAACAACAATGGCCACACATGAATGACAATAATCAACACAAGAATTTATACACGTACCTTATAATTTTGACCTCTCAGTCGGGCCCTTCTCTGGATGAGGAAATAAGTAGGGATATCTAGACTTCATGTTTTCCTCGACCTCCCAAGTCATCTCTTCCACATTGTTATTTCTCCAAAGTACATTCACGGAGGCTACCTCCTTATTCCGCAGCTTGCGGATTTGTCGGTCTAGGATGACAATCAGAACTTCCTCGTATGATAAGTTCTCTGTAATCTGTACGTCATTCGTGGGCACCATTCAGATAGGATCGACAATGCACTATCGTAACATAGATACGTGAAATACCGGATGGATAGACTCCAATTCCGAGGGCAATTCTAACTCATAAGCTACTTGGCCCACTCTCCGAATGATCCTATAAGGTCCAATATACCATGGGCTAAGTTTGCCTTTCTTGCCAAACTTCATCACACCTTTCATGGATGACACCTTTAAGAATACCCAGTCATCCACCCTGAATTCTAAATTTCGTCGCCGCACGTCAGAAGTCATTAGTCGCTCCCATATAAGCTTTGCTTTTTCTATGGCTCGTTGAACCAGGTCTGGCCCATAGAACCTAGATTCTCCAACATCAAACCAGAGATCTGCACTTGTGCCCGTACAAAACCTCATACGGAGCCATCTTGATACTGGAGTTGTAACTGTTAGCATATGCAAACTCGATAAGAGATAAATGTTCATCCTAACTTCTTTTAAAATCCAGCACACATGCTCACAACATATCCTCGAGCGTCTGAATCGTGCTCTTGGCTTGTCCATCCATTTGTGGATGAAAAGCCATGTGTAGATTCACCTGAGTTCCTAGACCTTTTTGAAATGACCTCAAAAAATGTGAGGCACTAGCAGGGACCCCCCAGGCATGTGGCCAGTGGTATGCAAGTATAGGTGAGGCACTGGGTGCCGGTCTCGCCCCAGGCATGGGGCATGACAAAAGTGGTATCAAAGCAGTTTTGTCCTAGGGAGTCTACAAGCCATGTCTAGTAGGGTCTTGTTTATAGATGTGTGGTGCACCACATTATATAAGCAGGGTACTACAGGGCATTTAGGAGTTGGTTACCCTTCTTTCAAATCTAAATCGTGTTGTAACACTGAGTTATAGAAATTTGAGTTAAACTTACGTGTTGACGTTTGCATGCACAAATGACGGTAACTAGGAAGTCTACTACTCGCCAGAGGAGAGAAACAATAGTAGGTGAAGGGACTAGCAGGGTACCCCCAGTAGATGGGGCCCAATCGGAGTCGTAGGGAGAGACCCCTACCCAGCGATTACCAGCTCCTCCACCACTTGAGGATATTCCTAGGGAGACCGTACATCCAGTTCCCCCTCCGCTTCTATCATTTCAGGACTTGAGGAGTACGATGCATTTGTTGGCACAATTGGTAGCCACCCAGCAATAGGCTAGGGCATCTGCTAGTGCATGACCTTCTGAGGGAGCTAGGAGTTCAAGGGTCCGAGAGTTTATTTCTTTGAATCCCCCAGAATTCATGGGGACAGATCAATGGGAGGACCCACAGGATTTCATAGATCAGCTTCATAAGATCTTTAGGGTTATGAATTCCACGGAGAAAGAGGCAATTGAGTTAGCAACTTTTCGACTCCGAGATATAGCCATCCTTTGGTATGAGGGATGGGAAAGGTCTAGGGGACGCGATGCGCCTCCTGCTATTTGGGAGAATTTTTCAGATGCCTTCTTGACCAGTAATTACCATGAGAGATCCAACAGGCCCGACTCGATCAGTTTCTAGCCCTCAAGCAGGGCAATATGAGTGTTCGAGAATATAGTCTCCATTTTGACTCATTGGCCGGATCTGCACCATCCATAGTTGCTACTATGCAGGACAGTATCCACAAGTTTATAACAGGTTTGGCCATAGAGTTGACCGAGGCATGTGCCACCACTGCATTATAGGATAGTATGGATATCTCCCGGATTCAAGCATTTGCCCAAAATATAGAGAGGGGTAGGCGTCAGCAATAGAGTATGGAGAGGACTGAGTCAGGGCAGCGTAAGATGATGAGATTTGCTGGATATCGGGAGTAGTCTCAGGGTAGTTACAGGCCCCAGTACTTCGAACGGCCACCTACACCTCTGCCACCTCAGCTACAGGGTTATAGGTATGACCGCTATACTTAGTCAGGACCAGGTGAGAGCTCCCAAGCATCAAGCTTGCAGCGACAATGAGGTTTGAGACAAATAGTGTAGTTTTCGCCGCGATGTGCCATCTGCGGTCTAGGACACTTGGACCAATGATGAGCCGGATTTGATTCTTGTTATACATGTGGATGTCCAGGGCATATGATGCGATATTGCCCAAATAGAGATTCTGGGGGTATGGTGCAACCAGCAAATTCAGCAACAAGATCAGCTATGTCCTTGCATCCTTCAGGGCGCGAGTCTCCGTCTTCTGCTGGTAGAGGTTGAGGCAGAGGTAGAGGGTCCAGTTCAGGGGGTAACCAGAATCGTATCTATGCGCTAGCAATTTGAAAGGACCAAGAGTCCTCACTAGACGTTGTGACAAGTATGTTGACCATTTGTTCTCACGATGTTTATGCCTCGATAGACCTAGGATCTACTTTATCATGTATTACCCCATTTGTCATGCGAAAATTTGGTATAGTGCCTCAAATACTAAGTGATCCTTTTGAGGTATCTACACCGATTGAAGAATCAATTATCGCTAGATGCATTTACCGAGGTTGTACAGTATCAGTTTGTGGTCGTCAGACCTCAGCTGACCTAGTTGAACTAGAGATGTTGGATTTCGATGCTATTATGGGCATGGGCTGGTTGGCAGCTTGTTATGCCACAATTGATTGACGAGCAAAAACAGCTAGATTTCATTTTCCGGGTGAGCCAGTCCTTCAATGGGTAAGTAATACAGCGACACACAGAGGTAGGTTTATTTCCTATTTGAAGGCGAGGAAAATGATCGCAAAAGGGTGCATTTATCATATTGTGTAAGTTAAAGATGCAGATGTGGAGATACCTACACTTCAATCTATTCTAGTAGTAAAGGAATACGCGGATGTATTTCTAGATGAACTTCTAGGTATTCCTCCTGAGCGAGAGATTGATTTTGGAATCGATTTGCTTCTAGGAACTCAACCAATATCCATCCCTCCGTATAGAATAGCACCTGCCGAATTGAAAGAGTTGAAAGAGCAGTTAAAAGATTTGCTAGAGAAAGGTTTCATCAGGCCCAATACTTCACCTTGGGGTGCACCGGTACAGTTTGTGCGGAAGAATCACGACTCGCTAAGGATGTGTATCGATTATAGGGAACTGAACAATATAACTATTAAGAATAAGTATCCCCTTCCAAGGATAGAAGACTTGTTTGATCAGTTGCAGGGAGCTAGATGCTTTTCAAAGATAGATTTGAGGTCGGGGTACCACTATGTCAGAGTTCGGGAGAAAGATATTCCCAAGATAGCCTTTAGGACCCGATATGGCCACTTTGAGTTCCTTGTTATGTCTTTCGGGTTGATAGTCTTTGTTGATGATATTATAGTTTATTCACGTTTAGAGGATGAGCATGTGGATCACCTACGAGCAGTACTCCAAACCCTCTGCGATAATAAATTGTATGCTAAGTTTTCTAAGTGTGAGTTCTGGTTAAAGTCTGTAGCATTCTTGGGGCATATTGTATCTACTGGCGGTATAAAGGTAGACACTCAGAAGATTGAGGCTGTGAAATCTTGGCCTATATCTACCACTCCGACAGAGATTCGTAGCTTTCTATGCATAGAAGGATATTGTCGGAGGTTCGTAAAGGGTTTTTCTTCTCTTTCAGCACCATTAACAAAGCTGACGCAGAAAGCGACTAAGTTTCAGTGGACAAAGGCATGTGAATAGAGTTTCCAAGAGCTTAAGAATAGGGTGACCTTAGCACCAGTTCTACCACTACCAGAAGGTCCAGATGGTTATGCCATGTATTGCGACGCCTAAGGTGTCAGGTTAGGATATGTCCTGATGTAACATGGGAAAGTAATTGCATATATTTCAAGGTAGTTAAGGAAACATGAGCAGAATTATCCGACCTAGGACCTCAATTAGCTGCTGTTGTCCATGAACTTAAGATATGGCAGCATTATTTATATGGTGTTCATGTTGATGTGTTCACAGATCATAAAAGCCTGCAATATATCTTCAAGTAAAAAGAGTTGAATTTGCGACAAAGACGATGACTTGAGTTATTGAAAGATTACGATGTTAGCATTCTCTACCATCCAGGGAAAGATAATGTTGTAGCAGATGCCTTAAGTCGTCGATCTATGGGTAGCTTAACACATGTAGAGGCCGAGAAAAGACAATTAACTAGAGATATTCATCAATTGGCTTATTTGGGGGTTCGGTTAGTAGACTCTGGCAATGGAGGAGTTGTACTCTAAAATACTGCGAAATCATCTCTCATAGCTAAAGTAAAGGAGAGACAGTACGAGGATCCATAGTTAGTCAAGTTGAGAGAGCAGGTTCCACAACAGAAGAAGTCGTTGTTAGAACTCAAAGGAGATGGGGTTCTCAGATACATGGGTCATTTGTGTGTTCCAGATATAGCAGGGCTACGAGATAGGATTATGTCAGAGACACATTATTCATGGTATTCCATTCACCCTAGGTCGACAAAGATGTATCATGGCATTAAGGATGTGTATTGGTGAAACGATATGAAGAAGAACATTGCTGAGTATGTCGCCCAATGCACTAGTTGCCAGCAGGTGAAGATAGAGCACCAGAAGCCCGGAAGGCTAATGTAGACTATAGAGATCCCGACATGGAAATAGGAGGCGATAAACATGGACTTTATCACTGGTTTACCTCGTTCTCAACATAAGTTTTATTCCATATGGGTGATAGTTGATAGGCTCATGAAATCAGCTCATTTCCTACCGGTTAAATCTACTTATACAACAAAAATTATGCAAAGTTATATATTAAAGAAATAATGCGACTACACGGAGTGCCAATATAAATTATATCTGATAGTGGGGCCTAATTTACAACACATTTTTTTTGCGGCCATAGAGTTGACCGAGGCATGTGCCACCACTGCATTATAGGATAGTATGGATATCTCCCGGATTCAAGCATTTGCCCAAAATATAGAGAGGGGTAGGCGTCAGCAATAGAGTATGGAGAGGACTGAGTCAGGGCAGCGTAAGATGATGAGATTTGCTGGATATCGGGAGTAGTCTCAGGGTAGTTACAGGCCCCAGTACTTCGAATGGCCACCTACACCTCTAAATCCATAAGCTATGGCCCTCGCATTAATATTAACTTAGTATTAAACAATCTTAAACACTAGTAGCTTGCTTTAGGCGCGACTTAGACTATTATCGTGATTATGTATACGTTCACGTAACATAATTATGAATTTCGTTCTAAAAAAATAAATCTAGGTATGTGTTCGCGCAACTTCGACCAAAACTTTCTTAAATAATTAACAAAGTGTGATTAATTATGGACACGTACGCGTGACATGATTTTTGATGCACCAAACGAAATGAGTACACGTACGCGTGACTCAATTCTTTAATTACGAATAATCAAGCAATTAAAAAGCGATAAAAGGTAAAAATGTACATAGATCGTAAAATGGGTAATTAAACAATTTATTTAAGCCAAGTATACATTTCTAAGCGACCGTGCTAGAACCACGAAACCCAGGAATGCCTAACACCTTCTCCCAGGTTAACAGAATTCTTTATCTAGAATTTCTTGTTCGCAGACTTTTAAAGAAAGCCGAAAATTTCCTCGATTTGGGATTTAAAAATAAACTAGTGACTTGGGACACCAAAAAATAAATTATTCCAAGTGGCGACTCTAAAAATTAAATAAAAATAATCCTATTTCGATTAATATCACTTTAATTGGAAAAACTCCCTTATATCCCCTCTCGGGTGATAAAAAGGAGGTGTGACATCACTTATTAATACAAAAATGTTTCTTCAATTGTCTTCGATTTGTGCTGGATTTCCCTTTATCTGCGTTTGTAAAGAATCTGAGCATGTGACTTTGCCGATTGGTCCGAATGCCAGACCCGGGCATAGGTATTTCCTTGGTTCTTGATTGGTTAATATGATATCCCTGAAACCCTTTGCCGTTCCTCAAACTAAGCCTGGATTGACTTGATACAAACTTAGGCCAACAGAAACCCCGACTTCGAATTGAGTGAGAGTGGGGCCTCAGATTTTAGAACGAAATTTAGCCTTTTAGGCCCCGTTGATAGTCCTCGAGGGAGAATTTGCTTGATCATCTGAGAATAAAGATAGCCCTTAGACTTTCACAGACAGTCCCTGAGAGAGAGTTTTATTGAGCTCGGTCGTCCTCAAAAACTTGATTTGAACTTAGAGTGAAGATAGCCCTAAGGCATTACAAATAGACCCCGGATGAGGATACGCTTGGACTCATATGGCCCCTAGGCTAAAGTAACCAAGAGAGCGTTTAACTTGATATGAAGGCGAAAATAGCCCTGAGGCTTTATTAATAATTCTTGAGAGAGAACTGGCTTGGGCTCAGGTAGTCCGAGGGCTAAAGAATCGGGTGAACGACCCGCACTTGTAATAGCAGAAATTCTCGAGATAGGGTACCATCTTGATATTAGGTTTATACGAATAGCTCCTCATAGCTCATAGTTACAGTAGTAGAGATCCTCGAGATTGGGCATCGTCTCGAGGCTAGATTGATGTTGATAGCTTCTTAGAGCCCACTTTTATTTGATAGAGGTCCTCGAGATCGGGCACCATCTCAAAGATAGATTGGCATTGATGAACCCTTAGAGCTCACTGTTATGGTAACATAGATCCTCGAGATCGGGCACTATCTCGAGGCTAGATTGGCACAGGAGTCTTTGACCCCTCGAACATTGTATCACAAGGTCATTCGTATGGCTCGGTCACGAAGCGACCGGGATGGTCCCGCCGGTACACTTCTCCGAAAGTGATAATGGACTAGTTAGAATTAATTGGCTTTTAGAGTAGGCAGACAATCTCCTCTTGCTTTATATATGAGTTTGCTTTATCCTTATTTGAGGGTTCCACTACTTTGAGCAGTTGTCCTTTTTATAGAGCTCTCCTTCCTTGCGTCAGCCTTTTCGTCATTTTAATTCAAAGTTTTCGCCTGAGTTTTCATTTCCCTTCTCCTATTTTGCCATAGCTATGTCTGCTACGCCCAAATCCGTTCACTAAGAAGAGGAGGGTTCCGCCTCTGCTTCCCGCTTGGTCGATGATACACCGCCAGTGTCTGGTGAGCTAACCTCAAGATGCTTTGTCTCGAAGAGGGACCTTTCGTTAGAGAGACCTCCCAATGTTGAGGGTCATCGGGACCATGCATTGAGATTCACTTCATCGATAGGAGAGGAACACCTCGAGGCAGTGAGGAGAGACTGCAGATGGGGGGAAAAGGTGGTACTGCAGGTACCTTCCCTGGAAGAGAATATCACGGCTCACGCAGAGGGGTTTTTGAAAGTATACACGTACCCCTTCATGTTGGTCCCTCTCGATAGAGTCGTGCTTGACTTCTGTCAAAGATATCGGGTTACCCTGGTGTCATACCTCCTTTTTACCTACACCCCCGGGAGGGTATAAGGGAGTATTTCCAATTTAAGTGACAATCGAAACGTGATTATTTCATTTAAAGATTCAGAGTTGCCACTTGGGAGATTTATGGTATCCCAAGTCACCGGTTCCAATCCCGAATCGAGGAAAAGATTGACTCTGTTTAATAGTCCGCGAACCAAAAATCCGAGTAAGGAATTCTGTTAACCCGGGAGAAGATATTAGGCATTCCCGAGTTCCGTGATTCTAGCACGGTTGCTCAATTGTTATAATTGGCCTATTTACTTGATTTTAGTACATGTTTTAACCTATGGTGCAATTTTAACTTTATAACCGCTTTTATTTATTTTAGGAAAGATTCAACTTCATTTAAAATGCGTCTTGAACCATGTCACATAAATGCACCCGCGGTCCACGACACATTTTATCTAACATCGTTGAGATTTGGATTTGGGACATATAAATGCACACCCAAGTTTAGGAAAGTAATTTAAATTACGCGCCTAAAGCAACTACGCCTTTTCAAGTTTGCGAGGGCCATGGAAAATTCAACTAAATGGCACACCTCGAATTATTTTAAGAAAGAAAAAAAAGGTTATATATATTTTAAAGGAAAACTAAAGGTGCTCTTGTTTTTTGCTAATTTAGAACTAGTTATCACAACTACGTCACGGACCGTACCCGTAGTTATAATAATTTCATTGTGTGCTTAAAGCAAACTACGGTGTTTATGAATATTCCAAAGTTATGAAATTTATGTGGAAGGGTATAAGGTTTGATGATTATAATCATGGAATAAATAGGGACATTAGGCTAGCGTGGTATTCATGCTCACTATTAAGCCCCAAGTTAGAATAACCAACAACTTGAACATTTACCAAACGGAAATCAGACTAGTAGTTAACCAGTTCACTTAGTCCATTATCTTTTCAGGAGAATTACCCTCTTTATAACATTACTAGAGGAAGTTTCCTATTGCTAACACATGGATCTTCTGTCTATCTTGTTCTTACTCTCTAAATTCAATTAATGACTCTAGATCATAAAATCAATATTTCTATGATGTAAAAGATTGACTTTAAGATCTTTCCTTCATCTCTGACTTGACTTTAACAGGAAAATGCAATTGTTCTTTGTTTGAGCTTAAAACCAATAAGGTGAGTGAGTTTATTCGTGCAAAATTATAGTCATTTTATTAAAAGAGAAGGAAAAAAAGAATTGATGTGCCTTAAGTTAACAAAAGTCAAATTTCTCCAACGAAACTAGAGCTTTTTTAATCAAATGAAACTTCACTGCTCTTTCTTTCCAGAACCCAAGAAAATTTCAAACTTTTGCAATTAGCAAAGACCTTAGATTAAAATCAATATCTCCCTTTAGCACCAAATTATTAACCAAAACAGATCTAAGTGTAAACATCACTTTTGAATTGCCTAAGATATACAAAATATACAAAGTAGACAAGCTGATTGAGGCAATTTTCAGCTACGGTTAATTGAAACTCAAAGAGTTAACACAAGAAGTGTAGACGATCAAAACCAATAATCAACTAACCAAGAAAACGGACCAGCGATTCAGAACATCTTTAACTAAATAAACAGGGCATTCAGCCATATTGAACTCAATATCAAAACAAGTAAAAGGAAAACGAAAACAACCAGACCTGAAATCAAAACTTCAATTAACGGAAATTTCCAGCAACTTACACAAGCAATGTGAGCCAAATGAAGGCAAGAAGCAACATCTATAAAAATGAAACCCAGCTACCAGCGAAGCTGCACAGTCCGGCGACCAAACCAGCCAATCTCGGCAGCAAACGGAAACCATAAAGTTGAAAACGAAATGCAGAAAAATCAGCTTTGCAAATCCGACGGATTGAAGCTAAAGTCGATTTTTGAAACAACTTGATGGACTTAACTCAAACTCAAGAGAACGGGAGCAGTGAACAAAGGCGGAGCTGCTGCGTCATTTTTCAGAGAGAAAGGGATGAAGTTCGATTTTTTTTGTGTGAATCGCCTGTGGAAAAAATGAAGAGGAAGTTCAAGGGATTTGGAATGTGAAGGATGAGGAGGGTCCTTTTTTGTTCTTAATCCTCCTGCTATGCTCAGCTTTTTGCCCCTTTTCTTTTTTGGTAGATCTGATTGTCCCCCTCTCCTTTTAGGTATTAGTACTATTATATAGTAGTAGGGATTAGGTTAGGGGTATGGGCCTAGGATTTATGGTCTAGAAAATTGGGCCAAAGACTAAAAAAATGGACTACAAGATTCATAACGACGGGATAAACCAACCCAAAACTAATTCCCCCTTCTAAAATTATATACAATTATAATATAAAAATATAAAACTAATTTTGATTAATTAAACTAAACTATATTAAAACTTGAAACTATTTTTGTATTTTCAAGATTATATAAAAAAATAAAAATAAGCTACTATTTTTGTATATTTTTTATTTAAATTCATAAAAGATGCGTAAACTAAAATATTTTTTGTAAGTTTCATTTTCTTGTAATAAAATAAGGTGAAAAAGT
Source organism: Nicotiana tabacum (assembly GCF_000715075.1). NCBI lineage: Eukaryota > Viridiplantae > Streptophyta > Magnoliopsida > Solanales > Solanaceae > Nicotiana > Nicotiana tabacum. The sequence continues at coordinate 18,490,460 of NC_134085.1, forward strand.
AAAAATGAGTTGAAATAGCTATATTAGGCCTAAATTAAATATTTACGTGCTAAGATATTGGAAATATTGGGGAGGGTCAAAAATCACATGTCTACACCTGGAACAGGTTCACCCGTCGTTCTGGAGGATAGTATTGATGATGAGGTTCTTTGCGGAGGAAGTCGGGCTCGAGTTCACCCTTAGTCATCTCATCAGATTGTACCGGCCCTTTCATTGCCGAGTCCTGATAGCTTTGCAATGTTGATCCACCAGGCCCTTTGTTGCCGATGATGGAGAAAATGGGGACCGAGGGTGGATGAATCGATTTGTCTAAGTGCGGACTATCGATATTATCCCTGTGGAGTTCCTGCCATTTCCTGAGGAATGGAATTTCACACATACGTGGTACACTTATGTTTTTATCGTATTGTTCATGGTGGAGGCAGATTCCATAAAGATGTTTTCCTTTTCCTATTTACAGCAATCCCCTAGATGTTATACGAGGTCCCCGACCTGGCAGATTGGGCTTGGAAGCTGGCAGCTCGCTCGACCTACGATGAGCACAAGTGGCGAGACCTGTCGAAAGGTAGATGAGAGGCGAAACACCACAGTATGTGTTGCGTAGTTTATTCTCTTTGAAACATACTTTCTTTTATGCGTGTTAATTCCGCCATGCAGGCATTGGAGAATTTCCTGAGGTGAGATCGTGCTCCCTTGGAGAGGAGGAAGGGTCATCGGCTTCGGGACCGAGGAATAATAACAAACGAAAGGAACCCTCGCAGGTCGAAGGTGCTCATGGTGAGACAAATCTTGCCCGGAGGCCCAGAGAAGATGTCTCGGCTGAGCCTGCAGTACTCGAGGCTTCTGGCCTTAGAAAAATGGTTCCTCCTTTGCCGCTGTCTTCTTTTCCCGTCGAAGGTACTTTGAGGGACAAGGATTTTCTGCTGCTATCTTCTTTTCTAGTCGAAGGTACTTCGAGGGACGTTCGAGGCTAGGGGCCGCCTAACTCAAGCGAGGTCTAGAACAATCACATTCCTATTGGGGGCGATTCTATTAGGGCCGATGAGACCAAGCCGGTAGGTGTGCGTTTGACCTTTGAGGAGGATCGACGGCTCTGTTTTGTGGTGAGTTTTGGCTGATTGTATTGATTTTTTAGTTTTGCACGTTCATTTCCTTACCGAGCCCCCCTTTTGTAGGCCTTCGACAAGCTTAAGTCCGAGCTACTTCGCCGTGAAGCAAGGTTGCGAAAAGCCTTGGACGTGGAGAAATCCCTCAGGCTTCTTTGTGATAAAAGGGGAGATGAGTTGTTATACTTGCGGTATAAGGCGAATCGAAGCTTGAACTACGAAATCCACCTTGAGAAACAGGTAACCTTTGATCCGAGGGAATGCCTGCTTCCTCTTCCATCCTCAAAGATTAATATTTTGACACTTCAGTTGCAGAGCAAGACAAAGGATCTGGAACGCCTTTGGGGCGAGGTTGGCTAGGCCAAGTATGAGTGTAATGGGCTAAGGATTTAGATAGATGCCCACGTTGCGGGCAAGAAGAATGCTTTGGACAAGGTTTCTTCCCTCGAGGTGCAGCTCCGAAATACCCGTGAAAATAGCTCAGTTCAGACGAGCAGGATTTCAAGGCTTGAATTCGACCTTTTGGAGATGAAGGCCGAGGTTGTGAACGCCCGGACCGAAGCTGAAGAGATTCGGGCTAAGGCCGATAAGAAAGTGGTCGTCTATTTAAAATATGTTGTTGATGCTCAAGCTAAGTTGAGAGGTGCTTCCGATCGAGAGAGCAGAAGCAATGAATATGCTCGGTGCAAATCTCAGAGGGAGACCCTCGAAGAGATTCACGCTCGGGGCTTCGATCTCTCGAAAGAGATAGCGCAAGCCAAGGTGGATGAATACAATGCCAAATTCCTCGTATCTGATGCCGAAGATAATGGAGAAGAGGCTGATGGGGGCCGTAGTCCCCGAGGGGAAAACAGACTAGGCTATTTTTTTTAATTCTTTGTACAGTGTTCTTAAAGAACTTTGTAAATGGATCCTTTGTATTTTTTCATGTATATATATAAAAGGAAACATTTTGGTTTCATCTTTCATTCGAGGTAAAACCCTTAGGTTTGCAAGTCAGCCTTGAGGCTTGTTGGGCTGGCTCGTAGGCTCTTACACATTTTCCCTTAGGCGTTTTAATTAACTGTTTCAGGCTCAGTCTCCGAGTCGGATTTCGACTTGAGCTCATTGACCCTTAAGTTTTTAAATATTAAGCTGGCTCTTAGGCTCTTACGCATAAGGTCAGTACGACCTCTTAATATAGGCTGGCGACAGTGGCTCTTACGCGTTGGGTCGGTACGACCTCTAATGTGGGCTGGCGACTGTGGCTCTTACGCATTAGGTCAGTATGACCTCTAATGTGGGCTGGTGATAGTGGCTCTTACGCATTGGGTCGATATGACCTCTAATGTGGGCCGGCGACAGTGGCTCTTACGCATTGGGTTGGTACGACCTCTAATGTGGGCTTTATTTTCCCTCGTTAAAGACTTTTTGAAGTTTTTGTGTTTTCCCGACTCTTCGAGGGCTTGATAAGAGCCTCAATTGTGAGCTGTTATGCAGCGATAAATGAGCACCTCAGGAGGTTCCGCTCGATGGCTGAATCGTTTCGAAGCCTATTGTTTGGAGCTGATATGATTGAAGCTCTTTTGTTTATGCCGAGGGTAGCCTGATTAACCAGTTCTTTTCGAAGTATTTTTGAAGTAATTTGAAGGTCTGTGATTTTATAGCAACGGTCGGGCATCCCAAGTCGCGAGAGTTTGGCCGGAGCCTTGTGACCGTAGTCATTATGTTTGGTCGTAGTCTTTCAGTCCCCAAGTGAAGTAGTTTCGACATTTATATTGAGGGTATGCCTTTTTAGAGGTCTTACAAGTTCGAATATATAGCCTTAACTTTAAGATCGGGATGATGCCTTTTTGCAAGGTCTTATAAATTTTAACACGCCTTACTTAAGGTCTTACAGATTTGGTTACTTGGTACAAGTGTAACTCACGCCTTGCTTGAGGTCTTACAAATTTGGTTACTTGGTACAGGTATAATTCACACCTTGCTTGAGGTCTTACAGATTTGGTATTCCCTTATGAAGGTCTTATGAGCTCGAGGTTTCCCGTATGGAGTCTTATGGCCTCGGGTTTTCGACAAATCGATGGGGTGTCAGTCAACGACAGTCCCCGAGGCATCGAAAGTTTCTTGGCTCTAGAGTTGTTCTTTGTAAACTTGGTGTTGCCTCATTGAGGTCTTACGAGTTTGAAGTTTCCGACCTGGAGGTCATGTGGCTTCGAGTTTTTTTATGTCAGTCCCCGAGTGTTCGGGAGATTTTCTGGCTCTGAAGCCATTTCTCGTAAAAGTAGCATATTTCTATGAAGCGCGAAGCGTTTTTGGTGGTAAAAGATACTCTTTTGATTACTTGGCACAAGTATACATGTTTTCATTGTCAAGGGCTCAATTATTCTATGTAGACACGGTTCATTCGACTGTTTGGCCCGATACACCATTTTCCTATCGAAACCCTTTTTGGCTCTTCTTGACTTCTTTGAGAAGGTGATCTTCCGGGGGAATGGCCCCTCGGTGTTCGAGGTTGATTGAAGAGAAGCCTTGAATACTTGTAAAGTTCTCCTTAGATAGCATATAGATGTTGCCTCGTTAAAAACCTTGCCGGTAAAACCCTTCTTGGGATAAAACCCGATCAAAGGAAAAGAGTGCAACGTATGCTTTGAAACCTAAGGTCTTTGAGCTAGACAGCTCTTCGACAGTTCTGATCGGGCACCTGCACAAAGGTTAGTGTAAGATATAAATAAAAAGGGAGATGGTTATACCTTAGTGGTGACGGTGTTTTGGGCCTCAATATGCTTCAAACGTTTGTTTCGGGGACGCGGCATGGTCCTTTGCTTGTTTTATTCGGGTGTAGCTGAGAATGTGTCTCGTGATTGCTACTTCACTATTTGCTTATCCTTTGGCTCCTTTGATGTTGGAGGCATTGATGTTGGTGCCACATCGTGCACCGCGAACATCTCCCTCGCTACATGTTATTCCCCATACACGATTTTTATTCTGTCCTTCATCGAAAACTTCACCATTTGATGAAGGGTTGATGGTACTACTCTCATGCAGTGTATCCATGGCCTTTCGAGCAAGGCATTGTACCTTATGTCTCCTTGGATGACATGGAATTTGACATTTTGGGTCGTGCCGGCCATGTTGACCGGGAAGGTAATTTCCCCTTTTGTTGTTTCGCTCGCCATGTTGAATTTGTTGAGGACTTGAGAGGCGGGCATGATCTAGTCGAGCAGTCTGAGTTGCTCCACCACCCTGAACCTGATAATGTTGGCCGAGTTACCTGGATCCACAAGCACATGCTTAATTTGAAATGTATTCACAAGAAAAGAAATTACCCAGGCATCGCTATGAGGTTAAGACAAGGTCTCGATGTCCTTGTCGATGAATGGGAGAGCATCTTTAGGTATGTAACCCTGAGTTCGCTTCTCCTTAGTGATGGATATTTTTGTTCTTTTGACAATAGGTTCCTGCGGGATGTCGATTCCTCCAACGATCATGTGGATGACACCTAGTCATGTGGATGGCACCTAGTGTCTCTAATTTTACCGAGGGTAGATACGATGTCTGAAACGTCAACGTTGAAGTTGTATTCCGACAAGCGGGGTGCCTCCGTAGGTCTTGTGTGTCTGTCTAATCCGGCTCTACTCACGAGTACCCGAGGATTATGACCTCGATCTGTATTTCGATCGTTTCGGGATATGTTATGCCTTGGGGCATTTCTTCGATCTTCGGTGTATGGTTGGTACCTTTCCTTGTTTGGCTTTGGCTCCTTTGCCAGGAGCCTGCTAGGATATACCAAGCCCGAGGGGGCTCCCAGTTGGTCTTCCTCGACCCTAATCTTTGATTGATATCAGTTGTGAACATCCGACCAAGTCACGGCTGGATATTCTACCAAGTTCTGCTTTAGCTTCTTTAAGGCTACCGAGCTTCATTCGTTCAAACCTTGGGTGAAGGCCTACACTGCCCAGTCATCGGAGACTGGAGGTAATTCCATTTGCTCCATTTGAAAGCGAGACACGAACTCCCGAAGCATCGCATTTTCTCTTTGTTTGATTTTGAAGACATCGGATTTCCTTGTAGCAACCTTGATGGCACTGGCATGTGACTTTATGAAAGATTTTGCCAGCATGGCAAATGAGTCTATCGAATTCGGATCTAGGTTGTGATACCATATCATGGCCCCTTTCGAAAGTGTTTCTCCTAACTTTTTAGCAGGACAGATTCGATCTCGTCATCCTTTAGTTCATTCCCTTTTACGGCACAAGTGTAAGCAGTGACGTGCTCGTTGGGGTCCGAGGTCCCATTGTACTTTGGGAGATCGGGTTTTCTGAATTTCTTCGGGATGGGCTTCGGAGCCGCACTTGATGGGAATGGATTTTGTACGAATTTCTTTGAATCAACACCCTTCAGGATTGGGGGTGCGCCCAGAATCTGCTCGACCCTTGAATTGTAGGTTTCCACCTTTTTGTCGTTGGCTTCTATCATCTTTTCTCCCGATTCAATCCTCTTTGTGAGGTCCTCAAGCATCTTCATAATAGTGGGGTCGGCTGCTGACCCATCGTTACTCGATCTTTCTGATACCTATTCGACTTGAGGAGCCATTTTCAGTGTTGTTATGCTTGGAGTTTTTTGGTGGCTTTGCAGTTGAGCAATCGCCAGTTGTTGTGCCTGTAACATCTCAAAAATAACGTGAAGTTTAACCTCTTGCTCCCTCACGCTGGGATTTCCTGAGCTTCTTGTTGGTTTTCTTGGCGTATACTCCTGTCAATATGGGAGCTTACATCGATGTGTTGGGCATTGCATGAGACCACGTCCACGAAAATTGGTTCTGGTGCATCCTCAGGGTTTCGTGGTAGTACACCAATACCTGGAACAACTACACCATTCTCTCCATGGTCCTCAAGACCGTTGTTTTCATGTGCGTTTACTTAGTTAGACATTTTGACCTAAAATCAAAGATTCTTGGACAAGAAAAAGTGTGATGAATAACTTGCATTATGGAGTAAACCAGCAAGAAAACAATCTCTATTATTTTTAGCCCCACGGTGGGCGCCAAACTGTTTACCTTGAAAATGGTAATTATAATTAGATTTGATTTTGTGGTTCTAAAAATACGTGATTTATTTTTATGTTAGTTGTTAGGCAGTAGATGCTAAATATGAGACTAAAAAATAAGATAAGAGCTTGAAGGTAGTATGTTAAGCAAACTGAGAGGCTAAGAATCGGGGGCCTCGAGTTGGCCTATATAGGGCCTTGGGGTCAAGCTAAGCGTTAGGCAGTGACCGGCCGATGAAGGTCTAACAATTCTAAGAGCTTTGATAAGAGCTCTTTATGATCAATAATGAGTAATAAATGAAGAACAATTAATGAAACACAATAAATGTAAGTAATAGAATCAAGGGAGAATATGTTTAAGTTAGAGAGCAGAGAATGTTCTTGTAATCAATATTGAATGTTGTTTCTTGTATGTTTTTACAAAATGACAAGGGTCTCTTTTATATATGAGGGGGAATCCCAACATAGTACAAATACATTTATTACAAAGATATATGGTTGGTACAGTCATTTAATGCCAGGGTACGGGTTTTGAACTAGCCTAATAGACTTGGTCAGCTTTAATCTCGTGCCATGGGAACTTCCCATTTGTTCATCATAGCCATTGATTTGCACTACCTTGAGGTCAATCATTGAGAGTCGAACCCCGAGCTGAGCCTCGAGCCTTCTGGGGCCGTCTTTACGAGGTGCCATAACGATCATAAAATCGGACTCTCTGATTTTTACCGTATACAAGCTTCTAAGACTTAGAATTTACAAAGCTAATACAAATAATTACATGGTCTATTTGAAAACTGCATGAACATATTAACAATGTCTAAAACTACCAAGGACAAGTGGCAGCTTTTATCCAGAATACACGAACATCTTTAGGGTCAGCTCCCGACTTCACCAATAGCTCCACTCCAAAAGTGTTCACGCAATGTGCAGAAGTGCAATATCAGTACAACCGACCCCATGTACTGGTAAGTATCTTGTCTAACCTCGTCGAAGTAGTGATGAGGATTTTAGTTAAAAGATGCTTATTAATAAACACTGTAATGTAAACTAATAATAGAACTATAGTACAGTATAATAGAATACAGCACACGAAACGACTGTACAAGGAAATAATAGGGTACTAGGAGGGATCACAATTCAACAGTTTCCAGTATCTCGACCAATTCTTTCCTTTGAGAAAAAACCCATGAATCACAAAAATCACCTCAAAACCTTCATAGTGTGAGAGAAGTATTCAAGACATCAAATCCAACGGCACGACAACATCCTTCATGCATTTATCTCATCCTCACCATATACGCATAAAACAGTACCAACCAAATGACAAAAGTACCAATAAAATAAATGACAAGGAAGGAAATATGCAAGTAGTAATAATGAATGAGAATGTACAAAATAACATCGATAATAGACTAAGAGGAAAGCATAGAGGTAATGACAACAATTAAGAAAAAGGATTATAACTTCAACTAACTAGCATGGTGGAGACATGAAGATAGATATAACAAATAAGAGAGAGGGTACATATTCTTTATGATTTAACAAGTAGAGGCATGAACGGTTGATGTAGCCCAAACTCATACCACAAATAAAGGTTGTGAGGAAGTCGAAGTAATAATAAAAACCCAACACAAGTCAAGATCGAATCCACATAGAGTTAGATTTTGGATTAGGTATACACCTAGTGTGACTATATCATGTGCCTCAAATTACTCTTCCACATTCTCGATTGGTTTTTCTACTTCTACTTCTAAGCTATTGATTGAAATTGTAGAGCTAAGAGAATATTTTTGGTTTTGGTTGTTTTTCAAGTTATGAAAGATCTAGGGTTATAACTTCCGCCTAGATGGATACCTACCGGGTTGAGAGATTTAGGGCATGTTTGGTTGATCAAGATACAATATAGCAATCACACTCAATTACTCACTCTATACCTCTCGGTAGTTTGAGAGATTTTTCCCGATTTGGCTTTCTCAAGTCCAAACAAGTATTTCACAAAGTAAGTGATAAATGCTCTAGTCGGGTCTTACTATCTCTAGGTTAGACCCTTTAATTTGGGCTATCAATTTCTTAAGTTCACCCTAATTCCTAGTTAGCCAAGTTTTCCTAGACTTAGTCTCTCTTTTTCAAGTAGAGACCAAGTCAAATAGGCATGAATAAATATTTGCAACCATCAATTCTCAAATTCAAACAAGAACTAGGCTAAATTACATAAACCCAATCATAAATAAGCCCTAAATTAATTACCCATTAAGTACCCATACTAGGGTTGGGTTTAGATACTCATGGAAGATGAAGAAATTAAAGAAGAAACTAAGATAGATTTCATAATAGATGATTAAGGGAAGAAAATCTAATGTTTAAGAGTTAATCTAGCACAATGTTACCCAATACAGTAAATAAAAACGGGTCAGGTGCTACCAACTTCCACAACTTAACCTAAAAATGACAAAAAGTTCTATTTATACTAAGCTAAAAATATATGACAAAATTGCCCTTGCGGAGGTTGTGCGGCACACAGTTATGCGTGCGGTCCGCACATTGAGACCTGACAGGTTCCAGTTCTGCGGCCGCACTCCTTGAACTTCTGCGGACCACACATTTATGAGTGTGGCCGCACTCTTGCTTCTGCGGCAGCACAATTATAGTGTGGTCCGCACTTCTTTACCTTGGTCTTTGGCATTGTGGGACTTTTGCGGTCCGCACATTTTTGAGTGCGGCCGCACAAAAATGACGCGGTCCGCATTCTTCTTGACCTTAAAATCCCATCTCTCTGAACTTTATCTTCTGTGGCCACATCAGAATTGTGCGGTCCGCCCTTTGCAGAACATTTCTTGTCAGAGCCCTTCTTCATGATCTGCGGCCGCACTCAATATTGTGCGGTCCGCACAGTGCCCTTTTAGCCTTGTTTTTGTCCTTGTCCAAAATTACTCCTTTTTGAGTAGATTTTTCATCTCTTTAGCTCATATTCTTACACTCCTACAAGCAAGCACATTTCATTAGTTTTCGGGAATACCTTTAAGCAATTTTGAGCTAAAACAAAAGTAAAAGAGTGCAAAAAAGTAGTCAAAATTCCTACTTATCAACTCCCCCAAACTTAAACTTTTGCTTGTACTCAAGCAAATAAGGTAATTCCCACCTCCACAAGACAAAAACTATTTCAGCTGGCCTAAGGTGAATCAATCACACATCAATTGGGACAAACAATTACCCACAACACATATGAATTATCAACAACGCAATGATTTGACTTTTTGAGTATAATAGTTTTAATGTGACATTAGAGCATCAAGAGTTGACTTTATTCATCAAGGAAGCTTGCTCTTTCATGTAGGTCATTGTGGATCCCAAACTCCTCCTCTACTCTCTCTGTTAGCAAATCTCACTTTAGAATGTAACACTCAATTTAAAGATAGTGAAAAGTTTGCTCATCTCTCTCAAAAGAATGTCACAAGTACGGCTTTAAGTACCATATGCTTGCCCCTTATGTAAATCACCACTAATGTAAGCTCACTCTACTTGAAATCATGTAGGGTTTTTTCGGGATATAATGAAGGCTTTTGGACTAAGGTATGATTTATTGACATAGAATAGGTTCATCGTTCCTTAAGCACTCCATTCTCTCTTTTTGGCTCATACTTTGTCGGCTTTTTGAGTCATTTTCTTTTTCTTCGGGTGAACTAGAGAGACGTAACGTCACTTTTTCTTGGTCATGATAATCATTTTTCTCCTTCTCTATTTATTCCATGCCCTTTCATTCTTGTTTTTCGTTGAATCCCTTCAATTCTTCACTTTATTCACTTTCTTTTTGGCATTTTTCTTTTTGTTCTTTCTTTCTTTTTTTTTGCCTTCCCTTTTCTTCATTTCTTTCTCTTCTTTGCACCTTTATATCACTTTTAAACTCTTTGTCTCTCCCCAAAACTTATGTTTTTTCCAATCGTTTCTCAAGAATGCTAAGGAAAGATCGGGCGCCAAGAGAGGATCATTACAAAATGGGTAAAGGCTTGTAACGTGGTTATTACAAGGAAAAGGGCTTAGGCTCAAATGGGTTGACTAGGGATACCACATTGGTAGGCTATGAAAGATTTCAAATTTCAAATTGGATCAAGGAGATCCTACAATCATTTCTCAATCAAGTTACACTTAGAATTTCGCCTAGAAAAATATTCAAGGCAATTTCTAGACTATTAGCATGGGTACTTGGACTTGCAATTTAATACCTCACTTCTCATGCTGCTGGATTGCTAAAGAGAATAGAGTCGATGGCCCACAACAACCCTAGTTAAGATTGAGAATCACAAATGGCTCGACTGAACCATTCGATGACTGCTTAAGTCAACGCAAGAGTCAAATGGTCATAACTAGAGCTATTTTCTGCCAACAACTTATTTTTAACCATAAGGTCGTAGGTAAATGTGTTGCTAACAAGTGAAGTATGCTTGAGACCCTTTTATTCATTACTTCTATTTTTGCCTAAACATAAAAGAAAACGGACTCAATTCCTTAAGAATCTTGTCACGTTATCCATCGTTGGGAAGAGCCACTCGGTTCACACAAAATTCACCTTTAGAAAGAACTGTGGCATTAATAAAACCAAAGGCTTATTGTTCACTCAAATGTAAAAAGAATCCAACAAATCAAAAAGAATTTACTAAAGCAAACAAGAAGTTATACTACTAAGAAAGACAAACTAAAGAAGCTATGAAATAAAATATGGAAAGTAAGACAAGTGAATATACAAACCGAGGGAAAATGAATATATATATCAAGGGAAAGGGAAGAATATATACATAACCAAAGAGAAAATAAATATAAAAGAAAAATAGAACAAGAGTTATTATATGCCAAATGTCAATGTCAAATCAATCAAAATAGACCACCCCTCGAATAAAAAGAAGCATTGTCCCTAATGCTTAACAAAAATAAGAACAAGGAAGGGTAGAGAGTTAAGACAACTCCCTATATGGTCTCAGTCTGCATGGCATCCTCATCACCATCGGTCTCCTCTAACTGTATCTCATCATTACCTAGCTGAGGGATAACAGGGTTGGTGAGCATCTGGATCATCTCCTCAGCGGTGTGGGCAGCAAGGTCCGGCTCCTCAGACTAGCTGGCTGTTGTATATGATGCCTCGGGTACTGCTGATATTGTTGGTGCTACTGAGATTGAAGGTGTTGTCTCCATAAGTAAGTCCAGTGGTAGATCTCCGAAAGATGCAATCTTGGTAGCTTCTTTTCGTAACCTATCCACCGACTTCTTCGAAGCCTGAGACTTTCACATTTTCTTTACCTGTTTGCCCAACTCCTTAATGACTTCCCCATTTGCCACCAGAGTCTCAATAATGGTCTTTTGATTTTCTAGAATCTTTTGCAATGTTTCCTCCACTGATGGAGGTATCTGAGGTGTTGCTGGGGCAAAAGACTATGTTGCAACAACACTGAATATGTCAAACAGCTTTGAAGTAGCTGCCTGCATCCAGTTATTGAGACTCGCCAATGTTTGGGAGACTCGCAGCGTAGTCTGTGAATAAGTGGATGAGGTTGGCACTGATAATGAAACTGATGGTCTAGAAGAGAAAGGTGGTGGCATGTCTGCTGTCCCCGTGGAATAACCATCTGCTGTAGAAGGCATGGCATTTGTGGAAGGCTCAGCAGCTGAATCAGTAACTACTACCGTTGGCTCCTCAGACTAGCCAGCGGAGGTAGTTGCCTTACCCTTGAACTTTGGGTTGTCAGCACCCTGCAGGTGGTACCATGAGAAGGGTTTCTTGGCCTTAACATTTGTATTGTATGGTCTTGGATCTACCTTTGTATCATTAAAGTACTCTGTGAGGAAGTTTGGTAAGGGTAGGATCTCTCATCTTTCTGGACAGCTAATGTGATGTTGATTGACATTATGGCACCCACATTGATCGGGTACCCAGCCATAATAGAAGCTACCAGAACTTCTCAGGGAAGTGGGAGGTTGTTTTCATTTAGACATGGGTCAATACGGCTGCACACAAAGGTTTTCCATCCTTTAGTTTCAAAATTTAGGGTAGCCCAGACTATGAGAACCCCTGTTGTGAGCCATGGGGGTGGTAGTCCTCGAGCAGCCAAAATATCAGCTAGCCACGAGCGAGCTGCATCACCCATAACAAGCTTCCCTAAATACTGGACTGCTTCCACTTCTTCAAATCCCACATAAGTTTTCAAGGAGCTGGCGTCGAATTTGATTTTCAGATTCCTCACTTTTATTATCTTGGTGCCCTTCTTTATGTGAGCCACCTTGGCATAAAATTCTTTAACCAAGTGCTCATTTGCATCTATGATACTTTGGTTGAACCACCTCCACCATTTTTGCTCCCGAAACTGTCTAATGACATTTGGATTGTGAATATCCAAATCCTTAAGTAAGAACTGTCACTCAAGTGTGAGTGATCTATGAGACCACCACTCTCTGAATCTAGTAAAGGCAGTTAGGCTCACAAATAGATCCTCCTATTGTGAGCACGTGATTTTTGTTTCGCACGACAATCGCTCCAAAAAAGAAATAAAAAATAATAATTGGCCCTGCTGTACAATTTTTGGATTTTTGTGCAGCACCTTGTTGATTTATTTGTGACTTCGGCCCATTTTTATTTATTTACTTTATTAAAATAAAATTCAAAAAAAAATATATATGTGTCCTGCATAATTCGAACCGTAATCCGGTCGTTAAATAGAAAATCACGAATAGGCATCTTCGTCCGTGATTTTATTTGTTTGATTTTACCTGTTTTGAAATATTTTAGTGTGTGTGCAAATAATTGTATTGAGTGTGTGTTTAATTTTAATTTGATTTTTTGGCTTAGTTTTGTTTTAAAATAAATAAGGAAAAGGAAATAAATAAAAAATATATATATATTGAAAGGACCCCTTCCCTTCCGGACTTGGGCCAATTTTAACAAATTGGCCCAAACAAACAGCCCAAAACCCAGGCCTGCCCGGTCCAGACTACCTGATGCCCAGAGAATCCAAACGACGTCGTTTTGTTACAGGTTGATCTGGGCCGTTGATCTCAAATTGATCAACGGCCAAGATCAATTCCCCATAACCCACCAATAAACCCGACCCGGCTCACCCGGACTGACCCCAACCCAAACCCTCAAAACGACATCGTTCCATTTAAGCCTTCAGATCCAGACCGTAGATCCAGATTGATCTAACGGTCGAGGTTCACCCACCCACTAACTATATAAACCCTTCGCCATACCCTGCCCCCCTAGCCAACACCCCCGCCTTCGTCTTCACCAAACCCATCCCCTTCAAACCCTAGCCGCCCCTGCACACCTTCACCAGAAACCCGACGGCCTGAACGCCGGTGACCTCCACCTGAACACCATAGAACCCCCATGCCATCCTGAACCTAAATCTACCAACCACACACTTCGAATCCTACCCCACCTTCTCGAATCTTCATTTGAAGATTCGAGTCGGAACCTAAACTACACCAACCAACCCAAGCTTCACACCAGACACTCCCCAGACCCTCCTCGTGACCAAACCATACTTGGTTTGGTCCGAATCTGATCAGGGAAGCCTGAATCCCAGATCTAAGTTTTGAAAGTTTTGTGTTCCTTCATCACTGGCCCATGCCAGTCCGAGCCAAAGAGATTAAGGTCTAATGGACCTTAATCGAAGTGTTTCTCATCTGAGAAACACTTCGATTAAAGTCCGTTCAGCCTTAAGAAAGGTCTGTCCAAATCCGGGTTCAAACTTTTTAACTTTTCAAGTTTAAGGTGAGTCTGCTTTCTTTCCTTTATTTGTTTTTAGTCCGTGTGATTTGTTTTAAAAGACTGTTCATATTTGTTTTAATTTTACCAACTTTTGTTTGTCCACTTTGTTTGAACCTCTGTGTTCGTCTGAATCCCTCCCCTCCTATTCTGATAAGGCGTGTGTATTGGTTGTATTCCAAATTTGTACTGACTAACTGATTCCTCAAAGTACAATTCTGTTTTAATCAGTATAAGTCGAGTCATGTGTCCCATACTTCTGAATGTCTGATTTTTGGCTACGATTGTGTATGTTAATGCTAATATAGTCGAGTCGACATGAGTCGTCAATTAGTTTCAACTGTCTGAGCATAGTAAATCGATTTGCTTCTGTTAAACATTTGTTGAATCAATTAAGAACCAATTTTGTTACTTATAGCTGTTGAATTGATCAGTAATGTAAAAAGGGATGTTTGGTTTAAATTCTGAATTGGGAGGCATGTGCACTCGTGCACAGCATGTGCACTGGTGCACCTCATGTGCTTTGTGCATAGCCTGTGGCCTGCATAAAGGTCTTTGCTAAGCTCTAAACAATTTGACAGCATATGCTGTCAGATACATCCTACTGCCCATACTTGGCTTTAGTTTAAAGAAGTATTTAAACCTTTTAAAAGTTAAATCTGCCAGGGAATGTTGATGGGGTTTAATACTTAATTAGCTAAAGTTGGAATTGAAAATGGAAGGCACATGGGAGGGGTACTGGGGTATTCTGAAAACAGGCTGTTAAAAGAGATAGTTTTGAGGTTTATAAAGGGAGGGAGATATACAGAATAGGGGGAGATACACATTGAACCTTAAGAGCTGAAAAAGAAAAACACAAACACAGATAGAGAGAGGTGAAGGGATAGAAGCTATACAACCAACAATCAGATACTTTTTCCTCCTATTATTATTGGGTTTCAGTGGTTCAATTTGTTCAAATCAGTTCTGATTCTTGGAAAGTCCAGTTTGTGTCTATTAATCGAGTGTTTTCATTGGTTTACTACTGGTTTGGTCTGTCTGGAGTTCTGATTCTACTCCACTGGGTGTTGCTATTATTTGGCTATTACTTTCTATTGGCCATAGTTGCATCTCTGCACTCGAGCCTGTTTCTGGCTGTATTGCTTTGCCTGCTGCTATTCTGCCCTGCTGCTACTGATAGTGCTGTGATTGTTGCTGCATTCTGTTATCATTGTACTCTACTGATTGCCCTCTTCTTCAATTGCAAATATTCCCAGGTACACAACCTTTGAACCATGTATTGTTGAAAGTTTGAAGTTGAAGCAGAAATAGAGAAATGAATATCAGTTTATATTATAGCATTGGTGTAAAAGATAGTTCGAATGTTAGTTGGGCCTGTATTTTTACTGCAAACTGCAAATATTCTGTATAAACTAGCATACATTCTGTTTAAAGTGAACTGTTAGATAGCATGGCTCAACAGTAATGACAGTATGACCTAGACAGCATGTTTGATTTAGTATACATTCAGTTCAGTATAACGCTGTTTGGCTTAGTTACGACTGTACAACATAGAGTCATGGCAAGCACTTGTATGTATTTTTGCCTAGACCACTGAATTGACAAATCCGTGGTATTAGGTCTGGGATAGATGTATCCCAAACAAACTCTCATGCAGTCACGTTAAGAGTCCGGCTATGAATGCCAGTTCTCCTGTCAGTTTATTTGTTCCAATGCAGGTTCGATATCGGGTTTCGGTATAGATTCTTTGTTTTAAAATAATGTGATGATTGTTGAGAGAAACTAATAGTCATTCTGAGTTCAATTAGTAGTAATTTTCCTAATAAACAGCCGATTTCGTTTATCAATTTCAAATAGGTTAGAGTTTTAAAATAGAACTTGGAGGTCGTTAGACATAACTCAATATATGTTGTCAGTTTGTTTGCAATTTTGCTTAGCAAATTAATAAGCGTATTCACTCGATGAAGACAAAGCATGAGGTAACCCTCACCTTATAAACAATCAATCAGGTAATCAAACAAGTTTAGGTTCGGCAAACATAATAAGGATTCAGTCTGTATTTGTTCAAACAAGCAAAGTTCGGCATCATCCTTCTCTTTAAAGATAAACGTAGTAGAAATGTAGCCACTGTAGGGTACCCTTCTAAAATAATGAGACGAGCCTCGCCGAATAAAAATGCAAATTGCGGGGCCCTCAATAATTGATCATGATAAATACTTAGAATTTGGGACGGACTGTTTAGTGAATTCCATTGCCTTCCCCAAAGATAATAACGCGTTTAGATTCTTTAGGCGTGACTTTAAGTAAATTATATTCTTAAAATCGGGTGCACATTGATGTGACCCAAATCCAAGTCTCAACGGAGTCAAAATATGTTAACAACTACGGGTGCATTGATTGTGACGTGGTTCGAGACGCATTTTCACGACGTTGCAATTCCATAAAATAAATGATAATAATAAAAGCGGTTTAAACTTAATAAAAGCACATAAGTCACAACCTGTATTTAAATCAGATATTTAGCCATTATAACAATTTAAGAGACCGTGCTAGAACCACGGGATTCGAGGGTGCCTAACACCTTCCCTCGGGTCAACAGAATTCCTTACTTAGAATTTCTGGTTCGCAGACTTCATTTGGAAAAGTCGAAAATTTCCTCGATTTGGGATTCAAGATAAACCGGTGACTTGGGACACCAAAAGCCAAACCTTTCCCAAGTGGCGACTCTGAATTAAATAAATAATCCCATTTCGAATATTGTCACTTAAATTGGAAAAACTCCACACGCGCATCTAACCCATCGGGGCGGGGCGCGCAAAAAGGAGGTGTGACAGCTCTGGCGACTCTGCTGGGGATGTTTACCCAGAACCACTGGTTCAGGGTTCAAGAATTCGAGCTTAGAATAATTGTTATATTTGGCTTTATTATCTGATCTTTATTACATGTTTTTGCATAACGTGCTAAATGTTGTCTTTTACCGCTTTGATATTATCTGAACTGTATATAAACTGTGCCGAAACCCTTTTCTTCTTACCTCCGGGGAGAAGCTCGCTGGTCGAGACTCCCTATTCTGTTAGTGTCAATACCTGAAATAAGAAAGAGGTCGGACAAGTTACAAAGCCGGACGATCTCGCGGGTCCCCGGTACGTAGCCCCCTCCTCGACTCGAGTTGTCCGCTCGGGTACACAGTCTAGAACAAATACCAAGGTTTAAACCTAGTATAACGAAACTTCATGTCGGATCCCTAGTAGGAACGCTTATTTGCATCATATTGCATTTGACTTAGGGGACTCAACACAGGGGTTGGGTCCGTCTAGGACAGGCAACCTGAAATGGAAAAGACCATCATGCTGCATTCATATCTGTGTTGTGCATTTATTTGCTTCGGTTCCGCATGTCGACCGGTTCCTAAAAAAAAGGGGAAAATAGCAGCATAGGGGAGATAATTACTTATTTTTGGAAAATAAAACCAATGTCCAAGTAGTGTCAAAACCTCGCCGGAATTTTCTAAAAAAAAAACTGTTTTGTTTATTGAGAGTTATTAAAAAAAATATATATAAAAAAATTTTCTTTTATCACTTGCAAAATCAAAAAAAAAGAAAAGGTATTTATTTTAAAAGTAAAAAAAAAAAATCGAAAATTCATAATTAAAAAATGTGTTGTTTCTTTCGTAGTACCCCTTTTATGAATTCAGATTAATAGTCCAAATTTTTCCTAAAAAAATAATATAAAAATAAATAGTTTCTTTAATCTTTATCTCTTTTAAAAAAAAATGTAAAAAATACGCATTCCTGATTTCTAGGTTTATTCGATTTTTTCCTATTTTTACGATAGCCCGAACTACGCCGGTTTGATTCTCACCGGATGTGAGATACGTAGGCAACCCTCGTCGGGTTCAACCCCATTTTTCTAAAATAGCCAAAATCAAAAAAAAAATGCGTTTTCAAATTTTTAAAGAGTCATAAATAAATCGGGTGACGTTGTTTGTCATAAATAGCCGAATGTTCCCGAAAGGGACGCCGGAAGGCTGACTTTGTCTAAATAGCCACCTTTGGGTCTTATTTAGCATTTTTACCCAGTAGACCCACACAGCCTTAAAATCTTCATCCCCGAAGTGTTTAAAGGCCGTGTTCAAAACTTGATCCCCTCTGTAAATTTTTTTAGTCAGTTCGTTTCGTTAAAATCACCTTAATAAATGTGCAGGATGAGCACGATCCAAAATGAACATTTTTCAATAATGACCAAAATCCCTGTCAAGTTACGGCTATGGTGGAATGATCTAGGTGTTGAAGGACAAAATGAGGTTAAGAAATATCTGAAAGGTCTTGTGGGTCTGTTGGAAGTCCAGCCCCGGGGAGATATCATAAGAGCTTTGATTACCTATTGGGACCCGGCGCACAATGTTTTCCATTTCTCTGATTTTGAACTCACCCCGACTTTGGAAGAAATGGCCGGATACATCGGGAATACTGAGCTTCCCTTGAGGGAAAAATACTTGGTCGCCCCAAGAGTCGTCACGGTACATCGGTTCCTAGATTCATTGAAAATACCTAGAACAGTCCACAACCCGGATCTAGCAGCCGGATTCTGTACTCCATGCTTCATATATGATAGGTACGGTCATGAGGGGGATTCAATAATCCAATCAACAAACTGTGCAGCAAAGGAGTTCGTCAGAAGTGGGACGAGCACAGACGGGTAGCATTCATGATGATGTTCCTGGGCCTTCTGGTATTTCCAAGGAAAGATGGAAACATTGATTTGAAGATATCTGGGGTCGTCAGCACTTTACTCACGCAAAATAACAGTACTCTCGCGCCTATGGTGGTATCCGACTTCTTTCGAGCTCTCACAGCTTGTAAAGCTGGGGGAAATTTCTTCGAAGGTTGTAACTTGCTCCTACAGATATGGATGACCGAGCACCTTTGCCATCATTCCGAGATCTTGAGCCATGGTTCCCCGGAAAAGACCCGAATAGAAGAATCTTACACGAGAACCAAAGAGATCAGTTTGCCCAAAGGAGTCCTGGCATGGACCTCGTTCTTTCAAGCTCTTACCGCCAGCCAAATACAATGGACTTTGGGATGGTTGCCTGTCAATGAGATCCTATATATGTCTGCAGCTAAAATTCATTTCTTACTGATGGGGCTTAAGAGCATTCAACCTTACGCATCCTGCCGAGTTTTAAGACAGTTCGGAAGATGCCAGACAGTACCTCATGAGGAAGATCTAAGCACTCAAGCAGTTGAGATAAGTCCTAACGGACAGTTCCCAGAAGCAAAGATTCGCCAAATCTGGAATGAGGGTCAATATTTGAAATCAGATACTTGCGTGCGGGATCGAGCCAAAGGAGAAACGGCGCCAGGTTACCTTGCATGGTACAGAAGGGAACTCGAGCATGAAAGGCCAGCTAAGAGACCCCACATCCGGAATTTTACCGAATCATCACAAAAGCAATGGGATTGGTTAGCAAAAGAAAGAGGCTATTGCGCCGAAATCAGCAGGTTAAAGCAACAAGTGGAAAACTTGAAATATGAACACAACGTGCAAGTTGCTACCGATCTGGGAGAGCGGAACAGGTTGATTCAAGAAAATGAAAAGCTCAGAGCCCAGATCAAACAGATAAGGTTGGATGCAGATAAACAGCCAAGGCGTCGATCAGACGAGCACCTGATAAAAAGGCTAAAAAGCGAGATCAGAGAGTGGCAAGATGGTTTGGAGAAATCTGAAAACGTCATAGCAGAGCTCAAAGCACAGTGGGATACAAGAACAGATAAGCATCGCAGATACCTGAATCAATTGGAAGGCGACCACGAGAAGATTGTTGCTAAGATAAAGAGAGAGATGGCAGCACTTGAGATCAAAGCAGCTAGTCAGGCCAAGGATTTCCAAATTGAGAGCAGATACTGGTATGACTCAATAGCCCGGATGAAGTCGGAAGTACGGCGACTAAAGCATCAGCATGTACAAGATGCTCAAATCTTCAAGATATGCAGTGATCAGATAAAATGCCTGTTTGTAGAGAAGAAGCAAACCAGAGATAGGATCAAGGCCATTGCCCATGCCATCACCAGACGATGTCTACGATGTGAGAACATGTCCAGTGTTACCTTCCTCTCGGCAGTAATGGTTTATGTCAAGCAGACTATGCACGAGCTAGAGCAACTTGAGAGGGATCTCACACCTAGGACCGCGGCGAGACCGAACGATGCCCCGCGGAAACCAATTTTTAAAACCATAATGCATTCATAGGTCAAATCTGTATCTTAGCATCTTCTGCCTGTTTGTCCATCAGGGTGATTTTCAGTCTATTTTTGAGTCTAGGTTTATTTTCAAAGTTTGCTCTTTCTTTTGCAAAATGTAGCTTGTAATAGAACGTTTCAACAATAAAAGAGGTTGTTTCTTTCACGCTTATTTATGTTTTTCGAACTACGTAATGATCTGATTCACGTAGGCAATCCTCATCGGATCCGGTCGCATTTCTTTTACTGCAAAATAAATAAAATGAATAAAAGAAAATAACAAAAAACGCCGGAATGACGCATGCTCTCGTAGCAAACATATAGTAATCCACTTAACTGTATAGGTGCATCATGCCCAACGTGAGATTAACTATCTGTTATTTGCTACAAATTAACCGTGCGTTTATCATTGAGCATTTTTCCCAGGGTTTTTGAAAAGACGGTTGGTTTGGTGAAAGTTTGGCCTCGCAATCATACTTCACGAGGTCAAGGAGAGGTGTTCAACTACCTGTTGTTAGGACCAGAAGCAGTACTCACACTTACTTCACCAGGTCAAAAGGAAGTGTGGAAATGTCTTCGGAAATTCCATTGCAAACTGTCCCCGTCTCTGAGGAGAGCTCAATCTCAGCCGTCCTCACACCTGAATCCGCAACTGCGGAGGAAAATAGAATCCTACGGCTCCGCATGCTGGAAATGCTGGATGACTGGAACAATGGGAAAGAGCCGCCAAGTGTCGTCCCCGGATTCCCTGAATTATTCTCCAGGTCAAGTGGGACTTCTAATGTCCCCATAAATTACCCTGCTACCCCATTTGGATACCCAGCCATCTCCGCCTTCTCTGCAGGATCACCTTCTGAGCCTCATCCCCGAATGTCGGCCACTGATGCAAGCATGAACATCTTTACTGCATCGCCTTGCCCGGTTACGGCACAGCCCACCACGTACAAGCCAAGCTTTGACTTATCCTCTTTTACATTCCAAGCACCATCGTTCTCAATGGAATCAACTAGGTTCGCTACCAGTACTAATCCTCTACCGCCTCAGTGCGAGCTCACACCAGGATAGGATCAGGACCCCAGAGTTGTAAAACAAAATGAGATTGCCAAGAGAATGAGAAGCCTTGAACAAAGTCTGAAGAATATGCAAGGATTGAGCGGACAAAAGAGCGTCTCTTACGCCGACCTGTGCATGTTCCCTCACGTGCACCTGCCAACGGGTTTCAAGACCCCCAAATTCGAGAAATACGATGGGCACGGTGACCCCATTGCACATCTTAAGAAATACTGCAACCAATTGCGGGGAGCCGGCGGAAAAGAAGAACTGCTAATGGCATATTTTGGGGAAAGCCTAGTAGGGATAGCTTCGGAATGGTATATGGATCAGGAAATGTCCTGATGGCATATATGGGATGATCTCGCCAGAGATTTTGTAAAACAATTCCAGTATAACATCGACATTGCGCCAGACCGAAACTCTCTGTCGAATTTGAAGAAGAAGCCTTCGGAAAGCTTTAGAGAGTATGCTATTAAGTGGCATGAACAGGCGTCGAGAGTAAAGCCTCCCATGGATGAAGTGGAAATGGTCACTACCTTTCTCCAGGCTCAAGAGTCTGACTATTTCCAAAACATGATGTCGGCCATGGGTAAGCCATTCGCGGAAGCGATCAAGATTGGAGAGATGGTGGAAAATGGGTTGAAAACGGGAAGGATTTTGAGTCAAGCAGCCATAAGGGCAACCTCTCAGGCCGTCCAAAGCGGGTCTGGAGGAACGACAAGGGGGAAGAAGAAGGAAGAAACGGCTATGGCAGCCTCTGAAGCAAGGGAGTATCGTCATCCCAGGCCCCATTTTCCGGAAAGGGCCCCACAACACTACCACCCCCACTCAAATGTGGCATATGCTCATCAACCTTATATGGTCATGAATGCCCAACCTTATAACCATCCACCACTACAAGCCAACCGAGGCCCAGCTCCACCTCCCAGAAATCAGCCTCCTTACCGCAACCACTATAACCCACAACCCCCGCAGAATAACTACCGCCCCCAAGAGCCACCTCGACGGCGGACTTTCACGCCCATCGGTGAACAATACTCTACTTTGTTCCCTAAGCTAGTCCAGTTGGGTTTCTTGCAACCAATTCCCCAAACGAGGCAAAACCCAACATCACCTTCTTACAAAGCCGGAGTCAGATGCGCCTATCATTCAGGAGCCGAGGGACATGATACAAACGACTGCTGGTCATTGAAAAGAGTGGTCGAAAATTTGATAGAGCAGGGGAAAATAGTGCTAAGGGACGAAGAGATCCCAAATGTGACTAACAATCCATTGCCCGCTCACAATAATGGGCCGCTGATCGGCATGATTTGTGAAGACAAAGAGTTCGACCATCCTTTGAAAGCCATAATTGCCATTGTCGACACAAGGAAGAGGCCTGAAATAGACCAGAAATCAGAAAAGGGGGAGGAGGCCAAGGCTGTAAAGAGCAAGCCTGAAAAGAAGGTGGAAAAGAAAGTGGTACCAGCAAAGGGTGGAGTTCTTTACATACCGCGAGGTCAAGCCGAGAAGACGTAGAACTTCGGGATCAAAAAGACAAAGCCTATGTACGTGCCGAAAGGGGCCTATGTGGTCCGGGGGACGATTCAACCACCTCGGCTGAATGAGCCAGTGGTTATCGGACGCGTGCCACAAAAGCCGATGACCAACCCGTCCACAGTGCCGTGGAATTATCAAAAGACTTTGGTAATGTACAAGGGTAAGGAGGTCATGCAAGAACTTCCAGAAAATACTTTCGTTGGAGGGTACTCAAATACCCAAGAACTGAACAACGCCACGCAAAGGCGCTTCCCTCCAAAGAAGCCCGTGAGTGTTGAAGAAGCGGAAGTGTTCTTCCAACAAATGAAGATGCCGGATTACGAAGTGATAGATCAGCTGCGCAAGCACCCTGAGCAAGTATCCATGCTGTCATTATTAATAAGGTCAACCGAGCATCAAAAGATCCTGCTGAAAACCCTGAATGAAGCATATGTACCGGTCGAAACCTCGGTGGAGCAACTAGAGCGGATGACAGAAAGATTCTTCGCCGTCAACCAAATCTCTTTCAGCAAGAATGATTTACCCCCGGAAGGAGCAGCACACAACAAGGCCTTGCACTTAACAGTTAAATGCGAGGACTACTATGTCAAGCGGGTAATGCTGGATGGGGGATCAGGTGTTGACATTTGCCCGCTCTCCACGCTACAAAGAATGGAAATTGGGGCAGGAAGAATCCGACCCAACAATGTCTGTGTGAGAGCTTTCGACGACATCAAGAGAGATACCATGGGAGAAATAGACCTGTTGTTGGTCATAGGACCAGTCGAATTTCGAGTAACCTTCCAGGTGATCGACATGGACACATCCTATAATTTTCTCCTTGGCAGACCTTGGATCCATGCGGCAGGAGCCGTGCCTTCCACTCTTCACCAGATGGTGAAGTTCGAGTACGAAGACCAAGAGATCGTGGTCCATGGGGAAGACGAACATGCCATTTATCGAGACCCATCCATCCCGTATCTTGAACCGAGAGAAGGGAGCGAACATACGGTCTACCAAGCTTTCGAGGTGGTACTGGCAGAGCAGCACGAAGAGGGAGTACCTTGCCCCCAGCCTTTCTTGTCTAACGCTTCGGTCATGGTGGCCAAAGAGATGATCCGGCACGGATTTAGGCCAGGGAAGGGACTTGGACGAACCCTTCAGGGAATAACAGAACCCATTACTTTACCAGTCATCAAGAAACCTTTTGGACTAGGTTTCAAACCTACTCCAGCAGACGAAAAATGGGCAAAGAAAAGGAGAAATGAGGGCTGGAAGTTGCCTCAACCACTGTCGGATTTATATGCGACTTTCGTCAGGCCAAGGTACGCTGAAGAAGAAGATGATGAGGTCTTCACAGCTGAGGAAATCGAGGAAATATGTGGGGCGATGAGAGAAATGCTCTACGAGGTCCACATGGTTCAACCAGGTGAAGGCACAAGCACTGCTGAGATGTTGTACATGGGACCGAACGCCCAACTTCAAAACTGGGAGGCCACGCCATTCCCGACTAGACGGAAGTCCGGGTAGACCTGCCCTGCCACCTTTCCTGTATCACAAGTTATCTCCGGGACATAACTTGAACGTTTTCTTCTTTTCAATTGTTGTTTTGAATTCCTAGTTGTAAACATTGTTGTCTTCCAATTCTCCAAAGAAAATATACAAAAAAAATCATCATTGCTTTCCTATTCTTTCTTTGTTCTGATTTTTATTAGTTTTCCTTTCATCTTCCTTTTCAGTCCTAATAATGCGCCTTTAAATATGACATGCTTGCGGACTTCGCGCCCAGATCACAATGAGCTGTTTAACTGCGAATTAATGAACCCAGAACCAGAATATGATGCGGAAGAGGCTTTTAGGGAGATAAACCGAGAGTTGGAATATTTCGAGAATAAACCTAAGCCAAATCTGAATGACACTGAACCGATAAACTTAGGAACCCCGGAAGAAGTCCGGGAGACCAAGATAAGCATTCACACGGACAAGAAAACACGAGAGGCGATAATTCAACTTCTTCTTGAATTCAAAGACGTGTTTGCTTGGTCATATGATGACATGCCGGGACTAGGTGTTGATCTAGTGGTTCACAAATTGCCGATTCATCCTGATTGTCCTCCAGTTCAACAAAAGCAACGAAAGTTCAAAACTGAGGTCAGTGACAAGATTAAAGAGGAGATCACCAAGCAGCTGAAAACGGGAGTGATCCGGGTAGTCCAATATACAACATGGCTGGCGAATGTGGTTCCAGTACCGAAAAAGGACGGGAAAACTCGGGTATGTGTAGATTACCGAGATCTGAACAGAGCAAGTCCTAAAGATAATTTCCCGCTGCCCAACATCCACATCCTCGTTGATAATTGTGCCAAACACGAGATACAGTCTTTTGTAGATTGTTACGCTGGGTATCATCAGGTACTGATGGATGAAGAGGACGCCGAGAAAACTGCCTTCACCATGCCTTGGGGCACCTACTGTTACCGGGTCATGCCATTTGGTCTAAAGAATGCTGGGGCTACTTACATGAGGGCCATGACCGCCATTTTCCATGACATGATGCATCAGGAAATAGAGGTGTACGTGGACGATGTGATAGTCAAGTCCAGGACGCAGGATAACCACATCCAAGACTTGAGGAAATTCTTCGAGAGGCTAAGGAAGTATGACTTGAAGCTAAATCCAGCCAAATGCGCTTTCGGAGTTCCGTCGGGCAAACTTTTGGGTTTCATCGTAAGCAGGAGAGGTATCGAGCTAGATCCAACTAAGATAAAATCCATCAGAGATTTGCCTCCTCCAAGAACAAAGAAAGACGTGATGAGTCTTTTGGGCAGGTTGAACTACATCAGTCGGTTTATTGCCCAGCTGACGAGCACGTGCGAGCCCATCTTCAAGCTTTTAAGGAAAGACGCGGCGATCAAATGGACAGTCGAATGTCGAGAAGCCTTTGATAAAGTCAAAGAGTACCTTTCGAATCCCCCGGTCTTGGTCCCTCCAGAACCAGGAAGGCCACTTTTCTTGTATCTAACAGTCTTGGAAAACTCTTTCGGCT
This sequence comes from Nicotiana tabacum, assembly GCF_000715075.1. NCBI lineage: Eukaryota > Viridiplantae > Streptophyta > Magnoliopsida > Solanales > Solanaceae > Nicotiana > Nicotiana tabacum. The sequence goes on from NC_134085.1 coordinate 18,516,206, forward strand.
GCGTCCTCGGGCAACACGACGTAACTGGAAAGAAGGAGCAAGCAATCTACTACTTGAGCAAGAAATTCACCGGCTACGAGGCCAAATACACTCTCTTGGAAAGGACATGCTGCGCTCTCACATGGGTTGCACAAAAGCTGAGGCATTATCTCCAAGCCCACACTACATTCCTCATAAGCAGGTTCGATCCTTTGAAGTATATATTTCAGAAACCAATACCTACTGGGAGACTGGCTAAATGGCAAATCTTGCTTACGGAATTCGACATAGTTTATGTCACCCGCACGGCGATGAAAGCCCAGGCGTTAGCAGATCATCTGGCCGAAAATCCGGTTGATGAGGAATACCAGCCATTGGATACCTACTTTCCAGACGAAGAGGTAAACACCATAGAAGTGATCTCGGAGGAAGCACATGTTTGGAAAATGTTCTTTGACGGAGCCGTGAACGCCAAGGGTGTAGGGATTGGGGCAATTTTGATCTCGCCTTCCGGTCAGCATTATCCCGCCACAGCTAGACTGCGTTTCTTTTGCACAAACAATACAGCTGAGTATGAAGCCTGCATTATGGGCATGCATATGGCAATCGATCAGGATGTCGAAAACTTACTGATTATGGGAGATTCTGACCTGATCATCCGGCAAGCTCAAGGCGAGTGGGAAACTCGGGATGTCAAACTTATCCCATACCGACAACATGTGGAGGACCTCAGCAAGCGTTTTACCTCAATAGAGTTCAGGTATATTCCGAGGTGTCACAATGAACTGGCAGATGCACTTGCTACTTTGGCTTCAATGTTACCCTACCCGGGCAACGCCCACGTCGATCCTTTAGAAATCCAAATCAAGGAAAGACACGGTTACTGTAGTGTAATCGAGGCGGGATCAAATACGCAGCCTTGGTACCATGACATTAAGAAATTCCTGAAGATACAAGAATACCCCGAGCACGCTACTGGAGATCAAAAGAGGACCATTAGGCGACATGCAAGTGGTTTCTTTTTGAGCGGTGAATTGTTATATAGGAGGACCCCGGACCTCAATCTCCTAAGATGTGTCGATATCGAGGAAGCGAGGAAAATCATGCACGAAGTACACGCAGGTGTGTGCGGACCTCACATGAACGGGTATGTCTTAGCAAAGAAAATCCTTAGAGCAGGTTATTACTGGATGACCATGGAAAAGGATTGCTTTGGCTTCGTTCGGAAATGCCATCAGTGTCAGGTGCACGGTGATTTGATTCATGCACCTCCCACGGAACTGCATCCCATGTCTGCGCCTTGGCCATTTGTCGCTTGGGGCATGGACGTCATTGGACCAATTGAACAAAAGGCTTCGAATGGACACAGGTTTATACTGGTTGCCATCGATTACTTCACAAAATGGGTAGAAGCCGTCACTCTCAAGTCGGTCACTAAGAAAGCTGTGGTGGATTTTGTACACTCAAATCTTATCTGTCGCTTCGGTATTCCTGCGACTATCATTACAGATAACGCAGCGAACTTGAACAGTCACTTGATGGGAGATGTATGCGAGCAATTCAAGATAACGCACAGGAATTCCACTCCCTATCGGCCGAAAGCCAATGGTGCCGTGGAAGCAGCAAACAAAAACATCAAGAAGATTTTGAGGAAGACTATCCAAAGTTCCCGACAGTGGCATGAGCAGTTACCTTTTGCATTATTGGGGTACCGCACTACGGTACGCACATCGGTGGGAGCGACTCCTTATCTTTTGGTTTATGGGACCGAGGCTGTAATACCGGCAGAGGTAGAAATTCCTTCGCTTCGAATTATTGTCGAAGCAGAAATCGAAGACAGCGAGTGGGTCAAGGCTCGATTGGAGCAATTGACGTTGATTGATGAAAAGCGAATGGCCGCAGTTTGTCACGGACAGTTATACCAACGAAGGATGGCCCGTGCTTACAACAAGAAAGTCCGACCCCGGAATTTCGAAGTAGGTCAGCTAGTACTGAGGCGTATTCTGCCGCATCATGAAGAAGCAAAAGGAAAGTTTGCTCCAAATTGGAAAGGCCTATACATTGTAAGGAAGATACTGCCGCGAGGAGCATTGTATTTAGGTGATATCGAAGGAAATGACCCCGACACAGCAGTAAATGCAGATGCAGTCAAGAGGTACTACGTCTAAATCATACTCCAGTGGTCCTGACACATTTGAAAATGGCGAAGGTTTTATTCCCCACTACTCCCCAAACACTACCCAATCCTCTCTACAAAAAGAAAAAAAAAGAAGAAAAAAAACAAAAAAAAAACAAAAGAAAGAAAACAAAAACAAAATTTGATTGAGGCCTGAACTACGTTTGACTTGATTCCGAAAGGATACGTAGGCAGCCTCTCCCTGAGGTTCAGTCACACCAACAATAAAATCCCATTCACCCTGAAATTGAAAACCGGGGCACGTCGAGCAGTTGAGAAGTTAGTATCACTACCTCTCTTTACCAAGCACAAGCCTTCAAATCAATTACCAAATATGGTGGGGAATCAATAAGCGTCACAAACGAAGACCATCACACTCTGAATTGAGAGAGATAAAATGAGAGAGTCTCGGCGGTGAAAACCTTCGGGCACCACGAGGCGACGGGAGAAGAGAAACCAAAATGAGAGAGCTTGTTTAGTAAAAACTCGCAAAGAGTGCTATCAAGCGATGACAGGAAGAGAAATGAGAGAGGTCAGCCAGCGAAAACCCACAAAGGGCGCTGTTGGCCGAAAATAATGACGCCACCCCAAGAAAGTTTCGGCAGAGTGCCACCAGTGTGGAATCACAGATCCGTTCTGGTTCAGGAAAACGCAAGCTCTTAGAAGGTCAGACGTCCAGTCTAAAAAGCATGTCATGTCATTGAAAGCCAGCGTTATCTTCCTCAGATAAGTCTTTCTCATCCTGAAAAGGGTACTCCTTTTCTGATTTGTTTTCCCCTTTCTTTGTTTCTTTTCGAATCCCTTTCGCATTTTAACCCCGAGTTCAGGACACACCGGAAAGGACAGGTGGCAGGTTTGTTTGCACGGAATCCCGTCTCATGAAGGAAAGCACCTCATCTCGTTGATATGATTACCCAAGCATGATGAATCATGACGTTTGATGGTGTTCCGGAGTAAAGGAAAAAGAGAGAAATCTTGAAATCTTCCCCAGCAAGTCCACCTTCGGACAAATCCCCACAGAGTCTCCCCCTGTACAGAACCCCACAGAGTTTCTCTTTTGTACAATCTCCCACAAAGTCTCCCCAGTATAAAAAAAAATTAAAAAAAAAATCCCCGTTGGAATTTCATCAGCACATCCCCAGCGAGTCCTTTTGTAAATATTCCCCAACAAGCTTACCCCAACAAACCCAGGGAAACCCGTTTTAAAACAAAAACCCAGCACACCCCATTGTACAGAATCCGCACAAAGGATCCACTTTGTAAATATTCCCCCCACATAGCTTCCTTTTGTACAAGTTCCCACAGAACACCTCCAATAAAATCCCCGTTGAGAACCTTCAATCAAAACGGGACACAAAAAAAAAGAGGCCTTACGAGGCAAATCATCACAGAATCCGGAAATACAAGCCTGAGCAGTCTAAAGGTTTCGCCATTCGAATCAAATCAATGGCGGGACTTCGCAATAGAAATAGAGACGCAACAAAGCAATTGGGAACGATCAAGGTCACCGGACCAACCGTCGTTTCCGAACTAACAGTTTTTTTTTGTCTGAAAAGTTAAAACAGGAATGATCCAAGACAACTATGCAAGAAGCGGGTGTCGCCCAAAAAAGAAGGTACACGGGTACAAGAAACATTTTGGCAATAAGGAATTCACTCAAAAGGTAAGTTCTTGCAAAACTCCCTTTTATCTTCTATTGAAACAAGAAAACTCAAAAAAAAGATCGTGTAGTATTCTCAAGCTTTATCTCCAGCCAATCAGCATTAGGGTTTTAAACCCTAAACTGAATTTTCCTTTTAGTCAGCATTAGGGTTTTAAACCCTAAACTGAACTTTTTCCTTTCAGCCAGCATTAGAGTTTTAAACTCTAAACTGAGCTTTTCCATGCAATCAGCATTAGGGTTTTAAACCCTAAACTGAATTTTCCTTTTAGTCAGCATTAGGGTTTTAAACCCTAAACTGAACTTTTTCCTTTCAGCCAGCATTAGAGTTTTAAACTCTAAACTGAGCTTTTCCATGCAATCAGCATTAGGGTTTTAAACCCTAAACTGAATTTTCCTTTTAGTCAGCATTAGGGTTTTAAACCCTAAACTGAACTTTTTTCTTTCAGCCAACATTAGAGTTTTAAACTCTAAACTGAGCTTTTTCCATGCAATCAGCATTAGGGTTTTAAACCCTAAACTGAATTTTCCTTTTAGTCGGCATTAGGGTTTTAAACCCTAAACTGAACTTTTTCCTTTCAGCCAGCATTAGAGTTTTAAACTCTAAAACTGAGCTTTTCCATGCAATCAACATTAGGGTTTTAAACCCTAAACTGAATTTTCCTTTTAGTCAGCATTAGGGTTTTAAACCCTAAACAGAACTTTTTCCTTTCAGCCAGCATTAGAGTTTTAAACTCTAAAACTGAGCTTTTCCATGCAATCAGCATTAGGGTTTTAAACCCTAAACTGAATTTTCCTTTTAGTCAGCATTAGGGTTTTAAACCCTAAACTGAACTTTTTCCTTTCAGCCAGCATTAGAGTTTTAAACTCTAAAACTGAGCTTTTCCATCCAATCAGCATTAGGGTTTTAAACCCTAAACTGAATTTTCCTTTTAGTCAGCATTAGGGTTTTAAAACCCTAAACTGAACTTTTTCCTTTCAGCCAGCATTAGAGTTTTAAACTCTAAACTGAGCTTTTCCATGCAATCAGCATTAGGGTTTTAAACTCTAAACTGAATTTTCCTTTTAGTCAGCATTAGGGTTTTAAACCCTAAACTGAACTTTTTCCTTTCAGCCAGCATTAGAGTTTTAAACTCTAAACTGAGCTTTTCCATGCAATCAGCATTAGGGTTTTAAACCCTAAACTGAATTTCCCTTTTAGTCAGCATTAGGATTTTAAACCCTAAACTGAACTTTTTCCTTTCAGCCAGCATTAGAGTTTTAAACTCTAAACTGAGCTTTTCCATGCAATCAGCATTAGAGTTTTAAACCCTAAACTGAATTTTCCTTTTAGTCAGCATTAGGGTTTTAAACCCTAAACTGAACTTTTTCCTTTCAGCCAGCATTAGAGTTTTAAACTCTAAACTGAGCTTTTCCATGCAATCAGCATTAGGGTTTTAAACCCTAAACTGAATTTTCCTTTTAGTCAGCATTAGGGTTTTAAACCCTAAACTGAACTTTTTCCTTTCAGCCAGCATTAGAGTTTTAAACTCTAAACTGAGCTTTTCCATGCAATCAGCATTAGGGTTTTAAACCCTAAACTGAATTTTCCTTTTAGTCAGCATTAGGGTTTTAAACCCTAAACTGAACTTTTTCCTTTCAGCCAGCATTAGAGTTTTAAACTCTAAACTGAGCTTTTCCATGCAATCAGCATTAGGGTTTTAAACCCTAAACTGAATTCTTCCTTTGTTCGGCGTTAGGGTTTTAAACCCCAAACCGAACCTCTCCCCAGCTAGCCGGTGTTAGGGCTCCAACCCTGAACTGAGCATGCATATCCTTTTTCATCAATTTTATGAACTTCCTAGTGAATAATTAACGAAATTTTCCTAGTGAAACTGGGGCAGGAAATTTCGTTCGTTTGTTTGTTTTTTTTCCCGCAGGTCTAACCTCGAGCCACACGGATCGAAATGACCCACGAGATGAGTCTCAACTCAAAATCAAAGAAGAAAAAGAGATGTCCCAAGATTCGGAGTAAATGGAAGGCGGATTGACTCCAGCATTTAATTAAGGTCCTGAACCCTGCCAGTCGCGCCTCACTCAGTATCCCAGAGATTAAACAGGTCACCACAACTCGCAAGCATCAAGATTCAGATCGGAGTCTACAAGCAGAATCAGCTAAGACCCAAGATCAAGTCGTAAAAGAATCATAGATAGGAATCTTGTAACTAGCAGTTGACATATACATAAGTAGTTAGCTCAGTTTCCAATTTCCATTTGGTTGTAATAAGGCGGTCAATAACGTAGCAGTGACAACAGCAGCAGCAGTAGCAGCAAGCATTGCAATCCCATGGTAGTCCCAGCTACCAAAACTTCCCGAACTACATTGACCTGATTCCTGTTTAGCCCAGGATATAAAGGAAATCTTTGAAGCAAGATTCGGTCAGATCTTTCAAAAAACATGCTTCATACGGAGTGGTCTATAGGCAAAAATCGCTCATACACGCTCACTTTATCTTTGCACGAAAACCCTTCGTGTTTCCGAACAAAGAGGGGCAGCTGTGAGCACGTGATTTTTGTTTCGCACGACAATCGCTCCAAAAAGAAATAAAAAATAATAATTGGCCCTGCTGTACAATTTTTGGATTTCTGTGCAGCACCTTGTTGATTTATTTGTGACTTCGGCCCATTTTTATTTATTTACTTTATTAAAATAAAATTCAAAAAAAAATATATATGTGTCCTGCATAATTCGAACTGTAATCCGGTCGTTAAATAGAAAATCACGAATAGGCATCTTCGTCCGTGATTTTATTTGTTTGACTTTACCTGTTTTGAAATATTTTAGTGTGTGTGCAAATAATTGTATTGAGTGTGTGTTTAATTTTAATTTGATTTTTTGGCTTAGTTTTGTTTTAAAATAAATAAGGAAAAGGAAATAAATAAATAAATAATATATATATTGAAAGGACCCCTTCCCTTCCGGACTTGGGCCAATTTTAACAAATTGGCCCAAACAAACAGCCCAAAACCCAGGCCTGCCCGGTCCAGACCACCTGATGCCCAGAGAATCCAAACGACGTCGTTTTGGTATAGGTTGATCTGGGCCGTTGATCTTAAATTGATCAACGGCCAAGATCAATTCCCCATAACCCACCAATAAACCCGACCCGTCTCACCCGGACCGACCCCAACCCAAACCCTCAAAACGACATCGTTCCATTTAAGCCTTCAGATCCAGACCGTAGATCCAGATTGATCTAACGGTCGAGGTTCACCCACCCACTAACTATATAAACCCTTCGCCATACCCTGCCCCCTAGCCAACACCCCTGCCTTCGTCTTCACCAAACCCATCCCCTTCAAACCCTAGCCGCCCCTGCACACCTTCACCAGAAACCCGGCGGCCTGAACGCCGGTGACCTCCACCTGAACACCATAGAACCCCCATGCCATCCTGAACCTAAATCTACCAACCACACACTTCTAATCCTACCCCACCTTCTCGAATCTTCATTTGAAGATTCGAGTCGGAACCTAAACTACACCAACCAACCCAAGCTTCACACCAGACACTCCCCAGACCCTCCTCGTGACCAAACTATACTTGGTTTGGTCCGAATCTGATCAGGGAAGCCTGAATCCCAGATCTAAGTTTTGAAAGTTTTGTGTTCCTTCATCACTGGCCCATGCCAGTCCGAGCCAAAGAGATTAAGGTCTAATGGACCTTAATCGAAGTGTTTCTCATCTGAGAAACACTTCGATTAAAGTCCGTTCAGCCTTAAGAAAGGTCTGTCCAAATCCGGGTTCAAACTTTTTAACTTTTCAAGTTTAAGGTGAGTCTGCTTTCTTTCCTTTATTTGTTTTTAGTCCGTGTGATTTGTTTTAAAAGACTGTTCATATTTGTTTTAATTTTACCAACTTTTGTTTGTCCACTTTGTTTGAACCTCTGTGTTCGTCTGAATCCCTCCCCTCCTATTCTGATAAGGCGTGTGTATTGGTTGTATTCCAAATTTGTACTGACTAACTGATTCCTCAAAGTACAATTCTGTATTAATCAGTATAAGTCGAGTCATGTGTCCCATACTTCTGAATCTCTGATTTTTGGCTACGATTGTGTATGTTAATGCTAATATAGTCGAGTCGACATGAGTCGTCAATTAGTTTTAACTGTCTGAGCATAGTAAATCGATTTGCTTCTGTTAAACATTTGTTGAATCAATTAAGAACCAATTTTGTTACTTATAGCTGTTGAATTGATTAGTAATGTAAAAAGGGATGTTTGGTTTAAATTCTGAATTGGGAGGCATGTGCACTCGTGCACAGCATGTGCACTCGTGCACAGCATGTGCACTCGTGCACAGCATGTGCACTCGTGCACAGCATGTGCACTGGTGCACCTCATGTGCTTTGTGCATAGCCTGTGGCCTGCATAAAGGTCTTTGCTAAGCTCTAAACAATTTGACAGCATATGCTGTCAGATACATCCTACTGCCCATACTTGGCTTTAGTTTAAAGAAGTATTTAAACCTTTTAAAAGTTAAATCTGCCAGGGAATGTTGATGGGGTTTAATACTTGATTAGCTAAAGTTGGAATTGAAAATGGAAGGCACATGGGAGGGGTACTGGGGTATTCTAAAAACAGGCTGTTAAAAGAGATAGTTTTGAGGTTTATAAAGGGAGGGAGATATACAGAATAGGGGGAGATACACATTGAACCTTAAGAGCTGAAAAAGAAAAACACAAATACAGATAGAGAGAGGTGAAGGGATAGCAGCTATACAACCAACAATCAGAAACTTTTTCCTCCTATTATTATTGGGTTTCAGTGGTTCAATTTGTTCAAATCAGTTCTGATTCTTGGAAAGTCCAGTTTGTGTCTATTAATCGAGTGTTTTCATTGGTTTACTACTGGTTTGGTCTGTCTGGAGTTCTGATTCTACTCCACTGGGTGTTGCTATTATTTGGCTATTACTTTCTATTGGCCATAGTTGCATCTCTGCACTCGAGCCTGTTTCTGGCTGTATTGCTTTGCCTGCTGCTATTCTGCCCTGCTGCTACTGATAGTGATGTGATTGCTGCTGCATTCTGTTATCATTGTACTCTACTGATTGCCCTCTTCTTCAATTGCAAATATTCCCAGGTACACAACCTTTGAACCATGTATTGTTGAAAGTTTGAAGTTGAAGCAGAAATAGAGAAATGAATATCAGTTTATATTATAGCATTGGTGTAAAAGATAGTTCGAATGTTAGTTAGGCCTGTATTTTTACTTCAAACTGCAAATATTCTGTATAAACTAGCATACATTCTGTTTAAAGTGAACTGTTAGATAGCATGGCTCAACAGTAATGACAGTATGACCTAGACAGCATGTTTGATTTAGTATACATTCAGTTCAGTATAACGCTGTTTGGCTTAGTTACGACTGTACAACATAGAGTCATGGCAAGCACTTGTATGTATTTTTGCCTAGACCACTGAATTGACAAATCCGTGGTATTAGGTCTGGGATAGATGTATCCCAAACAAACTCTCATGCAGTCACGTTAAGAGTCCGGCTATGAATGCCAGTTCTCCTGTCAGTTTATTTGTTCCAATGCAGGTTCGATATCGGGTTTCGGTATAGATTCTTTGTTTCAAAATAATGTGATGATTGTTGAGAGAAACTAATAGTCATTCTGAGTTCAATTAGTAGTAATTTTCCTAATAAACAGCCGATTTCGTTTATCAATTTCAAATAGGTTAGAGTTTTAAAATAGAACTTGGAGGTCGTTAGACATAACTCAATATATGTTGTCAGTTTGTTTGCAATTTCGCTTAGCAAATTAATAAGCGTATTCACTCGATGAAGACAAAGCATGAGGTAACCCTCACCTTATAAACAATCAATCAGGTAATCAAACAAGTTTAGGTTCGGCAAACATAATAAGGATTCAGTCTGTATTTGTTCAAACAAGCAAAGTTCGGCATCATCCTTCTCTTTAAAGATAAACGTAGTAGAAATGTAGCCACTGTAGGGTACCCTTCTAAAATAATGAGACGAGCCTCGCCGAATAAAAATGCAAATTGCGGGGCCCTCAATAATTGATCATGATAAATACTTAGAATTTGGGACGGACTGTTTAGTGAATTCCATTGCCTTCCCCAAAGATAATAACGCGTTTAGATTCTTTAGGCGTGACTTTAAGTAAATTATATTCTTAAAATCGGGTGCACATTGATGTGACCCAAATCCAAGTCTCAACGGAGTCAAAATGTGTTAACAACTACGGGTGCATTGATTGTGACGTGGTTCGAGACGCATTTTCACGACGTTGCAATTCCATAAAATAAATGATAATAATAAAAGCGGTTTAAACTTAATAAAAGCACATAAGTCACAACCTGTATTTAAATCAGATATTTAGCCATTATAACAATTTAAGCGACCGTGCTAGAACCACGGGATTCGAGGGTGCCTAACACCTTCCCTCGGGTCAACAGAATTCCTTACTTAGAATTTCTAGTTCGCAGACTTCATTTGGAAAAGTCGAAAATTTCCTCGATTTGGGATTCAAGATAAACCGGTGACTTGGGACACCAAAAGCCAAACCTTTCCCAAGTGGCGACTCTGAATTAAATAAATAATCACATTTCGAATATTGTCACTTAAATTGGAAAAACTCCACACGCGCATCTAACCCTTCGGGGAGGGGCGCGCAAAAAGGAGGTGTGACACCTATAACTCCTCCTTCTTAGACCTCTCTAGACCTCCCACTGTAGTGTCCCCCCCCTTTACCACCATCCGGGACATTATCATCATCATCTACATTGATTGGTGCAGTCGGGGCATGCGAGGAAGAAGGCTCAGAATCTTGGCTACCCTCAGAAGAACTAGCAGCAGAAGAGGATTCATCTCTCAAGTGGAATATACCCGGGACTTGTTTGGGTTGAGATTGGGTATCAGGCAGTACTTGCATAGAGTTACCCTCAGAAGCCTTCATAGAAGGGAGATACTCACTGGACTCTGAGGGTTCAGGAACTCTGTTGGCAATTGCTTTCTTACTTATGGCTCTCTACATGGCTAGTGGTAGGTTACTTGCCTCGACCTCGGGAGGGTTCTGCCCTCCCTTTTGATGTATCACCTCTACCACGTGATCTAACCATTGTTTGCAATACATAATGAAAGGAATCAGTTAGAGTTGGAAGCCACAGATGCATATATGACAATTGCATGAAACAGACTCAGAGGAGGAAGTGCGGACCGCACAAAAGTGAGTGTGTACGCAGACTGCCAAGTGCGGACCGCACAATTTTAAAGTGAGGCCACACAACAAAAAGTGCGTACCGCACGATTTCGAGTGCGGACGCACAACCCCAGGTTTAGACTACTAGTTTCTCTGATCATTCAACAGTGTGGACCATACAATTTTGTTATGGACCACATAATTTCACTACAGACCGCATAAATGTGAGTGCGGTCCGCACATTTCAAGCACCAATTTTTACGCTATTTAACAGCTATGCGAACCGCATAAAAATGTGTGCGGTCGCATAATTCAACAGTGACGACACTACACTTAGGGTTCTTGCAATTTTTTCACAAATTAAACATGGTGTACACATATTGACAATATTAGTGGTATACCTAGTCCCTAATAAACATATACAAAGCTACCCACATGATTTTGAAGCACATATTAAGCACATTTGACATTTTATGCCTAAAAATAACTAAACTAATCAAAGAAAACAAAAACAAAAATTAAGAAGAATGAACAAAAATTTAACATGGACTGAACATACCAATAGTGAATGATGCAGGTGAGAATCTAACTTGATGAATTGAGGGAAGATTTAGAACTAATGGGATATGCACTGTGTTTGCTTAGGGTTCCAGAGTTCAGAGAGTGTAAAGTGTGAATATTACATGAAGGTCCTATTTATAGGTTAACCCAGTCGGTCAAAAATGAAGCTGATTGCGGTCGCACAATTCTGAGTGCGGTATGCACTCTTTACCTGCACCTTTTGAAGAAGCTTTGCGGTCCGCACAAAAGTGAGTGCGACCGCAAAATTTGTGTGGGCCATACAATTTTGAGTGTGGCTGTAAATTGCTAATAAAATTTGATAGGCCAATTTTCAGAGAGCATACACATTTGGTATTCCAGTTGTGCGACCGCACACAGAATTGTGCGGCCGCAAAGTGATTATGCGGTCCGCATACTTATGGTGTGATCCACACTTTTGTGACCCTTAGCCAATTTTTCTTGCACATTCCCTGCAATGCACATCCATTCCTGCATATACTTCAAAAATAGTTAGCACAAAATAACGCCTATCTAATGAAGAAGAACAAGAAAAAGACACACGGGTTGCCTCCCAAGAAGCGACTGATTTAATGTCGTGGCATGACATAGATTACCAATCATTTGAAATGAAGAACTGCCACAATTTGGCCATCATCAACCTTGCCAATATAATGCTTAACCCGGCGCCCATTGACTCTAAACACCTCACCGTTCCTATTTTTTAAATCTAGAGCAAAAAAGGGTGTTACATTCACCACTTCAAATAGGCCACTCCATTTTGACTTCAACTCGCCCGGAAACATCTGTAACCGGGAATTGAACAATAGAAAAAGATCACCCTCTTTAAACTCATTGTTATGGATGTACTTGTTATGGAGGTATTTCATTTTCTCCTTGTAAAAGAACGAGCTTGTGTAGGCATGATACTGAAATTCATCTAGTTCATTCAATTGTGCCACTCTTAGGTTTGCGGTGACATCCCACTCAAGGTTCAACTTCTTCAAAGCCCACATGGCCTTATGCTCAAGTTCCACCGGAAGATGACACACCTTCCCAAACACTAACTGCTATAGAGACATCCCAATTGATGTTTTGTAGGCCGTTGTATAAGCCCAAAGAGCATCATCAAGTTTCCTTGACCAATCTGTCTAGTTGGCATTCACTGTCTTTGATAAAATACTCTTGATCTCTCGGTTGGAGACTTCAACTTGTCCGCTTTCTTGAGGGTGATAAGGGGTCGATACTTTATGAGTGACACCATACTTTGTGAGTAAGGTATCAAAAGTCTTGTTGCAAAAATGTGAACCCCCGTCACTTATTATGGCCCTTGGAGTACCGAATCTTGTAAAGATTATCTTCTTCAAGAATGCCACGACACTCCTCGCTTCATTGTTGGGCAAAGAAACGGCCTTGACCCACTTAGACACATAATCAACTGCAACTAGAATGTAGGTGTTCCCACAAGAGCTAACAAACGGACCCATGAAATCAATAACCCACACATCGAAAATATTTATCTATAAAATGGTGGTGAGAGGCATTTCATTCTTCTTTGATATCCCACCGGCCCTTTAGCATTCATCAGAATGCTTGGCAAGTTCACTAGCATCATTGTAGAGAGTAGGCTAATAGAATCCACAACTCAAAACTTTTGTCGTCGTTCTTGCTCCACTATGGTGACCATCATATGGTGAAGAGTGTCAAGCCTAAAGAATTCCCACTTGTTCCTCTTCCGACAAACATCGTCGAATCAAACCATCGGTACAAATCTGAAAGAGGTACGACATAATAGTCAAGGCAATCCCATTTGAACTTCTTCCTTTGGTTTGAAGAGAACTCATTCGGTACAATGCCACTCACAAGATAGTTTGCTAAGTCGGCGAAACATGGCATCTCGGTCATTGAAATAGCTAGAAGTTGCCTGTCAGGGAAGGAATCGTTGATCTCAAGGCCGTCATGTGGCCTCCCCTCCTTCTCCAATCGGGATAAGTGGTCCGCCACTTGATTTTCACTACCTTTGCGATCTTGAATCTCTAGATCAAACTCTTGCAATAGAAGCACCCACTGCATCAACCTTGCCTTAGAATCTTTCTTGCTCATCAAATACCGAACCGTTGCATGGTCAGTGTGAACAATCACCTTTGGACCCATTAAATACAGGCGGAACTTCTACATAGCAAAGATAATAGCAAAGAGCTCTTTTTCGGTCACTGCGTAGTTGACTTGGGCATCATTCATGGTCTTGCTTGCATAGTAGACCGGATGGAAGATTTTGTTAATATGTTGAATCCAACCGCCACATCACTTGTGTCACACATGAGCTTAAAAGGCAAGCTCCAATCCAATGTGGTAATAATAGGAGTAGTAGTCAACTTGAACTTAAGAAACTCAAATGCCTTCATGCAATCTTCATTGAAATGGAACTTGGCATCCTTCTCCAAAAGTTTACACAAAGGGTTTACCACCTTGGAAAAGTCCTTGCTGAATCGGCGATAAAACCCTGCATTACCCAAGAAGCTCCTCACTCCCTTCACGGATGTAGGGGAGGGTGTTTGGAGATCACATCAATTTTGGCCTTATCGACCTCAACACTATGCTTTAAAATTTTGTAGCCGATGACAATACCTTCCTCGACCATGAAGTGACATTTCTCCCAATTCAACACCAAATTATTCTCCTCACATCTAGCTAAGACCCTATCCAAATTGTTCAAGCAATCATCAAAAGAATTCCCAACCAAGGAGAAATATCTATGAATACCTCAAGAATATCCTCCACCATATCGGTGAAAATAGCCATCATACACCATTGAAAAGTCGTCGGTGCATTACACAAACCAAATGGCATACGTGAGAATGCAAAAGTACCATAGGGACACGTGAAAGTAGTCTTTTCTTGATCCTCCGGAGCAATGAGAATTTGATTGTAGCAGGAATACCCATCGAGAAAATAATGGAAAGTACGTTCGTCCAACCTATCAAGCATTTGATTAAGGAAAGGAAGTGGGAAATGATCTTTCCTTGTGACTTTGTTGAGCTTGCGATAGTCCATACACACCCTCCATTCAGTCAACATTCTTGTAGGAATCAACTATTTCTTGTCATTGGTAACCATAGTCATGCCCCCTTTCTTTGGGACACATTGCACCGGAGAGGTCCATGAACTATCGGGAATGGGGTAAACAACCCCGATATCCAACCACTTTATGATCTCCTTCTTAACCACCTCTTGCATTACTTCATTTATCCTCATTTGCTGTTCAACGGAGGGTTTGACACCCTCCTCCAAAATAATATTGTGCATGCAAAAGGCGGGGTTTATGCCCCGAATATCCGCCAATGTCCATCCGATTGATCTTTCCCTCCTTTGTTGCACCTCCAATGTGGACTCTACCTGCATGTTAGTCAAATAAGAAGAAATAATAACTGGTAGAGTAGAATAAGGGCCAAGGAATTCATACCTGAGATATGGAGGCAATGGCTTTAACTCCAAAGTGGGAGCCTCCTCGATTGAGGGCTTTGTTGGAGGAGTCTTCCGATTTTCAAGATCCAAAGATAGCTTGTGGAACTCATAAGTGTACGAACCCATTCCTTGCAATGCATTCACACACTCCACATAGCCTTCTTTCTCCTCATCATCATCAAGGTTGAGCAAACAACTTCCAAATTATCCTCAACATTCATTGTGGCACTAGCATCATCACTAACATGTCGGTCACCAAATTCAAGAACGAACAAACTTCATTGCTATTTAGTTGCCTCATAGATTTGCACACATGGAAGACCACCTTTTCATCACCCACCCAAAAGGTGAGCTCACCATATTCCACATCAACAAGAGTCTTCCTCGTAGCAAGGAAAGGTCTACCTAAAATAATAGGCACCTCATAGTCCACTTCACAATCAAGAACCAATAGTACCCAATGGCATCTTCATAGTAAGATCCACCATTTGCATCCTCATGGATGTGGATCTTTGTTGACCAATACCCAAAGTTTTGAACACAGAGTAGGGAATCAAGTTGATACTCGCCCCAATATCACATAAAGCTTTGGCAAAGTCGGCACTCCCAATAGTACAAAGGATTGTGAAAGCGTTTGGATCTTCCAATTTTGGATCCATTGAGTACACAATAGCACTCACTTGATGTGTCATCTTGATAGTTTCACAATTCATCAACCTCTTCTTGGTGACCAAGTCCTTCATGAACTTTTCATAATCCGGCATTTGCTCCAAAGCCTCAACCAATGATAAATTGATAGACAAACTCTTCATCATGTCAATAAACTTTTTGAATTGGTTCGCACTATTTTTATTCGCACTACGTGTTCCCTAGACGGGTTCACTTCTTATTGCATATCCTCCACATTTTCATTAATATAAATTCTCACTTCTTCATTAGCTTGAACTACATTATTTGGAATTTCATCTTCTTGAACCACAACATCATCATCCACAATTCTTCTTTGATTTGAGGTGGTTGCATCTCCGCCTTTTCCACTTCTTGTAGTCACGGCCATAGCATGTCCCATATTATTCCCACCCTTTGGTTTCACCACCGTATCACTTGGTAGTGCCCCCTTAGGACGAGTGTTCAAAGCTTGCGAGATATGGTGAACTTCCAAATTGTGAATAGAAGTGCTATGAGAGGCTAGTTGAGCATCGGAGTCGGCATTCTTCTCCATAATCTGTTTAAACATGTTCTCGATTCATCCCATCTCATTGTTAGAAGAGCTTGGACCTTGAGAAGGATAGGGAGGTGTATTGCTTGGTTGTTAGAACATTGGGGGCATTTGAAAACCCGACCCCCTGTTGTTGTTGTTGTTCCACCCTCATTGGTTGTTGCCTCCCCAATTACTTTGATTGTTGCCACCCCAATTGCCTTTATTCTTGCCTCCCTAATTGCCTTGGTTACCTTGATTATTCTAATTGCATTGATTATTATTACCACTACTCCAATTGCCTTGGTGGCTTTGGTTGTTCCAATTCCCTTGATTTCCTTGTGACCGCCATTGTTGTTGATTTTGTCCTTGAGCATTGTTTCTTTGGCCTTAAAAATTGTTGACATATTGAACTTCTTTTTCTTGCTCATTGAACGAATCACCTTAGTCATACTCACTATCATCTTGCATGAATTGTTCTAGACGGCTTTGTATTTGTTGACCTTTTTGTCGTCTCTTGTTCATCATCATATTCACACCTTCCATCGCATTAGCTTGTTTCGGCCCTTGAACTTGTTGAAGCTGAGTTTTGGCCAATTGATTCATTGTAGTTGCCAACTCGGCAATAGATTGCCCATGATCATGTAGCTCTTTGTGTAGGTGAATGACATTTGGGTTACCTTGAGGAACATTGGCTCTACTTTGCCATGCTGATGAGGTATCCTCCATCTCATCCAAAATTTCACAAGCTTCGACATAGGCGTGCTCATGAAGTTCCCACCAGCGAGTTGATTTACCACACATTGATTTGTTGTGTTGATCCGCCTGTAGAAGGTTTGTTGGATCATGGCCTCGGTCATATCATTATTCGGGCACTCTTTAGCCATGGTACGATATCTTTCCCAAATCTCGTGCAATAGCTCATTGGGTTCTTGCTTGAACACAAGAATCGCATCCCGAAGTATCTCCATATGCCCCGGAGAGAAGAATTTGGCAATGATTTTTTCCGCCAACTCATCCCATGTATGGATGGAATGATTGGGCAATCTCTCTAACCAGTCCGATGTCTTTCCCCTTAGAGAAAAGGGAAATAGCCTCAATCACAGTGCATCCTTGGAGACATTGGTTTGCTTGCTCCTCTAATAAGTATCGATGGACACTTTGAGATGCTTGTAAGAATTTTGACTCAGAGCCCCGGTGAAGAATCCCCATTGCTCAAGTAGTGTAAGCATCACATTGGTGATTTGGAAGTTGGCCGCCCTAATGTGCGACTGGACTATAGCACTTGCCTAACCCTCATTCGGCAACACTCGATGCGCTTCCGCTCGTGGTGGAGGTTGGGGAGGGACGGGAACATTATCATGAGGCAGTCGGCCTCGCGTATTTGCTTGAAGTTCGGTAAGAACCTCATCTCCTTGATCATCGTCCATTTCATCCCCTAATGGCGCATTCCCAATGGGCTCGTTGTTTCCATTCTCGTACCTATAATCAATTCAAAAACAAAGTTAGTTACTCGGAAGGAAAAGAAGACAAATCACACAAAAACCTAGGTATATAGCTAAATCTGTTTAACTCCCCGACAACGGCGCTAAAAACTGATGTCGCCCAAACTCACACTATAAATATAGGTTGTGAGTAGCTCAAAGCAATAATAAAAACCTAACACAAGTCGGGATCGAATCCACAGGCAGTTAGATTTAGGATTAGGTATACACCTAAAGTGACTGTATGATGTGCCTCAAATTACTCTTTCACATTCTCAATTGTTGTTTCTACTACTAATTCTAAGCTATTGATTGTAATTATAGAGATAAGAGAGAATATTTTTAGTTCTGGTTGTTTTTCAAGTTATGAAAGATCTAGGGTTGTAACTTCCGCTTAGATGGATAACTACCGCGTTGAGAGCTTTAGGGCATGTTTGGTTGATCGGGATACAATATAGCAATCACACTCAATTACTCACTCTATACCTATCGGTAGTTTGAGTGATTTTGCCCGATTTAGCTTTCTCAAGTCCAAACGGGTATTTCACAAAGCAAGTGATAAATGCTCTAGTCGGGTCTTACTATCTCTAGGTTCGACCCTTTAACTTGGGCGATCAATTTCTTGAGTTCACCCCAATTCCTAGTTAGCCAAGTTTTCCTAGACTTAGTCTCTCTTTCTCAAGTAGAGACCAAGTCAAATAGGCATGAATCAATGTTTGCAACTATCAATTCTCAAATTCAAGCAAGTACTAGACTAAATATCATAAACCCAATCATAAATAAGCCCTAAATTAATTACCCATTAAGTACTCATACTAGGGTTGGGCCACAACCCTAGCTAAGGGTTTAGCTACTCATAGAAGATAATGAAATTAAAGAAGAAACTAAGATAGAATTCATAATAGATGATTAAGAGACAAAAATCTAATGTTTAAGAGCTAATCTAGCACAATGTTACCCAATACAGTAAATAAAAATGGCTCTGGTGCTCCCAACTTACACAACTTAACCTAAAAATGACAAAAAATTCTATTTATACTAAGCTGAAAATATCTAAAAAAATTGCATGTGCGGAGATTGTGCGGACGCACAATTATGTGTGCGTCCGGACATTGAGACTTGGCTTGACAAGTTCCAATTATGTGGCAGCACTATTCTGGGTACGGCCACACTCCTTCAACTTCTGCGGACCGCGGATTTATGAGTGCAGCCACACTCTTGCTTCTGCGGCCGCACAATTATAGTGCGGTCCGCATTTCTTGACCTTGGGCTTTGACATTATGGAACTTCTGCTGATCGCATATTTCTGAGTGTGGCCGCGTTCTTGATTATGCGATCGCACAAAAATGGTGTGGTCCACATTCTTCTTGACCTTAAAATCCCCTCTCTCTTAACTTTATCTTCTGCGGCGACACCAGAATTGTGCGGTCTGCACTTTGCAGAGCATTTCTTGTCAAATGCCTTCTTCATAATCTACGGCCGCACTCAATATTGTGCGGTCCGCACAGTGCCCTTTTAGCCTTATTTTTGTGCTTGTCCAAAATTACTCCTTCTTGAGTTGATTTTTCATCTTTTTAGCTCATATTCTAACACTCCTGCAAGAAATCACATTTCATATGTTTTCGGGAATACCTTTAAGCAATTTTGAGCTAAAATGAAAGTAAAAGAGTGTAAATAAGTAGTCAAAATCCCTACTTATCAATGGCCAACATGGAAGAAGACTTGTACCTAAGTGCAACAAAACAGATATGACATGGATGCATTCATAACTGTAGGAAGTAGGCATGATATTTACAAGTTAAGCAAGTAGAGGGCATAGGCAACACAACAACGATTGAGGTAGAGAATAAGGACAGATCAGTGATGACTAGTCACATAAGAACCATAAGTAGGACAGTAACAATTCAAGGTAAAACATGAAGATTTCTGCAAGAAAAGAATATCACAACATGATGCATGTCCCTCGTCCTCACTTGCACGGAAACACCCATCGTGCCATGAACTCGCAATGATACAAAAGCATAATGATATAAATGCAATAGTAAGGCATCACCGTTCGTGCTTTTACTCATAAATGATATGGCACGGCATCACCCTTCGTGCTTTTACCCTCAATAATATGGCACGACATCACCCTGCATGCTTTCACTCTCAATAATATGGCATAGCATCACCGTTCGTGTTTTACACTCTCCCTCATATGAAAATGTATAAACAATGGCACGGCATCACCCTTCGTGCTTTACACTCTTCCTTACCAGGCATAAGAATATCAATGAAAAAAAGGCAGGAAGCATAAGCAACGTCAAGGAGAGTGTTTAAACGAGCTCATGGCCCAAATCGATAGGCCGCGACGGGTGTCCGAATCCTACATGTCGAACATTCTTAAGCATTCGTTTAAGATATAAAAATGAATAACATACGTGAAAGAAACCTATCCAAAAGATATATGTACATGTATATATGCAGAATACAGTGGGCGAGCCGGCAAGGCTGCTATAAATAACTATACCCAAAATTGGAAGCTGACTATACATGACTGTCTACAGACCTCTAATAGAAAATACAATTATTCAAGAATGGGACTGGGCCACGTCATACCCATATATGTATACTACCATATCGTACCAGAATCAAAAGCAGCTCCGGATCAAGTAGAGCATGCCAACTCTCGCTGATCAAGGATCCTAAGTACGGGGACTATCAGTTTGCCTACCTACACCTGCGGGCATGAAACGCAGGCCCGGAAAATGTCACAACCCAAACCGATGGGCCATGACGGGAACCCGGTACCTTACTCAATCGAGTATCAACATAACATATCTTTCATATCATTCTATCATAGGTAAATGAACCAGAGTAAAGCATGAGGGAATACAAACTTATACATATGAAGTACGGGCCTATAAGGCCATCATGATTCTTTATATACTCGAAACATAGGCCAACAAGACCATACAAGTATCTGTATATATGACATCTGTCTACAAGCCTCTAAGAATACATAATATCATAAAGGTCGAGACAGGATCCCTCCATACCAATCAATATATGTACCAATCATACTGACCAAAAAAACAACTCCGGAGTAAATGGAGCGCACCAACACTTTTCGCTGAGCTGATAGCCTACTTGGAGAACTCTCGACCTGTCTATCAGGACCAGCGGGCATGAAACACAGCGTCTCCAGGCAAAAGGGATGCCAGTACAAATATGTACCGAGTATGTAAGAAATGAAAATCAGTAACTAGTAGACATAAGAGAAACATGGAGTAAAAGACTCAACATGTATATCTGCATAACTTTATGAATCATTTAATATTATAATGTCACACCATGCATGGGTATATGCGTTCATAACATCATCAAGCCTCTGAGGGCATCCCATCATCTCATCTCGGCCATTGTGGGCAAAATCATCAATGTATACTAGCTGATCAAGTGGTGGTGCGTATATAATGTCGTAACCTTTTTCCATATCCCATATACATATAATATACATATATACGCGTATATAACGTTATCTGGTCATGGGTCAATACATATGGATAAGTGAATGCAATGCATGCAAAGAGGAGGGATGGCCTTAACATACCTGGACCGATTCTCTGGACAATCCTTCTAACATACGACAATTGCGACAAAACTCGTGACGGCAAAATCGGAGTAGGAAAAAATTCGTATAATATTATTGAGAAAGATTATACTGGGCTTTCTTTGAACTAGCCTTTCACGTTGGATCTCCTTGTCCTGGTTAAAACGCTGCCATGGTCTGTCTGGAAAAATTCCGTGCAATTCGTTGATCACCTTCCCTAACTTTAGCACAGACAATCGTTGGAAAACGTTGAAGCTGCTTGTGAAAACGTTTCCATGCACCATCATCAGGAAAAGCTAGAGATATATTGTCATTTTCTCTTTTAAATGGTATAGAAATGTAGTTTTTGCCTAACTTTGTAAAGTTTTGCACTTATCCAATAAAGAGATCAGCCCATCCTCACGTGTAACCAAATTATCATTTGGTTTAATGACTCATTTGTATACTTTGCCACCTTGGCTAAGCTTATGCCAAGTGGCAATTCCAAAAAAGGCTCTTATTCACTTAATACCATAATTATCTCCACCACTAATCATTATCCACGTAATTGAGAATTATTTCAAATTACTTAAAATACTACTTATTTTTAACACGCCTTATACACCTTACTGTCATAGCCATGGGGTATCTTGTATGGTACTAGTCCATAAATACCAAATATTTTAGCTCTGGCCATATTTTATCCCAAAATGTCATACTTCGACGAAATTCTTTTTCTTCGATTTTCTTACCTTCTCACCTTCACGAATTTACTCATTACTTGTTTGAAATAGCATAAAATGCTTATAATCTTAAAATAATCTCATTCCCGAACTTATGTCGATTAACTTACGATGAAACTTTAACGTACGAAAAATGTGGGATGTAATATCTCATTTTCGAGCTTTCACCAATTTGTTTATGGCATACTTTTACATACGAAAACATGGGGTATAACAAGAAATAGGGAGTCAGTACGAATAATATACTGAGTATGTAAGGCATGGAAATAAGTACATAAGAGACATTGAGCCCGTTTGGATAGACTTAAAAAAAGTGGCTTTAAGCACAAGTGCTTAAAAGCAGCTTTTAAGTGCTGAAGCTTGTTTTATAAATAAGCAGTTACATGTTTGGATAAAAGTGTTGAAGCTTTAAAAAAGTTGTTGAAGTGTTTGGTAAACAAGTGCTTGTAAACACTTTTTTCTATTAAAAAGACAAAAATATCCTTAAAGCTGTTAACAATAAAAGAAGCTGATTACAATAATATATTTAATTATGAAATAATGCAAATAAAAAATAATTTATATTTTAATTTTATTTAAATTTAATTGATTACTTTAGATAATTTTTATAAATATAATTCTTGAATGCTTATTTTTCACCACCTTCAATCAAGTAAACTTTCATAAAAGTCTCAACCTATTTGAAATACCAAATTATTTTGTTGAATTCCTCTTTCTCTTTTTGTCCATTTACTCTTGACAAATTAAAGTTATTATACAGAAATCACTAGTTTATTGAGTTGAACGCGATAGTACTCCTAACAAATTCTGGAGATGATTCACAAAGAGTAAAGAGATCAGAGAACCCATTAGAACAAACCATCAAGTTTTCAAAGAAATTTTCGAGTTTTAAAATAATTGCACTTCCAGAAACATACTGCTAGCATATTTGTGCTCTAGTAGAAGCACAACTTTTCCAATATGTACTAATTTCATTCAACATCTTTCTCTCAGTGTAGGGATAAGCCTAAGATTTAGAGAAATCAAAGTATGTATTTAAGTGGCATTGAGTGAATACAATTGGTCGTGATGGTTGAGGAAAAGTGAAGAAAATGAAGATGAAGAAGAGAGGAAGAGGAAAGAAGAGGAACGTTGTCTTCAAAGTGAAGGAAATAGGAGAAGTAGATATTTTAGGGTTTCTTTGACTATGGGTAATTTTGGTATTATGAAAACTGATAAGGGAAAAAAATGACGTCGTTTGGTTAAGAGGGGGATTGGACCGGGCATGAGAGATTTGGGCTTGGGGTGTAATTGGGTAAAACGTAATTGGGCCACCGATTTTGCTCTTTGGGTGGCCCAACAAATCAAAGACCAAATTTTCCTTTCCTTTGTTTTTCCTTTTTCTTTTCTTTAACTAATTAAAGTCCTAAATTAACCTAATCTGTAAAATCAAAATAATTATCTATTTATAATTTTTAGAAAATTAATTAATCATAAATTGATGAAGAGGAAATTACTAATCTAATATTAAGAGCTAAAAATGTAAAATGGATAATATTTTTTGTGATTTTTCATTTTAATAAAGTAATTAATTAACCAATTAATCGTAAAATATGAACACAAAATCTAATATGCAATGCATGAAATTTTTGACATTTTTGGGGTATTTTTCATAATTTTAACAAAATTAAATGTGCACAAAAATACAAACAATTAATAAAATCCTATACAATTGAAAACAATTTGAAAAAAATCTATTTCTTTAATTTTGTAGGAGTATTTTTTAGTAGGGCAAAAATTACATGCTCACAGTTGCCCCTCTTTGCTCGGAAACACGAAGAGTTTTCTGGCAAAGATAAAATGAGCAATTATGAGCGATTTTTGCCCGTCTGGATACTCCCTGGAAAGCATTTTTGGGAAAAAGTCTGATCGAACCTTGCTTCGGAGGTTGCCTACATATCCTTGGCTATAAAGAAATCAGGTCAGTGTAGTTCTGAAAGTTTTGGTAGCTGGGACTGCCGAGAAACTGTGATTTCACTGTTGTTGCTGTTGTTTCTGCTTGTTGAGCTCATTATTACACCAAAATAAAAAATGAAAAGCTAAACTAACTAAGCATATCAACTACGAGTTACAAGATTCCTATCAATAAACCTTCTAAAACTTAATCTTGAGTCTTGGCTGGTTCTTCCTGCAGACTCTGATCTGAATCTTGATGCTCGTTAGCTGCAACCGCTGGTTCATTTTCTTCAGCTTTTCGGATCAAGGCGGTACATGCAAAGCTTGTGACTTTAATCATATCTTGAATCGTCCACATCTTTTCTCCGCTTCTACAATTAGAGTTCACTTCTTTTATTGTTCTTCTTTTCTTTTATTTTGGATTAAGACTTCTTCTTTTGGTCATCTCAAACCTCGTGCCTCACGGTAAAAACCTGCTCAAGCACCAAAACAAACAAATGAACGAAATTTTTCTGCCCCAGTTTTCACCAGGAAAGTTTCGTGAGTTATTGTAACAAAAGTCTAAAATACTTCTTTATTGAAAGCAATAATAAAAAAATAGGATTGTGTATCCTTGGAAAAATAGATCAGGATATGGAGACCCTATATCTAAAACAAGATCAGTTAGGGGTTGGAACCCTAGGTTGGAAAGATTACCAGATTATGCTGGCATCAACTAGGGAGTGGGACCCTATGTTGAAAAAGTCATCGAGTTATGCTGGCATTAACTAGGGAGTAAGACCCTATATTGGAAAAGTCATCGGGTTATGTCGGCATCAACTAGGGAGTGGGACCATACGTTAGAAAATCATCGGGTTATGCCGACATCAACTAGGGAGTGGGACCCTATGTTGGAGAAGTCATAGGTTATGCCGACATCAATTAGGGCGTGGGACCCTATGTTGGAAAAAGTTATCGGGTTATGCTGGCATCAACTAGGGAGTGGAACCCTATGTTGGAAAATTATCGGGTTATGCCAGTATCAACTAGGGAGTGTGACCCTATGTTGGAAAAATCATCGGGTTATGCCGGCATCAACTAGGGAGTGGGACCCTATGTTGGAAAAAGTCATCGGGTTATGCCGGCAACAACTAGGGAGTGGGACCTTATGTTGGAAAAAGTTATCGGGTTATGCTGGCATCAACTAGAGAGTGGGACCTTATGTTGGAAAAGTCATCTGGTTATTCCGGCATCAACTAGGAAGTGGGACCCTATGTTGGAAAAAGTCATCGGGTTATACCGGCATTAACTAGGGAGTGGGACCCTATGTTGGAAAAAGTTATTGGGTTATGCTGGCATCAACTAGGGAGTAAGACCCTATGTTGGAAAATCATCGGGTTATGCCGGCATCAACTAGGGAGTGAGACCCTATGTTAGAAAATCATCAGGTTATGCCGGCATCAACTAAGGAGTGGGACCCTATGTTGGAAAAAGTTATCGGGTTATGTTGGCATCAACTAGGGAGTAGGACCCTATGTTGGAAAAATCATCAGGTTATGCCGGCATCAACTAGGGAGTGGGGACCTATGTTGGAAAAATCATCAGATTATGTCGGCATAAACTAGGGAGTGGGACCCTATGTTGGAAAAGTCATCGGGTTATGCCGGCATCAACTAGGGAGTGGGACCCTATATTGGAAAAGTTGCAGCTAGGGATTGGAGATCCTATACTACCATGATTTTGAATTTTTCTTCTTCTTTCTTTTCATTTCACTTTTCATTGTCATTTTTTTTATTTCAGAGAATGAGTAAATGCGGGAAAGAATTTTTGGAGGAGACTTCCCTTTTTGGGTTGTTGCTGCAAAGCTGTTTCTAGCCCTTGCGCAATTTCTTTTTGGTTGCACCTGCTTTTTGCAAGGTTGCTTTGGATTACACCTGTTTCCTATTTTTTTTTCAAACAAAGAACAATTTGTTAGTTTAAAACGGTGGTTGGTTTTGTGGCCTTGAGCGTTTCAGTCACTTGATCTTGGCCCAGCTCTTTCAATAAAAATCTCCATTACTCGCTAGCTCTCTAGAAATTGGTTTCAATTCTAAACCCGGGGAACTTGACTTTTCCCAAATTCCACAAGATGATTAACCCGTGTGGGGATTGGCCTTTTTCTGTCTTATTTTTCCTTTATGGGCACTTGACTTTGATTTCCTTTCTTTTCAAGAGTTTTTGACTCTAGAGCATCGGCCATCATGGCCAGTCAAGGTCGACTTGATGCACCTACTGAGGCTAGGTGCTTTCTTGAATTTTAGCTTTTTGTCAAACAAAACCCTATAAAACCAATCTTGCCATCTTTTCTCTGTATTAGTTTCAGAGTAGAATTAGACCGAAAGGGATTCAAAGAAAAGTAAACAACAGACAGGATAATGAATGTAAACGAGAAAATGTCCCTTTCAGGGAAAGGAAAAAGGACTTGTCTGGGGTGCATGCAAACTTCAATAGTCATGACATGCTTCTTGGACTGGATACCCGATTTGTGCAAACCATCCAACTCTCATAAACCTATCGTAACCCATATCTCAAAACTGAGAAACCTTGCTAGGACTCTATCAGTACCGATGGTTGTAAGGGATCCCTTTTTCAATTAGTGACGCCCTTTGTGGGTTTTCACCAACTGACCTCTCTCATTTCTCTTCTGATCGTCGCCTTATAGTGCTCTTTGCGAGTTTTCACTAACAAGACTCTCTTATTTTCAATTTCTCTGCTTACCATCGCCCTATGGTGCCCATGTGGGTTTTCACCAATAAGACTCTCTCATTTTATTTCTCTCATTTGATTGTATCACATCCAAGTAAACATATCCTCCAATTTTGAACATCTTTACCGATTGATCGGAAGGACTTGAATAGGATTTGGGGTAAAAAGAGTTTGGATTGAATTACAACTTTGGAAACTTTCAGGTGAACCATCGCCGAACCATTATATCTTCTGCCCCAGTTTCAACTTTTGGGGAAATGTGGATTTTGTTTTGGTGTGACTCAATCCTTGAGAGAGGCTGCCTACGTATCCTTTCGGAATCAACTCGAACGTAGTTCAAGAAACTTTGTTTTTTTATTTTCTTTTCGTTTTTTGTTGTTTTGTTTTGTTTTCTCTTTCTTTTCTTTTTAACAACATTTTCGGGTTCCAAAGAGGGTAATCAAAGAAATGTAATCGGCTCAAAGGGTTTGCAATGGGTTGACAGTGTTTGGGTAGCGAGAATGAAAGCCTCCATCATCCCAATCAGAGAATATTAGCACCACATAAGGGTTAAACGTAATACATTTTGACCGCGCCCGCATTGACAGGTTTTTCGGGGTCATTTCCTTCAACGCCTCCCAAGTACAGTGCCCCTTTTGGCAACAATTTTCTTATAATGCACAAACCCTTCCAGTTTGGAGCAAACTTTCCTTTTGCTTCCTTATGATGTGGGAGAATACGTCTCAAGACGAGTTGCCCCACTTAAAAGTTTCTAGGCCGCACTTTCTTGCTATAGGCACGGGCCATTCTTTGTTGATACAACTGCCTGTGGCAAACTGCAGCTATCCGCTTTTCATCAATCATGGTTAATTGTTCTAGACAGGTCTTGACCCATTCATTGTCCTCAATCTCAGCTTCAACGATGATTCGAATAGATGGAATTTCAACTTCTGCGGGTATTACGGCTTTAGTGCCATAAACCAATAGATAGGGTATTTCCCCAACTGATGTGCGCACGATTGTGTGATATCCCAACAATGCAAAAGGCAACTTTTCATGCCATTGTCTTAGAAATTTGAATCATTTTCCTGAGGATCTTCTTGATTTTTTGTTCACTGCTTCAATAGCACCATTAACTTTGGGCCGATAAGGGGTAGAATTTCGATGCATGATCTTAAATTGTTCGCATATCTCCCTCATCAAATAACTGTTCAAATTTGCAGCATTGTCCGTAATGACAGTCTTAGGAATACCAAAACGACAGATAATGTTGGAATGCACGAAGTCCACCACTGCTTTCTTGGTGACGGCTTTGAGAGTGACTACTTCAACCCACTTTGCGAAATAATCAATGGCAACTAAGATGAACTTGTGCCCATTTGAATCTTTTGGCTCGATTGGCCCAATGACATCCATACACCAAGCAACGAACGACCATGGTGCTGACATAGGATGCAATTCTGAAGGCGGTGAATGGATAAGGTCACCGTGTACCTGACACTGATGACACTTTCGGACAAAACTGAAGCAATCCTTTTCCATGGTCATCCAGTAATAACTTGCCGGAAGGATTTTCTTTGCAAGGACGTATCCATTCATATGGGGTCCACATACTCTCACATGCACTTCGTTCATGATTTTTCCAGTCTCTGGGCATCCACGCATCTCAAAAGATTCAAATCTGGAGTTCTTTTGTATAAGACCTCTCCGCTCAAGAAGAAACTACTGGCGAGCCTTCTAATGGTTCTCTTTGCCACTAGCTTGCTCGGGATATTCCTTTGTTTTCAAGAATCTTTTGATATTATGATACCATGGCTGAATATCTGGTTTATCTCAACTATATTGCAACAACCACGTCTTTCTCGGATTTGGATTTTCAGTGGGTCAATGTGGACATTGCCTGGATACGGCAACATCGAGGCCAAAGTAGCTAGTACATCGGCTAACTCATTGTGAAACTGAGGAATGTACTTGAACTCGACGGATTTGAACCGCGTGCTAATATCTTCTACATGTTGCCTGTATGGGATAAGCTTGATATCTCGGTTTTCCCATTCACCTTGAGCTTGTCGAATAATCAGGTCAGAATCTCCCATGATTAACAATTTTTCCATATCCTGATCAACTGCCATGTTCATGCCCATAATCCAGGCTTCATACTCGATAGTGTTGTTCGTACAGAAAAATTGAAGCCGGGTTGTGGCCGGATAGTGCTGCCGGTGGGCGAAATCAAAATTGCCCCAATCCTGACACCTTTTACATTCATAGCTCCATCGAAGAACATTTTCCAAGCATTGGTGTCTTCTGGAATTACCTCAACTCAATTTACCTCCTCGTCCGGAAAGTAAGTACTCAAAGGCTGATATTCATCATCAACAGGATTCTCAGCTAGGTGATCCGCCAAAGCTTGAGCTTTCATTGTCGTGCGAGTGATATAGACTATGTCAAACTCGGTGAGCAGGATTTGCCATTTCGCTAACCTCCCAGTGGGCATCGGCTTTTGGAATATGTATTTTAAAGGATCCAATCTGGTTATGAGATAGGTGGTATAAGCCAACAAGTAATGCCTAAGCTTTTGAGCGACCCAAGTTAGGGCGCAGCAAGTTCTTTCCAACAAAGTGTACTTGGCCTCATAACTAGTGAACTTCTTGCTCAAATAGTATATGGCTTGTTCTTTCTTCCCGGTCACATCATGTTGCCCGAGAACACATCCAAAAGAATTCTTCAACACTGTCAAGTACAAAAACAAAGGCCTTCCAAGCTCGGGTGGGACCAACACGGGCGGATTCGACAGATATTCTTTGATTTTGCCGAAAGCTTCTTGACATTTATCTGTCCATCTAATCGCCACATCTTTCTTCAATAGCTTAAATATGGGCTCACATGTGGTAGTTAGCTGAGCAATGAACCTGCTGATGTAATTCAATCTTCCCAACAGACTCATAACCTCTTTCTTAGTTCTCGGAGGGGGCAAGTCCCGAATAGACTTTATCTTTGTTGGATCTAGCTCGATGCCCCTCCGACTGACTATAAACCCCAAAGGTTTCCCAGATGGTACTCCAAATGCACACTTAGCTAGATTCAACTTCAAGTCATGCTTACGCAGGCGCTCAAAGAACTTTCTAAAATCTCGCACATGGTCATCCTGCGTTCTGGATTTAATGATCACATCATCCACATACACCTCAATTTCCTGGTGCATCATGTCATGAAAGATGGCAATCATAGCTCTCATGTAAGTTGCCTCGGCACTCTTTAAACCAAACAGCATGACCCTGTAACAGTAAGTACCCCAAGGTATGGTAAAAGCCATCTTTTCTGCGTCTTCTTCATCCATCAGAACCTGATGATACCCAGCCATCTTTTCTTGAGTTCACCCCAATTCCTAATTAGACAAGTTTTCCTAGACTTAGTCTCTCTTTATTAAGTAGAGACCAAGTCAAATAGGCATGAAGCAATATTTGCAACTATCAATTCTCAAATTCAAGCAAGTACTAGACTAAATATCATAAACCCAATCATAAATAAGCCCTAAATTAATTACCCATTAAGTACTAATACTAGGGTTGGGCCACAACCCTAGCTAAGGGTTTAGCTACTCATGGAAGATAATGAAATTAAAGAAGAAACTAAGATAGAATTCATAATAGATGATTAAGGGACAAAAATCTAATGTTTAAGAGCTAATCTAGCACAATGTTACCCAATACAGTAAATAAAAATGGCTCTGGTGCTCCCAACTTACACAACTTAACCTAAAAATGACAAAATATTCTATTTATACTAAGCTGAAAATATCTAACAAAATTGCATGTGCGGATGCACAATTATGTGTGCGGTCCGCACATTGAGACTTGGCTTGACAAGTTCCAATTATGTGGCCGCACTATTCTGGGTACGAGCCACACTCCTTCAACTTCTGCGAACCGCAGATTTATGAGTGCGGCCACACTCTTGCTTCTGCGGCCGCACAATTATAGTGCGGTCCGCACTTCTTGACCTTGGGCTTTGGCATTATGGAACTTCTGCTGATCGCACATTTCTGAGTGCGGCCGCGCTCTTGATTATGCGATCGCACAAAAATGGTGTGGTCCACATTCTTCTTGACCTTAAAATCCCATCTCTCTTAACTTTATCTTCTGCGGCGACACCAAAATTGTGCGGTCTGCACTTTGCAGAGCATTTCTTGTCAAATGCTGGTCCGCACAGTTCCCTTTTAGCCTTATTTTTGTCCTTATCCAAAATTACTCCTTCTTGAGTTGATTTTCATCTTTTTAGCTCATATTCTAACACTCCTGCAAGCAATCACATTTCATATGTTTTCGGGAATACCTTTAAGCAATTTGAGCTAAAATGAAAGTAAAAGAGTGTAAATAAGTAGTCAAAATCCCTACTTATCAATGGCCAACATGGAAGAAGACTTGTACCTAAGTGCAACAAAACAGATATGACATGGATGCATTCATAACTGTAGGAAGTAGGCATGATATTTACAAGTTAAGCAAGTAGAGGGCATAGGCAACACAACAACGATTGAGGTAGAGAATAAGGACAGATCAGTGATGACTAGTCACATAATTACCATAAGTACGACAATAACAATTCAAGGTAAAACATGAAGATTTCTGCAAGAAAAGAATATCACAACATGATGCATGTCCCTCGTCCTCACTTGCACGAAAACACCCATCGTGCCATGAACTCGCAATGATACAAAAGCATAATGATATAAATGCAATAGTAAGGCATCACCGTTCGTGCTTTTACTCAAAAATGATATGGCACGGCATCACCCTTCGTGCTTTTACCCTCAATAATATGGCACGACATCACCCTTCGTGCTTTCACTCTCAATAATATGGCATAGCATCACCATTCGTGCTTTACACTCTCCCTCATATGATAATGTATAAACAATGGCACGACATCACCCTTCGTGCTTTACACTCTTCCTTACCAGGCATAAGAATATCAATGAAAAAAAGGCAGGAAGCATAAGTAACGTCAAGGAGAGTGTTTAAACGAGCTCATGACCCAAATCGATAGGCCGCGACGGGTGCCCGAATCCTACACGTCGAACATTCTTAAGCATGCGTTTAAGATATAAAAATGAATAACATACTGTAAGCACGTGATTTTTGACCCTCCCCGAGGATTTTCACATTTTTAGCGTGAATATGTGAAATTGGGTCTAATATAGCCATTTTAACTATTCTTACTTTATTTCGTTGCAAAAAGAAAATTTCAAAAAAATATATATATAAATTTTAGTTTATGTATCTCTCATAAACTTGAAAAATACAAAAATTGCACTTTATTTTTTGTACTTTATATAATTTCGAAAATTACAAAAAATATAGTTCTATTAAGGTTTTATAGTCATTTTTAACTTTGAAAAATACAAAAATATTACCTCATATTTTATCTTAATATTTAAAAATGAAAATTACAAAAAAATAGTTTTATTAATATTTTGTAGCTATTTTAAATCTTGAAAAATATTTAAAAGGATATAGTTTTGTTTAAATACTAGTCTTATTTTTGGTAGCTATTTTGCTTACATAGGACTAATTAAGCAACGTGTTCCTATTTCTCGGGTCCGGGCAAAAGAATAATATTCGGGTTCAAACTACCCGGTTTTAGGCCTAATTTCGGACCTAACCCATAATAAACCGTGTCCAGGACACATGGGGAACCCCACCACGCGTGGGGGACATAAACCTTGAACCCCACCACACGTGGGGCTCATTTTTCTTGGCCAAAGCTACAAATGCACGGAACTACTGTTCATCTTTCTTCTTCATAAAGAAAAAAGAAAAAAAACCTACTGGAGGAAAAACGAACAAACGACCCTAGCGACCAACAGCTCCCTCTCCATCCCGTCACCTTCCCCGGCACCCCCACTGTCGAAAACCACCATTCCTTACGTCCCGTCCAGCTAACCTCTCTCCGTCTCGCCACCTCCGTCAACAACCAAACAGGCCCGTCGACCACTGTCCAAACGAACGCCGGAAAACACGACCATTCCGTCTCCTCCCCGCTCCGTCAAACTAGTCCGGCGTTTCCTCTATTAAACCCGGCGTACACTGCTCGTCATCTTCCTCCCCCTTTTGCTCCTAACGAAAACCCTACTGTAAAATAAAACCACCTCCGACCAGCTCCCTCTCCGTCCCCCAACCACCATCGTCAACCTACCATCCCTCACGAACCAGCAGCAACGTCATCGACCCCACGTCCAAGCACCATAATCATCGTCATCACCTTCCTTATCTCCAGACCTCCATAACCCTCGAACCCTACTGTCCCTCACCAGCGAGCAGCGCTACTGCTGCTGCTGCATTGCGTCGTCCAGCCTCAATCCAAGCAGCTGCTCCTTCCTGCATTGCGCTACTGCTGCTGCTGTGAGCAGCCTCAATCAACCACTGCCCGGACGACCCCCATAGTCTCCTCCTTCCTCACATCCAAACGACCCCTTTCGTTGCATTCTCTCGAACCAACCTGCTGCGTCGAGAAAATCCAGCAGCAGCCAACATCTTGTGCGTTGACAGTTTTGGCCAAGCTTTTAGTCTCCATCGAGGTCGTTGCCGTTCGTCGAGGTCTGGTACGTCGAGGTTGTTCCGAGGTTTTGTCGTTGTCCCTCGATTCAGTGAGGTCCGACTTGAGTTCCGTCGGAGTCGTGTTTGTCGTTCTGAGTTTGTCAAGGTGCAAAGGTCAGTAAACCTCGATGTATTAGATAAATAAACTTTACGTTGAATGTTCGAGATGCAATATAAAAATTGGTATGGAAATTTTCTGCCTATGTTTCATTGTCTGCATTTTGGTTCATTTTCATGTTATGTTATTCTTGTTTATTTGATGTCATTTAATTAAGTTGGACTAGTCGTTCTATGACACAAGTTTGACGTTAATCTGTTCGTCCTTTCCTTTGGTTAGGTCATTCGGAAAAAATAGTATTAGTGCATGCTATTACTACTCCCGAAACACTCATTCACTAAACTCCTTTTATTAAACTTCTAACAAGTCATGGTATTTTAGTTGTAAAGAGGCCGTAAGTTTTAGTATTGTTAAAGACGTAAAAATGGCATTCTTTTAAAAATATAAAAAAAATAATAATAAAGAATAAAATGAGACGAGCCTCGCCGAATAAAAGGGACAAATTGCGGGGCCCTCACAAAATATATGTATTAAATACTTAGATTCCGGGATGGGCCGTTTAACAAATTTCACGGCCCTCCCCAAAAATAATAATGCGTTGGTTGCTTTAGGCGCGTCTTAATAATGTATCTCCCTAAACTCGGGTGCACATTTATGTGACCCAAATCCAAATCTCAACGAAATCGAAATATGTCTCTAATCACGGGTGCATTGATTGTAACGTGGTTTGAGATGCATTTCCATGACGTTGCAAATTCCTTTAAATAAATAGAATGAGACGATCCTCGACAAACAAAAACGCACAAGCTGCGGGGCCCTCTAAATGTATATATTAAAACACTTAGAATTCGGGACAGGCCGTTTAGCGAACTTTACGGCCTTCCCCAAAATAACAATACGCCAGTCGCTTTAGGCGTGCCTTAATAAATCGAATTTCCTTAAACTCGGGTGCACATTGATGTGACCCAAATCCAAATCTCAACGAAGTCAAAATGTGTCGACGACCACGGGTACATTGATTGTAACGTGGTTCGAAATACATTTTATAACGTTGCAATTCTTGATAAAAATAACAGTAAATGATAAAATCAGTTAAAAGTTAAGATTTGCACATAAGTTCATATTCGTATAAAATCAGATAATCAAGCCAAATATAACAGTTGAGCGACCGTGCTAGAACCACGGAACTCGGGAATGCCTAACACCTTCTCCCGGGTTAACAGAATTCCTTATCCGGATTTTTGGTACGCAGACTGTAATATGGAGTCATTCTTTTCCTCGATTCGGGATTAAAATTGGTGACTTGGGACACCCTAAATCTCCCAAGTGGCGACTCTGAAATAAACAAATAAATCCTGTTTCGATTGTCCTTTAATTGGAAAAACTCCCCCGCGCCCCCTTGGGTGCGGAAAAAGGAGGTGTGACAGCTCTGGCGACTCTGCTGGGGAAGGAACACCCAGAACCACTGGTTCAGGGTTAAGAATTCGAACTTAGAATAATTGTTATTATTTGGCTTTATTTATTATCTGATTATTACATGTTTTGAGCCTAATGTACTAAATGCTGCTTTTACCACTTTGATATTATTTGAACTGTATATAAACTGTGCCGAAACCTTTCTCTTCTTACCTCCGGGGATGTGCTTACTGGTTGAGACTCCCTATTCTGTTAGTGTCATACCCTGAATAAAAGAGGCTCGGAAAATTTCTAAGCCGGCTGGCCTTTTGGTTCCCGGAAAGGAGCTCCTTCCTCAGCTCGAGTTGTCCGCTCGGGTACACCGTCTAGAACACCGACCCAGGTTTTTGAACCTAGTATAACAAAGCCACATGCCGGATCCCTAGTAGGAACGTTTATTTGCATCATGTGCATTTGACTTAGGGGACTCAACATAGGGGTTGGGTCCGTCTAGGACAAGCAACCTGAAAATAATAGACCATCTTTCGGCATGCTATATGCTACATGTTGTATTTAGTCAAGGGCGAATGGGTCATTTGGTCATTTCCAGCATGGTGTTATTTTAATCAAAGCATGGGGAACATTTGTGGAATCCAAGAAGCCTTGGAATTCCCTATGTCCCCCACGCTTGCTTTTTGGGAAAGCACATGGGGAACATTTGTGGAATCCAAGAAGTCTTGGAATTCCCCTATGTCCCCCACGCTTCATATGTTGGGAAAAGCGCATGGGGAGCATTTGCGGAATCCAAGAAGTCTTGGAAATCATTATGT
Organism: Nicotiana tabacum; assembly: GCF_000715075.1. Taxonomy (NCBI): domain Eukaryota; kingdom Viridiplantae; phylum Streptophyta; class Magnoliopsida; order Solanales; family Solanaceae; genus Nicotiana; species Nicotiana tabacum. The sequence continues at coordinate 18,551,765 of NC_134085.1, forward strand.
CTCCCATGCCACATTTTTGAAAGAAATAATAAATTACAAATAAAACAAAGCATGAAAATTCAAAAAGATTTTGTATGTTTTCATTATTTTCCACAGATTAAAAAAACGTGAAAAAATGAGAAAATAACAGTGTAGAGATATAACTACTTATAAATAATAAAAAAAACGAATGTCCGAGTAGTATCGAAACTCTGCCGAAATTTTGAAAATAAAAAAAATGTCTTATTAGTTTGTTATATTAAAAGCAAAGGAAAAATAGAAAAAAAATCATCATTGTTCTGTCAAAAAATATAGAAAAGAAAATAGTTTGTTTTGCCATGAAAATGAAAATGAAAAAGAGTCTGGTTTTTAAAATGTTTTATTTTATTTTATTTGTCTATGAAAATGCCAAAAATAAAATAAAAAGAGTCAGGCGTTGAACGTGATTTTATTATTTGTTCCAAAATAAATATATATATAATCCAAAAAAAAAGGTTCAAAAGAAAATTCAAAAATATTTTGATTCTTCCTTAAAAATTCAAAATTCAAAAAAATATTTTTTTTAAGCATTTCTTTTATTAAAGGTAAAAAATTCCAAAAAAAAATATTTTTCTTTTTCTTTAGAATAAGAAAACAAATGAAAAAAAGGAATGTTTTATGTTTTACGTTAGTTAGTTTGTTTGTTATGAATGAAAAATAATAGTTTGTTTGTTTGCTATATAAAAAAAAAGAATAGAAAATGGAAAAGGGTCTTCTCAAAATAGTTTATTTGCCCGAATTACGCGGGTTTGATTCTCACCGGATGTGAGATACGTAGGCAACCCTCATCGGGTCCAACCCCACCTTTTGCTTAAAAGCCAAAAACAAATAAATAATAATAAAAGAATAATATGTCAAATTTTAATTTTGTCATAAAGAAGTCGGGTGACGTTGTTTTATCAAGACATAGCCGAATGTTCCCGAGAGGGACGCCGGAAGGCTGACTTTGCATAAACAGCCACCTTTGGGTCATTTTTTTTAGATTTGGTCCAGTTGACCCACACAGCCTTAAAAATCTTCGTCCCCGAGGCGTTGAAAGGCCGTGTTTTCAATATTGACTTTTCTAATTCGAAAAACGATAAAAAGAGTCATAAATAAGTCGGGTGATGCTGTTTTGTCAGAAATAGCCGAATGTTCCCGAAAGGGACGCCGGAAGGCTGACTTTGCATAAACAGCCACTTTTGGGTCATATTTAAGATTTGGTCCAGTTGACCCACACAGCCTTAAAAATCTTCGTCCCCGAGACGTTGAAAGGCCGTGTTTGCAATATTGAGTTTCTAATTTGAAAAACGACAAAAGAGTCATAAATAAGTCAGGTGATGCTGTTTTGTCATAAATAGCCGAATGTTCCCGAAAGGGACGCCGGAAGGCTGACTTTGCATAAATAGCCACCTTCGGGTCACGTTTAGAATTTTTGGTCTAAGTTGACCCACACAGCCTTATAAATCTTCGTCCCCGAGGCGCTGAAGGGCCGTGTTTACAACGCCAAGTCTTTTACTGTAATTTGGAAAGAAAAAAAATCAAAGAGTCAGCGGTCATGTGAATGTCGTCTTTTGTCATAATAAGCCGAGCCAGCTTCGGCCGCGTCTTAAACCGTTCTTGCCGAAATAGCCTCAGAGTATCTTTCAGTTGTCGAAAGGCTATTTTCGTAAAAGAACGGACAAGTGTGTAAAGTGTCATAAAATAATCCTCTCCGGCCTCAAAATTTGGAAGGGAGCGCATTTGCAAAAAATAATTGTTTGGCTGCATTTGTCAAAACGGAGAAAGGAAGTTGGCCGTTTGTTTTGGAGTTTGTAAAACTTTTGATTATAAAATGTGGGTTGTTTGATTTTGGAATTTGTTGGTCATTTTCCAACCCTTGAAACCCAGTTGGTGTTATTGCGAAAATTGATAAAAAAAAATGTGTGTCTCATTGTTATTACCTTTCATTTGGTCCGAACTACGCAAGGTCTAATTCATGCGGGGTCATGATACGTAGGCAATCTCCATAAGATTCGACCACAACAAAAAAAGAAATGAAAAAAAAGAAATGAAAAAAGAATGAAAAAAGAATGAAAAAGAAAAAGCGAAAAAAAAAAGAAAAAAAAGAAAAACATCGAAAAAGAAAAAGAAAAAAAAATGTTGTTAATAATGAGGACCGACTGAGTCCATTCTAACCTGTTTGTTTCGCAAATAAAGTTAAGGTGGTTGGTTTGTGGTAAGCCGGACAATGACACTCAGAGTCCTTCACTTGCATCTCATGATACACACTCTGCGGGGATTGGGCCTGATAGCAGAAGCACTCAAATCCTATCGGGAACTTATTGACGGAGGTTGATGATATTGAAGCTGGCAATGGTCTTGACAATACTAATGCAAAGCTCAGTGGCTAAGATGCCAAGTTTGATAAAGTGGGAGGACGCTCCGTTCCTTGGTTAGCAAGAGAGAAGCTTGTGGTGGCTTATTTTGTTGTCATTTCTGTTGTCCGGATTATTAAGGTTGTAATTTGGATTTTGTCCTGTGTCAAACCTTCTTATCTTTCCATTTTGTCATAGCAGTTTGTTTAAATTTTGTCCAGTTTGTGTTAGGATTTTATTCTGGTTGTTTTGTTTGTTTTTTTATTCAAACCATTTCGCCGGTAGTCTAATGCAAAATCCGGTCTTTGATTATTCCCAGTCATCTTTTTGTTTAGTCATTTTATCATTTTTGTTCAATGCCGATTCTAGGGACATGACATGCGCACCCAGTTTGGGCCTAATCTTAAAAGTTAATCATAAAACCCCGAAAAGGTGATCAGACCATTTAAAGGAAATAAGGACGGTTGAGATTATTCAGAGCTCGAGTCATATGGAACTGGGGCAAGTAAAATATGAAGAAAAACCGTTAAAAGCAAGATTCGCCAAATTGGCATGAGGGGCGTTCATGATAATGGGAGTGTCGCCAACGGTGCTTTAGAAGTGACAAATGAACAAACAGATGTTGAATATAATTGTCAAGTCCAGCACCATCAGAAGAGACTACAAATTTAAATCGTGTTGTTTGCATTTGGCATATTTTGAAGACTGGAATGACGAAGGCATTTTGTTCTGCTACCCAAACACTTTTATCCTTCGTTACCCCTTTGAGCCTTATTTATTTTTCTTTCATACCCCTTGTTCGGAATCTGTGGCAACGAAAAAAAGAGAGAGAAAGAAAGAAAACAACAAAACGAAAAAAAGAGAAGAGAAAAGAAAAGAGAAATGATAACAGAAAATGAAAAAAAACAAAAGAAAGTCAAACGAAAAGAGGAATTGGGAACTACGTTTGACCTGATTCCTCAAAGAGGATACGTAGGCGCTTCACGGCTCGGTCATAGTTTTGAAAAATGAAAAAAAAATTAAGTAAAATATCCTCAAGCAAGAAACTGGGGCAAATGTTGCGTTTATTGTGAATAAATCTAATCCCGAAGGTTGTAACTAATAACCCAAAATTAATGCATTTTTGAGCCTTTAATATCCTTTCTTTCTAGCCCTATCCAAAACCCACATTACGGTCCAAAGAAAGACCTTCCGATCAGTCTTCAAAAGATGCCGAGTCAGACAAATGAAGAGTCTTACCGGCGAACATAACATTCTGTTCCACAGCAGAAAGGACTCTAATCTCCAACAGAAAGAGTCATACCAGCAACACTCCAAATCCCCAGCTGGAGAGAGATATAAAACGAGAGAGTCTTATTGGTGAAAACCTTTACAGGCACCATAAGGCGATGAAAGCTGAGAGAAGAACCCAAAAATGAGAGAGACTTGATAGTGAAAACCCTTCGGACACTACAAGTCGAATAAGATTGAGAATCAGAGGGGGAATCGCCAATTGAAGATCTTAAAAGATGATTGACGGCAGAGGATAGGCCACATACGCATGTCATGGCCATTAGAGTCGGTATCTGCGTTTGATAGATTTTTATTTATAGTTTCTTTTGTAAAAGAGTCATTCGTTTCCTTTGTCTTTTATTTTGTTTCTTTTATCTTTCTCCTTTCATAGAAAAATTCCCCAATAGAGTCTGTCGGGCCAGAACAAGTATGAAATGACTTCAAATATGCCATCAGCTTTTCAAGATGAGATCTGACTAGTACATCCAAATGGTATAGTCAGCAAGGAACAAGCGCGAGGCTAGTGTCAATAAAGATATCCCCAGCAAAAGGAAATTGACAAAAGGATTGACGAGTGTCAAGAGGGATACCTTTGCCAAAACCAAGGTTATAAACCTCAAAGACAAGGCCCATCAACAAAGCAAGGAAAGCAGTGAGCATGATTTGGCGAAATCCATACTAGACTAAAAGGTCGGGGAAATGCCAGTTTCCAAGTTATGCCACAAAAGAAGAGGGATATCCCCAGCAGGAAGGGATTATCCCCAGCACATAATATCATCACCAACAAGTCGTGGAGCACAGCGCAAGGAAGGAGAAAGGGAAAGCCATCCCAGTAGGAGTATCACAACCAACCACCATGTTTTAAACTAACAAATTTTGTTTGATTTGAAACAGGTAAAGGAAATGGCATTGATGCAGGAACGAATGCCACAAGGGATATTATCAAACTGGGGCAGAAAATTTTCCTTCCATTTAGAAAATTTTCTGGAAGTCAGGTACCCCCAGCTGATAACATTTTACCCCCCAACAGGTAAGTAAATAATTCCCCAACAGTTTTATCCCTAGCAGTTGCGAGGAGTCCAACACAAGGTTGGAAAGTCGGCATCCTCAGCGGTTCCTTTCGGGGAAAGGTAAAACGACTCTCAAGGGAGGTAGTCTTCGAAGGAAGAAGCTATGCAAAAAAAAAAAGAAGAATAAAAAGATAATAATGAAAAAAAAAGAAAAAAGGGTAAAAAGTCATCCCCATCTAAATAATCTCCAACAATTTCGAGGGAGGACAACACAGGTAAGTAATTAATTCAAAAAAAAAAAGCGAAGGTTTCATTAATAGGAGACGCACTTCCTAGTTTGAAATCATTAGAGTTCCACCCATAGGAGACGTATTTCCTCCTAAGTTTAAGTTTCACCCATAGGAGATGCATTTCCTCCTAAGTTTGTTTTACCCATAGGAGACGCATTTCCTCCTAAGTTTGTTTTACCCACAGGAGACGCATTTCCTCCTAAGTTTAAGTTTCACCCATAGGAAATGCATTTCCTCCTAAGTTTGTTTTACCCATAGGAGACGCATTTCCTCCTAAGTTTGTTTTACCCATAGGAGACGCATTTCCTCCTAAGTTTATGTTTTACCCATAGGAGATGCATTTCCTCCTAAGTGGTTGTTAAAGATAAAAAAAAATGACCTAGTCTGACGAACCTTCTCCTAGGATCAAAATCTTAGTCTGATGAATCTTTCTCCTAAGATACCAAAAAGAAATGACCTAGTCTGACGAACCTTCTCCTAGGACCAAAAAACAAAAAATGACATAGTCTGATGAACTTTCTCCTAGGATCAAAATCTTAGTCCGATGAATTTTTCTCCTAAGATAGAGACCTAGTCTGACGAACCTTCTCCTAGGATCAAAATCTTAGTCTGATGAATTTTTCTCCTAAGATACCAAAAGAAAAGACCTAGTCTGATGAACCTTCTCCTAGGATCAAAATCTTAGTCTGACGAATTTTTCTCCTAAGATAGAGACCTAGTCTGACGAACCTTCTCCTAGGATCAAAATCTTAGTCTGATGAATCTTTCTCCTAAGATACCAAAAAGAAAAGACCTAGTCTGATGAACCTTCTCCTAGGATCAAAATCTTAGTCCGATGAATTTTCTCCTAAGATAGAGACCTAGTCTGATGAACCTTCTCCTAGGATCCAAATCTTAGTCTGATGAATCTTTCTCCTAAGATAACCAAAAAACAAAAATGACCTAGTCTGATGAACCTTCTCCTAGGATCCAAATCTTAGTCTGATGAATCTTTCTCCTAAGATAACCAAAAAACAAAAAATGACCTAGTCTGATGAACCTTCTCCTAGGATCAAAATCTTAGTCTGACGAATTTTTCTCCTAAGATAGAGACCTAGTCTGACGAACCTTCTCCTAGGATCAAAATCTTAGTCTGATGAATCTTTCTCCTAAGATACCAAAAACAAAAAAATGACCTAGTCTGACGAACCTTCTCCTAGGATCAAAATCTTAGTCTGATGAATCTTTCTCCTAAGATGCTAAAAAAAAACGTTTGAAAAAAATTATTATTAAAAAAAATAGTCATTTTCCTAAAGCCAGGCGCCCACCTGTATAACGAGAGGAATACATTTCAGTCTTTACTTTTCAAGTGTTGAAATTGGGAGCCCGCCCATAATAACAGAGGAATACATTCAGTCTTTACTTTTCAAGTGTTGAAATTGGGAGCCCGCCCATAATAACAGAGGAATACATTCAGTCTTTACTTTTCAGGTGTTGAAATTGGGAGCCCGCCCATAGAACAGAGGCATACATTCCAGTCTTTAAATTTCTTGTCAGGCGCCCACCTGTATAACGAGAGGAATACATTTCAGTATTTGCATTTCATGTTCCAGGCGCCCACCTATATAACGAGAGGAATACATTTCAGTCCTTACATTTCAAGCATTGAAGTTAGGCGCCCACCTGTATAACAAGGGAATACATCCTAATCTAGTGTTTAGTTCACTCTCAGCACTGCATCAGTAGTATCAGTGGGCTACGATTTTGCTAACGACTCACAAACCTCCCCAGTGCAAACTGGGTTAGGAAATTTTGTTTGTTTTGTTTGTTTTGATTGTCAGGGACCCGCCTGTAGAACGGAGTTTGTGGTATGTCAAAGATCGAAGAAGTCAGGAGTCCGACTGTCAAAGATCAAGCAGTAACCCACTGGAAAGCAGAAGGATTACAACAGAAATCCCCAGCATTCAATCCAAGTTAGAAGCTCGCCTCAAGAACGCGAATCAATAGTCTGGGATGATCAACAGAAGCTGGTCACAAAAACAAAAAAAAACAAGAAAAAAAAGAAGAAGAACAAGAAAAGAGAAAAACAAAAAAGAGAAAAATACGGAAGTGGAGAACAGATGTGATCTGTTCAAGAACTAGCGCCTACAACTAGCAAGTATCAAGATTCAAATCCAAAGTCTGTATGAAGCACCATTCAAGACTCAAGACCAAGTTTCAGAAGACTTAAAGATAGGAATCCTTGTAACAAGTAGCTGATAGGTTTAGTTAGTCTTTTTCAGTTTTCATTTTGTTGTAATGACAGGACCGCGGACCGGAACCTCAACGGAACGGCACCTCGATCGGCTCTTCACCTCGGTACACTTCACTATCTCTCTCATCCCGAACTACACGTGGCCTGATTCCTGTATAACCAAGGATATGTAGGCATCTCAGATACCAGGGCTCGGTCACATTCCCTCCCTTTCCTTAAGTGTAGTCCGTCCAAGTAACTCTTTGTAAGCACGTGATTTTTGACCCTCCCCGGGAATTTTTACGCTCTTAGCTTAAAATATCTAATTTAGGACTAATATAGCTATTTTAACTATTTTTTACTTTATTTCGTTGCAAAAAGAAAATTTCAAAAAAATATATATATATAAATTTTAGTTTATGTATTTCTCATAAACTTGAAAAATACAAAAATTGCACTTTATTTTTATACCTTATATAATTTCGAAAAAATACAAAAATAATAATTCTATTAAAGTTTTATAGGCATTTTTAACTTTGAAAAATACAAAAATATTACCTCATATTTTATCTTAATATTTAAAAACGAAAATTACAAAAAATAGTTTTATTAATATTTTGTAGCTATTTTAAACCTTGAAAAATATTTTAAAAGATATAGTTTTGTTTAAATACTAGTCTTATTTTTGGTAGTTATTTTGCTTACATAGGACTAGTTAAGCAACGTGTTTCTATTTCTCGGGTCCGGGCAAAAGAATAATATTCGGGTTCAAACTACCCGGTTTTAGGCCTAATTTTCGGACCTAGCCCATAATAAACCGTGTCCAGGACACGTGGGGAACCCCACCACGCGTGGGGGACATATGCCTCGAACCCCACCACGCGTGGGGCTCATTTTCATGGGCATTACATTACAAAAACACGGACAGAATTTGAAAAGAGGGGGGACCAACGAAAAGGGACTTGGGAAATTTTAAAAGAAGGGAAAAGCAACGAACAGGAGGACGGGGGGATTTTTGAATTGAAAAAAAAACGGACTTTTTGGAAAAGTTGGGAAATATACTACTGTTCATCTTCTTCTTCTTTGAGAAGAAGAAGCACAAACCCTACTGAAACGACCCCCCCCCCCCCCCCCGAACACAAAAACCACCGGACCCCCTAACCATCGTCCTCTTCTTCGACTCACCAAACGACCCATCCAGCCCAGTCCGTCGACCTCGCCCGAACCACCACCTCCCCAACGCCTCGACACCGTCCAAACCCACCTGCTCCAACAGACCCTCCGTCGTCATCCGACACCCCCACGACCTTCCACCTCCGGCTACCAGCCTCACCACCAAACACCATAACCACCATCCAAACGAAACCAGCCTCACCGTCGTCCAACCACCCCCCGTCAGTAAACCACCATTAACGACCCCTACTGTCGCACCACGACCTTCCACCTCCAGTTCCCAGCACCATCGCCTCCTTCCTCCATTAAATCCGGCGAGCCCAGCTGCTTCGTCACAACCCACCCTCTCCGCTAAACCACCACCAAACAGACCCCAAAACCCTCACGTCCAAAAACCAGAAAAACCTACCCGTCGTCACTGCCCTAAGCCCGTCAGCAGCCCCCCCTGGCGTCGACCTTACTACTGTCGGCATTGTCGAGCAGCTGTTGGTTGCTTCGATTCGACTTTGGTCCGAGCTTTCTGTTTTTCCGGTGAGTTTGCTATTGCTCGTCGAGGTGTTTTGTCCGAGGTTTCATCATTGTTCCTTGTTCAGTGAAGTCCGGTTCGAGTTCCGCGGGAAGCACTGTTTGTCGTTCTAGGATTGTCTAGGTTCGAAGGTTGGTGTTCTTCGTCCCTTGTTTCATTTTGTTCGTTTCGCATGTTATGATTCAAGGCAATAAATGAAAGTATTCTATATTTATGAATGTCAACGATGCAATTTTTGTTGTTGTGTTAAAAATGGTATTTTATGTTTGGTTACTGCATGCTTAAAGTAAATATGAGCATATGAACGAGGTTATTCTATTTTTTTTTCATTTTTACCATGGATATTATTACCTGTTAGAATCGTTTTTTTTTGTTTAATCTCGGATGGCTTCACTAGTAGGAAATCGTAGTTGTTTTAAGTTTGCCCTTAAATAGTAAAAATGAGACGAGCCTCGCAAAAAAAAATAAAAAAAAAAAGAAAAAAAAAAAGAAAAGAAAAAATGCACAAGCCGCGGGGCCCTCTAAATGTATGTATTAAACACTTAGGTTCCGGGACGGGCCGTTTAGAAAATTTCACGGCCCCACCCAAAATAATAATGCGCTAGTTGCTTTAGGCGCGCCTGTAATAATGTTATCTCCCTAAACTCGGGTGCACATTTATGTGACCCAAATCCAAATCTCAACGAAATCGAAATGTGTCTCTAATCACGGGTACATTGACTGTGACGAGGTCTGAGATGCATTTCCATGACGTTGCGAATTCATTTTAAAATAGTAAATGGGACGAGCCTCGACAAACAAAAAATGCAAATTGCGGGGCCCTCAGTAAATACTTGTTTTAAAACTACCTAGAATTCAGGAGGGTTGTTTAGCGAATTTCACGACCTCCGCAAAATAATAACACGATAGTCTCTTTAGGCGCGTGTTTAATAATTACTTTCTCAAGCTCGGGTGTGCATTTCATGCGACCCAAATCCAAATCTCAAAACATCAAATAAAATGCGTTCCGGATTGTGGGTGCATTTCATGTGACGCAGTCCAAAGACGTGTTTTAAGCGATGTTCACATTCTTGTAAAAACAATAATAATAAAGCGGTTAAAAGTTAAAATTTGCACATAAGTTCATACTTGTATAAAATCAGATAATCAAGCCGAATATAACAATTGAGCGACCGTGCTAGAACCACGGAACTCGGGAATGCCTAACACCTTCTCCCGGGTTAACAGAATTCCTTATCCGGATTTCTGGTACGCAGACTATAATATAGAGTCATTATTTTCCTCGATTCGGGATTAAAATTGGTGACTTGGGACACCCTAAATCTCCCAAGTGGCGACTCTGAAATAATTAAACGAATCCCGTTTCGATTGTCCTTTAATTGGAAAAAACTCCCCTGCGCCCCCTCGGGCGCGGAAAAAGGAGGTGTGACAGCTCTGGCGACTCCGCTGGGGACGACTGACCCAGAACCACTGGTTCAGGGTTAAGAATTCGAGATTAGAATAATTGTTATTATTTGGCTTTATTTATTATCTGATTATTACATGTTTTGATCCTAATGTGCTAAATGCTACTTTTACCGCTTTGATATTATTTGAACTGTATATATAAACTGTGCCGAAACCCCTCTCTTCTCTCTCTTGAGGAGTGCACGCTGGTCGTGGCTTCTTTCTGTTAGTGTCATATACCAAAATAGAACGAGGATTCGGAGGAGTTGCAAAACCGGATGGCCCTTTGGTTATCGGTACACAGCTCCCATCCTTGGCTCGAGTTGTCCGCTCGGGTAAGCCAGGTCTAGAACAAACACCCAGGTTCTGAACCTAGTATAACAAAGCCACATGCCGGATCCCTAGTAGGAACGTTTATTTGCATCATGTGCATTTGACTTAGGGGACTCAACACAGGGGTTGGGTCCGTCTAGGACAAGCAACCTGAAAATAATAGACCAGCTTTTGGCATCCTAAGTGCTACATGTTGTATTTATTCAAGGGTGAATGGGTCGTTTGGCGGACCAATAATAGTTGCGGACAAATAACACACCTTGTTAGGTTGATCACATTTAAATAAAAAGGCCGCACGTTTTTCCAGCATGATGTTATTTTAATCAAAGCATGGGGAACATTTGTGGAATCCAAGAATTCTTGGAATTCCCTATGTCCCCCACGCTTGCTTTTTGGGAAAGCACATGGGGAACATTTGTGGAATCCAAGAAGCCTTGGAAATCCACTATGTCTCCCACGCTTCATTTTGGGAAAAGCACATGGGGAACATTTGCGGAACCCAAGAAATCTTGAAATTCCCTATGTCCCCCATGCCACATTTTTGAAAATATAATAAATATAAAAAATAAAATATATATGTATATATGTATATATAAAAAAAACGTTGAAAAATTCAAAAAAAAAAAGATTTTGTATGTTTTCATCATCATCCACAAGTTAGAAATAGTGGAAAAGAGGAAAAAATAACAGTTTATAAATGTGAAAAAAACAAATGTCCAAGTAGTGTCGGAACTCTGCCGAATTTTTGAGAAAATAAGGAAAATATATGTCTTATTAGTTAGTTTTATTAACAACAAAGGAAAAGTAGAAAAAATCATCATTGTTTGGTTTTGTTTTTCAAAAAAAAATAGTTTGTCTTGCCATAAAAAAAAAGTAAAAAAGGGTCTTGTTTTTAAAAAAAATATGTTTATTTACTTGTTTATGAAAATGTTGAAATTACAATAATCCAAAAATACTTTCCATTATTGATTTCTTTAGAAATTCTTTCTAATTGTTTATATAAAAAAAATGTATATATAATAAAAAAAATCCGAAAATATTTTGATTCTTTTTCAAAATTGAAAAGAAAATTCAAAATCCAAAAAAAAATCCAAAAAAAAACATTTTTGAGAAGCATTCCTTTTATTAAAAGCAAAATTCCGAAAAATATTTTTCTTCTTCTTCTTTAGAATAAAGAAAAAAAAGAGCAAATGAAAATTCAAAAAATATCTTAGAAGTCTTTCTTTTAAAAGAAAATCAATCAAAAAAAAATACTTCCTTGCTTCTTTTATTTGCCTTCCTTCGCAAATTCAAAAAAAAGTTAGTTCATCTACTTATTCTTATTTGCCTACTTATTCTCATTCGACCGAACTACGCGGGTTTGATTCTCACCGGATGTGAGATACGTAGGCAGCCCTCATCGGGTCCAACCCCACCTTCTCAAAAAGAAGGAATGTTTTATGTTTTTCGTTAATTCGTTTGTTTGTTATAAATGAAAAAATAATAGAATAATAGTCTATTTGTTTGTTGTGAAAATAATAATAATAATAAAAAAAATATATAAAAAATATAGAAAATGGAAAAGGGTCCTCTCAAAAATAGTTTATTCGCCCGAACTACGCGGTTTTGATTCTCACCGGATGTGAGATACGTAGGCAACCCTCATCGGGTCCAACCCCACCTTTTGCTAAAATAGCTAAAAATCAAAAAATTTAATCTTGTCATAAATGAGTCGGGTGATGTCCAACCCACCTTTTGCTAAAATAGCCAAAAAACAAATAAATAAAAAATATATGTCAAATTTTAATTTTGTCATAAAGAAAGTCAGGTGACGCTGTTTTATCAAGACATAGCCGAATGTTCCCGAAAGGGACGCCGGAAGGCTAACTTTGCATAAACAGCCACTTTTGGGTCATTTTTGAGACTTGGTCCAGTTGACCCCCACAGCCTAAAAATCTTCGTCCCCGAGACGTTGAAAGGCCGTGTTTGCAATATTGACTTTTCTCATTTGAAAAACGATAAAAAAGAGTTATAAATAAGTCAGGTGATGCTGTTTTGTCATAAAAAGGGCCGAATGTTCCCGAAAGGGACGCCGGAAGGCTGACTTGGCATAAACAGCCACCTTTGGGTCATTTTGAGATATGGACCCACACAGCCTTATAAATCTTCGTCCCCGAGGCGCTGAAGGGCCGTGTTTACAACGCCAAGTCTTTTATTGTAATTTTTAAAAGAAAAAAAAATCAAAGAGTCAGCGGTCATGTGAATACCGTCTTTTGTCATAATAAGCCGAGCCAGCTTCGGCCGCGTCTTAAACCGTTCTTGCCGAAATAGCCTTAGAGTATCTTTCAGTTGTCGAAAGGTTATTTTCGTAAAAGAATGGACAAGTTTCAAAGTGTCAAAATAATCCTCCCCGGCCTCAAAATTCATGAGAAAATTGGAAGGGGCCACATTTGCAAAAAATAACCATTTGGTTGCATTTTTCGAACAGAGAAAGGGAGATGGAATTTTGTTTTAAGTCTACCAATCTTTTGATTAGAACATGCGGGTTGTTTAATTTTCACGCTGGTGGGTAATCTTTAAATCCTTGAAACCCAGTTTGTTTTAAATTTTAAAAAAAATGTGTGTTTAGTGTTGTTTATCTTTTATTGGTCCGAACTACGCAAGGTCTGATTCATGCGGGGTCATGATACGTAGGCAATCTCCATAAGATTCGACCACAATGAAAAATGAAAAAATGAAAAGAAAAAAGAATGAAAAAAAAGAGAATGAAAAAAAGAATGAAAAAAAAACGAAATGAAAAAATGAAAAAATGAAAAGAAAAAAGAATGAAAAAAGGAATGAAAAAAAAGAAAGAAAAAAAAAAGAAAAGATGTCGTCAATAATAAGGACCGACTGAGTCCATTCTAACCTGTTTGTTTTGCAAATAAGTTAAGGTGGTTGGTTTGTGGTAATCCGGACAATGACGCCCAGAATCCTTTGCTTGCACCTCATGATATACAATCTGCGGGGAGCAGGCCTAATAACAGAAGCACTTGAATCCTATTGGAAACTTGTTGACGGAGATATGGAAGCTGGTAATGGTCTCGGCAGTATTGATGCAAAGCTCAGGGGCTAAGATGCCAGTTCTTGATAAAATCGGGGGCCGCTCCGTTCCTGGTTAGCAAGAGAGAAGCTGTTGGTGGCTTATTTTGTTGTCATTTCGGTTGTTCGGATTATTCTTAGGGTTGTAATCCAAGTATTGTCTTGTGTCAAACCTTCCTATCTTTCCATTTTGTCATATAAGTTTGTTCAAGTTTTGTCGAGGCTGGGTTAGAATTTTATTCTGGTTGTTTTGTTTGTCTGGTCATTCAAACCATTTCACCGGTAGTCTAGCACAAAATCCAATCTTTTATTATTTCTATTCACCTTTTTGTTTAGTCTTTTTATCATTTTTGTTCAGCGCCGATTCTAGTGACATGACATGCACACACAGTTTGGGCCTAATCTTTAAAGTTAATCATAAAACCCTGGAAAGGCGATCAGACCATTTAAAGAAAATAAGGACGGTTTGAGATTATTCAGAGCTCGAGTCATGTAGAACTGGGGCAAGTTAAACAAAAAAGAAAACCGTTTAAAAGCAAGATTCGCCAAATTGGCATAAGGTTCGTTCACAATCATGATAATGAGAGTGTCCCAACGGTGCTTTAGAAAGGACCATTGAAAAAGCAAACGTTGAATATAATTGTCAAGTCCAGCACCATCAGAAGAGACTACAAATATAAATTGTGTTGTTTGCACTTGGCATGCGTTGAAGACTGGAATGACGAAGGCATTTTGTTCTGCTACCCAAACACTTTATCCTTCGTTAGCCCTTTGAGCCTTATTTATTTTCTTTCATACCCCTCGTTCGGAATCAGTAGCAACGAAAAAGAAGAAAAAAAGAGAAAGAAAGAAAACAACAAAACGAAAAAAGAGAAAAAAAAGAGAAAAAGAAAAGAAAAGAAATTGATAACAAAGAGAAAAAAAAAAAGAAAATCAAATGAAAAGAGGAATTGGGAACTACGTTTGACCTGATTCCTCAAAGAGGATACGTAGGCGCTTCACGGCTCGGTCATAGTTTTGAAAAAAAAAATGAAAAAAAATCAATTAAGATATCCCCAGGCAAGAAACTGGGGCAGATGTTGCGTTTGATGTAAATAAATCTAATTCCGAAGGTTGTAATTAATAACCCAAATTAATGTATTTTTGAGCCTTTTATACCCTTTCCTTCTAACCTATCCAAAACCCACATTACGGTCCAAAGAAAGACCTTCTGACCAGTCTTCAAAAGATGCCAAGTCAGACAAATGAAGAGTCTTACCGGCGAACATAACATTCTGTTCCACAGCAGAAAGGACTCTAATCTCCAGCAGAAAGAGTCATACCGGCGACACTCCAAATCACCAGCTAGAAAGTGATACAAATGAGAGAGTCTTATCGGTGAAAACCTTCACAGGCACCATAAGGCGATGAAAGCTGAGAGAAGAACCCAAAAATGAGAGAGACTTGATAGTGAAAACCCTTCGGGCACTACAAGTCGAATAAGATTGAGAATCAGAGGGGGAATCGCTAATGGAAGATCTTAAAAGATGATTGACGGCAGAGGATAGGCCACATACGCATGTCATGGCCATTAGAGTCGGTATCTGCGTTTGATAGGTTTTTATTTATAGTTTCATTTGTAAAAGAGTCATCGTTTCTTTTGTCTTTTATTTTGTTTCTTTTATCTTGCTCCTTTCATAGAAAAATCCCCAATAGAGTCTGTCTAGTCAGAACAAGTGAATTGACTTCAAAATATGCCATCAGCTTTCCAATTATGCCAGATGAGATCTGACTAGTACCTCCAAATGGTATAGTCAGCAAGGAACAAACGCGAAGCCAGTGTCAAAAAGGTATCCCCAGCAAAAGGGAATTGACAGAAGGATTAACAAGCGTCAAGAGGGATACCGTTGCCTTTATCAAAAGTTATAAACCTCAAGGCCAAGGCCCATGGACAAAGCAAGGAAAGCAATGAGCATGATTTGGCGAAATCCATACTAGACTAAAAGGTCGGGGAAATGCCAGTTTCCAAGCTATGCCCCAAAAGAAGAGGGATATTCCCCAGCAGGAAGGGATTATCCCCAGCACATAATATCATCCCCAACAAGTTGCGCAACGCAAAGCAAGGAAGGAAAAAAGGAAAAGCCATCCCGTTGGGAGTATCACAACCAACCACCATGTTTTAAACTAACAATTTTGTTCGATTTGAAACAGGTAAAGGAAATGGCATTGACGCCAGAACTGCATGCTACAAGGGATATTATCAAACTGGGGCAGAAAATTTTCCTTCCATTTAGAAAATTTTCTAGAAGTCAGGTACCCCCAGCTGATAACATTTTACCCCCAAACAGGTAAGTAAATCAAGGAAGGTAGTCTTTGAAGGAAGAAGCTATGCAAAAACAAAACAAAAAAAAAGAATAAAAAAAAAGGAATAATAATAAAAAATGGGGGAGGTAGAAAAAGAAAATTCATCCCAATCCCCAGCAAGTATTCGAGGTAAGACATTTTCAAGTCTTAAAGATATGTTGGGTTCATCCGCCCTCAAATAGGATCTGTTGGGTTCATCCGCCCTCGAATAGGATATGTTGGGTTCATCCGCCCTCAAATAGGATATGTTGGGTTCATCCGCCCTCAAATAGGATCTGTTGGGTTCATCCGCCCTCAAATAGGATATGTTGGGTTCATCCGCCCTCGAATAGGATATGTCGGGTTCACCTGCCCTCAAATAGGATCTGTTGGGTTCATCCGCCCTCAAATAGGATATGTCGGGTTCATCCGCCCTCAAATAGGATATGTCGGGTTCATCCGCCCTCCAATAGGATATGTCGGGTTCATCCGCCCTCCAATAGGATATGTCGGGTTCATCCGCCCTCGAATAGGATATGTCGGGTTCATCCGCCCTCGAATAGGATCTGTCGGGTGCATCCGCCCTCGAATAGGATATGTTGGGTTCATCCGCCCTCAAATAGGATCTGTTGGGTTCATCCGCCCTCAAATAGGATATGTTGGGTTAATCCGCCCTCAAATAGGATATGTTGGGTTCATCCGCCCTCAAATAGGATATGTTGGGTTCATCCGCCCTCAAATAGGATCTGTCGGGTTCATCCGCCCTCAAATAGGATATGTTGGTTTCAGTCTTTACATTTCTTGACAGGCGCCCACCTGAATAACGAGAGGAATACATTTCTGTCTTTTCATTTTTTTTGTTGTTCTGGGTCACCCACCAGTATAATGCGGGAATACATTTCTGTCTTTTCATTTCTGTTCGAGGTCACCCACCAGTATAATACGGGCATATCATTTTTCATATCTTTACAACCAGGCGCCCACCTGTATAACGAGTGGAATACTTTTCAGTCTTTAAATTTCAAACCAGGCGCCCACCTGAATAATGAGAGGAATACTTTTATGTTTTAGTTTGACCAGGCGCCCACCTGTATAACGAGAGGAATACATTTCAGTATTTGCATTTCATGTTCCAGACGCCCACCTGTATAACGAGAGGAATACATTTCAGTTTTTTACTTTCAAGTGTTGAAATTGGGAGCCCGCCCAGATAACAGAGGTATAAATTCAGTCTTTTTATTTTTAAGTGTTGAAATTGGGAGCCCGCCCAGATAACAGAGGCATAAATTCAGTCTTTTTATTTTTAAGTGTTGAAATTGGGAGCCCGCCCAGATAACAGAGGCATACATTCAGTTTTCACTTTCAAGTGTTGAAATTGGGAGCCCGCCCAGATAATAGGAGACGCACTTCCTAAGTTGATTTCACCAATAGGAGACGCACTTCCTAAGTTATGTTCACCAATAGGAGACGCACTTCCTAAGCATAGTTTCACCCAGTAGGAGACGCACTTCCTAAAAACAGTCATCCCCAATAGGAGACGCACTTCCTAAGTTTATTGTACCCAATAGGAGATGCACTTCCTAAGTTTTTCACCCAATAGGAGACGCACTTCCTAAGTTTATTGTACCCAATAGGAGACGCACTTCCTAAGTTTATTGTACCCATAGGAGACGCACTTCCTAAGTTCATTTCACCCATAGGAGACGCACTTCCTATAGTTCAGTTTCACCATAGGAGACGCACTTCCTAAAGCAAGTTTCACCAATAGGAGACGCACTTCCTAAGTTCATTTCACCCATAGGAGACGCACTTCCTAAAGTTCAGTTTCACCATAGGAGACGCACTTCCTAAAGTTTAGTTTTACCCCTAGGAGACGCACTTCCTAAGTTTAATTCCATGCACAGGAAACGCACTTCCTGAATTAAGTTTTCATTATTATGAGACACACTTCCTAGTCTGGTTCACTCAGGTTATACTTTTGCTTTAGGGGACACACTCCCGAGTTTGGCTTTTTAGATTATATTTTATTTCAGGAGACGCACTTCCGGAATTGAGATTTCACCCCTAGGAGATGCACTTCCTAGTTTGATTCATTTTAAGTTCGACCATAGGAGACACAATTCCTAGTCCAGTTTTTTGAAGTTTACCCGTAGGAGATGCACTTCCTAATCGAGATTTTATTCATAGGAGACAGCACTTCCTAGTTCTAGTCACTGAAATTTTCACCCTTAGGAGACGCACTTCCTAGTTTAGTTCATTCCGATTCAACCATAGAAGACACACTTTCTAGTTTGAGTCATTGAGGTTTTTATTTTAGCAGACACATTTGCTAGCAAGAGTTTTGGTTTTACTCATAGGAGATGCACATCCTAGCCTAGTCTTTAGTTTACTCTCATCATTGCATCAATAGTGTAAGTGAGTTACAAATTTTGCTAACAACTCACAAATTTTCCCAGTACAAACTGGTTAGGAAATTTTGTTTGTTTTGTTTGTTTTGATTGTCAGGGACCCGCCTGTAGAACGAAGTTTGTTGCGTGTCGAAGATAGAAGAAGTCAGGAGTCCGCCTGTAGAACGGAGAAACATTTTTCAAAATCAAGCAGTGACCCACTGGAGAGCAGAAGGATTACAACAGAAATCCCCAGCATTCAATCCAAGTTAGAAGCTCGCCTCAAGAGCGCGAATCAATAGTCTGGGATGATCAACAGAAGCTGGTCACAAAAACAAAACAAAAACCAAAACAAGAAAAAGAAGAAAAAAAAACAGATTATGGAAGCGGAGAACAAATGTGGTCTGCTCAAGAACTAGCACCTACAACTAGCAAGTATCAAGGTTCAGATCCAAAGTCTGTATGAAGCACCATTCAAGACTCAAGACCAAGTTTCAGAAGACTTAAGAGATAGGAATCCTTGTAACTAGTAGCTGATAGGCTTAGTTAGTCTTTTTCAGTTTTCATTTTTGTTGTAATGACAGGACCGCGGACCGGAACCTCAACGGAACGGCACCTCGATCGGCTCTCCACCTCGGTACACTTCACTATCTCTCTCATTCCCGAACTACACGTGGCCTGATTCCTGTATAACCAAGGATATGTAGGCAGCTCAGATACCAGGGCTCGGTCACATTCCCTCCCTTTCCTGAAGTGTAGTCCGTCCAAGTAATGGTCGGGTCAAAAACACGGCTAGTCGTTCTTTGTCGGAAAACTCTTCGTGTTTCCAGTCAAAGAGGGGCAGCTGTAAGCACGTGATTTTTGACCCTCCCCGGGAATTTTTACGCTCTTAGCTTAAAATATCTAATTTAGGACTAATATAGCTATTTTAACTATTTTTTACTTTATTTCGTTGCAAAAAGAAAATTTCAAAAAAATATATATATATAAATTTTAGTTTATGTATTTCTCATAAACTTGAAAAATACAAAAATTGCACTTTATTTTTATACCTTATATAATTTCGAAAAAATACAAAAATAATAATTCTATTAAAGTTTTATAGGCATTTTTAACTTTGAAAAATACAAAAATATTACCTCATATTTTATCTTAATATTTAAAAACGAAAATTACAAAAAATAGTTTTATTAATATTTTGTAGCTATTTTAAACCTTGAAAAATATTTTAAAAGATATAGTTTTGTTTAAATACTAGTCTTATTTTTGGTAGTTATTTTGCTTACATAGGACTAGTTAAGCAACGTGTTTCTATTTCTCGGGTCCGGGCAAAAGAATAATATTCGGGTTCAAACTACCCGGTTTTAGGCCTAATTTTCGGACCTAGCCCATAATAAACCGTGTCCAGGACACGTGGGGAACCCCACCACGCGTGGGGGACATATGCCTCGAACCCCACCATGCGTGGGGCTCATTTTCATGGGCATTACATTACAAAAACACGGACAGAATTTGAAAAGAGGGAGGGACCAACGAAAAGGGACTTGGGAAATTTTAAAAGAAGGGAAAAGCAACGAACAGGAGGACGGGGGGATTTTTGAATTGAAAAAAAAACGGACTTTTTGGAAAAGTTGGGAAATATACTACTGTTCATCTTCTTCTTCTTTGAGAAGAAGAAGCACAAACCCTACTGAAACGACCCCCCCCCCCCCCGAACACAAAAACCACTGGACCCCCTAACCATCGTCCTCTTCTTCGACTCACCAAACGACCCATCCAGCCCAGTCCGTCGACCTCGCCCGAACCACCACCTCCCCAACGCCTCGACACTGTCCAAACCCACCTGCTCCAACAGACCCTCCGTCGTCACCCGACACCCCCACGACCTTCCACCTCCGGCTACCAGCCTCACCACCAAACACCATAACCACCATCCAAACGAAACCAGCCTCACCGTCGTCCAACCACCCCCCGTCAGTAAACCATCATTAACGACCCCTACTGTCGCACCACGACCTTCCACCTCCAGTTCCCAGCACCATCGCCTCCTTCCTCCATTAAATCCGGCGAGCCCAGCTGCTTCGTCACAACCCACCCTCTCCGCTAAACCACCACCAAACAGACCCCAAAACCCTCACGTCCAAAAACCAGAAAAACCTACCCGTCGTCACTGCCCTAAGCCCGTCAGCAGCCCCCCCCCCCCCCTGGCATCGACCTTACTACTGTCGGCATTGTCGAGCAGCTGTTGGTTGCTTCGATTCGACTTTGGTTCGAGCTTTCTGTTTTTCCGGTGAGTTTGCTATTGCTCGTCGAGGTGTTTTGTCCGAGGTTTCATCATTGTTCCTTGTTCAGTGAAGTCCGGTTCGAGTTCCGTGGGAAGCACTGTTTGTCGTTCTAGGATTGTCTAGGTTCGAAGGTTGGTGTTCTTCGTCCCTTGTTTCATTTTGTTCGTTTCGCATGTTATGATTCAAGGCAATAAATGAAAGTATTCTATATTTATGAATGTCAACGATGCAATTTTTGTTGTTGTGTTAAAAATGGTATTTTATGTTTGGTTACTGCATGCTTAAAGTAAATATGAGCATATGAACGAGGTTATTCTATTTTTTTTTCATTTTTACCATGGATATTATTACCTGTTAGAATCGTTTTTTTTTTCGTTTAATCTCGGATGGCTTCACTAGTAGGAAATCGTAGTTGTTTTAAGTTTGCCCTTAAATAGTAAAAATGAGACGAGCCTCGCAAAAAAAAAGAAAAAAAAAAGAAAAGAAAAAATGCACAAGCCGCGGGGCCCTCTAAATGTATGTATTAAACACTTAGGTTCCGGGACGGGCCGTTTAGAAAATTTCACGGCCCCACCCAAAATAATAATGCGCTAGTTGCTTTAGGCGCGCCTGTAATAATGTTATCTCCCTAAACTCGGGTGCACATTTATGTGACCCAAATCCAAATCTCAACGAAATCGAAATGTGTCTCTAATCACGGGTACATTGACTGTGACGAGGTCTGAGATGCATTTCCATGACGTTGCGAATTCATTTTAAAATAGTAAATGGGACGAGCCTCGACAAACAAAAAATGCAAATTGCGGGGCCCTCGGTAAATACTTGTTTTAAAACTACCTAGAATTCAGGAGGGTTGTTTAGCGAATTTCACGACCTCCGCAAAATAATAACGCGATAGTCTCTTTAGGCGCGTGTTTAATAATTACTTTCTCAAGCTCGGGTGTGCATTTCATGCGACCCAAATCCAAATCTCAAAACATCAAATAAAATGCGTTCCGGATTGTGGGTGCATTTCATGTGACGCAGTCCAAAGACGTGTTTTAAGCGATGTTCACATTCTTGTAAAAACAATAATAATAAAGCGGTTAAAAGTTAAAATTTGCACATAAGTTCATACTTGTATAAAATCAGATAATCAAGCCGAATATAACAATTGAGCGACCGTGCTAGAACCACGGAACTCGGGAATGCCTAACACCTTCTCCCGGGTTAACAGAATTCCTTATCCGGATTTCTGGTACGCAGACTATAATATAGAGTCATTATTTTCCTCGATTCGGGATTAAAATTAGTGACTTGGGACACCCTAAATCTCCCAAGTGGCGACTCTGAAATAATTAAACGAATCCCGTTTCGATTGTCCTTTAATTGGAAAAAACACATTCCCTCCCTTTCCTTAAGTGTAGTCCGTCCAAGTACTGATCGGGTCAAAAACACGTCTAGTTGTTCTTTGTCGGAAAACTCTTCGTGTTTCCAGTCAAAGAGGGGCAGCTGTAAGCACGTGATTTTTGACCCTCCCCGAGAATTTTCACATTTTTAGCGTGAATATGTGAAATTGGGTCTAGTATAGCTATTTTAACTATTTTTACTTTATTTCGTTGCAAAAAGAAAATTTCAAAAAATATATATATAAATTTTAGTTTATGTATCTCTCATAAACTTGAAAAATACAAAAATTGCACTTTATTTTTTGTACTTTATATAATTTCGAAAATTACAAAAAATATAATTCTATTAAGGTTTTATAGTCATTTT
Organism: Nicotiana tabacum; assembly: GCF_000715075.1. Lineage (NCBI taxonomy): Eukaryota > Viridiplantae > Streptophyta > Magnoliopsida > Solanales > Solanaceae > Nicotiana > Nicotiana tabacum. The sequence continues at coordinate 18,574,190 of NC_134085.1, forward strand.
TAACTTTGAAAAATACAAAAATATTACCTCATATTTTATCTTAATATTTAAAAACGAAAATTACAAAAAAATAGTTTTATTAATATTTTGTAGCTATTTTAAATCTTGAAAAATATTTAAAAGGATATAGTTTTGTTTAAATACTAGTCTTATTTTTGGTAGCTATTTTGCTTACATAGGACTAATTAAGCAACGTGTTCCTATTTCTCGGGTCCGGGCAAAAGAATAATATTCGGGTTCAAACTACCCGGTTTTAGGCCTAATTTCGGACCTAACCCATAATAAACCGTGTCCAGGACACATGGGGAACCCCACCACGCGTGGGGGACACAAACCTTGAACCCCACCACGCGTGGGCTCATTTTTCTGGGCAAAGCCATGTCAAATACACGGATGAAACATTTGGGAGGGGGACTTTGGAAAATTTTGAAGGGAACTACTGTTCATCTTTCTTCTTCATAAAGAAGAAAGAAAGAAAAACCTACTGGAGGAAAAACGAACAAACGGCCCTAGCGACCAACAGCTCCCTCTCCATCCCGTCACCTTCCCCGGCACCCCCACTGTCGAAAACCACCATTCCTTACGTCCCGTCCAGCTAACCCCTCTCCGTCTCGCCACCTCCGTCAACAACCAAACAAGCCCGTCGACCACTGTCCAAACGAACACCGGAAAACACGACCATTCCGTCTCCTCCCCGCTCCGTCAAACCAGTCCGGCGTTTCCTCCATTAAACCCGGCGTACACTGCTCGTCATCTTCCTCCCCCTTTTGCTCCTAACGAAAACCCTACTGTAAAATAAAACCACCTCCGACCAGCTCCCTCTCTGTCCCCCAACCACCATCGTCAACCTACCATCCCTCACGAACCAGCAGCAACGTCATCGACCCCACGTCCAAGCACCATAATCATCGTCATCACCTTCCTTATCTCCAGACCTCCATAACCCTCGAACCCTACTGTCCCTCACCAGCGAGCAGCGCTACTGCTGCTGCTGCATTGCGTCGTCCAGCCTCAATCCAAGCAGCTGCTCCTTCCTGCATTGCGCTACTGCTGCTGCTGTGAGCAGCCTCAATCAACCACTGCCCGGACGACCCCCATAGTCTCCTCCTTCCTCACATCCAAACGACCCCTTTCGTTGCATTCTCTCGAACCAACCTGCTGCGTCGAGAAAATCCAGCAGCAGCCAATATCTTGTGCGTTGACAGTTTTGGCCAAGCTTTCAGTCTCCATCGAGGTCGTTGCCGTTCGTCGAGGTCTGGTACGTCGAGGTTGTTCCGAGGTTTCGTCGTTGTCCCTCGATTCAGTGAGGTCCGACTTGAGTTCCGTCGGAGTCGTGTTTGTCGTTCTGAGTTTGTCGGGGTGCAAAGGTCAGTAAACCTCGATGTGTTAGATAAATAAACTTTACGTTGAATGTTCAAGATGCAATATAAAATTGGTATGGAAATTTTCTGCCTATGTTTCATTGTCTGCATTTTGGTTCATTTTCATGTTATGTTATTCTTGTTTATTTGATGTCTTTTAATTAAGTTGGACTAGTCGTTCTATGACACAAGTTTGACGTTAATCTGTTCGTCCTTTCCTTTGGTTAGGTCATTCGGAAAAAATAGTATTAGTGCATGCTGTTACTACTCCCGAAACACTCATTCACTAAACTCCTTTTATTAAACTTCTAACAAGTCATGGGATTTTAGTTGTAAAGAGGCCGTAAGTTTTAGTATTGTTAAAGACGTAAAAATGGCATCCTTTTAAAAATATAAAAAAAATAATAAAGAATAAAATGAGACGAGCCTCGCCGAATAAAAGGGACAAATTGCGGGGCCCTCACAAAATATATGTATTAAATACTTAGATTCCGGGATGGGCCGTTTAACAAATTTCACGGCCCTCCCCAAAAATAATAATGTGCTAGTTGCTTTAGGCGCGTCTTAATAATGTTATCCCCCTAAAACTCAGGTGCACATTTATGTGACCCAAATCCAAATCTCAACGAAATCGAAATATGTCTCTAATCACGGGTGCATTGATTGTGACGTGGTTTGAGATGCATTTCCATGACGTTGCAAATTCCTTTAAATAAATAGAATGAGATGAGCCTCGACAAACAAAAACGCACAAGCTGCGGGGCCCTCTAAATGTATATATTAAAACACTTAGAATTCGGGACAGGCCGTTTAGCGAACTTTACGGCCTTCCCCAAAATAACAATACGCCAGTCGCTTTAGGCGTGCCTTAATAAATCGAATTTCCTTAAACTCGGGTGCACATTGATGTGACCCAAATCCAAATCTCAACGAAGTCAAAATGTGTCGACGACCACGGGTACATTGATTGTAACGTGGTTCGAAATACATTTTATAACGTTGCAATTCTTGATAAAAATAACAGTAAATGGTAAAAGCAGTTAAAAGTTAAGATTTGCACATAAGTTCATATTCGTATAAAATCAGATAATCAAGCCAAATATAACAGTTGAGCGACCGTGCTAGAACCACGGAACTCGGGAATGCCTAACACCTTCTCCCGGGTTAACAGAATTCCTTATCCGGATTTCTGGTACGCAGACTGTAATATGGAGTCATTCTTTTCCTCGATTCAGGATTAAAAGTGGTGACTTGGGACACCCTAAATCTCCCAAGTGGCGACTCTGAAATAAACAAATAAATCCTGTTTCGATTGTCCTTTAATTGGAAAAACTCCCCCGCGCCCCCTCGGGTGCGGAAAAAAGCGGTGTGACACATACGTGAAAGAAACCTATCCAAAAGATATATGTACATGTATATATGCAGAATACAGTGGGCGAGCCGGCAAGGTTACTATAAATAACTATACCCAAAATTGGAAGCTGACTATACATGGCTGTCTACAGACCTCTAATAGAAAATACAATTATTCAAGAATGGGACTGGGCCACGTCATACCCATATATGTATACTACCATATCGTACCAGAATCAAAAGCAGCTCCGGATCAAGTGGAGCACGCCAACTCTCGTTGATCAAGGATCCTAAGTCCGGGGACTATCAGTTTGCCTACCTGCACCTGCGGGCATGAAACGCAGGCCCGGGAAATGTCACAACCCAAACCGATGGGCCATGACGGGAACCCGGTACCTTACTCAACCGAGTATCAACATAATATATCTTTCATATCATTCTATCATAGATAAATAAACCAGAGTAAAACATGAGGGAATACAAACTTATACATATGAAGTACGGGCCTATAAGTCCATCATGATTCTTTATATACTCGAAACACAGGCCAACAAGACCATACAAGTATCTGTATATATGACATCTGTCTACAAGCCTCTAAGAATACATAATATCATAAAGGTCGAGACAGGATCCCGCCATACCAATCAATATATGTACCAATCATACTGACCAAAGAAACAACTCCGGAGTAAATGGAGCGCACCAACACTTTTCGCTGAGCTGATAGCCTACTTGGAGAACTCTCGACCTGTCTATCAGGACCAGTGGGCATGAAACACAACGTCCCCAGGCAAAAGGGATGCCAGTACAAATATGTACCGAGTATGTAAGGAATGAAAATCGGTAACTAGTAGACATGAGAGAAACATGGAGTAAAAGACTCGACATGTATATCTGCATAACTTTATGAATCATTTAATATTATAATGTCATACCATGCATGGGTATATACGTTCATAACATCATCAAGCCTCTGAGGGCATCCCATCATCTCATCTCGGCCACTGTGGGCAAATCATCAATGTATACCAGCTGATCAAGTGGTGGTACGTATATAATGCTGTAACCTTTTTCCATATCCCATATACATATAATATACATATATACGCGTATATAACGTCATCTGGTCATGGGTCAATGCATATGGATAAGTGAATGCAATGCATGCAAAGTACGTCAATAAAATCTTTTGGAATATCATAAGACCATTATGCCTTTGAGTAATATCATGAAGTAAACTTTTTCAACGTACGTATTTTTTTGAGACCCATGAATAGATGATAAAATAATATGACACATGGAAATTCAAGAACATAGGCACCTCTAATACTCCTATGAATAGAGTCATTTATGAAAGTTGTGTATTTGCTCGTTTCGTTTATATCGTATGGATCATGCCAAAAGAAAGGAGGGATGGCCTTAACATACCTGAACCGATTTTCTGGACAATCCTTCTAACATACGGCAATTGCGACAAAACTCGTGACGACAAAATCGGAGTAGGAAAAAATCCGTATAATATTATTGAGAAAGATTGTACTGGATTTTCTTTGAACTAGCCTTTCACGTTGGATCTCCTTGTCGCGGTTAAAACGCTGCCATGGTCTGTCTGGAAAAATTCCGTGCAATTCGTTGATCACCTTCCCTAACTTTAGCACAGACAATCGTTGGAAAACGTTGAAGCTGCTTGTGAAAACGTTTCCATGCACCATCATCAGGAAAAGCTAGAGATATATTGTCATTTTCTCTTTTAAATGGTATAGAAATGTTGTTTGTGCCTAACTTTGCAAAGTTTTGCACTTTTTCAATAAAGAGATCAGCCCATCCTCACGTGTAACCAAATTATCATTTGGTCTAATGACTCATTTGTACACTTTGCCACCTTGGCTAAGCTTATGCTAAGTGGCAATTCCAAAAAAGGCTCTTATCCATTTAATACCATAATTATCTCCACCACTAATTATTATCCACGTAATTGAGAATTATTTCAAATTACTTAAAATACTACTTATTTTTAACACACCTTATACACCTTACTGTCATGGTCATGGGGTATCTTGTATGGTACTAGTCCATAAATACCATATATTTTAACTCTGGCCATATTTTATCCCAAAATGCCATACTTCGACGAAATTCTTTTTCTTCGATTTTCTTACCTTCTCACCTTCACGAATTTACTCATTACTTGTTTGAAATAGCATAAAATGCTTATAATCTTAAAATAATCTCATTCCCGAACTTATGTCGATTAACTTACGATGAAACTTTAACGTACGAAAAATGTGGGATGTAATATCTCATTTTCGAGCTTTCACCAATTTGTTTATGGCATACTTTTACGTACGAAAACATGGGGTATAACAAGAAATAGGCTGTCAGTACGAATAATATACTGAGTATGTAAGGCATGGAAATAAGTACATAAGAGACATTGAGCCCATTTGGATAGACTTAAAAAAAAGTGGCTTTAAGCACAAGTGCTTAAAAGCAGCTTTTAAGTGCTGAAGCTTGTTTTATAAATAAGCAGTTACATGTTTTGATAAAAGTGTTGAAGCTTTAAAAAGTTGTTGAAGTGTTTGGTAAACAAGTGCTTGTAAACACTTTTTTCTATTAAAAAGATAAAAATATCCTTAAAGCTGTTAACAATAAAAGAAGCTGATTACAACAATATATTTAATTATGAAATAATGCAAATAAAAAATAATTTATATTTTAATTTTATTTAAATTTAAATGGTTACTTTAGATAATTTTTATAAACATAATTCTTGAATGCTTATTTTTCACCACCTTCAATCAAGTAAACTTCCATAAAAGTCTCAACCTATTTGAAATACCAAATTATTTTGTTGAATTCCTCTTTCTCTTTTTGTCCATTTACTCTTGACAAATTAAAGTTATTATACAGAAATCACTAGTTTATTGAGTTGCACGCGATAGTACTCCTAACAAATTCTGGAGAGGATTCACAAAGAGTAAAGAGATTAGAGAACCTATTAGAACAAACCATCAAGTTTTCAAAGAAATTTTCAAGTTTTAAAACAATTGCACTTCCAGAAACATACTGCTAGCATATCTGTGCTCCAGTAGAAGCACAACTTTTCTAATATGTACTAATTTCATTCAACATCTTTCTCTCAGTGTAGGGATAAGCCTAAGATTTAGAGAAATCAAAGTATGCATTTAAAATTGCCATTGAGTGAATACAATTGGTCGTGATGCTTGAGGAAAAGTGCATAAAATGAAGATGAAGCAGAGAGGAAGAGGAAAAAAGAGGAACGCTGTATTCAAAGTGAAGGAAATAGGAGAAGTAGATATTTTAGGGTTTCTTTGACTGTGGGTAATTTTGGTATTATAAAAACTTATAATGGACAAGAAAGTATCAAACTAAAATAGCTTTTAAGCCAAAATTGGAAAAGTTGGGGTAAGCCAACTTGTTGCTTTTGGCTTTTTTTAAGCAGATTTTAGCTTTTTTTAAGCAGCTTTTGTTTTTGCTAAGCCCATCCAAACACCCTCATAGATGAAATATGGAATAAGGAATTCCGCCTGTAAGTCTAAATAACTTTGCAAATCTTGAAACAGTTATAATATCATGCACGTGCGTGTAAATGTCGTGTCATGCATAAGTATAGGTGTACATAACATCATCAAGCCTCTGAGGGAATCCCATCATATCATCTCGGCCACTGTGGGCAAAATCATCAACATATACCAACTAATCAGGTGGTGGTGCGTATATAACGCAGTAACCTTTTCTTATATCTCATATACATATAATATACATATATACGTGTATATAACGCCATCTGGTCATGGGTCAATGTATATATATAAATGCATCAAAAATACATAAGAAATACGTTAATAAGGTTTTTCTTGGAATGACATAAAAATCAATATGACTTTCGGATAAACTTTATCAAATCCGTATTTTTACGAGACCCGTGAACAGAAGATATAGTAATAATTTACATGGAAAATCAAGAATATAGACAACCCTAGTATTTCTATGAATAGAATCATTTATGAAAGTTGCGTATTTTGCTCATTTTATTAGTATTATTTGGATCATGCCAAAAAGAAAGAGGTATAGCCTTAACATACCCAGAGTAGGGAAAAATTCGTATAATATTCTTGAAAAAGATTGCACCGTTCTTCTTTAAAAACGCAAAATTTTACGTTGCTACTGTTCCAAAAATTATCGTTGGATTTTTTTTGGTTTCAAGAAGTCACGTTGAAAACTTATAAGATTTGCTAACTTTCACTTCTGATTGTAGGGTGTATAAGGATTTGTAGGAATTTTTTGTTGTAGTCACGTTGAAAACTTATAAGATTTGCTAACTTTCACTTCGGATTGTAGCTTTTATATTGTTCCGTAGAGCCCTTTCTATTCTTTCACAATGTTGGAAGATAAAGATTTCTATTCTTTCAAAAATGTTGGAAGATAAGCATTTTTGGTATTAAAAGACTTGTAGCTTTTCTAATCACATGGCTTGTCTTAAAATTAGCTTGCCACCTAATCTAATGTGACCAAGAGTCATTTATTTGTTAGTGGCTTGCTGCCACGTGGGGTTGGGGTGGATTTTTTTTAATCTTTATCCACTTATTAAGTAATTAGGTAATGTCCTGTTACTCGATAATTAACAAATTACCCGCATAATTGAAAATTATCTCAAGTTACTTAAATTTTAATCATTTTAAATATACTTTATACATCATACTATTACGGTCATATGATGCCTTATATGGTACTAGTCCACAAATATCGGGTATTATCGTCCGGCCCGTATTTTATCCCAAATCGATAACCTTCAACGAAACTCATTTTCTTTTATTTGCTTACCTTCTTTCCTTCACGAATTTACTCATCACGTGTTTGAAATAACCTAATGCTTATAATCTCAAGAAAATCTTATCTCCGAGTCTACGTCGATTAACTGAAGACGAAATTTTAACGTATGAAAATGCGATATGTGACAAGCTTTCCAAGGCAACAATAGTTCAATAATCCGCAAGAAAATTATTATTCAGGTATTCCAACAATTCTCACAAATGATCCACTACACAAGTATAAAGTCTAGTGTCTCACGAATATCGGCTGTAGCAATGTATTAAAGGTTATGCATAGTGATGACCAAATTAGACACATCAATGTATTCTCAGAATTTCCATCAAAGTTGATCAAGTTACAACAAGCTAAGTCTTAGTTCCTAACATTTAATACTATGTTCTTAGTATCTAGGAGTCAAGTGAGGCATGAGACAAGAAGGTCACATAATTCTACAAAGCACAATTATAATATAACCTACCCCCGAGCATGATTAACCCCGTCACATACATATACGCTCGTCACCTCATATATGTATCACCCTCACATGTAGTAAACAATGTCAAATAGTGGAAAAAATTTCCTCAACAAAGTTAGGCAAGACACTTACCTCAATTCGGCTAACTCAACACTCAACTTAGCCTTTTTCCTTTACGAATTCGCCTCCACTCGGCTCAACCTAGCCAACGACGACTTGAATACATCACACAATGCAAGAGAAAACAATTTTCATTAATAAAGTTGTGATTTTTATTCAATTTCTAAAAGTCAACAAAAGTCAAACCCCAGGCCTGCCCGGTCAAATTCGGGTCCAAGCGTAGGTATTGACTACCCATAGCCTCACAAGTCCAAATATATATTTTGTTTTTAAATCCGAGTCTTATTCGACTCTCAAATCCCAAATTTTTATTTTTCAAAACTTTGACAAAATTCCCAAATTTTTCCTTAGATTTCTCATGAATTTGATGTTAAATCTTATATAAAATCATGAAATATAGTTGAGAATTGATTAGAGGTACTTATTCAATGATTAGGTATGAAAACCCCTTCACAAAATCGCCTCTCATCGAAACTAGGGTTCAAAATATATCAAAATGAAGCTAAGTCTCGGAATTCTCAGCACTTAACATGTTGCAGATGTCACATTTGCGACATGTGGTTCGCAAATGCGAACATCTTATCGCAAATGCGAACAAGAAGGTGGCCTGTCAAAGTCGCATTTGCGACCCATTCTTCGCAAATGCGAAGATCAACATTTTGCAAAAGCGACAGGGTTCTTTGCAAATGCGAATTTCCCCCCAACAGCCCAGACTTCGCGAATGCGATAGCTGCTTCGCAATTGCGGCTGTCACATTTGCATCGAAACATCGCAAATGCGATGATACCAGCACCAGCAATCAAAGATTATAAAAAATCATTCTGAAATCAATCTGGAACTCACCCGAGCCCTCGGAGCTCCAAACCAATCATGTACCCAGGTCCGGAAACACAGCACGAACTCGCTCGTGCGCTCAAATCATCAAAATAACCTCTAAAACCACGAATCGGACGTCAAAACGCATGAAAATCAAACTAAACTTCAAGAACTTCTAGAATCGCAACCGAGCGTCCGAACCATATCAAATCAACTCCAAATGGCGTCAAATTTTGCAGACAAGTTTCATATGACGAAACGAACCTATGCGAAGCTTCAAATCATGCATAACAACTTCGAAACAACGAATCTCACCTCAAGTCAAAATCAATGAACCTTGAAACTTCAACTTCTACAACCGATGTCGAAACCTATCAAATCGCGTCCAATTAACCTCAAATTTTGCACACAAGTCACATTTGCTATTATGGACTTACTCCAACTTCCGGAACCGGAATACGACCCCGATATTAAAAAGTCCACTCCTAATCAAACTTCACAAAAATCCAACTTTCGCCAATCTTTATATAAAATTGTTAAAAATCTTTATAAATTATATAAAACATGCGTTCAACAAGTTGATTGAAAGTCAATTTCCACCTTCCATAAATTATTTAAAGTATTCAAATATCAACTTCCACCTTCACCGACACTATTTCTCAGCTTTATAAATATTCCACTTCCACAGGGCGCTAAACACCAGTGATCATGGGGATAATAGGAGATATTGTGAGACATCCAAATGAGATATACCCATTGATAAAGCTGTTGGTAACAGCAAAATTAGCAGAAAAACAAATTCCTTCAAAGCCAAACTGGAGCTTTTGCTATCTCATGCTCCGCAACATCTCTCGCAGCTTCTCTCTTGTCATTCAACAGCTTCCCCTTGAGCTTCGAGACGCTGTAAGTTTTCTTACCTTGTTTCTTTTTTCTTTTTCTTTTTTTGGCTTTAAAACTTTTAGTGTAATATACGCTATTATCGAGAGACTTTAGCCACATCTTTAACCTATGGCCGTAGAACGAAGCTTTGTTCAACAAAATAATATATTTATATATTTAAAAATAATTTAAATTTAAGTTTTTATGTTATGTCCTTAATACTATAGGAGTACTTTTATAGACACAAAACTTTTATGATGAGATTTTTTAAAACAGCTAATCCTAAAAGTTTTTCTTTGTCTCTTAAATTCAGTATGTTGCGTGTAAATCAAATTCGTTCTTTTTATACAATTTGCGTATTTCCAAGGAATTGAACGTGTATCAATGGTGACTTGTCTCCTTTCTCTGCCATGTATAATGCAAGTGGCCTACATGTTCTCCTCATGTCTAATACGTAACTGTATGTGCTTTGACTAAAATGATTTATTTGCAATAATGTAATGCCAGCTACTCCATTATGACTCGGCTGCTTGCTTATACCTAAATTATACTAGTATTTAATTTTTATATACTTAGTTTTTACAATTTTTACAAAATATAAGTTCATTAAATTGTCCATATTTTATTTGGTGTGCCTTTATAGAATAACAAACTACAACAACAACTACGTCTCAATCGCAAACAAAATTGGTGCGGGCAATATGAATTTTCACTTTGTTTAATTAAGCTCAACTCATATCATCTTCCTACAAAAACAGAAAAATAATAGTAGTACAAATAAGTTAAATAGATTTGTGTATATATATAATACTTCTCCCGTATCAATTAATGTGATGGTATATTTGACTCGCCACCTTTATCCAATAAACTCTTTTTAAATTATAAGTAGTACTTAATATTTGTTTCACTTTCATAAATAAAATATGAGAATCAATTTTAACATTTCTAGCTCCGTGTATAATCAATATACGGTCGTATAAAATTGAATGGAGTTTTAAAATTCATGGATTCGGTATTTGAACAACACTTTTGGACAACTGTATTCCTTTTGACCAAAATGATTACTATTTGTAACAAAATTTACTGTCAGCTCTTATGATGCTAGGCTGATCGGTAGAGTTAAACTTTTCATTTAAGACAAGTTACTGTACGTAATTTAATTTGTGAAATTTTTGGAGTTCATTAATTTAACTATCTTATTGTTTTATTTATAACTACATCGAAAGACCTACATGTATAGTATAATGTTGATTTCTTTATCAGATATTCCCGAAGGAACAAGTACATTTTTATCTAGTAATTAAAATTTACATTATCTTTTCATGGTATACAGCCTTTTGATTCAATCTATATATATAATTAAAAGCAGAAGACAAAAGCATCTCATGAAGCCAAATAGCAGAACAATAGAATGACACATGACATAATTAGTTATTAAATTAGTTATTGGTTATTCTTTTTAATTTAAATATATCTAAAAAATGAAAATAATTAAAAAAACTACCACATATATATAATTGGTTATATATATATATATATATATATATATATATATATATATATTAATTGGTTACTTTAATTTAATTAATAAATATATATTTCTTATCTATATCTATATTAATAATTAACTATAATAAAAAAATAAAAATAAAAATATATAAAAAATAACTACCCATTCAAATTGGGTGGGAGTAGTTTCAAGTTGGAAATTTTGAATTATTTTTAAATCAAACAGAAAAAAAAATAAAGATATAAAAAACGGAAAAAAACAGAAGAAAAACTACCCATTCAAATCGGGGAGTAGTTTCAAGTTGGTGTTTTAAAATAATTTTAAAATAAAAATAGATATCTTATAATTAACTATAATAAAAAAAAACGAAAATATAAATATATAAGAAAATAACTACCCATTCAAATTGGTAGTTATTTTTAATTAATAATTAGTTATTGGTTATTATTTTTGAATTTAAATATATATAAAAAACGAAAATAAAAAAAATACAAAACTACCAAATATATATATATATATATTTATGTGTGTGTGTGAAAATATAAAACTACCATATATATATGAATAAATAAATATATATATATTAATTGATTACTTTATTTGAATTAATAAATATAGATATCTTATAATTAACTATATAAAAAACGAAAATATAAATATAAAAAAAAACTACCCATTCAAATTGGGTGGGAGTAGTTTCAAGTTGGAGTTTTTAAATTATTTTAAAATAAAAAAGCAAAAAAAAATCTATAAAAAAACAAAAACAAAAAAGAGAAGAAAAACTACTCATTCAAATCGGGGAGTAGTTTCAAGTTGGAGTTTTAAAATAATTTTAAAATAAAAATAGATATCTTATAATTAACTATAATTAAAAAATGAAAATATAAATATATAAAAAAGTAACTATCCGTTCAAATTGGGTGGGAGTAGTTTCAAGTTGGAGTTTTAAAATTATTTTAAAATAAAAAAGCTATAAAAAACGAAAAAAAAAGAGAAAAAAAACTATACCTATTCAAATTGGGGAGTAGTTCAAGTTGGAATTTTAATATAAAAAACAAAATTAAAAAAATAATAAATTACCAATTCAAATTGGGGAGTAGTTTTAAGTTGGAGTTTTAAAATTATTTAAAAATAAAAAAACAAAATTATAAAAACTTCAGAGAAAAATATTAAATAACATAGTATGCTAATGAACTTTTCTATTAACAAAGTAATAGTATTAAATATTAAAAGATATAATAAAGAAAAATACATAACAAAAACGTTATTCGATGCGCTGCTTGTATAAGTCCCGTTAGTTTAACATAGATTTTATTCACTAAAATTTAAATAATATTATTAAGAGCAACAGAATAAAATTTAAAATAAAAAAATTCAATAGTAATAAATTATATATCTTCTCATATATTACAAAAAGAAAGCGAATACTAAATATTGTTTAATATAAAGAAAAATAGAACAAAAAAGTTATTCACTGACTATATAAGTACGTTTGATTTAATAGAGATTTCATTATTGGGTATATCGTATTGACAAACAAGATGACAATTGAATTTTATTAAAGCAATACGATCTAATAGGATCAAACAAGCCTGATCATAATTTAATTTAATTAATATTTTTTTAATATTGACCGCGCATCGCGCGGGTACGACTACTAGTTTTGTTTTAAAAAGAAGTATATAAAATGGTTTCACTCGAGGACAAGCAACGAGTAATTTTACACGTGCACACGAACGCGTGGTTTTGACTCGTCAATCACCACAAACGAGTGTACACTGCGGTTTCCAACAAGGTCACCACAAATTGAGGATTAGGACTTTAACTCAATAAAGAGAATGAAAATGATCTTTTACCCCTCAAGTGCATCGCCAAACCTTGCACCACTTTTTAATACTAAAATAGTACAAATTAACTCCAATTCATTATTCTATTTTTTATATTAAAAAAGAATATCTCTTTGATATTATTCTCTTTGATATATTATATTATTTTTTTTATTTAAATTTATTTTTCTATTTCATAAAAATAAATCCTTTTTTTCTTTTTGCATATTCATCCCATATAATTCATATTCCTTTCCTATATAACCAATTAATATAAAATTATTTTATATCATAAATTTTTTAAATAATATAAATTGTAAGCAAATATTTTACATTATATATATTAATGGGTAATTTAAATAAAAGTGAAATCATTGATAAGATATAATTAAATAAATATTATATTATGGTAAAATTTAGTTTAATTTCTACATAACTATTCAACTTTCAGGATTAGTATGTTGCTTCTATAAATGCTCTATTAATGCATTACGAAGTACAAAAATGAGCATCTTTGTTCTAACTTTTTTTTTGTCGAGCTAAAAATTGTTCAAATCGGTAATTTTCATCTGCTACCATGTTTACTGTTGGAGTTGGACCTTCCCAAGCATCTTGAATTGGTGCATTAAGATCACGCTCATCCTCGATTATCATGTTGTGCAGTATAATACATGTAATTAATATATCATGTAGCACTTCTTTTCTCCAAAAACGTGACGGCCCTGCAATAATTGCAAAACTCCGAATGCACATTCAACATCTTTTCGTCATGATTCTTGTTTCATTGCAAAATATTTCTTCTTTTGAGAACGTGACTCATGAATAGTTTGCACAATAGTAGACCATTTTGGATATATATCGTCAGTTAAATAATAATCCATATCATATTCTTTTCCTTGAATAACATAGTGGGCGAGGGGAGCAATACCTTTAGATTGGAAAACAAATATGATGAGTCTAAAACATTAATGTCATTATTGGTGTCGAGCATACCCAAATATGCATGCTATATCCAAAGGTTATAATCAGCTACAACTTCAAGAATAATTGTTGAGGATCCACTACGACTTGCATATTGTCCAGCCCATGCTGTTAGACAATTTTTCCATCTTCAATGCATGCAATCTAGACTACCTAGCATTCGTGGAAAATCACACTGCTCACCGATGTGAAGAAGCCGTACAACATTGTTAGCTGTTGGTGATCTGAAATATTGCTCGCCAAAAACCTCTATGATAGCTCGACAAAATCTCATATGAAGAAGCCTTGCAATATTATTAGTTGTTAGTGATCTCAAATACGGCTCGCCAAAAACCTCTACGATAGCTCGACAAAATCTCTTCGTGCTTTCAATTGTAGTTGACTCTGCAATTTTTACATATTCTTCAGTGGCATCCGCTGGCAAACCGTATGCCAACATTCTAAATACAACTGTAATTTTTGTAAAGCAGATAATCCAAATCTACCTAGTGCATCAACGCGTTGTTCGAAGTACGTATCATGAGCTTTAATTACATCAACAATTTCAACAGCCACAAACCACAAGTCCACAACATTCCTCTGCCATCTATGTCAGTCGCTACTATATTAAATATTTATTTTATGTTATTTAATGAACATTGTGTTATTTACTAAAAACATATTATATTTCATATTTGCACTTTTTATTTTTGTGATGGTTATATTTTTTTATAAAATTCTAACTTATAATTAAAAAGTTGACCAAAAAATTATAATAAAATTAACTTACAATTTTATATAAAATAATATATATGAAATTAATTTATAAAAAAATACACCAAAATTAAGATGTAAAATTAATATTATAAAGATATTACATAAAAAAATACAAGTATAAAATTTATAATATGTTAAACTAAAAGTGTTATTAAAAAAAGATAATAATAAAATATTGATGAATAGTGCTACACATGTTACACCAAATCTAGTGTAACACTATTCACACTATAAAATGGTGTAAGAAATAGTGTTGAGTTGGAGCACCAAAACACCAAATCTAACACCAAAATATTATTTGGCATAAAAGTTGTCACAGGGTTAGCGATGGTCGTCTAACAAGGTAGGACATAAGGCTAATAAGTAAAATGGTCAAAGAATTTTAAAAAATACGCTTTAGAGCAGTGAGCTTTTAAAATGGAATGGGTAGATTGTCAAGCCCCACATTAATTGAGGAATGAGTTGCCATCTCTTTATGTTGTTTTGGTCAATCATTCCCTCATGAGCTATATTTTAGGGTCGAGTTAGACTCAAGATATATTCCTTTACATGGTATTAGAGCCAGACCTATGGTCCATGTTGATGTATTTCTCAATGTTGAGCCCCATTCTTATGTTATCCATGCTCTAGTTGTCTGGTATTGGGCGTGTTGGGGAGTGCCAAGTCCCACATTGGTTGAGAGAACGGATTATAATCTCTTTATATGGTGTTGGCGGTCCTTCTCTCGTGAGCTAGTTTTTGGGTTGAGTTAGGCCAAAGTTTCATTTCTTCATGCATACAGTTTTAGAGTTTGAGCAGTTTGAGAGTATTTCATCTTCTATTATTTAATTTGTTGGGTCTTCATTCTTGGTTCTTTTACTAGCCATTGCTCATTTTCAGTTCTTGCTTATCAAATCTTCAGCAATTTTCGACGATTATCTTCAGTTCTCTTGCCTTGTTTAGATATCTCATCAAATCAGCTATAGGAATGACACCTTTTCAAGCCTTATATGATTGTGAACCTCCTAACATGATGAGATATCTTCTTGATAGCAACTCTAATGATATGGTTGAACAACACATGCTTCGAAGTGACGAGGTTGAAGCTGTCTGGGAGAAAATTTTTGACTTATCCCCAGTAACATATGAAGGAAACAACAGATAAGAAGACTCAATGACTATATTAACTTGGGATCCTGGCTAGAATAGTTTGACATTATGCGGGAGTTAGTTAAAATGGGATTGGACGTGTAGGTAGCTTAATTTCCCGTAGTATTGCTCTGCTGTTGTTTACTAAAGCGATTCTTGGATCGTTCCCAATTTAGCTTGTGTTATGTGAATCCTCATCCTTATATTTATAAGCTAAGTTTTCTTCTAAAATAATATATCTTCACTTCTTGTAATTACCTTTTAATGTTCATTTTTCAGGTATGTGTATTCTATTTGGTTCTTCGAGCACTTGACACTGTTGGTGTGTAAAACCACTGCTTGCAATATTTTTATTTTTTGAACATTTCAACTGGAATTACCTCACATTTGTTATTCATATGTTATTTGTTTTTCTTTTGGTCAGAGGATGATACCAGCATAGCCACAGAGGTTAAAGTACCTATTCTGATAGCTTTTCATCGACACATATATGATCATGAATGGCATTTTTCATGTGAGTCGTCTAAATTTCTCTTTCTTACTATTTCTTCTTTTTTTACTCAACATTGTTAACTTTTCTACTTTGATAAAAGCTGCTCGTTTATGATTGTCGAAATGCTTCAAAATCAAAGTGCTTTTTTTTTCTTCTTTGGCTAGTTGTTTTTTGGTTTTCCATTTGGATTGAACCCAAAAGATCTCATGGAACAGTTCCATCTCCGGTTGAGAAATACCTCTTTTTGTTTGTTAGGTGGTACAGATGCCTACAAGGATCTCATGGACCAGTTCCATCATGTTTCGATGGCTTTTTTGGAACTTGGAACAAAGTGAGTTCTTCTGTCGCAGTACATTACACTAAACAATAGAAAACTTATAAAATTGTGGTGGAGTTGTGGCATGAACCATCTAACAGAGTTCTGATCATAAGAATATTTTCATGAAAAGGTTGCATATCAATCATCTTGCAACAATGAGCCTAAAGACTTCATGAACTTTGCTCTTAATTGTAGATATTTAAAAGCTTTGTTTACGAGAATGTATGTTTGGCACTTGCTTAACACTTCTTGACATCCGCCTCCTCTGCATCAAGTTGTAACTCAGTAAACTACGATATAATACAGTTGTATAGGAATGTCAAGTGTACTTCAGCTACAGTATAATACAGTCGAAGTGTATATTTGATCATTTTACATGCTTTAAGGTCAGGTACAATGGTGATGCCAATGCATGTGAATAGTTTGGATTGGGACATTATATTCATGTAATTTTATAGTTATCAGCAGGTAATTGAGGATATTACTATGAGGATGGGTGAAGGAATGGCTAAATTCATAAGCACGGAGGTATGTCACCTATAGAATCTTAGCCATATTTCTAAGATAAATCGCTCGTCAATAATAATAATAATAAGTGCTGTTGACCCACAACAAACCTATATCTTCATTTTCTACTATAAATCATCTTTTATGTATCAAGGCTGAGATCAAACCAATATTAGGATTGCGTTGGTTGCTGACTTCAACCTTTAGTAATCGATAACTAGAATGTGCCCAGTGCAAGATACTCTTTCGGACATTCTACAATTTCTAGATGTTTCACTGATCTGTCAATCTTATTAGATTTTGATTATAAACTCTCTCCTGCAGATTCAAACAATCGATGATTACGAGGAATATTGTCATTATGTAGCTGGGCTTGCAGGATTAGGCTTGTCAAAACTTTTCCATGCCTCTGGTAAAGAAGATTTAGCTCCAGATTCTCTTCCCAATGCTGTCGGCTTATTTCTTCAGGTATTAACCTTAACCTTAGCTGGACTAGGTGCCACCATGGCATCCTCGATCGTAATGTTAATGTTTTAGGGAATTAACAGTAACATATTTATTTCAGAAAACAAATATCATTAGAGATTATTTGGAGGACATAAATGAAGTACCCAAGTGTCGTATGTTTTGGCCTCGTCAAATTTGGAGTAAATATGTTAACAAACTTGAGGTTTTGTCTTCTTCCTGTGCTATCTTGATCATCTTACAGTTAAGCAGATAAACATTTGTGTCATTTTGAGGTTCACTGTTTTGCAATTGGCATCTTTCTCAATATGTATCTCAGGACTTGAAGTGCGGAGAGAACTCGGTCAAGGCAGTACAATGTCTCAATGACATGGTCACTAATGCTTTATCGCATGGGGAAGATTGTCTGGTTTGCCTATCCACGTTACATGATCCAGCTATCTTTCGATCATGTGCTATTCCACAGGTACGTACTGAAGATTCTTCCTGATTTTTATGCTTGTATGTTCCATTGTACTGTTTAGATTTATCCTCTCCTTCTTGCTATCTGTTAGTTTCTTATCCTTTATAGATCATGGCTATCGGAACATTGACAATGTGCTACAACAACGTTGAAGTCTTCAGAGGTGTTGTAAAAATGAGACGAGGTACGATATATCATTCCTCAACATGTAACTTGCTGATTTTTCATGCCAAATTGCTTGCATTTTACTGTTCTGATGACTTATCTAACCCCTAAAAAATTCGGCCAATTTCTGACGTGTTCGATCTTCCTGTAAAGTTTTGTCCATAAAATTTCTAGGAGTAAGATATGTCCTAAATTTACAAGTGCATGAAATATTCAGAATTCTCTCAACATCATCAAGTTATCGTGTCGTTTCTTCAATGTAGGTCTCAGTGCCAAGGTTTTTGACCAGACCAGGACAATGGAAGATGTATATGGTGCTTTTTTCCATTTTTCTTCTATACTGAAATCCAAGGTATGATGCTTATATTTATTCTCTGAACTAGCTTTGATTCCTACATTTAACTTGATCATTCTATAAGTTCAATAACTATTGTCAGGGATGCCTTAGCTTTTCACATTCAGTTCCTCAAATTGTGTATGTGTCGCATTTTATTCAATACATGTGGATTCATCTGAATCGATAACTTTCGACACAGAGTGTATATGTGTGTGTGTAAAAATCTCGACAAAATATTGGATTTGTATCCATAATTTTAATGGTATAATTAGTTTAGTACAAAATTGAACCCATTAAGTTTGAATCCTGAATCCGCTACTGGATGTGAGATAATTGCTTTTTTCAGGTTGACAATAACGATCCAAATGCGACAAATACTTTGAAGCGGATTGAATCAATCATGAAAACTTGCAGAGACTACTCTGAAACCTTGTCTAAAAGGTTTTCCAATTATATTCTGGTTGCTTATTATTATTAGTTTTCCCTAGAATTTTTGGTCTGCTTCATCTATCTAAAATAACTTTTCTCATCAGGAACAAGCCTAACTACATACCAACTTTGGTAAGTTTTCTGCTGATAATTATGCACACTTTGATGACTAACTCATATTTCTGCTATTGAAAAATTCTAATTCCTTGAATACTTTGTGCAGATTATTGTCTTTTTCTTCGTAGTGGCTATTCTTCTTGCTTACCTGTCTGCGAAAAGACCCTAGACCCTTGGTGCGGATTGGGCGAGTGACTATTTTATTTGACCAAATGAAGAATTGCATAAAAGTTTTTTCGTATTTTGATTTTGATGCGTGCCACTCTGATCTCATGTGGTTCAAATCTGAATGTTAGTTTTCCCTGTCTTATGTTTTTGGTTGCAGCTAGGAATGGGCATAGTTTGGGTAAACCCGAAATCCAAATTTTTTGGATTTTTGGTTTGGATTTTCGGATTACGGATTGGATTTTGGATTTAATTTTTAAAATTTTTGGATTTCGGATTGGATATTGGATTTGGTACTTCGGATTTTTGGATATCCGAATATTCAAAAATTTATATTTTATATTTAATCCATCATCCATATGTCAATAGTAATAAGCTCAATACCCTACCCATTAGATATTATCTCATATATTCAATATTAATTATTAAGTTACTGTCAGAAAACTTTCTATTGTACATGATTTTACTATTGCTACTTCTTATCGGCCATATTAATGTCTCTGTTGCGTTTCCTAGATACTACTTTTATTACTTAAATACTTTATTTGTATGATTGCGGTGTGAATGAGAAACTTTTCAGGAAATTTAACATGAGTAATTCATTTGGATATTTATTTTTGTAAAAAGAAGAAACATCTCAACTTATAAGCTCAAAACTGAAACTTCAAAACCGATTAATCCGACACCGAATTTAAAAAATCCGATCCAATCAGAGCTTATTTGGATTATCATTTTTCAATCCGAAAACCGAAAATTCAAATCGTAATTTTCAAGTCCGAACTATCCGAACGCCTGCCTCTATTTCAGCTTTGATGCCATCTTTGCAGTGACTTGGGCACTAAGACTTTACTACCATGAGGTCTTCTCAAAGTTCCTGCAATTGTAAGGCTGATACTGAGAGCAAAGAAATTAAAAACGTCCAACCAAAGAAGGCACCAATTTATTAAATCTTTGTGCATGGTAGAGATGAAATATTATGGTGTCGATTAGGTTGGAGCAAATTTATACGGGTCATGGTAACTCAATAAACATGTATTGATCCGAAATTTAATCCATGGAAACAGTATCTTGCAGAAATGCAGGGTAAGGTTGCGCACAATAGACCATTATGGTCCGACCCTTTCCCGGACCCCGCGCTTAGCGGGAGCTTAGTGCACCGGGCTGCCCCTATACGAGGGAAGCTAGGTGTTTCAGTGTCGTTTAATATATATTCAAGTTAAAGCGTGTAACATTTGAGGGGATGACAGGTGATGTTCAGAAGCATCAACCTGGTTGAAGACACAAAATTTTAAAGTGGATTAACTAGATAAATTCTTGCCTTTTCTTTTCTCTTGTTTTCGTCTTTTGGTGGTTGTGTCTTTCAATCCTGGTCTTTAACTACAAACCTTTGAGAGAACATTGCTTGTATTAAGTTCATCTGCCCATGGATGACAAGAAAACTGCCGATGTAATTGTTAGCCACCATCCTTTTCAATAGTCTGAGTAGTGGATCACAATCCAATTAGCATGAGCTATTACTAACTTTTTGTTGGGGACTTTTTCGTATATTAAACTTATTTACCTGGTTTATCTAAGTTTTCCTATTTATAGAAAGTAACTAAAGTTTTTTAGAAAATATATACAAATCCAGTCGAAATCTACAATTTATCTACAACTTCAACAAAAAATATTTGTACAGAATCTGTGTAACGACCCGACCAGTCGTTTTGAGCATTTGCATTCTGTTCGGTGGCTTGACATCGTGAGTAGCTTCATATGATATATTATGACTTGCGTGTATCGTTGGTTTTGGTTTTCGAATGGTTCCGGATTGGTTTGGAAGAATGATTCTTAAATAGAAAATTTTACGTTGGAAGAGTTGACCAAGTTTGACTTATATGTATTTGACTTCGGATCGGAGTTTTGATGGTTTCGTTTGGTCTGGATGGTGAATTTGGATCCTAGCGAACGCTCGGATTTGTATTTGGATGTTTCTAGAAGGTTTTGGCTTTATTTGGCGAAAATTGGCAATTTGAAGTTTTGGGAAGTTTATAGATTTGACCGGGAGTTGACTTCGATGTTATCAGGTTTGGATTGTGGTTCCGAGAGTTGGAATAAGTTTGTTATATCATTTGGAACTTGTGTGCAAAATCTGAGGTTATTCCAAGTTGATTTGATATGATTGGACACGAATTTTGAAAGTTGAAAGTTAATTAGTTCATTAAGCTCGATTTGAAGTGCGATTCATGATGTCGATGTTGTAATACGTGATTTGAGGCCTAGAATAGGTGCGTGTTATGTGTTTGGGACTTTTTGGTATGTTCAGGTGTCCCGCGGGGCTCGGGTAAGTTTCAGGGTAATTTTGGAGGATGATTTCATTGTTGGTTTCTGATGATTTCTGATGCCCCAGTTGTTCTTCGCGATCGCCAAGTGTAGTCGCGATGCGTAGTTTAGGATTGAAGCTAGGTGATCCGAACCACCAGCTAATACTCTCCCTCCGACCTTACTGGAGCGTACTCCTATCTAGTTAGTTTTAAACAAATTTGGGGTGAATTAGATAAATGGTAAATTGGAAAAGCTTACCAAACTTAATATAGCAAACATTTCTCTCCACCTTTTAACAATATTTATTATTTCATTTAAAAGGAGAATACACATTCTTTGGAATATGCATCTTTAAAACTATTACACAAAAAATAAGGACAAATTATTTGATAATTTACATCAATTACTAGCAATATTATTATTTTTGCATTTATAATATTCTCATTTTCTTTTTAAAATTTTATATT
This sequence comes from Nicotiana tabacum, assembly GCF_000715075.1. NCBI lineage: Eukaryota > Viridiplantae > Streptophyta > Magnoliopsida > Solanales > Solanaceae > Nicotiana > Nicotiana tabacum. Next base: position 18,596,462 of record NC_134085.1, read on the forward strand.
ATTAGATATTTTATAATTTCTCACTTTTCTATTTCAATTTGCCTTATTAACTCAGTTCAATTTATTTTACGTACTTAGTTATCTATTCACTTCCCATGTATTGTCATGCTTCCTTTTTTACCCGAGGGGTATATAAGAGAGTTTTTCCAATTAAAGTGACATAAATCGAAATGGAATTATTTTATTTATTTCAGAGTCGCCACTTAGGATATTTATTATGGTGTCCCAAGTCACCAGTTTATTTTTAATCCAAAATCGAGGAGAATTTTGACTTTATTTAAAAGTCTGTGAAACCAGAAAACTAGGTAAGGAATTTTGTTAACCCGGGAGAAGGTGTTAGGCATTCCCGAGTTCCGTGGTTCTAGCACGGTCGCTTAACTATTAATAATTGGCCTAATTATCTGATTAATTACATGTTTTAAACCTATTGTGCACTTTAACCTTTTAAAACCGCTTTTAATTATTTATGACCGCTTTTAGGATTTATAGAATTATTTCTTGAACAAGTTGCGATTGTCGTACACTTGCTGTTTTTTGGAACACACCGCAAACCACGCTACATGAAATGCACCCGCGATTCGCGACATGTTTATTTTATTATTATTCGAAGTTGTTATAATCGGGTCACATGAAATGCACACCCACATTTGGGAATTAGGCATCATAACTATGTCGCGGGAACCGTACCCATAGTCACGATGGTTTGTTATAGCGTGCCTAAAGCAAACTACGAATGTTCATATTTAAAACTAATTCGAAGTTCAATGTAAGGCTACTAATTATAGATATGCTTTGGGTAGATATGTTGAACTTTAATTATTTTGGAAAAAGAAATTGGGCCAGCAGTAATCCCATTAGGTTATTTGATCAAAGGAATAACGGCGTTGAGGCTTCTTGGGCTTAAAATTGAGCCCAGAAGTAAAAAAAAGCTCAAAGACCTTGCCAGGTCCGATTTTGACCATGGCTGTCTTATTTTGGGCTAACAACAGGCCCAACAGTTTAAACAGGAAAAGCCTTTAATATGCTAAGGACATAATTAAAGCCCAATCTCTTCAGTCACAAATAACAAAACACTATATGAAATTCTGAGAAACCAAATATGCATGAATAATCATATTATGGACTTCTAATCTACTGACACACCATTAGTAATAGACAATATTAGCTTGAAATACTTTAAATTACTAATTAATCACACTCACATCAGGCGTATAGTCACTTTATCAACATTGGATTCCTAAGATAATAGAATCCGGACATTATTTAGCAAATGAACCATGAGTTTCTTTTGAAAGTGTATGAACTTGACTTTAAACTTAACAAGTGCACCATGGCCAGTTATACTAATCAATACACCTTTTAATAAAAATGAGCTAATGATATTACATACTTATCCTGAAACTTCCAAATAAATCCAACATATGAAAGATGAACTATTCAGAATATTCAATACTGGAATTCTCCACCAAGCTACTGACTATCAAGCAGACCCAAGACACTTATACAAAAACGTTGAGAAAACTATAAAGCTAAATAACTTGAAAGAACTACATGTAAAAAGAAAATTGAGATTCAACGTTTGAACATTAACTTCATATTACAAATACATCTTTCAAAGAAAAAGAGCATGCTTGCATTTCAATGGTCACTCAAAGTCCAAGAGATACCTGGTGACAAAGAGCAAAAACAAAGCAGTGAATCTCTAAGAACAACAAAAGACCAGCAGGAAATCACAGTAAAACAACAGCAATATCAAGCAACAAGGCTTCAGAATCAAGTCATTTTTTAGCTTGAACAATCAAAAATCCGAAGGAAAATTGTTCCAAACTTTAATGAAAAAACAGAGAAGTAGAAGAACAATGGAGCTGGATTTTTTCAGAGGTCTTTTCAGGGTCTCAATTGCTAATGATCATCTGTCTAGAATGAGAGAATAACTGTTCCTTTTATAGGGTATGCTAAAACAACATAAAAAATGCATATTCTACCCTAAATTCCCTAAGTGTCAGATAGTACAGCATATTTGGACAGTTGTCTGTCCTTTTTTAGCCCAATTCTAGTATTTTTCATACTAGAAATTGGGACAGTTGTCCCATACTAGAACATTCTGATATTTTCCTCATTTATCAATCCAATTTTAACCTTTCAAGTACTGATTATTTTAATATACCCTAAATTATGATCTTTAACTACCCATTAAACCCTTCTAGAACCTTCTAGAATCAACTAGGGAATTTTAACATTAGAGTCCCTTATTTTGGTTTTCCAATTACCCTTTTAAGACTTTCAAAATTACCATTTCCGACCCTTTTTAATTCCAATTGGCAATCAAGCTATCACAGATCATAATGAAGCAGAAACAATCGACTAACACACCCAAACTAGATTACTAAACTAATTAAGGTTGAATAAATTAATCCAAACATGCAATTAAACTTAAAAAAACAAAAGAATCATGCAATTAAATGGCAAGTAAATCATGCAAAATCAGAAACAAAACAAGACCAACGCCTAATTTAACAAGTAAACTAACCCATTTGTCCGAGCTAAACTGAAATCGATTAAACTAATTGTTATATGTTTATACTAACTTAATAAATAATTAAGCCTCTTAATCAATAGGGAAAACAATCTGAAGAGGAATTCGAGAAGGAATAGAAAGGTTGTTTGGCTGAAAGATAAACACGAAAAAAGAAGAAGAAAAGCAGAATAATTACCTACTGGCCCTCGAAGGAGAAACGATAAAACTCCGACCAAACTCTGATAGACCGAACAAACTACGATGGCCGTAGGATGAACTGAGACTAACATCACTCGATTGCTCTCAGCAAGAGCAATCGATTGATGTAGGTTTTGAGTTCAAACGGGTCGGGGTCAAGGAGTAATCAGGAAAAGGAAGGTTTTAAGTTTTTTTATTCAAAATTTCATATATGCAATTAGAGAAAATAGATGGGGATTTTAAGGAAATGGTTATGGGGTTTGAGGAGAGGGGAGGATGGGGAGTATAGGGTGTCAATTTGGAAGGGGTTGGGGTCGTTGCTGGTGGTGATCATGCTGTAGCGGCTAGGGTTCTGAGGGAGCTTAGGGCGGCTAGGATTAAGGTGCTGAGAGAGAAAAAGAGAATGAGTGGGGTTTTGGGGTTAGGGGAGTCTATTCGGATAATTATAAAGGGGGTGGAGATCAGTTGCGAGCCATTGGATCAAGATGATCCAACGGCTGGGATAAGGGAAAAGAAACGACGTCGTTTGGTTAAGAGGAGGATTGGACCAGGCATGAGAGGTTTGTGCTTGGGGTGCAATTGGGTAAAACATAATTGGGACACCGATTTTGCAATTTGGGTGGCCCAACAAATCAAAGACCAAATTTTCATTTTCTTTGTTTTTTCCTTTTCTTTTCTTTAATTAATTAAAGTCCTAAATTAACCTAATCTGTAAAATCAAAATAATTATCTATTTATAATTTTTAGAAAATTAATTAATCATAAATTGATGAAGAGGAAATTACTAATCTAATATTAAGAGCTAAAAATGTAAAATGGACAATATTTTTTGTGATTTTTCATTTTAATAAAGTAATTAATTAACCAATTAATCCTAAAATATGAACACAAAATCTAATATGCAATGCATGAAATTTTTGACATTTTTGGGGTTTTTTCATGATTTTAACAAAATTAAACGTGCACAAAAATACAAACAATTAATAAAATCCTATACAATTGAAAACAATTTGAAAAAAAATCTATTTCTTTAATTTTGTAGGAGTATTTTTTAGTAGGGCAAAAATTACATGCTCACAGTTGCCCTTCTTTGCTCGGAAACACGAAGAGTTTTCGGGCAAAGATAAAATGAGCAATTATGAGTGATTTTTGCCCGTCTGGATACTCCCTGGAAAGCATTTTTGGGAAAAAGTCTGATCGAACCTTGCTTCGGAGGTTGCCTACATATCCTTGGCTATAAAGGAATCAGGTCAATGTAGTTCTGGAAGTTTTGGTAGCTGGAACTGTCGAGAAACTGTGATTTCACTGTTGTCGCTGTTGTTTCTGCTTGTTGAGCTCATTATTACACCAAAATAAAAAATGAAAAGCTAAACTAACTAAGCCTATCAACTACGAGTTACAAGATTCCTATCTATAAACCTTCTAAAACTTAATCTTGAGTCTTGGTTGGTTCTTCCTGCAGACTCTGATCTGAATCTTGATGCTCGTTAGCTGCAACCGCTGGTTCATTTTCTTCAGTTTTTCGGATCAAGGCGGTACATGTAAAGCTTGTGACTTTAATCATATCTTGAACCGTCCACATCTTTTCTCTGCTTCTACACTTAGAGTTCACTTCTTTTATTGTTCTTCTTTTCTTTTATTTTGGATTAAGACTTCTTCTTTTGGTCATCTCAAACCTCATGCCTCACGGTAAAAACCTGCTCAGGCACCAAAACAAACAAACGAACGAAATTTTTCTGCCCCAATTTTTACCAGGAAAGTTTCGTGAGTTATTGTAACAAAAATCTAAACTACTTCTTTATTGAAAGCAATAATAAAAAAACAGGATTTTGTATCCTTGGAAAAAGAGATCAGGGTGTGGAGACCCTATATCTAAAACAAGATCAGCTTGGGGTTGGAAACCCTAGGTTGGAAAGATTACCAGTTTATGCTGGCATCAACTAGGGAGTGGGACCCTATGTTGAAAAAGTCATCGAGTTATGTTGACATCAAATAGGGAGTAAGACCCTATGTTGGAAAAGTCATCGGGTTATGCCGGCATCAACTAGAGAGTGAGACCATATGTTGGAAAATCATCGGGTTATGCCGACATCAACTAGGGGGTGGGACCCTATGTTGGAAAAGTCATAGGTTATGCCGACATCAACTAGGGAGTGGGACCCTATGTTGGAAAAAGTCATCAGGTTATGTTGGTATCAACTAGGGAGTGGGACCCTATGTTGGAAAAAGTTATCGGGTTATGCTGGCATCAACTAGGGAGTGGAACCCTATGTTGGAAAATTATCGAGTTATGCCAGTATCAACTAGGGAGTGTGATCCTATGTTGGAAAAATCATCGGGTTATGCCGGCATCAACTAGGGAGTGGGACCCTATATTAGAAAAAGTCATCGGGTTATGCTCGCATCAACTAGGGAGTGGGACCTTATGTTGGAAAAAATTATCGGGTTATGCTGGTATCAACTAGGGAGTGAGACCTTATGTTGGAAAAGTCATCCGGTTATTCCGGCATCAACTAGGAAGTGGGACCCTATGTTGGAAAAAGTCATCGGGTTACGCCGGTATCAACTAGGGAGTGGGACCCTATGTTGGAAAAAGTTATCGGGTTATGCTGGCATCAACTAGGGAGTGAGACCCTATGTTGGAAAATCATCGGGTTATGCCGGCATCAACTAGGGAGTGGGACCCTCAACTAGGGAGTGAGACCCTATGTTAGAAAATCATTCAGGTTATGCCGGCATCAACTAAGGAGTGGGACCCTATGTTGGAAAAAGTTATCGGGTTATGTTGGCATCAACTAGGGAGTAGGACCCTATGTTGGAAAAATCATCAGGTTATGCCGGCACCAACTAGGGAGTGGGGACCTATGTTGGAAAAATTATCGGATTATGCCGGCATCAACTAGGGAGTGAGACCATATGTTAGGAAAAAGTCTCGGGTTATACCGGCATCAACTAGGGAGTGGGACCCTATGTTGGAAAAGATACAGGTAGGGATTGGAGACCCTATACTGCCATGATATTGAATTTTTCTTCTTCTTTTTCTTTTCATTTCATTTCAACGTCATTTCTTTAATTTCAGAGAATGAGTAAATGCGGGAAAGAATTTTTGGAGGAGACTTCCCTTTTTGGGTTGTTGCTGCAAAGTTGTTTCTAGCCCTTGCGCAATTTCTTTTTGGTTGCACCTGCTTTTTGCAAGGTTGCTTTGGATTGCACCTGTTTCCTATTTTTTTTTTCAAACAAAGAACAATTTGTTAGTTTAAAACGGTGGTTGGTTTTGTGTCCTTGAGAGTTTCAGTCACTTGATCTTGGCCCAGCTCTTTCAATAAAAATCTCCATTACTCGCTAGCTCTCTGGAAATTGGATTCATTTCTAAACCCGGGGAACTTGACTTTTCCCAAATTCCACAAGATGATTAACCTGTGTGGGGCTTGGCCTTTTTCTATATTATTTTGCCTTTATGGGCACTTGACTTTGATCCTTTCTTTTCAAGAGTTTTTGACTCTAGAGTATCGACCATCATGGCCAGTCGAGGTCGACTTGATGCACCTGTTGAGGCTGGGTGCTTTCTTGAATTTTAGCTTTTTGTCAAACAAAACCCTATAAAACCAATCTTGCCATCTTTTCTTTGTATTAGTTTCAGAGGAGAATTAGACCGAAAGGGATTCAAAGAAAAGTAAACAACAGACAGGATAATGAATGTAAACGAGAAAATGTCCCTTTCGGGGAAAGGAAAAAGGACTTGTCTGGGGTGCATGCAGACTTCAATAGACATGACATGCTTCTTGGACTGGATACCCGATTTGTGCAAACCATCCAACTCTCATAAACCCATCATAACCCATATCTCAAAACCGAGAAACCTTGCCAGGACTCTATCAGTACCGATGGTTGTAAGGGATCCCTTTTTCAATCAGTGACTCCCTTTGCGGGTTTTCACCAACTGACCTCTCTCATTTCTCTTCTTATCGTCGCCTTATAGTGCTCTTTGCGAGTTTTCACTAACAAGACTCTCTTATTTTCAATTTCTCTGCTTACCATCGCCCTATGGTGCCCGTGTGGGTTTTCATCAATAAGACTCTCTCATTTTATTTCTCTCATTTGATTGTATCACATCCAAGTAACCATATCCTCCAATTTTGAACATCTTTACCGATTGATCGGAAGGACTTGAACAGGATTTGGGGTAAAAAGAGTTTGGATTGAATTACAACTTTGGAAACTTTCAGGTGAACCATCGCCGAACCATTATATCTTCTGCCTCAGTTTCAACTTTTGGGGAAATGTGGATTTTGTTTTGGTGTGACTCAACCCTTGAGAGAGGCTGCCTATATAACCTTTCGGAATCAAGTCGAACGTAGTTCAAGAAACTTTGTTTTTTTATTTTCTTTTCCTTTTTTGTTGTTTTGTTTTGTTTTCTCTTTCATTTCTTTTTTAATAACATTTTCGGATTCCAAAGAGGGTAATCAAAGAAAGGTAATCGGCTCAAAGGGTTTGCAATGGGTTGACAGTGTTTGGGTAGCGAGAATGAAAGCCTTCATCATCCCATTCAGAGAATATTAGCACCACGTAAGGGTTAAACGTAATACATTTTGACCGTGTCCGCATTGACAGTTGTTTCAGGGTCATTTCCTTCAACGTCTCCCAAGTACAGTGCCCCTTTTGGCAACAATTTTCTTATAATGTACGAACCCTTCCAGTTTGGAGCGAACTTTCCTTTTGCTTCCTTATGATGGAGAATACGTTCTCAAGACGAGTTGCCCCACTTCAAAGTTTCTAGGTCGCACTTTCTTGCTGTAGGCACGGGCCATTCTTTGTTGATACAACTGCCCGTAGCAAACTGCAGCCATCCGCTTTTCATCAATCATAGTTAATTGTTCTAGACAGGTCTTGACCTATTCATTGTCCTCAATCTCAGCTTCAACGATGATTCGAAGAGATGGAATTTCAACTTCTGCGGGTATTACAGCTTCAGTACCATAAACCAATAGATAGGGTATTGCCCCAACTGATGTGCGCACGGTTGTGCGATATCCCAACAATGAAAAAGGCAACTTTTCATGCCATTGTCTTAGAAATTTGAATCATTTTCTTGAGGATCTTCTTGATTTTTTGTTCGCTGCTTCAATAGCACCATTAGCTTTGGGCCGATAAGGGGTAGAATTTCGATGCGTGATCTTAAATTGTTCGCATATCTCCCTCATCAAATAACTGTTCAAATTTGTAGCATTGTCCGTAATGACAGTCTTAGGAATACCAAAACAACAGATAATATTGGAATGCACGAAGTCCACCACTGCTTTCTTGGTGACGGCTTTGAGAGTGACTACTTCAACCCACTTTGTGAAATAATCAATGGCAACTAAGATGAACTTGTGCCCATTTGAAGCTTTTGGCTTGATTGGCCCAATGACATCCATACACCAAGCAACGAACGACCATGGTGCTGACATAGGATGCAATTCTGAAGGCGGTGAATGGATCAGGTCACCGTGTACCTGACACTGATGACACTTTCGGACAAAACTGAAGCAATCCTTTTCCATGGTCATCCAGTAATAACCTGCCGGAAGGATTTTCTTTGCAAGGACGTATCCATTCATATGGGGTCCACATACTCCCACATGCACTTCATTCATGATTTTTCCATCCTCTGGGCATCTACGCATCTCAAAAGGTTCAAACATGGAGTTCTTTTATACAAGACCTCTCCACTCAAGAAGAAACTACTGGCAAGCCTTCTAATGGTTCTCTTTTGGGCTCCATTGGCTTGCTCGGGATATTCCTTTGTTTTCAAGAATCTTTTGATATCATGATACCATGGCTGAATATCTGGTTTTATCTCAACTATATTGCAATAACCATGTCTTTCTCGGATTTGGATTTTCAGTGGGTCAATGTGGACATTGCCTGGATACGGCAGCATCGAGGCCAAAGTAGCTAGTACATCGGCTAACTCATTGTGAAACCGAGGAATGTACTTGAACTCGATGGATTTGAACCACTTGCTAATATCTTCTACATGTTGCCTGTATGGGATAAGCTTGATATCTCGGGTTTCCCATTCACCTTAAGCTTGTCGAATAATCAGGTCAGAATCTTCCATGATTAACAATTTTTCCATATCCTGATCAACTGCCATGTTCATGCCCATAATGTAGGCTTCATACTCGGCAATGTTGTTCGTACAGAAAAATTGAAGCCGGGTTGTGGCCGGATAGTGCTGCCAGTGGGCAAAATCAAAATTGCCCCAATCCTGACACCTTTTACATTCACAGCTCCGTCGAAGAACATTTTCCAAGCATTGGTGTCTTCTGGAATTACCTCAACTCAATTTACCTCCTCGTCCGGAAAGTAAGTACTCAAAGGCTGATATTCATCATCAACAGGATTCTCAGCTAGGTGATCCGCCAAAGCTTGAACTTTCATTGCCGTGCGAGTGACATAGACTATGTCAAACTCGGTGAGCAGGATTTGCCATTTCGCTAACCTCCCAGTGGGCATCGGCTTTTGGAATATGTATTTTAAAGGATCCAATCTGGTTATGAGATAGGTGGTATAAGCCAACAAGTAATGCCTAAGCTTTTGAGCGACCCAAGTTAGGGCGCAGCAAGTTCTTTCCAACAAAGTGTACTTGGCCTCATAACTAGTGAACTTCTTGCTCAAATAGTATATGGCTTGTTCTTTCTTCCCGGTCACATCATCCAAGCTCGGGTGGGACCAACACTGGCGGATTCGATAGATATTCTTTGATTTTGTCGAAAGTTTCTTGACATTCATATGTCCATCTAATCGCCGCATCTTTCTTCAATAGCTTAAATATGGGCTCACATGTGGTAGTTAGCTAAGCAATGAACCTGCTGATGTAATTCAATCTTCCCAATAGAGTCATAACCTCTTTCTTTGTTCTCGGAGGGGGCAATTTCCGAATAGACTTTATCTTTGTTGGATCTAGCTCGATGCCCCTCCGACTGACTATAAACCCCAAAAGTTTCCCAGATGGTACTCCAAATGCACATTTAGTTGGATTCAACTTCAAGTCATGCTTACGCAGGCGCTCAAAGAACTTTCTAAAATCTCGCACATGGTCATCCTGTGTTCTGGATTTAATGATCACATCATCCACATACACCTCAATTTCCTGGTGCATCATGTCATGAAAGATGACAGTCATAGCTCTCATGTAAGTTGCCTCGGCGTTCTTTAAACCAAACGGCATGACCCTGTAAGAGTAAGTACCCCAAGGTATGGTGAAAGCCATATTTTCTGCGTCTTCTTCATCCATCAGAACCTGATGATACCTAGCATAACAATCCACGAAAGACTGTATCTCATGTTTTGTCAACAAGGATGTTGATGTTTGGTAATGGAAAGTTGTCCTTGGGGCTTGCTTTGTTCAAATCTCGATAATCAACACACACTTGGGTTTTCCCGTCCTTCTTTGGTACTGGGACCACATTAGCCAACCATGTGGTGTATCAGACCACTCGGATCACACCTGTTTTTAACTATTTCGTGACTTCTTCTTTGATCTTATCACTGATGTTTGTTTTAAACTTTCTCCGTTTTTGTTGGACAGGGGGATAATCGGGGTAAGTTGGCAATTTGTGCACTACTAAATCAACACTCAGTCCTAGCATAACATCATAGTACCAGTCAAACATTTCTTTGAATTCAAACAAAAGTTGGATCAATGCATCCCTAGTTCTTTCATTAGCGTGAATGCTTATCATGGTTTTCTGGACCTCTTCCGAAATACCCAAATTAACTGGCTCAGTTTCATTTATGTTTGGCTTAAGCTTATTCTCAAATTATTCCAGTTCTCGGTTTATTTTCCTAAAAGATTCATCTTCATCATATTCCGGTTCTTGACACATTATTTCATAGTTAGACAACGTATTAAGATCAGGCATGAAGTCCTCAAGCATGCCATGTTATTTAAGTCCGCATTATTAGAACTGAAAAGAGAGATAAGAAAAAATAACAAAAATCAGAAAGAATAAATAAAGAGATTCATAGACGATGAAATATTGATTTCATTTCATTGAATTTGAAGATAGAAGGGTTTACATTGGAATTTAAAAGGCAATAAACTAAAAACATTCAAGTTATACCCTGAAATAAATCGGAATGTAGAAAAGATGGCAAGACTGAACTACCGGGATTCTTGCCTGACTGGGAACAAAGTAGCCTTCCAATTTTGAAGTTTGGCATTTGGCCCCATATATTGCACCTCAGTAGTGCTTGATCCTTCACCCGACTGGACCATGTGAGCCTCATATAACATTTGCCTCATTGCCCCACAGATGTCCTCAATTTCTTCAGTTGTGAAGGCTTCTTCTTCTATGTACCTTGTCTTAACAAATGTTCTGGCGAGATGCGGGATCGGCTGAGGCAGAACCCACCCATTTTTCTTACATTCATTAGCCCATTTTACATCGGGTTCTATAGCTTGGAAACCAACGCAAAAAAATTTCTCACTGGCAGTCAAAGTGATGGGTTCTATAATGCCTTGCAAAGATACCCCGAGCCCTTTCTCGGGCTTGTACCCATATTTGATTATTTCACTGGCGATCATGATTGACGTGTTTGACAAGAAGGGTTGAGGACACGGGGTTACTTCCTCACACTGGTCTGCGACCACGATCTCAAAAGCTTGGTAGACTATGTGCTCGCTACCTTCCTTAGCCTCCAGACATGGGACTGACGGGTCCTTGTAGATTGACTACTTATCTTCTTCGTGGACCACGATTTCTTGGTCTTCATGTTCAAACTTAACCATTTGGTGGAGAGTAGAGGGTACAACTCCTGCAGCATGGATCCAAGGCCTTCCTAGGAGAAAATTGTAAGAGGTGTCCATGTCCAAAACCTGAAATGTTACTTCAAAATCCACAGGGCCGATAGTTAGGATCAAATCAATCTCCCCTATCGTATCCCTCTTGACACCGTTAAAAGCATGTACACAAACATTGTTGGGTCTAATACTTTCAGTCCCAATTTTCATTCTCTGTAAGGCCGAGATAGGGCAGATGTCAACCCAGATCCGCCATCTAACATAACTCTTTTCATGTAGTATCCTTCACATTTAACGGTCAAATGAAGAGCTTTGTTGTGGGCAGCCGCTTTCGGAGGCAAGTCATTTCGGCTGAATGAGATCCGGTTGACTTCAAAAAATTGTTCCGCCATTCTTTCAAATTGGTCAACCGTGGCCTCGATCGGAACATATGCCTCATAAGTGTCTTTAACAACACTTTATGATGCTCATTCGAGCTTATCAACAGGGACAAAAGTGAGACCTGAGAGGGGGACTTTCTGAGTTGATCAATCACGGTGTAGTTTGAGGTTTTCATCTTTTAGAAGAATTCCTCTGCCTCTTTCAGCACTGACTTGCTTTTTGAACGAAAAACGCTTCTATTTGGTCTTGTTCAATTCTTCTAAGTTGAGGTACTTCCTAGACGAGTTCATTTCATTCACCTCCCCCGTGATTTCCTTTTCCTTATATGTCACCGGTGCTTTATTGTAGTTCTAGGGGACAATAGTGGGGTCCTTCATGGGATTCTGTGGTGTGCAACTGATAACCACGGGCTCAGTCATCCTAGGTGAGAAATTATCGCCCCCCGCGCCACATAAGTCCCCTTTGGTATGTACATCTTTGGTACCTTCAGTGTAACCTTGTTTTGATCAAACCTTTTGGGGGGACTCAACACGAACTGTTCTTTTCTGGGGGCCCTAGGAACATAGAGAACGACATCTTTAGGAGATGATGCCCCTGTCTTGGTTTCCACAACCTTTTGTATGCTTTGAGGATTGGAGTTGATTTTCTTCTCATCCTTAGCTTGCTTTGCCGCCGCTTTGGGTCTCTTTTCCATGTTAGCAATAGCAATGATAGCTTTCAAAGCTGGGTTGAACTATTTATCCTCGCAGATAATCCCAATGACTGGCCCGTTATTGTGAGCCGGCAATGGGTAGTTACATTGGGAGCTTCCTCATCCCTTAACACTACCCACTTCTGCTCTATCAGATTTTCGACTGCTCTTTTAAGGGTCCAGTAATCCTCAATGTCGTGCCCTTCTGCCCCTGAATGATAAGCACATCGGGTACCGAGTCGGTAGGAGGGTGACTCTGCGTTTTGCCTATTTGGAGGTACGAGCTGTAATAAACCCTTTTGGACCAACTTTGGGAAGAGGCTGGAATATGATTCACCGATGGGTGTGAAGTTAGTTTTTCTGGGTGGCTCATGGGGATAGGCGTTATATGGATAATTATTCTGTGGAGGACATGGATTATACGGGCCTTGGTAAGGAGGGTTGTTTTTTGGAGGTGGAGCTCGGTTCTGGTTATAATGCTGTTGCAGCCGAGCGTATGGCTGGGCATTCATTACTGCATAAGGCTGAGGAGTTATGGCATATGCCGCATATTAGTGAGGGTAGTAATGTTGTGGGGTGCTAGAAGAGGAACCAAAGTAACCTCGGGGTTGACAGGGATTTCTCAAACATGAGGCCATTATTGCTACTTCTTTTTTTTCTTCGGTTTGCTGCAGCCCCCGACCCGCTCTGGATTACTTGAGAAGTGGATCTTATAGTCGACTGGCTCAGGATGCGACCCGTTTTCAAACCATTTTCCACTATTTCCCCAATCTTTATGGCTTCTGCAAATGGCTTGCCCATAGCGGACATCATGTTCTGGAAATAATCAGCCTCTTGGGCTTGCAAGAAGACACTGACCATCTCGGTCTCATCCATTGGGGATTTTACCGTAGCAGCTTGTTCACGCCACTTGATAGCATACTCTCAGAAGCTTTTTGAAGATTTCTTTTTGAAATTGGACAAAGAGTTTCTATTTGGAGCTATGTCCACATTGTACTGGAACTGTCTGACAAAGTCTCGGGCCAAGTAGTCCCATATGTGCCAGTGGGAGATGTCTTGGTCCATATACCATTCGGATGCAATTCCGGCTAAAGTCTCCCCGAAGTAAGCCATCAAGAGTTATTCTTTTCCGTCCGCTCCTCTTAACTGATTGCAATACCTTTTCAGGTGGGTTATGAGGTCTCCATGTCCATCATACTTTTCAAAGTTAGGAGTCTTGAAACTGATGGGCAAATGAACATGAGGGAACATGCACAAGTCAGCATAGGAGACACTCTTCTTTCCACTCAGGCCTTGCATGTTCTTCAAACTTTGTTCGATGCTTTTCATTTTTCGATTGATCTCTTCTTGCTCGGGGTTCTTCACAATTCTCTCTTGTTCCATGGTAGATTCATACCGAGGGTGCTGAGGTTAGGAGTTTGGGATGACATGAGCTGTGTCCAGTTGAAATGGTGGTATTTGGAAAGTAAAGGCCGACGGCTCGAAACCTAGCCTGGGCACTGTTGGTTGTGTCGTAGCAGAGGTTGGTGGTGTGGTGAATATGTTAGAAGACACTCCCGAAAACAATGCATAGGGGCGAACCTCAGAAGGCGTTCCAGTGAAATAGGTTGACATAGTGGGGTACCCAAACGGGGTGGTCAGGTAAGTTATAGGGACGTTGGAGGTTCCACTTGTCCTGGGAATTAGTTCGGGAAAACTAGGGATTACATTGGGCGGTTCTCTACCGTTAGACCAAGCATCCCACATCTCTAACATGTGGAGGCGTAGTATCATGTTCTTTTCAGTAGTTGTTGACTCTAATGTCGGGATAACCGACATCGGGCTATCCTTTGAGGGGTTAATGATTAGTAGGTGACTCTCCGATGTTATTTCAACACTCCCTTTAGATCTCGTGAAGTAAGGGTGTGAAACCAGATTACCACAAAACCAACCACCTAAAACAGAACCTGTTCTCAACAGCATACACAACAAACTGGTTAGTTTTAGACATTTAACACATATGGAATAGCACGTTGGAGGAATGCAATGCACCTAGACAGTTAAACGTTTTTCTACATGTTTTGCAATGGCTGCGTGTCTCATCCTGGCTTTTGTTATATCCTAGATCTTGAATCTTTTCTTTTCTTTTGTGCTTTTTCATCATTCTCTCTCTTTTCTTTGTGCTCTCTCTTTTATATTGTTTTCTCTCTTTTTCTTGTGCCCTCTTTTCATCATTTTCTCTCTTATTCGAATTATCTATAGCTATGACCGAATTCGATGGGGATTTCCTACGTATCACGATGCCGCGTGAATCAGATCATTATGTAGTTCAGTTGATAAATGCGAAATAAAAGAAAGAAACATTTTTTGGGTTATCAAATTTCCATTAAATAAAAACTTCTGATTTTCCTCTATTACAACGACTCCGACATACATACTTAAGAACTAAAAAACCAAAACAGACTCAAATACAGACTCGAAAAGAAAATCAGGAATACATAAGTACCTCCAATACTACTCCAGGGGCCCGCGAGACATCAGTCGGTCTCACCGCGGGCCTGCGTGCCATATCTTCTTGGAGGCGATATAGTTCGTCCATTATTTGACGGACAAAAATCATCACAACGACGAAGAACATGGATATGGTCATATCCTCGCACTCATGGCATTTCATAACGACATAATCAGCAATTCCCCTAATCCTTTCTATAATGATGCCCTTTTCTTGGAGTAGGCGCCCAATCTGCTGAGACCTGGCCTCCAGAACTTGGGTGGCCGTATGGTTTTGCTCTTGTAACTGCTGCATGTCTTCTTCCAATTGAGACATCAATGCATAACAATGCTCTCTTTCCGCTTTAAAGTTCTTCGTTTGCTGAGCCATTTCATTCTCAAGAGTGGTTAGCTTTTTCTTTAAATTGTGACTTTTTTGTCATACTTCCCTTTTAGCTACTGAACAAACTTCGCCCATTCTTCTGCATTCTTTGCCAACTTTGCCCGGGTTCTTGCCAATTCATCTTCGGCTTTTCCCAAATCGGCCCTATAATCGCACATTTTCGGTCCAGAAACTTGTGAGGGGTTACAGCTCTTGGTGCCACTAGGTATCGGCTCCTGAGATTCCCATTAAGGCTAGCATAGCCTGCTATCTCCTCAAGTGTAGGGGTTAACTCAAAATCATAGAAATGGAACACATTGTGCGCCGGGTCCCAAAACGGTATCAAAGCTTCAATTATGCCCACCCTTGATTTAATCTTAAAGAGACCAGTGAGCCCACCTAAAGCTTTTATCGCAGCACCTCTGCTGACCTCCCCCAGGCCATTCCACCACATATGAAGTCCTATCGGGATTTCCTCTACAACTTTGAAAGGTACATTTTCAATTGTGCTCATCCTGCACATTTATTTAAAGTGATTAGTTAAAATCCCAAGATTTATTTTGACCCAAAAGGAAGATTATTATGTTTTTGCAAAATTGCAACTCAAAACAAACCACCTTTGCAAATACGGGCCTTCAACACTTCAGGAAGGAAGATTTTAGGGTTGTGTTTGCTAATTGGCCAAACATTTGAAAAAAAACCATATGTGGCTATTCTTGCAAAAATAGCCTTCCGGCGCACTGTCGAGACATTTCTGGCTTTTTAGACAAAAACGGCATCACCTAAATTTTTTTATGACAAAAATGACAACATTTCATATTTTTGGATTATTTTCGTAAAGAAGGGGTTGGACCCGATGAGGGTTGCCTATGTATTCCACATCCAGTGAGAATCAAACCTGCGTAGTTCGGGAAGTATTAACGGAACAGAAAAACATAAAATATTTTGAAACAATTTTCCTTTCTTTTCTTTTTCTCTTTCTCTCTTTTTTTTTCCGAAATTTCGGTAGAGTTTCGGTATATTTTGGACACCAGATTTTCAAAGGCGGGTAATTATCTCTCTCACACCTCAATTTGATTTTCCCAACTTTTCTCCCTTATTCTAAAAGCCGGTAAACATGTAATCCGAAGCAAATAAGTGTACAAGTAGCAGGTAAAATGCATCAGGATGATCTTTTTATTTTGGGTTCACCTGTCCTAGACGGACCCAACCCCTATGTTGAATCCCCAAAGTCAAATGTACGTGATGCAAACAAGTGTTCCTATTAGGGATCCAGTATGAGGCTATGTTATTCCAGATTTAAAAACCTGGGTGTATTGTTCTAGACCTGACTTACCTGAGCGGACAGCTCGAGCTGGGGGGAAGGGGCCAGCGTACCGGGAATACAGAAGCTTCACCGGCTTTGCAACTTGTCCGAACCTCGTTCTAAAATTGGGTTATGACTCTAACAGAAAAGAAGTCACACGAAGTGCACACTTTCCAGATGATTTAGAAGACTCAGAGAGAAGAGGGTTTCGTAATAATTTATATACAGTCCAAACAATATCAAAGCGATAAAAAGCGGCATTTAGCACATTAGGCTCAAACATATAAAAATCATATAATAAATAAAGCCAACTATAACAGTTATTCTAAGCTCGAATTCATGAACCCTGAACCAAAAGTTCTGGGTTATGATCCCCAGCAGAGTCTCCAGAGCTGTCACACCTCCTTTTTTACCCGAGGGGTATATAAGGGAGTTTTTTCAATTAAAGTGACATAAATCGAAACAAAATTATTTTATTTATTTCAGAGTCACCACTTGGGATATTTATTATGGTGTCCCAAGTCACCAGTTTATTTTTAAATCCAAAATCAAGGAGAATTTTGACTTTATTTAAAAGTCTGCAAAACCAGAAAACTAGGTAAGGAATTATGTTAACCCGGGAGAAATGTTAGGCATTCTCGGGTTCCGTGGTTCTAGCACGGTCACTTAACTATTAATAATTGGCTTAATTATCTGATTAATTACATGTTTTAAACCTATTGTGCACTTTAACCTTTTAAAACGTCTTCTAATTATTGACGACCGCTTTTAGGATTTATGGAATTATTTCTTGAACAAGTTACGATTGTCGTACACTTGCCATTTTTTGGAACACACCGCAAACCACGCCATATGAAATGCACCCGCGATTCGCGACATGTTTATTTTATTATTATTCGAAGTTGTTATAATCGGGTCACATGAAATGCACACCCGCATTTGGAAATTTGGCATCATAACTATGTCACAGGAACCGTACCCATAGTCACGATGGTTTGTTATAGCACGCCTAAAGCAAACTATGAATGTTCATATTTAAAACTAATTCGAAGTTCATTGTAAGGCTACTAAACATAGATATGCTTTGGGTAGATATGTTGAACTTTAATTATTTTGGAAAAAGAAATTGAGCCAGCAGTAATCCCATTAAGTTATTTGATCAAAGGAATAACGACGATGAGGCTTCTTGGGCTTAAAATTGAGCCCATAAGTAAAAAAAAGCTCAAAGACCTTGCCAGGTCCGATTTTGACCATGGCTGTCTTATTTTGGGCTAATATCAGGCCCAACAGTTTAAACGGGAAAAACCTTTAATATGCTAAGGACATAATTGAAGCCCAATCTCTTCGAACACAAATAACAAAACACTATATGAAATTCTGAGAAACCAAATATGCATGAATAATCATATTATGGAATTCTAATCTACTGACACACAATTAGTAACAACAATATTAGCTTGAAATACTTTAAATTACTAATTAATCACACTCACATCAGGCGTATAGTCACTTTATCAATACTGGATTCCTAAGATAACAGAATCTGGACATCATTTAGCAAATGAACCATGAGTTTCTTTTGAAAGTGTATGAACTTGACCTTAAACTTAACAGATGCATCATGGCCAGTTATACTAATTATTACACCTTTTAATAAAAATGAGCTAATGATATTACATACTTATCCGGAAACTTCCAAACAAATCCAACACATGAAAGATGAACTATTCAGAATATTCAATACTAGAATTCCCTACCAAGCTACTGACTATCAAGCAGACCCAAGACACTTATACAAAAAAGCTGAGAAAACTATAAAGCTAAATAACTTGAAAGAACCACATGTAAAAAGAAAAGTGAGATTCAACATTTGAACATTAACTTCATATTACAAATACATCTTTCAAAGAAAAAAACATGCTTGCACTTCAATGGTCACTCAATGTCCAAGATATACCTGGTGACAAAGAGCAAAAACAAAGCAGTGAATCTCTAAGAACAACAAAAGACCAGGAGGAAACCACAACAAAGCAACAACAATATCAACCAACAAGGCTTCAGACATTTTTTAGCTTGAACAACCAGAAATCCGAAGGAAAATTGTTCCAAACTTTAATGAAAAAACATAGAAGTAGAAGAACAATGGAGCTGGATTTTTTCAGAGGTCTTTTTAGGGTCTCAAATGCTAATGATCATCTGTCTAGAATGAGGGAATAACTGTTCTGTTTATAGGGTATGCTAAAACAACATCAAAAAAAGCATATTCTACCCTAAATTCCCTAAGTGTCAGATAGTACAACATATTTGGACAGTTGTCTGTCCTTTTCAGCCCAATTCCAGCATTTTTCATACTAGAAATGGGGACAACTGTCCCATACTAGAACATTCTGATATTTTCCTTATTTATCAATCCAATTTTACCCTTTCAAGTACTGAGTATTTCAATATACCCTAAATTCTGATTTTTAACTACCTATTAAACCCTTCTAGAACCTTCTAAAATCAACTAGGGAATTCTAACATTGGAGTGCCTGATTTTGGTTTTCCAATTACCCTTTTAAGGCTTTCAACATTACCCCTCCCAATCCTTTTTAATTCCAATTGGCAATCAAGCTATCACAGATCATAATGAAGCAGAAACAATTGACTAACTCACCCAAACTAGATTACTGAACTAATTAAGGTTGAATCAATCAATCCAAACATGCAATTAAACTTAAAAAACAAAAGAATCATGCAATTAAATGGCAAGTAGGTCATGCAAAATCAGAAACAAAACAAGACCAACGCCTAATTTAACAAGTAAACTAACCTATTTGTCCGAACTAAACTAAAATTGATTAAACTAACTGTTATATGTTTATACTAACTTAATGAATAATTAAGCTTCTTAATCAATATGGCAAACAAACTGAAGAGGAGTTCGAGAAGGAATAGAAAGGTTGTTTGGCTGAAAGAAAGACACGAAAAAGAAGAAGAAAAGCAGAATAATTACCTACTAGCCCTCCAAGGAGAAACGATAAAACTCCGACCAAACTCCGGTAGACCGAACAAACTCCGATGGTCGTGGGATGAACTGAGACTAACATCACTCGATTGCTCTCGGCAAGAGCAATCGATTGATGTATTTTGAGTTCAAACGGGTCAGGGTCAAGGAGTAATAAAGAAAAGAAAGGTTTTAAGTTTTTTTTTTCTTCAAATTTTCAGATCTACAATTGGAGAAAATAAATGGGGATTTTAAGAAAATGGTTATGGGGTTTGAGGAGAGGGGAGGATGGAGAGTATATGGTGTCAATTTGGAAGGGGTTGGGGCCGTCGCCGGTGGTGATCATTCTATGGCGGCTAGGGTTCTGAGGGAACTTAAGGCAGCTAAGGTTAAGGTGCTGAGAGAGAGAAGAGAATGAGGGGGTTTTGGGGTTGGGGGGGGGGGTCTATTCGGACAGTTATAAAGGGGGTGGAGATCAGTTGCGAGCCGTTGGATCAAGATGATCCAAGATGATCCAACGACTGGGATAAGGGAAAAGAAACAACGTCGTTTGGTTAAGAGGGGGATTGGACCGGCCATGGGGTGCAATTGGGTAAAATGTAATTGGGCCACCGATTTTGCTCTTTGGGTGGCCCAACAAATCAAAGACCATTTTTCCTTTTCTTTGTTTTTCATTTTTCTTTTCTTTAATTAATTAAAGTCCTAAATTAAATCCTAAATTAACCTAATATGTAAAATTAAACTAATTATCTATATATAATTCTTACAAAATTAATTAATCCTAAATTGATGAAGAGAAAATTACTAATTTAATATTAAGAGCTAAAAATGTAAAATGGACAATAGTTTTTGTGATTTTTCATTTTAATAAAGCAATTAATTAACTAATTGATCCTAAAATATGAACACAAAACCTAATATGCGATGCATGAAATTTTTGACATTTTTGGGGAATTTTTCATGATTTTAACAAAATTAAATGTGCACAAAAATGCAAACAATTAATAAAATCCTACAAAAATTGAAAACAATTTGAAAAAAAAATCTATTTCTTTAATTTTGTAGGAGTATTTTTTTAGTAGGGCAAAAATCACATGCTCACATGTATGTCAAGATGAATCACTTAAATCATTTATATTATGAAAATCTTTCAAGGAGAAAATTAATTAACAAGAACATAGAAATTACGTGCCAATGGGTGAAATTCAAAAATAGCCAGATTTAGAAGTGGTAATTGAAAAATAGCCACAGTTTCAAAAGTAATCGCAATTTAACCACTTTTTATGTAAGATAAATTTGAACGAAAACACTGTTCAAAATTCGAAAAATATTCCAGCATAATATACTGGAGTTCCAGTATAATATACTCGACTTCCAGTATAATATGCTGGAAGTTCATACACAGGTGCTCCAATCTCCTGTATATTATGCTGAAACTTTCTGTGTATTGGAGTTCCAGCATAATATGATGGACGTTCATACACAAGTGCACCAATCTCCAATATATTATGCTGGAACTTTCCACGTTGTAGCAAAATAATGGCTATTTTTCAGTGACTTTTCAAACGTTGACTATTTTTAATAGAAAAATCTTACTTTATACCCATTAAGCCTGTCACACCTCCTTTTTGTGCGCCCGCCCCGAAGGGTAAGATGCGCGGGTGGAGTTTTTCCAATTTAAGTGACAATATTCGAAATGGGATTATTTATTTAATTCAGAGTCGCCACTTGGGAAAGGTTTGGCTTTTGGTGTCCCAAGTCACCGGTTTATCTTGAATCCCAAATCGAGGAAATTTTCGACTTTTCCAAATGAAGTCTGCGAACCAGAAATTCTAAGTAAGGAATTCTGTTGACCCGAGGGAAGGTGTTAGGCACCCTCGAATCCCGTGGTTCTAGCATGGTCGCTTAAATTGTTATAATGGCTAAATATCTGATTTAAATACATGTTATGACTTACGTGCTTTTATTAAGTTTAAACCGCTTTTATTATTATCATTTATTTTTATAGAATTGCAACGTCGTGAAAATGCATCTCGAACCACGTCACAATCAATGCACCCGTGGTTGTCAACACATTTCGACTCCGTTGAGATTTGGATTCGGGTCACATCAATGCGCACCCGAATTTAAGAATATAATTTACTTAAAGTCGCGCCTAAAGAATCTAACGCGTTATTATCTTTGGGGAAGGCAGTGGAATTCACTAAACAGTCCGTCCCAAATTCTAAGTATTTATCATGATCAATTATTGAGGGCCCCGCAATTTGCATTTTTATTTGGCGAGGCTCGTCTCATTATTTTAGAAGGGTATCCTACAGTGACTACATTTCTACTACGTTTGTCTTTAAAAAGAAAGATGATACCGAACTTTGCTTGTTTGAACAAATACAGACTGAATCTTTATTATGTTTGCCGAACCTAAATTTGTTTGATTACCTGATTGATTGTTTATGAGGTGAGAGTTACCTCATGCTTTGTCTTCATCGAGTGAATACGCTTATTAATTTGCTAAGTGAGATTGCAAGCAAACCAACAACATATACTGAGTTATATTTAACGACCTCCAAGTTTTATTTTAAACTCTAACCTATCTGAAATTGATAAACGAAATTGGTTGTTTCTTAGGAAAATTACTACTAATTGAACTCAAAACGACTATTAGTTTTTTTTCAACAGTCCTCGCATTATTTCGAAACAAGGAATCTATACCGAGACCCGATATCGAACCTATATCGGAACAAACAATCTGACAGGAGAGCTGGCATTCATAGTCTGACTCTTAATATGACTGCATGAGAGTTTGTTTGGGATACATTTATCCCAGACCTAGTACCACAGATTTGTCAGTTCAGTGGTCTTAGGCAAAATACATACAAGTGCTTGCCATGACTCTATGTTATACAGTCATAACTAAGTCAAACAGGATGTTATACTGAACTGAATGTATACTAAATCAAACATACTGTCTATGTCATACTGTCATTACTATTGAACAATGCTATCTAATAGTTCATCTCAAACAGAATGTATGTTAGTTTATACAGAATGTTTGCAGTTTGCAGTTAAACAAATACAGGCTAAACTAGCATTCAACCTATTTTTGAACACCAATATTATAACATAAACAGATGTTCATTTCTTTATTTTCTGCTTCAACTTCGAACTTTCAACAACACATGGTTTCAGGAGTTGTGTACCTGGAAATATTTGAAAATTTGAAGAAAAGGGGGAAATCAACAGAGCAACAATGGCAACAGGTGCAGCAGCAATAACAGCACTAGCAGTAACAGCAGGACAGAATAGCAGCAGCAACAAGAAATAGAAGAGTAGCAGCCATGACTCACAAAACAATTGGAGTGAGATCAAACACCCCAACTAAACCAAACTCTCGAGTAGAACAAGCAACAACCAAGTAAACTCAGTTGGGAGAAATTAGTGTTGCACAAAACAGGTCCAGGTTTAGTGAAATTAAAACAAAAGGAAAGGAAGCAACTTCTAGTTTTTGTCTGTCTGAATTATCAGACAAAAATTCTTTTCCAGTTTTCTGTTTCCAAAATTTGAACTCTCAGATGTTCCCTCTCAGTGTCTCTCCCTATCTCTGTATGCTCTGTCTGTGTATCTCTATCAGCTCTCTCTTTTTCTCTTCTATCCTCACAATGTGTGTGTTTCTTTCCTCTAACTCTTCAGGGTTCTCTAACCTGTCCCCCCTTAGTCAGATGTCTGCCCTCTTATAAGCCTTCACATTACCCCTTTTACAGCCTGATAGATTATCACCAATACCCCTCCCATGTGCCTTCCATTTTCAGTTCCACTTTAGCTAAGTAAATATTAAACCCCATCATTCCCTTCGCAGGCTTAACTTTTAAAAGGTTTAATACTTTTAAACTAAAGCAAAGTATGGGCAGTAGAATATATCTGACAGCATATGCTGTCAAATTATTTAAAACTTAACAAAGACCTTTATGCAGGCCACAGGTTGTGCACAAAGCACATGAGGTGCACCAATGCACATGCTGTGCACATGCCCTCCAATTCAGAATTTAAACCAAACATCCCTTTTACATTACTGATCCAAATCAACAGCTATAAGTAAACAAAACTGGTTCTTAATTGATTCAACAAATGCTTAGCAGAAGTAAGTCGATTTGTTATTGTTCGGACAGTTGAAACTAATTGACGACACATGTCGACTCGACTATATTAGCATTAACATACACAATCGTAGCCAAAAATCAAAAATTTAAACAGTATCGATGCATGATTCGAATTATACTGACTAAGCAGAAATGTACTCGAGGAGTCAACTAGTCAGTCCAAAATTTGGAGCTCAATTATTCGCAGAGCATATACACACGCATTATCAGAATAAAGGAGGGATTCAAACAAACACAGTGGTTTAGGCAAAGTGGACAAACAGAAGTTGGTAAAAATTCAAAGACAAACATGAACCGACTTTTAAAACAAATCACACGGACTAAAACAAGTAAAGGAAAGAAAGCAAACTCACCTTAAAACTCGAAAAAAATCAAAAGTTTGAACTCGGATTTGGACAGACTTTTCTTAAGGCTGAACGGACTTTAATCGAAGTGTTTCTCAGATGAGAAACACTTCGATTAAGGTCCCTTAGACCTTAATTTCTTTGGCTCGAACGGGTATGAACCAGTGACGAGGAACCTTGTGGTTTCAAAACTCAGATCTGGGATTCGTGCTTCCCTGGTCAGATTCGAACCAAACCAAGTATGGTTTGGTCACGAGGGGGGTCTGGGGAGTGTCTGGTATGAATTTAGGGCCAATCGGTGTAGATTAGGTTCCGACTCGAATCTTCAAATGAAGATTCGAGAAGGTGGGATAGGATTCGAAGTGTGTGGTTGATAGATTTGGGTTCAGGACGGCAAGGGGGTTCTATGGTGTTAAGGGCAAGGTCACCGGCGTCCGTGCCGCCGGCTTTCATGGTGAAGGATACAGGGGAGGCTAGGGTTTGAAGGGGACGGGTTTGGTGAAGACGAAGGCAGGGGTGTTGGCTAGGGGGGGCAGGGTATGGTAAAGGGTTTATATAGTTAATGGGTGAGCGGATTTCAACCGTTAGATCAATCTAGATCTACGGTCTGGATCTGAGGGCTTAAGTGGAACGGTGTCGTTTTGAGGGTAAAGGGTTTGGGTTGGTCCGGGTGAAAACGGGTCGGGGCCATTAGTGGGTTAAGGGGAGGTGATCGTGGCCGTTGATCAATCTGAGATCAACGACCCAGATCAGTTTGGACCAAAACGGCGTCGTTTGGACACCCTGGGTATTTGCACACATACTAAAATATTTCAGAACAGGTAAAATCAAACCAATCAAAATCACGGACGAAGATGCCTATTTATGATTTTCTACTTGACGACCGGATTACGGTTCGAATTATGCATGACCCACACATTTTTTTTTGTATTTTGTTTTAAATAGCTAAATACATAAAAATGGACAAAAGTTACAAGTAAATCAACAAAGTGCTGCACAGAAATCCAAAAATTGTACAGCAAGACCAATTATTATTATTTTTTATTTCTTTTGGAGCGATTGTCGTGCGAAACAAAAATCACGTGCTCACAGCTGCCCCTCTTTGTCCGGAAACACGAAGAGTTTTCGTGCAAAGATAAAGTGAGCGTGTATGAGCGATTTTTGCCTATGGACCGCTCCGTATGAAGCATTTTTTTTGAAAGATCTGACCGAATCTTGCTTCAAAGATTTCCTACATATCCTGGGCTAAACAGGAATCAGGTCAATGTAGTTCGAGAAGTTTTGGTAGCTGGGCCTACCATGGGATTGCAATGCTTGCTGCTACTACTGTTGCTGTTGTCACTGCTGCGTCACTGACCGCCTTATTACAACCAAACGAAAATTGGAAACTGAACTAACTACTTATATGCATGTCAACTGCTAGTTACAAGATTCCTATCTATGATTCTTTTACGACTTGATCTTGGGTCTTAGCTGATTCTGCTTGTAGACTCCGATCTGAATCTTGATGCTTGCGAGTTGCGGCGACTTGTTTAACCTCTGGGATACTGAGTGAGACGCGATTGGCAGGGTTCAGGACCTTAATCAAATGTTGAAGTCAATTTGCTTTCCATTTACTCCGATAGCTCGGGACATCTTCTCTCTTTTTCTTCTTTTTCTTCGTTGATTTCGAACTGGGACTCATCTCGCGGGGTCATTTCGATCCATGTGGGTCGAGGTTAGACCTGCAGGAGAAAACAAAAGAACGAAATTTTCTGCCCCAATTTCACTAGGAAAATTTCGTTAATTATTCGCCAGGAAGTTCATAAAATTGATGAAAGAGGATATGCATGCTCAGTTCAGGGTTGGAGCCCTAATACCGACTAGCTGGGGAAAGGTTCAGTTTAGGGTTTAAAACCCTAACGCCGAACGAAGGAAAAATTCAGTTTAAGGTTTAAAACCCTAATGCTGATTAAAGGAAAAGTTCAGTTTAGGGTTTAAAACCCTAATGCTGACTAAAGGAAAAATTCAGTTTAGGGTTTAAGACCCTTATGCTGATTGCATGGAAAAACTCAGTTTAGGGTTTTAAAACCCTAATGCTGGCTGAAAGGAAAAAGTTCAGTTTAGGGTTTTAAAAGGAAAATTCAGTTTAGGGTTTAAAACCCTAATGCTGATTGCATGGAAAAGCTCAGTTTAGGGTTTAAAACCCTAATGCTGGCTGAAAGGAAAAAGTTCAGTTTAGGGTTTAAAACCCTAATGCTGGCTGAAAGGAAAAAGTTCAGTTTAGGGTTTAAAACCCTAATGCTGACTAAAAGGAAAATTCAGTTTAGGGTTTAAAACCCTAATGCTGATTGCATGGAAAAGCTCAGTTTAGGGTTTAAAACACTAATGCTGGCTGAAAGGAAAAAGTTCAGTTTAGGGTTTAAAACCCTAATGCTGACTAAAAGGAAAATTCAGTTTAGGGTTTAAAACCCTAATGCTGATTGCATGAAAAACTCAGTTTAGGGTTTAAAACCCTAATGCTAGCTAAAAGAAAAATTCAGTTTAGGGTTTAAAACCCTAATGCTGATTAAAAGGAAAATTCAGTTTAGGGTTTAAAACCCTAATGCTGATTGCATGGAAAAGCTCAGTTTAGGGTTTAAAACCCTAATGCTGGCTGAATGGAAAAAGTTCAGTTTAGGGTTTAAAACCCTAATGCTGACTAAAAGGAAAATTCAGTTTAGGGTTTAAAACCCTAATGCTGATTGCATGGAAAAGCTCAGTTTAGGGTTTAAAACCCTAATGCTGGCTGAAAGGAAAAAGTTCAGTTTAGGGTTTAAAACCCTAATGCTGACTAAAAGGAAAATTCAGTTTAGGGTTTAAAACCCTAATGCTGATTGCATGGAAAAGCTCAGTTTAGGGTTTAAAACCCTAATGCTGGCTAAAAGGAAAAATTCAGTTTAGGGTTTAAAACCCTAATGCTGATTGCATGGAAAAGCTCAGTTTAGGGTTTAAAACCCTAATGCTGGCTGAAAGGAAAAAGTTCAGTTTAGGGTTTAAAACCCTAATGCTGACTGAAAGGAAAATTCAGTTTAGGGTTTAAAACCCTAATGCTGATTACATGAAAAAGCTCAGTTTAGGGTTTAAAACCCTAATGCTGGCCGAAAGGAAAAAGTTCAGTTTAGGGTTTAAAACCCTAATGCTGACTAAAAGGAAAATTCAGTTTAGGGTTTAAAACCCTAATGCTAATTGCATGGAAAAGCTCAGTTTAGGGTTTAAAACCCTAATGCTGGCTGAAAGGAAAAAGTTCAGTTTAGGGTTTAAAACCCTAATTCTGACTAAAAGGAAAATTCAGTTTAGGGTTTAAAACCCTAATGCTGATTAAATGGAAAAAGTTCAGTTTAGGGTTTAAAACCCTAATGCTGACTGGCTGGGGACAAAATTCGAGAACAACCACTGACTTCTTTTTTTTGAATTTTCTTACTTTAGTACAAGAAATAAAAGGGAGTTTCGCGGAAACTTACCTTTCGATTGAATTCCTTATTGCCAAAATGTTTCTTGCACCCATGTACCTTCTTCTTTGGGCGACACCTGCTTCTTGCACGGTTGTCTTGGATTAAACCTGTTTGAACTTTCAGACAAAGAACAATTGTTAGTTCGGAAATGACGGTCGGTTTGGTGACCTTGACTGTTCCCAGTTGCTTTCGTGCGTCTTTATTTCTGTTGTGAAATTCCGCCATTGATTTGATTCGAATGGCGAAACCCTTTAGACTGCTCAGGCTTGTATTTCCAGATTCTGCGATGATTTGCCTCGTAAGGTCTCCTTTTCCTTTCTCTTTTTTTTTTGTCCCGTTTTGATTGGAGGTTCTCAACGGGGATTTTATTGGAGGTGTTCTGTGGGAATTTGTACAAAAGGAAGCTCTGTGGGGGGAATATTTACAAAGTGGATTCTTTGTGCGGATTCTGCACAATGGGGTATGCTGGGTTTTCGTTTCAAAACGAGTTTCCCAGGGTTTGTTGGGGTAAGCCTGTTGGGGAATATTTACAAAAAGACTCGCTGGGGATGTGCTGATGAAATTCCAACGGGGATTTTTTCTCTTTTTTTCTTT
Organism: Nicotiana tabacum; assembly: GCF_000715075.1. NCBI lineage: Eukaryota > Viridiplantae > Streptophyta > Magnoliopsida > Solanales > Solanaceae > Nicotiana > Nicotiana tabacum. The sequence continues at coordinate 18,624,749 of NC_134085.1, forward strand.
TTTTTTCATACTGGGGAGACTTTGTGGGAGATTGTACAAAAGGAGAAACTCTGTGGGGATTTGTACAGGGGGAGACTCTGTGGGGATTTGTCCGAAGGCGGACTTGCTGGGGAAGATTTCAAGATTTCTCTCTTTCCTCTTTACTCTGAAACACCATCAAACGTCATGATTCATCATGCTTGGGTAATCATATCAATGAGATGATGTGCTTTCCTTCATGAGACGGGATTCCGTGCAAACAAACCATGCCACCTGTCCTTTCTGGTGTGTCCTGAACTCGGGGTTAAAAATGCAAAAGGGATTCGAAAAGAAACAAAGACAGGGGAAAACAAATCAGAAAAGGAATACCCTTTTCGGGACGAGAAAGACTTATCTGAGGAAGATAACGCTGGCTTTAAATGACATGACATGCTCTTTGGACTGGACGTCTGACCTTCTAAGAGCTTGTGTTTTCCTGAACTAGAACGGATCTGTGATTCCAAATCGGTGGCACTCTGCCGAAACTTTCTTGGGGTGGCGTCATTCTTTTTCGGCCAACAGCGCCCTTTACGGGTTTTCGCTGGCTGACCTCTCTCATTTCTCTTCCTGTCATCGCTTGATAGCACTCTTTGCGAGTTTTTACTAAACAAGCTCTCTCATTTTGGTTTCTCTACTCCCGTCGCCTCGTGGTGCCCGAAGGTTTTCACCGCCGAGACTCTCTTATTTTATCTCTCTCAATTCAGAGTGTGCTGGTCTCCATTTGTGACGCTTATTGGTTCCCTACCATATTTGGTAATTGATTTGAAGGCTTGTGCTTGGTAAGGAGAGGTAGTGATACTAACCTCCCAACTGCTCGACGTGCCCCGGTTTTCAATTTCAGGGTGAATGAGATTTTATTGTTGGTGTGACTGAACCTCAGGGAGAGGCTGCCTACGTATCCTTTCGGAATCAAGTCAAACGTAGTTCAGGCCTCAATCAATTTTTGTTTTGTTTTGTTTTCTTTTTTTTGTTTTTTTTTGTTTGTTCTTTTTTTTTGTTTTGTAAGCGGCTCGAAAGTTGGCAGAGAGAATTGGGTAGTGTTTGGGGAGTAGTGGGGAATAAAACCTTCGCCATTTCCAAACGTGTCAGGACCACTGGAGTATGATTTAGACGTAGTACCTCTTGACTGCATCTGCATTTACTGCTGTGTCGGGGTCATTTCCTTCGATATCACCTAGATACAATGCTCCTCTTGGCAATATCTTCCTTACGATGTATGGGCCTTTCCAATTCGGAGCAAACTTCCCTTTTGCTTCCTCATGATGCGGCAGAATACGCCTCAGTACCAATTGTCCTACTTCGAAATTCCGGGGTCAGACTTTCTTGTTGTAAGCACGAGCCATCCTTCGTTGGTATAACTGTCCGTGACAAACTGCAGCCATCCGCTTTTCATCAATCAACGTCAATTGCTCTAACCGAGTCTTGACCCACTCGCTGTCCTCGATTTCTGCTTCGACAATGATTCGAAGCGAAGGAATTTCTACCTCTGCCGGTATTACAGCCTCGGTCCCATAAACCAAAAGATAAGGAGTCGCTCCTACTGATGTGCGTACCGTAGTGCGGTACCCCAATAATGCAAAAGGTAACTGCTCATGCCACTGTCGGGAACTTTGGATCGTTTTCCTCAGAATCTTCTTGATGTTTTTGTTTGCCGCTTCCACGGCACCATTGGCCTTTGGCCGATAAGGCGTGGAATTCCTATGCGTTATCTTGAATTGCTCGCATACATCTCCCATCAAATGACTGTTCAGGTTTGCTGCGTTATTTGTAATGATAGTCGTAGGAATACCGAAGCGACAGATAAGATTTGAGTGTACAAAATCCACCACAGCTTTCTTAGTGACCGACTTGAGAGTGACAGCTTCTACCCATTTCGTGAAGTAATCGATGGCAACCAGTATAAACCTGTGTCCATTCGAAGCCTTTGGTTCAATTGGTCCAATGACGTCCATGCCCCAAGCGACAAATGGCCAAGGTGCGGACATGGGATGCAATTCCGTGGGAGGTGCATGAATCAAATCACCGTGCACCTGACACTGATGACACTTCCGAACGAAGCTAAAGCAATCCTTTTCCATGGTCATCCAGTAATAACCTGCTCTAAGGATTTTCTTTACTAAGACGTACCCGTTCATGTGAGGTCCGCACACACTTGCGTGTACTTCGTGCATGATCTTTCTCGCTTCCTCGATATCGACACATCTTAGGAGATTGAGGTCCGGGGTCCTCTTATATAACAATTCACCGCTCAAAAAGAAACCACTTGCATGTCGCCTAATGGTCCTCTTTTGATCTCCAGTAGCGTGCTCGGGGTATTCTTGCGTCTTCAGGAACCTCTTGATGTCGTGGTACCAAGGCTGCGTATTTGATCCCGCCTCGATTACATTGCAGTAACCGTGTCTTTCCTTGATTTGGATTTCCAAAGGATCGACGTGGGCGTTGCCCGGGTAGGGTAGCATTGAAGCCAAAGTAGCAAGTGCATCTGCCAGTTCATTGTGACACCTCGGAATGTACCTGAATTCTATTGATGTAAAGCACTTGCTGAGGTCCTCCACACGTTGTCGGTATGGGATAAGTTTGACATCCCGAGTTTCCCATTCGCCTTGAGCTTGCCGGATGATCAGGTCAGAATCTCCCATAATCAGTAAGTCTTCGACATCCTGATCGATTGCCATATGCATGCCCATAATGCAGGCTTCATACTCAGCTGTATTATTTGTGCAAAAGAAACGAAGTCTAGCTGTGGCGGGATAATGCTGACCGGAAGGCGAGATCAATATTGCCCCAATCCCTACACCATTGGCGTTCACGGCTCCGTCAAAGAACATCTTCCAAACATGAGCTTCTTCCGAGATCACTTCTACGGTGTTTACCTCTTCATCTGGAAAGTAGGTATCCAATGGCTGGTATTCCTCATCGACCGGATTTTCGGCCAAATGATCTGCTAACGCTTGGGCTTTTATTGTCGTGCGAGTGACATAAACTATGTCGAATTCCGTAAGCAAGATTTGCCATTTAGCCAGTCTCCCAGTAGGCATTGGTTTCTGGAATATATACTTCAAAGGATCCAACCTGCTTATGAGGAACGTAGTGTGGGCTTGGAGATAATGTCTCAGCTTTTGAGCAACCCATGTGAGAGCGCAACATGTCCTTTCCAGCAGAGTGTATTTGGCCTCGTAGCCGGTGAATTTCTTGCTCAAGTAGTAGATTGCTTGCTCCTTCTTTCCAGTTACGTCGTGTTGCCCGAGGACGCAGCCGAAATAGTTCTCCAAGACTGTTAGATACAAGAAAAGTGGCCTTCCCGGTTCTGGAAGGACCAAGACCAGGGGATTCGAAAGGTATTCTTTGACTTTATCAAAGGCTTCTTGACACTCAACTGTCCATTTGATCGCTGCGTCTTTCCTCAACAGCTTGAATATGGGCTCGCACGTGCTTGTCAGCTGGGCAATGAACCGACTGATGTAATTCAACTTGCCCAACAGACTCATCACGTCTTTCTTTGTTCTTGGGGGAGGTAGATCTCTGATGGATTTTATCTTAGTTGGATCTAGCTCGATTCCTCTCCTGCTTACGATGAAGCCCAAAAGTTTGCCTGACGGAACTCCGAAATCACACTTGGCTGGGTTTAGCTTCAAATCATACTTCCTTAGCCTCTCGAAGAATCTCCTCAAGTCTTGGATGTGATTATCCTGCGTCCTGGACTTGACTATCACATCGTCCACGTACACCTCTATTTCCTGATGCATCATGTCATGGAAAATGGCAGTCATGACCCTCATGTAAGTAGCCCCCACATTCTTCAAACCAAATGGCATGACCCGGTAGCAGTAGGTTCCCCAAGGCGTGGTGAAGGCAGTTTTCTCGGCGTCCCCTTCATCCATCAGTACCTGATGATACCCAGCGTAACAATCTACGAAAGACTGTATCTCGTGTTTGGCACAATTATCAACGAGGATGTGGATGTTGGGCAGCAGGAAATTATCTTTAGGACTTGCTCTGTTCAGATCTCGGTAATCTACACATACCCGAGTTTTCCCGTCCTTTTTTGGTACTGGAACCACATTCGCTAACCATGTTGTATATTGGACTACCCGGATCACTCCTGTTTTCAGTTGCTTGGTGATCTCCTCCTTAATCTTGTCACTGACCTCAGTTTTGAACTTTCGTTGCTTTTGTTGAACTGGAGGACAATCAGGATGAATCGGCAATTTATGAACCACTAGATCAACACCTAGTCCCGGCATGTCATCATATGACCAAGCAAACACATCTTTGAATTCAAAAAGAAGTTGAATTATTGCCTCTCACGTTTTCTTGTCCGTGTGAATGCTTATCTTGGTCTCCCGGATTTCTTCCGGGGTTCCTAAATTTACCGGTTCAGTGTCATTCAGATTTGGCTTAGGTTTATTCTCGAAATATTCCAACTCTCGGTTTATCTCCCTAAAAGCCTCTTCCACATCATATTCTGGTTCTGGGTTCATTAATTCGCAGTTAAATAACTCATTGTGATCTGGGCGTGAAGTCCGCAAGCATGTCATATTTAAAGCCGCATTATTAGGACTGAAAAGAAAGATAAAAGGAAAAATAACAAAAATTAGAACAAAAGAAAGAATGGGAAAGCAATGACGATTTTTTTTATTTTCTTTGGAAAGTTGGAAGACAACAATGTTTACAACTAGGGATTCAAAACAACAACAAAGAAAAGAAGAAAACGTTCAAGTTATGTCCCGAAGATAACTTGTGACACAGGAAAGGTGGCAGGACAGGTCTACCCGGACTTCCGTCTAGTCGGGAATGGCGTAGCCTCCCAGTTTTGGAGTTGGGCGCTCGGCCCCATGTACAGCATCTCAGCAGTGCTCGTTCCTTCACCTGGCTGAACCACGTGAATCTCGTAGAGCATCTCCCTCATTGCCCCACATATCTCCTCGATTTCCTCAGCTGTGAAGACCTCATCATCTTCTTCAACGTACCTTGGCCTGACGAAAGTCGCATATAAATCCGGCAGTGGTTGAGGTAACTTCCAACCCTCATTTCTCCTTTCCTTTGCCCATTCTTCATCTGCTGGAGTAGGTTTGAAACCTAGTCCAAAAGGTTTCTTGATGATTGACAAAGTAATGGGTTCTGTTATTCCCTGAAGGGTTCGTCCAAGTCCCTTCCCTGGCCTAAATCCGTGCCGAATCATCTCTTTGGCCACCATAAACGAGGCGTTAGACAAGAAAGGCTGAGGGCAGGGTATTCCCTCTTCGTGCTGCTCTGCCAGTACAATCTCGAAAGCTTGATAGACCGTATGTTCACTTCCTTCCCTCGGTTCAAGGTACGGGATGGATGGGTCCCGATAAATGGCATGCTCATCTTCCCCGTGGACCACGATCTCTCGGTCTTCGTACTCAAACTTCACCATCTGGTGAAGAGTGGAAGGAACGGCTCCTGCCACATGGATCCAAGGTCTGCCAAGGAGAAAATTGTAGAATGTGTCCATGTCGATCACCTGGAAGGTTACTCGAAATTCGACTGGTCCTATGACCAACAACAGGTCTATTTCTCCCATGGTATGTCTCTTGATGCCGTCGAAAGCTCTTACGCAGACATTGTTGGGTCGGATTTCTTCCGGTCTCAATTTCCATTCTTTGTAGCGTGGAGAGCGGGCAAATGTCAACACCTGATCCCCCATCCAACATTACCCGCTTGACATAGTAGTCCTCGCATTTAACTGTTAAATGCAAAGCCTTGTTGTGTGCCGCTCCCTCCGGGGGTAGATCATTCTTGCTGAAAGAGATTTGGTTAATGGCGAAGAATCTTTCTGTCATCCGCTCTAGTTGCTCCACCGAGGTTTCAACTGGTACATATGCTTCATTCAGGGTTTTCAGTAGGATCCTTTGATGCTCGGTTGACCTCATCAATAATGACAGCATGGATACTTGCTCAGGGTACTTGCGCAGCTGATCTATCACTTCGTAATCCGGCATTTTCATTTGTTGGAAGAACACTTCCGCTTCCTCAACACTCACGGGCTTCTTTGGAGGGAAGCGCCTTTGTGTGGTGTTGTTCAGTTCTTGGGTATTTGAATACCTTCCAATGAAAGTATTTTCTGGAAGTTCTCCCATGATCTCTTTACCTTTGTCCATTACCAAAGTCTTTTGATAATTCCACGGCACTGTGGACGGGTTGGTCATTGGCTTCTGTGGCACGCGTCCGATAACCACTGGCTCATTCAGCCGAGGTGGTTGAATCGTCCCCCGGACCACATAGGCCCCTTTTGGCATGTACATAGGTTTTGTCTTTTTGATCCCGGAGTTCTGCGTCTTCTCAACTTGACCTCGTGGTATGTAAAAAACTCCACCTTTTGCTGGTACCACTTTCTTCTCCACCTTCTTCTCAAGCACTTTCTTTATAGCTTTGGCCTCTTCCCCCTTTTCTGGTTTCTGGTCTATTTCAGGCCTCTTCCCTGTGTCGACAATGGCAATTATGGCTTTCAGAGCAGGGTCAAACTCTTTGTCTTCACAAATCATTCCGATCAGCGGCCCATTATTGTGAGCGGGCAATGGATTGTTAGTCACATTTGGGATCTTTTCGTCCCTAAGCACTATTTTCCCCTACTCTATCAAATTTTCGACCACTCTTTTCAATGACCAGCAGTCGTTCGTATCATGTCCCTCGGCCCCTGAATGATAGGCGCATCTGACTCCGGCTTTGTAAGAAGGCGATGTTGGGTTTTGCCTCGTTTAGGGAATTGGTTGCAAGAAACCCAACTGGACTAGCTTAGGGAACAAAGTAGAGTATTGTTCACCGATGGGCGTGAAAGTCCGCCGTCGAGGTGGCTCCTGGGGGCGGTAGTTATTCTGCGGGGGCTGTGGGTTATAGTGGTTGCGGTAAGGAGGCTGATTTCTGGGAGGTGGAGCTGGGCCTCGGTTGGCTTGTTGTGGTGGATGGTTATAAGGTTGGGCATTCATGACCATATAAGGTTGATGAGCATATGCCAAATTTGAGTGGGGGTAGTAATGTTGTGGGGCTCTTTCCGGAAAATGGGGCCTGGGATGACGATACTCCCTTGCTTCAGAGGCCGCCATAGTCGTTTCTTCCTTCTTCTTCCCCCTCGTCGTTCCTCCGGACCCGCTTTGGACAGCCTGGGAGGTTGCCCTTATGGCTGCTTGACTCAGAATCCTACCTGTTTTCAAGCCATTTTCCACCATCTCTCCAATCTTGATCGCTTCCGCGAATGGCTTACCCATGGCTGACATCATGTTTTGGAAATAGTCAGACTCTTGAGCCTGGAGAAAGGTAGTGACCATTTCCGCTTCATCCATGGGAGGCTTCACTCTCGACGCCTGTTCACGCCACTTAATAGCATACTCTCTAAAGCTTTCAGAAGGTTTCTTCTTCAAATTCGACAGAGAGTTTTGGTCTGGCGCAATGTCGATGTTATACTGGAATTGCTTTACAAAATCTCTGGCGAGATCATCCCATATATGCCATCGGGACATTTCCTGATCCATATACCATTCCGAAGCTATCCCTACTAGACTTTCCCCAAAATATGCCATTAGCAGTTCTTCTTTTCCGCCGGCTCCCCGCAATTGGTTGCAGTATTTCTTAAGATGTGCAATGGGGTCACCGTGCCCATCGTATTTCTCAAACTTGGGGGTCTTGAAACCCGTTGGCAGGTGCATGTGAGGAAACATGCACAGGTCGGCGTAAGAGACGCTCTTTTGCCCGCTCAATCCTTGCATATTCTTCAGACTTTGTTCAAGGCTTCTCATCCTTTTGGCAATCTCATTTTGTTCTGCAAATCTGGGGTTCTGATCCTGCCCTGGTGCGAGCTCGCACTGAGGCGGTAGAGGATTAGTACTGGTAGCGAACCTAGTTGGTTCCATTGAGAACGATGGTGCTTGGAATGTAAAAGAGGATGAGTCAAAGCTTGGCTTGTACGTGGTAGGCTGTGCCGTAACTGGGCAAGGCGATGCAGTAAAGATGTTCATGCTTGCATCAGTGGCCGACATTCGGGGATGAGGTTCAGAAGGCGATCCAGCGGAGAAGGCTGAGGTGGATGGGTACCCGAATAGGGTAGCAGGATAATTTATGGGGACATTAGAAGTCCCACTTGACCTGGAGAATAATTCAGGGAATCCGGGGACGACACTTGGCGGCTCTTTCCCATTGTTCCAGTCGTCCAACATTTCCAACATGCGGAGCCGTAGGATTCTATTTTCCTCCGCAGTTGCGGATTCAGGTGTGAGGACGGCTGAGATTGAGCTTTCCTCAAAAACAGGGATCGTTTGCAATGGAATTTCTGAAGACATTTCCACACTTCCTTTTGACCTGGTGAAGTAAGTGTGAGTACTGCTTCTGGCCCTAACAACAGGTAGTTGAACACTTCTCCTTGACCTCGTGAAATATGAGTGCGAGGCCAGACTTTCACCAAACCAACCGTCCTTTCAAAAACCCTGGAAATGCTCAATGACAAACGCACGGTTAATTTGTAGCAAATAACAGATAGTTAATCTCACGTTGGGCATGATGCACCTATACAGTTAAGTGGATTACTATATGTTTGCTACGAGAGCATGCGTCATTCCGGCGTTTTTTGTTAGTTTTCTTTTTTTTCTTTTTGTTTTTCTTTTTTTTTCTTTTGTTTTTCTTTTATGTGTTTTTATTTTATTTTTTTTATTTTTGCAGTAAAAGAAATGCGACCGGATCCGATGAGGATTGCCTACGTATCACGATGCCTACGTGAATCAGATCATTACGTAGTTCGAATAACACAAATGAGCGTAAAAGAAACAACCTCTTTATTGTTGAAACGTTCTATTACAAGCTATATTTTGCAAAAGAAAAAGCGAACTTTGAAAACAAACCTAGATTCAAAATAGACTAAAAATCACCCTGATGGGAAAAACAAACAGAAGATGCTAAGATACAGATTTGACCTATGAACGCATTATGGTTTTGAAAATTGGTGTCCGCGGGGCATCGTTCGGCCTCACCGCGGTCCTAGGCGTGAGATCCCTCTCAAGTTGCTCCAGCTCGTGCATAGTCTGCTTGACATAACCCATTACTGCCGAGAGGACGGTAACGCTGGACATGTTCTCACATCGTAGGCATCGTCTGGTGATGGCATGGGCAATGGCCTTGATCCTATCTCTGGTTTGCTTCTTCTCTACGAGCAGGCGTTTTATCTGATCGCTGCATATCTTGAAGACTTGAGCATCTTGTACATGCTGATGCTTCAGTCGCAGTACTTCCAACTTCATCTGGGCTATTGAGTCATACCAGTATCTGCTCTCAATTTGGAAATCCTTGGCCTGATTAGCTGCTTTGATCTCAAGTGCAGCCATCTCTCTCTTTATTTTAGCAACAGTTTTCTCGTGGTCGTCTTCCAATTGATTCATGTATCGACGATGCTTATTTGCTCTTGTATCCCACTGTGCTTTGAGCTCTACTATGACGTTTTCAGATTTCTCCAAACCATCTTGCCATTCTCTGATCTCGCTTTTTAGCCTTTTTATCAGGTGCTCGTCTGATCGACACCTTGGTTGTTTATCTGCATCCAACCTTATCTGTTTGATCCGGGCTCTGAGCATTTCATTTTCTTGAATTAACCTGTTCCGCTCTCCCAGATCGGTAGCAATTTGCACGTTGTGCTCGTATTTCATGTCTTCTACTTGTTGCTTTAACCTGCTGATTTCGGCACAATAGCCTTTTTCCTTTGCTAACCAATCCCAATGCCTTTGCGATGACTCGGTGAAATTCCGGATGTGGGGTCTCTTAGCTGGCCTTTCATGCTCAAGTTCCCTTCTGTACCATGCAAGGTAACCTGGCGCCGTTTCTCCTTTGGCTCGATTCCGCACGCAAGTATCTGATTTCAAATATTGACCCTCATTCCAGATTTGGCGAATCTTTGCTTCTGGGAACTGTCCGTTAGGACTTATCTCAACTGCTTGAGCGCTAAGGTCTTCCTCATGAGGTACTGTCTGGCATCTTCCGAACTGTCTCAAAATTCGGCCGGGTGCGTAAGGTTGAATGCTCTTAAGCCCCATTAGTAAGAAATGAGTTTTAGCTGCAGACATATATAGGATCTTATCTACAGGCAACCATCCCAACGTCCATTGTATTTGGCCGGCAGTAAGAGCTTGAAAGAACGAGGTCCATGCCAGGACTCCTTTGGGCAAAATGATCTCTTTGGTTCTCGTGTAAGATTCTTCTATGCGGGTTTTTTCCGGGGAACCATGGCTCAAAATCTCGGAATGATGGCAGAGGTGCTCGGTCATCCATATCTGTAGGAGCAAGTTACAACCTTCGAAGAAATTTCCCCCGGCTTTACAAGCTGTGAGAGCTCGAAAGATGTCGGATACCACCATAGGCGCGAGAGTACTGTCACTTTGCGTGAGTAAAGTGCTGACGACCCCAGATATCTTCAAATCAATGTTTCCATCTTTCCTTGGAAATACCAGAAGGCCCAGGAACACCATCATGAATGCTACCCGTCTGTGCTTGTCCCACTTCTGACGAACTCCCTTGCTGCACAGTTTGTTGATTGGATTATTGAATCCCCCTCATGACCGTACCTATCATATATGAAGCATGGAGTACAAAATCCGGCTGCCAGATCCGGGTTGTGGACTGTTCTAGGTATCTTCAATGAATCTAGGAATCGATGTACCGTGACGACTCTCGGGGCGACCAAGTATTTTTTCCCTCAACGGAAGTTCAGTATTCCCGATGTACCCGGCCATTTCTTCCAAAGTCGGAGTGAGTTCAAAATCAGAGAAATGGAAAACATTGTGCGCCGGGTCCCAATAGGTAACCAAAGCTCTTATGATATCTCCCCGAGGCTGGATTTCCAATAAACCCACAAGACCTTTCAGATATTTCTTAACCTCATTTTGTCCTTCAACACCTAGATCATTCCACCATAGCCGTAACTTGACAGGGATTTTGGTCATTATTGAAAAATGTTCATTTCGCATCGTGCTCATCCTGCACATTTATTAAGGTGATTTTAACAAAACGAACTGACTCAAATTTTTTTTTTACAGAGGGGATCGAGTTTTAAACACGGCCTTTAAACATTTCGGGGGCGAAGATTTTAAGGCTGTGTGGGTCTACTGGATAAAAATGCTAAACAAGACCCAAAGGTGGCTATTTATGCAAAGTCAGCCTTCCGGCGTCCCTTTCGGGAACATTCGGCTATTTATGACAAAACAGCGTCACCCGATTTATTTACGACTCTTTAAAAATTTGACACATTATTTATTTATTTATTTATTAATTTTTGGCTATTTAGAAAAATGGGGTTGAACCCGACGAGGGTTGCCTACGTATCTCACATCCGGTGAGAATCAAACCGGCGTAGTTCGGGCATATCATGAATAGAGAAAATCAAATAAACCTAGAAATCAAGAATAAGTATTTTTATTATTTTTGAAAAAAAGATAAAGACTAAAGAAAAATATTTTTTTTAGGCAATATTTGGACTATTAGTCTGAATTTATAAAAGGGGTACTACAAAAGAAACAAAACATTTTTTGAATTATGAATTTTCCATTTTTTTTACTTTTAAATAAATACCTTCTTTTTTTTTTATTTTGGACATGAAAGAAATTTTTTTTTTTTGCATTTTTTTTTTAATAATTCAAACTAAGAAGATAAATTTTGTTTTTATTCTTTTTTTTTTAGAAAAAATTCCGGCGAGGTTTTGACAATACTTGAACATTGGTTTTATTTTTTCAAAATAAGTAATTATCTCCCTACGCTGCTATTTTTCCCTTTTTTAGAAACCGGTCAGCATGCGGAACCGAAGCAAATAAATGCACAAAACAAATAGGATGCAGCAGGGTGGTCTTCTTCATTTCAGGTTGCCTGTCCTAGACGGACCCAACCCCTGTGTTGAGTCCCCTAAGTCAAATGCAACATGATGCAAATAAGCGTTCCTACTAGGGATCCGGCATGAAGTCAAGTTATTCTAAGTTTGTAACCTGGGTATTTGTTCTAGACTGTGTACCCGAGCGGACAACTCGAGTCGAGGAGGGGGCTACGTACCGGGGACCCGCGAGATCGTCCGGCTTTGTAACTTGTCCGACCTCTTTCTTATTTCAGGTATTGACACTAACAGAATAAAAAGTCTCGACCAGCGAGCTTCTCCCCGGAGGTAAGAAGAGAAGGGTTTCGGCACAATTTATATACAGTTCAGATAATATCAAAGCGGTAAAAGACAACATTTAGCACGTTATGCAAAAACATGTAATAAAGATCAGATAATAAAGCCAAATATAACAAATATTCTAAGCTCGAATTCTTGAACCCTGAACCAGTGGTTCTGGGTTTAATCCCCAGCAGAGTCGCCAGAGCTGTCACACCTCCTTTTTGCGCGCCCGCCCCGAAGGGTAAGATGCGCGGGTGGAGTTTTTCCAATTTAAGTGACAATATTCGAAATGGGATTATTTATTTAATTCAGAGTCGCCACTTGGGAAAGGTTTGGCTTTTGGTGTCCCAAGTCACCGGTTTATCTTGAATCCCAAATCGAGGAAATTTTCGACTTTTCCAAATGAAGTCTGCGAACCAGAAATTCTAAGTAAGGAATTCTGTTGACCCGAGGGAAGGTGTTAGGCACCCTCGAATCCCGTGGTTCTAGCACGGTCGCTTAAATTGTTATAATGGCTAAATATCTGATTTAAATACATGTTATGACTTACGTGCTTTTATTAAGTTTAAACCGCTTTTATTATTATCATTTATTTTTATAGAATTGCAACGTCGTGAAAATGCATCTCGAACCACGTCACAATCAATGCACCCGTGGTTGTCAACACATTTCGACTCCGTTGAGATTTGGATTCGGGTCACATCAATGCGCACCCGAATTTAAGAATATAATTTACTTAAAGTCGCGCCTAAAGAATCTAACGCGTTATTATCTTTGGGGAAAGCAGTGGAATTCACTAAACAGTCCGTCCCAAATTCTAAGTATTTATCATGATCAATTATTGAGGGCCCCGCAATTTGCATTTTTATTTGGCGAGGCTCGTCTCATTATTTTAGAAGGGTATCCTACAGTGACTACATTTCTACTACGTTTGTCTTTAAAAAGAAAGATGATACCGAACTTTGCTTGTTTGAACAAATACAGACTGAATCTTTATTATGTTTGCCGAACCTAAATTTGTTTGATTACCTGATTGATTGTTTATGAGGTGAGAGTTACCTCATGCTTTGTCTTCATCGAGTGAATACGCTTATTAATTTGCTAAGTGAGATTGCAAGCAAACCAACAACATATACTGAGTTATATTTAACGACCTCCAAGTTTTATTTTAAACTCTAACCTATCTGAAATTGATAAACGAAATTGGTTGTTTCTTAGGAAAATTACTACTAATTGAACTCAAAACGACTATTAGTTTTTTTTCAACAGTCCTCGCATTATTTCGAAACAAGGAATCTATACCGAGACCCGATATCGAACCTATATCGGAACAAACAATCTGACAGGAGAGCTGGCATTCATAGCCTGACTCTTAATATGACTGCATGAGAGTTTGTTTGGGATACATTTATCCCAGACCTAGTACCACAGATTTGTCAGTTCAGTGGTCTTAGGCAAAATACATACAAGTGCTTGCCATGACTCTATGTTATACAGTCATAACTAAGTCAAACAGGATGTTATACTGAACTGAATGTATACTAAATCAAACATACTGTCTATGTCATACTGTCATTACTATTGAACAATACTATCTAATAGTTCATCTCAAACAGAATGTATGTTAGTTTATACAGAATGTTTGCAGTTTGCAGTTAAACAAATACATGCTAAACTAGCATTCAACCTATTTTTGAACACCAATATTATAACATAAACAGATGTTCATTTCTTTATTTTCTGCTTCAACTTCGAACTTTCAACAACACATGGTTTCAGGAGTTGTGTACCTGGAAATATTTGAAAATTTGAAGAAAAGGGGGAAATCAGCAGAGCAACAATGGCAACAGGTGCAGCAACAATAACAGCACTAGCAGTAACAGCAGGACAGAATAGCAGCAGCAACAAGAAACAGAAGAGTAGCAGCCACGACTCACAAAACAATTGGAGTGAGATCAAACACCCCAACTAAACCAAACTCTCGAGTAGAACAAGCAACAACCAAGTAGACTCAGTTGGGAGAAATCAGTGTTGCACAAAACAGGTCCAGGTTTAGTGAAATTAAAACAAAAGGAAAGGAAGCAACTTCTAGTTTTTGTCTGTCTGAGTTATCAGACAAAAATTCTTTTCCAGTTTTCTGTTTCCAAAATTTGAACTCTCAGATGTTCCTTCTCAGTGTCTCTCCCTATCTCTGTATGCTCTGTCTGTGTATCTCTATCAGCTCTCTCTTTTTCTCTTCTATCCTCACAATGTGTGTGTTTCTTTCCTCTAACTCTTCAGGGTTCTCTAACCTGTCCCCCCTTAGTCAGATGTCTGCCCTCTTATAAGCCTTCACATTACCCCTTTTACAGCCTGATAGATTATCACCAATACCCCTCTCATGTGCCTTCCATTTTCAGTTCCATTTTAGCTAAGTAAATATTAAACCCCATCATTCCCTTCGCAGGCTTAACTTTTAAAAGGTTTAATACTTTTAAACTAAAGCAAAGTATGGGCAGTAGAATATATCTGACAGCATATGCTGTCAAATTATTTAAAACTTAACAAAGACCTTTATGCAGGCCACAGGTTGTGCACAAAGCACATGAGGTGCACCAATGCACATGCTGTGCACATGCCCTCCAATTCAGAATTTAAACCAAACATCCCTTTTACATTACTGATCCAAATCAACAGCTATAAGTAAACAAAACTGGTTCTTAATTGATTCAACAAATGCTTAGCAGAAGTAAGTCGATTTGTTATTGTTCGGACAGTTGAAACTAATTGACGACACATGTCGACTCGACTATATTAGCATTAACATACACAATCGTAGCCAAAAATCAGACATTTAAACAGTATCGATGCATGATTCGAATTATACTGACTAAGCAGAAATGTACTCGAGGAGTCAACTAGTCAGTCCAAAATTTGGAGCTCAATTATTCGCACAGCATATACACACGCATTATCAGAATAAAGGAGGGATTCAAACAAACACAGTGGTTTAGGCAAAGTGGACAAACAGAAGTTGGTAAAAATTCAAAGACAAACATGAACCGACTTTTAAAACAAATCACACGGACTAAAACAAGTAAAGGAAAGAAAGCAAACTCACCTTAAAACTCGAAAAAAATCAAAAGTTTGAACTCGGATTTGGACAGACTTTTCTTAAGGCTGAACGGACTTTAATCGAAGTGTTTCTCAGATGAGAAACACTTCGATTAAGGTCCCTTAGACCTTAATTTCTTTGGCTCGAACGGGTATGAACCAGTGACGAGGAACCTTGTGGTTTCAAAACTCAGATCTGGGATTCGTGCTTCCCTGGTCAGATTCGGACCAAACCAAGTATGGTTTGGTCACGAGGGGGGTCTGGGGAGTGTCTGGTATGAATTTAGGGCCGATCGGTGTAGATTAGGTTCCGACTCGAATCTTCAAATGAAGATTCGAGAAGGTGGGATAGGATTCGAGGTGTGTGGTTGATAGATTTGGGTTCAGGACGGCAAGGGGGTTCTATGGTGTTAAGGGCAAGGTCACCGGCGTCCGTGCCGCCGGCTTTCATGGTGAAGGATACAGGGGCGGCTAGGGTTTGAAGGGGACGGGTTTGGTGAAGACGAAGGCAGGGGTGTTGGCTAGGGGGGGCAGGGTATGGTAAAAGGTTTATATAGTTAATGGGTGGGCGGATCTCAACCGTTAGATCAATCTAGATCTACGGTCTGGATCTGAGGGCTTAAGTGGAACGGTGTCGTTTTGAGGGTAAAGGGTTTGGGTTGGTCCGGGTGAAAATGGGTCGGGGCCATTAGTGGGTTAAGGGGAGGTGATCGTGGCCGTTGATCAATCTGAGATCAACGACCCAGATCAGTTTGGACCAAAACTGCGTCGTTTGGACACCCTGGGTATCAGCTGGACTGGACCGGCAGGCCTGGTTTGGGCATTGTTTGTTTGGGCCAATTTTAATAAATTGGCCCAATCCGGAGGAAGAAGATTATTTCTTTTTTCTTTTTTTTCTTTTTTTTTATTTTGAAAACAAAACTTAAGCAAAAAATCAAATTAAAAATTAAATACACACTCAATACAATTATTTGCACACATACTAAAATATTTCAGAACAGGTAAAATCAAACCAATCAAAATCACGGACGAAGATGCCTATTTATGATTTTCTACTTGACGACCGGATTACGGTTCGAATTATGCATGACCCACACATTTTTTTTTGTATTTTGTTTTAAATAGCTAAATACATAAAAATGGACAAAAGTTACAAGTAAATCAACAAAGTGCTGCACAGAAATCCAAAAATTGTACAGCAGGACCAATTATTATTATTTTTTATTTCTTTTGGAGCGATTGTCGTGCGAAACAAAAATCACGTGCTCACAGGGGTGAAAGGGAGTTTTTCCTTTAATACCCAAACCCAAAGGATTTACTTTTCCTACCTATACGGTCTAAACTATTTACCCCTACCCAATCCTCTTTCCCTTTTCAGTTTCTCTAGACAAGCAGAGTCCCACACCCCAAACGTTCCTTTCCTCTTTGAAAAAACACTCATAGCTTAGTCTTTTTAGTGGATGATGAAAATCCAGGACAAACCCATGCATTTACCCCCATTTTTAAAGAATTTTCTATATAAATTTTAAGACAAAAGTTTTATATTATTGTACATGAG
This sequence comes from Nicotiana tabacum, assembly GCF_000715075.1. NCBI lineage: Eukaryota > Viridiplantae > Streptophyta > Magnoliopsida > Solanales > Solanaceae > Nicotiana > Nicotiana tabacum. The sequence goes on from NC_134085.1 coordinate 18,641,557, forward strand.
TTTCACTCCAAAATCCCCTTTCTATATTAGTATATTCTTTTTTGTATATTTATTTATATTTCTGAACCCATGTGTTATGGTTATATATCAATTTTCCTAGATCTATTTTTTTGTGTGTATGAAGATCCACCATTGAGTATAAAACTTGGTGAATAAAGAAAAATATGATTCTGAAAAAAGAAATATATGAACAGAAAAAAGAAGAAAAAAAATGAAAAAAAGAGAAAAAAGAAAAAGCACACAAATAAAAAAGAAAATGAGAAAAAAAAAGAAACATTTACCCATGAAAGCTGCAATGAGTAAGAAGGGTAATTAGTTTGGTGGGTAGAAAAACTAATGGGCAGACAAGGATAATTAGTTTAGTTTTTATGGATAAAGTTATAAAACTCCCTTTTTTAATTACCAATTCGAAAACTGGCTAGCCCTATTTTCACGTTAGCAGCAAAGCTTACCGAGCTTCAACATGGACCAAACAAGCAAATAGGCGGAAAATGGAAGCCCGTTTGACTAGCCCGTTTGACGGTTAAAATAAGTTTTTTTTTTTTCACCGACGGTTAAAACAGCTAAACGAACTAAAAATTCAAAATTTGAAATCTGATTTAAGCTGCTAATTATTTCCCCTAATTTCCGCAGTTTTGAAAAAAAAAAAATCAGTTCTGAAAATTTCATTTTAAACTTTTCTGTATAAAGTACCGCCCAAACTCCATTTTGAAAATTTGCCCAGACGCCTCTCTCTCTAAGCTCTCTTTCTTCACCAAACCTAAATCCCATTCCACTTCCCATCTCCAGGAACCCCTCAATAAACCCATAAGATTTTAAAGGTAATCCTCTTGCCGGTAAAAATGGCAGGTGGCCGGAAAACCCCCCCATTTCCGGCTCATTTCGATTTTACTTATAGATCTAACAATAACTTTTTTCTGTTTGTTTCAACTAAATGGTCATCAAAACTAACATTTTCTTGGATTTGTGTGCAGATTTTATAAAAATGACAGAGGCAAGAGATAGAATATCAAGGACGGAGGAGGACCTAATGGACATCTATAGTCGTCGACGGAGGACAACTGTAAGGAATGAAGGAGGCGGCATTGTGATTTTTCAGGATGAACTAGAGGATGCGTCAGCTACTAGAACAATTTTCCGGCCAGGTACTACGGCGAGGGTGGGTTTGGGTGGTGGTATTGGGAGAAGAGTTAATTTTGGGACGCCAAGACGGAACTCGCATAGAACGCCGGCTAGGGTGATTGGTCGAGAGAACATTTCGCCGTCAGGCCGGGGACGAGGGCGAGGAGGACAGCATAGTGTGCTTCCTTCTTGGTATCCAAGAACTCCTCTTCGTGATATCACTTCCATTGTCAGGGTAATGCCTTCTCTTCACTTCTCCAAGCTTATTGAATAGTTAGTTCCTGATTTACTGCTTCTACATTTTGCTCAATGTGTTGTATAATCATTGGCTAGATGATATGTTATATAGCATTGCCTTTTTTGTACTTCATTTATTGTGAAATCTTGTTACATTTGTGTCCGAGAGTAAATTGAGGCTTGTGAATTTAACGTTTTTCAATTTTTGTTTTATGATTTAGCTTTTTGGCTTATTGGTCACTAATGCGACTTTCAATTTGTATCCAAGAATGTTACATTGTTGCCTTTGAGTTCTTTCTTCGTTGTGAAATCTTTTAACATTTGTGTTTGGAAGTAAATTGAGATTGGTATTTTAGTGTAGATGTTTCTAGGGGTAAAAGGTTGTACAAATAGTAATATTATGGCATATTCGATTTTAAATTGAGACTTGTGAATTTAACATTTGTAGTTCCTTTCTTTGCTTTCAATTTTATGGTCATAAATGCAACTTTCAATTTGTATGCGAAAATTTTTAGATGGGATCAGTCTGATGAAATATATCATGATGATTTGCTTGTAATTAACAAGTAGAAATTGTACTTCAGGCTAGATAATTTATGGTCATAAATTTTTGTCTTTAATTTATATTCCCAATTTGAACTGGAGTCTCTGGATCTGCCCTCTTAATTCATAGAATTCATGTTCTTGCTACAGTTTAGTTGCGGATTGTTGTTCGACTGTCAGCAATACATCTTAACAAGACAAGTACTAATGCTTTCAACTTTCAAGTAGAATTCGTATAATGATTTTGCAATGAGAAGACAGTCGATTTGTGGCTTTTACCCTAGAATTCTTATAATAATTTTGCAGTGAGTTCAGTTAAATCTCTATGCTTTGTTGCTTAATGCTGTAATGCCAGTTGATTCTTTAATTTTCGTCTAGGGTAAAATGTTGATAAATAAGTACTCTGTTGGTTCAACGATTTGCTCTATGATTTAGCTTTGGCAATACATTGGTTATGATGGAACATTATTGTGATCAAATATATCACAATAATGGGTTTGTAATTAACAAGTGGAAGTTGTACTTTTGTCTAGATAATTCACGGTCATAAATCCTGTTTTAATAGTACTTCTTTTTCCCAATTTGAATTGGATTATCTGGATGTTGCTTCTTAATAGAGCTCATGTTCTTGTTACAGTTCAGCTTATGGTTTGTTGCTCCATCTAGTCAGGAATACATCTTAACTAGAAAGTACTGATGAATGTTGGTAGTTGCCTAATGCTTTCAACTTTCAAATTTTCATATACTGACATTGCAATACAAAGAGTCCAGTGAAGTTTTTTGCATCTCTAGTGAAAGGTCTGTTGCGCCGTGTGGCTTAATACTCTGAAATGCCAGTCGAGTCTTATATTTTGGTTGTTCGACCACCAATTTTACTGCACTTGCTAGGTGCTCAACTCGAGCTAACTGGTTGTCACTTTGCCAATACTATGTATGAAATAGGTTTTGGGGATTTTCTTGTTGCATAGCATATCATTGGGATTGTGAGGTCTCTTGTAAACTGGATGAATCTGATTGTTATAAGATTCTCTATATAGGCTATTGAAAGAAGAAGAGCTCGCTTTGGAGAGAGGGAAGGCCAACAACTTGAGAGTCCAATATCACAGGACCTGACTGTTCTTGATCCTTCTGAATCTACATCAGGTGCTCAACTTGAGCACAATAATTCATTTATGACTCCACATCCTACAATTAGAAGCAGGATTTATCCCAAATCTGTAGGTAAGGTGCCAAAGATATTGCTCAATATCACCCATCAGAACGACTCTGGAGACATAGATTGCCTCACACCACAGAGAAAGCTGCTAAACTCAATCGACAAAGTTGAGAAAGCAGTGATGGAAGAACTGCATAAGTTGAAGAGGACTCCCTCTGCTAAGAAACAAGAGAGGGAAAAAAGAGTTAGGACTTTAATGTCCATGCGCTGATTCGCCAATTGATATCCGCAGCTCAATCAAGGTTGAGGCACAAAGGGTTCTTAAATTTTGGAGGAAAGGAGAAGAGAGCAGCTGAGCAAGTGTGGTGTAGTTGATCATCTTCTGATGATCAAGCTCTCAGTTGAACTAAGACACACTTTGATATCTTTCCAATCCTTATAGTATACTAAGACACACAGTTAGAATATTATCCATGTAATAATAGTGCTTCACATCTTGCTGAAGTTTTGAAAGTTCTGTAGTTTTATCTCTATCATTCTTTGATGGTTTTAGGTGTTTGAACATGTACAAAGTGCCTGACATTTGTTCTATAGTTGACAATTGTTACTTTTATGATAAGTAGCTGTATTTCATTCTGACATTTATTTTCTATAGTTGAAATGTCTGCGGATCTATTACATACTAGTATGTTTTCTTGGCAATAATAACAATAGAGGACAGGAAAAGAAGGAAATTAATATGGATTCTCGCCATTAAATAATTAAATTTCCTTGTCATGGAATCTGCACTATCTGTGTTCCACTTTCTACCTTTCCTACTCATAGTGAAGAAGATATTAATTGGTTGAATATATAAAGATGAATTCTGATAAATGTAAATACCACCTTTGTCGTTATAGATTTTAGATGTAATACCATTTTTACTAACGAGAAGGAAAAGGGTTCTAGCATCCGAAATGTCAAGAAGGAGCTAACATCAGAAGAAAAATAGTAGTTAATCAAATTTCATTGAAGGATGAGACTAGTCATCGTATCATCTCTTTTTGTCTACTATATGGAAGGAATCTATCGTTTTCTTGTGGGTTCTTCTTTGTGATTTATTCCTCTCATCGGGTCAATTGGTTTTTTACAAACTTGTTTTTAGTTTTATGACCCTACCTCATTTTTTACACATGAGATATTTACTTTTTAGACGTAAGAGACATGTCTTTTACACATAAGAGATCTAAAAAGGTCATTTTCTTAAATTCAAAATTATAAAGGGACATGTGTTGCGGAAGCCAAATGTATATAGTGTGAATAAGTCATAACTACTATACCAAAAATTATGACAGCCACCAAATAATAAATAAGACAATAAAACAACAATAAAGGGAACACCAGAATTTACGAGGTTCGGCTAATTTTGCCTACTCCTCGGACACAACCAATATTTTATTTCACTCCAAAAATACAAGTGAAATAATACTAAAGAGAGAAGATACAAATGCCTTAAACAGATGAGAAGGCAAATGAGAGGTGTGTTTAAATCCTAAACATTAAGCCTTCTTTTATAGGGGGAAAACCCCCCCAACCCTTCTTTTCCCACCGATGTGGGACAAAATGTTTTGTCAAATTCAACAAATCTCCACCTTGGCAAAATTCCACATCTTCAATTTTCTCTCAATAACAAATTTTGATTGTGTCTTCATCTTCAATCTTCAGTTTTCAACAATGTTGATAAAATCCAAACAATGTTGAAATTTGACCGCAGTCACCACTTTTGTCAGTATATCAGCAGGATTCTCCGTAGTATGAATTTTCTTCACTGTGACTCCACCTTCTTCTATGATTTCTCGTACGAAATGATACCGAACATCAATGTGCTTCGTCCTTGCATGATAAACTTGGTTCTTCGCTAATTGAATAGCACTTTGACTATCACAAAAAATTGTGATACCTTTTTGTTCAACACCAAGCTCCTTTAGCAATCCTTGAAGCCAAATTGCCTCTTTCACAGCCTCTGTAATAGCCATGTACTCTGCCTCTGTTGTAGACAAAGCAACTGTTGACTGCAAAGTAGACTTCCAACTAACTGGTGCCTTTGCAAAAGTAAACACATAACCAGTAGTTGATCTTCGTTTGTCCAGATCACCCGCAAAATCGGAGTCACAATATCCAACTACAGACTGATTGTCTTCCTGCTCAAAAACTAACCCGACATCTACAGTATTATGAATATACCGTAGAATCCACTTCACAGCTTGCAAATGCTCCTTCCCTGGATTGTGCATATATCTGCTAATAATTCCAACAGCTTGTGAAATGTCAGGCCTTGTGCAAACCATTGCATACATCAAGCTACCAACAACATTTGCGTATGGTACCTTTGACATATACTCTCGTTCAACTTCATCCATTGGCGACATATTAGTACTTAGCTTAAAATGGGGAGCAAGTGGAGTACTAACTGGCTTAGTCTTGTCATCTATGCCAAAACGTTGTAGTACTCTTTTCAAATATTCTTTCTGAGATAAACAGAGTTTCTTTGAACGTCTATCTCTTATTATCTCCATGCCAAGAATTTTCTTTGCCTCACCCAAATCCTTCATCTCGAACTCCTTCTTCAGTTGAATTTTCAACTTATCAATTTCTTCCGAATTCTTGGAAGCTATCAACATATCATCAACATATAGGAGAAGATATACAAAGGAACCATCTTTAAGCTTGTGCAAATACACACAATGATCGTATTTGCTTCTCTTGTACCCTTGCCGCAACATAAACTCGTCAAATCGCTTGTACCATTGTCTAGAAGATTGTTTCAATCCGTACAACTATTTTTCAAGTTTGCACACCACATTTTCTTTTCCAGCAACTTTGAATCCTTCTGGCTGAGTCATGTAGATTTCCTCCTCCAAGTTTCCATGTAAAAACGCAGTTTTTAAATCCATCTGAACTAGTTCCAAATCCAATTTTGCTACCAAAGCCAACATAATTCTAATGGAGGAATGTTTTACAACTGGAGAAAATACTTCATTGTAATCAATTCCCTCCTTTTGAGCATATCCTTTGGCCACCAATCTTGCTTTGTAGCGAACATCTACTTGGTTAGGAAATCCTTCCTTCTTTGCAAATACCCATTTGCACCCAATTGCTTTTTTTCCCTTCGGGAGATTGGCCAATCTCCATGTATGATTCTGATGAAGGGACTGTATTTCATCATTCATGGCAATCCTCCACTTATCTTCTTCTGAACTTTGGACTGCGTCTTTATAAGTGGTAGGAACATCATCAGCTACAATTGAGGTTGCACAAGCAACTGTCTCTATGAGACGAACAGGTTTCGTTATTGTTCTTTTTGGCCTGCTGGTTGCTATTGATTCAAGTTGTTGTTGAGGTTCCTGAGTTGGAATCTCCTCTACTGGCTCTCCTTCCAGAGGGTAATCTTCATTTGTTTCCTCCTCTGCTTCTTGTGTAGGAAAAATAAATTTTCCCTCAAACTCCACCTGCTTAGAAGCACCTTTATTTTGTTTGGTATCTTCTGTTACCTTATTTACCATAGCAGATTCATCAAAGGTAACATCCCTGCTGAATATTACTTTCTTTGTCATAGGACACCATAAGCGATATCCTTTGACTCCAGAAGTAATTCCCATAAAAATAGCCTTCTTTGCCCTTGGATCCAATTTTGACTCCGTCACATGATAATATGCAGTTGAGCCAAACACGTGCAAAGAGTTATAATCTACAGCAGGTTTTCCATACAATTTTTCAAATGGTGTCTTGCCATAAATAGCAGCAGATGGTAGACGATTAATGAGGTGGCATGCATATGTAATTGCCTCAGCCAAAAATTCTTTGCCCAAGCCAGCATTGGACAACATACACCGTACCTTCTCCAGCAAGGTCCGGTTCATACGTTGTTCCACTCCATTCTGTTGTGGTGTATGTCTAACAGTGAAGTGTCGGACGATGCCATCATTTTCACAGACCTTATTGAAATGATCATTTTTGTATTCACCTCCATTGTCTGTGCGAATACACTTGATCCTCCTGCCTGTTTGATTTTCCACCATCGTCTTCCATTTGAGAAAAATTCCTAGCACTTCATCTTTGTTTTTCATTGTATACACCCACACTCTTCGAGAAAAATCATCAACAAAGGTTACAAAATAGTGCTTCCCACCCAATGAAGGTGTTTTGGAAGGACCCCAAACATCAGAGTGTACATAATCCAAAATGCCTTTAGTATTATGGATCGCTGTACCAAATTTAACCCTTGTCTGTTTCCCTTTGACACAATGCTCACAAAACTCCAAGTTACAAGCCTTGACTCCTTTTAACAATCCTTGATCTGATAGAGTTTTCAAGGATTTTCCTCCAGCATGTCCCAAGCGCATGTGCCATAGCTTGGTTGCTTCTGCCTCTTTGTCGTCACTGGATGTCACTGTCACTGTCCCAATAACTGTACTGCCACGATAGCGGTACATATTATTATTCTTCCGATTAGCCTTCATTACCACTAGTGCACCGGAGCATACTCTCATCACTCCATTTTCTGCAATGATTTTGAACCCTTTTGATTCTAGGGCTCCCACTGAGATGAGATTCTTCTTCAAATCCGGTACATATCGAACATCTGTTAATGTTCTGATCATTCCATCATGGTTCCTTAATCGTATTGAACCAATGCCATATGAGGTAAGAGGGCTGTTATCCGCTGTGTGGACGACTCCATATTCTCCTTCTTGAAATTCCACGAACCAGTCCCTGTTGGGACACATATGATAGCTACAAGCCGAGTCCATCAACCATATGTCTGATGATGTTGATGACTCTGTTGTAACTAATGAGAAGTCTGAATCATCACAATCAGCTACATTTGAATCCATAATGGCCTTTCCATTGTAATGTTTGGCCTTATTCTTCAACTTCGGATAGTCTTTCTTCCAGTGCCCTTTTTCTCGACAAAAAGCACATTCATCTTTGCTGGGTCTGGATCTTGACTTGGATCTTTCCTTCTTTGTCCTCATTTGATTTTGAGGACGACCCCTCACAAATAGTGCTTCTCCTTCTCCGCCCTTCTGTTTTTCTCGCTTTCTTTGTTCATAGCTGTACAAAGCCGAACAAACTTCTCTGAGAGAAACTTCGTCATTTCCATGGAGTAGAGTAGTTTCAAGGTGCTCGTATTCATCAGGAAGTGACGCCAACAACATTAAGGCCAAGTCATCATCATCATAAGTTGTATCCATATTTTGCAAATCTGTGACCAACTTATTGAAACTGGTGATATGTTCATTCATCGTGGTACCAGGAACATAGGTGAAGTGAAACAGTCTCTTCTTCATGTACAATTTATTTTGACTGTTTTTCTTAAAAAATTTATCCTCCAGTGCTTTCCATAATTTACTTGCAGAAGTTTCCTTTGTGTATGGATATTTCTGCTCTCTAGCAAGGTAGGATCGAATGGTACCGCAAGCAACACGGTTGATAATTCTCCAATCTTCTTCTCCAATAACATCTGGTTTCTTTTCCTCAATGGCCAGATCTAGCCCTTGTTGAAAAGGACATCTAGAACCTCGCCTTGCCACATCCCAAAATGTCCGGACCCGTCAAATATTTCTACCGCAAATTTCGCATTTGACACAATTCTTGTCATAAGCGAAGATGCCAATGATGACGTATTGTTGACACTTGATGTAGATTCTTCTTGTTTATTGTCTCCCATCTTTGACACAAATATTATTTAATAGCTGACGACACAAATCAAGATTATTTCCTTTCTGGTGTGGAAGATCAGACTAAGCTGCAACCACAGAGCATACTCAGACAGAACCTTGACTCAGTTACCATGATAAATCTTTTCTGATGTGGAAGATCAGACTATGCTGCAACCACAGAGCATACTTAGACAGTACCTTGGCTCTGATACCAATTGTTGCGGAAGCCAAATGTATATAGTGTGAATAAGTCACAACTACTATACCAAAAATTATGACAGCCACCAAATAATAAATAAGACAATAAAACAACAATAAAGGGAACACCAGAATTTACGAGGTTCGGCTAATTTTGCCTACTCCTCGGACACAACCAATATTTTATTTCACTCCAAAAATACAAGTGAAATAATACTAAAGAGAGAAGATACAAATGCCTTAAACAGATGAGAAGGCAAATGAGAGGTGTGTTTAAATCCTAAACATTAAGCCTTCTTTTATAGGGGGAAAACCCCCCCAACCCTTCTTTTCCCACCGATGTGGGACAAAATGTTTTGTCAAATTCAACAACATGATGTACAAATAATACTCCTATTTTATGACCAAAAACGTTGTGAGATAGAAAATTAAAATGATACAAATTAAAAAACTGTTAAAACAAAATTATTTTGGCCTTGTGTCTATAAATTAAAATACAGTAAGACAAGAGTACTGTAAACCATCTCATTAGCAGTCATGGCAATTGTTTCCATAGAAGGTCAACTATATATCTTTTGCTTTTCTTCATCTGTTTAGTATTTCAATCCTACATCAAGAAGCAGCGCCAACGATCACATAATAAAATCCAGCTTCCTCCAAGCCCACCAGCATTACCAATCATAGGCCATTTGCATCTTCTTGGTTCTCTTTGGCATCAGTCCTTCCAGAAATTAGCACTGTGCTATGGTCCATTCATGTTGATTTGCGCGGGTGCATCGACTTCCTATGTTGTGTCAAATGGTACCATAGCAAAAGAAGTGTTTAAAACCAATGACATCAATTTTGCTGCTAGGCCTGAATTTGGCTCTTCAGATTACCAAATTTACCATGACACCATGTTCACTATTTTGGACTACAACAAGCTCTGGATTTTCTTGAAGAAAATATGCATGACAGAAATTCTGTCAAATTTGCTGATGTTAGGAAAGAGGAGATGATGAAACTGTTGGAATTTTTCGTCAATTGTCGGGACAAGGGGAGGCTTGTGATGTTGGAATTCAGCTTATGGCCATGACAAATAATCTTATTTGCAGGCTGAGCATGAGTACAAAGAACATCAACTAATGTCAACGAGAGCACGGATATAAGAGAAATTGCAAAGGGGATAGTATTACTTGCAGGGCAGTTGGGGTTAGGTGAAGTTTTTGGTCCTTTGAAGAAATATGATGTGCTTGGGGCTGGAAAAAAGGCAAAAGCTTTGTTGCTTAAGTTTGATAAGTTCATGGATGGATCATAAAGAAACACGAAGACAAAATGAAAGTAGGATGTGTATGTGGGGGGGGGGGGGGGGACATGAAGACAAACTGAAAGTACAGGGGGTGAATTGTTACTGATTTAAAAATCTTAGTTGACTAAGTATGAGTTTAGTCGACTAGACTTTGCGCAACGATTGATTTCAGTCAAAATAAACTAAATGAGCAGAAAGATAAAAAAGACACAACAATTTTTATACTGGTTCAGTACCGGTGTGGTACCTGTATCTAGTTCCCTAGGGTCACAAGAGTTCTCTTAGATCTTTGATAAATGTTTACAACATCGATGGTTTTAGTTCGTTCACCACCAACGATATACAAAAATAGTAATTCTTTCCAATATTGACACAACACTCATTTTGTGTTCTAATTCTTCCTATCTTTTGTGACACTTGTAAACTCAAGAATACAATGTTTGTACTAAGAATAAGAAAGGCTTAGAAACAGATGATGTAGTTACGTGATCGAATTCTTGAGTTGGCCAATCTTCTTATAGGAGTGTTTTGAGTAGCCGTTGCAGATTTACCCTTGATTGAGGCACAAAATATTCTAAGAGATTTGACCCAAGGGGTGTCTCCGAATCTTGCACAAGGGATGGGGTGGATTCGTTTACGTCCTTCCTTTTCATATCCATAATCAAGGGAGTGATTTATGGCTTGACTTGATCGAGCAATCTTCAGTATCTCCAAATTCCAAATCAATCCTTGAAGTAGGGCCTGATTTCCTTTAGCGGCTGCACTTGATTTGTTTCCTTTTTGATAGCCTCGACGTCCTTTGATTTAGCATTGTTCTAACTTCCTTTAGTGCATGTGCTTGATTTTGTTTCCTTTTTGATGGCCTTGACGTCCTTTGATTTAGCATTGTTCTTGTGGCATTTGATCTTGTTTCCTTTCTGATGCCCTTACCAAAAGAACTTCCTTTAAAGTAGTATTATCCTCCTAATTTCCTGCAATTAATTGGATTAAATGGATACAGTTAGATTTGCACTATTGTCATCATTGAAACTTAGGTGTAACAATCTCCTCTTTTTTGATGATGATAATCAAAAAGACTAAACAGAATGGTTGGCTTAAACAGGTTGGTTGAGGATTCAGACATCCAAAATCTTCCTTATCTTTAGGCTGTTGTCAAGGAAACACTAAGGGGTCGTTTGGTATGAGGTATAAGTAAAAATAGTACTCGTATAAAATTTAATACCACCTTATACCTTGTTTGGTTACCAAATCTGGTATAAGTTATCCCGGAATAACTTATACCTCTTAAGAGGTGAGATAATTAATGCTGGGATTATTATCCCCCGACAAAATAGCGAAATTCACCAAAATAGCCCTAAGGTCCTCAAACCCTTTTCTACATCACTTTTTCCATTCCTTACCCAATATTGGTAAAGCAATGCCGCTACAAATTACTCTGCTCTTGGGGAAGATTTCTTCTCTTCTTTGGATGCAGAAGCTATGTTGTAGTGATTGAAGAACAACTCTGATATTATCTTCCATTTTGCTTTTCCCACAAGGTTAAAACTTCTATCAAATTCTATTTTTCTTATTCTTTCTTGTTATCATTTATAAGTTCCCTGTTGCATAATTTGGGTATAGTCCTCTTCTCTACCAAAATAGTAAAAATCTGAAACAATTAAAATCAGTAGTATTATACATGGCAATTAGCTATCTTTCATATGAAGGAAACAGGGATTAAAGTAAGGAAGAAGATTTAGAAGAAAAAATCAACAGATATATTTCAAATAATTGAAAACTAGAGCCTCAAAAAGTTATTTAATACTTGTTGATGTAAGAATTGGCAATTGCCGTATGTCAATTGGATAAAGGAGCAAGAAGATGGAGGCTAAATAAGATGGAGGGTATTTTTGTAAACAAAAAACTTCCTTTTAAAAATTATGCAATGCATGTTATTTTTAATACAACATACCAAAAAGTAGATAAAAAATAATACGGGAATAACTAATCCCAACATAACTTATCCCAACATAACTTATCTTAGCATAAGAGATTTTCAAACCAAACGCCCCTAAGAGTGCATCCCCCATTGCCCTTAGTGTTCCGAAAATGTAGAGAAGATTGTGTGGTCAATGGTTACAAAATACCTAAAAATTCTTAGACTTTTGCTAAACATTTATGCAATTAATAGGGACCCCAATGTATTAGTTAAAAATAGACTCGCCATGTGAGTCTATTAAATGGCGACACGTGTTAGCAAAGTTATGAGAAAAGTAAAGAATGATATGTAAAGATGATATATAAAGCACCTACGGGGTCGAACATACTCGTACTGTGCCTGTTAGTCTCAGAATTGATCATCATAGAATAGCCCCGGATCATGTACGGGAGAATAGGCTCCTCGTCATGGACCTTGAGATCACGAGGAAGAGGGCGATGTATAAACAACATAGGATTAAGTTGGGAGCCTTGACAGAAGCTAAAGCACAGGAGTTGGGGGTCAAGTTGGTGACTATGAGGGCTTGGAGGAGTAATGGAGATGCAAGCTCTACATGGACCACGATTGTGCAATGCATTAGGGAAGCCGCGAAAGAGGTATTAGGGGTCTCAAAGGGTTACTCTGGTGGTCACAAGAGAGACTGGTGGTGGAATGGAGATGTGCAAGGAAAAGTAGAAACCAAGAAAGCAGCGTATTTGAAACCAGTGGAGAGTGTAAACGAGTAGGAGAAGAGGGCGAATAGGGAGCATTATAAGTTGGTTAAGAAAGAGGCAAAACAAGCAGCTACGGCGGCCAAGACTACAACTTTAAGTCGTTTGTATGAGGAACTCTAGGGACGAGGTGGGGATAAGAGGTTGTTTAGGTTAGCCAACGCATGAGAAAGGAAGGCGCGTGACTTTGACCAAGTAAAGTGCATCAAGGACGAATAAGGTAGAGTTTTGTTGGATGAGGGGCTTATCCGTCGAAGATGGCATACCTACTTCCATAGTCTCTTGAACGAGGAGGGGACATGAGCATTGTACTGGGTGATTTGGAACTCTCTGGGAGTTGTTGTGACTTTGAGTATTGTAGGTGGATTAGAGTTGATGAAGTTGAGGAGGCTATGCGTAAGATGAGCAAGAGCAAAACGACCAGGCCGGATGAAATCTCGGTGGAGTTTGGGAGTGCGGGCAAGGCAGGCTTGGAATAGCTCACTAGGTTATTTAATGTCATTTTAGAGCGACGAAGATGCCCGAAGAGTGGAGGTAGAGCACGATGGTTCCTATATACAAGAACAAGGTTGATATCCAAAATTGTAATAACTATCGGGGTATCAAGCTGCCTAGCCATACTATGAAAGTCTGGGAGAGAGTGGTAGAGCTAAGGATGAGGAGAAGTGTGTTTATTTTAGAGAACCAGTTTGGGTTTATGCCGGGGCGTTCGACAACAGAAGCCATCCACTTTGTTAGGAGATTGATGGAGCAGTATAGGGAGAGAAAGAAGGACTTACATATATGTCACACCTCCTTTTTACACACCCGAGGGGGTAATATAAGGGAGTTTTTCCAATTTAACTGACATTATTCGAAATGGGATTATTTATTTATCAGAGTCACCACTTAGGATAGTTTATTTGGTGTCCCAAGTCACCGGTTTATTTTAAAATCTCAAATCGAGGAAATTCGACTTTTATTTTAAAGTCTGTGAACCAGAAATTTTAGATAAGGAATTCTGTTAACCCAGGAGGTGTTAGGCATTCTCGGGTTCCGTGGTTCTAGCACGGTCGCTTAAACTATTAATATTGGCCTATTATCTGATTTACTATATGTTTTAAACCTATTATGTATTTTTAACTTTATAACCACATTTTAATTATTTTAAACCGCTTTTAAGATTTATGGATTTATTTCTTTTTTGAACAAGTTATGATTGTCGTACGCTTGTTTGTTTTGAAATACGACGCAAATTACGCTACATGAAATGCACCCGCGATTCGCGATATATTTATTTATTATTGTTGAGAAATCGAAATTACGTCACATGAAATGTACACCCGGATTTTAGTAGTTAAAAATCACAACTACATTATGAGAATCGTACCCGTAACTATGATGAATTATTTAAATAACCCTCCCAAAGCAACTACGAAGATTCAATTTTCAATAGCAACATTTGTGAGGGCCATGGATGATTTAATTGACGGTACACCTCAATTTTTACAAGGATTGAATTAATTTCATGAGGGCCATGGGTTATTAAAGGGAAAATGGCACACCTCAAATGTTCTACAAAAATTAACTAATTATATGAGGGCCATAGCTTAAGGGTTTTGTTGGCATGACACGCCTCAAATTATTCCAAAGGGTTTTATTATTCGAAATTGTTATAATCGTGTTACATGAAATGCATCCCTGAATTTTGGAATTAGGAATCATAACTATGTCACGGGAACCGTACCCATAGTCACAATGATTTATTATTAATCGCGCCTAAAGCAAGCTACGGGGTTTATAATTAGTTCTTTCTAAGTTTGAGATTATTGTAAAGTTTAAGAATTATAGAAATTGCAACATGGTAGAAAAAATGTATAATTCGTTACTTGGCTTAGAGTTTTAACACTAATTGCATTCAGTTATCGGAGTCCATGTTAATTAACAAATCAGTCCATGGTCAATTGAATTGCAAATTATAAAAAAGTCAGTAGCTCTCATGTTCTAACTACAATGTAACAGAATCTTGAAGATAATACTCGAACTTCAAATCCCATTTCAAGGAGACAAATAATATTTATATTTTAACAAACCCAAACACACTAATCTATATCACAAAAATTTCACTCCTTCCACGTGTATAAAAATCTGTTGTTATGACCTTGAATATTTTATAAAATCAAAAACCAAACTTCAAATAAGATTCTATTTGGCATCAACTTGGTAGACAAGTCACATTATAAGTAAAAAAAAATAAATTAAAAGGTAGGTCACATGTAGACAAGAGTAAATCTATTCATTTTTGTACTGTTAACAGAAAACTCAACTAAGCAACATAAGTAATTGACTTCAAATTCAGAATTATCTGAATATGCAGAGGACATTTGAACGGATGCGTAAATAACTTAATTGAAAACAGATAAAACACATAACCCCCACCCCTCCAAATTTCGTTCCAGACTTAGAAAACGTGAATAAGTGAAATAAATGCAAATGTCATAGCAACATGAGAAACGGACTAGGAAATAGTCACATGTTCAAATAATAACAAGTGAATAGGCTAAAAAAGACATCTAGAATTACATATCCAAAACTAGATCTGAAGGCATTTTAAGGAATACATACCTAGTAGCACAAGGTTCAAATTTAGAAAAGGGAAAAGAGCCAAGTAAATGCCGACATCAGAAATCAGAGCTCAGCAGCCAGCACTACCTAAATCAGTAAACAAACAACTCCGCTACAGCTTCAAACAACCTTGAGAATCCCCGAAAAACTACGAGGACATGAAATTGAAGCGTTGAATCAAGCTATATGATTTTACTTCACAATTTGATTATTTCTTTCTAAAAAAATTTGGAGCTTAGTCACGGAAAATGCTAAAGTTCTTTTAGTAGCTCTCTTAGGCATGTTCTTTTCTGAGAATGAGGTGAGAAATGGGGAAAGCTGCACTGATTTCTTTCTCTCCTCTCTCTTGCGTCGCTGTCCCTATTTTTGAGGAGAGAGTCCGATCCTTTTTTTGTCCAGGAGAGGATCCCCTTTATTAGGTCCTTTTATTTGCTTAGGTCTAGGTTTTAATTAAAGGGTAGGGGTTTTGGGTAGGTTAGGAAAATTTGGGCCTAATTTGGGTGCAAGAACTAGTCCAATATCTGATTAAATCTTTTCTTCAATTTCTTTCTTTTATTTTCTATTTTTTCCTTTTCTTTTGATTAAAAATCCTACAAAATAAAAATCCTAAATTATCCAAAAGTGTGAAATTAAACTAATTAACTATTTACAAAAATTATAAAATCTACTTAATCCTAAACTAAAAGAGAAAAGTCAATAACCTAAAAATAAAAAGCAAAAGTGTAAAAATGAAGCATTTTTTGTGATTTTCATTTTATAAAACAAATAATTACCGATTAATCCTAAAAATATAAAAAACAAATCTAAATGTAATGCATGGTATTTTTGGCATTTTTCATGATTTTTAATAAAATTAAATGTGCATAGAAAATATAAATAATTAATAAAATTTCACAAAAATTCCTAAAAGTGGCAAATAATTAGGAAAAAATCTATTTTCTTGGGATTCTATAGGAGTATTTCATATAGGGCAAAAATTACGTGCTCACAATATGGTGTTCATCGACTTAGAAAAGACGTATGATAAAGTTCCGAGGGAGGTTTTGTGGAGATGTTTGGAGGCTAGAGGTGTACCTGTTATCTAGGTTAGGTTGATTAAGGACATGTATAATGGGTTAAAGACCCGAGTGAGGACGGTGGGTGGGGACTCGGACCATTTTCCGGTTATGATGGAGTTGCATCAGGGGTCGGCACTCAGCCCTTTTTTGTTTGCTCTGGCGATGGACGTACTAACGTGCCACATCCAATGAGAGGTGCCGTGGTGCATGCTATTTGAATATAATATTGTATTGATTGACGAGACACGATACAGTGTCAACGCGCAATTAGAGATATAGAGGCAGACCCTGGAATCTAAAGGTTTTGAGTTGAGCAAGACCAAGACAGAATACTTGGAGTGTAAGTTCAGTGGCGAGACTCAAAAAGGGGAAGGGGAGGTGAGGCTAGATTCGCAGGTCATTCCTAGGAGAGGAAGTTTTAAGTACCTTGGGTCTATTATTTAGGGGGATATGGAGATTGATGAAGATGTTACATATCGTATTGGAGCGGGATTGATGAAATGGAGACTCACTTCCGGTTTTTTTGTGTGACAAAAAGGTGCAACCAAAACTTAAGGGTAAGTTCTATAGAGTGGTGGTCAGACCAACGATGTTGTATGGGACTGAGTGTCGGCCAATCAAGATTACTCATGTCTAGAAGATGAGGATGTTGAGATGGATGTGCGGGCACACCAGGTTATATAGGATCAGAAATGAGGTTATTTGCGACAAAGTAGGTGTGACCCCTATTGTGGACAAGATGTGGGAAGTGCGGCTTAGGTGGTTTGGTCATGTAAGGAGAAGAAGCACAAAAGCCCCGGCGAGAAGGTTGAGAGGTTGACAATGGAGGGCCTACGGAGAGGTAGAGGTAGGCCAAAGAAGAGGTGGAGAGAGGTGATTAGGCAAGACATGACACAACTTCAGCTGACCGAGGACATGACCCTTGATAGGAAGGTACGGAGGTCGAGGATTAGGGTAGTAGAGTAGGTAGTCTAGAGTGTTCATAACAGTAGTATTGGCATGCAGTCTCGCTTTATATTAGTAGTAGGTTTTTATGACTAACCGTTGTTTTCTTTCATTATTGATCGCCTTAATATCTTGTTGTTTTTATTTTGCATTTATATGGATTTTTGGTACTGTCTCTTGTCTATATTTTCATTAATGTGGTGCATATATTTTTCCGAGCCAATGGTCTATTGAAAATAACTTCTCTATCCTCACAAATTAGGGGTAAGGTCTGCGTACATTACCCTCCCCAGATCCCACAATATAGAATAATACTGAGTATATTGTTGTTGTTGCATGTACGGGAGAATAGCTCATTCATTCATTCATTCATTCATTCTTTCTTTCTTTCTTTCTATTCTTTCTTGGCCCATTCTTATTGTAAAATTTCCTATATGTATTGTCAATGAAATTATGGATACATTTCTTTTGTGATACACATACAACTTCCAGCTCTCGATTCTCCATGTCTTGGTTCTAGTGTTGTCTCTTTAGATTGTACAATAGTACTGGCAAAATAAGCTTTAATTTCCTCAGAAAATTTCTACCAAAAGCAAGTCTTTTTCTTTTACGATTTTTGAATTCAACTTAAATTATTCTGACTGAGTAAAAGCTATGAAAATATAATTAGGCAATTGAATTTTTTTCTTCAAGGCTTGGGAAGAGAGAAAAATTTATAATAATTATCAGGACAATCATTAATATTTATTAAGAAAACCAAAATTATAATACAATTTATAATACAAAATTATTAAACAATGTCGTTCGCCTTTTTTACCCTTTGTAAATACAATTTATATTGGATAAATTCGTAATTATAATACAAATAGGTATTTCGAGAAAACCAAAATTAAATTGCCCAACAATTTATGTCACTTTAGGTTTTAGCATTATATTTTTCTACCGTAATTAGTGCCATTTTAGATTAGGATTCTTTAACCAGAATTACCGAGCAATTAATGTTAGTCTGGATTTAGTTTCTTTTATCATAATTAAAGCCACTTTTTGGTCTTCTAGAATTCTAAACCAAAAGTAAATAAGGAACAACAATTAATGACACTAGGTTTAGTATTCTTTTTGTACTTATAATAATTTTCGTAGGTTACAAAGTTTTTTTGTTGTCTAGAATTTTAAACCAAAACGAAATCAGAAGCAGCATTTATTTTTGCTTTAGGCTTGGTATTCTTTTACCAAAATCGAACAAGAAATCAATTAATGTTAGTTTAGGTTTAGTCTTCTTTTACTAAAATTGCCTAAGGATACAAACACAGAAAAAGGTTAGGTTTTCTACAATTTTAAAATCATAACGAGCTAAACACTTCTATAAAAGGAGCCAGTATTTCATATTTTTTTATCATAAAGTCTTGATAACGTGGACTTGTGTGGAGGTAATTTTTTGTGCTTTTTAGTTTTGATTTTTATTTATGATATTCCATGTACCAATATCACTTTAAAATTATCTTCAGTAAATAGTTGTTTACCCATTTTCATTGAAGCTTAATTAAAAATCTGTAATGTATGTCTTTATGTTGTGTGTTGCACAAACTTATTGGGTTAAACCTACATGGATAGTCAAGTTTTTATTTTTCTTTATACCTAATTTTTAGGTTTTTTCCTCTTTTCTTAATGTTTTTTGTAACTGAATGAGCGGTATTGATATCTATTTGATCTGAAATAGTATTTATTAATGCACGTCTTTCTGTTGGGTGTTGAACAAATTTTTTTGGTTAAACCTACATGAGTAGTCAACTTTTTATTTTTCTTCCTGGTTTTTCAGTTTCTTCCTCTTTTGTTAATATTTTTTTTGTATTTGAATGAGAGGTACTGATATCTATTTGATCTGAAATAGTATTTGCTAAATAATTAAATATATAAAAATATAAAAAATTATCATTTATTGAAATAATTAAAAAATAATGACAATTCGTTAAGAACAGATTTTGTCTATAAGTTAGAATATGTTTTTTTATTAAAATTAGGACACAAAGCATGACATCTTTCTTTTTTCATTGGTCAACGACGAAAATTGCATCTTGCTGAACTTTAAGTTTTCTTTTTCTCATAAAAGGAAATATTTTATTTCGGCTCTTCATGCTTATGGAATGCGTGAGCCCTATATATTATGACTTGTTGCATAGAAGTTCAAACACAGAAGGATTTAATATGCAAAATTTTTGTTGACTTTAAATTTTTATTTTTTAGAGAAATAATTTAATAATTATTTTATCTAATGTGAAAGCTATTTTAAAGGGTGAAATAAATCGATTTCAATGGAAAAAGTTATAATTTAATTATTTTTTAATATTTAGGGATTTAAAATCAACTAAAATTTTAATTATTAAATTTTCCTTAATTATTTGAATTATGTTGAAAGTCCTAATATTTAGGACTTTAAAATCGATTAAATTTTAGTTTATATAATTTTTCTTCTTCTTTTATTTGTGTTCTTTATTTGAAACCACTTTTTTGTATTAGTAATTCTTATTCTGTGATAGACAATTCAAGACTCCTCTTGGTGATGACCATGCGCATATAGATATGTTGGATACGAAGATAGATGCGTTGGATATGAAGTCAAATACTCTATAACCTACAGGTAAATAAAATTAGATAATATATACTTTAATAATTTTTTAGAAGAGATATATTACTCCCTTGAGTATAAAATAAGTTTGGAAAGAATTACTTCAG
This sequence comes from Nicotiana tabacum, assembly GCF_000715075.1. NCBI lineage: Eukaryota > Viridiplantae > Streptophyta > Magnoliopsida > Solanales > Solanaceae > Nicotiana > Nicotiana tabacum. The sequence goes on from NC_134085.1 coordinate 18,661,828, forward strand.
CAAATAAAACCAAATGTGACAACTTTCTTAATATTAGTATAATATATGTTATATTCTTTCATAATAAACTTTATAATTCATCTGTGATTTTAAATCACATTTTGTAATCTTTTATAGCATGAATATTATTTTAGAGATATAGATTTTTTTTTGTAAATTAGGGAATCACTCCTCCGAGAAACATGCATGGGGTTTGAACCTAGGACCTTTCATTTGGGGATTTCCTGCCCAATCAACTTGGCCACCCATGAGGGTATGGTCTGATTATCACTTTTTATATGTATAATGCACCAGTGACCACATTTTACGAGTAAATGATCAAATATTTCACTTGAAAAAGAGATAAGAAAAATAGTTATTTTAGAAAAAGTTAATTAACGTTGAAAAGTTAAATCATTAGAAGTATAAAAATAAATATACTTAGAGGAGGAAAAATAACACTTGAAGAGGGAGATAAAGTACTAAGTAATTAATAAGAAAAGAAAACTTTATCATAATTTATTCGCTCATTTGAATAACCTTAACCAAATAAAAAAAAGCATATAATTTTAAAAATATTTTACCAAGGATAATCATACATACTATATGATATATTTAACACTTAATGCTTGGAATAGTATTTTTTACACCAAGAACGCTCTTTATAAAGAGATGTTAGATCAGATATAAAAATATAACATATCATAATTATCTTTGCACAATAAAATATATTTAAATACAAAAATTATATAATTAACCTACCTAAATTCTTAATATTTGCAAGTAAAGAGGATATCTAATAACTCTTCACTCAACTATTTTGTCAATAACATTTATTTTTCAATTAAATGAATGTTGCACTATCTCGACGTCAATTGGTATTACACATAATATTTTTACTCTAAATTTTATACACTTATTTATTGATAGATGTAAAAAATACGTGCAACACACGTACACTAAATCTAGTATTTGATAATAGTGAGGAATAATCAACAACATAAGAAACATTTTAGCAATTATCTGTAAGTAACACACTAAATCTAATCCAAACTTTTGGTTTAGAAAATACTCCTAATATAATTAAGACACTTAATCTAATCCAAATTTCGATTACTACCGCATCTTCCGTACAATATACTTTATCTATTTTTTCAACTTTTTGCTTTGATTTATAAATTTATTCTTTCATCGTTTAAAGATTGTTGAAAATAATTGCACTTTGTTATCTGGAGAAAGCAGGGGTGAACTTTCTTGCCTTTAAATATGTTCTCCTTGTTTACTTACTAGGTGGTTGAGAAAGTATTCATCCTTTGGATTGCTTCTTGGCATAGTGGACCTTATTTATTGCTGCACTAGTGTGCTTCCTTTCAACGAGGAACAACTATCAACTGTAATAATATTTTTTAAGAAGTCAATTTTATTCAATTTTTTAGATAATAAAAAAGTCTTTTTTTTCTTTTCCTTGTAGGATGATGTTTTCTTATTATACTGGAGCATAAATGAGATCTCACCCAATTTGCAAACAATTCCATTCTTGCACCATCGTCGATGAGTGAACTACAATGCCGATATCAGCGATAAGTAAAACATAATGCCGGTATCGGCGACGATAGAAATTACTGATAAGACCTCAAGATTAGATAAATGGGGAAAAGGGTTTCACAAGGCTGTGAAGCAATCTTCGGGTAATTTAAAGAAGTTATTTACCAAGATGTTGGATTACACCTATGTCAAATCCAAGACTAAACCTCCTAAGGTTCCCCTTGATGTTGTTCATCGGGTAACATTCTTGCTGCCCACCCTTGATTCCTTTAACGATAATATTTATCCCAAGCGTTTCGAGAAGATGCAAGATTTGGATTCTCTTATACATGAGATAAAAATCTTGTATGACAATAATGATCTTGGAGGAAACACGCCACTCACATTGTAGCAAACATGCAAATGCAACCGGTTAATTCATGCTTGGTTGCTTCTTATTAATTGGAAGCCAACCGACACCTTATGGATCACTTGGTGTCTGGGTATGACGATCTAGATCTTGCTTTGCATTATAGAGCAATGTTGAGGGAGTGTATTTGACATCAGGTGCAAGATATGTGTTGAAGTATGAGCATATGCAAAAGCTTTTTGACTACATGCAAATCCTAGAATTTGATGTCGGGTGCAAATGCTATAACGACCTTTTAGAAGCTTATGACCAGGCATAAGTCTACAGTTGTTAAATTCCTCTTCGAAAATTATGACAGGTTCTTCATCGAATGTAATGCAAAGCTTTTGGAATCGGTTAGAAGATATTTTATTTAATCAATCAAATTCTGCTGTGATGACATCTTGTGTTAGCTCAAAGGATAATTTAAGGATTTTGATAAATCTTTTTAGGGATTCTAGTAAGAACATTTAGCTAGATGCATTTCACGTGTTTATGCTTTTTGTAGCTGGTAAAAATAAATCTTCTGACATTGTCAATATACTCGTGGCCAGTAGAAGCAAAGCTTCTGTACTTCTTTTCAAGCTTCAGGATTGATAAAGAAGATGAACTATTAGGGGTTGATAAAGCTCAAGTTATGAAACAAAATACTAAATTTGAAGCGAAAAGACTCCTGTTGCACCTACTGCTTTAATAGAACTGTATAAGACACTAGTGCTCTCTCTAGACAACTTGTATAATTTTCCAAAACTTCATGGAAGAATAATAAAAACTTAACGACGAGACCAATCACTTGCTCTGGATGACCGCAAAAGCTTTAGTATACATGACACTGTTTTATGAATTATACAAAATGAAAATCTTGTTTGTTTAAAAAGGGGAGCTTTAAGAATTTGTTACATGGCTTTGAATTTCACAAAGCAATTATTGTACTGAATTATTGTGACGGATTGGTTCCAACATTAAAAGATTCTCCCCGATTGGCCCTTCAGTTCTATAGCCATCATCTCTAAAGAAGCCTTTTGATGTTAACTAGTTATGGTAGATAGAGATGTTGATTATGTTAGAGAGAGATGCATCATTTTGGATTAATATGCAAAACTAGGGAGTAAAAAGTGCAATGAGAAATGTAAAGAACACAATAATTTTACGTGAAAAATTTCCTTACTCAAGGGAGTAAAAAGCACAACCTACATGTTTAGGATTTTCCTTCAAAACTTTACAAACTTCAAAGAGTGGTTACAGCTCAATAACCAAGTAGATTAAATCTAGTATCTTTCCAACAATCAACTCAATTGTAGCTACCTGTTTCCAAACTAACTCAAGTCTAGAAAGTTAAATAAAAACTCAAAGTTTACGCTAACCTATTATTACGCTTCTTTAAAAGCAAATAAGTTACAACTCAAGAACAATTAACTCAACCTAAATAACTAAAGAACTTCAGCATTTTCGTCTTCTAGAGCATGTTCTTTAGTTGATCAACTTGAATCTATGAATGTATCTTGCTATGATTTGCTATTGTGATGACCCGATAGGTAACTTTGAGTTTTAGCCTTTATTTATGTGTTCCAAGATCTCGAATAGATTCGTTTATCCTTCTTCGATTTGCGTGCACAATCAGTATCTGTTTTGGAAGTTTTTATGTGGAAAATTTATGAAAATATGAAATTTTGCCTTAAAACTTATTTGAGTTAACTACGGTTAATATTTTACGTAAAACATCCGGATCAGTTTTTTGACGGTCCTGGTGGATCCGTATCGTGATTTGGGACATAGATGTATGTCCGAAATCAAATTAAGAAGTCCCTAAGTTAAATTAACGTGATTTGCTGAAAACTAGCAATTCAAAGGTTTAAAAAATTCTTAAGTTTGACCGTAGGTTGATTTTGGATTTTCTTTGAAAAAAAGGGCAACCCAGTTTAAAAAATTGGATTTTTAAAAAAACTTCTGTTCAAGATTCCTTGTGTTTGTGGATGTCATAATTTTCTTTTGTAGCTATTTACTGCTGATATAGCTATTTTACAGGAAGAAGAGCTATTTCAAGAACAGATATAGTGAAACCAGCCTGATTTCAGGACAAAAATATTGAAATCATATTTGGTTCGTCAGAGGCTACTTACAGAGAGACTTGCATGAATTTGAATTCAAAATCAAGGATTGACTATACTAGGACATAATCAAGAAAATATCTAAGGTGTTTTTCGTCGTTCAAATTTTCACATTTGGTCCTGCAATTTGCGCATACCTTCTCTTTCTTTTTACTCCATTGCCAAGTATTCTTGGCCCTTCTTTGATCCATTTGTCAAACAGAAACTTAAGGCAGAAAAAAGAGAACCCACATACACATTTTTTTTTTAGTTTTTACACATTCTTGGCCGGCAATAACGATTGGGAGGAGCAATCAGTTTCTAGAAAGAACGAATTTGGTCGGTAAAAACTTGGTGGCTGAAGCGATTTACATCTCGCTCGGAATTTTGGGTCAGCAATCCAGGTTCTATTTTCCTCTCTTGTCTTGATATTTTAGAGTAATTGTATCTCCTTGCCAACCTATTTGTTCTTAATCTTTAATTAGTATTTGCCCTAATATTGTCAATTAATTGCATTAGTGATAGCCTTGTCCTAACATTGTCAATTAATTGAACCTGTTTACTTCTTTATTTTGAATCTTTAATTAATATATCCCCTAATAGTTCTGCTCTAGTTTAACACATTTTTTTTTGACCTTTAGTTATAGATTATAGTCCCCTTTAGCTCTTTTTTGTATTTCTTCACCTATTTTTTTGACCTTTAGTTGTAGATTATAATTCCCTTTAGTGCCTTTATTTTATTTCTTTACCTGTTTTTTTGACCTTTAGTTGTAGATTATAGTTCCCATTAGTTCTTCACCTATTTTGCGACCTTTAGTGGCAAATTATATTTTGGTTATTCATTTTAATTTTGTAGCTTGTTTTCGGGATAGTGCTTGCCTAGTGACTTTTAGTTTATAGTGGCTTTGGTGAGCGATGGTAGGGTAAAGTCTTGTCCTCGAGAGTTTTGTGAGCACGTGATTTTTGCTCTATATGAATTACTCCCACAAATTCAAAACAAAATAATTTTTCCATTATTTGCAATTTCGTAGGATTTTCGTAGTATTTTGTTATTGTTTGCATTTGTCTGCGCATGTTCAATTTTGTTTAAATTATGAAAAATACAAAATATGTTGCATTTGCATTTAGGATTTAATTTTACATTTTTAAATCAATTAGTAATTTAGTTGCTTTACAAAAATGGAAAATCATAAAAAATGGTTTTTCTTGCATTGTTCAATTTTTAGATTTGAATTTTGGTATTTAATCAGTTGTAATAATTATTAGGGTAATTAATTTAATTTTTTAGGATAATTTGGTTTAGGAATTAAGTTGGGTTTTGTTTTATTTTCATTTTTAGAAAAAAAAAAGAAGTAAAAAGAATTGTTGAAAAATTGGAAAGAAATGAAACAAAAGAAGAAGGGAGCTGAATTTTTGGGCCGAAATTTTGTAATCTTACCCCAACCCAGTTGAAATTCCCTCAGACCCAGCCCAAGAACCCGTCCCTGACCCGGTTCGTCTTCACCCCAACCCCAAACGACCCCGTTCAGTTAACTAATAATCTCAATCGTCGAGATTGGTTTGATCCAACGGTGGGGAAGTGGGGGTGGGCTTATTATATAAGTGTCCGAATTAGGCCCCCCCTCTTCTCATCATCTCTCCTAAACCCACCCCTCTTCAGAGACCGCCCAAAACCCTAGCCGCCATCATGCCCACCGCCTAGAAACCCGGCGGCGCCACCTCCAATCCTTCCCAAAATCACATCCTATAACCACCTCATTCCCCTCACCTCAAATACCCATCCAGTTTCTTTCGAATTTCCCCCGAAAGCCTCTCGAATCGTAAATCTAGGGTTCGAAGTTCTAGAGGTCGAAGTCGGGTTCCCTCATGCAAGGTCACCCCTCCAAGTTCCCCGTTTGTTCCAAGCCTGGTTCGTTTCGAAGTGATGTTCTTCGTCTGTTCTTGACAAAGAACAGACGATTTATACCATTTCAAGACTAAATCAGAATTATTCGTTGATTTCAAGTCTAAACTGGTAATTTCTTTCTTCGCATTTTTTGTTCGTCTTTCTGCTTCTCTCTTCTTGGTTCTTTTTTTCTGTCTCCGTATTTTGAATTCAGTTTCCCCCTCTAAGGCAGTTTGTTTGATATATGCTTGTGCATTTGGTTTTTTTCCATCTCTTCAGTTTTCTTTCTCTTAGTCGATATTCTCCTATCTTTATTTGAATTTTATTTTAGGCTATGAAGTTTTCTAATAATTAGTTTAGGTAGATTGTTGTCGAATTAGTAGTTTAGTTTTAATGTCAATCTAGCATGTTGGCTTAAGGAAAAATAAGAAAGGAAAATCATCACTCGTAGCTTAGATTACATGTTCTGAAATTACTCGATTGTCATTAATTGGGTTGGTTTGCAACCCCTGTTGGCTTGAATTTTGGGGTAGGTTTATTGTGCATCGTTGAATTGGGTTGGGTTTCTGTTAATTTGAAATCCCAAAGGAAAGGAAAGTCAGTCCGGGTCACAAGCCTAGGCTTGGGGTTGAACCTTGGATCAACTTGACCCATGTGGTATGCTGCAGCAAAAAACATGGCTCTAAGGGGGTAATTTGGGGAAATAGGGGTAGGGAATCTGTTGGTAGCTGCCTAGGAAGGTTCCTAGAAGCTGAAAAAGAGCCTTACTTGGTAGATAAGTCAAAAATGCAAGGAATAAATAGCAAAAATCAAAATTCAAAAAGGGTTAAAATGAAAAATCTGATTCTCTATTGTTGCCTTATTGCCTTGCCTATAAAGGCATTTCATTCTTGCCTTTCAAGGAGAAAAATGATGAAAAAAAATCCAGAAAAATACAAAAGGGCAAAATTCTACTGTTCCATTGAACTTCAATGATTTCTTAACTTCTGAAAAATAAAAGTTCCTATTCTGATATTCAAAATGGATTGATGTTTGGTTGTCGAAAGTTTTGATTCAATCTGGTTGAGGGTTACTCTTCTATTGGGTTTCTGAGTTGATTTCCTGGGTTTTAATTGTTGAATCTGGTTGGTTTCTGCTGCTGATTGCCTGCTGCTATTATTGATGATTCTTCATTTTCTTATTTTGTTTACTTCTAGGTACGCTTTTGGATCTAAGTTGACCATATGTGCTTGAATGTGTGGAAGTTGTTTATCCCTACTTGAAATTAATAAAAATGTCATGAATTCTATTCTGATTCCATTAATCTGTTGAAGTTACTTAGTTTAGTTTGATTTTCTTATACATCTTTATATTTTTGCTTTGAGTATGGGATAATGTAATAATGCCAGTCGGCTGGTTCAATGTTTTGACTACCAAATGTGTAAGAAAGGTCATAAGGAATAGATTTGTGTGGAGGTAGCATGTTAATGTGCCTGAAGTTTACAGTGAAGTTGAGTACTAGGTTCAAGTACGATTTAAATTAGCGTCAATGATTCTCTCATAGGTTTCAATTCGTGCTCTGTGTTTCCATGTTGATTGGTTCTTCAAATAAACCAAGATAGAACAACACTAAGTCCATTACGTAAATTGGTACAATGGGGAGGAAATGATATTTGAAATGGTGCTTTTGTTAAGTCAAATGGATGTTTGAGTTTTTTTGGATTTCGAATAAATGCCTTTGTCAAATTTATTTCTGGTTTTAATTTTAGTGTCACACATATGAGTCTATGTCAGATGAGCCCAACATGAAGTTCTTCTTTTTAAATTAATTTCGGGCTAGTTTCATTGTCACATTTCATGAATGGATTATCTTTCTTAATTAATTTTTGTTAGTTACTAGGATCCAAAATTAAATCATTGTATATGGGTGACCATGTTTGGGGAATCGATGTCAAACCCAAAGGGGGTAAACTTCATTTTTATTAACATAGAGCTGACCTTCTGTTTGCGCATGTCCCATACGAACTAGGCTCGTTAGTTGGGCTTGAGTTCTTCTTTAAAATAAAGTAGTACCTTCTTTTGGCCTTCAACAAATCCATTAGGCAATATTTGATTAATTAGAAATCTTGCAGTTTTCTTTAAACAATTAATTTTTTTTTAAAAAATGAGGTGAGCCATACTAAATAACGCAAAATAGCTTATGGCCCTCCGAAGCCTAGTTGGAATACCTCTTTAATTTAGAGTTGAGGTGCGCCATGCCAAACAAAAATGACGATTGCATGGCCATCATTTAATTAATCTTGTTTATCCATAGAAATCGAGGCGTGCCATTTAGCGAATTTTCATGGCCCTCGCAAAGTTGCAAATTCGTAATTGCTTTAGAAATGTTAGTTTAATAATATTACTTTCCTAAATTCGGGTGCGCATTTATGTGATCCAAATCCAAATCACAATGATGTTAAAATATGTTAAAGATCACGGGTGCATTTATGTGACGTGGTTTGAGACATGTTTTAATGACGTTGCAATTTTCTCTAAAAAATAAATAAAAGCGGATAAAAAGTTAAATTTGCATAGGTTCATAATTGTCTAAAATCAAGTAATTAAGCCGAATATAACAGTTGAGCGACCGTGCTAGAACTACGGAACTCGGGAATGCCTAACACCTTCTCCCGGGTTAACAGAATTCCTTACCCGGATTTTTGAATTCGCAGACTGTAAAACAGAGTCAACCTTGTAGACACCTGATTTTTGACCCTCCCCGGGAATTTTCACATTTTTAGCGTAAATATTTAATTTAGGTCTAATATAGCTATTATAGTTATTTTAACTATTTTTACTTTATTTTCATAGCAAAAGAAAATTACAAAAATATATATATAAATTTTAGTTTATGTATTTCTCATAAACTTGAAAAAATACAAAAATTGTACCTTACTTTTGTACTTTATATAATTTCGAAAATTACCAAAAAATATAGTTCTATTAATGTTTTGTAGTCATTTTAATTTTTGAAAAATACAAAAATATTACTTTATATTTTATCTTTATATAAAAACAAAAATTACAAAAAAATAGTTTTATTAATATTTTGTAGCTATTTTAATCTTGAAAAAATATTAAAAAAGATATAGTTTTGTTTTAAATATTAGGCTTATTTTTAGTAGCTATTTTGCTTACATAATCAGTTGAGCAACGTCGTGTTCCTATTTCTCGGGTCCGGGCAAAAGAATAATATTCGGGTTCAAACTACCCGTTTTTAGGCCTAATTTTCGGACCTAGCCCATAATAATCCGAGTCCACCACACAAGGAGGACAAGCGTGGGGAACACGGACAGAACGCCGTACACGGGGAACCCCACCGCGCATGGGGGACACAAATCTTGGACCCCTACACACGTGGGGTCCATTTTTTTGGCAAAGGGTACAAAAATACACGGGAAGGCAAAGGAAAAAGGGATAGACTTTGAAATTTTGGAGAGGGGGCACTGTTCATGCTTCTTCTTCCTAAAGAAGAAGAAGAAGAAAAAAACCCTAGCAAAGACTACCCCAAAACCACCATCAACGACCACCAAACACCACCTCTGTCAACAACCCACCAGACCACGACCCCTCCAGCAACCACCGTCGCCCAGCTCCCTCTCCGTCTCAACACCACCACCAAACAGACCCTTCCTCGTCTCTAGACCTCCATAACCCTCGACCCTACTGTCCAAACCCTCGTCGGGACCCCAGCCCCCACTCCCTAGCGTCGTCACTGTCCCTTAACCCCACTCCCTCACGTCAAAAACACCACCACCAAACAGGCTCGCTACCAGCTCCCTCCATCGACCAGCTCCCTCTCCGTCTCACAACCACCATCGTCAACCCACCATCCCTCACGAACCAGCATTGCGTCGTCCAGCCTCAATCCAAACAGCTGCTCCTTCCTGCATTGCGCTACTGCTGCTGCGAGCAGCCTCAATCAACCACTGCCCGGACGACCCTCCATAGCCTCCTCCTTCCTCACATCCAAACGACCCCTTCTGTTGCATTCTCTCGAACCAACCTGCTGCGTCGAGAAAATCCAGCAGCAGCCAACATCTCGTGCGTTGACAGTTTTGGCCGAGCTTTCTATTTCCATAGAGGTCGTCTTTGGTTCGTCGAGGACTGGTACGCCGAGGTGTTTGTTCGAGGTTTCGTCATTGTTCCCCGTTCAGTGAGGTCAAGTTCGAGTTCCGTCGGGGGCGCTGCTTGTCGTTCTAGGTTTGTCGAGGTTCAAAGGTTATTGTTCTTCATCCCTTGTTTCATTTCGTTCGTTTCACATATTATGGTTCAAGGCGAATGAGAGTATTTGATATTGATGAATGTCAACAATGCAATTTTTTGTTGTTTTTTTGTTAAGAATGTTTACTTTATGGTTAGTTACTGCATGCTTAAAGTAAATGTGAGAACATATGAACGGTTTGTGTGTCGTCTTTGTTGAATTGCTTTTTCATTTTTACCATGGATATTATTACCTATTAGAATCGTTGTTTTTGTTTAACCTCGGATGACTTCATTGGTAGAAAATCGTAGTTGTCTTAAGTTTGCCCTTAAATAATAAAAACGAGACGAGCTTCGCCACATAAAAAAATTGTACAGATTGCGGAGCCCTCACAAAATATATGTATTAAATACTTAGATTCCGGGACGGGCCGTTTAGCAAATTTCACGGCCCTACCCAAAATAATGATACGCTAGTCGCTTTAGGCACGTATTTAATAATGTTATCTCCTTAAACTCGGGTGCACATTTATGTGATCCAAATCCAAATCTCAACGAAATCGAAATGTGTCTCTAATCACGGGTACATTGATTGTGACGTGGTCTGAGATGCATTTCCATGACGTTGCAAATTCTTTTTTTTAATGAGACGAGCCTCGACAAACAAAAATGCACAAGCTGCGGGGCCCTCTAAATGTATATATATTAAAACACTTAGAATTCGGGACAAGCTGCGGTTCGAGATATGTTTCCACGACGTTGCAATTCTCGTAAAATAATAACAATAATTAAGAAAGCGGTAAAAAGATAAAATTTTGCACATAAGTTCATATTTGTATAAAATCAGATAATCAAGCCGGATATAACAGTTGAGCGACCGTGCTAGAACCACGGAACTCGGGAATGCCTAACACCTTCTCCCGGATTAACAGAATTCCTTATCCGGATTTCTGGTACGCAGACTGTAATATGCAGTCATTCTTTTCCTCGATTCAGGATTAAAATTGGTGACTTGGGACACCCTAAATCTCCCAAGTGGCGACTCTGAAATAAATAAACAAATCCTATTTCGATTGTCCTTTAATTAGAAAAAACTCCCTTGTACCCTCTCGCGGGGCGGAAAAAGGAGGTGTGACAGCTCTGGCGACTCTGCTGGGGATTAAGACCCAGAACCACTAGTTCAGGGTTAGAAATTCGAGCTTAGATAAATTGTTATATTTGGTTTTATCTGATTCTGTTACATGATATATGCCTAATGTGCTAAATGATGCTTTTACCGTTTTGATATTATCTGGACTGTATATATAAACTGTGCCGAAACCCCTCTCTTCTCTCTCTTGAGGAGTGCACGCTGGTCGTGGCTTCTTTCTGTTAGTGTCATATACCAAAATAGAACGAGGATTCGGAGGAGTTGCAAAACCGGATGGCCTTTTGGTTACCGGTACACAGCTCCCATCCTCGGCTCGAGTTGTCCGCTCGGGTAAGCCAGGTCTAGAACAAATACCCAGGTTATGAACTTAGTATAACAAAGCCACCTGCCGGATCCCTAGTAGGAACGTTTATTTGCATCATGTGCATTTGACTTAGGGGACTCAACACAGGGGTTGGGTCCATCTAGGACAAACAACCTGAAAATAATAGACTATCTTTTGGCATCCTATGTGCTACATGTTGTATTTATTCAAGGGTGAATGGGTCATTTGGCGGACCAATGATAGTTGCGGACAAATGACACACCTTGTTATGTTGATCACGTTTAATAAGAAGTCCGCACGTTTTTTCCAGCATGATATTATTTTAATCAAAAGCATGGGGAACATTTGTGGAATCCAAGAAGTCTTGGAATTCCATATGTCCCCCATGCTTCATATTTTGGAAAAGGCACATGGGAAACATTTGCGGAGTCCAAGATGTCTTGGAATTCCCTATGTCCCCCATGCTTCATATTTTGGGAAAAACACATGGGGAACATTCGCGGAGTCCAAGATGTCTTGGAAATCCTTATGTCTCCCATGCCACATTTTTGAAAATAATAATAAATATAAAAAATAAAAATACATATAAAAACAAAGCATGAAAATTCAAAAGAGTTTCGTATGTTTTCATCATTTTCCATTTTCCATAAGTTAGAAAATCGTGAAAAAGATGAGAAAATAACAGTGTAGAGATATAACTACTTATTTTTAAGAAAAAACCAATGTCCAAGTAGTATCGAAACTCTGCCGAAATTTTGAAAAAAAAAGAAGAAGTAATGTTTTATGTTAGTTTGTTTGTTTGTTATGAATGAAAAATAAGAGTTTGTTTGATTGTTGTGAAAAAAAATAGAAAATGGAAAAGCGTCTTCTCAAAAATAGTTTATTTGCCCGAACTACGCGGGTTTGATTCTCACCGGATGTGAGATACGTAGGCAACCCTCATCAGGTCCAACCCCCTTTTGCGAAAAAAGCCAAAAACGAATAAGTAATAAAATAAAAAAACATGTCATAAATAAGTCGGGTGATGTCCAACCCACCTTTTGCTAAAATAGCCAAAAACAAATTAAAAAAAAAACATGTCAAAATTTCAATTCTGTCATAAAGAGTTCGGGTGATGCTGTTTTGTCATAAATAGCCGAATGTTCCCGAAAGGGACGCCGGAAGGCTGACTTTGCATAAACAGCCACCTTCGGGTCATTTTTTTAAGATTTGGTCCAGTTGACCCACACAGCCTTAAAAAATCTTCGTCCCCGAGACGTTGAAAGGCCGTGTTTGCAATATTGAGTTTTCTAATTTGAAAAACGATAAAAAGAGTCATAAATAAGCCGGGTGATTCTGTTTTGTCATAAATAGCCGAATGTTCCCGAAAGGGACAGGAATTTTGGTCTTGACCCACACAACCCTATAAATCTTCGTCCCCGAGGCGCTGAAAGGCCGTGTTTGCAACACCAGATTTTATTGTAATTTGAAAAGAAAAAAAAACAAAGAGTCAGCGGTCAAGTGAATACCGTTTGAATTTTAGTCAAAATAAGCCGAGCCAGCTTCGGCCGCGTCTTAAACCGTTCTTGCCGAAATAGCCTTAGAGTATCTCTCAGTTGTCGAAAGGCTATTTTCGTAAAAGAACGGACAAGTTTGTAGAAGTGTCATAAAATAATCCTCCCCGGCCTCAAAATTCATATGGAATTTGGAAGGGGCCACGTTTGCAAAAATAACCGTTCGGTTGCATTTGTCGAATGGAGAAAGGAAGCTGGCCATTTGCTTTGGAGTTTGTAAATCTTTTAATTAGAACACGTGGGTTGTTTGATTTTCGAGTTTGTAGGTCATCTTCAAACCTTTGAAACCCGGTTTGTTTTAATATGAAAATTAAAAAAAAAATGTTGAGTATTGTTTATCTCTTATTGTTCCGAACTACGCAAGGTCTGATTCATGCGGGGTCATGATACGTAGGCAATCTCCATAAGATTCGACCACAACAAAAAAAAATATATAAAACAGAAAAATGAAATGAAAAAAATGATGAAAAAATAATATGAAAAATCGAAAAAATGATGAAAAAATATATTGATTTATAAGGACCGACTGAGTCCATTCTAACATGTTCTGTTTTGAATTGTGAAGAAAGTTGAGGTGGTCGGTTTGTGGTAAGCGGCCAATACAAGGTCCAAAGAAAAATGACAATTGACGTCGAAGCTGTTACAAGTGCTCCAGAGACTTAGGGTTGGAGGGTTCAACACGAGTCTACTATGGTTGAGGAAAATAGAATATTGAAACAGTAAATGACCGAAATGTGTCAAGCATGGGCCGGTGGTCAAGGACAGCCTCGTCATGAGTCACAATTTGCGACACAACAAGAGCGGTACCACGCTCCTGAGTACCACTCGTACTCGTTTGATCTTCCTGCAAAGATTGAGAAGCCTGCCCGAAAGATGGTACAGGAAGAAATGGCCCAAAGAGTGAAAAGCTTAGAACAATAGTTGAAAAACATGCAAGGGTTGGCAGGTTAAAAGAGTGTTGCCTTCAAAGATCTATGTATGTTCCCCGATGTCCACTTGCCGCCTGGTTTCAAGACACCCAAATTTGAAAAGTACGATGGACATGGAGATCCCATAGCCCACCTGAAAAGGTATTGCAATCAACTGAGAGGTGCGGGAAGAAATGAAAAATTGTTGATGGCTTATTTTGTGGAAAGCCTTACGGGAGTAGCCTCCGAATGGTTTATGGATCAAGACACGTCTCGCTGGTATGTCTGGGATGACATGGCACAGGCCTTTGTCAAGCAGTTCCAATACAGCATCGACATTGCTCCAGACCGCATTTCCCTTTCAAACCTGAAGAAGGAACCAAGTAAAAGTTTCAGGGAATATGCCATTAAATGGAGAGAGCAAGCAGCTCGAGTTACGCCACCCATGGATGACCCCGAGCTAATAACTGTCTTCCTTCAAGCGCAAAAGCCAGATTACTTTCAAAACATGGTGTCCGCAGTTGGCAAATCCTTCTCGGAAGCAATCAAAATGGGAGAAATGGTAGAGAATGGTCTTAAGACAGGCAAAATTATAAGCCAAACAGCTTTAAAAGCCGCAACTCAAGCTGTCCGGGTTGAGTCTGATAATCTTAGCGACACAAATGAGGAGATTGAAGAAATCATGATGACATCAGGGTCTAGAAAAGGTCCCAGGAGTACATCTCGAAGGTATGAACAGCCTCCTCAGATTTTCCATGGCTCCCCTGAGCAGTATTATCCACCTCAGAACCCTTAATACTTTATCGCTCCACCTCAGTATATTGTCCAGCCACCAAAACGCCCCAGGAGGCGAGCACGAGCATCACAAAATCTTCAGAAGTCTCCACAAAATTTTCAGGTGTCCTATAACCCACATCCAAGCCAGAGGTATAAAGGGGAACAAAAGTTGAAAGATAATTTTACACCAATAGGAGAGTCCTATGAAAGCTTATTTGAGAAGTTAAAGTATCATGACATGATTGCACCTATTCCTCCAAATCATGTGGACCCACGTGCAAGAAGCTTTGACCCGTCTAAAAGGTGTGAATACCATTCCAATGCCCAGGGGCACAATGTTGAAAGTTGTCGGGATTTGAAAAGAGAAATAGAAAGGATGATCCAGGAAAATCTGATTGTGATCCAAGATAGTGACACCCAGAATATCGCGCAAAATCCTTTACCTGCACATCACGATGCACACTTTGTGGGGAAGACGCCTGGTGACATGGAGTTTGAGAATCCTCTCGGGAGCTTGCTAACTGTAGATAATGATGCCGAAATTGGAGAAGGCTCTA
The DNA here is from genome assembly GCF_000715075.1 of Nicotiana tabacum. Taxonomy (NCBI): domain Eukaryota; kingdom Viridiplantae; phylum Streptophyta; class Magnoliopsida; order Solanales; family Solanaceae; genus Nicotiana; species Nicotiana tabacum. Next base: position 18,677,206 of record NC_134085.1, read on the forward strand.
CTGATTTTGATGAACAAATTTGTGTCTAAATATCAGGCCTAAGCTTGTTCTGTGATCCAGATTTTATTTGTTTTATTGAGTCAAACCCTTCTATCCCTCCATTCTGTTTGTATGAGTCTTGTCTGTTTGTCTTGTGGCTATTTTCCATTAGCCGGGTTATTTTAGGGTTTTACTCGGATTTTAGGTTGCTTGTTTAGTTGTCAAACCCTTCCATCCTTATTCAACAAAATACATTTTGTCCTATTGTGTCATTCTAGTTCTAATGACATGACATGCATGCGGAAATTTTGGCCAGATCTTAGAAACTGATTAATCTTGAATTGGATAACAAAAAAAATAATAATAAAAAAAACACTTTTTAGGATGAATAAATAGTCGAAGTACTTCGGGTAAAATTCACCTTCCAATCATTGTGAAGATCGGGCTTGAAGAAGGATCAATTGAAGTTTGTTGTAAGGTTTGACATTAAGGGATGGAAAGTGTCTTGTGACCACGACACACCAAGAAGATAGCATGACTGGCATTCTCGAGGCTAGGAGGCCCTTTTTCTGCTACCCAAACACTTTATACCATTTGCTACCCCTTTTGAGCCTGTGTTATTTTTCTTTGACTACCCTCTTTTGGAATCAAGATTAGAAAAAAAAAGAAGAAAAAAAAAGAAGAAAGGAAAAATCCATGTCCCAAGAGTACAAAATAGATGTCCCAAGAGTACAAAATGGGACAATTCTTAGAAAGTTCAGAAAAAAAAAGAGTTTTGTCAAAGGTCCATGCCCTCAAAAAATAGAAGCTGGGGCAAACAAAAAAAAAGGAAGAAAAAAAGAAGAAAAAAAAGAGAAAAGGAAAAAAAAAGAAAAAAAGAGAAAGAATGATGAAAATAGTTTAGGTCAGATGTTTGAACTACGTTCGACCTGATTCCTTAAAAAGGGATACGTAGGCAGCCTCACGGTTCGGTCCAACCAAATAAGAATTTAGGAAGAAAAAAAGAAAAAAAATATAGAAAAATCCAAAAAAAATCCCCAGCATCTAAAACTGGGGCAGAGATTTTATTTCACGTTTGAAAGAGTCGATTCCAAGAGTTGTAAGTCCACAACCCCCTTTTCTTTGAGTTTATTTTGAGCCTTCATGATGTCCTTTTTTTTTCCAACCCTATCCAAAATCCTTCCAAATAAAGACCTCCCGATATGCCTTCAAGAATGCCAAGAGAAGCATGCAATGAGCAACGGTTGTCGCATGACGTAGAACATCGTCGAGTTTCTCACAAAAAGGGAAAGAAAAAGAAAAGAAAAATGAGAGAGTCTTATTAGTGAAAACCCTCACAGGCACTGTAAGACGACGGTAAACAGAGATGAATAAATGAGAGAGACTTGTTGGTGAAAACCCCTCGGGGCACCACTAGTCGAAAGTGAGTCGCGAAGTTGATGCAAAGAATTGGCACGGATACGCCCGACTTCAAAGATCATAAGAATGGTAAAAGAGAGGATTGTATTAGTTTGATAGATCAGGCCGTTGAGTCCAAAATGCATGTCATGATCATTAAGGCTAGTTATTGAAAAAAAAATTTCTTCCTTCTGTCCTTCTGACAGGAGCATTTTTTGTTAATATTTGTTTCTTTGCGTCATTGTGTCCTTCACCCTGAGTTAGTCCTTCTCAAAACAAGAAAGAAAGGATTTCAAAATCTGCTACCAGCTTTTCAGTTGTACAAAGTAAATTTGGCTAGCAAACTCAGTTGTTAATGTCAACATGCCTTGAGGATTCATACAAAGGCTCCCCCAAAAGACTCTTGTTAGCTTGCTTGGCGCAAACAAAGATAACTTGTGATTCTCTCTGAGAGACAAATTTCTCAAAAGTAGGAAGTCATTCAAGATATCAGAAAAGGTCATCTAAGAAAAGATCTCCAGTTGGGATAATGCTGATTGAGCCAGAAATACAATGGTACCGGGTGGGAAACAATTAGGGTTGATTCAGAGCAAAAGTCTCTTGAAGCTGACTCAAGCTGATTGAGCAGAAGCCAAGCTGCACAAGACTCAAGGCCACAAACCGACCACCATTTTTAAAACTGACAAATTTCTTTGTATGAAACAGGTACAAAGTGGTGCAGGGAAAGTGATTCAAAAAAAAATGAAGAGAAAAAAAAACAACAAAAAAGAGAAGAAGGAGAAAAAACGAGAAGAGCCGACAAAGGGAAGTTTCTCAAATCTTTGCCTTTATTTGTCTTGCTATTGTGCATAAAATCTTGCCATTGATCTTCACATATTACCTCCTAGGATAAAAAGTCCTAGTATGATAGATTTTCCTCCCAATCAAAATCCTAGTCTGATAAACCTTCTCCTAGGATCAAAATCTTAGTCTGACGAATTTTTCTCCTAAGATAGAGACCTAGTCTGATGAACCTTCTCCTAGGATCCAAATCTTAGTCTGATGAATCTTTCTCCTAAGATACCAAAAAAAAAGACCTAGTCTGATGAACCTTCTCCTAGGATCAAACTCTTAGTCTGACGAATTTTTCCCCTAAGATAGAGACCTAGTCTGATGAACCTTCTCCTAGGATCCAAATCTTAGTCTGATGAATCTTTCTCCTAAGATACCCAAAAAAAAGACCTAGTCTGATGAACCTTCTCCTAGGATCAAAATCTTAGTCTGACGAATTTTTCTCCTAAGATAGAGACCTAGTCTGATGAACCTTCTCCTAGGATCCAAATCTTAGTCTGACGAATCTTTCTCCTAAGATAGAGACCTAGTCTGATGAACCTTCTCCTAGGATCCAAATCTTAGTCTGATGAATCTTTCTCCTAAGATACCCAAAAAAAAGACCTAGTCTGATGAACCTTCTCCTAGGATCAAAATCTTAGTCTGACGAATTTTTCTCCTAAGATAGAGACCTAGTCTGATGAACCTTCTCCTAGGATCCAAATCTTAGTCTGATGAATCTTTCTCCTAAGATACCAAAAAAAAAAGACCTAGTCTGATGAACCTTCTCCTAGGATCGAAATCTTAGTCTGACGAATTTTTCTCCTAAGATAGAGACCTAGTCTGATGAACCTTCTCCTAGGATCAAAATCTTAGTTTGACGAATTTTTCTCCTAAGATAGAGACCTAGTCTGATGAACCTTCTCCTAGGATCCAAATCTTAGTCTGATGAATCTTTCTCCTAAGATACCAAAAAAAAAACAAGACCTAGTCCGATGAACTTTCTCCTAGGATCAAAATCTTAGTCCGATGAATTTTTCTCCTAAGATAGAGACCTAGTCTGACGAACCTTCTCCTAGGATCAAAATCTTAGTCTGATGAATCTTTCTCCTAAGATACCAAAAAAAAGACCTAGTCTGATGAACCTTCTCCTAGGATCAAAATCTTAGTCTGACGAATTTTTCTCCTAAGATAGAGACCTAGTCTGATGAACCTTCTCTTAGGATCAAAATCTTAGTCTGATGAATCTTTCTCCTAAGATATCAAAAAAAAAACGTTTGAATTTGAAAAAAAAAACGTTTGAAAAAAAAGAGTCATTTTTAGTTTTCTTAAAATTATCGATGTTTAGTTTTCCTAACGCCAGGCGCCCACCTGTATAACGAGAGGCATACATTTCAGTCTTTTCATTTCAAGTGTTGAAGTTGAGAGCCCGCCCATAGAACAGAGGCATACATTTCAGTCTTTTCATTACAAGTGTTGAAACAGGCGCCCACCTGTATAACGAGAGGAATACATTTCAGTCTTTACATTTCATGTTTCAGGCGCCCACCTGTATAACAAGAGGAATACTTTTTAGTCTTATACTGCAGATTTTGGAAATCAGTAACCCCACCGGAAGGTAGAAGGTTACAACAGGAATCCCCAGCAGGAAACAATAAAAATCCCCAGCACCGGGAAGCAGAAGGCTACAACAAAAATCCCCAGCATTCAACCAAGTTATAAATAGCAGAAGCTCGCCTCAAGAATGCGAGTCAACAGTCTGAGATGTTCAACAAAAGCGGGTCACAAAAAAAAAAAAGAAAAAAAAGAAAAATGAATCCAAAGTACGGAAGTGGAGAACAGATGTGGTCTGCTCAAGAACTAGCACCTACAACTAGCAAGTGTCAAGGTTCAAATCCAAAGTCTGTATGAAGCACCATTCAAGACTCAAGACCAAGTTTCAGAAGACTTAAAGATAGGAATCCTTGTAAGTAGTAGCTGATAGGCTTAGTTAGTCTTTTTCAGTTTTCATTTTTGATGTAATGACAGGACCACGGACCGGAACCTCAACGGAACGGCACCTCGATCGGCTCTTCACCTCGGTACACTTTACCATCTCTCTCATTTCCGAACTACACGTGGCCTGATTCCTGTATAACCAAGGATATGTAGGCAGCTCAGATACCAGGGCTCGGTCACATTCCCTTCCTTTCCTTAGTGTAGTCCGTCCAAGTAATGGTCGGGTCAAAAACATGTCTAGTCGTTCTTTGTCGGAAAACTCTTCGTGTTTCCAGTCAAAGAGGGGCAGCTGTAGACACCTGATTTTTGACCCTCCCCGGGAATTTTCACATTTTTAGCGTAAATATTTAATTTAGGTCTAATACAGCTATTATAGTTATTTTAACTATTTTTACTTTATTTTCATCGCAAAAGAAAATTACAAAAATATATATATAAATTTTAGTTTATGTATTTCTCATAAACTTGAAAAAATACAAAAATTGTACTTTACTTTTGTACTTTATATAATTTCGAAAATTACCAAAAAATATAGTTCTATTAATGTTTTGTAGTCATTTTAATTTTTGAAAAATACAAAAATATTACTTTATATTTTATCTTTATATAAAAACAAAAATTACAAAAAAATAGTTTTATTAATATTTTGTAGCTATTTTAATCTTGAAAAAATATTAAAAAAGATATAGTTTTGTTTTAAATATTAGGCTTATTTTTAGTAGCTATTTTGCTTACATAATCAGTTGAGCAACGTCGTGTTCCTATTTCTCGGGTCCGGGCAAAAGAATAATATTCGGGTTCAAACTACCCGTTTTTAGGCCTAATTTTCGGACCTAGCCCATAATAATCCGAGTCCACCACACAAGGAGGACAAGCGTGGGGAACACGGACGGAACACCGTACACGGGGAACCCCACCGCGCATGGGGGACACAAATCTTGGACACCTACACACGTGGGGTCCATTTTTTTGGCAAAGGGTACAAAAATACACAGGAAGGCAAAGGAAAAAGGGACAGACTTTGAAATTTTGGGGAGGGGGCACTGTTCATGCTTCTTCTTCCTAAAGAAGAAGAAGAAAAAAAAACACCCTAGCAAAGACTACCCCAAAACCACCATCAACGACCACCAAACACCACCTCCGTCAACAACCCACCAGACCACGACCCCTCCAGCAACCACCGTCGCCCAGCTCCCTCTCCGTCTCAACACCACCACCAAACAGACCCTTCCTCGTCTCCAGACCTCCATAACCCTCGACCCTACTATCCAAACCCTCGTCGGGACCCCAGCCCCCCCTCCCTAGCGTCGTCACTGTCCCTCAACCCCACTCCCTCATGTCGAAAACACCACCACCAAACAGGCTCGCTACCAGCTCCCTCCATCGACCATCTCTCTCTCCGTCTCACAACCACCATCGTCAACCCACCATCCCTCACGAACCAGCATTGCGTCGTCCAGCCTCAATCCAAACAGCTGCTCCTTCCTGCATTGCGCTACTGCTGCTGCTGCGAGCAGCCTCAATCAACCACTGCCCGGACGACCCTCCATAGCCTCCTCCTTCCTCACATCCAAACGACCCCTTCTGTTGCATTCTCTCAAACCAACCTGCTGCGTCGAGAAAATCCAGCAGCAGCCAACATTTCGTGCGTTGACAGTTTTGGCCGAGCTTTCTATTTCCATAGAGGTCGTCTTTGGTTCGTCGAGGACCGGTACACCGAGGTGTTTGTTCGAGGTTTCGTCGTTGTTCCCCGTTCAGTGAGGTCAGGTTCGAGTTCCGTCGGGGGCGCTGCTTGTCGTTCTAGGTTTGTCGAGGTTCAAAGGTTATTGTTCTTTATCCCTTGTTTCATTTCGTTCGTTTCGCATATTATGGTTCAAGGCGAATGAGAGTATTTGATATTGATGAATGTCAACAATGCAATTTTTTGTTGTTTTTTTGTTAAGAATGTTTACTTTATGGTTAGTTACTGCATGCTTAAAGTAAATGTGAGAACATATGAATGGTTTGTGTGTCGTCTTTGTTGAATTGCTTTTTCATTTTTACCATGGATATTATTACCTATTAGAATCGTTGTTTTTGTTTAACCTCGGATGACTTCATTGGTAGAAAATCGTAGTTGTCTTAAGTTTGCCCTTAAATAATAAAAACGAGACGAGCTTCGCCACATAAAAAAAATGTACAGATTGCGGAGCCCTCACAAAATATATGTATTAAATACTTAGATTTCGGGACGGGCCGTTTAGAAAATTTCACGGCCCTACCCAAAATAATGATACGCTAGTCGCTTTAGGCACGTATTTAATAATGTTATCTCCTTAAACTCGGGTGCACATTTATGTGACCCAAATCCAAATCTCAATGAAATCGAAATGTGTCTCTAATCACGGGTACATTGATTGTGACGTGGTCTGAGATGCATTTCCATGACGTTGCAAATTCTTTTTTTAATAAGACGAGCCTCGACAAACAAAAATGCACAAGATGCGGGACCATCTAAATGTATATATATTAAAACACTTAGAATTCGGGACAAGCTGCGGTTCGAGATATGTTTCCACGACGTTGCAATTCTCGTAAAATAATAACAATAATTAAGAAAGCGGTAAAAAGATAAAATTTTGCACATAGGTTCATATTTGTATAAAATCAGATAATCAAGCCGGATATAACAGTTGAGCGACCGTGCTAGAACCACGGAACTCGGGAATGCCTAACACCTTCTCCCGGGTTAACAGAATTCCTTATCCGGATTTCTGGTACGCAGACTGTAATATGGAGTCATTCTTTTCCTCGATTCGGGATTAAAATTGGTGACTTGGGACACCCTAAATCTCCCAAGTGGCGACTCTGAAATAAATAAACAAATCCCGTTTCGATTGTCCTTTAATTGGAAAAAACTCCCTTGTACCCTCTCGCGGAGCGAAAAAAGGAGGTTTGACAAACCTTTTCCTCGACACGGGATTTGAACCGGTAACTTGGGACACCATAAATTATCCCAAGTGGCGACTCTGAATTTTTAATAAAATAATCCCATTTCGATTGTCACTTTAAGTTAGGAAAAACTCCCTTATACTCTCTTTCGGGGGGTGTAGGTAAAAAGGAGGCGTGACAGCTCTGGCGACTCTGCTGGGGATTAGAACCCAGAATCTCTAGTTCAGGGTTCAAGAATTCGAGATTAGAATAATTATTATATTTGGCTTTTATTTATTATCTGATTTTTACACGTTGAGCCTAATGTGCTAATTGTCGCTTTTACCGCTTTGATATTATTTGAATTGTATATAAACTGTTACGAAACCCTTCTCTTCTCATCTTCGGGGATGTGCACGCTGGCGTGACTCCCTATTCTGTTAGTGTCATACCTTAAAATAAGAAAGAGGCTCGGACAAGTTACAAAGCCGGATGACCTTTTGGTTCCCGGTACGTAGCCCCCTCCTCGGCTCGAGTTGTTTGCTCGGGTACACAAGTCTAAAACAATATACCCAGGTTTTTAGCTTAGAATAACTCAGCCTCATGCCGGATCCCTTATAGGAATGTTTGTTTGCATCATGTGCATTTTGACTTTGGAGACTCAACACAGGGGTTGGGTCTGTCTAGGACAGGTGTACCCAAAATAACAGATCATCTTGATGCATCCTATGTGCTATATGTTGCATTTATTCAAGGGTAAAAGGGTCAGTTGGCGGATCAATGATAATTGAGGGCAAATGAAAAAGAAAAAAAAAGAAAGAAAAAAGAAAAAAGAAAAAAGAGAGGGAAAGTGTGAGGATAAAGCGAGGAAGACCCAATTATGCTTTCTGTCACATTGTTGTTAAGAAAAGAAAAAAGAGTTTGAAATTTCAAAAAAAAAAAGATTTTGCACTTTTTCATCATTTTCCGAAAATCAGAAAATAAATAAATAAAAAAATGAAAAAAGAAGAAAATCCAAAAAGATTTTACATGTTTCATCATTTTTCAAAACAAAAGATAAAAAATGTTTTTCTCTGAATTAGTTGTTATTTTTATTTCTCGCCCGTATCCAATCTGCCCGAACTACGCATACCTGATTCTCGTCTTTCAGGGTGTGATACGTAGGCAACCCACATAGGGTCCGGTCTTCCTAGTGAGTTTAGGTTCTTGGCTTCGCGAGGTCTTAGCCAAATCTTGCATTTTTAGCCACTTTTAGCCACATAGGTTAAATTTAGAAAACATAGTCGCAACCATGTCTTGCATGTGTCTAGTAGGGAATGTTATTGTCTCACATAGTGTTGGTTTAAGTTTCTTGTACAGGTGTGGATTTACTTACTGGAGTTTGGGCATGACAGATACCCCAGGATCACTGCATTTAGAAGTTGCTCGAGGAGTCATTTTATATTTTTGAGTCAATTGTTCATATTTTACTTTCTAGTCATGTATAGTAGTATTCGGTCTTTTAGGTGATGTTAGAGTTTGTAATAGTCTAGTTAAGTTTGCCTAGTCTTTTGTTATTGTATTCCTTATTTGGTATTTGGAAATGTGCTACAAGTCAAAAAAAAAAGAAATTTTGCGTTTTTATATTTTCGTTATAAGTTTTCTTTAGAATACTAATTCTATAAATGAATATTTTTTTTCCCTTGAGGTTGTTTTTCATTTAGGCAATTAATATCAAAATAAAATTTGTTTTATATTTCCTTTAGTATATCAGGACTAAAAATTCAAAGAAAAAAAAGAATTTTCTGTAAGGTATTAATATCAAAAATCCAAAAAGATTTTCTTTTGAGGTTCTTCTTTGGGGAATTAATGAAAAAATGAAAAAAATTTCTTTTTTATTTTACAAGAACTTTAGGACATTGTACATAGAAGAAATAACATACCTTATCTTCTGTTTATTTTTAAATTTTCTCCTTTAGGTAATTAAAAATTAAAATTCAAAAACAGTTTTTATCTTTTTCATTTCTCGTTACGAAGTTTTCTTCACGGATGTCAAATGAAAATTCAAAAAAAAAAAGAGTCAAAAAATATCTATCTCTTCTAAGATTTTTCCTTAATAGAGTATTTGTTTCCAAAAAGAAAAGAAAAAGAAAAAAAATCCGTTAAGCTTGAGTTTAGAATAGGTTATAGAACATTAAGTCTAGAAAATTCCAAAAAAAAGGTTTTGCTTCTTTTATTTCTCTTTTCTCATCGGATTAGTCATTAAGGTAAAAAAAAGGAGAATGTTAGTTTGTTTCCTTTATTCCTGATTTTTTCGAACTATGCAAAGATCTGATTCATGCGGCGTCATGATACGTAGGCAACCTACATATGGTTCGATCGAATATTTTTTTTATTATTAAAAGAAAAGAAAAAAAGGAAAAAGGAAAAAAAAAGAAGAAAAAAATGGTGAAATTATGGGATGTGAGAAATGAGAAGGAAAAAAAGGAGTGATAATCAGAAAGAAAAAAGGGAAAGAAAATGAGCGAGCTAAGGAGTGCGAGGAAAGAAAAGAAAAGAGAAGATTCAAATGGACAAATTGGGATGATGCCAAGTGACCTTATGACCCTCGAAGTCATTCTAGAACCATTAATTGTTGCTAGGTGCATTGCACACAATGTGATATTTTTGATGTTAAATGCCCTAACGCTAACAGGATGACCACATTTTGTTCCTTTTGATATCTTCATAGCAGAAAGGTGGTTGGTTTGTGGTTCCCGAAGTAGTAACTTCTCTCCACAACATAAAGTCAAAAGGCAATGGCTAACAACAACAAAACTGAGTTGGTTGATATAGGTGCCCAAAAGCAATTGGTCGAACAAGACAATGGGTTGGTTGAAGAGGTGAGGATGTTAAGACAACACATGGCGGACATATATCAGGCCTTGGTGGCTGGGAAGGCACCACCCCCACCACCACCTAGCTTCCTAAATGCTACCCTTACCCAAACACCGGTCACAGTGCCAGATGATCCCCCATACTCTCCAGATCCACCCGCTTATCATGGCTTTCCCAACCACCCTAGTAGCTCCATCACTCATCTTCCAATTACCTTTCCCAAAAATTGCTCTCCTGTCTTATCCATCATCCCCAACAATGAACACTCACTCAAAGCTCACAATGCCTAATATTATCCCTCAGAGGTTGCCCACAAGGTTACCAACTCATACAAGCAGGGCCTGCGGGATGAGCCTCATGTTGAAAATGAAACGTTCACAGGAAGAAAAGGGCGAGATCGGATACCCAGGAGGTTGAAAGGCATAGAACAGTCCTTAAAGAACAAGCAAGGAATGGGAGACCAGGGTCGCATGTCTTACGAAGAATTATCTATGTTCCCCGACGTTCGTCTGCCTACGGAGTTTAAAGTGACAAAGTTTAACTTGTATGATGGGTGTGGAGATCCGGTAACCCATTTGAGGGATTATTGCAGTGAAAGGAGAAGTGTTGGCGAGAAAGATGATTTGTTGATGGCATATTTCAGTGAGAGCCTGACTGGGGCAGCTTTGGAATGGCATAATAGTCAAGATGTTGGTAAGTGGCCTACATTGGAGGACATGGCTCAAGATTTTGTTCGATACTTTCAATACAATCAGGCGTTACCCCAGACCGCTTTTCCCTATCCAGAATGGAAAAAAGTCGGAGGAAAGCTTTAGGGAGTTTGGGCTCAGATGGAGGGAGCAAGCTGCTCAAGTTAGAACCCCGATTGGTGAAAAAGAAATGGTTGAGCTTTTCCTACAAGCCCAGGGGCCCACCTACTTCAGTCATTTGATCCCGACCTTGGGTAAGCCTTTCAATGATGTGTTAAAAATGGGGGATATGGTAGAAGAGAGAATCAAGTCAGGCAAAATCATGAGCTATTCGGCATTAAAAGATACTACGAAAGACATTCAGAACATCCCAGTAAGTTTGGGTGGAAGAAAGAGAAATAGAAAAGATGATCCGATGGGCCTTCCTGCTCAACACTTCCAGCCTCGACATCGTCCCCGTGGATATCCTTGTGTACCAGATGATCCTCCCCAATGCTACTTCTCTCCACAGAACTCTCAAAGTCGTACATCACTTTCCCAGTACTCAGCTTCACAAAATGCCTATCCACCCCCACGAGCCTATCGAAACCCCCCTGGATCAGGTTTCCGGCCCAATCAAGCATTTAAAAATGAGAGGTTGTGGAAGAATAAAACCTTCACTCCATTGGGAGAGTCATATGCCAGTCTGTTCCAGAGGCTAAGAAAATCGGACATGTTGAAGCCGATCCAGATAAAAATGCCAAACCCTCTTTCAAAGAAGTTTGATTTTTCTCAAAGGTGCGCATATTGCTCAGATACCCCGGGGCATGACATAGAGAAGTGCTGGAATCTGAAGAAAGCAATTCAGAAGCTTATTGATGCAGGTGACATTATCGTACAAAGTTAAGATGCAGCAGACACTAGCCAAAGTCCATCGCCTGTGCATAATGAGACACATATGGTGGGTATGATTTATTTTGAAAAGGAATGTGAGAATTCTTCTGGGAGCCTCGGAGTCCCATGTTCTACTAAGCTTTCAGTGCTATCAGAGGTTGATCTTAAGAACGAGCCGACAAAAGGAACCCAAAAGCAATTTGTTCAGAACAATGTGATGAAGATTCGTGAAAGTCCTAGTATTGTTAATGCAGAACTCAGTGGCTAAGATACCGCGCTTGGTAATTTGACAGGAGTTTTGGTGGTTTAGTTTGTTGTCATTTCTTTTGTCCGGGTTATTTCAGGGTTGTAATCCGGACATTGTCTTGTGACTCAAACCCTTCTATCCTTTTATTTTGCCTAGTTGTTTAGTCGTAGCAGCTCGTTTAGTGTTGTCTAGGTTTGTTTTAGGTTTGTAACCCCAGTTTAGCTTGATTGTTTTGTTGTTCAAATCCTTTCACCAACTGTTTAATGCAATTTTTTGTTTTCTGTAACTGCTAGTCATTTTTGTTTAGTTCTCTTATCTTTTATAGTTCTTTTTCTGTTGACTGTAGTGACATGACATGAACACATAATTCTCAGCCTGGTTCTGAAAGTCAATTTAGTCATGAAGCAATGAAGCAATTTTGAAGATGTAAGGACATGCGAGGGGAAATAAGTAAAGGAATTTTGAAATCACTTCAAGCCCGAATTGGTTGAAATTTTGGCAGATAGAACTTAAAGAAACCCTATTGAAATGCATCCTGCCGCATCGGGTCGAAGTTAAAGGCAAGTTCGCCCCAAAATTTCAGGGGGCCGTTCGTGGTAATGAGAGTGAGAGTGTTGTCCAATGGTGCTTTGTATTTAACAGATGTAGAAGGCAAATGTGTAGAAATGACTATCAATTCTGATGCGGTCCAAAGATATTATGTATGATTTCTTTGGTTAAGTTGTGTTTGTTTGTATTTGGCATGTTTTGAAGATTGGAAGGACGAAGACATTTTGTTCTGCTATCTAAACACTTTATCCTTTGTTACCACCTTTGAGCCTTATTTACTTCCTTTCGTACCCTTCTTTTGGAATCAGTAGCAAAGATCAGAAACGCAAGCGCGAAAGATGAGTAAAGGAAAAGAGAGAAAAGAAAAGATGAAAATTGAAAAAAAAGGAAAAAAAAGAGAAGAAAAAAGAGGAAAAGAAGAAAGAAAAAACAACAAAACAACAAAAAGAGAAAAAGGAAGTAAGAAAAGAAAAGAAAAATCACAACAGCAGAGCAATTCCTATGTCATGAACTACGTTCGACCTGATTCCTTTTAAGGATACGTAGGCAGCCTCACGGTTCGGTCCCATCAAAATAAAAATTCAAAAGTCCCCAAGCAAAGAAACTGGGGCAGAACTTGTGTTTGTTGTAAGAAATTTGATTCCGAAAGTTGTAATTTTGAACCCATGTGAATTGTTTTGAGCCTTTGATATCCTTTCTTTTTAACCCTATCCAAAAGCCCACCTTACGATCCAAAGAAAGACCTTCCGATCAGTCTTTGAGAGATGCTAAGTCTAGCAAGGAGAGGTAATTCATATAAGGGGCAATACTCTGGTCCAAGCAGAAAAATAATGAAAATGAGAGAGTCTTATTGGTGAAAACCCTCACGGGCACCGTAAGACGATGGGAGCTGAGAGAAATGAAAAAGAGAGAGTCTTATTGGTGAAAACCCTCGCAGGCACCGTAAGGCGACGGTAAGTTGAGAACAAAATGAGAGAGGTTTGATGGTGAAAACCCTTCGGGCACTACAAGTCAAATAAGGATTGTGAATCAGATTGGGTAATCAGAGCATTGAAGCCCAGTTTCGCGGTTTAGGGATATAACAGGAGTTGAACATCAGACTTGCTCAATAGAATAGGCCACATGTGCATGCTATGGTCATTAGAGTTGGTATCCACATCTGATAGGTTTCTACTTTGTAGTTTTCTTGTTAGGAATCATCTCTTTCCTTTGTCCTTTACTCTGTTCCTTTTTCTTGTTTACTTTCTCTTCCTGAGTTTGTTTGATCAAAACAAGTGAGAAATGACTTCAAAATTTTCTACCAACTTTCCAGTTGTACAAAACGAAATTTGGCTAGCACATCAAGGCATAAGTCAGGAAAGAACAACGTGCGCACTGAGTTGTTAACAATCAATATGCTTTGGGATTCATGTGAAATAAAAAAGTTTGGTATATATCAATTCATGAATAATGCAACAAATGGAGGGTGTAGGGTGAACGGATCAAAGGCATTTTTTCTGATAAGATTGACAAAGAAAGTGGTTAACCAGTAACAAGCAAGGTCTTCCAGGCAGAAATCAAAGTTATCATGGCAAGTGAAGGAGCAATAGACTTCAAGGCCAGGTCCAGTGGGTTAAATCAAGAAAGAATAGCATACGCACTGAGTGGGTGGAAATTGACGTGGTTTTGGGATTCATGTGAAACACAAAGGTTTGGTAAATGTCAGCTCATGAGCAATGCAACAAATAGAGGGTATTGGGTCTGAACGGAGAAGAGGTATTTTCTGTGATAAGGGTGACAGAGAAATTGGTTAGTCAATAAGCAAGCAATGTCTTTCAAGGTGAAATCAAAGTTATCATGGCAAGTGAAGGAGCAATCGCCGCAAAGCCAAGGCCACAAACCAACCACCATGTTTAAACTGACAAGATTTTTCTTTGATTGAAATAGGGGCAGAAAGTTTCGATTGTTTCGGAGAAACCCTCCGTAGGGGAAAAGCAAGCACCAGACAGGTTTGACTTTTGATTCTCAGGACCTTCTTGGAAAATGGGACGTAGTTTAAAATTCAAAACAATCATGAGTCACATAATCTAGCATAAATGTAACCCCAAGGAATATAAATTGGCTTCAAAGGCTGCATGTCTGAGATAGTATTCAATTAAGAGTTGTTAGGACTCTCCTGAATAATGGAACCTAGCTTTAAAATTTCCATTGGATAACAAAATTTAGCATAAGTTCTGGTGTAGGGTAATATAATTTAGCCGTAAAATAGTCACTCTTAAGATAAAACTTGACTTTTGGATTTTCAGGACCCTCCTGGATAATGGGATGTAGCTTTAATAATTTCTTAGATAACAAGATGTAGAGGAAGTAATACCTTCAGAAGATATAACTTAGATTTAAAATTATCGTTTAATTAAAAGTTGTCAGGACCCTCCTGGATAATGGGGTGTAGTTTAAAGATCGACTTAGATAACAAGATGTAGCGAGAGTAATACCCTTAGGAGATGCACTTCCTAGTTTGGATCATATGAGTTTTAGTCACTGAAGTTCTCACCCATAGGAGACGCACTTCCTAGTCTCGGTCATTTAAATTCATTCCTAGGTGACGCACTTCCTAGTTTAAGTCATTGATGTTCCACCCCTAGGAGACACACTTCCTTGTCTTGGTATTTCAAGTTATATTTCATTGTAGGAGACACACTTCCTAAATTGAGATTTTACCACTAGGAGACACACTTCCTATTTGGTTCATTCAAGTTCATTCCTAGGAGACACACTTCCTAGTTTGAGTCATTGATGTTTCACCCCTAGGAGACGCACTTCCTAGTCTGGGTCTTTCGAGTTATATTTTTGCTTTAGGAGACGCACTTTCTAAATTGAGATTTTCCCCTAGGAGACGCACTTCCTTGTCTGGTTCATTTAAGTTCATTTGTAGGAGACGCACTTCCTAGTTTGATTCATTGGAGTTTCACCCATAGGAGACGCACTTCCTAGTTTGGGTTTTTTAGGTTATCTTTTTGTTTTAGGAGACACACTTCTTAAATTGAGAGTTCATTCCTAGGAGACGCACTTCCTAGTTTGAGTTATTAAAGTTTCACCCATAGGAGACGCACTTCCTAAATTGAGAGTTCATTCCTAGGAGATGCACTTCCTAGTTTGAGTTATTGAAGTTTCACCTATAGGAGACGCACTTCCTAAATTGAGAGTTCATTCATAGGAGACGCACTTCCTAGTTTGAGTCATTAAAGTTTTACCTATAGGAGACACACTTCCTAAATTGAGATTTCACCCTTAGGAGACGCACTTCTTAGTCTGGGTCTTTCAGGATACACCTGTAGGAGATGCACTTCCTAAATTTAGATTTCATCCCTAGGAGACGCACTTCCTAGTTTGGGTCATTCAGGTTTTATTTTTAGCAGACACAGTTGCTAGTCAAAGTTTTTTGGTTTTACTCATAGGAGACGCACATCCTGGTCTAGTCATTAGTTTACTCTCATCATTGCATCAATAGTATAAGTGGTTTATAATATTGCTAACAACTCACAAATCTTCCTAGTGCAAACTGGGGCAGAAAATTTCGTTTGTTTTGTTTGTTTTAATGACATTAGGCGCCCACCTGGAGAATAAGGGAATACATTTCAAGTTCAGTAATCAAGCGCCTACCTGGAGAACAAGGGAATACATTTCAAAGTTCAGCAATCAGGCGCCCACCTGGAGACCAAGGGAATATATTTCAAGTTCAGCAATCAAGCGCCCACCTGGAGAACAAAGAACACACTCAAGTTTCAGCAATTAGGAGTCCACCTAGAGAACAAAGGGAATCAGTTCAAGTTTCAAAGTAAAAATATCTCAAAGTGTAGCTGGCAGTCAGCCATCCACCTGGAGAAAGGGAAAACATCTCAGATTACAATTCAAGGCGGCAACAAAGGGATTTCACCGGGAGAATACAAGTCGACAAGGCAACAAGAACCACAAGAAGCAAGTTTGAAGATATAGATAGGATCTCTTGTAAACTCATAGATCATAGTCTAGTCTAGCTTCTTTTATTTTTGACATGGTGTAATAAGGGGGTTCAGTAAACAGTAGCAGCAACAGCAACAGTGAAATCACAGCTTCATGGTAGTCTCAGTTACCGAAACTCCCCGAACTACACTGACCTGATTCCTTTATAGCCAAGGATATGTAGGCAACCTCGAAAGCAGGGTGCGGTCAAATCTTTCAAAAATGCTTCCCACGGAGTATTCAAATGGGCAAAAATCGCTCTTATCCGCTCACTTTATCTTTGCACGAAAACTCTTCGTGTTTTCGGGCAAAGATAGGCAGCTTTGAGCACATGATTTTGTCCTATATGAATTACTCCCACAAATTCAAAACAAAATAATTTTCCCATTATTTGCAATTTTGTAGGATTTTCGTAATATTTTGTTATTGTTTGCATTTGTCTGCGCATGTTCAATTTTGTTTAAATTATGAAAAATACAAAATATGTTGCATTTGCATTTCGGATTTAATTTTGCATTTTTAAATCAATTAGTAATTTAGTTGCTTTACAAAAATGGAAAATCACAAAAAATGGTTTTTCTTGCATTGTTCAATTTTTAGATTTGAATTTTGGTATTTAATCAGTTGTAATAATTATTAGGGTAATTAATTTAATTTTCTAGGATAATTTTGGTTTAGGAATTAAGTTGGGTTTTGTTTTATTTTATTTTTAGAAAAAAAAGAAGTAAAAAAGAATTGTTGAAAAATTGGAAAGAAATGAAACAAAAGAAGAAGGGAGCTGAATTTTTGGGCTGAAATTGTGTAATCTTACCCCAACCCAGTTGAAATTCCCTCAGACCCAGCCCAAGAACCCATCCCTGACCCGGTTCATCTTCACCCCACCCCCAAACGACCATGTTCAGTTAACTAATAATCTCAGTCGTCGAGATTGGTTTGATCCAACTGTGGGGAAGTGGGGGTGGGCTTATTATATATGTGTCCGAATTAGGCCCCCTCTCTCTTCTCATCATCTCTCCTAAACCCACCCCTCTTCAGAGACCGCCCAAAACCCTAGCTGCCACCATGCCCACCGCCTAGAAACCTGGCGGCGCCACCTCCAATCCTTCCCAAAATCACATCCTATAACCACCTCATTTCCCTCACCTCAAATCCCCATCCAGTTTCTTTCGAATTTCCCCCAAAGCCTCTCGAATCGTAAATATAGGGTTCGAAGTTCTAGAGGTCGAAGTCGGGTTTCCTCATGCAAGGTCACCCCTCCAAGTTCCCCGTTTGTTCCAAGCCTGGTTCGTCTCGAAGTGATGTTCTTCGTTTGTTCTTGACAAAGAACAGAAGATATATAGCATTTCAAGACTAAATCAGAATTACCCGTTGATTTCAAGTCTAAATTGGTAATTTCTTTTTCTTTCTTCGCATTTTTTGTTCGTCTTTCTGCTTCGTCTCTTCCTGGTTCTTTTTTTCTATCTCCGTATTTTGAATTCAGTTTCCTTCTCTAAGGCAGTTTGTTTGATATGTGTTTGGGCATTTGGTTCTTTTCCATCTCTTTAGTTTTCTTTCTCTTAGTCGATATTCTCCTGTCTTTATTTAATTTTTATTCTAGGCTATGAAGTTTTCTAATAATTAGTTTAGGTAGATTGTTTTCGAATTAGTAGTTTAGTTTTAATGTCAATCTAGCATGTTGGCTTAAGGAAAAA
The DNA here is from genome assembly GCF_000715075.1 of Nicotiana tabacum. Classification (NCBI taxonomy): domain Eukaryota; kingdom Viridiplantae; phylum Streptophyta; class Magnoliopsida; order Solanales; family Solanaceae; genus Nicotiana; species Nicotiana tabacum. The sequence goes on from NC_134085.1 coordinate 18,695,187, forward strand.
TAAGAAAGGAAAATCATCACTCGTAGCTTAGATTGCATGTTCTGAAATTACTCGATTGTCATTAATTGGGTTGGTTTGCAACCCCTGTTGGCTTGAATTTTGGGGTAGGTTTATTGTGCATCGCTGAATTGGGTTGGGTTTCTATTAATTTGAAAGCCCAAAGGAAAGGAAAGTCAGTCTGGATCACAAGCCTAGGCTTGGGGCTGAACCTTGGGTCAACTTGACCCATGTGGCATGCTGCAGTAAAAAACAGGGCTCTAAGGGGGGTAATTTGGGGAAATAGGGGTAGAGAATCTGTTGGTAACTGCCTAGGAAGCTTCCTAGAAGCTGAAAAAGAGCCTTACTTGGCAGATAAGTCAAAGATGCAAGGATTAAGTAGCAAAAATCAAAATTCAAAAGTGTTAAAATGAAAAATCTGATTCTCTATTTTTGCCCTATTGCCTTGCCTATAAAGACATTTCATTCTTGCTTTTCAAGGAGAAAAAAGATGGAAAAAAATCCAGAAAAATACAAAAGGGCAAAATTCTACTGTTCCATTGAACTTCAATGATTTCTTAACTTCTGAAAAACAAAAGTTCCTATTCTGATATTCAAAATGGATTGATGTTTGGTTGTCGAAAGTTTTGATTCAAGCTGGTTGAGGGTTACTCTTCCATTTGGTTTTTTAGTTGATTTCCTGCGTTTTAATTGTTGAATCTGGTTGGTTTCTGCTACTGATTGCCTGCTTCTATTACTGATGATTCTTCATTTTCTTATTTTGTTTACTTCCAGGTACGCTTTTGGATCTAAGTTGACCATCTGTGCTTGAATGTGTAGTTGTTTATCCCTACTTGAAATTAATAAAAATGTCATGAATTCTAACTTTGATTCCATTAATCTGTTGAAGTTACTTAGTTTAGTTTAATTTTTTTATACATCTTTATATTTTTGCTTTGAGTATGGGATAATGTAATAACGCCAGTCGGCTGGTTCAATGTGTTGACTACCAAATGTGTAAGAAAGGTCATAAGGAATGGATTTGTGTGGAGGTAGCATGTTAATGTGCCTGACGTTTACAGTGAAATTGAGTACTAGGTTCAAGTAGGATTCAAATTAGCGTCAATGGTTCTCTCATAGGTTTCAATTCGTGCTCTGTGTTTCCATGTTGATTGGTTCTTCAAATAAACCAAGATAGAACAACACTAAGTCCATTACGTAAATTGGTACAATGGGGAGACAATGATATTAGAAATGCCGGTTTTGTTAAGTCAAATGGATGTTTGAGTTGTTTTAGATTTCGAATAAATGCCTTTGTCACATTGATTTCTGGTTTTAATTTTAGTGTCACACATATGAGTCTATGTCAGATGAGCCCAACATGAAGTTCTTCTTTTTAAATTAATTTCGGGCTAGTTTCATTGTCACATTTCATGAATGGATTATCTTTCTTAATTAATGTTTGTTAGTTACTAGGATCCAAAATTAAATCATTGTATATGGATGACCATGTTTGGGGAATCGATGTCAAACCCAAAGGGGGTAAACTTCCTTTTTATTAACATACAGCTGACCTTCTGTTTGCGCATGTCCCATACGAACTGGGCTCGTTAGTTGGGCTTGAGTTCTTCTTTAAAATAAAGTAGTACCTTCTTTTGGCCTTCAACAAATCCATTAGGCAATATTTGATTAATTAGGAATCTTGCAGTTTTCTTTAAACAATTAGTTTTTTTAAAAAAAATGAGGTGAGCCATACTAAATAACGCAAAATAGCTTATGGCCCTCCGAAGCCTAGTTGGAATACCTCTTTAATTTAGAGTTGAGGTGCGCCATGCCAAACAAAAATGACGATTGCATGGCCATCATTTAATTAATCTTATTTATCCATAGAAATCGAGGCGTGCCATTTAGCGAATTTTCATGGCCCTCGCAAAGTTGCAAATTCGTAATTGCTTTAGGAACGTTAGTTTAATAATATTACTTTCCTAAATTCGGGTGCGCATTTATGTGACCCAAATCCAAATCACAATGATGTTAAAATATGTCAAAGATCACAGGTGCATTTATGTGACGTGGTTTGAGACATGTTTTAATGACGTTGCAATTTTCTCTAAAAAATGAATAAAAGCGGATAAAAAGTTAAATTTTCATAGGTTCATAATTGTCTAAAATCTAGTAATTAAGCCGAATATAATAGTTGAGAGACCGTGCTAGAACCACGGAACTCAGGAATGCCTAACAGCTTCTCCCGGGTTAACAGAATTCCTTATCCGGATTTCTGTGTTCGCGGACTGTAAAACAGAGTCAACCTTTTCCTCGACTCGGAATTTGAACTGGTGACTTGGGACACCATAAATTATCCCAAGTGACGACTCTGAATTTTTAATAAAATAATCTCATTTCGATTGTCACTTTAAGTTGGGAAAAAACACCCTTATACTCCCTTTCGGGGGGTGTAGGTAAAAAGGAGGTGTGACAGGTGTCATCGCGGGGGAGGGGGTGCAGGGGATAAGGGGAGTAAGAGGGCTAAGGGAGATACTAGGATGAGAGTGGGGTCTTGGAACATAGGAACTTTGACTGAAAAATCTGTAGAGTTAGCGAAGATTCTCGAGAAAAGGAAGATTAATATAGCTTGTATACAGGAGACTAGGTGGGTAGAAGATAAGGCGCGAAATGTGGACAGGTTCAAACTATGGTATTCTGGGAGGGCGGGGGGCAGGAACATGGTAGGTATTTTAGTTGATAAGGACCTCTATGAATTAGTGGTGGAGGTTAGGAGGGTGAATGATAGGCTGATGACTATTAAGCTAGTTGTTGGAGGTTTTACTTTGAACATAATCAGTGCGTACGCACCCCAAGCAGCCTTGGATGAGGAAGTCAAAAGGCGTTTCTGTGAGGATCTGGATGAGATGGTGCACGGTATCCTGCATACCGAGAAGCTTTTTATAGGAAGAGATTTCAATGGCTACATTGGAGCGACGTCTGGGGGATATGATGATGTGCATGGTGGCTATGGTTTTGTATATAGAAATAGAGGAGGAACGTCTCTGCTGGACTTTTCTAGAGCATTAGATTTGGTGATAGCAAACTCGAGTTTCCCGAAGAAGAGGGAACACTTGGTCACCTTCAGGAGTTCGGTGGCCGAGACTTAGATTGATTATTTACTCTGCAGGAATTTTGATAGAGGTCTTTGCACGGATTGCAAGGTCAACCCGAGTGAGAACCTCTTGACCCTTCATAGGCTCCTAGTTATGTACTTTGAGATCACGAGGAAGAGGAGGAAGAAGGTGATGTATAGCCAATATAGGATTAAGTGGGGAGCCTTGACGGAAGCTATAGCGCAGGAGTTGGGGGTCAAGCTGCTGACTATGGGGGTTTAGAGAAGCAGTGGGGACGCAAGCGCTATGTGGACCACGACTGCGTAGTGCATTAGGGAAGCCGCGAGAGAGGTATTAGGTGTCTCAAAGGGTTACTCTAGTGGTCACAAGGGAGACTGGTGGTGAAATGGAGAGATGCAAGGAAAAGTGAAAACCAAGAAAGCGACGTATTTGAAACTAGTAAAATGTGTAGACGAGTAGGAGAAGTGGGCGAATAGGGAGCAATATATGTTGGCTAAGAAAGAGGCAACACTAGCAGTTACGGTAGCCAAGACTGCAGCTTTTAGTCATTTGTATGAGGAACTCTAGGGCTGAGGTAGGGATAAGAGTTTGTTTAGGTTAGCTAATGCGCAAGAAAGGAAGACCCGCGACTTGGAATAAGTGAAGTGCATCAAGGATATGAAGAAGATAGAGTTTTGTTGGATGGGGGGGGGGATTATCCGTCGAAGATGGCAAATCTACTTCCATAGTCTCTTGAACGAGGAGGGGGACATGAGCATTGTACTGGGTAATTTGGAACTCTCTGGGAGTTGTTGTGACTTTGGGTATTGTAGGCGGATTAGAGTTGATAAAGTGGATGGGGCTATGCGTAAGATAAGTAGGGGCAAAGTGACTGGGCTGGATGAAATTCTGGTGGAGCTTTGGAAAAGTGCGGACAAGGCAGGCTTGTAGTGGCTCACTAGGTTATTTAATGTCATTTTTAGAACGAAGAAGATGCCCGAAGAATGGAGGTGGAGCATTTTGGTTCCTATATACAACAATAAGGGTGATATCCAAAATTGCAATAGTTATCGGGGTATCAAGCTGCTTAGCCATAATATGAAAGTTTGGGAGAGAGTGGTAGAGCTAAGGGTGAGGAGGAGTATGTCTATTTTCGAGAACCAGTTCGGGTTCATGTCGGAGCGTTCGACTACAAAAGCCATCCATTTTGTTAGGAGATTGATGGAGCAGTATAGGGAGAGGAAGAAGGACTTGCATATGGTGTTCATCGACTTAGAAAAAGGCGTACGATAAAGTTCCGAGGGAAGTTTTGTGGAGATGTTTCGAGGCTAGAGGTGTACCTGTTGCCTACATTAGGGTGATTACGGACATGTATGATGGAGTAAAAACTTGACTGAGGATGGTTAGTGGGGACTCAGACCATTTTTTGGTTATGATTGGGTTGCATTAGGGGTCGACACTCATTCCTTTTTTGTTTTCCCTGGTGATAGACGTACTGACGTGCCACATCCAAGAGAAAGTGCCATGGTGCATGCTATTTCCAGATGATATTGTATTGATTGACGAGACGCGAAGCGGTGTGAATGCGCTATTAGACCAAGACATAATATATGGAGTGTAAGTTCAGTGGTGAGACTTTGGGGGGGGGGGGAGGGAGGTGAGGCTAGATAGGTCATCCCTATGAGAGGAAGTTTTAAGTACCTTGGTTCTATTATTCAGGGGGATGGAGAGATTGATGAATATGTCACACATCGTATTGGGGCGAGATGGATGAAATGGAAACTCTCTTCTGGTGTTTTGTGTGACAAGAAGGTGCCATTAAAACTTAAAGGTAAGTTCTACAGAATGGTGGTCAGACCGATGATGTTGTATGGGGCTGAGTGTTAGCCTGTCAAGCTCGCTCATGTACAGAATATGAAGGTAGCAGAGATGAGGATGTTGAGATGGATGGGTGGGCAAATCAAGTTATATATAATTAGAAATGAGGTTATTCATGACAAGGTGGGTATGGCCCCTATTGAGGACACAATGCGGGAAGCGCGACATAGGTGGTTTAGTCATGTGAGGAGAAGGAGCACAGATGCCCCGGTGAGGAGGTGTGAGAGGTTGACATTGCAGGTCATACAGAGAGGTAGAGGTAGGCCAAAGAAGAGGCGAGGAGAGGTGATTAGGCAAGACATGGCACAGCTTCAGCTGACCGAGGACATGACCCTTGATAGGAAGATATGAAGGTTGATGATTAGGGTGGTAGAGTAGGTAGTTTAAAGTGTTCATAATAGTAGTATTGGCACACAGTCTCACCTATGTTGGTAGTAGGTTTTTATGACTAATCATTATTTTCTTTCGTTGTTGATCACCTTACTATCTTGTTATTTTTATTCTGCTTTTATATGGCTTTTTGGTGCTGTCCCTTCTTGTCTATATTTTTATTAATGGGGTGCTTATGCTTTTCTGAGCCGAGGGTATATTTGAAACAAACTCTCTATCCTCACAAGGTAGGGGTGAGGTCTGCGTATACACTACCCTTTCCAGACCCCAATGGTGTAGAATATTACTAGGTATGTTGTTGTTGACGGTAGGTTGACTTTGTTGCTATCGAGTTCGGATTTTGGTTCCGAAATTTAGAATATGTTAATTTTACCATTTTTGACTTGCCTACAAAATTTAGTGCAAAATAGATTTGATTTGATGTGATTCAGACGTACAATTTTAAATTTGCATGTTCTTGAGTTTCTTTAAAAATATCATTCATTTTGATGTGTGATTCATAGTTTTAGGTGTTATTTTGGTATTTTTATCACATGAGCGACTTCCTATGATGTTATTACAGTTGCGTGCAAGTTTGGTTTGGAGCCTGAAGGGCTCGGGTGAGTTTGGGAAAGGCTACAGAGTAATTTTTGGACTTAGGCAATTTCTACTTTCTTAGGCTTCTAATATCTGGTGCATTGTGATTCGCGATCGCGAAGCTACTCTCACGAATGCGAAGGGGAACTTGGGGCTGTGGTGGTTTTATTCTATGTGAATGCGGGGGACCAGTCGCGAACACGAAGCATTGGGGGGCTTACCCTTTGCGAACGCAACCACCCTCTCGCGAACGCGAAGGTTTATGGGATTCTGGGGGGAGGTGGCCTGTAGCTCTACGCGAATGCGAACCTAGTCTTGCAAACACGAAGGTCAGAGGGACAGGCCATCACGGATGTGAAGTCCACTTGTGCAGATGCACTTCGCGATCGCGTCAGGCCCGTCGCGATCGCGAAGAAGGCCTGACGCCCAGTGACTTAAATGTCCCAAAAACGGGATTTTCTTCATTTTTCACCATCTTCACATTAGAGCTCGGCCTAGAGGCGATCTTGAAGAAGAATTTCATCCCCACTTCATAGGTTATTATATTTTAACTCTTTTTCTTCTATTTCCATCAACACCCATTGATTTCTAACCTTAATCTGTGCTCTTCCAAGGTAGAAAATTAGGAATTTGGGTAGAATTGAGGGGTTTTGTAAAATTGGGATTTAGACCACAAATTGAGATTAGATTTCGAAACTAACCAAATAATCGGGCCCGGGGGTGAATGAGTAATTGAGTTTTTGTCCGAATCTCGAGTTTTGACCAAGCGAGCTCGGGGTTGACTTTTGTTGACCTTTTAGGAAAAGTATAAAGATCTTTGCTTTATCTATTATAATTGGTTTACTAGTATTGTTTGATGATATTGAGTCGATTTTGGTTAGATTCGATTGGGTTGGACGAGGATTTTAGAGGAAAGGCCCCGGTTGAGCTTTGATTAGATTGTAGAGCGAGGTAAGTGTTGGTTCTAACCTTGATGTGAGGGAATTTGGGACCCTTGAACTATATGTTATGTGACTTACGTATGAAACATCGTATATACGAGGTGACGATTATATATACTCCGTCAACATAATTGTGTCCATGCTTTCTCGTATTTCATGAATATCTTATTCCATGTCTTAACTGTTACATGCTTTAATTGCCTTCTATGCCGTAGCTTGTTACTTGTCATTAATTATTCTATAATGAAATGTTCGTTCCTTCCAATACTCCATGATTAATTGCTACTTGCCTTAATTGTCTTACTTGTGCACTTTAACTATTATATACTTGGCTTGTTTTGTTGCTCTTGTATTATTTGTACCTTTCCTTTTATTAGTACGTGGTTCATTTATTGCTTTGCTTTCATATTCTTTTGTCATAGAGATTCTTGTTAATTGAGTTATTGGGTTGATTTCATTTATTGAATTTGTTTATGGATCGGGTTGCGCGTTGCAATGGTTTTGATATGGTGGAATAAGGAGGATTTTGATATTAATACGGTGGGATCGGGTTGCGCGCGACAATGGTTGTGTACGTATACTTGATATTGATAAACTATGATATGGTAAAATAAGTGAGGATTATGATATTGATTCTGATTATATGGTGGGATTGGGTTGCATACTGCAACAGAATTTATATGTGATTCTTGATATTGATATAGCAAAATAATGGAGGGTTGTATGTTATACGGTGGGATCGGGTTGCGCGCCGCAACGGATTGTGTGTACTGTATTCATTGTTGTTATTGTGTTGATTTCCAGTGTTGTTGTATGAAATTATGAGATCGGTTATTCCGAGTTCTCTGATTACAAGGATTGAGTTCTTTTACATAAGTTAGTTAGCTTACTTTTTCCTGTTTTTCCTTTCCTATTATTATTATTATTATTATTATTATTATTATTATTATTATTATAATTATTATTATTATTATTATTATTATTATTATTATTATTATTATTATTATTATTATTATTATTATTATTATTATAAGTTATTGTAAGTGACCTGCCTTAGCCACGTCATTACTTCGTCGAGGTTAGGCTTAGTACTTACAAAGTGCATATGGTAGGTTGTACTCATACTACATTCTGCACTTCTTGTGCAGATTTTGGAGTCGGTCCTACCGGTGGTCAGTAGATTGCTCGAATCCGATGCTTGATGATGACTTGAGGTACAACTGCACGATGTTCGCAACCCTGAAGTCCCCGTCTACCTTACTCTAGCTGTTTATTTCATTTCAGACAGTTATGCTTTTATTCAGACTATTATTTGTAGTACTATAGTTGCTCGTGTTCTTGTGACACCAGTTCTGAGATTGTATTTGGATATCACAATTATTTTAGCTTATTCACTATATTTCAGTTTTATTCAGCTTATTGATTTTCACTTAATTTGAATTGTTAAAAATGACTAATAGCTACATCTAATATTGGTTTGCCTAGCAAGTGAAGTATTAGGCGCCATCACGGTCCCGAGGGTGGGAATTCTGGATCGTGACAAATTAGTATTAGAGCACTAGGTTGCCTAGGTCTCACGACTCGCGAGCAAGCTGAGTAGAGTCTCAAGGATTGGTACGGAGATGTCTATGCTTATCTTCTAGAGGCTATAAAGTTTTGGAACACTTTCACTTCTATCCTTCTATATCATGCGATTTATTCTATCATTGATGATTGAACCATTCTATTCTTATTGTCTCAAAGATGTCGAGAATACACATAACATCTATAGCCGGACAGGAGCCGGAGCCCCTTGTGACAACTACTACGAGGGGTAGAGGCCGAGCTTAGCCTAGAGCTCGAGCAGCAACACCCCCAGTGGAGCCTCAGATTGATCATGGGGAGGAGGTCCCAGCTCAATCGTGCCCGTCGGACCAGCTCAGGTCCCCGAGGGGTTCATAGCCACTCCAGTGCTTTAGGACGCCCTAGTCTACTAGGTGGGCCTTATGGAAAGTGTCTCAAACCTGTGCATTTTTGGTGGCACTAGCCGTCTCTCGGGCTGGGGAAGGAGCACAGACTCCCGCTACTCACACCCTAGGGCAGGTGGCTCCCTTATATCAAACTCCAGCAGTCCCACCAGTTGGGGTGGTTCAGCCAGTGGTTGCAGCACATGCCAGTGACATGCTTGCTATGTCTTCTAAGGCTTTGTTGAGGTTGGATAAGTTTACCAAGCTCTTCCCTATTCATTTCAGTGGCGTACCTTCTGAGGATCCACATGATTACCTGGACCGTTGCCATAAGATATTGCACAACATAGGTATAGTTGAGACCAATAAGGCTGACTTTGCAGTATTTCAGATGACTGGTTCCGCCAAAAGATGGCGGAGAGATTATATGTTGACTAGACAAGCTGGTTCGCCTATACTTACCTGGGATTAGTTTTCACAACTATTTCTAGAGAAGTTCATTCCTGTCACTCTAAGAGAGGACTACCGTAGTCCGTTTGAGCGTCTTTAGTAGGGTAGTATTACTGTTACCCAGTATGAGACTCGATTTGTGGACCTAGCTTGCCACACTATTATCTTGCTCCCTACTGAGAGGGAGAGAGTGAGGAGATTAATTGATGGACTCACCTTTACTATCAGGCTACAGATGGCCAAGGAGACTGGAGATAATATTTCTTTTCAGAGGGCCATAGATATTGCCATACGGATCAAGATAGTTCACGGTCAAGAGAGGATACCAATGTCTGATAAGAGGCCTCATCATTGTAGTAGTTTCAGTGGTGCCTCATCTAGAGGCAGGGGTACTTTTGGTAAGGGCCATCCTCCTACGCTATTTCAGTCAGCGCTTCAGGAATCTCACAGTGGTTCGGGAGTTGTGTTTTGTATGTATCTCATTTCGGGCAGCCAACCTCTAGTGCACCATCAACTTCTATTAGTGCACCTCCAATCTAGAGCTACCACCGTGGTTATCCTGCCTGTTGGGGCCAGTTCCAGCTTCAACAGCCACAATAGCTGAATGGGTGTTTTGAGTGTGGGGGTATTGGTCACATCTAGAGGATCTATCCGAGATTTTTGAGCGGCATACCACAATAGAATTGTCGTGCCATGGTCCCGGCACCAGTTGCTTCACCCCTCGCTCAGCCAGCTAGAGGCCAGGGTCAGGCAGCTAGAGGTGGAGGTCAGGCTATTATAGGTGGAGGTCAGGCCATTAGAGGTGGAGGCTAGCAAACTAAAGGCCGTTCGAGAGACGGAGGTCAGGGTGGTAGGGCCCAAACCCAATTTTATTCATTCCCAACTAGACCTGAGGCCGAGTCATCTGATGCCGTTATCACAAGTATTGTTCCAGTTTGCCATAGAGATGCTTCAGTTCTATTTGATCTGGGCTCTACTTATTCCTATGTGTCCTCCTATTTTTCTTCATATCTGGTTGTGCCTCGTGACTCTTTGAGTTCTCCTGTGTATGTGTCCATGCCCATGGGAGATTCTATTATTGTAGATCGTGTCCATCGCTCGTGCGTTATTACTAATGGGAGTCTTGAGACTAGTGTAGATCTCCTGCTTCTTGATATGGTAGACTTTGATGTTATTTTGAGCATGGATTGGTTGTCACCTTAGCATGCTATATTGGATTGTCACGCCAAGATAGAGATCTTAGCCATGTCGGGGTTTCCTCGATTAAAATGGAGAGGGACTCCTGGCCATTCTACCAGCAAGTTTATTTTTTATGTGATGGATCGACGTATGGTAGAGAAGGAATGTCTAGTATATTTTGCCTATGTTTGTGATTCAAGTATGGAGATTCCTTCAATGGATTCAGTACCAGTTGTGCGTGAGTTTCCAGAAGTGTTTCCTGGAGATCTGCCAGGAATGCCACCCGACAGAGATATTGACTTCTGTATTGATTTGGCTCCGGGCACTCAGCCCATTTCCATTCCACCATACCGTATGGCCCCGCCGGAGTTGAAGGAACTAAAGACGCAGTTGTAAGATTTGCTTGATAAGGGATTCATTGGACCTAGTGTCTTGCCCTGGGGTGCGCCCATGTTGTTCGTGAAGAAGAAAGATGGGTCGATGAAGGATGTGTATAGATTATCGGCAGTTGAACAAAGTCACTGTTAAGAACAAGTATCCGTTGCCGAGGATTGATGACTTATTTGATCAGCTTCAGGGTACTAAGGTGTTTGTGAAGATCGATTTGAGGACTGACTACCATCAGTTGAAGATTAAGGCATCAGATATCCCTAAGATGCCTAGTGATGCCACTTGAGTTGACAAATGTCCCAACAATATTTATGGATTCGATGAAGCGCGGGTATTCAAGCCCTATTTGGATTTTTTTGTGATCGTATTCATTGATGATATCTTGATCTACTCCCACAGTCGAGAGGAACATGAGCAACATCTTCGGATTGTACTTCAGACTTTGAGAGATATCCAGTTGCCTTTTGGCGCATGTTGTATCGGTCGAGGGCATAAAAGTGGATACTAAGAAGATTGAGGTAGTTCAGAACTGGCCTAGACCTACTTCATCTACATAGATCCGGAGGTTTCTAGGTTTGGCCGGTTATTATCGTCGTTTGTGGAGGGGTTCTCATCTATAGCAGCCCTATTGACTAGATTGACCCAGAAGGGTGCTCCGTTCACGTGGTCTGATGAGTGTGATTTGAGATTTCATAATCTCAAGACTGCATTGACTATGGCACCAGTGTTCACGTGGTCTGATGACTATGCGAGGTGACGAGTGTCTATACGCCGTCAACATAGTTGTTTCCATGCTTTCTCGTATTTCATGAATTATCTTATTCCATGTCTTAACTGTTACATGCTTTAATTGCCTTATATGTCGTAGCTTGTTACTTGTTATTAATTATTCTTGTATTGAAATGTTCGTTCCTTCCAGGATTTCATAATTAATTGCTACTTGCCTTAATTGTCTTGTACACTTTAACTGTCATATACTTGGCTTGTTTTGTTGCTCTTGTATTATTTGTAGCATTCCTTTGATTATTACGTGATTTCTTTATTATTTTTCTTTCATATTCTTTAGTCGTAGAGATTCCTATGAATTGAGCTGTTGGGTTGATTTAATTTATTGAATTTATTTATGGATCGGGTTGCACGCCGCAACAGTCTTGATATGGTGAATAAGGAAGGCTTTTGATATTGATACGGCGGGATCGGGTTGCACACTCCAACGGTTGTGTACGTATACTTGATATTGATAAACTGTTATATGGTGAAATAAGGGAGGATTATGATATTGATTCTGATTATATGGTGGGATCAGATTGTGCACCGTAGCGAAATTTATGTGTGATTCTTGATATTGATATGGTGAAATAAGGGAGAATTATGTGTTGTACGGTGGGATCGGGTTGTGCGCCTCAACAGATTGTGTGTTTTGTATTCATTGTTGTTGTGTTGATTTCCAATCTTGTTGCATGAAATTATGAGATCGGTTATTCCGGGTTCTTTGATTACAAGGATTGAGTTCTTTTTCATAAGTTAATTGCCGTACTTTTTCGGTTTTTCCTATCCTATTATTATTATTATACTGCGTACAAGTTATTGTAAGTGACCTGCCTTAGTCTAGCCACTACTTTATCGAGGTTAGGCTCGGCACTTACAGAGTACATGGGGTCGGTTGTACTCATACTACATTCTGCACTTCTTGTGTAGATTTTGGAGTCGGTCCTAGTGGCGGTGAGTAGATTGCTCAGATCCGGTGCTTGACAGAGACTTGAGGTACAGTAGCACGTCGTTCGCAGCCTTGAAGTCCCCTTCTATATTACTATAGCTATTTATTTCATTTCAGACAGTTATGCTTTCATTTAGGCTGTTATTTATAGTACTCTAGTCGCTCGTGTTCTTGTGACACCAGTTCTGGGCGCTGTTATTTTAGTTAATTCACTCTATTTCAGTTTTATTCAGCTTATTGGTTTTCAATTAATTTGAATTATTAAAAATGGCTAATAACTACATCTAATGTTGGCTTGTTTAGCAAGTGAAATATTATGCGCCATCACGGTTCCGAGGGTAAGAATCTCTTATCTTTTATAGTTCTTTTTCTGTTGACTGTAGTGACATGACATGAACACATAATTCTCAGCCTGGTTCTGAAAGTCAATTTAGTCATGAAGCAATGAAGCAATTTTGAAGATGTAAGGACATGCGAGGGGAAATAAGTAAAGGAATTTTGAGATCACTTCAAGCCCGAATTGGTTGAAATTTTGGCAGATAGAACTTAAAGAAACCCTATTGAAATGCATCCTGCCGCATCGGGTCGAAGTTAAAGGCAAGTTCGCCCCAAAATTTCAGGGGGCCGTTCGTGGTAATGAGAGTGAGAGTGTTGTCCAATGGTGCTTTGTATTTAACAGATGTAGAAGGCAAATGTGTAGAAATGACTATCAATTCTGATGCGGTCCAAAGATATTATGTATGATTTCTTTGGTTAAGTTGTGTTTGTTTGTATTTGGCATGTTTTGAAGATTGGAAGGACGAAGACATTTTGTTCTGCTATCTAAACACTTTATCCTTTGTTACCACCTTTGAGCCTTATTTACTTCCTTTCGTACCCTTCTTTTGGAATCAGTAGCAAAGATCAGAAACGCAAGCGCGAAAGATGAGTAAAGGAAAAGAGAGAAAAGAAAAGATGAAAATTGAAAAAAAAGGAAAAAAAGAGAAGAAAAAAGAGGAAAAGAAGAAAGAAAAAACAACAAAACAACAAAAAGAGAAAAAGGAAGTAAGAAAAGAAAAGAAAAGAGAAAGAGAAAAGAAAAATCACAACAGCAGAGCAATTCCTATGTCATGAACTACGTTCGACCTGATTCCTTTTAAGGATACGTAGGCAGCCTCACGGTTCGGTCCCATCAAAATAAAAATTCAAAAGTCCCCAAGCAAAGAAACTGGGGCAGAACTTGTGTTTGTTGTAAGAAATTTGATTCCGAAAGTTGTAATTTTGAACCCATGTGAATTGTTTTGAGCCTTTGATATCCTTTCTTTTTAACCCTATCCAAAAGCCCACCTTACGATCCAAAGAAAGACCTTCCGATCAGTCTTTGAGAGATGCTAAGTCTAGCAAGGAGAGGTAATTCATATAAGGGGCAATACTCTGGTCCAAGCAGAAAAATAATGAAAATGAGAGAGTCTTATTGGTGAAAACCCTCACGGGCACCGTAAGACGATGGGAGCTGAGAGAAATGAAAAAGAGAGAGTCTTATTGGTGAAAACCCTCGCAGGCACCGTAAGGCGACGGTAAGTTGAGAACAAAATGAGAGAGGTTTGATGGTGAAAACCCTTCGGGCACTACAAGTCAAATAAGGATTGTGAATCAGATTGGGTAATCAGAGCATTGAAGCCCAGTTTCGCGGTTTAGGGATATAACAGGAGTTGAACATCAGACTTGCTCAATAGAATAGGCCACATGTGCATGCTATGGTCATTAGAGTTGGTATCCACATCTGATAGGTTTCTACTTTGTAGTTTTCTTGTTAGGAATCATCTCTTTCCTTTGTCCTTTACTCTGTTCCTTTTTCTTGTTTACTTTCTCTTCCTGAGTTTGTTTGATCAAAACAAGTGAGAAATGACTTCAAAATTTTCTACCAACTTTCCAGTTGTACAAAACGAAATTTGGCTAGCACATCAAGGCATAAGTCAGGAAAGAACAACGTGCGCACTGAGTTGTTAACAATCAATATGCTTTGGGATTCATGTGAAATAAAAAAGTTTGGTATATATCAATTCATGAATAATGCAACAAATGGAGGGTGTAGGGTGAACGGATCAAAGGCATTTTTTGTGATAAGATTGACAAAGAAAGTGGTTAACCAGTAACAAGCAAGGTCTTCCAGGCAGAAATCAAAGTTATCATGGCAAGTGAAGGAGCAATAGACTTCAAGGCCAGGTCCAGTGGGTTAAATCAAGAAAGAATAGCATACGCACTGAGTGGGTGGAAATTGACGTGGTTTTGGGATTCATGTGAAACACAAAGGTTTGGTAAATGTCAGCTCATGAGCAATGCAACAAATAGAGGGTATTGGGTCTGAACGGAGAAGAGGTATTTTCTGTGATAAGGGTGACAGAGAAATTGGTTAGTCAATAAGCAAGCAATGTCTTTCAAGGTGAAATCAAAGTTATCATGGCAAGTGAAGGAGCAATCGCCGCAAAGCCAAGGCCACAAACCAACCACCATGTTTAAACTGACAAGATTTTTCTTTGATTGAAATAGGGGCAGAAAGTTTCGATTGTTTCGGAGAAACCCTCCGTAGGGGAAAAGCAAGCACCAGACAGGTTTGACTTTTGATTCTCAGGACCTTCTTGGAAAATGGGACGTAGTTTAAAATTCAAAACAATCATGAGTCACATAATCTAGCATAAATGTAACCCCAAGGAATATAAATTGGCTTCAAAGGCTGCATGTCTGAGATAGTATTCAATTAAGAGTTGTTAGGACTCTCCTGAATAATGGAACCTAGCTTTAAAATTTCCATTGGATAACAAAATTTAGCATAAGTTCTGGTGTAGGGTAATATAATTTAGCCGTAAAATAGTCACTCTTAAGATAAAACTTGACTTTTGGATTTTCAGGACCCTCCTGGATAATGGGATGTAGCTTTAATAATTTCTTAGATAACAAGATGTAGAGGAAGTAATACCTTCAGAAGATATAACTTAGATTTAAAATTATCGTTTAATTAAAAGTTGTCAGGACCCTCCTGGATAATGGGGTGTAGTTTAAAGATCGACTTAGATAACAAGATGTAGCGAGAGTAATACCCTTAGGAGATGCACTTCCTAGTTTGGATCATATGAGTTTTAGTCACTGAAGTTCTCACCCATAGGAGACGCACTTCCTAGTCTCGGTCATTTAAATTCATTCCTAGGTGACGCACTTCCTAGTTTAAGTCATTGATGTTCCACCCCTAGGAGACACACTTCCTTGTCTTGGTATTTCAAGTTATATTTCATTGTAGGAGACACACTTCCTAAATTGAGATTTTACCACTAGGAGACACACTTCCTATTTGGTTCATTCAAGTTCATTCCTAGGAGACACACTTCCTAGTTTGAGTCATTGATGTTTCACCCCTAGGAGACGCACTTCCTAGTCTGGGTCTTTCGAGTTATATTTTTGCTTTAGGAGACGCACTTTCTAAATTGAGATTTTCCCCTAGGAGACGCACTTCCTTGTCTGGTTCATTTAAGTTCATTTGTAGGAGACGCACTTCCTAGTTTGATTCATTGGAGTTTCACCCATAGGAGACGCACTTCCTAGTTTGGGTTTTTTAGGTTATCTTTTTGTTTTAGGAGACACACTTCTTAAATTGAGAGTTCATTCCTAGGAGACGCACTTCCTAGTTTGAGTTATTAAAGTTTCACCCATAGGAGACGCACTTCCTAAATTGAGAGTTCATTCCTAGGAGATGCACTTCCTAGTTTGAGTTATTGAAGTTTCACCTATAGGAGACGCACTTCCTAAATTGAGAGTTCATTCATAGGAGACGCACTTCCTAGTTTGAGTCATTAAAGTTTTACCTATAGGAGACACACTTCCTAAATTGAGATTTCACCCTTAGGAGACGCACTTCTTAGTCTGGGTCTTTCAGGATACACCTGTAGGAGATGCACTTCCTAAATTTAGATTTCATCCCTAGGAGACGCACTTCCTAGTTTGGGTCATTCAGGTTTTATTTTTAGCAGACACAGTTGCTAGTCAAAGTTTTTTGGTTTTACTCATAGGAGACGCACATCCTGGTCTAGTCATTAGTTTACTCTCATCATTGCATCAATAGTATAAGTGGTTTATAATATTGCTAACAACTCACAAATCTTCCTAGTGCAAACTGGGGCAGAAAATTTCGTTTGTTTTGTTTGTTTTAATGACATTAGGCGCCCACCTGGAGAATAAGGGAATACATTTCAAGTTCAGTAATCAAGCGCCTACCTGGAGAACAAGGGAATACATTTCAAAGTTCAGCAATCAGGCGCCCACCTGGAGACCAAGGGAATATATTTCAAGTTCAGCAATCAAGCGCCCACCTGGAGAACAAAGAACACACTCAAGTTTCAGCAATTAGGAGTCCACCTAGAGAACAAAGGGAATCAGTTCAAGTTTCAAAGTAAAAATATCTCAAAGTGTAGCTGGCAGTCAGCCATCCACCTGGAGAAAGGGAAAACATCTCAGATTACAATTCAAGGCGGCAACAAAGGGATTTCACCGGGAGAATACAAGTCGACAAGGCAACAAGAACCACAAGAAGCAAGTTTGAAGATATAGATAGGATCTCTTGTAAACTCATAGATCATAGTCTAGTCTAGCTTCTTTTATTTTTGACATGGTGTAATAAGGGGGTTCAGTAAACAGTAGCAGCAACAGCAACAGTGAAATCACAGCTTCATGGTAGTCTCAGTTACCGAAACTCCCCGAACTACACTGACCTGATTCCTTTATAGCCAAGGATATGTAGGCAACCTCGAAAGCAGGGTGCGGTCAAATATTTCAAAAATGCTTCCCACGGAGTATTCAAATGGGCAAAAATCGCTCTTATCCGCTCACTTTATCTTTGCACGAAAACTCTTCGTGTTTTCGGGCAAAGATAGGCAGCTTTGAGCACATGATTTTGTCCTATATGAATTACTCCCACAAATTCAAAACAAAATAATTTTCCCATTATTTGCAATTTTGTAGGATTTTCGTAATATTTTGTTATTGTTTGCATTTGTCTGCGCATGTTCAATTTTGTTTAAATTATGAAAAATACAAAATATGTTGCATTTGCATTTCGGATTTAATTTTGCATTTTTAAATCAATTAGTAATTTAGTTGCTTTACAAAAATGGAAAATCACAAAAAATGGTTTTTCTTGCATTGTTCAATTTTTAGATTTGAATTTTGGTATTTAATCAGTTGTAATAATTTTTAGGGTAATTAATTTAATTTTCTAGGATAATTTTGGTTTAGGAATTAAGTTGGGTTTTGTTTTATTTTATTTTTAGAAAAAAAAGAAGTAAAAAAGAATTGTTGAAAAATTGGAAAGAAATGAAACAAAAGAAGAAGGGAGCTGAATTTTTGGGCTGAAATTGTGTAATCTTACCCCAACCCAGTTGAAATTCCCTCAGACCCAGCCCAAGAACCCATCCCTGACCCGGTTCATCTTCACCCCACCCCCAAACGACCATGTTCAGTTAACTAATAATCTCAGTCGTCGAGATTGGTTTGATCCAACTGTGGGGAAGTGGGGGTGGGCTTATTATATATGTGTCCGAATTAGGCCCCCTCTCTCTTCTCATCATCTCTCCTAAACCCACCCCTCTTCAGAGACCGCCCAAAACCCTAGCTGCCACCATGCCCACCGCCTAGAAACCTGGCGGCGCCACCTCCAATCCTTCCCAAAATCACATCCTATAACCACCTCATTTCCCTCACCTCAAATCCCCATCCAGTTTCTTTCGAATTTCCCCCAAAGCCTCTCGAATCGTAAATATAGGGTTCGAAGTTCTAGAGGTCGAAGTCGGGTTTCCTCATGCAAGGTCACCCCTCCAAGTTCCCCGTTTGTTCCAAGCCTGGTTCGTCTCGAAGTGATGTTCTTCGTTTGTTCTTGACAAAGAACAGAAGATATATAGCATTTCAAGACTAAATCAGAATTACCCGTTGATTTCAAGTCTAAATTGGTAATTTCTTTTTCTTTCTTCGCATTTTTTGTTCGTCTTTCTGCTTCGTCTCTTCCTGGTTCTTTTTTTCTATCTCCGTATTTTGAATTCAGTTTCCTTCTCTAAGGCAGTTTGTTTGATATGTGTTTGGGCATTTGGTTCTTTTCCATCTCTTTAGTTTTCTTTCTCTTAGTCGATATTCTCCTGTCTTTATTTAATTTTTATTCTAGGCTATGAAGTTTTCTAATAATTAGTTTAGGTAGATTGTTTTCGAATTAGTAGTTTAGTTTTAATGTCAATCTAGCATGTTGGCTTAAGGAAAAATAAGAAAGGAAAATCATCACTCGTAGCTTAGATTGCATGTTCTGAAATTACTCGATTGTCATTAATTGGGTTGGTTTGCAACCCCTGTTGGCTTGAATTTTGGGGTAGGTTTATTGTGCATCGCTGAATTGGGTTGGGTTTCTATTAATTTGAAAGCCCAAAGGAAAGGAAAGTCAGTCTGGATCACAAGCCTAGGCTTGGGGCTGAACCTTGGGTCAACTTGACCCATGTGGCATGCTGCAGTAAAAAACAGGGCTCTAAGGGGGGTAATTTGGGGAAATAGGGGTAGAGAATCTGTTGGTAACTGCCTAGGAAGCTTCCTAGAAGCTGAAAAAGAGCCTTACTTGGCAGATAAGTCAAAGATGCAAGGATTAAGTAGCAAAAATCAAAATTCAAAAGTGTTAAAATGAAAAATCTGATTCTCTATTTTTGCCCTATTGCCTTGCCTATAAAGACATTTCATTCTTGCTTTTCAAGGAGAAAAAAGATGGAAAAAAATCCAGAAAAATACAAAAGGGCAAAATTCTACTGTTCCATTGAACTTCAATGATTTCTTAACTTCTGAAAAACAAAAGTTCCTATTCTGATATTCAAAATGGATTGATGTTTGGTTGTCGAAAGTTTTGATTCAAGCTGGTTGAGGGTTACTCTTCCATTTGGTTTTTTAGTTGATTTCCTGCGTTTTAATTGTTGAATCTGGTTGGTTTCTGCTACTGATTGCCTGCTTCTATTACAGATGATTCTTCATTTTCTTATTTTGTTTACTTCCAGGTACGCTTTTGGATCTAAGTTGACCATCTGTGCTTGAATGTGTAGTTGTTTATCCCTACTTGAAATTAATAAAAATGTCATGAATTCTAACTTTGATTCCATTAATCTGTTGAAGTTACTTAGTTTAGTTTAATTTTTTTATACATCTTTATATTTTTGCTTTGAGTATGGGATAATGTAATAACGCCAGTCGGCTGGTTCAATGTGTTGACTACCAAATGTGTAAGAAAGGTCATAAGGAATGGATTTGTGTGGAGGTAGCATGTTAATGTGCCTGACGTTTACAGTGAAATTGAGTACTAGGTTCAAGTAGGATTCAAATTAGCGTCAATGGTTCTCTCATAGGTTTCAATTCGTGCTCTGTGTTTCCATGTTGATTGGTTCTTCAAATAAACCAAGATAGAACAACACTAAGTCCATTACGTAAATTGGTACAATGGGGAGACAATGATATTAGAAATGCCGGTTTTGTTAAGTCAAATGGATGTTTGAGTTGTTTTAGATTTCGAATAAATGCCTTTGTCAAATTGATTTCTGGTTTTAATTTTAGTGTCACACATATGAGTCTATGTCAGATGAGCCCAACATGAAGTTCTTCTTTTTAAATTAATTTCGGGCTAGTTTCATTGTCACATTTCATGAATGGATTATCTTTCTTAATTAATGTTTGTTAGTTACTAGGATCCAAAATTAAATCATTGTATATGGATGACCATGTTTGGGGAATCGATGTCAAACCCAAAGGGGGTAAACTTCCTTTTTATTAACATACAGCTGACCTTCTGTTTGCGCATGTCCCATACGAACTGGGCTCGTTAGTTGGGCTTGAGTTCTTCTTTAAAATAAAGTAGTACCTTCTTTTGGCCTTCAACAAATCCATTAGGCAATATTTGATTAATTAGGAATCTTGCAGTTTTCTTTAAACAATTAGTTTTTTTAAAAAAAATGAGGTGAGCCATACTAAATAACGCAAAATAGCTTATGGCCCTCCGAAGCCTAGTTGGAATACCTCTTTAATTTAGAGTTGAGGTGCGCCATGCCAAACAAAAATGACGATTGCATGGCCATCATTTAATTAATCTTATTTATCCATAGAAATCGAGGCGTGCCATTTAGCGAATTTTCATGGCCCTCGCAAAGTTGCAAATTCGTAATTGCTTTAGGAACGTTAGTTTAATAATATTACTTTCCTAAATTCGGGTGCGCATTTATGTGACCCAAATCCAAATCACAATGATGTTAAAATATGTCAAAGATCACAGGTGCATTTATGTGACGTGGTTTGAGACATGTTTTAATGACGTTGCAATTTTCTCTAAAAAATGAATAAAAGCGGATAAAAAGTTAAATTTGCATAGGTTCATAATTGTCTAAAATCTAGTAATTAAGCCGAATATAATAGTTGAGAGACCGTGCTAGAACCACGGAACTCAGGAATGCCTAACAGCTTCTCCCGGGTTAACAGAATTCCTTATCCGGATTTCTGTGTTCGCGGACTGTAAAACAGAGTCAACCTTTTCCTCGACTCGGAATTTGAACTGGTGACTTGGGACACCATAAATTATCCCAAGTGACGACTCTGAATTTTTAATAAAATAATCTCATTTCGATTGTCACTTTAAGTTGGGAAAAAACACCCTTATACTCCCTTTCGGGGGGTGTAGGTAAAAAGGAGGTGTGACAGGTGTCATCGCGGGGGAGGGGGTGCAGGGGATAAGGGGAGTAAGAGGGCTAAGGGAGATACTAGGATGAGAGTGGGGTCTTGGAACATAGGAACTTTGACTGAAAAATCTGTAGAGTTAGCGAAGATTCTCGAGAAAAGGAAGATTAATATAGCTTGTATACAGGAGACTAGGTGGGTAGAAGATAAGGCGCGAAATGTGGACAGGTTCAAACTATGGTATTCTGGGAGGGCGGGGGGCAGGAACATGGTAGGTATTTTAGTTGATAAGGACCTCTATGAATTAGTGGTGGAGGTTAGGAGGGTGAATGATAGGCTGATGACTATTAAGCTAGTTGTTGGAGGTTTTACTTTGAACATAATCAGTGCGTACGCACCCCAAGCAGCCTTGGATGAGGAAGTCAAAAGGCGTTTCTGTGAGGATCTGGATGAGATGGTGCACGGTATCCTGCATACCGAGAAGCTTTTTATAGGAAGAGATTTCAATGGCTACATTGGAGCGACGTCTGGGGGATATGATGATGTGCATGGTGGCTATGGTTTTGTATATAGAAATAGAGGAGGAACGTCTCTGCTGGACTTTTCTAGAGCATTAGATTTGGTGATAGCAAACTCGAGTTTCCCGAAGAAGAGGGAACACTTGGTCACCTTCAGGAGTTCGGTGGCCGAGACTTAGATTGATTATTTACTCTGCAGGAATTTTGATAGAGGTCTTTGCACGGATTGCAAGGTCAACCCGAGTGAGAACCTCTTGACCCTTCATAGGCTCCTAGTTATGTACTTTGAGATCACGAGGAAGAGGAGGAAGAAGGTGATGTATAGCCAATATAGGATTAAGTGGGGAGCCTTGACGGAAGCTATAGCGCAGGAGTTGGGGGTCAAGCTGCTGACTATGGGGGTTTAGAGAAGCAGTGGGGACGCAAGCGCTATGTGGACCACGACTGCGTAGTGCATTAGGGAAGCCGCGAGAGAGGTATTAGGTGTCTCAAAGGGTTACTCTAGTGGTCACAAGGGAGACTGGTGGTGAAATGGAGAGATGCAAGGAAAAGTGAAAACCAAGAAAGCGACGTATTTGAAACTAGTAAAATGTGTAGACGAGTAGGAGAAGTGGGCGAATAGGGAGCAATATATGTTGGCTAAGAAAGAGGCAACACTAGCAGTTACGGTAGCCAAGACTGCAGCTTTTAGTCATTTGTATGAGGAACTCTAGGGCTGAGGTAGGGATAAGAGTTTGTTTAGGTTAGCTAATGCGCAAGAAAGGAAGACCCGCGACTTGGAATAAGTGAAGTGCATCAAGGATATGAAGAAGATAGAGTTTTGTTGGATGGGGGGGGGGATTATCCGTCGAAGATGGCAAATCTACTTCCATAGTCTCTTGAACGAGGAGGGGGACATGAGCATTGTACTGGGTAATTTGGAACTCTCTGGGAGTTGTTGTGACTTTGGGTATTGTAGGCGGATTAGAGTTGATAAAGTGGATGGGGCTATGCGTAAGATAAGTAGGGGCAAAGTGACTGGGCTGGATGAAATTCTGGTGGAGCTTTGGAAAAGTGCGGACAAGGCAGGCTTGTAGTGGCTCACTAGGTTATTTAATGTCATTTTTAGAACGAAGAAGATGCCCGAAGAATGGAGGTGGAGCATTTTGGTTCCTATATACAACAATAAGGGTGATATCCAAAATTGCAATAGTTATCGGGGTATCAAGCTGCTTAGCCATAATATGAAAGTTTGGGAGAGAGTGGTAGAGCTAAGGGTGAGGAGGAGTATGTCTATTTTCGAGAACCAGTTCGGGTTCATGTCGGAGCGTTCGACTACAAAAGCCATCCATTTTGTTAGGAGATTGATGGAGCAGTATAGGGAGAGGAAGAAGGACTTGCATATGGTGTTCATCGACTTAGAAAAAGGCGTACGATAAAGTTCCGAGGGAAGTTTTGTGGAGATGTTTCGAGGCTAGAGGTGTACCTGTTGCCTACATTAGGGTGATTACGGACATGTATGATGGAGTAAAAACTTGACTGAGGATGGTTAGTGGGGACTCAGACCATTTTTTGGTTATGATTGGGTTGCATTAGGGGTCGACACTCATTCCTTTTTTGTTTTCCCTGGTGATAGACGTACTGACGTGCCACATCCAAGAGAAAGTGCCATGGTGCATGCTATTTCCAGATGATATTGTATTGATTGACGAGACGCGAAGCGGTGTGAATGCGCTATTAGACCAAGACATAATATATGGAGTGTAAGTTCAGTGGTGAGACTTTGGGGGGGGGGGAGGGAGGTGAGGCTAGATAGGTCATCCCTATGAGAGGAAGTTTTAAGTACCTTGGTTCTATTATTCAGGGGGATGGAGAGATTGATGAATATGTCACACATCGTATTGGGGCGAGATGGATGAAATGGAAACTCTCTTCTGGTGTTTTGTGTGACAAGAAGGTGCCATTAAAACTTAAAGGTAAGTTCTACAGAATGGTGGTCAGACCGATGATGTTGTATGGGGCTGAGTGTTAGCCTGTCAAGCTCGCTCATGTACAGAATATGAAGGTAGCAGAGATGAGGATGTTGAGATGGATGGGTGGGCAAATCAAGTTATATATAATTAGAAATGAGGTTATTCATGACAAGGTGGGTATGGCCCCTATTGAGGACACAATGCGGGAAGCGCGACATAGGTGGTTTAGTCATGTGAGGAGAAGGAGCACAGATGCCCCGGTGAGGAGGTGTGAGAGGTTGACATTGCAGGTCATACAGAGAGGTAGAGGTAGGCCAAAGAAGAGGCGAGGAGAGGTGATTAGGCAAGACATGGCACAGCTTCAGCTGACCGAGGACATGACCCTTGATAGGAAGATATGAAGGTTGATGATTAGGGTGGTAGAGTAGGTAGTTTAAAGTGTTCATAATAGTAGTATTGGCACACAGTCTCACCTATGTTGGTAGTAGGTTTTTATGACTAATCATTATTTTCTTTCGTTGTTGATCACCTTACTATCTTGTTATTTTTATTCTGCTTTTATATGGCTTTTTGGTGCTGTCCCTTCTTGTCTATATTTTTATTAATGGGGTGCTTATGCTTTTCTGAGCCGAGGGTATATTTGAAACAAACTCTCTATCCTCACAAGGTAGGGGTGAGGTCTGCGTATACACTACCCTTTCCAGACCCCAATGGTGTAGAATATTACTAGGTATGTTGTTGTTGACGGTAGGTTGACTTTGTTGCTATCGAGTTCGGATTTTGGTTCCGAAATTTAGAATATGTTAATTTTACCATTTTTGACTTGCCTACAAAATTTAGTGCAAAATAGATTTGATTTGATGTGATTCAGACGTACAATTTTAAATTTGCATGTTCTTGAGTTTCTTTAAAAATATCATTCATTTTGATGTGTGATTCATAGTTTTAGGTGTTATTTTGGTATTTTTATCACATGAGCGACTTCCTATGATGTTATTACAGTTGCGTGCAAGTTTGGTTTGGAGCCTGAAGGGCTCGGGTGAGTTTGGGAAAGGCTACAGAGTAATTTTTGGACTTAGGCAATTTCTACTTTCTTAGGCTTCTAATATCTGGTGCATTGTGATTCGCGATCGCGAAGCTACTCTCACGAATGCGAAGGGGAACTTGGGGCTGTGGTGGTTTTATTCTATGTGAATGCGGGGGACCAGTCGCGAACACGAAGCATTGGGGGGCTTACCCTTTGCGAACGCAACCACCCTCTCGCGAACGCGAAGGTTTATGGGATTCTGGGGGGAGGTGGCCTGTAGCTCTACGCGAATGCGAACCTAGTCTTGCAAACACGAAGGTCAGAGGGACAGGCCATCACGGATGTGAAGTCCACTTGTGCAGATGCACTTCGCGATCGCGTCAGGCCCGTCGCGATCGCGAAGAAGGCCTGACGCCCAGTGACTTAAATGTCCCAAAAACGGGATTTTCTTCATTTTTCACCATCTTCACATTAGAGCTCGGCCTAGAGGCGATCTTGAAGAAGAATTTCATCCCCACTTCATAGGTTATTATATTTTAACTCTTTTTCTTCTATTTCCATCAACACCCATTGATTTCTAACCTTAATCTGTGCTCTTCCAAGGTAGAAAATTAGGAATTTGGGTAGAATTGAGGGGTTTTGTAAAATTGGGATTTAGACCACAAATTGAGATTAGATTTCGAAACTAACCAAATAATCGGGCCCGGGGGTGAATGAGTAATTGAGTTTTTGTCCGAATCTCGAGTTTTGACCAAGCGAGCTCGGGGTTGACTTTTGTTGACCTTTTAGGAAAAGTATAAAGATCTTTGCTTTATCTATTATAATTGGTTTACTAGTATTGTTTGATGATATTGAGTCGATTTTGGTTAGATTCGATTGGGTTGGACGAGGATTTTAGAGGAAAGGCCCCGGTTGAGCTTTGATTAGATTGTAGAGCGAGGTAAGTGTTGGTTCTAACCTTGATGTGAGGGAATTTGGGACCCTTGAACTATATGTTATGTGACTTACGTATGAAACATCGTATATACGAGGTGACGATTATATATACTCCGTCAACATAATTGTGTCCATGCTTTCTCGTATTTCATGAATATCTTATTCCATGTCTTAACTGTTACATGCTTTAATTGCCTTCTATGCCGTAGCTTGTTACTTGTCATTAATTATTCTATAATGAAATGTTCGTTCCTTCCAATACTCCATGATTAATTGCTACTTGCCTTAATTGTCTTACTTGTGCACTTTAACTATTATATACTTGGCTTGTTTTGTTGCTCTTGTATTATTTGTACCTTTCCTTTTATTAGTACGTGGTTCATTTATTGCTTTGCTTTCATATTCTTTTGTCATAGAGATTCTTGTTAATTGAGTTATTGGGTTGATTTCATTTATTGAATTTGTTTATGGATCGGGTTGCGCGTTGCAATGGTTTTGATATGGTGGAATAAGGAGGATTTTGATATTAATACGGTGGGATCGGGTTGCGCGCGACAATGGTTGTGTACGTATACTTGATATTGATAAACTATGATATGGTAAAATAAGTGAGGATTATGATATTGATTCTGATTATATGGTGGGATTGGGTTGCATACTGCAACAGAATTTATATGTGATTCTTGATATTGATATAGCAAAATAATGGAGGGTTGTATGTTATACGGTGGGATCGGGTTGCGCGCCGCAACGGATTGTGTGTACTGTATTCATTGTTGTTATTGTGTTGATTTCCAGTGTTGTTGTATGAAATTATGAGATCGGTTATTCCGAGTTCTCTGATTACAAGGATTGAGTTCTTTTACATAAGTTAGTTAGCTTACTTTTTCCTGTTTTTCCTTTCCTATTATTATTATTATTATTATTATTATTATTATCATTATTATTATTATTATTATTATTATTATTATTATTATTATTATTATTATTATTATTATTATTATTATTATTATACTACAAGTTATTGTAAGTGACCTGCCTTAGCCACGTCATTACTTCGTCGAGGTTAGGCTTAGTACTTACAAAGTGCATATGGTAGGTTGTACTCATACTACATTCTGCACTTCTTGTGCAGATTTTGGAGTCGGTCCTACCGGTGGTCAGTAGATTGCTCGAATCCGATGCTTGATGATGACTTGAGGTACAACTGCACGATGTTCGCAACCCTGAAGTCCCCGTCTACCTTACTCTAGCTGTTTATTTCATTTCAGACAGTTATGCTTTTATTCAGACTATTATTTGTAGTACTATAGTTTCTCGTGTTCTTGTGACACCAGTTCTGAGATTGTATTTGGATATCACAATTATTTTAGCTTATTCACTATATTTCAGTTTTATTCAGCTTATTGATTTTCACTTAATTTGAATTGTTAAAAATGACTAATAGCTACATCTAATATTGGTTTGCCTAGCAAGTGAAGTATTAGGCGCCATCACGGTCCCGAGGGTGGGAATTCTGGATCGTGACAAATTAGTATTAGAGCACTAGGTTGCCTAGGTCTCACGACTCGCGAGCAAGCTGAGTAGAGTCTCAAGGATTGGTACGGAGATGTCTATGCTTATCTTCTAGAGGCTATAAAGTTTTGGAACACTTTCACTTCTATCCTTCTATATCATGCGATTTATTCTATCATTGATGATTGAACCATTCTATTCTTATTGTCTCAAAGATGTCGAGAATACACATAACATCTATAGCCGGACAGGAGCCGGAGCCCCTTGTGACAACTACTACGAGGGGTAGAGGCCGAGCTTAGCCTAGAGCTCGAGCAGCAACACCCCCAGTGGAGCCTCAGATTGATCATGGGGAGGAGGTCCCAGCTCAATCGTGCCCGTCGGACCAGCTCAGGTCCCCGAGGGGTTCATAGCCACTCCAGTGCTTTAGGACGCCCTAGTCTACTAGGTGGGCCTTATGGAAAGTGTCTCAAACCTGTGCATTTTTGGTGGCACTAGCCGTCTCTCGGGCTGGGGAAGGAGCACAGACTCCCGCTACTCACACCCTAGGGCAGGTGGCTCCCTTATATCAAACTCCAGCAGTCCCACCAGTTGGGGTGGTTCAGCCAGTGGTTGCAGCACATGCCAGTGACATGCTTGCTATGTCTTCTAAGGCTTTGTTGAGGTTGGATAAGTTTACCAAGCTCTTCCCTATTCATTTCAGTGGCGTACCTTCTGAGGATCCACATGATTACCTGGACCGTTGCCATAAGATATTGCACAACATAGGTATAGTTGAGACCAATAAGGCTGACTTTGCAGTATTTCAGATGACTGGTTCCGCCAAAAGATGGCGGAGAGATTATATGTTGACTAGACAAGCTGGTTCGCCTATACTTACCTGGGATTAGTTTTCACAACTATTTCTAGAGAAGTTCATTCCTGTCACTCTAAGAGAGGACTACCGTAGTCCGTTTGAGCGTCTTTAGTAGGGTAGTATTACTGTTACCCAGTATGAGACTCGATTTGTGGACCTAGCTTGCCACACTATTATCTTGCTCCCTACTGAGAGGGAGAGAGTGAGGAGATTAATTGATGGACTCACCTTTACTATCAGGCTACAGATGGCCAAGGAGACTGGAGATAATATTTCTTTTCAGAGGGCCATAGATATTGCCATACGGATCAAGATAGTTCACGGTCAAGAGAGGATACCAATGTCTGATAAGAGGCCTCATCATTGTAGTAGTTTCAGTGGTGCCTCATCTAGAGGCAGGGGTACTTTTGGTAAGGGACATCCTCCTACGCTATTTCAGTCAGCGCTTCAGGAATCTCACAGTGGTTCGGGAGTTGTGTTTTGTATGTATCTCATTTCGGGCAGCCAACCTCTAGTGCACCATCAACTTCTATTAGTGCACCTCCAATCTAGAGCTACCACCGTGGTTATCCTGCCTGTTGGGGCCAGTTCCAGCTTCAACAGCCACAATAGCTGAATGGG
This sequence comes from Nicotiana tabacum, assembly GCF_000715075.1. Taxonomy (NCBI): domain Eukaryota; kingdom Viridiplantae; phylum Streptophyta; class Magnoliopsida; order Solanales; family Solanaceae; genus Nicotiana; species Nicotiana tabacum. Next base: position 18,723,859 of record NC_134085.1, read on the forward strand.
TGTTTTGAGTGTGGGGGTATTGGTCACATCTAGAGGATCTGTCCGAGATTTTTGAGCGGCATACCACAATAGAATTGTCGTGCCATGGTCCCGGCACCAGTTGCTTCACCCCTCGCTCAGCCAGCTAGAGGCCAGGGTCAGGCAGCTAGAGGTGGAGGTCAGGCTATTATAGGTGGAGGTCAGGCCATTAGAGGTGGAGGCTAGCAAACTAAAGGCCGTTCGAGAGACGGAGGTCAGGGTGGTAGGGCCCAAACCCAATTTTATTCATTCCCAACTAGACCTGAGGCCGAGTCATCTGATGCCGTTATCACAAGTATTGTTCCAGTTTGCCATAGAGATGCTTCAGTTCTATTTGATCTGGGCTCTACTTATTCCTATGTGTCCTCCTATTTTTCTTCATATCTGGTTGTGCCTCGTGACTCTTTGAGTTCTCCTGTGTATGTGTCCATGCCCATGGGAGATTCTATTATTGTAGATCGTGTCCATCGCTCGTGCGTTATTACTAATGGGAGTCTTGAGACTAGTGTAGATCTCCTGCTTCTTGATATGGTAGACTTTGATGTTATTTTGAGCATGGATTGGTTGTCACCTTAGCATGCTATATTGGATTGTCACGCCAAGATAGAGATCTTAGCCATGTCGGGGTTTCCTCGATTAAAATGGAGAGGGACTCCTGGCCATTCTACCAGCAAGTTTATTTTTTATGTGATGGATCGACGTATGGTAGAGAAGGAATGTCTAGTATATTTTGCCTATGTTTGTGATTCAAGTATGGAGATTCCTTCAATGGATTCAGTACCAGTTGTGCGTGAGTTTCCAGAAGTGTTTCCTGGAGATCTGCCAGGAATGCCACCCGACAGAGATATTGACTTCTGTATTGATTTGGCTCCGGGCACTCAGCCCATTTCCATTCCACCATACCGTATGGCCCCGCCGGAGTTGAAGGAACTAAAGACGCAGTTGTAAGATTTGCTTGATAAGGGATTCATTGGACCTAGTGTCTTGCCCTGGGGTGCGCCCATGTTGTTCGTGAAGAAGAAAGATGGGTCGATGAGGATGTGTATAGATTATCGGCAGTTGAACAAAGTCACTGTTAAGAACAAGTATCCGTTGCCGAGGATTGATGACTTATTTGATCAGCTTCAGGGTACTAAGGTGTTTGTGAAGATCGATTTGAGGACTGACTACCATCAGTTGAAGATTAAGGCATCAGATATCCCTAAGATGCCTAGTGATGCCACTTGAGTTGACAAATGTCCCAACAATATTTATGGATTCGATGAAGCGCGGGTATTCAAGCCCTATTTGGATTTTTTTGTGATCGTATTCATTGATGATATCTTGATCTACTCCCACAGTCGAGAGGAACATGAGCAACATCTTCGGATTGTACTTCAGACTTTGAGAGATATCCAGTTGCCTTTTGGCGCATGTTGTATCGGTCGAGGGCATAAAAGTGGATACTAAGAAGATTGAGGTAGTTCAGAACTGGCCTAGACCTACTTCATCTACATAGATCCGGAGGTTTCTAGGTTTGGCCGGTTATTATCGTCGTTTGTGGAGGGGTTCTCATCTATAGCAGCCCTATTGACTAGATTGACCCAGAAGGGTGCTCCGTTCACGTGGTCTGATGAGTGTGATTTGAGATTTCATAATCTCAAGACTGCATTGACTATGGCACCAGTGTTCACGTGGTCTGATGACTATGCGAGGTGACGAGTGTCTATACGCCGTCAACATAGTTGTTTCCATGCTTTCTCGTATTTCATGAATTATCTTATTCCATGTCTTAACTGTTACATGCTTTAATTGCCTTATATGTCGTAGCTTGTTACTTGTTATTAATTATTCTTGTATTGAAATGTTCGTTCCTTCCAGGATTTCATAATTAATTGCTACTTGCCTTAATTGTCTTGTACACTTTAACTGTCATATACTTGGCTTGTTTTGTTGCTCTTGTATTATTTGTAGCATTCCTTTGATTATTACGTGATTTCTTTATTATTTTTCTTTCATATTCTTTAGTCGTAGAGATTCCTATGAATTGAGCTGTTGGGTTGATTTAATTTATTGAATTTATTTATGGATCGGGTTGCACGCCGCAACAGTCTTGATATGGTGAATAAGGAAGGCTTTTGATATTGATACGGCGGGATCGGGTTGCACACTCCAACGGTTGTGTACGTATACTTGATATTGATAAACTGTTATATGGTGAAATAAGGGAGGATTATGATATTGATTCTGATTATATGGTGGGATCAGATTGTGCACCGTAGCGAAATTTATGTGTGATTCTTGATATTGATATGGTGAAATAAGGGAGAATTATGTGTTGTACGGTGGGATCGGGTTGTGCGCCTCAACAGATTGTGTGTTTTGTATTCATTGTTGTTGTGTTGATTTCCAATCTTGTTGCATGAAATTATGAGATCGGTTATTCCGGGTTCTTTGATTACAAGGATTGAGTTCTTTTTCATAAGTTAATTGCCGTACTTTTTCGGTTTTTCCTATCCTATTATTATTATTATACTGCGTACAAGTTATTGTAAGTGACCTGCCTTAGTCTAGCCACTACTTTATCGAGGTTAGGCTCGGCACTTACAGAGTACATGGGGTCGGTTGTACTCATACTACATTCTGCACTTCTTGTGTAGATTTTGGAGTCGGTCCTAGTGGCGGTGAGTAGATTGCTCAGATCCGGTGCTTGACAGAGACTTGAGGTACAGTAGCACGTCGTTCGCAGCCTTGAAGTCCCCTTCTATATTACTATAGCTGTTTATTTCATTTCAGACAGTTATGCTTTCATTTAGGCTGTTATTTATAGTACTCTAGTCGCTCGTGTTCTTGTGACACCAGTTCTGGGCGCTGTTATTTTAGTTAATTCACTCTATTTCAGTTTTATTCAGCTTATTGGTTTTCAATTAATTTGAATTATTAAAAATGGCTAATAACTACATCTAATGTTGGCTTGTTTAGCAAGTGAAATATTATGCGCCATCACGGTTCCGAGGGTAAGAATCCCTGGTTGTGTCAGCTATTTGCCTTGAACAAATTCTATATTTGTACGAAATAGAGGTAGTCTTGAATAGCAACAATATGATACTTTTTATAGGAGGGAGGTTGACCATAATTCTTTTTCAAGTTTAGCTCCAAGACCTAAAGCAATTCGGTCACTTGCTTGGTTTCTTTTTATGTAAGTCATTCCATGATTAATTATTTCATGTTAGAATAAAAATTTCTTCCGCCGATATTTTTCTTTTAGTCCACGAACAAAATCTTTCTGTTATTAGCCGAAATTATTTTTTTAAACCAACTTGTACTGGGAAACGGTTTTCAGCTTTAGATCAATAGTCTTCAAGCAACATGGTTCTTTTGCAAATGTTTGTTAATCTTTAAAATCAATTTAGCTGTTAAACATTCTCACTTGCTGCGTAATGGTAAAACATAGCCTCCATTCTGAAGTGCACTGCCTATGACCCCATACCGCGACATACTGTCTCAGATCCAAACCGATGGGCCGTGATGGGTACCCAATAACTTACTCAACCGAGTACCAATATAACGTATCTTTCATATTATTTTATCATAGGTAAATGAACCGGAGCAAAACATGAGAGAATACAAACTTATACATATGAAGTACGAGCCTATAAGACCAAAATAGCCACTCGTGTACTAAACATGGCCGACAAGGCCTTACAATCTTTTACGTACATGACATCTGTCTATAAGCCTCTAAGACTACATAATTTTTATAAAGGTCGGAACAGAGTCCCGCCATACCAAACGATACCCGTCTAAATCATACTAACTAATCAAGCAACTCCGAAGCAAATGGAGCGCACCAACATCATCCGCTGAGCTGATTGCCTACTTGGAGGGCTCTCGACCTATTTATCGGGACCTGCGGGCATGAAACGCAGCGTCCCTAGTCAAAAAGGGACGTCATTACGAATAATATACTGAGTATGTAAGGCACATAAATAAGTACATAACAGACATGGAAGAAACATAGAGTAAATGACTCAACCTGTAGTCTGGATAACTCTGTAAATCATGAAATACTTATAGTGTCATGCATATGCGCATGAATGTCATGTCGTGCATAGGTACATGTGTTCATAACATTATCAAGCCTCTGAGGGCATCCCATCATATCATCTCGGCCACTGTGGGAAAATCATGAACGTGTACCAGCTGATCAGGTGGTGGTGAGTATATAATGCCATAACCCTTTTCCATATCCCATATACATATAGATACATACATATATACTTGTATATAACGCCATCTAGTCATGAGTCAATATATGTGAATGCAACGCATGAAAGGTACGTCAATAAAATCTCTTGGAGTGTCATAAGACCATTATGCCTTTGAATAATGTCATGAAGTAAACTTTTTCAACTTACGTATATTTCTAAGACCCATGAACAGATGATAGAATAATATGACACATGTGGAATCAAGAACATAAGCATCTCTAATATTTCTATGAATAGAGTCATGTATGAAAATTGTGCATTTGCACGTTTCATTTGTGTCGTATGGGTCATGCCAAAAGAAAGAAGTGATAGCCTTAACATACCTGAACCGATTATCTTTTGCAAAAACATGTAACGGCTGGTCGAAGTAGGGAAAAATTCGTATGATATTCTTTAGAAAAATTGTACCGGGCTTTCTTTGAATTAGTATTTCACGTTTGGATATCGTAGTATTTAAGAGAATTTCACGTTTTGGACATTGTAGTATTTAAAAGAATTTCACGTTTTGGACATTGTAGTATTTAAGAGAGCTTTCACATTTTGGACATTGTATTATTGAAGAGAGCTTTCACGTTTTGGACCATTGGTTATCTCTTTGTAGTGGTATTGAATATATTAAAGTAAAATATTGTGGCTTTTTGCCACCTAATCATAAAACTAGTAAGAGTCATTCTCTTACTATTGTGGCTTTTTGCCACGTTTTGTGGTTAATATTATCCAATATATCCCCAATTAATTAGGTAATATCCCATTACCCGGTAATTAACCAATTACTCGCATAATTGAGAATTATTCCCACTTTCTTAAAATACTACTTACTTTTCACATACCTTATACACCTTGCTATCATGGTCATGTAGTACCTTCTATGACACTAGTCCATAAATACCGGATATTTTAGCTCGGGCCATATTTTATCCCAAAATGCCAAATTTTGATGAAAATTCATTTTCTTTGACTTGCTTCCCCTTTCACCTTCACGAATTTACTCATTCCTTATGAAATAGCATAATCTTTATAATCTCCAAATAATCTTTTACTTGGACTAGTGTCAATTACCTTACGACAAATTCAACGTACAATACTATAGGGTGCGACATCGTCGTAATTTGGTACTGTGGAGCGTAACATAATCATAATATAATACTGCAGGATGTAATATCGATGTAATATTGCGGGGCATAGCATCATTCCCCCATTTGGAACATTCGTCCTCCAATGTTGACTGATGCACTTTTTATTTTATAACCCATAGCTCTTGCGAATACTTTAATATTTTCCTTTTCATTTAGGCAAATGTTCTTTGAATAAATTCAAAGGCCGGGGCATTCCCCCCTTTAGCCCTCTTTCCCGTTCCATGACTTGTGATCGACTTCCTTCCAATCTCGTAACTGCTGCTACCTCCTATCATGCAGCCTCTACGATACTGACCATGTAAGTGTGCCTATGCGACTTTTCTCTCCTTTTCCTTCAAGTTTTAGCGAATCTCTAGGCCTTACTTTGTAAACATATACAAGGCTTAATAAGATACCTCTCTGGGCATTTATAGGTGTACTGAAGTTCTTCGCTCGGTACTTTGTAGAACTTGCGAATATTGCTACATCTTATCTCATAAACCACGTCATCTATCTGCATGATTTTTACTGCATCCAGGTAGGTCATACTATACCATAACTCTTACTTCGATTTATCGCTGGGGAGATCTGCTACCAAATTCCAGCTCACTCTTGTTGCTTATCCCATATGTATAAATCCCAATCTTTTAATGCCCCTACTACTGTTTATCTTAAAAATGACGACCTAATCTCAGCTCATACTTTGTGACTTTTGTCCACCCATTATGATTTGCCTCAATATTGATCTATGATATACCACTGATAACTTGAAACTTCTTACGTAATACCTTGCCACTAGGGCGTATGTTGCATTGAGGAATATTTGAAGTGATTTCCATAATCATAGTTCATAGTATCTCGATTTGATTCACCTTATGGGGGTATTCTAATCTCGTGCCGTCTGCGAAATATTTTCTCCTTCTCCCTTTTTTTCTTCAAATCACTATTCAATCGAAGGCCCAAATGCCATCCTTTATCTATTGCAATCACACCTTTATTTCACTATCAGGGCAACATTCCATCTATTCTAAATGCTACTAGTCTTAGACTCCTTTGAGTTTATTTAGGCTGTCAGCTCTTATTGTTTTCATGGGCTTAATCCTGAGGACTTATCCATTTTCTTCACCTTCTCACTTGCCTTCTTCTTATCCTTACTCTTGTCTTTCTAAAACCTTGTTGCTCTATCATATTTTAGCTTGCAATTGATTCCCTTATGCTTTTCTGAATATCACGCAAGACATCGCATCGCTTTTAACTCTTCTTTTACTCTCCGATTAGACCTTTCGGTACTTAAAAACCATAGGCTGGAAGGTATGCCATTGACGATGCTGCTATCATTCCTGGGTATTGAGTCTCAACGCTTCTGGCCTTCTATCTGAAGTATGGACTATTCACAACCTTCTGCATTTGAGTATCTTGTACGTTGTTCATCTTTACCTTACTTACCTTAAAATCTTGCATCACATCTTCTATCTCTTTCATAACCTCCCTTCCATATAGGTATGATTCACACCACTACTTGAAGCTCTATTATAATACTACAATCCGGTGGGAGCTTCATACTGACTTCTTATGAGGCTGTTACTTTTTTTTAACCAGCTTTATCATAAAGCCGTTATAGACTATGGTTGTTGTACTATCTTTCTTGTACCTCTGATTTTAAGGGAGATCCTGTAATGTTCTCGATCATGATGTTTCTATTTTTCTGGGTCCAATAATCAAACTTCTGATTTACTTGGGTGGTGTAACTCTTTAGTTTCCTCCTTCTTCTGATCGACCTTTACATCGACTTAAGCTATCTTCCGATTTGTGGTTACTAGTATTATTTATTATGTTTAGCATTTCATGGGCGCTGAAGAATATGCATGATACAATCCTTTAACAATTTAATCTTTCGTTTATGACCTGGGCCCAATTCTTTCTTTAAACGTATACCAGAATATTCTACGGCTGTATATGCTGCATGTATAAAACTCTGAACCCTTAAGTGTGTTCATAACGTAACCAAATCTGGATCATTGATCGAATAATTTCTTTCGTGTCATTTTAGCTTTCTTTCAATGTAAGCTATTACTTTTCCTAGTCTTTCTGCCCCCTTGTTGCATCCATACTTAGCTCATCTTAGTGCCCACATATGCTAGAGTTTTCGTACAACTCCTATGATCTCGAATTTTACTTCCCGTTCATTAACCACGGTATGTGCCACTTTCCTTTGGAGTGCTTACAATGTTGTTGTGAGACTGTTGTTATACGACCATTTCCTCTTTAGGTCGTTGTGCTTAAGTTGAAACCTTCTAGCTTATTTTCTCAACTAGTCTTTCGTTGTAGTACTTAGGGAGAACCCTTGACCCTCGTAAAGCTGTGAGCTTATTACAGACCTTTTGATGTCCTTCCTTGCCTATAATTATCCGTAGTTGCTTACCTCCGTGCCCTTGTGCTTGTAGGGTTGCTTTTGAACTGACATTTTGACTGCCATCCCAATGGCACTTTCTTTTATCCCCGTAACACCCATACGGTACTTTTAACTACCCCAAATCCTATTTGAATATATTTCGATTATTATAATGACATTACTGCGAGGCTGAATTCTCTATGTTGAGGTTTACTACATTTATCTTGCATGATATGCTGATTTGTCTATAACTTCTTGTCTAGTCATGACTAGGCTCTTCCTGAATCAACTACTAATTACTCGTCGCCCATTCTCATATCCATATTCTGTGTAATCTTTCTTGGGTTATTTCCATTTCTTAACTTACCTTACGTGTTGGATCCTTATCTATCAATAATATCCCGGGCAGGAACCCTTCCTCTTTTTTTGACTTCGTGCTTACGTAACGTCCTGGAATCATAACATATATGTAACATTTGGATAAGTGCAATCTCATCCCTTTCTCATTTTTATCGCATTCTTCCTTTATCTTTCCATATTCCCCCTTTTAGTGGAGTACTAAGACTTAGAGCTATGACAACCTGCCTATAGATATTTTTCCTCTTCATCATTGACGTCCTTTCACATCATCGATGACCTTTACTCACTTGCGGTAATCCTTTTGTACCAAGGATAACAAAATTCCTCACTCGCGATTGTGACCTTTAGTGTAACTGGCACATACAGTCGCTTAAGGTTAACTTTGCTCACATTGCTTGCTTTAGGGAAGCATCTTCCTGAATGACCATTCTATGAATTTCTCATGAATCTTCTTCTGTTGTCCATTCTATTATAGCCGGAAAGCAATCTGAAATTCTCATGATGCCGACCGTTATCAAATTACTCAGTCCCTAATTCATGTTTAGTTTATCTTGTTCACCAGCCCATACTGATTTATGTTATTCTAGGGTTTAATTCTCCCTTCTGGTAATCACGTTAGAGTCACGAACTTATTCCTTGAGATGAGGATATGACTTTATAGCATATACTCTTTTGTTGTGCTAAGGCCTATCACCTCTCGTCTCTTCATTCACTTGACTAGACTCTGTGATACTGACATTTCTTCTTCATTTTTTTTCCTACCGTCGTTATCCATGTATCACACCTTATTCATAATGCTTCCTTATCTCTCTTCTCATTACTCTACTAATATTCTGCACATCCCTTTTCTTGTGAAAACTTCATCACGACATTCTTTCGCTTTTAGCTCTCCTTGCTTCATTCATCGGCTCTTTGGATTTCTCAACGTCCTTGCTCTACTAGGGACGAGAGTCACACTAAGGTAATATTTATCCTTTCCAGGCTTTCAGTGCCTATCATCTGATTTTTTTTATAATGCTAGTATTCATATCTAATTGTAATATTCTAAAGTGCACCATCTGGGTGTCTCACAAGGAGATCTATTAGCAGATTTGCAATATCCTTCGGCAATGTAAACTACTACAAGCAATCCATTCACCAATTTGGGTTACCCTAACCCCAGTTGGATCTTGATATCCCGTCCTTCTCTTAACTATACATGTTAGCCCCCACAGGGCTTAACTAAAATGGGTGTGACCAATTGTACATACCTCTTGTTATTGTTTAATGTAACTCAAAAAGCTTATGTTCCTCTGCTTGAATTATAACCACCGTTAACCTTAATTAACTGGGCACCTCGTACCCTTCTTCATCTTGCTTCTTTTGCTTGTTGAAACTTGTATTTATCTTCTTAATCTCTCATTATCTTTCACCATAATGTTGGATAGGCATTCTTTCCTTAAGGCTTCTTATCAGGAGGCTTACACCTTTTAGAACACACATGATCTGCTAAAGACCTCACATTTACTTATCATAGGCATCATACAAAAATCGAATTCCTCTGACTCAAATCTTCTACATCTATCTCTATTTCCAACCTTCTTTCCGGATGTAGGTATTGTCTTATTATGAATAAAATAGAATTTCGAAATTTGAATTCTTATAAGTGAGCTCTACCACACGATCTAGAGTAAGAAGAAAGAGTGACGACCCTAAATGCCCTGTAGCCTCCTTCTTATAAGTGTGGTGCACGAAACACCCATAAACAAGACTCTACTAGACACGGCTTGTAGACTCCCTAGGACAGAACTGCTCAGATACAACTTTTGTCGCGACCTAAACCGATGGACCGTGACGGGCACCCGGTACCTTACTCAACCGAGTACCAACGTAACGTATCTTTCATATTATTGTATCATAGGTAAATGAACCGGAGTAAAGCATGAGGGAATACAAACTTATACATATGAAGTACGGGCCTATAAGATCAAAATAGCCACTCATGTATTGAACATGGGCCGACAAGGCCATACAATCTTTTACGTACATGACATCTGTCTACAAGCCTCTAAGAACATATAATTTTTATAAAGGTCGGAATAGAGTTCTGCCATACCAAACAATACCTGTTTAAATCATACTAACCAATCAAGCAACTCTGAAGCAAATGGAGCGCACCAACATCTTCCGTTGAGCTGATAGCCTACTTGGAGGGTTCTAGACCTGTCTATCAGAATCTGCAGGAATGAAATGCAGTGTTCCCAGGTAAAAAGGGACGTCAGTACGAATAATGTACCGAGTATGTAAGACACATAAATAAGTACATAACAGACATGGAAGAAACATAGAATAAATGACTCAACCTGTAAGTCTGGATAACTCTGTAAATCATGAAATACTTATAGTGTCATGCATATGCGTATGAATGTCATGTCGTGCATAGGTACATGTGTTCATAACATCATCAAGCCTCTGAGGGCATCCCATCATATCATCTCGGCCACTGTGGGCAAATCATGAACGTATACCAGCTGATCAGGTGGTGGTGCCTAATGCTGACTGAAAGGAAAAAAGTTCAGTTTAGGGTTTAAAACCCTAATGCTGACTAAAGGGAAAGAGTTCAGTTGATCAATGTATATGATTGCAATGTATGAAAAGTACATCAATAAAATCTCTTGGAGTGTCATAAGACCATTATGCATTTGAATAATATCATGAAGTAAACCTTTTAAACTTACGTATATTTCTGAGACCCATGAATAGATGATAGAATAATATGACACATGGGGAATCAAGAACATAAACATTTCTAATATTTCTATGAATTGAGTCATGTATGGAAATTGTGCATTTGCACGTTTCGTTCGTGTCGTATGGGTCATGCGAAAAGAAAGAAGGGATAACCTTAACATACCTGAACCGATTCTCTTTTGCGAAAACATGTAACGACGGGTCTAAGTAGGAAAAAATCCGTATGTTATTTTTGAGAAAGATTGTACCGAGCTTTCTTTGAATTAGCATTTCACATTTGGACATTGTAGTATTTAAGAGAATTTCACATTTTGGACATTATAGTATTTAAGAGAATTTTACGTTTTGAACATTGTAGTATTTAAGAGAATTTCACGTTTTGGACCATTGCTTATCTCTTTGTAGTGGTATTGAATATATTAAAGTGAAATATTGTGGCTTCTTGCCACCTAATTATAACACTAGTAAGATTCATTCTCTTACTATTATGGCTTTTTACTACCTAATCATAAAACTAGTAAGAGTCATTGTCTTACTATTGTGGCTTTTTGCCACGTTTTGGGGTTAATCTTATCCAATATATCCCTAATTAATTAGGTAATATCCCGTTACTCGGTAATTAACCAATTACCCGTATAATTAAGAATTATTCCCACTTTCTTAAAATACTACTCACTTTTCACATACCTTATACACCTTACTATCATGGTCATGTGGTACCTTCTATGACACTAGTCCATAAATACCGGGTATTTTAACTCGGGCCATATTTTATCCCAAAATGCCAAATTTTGACGAAAATTCATTTTCTTTGACTTGCTTCCCCTTTCACCTTCACGAATTTATTCATCCCTTGTGAAATAGCATAATCCTTATAATCTCCAAATAATCTTTTACTTGGACTGATGTCAATTACCTTACGACAAATTCAACGTACAATACTACAGGGTGTGACATCGTCGTAATTTGGTATTGCGAAGCGTAACATCATCGTAATATAATACTGTAGGACGTAATATCAACGTAATATTGCGGGGCGTAACACATACATGGTTTCTTTGTATCAAATCGTCATGTTCGATTATCCTATCAGTTATCTATTATTACTCCCAAAATAATTATATATCATAAACGACATCTTTAGCCTCATCATGTCACGACCCAAAATCCATTAAAGGTCTTGATGGCGCCGGACACCAGTGTCAGGCAAGCCAACACCAAATAACTAGAAATTTCTCGTTTTAATTTTTTTGAAATCATTTCTTTTATACATTAAAAGATAAATAATGAACTTCACTGAAGAAATAATGATGTCTTTAACAATTTAAATATTGAATAATCCCATAGTAATCCCAGAACCCGGTATCACAAGTGCATGAGAAATTTTTAGGAAATTTAAAATGTAATACAATAACTGTCTGGAATACAAATTTGGACAGAAAGAAAATACAATACTCTAAAAGAGACTCTGCTGGCTGCGGGTCATCTAGAGAGAGGCAGCTCACCTAAGTCTCCGTATCAACTATGCCACGCTCACTAGGCCACTAGAGATACATGTGCCTCTGTAACAAAAATGCATAGCAAGTGTAGTATGAGTACTAAAATAATGCGTACCCAGTAAGTATCCCATCTAATCTCAAAGAAGTAGATATGAGAGGTCGACTTCGACACTTACTAGTGGTCCAATAATAATATACCGATAATATAGTAAATTGAGGATTTTTATATAAACGGCTGTAACTCAATAGCATGAAGCAAGTAAACAATTCTTTTATTAATAGGGAATTTCCAAATTTATTTTCATCATTTATACATTTATCTCTGGCCAGGGAGACAATATAATCATTTATAAATTTGCAAGTCAAGCAATATAAGCATGCGCAAACCATGTAGAGGTCGTATGGTCTGATCCAACAAATATTTAAACTGTGCATTGCCAGAGGGTCGAATGACGCGAACCATAGATGCATCTATTTAATCTACCGAGGCGTTCAACCCGTTCCATAATAGATAAACACATTCAAACAGTCAGTCAAGAATTCATCAAGGAGCAATTATCTAAGAAAGGCAATTTCTCTTTTAAAAGTCAAGAAAACGATGTCTAGCCTTGTAGAAATTTATTTACACGTTTGATATGTTTTAAGCATTTTAAATAGACAACAAGATTGCAAATATTACAAGTAAAGCATGCTTTTGGGTCCTAGACTACCCGGACTTAAGCATAATAGTAGCTACGCACGGACTCTCTTCACCTCGTGCGTACGTAGCCCCCACAAATAGGAGCACATATTTAATTATTTCACCTATGGGGTTAATTCCCTCTTACAAGGTTAGAAAGGAGACTTACCTCGCTCCGAAGTTCCAAAACCGGCTTCCAAGCCCTTCTGACTGTCACACCTCCTTTTTGCGCGCCCCTCCCCGAAGGGTAGAATGCGCGAGGGGAGTTTTTTCCAATTTAAGTGACAATATTCGAAATGAGATTATTTATTTAATTCAGAGTCGCCACTTGGGAAAGGTTTGGCTTTTGGTGTCCCAAGTCACCGGTTTATCTTGAATCCCAAATCGAGGAAATTTTCGACTTTTCCAAATGAAGTCTGCCAACCAGAAATTCTAAGTAAGGAATTTTGTTGACCCGAGGGAAGGTGTTAGGCACCCTCGAATCCCGTGGTTCTAGCACGGTCGCTTAAATTGTTATAATGGCTAAATATCTGATTTAAATACATGTTGTGACTTATGTGCTTTTATTAAGTTTAAACCGCTTTTATTATTATCATTTATTTTTATAGAATTGCAACGTCGTGAAAATGCATCTCGAACCACGTCACAATCAATGCACCCGTAGTTGTTAACACATTTCGACTCCGTTGAGATTTGAATTTGGGTCACATCAATGTGCACCCGTGTTTAAGAAGGTTAAATCATTAAAGGCGCGCCTAAAGCAACTAGCGTATTGTTATTTTGGGAAGGCCGTAAAATTCGCTAAACGGCCTGCCCCGAATTCTAAGTATTTTAATATATACATTTAGAGGGCCCCGCAGCTTGTGCATTTTGTTTGTCGAGGCTCGTCTCATTTTATTTAAAAGGATAAACCTGCAGTGACTACATCTTTACTATGTTCAGTCTAAAATAGAAGAAGGAAGATACATGTCAATTCAAGTATATGCTTTGGGCCTAATTCTTATCAATTTCTGATTAATTATTTATAAAGTAAAAAAACGTCATACTTTATGAGAAATGTTCTAATTTGACAAAGAAATTACATGACAAAATGCTATGCTTATATCCAAAACATATCTTGAATTGAATTCAAACTAGACTCATTTAGGCTAGATTAAGGGAATTAACCCACTAGGCATTATTACCACTAGGGGTTCGAACGTGCTCCTATATACTGCCTAGCGGGTCCTGATGAAAGAAACTAAAATAAAACAGAACATCATTGTGTAAGGTGGAAGTATTCTATCCTATGCATATCATTATAGCTAAACAGGAATCCGGTCAGTCACTATGTCGAATATTTGTACATTCTACGTATTGTACCATTACTTAACTCATATCAACAAACAACTATAAACTAAGATACAAGAGGCTAAAACTCATTTAAGTATTAACTAACTAGATTTTTTTTTCTATTGAATTACACACTAATCAATTTATACAAAGAAATCAATAGACCATGAGCATTACAAACAGACATTTAAACTTCTTCGAACTCCTTTCATTTCATGCTTTCGAACTGTTACAGTTTACACCAACATGGGACTTGAAATGTGTACCTGAATACTGAATACTGAAATGCAAAGAAGAAGTAGAAGCAAAGGGGTCAGCAGCAGCAGAAAGCAGAACAGCAGCAGCAGCAACAAACGAGGCAAGTAGAATTAAGAAAACAACTAGGCCAAGTTCCAGAGTAAACCAACAGACAACCAGCAGACTCAATTGGATTTAGAAGAAATCAGTGTTGAACAAACAGATCAAGGCTAGTGAAATCAAGACAGCAGAGAAGAATGCAATTTCTAGTTTTGTCTGTCTGAGTTAATCAGACAAAGTTCTTTTCCAGTTTTCTGTTTTCAGAACTTCACTCTTCTAAAAGTGTTCCCTCTCAATTCACTCTGTTCTTATCAATGTCTGTCTCTCTGTGTGTCTCTATTTCTCAGAACTTTAGCCCTCAATGATTCAGTCTGAATCCCCTATGTCTGTCTCTCTAATCAGATGTCCTCCGTCCTATCTCTCTCTCCTATATGTTCTATATGTATGTATTTCAGCTCTCTCCTCTCAGATCTCTCTTGATCTCCTCTATATTTTTCTTCACAATTCCCTCTGTCTCTGTGTATATCCCCTTATCTCTCAATGTGCCTCCCTTTTATAAGCCTTAACATCACCCCTTTTACAGCCTGTTAGATTAATCAGATACCCCTCCCATGTGCTGCCCCTTTTCAGTTCCACTTAGCTATTTAAGTATTAGAAACCCATCATATTCCCTGGCAGACTTGCCCTTTTGAAAGAGGTTTAATACTTCTTAACTAAAGCAGGGTAATGGGCAGCAGAATATATCTGACAGCATGTGCTGTCGATTATTTTATTCAAAAGCCCTTATGCAGGGCACAGGCTGTGCACAAATGCACCTGTGGTGCACAAATGCACATGTTGTGCAGAAAGTGCACATGCCCTCCAATTCAGAAGTTAAACAAACATTCCTTTTTACATTTCTGATTCAAATTAACAACTATAAGTAAACAAACTCAGTTCCTAATCGATTCAAACAAATGTGTCCAGAAGCAAATCGATTTGTTATTGTTCAGGCAATTGAAACTAATTGACGACACATGTCGACTCGACTATATTAATCATAACATGCACAATCGTAGCCAAAAATCAGACATTTAACAGTATCGACACATGATTTGAATTATACTGACTAAACAAAGTGGTATTCGAGGAATCAATTAGTCAGTTCAAATTTGAAAATCAGCTAATTGCACAACACTTACATACACATTATCAGAACCAATAGAAAGACTCAATCAAACAACAGAGGTTCAGGCAAAGTGGACAGGGCACAGTTGATAAAATTCAGGGACACAAACAAAACATGAACAGACCTTTAAAACAATCAGATGAACCAAAACAAATAAAGAAAAGAAAGCAAAACTTACCTTAAACCCCCAAAAAATCAAAATCTTACTTGGATTCGAACAGACCTTTCTTAAGGCTGAACGGACTTTAATCGAAGTGTTTCTCAGATGAGAAACACTTCGATTAAGGTCCATTAGACCTTAATCTCTTCGGCTTGAACGGATATGGACCAGTGACGAGGAACCCTAAGGTTTCGAAAATTAGATCCGGGATTCGTGCTTCCCTAGTCAGATTCGGACCAAACCAAGCATGGTTTGGTCACGAAGGGGGTCTGGGGAGTGTCTGGTGTGAAGCTGGGGTTAAACGGTGTAGATCGAGTTTTGACTCGAATCTTCAAATGAAGATTCGAGAAGGTGGGATGGGATTCGAGTTAAGTAGTTAACAGATCCATGTTCAGGATGGCAAGGGGATTCTAGGGTGTTAAGGTGAAGGTCACCGGCGTTCATGCCGCCGGGTTTCTGGTGAAGGGAGATGGGGGCGGCTAAGGTTTGAAGGGGAAGGGTCTGTGAAGACGAAGGCTGGGGTATTGGATAGGGGGGCAAGGTATGGTAAGGGGCTTATATATGGAATGGGTGGGTTGATCTCAGCCGTCAGATCAATCGAAATCAATGGCTTGGATCTTAAGGCTTAGGGGAAACGACGTCGTTTCATCTAAAAGGGGTTTGGGTTGGTCCGGGTGGAAATGGGTCGGGTTCATCATGGGTTGTGAGGAAGTGATCTTGGCCGTTGATCATTCAGAGATCAACGGCTCAGATCAGACTTAACCATTACGACGTCGTTTGGACGTCTTTGGTGTCAGCTGGACTGGACTGGGTTGCACAGGGGTTTTGGGCTGAGTTTGTTTGGGCCAATTTGTTTAAAATTGGCCCAAGTCCGAAAAGATTTTTTTTTTATTTTCTTCTTTATTTTAAAAACAAAACCTAAGTAAATCAAATTAAAATTAAATAAACACTTAATACAATTGTTTGCACACACCTTAAAATATTTTAAAACAGGTAAAATCAAGCAAGAACAAAATCACGGACAAAGATGCCTATTTATGATTTTCTATTTAACAACCGGATTACGATTCAAATTATGCATGACACATACATTTTTTGTATTTTGTTTTAATAAAATAAAATGGGCAAAAAATCATAAATAATTAACAAAGTGCCATGTAAAAATCCAAAAATTGTACAACAGGACCAAATGTTATTATTTTTTATTTCTTTTGGAGCGATTGTCGCGCGAAACAAAAATCACGTGCTCACAGCTGCCCGTCTTTGTTCGGAAACACGAAGGGTTTTCGTGCAAAGATAAAGTGAGCGGATATGAGCGATTTTTGCTAATGGACTAATCCGTGTGAAGCATGTTTTTGAAAGATCTGACCGAATCTTGCTTCAAAGATTTCCTACATATCCTGGGTTAAACAGGAATCAGGTCAATGTAGTTCGGGAAAATTTTGGTAGCTGGGACTACCATGGGATTGCAATGCTTGCTGTTACTGCTGTTGCTGTTGTCATCGCTGCTTTACTGACCGCCTTATTACAACCAAAGAAAAATTAAAACTGAACTAAACACATATATGCATGTCAACTGCTAGTTACAAGATTCCTATCTATGATTCTTTTGCGACTTGATCTTGGGTCTTAGCTGATTCTGCTTGTAGACTCCGATCTGAATCTTGATGCTTGCGAGTTGCGGCGACTTGTTTAATCTCTGGGATACTGAGTGAGATGCGATTGGCAGGGTTCAGGACCTTAATCAAATGTTGGAGTCAATCTGCCTTCCATTTACTCCGATATCTCGGTACATCTTCTTTTTTTTTCTTTGATTCTAAGCTGGGACTCATCTCGTGGGTCATTTCGATCCGTGTGGCTCGAGGTTAGACCTGCGGGAGAGAAAGAAAAAAAAAACAAACGAACGAAATTTTCTGCCCCAGTTTCACTAGGAAAATTTCGTTAATTATTCGCCAGGAAGTTCATAAGATTGATGAAGGAAGATAAAAATGCTTAGTTCAGGATTGGAGCCCTAATACCGACTAGCTGGGGAGAAGTTCAGTTTTAGAGTTTGAAACTCTAATACTGACCAACTGGGGAAAAGTTCAGTTTAGGGTTTAAAACCCTAATGCTGACTGAAGGAAAAATTCAGTTTAGGGTTTAAAACCCTAATGCTGACTAAATGGAAAAATTCAGTTTAGGGTTTAAAACCCTAATGCTGACTAAATGGAAAAATTTAGTTTAGGGTTTAAAACCCTAATGCTAACTAAATGGAAAAATTCAGTTTAGGGTTTAAAACCCTAATGCTGACTAAATGGAAAAATTCAATTTAGGGTTTTAAAACCCTAATGCTGGCTGAATGAAAAAATTCAATTTAGGGTTTAAAACCCTAATGCTGACTAAAGGAAAAATTCATTTTAGGGTTTAAAACCCTAATGCTGATTGCATGGAAAAGCTCAGTTTAAGGTTTAAAACCCTAATGCTGGCTGAATGGAAAAAGTTCAGTTTAGGGTTTAAAACCCTAATGCGGACTAAAAGAAAAAATTCAGTTTAGGGTTTAAAAACCCTAATGCTGATTGCATGGAAAAAGCTCAGTTTAGGGTTTAAAACCCTAATGCTGGCTGAATGGAAAAAGTTCAGTTTAGGGTTTAAAACCCTAATGCTAATTGCATGGAAAAGCTCAGTTTAGGGTTTAAAAACCCTAATGCTGGCTGAATGGAAAAAGTTCAGTTTAGGGTTTAAAACCCTAATGCTGGCTAAAGAAAAAAGTTCAGTTTAGGGTTTAAAACCCTAATGCTGATTGCATGGACAAGCTCAGTTTAGGGTTTAAAACCCTAATACTGGCTGAATGAAAAAATTTAGTTTAGGGTTTAAAACCCTAATGCTGACTAAAGGAAAAATTCAGTTCAGGGTTTAAAACCCTAATGCTGATTGCATGGAAAATCTCAGTTTAGGGTTTAAAACCCTAATGCTGGCTGAATGGAAAAAGTTCAGTTTAGGGTTTAAAACCCTAATGCTGACTAAAAGGAAAAATTCAGTTTAGGGTTTAAAAACCCTAATGCTGATTGCATGGAAAAGCTCAGTTTAGGGTTTAAAACCCTAATGCTGGCTGAATGGAAAAAGTTCAGTTTAGGGTTTAAAACCCTAATGCTGACTAAAAGGAAAAATTCAGTTTAGGGTTTAAAAACCCTAATGCTGATTGCATGGAAAAAGCTCAGTTTAGGGTTTAAAACCCTAATGCTGGCTGAATGGAAAAAGTTAAGTTTAGGGTCTAAAACCCTAATACTGATTGCATGGAAAAGCTCAGTTTAGGGTTTAAAAACCCTAATGCTGGCTGAATGGAAAAAGTTCAGTTTAGGGTTTAAAACCCTAATGCTGACTAAAGAAAAAAGTTCAGTTTAGGGTTTAAAACCCTAATGCTGATTGCATGGACAAGCTCAGTTTAGGGTTTAAAACCCTAATGCTGGCTGAATGGAAAAAGTTAAGTTTAGGGTTTAAAACCCTAATACTGATTGCATGGAAAAAGCTCAGTTTAGGGTTTAAAACCCTAATGCTGGCTGAATGGAAAAAGTTAAGTTTAGAGGTCTAAAACCCTAATACTGATTGCATGGAAAAGCTCAGTTTAGGGTTTAAAAACCCTAATGCTGGCTGAATGGAAAAAGTTCAGTTTAGGGTTTAAAACCCTAATGCTGACTAAAGAAAAAAGTTCAGTTTAGGGTTTAAAACCCTAATGCTGATTGCATGGACAAGCTCAGTTTAGGGTTTAAAACCCTAATGCTGGCTGAATGAAAAAAGTTTAGTTTAGGGTTTAAAACCCTAATGCTGACTAAAAGGAAAATTCAGTTTAGGGTTTAAAACCCTAATGCTGATTGCATGGAAAAGCTCAGTTTAGGGTTTAAAACCCTAATGCTGGCTGAATGAAAAAAGTTCAGTTTAGGGTTTAAAACCCTAATGCTGACTAAAATGGAAAAAGTTCAGTTTAGGGTTTAAAACCCTAATGCTGACTAAAGGGAAAATTCAGTTTAGGGTTTAAAACCCTAATGCTGATTGCATGGAAAAGCTCAGTTTAGGGTTTAAAACCCTAATGCTGGCTGAATGGAAAAAGTTCAGTTTAGGGTTTAAAACCCTAATGCTGGCTGAAGGGAAAAGAGTTCAGTTTAGGGTTTAAAACCCTAATGCTGACTAAAAGGAAAAATTCAGTTTAGGGTTTAAAACCCTAATGCTGATTGCATGGAAAAGCTCAGTTTAGGGTTTAAAACCCTAATGCTGGCTGAATGGAAAAGCTCAGTTTAGGGTTTAAAACCCTAATGCTGGCTGAAATGGAAAAAGTTCAGTTTAGGGTTTAAAACCCTAATGCTGACTAAAAGGAAAATTCAGTTTAGGGTTTAAAAACCCTAATGCTGATTGCATGGAAAAGCTCAGTTTAGGGTTTAAAACCCTAATGCTGGCTGAATGGAAAAAGTTCAGTTTAGGGTTTAAAACCCTAATGCTGACTAAAATGGAAAAAGTTCAGTTTAGGGTTTAAAACCCTAATGCTGACTAAAGGGAAAATTCAGTTTAGGGTTTAAAACCCTAATGCTGACTAAAAGAAAAATTCAGTTTAGGGTTTAAAACCCTAATGCTGATTGCATGAAAAAGCTCAGTTTAGGGTTTAAAACCCTAATGCTGGCTGAAAGGAAAAGTTCAGTTTAGGGTTTAAAATCCTAATGCTGACTAAAAGGAAAATTCAGTTTAGGGTTTAAAACCCTAATGCTGATTGCATGGAAAAGCTCAGTTTAGGGTTTAAAACCCTAATGCTGGCTGAATGGAAAAAGTTCAGTTTAGGGTTTAAAACCCTAATGCTGACTAAAAGGAAAATTCAGTTTAGGGTTTAAAACCCTAATGCTGATTGCATGGAAAAGCTTAGTTTAGGGTTTTAAAACCCTAATGCTGGCTGAATGAAAAAAGTTCAGTTTAGGGTTTAAAACCCTAATGCTGACTAAAAGGAAAATTCAGTTTAGGATTTAAAACCCTAATGCTGATGGCTGGGGACAAAATTCGAGAACAACCACTGACTTCTTTTCTTTAATTTTCTTACTTTAGTAAAAGAATAAAAGGGAGTTTCGTGGAAACTTACCTTTCGATTGAATTCCTTATTGCCAAAATGTTTCTTGTACCCATGTACCTTCTTCTTTGGGCGACACCTGCTTCTTGCACGGTTGTCTTGGATTAAGCCTGTTTGAACTTTTCAGACAAAGAACATTTGTTAGTTCAGAAAATGACGGTCGGTTTGGTGACCTTGATCGTTCCCGGTTGCCTTGTTGCGTCTTCATTTCTGTCGCGAAGTCCCGCTATTGATTTGATTCATATGTCGGAACCCTTTAGACTGCTCAGGCTTGCATTTCCAGATTCTGTGATGATTTGCCTCGTAAGGCTCTTTTTCTTTTCTCTCTCTTTTTGTCCCGTTTTGATTGGAGGTTCTCAACGGGGATTTTATTGGAGGTATTCTGTGGGAATTTGTACAAAAGGAAGCTCTGTGGGGGAATATTTACAAAGTGGATTCTTTGTGTGGATTTTGTACAATGGGGCATGCTGGGTATTTGTTTCAAAGCGAGTTTTCCAGGGTTTGTTGGGGTAAGCTTGTTGGGGAATATTTACAAAGGGACTCGCTGGGGATGTGCTGAGGAAATTCCAACGGGGAATTTTTTTTTTATGTATTGGGGAGATTTTGCGGGGGATTGTACAGGAGGAGACTCTGTGGGGATTCGTCCGAAGGCGGACTTGTTGGGGGAAATTTCTCTTTTTCCTCCTTACTTCGAACGCCATCAAACATCATGATTTATCAAGTTTGGACAGACGCACCAACGAAACGGGGTGTTTTCCTTCATGAAACGGAATTCCGTGAAAACAAACCTGCCACCTGCCCTCTCTGGTATATCCTGAACTTGGGGTTAAAACATAAAAAGGGATTCGAAGAGAAACAAAGAAAGGAGAAAACAAATTTCAGGAAGGGAGTGTCCCTTTCGGGACGAGAAAGACTTATCTGAGGAAGATAACGCTGGCTTTAAATGACATGACATGCTCTTTGGACTGGACGCCTGACCTTCCATGAACTTGCGTTTCTCCGAACCAGAACGGATCTGTGATTTCAAACCGGTGGAACTTTGCCGAGACCTCCTTGGGGTGGAGTCATTCTTTTCGGCCAACAGCGCCCTTTGCGGGTTTTCGCTGGCTGACCTCTATCATTTCTCTTCCTGTCATCGCTTGATAGCACTCTTTGTGAGTTTTTACTAAACAAGCTCTCTCATTTTGGTTTCTCTACTCCCGTCGCCTCGTGGTGCCCGAAGGTTTTCACCGACGAGACTCTCTCATTTTATCTCTCTCAATTCAGAGTGTGCCGGTCTCCATTTGTGACGCTTATTGGTTCCCCACCATCTTTGGTAATTGATTTGAAGGCTTGTGCTTGGTAAAGAGAGGTAGATAATACTAACTTCTCAACTGCTCGACGTGCCCCGGTTTCCATTTCAGGGCGAATGGGATTTTATTGTTGGTGTGACTGAACCTCAGGGAGAGGCTGCCTACGTATCCTTTCGGAATCAAGTCAAACGTAGTTCAGGCCTCAATCAATGTTTTTTTTTTTTTTTTGTAAGCGGCTCAAAGGTTTGTAGAGAGAATTGGGTAGTGTTTGGGGAGTAGTGGGGAATAAAACCTTCGTCATTTCAAATGCGTCAAGACTACTGGAGTATAATTCAGACGTAGTATCTCTTGACTGCATCCGCATTTACTGCTGTGTCGGGGTCATTTACTTCGATATCACCTAAATACAATGCTCCTCTCGGCAATATCTTCCTTATGATGTATGGGCCTTTCCAATTTGGAGCAAACTTCCCTTTTGCTTCTTCATGATGCGGCAGAATACGCCTCAGTACCAGCTGACCTACTTCAAAATTCCTGGGTCGGACTTTTTTGTTGTAAGCCCGGGCCATTCTTCGTTGGTACAACTGTCCGTGACAAACCGCGGCCATTCGCTTTTCATCAATCAAAGTCAATTGCTCTAGCCGAGTCTTGACCCACTCGCTGTCTTCAATTTCCGCTTCGACAATGGTTCGAAGCGAAGGAATTTCTACCTCTGCCGGTATTACAGCCTCGGTCCCATAAACCAAAAGGTAAGGAGTCGCTCCTACTGATGTGCGTACCGTAGTGCGGTACCCCAACAATGCAAATGGTAACTGCTCATGCCACTGTCGGGAACTTTGGATGGTCTTCCTCAAAATCTTCTTGATGTTTTTGTTTGCCGCTTCCACAGCACCATTGGCCTTTGGCCGATAAGGAGTAGAATTCCTATGCGTTATATTGAATTGCTCGCATACATCTCCCATCAAGTGACTGTTCAAGTTTGCTGCGTTATCTGTAATGATAGTCGCAGGAATACCGAAACGACAAATAAGATTTGAGTGTACAAAATCCACTACAGCTTTTTAGTGACCGACTTGAGAGTGACAGCTTCTACCCATTTTGTGAAGTAATCGATGGCAACCAGTATAAACCTGTGTCCATTCGAAGCCTTCGGTTCGATTGGTCCAATGACGTCCATGCCCCAGGCGACAAATGGCCAAGGTGCAGACATGGGATGCAGCTCCGTGGGAGGTGCATGAATCAAATCACCGTGCACCTGACACTGATGACACTTCCGAACGAAGCTAAAGCAATCCTTTTCCATGGTCATCCAGTAATAACCTGCTCGAAGGATTTTCTTTGCTAAGACATAACCGTTCATGTGAGGTCCGCACACACCTGCGTGTACTTTGTGCATGATCTTTCTTGCCTCCTCGATATCGACACATCTTAGAAGATTGAGGTCTGGGGTCCTCTTATACAACAATTCACCGCTTAGAAAGAAACCACTTGCATGTCGCCTAATGGTCCTCTTTTGATCTCCAGTAGCGTGCTCGGGGTATTCTTGCGTCTTCAGGAACCTCTTGATGTCATGGTACCAAGGCTGCGTATTTGATCCCGCCTCGATTACACTGCAGTAACCATGTCTTTCCTTGATTTGGATTTCCAAAGGATCGACGTGGGCGTTGCCCGGGTAGGGTAGCATTGAAGCCAAAGTAGCAAGTGCATCTGCCAGTTCATTGTGACACCTCGGGATATACCTGAACTCTATTGACATAAAGCGCTTGCTGAGGTCCTCCACATGCTTTCGGTATGGGATAAGTTTGACATCCCGAGTTTCCCATTCGCCTTGAGCTTGCCGGATAATCAGGTCAGAATCTCCCATAATCAGTAAGTCTTCAACATCCTGATCGATTGCCATGTGCATGCCCATGATGCAGGCTTCATACTCAGCCGTATTATTTGTGCAGAAGAAACGCATTCTAGCTGTGGCGGGATAATGCTGACCGGAAGGCGAGATCGAAATTGCCCCAATTCCTACACCTTTGGCATTCACGGCTCCATCAAAGAACATCTTCCATACATGAGCGTCCTCCGAGACCACTTCTACGGTATTTACCTCTTCATCTGGAAAGTAGGTACGCAATGGCTGGTATTCCTCATCGATCGGATTTTCGGCCAAATGATCTGCTAACGCCTGGGCTTTCATTGCCGTGCGAGTGACATAGACTATGTCGAATTCAGTAAGCAAGATCTGCCACTTGGCCAGTCTTCCAGTAGGCATCGGTTTCTGAAATATATATTTTAAAGGATCCAACCTGCTTATGAGGAAAGTAGTGTGGGCTTGGAGATAATGTCTCAGCTTTTGAGCAACCCATGTGAGAGCGCAGCATGTCCTTTCCAGCAGAGTGTATTTGGCCTCGTAGCCGGTGAATTTCTTGCTTAAGTAGTAGATTGCTTGCTCCTTCTTTCCGGTTACGTCGTGTTGCCCGAGGACGCAACCGAAAGAGTTCTCCAAGACTGTCAGATACAAGAAAAGTGGCCTCCCCGGTTCTGGAGGGACCAAGACTGGGGGATTCGAAAGGTATTCTTTGACTTTATCAAAGGCTTCTTGACACTCAGTTGTCCATTTAATCGCCGCATCTTTCCTTAACAGCTTGAATATGGGCTCACACGTGCTTGTCAGCTGGGCAATAAATCGACTGATGTAGTTCAACCTGCCGAACAGACTCATTACGTCTTTCTTTGTTTTTGGGGGAGGCAGATCTCTGATGGATTTTATCTTAGTTGGATCTAGCTCGATACCTCTCCTGCTTACGACGAAGCCCAAAAGTTTGCCTGACGGAACTCCAAAAGCACATTTGGCTGGGTTCAGTTTCAAGTCATACTTCTTTAGTCTCTCGAAGAATTTCCTCAGGTCTTGGATGTGATTATCCTGCGTCCTGGACTTGACTATCACGTCGTCCACGTACACCTCTATTTCCTGATGCATCATGTCATGAAAAATGGCAGTCATGGCCCTCATGTAAGTAGCCCCAGCATTCTTCAAACCGAATGGCATGACCTGATAGCAGTAGGTGCCCCAAGGCGTGGTGAAGGCAGTTTTCTCGGCATCCTCTTCATCCATCAGTACCCGATGATACCCAGCGTAACAATCTACGAAAGACTGTATCTCATGTTTGGCGCAATTGTCAACGAGGATGTGGATGTTGGGAAGCGGGAAATTATCTTTAGGACTTGCTCTGTTCAGATCTCGGTAATCTACACATACCCTAGTCTTCCCGTCCTTTTTTGGTACTGGAACCACATTCGCCAACCATGTTGTATATTGGACTACCCGAATCACTCCCGTTTTCAGTTGTTTGGTGATCTCCTTCTTAATCTTGTCACTGACCTCAGTTTTGAACTTTCGTTGCTTTTGTTGAACTGGAGGACAATCAAGATGAATCGGCAATTTATGAACCACTAAATCAACACCTAGTCCCGGCATGTCATCATACGACCAAGCAAACACGTCTTTAAATTCAAAAAGAAGTTGAATTATCGCCTCTCGCGTTTTCTTGTCCGTGTGAATGCTTATCTTGGTCTCCCGGATTTCTGTTGGGGTTCCTAAATTTACCGGTTCAGTGTCATTCAGATTTGGCTTAGGTTTATTCTCGAAATATTCCAACTCTCGATTTATCTCCCTAAAAGCTTCTTCCGCATCATATTATGGTTCTGGGTTCATTAATTCACAGTTAAATAGCTCATTGTGATCTGGGCGTGAAGTCCGCAAACATGTCATATTTAAAGCCGCATTATTATAACTGAAAAGAAAGATAAAAGGAAAAATAACAAAAATCAGAACAAAAGAAAGAAATGGGAAAGCAATGATGATTTTTTTTATTTTCTTTGGAAAGCTGGAAGACAACACTGTTTACAACTTAGGAATTCAAAACAACAATTGAAAGGAAGAAAACGTTCAAGTTATGTCCTGGAGATAACTTGTGACACAGGAAAGGTGGCAGGACAGGTCTACCCGGACTTCTATCTAGTCGGGAATGGCGTGGCCTCCCAGTTTTGAAGTTTGGCGTTCGGCCCCACGTACATCATCTCAGCAATGCTTGTGCCTTAACCTGGTTGAACCATGTGGACCTCGTAGAGCATCTCTCTCATCGCCCCACGTATCTCCTCGATTTCCTCAGCTGTGAAGACCTCATCATCTTCTTCTTCAGCGTACCTTGGCCTGATGAAAGTTGCATATAAATCCGGCAGTGGTCGAGGTAACTTCCAACCCTCACTTTTCCTTTTCTTTGCCCCCTCTTCGTCGGCTGGAGTAGGTTTGAAACCTAGTCCAAAAGGTTTCTTGGTGACTGGCAAGGTAATGAGTTCTGTTATTCCCTGAAGGGTTTGTCCAAGCCCCTTCCCTGGCCTAAATCCTTGCCGGATCATCTCTTTGGCCACCATAACCGAGGTGTTAGACAAGAAAGGCTGGGGGCAGGGTATTCCCTCTTCGTGCTGCTCTGCCAGTACAATCTCGAAAGCTTGATAGACCGTATGTTCGCTCCCTTCTCTCGGTTCAAGATATGGGATGGATGGGTCCCGATAAATGGCATGCTCATCTTCCCCATGGACCACGATCTCTCGGTCTTCGTACTCGAACTTCACCATCTGGTGAAGAGTGGAAGGCACGGCTCCTGCCGCATGGATCCAAGGTCTGCCAAGGAGAAAATTGTAGGATGTATCCATGTCGATCACCTGGAAGGTTACTTGAAATTCGACTGGTCCTATGACCAACAACAGGTTTATTTCTCCCATGGTATCTCTCTTGACGCCTTCGAAAGCCCTTACGCAGACATTGTTGGGTCGGATTCTTCCGGTCCCAATTTCCATTCTTTGTAGCGTGGAGAGCGGGCAAATGTCAACGCCTGAGCCCCCATCCAACATTACCCGCTTGACATAATAGTCTTCGCATTTAACTGTTAGATGCAAAGCCTTGTTGTGTGCCGCTTCTTCCGGGGGTAGATCGTTCTTGCTGAAAGAGATTTGGTTGACGACGAAGAATCTTTCTGTCATCCGCTCTAATTGCTCTACCGAGGTTTCAATTGGCACATATGCTTCATTTAGGGTCTTTAGTAAGATCTTTTGATGCTCGGTCGACCTCATTAACAATGACAGCATGGACACTTGCTCTGGGTACTTGCGCAGTTGATCTATCACTTCGTAATCTGGCATTTTCATTTGTTGGAAGAACACTTCCGCTTCTTCAACACTTACGGGCTTCTTTGGCGGGAAGCACCTTTGTGTGGCGTTGTTCAGTTCTTGGGTATTTGAATACCTTCCAATGAAAGTATTTTCTGGAAGTTCTCCCATGACCTCTTTACCTTTGTACATTACCAAAGTCTTTTGATAATTCCACGGCACTGTGGACGGGTTGGTCATTGGCTTTTGTGGCACGCGTCCGATAACCACTGGCTCATTCAGCCGAGGTGGTTGAATCGTCCCCCGGACCACATAGGCCCCTTTCGGCACGTACATAGGTTTTGTCTTTTTGATTCCGAAGTTCTGCGTCTTCTCAGCTCGACCTCGTGGTATGTAAAGAACTCCATCCTTTACCGGTACCACTTTCTTCTCCACCTTCTTTTCAGGCTCTTTCTTTATAACTTTGGCCTCCTCTCCCTTTTCTGGTTTCTGGTCTGTCTCAGGCCTCTTCCCCGTGTCGACAATGGCAATTATGGCTTTCAGAGTAGGGTCGAATTCTTTGTCTTCGCAAATTATTCCGATCAGCGGCCCATTATTGTGAGCAGGTAATGGATTGTTAGTTACATTTGGGATCTCCTCGTCCCTTAGCACTATTTTCCCTTGCTCTATCAAATTTTCGACCACTCTTTTCAACGACCAGCAGTCATTTGTATCATGTCCCTCGGCCCCTGAATGATAGGTGCATCTGACTCCGGCTTTGTAAGAAGGTGATGTCTGGTTTTGCCTTGTTTGAGGGATTGGTTGCAAGAAACCCAATTGGACTAGCTTAGGCAACAAAGTAGAGTATTGTTCACCGATGGGCGTGAAAGTCCGCCTTCTGGGTGGCTCCTGAGGGCGGAAGTTATTCTGCGGGGGTTGTGGGTTATAGTGGTTGCGGTAAGGAGGCTGATTTCTGGGAGGTGGAGCTGGGCCTCAGTTGGCTTGTTGTGGCGGATGGGTATAAGGTTGGGCATTCATGACCATATAAGGTTGATGAGCATATGCCAAATTTGAGTGGGGGTAGTAGTGTTGTGGGGTTCTTTCCGGAAAATGGGGCCTGGGATGACGATACTCCCTTGCTTCCGAGGCTGCCATAGTCGTTTCTTCCTTCTTTTTCCCTCTTTTCGTTCCTCCGGACCCGCTTTGGATGGCCTGGGAAGTCGCCCTTATGGCTGCTTGACTCAGAATCCTGCCTGTCTTCAAGCCATTTTCCACCATCTCTCCAATCTTGATCGCTTCCGCGAATGGCTTACCCATGGCTGACATCATGTTTTGGAAATAATCAGACTCTTGAGCCTGGAGAAAGGTAGTGACCATCTCCACTTCATCCATGGGAGGCTTCACTCTTGACGCCTGCTCACGCCACTTAATAGCATATTCTCTGAAGCTTTCTGAAGGTTTCTTCTTCAAATTCGACAGAGAATTTCGATCTGGCGCAATGTCGATGTTATACTGGAATTGTTTCACAAAATCTCTGGCGAGATCATCCCATATATGCCATCGGGACATTTCTTGGTCCATATACCATTCTGAAGCTATCCCTACTAGACTTTCCCCAAAATATGCCATCAGCAGTTCTTCTTTTCCGCCGGCTCCCCGCAATTGGTTGCAGTATTTCTTAAGATGTGCAATGGGGTCACCGTGCCCATCGTATTTCTCGAACTTTGGGGTTTTGAAACCCGTCGGCAGGTGCACGTGAGGGAACATGCACAGGTCGGCGTAAGAGACGCTCTTTTGTCCGCTCAATCCTTGCATATTCTTCAAACTTTGTTCAAGGCTTCTCATTCTCTTGGCAATCTCATTTTGTTCTGCAATTCTGGGGTTCTGATCCTGCCCGGGTGCAAGCTCGCACTGAGGCGGTAGAGGATTAGTGCTGGTAGCGAACCTAGTTGGTTCCATTGAGAACGATGGTGCTTGGAATGTAAAAGAGGATGAGTCAAAGCTTGGCTTGTACGTGGCCGGCTGTGCCATAATCAGGCAAGGCGACGCAGTAAAGATGTTCATGCTTGCATCAGTGACTGACATTCGGGGATGAGGCTCAGAAGGCGATCCAGCAGAGAAGGCTGAGGTGGCTGGGTACCCGAATGGGGTAGCAGGATAATTTATGGGGACATTAGAAGTCCCACTCGACCTGGAGAATAATTCAGAAGTCCCACTCGACCTGGAGAATAATTCAGGGAATCCGGGGACGGCTCTTGGTGGTTCTTTCCCATTATTCTAGTCGTCCAGCATTTCCAACATGCGGAGCCGTAGGATTCTATTTTCCTCCGCAGTTGCGGATTGAGGTGTGAGGACGGCTGAGATTGAGCTCTCCTCAGAAACATGGATCGTTTGCAATGGAATTTCTGAAGACATTTCCACACTTCCTTTTGACCTGGTGAAGTAAGTGTGAGTACTGCTTCTGGTCCTAACAACAGGTAGTTGAACACTTCTCCTTGACCTCGTGAAATATGAGTGCGAGGCCAGACTTTCACCAAACCAACCGTCTTTTCAAAAACCCTGGAATACTCAACAACAAACGCACGGTTAATTTGTAGCAAATAACAGATAGTTAATCTCACGTTGGGCATGATGCACCTATACAGTTAAGTGGATTACTATATGTTTGCTACGAGAGTATGCGTCATTCCGGCATTTTTCCTCTTATTAGTTTTTCCCCTTCTTTTCTTTTTTTTTTCTTTTTCCCTTTTTTTGTTTTTCTTTTATTTTTTTTTCTTTTATTTTGCAGTAAAAGAAATGCGACCGGATCCGATGAGGATTGCCTACGTATCACGATGCCTACGTGAATCAGATCATTACGTAGTTCGAAAAACACAAATGAGCGTAAAAGAAACAACCTCTTTATTGTCGAAATGGTCTATTACAAACTACATTTTGCAAAAGAAAGAGCAAACTTTTAAAATAAACCTAGACTCAAAATAGACTAAAAATCACCCTGATGGGAAAAACAGGCAGAAGATGCTAAGATACAGGCTTGACTTATGAGTGCATTATGGTTTTGAAAATTGGTGTCCGCGGGGCATCGTTCGGCCTCGCCGCGGTCCTAGGTGTGAGATCCCTGTCAAGTTGCTCCAACTCATGCATAGTCTGCTTGACATAACCCACCACTGCCGAGAGGACGGTAACGCTGGACATGTTCTCACATCGTAGACATCGTCTGGTGATGGCATGGGCAATGGCCTTGATCCTATCTCTGGTTTGCTTCTTCTCTATGAGTAGGCGTTTTATCTGATCGCTACATATCTTGAATACTTGAGCATCCTGTATATGCTGGTGCTTCAGTCGCCGTACTTCCAACTGCATCTGGGCTATTGAGTCGTACCAGTATCTGCTCTCAATTTGGAAACCCTTGGCCTGATTAGCTGCTTTGATCTCAAGTGTAGCCATCTCTCTCTTTATTTTAGCAACAGTTTTCTCGTGGTCGCCTTCCAATTGATTCAGGTATCGGCGATGCTTATCTGCTCTTGTATCCCACTGTGCCCTGAGCTCTGCTATGACGTTTTCAGATTTCTCCAAACCATCTTGCCATTCCCTAATTTCACCTTTTAGCCTTTTTATCAGCTGCTCGTCTGATCGATGCCTTGGCTATTTATCCGCATCCACCCTTATCTGTTTGATCTGGGCTCTGAGTCTTTCATTGTCCTGAATTAACCTGTTCCGCTCTCCCAGATTGGTAGCATCTTGCACGTTGTGCTCATATTTCAAACTTTCCACTTGTTGCTTTAACCTGCTGATTTTGGCGCAATAGCCTCTTTCCTTTGCTAACCAATCCCACTGGCTTTGCGATGATTCGGTGAAATTCCGGATGTGGGGTCTCTTAGCTGGCCTTTCATGCTCAAGTTCCCTTCTATACCATGCAAGGTAACCTGGCGCCGTCTCTCCTTTGGCTCGATCCCGCATGCAAGTATCTGATTTCAAATATTGACACTCACTCCAGATTTGGCGAATCTTTGCTTTTGGGAATTGTCCGTTAAGACATATCTCAACTACTTGAGTGCTAAGATCTTCCTCATGAGGTACTGTCTGGCATCTTCCGAACTGTCTCAAAACTCGGCAGGGTGCGTAAGGTTGAATGCTCTTAAGCCCCATCAGTAAGAAATGAGTTTTAGCTGCCGACGTATATAGGATCTCATCAACAGGCAACCATCCCAACGTCCATTGTACTTGGCTGGCAGTAAGAGCTTGAAAGAACGAGATCCATGCCAGGACTCCTTTGGGCGAACTGATCTCTTTGGTTCTCGTGTAAGATTCTTCTATGCGGGTCTTTTCCGGGGAACCATGGCAGAGGTGCTCGGTCATCCATATCTGTAGGAGCAAGTTACAACCTTCAAAGAAATTTCCCCCAGCTTTACAAGCTGTAAGAGCTCGAAAGATGTCAGATACCACCATTGGCGCGAGAGTACTGTCACTTTGCGTGAGTAAAGTGCTGACGACCCCAGATATCTTCAAATCAATGTTTCCGTCTTTCCTTGGAAATACCAGAAGGCCCAGGAACATCATCATGAATGCTACCCGTCTGTGCTTGTCCCACTTCTGACGAATTCCTTTGCTGCACAGTTTGTTGATTGGATTATTGAATCCCCCCTCATGACCGTACCTCTCATATATGAAGCATGGAGTACAAAATCCGGCTGCCAGATCCGGGTTGTGGACTGTTCTAGGTATCTTCAATGAATCTAGGAACCGATGTACCATGACGACTCTCGGGGCGACCAAGTATTTTTCCCTCAAGGGAAGTTCAGTATTCCCGATGTATCCGGCCATTTCTTCCAAAGTCGGGGTGAGTTCAAAATCAGGGAAATGGAAAACATTGTGCGCCGGGTCCCAGTAGGTAACCAAAGCTCTTATGATATCTCCCCGAGGCTGGATTTCCAACAAACCCACGAGACCTTTCAGATATTTCTTGACCTCATTTTGTCCTTCAGCACCTAGATCATTCCACCATAGCCGTAACTTGACAGGGATTTTGGTCATTATTGAAAAATGTTCATTTTGCATCGTGCTCATCCTGCACATTTATTAAGGTGATTTCAAAATTGATTTTGACTCAAAAATATTTTACAAAAGGGATTAAGTTTTGAACACGGCCTTTAAACACCTTGAGGACGAAGATTTTAAGGCCGTGTGGGTCAACTGGACAAAATACTAAACAAGACCCAAAGGTGGCTATTTATGCAAAGTCAGCCTTCCGGCGTCCCTTTCGGAATCATTCGGCTATTTACGACAAAACAACGTCACCTGACTTATTTATGACTCTTTAAAAATTCGACACATCTCTTTTTTATTTATTTATTTATTTATTGATTTTGGCTATTTTAGCAAAATGGGGTTGAACCCGACGAGGGTTGCCTACGTATCTCACATCCGGTGAGAATCAAACCGGCGTAGTTCGGGAATACCGTAAATAGAAAAAATCAAATAAACCTAGAAATCAAGAATACGTATTTTTATTATATTTTTTTTCTTTTGGCAAAGAGATAAAAACTAAAGAAAATATTATTATATTTTTTTTAGGAAATATTTGGACTATTAGTCTGAATTTATAAAAGGGGTACTACGAAAGAGACAACATTTTTTTTTTGAATTATGAATTTCCGTTTTTTTTTTACTTTTTCAATAAATACCTTCTTTTTTTTTTGATTTTGAAAATGATAAAAAGAAATTTTTTTATATATATATTTTTTTTAAAATCAAACTAGAAGACAATCTCTTTTTTTTATATATATATTTTAGAAGAAATTCCGGCGAGGTTTCGACACTACTCGGACATTGGTTCTAATTTTTCAAAATAAGTAATTATCTCCCTATGCCGCTATTTTTTTTTTTTTTCTTTTTTTTTTTAGAAACCGGTCAGCATGCGGAACCGAAGCAAATAAATGCGCAAAACAAATAGGATGCAGCAGGGTGGTCTTTTCATTTCAGGTTGCTTGTCCTAGACGGACCCAACCCCTGTGTTGAGCCCCCTAAGTCAAATGCAACATGATGCAAATAAACGTTCCTACTAGGGATCCGGCATGAAGTTTCGTTATACTAGGTTTATACCCTGGGTATTTGTTCTAGACTGTGTACCCGAGCGGACAACTCGAGTCGAGGAGGGGGCTACGTACCGGGGACCCGCGAGATCGTCCGGCTTTGTAACTTGTCCGACCTCTTTCTTATTTCAGGTATTGACACTAACAGAATAGGGAGTCTCGA
Organism: Nicotiana tabacum; assembly: GCF_000715075.1. Classification (NCBI taxonomy): domain Eukaryota; kingdom Viridiplantae; phylum Streptophyta; class Magnoliopsida; order Solanales; family Solanaceae; genus Nicotiana; species Nicotiana tabacum. The sequence goes on from NC_134085.1 coordinate 18,757,628, forward strand.
CCAGCGAGCTTCTCCCCGGAGGTAAGAAAAGAAGGGTATCGGCACAGTTTATATACAGTTCAGATAATATCAAAGCGGTAAAAGACAACATTTAGCACGTTATGCAAAAACATGTAATAAAGATCAGATAATAAAGCCAAATATAACAATTATTCTAAGCTCGAATTCTTGAACCCTGAACCAGTGGTTCTGGGTTACCTCCCTAGCGGAGTCGCCAGAGCTGTCACACCTCCTTTTTGCGCGCCCCTCCCCGAAGGGTAGAATGCGCGAGGGGAGTTTTTTCCAATTTAAGTGACAATATTCGAAATGGAATTATTTATTTAATTCAGAGTCGCCACTTGGGAAAGGTTTGGCTTTTGGTGTCCCAAGTCACCGGTTTATCTTGAATCCCAAATCGAGGAAATTTTCGACTTTTCCAAATGAAGTCTGCGAACCAGAAATTCTAAGTAAGGAATTCTGTTGACCCGAGGGAAGGTGTTAGGCACCCTCGAATCCCGTGGTTCTAGCACGGTCGCTTAAATTGTTATAATGGCTAAATATCTGATTTAAATACATGTTGTGACTTATGTGCTTTTATTAAGTTTAAACAGCTTTTATTATTATCATTTATTTTTATAGAATTGCAACGTCGTGAAAATGCATCTCGAACCACGTCACAATCAATGCACCCGTAGTTGTTAACACATTTCGACTCCGTTGAGATTTGAATTTGGGTCACATCAATGTGCACCCGTGTTTAAGAAGGTTAAATCATTAAAGGCACGCCTAAAGCAACTAGCGTATTGTTATTTTGGGAAGGCCGTAAAATTCGCTAAACGGCCTGCCCCGAATTCTAAGTATTTTAATATATACATTTAGAGGGCCCCGCAGCTTGTGCATTTTATTTGTCGAGGCTCGTCTCATTTTATTTAAAAGGATAAACCTGCAGTGACTACATCTTTACTATGTTCAGTCTAAAATAGAAGAAGGAAGATACATGTCAATTCAAGTATATGCTTTGGGCCTAATTCTTATCAATTTCTGATTAATTATTTATAAAGTAAAAAAAACGTCATACTTTATGAGAAATGTTCTAATTTGACAAAGAAATTACATGACAAAATGCTATGCTTATATCCAAAACATCTCTTGAATTGAATTCAAACTAGACTCATTTAGGCTAGATTAAGGGAATTAACCCACTAGGCATTATTACCACTGGGGGTTCGAACGTGCTCCTATATACTACCTAGCGGGTCCTGATGAAAGAAACTAAAATAAAACAGAACATCATTATGTAAGGTAGAAGTATTCTATCCTATGCATATCATTATAGCTAAACAGGAATCCGGTCAGTCACTATGTCGAATATTTGTACATTCTACGTACTGTACCATTACTTAACTCATATCAACAAACAACTATAAACTAAGATACAAGAGGCTAAAACTCAGTTAAGTATTAACTAACTAGATTTTTTTGCTATTGAATTACACACTAATCAATTTATACAAAGAAATCAATAGACCATGAGCATTACAAACAGACATTTAAACTTCTTCGAACTCCTTTCATTTCATGCTTTCGAACTGTTACAGTTTACACCAACATGGGACTTGAAATGTGTACCTGAATACTGAATACTGAAATGCAAAGAAGAAGTGGAAGCAAAGGGGTCAGCAGCAGCAGAAAGCAGAACAGCAGCAGCAACAACAAACGAGGCAAGTAGAATTAAGAAAACAACTAGGCCAAGTTCCAGAGTAAACCAACAGACAACCAGCAGACTCAATTGGATTTAGAAGAAATCAGTGTTGAACAAACAGATCAAGGCTAGTGAAATCAAGACAGTAGAGAAGAATGAAATTTCTAGTTTTGTCTGTCTGAGTTAATCAGACAAAGTTCTTTTCCAGTTTTCTATTTTCAGAACTTCACTCTTCTAAAAGTGTTCCCTCTCAATTCACTCTGTTCTTATCAATGTCTGTCTCTCTGTGTGTCTCTATTTCTCAGAACTTTAGCCCTCAATGATTCAGTCTGAATCCCCTATGTCTGTCTCTCTAATCAGATGTCCTCCGTCCTATCTCTCTCTCCTATATGTTCTATATGTATGTATTTCAGCTCTCTCCTCTCCCTCTTATGTCTGATCTCCTCCATCTTTTTTCTTAACAATTCCCCCTGTCTCTATGTATATCCCCTTATCTCTCAATGTGCCTCCCTTTATAAGCCTAAACATCACCCCTTTTATAGCCTGTTAGATTAATCAGATACCCCTCCCATGTGCTGCCCCTTTACAGTTCCACTTAGCTATTTAAGTATTAGAAACCCATCATATTCCCTGGCAGACTTGCCCTTTTGAAAGAGGTTTAATACTTCTTAACTAAAGCAGGGTAATGGGCAGCATAATATATCTGACAGCATGTGCTGTCGATTATTTTATTCAAAAGCCCTTATGCAGGGCACAGGCTGTGCACAAATGCACCTGTGGTGCACAAATGCACATGTTGTGCAGAAAGTGCACATGCCCTCCAATTCAGAAGTTAAACAAACATTCCTTTTTACATTTCTGATTCAAATTAACAACTATAAGTAAACAAACTCAGTTCCTAATCGATTCAAACAAATGTGTCCAGAAGCAAATCGATTTGTTATTGTTCAGGCAATTGAAACTAATTGACGACACATGTCGACTCGACTATATTAATCATAACATGCACAATCGTAGCCAAAAATCAGACATTTAACAGTATCGACACATGATTTGAATTATACTGACTAAACAAAGTGGTATTCGAGGAATCAATTAGTCAGTTCAAATTTGAAAATTAGCTAATTGCACAACACTTACATACACATTATCAGAACCAATAGAAAGACTCAATCAAACAACAGAGGTTCAGGCAAAGTGGACAGGGCACAATTGATAAAATTCAGGGACACAAACAAAACATGAACAGACCTTTAAAACAATCAGATGAACCAAAACAAATAAAGAAAAGAAAGCAAAACTTACCTTAAACCCCCAAAAAATCAAAATCTTACTTGGATTCGAACAGACCTTTCTTAAGGCTGAACGGGCTTTAATCGAAGTGTTTCTCAGATGAGAAACACTTCGATAAAGGTCCATTAGACCTTAATCTCTTCGACTTGAATGGATATGGACCAGTGACGAGGAACCCTAAGGTTCCGAAAATTAGATCCGGGATTCGTGCTTCCCTAGTCAGATTCGGACCAAACCAAGTATGGTTTGGTCACAAGGGGGGTCTGGGGAGTGTCTGGTGTGAAGCTGGGGTTAAACGGTGTAGATCGAGTTTTGACTCGAATCTTCAAATGAAGATTCGAGAAGGTGGGATGGGATTCGAGTTAAGTAGTTAACAGATCCATGTTCAGGATGGCAAGGGGATTCTAGGGTGTTAAGGTGAAGGTCACCGGCGTTCATGCCGCCGGGTTTCTGGTGAAGGGAGATGGGGGCGGCTAAGGTTTGAAGGGGAAGGGTCTGTGAAGACGAAGGCTGGGGTATTGGATAGGGGGGGCAGGGTATGGTAAGGGGCTTATATATGGAATGGGTGGGTTGATCTCAGCCGTCAGATCAATCGAAATCAATGGCTTGGATCTGAAGGCTTAGGGGAAACGACGTCGTTTCATCTAAAGGGGGGTTGGGTTGGTCCGGGTGGAAATGGGTCGGGTTCATCATGAGTTGTGAGGAAGTGATCTTGGCCGTTGACCATTCAGAGATCAACGGCTCAGATCAGACTTAACCATTACGACGTCGTTTGGACGCCTTTGGTGTCAGCTGGGCTGGACTGGGTTGCACAGGGGTTTTGGGCTGAGTTTGTTTGGGCCAATTTGTTTAAAATTGGCCCAAGTCCGAAAAGATTTTTTTTTTATTATTATTTTATTTTCTTCTTTATTTTAAAAACAAAACCTAAGTAAATCAAATTAAAATTAAATAAACACTTAATACAATTGTTTGCACACACCTTAAAATATTTTAAAACAGGTAAAATCAAGCAAGAACAAAATCACGGACAAAGATGCCTATTTATGATTTTCTATTTAACAACCGGATTACGGTTCAAATTATGCATGACACATACATTTTTTGTATTTTGTTTTAATAAAATAAAATGGGCAAAAAATCATAAATAATTAACAAAGTGCCATGTAAAAATCCAAAAATTATACAACAGGACCAATTGTTATTATTTTTTATTTCTTTTGGAGCGATTGTCGCGCGAAACAAAAATCACGTGCTCACACTGACGACTCAAATCGATGCCCAATGCTCCAACTCATGCTTGGTGATGAAAATGGCATTCCCAATTTACTCCAAAATCGGCTCCCATGGAGGAATATTGCGAAAATGACGCAAGCCCTCGCTTTAAAAGAACACACTATCCAACACGATTTTCGCACCTGCGGTCACTTGACCGTTTCTGCGGTTCCGCAGGTGTGGCCCCCACCATCGCTTCTGCAGTCTCTCACCAGGCCCTCACTCCACTTCTACGGCTCCACGCATGCAGGTGCGGTCCCACTTCTGCGGATCTCGACCGCATCTGCAGTCCATGCCTCCCTAGAAAACTTTCGCTTCTGCGGGTTCCTTACAGCTCATGTGGGCCCGCACCTATGGCCCCCTTCAAGCAGGTGCGGTTACACCAGAAGTCCAACTGCTTCAGCCTTTCCTCAAATTCCATTTTCAACCCATTAACCACCCGGAATCCACCCGAGGCCCCCGGGTCCCCGTCCAATCATACCAACACATCCCAAAACATATTACGGACTTGCTCGAGGCCTCAAATCACATCAAATAATGATAAAATCACGAATCACATTCCAATTCAAACTTGATGAACTTTAGAATTTCAAACTTCTTCATTTGATGCCGAAACCTATCAAATCACGATCGATTGAACTCAAAATTTGCACATAAGTCGTATTTGACATTACGGACCTACTCCAACTTTCGGAATCAGAATCCAACCTCGATATCAAAAAGTCCACTTCCCGTCAAACTTCTTAAAAACCTTCAAATTTCTAACTTCAGCCAAATAACTCCAAAATGACATACGGACCTCCAAATCCACTTCCGATTGTGCTCCCAATACCATAATCACCATACAGAGCTATTCCCCAACTCGAAATTCCAAACGGACATCGATAACACCAAAATGCACTTCAACCCAAACTTATGAAATTCATCCAAAATTGCTGACTTCCACAATAGGCATCGAAACGCTCCCGAGTTATCCAAAACCGGATCTGGACTTATGCTCAGGTCCAAAATCATCATACGAACCTGTTGGAACCTTCAAATCCGGATTCCAAGGTCGTTTACTCAAAAATCAAACCTTATTTAATTCTTTCAACTTAAAGCTTCCGAAATGAGAATTTTCTTCCCATATCAACCCCTAACTTCCCGGAATTTAATTTTGACCATGCGTACAAGTCATTATACCTGAAGTGAAGCTACTTATGGCTCAAACTACCGAACGACATACTAGATCTCAAAACGACTCGATCGGGTCGTTACATTCTCTCCCACTTAAACATACGTTCGTACTCGAACATGCTAAGAACTGTGCTGGAGTTGTCGGAAATCACTACTTAACACCTCGTGCACCTACCCATGCTACCACAACTCCGTTGAGCACATTAGCTCGATCAAATCTGAAGATATCCCCTTTCATTTCGACAAATGAGCCTTAGATCCCAGTTCTAACATCCAGAATTCTCTACGAGGCCTGCTCCCAACATATGAATGCCGTATCAATCACAACACGCTGTACTAGAACATGACAGCACACCCTTAATCACATCCTCTGATAACAATAGCTGAAATCTCACGAATTCGATGCTCACAATGCACCTCATGATACATATAAGTCCTGTTCCAGCTCTTGCAATACTGCTATGAAGGAAGGGATATGTAAAAACTCATAACCAACTGCCGAGTCAACAATTATTGAGTCTATTTTATTGACCAAAACCTTTACCTCATTCTGAACTGAATATCAAAAATCACTCTTTAATGTGCCTTATTTAAATCCTATCGCACTGATCCCAGGTCCAATAATCTCGTCTCATCCAATATAAGCTATTCAGGCAAAAAGACACCCCGGACATAACCAAAAGTCTCATTTGATGCTGCAATGTGCCAATAAGCTACAAACGCGAACGTGACATATAAGGAAAATGAACTCTGGAAGGGACTACTCAACCCACGTAACCCGTTAGACAATCGAAAAGGTGTCATGAACCTTCCTCAGAAATTGGGAAACAAAACACACGAAATAGAATATAGGGTACTGTTCTCAATATCACATTGTTACGGCATGCAACCTGATCCAAAAACATACCCGTGGTGTCGTACCACCCAATCCATAGAAAAATCTATATAAGGAGATACATACCGAGCTAGAGTGCTCATTACTACAAAATACCGAATATCAGCCACGAGCACGCTAAGTGCATAATACCATCCCTGGGGAGACAGATAGCGCCATACGCTACAAAACCCAAGCACATCTGAAATTGATGAAGCCATTTCACAACTCAAATGGCACCATATAGTATTACATGATATAGCCGACAACGAAATACATCAAACATCCGGATACTACTCCCATAAGGAGCGCTATGTTGAAATGAATACATCTGACCTGATATGGAGGCCACGTTCACATTTAGATCCCTCCACAAACCTCAAGCCGATTCTGATCATACCGCACTAGGCTAGTAACCTTTCAAGGGTTCATGATAAACCCCTTTTTCCCGTAACACACAAGAACAACCATCATAGCCGGAACAAACTTCTACAGTCTACAACCAAATGAACCTAGCACCATTCAGGCATAAATTCTCATTTCGTGATATTACCACAATCTCCATACTTGGTCTAAACCTTCAATCAATCGAGTGACTACAACGTCACATTTGTACAATCTTCCCATGAGGTATGCTCCCACGACCTTCCAAACAAGGTAACAAGTCTACACATCTATACCACCGGATGCACTAACGTTGCAAAGCAGATCAAGAATCCATAACCAGGATGCAAAGCCTCTTTCACAAGACACCGATCCCAGGTGTCGCTGAAGACAATACTAGCTGTTGATATCCAATTTTTTCCTAATATATTTTAAAAATTCATATATACTTTCAAAATAGTGCATGAACATCAACCAACATTTCTCCATAATTTTCTGTAATTTTAAAAGGATTTTAACCAATTGTTCTAGCATTTTATTATCCAGATAATTATTAATTGCATCACAAATGGTTTTATGATAATTTTATTGCTTAGTATTATTATCTTATATGTACACTAAGCCTTGATTATTTCATGAATGGCCATATGTACATGTTAGGGTTATAATTGCAATAACTTTGCAATAATGGCCCCATGTGTGCATAAATACTTTATTTCACAAGAAAATAACCTTTTATATTTTTATAATACTAAGTAATTATTTTAAGTCATTTTCATGCACAAATGATATTTTTATCATTTATAAATTATTTTATAAAATTAGTTTATTAAGTTAATTGTGTATTTAAATAATAGCCCTCTTTTCTTAATCAATTTCGGACCCAGCCCAATTAAACCTTAGCCCAATACCCTAACCTAACCCAAATACCTAGCCTAATTTCCTATTTGACCCACCCAACCCCTCAAATCAAATCCTGGCCGTTGATCTCAAAAGATCAACGGTCCAGGATCACCTTCCTTTTTTAATTACCCACAACTCCCCAAAACCCTACTCACTTCTCCAATTACGTCGCCTCTGAATCCTCTCCTCCTCTCTTCTCTCTCAGACGCTCTCAAATACTAGAGCAACGTCACTCAAAATTTCTCCCAAATCCCTTTGATTCCTAACCGGATATGGAATCATTTGGTGATTTACCGCCTTACCTGACCTCCTACCTCTCTTGGTTGTTCGATTTTCATGTTACTTGGTGGGATCTCAAGGGATTTGAACCAGATTTAGTTCAGATCTCTCATTTTTTCGATTAATCCGCCTATATTCAACCATGTGTCTATGAGTACTATCACTTTCGTGTTTTCATGACTTCAAATCTCTAGTTCAAACCAGATTTTCCACCTATGTTCATTTTTTTAATATAAACTTAATTATTTCTCGTTGAATCCATTAGATCTCTTAGATCTTAAGGGTTTTTAGTTTGTTTGGTATTTTTCCTTTAAGATTTTTCTGTTTTTACTATTATTGTCAATCGATTTCATTTTTTCCTAAAAGCTAGGGTTTTGATTTTTCTAAGAGATTTCTGCAAAATGTTTTAAACGTTTAGGCATTTTTCAACTCTAGTTTTCTTCTTTGCTTTTCGACTGATCTTACTGGAGTTTCATCTCTATGGCTTTACACCTTAGGGTTTTCAATTATCTGACTGTTGGTTATAATGTTTTGCCCGCTTACCTAGCTCTGTCAATTAACGTATTAATCTATTTACTTGCCTAATTAGGGTTTGAAATTGTGCTTCCCTTTAAAATTGATATTTCCTTATAGGATTTTTACCCGTTCTTTTCTTATGTGTGATTAATAATCGGTACTACCTCCCTTAATTTCTCTACTCGTCTGATTTCTGTGTTTTGAGTGATCTCTGGACTTACCACTTACCTTATTTAAACCACAATCTTGTCTGCTGATTTACTCCATGTGAGATTCTCCTTAAGTTAAGGGATACTTACTTAATTCTACTTATTAATTGATTCATGTTAGTCCTAATTGATTGACTAACTGATCTCTTTGCCTTATTTGTATGCAATTGATTTCCTACCTTATTAGTTTTCTCTATTGTATGCTATAAAATTCTTTCATTGTTCTGACACACGAACACACTCAGAAATATACATAAACACACATGAACTCTTATTCACACACACACTCTCCATTGTAATTCTTTTTGTTACTTGTGTTTGCTGCAGTGTCTAGCCGGCTGAAAGCTAAGGCTAGGCTATTGAATTCAACTTGCCTTCACCTTCCTGTTTGCTATCTCCTAACTATTATGCCCCTATTTCTGTTGCCATAATCTGTCCTATGTGCTATGTGTTTCAGTACACTTCTACTTTGATACTTGCCTCTTAACCATCTCTTTCTCAACTACTATGCTTCAGTTCCTATTCTATATGACTTATATAATTAGCTCACCCTCAACTTCAACTTATGCATGTTTATTATATGCTTCTTGCTTATTTTAACTAGTACGCTTTAGTCTTGTCCCATGTGGCTGTGCGTTCAACATGCTTCTGTTCTGCCCTATGTTTCTCTTACCCAGCATGACTTAGGTCCTGTCTTGTTCTATATGATAACATGCTCCTGTTTGACCCATGACACCTATCAACTAGCATGCCCAATTCTTGTCCTGTTTTATGTATTGATAGTCTGCCTTAGCATGCTCCTAATCAACTCATGGTTTCTGTGTACTTCTTTCAAGAATAATGTGCTTTAAATTATCACTATCTTTTCTGCATGGCTGTCTGACTAGTCATTTTCCTTAGCATGTTCCTATCTATTAAATATATGTCTATATGATTCCATTTGGGTAATAATTAATAGAGTAAATCAGCTATAACAATGTTAAACCTTGTTTGTGACTCTGTTCTGTCTATGATTTCAGTGTTCCTGTTTGCTTAACTACTGGTAACTAAGTTTAAATCAATCTGTTGAAACATGGTCCTGTTCTGTTTGCAACCTGTTTTTCTATTCATTTCTGAAAATAAATTGTTTTCATAAAACTATCCCCATCCTTGTGTACTGTTTTCCAACTCTTACTCTTAGTTAACTAGGGTCTTGCCACCCTCAGTGTGAGCACTGCTTAGGGTCCATGAGACTCCTCTGAATGCTAATATATTGGGGCTGGTTTTCCAATCCTTTGTGAATCTTGTTGAACATCTGATTCTGGTATGAGCATTGCCCGGGGTCCCTGAGGCCCTTGGGAACTTTAACACACTAGGAACCAGCTTTATGTGTTATGAATGGGCTACCACTATGCTCAGAGGTCTATATTTGAAGGCTTGGTTTCAGGCTGATGTTGGGCCTATGAAGGCTTCCTATAATATAGTGATTTTCATTATGTAATTCATTTATATTGGTCTGTAATAATAATCTTTGTAAAAACAGATATTAGGGTTATTTGTAAAGCTGGGAGGGATTATTATATATTTTTGTTGGGATCGGGTAGAAATCATGCCTATAGGGTTGTTGTGATTATTTATATATAGTAGAAATCATGCCTTTAGGTTGCTGTGATGATTGCTTACTTATATGCATTAGAAACCATGCCTATATGACTTAATCTCATCCTTTAAAATCCTGAATTATCATACTTTGCATCACTAGAAATCTTGCTTCTAAGGCGTTTCTCAATTCTGTCTCAAAATTCATGTTCATGCATATCCTCAGGTCTCAATGTGCATTAGAAACCATGCCTATAGGATCTTTTTTGGGAGTTATCAACTAAATACAACATTCTGCTCACTTAGATATCCTGTCCATAGGAAATCATGTTTAAAATCAGTTTTGACAATTTAGATATCATGCCTATAGGGAACGTGTATAAAATCGGTTTTCTGTGTCATGAGATAATGTTTGTGATAAGTTTCAACACTTAGAAAGCATGCCTGTAAGGTCTAAAGGATAAAATCTGCCTGAAGTCTGCCCGTTAAATCACTGGTTTATAAAATTATGGTCTGATTAACGTTTAGATACCATGTCTATAGGATTCTGCCAGTTATCACTTAGGCAATCCTGTAGGACAATTAAATCCTGGGTTTAAAATTGTGATTTCCTTGTTGCTTGAAATGTGCTCAGATTCAGTAAGTGATAAAAAAAATCAGTAGGCAAACTGATAGGTACTCACTGCCTCGCCTAAATAAAATTGTTGTATACTTTGTTTGTACTCATTCAGATGTCTTGCATAGAAGATTCTTAAAATTATAAAAACTATTTGTTTGAATGGTGTGCACTTGTTTTGTCTATTTGTGGAGGTAAATATGAGCCCTCCTTAATTGCATCTTTATGTGATAGTCCTATTTGATTTTGTTTGTCACTTAGATTTTCTCCTTTTAAGAACCATAGGTGAGTCTAGAACCACCTTAAATAGAGGTCCTAAATGCCTTCAGGGCCATAGGTAAGGAATGGGTAGTGCAGACATAGGATACGTATTCGATACTGTTAGAATGCTTAGGTAATAATTAATGGGAGGGTAATCGAGTAGTAAAGGATATGATGACCCGTGCACTAATGCTATGTGTAGCACTCCAATTTGGAGACGATTACCAAGTATTGCACAGAAGTGATCCTATAGGCTAAAAAACCTAGGACCCTTTTACTCCTAGTTCTTAAAAGTAATATCTATTTGTTTATTTGCTTATAAGACTAATTCGCTTAAATTGAGTTTGGCCGAGACCTACCGTTGTGGACCTCGAGGGGTGCCTAACACCTCCCCTCAAGGTAATTTCGAGCCTTTAACCAATCTCTGGTGATGTAAACTAGTTCATGAGTTATTTATTCTAGGTCCCCTAACGCACCTTAATCCTTTAGATGTCGACTCTTCAAATCTCTTACCCAATTCCCAAAAGGAAATAAGTTGTCTCGAAATATCAAAACCCGGACTTTGCGAGGAAAAAGGGGGTGCGACAGCATGGCGACTCCACTGGGGATATTATTAGGCTCTTACTGATAACTAGGGATTTTAACGCATTTTATACTCTTTCTTGCTTATACTTTAATTAGAAATTCATACAAAATAATCCCAAAAGGCTCACAAGTTGTGCTTGATTGCAAGTTTGATCAACAAATTGACCAAATGTCAAAGATCAGCTCAAAAAGGAGGGAAACTTGCACAAGTCCAAAGACAAGACAAAGCTCAGGCAAAACAAGCCAGTGCGGCCGCACATCTGTGCGGTCCGCACTAGTGGATTCAGAGAGGTTGACATTCAGGAACAAAGGCAATGTGGCCGCACTACGTTTTGTACGGTCCGCACTGAAGTTAATGCGGCTGCACTCGACTTAGTGCGGTCCGCAGACCCAAGAATCAGAGAGATGACAGTTTTGAAGTTTCAAGCCAATGCGGTCCGCAGTCCATTCTGTATGGACCGCACTAGAAGCCTTCGCGGCCACAGTCCGTTCTGTGCGGTCCACATTGCCTGAGTTCAGAGAGTTGGATTTTGAAGTCAAGAGCCCTAGTGCGGCCGCACTAACCCCACAGGGGCATTTTTGTCTAGAACTTTCAGCTTAGTATAAATAGCTTCTTTTACCATTTATAGGGTATCAGATAGTTTTGTAACGTAACTGCACGTGTGGGTTCGACTTTCTTATCCATTTTGGGAAATTTTATCTACTTTTCATCATTGAATCTTGTTTTTTTACCTTAGTGATCAATTAATATGAGTTGTTCTTCATCTATTTCTTGCTTTTCTTCTTTAATTATGAGTAGCTAGACCCATAAGCTAGGGTTGTGGCTCAACCCTAGTGTGAGTAATTGATCGTTCTTGTATTTTAGGACTAAATTGACTATGAGTGTTTGATATTTGGGCCTATTTCATGGTTAATTTCTGAATTAGTGGTTGCAAATACTAGTTTGTGTTTAGTTGACTTGGGTTCTTCCTAAGAAAGAGAGCCTAAGTCTCCGAAATTGGTCCAACAAGGAATTGGGGCGTACTGAAGAGATTGATAACTCCAATTAAAGGGTTAAACCTCGAGAGAGTAATACCCGACTTGAACCCTAGTTTCTTGTGCAAATTTGCATACCCAATTGGTCTTGAGAAAGACAATTTGGGCAAAATCACTCGAACCACCAAGAGGTGTAGAGTGGTAAAATAGTGCAACGGTTATATTATACTCCCCAATTATGTCAATCGTGTCTTAGATTCAATTACCCGTCAATTAACCACCTAGGTGAAAGTCATTACCCTAGTGCCTTTTAAACCATTTGAACAACCCTTTTTAGTTTAACTCTTAGCTTAATCTAGTTGCATTTACCATTTGTAGTTGATAATAGTAGAAGTAAAATGAAAACCCTAAAAATGATTAGGAGTGTAATTTGGAACACATATGCAATCCTAAACTAGATAGATACTTGATTCCAAATTCTAGCTCTCTGTGGAAATCGATCCCGACCAAAAATCGGGTAAAAGCTGCTCCGACCCTCTCTCACTACTCAATAGTAGTGCGGAGTAGGCCGTGATCACCTTTTTGGCACCGTTGTCGGGGAGCTAACGGTTTTGGCTATCTATTTAGTTAGTTTTGTGTATTGTTCTTCTTTCCTTCTTTGTTACTAATTTGTTTGTGCCACAAATCAGGTACCAAATGGCAGCGAACAACTACTAAAGACCCTCTTGAAAACGTGATTGTGGGGGAGGAGGTAGATGATGTCAGAGATGATGAGGTGCCTCTTGTACCTCAAGGACAACGTAGAGGCAGCAATGCTAATGCTAATCCCAATGACAATGTTCCAGACCCTCCTCCACCACCTGCAATAGTGGCTCCCAGAATACTTCCAAATTAGGGCTATGCGAGTGCTATTGTCCCACCCCGAATCCGGGCGGGCAATTTTCAGATAACCAATGTGATGTTTACCTTACTTGAGCAGCGTGGGTATTTCACGGGTGCTGCAAATCAAAATACTTACAAATATCTCAAGGGGTTCATGGATACATGTTGGGGGAGCAAGCAGACGAATGTGTCCGAGGATGCTCTTAGGTTGAGACTCTTCCCATTATCACTTCGGGGGTAGGCATTAGATTGGCTCGAGAGACTTCCCAACCATTCCATAACAATTTGGGATGAGTTGGCGGATAAATTCATTGCTAAATATTTCTTGCCGGGGCATATGGCGGCATTGCGTGATGAGATATTGGCTTTCAAGCAAGAGCCCACGGAACCGCTGCATAAGATTTGGGAGCGTTATAGAACAATGGTGAAATAATGCCCAACAATGATATGACCGAGGCTATGATACAACAAACCTTCTACTGGGGCATCAATACAACAAATTAATGCATAGTGAACCAACTTGCTGGGGGCAACTTTATGAAGCTGTCGTATGATGATGCATGTGATATACTTGACGAGATGTCTGACACTACTTCTGCATGGCAAAGTAGAGCCAATATGCCTCAAGGTGACCCCACAATTATTCATTTGCACAAGGAATTACATGATCACGGGCAAGCTATAGGTGAGCTTACAACTACTATGAACCAATTGGCAAAGGCACAATTGCAACAAGTTCAAAATCCTCACCAAGTGAATGCCACATAGAGTGTTAATATGCGTGTCAACAAAACCAAGGGAATTCTAAGCAATTTGATGATGACTGTGATGGATTTCAAAATGATGGTTATGATGACCAAAGTGAAGAGGTTCAATATGTAAACAACTATCAAGGCCAACGAGGCAACTCCTCCAACCAACAACAGTGGAGACCTCAAGGCAATTGGGGCAACCAACAACAAAACAGTGGTTATTGGGGGAACATCAACCAAAACAACAACTGGGGCAATCAGAACAACAATCAAGGCAACCAAGGGAACTAGAATAGTAATAACAACAATTGGGGTGGCAATAACAGTCAAGGTGGATGGAACAATGGAAACCAAGGAAATCGGGGGCAAGGCTTTCAAAGGCCCATAAATGTACCAACAACCGAACAATTCACCCCCATTTCCATCTCAAGGTCCTAGTTCTTCTGGCAATGATATGAGTAGAATTGAAATGATGTTCGAACAGATGATAAAGAATAATGCGGATTCTGATGCACAGTTAGCTTCCCACAATACCTCTATCAGAAACTTGGAAGTACAATTGGGCCAAATCTCTCAGTCTTTAAATACTCGCCCTGCTCTACCAAGTGGTACGGTAGTGAACCCAAAGGGTGGGAATAATCATGTTATGGCGGTTACAACGAGAAGTGGGAGAGGCAGTGATGTGAATGCCTCCAACCAAAAGCAAATCTTGGATGATAATGTTAAATTACAAGAAAATGATGTCCCTTTGGTAGTTGAAGATGTGGTTGATGAAAATGTAAACAACGAAGTGAGGATTGATATTCAAGATGTCGAGGTGGAAACTCAAAATGATGTGAACCCATCTAGGGAACACATAATTGACATGCAGGAGCCAGTTGTGCCTAAAGCCAAGGCACCTTTTCCAAGGCCACCTCCACCTTATCCTCAAAGGCTCGCGAAGCAAAAGAATGATAATCAGTTTAAAAATTTCATTGACATGATGAAGAGCTTATCTATTAATGTGCTTTTGGTGGAGGCACTTGAACAAATGTCGGGCTATGCAAAATTCATGAAAGACTTGGTCACAAAGAAGCATTCTATTGATTGTGAAACTATAAAGATAACTCACCAAGTTAGTGCTATAGTGCATTCAATGGCCCCGAAGCTTGAAGATCCCGGTGCTTTCACCATTCCTTGAACCATTGGGAGTGCGGATTTTGCCAAGGCTCTATGTGATTTGGGAACTAGTAACAATTTGATGCCCTACTCAGTTTTCAAAACTTTGGGTATTGGGAAACCTAGGCCGACTTCCATGAGGTTACAAATTGCGGATAGATCAATGAAAAGACCCTTGGTCATTATTGATGATGTGCTTGTCCGAGTGGACAAATTTATCTTGCCAGTTGATTTTATAATCTTGGACTACAAGGTGGACTACGAAGTTCCAATTATACTAGGCCGACCTTCCTAGCTACGGGGAAGGCATTGGTAGATGTGGAAGCAGGGGAACTCACCTTCCGGGTGGGTAATGAAAAGGTGGTCTTTCATGTGTGAAAATCTATGAAGAAGCCCAACAGTACCGAGGTGTGCTCTTTTGTTGACCTCGTCACAGCAGTGATAATTGATGACACCAGTACAATGATCAATATGGAGGGCCCATTGGAGGCCGTATTGTTGAATCTTGATGTAAATGAGGATGCAAGCCGAGTGGAGTGCGTGAATGCTTTACATGGAATGAGCTATTATTCTTATGAGCCTAGGAAATTGTCTTTGGATCTCGAGAATAGAAAGACTCCACCAACTAAACCTTCAATTGAGGAGCCTCCGGTGTTGGAGTTGAAGCTACTTCCTCCACACCTCAGGTATGAGTTCTTAGGCTCAAATTCTACTTTGCCAGTTATTCTTTCTTCTTGCCTTACTAACATGCAGGTTGATGCCACATTGGCGGTGCTTCAAAAGAGGAAAAAGGCAATTTGATGGACTCTAGCTGATATTCGGGGAATACCCCCCGCATTCTGTATGCACAAAATTACTTGAAGGATGATGCAAAGCCTTCCTTGTAGCATCAAAGAAGATTGAACAAAGCAATGCAAAAAGTTGTGAAAAAAGAGGTGATCAAGTGGTTGGGTCCTGGTGTTGTGTACCCCATCTCTGATAGCTCTTGGACTTCACCAGTGTAATGTGTACCGAAGAAGGGTGGCATGACCGTGGTTACAAATTCTCAAAATGAGTTGATTCCTACAAGAACAGTCACTGGTTGGAGGGTATGCATGGACTACCGCAAGTTGAATAAAGTGACCCACAAGGATTAATTCCTTTTGCCTTTCCTTGACCAGATGTTAGACTGACTTGCTGAGCGTGCCTTCTATTGCTTCTTAGATGGGAATTCTGGGTACAACTAAATCTTGATTGCTCCGGAAGATCAGGAGAAGACCACAATCACTTGTCTATATGGCACTTTTGCCTTCTCTAGGATGCCTTTTGGGTTTTGTAATGCACCGGCTACATTTCAGCGGTGTATGATGGCCATTTTCACCGATATGGTGAAAGACATTTTGGAGGTATTTATGGACTATTTTAGTATTGTGGGGGACTCATTTGATGAATGCTTGAAGAATCTTGATAGGGTGTTGGCCCGTTGTGAAGAAACCAATCTTGTTCTCAATCGGGAGAAATGCCACTTTATGGTGGAAAAAAGGAATTGTTCTTGGACATAATTTTTGAAGCATGGTATTGAGGTAGATAAAGCAAAGATCGATGTGATTTCAAGGCTTCCTCCCCTACATCCGTCAAGGGAGTTCGAAGTTTTCTTAGGCATGTAGGGTTCTACCGGAGATTTATCAAAGACTTTTCGAAGGTAGCGAACCCCTTGTGCAAGTTGTTAGAAAAAGATGCTAAGTTCATGTTTGATGAGAAATGTACGCAAGCCTTTGAACTTCTCAAGCATAAGTTGACCACCACTCCTATCATTACCGCGCCTAATTGGGGCTTGCCCTTTGAGCTCATGTGTGATGTGAGTGATGTTGTGGTTGGGGCGGTTTTGGGTCAAAGAGTGAACAAAATGTTTCATCCGGTGTACTATGCGAGCAAGACAATGAATGATGCTCAAGTGAACTACACGGTGATCGAAAAAGAACTTTTGGCTATTGTATTTGCTATGGAAAAATTCCAGCCGTATCTTATGGGTGCCAAGGTTATTATTCATACCGACCATGCCGCACTCCAGTACTTGATGACGAAGAAGGACTCCAAAGCTAGACTGATGCGATGGGTCTTGTTACTTCAAGAGTTTGATTTGGAGATTGTGGACCGGAAAGGTAGTGAGAACCAAGTGGCAGACCACTTGTCCCGCTTGGAGGAGGAGGGAAGGCCTCGTGATGTCCTAGAGATCAATGATTCATTTCCTGATGAATAGCTCCTTCCGGTGTCGATGAATGATATGCCATGGTTTGTCGATGTTGCTAATTTCCTTGTGACCGGTATAATTCCATGTGAGCTCTCTTCTAACCAAAGGAAGAAGATCAAGCGGGATAGATTGGACTTCTATTGGTTTGAGCCGTACTTGTTCAAGATTTGCACGGATGGTGTGATCCGAAGGTGTGTCCTGGAGGAGGATCAATTGAGTATCATGGAGGCTTGTCATTCCTCTCCCTATGGTGGCCATCATGGCGGGGCGAGGACGGCTTCTAAAGTTCTTAGTTGTGGGTTTTATTGGCCAAATTTGTTAAAAAATGCGGGTGATTTGGTGAAGAGATGCGACGAATGCCAAAGAGCGGGTGGATTTTGAAGAAAGGTGAGATGCCTCTCAATACCATCCTTGAGGTTGATATTTTTGATGTATGGGGCATTGATTTTATGGGCCCATTTGTTAGCTCTTGTGGGAACACTTACATTTTTGTGGCGGTGGACTATGTTTCAAAGTGAGATGAAGCTGTGGATTTGCCCAACAATGAGGC
Organism: Nicotiana tabacum; assembly: GCF_000715075.1. Classification (NCBI taxonomy): domain Eukaryota; kingdom Viridiplantae; phylum Streptophyta; class Magnoliopsida; order Solanales; family Solanaceae; genus Nicotiana; species Nicotiana tabacum. The sequence goes on from NC_134085.1 coordinate 18,775,802, forward strand.
CTAGAGTGTTGTTGCATTTCTCAAAAAGAGCATTTTTACAAGGTTTGGTACTCCTTGTGCAATCATCAGTGATGGGGGGTCTCATTTTTGCAATAGAGCTTTCGATACCTTGCTTTCAAAGTATGGTGTCAATCACAAAGTTTCTACTCCCTATCATCCTCAAGCAAGTGGTTAAGTTGAAGTCTCCAATAGAGAAATCAAAAGCATATTGTCAAAGACGGTCAATGCAAATAGGACCGATTGGTCAAAGAAATTGGATGACGCTCTATGGGCTTATAGGACTGCTTACAAGACTCCGATTGGTATGTCTCCGTATCGGTTGGTGTTTGGGAAAGCTTGCCATCTACCGGTTGAGTTAGAGCACAAGGCCATGTGGGCTTTGAGGAAGCTTAATCCTGAGTGGGATATTGCAGCCAATCTTCGTGTGGAGCAGCTTAATAAACTTGATGAATTCAAATTCCATGCCTACTCCAGTTCGTCCTTGTATAAGGACAAGATGAAGTACCTTCATGATAAATATGCTCGTGGAAAGGAGTTCAAAGTAGGTGATTTGGTTCTCTTGTTCAACTCCCGGTTACGTTTGTTTCTGGGAAAGCTCAAATCAAAATGTAGTGGACCCTTTGAAGTGGTGTGTGTGACCCCGTTTGGTGCTCTTGATTTAAAGAACAAAAATGGTGAAGTTTTCAGAGTTAATGGGCACCGGGTCAAGCATTATCTAGGAAAAATTGATGACAGCCACGTGGTGGCACTTCTCCATTTCAAATGATGTGATGGTAACTTACGTCGTGGCGCGACATTAAATCAGGCGCTTCTTAGGAGGAAACCCGTGTGTTTTTCTTCTTGTTTTTCTTTTATTTTCATTGTAGGATAGGATTTATTTTTGGGCTAACTGGTTGTGGGATGTTACAGGATTATGTTGGTGCAGTGCAGGACATAGTGGAAAAAAATGCCAGGTCTCTGAAGTTGTTAGTGCGGACCGCACTAGTGATGGATGAAATGATGACCTCTCTAAAGTTGTTAGTGTGGCCGCACTACATTTTGTGCTGTCCGCAGTGGACCATTGCGGCTGCAGTCCAGTTTGTGCGGACCGCAGTGGGTTACTTGGTCAAACTTGGAAAAAGCTGTGTAGTGCGGACCGCGGTCGATTTCGCGCGGTCCGCACTGGTTGGTGAGACTAGGCCCCAGGTCCTTTTCTATAAATAGGGCCTGAGGCACTCCTTTTACCCTTTTCAAACCCTGACTCTTAAAACTTATACAAGCACTGTTCACCACCGTCTTTGTTCGTAATTAACTGTTTGGACTTGTTACTCTTCATTAACTCTCACATCTGGTACCATTGCTTGCCTTTTAATTGTTCAATTTTGTTAATTTCTTTTGATTTTAGTTTTTCTTGTTTCCTTCTCTATGTTTCCCGTAGTTTTTCTTCAATTGATTAGGTTAGGGTTGTAAATTTCTTGATTAGAGTAGGCTCCTGTAGTTAAAAATAATGGGAAATCACTTAGGGGCATTGTTTAGGAATTAATTATGCTTAAAATCAAAAATCCGTTAAACCCTAACTTAGTGCCACAACTGGGCACTCAGTGCGGACCACAGTCATTTCTGTGCGGTCCGTAGTTCCCCGGTGCGGTCCGCAGTACCATTTTATGCGGACTGCATTGATGAAACTTCTGAAAGTTGAACTTTGGGCAGTGCGGCCGCACTATATTTTGTGCGGTTTGCACTGCCTAGATACAGAGGGGGGTAGTCTGAATCCCACCTCTGTGCGGACCGCATGGACATTTTGTGCGGTCCGCATTGGCCCCTGTGCGACCGCACACCACTTTGTGTGGTCCGCACTGGGTACCTTCTGCAACATGTCTGAAACTCTTTTCTTCTGTCTGAAATTCTGTTTCTTGCCTGCTGCTATTGATACTAATAAAGTCAATTGAATTATGTTTGTAGACAATGGTACAACAATGAGGCAAAAGATCTAAACAACCTGGCAGAGGTAAATCTTCTCGGGGAGGGAAGCAGAAAATAATAAGACTCACTCCCCAAGCTAGGCAAACCATCAAGAACATGAGGAAAGCGATAAAGGCCGCTGATAAAGCCATTGACATGTCGGGGAGTGAGTACGAGCTTTCCCGGGAGATCTCTTCGGACTCTGTGCCAGAATACATCCCTGACTGGCCAGAGAGGCATAGACTGAGAGATACACCTCCAGCATCCCCCACTGCCCAAGCATCAGTGAACATCTCTTCTAGGTCATCTGAGGGCTTAGGTGATGGTAGTGGGGAATGCTCCACCTCTCCCACAGCTTCATTATCTGGAGAGGGTGCAGTAGGAGAAGGAGGTGAACCACAAGTGGGAGGTATTGCCCGAACTAGGAAGCCGGAGGTGTGGTAGGACCGGTTTGTTAGTGAGGTAGCGTACCACAAGTTCCGGGAATGGTGGCTGGTGAGAAAGTTAATCCCGAAAAGGAGTTTTATTGATAGAGACTTGCTACCTCACAACCCCAACGTGAGGAGGCAGTTTAGGAGAAGAGTGGGCTGGGAATATTTTCTAGATGAGTGTGTGGATGCCAACGAACACTTGGTCAAGGAATTTTACAGCAATGTAGCCCACATCAAAAACGGCTCCAAAGTGAACAAGGTTCGAAATCTGAAGGTGTTGTTTGACGGGAAGACAATCAATGACTATCTTGGGTTTAATGAGGAAGATGAGACCCTGTACATGGCAAAGATGGAAATAGGCGAGGAAGTTCGTCCCTGGCTAGCACAGTACTTGGCAATCCCAGGTACCACCCCCAACTAGTTGACTGCCGGAGTCAAGATCTTGAGACGGAGTTTGAACTTTGAGGCATAGGGGTGGGAGACCTTTGTATGTAGCAGGTTGGACACCACGACACATGAAAACTCCCTCCCTCTCCACCGGGCTGTGTTAGTGGCTTCGATCATGGCGGGGTACCCAATCAATGTGGGAAATGTGATGTTGCAGATTATTAATATTGTGGGTGTCGAGCATGATAGAAACTATTCGTTCCCCAATTTCCTCACTATGTACTTTCGGGACCTGAAAGTGGATAAGAGGCCCTTCGACATAAAAGTCAAAGCGAAGGCCCCTTTCTCCTGGTACAACATGCAGGGGAATGACAACCCCAAGAGTAAGAACTTCAAGAGTACAGTTACTGCTCCAACTAGCCAGTCTGAAGAGCATGTTGTGGTAATGACTCCAACTGAGCCTGCATCTACTTCCACTGCTGCCCCTCCTGGTCCATCCACCTCAGCGGACCCAAGGATTCCATCTTCTCGGGCCCATCCTATTACTGCCCACCGACTAAGCCATGAACTTGTAAGTATCAACAGCTGGATGCAGACTGCCTCATCCAAGTTGTCCATCCTGACTACCACGGTAGAGGCTCAATCGACACCTCCAGTCCCTCAGGTTTCCTAGTCGATAGAGGATGTTTTGAAAGAGATTTTAGACAACCAGAAGAAAATCCTCGACACTTAGAAGGTACTGACTGAGGCAGTTGATTCACATAGCAGGGCTCTCAAGGAGCTTGCTCGGGAGCACAAGAAGCTGAGGAAGACACGTGCATCCAAGGAGTTCGTGAAGGTGTTGAGAGTTGATGTTGACATACAGAAGGCGGATCAGCTGCCTTTAGACTTACTGCTCCAGGACCCAGTACTCGCAGCTCATTCCCAGCCAGAGCAGTCATAGAGGCCTCCCAAGAGGAAGAGGATGATTCCTAGAGCGGATGATGCAGTCATACAGTTGGCCGACCCACCGGAGGCTTCCTTCAATCAGCCTTAGGATGCACTTCAGGAGCCTGTCCAGGTCCAGGTCCCAACAGCAGCAGAGCAACAAGCCACCGGGAACTAGTCTGAGGTTCCCGAGCACAGTGAAGACCCTGGGACCACTCAGGAGCCTAGTAGACAGACATGCCATAGGGAGTCCCTATATCCTTTTTCCTATCTCTTTTTGTCCTTTTTCCTATCTCTTTTTGATGCTTTATTTGGTTTAGTTGGCATTGGGGATAATGCCAGCTTTCATTTGAGGGGGTAGGCCCTACTTTTTATTCATTCAGATGATTATATATATACTTTATACTTTTTTATACTTTCTTGATTTTTCACCTTTGGGTTGTATATAATTTTAACATTTCGTACATTTATCGCACTTTTATTTTACTTTGGGTCTGCATATAAAGTTATGTTACATTGTACATATTAATTCCATCTATTGTATATTCAAATCCCCTCTTGTATATATTTATTCTACTTTCCGCAAATTTTTCGTATTAGCTTCTTATTTGTGATTCGTAGCTTCTTGTTTCTCAAGTTTGCAATAAGCCTTTGGTTTTCTTAATGCCACAGTTCTTTCCAAAGGTGGAGTGTTATGTGAATCAGGTGGCTCTTCCCAATGATGGATGGCGTGACAACCTTATTAAGGGTTTGAGTCTGTTTTTCTTTTCGTTTTTAGTAGTTGGTAGTTAAGGGTGCCTCAAGAAAAACTTCAATTGGGCCTAGCACATTTTCCTTTGATCTTATGGTCAGAAAACAAATTGTTGTGTTTAGGATGGTAAAAGTAGTTACCTTGAGACTCTTGTGTTGACCGATAATCATCAAGTGGTTTTTTGGGAACATTGTGTGCTCAAATCTTATCTAAGCTCATTGTGGGTCCCCGACTCTGCATCTTTAGCAATCCCATAGCTTGTGTGGTGAGTAATCGCATTGCAAGTCCAAGTCTCGAGTCATTGGTCTAGAACTTACCCTGAATGTTTGTTGAGGCGAAATCCTAAGTGAATTCTGACTTGAGACATGATTATAGGCTCTCCTTGGTCCAAATGATAGTTGAACACACCCACAACCTAACAATGATAAGATCCCTAGTCAACCCTTTTGAGCCTTAGACCTTTTTCCTTTAAGAACCATAATACAAGCCTATACCCATTCTAAAAGATACCCCCTCTTGGCACCTGATCTTTCCTTTAGCACATGACAAAAGTATAAGTTTGGGGGGAGAGACGAAGAGTGCAACAAAGTGGTAAAAAGGCACAAAAAATGAAGAAAAGGAAAGACAATAAAAAAGAAATAAAAGAAAAATGGCAAATAAAATGTTTAATATGAAAAAGAACAAAAAGAGATTCAAGAAAAGCAAAGAAAGAAAGGTGTGGAAAGTTGAAAAAGGAGAAAAGGTTTGAAATGCATAAGAAAGAGTGACAGTGTGTCTCTCTAACCCCTTAGAAAGAAGTGAAATGACTCAAAGAGTCAAGTGAATGGATGCCAAATGAATCAAAAGAAGTGCTTAAGGGAAGATAGAACCTACTTAGACCACATAAGGGGCAAGCATATGGTACCTAGAGCCGGACTTGTGACTTTTTCTTGAGAGAGATGAGTGAACTTCCATTAACCCCATTTTGAGTGCCACTATTCTAAAGGTGAGGTTTGCTTAGGAAGAGTTGAGATGTGTAAGTTTGGATTCCACAATGACCAAAGTAATAGAAAATAGTTCTTTGATGTGTTGAGTCAATTCTTGATGCTCTTGTGTCGCACTTAATCCATGGTGTTTCAAGGAGTAAAAGTTTTTAATGATTCATTTGTATTGAGGGCAATTGTTAGTCCCAACTGATGCTAGATGAGGTTACTTTAGGTCAGCTGAAAATTTCTTGGATTTTCTCTTAAGGAATGGGTCTTATTTTGTTTGCTTGAGGACAAACAAAAGCTTAAGTTTTGGAGGAGTTGATAACTAGGGATTTTAACGCATTTTATACTCCTTCTTGCTTATGCTTTGATTAGAAATTCATACAAAATAGTCCCAAAAAACTCACAAGTTGTGCTTGATTGCAGGTTTGATCAACAAAGTGACAAAATGTCAAAGATCAGCTCAAACAGGAGTGAAACTTGCACAAGTCCCAAGACAAGACAAAGCTCAGGCAAAACAGGCTAGTGCTGCCGCATACCATTCTTTGCGGTCCGCACTAGGGGATTCAGAGAGGTTGACATTCAGGCACAAAGGCAATGCGTACACACTACATTTTGTATGGTCCGCACTGAAGTTAATGCGGCCGCACTCGACTTAGTATGGTCCGTAGACCCAAGAATCAGAGAGATGCCAATTTTGTAGTTTCAAGCCAATGCGGTCCGCAGTCCATTCTGTCCGGACCGCACTTGAAGCCTCCGTGGCCGCGGTCCGTTCTGTGTAGTCCATATTGCCTGAGTTCAGAGAGTTGGATTTTGAAGTCAAGAGCCCTAGTGCGTCGGCACTCAATTTTGTGCAGTCCGCACTAACCCCGCAGGGGCATTTTTGTCCAGAACTTTCAATTTAGTATAATTAGCTTCTTTTCCCATTTTTAGGGTATCAGATAGTTTTGTAACGTAGCTGTACTCGTGGGTTCAATTTTCTTAGCCATTTTGGGCAATTTTATCTACTTTTCATCATTGAATCTTGTTATTTACCTTAGTGATCAATTAATATGAGTTGTTTTTCTTCTTTAATTATGAGTAGCTAGGCCCATAAAATAGGGTTGTGGCTCAACCCTAGTCTGAGTAATTGATGGGCGTTGTATTTTAGGGCTAAATTGACTATGGGTATTTGATATTTGGGCCTATTTCATGGTTATTTTCTGAATTAGTGGTTGCAAACACTAGTTTGTGTTTAGTTGACTTGGGTTCTTCCTAAAAAAGAGAGCCTAAGTCTCGGATATTGGTCCAACAAGGATTTGGGGCGTACTCAAGAGATTGATAGCCCCAATTAAAGGGTTAAACCTCGAGAGAGTAATACCCGATTTGAACCCTAGTTGCTTGTACAAATTTGCATACCCAATTGGTCTTGAGAAAGTCAATTTGGGCAAAATCATTCGAACCACCGAGAGGTGTAGAGTAGGTAAAATAGTGCAACGGTTATATCATACTCCTCAATTATGTCAATCGTGTCTTAGATTCAATTATCCGTCAATTAACCACCTAGGTGAAAGTCATTATCCTAGTGCCTTTTAAACCATTTGAACAACCCTTTTTAGTTTAACTCTTAGCTTAATCTAGTTGCATTTACCATTTGTAGTTGATAATAGTAGAAGTAAAACGAAAACCCCAAAAATGATTAGCAGTGTAATTTGGAACACATATGCAATCCTAAACTAGATAGATACTCGATTCCAAATTCTAGCTTTCTGTGGAAATCGATCTCGACCCAAAATCTGGTAAAAGCTTCTCCGACCCTCTCTCGCTACTTAATAGTAGTGCGGAGTAGGCCGTGATCACTTACCATAACAAACTTATTTTTGTGTATTAGTCTTAAGCATGCTTTATTCTGTTAATATATGTGCACCATTTTCCTTTCCCCCTTATTTGGATTTAATTGCCTATTTTCAAGCATTTATGATTTCCATTATTACAAAAACTGACTTGTCTTCTTGTTTTCTTTCTTAAACGTCTTTCAATTATTAAATACCGCATTTATAATTTTTAACGTGCAAATACGTGACAACATTTGTTGCATAAATCATGCTCAACATCATATTCCACTCGTGCGTAATCAATCCTATAGCAACGCTTGATGAGTGTTTGCGCCCTTCCCATATATTACCCTTTAAATTTGGAAGGGGTATTTGCAGTAAAACTAGTCGATCAGTGGTGCAGTCGACGGTTCCATGTCTTTCCCCCTCATGTTGTCCATTTGAGAGTACCGGTCTAGACCTCTTTAGAAACCTTACTCTGATTAATTGTACATGCATCATGGTCAAACCTAGCCGGGTTAATATGTTCTTCGCATAATAACCCTTTAAGACAAGCCTCGTCCAAAAGTCCACCGAATTTTTCATAATCCCAACGGACGCAACCACGATTGTGTGCATTAATTTTGGAGAAATAAGTGCCAATACGCTAATCATTGTTGTATAAATAGTCGGATTTGTAGGGGGAAAGGGCCTAACCATATTTATTTTGCAAAAAATAAGGCACGATGTCCCCAAGTTCGGCATGGTCCGTAACATACCACCACTGTTGCTAGATTGGTGGGAAGATCTTCCACCAAATGATAAGAATCATGTGAAAAGGGTCTTGGGAAATTTACCTTCTCTATTGGGCCTTCAGCTGAACAACATGTTGATTGCAACTGCCACAATGTTCTGGGACAAAGAAAGAGCCGTGTTTTGCTTTGGAAACATAGAAATGACCCCTCTCTTGGAAGAAATATGGGGATTTGCTGGGCTATATTGGGATAGTCCTGGTTTATTGGTGCCAGAAAATCGCTCTACTAGGGGGTTTCTGAAGATGATGGTTCTGAAAAAGAATGAGGGTTTGGAGTGCCTAAAGAATTCCTACATACCCTTCTATTTCCTCTATGAACGGTACAGTCACAGCAAATCATATCGTATTTTTGATGATGAATTCTCCATCATTTCCTTGGGTTGGATTCACCGTAGGGTTTTTGTGTTCATCGTCTGTTTCTTGGGTATGTTAGTGTTCCCGATATAAGAGGACAAAATCCACACCAGACTGGCCATGGTAGCCAAAACCTTGATGGACGGCATCGAGGGGTAAACATATACCATCGTCCGTATGATCATAGCAGACATATACTGGACTTTAGAACGCTGTCAGAAATGGTACAAATATTTCAAAGGTTGTAATATCCTGTTACAAGTTTGGTTGTTAGAGCATCTCCAAAAGGGTCAATACCGTCAAGAGTTTCCGCGAAGACCGTGGAATGATCACATAACTTTCTATTATCCTAGGAGAATGACTTATATCCCAGACAAGTTTGCTCAACCTGAGAATGTTGGAGGATGGGCACAGTTTTTCAACAATTTGATCGAAGATCAGGTTCAATGGATATTCAAGTGGTTCCCTACTGACGAGTTCATCATCAGATCCAGATGTTCCACACTTGGTACTGATCGGGTTTAATGTCATATACCCTTACGCTCCCATCAGAGTTATGAGATAGGCAAGCAGGAAGCAGGTCATACCGCGAGTTGCTAAAATGGGTCACTAAAGGACAGATTTTTAGGATGACGACGTCCCATACAAGTGTAAAGCTCAGTACATGTGGTATTTGAAAATTATCGTAGAAAAGAATACCATCGAGCCAGATCGATATCATGCTGGTCATGTGTACTTTTACCCCTGATGGTTAGAGGATAACATAGCAGGAATATTCGAGCCAAGGGTTTGTCCAGGAAATAGAGTTATAGATGAAGTTGCCGAGGCACAGGTGAAATATAACAAACTGCGCAAAAGAGTTCACGAGTCCGAGGCCGAGCACCTGGAGCGACACAAAACCGATATGGAACTAATCAATGAATGGAGCGAGAGGGCTGTTAACTCTAGCAAAAGGTTGGAATATTTGGTGTACAGTCTGATGGAATTGGAGGGAAAAATGAGGAAGAGAGTCACCGATTGCCAGAACATTGAAGGAAGCGAAGGAGGACACTTAGAAAAGGGCATACCTACTGCTGAACCTGCGCGAACTGGGGAATTTGATCGACAAGAGCATCCAGCCTGGAAAAGGTCCTTCTGGGACCAAGTAGATTAGGTTTATTTGCTTTTTCAAAATGTAATAAGGCCAAGTGCCATTAGTGACTTATCTTATTTAGTGCCGTTTTAGATTTATCTATTTTATACATTAATGAAATGAGGCAGTTATTGGCACCGAAATTCTCCAAATCTATTTGTCGCTAGGCCTACCTCGAGCACAACGAGGCTCCCAAATTAGGATGCAAATTTACATTCCCGCAATATGTGTTTAAATACTTCCAACATTTCAGAATCATTACTGACTTGTTTGCCTTTTGTTTTTCTTTATTTTTATTATTCCCATTCCATAAGGTTGGTTCGCACATACTGGCATCATCAGTATATCATACCTATCTAGAGGCCCTCCACCACCTCCTCCTCCGAGTAATCCAAAAAGTAGAGGTAAAGCTAAGATGGATGACTTGAGTGACATACGAAAAAAAAATGCTGAGAATATTGAAACTTCAGACAGTTGGAGTACTCCAGCCCAGAATGATTTGGTCATGCGATTGGAGCAGAAAATACTGGAGTTACAAGGAGAACTTGAGCAGGTCTGCAATTTGGCAAACCTCTCCCTCACTCTGAATATCCTAGACGTCAACTAACCAAATGTTCAAAACCCAGCACCTCCTCAAAATATTCCAAACCAACGTCCACAAAATCTTCATGTACCCCATCAGTACACCACACCACCTCAAAACCTCAATCCTCTACCGATACCAACTCCTCCATAACACCATCATCAACCAACCCAGTACCCACAAACCACTACCTATCATACTCTTCAGAACACACCACAACCTATTCTTGATCCTCAAAACTCAACCAACGACCACTACTACACCCAAATCCCTATAAGTCACCAAAACAACCCCATATACATGGAAACACTACCTCACTCCACTCAACCAATCTCTTATATACCAGAATCCACTGAGAAGGACTTGCTCATCAAGAACATGACCGAGGAGCTCAAGAAGTTGACAAGTCGAGTTCAGGATATTGAAGGAGGTAAAGGGATAGAAGGTCTGAACTACGAGGATTTATGCATACAACCAGATGTGGAACTGCCGGAGGGTTACAAACCTCCCAAGTTCAAAATGTTTGATGGAACAGGTGTTCCCAAGGTTCATTTGAGAACTTACCATGACAAGCTCGTAGGGGTCGTAAAAGATGAAAGGATTCAAATGAATCTTTTCATGAGAACTCTTACCGGAGATGCCCTGTCCTGGTACATAAACCAGAATCCTAAGAAATAGGCCAATTGGGTAAGCATGGCATCAGAATTTATGGACCGGTTCAGGTTCAATACGGAGAATGCACCAGATGTCTTCTATATCCAGAACCTAAAAAGAAGCCAACAGAGACTTTCTGTGAGTATGCTACTTGGTGGAGGTCAGAAGCAGCCAAGGTCAGACCAGCATTAGATGAGGAATAAATGAGCAAATTCTTTGTCTGGGCACAGGATCCATAATATTATGAAAGGCTAATAGTTATTGAGAATCATAAGTTCTTCGACATCATCAAACTCGGAGAAAGGATTGAAGAAGGCATTAAAAGCGGGATGGTGACAAATTGTGAGGCACTGTAGGCCACAAACAAAACATTGCAATCAAGTGAAATATCAAAGAAGAAAGAAGTAGGGGCAGTAATGGTGGCCCAAGACCCAAAATCTCCGCTCACATATCAAACACCTCCACCAACATACCAAACACCTCCATCTACATACCAACCCTCACCTCCCAGATATTCTCAACCCACCACCGCCTATCATACTTATAACACCCAGCCAACCTACTATCATTCACCTCCAACTCGTCCAAATTACCAGAAACCCTGACCTAATTTTGATTGCAAACCACCTAGATAGTACACTACCATTGCTGAACCCATCGACCAGCTATACAAAAGGTTGAGGGCTGTCAGTTATGTCACCTATATTCCCGCTGTGGCAATGGAGAATTCATCTCAATGGGTTAACCCGAATAAAAACTGTGCATATCATTCTGGTACGAAGGGGCACACCATTGACGAGTGCCAGACATTAAAAGATATGATTCACACGTTTATTGATAACAAGGTCATACAGGCGAAGGAAGCTGCACCCAACATCCACAACAATCCTCTTCCAGATCATAGAGGCGAAGGGATCAATGTGATAGAAGCTGATGAAGAGTGGGATCCCGAGGGATCAATTGGACTTATCAAAGAGGGCGACGGTCCTAAAAAGCCCGCAGTCACTCTCAATCCTATTGTGGTCCAGGTACAGCTGCCAGTTGAGGTAACCACATCGGTTCCATTTGAGGTAGAAGTAACACCACCTACAGCCACGCCTATTCCATTTGAGGTGGAAGTGGCCACACCTTTCATAGTGACAGTAGCAACCACATCTCCTTTCAAGTCTAATGCCATACCTTGGGATACGTTGCCGAAGCTAGGCGAAAAGGAAAAGTAAAGATGGAAGAATCTGGTGCCGCACAGGGAATGACCAGAACTGGGAGGATCTATACACCCAAAAATTTAGGAGGATCAAGCAAGGAGGCGGCTACTAAACAACCTATCATTGAAACTTGACCGGACGAAGTATTGCATAGAAGTGATCCTATAGGCTAAAAAACCTAGGACCCTTTTACTCCTGGTTCTTAAAAGTAATATCTGTTTATTTATTTGATTATAAGACTAATTCGCTTAAATTAAATTTGGCCAGGACCCACCGTTATGGACCTCGAGGGGTGCCTAACACCTTCCTCTCAAGGTAATTTTGAGCCCTAACCCAATCTTTAGTGATGTAAACTAGTTCATGAGTTATTTGTTCTAGGTGCCCTAACGCACCTTAATCCGTTAGGTGACGACTCTTCAGATCCCTTACCCAATTCCCAAAAGGAAAGGAGTTGTCCCGAAATGTCGAAACCCGGACTCCACAAGGAAAAATGGGGAGCAACACCAGCTTACTATAAACATTCAAATCCCTTTCCTGCTCATCCGAGCTCGTGACATCCTTGCCAACACCGAATCGCAACCTTGTTCCTCACTTTCGAATTTCATACCATTCATTGTAACATGTCAATATGCAATAGTATAAGAATTTCATCATAACTCCTGAACCACTAATAGAGTGAACGCTTCATCACATAGAAACTTTTGTTTTTACTTAACTCATTCCAAAAAAATCATAGCAACATAAGAGTTAATTCTCATAACCGTAGAACATGCAAATCCTCAAGTAGTGGTCTAAACCACCATAACGCTTCTGGGACCCGCCTATACATAACAGACCAAAATACTTTGATATTTCCAAATTAAATCAATTACGGCGGCCGTCAAGCCTCACACGTACTATCAGAAATCGCATGCATAACTTAATCATGCCGAAGGAACTAATCACTGCCATCATTAAGCCGATTCAACCATGGCTAACCAATCTAACTTCTTCTAATTTATCCTTAACTTGCCTTAGACATATTAATAGCTCCAATCCTTGCATCATGAACCTGACTCCGCACTCCCCCGAGTGACCCTATTCCACAAGACCACATTGTCTCCAAACCCATGAACCGTTCTATGCCCTCCTTACACACACATTCGCATCATCAACCGATACACCTATTCTGATAATTCCTCTACAAATCCGAAGTTGTTTTCTCTCATTCATCCAAATGCTACACTGCAAGCCGAAGATATCATAGGATATTCCGAGCCTCTTATCGTAATCCGCTGTAAAATTACAATTCTTAACAATGTCGCGGGCTTGAAATCCTTAGGCACCACATTTTAACCTTTGAATTCACTAGGACGGTTGTTGAGAGTCACCCACTCTGGCTTGGTCCCGCATATAATCAACTCCAAGGCTCCACTGGCACACGAACACCCATCTCAATAAAGCACCCGGCTGAATCACTCCCCTTGTAAATAACCTTTGTACGAACATAAATCCAGATCTTCCCAAAGTCCGAACAAGAATCGATAGGGCCTTTTATGGCACACATTTCTCAAATAATTTTCTCAAGGTACCTTAGATGTTCTATTCCCCTAGCTGTAATAACTCACCAATATGCCGATAACCCGAAACCTCATAAGTAGATAACCATGCAACCCAATCATAGGCGGTGGGACTCTCCCACTTAGCTTGAAGCCACCATTACACAACTCTGGAACCCATCAAGATTCTTTCTTAATCATTGACATGATCTTACACAACCAATTCAAAAAATTCCTCTAAATCCTTCTGTTTGACCTTTAACGAACAATCTGAATCACTAACCACATTCACCTATCCGACCTCTTACCGTATAGCTGGTAGAATTCTTCGCAGAAGCTTCGTCAACACCGCGCGACCGCTAACCTTCTTACAAGAGATAACCCATCTATGGAAATTACATGCCGACATCTCCCAATGATGCTGCACTGCACAATTACCACGAAATTTGTAACCCAACCTGTGCCCATGCTCGTTCGCTAGCTGCACAAGTCCATTCATTCCTCATGGACATCAACTAAATACACGACAATATATTCCAATTCAAAGTTATGTTGCATCCTTCCTCATATCAAGCAACTCATTTCTGTTGCATCCAATCTCCCGCTATATAATAGCCAATAATTCAAATTAAGTCCGTAGACCCAAACATCGTTCACTAAAATTCCCAAATCACTCCAAACTTTCCTCAATGTGTGTAGTTACCCTGCCACTGAACCCATACGCTACTCTGCCACTCTCCTACTTTGGTCAAACACACTCCTTTAAGCAACTACTCGACTTTAGCTTCTTACACCTAGCCTTCTAGAAATTTAACCACTACCTGACACTTCCCATTTGTCCTTCCTCATCCTTTGCTACCCAGTTGTTGCCTTAAATCAATATCTATCCCTATAGCACTTGAACCAACAGATTTCAAAATCTCTACACTCCGTTGTCTCTGACATCCACATCCCAGGCACCATTTAACAATGCCCTGCCTCAAGGCAAATTGAAGAAGACCATAACACCGGCGAATTTAACACATTCAATCAAGGACGATGATACCTCATCACAGGTGAACATTTCACCACACTCGAACATACCAAGTCATGTTACTCCATCAATCCAAATCTGAACATTTATAGGCCAATTGCTTTTCTTCTGACGGAAATAAGATACTAAATCTCGGAACCATGCTCTGAGTAAACCTCCTTGCAAGTCCCTGCCCCAACATGTAGGCAAACATCCTACCATCACATCAATATTGTGCGATAACCATTCATGAGCATCACAACAACCATAGCCTCAAATCTCTTAAAAGTACAGCTACTGAGCTAAAATGACAGAATATCCTTCGACAAGGCGACGACAATAGTCCAATCAAACACATAAGGAGAAACATCCCGCACCACATCTGTAGTACCATTACAATTCCTTAATTCCCAATTTATAATAAGCGCTTTGCGTCGCATAAGATTTAGTAGGAAGGAAACAAAGGCATAAGCCTCAAAGGAATCAGATCGCACGATGAGGAATCAAGAAGGGAAGTGCTCCTAACAGCCCTGTAGCCTCTTGAAGATAAGTACAGACGTCGTACCGATTTGCAAGACTCTACAGACTTGCTCATGACTGGTGAGACCTAAGGGAACCTAGTGCTCTGATACCATGTTGTCACGACCCAAAATCCATCAAAGGTCGTGATGGCGCCGGACACCACTGTCAGGCAAGCCAACATCAAATAACTAGAAATTTCTTGTTTTAACATTTTTGAAATCATTTCTTTTATACATTAAACAATAAATAATGAACTTCACTGAAGAAATAATGATGTCTTTAACAATTTAAATACTGAATAATCTCATAGTCATCCCAGAACCTAGTGTCACAAGTGCATGAGCAATTTTTAGGAAATTTAAAATGTAATACAATAACTGTCCAGAATATAAATTTGGACAGAAAAAAATACAATACTCTGAAAGAGATTCTGCTGGCTGCGGGTCGTCTCGAGAGAGGCAACCTAAGTCTTTGTATCAACCATGCCGTTGTGCCACTAGGCCACTAGAGATACATGTGCTTGTGCAATAAAAATACACAGAAGGTGTGGTATGAGTATGAAAATAATGTATACCCAGTAAGTATCCCGTTTAATCTCGAAGAAGTAGAGACGAGAGGTCGACTTCGACACTTACTAGTGGTCCAATAATAATATACCAATAATATAGTAAATCGAGGATTTTTATATAAACGAAGTAACTCAATAGCTTGAAGCAAGTTAACAATTCTTTTATTAATAGGAAATTTCCAAATTTTTTTCATCATTTATAGATTTATCTCAGGCTAGGGAGGCAATATCATCATTTATAAATTTGCAAGTCAAGCAATACAAGCATGCGCAAATCATACTGAGGTCGTACGGTCCTGTGAGCACGTGATTTTTGCCTCACAAAAACTACTCCAAAATAAATCAAAAATAAAATAAATTTCTTTTAGTGTGCAATTTTTGAATTTACGTGGTGTTTGTTAAATATTTGTGTTATGTCCGTAAATGTTTACTTTGTCATAATAAAATGAAAATTAAAATAAAAATATATGTTTCATGCATATCTAGGATATAATTATGCATTTAATAATTGATTCAAAATAAAATCACAAAAATATGCATTGGTTCTATTTCAAATGTTTCACTGTGTGATTAACGTTTTATCTATGTGTTATGGTTATTAAAAGGTAATTAGTATTTTTGTAATGATAATTTTGATTTTTTGATTAGGATTTTAATAATTAAGAATAAAATTAAGAAATGGAAAATAGGCTTTAAGTATAAAATAATCGGACCTGGATTGAAATGCAGGCCCAAATAAAACAATTTTCCCCACAACCCAATCCAAATGCCCATGTCCGGTCCAACTCAGCTACGCCAAACGACGTCGTTTGGTTATCATTCATCAAGGGCCGTTAGATTAGATCAATTCAACAGCCGAGATCTCATCACCCTAACCCATAATCCTTACCCGATCCAATACCCGGTTCAACCCGTCCCCCCAACTCAAACCAAACGACATCGTTTGGATAAGTGAATAGATCCTGGCCTTTCATTCTGCTTGATCTAACGGTCAGCATCAATCCACCCTTCCCCTATATAAGGCCCAAACCCCTACCCCGGCCCCCTAACCAAACACCCCCCTCTTCACTATTCATCATCTTCCTCAAACACACCCCTAACCCTAGCCGCCCTAGCATCCCACCGCCTGAAACCCGGCAGCAACAACGCCGCCGGTCACCAAAATAACACCCTAGACTCCTCACTATTTCCTCTACACGGATCTGACCTTAGTTTCCTTCGAATCAGATCCCAACTCTTCGAATATTAAATCGAAGGTTGGTCTGAAAACTCAACCCTTTCCAATGGCTTCCAAAATAACACCACAGCTTCCCCTAGATACCCTAGCTATGGATCTAGTGTTGGTTTGGTTCGAATCCCCTCAGAACTCTTCGAATCTTCTTTTGAAGGTTCGAATCAAAAATGAACTCACTCAGATTCCTTTCAAATTAACACCAAATGACCCATAGGCTTCCCTCACCCTTGTGTCATCTTTGGTTCCCTTCGAATCTGCCCAGAAATGTTCGGATTTAAGATCCAAAATCTGAAACCCTAAAAATTTTCCAATCTTGGGAATTTTTTCAATTCAAACGAAAGATTGAGGTTTAATCGACCTTAGTCGAAGTATTTTCAGTTGAAAATACTTCGACTAAGGTCTGTTTGATTTCAAAAAAGTCCAAATCCAAGTTGAGTTTGAGTCTGAATAAATTTGAAGATTCAGAGGTATTTTTCTATTTCTTTTGTGTATTCTACGTGTATTTTTGTTTGTTTTAATAACCTGTGTAATTTTTCATATTTTTGTTTATTTGTTCTATGGATTCTGTCTCCTACCCGTCTACTTAATCCAAATATGAATTGTTTCTGTTGGTTGTGATTATTTACAATGTGTGTAATCGACTCGATTAAGTTCGTCGATTAGTTGTATTATAAATCCTGCTTCTTAAAATGTTGACTGAAACAACCTGCTTTGGATGGATTATTTTGCTATAATCAGTTAATTAGTTATTGTTAATCAGTTGGTTCTTGTTTAATAAATCAGTAAATTCAAATGAATGTTGTGTGTATGTTGATTTCTGAACCAGTAAGTTTCAGGCATTGTCAGTATATTGACAATGCTCCTGTGTTTGCCTGATTCTAGTTCAAAGTTGAAGTTCAGTATAATTTGTTATGTTGAAATTCAGTATAATGTTGTTGAGATGTTAGGTAAATTCAATTTCACTATTGTTGGGTAGATACAACTATGTTAGGAACTTAAGAGAATTGGTATTAGCTGTTTTAAATCAGGTTGATAATTAGGTTTGATCAGATTTTTAAATATGTTTCATAATAGATTCTGATCTTGTATTAATGGGCAGTAAAAACAGTAGGTCAGGGGCATTTATGGGAATGAAACAGTAAAAACAGTGTGTTAGTGCTAGTGTATTATAATGGAATGTTAGTGGCTATAGTTTAAGATAATAATGGGGAACAAGGGATAATGGGGCTGCTGAAAATCAGGATAAGATCACTTAATAGGATTTAAAGTATTCAAAAGCAGATTTTAATGGAACTTTCTGATTTTTAAAAAGAGAAAAGGGTCCAAGCAGCACTAAAAGAAAAGGGGCAGACCTGTATAAATACAGGATCTGATTCACAGATTAAAGGGGACTCAAGATCAGTTTTCAGAGAGAGTTTTTAAGAGGGGGGCAGATTTTTAGGAAACAGATTTGAAACTCAGATTTTTGAAGAGAAAGAATACACCTAGAGTGAGATAAAAAGAAAGAGAATTAAGCAGAAAAATCAGAAATGAAAATCTGAAGAGGAAGAAGAAAGCAGAAAAAGAAACAAAAAGAGAATATTTACACACACACACAATCTGAAGAAGATACAAAAGCAGAAACAGAAAAATCAGAAATATGAATTTGAAATAGGAAAGAAACTGAAATCTGAAAAATGTTATTCTAGAATCTGTCCGTTGTTTGTTTGTGGATATTGTTCAGTTTGAATCTGAAATTTTTTCTCAAGTTTCTGTCACTGTTCATCTGGGTTAACGGGTCTTGTTCAGACTTGCTGTGTTATTGGTATATTCTGCTGGTGTTTCGTTGCTGCTATTATTGCTGAAATTTACTCCTTCTACCTTTATTTCCAGGTACATATCTTTTAAACTCACGTTATGAAGAGCTTCAACATGACAAATAAATGAAGCTTGGAAATTATAATTCTGTTTTCCATTCGTCCGAGTTCATTAGTTTAAATTTCAGTTTTGTTTCATGTTAGTTAACTAGTAGTGAATTCAATACGATGGCTATAAGTTAATTATCTTATTTTGAAATTCGTATAAAAGCTTTGTAATAATGTTAGCCATTCCGAAATCTCATTAGTTTAGTCATATTTGAACTGTCAAAATAAGGAACATGGCCGAAAGTTGGCTATTATTTGAACTTTATGGTATTGTTAGTTAGGTGCAGCATAATATGAAAATATCAAGGAAAAATACATTATTGGATTATTTGGTTAGTAGTTAATTATTGTTTAAAGCTAGGAGATGTTGGTTGCATTTTGCTATATTATGGCATAACAATGGTTATGTTTATAATCAATAGTTGAAAGTTACCTTAGTAAAATCCGCTATGTTCACAATGTCAAAGATATGGCAAATAATGTTGTATGCAATATCACTTTATTAAGTCAACAAGTAGACTTATTCTCTTTCTTAATAACAAAGGGCCTAGGAATTTATAAAATGCGATAGTAGTGTTTAGCAATAATTCACATAGATTGAGAATCAAATTGGTTTGATTATGTGTATATATCCCAAACTCAATCATAAGCAAAATTAATTAAAATAATTTCGCCTATTAGATTAAAAACAAGTATATGAGAATGAGATGAGATGTATAAGCACGAATTGCAACATTTTATATCAATGGTAAGTAGAAATAGAATTTGCATTAAATAAAAATAATGAAAATTCTTCAAAAATATCTCTTCCCTTTATAAATCATTTTTTTTAGTTTCATATGCAATTCATTTCGGGTATATATATATTGTATTTACGAAAAAATGGTATTCTTAATCACACTTTGTTTATTTTACTCCTAAAATTTGAATGGCTCGAAAGAATATAATTCATATGTGGAAATATAATCAGCTGTAAACATTTAATAGATTGTGAATTCTTTTCAAAGAATTTAAGGGCCTCTGAAATGGGATTTTCTTATGATTTTCACATAAAAATGTATGAATATAATAAACAATTTGTGGAAAATCCATAATACCATTACAAATATTTTGCGCAATTAGGGATGCGTTCGCGTACCCTGATTATATTTTTAAAAGCAAATTCGGATTATGCGTACGCGCAATTTCGAGCGAATATTTAATAAAAAGGATTTCTCCAAAGATGTTAAAATAATTTCATATAACCCAAGATGTGCAGTTCATTGTCTAAATACAAGGGTGATGATGTTCTTGATTTTATTATCAATTTTGAACATATGATTTTTAATAAAAACTATAATATAGTCAATTTTATTGTGTACACGTATGCGTGGCACGATCCTCTGTAATTATAAAAGGTATATAATACGAATATACGTACGCGTAATTCGTTATATAATTGTAAACAATAAACAGAAGCGGTGACGAAATCCTGCAATAAAAAATGTAAAAATCAAGATAAGCCAAGAATAAAAACAGTTAAGCGACCGTGCTAGAACCACGGAATTCGGAAATGCCTAACACCTTCTTCTGGATTAACAGAATTCCTTACTCAGGATTTCTGGTTCGTAGAATAACAAACAATGTCATATTCTCCTCGATTCAGGGATTAAAAATTGGTGACTTGGGACGCCTTAAAATTCCCAGGTGGCAACTCTGAAACAAAACAAATAAATCCCGTTTCGACTGTCCTTAAATTGGAGAAAACTCCCTTGCACCATCGCGGGGGCGGAAAAAAGAGGTGTGACAGCTCTGGCGACTCTGCTGGGGACCAAAATGAAACCCAGAACCACTGGTTCAGGGTTTAAGAATTCAAGCTTAAAATATTTGTTATAATTGGCTTTATTTATTATCTGATTTTTACATGATATATGCTCAATATGCTAAATGAAATTTTTACCGCTTTAATATTATTTGAATTATGTATATACAATTGCTACGAAACCTCCTTCTCTCTGAGTCTTCTGAATTTATGGTGCACACGTGCGCGTGGCCCACCTTTCTATTAAAGTCATACAAAATAAGACGAAGTTGGGACAAGTAACTAGGCCGGGTAGACTTTCGTGCTCCCGGTACGTTGCCCCCGCTTCGGCTCAAACTGTCCGTTTGGGTAAGCCAGGTTTAGAACAATCAACCTCAGGTTTTTCACCTAGAATAACTTAGCCATGTACCGGATCCCTAGTAGGAACGTCTATTTGCATCATGTACATTTGTCCTTGGAGACTCAACACAGGGGTTGGGTCTGTCTAGGACAGGTGAACCCGAAATAAAAAGACCATCCTGATGCATCCTACTTGCTACCTGTGCATTCATTTGCCTCGAACATGCTTGTTGACCAGCTTAAATGAAATCATGGTGAGAACCGAGGAATAAAGTGGGTTGTTTTAAAAATTCCCAAAAAATAGTTTTAAATCTTGAAATAATGGTATTTATTAAATAAAAAATTGAAAATGATTTTTTTTAGTGTATATTTTCAAAATGAGTCTTGACTTTATTAAATTTAAATTTCAGATACAAAATGAGCACCACACAAAACCCCCCATCCACGAATACAGAAGAGTTTCTATTTCAGCTTCAAATGTGGTGGTATGAATTAGGCGAAGATGGTCAAAAATGGGTCGTCAAGCATTTGGGAAATCTCACGGATATTATGAAAGTTAAACCCCGTGATGATCTGATTGCGGCGTTAGTAACTTTTTGGGACCCTGTTCACAATGTCTTTCATTTCTCTGACTTCGAGCTTACTCCTACATTAGAGGAGATAGCTGGATATGCTGGTTTTGACAGAAGTCTAAGAAATCAAAGCCTGATATTCACAAAGGCTCCCTCGGTGCATCGATTTTTCTGTCTTCTGAACATCAGCAGTCAAATCAGGAAAAACAATGTCATCAATGGATGTTGTTCTTTCAACTTCTTGTATTCAAGGTTCGGAAAGCCAAATGGATTTGAAATTCATGAGAAAGGCCTTCCTAACAAGCAAAACAAAGACACCTGGCAGATTCACCGTCGCTTCGCCTTCATGGTGGCTTTTCTAGGAATCATGGTCTTCCCAAACAAAGATCTAACAATTGATATTCGCACGGCAAAAGTTGTACAGGTCCTCACCACCAAGAAAAATCACACCCTTGTCCCCATCATTCTCTCAGACATTTATCGGGCGTTGACTTTATGTAAATCAGGAGCGAAAGTCTTCGAAGGATGCAAAATTTTGTTGCAAATGTGGGTGATTGAACATCTCCAACAACAGCCCAAGATCATACAGTATGGGCCAAGCAATGAAAATTTCATCGAGAGTTATGAGGAGAGAATGAAAGATTATAAGTCCCCAGAAGGGATAGAAGCCTGGGTATCTCATCTAAGGGCTTTAACGTCAAATCAAATTGAGTGGACTTTGGGATGGCTCCCGATAAGGGAAGTGATACACATGTCAACCTCAAATAGTTATTTGCTATTATTGGGATTGAGAAGCATCCAGCCATATGCGCCACTAAGAGTCCTAAGACAACTAGGGAGATATCAAGTAGTTCCTGATGACGAAGATTTGAGTATGCAAGTAATCGAATTACACCCAGAAGCCATTATTCCCGAGGCTCTAATTCAGCAGATGTGGAATGGATGTCGATACTTGAAAAGTGATACTCAAGTCCCAGACACTACAAAGGGTGAAATAAATCCTGGATATGCAAGGTTGTTCGAGAAACGGTCTCGCGTGGATGATGTACCAGAAACTGAGCTAAGTAGGCCAACAAAAAGACCCCATGTTCAAAGCTTTAATGATAAAATCCAAGAGCGGTTGATTTGGGGAGAAAAGGAAAAAGGGTACAAAGCAACTATCCTTGCCCTAAAGGAAAATCTGAGGAGCCTCAGTCTGAAGAAAGATTTGCAAGCACAAGAAGCCGAAGGCGAGAAGAAGAGTCTAGCTTGTAAGAATGAAAATCTTCATGCTCGATTTCAGAAAATGAAAAAGGCTTCTGAAACACCAATGAGGAGTTGGAAAGATCAAAAAACCATCGCCAATCTTTTTGAAAGAATGCAAGATTATGATTCCATTCTTGCTATGAACGAAAGGGCGTTAAGCAAAGCAAAAGAAAGAATCCAACGATTAAACGAAGAAGCCAGATCTAATAAGGAACGCCAAGATAGGCAATCCGAAGAAGACAGGGCACAATTTAAGAAGGAAAAAGACCATTGGATATGATCAGAAGACCAGCTTCGTGCACAACTAGAAGAGGCAAGAAGATGCAACAGAGAACATCAACAAGCAGACATCAACAAGGAAAGAGCGCAGGCAAGATTAGAGCAAGCCAGACTTCGAGCTCTATTAGAGTCAGCTCTAGATCGTAAAAACCGTGTCAGAGATATAGCCACCACTCGCCAGCAGCAATTGCAGAACCAAGACCAACGTCTCCAGGATTTCAGGGCACAAATTCACGACCTGGCGGTCTACACCTCTCAAAGTTATGTAAACTGCCAAGGAATGGATTATGAAAGGTTTACAGAGCATGCACCCATTTTTGCCCGCATCTAGCAACGGAGTTGGAAAGGATGTATCGTACGCTGGGAGGTCATCCAGGTCAAGCCCCACATTGAGCAGATAATCCAATAATTGACAACAAAAGTGGAAAGTGGGGCATGTTGTGAGATGTTAAGAATTGTATCTTTATTTTTATTTAAGTGTGTGTGTTTCAAACCATTTTCTTAAAGTTTTCAAATGTAATTCCATCTTTGTATAATGAATAAAAGTGTTTGCCTTATGTCCGAACTACGCAAGGTCTGATTCATGCGGGGGCATGATACGTAGGCAATCTCTATAAGATTCGACCACCACAATAAAAGATATATTAAAAGTGAATAACAATAAAAATTTCAAGAAAGCTGGGACGATACAAACAACCGAGCAAATGCATAATAGAAAGGGATTATTTGTCTAGGAGCATTGCATCTCAACGTGTAATTATATATGTGTTAAACTCTCAAAACTAACAAGTTTATTCATTTCCAGAATTCAAGCAGTTAGTTTCTCTAAAGAGTATACTGGCATATTATCATTATCACACGAGATCAAAAGGACCAATACCCGAAAGTATGTCTATCCCAGATGTTGACACAGGTATTGAGCTAGAGGAGATGGATGTCGGGAAAATGAAAGAAGAGATGTTTAAACTCAAGCAGCAAATGGCTGAGATGTACCAGGCCTGGTCTACAGGACAGTTACCCCCATCTTACCCAACTAACCCTGCTCCATCAATGACCCAAACTCAGGATAATATTACCACTGAATTATCCCCAAATTTCCCCATTTACCAGCACTACCGAGGCACCACCTCTCAGACACCGCAGTCTCCACCTCCGAAACCAGTTCCATACTTTCCTCCACCTGTGACTCCTGTTTTCGTAGCACCTCCCCCGGCTATATTCCACAAATCTCCTAGTGAGCCTACATTCCAGGCCAAGGACTACCAATATTACCCCCCGGAGCCCACCCTCAAAGCCTCCGAAATCCATTCAACTACTCCTCGTTTTGATCTCCCAACCGAAATTGACAAGCCAGCCAAAAATGCTAAACAAGAAGAGATGTTCAGGAAGGTCAAAAGTCTAGAACAATCGTTCAGAGACATGCGAGGATTAGGCGGGCAAGTCAGTGTAGCATACAAGGATTTGTGCTTATTCCCAAATGTACAATTACCAGTTGGTTTCAAGATGCCTAAATTTGACCTATACAATGGGCACGACGACCCAGTAGCCCACTTAAGGGGTTTCTGCAGCAAAATGCGAGGAGCTGGGGGAAAGGACGAATTATTGATGGCTTACTTCAGTCAAAGTTTAAGCGGATCAGCTTTGGAGTGGTATACACGCCAGGACCATGGGAGATGGTACACCTGGGATGACCTGGCACAAGCATTCGCATACCATTTCCAATACAATCTGGAAATCATCCCAGATCGACTATCTTTAACAAAATTTGAGAAGAAACACAATGAAAGATTCAGAGAGTATGGCTTCCGGTGGAGAGAACAGGCAGCAAGAGTGGATCCTCCTATGAAGGAGAGTGAAATGGTAGACTACTTCCTCCAAGCTTTGGCACTAACTTACTATGCCCATTTGGTTTCAGCGGTAGGGAAATCATTCAACGAAGTAGTGAAGATGGGAGGTATGGTGGAAGAAGGCCTCAAGACAAATAAAATTATGAGCTATTCAGCAATTAAGGCAACTACTCAAGCTATTCAAGGCGGGGTAGGAGGAATCGGAAGAAAGAAGAGGGAGGAAGCAGCGGTAGTTGATTCAGGAATTTGGTCGGGACCCAGAAGTTCACCGCCTTACTATAATCAACATCGACCTCACCAATCAACTCACCACCACAATTCATCTCAACACTACTATCACCCTTCAGAACCTCATTTTTCCATCAACCATACACAAGCATACAATCATCCACCGGCACACGCTAACTGGCGTGCTCCTGCCATACCAGGTACTTACCCACGAGCCTATCCCGGACCAGGTTTCAGGCCGAGGCCAGCATTCAGGGGAGAAAGGGAACAGAAAAAGAAAACCTACACTCCATTGGGAGAGTCATACACCAGTCTGTTCCACAGGCTAAGACAGCTGGACATACTAAGACCAATACAATCCAAGCTACCCAATCCCCCTCCAAAGAATCTGGACTACACCATTAGCTGTGAGTATTGTTCCGGTACACCAGGCCATGATACGGAAAAATGCTGGCATTTGAAAAATGCAATACAAGAGCTGATTGATACTAATAAAATCGAGGTTCAAACCCCCTAAACTCCCAATATCAATAGAAATCCAATGCCAGCCCATCAGGAGGCCAATATGATAGAAATCATACAAGCTGATGAGGAGACAAAGAAGCCATCACAAACTGTCATGATGGTCAGGTCTCATGAAGCCAAGCCAGATAAGCAGTTAACAGAGGAGGAGTCGGTACCTAAGCAGAACAGAAATGGTGATGAACCATCTATGGTAGTTGTGAGCACGTGATTTTTGTCTTGCGCGACAATCTCTCCAAAAGAATTAAAAATAATAATAATAATAATAATAACAAATGGTCCTGCTGTACAAATTTGGATTTTTACATGGAACTTTGTTAATTATTTATGATTTTTGCCCATTTTTATTAAAACAAAATACAAAATGTATGTGTCGTGCGTAATTTGAACCGTAATCCGATTGTTAAATAGGAGATCACAAAAATACGCATTTCTTTTGTCCTGATTTGTTGCCTTGTTTAATTTTACCTACTTTTAACATTTTATACGCATGAAATAAATATGTTAAGTGTTAATTAATGGTGTCTAGTTTTATTTAATTAGGTTGTGTATTTAGGAAATTAGAAATAAAGAAAAAAGGGGGAAAATTTGTTTAAAAATGAATTTGGGCTACAAACATTATAAAATCTGAAGCCCAAATGAATGGCCCAATCCACCAGTCCACACAGCCCACCCCCCAGGCCGCAAAACGACGTAGTTTAACACCAAAACTACGTCGTTTCAATGCTAATACATCCCAACCATTCAAACCAAGCTGATCCAACGGTCCGGATCTCTCACCCATAACCCTATTTGCCCGACCCGTTACCCGAACGTTGACCCCAGCACCTGAAACGACACCGTTTCCTGCGAGCTGAAGGATCCTGGCCCTTCATCGTGCCTCATCTAATGGCTGAGATCCATTCACCCACTCCATATATAAGCTTCCCCTCATACCCCACCCCCGATCCAAATACCCCTGCCTTTCATCATCTTCACAAGAACCCCGGAATCCTAGAGCCGCCCCCATCTCCCTTCACCAGAAACCCGGCGGCATGAACGCCGGTGACCACACCCTTAATACCATAGAACCCCCTTGCATCCTGAACCTAGATCTTTTAACCATTTAGCTCGAATCCCTCCCCACCTTCTCGAATCTTCATTTGAAGATTCGAGTCAAAAATCGATCTACACCGATCGACCCTAAATTCATACCAGACACTCCCAAGACCCCCCTCGTGACCAAACCATGCTTGGTTTGGTCCGAATCTGACCAGGGAAGCATGAATCCCAGATCTGATTTTTGGAACCATAGGGTTCCTCGTCGATGGTCCATGTCTTGTTCAAGCCGAAGAGATTAAGGTGTAATGGACCTTAATCGAAGTGTTTCTCATCTGAGAAACACTTCGATTAAAGTCCGTTCAGCCTTAAGAAAGGTCTGTTCGAGTCCAAGCTAGGGTCTTTTGATTTTTCGGATTTTAAGGTGAGTTTTGCTTTCTTTTCTTTATTTGTTTTAGGCCATGTGATTGTTCTAAAGGCTGTTCATGTTTCGTGAAATCTGTGTTTTGAGTTCGATCAACTGTGTCCTATCCACCTTGCCTGAACCTTTGTTGTTTGATTGAGTTTCTTCCTCTACTTGTTCTGATAATGTGTATGTATGTATTTGTTGTGCAATTAGTTGAATTTCAAATTTGAACTGATTAACTGATTCCTCGGATACAATTCTGTTTAGTCAATACAATTCGAATCATGTGTCCTATACTGTTAAATGTCTGATTTTGGTTTCGATTGTACGTGTTATAACTAATATAGTCGAGTCGACATGTGTCGTCAATTAGTTTCAACTGTCTGAACAAAATAAATCGATTTGCTTCTGTTAAACATTGCCTGGATCAATTAAGAACTAAGTTTAGTTACTTATAGTTGTTAATGTGATTTCAGAAACCTAAGGTTTGGTCTGTAATTGCAATATGAATTGATGGCATGTGCACTTGTGCACAACATGTGCATAAAGGCCCTTTTTGAATTAAAATAGTTTGACAGCATGTTTGTCAGATTATATTCCTACTGCCCATGTTTGCTTTTAGTAAATAAAATGGGAAAGAGGACTGTCAGGGAATGTCATGGGAGGGTTTTATTTTTAAGTAATTAAGTGGAAAAAAGAAAACAGATCACATGGGAGGTTTGTATACTAAAAGGTTTGAGTGGAAACTGAAAAAGAGAGAGCACATGGGAGGGTGTTTGGGTGATTGATGAATAGGCTGTTAAAAGGCAGACTTTAGGCTTATAAAAGAAGAGGACTTCCATCAGTTTTAGAAGATAGAGATTTGAGAGGAGAGAGCTGAAATACATACATATTAATACACACAGAACATACAGGAGACAGACAGGGAGATTTTCGATAATAACACAAGACAGAGAAGTAAAACAAGGAAGGTATAAACATTGAGGGACTGGTTCTGGATTTTAAAATACACAGACAGAGAGAGATAGATAGGGATAGAAAGAGAGCAAGAAATAAAAAACAGACAAGGAAATCAGAAACTTTGGTTTTGTTTGAAGTTCATCTGCTGTCAATCTGTTAGGTAGTATTGTTTCTTCTAAGTTTCAGTTGAGATTACTGGTAGTGTTTGTTGCATTGGTTTATCTCGGAATTGGATTGTCTGGAGTTCTATTTCTACTACACTGTGTGTTGCTATCATTTGGCCTTTTCCCTCGTCTATAATTGCATCTTGCACTGGAATTTGTCCTGCTGCTATTTATCTGCTACTGCTGCTGCTTCGTTTGCACTGCTGCTCAACTGACTCTCCTGCTTTCTTCATTGTAAGCATCTCCCAGGTACACATTTCAAGTCCCATATTGGTGTAACCGAAACAGTTTGAAAGCATGAAATGAAAAAGGTTGAAGAAGTTCAAAGTTATTTATTGTAATATTCATGGTATATTAATGGGCCTGTGTAGTTGTTAGTTTACAATTCAATAGTACGAAAGTGTATGTTAACTAACACTCATCTGAGCTTAGTCCTTCATGTTTTAGTTTGTAGTTGTTTGTTAATACGGGGTATGGATACTCCAAACTTATACTATGCTGCCTTGTTTTATTTTAGTCCTTTTGCTGGGTCTCGTTAGGTAGTACATAAGATCACATTCAAATCCCATTAGTAACAACGCCTAGTAGTTAATTCCTTTAATCTTGCCTAAATAAGTTTAGCTAAATTCAACTCAAGAAATGTTTGGAGTATGTAGCGTTTCACCAGCTTGTATGTCATTTTCATTAAAATTGAAGGCAGGTTCTACGAGACACTGCATTCTTCATCTTGCAAACAATTCACCAAATGAATCAAATGATTGACAGGAAATCCGGATTTGGTTAAGTAATTTAGCACGTACCCTTTTCCCTTTTTATTTTAGAGACAAACATAATAGAAAATGTAGCCACTTTAGGATATCTCTTTTAAATAATGAGATGAGCCCCGTTAGAAGAAAGATACACATTGCGGGGCCCTCAATAAATAAACATTTAGAATTTGGAGATGGGCGGTAAAGTGAATTTCCTTGCCTTCTCCAAAGATAACAACACGTTAGACTCTTTAGGCGCGGCTTAATTAAATTACCTTCTTAAACACGGGTGCACATTGATGTGACCCAAATCCAAGTCTCAACGGAGTCAAAATGTGTTGACGACCACGGGTGCATTGATTGTGACGTGGCTCGAGATGCATTTTTCACGACGTTGCAATTCTATAAATGAGTGATAATAATAAAAGCGGTTTAAACTTAATAAAAGCACGTAAGTCATAACATGTATTTAAATCAGATATTTAGCCATTATAACAATTTAAGCGACCGTGCTAGAACCACGGGATTCGAGGGTGCCTAACACCTTCCCTCGGGTCAACAGAATTCCTTACTTAGAATTTCTGGTTCACAGACTTCATTTGGATAGTCGAATATTTTTCCTCGATTTGGGATTCAAGATAAACCGGTGACTTGGGACACCAAAAGCCAAACCTTTCCCAAGTGGCGACTCTGAATTAAATAAATAATCTCATTTAGAATATTGTCACTTAAATTGGAAAAACTCCACCCGCTCATTTAACCCTTCGGGGGCGGGCGCGCAAAAAGGAGGTGTGACAGTAGTCGAGAAGGGATCATCGAGCAAAGTTGGCACAAAGCAAGAAAGGCCGAAAGTGATAGTACCAGGGGTTGCCAACAAACCCATTGTAGTCGTGGAAGGAGTCCGTATAGATAGGGTCATTATCACACCTGTAACCCAGCTACCAGTGATCAACAACAAGGCCATTCCATGGAACTATGAACGGGTGACTGTAATGTACAAGGGAAAAGAAGTCAAGGAAGAAGTGTGTGAGGTGCAAGGCTTGACTCGTTCGGGAAGATGTTTTACTCCCGAAGAGTTAAGAAAAACTAAAAATAATCCAACACCAATAAAGAGAGCTGTGACGGAAGAAGAAGCGGAAGAGTTTTTAAGAAAAATGAAACTCCATGACTATTCTGTTGTGGATCAACTGAAGAAGACGCCCGCTCAAATTTCATTGTTATCATTACTGATCCACTCAGAGCAGCACCGTTTGGCTTTGATGAAAATCCTGAATGAGGCTCATGTTCCTGAAAAAATCTCTGTAAATCATTTGGGAAGAATAGCCAACAGAATCTTTGAGGCAAACAGAATTACATTTTCTGATGATGAATTGCCTGTGGAAGGTACCGAGCACAACAGAGCTCTTTACCTCACCGTGAAATGTGAAAACTCCGTAGTAACCCGGGTATTGGTTGACAACGGGTCAAGTGCAAACATCTGCCCTCTCTCCACTTTAAGCAAATTGAAAATCAAAGAAGAGAGGATCCAGAAGAATAGTATTTGCGTACGGGGGTTTGACGGTGGAAGCAGAGATTCATGTGGCGACATAGTGTTGGAACTGACAATAGGGCCGGTTGAATTCACAATGGAATTTCAAGTGTTGGACATAACTGTTTCTTATAACTTGTTGTTGGATCGACCATGGATCCATGCTGCTAAAGCAGTCCCGTCAACACTACACCAGGCGGTCAAGTTCGAATGGGAGCATCAAGAAATAGTTGTGCATGGGGAAGAAAGTTTAAATGCTCACAGCAGTGCCATTGTACCAGTCGAGGGAATAGAAAATGACCAGGGACCATGGGTATACCAAGTGTCCGATACAGTGTCAGTAGAGAAAATTCCAGAGGGGAAGTACCTTCCGAATCCAAAGATATCCTCTGCATCAGTCATGGTAGCCTATGAAATGTTAAAAAATGGTTTTATACCCGGCAAAGGTCTGGGCTCATCTTTGCAAGGAATTATACAACCAGTATCTCTCCCCGAGAACTGGGGAACATTTGGTTTGGGATTTATACCCACTATCACCGATGTGAAAAAGGCCAGAAAGCTGAAACACAAGGCATAGGATCTTCCAAAACCAGTCCCACATCTATCAAAGTCTTTTGTCAAGACCAGTGCTAAAAGTCGCCCGATAACAACAATTCCTAAATCCCGGGTCAATCCTGAGGAGGAATTAATTGAAAGATTCGAGAAATTGTTTAATGATGTGAATATGTTGGAAAGCGGAGAAGGGTGTAGCAACGCAGAAGTTCAATTCGTTGGGCCAGAAACAAAGCTTAATAATTGGAAAGCCACTCCTCTCCCCATTCGAAAGGAGTCTTGGTAGTTTATTTTGATTTTCTTTCAGTTTGTTTGGGTTACCTCAGGGTTGTAATCCCAATGCTTATCTTACAGTTTGTTTGAAGTGTGCAAACCTTGTTATCTTTCAGCATCCAATAAAATACAGTTTCCTTTATCATTCCTGATAGTTTTCTTTTTCCCTTTCTTCTTTTTCTATACAGTTCTTTTTACGCTGGCTCTAATGATATGGCATGCATGAGGAATCCTCAGCCCAGTCTTAATAATCAATCTGGTTCCGAAGTAATAATTCAAGAAATATATTTTGATTATGAATCAGAATATGATGAAGATGAGGTTTTTGAAGAGATTAGTAAAGAGTTAATTCACTTTGAGGAAAAAATCAAACCTAGCTTGAGTGATACCGAGGACATCAATATAGGGGACACGAGTAATATCCGGGAAACTAAAATAAGTGTCCATCTCGAACCAAAGATTCGAGGAGAGTTAATTAAAGCACTCATAGAATTCAAAGATGTTTTTGCATGGTCATATGATGACATGCCGGGCCTGAGCACTGATTTAGTGGTTCACAAATTGCCCACCGATCCAATGGTGCCTCATGTCAAGCAGAGGCTGAGAAAATTCAAGCCTGATATGAGTGTGAGAATTAAGGAAGAAATCACCAAACAGTTGGAAGCAAAGGTCATTCGAGTCACTCGATATCCTGTTTGGTTAGCTAATATCGTTCCTGTGCCAAAGAAAGACGGCAAAATTAGAGTATGCGTCGATTACCGCAATCTCAACAAAGCAAGTCCGAAGGATAATTTCCCATTACCCAATATCCATATTTTGATCGATAATTGTGCCAAGCATGATATAGGATCTTTCGTGGATTGTTATGCTGGGTATCATCAAATTCTAATGGATGAAGAAGATGCAGAAAAGACGGCATTCATCACACCATGGGGAACTTATTGCTACCGGGTAATGCCATTCGGTTTGAAGAACGCCGGAGCAACCTACATGAGAGCAATGACTACAGTGCTTCATGATATGATACACAAGGAGATTGAGGTATACGTGGATGATGTGATCATAAAATCAAAGCATCAGGCTGACCACGTTGGGGATTTGAGGAAATTCTTCTTAAGACTTCGCAGGTACAACCTCAAGCTTAACCCTGCCAAATGCGCATTTGGAGTTCCATCTGGAAAGTTGCTAGGATTCATAGTCAGTCGGCGAGGCATCGAGTTAGACCCGTCAAAAATCAAAGCCATCCAAGAATTGCCACCTCCAAGGAACAAAACTGAAGTAATGAGTTTGTTGGGAAGGTTAAATTACATCAGCAGGTTTATTGCACAACTCACAACATCCCGTGAGCCAATTTTCAAATTGTTGAAAAAGGATGCTGCGGTCAAATGGACCGATGAGTGTCAAAAAGCGTTCGATAAGATAAAAGGGTACTTGTCGAACCCACCCGTGTTGGTCCCGCCAGAGCCAAGAAGACCTCTGATTCTTTACTTGACGGTCTTGGAAAATTCATTTGGTTGTGTATTGGGGCAACATGACCTCACCGGCAGAAAAGAACAAGTCATTTACTACCTTTGCAAGAAGTTCACAGCTTATGAGGTTAAGTATACTCATCTGGAAAAGACATGTTGCGCCCTAACATGGGTAGCTCAGAAGTTGAAACACTATTTGTCATCCTACACTACTTACCTCATTTCGCGTTTGGATCCATTGAAATGTATTTTTCAAAAGCCTATGCCAACGGGAAGACTTGCAAAGTGGCAGATATTGCTCACAGAATTTGACATCATCTATGTGACTCGGACTGTAATGAAAGCCCAAGCACTGGCCGATCATTTAGCCGAAAACCCGGTCGACGAGGAATACGAGCCGCTAAAAACCTATTTCCCCGATGAAGAAATAATGCATATCGATGAGATGGAGCAAATTGAAAGACCTGGCTGGAAACTTTTCTTCGATGGGGCTGCTAACATGAAAGGAGTCGGAATAGGAGCTGTAATCATTTCTGAAACATAGCCGCAGACATGGGTATCCAAGAAATTTTAGTCATGGGAGATTCGGATCTTCTGGTACACCAAATTCAAGGAGAATGGGAAACCCGAGACTTAAAGCTCATACCATACCGACAATGTCGACATGATCTTTGTCAGCGGTTTCAATCAGTGGAGTTCCGGCATATTCCAAGGATCCGTAATGAGGTTGCCGATGCATTGTCTACTTTGGCATCAATGTTGCACCATCCAGACAAAGCTTATGTGGATCCACTACATATTCGAGTCCACGATCAGCACGCTTATTGCAATATGGTTGAAGAAGAATTTGGTGGTGAACCATGGTTCCACGACATCAAGGAGTATATCAGGATGGGGATATATCCCGCACAAGCCACAGGAGATCAAAAGAGGACCATTAGGCGATTGGCAAATGGATTCTTCTTAAGCGGAGGAGTTTTGTATAAAAGAACACCAGACCTTGGATTATTAAGATGCATAGATGCCAGACAAGTTACGGTTGTCATGTCTGAAGTACATTCGGGAGTTTGCGGACCCCACATGAGCGGATATGTACTGTCCAAAAAAATCCTCCGACCTGGTTATTATTGGCTTACCATGGAGCGAGATTGTATCAGTTTTGTGCGCAAGTGTCATCAATGCCAGATACACGGAGATTTGATTCATTCTCCACCATCCGAGTTGCACACAATGTCGGCACCATGGCCCTTCGTTGCCTGGGGCATAGATGTGATAGGACCAATCGAGCCAGCAACATCCAATGGGCACAGGTTCATTCTGGTAGCCATTGATTATTTTACCAAATGGGTTGAGGCCAAGACATTCAAATCAGTGACCAAGAAAGCTGTGGTCGATTTTGTCCACTCAAATATCATATGTCGATTCGGAATCCCAAAGGTGATCATCACAGATAACGGTGCTAATCTTAACAGCAACTTAATGAAGGAAGTATGTCAACAGTTTAAGATTACACATCGCAACTCTACCCCATATCGGCCCAAGGCGAATGGAGCAGTCGAGGCAGCCAACAAAAACATAAAGAAGATACTTCGGAAAATGGTAGAAGGTTCAAGACAATGGCATGAAAAATTACCATTTGCATTATTGGGATACCGCACTACTGTTCGCACTTCAGTAGGAGCAACTCCTTATTTGTTGGTATATGGCACTGAAGCAGTAATTCCTGCAGAAGTTGAGATTCCTTCCCTTCGGATCATCGCCGAAGCAAAGATTGATGATGATGAATGGGTCAAAACCCGTCTAGAACAGTTAAACTTGATTGATGAAAAACGATTGGATGCAGTATGTCATGGTCAATTATATCAAAGAAGAATAGCAAGAGCATACAACAAAAAGGTGCGTCCATGGAAGTTTGAAGTGGGTCAACATGTGCTGAAACGTATTCTTCCACATCAGGTTGAGGCAAAAGGCAAATTTGCCCCGAATTGGCAAGGACCATTCATTGTGACCAGAGTATTATCGAATGGTGCACTATGCTTAACAGATATTGAAGGCAAATGCATAGACATGGCGATCAATTCTGATGCGGTAAAGAGATATTATGCATAATTCTTTGAATGTTTGTATTTAGCATTATTTCGAAGATTGGAATGACAAAGGCAATTTATTCTGCTATCCAAACACTATACCCTTTGCTTTCCCTTTTGAGCCATATTTGTTTCTTTCCTACCCTCTCTTGGAATCAATGAAAATCAAATATGAAATAATATTAATAAAAAAAATCACTATTATTTAGTGAACTACGTTTGACCTGATTCCTCAAAGAAGGATACGTAGGCGCCTCACGGCTCGGTCATAGGGTGCACAATATGCATAATGTGCACAAAAAGAAATATCAAGAGACTCCAATCAAGAAACTGGGGCAAAGAATTGTATTGGAAATAAGAAAAAGATTCCAAGAGTTGTAATTTTAAACCCATACCAAAACTATTTAGCTTTTGATACCTTTCCATTTCCAACCACATACCAAAAAGACCTTTCGATCAATCTTAGAAAAATGCTGAGTCAAGCAAATGAAGATGGTTCATAACACTCCGGTACAAACAAGAAAAGAAAGTAAAAATGAGAGAGTCTTATAGGTGAAAACCCACACGGGCACCATAAGATGACATAAGTTGAGAGAAAGTAAAATGAGAGAGTCTTATTGGTGAAAACCTTCGCAGGCACCATAAGGCGAAAAGGAAGTAAGAAATGAACAAATGAAGAAAGTTTGTTGGTGAAAACTCTTTGAGATATTGCAAGTCAAACAGGTCTGTAAAATGAAAAATGAAGTTGGGTTATGAAAATTTTGGGGGAAACAAAAATGAGACAATTAAAAGGAGATTGATTAAAAGACTGGGTTGATTAATCCGAAATGCATACCCTGATCATTGGCGCCAGTAACTCCAATTAGATAAGTTTTTATTCCTTCTCCAACAGTCATCAAAATTTGGAATTTTCTTTTCATTCTATAATTGTCGAAATCAGCGTGTTTCGTCACTAATAATCTTACTTTTCTAAAGCTTTGAGATAAGTTTTATTCCAAACAAATAAGAAGGAATGTCAAGGTATACTACCAAGATTCAAGATTACATGATGCAAAATACGGCCATGAAAGGCGGGAGATAAAAATAATAAGATATGGGTGTAAGAAAAGTGGAATCAAAAGTGGATCAGCAATGTCAGGAGAACATATGATTACGGTTAAAAGGGTTTGAAGGAAAACATACAGAGGGGAATCCTATAGTTAAGGATCAATTACAAGGACAAACAGTCTTTTCAACCATTTCAAGGCAACAAAACAAGACAGAGAAGTCCCACCGTCGGCGAGAATGCCCTGTTAACCATCCTGTTTTAAAACTAACAAAGTTTTCTTTGATTTGAAAACAGGGGCAAAAACAACATTTGTGTCAGGAAAAACCTGATGAATGAAAAGAAGAAATCAGGCGTCCACCTGGAGAATGAGGATGAAAGAATTAAAGAAATCAGGCGTCCACCTGGAGAATGAGGATAAAGAATTGAAGAAATCAGGCGTCCACCTGGAGAATGAGGATAAAGAATTGAAGAAGTCAGGCGTCCACCTGGAGAATGAGGATGAAAAATTTAAGAAGAAGTCAGGCGTCCACCTGGAGAATGAGGATGAAGAATTGAAGAAATCAGGCGTCCACCTGGAGAATGAGGATGAAGAATTGAAGAAATCAGGCGTCCACCTGGAGAATGAGGATGAAGAATTGAAAAAATCAGGCGTCCACCTGGAGAATGAGGATGAAGAATTAAAAAGAAGTCAGGCATCCACCTGGAGAATGAGGATGAAGAATTGAAGAAGAAATCAGGCGTCCACCTGGATAATGAGGATGAGAATTGAAGAAATCAGGCGTCCACCTGGAGAATGAGGACAAAGAATTGAAGAAATCAGGCATCCACCTGGAGAATGAGGATGAAAAATTTAAGAAGAAGTCAGGCGTCCACCTGGAAAATAAGGATGAAAAGAAGAAATCAGGCGTCCACCTGGAGAATGAGGATAAAAAGAATTAAAAAAGGAATCAGGCATCCACCTGGAGAATGAGGATGAGGAATTAGGAAGAAATCAGGCGTCCACCTGGAGAATGAGGACAAAGAATTGAAGAAATCAGGCGTCCACCTGGAGAATGAGGATGAGGAATTAAGAAGAAATCAGGCGTCCACCTGGAGAATGAGGATGAAGAATTGAAGAAATCAGGCGTCCACCTGGAGAATGAGGATGAAAAATTTAAGAAGAAATCAGGCGTCCACCTGGAGAATGAGGATGAAAAATTTAAGAAGAAATCAGGCGTCCACCTGGAGAATGAGGATGAAAAAATTTAAGAAGAAATCAGGCGTCCACCTGGAGAATGAGGATGAAGAATGGAAGAAATCAGGCGTCCACCTGGAGAATGACGATGAAAGAATTAAGAAGAAATCAGGCGTCCACCTGGAGAATGAGGATGAAGAATTGAAGAAATCAGGCGTCCACCTGGAGAACAAGGAAATATAATTGAAGCAGCAGTCAGGCTCCCACCTGGAGAACAAGGGAATACAATTAAAGCAGCAGAAGTCAGGCACCCACCTGGAGAACAAGGGAATACAATTGAAGTGTTGAAGTCAAAAGCCCGCTCATATGAGAAAGGAGCACATTTAGAGTCAATAAAGCAGAGGAGTCCAACAAAGTCCCCAGCAGGAAACAACAAGAGTCCCAAACAGATAAAGAAAATACGGGACACAATGAAAAGGAATACGAAATAAGCCAAATGCCCAAGAGTCACCAAGATATCAAGACAACAAGAAACGCAAGGGCATGATCTAGATAAGATTTCATAATTCATGTACCATAGGCTAGTTTAGCTTTTTGTATTACCTTTGAAGCGAGGTGTAATAAGGAGGTCAGCAAGCAGTAAAAGCAGCACGAAACAGCAGTAACATCACAGTCCCATGGTAGTCCCAGCTACCCAAAACTTTCCGAACTACATTGACCTGATTCCTTTATAGCCAAGGATATGTAGGAAACTTTTGAAGCAGAGGTTCGGTCAAATCTTTCAAAAATGCTTCCCACGGAGTATTTGAACGGGCAAAAATCGCTCGTATCCGCTCACTTTATCTTTGCATGAAAACTCTTCGAGTTTCCGCGCAAAGAGGGGCAGCTGTGAGCACGTGATTTTTGCCTCACGAAAACTACTCCAAAATAAATCAAAAATAAAATAAATTTCTTTTAGTGTGCAATTTTTGAATTTGCGTGGTGTTTGTTAAATATTTGTATTATGTCCGTAAATGTTTACTTTGTCATAATAAAATGAAAATTAAAATAAAAATATATGTTTCATGCATATCTAGGATTTAATTATGCATTTAATAATTGATTCAAAATAAAATCACAAAAATATGCATTGGTTCTATTTCAAATGTTTCACTGTGTGATTAATGTTTTATCTATGTGTTAATGGTTATTAAAAGGTAATTAGTATTTTTGTAATGATAATTTTGTTTTTATAATTTTGATTAGGATTTTAATAATTAAGAATAAAATTAAGAAATGGAAAATAGGCTTTAAGTATAAAATAATCGGACCTGGATTGAAATCCAGGCCCAAATAAAACAATTTTCCCCACAGCCCAATCCAAATGCCCATGTCCGGTCCAATTCAGCTATGCCAAACGACGTCGTTTGGTTATCATTCATCAAGGGCCGTTAGATTAGATCAATTCAACGGCCGAGATCTCATCACCCTAACCCATAATCCTTACCCGATCCAATACCCGGTTCAACCCGTCCCCCCAACTCAAACCAAACGACATCGTTTGGATAAGTGAATAGATCCTGGCCTTTCATTCTGCTTGATCTAACGGTCAGCATCAATCCACCCTTCCCCTATATAAGGCCCAAACCCCTACCCCGGCCCCCTAACCAAACACCCCCCCCCTCTTCACTATTCATCATCTTCCTCAAACACACCCCTAACCCTAGCCGCCCTAGCATCCCACCGCCTGAAACCCGGCGGCAACAACGCCGCCGGTCACCAAAATAACACCCCAGACTCCTCACCATTTCCTCTACACGGATCTGGCCTTAGTTTCCTTCGAATCAGACCCCAACTCTTCGAATATTAAATCGAAGGTTGGTCTGAAAACTCAACCCTTTCCAATGGCTTCCAAAATAACACCACAGCTTCCCCTAGATACCCTAGCTATGGATCTAGTGTTGGTTTGGTTCGAATCCCCTCAGAACTCTTTGAATCTTCTTTTGAAGGTTCGAATAAAAAATGAACCCACTCAGATTCCTTTCAAATTAACACCAAATGACCCATAGGCTTCCCTCACCCTTGTGTCATCTTTGGTTCCCTTCGAATCTTCCCAGAAATGTTCGGATTTAAGATCCAAAATCTGAAACCCTAAAAATTTTTCAATCTTGGAATTTTTTCAATTCAAACGAAGGATTGAGGTTTAATCGACCTTAGTCGAAGTATTTTCAGTTGAAAATACTTCGACTAAGGTCTGTTTGATTTCAAAAAAAGTCTGAATCCAAGTTGAGTTTGAGTCTGAATAAATTTGAAGATTCAGAGGTATTTTTCTATTTCTTTTGTGTATTCTACGTGTATTTTTGTTTATTTTAATAACCTGTGTAATTTTTCATATTTTTGTTTATTTCTTCTATGGATTCTGTCTCCTACCCGTCTACTTAATCCAAATATGAATTGTTTTTGTTGGTTGTGATTATTTACAATGTGTGTAATCGACTCGATTAAGTTCGTCGATTAGTTGTATTATAAATCCTGCTTCTGAAAATGTTGACTGAAACAGCCTGTTTTGGATGGATTATTTTGCTATAATCAGTTAATTAGTTATTGTTAATCAGTTGGTTCTTGTTTAATAAATCAGTAAATTCAAATGAATGTTGTGTGTATGTTGATTTCTGAACCAGTAAGTTTCCAGGCATTGTCAGTATATTGACAATGCTCCTGTGTTTGCCTGATTCTAGTTCAAAGTTGAAGTTCAGTATAATTTGTTATGTTGAAATTCAGTATAATGTTGTTGAGATGTTAGGTAAATTCAATTTCACAATTGTTGGGTAGATACAACTATGTTAGGAACTTAAGAGAATTGGTATTAGCTGTTTTAAATCAGGTTGATAATTAGGTTTGAACAGATTTTTAAACCTGTTTCATAATAGATTCTGATCTTGTATTAATGGGCAGTAAAAACAGTAGGTCAGGGGCATTTCTGGGAATGAAACAGTAAAAACAGTGTGTTAGTGCTAGTGTATGATAATGGAATGTTAGTGGCTATAGTTTAAGATAATAATGGGGAACAAGGGATAATGGGGCTGCTGAAAATAAGGATAAGATCACTTAATAGGATTTAAAGTATTCAAAAGCAGATTTTAATGGAACTTTCTGATTTTTAAAAAGAGAAAAGGGTCCAAGCAGCACTAAAAGAAAAGGGGCAGACCTGTATAAATACAGGATCTGATTCACAGATTAAAAGGGGACTCAAGATCAGTTTTCAGAGAGAGTTTTTAAGAGAGGGGCAGATTTTTAGGAAACAGATTTGAAACTCAGATTTTTGAAGAGAAAGAATACACCTAGAGTGAGATAAAAAGAAAGAGAATTAAGCAGAAAAATCAGAAATGAAAATCTGAAGAGGAAGAAGAAAGCAGAAAAAGAAACAAAAAGAGAATATTCACACACACACACAATCTGAAACAGATACAAAAGCAGAAACAGAAAAATCAGAAATATGAATTTGAAATAGGAAAGAAACTGAAATCTGAAAAATGTTATTCTAGAATCTGTCCGTTGTTTGTTTGTGGATATTGTTCAGTTTGAATCTGAAATTTTTTCTCAAGTTTCTGTCACTGTTCATCTGGGTTAACGGGTCTTGTTCAGACTTGCTGTGTTATTGGTATATTCTGCTGGTGTTTCGTTGCTGCTATTATTGCTGAAATTTACTCATTCTACCTTTATTTCCAGGTACATATCTTTTAAACTCACGTTATGAAGAGCTTCAACATGACAAATAAATGAAGCTTGGAAATTATAATTCTGTTTTCCATTCGTCCAAGTTCATTAGTTTAAATTTCAGTTTTGTTTCATGTTAGTTAACTAGTAGTGAATTCAATACGATGGCTATAAGTTAATTGTCTTCTTTTGAAATTCGTATAAAAGCTTTGTAATAATGTTAGCCATTCCGAAATCTCATTAGTTTAGTCATATTTGAACTGTCAAAATAAGGAACATGGCCGAAAGTTGGCTATTATTTGAACTTTATGGTATTGTTAGTTAGGTGCAGCATAATATGAAAATATCAAGGAAAAATACATTATTGGATTATTTGG
The DNA here is from genome assembly GCF_000715075.1 of Nicotiana tabacum. NCBI lineage: Eukaryota > Viridiplantae > Streptophyta > Magnoliopsida > Solanales > Solanaceae > Nicotiana > Nicotiana tabacum. The sequence goes on from NC_134085.1 coordinate 18,816,874, forward strand.
TTAGTAGTTAATTATTGTTTAAAGCTAGGAGATGTTGGTTGCATTTTGCTATATTATGGCATAACAATGGTTATGTTTATAATCAATAGTTGAAAGTTACCTTAGTAAAATCCGCTATGTTCACAATGTCAAAGATATGGCAAATAATGTTGTATGCAATATCACTTTATTAAGTCAACAAGTAGACTTATTCTCTTTCTTAATAACAAAGGGCCTAGGAATTTATAAAATGCGATAGTAGTGTTTAGCAATAATTCACATAGATTGAGAATCAAATTGGTTTGATTATGTGTATATATCCCAAACTCAATCATAAGCAAAATTAATTAAAATAATTTCGCCTATTAGATTAAAAACAAGTATATGAGAATGAGATGAGATGTATAAGCACGAATTGCAACATTTTATATCAATGGTAAGTAGAAATAGAATTTGCATTAAATAAAAATAATGAAAATTCTTCAAAAATATCTCTTCCCTTTATAAATCATTTTTTTTAGTTTCATATGCAATTCATTTCGGGTATATATATATTGTATTTACGAAAAAATGGTATTCTTAATCACACTTTGTTTATTTTACTCCTAAAATTTGAATGGCTCGAAAGAATATAATTCATATGTGGAAATATAATCAGCTGTAAACATTTAATAGATTGTGAATTCTTTTCAAAGAATTTAAGGGCCTCTGAAATGGGATTTTCTTATGATTTTCACATAAAAATGTATGAATATAATAAACAATTTGTGAAAAATCCATAATACCATTACAAATATTTTGCGCAATTAGGGATGCGTTCGCGTACCCTGATTATATTTTTAAAAGCAAATTCGGATTATGCGTATGCGCAATTTCGAGCGAATATTTAATAAAAAGGATTTCTCCAAAGATGTTAAAATAATTTCATATAACCCGAGATGTGCAGTTCATTGTCTAAATACAAGGGTGATGATGTTCTTGATTTTATTATCAATTTTGAACATATAATTTTTAATAAAAACTATAATATGGCCAATTTTATTGTGTACACGTATGCGTGGCACGATCCTCTGTAATTATAAAAGGTATATAATACGAATATACGTACGCGTAATTCGTTATATAATTGTAAACAATAAACAGAAGCGGTGACGAAATCCTGCAATAAAAAATGTAAAAATCAAGATAAGCCAAGAATAAAAACAGTTAAGCGACCGTGCTAGAACCACGGAATTCGGAAATGCCTAACACCTTCTTTCGGATTAACAGAATTCCTTACTCAGGATTTCTGGTTCGCAGAATAACAAACAGAGTCATATTCTCCTCGATTCAGGGATTAAAAATTGGTGACTTGGGACGCCTTAAAATTCCCAGGTGGCGACTCTAAAACAAAACAAATAAATCCCGTTTCGACTGTCCTTAAATTGGAGAAAACTCCCTTGCACCCTCGCGGGGGCGGAAAAAGGAGGTGTGACAGGTCCGATCCAACAAATATTTAAACTGTGCACTGCCAGAGGATCGAATGGTGCGAACCATAGATGCATCTATTTAATATACCGAGACGTTCGGCCCGTTCCACAATAGATAAACACATTCAAACAGTTAATCAAGAATTCATCAAGGAGCAATTATCTAAGAAAGGCAATTTCTCTTTTAAAAGTCAAGAAAACGATGTCTTGCCTTTTAGAAATTTATTTACACGTTCGATATGTTTTAAGCATTTTAAATTGACAACAAGATTGCAAACATCACAAGTAAAACATGCTTTTGGGTCCTAGACAACTCGGACTTAAGCATAATAGTAGCTATGCACGGACTCTCGTCACCTCGTGTGTACGTAGCTCCCACAAATAGTAGCACATATTTAATTATTTCACCTATGGGGTTAATTCCATTTTACAAGGCTAGAAAGGAGACTTACCTCGCTCCGAAATTCCAAAACCGGCTTTCAAACCCTTCCGACGACTCAAACCGATGCCAAACGCTCCAACTCATGCTTGGTGATGAAAATGACACTCCCAAGTTACTCCAAAATCGGCTCCCATGGATGAATATCGTGAAAATGAGCCAAACCCTCACTTTAAAAGAATACATTGCCTAACCCGATTTTTGCACCTACAGTCATTTGACCGCTTCTGCGGTTCCGCAGGTACGGCCCCCACTACCGCTTCTACGGTCTCTCACCAGGCCCTAACTCAGCTTCTGCGGTTCCACACACGCAAGTGTGGTCCCACTTCTATGGATCTCGACTGCATCTGCGGTCCACGCCTCCCCAGCAAAATTCCACTTATGTGGGTCCCTTACTGCTCCTACGGGCCCGCACCTGTAGCCCCCTTCACGCAGGTGCGGTTACACTAGAAGGCCAGCTGCTTCAGCCTTTCCTCAAATTCCATTTTCAATCTGTTAACCACTGGAATTCACCCGAGGCCCCCAAGACCCCGTTCAATCGTACCAACACGTCCCAAAACACATTATGGAACTGCTCAAGGCCTCAAATCACATCAAACAACACTAAAATCATGAATCACATTCCAATTCAAACTTGATGAACTTTAGAACTTCAAACTTCTTCATTTGATGTCGAAACCTACCAAATCACGTCCGATTGAACTCAAAATTTGCAGACAAGTCATATTTGACATTACGGACCTACTCTAACTCCCGGAATCAGAATCCGACCTCGATATCAAAAAGTCCACTTTCGGTCAAACTTATCAAAAACCTTCAAATTTGTAACTTCAGCCAAATGACTCCAAAATGACCTACGGACCTCCAATCCACTTCCGATCGCGCTCCCAATACCAGAATCACCATACAGAGCTATTCCCCAACTCGAAATTCCAAACGGACATCGATAACACCAAAATGCATTGCAACCCAAACTTATGAAATTCATCCAAAAATGCTGACTTCCACAATAGGCGCCGAAACGCTCCCGGGTCATCCAAAACCCGATCCGGACATACACTCAGATCCAAAATCATCATATGAACCTGTTGGAACCTTCAAATTCCGATTCTGAGGTCGTTTATTCAAAAATCAGACTTTATTCAATTCTTTCAACTTAAAGCTTCCAAGATGAGAATTTTCTTCCCAAATCAATCCTGAACTTCCTGGAATTCAATTCCAACCATGTGTACAAGTCATAATACCTGAAGTGAAGCTACTCACGGCCTCAAACTGCTGAACGACATGCCAGAGTTCAAAATAATCCGGTCAGGTTGTTACACATCATATCATTCAAATGGTAAGAATCCATTATAAACTCATAATTATATCTGATGTTGGAAAACTAATTGAAAGTTGTATTAGCTAGGAAACAAAAATTGTTTAAAATTTGATATTTGCAAGTTTATTTAATTAGGATTACTACTCAAGTTAATATAAAAATAGGTTTTTATATTTCTCGTTAAACTAGATTTTACACTATTGTAAATAGGGATATTGCTAGCTTATTTTTAGTGTGGAGAAATGTGAAAACTATAAAGATCTTTTAGAGATTTTAAATATATTATTTTTCCTTCATCTTGAAATCCAAATTCGTAAGCCGATCCTATATAAGCTAGAGCTAACCAAGGCGTTCATAAACATGTAAGATACTCAAATATGTAGTTCATAAACATGGAATCACTGAAAACATATGATTTATAACATTAAAATAGCCCTATAATGCATTGTATACATAAAATATGGTGTAACTCGGGCACACTCGTTCATTCATGCATGAGTTCACAAATAACATTTTAAAATATTCATGTATGAATTGGAAAATTGTCACGACCCGAATTTCCCACCATCGGGAGTCGTGATGGCGCCTACTATTGGAGCTAGGCCAGCCAAGTATTAAAACATTGCTGATAACATTCGCAACAATATAAATAAAATGAGACAATTAAATAAAAGCGGAAATCTTTAAACTTAAATAACGGAAATCAAATGTGGAATTCTAAATACATCTCTACCCAGAGTCTGGTGTCACTAACTCACGACTACTAGAGAGTACTACAAACAAGGTTTGAATAAAAGATACAATGCTTTGTTCCGATACAAAAAGGAAACAATCTAAGTAAAGTAGGAATGGACTCCGGCCTGCGGACGCCAGCTAGGCTACCTCGAAAGTCCCTGGACTGAAGTCAGCTCCCGATCAAATCCTACTGCTGAGGTCCAAAAGCTGCTCCTGGATCTGTGCAAAAAGATGCACAGAGTGTAGCATCAGCACAACCGACCCCATGTGTTGTGCCCGGCCTAACCTCGGCGAAGTAGTGACGAGGCTAGACGGAGCCTACCAAAAATAACCTGTGCAGATATATGCAATAAAAGGGAATACACAGAATTTGAACAGCTAAGAGGGAGGGGAACATGCTAGGGGGAGCTAACAGTTTCAAATAGAAATCCTCAATAACAGAAAGAAGTAACAAGGCCAGAATGTCAACAAGAATCGAAAGTCAACAATTTGCACGGCATCACCCTTCGTTCTTTTACTCTCGTTCTCACCAAAACAATACACGGCATCACCCTTCGTGCTTTACGCTCTTCCTCACCCAAAAAACAATCACAAGGCAAACAAGGTAAGGAAATCTATAACCTCGAAGTAAATCAAATAAGAACAAGTAATGAAAGAAACAACATTACTCGGATATCAACAAAGAATCAGAAATCAACAAATGCACGGCATCACCCTTCGTGCTCTTCCTCACAAAACTCTCATATCAAGGCACGGAATGACCCTTCGTGCATAAATATTCAAAACATGGCACGGAATGACCCTTCGTGCATAATTATTCAAAACATGGCACGGAATGACCCTTCGTGCATAATCATTCAAAACATGGCACGGAATGACCCTTCGTGCTTTTACACTCTTTCCTCACAATAACAAACAATGCACGGCATCACCCTTCGTGCTTTATCGCTCTTCCTCACCCAACAACAATCACAAACAAAGGGGCAAGGGAGTGAACAAATAATGATAGGAAATCCCGATAAGGAAATACAATTAAATAGCTAAATCCCGGCAAGGGAGCACAATTAAACAATTAAAGCCCGGCAAGGAAACAATATCAATAATCTCAGCATCCCGTCAAGGGAGAAAATCAACAAACGGCAAACATTCCGGCAAGGGAACAATTAGATAATTCTTTCTCTTTCTTTCACTTTTGCACCTTATCTCACTTTACCACCTGAGCCAACACTCCAAAGGGGTTCAATCATTTCATATACTTTCACGCTTTATAATATACTCGAGTCAACGCTTCAAGAATGTACAAATCATAATTCTTCCTCAAACTCTTCACATCATATGAAATTTATCAATTTAACAAGGAAGAGATATCACAAAATCCGAATAAACACAAATAAGACTCACGGTCATGCTAGACTCCGGTGTATAGATACTCGTCATCATGCCTATACACCGTACTCAACAATTAGCAAATAGCAAACAACACTCTAATCCTATTCCCTCAAGCCAAAGTTAGAACAAACACTTACCTCGGAACTCCACGGTCAACTCAATCCACAACAACCGCTTTCCCTCTCGAATTCGGCTCTAACTCAAACAAATCTATGCAATAACGACTTTATAATATCAATATAAGCTAAACAAATCAAACCCAATGCCTAAATATAGATTCCCAAGCTTTCTTCCCAAAATTCCAAAAATCGACCCGAGCCCGTTTGGTCAAAACACGAGGTTCAGACCAAAATCAAATCACTCATTCACCCACGAGCCCGAATATATAATTTGTTTTCATATTCGACCCCAAAACGAGGTCTAAATCAAGAAAAAGTAAAAAGCTCTAACTCTACCCAACTCCCCCAATTTCTACCCTAAATTACATGTTTTAGGCTTAGGAATTCAATAGATATTGATGGAAAATGAAGAAAACGAGTTGAAATTTACTAACCCAAGAAGTATTGGTGAAAGAGAGCTTCAATGGACGCTTAAGGACCTTGGAGAAGAAAGAGTTCGTGTGTTTTTCATGAAAATCCCGTAACTACACTGTTCTGGAGTTAAAAATTTAACTGGGCAAATTTTGCTCTACGCGATCGCGGAAGAGGGAATACGATCGCATAGAGTAAATGGGGCTGGGATATGCGATCGCAGACAAGGCAATGCGATCGCATAGAGTAAAATAGTGAAGGCTGGGCTAACACACTATGCGATCGCGGGAGGCACTATGCGATCGCATAGAACAAACTGAACCCCTGAAAATTTACACTATGCGATCGCGGATATAGTTATGCGATCACATAGAACAAAGAACTGGGCAACAGTAGACAGCAGATTCTGCAACATCTCTAAGGCTAAAACCACTCTGAAACACTTCCGAAACACTCCCGAGCCCTCGGGGCTCCTAACCAAACACACACACTAACTCAACAATATCCTACAAACTTAACCATGCGATTAAATCGCCAAAATAATATCATAAACGAGGAATCAAACCTCAAAATCATCACTTTTTCATCAAACTTCATAAACTTTCAAACTTAGAGTTTTAGGTCCGAAACACGTCAAATGACGTCCGATTTCAACCAAATTTCACAGAAAGCGCTTAAACCACATATAAGACCTGTACCGTGCGCCAGAACCAAAATACGGGCCCGATACCAATACTTTCTAATTCATTTTCATTTCAAATTTCCAAATAAATTTCAGAAAAAAATTTCTTTTAAAAATTCATTTCTCGGGCTCGGGACCTCGGATTTCGATTCCGGGCATACGCCCGAGTCCCATATTTTTCAACGGACCCTCCGGGACCGTCAAATCACCGGTCCGGATCCGTTTACCCAAAATGTTGATCAAAGTCAACTTTAACCATTTTAAAGCCACAATTTACCAAATTTCACGTAATTTAACACATAAGCTTTTCCGGCTACGCGTCCGGACTGCACACGCAAATCGATGCAACTAAAGGTGAGGTTTTCAAGGCCTCGGAAAAAGGGAGAAAACCGGTGATAACCCTCTGGGTCTTCACAAAAATATTTAAAACTAAACATGCATCATCCGAGGAAAATCACTTCTAAACAGTTAGGTATCGATGCTCGGTTGTGTGGTCTCTTTAAGTTTTAGGAGCTAAAGAGCTTCGCGAGCTATATGTATGCTGTATCTATAGGATTTTTAGGCGGTTGGCAACTTGGCATATACCAGGGTTAATGCGTATTTATTACTTAGTCTAGAAGGATGTAGTAAATAGGCATTTTAAAATGGTGCTGGCCAAATTAAACTTTTGTTACAGTGGAAAAATCATTAGTTGAACTAATAAACGTTTTTTATCCACAATTGAATATTAGCCTAATTAAGAAGGCAAGAATGTAGAAGAACTGGCTTTAGATTTTTCCATAATGAAAAAAGATCCAGTCAAGTAATATTGCCCCAAGTAATATTCAATAGCTATTTACATTTATGCCGTGTGGTCAATAACTAATTAATGGCTTGTTTGGATGGTTGTTACCCATTATATTGTATTGTATTATTATCCCAAAATAATATTTGTTTTGATTGTTTATTTAAAATTGGTTTTATTGTATTGTTAAATTTGTTGTTCCGGAACAACCAAAAGCCCATTTTATGAAACAACCGATTTGTATGGTGAGATCGTTTCCTATTTTCTTTTTCAATTATGCCCTTATTTATTACTCGATAATTTTATTTTATTATTTAATTTTTTTTATTAACTCCAAATCTCCAACGTGTTAACCTGCTTTGTCTTCTTCCATCTTTTCTAGAGTTGGTTTACTCCGTTCTTTTTATCCGAGTCTTCATTCAATTCTGTCTTTCCATCATTTTAATTTTTTTTTTGCTAATATTAGTTAACAATTTTTTTCCAGATTTTTGCTCTTGTTTACAAGCACGTAATTAATCATAAATAATTAGAAAGAGGCTGTCTTAAATTATTTTTATGTGTAATTTTTGATAAATTTTATTTAAAATAATTGAGGGTATTTTAGTAAATTTTTCAGTTACAGTACAGTACGATACAGTCAAACCAAACAACAAAATATTATTTAACAACAACAAACGATACAATCTATTCAAACGTTGTATCCATAAAACGATACAATATGGTACAATACAATACATTATAAAATAATGGGTAACAATAATCCAAACATATTGTAGGATTCATATCAATTCTTGTACTTGCCAAAAGCTAAAAATAAAAATATATATATTAACGGTAGCCGTAATCTAATCATGTTTATTACTTAAACTGCAAATAACGTAAAATATAGTGCTCTCTAAAAATGATTAAATTGGAATGATATTTCTTTTATTTTTAGAATGCAATTTTACAAAAAATACACTAAATTACAAATACAAATATCCATCTTTTCTATGTCCGTGGTGCCAAAAAATTTCAAATTCCTTTACAACGAGTTTTCGGAAAATTCATCTAGTGCCCATATATTGCTTTATTTTGCATCATAAAAGCAAGAAACATGATTAATATTAACGACAGTTGTTAATTAATAATTTTTTTGAGATAAGTATAGGAATTAAAATGAATCTTAGCCATTAATTATTTTATGATCCACATGGCATAAATCTAAATAGCCATTGAACATTACTTGATGCAATATTACTTGACTGGATTTTTTCCTTAGATAATAGTTACAAAGAGGGTCTTGTCTTAGCTAGCATGAAAGTTTGGTGCCTTGAGACATCAGATATTGTCTCTTTAATTAATTTCTCAAGCATTTATTTCGGCATTTTGCTTTAATTAGTAGTCGCTGTCTATATAAATGAGTCTTTATTGATGTGTTTTCGCTAGATCTTAACCGAAAGAGAATTAGCAAATATTTTATTATAAATCTCTAAATACTTTCTATACTTTTTCACACATAAAATAAGTTATCATTACCCTTATTCATAATAGTAGAAAATTTATTTTAACTAGAAATAGAAAAACTTATTCCTATATTAATTTGACTAGAAATCCTAACTAGACATGAATTAAATAAACTAGCAAATATCGAATCCTAAATAATTTTTCTTTTCTACTGCAACTTTGAATTAATTTTTCAATATCACTTGACTCTTCATATCACTTTTAGTTCAAACCCTAATCTTAACTAAGAAGAAAAATTTTATGATGGGTGTTGCATGACCGGAAGTAGTAATTTTAATTAGACATTGTATGGCAGAGCCAGAATTTAAAGTTTATGGGTTCATGATTCTAGCTCTTTTAAGTTACAGGGTTTGTTTACCCGTAAAATGGTACAATTGAATTTATACGTGGTTTATAGACAAGTGAATTAATTTGATCCTAAGATAATAGATGTATTAGACAAAAATATAATACTTAGCTTGAAATGGAGATAAAATAGTAGAAATCGGAATCCCGGGAACAGGGCTTCTGGGGACAATAGCAGTGATATCAGTAAGCAAAGAGATAAAATTATATTAAACTTTGAATAGAATGTAGCGTGTGTTTGCCAGAAAGTTCTCTTTTTCCTACAGTAGTAATAGAGCTCACTATTTATAGGTGCACCTAGGGAACAACGTCCTAGGATCAAGCCACTCTTTAATGTCAATTATGGGGGCCATTGAAGAATGTGTAACAACTGGCAGTGAATGCCATATTTCTTAAAACGGACCGTGTACTTAATGCTGTAGAATATTCTTCACTAAATGTTACCGGATGGAAAACAATTATTTTATCTTTATGAGTATCATTCTCTCAGGATCGTTGCCTTCGAATTCAACTATCTTCTGTCTTCGACTCCATATATCACTTCCTCATGCGATCATTTAGTATAAACATATTTGACCCTATATAGATAGTCCCCCAGCTTTTCGGTGGCATAGCTCTGTGTCACCGAAAAGTTGGTAGAGATACCTTTCTTGGCAGAAAGTTCTCTGACATCCTCTAAAATGTTTCTGACGGTTGATTAGACGAGCATGTCACGACCCAAAACTCAACTGGTCGTGATGGCGCCTACCATGGTACTAGGCAAGTCGACATATAAGAATTTACCATCACTTTCAAATTTAAATTCTACCAAAATAGGTTTTAATACGTAAAACTCTTATAAAGCTGGATAAAAAGTCATAACCCAATACAGAAGTTCCCAAAACCAGGGTGTCACTGAGTACATGAGCACCTACATAACGCAAGTCAGAAATACTTTCTAAGAAACTGAAATCGAATAAATAAGACTGAGGGATAGGGGAGGAAAGTTAAGGTCTGCGGACGTCAGGGTAGCTACCTTAAAAATCTCCAAATGACTGGACTCCGAAAATCAGCAACCATCGTGATTGGAAATGCCTGGATCTGCACATGAAGTGCAGGGTGTAGCGTGAGTACAACCACTGAATAAGTAACAAATCTAACCTTTTGGACAGAAAGTAGGGACTAGTTCGAGTATTACAACCCACATACAACATTAATAGTACGGAAATTCGCGGAAAATATGTTAGTGATATCTCAAAAATTCATAATCTACAGATAATGGTACAAAAATTTAGACATGCTTACAAATTTAGCAATAAAAATTCAACACAGTACAGGGCAGATCCGGCCCAAATGTAATTAAATCCAGGGCAGACCCAGGCTAAATCTAAATAATCAATAATAACTGCGCCCACTGTAAATGTGCAGACTCCGAATGGGCAGATCCAACCCAAGAGCTATAATAAGCCAAATCCTGGCATGAATCAATAAAGCCTGTTGCGGCGTGCAGCCTGATCCCATAAATCTCACGCTCAATAGGCCTTCAGCCTCACTCAGTCATAAATCTCTCCAGTCTCTCGCGCTCACAACTCTCATGCTAAGTAGCCCTAATCAGAGATATGAGATGTGACAATATATGACAACAGAGACTGAGATATGATACGAAATGATAAATGTGACTAAGTACACAACTACAATTAAGCTAATAACTCAACAACAAAGAGCGACCACTGTGAGTCCCAATAGTACTAGCATATAGCCTAAACATGATTTCTAGCATGAATCACATCTCAAATACCCTAACACATAGAGTACCATAGAAATGTTCAGTTAAGATGGCTACGTAGATTCATTGATACTGAGATCGTACAGTCTGATGCAACAAATATTTAAACTGTGCACTGCCAGAGAATCGAATGGTGCGAACCATAGATGCATCTATTTAATCTACCGAGACGTTCAGCCCGTTCCACAATAGATAAACACATTCAAACAGTTAATCAAGAATTCATCAATGAGAAATTATCTAAGAAAGGCAATTTCTCTTTTAAAATTCAAGAAAACGATGTCTAGCTTTTTAGAAATTTATTTACACGTTCGATATGTTTTAAGCATTTTAAATTGACAACAAAATTGTAATATTACAAGTAAAATATGCTTTTGGGTCCTAGATAACCCGAACTTAAGCATAATAGTAGCTATGCACGGACTCTCATCACCTTGTGCGTACGTAGCTCCTATAAATAGCATCACATATATAATTATTTCACCTATGAGGTTAATTCCCTCTTGCAAGGTTAGAAACGAGACTTACCTCGCTCCGAAGTTCCAAAACCGGCTTCCAAGCCTTTTCGACGACTCAAACCAATGCAAAACGCTCCAACTCATGGTTGGTGATGAAAATGGCACTACCAAGTTACTCCAAAATCGGCTCCCATCGAGGAATATCGTGAAAATGAGCCAAACCCTAACTTTAAAAGAATACACTGCCCAACCCGATTTTTGCACCTACGGCCATTTGACTGCTTCTGCGGTTCCACAGGTGCGGCCCCCACTACCGCTTCTATGGTCTCTCACCAGGCCCTAACTCAGCTTCTGCGGCTCCACGCACGCAGGTGCGGTCCCGCTTCTACGGATCTTGACTGCATCTGCGGTCCATGCCTCCCCAGCAAAATTCCGCTTCTGTGGGTCCTTTACCACTCCTACGGGTCCGCACCTGCGGCCCCCTCCACGTAGGTGCGGTTACACCAGAAGCCCAGTTGCTTCAGCCTTTCCTCAAATTCCATTTTCAATCCGTTTACCACCGGAATCCACCCCAGGCCCCCGAGACCCCGTCCAGTTGTACCAACACATACCAAAACACATTACGGACTTGGTCGAGGCCTCAAATCACATCAAATAACACTAAAATTATGAATCACATTCCAATTCAAACTTGATGAACTTTAGAACTTCAAACTTCTTCATTTGATGTTGAAACCTATCAAATCACATCCGATTGAACTCAAAATTTGCAGACAAGTCGTATTTGACATTACGGATCTACTCCAACTCCCGGAATCAGAATCCGACCTCGATATCAATAAGTCCACTTCCGGTCAAACTTATCAAAAACCTTCAAATTTGTAACTTCAGCCAAATGACTCCAAAATGACCTACGAACCTCCAAATCCACTTCCGATCGTGCTCCCAATACCAGAATCACCATATGGAGCTATTCCCCGACTCGAAATTCCAAACGGACATTGATAACACCGAAATGCACTGCAACCCAAACTTATGAAATTCATCCAAAAATGTTGACTTCCACAATAGGCGTCGAAACGCTCCCAGGTCATCCAAAATCCGATCCGGACATACCCTCAGATCCATCATACGAACCTGTTGGAACCTTCAAATTTCGATTCCGAGGCCGTTTACTCAAAAATTAGACCTTATTCAATTATTTCAACTTAAAGCTTCAAAGATGAGAATTTTCTTCCCAAATCAATCCTGAACTTCCCGGAATTCAATTCCGACCATGTGTACAAGTCATAATACCTGAAGTGAAGATATTCACGACCTCAAACTGCTGAACCACATGCCAGAGTTCAAAATGGTCCGGTCAGGTCGTTACATATCATATCATTCAAATGGTAAGAATCCATTATAAACTCATAATTATATCTGATGTTGGAAAACTAATTGAAAGTTGTATTAGTTAGGAAACAAAAATTGTTTAAAATTTGATATTTGCAAGTTTATTTAATTAGGATTACTACTCAAGTTAATATAAAAATAGGTTTTCATATTTCTCGTTAAAATAGATTTTATACTATTGTTAATAGGGTTGCTAACTTATTTTTAGTGTGGAGAAATGTGAAATCTATAAAGATCTTTTAGAGATTTTAAATATATTATTTTTCCTTCATCTGGAAATCCAAATTCGTAATCCGATCCTATATAAGCTAGAGCTAACCAAGGCGTTCCTAAATATGTAAGATACTCAAATATGTAGTTCATAAACATGGAATCACTGAAAACATATGATTTATAACATTAAGACAGCCATATAATGCATTGTATACATAAAATATGGTGTAACTCGGACACACTCGTTCATTCATGCACGAGTTCACACAATAACATTTTAAAATATTCACGTATGAATTGGAAAATATTTAAAACTAAACATGCATCATCCGAGGAAAATCACTTCTAAACAGTTGGGTATCGACGCTCGGTTGTGTGGTCTCTTTAAGTTTTAGGAGCTAAAGAGCTTCGCGAGCTATATGTATGCTGTATCTATAGGATTTTTAGGCGGTTGGCATATAGGGTTAATGCGTATTTATTACTTAGTCTAGAAGGATGTAGTAAATAGGCATTTTAAAATGGTGCTGGCCAAATTAAACTTTTGTTACAGTGGGAAAATCATTAGTTGAACTAATAAACTTTTTTTATCCACAATTGAATATTAGCCTAATTAAGAAGGCAAGAATGTAAAAGAACTGGCTTTAGATTTTTCCATAATGAAAAAAGATCCAGTCAAGAAATATTGCCTCAAGTAATATTCAATAGCTATTTACATTTATGCCGTGTGGTCAATAACTAATTAATGGCTTGTTTGGATGGTTGTTACCCATTGTATTGTATTGTATTTCATTGTATTGTATTATTATCCCAAAATAATATTTATTTTGATTGTTTATTTAAAATTGATTGTATCGTATTGTTAAATTTATTGTTCCGGAACAACCAAAAGGCCCATTTTATGAAACAACCAATTTGTCTGGTGAGATCGTTTCCTATTTTCTTTTTCAATTATGCCCTTACTTATTACTCTATAATTTTATTTTATTATTTAATATTTTTTATTAACTCCAAATCTCCAACTTGTTGACCTACTTTGTCTTCTTCCATCTTTTCTTGAGTTGGTTTGCCCCGTTCTTTTTATCCGAGTCTTCGTTCAATTCTGTCTTTTTCCATCGTTTTAACTTTTTTTTTTTGCTAATATTAGTTAATAATTTTTTTTCCAGATTTTTTGCTCTTGTTTTCAAGCACGTAATTAATCATAAATAATTAGAAAGAGGCTGTCTTAGATTGTTTTTATGTGTAATTTTTGATAAATTTTATTTAAAATAATTGAGGGTATTTTAGTAAATTTATCAGTTACAGTACAGTACGATACAGTCAAACCAAACAACAAAATGTTATTTAACAAGAGCAAACGAAACAATCTATTCAAACATTGTATCCATAAAACGATACAATACAGTACAATACAATATATTATAAAACAATGGGTAACAATGATCCAAACATAGTGTAAGATTCATATCAATTCTTGTACTTGCCAAAAACTAAAAATGAAAATATATATATTAACGGTAGCCGTAATCTATTCATGTTTATTATTTAAACTGTAAATAACGTAAAATGTAGTGCTCTCTAAAAATGATTAAATTGGAATGATATTTCTTTTATTTTTCGAAAGCAATTTTACAAATACAAGTATCCATCTTTTCTATGTCCGTGGTGTCAAAAATTTTCAAATTATTTTACAACGAGTTTTCGGAAAATTAATCTAGTGCCCATATTTTGCTTTATTTTGCATCATAAAAGCAAGAAACGTGATTAATATTAACGACAGATGTTAATTAGTAATTTTTTCTATTTTTTTTGAGATCAGTATAGGAATTAAAATGAATCTTAGCCATTAATTATTTTATGATCCACATGGCATAAATCTAAATAGCCATTGAACATTACTTGATGCAATATTACTTGACTGGTTTTTTTCCTTAGATAATAGTTACAAAGAGGGTCTTGTCTTAGCTAGCATGAAAGTTTGGTGCCTTGAGACATCAGATATTGTCTCTTTAATTAATTTCTCAAGCATTTATTTCGGCATTTTGCTTTAATTAGTAGTCGTTGTCTATATAAATGAGTCTTTATTGATGTGTTTTCGCTAGATCTTAACCGAAAGAGAATTAGCAAATATTTTATTATAAATCTCTAAATACTTTCTATACTTTTTCACACATAAAATAAGTTATCACTATCCCTATTCATAATAGTAGAAAATTTATTTTAACTAGAAATAGAAAAACTTATTCCTATATTAATTTGACTACAAATCCTAACTAGACATAAATTAAATAAACTAGCAAATATCGAATCCTAAATAATTTTTCTTTCCTACTACAACTTTGAATTAGGTTTTCAATATCACTTGACTCTTCATATCACTTTTAGTTCAAGCCCTAATCTTAACTAAGAAGAAAGATTTTGTGATGGGTGTTGCATGACCGGATGTAGTATTTTTAATTAGACATTGTATGGCAGAGCCAGAGCCAGAATTTAAAGTTTATGGGTTCATGATTCTAGCTCTTTTAAGTTACAGGGTTTGTTTACCCGTAAAATAGTACAATTAAATTTATACGTGGTTTATAGACAAGTGAATTAATTTTATCCTAAGATAATAGATGTATTAGACAAAAATGTAATGCTTAGCTTGAAATGAAGATAAAATAGTAGAAATCGCAATCCCGGGAACATGGCTTCTGGGGACAATAGCAGTGATATCAGTAAGCAAAAAGATAAAATTATATTAATCTTTGAATAGAATGTAGTGTGTGTTTGCCAGAAAGTTCTCTTTTTTCTACAGTAGTAATAGAGCTCACTATTTATAGTTGCACCTAGGGAACAGGGACCTAGGATCAAGCCGCTCATTAATGTCAATTATGAGGGCCATTGAAGAATGTGTAACAACTGGCAGTGAATGTCATATTCCTTATAACGGACCATGTACTTAATGCTGTAGAATATTCTTCACTAAATGCTACTGGATGGAAAACATTTATTTTATCTTTATGAGTATCATTCTCTCAGGATCGTTGCCTTCGAATTCAACTATCTTCTGTCTTCGGCTCCATATGTCACTTCCTCATGCGATCATTTAGTATAAACATATTTGACCCTATACAGATAGTCTCCCTGCTTTCCGATGACATAACTCTGTGTCACCGGGAAGTTGGTAAAGATACCTTTCTTGGCGGAAAGTTCTCTGACATCCTCTAAAATGTTTTGACGGTTTATTAGACGAGCGTGTCACGACCCAAAACTCAACTGGTCGTGATGGCACCTACCATGGTACTAGGAAAGTCGACATATCAGAATTTACCAACACTTTCAAATTTAAATTCTACCACAATAGGTTTTAATAAGTAAAACTCTTATAAAGCTGGATAAAAAGTCATAACTCAATACAGAAGTTCGCAAAACCAGGGTGTCACTGAATACATGAGCACCTACATAACACAAGTCAGAAATACTTTCTAAGAAACTGAAATCGAATAAATAAGACTGAGGGATAGGGGAGGAAAGTCAAGGTCTGCGGACGCCAGGGTAGCTACCTTAAAAATCTCCAAATGACTGGACTCCGAAAATCAGCAACCATCGTGATTGGAAACACCTGGATCTGCACACGAAGTGCAGGGTATAGCGTGAGTACAATCACTGAATAAGTAACAAATCTAACCTCTTGGACAGAAAGTAGGGATGAGTTCGAGTATTACAACCCACATACAACATTACTAGTACGGAAATTTGCGGAAAATATGATAGTGAGATCTCAGAAATTCATAATCTACAGATAACGGTATAAGAATTTAGACATGCTTACATATTTAGCAATAAAAACTCAACACAGTACATGGCAGATCTAGCCCAAATGCAATTAAATCCAGGGCAAACCCAGCCTAAATTTAAATAATCAATAATAATTGCGCCCACTGTAAATGTGCAGACTCCGAATGGGCAGATCCAACCCAAGAGCTATAATAAGCCAAATTCTGGCATGAATCAATAAAGTATGTTTAGCGTGCAGCCCGATCCCATAAATCTCACGCCCAATAGGCCTTCGACCTCACTCAGTCATAAATCTCTCCAGTCTCTCGGGCTCACAACTCTCATGCTAAATGATCGCTGCCAACTCGACGCTACACTAAGGTAGGAAGAGCGGGTCACAATAGCTTTTACCCTATATGAGGGTCGGGATCGATTTCCTCAGGGAGCTAGTAGTGGAGTTGGATTGCCTGTCTATCCTAGAGATGTGTTTGAACTCCTAATATCACTTCAAATATTTTTGGGTTTTCATATTATAACTATTTTTATAAAACTATTGATTAACACTAAATTATGTTACTAGAATATTGCTAAGTTATATCTAATAGGAAGAAGGGCACTAGGGTCGTGACACTACCTAAGTGACTAATTGACGGGTAGATGCTACTAAGGTTCGATTGACATAATTGAGGCTTATGCTATAACCGTTGCACAATTTTACCCACTCTCACACCTCTCGGTATACAGAGTGATTTTTCCCAATTGACTCTCTCGAGACCAAATGGGTAGGCAAATTAGACCAAGCAACTAGGGTTCAAGTAGGGTAATTACTCTCTCGAGGTTTAACTCGTTAGTTGGGACTATTATTTCTCATGAGTCCATCCTAATTCCTTGTTGGATCAATTTTGAGGTCATGGACTCTCTTTCTCAAGAAGAGTTAAACCCACAAAGCTTGAATCAGTGTTTGCAACCATCAATTCAAGATTAACACATAAAATCAACCCAAATAGCAAACACCCAAAGTCAATCTCACACTAGATGGCAACACCCATCAATTACCCACACTAGGGTTGAGTCACAACCCTAGCTAATGGGTTTAGCTACACATGCTAGATAAAGAAATTGAAGAAATAGATGAAGAACTAAGCATATTAATTAATTGCTAAAATTAATCTACAAGATTCTGTTGTAAATGTAAAGCAAAAATGCCAAAAATGGCTACAAAAGTCGGTCTCACGAGCGCAGCTCTCAACTGATATATCTGAATACCTAAAAAATGGTAAAATATTCTATTTATACTAGGCTAGAAAAACTGGACAAAAATACCCCTGCGGGGTCAGTGCGGGCCGCATTAAATGGACCGCGGCTGCACTGGGCTCATTTTTGCTTCTCTGAACTTGGGTTCCGCGGACCACGTAGAATGGACCGCGGCCGCGGAGGGAGCTGGCACAGTCCGCGCAATCACTACCGCGGACCGCATGGCACTGGCTTTGAAAACTTCATCTCTCTGAATCTCATGACTGGGGACCGCACAAAAGAGTAGTGCGGCCGCAGAGCCTTCACCGCGGACCGCGAGATGTGTACCGCAGCCGCACTTTTTCTAGCCTGATTCACTACCTCTCTGAACCACCTAGTGCAACCGCATTCCATTTTGTGCGGTCCATACAAGGCCTTCTTTTCTTAAATTCCTTGGTCTTTGATACTTGAGCAGGTTTCACTCCTTTTTGAGCCGATCTTTGATATTTCGTCATTTTGTCGATCAAACCTGTAATCAAGCACAACTTATGAGCCTTTTTTGGACTATTTTGTACAAATATATGATCAAAGCATAGGCAAGTAGGGGCATAAAACATGTTAAAATCCTGACTTAACAATTTCCCCAAACTTAAATCTTTGCTTGTCCTCAAGCAAACAAAATAAGACCCGCCCCTTAAAGGAAAATCCAAGAAATTCCAGCTATCCTAAAGTAACATCCACAAGCATCAATTGGGACTAACAATTGCCCTCAATACGAATGGATCATTAACAAAATTTAAACTTTGAAAAACTATGGATCAAGTGTGACACAAGAGCATCAAGAATTGACTCGTTATATCAAAGAACTCTCTCAATTACTTTGGTAGATGTGGAACCCAAACTCACACATCCTCAACTCTCCCTAAGCAAACCTCACCTTTTAGAGTATAGGCACGCAAACCAAGGTTAATGGGAAGTCACTCGTCTCTCTCAAGGAAAGGTCACAAGTCAGGCTCTAAGTACCATATGCTTGACCCTCATGTAAGTATCCATTAATGCGAGCATCATCCAACTCAAGATCATATAGGGCTTTTGTGGAGTCAATATGAAGGCTTTTGGTTCAGGGTAGGAAAAGTTGTTGGTCTATATGGGTTCCATCTTCCCTTAAGCACTTCTTTTGATTCATTCTGGCACAATTCTCTTTGACTCTTTGAGTATTTCACTTCTTTTCAAGAGGTTAGAGAGATACATTGTCACTCTTTCTTATGCAATTCAAAGCATTTCTCCTTTTTCTACTTTTTCCATACCTTTTTCACTTTTGTTTTTCTTGAATCCCTTTTTTTGTCTTTTTCTTTTCTTTCTTTTTCATCGCCTTCCTTCCCTTTTGCTTTTGTTCGTTTTACCACTTTGTTTCCTTTCTTATCTCTCCCCCCAAACTTAGACTTTTGCCATTACTTAAGGGACGATTTGGATGCCAAGAGAGAGTATAATTTAGAATGGGTATAGGCTTGTAGCATTGGTTCTTGAAAGAAAAAGTTTTAAGGCTAAAAAGGGTTTGCTAAGGATTATATCATTGGCAGGCTATGGAATTGTTCGACTATTGTTTGGATAAAGGAGAGCCTATAATCACTTCTCAAGTCAAATTTCACTCAAAATTTCGCCTCAACAAACATTCAGGGCAAGTTCTAGACCATTGGCTTGGGACTTGGACTCACAATTCGATTTCCCACAACACACTCAAGGATTGCTAAAGACATAGAGTCGGGGGTCCACAACAACCTTAGACACGATTGAGCACACAATAGTCCCGAAAGATCACATGATGTTTGTTTGGTCAAAACAAGAGTCTCAAGGTCACTACTTTTACCATCCTAAACACAACCACTTGTATTTGACCATGGGATCAAAGGCAAATGTGTTAGGCCCAAGTGAAGCTTTGCTTGAGGTACCCTTAACTATAAACTACTAAAAACAAGAGAAAAATAAAAAACGGACTCAAACCCTTAAGAAGGTTGTCACGCCATCTATCATCGGGAAGAGCCACCCGGTTCGCATGATACTCTACCCTTGAAAATAACCGTAGCATTAAGAAAACCAAGGGTTTATTGAAAGCACCAAAACCGAAACAAAAAGGCTGCGAGCCTATTTACTAAGCTAAAAATGAAAACATTTGTACGAAAATAGAAAATAGAATGAATATTTACAATAGGGGATTAGAATATACAACGGGGGATGAATATATATATATACAAAAATGTAACTTTATATACAGACCAAAGAGAAGATAAAAAGTGCGATAAAAGTAACTAAATGTAAAATTATATACAGACCAAATAAAAAAATCAACAGAAACATAAACTAAGTCAACTAATATATACAATCATCCAGATAAAAAGGAGGGCGCACCCCCACAAATAAAGCTGGCATTGTCCCCAATGCCAACTAAACAAATAAGCATCAAAAATCAAGATGAAAGGATATAGGAGCTCCCTAAGCCTCGTCTGTATGCATGGGAACATGAGTGGTCCCCGGGTCCTCTGTATGTACGGGGAACCTCAGATTGGTTCCCGATCTCCTGCTGCTCAACTGCTGGGCCTGGGGCCTGGACTTGGACAGGCTGAATATCTGGAGCAACCTGTGGCTGACTGGAGGAGACCTCCTGTGGGTCTGCCAACCGGATGACCGCCTCGTCTGCACTAGGGAGCTTCCTCTTCTTCCTAGGAAGCCTCTGAGTCTGCTCCTGCTGTGGCTCTGCTACTAGTGCTGCTACTGGGGTTGGGTCCTCAAATAGCAAGTCTAAAGGTAGCTGGTCTGCCTTTAGTTTGTCAACATCCTCTCTCAGCGCCTTCACAGACTCCTTCGAAGCCCGTGTTTTGCGCAGCTTCTTGTGCTCCCTAGCAAGCTCCCTAAGGGCCTTTCCATGTGAATCCACTGCCTTAGCCAAGGTAGCCTGAGAATCGAGGATCTTTTGCTGGTTGGCAAGAATCTCCTTAAGTGCATCCTCGATAGGCTAGGGCACCTGCACTGGCTATGGAGCCGACTGAGCCGCGATGGTAGAAGTCAAGGTGGACAACTTGGATGAAGCAATCTCCATCCAATTGTTCAAGCTATGAAGTGTCTGGCTCAGCTGGTGGGCGGTGATAGGATGGGCCCGGGAAGATGGAATCCCCAGGCCAGCTGAAGTAGAGGGACCAGCAGTAGTGGAAGGTCCGGGAGGCATGTCAGTAACTGCGGAAGTAGGTTCAGTGGAGGGCTCTACCTCAACCGGCTCTTCAGACTGGCCGGTTGGGGCAAAAGCAGGCGGCTTGTAATTTTTATCCTTGGGGTTGTCTGACCCCTTCAAACTATACCATGAAAACGGAGCCACAGGTTTGACCTTGACGTCAAACGGTCTCTTCTCCACCTCCAAGTCCCGGAAATATATAGTGAGGGTGCTAGGAAAAGGGTAGTTCCGGTCATGCTCAACCCCCACTACAGAAATGACGTGGGGCATCACATTGCCCACGTTGATAGGATATCCCGCCATAATAGAAGCAACAAGAACAGCCTAGGCAAGTGGAATAGTCTGATCATGGGTAGTGGGGTCGAGCCGACTGCACACAAAAGTCAACCACCCTCTAGCCTCAAAGTTGAAGGTTCTTCGAAGTATTTTGGCCCCTTCTTGCAACCACTCTGGAACCATACCCGGGATTTCTAGGTATGAAGCTAACCACGGATGAACCTCCTCGCCCATTGCTAACTTTTCATTGTAAAGAGACTCATCTTCATCATTGAACCCCAGGTATTCATTCAGTGCCTTCCCGGTAAATACCATATTTTTGTTTCTCACTTTGGTCACCTTAGTACCCTTTAAGATGTTGGCCACATTGCTATAGAACTCCTTGACCATATGCTCATTCACCTTCACACAATTGTCTTTAAAGAACTCCCAACCCACTCGAGCCTGAAACTGTCTATGTACATTGGGGTGTAGGGGTAGGAGGTCTTTGTCAATGAAGCTCCTCTCAAGAATCAACTTCCGTGATGGCCCCCATTCCCTAAACTTGTGGAACGCCACCTGGATGACGAATTTATCTTCCCAAACAGCGGGATTCCTAGTCCGGTCAACCCCTCCAACCTAAGGCACACCACTCCCAGGTAACTCCTTATCTCCCTCATCACCCTGAGCACCCTCTCCAGATAGTGACGCTGTGGGAGAGGTAGAATATTCATCCCCACTACCTGTCACTGAGCCCTCAGATGACCCAGAAGAAATGTTGATTGAAGCTCGAGCATTGGGTAAATATGGAGGAGTGTCTTTATGTATGGCGTTCTCCGGATACAGGATGTAAAGAGGGACTGAATCTGAAGAGATCTCCCGGGAGGGCTCGTACTCACTCCCCGAGTTGTCAATGGCTTTATCAGCCGGTTTGATTGCTTTCCTCATTTCTTTTATGTTTTTCCTAGCCTGGGGAGTGAGTTTTACCATCCTTTGCTTTCCTCTCTGGGAGGAACTACCTCGCCTGGGTTGTTTGGCACCTCCACCTCGTTGTTTAACCATTATCTGCAAGCATACACATCTCACATGGTTAGTATCAACACATGTAGTGAAACAAGGGTTGAAAATGAATTGCAGACAACAGATCACAGGTTGCAGAAATAGTACAGAACAGAACACCGTGGCCCGCACAAACAGGAGTGCGGTCGCACTGGGGGCACCGCGGACCGCGCAAAGGTGACCGTGGTACGCATTGGGGCAAAGGCCCAAACATCACCTCTCTGAATCAACCCACTGCAGTTCGCACAAAGTGGGATTGCGGCCGTGGTATGCCAGCGCGGACCGCACAAAGTGCAATGTGGCCGCGCTGGGCACAGGTTCACTTTCAGTCACTTGAACACTGCGGTCCGCGCAAAATGGTAATGCGGACCGCGTCAGGGCACCTCGGACCGCACATAGGCGACCGCGGGCCGTGGAGAGTACATTGAATAGGCACTAAGTAAGGGTTTAAGTTTTTGCTATTTTTGTTCAAGTTTTCCACCTAACTTGTCCCTACTAATTTTACCCAGTTCACAAAGGTCTCTAAACACACAATATCCAACCATTACACTTTCCTCGGCTAACAAATGAAATAAAAATGGGAAGAAGAAGA
This sequence comes from Nicotiana tabacum, assembly GCF_000715075.1. Classification (NCBI taxonomy): domain Eukaryota; kingdom Viridiplantae; phylum Streptophyta; class Magnoliopsida; order Solanales; family Solanaceae; genus Nicotiana; species Nicotiana tabacum. The sequence continues at coordinate 18,840,002 of NC_134085.1, forward strand.
GACTCTAGCTACTGTCCATGAAAAACAAAATGAAATTATTATATAAAACAAAGAAAGATGATGAAATGTTACCAGATTGTGATGATGAGATGCAATTAATCAGGCTAAGCAAGAATTACTATCAGAAGAGAGAGTGAACAGTAGCTTTTAGGGGTCTGAGTGTTAAAATTTCAAAACGTGTAAGTTGTGACTCTTGGGCTCTATTTATAGAAAAAGGTGAGGGCCCCAGCCTTACCTACTAGCGCGGCCGCACAAAACCGATCGCGGACCGCGCAAAACAGACCGCGGCCGCAGAGGTCCACCGCGGACCGCACTAAATGGAATGTGGCCGCGGTGGCAAACATCAGAGAGCACCACTTTTGACCATCACCCGTGCGGACCACACAAAAGCAACCGCGGTCGCTCTGGCAATCTTCAGAGACTGTTCAACTTTTTTCAAACTATTTTGCACTGCATTAACTTAATCTCTGCAACATCTCACAATCAGTTAGCTCAAAAGTCAAACCTACACTACCAAGAAAACAGAGAAAAAAACAAAAAGAAAAAGACATGGGTTGCCTCCCAAGCAGTGCCTGATTTAACGTCATGGCACGACGCATGTTACCAGCACATCACTTTAGATAGAGAAGTGCCACCACGTGGCCATCATCAAATTTCCCAAGATAATGCTTGACCCGATGTCCATTGACTCTGAATACTTCACCATTCTTGTTCCTTAGATCAAGAGCACCAAATGGGGTCACGAACATAACTTCAAATGGCCCACTCTACTTTGACTTGAGCTTACCCGGAAACAGACGTAACCGGGAATTGAACAAGAGAACCATATCTCCAACCTTGAACTCCTTGCGTCGAGCATATTTGTCGTGAATGTACTTCATTTTGTCCTTGTACAAGGACGAGCTGGAGTAGGCATGGAATCTAAACTCATCAAGCTCATTAAGTTGTTCAACCCGCAGATTTGCCGCAACATCCCATTCTAAGTTCAACTTCCTTAAAGACCACATGGACTTGTGCTCTAATTCCACCGGAAGATGACAAGATTTTCCAAACACCAACCGATACAGCGACATACCAATCGGAGTTTTGTAAGCCGTCCGATAAGCCCAAAGAGCGTCATCCAACGTTTTTGACCAATCGGTCCTATTAGCATTGATAGTTTTAGACAAGATACTCTTAGTTTCTCTGTTGGAGACTTCCACTTGGCCAATAGCTTGAGGATGATAGGGGGTCGAAACCTTATGATTGACACCATACTTAGAAAGCAACGTGTCGAAAGCCTTATTGCAAAAGTGATAGCCTCATCACTAATGATAGCACGAGGAGTGCCAAACCTTGTAAAGATACTCTTTTAAAAAAGGCCACAACACTCCGGGCTTCATTGTTGGGCAAAGCCATGGCTTCAACCCATTTTGAGACATAGTCCACCGCCACAAAAATGTAAGTGTTCCCACAAGAGCTCACAAAAGGACCCATGAAATCGATGCCCCTAACATAAAAAATATCCACTTCGAGAATTGTATTGAGTTGCATCTCATCCCTTTTAGAAATTCCGCTGGCTCTTTGACACTCATCACATCTCTTCACCAAATTGCCCGCATCTTTAAACAAGGTAGGCCAGTAAAATCCTCAACTAAGCAATTTAGAAGCTGTTCTCGCCCTGCCATGATGGCCACCATAGGGAGAGGAATGGCAAGCCTCCAAAATACCCAATTGTTCCTCCTCTGGGACACATCGTCGAATCACACCATCTATGCAAATCTTGAACAAGTATGGCTCATCCCAGTAGAACTCCAAACTATCCCTCTTGAGCTTCTTCCTTTGGTTAGAAGAAAGCTCACACGGGATTATTCCGGTCACAAGGTAATTGGCAACATCGGCAAACCATGGCATATCCTTAATTGACACCACAAGGAGTTGTTCGTCGGGAAATGAATCATTGATTTCAAGGCCGTCACAAGGCCTCCCCTCCTCCTCCAAACGGGACAAATGGTCCGCCACTTGATTCTCACTACCCTTCCGGTCAACAATTTCTAAATCAAACTCTTGAAGAAGTAACACCTATCTCATAAATCTCGCCTTGGAGTCTTTCTTGGTCATCAAATACCTAAGGGCAGCGTGATCGGTGTGCACTATAACTTTGGCCCCCATAAGGTAAGGTCGAAACTTTTCCATAGCAAAAACAATAGCCAACAATTCTTTCTCGGTGACTGTATAATTTTTTTGAGCCTCATTCATGGTCTTGCTTGCGTAGTATGCCGGATGAAACATCTTGTTGATTCTTTGGCCCAAAACAGCCCCAACCGCAACGTCACTAGCATCACACATGAGCTCAAAAGGCAAGCTCCAATTTGGTGCGGTAATGATAGGGGTAGAAGTCAACTTGAGCTTGAGAAGCTCGAATGCTTGCATACAACTCTCATCGAACAAGAACTTTGCATCTTTCTCTAGGAACTTGCACAACAGATGTACCACTTTAGAAAAATCCTTTATGAACCTCCGGTAGAAACCCGCGTGCCGAAGGAAACTCCTCACCCTTTTGATAGAAGTGGGGGGAGGGAGCCTTGAAATAACCTCAATCTTGGCCTTATCAACTTCAATTCCTTGCTTCGAGATCTTGTGACCTAACACTATACCTTCTTCTACCATAAAATGGCACTTTTCCCTATTGAGAAAAAGGTTGGTGTCTTCACATAGGGCAACACTCTATCCAAGTTTACCAAGAACCTTTCAAAAGAATCCCCAACTATGCTGAAATCATCCATGAAGACCTCCAAGATATCCTCCAACATGTCGGTGAAAATAGCATTCATGCAACGTTGGAAGGTCGCCGGAGCATTACACAATCCAAATGGCATTCTAGAGAAAGCGAATGTGCCATAAGGACATGTAAAAGTGGTCTTCTCTTGGTCCTCCGGGGCAATTAGAATTTGATTGTACCCCGAGTAACCATCCAGAAAGCAATAGAAAGCCCGGCCTGCAAGACGATCAAGCATTTGGTCAAGGAATGGCAATGAGAAATGATCTTTTCTAGTCACCTTGTTCAGCTTGCAGTAATCCATACAAACTCTCCACCCGGTGACCGTTCTAGTAGGAATGAGCTCATTGTTGTCATTGGTCACCACGGTCATACCACCCTTCTTCGGCATACATTGCACCGGAGAAGTCCACGAACTGTCAGAAATAGGATAAACCACCCCAGCATCTAGCCACTTGATAACCTCTTTTTTCACCACCTCTTGCATCACGTCATTTAATCTTCTTTGATGCTCCAAGGAAGGCTTTGCATCCTCCTCCAAGATGATTTTGTGCATGCAAAATGCGGGGTTTATTCCCCGAATATCAGCTAAAGTCCATCCGATTGCCCTTTTCCGCTTTTGAAGAACCGCCAAGGTGGCCTCAACCTGCATGTTAGTAAGGCAAGAGTAAATAATAACAAGTAAAGTAGAATTTGAACCTAAGAATTCATACTTGAGGTGTGGAGGAAGTGGCTTCAAATACAACAGCGGTGGCTCCTTAATTGATGGCTTTATTGGTGGAGTTTTGCGGTTTTCAAGATCCAACGATAGCCTCCTAGGCTCATAAGAATATGAACCCATACTATGCAATGCATTCACGCACTCCACTATACTAGCATCATCATTGACATCCATATTAAGAAGCACGGCCTCAAGGGGATCTTTAACATGAATCATGGAACTTGTGTCATCCTCTATCACAGCTGTGACAATGTCCACAAATGAACACACCTCCATGCTATTAGGTTGTCTCATTGATTTGCAAACATGGAATACCACCTTCTCATCCCCCACTCGAAAAGTCAACTCACCCGCTTCAACATCAACCAATGCCTTCCTCGTAGCTAGAAAAGGTCTACCAACAATAATCGTCACTTCAAAGTCCACCTCACAATCCAATATGACAAAGTCGGCCAGCAATATAAACTTACCCACCCGGACAAGTACATCATCGATTATGCCCAAAGGTCGTTTCATCGATCGATCCCCCATTTGAAGTCTCATTGAGGTAGTCGAGGTTATCCAATTCCCAAAGTCTTCAAGACCGAGTACGACATCAAATTTATACTAGCCCCCAAGTCACAAAGGGCCTTGGCAAAATCCGCACTTCCGATGGTACAAGGGATAGTAAAAGCTCCAGGGTCCTCAAGCTTGGGTGCTATTGAATGCACTGTGGCACTCACTTGATGAGTCATTTTAATTGTTTCGCACTCCATCGACCTCTTCTTTGTTACCAAATCTTTCATGAACTTAGCGTACCCCGGCATTTGCTCAAGTGCCTCCACCAAAGGCACATTGATTGTGAGGCGCTTCATCATATCAATGAACTTTTTGAATTGATTGTCACTCTTTTGATTTGCTAACCATTGAGGATAAGGTGGAGGTGGCCTAGTCAAAGGTGCCTTGGCCTTTTGTACAATCGGCTCGGGCATGTCAATCACGTGATCCCTAGACGGGTTCACGGCATTTTGAGTCTCTACCTCGACTTCATCATCAATATTAATCTGCACATCATTGTTCATATTTTGATTAACCACATCATCAACAATCAAAGGTACATCATCATCCCGCAACTCAACATCTTTCTCTATAACTTGCTTTTGCATTGAGGCATTCATATCACCGCCTCTCCCACTTCTTGTTGTAACCGCCATCACATGATTATTATTCCTACCCTTTGGGTTCACCACCGTATCACTTGGTAGAGCACCCTTGGGATGAGTATTCAACGTTTGAGAGATTTGGCCTAGTTTCACCTCCAAGTTCCAAATAGATGTGTTATGAGAAGCTAATTGGGCATCAGAATCTTGGTTATTTTTCATCATTTGCTAGAACATGCTTTCAATTCTCCCCATATCACTTCCGGAAGAACTCAGACCTTGAGAAGGAAAGGAGGGTAGATTGTTCGGCTGTTGGTACATAGGGGGCCTTTGAAAGCCTTGCCCCCGGTTGCTTTGGTTACCACTATTGTTCCACCCTCCTTGATTGTTGTTGTTGCCCCAATTATTGTTATTACCATTCCAATTCCCTTGGTTGCTTTGATTACCCCAATTGTTATTTTGGTTGCTATTATTCCAATTTCCACCGCCTTGTTGTTTATTGTTGTTATTCCAATTACCTCCGCCTTGCTGTTGATTGCCCCAATTTCCTTGAGGATGCCTTTGTTGATTCGAAGAGTTGCCTCTATTCCCTTGGTAGTTATTGACATATTGGACCTCTTCGCTTTGATCATCATAACACTTATTTGAATAACCACCACCATCATTGTTTGTTGTCATATTGTTCACAATTACCTTGAGGTTGTTGTCCTCTTTGCCTCCTTTTCAACATAGAAACACCTTCCATTGCATTGACTTGGCGCGGGTTTTGGATTTGTTGCAATTGCGACTTTGCCAATTGATTCATAGTTGTTGTAAGCTCGGCAATAGCTTGGCCATGATCGTGCAATTCCTTGTACAAATGGATGACCGTGGGGTCACCTTGGGGCATATTTGCTCGGCTTTGCCATGCCGAAGAGGTGTCGGCCATTTCATCAAGTACATCACATGCCTCTTGGTAAGAAAGTTTCATAAAGTTCTCTCCGTCCAATTGGTTCACAATGCATTGATTCGTGGTGTTGATGCCTCGATAAAAGGTTTGTTGAATCATAGCCTCGGTCATGTTGTTATTAGGGCACTCTTTCACCATTGTTCTATATCTTTCCCATATCTCGTGCAAAGGTTCTGTTGGCTCTTGCTTGAAAGCTAGAATTTCATCCCGAAGAGCCGCCATATGACTTGGAGAAAAGAACTTGGCAATAAATTTATCTGCCAATTCATCCCATATTGTAATAGAATGATTGGGGAGCCTTTCTAACAAATCCAATGCTTTACCCCGAAGAGAGAACGGGAAAAGCCTCAATCTCAACGCATCCTTGGACACGTTTGACTACTTGCTACCCCATCATGTATCCACGAACCCCTTCGAGTGCTTGTAGGCATTTTGATCGGAGGCGCCCGTGAAATACCCTCTTTGCTCGAGCAAGGTCAACATAACATTTGTAGTTTGAAAGTTCCCCGCCCGGATTCGGGGAGGAACAATAGCACTGGCGTATCCTTGATTTGGTAAAATTCTGGGAGCCACTCTCGGCGGTGCCAGAGGAGGATCTGGAATATTGTTGTTCTCATTTGCATTTACATTGGCATTTCGGCCTCTCCGTGGAACTTGAGGTAATACCTCATATTGTTCTAGATCCTCTACCTCCTCCCCCGCCATCACGTTGCCGAGAGGGTCATTTGCATTAAAAGCCATTTGTACCTGATTGATCGATACAAGCAAAATTAGTAAACAAGAAGGAAAGAGAAGCAAAACACAAAACTAAATAAACATATAGTCAACACCGTAAGCTCCCCGGCAACGGTGCCAAAAAGTGATCGCTGCCAACTCAACGCTACACTAAGGTAGGAAGAGCAGGTCGCAATAGCTTTTAACCGATATGAGGGTCGGGATCGATTTCCTCAGGGAGCTAGTAGTGGAGTTGGATTGTCTGTCTATCCTAGAGATGTGTTTGAACTCCTAATGTCACTTCAAACATTTTTGGTTTTCAAATTATAACTATTTTTATAAATCTATTGATTAACACTAAGATTATGCTACGAGATAATTGTTAATATGTATCTAATGGGAAGAAGGGCACTAGGGTCGTGACATTAACTAGGTGGCTAATTGACGGGTAAAAGTTATTAAAGTTCGATTGACATAATTGGGGCTTATGCTATAACCGTTGCACAATTTTATCCACTCTCACACCTCTCGGTAGAGAGAGTGATTTTTCCCAATTGACTCTCTCAAGACCAAATGGGTAGGCAAATTAGACCAAGCCACTAGGGTTCAAGTAGGGTAATTACTCTCTCGAGGTTTAACCCGTTAGTTGGGACTATCCTTTCCCATAAGTCCATCCCAATTCCTTGTTGGATCAATTTTGGGCTCATGGACTCTCTTTCTCAAGAAGAGTTAAACCCACAAAGCTTGAATCAGTGTTTGCAACCACCAATTCTAGATTAACACATAAAATCAACCCAAATAGCAAACACCCATAGTCAATCTCACACTAGATGGCAACACCTATCAATTACCCACACTAGGGTTGAGCCACAACCCTAGCTAATGGGTTTAGCTACTCATGCTAGATAAAGAAATTGAAGAAATAGAAGAAGAACTAAGCATATTAATTAATTGCTAAAATTAATCTACAAGAATCTGTTGTAAATGTAAAGCAAAAGTGCCAAAAATGGCTACAAAAGTCGCTTTCACGAGCGCAACTCTCAACTGATATATCTGAATACCTAAAAAATGGTAAAATATTCTATTTATACTAGGCTGGAAAAACTGGACAAAAATACCCCTGCGGGGTCAGTGCGGGCCGCATTAAATGGACCATGGCCGCATTAGGCACATTTTTGCTTCTCTGAACTTGGGCTCCGCGGACCACGTAAAATGGACCGCGGCCGCGGAGGGAGCTGGCACGGTCCGCGCAATCACGACCGCGGACCGCATGGCACTGGCTTTGAAAACTTCATCTCTCTGAATCTCATGACCGCGAACCGCACAAAAGAGTAGTGTGGTCGCAGAGCCTTCACCGCGGACCGCAAGATATGTACCACGGTCGTGCTTCTTCTAGCCTGATTCACCAGCTCTCTGAACTACCTAGTGCGGCCACATTCCATTTTGCGCGGTCCGCACTAGGCCTTCTTTTCTTAAATTCCTTGGTCTTTGATACTTGAGCAGGTTTCACTCCTTTTTGAGCAGATCTTTGATATTTTGTCACTTTGTCGATCAAATCTGCAATCAAGCACAACTTGTGAGACTTTTTTGGACTATTTTGTACAAATATATGATCAAAGAATAGGCAAGTAGGGGCATAAAACATATTAAAATCCTAACTTATCACTAAGTATCCCTAATCAGTGATATGAGATGTGACAATATACGACAACAGAGACTGAGATATGATACGAAATGATAAATATGACTAAGTACAGAGCTACAATTAAACTAATAATTCAACAATAAAGAACGACCACTGTGAGTCCCAATAGTACTAGAATATACCCTAAACATGATTTCTAGCATGAATCACATCTCAAATACCCTAACACGTAGAGTACCGTAGAAATGTTCAGTTAAGATGGCTACGTAGTTCCATTGATACCGAGGTCGTACGATCCGATCCAACAAATATTTAAACTGTGCACTGCCAGAGGATCGAATGGTGCGAACCATAGATGCATCTATTTAATCTACCGAGACGTTCGGCCCGTTTGACAATAGATAAACACATTCAAACAGTTAATCAAGAATTCATCGAGGAGCAATTATCTAAGAAAGGCAAATAGCTATGCACGAACTCTCGTCACCTCATCAGTACGTAGCTCCCACAAATAGCAGCACATATTTAATTATTTCACCAATGGGGTTAATTCCCTCTTACAAGGTTAGAAAGGAGACTTACCTCGCTCTGAAGCTCCAAAACCAGCTTCCAAGCCCTTCCGATGACTCAAACCAATGCCAAACGCTCCAACTCATGCTTGGTGATGAAAATGACACTCCCAAGTTACTCCAAAATCGGTTCCCATGGAGGAATATCGTGAAAATGAGCCAAACCCTCACATTAAAAGAATACAGTGCCCAACCCGATTTTTGCACCTACGGTCATTTGGCCGCTTTTGGGGTTCCGCAGGTGCGGCCCCCACTACCGCTTATGTGGTCTCTCACTAGGACCTAACTCAGCTTCTGCGACTCCACGCACGCAGGTGCGGTTCCGCTTCTACGAATCTCAACTGCATCTGTGGTCCATGCCTCCCCAGCAAAATTCCGCTTCTGTGGGTCCCTTACCGCTCCTACGGGCCCGCACCTGCGGCCCCCTTCACGCAGGTGCGGTTACACCAGAAGCCTAGCTACTTCAGCCTTTCCTCAAATTTCATTTTCAATCCGTTAACCACCAGAATCCACCCGAGGCCCCCGATACCCCGTCCAATCGTACCAACACGTCCCAAAACACATTATGGACTTGCTCGAGGCCTCAAATCACATCAAACAACACTAAAATCACGAATCATATTCCAATTCAAACTTGATGAACTTTAGAACTTCAAACTTCTTCATTTGATGCCGAAACCTATCAAATCACGTCCGATTGAACTCAAAATTTGCAAACAAGTCGTATTTGACATTACGGACCTACTCCAACTCCCGGAATCAGAATCCGACCTCAATATCAAAAAGTCCACTCTCGGTCAAACTTATCAAAAACCTTCAAATTTGTAATTTCAGACAAATGACTCCAAAATGACCTACGGACCTCCAAATCCACTTTCGATCGCGCTCCCGATACCAGAATCACCATACAGAGGTATTTCCCGACTCGAAATTCCAAACGGACATCGAATACACTACAACCCAAACTTATGAAATTTATCCAAAAATGCTGACTTCCACAATAGGCGTCGAAATGCTCCCGGGTCATCCAAAACCCGATCCGGACATACCCTCAGATCCAAAATCATCATACGAACCTGTTGGAACCTTCAAATTCTAATTCCGAGGCCGTTTACTCAAAAATCAGACCTTATTCAATTCTTTCAACTTAAAGCTTCCGAGATAAGAATTTTCTTCCCAAATCAATCCTGAACTTCCCGGAATTCAATTCCGACCATGTGTACAAGTCATAATACCTGAAGTGAAGCTACTCACGGCCTCAAACTGCTGAACGACATGCCAGAGTTCAAAATGATCCGGTCAGGTCGTTACACATCATATCATTCAAATGGTAAGAATCCATTATAAACTCATAATTATATCTGATGTTGGAAAACTAATTGAAAGTTGTATTAGCTAGGAAACAAAAATTGTTTAAAATTTGATATTTGCAAGTTTATTTAATTAGGATTGCTACTCAAGTTAATATAAAATAGGTTTTCATATTTCTCGTTAAAATAGATTTTATACTATTGTAAATAGGGATATTGCTAGCTTATTTTTAGTGTGGAGAAATGTGAAAACTATAAAGATCTTTTAGAGATTTTAAATATATTATTTTTCCTTCATCTGGAAATCCAAATTCGTAATCCGATCTTATATAAGCTAGAGCTAACCAAGGCGTTCATAAACATGTAAGATACTCAAATATGTAGTTCATAAACATGGAATCACTGAAAACATATGATTTATAACATTAAGATAGCCCTATAATGCATTGTATACATAAAATATGGTGTAACTCGGACACACTCGTTCATTCATGCACGAGTTCACACAATAACATTTTAAAATATTCACGTATGAATTGGAAAATATTTAAAACTAAACATGCATCATCCGAGGAAAATCACTTCTAAACAGTTGGGTATCGACGCTCGGTTGTGTGGTCTCTTTAAGTTTTAGGAGCTAAAGAGCTTTGCGAGCTATATGTATGCTGTATCTATAGGACTTTTAGGCGGTTGGCATATACAAGGGTTAATGCGTATTGTTCCGGATCAACCAAAAGCCCCATTTTATGAAACAACCGATTTGTGTGGTGAGATCGTTTTCTATTTTCTTTTTTTAATTATGTCCTTACTTAATACTCTATAATTTTATTTTATTATTTAATTTTTTTAGTAACTCCAAATCTCCAACCTGTTGACCTACTTTGTCTTCTTCCATCTTTTCTAGAGTTGGTTTGCCCCGTTCTTTTTATCCGAGTTTTCGTTCAATTCTGTCTCTTTCCATCGTTTTAATTTTTTTTTTGCTAATATTAGTTAACGATTTTTTTCCAGATTTTTGCTCTTGTTTTCAAGCACGTAATTAATCATAAATAACTAGAAAGAGGCTGTCTTAAATTATTTTTATGTGTAATTTTTGATAAATTTTATTTAAAATAATTGGTGGTATTTTAGTAAATTTATCAGTTACAGTACAGTACGATACAGTCAAACCAAACAACAAAATATTATTTAACAACAACAAACGATACAATCTATTCAAACGTTGTATCCATAAAATGATACAATACGGTACAATACAATACATTATAAAACAATGAGTAACAATGATCCAAACATAGTGTAAGATTCATATCAATTCTTGTACTTGCCAAAAACTAAAAATGAAAATATATATATTAACGGTAGCCGTAATCTATTCATGTTTATTACTTAAACTGCAAATAACGTAAAATGTAGTGCTCTCTAAAAATGATTAAATTGGAATGATATTTCTTTTATTTTTAGAATGCAATTTTACAAAAAATACACTAAATTACAAATACAAATATCCATCTTTTCTATGTCCGTGGTGCCAAAAAATTTCAAATTCCTTTACAACGAGTTTTCGGAAAATTCATCTAGTGCCCATATATTGCTTTATTTTGCATCATAAAAGCAAGAAACATGATTAATATTAACGACAGTTGTTAATTAATAATTTTTTTGAGATAAGTATAGGAATTAAAATGAATCTTAGCCATTAATTATTTTATGATCCACATGGCATAAATCTAAATAGCCATTGAACATTACTTGATGTATGTTAGAGAAAACCTGGTGCACTTCAGCAGTCCTTCCAATTCCAAACTCGATCCATTAACCATCTGAACTCCACCCGAGGCCCCTGAGACCTTGATCAGATATACCAACAAGTCCTAAAATACGATACAAACTTAGTCGAGACCTCAACTCACATCAAACAACATCAAAAATACGAATCGCACCTCAATTCAAGACTAATGAACTTTTGAACTTCTAACTCCTACATTTGATGCCGAAACCTATCAAATCACGTACAATTGATCTCAAAATTCGCACACGTCACAAATGACACAACGGTCCTGCTCTAACTCTCGTAACCCCAATCCGCGCCCAGTAACCACAAAGTCAACTCTCGGTCAAACTTTTAAATTTTTAACTTTTGCCATTTCAAGCCTAATTCAACTACAGATCTCCAAATCACTATCTGGGCACACTCCTAAGTCCAAAATCACCCAACGGAGCTAATGGAACCATAAAAACTCCATTTTGGGGTCATTAACATACAAGTCAATGTCTGGTCAACCTTTTCAACTTAAGCTTCCAACCTTGAGACTAAGTGTCTCAACTCATTCTGAAACCTCCCCGGAACTGCAAAAACTACCCCAACAAGTCACATAACAACAATTAAGCAGGAAATGAGCAATAAATGGCAGAATGAGGCCTTAACTCTCAAAATGACCAGCCGGGTCGTTACATCCTCTCCCTCTTAAATAAACGTTCGTCCTCGAATAGGTCTAGAAACGTACCTGGAGTCTCAAACAAGCACGGATATCTGCTCCGTATCTCCTGCTCGGTCTCCCAAGTAGCCTCCTCAAATGGTTGACCTCTCCACTGCATCTTTATTGAAGCTATGTTTTTTGACCTCAAATTTCAAATGTGCCGACCCAAAATGGCCACCGGCTCTACATCATAAGTCAAATCACCATCCAACTGAATCGTGCTGAAATCCAAAATATGAGACAAATCTCTAACATACTTCCGGAACATAGATACATGAAATACTAGATGAACACTCGACAAACTAGGTGGCAAGACAAGCTTCTATGCCACCTCTCCAATTCTCTAAAGCACCTCAAACGACCTGATATACCGAGGGCTCAACTTGCCCTTCTTCCCGAACCTCATAACACCCTTCATGGGTGAAACCTTGAGCAGTAACTTCTCCCCAACCATGTAAGCAACATCATGAACCTTCCTATCGGCGTAACTCTTCTATCTAGACTACATCGTGCGAAGCCGATCCTGAATCAATTTAACCTTGTTAAAAGAATCCTGAACCAAGTCCGTACACAATAGCCTAGCCTCACCCTTCTCAAACCAACTCACCGTAGGTTGATACTGCCTCCCATACAAAGCCTCATACAGAGCCATCTGAATGCTCAACTGGTAGTTGTTGTTGTAGGCAAACTCTACGAGCGACAGAAACTGATCCCAAGAACCCCCAAAATCTATGTCATAAGTGCGTAACATATCCTCTAATATTTGAATAGTACGCTCGGACTGCCCATCTGTCTGAGGGTGAAATGATGTACTCAACTTGACCTGTGTGCCCAACTCTCATTGCACAGCTCTCCAAAGCTGCAATGTAAACTGCGTGCCCGATCTGAAATGATGGACACTGCCACACCGTGAAGGCGAACAATCTCGCGGATGTGGATCTCAGCCAACCACTCCGAAGAATAAGTAATCCCAATTGGAATGAAATGCATGGACCTGGTTAACCGATCCACAATCACCTAAATAGCATCAAACTTCCTCAAAGTCCATGGGAGTCCAACTATAAAATCCATGGTGATAAGCTCCCATTACAACTCCGGAATCTGAAGCATCTGAAGCAATTTGTCCGGTGCCTGATGCTCATAACAGTTTAGGCACCAAGCTACAAATTCCACTATATCCTTATTCATCCTCCTCCACCAATAGTGCTACCTCAAGTTCTGGGACATCTTCGCGGCACCCAGATGAATGGAATACTGCAAACTATGGGCCTCTTCAAGAATCAACTCACGTAGCCCATTTATATTAGGCACACAAATCCGGCCATGCATCCTCAACACCTTGTCATCCCCAATAGTAACATCCTTGGCATCACTTTGCTGAATCGTGTCCTTAAGGACAAACAAATGGGGATCATCATACTGACGCTCTTTGATGCGATCAAATAAGGAAGACGGAGAAACTACACAAGCTAGAACCCGGTCGGGCTCGGAAATATCTAATCTCATAAACTGGTTGGCTAAGGCCTGAACATCGACTGCAAGCGGTCTCTCATCAATATGAAATAATGCAAGGGTACCCACACGCACCGCCTTGCTACTCAAGGCATCGACTACTGCATTGGCCTTCCCGAGATGATAGAGAATAGTAATATCATAGTCCTTTTGCATCTCTAACCATCTCCGCTGCCTCAAATTTAGATCCTTTTGTTTGAACAAGTACTGGAGACTCCGATGATCTATAAATACCTCACAATACACACCATAGAGATAGTGCCTCCAAATCTTCAATGCATGAACAATGGCTGCCAACTCCAAATCATGGACAGGGAGTTCTTCTCATGAGGCTTCAACTGACGTGAAGCATAAGCAATCACTCTACCCGGCTGCATCAAGACACACTCAATACCAATCTGAGAAGCATCACAATGCACCGTATAAAAGCCTGAAGCTGAAGGCAAAGCTAGAATTAGAGTTTGGTCAAGGCAATCTTGAGCTTCTGAAAGCTTTCCTCACACTCATCCGACCACCTGAAAAGAGCACCCTTCTAGGTCAATTTGGTCAAAGGCGATGCAATAGATGAGAAACCCTCCACGAAGTGACGAATAATCGACCAAGCTGCGAAAGTTCTGAATCAGTAGTTGAGGACGGTCAGGACCGACTCTAAACCGCCTCTATCTTCTTTGGATCTACCTTAATCCCCTCACTAGACACTACGTGCCCCAAGAATGCCACTAAACTAAGCAGAACTCACACTTGGAGGACCTGGCATAAATCGTCTCCACCCTCAGTAGTTGTAATACAACCCTCAAATGTTGGGCATGATCCTTCTGGATACGTGAGTACACGAGGATATCATCAATGAATTCTATGACAAACAAGTCAAGATATGGCTGAAATACACTGTTCATCAGATGCATGAATGCTGTTAGGTCATTGTTTAGCCAAAAGACATCACAAGGAACTTATAGTGACCATAACGGGTCCTGAATGCTGTCTTTAGAATATTCGTGTCCTGAATCTTCAACTAGTGATACCCATACCTCAGTTCAATCTTAGATAATACCCTCACTCCCTGAAGCTGGTCAAATAAATCATCAATGCGTGGCAAAGGATACTTGTTCTTGGCTGTAACTTTGTTTAACTGCCTATAGTCGATACACATCCACATAGTACCATCCTTCTTCTTCACAAAAAGAACCGGTGCACCCCAAGGTGACACACTAGGCCTAATAAAATTTGTTAAGAAGTTCCTGAAGCTGCTCTTTTAATTCATTCAACTCAGCTGGTGCCATACGATACAAAGGAATAAAAATGGGCTTACTGCCTCGCACCAAGTCAATACCAAAGTCAATATCTCTATCGGGCAGCATGCCCGACAGGTCTGTAGGAAACATATCCAGAAAGTCTCGCACCACCGGAACAGAATAATAGTAGGAGTATCAGTACCAACATCCCACAAAAAGGCCAAATAAGACAGACACCCCTTCCCAACCATCCGTTTGGACTTCAAGTAAGAAATCACCCTACTGGGGCGTAATCTAGAGAACCTCTCCACTAGATCCTTGGCAATACCGGCATCACCAACGTAACGATCTTAGTGTGACAATCCAAAATTGTATGACATGGAGACAACCAATCCGTACCCAAGATCACGTCAAAATCAACCATACTAAGCAATAAGAGATCAACTCTAGTCTCAAATCCCTCATAGTCACTACACATGACCGATATACACGGTCCACAATAATAGTATCGTCCACCTGGCATAGATACATGAACAGATGAAACTAAGGACTCATGGGGCATATCCAGATAACGAGCAAAATACGATGATACATACGAATAATTGGAACCAGGGTCAAATAATATAGAAGCATCCATGTGGCATACTAAGACAATACTTATGATCACTATGTTTGAAGCAATAATATCTGGCCTGGTCGGAATAGCATAGAATCGAGCCTGACCGCCTCTTGATCGACCTTCTCCTCTAGGGCGACCCCTAGTTGCCTGAGCCCCACCCCGAGCTATCTAGGCGGGTGGTGAAGTGACTGGTGCTGAAGTCGTGGCCTGACTCCTCAGCTAAATTGGACCCCCGTAAGGCGGGGACAAAACTTCTTCACATGACCCAACTATCCACACTGGAAACACCCCCTGTTGGAAAATGGTGGCAAATAAAAAGGCGGATCCCGAGAACCAGAATAACTATCAGAGGAACTTAGTGCAGATGAACCCTGAACTGAAGGTGCACGAGATGAATTCTAAGTTGGTAGAGCACTGAGAGATGACTGACCCGATCTAGAACTATACGAACCATGGCTGGATGATGTACCACGATGAATTAGATGAGTCATCTAAAAGGGCCTATAAGGATGACCCCTACTTTGGTAGGATTGTCCCCTAAAAGGAATACCATTGAAACCTCCTGAACAACGAGGCCTCTTAGCTTTCCTCTCCTTACGCTCCAGACTACGAACCATCTCTAACCACCGAGAAATATCAACCACCTCATCGAACGCAGCACCTAATACACTCTCCCAAGTCATATAAAAATGGAATTGATAGTAGAGGCCATTAATGAACCTCCTAATACTCTCCCTCTCGGTGGGAACCAACCACACTGCGTGATGATCTAAGTCTGAAAACCTTATCTCATACTGGGTCACAGACATGCCATTCTGACGTAGCTGCACGAACAGCCTGCACAACTCCTCTATGCGGGTCTGTGGTACAAACTTCTCCAAGAATATAACGGAGAACTCATGCCATGTAAGTAGTGCTGAACCCAATGGCCTATGCCTCTCATAGGCCTTACACCATCTGAAGGCAGCCCCAGTGAACTAAAAAGTAGTGAATGAGACCCTGCTGGTCTCTAGAATACCCACCGTGCAAAGAATCTGTTGGCACCTATCCAAGAAGTAATGTGCATCCTCTGACTCATCCACACTGAATTATGGAGGCTGGAGCCTCCCAAATCCCTCTAGTCTCCTCCACTCATCATCAGCCATAACGAGACCCATCTGGGCCTGAGAAACCATAACTAGCTGGGCTAGTAGTACCCCCGGTGTCTGAAGTCCCTGCATCAACTGCTCTGGAGTACGGGAGACAAGAGTCTGAGTACCTCCCCCGGCCTAAGAAGTGGCCGGCGCGATCTGAACAGAAACTGCCTGAGAAAGGCTAGTGCACACAATCAAAATCTGAGCCAAAGCCTCTTGAAGGCCTGGAATCACAATGGGAACAGATGGTGCCTGAGTTGGCCCCACCGGCACAACCATATCTGGTACCTTCTCCTAAGCTGGAGCAACTGGTGGATCTGCAGGTACTGCTCTAGCTACCATATGAGCTGCACCTATGCCCCTACCGTGACACCTACCACGATGTCGACCTCTCATGGCCCTAGCCGATGGTACTGGTGGCTGTCCATTTTGTCCAGTAGCACATGTCCTCACCATCTGTGAGAGAATAGAATGATATAAATATAGTACCTGGAATCAACAAATCCGCATGACAAGAATATAAGAATGTGAAGTTTCCTAACGATTCAACAGTCTCTTAAAGATAAGCACAGACGTCATCGTACTGATCCATAAGACTCTACTAAACCTGCTGATAACTCGTGATACCTATATAACTTAGGCTCTAATACCAACTTGTCACAACCCAAAACTTAACATGTCGTGATGGCACCTATCATGGTACTAGGCAAACCGACATTTCAGAATTTACCTACATATTCAAATCTAAATTATACTAAAATAGCTTTTAATAAGTAAAACTCTCATAAAGCTAGATAAAAAGTCATAACTCAATACAGAAGTTTCCAAAACCAGGGTGTCACTGAGTACAAGAGTGCCTATACAATACAAGTCTGAAATATTGTCTAAGAAACTGAAATTGAATAAATAAGACCGAGGGATAAGGTAGGAGAGTCAAGGTCTGCGGATGACAGGGTAGCTACCTTGAAAAGCTCCAAATGACTAGACTCTAAGAATCAGCAACCGACGAGACCAAAAACACCTGGATCTGCACATAAAGTGTAGGGTGTAGCGTGAGTACAACCACTTAATAAGTAACAAATATAACCTTTGGACTGAAAGTATGGATGAGTTCGAGTATTACATCCCACATACAACATTAACAATACTAAAATTTTGGGGAAAATATGACAGTGATATCTTAGAAATTCATAATCTACAGATAATGGTACAAGAATTTAGACATGCTTACAAGTCTAGAAATAAAACTCAACACAATACAGGGCAGATCCAGCCCAGGGAAGATCTAGCCCAAATGCAACTAAATCTAGGGCAAACCCAGCCAAAATGTAAATAAATCAATAACAACTGCGCCCATAGTGGATGTACAGACTCCGGAGGGGCAGACACAGCCCAAGCGCTATTATAAGATAAATCCTGGCATGAATCAATAAAGCCTACTAAGGCATGCAGCCTGATTCCATAAATATCATTCACAATAGGCCTTCGGCCTCACTCAGTCATTAATCTCTCTAGTCTATCGGGATCACAACAATCATGTTAAGCAGCCTTAATTAGTGATACATGATGTGACAATATATGATAACAGAGACTGAGATATGATATGAAAATAATGAATGCGACTGAGTACATAACTGCAATCAAGCAAATAACTCAACAGCAAAGAACGACCACTGCGGGTCCCAATAGTACTGACATATAGCCTAAACATGATTTCTAGCATGAATCACAGTTCAAATTCTCTAACACATAGAGTACCGTAAAAATGTTCAGTTAAGATGGCTACGTAGTTCCATGGAATCGGCTAAATCACAATTCCTACAATGCACGCCACATACCCGCCACTTAGCATGTGCGGCACCTCAAAACCAATTACATAGCGCATAATTCGGGGTTTCATACCCTCAAAACTAAGTTTAGAAGTGTTACTTACCTAAACCTATGCAAATCTCTGCCCCAATAATGCTTTGCGTTGCAAATCAGCCTCCAAATGCCACGAATCTAGCCACAAACAATTTGATACAATCAACACTATCTAAAAGAATCAATTTTATAAGAAAATACTAGGTTCTTAATCAAAAGTAAAAAAGGCAACTCAAATGTTGACCCCTGGGCCCATGTCTCGAAATCCAATAAAAGTTACAAAATCTGGAAGCCCATTCAATCACGATTCATGAGTCCAACAATACCAAATTTACCAAAATCTGAAACCAAATCGTCACTCTAATCCCCAAATTAAACTCTCCAAATCCCTAGCCTCAAACTCCCAAAATTATACCTCAAAAACAAACAAACTAGGTGGGAAATTTGATTGGGAAACATAATTATTGAATAAAAATGACAACATGTGACTTACAACAAGAAACCCCTCGAAATACCTCTCAAAAATCACCCTAATCCGAGTTTGTAAAGTTCAAAATGGGCAAACTCATGAACCATTCAAATTTAATGTTCGGTCCAGGGGTCTTCACTTCTGCGGACAACTTACCCACGCGTACGATCCCGCAGGCGATAACATTTTGCTTCTGCAATGACCACTCAACCCCCCGACCATGCGCACCTGCGACCAAATTCCCCGCTTTTGCGAGTCCTCGTCCACTTCTGTGGAGACGGCTACCACATGCCCCTTCGCACCTGCGACCTTAACTCCATATCTGCGACCATGCTGGTGCGAAAAGACCCTCACACCTACGAATACTACACATTCCTATCCAGGCCGCATCTACGCTCCCCTGCTCGTACTTGCCATCACAACTTCGTAGGTGCGATTGCACCAGACTTGGTGCACTTCCGCATTCCTTCCAATTCCTAACTCGATTTGTTAACCATCCGAACTCTACCCGAGGCCTCTGGGACCTCAATCAAATATACCAACAAGTCCTAAAGCATGATACAAACTTAGTTGGGCCCTCAACTCACATCAAATAACATCAAAAACACGAATCGCACCTCAATCCAAGCCTAATGAACTTTTAAACTTCTAACTCTTACATTTGATGACGAAACCTATCAAATCAAGTCCGATTGATCTAAAATTTTGCACGTAAGTCACAAATTACACAACGGTCCTTCTCTAACTCCTGGAACCCCAATCCGAGCCCGATAACCACAAAGTCAACTCTCAGTGAAACTTCTAAATTTCCAACTTTTGTCATTTCAAGTTAATTCAACTATAGACCTCTAAATCACTATCCGGACATACTCCTAAGTTCAAAATCACCCAACGAAGCTAATGAAAACATCAAAATTCTATTCCGGAGTTATTTACACATAAGTCAACTCAACCTTTTCAACTTAAGCTTCCAACTTTGAGACTAAGTGTCTCAACCCATTCTAAAACCTCCTCAGAATCGAACCAACTACCTCGGCAAGTCACATAAAAATAATTATGCAGGAAATGAGCAATAAATGGGGGAACAAGGCTACAAGTCTCAAAATGAATGGCCGGGCCGTTACATCGTATCTCTCCATATTTAATGCCTCGAACACATATCATCCCACGATTCCACATCGTTTTTGCCGGTTATCAAGGTAATTATGGCCACGATTTTAGGTGCCTATTCCTTTACTTATATGCATCAAAATTCTTCATTTACACTTTATAATTCTTCCAAATTTCTCAAACTCTCTTTATTCAATTCGTACTTTGTCTTCCTTCAACCTTTCTTTAACCTTCTTCTTAAGAGAAAAGCTTTTCATTCTTTTCTAAGAAAGAATGACTTCTTCTTCTAAAAATCCTAGTTCCTCAGAGAACAAAGGCAAAGCTAACGAGGTTGCTCCTCCTATGATGAGAACCATCATCCCTATAAGTCTTGTCACAACTAAATACTTAGAAGAGAAATTTCCTTCTGCTAACTCTTACACATGGGCCATTGATAGATACCCTTCTTCTCTCCATCCTTCCTGCATTCCTACTGTGAAGGAAGACTGCCATTGGCAAGATCTAGAGATTATCACTCCTAATCTGGCAGAGTGGGTAACCTTAACCAAGAAAGGTTTTACATAGTTTTATACGTATCCCTTTACTTCAGGATCATTTTCTTTAAGTGGAGAGCTTGACTCCGTCATCATGGAGTTACGCCTCCGCTATCATGTGTCTTTGGCACAAGTAAGCCTTTCCGTGTGGAGGACAATCGCTTGTCTTTGGAACCTATGCCAGGAGATGGGAGAAAAGTTATACCTAGCTCGAGTGATGAACCTCTATTCCCTAAGATCTTCCGCGGGGGAATGGTAAATTTCAGCAAGAGTGGCCACCATGCTCAGCTATCTAGTGTGAATGATGAAAACGATCGTGAGTGAAGGGAAAGTTCGTTGCAGTCGCCACTAATGATATCATTCCGACAATGGATTCATCTTTTCCAGAATTATGGAACCGCGCTCGTAAGTTCCTCGTTTAACTTTTCTTTAATTAAAGATCAACTCATATCATTATTGACCGTTCTTCTTTTGCCTGTTTCAATAACTCGATGGGTACCACTTAAAGTTTAAGGCTTAGACAAGTGGGTCCAAAAAATCTTGGACGTCACTACGCCTGAGACCGGCACGTGGAAAGAGCTGGCCATTAAATACAGGTGGAAGGCCAAAAATTATAGTAAATTGGGCTCATATCATTTTTACTTTTCGTGTAAGGAAGTTGATTAATCCTTTCTCTTTTTACTGAATTCAGATCTACCCCAAGGCTCGATTGTCATCCCTGAGGAGGATGTTTTGGCTAATCCTGTTTATGTGACGAGGCTGATTCAGGAGGCGTTTACTCAAACAGGCTTCTCCGAGCCTGCTTCGGGTGTAAGTGTTTCTTTTCAGAGTCCCCGATCAGAGAAAACGCAACCAAAAAGAGACGTTCCTCCGTAGTTGGGGGATAAAATAAAAGGTCAAGGAGTACCGCGCTCGTATCATTTTTAGATGTTGTGGTGTCGAGCTTCGTGCCCGAGTCGGCCATTGATACCGTGGTTATTAATAATGATGGAGAAGCTAGTGATGAGGGGACTTCTCTACATAGAAGACGATGACCTTTATCAACTCAACAAAATGCTCAATCTGTTGAGTCAGTTACACCAACTGAGGACGATGCCTCAGTGCACTATGGGAGTTTGAGAAGGTGTAAAATACCAACTCCTATTCCGGATCCTAGTCGCTGCAATCGGTAATGTGAGGTTGAGTACCGGGTCCCTACCATCTTCGGTTGATGATGAACCGACAACCAGCACTGTGCTTGTCGTAGCCACTTCTCATCCTTCAACGCCATCAACTTCATCTCCTTCTTAACCAACTCTTCCTCTACCACAAGCACCTACTACAATATCTCTATTGGCCGCATCTGTCCGAGAAAAGGAGGTTCCTCTCTCGCAGTCCCCAGTCCATGGGAACTTGGGGCAAAATTATGCTTCCACCTCAGAAGATCCACAAAGGAAGAGGAGTGTTACTCTCTCGGTTTCTACCGGATGCAATCTGTTGTCCCAGCCTGTAACTTTCTAACTATCTAAAGCCTTTGGCTTCAAAAAAGATAGGGAAAAGATACAAGCTCTCTCGGGAGAGTATTTGTTGAACAATGCTATGCATAACACCGCAAAGGTATATTCTTTGTTCCCTTCGTTATCTCTTCTATCTTTGATATAATAGTATTTTGAGTTTTCCTTCTTTTGTTTCGCATACCAATTTCCTTGCTTCAAGGTCCTCCAAATGTGAATTCGAGATAAGGAGGAACTTACCTCCGAGCGGGATCAACATTTGGTAGAGCGGGACCAAACTACCTCTCGCCTCTCAGAACTGGAAGCTAAGGCCTCTAAGGCTGTTGTGTTGGAGGCTTGATTGCAGCAAAGTGAGCAAGATGTGGTGACCCTTGGCTAAGATACTGCCCAGCTGAGGGTTAAATTTGAAGAAGCTAAGGCCAAATGGGTTGATGTTCAAAATGCCATTCTTTCTGCATCCAATCGTGAGGCTGCTTCCACAGAAAGATTGAACAACTTGGAGGCAGCCCTACACTCCAAAACTGAAGAAATTGTTGCTGCTAAGGAGAAGTATGCCCAATAGGAGGAGAGGCATAAGAGGATCATGGAACATAACAAGGTTTTTAGCTCAATTGTTCGTGACCTTGATGTCAACCTCCGAGCCACTAGATCTGTGCAGGAAAGTCTTTCTGTCAAGGTTGACCAACTTAAAGAACTTCAGCGTCGAGCGGCTTCCCTCATTGTTGAGAAAATGCATTCTATGTATAGCATATGGAGAAAAACCTTGGAAGAGTCCAAAGTTCTCTACATACTTTTCACTTAAGTATTTGCGCAAGTTTCTGTTTTACATCTTTTTTGTTTAAGTGTTCACGCAAGTATGCTTTTTGTGTCTTTTTTCGTTTAAGAGATTTGCGCAAGTTTGCTTTTTGCATCTTTTCGTACAAGGCTTTGGGTGTATTTTCTCCCGAAAACATTTGGATTTTGGGCATGGGTTCTTTCGAAATCGGCCCTTTAACGTGAGGGGTTTTATAAAAGAGGGCCCTCTTATATTTACAATTATCTTGAAGAGGACGTCTCATGTTCATTATGACACTAGCATTTGAAGTACTTGTTTAATTTTCAAATGATTAAATTGATTCATTGTTCAGACAAGAAACAAGATATAAATAGGCTTTACTTTATTCCTTCCATTTTAAAAAGTACATAAGCATTCATTGTGGTAAAGAAGATTTTCATTTCTTGTGGCTAACATGTGCAACTTATTTCTACGGGGTTGGCCGCATAGTTCCCGGTCCCGATGATACAACTATGTTTTAGGGTTTCGTATTCCGGTTAAAACGGTAGTCGTTGTTGCCGTATATCATCCCCTAGTGTTCGAATGTAAAGAATGCGTGTTTGAACACTGGAAGTTTTACACCTTCGGGGACGCCACTAATGAATTGCTAAATAATCTCCAGTTTGGTAACAAACTTCACTTCCCCTTAGGAATTTATGCTATCGAGCCAAAGACAATCTAACAATCCCCTAGTGGCTTGCACTTGTGAACATTTGGGTAATCTTTGTTCGATAGCAAACTTAACTTCCTGGTAGGAGCTTTCTACCAAGCAAAAGATTATCTAACCGCTCCATAAAGGTTCTTATTTTGTGTGCCTTGACGTTAAAAGGTCTTATTACTGTTGTTGAAACTTTCTTCGTAGTATAATTTTTGTTGATGCCTCGTTAAAAACCTTGCCAAAAAAACCCAATTGGGACAAAAACTGAATAAAGGGAAAAAAGTGCAGCACATACTTTTAGTGTAGGTGATGTCCATCAGCAGTAGTATCTCTTGAGGTGTGCCACGTTCCAGTTGATTGGCAACTTTTCTCCATCTTGATTCTCTAATTCATATGATCCTTTACCTGTGACAACTGAAATTTGGTAGGGTCCTTCCCGTATTGGACCTAGCTTCCCTACATTGATTTCCCGAGTGTTTTGAGTTACTTTCCTTAAACCCAAGTCTCCCACTTTGAAATAGCAGAGGTTGGCTCTTTGATTGTAATATCTTTCCATTTTGTACTTTTGAGCTACCATCTTTATATGCTCTAAGTCCCTGCGTTCATCAAGCAACTCCAAATTGACCAATATTGCTTCGTTATTTGCTTCTTCATTTGCATGGAAGTATCTCAAGGTAGTCTCCCCAACTTCTATCGGGATCAGGGCTTCTGCTCTGTACACAAGGGAAAAAGAGTCTCTTCTATGTTTGATTTACCGGTTGTTCGGTATGCCCATAATACTTCGGGCAACTTCTCAGGCCATTTGCCTTTAGCTGCTTCCAATCTCTTTTTGAGATTTTGTATAATCACTTTGTTCGTTGATTCCTCTTGACCATTAGCACTCGGATGATAGGGTAAAGATGTTATCCTTTTAATTTTCATGTCTTCAAGGAACTTCGTGGCCTCTGCGCCTATAAATTATGGTCTGTTGTTGTAGGCTATCTATTTTTGTATCCCAAATCCGCAAACTATCTTCTCCCACAAGAAATATAGCACTTCATATTCACCAATCTTCTAATAAGGAACTACTTTAATCCACTTAGAAAAATAATCAGTTAAAATCAAAAGAAACCTTACCTTACCAAGGGCCATCGTCCGTGGTCCGACGATATCAATTCCCCACTTCATGAACCACCATGGAGACAAAAATGAGTGCAATGGTTTTGCTGGTTGATGTACCAACGGTTCATAGCATTGTCACTTATCACTTTTTTAAATGAAGCATTGGCATTTTACTGCATTCTGGGCCAATAGTATCCTGCCCTTACCAATTTTAGTACTAAAGAATCTGCTCCTGAATGATTTCCATAGATCCCTTCGAGGACTTCTTTCATAACATAATTAGCTTCGAAGGCTCCCAAAAATCGGTCTAGAGGGCCTTGGAAGACTTTCCTATATAATTGGCCTCCTTTGAAACTATACCGTGCTGCTTTGGTGCGCAACGCCCGGGATGCCTTATGATCTTTAGGAAACTTTCTGTGCTCGAGGTAATCAAAGATTTCATTTCTCCAGTCCTAGACCAAATTAGTCGCGTTTACCTCGTAGTAGCTATCTGCATCCAGAACCAAGTGCATAAGCTGTATGACCGTACCGGAGTTTGATCCTTTATTTCTGTTAATGAGCCAAGGTTAGCTAATGCGTCCGCTTCTGCTTTTTCTTCCCTCAGTATATGCATGATTGACCACTCTCGGAACCGAGCAAGCAGAGCCTGAACCTTCATTACATATTGCTGCATACGTTCTTCTTTGGCTTCGAATATCCCATAGACCTAATATACCACCAACTGGGAGTCGCATTTGATTTTTATGACCTCAGAATCTAGTCCCCGGGCCAGTTCAATCCCTACAATCAAAGCTTCATACTCCGCTTTGTTGTTAGTCATAGGTACCGTTCTTATAGTATGCCTTAGGGTTTCTCTCGAAGGCGTGGTTAATACTATGCCAATTTTCTATCGGTTCCCATTCGACTTCCCCCCCTCATAGTCCATTAGTGGGTAGGGTGGTCAACTTAGAGGGCGCCCACCTCCTTTTCAGACGTGTCCTCGACAACCTGGCAGTTCTTCGGTCTCCGCTTTTGGGGGCGAGAGTGCTTGGTCACTAGGGTTTCATTTTCCTCAACCAATTCGGTTGTGTCAGCCCTGAGAGCTCGGACCCTTTTACATTGGAAGCTTCGTTCATAATTATGGTCCAAACTTCTAATGTTGATCCTGACACCATCACTGCTTCTTTGGTTGCCAAAGGTAACAATCCCGGACTAAAATCAGCCACAAAGTCGGCCAAAATTCTGATTTAATCACAGTCCTAGGTTTATATTTCATGTCAAATTCACTCATTTTGACAACTCATGTGGCCAGCCAACCTGAATGTTCAGGTGTATGAAGGATATTTTGCAGGGTAAAGGTGGTCACCATAGCTATAGGGTGACACTGAAAATAAGGCCTTAGCTTCCAAGCAGCGACTACGATGATTTCCAAATGTGGGTAGCGAGTTTCTGATCCCATTAAAATTCTGCTAATATAATAAATGGGAGATTGCATACCTTCATCCCTACAGACTAAAATGGCACTTGCTGCTACCTCCGAGACTACTAGGTAGATTAACAATTTTTCGCCTTTCTCCGGCTTCGATAATAATGGAGGACTTGACAAGTACCTTTTCAAATCCCTCAAAGCTTCTTGACATTCCGGGGTCTATTCTAAGTTGTTCTTCTTTTTAAGTAGCGAGAAGAAATGATGGCATTTCTCTAAAGACCGGGAAATAAACCTGTTCAAAGTGGCCAATCTCCCTGTGAGCCTTTTCATCTCTTTTACACTTGATAGCTTATCCGGGATATCTTCGATGCCTTTGATTTTATCGGGGTTAACCTCAATCCCCCTTTGCGACACCAGGTATCCAAGGACGTTGCAGGACTGACCCCGAACGCACACTTCTTCCCGTTAAGCTTCATGTTATGCCTCCTTAGGATGTCAAAATTTTATTGCAAGTGTTTAAGATGATTGCTTGCGTTCAAAGACTTAACAAGCATATCATCTATATAAACTTCGATGGTCTTCCCTATCCGTTTTTCAAACATTTTGTTTATGAGCCACTGATAAGTGGCTCCGACATTTTTTAGCCTGAAGGGCATCACATTAGAACAATATGTGCCGAAATTCATCATGAAAGAATTTTTTTCCTAATCCTCTGGGTTCATCTTAATTTTGTTGTACCCAAAGTAAGCATCAAGGAAACTCATTAACTCATGCCCTTCCATTGCATCAATCATTTGATCAATGTTTGGCAATGGGAGCGAGTCCTTTGGGCATGCCTTATTTAAGTACTTATAGTCTATGCACATGCAAAATTTATTATACTTCTTTGGAACTACTACTATGTTAGTTAGCCAGTCTAGATACTTTACCTCTCTGCTTGAACCGATATCAAGTAGGTGATGTAACATCCCGTAAATTTGAATCAGTTGTGGATGAATTAAATGAGTATTAATATGGTGGTTATCAATTGGTTATGAGAATAAGTATACGAGGCATATCATAAGTGATTTGGGGTCTAAGGAAAGACCTAAGTCTAAGCCAAGTTGGAAAATTACATGATAGACTAAAATTCTAAATGAGCACGCATAAGACTATACCTTGGACGAGAATATATACATTTATAAAAGCTTTTATGTGATGCACAACCTATAAAATGAAATATCTTTGAGCCTAGTTTCTAATTTTTCAAACCGTTCGTCATTTGGACACTTTTACCAGAAGTTATGACCAAATTACCAAAAAGCAGCGCAGAATTTTACACTACCGCGCCGCCCCATGCGGTGCGGCTGTGTAAATTAACAGAGCACCTCTAAATTTCATTTCTAAACACATTTTTCATTACCACGCTGCCCCATGCATCGCCCCATGTGCCGCGGCTGTGCAAATCTTTATTTTTTTGTCAACCCGACCCTATTTTGATATAAAACCTTTGGGAGTTATTTTCCCCAGTTCATTTGGACGAATTTTAGGGTTTTCCTCCACCCTCTCAAGACCTCCAACCCCTCCCATCTTCAAGTTAAGTAATCCCCATTATCTTGGTGTGAATTCCATCATTTATACACTAGTATTGATGAAATCTCCACATAAAATACTTAGATCTTCAAGGGATTTCTTCAAGAACTCAAAAGAGGGTTTTGCAAGATTCTTCCAAAAAGGTAATCCTACACCCTTAGACTTACATGTATGGATTTATTAAGGGAATATGAGTATGAATAAGTATTCTAACTCTTGGTATGGTGATTGGAAACCATAAGTTCCCAATTTAATTACCCAACTATTATAGAGAGTGAAAGATGTTTATTTAATGCAACTCTATTGGTTAAGGGTGTTGTTTACCTTATAGGTGATAAAGAATAATATTGATTATAACCATTTGAGACTTTAGAATTTATCCAAGAGCAAGAGAATGGGTAATTGGGTATAGGAACACCATTAATAGGGATTACGAAGCTTTATACTCACCAAGTGTTTGATAATATGCCTAAATGGCTTAAGTTATGGAGTTTGTTACTAATATTGGGTTCCATTGGATGTTGCTATTGTAGATTGAAGGTTCTTAGTATTGTGGATCATTGAGTATCAATAAGGGGTGAAATTGAGGTATGTGAGTCTAACTCTCTATGTTTGGGAATATTAATGATTCTCCCTACACTACGTTTCTTTTACGACGTATCAATTGCCTCAGAAATATAGTTAAGCCTAGTTCCTTGAATAGTTGTAGAACTTCTATTCTCTAGCTTCATAACTGGTTCATGACTTTCATTCTGAACGTTGTGAGCTCAGTGCGTATTCAATATAGACTTGAGTTTGATGCACCCGAGTCTTAGTATAGATTACTTAGTATGCCATAAACAGTTAAAATTTCAGTATTCATAATCAGTTCAAGAACACATGTCTCAGTCTAGTCCCATTCAGTATTCCAGTATTATGTAACCCATTATGATCCAGTATTCTAGTATCATGTAACTCAATGTGATTCAGTATTTCACTATCATGTATTGTAGTATGATTCTTAGTTCCTGATTTTAAATCCCTGAATGTTGAACACTTGTATTTGGGTCTAAGGCCGCAGTTTATGCTTTATGCATTTTTGGGTCTGAGGCCGCAGTTTGTGCATATATATATATATATATATATATTTATATATATTGGGCCTGAGGCCGTAGTTTAATATTCAGATAAACAGGTTGTTCATCATTCAAAAGAGGGAGTATTCATATCCTTACTTCCTTTCAGTTCAATTATTAGCTACCGTTCAGTTATCAATTTAATTAAGAGTTATTAGTTCAGTTATCAGTTATCAGTTAGCAGTTCAATTACGAGTTATCAGTTCAGTTATCAGTTATCATTTTAGTTTCAGTTTGAATAGTTATCATTACAGTTATCAATTATAAATTCTCAGTTATCAGCGTAGTTTGAGTTTCAGCATTTATAATTCTTTCTTTTAGTTGTTTTACATACCAGTACAATTCAAATGTACTGACGACCCTTTTGCCCGAGGCCTGCATCTCACGATGCAGGTAATGATTTACAGGTTGATGATTCAGAGCGCTAGGATTCTCGTACCAGCTATTTGGTGATCACAGTTCTTTCGAGGCATTATTATTACCTTACAGTCTTCAGTATTTTTTTTACAGTCTGTGTTTTCAGTACTTCATTAGAGGCTTCATAGACTAGAGTAACAGTTAGACAAAGTCTCAGACTTTTCATATTAAGTTATGTTGGCTACAAATATGTTTCAGAATTGTATTAGTATTTCCGCACTTTGATTTATATCATCCAAACTTTCAGCATATCAACATGTGTTAGTTTATCTTCCACATTCAGTATGCTATGATACCACATGTTGATTCAGCCAGCCAGTTGGTTCACTCGATCACATGTAGTCAGGCACCGAGTGTCGTGTTACGTCCAGGCCCAGGTTCGGGGCATGACAAAGCTTGGTATCAAAGCCCTAGGTTCAAGTGTCCTAGGGAGTCTATGAAGCCGTGTCCAGTAGAGTTTCCTTTATATATGTGTGTTGGCCACTCATATAAACGATTAACTACCAAGACATTCAGGATTGTCTCACTTCTGTCTACTTTAGATCGTGCCATAGAGCTTAGAGCAATAGTTAACCTTCTTTTCCTATCGAATTCCAAAGGTATTGGATTCCCAAGCGACGCTCAGGAGAAACGTAAGGTCCTAGAGAAGATAATTGTCCATTGGGGTATAATTATGGAGTACAGGTTGGTAAATATGAGACTTTAGAGGATGTTAAAATTTGGATGCAATGGATAACAGTACAAATTAGAGCATAACCTTATCAGAAAGTACAAAAGCAATTATAATGTCTTATGGTTATTAGTTTACCTCAGTTACTAGTTATACAGTCTTTCAGTTAGCAAGTTTATGGTTATTTAGTACGCCAGTATTTAGTTATATGTTTACCAAATATCCAATTTTCAGTGAATCAAAATTCCAGGTGACTTGTGAGTATGCAGTGATGCATATGGGTTCTCAAAGAAAATGTAAGTAACAGTGATTATAGCAAAATCTTCGCATGTTTTAGGGATTAAGACCCAAGACTCACTGGATGGTGCATAAAGTGATTTATCAAATATATACGACAGCGTATCCGTATGTCAAACCCCACGGTGTATCAGGATAAGAATTCAACTGCAGCGGGCATAGAATTGATCACTATAGCTTTGGGCAGAAAAGAGCCTAAGGGAAATATAACTAAGAATAATATGATGTACGACATGAAAACCAAGAGTAGGCGACATTGAATTTTAAGGAATGATTTTAAGTTGTTTAGATTTATTCAAATCAGAACTAGAAAGTACCATGTTAGTGAATTTGTATACGAAGTGACTATTATGGCGAGATAAAAGATATGGTAGTTCCCCTTCACATGATGTGACTATATGTTTAGGCCGAAGGTGTATAGTCTGAAGTGATTTTGAAGTGTATAGAAAGTTTGGGGTTAGATATTCCAATTTTGTTTAAGATAGATGAAATTTTCCTAAGTGTGATCCATGTGCATAGTTCAAAAGAATGATCGTATAAAGCAAAAGAATATGGTCAAATAATGAGGGAAGTTAGGATAAACCTTATACTTCACTTAGTTATTCAAAGCAGAGCAAGAAAATATAATGCTAGCAAGTGGTTAGTAAAAGAATAGTAAATAAGTTTTGAGTAAATATAGTAAATTAGCAATTTCAGTAGAGCTAGTAGAGGTAAGATTTGATTCACTTAGTCAGATTAACACTAGTGAGTGGGTAATAGTTTGAAACACCAAACACATGTTAGAACCCAAAGAGTTTAAGTTAAACCCGAAGTACAGTGGCAGTGGGAAAAAATCAGCTAGCAGTGAGAGAGCAAACTATAGAAGAATACCCTTTAGGTATTATAGAAAAGGGGTTTCCCCAAGATTGACAGTGTGAGCAGAGTTAAATTATTAAGATTGTGTATGATAGGTGTGAATACATTAGCTTTTCGTTATGTGAATAATTTAGTTTTTCCTAGATCGGAAGTAAGTTGGGAGATGAGTCGTCATTGACGTAAAGTGCAAAGAATTGAAGAAAATAAGGAAGGTTATTTGGATCCCAACACAAAAAGAAGGATCCGCAAGTATAAGACCTTTGGTCTAAGGGGTGAAGCAAAAAATTTCAGTAAGTCCAGTTAGAGATTTGAAACCCAAACAGTTAGCATGGATATGGAAAGGAAAATCAATTTGGTGATGAGGGAAAATTGTATAATTACCACAAAGAATATGTCTAGCATGTGTAAGAAACACAAAGTGAGTAGAATGATCACTGAGCTTAGTTATTGATTATAAAGTGATCACAGAAAAGCTATAAAATCATGATCATTTATGTGTTACGAGCGTAGTGCCATTGCACGGGGCGCTAATATTCCGAGTAGTGGTTAGAGACTTAGCTCACAACAATACAATAAATGTTTTCAGAAAGTGCTTAAGAATCTAGATAATCAAGTGTGGGAAGTATAATTCATGATTGAGGTAGATAAGAGAAGTCGGGTGAAAGAAGTTCATCGCATAGCCCAGCTAGGAGTTCAATTTGCGTACTCCAAAGATAGTGGAGTTGTTGTCTAGAACAGGACCTGTTCCTCCAGAGTGGCCGAATTGAAGGAGAAACAGTTTGATGATCTCTACTAATGGTAGCTAAAATATGGGATTCACATGCATAACATGATGACTTTTGAACAAGGGGAAGATGATGGTACCTTGAGGTACAAAGACAGACTATGCGTTCCAGATATGGACGGGCTTAGAGAGAGGATTATGTCAGAAGCCCACAACTACAAGTATTCTATCCACCTAGGTTTTCCAAAGATGTATCATGATCTTAAGGAGATTTATTGGTGGCATGACATGAAAAAGAAAGTTGCAGACTTTGTGGCCAAGTGTCTAAATTGTCAGCAAGTGAAAGTCGAGCAGCAGGAAACCAAGTGTTTATCTCAGGATACACATATTCTTTAGTGGAGATGGTAAATATGGACCTTATAATAGGATTATCTTTATAATTTTGAAAGCATAATTTTTATGGGCGAAGGAGTAGATTGCCAATTAGTTGGTTCGAGGTTGGAGAAGTGGAAATCGTTGGGACCATATTTGATCAATCAGTCTATGGAGAAAGTCAAGTTGATTAAAGAGAATTTGAAGACAGTTCGGAGTCGCCAAAAGTCCTATTCGAACATGAAACATAGAGACCTAGAGTTTCAAGTTGATGATTGGGTGTTTCTAAAAGTTTCGCCTGTGAAGGGTGTTATAAGATTTGGGAAGAAAGGAAAGCTCAATCCCAGATGCATCAGCCCATATAGGATACTATGAAGGATCGACTAAGTAGCTTATGAGTTAGAATTTCCACCATAATTAGTGGTTGTACACTAGTATTTCACGTGCCATGTTATAACATTCAAGTTTCCAGTATTCAAATCTCATGTCACGACATTTGTGTTTCCGGTATTCAGATCTCATGATTAGAACATTCAAGTCAGTTCAGTACTCAGATACTCATGTTAGTCCAATACTCAGATATCCATGCCAGCTTAGTACTTAAATATTGATATGAGTTCAGTGATCACGTCAGTTCAGTACTCGGTTATTTGTGCCAGTTCAATATTCATATATCCACGTTAGTTCAGAATTCACGTATCCATAACAGACAAGTGTTCATGTATATGTATCATGTTATACGTATTATTATGGCAT
The DNA here is from genome assembly GCF_000715075.1 of Nicotiana tabacum. Classification (NCBI taxonomy): domain Eukaryota; kingdom Viridiplantae; phylum Streptophyta; class Magnoliopsida; order Solanales; family Solanaceae; genus Nicotiana; species Nicotiana tabacum. Next base: position 18,873,007 of record NC_134085.1, read on the forward strand.
ATGGAACAAGTGTTATGCTCGGTTAGCTAGTAGGTATTTTGGAGAAATGCCTAAGGTATCTAACCTTCTCATTCAGACCTTATAGTACAATCTCCATGTATTTGACTATTTAGTCAGTTTAATAGCCATTCAGTCTAGTACCTATTCAGTTCAGTATCTCATCAAATCAGTAATCGTGTATTCATTCAGTTTAGTATGCAAGTGTTAATGAAAGTTAATGTTCCCACAAGACCCATTTAAGGTCCGGAGTTAGCCGAAGATATAGCCAGGACAATCATTCGAGGACGAATGATCCCAAGAGGGAGATAACGTAACACCCCGTAAATTTGAATCAGTTGTGGATGAATTAAATGAGTATTAATATGGTGGTTATCAATTGGTTATGATAATAAGTATACAAGACATATCATAAGTGATTTGGGGTCTAAGGAAAGACCTAAGTCTAAGCCAAGTTGGAAAATTACATGATAGACTAAAATTCTAAATGAGCACGCATAAGACTATACCTTGGACGAGAATATATACATTTATAAAAGCTTTTATGTGATGCACAACCTATAAAATGAAATATCTTTGAGCCTAGTTTCTAATTTTTCAAACCGTTCGTCATTTGGACACTTTTACCAGAAGTTATGACCAAATTACCAAAGGCAGCACAGAATTTTACACTACCGCGCCGCCCCATGCGCCGCGGCTGTGTAAATTAACAGAGAACCTCTAAATTTTGTTTCTAAATACATTTTTCATTACCACGCCGCCCCATACATTTTCCTATGCATCGCGGCTGTGCAAATCTTTGTTTTTTTGTCAACCTGACCCTATTTTGATATAAAACCTTCGGGGGTTATTTTCCCCACTTCATTTGGACGAATTTTAGGGTTTTCCTCCACCCTCTCAAGACCTCCAACCCCTACCATCTTCAAGGTAAGTAATCCCCATTATCTTGGTGTGAATTCCATCATTTATACACTAGTATTGATGAAATCTCCACATAAAATACTTAGATCTTCAAGGGATTTCTTCAAGAACTCAAAGGAGGATTTTGCAAGATTCTTCCAAAAAGGTAATCCTACACCCTTAGACTTACATGTATGGATTTATTAAGGGAATATGAGTATGAATAATTATTCGAACTCTTGGTATGGTGATTGGAAACCATAAGTTCCCAATTTAATTACCAAACTATTATAGAGAGTGAAAAATGTTTATTTAATGGAACTCTATTGGTTAAGGGTGTTGTTTACCTTATGGGTGATAAAGAATAATATTGATTATAACCATTTGAGACTTTAAAATTTATCCAAGAGCAAGATAATGGGTTATTGGGTGTCGGAACACCATTAATAGGGATTACGAAGCTTTATACTCACCAAGTGTTTGATAATATGCCTAAATGGCTTAAGTTATGGAATTTGTTACTAATATTGGGTTCCATTGGATGTTGCTATTGTAGATTGAAGGTTCTTAGTATTGTGGATCATTGTAGTATCAATAAGGGGCGAAATTGAGGTATGTGAGGCTAACTCTCTATGTTTGGGAATATTAATAATTCTCCCTACACTACGTTTCTTTTACGAAGTATCAATTGCCTCAGAAATATAGTTAAGCCTAGTTTCTTGAATAGTTGTAGAACTTCTATTCTCTAGCTTCATAACTCGTTCATGACTTTCATTCTGAACGTTGTGAGCTCAGTGCGTATTCAATATAGACTTGGGTTTGATGCCCCCGAGTCTTAGTATAGATTACTCAATATGCCATAAACAGTTAAAATTTCAGTATTCATAATCAGTTCAAAAACACATATCTCAGTCTAGTCCCATTCAATATTCCAGTATTATGTAACCCAGTATGATCCAGTATTCTAGTATCATGTAACTCAATGTGATTCAGTATTTCACTATCATGTATTGTAGTATGATTCTCAGTTCCTGATTTTAAATCCCTGAATGTTGAACACTTGTATTTGCGCCTGAGGCCGCTGTTTATGCTTTATGCATTTTTGGGCCTGAGGCTGCAGTTTATGCTTTATGCATTTTGGACCTGAGGTCACAGTTATGTATACGTATACTTAGGCCCGAGGCCACAGTTTGTGCATATATATATATATTGGGCTTGAGGCCGCATTTTAATATACAGATAAACAGGTTGTTCATCATTCAGAAGAGGGAGTATTCATATCCTTACTTCCTTTCAGTTCAATTATTAGCTACCGTTCAGTTATCAGTTCAATTACCAGTTATCGGTTCAGTTATCAGTTCAATTACGAGTTATCAGTTTAGTTATCAGTTATCATTTCAGTTTCAGTTTGAATAGTTATCATTCCAGTTATCAATTATAAATTCTCAGTTATCAGCGTAGTTTCAGTTTCAACATTTATAATTCTTTCTTTCAGTTGCTTTACATACCAGTACAATTCAAATGTACTGACGTCCCTTTTGCCCGGGGCTTGCATCTCACGATGCAGGTAATGATTTATAGGTTGATGATTCAGAGCACTAGGATTCTCGTACCAGCTATTTGGTGATCCCAGTTCTTTCGGGGCATTATCATTACCTTACAGTCTTCAGTATTTTTTTTTGACAGTCAGTGTTTTCAGTACTTCATTAGAGGCTTCATAGACTAGAGTAACAGTTAGACAGAGTCTCAGACTTTTCATATTAAGCTATGTTGGCTACAAATATGTTTCAGAATTGTATTAGTATTTCCGCACTTTGATTTATATCATCCAGACTTTCAGTATATCAACATGTGTTAGTTTATCTTCCGCATTCAGTATGTTATGATACCACATGTTGATTCAGCCAGCCAGTTAGTTCGCTCGGTCATATGTAGTTAGGCATCGAGTGCCGTGTTACGTCCAGGCCCAGGTTCGGGGCGTGACAGGTGAGTTACCTCTTCTTCGACGAATCTGTTTCTGGCTTCTGTAATAGGTCATTTTTTTTATCCTACTGGAGAGATGCTGGGATCTAAGCTCAGCTTGTGTGCGACCACTTCTGGTGGGATACCTGTCATATCTGCATGCGACCATGCAAAACAATCGATGTTAAACTTAAGAAATTCAATAAATTCAGGCCTTAGTTCGGGGTGCATTCCTGTCCCTAAGTGGAATTTCCTCTCCAAGAAATTATTGAATAATGTGACTTGCTCAAGCTCTTCTGCTATGGATTTTGTTGCGTCCGTCTCTTCTAGTACCTGGAAATACCTTGGTACCTGATAAGATTCTAACACCTCTTCCCTCTGGTTGACTTCCCTTGACTCGGGAGCAGGCGTCAGTTCCTGTAATTGCTATGTCGCATGCTCTTTCCCTTTGCTACTGGAGACCAAAATTGCATTAATCTCCCTTGCCACCGGTTGGTCACCTCTTATTTGTTTAATACCCTTGGGAGTCAGGAATTTTAGCAACTAGTGATATATTGACGGCACAACCTTCATCTCCTGCAACTATGGCCTTCCCAGGATAATATTGTAGCCGATATCACCATAAGGGTCGTCTTCATCACCCCTTTGGCATTCGTGGGAAGTATGATCTCTCCTCGGGTTGTCATGCTTGCTAGGTTAAACCCGGTTTGGAGTTTTGTGGCCTGAATGATGCTTTCGGTGAGCTTGGTTTCCTACAACACTCTCCATTGTATAATATTGGCCGAACTCACTGGATCCACCAGAACACGTTTAATTTTACAATCTAATACATTTAGAGAGATTACTAATGCATCATTGTGCGGTATCAACAATTCATATAGGTCCTCCTCCGTGAAAGTGATGTCGTCTTCAGCGACTTTTCGGAGTCTCTTGGTGTGGGTTACAGACACCTCCGTCATTTTTGCCGCCGAGAAAGTAACCATGTTAATCCCATTCCCCCCAAAAATCATGTTGATCGTCAGGCGCGGGGGATCTTTTCCTGCTTTTTAGGGCTCCGTGTTGTCACGATTATGACCGTAATATTTTTAGCCCGGTCACTTAAGAATTCCCTAAGATGGCCCTTTTTCAGTAGTGTCGCCCCTCTTCACGTAGATGCCGGTAGTCCCCAGTCCAGTGACCATTTGTCCCATGATATTCACACCATAAATTAGTATCCCTCTAACTGGGATCAGATCTCATTGGCTTCGGGAAATGTGCTTCTTTAATGTTCCTCATAGCCAACACCAACTCTACTACACTGACATTGAAGTTATATTCTAAAAGTCTGGGGTAGGAAGAATCCCGAGAACCTGATGTTTCATTGTCCTATAATGACCTATTGTTCCGACCGCGATCACTTCTATCGGTGACAAATCTGTTGTCACGACCCCAATTTCCCTCATATAATATCGTGACGGTACCTAGTCTCTAAGACTAGTTAAGCCTAACAGTTACTAAGATCATAGAAAAATTTAACCATCAACTAATAAATATGAAATAGAAATCCTATACTCATCTTACAATTTCCAAAACCGGTAGTACAAATCATAAGCTTTACTGAGTTTGCTAGAAAATACCTAAATACAACTGTTCAAGATAGAATTAAACAGTACAAATAAACTATTAGAAGGTGACTCTGAGGCCTGCAAACGCGACGGCAGGTATACCTTGAGTCTCCACAACAATACTCGATCAGCTAGCTAATAATCAACAACAACCGTGACACATGGATCTGCATAAAAATGTGCGGAAGCATAGTATGAGTACATCATAGCGGTACCCAGTAAGTATCAAGACTAATCTCGGTAGAGTAGTGACGAGGCATAGTCCAGATACCTACCGTACTAAACAACCTGAACAGTGTGAAGGTGATCTAACAGAGAAACAACATTAATATACAACTAAGCATGATAAGGAATACAAACCATACTCACAACGATACACCAATAACAACAATATTTAATAGGAAGCAGTGAGGTAATAATGTGTAGAGTAAGCTGGACACAATCTAAGTTCGGTGAAACAAAAATAAAGGAAAACCAGCAACAACTCAATATAACAACCGTTTTCACACCAGATTTGTTCAAGCATTTCCACGAGGTACCAAACCTCATAATCACAGATCATGGGTCCCAATACTTGAACCCTAATCACTTGGCATCTTGTGCCTACATTTCAATTTATAACCATGCGGACGACTCACGTGCCAAGAGAACAACTCTCACACAAAAGGCAAGTAGACAAAAGTACATGTAAGGATCAATAGCGTCATGATTCATCATCTTAAACCAATATGGGTGATTCATCTACGTGTATGCTTTTGCAAGTGTTCTACCACAATTTAAGACAACAAATAAGAGTAGAGACAATGAATGACACACAAGAAACGATCACCACGAAATGTACAATGTAAATAAGGCAGCAATGAAGTGGATGCAATGACAATCACAACAAGATTAGATATATAGGACTAATCAAATATTACAATACAGAGGAAGACAATTAAAAGTATGATGAGGAAAACAACAATCAAAGACAAGTACAAAAGAATGGAGAAATGACGACAAGAACCCTACCAAGGTACCAATTCATAGTCTCAAATCACAAAAAGAATCACAAATTTTCCTTATACCACTGCGGGGAGACTTTATATTTAGTTTTTAATAATTATTCTTCTCGAAATAGCATCTCGGTTTTTGTCCACCTTATCATACCACATGGCTTCTTGTAGTTCCCCTACTAGCCATGCGTTTCAAGCCCACCTTATCTCACCTCATGCATTTCAAAACCTAGACCGTATACCACCGCATGCGTATCAACAATAACAACAACACGACAGAAACCTCATGAAACATAATAACAACCGTATGACAGAAACCTCGTGCAAACACAATAACAACAGCACGACAGAAACCTTGTGCAAACAACATAACAATTCTTTCAACAACAACACGTGTGCCAAAACATAACAACTCAAATAAATGACTTTCATAATATGTACCCACATGCCACGACATTTCCTCAAAACAGTTTCAATATCACAACCACACATAGCCCTCGTCTCAACAACATTAAATACAACAGCAACAACGACAATAACACGAGAACATGGCAAGTAAATCAACTCAGGAACTTCAGAATACAAAGAGATAGAAGAACGAGCTCACAAAGAAACACAACACAGAATAATAGTCTCAAGAAGAATAGCTCAACAAGGAAGAGATAATGTGTAGAAATGATTTCGCAAAAGCATAATTCGACGATAAGAGAGATAACACGAATCAATAATTCCAAATAAGGGTAAGTCAACAATCATAAGGGATAAAAAAACTTCATTTTAGGTTGGGCAATTACGAAAGCGATACAACAAATTCAATTAAGGATAGATAGTTTTAGAAAAGATAATAATAACTTCCATTAAGAATAAGCAATTAGGGAAGGATAACATGGTAATAAATGATGCAACAACTTCAGTTAAGGCACATAAGAGTTTAATCGGCAACAAGGGTGGAACATGAAGCAATTAATTCCAAATAAGTCATGTAAAGGTGAAACTAGTAAATGGGGGATTTAACATGACAAAACAACTTTATATCTAATGAACATGAGAACCTAAGAGCCCTAAACGGTCAAAGTTCCACAATTAATCCCGAGCACGTACTCGTCACCTCGCATGCACGGCCTTCACATGACACAATAAGAACCAAAGACTCAAAACCTAAGAGGTAGTTCCTCCATACAATGTTAGGCAAGATACTTACCTCAAAGAAGCTAGATCGTTACTCTAAAATGACCTTCTCGAGTGAAACAACCTCCGTACTGGTCAAATCTAGCCAAAATAACTTCAAATCATAAATGAAACTCATAAGAAACAATTCCGGATAATAAAGCTTCAGTCTTTAACAATTACTAAAATCAACCTAAAAGTCAAACTCTGAGGCCGCACCTCAGAACCCGATGAAATTTAAAAAATCTGAACAACCATTCCGATACGAGTTCAACCATACCAAAATTAACAATTTCCGACATCATTTCGTCCTTCAAATCATCAATTTATATTTTGAAAGATTTCTTCAAAAATAATCCCATTTTTCCTCAAATCAAAACACTAATTATAAGATAAAAATAAAGATAGAATCGTGGAATATAATAAATTCCTGGTGAAGAACACTTACCCCAATGATTTTCTTGAAAAACTCATGAAATATCGCTCAAATTCGAGGTCTACAATTCAAGATATGTTAAAAATGGCAAAAACCTCGATATGAAAAATATATTCTGTTGCCCGGGTATTTGCAAATCGCGATCGCAGAAGAAATAATGTGACCGTGAAGAAGGAAATAACTGCTTCCCCAAAAATGTACTACGCAATCGCGGATGAACTCATGCGATCGCGAATATAGGAACAACTGATGACCCAAGAAATGTACTACGCGATAGCGAACCAGAACATGCGATAGCGAAAAAGAAAATATACCAGTTGCTGATCTATGCTACGCGAGCGCAGTGAAGGAGGATACACACATACGCGATAGAGATAGCCGGTAGAATTATGCGAACGCGAAGAGGAAAAGGTCCAGCCACCCAAAATGGCCTACGTGAATGTGGAATGAACTTTGCGTTCGCGTATAAGGGAACACCATATATCAAAACAGCCATCCAACACATGAGAAAATGGCTTGTAACCCATCTGAAACATGCCCGAGGCCCCCAAGACCTCGTCTAAACATACTAACAATTTCTAAAACATACCACGGACCCGCTTTAGGTCTCAAATCACATCAAACAATGTCGAAAATATGAATTGCACCACGAATCAAACTTATGAACTTTCAAATCTTCCAACTTCCAAAACTTGTGCCGAAATATATCTAATCAAAAGGAATGATGCCAAATTTTGCATGCAAGTCCCAAATTACATAACGGAGTTAATCTATCACGACCTGGATTGCCCACCCTCTGGAGTCGTGATGGCGCCTACTCGTGAAAGTTAGGCAAGCCAACTATTATAGTTCTACACATTAACATTCAACCTCAAAGAGTGATAAACAGTAATTATAACTAAACAAATGAAAAGCGTGGAAGTGTAAAATAAATCCAAATCCTTCAATATACGTCTACCCATGAATCTAGTATCACAATATCATGAACATCTATGATTTTTGCTGCAACCATTAGTTTAGAAAGAGAGATACAACTGTTCTCGGATTGAAAGAGACATCAGAAAAACTAAAGCAGGGAAGGGGGACTCTAGGCTCTGCGGATGCCAGCAGATCTACCCTGGTTTTCCTGGACTGAAGGCAACTCACCGGGTCCGGTATTGAAATCTGCACAAAATAGTGCAGAGTGTAGTATCAGTACAACCGACCCCATGTACTGAGTAAATGTTGAGCCTAACCTCGGCAGAGTAGTGACGATGCTAGGACACGACTATCAAATAAACATGTGCAGTCAAATCATATACAGACAGAATCATAAAAATAGGAATCAACAGAATAAAGTGGGAAGGGGACATAGTACGGGGAATAACAGATTCTAACAACAAGCCAATAAAGAAACATTAATAACAAAGCGTAATGTACATCATAATTAAATCAACAAGATAATGAAACGGTAACACGTGCACGACATCACCCTTAGTGCTTTTACTCTCACCTCACCATATGAAACAACAGAAATGGCACGGCATCACCCTTCATGCATTATTCCTCACAATATCGGCACGTCATCACCCTTCATGCATTAACTCTCAAATCATGGCACTACATCACCCTTCGTGCATTAACACTTATAATATCGGCACGGTATCACCCTTCGTGCTTTACACTCCCTCACAATAACATGCACGACATCACCCTTCGTGTTTTACACTCTTTCTCACCCAAACAATAAAAAACAATATGTCCAGGCAAGGGAAACAACAATGTCAACAATAATGTCCCAGCAAGGGAATCAACAATATCAACAATAACATCCCGGCAAGGGATTCAGCTATAACCAATCTCGTTTTCAACAATTACTTTACAAGACGGAATTCAACGTGAGTCAATGCTCAACAATAGTCAATTACCATGAAACTTTCATAAACTTGGTTCATCAACTTTCACAAGCTTTGTTCAACATTAAAAATCATCAATTTGAGCATGATTGGTACCTAATAGTTCCACAAAAAAATCATGACATAAGACTCAGGGGCATGCTTGACATCAACGTATAGATACTCGTCACCACACCTATATGTCGTACTCGATACAAACACATAGAAAATAGACCACAACTCATATTCCCTCAAACCAAGATTAGGCCAAACAATTACATCGAATCCACAGACAAGATTAAGCTTCAACTACCGCTTTACCTCTCGGTTCCACTTCCAATTCTCTTGTATCTAGTAACAATTTACTTAATAACGTTAATAATTGCTAAATAAACCAATTCCAATGCATGAAAATAGATTTCCCATTGTTTTCCCCAAAAAGTCAAAAATCGATCCCGGGCCCGCTTGGTCCAAATCCGAAATTCGGACCAAAACCCAATTACCCATTCACCCTCGAGCCTGGATATACAATTGGTTTTGGAATCTGACCTCAATTTGTGCTCTAAATCCCCAAATTTCAATATTCCTAAGTTCTACCCAAAATTCCCAATTCCACAATGAAAACCCTAGATTCTAGGATAAAATCTTGTAAAAAGAAGTTAAGGAGTGAAATAAATGAGTTTAAAATCACTTACTAGTATTTTGGGGAAGAAAGAGTGTTTGAAAAATCGCCTCTTATGTTTTAAGGTTTTTGAAAAATGAAAAATGGCTGAAATGTCTCGTTTATATATACCCCTCTCAGATCCTCACCGCTGACCGCAGAAAAAGGACTGCGGTCGCGGAGCTCCACCGCGGACCGCAAAATATCGAGCGCGGACGTGGAAGTTGGCCTTGCCTACCGCTGATCGCGAAAATCCCACTGCGACAACGAAGTCTACAGCGCGATTGCGATGATTCACCGCGAACCGCGAACACTAGTTTTCAGAGACCTGCAACTTTTCAGGTCCAGGTATTTTTTTTCCAAGTCTCAAAACCATGAAAGTTGTTAGGGCATTTTTCAAACCAAATGACATCACTAAGGACTCATAATGCTCGTACCAAGTGTGAAAAGCTTTTTTAGGGGACATCGGATGCCCTAATCCTCAACTGATGGTAGCCAGATCTCAAATCAATCTTTGAAAACACTTTGGCATCCTGAAGCTGGTCAAATAAATCATCAATCCTCAGAAATCAATACTTATTCTTGATTGTGACCTTGTTCAACTGTCGATAATCTATGCACATCCTTATCGATCCATCCTTCTTCTTAACAAACAACACCGGTGCACCCCAAGGCGAGACACTAGGCCTAATAAAGCCTTTATCAAGCAAGTCTTGCAACTGTTCTTTCAATTCTTTCAACTTGGGCGGGGTCATACGATACGACGGAATATAAATGGGCTAGGTGTCCGAAGCCAAATCAATGAAAAATTCAATATCCCTGTCGAGTGGCAACCCCGGCAGGTCTGAAGGAAATACCTATGGAAACTCACGAACAACAGGTACAAAACCCATCAAAGGAACCTAAACACTAGAATCGTCGACATACGCCAAATAAACCAAACACCCTTTTTCAACCATACGTCGAGCCTTTATATAAGAAACAACCCTAATGACAGAATGACTGGGAGTCCCTCTTCACTCCAATCGAGAAAAACCCGGCAAGGCTAAGGTCACGGTCTTGGTGTGACAGTCTAATACAGCATGATAAGGGGATAACTCGTCCATCCCTAAAATGATATCAAAGTCTACCACATCGATAAGTAAGAGATCTACATGGGTCTCAAGACCCCCAATAACGACCACACAAACATGATAAACACTATTTACCATAATAGAATCACCCACCAGTATAGACACATATACAAGAGCACTAAAAGAATCACGAGGCACAACCAAATAAGGGGCAAAATAAGATGATACATAAGAATATGTGGACCCTGGATCAAATAGAAGTGAGGCATCTCTACTGCAAACTGAAACTGTACCTGTGATAACTGCATCAGAGGTCTCAACCTCAGGTCTGGCTGGGATAGCATAACACTGGGGCTGGGCCCCACCACTCTGAACTACATCCCAAGGATGGCCTCCTACTGGCTGGCCTCCACCTCTAGCTGCCTGACCTCTACCTCTAACGGTCTGACCTCCACCTCTAACACTTCGACCCCTACCTCTAGCTGGCTGAGTGGGTGGTGGAACACCTAGTGTTGGAACCATAGCACGAGAACCCTGATACTGAGAACTGCTCGAGGCTCGAGGGCAAAACATAGAAATGTGCCCCGGATCATCACATGTATAACAAGACTTCGGCTGCTGAGACTGCTGATCCTGAAACTGACCCTGACGGCCTGAGTAACCACCATGATAACTTTGGAGTGGAGGTGCACTAATAGGAGCTGGCGGTGCACGGTAGGATTGCTGATCGAAATACTGCATATAAGAATCACGACCACCTGGAGAACCATGAGAAGCCTAAAGTGCTGATTGAAACGGCCTGGGAGAATGGCCCCGGCCGAAGGAATTTCCTGCCTCCGGACAAGGCACCACTAAACCTGCCCGATGACGGGGCCTCTTGTCAGACCCCTGACCACTTCCCTGTGATAGAACCATCTCAACTCTCCTGGCAATATTGGCTGCATCCTGAAAAGAAATCTCTCTCCTTGTCTCCTTAGCCATCTGCAATCGAATCGGCTGAGTGAGTCCCTCAATGAACCTCCTCACCCTCTCTCTCTTAGTGGGAAGTATGATAAGAGCATGATGGGCCAAGGCAATGAATCTATTCTCGTATTAAATGACGGTCATAGAACCCTGCTGAAGACGCTCAAACTGCCTTGGATAGTCCTCCCTCTAAGTGATAGGAAGAAACTTCTCCAGAAACAACTGAGAGAACTGATCCCAAGTTAAAGATGGTGACCCAACTGGTCTAGCCAAACAAAAATCTCTCCACCAAGTCTTGGCGGAACCTGACAGAGGAAAAGCAGCAAAAGTCGACCCCATTGGTCTCCACTATCCCCATGTTCCGAAGAACCTCATGACAGCTGTCCAAATAGTTCTGGGGATCCTCTGAAGATGTACCACCATAAGTAGTAGTGAAGAGCTTGGTGAACCTGTTTAACCTACACAAGGCATCAGCAAACATAGCTGCACCATCATCGGTATGTGCCGCAACACCCGGCTGAACTACCCCAACTGGCTAAGCTATTGGAGTCTAAAACTAGGGAGACATCTGCTCCAAAGTACGAGTAGCGGGAGTCTGTGCTCCTCCCCCAGCCTGAGAGATAGCTGGTGATACCGAAAGTAAGCCTGCCTAGGTGACACTCTCCATAAGGCCCACTAGATGGACCAGAGAATCCTGGAGTACTGGGGTAGCGATGAACCCCTCTGGGACCTGAGTTGGCCCTGCTGGAATGGTCTGGGCTGGAGCCTCCTCCTCAAATTCTACCTGAGGCTCCGCTATTGGTGCTGCTGCTCTGGGCTGAGCCTTGCCCCTACCTCGGCCTCTAGCACGACCTCGGCCTCGTCCTCTAGCACGGCCTCGGCCTCGGCCTCGTCCTCTGCCCTTCGTAGGAGCTACCACTGAGGGCTCGGGCTGCTGATCAGCAGATGAAGAAGCACATGTTCTCGCCATCTGCGAAAGAACAAAATATAAGTTTAATTAGCATTGAGAAATCAAGTCGCACGATAGGAAAGAATAGATGTGAAGTTTTCCTAAACGTTGTAGCATCTGGAGGATAAGCACAGACGTCTTCGTACCGATCCCTCAAACTCTACTAAGCTTGTTCGTGAATTGTGAGACCTAAGCAACCTAGGGCTTTGATACCAACTTGTCACGACCCGGATTGCCCACCCTCGAGAGTCGTGATGGCGCTTACTCGTGAAAGCTAGGCAAGCCAACTATTACAATTCTACACATTAACATTCAACCTCAAATAGTGATAAACAGTAATTATAACGACAAATGAAAAGCGCGGAAGTGTTAAATAAATCCAAATACTTTAATACACATCTACCCATGAATCTGGTGTCATAATATCATGAACATCTATGATTTTTACTACAACCATTGGTCTGGAAAAAGAGATACCACTATTCTCGCATTGAAAGAGACAACAGATAAACTAAAGTAGGGAAGAGGGACTCTAGGCTCTTCGGACTCTAGCAGATCTACCTTGGTCTCCCTGGACTGAAGGCAACTATCTCAGCTACTCACCGGGTTCGGTATTGAAATCTGCACAAAATAGTGCAGAGTGTAGTATCAGTACAACCGACCCAATGTACTGAGTAAGTGTCGAGCCTAATCTCAGTGAAGTAGTGACGAGGCTAGGACACGACTATAAAATAAACTTGTGCAGTCAAATCATATACAAACAGAATCATAATAACAAGAATCAACAGAATAAAGTGGGAAGGGGACATACTGCGGGGAATAACAGATTCTAACAACAAGCTATAAAGAAGCATTAATAATGAAGCATAATGTACATAATAATTAAATCAACAAGATAATGAAATGGTAACACGTGCACGGCATCACCCTTCGTGTTTTTACTCTCATCCTCACCACATAAAACAACATAAATGACACGACATCACCCTTCATGCATTATTCATCACAATATCCGCACGGCATCACCCTTCATTCATTAACTCTCAAATTATGACACGGCATCACCCTTCATGTATTAACACTCATAATATCGGCACGGCATCACCCTTCGTGCTTTACACTCTCTCACATAACATGCACGACATCACTCTTCGTGTTTTACACTCTCTCACAATAACATGCACGACATCACCCTTCGTGTTTTACACTCTTCCTCACCCAAACAATAAAAAACAATATGTCCAGGCAAGGGAAACAACAATGTCAACAATAATGTCCCAGCAAAGGAATCAACAATATCAATAATAACATCCCGGCAAAGGATTCAGCTATAACTAATCTCGTTTTCAACAATTACTTTACAAGACAGAATTCAACGTGAGTCAATGCTCAACTATAGTCAATTACCATGAAACTTTCATAAACTTGGTTCATCAACTTTCACAAGCTTTGTTCAACATTAAAAAATCATCAATTTGAGCATGATTGGTACATAATAGTTCCACAAAAAAATCATGACATAAGACTCAGCGGTATGCTTGACATCAACGTATAGATACTCGTCACCACACCTATATGTCGTACTCGATACAAACACATAGCAAATAGACCACAACTCCTATTCCCTCAAGCTAAGGTTAGGCCAAACACTTACATCGAATCCACGGACAAGATTAAGCTTCAACTACCGCTTTACCTCTCGGTTCCACTTCCAATTCTCTTGTATCTAGTCACAATTTACTTAATAACGTTAATAATTGCTAAATAAACCAATTCCAATGCATGAAAATAGATTTCCCATTGTTTTCCCCAAAAAGTCAAAAATCGACCCCGGGCCCGCTTGGTCCAAATCCGAAATTCGGACCAAAACCCGATTACCCATTCACCCCCAAGCCTGGATATATAATTGGTTTTGGAATCCGACCTCAATTTTTGCTCTAAATCCCCAAATTTCAATATTCCTAAGTTCTACCCAAAATTCCCAATTCCACAATGAAAACCCTAGATTCTAGGATAAAATCTTGTAAAAAGAAGTTAAGGAGTGAAAGAAATGAGTTTAAAATCACTAACTAGTGTTTTGGGGAAGAAAGAGTGTTTGAAAAATCACCCCTTATGCTTTAGGGTTTTTGAAAAATGAAAAATGGCTGAAAAGTCTCGTTTATATATACCCCACTCAGATCCTCACCGCTGACCGCAGAAAAAGGACCACGGCCGCGGAGCTCCACCGCGGACCACGAAATATCGATCGCGGCCGTGGAAGTTGGGCTTGCCCACTGCTAACCGCGAAAATCCCACCGCAGTAGCGAAGTCCCCAGCGTGTTCGCGAAGATTCACCGCGGACCGCGAACATCAGTTTTCAGAGACCTGCAACTTTTCTGGTCCAGGTATTTTTTTCCAAGTCTCAAAACACTCCGAAGCCTATCCAAAACTCACCCAAGCCTTCGGGGCTCCAAACCAAACTTGCACGCAAGCCTAAAAATATCATACGGACTTGCTCGTGCGATCGAATCATCAAAATAACATCAACAACTACGAATTTAACCTCAAATTCATGAAATTTCTTAAGAACATCAAAATTTCAATTTTCTCTACTAAAGGTCCGTTTTATACCAATTCAACACCGATTCTTACGAAATTTTACAGATTCAACATAATTATTATTTCAAATCTGTACCGGGCTCCGGAACCAAGATGCGGGCCCGATACTATGAATAACACACATCATTTCGATTCAAAAAGCCTTTATATTTTTCAGCAAATAATTTTTCTTTAAAAATTATTTTCTCGGGATTGGGACCTCGAAATTGAGTTCGGGGCACATGCCTAAGTCCCGTATTTTTCTACGGATCCTGCGGGACCGTCCGATCAAGGGTCCAGGTCCGTTTACCAAGAATGTCAATCATAGTCAACTTTAATCAATTTTAAAAGCCAAATTCATTATTTTCGTAAAATTTCCCATAAAGCTTTTCGAAAATGCGCCGGACTGTGCACGTAAGTCGAGGTGAGACATAAAGAGGTTTTATGACCTCGGAACACAGTTTTGACTTCTAAAACAAGAGATGACCTTTCGGGTCATCACATAATCCAACTTTCGCAATTACAATCCGAGCCCAATATCAACTAGGTCAACTCCCGGTACCTCTCAACCTTCATAAGCTTTAACTTTCCAATTTTCGCCGAAATGCTTCATATTAACCCACGAACCTCCAAATCCAATTCCGGAATCATGCCTACGTCCAAAATCACCATACGAAGCTATTTGAATCATCAAAGCATCATTTCGGAGTCTTCTACACAAAAGTCAAAACTCCGGTCAACTCTTACCACTTAAGCTTCTAAAACAAAAATCCTTCTTTCAAATTGACCCTGAATCATCCGAAAACTGAACTCGATCACACATGCAAGTCATAAAACATAATACGAAGCTGCTCGAGACCTTATGCCGCTGAACGGAACATTAATTCTTAAAACGACCGGTTGGGTCGTTACATCCTCCCCCTCTTAAACAAACGTTCGTCCTCAAACGTGTTAAGAATCATCCCGAAGTCATCAAATCACTGAATATATTCACCCTACATACACCCGCGAGTGATACCATGCCACCCCAATCCATATAGGCCCAACGACACCATCCCAACTGAAAATTATTCCTTTCACCAACACTAATAACCTTAGAACCAAATTTCTCACTATTCAATCATTCCCAAAAGACCTGATTCCTACATCAACACACGGTACCAACCTCAACCAGCTACAACAACTTATACCTACACCTACAAGGTATAACCACACGATGTAACACATCACACATATGCCCTTAAGAACAACTCTAGCCACAATAGCTGCTCATAATCAAATCCAGTACTAGCAATTAGGCTTATATCCATTAGAACCCTATTCCAAGCCTCCACAACACTGACAATGATGTACGGAATATGAATACATCATAACTATTCACCCGAATCAACAAGTCACATATAACGCCACCTGGACACAGACTTCGCAGCTAAAACCCAATAAGCACAGCATGAACATAACTGAATGTACAAGGAAACACATGAAGGAACTACCAAACAAGCCAGACAGGCACAACTCCCTATCAGTACCATACTACGAACTGACTACACAAGGGAGAATCAAAACATATGAACTAATCGCAAGGACTTCATCCTGATATAACTCCACCATGGCACACAGCCCGGTTCAAACATATCAAATCACATGAAACCGCAAGGGTCTCACCCTCAACTCTGAATCACAAGTTGGATACACATCATACCAACTGAAACCTTCCACTAATTCAATTCCACCAACAAAATCACGGCACATACTGAACTCCCATACTTGTAGAGCATCTAAACCACAAATCATAGCCAACCATCTGGAAATCACGTCAAAACTACCGTAATGAGTAAAAGAAATTCACTTCTAGTCTTATAGCTCTCAATAATGAATTAAAGCAACACGATAGACATGGGCTACCACTATAGAATCTCCCAACAGGGGTAAATATATAAACAAAGTACAAAGTCACAAAACTTACCCATATGTGAAGCAAAATAGGAGGACTTACCCTGATAAGCAGAACCAAAACAAAATGCAAATGAGCTCATCTATAACATATCAAAACCATACATGTACAACATTATCTGGTGCAGTGGCCTCAGCTCTACCGTAAAAAACATATCAACGGGTCGGGCCTCCCCCTCTTGGCGCCCTCTACTCGCTTGACCTGCACCCCAAGCTAGCGGTGCAGGGATATCAGCAACAGAAGCAGAACTCGTGGCGTGATTACTCTGCTTTGACACATCTGTTCGGAGTCTGGGACACTCTTTCACCATATGGCTGGTATCTTCACACTCAAAGCGACCTCTCTGCTAACGTGGCTGTGGAAGTTGTCCGGTATGGGTACCCTGAGACCCATGGGTACCTGAAACACTGACGAATCCTAAAGTGCAACTGAACTGGATAACCTACAAAAACTCTACTGTACCGTACTCTACCTCTAAAATAAGATCTAATAGGTCTCTCTGGTCTACGAGGCCTCTTAGCCTCCATGTCCTCTCTCTTCTGGTCCCACATGACCTCTAATCAGCGAGCGATCCCTACCACTTGTTGAAATGGAACATCCAACTCCATCTCCCGAGCCATGCTGAACCAGATATCATGATTGAGTCCTTCAATGAACCCGCAGACTCGCTCTTTAACTATAGAAACCAAAGTAGGCGCATGTCTAGATAATTCACTAAATAAGCACAACTGCTCAAACTCCGCACGCCACACCTCTCGAAGGGTATGGGGAACAAACTCTCTCACGAATATCCCTGAAAATTGGACCCATGAAAGTGAAGCTGCATCGGCCGGACTACCTAACTCGTACACTCACCACCACTGATATGTCGCTCCCTTAAGCTGGACCGTAGCAAAAGCAACCCCACTTGTCTCCACAATACCCATAGTGCGGAGAATATAGTAGCACTCCCCTAGGAACCCACACGTATCCTCTAAATCCAAATAATTGAAAGTAGGAGGGTAATACTTCTTGAACCTCGCAAGTCTAAGTTGTTCTTCCTCAGATGTTGCTTCCCTAACAACGAGCTGAACTGGGATAATAGGAAATGTCGGCATGACACCTGGAACCTGACCAACGTGGGCTTGCTACTTTGGAGTATGGGTGGCGGAAGTATGAGCTCCTCCCCCGATCTGTGAAATAGCTGATGCAAACCGAATCAACCCCGCCAGAATCAATGTACTAAACATGCTCAATAACTGTGATAAAGTCTCCTAAAGTCCTGGGATAACAACAGGCGCCTCCGGTACCTGTCCCCCAACTGGAACTACTGTCAACTGATGCTCTGACAGGTGTCCCAGCCGTAGCATGTGCTTCTCCTAGGCCTCTACCTCTACCTCTACCCCGGCCCCTAGCAACACCGGCTCCAAGGGTAGCATCATCGGTAATTGTAGCTCGTGTCCTCACCATTTATGAGAGAATAGAATGGCAAAGGTTCAAACTCCAAGATCAATTAACTCGCACGATAGGAATGAAGGAAATGAAATCGTCGTAATAGTTTCGTAGCCTCTCATAGATAAGTACAGACGTCTCCGTACCGATCCGCAAGACTCTACTAAACTCGCTTATGACTCGTAGCACCTATGAACCTAGAGCTTTGATACCAACTTGTCACGACCCCAATTTCCCTCCGTAAGATGTCGTGACAGCATGTAGTCTTTAAGACTAGGTAAGCCTAACACTTGCTGAGATCATAGAAAAATTTAACCATCAACTAATAAATATGAAATAGAAATCTTATACTTATTTTAGAATTCCTAAAATCGGTAGTACAAGTCATAAGGTCTACTAAGTTTGCTAGAAAATCCCTAAATACAATTGTTCAGGATAGAATTAAACAATACAAATAAACTATCAGAATGTGACTTCGAGGCTTGAGAATGCGAGGACAGGTATACCTTGAGTCTCCACAACAATACTTGATTAGCCAGCTAATAATCAACAACAGTCGGTACATGGATCTGTACAAAAATATGTAGAAGCGTAGTATGAGTACACTATAGCGGCACCCAGTAAGCATCAAGACTAACCTCGGTAGAGTAGTAACGAGGGATAGTCAAGACACCTACCAGACTAATCAACATGAACAGTGTGAAGGTGAACTAACAGAGAAACAATATTAATATACAACTAAGCAAGATAAGGAATACAAACAATACTCGCAACGATACACCAATAATAACAATATTTAACAAGAAGCAGTTAGGTAATAATGATGTAGTGTAAGTTGGACACAGTCGAAGTCCAATGAAACAAAAATAAAGGAAAACCAGCAACAACTCAATAAGAACAACCGCTTTCGCACCAGATTTATTCAAGCATTTCCACGAGGTACCGAACTTCATAATCACATTTAACGGGTCCAATTTCTTGAACCCTACTCACTTGGCATCTTATGCCCATATTTCAATTCATAACCGCACGGACGACTCACATGCCAAGAGAACAACTCTCACACAAAAGGCAAGTAGACAAGAGTACATGTAATGGTCAATAATGCCAGGATTCATCTTCTTAAACCGATATAGGTGATTCATCTACGCATATGCTTGTGCAAGTGTTCTACCACAATTTAAGTCAACAAATAAGAGTAGAGACAATGAATGTGACATAAGAAATGATCACCACAAAATGTATAGTGTAAATAAGATAGCACTGAAGTGGATGCAACGACAAACACAACAAGATTGGCTACATAGAACTAATCAAATATTACAACACGGAGAAAGACAATTAAAAGTATGTTGAGGAAAACAACAATCAAAGAAAAGTACAAAAGAATGGTAAAATGACAACAAGAGCCCTACCAAGGTACTAATTCGTAGTCTCAAATCATAAAAAGAATCATAAATTTTCCTTAAATCACCGCGGGAGCCATTATATTTAGTTTTTAATAATTATTCTTCCCGAAATTGCATCCCGCGTTATTGCCCACCTTGTCACACCGCATGTATTCTTATAGTTCCCCGACAAGCCACGCATTTCAAGCCCACCTTATCTCACCTCATGCGTTTCAACACCCAGACCATATACTACCGCATGCATATCAACAATAACAATATCACGACAGAAATCACGTGAAACACAATAACAACCGCACGGCAAAAACCTTGTGCAAACATAATAACAACCGCACGGCAGAAACCTCGTTCAAACAACATAACAATTATCTCAACAACAACAACACATGTGCCAAAACATAACAACTCAAATAATGACTTTTACAATATGTACCCACATGCCACAATATTTCCTCAAAACAGTTTCAATATCACAACCACACATAGCCCTCGGCTCAACAACATTATATACAACAACAACAACCACAATAACACGAGAATACAACATGTAAATCAACTCAGGAACTTCAGAACACAAAGAGATGGAAGAACGAGCTCACAAAGAAGGGCACAACATGGTGTCACACCTCCTTTTTGCGCGCCCGCCCCGAAGGATAAAAGCGCGAGGGAGTTTTTCCAATTTAAGTGACAATATTCGAAATGAGATTATTTATTTAATTCAGAGTCGCCACTTGGGAAAGGTTTGGCTTTTGGTTTCCCAAGTCACCAGTTTATCTTGAATCCCAAATCGAGGAAATTTTCGACTTTCCAAATGAAGTCTACGAACCAGAAATTCTAAGTAAGGAATTTTGTTGACCCGAGGGAAGGTGTTAGGCACCCACGGATCCCGTGGTTCTAGCACGGTCGCTTAAATTGTTATAATGGCTAAATATTTGATTTTAATACATGTTATAACTTGTGTGCTTTTATTAAGTTTAAACCGCTTTTATTATTATTTTTTAATAGAATTGCAACGTCGTGAAAATGCATCTCGAACCACGTCGCAATCAATGCACCCGTGGTTGTTAATACATTCTGACTCCATTGAGATTTGGATTTGGGTCACATAAATGCGCACCCGAATTTAAGAATGTAATTTAATTAAAATCGCGCCTAAAGAGTCTAACGCGTTATTATCTTTGAGGAAGGCTGCGAAATTCGCTGAACAGCCCATCCTAAATTCCGAGTATTTTTAGTATATACATTTATGAGGGCCCCGCAGTTTGTGCATTTTATTGGGCGAGGCTCGACTCATTTTATTTTTAAAAGGGCAAGCCTAAAAGCAACTATGATTTTTATTTTTTGTTTTGTCTCTATCAAAAAAAATAATCCTAATTTATTCACTAAGATTATCAAGAGCCATTATAATCGGGTTACATGAGATGCACCCCCGAAATTTAGAAATTAAGCATCACAACTACGTCACGGGAACCGTACCCGTAATCACAATGATTTATTAATTGCACCTAATCAACGAAACTTGATTAATAACATCTACCAATTCAAACAAATCTAGCTTTCATTTAGTGACTTGAGAAAATAATTCTAATCAAACACACATAAATCAAAACAGAAACAAAAGAAACAATAGTAAAACATTTAGACAGATCTAAATCAAAACTGAAACATTCATCTAATGCAAACAAGAAATTAGAGGAAATGAACCTTTGATATGAATATTCTATCAATGGACTGAGAAGACAACCTTCTTCATGAAATGGATACAGCTCAACAATCGTTACTCCAAAACGAAATAAAGCCAAGCAAAACCATACGGACTAGAAGGAGACTCAAACGGAAACCTGGACTAGCGACTTTGACCGGCGACGAAAATCCAAACGCATCAGTTCCAATTTCTTTTAGCCGATTTCAGCAGATCTTTTGGCTCATTTTTGGTGGTGTTAGGGGTGGATTTTATGGCTGTTTGCAACAGGTTTTTGCTGCTATTTTAGAGGTCGTTTTGACTGAAGAAACGGAGCTATTTTCAAGCTTGTTTTGATGTGTTTTGAACTGATTTTGATGGCTGAAATACTGGAGCTTCAAGGCTGGTTTTGATGGTGAAAAGTTCGTTGTTTTCTGGTTTGAGAAGAAAGAAAGAAGGAGATACGTTAGGGAGGGGGTGTTCTTCCCGTGTATATCCGCGGTATATTGAGTGTATATCGAAGGTATACCCTGTCAGCGTTTTTGGGAGGGGGGTGTTCTTTTGCCAGAAAAATGGGTAGTGGTTGGGTGTTTTGAAGAATATGAAGATAGGAGAGGGGTCTGGTGTCCAAGGTCTTCCGCCCGTGTGTGTTTTTGTTTGGGTTTTAATGGAGAATATTGAAAACCATGTGTGGGTTGTGTGTTGTGTGCATGTGCTAGCATGTGTGAGTTGTGTGTTGTGTTCATGTGCTAGCATGTGTGAGTTGTGTGTTGTGTTCATGTGCTAGCATGTGTGAGTTATGTGTTGTGTTCATGTGCTAGCATGTGTGAGTTATGTGTTGTCATGTGCGTCTCGGCTGAAAATATTTTGGGCTAGGTCCGAAAATTAGGCCTAAAATGAGTCGTTTGAACCCAAATATTATTCTTTCCTCGCAACCGAGAATAAAAACACGACCTTATTTAATTAATCCTACGTAAGCAGAATAATTATTAAAACAAACTGACAATTAAAACAAAAATATATATATAAACTGACAATTAAAACAAAAATATATATATATATATTTTGTATTTTTAAATTTATATAAAAATAAAAATTAAGTACTATTTTTGTATTTTTCAAAATTTATGAGAAATAAATAAACTAAAATTTATATATCTTTTTTTGTAATTTTCATTTTTGTGACGAAAATAAAGTAAAAAGAGTCAAAATAAGCTGAAATAGCTACATTAAGGCTAAATTAAATATTTACGTGCTAAAAATGTGAAAGATTTGGGGAGGGACAAAAATCACATGTCAACAGCTGCCCCTCTTTGACTGGAAATGTGAAGAGTTTTCAGATAAAGAATGACTAGACAGGTTTTTGACCTGACCCTTATTTAAGGAGACCAAAAGAAAGAAGAAAAGAGAATGTGACCGAGCTCTGGTATCTGAGCTGCCTACATATCCTTGGCTATAAAGGAATCAGGCCATGTGTAGTTCAGAAGTGAATGGGGCGATTGAGTGCCGAGGTTGAGAGTCGCGCGAGGTTCCGTCGAAGTTCCGGTCTGATGTCCTATTTATTACATAAAAATCAAAATTAAAAAGACTAACTAAGCCTATCAGCTACGAGTTACAAGATTCCTATCTATAATTCTTTTGCAACTTGATCTTGGGTCTTAGCTGATTCTGCTTGTAGACTTCGATCCGAATCTTGATGCTTGCAAGTTGTAGGCGCTTGTTTATTTTTGCAGTATTGAATGAAACGGGATTGGCGAAGCTCGGGAATTTGATCCAATTTTGAGCGACCTGCCATTTGTTTGTTCCAATATGTGGGAACATCTTCCTTTTTTATTTTGCTCGTTTTTCTTCTTTTTCTTCTTTTATTTATTCTGGGTTGAGATTCATCTCGTGGGTCGTCTCGATCCATGCGCCTCGAGGTTAGACCTGCGGGAAAAAACAAAACGAACGAAATTTTCTGCCCCAGTTTCACTAGGAAAATTTCGGGAGTTAATTGCCGGGAAGTTTATAGAATTGATGAAGGGATTGGAAAATTTCAGTCTACAAAATGCCAACTCCGGGATTGGATCACTAATATTGCCACAAGGTAAGAATGCTCAGTTTAGGGTTGGAGCCGTAATGCTGGCTAAATGGAAAAAGTTCAGTTCAGGGTTGGAGCCCTAATGCTGACTGAATGGAAAAAGTTTAGTTCAGGGTTGGAGCCCTGATGCTGACTGAATGGAAAAAGTTCAGTTCAGGGTGGGAACCCCAATGCTGACTAACAGACAATGCTCAGTTCAGGGTTGAAAACCCTAATGCTGGCTAAATGGAAAGAAGTTCAGTTTAGGGTTGGAGCCCTAATGCTGACTAACTGGAAAAAGTTCAGTTTAGGGTTGGAGCCCTAATGCTGACTAAATGGAAAGAGTTCAGTTCAGGGTTGAAGCCCTGATGCTGACTGAATGGAAAGAGTTCAGTTCAGAGTTGGAGCCATGATGCTGACTGAAGGGAAAAGTTCAGTTCAGGGTTGAAAACCCTAATGCTAACTGAAGGAAAGAGTTTAGTTTAGGGTTTAAAACCCTAATGCTGACTAAATTGGAAAAGTTCAGTATAGGGTTTAAAACCCTAATGCTGACTAAAGGGAAAGTTCAGTTTAGGGTTTAAAACCCTAATGCTGGCTGAAGGGAAATTTCAGTTTAGGGTTTAAAACCCTAATGCTGACTGAAGGAAAGAGTTCAGTTTAGGGTTTAAAACCCTAATGCTAACTAAATGGGAAAAGTTCAGTTTAGGGTTTAAAACCCTAATGCTGACTAAAGGGAAAAAGTTCAGTTTTGGGTTTAAAACTCTAATGGTGACTAAAGGGAAAGTTCAGTTTAGGGTTTAAAACCCTAATGCTGACTGAAGGAAAGAGTTCAGTTTAGGGTTTAAAACCCTAATGCTGACTAAATGGGAAAAGTTCAGTTTAGGGTTTAAAACCCTAATGCTGACTAAAGGGAAAAAGTTCAGTTTAGGGTTTAAAACCCTAATGCTGACTGAAGGAAAGAGTTCAGTTTAGGGTTTAAAACCCTAATGCTGACTAAATGGGAAAAGTTCAGTGTAGGGTTTAAAACCCTAACGCTGACTAAAGGGAAAGTTCAGTTTAGGGTTTAAAACCCTAATGCTGACTGAAGGAAAGAGTTCAGTTTAGGGTTTAAAACCCTAATGCTGACTAAATGGGAAAAGTTCAGTTTAGGGTTTAAAACCCTAATGCTGACTAAAGGGAAAAAGTTCAGTTTAGGGTTTAAAACCCTAATGCTGACTGAAGGAAAGAGTTCAGTTTAGGGTTTAAAACCCTAATGCTGACTAAATGGGAAAAGTTCAGTTTAGGGTTTAAAACCTTAATGCTGACTAAAAGGGAAAAATTTCAGTTTAAGGTTTAAAACCCTAATGTTGACTGAAGGAAAGAGTTCAGTTTAGGGTTTAAAACCCTAATGCTGACTAAATGGGAAAAGTTCAGTGTAGGGTTTAAAACCCTAACGCTGACTAAAGGGAAAGTTCAGTTTAGGGTTTAAAACCCTAATGCTGACTGAAGGAAAGAGTTCAGTTCAGGGTTTAAAACCCTAATGCTGACTGAAGGAAAGAGTTCAGTTTAGGGTTTAAAACACTAATGCTGACTAAATAGGAAAAGTTCAGTTTAGGGTTTAAAACCCTAATGCTGACTAAAGGGAAAAAGTTCAGTTTAGGGTTTAAAACCCTAATGTTGACTGAAGGAAAGAGTTCAGTTTAGGGTTTAAAACCCTAATGCTGACTAAATGGGAAAAGTTCAGTTTAGGGTTTAAAACCCTAATGCTGACTAAAGGGAAAAAGTTCAGTTTAGGGTTTAAAACCCTAATGCTGACTGAAGGAAAGAGTTCAGTTTAGGGTTTAAAACCCTAATGTTGACTAAATGGAAAAAGTTCAGTTTAGGGTTTAAAACCCTAATGCTGACTAAAGGGAAAAAGTTCAGTTTAGGGTTTAAAACCCTAATGCTGACTGAAGAAAAGAGTTCAGTTTAGGGTTTAAAACCCTAATGCTGGCTAAATGGGAAAAGTTCAGTGTAGGGTTTAAAACCCTAACGCTAACTAAAGGGAAAGTTCAGTATAGGGTTTAAAAGCCTAATGCTGACTGAAGAAAAGAGTTCAGTTTAGGGTTTAAAACCCTAATGCTGACTAAATGGGAAAAGTTCATTTTTGGGTTTAAAACCCTAATGCTGACTAAAGGGAAAAAGTTCAGTTTAGGGTTTAAAACCCTAATGCTGACTGAAGGAAAGAGTTCAGTTTAGGGTTTAAAACCCTAATGCTGACTAAATGGGAAAAGTTCAGTTTAGGATTTAAAACCCTAATGCTGACTAAAGGGAAAAAGTTCAGTTTAGGGTTTAAAACCCTAATGCTGACTGAAGAAAAGAGTTCAGTTTAGGGTTTAAAACCCTAATGCTAACTAAATGGGAAAAGTTCAGTTTAGGGTTTAAAACCCTAATGCTGACTAAAGGGAAAAAGTTCAGTTTAGGGTTTAAAACCCTAATGCTGACTGAATGGAAAAAGTTCAGTTTAGGGTTTAAAACCCTAATGCTGACTAAAGGGAAAAAGTTCAGTTTAGGGTTTAAAACCCTAATGCTGACTAAAGGAAAAGTTCAGTTTAGGGTTTAAAACCCTAATGCTGACTAAAGGAAAAGAGTTCAGTTTAGGGTTTAAAACCCTAATGCTGACTAAAGGAATAAGTTCAGTTTAGGATTTAAAATCCCTAATGTTGACTAAATGGGAAAAGTTCAGTGTAGGGTTTAAAACTCTAACGCTGACTAAAGGGAAAGTTCAGTTTAGGGTTTAAAACCCTAATGCTGACTGAAGGAAAGAGTTCAGTTTAGGGTTTAAAACCCTAATGCTGACTAAATGGGAAAAGTTCAGTTTAGGGTTTAAAACCCTAATGCTGACTAAAGGGAAAAAGTTCAGTTTAGGGTTTAAAACCCTAATGCTGACTGAAGGAAAGAGTTCAGTTTAGGGTTTAAAACCCTAATGCTGACTAAATGGGAAAAGTTCAGTTTAGGGTTTAAAACCTTAATGCTGACTAAAGGGAAAAAGTTCAGTTTAGGGTTTAAAACCCTAATGCTGACTGAAGGAAAGAGTTCAGTTTAGGGTTTAAAACCCTAATGCTGACTAAATGGGAAAAGTTCAGTGTAGGGTTTAAAACCCTAACGCTGACTAAAGGGAAAGTTCAGTTTAGGGTTTAAAACCCTAATGCTGACTAAAGGGAAAGTTCAGTATAGGGTTTAAAAGCCTAATGCTGACTGAAGAAAAGAGTTCAGTTTAGGGTTTAAAACCCTAATGCTGACTAAATGGGAAAAGTTCATTTTTGGGTTTAAAACCCTAATGCTGACTAAAGGGAAAAAGTTCAGTTTAGGGTTTAAAACCCTAATGCTGACTGAAGGAAAGAGTTCAGTTTAGGGTTTAAAACACTAATGCTGACTAAATGGGAAAAGTTCAGTTTAGGGTTTAAAACCCTAATGCTGACTAAAGGGAAAAAGTTCAGTTTAGGGTTTAAAACCCTAATGCTGAACTGAAGGAAAGAGTTCAGTTTAGGGTTTAAAACCCTAATGCTGACTAAATGGGAAAAGTTCAGTTTAGGGTTTAAAACCCTAATGCTGACTAAAGGGAAAAAGTTCAGTTTAGGGTTTAAAACCCTAATGCTGACTGAAGGAAAGAGTTCAGTTTAGGGTTTAAAACCCTAATGTTGACTAAATGGAAAAAGTTCAGTTTAGGGTTTAAAACCCTAATGCTGACTAAAGGGAAAAAGTTCAGTTTAGGGTTTAAAACCCTAATGCTGACTGAAGGAAAGAGTTCAGTTTAGGGTTTAAAACCCTAATGCTGGCTAAATGGGAAAAGTTCAGTGTAGGGTTTAAAACCCTAACGCTAACTAAAGGGAAAGTTCAGTATAGGGTTTAAAAGCCTAATGCTGACTGAAGAAAAGAGTTCAGTTTAGGGTTTAAAACCCTAATGCTGACTAAATGGGAAAAGTTCATTTTAGGGTTTAAAACCCTAATGCTGACTAAAGGGAAAAAGTTCAGTTTAGGGTTTAAAACCCTAATGCTGACTGAAGGAAAGAGTTCAGTTTAGGGTGTAAAACCCTAATGCTGACTAAATGGGAAAAGTTCAGTTTAGGGTTTAAAACCCTAATGCTGACTAAAGGGAAAAAGTTCAGTTTAGGGTTTAAAACCCTAATGCTGACTGAAGGAAAGAGTTCAATTTAGGGTTTAAAACCCTAACGCTGACTAAATGGGAAAAGTTCAGTTTAGGGTTTAAAACCCTAATGCTAACTAAAGGGAAAAAGTTCAGTTTAGGGTTTAAAACCCTAATGCTGACTGAAGGAAAGAGTTCAGTTTAGGGTTTAAAACCCTAATGTTGACTAAATCGGAAAAGTTCAGTGTAGGGTTTAAAACCCTAACGCTGACTAAAGAAAAGAAAAGTTCAGTTTAGGGTTTAAAACCCTAATGCTGACTAAAGGGAAAAAGTTCAGTTTAGGGTTTAAAACCCTAATGCTGGCTGAAGGAAAGAGTTCAGTTTAGGGTTTAAAACTCTAATGCTGACTAAATGGGAAAAGTTCAGTTTAGGGTTTAAAACCTTAATGCTGACTAAAGGGAAAAAGTTCAGTTTAGGGTTTAAAACCCTAATGTTGACTGAAGGAAAGAGTTCAGTTTAGGGTTTAAAACCCTAATGCTGACTAAATGGGAAAAGTTCAGTGTAGGGTTTAAAACCCTAACGCTGACTAAAGGGAAAGTTTAGTTTAGGGTTTAAAACCCTAATGCTGACTGAAGGAAAGAGTTCAGTTTAGGGTTTAAAACCCTAATGCTGACTAAATGGGAAAAGTTCAGTTTAGGGTTTAAAACCCTAATGCTGACTGAAGGAAAGAGTTCAGTTTAGGGTTTAAAACCCTAATGCTGACTAAATAGGAAAAGTTCAGTTTAGGGTTTAAAACCCTAATGCTGACTAAAGGGAAAAAGTTCAGTTTAGGGTTTAAAACCCTAATGCTGACTGAAGGAAAGAGTTCAGTTTAGGGTTTAAAACCCTAATGTTGACTGAAGGAAAGAGTTCAGTTTAGGGTTTAAAACACTAATGCTGACTAAATGGGAAAAGTTCAGTTTAGGGTTTAAAACCCTAATGCTGACTAAAGGGAAAAAGTTCAGTTTAGGGTTTAAAACCCTAATGCTGACTGAAGGAAAGAGTTTAGTTTAGGGTTTAAAACCCTAATGCTGGCTGAAGGAAAGAGTTCAGTTTAGGGTTTAAAACCCTAATGCTGACTAAATGGGAAAAGTTCAGTTTAGGGTTTAAAACCTTAATGCTGACTAAAGGGAAAAAGTTCAGTTTAGGGTTTAAACCCCTAATGCTGACTGAAGGAAAGAGTTCAGTTTAGGGTTTAAAACCCTAATGCTGACTAAATGGGAAAAGTTCAGTGTAGGGTTTAAAACCCTAACGCTGACTAAAGGGAAAGTTTAGTTTAGGGTTTAAAACCCTAATGCTGACTGAAGGAAAGAGTTCAGTTTAGGGTTTAAAACCCTAATGCTGACTAAATGGGAAAATTCAGTTTAGGGTTTAAAACCCTAATGCTGACTGAAGGAAAGAGTTCAGTTTAGGGTTTAAAGCCCTAATGCTGACTAAATAGGAAAAGTTCAGTTTAGGGTTTAAAACCCTAATGCTGACTAAAGGGAAAAAGTTCAGTTTAGGGTTTAAAACCCTAATGCTGACTGAAGGAAAGTGTTTAGTTTAGGGTTTAAAACCCTAATGCTGACTGAAGGAAAGAGTTCAGTTTAGGGTTTAAAACACTAATGCTGACTAAATGGGAAAAGTTCAGTTTAGGGTTTAAAACCCTAATGCTGACTAAAGGGAAAAAGTTCAGTTTAGGGTTTAAAACCCTAATGCTGACTGAAGGAAAGAGTTCAGTTTAGGGTTTAAAACCCTAATGCTGACTAAATGGGAAAAGTTCAGTTTAGGGTTTAAAACCCTAATGCTGATTAAAGGGAAAAAGTTCAGTTTAGGGTTTAAAACCCTAATGCTGACTGAAGGAAAGAGTTCAGTTTAGGGTTTAAAACCCTAATGCTGACTGAAGGAAAGAGTTCAGTTTAGGGTTTAAAACCCTAATGCTAACTAAAGGAAAAGAGTTCAGTTTAGGGTTTAAAACCCTAACGCTAACTAAAGGGAAAGTTCAGTATAGGGGTTAAAAGCCTAATGCTGACTGAAGGAAAGAGTTCAGTTTTGGGTTTAAAACCCTAATGCTGACTAAATGGGAAAAGTTCATTTTAGGGTTTAAAACCCTAATGCTGGCTAAAGGGAAAAAGTTCAGTTTAGGGTTTAAAACCCTAATGCTGACTAAATGGGAAAAGTTCAGTTTAGGATTTAAAACCCTAATGCTAACTAAAGGGAAAAAGTTCAGTTTAGGGTTTAAAACCCTAATGCTGACTGAAGGAAAGAGTTCAGTTTAGGGTTTAAAACCCTAATGCTGACTAAATGGGAAAATTCAGTTTAGGGTTTAAAACCCTAATGCTGACTGAAGGAAAGAGTTCAGTTTAGGGTTTAAAACCCTAATGCTGACTAAATAGGAAAAGTTCAGTTTAGGGTTTAAAACCCTAATGCTGACTAAAGGGAAAAAGTTCAGTTTAGGGTTTAAAACCCTAATGCTGACTGAAGGAAAGAGTTCAGTTTAGGGTTTAAAACCCTAACGCTGACTGAAGGAAAGAGTTCAGTTTAGGGTTTAAAACCCTAATGCTGACTGAGTGGAAAAGTTCAGTTTAGGGTTTAAAACCCTAATGCTGACTAAAGGAAAAAGTTCAGTTTAGGGTTTAAAACCCTAATGCTGACTGAAGGAAAGAGTTCAGTTTAGGGTTTAAAACCCTAATGCTGACTAAATGGGAAAAGTTCAGTTTAGGGTTTAAAACCCTAATGCTGATTAAAGGGAAAAAGTTCAGTTTAGGGTTTAAAACCCTAATGCTGACTGAAGGAAAGAGTTCAGTTTAGGGTTTAAAACCCTAATGCTAGCTAAATGGGAAAAGTTCAGTGTAGGGTTTAAAACCCTAACGCTAACTAAAGGGAAAGTTCAGTATAGGGGTTAAAAGCCTAATGCTGACTGAAGGAAAGAGTTCAGTTTTGGGTTTAAAACCCTAATGCTGACTAAATGGGAAAAGTTCATTTTAGGGTTTAAAACCCTAATGCTGGCTAAAGGGAAAAAGTTCAGTTTAGGGTTTAAAACCCTAATGCTGACTAAATGGGAAAAGTTCAGTTTAGGGTTTAAAACCCTAATGCTGACTAAAGGGAAAAAGTTCAGTTTAGGGTTTAAAACCCTAATGCTGACTGAAGGAAAGAGTTCAGTTTAGGGTTTAAAACCCTAATGCTGACTAAATGGGAAAAGTTCAGTTTAGGGTTTAAAACCCTAATGCTGACTAAAGGGAAAAAGTTCAGTTTAGGGTTTAAAACCCTAATGCTGACTGAAGGAAAGAGTTCAGTTTAGGGTTTAAAACCCTAATGCTGACTAAATGGGAAAAGTTCAGTTTAGGGTTTAAAACCCTAACGCTGACTAAAGGGAAAAAGTTCAGTTTAGGGTTTAAAACCCTAATGCTGACTAAAGGAAAGAAAAGTTTAGTTTAGGGTTTAAAACCCTAATGCTGACTAAAGGGAAAAAGTTCAGTTTAGGGTTTAAAACCCTAATGCTAGTTGAAGGAAAGAGTTCAGTTTAGGGTTTAAAACCCTAATGCTGACTAAATGGGAAAAGTTCAGTTTAGGGTTTAAAACCTTAATGCTGACTTAAGGGAAAAAGTTCAGTTTAGGGTTTAAAACCCTAATGCTGACTGAAGGAAAGAGTTCAGTTTAGGGTTTAAAACCCTAATGCTGACTAAATGGGAAAAGTTCAGTGTAGGGTTTAAAACCCTAACGCTGACTAAAGGGAAAGTTTAGTTTAGGGTTTAAAACCCTAATGCTGACTGAAGGAAAGAGTTCAGTTTAGGGTTTAAAACCCTAATGCTGACTAAATGGGAAAAGTTCAGTTTAGGGTTTAAAACCCTAATGCTGACTGAAGGAAAGAGTTCAGTTTAGGGTTTAAAACCCTAATGCTGACTAAATAGGAAAAGTTCAGTTTAGGGTTTAAAACCCTAATGCTGACTAAAGGGAAAAAGTTCAGTTTAGGGTTTAAAACCCTAATGCTGACTGAAGGAAAGAGTTCAGTTTAGGGTTTAAAATCCTAATGCTGACTAAATGGGAAAAGTTCAGTTTAGGGTTTAAAACCCTAATGCTGACTAAAGGATAAAAGTTCTGTTTAGGGTTTAAAACCCTAATGCTGACTGAAGGAAAAAGTTCAGTTTAGGGTTTAAAACCCTAATGCTGACTAAATGGGAAAAGTTCAGTTTAGGGTTTAAAACCCTAATGCTGACTAAAGGGAAAAAGTTCAGTTTAGGGTTTAAAACCCTAATGCTGACTGAAGGAAAGAGTTCAGTTTAGGGTTTAAAACCCTAATGCTGACTAAATGGGAAAAGTTCAGTTTAGGGTTTAAAACCTTAATGCTGACTAAAGGGAAAGCTCAGTTTAGGGTTTAAAACCCTAATGCTGACTGAAGGAAAGAGTTCAGTTTAGGGTTTAAAACCCTAATGTTGACTAAATGGGAAAAGTTCAGTGTAGGGTTTAAAACTCTAACGCTGACTAAAGGGAAAGTTCAGTTTAGGGTTTAAAACCCTAATGCTGACTGAAGGAAAGAGTTCAGTTTAGGGTTTAAAACCCTAATGCTGACTAAATGGGAAAAGTTCAGTTTAGGGTTTAAAACCCTAATGCTGACTGAAGGAAAGAGTTCAGTTTAGGGTGTAAAACCCTAATGCTGACTAAATGGAAAAAGTTCAGTTTAGGGTTTAAAACCCTAATGCTAACTAAAGGGAAAAAGTTCAGTTTAGGGTTTAAAACCCTAATGCTGACTGAAGGAAAGAGTTCAGTTTAGGGTTTAAAACCCTAATGCTGACTAAATGGGAAAAGTTCAGTGTAGGGTTTAAAATCCTAACGCTGGTTGAAGGAAAGAGTTCAGTTTAGGGTTTAAAACCCTAATGCTGACTAAAGGAAAGAAAAGTTCAGTTTAGGGTTTAAAACCCTAATGCTGACTAAAGGGAAAAAGTTCAGTTTAGGGTTTAAAACCCTAATGCTGACTGAAGGAAAGAGTTCAATTTAGGGTTTAAAACCCTAATGCTGACTAAATGGGAAAAGTTCAGTGTAGGGTTTAAAACCCTAACGCTGACTAAAGGGAAAGTTTAGTTTAGGGTTTAAAACCCTAATGTTGACTGAAGGAAAGAGTTCAGTTTAGGGTTTAAAACCCTAATGCTGACTAAATGGGAAAAGTTCAGTTTAGGGTTTAAAACCCTAATGCTGACTGAAGGAAAGAGTTCAGTTTAGGGTTTAAAACCCTAATGCTGACTAAATAGGAAAAGTTCAGTTTAGGGTTTAAAACCCTAATGTTGACTAAAGGGAAAAAGTTCAGTTTAGGGTTTAAAACCCTAATGTTGACTGAAGGAAAGAGTTCAGTTTAGGGTTTAAAATCCTAATGCTGACTAAATGGGAAAAGTTCAGTTTAGGGTTTAAAACCCTAATGCTGACTAAATAGGAAAAGTTCAGTTTAGGGTTTAAAACCCTAATGCTGACTAAAGGGAAAAAGTTCAGTTTAGTGTTTAAAACCCTAATGCTGACTGAAGGAAAGAGTTCAGTTTAGGGTTTAAAATCCTAATGCTGACTAAATGGGAAAAGTTCAGTTTAGGGTTTAAAACCCTAATGCTGACTAAAGGATAAAAGTTCTGTTTAGGGTTTAAAACCCTAATGCTGACTGAAGGAAAGAGTTCAGTTTAGGGTTTAAAACCCTAATGCTGACTAAATGGGAAAAGTTCAGTTTAGGGTTTAAAACCCTAATGCTGACTAAAGGGAAAAAGTTCAGTTTAGGGTTTAAAACCCTAATGCTGACTGAAGGAAAGAGTTCAGTTTAGGGTTTAAAACCCTAATGCTGACTAAATGGGAAAAGTTCAGTTTAGGGTTTAAAACCTTAATGCTGACTAAAGGGAAAGCTCAGTTTAGGGTTTAAAACCCTAATGCTGACTGAAGGAAAGAGTTCAGTTTAGGGTTTAAAACCCTAATGTTGACTAAATGGGAAAAGTTCAGTGTAGGGTTTAAAACTCTAACGCTGACTAAAGGGAAAGTTCAGTTTAGGGTTTAAAACCCTAATGCTGACTGAAGGAAAGAGTTCAGTTTAGGGTTTAAAACCCTAATGCTGACTAAATGGGAAAAGTTCAGTTTAGGGTTTAAAACCCTAATGCTGACTGAAGGAAAGAGTTCAGTTTAGGGTGTAAAACCCTAATGCTGACTAAATGGGAAAAGTTCAGTTTAGGGTTTAAAACCCTAATGCTAACTAAAGGGAAAAAGTTCAGTTTAGGGTTTAAAACCCTAATGCTGACTGAAGGAAAGAGTTCAGTTTAGGGTTTAAAACCCTAATGCTGACTAAATGGGAAAAGTTCAGTGTAGGGTTTAAAATCCTAACGCTGGTTGAAGGAAAGAGTTCAGTTTAGGGTTTAAAACCCTAATGCTGACTAAAGGGAAAAAGTTCAGTTTAGGGTTTAAAACCCTAATGCTGACTGAAGGAAAGAGTTCAGTTTAGGGTTTAAAACCCTAATGCTGACTAAATGGGAAAAGTTCAGTGTAGGGTTTAAAACCCTAACGCTGACTAAAGGGAAAGTTTAGTTTAGGGTTTAAAACCCTAATGTTGACTGAAGGAAAGAGTTCAGTTTAGGGTTTAAAACCCTAATGCTGACTAAATGGGAAAAGTTCAGTTTAGGGTTTAAAACCCTAATGCTGACTGAAGGAAAGAGTTCAGTTTAGGGTTTAAAACCCTAATGCTGACTAAATAGGAAAAGTTCAGTTTAGGGTTTAAAACCCTAATGTTGACTAAAGGGAAAAAGTTCAGTTTAGGGTTTAAAACCCTAATGTTGACTGAAAGAAAGAGTTCAGTTTAGGGTTTAAAATCCTAATGCTGACTAAATGGGAAAAGTTCAGTTTAGGGTTTAAAACCCTAATGCTGACTAAAGGGAAAAAGTTCAGTTTAGGGTTTAAAACCCTAATGTTGACTGAAGGAAAGAGTTCAGTTTAGGGTTTAAAACCCTAATGCTAACTAAATGGGAAAAGTTCAGTGTAGGGTTTAAAACCCTAATGCTGACTAAAGGGAAAAAGATCAGTTTAGGGTTTAAGACCCTAATGCTGACTGAAGGAAAGAGTTCAGTTTAGGGTTTAAAACCCTAATGCTGACTAAATGGGAAAAGTTCAGTTTAGGGTTTAAAACCCTAATGCTGACTAAAGGGAAAGCTCAGTTTAGGGTTTAAAACCCTAATGTTGACTGAAGGAAAGAGTTCAGTTTAGGGTTTAAAACCCTAATGCTGGCTGAAGGAAAGAGTTCAGTTTAGGGTTTAAAACCCTAATGCTGACTGAAGGAAAGAGTTCAGTTTAGGGTTTAAAACCCTAATGCTGACTGAAGGAAAGAGTTCAGTTTAGGGTTTAAAACCCTAATGCTGACTGAAGGAAAGAGTTCAGTTTAGGGTTTAAAACCCTAATGCTGACTAAAGGAAAAAGTTCAGTTTAGGGTTTAAAACCCTAATGCTGACTAAAGGGAAAAAGTTCAGTTTAGGGTTTAAAACCCTAATGCTGACTGAAGGAAAGAGTTCAGTTTAGGGTTTAAAACCCTAATGCTGACTAAATGGGAAATGTTCAGTTTAGGGTTTAAAACTCTAATGCTGACTAAAGGGAAAAAGTTCAGTTTAGGGTTGGGAGGATTGCCAGGTTATGTTGGAAAGGGTCTACGTGTTATGCAGGGAAGATTCATCGGGTTAGGCCGGAAAAGGAAAAGAGTTATCGGGTTATGCCGGGGAAGTCATCGGGTTATTCCGGGAAAGGGAAAGAGGTCTTTGGGTTATGCAAGGGAGGTCCACGGGTTATGCCGGGAAAGGGAAAGAGTCCTCGGGTTATGCCGGGGAAATCATCGGGTTATGCCCGAAAAGGAAAAGAGTCATCGGGTTATGCCTAGGATTTGTATAGAAAAAGCTCCTTGGGTTATGCCAGGGAGATCCATGGTTTATATCGGGATAGTTGAGGAATGAGGTCCTATGCTACCATGATTTTCTTTTCTTTTGGGATTTTTATTTTAATTTTTTTTTTTTTGGTTTTCCTTTTATATTTCCTTTTATTTATCAAAATACTTGAAAGAATTCTGGGGAAACTTCAAAAATGCATGAAAGAATTCCGGGGAAACTTACTTTTGGTCGTTTTCCCGCTGCAAAGCTGTTTCAACGCTGGCGCGCTTCATTTCTTTCGGGCTATACCTGCCTCTTGCATGGTTGCTTTGGATTGCTCCTGTTTTCGGTTGTTCTCCCATCGCACAGCTGGTTCAATGTTCGCGCATTTCACGTCTTTCGGGCTGTACCTGCCTCTTGCATGGTTGCTTTGGATTGCACCTGTCTAAACAAAGACAAATTATCAGTTTGAAAACGGTGGTTGATTCGGTGGCCTTGATCGTTCCAATTGCTTGGTCTTGGGCTAATTCCTGTTTGAGAACTTCGCCATTGATTGGATTCACACGCGACTTGTTTTAGACTAATCAGACTCGCATTTCCGGATTTGTGTAAGGCTTTGGTTCTTCCATCTCATTTTGCTCGGGGAATCTTTACGAGGCCAACTCAGTGGGATTTTTTTTTTTTTAATATTGGGGAGACTATGTGGGGGATTGTACAAGGGGAGGCTCTGTGGGGATTTGTACAGAATGGACTTGCTGGGGATTTGTTGGGGCAAGCTTGCTGGGGAATTTTTAACAAAGCGAACTTGCTGGAGATTTGTTGGGGCAAGCTCGCTGGGGAATTTTTACAAGGGGAGGCTTTGTGGGGATTGTTATTTTTTTTTTCGTGTGTCCGGGATTTTTGATCCTCAAACCTAAACTGCAGTGGCTAATCGCGTGGGACTTAACCTCTCCAACTTTATCCTTACCTTTGTAGGACTTTCTTTGGGGAATCGCGTTGATTTTTTTAAACTTCTTGGAGGCGATTAACCATGTGAAACTCAAACCTTTCAACTTCAATTGCCTTTATAGGCTGCCATGGCCAGTCGAGGTCGTCTTGATGCCCCCTGCTGAGGCTGGGTGCCCTTTGCACATTAGCGTGTATCCAACGAAAGCCCTGTAAATCAGTCTTGCCATCCTTTCTTTGTCTTGGTTTTGGAACAGTGTTAGACCAAAAGGGATTCAAAGAGAAACAAATAATTGAATGGAGAATGAGTTTAAAACTAGAAGTGTCCCTTTCGGGGAAAGGAGAGAAGGACTTATCCGGAGTACATGCGGACTTCAATGAACATGACATGCCTTTTGGACTGGATGCCTGATCTGTGTAAACCGTCCGACTCTCAAAAATTCATCACAACTTTGTCTTGAATACCGAGGAACCTTGCCAGTACTCTGTTGATGCCGATGGCTATGAGGATCTTATTTTCGATCATGGGCGCTCTTTGTGGGTTTTCATGAGCTGGCATTTTGCATTTTATTTCTTGCCATCTCCTTATAGTGCTCGTGTGGGTTTGCATTAACAAGACTTCTCATTTTTATTTTTTCTGCTTAGCGTCGCCTTACGGTGCCCGTGTGGGTTTTCACCAGCAAGACTCTCTCATTTTATTTCCTCTGCTTACCGTCGCCTTACGGTGCCCGTGTGGGTTTTCACCAATAAGGCTCTCTCATTTTATTCCTCTCATTTTGTTGTATCAGACCTAAATAAATCCATCCTCCCATTTTGAACCGCTTTGCCGATTGATCAGAAGGACTTGAACAAGGTTTGGGGTGAAAAGAATTTGGATTGAACTACAACTTTGGAACCTTTTGGGCGGGATCATTGCTGAATCGTTATAACTTCTTGCCCCAGTTTCACTTTTGGGGGACTTCTTGGATTTTTGTTTTGGTGTGACTGAACCCCAAGGAGAGGTTGCCTACGTATCCTTTCGGAATCAAGTCAAACGTAGTTCAGGCAACTTTTGTTTTTGGATTTTTTTCTTTTTTTTTTTTCTGATTTGCTTTTTTTTTTTGTATATATATTTTCTTATTTTTCCAATTCTTTCTTCTTCTTTTTTTTTCATTTTTCTTTTCATTTAAATTTTTTTTTCATTTTATTTTCAATAATATTTTCAGGTTCCAAAGAGGGTAATCAAAGAAGAGTAACCAGCTCAAATGGGTTTTGCAAAGGGTTGATAGTGTTTGGGTAGCGAGAATGAAAGCCTTCATCATCTCAACCGGAAAAGATTTTATTATATAAAGGATCCAACATAGTACCTTTTGACTGCATTTGCATTGACAGTTATTTCAAGGACATTTCCTTCGATGTGTCACAAGTACAACGCACTCTTTTTGGCAGTACTCTTGTTGTAATATATGGACCTTTCCAATTTCGGGAATCAATTTTCCTTCAGTTGTTCCAACTCTTTGTCTTGTTTCCTTAAGCTATTTCATCATTGCGACCCAATTCTTGATTCATTATTTCGAGGTCTGACAGAGTTTTAAGATCCGGGCATGAAGTCCGCAAGCATGTCATATTATTGAAATCTGCGTTTAACAAAACTAAAAGAGAATGAGAAGATTGACAAGATTTTAAGAAAAGAGACATTCCGAGAAAATGAAATATCAATTTCATTTGATTTTTTTTTTTTTGATTTCTTTTTTTTTCTTTTTTTTTTGTTTTTTTTTTTAAAAAAAAATTTGAAGATAGAAGGGTTTACATTGGAAAGTAAGACAATAAAGTAAAACATCTGGATCATACCCTGAGACAATCCAGATGCAGAAAGGATAGCAAGACTGGCTACCAAGACTCCCGTCTGATGGGGAACTTTCAAGCTTGACAATCGTTTTTTTTTGGTTTTTCTTCTGTCTCGGCAATGGCTGCAATAGCCTTCAGTGCCGGATCAAATTCCTCAGCTTCACAGATCATTCCATCTATTGGCCCATTTGTGAGAGTAGGCAGGGGAATGTTCATCATATTAGGAACCTTTTCGTCCTGGGGAACGATTCTTTCAGCTTCAATCAAGTCCTCAACTGCCATTTTGAGGGTCCAATGACCAACAGTCCTTTGTACCGTGCCCCACTACTCCAGAGTGGCATTCACATCTAGTATCAGCTCGATGCAGGGAGGGGGGACTCGGTGTTTGGCCGATTTGGGGCCACTGGCTGCAGCAGACTTCGCCTGACTAGCTTTCGGAACAAGCCTGAGTATGATTCACCAATAGAGGTGAACTGATTCCTTTTGAAAGACTCTCTTGGGTGAGGATTGTACTGATGAACATTTGATTGGGGGACTATATGGAGCTTGGTAAGGATGGGCGTTTCTGGGAGGTGGAGCTTAGTTTTGTGTATAATGTTGTGGCCGCGTGCAAGGCTGCTCATCACTGCATACCAACAAAACCAATCACCTGAACAGAACCTGGCTAATTTACTCTCACACACAACCTTGTTAGTTTTGAAGCATTTAACATATAGGAAATCGCACGATGGGATGCAATGCACCTAAACAGTTAAACGCTTTTACCATGTGTTTGAACGGGTTGCATGTTTCATCCCGATCCTAAACTAGCCCTCTTCACTATGTACCTCTTTTCTTTTATTCTTGCCTCTCTTTAGTCACTCTTGATCTTGTTTTTGCCACTCTTTTATTTTTTTTGCACTCTTTTTTTTCTTTTTCTTTTTTTCTATTTTCTTTTTCACTCGATTTTCTTTTTCCTTTTCTTTCAGTTTGTTTTTTTTTCTCAATTTATTTTATAGCTATGATCGAATCCGATGGAGATTGCCTACGTATCATGACCCCGCATGAATCAGATCTTGCGTAGTTCGGGCCGAATGAAAGGTAAAAGCAATGAAACATTTTTTTTCTTCATAATAAAAAATTGGGTTTCAACACTCACAAAATGCAACCGAACGGTTATTTTCTGCAAACGTGGCCCCTTCCAAATTTCACATGAATTTTGAGGCCGGGGAGGATCATTTTACAAACTTGTCCGTTCTTTTACGAAAATAACCTTTCGACAACTGAAAGATACTCTAAGGCTACTTCGGCAAGAACGGTTTAAGACGCGACCGAAGCTGGCTCGGCTTATTATGACAAAATTCAAACGGTATTCACCCGAGCGCTGACTCTTTGTTTTTTTTTTTGGTTTGTTGTTTTTTTTTCAAATTACAAT
Organism: Nicotiana tabacum; assembly: GCF_000715075.1. Taxonomy (NCBI): domain Eukaryota; kingdom Viridiplantae; phylum Streptophyta; class Magnoliopsida; order Solanales; family Solanaceae; genus Nicotiana; species Nicotiana tabacum. The sequence continues at coordinate 18,912,873 of NC_134085.1, forward strand.
AAAAACCTGGTGTTGCAAACACGGCCCTTCAGCGCCTCGGGGCGAAGGTTTTTAAGGCTGTGTGGGTCAACTGGATAAAAAATACTAAACAAGACCCAAAGGTGGCTGTTTATGCAAAGTCAGCCTTCCGGCGTCCCTTTCGGGAACATTCGGCTATTTATGACAAAACAGCATCACCTGACTTATTTATGACTCTTTTTATCGTTTTTTTTTCAAATTAGAAAACTCAATATTGCCAACACGACCTTTCAACGCCTCGGTGACGAAGATTTTAAGGTTGTGTGGGTCAACTGGAGCAAACCTTAAAAAATGACCCAAAGGTGGCTGTTTATGCAAAGTCAGCCTTCCGGCGTCCCTTTCGGGAACATTCGGCTATTTATGACAAAACTGCATCACCTGACTTATTTATGACTCTTTTTATCGTTTTTCAAATTAGAAAACTCAATATTGCCAACACGGCCTTTCAACGCCTCGGTGACGAAGATTTTAAGGTTGTGTGGGTCAACTGGACCAAATCTTAAAAAATGACCCAAAGGTGGCTGTTTATGCAAAGTCAGCCTTCCGGCGTCCCTTTCGGGAACATTCGGCTATTTATGACAAAACAACATCACCCGACTTATTTATGACAGATTTAAAATTTGACATATATTTTTTGCTATTTTAGCAAAAGGGAAGGTTGGACACCACCCAACTTATTTATGGCAAAATTTAAAATTTGATACGTTTTTATTTATTAATTGATTTTTGGCTATTTTAGCAAAAGGTAGGGTTGGACCCGATGAGGGTTGCCTACGTATCTCACATCCGGTGAGAATCAAACCCGCGTAGTTCGGGCATCGAAAATGGAGTAACTAAACTAACCCCCTTTTTTTGGAATTTTTTGAAAGAAAAGCTTTAAAAGAAGAAAGAATTTTTTTTTATTTTGATTTTTGTTTTATTTTTTAAAGAAAGACTTCTAAAAAAAATTTATTTGCTTTTGACTTGAATTCTGGAAATTTATTAAAAAAGAATTTATTTTTTTTTAAACAAAAAAGAAAATATGTTTGGTTGATTTTTTTTTCATTTGTTTCACCTTTTCTACGGAAGAAAGAATATATATTTTTTGATTTATGATGTTGCCTCTTAAATTTTTGAAAGAGGGACTTTTAAGAAAATGATGTGGAATTTCTGAGTTTTATTTATTTACAAAAGCACTTCTAAAGAAAAGCCCTAATATTTTGGAATTCAAATTTTCAAATATATTTTTTTTTATGGACATTTACAAAAGAGAGACTAAAAGCAAAGAGTATTTTTGGATTTTTGTTGCTGATTTTTAATTCTTATTTCATTTTTTTCGTATAAAGACTTCGGAAAGAAGGAAACTTTTTTTTTATTTGAGTTTTTTTTTTAAAGAAAAAAACTTCTATATTATTTTTTATTTCTTTTTTTTTTGTATTTTCTAAAGAAAGATTTATAAAGAAAGAACTAAAGGAAAATGTATTTTTTTGGATTTTTGAAAATTGGGGCCGAAACCGATGAGGTTTGCCTACGTATCTCACATCCGGTGAGAATCAGACCCGCGTAGTTCGGTCGGATCAGAAATAGGGAAACAAACAAAATCTTTTAAGAAAAAGAGGAATAACTATTTTCTGGAATTTTATATATTTTTTTTTATTTGTTTTCTGAAAAGAAACTAAGGAAATATTTATAAATTTTAAACTTCTTTTTCACTCTTTTTTTTTGAAAATCTTTTAAAAAGATACTACAAATGAAACAATAAATTTTGAATTTTGAATTTTTCCCCCTTTTTTACTTTTAAATAAATACCCCTTTTTTTGATTTTGAAAGTGATTAAAAGGAAAAAAAAATTTATATGTTTTTTTTTAATAAATCAAACTAGAAGACAATTTTTGTTTTCATTTTTTCTTTTCTTTTTTTTTTAAAGAAAATTCCGGCGAGGTTTTGATACTACTTGGACATTGGTTTTATTTTCCAAAAAATAAGTAATTATCTCCCTACGCTGCTATTTTTTTTTTAAGTTTTCCTTTTTTTTTAGGAACCGGTCAACATGCAGATCCGAAGCAAATAAATGCGCAAAACAAACGGGATGCAGCAGGATGGTTTTTTCATTTCAGGTTGCCTGTCCTAGACGGACCCAACCCCTGTGTTGAGTCCCCTATGTCAAATGCAACATGATGCAAATAAGCGTTCCTACTAGGGATCCGGCATGAAGTTTCGTTATACTAGGTTTATAACCTGGGTATATGTTCTAGATTGTGTACCCGAGCGGACAACTCGAGTCGGGGAGGGGGCTACGTACCGGGGACCCGCGAGATCGTCCGGCTTTGTAACTTGTCCGGCCTCTTTCTTATTTCAGGTATTGACACTAACAGAATAGGGAGTCTCGACCAACGAGCTTCTCCCCGGAGGTAAGAAGAGAAGGGTTTCGGCACAATTTATATACAGTTCAGATAATATCAAAGCAGTAAAAGGCAACATTTAGCACGTTATGCCAAAACATGTAATAAAAATCAGATAATAAAGCCAAATATAACAATTATTCTAAGCTCGAATTCTTGAACCCTGAACCAGCGGTTTTGGGTTTAATTTCCAGTAGCGGTTTTGTTATACTGGGTTTATAACCTGGGTATACGTTCTAGACTGTGTACCCGAGCGGACAACTCGAGCCGAGGAGGGGGCTACGTACCGGGGACCCGCGAGATCGTCCGGCTTTGTAACTTGTCCGACCTCTTTCTTATTTCAGGTATTGACACTAACAGAATAGGGAGTCTCGTCCAGCGAGCTTCTCCCCGGAGGTAAGAAGAGAAAGGTTTCGGCACAGTTTATATGTACAGTCCAAATAATATCAAAACGGTAAAAGCAACATTTAGCACATTAGGCTCAAACATGTAAAAATCAGATAAAACCAAATATAACGATTTATCTAAGCTCGAATTCTAACCCTGAACCAGTGGTTCTAGGTCTAATCCACAGCAGAGTTGCCAGAGCTGTCACACCTCCTTTTTGCGCGCCCGCCCCGAAGGATAAAAGCGCGAGGGAGTTTTTCCAATTTAAGTGACAATATTCGAAATGGGATTATTTATTTAATTCAGAGTCGCCACTTGGGAAAGGTTTGGCTTTTGGTGTCCCAAGTCACCGGTTTATCTTGAATCCCATATCGAGGAAATTTTCGACTTTCCAAATGAAGTCTGCGAACCAGAAATTCTAAGTAAGGAATTCTATTGACCCGAGGGAAGGTGTTAGGCACCCACGGATCCCGTGGTTCTAGAACGGTCGCTTAAATTGTTATAATGGCTAAATATTTGATTTTAATACATGTTATAACTTGTGTGCTTTTATTAAGTTTAAACCGCTTTTATTATTATTTTTTAATAGAATTGCAACGTCGTGAAAATGCATCTCGAACCACGTCGCAATCAATGCACCCGTAGTTGTTAATACATTCTGACTCCATTGAGATTTGGATTTGGGTCACATAAATGCGCACCCGAATTTAAGAATGTAATTTAATTAAAATCGCGCCTAATGAGTCTAACGCGTTATTATCTTTGAGGAAGGCTGCGAAATTCGTTGAACAGCCCATCCCAAATTCTGAGTATTTTTAGTATATACATTTATGAGGGCCCCGCAGTTTGTGCATTTTATTGGGCGAGGCTCGACTCATTTTATTTTTAAAAGGGCAAGCCTAAAAGCAACTATGATTTTTATTTTTTGTTTTTCTCTATCAAAAAAAATAATCCTAATTTATTCACTAAGATTATCTAGAGCCATTATAATCGGGTTACATGAGATGCACCCCCGAAATTTAGAAATTAAGCATCACAACTACGTCACGGGAACCGTACCCGTAATCACAATGATTTATTAATTGTACCTAATCAACGAAACTTGATTAATAACATCTACCAATTCAAACAAATCTAGCTTTCATTTAGTGACTTGAGAAAATAATTCTAATCAAACACACATAAATCAAAACAGAAACAAAAGAAACAATAGTAAAACATTTAGACAGATCTAAATCAAAACTGAAACATTCATCTAATGCAAACAAGAAATTAGAGGAAATGAACCTTTGATATGAATATTCTATCAATGGACTGAGAAGACAACCTTCTTCATGAAATGGATACAGCGCAACAATCGTTACTCCAAAACGAAATAAAGCCAAGCAAAACCATACGGACTAGAAGGAGACTCAAACGGAAACTTGGACTAGCGACTTTGACCGGCGACGAAAATCCAAACGCATCTGTTCCAATTTCTTTTAGCCGATTTCAGCAGATCTTTTGGCTCATTTTTGGTGGTGTTAGGGGTGGATTTTATGGCTGTTTGCAACAGGTTTTTGCTGCTATTTTAGAGGTCGTTTTGACTAAAGAAACGGAGCTATTTTCAAGCTTGTTTTGATGTGTTTTGAACTGATTTTGATGGCTGTAATACTGGAGCTTCAAGGCTGGTTTTGATGGTGAAAAGTTCGTTGTTTTCTGGTTTGAGAAGAAAGAAAGAAGGAGATACGTTAGGGAGGGGGTGTTCTGCCCGTGTATATCCGCGGTATATTGAATGTATATCGAAGGTATACCCTGTCCGCGTTTTTGGGAGGGGGGTGTTCTTTTGACAGAAAAATGGGTAGTGGTTGGGTGGTTTGAAGAAGATGAAGAGAGGAGAGGGGGCTGGTGTCCAAGGTCTTCCGCCCGTGTGTGTTTTTGTTTGGGTTGTAATGGAGAATATTGAAAATCATGTGTGGGTTGTGTGTTGTGTGCATGTGCTAGCATATGTGAGTTGTGTGTTGTGTTCATGTGCTAGCATGTGTGAGTTGTGTGTTGTGTTCATGTGCTAGCATGTGTGAGTTATGTGTTGTGTTCATGTGCTAGCATGTGTGAGTTATGTGTTGTCATGTGCGTCTCGGCTGAAAATATTTTGGGCTAGGTCCGAAAATTAGGCCTAAAATGAGTCGTTTGAACCCAAATATTATTCTTTCCTCGCAACCGAGAATAAAAACACGACCTTATTTAATTAATCCTACGTAAGCAGAATAATTATTAAAACAAACTGACAATTAAAACAAAAATATATATATATTTTTTGTATTTTTAAATTTATATAAAAATAAAAATTAAGTACTATTTTTGTATTTTTCAAAATTTATGAGAAATAAATAAACTAAAATTTATATATCTTTTTTTGTAATTTTCATTTTTGTGACGAAAATAAAGTAAAAAGAGTCAAAATAAGCTGAAATAGCTACATTAAGGCTAAATTAAATATTTACGTGCTAAAAATGTGAAAGATTTGGGGAGGGACAAAAATCACATGTCAACACATGGAATAGTAGTCTTAAGAAGAATAGCTCAACAAGAAAGAGATAATGTATAGCAATGATTCCGCAAAAGTACAAATCGAAATAAGAGAGATAACACGAATCAATAATTCCAAATAATGGTAAGTCAACAATGATAAGGGATAATAAAACTTCATTCTAGGTTTGGCAATTACGGAAGAGATACAACAAATTCAATTAAGGATAGACAGTTTCAGAAAAGATAATATTAACTTCCATTAAGGATAAGCAATTAGGGAAGGATAGCACGGCAATAGAAGAGGAAACAACTTCAGTTAAGGCACATAAGAGTTTAATCGGCAATAAGGGTAAAACATGAAGCATTTAATTCCAAATAATACACACAAAGGTGATGTTAGTAAATGGGGTATTTAGCATGACAAAACAACTTCATATCGAATGAACATGAGAACCTAAGATCCCTTAACGGTCAAATTCCCACAATTAAGCACGAGCACGTACTCGTCACCTCAGGTACACGACTTTCATATGACACAATTAGCACCAAAGACTCAAATCCTAAAGGGTAGTTCCCCCACACAAAATTAGGCAAGATACTTACCTCAAAGAAGCTAGACCGTTACTCTAAAATGAGTTTCTCTAATGAAACAACCTCCGGACGGCTCAAATCTAGCCAAAATAACATCAAATCATAAATAAAACTTATAAGAAATAATTTCGGATAATAAAGCTTCAATATTTAACAAGAACTAAAAGTCAACTGAGAAGTCAAACCCCGGGTCCGCACCTCGAAACCCGATAAAATTCACAAAACACGAACACCCATTCCAATACGAGTTCAACCATACCAAAGTTATCAATTTTCATCATCAATCGTCCTTCAAATCATCAATTTATATTTTGAAAAATTTCTTCAAAAAAAACCCATTTTTCCTTAACTTAAAACACTAATTATAAGATAAAAATAACGATAGAATCATAGAATATAATAAATTCCAACTGAAGAATACTTACCCTAATGATTTTCTTGAAAAACTCACAAAAAAGCACTCAAATCCAAGGTCTAGAATTCAAGATATGATAAAAATGGCAAAATCTTCGATTTGGAAAATATATTCTGCTGCCCAGGTATTTGCACGTCGCGATCGAGGAAAAATTAATGTGACCGCGAAGAAGAAAATAATTACTGCCCCAAAAATATACTACGTGATCGTGGATGAACTCTTGCGATCACGAATAAAGGAACAACTGATGCCCCTAAGAAATTTACTACGCGATAGTGAACTAGAACATGCGCTCGCGAAAGAGAAAATATACCAACTACTGATCTGTGCTTCGCAAATGCGAACGCGGTGAAGGAGGATACACATGTACGTCTCGCGGGAAGAATTATGCGAACGCGAAGAGGAAAAGGTCCAGCCACCCAAAACGGCCTACGCGAATGCGGAATGAACTTCCCGATCGCGTATAAAGGAACACCAGATATCAAAACAACCATCCAACACATGAGAAAATGGCCCGTAGCCCATCAGAAACATGCCCGAGGCCTCCGGGACCCCATCAAAACATACCAACAAGTTCCAAAAGATACCACGGACCCGCTCGAGATCTCAAATCACATCAAACAATGTCAAAACTAGGAATCACACCATGAATCGAACTTATGAGCTTTCAAATCCTCCAACTTTCAAAACTCATGCCGAAACATACAAAATCAACCCGGAATAACGCCAAATTTTGCATGCAAGTCCCAAAGGACATAAAGGATCTAATCCAGTTCTTGAAATTGCAATCTGAGCCCGATATCAATAAGGTCAACTCCCAGTCAAACCTCTCAACCTTCCAAAACTTCAACTTTCAATTTGCGCCGAAATTCTTCAAATTACCCTACGGACCTCCAAATCCAACTCCAGAATCACGCCTAAGTCCAAAATCACCATATGAAGCTATTAGAATCATCAAAATGCCATTTCGGGGTCGTCTACATAAAAGTCAAAACTCCGGTAAACTCTTACCGCTTAAACTTCTAAAACAAGAATCCTTCTTGCAAATTGACCCTGAATCATCCGAAACCGAATTTGACCATACACAAAAGTCATAACACATAATACGAAGCTGCTCGAGACCTTATGTTGCCGAATGGGGTGCTAATTCTCAAAACGATCGGCTGGGTAGTTACACTTGTCCACCGATCGGAAACCTCTGCTGCATCCTTCTGCCCGTTCACATGGAAAAAACTGGCTCCTTGAAGATCGTCGATCTGTGTCAAAATTGTCTTTTTGAATTCTCTTTATTCTTCTCTCGGTCCTGATCCTTAATTGACACTGGAAAACCGAGCTGATCATCCTCAATCATTATCTTCGACTCGTATCGATTGTGAAGATCCACCTAAGTTGTCGCTTGGAACTCGATCAAGCTTTCTTTCAACTTTTGGGAAGCATAAAAAATTCTCGGATTCAAACCCTTGGTGAATGCTTCACCCCGCCCATTCGTCCGGAAAGGTCGGAAGCAACATCCTTTCCTTCTGGTACTGGGTTACAAATTGCCACAGCAACTCAGACTCTCCTTGTGCAATCCTGAATATATCGGCCTTTCGGGACTACACCTTTCTGTCCCCATCATGGGCCTTAATAAAAGAATCTGTGAGCATCTTGAAAGAGTCTGTGGAATACTCAGGTAAAAGCGAATACCACGTCATGGCCCCTTCGTGAGAATCTCTCCGAATCTCTTTAGCAAAACTGATTCAATCTCATGGGAGCTAATTCATTCCCCATTACCGTCATTGTATAGGTGGTGATATGCTCATGAGGATCTAAAGTCGCATCATATTTCGGCACGTCTGGCATTTTAAACTGCATTGGGATCAATTCTGGTATTGTGCTTGGTTTGTACGTCAATTAAGTGTACTTCTTTGAGTCCGGTCCTTTCAGAACTGATGGTGCGCCCGGGATTTGGTCCATGCGGGAGTTCACTTCCCTCATAAACCATAAGAGTTGAACATTTTTGAAGGGATCGCTCTCGTTGTTGTGACCAAAATCATTTTTCTCGGCCCCATTGAAGCTGACCTCACCCCTCGGGGTGTTGTTGTCGACCCTTTCCATTGTTTGATTTGAGGGAGCACTGAGAGGAACTAAACCTCGTCCATTCGCATTATTGGAAGCACCTGATAACACTTGCTTCAGTTCTATCATAACCTTATTCTGCCGTGTGAGATGACCTAAAATGGCCTCCTGTTGCTCCTGCAATATCCTTAATGCTTTGATGATGTGCTCTTCTTCAGCATCATTAGGAGTCGGCTCTCGAACATGTCCTGGGTACCGCCTGTCGTGGACAAGAGTGGTCTCGTTCCCCTCACTGCGGGTATCACTGATTGAATCCTCGTGCCGAGGCTGATTTCCTTGGGCCTCAAGGTTGTGTGTGTTGTTAACACCACTATCTTTTTGCTAAGAACAAATAATAAAATACGTTAGTAAAAGAGGCAAGGACCAACTTAATTATACAATTGTCTAAGCCCCACGGTGGGTGCCAACATGTTTACCCGTAAAATGGTACAATTGAGTTTATACGTGATTTATAGACAAGTGAATTAATTTGATCATAAGATAATAGATTAATTAGACAAAAAATGTAATACTTAGCTTGAAATGGAGATAAAATAGCAGAAATAGTAATCCGAGGAACAGGGCTTCCGGGGACAATAATAGTGATATCAGTAAACAAAGAGATAAAATTATATTAAGTTTTGAATAGAATGTAGCGTGTGTTTGCCAGAAAGTTCTCTTTTTCCTACAATGGTAATAGAGCTCACTATTTATAGCTGCACCTAGGGAACAAGGTCCTAGGATCAAGCCCATCTTTAATGTCAGTTATGAGGTCTATTAAAGAATGTGTAACGGGAGGCAGTGAATGTCGTATTCCTTATAACGGGTCGTGTACCTAATCTTGTAGAATATTCTTCATTAAATGCTACCGGGTGACCAGCATTTATTTCATCTTTATGAGTATCATTAACTGATGATCATTGCTTTCGGATTACGACTATCTTATATCTTCGGCTCTACGTGATGCTTACTCATGCGATCATTTAGTATAAATATATTTTACCCTATATAGGGTTCTAACTTAATAATTTATGTATATTCAATGAACTTCTTGAGACAAATATAAAGTTTGTACCAAAACTACTAGGTTTGGCCGAACCCATAGCCGAAGGGCTGGCTCTGCCTCTGTTGTATGGTATAGGTGTGTATCCGTGAGAGCATTCCAATTAATTGAAGGAGTTGGATAGGAGAACAAATTGATTATCTTAAGTTAATCATCAAGTGAAGTCAACATTCCGATTTTGCTTTAATTGAATCAAGTCCAATCTAACTTGTGTTCCGGCTTTTAATTAAGTTTAATTTAGTTCCGTTATTTAATTTTTCTATCGATATTAAATTAGGTGCATACTCTGCCAACCTTGTGAATTCCATCTCACATTAAATCACCGATATGGTGCCCTGTTTAAGTTGTTTGAATTGATGTCGGAGCGCCGCAAATAGTAATCAAGCAAAATCAATTTTCTTATTAGAATATAGTCAAAATACAATCCCTGAGGACGATAACTTTATGTATATAATTTGACTTATATGGGGTAATTTTATAAAGTTACTTAGCACTCGTTTTCCATAAGTATTTAGATGCTATAGCAATTTTATTTGAACCAAGTTGGAAAAAACACATAAGAATACTCTTCTCCATTTGTCTTCATGATAAAATGATTAATTCATTAATTGAGAGTGCTCCCAACCCGAAATTTTTAACAAGAACACTATCAAAGAGCAAGGCTCCTCACTTTAGTTATTATCTGATCAGTAATTTTAGCTTTTTCTTTTAAGTTAATGTTGCTGTCTTTCCTTTTATTTTCTCAATTCCTCAATTTTCCTATAATCACGCTGTGAGGTAGTCTATGTCCTAATTCTTTGTTAGTTTTTTTTCTTTTATTATTTTTTACTGAGTTGACCTTGTCCTACGGGGATGTGAGCAACTTGCCTATTGGAAAATATTAAAATAACACTAGAAAACAATTTTATATATTTGTTTAACGTGTCAATACCGTGCTGTAGACTGTAGCATACTTTTTGGTAATTAACAATCTCATAAATACCAGTGATTGTCCATAGCCTAGTTGACAGCTTCTATAGAGTAGTTACTGTCGTGTGATCAGGAGGTTACAGGTTCGAGCCGTGGAAACAGCCTCTCAGAGCTTAGTGTCCTCAAATTTTAGAAGCTAGAAATATGAAGTTATGCAAGAAGTTAAAGACCCTAGAAAATAAGCAATTCATCATCTCTTGATCATATAAATAGCTGCAGAAGCAATAGCAAAGTCAATCTTGTGACTCTTCTTTAAGCTTCAAAGTATGGCTGATATCCAAGGCTACTTGTTGATCTTCTATATTTGGCTAGCTTCTTGCATATTTCTCTGGTTTCTGTTCAGAAACAGAACGAATTCTCGCCTTCCTCCAAGCCCGTTTGCTTTACCTATCATCGGTCACCTGCACCTTCTTGCTCCAATTCCTCACCAGGCACTACACAAACTTTCAAACAGGTATGGACCATTGATCCATATAATGCTTGGCTCTGTGCCTTATGTTGTTGTTTCATCACCTGAAATGGCCAAAAATTTCTTAAAAACTCATGAAACATCTTTTCTAAATCGACCACAAACAGCTATTGTAGACTACTTGACTTATGGCTCACAAGACTTTTTATTTGCACCTTATGGACCTTATTGGAAGTTCATGAAAAAAATAATCATGTCTGAACTCCTTGGTGGTCGTACGTTAGACCTACTTCTTCCTGTTAGACGTGATGAAATAAGATGTTTCGTCGAGTTATTGTTACAAAAGGCCAAATCAGGGGAGACAATAGATGTAGAAGCTGAGCTTCTGAGGGTCACAAATAATGTAATCTCAAGAATGCTAATGAGGGAAAGGTGTTCGGAAAATGAAAATGAAGCTGGGAGTGTAAAGAAACTGATTCAAGAGATAGCTGAACTCTCTGGGAAATTTAATCTGTCGGATTATATTTGGTTCTGCAAGAACATGGATTTGCAAGGTTTTGGAAAGAGGATCAAGGATCTTCGCGCAATGTTTGATCAGATGATCGAGAGGATCATTAACGAACACCAAGAGGCAAGAAGGACGAGAGATCAAAGCAACGATGGAAGTGAATTCGTGAAAGATCTTCTTGATATTCTTCTCGATATAGCGGATGATGAACACGCAGAGATGAAAATGACAAGAGAGCACATCAAAGCTTTCATCCTGGTAAGTTTCTAGTCTGTTATAGTGGATAAAGTTCAATGACCATATGCGAAGTTAACTATAAATGCTTTTTTTGGCCTTAATGCATCAGAGGAAAAAGAAAAAAAAAGTAGCTACTGCCAATGTTCGTATGAAACGACTAAAGATAGCATAACAAGAAATATTTGAAGATCATTTATAATTTGTTCATGAACAACAATTAACAATTATCAAATGCATCTAAACTTTGAAGGGCGAGCTTAGCGTAACTGGTAAAGTTGTTGTCATGTTACTAGGAGGTCACGAGTTTAAACAGTGTAAACAGCCTCTTGCAGAAATGTAGGATAAGTGTGCGTACAATACACCCTTGTGATCCGGCCCTTCCCCGAACCCCGCGCATAGCAGGAGCTTAATGCACTAGACTGCGGTCTAAACTTTTAAGCTCTTGGGATGAATAGCTATTTTGCCAGCCTGAGCAATGAGATAAATGTCAAATATCATGAAAATATCACAGTAATCAAATAGTTCATTTAGGAACAGCATATGCTTTTCGTTGCTACTTTGTCACCAATTATCATTGAATTGTTAATTAATAAGTTGGTATCTTTCTAAAGCTTTTTCATTGTGATAAAAGTTGAATATCAGTAACTTGTAGACTATTTAGAAGACTTAAAAGAATTCTGATGATGATAAAATCATTTGCTGTATTGTTACATCCATATATCTTACTTAACTTTCTCGTTCAACATGACTAAAAATTGTGGATTAGATTTCATTTTTTAACAGGACATATTTGCTGCTGGCACTGATACCTCAGCAGTCACAACAGAGTGGGCACTTGCAGAGCTGATTAACCATCCAAACATTATGCAGAAAGCAGTAGAAGAAATTGATACTATTATTGGAAAGAACCAGACTTATCGAAGAATCAGACATCACAAGCCTCCCCTATCTTCAAGCCATAGTTAAAGAAACTCTGAGACTACATCCTACTAGTCCTATAATTGGTAGAGAATCAAGTGAAGACTGTTCCATTGGTGGCTACCATATACCGGCAAAAACTGGACTATTTGTCAATGTTTGGGCTATTAATAGGGATCCAAACTATTGGGAAAATCCACTTGAATTTAAACCAGAAAGATTTCTCAGTGAAGAGGGGAACACAAGAGGTCAATTGGATGTTAGGGGACAGCACTACCAGTTTCTTCCGTTTGGGAGCGGGCGAAGAGGCTGTCCTGGAACTTCATTAGCATTACAGGTACTTCAAACAAGCCTTGCTGTCATGATTCAGTGTTTTGAATGGAAGGTCAGTGGTGGAGTAAATGGTAAAGTGGACATGGAAGAGGGAACTGGCTTCACTCTTCCTAGAGCTCATCCTTTGAATTGTATTCCAGTGGTTAGGCTTAATCCATTTCCATCAATGTAATAACAAGGAAATACCCACTTTAGATTGTAGTTGGAAATGTACAATCTCCACCCAATCTTTAGTTCATGTAATTGACATCTTGCAACTGTACTCTAACTATGATAATTTGGCAAGAGGAAGCAAAAGATTTACTGAAAGATGATGAACTGACTATTACACAAGATAATAACAGAGTCCCTATGAGAGAACTCCTATAGGGAAAATACAGACCCTATAGGAAGACATAGTGTAACTGTGGCATCAAAGTTTTCACAAAAAATTGTAGGTGGTGTGAAGATAATTCTTTGAGAAGCTTTTTGACTAAAGTGGTCTCAGGAACATTTCTAGTAACAGCTCGGTAATCTAAAGAACAACGGTCAATGATGCATTATTTTTGGGGAAAAGGGTCAAAATATCTTTCTATTATGCGAAAAAAATCATATATGCCATCCGTTATATGTACGGTCGATTTCTGCCCCTAATGTTAAAAATTTGGTGCAAAAATACTCCTTCGTTAGAACTCTCCATCATGGCTAATATTATCCTACATGGTCTGACATTTTGCTGAAGTGGGCGCCAAGTCACATGTCACCTCACCACTGTCCCAATACTGAATTGAGTCTGCAACAATTAAGAGAAGAAAAGAAGATAGAAACAACATTCAAGATCCAATTTTTGTTGCCCTCTTCTATAACGAAAGAAATGACAATGGCTCTGAAAGTTTATACTTAAGGAATTCGATAACGCACGTCCTTCACCACCAACACGAACTATTCAGCCATCAGAATCTAACCAATTAGGGGGGGAGGGGGAGGAAGGAAAAAGAGAATTAAGAAAACAGATTAAACTGATGTGTTTTATGAGCCTTCGAAGAAATAAATGTACACATCAAACTGTCACGATCCGGATTTCCCACCCTCAGGAGTGGTGATGACGCCTACTAGTGAAAGCTAGGCAAGCCAACCATTTGTATTATTTACCTTTTTCCCATTTTAATCCTCTAACAATTAAGAACCAACATTATGGAAACAACGGAATTTAATAAGCAGAAGAACAGAATATAACCATTTAAATATTACCAATACAAATCCTTAAGCATAAACTACCCAGAACTGGTGTCATAATTTCACAGACGGTCTAGGAATACTACAAATAAGGGTCCGAAAAATAAATACAACGATGTCTTTGAAAGACATAAATGAAACAGGACGAAAGGATAGAAGGAGATGTCAGGGCCTGCGGATGCCTGCAGGACTACCTCGGATCTCCGAATGGACTGAAGGTAGCAACCCAAAGCTAAGGTTCGTATGCTCCAGTACCGGGATCTGCACATAGTGCAGAGTGTAGTATCAACACAACCGACCCTATGTGCTGGTAAGTGTCTAGCCTAACCTCCGGCGAAATAGTGACGAGGCTAGGACCAGACTACTAAATGATCCTGTGTAGTTAAATCATATACAGCGGAAAATAAAAGCAAAACTTTATAATTAAAAATAGGAAGGGGGAATCATGATGCGGGGGAACTACGAATAGCAACAGAAACAAATAATTAAATGTAAAGAACATCATAACTCAATTATCAATAAGAATCAGAAATAACAGACAAGTACACGGCATCACCCTTCATGCTTTTACTCTCGTCCTCACCACAAAATTAATAAATTCGGCACGACATCACCCTTCGTGCTTTTACCTCACATAATCATGACACGGAATGATCCTTCGTGCATTATCACTCATATAAAGGCACGAAATTGTACATCGTGCGACACGGCATCACCCTTCGTGCTTTAACACTCTCTCACAAAAATCATACACGACATCACCCGTCGTGCTTTAACAGTCTTCCTTACCCAAACAACCATCACTAAGCAATAAGGGCAAGGAAATAAATAAAATCACAACAACATCGCGGCAAGGGAGACAATATCATAATCCTGTTCTCTTTTCACATTTACTTCACAACTCAATTCACAACTTGAGTAAAATCTCTATAATGTTCAATTGCCAATAATACTTCAATAAATCATTTTACAACTTGAGACAACGCTCTTCAATGTTCAAATGCCAATGTTACTTCCATAAACCTTGTTCAACAATAGAAATCATCACATAAGACATGAACAATACAAAACGGAGTCACAATAATCATAGTATAAGACTAACGGGCATGTTTGACACCAATGTATATATACTCGTCACCATGCCTATATGTTGTACTCAACAATTTAACACATAGCAAATAGGACACAACTCCTAATCCCTCAAGCTAGGGTTAGACCAAACACTTACCTCGATGCCACGAACACAATTCAAGCCTCAACTACCGCTTTATCTCTTGTTTCCACCACCAATTCGCTTGTATCTAGCCACAAATTACTTAACTATATCAATAAATGCTAAATGAATCAATTCTAATGCATGAAAATAAGTTTCCCAAAGATTTCCCCAAAAAGTCAAAAATCGACCCCGGACCTGCTTGGTTCAAACCCGAAATTCGGACCAAAACCCGATTACCTATTCACCCCCGAGCCCGGATATATAATTGATTTTAGAATCCGACCTTACTTTGAGGTCTAAATCCCCAAATTTCAATATTCGTAGGTTTTACCCAAAATTCCCAATTCCACCATGAAAACCCTAGATTCTAGAGTGAAATCTTGTTAAAAGAAGTTAAGGAGTGAAAGAAATAAGTTAAAAATCACTTACTAGTGTTTTTGGGGAAGAAAGGATGTTTGAAAAATCGTCTCTTATGTTTCAGGGTTTTGAAAAGTGAAAAATAACTGAGTCCCGTTTAAATGCTCCTCCCAGACCCCCTCCACGGACCGCATAAAAAGGACTGCAACCGCGGAGCTCCACCGTGGATCGCAAGAAATCGAGCGCGGCCGCGAAGGCTTGGCCTTGCTCATCGCGGACCACATAAATACCACCACGGTCGCGAAAACCCCAGCACGGTCGCGAAGGTTCCACCGCGAGACCTGGCTTCAGAGACCCGCAACTTCTCTGAACCTGCAACTTTTTCTAAGTGTAAAAGACATCCCGAAACCTATCTGAAACTCACCCGAGCCCTCGAGGCTCCAAACCAAATATGCATACTACCTCAAAAATATACTATGAACTTACTCGTGCGATCAAATCACCAAATTAACACCTTTAACAACGACTTTAGCATCAAAATCAAAGAAAGATCTCATGAACTCTTAAGTTCAAATTTTAACAACCGAAGGTCCGATTTACGTCGTTTCAAGTCCGTTTCCTACCAAATTTGACAGGCTCAAGTTAAATCACATATATGACCTTTACCGGGCTCCGAAACCAACATATGGGCCCGATACCATCATATTCAATTACATTCAGATTTCTAAAAACTCTAAAATTTTCAGTTAAACAATTTTCTTCAAAAATTCATTTCTCGGGTTTGGGACCTCGGAATTCGATTCCAGGCATACGCCCAAGTCCCATATTTTCCTACGGACCCTCCGGGACCGTCAAATCACGTGTTCAGGTCCATTTGCCCAAAATGTTGATCGAAGTCAACCTAAATTCATTTTAAAAGCAAAATTCACCATTTTCACAGATTTTCACATAATGACTTTCCGGATACATGCCCGAACTGCACACGCAAATTGAGATAAGACAAAAAGGAGGTTTTAAGGCCTCGGAACACATAATTTATTTCTAAAATAAGTGATGACAAGGTCATCACACAAACAAAGCAATTTGACCACAGAGAAAAGAAAATTGCCACCTCTGGCTGATACTTCATGTGTTAATCTTCTAGCAAAAAAAAATTACTTGACAGATAGGAAACAGTTTTTATCAACAGATCTAAAATCCAATAATCCATATTAAACAACTCCCAAAAAAGTTGTATATGCACAAACAATGGATAGTTATACATGTAAACCCAGAATGCATTATCGTACCCAGAAATAGTTCAAAGAGAACAGCGCATCGCCCATTCATTGAGAAATTTATTTTAGCCAATTAGTCACATATTAAGGCAATCCGTTTACTATATTTACGAGTACACATACAAGAAACAGACACATTATAGGAGTCAAAGGATGGGGAAAAAATAAAACCTTTCCGCCAAAATAAATTGACTCAACGTTGATGGCAACAGAATCGATACTTGAATTAGAATATGCCATTACACTCAGCTTATCTGCATCTGGAGGTAATGGTTTTGGTGGTTGGGTGAAGGAGAAGTGGTGATGGAAGAAGAAGCGAGGCTAGGAGGATAAAATGGGGTTGGGGGCGGTGAGGTGGGAGCTTGGGGGCGGTGTGATGGGACCTTAGCGTCCACCTCAACAAATGTCATGCCATGTGGTATAGTGTTGGCCATGGTGGAGGGTTTAACGGAGGAGGATCCTAAATGATTTTTTTAGTATAGTAGATGCGTATTTTTGATGATTTTTCCTTATTATTTTGATGAACCATCATTTAGCAGCAGATTGTGGAAACAACTTTGCAGTCATGCATCAAAATATCCCGGAGAAGTGTGAAACATACTTCGCTTGTGAGAGGAGGCCTTTTGCATCTCGATGAATTTCAATCCTAAGAAAGTAGGATAAAGGGCCAAGATCTTGAAGTAAAAAATAGGAAGCCAAGGAAGAGATTACCTAATGTAACATTGAAGAATTGTTTCTTGTAAGGATGATATGATACATAGCAGTATAGCACTACTAGAGCTATGGTGAGCAAAGAGGGAAAGATCCGAGTGAGACTTAAAAACCTTGTATTAAAAAGATAGGACATTTGATAAAGACCTCTTCTTCAAGTTTGCCTTTGCCTTGTAAAAAGACAATGTCGAAGTTCATTTGATATACGACCAAATTGTGCTGAACTGCAAGTGAAAACAACAAGAACGGTTGGAGGCTTGACCATGGATTAAAAGTTCAATGATAGTCAAGACCCGGACGTTGATTTACTCCTCGGCAATCAATTGAGCTTTATACTTGTTAACCGAATCGTCGACGTTCTTTTTTATTCTATAAATCATCTTACAATCGATAATATTTTTCGTTACAATCTCGGGGAACTAATTTCCACATTTGATTCCGAATTTGTAATATGGCCAATATTTTGGCTAGTGGAGTGCATCTCACGTAACCATAAACGTATATACAAAGTAGACCTTGTTGGCAATATTCTTTGGGACCCAAAAATATCGCATTGTGTGGTGGATATCATTTGCACAACTTGTATTTTTTCTTTTACACCTTGGAGGCCAGGTTTTTTTTGCCTATGAAAGAAAATGCCATTAGTTCATTTTAGACACACCACCAATACTTGAGTCTTCATTACTTGTTTCTTCCTCTCTCCTTTATTGATAGTTTTTTGTAAGAGAGTTGAGTGTCGGAAAATACTTGTGTGATCCCCTTTCTTTGGAGTGATCTTGTGAGATTATTCTCGCGGGGGTATTTGGGATTAATTAGAGTATTTACTCTAATTTTGTACGGTCTTTTCTACTCTTGTTTCTATAGTGAATTTGCTCCTCTCCGTTTGTGGATGCAGGTCACACTGACAGAACCACGATAAATTGGTGTCTTCTTTATATGCTTTAATTGTCGTTGTTATCAACTTACATTGTCTTTGTTATTGTCATTATAACATTGTTTGGCTAAATTTCGCACTACGATCCTAATAAATTGGTACTAGAGCCGGATCTAATCGGGTTTGTTTCAGTAGTCAATATGACTCTAACAAAGACTTATGTTGAGAAATTTGATCGATGTGAAAACTTCAGAATGTGGTAATTAAATATGGAAGCTATCATAATTCATGATGCTTAAGATTTGGCAATGTAAGGAAATGAGAAGAAACCAGATAAAATAACGGACGAGGAGTTTACTGTCATTGACAAAAAGGCAAAAGTGTATATCATTTTAAATCTCTCAAATGAGGTTTTGCGTGAAGTTGCTACAGAAAACTCAGCCAAAGGCATATGGGAAAAGTTGAAAATCCTGTATATGAAAAGAACAGTAGAAAATAGGCTTTACCTAAAGTAAAAACTCTAAACTTTTTGTATGGCTGAAGGAACCTCTATACTTACACATCTTGATATTTTTGATTCTCTTCTTATGGATTTTAGTAATATAGATGTTGAAATCAAAGATGATGATCAAACTATGTTATTGCTTGTTTCCTTACCCCAGTCGTTTAAACATATAAGAGATATTATGCTTTATGGAAAGGATAATATCTCTTATAAAGATATCAAATCTATTTTGAAATCAAAAGAACAAATAGATAGAGATATTACTGGGAAAACTAGTGGGAACAAAGGGGAATGATTTTTCATAAGAGGTAGATCTAATAAGAAAGATTCAAGTAGTGAAGGACCTAGATCGAGATCAAAATCCAAATACAGAAATGTCATGTGCAAATATTGTCATAAGAAAGGTCACATTATTTCTGAATGATTTAAATCGAAAAACAAAGAAACGCATACACAAAAGAAAAATGAGCACAAAAATACTAACACTGCCGAAACAAGTGTAGCTATGGATGAGATCGAGGAAACGCATACACAAAAGCAAGTGTAACTAATAATAGTTTCAAATCTAACAATGAGTAGATTTTAGATTCTGGTTGTTCTTATCATATGTGTTCCAATAAATTTATATACTACATATAATTCTATTGGAGGTGGAGTTAGCTTGATGGGTAACAATGCTGCCTGCAAAGTTATTGGAAAAGGTACAGTCCGAATCAAAATGCACGATGGTGTGGTGAGAACTCTCACCGATATTAGACATGTTCCTGACTTGAAAAAAAATGTCATCTCTTTGGGCACTCTAGAATCTCTTGGGTGCAAGTATACAGGTGAAGGTGGAGTTCTGAAATTCTTTGATGGTGCTCTTGTGATCATGAAAGCACGCAGATCTGATACGTTGTATACTCTATTGGGATCTACTATTATAGGTGCTAATGTAGTTTCAATATCAGATACATCCGATTTTGACATCACCAAATTATGGCATATGAGCGAAAAATGCCTTTGCATCATCAGCAAAAGAGGTCTCTTATGTGGCCAAATTATAGGAAATATAGAGTTCTGTGAGCACTGTGTGTTCGAAAAGCAGAAAAGAGTCAGCTTCAAATCTCCAGCAATTCATATAACAAAAGGTACATTGGATTATATTCATTCAAATCTTTGGGGTCCTTCACATACCCCATCAAAAGGTGGTGCCAGGTATATGTTAACTTTTATTGATGATTATTCAAGTGAAGTTTGGGTTTAATTTTTGAAAAATAAAAGTGATTTTTTCTTAACTTTCGAACAATGGAAAGTTTTGATTAAGAAGCAAACAGAAAAACAGGTTAAGCGACTTAGATCAGATAATGGTTTGGAATTTTGTAATGATGAATTCAACGAATTTTGCAAGAATGAAGGAATTGCTCGACACCGTACTGTGAGAAAGACACCTCAGCAAAAATGGTGTGGTAGAAAGGATGAATATAACTCTCTTGGAAAGGGCTCGCTGCATGATTTCAAATGTTGGATTGACAAATACCTTTTGGACAAAAGCTATCTCTACAGATTGTTATATTATCAATCGTTCTCCTTCTGCATCCTTGAGCTTCAAGACTCTAGAGGAAATTTAGTCAGGTACTCCTGCTAATTAATCTGATTTTAAGATATTTGGTTTCCCTGCATACATGCATGTAAATGATAGAAAATTAGAGCCAAGGGCTAAAAAGTGCATTTTCCTTGGGTATGCATCTGGGTGAAAGGATACCGACTATGGTATCCTGATCCCAAGGCACCAAAATTTATAATTAGCAGAGATGTAACCTTTGATGAATCCTCTATGTTACATTCCATAAAAGAGTCTTCTAGTTCTTATAATACAGATAAAGGAAAGAGTACATAGAAGCAGGCGGAGGTTGATATTGGCATTCCTTCTGAGCCAAGCTGACCAACTTTGTAACAAAATACAGTTGAAACTCCTGAAGTTGAGCCGGAAGCTAAAATTCCTGAAGTTGAGACTCCTAAACTTGAACCGGAAGAAGAGGAGTATTCTATAGCCAAACATAGACCAAGAAGAGAAAGTAAATAACCATTAAGGTTTGGTGATTATGTTGCATTTGCTTTTTCAGTTGCACAGGAAACTGAAGAAATTGGAGAACCATAAAAATATTCAGAAGCAGTTTCTGGTGCTAATTCACCTAAGTGGCTGATTGTAATGAATAAAGAAATAGAGTCTCTCCACAAGAATGGTACTTGGTCTCTAGTGAAGCCGTCATCGGGAAAGCGAATTGTTGGTTGCAAATGGGTCTTCAAGAAAAACGATGGTATTCCAGGGGTTGAAGATACGAGATAAAAGGCGCGATTAGTTACAAAGGGTTGTATTCAGGTACAAGGATTTGATTTTAATGATATTTTCTCACTTGTTGTTAAACATAGTTCTATTAATGTCTTACTTGACTTAGTTGCCATGTATGATTTGGAATTAGAACAGCTTGATACAAAGAAAGCTTTCTTACATGACAAACTTGAGGAGCAAATATACATGCATTAACCCGAAGGATTTGAAATTGAAGGAAATGAAGATCATGTTTGTTTTGTTTACCATGAAAATGGTAACAATAATTAAATTTGTAAATAGGATTCTAAAAATACATGATCTATTCCCAAGCTAGTTGTTAGAGCAGTTGATGCTAAGAACATAAAGCTTAACGATGAAATGCGAGCTAAAACAAGACAGTAATCAAACCGAAGGGGCCTGTTGCCCGGATGCAAAGCCGGTCGATAAGGACCTCGGAGTCGGGACCCGAATCGAGCTCGAGCTATCGGGGGAAACCGGGAATAGGATAACAATTAAGGACACGGTCAAGCAAGGCTCTTTACGGCCAAAGTTAAGCAATATAGCATGAAATAAGTAAGAAGACAATAGATGTTAAAGCGGCCTTGAGCCAGTGAGAACGAACAAAATAGAAAGAGAGAGAGAGAGAGAGAGAGAGAGAGAGAGAGAGAGAGAGTTATTATTGTTTTAGTGGAGAAATGGAGCAACATTAGCCCTTTACAAAGTGGTATGGGTTCCCCTTATATAGGCGAGGGAACACGGTATGGTACAAATATGTGGAGATTAAACACAAAGTACGGAGATGGGATGGTTTGACGTGATGCCTCAGCATAGGCTCTGGATAGGCCAGGACTGTCATACGTAGCCATGTGCCTTGGGGGCTTCCACCTCCGTCCTGGCTTCAGTCTTCGTTTCCTCTGAGTCTGGCTCCGACGAGCCCCGAGGTCGGGAACTTGGTCGCGGCCTCCCTCCCTCGGGGTCCCGAGGCATGCTTCTGAAATGTCCCGACAACGAGAAATCAAGTCTTCTGATTTCGTTGCATACAGATAGTCTCCGCATTTCCCATAATGAAGAGATGGGAAATGATTCTGACACTTAACTCTTTGAGTTTCTTTCGGCGACGACGTACCGATAATGCGACTCCTGGCCTGAGCTTCACTATGATTGGACATCCACATGCTCGTGCTTTTCAACTTCATTCATTGCACTCATGATTCTCATTTTTTGAGGTGAAGGTACCGCCATCGTCTCGATTTTCCATGGATGCATTAATTGCATCCGTCGATCAGCCTTCCAAAGCCTAGATGAACGTGTCGTAATCTCCTATAAAAGGGGGTGCCTTGGCTTTTCCTTTCCTATCCCAGTGCTTCTGTTGGCTCGCTTGCCTTTCCCTTCTTATCATCTTCTTTCACCCATGAACATCATGCTAGGGGCTCTTGACCTTAAGGTCATTTGAAGGAGTTTCCTTAGACTGTGATGTGTCCTTCTGCCGGGGCTTCCCTTCGTCGAACATAAATGTGTCGTTCCGCTATTGTTGTGGTCGTCGGTATGCTGGCTCTTACTGCTGCTGCTGGGCCGAGGTGATAATGGATGAGGAGTCGGTTTCTCCTTTATATAGATAGCTGTTCGGATTATGCACCGCTCCTCACTCCTACTCGGTCCTGGTATGGCACTCATCCCTAGGGCTTTTTCTTTCCCAAGGTATAAAGTGTCACTACCGACCGCTGAGGCTGGAGCCCTCCGAATCTTCAACCTTTGGCTTCGGCGTCCCTCTACGTCCTCTCCTTTTCCTCTTCTTCATCTTCTCCGGTGGGGATCCCTCGGGGGATTGAGCTGGGAACCTATGGGAGTTGGAGATCGAAGGAGTTACCCTCGAGGATATATGCTCGAGGGTGCGACACTCGAGGATGCTGATACTAGAGATGGACTCTCGAGGGTGGACCGGGAGCCGGAGTTTCATTGCATATACATCCTTCCGTTCCTCCGCTTTGGGCGTAGACTCCTGTAGGCTTTCTCAAGTTGTATGTAATGACCCCTTGAGGGCTTCTTGTACAAAAACTTTTTATGAATAAGAATATACCCCGTTGCTTTTTTCTTTCGAACTTTGCTTTGTTTCTGTATGCTCTCATTCCCTTCGAGGCCCTTTGAACGCTTTCTTTTATTTGTTGGCTGCTGATATCAGGCTTGGGCACGAGCGTCCGTCCCGAGCTAATCTTGGATTGATCTGATAGGTTCGGGCTATCGAGGCCCTTCGAGTTATATGGAGATCATGCATCGAATTCTGGGGCTTTCGGGAATATTACCCTAGATGAAGGTCATCTTCGGGTATCCGGGGGCCCCTATTGGTCTTGATGTAGATAGCGCCTTTAGAATGTATGGGATAGACTTCTGCTGAGGAGTTTGCCTGTATTCGTGCGCTTCCTCGGACCTTTTTGGAGCTTTCGCGATCGGAGCTTCCTGTGTTTATTCCTCTTTTCAGAAAGAGGGGATCACGAGACCAGGTACTTGCCTTGTGTCAAGTGTTGGCGTTTAAAGCTTCCCGAAGTCTGACTTCTTTGGGCTGGGGGTTCTTGACGTAGAGTGCTATCTTGAGTTCGGAGATAATATGAACGGCCCCTCGAGTCTTGACTCCTCGTTGAAGGATGTTTTCTTGATCGGGTATTGACCCGTCGATCTGTATCGAGGCTATTGGCTTCCTAGGGCCTGCCTCGGGCAGGCGAATCGTCGCTGCTTCTCGCATATATGTGGGGCGGGTTCAGCTTTTTTGCAAGACTTCACTATTTTTAGATAGCCGCCTTTCTACTTTGGCACGGGGTACTTCATCTCTTTAGGCGCAAAAAGTGTTGGTGCGCGTGCTTGCTTTGACCTGTTAGTTTCACCATAGTCATGGAAACCACTTCAGGGCCGATCCGGTAGGGGATGAGGGGTGCTACTCCTGGTGCTCAAGAACCGAGGGAGTTTGCTCTGGAGACGACATCTTTGATAAGAGAGGAACACCTGGAGATGGCGAGGAGATACTACGGGTGGAACGAGGGGATAACACTGCAGATGCTTTCCCTAGATGAGGGCATTGTGGACTCCACTGATGGATTCTTGAGCGTACCTATACCCTTTCGCATTTGGCCCCCTGATAGGGTCGTGCTTGATTTTTGCTTGAAGTATCGGGTTACCCTGGCACAGATTCATCCATCATTTTGGCAAACGGCGTTGATGATAAGGTTCATCGTAGAGAAGGTCGGGCTTGAATTCACGCTTGATCACCTTGTCAGGCTATATCGGCCCTTTCATCATCTAGGCCTGCTAACTCTAAGATGTCGCTCGTCCACGCCCTTTGTTATTGATGATGAGGAAAGCGGGTATCGAGAGTGGGCCAGTTGGTTTATCCAGGTCCGGACGACCGACATTATCCTTGTAGAGTTTTTGCCATTTCCCGAAGGGTGGAATTATACACGTGAGTGAGGCGTTTGGCGCATTTTCAGATTTCGCCTATAGCAAAAATCAGCTGAGTAATAATGTTGTCTCCCTTGTTGCTGCAACTTCGTGGACGTCGGGTGAAGTCTATGATCTTCCCGGTTATGTCCAGAAGCTGGTGACCCAATTGTCCTGTGACGAGTGTAGGTGGCGATCTGTACTTCGTACCGGATGAGGAGTGCAGTACCAAGGTATGTGTGTATGCTTCCTTTTCCTTGCCTTCGTATACCCAAGGTAATATTTTCCCCTTCCATTTGTATTGGATTCGCCATTTATAGATATCGGGCGGTTCTTTGGGATGGGGCACTCACGGTGTGATGGAGCCTTTAGTGGTGCTGGTCGGGCTCACATTTCCGAGGCAGGGGCGTCGCCTGGGTCCGCTACTCCCGGAGTGCCTGATTCTCGACTGGCATTTCCTTTGAGAAAATACGACGTTCCCGATGTTGGTTCTATTGGGCCGCATGGGAAAGATCAACAAGAGTGTGTTCCGACTTCGAGGAAGTCCGTCGGCTTCATTTTGTGGCGAGTTCATGTACAGTTTCCCTGTGCCCCGTTCCCTCCTCCCTCTATTGAACCTTTCCTTATGCAAGCCTATGATGGGCTTAGGTCTGAGCTGCTCCGTCAAGGGGCCAAGCTTCAGAAAATTCTAGATGAGGGCGAATCCCTTAGGCTCACACTATGAGGAGTGCTGGAGCATTGGCGATATGAGGCGTGCTGGAGCTCACACTATGAGAGTTATTTGATGGAGCAGGTAACTTTCTGTAGTACATGCTTCGCTCCTTTCTAACTTTAAGGCTAACCCCTTTTGATGTATCAGTTGCAGAGAAAGGTAGAGGCCTTGGAGTACCTCAAAGGCGATGTCAACTATGTTAGAGTTGCTTGCAGGGAGCTAAAAGCTCAAGTGCAGGCTCGAACTTTGGAGGAGATGAGTGCCTCGGCTAAGGTTCCTGCCTTCAAGGTCCAACTCCATTTGACTCATGACAACGCCAAAGTTCAAGCGGATATGATTGGGAAACTCGAATATGATCTCTCGAAGGTTAGAGCCGAGATAATTGATGCCTGAGCAGAAGTGGCACTAAGCCGAACCAAGGCTGATCGTGAGATGGCAATTCGTATGAAGGATGTTGTTGATGCCCAAGCCGAGCTCAAGTGAGCCCTCGACCGGGGGAAGAGGATCGAGGAATATGCTTATTGTAGATCCCGAAAAGAGGTACTCGAGAAGGTCGGTGTAAGTGGCTTCGTCCTCTCGGAGGAATTGGCTTGAGCAAGGGAGGACGAGCGTGACGCTCGGTTATTTCTTGTTGATGTTGCGGAGGGCAAATTTGACAAGTTGTAGCCCTTTAGCGCAGAGTGTAGACTTTTCCATTTTGTCGCTCTAGATTTTGCCATTTTGTCGCTTTATATTTTGTCATTTTGTTGCTTTGCCTCTGATATACGTAGGGTATGCCTGTAGATGGAGAATGCGCTTTTTTTTGCACATGTAATATATAAGAAGAAACTTGAGGCTTTATTTCTTCTTTACCTTTTTTTCTGTTGTTGCTTTCGATTGTGCAGGTTGGTTTTGGTGTTTGGCGAGATCCTCATAGGTCTGGAACGGATTGGACAGACCTGGGGGCTTTTAAGTGCGATCCTTGGCGTGAGTAGGTGCTGGGGCCTGCGTGTTTATCTCGGCTATTCAGGCTTAGTCTTCGAATCGGGCTCTGGCTCGAGCCTTCTTGTCCTCGAATTTTCTGTGCCCGTGCAGGCAGGTAGTAATCGTTTTTATCTCTTGCCCTTGGGCATTTGCCGTTCCAACTGTTTTGGGTCCAGTCTTCGAGTCGCATTGTGACTCGAGCTTCAATTGACCTCAAGTTCTTTCCTGCCTGCATGGGCAGACGATGATGGCCCTTTATGCTCTGGGTCAAAGTGACCTTACGGGCGCGTGGCCCGGCGGTTTACTCGGCCGGCGATAGTGGCACTTATGCCATGCCCTTAGGCGTATTGTAGTTTTTGGGTCCAGTCTCCGAGTCGCGTTGCGATTCAAGCTGTAATCGACCTTTAAACTTCCTCAATTTTCTGGTCGGCGGTAGTGGCACTCATGCCCTTAGGCATATTGCAATTTTCGGGTCTAGTCTCTAAGTCGCGTTGCGATTCGAGCTGTAATCGACCCTTAAATTTCCTCGATTTCCTGGCCGACGGTAGTGGCACTTATGCCATTTGGTCGTTGAGATCTTGTAGTATGTGGCCCGGAGGCTTGCATAGTTAACTATTTTGGATCCGGTCTCAGAATCGGGTTACGATTCGAGCTCATTTTAATCCTCAAGTTGTCAAATTTTTTTAGCTGGCGACAATGACTCTTACGCTGTTTGGTCATAGAGACCTTTCAATATGAGGCCCATAGGCTTGCTTAGCTGACGACAATGGCTCTTACGCTGTTTTTGCCCGTGGGCTTTTTTGTAGGTTTTGTTTTCGCTTGTTAAGGTCTTTTTAGAGTATTTTTGCCTGACCCGTCGTCGGTTCCAAAGGAACATCGATTTCAAATCATTGTCAACGATGTTTCAAGCACCTTGTAAGGTTCATAGCTTGTAGGTCGAGTAGATCGACGCTGTTGCGGTTTGGAGTCAACGTGATCGGAGCTTGTTTTTGCCTGTTGAGGGAAGCCTGTTTTAACCGGTTCTTTCCAAAGTATATTCGAAACACTGGCCTGTGATTTTTAGTGAACGTTGGGCATCCCCGAGTCGCATTATTTTGGTTGTATCAGCCGTTTTGACCGTAGTCATGTGCGTTTGTCTGTAGCCATTTTTGATCCCAAGCGATATTTTAGGCGTCTACACCAAGGGTGTGGCTTTTAGGGATTCTTACAAATGCGATGTATAGCCTAAATTTTGGAGTTTTCATGCCTGTTGAGATCTTATAGTTTGTCAAGCCTATTGAGGTCATATAGTTTGTCATGTCTATTGAGGTCTTACAGTTTGTCATGCCTATTGAGGTCTTATAGTTTGTATGATTTAGAATAGATCTGGTTATGCCGCGTCTGCCTGCTAGGGGTCTTACAGTTTTGGATTTTCAAGTGCTCTGTGATTGGCGACAGTATCTGAGTCATTGAGTTCGTTTAATATTGAAGACCGCTTCTCGTGAACTCGGAGTTGCATTGTGAGGGCTTTGTGAGCCCGGGGTTCCGACCCTGGGGCCGTGTGGGCGTTGAACCGTTTAGGTATTCGAGTATCTCGGGACGTATTCAATAGAGAGGCCTTTGCTGCGAATATGCCGAAATAGCCTTTTTCGAAGTATGAAATGCCGAAAAGATATTCTTTAATGCTTGGCGTAAATATAGGCTGTAAATACATGTCGTCTCGTTGCTGTGAGCTCGGCCCGCATGGGTGCGGTTCCTCTGATCATCTGATCCATTTACATGATTCCATTTTGAAACTTAGCCTGCCATTTATTGGCCTTTCCGATGGGATGGTGTCCTTAAGAGAAGGCCATCGCACGCCATCTGGCTGTAGAAGAAAAGCCCGCGATTTTGTGGTATCCTCTTCTGGGGGGTGTGCTGCTCTACTAATAATCTTGCTGGCAAGATTCTCTTTAGGTTGGAAGTCTGGTTGAAGGAAGAGGGCATGGGGGCCCCGCAGAGGCCTCGAATCTCCGAGTGGAGTTAGAACTTATGAATGCCTCGGCTGCCTGCCTGCACATAGGTTAGCAAAAGAAAAGAAACAATAAGGGAGCGGAGTAGTTCTTCCCTACTACGGGATGTGTAAGCGACATTTTGAGGTCTGGTATGTTTCTGCCGTTTCGAGGTGCGAGCCCTTAATATAGCCTTCTGCTGTGTGCAACCAGGCTTGGCCAAAGATGTGGTTCTGCTCACCCTTTGATCCCTTCGAGGGCGGAGGCATTGATGCCGGTGATGGGTCATGTGGTGAGGGATTTCCTCTCGTCGCGTGTAGCTTCTTGTCGAATACTTTAGTCCCACCTCTGTTGTGGAGTTTCATCCCTTTGGCGGAGGTGGTCGAAGTTGCCTCCGGGTGGTGTGTCCGTTGTCATTTGAATGAAACGTCCGTGTTTCGCAGGCTCGACGTTCCATCCCGAGCTCAAGTGGGCTGTATAGAGGGAGCAGCCTTCCTGATTGTTGTGGCGATCAGCGTCTATCCATCAAATATTTGAGGTGTGGGAGTGATTTGGTTCGTTAGTCCGAACCGGACCATTAGCTTTGGCCTGACATCGTCGGTATAATTTATCAAACCATCTGCTCTCATGAACACATGTTTTATTTGAAATAGGTCAAATGAAGAAGGGGGTTACCAATCACGTTAATATGAGGCCGAGGCTAAGTCTCGGCGTCCCTTTCCTTGGATGCAAGGCTGTCCTTTGGGTATATTCCCCGAACCAATCTTTCCCTGGCGATGAGCACTTTCACTCTGCATTTTGTGGATCTTTGAAGGGTGTCGCCGCCCCTTTACTATCGTGGCAATACGTTGTGGCTTGTCAGCTTCATTTTTCCCAATCTCCTTCCTCCCTTAGAGCTGGATCCGAGCCTGACCGCTCGATGATACTTGGTGGCGATCTCTATTGAATAGCACAGTTGTCATTCTTTTGAGTCAGTGATCGCGCGCGCCCTGCGGTTCCTGCACCGGGCCATGGTTCTCTTGATGGGGTCTTGGTAGAATATGTCTGAGCCACCTGGAATTCCCGGTTTCGCTTATGGTGATCATGATGTTTGGTATAGCAACGCTGAAATCGTACTCGGCAGGATAGGGTTTCCCTGCCAGCTGTGCCTTGTTGAATCTGGTTCTATTGGCGGTTCCTCAAGGGTGCTATCATCGGGCTATTTACCTATTGTTGTGAGGTGGGTTGCATCTCGAGTCGTTCCTTCCATTCGCAGCACATGGATGATACCTCATCCGTTTGGCAGCAGCTTCTTTGTTGGGAGTCTACTTAGATATACCGAACTCGAGAAGGTTCCCGGACGGTTGTCCATGGCCCCGATTCATGGCCGATGCTGAGTGTGGTCATCCAACCAGACCTCGACTAGGTATCTGATCAGGCTTCGCTTGAAATGTCCTAGAGTCATCGGGCATGCTTCGTTTAGGCCCCTAATGAAGGCCTCTATTTCCCGATCGTCTGAAACCAGGAGCGATCTCATTCGTCCTATCAGGGAATGGGGTGTGGCTTCCCACAGTATTTCATTTCTTCTTCGTTTGGCCTCAGGTGTATCGGGCCCTATCGGTACTGCTTTGATGGCATCGATGCGTGCTTCCGCGGAGGACCACGCTGGTATGGTAAGCGAGTCTGTGAGGTCAGGTGCCAAGCGGTGGCGCTGTGTCATGGTTTCCTTCGAGAGAGTTTCTTCGAACTTCCTCAACGAGACGGGCTCGAACTCATCATCTTGGAGGTCGCTGCCTTTGAATGATCTTGCGTAAGTGGTGGTGCACCCATAGGGATCTGAGGTCCTGTTGCACCTAGGGGGTTTCAGCGTTCCGGATTTTTGTGAAGCGAGTTTTGGGACCGTCCTTGGGAGACGATTGCTGTAAGAGCTTCTACAAACCTAACTCGATCCGTTCGAAGAGATTCCCAAGCATCCTCACTGTGGCGGGGTCGGATACCGATCCGTCATTACTTGATCTCTCGGGTATCAGCTCGGCGTAAGGAGGTGTCTCTAGTGCTACTGCATTGGGAGTCGCGGGGCGACTTTGCAATTGAGCAATAGCCAACTACCGTGCCTATAACATTTTAAAAATAACATGAAGATTAACTTCCTATTCTACCCGGGCCGGGGGTTTTTGAGCTTCCTGTCGGTCAATGCGCTGTATGATGTCATCGGTGTGCGAGGCTTGTTCCGCGCCTTGCAAGCCCGTGTCCTCTTGAATCAACCTAAATGCGTTATCGGGGTCCTGCGGTGTCGCGCTAACCTATGGAGCAGCCATACTGTTTTTGCCATGGTTTTCAAGGTAGTCGTTCTCGATTTTGCTTACCGAGCCGGACATTAACCTGAAATCAAAAGATCTTAGGCAAGAAAAAGTGTGAAAGATAATGTGCGTTTGTGTGACAAAACTAGCAAGAAAATAATCACTATTATTTTTAGCCCCACGGTGGGCGCCAAACTGTTTACCGTGAAAAAGGTAACAACAATTAAATTTGTAAATGAGATTCTAAAAATACGTGATCTATTCCCGAGCTAGTTGTTAGAGTAGTGGACGCTAAGAACGTGAAGCTTAACGATGAAATGCGAGCTATAACAAGACAGTAATCAAACCGAAGGGGCCTGTTGCCCGGATGCAAAACCGGTCAATAAGGACCTCGGGGTCAGGACTCGAATCGAGCTCGAGCTATCGGGGGCAACCAGGAATAGGATAACAATTAAAGGATACGATCAAGCAAGGCTCTCTATGGCCAAAGTTGCGCAATATAGCATGAAATAAGTAAGAAGACAATAGATGTTAAAGCGGCCTCGAGCTAGTGAGAACGAACAAAATAGGAAAGAGAGAGAGAGAGAGTTATTATTGCTTTAGTGGAGAAATGGAGCAACATCATCCTTTAAAAAGTGGTATGGGTTCCCCTTATATAGGCAAGGGAACACGGTATGGTACAAATATATGGAGATTAAATACAAAGTACGGAGATGGGATGGTTTGACGTGATGCTTCAGCATAGGCTCTGGATAGGCCGGGCCTATCAGATGTAGCCATGTGTCTTGGGGGCTTCTCCCTCCGTCATGGCTTCGGTCTTCATTTTCTCCGAGTCGGGCTCCGACGAGCCCCTAGGTCGGGAACTTGGTCGCGGCCTCCCGCCCTCGGGGTCCCGATGCATGCTTCCAAAATGTCCCGACAGCGAGAAATCAAGTCTTCTGATTTCGCCGCATATATGTTTGTTAAGGAAAATCTTGTACGGATTAAAACAGTCTCCAAGACAATGGTACAAAAGGTTTGATTTCTTTATGTTGGGTCATGGTTATTCGAGGAGCATGTATGATATATGTGTTTACTTTCGGAAGTTAAATACTGGTTCGTATGTGTACTTATTACTATATGTTGATGACATGCTCATTACTGATAAGGATTTGACAGAAATTTACAATTTGAAAAGTCAGGTTAAAAGTGAATTTGAGATAAAATATTTAGGAGCAGCTAAGAAAATTCTTGGTATGGAGATCAAAAGAGACCGAGGAGCTAATAGGCTATTCCTAACCCAGAAAAAATACTTGGAGAAAGTTTTGGAGAGGTTTGGCATGAAAGATATTAAACTAGTTAGTACCCCTCTTGCTGCTCATTTTAAGTTATCAGTTGCTCGGTCACAACAATCAGAGGAAGAAGAGAGGTATATGCCATATGCACCTTATTCTAGTAAAGTCGGTAGTATTATGTATGCAATGGTGTGCATACGTCCAGATATTTCCCAGGCAGTAAGTGTAGTGAGCTTGGTAAAGCACGAAAGCTATTACAACATGTAGTAGCTTTATCTACTACTGAAGCAGAATATATGGCAGTGACCGAGGCTATCAAAGAAGCCTTATGGTTGAAGGGTCTATTTGTTGAACTCAGTTTACACCAAGGTAGTATTACTATTTTTTGTGATAGTCAAAGTGCCATTCACTTGACTAAAGACCAAATGTATCATGAGAGGACAAAGCATATTTACATCAAATATCATT
Source organism: Nicotiana tabacum (assembly GCF_000715075.1). Classification (NCBI taxonomy): domain Eukaryota; kingdom Viridiplantae; phylum Streptophyta; class Magnoliopsida; order Solanales; family Solanaceae; genus Nicotiana; species Nicotiana tabacum. The sequence goes on from NC_134085.1 coordinate 18,945,271, forward strand.
TTATCCGGGAAACCATTACTGATGGAAAGGTCTCTGTTCAGAAGATCAACACTAGAGACAATCCTGCTGACATGTTCACAAAGCCTCATCTAGTTGACAAGTTCAAGCTCTGCTTGAACTTGATTGCCATTTACGAAGAATGATTTAGCCCGTATGGGCTTTTGCGAAGAGGGTGTAGCAAATTTACTATATAAGCTAAAATTAGGTCAAGGTGGAGATTTGTAATATAACCAATATTTTAGCTAGTAGATTCCATCTCACATAAGCATAAGCAAAATAGACCTTGTTGGCAATATTCTTTGGGACCCAAAAATATCGCATTGTGTGGTGGATATCATTTGCACAACTTTTATATTTTCTTTTACACTTTTGAAGCCAAAGCTTTTATGCCTATGCAAGGAAAGACCATTAGTTCATTTTAGACACACCAACAAGACTTGAGTCTTCATTTCTTATTTTTTTCCTCTACTCCTTTATTGATAGTTGTTTGTAAGAGAGTTGAGTATTGGAAAACACCTGTGTGATCCCTTTTCTTTGGAGTGATCTAGTGAGGTTATTCTCTCGGTGGTATTTGGGATTAATTAGAGTATTTACTCTAATTTTGTACGCTCTTTTGTACTCTTGTTACTATAATGAATTTGCTCCTCTCCGCTTATGGACGTAGGTCACACTGACCGAACCACATTAAATTAATGTCTTCTTTATATGTTTTAATTGTCGTTGTTATCAACTTGCATTGTCTTTGTTATTATCATTATAACATTATTTGGCTAAATTCTGCACTACCTAGTTTTCGATCCTAACAGAATTCAAGCATTTAAATTCAGCTTTCATAGCTGATTTTCACTCTAGTTTCTTTTGAGCCTGCTTAAAAGCACGAGGGATACCACTCGGGAAGATGAATAAAGCAATTGAATGGTCTCTTTTAGAAAAAAAATTTATTCTATGATCAGGTTGTTGGACGGGTTAGAAGAGGAGGTGGAGGTGGACGAGGAAGAGTATGTGTATGTGGTTAATGAGAAAGCGAGTTCACGAGTTGTGCGGTTGGATTTTGTTCGGACGATGGTAAGTGATGAGGTTGGGAGTGGATTCTTTGAAGGGGTAAGAGAATGGTGTTGTTACAAAGAAATAGGTGAAAGAGAAAGTAGGGAAGTGAATTAGCTTAACTCACAAAATGCGCATGAATCTAGCCGGAGGAGTTGAACTCGCAAGTTGGGGCACTATATCAAATATCTCGAAGTGGGAGAGGGGAAGGAAGCAGAGAAATATCAGGTAAGTAATTGGAATTGGATTAGGAATATTAGCAGCAATTTCTTATGTGACAATAGAAATTTTAGCTTTATATGTGAGAATGCTATTTGAAAGGGGAATTTTTTTTTTCAAAAAATGTTATATCTCGTGATATATAAAATTTAGGATGAATGGGATCAAAAACATTGGTGCGCACGATGAACCTAAGAGAATCACAAGTATATGCACAGAGTGGACTTAGGCTCAAGTATATGGATGTGTAAGGCTTAAGCAATGGGTATCCATAGATAGCCAAAGGTTCTAAGTGAATCATAAGCAGGTGTGACAATAAATAATTTTTCAAAAAGTGATTAAAATCTTGCTCGTCCTCGAGTAAGCTAGCAATTTGTATTATTTTTGAGCACTTTATATTTAAATATTTGAAGCACACTACACCAATGACGATGGTTGATAGTAACAATTAAACCTTAGCATATGCAATCACATACACTTACTTTTTTCTTATGTCAAACTTCAAAAATATTCAAACAAAGACAACATGCTCATAACAATCCTAGCCTCAAAACTGACTCAATATCATAATGCACTCATGGCTTGAACACTCAACATCGTAGAGAAATCTAATAACGTTACCTATCCCTCATGAAGCCATGTGCCCTCATAACAAGAACAAATGAATACGTTGAATCCACACATTCAAATCAAATAATCAAATATATCTTAAGGACTCACATATATCAAAGAAAATCGTTCATTCTCACAAAAGAAATCACATGCATGTAATTGGTACCATATGCTTGCTCATAATGTAAATCTCCACTAATGTAGGATTACTCGGTCGAAAATCAATTAGGAATTTTTCGTGACAGTAATATGGGCTAAGGGATAGGTAGGATATATTTAGGAATAGTGGCTCAGCCTCCTAAGCATTTTAACACATCACATGGCAACTTAAGCGCAAATTCCTCAATCCACTTTAATTTCACAACTACAATCACCCCCAACAATCTTCCCTCTTTCTTTAAGAACTACTTTAATTTATACCCCACTAGCAAGAACAAGACAACAATTTATTCACCTATATATTTCCTTCTCTTTTATCAGATTTTTCTTCTTCTTTTTTTTTTAACTATTTTTTTCTATTTTCAATTTCCGCTAGTGGTGTACTATTTTACAAAACAAGTGCACCTTTCTTCTTTTCATTGGTTCCACTCAAAAGCCACTCCACACTCAGTCCATTCTTACTTCTTTTAGCGCTCATTTCACAATTAAGGTGCTTTAATGGTAAAAGGATCAAAACAATATCAATTAAGAACAAAAGGGTATAAGCTCGTAATGTGGGTGCCAAATAAATTAAAGAAAGCCTAAAATCATTTTTCAAATCGAGCATTACCTAAATGTTCGCTTCAACTCACATACCGGGCAAGTTCTAGACTCAATCACAAAAACATGGACTACACAAAAATCACACCATACATTGCACATGGCTCACTAAGGATGGTCTCATTCCAACTCTCAAGTAATGCAAGTATTCACAAATCCAAGAGATATTAAGCATAAAGCACAAAGTGAACACAAGTCAAGAAAACGAAACATAGGCGTCACAAAATATGCTATCCAACTAACAAGGCATCATAAATAATTTTAAATCATAGGGAAGAATTTACACATGCCATAGCCTAAATATACTATTATCAAACAAGTCAAAGGCGCCTAGGTTCATCATCCTTCCTCCATTTATTTCCTAAATTTCTAATCTACTCTAAAAGAAAAAAGCTTCCTGGTTCAAACTACATCCCATGGAAAAGAACTAAGGTACAAAGAAAAATTATGGGGGATTATTGCTACCTAAAGAAAGCTAAAAGACATATTTTTGAATTTTTTTAGACTTTAATCCCCCAAGAAAACTGCCTAGGAGATCCATCGTCGGGAAAAGTCCAAATTTTTCTAAATTGTTTTTTCGATTTTTCTACATTATTTTCACATTTTAAAAAAAAGTTAGCTTTAAAACTACTATTACTATACTACACGACTAATTTACTAACTATGCATATAAAAATAAGAAGTTAGCTAACAATAAAAAGATAAAAAATTAATAATATACTAATATAATACTATACAAACCACAGAGAATCTTTCACCCCACACTTCAAATAGTGTAGTGTCTCCAATGCACAAATAAAGTAAAAATAACAAGGGTGGACAAGAAACTCACTGGAAGGTCAAAGGCCGAAGCAATAGAAGCTTACGGGGTACTCAGACTTCTCCCAAGTATGATCCTTTGTGTGGGCACCCCACACTTAGTTCTACCCATCTTGCTCACTTTTACACACTTCCTATGGCTTTGCTACCTATGCTCAAAATCTTACAAAATAAAAATAAATGCTACAAAAATAATATAATGAAAATAAAATTAACAAAAATAAAAGAAAGCAGTAAAGCTGGGTTTCCTCCCAACAAGCGCCTAATTTAACATCACGACACGACTTGAACCACTTTTTGCCTCCACCTCGAACTTATGAATTGTACCCCTAATTTGGTTTCAAGTTTTTTGCTATGCTTTTGGTGGGGCTACAAAAATAACCAGACCAAGTAATAAATTTTTCACTCTGTACTTCTCGGCCTTTAATGAGGAATGTAATTTTTACTTTTTGGCACAACAAATTCAAGAACGTAGGCACTCTTATCCTCATTCTTTGACTCCCCATAGGATCAGATGGCTCGATTACTATCTTTCTATCTAAACACAATATGGAAAAATGATTGAAATGAAGTCTAATATGTCTCAAGTCATGAATTTTACTACTATTTACATCCCCATTTATACGCACACCCAATTCTCCAAAAGTAATGTTATCTACTCACTCGCATGACTCTAGAGCACCTTTCTCAACATTGGCACCATCAAGGGAAATATGGCATAATTATTGGTTTCTCGTTTTAGCTCCTCAATTTGGTCTAGAAGATTCTTTTCAGCTTCACATAACTAATCATTAAATTGTTGGGTGTTTCACGCATCAACCTTTGAACTCAAATCTGCATCCAAGTTATGCACATCCAAGCCAAAATTATCAATTTTATGTGCAAGCTCATATCTCACCTTAGACCAATCATTCACTAATGTTGCTAGAAGACAACGTCGTTCTGCATATTCGCCTAATTGAGAATATCCGTCCCAATACCAATCCTTACTCCCATATTCAAATTCAGACCTTCCAGAGTTCAGGTCATGACAAGCCCAAAAAGACGGGCCATAAAAGTCTTCCGTCAACCAAGCGTCTTCATCAATAACCTTACCTACGGATATTTCATCCTTGAATGTCATGTTGAGAGAACTAGAAACACACTAAAAGAAAAATCAAATAGTTATAAAATAAAAATATTTACAAAAAGAAAAAAAACTTGTAAAGATAAAAGTTAAAGTCTAATCCAGAAAAAAAACTAATTTCTAAGTCCCCATCAACGGTGCCAAAAACTTGTTGCGGTCAAACGCACATGCAAGTATACACGGTCATCAGGTAATAAAGTGATTAAAAGTCAGATGTCGAACCCATGAGGACTTGTGATTAACTATTAACTAAATTAAACTATCCTAATTATCTAAACAAGGATTAAACCGAAAAGTAGTGATGCTAAAGTAATTAAACTAAAAAGAAAATAACTAATGAACTTTAAATAGAGGAAGAGCAGATTTTTATATTATAAATGTGATAAAAATAATCTAGGATTATGGGCTATCTAAAATTCCTATTGTATTCTTCAATTGAATTGGTTAACTAATTTATCTATTTTATTGGTTAACAGAGTTAATATTACTCATAAGAATCTGTCGAGTTCTTACTCGCCTATTCAAGCTAGCGTAACGCATATATGTCTAGGAGTTAAAATGAACAAGAACACATTTATAATTCTGGTAAATCAACCAAGAAAGCCAATTAGGTATATGTCTATCCTAACTGAGAATTTGTTCCCCGATGCCCAGGTTCAAGAACTTGCTCTATTCAATCCTATAAGCAATCTAGAATTCCCACTTACGAGTTCAATTAGAGATTCGTAGATAGTATTCAATTGTTGATCAAGAAATTAAATAATTAAGCGCAGTATTGAATAAATAAACTAATACGATAAATCAAGAAATCAAAATCAATATCTGAATAACAATAGTCATGAAAGAACCACAACCCTAGAACGTGAAGTTTAGCTCCACATAGACATAGTAGCAAAACAACAAATCATACAAAGAAACATAAAAATTACTAAGTATGGTGGAAGAAAAGATGAAACCCGGTCTCCACGGCAGCTCTGTGCTCTCTCTTCGTCAAAAGTTCCTCTAAAAAATGTTCGCATCTTCCAAAATAGGTTTAGGATCCCATTTATATAAGTTGGACAGTGTAAGGCTAAAATAACCTTGTCCCGGGCGAAATAAGACAAATCCCGCACGTAGGATCCAGGCCAGCGCCTCGCGCTGGCAGTGGTGCTAAATCCAGTACGTTAAATTTCATCTTCAATTCCAATTCTTTTTTTTGATTGTAATTTCCTTTTTCTTTTGTCTTACATTTGGGGGACAAAACCCAAAGGGTGTACCCCCTTAGTCTCCCTATTTTTAATTCTTTTTATTTTTCTTTCTTTTCTTTTGCGTTTTATTCAATTGTGTTTGAAATCTCTTCATCTTCACACTGTTTTATTTTTACACAGTTAAAATATAATATTAAACACAAAGTAATATAATTAATACTTAAAAAATTATTAAAAGTATTAGAATGTGAGGCAACAATAGGTAAATATATGCATATTTTACCGAATATCAGTGATTTAGAGGTAATATTAACTAAATAAATAAGTTGTGTGTTGGAAGGCATGCAAACCACCTAAAATTTGAAGGCAAGTGTGAATTATGTAAGTGTATTTCACTTCTTTCTTCAAAAGATAGATTACACCTAGAATATATATACAAAGCTAGAGACATAATTCAAAAGTGTATCCCTAAGGTCATGGCTTTTACCCACAATCTTTAACTTTACCATCAGACACAATTAGCTTTTACCCACAATCTTTAACTATACCATCAGATACAACTAACATATAATATAATATTGAAATACTCTCTGACAAGATCTAAGTCTTAACACTCCCCCCTCAAGCTGGAGCATACATGTCATGTACTCCAAGTTTGCTACAAATGTATTCAATCCGAGCCCCTCTAAGGGACATAGTAAGAACATCTGCCAATTGGTCATTTGAACCGACGAAGCTAGTGACAATGCATCTGTACTCGATCTTCTACCTGATAAAATGACAATTCACATCTATATATTTCGTTCTTTCATGAAAAATTGGACATGAAGCAATATGAAGGACAACCTGATTGTCGCATATAAGCTCCATATGTTTGAACTCAAAACATTGTAACTCTTGGAGGAGTTATTTCAACCAAGTAAGCTCGCATGTAACAAGGGTCATAGCTCGATATTTTGCTTTTGCACTAGATCTAGCAATAACATCTTGCTTTTTGCTTTTCCAAGAAATTAGATTTTCCCCCATCATGACATAGTACCCAGAAGTAAAGCGTTTATCTGACGGAGAACCTGCCCAATCAGCATCAGAATATCCAATAATGTTTTTGTTACCTTTATCTTCATATAATAGTCCTTGTCCTGAAGTTTTTTTTATGTATCTTAGAATGCGAATTAATGCGTCCCAATGATCTTTAGATGGAGCTTGGAGAAACCGACTAACCACACTTACCGCAAATGAAATATTAGGTCGGGTGATAGTAAGATAATTTAGTTTACCGACCAGTCATCGATATCTGCCAGGATCTTTTAATGGCTCCCATTGTCCAAGGACGAGTTTGACATTTGGATCCATAGGAGCGTCAATAGGTTTGCAGTTTAACATGCATGTTTCCTCAAGTATGTCCAAAGCATATTTTCTTTGTGAGATAGCAATACCGGTCTTGGATTTTGCTACCTCGATTCCCAAAAAATACTTTTAACTTTCCCAAGTCCTTGGTTTAAAAGCAGTTGAATAGATGCTGTTTTAGCTCAGATATTCCTTCTTGATCATTTCCAGTTATGACTTCATCAACATAAACGACCACATAAATGTTCTTTTCTGGACCATTATGTCGATAGAAAATGGAGTGATCTGCTTCACTTCGAGACATCCCAAATTGTTGGACAACAGAGCTAAATCTACCAAATCATGCTCTCAGAGATTGCTTAAGGCCATATAGTGAATGTTTCAGACGGCACACTAAATTTGACTCTACCTAGGAATCAAACCTAGGAGTTTGCTCCATATAAACTTCCGCAGCAAGCTCACCATTTAAAAAGCATTTTTAATATCTAGTTGATGAAGAGGCCAATAGTGCATTTCTGCTAAGGAGATAAGCAGTCGAACATATGTAATCTTGGAAACTAGAGAGAATGTGTCGCCATAGTCAATACCATAAATTTGGGTGTATCCTTTAGCAATAAGGTGAGCTTTCAGTCGATCAATTGTTCCATCTAAACCTATTTTTACTGTATAGATCCACCGATATCCAATGGTAGATTTTTCTTTCAGCAACTGGACCAATTTCCAAGTGTTATTGGTCTCTAAAGCAGTCATTTCTTCGATCGTAGAACATTTCCACCTTGAATGTTGCAATGCTTCGCCAATATTCTTTGATATAGGTATATTAGATAGGGCAGATACAAAGGTATAATATAATGGGGACAATCGATGGTAACTCATGTAGTTAAATCGTACTAGTTTTTGAGTAGTGCATATACCTTTGTGTATGGAAATTGGTGGAGTTACTGCATCTGATGAAGGCATGACTGGAGCAGGTAACGTAGAAGCAAGAGACGAGTCATTGGGAGCTACCAACGTATCCAGATCAGGAGTAGTACTTTCATTAGTATTAGCTAGAGGACTGGCACGAGTCATTGGGTCCACTTAGCCTTTTCACTAGTATTAATTTCACTAGCATTTTTGACTAAGTGATTCTTATATCCCTGTTCCATGAACCACATCTCAACTGAAGAAGAACATGGTGAGTAATTATTACTACCTTGTAATTTAACATTAGTAATAATGGAAGGATTCAAAATTGGAGAGAAAAATGGTTTGACTTCTTCTGCCGTGGAGGACTCACCTGTCATTTTGATATTTAAATTTCAAAAAGGCAAGTGTACAAAATAATGTGGGATAGAGGACAAAAGTAAGATCACTCCGTAATGAAATAGAAGACTTTGTTGTTCAAGAAAGTTTGTAAGAATGGCCCCCACATGTAAAGAAAAAGTAATAAAGTATGACTTGAAATAAAGAAAGCTTTACTTTGGAAAAAGCTATCAAAACCAAAATTTTACTCAACTGCTTCAAACGAAAAATTCCCTCTCAAGTGACCCACCAAATCAAGACTCAACAGAATACTTTTCTTTTCCTCTCACCAAAATCACAAGATCTGACCGGGAAAGGAGATTACTAATGGAGTTGGATCAGAGGGTAACAAGATCTGACCGGAAATTACTTCGGAGATTTTAGAAAATGTGATGGGTAAGACAAGAATAAATGTGTGATGACCCGGCTTGTCGTCTTAAGAATTTATGCCCCTACCTCCTATTAACTGCTTTCCCCAAATTTAATTCTGCTAATTTGATTCGCCGGGATGTTCGATTGTGAGTTTCGAAGAATTTTGGGACACTTAGTCCCTAAATAAGGGCTTAAGTGTTAGAAAGTTAACCGTAGTCGGAAAAGTGTGAAAACGGCCTCAGAATAGAAATCTGACAGTTCCGTTAGCTCCGTTGGGTGATTTTAGGGTTAGGAGCGTATTCGGAATGTGTTTTGGAGGTCCGTAGCTAAATTAGGCTTGAAATGCCGAAAATTGAATTTTTGAAGTTTCCGGTTCGATAGTGAAATTTTGATCCGAGAGTCGGAATGGAATTTTGGAAGTTGCAATAGTTCCGTCATGTCATTTGGGATGTGTGTGCAAAATTTCAGGTCATTCGGACGTGGGTTGGTTAGGTTTTTGATCGAAAGCGTATTTTGAGGAAATTTGGAGTTCATAGGCTTAAATCCTTGATTAATTCGAGTTTCCAATGTTGTTGCATATGATTTAAGGATTGGTACAAGTTTGAATAAGGTATTAGGTGATATTAGTGCTTTTGGTTGAGGTCCCGGTGGCCTCGGGATGATTTTAGATGATTGACGGAAAGATTTTTAAAGTTAAGATTCAGAAAATTGTTGGTGTATGTCATAACTGTACCTGCGGTTTGGGTTCCGCAGGTGCGGAGCCGTAGAAGCGGCGTAGAGATCGCAGAAGCGGATTCAGATTCCGCAGATGCGGAAGGAGTACCGCAGATGCGGTTACGCATCTACAAAAAAGAAATTGCAGATGCGGCTCCTGGGCAATTAAATGAAAGTCACAGATGCGACATGGTTTCTGCAGATGTGATCCCAGAGCCGCAAATGCGGAAATCGCTGGGCAGAACATATAAATAATTGCCTTTGCGAAAATTGGCTATTCTTCCACCATTTTTATCCTAGTTTGAAGCTTCTAAGAGGGGTTTTTGAGGAAATCAAAGGGAAATCACTTGGAGGTAATGTTCTTGACCTTACAACTCGTTTCTATGTGATTAAAGACCTAATTAATGGTGAAAAAATTTGGGAAAAAGGGGTAGTTAGGGTTTGAGTTTAAGAGACATTTGATTGAGTGTTTGAGGGGCCATTTGGACTCCGATTTTAGTGTTCTTGTTATGTATAGACTCGTGAGAGTACGAGGTTTCTGAAAATATAAATTTCACCCGATTCCGAGATATTGGCATGAGGGGCATTTTGGTCATTTTACATGATTTCGCGTATTAGCTTAGAATTTAACTGTAGAATCAGTTACTTGAAGTGTTATTTACAATATGCAACTGAATTGAATAGATTTGGACCATTTGGAGTCGGATACTTGTGGCAAAAGTGTGGTTTCAAGTTGATTTTTGAGCCGATTCAAGCTAAGTGGCTTGCCTAACCTTCTGTGGGGGACCTTCCCCTTAGGATTGATATATTTGGTAATTGAGATGCCTTGTACGTGAGGTAACGAGTGCGTACTTGTGCTAATTATTGGAAATTCATTTTTTTAAGTAATTACTAGTATGTTTCTTTTCCTGTTTCTATTTCTTGCACTATTGAGCATGTTGTTAGCTTAGGAAAACATGTATAAGTGACTTAATTTGCTTTATTTGATTTAACCTGCCTTACTTGGATTTTGTGCAGCATGCTAGGCTAGAATCACTTGTTTCCTTAATATGAAATCTTATCATTTCTGTATATCTTCCTGCTATTGCTGTGTATTTATATTGGGACTACAGATGTGGGATTCCGGTGGCTCCTCCCTTGTCTGTTTAATTGGGACTACGAGTTAGATTCCCGATAGATCCCCCTGCATATTTACTTTGGGACTAGTGGTTAGATTCCCGGTAGATCCCCTGCACAGTTATATGGAACTACGGAAATGCACCCGGTAGATTCCTCCAGTACTGGGTATTTACATTTGGGGTTATGGAACAGGATTCCGGTAGATCCCCGCACACTATGAGTTGGACTATAGGACGGTATCCCGGGAGATCCTTCGGATATATATATATATATATATATATATATATATGATGGACTACGGGACATGGGAGATCCACTGGACATGTAAAGATGGGACTACAGGACGGTATCCTGGGAGATCCCCGATCGTTACTATCGATGCTGAGTTGTATTTCCTTTCCATGTTTACCTTGTTCTGTATAGTTGTTGATGTTCTGTTCACCCTGTGTTATTTTACTGTTGTACTCATTTATACTGTTTCGTTCTATGTTGTTAACCTTTATATTTTATTTAATCTCAGTAGGGCCCTGATCTTCCTCGTCACTACCCAACCGAGGTTAGGCTTGGCACTTATTGAGTACCGTTGTGGTGTACTCATGCCTCTTCTGTGCATGTTTTTTATGTGCAGAATGAGGTACCGCTGATCAGGCCTACTATTGTTGAGGGAGGTGACTGCGTAGAGACTCCGAGGTACATCTGCCACGTCCGCAGACCAAGAAGTCTTTTTCTATTCCTGCCTTTTAGTATTTACCCCTTCTGTACTTTTCTTTTCTTTATTAGAAATTCCGGAGTTAGAGCTATGTAGTATTTCTTTCTTAGCTTGTGATTCATGGGTTTCCGGGTCTTGGATATATGTTTGGTATTGAGAGTTAAACATGGTTTATGCCGAGCGACACATTTATACACTGTCACTACTTTATTCCTGTTTTAAATTGTTTACTTCCGCAAGTTTTAGTTTTTCTTCCGCAAATTAGGCTTACCTAGTCGTAGAGACTAGGTGCCGTCACGATGGTTCATGGAGGGCGAACCGAGGTCATGACAAGTTGGTATCAGAGCTCTAGGTTCATAGGAGTCATGGATCACAAGCCGGTTTATTAGAGTCTCGCTGATCGGTACGGAGACATCTATACTTATTTACGAGAGGCTATGTAATTGTTAGGAAAATTCCACTTTATTTGATTTCCTTGTCGTGCGATATTTTGACAACACCATTCTAAACTTCTGTCTTATATTATCTCACAGATGGTGAGGACACGTGCTACCCGAGATGATCAAGCACCCGCGCCCTTGCAGGAGTTGCCAGAAGTCGGGGTCGGGGTAGAGGCCGAGGATGCGCACGTGGTGCAGCCAGAGCACCTGCGCGAGCTACCGCCGAAGTACCACCAGTGGATCTAGCTAGAGTCCAGGCACCTGACACACCTACTACTACTACCACGCCAGCACTTTAGGAGACTCTGTCATAGTTTATGAGCATGTACACCACTCTGGCTCAGGCAGGGTTGCTTCCCCTTGCTGCAGCCACATCCCAGGCCGGGGGAGGAGCACAGACTCCCACCGCCCGCACTCTTGAGCAGCGAGTGCATGTTGAGCAGGTCCCTGGGATTATTCCTGCAGTGCCAGCTCAGCCCAAGAAAAAGGCAGCTGCTTCCGAGGATGAGCAGTTGAGGCTTGAAAGGTTCAAGAAGTACAAGCCTCCTGTATTCAGTGGTCTAGCATCGGAGGATGCTCTGGGATTCCTTGATGAGTGTTACCACATTCTCCGTACTATGGGCATCTCAGGATCGAGGGGGTTTCTTTCACTACTTTCCAACTTTGAGGAGCTACCTATGAGTGGTGGCGCACCTATGAGTTAGACAGTCCAGATGAGGCTGTTTCACTAACTTGGACTCAGTTTTCGGATCTGTTCCTCTGAGAGTATGTTCCTTAGAGCGTCAAGGATGCATGGTGCACAGAGTTTAAGCAATTGCGCCAGGGTGCTATGACAATTTTAGAGTATGCTGTCTGTTACACCAGTTTAGCTAGGCATGCACTAGCCTTGGTTGCTACTGTTCGCGAGAGGGTTCGCCGGTTTATTGAGGGGCTTATTTCCCCCATCAGATCTAGCATGGCTCGTGAGTTGGAGATGGATATTTCTGACCAGCAGGTGGTGAGCATTGCTAGGAGGATTGAGGATATGCATGCTAGGGAGAAAGAGAAGAGGGAGGCCAAGAGGTCTCGAGAGTCGGGCCATTATTCTGGTGCCCGTACCCCAGCTGTAGGTCATCATGGTAGGGGTTATATGAGCCGCCCCATTCATTCAGCTCTTCCAGCAGCCAGTGGTATTCCATCTCCTCCTAGACCTTAGGAGCCTTATTATGCACCTCCGGTTTCTAGCGCGCCTCCTGCGCGTAGTGCTTTTAGGGGTCAGTCCAGAAAACCTGGCCCTAGCCAGTCATAGCTTCCACGTCCTCCCAGAGCTTGTTTTGAGTGTGGTGACACATGCCATATGGTCAGGGATTGCCCCAGACTTGGGAGGGGTGCACTCCACAGACTTCTCAGCCACAGCGTGCCCCGCAGAGTTCTCAGGCTATGGTTACACCTCTAGTTGCTACCCCACCTGCTCAGCCAGCTAGAGGTGGAGATCGGGGAGGTAAAGGTCGCCTTAGAGGGGGAGGACAGGCCAGATACTATGCCCTTCCTGCCCATACTGAGGCAGTTACCTCCAATTCTGTCATCACAGGTATTATATTGGTTTGTCACAGAGATGCATCGGTTCTATTCGATCTAGGCTCTACTTACTCTTATGTGTCTTCTTAATTTGCTCCACATTTGGGTGTATCTTGGGATTCTTTGAGTTTCCCTATTTATGTTTCTACTCCTGTGGGAGATTCCCTTGTTGTGGACCGCATTTATCGATCGTGTTTGGTTGCTCTTAGTGGTTTTGAGACCAGAGCCGATTTATTGTTACTTATTATGGTCGACTTTGATATTATCTTGGGCATGAACTGGTTGTCGCCCTATTTTGCTATTCTTGATTGTCACTCCAAAACTGTGATGCTGGCTATGCCAGGTGTACCGCGTGTTGAGTGGATGGGTACTTTAAATTACACTCCCAGTAGAGTTATTTCTTTTCTTAAAGCTCAGCGTATGGTTGAGAAGGGGTATGACGCGTATTTAGCTTATGTGAGAGATGTCAGTATTGATACCCCTTCAATTGACTCAGTTCCAGTAGTACGGGATTTTCCCGATGTGTTTCCAGCTGATCTTCCAGGCATGCCGCCTGATAGAGATATCGATTTTGGCATTGATCTATTGCCGGGCACCCAGCCCATTTCTATTCCTCCGTATCATATGTCTCCTCCTGAGTTGAAGGAGTTGAAGGATCAGTTAAAGGAATTGCTTGATAAGGGTTTTATTTGACCTAGTTTTTCACCTTGGGGTGCTCCTGTCTTGTTTGTGAAGAAAAATAATGGTTCTATGCATATATGTATCGATTATCACCAGTTAAACAAGGTCACAGTGCAGAATCGTTATCCTTTGCCTCGCATTGATGATCTATTTGACCAGCTTCAAGGTGCACAGGTGTTTTCTAAGATTGATTTGCGCTCAAGTTACCATCAGTTGAAGATTTGGGAGCCAGATATCCCGAAGACTGCTTTCAGGACTCGGTATGGTCATTACGAGTTCCTTGTCATGTCATTTGGGCTGACCAATGCCCCAGTAGCCTTTATGCATTTGATGCACAGTATGTTTCGACCGTATCTCAACTTGTTCGTCATTGTTTTTATTGATGATATTCTAGTGTATTCATGGATTCGGGAAGATCATGAGCAGCACCTGAGGACCGTGCTCCAGACTCTGAGAGATAAGAAGTTATATGCGAAATTCTCGAAATGTGAGTTTTGGTTGGATTCAGTGGCATTCTTAGGCAACGTGGTATCAGGTGAGGGTATTCAGGTGGATCCAAAGAAGATAAAGGCCGTGTAGATTGGTCCAGGCCACCTTCAGCTATCGAGATCTGCAGTTTCCTTGGCTTGGCGGGTTATTACCGTCGATTTGTTGCGGGGTTTTCCTCTATTGCAGCACCTATGACCAGGTTGACCCAGAAGGGTGCTCTGTTTCAGTGGATAGAGGAGTGTGAGGTGAGCTTTCAGAAGCTCAAGATAGCTTTGACTACAGCCCCAGTTTTGATATTGCCTACTGGTTCGGGATCCTATACGATCTATTGTGATGCCTCGAGGGTTGGCCTCGGAGCAGTGTTGATGCAGGTCGGTAGGGTGATTGCCTATACGTCCAAACAGTTGAAGGTACATGAGAAGAACTACCCTATTCACGACCTTAAGTTAGCTACCATTGTTCACGCCCTGAAGATTTGGCGCCATTATTTATACGGGGTTCCCTGTGAGATTTATACTGACCATCGGAGCTTGTAGCATTTGTTCAAGCAAAAAGATCTAAATTTGTGCCATAGGAGGTGGTTGGAGTTGCTAAAGGACTATGATATCACTATTATGTATCACCCGGGCAAGGCCAATGTGGTGGCCGATGCTTTGAGTTGCCGGGTAGAGAGTTTGGGAAGTTTGGCATATTTACTAGCATTAGAGAGGCCTATGGCGATGGATGTTCAGGCCTTAGCCAGCCAGTTTGTGAGATTGGATCTTTCGTAGCCCAGTCGGGTTCAAGCTTGCGTAGTTTCTCAGTCTTCCTTATTTGATCGTATCAGGGAGCGGCAGTATGATGACCCCCATTTTCTTGTCCTCAAGGACAAGGTTCAGCACGGTGATGCCAGAGATGTGACTATTGGAGATGATGGGGTATTGAGGATGCAGGGTCGTATTTGTCTACCTAATGTTGATGGGCTGCGAGAGTTGATTCTAGAGGAGGCCCATAGTTTGCGGTATTCCATCCATCCGGGTGCCGCGAAGATGTATCAGGACTTGAGGCAGCACTATTGGTGGAGGCGGATAAAGAAGGACATAGTTGGATTCGTAGGTCCGTGTCTCAACTGTCAGCAGGTGAAGTATGAGCATCAGAGACCGGGTTGATTGCTTTAGCAGATAAAGATTCCGGAGTGGAAGTGGGAGCGGATCACCATGGACTTTGTAGTCGGACTCCCTCGGACTTTGAAAAAGTTTGATGCTATTTGGGTGATTGTGGATCGGCTGACCAAATCCGCTCATTTTATTCCTGTGTGTACCACTTATTCCTCGGAGCGGTTGGCATAGATTTATATCCGGGAGATTGTTCGTCTGCATGGTATTCCAGTTTCCATCATTTCAGATAGAGGTACTCATTTCACATCACGGTTCTAGAGAGTCGTTCAGCATGAGTTAGGTACTAGGGTAGAGTTGAGTACAACATTTCACCCTCAAACAGACGGACAGTCCGAGCGCACTATTCAAATTCTTGAGGATACGCTCTGTGCGTGTGTGATTGAGTTTGGAGGATCTTGGGATCGGTTCTTGCCATTGGCGGAGTTTGCTTACAATAACAGCTACTAGTCCAGTATTCAGATGGCATCGTATGAGGCTTTATATGGGAGGCGGTGTAGATCCCCGGTGGGTTGGTTTGAGCCGGGTGAGGCCAGATTGTTGGGCACAGACTTAGTCTAGGATGCTTTGGAGAAGGTTAAGATGATTCAGGATAGACTCCATACAGCCCAGTCCAGACAGAAGAGTTACACGGACCGAAAGGTTCGTGATGTTTCCTATATGGTTGGAGAGCGGGTTCTGCTTCGGGTTTCGCCTATGAAGGGCGTTATGAGATTCGAAAAGAAAGGGAAGTTGAGTCCGAGGTTTATTGGTCTTTTTAAGATATTGAGGCGTGTTGGGGAGGTTGCTTACGAGATTGCCTTACCTCCCAGCTTGGCAGGAGTTCATCTGGTATTTCATGTTTCGATGCTCCGAAGGTATCATGACGACCCGTCGCACGTGTTGGATTTCAGTTCAGTCCAGTTGGACAAGGATCTATCTTATGTTGAGGAGCCAATGGCAATATTGGACAGGAAGATTAGAAAGCTGAGGTCAAAGAACATTGTTTCGGTAAAGGTTTAGTGGTGGGGCAAACCGGTCGAGGAGGCGACCTGGGAGACCGATCAGGATATGTGCAGCCGTTACCCTCATCTTTTCACTACTTCAGGTATGTCTCTATGCTCGTTCGAGGACGAACAAATGTTTAAGTGTAGGAAGATGTGACGACCCGACCGGTCGTGTTAAGAATTTATGCCCCGACCCCCTATTAACTGCTTTCCCCAAGTTTAATTATGCTAATTTGATTCGTCGGGATGTTCGATTGTGAGTTTCGAAGAACAATGGGTTGCTTAGTCCCTAAATAAGGGCTTAAGTGTTGGAAAGTTGACCGTAGTCGGAACAGTGTGAAGACGGCCTCAGAATAGAAATCCGACAGTTTCGTTAGCTCTGTTGGGTTATTTTGGGGTTAGGAGCGTGTTCGGAATGTGTTTTGGAGGTCCGTAGCTAAATTAGGCTTGATATGCCGAAAATTGAATTTTTGAAGTTTCCGGTTCGATAGTGAGATTTTGATCCGAGGGTCGGAATGCAATTTTGGAAGTTGCAATAGTTCCGTCATGTCATTTGGGATGTGTGTGCAAAATTTCAGGTCATACGGACGTGGTTTGGTTAGGTTTTTGATCGAAAGTGTATTTTGAAGAAATTTGGAGTTCTTAGGCTTAAATCCTTGATTAATTCGAGTTTCCGATGTTGTTTTATGTGATTTAAGGATTGGTACAAGTTTAAATAAGGTATTAGGTGATATTGGTGCTTTTGGTTGAGGTCCCGGGGGCCTCGGGATGATTTTAGATGATTGACAGAAAGATTTTTAAAGTTAATATTCAGAAAATTGTTGGTGTATGTCATAACTGTACCTGCGGCTTGGGTTCCGCAGGTGCGGAGCCGTAGAAGCGGTGTAGAGATCGCAGAAGCAGATGATGGTGTTGTCTTCAAATTCTGCAGATGCTGAAGGAGTACCCAGATGCGGTTTCGCATCTACCAAAAAGAAATTGCAGATGCGGCTCCTGGGCAATTAAATGAAAGTCGCAGATGCGACGTGGTTTCCGCAGATGCGGTCCCAGAGCTGCAAATGTGGAAATCGCTGGCAGAACATATAAATAGTTGCCTTTGCGAAAATTGGCTATTCTTCCACCATTTTTATCCGAGTTTGAAGCTTCTAAGAGGGGTTTTTGAGGAAATCAAAGGGAAATCACTTGGAGGTAACGTTCTTGACCTTACAACTCGTTTCTATGTGATTAAAGACCTAATTAATGGTGAAATATTTTGGGAAAAGGGGTAATTAGGGCTTGAGTTTAAGAGACCTTTGATTGAGTGTTTGAGGGGCCATTTAGACTCCGATTTCAGTGTTCTTATTATGTATAGACTCGTGAGATTACAAGGTTTCTGAAAATATAAATTTCACTCGATTCCGAGACGTTGGCCTGAGGAGCGTTTTGGTTATTTTATATGATTTCGCGTATTAGCTTAGAATTTAATGTAGAATCAGTTACTTGAAGTGTTATTTACAATATGCAACTAAATTGAATAGATTTGGGTCATTTGGAGTCGGATACTTGTGGCAAAAGTATGGTTTCAAGTTGATTTTTGAGCCGGTACAAACTAAGTGGCTTGCCTAACCTTCTGTGGGGGACCTTCCCCTTAGGATTGATATATTTGGTAATTGAGATGCCTTGTACGTGAAGTGACGAGTGCGTACTTGTGCTAATTATTGAAAATTCGGTTTTTCTTAAGTAATTACTAGTATGTTTCTTTTCTTATTTCTATTTCTTGCACTATTGAGCATGTTGTTAGCTTAGGAAAACATGTCTAAGTGACTTAA
Source organism: Nicotiana tabacum (assembly GCF_000715075.1). Classification (NCBI taxonomy): domain Eukaryota; kingdom Viridiplantae; phylum Streptophyta; class Magnoliopsida; order Solanales; family Solanaceae; genus Nicotiana; species Nicotiana tabacum. The sequence continues at coordinate 18,963,697 of NC_134085.1, forward strand.
TTTGCTTTATTTGATTTAACCTGCCTTACTTGGATTCTGTGCAACATGCTAGGCTAGAATCACTTGTTGCCTTAATATGAAATCTTGCCATTTCTGTATATCTTCCTGCTATTGCTGTGTATTTATTTTGGGACTACGGATGTGGGATTCCGGTGGCTCCCCCTTGTCTATTTACTTTGGGACTACGGATTAGATTCCCGGTATATCCCCCTGCATATTTACTTTGGGACTACGGGTTAGATTCCCGATAGATCTCCCTGCATATTTACTTTGGGACTACGGGTTAGATTCCTGGTAGATCCCCCTACACAGTTATATGGAACTACGGAAATGCACCCGGTAGATTCCCCCAGTACTGGGTATTTACATTTGGGGCTACGGAACAGGATTCCGGTAAATTCTCGCACACTATGAGTTGGACTACGGGACAATATCCCGGGAGATCCTTCGGATATATATATATATATATGATGGACTACGGGACGGTATCTCGGGAGATCCACTGGACAGGTAAAGATGGGACTACATGACGGTATACTGGGAGATCCCCGATCGTTACTATCGGTGCTGAGTTGTATTTCCTTTCCATGTTTACCTTGTTCTGTATAGTTGTTGTTGTTCTGTTCATCCTGTGTTATATTACTGTTGTACTCATTTATATTGTTTCGTTCTATATTGTTAACCTTTATATTTTATTTAATCTCACTAGGGCCCTGACCTTCTTCGTCACTACCCAACTGAGGTTAGGCTTGACACTTACTGAGTACCGCTGTGGTGTACTCATGCCTCTTCTGCATATGTTTTTTATGTGCAGACCTAGATACCGCTGATCAGGCCAACTATCGTTGAGGGAGGCAACTGCGTAGAGACTCCGAGGTACATCTGCCACGTCCGCAGACCAAGGAGTCCCTTTCTATTCCTGCCTTTTGGTATTTAGCCCTTCTGTACTTTTCTGTTCTTTATTAGAAATTTCGGAGTTAGAGCTATGTAGTATTTCTTTCTTAACTTATGATTCATGAGTTTCCGAATCTTGGATATATGTTTGGTATTGAGAGTTAAACATGGTGTATGTTGAGAGGCACATTTATACACTGTCACTGCTTTATTCCAGTTTTAAATTGTTTACTTCCGCAAGTTTTAGTTTTTCTTCCGCAAATTAGGCTTACCTAGTCGTAGAACTAGGTGCCGTCACGATGGTTCATGGAGGGCGAACCGGGGTCATGACAAAATGGTCGACCCTCACGTATCTGAAATGAAAGTCGGAGAAGACTGAAAAAATCTGCTGAAGAAGTGGATGCCGGAAAAAGCAACCGGAAAAGGTGGTCGAAAAAATCCGTCGGTGTAGTGACTGTCGGAAAAGGCAATTGAAAAAAGTATTTGAGTCTCTACCGAGATCGTAGAGGCTCTGATACCATGTGAATTATGTATATGTATTTCAATTCTTACTTCAAAGATAGATTACGCCTAGAATATATACACAAAGATAAAGACATAGTTCAAAAGTGTATTCTTAATATCATGGCTTTTACCCACAATCTTTAACTATATCATCAGACACAATTGGTTTTTACCCACAATATTTGACTATACATCATACACAATCTAACATACAATCTAAGAGTTTTTGGCCAATATTGTCCCTTATCTTTGAGGGTAGGTCTATTTGGTCCTGTTGATACCCAATTTTCCGTCATATTTATTAAATATACATATATGCCTTCAAAATAGCGCATATGCGTCATCACTTGATTTATAGATATATACAAGCAGTTTTCATAATTTTTTATAATTTTAAAACAGTTTTAAATCAATTTATTCATACATTTTATTATATAAATACTCATTAATTGCATTACAAATTAGTTTACGGAGATCTTATCATCTAATTTCACCATTTATATCCATACTATGTTATAAATATTTTTAACATATTTGTCATAATTGCATTTGTATTTTTTAATGCTAAAATTGCACATCTGCAATAACAACATATATGTATTTACAATTGCTTTATTTATGCCAAAATACTCCTTTTATACTTTTTGTAGTGTTAAATAACTATTTTTACATATTTTATGCAAAAATAATATTATTACTATTTATTTATCATTTTTTATAAATTATTTATTAATTAAAATAGGGTATTTAAATAAAATACTTTAAGTTACATCATAATCTTCAGGCATTCCATAACCAAGAAAGAGATTTTTACATTCTTATGCCATATAGTAAACTATATTATCCTCCATGCTTAACTTTTAATATAATTACCTTTTATATACCTAATTACCATTTATGTATATTTTAGGGGTTTTAGGTATTAATTAGTCTCCTAATTTTACTCAACCGTATATTCTCATTCCCCCAAGTTTCTCTCTCCAAATCCCGCCATCTCACTCACGTATCAAACCACACCCCACAATTTCCTCTTCAATCAGCCACGATTTCCTCTTCTAAAACCAGCAAAAATCTGTAACCCCTCCACCATTGACTGGGTTTTCAAAAGACATTTGTTTGTTTGGATTGGATGTTGTTGCAAAGAATTGAGAATTCTGTCTATGTCTCTCTCTATCTCTCAATCCCAAATTTCAGTAATATAAAGTAAAGGAAAAGAGAGCAACAATTCCACCATTGACAGCCATTAAAAAGCTTTGAAGCTTTGAATTCGAATTTGGGTTTTCAAAAATTATTATTTGTTTGGATTGGGTGTTGTTGAAAATAATTGGGAATATGGTTTGGAGTTTATATCTCAATTTTGAGGGGGTTTTGATGAAGATTAGACTTGGTTTTAGCTGAATTTCAGATTGAAACTCGAAAAAGAAGAAGAAGAAGAAGAAGAAGAAGAAGAAGAAGAAGAAGAAGAAGAAGAAGAAGAAGAAGAAGAAGAAGAAGAAGAAGAAGAAGACATGACATACATTATATTGCAGAAATTGTAGAGAAATTGTAGAAAAATTGTAGACTGTTGTTTTATTTATTTTTCTTTTATTCATTTAACTATTGTATGAAAGTTGAACAACATTGTACAAAAATTGTATTTAAGTAGTATTATATTGTAGTTGTATATAACTGAGTAGAAATAATGTATGAAAATTGTAGATAAGTTATAGATAAGTTGTATAATATATAATTAGTTGTATGAAATTTGTTTTTACTATGTATAATTAGTTGTATGAAATTTGCTTGTCTTGGTATACTTGTCCTACTTCAATAAAACTTGGTGTACTATCTGTTATTATTATACTTTCATATTCCTCTATAACGGGAGATGTTGGCATATCAAGTAACTTTAGTGTTCCAGACGAACCTGCATGAAAATAAAGATAAAATCTATTATGAACAGTTTGTAGAAATTTTGTAGGTAATTTTTAGAAACATTGAAATTTTGTATTTCATATTAATTTTTCAAATGATATGTAGTTTTATTGTAGAATAAATGTAGAAATTTTGTAGATATTGTAAAAATCTCTCTCTCTCTCTCTCTCTCTCTCTCTCTCTCTCTCTCTCTCTCTATATATATATATATATATATATATATATATATTACTCTGACATGTAGTTTATTTTGTAGATAAAATGTAGATAAAGTGTAGGACATTGATATACAACCAGAATTTAATAGAAAATGTAACACCACACACCTGCAATTGTGTTCTCATTGGTGATACTCAATTCCATATTGAAATCGCGAACAGTTATACATAGCGGATATGATCCTATCCTTTTTGGCTCCATGTATACACAACTAGAATATAATACTACTTAAATACAATTTTTATACAATGTTGTTCAACCTTCATACAATAGTTAAATGAATAAAAGAAAAATAAATAAACAACAGTCTACAAGTTTTCTATAATTTCTGCAATATAATGTATGTCATGTCTTCTTCGAGTTTCAATATAAAATTCAGCCAAAACCAAGTCTAATCTTTACCAAAACCCCTCAAAATTGAGATATAAACTCCAAACCATATTCCCAATTATTTTTAACAACACCCAATCCAAACAAATAATGATTTTTGAAAACCTAAATTCGAATTCAAAGCTTTTTAATGGTTGTCAATGGTGGAATTGTTGCTCTCTTTTCCTTTGCTTTATATTTGATTTCTATAATTTTTTTGGATGTATCTATCATTAATTGTTGTGCTATTGTAGAAATCAATAGACTATAACTCGCATCATCATCGACTACAATGCCATCGACCTGAAATTCTCTAAAACTCCCATATCTATCTTAATTCTCATTCAGCTGTAGCATAATTGGGATTTCGGACATAATTGCATTTGTTACAGAAGAATTGTAGGAGATTTAGTCGTTTTTGATTTGTGAAATCAGAAAAAATATTAAAACACAACGTATCGCAAAAACAGAGTCGCTAAATTTTGAATCGAAACAACCAATAATATTAATGCGTGATTTGCATTGTAAAATATCTAGAAGAATATTTAATTCCCCAATATTAGCGCGCCTAAATAAGGAAGCCTGCAGCTACAATGATTCCTTATTTAATGAATTATCTATATTTTGTAGAAATACTATTAGCATGACGGGTAATATGCAAACTATGAACTTATTTGGTAATATAGTTTCCTATATGGTATAAGAACGAAAATTTCCCTTACCTAAAATATACCAGCCTAACACCCCAACCCAAATCAAATAACCACTAACCCAATAAACCAGCCGATACATGTTCCTATACCCGACCCAAACCCCTTTTTTTAATCTTAGCCGTTGATCTTTCAAGATCAACAGCCCCCGTTCATCCTTCCCTTTTTAATTAACCATCTCTAACCCTAATACCTCATTCCCTAAAGCCCGCCGCCCTTAAACTCTCTCTTCTTCCCATCTTCTGAAACCTTAGTGCCATAATCCCACTCCCCTTCGATTCCAACTTAAAGATGGAATCCATAGACGATTTCCTTACCTTTTTGGCCGTATCCTACTACTGGTTAACCAATTAAGGTATTACATAATCACTTGCCTAACATGGCAAGTAGATATCTCTTGCTCTGAACCAAATCTGGTTCGAACCTTCACTTATTTCTATCTATGTTCATTCTTCGTCTCTTTATGGTATGAATCTCTGAGATTTTGTCGATTCTTCATTTATTCTAAAGCTAGGGTTCAGATCTTTCAAGATCTGTTATAGTTTTTCTATTTTTATTAAATATTTCTCTTTAATGTTTCCCTATATCTATCTATGTGCATCTTTATTATGATTTTTCGTAGATATTTCTGACTAATTTTTTCCCAAAAAAATTAGGATTTTTTATTCTTAAAAATCGAACCAAATCTAGTTCAATCTTTAATATTGCTATGCATCTTTATTATAGCTTTGCCTTTGATTATTTTTATCAATTTTACTTACCCTAAAAATTAGGGTTTTCGATTCCTTATTTCATTTTTTCCTTCAGTGATTATGTCTATCTGTTTTTATGATTCTTGTCGTTAATTGTTGACTAATTTCACTTACCATAACTTAGGAGTCTTTGATTCCCCAAATTTGTTTGAGTCCCTAATTATTGTGTTAAAATATCTAACTATATATTTTACGCGTCTATGCACTTGTTACTTCTGGCTTACCTTAAATAAGGTTCTGAGTTTTCTTTCCTTAATTAACTGTTAGGTGTTTTCCTTGATTGATTATTACCTTATTTGTGGGCACTAGTCTAGTACTGTTTAAACCCCTACCCCTTTCCCCTTCAGACAGACTTAGAACTCAAGTATTTCTCACTACTAAAACTATATATTGTTATCATTCTGCTTTGATTCCTGACCGGCGGGAAGCCAAAGCTAGAAATCTTCTATTGTTTGCTGGTGCTGATAATCATTGCTGCATTGCTAAACTTCTTTCTATTTTATCTGAACTAGTAAGTTGTTGAAACTTCTCTACTGTGTCACTTGTTCAGTATGCTACTGTTATTAGACTCATTGCTCTATGTGTTTTAGACATGTTTAACCCAGTAGACTAATTGATAAAACCAGTTTAATCATGTATAACTCAAGATTGTCTTTTAATATTGAGAATGCTTCGATACCTTTCAAACTAGTACACTATGCATACTTTAGTTGTTAAATCTATTATCATGATTCTATATTCTCCGTGCTATAACCTCTTCATTATTTCTAGCTGATAACTAATATACTTCTTGACTTATTAATTTATCAATGAACCCCTTTTCTATGATTTGTCCTAATCTAAATTATGTACTGTCTTTTGTGAAATCATGCTCATGAGTTGGTCATTATCAGTTTATGACTTTGTTAATTTTCTAACTTATTAAGTCTGCTCAGTTTCAAAGTGTTGGTCTCTGTTCTATGTGTGATTCTATCCCTAAGTGTACTTCTCAATTTGTCCTGCACTCTTCTGAATTCAAACTCTTTGCTGGCTAAAAGCCGAAGCAATTTAGGCATTGTCCTCTAGCCTTCTTGGTGTGAGCACTGCTCAAGGTTCTTATGAGACCCTCGTGAACTCCGACACATCAGGATTTGGTCCATAGTTTTCCTTGAATTAGTTCTAATATTTATACTCTTGTGTGAGCACTGCCTGGAGTTCGTGAAGCCCTTGGAAACTCTGACACACTAGAGGATTGGGCTTGGTATGCTTATCCTTGAAACAAAGATGAATCAGTCATCGTTGGTCACTATGAACACAAGCTTTTGGAGATATTGTGGATTGAAGGGCTTGGCCTATCTAGATGTATTTGGGACTATTGCAGGCTTCCTATAGTCTATATACTTTGTAATTTATTCATTCGATTTTGGTCTGTAATAATTATTTGTAAATACAATTGGGGGCAATAATAAAATTGAAAAATGGGCTTATTTGACATTCTGTATAAAAGGGGTAGATAATATGCCTATAGGTATTTCTGCTATTATATGTAAGATAACATGCACATAGGTCTTTCTGCTATTATTGTTAGATAACCTGCCTATAGGTTTTACTTTACGCCAAGAAATATTCTGCTGAAAACTTGTCCAAATATTTAGGTTTGCCATTGCATGATTAGATACCATGCCTATAGGAAATGCAATAACCAAGTTCAACTTGCATCATACTCTAAACTGTTTCTTTAGAAATCATGTCTATAGGTTTTAATTAATTGTCACACTCACTTAGTTAATATGCATATCTCTAGGAATTAATAACTAGTTTCAATCACCAAAAAGTATAATTCATGCCTATAGGGATAACTATCAGTTGTGTCAAATACTAAAATTGGAACTCTGCATAGCATCTTGCTAAATGCCACTAGAAAGCATGCCTATAGGAGTAACTAAATAATCCTGAGCATTTTTGTTGTTATCACTGTCAACTGCTGAATAAGCCACCTCGATAACATGACTATAGGTTCAAACGCTTTTGATTGTAATCATTAGGCAATTACATAGTCACCTAGAAATTATTTCTCATAAGCTGCCAGTATAATTAAAATCCAGAATCACATAGAAATCATGTCTATAGGAACTAACAGCCTTAACTGTTAAAATTGTCGATATGCCAATCTATTTGCGTGCATTTGTTGCCTAATGTGTGGAGGCTAAATTGAGCCTTTATCTGCTCTTGTATGAAAAGTTCAACTTGTTTTTATATGTCACCTAGTTTTACAATTTTGAGCAACCTAAGTTGAGTCTATAACCATCCAAAATAGAGGTCCCAATGCCTCCAGGACTATAGGTAAGGGACGGGTAGTGCACGCATATTATACGAGTTACAATTAATTAGAGTGTTTTAGGTAAATAACTTAAAGATAGTAATCGGGTAGAAAGAGATGATAGTCGTTGTCCGCTGAATTATATGAGTAACACCCCTATCTTGTGGGAGTTATAAAGTATTATTTATGTTGTACGGGAGTTACAAATTATTATTTATGTTGCACGGGGTTATCTTTTAGGCTAAAAAACTTAGGACCCCCCATCCCTATTAAATAATTCCCTCGCTTCTTTATTAGATGATAATCGGCTTAAAGTATGTATATTTTGATATATATCTCCTCGCATTTTACTCATGTTTCGATGATTTGAGATGTTTAATATGATGATTTGTGCTAAATTATGGTATTTCCATGTGTAAGAATCATTCGGATGTAATTTGGGACGAAAGGGCGCGAATTGGAGCGAAATCGGAGCAAAAAGGCAAAAAGTCAATTTTGAGAGCCACAGCCAGCGTGGGCCGCTGGCTGTGGCGCAGTCTCCAATACTCAAATATTTCAGCGCCAGGGCCAGGGCCCCACGCTACCCTAGACGTTCGGGTCACTAAAGTGTCCTATTCCGACTTGGACTCGGTTATTTTCACTCCAAGACGCCTCCAATTGATATAAAAGCCATCCTAAAACCTATTTTGAGGGGGGAACGTGATTTTGGAGAGAAAACAAAGGAGCAAAACACTTGGGAGCACGAATTTGAGCAATTCTTCCATCTCTTTTCTAGTACTCATTGATTTTATGTTTGAAAACATTATTTTTGATGATTGTATGAACATGAGTGGCTAAGAACCCTATTGTTCTAGGGTCATGGGTGAAACATGAATGTTGTTGTTTGAAATTTAATTTGACGAAGTTGATTTTATCATATTGGGTTGTTTATTTAATTCTATTTTTAATTATTTTGCTGAGTAGCTAACAGTGAAATACTATCTAAGAATCTAGAGTTGAACTCGAAAGTGGGGACTCTAGATTGCATGTAGAATTAAATAGAGCAAGTTCTCGAACCCGGGCATTGGGAAACAAATTCACAATTAGGATAGACATATACCTAATTGCCTTGCCTGGTTAAAATACAGGAATTGAAAATGCATTCTTATTAATCTTAATTCCATAGACATATAGGCATTAAGTTAACTTGAATAGGCGAGTAAGGACTCGAAGGATTATTATGAGTAATGTCAACCCTGTCAATCAACAATCCAGATAAATCAATTAGTTATTTTAAGCCAAGAACGCGACATGATTGTTAGCTAACCCGTGACCCTGGAATATTCTTTCCTTACTGATTGTTATTTGAAATTGCTATTTATTTTTGATGATTTCTAGTTAATTCATTGCTTGATAATTTTAGTTAGTAAATTAGTTACTTCTATATTTTGTGATAAATTTCTTGAATTGATAATTTAATTAAGTTTAAATCAGTCAAAAGTTAGTCATAAGTCTTCGTGGGAACGATACTCTACTCACTACTTTATTACTTGATGATCGTGTGCACTTGCGTGAGTGTTTTTGGTCACAATAAGTTTTTGGCGCCTTTGCCGGGGACTTAAAAATTAGCTACTTGACTAAATTGAGCTTTTATTAGTTATTTATTCAAGTTTTAATTTTCAGTTTACCTTGTTTGTGTTAACACATGCTCTTATCTTGAATGCGGAGGAGTAGAAGTGTAAACAATCTCCTTCCTCTTGATCCTGAAATTGAACGAGCACTTCACAAAGTGAGGAGGGAAGTTGAAGTTAGAACTAGAATAGAATGAGAGTTGGACATCATAGTTCAACCACAGCCAATAGAGATGGCAGGTAACGAAGAGCGTACAGTGATTGAAGCCACAAGGCCCAGTCTTGCTAATATGACTCAAGCTATTGTGAAGCCCAATATCACAGGGCATTTTGAACTCAAACAGTACATGGTGCAGCTGATTCAGTCCACAGGGCAATATGTGGGTCTATCTCATGAAGACCCGCAGAGGCACATTCAAAATTTCTTGGAAATTACGGACACTTACAATTATCCGAATGTTTCCAAGGACTATGTCAGGCTGATACTGTTCCCTTTTTCACTGCTTGGGGAAGTTAAGGAATGGTTGCAAAAGGAGCCCGCAAACTTAATCCGCATTTGGGATGATCTAGCAAGGAAATTCTTAATCAAGTTTTCCCCACAAAGAAGACAAAGTCATTGAGGAGTCATATTCTTGGGTTTGAATAACGGGATGGCGAGACACTTCGTCAAGCTTGGGAAAGATACAAGAAGCTACTTAGAGACTGTCCGCATCATTGTCAGACTGATGAAGTATTGGGACACACTTTTGTTGACGGGCTAGATGAGGCCTCAAAGATGAATCTTGATTTAGCTTGTGGGGGTAGTTGCATGGCCAAATCGTATAGTGAATTTCAACTCTTGCTAAATAACTTCACTGCTAATGATCATAACTGGCAAGGAGATGGGGATTCACGAAAGGCAATTAAACAAAAAAGCATTAGGGTTGATTGAGCTTGATGATTTCTCAGCCATGAGAGTTGATATAGCAAAATTGGCAAATCAGATGAATAGAATGACAATGCAACAAATACAACAGATGCAACATGTACAACAGATGTCTCTTTGCTGCGAACTATGTGGTGACAATCATATGAGTGACATGTGCCCCATGAATCCTGAATCTATCAACAGAGCAGAGGTCCAATAAATCAGCATGCACAATATGGGAACACGTACAATCCAAATTGGAAGAATCATCCCAACTTTTCATGGGGTGGAAATCAGCCGAATCAAAATCATTATAGACCCCAAGGAAATTTCAATCAACCTCAGAACCCACCCTAACAAACATAAGAGAGTACGAATGACTTGCTGAAGAAGTTGTTTCATGACAATTAACAACTCAAGACAAATTTTAGAAATCTTGAGAGGCAAATGGGACAGTTAGCAGCAAATCAAAATACTAGACCTGCTGGAGATCTCCCGAGTGATACTAAGCCTAATCCTAAGGCTCAAGTCAATGCGGTTACCTTAAGAAATGGAAGAGAATTAGAAGAAGTTCTAGAGAAAAAGAAGTATACAGCTAGACCTGAAGGAGAATTAGTTCCTAAGCCCGTTGAGGAGAATAAGAAAGAAAAGCCAGAAATTGTGACAAGGCCACCACCTCCGTTTCCACAAAGACTTAAAAATCAAAAAGATGATGCTATGTACAAGAAATTCTTAGATATTTTGAGCCAAGTGCATGTGAATTTGCCTTTGGTGGAAATTTTGCAGGAAGTGCCCAAGTATATAAGGTATCTCAGAGATATTGTGGCAAATAAACGAAGACATACAGAGTTTGAAACAGTTGCACTTACTGAAGAGTGCAGTGCTAGAGTTCAGAGTAAACTTCCCCCTAAGTTGAAGGATCCTAGGAGTTTCACAATTCCTTTGTCTCTTGGAAAACAAGAAGTAGGTAGAGCCATGTGTGATTTGGGTGCTAGTATAAATTTGATGTCATCCTCTTTGTTCAAGCAACTTGAATTGGGGGTGCTTAGACCTACTACAATCACTTTACAGTTAGCAGATAAGTCACTAGTTATGCCAGAAGTAATTATTGAGGATGTGTTAGTTTGAGTGAGAAAGTTTATTCTTCCTGCTAATTTTATTGTTCCTGATTACGAGGTAGATGAGGAAGTACCCATTGTTTTGGGGTGACCATTCTTAGGTACAGGTGGAGCGATTAATGATGTGAGGGAAGGAAAGTTAAAGATGAGAGTTGACGATGAGGAAGTCACTTTTAATGTGTACAAGGCACTTAAGCTCCCTAAGCATTGTGAGGACTTGTGCATGATTACTGTGGTAGAACTGAAGGTGATAGAGCAGATTCCTTATGTGAATTGTAGTGATCCAGACAGGACAACTGAGTTAGAGAAGGTGGTGTTGCATGTTGAGTGTGTAAAGATGATTGAGAAAAGAGCCAGAGATGAAAGAGGAGAACCTCTAAGAGCATGCAAAAAGGTTAGACTTCATGGGAGAAAGAAGAAAAGAAAGCATCGAGCCTAAGCAGAGCAGCAGAGTCATGCCACAACTATAAATAAGGCGTTTGTTGGGAGCCAACCCAGCCTGTATTTTAATTTTTTTATTTTTTTTTTAAATTTTTAAATTTTTTTTTATATAATGTCAAGTTTTGTGTTGTTTTTTTTACAGAGTAGGGGAAGTCTGAGTACCCGAAGTTGAAGTTGAGGAGCATGTTTGAGCTAAAGTGTGGGGTCTTCCCGACCCTTAAGATTGAGGATCATGTCTGAGCTAGGCCCGAGAGGGTCTCAGGGAGTATTTCTCAACCTTGTTATATTTTTATCTATGATCATGCATCAAGGACTATGCATAATATAAGTGTGGGGTGGGGAAACTACTTTCTGAAGTGTAATTATATAAAATTATTTTTTATTTAGTTTTTCTTTTAGAACTCGTAGTAGACATAGTCTAGGTAAAAAAAATGAAAATTGGAAAAAAAATTTAGAAAAAGTTCGGACTTTTTCCGACGATGGATCTTTTGGACAATTTTCTTGAGGGATAAAGTCCGATTAAAAATACCAAAAAAAAATTCTTTTTTATTAGGTAGTTAGGTAGTATCCCTTGATTTTTCTTTCGACACTGGTTCTTTTCCAAGGGTGTAGCCCGAACCGAGTATTCTAGTTTAGTTTTTTTAAGTTTTCTTTCTTGGGAGTAGGAAAAGGGAAATTGAGGTGCTTTGAGATACCTATTGACATGGTTGGTGTTTGCAATTTAAGTTATGGCATGCGCTCTGTCTTTCTACATATATGATTTAAATTGTAATGCCCAAGTAAAGTAAGTAGCCTAATCTTTGATGCCTTTTTTCTCAGTTGATTGACTTGTATACTACCTAGTGCATTGTTGCTTAATAATTCTCAACTTGCTAGCTTGCTTGACTTGAGAGTTGAACAGAACCGTCTTGAGTGAGTCAAGTGTCATGTGTGTGTAAAGATTTTTGATACTCTGTGCTATCATGTGTAGTCTAGAACTTTCCCCATGTATTAATCAACGCAAAATCATTAAGTTATGCTAGTCTAGAAGATGATGTAGGCGTTTCTTGCTTGACCATAAAGGTGCTTGTCACTTATAAATAAAATTTTCTCATTGCTAGCCCTTTGAGCCTATAGACCGTTTCCTTGGCACCCACATTACAAGCCATACTCCTACTTTGTTCTTGATTTGAGAATGTTGAACCTTTACCTCCTAAGGCACTTAGTCGCTAAAAGAAGTAAGGGGAGAGATTGTAAAGTGGCTTTTGAGTGGAACCATGGAAGGGCCCTTAAGGTGTACTAATATTGTGAATAAAAGTCACTAGCTTAAGAACTTCAATGCATGGAGTGTGTGAAGAAAAAAAGAAAAAAAATGTGCAAAAAAAGCAAATAAAAGTTCAAATAATGTGAGAATATACACACCTCCTAATCTTTTTCATTCATGCTAGTGAATACATAGAGGTGCTTAATTGAAAAAACAAAGAGCTATGTTATATATGGTGTATGACAAGTAAATGGGTTGAGAAGAAATTGAGCTTGATTTTCGAGTGTAGTGTATTAAAGTGCTTAGGAGGGTTAGTCATTATTCCTAAATATATCCTACTTGTCCCTTAGCCTACATTACAACCTTAAAGTCCTAATTGATCCTAGATTTGGCTAGCTTAGATTAGTAGAGATATACACTAAGGGTAAGCTTATGGTACGACCACGGATGCACATGAATTCTTTGTGAGAGCGAGTGAATGATGTTCAATTGTGTGATGTCCTTAATTTATGTTCAATGACATAGTTGAATGTGTAGACTACTTTAATATTCATTCTTTTGCTTGTGGTAAGGGCACTTGATCTCATGACGGATTGGTGATGTTGTACACTTTCTTTTGTTGGGTGAGTGTGTAAGTTGAGGATATTTATTGTAACGAGTCATCTGTTGAGGTAAGTTGGTTGTGGAGAGGTTGCTTGAGTTGGTTGAATAGTATTGTATATACTTGGGCTAATTTGAAAACGGGAAGAATGTGAAATTCGCGTGTTCATAGTTAATTGCCATTATCGATCATAGTCCAAAGGTAGGGTGTTTGATTGAATTAATAGTGAAGTGCTATATCATAGTGATAAGTATGTTTTGGGGGATTGATTTAGTTCCACTGATCGAGGACGAGCAAGAGTCTAAGTGTGGGGTGTTGATAATCGGCTTAAAGTATGTATATTTTGATATATATCGCCTCACATTTTGCTCATGTTTCGATTATTTGAGATGTTTAATATGATGATTTGTGCTAAATTATGGTGTTTCCATGTGTAGGAATCATTCGAATGCAATTTGGGACGAAAGGGCGCGAATTGGAGCGAAATCGGAGCAAAAAGGCAAAAAGTCGATTTTGAGGGCCACAGCCAGCGTGGGGCGCTAGCTGTGGCGTAGTTTCCAATACTCAAATATTTTGAGCTCCAGGGCCAGTGTCCCATGCTGCCCTGGACGCTCGGGTTGCTAAAGTGTCCTATTCCGACTTGGACTCGGTTATTTTCACTCCAAGACGCCTCCAATTGATATAAACGCCATCCTAAAACCTATTTTGAGGGGGGAACGTGATTTTGAAGAGAAAACAAATGAGAAAAACACTTGGGAGCAAGGATTTGAGCAATTCCTTCATCCCTTTTATAGTACTCATTGATTTTATGTTTGAAAACATTATTTTTGATGATTGTATGAACATGAGTGGCTAAGAACCCTATTGTTCTAGGGTCATGGGTGAAACATGAATGTTGTTGTTTGAAGTTTAATTATACGAAGTTGATTTTATCATATTGGGTTGTTTATTTAATTTTGTTTTTAATTAATTTGCTGAGTAGCTCGTAGTGAAATACAATTTACGAATCTAGAGTTGAACTCGAAAGTGAGAACTCTAGATTGCATATAGAATTAAATAGAGCAAGTTCTCGAACTCGGGCATCGGGGAACGGATTCGCAATTAGGATAGACATATACCAAATTGCCTTGCTTGGTTGAAATATAGGAATTATAAATTGATTCTTGTTAATCTTAATTCCATAGACGTATAGGCATTAAGTTAACTTGAATAGGCCAGTAAGGACTTGACAGATTCTTATGAGTAATGTCAACCCTGTCAATCAACAATCCAGATAAATCAATTAGTTATTTTAAGCCAAGAATGCAACATGATTGTTAGCTAACCCGTGACCCTGGAATATTCTCTCCTACTGATTGTTATTCGAAATTGCTATTTGTTTTGGTTGATTTCTAATTAATTCATTGCTTGATAATTTTAGTTTGTAAATTAGTCACTTCCATATTTTGTGATAAATCTCTTGAATTGATAATTTAATTAAGTTTAAATCAGTCAAAAGTTAGTCATAAGTCTTCGTGGGAACGATACTCTACTCACTACTTTATTACTTGACAATTGCGTGCACTGGCGTGACTATTTTTGGTCGTAACATTAGACTAATTCACATAATTTAAGTTCGGCCGGGAACCACCGTTGTGGACCTCGAGGAGTTCCTAACACCAACTTCTCGAGGTAATTTGAGCTCTTACCTGATCTTTGGTGACGCAACTAGTAAAACCTGAGTCATTTGCAATAGGTGCCCTAACGCACCTTAATCTGTTAGGTGGCGACTCTCTCTTTTAAAACCCTTCTTTAAAAGAGTTGTCAAGGTCGAAACCAGATTTCGCAAGAAAAAGGAGCGCGACAACATGGCGAATCTGCTTGGGAATTTTAGGCTCTTACCATTATGAACTTGATCTTTCTGAATTAGTCTTCCCTGATAAGCGTGTCTTTTTTATTTTGTTGTTACTTGAATCTTCCGCTCCCATTTTTCCCTTTTATTGCTACATGCACATCCTTTTCCCTATTTTCCCTTAATATGAACTCATATGCAACTCTTGTTTAATTTGATTACGACGTGTGTTTCCCCTTATCTCCTAATCATGTTCATCCAAACTTTTAATTTTGCTATATATCATGTCTTTCCCCAATCCTTATCCTTTTATTTGCTTTATTCTCTCATTACACAAACTAACTTCTTCCTTGTTTTCCTTTCTTTTATGTCTTTACGTTCCATTCAATACTGCATTTACTGCTTTCAATGTGAAAATACTTGACAACGTGTTATTTTGTGTTAGCATAAAGCATGATCCGCATCATATTCCACTCATGCATATTAATACTATAGCGACACTTGATGAGTGTGCGCGCTCTTTCTAAAATCACCCTTTAAATTCGGAAAGGCTTATTTGTGGTAAAACTAGTCGATCAGCGGTGCAATCGACGGTTCCGTGCCTTTACCCCTCAAGTTGTCTGCTTGAGGGTACCGATCTAGACTCTTCTAGAAAACCCATTATAAAAGCAGTTCGTCATGCATCATGTCTAAACCTAGTATGAGTTAGAACGTTGTCCGCACAATAACTCACTAAGACAAACCTCGTCCAAAGTCCGCCAGGATTTCCATAATCCCAAGGGACATAATCACGATATGTGCATCATTTGGAGAAACACATGCCAATATGTTGATCATCAGTATGAAAATAGCTGAATCTGGAGGGGGCAAGGGCTAACTTTATCTATTTTGCAGAAATGAGGCACGAGGTCCCCAGGTTCGGCATGGTTCGGAATATCCTATCTTTGTTACTGGATTGGTGGGAAAATGTCGCACCAAGTGACAAAAACCACATGCAAAGAATTCTTGGGAATTTACCTTCTTTTCTAGACATTCAACCGAACAATATACTGATCGAGGCCGCTACTATGTTCTGGGATGTTCCATTTCGGGGATATAGAGATGTCTCCCCTTCTAGAGGAAATATGGGGCTTTGCTGGACTTCCTTGGGATAGCCCTGGTCTATTGGTACCTGCGAATCGCACCTCCCGAGGATTTCTGAAAATGATGAGTTTTAGAAAGAATGATGAGTTAGTTGCTTAAAGAAGTCTTGCATACCATTCGACTTCCTCAACGCACGTTACAGACACAACAAATCTTACCGCCTTTACCATGATGAGTTTGCTATTACTTCGTTTGGTTGGACCTACCGTCAGGTTTTCGTGTTCATCGTCTGTTTTCTAGGGATGCTGGTATTCCCAATGCAAGGAGAAAGGATTCGCACCCATTTGGCTATGGTTACTAAGGCCCTAATGGAAGGAATTGAGGGAAAAAATTACACTATCATCCCAATGATCGTTGCAGAAATATATCGAGCTTTGGAAGGGTGCAAGAAGGGATTCAGACATTTCGAGGGCTCCAACTTGTTACTGCAAATATGGTTGTTGGAGCATCTTCAAAGAGGACAGTACTGTCAGGAATTTCCGCGATGACCATGGAATGACCACATAGCTTTTCACCATCCAAAAAGAATGACTTTCATCCCAGATAGGTTTGCACAACTGGAAAATATTGTGGATTGGGTGCACTTCTTTAGCAATTTGACGGATGACAAGGTCCATTGGATGTTCGAGTGGTTCCCTACTAGCGAGTTTATCATCAGGTCAAGAGATATTCCTCATTTAGTGCTGATTGGGTTGAGGGGTGTCTATCCCTATGCTCATATTAGGGTCATGAGAAAGGCTGGGAGGAAAAAAGTCATACCCCGAGTCTCCAAGATAGTTCACTACAAAGCAGATTTCCAAGGTGATGCTATTCCATTCAAGTACGAGGCGCAACACATGTGGCATCTAAAGGTCATGGTGGAGAAGGATACTATCGAGCCAGATCGATACCATGCTGGCCATGTGCATTTCTATCCATCATGGTTGGTTGATGACATAGCGGGAGAAGTCAAGCTAGGGATTGATTTAGGGAATAGGGTCATAGACGATGTTGTCAAGGCCCAAGTCAAATATAGGAGGTTACACAAAAGGATTTTTGAATTTGAGGCCAGACATTTGGAACAACACAAAGCAGATATGGAAGCAATCAACGAATTGAAGGAGATCGCCACTAAATCAATAGAGAGGTTGGAGTATTTAGAGAAGGGATTGATGGAACTAGAAGGGAAAATGAGAAACAGGGTTACAGGCTGTCAAAACATGGAAGGAAATGAAGGAGGTCTCCTAGCAAGGGCTAGCTGCTACTGGACATGTGCGACCTGAGGAACTTTATCGATGGAGCAAAGAAGGCCAAGCATAGAGAAGGTCCTTCTGGGACAAAATAAATTAAAAATTATGTCTTACTTGCTTTCTAGACTTGTTTTAGGCTTTGGTTGTAATAAGGCACATGCCATTAGTAACTCTTTATTATCATTATCATTTTATTAGGGATTCGGTTTATTTTCACATTAATGAAATGATGTAGTTATCAGCATCAGTTTTTCTCCAAACCTACATGTCGCTTAGGCCTACCTCGGGCACAATGAGGTCCCCAAGTTAGGACGCAAATTTATTCCGCAATATGTATTTAAATACTGCAAGTAGCCTTTTAATACTCTTTATTGACTTGTTTACCTTTTTGTTTTCTTCTTTTCTTGATTTGTTTATTCTCATCCCCTAATGTTGGTTCGTGCATACTGGCATCATCAGCATAGCATACCAGATCAAGAGGTCCTCCACCTCCTCCTCCTCCAAATGATCCTAAAAGCAAAGAAAAGGCCAGAATGGATGAAAGAAGCAATATCAGGAAAGACAATGCCACACATGAAGACAATGCTGAAACTTCATATGGTCGAAGCACTCCAGCACCAAATGACTTAGTTGTGCGACTGAAACAAAAGATATTGGAGTTACAAGGTGAACTTGAGCAGGTCCGCAACTTGGCAAACCTCTCCCTCACTTTTAACGTCCCCGATATCAACTAACAAAACACCAAAAACTCAACACCTCCTTAAAATACACCAAACCAGTATCTTTTCTGTTGATAATCCAATCCTTATTAAGGTTATTAATTTCATGGATTTCAATTATTATAGAATACACAATTTCTTTTATTTAACAAAAGTTGACTTTAAACCAAATCTTGCACCATTATAGTGCATGAATAGTGTTGCACCAATCAACACCAAATTTGATTTATTATTATTATTTTTTTTTGGAACTTTTAATTTATCATATATTGTGTATATAATTAATTTTTATATTAAGATCTTTATAATTTTAATTTTATATCCTATTTTTTGATATATTAATTTTTGTATATATTATATTTATATAAAATTATAAGTTAATTTTATTATTATTATAATTGTATAAAAAGAAATATAACCATTATTTAAAAATGAAAAATAAAAATGTAAGATATCTAATGTTGCTAAAAATGAAAAGTGAAAACTAAAATTTAAAAAAGAAAATTAAAAAGAAAAGAGGTGCAAGATTAACAAAAGAAAGTTGAATTAAGGATAAAGATGCGCATTTCACACTTCGTAATGCATATATCGAGCATTTATGGGAGAATAGAGGCGAAAGTTAAATATTTATGTGGTACTTAAATTAAATTTGACTATGATGTAATATTTATTTAATTATCTTTTATCAATGATTTCACTTTTAGTTGATTTATCCTTTAAAATAATTTTGTAATAAATGATTATATAAGTGGTGTATGTGAATTATATATGATGAATATGGAATAAAGAAAAAAGATAGAATTTGTTTGAAGGAAATAAAAACTAAAATTTAAATAGAAGATAATAATATAATATAGAAGAGAGAGAAGAAATATTCTTTTTTAATATAAAAAATGGTAATGATTGGAGTAAATTTGGTGTTACACCATTTTGATGTGAAATTTGGTGTTAAGGCTGGAGATGATCTTAGGTATCAAACACTCTAGCGTTTGAAGAGAAACAAAGTCATTCCTTTCCATTACATTCCTAAGAGATTAACAAAAAGACTTTCAATATCTTTGTCATTTCTTTGCATGCTCAAAACTAGGTAAGAATGCATGGATAACTCCAGAACTATGCTCTCAACCACCACTTTCAATGAATTTCTTTCTCTCCTTATAATTCGGGCCTCGTTTTCCCCTGAAATTTCACTCGTATTGCTTGTTTGATTTTGCTCTAATCATATGCATGACTCATGCTTCTTTAGGTTCTTTAAATTCCATGGATGATATAACTTTAGAAATTAATGCAGTCAATTATGTTTCTCCTAGTAAGTTTTAGTTAGCTACCTATCATTTGTTTTAGAATTCTTCTGGTAGATTATTTGTGGCAGACAGGAAGGACTTTGTATAGTTGCAGCCTGATTTGGAAATGGAATATGTTGAATGTGCCTTTGAAATAGTGTATGGGTCAAAATCTATCTTTAGAATACTTTAAGTCAAAATGGTATTAGTAAAATATTTTCAGGCCGCCACGTGTCGAAGTGATCTAAGAAACAATGAAGGTCATGGTCGAAGAGTCAGCAAGGACTAAAGCCGAGGAGTCGTCAAAGATCGGGGCCAAGGTTGAATACCCTTGGCAGAGCTATAACGACTAGTTTTAAGATAGGACACTAAAGAGAATATTCTAGTGAATATTATCTGGATTTGTACTATTAGGATTTTTAAGAACATGTTCCCTATACATGAGATATTCATTTGTAAAATATACTTTGACTTTGAAGAGAGAATCTGATCTTATTGCAAGCCTACAAAAATAACTTTTTCACTAAGATTCTTATCCACACTTTTTCACTGGATTCGAGAATAACTCGGATATTCAAAGGCTTGTCCATCATTCATCATTGTCAGAAATATTCATTGATTTCATCCTTTCTCGGGTGACTCGTTCGTTCTACTTACATAAATGTCATTTATTGCTATTTATCACTATTCATGACTACATTACTTATGTTTGGCTTCTTAAATATTAATTATTGTATACCGTCATAGCTTTTTGAATAGATCTACGTGCTATTTGTCACGCTGATGAGACTTTCGTCTTTAGGATGCTATTATTAACTAAGATTAATAAATTTAGTTAGTTGAACCAAGATCTATATTTTTGGTCAAACAATTAGGAGATCTAATGCTAGATCCACTTCAAACATTTAAGATATCTCCAATATTTTATTTTAAGATGCATTTTGTTTTGAAATAATTGCTCGAGTCATCAAGCCAAAACTGTTTTGATGTTTTCGAGTTATAATTAATGCATTGTTATTTTAGTATTTATTATTATCTTTTACACTTTTCCTCTACAACATTATTATTACTTATCCTGATGAACCAATGAGTGTGACATGTAATGAGACAACACAACATAAGGATAGTGAAACAGAAGAAGTAGAAGAAGAAGATATAATCCCTGAGGAAATTGTCAGAGAAGTTGAGAATTTTGAGAATAAGCCTAAGTCTAACCCGGACGAAACTGAGATAGTCAACTTGGGAGATTCTGAAACAGTCAAAGAAACCCGCATAAGTATCCATTTGTCACCATCAGAAAAAAAAAGAATACACCCGTTTCTTGAAAGAGTATGAGGATATTTTCGCATGGTCTTATGATGATATGACTGGTTTGAGCACGTCTATAGTGGATCATGAACTACCTACCGATCCGATGTGTCCGCCTGTAAAATAAAAACTCAGAAAGTTCAAACCTGATATGAGCCTGAAAATCAAAAAAGAAGTCACCAAGCAGATCAAAGGCAAAATTGTTAGAGTGGTCGAATATCCTACTTGGTTGGCCACTATCGTGCCAGTTCCAAAGAAGGATGGGAAGTTCAAAGTATGTGTCAACTATCGAGATTTAAATAAAACAAGTCCCAAAGATGAATTTTTGTTACCCAATATACACATACTGATTGACAACTGTGCCAACCATGAACTCCAATCCTTTGTGGATTGCTTCGCGGGATATAATCAAATCTGGATGGATGAGGAAGATGCTGAGAAAACAGCCTTTATCACTTTGTGGGGAATGTATTGTTACAAAATGATGATGTTTGGCCTGAAGAATGCTGGGGCTACCTATATAAGAGCCATGATGACCATTTTCCATGACATGATTCACAAGGAAAAGAGGTATACATGGATGAAATCATCATCAAATCCAGAAGAAGCACATATCATATAGCAGATTTAAGGAAATTCTTTAATCGGCTTCAAAGTTACAATCTGAAACTAAATCCTGCAAAATGTGCTTTCGGAGTCCCCGCTGGAAAATTGCTAGGTTTCATTGTCAGTCGTCGGGGGATTGAATTGGACCCCTCAAAGATCAAAGCCATACAATATTTGCCACCCCGAAGAGTAAGAAAGATGTGATGAGTTTCTTGGGGAGTCTCTATTGCATCAGCTGATTCCTAGCACAGTCGATTGTGATCTGTGAGCCAATTTTCAAAATGCTACAAAAAGATGCTGCAACAAAATGGACTGAAGAATGTCAGAAAGCTTTTGACAAAATCAAGGAATACCTATCCATGCCACCAGTCTTGGTCCTAGCGAAACCTGGTAGACCTTTGCTACTTTATTTGTCCGTACTAGATGAGGTTTTTGGTTGTTTTTTGGGACAACATGATGAGACGGGAAGAAAAGAGCAGGCCATATATTACTTAAATAAGAAGTTCACACCTTATGAAGCACAATATTCTTTGCTGGAACGTACTTGTTGCTCCTAGACATGGATAGCTCAAAAATTAAGGTACTACTTTTGTGCCTACACTACATACCTCATATCGAGAATGGATCCCCTGAAATACATCTTTCAGAAACCAATCCTACAAGGAAACTAGCCAAATGGAAGATATTGTTGAGTGAGTTTAATATCGTCTATGTGACTCATAAGGCAGTCAAGGGACAAGCTTTAGCATATCACCTTGCAAAAAATCCTGTGGGAGGGGAATACGAACCATTGAAAACGTATTTTCCCAATAAAGAAGTGTCATTTTTAGGAGAAGATATTATCGAAGCCTACGGCGGTTGGAGAATGTTTTTCGACGGAGTTGCAAATTTCAAAGGAGTGGGTATTAGAGCAGTTTTGGTATCAGAGACATGTCAACATTATACGGTATCTGCGAAGCTCAGGTTTCCATCCACCAACAATATGGCGGAATATGAGGCTTGCATCATGGGGCTCAATTTGGCCATCGACATAAATATACAAGAGTTGCTGGTAATTGGTGATTCGGATCTTCTGGTACATTAGGTTCAAGGAGAATGGGCTACAAAGAATACTAAGATACTACCATATCTATATCATGTGCAAGAATTGATGAAGAGGTTCAAGAAGATAGAATTCAAACATGTTCCAAGAATCCAAAATGAGTTCGCAGATGCACTGTCTACTTGTCTTCCATGATACAGCATCCGGATAAGAATTTCATTGATCTCATTCCAGTAAGGATCCATAGTCAGCTAGCTTATTATGCTCAAGTTGAAGAAGAAACAAACGAAAATCCTTGGTTTCACGATATCAAGGAATACTTGGCAAGAGGAGAATACACAGAGCATGCAAATTATACTCAGAAACGCACGCTTCGAAGATTGTCCAATCATTTCTTCCAAAGTGGAGGAATTCTGTACAGAAGGACTCTAGACCTACGATTATTATGGTGTGTTGATGCCAAAGAAGCTTCCAGATTGCTTAAGGAAATACACACTGGAACCTGCAGGCCGCGCATGAATGGTTTCATTCTACCCAAATATTTATTAAGAGCAGGATCTTTTGGATGACTATGGAAATAGACTGCATCAAGTATGTTTAGAAGTGTCACCAGTGTCAGGTACATGCAGATATGATATGGGTACCACCGAATGAACTCAATGCAACAAGTTCACCTTGGCCTTTCGCCGCTTGGGGAATAGATGTTATCGGTCCAATCGAGCATGCTGCTTCAAACGAGCATAGGTTCATTTTAGTGGCCATAGACTACTTCACAAAATGGGTTGAGGATGTATCTTGCAAGGCTGTAACCAAGAAAGTCGTCGTAGATTTTGTCAGGGATCGTATTATTTGCTAATTCGGGGTACCAGAATCCATCATTACCGACAATGCCGCCAACCTCAACAACGATTTAATGAAAGATATGTGTGAAACCTTCAAGATCAAGAATAAGAATTCCTCAGCATACAGACCTCAAATGAATGGAGCCATGGAAGACGCCAACAAAAACATCAAGAAAATTATGAGGAAAATGATAAACAACCACAAGCAATGGCACGAGAAATTACCATTTGCCTTATTGGGATACCATACCACAGTTCGCACATCAACCTGAACAACTCCCTACATGTTGGTTTACGGTACTGAAGCTGTCATTCCCGTCGAGGTCGAGATTCCTTCTTTGAGAATTATACAAGAAGCAGAACTTAATGATGTAGAATGGATAAGGAGCCGTTATGAACAATTGGCTCTTATCGATGGAAAAATAATGAATGTAGTATGTAATGGTCAACTTTATCATAATAAAATGTCTAGAAATTTCAACAAAAGTGTCAAACCTAGACAATTCGCATCGGGGCAGCTGGTGTTGAAACGAATCTTCCCACATCAAGATGAAGCAAAAGGAAAGTTTTTCGCCCAACTGGCACGGGCCATACATGGTCCATAGGGTACTAACAGGAGGAGCATGCATACTCACAGAAATGGACGGAGAAGTTTGGCCAAAGCCTATCAATTCGGTCGCGGTCAAGAGATACTATATTTAAATTGTTTACATTTCTTCATCTGATGTAACAAAACTACACTTGACCTGATTCCAGTTTAAGAGGGGATATGTAGGCAGCCCTGTGGGTTCGGTCACATCTCAATAAAATTTCATTTTTTCACAACCAAAAACTAGGGCAGAATTTTGAGGAGGGCCCTCAAAATTCCGGAGCAAGTCCAGCCGAAGTCATCATATGCAAGACAGTTAGAGAATCGATTAAGTAACTAGGGCAGAATTTTGAGAAGGATTCTAAAAATTCTGGAGCAAGTCCGACAAACTTCGTTGCATGTAGAATGGCTGGTGAATCACTTACTAAACTGGGGCAGAATTTTGAGGAGATGCAAAGAAGTCGTAATGTCTCTAAAAGTGTCGCAGTCATTAGTTCATCTAATTTACTTGATATTACATACCACTATGTTTTCTAAATAACTCTATTTCATCAAATACACGCATATTTTTTCGAAAATGTTTATTTCTATGGTAGCCAGATGTTACCCAGGGTAACCCAAACAGGATCCCCAAAGCAAAGCAAAGCAAAGAAAGCAGGCAAAGACACGAACCAAACTTCCCCACAAAATTCACGATTTTTCTTTGGATGCAGGAACAATGAACATAACAGGAGCATTTGCATACCAAAATCACTATCTTCATAACGACAGGGCCGCCAAACACAAATATATCTCCAGCTAAGAAGTATTCTGCTCCTACTAGCTATTTGTCCATTGCATGAGACTAAGCATTGTCTCAAAACTTGCATGAGGCTAAGCCCTGCCTCCTCATTTGCATTGCCTTCCTCTTGCATGAGACTAAGCACTATCTCAAACCTTGCATGAGGCTAAGCCCTGCCTCCCTATTTGCACAAGGATAAGTACTGCCTTTCGTTGTATGTGACTAAGCATTTTCTCACCTTCTTGCATGAGACTAAGCATTGTCTCCCTTTCTTGCATGAGACTAAGCATTGTCTCAAACCTTGCATGAGGCTAAGCCCTGCCTCCCTATTTGCACAAGGCTAAGCACTGCCTTCCATTACATGAGACTAAGAATTGTCTCCCCTTCTTGCATGAGACTAAGCATTGTCACCCTTTCTTGCATGAGACTAAGCATTGTCTCCCTTTCTTGCATGAGGCTAAGCATTTCCTTCCAATGCATGAGACTAATCCCGATCTCCCTTTCTTGCATGAGGCTAAGCCCTGCCTCCCTATTTGCATAAGGCTAAGCACTGCTTTCCCTTGCATGAGACTAAGCTTTGTCTCCTTTTTCTTGCATGAGACTAAGCATTGCCTCCCTTTCTTTCATGAGGCTAAGCCATGCCTCCCTATTTGCATAAGGCTAAGCAATGCCTTCCACTGCATGAGACTAGCATTGTCTCCTCTCCTTGCATGAGGCTAAGTCCTGCAGTGGAACCTAGCACTATTTAGTCTCCCCAACTGAATAAGGCTAAGCTATGCCTTTTCTTGTCTAATGTTAAATGTTACACTATATGAAACCTAGCACTATTTTGCCTTTTCTGGGGCTAAGCTCTGTCCCGATCCTATGCAAGACTAAGCTCTATCTTGTTTTTCTTATATGATCCATCATCATTTCTCTATCCGAAGGTGCCATAGTCCGAATGCATCATTCTCATATCCTGAAGACACCATGTCATGGCCTGAGGATCTCTCAATACTGCACATCATTATTCAAAGGTGTCATGGTTCAGACACACCATTCTCATGGCCCGAGAACACCATTTCATGGCCTGCGAATCCCTTATCTCACAATTCATGGCCTAGGATGTCATGGTCTAAGGACACCATCCTCACCGTCTTCTCTCTCTCTCTCTCTCTCTCTCTCTCTCTCTCTCTCTCTCTCTCTCTCTCTCTCTATATATATATATATATATATATATATATATATATATATATATATATATATATATATATATATATATATATATATTTGCAACAAATAATAAAACTACTTTCTAGGTAACTCAGGAGGTAACCGTTCTTTGAACAGGAGTAACCTTCGCTCTGGTTTCCGCTCATACCATTCACACCCTGCCATTATTTCAAACGTAACCGACTCTCATCAATTACTCGCTTTACCCTATGACCGTTCAGATATCTTCTCTGTGATACATCCATAACATCTCAAATTTACATTCATGACTTCGCGTAAATTCATCCGATACTATCCTACTCAAAAGAACCTTGCTGAAACACATGACCACTCCTATAACAATTCCATCGATTTCGTTCACCGTCGGATCTAGAACTACACATGGCCTGATTCCTGTAAAATCAGGGATATGTAGGCAGCTCACAATCCAGAGTGTGGACTATTTTTGTTCAAATCAACCTATTCGGTCAAAATCAGTCATTATTTCTTTACCTGACAATTCTTTCATCCTTCCCGGGTAAAGAGAGACTGCTGTTGATACCCAATTTTTCCCTCATATTTTTTTAATATACATATATGCTTTCAAAATCGCGCATATGCATCATCACTTGATTTATAGACATATATAAGTATTTTTCATAAATTTCTATAATTTTAAAGGGTTTTAAATCAATGTATTCCTACATTTTATTATATAAATACTCATTAATTTCATTACAAATTAGTATACAAAGATCTTATCATCTAATTTCACCATCTATATCCATACTATGTTATAAATATTTTTAATATATTTGTCATAATTGCATTTGCATTTTTTAAGGCTAAAATTGCACAATTACAATAATAGCCTAGATGTATCTACAATTACTTTATTTATGCCAAAATAATCCTTTTATACTTTTTATAATGTTAAATAACTATTTTTACTAGTTTTATGCACAAATGATATTTTTACTATTTATTTATCATTTTTTACAAATTATTTATCAATTAAAATTGGGTATTTAAATAACAGCCCATTTTTAGGCTTATTTCGGACCAATCCCTAGCCCAATTACCTAAAATATACCAGCCCAACACCTCAGCCCAAATCAAATAACCCCTGACCCAATAAACCAACCGGTACTCGTTCCTATACCCGACCCAAACCTCTTTTTTTAATCCTGGTCGTTGATCTTTCAAGATCAACGGCCCCCGTTCACACTTCCCGTTTTAATTAACCATCTCTAACCCTAATACTTCATTCCCTAAACCCCACCGCCCTCAAACTCTCTCTTCTTCCCCTCTTATGAAACTCTAGCGTCGTAATCCCACTCCCCTTCGATTCCAACTCAGAGAAGGAATCCATAGACGATTTTCTTACCTTATTGGACGTCTCCTACTACTGGTTAACCGATTATGGTATTATATAATCACTTGCCTAATATGTGAAGTAGATCTTTCTTGCTTTGAACTAAATCTGGTTCGAACCTTCATTTCTTTCCATCTATGTTCATTCTTCGTCTCTTTGTGGTACGAATCTCTGAGATTTTCTCGATTCTTTATTTACCCTAAAGCTACGGTTCAGATATTTCAAGATCTGTTATAGTTTTTCTATTTTTTGTTAAATATTTCTATTTAATGTTTTCATATATCTATCTATGTGCATCTCTATTATGATTTTTCGTAGATATTTCTGACTAATTATTTTCCCTAAAAATTAGGGTTTTTTATTCTTAAAAATCGAACCAAATCTGGTTCAATCTTTAATGTTGTTGTGCATCTTTATTAGAGCTTTGCCTTTGATTATTTCCGTTAATTTTACTTACCCTAAAAATTAGGGTTTTCGATTCGTTATTTCATTTTTTCCTTCAGTAATTCTGTCTATCTGTTTTTATGACTCTTGCCGTTAATTATTGACCAATTTCACTTACCCTAACTTAGGAGTCTTTGATTCCCCAAGTTTGTTTGAGTCCCTAACTACTGTGTTAAAATCTCTGACTATATATTTTATGCGTCTATGCACTTGGTACTTCTGGCTTACCTTAAATAAGGTTCTGAGTTTTCTTTCCTTAATTAACTATTAGGTACTTTCCTTGATAGATTATTACCTTATTTGTGGGCTCTAGTCTAGTGCTATTTAAACTTCTCCTCCTTTCTCCTTCAGACAGACTTAGAACTCGAGTATTTCTCACTATTAAAACTATATACTGTTATCATTCTGCTTTGATTCTTGGCCGGCTGGAAGCCAAGGCCAGAAATCTTCTATTGTTTGTTGTTGTTGATGATCATTGATGCATTGCTAAACTTCTTTCTACTTCATCTGAACTAGTAAGTTGTTAAAACTTCTCTACTCTGTCACTTGTTGAGTATACTACTGTTATTAGACTCATTGTTCTATGTGTTTTAGACATGTTTAACCCAGTAGACTAATTGTTAAAACTTGTTTAATCATGTATAACTCATGACTGTCTTTTAACATTGAGAATGCTTCGATACCTTTCAAACTAGTTCACTATGCATACTTTAGTTGTTAAATATGTTATCATGATTCTGTATTCTCCGTGCTATAACCTCTTCATTAGTTCTAGCTGATAACTAATATGCTTCTTGACTCATTAATTGATCAATGATCCTTTTCTATGATTTGTCCTAATCTGAATTATGTACTGTCTTTTGTGAAAGCATGCTCATTGTCACACCTCCTTTTTGCGCGCCCGCCCCGAAGGGTTAAATGCGCGAGGGAGTTTTTCCAATTTAAGTGACAATATTCGAAATGGGATTATTTATTTAATTCAGAGTCGCCACTTGGGAAAGGTTTGGCTTTTGGTGTCCCAAGTCACCGGTTTATCTTGAATCCCAAATCGAGGAAATTTTTGACTTTTCCAAATGAAGTCTACGAACCAGAAATTCTAAGTAAGGAATTTTGTTGACCCGAGGGAAGGTGTTAGGCACCCTCGAATCCCGTGGTTCTAGCACGGTCGCTTAAATTGTTATAATGGCTAAATATCTGATTTAAATACATGTTATGACTTACGTGCTTTTATTAAGTTTAAACCGCTTTTATTATTATCATTTATTTTTATAGAATTGCAACGTCGTGGAAATGCATCTCGAACCACGTCACAATCAATGCACCCGTGGTCGTCGACACATTTTGACTCCGTTGAGATTTGGATTTGGGTCACATCAATGTGCACCCGTGTTTAAGAAGGTTAAATTATTAAAGGTACACACCTAAAGCAACTAGCGTATTGTTATTTTAGGAAGAGGCCGTGAAGGTTCATTAAACGGCCAAATCCAAAGTCTAGTCAATGGTTATGTATTTTATTGAGGACCCCGGCGGTTTGTGATTTATTTGGCGAGGCTCGTCTCATTTTTATTTTAAAGGATAAACCTATAGTGTCTATATTTTCTATTAAGTTCGTCTCTAAAATAAAAGAAAATCTCTTAATTATTTACATGCTGAAAACGTAACTTATTAGTTATTAGTTTACGGCTAATGCGATTGGAAAATTGCGATCAAGTTTGTACAAAGAAAAACTACTTTCATTTTTTATATTCTATTATTTACTAATGCTGGAACATGAGAGGGATACACAATAATATCAAAGCCGATTAACTATTCTTCAAGTAATTTAAACTAGCATTATTAGATGAAGACATCATACATATGCAGCCTCATTACTAATTAATTAATCGACTACATTTTTATACAAAGAGAGGAAAATTAATATTCAAACACAGATCCAAACAAAAGAATTCAACAGGAACAGGAGCCTGATTAATATTTCATTTTTCGCTTCAAGCCAAGAGTGTACAAATGTGTACCTGGAAACAGCAGTACAAGAACAAAAGAAGTAGGAGTCAGCGACAGTAATAACGCGGCAACAGCAGGTTCAGCAACACCGCAAAACCAGTAAAAACCAGTAGAATAACCCAGTAACAGATTGAAAATTCAGCAGTGCAAAAGTACAATCGCAGTCAAAGCAGAAGAGAGAAAAGATACGAGATGCAGTAGTTTCTGACTTTTGAATAACACTCGAAGAAAAGCAAACAGAATTGTTCGAGTGAAAGTTCAAATTGTCTTTCTCTTTTACTATCACAAACTCTCTCCAAGTATAAAAGTATGTCAACTCTCAAGTGTAAAAAGAATCTGTCAACTCTCTCTAAAAATCCTCTCAATAATATTCAACTCTTTTTCTCTCCCCCCAAAAAATCTCCCTTAAAACTCTCAAGTCTCTCCCTTTTAATGTCAAGAATGACTCTATATATAGCAAGACAAGTCTTCAATTCCCAACCCCAAATTATTCCCCCAATGGCATGTTGTGTCCCACTATTAAATGTCTTCTTTAAATAAATATCACATTCCCAACCCATTACCATATGTCCCCCATGTCTACATTAAAATAAATGCCACATTACCAACCCATTACAATATGTCCCCCATGCCTACATTAAACAAGTACAAGATTCCTCTCCATTATGTTTTGTCTTGTCCCCCATTATATTAAACAAGTACATCAAAAACCCCACCCCATTATATTTTGTCCCCCATGCTTAACATAAAGAATCAATTTAGGGTTTAGGGTTTAGGGTTTAGGGTGACCTTATTGCAATTACAAATCTACCCCCGAATGCACTGCAATTTACCAAATTACCCCTCTGCTCTAAACAATCAATTAAATCATAACTTGACCAAAATATAGTCAAGATGACCAATTTCTCAACAAATCATATGAACATGATGAACAACACAAACTCCAAATTAATGGAAATAAATCAACCATATCGGGAACCAATCCTGGTTAATTTAGATCATCAATGGATGAACAAAGATACAACAATACCAATAACAATATGCATGATTCAAATTAAATCAACAAATCACAAACAAACATAAACTCACATTAAATCACTGGATTTAAACATGAACTTCAAACAAAGATGAACATGAATTAAATCTGTTTTTTTAAGCAACATACATGACGGATTCTAATGATTCAAACAACATTAACATTTTCTGGAAAATTCATAACAACATGAAACAAATTGAAGAAATAATTAATTAAATTTCAATTTGAATCTAACAAACATTAAACTAACAAATATTCACTTCAACAATAATACGAACATGAAATAAACATGAAAAACAAGTAATTAATCTTTCATTTGGAATCTGAAAAATTAATTTAACAAACAACACATGAACATGAACTAAAAATTAAATATCTAAACATAGACATGAACATAACAAAAATTTGCCGATTTCAGATTCGAAAAATATCCAAACGAAATACGGACAAAATAAAACTCAAAAACTACTAACCGGATCGACACGAATATGTATGGACTGTTTTGATGAACCTCGACCAAAGCTCGACCAAACGTCGACGAACACGAACCTAAGAAACAAACGAAACCATATCGAGGCACTATCAGCAGTTGGGGGGTTCGTTTGGTTACGTGAAAGAGCTGGGGTGCGGGCAGCAGTGATGGGCTTGACTGGTTCATCAATGGAGGGAAGGCAGTAGCAACAGTAACGACGGTGAAGTTGCGGCGACATGGATGATGAGGACGAAGGAAGCTGAAGCAGCAGCGCGGAACGGAGGAGCTGGAGGATAAAGCACCAGCTGAAGAAGATGAAACAGTAGCTCGGAGGAAGATGAAGTGAGGCAAAACAGGAGCAGCCGGAGGTCGACGACGGGGAGCAGCCATGGCGGACAGCAGTAGCTCAGAGGTGACGCGTTCTTGTTCGTTTTCTGGGTTTTTGCCGGAGAAGAAAGTGGACGCAGCAGCAGCATCAACAGCTGCTACTCGACAGGGGGGTCCGATGGTTCGAGCATTGGGGGTGCGAGGGGTCGTCTGGGCAGTGGCGTTTGGTGGTTGTTTGGTCGTCGACTGGACAGTGACGACGAGGGGGAAGCTGGTGGTTGACGGGGACTGTTTGGTCGAAGGTGTTTGGACGTGAGGGAGGTGATGGGTGGTGGACGACGACGGGGAGGCAGTCGACGCAGCAACAATGGTCGACGCAACAATGGCGGAGAAGAAGAAGAAGGTGAGGTCAAGGAAGAAGAAGGTGGAACGGGAAGCAGAGGAAGTAGTGACAATGGCGGATTGCGGAGGGTACGCGAAGA
Organism: Nicotiana tabacum; assembly: GCF_000715075.1. Taxonomy (NCBI): domain Eukaryota; kingdom Viridiplantae; phylum Streptophyta; class Magnoliopsida; order Solanales; family Solanaceae; genus Nicotiana; species Nicotiana tabacum. The sequence continues at coordinate 18,995,982 of NC_134085.1, forward strand.
AGATGATGGTGAGGCAGCCATGGGAGGTCTTCATTTGGGTGATGGAGAAGAAGACAACCAAGGGGGGGGAGGCGGATCATTTCCTTAGTTTTTTAGGGTTTTGTCTTGTTCTTTTTTTGTTTTGTTTTTGTGTTTAGACCAAAAAATGAAGAAAGGGGTTGGGTATTGGATTAATGGGGCGTACCGGGTCGACCCGTGTGAAGTGGACTGGGTCGTGGACAATTGTTTGGGCCTGGGGTTGAAAATTGAAGAAGTGGCCCAATCCGATTTTTATTTGTATTTTTGTTATCTTTTCTTCTTTTATTTTCTAAAACTAAATTATAAAAATACTTAAATTATTATTAAGAACTAAATTAAGTTATAAAATCGCAAATTAACTCCCAATAACAATTAACGCACAATTAAGTAATAATTAAGCATAAAATTGTTCATTTGGACATTAAATGCTAAAAATGCAAAAGATGCCTATTTTTGTAATTTTAATTTTTGTAAAACTAATTTAATTACTAAAAATTGTAGAATTAAATCCTACATGCAAAATGCGACATATTTTTATATTTTTTATTAATTTAACAAATAAACAAACACAGACAAATACGAAAAATATCACAAAAATACTCAAAATACTCAAAATTGCACACCAAGGAAAATCATTTTATTTCGAATTTGTGGGAGTCATTCTCATATAGGGCAAAAATCACGTGCTTACAGCTGCCCCTCTTTGCCCGAAGACACGAAGGGTTTTCGCGCAAAGATAAAGTGAGCGATTTTTGCCTATCCGAGTACTCCGTGTGAAGCATTTTTTTTTGAAAAAGATTTAACCGAATCTCTGCTTCAAAGGTTTCCTACATATCCCTGGCTAAAGGGGAATCAGGTTAATGTAGTTCGGGAAACTTTGGGTAGCTGGGACTACCATGGGATTGCAATGCTTGTTGTTACTGCTGTTGCTGTTGTCACCGCTGCTTTACTGACCGCCTTATTACAACCAAAGAAAAATTGAAACTAAACTAAACACTTATATGCATGTCAACTGCTAGTTACAAGATTCCTATCTATGATTCTTTTGCGACTTGATCTTGGGTCTTAGCTGATTCTGCTTGTAGACTCCGATCTGAATCTTGATGCTTGCAAGTTGTAGGCGCCTATTTATTTCTGCGATACTGAATATGACGGGGTTGGTAGAACTCGGGACCTTGATCAAATCTTGGAGCGATCCGCCTTCCATTTTCTCCGGTGTCTCGGGACATCTTTTTTCTTTTTCTTCTTAGATTCTGAGTTGAGACTCATCTTGTGGGTCGTTTCGATCCGTGTGGCTCGAGGTTAGACCTGCGGGAAAAACAAATGAACGAAATTTTCTGCCCCAGTTTCACTAGGAAAATTTTGTGAATTATTCGCCAGGAAGTTCATAAAATTGATGAAAGAGGATATGCATGCTCAGTTCAGGGTTGGAGCCCTAATATCGACTAGCTGGGGAAAGGTTCAGTTTAGAGTTGAAACTCTAATACTGACCAACTGGGGAAAAGTTCAGTCTAGGGTTTAAAACCCTAATGCTGATTAAAGGAAAAAGTTCAGTTTAGGGTTAAAAAACCCTAATGCTGACTGAAAGGGAAAGGTTCAGTTTAGGGTTTAAAACCCTAATGCTGACTGAAAGGGAAAAGTTCAGTTTGGGGTTTAAAGCCCTAATGCTGACTGAAAGGAAAAGTTCAGTTTAGGGTTTAAAGCCCTAATGCTGACTGGAAAGAAAAAGCTCAGTGTAGGGTTTAAAACCCTAATGCTGGCTGAATGGAAAAAGTTCAGTTTAGGGTTTAAAACCCTAAGGCTGATTAAAGGAAAAAGTTCAGTTCAGGGTTTAAAACCCTAATGCTGACTAAAGGAAAGAGTTCAGTTTAGGGTTTAAAACCCTAATGCTGACATGCATGGAAAAAGCTCAGTTTAGGGTTTAAAACCCTAATGCTGGCTGAATGGAAAGAGTTCAGTTTAGGGTTTAAAACCCTAATGCTGACTAAATGGAAAAGCTCAGTTTAGGGTTTAAAACCCTAATGCTGGCTGAAAGGAAAAAATTCAGTTTAGGGTTTAAAACCCTAATGCTGACTAAAGGAAAAAAGTTCAGTTTAGGGTTTAAAACCCTAATGCTGACTAAAGGAAAAATTCAGTTTAGGGTTTAAAACCCTAATGCTGATTGCATGGAAAAGCTCAGTTTAGGGTTTAAAACCCTAATGTTGGCTGAAAGGAAAAAAGTTCAGTTTAGGGTTTAAAACCCTAATGCTGACTAAAGGAAAAATTCAGTTCAGGGTTTAAAACCTTAATGCTGATTGCATGGAAAAGCTCAGTTTAGGGTTTAAAACCCTAATGCTGGCTGAATGGAAAAAAGTTCAGTTTAGGGTTTAAAACCCTAATGCTGACTAAAGGAAAAAAGTTCAGTTTAGGGTTTAAAACCCTAATGCTGACTAAAGGAAAAATTCAGTTTAGGGTTTAAAACCCTAATGCTGATTGCATGGAAAAGCTCAGTTTAGGGTTTAAAACCCTAATGCTGGCTGAAAGGAAAAAAGTTCAGTTTAGGGTTTAAAACCCTAATGCTGACTAAAGGAAAAATTCAGTTTAGGGTTTAAAACCCTAATGCTGATTGCATGGAAAAGCTCAGTTTAGGATTTAAAACCCTAATGCTGGCTGAATGGAAAAAAGTTCAGTTTAGGGTTTAAAACCCTAATGCTGACTAAAGGAAAAATTCAGTTCAGGGTTTAAAACCCTAATGCTGATTGCATGGAAAAGCTCAGTTTAGGGTTTAAAACCCTAATGCTGGCTGAATGGAAAAAAGTTCAGTTTAGGGTTTAAAACCCTAATGCTGACTAAAGGAAAAATTCAGTTTAGGATTTAAAACCCTAATGCTGATTGCATGGAAAAGCTCAGTTTAGGGTTTAAAACCCTAATGCTGACTGAAAGGGAAAATTCAGTTTAGGGTTTAAAACCCTAATGCTGACTGGTTGGGGGGTAAAGTTCGAGAATGCTAGCTAGCCTCTTTTTTTTTGGATTTTCTTGTTTTAGTAGCAGATAAAAGGGAGTCTCGTAGAAACTTACCTTTCGAGTGAATTCCTTATTGTCAAAATATTTCTTGTACCCATGTACCTTCTTCTTTGGGCGACACCTGCTTCTTGCACGGTTGTCTTGGATTATACCTGTTTCAACTTTTCAGACAGAGAACAATTGTTAGTTCGGAAATGACGGTCGGTTTGGTGACCTTGATCGTTCCTGTTGCTTTGTTGCGTCCTTATTTCTGTCGCGAAGTCCCGCCGTTGATTGGATTCAAATGGCGAAACACTTTTGACTGCTCAGGCTTTGTATTTCCAGATCCTGTGATGATTTGCCTCTTAAGGCTCTCTTTTATTTAATTTTTTTTATTTTTTTTTGTGTCCCATCTTGCTTGGAGATTCTCAACGGGGATTTTATTGGGGATACTCTGTGGGGATTTGTACAAAAGGAAGCTCTGTGGGGGGAATATTTACAAAGTGGATTCTTTGTGTGGATTTTTGTACAACGGGGCATGCTGGGGATTTGTTTCAAAGCGGGCTTTCTAGGATTTGTTGGGGTAAGCTTGTTGGGGAATTTTTACAAAGGGACTCGCTGGGGATGTGATGGGGATTTGTGTCCCATTTGTTTTTTTTTTTAATATTGGGGAGACTCTGTGGGGGATTGTACAAGGGGAGACTCTGTGGGGATTTGTACAGAACGGACTTGCTGGGGATTTGTTGGGGCAAGCTTGCTGGAGGATTTTTACAAGGGAACTCGCTGGGGATGTGATCTTAGGATGTTTTGGCATCTTAGGAGAAAGATTCATCAGACTAAGATTTTGATCCTAGGAGAAGGTTCATCAGACTAGGTCTCTATCTTAGGAGAAAAATTCGTCAGACTAAGATTTTGATCCTAGGAGAAGGTTCGTCAGACTAGGTCTTGTCTTTTTTTTGGTATCCTAGGAGAAAGATTCGTCAGACTAAGATTTGGATCCTAGGAGAAGGTTCATCAGACTAGGTCTCTATCTTAGGAGAAAAATTCATCGGACTAAGATTTTGATCCTAGGAGAAGGTTCGTCAGACTAGGTCTTTTCTTTTTTGGTATCTTAGGAGAAAGATTCATCGGACTAAGATTTTGATCCTAGGAGAAGGTTCATCTGACTAGGTCTTGTTTTTTTGGTATCCTAGGAGAAAGATTCGTCAGACTAAGATTTGGATCCTAGGAGAATTTATCAGACTAGGTCTCTATCTTAGGAGAAAAAATTCATCGGACTAAGATTTTGATCCTAGGAGAAGGTTCGTCAGACTAGGTCTTTTCTTTTTTGGTATCTTAGGAGAAAGATTCATCGGACTAAGATTTTGATCCTAGGAGAAGGTTCATCAGACTAGGTCTCTGTCTTAGGAGAAAGATTCGTCGGACTAAGATTTTGATCCTAGGAGAAGGTTCATCAGACTAGGTCTTTTCTTTTTTGGTATCTTAGGAGAAAGATTCATCGGACTAAGATTTTGATCCTAGGAGAAGGTTCATCAGACTAGGTCTCTATCTTAGGAGAAAGATTCGTCGGACTAAGATTTTGATCCTAGGAGAAGGTTCATCGGACTAGGTCTTGTTTTTTTTTATTCTTTTTTATTTTATTTTAATTATTATTCTTTTTTTTTTGCATAGCTTCTTCCTTCGAAGACTACCTCCCTTGAGAGTGGTTTTGCCTTTCCCCGAAAGGAACCGCTGAGGATACCGACTTTCCAACCTTATGTTGGACTCCTCGCAACTGCTAGGGATAACACTGTTGGGGAATTATTTACTTACATGTTGGGGGTACCTGACTTCCAGAAAATTTTCTAAATGGAAGGAAAATTTTCTGCCCCAGTTTGATAATATCCCTGTGCATGCATTTCTGGCATCAATGCCATTTCCCTTACCTGTTTCAAATCAGACAAAATTTGTTAGTTTAAAACATGGTGGTTAGTTTTGATACTCCCACTGGGATGGTTTTCCCTTTCTCCTTCCTTGCTCTACGCTCCACAGCTTGTTGGGGATGATATTATGTGCTGGGGATAATCCCTTTCTGCTGGGGATATCCCTCTTCTTTTGCGACATAGCTCGGAAACTGGCATTTCCCCGACCTTTTAGTCTAGTATGAATTTACCAAATCATGCTCACTGCTCTCCCTGCTCTGTTCATGGGCCTTGGCCTTGAGGTTTATAACTTTTGATAAAGGCAATGGTATCTCTCTTGACACTTGTCAACCCTTCTGTCAATTCCCTTTTTGCTAGGGATATCTTTTTGACACTGGCCTCGCGTTTGTTCCCTGTTGACTATACCACTTGGATGTACTAGTCAGATCTCATTTTGGAAAGCTGGTGGCCTATTTTGAAGTCAATTCACACTTGTTCTGACCAAACAGACTCTATTGGGGATTTTTTTTTATGAAAGAAAAAAAAAAGATAAAAGGGAACAGAATAAAAGGACAAAAGGAAACAATGACTCTTTAACAAAAGAAACTATAAATGAAAACCTATCAAATGCAGATACCGACTCTAATGGCCATGACATGCGTATGTGGCCTATCCTCTACCGTCAATCATATTTCAAGATCTTCAATTGGAGATTCCCCATCTGATTCTCAATCTTATTCGACTTGTAGTGCCCGAAGGGTTTTCACTATCAGGTCTCTCTCATTTTTGGTTCTTCTCTCAGCTTTCATCGCCTTATGGTGTCCGTGAAGATTTTCACCGATAAGACTCTCTCATTTGTATCACTTTCCAGCTGGGGTTTTGGAGTGTTGCCGGTATGACTCTTTCTGCTGTGGAATAGAGTCCTTTCTGCTGTGGAACAGAACGTTATGCTCACCGGTGAGACTCTCATTTGTCTGACTTGGCATCTTTTGAAGACTGATCAAAAGGTCTTTCTTTGGACCGTAATGTGGGTTTTGGATAGGGCTAGAAAGAAAAGGTATAAAAGGCTCAAAAATACATTAATTTTTGGGTTATTAGTTACAACCTTCGGAATTAGATTTATTTACAACAAACGCAACTTTTGCCCCAGTTTCTTCCCTGGGGATATTTTAATTGATTTTTTTTCATTTTCAAAACTATGACCGAGCTGTGAAGCGCCTACGTATCCTCTTTGAGGAATCAGGTCAAACGTAGTTCCCAATTCCTCGTCTTTCAGTTGACTTTCTTTCTCTGTTATCATTTTTCTTTTCTTTTTTCTTTTCTTTTTTTTTCGTTTTGTTGTTTTCTTTCTTTTTTCTTTTTCTTCGTTGCTACTGATTCCGAACGAGGGGTATGAAAGAAAGTAAATAAGGCTCAAAAGGGGTAACGAAGGATAAAGTGTTTAGGTAGCAGAACAAAATGTCTTCGTCATTCCAGTCTTCAAAACATGCCAAGTGCAAACAACACAATTGAGCATAGATTTATAGTCTCTTCCGATGGTGCTGGACTTGACAATTATGTTAAACATTTATTTTTCCTTTGTCATTTCTAAGCACCGTTGGGTGACACTCTCATTATCATGACCGACCTTCATGCCAATTTGGCGAATCTTGCTTTTAACGGTTTTCTTTGTGCTTAACTTGCCCCGGTTCCACATGACTCGAGCTCTGAATAATCTCAAACCGTCCTTATTTTCTTTAAATGGTCTGATCGCCTTTCCGGGGTTTAATGATTAACTTTAAAGATTAGGCCCAAACTGGGTGCGCATGTCATGTCCCTAGAATCGGCAGTGAACGAAATGATAAAAGTATTAAACAAAGAGATGATTGGAAATAATAAAAGACCGGATTTGCTTTAGACTACCGGTGGAATGGATTGAGAAAACCAAACAAACCAGAATAAAATCCTAACACAAACTGGACAAAATTTAAACAAACTGCTAGGACAAAATGGAAAGATAAGAAGGTTTGACACAGGACAAAATCCAAATTACAACCTTAATAATCCGGACAACAGAAATGACAACAAAATAAGCCACCAACAGCGTCTCTCTCGCTAACCAAAGAATGGAGCGGCCTCCCACTTCATCAAAAACTGGCATCTTAGCCACTGAGCTTTGCATCAATACTGCCAAGACCATTACTAGCTTCGACATCATCAACCTCTGTCAACAAGTTCTCGATAGGGCTCGAGTGCTCCATGTCACTGTTATTGATCACAATCCGCCCTTCTTGGATCATTCTTTCTATTTCTCTTTTCAAATCCCGACAGCTTCCCACATTGTGCCCCTGGGCATTGGAATGGTATTCGCACCTTTTAGAAGGGTCAAAGCTTCTTGCACGTGGGTCCACACGATTTGGAGGAATAGGTGCAATCATGTCATGATTCTTTAACTTCTCAAATAAGCTTTCATAGGACTCTCCTATTGGTGTAAAATTATCTTTCAACCTTTGTTCCCCTTTATACCTCTGGCTTGGATGTGGGTTATAGGGCACCTGAAAATTTTGTGGAGACTCCTGGAGATTTTGTGATGCTCGTGCTCGCCTCCTGGGGCGTTTTGGTGGCTGGACAACATACTGAGGTGGAGCGATAAAGTATTGAGGGTTCTGAGGTGGATAATACTGCTCAGGGGAGCCATGAAACATCTGAGGAGGCTGCTCATACCTTCGAGATGTACTCCTGGGACCTCTTCTAGACCCTGATGTCATCATGATTTCTTCAATCTCCTCATTTGTGTCGCTAAGATTATCAGACTCAACCCGGACAACCTGAGTTGCGGCTTTAAGAACAGCTTGACTTATAATTTTGCCTGTCTTGAGACCAATCTCTACCATCTCTCCAATTTTGATTGCTTCCGAGAAGGTTTTGCCAACTGCGGACACCATGTTTTGAAAGTAATCTGGCTCTTTCGCTTGAAGGAAGATAGTAATTATCTCGTGGTCATCCATGGGTGGCTTAATCGAGCTGCTTGCTCCCTCCATTTGATGGCATATTCCCTGAAGCTTTCACTTGGTTTCTTCTTCAGGTTTGAGAGGGAAATGCGGTCTGGGGCAATGTCGATGTTGTATTGGAACTGTCTGACGAAGGCCTGTGCCATGTCACCCCAGACATGCCAGCGAGACGTGTCTTGATCCATAAACCATTCGGAGGCTACTCCCGTAAGGCTTTCCGCAAAATAAGCCATCAATAACTCTTCATTTCTTCCCGCACCTCTCAGTTGATTGAAATACCTTTTCAGGTGGGCTATGGGATCTCCATGTCCATCGTACTTTTCAAATTTGCGAGTCTTGAAACCAGGCGGCAAGTGGACATCGGGGAACATACATAGATCTTTGAAGGCAACACTCTTTTGGCCTGCCAGCCCTTGCATGTTTTCCAACCATTGTTCTAAGCTTTTCACTCTTTGGGTCATTTCTTCCTGTACCATCTTTCGGGCAGGCTTCTCAGTTTTCGCCGCAAGATCAAACGAGTACGAGTGGTACTCAGGAGAGTGGTACTGCTCTTGTTGTGTCGCGAATTGTGACTCATGACGAGGAACCCTCCGACTCTGAGTCTCTGAAGCACTTGTAACAGCTTCGACGTTAGTTGTCATTTTTCTTTGGATCTTGTGTCGGCCGCTTACCAAAAACCGACCACCTCAACTTTCTTTGTAATTCAAAACAGAACATGTTAGAATGGACTCAGTCGGTCCTTATTATTGTCAATATATCTTTTTCATCATTTTTTCGATTTTTCATTTTTTTGTTGTGGTCGAATCTTATGGAGATTGCCTACGTATCATGACCCCGCATGAATCAGACCTTGCGTAGTTCGTGCCAATAAAAGATAAACTATCAAATTTAAACACATTTTTCAACTTTCAAATTAAAACAAACTTGGTTGCAAAAGTTTAAAAACTAACCATACTAACAGACTTTTGAATCAAAGAATTACGAACTCAAAAACGAACGGCCAGTTCCTTTCCCCGTTTGCCAAAACAAAAGACGGTATTCACTTGACCGCTGACTCTTTGATTTTTTTTCAAATTACAATAAAAGACTTGGTGTTGTAAACACGGCCCCTTCAGCGCCTCAGGGACGAAGATTTATAAGGCTGTGTGGGTCAACTTAGACCAAAAATTCTAAACATGACCCAAAGGTGGCTATTTATGCAAAGTCAGCCTTCCGGCGTCCCTTTCGGGAATATTCGGCTATTTATGACAAAACAGCATCACCTGACTTATTTATGACTCTTTTTATCGTTTTTTTTTCAAATTAGAAAACTCAATATTGCCAACACGACCTTTCAACGCCTCAGTGACGAAGATTTTAAGGTTGTGTGGGTCAACTGGACCAAACCTTAAAAAATGACCCAAAGGTGGCTGTTTATGCAAAGTCAGCCTTCCGGCGTCCCTTTCGGGAACATTCGGCTATTTATGACAAAACAGCATCACCTGACTTATTTATGACTCTTTTTATCGTTTTTCAAATTAGAAAACTCAATATTGCCAACACGGCCTTTCAACACCTCGGTGACGAATATTTTAAGGCTGTGTGGGTCAACTGGACCAAACCTTAAAAAATGACCCAAATGTGGCTGTTTATGCAAAGTCAGCCTTCCGGCGTCCCTTTCGGGAACATTCGGCTATTTATGACAAAACAACATCACCTGACTTATTTATGACTCTTTTTATCATTTTTTTTCAAATTAGAAAACTCAATATTGCCAACACGGCCTTTCAACGCCTGGTGACGAAGATTTTAAGGCTGTGTGGGTCAACTAGACCAAACCTTAAAAAATGACCCAAAGGTGGCTGTTTATGCAAAGTCAGCCTTCCGGCGTCCCTTTCGGGAACATTCGGCTATTTATGACAAAACAACATCACCTGACTTATTTATGATAGATTTAAAATTTGACATATATTTTTGGCTATTTTTAGCAAAAGGGAAGGTTGGACACCACCCAACTTATTTATGGCAAAATTTAAAATTTGACACGTTTTATTTATTTATTGATTTTTGGCTATTTTAGCGAAAGGTGGGGTTGGACCCGATGAGGGTTGCCTACGTATCTCACATCCGGTGAGAATCAAACCGGCGTAGTTCTCGCCTCAAAAATGGAGTAACTAAACTAACCCTTTTTTTTGAATTTTGAAAGGAATGCTTTTAAAAGAAGAAAGAATTATTTTTTTTGATTTTTGTTTTATTTTTTAAAGAAAGACTTCTAAAAATTTATTTGCTTTTGACTTGAACTTTGAGATTTTATATATATATATATATATATATATATATATATATATATATATATATATATATATATATATATATATATATATATATTTATACAAAAAAGAAAATGTGTTTGGTTGATTTTTTTTTCATTTGTTTCACCTTTTCTACGGAAGAAAGAATGTATATTTTTTGATTTATGATGTTGCCTCTTAAATTTTGAAAGAGGGACTTTTAAGAAAATGATGTGGAATTTCTGAGTTTTATTTATTTACAAAAGCACTTCTAAAGAAAAGTCCTAATATTTTGGAATTCAATTTTTCAACTATTTTTTTTGAACATTTTACAAAAGAGAGACTAAAAAGCAAAGAGTATTTTTTTGGATTTTTATTGCTGATTTTTAATTCTTATTTCATTATTTCACATGAAAGACTTCAGAAAGAAGGAAACTATTTTTATTTGAGTTTAAAGAAAACTTCTATATTAATTTTTATTTCTTTTTTTTTTGTATTTTCTAAGGAAAAATTTATAAAGAAAGAACTAAAGGGAAATATTTTTTTTTTTTGGATTTTTGAAAATTGGGGCCGGAACCGATGAGGTTTGCCTACGTATCTCACATCCGGTGAGAATCAGACCCGCGTAGTTCGGTCAAATTAACCGAATTATTTTAGAACAAAATTCTTTCCTTTTATTTTTCAACAAACAACTTCCCAAAAATAAAAGACTATTTTTCTATCTTTTTGTTTTTCTTTTTCTTAGTAAATAAAATATTTTCCCCTTTTATTATCGCAAAATTTCGGCAGAGTTTTGACAGTAATTGGGCATTGCTATTTTTCAAAGTAGAAAATTAGCCCTATACACTGTTATTTTTTATTATTTTTTTTGTTGATATTTTTCAAATACTCCAAAGTCAGGCAGCATGCATGTCCGAGACAAATAAATGCACGAAAACAAATAGGATGCAACAGGATGGTCTTTTCATTTCAGGTTGCTAGCCCTAGACGGACCCAACCCCTGTGTTGAGTCCCCTAAGTCAAATGCAACATGATGCAAATAAGCGTTCCTACTAGGGATCCGGCATGAAGTCAAGTTATTCTAGGTTCGTAACCTGGGTATTTGTTCTAGACTGTGTACCCGAGCGGACAACTCGAGTCGAGGAGGGGGCTACGTAACGGGGACCCGCGAGATCGTCTGGCTTTGTAACTTGTCCGACCTCTTTCTTATTTCAGGTATTGACACTAACAGAATAGGGAGTCTCGACCAGCGAGCTTCTCCCCGGAGGTAAGAAGAGAAGGGTTTCGACACAGTTTATATACAGTTCAGATAATATCAAAGCGGTAAAAGACAACATTTAGCACGTTATGCAAAAACATGTAATAAAGATCAGATAATAAAGCCAAATATAACAATTATTCTAAGCTCGAATTCTTGAACCCTGAACCAGTGGTTCTGGGTAAATTTCCCCAGCAGAGTCGCCAGAGCTGTCACACCTCCTTTTTGCGCGCCCGCCCCGAAGGGTTAAATGCGCGAGGGAGTTTTTCCAATTTAAGTGACAATATTCGAAATGGGATTATTTATTTAATTCAGAGTCGCCACTTGGGAAAGGTTTGGCTTTTGGTGTCCCAAGTCACCGGTTTATCTTGAATCCCAAATCGAGGAAATTTTCGACTTTTCCAAATGAAGTCTACGAACCAGAAATTCTAAGTAAGGAATTCTGTTGACCCGAGGGAAGGTGTTAGGCACCCTCGAATCCCGTGGTTCTAGCACGGTCGCTTAAATTGTTATAATGGCTAAATATCTGATTTAAATACATGTTATGACTTACGTGCTTTTATTAAGTTTAAACCGCTTTTATTATTATCATTTATTTTTATAGAATTGCAACGTCGTGGAAATGCATCTCGAACCACGTCACAATCAATGCACCCGTGGTCGTCGACACATTTTGACTCCGTTGAGATTTGGATTTGGGTCACATCAATGTGCACCCGTGTTTAAGAAGGTTAAATTATTAAAGGTACGCCTAAAGCAACTAGCGTATTGTTATTTTAGGAAGAGGCCGTGAAGGTTCATTAAACGGCCAAATCCAAAGTCTAGTCAATGGTTATGTATTTTATTGAGGACCCCGGCGGTTTGTGATTTATTTGGCGAGGCTCGTCTCATTTTTATTTTAAAGGATAAACCTATAGTGTCTATATTTTCTATTAAGTTCGTCTCTAAAATAAAAGAAAATCTCTTAATTATTTACATGCTGAAAACGTAACTTATTAGTTATTAGTTTACGGGTAATGCGATTGGAAAATTGCGATCAAGTTTGTACAAAGAAAAACTGCTTTCATTTTTTATATTCTATTATTTACTAATGCTGGAACATGAGAGGGATACACAATAATATCAAAGCCGATTAACTATTCTTCAAGTAATTTAAACTAGCATTATTAGATGAAGACATCATACATATGCAGCCTCATTACTAATTAATTAATCGACTACATTTTTATACAAAGAGAGGAAAATTAATATTCAAACACAGATCCAAACAAAAGAATTCAACAGGAACAGGAGCCTGATTAATATTTCATTTTTTCGCTTCAAGCCAAGAGTGTACAAATGTGTACCTGGAAACAGCAGTACAAGAACAAAAGAAGTAGGAGTCAGCGACAGTAATAACGCGGCAACAGCAGGTTCAGCAACACCGCAAAACCAGTAAAAACCAGTAGAATAACCCAGTAACAGATTGAAAATTCAGCAGTGCAAAAGTACAATCGCAGTCAAAGCAGAAGAGAGAAAAGATACGAGATGCAGTAGTTTCTGACTTTTGAATAACACTCGAAGAAAAGCAAACAGAATTGTTCGAGTGAAAGTTCAAATTGTCTTTCTCTTTTACTATCACAAACTCTCTCCAAGTATAAAAGTATGTCAACTCTCAAGTGTAAAACGAATCTGTCAACTCTCTCTAAAAATCCTCTCAATAATATTCAACTCTTTTTCTCTCCCCCCCAAAAAATCTCCCTTAAAACTCTCAAGTCTCTCCCTTTTAATGTCAAGAATGACTCTATATATAGCAAGACAAGTCTTCAATTCCCAACCCCAAATTATTCCCCCAATGGCATGTTGTGTCCCACTATTAAATGTCTTCTTTAAATAAATATCACATTCCCAACCCATTACCATATGTCCCCCATGTCTACATTAAAATAAATGCCACATTACCAACCCATTACAATATGTCCCCCATGCCTACATTAAACAAGTACAAGATTCCTCCCCATTATGTTTTGTCTTGTCCCCCATTATATTAAACAAGTACATCAAAAACCCCACCCATTATATTTGTCCCCCATGCTTAACATAAAGAATCAAAATAATGTTCAATTACCAAACTACCCCTCTAACCTTATTGCAATTACAAATCTACCCCCGAATGCACTGCAATTTACCAAATTACCCCTCTGCTCTAAACAATCAATTAAATCATAACTTGACCAAAATATAGTCAAGATGACCAATTTCTCAACAATCTTCAACAACAAATCATATGAACATGATGAACAACACAAACTCCAAATTAATGGAAATAAATCAACCATATCGGGAACCAATCCTGGTTAATTTAGATCATCAATGGATGAACAAAGATACAACAATACCAACAACAATATGCATGATTCAAATTAAATCAACAAATCACAAACAAACATAAACTCACATTAAATCACTGGATTTAAACATGAACTTCAAACAAAGATGAACATGAATTAAATCTGTTTTTTAAGCAACATACATGACGGATTCTAATGATTCAAACAACATTAACATTTTCTGGAAAATTCATAACAACATGAAACAAATTGAAGAAATAATTAATTAAATTTTAATTTGAATCTAACAAACATTAAACTAACAAATATTCACTTTAACAATAATACGAACATGAAATAAACATGAAAAACAAGTAATTAATCTTTCATTTGGAATCTGAAAAATTAATTTAACAAACAACACATGAACATGAACTAAAAATTAAATATCTAAACATAGACATGAACAAAACAAAAATTTGCCGATTTCAGATTCGAAAAATATCCAAACGAAATACGGACAAAATAAAACTCAAAAACTACTAACCAGATCGACACGAATATGTATGGACTGTTTTGATGAACCTCGACCAAAGCTCGACCAAACGTCGACGAACACGAACCTAAGAAACAAACGAAACTATATCGAGGCACTATCGGCAGTTGGGGGGTTCGTTTGGTTACGTGAAAGAGCTGGGGTGCTGGCAGCAGTGATGGGCTTGACTGGTTCATCAATGGAGGGAAGGCAGTAGCAACAGTAACGACGGTGAAGCTGCGGCGACATGGATGATGAGGACGAAGGAAGCTGAAGCAGCAGCGCGGAACGGAGGAGCTGGAGGATGAAGCACCAGCTGAAGAAGATGAAACAGTAGCTCGGAGGAAGATGAAGTGAGGCAGAACAGGAGCAGCCGGAGGTCGACGACGGGGAGCAGCCATGGCGGACAGCAGTAGCTCGGAGGTGACGCGTTCTTGTTCGTTTTCTGGGTTTTTGCCGGAGAAGAAAGTGGCGCAGCAGCAGCATCAACAGCTGCTACTCGACAGGGGGGTCCGATGGTTCGAGCATTGGGGGTGCGAGGGGTCGTCTGGGCAGTGGCATTTGGTGGTTGTTTGGTCGTCGACTGGACAGTGATGATGAGGGGGAAGCTGGTGGTTGACGGGGACTGTTTGGTCGAAGGTGTTTGGACGTGAGGGAGGTGATGGGTGGTGGACGACGACGGGGAGGCAGTCGACACAGCAACAATGGTCGACGCAACAATGGCGGAGAAGAAGAAGAAGGTGAGGTCAAGGAAGAAGAAGGTGGAACGGGAAGCAGAGGAAGTAGTGACAATGGCGGATTGCGGAGGGTACGTGAAGAAGATGATGGTGAGGCAGCCATGGGAGGTCTTCATTTGGGTGATGGAGAAGAAGACAACCAAGGGGGGGGAGGCGGATCATTTCCTTAGTTTTTTAGGGTTTTGTCTTGTTCTTTTTGTTTTGTTTTTGTGTTTAGACCAAAAAATGAAGAAAGGGGTTGGGTATTGGATTAATGGGGCGGACCGGGTCGACCTGTGTGAAGTGGACTGGGTCATGGACAATTGTTTGGGCCTGGGGTTGAAAATTGAAGAAGTGGCCCAATCCGATTTTTATTTGTATTTTTGTTATCTTTTCTTCTTTTATTTTCTAAAACTAAATTATAAAAATACTTAAATTATTATTAAGAACTAAATTAAGTTATAAAATCGCAAATTAACTCCCAATAACAATTAACGCACAATTAAGTAATAATTAAGCATAAAATTGTTCATTTGGACATTAAATGCTAAAAATGCAAAAGATGCCTATTTTTGTAATTTTAATTTTTGTAAAACTAATTTAATTACTAACAATTGTAGAATTAAATCCTACATCCAAAATGCGACATATTTTTATATTTTTTATTAATTTAACAAATAAGCAAACACAGACAAATACGAAAAATATCACAAAAATACTCAAAATACTCAAAATTGCACACCAAGGAAAATCATTTTATTTCGAATTTGTGGGAGTAATTCTCATATAGGGCAAAAATCACGTGCTTACACTCATGAGTTGGTCATTATTAGTTTATGACTTTGTTAATTTTCCAATTTGTTAAGTCTGCTCAGTTTCAAAGTGTTGGTCTCTGTTCTATGCGTGATTCTATCCCTAAGTGTACTTCTTAATCTGTCCTGCACTCTTCTGAATTCAAACTCTTTGCTAGAAAACCGAAGCAATTTAGGCATTGTCCTCTAGCCTTCTTGGTGTGAGCACTGCTCAAGGTTCTTATGAGACCCTCGTGAACTCCGACACATCAGGATTTGGTCCATAGTTTTCCTTGAATTGGTTCTAATCTTTTTACTCTTGTGTGAGCACTGCCCGAGGTTTGTGAAGCCCTTGGGAACTCTGACACACTAGAGGATTGGACTTGGTATGCTTATCCTTGAAACAAAGGTGAATCAGTCATTGTTGGTCACTATGAACACTGGCTTTTGGAGATATTGTGGATTGAAGGGCTTGGCCTATCCAGATGTATTTGGGCCTGCTGCAGGCTTCCTATAGTCTATATACTTTGTAATTTATTCATGGTCTGTAATAATTATTTGTAAATACAATTGGGGGCAATAATAAAATTGGGAAATGGGCCTATATGACCTTCTATATGAAAGGGGTAGATAACATGCCTATAGGTCCTTTTACTATTATATGTTAGATAACATGCACATCGATCTTTCTGCTATTATTGTTAGATAACATGCCTATAGGTTTTACGTTACGCCAAGAAATATTCAACTAAAACTTGTCTAAGTGTTTAGGTTTGCCATTGCATGATTAGGTACCATGCATATAGGAAATGCAATAAACAAGTTCAACTTACAGCATACTTTAAACTGTTTCTTTAGAAATCATGTCTATAGGTTTTAATTAATTGTCACACTCGCTTGGTTAATATACATATCTCTCGGAATTAATAAGCAGTTTGAATCACCAAAAAGTAGAATTCATGCCTATAGGGATAACTATCATTTGTCCCAAATACTAAAATTGGAACTCTGCATAGCGTTTTGCTAAATACAACTAGAAAGCATGCCTATAGGAGTAACTAAATAATTCTAAGCATTTTTTTGTTATCACTGTTAACTGCTGAATAAGTCACCTAGATAACATGCCTATAGGTTCAAACGCTTTTAATTGTAATCAGTAGGCAATTGCATAGTCACCTAGAAATTGTTTCTCATAAACTGCCAGTATAATTAAAATCCAGAATCACACAGAAATCATGTCTATAGGACCTACCAACCTTAACTGTTAAAATTGTCAATATGCCAATCTGTTTGCGTGCATTTGCTGCCTAATGTGTGGAGGCTAAATTGAGCCTTTATCTGCTCTTGTATAAAAAGTCCAACTTGTTTTGTATGTCGCCTAGTTTTACAATTCTGAGCAACCTATGTTGAGTCTAGAACTATCCAAAATAGAGGTTTCAATGCCTCCAAGACCATAGGTAAGGGATTGGTAGTGCACGCATAGGATACGAGTTAGAATTGATTAGAGTGCTTTAGGTAAATAATTTAAAGATAGTAATCGGGTAGCAGGAGATGATAGTCTGTGCCCGCTGAATAATATGAGTAACACCCCCATCTTGTGGGAGTTACGACGTATTATTTATGTTGCACAGGGTGATCCTTTAGGCTAAAAACTTAGGACCCCCCATCCCTATTAAATAATTCCCTCGCTTCTTTATTAGACTATTTCACATAATTTAAGTTCGGTCGGGACCCACTGTTGTGGACCTCGAGGAGTGCCTAATACCTTATCCTCGAGGTAATTTGAGCCCTTACCCGATCTTTGGTGATGCAACTAGTAAAACCTGAGTTATTTGCAATAGGTGCCCTAACACACCTTAATCCGTTAGGTGGCGACTCTCTCTTTTAAAACCCTTCCTTAAAAGAGTTGACAAAATCGAAACCTGATTTTGCGAGAAAAAGGGGTGCGACAGGTCCCTTAAATATAACCCTAAGCATATTTAGTCCCTTAAGTATGCTACAGTGGAGCATCTTTAGTCTCACTAACAGAATATGTCCAAGACTAATCACGGGGTTGGTTTCGGCATATTTAGTCCCTTAAGTATGCTACAGTGGAGCATCTTTAGTCTCACTAACATAATATGTTCAAGACTAATTACGGGGTTGGTTTCGGCACTCACCGTCTTTTTAATTAACTTATCGAAAATATTTTATAAACCAACACCCACTAATAGTACATAGCTAATACAACATCATTCTTTGTTAGCGAAAGGACAAGTTACGAACCCCACAAGTCATTGTAAAGTGTAACCAGTGGCGCACTACTTTATGAGAGAAACGATGGATTGGAAAACGTTGAATTTTATTTGAAAAGACAAGAATTACATAAAGTAAACTTTGTCTATGGCTGAACCTGGCGAAGAAAATGTATTCGGAAAAGAGTTCAGGATTCTAGAGTGGGGATACCCTAGGCGATGGTGCCAACTGCCAATGTCCATGAGGAATTGTTATAGTGGTGACTTGAACAGTAGGGTTATTTTTTATTAATAGCATGTGAACACAATGTGTCGATTAGTTTAATAGCATTAGTTGAATATAACATTGATTTGAGCGGCTTACTGTTCCCTAAATCTAAGTTCTACTGTGTAGAATATTCTCAACAATAAGGAAAACTGCAGAAAACAACAATTGCTTAGATTGACAAGAAATATGAGTAAGAAGAGTATAGAACAAAAGTATACTATTTAATCATTAATCTATTTATATCCAGAATCATCTCTTTGATAAATAACTAGGAAACCATACTCATATGCCGGCTGTTGATTACTTTTAGATGCTAAATAGACATTTTCTTAATTGTCATTGCGTGTAAAACTAGTGAACCTTTGCAATAGCAGGAGATTCTCAGATAACATGTTAAATATTTCATTGTGTTTCAGCTTGTCTTTCAGTATGGTGGGCTGAGTCGTTTAAAGATATTTTTAACGCAGTATAATATTATTTACTTTAGTTGAAACTCCATTTTTTTTCAAATGGCATCTTACTATTAAAAGCATCCCTTCACCTTAATTGTAGCCTTTTTTTTCTTTTCAACTTTCAATATGGGATTTTGTTCACATATCTAATTATTTCCTCCAAAAGCAAGTATCACATTATCCATTACCAAGATTTATGTGTTTATAAGATTGATTGTTTGTCATCCACATTATCTTATCTTAGTATTTATGGACATCAAAGCCCACGAGCATATTCTAGTGTGTGCATCTCAAAACAACGAAAAAAGGGAATAAACGAACATGTTCCACGACATCACTCGGTTGGGCTTGTAGTTTTTAATTAACTCTTCATGGAGCACAACATGAGAACTACATACTCGTCGCGCACAACCATCAACTGTAATATCATTTTGTTGGATTGAGCTAGACCAAAGAAACTTTTTAACATGGTGTGATATTATTCATTTTGAACCAAATTCGTGCGATTCTCACTAAATGTCTCACCCTTAAAAAATATCTCTACATCTTTATATATAACTTCTATTTTCTTATCAAGTCTTAAAGTGCGACTTTGTTCGCACACGAAACATTGTTTACTTTGCAAGTAGCAAGTAAAAATAAACCTGTTTAATGTCGGAAATTGTCAAAAGTTAAGCAAAGCACAATGGAATATTCACATAAAATCTTCCACCTTATTTGCGTCGATAGAAGACAAAGAAAAGCTAGTCTAGTACAAATACCTTAGAGAAGTACTAGATTTTATATGTACCAGCTCATCAGTCTTTTGTATTTATAATTTAATATTGTCATCATCTTACTGCAAATATACAAATACAGCCGATTGATCCATTATTCTGTTGTATAAATAGCACTAAACAGCATCACCATTAGCATTATAATCTACAAACTAAACCTTTCCATCATGGTTGATATCCATGCCTATATCCTTCTTTTCTTCATTTGGCCTATTTCTATTATTATAGTTAGAGCATTATTAAGAAATAGAACCACAATTTGCCTTCCTCCAAGCACTTTAAAGCTTCCACTTATTGGTCACCTCCACCTTTTAAGTAACAAACCACATGAATCTCTACACAAATTATCCAACAAATATGGACCATTATTTCACTTATTCCTTGGTTCTATTCCATGTGTGGTTGCTTCTTCACCTGAAATAGCCAAACAATTCCTCAAAAATAATGAGATTACCTTTTCAAACCGTCCCAAAATATCCAATATTGATTACTTAACTTATCACCAAGACTTCTCATTTGCACCTTATGGAACTTATAGGAAGTTCATGACAAAACTATGCTTTTCTAAACTTCTTGGCGGACAAACTCTTCATCTTCTGCTTCCAATTAGACGCGACGAAATTAAGCGTTTGATTAAAGTACTATCAAGAAATGCTGCAGTTGGCAAAGCAGTTAATATTCGAGATGAAATTACGACGATGACAAACAATGTTATAACAAGAATGCTTATGAGTAAAGGGTGTTGTGAAAATGAAGATGAAGCTGAAAATGTCAGGAAAATGATTCTTGAAATGGCTAAGCTATCAGGGAAATTTAATCTGTCGGATACGTTTTGGTTTTTTAAAAAGTGGGATTTGCAAGGTTTTGGGAAGAAGTTAAAGGGTGTTCGAGACAAGTTTGATGAGATTATGGAGAGCATAATTGAGGAGCATCAAGAAATAAGAAGGAAAAGGCAGAAAATGAAATATGGGAATCAGGAAATTGCAAAGGATCTTCTTGAGATTTTACTTGATATTTCAGAAGATAACAGCTCAGAAATTCGATTGACAAGAGAAAATATCAAAGCTTTTGTTCTGGTAATTAACATGCTAATCCACCCCGTCTAAATTTATGTGATAATTTTCGCTTTTTAGACTTAATTTGACTAATTTTCAAAATTAAATTGAATTAGAGCAACTCAATAATTAATTTTCAATTGAACTTTAGATATTCAAAAACTTCAAGTACTATAAGCTTGCAATTATTGAAATGTCAATATAATGAAAAAAATACATTTTAATATGTTAGTCAAAATTCACATAATCTGAATCTTAAGAAACATAAAAGTATTATATAACTTGTGGTCTTAAGCCATAATTTTTAAATTCAACAGACTATAAAGGAATTAGGGCAGCTTATGCAGCCTTACCGGCCTGCATTTCCGCAAGAGGTTGGTTTCACGGCTCGAACCTGTGACCTCCTGGTCACATGACATCAACTTTATCAGTTACGCCAAGGCTCCTCTCACCGGCCTGCATTTCCGCAAGAGGTTGTTTTCACGGCTCGAACCTGTGACCTCCTGGTCACATGACATCAACTTTATCAGTTACGCCAAGGCTCCCCTCCTATAAAGAAATTAGATCACATAAATTAGAACGGAGAAAAAAGAAAAAAGTACTTACTGTCAGTTTATATCATAATCTGTTGGCCAGTCACGAAATAGTAACCATTTTCGCCGCTTCTATCTGCTTTGTGAATAGTATTAATTCTAATCTCCTTACATTTATCTCATTATATGTAACGGTGTTTGATCAAGTATGGAATATAACTAACAGACATTTTTTTAAAGACCACTTAATTTGTGCAAAGTACCAAATTAGAGCTACTCTTACTATATCAACAGTTACGTAAGAGGTAGTGAGAGTCTTACATGTATTTTCATATCTATCTGTATAAAAAGGTAAACTTTTATTTTTATATCTAAGTGAGTCCTTATAAATCATGTCTTTAAAGAGTAAATAAAACAATAAAACTAGGATACCAATACACTTTTTGGTTTAGAAAGTTCATCGGCTGATATGATGCTTTCTATAATTTATTTTTTTAATTTTCAGTTCTTGATCGATTTTTTTTTTTAAATGACAATATGCATTTCACTAATTTTACAGGACCTATTTTCTGGTGGAACTGATACCTCAGCCATTGCAACGGAGTGGGCACTTGTAGAATTAATTAATCATCCAAATATTATGGAGAAAGCAGTCCAAGAAATTGACAATGTCACTGGAAAAACTAGAGCAGTGCAAGAATCAGATATTTCTCAACTTCCCTATCTTCAAGCCATTGTTAAAGAAACACTAAGTCTTCACTCTCCTGCTCCAATGATTCTTAGAGAGTCAAGTGAAGACTGCACAATTGAAGGCTATCATATACCAGCAAAAACTAGACTTTTTGTGAATGTTTGGGCTATGAATAGGGATCCAAAATATTGGGAAAATCCTCTTGAGTATAGGCCAGAAAGGTTTATGAATGAAACAAAAATATTGGATGTAAGGGGACAAAATAATTTCCATTATTTGCCATTTGGGAGTGGGAGAAGAGGATGTCCTGGAATTTCATTAGCATTGCAAATATTGCACACAAGTCTTGCTGCTATAATTCAATGCTTTGAGTGGAAAGTTGGTGGTGAAGGTAATAATGGTAAAGTGGACATGGAAGAAGGTAGTGGTGTCACGGTCCCTAGAGCCAATCCTTTGGTTTGTGTTCCAGTGGCTAGGTTCAATCCTACTAATCATGAATTAAATTAATCGAATCAATGAGTTTTGAATATCAAATGCTTCGATCATTTTTGAAAAAATGCATAATTTTATTGTATGTGGAAAGTGATTATCATGTATTCAATGTGAGCTTGCTCATGTTATCTAGCCCAAAGTCGATTAAAAGAGGAGCTACAATAAGCTAATTGTTATTATTGTAATATTACCCTATATCATATTGTTGTTGTGGAAAGGGATCATGCTACATGCATTAATATCATGTTATAAAGTTTGGCTCGTCATTATATATCTATGTTTTATTTGAATCGTAACCACATAGCAGTTTGTATAATACTATATAATAATGTATAGATGCGTATTGATAAATGCAAAATACAACACAAAATTAATGCTCGCTAGCCAAATATAGTATAGTTTAATTATCGTCTCCACAGAGATTGTATTTAAATAATGGTAGAGTAATTTGTGGTTTAATGTTATTCAAGATGATTAACACTTTAGTTGGAGTGATTATGAATTAAAATTGACCACTAAAATTAAATCAAGAAACAATTGATTATAGAAAACTAGAGAGTAAAGCAATGAGTTATTATCTAGACGAAGAACAAGGGTTTTGACATAATAGGTGCAAGACTGCTACTCTGGATATGACGTTATTATATTTCACTCTTGAGATTCTATAGATTCTCACAAATTCAATAGGTGATTAGCTTATACTTCCGATTCAAACTCCTCTCTTGATTAAATTTAAATCTTTCAAATAAACTAATGTGAAGTGCGGTGAAACTTGCAAGAATCTATTGGTAGGAATGATCTAAGAGAAACTTCTCGCGGATATTTCTCAATCTTAATTTAAACGATAACTCAAAAAGCTCATCTCGATCACTTCAAAGAATCAACAAAATAAACTAAGACATACGCTGTTGTCACACCTCCTTTTTCCGCACCCAAGGGGCGCGAGGGAGTTTTTCCAATTAAAGGACAATCGAGACGGGATTTGTTTATTTATTTCAGAGTCGCCACTTGGGAGATTTAGGGTGTCCCAAGTCACCAATTTTAATCCCGAATCGAGGAAAAAGAATGACTCCATATTACAGTCTGCGTACCAGAAATCCGGATAAGGAATTCTGTTAACCCGGGAGAAGGTGTTAGGCATTCCCGAGTTCCGTGGTTCTAGCACAGTTGCTCAACTGTTATATTCGGCTTATTTATCTGATTTTTAATACAATCATGAACCATGTGCAAATTTTATCTTTTACCGCTTTATTATCATTATTTTTTAGGAATGTGAACATCGCTTAAAACATATCTTTGGACTGTGTCACATGAAATGCACCCACAATCCGAAACATATTTTATTTGATGTTTTAGGATTTGGATTTGGGTCGCATGAAATGCACACCCGAGTTTAAGAAAGTAATTTAATTAAATCGCGTCTAAAGAGGCTAACGCGTTGTTATCTTTAGGGAAGGCAGTGAAATTCACTAAACGGTCCATCCCAAATTCTAAGTATTTATTATGACTAATTATTGAGGGCCCCGCAATTTGCATTTTTATTTGGCGAGGCTCGTCTCATTCATTATTAAAAAAGGGAATTTGCAACGTCATGGAAATGCATCTTATACCACGTCACAGTCAATGTACCCGTGATTAGAGACACATTTCGATTTCGTTGAGATTTGGATTTGGGTCACATAAATGTGCACCCGAGTTTAGGGAGATAACATTATTAAAGGCGCACCTAAAGCAACTAGCGCATTATTATATTGGGTAGGGCCGTGAATTTTGCTAAACGGCCCGTTTCGGAATCTAAGTGTTTAATACATATATTTTGTGAGGGCTCCGCAATCTGTACATTTTTATTTTTGGCGAAGCTAGTCTCGTTTTTATTTTAAAGGGTAAACCTACAACGACTATATTTTCTATTAAGTTCGTTTCTAAAAAAAGAAATCCTAATTTATTAATCGAACAATGGAAGCTAGTAGGATACACGGCTAATGAAGAGTATCTCAAGCTTTGACGAATTACAATTAAACATGAACCTACATTTAGAACTAAACCATATGATGAACAACTGAATAATGACTAATAAAATTATAACAGAGCTTATTAAATCAATCCGACTACCCATTCGGCAAGCTAGTCACGAATATGAAAACTTTTGTACAACTTTCGTCTAGCATGCCCATTCGAGATAGCAATAACATAAGCACAAAACTAAAACTCGACGGATTTAAGCAAAATCTTCAACATAACATGTATTCAAGCTCGGACACGATAGTAACCGATAGCAACTCAAACAAATATTGGAAAACGAACCTCTAATGATAAACACTGCTGGGGATTTACAACTCATTCATCAAACCGAAATGGAGCCATAGTCGGCGAAATGACGCAACGAGACCAACGAACTAGAACCTCACCTCGACACTCGAACGGACTTCAAACGGGAAACCATGGAAACAGTCATCACAGCTCAAACGGAATAGCTCGCGCTAAAACTCGAACTCGAACGGACTGAGCATGAAACATGGCTGCCACTGGTTTTCCCAGGTGAACCTTTGAATGCGAGGGGGGAGGGTGCGACTGGTTTGGACGTTCGAGTTGGGCAGCGGCAGTGGGTTGTTGTCGACGGGGGAGTGCGACGACGGGGAGCAGCTGTGGTTGTGGGGAAGCTGGACGAGATGGAGGGAGTTGGTGGCGCGACGGACAGTGATGACGCAGCAACAACAGCTGCTGCTCGTCCGGCTGGGTTATGGTGGTTTGGACAATGGTCGTTTGGGTGTGACGACGAGGGCAGAGTTGGGTTATGGGGTGGTGGTCGACGATGGCGGAGATGGTAACGACGATGGTGGTCGTTCGGAGGAGCTGGGCGTTGTTCGGAGTCGATGGGGGAGCTGGTCGCGACTGGTTTTTTGGGTAGGGTTGTTGCTGGTGGTTTGTTGGTTTCGGACGTGAGGTCGAGGAGCTGGGTAGTGATGATGGTGAAGGTGACGGACTGGTAAGGAATGGAGTTGGAGGTTGACGATGAGGTTAGGTTGTTGCTGTTGGTCGTGGTGCTGGGGGAAGGTGACGGGGTGGTGTTCGGACAGTGGAGGTGACGACGCTGCTGCTACTCGTCGGACTGGGTAGTGATGATGGTGGAGCTGGGAGGAGGAGGGTGGTCTGTTGGAGCAGGTGGTCGACGAGCAGGTGGGTTTGGACGTGAGGTTGTTGACGGAGTGAGTAGGGTTTGTTTATGGTGGTTTCACGGTGGGAACGAGGGTGATGGTGGTGATGGGAGCTGAAGGTTTGACGACGATGGTTATGGAGTGGAAGTTATGGCGTCGGGGGGGTGGTGGTGCGACTGGTTTGGGTTCGGGAGCTCCTAGGGTTTTTTCTTCTCCTTTTTAGGAAGAAGACGATGAACAGCTCCAATTTTTCCAAAAAATTCCAAAAGTCCCCCTGCTTTGGCCCTTTGTCCGTGTATTTGATACACAATGCCCAGAAAAATGAGCCCACGCGTGGTGGGGTTCAAGGTTTGTGTCCCCCACGCGTGGTGGGGTTCCCCATGTGTCCTGGACACGGTTTATTATGGGTTAGGTCCGAAATTAGGCCTAAAACCGGGTAGTTTGAACCCGAATATTATTCTTTTGCCCGGACTCGAGAAATAGGAACACGTTGCTTAACTAGTCCTATGTAAGCAAAATAACTACCAAAAATAAGACTAGTATTTAAACAAAACTATATCTTTTTTTAAATATTTTTCAAGATTTAAAATAGCTACAAAATATTAATAAAACTATTTTTTTTGTAATTTTCGTTTTTATATAAAGATAAAATATAAAGTAATATTTTTGCATTTTTTCCAAATTAAAATGACTACAAAACCTTAATAGAATTATATTTTTTTGTAATTTTCGAAATTATATAAAGTACAAAAATAAAGTGCAATTTTTGTATTTTTCAAGTTTATGAGAGATACATAAACTAAAATTTATATATATATTTTTTTGAAATTTTTCTTTTTGCAACGAAATAAAGTAAAAATAGTTAAAATAGCTATACTAGACCCAATTTCACATATTCACGCTAAAAATGTGAAAATTCTCGGGGAGGGTCAAAAATCACGTGCTTACAGGCTGCCCCTCTTTGACTGGAAACACGAAGAGTTTTCCGACAAAGAACGACTAGACGTGTTTTTGACCCGACCATTACTTGGACGGACTACACTTAAGGAAAGGGAGGGAATGTGACTGAGCCCTGGTATCTGAGCTGCCTACATATCCTTGGTTATACAGGAATCAGGCCACGTGTAGTTCGGATATGAGAGAGATGGTAGAGGGTACCGAGGTGGAGAGCCGATCGAGGTGCCGTTCCGTTGAGGTTCCGGTCCGCGGTCCTGTCATTACAACAAAAATGAAAACTGAAAAAGACTAACTAAGCCTATCAGCTACTAGTTACAAGGATTCCTATCTCTAAGTCTTCTGAAACTTGATCTTGAGTCTTGAATGGTGCTTCATACAGACTTTGGATTTGAACCTTGATACTTGCTAGTTGTAGGTGCTAGTTCTTGAGCAGACTACATCTGTTCTCCACTTCCGTATTTTTCTCTTTTTGTTTTTCTCTTTTCTTGTTCTTCTTCTTTTTTTTCTTGTTTTTTTTTGTTTTTTGTTTTTGTGACCAGCTTCTGTTGATCATCCCAGACTATTGATTCGCGTTCTTGAGGCGAGCTTCTAACTTGGATTGAATGCTGGGGATTTCTGTTGTAATCCTTCTGCTTTCCAGTCGGTTACTGCTTGATCTTTGACAGGCAGACTCCTGACTTCTTCGATCTTTGACATACCACAAACTCCGTTCTACAGGCGGGTTCCTGACAATCAAAACAAACAAAACAAACAAAATTTCCTAACCCAGTTTGCACTGGGGAGGTTTGTGAGTCGTTAGCAAAATCGTAGCCCACTGATACTACTGATGCAGTGCTGAGAGTGAACTAAACACTAGATTAGGATTTATTCCCTTGTTATACAGGTGGGCGCCTAACTTCAATGCTTGAAATGTAAGGACTGAAATGTATTCCTCTGTTCTATGGGCGGGCTCCCAACTTCAACACTTGAAAAGTAAAGACTGAAATGTATGCCTCTGTTATCTAGGCGGGCTCCCAACTTCAACACTTGAAAGTAAAAACTGAATGTATGCCTCTGTTATTATGGGCGGGCTCCCAATTTCAACACTTGAAAGTAAAACTGAAATGTATTCCTCTCGTTATACAGGTGGGTGCCTGGTTTTAGGAATGCAAATACTGAAATGTATTCCTCTCGTTATACAGGTGGGCGCCTGGAACATGAAATGCAAATACTGAAATGTATTCCTCTCGTTATTCAGGTGGGCGCCTGGGTTCAACAAAATGTATTCCTCTCGTTATACAAGTGGGCGCCTGGTTTAGGAAAATGACTCTTTTTCAAAATGTTTTTTTTAGCATCTTAGGAGAAAGATTCATCGGACTAAGATTTTGATCCTAGGAGAAGGTTCGTCAGACTAGGTCTCTATCTTAGGAGAAAAATTCATCGGACTAAGATTTTGATCCTAGGAGAAGGTTCATCAGACTAGGTCTTTTCTTTTTGGTATCTTAGGAGAAAGATTCATCAGACTAAGATTTTGATCCTAGGAGAAGGTTCATCAGACTAGGTCTCTATCTTAGGAGAAAAATTCGTCAGACTAAGATTTTGATCCTAGGAGAATGTTCATCAGACTAGGTCATTTTTTGTTTTTGGTTATCTTAGGAGAAAGATTCATCAGACTAAGATTTTGATCCTAGGAGAAGGTTCATCAGACTAGGTCTCTATCTTAGGAGAAAAATTCGTCAGACTAAGATTTGGATCCTAGGAGAAGGTTGATCAGACTAGGTCTTTTCTTGTTTTTTTTGGTATCTTAGGAGAGAGATTCATCGGACTAAGATTTTGATCCTAGGAGAAGGTTCGTCAGACTAGGTCTCTATCTTAGGAGAAAAATTCATCGGACTAAGATTTTGATCCTAGGAGAATGTTCATCAGACTAGGTCATTTTTTTGTTTTTTGGTTATCTTAGGAGAAAGATTCATCAGACTAAGATTTTGATCCTAGGAGAAGGTTCGTCAGACTAGGTCTCTATCTTAGGAGAAAAATTCATCGGACTAAGATTTTGATCCTAGGAGAATGTTCATCAGACTAGGTCATTTTTTTTTGTTATCTTAGGAGAAAGATTCATCAGACTAAGATTTTGATCCTAGGAGAAGGTTCGTCAGACTAGGTCTCTATCTTAGGAGAAAAATTCGTCAGACTAAGATTTTGATCCTAGGAGAAGGTTCATCAGACTAGGTCTTGTTGTTTTTTTTTTCTTCAAAAACAACTTAGGAGGAAATGCATCTCCTATGGGTAAAACTTAACTTTGAGGAAGTGCGTCTCCTGTGGGTACAATAAACTTAGGAAGTGCGTCTCCTATGGGTACAATAAACTTAGGAAGTGCGTCTCCTATTGGGGATAACTGTTCTTAGGAAGTGCGTCTCCTACTGGGTGAAACTATTCTTAGGAAGTGCGTCTCCTATTGGTACAATGGATCTAGGAAGTGCGTCTCCTATTGGTAAAACTTAACTTAGGAAGTGCGTCTCCTATCGGTGAAACTTTTTTAGGAAGTGCGTCTCCTATCGGTGAAACTTTTTAGGAAGTGCGTCTCCTATCGGTGAAACTTGTCTTAGGAAGTGCGTCTCCTACTGGTAAAACTTGCTTAGGAAGTGCGTCTCCTCAGGAAGTGCGTCTCCTATGGTAAAACTGAACTTAGGAAGTGCGTCTCCTATGGTAAAACTGAACTTAGGAAGTGCGTCTCCTATGGTAAAACTTTTTAGGAAGTGCGTCTCCTACTGGTACAATGGATTTAGGAAGTGCGTCTCCTGTGGGTACAATAAACTTAGGAAGTGCGTCTCCTATTGGGAAAAACTGTTCTTAGGAAGTGCGTCTCCTACTGGGTGAAACTATTCTTAGGAAGTGCGTCTCCTATTGGTGAAACTGAACTTAGGAAGTGCGTCTCCTATTGGTGAAATAAACTTAGGATGTGCGTCTCCTATTGGTGAAACTTATCTTAGGAAGTGCGTCTCCTATTGGTAAAACTTATCTTAGGAAGGAAATGTATGTCCTATTTGAGGGCGGATGAACCCAACATATCCTATTTGAGGGCGGATGAACCCAACATATCCTATTTGAGGGCGGATGAACCCAACATATCCTATTTGAGGGCGGATGAACCCAACATATCCTATTTGAGGGCGGATGAACCCAACATATCCTATTTGAGGGCGGATGAACCCAACATATCCTATTTGAGGGCGGATGAACCCGACATATCCTATTTGAGGGCGGATGAACCCAACATATCCTATTTGAGGGCGGATGAACCCGACAGATCCTATTTGAGGGCGGATGAACCCGACAGATCCTATTTGAGGGCGGATGAACCCAACATATCCTATTTGAGGGCGGATGAACCCGACATATCCTATTTGAGGGCGGATGAACCCGACATATCCTATTTGAGGGCGGATGAACCCCGACATATCCTATTTGAGGGCGGACGAACCCGACATATCCTATTTGAGGGCGGATGAACCCGACATATCCTATTTGAGGGCGGATGAACCCGACATATCCTATTTGAGGGCGGATGAACCCGACATATCCTATTTGAGGGCGGATGAACCCGACATATCCTATTTGAGGGCGGATGAACCCAACATATCCTATTTGAGGGCGGATGAACCCGACATATCCTATTTGAGGGCGGATGAACCCGACAGATCCTATTTGAGGGCGGATGAACCCGACATATCCTATTTGAGGGCGGATGAACCCGACAGATCCTATTTGAGGGCGGATGAACCCAACATATCCTTAAGACTTGAAGATGTCTTACCTTGAATACTTGTTGGGATGAATTTTCTCTTTCTACCTTCCCCATTTATTTATTTTTTTATTTTTTTTTCTTCTTCTATTTATTATTATTATTATTATTATTATTTAGCTTCCTCCTTTGAAGTCTAACCGCTGAGGATACCGACTTTCCAACCTTGTGTTGGACTACTCGCAGCCGCTAGGGATAACACTGTTGGGGAATTATTTACTTACCTGTTGGGGGGTAAAATGTTATCAGCTGGGGGTACCTGACTTCCAGAAAATTTTCTAAATGGAAGGAAAATTTTCTGCCCTAGTTTGATAATATCCCTTGTGGCATGCAGTTTTGGCACCAATGCCATTTCCTTTACCTGTTTCAAATCAAACAAAATTTGTTAGTTTAAAACATGGTGGTTGGCTGTGATACTCCTATTGGGATTGCTTTCCCTTTCTCCTTCATTGCGCTGTGCTCCACGACTTGTTGGGGATGATATTATGTGCTGGGGATAATCCCTTCCTGCTGGGGATATCCCTCTTCTTTTGTGGCATAGCTTGGAAACTGGCATTTCCCCGACCTTTTAGTCTAGTATGGATTTCGCCGAATCATGCTCACTGCTTTCCTTGCTTTGTTCATGGGCCTTGGCCTTGAGGTTTATAACTTTTGATAAAGGCAACGGTATCCCTCTTGACGCTTGTCAATCCTTCTGTCAAATCCCTTTTGCTGGGGATATCTTTTTGACACTGGCCTCGCGCTTGTTCCTCGCTGACTATACCATTTGGATATACTAGTCAGATCTCATCTTGGAAAGCTGATGGCGTATTTTGAAGTCATTTCATACTTGTTCTGACCGGACAGACTCTATTGGGGAAAATTAAAAGACAAAGGAAACGATGACTCTTTTACAAAAGAAACTATAAATAAAAACCTATCAATCGCAGATACCGACTCTAATGGCCATGACATACATATGGGGGCCTATCCTTCACCATCAATCATCTTTCAAGATCCTCAATTGGTGATTCCCCATCTGATTCTTAATCTTATTCGACTTGCAGTGCCCGAAGGGTTTTCACTATCAAGTCTCTCTCATTTTTGGCTTTTCTCTCAGCTTTCATCGCCTTATGGTGCCTGTGAAGGTTTTCACCGATAAGACTCTCTCATTTGTATCACTTTCCAGCTGGGGATTTGGAGTGTTGCCGGTATGACTCTCTCTGCTGGAGATTAGAGTCCTTTCTGCTATGGAACAGAATGTTATGTTTGCCGGTAAGATTCTCATTTGTCCGACTTGGCATCTTTTGAAGACTGGTCAGAAGGTCTTTCTTTGGACCGTAATGCGGGTTTTGGATAGGGCTAGAAAAAAAAAGGGTATTAAAGGCTCAAAAATGCATTAATTCTGGGTTATTAGTTACAACTTTCGGAACTAGATTTATTTACAACAAACGCAATTTTTTGCCCCAGTTTCTTGCTTGGGGATATTTTAATTGTTTTTTTCGTTTTTTCTTTCAAAACTATGACCGAGCCGTGAAGCGCCTACGTATCCTCTTTGAGGAATCAGGTCAAACATAGTTCCCAATTCCTCCTTTTCATTTGATTCTTTTTGTCTTTGTTATCAATTTTCTTTTCTTTTCTTTTCTTTTTTTTTCTCTTTTTTTCGTTGTTGTTTTCTTTCTTTCTCTTTTTTTTTCGTTGTTACTGCTTCCGAACGAGGGGTATAAAAGAAAAATAAATAAGGCTCAAAAGGGGTAACGAAAGATAAAAGTGTTTAGGTAGCAGAACAAAATGCCTTCGTCATTTCAGTCTTCAAAACATGCCAAGTGCAAACAACACAATTTAAATTTGTAGTCTCTTTTGAGGGTGCTGGACTTGACAATTATGTTAAACATATATTTGTTCATTTGTCACTTCTAAAGCACCGTTGGGCGACACTCTCATTCTCATTATTATGAACGACCCTCATGCCAATTTAGGCGAATCTTTCTTTAACGGTTTTCTTTGTGTTTAACTTGCCCCAGTTCCACATGACTCGAGCTCTGTATGATCTCAACCGTTCTTATTTTTCTTTAACTGTTCTGATCACCTCTCTAGGGTTTGGTGATTAACTTTAAGATTAGGCCCAAAGTGTGTGCGCATGTCATGTCACTAGAATCGGCACTGAACAAAATGACAAAAGGACTAAACAAAAGATGACTGAATATAATATAAGACCGGATTTTGCATTAGACCGGTGAAATGGTTTAAATAACAAAACAAACAAAATAAACCAGAACAAAATCCTGAAACAAACTGGACAAAATTTAAACAACCACTATAAAAAAAATGGAAAGATAAGAAAGTTTGACACAGGACAAAATCCGAATTATAACCCTAACAACAGAAATGACCACAAAATAAGCCACCACAAGCTTCTCTCTTGCTGACCAAGGAACGAAGCGTCCTCCCACTTTATCAAAACCTGGCATCTTAGCCACTGAGCTTTGCATCAATACTGCCAAGACCATTACCCGCTTCAACATCATCACCCTCCGTCAACAAGTTCTCGATAGGGTTCGAGTGCTCCATGTCACTGTTATTGATCACAATCCGCCCTTCTTGGATCATTCTTTCTATTTCTCTTTTCAAATCCCGACAGCTTTCAACATTGTGCCCCTGGGCATTGAAATGGTATTCACACCTTTTAGAAGGGTCAAAGCTTCTTGCACGTGGGTCCACACGATTTGGAGGAATAGGTGCAATCATGTCATGATTCTTTAATTTCTCAAATAAGCTTTCATAGGACTCTCCTATTGGTGTAAAATTATCTTTCAACCTTTGTTCCCCTTTATACCACTGGCTTGGCTGTGGGTTATAGGGCACCTGAAAATTTTGTGGAGACTTATGGAGATTTTGTGATGCTCGTGCTCGCCTCCTGGGGCGTTTTGGTGGCTGGACAACATACTGAGGTGGAGCGACAGAGTATTGAGCGTCCTGAGGTGGATAATACTGCTCAGGGGAGCCATAGAAAATCTGAGGAGGCTGCTCATACCTTCGAGATGTTCTCCTGGGACCTCTTCTAGACCCTGATGTCATCATGATTTCTTCGATCTCCTCATTTGTGCCGCTAAGATTATCTGACTCAACCCGGACAGCCTGAGTTGCAGCCTTAAGAACAACTTGACTTATAATTTTGCCTGTCTTAAGACCATTCTCTACCATTTCTCCAATTTTGATTGCTTCCGAGAAGGTTTTGCCAACTGCGGACACCATGTTTTGAAAGTAATCTGGCTCTTGCGCTTGAAGGAAGACAGTAATTAGCTCATGGTCATCCATGGGTGGCTTAACTCGAGCTGCTTGCTCTCTCCATTTTATGGCATATTCCCTGAAACTTTCACTTGGTTTCTTCTTCAGGTTTGAAAGGGACATGCGGTCTGGGGGAATGTCGATGTTGTATTGGAACTGTTTGACAAA
Source organism: Nicotiana tabacum (assembly GCF_000715075.1). Lineage (NCBI taxonomy): Eukaryota > Viridiplantae > Streptophyta > Magnoliopsida > Solanales > Solanaceae > Nicotiana > Nicotiana tabacum. The sequence goes on from NC_134085.1 coordinate 19,029,581, forward strand.
GGCCTGTGCCATGTCATCCCAGACATACCAGCGAGACGTGTCTTGATCCATAAACCATTAGGAGGCTATTCCCATAAGGCTTTCCACAAAATAAGCCATCAACAATTTTTCATTTCTTCCTGCCCCTCTCAGTTGATTGCAATACCTTTTCAGGTGGGCTATGGGATCTCCATGTCCATCGTACTTTTCAAATTTTGGGGTCTTGAAACCAGGCGGCAAGTGGACATCGGGGAACATACATAGATCTTTGAAGGCAACACTCTTTTGGCCTGCCAACCCTTGCATGTTTTCCAACCATTGTTCTAAGCTTTTCACTCTTCGGGTCATTTCTTCCTGTACCATCTTTCGGGCAGGCTTCTCAGTTTTTGCAGCAAGATCAAACGAGTACGAGTGATACTCAGGAGAGTGGTACTGCTCTTGTTGTGTCGCAAATTGTGACTCATGACGAGGAACCTTCCCACTCTGAGTCTCTGGAACACTTGTAACAGCTTCGACGTTAGTTGTCATTTTTCTTTGAGGCACAAACCAACCACCTCAACTTTCTTCACAATTCAAAACCAAATATGTTAGAATGGACTCAGTCGGTCCTTATTATTATCAATATATATATATATATATATATTTATTTATTTATTACCTTTTTTTTTCTTTTTCTTTTTTTCTCTTTTCATCATTTTTTTGTGTGTGGTCGAATCTTATGGAGATTGCCTACGTATCATGACCCCGCATGAATCAAACCTTGCGTAGTTCGGACCGCTGAAAGATAAATAATACTAAACCTTTTTTATATTAGAACAAACTGGGTTTCAAAGGTTTGAATATGACCTACAAACTCAAAAATCAAACAACCCACATATTTTAATCAAAAGCTTTATAAACTTCAAAACAAATGGCCAACTTCCTTCCTCCGTTTGCTAATTTTAACCAAATGGTTATTTTTTGCAAATGTGGCCCCTTCCAATTTCCACATGAATTTTGAGGCCGGGGAGGATTATTTTGACACTTTACAAACTTGTCCATTCTTTTACGAAAATAGCCTTTCGACAACTAAAAGATACTCTAAGGCTATTTCGGCAAGAACGGTTTAAGACGCGGCCGAAGCTGGCTCGGCTTATTTTATTTTTTCATTTTTTTTTGACTAAACATCCAAACGGCATTCTCCTGACCATTTACTCTTTGTTTTTTTTTTCAAATTACGATAAAAACCTTGTGTTTCAAACACGGCCTTTCGACATCTCGGGGACGAAGCTTTTTAAGGCTGTGTGGGTCAACTGGACCAAACTCCTAGAAATGACCCAAAAGGTGGTTGTTTACGCAAAGTCAGCCTTCCGGCGTCCCTTTCGGGAACATTCGGCTATTTATGACAAACAACATCTCCTGACTTAGTTATGACTCTTTATCGTTTTTCAGAAATAGGAAACTCAATATTGCAAACACGGCCTGTCAACGTCTCGGGGACGAAGATTTTTAAGGCTGTGTGGGTCGACTGGACCAAATCTTAAAATGACCCAAAAGTGGTTGTTTATGCAAAGTCAGCCTTCCGGCGTCCCTTTCGGGAACATTCGGCTATGTCTTGATAAAACAGCGTCACCCGACTTCTTTATGACAAAAACTAAAATTTGACATGTATTTTTTATGATTATTATTTGTTTGTTTTTGGCTTTTTAGCAAAACGGTGGGGTTGGACCCGATGAGGGTTGCCTACGTATCTCACATCCGGTGAGAATCAAACCCGCGTAGTTCGGGCAAAAGAACTACTTTAAAAGAAGAAATGAAGTATTTTTTTTTTTTTGGATTTTTGATTGATCTTTTTTGAAAGAAATACTTCTAAGATATATTTTGAATTTCATTTGCTTTTTTTTTTATTCTAAAGAAGAAGAATATATTTTTTTGGAATTTTACCTTTAATAAAAGAAACGCTTCTAAAATGTTTTTTTTTTTGAATCTTGAATTTTCTTTTCAATTTTTGAAAGAAGAATCAAAATATTTTCGGATTTTTTATTTTTTTTTATATATATATATTATATTATTTTTGAAAACAATTAGAAAGACTTCCTAAAGAAGTCAATAATGGAGAAAATATTTTTGGATTATTTTAATTTTGTCATTTTCATAAACAAATAAATAACACAAATTTTAAAAACAAGACTCTTTTTTCATTTTTATGGCAAGACAAACTATTTTCTTTTCTATTAATGTTTTTTTTTAAAAATAAGACAAAACAATGATTATTTTTTCTACCTTTCCTTTGCTTTAATAAAACAAACTAATAAGACATATATATTTTTTATTTTATATCCCCAAAATTTCGGCAGAGTTTCGACACTACTTGGACATTTGTTTTTTTCTATCAATAAGTAGTTATATCTCTACACTGTTATTTTCTCCTATTTTCCACTATTTTTTAATTTGTGGATGATGATGAAAACATACACAATCTTTTTTCTTGAATTTTCAATGTTTTTTTTTTATATATATATACATATATATTTTATTTTTTATATTTATTATATTTTCAAAAATGTGGCATGGGGGACATAGGGAATTTTAAGACTTCTTGGATTCCGCAAATGTTCCCCATGTGCTTTTCCCAAAAATGAAGCGTGGGGGACATAGGGAATTCCAAGACTTCTTGGATTCCACAAATGTTCCCTAGGTGCTTTTCCCAAAATGAAGCGTGGGGGACATAGGGAATTCCAAGGCTCCTTGGATTCCACAAATGTTCCCCATGCTTTGATTAAAATAACACCATGCTGGAAATGACCAAATGACCCATTCGCCCTTGACTAAATACAACATGTAGCACATAGGATGCCAAAAGCTGGTCTATTATTTTCAGGTTGTTTGTCCTAGACGGACCCAACCCCTGTGTTGAGTCCCCTAAGTCAAATGCACATGATGCAAATAAACGTTCCTACTAGGGATCCGGCATGTGGCTTTGTTATACTAGGTTCAGAACCTGGGTGGTTGTTCTAGACCTGGCTTACCCGAGCGGACAGCTCGAGCCGAGGGGGGGCAGCGTACCGGGAATACAGAAGCTTCACCGGCTTAGCAACTTATCCGAACCTCGTTCTAAATTGAGATTTGACACTATACAGAAAAGAAGTCATACAAAGTACGCCCTTCTTCATGATTTAGAAGACTAAGAGAGAAGATGGGTTTCGGCACAATTTATATACAGTTCACATAATATCAAAGCGGTAAAAGCAACATTTAGCACATTAGGCTCAAAACATGTAAAAATCAGATAAAGCCAAATATAAAAATTTATCTAAGCTCGAATTTCTAACCCTGAACCAGTGGTTCTGGGTTATCTAGTCCCCAGCAGAGTCGCCAGAGCTGTCACACCTCCTTTTTCCGCACCCGAGGGGCGCGAGGGAGTTTTTCCAATTAAAGGACAATCGAGACGGGATTTGTTTATTTATTTCAGAGTCGCCACTTGGGAGATTTAGGGTGTCCCAAGTCACCAATTTTAATCCCGAATCGAGGAAAAAGAATGACTCCATATTACAGTCTGCGTACCAGAAATCCGGATAAGGAATTCTGTTAACCCGGGAGAAGGTGTTAGGCATTCCCGAGTTCCGTGGTTCTAGCACGGTCGCTCAACTGTTATATTCGGCTTATTTATCTGATTTTTAATACAATCATGAACCATGTGCAAATTTTATCTTTTACCGCTTTATTATCATTATTTTTTAGGAATGTGAACATCGCTTAAAACATATCTTTGGACTGTGTCACATGAAATGCACCCACAATCCGAAACATATTTTATTTGATGTTTTAGGATTTGGATTTGGGTCGCATGAAATGCACACCCGAGTTTAAGAAAGTAATTTAATTAAATCGCGTCTAAAGAGGCTAACGCGTTGTTATCTTTAGGGAAGGCAGTGAAATTCACTAAACGGTCCATCCCAAATTCTAAGTATTTATTATGACTAATTATTGAGGGCCCCGCAATTTGCATTTTTATTTGGCGAGGCTCGTCTCATTCATTATTAAAAAAGGGAATTTGCAACGTCATGGAAATGCATCTTATACCACGTCACAGTCAATGTACCCGTGATTAGAGACACATTTCGATTTCGTTGAGATTTGGATTTGGGTCACATAAATGTGCACCCGAGTTTAGGGAGATAACATTATTAAAGGCGCACCTAAAGCAACTAGCGCATTATTATATTGGGTAGGGCCGTGAATTTTGCTAAACGGCCCGTTCCGGAATCTAAGTGTTTAATACATATATTTTGTGAGGGCTCCGCAATCTGTACATTTTTATTTTTGGCGAAGCTAGTCTCGTTTTTATTTTAAAGGGTAAACCTACAACGACTATATTTTCTATTAAGTTCGTTTCTAAAAAAGAAATCCTAATTTATTAATCGAACAATGGAAGCTAGTAGGATACACGGCTAATGAAGAGTATCTCAAGCTTTGACGAATTACAATTAAACATGAACCTACATTTAGAACTAAACCATATGATGAACAACTGAATAATGACTAATAAAATTATAACAGAGCTTATTAAATCAATCCGACTACCCATTCGGCAAGCTAGTCACGAATATGAAAACTTTTGTACAACTTTCGTCTAGCATGCCCATTCGAGATAGCAATAACATAAGCACAAAACTAAAACTCGACGGATTTAAGCAAAATCTTCAACATAACATGTATTCAAGCTCGGACACGATAGTAACCGATAGCAACTCAAACAAAGATTGGAAAACGAACCTCTAATGATAAACACTGCTGGGGATTTACAACTCATTCATCAAACCGAAATGGAGCCATAGTCAGCAAAATGACGCAACGAGACCAACGAACTGGAACCTCACCTCGACACTCGAACGGACTTCAAACGGGAAACCATGGAAACAGTCATCACAGCTCAAACGGAATAGCTCGCGCTAAAACTCGAACTCGAACGGACTGAGCATGAAACATGGCTGCCACTGGTTTTCCCAGGTGAACCTTTGAATGCGAGGGGGGAGGGTGCGACTGGTTTGGACGTTCGAGTTGGGCAGCGGCAGTGGGTTGTTGTCGACGGGGGAGTGCGACGACGGGGAGCAGCTGTGGTTGTGGGGAAGCTGGATGGGATGGAGGGAGTTGGTGGCGCGACGGACAGTGATGACGCAGCAACAACAGCTGCTGCTCGTCCGGCTGGGTTATGGTGGTTTGGACAATGGTCGTTTGGGTGTGACGACGAGGGAAGAGTTGGGTTATGGGGTGGTGGTCGACAATGGCGGAGATGGTAACGACGATGGTGGTCGTTCGGAGGAGATGGGCGTTGTTCGGGTGATGGAGGGGGCTGTTTGGACAGTGGTTTGAGGTGAGGGTTATCGTCGCCGGTGGTTTGTTGGTTTCGGACGTGAGGTCGAGGAGCTGGGTAGTGATGATGGTGAAGGTGACGGACTGGTAAGGAATGGAGTTGGAGGTTGACGATGAGGTTAGGTTGTTGCTGTTGGTCGTGGTGCTGGGGGAAGGTGACGGGGTGGTGTTCGGACAGTGGAGGTGACGACGCTGCTGCTACTCGTCGGACTGGGTAGTGATGATGGTGGAGCTGGGAGGAGGAGGGTGGTCTGTTGGAGCAGGTGGTCGACGAGCAGGTGGGTTTGGACGTGAGGTTGTTGACGGAGTGAGTAGGGTTTGTTTATGGTGGTTTCACGGTGGGAACGAGGGTGATGGTGGTGATGGGAGCTGAAGGTTTGACGACGATGGTTTGGGTGGAAGTTATGGCGTCGGGGGGGTGGTGGTGCGACTGGTTTGGGTTCGGGAGCTCCTAGGGTTTTTTCTTCTCCTTTTTAGGAAGAAGACGATGAACAGCTCCAATTTTTCCAAAAAATTCCAAAAGTCCCCCTGCTTTGGCCCTTTGTCCGTGTATTTGATACACAATGCCCAGAAAAATGAGCCCACGCGTGGTGGGGTTCAAGGTTTGTGTCCCCCACGCGTGGTGGGGTTCCCCATGTGTCCTGGACACGGTTTATTATGGGCTAGGTCCGAAAATTAGGCCTAAAACCGGGTAGTTTGAACCCGAATATTATTCTTTTGCCCGGACCCGAGAAATAGGAACACGTTGCTTAACTAGTCCTATGTAAGCAAAATAACTACCAAAAATAAGACTAGTATTTAAACAAAACTATATCTTTTTTTAAATATTTTTCAAGATTTAAAATAGCTACAAAATATTAATAAAACTATTTTTTTTGTAATTTTCGTTTTTATATAAAGATAAAATATAAAGTAATATTTTTGCATTTTTTCCAAATTAAAATGACTACAAAACCTTAATAGAATTATATTTTTTTGTAATTTTCGAAATTATATAAAGTACAAAAATAAAGTGCAATTTTTGTATTTTTCAAGTTTATGAGAGATACATAAACTAAAATTTATATATATATTTTTTTGAAATTTTTCTTTTTGCAACGAAATAAAGTAAAAATAGTTAAAATAGCTATACTAGACCCAATTTCACATATTCACGCTAAAAATGTGAAAATTCTCGGGGAGGGTCAAAAATCACGTGCTTACAGCTGCCCCTCTTTGACTGGAAACACGAAGAGTTTTCCGACAAAGAACGACTAGACGTGTTTTTGACCCGACCATTACTTGGACGGACTACACTTAAGGAAAGGGAGGGAATGTGACCAAGCCCTGACATCTGAGCTGCCTACATATCCTTGGTTATAGACTTTGACTAAGGTAAACTTTCTTATCTCTCTGGCCATAATGTCTAGTTGGGCTTGCACTGATGTGTTAGAATCTATCTGGTGAACCCCGGCTAATTTTCCTCTATCATTACTCTCAGCAGGCCATTGGTTAGAATCTTCAGAGAGCTTATCAAGAATTGCAACAATCTCCTTAAGAGTCTTCTTCATTAAAGGACCTCCAACTGCGGTACTCAGAGTTCGTCATGAGGAAGGTGTCAGTGCATCCTAAAAGTCCTGGAGTTGCATCCACAATCCGATTCCATTATGCTGAAACTTTCTCACTATCTCTTTGTATCTTTCCCAAGCTTTGAAGACTGTTTCAGTATCCTTCTGAAAGAAATTGTGGATTTCTCTTCTAAATTTCACTGTTTTTGCCGCTGAGAAGTATTTTTCAAGAAACTTTTTAGTCATATCTTTCTATGTCTTGATTGACCTAGTTGGTAAGCTTCGAAGTCAGTGTTGTACATCATGCTTCAGTGAATAGAGGAATGCCCTTAAGTAGACTATATCTTTTGATACTCCGTTCTACTTGAAAGAATTCATGATTTCATCAAAGTCCATCAAGTGTTCGGATCTTCATTCACCCTCCCTCTAAAAACACAGTTGTTCTAGATGGTTTGAAGCAAACCTTGCTTCAAATCAAATTTATTTGATGCTACGGGTGGAGGTCTGACACTTAATAGTCCATGATTGTAGACTGGTTTGGCATAATCGCCTAATGCTCTTCCAGGCCTGGGCATATTATTTTCAAATTCATCTTCAACCAGAGGTCGGTTCAGGTTGAATTCTCATTCTTCATTCCCGTCAACTGTTTCATCAGCTTTGAGAGCTTTCTCAGCAACTGTCGTGCTGCTGCTTCTCGTGTAGCCAAATCAACTACCTGCTCACCGTTTTTAGCCATGTTCTCTTGGGTTGAAGATTGCCCAAGGAATGTTTTGGTAAGCCCTTTCTATTTCCTCAACTATCGCAGACACTTTTCCATCTCTACATTATATGGAATCAATTCTTTTGAAGAAGATCAAGTATACACCTCCTCACACGAAGAGAAAAACCATAAAGAATAAAATAAAATTGGTTCCTAAATTAGCACCCAAAAGTAATTTGAATACCATCAATTGCCAATCTTCGGCAACGGCGCCGAAATTTGACGTGCACAAAATACAATACAAAATTGATACTTGCTAGCCAAAGATAGTATAATTTAATTATCGTCTCCACATGAATTGAATTTTAATAATGGTCGAGTAATTTCTGGGTTAACGTTGTTCAAGATGATTAACACTTTAGTTGGGGTGATTATGAACTAAAATTGACTACCAAAATTAAAGCAAGAAACAATTGATCATAGAAAACTAGAGAGTAAAACAATGAGTTATTATCAAAATGAAGAATAAGGGGTTTGACATAATAGGTGCAAGACTACTATCCTGGATATGACACTATTATATTTCATTCTTGAGGTTCTATCGATTCTCACGAATTCAATAGGTGATTAACTTATACTTCCTATTCAGATTCCTCTCTCGATTAAATCTAAATCATTTAAATAAATAAATGTGAAGTGTGGTGAAACTTGCAAGAATCTATTGGCAAAAATGATCTAAGAAAAGCTTCTCGCGGATATTTCTCAATATTATTTTAATTGGTAACTCAAAAAGCTCTCTCGATCACTTCATATAATCACCAAAATAAATTAAGGCATACACTGCAATAATATTCAATAAGATGCTCCTCTTACAATTAAACACTATAAGGAATAAAAGCACAACTAATATTAAAGCTCGTCCAATAAACTCAAGCAATTAAATAGTCTCCAAATCCATAAATAACAACCAAGTCACCAAATCATGTCAAACCCTAACGTAAACTATTCCATAGATTTGGAAAAAGCCATCACAAAAAGAGTTAAAGAATAAGAAAGCATTAATCCAACGTTACAATCCAAACTCGAGTATTGAGTTGGTACAAGAAAGATGAATTCTTGTGTCTTTAAACGGTAACTCAAAAAGCTCTCTCGATCACTTCAAAGAATCACCAAAATAAACTAAGGCATACGTTGCAATAATATTCAATTGGATATTCCTCTTTCAATTAAACACTATAAAGAATAAAAGCACAACTAATATTAAAGCTCGTCCAATAAACTCAAGCAATTAAACAGTCGCCAAATCCATAAATAATAACCAAGTCACCAAATCATGTCAAACCCTAAGGTAACTATTCCATAGATATGGAAAAAACCATCACAAAAAGAGTTAAAGAATAAGAAAGCATTAATCCAGCGTTACAATCCACACCCGTGTATTGTATTGGTACAAGGAAGATGAATTCTTGTGTCTTTAAGCCTCCAATACTCTCCAAAAGTTCCCAAGGTCAAAAGGACCTTCAAATACATGTTTTTGGTGTATTTATACCAAGTAAGAGCGAACCCGGACGAAATTACCCTTTTCAAGCCGAAACTAAAAAAAACACTCTACGAATTTTGTATAGGCACGACGCAGGGCGCGCTGCTCCACGCGGCGCGCTAGTGGACATTTTCAAAGGCACGTTTCTGACAGAGTTGGCAAGTTTGCACAGCCACGCCGCACCTAGTGGCGCCCCATGCAGCGTGGCTGTGTATTTTTTACAGAGTATTTTTGTTTCTTCAATTTTTAATATCCGGACTTGGTCCTCGATCCCGGAACGTGATCCCGATTTAATTCTTTGGGCTTTGCTCAGACTTTAAAACTCCAACTTGTTCGATTTAGCTCTCGATTATTTTTTTTAAATTCGGAATCACTTTATGCAAGGCATAAAACACATAATAAGTGCAATTCACTATTTATTTAAGCTCAAACATAGGTAAAATACAGTAATTAGAGTGCAAACTATGGCTAAAATACGGTTTCTAGCCTACCATCAATACCCCCACACTTAAATTATTTCTCGTTCTCGAGCAATCAAACTGCACTTCACATAGAGACGACCCTTTTTATCAGACAACTTCCCTAACGCATCATGCGAAGAATATTTAAAGTAGATTAAGCACCCTATCATAACATCCAAGCTTCAAGATTTGACTCAAAAACACCACATATTTTTAAAAACTTGCTAACTTACTCTAATACAGAGGCCAAAGACATTATCTTTCCTTCGTAAATCATGTGTTTCATACCAAAGATAGAGGATAGTTCTACACACAATAAAATTCAAGAACAAATAGGAACTCAAGATAGAAAGAATTTACTTATTCTCAGAATTAAAAATCATGTGCCCTAGAATATGCACCATATACTTGCCTGTAGTGCAATACTTTACTAATTTAAGCTCATACAGTCAAAGATCAAGTAGGACTTTATTTTGATAATGTAAGCTGCGAGGCGGGTAGGATACATTTGTATATAGTGATTACACCTCCCTAAGAATGTTAATATATATACATATACATTAACACTTTAAACCCTACATGTATGTTGAACTACTCCTCAATCATCACAAAATAGCATCAACTCCTAATTTCATTAAGCACAATTAAGATAAGAGCTACCACTAGCAAGGAATTAATTTTTTTTTCTTTTATAATGCAGACGCAAACTCTTTTTTTCTTTTCTTTTTCACCGTTCTGATTTTTTTCTTCAAGAAGATTCACTTTTTTTTCAATTCCTTTCAGGAGACTCTCACAAATTTTCAAATAGTGCACCTTCCTCCTATTTTTCCTAGTTTCACTTAAAAATCCAACCATACCTCCATTTAGATGTTTACAAACTCATGATAATTTCAAATGCTTAAGAGAGGTAAAGGTTCAAATGGATAGTTAATTCAAACAAAAGGGTCGGGCTTGTAGCATGGTTACAAAAGAAAATAGAATTACAGGCTCAAAGGGGCTAACTAGGATACGCAACAATTAGGTGAGTCAAATGCATATATATGGCTCAACAAAGAAACATATATATCACTTCCTAGACTGAACAAGATTGCTATTTCACTTTGTAAACATACAGGACAAGTTCTAGACATCAACTGACATGCACGGAATATCAATTAAATCTCACACACATTGACACATAACTCATTTAGGACAGGATCTATCCCGACTCTCTAGTCAAAGCAGTTAAGCAAAGTCGAGCACAACTAAATTAAGATACTTATACATAAGTCAAGAACTGATCCTACGCGTCATAACTAAGGCACTCACGACTCTCAAGGCATACAAAAAGTAAAGAACAGTTATCTCCCTTTAGACATTTCTATTTCTAACAAAAAAAAGTAACTATACTTGGTTCAAGCAAAACCCTTAGAAAAGAATCGCGACACAAAAAAAAACTAAGAGAGAATTGTTACACTACCTAAGAAAATAAAAAAACATGAAAAACATTTTTTTCTTCGACTTTGATCCCTCAAGAAAACAGTCAAGGAAATCCATCGTCGGGGAAAGTCAAAAAAAAAATCTTTTAAACAAAATATAAGAAAAAAAAGACACATATACATTTTTACATCCCCCAACCCACACTTTAACATGACACACAAATAAAAATAAAGTGGTAAAGAAAACTTCCCTGATTCATCTAGTCGAGGTATGAATCGAAGTAGGGATCTCCTTTGCAAGCCCGACCTAGTACACACATCCATGCTAAGAGCTTCTTTTCTGCCTTCTTTGGGTACACCCCACACTTGTCATGCTTACTCTCTCCAGCTTATTCTTTTAGGGCCCCCATTATTCCTTCCAACTTGAAGACTGTTGATACCCAATTGTTTTTATAATATTTTCAAAATTATGCTTTGGCATAAATTAGCATTTTTTTATCCAATTTCTGCATTTTAAAATATTTTTAACTAATTTCTCCCAGCATTTTATTTATAAAACAATCACTAATTGTATCACAAATAGTTTTATAATAATTTTTGTAGTTTAATTTTATCATTGTCATTTGTACTAAGTTTCAACTATTGCACAAATAGCCACTTTTATATTTTTAGGATGCATTGCAATTACTTTGCAATTATAGTCTATGCATGCATTATTATATTATTTCACCAAAAAATAGCCCTTTTATATTTTTTAAATATTAAGTAATTATTTTAAAATATTTCCAGGCATAAAAATTATTTATTACAGCCTATTAGTTATTTTTAAAAATTATTTATCAATTACAATCGGGTATTTAACAAATAGCACCTTTAACCATAATTAAATTTGAACCCCTGGCTCAATCAAATACACCCCTAGCCCAATTAAAACCCCAACCCAATTAACCTAACCCAGAACCCTGATCCAATTTTGTAACCCGCCTCAGCCCCGAACCAATCTTGGCCGTTGATCTCAAGAGATCAACGGTCCAAAACAAACCTTCCTTTTTTATCTAACCTAACCCCCAAAACCCTAAGCCATTTTCACCAAACAACCGCCCTGAAACCCCCTTTCTTCTCCAATTCTCTCTGAGACCTAAACCTAACCCTAGTCGCCACCACCCAAAACCAGCCCTAATCCCTGTGATTCCTACTCAATCTATGGCTTCTCATGGTTGTACGAGGCCTCTACTTGTCTCTTATCTCCCTGGTTGCTCGATTGTGTAGTTTTTAAGAAGGACCTCGAAGAGATCTGGTCCTACTCAATCTATGGCTTCTATGGCTTTGATTGATTTACCTTATTGAACCTGTAACTTGGTTGTTTATTGATTATTTCTAATTTAAGGGGTGCTTTCCAGATTTTGTTGAATTATTTGATTAGGTTTAGCCCCAATTAAATATTTAATTTTACTTGCATACCTTATTTGGAACTCTTAATTATTCTTTCCCTTATTTCTTTTACTCTACTATGTGCTATATAATCTCCACATTCTGACTTTCGAAAAGAGACGAACATTATTTCATAAAACCACTACTTTTACACTCTGAAAAGCTCTTTCTACTCTCTCTACTACTTGTGATCTTTGTTAGTCTAGCCGGCTGCAAGCCAAGGCTGGAAATTGTGTGACACCTGTCTTACATCTTGTGTTTTCTTTCTCTAATTGGTATTCCTCTTATTAAATTTTAGAATCCAAACCTATGTGTTTATTTACTGCCTTAGTTCATCAATTCTTAGTCCATTCCTACTTCTGTTTACTGCTTAGCATGTCTTCACTTTATGTGTCTGTTTACTATCTTGTTTAACATGTCTTACACTGTCTTATTCCACATGTGACTAGCATGTTTGCCTAACTATTGTTTATCCAGCATGCCTAAACTATGCTTTTGTGTAATTAGCATGCCTAATACTTGCCTAGCATGTCCATTTAAGTCATTGCCTATTCTGCCCTGCTCATGCTTAAGTTATCTAGTCTCCTTAGAGTGACTCTAGTTGTGTTGTTTATATGTCCTCAACATGCTTCTGCTGTGATCTTTGCTTCATGTTTCAATGACCTGCATTCTATTTAACCTATTAGTTTTGTAGAAACCTTTGAGAACTCTATGCCTCCTATTTTTTATGTGCTCCATTAAGGTGTACTCTATGTGTTCACAACCCCTCTTTCCTTGTGTGGAAATTGTTTGTCAAAGTATTTGCCAAAGCTATTTGTTTTGTGGCTTGTGTTCTAATTGCAAATTGTTTTTCACACTTTTTGAAATTGTTTTTATCACTAAAATTAGTACTGGTTTTCAGAAAATCTTTCCCTTCTTAGACTTTTCTTTATACTGTTTACCAAAACTCTCTCAAATCATGTCAAGCACTCTCACTTATTCTTAGATGACTAAGTCATGCCCTCTGGTATGTGTACTGCTTAGAGACCCTTGAGATCTCTCTGAACTCTAGCATACCAGGGCTGGCATTTTCACACTGCACATAAATCAGTCCTTATTTGAGAAAGGTCTAGGTGTGAGAACTGCCCGAGATCCTTAAAGTCCTTAGGGAACTCTGACACACCTAGACATGAAATTGGGCTATGGAACTTTAGGCATTTGAGACTAGTGAAGGCTTGGTACACCAGGATTGCTTTGGGCCTGCTTCAGGCTCCCTATAGCTTAACTTCTATTCTATTTATGTAATTTTTATTCAATCATTGGTCTATAATAATTAATTATAAACAGATAATGGGGTGACTAGTGAAAAAGGGGTAGTTGTATACTATGGGTAAAGGTGACTAGTGAAAAGGGAGGGTAGTTGTATACTGTGGGTAAAGTTGGGTAGATAACATGCCTATAGGGTTCATTTGGTTCAAATGTGTTTTATTAGATAACATGCCTATAGGGTTGAAATGTGTTTTGTTAGATAATATGCCTATAGGATTTTGCTTTGGTTCAAACAAATTCTGCTTACTTTACTTTACATAATTAGAAGTCATGCCTAAAATTAGCTTTAATTATAGAAATCATGTCTATAAGATCTAAAACCAGTTTAGTTAGATCTAAAATCAGTTTAACTTTAACCCATGCTTGTAAGTTCTGAATCAGATTAACTAACCTACTCATTTCTTTAATAGTATTCAACGTTGTGTTAATTAATAATACTAGAAAGCATGCCTATAGGATCCAAATTGCGCGCTTTAAAATGGTTTGATGGTTTACTGCATTCCTGATTAATGATTAGATACCATGCTCATAGGATATCACTATTACACGCCTAGGCAAGCCTATAAGGTGATTAAAATCCTGCAAACTGTAAAAATATGCTTTATCATCTGTGACTGCTCATATTCAACAGGTCTAAAATCAGTAGGCAAACTGAATAGGTCTTTGACACTTTGGTCCTAACTCAATACTGCATATTCTTTGCTCACCTAGATATCCTGTTCTAGGGCTTATTTTAAATACTCGAAACTGTGTTTAAGACGTGCACTTGCTTGCTCTATTTGTGGAGGTAAAACTTGAGCATTTAATTATTCCATCTTTGGTCCAGTCCTAATTATTTTTGGTTGTCGCCTAGAATTTTCTCCTTTAAGTACCTTAGAATAGTCTAGAACTACCCAAATTAGAGGTCCTAAATACCTCAGGACCACAAGGAAGGGACGGGTAGTGCACGCATAGGACATCTTTTAAGGTTGCTAGAATGTTTTAAGCTATGACCAAGGGGAGGGAATTGGGTAGTAAGGATATGATGACTGTGCGTTAATGTCACGTGTAGCCCCTCATTGAGGAGTGATTACCGGACATTGCATGGGTGTGATCCTTTAGGCTAACCAACCTAGGACCCCTCTTTCCCAATTCCTATGTGTTTTAAATGAACTTCCTATATATATATATATATATATATATATATATATATATATATATATATATATATATATATATATATATATATATATATATATATATATATATATATATATATATATATATATATATATATATATATATATATATATATATATATATATATATTACCTGAATCATATATGTGTTTAGAATGTGAAAACATGCCTTTATTTGCGAATATGTGTTGAAATTGTTTACTTGTAAAATGACTAATTCACATAGTTTAAGTTCGGCCGAGACCCACCGTTGTGGACCGCGCGGGGTGCCTAACACCTTCCCCTCAAGTTTATTTCGAGCCCTTACCCTAATCTCTTGTAATGCAAGCTAGTTCATCAGTTAAAAACTCTAGGTGCCCTAACGCACCTTAATCCGTTAGGTGGCGACTCTTAAAATACCCAATTCACAAAAGGAAACGAGATGTTCCCCCATGAATACCGAAACCCGGACTTCCCCGTCAAAAAGGGAAAAAGGGGGCGCGACAGCATGGCGACTCTGCTGGGGATATTTTAGGCTCTTACCATAACGAACTTATCTTTGTGAATTAGTCCAAGCATGCTCTATCCAACGTACCCTTTCCCCTTATTTGAATTTAACAGTCTATTTTCAAGCATTTATGATTTCTTTACTTTCCTGAAACTAACTTGTCTCTTTGTTTTCTTTTTCCGTAACTGTCTTTCAATTATTTAAATACTGTATTTATCATTTTTTACGTGCAAATACTTGACAACATGCTATTTATTGTTGCATAAATCATGCTCAACATTATATTCCTTTCGTGCGTAATTAATCTTATAGCAACTCTTGATGAGTGTTTGCGCTCTTCCTATATATCACCCTTTAAATTCGGAAAGGCGTATTTGTGGTAAAACTAGTCGATCAGCGGTGTGTTTGACGGTTCCATGACTTTCCCCCTCAAGTTATTTGCTTGAGGGTCCCAGTCTAGACCTCTATATACAGCCTTACTCTGATTAATTGTACATTTGTCATGGTCAAACCTAGCCGGGTTAATATGTTGTTCGCATAATAACCCTTTAAGACAAGCCTTGTCCAAAAGTCCATCTGGTTTTCCATAATTCCAACGGATGTAACCACGATTATGTGCATTAATTTGGAGAAATAAGTGCCAATATACTAATCATTACTGTATAAATAGACGAACCTGGAGGGGGAAAGGACCTAACTCTCTTTGTTTTGCAGAAAATGAGGCATGAAGTCCCCAGATTCGGTATGGTTGGTAGCATACCCTCACTCTCGCTAGATTGGTGGAGGGATCTTCCTTCATGTGACCAAAACCATGTGAAACGAGTCTTAGGAAACTTGTCTTCTCTATTGGACCTTCAACCCAACAAAATGTTGATCGAGGCTGCAACTATGTTTTGGTACACGGAAAGGGTTGTGTTCCATTTTGGGAATATAGAAATGACCCCCCTTCTAGAAGAAATAGGAGGATTTGTTGGGTTGCCTTAGGATAGCCCTAATCTGTTAGCACCTGAAAATCACACTGCTAGGGGATTTCTGAAGATGATAGGGCTGAAGAAAAATGACAACTTGAAATGCCTAAAGGACTCCTGCATACCTTTTGAGTTCCTTTATGAAAGATACGATCATAGCAGCTCTTACCGTATTTTTGATGATAAATTCTCAACCACTTCTTTAGGTTGGATTCATCGTAGGGTCTTCGTGTTTATTATGTGTTTCTTGGGCATGCTGGTATTCCCAATCCAAGGGGATAGAATCCATACTAGGCTGGCCATATTAACCAAAACTCTTATGGATGGGATCGAGAAGGAGACATACACTATCGTCCCTATGATCGTTGCAGACATGTACCGGGCTTTGGAGCGATGTCAGAAGGGGTTCAGGTTCTTCGAGGGTTGCAACTTGCTGTTACAGGTCTGGTTGTTGGAACATCTCCAAAAGGGACAATACCATCAAGAATTTCTGCGAAGTCCATGGAATGATCACATAGCCTTCCATCATCCCAAAAGAATGAACTATATTCCAAACATGTTGGCCCAACCGGAGGACGCTGTGGGATGGGTACAACTTTTTGAAAATTTAACAGAGGATCAAGTCCAGTGGATGTTCGAGTGGTTCCCTACTGATGAGTTCATCATCAGATCCAGAAATTTTTCATACTTGTTGTTGATTGGGTTGAGGGGTATATACCCTTACGCTCCTCTCAGGGTTATGAGACAAGCAGGCAGGAGACAAGTCATACCACTGTCACACCTCCTTTTTCCGCCCCCGCGAGGGTACAAGGGAGTTTTTTCCAATTAAAGGACAATCGAAAACGGGATTTGTTTATTTATTTCAGAGTCGCCACTTGGGAGATTTATGGTGTCCCAAGTCACCAATTTTAATCCCTAATCGAGGAAAAGAATGACTCCATATTATAGTCTGCGCACCAGAAATCCGGATAAGGAATTCTGTTAACCCGGGAGAAGGTGTTAGGCATTCTCGAGTTCCGTGGTTCTAGCACGGTCGCTCAACTGTCATATTTGGCTTGATTATCCGATTTGATACAGGTTGAACCTATGTGTAAAATTTAACTTTTAACCGCTTTTATCATTTACTGTTATTTTTATCAAGAATTGCAATGTTGTGAAAATGTATCTCAAACCGTGTTACAATCAATGTACCCGTGGTCGTCGACACACTTTGACTCCGTTGAGATTTGGATTTGGGTCACATCAATGTGAAACCGAGTTTAAGGAAATTAAATTATTAAAGGCGCGCCTAAAGCGACTAGCATATCATCTACTTTGGGTAGGGCCGTGGAATTTTGCTAAACGGTCTATCCCGAAGTCTAAGCAATTTTAAAGAAAATATTTACTGATGGCCCCGCAACTTTGTATTTTTCATTTGGCGAGGCTCGTCTCATTTTTATTTTTAAAGGAATTTGCAACGTCATGGACATGCGTCTTGGACCACGTCACAATCAATGTACCCGTGGTTAGAGCCGCATTTCGACTTCGTTGAGATTTGGATTTGGGTCACATAAATGTGCACCCGGATTTAAGAAGGTAGGATTTATTACAACGTGTCCTAAGGAGACTAACGTATTGTTATTTTAGGAAGAGGCCGTGAAGGTTCATTAAACGGCCTAATCCAAAGTCTAGTCAATTATTATGTATTTATTGAGGGCCCCAGCGATGTGTGATTTATTTGGCGAGGCTCGTCTCATTTTATTTTAAGGATAAACCTACAGTGACTACATTTCTTCTATTAAGTTCGTCTCTAAAATAAAAGAAGATCCCTCAATTAATTACATGCTGAAAAATACGTAACTTATTAGTTATTAACTTACGGCTAATGCAAATGGAAAATTGCAATCGAGTTTGTACAAAGAGAGATTGCTTCCGTTCTATATTCTATTTTTTAATAACACTGGAACATGAGATTGACGCACAATAATATCAAAAACAGATTAACTATTCTTCGATTAATTTAAACTAACATTATTAGATGAAGAAGTTATACATATGCAACCTCATTACTCATTAATCAATCAACTACATTTTTATACAAAGACAGGAAAATTATATTCAAACACAAATCCAAACAGAAGTAATTCAACAGGAACGAAGCCTGATTAATATTTCATTTCGCTTCAAGCCGAGAGTGTACAAATGTGTACCTGGAAATGGCAGCACAAGAACAAAAGAAGGAGAAGTCAGCAGCAATAATAACACAGCAACAACAGGTTCAGCAACACCGCAAACCAGTAACAACCAATGGATTGAAAAATCAGCAATACCAAAGTGCAATCGCAATCAAAGCAGAAGAGAGACGGATACAAGATGCAGTAGTTTACTGATTTTGAGTAACACTCGAGAAAAGACAAACGGAATTTATTCAAGTAGAAGTTCAAGTTGTCTTTCTCTTTTACTCTCTAACACTCTTGAAATTTTCCAGAATGTATTACTCTAAAAAATATTCTCCCAATAATAATCTCTAACCTCTCCCCTCTCCCATTCAAGTCCTCTAAAATATGTCAAATGACCTTATATATATAGCAAGACCCTTGAATTGAATCCCCAACCCGAAATTATTCCCCCAATGGCATGCTTTGTCCCCACTACTTAATGTTTTCTTTATTTTAAGCCTTGTCCCACATGCCCACATTAAATAAATACATCAACCCCAACCCATTACAATTTGTCCCCCATGCCTACATTAAATAAATACATCAACCCCAACCCATTATAATTTGTCCCCCATGCCTAACATAAACAAATACAATATTCCCCTCCACTACATTATGTTTTGTCCCCCATTATGTTAAACAATTATATCAAACACCACCCCATTATATTTTGTCCCCCATGCCTACATAAACAATTATAATAATGTTCAATTACCAAACTACCCCTCCGACCTTATTGCAATCACCCTTGTATGATTAAATAGTGAACTGCACATCTCGGGTTTGATTTAACATCCTCAGAAGAACCTCTTTTATTAAAAGTATGCTCGAAGTTGCGCGAACACATAATCCGAATTGCCTTTAGGAGTATAATCAGGTCACGCGAACGCATCCCTAATTGCACAAAATATTCTTGATGGTAGTATAAATTTTTCCACAAATTGTTTATTACATCCATATATTTTATGTGAAAGTTATGAGAAATCAATATTTGGGACGTCTCTAAATTCCTCGAAAAGAATTCACAATTTATTGGATGTTGACCGCAAATTATATTTTTTCGTGTATAAATTATATTCCTCCAAGCCATTCAAATTTAAAGAGTAAAAAATATACAACGTGTGATTAATACTACCATTTTTCTCGTGCATACAATATGTGTATACCCAAAAAGTGAATGGCATATAAAACTAAAAAAAAAATTGATTTATGAAAGGAAGTGATATTTTCGAAGAATTTTCATTATTCTATTTGTAGCGAATGCTATTTTTACATTCTTAAAATTGTTACAATTTATAAATCTAATCTCCTTCTACATCACTTGTTCTTAATCCGATAGGCATAATTATTTTGGTTAATTCTGCTTATGATTGAGTTTGGGATATACATAATCAAACCAATTTTTATTCTCAACCTATGCGAACTATTGGCAAACACTAACTTTACACGTTGTAAAAATTGTTGACGTTATCTTTTACATTATTTTTAAAGAAATGAGTTGATCGCTTTCAAATAACTAGGCCATTTGTTATTAAGAAAGAGAACTAATCTACATGTTGACTTAATAAGATGATATCACATATAACATAAATATACATCTACACCATTCGCCATATTCCAACATTGTGAACATAACGGATTGTATCAATGCATCTTTCAACTATTGATTATAAACATAACCATTATTACGCCATATATGAACAAAATACAACTAACATCACTCAATCCACAACTAAATCAGATATTTGACAAAATAGGCTAGTAATATGGTTTTTTGACATTTCCATACTATTCTTTACTTAACTAACAATGTCACAAGACTTAATTAATGGCCAACTTTATGCCATGTTCCCTATCTTGACAATTCAATCATAACTATACTTAATGAAATTCTGAAATAGATAACATTATTACAACACTTATACGAACTTCAAAAGGGAATGATTAACTAATAGTCATCATGTCAAGCACAAGCTAATAGTTAATAAAAATTAAATTCAACTAATGCCTATGAACAACTGACATATTTAAAATTCCAGATTTCGTTTACTGACAATATTGAAACTTTTCATGACATGAGTCTACAGATATGTACCTGGAAATAAGGGTGAAAGAGGTAAAGTTCAGCAGTAGCAGCAGCAACAAAACCAACAGAATATACCAATAATGCAGCAAATTTGAGCAAAACAACAAGTCCCGTGAAACCAAACGAACAGTAACAGAAACTTAAGAAGAATTTCAGATTAAAACCAAGCAATATCGACAAACAAAACCCGAACAGATTCAAGAAACAATGATTCAGATTTTCTTTCTTTCTCTTCTATTTTTCTGTTCCAGATTCTTTCTTCTTTTTATTTTTCTTAGTTCTGTTTTTTTCTTTCCTTCTCAATCTCTCTTTCAGATTCCTCTCTATAATCTCTCTCTCCCTGTGTGTATCTCTCCCTTTAAATCAGTCCCAACTTTCCCTCTTTATACAAGTTTCTCTCCCCTAATGCTGCCTGGACCCCTTCTTTCTTTTAAAATCAGAAAATCCCATTATGTAAAACCTTTTCCTGATTTTCAGCACTCCCATTACGCTTTGTTTCCCATTATCCCATTAAATTATAGCCATCAACATTCCACTATAACACACTAATACTAACATATTATTCCTACTGTTTCAATCCCAGAAATACCCCTGAAATCCTACTGTTATTACTGCCCTTAATACAAAAATCAAAATCTGATACAAAACAGATTTTATAATCTGTTCAAACTTAATTATCAATCATGCTTTCTGATTTAAACAGCTATAACCAATTCTCTTAAGCTCTGGACTGAATCTTAACTGAGAAATGCAACCTTCTAACACAATTGTATCTAATTGTAAAATTGAATTTAAACCCAACATCACAATAACATCACACTGAACAACAGAACAATTTAAACTGATTTTGAAAATCGAACTAAGATCAAACAAATGCAGGAGCATTGTCAGTGTATTGACAATGCCCTGAAACTAACTGCCCAGAAATCAACACACACACAACATCCATTTGACGGACTCATTGATTTACAAACAAGCATGATTTAACTGACAAATACTAATCAACTGACTATCTACAACAATTGTCAACAAACAATTTATGAATAGATAAACAGATTATTTCAATCAGCATTTTCAGAAACGGGAATTCATAATATAACTAATCGATGAACTTAATCGAGTCGATTACACACATTGTAAACAATCACGACAAACAGAAACAATGCCATTATTTGATCAAATAAACGGGTATGAGACAGAATCAAAATAAAAGATGGGGAAAATTACACAGACTAATAAAACAAGCAACAATATACACATAGGGTACAAAAAGAAGTAAGAAAAATACCTCTGAATCTTCAAATTTATACGGACACAGGCTCAACTTGGATTCGGACCTTTTGAGGTTGAACAGACTTTATTCGAAGTATTCTCAATTGAGAATACCTCGATTAAAGTCTATTAGACCTCAATCCCTTACTTAATTCGGACAAATTCCACAAGTTGGTATTTTAGGGTTTCACTTTTTCTCAGATTTAGGGTTCGACCAATTTTGGGCAGATTCGAAGGGAACCAAAGATGACTTAGGGGTGAGGGAGGCTTAGGGGTCATTGGGTGTGAATTTGAGACAGATCTGGGTGAGTTCATGTTTGGCTCGAATCTTCAAATGAAGATTCGAGAAGCTCTGAGGTGATTCGAGCCAAACAAACAACAGATCCATAACGAGGCAAGTTAGGGGGTGCTATGGTGTTAATTGTGGCTTGATTGGTTTGGATCTAAGTTTGCCTCGAATCTTCAAATGAAGATTCGAAAAACTCCAGGAAGATTCGAACTCAATGGTTATCATATTCGGATAGAGGATGGTCAGGGGGTTCAGGGGTGTTAAGGTGGTGACCGGCGGCGGCGTTGCCACCGGGTTTCAGGCGAGGGGGAGATAGGGTGGCTAGGGTTTTGTGTGTATCGTCTGAAGACGATGATGAACAGGAGAGGGGGGTTCTTAGTTAGGGGGCCGGGGTATGGATTTGGGGTTTATATAGGGGAGGGGTGAATTGATCTAAGTCGTTAGATCAAGCAGAATAGATGGCCAGGATCTATCCACTTACAGGAACGGCGTCGTTTTGGTTTAGTTGGGGAATGGGTCGGCCCGGGCAATAAATTGGGTAGGGGTTACGGGTAAGGGTGTGGAATATCAGCCGTTGGATTGATTTAATCCAACGGCCCTTGATGAAATATGACCAAACATCGTCGTTTGGTTTACTCCTGAGTTGGACCGGACCTGGGGTGTTTGGATTGGGCTGTGGAGGGGGCCTGGATTTCAGTCCAGGTCCGATTTTTTTACCTTTATAACTTATTTTCCATTTTCTAATTTTATTCCTAATTATTAAATTCCTAATTTTAAAAACAAAAAATAACCTTACAAAACATTAATCACCCTTTAACAAACATTAACATACAAGACAAATCATTAATCACACAATGGCATATTTAAATGACGAAAAATAAGATAAATGCATATTTTTGTGATTTATTATTTATTTATTTTTTTAATTAACTCTTAAATGCATAATTAAATCCTAGATATGCAACATGTATTTTTATTTTATTTTTTCATTTAATTATAACAAAGTAAACATTTACGGACAAAACACAAATAATTAATAAATGCCAAATAAATTCTAAAAATTGCACACTAAGAAAATTTGTTTTATTTTTTGA
Organism: Nicotiana tabacum; assembly: GCF_000715075.1. Classification (NCBI taxonomy): domain Eukaryota; kingdom Viridiplantae; phylum Streptophyta; class Magnoliopsida; order Solanales; family Solanaceae; genus Nicotiana; species Nicotiana tabacum. The sequence continues at coordinate 19,052,889 of NC_134085.1, forward strand.
TTTATTTTGGAGTAGTTTTCGTGAGGCAAAAATCACGTGCTCACAGCTACCCCTCTTTGTGCAGAAACTCGAAGAGTTTTCGTGCAAAGATAAAGTGAGCGGATACGAGCAATTTTTGCCTGTTTGAATACTCCGTGGGAAGCATTTTTTGAAAGATTTGACCGAACCTCTGCTTCAAAGGTTTCCTACATATCCTTGGCTATAAAGGAATCAGGTCAATTTAGTTCGGGAAGTTTTGGTAGCTAGGACTACTATGGGACTGTGATGTTACTGTTGTTTTGTGCTGCTTTTACTACTTGCTGACCTCCTTATTACACCCTGTTTTAAAGGTAAAACAAAAAGCTAAACTAGACTATGTTATATGAATTACAAAATCTTATCTAGATCATGCCCTTGCGTTTCTTGTTGTCTTGATGTCTTGGTGACTCTTGGGCATCCTTTGCTTCTGACTTGTTCCACATTTCCTTTCATTATGTCTCGTATTTCCTTTATCTGTTTGGGACTCTTGTTGTTTCCTGCTAGGGATTTGGTTTGACTCCTCTGCTTTATTGACTCTACGTGTGCTCCTTTCTTATATGAGCGGGCTCTTGACTGCTGACACTTCAATTATATTCCCTTATTCTCCAGGTGGGCGCCTGACTGCTGATACTTCAATTGTATTCCCTTATTCTCCAGGTGGGCGCCTGACTGCTGATATTTCAACTGTATTCCCTTATTCTCCAGGTGGGCGTCTGACTGCTGATACTTCAATTGTATTCCCTTATTCTCCAGGTGGGCGCCTGACTTCTTTTTAACTTCTTCATCCTCATTCTCCAGGTGGGCACCTGATTGCTGATACTTCAATTGTATTCCCTTATTCTCCAGGTGGGCGCCTGACTGCTGATACTTCAATTGTATTTCCTTATTCTCCAGGTGGGCGCCTGACGGCTATTTCTTTTCCCTTATTCTCTAGGTGGACGCCTGATTGCTATTTCCTTTTCCTCATCCTTGTTTTCCAGGTGGACGCCTGATTGCTATTTCCTTTCTTCATCCTTGTTCTCCAGGTGGATGCCTGATTGCCATTTCAATTCTTCATCCTTGTTCTCCAGGTGGACGCCTGATTGCTATTTCCTTTCTTCATCCTTGTTCTCCAGGTGGACACCTGATTGCTATTTCCTTTCTTCATCCTTGTTCTCCAGGTGGACGCCTGATTGCCTTTTCCTTTCTTCATCCTTGTTCTCCAGGTGGACGCCTGATTGCTATTTCCTTTCTTCATCCTTGTTCTCCAGGTGGACGCCTGATTGCTATTTCCTTTCTTCATCCTTGTTCTCCAGGTGGACGCCTGATTGCTATTTCCTTTCTTCATCCTTGTTCTCCAGGTGGACGCCTGATTGCCTTTTCCTTTCTTCATCCTTGTTCTCTAGGTGGACGCCTGATTGCCTTTTCAATTCTTCATCCTTGTTCTCCAGGTGGACGCCTGATTGCTATTTCCTTTCTTCGTCCTTGTTCTCCAGGTGGACGCCTGATTTCTTCTTCAATTGCTCTTCCTTGTTCTCCAGGTGGACGCCTGATTTCTTCTATTTCCTTCACCGGGTGTTTCCTGATACAAATGCTGTTTTTGCCCCTGTTTTAAATCAAAGAAAATTTTGTTAGTTTAAAGCAGGGTGGTTAGTTGTGGCATTCTTGCTGAGGGTGGGGTTTCTCTTTGTCTTGTTTTACTCTCTTGGAGTGGTTGAAAAGACTGTTTTGTCCTTGTAATTGATCCTTAACTATAGGATTCCCAACTGTTGTTTTCACCTCAAACCCTTTCAATTGTAATCATATATCTCTCCTGGCATTACTGAACCACTTTTCGGATTCAACTTTTCTTACACCCATGTCTTATTTTCATCCTATTACTTCCTGCCCATCATGGCCGTATTTTGCCCTATGCAATCTTGAATCTTGGTAGTATACCTTGACATTCCTTCTTATTTGTTTGGAATGAAACTCATATTAAAAACTTTAGAAGAGTAAGATTATTAGTGACGAAAACATGACGATTACGACAATCTAAAAAGAAAAATCCAAATTTGGATGACTGTTGGAGAAAGAATAAAGAACTTATCTGATTGGAGTCACTGGCACCAATGGTCAAGGTATGCATTTTGGATTAATCAACCCAGTCTTTTTAACCAATCTCTTTTCAATTGTTTCATTTTGTTTTCCCAAAATTTCTACAACCCAATTTTTCTTTTGCCAATTTACAAACCTTATTCGAATTGCAGTATCTAAAAGAGTTTTCACCGACAAACCTTCCTCATTTGTTAATTTCTTCATTCTTTTTCGCCTTATGGTGCCCGTGAAGGTTTTCACCAATAAGACTCTCTCATTTTACTTTCTCTCAGCTTCCATCGTCTCATGGTGCCCGTGTGGGTTTTCACCTATAAGACTCTCTCATTTTACTTTCTCTCAACTTTCGTCGTCTCATGGTGCCCGTGAGGGTTTTCACCTATAAGACTCTCTCATTTTCATTACTTCTTCTTGTTTGGACCAGAGTGTTATGAATCTCTTCATTTGCTCGACTCGGCATTTTTCTAAGATTGATCGAAAGGTCTTTTTGGTATGTGGTTGTAATGAAAAGGTATCAAAAGTTAAACAATTTTGATATGGGTTTAAAATTACAACTCTTGGAATCTTTTTCTTATTACCAATACAATTCCTGCCCCAATTTCTTGATTGGGGTCTCTTGATGTTTCTTTTTATGCACATTTATGCGTATTATGCACCCTATGACCGAGCCGTGAGGTGCCTACGTATCCTCTTTGAGGAATCAGGTCAAACGTAGTTCACTCCAATAATAGTGATTTTCTATTTTTCTTTTATCTTTTTTTTTTATTATATATTTTTTTTTATTCGACTTTCATTGATTCCAAGAGAGGGTAAGAAAGAAACGAATGTGGCTCAAAGGGGAAACAAAGGGTACAGTGTTTGGATAGCAGAATAAATTGCCTTTGTCATTCCAATCTTCGAAATAATGCCGAATACAAACATTTAATAACTATACCAAAGAAAAATCATGCATAATATCTCTTTACCGCATCAGAATTGATAGCCATGTCTATGCATTTTCCTTCAATATCTGTTAAACATAATGCACCATTGGACAATACTCTGGTCACAATAAATGGTCCTTGCCAATTCGGGGCAAATTTGCCCTTTGCTTCGACCTGATGTGGAAGAATACGTTTCAGCACATGTTGACCCACTTCAAACTTTCGGGGACGCACCTTTTTGTTGTATGCCCTTGCTATTCTTCTTTGATACAATTGGCCATGACATACTGCTGCCAATCGTTTTTCATCAATTAAGTTTAACTGTTCCAAACGGGTTTTGACCCATTCATCATCATCAATCTTAGCTTCGGCGATGATCCGAAGGGAAGGAATTTCAACTTCTGCAGGAATTACCGCCTCAGTGCCATATACCAACAAATAAGGAGTTGCCCCTACTGAAGTGCGAACATTAGTGCGATATCCCAACAAAGCAAATGGTAATTTTTCGTGCCATTGTCTTGAACCTTCTACCATTTTCTGAAGTATCTTCTTTATGTTTTTGTTGGCTGCCTCGACTGCTCTATTCGCCTTGGGCCGATATGGGATAGAATTGCGATGTATAATCTTAAACTGTTGATATACTTCCCTCATTAAGTTACTGTTAAGATTAGCACCGTTATCTGTGATGATCACCTTTGGGATTCCGAATCGACATATGATATTTGAGTGAACAAAATCGACCACAGCTTTCTTGGTCACTGATTTGAATGTTTTGGCCTCAACACATTTGGTAAAATAATCAATGGCTACCAGAATGAACCTGTGCCCATTGGATGCTGCCAGCTCAATTGGTCCAATCACATCCATGCCCCAGGCGACGAAAGGCCACGGTGCCGACATTGTGTGCAACTCGGATGGTGGAGAATGAATCAAATCCCCGTGTATCTGGCATTGATGATATTTGCGCACAAAAACTGATACAATCTCGCTCCATGGTAAGCCAATAGTAACCAGCTTGGAGAATTTTCTTTGCCAACACATATCCGCTCATATGGGGTCCGCAAACTCCCGAATGTACTTCAGATATGACAGCCGTAGCTTGTCTGGCATCTATGCATCTTAATAATCCAAGGTTTGGTGTTCTTTTATACAAAACTCCTATGCTTAATAAGAATCCATTTGCCAATCACCTAATGGTTCTCTTTTGATCCCCTATGGCTTGTGCTGGATATATCCCCATTCTGATATACTCCTTGATGTCGTGGAACCATGGTTCACCGTCAAATTCCTCTTCAACCATATTGCAGTAAGCGTGCTGATCATGGACTTGAATGTGCAGTGGATCTACATAAGCTTTGTCCGGATGGTGCAACATTGATGCCAGGGTAGCCAATGTATCGGCAACCTCATTATGGATCCTTGGAATATGTCGGAACTCCATTGATTGAAACCGCTGACAAAGATCATGTAGACATTGTCGGTATGGTATGAGCTTCAAGTCTCGGGTTTCCCATTCTCCTTGAATTTGATGTACCAGAAGATCCGAATCTCCCATGACTAAGATTTCCTGGATACCCATGTCCGCGGCTAGCCTTAACCCCAAAATACAAGCTTCATATTCAGCCATATTATTGGTGCAATAAAATCGAAGTTGAGTCGTAACAGGATAGTGATGCCCTGTTTTAGAAATAATTACAGCTCCTATCCCGACTCCTTTCATGTTAGCGGCCCCATCAAAGAAAAGTTTCCAGCCAGGTTTTTCAATTTGCTCCATCTCATCGATATGCATTATTTCTTCATCGGGAAAATAGGTTTTCAATGACCCGTACTCCTCATCGACCGGGTTTTCAGCTAAATGATCGGCCAACACTTGGGCTTTCATTGCAGTCCGAGTCACATAGATGATGTCAAATTCTGTGAGCAATATCTGCCACTTTGCAAGTCTCCCCGTTGGCATAGGCTTTTGAAAAATATATTTCAATGGATCCAGACGCGAAATGAGGTAAGTAGTGTAGGATGATAAATAGTGTTTCAATTTCTGAGCTACCCAAGTTAGGGCGCAACATGTCCTTTCCAGATGAGTATACTTAACCTCATAAGCTGTGAATTTCTTGCTAAGGTAGTAGATGGCCTGTTCTTTTCTGCCGATGGGGTCATGTTTCCCCAATACACAACCAAATGAATTTTCCAAGACCATCAAGTAAAGAATCAGAGGTCTTCCTGGCTCTGGCGGGACCAGCACGGGTGGGTTTGACAAGTATCCTTTTATCTTATCAAATTCTTCTTGACACTCATCAGTCCATTTGACCGCAGCATCCTTTTTTAACAATTTGAAAATAGGCTCACAGGTTGTTGTGAGCTGAGCAATAAACCTGCTGATGTAATTCAACCTCCCTAACAAACTCATTACTTCAGTTTTGTTCCTTGGAGGTGGCAATTCTTGGATGGCTTTGATCTTTGATGGGTCTAGCTCGATGCCTCGCCGACTGACTATGAATCCCAACAGCTTTCCAGATGGAACACCAAATGCGCATTTGGCAGGGTTAAGCTTGAGGTTGTACCTGCGAAGTCTTAAGAAGAATTTCCTCAAATCCACAACGTGGTCGGCCTGATGCTTTGATTTTATGATCACATCGTCCACGTATACCTCAATCTCCTTGTGTATCATATCATGAAACACCGTGATCATTGCTCTCATGTAAGTTGCCCCGGCGTTCTTCAAACCGAATGGCATTTCCCGGTAGCAATAAGTTCCCCATGGTGTGATGAATGCCGTCTTTTCTGCATCTTCTTCATCCATTAGAATTTGATGATACCCGGCATAACAATCCACGAAAGATCCTATCTCATGCTTGGCACAATTATCGATCAAAATATGGATATTGGGTAATGGGAAATTATCCTTTGGACTTGCTTTGTTGAGATTGCGGTAGTCGACGCATACTCTAATTTTGTCGTCTTTCTTTAGCACATGAACGATATTAGCCAATCAAACAGGATATCGAGTGACTTAAATGACCTTTGCCTCCAGTTGTTTGGTGATTTCTTCTTTAATTCTCATACTCATATCAGGCTTGAACTTTCTCAATTTTTGCTTGACAGGCGGCACCATTGGATCAGTGGGCAATTTGTGAACCACTAAATTAGTGCTCAAACCTAGCATGTCGTCATATGACCATGCAAAAACATCTTTGAATTCTATGAGTACTTTAATCAACTCTTCTCGGATCTTTTGTTCGAGATGGACACTTATTTTAGTTTTTCGAATATTATTTGTGTCCCCTATATTGATGTCTTCGGTATCACTCAGGTTAGGTTTGCTTTTTTCTTCAAAATGAATTAACTCTTTACTAATCTCTTCGAAAGCCTCATCCTCATCATATTCTGATTCATAATCGCAATATATTTCTTGAATTATTATTTTGGAACCAGATTGATTTTTAAGAGTGGGCTGAGGATTCCTCATGCATGCCATATCACAAGAGCCAGTGTAAAAAGAACTGTACAGAAAAAAAGAAGAAAAAGAAAAGAAAACTATCAGGAATGATAATGAAAAAGGAAACTGTATTTTATTGGATGATGAAAGATAACAAGGTTTGCACACTTCAAACAAGCTGTAAGATAAGCATTGGGATTACAACCCTGAGGTAACCCAAACAAACTGAAGGAAAATCAAAAATAAACTACCAAGACTCCTTTCGAATGGGGAGAGGAGTGACTTTCCAATTATTAAGCTTTGTTTCTGGCCCAACGAATTGGACTTCTGCGTTGCTACAACCTTCCCCGCTTTCCACCACATTCACATCGTCAAACAATTTCTCGAATCTTTCAATCAATTCCTCCTCAGGATTGGCCAGGGATTTAGGAATTGTTGTTATCGGGTGATTTTTAGCACCGATCTTGACAAAAGACTTTGATAGATGTGGGACTGGTTTTGGAAGAACCTATGCCTTTTGTTTCAGCTTTCTGGCCTTTCTCACGTCTGTGACAGTGGGTATGAATCCCAAACCAAATGTTCCCCAGTTCTCGGGAAGAGATACTGGTTGTATAATTCCTTGCAAAGATGAGCCCAAACCTTTGCCGGGTGTAAAACCATTTTTTAACATTTCATAGGCTACCATGACTGATGCAGAGGTTATCTTTGGATTCGGAAGGTACTTCCCCTCTGGAATTTTCTCTACCGACACTGTGTCGGACACTTGGTAAACCCATGGTCCCTGGTCATTTTCTATTCCCTCGATCGGTACAATGGCACTGCTGTGAGCATTTAAACTGTCCTCCCCATGCACAACTATTTCCTGTTGATCCCATTCAAACTTGACCACCTGGTGTAGTGTTGATGGGACTGCTTTAGCAGCATGGATCCATGGTCGACCCAACAGCAAATTATAAGAATAGTTATATCCAACACTTGAAACTCCATTGTGAATTCAACTGGCCCTATTGTCATTTCCAGCACTATGTCGCCAAATGAATCTCTGCTTCCACCGTCAAATCCCCGTACGCAAATACTATTTTTCTGGATCCTCTCCTCTTTTATTTTCAATTTGCTTAAAGTGGAGAGAGGGAAGATGTTTGCACTTGACCCGTTGTCAACCAATACCCGGGTTACTACGGAGTTTTCACATTTCACAGTGAGGTAAAGAGCTTTGTTGTGCTCAGTACCTTCCACAGGCAATTCATCATCAGAAAATTAATTCTGTTTGCCTCAAAGATTCTGTTGGCTATTCTTCCCAAATGATTTACAGAGATCTTATCAGGAACGTATGCCTCATTCAGGATTTTCATCAAAGCTTGACGGTGCTCCTCTGAATGGATCAGTAATGACAATAATGAAATTTGAGCGGGCGTCTTCTTCAATTTATCCACAACAGAATAGTCATGGAGCTTCATTTTTCTCAAAAATTCTTCCGCTTCTTCTTCCGTCACAGCTTTCTTCATTGGTGTTGGATTTTTAGTTTTTCTTAACTCTTCGGGAGTGAAACATCTTCCCGAACGAGTCAAGCCTTGCACCTCACAGACTTCTTCCTTGACTTCTTTTCCTTTGTACATTACCATCACCCGTTCGTAGTTCCATGGAATGGCCTTGTTGTTGATCACTGGTAACTGGGTTACCGTCTTGATAATAACCCGCTCTATACGGGCTCCTTCCACGACTACAATGGGTTTGTTGGCGACCCCTGGTACAATCACTTTTAATCCTTCCTGCTTTGTAGCAATTTTGCTTGAAGATCCCTTCTCAACTACCACAGATGGTTCATCACCATTTTTGTTCTGCTTAGGTACCGACTTCTCCTCTGTTAACTGCTCATCTGGCTTGGCTTCATGAGACCGAATCATCATGACGGTTTGTGATGGCTTCTTTATTTCTCCATCAGCCCGTACTATTTCTATCATATTGGCCTCCTGATGAGATGGTATTGAATTTCTGTTGATATTGGGAGTTTCGGGGGTTTGAACTTCAATTTTATTAGTATCAATCAGCTCTTGTATTGCATTCTTCAAATGCCAGTACTTTTCTGTATCATGGCCTGGTGCACCAGAACAATACTCACAGCTAATGGTGTAGTCCAGATTCTTTGGAGGAGGATTGGGTAGCTTGGATTGTATTGGTCTTAGCATGTCTAGCTGTCTCAGCCTGTGGAACAGACTAGTGTAGGACTCTCCCAATGGAGTGAAGGTTTTCCTTTTCTGCCCCCTTTCACCCCTGAATACTGGACTAGGCCTGAAACCTGGTCCGGAGTAGGCTCGCGGATAAGGGTAGGTACTTGGTATGACAGGAGCACGCCAATTAGCGTGAGCAGGTGGTCGATTGTATGCTTGTGCATGGTTAATGGAAAAATGAGGTTCCGAAGGGTGATAGTAGTGTTGGGGTGAATTGTGGTGGTAAGTTGATTGGTGGGGTCGATGTTGATTATAGTAAAGAGGTGAACCTCTGGATCCCGACCAAGTTCTTGAATCAACCACCGCTGCTTCCTTCCTTTTCTTTCTTCCAATACCTCCTACTCCGCCTTGAATAGCTTGAGTAGTTGCCTTAATAGCCTAATAACTCATGATTTTATTTGTTTTGAGGCCTTCTTCCACCATACCTCCCATCTTCACTACTTCGTTGAATGATTTTCCTACCGCTGAAACCAAATGGGCATAGTAAGTTGGCTCCAGGGCTTGTAAAAAATAGTCTACCATTTCACTTTCCTTCATAGGAGGATCCACCCATGCTGCCTGTTCCCTCCACCGGAAACCATACTCTCTAAAGCTCTCATTGTGCTTTTTCTCGAATTTTGTCAGGGATAGTCGATCTGGGATAATTTCTAGATTGTATTGGAAGTGATACGCAAATGCCTGTGCCAGGTCATCCCAGGTGTACCATCTCCCATGGTCCTAGTGAGTATACCACTCTAGAGCTGATCCGCTCAAACTTTGACTGAAATAAGCCATTAGTAATTCGTCCTTTCCCCCAGCTCCTCGCATCTTGCTGCAGAAACCCCTTAAGTGGGCTACTGGATCGCCATGACTGTTGTATAGGTCAAATTTGGGCATCTTAAAACCAATTGGTAATTGCACATTTGGGAATAAGCATAAGTCCTTGTAAGCCACACTGACATGTCCTCCCAACCCTCTCATGTCTCGAAACGATTGTTCTAAACTTTTTACCTTTCTGAACATCTCTTCTTGTTCAGCATTTTTGGCTAGCTTGTCAGTTTCAGTTGGGAGGCCAAGACGGGGAGTAAATGAATGGATTTCGGAGGCTTTGAAAGTAGGCTCCGGCGGGTAGTATTGGTTGTCCTAGGCCTGGAATATAGGCTCACTAGGAGATTTGTGGAATGTAGCCGGGAGAGGTGCTACAAAAACAGGAGTTACTGGTGGAGGAAGGTATGGAACTGGTTTAGGAGGTGGAGACTGCGGTGTCTGAGAGGTGGTGCCTCGGTAGTGTTGGTAGATGGGGAAATTTGGGGATAGTTCAGTGGTAAGATTATCCTGAGTTTGGGCTAGTGATGGAGCAGGGTTAGCTGGGTAAGATGGGGGTGATTGCCCTGTAGACCAGGCTCGGTACATCTCAGCCATTTGCTGCTTGAGTTTAAGCATCTCTTCTTTCATTTTACCGACATCCATCTCCTCTATCTCAATACCTGTGTCGACATCTGGGATAGACATACTTTCGGGTATTGGTCCTTTTGATCTCGTGTGATAATGATAATATGCCAGTATACTCTTTAGAGAAACTAACTGCTTGAATTCTGGAAATGAGCAAACTTGTTAGTTTTGAGAGTTTTTAACATATATATAATTACACGTTGAGATGCAATGTTCCTAGACAAATAACCCTTTTCTATTATGCATTTGCTCGGCTGCTTGTGTCATCCCAGCTTTTCTTGGTCTTTTATTGTTACTCACTCTCATTTTATTTTATTTTTTATATTTCTTTTTTATTGTGGTCGAATCTTATAGAGATTGCCTACGTATCATGCCCCCGCATGAATCAGACCTTGCGTAGTTCGGACGTAAGTCAAACACTTTTATTTATTCTTGAAAATAATACAAAGATGGAACAGACATTGCATTTGGAAAACATTATAAGAAAATGGTTTGAAAACACACACACCCAAATCAAAATGAAAGACACAACTCTTAACATCTCTGAACATGCCCCACTTTCCACTTTGGTTGTCAATCATTGGATTATCTGCTCAATGTGGGGCTTGACCTGGATGACCTCCCAGCGTACGATACATTCTTTCTAACTCCATTGCCAGATGACGGGCAAAAATAGGTGCATGCTCTATAAACCTTTCATAATCCATCCCTTGGCAGTTTACATAACTTTGAGAGGTATAAACCGCTAAATCATGGATTTGTGCCCTAAAATCTTGGAGACGTTGGTCTTAGTTTTGCAGTTGTTGTTGGCGAGTGGTGGCTATATCTCTGATACGGTCTTCACGATCTAAAGCTGACTCTAATTGAGCTCGGAGTCTGGCCTGATCGAGTCTTGCTTGTGCTCTTTCTCTGTCGATGTCTGCATGTTGATGCTCTCTGTTGTATCTTCTCGCTTCTTCCAGTTGTGCATGAAGTTGGGCTTCTGAACGTATCCAATGGTCTTTCTCCTTCTTGAATTGTGCCCTGTCTTCTTCGGATTGCCTTACTTGGCGTTCCTTATTAGATCTGGCCTCTTCGTTTAATTGTTGGATTCTTTCTTTAGCTTTGCTCAACGCCTTTTCGGTTTTTGCCAAAATGGAATCATAATCTTGCATTTTTTTCAAAAAGATTGGCGATGATTTTTTGATCCTTCCAACTCCTCATTGGTGTTTCAGAAGCTTTTTTCATTTTTTGAAATTGAACGTGAAGATTTTCATTCTCACAAGCTAGACTCTTCTTCTTCCCTTCGGCTTCTTGTACTTGCAAATCTTTCTCCAGACTGAGGCTCCTCAGATTTTCCTTTAAGGCATGGATAGTTGCTTTGTACCCCTTTTCCTTTTCTCCCCAAATCAGCCGCTCTTGGATTTTATCGTTAAAGGTCTGAACATGGGGTCTTTTTGTTGGCCTTCTTAGATCGGGTTCTGGTGCATCATCCACGCGAGACCGTTTCTCAAACCACCTTGCATATCCTGGATTTATCTCGCCCTTTGTAGTGTCTGGGACTTGAGTATCATCTTTTAAGTATCGACATCCATTCCACATCTCTGAATTAAAGCCTCGGGAAGAGTGGCTTCAGGGTGTAACTCGATTACTTGCATACTTAAATCTTCATCATCAGGAACCACTTGGTATCTCCCTAGTTGTCTTAGAACTCTTTGTGGCGCATATGGCTGGATGCTTCTCAATCCCAATAGTAGCAAATAACATTTCAAGGTTGACATGTGTATCACTTCTTTTATCGGGAGCCATCCCAAAGTCCACTCAATTTGATTCGCCGTTAAAGCCCTTAGATGAGATACCCAGGCTTCCATCCCTTCTGGGGACTTATAATCTTTTATTCTTTCCTCATAACTCTCGATGAAATTATCATTGCTTGGACCATACTGTATGATCTTGGGCTGATGTTGGAGATGTTCAATCATTCACATTTGCAACAAAATTTTGCATCCTTCGAAGACCTTTGCCCCTGATTTACATAAAGTCAACGCTCGATAAATGTCTGAGAGAATGATCGGGGCAAGGGTGTGATTCTCTTTGGTAGTGAGGACCTGTACGACTTTCACCGTGCGAATATCAATTGTTCGTTCTTTGTTTGGGAAAACCATGATTCCCAGAAAAGCCACTATGAAAGCGAAGCGTCGGTGACTTTGCCAGGTGTCTCTGTTCTGTTTGTTATAAGGCCCTTTTCATGAATTTCAAACCCGTCCGGCTTTCCGAATCTTGAATATAGGAAGTTGAAAGAACAACACCCGTTGACAACATTGTTTTTTCTGATTTGATTACTGATGTTTAGAAGACCGAAGAATCGATGCACCGAGGGAGCCTTTGTGAATATCAGATTTTGATTTCTTAGATCTCCGTCAAAACCAGCATATCCAGCTATCTCTTCTAATGTAGGAGTAAGCTCGAAATCAGAGAAATGAAAGACATTGTGAACAGGGTCCCAAAAAGTTACTAACGCCGCAATCAGATCATCACGCGGTTTAACTTTCATAATATCTGTGAGATTTCCCAAATGCTTAATGACCCATTTTTGACCATCTTCGCCTAACTCATACCACCACATCTGAAGCCGAAATAGAAACTCGTCTGCAATTGCGGACGGTGGGTTTTGTGTGGTGCTCATTTTGTATCTGAAATTAATTTTAACAAAATCAAGACTCATTTTGAAAACAGACACTAAAAAAATCAATTTTTTTAATCTATTTATTTAGCACTTCTTATTTTTTTTCAAAACTTAAAACTATATATATATATTTTTATATTTTTTTTTAAAAAAAAAAACATTTTATTTCTCGGCTCTCGCAATGATCTTTTTTCAATTAAGCTGGTCAACAAGCAAATCCGAGGCAAATGAACGTACAAGTAGCAAGTAGGATGCATCAGAATGGTCTTTTCATTTCGGGTTCACCTGTCCTAGACAGACCCAACCCCTGTGTTGAGTCTCCAAGGTCAAATGTACATGATGCAAATAGACGTTCCTACTAGGGATCCAGTACGAGGCTGAGTTATTCTAAGTGAAAAACCTGAGGCATACTGTTCTAAACTTGGCATACCCAAGTGGACAGCTTGAGCCGAAGTGGGGGCAACGTACGGGGAGCACGAAAGTCTACCCGGCCTAGTTACTTGTCCCAACTTCGTCTTATTTGGTATGACCTTTAACAGAAAGGTGGGCCAGGCGCACGTGTGCACCATAAATTTAGAAGACTCAGAAAGAAGGTGGGTTTCGTAGCAGTTTTATATTCACAATTCAAATAATATTAAAGCGGTAAAAAGCAACATTTAGCATATTAAGCATAAACATGTAAAAATCATATAATAAATAAAGCCAACTATAACAGTTATTTTAAGCTCGAATTCTTAAACCCTGAACCAGTGGTTCTGGGTTACAAGTTGGATCCCCAGCAGAGTCGCCAGAGCTGTCACACCTCCTCCTTCCGGCCCCGCGAGGGTGCCAGGGAGTTTTCTCCAATTAAAGGACAGTCGAAACGGGATTTGTTTATTTATTTCAGAGTCGCCACCTGGGAATTTTAAGGCGTCCCAAGTCACCGGTTTTAATCCCGAATCAAGGAGAACATGACTCTGTTTGTCATTCGGCGAACCAGAAATCCGAGTAAGGAATTCTGTTAATCCGGGAGAAGGTGTTAGGCATTCCCGAATTTCGTGGTTCTAGCACGGTCGCTTAACCATTTTTATATTTGGCTTAATTATCTTGATTTACTAAATACATTTTTTCTTGTTGCACGATTTTATTACCGCTTTTGCTTAGATAGTTTGCACTTGTAGAGCTTTCTTGAAACGAATCACGCGTACGTATATTCGTATTATATACCTTTTATAATTGTAGCGAATCGTGCCACGCATACGTGTACACAATAAGATTGATAATATTATTTTATATTTTTATTATAAAAATCATATGTTCGCAATTTAAAATAAAATTAAGAACATCGTCACCCTTGTATGATTAAATAGTGAACTGCACATCTCGGGTTTGATTTAACATCCTCAGAAGAACCTCTTTTATTAAAAGTATGCTCGAAGTTGCGCGAACGCATAATCCAAATTGCCTTTAGGAGTATAATCAGGTCACCCGAACGCATCCCTAATTGCACAAAATATTCTTGATGGTAGTATAAATTTTTCCACAAATTGTTTATTACATCCATATATTTTATGTGAAAGTTATGAGAAATCAATATTTGGGACGTCTCTAAATTCCTCGAAAAGAATTCACAATTTATTGGATGTTGACCGCAAATTATATTTTTTCGTGTATAAATTATATTCCTCCAAGCCATTCAAATTTAAAGAGTAAAAAATATACAACGTGTGATTAATACTACCATTTTTCTCGTGCATACAATATGTGTATACCCAAAAAGTGAATGGCATATAAAACTAAAAAAAAAATTGATTTATGAAAGGAAGTGATATTTTCGAAGAATTTTCATTATTCTATTTGTAGCGAATGCTATTTTTACATTCTTAAAATTGTTACAATTTATAAATCTAATCTCCTTCTACATCACTTGTTCTTAATCCGATAGGCATAATTATTTTGGTTAATTCTGCTTATGATTGAGTTTGGGATATACATAATCAAACCAATTTTTATTCTCAACCTATGCGAACTATTGGCAAACACTAACTTTACACGTTGTAAAAATTGTTGACGTTATCTTTTACATTATTTTTAAAGAAATGAGTTGATCGCTTTCAAATAACTAGGCCATTTGTTATTAAGAAAGAGAACTAATCTACATGTTGACTTAATAAGATGATATCACATATAACATAAATATACATCTACACCATTCGCCATATTCCAACATTGTGAACATAACGGATTGTATCAATGCATCTTTCAACTATTGATTATAAACATAACCATTATTACGCCATATATGAACAAAATACAACTAACATCACTCAATCCACAACTAAATCAGATATTTGACAAAATAGGCTAGTAATATGGTTTTTTGACATTTTCATACTATTCTTTACTTAACTAACAATGTCACAAGACTTAATTAATGGCCAACTTTGTGTCATGTTCCCTATCTTGACAATTCAATCATAACTATACTTAATGAAATTCTGAAATAGATAACATTATTACAACACTTATACGAACTTCAAAATGGAATGATTAACTAATAGTCATCATGTCAAGCACAAGCTAATAGTTAATAAAAATTAAATTCAACTAATGCCTATGAACAACTGACATATTTAAAATTCCAGATTTCGTTTACTGACAATATTGAAACTTTTCATGACATGAGTCTACAGATATGTACCTGGAAATAAGGGTGAAAGAGGTAAAGTTCAGCAGTAGCAGCAGCAACAAAACCAACAGAATATACCAATAATGCAGCAAATTTGAGCAAAACAACAAGTCCCGTGAAACCAAACGAACAGTAACAGAAACTTAAGAAGAATTTCAGATTAAAACCAAGCAATATCGACAAACAAAACCCGAACAGATTCAAGAAACAATGTTTCAGATTTTCTTTCTTTCTCTTCTATTTTTCTGTTCCAGATTCTTTCTTCTTTTTATTTTCTTAGTTCTGTTTTTTTCTTTCCTTATCAATCTCTCTTTCAGATTCCTCTCTATAATCTCTCTCTCCCTGTGTGTATCTCTCCCTTTAAATCAGTCCCAACTCCCCCTCTTTATACAAGTTTCTCTCCCCTAATGCTGCCTGGACCCCTTCTTTCTTTTAAAATCAGAAAATCCCATTATGTAAAACCTTTTCCTGATTTTCAACATTCCCATTACCCTTTGTTTTCCATTATCCCATTAAATTATAGCCATCAACATTCCACTATAACACACTAATACTAACATATTATTCCTACTGTTTCAATCCCAGAAATACCCCTGAAATCCTACTGTTATTACTGCCCTTAATACGAAAATCAAAATCTGATACAAAACAGATTTTATAATCTGTTCAAACTTAATTATCAATCCTGCTTTCTGATTTAAACAGCTATAACCAATTCTCTTAAACTCTGGACTGAATCTTAACTGAGAATGCAACCTTCTAACACAATTGTAACTAATCAACACTTGTAAAATTGAATTTAAACCCAACATCACAATAACATCACACTGAACAACAGAACAATTTAAACTGATTTTGAAAATCGAACTAAGATCAAACAAATGCAGGAGCATTGTCAGTATATTGACAATGCCCTGAAACTAACTGCCCAGAAATCAACACACGCACAACATCCATTTGACGGACTCATTGATTTACAAACAAGCATGATTTAACTGACAAATACTAATCAACTGACTATCTACAACAATTGTCAACAAACAATTTATGAATAGATAAACAGATTATTTCAATCAGCATTTTCAGAAACGGGAATTCATAATATAACTAATCGACGAACTTAATCGAGTCGATTACACACATTGTAAACAATCACGACAAACAGAAACAATGCCATTATTTGATCAAATAAACGGGTATGAGACAGAATCAAAATAAAAGATGGGAAAATTACACAGACTAATGAAACAAGCAACAATATACACATAGGGTACAAAAAGAAGTAAGAAAAATACCTCTGAATCTTCAAATTTATACGGACACAGGCTCAACTTGGATTCGGACCTTTCAGACTTTATTCGAAGTATTCTCAATTGAGAATACCTCGATTAAAGTCTCTTAGACCTCAATCCCTTACTTAATTCAGACAAATTCCACGAGTTGGTATTTTAGGGTTTCACTTTTTCTCAGATTTAGGGTTCGACCAATTCTGGGCAGATTCGAAGGGAACCAAAGATGACTTAGGGGTGAGGGAGGCTTAGGGGTCATTGGGTGTGAATTTGAGACAGATCTGGGTGAGTTCATGTTTGGCTCGAATCTTCAAATGAAGATTCGAGAAGCTTTGAGGTGATTCGAGCCAAACAAACAACAGATCCATAACGAGGCAGGTTAGGGGGTGATATGGTGTTAATTGTGGCTTGGTTGGTTTGGATCTGAGTTTGCCTCGAATCTTCAAATGAAGATTCGAGAAACTCCAGGAAGATTCGAACTCAATGGTTATCATATTCGGATAGAGGATAGTCAGGGGGTTCAGGGGTGTTAAGGTGGTGACCGGCGGCGGCGTTGCCGCCGGGTTTCAGGCGAGGGGTAGTTAGGGCGGCTAGGGTTTTGTGTGTATCGTTTGAAGACGATGATGAACAGGAGAGGGGGGGTGCTTAGTTAGGGGGCCGGGGTATGGATTTGGGGTTTATATAGGGGAGGGGTGAATTGATCTAAGCCGTTAGATCAAGCAGAATAGATGGCCAGGATCTATCCACTTTCAGGAACGGCGTCGTTTTTGTTTAGTTGGGGAATGGGTCAGCCCGGGCAATGGATCGGGTAGGGGTTACGGGTAAGGGTGTGGATATCAGCCGTTGGATTGATTTAATCCAACGGCCCTTGATGAAATATGACCAAACGTCGTCGTTTGGTTTACTCCTGGGTTGGACCGGACCTGGGGTGTTTGGATTGGGCTGTGGGGGGGGGGGTAAAGTTTGTTTGGGCCTGGATTTCAGTCCAGGTCCGATTTTTTTACCTTTATAACTTATTTTCCATTTTCTAATTTTATTCCTAATTATTAAATTCCTAATTTTAAAAACAAAAATAACTTTACAAAATATTAATCACCCTTTAACAAACATTAACATACAAGACAAATCATTAATCACACAATGGCATATTTAAATGACGAAAAATATGATAAATGCATATTTTTGTGATTTATTATTTATTTATTTATTTAATTAACTCTTAAATGCATAATTAAATCCTAAATATGCAACATGTATTTTTATTTTATTTTTTCATTTAATTATAACAAAGTAAACATTTACGGACAAAACACAAATAATTAATAAATGCCACATAAATTCTAAAAATTGCACACTAAGAAAATTTTGTTTTATTTTTTGATTTATTTTGGAGTAGTTTTCGTGAGGCAAAAATCACGTGCTCACAATAACTTAACCAAAATATAGCCAAGATGACCAATTTCTCAACAATTTTCAACAACAAATCATATGAACACGACGAACAACACAACTCCAAATTAATGGAAATAAATTAACCATATCGGCAACCAATCCTGGTTAATTTAGACCATCAATGGATGAGCAAGGATACAACAATACAAACAACAAAATACATGATTCAAACTGAATCAACAAATCAAATAGCAAAACAAACTCAAATTAAATTACTGGACGAACTTCAAACAATGAACAAACATGCATTAAAATCTATTTTAAACAACAAACATGACGGCTTAAGTGATTTAACCAACATTAACAATTCCTGAAAAATACATAACAATATGAAACAAATTAAAGAAATAACCAATTAAATTTCAATTTGAATCTAACAAACATTAAACTAACAAATTTTTACCTAAACAATGAGACAAACATGAAATAAACATGAAAAACAACTAATTAAATTTCCATTTGAAATCTAAAAATTAATTCAACAAAACACATGAACAAACTAAAAAAAATTAATTCAAACGATAGACATGAACAAAACAAACATTTGCCGATTTTAGATTCGAGAATATCAAAACAAAATACGGACAAAATAAAACTCAAAATCTACTAACCGGATCGACACGAAATATGTACGGACTGTTTTGACAACCCTCGACCAAACTCGAACAAATGACGACGAACATGAACATACGAAGCAACTGAAGCAACAGCAACAGTCGACGCGGCAGAAGCGATGCTCGAGCAGCAAAAGCATCCATGGACGACGACGAGGAAGGCTCAGCCATGGAGTCAGTAGCGACGAGCTGCTGTGTCAACGAAACATGAAGAAGAAAGCAGTGTTCGGACTGTTCGCAGTCGAAGACGAAGCAGTAAAGCTGGTCGACGCAGCATCCATGGAGTAAAAGAAGCAGTGGTCGTCTACTGCTGCTGCGTTCAGCAGCTATGGGAAAAAATGGAGCAGCAGTTCGTCGAGCTCCAACTCGAGCAGCCATGGACGTCGAGCTCCACCTCGTCGGACTGGTCTTCTTGGACGTGAAGTTGAGGGCAGCCATAGACGTCGAGCTCAAACTCGAGCTTGACGTCGAATGACGAAGATGAAGTCGCGATGGAGAAGCTTGACGGAGGGCAGTTATGGAAGTTCGACGTGGGGGAAAAGGCAGCCATGGTTGGGAGCTTGGAGTTTTGAAGGTTTGGAGAAGAAGCAAAGGTGGGGGAGGCGGATGTGTTTTTAGTTTTTAGGGTTTTTGTCTTCTTTTTTTTTTTTTGTGTTGGACAAAAATGAAGAATGGGTGTTGGGTTAATGGAGCGGACCGGGTCGACCCGGTTTGAAGTGGACCGGGTCATGGGGAAAGTTGGGCAATTATTTGGGCCTGTGCTTTGAAATTGAAGAAGTGGCCCAATCCGATTTTTCTTTGTATTTTTGTTCTCTTTTCTTCTTTTATTTTTCTAAAACTAAATTATAAAAGTACTTAAATTATTATTAAGAACTAAATTAAGTTATAAAAGCGCAAATTAACTCCCAATAACAATTAACGCATAATTAAGTAATAATTAAGCATAAAATTGTTCATTTGGACATTAAATGCTAAAAATGCAAAAGATGCCTATTTTTGTAATTTTTAATTTTTGTAAAACAAGTTTAATTACTAACAATTGTAGAATTAAATCCTACATGCAAAATGCGACATGTTTTTGTATTTTTTTATTAATTTAACAAATAAACAAGCAAGGAAAAATACAAATAATTATCCAAAAATGTCACAAAAATATTCAAAATTGCACACCAAGGAAAATCATTTTATTTTAAATTTTTTGGGAGTAATTCTCATATAGGGCAAAAATCACGTGCTTACAGCTGCCCCTCTTTGCCCGAAGACACGAAGGGTTTTCGCGCAAAGATGAAGCGAGCGATTTTTGCCCATCCGAGTACTCCGTGTGAAGCATTTTTTTGAAAAAGATTTAATCGAACCTTTGCTTCAAAGGTTTCCTACATATCCCTGGCTAAAGGGGAATCAGGTTAATGTAGTTCGGGAAGTTTTGGTAGCTGGGACTACCGTGGGACTGCAATGTTACTGCTATTGCATGCTATTACCACTGCTTACCGATCTCCTTGTTACACCATGTTTAAAAGAAAACAAGAAGCTAGGCTAGACTGCAATTTGTTCTTGTTGCCTTGCTTTCTTGTCTGCTTGAGTTTCTTCCTGTGCTTTTCTTCCGATGCTTTTCTTCCGAGGCTTCTGGCCCTTTGCTTTTCTAGAATACCAGTTTTCATCATTTTGCTCGGTCCGCTGGGGATATGGCTTTCTTCATTAAGCTTTTCGGCGGTTCCTCTGGGGGTACGGCTCTCTTCATCAGATTTGTTATGTTGGGCATGATTTAATGTTCACAAGCCGCTTCTTTCAAGACGCGTCTTTTCTTCCTTTTGACTCATGCGCCTGAATTTGTGTTGGGACCTCTTGTTGCAACCTTTTGCTTCCCGGTGCTGGGGATTTTTATTGTTTCCTGCTGGGGATTCCTGTTGTAACCCTCTGTTTTATTGTCTTCTGACTTGATCTTGAAATGTATTCCTCTGTTCTATGGGCGGGCTCTCAACTTCAACACTTGAAATGAAATACTGAAATGTAAAGACTGAAATGTATGCCTCTGTTATATGGGCGGGCTCCCAACTTCAATGCTTGAAATGTAAATACTGAAATGTATGCCTCTGGTATATGGGCGGGCTCCCAACTTCAACACTTGAAATGTAAAGATTGAAATGTATGCCTCTGTTCTATGGGCGGGCTCCCAACTTCAATACTGGAAATATAAAGACTGAATGTATGCCTCTGTTATATGGGCGGGCTCCCAACTTCAACTCTGGAAATATAAAGACTGAATGTATGCCTCTGTTATATGGGCGGGCTCCCAACTTCAATACTGGAAATATAAAGACTGAATGTATGCCTCTGTTATATGGGCGGGCTCCCAACTTCAACTCTGGAAATATAAAGACTGAATGTATGCCTCTGTTATATGGGTGGGCTCCCAACTTCAACTCTGGAAATATAAAGACTGAATGTATTCCTCTCGTTATACAGGTGGGCACCTGGCATGAAATTTAAAGACTGCAATGTATTCCTCTGTTATCTGGGCGGGCTCCCAACTTTAATGCTCGAAATATAAAGACTGAAATGTATGCCTCTGTTATATGGGCGGGCTCCCAACTTCAACACTTGAAATGAAAAGACTGAAATGTATGCCTCTGTTCTATGGGCGGGCTCCCAACTTCAACACTTGAAATGAAAAGACTGAAAAGTATTCCTCTCATTATGTAGGTGGGCGCCTGACATGAAATTTAAAGACTGAAAAGTATTCCTCTCGCTATGTAGGTGGGCACCTGACTTCAACAACAACTTTTAAAATAAACGTCATTCCTCTCTTCAGGCGGGCTCCTGATTTCACCAAACAACTTTGAAAATAAAATGCCATTCCTTTCTTTAGGTTGGCGAGATTTCAACAACTTTTAAAAATAAAATGCCTCTCCTCTCTTCAGGCGGGCTCCTGATTTCAACAACAACTTTTGAAAATAAACGTCATTCCTCTCTTCAGGCGGGCTCCTGATTTCAACAACAACTTTGAAAATAAACGTCATTCCTCTCTTCAGGCGGGCTCCTGATTTCAACAACAACTTTAAAAGATGTCGTTCCTATGGGTAAAACAAATTTGGGAGGAAATGTCTCTCCTATGGGTAAAACTGAACTTTGATTTCAACAACAACTTAGGAGGAAATGCCTCTCCTATGGGTAAAACTAAACTTAGGAGGAAATGCATCTCCTATGGGTAAAAGTAAACTTAGGAGGAAATGCGTCTCCTATGGGTAAAACTAAACTTAGGAGGAAATGCATCTCCTATGGGTAAAACTAAACTTAGGAGGAAATGCGTCTCCTATGGGTAAAAGTAAACTTAGGTGGAAATGCGTCTCCTATGGGTAAAACTAAACTTAGGAGGAAATGCGTCTCCTATGGGTGAAACTAACTTAGGAAGTGCGTCTCCTATTGGCAGAACTAGACTTAGGAAGTGCGTCTCCTATTGGCAAAGGCGTGGAATGTATTCCCTTGTTATACAGGTGGGCGCCTAAAATATGCAATGGACAGACAAGAAAAGTATTCCTCTCGTTATTCAGGTGGGCGCCTGGCTTCAACAACAACTTTGAAAATAAAATCCTATTCGAGGGCGGATGAACCCAAAATATCCTATTCGAGGGCGGATGAACCCAAAATATCCTATTCGAGGGCGGATGAACCCAAAATATCCTATTCGAGGGCGGATGAACCCAAAATATCCTTAAGACTTGAAAATGTCTTACCTCGAATACTTGCTGGGGATTATTTTGCTTGGGATGAATTTTCCTTTTCTACCTTCCCCATTATGGGTTGTCCGACCCTCTTGAAATTTGGTTGAAAAATCCATCGAAGATGCTTCTACATCTCGATGATCTGCTGGGGATAACTCCGCTGAAGATAATTATCTTACTCCTTCCAAAATTACTTCCCTTTGAGTAGGATGTTTCATTCCCCTACAAACTACTTCCCCCTTTCTTTTCTCTCTCTCTTTTTTTTTTAATTTTATATATTCTTCCTTCAAAGACTAACTCCCTTAAGATTCGTTTTGCCTTTCCCCAAAAGGAACCGCTGAGGATACCGATTTTCACCAAACTTGTGTTGGACTCCTCGAAAATGCTGGGGATAACACTGTCGGGGAATTATTTACTTACCGGTTGGGGGATAAAATGTTATCCGCTGGGGATAACACTGTCGAGGATAACACTGCTAGGGGATTCTGATTCCTTCAGAACTAGTGCTTTGCTCTTCGGAAGGCTGTTGGGAATGATACTGGCCTTCTGCTTTTTCTGAGCTCAAGTTTCATCCCTTTTTCTGTCCGCTGGGGAAAAACTTCCTCCATTGGAACTTATTATGTTGGGGGCAACACTGGTTCTAAGACCACTTCCCTTGTGACTGGCGTTATCTTTATTCTTCCCCGAATGGGTACCTGACTTCCAAAAAAATTTTCTAAATGGAAGGAAAATTTTCTGCCCCAGTTTGATAATATCCCTAGTGGCATGCATTTCTGGTATCAATGCCATTTCCTTTACATGTTTCAAATCAAACAAAATTTGTTAGTTTAAAACATGGTGGTTGGTTGTGATACTCCTACTGGGATGGCTTTTTCCTTTCTCCTTCCCTGCTCTGCGTTGCACAACTTGTTGGGGATGATATTATTTGCTGGGATATCCCTCTTCTTTTGTGGCATAGCTCGGAAACTGGCATTTTTCCGACCTTTTAGTCTCGCATGAATTTCCCCAAATCATGCTCACTGCTTTCCTTGCTTTGTTCATGGGCCTTGGCCTTGAGGTTTATAACTTTGGTTTTGGCAAGGATATCCCTCTTAACACTCGTCAATCCTTTTGTCAATTCCCTTTTGCTGGGGATATCTTTCTTGACACTGGCCTCGCGCTTGTTCCTTGCTGACTATACCATTTGGATGTACTAGTCAGATCTCATTTTGTATAATTGGAAAGCTGATGGCATATTTTGAAGTCAATTCTCACTTGTTCTGACCAAACAGACTCTATTGGGGAATTTTTCTATGAAGGGAAAAAGATAAAAGGGAACAGAATAAGAAGACAAAGGAAAAAGATGACTCCTTAACAAAAGAAACTATAAATAAAAACCTATCAATACGCAAATACCGACTCTAATGGTCATGACATGCATATGTGGCATATCTTCCGCCGTCAATCATCTTTCAAGACCTTCAATTGGCAATTTCCCATATGATTCTCAATCTTATTCGACTTGTAGTGCCCAAAGGTTTTCACTATCAAGCCTCTCTCATTTTGGTTTTTCTCTCAACTTTCATCGCCTTATGGTGCCTGTGAAGGTTTTCACCAATAAGACTCTCTCGTTTTATATCTCTCTCCAGCTGGGGATTTGGAGTGTTGCCGATATGACTCTTTCTGTTGGAGATTAGAGTCCTTTCTGCTGTGGAACAGAATGTTATGTTCGCCGGTAAGACTCTTCATTTGTCTGACTTGGCATCTTTTGAAGACTGATCAGAAGGTCTTTCTTTGGACCGTAATGTGGGTTTTTGGATAGGGCTAGAAAAAAAGGTATTAAAGGCTAAAAAATGCATTAATTTTGGGTTATTAGTTACAACCTTCGGAATTAAATTTATTTACAACAAACGCAACCTTTGCCCCAATTTCTTGCTTGGGGATATTTTAATTGATTTTTTTTTCATTTTTCAAAACTATGACCGAGCCGTGAAGCGCCTACGTATCCTCTTTGAAGAATCAGGTCAAACGTAGTTCCCAATTCCTCTTTTTTCTTGTGACTTTCTTTTCACTCATTTCTTATCTTTCTTTTCTTTTTTCTTTTGCTTTTTTTCTTGCTTTTTTTTTTGTTTTTTGTTGTTTTGCTATTCTCTTTTTTTTTTTCTTTTTTTCTCTTTTTTTTAGTTGCTACTGATTCCGAACGAGGGGTATGAAAGAAAATAAATAAGGCTCAAAAGGGGTAACGAAGGATAAAGTGTTTAGGTAGCAGAACAAAATGCCTTCGTCATTCCAGTCTTCAAAACATGCCAAATGCAAACAACACAATTTAAACAAGGATTTGTAGCCTCTTTCGATGGTGCTGGACTTGACAATTATATTCAACATTTGCTTTTTCATTGGTCCTTTCTAAAGCACCGTTGGGCGACACTCTCATTATCATGAACGACCCTCATGCCAATTTGGCGAATCTTGCTTTTAACGGTTTTCTTCATATTTTACTTGCCCCAGTTCCATATGACTCGAGCTCTGAATAATCTCAACCGTCCTTATTTCCTTTAAATGGTCTGATCACCTTTTCGGGGTTTTATGATTAACTTTTAAGATTAGGCCCAAACTGTGTGCGCATGTCATGTCACTAGAATCGGCATTGAATAAAAATGATAAAAGGACTAAACAAAAGAAAATTGGAAATAATAAAAGACCGGATTTTGCATTAGACTACCGGTGAAATGGTTTGAATAACAAAACAAAACAAAACAAACCAGAACAAAACCCAAAAAACAAACGGGGCAGAACTTAAACAAACCGCTATGACAAAAATGGAAAGATAAGAAGGTTTGACACAAGACAATATTCAGATTACAACCCTAAGAATAATCCGGACAACAGAAATGACAACAAAATAAGTCACCACAAGCTTCTCTCTTGCTAACCAAGGAACGGAGCGCCCTCCCACTTTATCAAAACTGGCATCTTAGCCACTGAGCTTCGCATCAGTATTGCCTAGACCGTTACCAACTTCAGTATCATCAACCTTAGTCAACCAGTCCCCAATAGGATTTGAGTGCTTCTGCTATCAGGCCTGATCCCCGCAAAGTGTGCATCATGATGTGCAAGTAAAGGATTCTGCGCGATGTTCTGGGTGTCATTGTCCGGCTTACCACAAACAAACCACCTTCTTTCTTTGTGATTAAAAACGAAACAGGTTAAAATGGACTCAGTCGGTCCCCATTATTAACAAGATCTTTTATTTATTTATTTTTTATTTTTTTTTCTTTTTTATTCATTTTTCTTTTCTTTTTCCATTTTTTTTTGTCGTGGTCGAATCTTATGGAGATTGCCTACGTATCATGACCCCGCATGAATCAGACCTTGCGTAGTTCGGACCAATAAAAGATAAACAATACTAATCATTTTTTTTTCAATTTACATATTAAAATAAACTGAAAAATCAAACAAACCACATATTCTAATTAAAGATTTATAAACGGCCAGTTTCTTTCCCCGTTCGACAAATGCAACCAAACGGCTATTTTTGCAAATGTGGCCCCTTCCAAAACTCACATGAATTTTGAGGCCGGGGAGGATTATTTTGACACTTTACAAACTTGTCCATTCTTTTACTAAAATAACCTTTCGACAATTGAAAGATACTGTAAGGCTATTTCGGCAAGAACGGTTTAAGACACGGCCGAAGCTGGCTCGACTTATTTTTGACTAAAAATTCAAACGGTATTCATCTAACCGCTGACTCTTTGTTTTTTTTTCAAATTACAATGAAAACGTGGTGTTGCAAACACGGCCCTTTAGCGCCTCGGGGACGAAGATTTTTAAGGCTGTGTGGGTCAACTGGACCAAAATCCTAAACATGACCCAAAAGGTGGCTGTTTATGCAAAGTCAGCCTTCCGGCGTCCCTTTCGGGGACATTCGGCTATTTATGACAAAACAACATCACCTGACTTATTTGTGACTCTTTTTATCGTTTTTCGAATTAGAAAAGTCAATATTGCAAACACGGCCTTCCAACGTCTGGGGGACGAAGGTTTTTAGGGCTGTGTGGGTCAACTGGACCAAATCTTAAAAAATGACCCAAAAGTGGCTATTTATGCAAAGTCAGCCTTCCGGCGTCCCTTTCGGGAACATTCGGCTGTGTCTTGATAAAATAGAGTCACTCGACTTCTTTATGACAAAATTAAAATTTGACATATATTTTTTTTATTTTTTTATTTATTGCTTTTGGCAATTTTAGCAAAAGGTGGGGTTGGACATCACCCGACTTATTTATAACATGTTTTTTTTTTATTTATTTGTTTTTGGCTTTTTTAGCAAAAGGGGGGTTGGACCCGATGAGGGTTGCCTACGTATCTCACATCCGGTGAGAATCAAACCCGCGTAGTTCGGGCAGATCATGAATTAGTAAATGAACTAACATTTTTTTTAATCGGAATTTGTGAAAGAACTGCTTCAAAAGAAGAAAGGAAGTATTTTTTTTGATTGATTTTCTTTTTGAAAGAAAGACTTGTAAGAATTCCTTTTCTTTTGATTTGACCTTTGAGAATTGCAAAAGTAAAAGGAAGATATTTTTATCTGAATTTTCATTTGTTTTCTCTTATTCTAAAGAAGAAAGAAAATATTTTTTTGGAATTTTACCTTTAATAAAAGAAATACTTCTAAAAAAAATATTTTTTTGAATTTTGAATTTTCTTTTCAATTTTGAAAGAAGAATCAAAATATTTTCGGATTTTTTTTTAAACGAAAATATTTTTATTTTTATTTTTACATATTTTTTTATATTTTTTTTAAAAAAAATAAAACAATTAAAAAGACTTTCTAAAGAAATCAATAATGGAAAATAAAGTATATATATATATATATATATATATATATATATATATATATATATATATATATATATATATATATATATATATATATCTATTTTTTGCAAGACATATCTTTTTGGAATTTTACTTTGAATTTTCTTGGTAAGACAAATACTCTTTGCAACAAATAAAGATATATATATATTTTGGAAGTAAAGAAAAATACTTTTTGGATTATATATATATATATATATATATATATATATTGGAACAAATAATAAAACCACGTTCAACGCACGACTCATTTTATTTTTATTTTTTGGCATTTTCATAAACAAATAAAAAACTATTTTAAAAATAAGACTCTTTTTCATTTTCATTTTCATGACAAACTATTTTTTTTTTTGAAAAACAAACAGAACAACGACTTTTTTTCTTCTATTTTTCCTTTGCTTTTAATAAAACAAACTAATAAGACATTTTTTTTCATTTTCTCAAAATTTCGGCAGAGTTTTGACAGTATTTGGGTATTGGTTTTTTTCAAAAATAAACAATCAATTCCCTAACCGCTATTTCTTTTTTTTTTTCAATTTCAAAATATTATTCCTGATATTCACAAGTCAGTCAACACACAAGTCCGAATCAAATAAATGCGCAAGTAGTAGCAAGTAAGATGCATCAGGATGGTCATTTTCATTTTTTGGTACACCTGTCCTAGACAGACCCAACCCCTGTGTTGAGCCTCCAAAGTCAAATGCACGTGATGCAAACAAACGTTCCTACTAGGGATCCGGCATGAAGCTGAGTTATTCTAGGTTCATAACCTGGGTATTTGTTCTAGACTGTGTACCCGAGCGGACAACTCGAGTCGAGGAGGGGGATACGTACCGGGGACCCGCGGGGTCGTCCGAATTTGTAACTTGTCCGGCCTCTTTCTTATTTCAGGTATTGACACTAACAGAATAGGGAGTCTCGACCAGCGAGCTTCTCCCCGGAGGTAAGAAGAGAAGGGTTTCGGCACAGTTTATATGTACAGTTCAAATAATATCAAAGCGGTAAAAGCAGCATTTAGCACATTAGGCTCAAACATGTAAAAATCAGATAAAACCAAATATAACAATTTATCTAAGCTCGAATTTCTAACCCTGAACCAGTGGTTCTGGGTTTAGTCCCCAGCAGAGTCGCCAGAGCTGTCACACCTCCTTTTTCCGCCCCCGCGAGGGTACAAGGGAGTTTTTTCCAATTAAAGGACAATCGAAAACGGGATTTGTTTATTTATTTCAGAGTCGACACTTGGGAGATTTAGGGTGTCCCAAGTCACCAATTTTAATCCCGAATCGAGGAAAAGAATGACTCCATATTACAGTCTGCGCACCAGAAATCCGGATAAGGAATTCTGTTAACCCGGGAGAAGGTGTTAGGCATTCCCGAGTTCCATGGTTCTAGCACGGTCGCTCAACTGTCATATTTGGCTTGATTATCTGATTTGATACAGGTTGAACCTATGTGCCAAATTTAACTTTTAACCGCTTTTATCATTTACTGTTATTTTTATCAAGAATTGCAACGTTGTGAAAATGTATCTCAAACCGCGTTACAATCAATGTACCCGTGGTCGTCGACACACTTTGACTCCGTTGAGATTTGGATTTGGGTCACATCAATGTGCATCCGAGTTTAAGGAAATTAAATTATTAAAGGCGCGCCTAAAGCGACTAGCGTATCATCTACTTTGGGTAGGGCCGTGGATTTATGCTAAACGGTCCATCCCGAAGTCTAAGCAATTTTAAAGCAAATATTTACTGATGGCCCCACAACTTTGTATTTTTCATTTGGCGAGGCTCGTCTCATTTTTATTTTTAAAGGAATTTGCAACGTCGTGGACATGCGTCTTGGACCACGTCACAATCAATGTACCCGTGGTTAAAGCCGCATTTCGACTTCGTTGAGACTTGGATTTGGGTCACATAAATGTGCACCCGGATTTAAGAAGGTAGGATTTATTACAGCGTGTCCTAAGGAGACTAACGTATTGTTATTTTAGGAAGAGGCCGTGAAGGTTCATTAAACGGCCTAATCCAAAGTCTAGTCAATTGCTATGTATTTATTGAGGGCCCCAGCGATGTGTGATTTATTTGGCGAGGCTCGTCTCATTTTATTTTAAGGATAAACCTACAGTGACTACATTTCTTCTATTAAGTTCGTCTCTAAAATAAAAGAAGATCCCTCAATTAATTACATGCTGAAAAATACGTAACTTATTAGTTATTAACTTATGGCTAATGCAAATGGAAAATTGCAATCGAGTTTGTACAAAGAGATATTGCTTCTGTTCTATATTCTATTTTTTAATAACACTGGAACATGAGATTGACGCACAATAATATCAAAAACAGATTAACTATTCTTCGATTAATTTAAACTAACATTATTAGATGAAGAAGTTATACATATGCAACCTCATTACTCATTAATCAATCAACTACATTTTTATACAAAGACAGGAAAATTATATTCAAACACAAATCCAAACAGAAGTAATTCAACAGGAACAAAGCCTGATTAATATTTCATTTCGCTTCAAGCCGAGAGTGTACAAATGTGTACCTGGAAATGGCAGTACAAGAACAAAAGAAGGAGAAGTCAGCAGCAATAATAACATAGCAACAGTAGGTTCAGCAACACCGCAAACCAGTAACAACCAATAGAATAACCCAGCAACGGATTGAAAAATCAGCAATACCAAAGTGCAATCGCAGTCAAAGCAGAAGAGAGACGGATACAAGATGCAGTAGTTTACTGATTTTGAGTAACACTCGAGAAAAGACAAACGGAATTTATTCAAGTAGAAGTTCAAGTTGTCTTTCTCTTTTACTCTCTAACACTCTTGAAATTTTCCAGAATGTATTACTCTAAAAAATATTCTCCCAATAATAATCTCTAACCTCTCCCCTCTCCCATTCAAGTCCTCTAAAATATGTCAAATGACCCTATATATATAGCAAGACCCTTGCCTTGAATCCCCAACCCGAAATTATTCCCCCAATGACATGCTTTGTCCCCACTACTTAATGTTTTCTTTATTTTAAACCTTGTCCCCCATGCCCACATTAAATAAATACATCAACCCCAACCCATTACAATTTGTCCCCCATGCCTACATTAAATAAATACATCAACCTCAACCCATTATAATTTGTCCCCCATGCCTAACATAAACAAATACAATATTCCCCTCCACTACATTATGTTTTGTCCCCCATTATGTTAAACAATTATATCAAACACCACCCCATTATATTTTGTTCCCCATGTCTACATAAACAATTATAATAATGTTCAATTACCAAACTACCCCTCCGATCTTATTGCAATTACCATTTTACCCCTGAATGTAATGCAATTTACCAAACTACCCCCATCAGCTCTAAACAATCAATTAATCATAACTTAACCAAAATATAGCCAAGATGACCAATTTCTCAACAATTTTCAACAACAAATCATATGAACACGATGAACAACACAACTCCAAATTAATGGAAATAAATTAACCATATCGGGAACCAATCCTGGTTAATTTAGACCATCAATGGATGAGCAAGGATACAACAATACAAACAACAAAATACATGATTCAAACTGAATCAACAAATCAAAAAGCAAAACAAACTCAAATTAAATTACTGGACGAACTTCAAACAATGAACAAACATGCATTAAAATCTATTTTAAACAACAAACATGACGGCTTAAGTGATTTAACCAACATTAACAATTCCTGAAAAATACATAACAATATGAAACAAATTGAAGAAATAACCAATTAAATTTCAATTTGAATATAACAAACATTAAACTAACAAATTTTTACCTAAACAATGAGACAAAATGAAATAAACATGAAAAACAACTAATTAAATTTCCATTTGAAATCTGAAAATTAATTCAACAAAACACATGAACAAACTAAAAAAAATTAATTCAAACGATAGACATGAACAAAACAAACATTTGCCGATTTTAGATTCGAGAATATCAAAACAAAATACGGACAAAATAAAACTCAAAATCTACTAACCGGATCGACACGAAATATGTACGGACTGTTTTGACGACCCTCGACCAAACTCGAACAAACGACGACGAACATGAACATACGAAGCAACTGAAGCAACAGCAACAGTCGACGCGGCAGAAGCGATGCTCGAGCAGCAAAAGCATCCATGGACGACGACGAGGAAGGCTCAACCATGGAGTCAGTAGCGACGAGCTGCTGTGTCGACGAAACATGAAGAAGAAAGCAGTGTTCGGACTGTTCGTAGTCGAAGACGAAGCAGTAAAGCTGGTCGACGCAACATCCACGGAGTAAAAGAAGCAGTGGTCGTCTACTGCTGCTGCGTTCAGCAGCTATGGGAAAAAATAGAGCAGAAGTTCGTCGAGCTCCAACTCGAGCAGCCATGGACGTCGAGCTCCACCTCGTCGGACTGGTCTTCTTGGACGTGAAGTTGAGGGCAACCATGGACGTCGAGCTCAAACTCGAGCTTGACGTCGAACGACGAAGATGAAGTCGCGATGGAGAAGCTTGACGGAGGGCAGTTATGGAAGTTCGACGTGGGGGAAAAGGCAGCCATGGTTGGGAGCTTGGAGTTTTGAAGGTTTGGAGAAGAAGCAAAGGTGGGGGAGGCGGATGTGTTTTTAGTTTTTAGGGTTTTTGTCTTTTTTTTTTGTTTTTGTTTTGTGTTGGACAAAAATGAAGAAGGGGTGTTGGGTTAATGGAGCGGACCGGGTCGACCCGGTTTGAAGTGGACAGGGTCATGGGAAAAGTTGGGCAATTATTTGGGCCTGTGGTTTGAAATTGAAGAAGTGGCCCAATCCGATTTTTCTTTGTATTTTTGTTCTCTTTTCTTCTTTTATTTTTCTAAAACTAAATTATAAAAGTACTTAAATTATTATTAAGAACTAAATTAAGTTATAAAAGCGCAAATTAACTCCCAATAACAATTAACGCACAATTAAGTAATAATTAAGCATAAAATTGTTCATTTGGACATTAAATGCTAAAAATGCAAAAGATGCCTATTTTTGTAATTTTTAATTTTTGTAAAACAAGTTTAATTACTAACAATTGTAGAATTAAATCCTACATGCAAAATGCGACATGTTTTTGTATTTTTTTATTAATTTAACAAATAAACAAGCAAGGAAAATACAAATAATTATCCAAAAATGTCACAAAAATATTCAAAATTGCACACCAAAGAAAATCATTTTATTTTGAATTTTTTGGGAGTAATTCTCATATAGGGCAAAAATCACGTGCTTACAACCACGGGTTGCTAAAATATGTCACTTCAGAGCCAATTTCCAAGGTGATGCCATCCCGTATAAGAATAAAGTGCAACACATGTGGACGTTGAAGATTATTGTGGAGAAGGATACTATTGAGCCAGACCGATATCGTGCGGGCCACTCATACCTTTACCCTTCGTGGTTGGAGGACAACATAGCCAGGGTCTTTGAGCTAAGGGCTGGACCAGGAAATAGGGTTATAGACGAGGTTGCCGAAGCAGAGGTGAAGTACAAAAAGATGTGGAAAAGAGTTCGAGAGTCTGAAGCTGAGCATATGGCACTGCATAAGGCTAACATGGAGATGATTAACGAATGGAAAGAAAGAGCTGTTAAATCCAGCGAGAGGCTAGAATATCTAGAGTACAGTTTAATGGAGTTAGAAGGGAAGATGAGAAAAAGGGTCACTGACTGCCAGGACGCTGAGGGAAATGAAGGAGGGCATTTGGCAAGGGCATTCCTGCTGCTGAACCTGTGCGAGCTAGCAGAGTTGATCGACAGGAGCATCCAGTCTGGAGAGGGTCCTTTTGGGACCAAGTAGAGTAGATTTATTTGGTTTCCTTTCAAATGTAATAAGGTCAAGTGCCATTAGTGACACTATCTTATTTAATTTTGTTTTGGGTCGTTTATTTTTACATTAATAAAATGAGGCAATTATTAGCACTAAAGTTCTTCAAATCTATTTGTCGCTAGGCCTACCTCGGGCACAACGAGGCTCCCAAATTAGGACACGAATTTACATTCTCGCAATATGTGTTTAAATATTGCAAACATCTCAGAATCATTACTTACTCGTTTACCTTTTTGTTTTCTATATTCTTTATTCCCATCCCCTAAGGTTGGTTCACTCATACTGGCATCATCAGCATATTACACCAGATCTAGAGGCCCTCCACCTCCTCCTCCTCTAAGTAATACAAAAAACAAAAGAAAAGCAAAAATGGACGACTTAAGCGGTATTCGAAAGGAGAATACTGAGAACGCAGAAGCTTCGGATGGTCGGAGTACTCCGGTACCAAATGATCTAGTTTTGAGGTTGGAACAAAAGATATTGGAGCTACAGGGAGAGCTTGAGCAGGTCTGCAACCTGGTAAACCTATCCCTCACCCTGAATGTCCCCGACATCAACCCAAAAAACCCAGCACCTCCCTAAAACACACCTAACCAACATCTACAAAACCCTCTTTCACCGCATCAATATGTAACCCACCCCAAAATCTCAATCCCTTACCAATACCAACCCCGCCGCAACACCATCATCAACCAATCCAATACCCACCGACCACCACTTATTACACTCCGCAGAATACACCACAACTCATTCCTGATCCTCAAAACTCAACCAATGACCACCATTACACCTAGGCACCTGGCACTCACCAAAACAAACTCATATACATGGAAACTGTACCTCACTCTATCCAATCTATCTCCTATACACCAAAATCCTCCGAGAAGGGCCTACTTATTAAAAACATGGCTAAAGAACTCAAGAAGTTGATGAGTCGAGTTCAGGATGTCGAAGGCAGTTAAGAAATAGAAGGTTTGAACAATGAAGATTTATGCATACAACAAGATATAGAACTTCCAGAGGGTTACAAACCTCCTAAGTTCGAAATGTTTGACGGTACAGGTGATCCAGGGTTCATTTGAGGACTTATTGTGACAAGCTTGTTGGGGCCGGAAAGGATGAAAGGATCCGAATGAAGCTCTTTATGAGAAGTCTTACAGGAGATGCTTTGTCCTATTACATTAGCCAGGATCCTAAGAAATGGTCCAACTGGGTGAGTATGGCGTCTGATTTCATGGACCGGTTCAGGTTCAACACAGAAAATGTACCAGATGTTTTCTACATTCAGAACCTTAAGAAGAAGCCCACTGAGACTTTCCATGAGTACACTACTCGTTGGAGGTCAGAAGCAGCCAAAGTTAGGTCAACTTTGGACGAGGAATAGATGAACAAGTTCTTTGTCAGAGCACAGGATCCACAATATTATGAAAGGTTGATGGTTATTAAAAATCATAAATTCTCTAATATCATCAAACTCGGAGAAAGAATCGAAGAAGGAATCAAGAGCGGGAAGGTGACAAACTTTGAGGCATTATAGGCCACAAACAAGGCATTACAATCAGGCGGCATATCGAAAAAAAGAGACGTTGGGGCAGTAATGGTAGCTCAAGGCCCGAAATCTTCACTTACATATCAAACACCTCCACCCACATACCAAGCATCACCACCCATATATCAACCTTCATCTCCCAGATATTCCCAACCAGCAATTGCCTATCATACCTATAATTCTCAACCATCTCATTTCTAGTCACCTCCAGCTCGCCAAAATTATCCAAGACCGTGACCTAATTTTGACCGCAAGCCATCCAGACAGTACACGGCCATTGCTGAACCCATCGACCAGCTGTATGAAATATTGAAAGTCGCTGGTTACATCACCCCAATTCCCGCTGTGGCATTAGAGAATCCTTCCCAATGGTTCAACCCAAGCAAAACCTATGCATACCATTCCGGTATGAAAGGGCAAACCATTGACGAGTGCTGAACATTGAAAGATAAAATCTAGACACTGATTAACAACAAGATTATATAGGCGAAGGAAGCCGCACCCAATGTCCGCAACAACCCCCCTCCCTGATCATAGGGGTGGCGGGATACATGTGATATAAATGGATGAGGAATGGGATTCTGAGGGGTCAATCGGGTTCATTCGAGAAGGCGATGACTTTAAACCTACAGTCACACTTACTCCTATTGTAGTACACACTCAGTCACCAATTGATGTTGAGGTAGCTGCATCAGTTCCATTTGAGGTAGAGGTAGCTCCACCTGCGGCCAACCCTATTCCATTTGAAGTGGAAGTGGCCACGCCTTTCACAGTGACATTATCAACCACGCCTCCTTTCAATTCAAAAGCAATACCTTGGGATTACATTGCTGAAGCTAGGCTAAAAGGAAAGGCAAAGATAGAGGAATCCGATGTTGCACAAGGAATGACTAGGACCGGAAGAATCTATACAACTGAGCACTTGGGAGGACCAAGTACGGATACCACTACCAAGCAGCCTATCATTGAGACAGGACCAGATGACCTTTGGAGGAAAGTACAAGCAAGGGAATATTCCATCATTGATCATTTGAACAAAACCCCAGCTCAGATATCCATACTGTCACTGTTGCAAAATTTAGAGGCACACAAGAATGCTTTGATGAAGGTGTTGAGTGAAGCTTACATGCCCAACAATATCACTTGCGGAGAGATGTCCAATATGGTAGGGCAGGTGCTGAAAAGTCATAAGATAATCTTCCACGAAGATGAGCTAACGCCTGAAAGGTTGAATCAGAATCGAGCGTTGCATATTACAGTATAATTTGAAGATAAATTCATTGCCAAGGTCTTGATTGATGGGGGTTCAAGCCTCAATATTTGTCCGTTGGATACTCTGAAAAGCTTGGGCAAAGGTTTCCATGAAATACGGGCAGAGAGCATGAACGTAAATGCCTTCGATGGGTCTCAAAGGGCCACGATTGGGGAAATTAATCTTTGTCTGCAGATGGGGCCAACTTGGTTCGACGTTGAATTTTAAGTGCTCGACATATCAGCCTCATACAATATTCTGTTAGGCCGACCATGGATACATGCCGCTAGAGTTGTGGCTTCCACACTACATCAAGCCGTGAAATTCGAATGGAACCATCAGGAAGTTATCATTTACGGAGACGGGATTAACCCCATTTACACCAGTCAAACCATCCCAGTTATTGGAAACAGAAGAAGGTTAGGAGGGGAAACCTATCATCACATAGAACGTGTCAATGCCGTCGAGAAAGACAAATGGTGGAGTAGCAAAATAGAAAGCATATTGGCATGGTCTGGGTGTGAACCCGGCAAAGAGCTTGGGAAGAATCTCTAGTGTATTACTAAGCCGATACAGCTAAAGTGTCATGGTACTACCTTCAGGCTCGGATACCAGTATACATGGCAAGAGTATAATGATTGGTCGCCTCCACGGCACGGACTGTATTATCCTCTCGAGCAACCAGTGCCACATCTGGATCAAGCTTTTCACCAAGCTGATACAATATGGGGAACTGTAGAAAAAGAAGTATTAGTTGGGTTGAGGAATCTGTTTTTGGATGATGATGATATGGACTGCGGTGCAATAATTGAGGAGGAGGAGGAGGAGGAAGAAAGCCTCACTATTCAGATTATGGAGAAGGGAGTTGTTCTCAGGAACTGGACCGCCACACCATCTCGAGCCCGCCGAGTCCCTAGGTAGCTTGGCAGATTTTATTCCTATAGCCATTCTAGGCATTTAAGATTTTTAGTAATTTTACTTTTAAGATTCACTTGTTTCAAAATAAATGCTCGATTTATTGAGCCGTACTCGTTTGGATGTTTTAAGTCTTAATCAAATGCATCGCTCTTTCTTATTTATTACTATCTTTCATATTTTTCTTTCTATAGTGTTATTGTTACTTTTCCTGATGAACCGGTGACTGTGACATGTAATGAGTCAACGCAACATAAGAATAGTGATTTGGATGAAGCAAATGAGATACCTGAGGAAGTTGTCAGCGATGTTGAAACTTTTGAGAATAATCCTAAGTCCAACCTGGACGAAACTGAAGCGGTAAATTTGAGGGACGCCGAGACCGTCAAGGAGACTCGCATCAGCATTCACTTATCGCCGACGGAGAAAGAAGAATACATCCATTTTCTAAAGGAATATGAGGACATTTTTGCATGGTCATATGATGACATGACTGGTTTGAGCACGTCCATAGTGGCCCACAAGTTGCCTACCAATCCCATGTGTCCGCCAGTGAAGCAGAAACTCAGAAAATTTAAACCAGATATGAGCCTGAAAATCAAGGAGGAAGTTACTAAGCAGATCAAATCCAAAGTTCTCAGGGTGGTTGAGTACCCAACCTGGTTAGCCAACATTGTACCAGTTTCGAAGAAAGATGGGAAAGTCAGAGTATGTGTTGACTATCGGGATTTAAACAGAGCAAGTCCCAAAGATGACTTTCCACTACCAAATATACACATCCTGATCGACAACTGCGCCAAGCATGAACTCCAATCCTTTGTGGATTGCTTCTCAGGCTATCACCAGATTTGGATGGACGAAGAAGACACAGAGAAAATAGCTTTTATTACACCATGTGGGGTATACTGCTACAAGATGATGCCATTTGGTCTAAAGAATGTTGGGGCCACTTACATGAATGCCATGACAACCATCTTCCATGATA
The DNA here is from genome assembly GCF_000715075.1 of Nicotiana tabacum. Classification (NCBI taxonomy): domain Eukaryota; kingdom Viridiplantae; phylum Streptophyta; class Magnoliopsida; order Solanales; family Solanaceae; genus Nicotiana; species Nicotiana tabacum. The sequence continues at coordinate 19,090,829 of NC_134085.1, forward strand.
TGATACATAAAGAAATAGAGGTGTATGTGGACGACATCATTATCAAATCCAAGAGGGCCGCGGACCACATAGCGGACTTGAGAAAGTTCTTTGACAGGCTAAGGAGGTACAACTTGAAACTGAACACCGCGAAGTGTGCATTCGGGGTTCTCGCAGGAAAGTTACTAGGATTCATTGTCAGTCGTCGAGGGATCGTTCTGGATCCGTCTAAAGTCAAAGCTATTTAGGAATTGCCACCACCTAGGAGCAAAAAGGATGTGATGAGCTTCCTAGGACGTCTCAACTATATCAGTCGCTTCATAGAACAGTCCACAATCATATGTGAACCCATCTTCAAGATGTTAAGGAAAGATGCCGAGACAAGCTGGACCGAAGATTGTCAGAAAGCCTTCGATAAAATCAAGGAGTACCTATACACACCACCAGTTTTGGTCCCGCCAGAGCCGGGCGGCCTTTGCTACTCTATCTGTCTGTGTTGGATGGAGCCTTCGGATGCTTTCTGGGACAATATGACGAGACAGAAAGAAAGGAGCAAGCCATATACTACTTGAGTAAGAAGTTCACACCTTACGAAGCACACCACTCTTTGCATGAGCGCACTTGTTGTGCTTTGACTTGGACGGCCCAGAAGTTGAGGCATTACTTCCGTGCCTATACTACATACCTCATATCTAGGATGGACCCTTTGAAGTACATATTTCAGAAACCCATGCCAACTAGGAAGCTAGCCAAGTGGCAGATACTATTGAGTGAGTTCGATATTATCTACGTAACTCAAAAGGTGGTCAAAGGACAAGCATTGGTAGATAATCTTGCTAAAAATCCGGTGGGAGGAGAATACGAACCCTTGAAAATGTATTTTTCTAATGAAGAGGTATCATTCATAGGAGAGGACATTACCGAAGCATACGACGGTTGGAGGATGTTCTTCAACGGAGCTGCAAATTTCAAAGGAGTGGGCATTGGAGCAGTTTTGGTATCAGAAATGGGTCAACATTATCCAGTATCTGCTAAACTCAGATTTCCCTACACCAAAAACATGGTAGAATATAAAGCATGCATACTAGGACTCAACATGGCAATCAACATGAACATTTAGGAGCTGCTGGTAATCAGTGATTCAGATTTGCTTGTGCACCAGGTACAAGGAGAGTGGTCCACCAAGAATTCCAAGATATTGCCATATCTGCACCATGTATAGGAATCGAGAGAAAGGTTCACGAAGATAGAGTTTCGGCATGCGCCCAGAATTCAGAATATGTTTGCCGATGTATTGGCCACTTTGTAATCCATGATACAACATCCGGATAAGTACTTCATTGATCATATCCTAGTGAGAATTCATAACCAGCTAGCATATTGTGCCCATGTTGAAGAAGAAACAGATGGAAAACCTTGGTTTCATGATATCAAGGAGTATTTGGTAAAAGGAGAATATCTGGAGCATGCAAAACACACTCAGAATTGCATACTTCAGAGATTGTCCAATCACTTCTTCCACAACGGAGGAAACTTGTACAGAAGAACTCATGTTCTAGGATTGCTAAGATGTGTCGACGCAAAGGAGGCTTCTAAACTACTTGAGGATATACATGTTGGGACCTGCGGCCCGCATATGAATGGTTTTTTTTGGGCCAAGAAGATACTTAGGGCCGGTTACTTTTGGATGACCATGGAGATAGATTATGTCCAGTATGTCCGCAAATACTACCAATGTCAAGTGTACGCCGATATGATAAAAGTGCTGCCATATGAGCTCAATGCAACAAGCTCACCTTGGCCATTCGCCGCTTGGGGAATAGATGTCATTGGTCTGATTGAGCCCACTGCTTCAAACGGGCACAGATTCATTTAGGTAGCCATTGATTATTTCACAAAATGGGTAGAGGCTGCATCTTACAAAGTTGTAACCAAGAAAGTCGTCACAGATTTTGTCAAAGACCATATTGTTTGCCGATTCAGAGTTCCCGAGTCTATTGTCACGGATAATGCAGCCAATCTCAACAGTGATTTGATGAATGCCATGTGTGAAACTTTCAAAATCAAGCACAAAACTCCACAGCCTATAGACCTTAGATGAACGGAGCCGTGGAATCTGCCAACAAGAACATTAATAAGATACTAAGAAAAATGGTAAAAAAACACAAACAATGGCATGAGAAGCTACGTTTTGCTCTGCTAGGATACCGCACTACAGTTCGTACATCGACCGGAGCAACTCCCTACATGTTGGTTTATGGTACTAAAGTTGTCATCCCAGCCGAGGTAGAGATTCCTTCTTTAAGAATCATACAGGAAGCTGAACTCAGTGATGCAGAATGGATAAGGAGTCACTATGAACAATTGTCCCTTATAGATGGAAAAAGGATGAATGTCGTATGCCACGGTCAGCTTTACCAGGGCAGAATGTCTAGAGCTTTCAACAAAAGGGTCAAATCAAGACAGTTCGCACCAGGACATCTGGTATTGAAGAAGATCTTCCCACATCAAGATGAAGTAAAAGGGAAATTCTCTCCCAACTGGAAAGGTCCTTATAGGGTTCACAGGGTGCTGACAGGAGGAGCACTCATACTCGCAAAAATGGATGGAGAAATCTGGCCAAAACCAGTCAATTCAGACGCAGTCAAAAGATACTATGATTAGACTATTTACATTTCCCCATCTAATGTAATTGAACTACGCTTGACCTGATTCCCGTTTAAGAGGGGATACGTAGGCAGCCATATGGGTTCGGTCATATCATAATAAAATTTCCATTTTTCCCAAAATCAGAAACTGGAGCAGAATTTTGAGGAGGACCCTCAAAATTCTGGAGCAAGTCCAGCCGACGCCAATATATGCCAGACGGTCAGAAATCGGGTAAGAAACTGGGGCAGAATTTTGAGAAGGGTTCTCAAAATTCCAAGAAAGGGTTGACAAGTCCTGTTACTCGCAAACGGCCAAAGGATCATCTACGAAACTGGGGAAGAATTTTGAGGAGGACCCTCAAAATTCTAACGTGAGGAAGCTACAATGTCTCTTAAATGTGTTACAGTCACTAGTTCATCTAAAACTACTTAATACTCCAATATGTTTCCAAAAAACTCTATTTTTATCAATAATTGCATATTTTCAAAAATTATATTTTTTCGTAACAGTCAGGTGTTACCCAGGGGAAACTCAGATAAGGCCTCCAAAACGGAACAAAGCAAGGCTAGCAGACAAAGGCGCGAACCAACCTCCCCTCACAAAACTGACAATTTTTCTTTGAATGCATGCACATTTGACGTAGCGATAGCATTCACAAACATGTATACACAAAGCAAATTCACTATCAATTGGACCATCAGATACCAAATATATCTCCAGCTAAGAAATATATTACTATTATTTGCTATTCGCTCTTTGCATGGGACTAAGCCCTATCCTGCATACTCGCATGAGGCTAATCCCTACCTCCATATTTGCATGAGGCTAATATCTGCCTCCGTATTTGCATTAGGCTAATACCTACCTCCATATTTGCATGAGGCTAATCTTTGCCTCCATATCTGCATGAGGCTAATCCTTGTCTCCATACCTGCATGAGGCTAATCCTTGCCTCCATACCTGCATGAGGCTAATCCCTGCCTCCATATTTGCATGAGGCTAATCCTTGCCTCCATATCTGCACGAGCCTAATCCTTGCCTCCATATCTGCATGAGGCTAACCCTTGCCTCCCTACCTGCATGAGGCTAATCCCTGCCTTCATATCAGCATGAGGCTATCCCTGCCTCCATATTTGCATGAGGCTAATCCTTGCCTTCATACCTACATGAGGCTAATCCCTGCCTCCATATTTGCATGAGGCTAATCCTTGCCTCCATATCTGCACGAGGCTAATCCTTGCTTCCCTATCTGCATGAGGCTAATCCCTGCCTCCATATTTGCATGAGGCTAATCCTTGCCTCCCTATCTGCACGAGGCTAATCATTGCCTCCATATTTGCATGAGGCTAATCCTTGCCTCCATATTTGCATGAGGCTAATACCTGCCTCTATATTTGCATGAGGCTATTCCCTACCTCCATATTTGCATGAGGCTAATCCATGCCTCCATATCTGCATGAGGCTAATCCCTGCCTCCATATCTGCATGAGGCTAATCCTTGCTCCAAATCTGCATGAGGCTAATCCCTGCCTCCATATCTGCATGAGGCCAATCCCTACCTCCATATTTGCATGAGGCTAATCCATGCCTCCACATTTGCATGGGACTAAGCATTGTCCATCATTGCATAAATATTGCTCTATTCCGGTACTATCTATTTACTTTTCAATCGGGCTATGTCCTGCCCTTCATTTCACAAGACTAAGCCTTGACTTATTAACATTATATTATTGCATCTCATGAGCTAAAATATCGCAATTCTTTCCAAAGGCGTCATAGTCTAAAAGACATCATCCTTATAGCCGGAAGATATCATGCCATGGCCTGAGGATCTCTTAATTTGCATATCATTATTCAAAAGCGTCATGGTTCGGAGGCATCATCTTTATGGCCCCAGAACATCATTTCATGTCCTACGAATCCCTCACTAAACAATTCATGGCCCAGGACATCATGGTCCGAAGACGTCATCCTTAACCATCTAAAGACAACTTTCATGGTCCAACGGGAATCTGCATCATGTTTAAATTTTCGCACAAATACATGTTTGTAGCATCTCTTTATCTGTAGGTGACCAGTAAGCAACCGCTATCCTAGCAAGAGCGACCTCGCTCCAGTTCCTTCAACTATCTCAAACCTGGACCATTCACCATAACCCCTCTTGCATCCATTCCGAAATCTCGTGTCCGTTCTTGTAATGACTTCATCAGTACATTCCACCAATGAATTCAGAACTACACATGGTCTGATTCATGTAAAACCATGGATATTTAAGCAGCTCAAAGACCAGAGTCCGGCCTCTATCTTTCAAAGACATCCCATCCGGTCAAAATTGGCCATCATTTCTTTACCCGGAAACTCTTTCATCCTTCACATGTAAAGAGGGGCAGCTGTTCATACCCAATTTTTCCTATAATATTTTCAAAAATATGCTTTGGTATCAATTAGCATTTTTTATACAATTTCTGCATTTTAAAATATTTTTAACTAATTTCTCCTAGCATTTTATTTATAAAACAATCACCAATTGTAACACAAATAGTTTTATAATAATTTTTATGATTTAATTTTATCATTTGCATTTGTACTAAGTTTCAATTATTGTGCAAATAGTCAGTTTTGTATTTTTAGGATGCAATTGCAATTACTTTGCAATTATAGCCTATGCATGCATTATTACATTATTTCACCAGAAAATAGCCCTTTACATTTTTTAAATATTAAGTAATTATTTTAAAACATTTCCAGGCATGAAAATCATTTTTACAACATATTAGTTATTTTTAAAAATTATTAATCAATTAAATCGGGTCTTTAACAAATAGCACCTTTAACCATAATTAAATTCGAATCCCTGGACAAATCAAATACACCCCTAGCCCAACTAAAACCCCAACCCAATTAACCTAAGCCAGAACCCTGACCCAATTTTGTAACCCTCCCCAGCCCGAAACCAATCTTGGTCGTTGATCTCAAGAGATCAACGGTCCAAAACAAACCTTCCTTTTTATCTAACCTAACCCCCGTAACCCTAAGCCATTTTCATCAAACAACCGCCCTGAAACCCCCTTTCCTCTCCAATTCTCTCTGAGACCTTAACCTAACCCTAGCCGCCACCACCCAAAACCAGCCCTAATCCCTGTGATTCCTACTCGATCTATGGCTTCTCATGGTTGTACGAGGCCTTTACTTGTCTTATATCTCCCTGGTTGTTCGATTATGTGGTTTTTGTGGAAGGACCTCGAAGAGATCTGGTCTAGATCTCGTTTAAGGCTCTTCAAGAGTTTGTCCATGGTTTGTGAGTGATTTCTATCGAAGTTTCACAGTTCAAATCCCTGATTCAAAGGCCAGATTCTCTTACCCTTTCTCTTTTATTCAAGAAACCCAATGTTTGGACTTGAATTGGTTCATATCTCCGTAGATCTGGAATGATCCTGAATTCATCGTTGATTTTCCTAAAAGTTCCTTTACTTCTTTACTAGTACATCGATGTCTGAATATTTTTGTTATATTAGGGTTTGTTTTCTTGTTGTTTGTTAATCGAACCTCTAGGTATCTGAAACATTTTTAAACTTCCATGGCTTCTGGATTCTTTTACTCTTTTATTACTGACCGATTTTTAAACACTACAATACTTCAGGTTTTGACTTCTATGACTTCTGTTTGTTCGAATCTCTGTATGTTAACATGCCTTCAAGATTTCTTCTTTAAGTGTTTTCAAACTAGGGTTTCATCCCTTTAAGTTTTCTGCAAAAATTCTAAAGTGTTTGACTGTGGTTCTCTTTACTTGTTCGACTGATTTTTCATATCTATGTTTTAATCCCTAGGGTTTCTGCTTATTTCACTGATTATTTTAATATTTTGCTTGTTATTCGTTAGTTCTATCAATTAAAAGGGTTTGACTGATTTTATTTGCCTAATTAGGGTTCAAATTATATTTTTTTGTCGAGATTGGTACTTCTCTGTGATTTCTTTCCTTATTTGTGACTCATGACTAGTACTACTTGCCTTAATTGGTTTATTAGCTTGATTTATGGGATTTAATTGCTTTAACTGACTCCTAGAGGGTCTTTGATTGATTTATTTACCTTATTGAACGTGTAACTTGGCTGTTAATTGATTCTCCCTAATTTAAGGGGTGTTTTCCGGATTCTGTTGAATTATTTGATTGGGTTTAGCCCCAATTAACTACTTAATTTTACTTGCATACCTTATTTGGAACTCTTAATTATTCTTTGCCTTATTTGTTTTACTCTGCTAAGCGTTATATAATCTCCCCATTCTGACTTTCGAAAAGAGACGAACGTAAGTTAATAAAACCACTACTTTTACACTCTGAAAAGCTCTTTCTCCTCTCTCTACTACTTGTGATCTTTGTTAGTCTAGCCGGCTGCAAGCCAAGGCTGGAAATTATGCGACACCTATCTTACATCTTGTGTTTTCTTTCTCTAACTGGTATGCTTCTGATTAAATTTTATAATCCAAACCTATGTGATTATTTACTGCCTTAGTTCATCAATCCTGAGTCCATTCCTGTTTCTGTTTACTGCTTAGCATGTCTTCACTTTATGTGTCTGTTTACTATCTTATCTAACATGTCTTACATTGTCTTATTCCACATGTGACTAGCATGTTTGCCAGACTAATGTTTAACCAGCATGCCTAAACTTTCTTTTTGTGTAATTAGCATGCCTAATACTTGTCTAGCATGTCCATTTAAGTCCGTGGTTGTTCTGCCTTTCTCCTGCTTAAGTTATCTAGTCTCCCTAGAGTGACTCTAGTTGTGTTGTTTATATGTCGTCAACATGCTTCTGCTGTGATCTTTGCTTCATGTTTTAATGACCTACATTCTATCTAACCTATTAGTTCTGTAGAACCCCTTGAGAACTCTATGCCTCCTATTGTTTATGTGCTCCATTAAGGTGTACTCTATGTGTTCCCAACCCCTCTTTCCTTGTGTGAAAACTATTTGTCAAAGTATTTTCCAAAGTTGTTTGTTTTGTGGCTTGTCTTCTGATTGCAAATTGTTTTTCATACTTTCTCAAATTGTTTTTATCACTAAAATTAGTACTCATTTTCAGAAAACCTTTTCCCTCCTTAGACTTTTCTTTATACTGTTTACCAAAACTCTCTCAAATTATGTCAAGCACTCTCACTTATTCTTAGATTACTAAGTCCTTCCCCTCTGGTATGTGTACTGCTTAGAGACCCTTGAGATCTCTCTGAACTCTGGCATATCAGGGTTGGCACTTTCACACTACACATAAATCAGTCCTTATTTGAGAAAGGTCTAGGTGTGAGAACTGCCCGAGATCCTTAAAGTCCTTAGGGAACTCTGACACACCTAGACATGAAATTGGGCTATGGAACTTTAGGCATTTGAGACTAGTGAAGGCTTGGTACACCAGGATTGCTTTGGGCCTGCTTCAGGCTCCCTATAGCTTAACTTCTATTCTATTTATGTAATTTTTATTCAATCATTGGTCTATAATAATTAATTGTAAATAGATAATAGGGTGACTAGTGAAAAGGGGGGTAGTTGTATACTGTGGGTAAAGTTGGGTAGATAACATGCCTATAGGGATCACTTGGTTCATATGTGTTTATTAGATAACATGCTGATAGGTTTCATTTGGTTCAAATGTGTTTTATTAGATAAAATGCCTATAGGGTTCAAATATGTTTTGTTAGATAATATGCCTATAGGATTTTGCTTTGGTTCAAACAAATTCTGCTTGCTTTACTTAACATAATTTGAAGCCATGCCTAAAATCAGCTTTAATTATAGAAATCATGCCTATAGGATCTAAAACCAGTTTAGTTAGATCTAAAATCAGTTTAACTTTAACTTACGCTTGTAAGTTCTGAATTAGATTAACTGACCTACTCGTTTCTTTAATAGTCTTCAACGATGTGTTAATTAATATTACTAGAAAGCATGCCTATAGGATCCACATTGCCCGCTTTAAAATGGTTTGCTGGTTTATTGCATTCCTGATTAATTATTAGATACCATGCTCATAGGATATCACTATTACATGCATAGGCAAGCCTATTGGGTGATTAAAATCCTGCAACTGTAAAACTACGCTCTATTATCTGTGACTGCTCATATTCAATAGGTCTAAAATCAGTAAGCAAACTGAATAGGTCTTTAACACTTTGGTCCTAACTCAATACTGCATACTCTCTGCTCACCTAAATATCCTATTCTAGGGCTTCTTTTAAATACATGAAATTGTGTTTAAGACGTGCACTTATTTGCTCTGTTTGTGGAGGTAAAACTTGAGCCTTTAATTGTTCCATCTTTGGTCCAGTCCTAATTGTTTTTGGTTGTCGCCTAGACTTTTCTCCTTTTAGTACCTTAGGATAGTCTAGAATTACCCAAATTAGAGGTCCTAAATACCTCAGGACCACAAGGAAGGGACGGGTAGTGCATGCATATGGCATCTTTTAAGGTTGCTAGAACGCTTTAGGCTATGACCAAGGGGAGGGAATTGGGTAGTACGGATATGATGACTGCGCACTAATGTCACGTGTAGCCCCTCATTGAGGAGTGATTACCGGGTGTTGCATGGGTATGATCCTGTAGGCTAACAACCTAGGACCCCTCTTTCCCAATTCGTATGTGTTTTAAATGAACTTCCTTTTCTTTACTTTTATATATGCAAGTTATTCCTATGTGAAAATATGCCTTTATTTGCGAATATGTGTTGAAATTGTTTACTTGTAAAATGACTAATTCACATAGTTTAAGTTCGGCCGGGACCCACCATTGTGGACCGCGTGGGGTGCTTAACACCTTCCCTTCAAGGTTATTTCGAGCCCTTACCCTAATCTCTGGTAATGCAAACTAGTTCATGAGTTAATTGCTCTAGGTGCCCTAACGCACCTTAATCCGTTAGGTGGCGACTCTTCAAATACCCGATTCCCAAAGGGAAACGAGTTGTTCCCCCATGAATGACAAAACCCGGACTTCCCCGTCAAAAAGGGAAAAACGGAGCGCGACAAAGACCACCCTTTCTTCCCCCACTCTAAGTATGAGTTGCCTTTCTGGAATGTCCAAAATCGCTCTACTAGTAGCCATGAAGTGTCTTCCTAGAATCAGAGGGATCTCCCTACTCTCTTCTATATTCACCACGATGAAGTCCCTAAGGAATACAAATTTATCCACCAAACTAGCATCCTCTGCTATTCCTTCAGATATGATAGTGGTCTGATCCGCCAGCTGCAAGGACACAGGTATCGACCTGATTTCTCCAATCTTTCCCTCCAATTTCCTGAAAATAGAAAAAGTCATAAGATTAATAGACGCACCCGAATCACACAAAGATTTTTCAAATTTAGTACTTCCTAAGAGTAAGGTATAGTAAAACTCCTTGGATCTCCACACTTTTCAGGGAGTTTATTTTGCAGAATGGCACTATAATGCTCTGTGAGCTTGACAACCGATGTCTCTTTCACTTTTTGGTTGTTGGACAATATCTCCTTCAAGAAGTTAGCATAGGCTAGCATCTAAGAGAGCACCTATGTGAATTTTAGATTAACATGCACCTGCTTGAGTAGATCTAGGAAACGCCCAAATTATTTGTACGACTTCTCCCTTCTCTGCTTCTGAGGAAAAGGTAAAGAAGATATATATTTACTCTTTTCAGTCTCCTCATTCATTGAATTTCCATATTTCTCCTTCTTTTGAGCTCTAGTCTTCCCCTTCTTCTTCATACCATCATCTACCATTACCTTACTTTCTTGAGTGTTGTTATTTTTCTGCTCCTCCACAATTTCTATTGTCCTTCAATTAACCCATCCCTTTGTTTTGTCCCGGGATCCTCTAATACGTGTTCACTCCTTAAATACAATGTATTTATTTTCTCTTTTGTATTTCTCTCAGTATCAGCAGGGAGAGTTCCTGGAACCCTCAGACAATAGATTCACAAGTTATACCATTTGTCTCTCCATGTTCTGGATGGTTGTGCCGTGAAGTTCAAGTCTCTCATCTGTCTTAATGATGAATGTCGTCATTAGATATTCCATGCTAGAGTGATTGGACTGTTGAGGTTGGTACTACTGCCTCTGCTGATTTAGAAAACTTGGATCTCCTTGTCCCTGGGGTTTGGAATTATTGTGTTGTCATGCATTCCCACTACCAATGGGTGAACTCCAAGAAAAGCATGGGTGACTATGCACCATGGAGTTAAAATTATTGCCACTTTAGTATTTGCCTCTGTCAAAATTCCCCACAACATTTACTACTTCATCTGTAGTCAAGGCCTGACACTCATGGGTTGCATGATCCATTCCACAAAAATCACAGACTGGTAATGGCTGGCTCTAGACTTTGACTACGGTAAACTTTCTTATCTCTCTGGCCATAATGTGTAGTTGGGCTTGCACTGATGTGTTAGAATATATCTGGTGAACCCCAGCTAATTTTATTCTATCATTACTCTCAGCAGGCCATTGGTAAGAATCTTCAGAGAGCTCATCAAGAATTGCAACAATCTCCTCAGGAGTCTTCTTCATTAAAGGACCTCCAACTGTAGTACTCAGAGTTTGTCATGAGGAAGGTATCAGTGCATCCCAAAAGTCCTGGAGTTGCATCCACAATTCGATTCCATTATGCTGACACTTTCTCACTATCTCTTTGTATCTTTCCCAAGCTTTGAAGACTGTTTCAGTATCCTTCTGAAAGAAATTGTGGATTTCTCTTCTAAATTTCACTGTTTTTGCTGCTGAGAAGTATTTTTCAAGAAACCTTTTAGTCATATCTTTCCATGTCTTGATTGACCCAGTTGGTAAGCTTCGAAGCCAGTGCTTTATATCATGCTTCAGTGAAAAGTGGAATGCCCTTAAGTAGACTATATCTTTTGATACTCCATTGTACTTGAAAGTATTCATGATTTCATCAAGTCCATCAAGTAAGTGTTCGCATCTTCATTCACCCTCCCTATAAAAACATACTTGTTCTGGATGGTTTGAAGCAAGCCTTGCATCAAATCAAATTCATTTAATGCTACGGGTGGAGGTCTGACACTTAATAGTCCATAATTATAGACTGGTTTGGCATAATCGCCTAATGCTCTTCCAGACCTGGGCATATTATTTTCAAATTCATCTTCAACCAGAGGTCGGTTCAGGTTGAATCTTCGTTCTTCGTTCTCGTCAACCGTTTCATCAGCTTTGAGAGCTTTCTCAGCAGCTGCCATGCGGTTGCTTCTCGTGCAACCAAATCAACTACCTGCTCACTGTTTTTAGCCATGTTCTCTTGGGTTGAAGATTGCCCAAGGAATTTTTTGGTAAGCCCTTTCTATTTCCTCAACTATCGCAGACACTTTTCCACGGCATTAATGGAATCAATTCTTTCGAAGAAGATCGAGTATACACCTCTGCACACGGAAGAGAAAAACCATAAAGAATAAATAAAATTGGTTCCTAAATTAGCACCCGAAAGTAATTTGAACACCATCAATTGCAAATCTCCGGCAACGGCGTCGAAATTTGACGTGCGCAAAATACAATACAAAATTGATGCTTGCTAGCCAAAGATAGTATAATTTAATTATCGTCTCTACATGAATTGAATTTTAATAATGGTCGAGTAATTTCTAGGTTAACGCTATTCAAGATGATTAACACTTTAGTTGAGGTGATTATGAACTAAAATTGACTACTAAATTAAAGCAAGAAACAATTGATCATAGAAAACTAGAGAGTAAAGCAATAAGTTATTATCAAAACGAAGAATAAGGGGTTTGACATAATAGGTGCAAGACTACTATCCTGGATATGACACTGTTATATTTCACTCTTGAGGTTCTATCGATTCTCACGAATTCAATAGGTGATTAACTTATACTTCCGATTTAGATTCCTCTCTCGATTAAATCTAAATCTTTTAAATAAATAAATGTGAAGTGTGGTGAAACTTGCAAGAATCTATTGGCAAGAATGATCTAAGAAAAACTTCTCGCGGATATTTTTCAATATTATTTTAATTGGTAACTCAAAAAGCTCTCTCGATCACTTCAAAGAATTACCAAAATAAATTAAGGCATACACTGAAATAATATTCAATAAGATGTTCCTCTTGCAATTAAACACTATAAAGAATAAAAGCACAACTAATATTAAAGCTCGTCCAATAAACTCAAGCAATTAAACAGTCGCCAAATCCATAAATAACAACCAAGTCACCAAATCATGTCAAACCCTAATGTAAATTATTCCATAGATTTGGAAAAAGTCATCATAAAAAGATTTAAAGAATAAGAAAGCATTAATCCAACGTTACTATCCAAACTCGAGTATTGAATTGGTACAAGAAAGATGAATTCTTGTGTCTTTAAACGGTAACTCAAAAAGCTCTCTCGATCACTTCAAAGAATCACCAAAATAAACTAAGGCATACGTTGCAATAATATTCAATTGGATATTCCTCTTTCAATTAAATGCTATAAAGAATAAAAGCACAACTAATATTAAAGCTCGTCCAATAAACTCAAGATTAAACAGTCGCCAAATCCATAAATAATAACCAAGTCACCAAATCATGTCAAACCCTAAGGTAAACTATTCCATAGATATGGAAAAAACCCATCACAAAAAGAGTTAAAGAATAAGAAAGCATTAATCCAACGTTACAATCCACACCCGCGTATTGAATTGGTACAAGGAAGATGAATTCTTGTGTCTTTAAGCCTCCAATGCTCTCCAAAAACTCCCAAGGTCAAATAGTCCCTTCAAACACGTATTTTTGGTGTATTTATACCATGTAGGAGCGGACCCGGACGAAACTGACCTTTTCAAGCCGAAATAGGAAAAACACTCTACGCATTTTGTACAGGTGTCACACCTCCTTTTTGCGCGCCCGGCCCCGAAGGGTTAGAAATGCGCGAGGGGAGTTTTTCCAATTTAAGTGACAATATTCAAAATGGGATTATTTATTTAATTCAGAGTCGCCACTTGGGAAAGGTTTGGCTTTTGGTGTCCCAAGTCACCGGTTTATCTTGAATCCCAAATCGAGGAAATTTTCGACTTTTCCAAATGAAGTCTGCAAACCAGAAATTCTAAGTAAGGAATTCTGTTGACCCAAGGGAAGGTGTTAGGCACCCTCGAATCCCGTGGTTCTAGCACGGTCGCTTAAATTGTTATAATGGCTAAATATCTTATTTAAATACATGTTATGACTTACGTGCTTTTATTAAGTTTAAACCGCTTTTATTACTATCATTTATTTTTATAGAATTGCAACGTCGTGAAAATGCATCTCGAACCACGTCACAATCAATGCACCCGTGGTCGTCGACACATTCTGACTCCGTTGAGATTTGGATTTGGGTCACATCAATGTGCACCCGAATTTAAGAATATAATTTACTTAAGCCGTGCCTAAAGAGTCTAACGTGTTATTATTTTGTGGAAGGCCATGAGATTCACTAAATGGCCTAGCCTGAATTCTAAATATTATGATTAGTTGTTGAGGGCCCCGCAATTTACACTTTTTATTTGGCGAGGCTCGTCTCATTATTTTTAAAAGGATAAACCTATAATGACTACATTTCTTATTATTTTTGTTTCCAGAAATAGAAGAAAGAAAGATGTATGCTAATTGAAGTATATGTTTTGGCCTAAACCGGATTCCTATCAATTTCTAATTACTTATAAAGTGAAAAGACGCCATACCTTGTGAAACATTTTGGTTGAACAAAGAAGTTATATGGAGATGGATGGAATGCAATACTTAATCCGAACATTTCTCGAATCGAACTTAGCTAGACTTATTTAGGCTAGGTTAAGGAAATTGAATGCTAGGCATTATTACTAATGGGGATTCGGACGTGTTCCTATATATTGCCTAGCGGTCTTGATAAAAGGAAAAAAAAATAACACAGAACATTATTGTGTAGGTGGAAATATTCTATCCTATGCATGTCATTAGTTAAACGGGAATCCAGTCGAAAATTCTATACCAATTATCCATACCTTCTATATATTGTACCATTACATCTTGTACTAGCAAACAACTATAAACTAAGATGCAAGAAGCTAAAACTTGATTAAGTATTGTCTAACTAATCCTTCACTACTGAATCACACACTAATCAATTTATACAAAAGGAGTCAATATACCATGAGCATTACAAAACAGACATCTAAATTTTCTTCAAACTCCTTTCATTTCATGCTTTCGAACTGTTACAGTTAACACCAAAATGGGACTCGAAATGTGTACCTGGAACTACTGGAAATGCAAAGGAGAAGAAGAAGAAGATGGGGAAATCAGCAGCAGCAAGAAACAGGACTAGCAGTAGCAGCAGGACAGAATAGCAGCAGCAACAGGAAACAGAATAGCAGCAGCAACAACTCACAAAACAATTGGAGTGGGATCAACACCCCAACTAGACCAAGTTCTCGAGTAGAACAAACAACAACCAAGCAGACTCAGTTGGGATTTGGGAGAAATCAGTGTTGCACAAACAGGTCCAGATTTAGTGAAATCAAAACAACAGGAAAGAATGCAATTTCTAGTTTTGTCTGTCTGAGTTATCAAACAAAATTCTTTTCCAGTTTTCTGTTTCCAGAACTTCACTCTCCTGAAAGTGTCTCCTCTCAAATTACTCTATTCTTGTCAATGTCTGTCTCTATGTGTGTGTGTGTATATCTCTCAATGTGTATCTGTATCTTACCCTCCCCCTCTTATGTCTCTTTCCTTAATATCAGGTGGTATTCTTTTTCTCTCCCCCTCTATTGTCTCTCTATGTATGTATGTGTGTGTATACCTCTCAGTGTGTATCACCCTCTCTCTCTTTCAAAAATCTCCTTCTCTCTATCTATGCCCTCTCTTTTTTTCTCTTATATCCTCACAGTGTGTCTCCTCCTTTTATCTATCAGATGTCTTCCTCTTTTATAAGCCTTAACATTACCCCTTTTAACAGCCTGTTTGGAATATCACAACACCCCTCCCATGTGCCTTCCATTTTCAGATTCCAATTGGCTAATTAAGTATGAACAAAACCCATGATATTCCCTGGCAGACTCACTTTAAGTAATGTTTATTATTTCTGAGGTTAAAGTAGAGTATGGGCAGCATAATGTAGTCTGACAGCATATGCTGTCAAACTATTTTAATTAAAAAGGACCTTTATGCACATGTTGTGCACAAATGCACATGACATCAATTCAGATTACAGTTACAGACCAAGCCTTAGGTTTCTGAAATCACATTAACAACTATAAGTAACTGAACTTAGTTCTTAATTGATTCAGGCAATGTTCAACAGAAGCAAATCGATTTATTTTTGTTCAGACAGTTGAAACTAATTGACGACACATGTCGACTCGACTATATTAGTTATAACACATACAATCGACACCAAAATCAGACATTCAAAAGTATAGGACACATGATTCGAATTGTACTGACTAAACAGAATTGTACTTCGAGGAATCAGTTAATCAGTACAAATTTGGAATTCAACTAATTGCACAACAAATACATACATACACATTATCAGAACAAGTAGAAGAAGACACTCAATCAAACAACAAAGGTTCAGGCAAAGTGGACAGGGCATAGTTGATAAAATTCGGGGACAACCATTACACAACAACAATAACAGCCTTTCAAACAAACATGGACTAATAGAACAAAGAAAAGAGAACAGAACTCACCTCAAATCCCGAAAAATCAAAACCGTAACTCGGACTCGGTCAGACCTTTCTTAAGGCTGAACGGACTTTAATCGAAGTGTTTCTCAGATGAAAAACACTTCGATTAAGGTCCATTGGACCTTAATTTCTTTGGCTCAAACGGGTATGGACCAGTGACGAGGAACATTATGGTTTCAAAAATCAGATCTGGGATTCATGCTTCCCTGGTCAGATTCGGACCAAACCAAGCATGGTTTGGTCACGAGGGGGGTCTGGGGAGTGTCTGGTGTGAGACTGGGGTCAAACGGTGCAAGTCAGGTTCCGACTCGAATCTTCAAATGAAGATTCGAGAAGGTGGGAAGGGATTCGAGCTAGGTGGTTAACAGACCCAGGTTCAGGATGGCAAGGGGGTCCTATGGTGTTAAGGGGAAGGTCACCGGCGTCCATGCCGCCGGCTTTCATGGTGAAGGATACAGGGGCGGCTAGGGTTTGAAGGGGAAGGGTTTGGTGAAGACGAAGGCTGGGGTGTTGGATAGGGGGCAGGGTATGGTAAAGGGCTTATATAGTTAGTGGGTAGGTGGATCCTGGCCGTTGGATGAGATGTGATGAAGGGCCAGGATCCTTCGACTAACAGGGAACGGCGTCGTTTCAAGGGTAAAGGGTTTGGGTTGGTCCGAGTGGAGACGGGTCGGTTTTCTTAGTGGGTTATGGGGAATCGATCTTGACCGTTGATCAATTTGAGATCAACGGCCCAGATCAACCTGGATTAATACGACGTCGTTTGGACGCTCTGGGTGTTTAGCTGGTCTGGACCGGGGCAGGCCTGGTTTTGGGCATTGTTTGTTTGGGCCAATTTTAATAAATTGGCCCAAGTCCGGAAGAAGGAAGGGCTTTTCTTTTTTCCCTTTTTTTGTTATTTCCTTTTATTATTATTTTTTTTTTAAAAAAAAACAAAACTAAGTAGAATCAAATTAAATAAACACTTAATACAATTATTTGTACACACATTAAAATAATTCAAAACAGGTAAAAATCAAACAGAACAAAATCACGGACAAAGATGCCTATTTATGATTTTCTATTTAACAACCGTGTTACGGTTCAGATTACGCATGACACGTACATTTTTGTATTTTGTTTTAATAAAGTCAAAATGGGCAAAAATCATAAATAATTAACAAAGTGCTATGTAAAAATCCAAAATTGTTCAACAGGATCAATTGTTATTACTTTTTATTTCTTTTGGAGCGATTGTCGCGCGAAACAAAAATCACGTGCTCACAGCTGCCCCTCTTTGTTCGGAAACACGAAGAGTTTTCGTGCAAAGATAAAGTGAGCGTGTATGAGCGATTTTTGCCTAGGGACTACTCCGTGTGAAACACATTATTTTTTTTGAAAGATCTGACCGAATCTTGCTTCAAAGATTTCCTACATATCCTGGGCTAAACAGGAATCAGGTCAATGTAGTTCGGGAAGTTTTGGTAGCTGGGACTACCATGGGATTGCAATGCTTGTTGCTACTGATGTTGCTGTTTTCACTGCTGCGTCACTGACCGCCTTATTACAACCAAACGAAAATTGGAAACTGAACTAACTACTTATATGCATGTCAACTGCTAGTTACAAGATTCCTATCTATGATTCTTTTACGACTTGATCTTAGGTCTTAGCTGATTCTGCTTGTAGACTCCAATCTGAATCTTGATGCTTGCGAGTTGCGGCGACTTGTTCAATCACTGGGATACTGAGTGAGACGCGATTGGCAGGGTTCAGGACCTTAATCCAGTGTTGGAGTCAATCTGCCTTCCATTTACTCCGATATCTCGGGACATCTTCTCTTTTTTTTTTCTTTTTCTTCTTTGATTCCGAACTGGGACTCATCTCGTGGGTCGTTTCGATCCATGTGGCTCGAGGTCTGACCTGCGGGAGAAAACAAACGAACGAAATTTTCTGCCCCAGTTTCACTAGGAAAATTTCGTGAATTATTCGCCAGGAAGTGCATAAAAATCGATGAAAGAGGATATGCATGTTCAGTTCAGGGTTGGAGCCCTAATATCGACTAGCTGGGGAAAGGTTCAGTTTAGAGTCGAAACTCTAATACTGATCAACTGGGGAAAAGTTCAGTTTAGGGTTTAAAACCCTAATGCTGATTAACGGAAAAAGTTCAGTTTAGGGTTTAAAACCCTAATGCTGATTGCATGGAAAAGCTCAGTTTAGGGTTTAAAACCCTAATGCTGGCTGAATGGAAAAAGTTCAGTTTAGGGTTTAAAACCCTAATGCTGATTGCATGGAAAAGCTCAGTTTAGGGTTTAAAACCCTAATGCTGGCTGAAAGGAAAAAGTTCAGTTTAGGGTTTAAAACCCTAATGCTGATTGCATGGAAAAGCTCAGTTTAGGGTTTAAAACCCTAATGCTGGCTGAATGGAAAAAGTTCAGTTTAGGGTTTAAAACCCTAATGCTGACTAAAAGGAAAATTCAGTTTAAGGTTTAAAACCCTAATGCTGATTGCATGGAAAAGCTCAGTTTAGGGTTTAAAACCCTAATGCTGGCTGAATGGAAAAAGTTCAGTTTAGGGTTTAAAACCCTAATGCTGATTAACGGAAAAAGTTCAGTTTAGGGTTTAAAACCCTAATGCTGACATTCATGGAAAAAGCTCAGATTAGGGTTTAAAACCCTAATGCTGGCTGAATGGAAAGAGTTCAATTTAGGGTTTAAAACCCTAATGCTGACTAAATGGAAAAGTTCAGTTCAGGGTTTGAAACCCTGATGCTGATCAAAGGAAAAAGTTCAGTTTAGGGTTTAAAACCCTAATGCTGATTGCATGGAAAAGCTCAGTTTAGGGTTTAAAACCCTAATGCTGGCTGAATGGAAAAAGTTTAGTTTAGGGTTTAAAACCCTAATGCTGACTAAAAGGAAAATTCAGTTTAGGGTTTAAAACCCTAATGCTGATTGCATGGAAAAGCTCAGTTTAGGGTTTAAAACCCTAATGCTGGCTGAATGGAAAAAGTTCAGTTTAGGGTTTAAAACCCCAACGCTGATTAAAGGAAAAATTCAGTTTAGGATTTAAAACCCTAATGCTGACTGGAAGGAAAAAGCTCAGTTTAGGGTTTAAAACCCTAATGCTGGCTAAAGGAAAAAGTTCAGTTTAGGGTTTAAAACCCTAATGCTGACTAAAGGAAAAATTCAGTTTAGGGTTTAAAACCCTAATGCTGGCTGAATGGAAAAAGTTCTGTTTAGGGTTTAAAACCCTAATGCTGACTAAAGGAAAAATTCAGTTTAGGGTTTAAAACCCTAATGTTGATTGCATGGAAAAGCTCAGTTTAGGGTTTAAAATCCTAATGCTGGCTGAATGGAAAAAGTTCAGTTTAGGGTTTAAAACCCTAATGCTGACTAAATGGAAAAAGTTCGGTTTAGGGTTTAAAATCCTAATGTTGGCTGAATGGAAAAAGTTCAGTTCAGGGTTTAAAACGCTAAAACTGACTAAAGGAAAGAGTTCAGTTTAGGGTTTAAAACCTTAATGCTGACATGCATGGAAAAAGCTCAGTTTAGGGTTTAAAACCCTAATGCTGGCTGAATGGAAAGAGTTCAGTTTAGGGTTTAAAACCCTAATGCTGACTAAATGGAAAAGTTCAGTTCAGGGTTTAAAACCCTGATGCTGATCAAAGGAAAAAGTTCAGTTCAGGGTTTAAAACCCTAATGCTGACTGAAAGGAAAAATTCAGTTTAGGGTTTAAAACCCTAATGCTGACTGGAAGGAAAAGCTCAGTTTAGGGTTTAAAACCCTAATGCTGGCTGAATGGAAAAAGTTCAGTTTAGGGTTTAAAACCCTAATGCTGATTAAAAGGAAAATTCAGTTTAGGGTTTAAAACCCTAATGCTGATGGCTGGGGACAAAATTCGAGAACAACCACTGACTTCTTTTTTTTGAATTTTCTTATTTTAGTAAAAGAATAAAAGGGAGTTTCGTGGAAACTTACCTTTCGAGTGAATTCCTTATTGCCAAAATGTTTCTTGTACCCATGTACCTTCTTCTTTGGGCGACACCTGCTTCTTGCACGGTTGTCTTGGATTAAGCCTGTTTCAACTTTTAAGACAAAGAACAATTGTTAGTTCGGACATGACGGTCGGTTTGGTGACATTGATCGTTCCTGATTGCTTTGTTTCGTCTTCATTTCTGTTGTGAAGTTTCGCCATTGATTTGATTCGAATGGCAAAACCCTTTAGACTGCCCAGACTTGTATTTCCAGATTCTCAACGGGGATTTTATTGGGGATACTCTGTGGGAATTTGTACAAAAGGAAGCTCTGTGGGGGAATATTTACAAAGTGGATTCTTTGTGTGGATTTTGTACAATGGGGCATGCTGGGTATTTATTTCAAAACGAGTTTCCCAGGGTTTGTTGGGGTAAGTTTGCTGGGGAATATTTACAAAGGGACTCGCTGGGGATGTGCTGAGGAAATTCCAACGGGATTTTTTTTTTTTTTTTGGGAGACTCTGTGGGAGATTGTACAAAAGGAGAGACTCTGTGGGGATTTGTACAGAGGGAGACTCTGTGGGGATTTGTGCAGAGGGGGACTCTGTGGGGATTTATCTGAAAGTGGACTTGCTGGGGGGGAAATTTCTCTTTTCCCCTTTACTTTAAACACCATCACACGTCATGATTCATCAGGCTCGGGCAATAGTAACAATGAAATGAGGCGTTTTCCTTCATGAAACGGGATTCCGTGCAAACAAACCTGCCACCTACCCTTTCCGGTGTATCCTGAACTTGGGGTTAAAACACAAAAGAGATTCGAAAAGAAACAAAGAAAGGAGAAAACAAATCAGAAAAGGAGTGTCCTTTTCAGGACGAGAAAGACTTATCTGAGGAAGATAACGCTGGCTTTAAATGACATGACATGCTCTTTGGACTGGACGCCTGACCTTCCATGAACTTGCGTTTCTCTGAACCAGAACGGATCTGTGATTCCAAACCGGTGGAACGTTGTTGAGACCTCCTTAGGGTGGAGTCATTCTTTTTCGGCCAACAGCGCCCTTTGCGGGTTTTCGCTGGCTGACCTCTCTCATTTCTCTTCCTGTCATCACTTGATAGCACTCTTTGTGAGTTTTTACTAAAACAAGCTCTCTCATTTTGGTTTCTCTACTCCCGTCGCCTCGTGGTGCCCGAAGGTTTTCACCGACGAGACTCTCTCATTTTATCTCTCTCAATTCAGAGTGTGCTGGTCTCCATTTGCGACGCTTATTGGTTTCTCACTATCTTTGGTAATTGATCTGAAAGCTTGTGCTTGGTAAAGAGGGGTAGATGATACTAACTTCTCAACTGCTCGACGTGCCCCGGTTTCAATTTCAGGGTGAATGGGATTTTATTGTTGGTGTGACTGAACCTCGGGGAGAGGCTGCCTACGTATCCTTTCGGAATCAAGTCAAACGTAGTTCAGGCCTTAATCAATGTTTTGTTTTGTTTTCTTTTTTTTGCCTTTCTTTTGTTTTTTTTTTTTGTTTTTTTTTTGTTTTTCTTTTTTTTTGTAAGCGGCTCAAAGGTTTGTAGAGAGAATTGGGTAGTGTTTGGGGAGTAGTGGGGAATAAAACCTTCGCCATTTTCAAATGTGTCAGGACCACTGGAGTATGATTTAGACGTAGTATCTCTTGACTGCATCTGCATTTACTGTTGTGTCGGGGTCATTTCCTTCGATATCACCTAAATACAATGCTCCTCTCGGCAATATCTTCCTTATGATGTATGGGCCTTTCCAATTTGGAGCAAACTTCCCTTTTGCTTCCTCATGATGCGGCAGAATACGCCTCAGTACCCATTGACCTACTTCGAAATTCCGGGGTCGGACTTTCTTGTTGTAAGCACGGGCCATCCTTCGTTGGTATAACTGTCCGTGACAAACTGCGGCCATTCGCTTTTCATCAATCAACGTCAATTGCTCTAACCGAGTCTTGACCCACTCGCTGTCCTCGATTTCTGCTTCGACAATGATTCGAAGCGAAGGAATTTCTACCTCTGCCGGTATTACAGCCTCGGTCCCATAAACCAAAAGATAAGGAGTCGCTCCCACCGATGTGCGTACCGTAGTGCGGTACCCCAACAATGCAAATGGTAACTGCTCATGCCACTGTCGGGAACTTTGGATGGTCTTCCTCAAAATCTTCTTGATGTTTTTGTTTGCCGCTTCCACAGCACCATTGGCCTTTGGCCGATAAGGCGTGGAATTCCTATGCGTTATCTTGAATTGCTCGCATACATCTCCCATCAAGTGACTGTTCAAGTTTGCTGCGTTATCTGTAATGATAGTCGCAGGAATACCGAAACGGCAGATAAGATTCGAGTGTACAAAATCCACTACAGCTTTTTTAGTGACCGACTTGAGAGTGACGGCTTCTACCCATTTTGTGAAGTAGTCTATGGCAACCAGTATAAACCTGTGTCCATTCAAAGCCGTTGGTTCGATTGGTCCAATGACGTCCATGCCCCAGGCGACAAATGGCCAAGGTGCGGACATGGGATGCAGTTCCGTGGGAGGTGCATGAATCAAATCACCGTGCACCTGACACTGATGACACTTCCGAACGAAGCTAAAGCAGTCTTTTTCCATGGTCATCCAGTAATAACCCGCTCGAAGGATTTTCTTTGCTAAGACATACCCGTTCATGTGAGGTCCGCACACACCTGCGTGTACTTCGTGCATGATCTTTCTCGCTTCCTCGATATCGACACATCTTAGGAGATTGAGGTCCGGGGTCCTTTTATATAACAATTCACCGCTCAGAAAGAAACCACTTGCATGTCGCCTAATGGTCCTCTTTTGATCTCCAGTAGCGTGCTCGGGGTATTCTTGCGTCTTCAAGAACCTCTTGATGTCATGGTACCAAGGTTGCGTATTTGATCCCGCCTCGATTACACTGCAGTAACCGTGTCTTTCCTTGATTTGGATTTCTAAAGGATCGACGTGGGTGTTGCCCGGGTAGGGTAGCATTGAAGCCAAAGTAGCGAGTGCATCTGCCAGTTCATTGTGACACCTCGGGATATACCTGAACTCTATTGATGTAAAGCGCTTGCTGAGGTCCTCTACATGCTGTCGGTAAGGGATAAGTTTGACATCCCGAGTTTCCCATTCACCTTGAGCTTGCCGGATAATCAGGTCAGAATCTCCCATAATCAGTAATTCTTCGACATCCTGATCGATTGCCATATGCATGCCCATGATGCAGGCTTCATACTCAGCTATATTATTTGTGCAAAAGAAACGAAGTCTAGCTGTGGCGGGATAATGCTGACCAGAAGGCGAGATCAAAATTGCCCCGATCCCTACACCCTTGGCGTTCACGGCTCCATCAAAGAACATCTTCCAAATATGAGCCTCCTCCGAGATCACTTCTACGGTGTTTACTTCTTCATCTGGAAAGTAGGTATCCAATGGCTGGTATTCCTCATCGACCGGATTTTCGGCCAAATGATCTGCTAACACCTGGGCTTTCATTGTCATGCGAGTGACATAAACTATGTCGAATTCCGTAAGCAAGATCTGCCATTTAGCCAGTCTCCCAATAGGCATTGGTTTCTGAAATATATACTTCAAAGGATCCAACCTGCTTATGAAGAACGTAGTGTGGGCTTGGAGATAATGTCTCAGCTTTTGAGCAACCCATGTGAGAGCGCAGCATGTCCTTTCCAGCAGAGTGTATTTGGCCTCGTAACCGGTGAATTTCTTGCTCAAGTAGTAGATTGCTTGCTCCTTCTTTCCGGTTACGTCGTGTTGCCCGAGGACGCAACCGAAAGAGTTCTCCAAGACTGTCAGATACAAGAAAAGTGGCCTCCCTGGTTCTGGAGGGACCAAGACTGGGGGATTCGAAAGGTATTCTTTGACTTTATCAAAGGCTTCTTGACACTCAGTTGTCCATTTGATCGCCGCATCTTTCCTTAACAGCTTGAATATGGGCTCACACGTGCTTGTCAGCTGGGCAATGAATCGACTGATGTAATTCAACCTGCCCAACAGACTCATCACGTCTTTCTTTGTTCTCGGGGGAGGTAGATCTCTGATGGATTTTATCTTAGTTGGATCTAGCTCGATACCTTTCCTGCTTACGATGAAGCCCAAAAGTTTGCCCGACGGAACTCCGAAAGCACATTTAGCTGGGTTTAGTTTCAAGTCATACTTCCTTAGCCTCTCGAAGAATTTCCTCAAGTCTTGGATGTGATTATCCTGCGTCCTGGACTTGACTATCACGTCATCCACGTACACCTCTATTTCCTGATGCATCATGTCATGGAAAATGGCAGTCATGGCCCTCATGTAAGTAGCCCCCGCATTCTTCAAACCAAATGGCATGACCCGGTAGCAGTAGGTGCCCCAAGGCGTGGTGAAGGCAGTTTTCTCGGCGTCCTCTTCATCCATAAATATCTGATGATACCCAGCATAACAATCTACAAAAGACTGTATCTCGTGTTTGGCGCAATTATCAACGAGGATGTGGATGTTGGGCAGCGGGAAATTATCTTTAGGACTTGCTCTGTTCAAATCTCGGTAATCTACACATACTCGAGTTTTTCCGTCCTTTTTTGGTACTGGAACCACATTTGCCAACCATGTTGTATATTGGACTACCCGAATCACTCCCGTTTTCAGTTGTTTGGTGATCTCCTCTTTAATCTTGTCACTGACCTCAGTTTTGAACTTTCGTTGCTTTTGTTGAACTGGAGGACAATCAGGATGAATCGGCAATTTATGAACCACTAGATCAACACCTAGCCCCGGCATGTCATCATATGACCAAGCAAACACATCTTTAAATTCAAAAAGAAGTTGAATTATCGCCTCTTGCGTTTTCTTGTCCGTGTGAATGCTTATCTTGGTCTCCCGGATTTCTTCCGGGGTTCCTAAATTTACCGGTTCAGTGTCATTCAGATTTGGCTTAGGTTTATTCTCGAAATATTCCAACTCTCGGTTTATCTCCCTAAAAGCCTCTTCCGCATCATATTCTGGTTCTGGGTTCATTAATTCACAGTTATAGCTCATTGTGATCTGGGCGTGAAGTCCGCAAGCATGTCATATTTAAAGCCGCATTATTAGGACTGAAAAGAAAGATAAAAAGGCAAAATAACAAAAAATTAGAACAAAAGAAAGAAAATGGGAAAGCAATGATGATTTTTTATTTTATTTTTTTTATTTTCTTTGGAAAGTTGGAAGACAACAATGTTTACAACTTAGGAATTCAAAACAACAATTGAAAGGAAGAAAACGCTCAAGTTATGTCCTGGAGATAACTTGTGACACAGGAAAGGTGGCAGGACAGGTCTACCCGGACTTCCGTCTAGTCGGGAATGGCGTGGCCTCCCAGTTTTGAAGTTTGGCGTTCGGTCCCATGTACATCATCTCAGCAGTGCTTGTTCCTTCACCTGGTTGAACCATGTGGACCTCGTAGAGCATTTCCCTCATCTCCCCACATATCTCCTCGATTTCCTCAGCTGTGAAGACCTCATCATCTTCTTCTTCAACGTACCTTGGCCTGATGAAAGTTGCATATAAATCCGGCAGTGGTTGAGGTAACTTCCAACCCTCATTTTTCCTTTTCTTTGCCCACTCTTCGTCTGCTGGAGTAGGTTTGAAACCTAGTCCAAAAGGTTTCTTGATGACTGGCAAAGTAATGGGTTCTGTTATTCCCTGAAGGGTTCGTCCAAGTCCCTTCCCTGGCCTAAATCCGTGCCGGATCATCTCTTTGGCCACCATAACCGAGGCGTTAGACAAGAAAGGCTGGGGGCAGGGTATTCCCTCTTCGTGCTGCTCTGTCAGTACAATCTCGAAAGCTTGATAGACCGTATGTTCGCTCCCTTCTCTCGGTTCAAGATATGGGATGGATGGGTCCCAATAAATGGCATGCTCATCTTCCCCATGGACCACGATCTCCCGGTCTTCGTACTCGAACTTCACCATCTGGTGAAGAGTGGAAGGCACGGCTCCTGCCGCATGGATCCAAGGTCTGCCAAGGAGAAAATTGTAGGATGTGTCCATGTCGATCACCTGGAAGGTTACTCGAAATTCGACTGGTCCTATGACCAACAACAGGTCTATTTCTCCCATGGTATCTCTCTTGATGCCGTCGAAAGCTCTTACGCAGACATTGTTGGGTCGGATTCTTCCGGTCCCAATTTCCATCCTTTGTAGCGTGGAAAGCGGGCAAATGTCAACACCTGATCCCCCATCCAACATTACCCGCTTGACATAGTAGTCCTCGCATTTAACTGTTAAATGCAAAGCCTTGTTGTGTGCTGCTCCTTCCGGGGGTAAATCATTCTTGCTGAAAGAGATTTGGTTAACGGCGAAGAATCTTTCTGTCATCCGCTCTAGTTGTTCTACCGAGGTTTCAACCGGTACATATGCTTCATTCAGGGTTTTCAGTAAGATCTTTTGATGCTCGGCCGACCTCATCAATAATGATAGCATGGACACTTGCTCGGGGTACTTGCGCAGTTGATCTATTACTTCGTAATCCGGCATTTTCATTTGTTGGAAGAACACTTCCGCCTCTTCAACACTTACGGGCTTCTTTGGCGGGAAGCGCCTTTGTGTGGCGTTGTTCAGTTCTTGAGTATTTGAATACTTTCCTATGAAAGTATTTTCTGGAAGTTCTCCCATGACCTCTTTACCTTTGTACATTACCAAAGTCTTTTGATAATTCCACGGCACTGTGGACAGGTTGGTTATTGGCTTTTGTGGCACGCGTCCGATAACCACTGGCTCATTCAGCCGAGGTGGTTGAATCTTCCCCCGGACCACATAGGCTCCTTTCGGTACGTATATAGGTTTTGTCTTTTTGATTCCGAAGTTCTGCGTCTTCTCAGCTTGACCTCGTGGTATGTAAAGAACTTCATCCTTTACCGGTACCACTTTCTTCTCTACCTTCTTTTCAGGCACTTTCTTTATAGCTTTGGCCTCTTCCCCCTTTTCTGGTTTTTGGTCCGTTTCGGGCCTCTTTCCCGTGTCGACAATGGCAATTATGGCTTTCAGAGCAGGGTCAAACTCTTTGTCTTCACAAATCATCCCGATCAGCGGCCCATTATTGTGAGCAGGTAATGGATTGTTAGTTACATTCGGGATCTCCTCGTCCCTTAGCACTATTTTCCCTTGCTCTATCAAGTTTTCGACCACGCTTTTCAACGACCAGCAGTCATTTGTATCATGTCCCTCGGCCCCTGAATGATAGGCGCATCTGACTCCGGCTTTGTAAGAAGGTGATGTTGGGTTTTGCCTCGTTTGGGGAATTGGTTGCAAGAAACACAACTGGACTAGCTTAGGGAACAAAGTAGAGTATTGTTCACCGATGGGCGTGAAAGTCCGTCGTCGAGGTGGCTCACTGAGGGCGAAAGTTATTTTGTGGGGGTTGTGGGTTATAGTGGTTGCGGTATGGAGGCTGATTTCTGGGAGGTGGAGCTGGGCCTCGGTTGGCTTGTTGTGGTGGATGGTTATAAGGTTGGGCATTCATGACCATATAAGGTTGATGAGCATATGCCAAATATGAGTGGGGGTAGTAGTGTTGTGGGGCTCTTTCCGGAAAATGGGGCCTGGGATGACGATACTCCCTTGCTTCAGAGGATGCCATAGTCGTTTCTTCCTTCTTCTTCCCCCTCGTCGTTCCTCCGGACCCGCTTTGGATGGCCTGGGAGGTTGCCCTTATGGCTGCTTGACTCAGAATTCTACCTGTTTTCAAACCATTTTCCACCATCTCTCCAATCTTGATCGCTTCCGCGAATGGCTTACCCATGGCTGACATCATGTTTTGGAAATAGTCAGACTCTTGAGCCTGGAGAAAGGTAGTGACCATTTCCACTTCATCCATGGGAGGCTTCACTCTCGATGCCTGTTCACGCCACTTAATAGCATATTCTCTGAAGCTTTCCGAAGGTTTCTTCTTCAAATTCGACAGAGAGTTTCGGTCTGGCGCAATGTCGATGTTATACTGGAATTGTTTTACAAAATCTCTGGCGAGATCATCCCATATATGCCATCGGGACATTTCCTGATCCATATACCATTCCGAGGCTATCCCTACCAGACTTTCCCCAAAATATGCCATTAGCAGTTCTTCTTTTCCACCGGCTCCCCGCAATTGGTTGCAGTATTTCTTAAGATGTGCAATGGGGTCACCGTGCCCATCGTATTTCTCGAACTTGGGGGTCTTGAAACCCGTTGGCAGGTGCACGTGAGGGAACATGCACAGGTCGGCATAAGAGACGCTCTTCTGTCCGCTCAATCTTTGCATATTCTTCAAACTTTGTTCAAGGCTTCTCATTCTCTTGGCAATCTCATTTTGTTCTGCAATTCTGGGGTTCTGATCTTGCCCGGGTGCAAGCTCGTACTGAGGCGGTAGAGGAGTAATACTGGTAGCGAACCTAGTTGGTTCCATTGAGAACGATGGTGTTTGGAATGTAAAAGAGGATGAGTCAAAGCTTGGCTTGTACGTGGTAGGCTGTGCCGTAATCGGGCAGGGCGATGCAGTAAAGATGTTCATGCTTGCATCAGTGGATGACATTCGGGGATGAGGCTCAGACGGCGATCCAGCAGAGAAGGCTGAGGTGGCTGGGTACCCGAATGGGGTAGTAGGATAATTTATGGGGACATTAGAAGTCCCACCTGACCTGGAGAATAATTCAGGGAATCTGGGGACGACACTTGGCGGCTCTTTCCCATTATTCCAATCGTCCAGCATTTCCAACATGCGGAGCCGTAGGATTCTGTTTTCCTCTGCAGTTGCGGATTCAGGTGTGAGGACGGCTGAGATCGAGCTCTCCTCGGAAACAGGGATTGTTTGCAATGGAATTTCTGAAGACATTTCCACACTTCCTTTTGACCTGGTGAAGTAAGTGTGAGTACTGCTTCTGGTCCTAACAACAGGTAGTTGAACACTTCTCCTTGACCTCGTGAAGTATGAGTGCGAGGCCAGACTTTCACCAAACCAACCGTCTTTTCAAAAACCCTGGAGTACTCAACGACAAACGCACGGTTAATTTGCAGCAAATAACAGATAGTCAATCTCACGTTGGGCATGATGCACCTATACAGTTAAGTGGATTACTACATGTTTGCTACGAGAGCATGCGTCGTTCCGGCATTTTCCTCTTATTAGTTTTTCCCTTTTTTATCTTTTTCTTTTCTTTTTCTCCTTTTTTTTTGTTTTTCTTTATTATTTTTTTTTATTTTGCAGTAAAAGAAATTCGACCGGATCCGATGAGGATTGCCTACGTATCACGATGCCTACGTGAATCAGATCATTACGTAGTTCGAAAAACACAAATGAGCGTAAAAGAAGCAACCTTTTTATTGTTGAAGTGGTCTATTACAAACTACATTTTGCAAAAGAAAAAGCAAACTTCGAAAATAAACCTAGACTCAACATAGACTAAAATCACCCTGATGGAAAAACAGGCAGAAAATGCTAAGATACAGATTCGACTTATGAGTGCATTATGGTTTTGAAAATTGGTGTCCGCGGGGCATCGTTCGGCCTCGCCGCGGTCCTAAGCGTGAGATCCCTCTCAAGTTGCTCCAGCTCGTTCATAGTCTGCTTGACATAACCCATTACTGTCGAGAGGACGGTAACGCTGGACATGTTCTCACATCGTAGACATCGTCTGGTGATGGCATGGGCAATGGCCTTGATCCTATCTCTGGTTTGCTTCTTCTCCACGACTAGGCGTTTTATCTGATCGCTGCATGTCTTGAATACTTGAGCATCCTGTATATGCTGATGCTTCAGTCGCCGTACTTCCAACCTCATCTAGGCTATTGAGTCGTACCAGTATCTGCTCTCAATTTGGAAAACCTTGGCCTGATTAACTGCTTTGATCTCAGATGCAGCCATCTCTCTCTTTATTTTAGCAACAGTTTTCTCGTGGTCGCCTTCCAATTGATTCAAGTATCGGCGATGCTCATCTGTTCTCGTATCCCACTGTGCCCTGGGCTCTGCTATGACGTTTTCAAATTTCTCCAAACCATCTTGCCGTTCCCTGATTTCACTTTTTAACCTTTTTATCAGCTGCTCGTTTGATCAACGCCTTGGCTGTTTATCTGCATCCAACCTTATCTGTTTGATTTGGGCTCTGAGCATTTCATTTTCTTGAATTAACCTGTTCCGCTCTCCCAGATCGGTAGCAATTTGCACGTTGTGCTCATATTTCATGCCTTCTACTTGTTGCTTTAACCTGCTGATTTCGGCGCAATAGCCTCTTTCCTTCACTAACCAATCCCACTGTCTTTGCGATGATTCGGTGAAATTCCGGATGTGGGGTCTCTTAGCTGGCCTTTCATGCTCAAGTTCCCTTCTATACCATGCAAGGTAACCTGGCGCTGTCTCTCCTTTGGCTCGATCCCGCACGCAAGTATCTGATTTCAAATATTGACACTCACTCCAGATTTGGCGAATCTTTGCTTCTGGGAATTGTCCGTTAGGACTTATCTCAACTGCTTGAGTGCTAAGATCTTCCTCGTGAGGTACTATTTGGCATCTTCCGAACTGTCTCAAAACTCGGCAGGGCGCGTAAGGTTGAATGCTTTTAAGCCCCATCAGTAAGAAATAAGTTTTAGCTGCCGACATATATAGGATCTCATCGACAGGCAACCATCCTAGCGTCCATTGTATTTGGCTGGCAGTAAGAGCTTGAAAGAATGAGGTCCATGCCAGGACTCCTTTGGGCAAACTGATCTCTTTGGTTCTCGTGTAAGATTCTTCTATGCAGGTCTTTTCCGGGGAACCATGGCTCAAAATCTCGGAATGATGGCAGAGGTGCTCGGTCATCCATATCTGTAGGAGCAAGTTACAACCTTCGAAGAAATCTCCCCCAGCTTTACAAGCTGTAAGAGCTCGAAAGATGTCAGATACCACCATAGGCGCGAGAGTACTGTCACTTTGCGTGAGTAAAGTGCTGACGACCCCGGATATCTTCAAATCAATGTTTCTGTCTTTCCTTGGAAATACCAGAAGGCCCAGGAACATCATCATGAACGCTACCCGTCTGTGCTTGTCCCACTTATGACGAACTCCTTTGCTGCACAGTTTGTTGATTGGATTATTGAATCCCCCCTCATGACCGTACCTATCATATATGAAGCATGGAGTACAAAATCCGGCTGCCAGATCCGGGTTGTGGACTGTTCTAGGTATTTTCAATGAATCTAGGAACCGATGTACCGTGATGACTCTTGGGGCGACCAAGTATTTTTCCCTCAAGGGAAGTTCAGTATTCCCGATGTATCCCGCCATTTCTTCCAAAGTCGGGGTGAGTTCAAAATCAGAGAAATGGAAAACATTGTGCGCCGGGTCCTAATAGGTAACCAAAGCTCTTATGATATCTCCCCGAGGCTGGATTTCCAATAAACCCACAAGACCTTTCAGATATTTCTTAACCTCATTTTGTCCTTCAACACCTAGATCATTCCACCATAGCCGTAACTTGACAGGGATTTTGGTCATTATTGAAAAATGTTCATTTTGCATCGTGCTCATCCTGCACATTTATTAAGGTGATTTTAACAAAACGAACTGACTCAAAATATTTTACAGAGGGGATCAAGTTTTGAACACGGCCTTTAAACACTTCGGGGACGAAGATTTTAAGGCTGTGTGGGTCTACTGGATAAAAATGATAAACAAGACCCAAAAGTGGCTATTTATGCAAAGTCAGCCTTCCGGCGTCCCTTTCAGGAACATTCGGCTATTTATGACAAAACAGCGTCACCCGATTTATTTACGACTCTTTTTTTTTTTTAAGAAAGTTTGAAACGCATTTTTTATTTATTTATTGATTTTGGCTATTTTAGCAAAAAAAAAAATGGGGGTTGAACCCGACGAGGGTTGCCTACGTATCTCACATCTGGTAAGAATCAAACCGGCGTAGTTCGGGCATACCGTAAATAGGGAAAATCGAATAAACCTAGAAATCAAGAATACGTATTTTTATTATTTTTGAAAAGATGATAAAGACTAAAGAAAATATTTGTTATTTTTTTATTTATTTTTTTAGGAAAAATTTGGACTATTAGTCTGAATTCATAAAAGGGGTACTACGAAAGAAACAACATTTTTTTTTTGAATTAATGAATTTTCCGTTTTTTTTTTTAAAAAAATAAATACCTTTTTTTTTATTTTGAAAGTGATAAAAGAAAAATTTTTATATTATTTTTTTTTTAATAACTCTCAATAAAAAGACAAAAATTTTTTTTTTAGAAAAATTCCAGCGAGGTTTTGACACTACTTGGACATTGGTTTTATTTTTCCAAAATAAGTAATTATCTCCCCTACGCTGCTATTTTTCCCTTTTTAGGAACCGGTCGACATGCGGAACCGAAGCAAATAAATGCACAACACAGATAGGAATGCAGCATGATGGTCTTTTCATTTCAGGTTGCCTGTCCTAGACAGACCCAACCCCTGTGTTGAGTCCCCTAAGTCAAATGCAGCATGATGCAAATAAGCGTTCCTACTAGGGATCCGGCATGAAGTTAAGTTATTCTAGGTTCGTAACCTGGGTATTTGTTCTAGACTGTGTACCCGAGCGGACAACTCGAGTCGAGGAGGGGGCTACGTACCGGGGACCCGTGAGATCGTCCGGCTTTGTAACTTGTCCGACCTCTTTCTTATTTCAGGTATTGACACTAACAGAATAGGGAGTCTCGACCAGCGAGCTTCTCCCCGGAGGTAAGAAGAGAAGGGTTTCGGCACAGT
Organism: Nicotiana tabacum; assembly: GCF_000715075.1. Lineage (NCBI taxonomy): Eukaryota > Viridiplantae > Streptophyta > Magnoliopsida > Solanales > Solanaceae > Nicotiana > Nicotiana tabacum. The sequence goes on from NC_134085.1 coordinate 19,123,829, forward strand.
TTATATACAGTTCAGATAATATCAAAGCGGTAAAAGACAACATTTAGCATGTTATGCAAAAACATGTAATAAAGATCAGATAATAAAGCCAAATATAACAATTATTCTAAGCTCGAATTCTTGAACCCTGAACCAGTGGTTCTGGGTTCGTTCCCCAGCAGAGTCGCCAGAGCTGTCACACCTCCTTTTTGCGCGCCCAGCCCCGAAGGGTTAGAAATGCGCGAGGGGAGTTTTTCCAATTTAAGTGACAATATTCGAAATGGGATTATTTATTTAATTCAGAGTCGCCACTTGGGAAAGGTTTGGCTTTTGGTGTCCCAAGTCACCGGTTTATCTTGAATCCCAAATCGAGGAAATTTTCGACTTTTCCAAATGAAGTCTGCGAACCAGAAATTCTAAGTAAGGAATTCTGTTGACCCGAGGGAAGGTGTTAGGCACCCTCGAATCCCGTGGTTCTAGCACGGTCGCTTAAATTGTTATAATGGCTAAATATCTGATTTAAATACATGTTATGACTTACGTGCTTTTATTAAGTTTAAACCGCTTTTATTACTATCATTTATTTTTATAGAATTGCAACGTCGTGAAAATGCATCTCGAACCACGTCACAATCAATGCACCCGTGGTCGTCGACACATTCTGACTCCGTTGAGATTTGGATTTGAGTCACATCAATGTGCACCCGAATTTAAGAATATAATTTACTTAAGCCGTGCCTAAAGAGTCTAACGTGTTATTATTTTGTGGAAGGCCATGAGATTCACTAAACGGCCTAGCCTGAATTCTAAATATTATGATTAGTTGTTGAGGGCCCCGCAATTTACACTTTTTATTTGGCGAGGCTCGTCTCATTATTTTTAAAAGGATAAACCTATAATGACTACATTTCTTATTATTTTTGTTTCCAGAAATAGAAGAAAGAAAGATGTATGCTAATTGAAGTATATGTTTTGGCCTAAACCGGATTCCTATCAATTTCTAATTACTTATAAAGTGAAAAGACGCCATACCTTACGAAACATTTTGGTTGAACAAAGAAGTTATATGGAGATGGATGGAATGCAATACTTAATCCGAACATTTCTCGAATCGAACTTAGCTAGACTTATTTAGGCTAGGTTAAGGAAATTGAATGCTAGGCATTATTACTAATGGGGATTCGGACGTGTTCCTATATATTGCCTAGCGGTCCTGATAAAAGGAAAAAAAAATAACACAGAACATTATTGTGTAGGTGGAAATATTCTATCCTATGCATGTCATTAGTTAAACGGGAATCCAGTCGAAAATTCTATACCAATTATCCATACCTTCTATATATTGTACCATTACATCTTGTACTAGCAAACAACTATAAACTAAGATGCAAGAAGCTAAAACTTGATTAAGTATTGTCTAACTAATCCTTCACTACTGAATCACACACTAATCAATTTATACAAAAGGAGTCAATATACCATGAGCATTACAAAACAGACATCTAAATTTTCTTCAAACTCCTTTCATTTCATGCTTTCGAACTGTTACAGTTAACACCAAAATGGGACTCGAAATGTGTACCTGGAACTACTGGAAATGCAAAGGAGAAGAAGAAGAAGATGGGGAAATCAGCAGCAGCAAGAAACAGGACTAGCAGTAGCAGCAGGACAGAATAGCAGCAGCAACAGGAAACAGAATAGCAGCAGCAACAACTCACAAAACAATTGGAGTGGGATCAACACCCCAACTAGACCAAGTTCTCGAGTAGAACAAACAACAACCAAGCAGACTCAGTTGGGATTTGGGAGAAATCAGTGTTGCACAAACAGGTCCAGATTTAGTGAAATCAAAACAACAGGAAAGAATGCAATTTCTAGTTTTGTCTGTCTGAGTTATCAAACAAAATTCTTTTCCAGTTTTCTGTTTCCAGAACTTCACTCTCCTGAAAGTGTCTCCTCTCAAATTACTCTATTCTTGTCAATGTCTGTCTCTATGTGTGTGTGTGTATATCTCTCAATGTGTATCTGTATCTTACCCTCCCCCTCTTATGTCTTTTTCCTTAATATCAGGTGGTATTCTTTTTCTCTCCCCCTCTATTGTCTCTCTCTATGTATGTCTGTGTGTGTATACCCTCTCTCTCTTTCAAAAATCTCCTTCTCTCTATCTATGCCCTCTCTTTTTTTCTCTTATATCCTCACAGTGTGTCTCCTCCTTTTATCTATCAGATGTCTTCCTCTTTTATAAGCCTTAACATTACCCCTTTTAACAGCCTGTTTGGAATATCACAACACCCCTCCCATGTGCCTTCCATTTTCAGATTCCAATTGGCTAATTAAGTATGAACAAAACCCATGATATTCCCTGGCAGACTCACTTTAAGTAATGTTTATTATTTCTGAGGTTAAAGTAGAGTATGGGCAGCAGAATGTAGTCTGACAGCATATGCTGTCAAACTATTTTAATTAAAAAGGACCTTTATGCACATGTTGTGCACAAATGCACATGACATCAATTCAAATTACAGTTACAGACCAAGCCTTAGGTTTCTGAAATCACATTAACAACTATAAGTAACTAAACTTAGTTCTTAATTGATTCAGGCAATGTTCAACAGAAGCAAATCGATTTATTTTTGTTCAGACAGTTGAAACTAATTGACGACACATGTCGACTCGACTATATTAGTTATAACACATACAATCGACACCAAAATCAGACATTCAAAAGTATAGGACACATGATTCGAATTGTACTGACTAAACAGAATTGTACTTCGAGGAATCAGTTAATCAGTACAAATTTGGAATTCAACTAATTGCACAACAAATACATACATACACATTATCAGAACAAGTAGAAGAAGACACTCAATCAAACAACAAAGGTTCAGGCAAAATGGACCGGGCATAGTTGATAAAATTCGGGGACAACCATTACACAACAACAATAACAGCCTTTCAAACAAACATGGACTAATAGAACAAAGAAAAGAGAACAGAACTCACCTCAAATCCCGAAAAATCAAAACCTTAACTCGGACTCGGTCAGACCTTTCTTAAGGCTGAACAGACTTTAATCGAAGTGTTTCTCAGATGAAAAACACTTCGATTAAGGTCCATTGGACCTTAATTTCTTTGGCTCGAACGGGTATGGACCAGTGACGAGGAACCTTATGGTTTCAAAAATCAGATCTGGGATTCATGCTTCCCTGGTCAGATTCGGATCACACCAAGCATGGTTTGGTCACGAGGGGGGTCTGGGGAGTGTCTGGTGTGAGACTGGGGTCAAACGGTGCAAGTCAGGTTCCGACTCGAATCTTCAAATGAAGATTCGAGAAGGTGGGAAGGGATTCGAGCTAGGTGGTTAACAGACCCAGGTTCAGGATGGCAAAGGGGTCCTATGGTGTTAAGGGGAAGGTCACCGGCGTCCATGCCGCCGGCTTTCATGGTGAAGGATACAGGGGCGGCTAGGGTTTGAAGGGGAAGGGTTTGGTGAAGACGAAGGCTGGGGTGTTGGATAGGGGGCAGGGTATGGTAAAAGGCTTATATAGTTAGTGGGTAGGTGGATCCTGACCGTTGGATGAGATGTGATGAAGGGCCAGGATCCTTCGACTAACAGGGAACGGCGTCGTTTCAAGGGTAAAGGGTTTGGGTTGGTCCGAGTGGAGACGGGTCGGTTTTCTTAGTGGGTTATGGGGAATCGATCTTGACCGTTGATCAATTTGAGATCAACGGCCCAGATCAACCTGGATTAATACGACGTCGTTTGGACGCTCTGGGTGTTTAGCTGGTCTGGACCGGGGCAGGCCTGGTTTTGGGCATTGTTTGTTTGGGCCAATTTTAATAAATTGGCCCAAGTCCGGAAGAAGGAAGGGCTTTTCTTTTTTCCCTTTTTTTGTTATTTCCTTTTATTATTATTTTTTTTTTAAAAAAAACAAAACTAAGTAGAATCAAATTAAATAAACACTTAATACAATTATTTGTACACACATTAAAATAATTCAAAACAGGTAAAAATCAAACAGAACAAAATCACGGACAAAGATGCCTATTTATGATTTTCTATTTAACAACCGTGTTACGGTTCAGATTACGCATGACACGTACATTTTTGTATTTTGTTTTAATAAAGTCAAAATGGGCAAAAATCATAAATAATTAACAAAGTGCTATGTAAAAATCCAAAATTGTTCAACAGGATCAATTGTTATTACTTTTTATTTCTTTTGGAGCGATTGTCGCGCGAAACAAAAATCACGTGCTCACAACAGGCACAACGCAGGGCACGCTGCCTCACGCGCCGCGGTAGTGGACATCGTCAGAGGCTCGTTTCTGACAGAGTTGGCAAGTTTGCACTGCGACGCCACCCAGTCGTGCCCCATGCGGCGTGGCTATGTATTTTTTATAGAGTATTTTCATTTCTTCAATTTTTGATATCCAGACTTGGTCCTCGACCCCCTGAATGCGATCCTGGTTTAATTCTTTGGGCTTTTACTCAGATTTTAAAGCTCCAACTTGTTCGATTTAGCTCCTGATTATGTTTTTAACTCGGAATCACTTCTTGCAAGGCATAAAATATATATTAATTGTAATTCACTATTTATTTAAGCTCAAACACAGGTAAAATACAGTAATTAAAGTGCAAACAATGATTAAAATACAGGTTTCTAGCCTACCATCATGTATATGTATGTATAAATACCTTTTATACACTGTTATACATGTTTATACAAGTTGATACATTATTTACAGTAAGTATAGTGTAGGGCATAAGGTGTTTTCGTGCTAAAATATTGTATAGCTGATGTTTATATACACTTATACGGAATTTTTTGTGTGTGTAATGCTATATAATTATATATATATATATATATTCAGTTTATAAGGATATATATACATTGTTAGTGTATAACAGGTCTCCATGAATGTTTGACACTTTCTTCTCTTCTTCTTTTTTTCGTGTACGTGATGTATGGAAGAGATTAGGTACGTGAGGGATTCTACAATTCTTTTATCAATTTTTGATTTTTTAAATCTTTTTATGGCTACAACAATTGCACATAAAATTTCATATTTTTAATTTAAAATTTTACTACTAATTCTGATGTGTGAAAATTCAAATTATTCACCACTTGAAATATACTAAAAAATTGGAATATTTCATTATAAAATTATGTTTTGCCATAAGGAAAAGAGAAAATAGGAGAATATTTAATTTAATGCATAATTTCTTGGTATTTACGTTGTCGATCCCAACCTCTATTTTTTTTTTAGTTTTGTTACTTCAATCATTGGCTTTGCACCAATTAGATAATAAGTTAAAATTGCTATACTTACAATCCTCTAAACGTAAATTTATGATTCATGTTTATATTGCCTTATTGACCCATTATTTTTGGACTATAAATTTACAAAATTGTGACCGGGCCATATAGTTGCAATGCATATGTATGAGTTGTATTATGTGTAATTCTTAAAGCATATGATCTAATATGCTTAAATAAATTAAATTCTAATTTATTATGATTAATATATTTTAATAGTGTTCATGTACCGTGCGAATTCTAATACTGGATTAGGTAAAAGTTCTAAAAATTATGCTTCTAAGAATAAATTTTTAATCGTTAAAATTATTTTAAAATTATCTTTTAAAATACTTTTTTAACTTTACGTTAGGAGAAGTATCCGTCAAAACTGCATTCAGTTTCCCAAGGGAAAATAATGAGAAGATAAATAAAATATTACACACAGATTAAACTTTAATCAAAAGGTACCCCAAACTAAATGCACGTGATTGCAAGCAAATGATGATATACACTAATCAAGAATTATTCCATTAAATTCCCAATTCAAACTCCTAAATCCAAATCACCAACCCAATAAGCAATTAATCCTCGTTGTTTAAGGTTGGCAATTATACCTAAACTTTATTTTAACCAAAAAAGTGGTATCAATTTCAGTTAAAAAAATATAATTAGGGGGATGTTACAGCTCAGATCTTATCCTCCACCTTCTTTCTTTGGCCCATAGTCAACATCATTGCACAAATGACAAAACAAAACAAAAAAGGATAATTGCACTTTTGGTCCCTTAGTTATTGTTCAATCCTGATTTTAGTTCTTGTAATAGTTGGCTTAGCACATTCAACCTTTTCCTTTTTGCTATCAACACTACTATGAGAACTGCAGAATATTTTTTGCTGGCTAGGAATATGCATAGGAGAGTATGATTATAAATATCAATGGGAAATAAGAGCCTGTCACGACCCAAAATCCAACTAGTCGTAGTGACACCTAACATAATTCATTAGTGACGAAACCAGAAATTTCTTCGAGAGTGTTCAAATTTGAAAGAAGTAAAGAAATTCTCACACAAAGGGTGTTCAATATATGTTATATACCTCTAAAACTTAATAGTTTACCTATATACGCAGTGTAATTTTTTAATAAAGGGTGGTCAATTGACCACCCTTTAAGACATGTAGCTTCACCTCTGCAACCCGCTAGGTAAGCCAGTTAACAATAATACAATTCAAATGAGATTAATGAGAAATAAATGATGAAATAACTGAGTTTTTATACAACAACACAAGCACCGGTAGTACAAGTTATGAGCCACTAAGATTTAGATTTACAAAACTGAAATGAAATAATTACAACATCTGTTTGGAATGTACATAAAGAATTACAAAACTGAAATGAAATAATTACAAAAGTGTGCTATTTGCTATACAAACTTTCTGTGTTCAGATCTTCTTCTTGCCCAAGAAAATTATCCACTTCATAGAATCAATTTGTAGAAGGTTCTTATGGACAGGAAATGTTGAACCAATAAAGAAGGCTTTGATAGCCTGGGACAAACTGTGTGCACCAAAGGTAGCTGAGAGATTGAACTTCATAAATGTGGAGCTGTGGAACAAAGCAACCATTTGCAAGTTACTATGGAGTATTTGCATAAGGAAGGAGAAGATATGAATACAATGGGTGCATACTTACTACATAAAGGGAAACATAGTCTAAAATACAGAACCAAAAAATGCGTCATGGGCCATAAAAAAGATATTCAAAGCAAGGAACTACTTTTCAAATGCAGGGCTCTCAGGAGAAGATGTCCAGAAGATGGAGAAATGTTCTGTCAAACAACTATAGAAAGCTATGCAAGGAGACTTTCCAAAGATGACATGGAGGAAATTAGTACGCAACAATCAGGGATAACCCAAGTGGACATTCTTTCTTAGGCTGGCAATTCAGCAAAGACTGGCTACTAAAGAAAGGCTAGCAAGATGGGGTATAATTGCAGAACAAACATGCTCATTGTGTAACAAGGAAAATGAGACAGTGCAACACCTATTTTTTGACTATGAGACAATAGGAAAATATGGCTTCGACTACTGGAATGGCAAGGTATATGAAGACCAAAGAAAGCTTGGTATGAGGAAGTGACATGGCTGGCACAGGTGAGCAAAGGAAAGAGTGCAGGTGCAACAGTATGTAGGATGACCCTAGCAGCTAGGGGTGTCAATGGATATTAAAGGAACAATGTGATTTTACAAAAGAAGATGAGAACAAGCAATGCTATACTACAACTAATCATACATGAATTACATATAAGGGCAAGCAATGCTATACTACAACTAATCATACATGAATTACATATAAGGACTGCCAAATTTCCTTGTCTAGATAGAGCAATGACTAATTTGTATTAGTACCCTGCAGTAAACTAGAGCATGAAGTAGCAGTTAAGCTGTAGAAGTAGTAGAAGTCTTAATGATGGGTAGCTCCTAGCTGAGGCTTCATGTCCAGTAGGAGGTATGCTAGAGCTTTTTGTAATAGATTGTACGAACTATAAATATTGCTACTTGGTAAATAAAATACTTTAATTACTAAAAAAAAATGTACTTATCAATTAATTGAAAGTTAATCATGATTACTCATAAATTATAAGATCCAAAATAAGAATATGTCGATATTTTGGGGAGTAAAAATGCAAAATTCCAATGTTATGGGATAAAATAACACGGTATAGCCAGTTTTCGGACTGGTCATTCAAAAATAACCAGTGTTTACGAAGTCAATGAAAAATAGCCACTATTTTGCTGCAACAGAGACCAGTCCAGTATAATATACTGGAGTTCGGTGCACTTGTGTATGAACTCTAGCATATTATGCTGGACCAGTATACTTTGCTGACTCCAGTATAATATACTAGAGACTAGAGCACCGGTGCTCCAAACTCTAGTATATTATACTAGACAATTATACTTGCTGAAACTCCAATATATTATGCTGGAGTTCTAGTGTACTTATGCTGGAACTCCATCATATTATGCTGGAGTTCCAGCATACTTATCCTGAAACTCCAGTATAATATGCTGGAGTTCAAATATACTTATGTTGGAATTCCAGTATAATATATTGACATATTTTCCGGGTTGAACAGTGTTTTCGCTTAGATTTATCTTTACATGAAAAGTGACTAAATTTCGATTACTTTTAAAACTCGGCTATTTTTGAATGACCATATTTTTCCCGATCTTCTAAGGTGGCAATATGGGGGCCTTCTTCAGTACATTAAAGTAATCCAAAATTTCTAAGTCATACTGTTTTCTCCTCCGCCCATAGTTTCTTCTTCTTCTTCTTCTTCTTCCCGAGATCCCAATGCTCTTTCTCTGTTTTTCTCTTATCATCGTTCTTGAATTCCCCTGACATAGCCCTTTTCTTCCCTCTATATATTCGTTTTATTTCTATTGCAATGTTAATTGGTTCAATGGTTCATTCTTTTAGCTTTTCCCCTATGAATTTTTCTTTTACACGCATCTCTCTTAGGTGAAATTACATTTTTCCTGGAGTTTGGATCTAATTGGGATAAAGGGCTTACTGGGGATTTCAATTCTTGTGCAAAGAACACATAATTCGATTCATAAAATTGTAAAGAATTGATACCTTTTAGCTGAAATCTGTGTTTTCTAATCTGGGTTTGGCTCAGATTGATTAGAAAAATTGTGTATATTTCTAGAAGAAAAAAAAAGATGGTGACAGTGAATCTTGGAATGCTCCATTATGTATTGGACCATGTATATGGTGCGTTATTGCATAGAACAAAAATAAGCCCACCATTCTTTTCTAGAGGATGGGGAGGTACAAAGCTTGAGCTGTTAGAGAAAATGATTAAGCAGTTGTTCCCTGAAATTGAAGGACAGAATTGGCCTCCTACATTGGTGCAACCTGTTTGGAAAACAGTTTGGGAATCTCAATCAGCTACTTTGAGAGAAGGGATTTTTAGAACTCCTTGTGATGAGCAGCTGCTTGGTGCATTGCCTCCTGAGAGTCATATGGCAAGAGTTGCTTTCCTTTCCCCCAAATACACGCCGCCTCATAAGATGGCCTGTGTTGTTCATCTTGCTGGTAATAATGCATATGCTATTCCTTTTCTGGATTTTAAAAAAAATTTATGTCTTATATTCTTGCTGTTGTTTGGGGTTTGAGGCGTATTTGATTGATTAATTGATATATTCCCTTGAGTTAGACTAGTCTAGCTACTGGTTTTGAGATTAATGCTGATCTTTAGAGTTGGGTTCTGTAGTAGATTGATACTCAAATAGTAGAGGAACAGTTTGATTTCAGTTATCTATCTATTTGTGCTATTTATATGAGGGAAGCTAGGAAGGGGAGCCTTGGCGTAACTGGTAAAGTTGCTGCCATGTGACCAGGAGGTCATGAGTTCGAGCCGTAGAAACAGTATCTTGCAGAGATGCAGGGTAAGGTTGAGCACAATAGACCTTGTAGTACGGCACTTCCATGGACCCCGTGCTTAGCGTGAGCTTAATGCATCAGGTTCCCCTATATGAGGAAAGCTAGGTGTTTCAGTGTCATTTAATATATATTCAAGTTAAAGCGCTAACATTTGAGGGGATGACAGGTGATGTTCATAAGCATCAAACTGGTTGAAGACACAAAATTTAAGGTGGATTAACTAGATAAATTCTTGCCTTGTCTTTTCTCTTGTTTTCGCCTTTTGGTGGTTGTGTCTTTATTAACTAGATAAATTCTTGCCTTTTCTTTTTTCTTGTTTTCGTCTTTTGGTGGTTGTGTCTTTCAATCCTGGTCTTTAGACGACAAACCTTTTGAGAGAACATTGCTTGTATTAAGTTCATCTGCCCATTGATAACAAGAAAACTGCCGATGTAATTGTTAGCCACCATCCTTTTCGATGGTCTACTTGTGATTGAAAGCTGCAACTATTGTGGGCCGGCATAAAAAAGATCAAGAGCTGGTGAATCATGGTCATTGAGGATCATGATTACCTGTTTAGACTTCAGTAGGTCTTGCCTAGCTTATACCTATGACACATGTCATATCCAACTCTTCTGCCACTAGTTTGCATGCTAATTAACTTACATTTTCTTAATGGTCCTTATGGGTGCTTAGTAACACAACTTTTCTTATATGTATCAGTATCATGTTGTGGTCTATATGTGAAGTTTTATTTATGTTTACCAAATTTATTTACTACCTTGGCACCTTTGGGTTGCAATCCGTTTGAAAAATTGTGCCAAAGGGGTTTAGAGCATGTCATCTATAAGATAATATGAGATGAGCAAAAGTATGTAAAAAAGAAGTAAATGTAGTCCTTGTCCTAGATCTACTGTGAAAAGGAGTAATTTTTCATGGTTTAATATCGATCTCAATAATTGTCTTTGGAGTCCGTAGAGAAAAGATGATCGGATGTTTATGGTCTTAAACCATATATTTATCTCTAAAGAAGTTAACCGCAATCATGGAACAAATGGAAATTTTCCTCACCAATTGGCATGTCTAGGCCTGGCCTACTCATTCACGCCACCATAGAAACAATTGCGAATTTTTCAAAATAGATCCCCCATAGTAGGAATATTCAGAATTCAAATCATTGAGCCCAATGCTAACCTTTTTCACTGGATAAGAAACCTGACTTATGACTTCGAGAAGAAATAAAGAAAGATGAATCTTGTGTCTTGTAGGGTGAGATACATGTCAACCTTTTTTTTGATGATGAAGTGAATATTATTAACAAAGACATCAAAATGATGCAGATGTTACAAAGAAACAGAAAGTATCAGCCCAAAAATATCAACAAAAGATCTATCATAAGAAACCTGATAAATTCCAAAAAGGATTAAGGGTTATAAACAGGGGTAAGATTAACCCAGCTAAAAAGATTAACTAAACATTTGGCTTTAAGAGAATGATTGGCAGTTGAGACCCCATCAAATCATCTCTGATTCCTTTCGGTCCATATACACCACAAAATACAAGCAGGAACCATAGCCCAGATCCTTTTGATGGTTTTATCAACTTTCCATGAGCACCAACTCACAAAAGCCTCCCTGAGCAGTGAAGACCAAAAAGAGTTAGGAACATGTTCCACATGTCTGTTGCAATTGAGCAGTGAAGAAACAAATGGTTAATTGACTCAGACTTGCAGGGGCACATGTAACACCTATTAGGTAGCTGAAAATTTCTCCTAATGAGATTGTCTTGTGTTAAGCAAGAGCCCTTTAGAGTGATCCAGCTAAAACAGATAACTTTTGGTGGCAGCTTAGTTCTCCGGATTAATTTCAAGGCCATTGATCAATTATTTCTTTATTGGAGCTCAAGTGGGAGTAGCCTGCTTTGACGGAGTAAGTGCCCTCTTTGCTGTTGCCCCATTTAAGCATGTCTCTTCCCTGGCTGGCGACTATGTTGTTATGCAGGCTTCCAAGAAGTAAAGCCAGAACTTCTATCTCCCAATCATTAAGATCCCTTCTTAGGTTTAGATTCCATGTATTGTCCTCCCTGTTTTGAGCAATAGTAGAGTCTGGATTGGTTGCAATTAGGAATAATCTTGGGTAGACCTCCTTTAGTGTAATGTGCCCCAGCCATTTGTCTTTCCATAAGTGGATGTGTGCCCCATTTCCCACTTGCAGTGAACCTAAATGTATTGCATGATACAAAGCTCCCTTATATCGTATTATCATTTAGCCAACTCCAATTCATTTTCTAAATAATACCAGCTTTCTGTACAATTACAGGAACTGCCATCTATTGAAATTTCAAAATGTTGATGTTTGGCGAGGCAAAACTTGACATAGCTTTCTCATAAAACAATTTTCAATTAAAGAAATTACTTTTGTCCTTTTCTTTTTCATAATATAGTCCTATGTTGCTCGGACTCTCCGAAAATGTTGCCTGGTGTGTGGATCCTCCAAAAATAGTGTATTTTTGGAGGATCCGACACGGGTGCGGCATCATTTTGGAGAGTCCGCGCAACATAGATATAGTCCTACTAGAGTTTAATAATATTCCTTTCTTTATCATTGGCTGATTAGATGCATTTTTCAAATAGAAGCAATAGCTGCTGACAAACAGATGAATCACAACTATGCAAAAAAAAAAATTGATTTAAAAAAGAAAAAGAGAAGAAATGAACAAAGTGTTTCCCGTTGTCTTACATATTCAGAACTGTTGTAAATGCACTTCACTCTCCTACCCAACTCTGCCTTCACATTTTACATTTTTGAGTTCTTATTTTTAAGTTTTCCTTCTGCAGGTACTGGAGATCATAGTTTTGAGCGAAGATTGCGTCTTGGAGGTCCATTGCTGAAGGAAAATATAGCAACTATGGTGCTTGAGAGGTAAGAATTAATTTCATGGAGTAATATCGTAGTTTTCTTTCTTTTCTTTTTGGTTCTTTGAGTATACAATTCTTCTTGTTCTGATGGCCCTCAATATTCTGCAGCCCTTTCTATGGAAAAAGACGTCCATTGCTGCAGCGTGGGTCAAAGCTCTTATGTGTTAGTGACCTGCTGCTATTAGGACGAGCCACTATTGAAGAAGCTCGAAGTCTTTTACATTGGCTGGACTGTGAAGCGGGTTTTGGAAAGATGGGTATATGTGGACTTAGCATGGGTAAGGCATAATCCTCAACTTAAAATTTTAGCTTTTATGGTTGGTAAAACCCAAGTCACCATCTTTTTATGCATTTAAAGATGAATGGAGTATTTGGGCTGTTGAAATACTCAACCTAGTTTGACTTGTTGATCCAGTTTGAAAATCATTATCTTGGTTTAGTGTGCGTGATGGTGTGGAGATAGATAAGTAAGAATCTCTAGTTGATTCAGTTTTACGTGTGCATCTAGTGCGTAAGAGTGATTAATGGTTAGTATATGCAATGCTTTCGACAGTTGAAACTGATCCTAGTCGAAAAAGTCTAGAACTTTGTGTATGCTGGGAAAAAATTTAAAGACGCATGGTAGATTAAAGCTGGCAGAGAGAGTTATTTTTGAGGAGATGGGTGGAGCGGGCGACACAACCACTGGAGGAAGAGTAAGAAAGAACCTGTTTTTGGGTAATTACATGTTATGCTGTATGACCTTCTGTTAATGATAAAAACAAAGGTGTATAATCTTCTGCCTTTTTTCCTCATATGTTTTTCAGGGTTCCTCTACTTTTAGATCTACACTATTATCTGATAAAAGAGATTACATATGGGATATCAACATGTGTATCTGACCATTGTGCACGTGTATAAAGTACTTGCTAATACATATGGTTCAGAGCATTCATAAACTTCACGTCTTTATAAGGATTTTTTCTTTCGCCAAAATTTTGGTTTCTTTGATGATATCTAGGAGGAGTACATGCTGCTATGGTTGGAGCATTGCACCCCACACCTATTGCTACACTTCCCTTTCTGTCTCCACATTCTGCTGTTGTGGCATTCTGTGAAGGGGTGTTAAAACATGCCACTGCATGGGAAGCACTGAGAGATGATCTTGCCGTGCAGGAGGCTACTATGACACTTGAGGAAGTGAGAGAGCGGATGCGAAATGTGTTGTCTCTTACAGATGTTACACGGTTTCCAATCCCAAAAAATCCCAATGCTGTAATATTTGTTGCCGCTACAGTAAGTGCTAAATCTCACTTTTTTGATCGGTAGTGCTAGATCTCACTTTTTGCATGGTATATTTTTCTTGAGAGGGTCTGGAAGCATTTTGGTTGCTCCTTATGACTCCAATTTGTCCATTCCATGTCAAGCATGTTTATTCCTGCCAATCAAATGTCTATTCACACCATTCCTCCTCGATACTTCTTTATCTCATGTTGGTAACCAAACTAATATTTATTTAGTAGTGAAACTACTGACTTGGTTTTGAAATAGTAGCTGAACTAAGATTGAACTAATTTTTTTTTGAATCCACACTGTTCCATTTGTCTGAGCAGTAGTGGCCGAGTTGTTTTTCAATACTTTAATATTTTTCTGCACAGCAGTTTGATCTAGAAAATATATAAGGTTGTTTCCTGAGACAGTTTTGCACTTCTCTTAATGTAAAGAAAGTATGTACTCCTAATATGTTGCCTTGATCTTTCTTTGCCTTGAACATGATACCCCTATGATAATGGTAGAGTGTAAGATGGACCCAAAAGTACGCAGCCTCTTACTTCTTATGGAGCCATATGTAACAGTTGAGACTTCCATCTCATACGGCTTCTTCCCAAACTACCTTACCGGCTTTTGCTTTAAGCCACTATCTATGCACACAATTTTAGCTTGGACTCACCAATCATTTCATTTCGTGGTGTTGAGCGGTGGTGCTGGCCGTGTTGGGAAACCCCATTGAGCCCTTGTTTCCTCGATTGCATGTGGAGGGCATAAAGTTACAAGTCTAGAACTGCCTTTCCCTCTGAAGCAGAAAAGTGTCTCTAGGGTGCCACTCTAAATTTGCTATTATAAAATTAATCACGCACGCTGCTATGACTGAAGAACAGATATGAAAACTGTGGAACGCTGGAATCGTAAGTCCTTTGCACTATCTTGTCCAGAAAAAAGCTTCTTTTCCAGAAAAAAAGCTTACCTGACAACTTATAGATTTAGGAAGGAAACTTTGGAGGTAATGCGGAGCTGATTACATAGCCATATGATAGTTGAAAAAGAGGAGAAGAAAAGAAAACTGAAGCTGTTTAATACATGTAAACCTACTGCTGGAATTTTATGCGTAACATCCAGCAAAATTTTACATACGGGAGCAAAGCATGCACACTTTCGTTGCTTTATCAAAATGTTTTAGATAGCTCTCTTATAATTTCTTGCTTGTAGGGTTTTTAACCACATGGAATCTCATTAATCCTTGTTATTTTAGGATGATGGCTATATTCCAAAGCACTCAGTGCTACAGCTTGAAAAAGCTTGGCCTGGCTCAGAAGTTCGATGGGTTAGAGGAGGACACGTATCGTCTTTCCTTCTCCACAATGGTGCATTCCGCAGGGCAATAGTTGATGGACTTGACAGATTACAATGGAAGGAGTCACCTTTGTGACATTTCCATAGTTGTGAAGAACACATCATGTAATTATTAGGTGTTCCATCCTCTCATCCACTAATTGTCACAAAACTTGATACACCGAACCACAGCTGATATTTTCAAAGCATTTGGTGGAAAATGAAAAAAGAGTGCTGGAAAGCATTCATCCTTTACTTCTCTTTCTGTGCTGTATTACTTTAAAGTACAGTCTTTCTTTGTAGCTGTCAAAAAATAATTGAATTATTGTTGAAATTCATCTCTTTTTTTTTTCTTCCTGGTATGTCAGTATAGTGACAGATTACTTTGAGATATTGCACTCAAATTTATTACAAGAAAAGATTCGTGCACTCAATCTCAGGCAAAAACTGTTAGCAAAGGTAAGTCATCTGTTTTAAGCATAAATTGTCCTGCGAGTATATGCAATATTTTCCTGTGAATATTTTCTACATAACAACAAATTAAACTGAAAATTTGGTTAGTTTTATATTGAAAATATTTACAGTGTACTCGATAAATATTTTCTACAGCTTACTTTGAGATGTTACTCAATAAAAGGTTCGTGCCGTCAAAGACTAATCACAAAATCACAAAGAAAATAGATTCATAAGTTGTGTTGGGACAGCATGTGAATAGAGTGGAATTGGTTATAAGTAGCTGTTATAGGAATAACAGAATTAGGCTATTTTGGTTGCACTAAGTTTCTGCTTTTCTCATCTATCATTTTCTGCATTCTCTTCTCATCCCCTCTCTGTTTTCCCTTTCACTTATCTTCCACCATTCCATTGCTATTTTGGCTATTGTAATTCCATTTGGTTGAATCCATACTATCAGTCAGTTTGGGTGTGTTAATTGAGTTATTTCAGTGGTGCTTTCATCCAATGATCTTTCATCGATTAGGGAGATGAAGGATTCTGCTGCCAAGGTGACGGATTCTGTTGCCAAGGACCTCGCGGAATTTCAAGAAATACTTATGGACATGGTATCAATCAAAAAGAAACATTTATTATCACAATCTATATCTATATATTATTAAAAGGAGAGAACAAAGCCCTCTCCTTAAGCCAAGTGACAGCCTAAAAAAAAGCTACATGGCACAATTAGTTATTAGTTATTACTTTTGAATTCAAAAATATCTATAAAAAAGGAAAAATAAAAAATAAAAAACTACCATCTATATCTATCTATATATTATTAAAGGAGAGGACAGAGCCTTCTCCTTAAGCCAATTGGCAGCCTAAAAAAAGCCACATGTCATAATTAAATACTAATTAGTTATTTAATTAATAATTAGTTATTAGTTATTATTTTTGAATTCCTAAATATCTATAAAAAATGAAAAAAATAAAAAATAAAAAACTACCTTATATATATATATATATATATATATATATATATATATATATATATATATATATTAATTGGTTGCTTTATTTGAATTAATAAATATAGATATCTTATATAAATAACTACCCATTCAAATTGGGTGATAGTAGTTTCAAGTTGGAGTTTCAAAATTATTTTAAAATAAAAAACGAGCTATTAAAAAACAAAAAAAAAACAAAAAGAAGAAAAATTACCCATTCAAATCGGAGAGTAGTTTCAAGTTGAAGTTTTAAAATAAAAAATAAAATTTAAAAAGTTATTTAATTAATAATTAGTTATTAGTTATTATTTTTGAATTCAAATATCTATAAGATTATACACAATTATACATACATACATACATACATACATACATATATACATACATACACACACACACACACACACACACACACATATATATATATATATATATTTTAAATTTTGAATTAATTGGTTACTGTATTTGAATTAATAAATATAAATATCTTATAATTATCTATAATAAAACAAACTACTCATTCAAATTATGGAGTACTTTCAAGTTGAAGTTTTAAAATTATTTTAAAATAAAAAAATTAAGAAAAATAAAAAACTAAAAATTCACACATTCAAACCGGAGAGTAGTTTCAAGTTGAAGTTTTAAAAAAAGAAATTAAAAAAATTATTTAATTAATAATTAGTTATTATTTTTGAATTCAAATATATATAAAAAATGAAAAAAATAAAATATAAAAAAATACCGTATATATATATATATATTGATTACTTTATTTGAATTAATAAATATAGATATATTATAATTAGTTAATAAAAAACGATAATATAAATATATATAAAAATAACTATCTATTCAAATTTGGTGATAGTAGTTTCAAGTTGGAGTTCAAAATTATTTTAAAATATAAAAAATAGCTATAAAAAAACAAAAAAAAAAAGAAGAAAAATTACCTATTCAAATCGGAGAGTAGTTTCAAGTTGAAGTTTTAAAATAAAAAATAAAATAAAAAAATAAACAATTACCAATTCAAAATGGTGAGTAGTTTCTAAGTTGGAGTTTTAAAATTATTTTAAAATAAAAAAGCAAAAATAAAGCAATAAAAAAACTTTTGATTCATATTGTGGAATAGTTTCTTGTCACGACCCGGGTTTTCCACCCCCGGGAGTCGTGATGACGCCTAGTAATGTGAGCTAGGCAAGCCAATTATTTGAGCAATTTACTTCTTTATCCATTTTATACCTTTAAAAATTATAAAGCAATGACGTGTAAATAGCGAAATTATAATAAGCGGAAGAAATGTAGTAAAATATCTTAAATGTGAGTCTAATACAACTATTTAAGCCTTAATCACCCAGAACCGGTGTCACAGTACCACAGACGATCTAAGAGTGCTACATACAAAGTCTGAAAATAAACGATACACTGTTTCTGAACTAGGGAAATGAAACAGGAATAAAGGGATAGAGGGAGACGCCAGGGCCTGCGGACACCTGCAGGTCTACCTTGGATCTCCGTTGGACTGAAGGCAGCCTCCCAATCTACGGTCCGAAAGCTGCTCCGGGATTTGCACATAGTGTAGAGTGTAGTATCAGCACAACCAACCCCATGTGCTGGTAAGTGCCTAGCCTAACCTCGGTGAAGTAGTGACGAGGCAAGGACCAGACTACCAAATAAACCTGTGCAATTCAACTATATACAGCGGAAAAAAAAAGACAGAAATAAACAGTCAAGTATGGGAGGGGTAGCATGCTGCGGGGGAGATATCAATTCAGAATAGAAAGACAACAGGTAATTGAAAGAAATAATATATCTCGGATATCAACAAAGAACTAGAAATCAGTAAGTGCACGGCATCACCCTTCGTGCTTTTACTCTCGTTCTCACTAAAGCAATCAAGTAATGAAAATGTGCACGACATCACCCTTCATGCTTTTACTCTCATCCTTACCATATAATAAACATCGTGCGGCACGACATCACCCTTCGTGCTTTACACTCTTTCCTCACAAATCATACACGACATCACCCTTCGTGCTTTAATACTCTTTTCTCACAAAAATAACACACGGTATCACCCTTCGTGCTTTAACACTCTTCCTCACCCAAACAACAATCTCAAACAAGAGGGCAAGGGAATAAATGAAATTATAATAAGAGTCCCGACAAGGGAACAATGGTTCAACAATTAAGTCCCGGCAAGGGAACAACATCAATAACATGTCACGACCCAGATTCCCACCCTCGGGAGACGTGATGACGCTTACTAATACGAGCTAGGCAAGCCAATTAATTGCACAATTTACCTTTTTACCCATTTTATATTCATTAACAATTTCGAAATAATAATATTTAAACAGCGAAATTTAACATAAGCGGAAGAAAGAAACAATAAGCTATCTGAACATAAATATCTAATACATCTGTTTGAGTCTCAACTGCGCAGAACTGGTGTCACAGTTTCACAAACGGTCTAAGAATACTACAAATAAAGGATCTAAAAGAAATAAATACGACACTGTCTCTAGAAATGCATGAAAGAAACAGGAATAATAGATAAAAGGAGACGCCAAGGCCTGCAGACGCCTGCAGGACTACCTCAGATCACCTGATGATCAAGAATCAACAATCTCACTATGATCCGAAGTCCACAACACTGGGGTCTGCACAAAAAAGTGCAGAGTGTAGTATCAACACAACCGACCCCATGTGCTGGTAAGTGCCTAGCCTAACCTCAGCGAAGTAGTGACGAGGCTAGGACCAGACTACCAAATAAACCTGTTGAATTTAACTATATACAACAGAAAAGAAGTACAGAAAGAAACAGTCTTATACAGTCAAGTATGGGAGGGGGAAACATGTTGCGGGAAAACATCGAATAGTAATAGAGGAGCAACAAATAAATATGAGGATCACCACCGTATTGAAAATAGGAATGGGAAATCATGCTGCGAGATACAACAAGTATCAACAGGAAACCAGTAATTTAGTGTAGAGAAACCGTAACACAGTTATCAATAAAAATTAGGAAATCAAAGACAAGTGCATGGCATCACACTTCGTGATTTTACTCTCTCTCACCAAAACAATACACGACATCACCCTTCGTGCTTTAACACTCTCTCACCAAAACAATACACGACATTACCTTTCGTGCTTTACACTTTTCCTCACCCAAGCAACAATCACAAGGCAAATAGGGTAAGGAAATCTATAACATCAAATTAAAATCAAGTAACAACAGAAAATCAGTAAATAAATGTAAAGGACAACATAACTCAATTATCAGCAAGAATCAGGAAAATCAAGAATCAATATAAATTGCACGACATCATCCTTCATGCTTTTACTCTCGTCCTCACCATAAGAATCAATATAAATTGTACGGCATCACCCTTCGTGTTTTTACTCTCATCCTCACTATGAAATAAATATAATAGGCACAGAATGGTACATCGTGCGGCACGACATCACCCTTCGTGCTTTAACTCTCATCCTCACCCAAAGAATAATCACAAATAATAGGGCAAGGAAATAAAGAAAATTTGCATTAAGAATCCTGGCAAGGGAGCAACAAGTGAACAATTAAATTCCGGAAAGGGAACAACATCAATCACATCCACATCCCGGCAAGGGAGATAACAAATAAATCAACAATAGCCTGACAAGAGTGACAACATAATGATCTCTTTTCTTTCTCACTTTTACTTCACAATACACTTCACAACTCGAGCCAATGCTCTAGGAGCTCAATTATCACTTATACCTTCACAACTCATTTCACAACTCGAGCCAATGCTCTAAATGTTCAATTGTCACTTATACTTTCACAATTCGTTAGACAACTTGAGCTAACGCTCCTCAATGTTCATAGGTCACAATTCTTTCCACAAACTTTATACAACAATTAAAAACCATCACCAAGGCATGAAAGATACAATGAAGTCATGGCAATCACAATATAAAGACTCACGGGCATGCTAGACACCAACGTATAGATACTCGTCACCATGCCTATACGTCATACTCAACAGTTACCACATACCAAATAAGACTCAACTCCTAATCCCTCAAGCTAAGGTTAGACCAAACACTTACCTCGATGCCACAAACACAATTCACGATTCAATTATAGCTTTACCCCTTGATTCCCCCACCAATTTGCTCGTATCTAGTCACAAGTTAGTTAATTACATCAATAAACGCCAAATTAATCAATTTGAATGCATAAAAATGAGTTTTCCAAAGTTTTGCCCAAAAAGTCAAAAATCGCCCCCGGGCCCACATGGTCAAAACCCGAGGTTCGAACCAAAACCCGATTACCCATTCCCCCACGAACCCAAATATATAATTTGTTTTGAAATCAGACCTCAAATCGAGGTCCAAATCCCCAATTTTTTTTGAAAAACCTAGATTCTACCCAAAACACCCAATTTTTCTCCATGAAAATCATCGATTTGAAGTTCAAATCATGTTAAAAGATGTTACTGATTGAAGAAAACTAGTTAAAAACGACTTACAATTGATTTGGAGAAGAGAAGCCTTTGAAAAATCGCCCTAATGTGTTTATATTTTGAGAGGATATGAAAAATGGGTTTAAAATCGACTAAATATAAAAGTTGTAGGTCGCAGGTATGGGAATTGTGAACCCTGACCTCTGATGGGTTGGGAAATGCGAAGAAGGAGTCGAAATACTCACATTTGCGAACATAGAGGATCTAGGCGGGTGTCGCATTTGCGACGAATACTTCACATTGGCGAAGATAGCTGCCCAGGTCACCTCTCGCATTTGCGATGCAAGGCTCGCATTTGCGAGACAGGCTTCGCAAATGCGAAGTATGCAGGTCTGAAACACCAGCAGTAAAAACCTGCAGTTTCTAAGTTCAAAATGCACTCCGTGACCTATCCAAAACTCACTCGAGCCCTCGGGGCTCCAAACCACATATACACACAACCTCAAAAACCTCCTACAAACTTATTCGTGTACTCAAATCACCAAAATAACATTATGAACATCGAATCAAATCTCAAGATCAATGAAATTTCCCAAAGCTCCTTTAAACATCAAATTTGCATTTATGGTCCGAATCACGTCAAATGTATTCCGTTTCTTATCAAACTTCACAGAATTGTCTTAAATCACATGTAAGACCTGTACCGGGCGCCGAAACAAAAATACGGGCCCGATACCAACATGTTCTAATCAAAATTCATTTCCAAATCCTTTAAACAATTTCAAAAATAATTTTCTTTAAAAATTCATTTCTCGTGCTTGGGACCTCGGAATTCGATTCCGGGCATACGCTCAAGTCCCATATTTTCCTACGGATCCTCCGGGATCGTCAAATCACGGGTCCGGGTCCGTTTATATAAAATATTTACCGATGTCAAATTAATTCATTTTATAGTCAAAATTTATCATTTTTCACAGATTTTCACATTTAGGCTTTTCGGCTACGCGCCCGGACTGCGCACACAAATAGAGGTGATGCTAAGAGAGGTTTTTAAGGCCTTAGAACGTAGAATTTCATTTACATTCTCCACCTCTAACACAACCGTTCGTCCTTGAATGGACAGAAGAAGAAAGTACCTGAGTTGGGGAAAAGATAGGGATAACGGCTCCGCATATCTGACTCGGACTCCCAGGTTGATGCCTCGGTAGACTGACCTTTCCACCAAACACGAATAGAAAGAAAACTCTTTTATCTCAACTGATGAACCTGCCAATCTAGAATAGCTACCGACTCCTCCTCATAAGACAAGTCCTTGTCCAACTGGACATGAAATCTAACACGTGGGATGGATCGCCGTGATACTTCCGAAGCATGGAGACGTAAGATACTGGATGCACGACTGATAAGCTCGACGGTAATGCAAGTCTATAAGCCACCTCTCCCACTCGATCAAGAATCTCAAACGGGCCAATGAACCTAGGTCTAAGCTTGCCCTTCTTCCCAAATCTCATCACGCCCTTCGTAGGCGACACTCGCAGCAATACCCGCTCACCGACCATGAATGCCAAATCACGAACCTTGCGGTCTGCATAACTCTTTTTCCTGGACTGAGCTGTACGAAGCCTATCTTGAATAATCCTGACCTTGTCCAAGGCATCCTGAACCAGGTCCGTACCCAACAACTGAGCCTCTCCCGGCTCGAACCATCCAACCAGAGACCGACATCGCCTACCATACAAAGCCTCATAATTAGCCATCTGAATACTCGACTGGTAGCTGTCGTTGTAGGCAACTCTGCTAAAGGCAAGAACTAATCCTACAAGCCTCCAAAAATCAATGACACAAGCTCGGAGAATATCCTCAAAAATCTGAATAGTCCGCTCAGACTGCCCATCCATCCGAGGATGAAATGTTGTGCTTAACTCAACCCGCGTGCCCAACTCTGGCTGAATTGCTCTCAAAAAATGCGAGGTAAACTGCGTACCTTAGTCCGAAATGATAAACATGGGCACACCATGAAGGCGAACAATCTCCCAGATATAGA
Organism: Nicotiana tabacum; assembly: GCF_000715075.1. Classification (NCBI taxonomy): domain Eukaryota; kingdom Viridiplantae; phylum Streptophyta; class Magnoliopsida; order Solanales; family Solanaceae; genus Nicotiana; species Nicotiana tabacum. The sequence continues at coordinate 19,146,988 of NC_134085.1, forward strand.
TCTCAGCTAACCTCTCAGAAGAATAGGAGACTTCTACAGGAATGAAATGCACGGACTTGGTCAATACTGCGTCGAACTTCCTCCGGGTCTGTGGGAGTCCAACAACGAAATTCGTAATGATCCGCTCCCAATTCCATTCGGGAAGCTCAATCCTCTGAAACAAACCACCAGGCCTCTGATGCTCATACTTAACCTGCTGACAATTCAAACACCGAGCCATATATGCAACGATATACTTCATCATTCTCCGCCACCAATAATGCTGTCGTAAATCCTGATACATCTTCGCGGCGCATGGATGAATAGAGTACCTCGGAGTCTATCCATATTAGGCACACAAATTTGACCCTGCAATCTCAAAACTCCATCATCACCCAAGGTAACCTGCTTGGCACCTCCATGCTGTACCATGTCTCTGAGGACACACAAATAAGGATCATCATACTACCGATCTCGGATACGCTCCAATAATGAAAAACGAGTGACTGTGCAAGCTAACACACGGCTGGGCTCAGAAACATCCAACCTCACGAACTGATTGGCCAAATCCTGATAATCCAAAGCTAGCGGTCTCTCACTGACCGGAATATAAGCAAGACTACCCATTCTGGCTGACTTCCTACTCAAGGCATCGACAACCACATTGGCCTTTCCCGGATGATATAAGATAGTGATATCATAATCTTTCAACAACTCCAACCACCTCCTCTACCGCAAATTCAACTCCTTTTACTTGAACAAATACTAAAAACTCTTGTGATCCGTGAACACCTCACATGCCACGCCATACGGATAATGCCTCCAAATCTTCAACGCGTGAACAATGGCTGCCAATTCCAAATCATGAACCGGATAGTTCTTCTTGTGAATCATTAATTGCCGGGAAGCATAGAAAATGACCTTTCTATCCTGCATCTACACTGCACCAATTCCAATACGATATGTATCACGATCAACTGTATAAGGCCCTGCACCTGTGGGTAAAACCAATACCAGTGTCGTAGTCAGAACTGTCTTGAGCTTCTGAAAGCTCGCCTTACACTCGTCCGACCATCTAAATTGGGCACCCTTCTGGGTAAACTTGGCCATCGGGGCTACGATAGATGAAAACCCCTCCACGAACCGACGATAGTAGCCTGCCAATCCAAAGGAACTCCAAATCTCTGTAGCTGATGCTGGTCTAGGCCAGTCCTTGACTACCTCAATCTTTTTCGGATCAACCTGAATACCCTCTGCTGATACAACCATGACCCAGAAATGAAACTGAATTCAACCCAAACTCACACTTCAAGAACTTAGCATATAACTGACTATCCTTCAAGGTCTGAAGAACCACTCTAAGATGCTGCTCGTGCTCCTCCCAGCTGCGGGAATAGATCAAAATATCATCAATGAAGACTATCACGAACGAATCCAAATAAGGCCTGAACACTCGGTTTATCAAATCCATAAAAGCTATTGGGGCATTTGTTAACCCGAATGACATTACCAAGAACTCATAATGCCCGTACCGAGTGCGGAAAGCTGTCTTAGGGACATTGGATGCCCTAATCCTCAACTGATGGTAGCCATATCTCAAATCAATCTTCGAAAATACCTTGGCACCCTGAAGCTGATCAAACAAATCATCAATCCTCGGCAATGGATACTTATTCTTGATTGTAACCTTGTTTAACTACCGGTAATCAATACACATTATCATCGATCCATCCTTCTTCTAAACACCGGTGCACCCCAAGACGAAACACTGGGTCTAATGAAACCCTTTTGAAGCAAGTCCTGCAACTGCTTCTTCAACTCTTTCAACTCAGGCGGGGCCATATGATACGGCGGAATAGAAATACGCTGAGGGACCAGAGCCAAATTAATGCAAAAATGAGTATCTCTGTCGGGTGGTATACCCAGCAGGTCTGAAGGGAATACCTTAAGAAACTCACGAACAACGGGCACAAAATCAATAGAAGGAACCTCAGCACTAGAATCACGAACATATGCCAAATAGGCCAAACACCCCTTCTCGACCATATGCCGAGCCTTCACATAAGAGATAACACTACGGGTAGAATGACCAGGAGTCCCTCTCCACTCTAAACGAGGCATACCCGGTAAAGCTAAGGTCACAGTCTTGGCATGGCAATCCAAGATAGCGTGGTAAGGTGATAACCAGTCCATCCCCAATATAACATCGAAATCGACTATGTCTAAATGCAACAAATCTATACGAGTCTCAAGACCTCCCATTACCACTATTCATGAATAATGGACACGATCCACCACAAGAGAATCGCCCACCGGCATAGACACATAAATAGGAGCACTCAAAGAATCACTAGGCATGACCAGATATGGTGCAAAATAAAACCGAAGCTTCTCTACCACAAACCAAAACAGTACCTGCACCTCTACCTCTAATACTTTTACCTCCACCTCTAGCATCTTTACCTCCACCTCTAATACCTCTACCTCCACCTCTAGATAACTGAGCGAGCTGGACGAGTCCCTCAATGAACCTCTTCACTCTCTCTCACAGTGGGAATTATGATAAGAGCATGATGAGCCAAGTCGATGAATCTGACCTCGTACTGAGTAACAGTCATAGAACCCTGTTGGAGATGCTTAAACTGCCTCCGATAGACCTCTCTCTGAGTGATGGGGAGAAACGTTTTTAGAAATAGCTGCGTGAACCATTCTCAAGTCGAAGCTGGTGACCTAACTGGTATAGCCAATCAATAATCTCTCCAAGAGGTCTTGGCGGATCTAGACAAGCGAGAGGTAGCAAAATCGACCCCATTGGTCTCCACGATCCCCATGTTCCTGAGAACCTTATGACAGTTGTCTAGATAAATCTTGGGGATCCTCAGAAGATGCACCTCTGAAAGTAGTAGTGAAGAGCTTGGTGAAACCTATCTAACCTCCACAAAGCCTCCGGACACGTAGCTGATCTATCACTGGTCAGTGCTGCTGTTCGGCTGAAGAAGCGGTACGTGACCTCGCCATTCGCGAAAGGACAAGAGTAGAGGTTTCAATTTAGCATTGAGAGAACAAAATCGCATGACAGGGAAGAATAGAAATGAAACTTTTCCTAACTGTGTAGCCTCTAGGGGATAAATACAGACGTCTCCGTACCGATCCCTCAGACTCTACTAAGCTTGTCTGTGAACTGTGAGACCCATGTAACCTAGAGCTCTGATATCAACTTGTCACGACCGGAATTCCCACCGTCGGGAGCCGTGATGACACCTAATAATACAAGCTAGGAAAGCTAATTAATTGCACAATTTACCTTTTTACCCATTTTATATTCATTAACAATTTCGAAATAATAATATTTAAGAAACGAAATTTAACATAAGCGGAAAAAAGAAACAATAAGCTATCTGAACATGAATATCTAATACATCTGTTTGAGTTTCGACTGCGCAGAACTGGTGTCACAGTTTCACAGACGGTCTAAGAATACTACAAATAAAGGGTCTGAAAGAAATAAATACGACACTGTCTCTAGAAATGCATGAAAGAAATAGGAATAGTAGATAGAAGGAGATGCCAAAGCCTGCGGACACCTGCAGGACTACCTCGTGTCACCTGATGATCAAGAATCAGCAATCTCACTATGATTCGAAGTCCACAACACTGGGGTCTGCACAAAAGAGTGCAGAGTGTAGTATCAGCACAACCGACCCCATGTGCTGGTAAGTGCCTAGCCTAACCTCAGTGAAGTAGTGACGAGGCTAGGACCAGACTACCAAATAAACCTGTGCAATTTAACTATATACAGCAGAAAAGAAGTACAGAGAGAAACAATCTTATACAGTCAAGTATGGGAGGGGGAAAACATGTTGCGGGGAAACATCGAATAGTAATAGAAGAGCAACAAATAAATATGAGGATCACCACAGTTCAATTGAAAATAGGAATGGGAAATCATGCTGCGGGATACAACAAGTATCAACAGGAAACCAATAATTTAGTGTAGAAAAACCGTAACACAGTTATCAATAAAAATTAGGAAATCAAAGACAAGTGCACGACATCACCCTTCGTGATTTTACTCTCTCTCACCAAAACAATACACGACATCACCCTTCGTGCTTTAACACTCTCTCACCAAAACAATATACGACATCACCCTTTGTGCTTTATACTCTTCCTCACCCATGCAACAACCACAAGGCAAATAGGGTAAGGAAATCTATAACATCAAAATAAAATCAAGTAACAAAAGAAAATCAGTAAATAAACGTAAAGGACAACATAACTCAATTATCAGCAAGAATCAGGAAAATCAAGGACAAGTGCACGGCATCACCCTTCGTGCTTTTACTATCGTCCTCACCATAAGAATCAATATAAATTGCACTGCATCACCCTTCATGCTTTTACTCTCATCCTAACTGTGAAATCAATATAATAGGCACGGTACGGTACATCGTGCGACACGACATGACCCTTCGTGCTTTACACTCTTTCCTTACAAAACACAATGCATGGCATCACCCTTCGTGCTTTAACTCTCTTCCTCACCCAAACAACAATCACAAATAATAGGGCAAGGAAATAAATGAAATTTTCATTAAGAATCCCGGCAAGGGAGCAACAAGTCAACAATTAAATCCCGGCAAGGGAACTGCATCAATCACATCCACATCCCGGCACGGGAGATAACAGATAAATCAACAATAGCCCGGCAAGGGTGACAACATAATGATCTCTTCTCTTACTCACTTTTACTTCATAATTCACTTCACAACTCGAGCCAATGCTCTAGGGGTTCAATTATCACTTATACCTTCACAACTCATTTCACATCTCGAGCCAATGCTCTAAAAGTTCAATTGTTACTTATACTTTCATAATTCATTATACAACTTGAGCCAACGCTCCTCAATGTTCATAGGTCACAATTCTTTCCACAAACTTTATACAACAATTAGAAACCATCACTAAGGCATGAAAGATACAATGAAGTCATGATAATCACAATATAAAGACTCACGGTTGTGAGCACGTGATTTTTTTCCCTATATGAATTACTCCCACAAATTCAAAACAAAATAATTTCTTTCATTATTTTCAAATTTCGTAGATTTTTGTAGCATTTCTGTTAATTGTTTGCATTTTTTGTTTTGTCTGTGCATTTTAATTAACGAAAAATACAAAAATATATGTGCGTTTGCATTCAGGATTTAATTTAATATTCTAGGGCTAATTAAGCAATTAGGTTGTTTATAAAAGGAAAATTACACAAAAATAGTTTAATTTGCATTTTTAATTTTAAATTTTGTTTTTAAGTAGCTTTCTCTTTAATTTGTTTTTTTAGTTGTGAAAATTATCATTTGGGTTTAATTAGTGTTTGTTAGGTGAATTAAGTTCTAGGAATTAATTTAGATTTTTATTTAATCTTGAATAAAAAATAACAAAACAAAGAGAACTTTTGGAAAAATTGAAATAGGTGAAAATAAAAGGAAGAGCAATACAAAATTGGACCCATCCCCAATTTTCTTGTCCAAGCCCAAATTGAAATCCTCCACCCCATCCCAATTACGCCAAACCCGCCCAGCCAACCCGTTTGCAACCCAAAGATTCCCCTCTCCTCTCACTCGCTCGAATTCGAGTTTTATCACACGATTGGAAGGCTCTGGAGACGAGATGCTGGATGAGTGTGAGGCGTTGGATTGATTTCACTCAATCTGAGCCCCACATTCATCAAGGATTGATCTTCAAAAGAAGCCTTATCCGATTTTGTGAGGGGGGACTCAAAAAAAAAAGAATTTTCTGAAAAAGGGTTGAAAAAGGCTCTAAAACTGATGGTTTTCAGTTTGTTTTCTCCTTTGAAGAATCCTTTCAAAGTTTCAGAGAAAGACGCATACAACTCTTTCTTTTTTTTTTTTCTTTCTGAATCCGGATTTGAGTTTCAAGGTGATAAAATTGAAGTTCGAGTTTGGTTTTCTATTGTCGTCTTGTTGATTTACTGCTGAACCTCGCTAAGATTTGGAGTCGAGAGGTGTATTGTCGAGTCTGTAATTGTTATAAAGGAGATTTTCAATTTCAGGTTCATATCTTCTCCGTCTTTCCATTACTCATGGTTCTGTTTCATGTGTTCATGTTTGTTATGATTTTGTTTAAGACTACTTGAGAGTCAGTGCTCGTTGTTTGATTTTGAATGCTGAGTTCCTTTGGCCTTGGTTCAGGTTTTTTGTATTCTTGGTTATTCTACATCGGACGAGTGATTGCACACAATTATGTAATGGTTGTGGTTGTGTAACATCGTCTCACTCGTTTTTTTAAAATTTGAGCACTGAAACAGAGTCATGAGGTTTTAAGGGTTGGAACCTGCTTGTTCAATCATTTTGTTGGTCTGGCCATAGTTTAAGCACCAAGTAACTTGTGTTCTTAGTTCATTCTTAAATTAGTAAGTTCAATTTAACTTCTTATTGAATTGCGACTAGCTGAGATTTTAGGGTAAAGTCTGTTCAAGTTGTGTCGATTTTTCTGATGCATTGTAGCTGAAATGTGAGTTCGAACATAAACTGCTTGTTGGGGATATGATTTTACTTGTGATTGAATGTTTTGGGGACTGTTACTGAATACATTTTAGTCGATGGTGGCAGCAACGACTCAAATTCAAGTTGCTATTCTGAAAATGTATAAACTAAATTGGTTCCTTTGAATTGAGAGTTTCTTATCACAAATCCTGAGGTGCCTTTTGTCTGAGAGTTCAGGAGACCCCTGTTGGCATTCTAATGATGCCTGGCGTGCAAAACTCCAGTCACAGCTGGATTCAGCAGACCAGTTTCTGTATAGAAGGTGTATAGCAGCTGTGCATCACTTGTTCCTTCCAGATTTCAGATTGCGAATAGCGCTGTTGCACTTCATTCTTCTGTCCACTGTGTGCATAACCTACTGAAATGAAAGGCTTGTATTGGCAGCTAGGAAATTGGGAATGTTGTTTAAAATGTGAATCACCTAGTTCGTGGCTGCCTATCTTAGCATCTGGTTACATTAGTCTCATACTTAATGGTCACACCACGAGCTTCATCATTCACTGGATAAGAAAACTTACAACCACTGTCCTCCTTAATAACTTTGTTAAATGTACTTCCACCATAGTATGTATAACTAGAACTCGAGCTTCTTTTGTATTTCCATTGAAACACACTTCTTCTTCTTTCGTGCTAGTACTGGTGGAAGTTTATAGGGAATCTATTTGCTTTGTCCACTCATTTGAACAAGAAAAGGAATAAAAACAGAAAATTATTTTGTTGGCCTTAGTTTCTCTGATAGACTAAGTCTGTTATTCAGAGATATTGATGTTTTCTTGAGACATTTGCATATTCACTATTGCGCTGGAACTGTTGTGATGCAGTACAACGCGAGTTGAGTCAAGCAACAAAATTTAGAGGAAGTTAAGTGATTAGGAGGGGACAACAGGGGTTACAGTCGTCGACTTCATACTGTTTACTCATTTGTATTGCTACATAGAGTTTTGCAGACCCTAACATGCATTTTGCAGAATTGCTTGTGTTTGTTTGTCTTTGTCCAGGATCTTTGAACTGGTCATGTGGCCAAATTTAAGAGAGTAATTTCAAGCAAAAGAATATGGGCCCAGCGAATGAGCTGGCAGGCCCTTCTCCACGTTAATGCTTCTGGGCTGTATATCCATGTGCCTTGAGTTAGCCCGTTTGCTTTTCACAGTGTAGTTAGACCGTAACTCGTAGCCTTAGCAATCCTTACTCGATTTTAAGAATAATTGTTGAATATTCGTAGAGAAACCTTTAGGTCCGTTTAAATACAATTGTGATTGTGTACACGTTCGCGTGATATGATTACAATTCTAAAAAACCAATTCGGAGTATGCGTTCGCGCAACTTCGAACAAACATTCTTAATAATAAAAATGGGTTTTCGTAGGTTATTAATTAAATTAGCTCATATAGTTTGAGGTGCGCCGTCTACCATTTAATCATACAAAAATGACAAATGTTTGTAGTTTGCTTTAGACACGCGCAACTTTGGCCAAATCTTTCTTTTTTTGTAAAGTGTTATTAATTGTGGACACGTTTGCGTGACATGATTTTTGGCATGCCAAACAAATGGGTACACGTACGCGTGACCCGTTGCAAGATAATTTTCTTAATTAAAAAACGGTTAATAGATAAATGCACATAGGTCCTAAAAATGAATATTTAAACAATTTAAGCCAAGTATAAATTGCTAAGCGACCGTGCTAGAACCACGGAACTCGGGAATGCCTAACACCTTCTCCCGTGTTAACAGAATTCCGTACCCAGATTTCTGTGTTCGCGCACCATAAATAAGAGTCAACTTCCTCGATTCGGGTTTTTAACCGGTGACTTGGGACACCATAAATTATCCCAAGTGGCGATTCTAATTTTTAATAAATAAACAATCCCGTTTCGATTGTCCTTTAATTGGAAAAACTCCCTTATATTTATACCCTTTACGGGGTGTAGTAAAAAGGAGGTGCGACAGCTCTGGCGACTCTGCTGGGTCAGGGTTCAAGAATTCGAGCTTGTTAACATAATTTTTACTTCGCTTTATTTGCTGTCTGTTTACCGCTTTAATATTATTTGGATTGTACATAACTGTCTTCTTACGCCACCCATCTGAGTCTTATGGAAAATGGTGCATACGTTCGCGTAGCCCGCTTTTTCTGTAGAAATGCTACCAAATAGGACGAGGCTGGGCAAGCGACAAGGCCAGGTAGACTTCAGTGTTCCCGGTACGTCGCCCCCTCCTCGGCCCCAGTTGTCTGCTCGGGTACCCCAAGTCTAGACCAAAACCCCAGGATTTAAACCTAGAAAAATACAGCCCCATGCCGGATCCCTAGTAGGAACATTTGTTTGCATCATGTGCAATTGACTTAGGGGACTCAACATAGGGGTTGGGTCCGTCTAGGACAGGTGTGCCCGAAATAACAAACCATCCTGATGCATCCTATGTGCTATGTGAACCTTTATTTGTTTTGGCTTGCATGCTGACCGACTGGGGAAAATAAAGCGAAAAAAGAAGAGAGGAAAACCAAGAATGATATAGGGAAGGAAATAAGACCCGGTTCTAAAACATCCCGGTATTTGCAAAGCGTGCTGAAACTCTGCCCATTTTTTTTTCAAAAAGGGGTTATTTTTAAAAGAGTCAAACACTGTGTTCTTTCAAATGTGTCAAAACTGACCGAACTACGAAGGTCTAATTCTCACCGGATGTGGGATACGTAGGCAACCTACATAAGGTTCGTCCTTATTTTTGAAAATAAGAGAAAAGAAAAACAAGAAAAAGAGAGTCGGTGGTCGAATGAATGCAATCTTGATTTTGGTCAAAATAAGTCGATCCAGCTTCAGCTATGTCTTAAACCGTTCTTGCCGAGGTAGCCTCAGAGTATTTTTCAGTTGTCGAAAGGCTATTTTCGTAAAAGAATGGACAAGCTTGTGAGGGGTCATAAAATAATTCCCCCGGCCTCAAAATTTCCGTGAAATCGAGAAGGGGCTGCATTTACGAAAACAACCATTTGGCTAAAGTTGGCATACAGGGGAAGAGATTATGGTTCTTTTCTTCTTTTATTTGTTCTTTTTCTTTTCTTTTTCGAAAAACTGTTTACAAAAGGGTCAACTCGAGTCAAACCCTAACCTTAATCCTCCACAGGAACAATGAGTACCATCCAAGAACCGCCAGAAGTGGTCAGGGAACAGGCTCGGCTACACTTGCGTATGTGGTGGAATGATCTAGACGAAGATGGTCAGAAATGGGTGAAAAAGCACTTGGGTGCTCTTATAGACATCTTTGAAATCAAACCACGGGAAGATCTGATCAAAGCTTTGGTAACATTCTGGGATCCAGTCCACAATATCTTTCGTTTCTCAGATTTCGAGATCACCCCTACTTTGGAGGAGATAGCTGGGTACATTGAATTCGGACGGGACTTGAGGAAGCAACAACTCATATTTCCAAAGGCTTCATCGATGCACAAGTTCTTTGACCTCTTGAATATTAGTAAACAGACAAATAAGGAACGTGTGAGCAACGAGTGTTGTGCTTTCAATTTCTTATACTTCAGGTTCGGGCATTCCTCTGGTTTTGAAACGCATGAAAAGGGCTTGAGCAACAAACAGAACAAGGGCCTTTGGCAAATTCATCGTCGGTTCGCATTTATTGTGGCATTCTTGGGGATCATGGTTTTTCCAAATGAGAAAGGAACGGTGGATATTCGTATGGCTAGAATTGCACAAATCCTCACTACCAAGGAAGATCATACACTTGCCCCGTTGGTACTAGCAGATATCTATCGCGCATTGACTGTATGCAAAGCAGGGGCTCAGTTTTTTGAGGGTTGCAGTATCATTCTGCAAATGTGGTTGATTGAGCATCTTTGCCATCATCCCAGATTCATGAGTTACGGTTCGAGCCCAAACAACTTCATCATTAGTTACGATGAGAGGATAAAAGATTACAACACACCAGAAGGATTTGAAGCATGGGTTTCTCATTTGAAAGCTCTTGATGCAGGTCAGGTTGAGTGGACTATAGGATGGCTCCCGAGGACAGAAGCCATCTATATGACTGCTACCAAAGGATACCTGAGGATAATGGGCGTAAGGATTATTCAGCCATATGCACCGCAGAGGGTCTTGAGGCAATTGGGGAGGTATCAGATTGTGCCTGAAGATGAAGATCTAAGCATCCAGGTCATAGAGTTGCATCCAGAAGCCGCATTGCCTGAGGCTGTAGTTCAGCAGGATTGGAATAGATGCCGGTATCTCAAAAAGGGCACCCAGGTACAGACGTCGCCAAGGGGGAAGTAGATCCAAATTATGCTGCTTGGTTTGAGGAAATGTCTTATGTAAACAACGAGCCAAAGCCCGAGAGGCCCGCCAAAAGGCCTCATGTTCAAGCGTTTGATGATAAAATCCAAGAAAGGTTAGCTTGGGGGGAGAAGGAGAAGGAATATAAGGCCATTATCCACAGTTTGCGAGAAGAATTGAGAAATGTCACCTTGAACAATGATTTGCAGGCACAAGAGGCCGAAGGGGAAAGGAGAAGATTGGTGCGAGAAAACGAGGCCCTCAGAGCTCAGGTTCGACAGTTGAAAATTGAAGCCGAGAACCTAGGCCGAAGTAGGAAAGACGAGAGGCTCATTTACAACCTCACTCAAAAGGTACGTGACTACGAAGATGACCTGCAGAAAGCTGAGTCTGAACTAGCAAAAGCACGGGCAAGGTTGGCCAAAAGCACCGAGGGGCATGCAGCTTTCATTCAACAGATGAAAGAAAGATATGAAAGAGGGGTCACAGGTTGGGAAAAGGCAATCAGCAACCTCGAGGGGGAAATGGCTAAACAAGCCAAAAATTTTAAGGCTGAAAGAGAACATTGTTATGCCTTAATGGCACGGCTAGAAAAGGACTTGCAACAACTCCAAGAGCAGAACCAGGTAGCCGAACGAACTTTGGAAGCCAGAACCGAGCAAATAGGGTGTTTGTTGCAAGAGAAGGGCGTCATAAGAGAGCGAGTGAATGTGAGGATATGACGAGATCCATGTTCTTCGCCACTGTGATGATTTTTGTTCGCCGGGTAATGGAAGATCTCTACCACCTTCAGGAGGATTTAGCAAGTCGGCCCACAGCAAGGCCGAATGCCGCCCCACAGGTCCTAGGGACAGTTGAGGCATTGATGTATTCGTGATTTCTTGAGTTTGTGTTTTCTTTCCGTTAAAGTCTGCCAGTTGTTTTGGAGTCTGTATTTCTATTATTAGAGCATACAGTTTGTTTGTTTTTGAGTCTGTATCTCGAGTCTATTAGTTTCTTTCGAGTCTGTTAGTTTCAGTCTTTGTAATAGAGTTTTTATATGAAAATTGAAAATCCCAAATGTTTTTACTTTATTTTACACTTATCCACCAGAACTACGCTCGGTCTGATTCATGCGGGGTCATGATACGTAGGCAATCTCCACAGGATTCGACCATAACTAAAAGAAAGAAAAGAAAGAAAAAGAAAGAAAAAAGGGGGAAAGAAATAAGAGGAAAAACAAGAGAGTAAAGAAAAGGAAAGAGCGGAAAAACAAGAAAGAAAAAGAGAAAATAAGAGAGAGTAAAAACAAAGAGAGAACAGAGGCCAAAAGGAAAGGAAAGAAAAGAAAAGAAAAGAAAAGGGGATGTTTGCAATTAAACGAAAGAAAAGACCGGGATGACGCATGCAACCGATCAAAAACATAATAGAGACAGTTAACTGTCTAGGTGCATTCATGCCCAATGTGCGGTTGCCAATCTGTTAAAGCCTAATCACTAACAAGGTTGTTTGTTTGATGTATTAAGTTCAGGCAGGTGGTTAGTTGACTGGCATTCTGGCAACTCACTCTTACAACACCCGATCGAATGACAGGCTGAATATGGTCGACCAGGAATTGGAAATAAGTATTATCGACCCATCGAAAGAGGTGGAAGAAATGGATGTTAATGCAATGAGGGAGGAAATGTATAAGCGGAAACATCAGATGGCTGAAATGTACCAAGCTTGGGCGAAGGGGCATCCACCACCGGTTTATCCCGCCAATCCTGCTTATATCCCACCATCAGCCCAACCTCAGGAACCTCCCACTGTGAACTCATCTCCAGCCTTTCCCCTCTACCAACAATGCCAAGGCACCACTTCCCATACCTCTCAAGATCCACCACCCAAACAAGTCCGGTACCCTTCCCCGCCAATTACACCTGTTTTTGTGGCACCACCACCTGCTATATTACACCGATCTTCCAGTGAGCCCCTGTTCCAAACTCACGATAACCAGTACTATCCCCCTTAACCCACCTTTAAAGTTCCAGAACCATATCCTTACACTCATCATCTTGATATCCCAACAGAGACCGAGAAACCGCCCAGAAATCCTGAGCATGAAGAGATGATCAGAAAGGTCAAAAGCTTAGAGTAATCATTCTGAGATATGAGGGGGCTGGGAGGCCAAGTAAGTGTGGCCTATAAGGATTTATGTCTGTTCCCAGATGTTCAGTTGCCAGCGGGGTTCAAAATGCCCAAGTTTGATCTGTACGGTGGGCATGGCGACCCGGTAGCACACTTAAGAGGGTTCTGTAGCAAGATAAGAGGGGCAGGTGGAAGAGACGAATTGCTGATGGCATATTTTAACCAAAGTTTGAGTGGATCAGTGCTAGAATAGTACACCAGATAAGATCATAGCAGGTGGTACACATTGGATGATTTGGCCCACGCCTTTGCCTGTCATTTTCAGTATAATCTCGAAATCATCCCAGATCATCTGTCATTGACGAAGATTGAGAAGAAGCCCGGTGAGAGTTTCCGAGAATATTGGTTCCGTTGGAGAGAGAAAGCAGCGAGGGTTGACCCCCCAATGAAAGAAAGCGAGATGGTTGATTATTTCTTGCAGGCTTTGGAGCCCATTTATTTTGGTCATTTGGTGTCAGCAGTAGGCAAGTCCTTTAATGAAGTTGTGAAAATGGGAGGCATGGTTGAGGAGGGACTCAAGTCCAACAAGATTATGAGTTATTCAGCAATCAAAGCAACCACTCAGGCCATTTAAAACGGTACTGGGGGTGTGCTCGGAAAGAAGAAGAAAGAGGATGTTGCAATGATCGAGTCGGCAGCTTGGGGTGGATCTAGGAACCTTCCACCATTCTACAACCAGCCTCGACCCTATCCCCAAACATACCCCCACACTCCATATAGCCCACCACAACACTACTACCCACCGCCAGATCCCCATTTTTCTGTCTATCACGCACAAACCTATACCCAACCTCCCGCTCACGCACAATGGCATGTGCCAGCTCCACAGAGTCCCTACCAAACTCCACAAAATACCCATCCACCCCCAAAAGCCTAAAAAAACCCCCTGGAACAAGTTTTCGACCTAATCAAGCCTTTAAGAATGAAAGGGTGCAGAAGCAGAAGACTTTCACTCCATTGGGAGAATCATATACCAGCCTATTCCACAGATTGAGATAGTTTGGCATGTTAAATCCGATCGAGCCTAAAATGCCGAATCCCCTTCTCAGAAATCTTGATCGCTCGATAAATTGTGAGTATTGTTCAGGGGCCCTGGTCCATGACACAGAGAAATGCTGGAAACTAAAAACAGTTGTACAAGAGCTCATTGATACTCACCGGATCAAGGTTCAAGCCCTAGAAACACCAAACATCAACCAGAATCTGCTACCAGCTCACCATGAAACCCATATGATTGAGTTGATACATAAGGGAGGGGAGGCTAAGAAACCCTCACAGACGGTGATGATGATCCGCTCCAGTGAAACCAATTCAAAGGAAAAGGTAACCAGTGGGAAATCAGTGGTCCAGCAGAAAGAGGTAGACAACAGGCCAGCTGTGGTAGCCGAGAAAGGGTCGTCAAGTACTGTTGTAGTGAAACCAGAGAAAGCTAAAGTGGTGGTACCAGGGGTTACAAGTAAACCTGTCGTGGTCGTGAAGGGTGCTCGCACAGAGTCTGTTATTATAAAGCCAGTAACTCAGCTTCTAGTAATCAGCAGCAAGGTGGTCCCGTGGAATTATGAACGAGTGACAGTAACTTACCAGGGGAAAAAGGTTAGAGAAGAAGTGTGTGAGACCCATGGTTTGACTCGATCGGGGAGATGCTTTGCCCCCGAAGAGTTGAGAAAAGCTAAAACTTCTAAAGACAATCCAGTGTCGGTGAAGAAAGCTGTGTCCGAGGAAGAAGCAGAGGAATTTTTGAAAAAGATGAAAGTACAGGATTATTCCATTGTGGAGCAGTTGAGGAAAACACCGGCTCAGATCTCGCTCTTGTCATTACTGATCCATTTCGACGAGCACCGTCGAGCTTTGATGAAGATCTTGAACGAAGCCCACGTTCCTGACAAAATATCAGTAAACCACTTGGAAAAGATAGCTAACAAGATATTTGAGGTAAACCGAGTCGCCCTTTCTGATGATGAGTTACCCATGGAGGGTACCGAGCACAATAGAGCCATCTATCTGACGGTGAAATGCGAAGATTCCGTGGTTACTCGGGTGCTGGTTGATAATGGATCTATTGCAAACATCTGTCCTCTCTCCACATTGAACAAATTGCAAGTGAAGGATGAAAGGTTTCACAAGAACAGTATTTGCGTCCGGGGATTCGACGGTGGAGGGAAGGATTCAGTCGGGGACATAGTGCTTGAGCTCACAATAGGGCCAGTTGAATTTACTATGGAATTCCAGGTGCTCAATGTGGCTGTTTCATACAATCTGTTGTTGGGACGACCCTGGATCCATGAGGCCAAAGCAGTCCCGTCTACTCTGCATCAAATGGTCAAGTTTGAATGGGATCGACAGGAAATTATTGTACATGGCGAAGATAATTTGTGTGTGCCCAACGGTGCCATTGTGCCATTCATAGAGGTTGATGATGTCAAGGGACCATGGGTTTATCAGGTTTCCCACACAGTATCGGTAGAGAAAATTCCAGAAGGCAAGTGCGTGCCAAGTCCAAAGATGGCTGCGACATCAGTCATGGTAGCCGTCGAAATGTTGAAAAACGGTTTCCTACCGGGCAAGGGTTTGGGTACATCTCTGCAAGGTATTGTGCAGCTAGTCTCCCTTCCAAGGAATCTAGATACTTTTGATCTGGGGTTCAAACCTACCATTGCAGACATGAGAAGAGCTAGGAAAATGAAAAAAAAGCATGGGCATTGCCAAAGCCAGTCCCGCGTCTGTCTAGGTCATTCGTCAGTCCAGGTACCAGAAAGCAACTGTTGTCAAGGGTCCCTGGACCACTGATTGGAGCTGATGGAGATTTGGAGAAGGGTTTCAAAAGGTTATTCGCCGAGATCAATGTGGTTCAGGCTGGGGAAGGGTCCAGCAAGGCAGATGTGCAATTTGTGGGACCACGTGCAAAAGTCAACAACTGGGAAGCTACTCCTCTTCCTATCCGGAGGGAGTCTTGGTAGTGGGTTTTGATTTTCTTTTAGTTGTCTGGATTATTCTAGGGTCTGTAATTCAGATGTTATGTTCCGTCCAGTTGGATGTGTTAAAACCCTGTTATCTTTACATTCAATGAAATGCAATTGTTCCTTTTCCTTCATTTCTTCTAATTTTATTTTTGTTTTCTTCTTTTGTACAGTTCTTTTTATGTTGATATCAATGACATAACATGCATAAGGAATCTTCGGCCCAGTTTTAAAAGTCAATCTAACTCTAAAGTAATAATACAAGAAATTGAGTGTGATGACGAGTTGGAATTTGATGATGATGAGGCCTATGAAGAAATTAGTAAGGAACTAAGTCATTTTGAGGAAAAGCCCAAACCTAATTTGAACGATACAAAAGCAGTTAATTTAGGGGACCAAGAAAATGTCCGTGAAACTAAACTAAGTGTCCATCTGGAACCTCAACTCAGGGAGGAGATAATTAAAGCACTGTTCGAATACAAAAACATTTTTGCATGGTCTTATGACGACATGCCGGGTCTGAGCACTGATTTAGTGGTTCACAAATTTCCCACTGACCCAACATTCCCTCCTGTCAAACAGAAGCTGCGAAAATTCAAAACGGATATGAGTGTAAAGATCAAAGAAGATGTCACCAAGAAGTTTGATGCGAAAGTTATTCGGGTCACGCGGTATCCCACCTGGTTAGCCAATGTTGTGCCTGTTCCAAAGAAGGATGGCAAGACCAGGGTGTGCGTTGATTATCAAGATCTCAACAAAGCAAGTCCGAAGGATAATTTTCCCCTGCCAAACATCCATATATTGATTGACAATTGTGCCAAACATGAGATTGGTTCTTTTATGGATTGTTACGCAGGTTATCATCAGATCTTAATGGACGAGGAAGATGCTGAAAAGACGGTATTCATCACGCCGTGGGGAATGCATTGCTATCGGGTCATGCCATTCGATTTGAAAAATGCTGGGGCAACCTACATGAGGGCAATGACAACAATATTCCATGATATGATACACCAGGAAATCGAGGTGTATGTGGATGATGTGATCGTGAAGTCTAGGAAGCAGTCTGACCATGTCAGGGATCTGAAGAAGTTCTTCCGAAGGCTTCGCAGGTACAATCTCAAGCTTAATCCTGCAAAGTGTGCTTTTGGGGTGCCATCTAGAAAGTTACTGGGGTAGTCAGCCGCCGAGGTATTGAATTAGACCCATCAAAAGTCAAGGCCATCCAGGAATTGCCACCTCCGAAGAACAAGACCGAGGTGATGAGTTTGTTGGGGAGATTGAATTATATTAGCAGGTTCATCACTCAGCTCACGACAACTTGTGAGCCCATCTTCAAAATGTTAAAGAAAGACGTTGTGGTCAGGTGGACAGATGAATGTCAAGAGGCATTTGATAGGATAAAAGGGTATTTGTCAAATCCACCCGTGTTGGCCCCGCCAGAACCAGAGCGACCTTTGTTTCTATATTTGACGGTATTGGACAATTCATTCGGTTGTGTATTGGGTCAACATGATATCACTGGCAGGAAGGAGAAGGCCATATATTATCTCAGCAAGAAATTCACACCGTACGAGGTTAAGTACACCCAGCTTGAGAGGACATGTTGCGCCCTAACTTGGGTGGCGCAGAAGTTGAAACATTATTTGTCATCTTATACTACTTACCTCATATATCGCTTGGATCCATTGAAGTATATCTTTCAGAAGCCTATGCCCACAGGGAGGCTTGCAAAGTGGCAGATCCTGCTTATAGAGTGTGACATTATCTACGTGACTCGAACTACAATGAAAGCACAGGCCTTGGCGGACCATTTGGCCGAGAACCCGGTTGATGAAGATTATGAACCTTTGAAAACTTATTTCCCTGATGAAGAGGTGATGCACATTGATGAGTTAGAACAAGGCGAGAAGCCTGGATGGAAGCTTTTCTTTGACGGAGCTGCAAACATGAAGGGCGTGTGGATAGGAGCAGTACTTATTTCTGAAACAGGGCAGCACTACCCTGTTACGGCTCAACTTCATTTTTACTGTACCAACAACATGGCTGAGTACGAGGCATGTATCTTGGGTTTGAGGTTAGCTGTGGATATGGGTGTCCAGGAAGTCTTAGTCTTGGGTGACTCAGACCTCCTGGTGCACCAAATTCAGGGAGAATAGGAAACACGGGATTTGAAACTCATACCGTATAGAAAATGTTTGCATGATCTTTGCCAGCGGTTTCAGACAATAGAGTTCAGACATATCCCAAGAATACATAATGAAGTCGCCGATGCTTTGGCCACTCTGGCGTCAATGTTACATCATCCAGATAAGGCTTATATGGACCCTTTGCAGATTCAAGTCCGTGATCAACATGATTACTCTAATATGGTAGAAGAAGAACTTGATGGGGAGCCATGGTTCCATTATATCAAAGAATACCTACGATGGGAGTATATCTGGTATAGGCCACAGGTGATCGGAAAAGAATAATTCGACAATTGGCAAGCGGATTTTTCTTTAGTGGAGGGATATTGTACAAAAGAACTCCAGATCTGGGGTTGCTAAGATGCATAGATGCAAGACATGCCACAACTATCATGACCGAAGTACATTCCGGAGTTTGTGGACCGCATATGAGTGGGTACGTTCTGGCAAAGAAAACTCTCCGAGCAGGTTATTACTGGCTCACTATGGAGCGGGATTGCATCAGTTTTGTGCGTAAATGCCATCAGTGCCATGTGCATGGAGATTTGATTCATTCTCCACCATCTGAGTTACATACAATGTCCGCGCCATGGCCTTTTGTCGCTTGGGGCATGGATGTCATTGGGCCAATCGAGCCAGCAGCATCAAATGGACACATGTTTATTCTGGCAGCCATTGATTATTTCACCAAGTGGGTTGAAGCGAAAACTTTCAAATCTGTGACCAAGAGAGCAGTTGTCGATTTTGTTCATTCAAATATCCTTTGTCGGTTTGGGATTCCGAAGGTAATCATCACGGACAATGGTGCCAATCTCAACAGTCATCTGATGACAGAGACATGTCAGCAGCTTAAGATTATACATCGCAATTCCACCCCATATCGCCCTAAGGCGAATGGAGCAGTCGAGGCAGCCAACAAGAATATAAAGAAGATACTTCGAAAAATGGTGGAAGGTTCTAGGCAGTGGCATGAAAAGCTACCGTTTGCATTGTTGGGTTATCGCACTACTGTCCGCACTTCAGTAAGGGCTACTCCTTATTTGTTGGTGTATGGCACGGAGGCAGTAATACCCACAGAAATTGAAATCCCATCCCTTCGAATTGTTGCTGAGGCAGAAATTGATGACGTTGAATGGGTCAAAACCCGCTTGGAGCAGTTAAGTCTGATTGATGAAAAGAGATTGGCGGCAGTATGCCATGGCCAATTGTACCAACAGAGAATGGCAAGAGCATATAACAAGAAGGTACGTCCACGGAAGTTCAAAGTAGGTTACTAGTATTGCGACGTATCTTGCCTCATCAGGCTGAAGCAAAAGGAAAGTTCGCCCCGAACTGACAGGGGCCATTTGTTGTAACTAGAGTGTTGTCCAATGGCGCGTTATATTTGAAAGATGTAGAAGGTAAATGTGTAGAAATGACTATCAATTCCGATGCAGTCTAGAGATACTATGTATGATTTCTTTCTTTGATTGTACTTGTTTGTATTTGACATATTTTGAAGATTGAAATGACGAAGGCATTTTGTTCTGCTATCTAAACACTTTATCCCTTGTCACCCTTTTTGAGCCTTATTTATTTTCTTTCATACCCCTCTTTCGGAATCAGTAGCGAATATCAGAAACATAAGCATAAAAGATAAGAAAAGGAAGAAAGAAGAAGAAAAAGAAAAGGAAAGAGAAAGAAAGAAAGAAAAAAGAGAGAAAAAAGAAGAAAAGAGAAAAGAAGAAGAAAAACAATTAAAGGGAAAAGAGAAAAGCAAAAAGAAAAAAAAGAGGAAAAGAGAGAAAAGAAGAATAACAGAAGAAAAAGACAGGAGGAAAAGAAAGAGAGAAAAGAAAAATCGCGACAACAAAGTAGTTTCTATGACATGAACTACGTTCGACCTGATTCCTTTTAAGGTTACGTAGGCAGCCTCACGGTTCGGTCCCATCAAAATAAAAATCCAAAAGTCCCCAAACAGGAAACTGGGACAGAAGTTGTGGTTGTTGTAAGAAATACGATTCTGAAAGTTGTAATTCTAAACCCTGTGAATTGGTTTGAGCCTTTGATATCCTTTCTTTTTAACCTTATCCAAAAGCCCACGTTACGGTCCAAATAAAGACCTTTCGATCAGTCTTTGAGAGATGCCAAGTCGAGCAGGTAAATGTAATTCATATCAGGGGCAACACTCTAGTTCAAGCAGGAAAAATAAAAATGAGAGAGTCTTATTGGTGAAAACCTTCACAGGCACCGTAAGGCGACGAGAGTTGAGAGAAATAAAAATGAGAGAGTCTTATTGGTGAAAACCTTCACGGGCACCGTAAGGCGAAAGTGAGCTGGGAGATGAACGAATGAAAGAGGTATGCTGGTGAAAACCTTTCAAGGCACCGCAGGATGAAAAAGGTGAAGGTTTGGGTAAAGTAATCAGGTCATGGAAATTTTGGGGGCAACGAAGTACGGCAACTGAAAGTTGATTGGTTGGACAGATTGGACCGATTAATCCGAAATGCATGTCATGATCATTGGTACTAGTTGTTCCACTCAGATAAGTTTCTTTTTCTTTTTCCCTTTGTAGCAGTCATCTAGTTTTGGATTCTTCTTATCCTTAACCCGCAAAGTCATTGCATTTCATTTTCTTTTCGGTATTTATCTAAAGATGTTTCAATGTCAGTCTTGTCCAAATCAAGTGAAAAGGATTTCAAAGCTCACTGCAAACTTCCAAAATTGCAAAGCACGGAATTGTCAAAGCATACTAGGGATAACATGATGCAAGAGAGGGGCACAAGGAATCACCAGAAGTTTCATCGATGGAATGGATTGGTAATGTCATGGGAGATGCAAAGGTTCAGATAAAAGGTCAGAGGTAAAACAACAACATGGGTATAGAACACTCGGTTCGTCAAAGGTCATGGGGTGTGAGAGTCAGTCAGAAAGTCAAAGTGGTTTAGGGCCAGTTCGGAGAAGCCGGTCAGAACAAAACATTGCAGCAGAAAGATCTTCAGCAAGAATGCCATTAGCTAGCCACCACTTTAAACTAACAAAATTTTCTTTGATTGAAACAGGGGCAGAAAATTCATTGGATTCGGAGAAGCTCTCCGTGGAGAAAGGCAGTCACCAAACAGGTTTGATTCTTTTTTGATTTTCAGGACCCTCCTAGAAAATGGGACCTAGTTTAAAGTTCAGAAATAACATAATCTAGCATAAATGTATCCCAAAGGAACATAAGTTGGCTTAGAAGTGTGCGTGTTCGAGATAGGATTCAATTAGGAGTTTTCAGGACCCTCATGAATAATGGGACTTAGTTTAAGAGTTCAATTAGATAATAACATTTAGCGTAAAGTCTGCTGTAGGGTAGTATAATTCAGCCATAAAAGTTGTCACTCTTAAGATAAAATTGAACTTTTGATTTTCAGGACCCTCCTGGATAATGGGGAGTAGTTTAAAGATCCTCTTAGATAGCAAGATTTAGCAGAAGTCACACCTGTAGAAGATATAACTTAGATTCTAAATTGTCGTTTAGTTAAGAGTTGTCCGGACCCCCTGAATAATGGGATTTAGCTTTCAATTCTTAGTAATACTTGGTAATATGATTTAGTTTTACAATCACAATCTGTCCTCAGCCACCAAACTGGGGCAGAAAATTTTCTTTGTTTTTGTCAAGTTGAAGTCAGGAGCCCGCCTGGAGAACAAGGGAATACATTTCAAGTTGAAGTCAGGAGCCCGCCTGGAGAGTAGGGAATACTTCCAAGCATAGCAGTCAGGAGCCCGCCTGGAAAACAAGGGAGTACAATTTAAAGTTTTAGTTTTCAAATTCTTTGCTTTGTTTATTCTGAAGTCAGGAGCCCAACTGGAGATCAGGGAATACATTTCAAGTTCAGCAATCAGGAGCCCGCCTGAAGAGCAGAGAATACATCCAAGTCAGCAATCAGGAGCCCGCCTGGAGAGCAGGGAATACATTCAAGCGCAGCAGTCAGGAGCCCGCCTGGAGAACAAGGGAGTACAATTTAAAGTTTTCGTTTTCAAATTATTTGTTTTGTTTATTTTGAAGTCAGGAGCCCGCTTGAAGAGTAGGGAATACATTTCAAGATGAAGTCAGGAGCCCGCCTGGAAAGCAGGGAATACTTTCAAGTCAGCAGTTAGGAGCCTGCCTGGAGAGCAGGGGATACATATCAAGTTCAGCAGTCAGGCACCCACCTGAAGAAGGGGAAAACATCTCAGTTTACAATTCAAGATGGCAACAAACGGATGTCTCCGAAAGAATGGAGAACAACAAGGCAACAAGAAGCACAAGATCAAGTTTGAAGATATAGATAGGATTTTTGTAATCCATAGAGCATAGTCTAGTCTAGCTTCTTGTTTTATTTTGACATGGTGTAATAAGGAGGTTCAACAAGCAATAGCAGCAACAACAGCAACAGTGAAATCCCAGCTTCATGGTAGTCCCGGCTACCAGACATTCCTGAACTACACTGGCCTGATTCCTTTTTAGCCGAGGATATATAGGCAACCTCAGAAGCAGGGTGCGGTCAACTCTTTCAAAAATGCTTCCCACGGAGTGTTCAGACGGGCAAAAATCGCTCGTATCCGCTCACTTGATCTTTGCACGAAAACTCTTTGTGTTTCCGGGCAAAGAGGGGCAGCTGCGAGCACGTGATTTTTGCCCTATATGAATTACTCCCACAAATTTAAAACAAAATAATTTCTTTCATTATTTGAAAATTTCGTAGATTTTTGTAGCATTTCTGTTAATTGTTTGCATTTTTTGAGAATGTGCATTTTAATTAATGAAAAATACAAAAATATATGTGCATTTGCATTCAGGATTTAATTTAATATTTTAGGGCCAATTAAGCAATTAGGTTGTTTATAAAAGGAAAATTACACAAAAATAGTTTAATTTGCATTTTTAATTTTTAATTTTGATTTTAAGTAGCTTTCCCTTTAATTTGTTTTTTTTAATTGTGACAATTATCATTTGGGTTTAATTAGTGTTTGTTAGGTGAATTAAGTTCTAGGAATTAATTTAGAATTTTATTTAATCTTGAAAAAAAAACAACAAAACAAAGAGAACTTTTGGAAAAATTGAAATAGGTGAAAATAAAAGGAAGAGCAATACCAATTGGACCCATCCCCAATTTTCTTGTCCAAGCCCAAATTGAAATCCTCCATCCCAGCCCAATTACGCCAAACCCGCCCGGCCAACCCGTTTGCAACCCGACCCGCCCCCAAATAATGGGTTAAACCCAAATGACACAAGCGGATGATCCCTATAGTCCCAAACGATGCCTATTGTTCTTCTTCTCCAAATTGCTCGAACCAGGAACCAAATTCAGTCCAAATTCGGGAGAGTGAATCCCAAATCTCGCCTCACGCGTTCCCCCTCTCTCCTCATCACCATTTCTAACAGTTTCTGACACCAAAGATTCCCCTCTCCTCTCACTCGCTCGAATTCGAGTTTTATCGCACGATTGGAAGGATCTGGAGACGATATGTTGTATGAGTGAGAGGCGTTGGATTGATTTCACTCAATCCAAGCCCCACATTCATCAAGGATTGGTCTTCAAAAGAAGCCTTATCCGATTTGTGAGGGGGGACTCAAAAAAAAAAGAATTTTCTGAAAAAGGGTTGAAAAAGGCTCTAAAACTGATGGTTTTTGGTTTGTTTTCTCCTTTGAAGAATCCTTTCAAAGTATCAGAGAAAGACGCATACAACTCTTTATTTTTTTTCTTTCTAAATCCGGATTTGAGTTCCAAGGAGATAAAATTGAAGTTCGAGTTTGGTTTTCTACTGTCGTCTTGTTGATTTGCTGCTGAACCTCGCTAAGATTTGGAGTCGAGAGGTGTATTGTCAAGTCTGTTATTGTTATAAAGGAGATTTGCAATTTCAGGTTCATCTCTTCTCCGTCTTTCCATTACTCATGGTTCTGTTTCATGTGTTCATGTTTGTTATGATTTTGTTTAAGACTACTTGAGAGTTAGTGCTCATTGTTTGATTTTGAATGCTGAGTTTCTTTGGCCTTGGTTCAGGTTTTTTGTATTCTTGGTTATTCTACATCGGACGAGTGATTGCACACAATGATGTAATGGTTGTGGTTGTGTAACATCGTCTCACTCATTTTTTTAAAATTTGAGCACTGAAATAGAGTCATGAGGTTTTAAGGGTTGGAACCTGCTTGTTCGATCATTTTGTTGGTCTGGCCATAGTTTAAGCACCAAGTAACTTGTGTGCTTAGTTCATTCTTAAATTAGTAAGTTCAATTTAACATCTTATTGAATTGCGACTAGCTGAGATTTTAGGGTAAAGTCTGTTCAAGTTGTGTCGATTTTTCTGATGCATTGTAGCTGAAATGTGAGTTCGAACATAAACTGCTTGTTGGGGATATAATTTTACTTGTGATCGAATGTTTTGGGGACTGTTACTGAATGCATTTTAGTCGATGGTGGCAACAGCGACTCAAATTCAAGTTGCTATTCTGAAAATGTATAAACTAAATTGGTTCCTTTGAACTGAGAGTTTCTTATCACAAATCTTGAGCTGCCTTTTGTGTGAGAGTTCAGGAGACCCCTGTTGGCATTCTTATAATGCCTGGCGTGCAAAACTCCAGTCACAGCTGGATTCAGCAGACCAGTTTTTGTATAGAAGCTGTATAGCAGCTGTGCATCACTTGTTCCTTCCAGATTTCAGATTGCGAATAGGGCTATTGCACTTCATTCTTCTGTCCACTGTGTGCATAACCTACTGAAACGAAAGGCTTGCATTGGCAGCTAGGAAATTGGGAATGCTATTTAAAATGTGAATCACCTAGTTCGTGGTTGCCTGTCTTAGCATCCGGTTGCATTAGTCTCATACTTAATGGTCACACCACGAGCTTCATCATTCACTGGATAAGAAGACTTACAACCACTGTCCTCCTTAATAACTTTGTTAAATGAATTTCCACCATAGTATGCATAACTAGAACTCGACCTTCTTTTGCATTTCCATTGAAACACACTTCTTCTTCTTTCGTGCTAGTACTGATGGAAGTTTATAGAGAATCTGTTTGTTTTGTCCACTCATTTGAACAAGAAAAGGAATAAAAAGAGAAAATTATTTTGTTGGCCTCAGTTTCTCTGATAGACTAAGTCTATTATTCAGAGATATTGATGTTTGCTTGAGACATTTGCATATTCACTATTGCGTTGGAACCGTTGTGATGCAGAACAACGCGAGTTGAGTCAAGCAACCAAATTTAGAGGAAGTTAAGTGATTAGGAGGGGACAACAGGGGTTACAGTCGTCGACTTCATACTGTTTACTCATTTGTATTGCTACATAGAGTTTTGCAGACCCTAGCATGCATTTTGCAGAATTGCTTGTGTTTGTTTGTCTTTGTCCAGGATCTTTGAACTGATCATGTGGCCAAATTTAAGAGAGTAATTTCAAGCAAAAGAATATGGGCTCAGCAAATGAGCTGCCAAGCCCTTCTCCACGTTAATGCTTCTGGGCTGTATATCCATGTGCCTTGAGTTATCCCGTTTGCTTTTCAGAGTGTAGTTAGCCCGTAACTCGTGGCCTTAGGAATCCTAACTTGATTTTAAGAATAATTGTTGAATATTCGTAGAGAAACCTTTAGGGCCGTTTAAAATACAATTGTGATTGTGTACACGTTCGCGTGATATGATTAAAATTCTAAAAAACCAATTCGGAGTATGCGTTCCCGCAACTTCGAACAAACATTCTTAATAATAAAAATGGGTTTTCGTAGGTTATTAATTAAATTAGCTCATATAGTCCGAGGTGCGCCGTCTACCATTTAATCATACAAAAATAACAAATGTTTGTAGTTTGCTTTAGACACGTGCAACTTTGGCCAAATCTTTCTTTTTTTAATAAAGTGTTATTAATTGTGGACACGATCGCGTGACATGATTTTTCACACGCCAAACAAATGGGTACACATACGCGTGACCCGTTTCAAGATAATTTTCTTAAATAAAAAGCGGTTAATAGATAAATGCACATAGGTCCTAAAAATGAATATTTAAACAATTTAGGCCAAGTATAAATTTCTAAGCGACCGTGCTAGAACCACGGAACTCGGGAATGCCTAACACCTTCTCCCGTGTTAACAGAATTCCTTACCAGGATTTCTGTGTTCGTGGACCATAAATAAGAGTCAACTTCCTCGATTTGGGATTTTAACCGGTGACTTGGGACACCATAAATTACCCCAAGTGGCGACTCTGATTTTTAATAAATAAACAATCCCGTTTCGATTGTCCTTTAATTAGAAAAACTCCCTTATATTTATACCCTTTACAGGGTGTAGTGAAAAGGAGGTGTGACAATGGGCATGCTAGACACCAACGTATAGATACTCGTCACCATGCCTATACGTCGTACTCAACAGTTACCACAAAGCAAATAAGACTCAACTCCTAATCCCTCAAGCTAAGGTTAGACCAAACACTTACCTCGATGGCACGAACACAATTCACGATTCAATTATAGCTTTACCCCTTGATTCCCCCCACCAATTTGCTCGTATCTAGTCACAAGTTACTTAATTACATCAATAAATGCCAAATGAATCAATTTGAGTGCATAAAAATGAGTTTTTCAAAGTTTTGACCAAAAAGTCGAAAATCACCCCCGGGCCCACATGGTCAAAACCCAAGGTTCAAACCAAAACCCGATTTCCCATTCCCCCACAAACTCAAATATATAATTTGTATTGAAATCGGACCTCAAATCAAGGTCCAAATCCCTAATTTTTTTGAAAAACCTAGGTTTTACCCAAAACACCCAATTTTTCCCCATGAAAATCATTGATTTGAAGTTGAAATCATGTTAAAAGATGTTAATAATTGAAGAAAACTAGTTAAAAATGACTTATAATTGATTTGAAGAAGAAGAAGCCTTTAAAAAATCGCCCTAATGTGTTTATGTTTTGAGAGGATATGAAAAATGGGTTTAAAATCGGCTAAGTATAAAAGTTGCAGGTCGCAAGTATGGGAATTGCGAATAGGGGTTCGCAATGGGTTGGGAAATGTGAAGAAGGAGTAGAAATTGCGAAGTCGCATTTACGACTTGGGGACTCGCATTTGCGAACATAGAGGATCTAGGCGGCTGTCGCATTTGCGATGGATACATCGCATTTGCGAAGATAGCTGCCCAGGTCACCTCTCGCATTTGCGATGCAAGGCTCGCATTTGCGAGACAGGCTTCACAAATGCGAAGCCTGCAGGTCTGAAACACCAACAATAAAAACCTGCAATTTCTAAGTTCAAATGCACTCCGTGGCCTATCCAAAACTCACATGAGCCCTCGGGGCTCCAAACCACATATACACACAACCTCAAACCTCCTACGGACTTATTCGTGTACTCAAATCACCAAAATAACATTATGAACATCGAATTAGACCTCAATATCAATGAAATTTCTCAAAACTCCTTTAAACATCAAATTTGCATTTAAGGTCCGAATCACGTCAAATGGATTCCGTTTCTTACCAAACTTCATAGAATTGTCTTAGATCACATATAAGACTTGTACCGGGCGCCGGAACCAAAATACGGGCCCGATACCAACATGTTCTAATCAAAATTCATTTCCAAATCCTTTAAACAATTTCAGAAAATAATTTTCTTTAAAAATTTATTTCTCGGGCTTGGGACCTCGAAATTCGATTCGGGGCATACGCCCAAGTCCCATATTTTCCTACGGACCCTCCGGGACCGTCAAATCATGGGTCTGGGTCCGTTTATCTAAAATGTTGACCAAAGTCAAATTAGTTCATTTTATAGTAAAAATTATCATTTTCACAGATTTTCACATTTAGGCTTTCCGGCTACTCGTTCGGATTGTGCACGCAAATCGAGGTGATGCTAAGAGAGGGTTTTAAGGCATCAGAACGTAAAATTTCATTTTTAAACAAGTGATGACATCTTGGGTTATTACATAACATTAACATCCCAGCATGGGAGATAACAAATAAAGCAACAATATCTGGCAAGGGAAGAAACATAATGATCTCTTCTCTTTCTCACTTTTACTTCACAATTCACTTCACAACTCGAGCCAATGCTCTAAAGGTTCAATTATCATTTATACTTTCACTTCTCATTATACAACTTGAGCCAGCGCTCCTCAAAGTTCAAGTGTCACAATTACTTCCACAAACATTGCCCAATAATAGAAAGCATTAATCAAGGCATGAAAAATACAACGAAGTCATAATAACCACAATATAAGACTCACGGGCATGCTTGAAACCAACGTATAGATACTCGTCACCATGCCTATACGTCATACTCAACAATTACCACATAGCAGATAGGACTCGGCTCCTAATCCCTCAAGATAAGGTTAGACCAAACACTTACCTCGATGCCACGAACACAGTTCACGTCTCAACTATCGCTTTACCTCTTGATTCCACCAATTCGCTCGTATCTAGCCACAAGTTACTTAATTACATCAATAAATGCTAAATGAATCAACTCCAATGTGTGAAAATGAGTTTTCCAAAGTTTTGCCCAAAAACTCAAAAATCTCCCCCAGGACCACATGGTTAAAACCCGAGGTTCGAACCAAATCCTGATTATCCATTCTCCCATGAAACCAAATATATAATTTGTTTTGAAATCGGACCTCAAATTTAGGTCCAAATCCCCAATTTTAAAAAAACCTAGGTTCTACCCAAAACATCCAATTTCCCCCAGGAAAATCATTGATTTTGAGTTGAAATCATGTTAAAAGATGGTAATGATTGAAGGAAATGAGTTGAAATTAACTTACAATCGATTTAGAAGAAGAGTTGTTCTTGAAAAATCGCCCTACGGAGTTTATGTTTCGAAGAAATGTGAAAAATGGTTGATTTTCGGCTTAGTATAAAAATTGCTGGTTGCAGGTATGGAATTGCGAACCCCGACCTCTGCTAGGTTTGCATTTGCGAGTTGGGAATTGTGAAGGATGCGTCGCATTTGTGACGACTAGCTTAAAGGGAGGGAATCACATTTGCGATAGAATCCTCGCAATTGCGAGGATAGAGTGGCCTGCGCTTCTTTTGCATTTGTGACATGCCTCTCGCATTTGCAAGCCAAGCTTCGCAAATGCAAATCCTGCAGGCCTGCAATGCAACAACTGAAAATCTGCAATTCCTCAAGTCTAAAATCCACCCCGTGGCCTATCCAAAACTCACCTGAGTCCTCGGGGCTCCAAACCAAACATGCACATCAACCTAAAAATATCATACGGACTCGCTCGTGCATTCAAATCACTAAAATAACATCAACAACTATGAATTTAGCATCAAAATCATGAATTTCACGTCGTTTCAAGTCCATTTCTTACCGAATTTTACAGACTTATCTTAAATCACATATAAGACCTGTACCGGGTGCCGAAACCAAAATACGGGCCCGATACCATCAAGTTCTAATCACAATTCATTTCCAAATCTCATAAATAATTTCAGAAAATAATTTTCTTTAAAAATTCATTTCTCGGGCTTGGGACCTCGAAATTTGATTCCAAGCATACGCCCAAGTCCCATATTTTCCGACGGACCCTCCGAGACCATCAAATCATGGGTCCGACTCCGTTTACCCAAAATGTTGAATGAAGTCAACTTAATTCATTTTATAGTCAAAATTTATTATATTTTTCATAGATTTTCACATATTGGCTTTCCGGCTACGCGCCTGGATTGCGGATGCAAATCGAGGCGAGACAGAAAGAGGTTTTTAAGGCCTCAAAATGTAGAATTTGTTTTTAAAACAAGTGATGACCTTTTGGGTCATCATGTTCTCCACCTCTAAAACAATCGTTCGTCCTCGAACGGACAGAAGAAGGAAGTACCTGAGTTGGGGAAAAGATAGGGATAATGGCTCCGCATATCGGACTCGGACTCCCAGGTCGATGCCTCAGCAGGCTGACCTCTCCACTGAACACGAACAGAAGGAAAACTCTTCGATCTCAATTGACGAACCTGCTGGTCTAGAATAGCTACCGGCTCCTCCTCGTAAGACAAGTCCTTGTTCAACTGGACAATGCTAAAATCTAATACGTGGGATGGATCGCCGTGGTATTTTCGAAGCATGGACACATGAAACACTGGATACACGGTTGATAAGCTCGGCGGCAATGCAAGTCTGTAAGCCACCTCTCCCACTCAATAAAAAATCTCAAACAGGCCATAGAACCTAGGGCTAAGCTTGCCCTTTTTTTCAAATCTCATCACGCCCTTCATAGGCGACACTCGAAGCAATACCCGCTCACCGACCATGAATTCCAAATCATGAACCTTGCGGTCGGCATAACTCTTTTGCCTGGATTAAGCTGTACGAAGCGTATCCTAAATGATCCTGACCTTGTACAAGGCATCCTGAACCAGATCCGTACCCAACAACCGAGCCTCTCCTGGCTCAAACCATCCAACCAGCGACCGACACCGCCTACCATACAAAGCCTCATAAGGAGACATCTGGATACTTGACTGGTAGCTGTTGTTGTAGGCAAACTCTGCTAATGGCAAAAACTGATCTGACGAGCCTCCAAAATCAATGACACAAGCTTGGAGCATATCCTCTAAAATCTGAATAGTCCGTTTGGATTGACCATCCGTCTGCGGATGAAATGCTGTGCTCAACTCGACTTGTGTGCCCAACTTTCACTGAACTGTCCTTCAGAAACATGAGGTAAACTGCGTACCTCGGTCCGAAATAATAGACACGGGCACATGATAACTAGGAATTTTGATACATTTTATATTCCTTCATACTTATGTTTTGATTAGAAATGTGTACAAAATAGTCCCAAAAGGCTCACAAGATGCGCTTGATTGCAGGTTTGATCAACAAGGTTACAAGATGTCAAAGATCAGCTCAAAAAGGAGTGAAACTTGCATGAGTACCAAGACAAGACAAAGCTCAGGCAAAACAGGGCCAGTGCGGCCGCACACCATTCTGTGCGGTCCACACAAGTGAAGTTTAGAGAGGCTGCTATTCAGGCACAAAGGCAATGCAACTGCAAGGGGTTTTGTGTGGTTCACATTGGGATCAATGCGGCCGCACTCGATTTAGTGCGGTCCGCAGAGCCAAGGTTCAGAGAGTTGCAGTTCCAAGTTTGAAGCTCAATGCGGTCCGAGCTCCATTTCATGTGGACCGTACTAGAAGCCACCGCAGCGACACTTGATTCTGTGCGGTCCGCATTGCCCAAGTTCAGAGAGCCATTTATTCAAGTTCAGAGCCCTAGTGCGGCCACACGTGATTTTGTGCGGTCCGCACTAACCCCGCAGGGGTATTTTTCTCAAGATTCTTTAGCTTAGTATAAATAGCTTATTTTCCCATTTTTAGATCATCAGATAGTTTTGTACACTGGCTGCACTCCTGACTTCGATTACTTTAGCTATTTTGAGTAATTTTAGCTTCATTTCAACATTGAATCTTCAAGTTTAATTTAGCAATCAATTAATATGAGTTTTTCTTCATCTATTTCTTTGTTTTCTTCTCTAATTATGAGTAGCTAGACCCATAAGCTAGGGTTGTGGTTCAATCCTAGTGTGGGTAATTGATGGGTCTTGTGTTTTAGGGATTGATTGGCTATGGGTGTTTGATATTTGGACTAATTTCATGTTTAATTGCTGAATTAGTGGTTGCAAACACTAGTTTGTGTTTAGTTGACTTTGGCTCTTCTTGAGAAAGAGAGCCTAAGTCTCTGAAATTGGTCCAACAAGGAATTGGGGCGTACTCAAGAGATTGATAGCCCCAATTAAAGGGTTAAACCTAGAGATAGTAATACCCGACTTGAATCTAGATTGCTTGTGCAAATTTGCATACCCAATTGGTCTTGATAAAGTCAATTCGGGCAAAATCACTCGAACTACCGAGAGGTGTAGCGTGAGTGGAATCGTGCAATGGTTATATCATACTCCCCAAATGTGACAATCATGCCTTAGACTCAAGTATCCGTCAATTGACCGCCTAGGAGAAAGTCACTACCCTAGTGCCTTTTAATCATTTGAACAACTCGCAATAGTTTAATCTTAGCTTACTTTAGTTTAATTGAGCATTGTAGATTTATAAAATTAGAATCATAATCAAAAACTAAAAATGGATAGAAGTGCAATTTGGAGCAAATACACAACTCCACTTTAGATAGACACCCGACTCCAACTTCTAGCTCCCTGTGGAAATCGATCCTGACCTTAATCGAGTAAAAGCTGCTTCGACCTCTCTCGCTACTCAATAATAGTGCAGGGTTGGCTTCGATCACTTTTTGGTGTCGTTTCCAGGGAGCTAACGGTTTTGGCTATCAATCTAAATAGTTTTGTGTATTGTTCTTCTTTCCTTCTTTGTTACTAATTTGTGTGTGTCACAACTTCAGGTTCCAAATGGCAGCAAACAACGCCAATGACCCTCTTGGAAATATGATTGCGGGGGAGGAGGTAGATGATTTCGGAGATGATGAGATGCCTCTTGTACCTCAAGGACAACGTAGAGGCCGCCAGGCTAATGCTAATTTTAATGACAATATTCTAGACCCTCCTCTGCCACCTCCAAGAGTGGCTCCTAGAGTGCTTTCGATCCAATGCTATGCAAGTGCTATTATCCCACCCCGAATCCGGGCGGGCAATTTTCAAATAACCAATGTGATGCTGACTTTGCTAGAGCAGCATGGGTATTTCACGGGCGCTGCAAATCAAAATGCTTACAAACATCTCAAGGGGTTCGTGGATACATGTTGGGGGAGCAAGAAGACTAATGTGTCCGAGGATGCTCTTCGATTGAGACTTTTCCCATTCTCACTTATAGGGAAGGCATTGGATTGGCTCGAGCGACTTCCCAACCATTCCATCACTACTTGGGATGAGTTGGCAGACAAGTTCTTTGCAGAAATTTTCTTACCGGGGCATATGGCTGCATTGAGAGATGAGATATTGGCCTTCAAGCAAGAGCCCACAGAACCTTTGCATGAGATTTGGGAGCGTTATAGGACAATGGTGAAGGAATGCCCCAACAATGATATGACCGAGGCGATGATCCAACAAACCTTCTACCGGGGCATTAATACAATAAACCAATGCATAGTGAACCAACTTGCTGGGGGCAACTTTATAAAGTTGTCTTATGATGAAGCTTGTGACACTCTTAACGAGATGGCTGACACTTCTTCTTTGGGGAAAAGTAGAGCCAATGTGCCCCAGGGTGACCCCATGGTTACTCATTTGCACAAGGAGTTACATGATCATGGGCATGCTATAGCTGAGTTGACAACTACGATGAACCAACTAGCAAAGGCACAGTTGCAACAAGTTCAAAATCCTCGCCAAGTAAATGCCATGGAGGGTGTCAAAATGCTTGTCAACAAAAGAAGACAAAGAGGTCAACAGAATCAAGGAAATTCAGAGCAATTTGACAATGATTGTGGTGGATTTCAAGATGATAGTTATGATGGACAAAACGAAGAGGTGCAATATGTAAACAATTATCAAGGCCAAAGGGGCAATTCTTCCAACCAACAACAATAGAGATCTCAAGGCAATTGGGGCAATCAACAACAAGGTAATGGTATTGGGGGAACAACAATCAAAACAACAACTGGGGTAATCAGAACAACAATCAAAACAATCAAGGAAATCGGAGTGGTAACAACAACAATTGGGGTGGTAACAACAATCAAGGTGGAT
The DNA here is from genome assembly GCF_000715075.1 of Nicotiana tabacum. Taxonomy (NCBI): domain Eukaryota; kingdom Viridiplantae; phylum Streptophyta; class Magnoliopsida; order Solanales; family Solanaceae; genus Nicotiana; species Nicotiana tabacum. The sequence continues at coordinate 19,180,773 of NC_134085.1, forward strand.
GGAATAATGGAAACCAAGGAAACTGGGGGCAAGGGTTTCAAAGGCCCCCAATTTACTAACAACCGAACAATCCACCCCCATTTCCATCTCAAGGTCCTAGTTCTTCTAGCAATGATATGGGTAGAATTGAAATGATGTTCGAACAAATGATGATGAAGAATGCGGACTCTGATGCGCAGTTGGCTTCCCACAATACCTCAATCAGAAATTTGGAGGTTCAGTTAGGCCAAATCTCTCAGTCCTTGAATACACGCCCTAAGGGTGCTCTAGCAAGTGATACGGTAGTGAATCCGAAGGATGGGGACAATCATGTTATGGCGATAACTACAAGAAGTGGATGAGGTGGTGATGTGAATGCCTCCAAACAAAAGCAAATTTTGAGTGATGATGTTGAGTTGCAAGAAGATGAAGTTCCTTTGGTGGTTGAAGATATGATTGATGAGATTGTGAATGAAAAAGTGAGGATTGGTATTCAAGATGCCGAGGTGGAAACTCAAAATGATGTGAACCTGTCTAGGGAACACATAATAGACATGCTGGAGCCGGTTGTGCCTAAAGTGAAGGCTTCTTTTCCAAGGCCACCTCCGCCTTATCCTCAGAGGCTCATGAAGCAGAAAAATGAGAATTAGTTTAAAAAGTTCATTGACATGATGAAAAGCTTATCAATTAATGTGCCTTTGGTGGAGGCTCTTGAACAAATGTTGGGCTATGCTAAATTCAGGAAGGACTTGGTGACAAAGAAGTGATCTATGGATTGTGAAACTATAAAGATGACTTACCAAGTTAGTGCAATAGTGCATTCAATGACCCTAAAGCTTGAAGATCCCGGTGCTTTCACCATTCCTTGCACCATTGGAAGTGCGGATTTTTCTAAGGCTCTATGTGCTTAGGGGGCTAATATCAATTTGATGCCCTACTCGATTTTCAAAACATTGGGTATTGGGCAACCTAGGCCGACTTCCATGAGATTATAAATGGCGGATAGAATGATTAAGAGACCATCAGGTATTATTGATGATGTGCTTGTCCGGGTGGACAAATTTATCTTACCAGCTGACTTTGTGATCTTGGATTGCGAGGTAGATTATGAAGTTCCTATCATATTAGGGAGACCTTTCCTTGCTACAAGGAAGGCCTTAGTTTATGTGGAAGCAGGGGAACTCACCTTCCGGGTAGGTGACGAAAAAATGATCTTTCATGTGTGCAAATCAATGAAGCAGCCCAAAAGTACGAAGGTGTACTCTTTTGTGGACCTCGTCACAGTAGTGATAGTTGATGACACCAGTGCAATGATCAATGTGGAGGACTCATTGGAGGCTGTATTGTTTAATCTTGATGTCAATGATGAAGAGGGCTGAGTGGAGTGCGTGAATGCTTTACATGGAATGGGATCTTACTCTTATTAGCCTAGGAAATTATCTTTGGACCTCGAGAATAGGAAGACTCCACAAACAAAACCTTCAATTGAGGAGCCTCCAGTATTGGAGTTAAAACTGTTGCCTCCACACCTTGGGTATGAGTTCTGAGGCTCAAATTCTAGTTTGCTAGTTATTCTTTCTTTTTGTCTTACTAATATGCAGGTTGATGCCATATTAGTGGTTCTTCAAAAGCGGAAAAAGACAATTGGATGGACTTTAGCTGATATTGGGGGGATAAGCCCCACATTCTTTATGCACAAGATTATTCTGGAAGATGATGCAAAGCCCTCCTTGGAGTATCAAAGGAGGTTGAACGAGGCAATGCAAGAAGTTATGAAAAAGGAGGTGATCAAGTGGTTGGATGCTGGGGTTGTGTACCCCTTCTCTGATAGCTCTTGGACTTAAGTGGTGCAATGTGTACCAAAGAAGGGTGGCATGACCGTGGTTGCAAATTCACAAAATGAGTTGATTCCTACAAGAACCGTCACCGGGTGGAGGGTATGCATGGACTACCTCAAGTTGAATAATGTTACCCGCAAGGATCACTTTCCTTTGCCTTTTCTTGATCTGATGCTAGACTGACTTGCTGGGCATGCCTTCTACTATTTCTTGGATGGGTATTCTGGGTACAATCAAATCTTGATTGCTCCGGAAGATCAGGAGAAAACCACATTCACTTGTCCATATGACACTTTTGCCTTTTCTAGGATGCCTTTTGGGTTGTGTAATGCACAAGCCACATGTTAGCGGTGTATGATGGCCATTTTCACTAATATGGTGGAAGACATTTTAGATGTGTTCATGGACGACTTTAGTGTAGTGGGAGACTCATTTGATGAGTGCTTGAAGAATCTTGATAGAGTTTTGGCCCGTTGTGAAGAAACCAATCTTGTTCTCAATTGCAAGAAATGCCACTTTATGATGGAAGAGGGCATAGTTCTTGCGCATAAAATTTCAAAGCATGGTATTGAGGTAGACAAAGCAAAAATTGATGTGATTTCAAGGCTCCCTCCCCTACCTCTGTCAAGGGAGTTAGAAGTTTTCTTGGGCATGCGGGGTTCTATCGGAGATATATCAAAGACTTTTCGAAGGTAGTGAATCCCTTGTGCAAGTTGTTGGAAAAAGATGCCAAGTTCCTGTTTGATGAAAAATGTACGCAAGCCTTTGAACTTCTCAAGCATAAGTTGACCACCACTCTATCATTACCACACCTAATTGGAGATTGACCTTTGAGCTCATGTGTGATGCGAGCGATGTTGCGGTTGGGGCGGTTTTGGGTCAAAGAGTGAACAAAATGTTTCATCCGGTGTACTATGCGAGTAAGACAATGAATGATGCTCAAGTGAACTACACGGTGACCGAGAAAGAACTTTTGGCTATTGTGTTCGCAATGAAAAAATTTAGGCCGTATCTCATGGGTGCTAAGGTTATAATTCATACCGACCATGCCGCACTCCGGTACTTGATGACGAAAAAGGATTCCAAAGCTACACTGATGCGATGGGTCCTGTTACTTCAAGAGTTTGATTTGGAGATTGTGGACCGGAAGGGTAGTGAGAACCAAGTGGCAGACCACTTGTCCCGCTTGGACGAGGAGGGGAGGCCTCGTGATGGCCTAGAGATCAATGATTCATTTCCCGACTAACAATTCCTTTCGGTGTCGATGAATGATATGCCATGGTTTGCCGATGTTGCTAATTTCCTTGTGACTGGTATAATCACGTGTGAGCTCTCTTCTAACCAAAGGAAGAAGCTCAAGCGGGATAGTTTGGATTTCTATTGGGATGAGTAGTACTTGTTCAAGATTTGCACGGATGGAGTGATCCGAAGGTGTGTCCCGGAAGAAGAGCAATTGAGTATCTTGGAGGCTTGTCATTCCTCTCCCTATGGTGGCCATCATGGCGGGGTGAGGATGGCTTCCAAAGTTCTTAGTTCTGGGTTTTATTGGCCAACTTTGTAGAAAGATGCGAGTGAACTTGTGAAGAGGTGTGATGAATGTCAAAGAGCGGGCGGAATTTCGAAAAAAGATGAGATGCCTCTTAATACCATCCTCGAGGTTGATATTTTTGATGTATGGGGCATTGATTTTATGGGCCCATTTGTTAGCTCGTGTGGGAACACATACATTCTTATAATGGTGAACTATGTTTCAAAGTGGGTTGAAGCCGTGGCTTTGCCAACAATGAGGCCCGGAGTGTTGTTGCATTTCTCAAGAAGAGCATTTTTACAAGGTTTGGTACTCCTCGTGCAATCATAAATGATGGGGGGTCTCATTTTTGCAATAGAACTTTTGACACTTTGCTTGCAAAGTATGGTGTCAATCACAAAGTTTCTACTCCCTATCATCCTCAAGCAAGTGGGCAAGTTGAAGTCTCCAACAGGGAAATCAAGAGCATATTGTCAAAGACGGTCAATGCTAATAGGACTGATTGGTAAAAGAAGTTGGATGATGCTCTATGGGCTTATCAGACTGCCTACAAGACTCCGATTGGTATGTCTCCGTATCGGTTGGTGTTTGGAAAAGCTTGCCATCTACCGGTTGAGTTAGAGCACAAGGCCATGTGGGCTTTGAGGAAGCTAAATCTTGAGTGGGATGTTGCAGCCAATCTTCGTGTGGAGCAGCTTAATGAACTTGATGAATTCCGATTCCATGCCTACTCCAGTTCTTCCTTGTACAAGGACAAGATGAAGTACCTTCATGATAAATATGCTCGTAGCAAGGAGTTCAAAGTAGGTGATTTGGTTCTCTTGTTCAACTCTCGGTTACGTCTATTTTTGAGAAAGCTTAAGTCAAAATGGAGTGGACCTTTTGAAGTGGTGTGTATGACCCCGTTTGGTGCACTTGATTTAAAGAACAAAAATGGAAAAGTTTTTAGAGTGAATGGGCATAGGGTCAAGCACTACTTGGGAAAAATTGATGATAGCCACGTGTGGCACTTCTTCATCTCAAATAATTTGACTGTAACGTGCGTCGTGCCGTGACGTTAAATCAGGCGCTTCTTGGGAGGCAACCCATGTGTTTTTCTTCGTGTTTTTCTTTGATTTTCATTGTAGGATAGGATTTATTTTTGGACTGACTGGTTGTGAGATGTTACAGGTCTGTGTTGATGCAGTGCAGGACATGGTGGAAAATTGTTCAAGTCTCTGATATTTTCAATGCGGACCACACTACATTGTATGCGGCCGCAAAGAACTCAATGCGGGGGGCAAAAAATCAGTGCGGACCGCACTAATGATGGATGAAAATACCAAGTCTCTGAAATTTGCCACCACAGCCGCATTACATTTTGTGCGGTCTGCGATGGACCACTGCGGCCGCAAAGCATTTTGTGCGGACCGCAATAGGTTGCCTTATCAAACTTTGTTTAAGGATGTGTGGTGCGAATCGCACTGCATTTTGTGCAGTCCGCATTGGGTAGGTGAGATGGGCCCCAGGACTTTTTCTATAAATAGTACCTGAGGCCCTCATTTTGAACTTTTCGATCTTTCAACTCTCAGACCTTTAAAAATTACTATTCATTCCCACTTATTGCACGTAACTGATCACTAAGGCATAATCATCATCACATCATCTTACTTCTGGTACTTTCATCTCTTTGCAATTATTAATTTTATTATTTTTCATTAAATTTTTATTTTCTTAGCTTTTCTTCTGTTCTTCTCGTATTTCTTTCAATTTGGTAGAATTAGGTTAGTTATTTTCTTGTTTAATGTAGACTTAGGTAGTTAAAAACACTGGGCAAACAATTAGGGACCTTTCTTAGTTGAAAAATGGACTTAAATGCGAACATTTCATAAACCCTAAGTTAGTGCTGCAATTGGGCACTCAGTGCGGACCACAGTGGATATTTTGCGGTCCGCGGTGCCTTTGTGCGGTCTGCAATTACATTTTGTGCGGACCGCATTGCTGAAAGTCCTAAAGCCTGATCATTGAGAACCGCGGCCGCATTGCATTTTGTGCGGTCCGCGGTGCCTCAATGCGGACCGTGTTACCATTTTGTGCGGTTCGCAGAGCAATTCTTCAAAGAGTGCATAGTCTGAACCCTACCTCTGTGTGGAGTGCATTGGCATTTTGTGTGGTCTGCATTTGCCTCTGTGCGGCCGCACCACATTTTGTACGGTCCGCACTCTGCAACATTTGATACTGTCTGCAACATTTTATTTCCTGCAACTGCGAACTTCACTGTCTTTCTGGATAGTAACAAACTTAATGACTGATATTTGCAGATAATGGTGAAACAAAGAGGCAAGAGTTCTAAACAAGCCGTAGAGGAGAATCCTCCTTGGGAGGGAAACAGAAGATGCCAAGATTGACTCCCCAAGCCCGGCAAAATATTAAAACACAAGGAAGCTCATTAAAGCTGCTGATAGGGCCATTGACCAGTTTGGGAGTGAGTATGAGCCCTCACGGGATATATCTTCAGACTCCGTGCCAGATTACATCCCTGACTGGCCGGAGAGAGACAGACTAAGAGACACTTCTCCACCTTCCCCCACTGCTCAAGCTTCAGTAAATGTATCTTCTAGGTTATCTGAGAGCTCAGCTGAAGGTAGTGTGGATGAATACTCCACCTCTCTCACAACTTCATTATCCGGAGAGGGTGCAGTAGGAGAATATGAGGCATTAAGAACAAATGAGGTAGTAGGAGAAGGGGGTGAACCTCAGGTGGGAGGAATTGCTAGAACTAGAAAACCGGAAGTGTGGCAAGACCGGTTTGTGAGTGAGGTGGCCTACCATAAATTCAGGGAATGGTGGCCTGTGGGGAAATTGATTCCGGAGAGAAGGTTTGTTGATAGAGAGCTCTTGCCTCACAACCTTAATGTGAGGAGGCAGTTTAGAGAGAAAGTAGGCTTGGAGTACTTTTTGGGTGAATGTGTAGATACAAATGAGCACCTGGTCAAGGAATTCTACACCAATGCTGCCCACATCAAAAAGGGCACCAAAGTGACCAAGGTGCGAAATTTGAAAGTGTTGTTTGATGGGAAAACCATAAATGACTACTTGGACTTTGATGAGGAGGATGAGACTCTGTATTTGTCAAAGATGGAATTAGGTGAGGAGGTTCGTCCTTGGTTGGCACAGTATCTGGCAATCCCAGGTACCACCCCCGATTGGTTGAATGCAGGAGTGAAAATTTTGAGAAGAAGTTTGAATTTCGAGGACAAGGGGTGGGAAACATTCATGTGCAGCAGATTGGACCCCACTACTCATGACAACTCCCTCCCTCTTCACCAGGCAGTATTGGTAGCATCAATCATGGCGAGGTACACGATTAACGTCGGGAATGTGATGCCGCGAGTGATTACACAGATAGTTAGTGAGGGTGATAGAATTTATCCCTTCTACAGCTTCTTGACCATGTACTTTAGGAACCTCAAAGTTGAAATGCGGCCATTTGATATCAAAATGAAAGCAAAGGCCCCATTCTCATGTTACAGCATGTAGGGTGATGACAACCCAAAAGGCAAGAACTACAAGGGAACAACCACTACTCCAACTGGCCAGTCTGAAGAGCCAGTAGTGGTAGTGGCTCCTACTCAGCCTGTTTCCACCTCAGCCGACATGCCCCTTAGTCCATCTACTTCAGCAGCTCCAGATATACCCTCTACCCCGGCCTACCCAGTGACTGCTCACCGTGTGAGCCAAGATTTTCTCAGTATTAACAACTGGATACAGACAGCTTCCTCTAAGTTGCCTGTCCTCACTTCTACAGTAGCAGCTCAGTCGGTACCTCCGCCTCCACAGGTCCCACAGTTTATTGGGGATACCCTCAAGGATATTCTGGACATCTAGAAGAAAATCCTTGACACTCAGAAAGTTCTTACGGATGTTGTGGAGCCTCATGGAAAAGCTCTCAAGGATCTTGCTAGGGAGGCCAAGAAGATGAAAAAGACGCGGTCTTCCAAGGAGTCCGTGAAAGAGTTGAGGGTTGAGGTTCACAGGATGAAGGCAGATCATCTGCCTTTGGATTTATTGCTACAGGACCCTGTGCCAGCAGCTCATCCCCAGCCAGAGTAGTCCTAGAGGCCTCCCAAGAGGAAGAGGATGATTTCCCGAGCAGATGATGCAGTCATCTAGTTGGCAGTCCCACCAGAGACCTCCTCCAGTCAGCCACAGGATGCAGCCCAGAAGCCTGTCCAGGTCCATGCCCAAGTCCCAGCAGTAGAGCAGCAGGCCATAGGGAACCAGTCTGAGGTTACCGAGCATATTGAGGACCCAGGGACCACTCAGGATCCCATGCAGACAGACGGGTCATAGGGAGTCTCTATATCTTTTTCCCTTTTATTTTTGGTGCTTATTTTGTTTAGTTGGCATTGAGGACAATGCCAACTTTCATTTGAGGGGGTAGGCCCTACTTTTATTGATTTGGATGAATGTATATATTTAACAGATTTCATGACTTTTCTTTATTTTTCATCTTTGGTATGTATATAATTTTAGTACTTCATTACATTTTTCGTACTTTTCATTTTGGGTTTGTATATAAACATTGTGTTACATTGTATATATTCATCCCCATATTGTATATTTGATTCAATCCCCTCTTGTACATATTCATTCTACTTCCCGCAATTTTTCCTTTCCGTAGCTTCTTACTTATGTTGTAACTTCTTGTTTTGAACGTTTGCAATAAGCTTTTGATTTTCTTAATGTCACGGTTCTTTCCAAAGGTGGAGTTTGTATGAACCGGGTGGCTCTTCCCAATGATGGATGGTTGTGACGACCCGGCCAGTCGTCTCATGAGTACCGCTCCGTTTCCCCCATTTCAGCTTCTTTACGCTTCGTTATCCGTGTTTTATGTGATCGGGTTGATTAGTTCGAGTTCAGAGAGGATTTGGTAAGAAATGAGACACTTAGTATCTTTTAAGAAGGCTTAAGTTGGAAAGGTCAACCGGATGTTGAATTATGTGTTAGAAGGCTCGGAAGTGAGTTCCGATTGTTCGGTTAGATTCAGGAGGTGATTTGTGACTTAGGAGCGCGATCGGAATGGATTTTGGAGTTGTAGAGAAGATTTAGGCTTGAATTGACGAAATTGAGATTTTGGCAAATTCCGGTTGATAGGTGAGATTTTGATATAGGGGTCGGAATGGAATTCCGAGAATTGCAGTAGCTTCGTTGTGTCATTTGGGATGTGTGTGCAAAATTTTAGGTCATTCGGACAAGATTTGATAGACTTTTTGATCGAAAACATAATTTAAGAGTTCTTGGAGTTCTTAGGCTTGAATCCTATGTTAAATTGGTGATTTGATGTTGTTGTAAGCATTCCGAAGTGTTGAACAAGTTTGAACGATGTCATGGGATGTGTTGGTACAATTAGTTTGAAGTTTCGGGGATCCCGGGTAGTTTCCGGGATGTTTTAGGCCGAAAATCATAGCTGTAGCAGGTCCAGGAGGGTTGCAGGCCCCAGAACAAACCCACGCGGTCCGCACAAAAATGAGTGCGCCTGTGGTGAGTGCTTTGTGGACCGCGCAAAAGCGGGCACGGCCGTTGTAGGCGTCGCGCGGACCGCACAAAAGTGGGCGCGACCGCGGTGAAGAACCTTCCCGCTGGTCCAACTTCGGAAGCTCATATCTTTTGATATACAAGGAATTTCGAGGTGATTCAAAAATGAAAGTTGTAGCCCTTCATGTCTAGTTTCCAGAACGGTAACGATATCACAATTTGGACATCTTTAGAAAAGGTTATGGCCAACATACTAAAGCCTATCACTGCAGAGGAAGGCTTGTGCGGCCGCGGTTGTGTTTGCGCGGACCGCACTGGCTTGTGCGGACTGCGGTCGATTTGGTGCGACCCGTGGTAGCTGAAATCTGAGGGGTACCTATAAATATGAGGTTTTGGATTTTATTTAAAATTTTGACGTAGAGAGCTCGAATTTTGGCGATTTTTAGAAGGTTTTTCAAGAAATTCATCGAGGTTAGTTATTTTAACTCAAATTTGGCTAGAATACATGAATCTATCACTGAATTCATCAACGTAAGTTATTTTAACTCAAATTTGGCTAGAATACATGAATCTATCACTGAATTCATCATTTAATTCGTGATTTGGGATAGAATTTGTGAAGAAAATTGTGAAACCTTTCAAAAATGTAAAATGATGATTTGAAGGACCAAATGGTATCGGAATTGGATAATTTTGGTATGGTTATACTCGTGAGGGTATGAGGATTCTGAAAATTTAGATTTTACTCGATTCCTAGACAGGGGCCCGGGGCTCGAGTTTTGCTAATTTCAGGATTTTTGATATTTTTTCGAATGTTTTCGCTTGGGCTTTGTTTCCTTAGCATATTGTGACGTATTCGTTCTGATTTTGGATAGATTCGACGTATGTGTAGACCAATTCGAGAGGCAAAGGCGTCGCTAGCTAGAGAATTAGCCAGTTCGAGGTGAGTAATGATTGTAAATGATGTCCTGAGGGTTTGAAATCCCGGATTTGCACATCGTAGTACTATATTGAGGTGAGACACGCGCTGGATGATGAGCGCAGGGTCTTTCACTACTGGGGATTGTGACTTGGTCCATCCCGATTGATGATTTTACCGAATATTTGACTAAAATTCATTTGTTATCATCATGATTTAGGCTGATTGCCATATTTGGGCTTCGTGCCAACTATTTGAACCCTTCAGGGATTTTTATCACTGTTTCCTCACTACTTGACTTATTATTTGAACTCAGTCCTGTTGATATCTACTGTTTTACAAACTCAGCCACTTTTACTCGGTTTTGAAACTAAAATGATATTTCTACATCATGTTTTGGGCTGAGAACTACTGTTTTACTAATGCCCAAGGGGCTTGTGATGATTTTTGGACTGAGTGAGGCCGAGGGCCATATGTGAGGATATGCTGAGTGATATGAGGCCGAGGGCCTGAGATACTTTATATGCCACGAGGTGGCTTGAGTGATGTGAGGCCGAGTGCCGAGTGATGATGCCACGAGGTGGCTTGATATAGCGCTTGGGCCGTAAGGGGCCCCTCCGGAGTCTGCACACCCACAGTGAGCGCGGGTACCCATTGTTCTGAGTGATTGATGCTATGCCCGAGGGGCTGATATGAGTGATTGTGAGGTAGCCCGAGGGGCTGATACTATTCCGAGAGTGAGCCCGAGGGGCTGATACTGTACTGAGAGTGAGCCCGAGGGGCTGATACTGTACTGAGAGTGAGCCCGAGGGGCTGATACTATGCTGAACGATTGATACTGTGCCCGAGGGGCGGATTTCTACTTGTTATTTACCTGTTAAATTACCGATTTTACTTGTTATAAAAGGAATATCATTTGATTTGTTCACTGATTTACTGCTTTAAGTGATTTTTACTGCTTGATATGGAATTGCTTTGTGCCTTTACGTGTTTTCATACTTTCAGCCATTATTTATAATTATTACTCACTGAATCGGAGTACTCACATTACTCCCTGCACCGTGTGTGCAGATTCAGGCATAGCAGAGTCAGCACCTGAGCGCTGATTCCGTCCAGGCTAGGCGGTGATTTGGAGTTATGAGGTAGCTGTTGACATCCGCAACCCCTTGTCTCTCTTATCCTCTATCATTTATGTTTTCTTCAGACTGTTGTATCAGATTTCGTACTTTGTAGATCTATAGCAGATTTTGTAGTAGCTCATGACTTGTGACACCCCGGTTTGGGCTGTGTCGGGATGGTTCTTGCAGTTGTTATCGTTAAATTCCGCAATTTATGAGTATTATATTATATGTTATTACTGTTTATGATGATTAACTATTAAAAAGAGGTGTTCCGTTTTGGTCTGGCTGGCCTGGTCTTCACGAGAGGCGCCATCACGACCGGATTCGGGGGTTGGGTCGTGACAAGTTGGTATCAGAGCCTAGGTTACATAGGTCTTACGAGTCATGAGCAGGTTTAGTTGAGTCTCGCGGATCCGTACAGAGATGTCTGTATTTATCCTCGAGAGGCTGCAGAACTTTTAGGAAAAACTTCATAATCTTGAAACTCCTGTCGTGCGAACTTGTTGATCCGAATTCTAAACTTCTGTTATTCAATTCTCTCGTAGATGGCGAGGACTCGCGCTACCGGATGAGGTGGACGACCACTAGTGCCACCCACTGAGGCCACCAGAGGCCGTGGACGCGGTCATGGACGTGGCAGAGGTAGAGCAGTGAGGGCAGCATCTATTGATCCACCAGCTGCCCCGGCTCCGGATCAGGCTCCAGCTATGGATGCTCTAGAAGCACCAGTTCAGGCACCAACTGTGCCTATCGTGGTTCCGGGTCTTCAGGAGGCCTTGGCACAGATCTTATCTGTTTACACTGGCCTAGCTCAGGCAGTTTCAGCCACTACAGCAGCAGCCACTTCACAGGCCGGGGGAGGCAATTAGACCCCCGCTGCTCGTACACCTGAGTAGGTGGTGCAGGGACTACAGACACTGGGGGCACCTCCAGCTCAGTCGGTTGCACCAGCTCAAGAGTTTGTTGTGCCAGTTATGCCGGATGATGAGCAGCATCGTCTTGAGAGGTTTGGTAGACTCCAGCCTCCGTAATTCACTGGTGCCGAGGGTGAGGATGCCCAAGGTTTTCTTGATAAGTGTCAGCGGATGCTCCGTACAGTAAGGATTCTTGAGACTAGTGGTGTGGCATTTACCACCTTTCAGTTTACTGGGGCTGCCTTCACATGCTGGGAGGAGTATGAGAGGCGTAGGCCGGTTGGAGCAGCGCCCCTTACTTGGCAGCAGTTCTCCACTCTCTTCTTGGAGAAGTATGTGCCGCAGTCCCGCAAAGAGAAGCTGCATAGACAGTTTGAGTGGTTGTGACAGGGGGATATGACTGTGTCACAGTATGAGTCGAGGTTTTCTGAGTTGGCTCATCATGCCATTTGGATGGTTCCGACAGAACGTGAGAGGATTAGGAGATTTGTTGATGGCCTTAACTATCACCTTGGTATTCTTATGACCCGAGAGAGAGTGTTGGGTGCTACGTTCGAGGAGGTGGTCGATATCGCTCGCGAGATTGAGATGGTTCACCATCAGGATCAAGAGGAGAGAGAGGCCAAGAAGCCTCGAGGATCTGGCAGTTATAGTGGTGCTTCTTTGAGGGGCCAGTTTCAACATAGTAGAGGCCATTCTTTCAGGCCCGCTCAGTCAGCCCATCTAGAGTATCGCGGGGCATCTTCGGGTCATGGTCATCATGGATCTCAGCGAGGCCAGTCATCACTCAGTGCCCTTCCAGCCCAGAGTTCATCTCGTGCCCCGTCAGCTCAGTGTTCTTCTATGCCGAGTGCATTAGCTGGTCACTCTGGTGTGAGGGGTTCCCTTCAGTCCCCTTCTCCAGCACCTGGGAGTTGTTTTGAGTGTTGAGAGTTTGGACATGTGTGGAGGCAGTGTCCTTGTCGTGTTGCTAGTTCATCCCAGTAGAGGGGTTAGCCCTCGACTTCTGCTCCAGTTACTTCACCACCCGCCCAGCCAGCTAGGGGTGGAGGTCAGGCAACCAGGGGTCTCCCCAGAAAGGGAGGTCGATCAGGGGGCGGTCAGGCCCGTTTCTATGCACTCCTGGGCAAACCCGATGCCATTGCTTCGGATGCTGTCATTACAGGTATTGTTTCAGTCTGCCATAGAGATGACTTTGTATTATTTGATCCCGGTTACACCTTTTCTTATGTGTCATCATACTTTGCTCGTTATTCGGGTACGACCCGTGAGTTTCTTGCTTTACCTGTTCATGTATCTACCCTGGTGGGCGATACTATTGTTGTAGACTGTGTATACTGGTCATGTGTGGTGACTATTGGGGGTCTGGAGACTCGAGTAGATCTATTGCTATTGAGCATAGTGGATTTTGATGTCATTTTGGGCATGGATTGGCTATCTCTACATCGTGCTATTCTATACTATCATGCTAAGATAGTCACTTTGGCTATGCCGGGTGTACCACGGATCGAGTGGCGTGGTGTGACTGATTATGTTCCTAGTAGAGTGATATCCTTCTTGAAGGCCCAACGTATGGTTGGGAAGGGTTTCCTTTCATATCTAGCATTTGTGAGGGATGTTGGAGCTGAGACTCCTAGTATTGATTCTGTTCCAGTTGTGAGGGATTTTCCCGATGTTTTTCTTGTAGACCTGTCGGGCATGCCAATGGAAAGGGATATTGATTTTGGTATTGACCTGGTGCCGGGCACTCAGCCCATTTCTATTCTGTCGTATCGTATGACACCAATAGAGTTGAAGGAATTGAAAGAACAACTTCAGGAAATCCTAGATAAGGGGTTCATTCGGCCTAGTGTGTCACCTTGGGGTGCGCCCGTTCTGTTTGTGAAGAAGAAGGATGGCACAATGAGAATGTGCATTGATTATAGGCAATTGAACAAAGTAACAATTAAGAACAAGTATCCTTTGCCTCGCATTGATGATTTATTTGATCAGCTTCAGGGAGCGAGAGTGTTCTCCAAGATTGATCTCCGTTCGGGCTATCACCAGTTGAAGATCAGGGATTCAGATATTCTTAAGACTGCTTTCAGGACCAGATATGGTCATTATGAGTTTCATGTTATGTCTTTCGGGCTAACCAATGCCCCAGTAGCATTTATGCATTTGATGAACAGCATGTTTCGGCCTTATCTTGATTCGTTCGTTATAGTATTCATTGATGTCCTGGTGTACTCGTGTAGTCAGGAAGAGCACGCGGAGCATTTGAGAGTTGTGTTGCAGAGATTGAGGGAGGAGAAGCTTTATGCAAAGTTCTCCAAGTGTGAGTTTTGGCTCAGTACAATGGCTTTCTTGGGACACGTGGTGTCCAGCGAGGGTATTCAAGTTGACCCAAAGAAGATAGAGGCTCATAGTTGGCCTAGAACCTCCTCAAGCACAGAGATTCGTAGATTTCTTGGGTTAGCAAGCTATTATCGCCTGTTAGTTCAGGGACTTTCATCCATTGCATCTCCCTTAACCAAGTTGACTCAGAAGGGTGCTCCATTTGTATGGTCGGACGAGTGTGAGGAGAGCTTTCAGAAGCTCAAGACAGCCTTGACCACAACTCCAGTGTTGGTTTTGCCATCAGCTTCAGGTTCATATACTGTGTATTGTGATGCTTCGAGAGTTGGGATTGGTTATGTGTTGATGCAGGAGGGTAGATTTATTGCTTATGCTTCTCGTTAGTTGAAGCCCCATGAGAAGAACTACCATGTTCATGATTTGGAGTTGGCTGCCATAGTTCATGCATTGAAGATTTGGAGGCATTACTTGTATGGCGTATCTTGTGAGGTGTTCACTGATCATCGCAGTCTTCAGCATTTGTTCAAGCAAAAGGATCTTAATTTGAGGCAGCGGAGATGGTTGGAGTTGCTTAAGGATTATGATATCACTATTCTGTATCATCCGGGAAAGGCCAATGTAGTGGCCGATGCTTTTGAGCCGAAAGGTAGTGAGTACCGGGAGTTTGGCATATATTCCAGTTGGGGAGAGACCCCTTGCAGTTGATGTTCAGGCCTTGGCCAATCGGTTTGTGAGATTGGATATTTCAGAGCCTAGTCGGGTGTTGGCTTGTGTGGTTTCCCGGTTTTCCTTATATGATCGCATCAAAGAGCGCCAGTATAATGATCCGCATTTGCTTGTCCTTAAGGACAGAGTTCAGCATGGTGATGCTAAAGATGTGACCATTGGTGATGATGGCGTGTTGATGATGCAGGGCCGGATTTGTGTGCCCAATGTGGATGGACTTAGAGCGTTGATTCTGGAAGAGGCCCATAGCTCGTGGTATTCTATCCATCCGTATGCCGCGAAGATGTATTAGGATTTGAGGCAGCACTATTGGTGGAGAAGAATGAAGAAAGATATCGTGGGATTTGTAGCTCGGTGTCTCAATTGTCAGCAGGTGAAATATGAGCATCAGAGACCGGGTGACTTGCTTCAGTAGATGGATATTCCCGAGTGGAAGTGGGAGAGAGTCACCATAGATTTTATGAGTGGTCTTCCTCGAACTTTTAAGAAGTTCGATGCTATTTGGGTGATTGTGGATCGGCTGACCAAGTCCGCGCACTTCATCCCTATGTGTACTACCTATTCTTCAGAGCAGTTGGCAGGGATTTATATCCGGGAGATTGTTCGGTTGCATGGTGTTCCGGTCTCCATCATCTCAGATAGAGGTACTCAGTTTACTTCCCAGTTTTGGAAATTTGTTCAGCGAGAGTTGGGTACTCAGGTGGAGTTAAGCACAGCTTTTCATCCTCATATGGACGGACAGTCCGAGCGTATGATTCAGATATTGGAGGACATGTTGCATGCTTGTGTTATTGACTTTGGAGGTTCATGGGATGGGTTTCTACCGCTTGTAGAGTTTGCTTACAATAACAACTATCAGTCGAGTATTTAGATGGCTTCGTATGAGGCTTTGTACGGGAGGCGGTGTAGATCTCCGGTTGGTTGGTTCGAGCCCGGCGAGGCTAGACTATTGGGGACAGATTTGGTTCAGGATGCCTTAGAGAAGGTGAAGGTGATTCAGGAGAGGCTTCGTACAGCGCAGTCGCGTCAGAAGAGTTATGCGGACCGGAAGGTTCGAGTTGTGTCCTACATGGTCGGTGAGAAGGTCTTGCTGAAGGTTTCGCCCATGAAGGGTGTTATGAGGTTTGGAAAGAAAGGCAAGTTGAGTCCGCGGTTCATTGGGCCTTTTGAGGTGCTTCGGAGGATTGGGGAGGTGGCTTATGAGCTTGCTTTGCCACCCAGCCTATCGAGTGTGCATCCGGTATTTCATGTTTCTATGCTCCGGAAGTATATTGGGGATCCGTCTCATGTTTTGGACTTCAGCACGGTTCAGTTGGATGATGATTTGACCTTTGATGTGAAGCCAGTAGCTATTTTTGGTCGCCAGGTTCGGAAGTTGAGGTCAAAGGATATAACTTCAGTGAAAGTGCAGTGGAGAGGTCGGACCGTAGAAGAGGCTACCTGGGAGACCGAGCGGCAGATACGGAGCAGATATCCTTATCTGTTTGAGGCTTCGGGTATGTTTCTTGACTCGTTCGAGGACGAACGTTTGTTTAAGTTAGGGAGGATGTGACGACCCGGCCAGTCGTCGTATGAGTACCGCTCTGTTTCCCCCATTTCAGCTTCTTTACGCTTCATTATCCGTGTTTTATGTGATCGGGTTGATTAGTTCGAGTTCGGAGAGGATTTGGTAAGAAATGAGACACTTAGTCTCTTTTAAGAAGGCTTAAGTTGGAAAAGTCAACTGGATATTGACTTATGTGTTAGAGGCTCGGAAGTGAGTTCCGATGGTTCGGTTAGCTTCGGGAGGTGATTTGTGACTTAGGAGCGCGATCGGAATGGGTTTTGGAGTTGTAGAGAAGATTTAGGCTTGAATTGGCAAAATTGAGATTTTGGCAAATTCCGGTTGATAGGCGAGATTTTGATATAGGGGTTGGAATGGAATTCCAAGAGTTGCAGTAGCTTCGTTGTGTCATTTTGGATGTGTGTGCAAAATTTCAGGTCATTCGGACAAGATTTGATAGACCTTTTGATCGAAAGCATAATTTAAGAGTTCTTGGAGTTCCTAAGCTTTAATCCTATGTTAAATTGGTGATTTAATGTTGTTATAAGCATTCCAAAGTGTTGAACAAGTTTGAACGATATCATGGGATGTGTTGGTACAATTAATTTGAAGTTTCGGGGATCCCGGGTAGTTTCCGGGTTGTTTTAGGCCGAAAATCATAGTTGTAGCAGGTCCAGGAGGGTTGCAGGCTCCAGAACTCACCCACGCAGTCCGCACAAAAATGAGTGCACCCGCGGTGAGTGCTGTGCGGACTGCACAAAAGCTGGCGCGGCCGCGGTAGGCGTCGCGCGGACCGCACAAAAGTGGGCACGGCCGCGGTGAAGAACCTTCCCGCTAGTCCAACTTCGGAAGCTCATATCTTTTGATTTAAAAGGAATTTTGAGGTTATTCAAAAACGAAAGTTGTAGCCCTTCGTGTCTAGTTCCTGTAAAGGTAAAGATATTGCAATTTAGACATATGTAGCAAAAGTTATGATCAAAATACTAAAGTCTGTCACTGCAGAGGAAGGCCTGTGCGGCCGCGGTTGTGTTTGCGCGGACCGCACTGGCTTGTGCGGACCGCGGTCGATTTGGTGAGGCCCGTGGTAGCTGAAATCTGAGGGGTACCTATAAATACGAGGTTTTGGATTTTATTTAAAATTTTGACGTAGAGAGATCGGATTTTGGCGATTTTTAGAAGGTTTTTCAAGAAATTCATCGAGGTAAGTTATTTTAACTCAGATTTGGCTAGAATACATGAATCTATCACTAAATTCATCATTTAATTCGTGATTTGGGATGGAATTTGGGAAGAAAATTGTGAAACCTTTCAAAAATGTAAAATGATGATTTGAAGGACCAAATGGTATCGGAATTGGTTAATTTTGGTATGGTTAGACTCGTGAGGGTATGAGGATTCTGAAAATGTAAATTTTACTCGATTCCGAGATGGGGGCCCAGGGCTCGAGTTTTGCTAATTTCAGGATTTTTGATATTTTTCGAATGTTTTCGCTTGGGCTTTGTTCCCTTAGCATATTGTGATGTATTCGTTTTGATTTTGGATAGATTCGACGCATGTGGAGGCCAATTCGAGGGGCAAAGGCGTCGCGAGCTAGGGAATTAGCCAGTTCGAGGTAAGTAATGATTGTAAATGATGTCCTGAGGGTTTGAAACCCCGGATTTGCACATCGTAGTGCTATATTGAGGTGAGACACGCGCTGGATGATGAACGCAGGGTCTTTCACTACTGGGGATTGTGACTTGGTCCATCCCGATTGATGATTTTACCGAATATTTGACTGAAATTCATTTGTTATCATCATGATTTGGGCTGATTGCCAACTATTTGAACCCTTCGGGGATTTTTATCACTGTTTCCTCACTACTTGACTTATTATTTGAACTCAGTCCTGTTGATATCTACTATTTTACAAACTCAGCCACTTTTACTCAGATTTGAAACTTAAATGATATTTCTACATTCATGTTTTGGGCTGAGAACTACTGTTTTACTAATGTCCAAGGGGCTTGTGATGATTTTTTGGCTAAGTGAGGCCGAGGTACATATGTGAGGATATGCTGAGTGATATGAGGCCGAGGGCCTGAGATACTTTATATGCCACGAGGTGGCTTGAGTGATGTGAGGCCGAGTGCCGAGTGATGATGGCACGAGGTGGCTTGATATAGCGCTTGGGCCTTAAGAGGCCCCTCCGGAGTCTGCACACCCACAGTGAGCGCGAGTTTCCATTGTTCTGAGTAATTGATGCTATGCCCGAAGGGCTGATATGAGTGATTGTGAGGTAGCCCGAGGGGCTGATACTATTCTGAGATTGAGCCCGAGGGGCTGATACTGTTCTGAGTGATTGATACTGAGCCCGAGGTGCTGATACTGTACTGAGAGTGAGCCCGAGGGGCTGATACTATGCTGAGCGATTGATACTGTGCCCGAGGGGCGGATTTCTACTTGTTATTTACCTGTTAAATTACCGGTTTTACTTGTTTTAAAAGGAATATCATTTGATTTCTTCACTGATTTACTGCTTTAAGTGATTTTTACTGCTTGATATGGAATTGCTTTGTGCCTTTACGTGTTTTCATACTTTCAGCCATTATTTATAATTATTACTCACTGAGTCGGAGTACTCACATTACTCTCTGCACCGTGTGTGCAGATTCAGGCATAGCAGAGTCCGCACCTGAGCGCTGATTCCGTCCAGGCTAGGCGGTGATTTTGAGTTACGAGGTAGCTGTTGACGTCTGCAACCCCTTGTCTCTCTTATACTCTATCATTTATATTTTCTTCAGACTGTTGTATCGGATTCCGTACTTTGTAGACCTATAGCAGATTCTGTAGTAGCTCATGTCTTGTGATACCCCAGTTTGGGCTGTGTCGGGATGGTTCTTGCGGTTGTTATCGTTAAATTCCACAATTTATGAGTATTATATTATATGTTATTACTGTTTATGATGATTGACTATTTAAAAGAGGTGTTCCGTTTTGGTCTGGCTGGCCTGGTCTTCACGAGAAGCGCCATCACGACCGAGTTCGGGGGTTGGGTCGTGACAATGGCGTGACAACCTTCTTAAGGGTTTGAGTCCGTTTTTCTTTTTGCTTTTTAGTAGTTAGTGGTAAGGGTGCCTCAAGCAAAGCTTCACTTGGGCCTAGCACATTTGACTTTGATCTCATGGTCAAAAACAAATTGTTGTGTTTAGGATGGTGAAAGTCGTGATCTTGAGACTCTTGTGTTGACCGATAATCATCAAGTGATTTTTCGGGACCATTGGGTGCTCAAATCTTATCTAATGTCGTTGTGGGCCCCCAACTCTAAGTCTTTAGTGATCCCATAGCTTGTATGGTGAGAAATTGCATTGCAAATCTAAGTCTCGAGCCATTGGTCTAGAACGTGCCCTGAATGTTTGTTGAGGGAAAATCCTAAGTGAATTTTGACTTGAGACATGATTATAGGCTCTCCTTGATCCAAATGATAGCTTGAACACTTCCATAGCCTACCAATGATAAAATCTCTAGTCAACCCTTTTGAGCCTTAGACCTTTTTCCTTCAAGAACCATGATACAAGCCTTTACCCGTTCTAAAAGATACCCTCTCTTGGCACCCGATCTTTCCTTAGCACATGACAAAAGTATAAGTTTGAGGGGAGAGACGGGGATGACAACAAAGTGGTAAAAAGGTACAAAATGAAGAAAAGGAAAGGCAATGAAAAAGAAAAGAAAAGCAAACAAACAAAAAAGAATGTTCAATGTAGAAATAAATAAAAGGGATTCAAGAAAAGCAAAGGATGGAAGGTGTGGAAAATTGAGAAAGGAGAAAAGACTTGAAATGAACAAGAAAGAGTGATAATGTGTCTCTCTAACCCCTTAGAAAGAAGTGAAATGACTTAAAAAGTCAAGTGAATGTGTGCCAAAATAAAGCAAAAGAAGTGCTTAAGGGAAGATGGAACCTACTTAGACCAAACATTTCCTACCCTAAACCAAAAGCCTTCATTATGTCTCCACAAAATCCCTATATGATCTTGAGTTGAATGAAACTTACATTAGTGGTGACTCGCATAAGTGGCAAGCATATGGTACTTAGAGCCGGACTTGTGACATTTTCTTGAGAGAGATGAGTGATTTTCCATTAACCTCGTTCTGAGTGCTACTATTCTAAAGGTGAGGTTTGCTTAGGGAGAGCTTAGGATGTGTGAGTTTGAGTTCCACAATGACCAAGGTAATAGAAAGAGTTCTTTGATGTGTTGAGTCAACTCTTGATGCTCTTGTGTCACACTTAATACATGGTGTTTAAAAGAGTAAATGTTGTTAATAATTCATGTGTATTGAGGGAAATTCTTAGTCCCAATTGATGCTAGATGAGGTTACTTTAGGACAACTGAATTTTCTTGGATTTTCTCTTAAGGGGTGAGTCTTATTTTGTTTGCTTGAGGACAAGCAAAAGCTTAAGTTTGGGGGAGTTGATAACTAGGAATTTTGATACATTTTATATTCCTTCATTCTTAAGTTTTGATTAGAAATGTGTACAAAATAGTCCCAAAAGGCTCACCAGTTGTGCTTGATTGCAAGTTTGATCAATAAGATTACAAGATGTCAAAGATCAGCTCAAAAAGGAGTGAAACTTGCACGAGTACCAAGACAAGATAAAGCTCAGGCAAAATAGGGCCAGTGCGTCCGCACACCATTCTGTGCGGTCCGCAAAGTGAAGTTCAAAGAGGCTGCTATTTAGGCACAAAGGCAATGCAGCCGAAAGGGGTTTTGTGCGGTCTGCATTGGGATCAATGCGGTCGCACTCGATTTTGTGCGGTCCGCAGAGCCAAGGTTCAGAGAGTTGCTAGTTCCAATTTTGGAGCCCAATGCGGTCCGCGCTCCATTTCATGCGAACTGCACTAGAAGCCACCGCGGCGGTACTCGATTCTGTATGGTCCGCATTGCCCAAGTTCAGAGAGCCGTTTATTCATTTTCAGAGCCCTAGTGCGGCCGCACGTGATTTTGTGCGGTCTGCACTAACCCCACAGGGGTATTTTTATCCAAAATTTTCAGCATAGTATAAATAGCTTCTTTTCCCAGTTTTAGGTCATCAGATAGTTTTGTACACTGGCTGCGCTCGTGACTTTGATTATTTTAGCTATTTTGAGTAATTTTAGTTTCATTTCAACATTGAATCTTCAAGTTTAATTTAGCAGTTAATTAATATGAGTTTTTCTTCATCTATTTCTTTGTTTTCTTCTCTAATTATGAGTAGCTAGACCCATAAGCTAGGGTTGTGGCTCAACCCTAGTGTGGATAATTGATGGGTCTTGTGTTTTAGGGCTTAATTGGCTATGGGTGTTTGATATTAGGACTAATTTCATGTTTCATTGCTGAATTAGTGGTTGAAAACACTAGTTTGTGTTTAGTTGACTTTGGCTCTTCTTGAGAAAGAGAGCCTAAGTCTCTGAAATTGGTCCAATAAGGAATTGGGGCGTACTCAAGAGATTGATAGCCCTAATTAAAGGGTTAATCTAGAGATAGTAATACCCGACTTGAAACTTGATTGCTTGTCCAAATTTGTATACCCAATTGGTCTTAAGAAAGTCAATTCGGGCAAAATCACTCGAACTACCGAGAGGTGTAGAGTGAGTAGAATCGTGCAATGATTATATCATACTCTCCAAATGTGACAATAATGCCTTAGACTCAAGTATTCGTCAATTG
Organism: Nicotiana tabacum; assembly: GCF_000715075.1. Taxonomy (NCBI): domain Eukaryota; kingdom Viridiplantae; phylum Streptophyta; class Magnoliopsida; order Solanales; family Solanaceae; genus Nicotiana; species Nicotiana tabacum. The sequence continues at coordinate 19,202,880 of NC_134085.1, forward strand.
ACCACCTAGGCAAAAGTCACTACCCTAGTGCCTTTAATCATTTGAACAACTCGCAATAGTTTAATCTTAGCTTACTTTAGTTTAATTGAGCATTGTAGATTTATAAAATTAGAATCATAATCAAAAACCAAAAATAGATAGAAGTGCAATTTGGAGCAAATACACAACTCCACTTTATATAGACACCCGACTCCAACTTCTAGCTCACTGTGGAAATCGATCCCGACCTTAATCGGGTAAAAGCTACTTCGACCACTCTCGCTACTCAATAGTATTGCAGGGTTGGCTTCGATCATCACACCATGAAGACAAACAATCTCCCGGATATAGATCTCAGCTAACCTCTCGGATGAATATGAGATTGCCACAGGAATGAAATGCGCTGACTTGGTCAGCCTATCAACAATAACCCACACGGCATCGAACTTCCTCCGAGTCTATAGGAGTCCAACAACGAAGTGCATGGTGATCTGCTCCCACTTCCACTCGTGAAGCTCAATCCTCTAAAATAAACCACCGGTCCTCTGATGCTCGTACTTAACCTGCTGACAATTCAAACACCGAGCTACATAATGCTGCTGCAAATTCTGATACATCTTAGCGGCTCCCGGATGAATAGAGTACCAGGAACTATAGGCCTCCTCTAAAATCAACTCTTGAAGCCCATTTATATTAGGCACACAAACTCAACCCTACAATCTCAAAACTCCATCATCTCCTAAGGTAACCTGCTTGGAACCTCCACGTTGACCGTGTCTCTAAGGACACACAAATGAGGATCATCATACTGTCGATCTCGGATACGCTCCAATAATGAAGAAAGAGTGACTGTGCAAGCTAACACACAGCCAGGCTCAGAAACATCCAACCTCACGAACTAATTGACCAAAGCTTGAACATCCAAAGCAAATAGTCTCTCACCGATCGGAATATAAGCAAGACTGCCCATGCTGGCTGACTTCCTACTCAAAGCATCGGCCACCACATTGGCCTTTCCCGAATGATATAAGATGGTGATATCATAGTCCTTCTACAGCTCCAACCACCTTCTCTGCCTCAAATTCAACTCCTTCTGCTTGAACAAGTACTGAAGACTCTTGTGATCCGTGAACGCCTCACATGCCACACCATACAGATAATGCCTCCAAATCTTCAACGCATGAATAATGGCTGATAACTCCAAATCATGAACCGGATAGTTCTTCTCATGAATCTTCAACTGCCGTGAAGCATAGGTAATGACCTTTCCATCCTGCATCAACACCGCACCAAGACCAATACGAGATGCATCACAATAAACTGTATAAGGCCCTGAACTTGTGTGCAAAACCAATATCGGTGCCGTAGTCAAAGCTGTATTGAGCCTCTGAAAGCTTGCCTTACACTCATCTGACCATCTGGGTCAACCTAGTCATCGGGGCTGTAGATGAAAACCCCTCCACAAACCGACGATAGTAGCTTGCCAATCCCAAGAAACTCCGAATCTCTGTAGCTGATGCTGGTCTAGGCCAGTTATTGACTACCTCAATCTTCTTCGGATCAACCTGAATACCCTCTGTTGATACAACATGACCCAGGAATGCAACCGAACTCAACTAGAACTCACACTTCAAAAACTTAGCATACAACTGACTATCCCTCAAAGTCTGAAGAACCACTATAAGATGTTGCTCGTGCTCCTACGAGCTGCGAGAATATATCAAAATATCATCAATGAAGACTATTACGAACGAATCCAAGTAAGGCCTGGACACTCGGTTCATCAAATCTATAAAAGCTATTGGGGCATTTGTCAACCCGAATGACATCACCAAGAACTCATAATGCACGTACCGAGTGCGGAAAGCTGTCTTAGGGACATCGGATGCCCTAATCCTCAACTGGTGGTAGCCAGATCTCAAGTCAATCTTCGAAAATACCTTGGCACCCTGAAGCTGGTCAAAAAAATGATCGATCCTTGGAAATGGATACTTATTCTTGATTGTAACCTTGTTCAACTGTCGGTAATCAATACACATTTTCATCGATCCGTCCTTCTTCTTAGCAAACAACACCAGCGCACCCCAAGGCGAAACACTCGATCTAATGAAACCCTTCTTAAGAAAGTCTTGCAACTACTCCTTCAACTCTTTCAACTCAGGCGGGGCCATGCGATACGACAGAACAGAAATGAGCTGAGTGCCCAGAGCCAAATCAATGCAAAAGTCAATATCTCTATCGGGTGGCATACCCGACAGGTCTGAAGGGAATACCTCAGGAAACTCATGAACAATGGGCACAGAATCAATAGAAGGAACCTCAACACTAGAAATACGAACATAGGCCAAATAGGCCAAACACCCCTTCTCGACCATACACTGAGTCTTCACATAAGAGATGACACTACAGGTAGAATGACTAGGAGTCCCTATCCTATCTAAACGAGGCAAACCCGGTAAGGCTAAGGTCATAGTCTTGGCATGACAGTCCAAGATAGCGTGGTAAGGTGATAAACTGTCCATCCCCAATATGATATGTCCAGAAGAAGCAAATCTACACGAGTCTTAAAACTCCCAATTACAACTATACATGAATGATGGACTCGATCTACCACAATAGAATCACCCACCGGTGTAGACACATAAACAGGTGCACTCAAAGAATCACTAGGCATGACCAAATACGGTGCAAAATAAGATGACACATAGGAGTATGTAGATCCTGGATCAAATAAAACTGAAGCATCTCTGCTACAAACCAGAATAGTACCTGTGATAACTACATCGGAAGCCTTACCCTCGGGCTTGGCTGGAAGAGCATAACATGGGACTGGGCCCCACCACCCTGAACTACATCTCTGGGATGGCCTGCGGCTGGCAGGCCTCCACCTCTAGCGGCCTGAGCTCCACCTCTAACACCTTTACCTCCACCTCTAGCACCTCTACCCCCACCTCTAGCTGGCTGGGCTGGCTGTGGAACACTCGGTGCCTGAACCATGGCACGGGAACCCTGATGGTGAGAGCTGTTCGATGCTCGAGGGCAAAACCTAGCAATGTGACCCATATCGCCACAAGTGTAACAAGCCCTCGGTTGCTGAGACTGCTAACCCTAACGACCTGAATGACCACCCCGAATACTTTGGAGCGGCGATGTACTGATAGGAGATGGTGGTGCACTGTAGGACTGCTGATCAAAATACTACATCTGAGGACCACAGCCAACTGAAGCACCGTGAGAAACCTGGAGTGCTGACCGAAAAGGCCTAGGAGGATGGCCTCTACCATATGAATCCCTATCTCCAGACGAGGTACCACTGAATCAGCTTGAATGACGAGGCCTCTTGTCGGATCCCTGACCACCTCCATGCGATAGAACCATCTCAACTCTCCTGGTCATATTGGCCACCTCCTGGAAGGAAATCTCACTAACTATCTCCCTAGCCATCTGAAGACGAATCGGATGAATAAGTACAACAATGAAACTCTCACCTTCTCTCTCTCGGTGGGAAGTATGATAAGAGCATGACGAGCCAAGTCAATGAATCTAGTCTTATACTAGGTAACGGTCATAGAACCCTGCTGGAGACGCTCAAACTGCCTCCAATAGGCATCTCTTTGAGTGATGGGGAGAAAATTCTCCTTTAATAGCTGTGTAAACTGGTCCCAGGTCAAAGCTGGCGATCCGGCTAGTCTAGCCAAACAATAATCTCTCCACCAAGTCTTGGCGGATCTAGACAAGCGAAAAGTAGCAAAATCTGCCCCATTGGTCTCAACTATCCCCTTGTTCCTGAGAACCTCATGACAACTGTCTAGATAATCCTGGGATCCTCAGAAGATGCGCCACTGAAAGTAGTAGTGAAGAGCTTGGTGAATATGTCCAATCTCCACAAAGCATCGGCAGACATAACTGCTCCATCACCGGTTTGAGCTACCACACCCGGTTGAACTGCCCCAGCTAGCTGAACTGTTGGATCTAGAACTGGGGAGCTACCTGCTCCGGAGTGCGTGTAGCAGGAGTCTGGGATCCTCCTCCAACCTGAGAGGCGGCTGCTGTTGCAGGAAGCAAGCTTTCCCGGGTAACACTCTTCATAAGGACCACTAGACGGACTAGAGAATCCTGGAGTACTAGGATAGCAATAAACCTCTCTAGGACCTGAGCTGGGCCCACCGGAACTGCCAGGGCCGGAACCTCATCATCAAAATCAACCTGAGGCTCCATTGCTGGTGTTGCTGCTCTAGGATGAGCTCTGCCCCTACCTCGGCCTTGCCCTCTGCCCCTTGTGGGAGCTACTGCTGGGGGCTCGGGCTGCTGGTCAGTGGATGAGGAAGCGCGTGTTCTCGCCATCTGTGAAAGAATAGAGTAGAAATTTAATTAGCATTGAAAAACCAAACCGCACGATATGAAAGAATAAATGTGAAGTTTTTCCTAACTTTGTAGCCTCTGGAGGATAAATACAGACGTCTCTGTACCGATCCCTCAGACTCTACTAAGCTTGTCTGTGAACTATGAGACCCATGTAATCTAGAGCTTTAATACCAACTTGTCACAACCCAAATTTCTCACCCTGGGGAGTCGTGATGGCGCCTACTAATGTGAGCTAGGAAAGCCAATTATTTGAGCAATTTACTTCTTTATCCATTTTATACCTTTAACAATTATAAAGCAATGACGTGTAAACGTCAGAAGAAATGCAGTAAAATATCTAAAATATGAGTCTAATACAACTGTTTAAGCACCCAGAACTGGTGTCACAGTACCACAGACGATCTAAGAGTGCTACATACAAAGTTTGAAAATAAACGATACATTGTTTCTGAACTAGGGAAATGAAACAGGAATAAAGGGATAGAAGGAGACGCCAGGGCCTACGGACACCTGCAGGTATACCTTGGATCTCTGTGTGGTAATGATTGAAGGAGACGAGTTGAAATTGACTTACAATCGATTTGGAAGAAGAGTTGTTCTTGAAAAATCGCCCTAAGGAGTTTATGTTTTGAAGAGATGTGAAAAATGGTTGATTTTCGGCTAAGTATAAAAATTGCAGGTTGCAGGTATGGGAATTGTGAACAGGGTTCGCAATTGCGAACCCCGATCTCTGCTAGGTTCGCATTTGCGAAAAAGGTCTCGCATTTGCGAGCTGGGAATTGCGAAGGATGCGTCGCATTTGCGACAACTGACTTAAAGGGAGGGAATCACATTTGCGATAGAATACTCGCAATTGCTAGGATAGGCTGGCCTGAGATTCTTTCGCATTTGTGACATGCCTCTCAAATTTGCGATCTCTCATTTGTGAGCCAGGTTTCGCAAATGCGAAGCTTGCAGCCTGCAACGCAACAACTGAAAATCTGCAATTCCTCAAGTCCAAAATCCACTCCATGGCCTATCCAAAACTCACCCGAGCCCTCGGGGCTCCAAACCAAACATGCACGCCAACCTAAAAACATCATACAGACTCGCTCATGCATTCAAATCACTAAATAATACCAACAACTATGAATTTAGTATCAAAATCATGAAATTTTCTTAATAACTTCAAATTTCCAATTTTCTCAAAAAACGATCCGATTCACGTCGTTTCAAGTCCATTTCTTACCGAATTTTACAGACTTATCTTAAATCACAAATAAGACCTATACCGTGCATCGGAACCAAAATACGGGCCCGATACCATCAAGCTCTAATCACAATTCATTTTCAAATCTCATAAATAATTTCAGAAAATAATTTTCTTTAAAAATTTATTTCTCGGGCTTGGGACCTCGGAATTCAATTCCAGGCATACGCCTAAGTCACATATTTTCTCACGGACCCTGGGGATCATTAAATCACGAGTCCGGGTCCGTTTACCCAAAATGTTGACCGAAGTCAACTTAATTCATTTTATAGTCAAAATTTATCATTTTTTCACAGATTTCCACATATTGGCTTTTCGAATACGCGCCCGGACTGTGCACGCAAATCAAGGTAAGACATAAAGAGGTTTTTAAAGCCTTGGAACACAGAATTTACTTTTAAAATAAGTGACGATCTTTTGGGTCGTCACATTTCTTTCTAATAGTGTAGTGTGTATGTGTGTATATATATATATATAAAGAGAAGTAACTAATTATATGATGTCAAGTGGTATAATCATAAGACAACAAGTGACAAAGCTCCAACAAAGTTGGAACTTTAAAATTAATTTACAATAAAGATCGAAATATAAAAAAATAAAAAATTGCTAATTCAAATCTATATCTATATCTGTATATTATTAAAACCCCAAAAAAGGCACCGCATTAATCCAAGTGGTAGCCTAGAAAAAATTCACATGGCATAATTAGTTAATAACAAAAAAATTATCTATTGAAAATTAATAAAGAAATTAACTACTCAAACATGGTTGAAGGTTAGTTTAGGTTAGTTAATTTCTTTATTTCGTTTTTTAAAATCATTTTTGTTTTCTTTTTTTAAATAAAAAGTGTAATTATTCATTAAAATTCAAACAATATTATTGAGAAAAGTATAATAAAATTTAAAATAAAAATATATAATTTCAAGAGTAATAAAATATATATCTTCTATTGCATTACAAAAAAATTAGCAGACAAAAATATTAAACAAGTAATATGTTAATAATCTATCTATACATCATTAAAAGCCAAAGAAAAAGGCACCACATTAATCAAAGTGGTAGCCTAGAAAAACGTCACATGATATAATTCGTTAATAACAAAAAAAATATTTATTGAAAATTAACAAAGAAATTAACTACCTAAATTAACTACTGAAACATGGGTGAGGTTTGGTTTAGCTTTGTTAATTTCTTTATTTCATTTTTAAAAATCATTTTCGTTTTCTTTTTGAAATATATTCAAACAATATTTTTGAGAAAAATATAATAAAATTTAAAATACAAAATATTTTCAAGAGTAATAAAATATATATATTCTATTATATTACAAAAAATTAGTAGACAAAAATATTAATAAGTAAAATACTAATAATTTCTATTAACAATATAATTATACTAAACATTGGATGATATAATAAACAAAAATACATAACAAAAAAGTTATTTGATGACTATATATGTCCCTTTAATTTAATAGAGATTTTATTCATTAAATTTAGACAATATCTATTCTATTTATATAGAATAGGAGAAGCAAATCATTGTGATAATTCCAAATGTAACATCAAGAAATTAACAAAGTGACAAATTTTAGGACAAAGCTCCAACAAATTTGGTGATTCAAAAATTATTTACAAAAATAATTTATAAAAAAAGACACAATGAAATTAACTACCTAAAATTAACTACTCAAACATGGGTGATATAATAAAGATAAATGTATAAAAAAAAGTTATTCGATGTCTACATAAGTCCCTTTAATTTAATCGAGAATTTGTTCATAAAAATTCAGACAATATTATTGAGAACAATAGAATAAAATTTAAAATAAAAAATTATTTCAAGAGTAATAAAATATATATCTTCTATTATATTACAAAAATAAAGTAGCAGAGAAAAATATTAAATAAAGTAATATGCTAATAAATATTTTTATTAACAATGTAATAATACTACATATTGGATGATATAATAAAGAAAAATACAAAACAAAAAGTAATTCACTGCCTGTATAAGTCCCTTTAGTTTAATAGAGAATTTATTCATTAAAATTTAGATAATATTATTAAGTACAACAGAAAAAAAATTCAAAATAAAATAATATTTCAACAGTAATAAATTATATATCTTCTCTTATATTACAAAAAGAGAGCGAGCAGACAAAAATAGTAAACAAAGTAATATACTAATAAAAAATTCTATTAACAATATAATTATAATAAACAATGGATAATGTAATAAAAAAAATACAGAACAAAAAATTTATTCACTGACTATATAAATACCTTTAATTTAATAGAGATTTTATTATTGGGTATATCGTATTGACAAATAAGATGACAATTGAAATTTATTTAAGCAATACAGTCTAATAGGATCAAACAAGCCCGGTCATAATTTAATTTAATTAATATTTTTTTAATATTGACTGCGCATTGCGTGGGTATGACTACTAGTATTTTCTTAATAAGAAACATTTATGATGTTTTATACTTCAATACCACAAGGGGGAGGGGGGGATGATTTGTGTGGTACCCAATTTTCGCTTAACTGAATTATAGAAGGACCTGGTTCTTCTATTTATTCCAACTACTACTGTTTGCAGACTAATAAGTAAAGAAAATAAAGAACACATAGATTTTTACGTGGAAAACACCTGGCTCAAAAGGTGAAAAAACCACGACCTACTACTTAGTAGGATTTTCTCAAACTTCCCCTAAAATCAGTTAGCCAAAAACTGCATTTACAAAAATTCTTTTGTAAACCTAGGATTAACTCTAATCCCGTTGTGGCACACAGAAACTATTGCGACAACTTCAAGTTAACTCTAACTTAAACACTTAGGTACCTAATACAATTGCTTCTATAAAAGCTGAAAGGTACAATGTAAAATTACCTACTACAATTGAACTAGAATAAAAGATAGACACTTGGAACTAGTTTTTCTATCTGGTTAAAGTAGCTTCAGGATTGCACGTTTGAATCACACATAAATTGCTTGCAAAATTGCCATGCTATTTTGCTCTCAATTCATATTTAACTTCTTCTTATGTGCATTACCTGTAAAAGAGAACAACACTGATATTTAATGGGTTAGTAATTAGAGATTGACTGGGATACTGATGCTACTTTTCTATCATAAAAGAGTTCAAGTTGATCTCATACTCTAACACTATCCTCTTCCTAAACTGTGTTCTCTTCATGTAAGGAGTCTTTCTCTCCTTATCCAATATGCAACCTTTTCGATCAGATCAGGAGATATTACTTCTGATAAGTTAGCTTTATCTCCTTCACGTGCATCTCACATGTTTGGGTTGATCATGACTACGCTTCACAAGATGGACCTGGTCCATGTCTGAGTTCTTTTGTCAGTCTTCAAAACTTTACCTGTACTTGGGCCAACAAATTTCCCCTTTTTGATGATGACAAACTCTATGCTTTTTACTTACTTGGATCTTGTAAGAACTCAGCTTAACCATCAATAAAAAGTTTAGAAAATTCACTTATCATCAAGGACTATGTTAATTAGGTTATAAATATCACTTATTCAGAATATGTAAAGCACAATATCTCTTCCCCCTTTTGGCATCATCAAAAAGTTGCATACAAAGTGTGAGTCCTAGATTTTAATAAGTACTCATGGCCACTGGGGCAACTGCAAGTGCAAACATGGATTAATCATCAGTAATCAAGCAAACATATTTATACTATCAAGGAAATATTAACATTTAACAAGAGTAAAAATAGTACATATCATTGATAGAAGATATATTTCTACCACAATCCACAACCAGAAAGCAAAAATATTCAAAACATGAGCAAAAAGAAAGAAAATCCCTAATCTGGGTTACTGAAGATACTAGACAGGTTTAGGAGATAAAGGCTAGAATTCCTAAGGCTTGGGAGAGCTAGAGTGTTGATTTTGGGCTTGGAGAAGATTCAGCATATTGTGAAGAATTCCATCATTCTTCTCCTTTTCCCTGGTGAGCTCAGTTCTGAGAGCATCCCTCTTAGATTCCACCTCTGCCACACGAGCCTTTAGCCTAGCTATCTCAACATCCTTGGCTTCACTTTCCTCAACAAAATCCCTGACTTTACTGTTGATAGGAGTCTTCTTGGATAAACCAGGTTCATTTGGGATGGCATTGACTAAGTAGTCACAAGTAAGCAAAGTATTAATACCAAAGTAATCCTTGCTTGGAGCCATTTCCCATTTCTTCAGAGGCACATTGCACATATCCAGAACTGTAGTCAGAATAAAGCCATAGGTGGTAGTATGAGCCTTGGAGCCATTGATAACCCTATCTAGTAGCTTGATGATGAATGCAGGACAATTAATTTGCCTTCCACTTTCAAGTCACTCCATCATAACTAAGTCCATATAATTTGCAATATGCCTTCTCTCCTGCCTAGGCAGTAGGCACTTGTTGACAAACTCAAAAATGACATTGTTTTGTGGCTTCATTTCACTCTTATGCACAAACTTGGCCTCATTCACCTCTGCAACATCAAAAAAATCTCCTAGTGATTGTAAGGGCAGATGGAAGGGAATCCAGACCTGGCCATCTCTGTCTGGTGTAATCATCATATCCCTCAGCAGGGATGTCTAGTATCTCTCCCAGTTTCTCTGCATCAAATGTCACTTGAACTCCTTTGAGTTTGCTTGTAACTCTGCCATCTTTGACGTCAGCATTTGCCATGAATTCAATGATTTTATTTCTAGCCAATCTCCTATCCATTTGAAGGACCATGTACTTCCAGCCCTGAGCAGCTAGTGTGTCAACCAAATGAACCATCCCTGGTTCTACCAAATCTTTCACCAATCTTCCCTTCAAAAAATTTCTTTTGCCAAACATGGCAAGTTTATCTTGTTCACCATCAGACTCATTTTCTTCTTCACCACTCCATTCCTCATCTTCAGAAACTCTAACTTGTTTACTTTTCACTGCAGACCTTGTCCTCTTAGCCAATGAAGTTTCAGCAGCCTCAGACACAAATAAAGATTTCTTGGAAGAAGTCTTGGGATTTTTGGGCTTGGTGGTCTAAACCTCCGCTATTGTAACTTTCTCTTGATGGACCTGTTCCATCTCCTCAACGTCAACAGCTTCTGAGGACTCTGCAACCTTACCTTTTTCTTTATCCATCCCTTTCTTCTTACTTTCAGCTAAAGCCTTTTGTAGATCACTCTTACTCTGTTTCACCCTGCTTCTTGTGGCTCTTCCCTTTGTCAAGGAAGTTTCAGTAGGTTTTGGGGAGGAAGCCTTTCGTTTCTTGGAAGGTTTAGGAGCACTAGGGGCATTTGGTGTGGGAGTTCTCCTTTTCTTTGGATCGTAACTTGCACCTACCTTTTTCAAAAGGTCTGCTAGGGTCTCTTCATTTGATGAAGCAGGTTCATCTCCCTGTGAACTTAGATTAACTAACCCTTCAGTAGCTTCACCAGAACCACTTCCTTCCCCTTGACTTCTTGCCACTTTCTTCAACATTTTCTTGTACAACCCCACAAATAGCAGGTACAGACAAATCAACAGTGGGTGAATGATCAACCACTCCTTTCCCTTTTCCCTTCTCGTCACCACATTCACCCTCTCTCTCTTTTTCAAATTTCTTTTTACCTCCACTCCTTCTTAACTCAGGTAATTCCACATCCCTGATAGGCCCAACCAAAACAAACCTATTTTTTAAATTCTCAATCAAAGAAGAACTTACCTTAGAAGGGGAATCTTGAGCCTTCTCAGAGTCAGAAGACCCAGTCCTTCCCCCTCACTAGCAAACTTGTATGACTCAAAATCAAAGTTAGAATTAGAGTCTTGAGCCTCACTTGCCTTTAATTGCTCATTCAATTTCTTTGAGAGAGCACCAGATGCCAACGTTTTGCGAGCAAGCATTTTTACTCTTCTTAGTCTGGGTTTGGGAGTCGTGCTAGGTGGAGGAGGGGTAGATGAATAAGAGGGAGTGGGTTGTGGAGGAGTTCCAGGAATGTCTTATGGGTTCGTCATTATAGCTGATTTATTGAGAGAATTAGTGAGTTAGAACTTTGGAGAAGAAAGCAATTGAGAGTGAAGAAGGTTTTGACAGTTTTGAATTATGAGGGTGGCAGGAAGTAATGATGAGTATCTAAAGGGAAAGACTCATTTAATAGATAACAGTAGCTTTAGCAATCAATTTGAGGTCTAATCAACCTGAAATTGCAGGTTGAACGAATGGTTAGGCTTCCCTAGATTTTAGGCAATTTTTGTGGTTAGAATTCTAATGAGGACGGAACTGGTTCAAAAACAAACGGATAGGATTTTCTAGGGAGTTGAACAATTTTAGGACTCTACTCATGATTTAAATATTTATATTTCTAATTGTGCAGAGTATAGAAAACATACCTTGACATTCAGATGAACCAATACTGATGAACCAGGTTCTTCATTTAGAATTCTCTTGATCATGCCTCAATTTACCACAATAGAAAAAATTTTGTGAGAGATCAGTGATTCATATTAACACATGTCACAGGAGTATACTATTTACAGTATGAAGCTGAGTAAAAATTAATCTAGATATTTACACAAGTTCAGATTTCCTAGCCAATTTTTTTTTATTTTTTTCATTAATTCTTTTTCATTGTGCATTCTAAGCTGGTCCTATTAGGTGATCTTAATTATCCCTAATTCCAACATGTTCCTTTCAGAGATTTCTCTACTCATTGCTTTAGTAAAGATGTTAGCAATTTGTTTATTAGTAGCATAGAATTCTATGGTGGTCAATCCTTTCTCATAGTTATCTCTTAAGAAGTGATGTCTAATATCTATGTGCTTAGTCCTCTTATGATGAACAAGGTTCTTTGTCATACTTATAGCACTAGTGTTATCACAGAAGATAGAAATGCAACCAACTTCAATGCCAAAATCTATCAACTGCTGTTTGATCCACAGCAATTGAGCACAACAAGAGGCAACAACAACATATTCAGCCTCAGCAGTGGATAAGGACATTGAATTCTGCTTTTTAGTGGCCCATGATATAAGACATGAACCAAGAAAATGAGCCATACCTGAGGTGCTCTTCCTATCCACAAGGAAACCTACATAGTCAGCATCAGCATACCCTACTAAATTGAAATTACTACCTTTAGGGTACCAAAGACACAGATCAACAGTGCCTTTCAAATATCTCAGTATCCTCTTGACAACAGTCAAGTGAGATTCCTTAGGATTTGCCTGAAAATGAGCACAAAGCCCTACACTGAAAACTATGTCAGGTCTGCAAGCAGTAAGCTACAAAAGTGAACCAATCATACCCCTATACAACTTCTGATAAACAGATGAACCAGGTTTATCTATGTCTAATTTAGTAGCTGTTGCAATGAGAGTGTTTATTCCCTTTGATTCATCCATTTTAAACTTTTTAATCAACTCTTTTGCATATTTCTGCTGATAGATCATGGTTCCATTTGGGTTTTATTTGATCTATAAGCCTAAGAAAAAGTTAAGCTCACCCATCATACTCATTTTAAACTCACTCCCCATTAATTTGGCAAAATCCTTACTTAGCTTGTCAGTGGTTGCCCAAAAAATTATGTCATTTTCCCTCAGGAATAGAGTACTGTCAATTTTACCTCTTTTGTAGCCATGTTCAAGCAGGAATTTGGACAGTCGTTCATACCATGCTCTAGGAGCCTACTTGAGTCCATAGAGAGCCATGTCTAATTTGTACACATGTTTCGGACACTCTTTGCTCTCAAACTCTGGAGGTTGTTTAACAAACACTTCTTCTTTTAGGTAGCCATTCGGGAAGGCACTTTTGACATCCATCTGATGAAGAGTGAATTCTATGTGTGCTGCAGAGGCTATGGGGAGTCTTATTGCCTCCAGTCTTGCAACTAGAGCAAAGGTCTCATCATAATCTATACCCTCCTCTTGGCTATAACCTTGGACCACCAGTCTTGCCTTGTTTCTTGTGACTGTTCCATCTTCATCAAGCTTGTTTCTGAAGACCCATTTAGTGCCAATTACTGATCTGTCCTTGGGTCTTGGAACTAGATGCCAAACATGGCTTCTCTCAAACTGATTGAGTTCATCTTGCATTGCATTTACCCAATCTACATCCTGCAAAGCCTCAACAATATTTTTAGGTTCAATAAGAGATAGAAAAGCATCAAAAGCACATAGATTCTTTAATTGTGATCTAGTTTTAACTCTAGACGTTGGATCAGTGATTATGTTCTCAATGGGATGAGAACTTTGATACTTGTGAGGTTTCACAACTAACTAATTTCTGCTTGATGTTTCTCCTATGTTCTGTTGCTGAGGAACAGGGTCATGAACAGGTTCCTTTAGGGGATTGGTTTTTGTTCCTCTTTGTTCAGTTCCCCCGGTCAAGTTGCCCTAGATGGAAGAACCTGTTCCATCACCTGTTCCTTCTTTTGGTGCAACTTTAGCTTGAGCTGAGACTTTACTCAAATCTTTTACCAGCCCAATAGCTTCATCTTCATGTTCCTGTCTCTCAAAAGAATGTTAGTTTCATCAAAAACTACATGTACACTTTCTTCTACACACAAAGTTCTTTTATTGAACACTTTATAAGCTTTGCTATATGAAGAATATCCCAAGAATACTTCCTCATCACCTCTGGGATCAAACTTACCTAGGGAGTCCTTTCCATTATTGTGCACAAAGCACTTGTATCCAAATGCCCTAAGATGGGATATATTTGTTTTTCTCCCTTTAAGTAACTCATAGGGAGTCTTCTCTACAAGAGGTCTACTCATGCATCTATTAATGATGTAACATACCGTATTTACAGCCTCTGCCCAGAAGCTATGGGGCAGTTTACTAGAAAGAAGCATAGTCCTAGCCATATCTTCAAGAGTCCTATTCTTTCTTTCAACTACTCCATTTTGTTGAGGAGTCCTAGGGGCAGAAAAATTATGATCTATACCATGCTCATCACAAAATTCAGCAAACTTAGCATTTTCAAATTCAGTTCCATTATCAGACCTGATTGATGCAAGTTGATTACCTAGTTGTTTCTAAGTTTTTCTAACAAAGGCAGTAAACATGTCAAATGCTTCATCCTTAGATGTTAAAAACAGTACCTAGGTAAACCTAGAGTAATCATCAACAAGTACCATCACATATTTCTTACCACCTCTGCTCAAAGTTCTCATTGGACCACAGAGATCCATATGAACCAGTTTCATTGTCCTAGTTGTGCTTACCATTTTATTGCTTTTAAAGGATGATCTTAACCTGCTTCCCTCTTGCACAGGCCTCACAAACTTTGTCTTCCTTGAACTTGATGTCAGGTCACCCTATCACCAGGTCCTTAGAGACTAATTTGTTGAGTTGATTCAGACTTGCATGACCAAGTCTTTTATGTCACATGAGGGGATCATTGTCCAACACACTCAGGCAAGTTAGTTCATTTTCTAAAAGAGTGGACAAATCTACAATGTAAATATTGTTAACTCTTTTTCCCTACAAAACAATCTTGTCAGTGGTAAGATTAATCACAAAGCATTTGGTAGAGGTAAATGCTACAAGGTTACCTCTGTCACACTGATGTGATACACTGATTAGGCTATATTTCAAGACATCTATCAAGTAGACATTCTCAATGGAATGTGAGTTTGTCTTACCTATCTTTCCAACCCCAATAATCTCACCTTTCTTTCCATTTCCAAAGGAGACATTACCTCCTTTTAAGTCCTCAAGTGAAAGGAACTAGTTCTTACTTCCAGTCATATGTTTTGAGTAGCCACTATCCATGTACCATATTTGGCTACTTCCCTTCACTTGGACCTGCAAAATGAAATCAAGGGTTAGTCTTAGGAACACAAAGTAGTTTGGGTCCCTTTCTTTAGGCAAATGAGTAAATTAAATTCCTTTTGGCCCACCTAGGCAGCCTATTTTTCTCTTGAATAAAGGTTTTGTTCTTTTGACTGGCCTTTTCTTTTGCATTACATTCATTTTTGTAATGATCAGTCGTGCCACAGTGTGTGCAGATTTTATTTTCAGGAAGAGTGATGTACTTGCTTTTGGGGTCCCATTTAGGTTCTTGGGTCCCATAGCCAAGTCTTCTCTTATTGCTACTGTGATGTTCTTGTAGCCAGGATAGTGCATCAGAAGCCTTATTCCATTTGCAAGTTCTGTCTAGTTCATGCTTTACCTTCCCTAGGTCTTCTTTTAAGACTCTTATCTGCTTATCTTTATTGTACAACTCATCCTTCATCTTTCCTAGATTTACTTCTAAGGTGAGATGTGTGTGATCAACTTTCTTCTTACCTGTTCCTAATTTCAGTTTTAAATTTCCAGACCTAAGTTCTAAGACGCTGGTGTCGAGTTCAAGAACCTAGTTCTTTAACTCAGTATTTTTAATGTCACTCTCATTAGCCTTAGATTCTAGATTTTTGCACTTGTCTTTTAAGATCACACACTCCCTAGACAAATGTTCCTTCTCAGTGTTAATTATCTCAAACTCATCGATGAAGTCTAGCAATAGTTTAGATAACTTTTCTTTAGACATAAATTTAATCTTATCTTTGAGATGAATCACACTTACCTCTTGTTCATCATCTGATTCTCCGATGGCCATAAGTGCTTGTTCATCTCCAGCTTCATCTTTTGAATCCCCCATCTGATGTTTCTCCCCAAGCAGCAACCATAGCCTTTGATGATCCTTTGTTCCTTTTGGGTTGAACCTATTCCTTCATTCAGCCCTTTCCTTCTTCCATTCAATTTCCCACTGAGGACAATTCATGATCATGTGATCAGTCTTGCCACATTTGTAGCAACCCTCGTTGGTCTGTTTCTCAGGAGCCCTTGGTTTGTTGAAGGTTGTACCTCTTAAAGAACCCTTTCCTCTCATTAGGTACTTTTTGAAATCCCTTATGATCATGGCCATTTCATCATCCTCCAGATCTGCACCTTCAGCTATTCTGAGAGCCAGACACCTTTCCTTCTTGGGTGTATCCATTTTCATGGTTTGCCTTCTCAGTTCATAGGCAGTGAGATTTTCAATCAGTTCATCCAACATGAGAGTAGCAATGTTCTTTGATTCCTGAATAGCAGTGATTTTGCTTTCCCAAGTTACTGGTAAAACTCTTGTCAAGATTTTTTCAACCTTGTCTTCTTCAAAGATAATTCTCACAAGAGATTTAAGTTCATTTGTTAGTGTTGTGAACCTTGTGTACATCTTCTAGATAGTTTCTCCTTCCTTCATAGTGAAATTCTCATATTGAGAATATAGCAGTGTTCCTCTTGATCTCTTTACTTGAGGAGTTCCTTTTATGAGCCACTTGTAAAATGTCCCATATCTTCTTAGCAGTGGTACAACTTTGAATCCTGTTGTACTCATCTGGACCCAGTCCACACACAGGCCATTTCTTGGACTTGGCATTCGTTTCCCATTTCTTCAAGTCTTCAGCAGTGCAGTCAGCTCTTGTCTTTGGCACGTCCACTCCTTCAGCATTCTTCTTTGTAGTAGCCAGGGGATCATCAGTGACTATGTCCTAGAGTTCATAGTCCTCTCCTATGATTTGATATCTCATCCTATTCTTCCACCAAGAATAGTACTGACCATTAAAGAGTGGGGACCTAGTAGTGGATTGCCCTTCCTAGTTTTCAGGTGGTGCACTCATCTTGATCTTTTCCTAAGGTGTTAACCTCTTCAAGGATAACCCACTCTGATACCAATTGATGTTTTATACTTCAATACCACACAAGAGGGGAGGGGGTGATTTGTGTGGTACCCAATTTTTGCTTAATTGAATTATAGAGGGACCTGGTTCTTCTATATGTTCCAATTACTACTGTTTGCAGACTAATAAGTAAAGAAAATAAAAAACACAGAGATTTTTACGTGGAAAACACCTGACTCAAAAGGTGAAAAAATCACGACCTACTACTCAGTAGGATTTTCCCAAACTTCCACTAAAATCACTAAGCCAGAAACTGCATTTACAAAAACTCTTTTGTAAACCAAGGATTAACTCTAATACCGGTGTGGCACACAACCTCAATTGTTGCGACAACTTCAAATTAACTCTAACTTGAATACTCTAGGTACCTAATATAATTGCTTCTATAAAAGTTGAAAGGTACAATGTAAAATCACCTACTACAATTGAACTAGAATAAAAGATAGACACTTGGAACTTGTTCTTCTATCTAGTTCAAGTAGCTTCAGGATTGCACGCTTGAATCACACATAAATTGTTTGCAAAATTGCCTTGCTATTTTGCTCTCAATTCACGTTTAACTTCTGCTTATATGCATTACCTGTAAAAGAGAACAATACTGATATTTAATGGGTTAGTAATTAGAGATTGACTGGGATACAGATGCTACTCTTCTATCGTAGAAGAGTTCAAGTTGATCTCATACTCTAACATTATCCCCTTCCTAAATTGTGTTCTCTTCATGTAAGGAGTTTTTCTCTCCTTATGCAATATGCAACCTTTTCGATCAGATCAGGAGATATTACTTCTCATAAGTTAACTTTATCTCCTTCACGTGTATCTCACATGTTTGGGTTGATCATGACTGTGCTTCACAAGAAGGATCTGGTCCATGGAGTTCTTTTGTTAGTCTTCAAAACGTTACCTGTACTTGGGCCAACAATTTATTATCACACAATGACATATTTCAGATCACAAATTTTAAAAGTTTTATAACCACACAAATGCTATGGCTTATTTAAGACTATATATATATATGTATCAAAAGTTCTTCCTTCTTTATTAAAGTTTGTGCCCAGATAAACTAAGACAAAATAACCGCTCATCCAACCGCTTAAACTAAAAATAGCCGGTAGAGATATAACATATGTGATGTGTTAAAGTGCTTAGGAGGGTTAGCCACTATTCCGAAATATATTCTACCCGTTCCTTAACCCACATTACAATCATGAAAAAGTCCTAATTGATTTTAGATCAAGCGAGCCTACATTATTAGAGGTTTATATTAGGGCAAGCCTATGGCACCAAGTGTATACAGGTGACTTCTTAGCGAGAGTGAACATTTATTTCTTTGATATATGTGAGTCCTTAAAATATAGTTGGGCATTTAATTTCAAATGTGTGGATTCAATTTACTCTCTTATTCTTATTGAGGGCACATGGTTTCACGAGGGATAGGTAACGTTATTAGACTTCTCTATGATGTGGTTGTTCATGTCATGAGTGCATTGTGACGTCGAGTCAGTTTTTGAGGTTAGGACTGTTATGAGCATGTGATCTTTATCGTGAATATTTTTGTAGGTGCCATAGATATTTGGGGTCGTGACATGTTTAGTTATTGCTATTAACCACAGTAAGTATAGTGTGCTTTGAACAATAGGAGCTTAATTTTTTTCGTCTATTGTAGTTATGTTTTGTTCGAGGATGAACAAAGGTTTAAGTGTGGGTTGTGATGTTGGAAAATTTCATATGTTTCGATATTAATTTACTCGCATTTTTACCCTTTTTTATTAAATTTGATATTGCATATACACAACTTAGCTTGAATATGAGCTTTATATTTATTTGGCTGTTAATGAATAGGGTAGGTACTTTGAAGATGAAATTTAGAGCAAAATAAAGAAGTAAAAGTTAGTTATACATGACAACTCAATTAAAATTTGAGGTATTGGAGATTTTAGTTAAAGAATTGAATATGGAACTCTTTATTCTCAAATTGGAGAATCAATACGAGAGTTAAATTAAGCTAAGTCCAAATAGTATGTGGCAGCAACTAAAAATGTGATTGGAAAAGACAAATTGGAATTTGATTAATCGAAGGCATCAAAGTTTGGTTACAAGCACACAAAGCAACGAGAAAAAATGGAAAAGTTAGGCAAGGAATGAATTGAAGCAGCGAAACAGAAAGGAAGAAGGCGACGCGAGCAATTCTCGGCGGGTTAAGCCCCGCGGCGCGCAGTCCAGCGCGAGTCCTGATTCCGAGTCTATTTTTTTGGTCTTTGGACAATTATTTCGTTTAGACTTTTCCCCTATTTTTATAAATAGTCATTAAACACTATTTTTATACTACTTTTGATCAAGGGAGAGTATAAAGCTGACGTGGAGGCCGAGTTTCATCTTTCTTCCACCTAACTTAATAATTTTTATGTTTCTTTGGATGATTTGTCGTTTGGCTACCATGTCTATGTGGAGCTAAACTTTATGTTCTAGGGTTGTGGTTCTTTCATTATAATTGTTATTCGAATATTGATTTTGATTTCTTGATTTATCGTATTGGTTTATTTATTCAATCTTGCGCCTCATTATTTAATTGCTTGATCACCAATTGAATACTATCTACGAATCTAGAGTTGAACTCGAAAGTGAGGATTCTAGATTGCACATAGGATTGAGTAGAGCAAGTTCTTGAACCCGGGCATCGGGGAATGAATTCGCAGTTAGAATAGGCATATGCTAATTGTCTTGCTTGGTTATTATACAAGAGTTTAGATGCATTTTGTTGATTCTAACTCTATAGACATATACGAGTTAGGTTAGCTTGAATAAGCAACTAAGAACACGATAGATTCTTATGAGAAATATTAACCCCGATAACCAATAAACTAGATAAATTAATTAGTCAATTCCGTTGAAGAATACCATAGGATTATTAGATAGCCCATGACCCTAGATCTTTTTCATCGCATTGATAACATAAAAAATCTGCTCTTCTTTTGTTGGGAGTTTACTATTTGTTTTCTTTTATTTTAATTAGTTTAGATTTAAATACTTTTGGGGTTAATCCTTGTTTAGATAATTAGGACCGTTTAATTTGGTTAATAGTTGATAACAAGTCTTTGTGGATTCGACATCCGATTTCTCACTTTATTACTTGACGACAGTACATGCTTGCGTGTGCCGATGCACTGAGCTCCCCCTATGCGTTTGGCCGTAACAAGTTTTCGAATCTGATAAACCAATACTACTACTTTATAAGTCAAATTCGACAAGATGCATTTACAACCAGTTTGTCTAATTTCACATTGTGAAATCTTTTTACAATAATCAATACAAATGTTTTACTCTCCAAAATTCAAATCTGTCCAGCCGGGGGAAAAGATGAATACTAGAGTACATACAAAACTCAAGTCCAGAGAATTGAATTACTTGCTTATAAAGGCAAGTAAAATTATTGCTTATAAATCTTTTACTTTTAAAATTAGTAAGTGATTTCACTCACTAAAGTTGTGAATTTCCCAAGTGTTTTTGTATTTGGGTAGGTTCGAGAGAAGGAAAAAAACATTTTTGTAAGACTTTTGGGTGAATCTTTATCTTTATAAATGGGTCAGGTCGAATTGGCTGTATAGTTGGGTTTTTATGTTTTATTTGGGTGCTAATTATTTTATGTGGTCCAAAAATATAAAACGTCCATGTAGACTGTCAAGTCAGCTTTTTTCACCAGAAAAATCAATAAATCCGGATGAATGATCATAAGAGTGTAATAGGAATAGCTGAATGACTTTCTTATTACAAACGAAAGAAAAGTAATTTTACTCCATAATTTCAGATAGTTCAGTGACTATCTGAGTAATGGACACTGTTTACCCAAAAAAACGGATAACAATTAAATTTGTATGCGATTTTAAGAATAGTGGATTGATTCAAAACAAATAATCAAGAACGTTAGATAAATGAGCTAAAGATAAAATGAATAATCAAACCAATTGTGATGTTACGGTCTGGCTCGTATTTAGGCTGGACAGTATTTCTGCCCTCAATCGGACCCTTGGTTCAAAGCCAATGGTGTGTAGAGAACAACAATAAAATAAGAACATTGCAATATCTACAAAGCATAAAAATGAATTCGTATTGCATTGGAATGCGTGTTGTAATGTGTCCTATTAAATACAAAGCTACCCCTTTATATAGTAGGAGAGTTTCATCCCTATTATAATTTTAAAAAAGGTAAAAATCCACCTTTCTCGTCAATTATTGATCTGTTACTGACATCGGGCGAGATTTGCACTGTGATATCCGTTTGGGTGCGGATATCACAACTTTATGTTAGTCGTGTGCAACCGTTCGCCATGTTTTCCGAGGTCTTAGAGTTCGTCTTGGGTTCGGATAGTGTTGTCTTATCAGGTCCAATGGCGAGCACTCTGTTCGGGCGTTGACACAAAGAGTTCCCAGCTTCGATTTCGATCTCATATATTCATACTTTTACTTCATTTGATCCACCAGGAAATGAGGGTGTGCGTTAACCCCGATTTTACCCATATACAGATAGTCCTCTCATTTCCTAGAGAGTAAATTTTGCCGAAACGATAGATAAACCTCGATTCCTTCCTTCATACATTACATCAGAGGTGACAGATAAACCGAAACGTCCCATTGGTCACGTCGTTCGGACTTCCGACATGTGTCGATCATCGACTGGTTGTCTTCAAATACGAAACGTCGCGTAATGATTGCATTTTCCCTATAAAAGATTTGACCTTTTATATTCTTTCACTTTCCGATCCTAGAATTTACTTTCGAATTTTCTAGCGGCTTTCAACTTTTTCAAATCTACATATCTTCATCTCTGATCTTCAGATCTTCATATTTGTTCTCAGATTTCTAACCCAGATCTTCATATCTTCATCATACCTTCAAACCTTCATGCTCTTTCCTACAAACCTTCATATTTTTCCTTCGAATCTTCATACTTTCCCAGATCATGATGGCTAAAACTTTCAAGTTAGTTCCTCAGCAGGCTGCCGCTTAATCTTCTCACCTAACCGTAGATGCCGAGGTGGCTGCTCTTGAGGTGGCTTCAGAGACTCCCATGAAATATTCATACCTGAGGGCTGCTCTATCGGGAATGACTTCAAGGTCGAGAAGGCCAAGACCGAGGTGAAGGATCATGGAGATACATATGTTCCGTTTCTAACAATACCCTTCCCATAGCCCGAGAGGACTGTAAATGGGAAGGCAATAATGTGGTTGTCCCCAAGCCTAAGGACGATATTACTAATATTTAAGTATTTATACTTACCCCTTCACGCTGGTCCTAGTAGACCTAGTAATCCTGGTGTATGAGGTACGAGGTGTGCCTCGGGAAAATCTACCTGTCCCTCTGGAGGAACGTAATCCTCTTACACTATTTTGTGAACATCACCAAATCTCCTCGGTCCAAAAATATAAAACGTCCATGTAGACTGTCAAGTCAGCTTTTTCCACCAGGAAAATCAATAAATCCATATGAATGATCATAAGAGTGTAATAGGAATAGTTGAATGACTTTTTTGTTACAAACGAAAGAAAAGTTATTTTACTCCATAATTTCAGATAGTTCAGTGACTATCTGAGTAATGGACTCTGATTACCCAAAAAAACGAATGACAATTAAATTTGTATGCGATTTTAAGGATAGTGGATTGATTCAAAACAAATAATCAAGAACGTTAAATGAGCTAAAGATAAAATGAATAATCAAACCAATTGTGATGTTACGGTGTGGCTCGTATTTAGGCTGGACAGTATTTCTGCCCTCTATAGGACCCTTGGTTCAAAGCTAATGGTGTGTGGAGAACAACAATAAAATAAGAACATTGCAATATCTACAAACCATAAAAATGAATTCGTATTGCATTGGAATGCGTGTCGCAATGTGTCCTATTAAATAAAAAGCTACCCCTTTATATAGTAGGAGAGTTCCATCCCTATTATAATTTTAAAAAAGGTAAAAATCCACCTTTCTCGTCAATTATTGATCTGTTACTGACATCGGGCGAGATTTGCACTGTGATATCCGTTTGGGTGCGGATATCACAACTTTATGTTAGTCGTGTGCAACCGTTCGCCATGTTTTCCGAGGTCTTAGAGTTCGTCTTGGGTTCGGATAGTGTTGTCTTATCAGGTCCAATGGCGAGCACTCTGTTCGGGCGTTGACACAAAGAGTTCCCAACTTCGATTTCGATCTCATATATTCATACTTTTACTTCATTTGATCCACCAGGAAATGGGGGTGTGCGTTAACCCCGATTTTACCCATATACAGATAGTCCTCTCATTTCCTAGAGAGTAGATTTTGCCGAAACGATAGATAAACCGCGATTCCTTCCTTCATACATTACATTCGAGGTGACGGATAAGCCGAAACGTCCCATCGGTCACGTTGTTCGGACTTCTGACATGTGTCGATCATCGGCTGGTTGTCTTTAAATACGAAACGTCGCGTAATGATTGCATTTTCCCTATAAAAGCTTTGACCTTTATACTTCTTTCACTTTCTGATCCTAGATTTTACTTTCGAATTTTCTAGCGGCTTTCAACTTTTTCAAATCTTCATATCTTCATCTCTGATCTTCAGATCTTCATATTTGTTCTCAGATTTCTAACCCAGATCTTCATATCTTCATCCTACCTTCAAACCTTCATGCTCTTTTCTTCAAACCTTTATTTTTTTCCATCGAATCTTCATACTTTCCCAGATCATGATGGCTATAACTTTCAAGTCAGTGCCTCAGCAGGCTGCACCTTCATCTTCTCACCTAACCGTAGATGCCGAGGTGGCTGCTCCTGAGGTGGCTTCAGAGACTCCCATGAAAATATTCATACCTGGGGGCTGCTCTATCGGGAATGACTTCAAGGTCGAGAAGGCCAAGACCGAGGTGAAGGATCATGGAGATACATATGTTCCGTTGCTGAAAATACCCTTCCCATAGCCCGAGAGGACTATAAATGGGAAGGCAATAATGTGGTTGTCCCCAAGCCTAAGGACAATATTACTAATATTTAAGTATTTATACTTACCCCTTCACGCTGGTCCTAGTATACCCAGTAATCCTGGTGTATGAGGTACGAGGTATGCCTCGAGAAACTCTACCCGTCTCTCTGGAGGAACGTGATCCTCTTACAATATTTTGTAAACAACACCGAATCTCCTCGGTTCACCCTCGTCCACCTACTCCATCTGTACAATCCCCAAAGTTTTCGAGGGGACCAATCAAGCTTGTTCGCCGAGCCAGCAAGGCCCTTTTTTCGAGCATCGAGACCGAGGTAGCATGGGCATTTTGTTCTAGTAAAAACCGAAGACCTAATCCCTTTCGAGTTCTTATCATTCCCCGGGATGTGGAATGCATCTCGTAAGTGCAGTTTTTCATTAAGTGTCAATTTCCCTTTATTTCTTATTTCATCGCCAGTATTTATGGTCGTGCAGCTATTGTCCGGGTTCCTAATGCGATCCCTCGACTCAAGGAGAGAATAGAAGGAATTTGCAAGCAGATATGGCATTACGAGCGCTCATGGCGCAAACTTTCAAAGGGAAAATGGGATGCTCGTTCTCATGGTAAGGCCCTCCCTTGAATAGTTACTACTACACCCCAAACTTACATAATGCTGAATTTTTCCTTTCCCTCGTAGGTTTTCCTAAGACCACTGAACTTAGGCCGCTGGATGGGGAAGAGGATACATCCTTACTCACCAAACTCTCTATTTCAGGATAGCCCGGAACTGCCACGGAGGAGAAGAAGAGGAAAAGAATGTCCTTGGGTTCCCTGGATCCCCAGGCAAAGATAAAAAAGAGGGCGACCACCCGAGCTCATAAGCCCAAGAAGAATACTAAGTCTAGGTTACTGGACTCTGACTTCATTCACTAGCTCAGGGACGATCCCGAAGAAGATGACATCTTTGTCTCTCATCGATCGACCCCTGCCGGGGAGTAGGTGACGACTGAGGAAATGGGCCACGAGGCCAATCCCCTTCTGATTCGAGAGGACAAAGTGGAAATGGAGGTTGTGAACTCCCAAGAAGCCATTCTTATTCTGAAGGAGGCAACCTGATTGATCGTTATCATCAAGACGCCCTCCTATACCGAGTCTATGATTGAAGAGGCCCAAACCGGTAAGAAAAAGTCAAGTGAAGGAGTTCAGGGTACAGGTGATCTCCACTCCTTCTTCGATGTCATGCACATGTACACGATTGAATATTTCTTCGGGCTGGGTCACCTGGAGATCCCGAAGAAATACGTGCCTTCGGGAGCTGACAGGCCTAGTACGAGCCCGAGATTGGTGAAGCAATTTCCTGCACCGAGCGTGGACCCCGAGCGCAGGAGGATGATGTTCTCACAGTCCCGGAGGATGCTCGAATCATGTTTGCTCTGGTAGGTGTAACCAGCTACCTTTGATGCCTAGTGACCGAGGAGGACCAAGCAAAGATGAACGAGGTGGGCACGCCAAGTCTCTTTAACGAGGCATAACAAGGGCTAAATTGGGTAAGGTTCTAAAATTTTCATACTCCTTTTATGAATCCCGCTTAAGTTTTCCCTTGATGTCTCTTACTAGCTCCACTACTTTACAAGCTTCAGTTCTTCATCATGAAAGCTTCTTTCGGTACCACTTACAAATCAGCCAGCTTGAGTTCGGGCTCAAAGAACGTGTCTGGAAGGACATGTACATGCTTCTTAGTGAGCAACAGGACGAGGCCCTTAAAGATCTCCAGGCCGAGCTGGACAAAGCTCAGAAGGAGGCCTCAATACTAAAGCAGGAACATGCCAACCTGGTTGAAAAGGTAAAGGTTTTCGAAGCTAAAAACGAGGATCTAGTTGTGGTGACTAACAACACAACCTTGCAGGTTCAACAGAAGATCGACTTGATCAACCATCTCCGAGAAAGATGAACGAGGTCAAGGTCATAACCGAGGTGTGGAAGGGCAAGATGTACCTGCTGGCTTCGGAGAAGGAAACTGCGAAGGCGGAGCTGACATCAGTTGAGAACCAACTCCGAGTGGCGAACGACAAAGATGATAAATGGTCTCAGCTGAATGATAATCTCCGAGCACAGCTGAGCTCGACCGTCACAGAATGGGATGCCCTAGGAAAAAAATATGAGGCACTAAAGTCCAAATTGGACACAACTTCCGCTGATGCTGAGGAAATGGTGGCCCAGTACAGGGCCGATGTGGAGGCAGCCAAGACCCGCCTAAAGACAAAGGCAGAATACGTGAAGCGGCTGTCCCAAAGAGAGACCCTCGAAGAGATCCATGCTTGAGGTTTAGACTTATCGTCCGAGATCGAGGAAGCTAAGAAGCTCGAGGCCGAGGCAAAGGAGGTTTATAATCCTGAGGGTGCCAAAGGCTCTGAGGGTTCCGAGGGATCTGAGAGCTCTGATGATTTTGGCGATGAGTCGGGCCCCAGTGAAAACCATGCGTAGATGCCTCAGTACCTTTTCAGTTTTTGTTTTTTCTTATGTATTTTTTTTGTTAATGTTGGGGCCATTTTATTGGGCCTTTGTAATTAAAAAAGCCTACATAACAATTCCAATGCTACACCTTAAACCACTCGCCCATCTATCCTACATAATGATTATGACCCAAAAACCGAGTGAATAGCGAGTCAGTCATAAACAATTATTGATTGGATAGGTACGACCAATCCATTCTAACTAGAAAAATTATTTTGGAATATATATATATGAAAATTTTCCATTTCTGCAATGTCATATCTTTACTTTTCCAACATCTTTTATTCGTGTATTGTTTTTGGTGCCTTAGCATAGAATAAGATGTAGTTCCAGGGTATTCATTTTCTGGAAGTTCGATTGAAGCCCGATTTTGATGCAACTTTGTTTTTTCTGGCTTCGAAACCTCGGTGATACTGGAGGTTCCCAAGATTCTTAAGTGTTTTTAGATGATGCTTTTACCGAGGGTAAACTTTTGGTAGGTTTCAATTTTTTGTAAAGGCCTTTCTTTATGATTATGAACTTTGGACGTCTCTGAGCCATTTTTAGGGTGGCCATAGCCTTTTATTTTTGGGCACCTCCTAATAGGTTTGGTGCCTCTGGGATTCGTTATCCCAGGTCATCCAAATTTTCTTCGAGCGATAGTCCCTGAATAAGGGTAGCCTTTAGGCTCGATAGTCCCCGAGCAGAGGTAGTCTCTGGGCTCGGTAGTCCCCGAGTGGAGGTAGCCCGTGGGCTCTAGGATCCGGAATTGAAGAAGCAGAAAATGCGTAATAGTAAGGCAGAACTTTCTTTCATTTCTTAGTATGTAAAGTACCTAATCAAAAGTGCATAGAAACTTGTATCATGGCTAGAGTGGACTATGTGAGCACAGTTCATACGACCATTTGTCCCTTAAAATGAATCCTAACCACCAAGACATAGCTTTTAACATACAAAGTTTTTCTTTTTTCCTTGCTAAAACCTTAATTCGAGGGTAATGGCCCCCATTATTCGAGTCGTGCTTGTGAGGGCTCGGATATTGTTGATAAAAGTGAACGATCATTAACTCCGATTTGAAATCGATCTTCGAATCTAAGTTAGCACGTTTTACTGTACCCTCATTAAAAACCTTGCCGAAAAACCTATTTTGGGAAAAAACTGGTTCAAGGGAAAAAGAGTGCAATGCATGCTCTCAGACCTAATAGCCACATCCATCCTTAGCCGTTTACCTACAAATGTTAGTCTGATTCATAACATAATTAAAGAGTAATTGAGTTTGTACCTTAGCAATAGTACCGCTTTAAGTGTGTCACGTTCTAGTTGTTCGGTAGTTTCATGTCGTTTCCTGATTTGAGTTTGTACGAGCCTTTGTTGGTAATTTTGACGACGCGATATGGTCCTTCCCAATTGGGTCCTAGCTTTCCCTCAATCGGGTTCTGGGTGTGTAATGTTACTTTCTTGAACACCAAGTCCCCAATCTTAAAATGTTGTAGGTTGGCTCTTCGGTTGTAGTATCTTTCTATTCACTGTTTTTGGGTGGCCAACCGGACCAGGGCATTCTCCCGCCTTTCATCCAATAGTTCCAGGCTCGTGATCATGGCCTTGTCATTTGACACTTCCATCGCATATTGGAACCCGAGGCTCGATTCTCCCATTTCGACTGGTATTAAGGCTTTGGCCCTGTAGACCAATGAAAATGGGGTGGCCTCGATACTAAACTTTGAGGTCGTACAGTATGCCTACAGGACTTCATGCAAGATTTCCTTCCGTTTCCTTTTGGCATCGCTCAACCTCTTTTTCAGGTTTTGAAGAATGGTCTTGTTTGTTCATTCCGCCTGTGCGTTTCCATTAGGGTGATAAGGAATTGATAGTATATTTTTGATCTTGTGGTTTTTGAAAAATTTATTTACCTTGTTACCGATGAATTGTTTTCCATTATCGCAAACAACCTCTGCCGGTATCCCGAATCAACATATTATGTAGCCATAGATGAAGTCAATGACTTCCTTCTCTCGGGCCTTTTCGAACAATTGAGTTTTGACCCTATTTGGAAAAATAACCGGTCATGAATAGTATGAATTGAGCCTTACTAGGTGCCCATGGTAAGGGACCAATGATATCCATTCCCCACTTCATAACGGCCACGGGGACAAGACCGAGTGTAGTAGTTCTCCCAGTTGATGGATCATTGGGGCATGTCTCTGGTGCCTTCAACACCTTGAACTCGGCTTGTTAACTTCTTGAGTTCTTTGACAATGTTTTTAATGAGCAAGTCCTTCTCGGAGGGTTCCGATGCATAGGAGATTGGTTGGGTAGAATGAGGTATAGTTTTCACGTATATAAGGTTTCATTGATGGGTATCAGGAACTTGGGTATAGTGATGGTCATTGGTGGAGTTTTGGGGATCGGGAATGAGTGGTGGTGTATTTTGGGGATTGTGGTAAGTGGTGGTTGGCAGGTAATAAATTGGTTGATGGTGTTGTTGCGGCAGAGCTGGTAATGGGTTGGGATTCTAGGGTGGAGTTGCATATTGATTCGGTGTGAGAGGATTTTGTGTGCTTTGAGGAGGTGCTAGGTTCTTAGTGTTCTTCTTGTTGATGTCAGTGACATTCAGGGTAAGTGACATGTTTGCCAAGTTCCGGACCTCCTCAAGTTCTCCTTGCAGTTCCAGTATCATTTGCCCAGTCTCAAGACTAAATCATTTGGGGACGGAGTACTCCGGCCATCTGAGGTTTCTGCGTTCTTAACATTTTCCTTTCGGATTCCACTTAAGTCGTCCATCTTCGTCTTTCCTTTGCCTTTTGTGTTGCTTGGAGGAGGAGGAGGTGGAGGGACTCTAGATCTGGTATGATATGCTGATGAGGCCAGTATGAGTGAACCAACCTAAGGGGATGAGAATAATAAAAAATGAAGAAAAACAAAAAGGTATCAAGTTAGTGAGGATTCTGAAACGTTTGCAATATTTAAACACATATTGCGGAAATGTAACTCCGCGTCCTAATTTAGGGAGACTCATTGTGCCCGAGGTAGGCCTAGCGACAAATAAGCTTGGAGAACTTTTACTGTCAATAGATGCTTCATTTCATAAAATAAAAATAGACGAATCCCAAAACGACACTAAGATAGTAATAAACTAATTCACTATTGGCACTTGGCCTTATTACATTTTAGGAAAAGCAAATAAATCTAGCCTATTTGGTCCCAGAAGGACCTTCCCCAAATTCGATCTTCCGGACTTCATCATATAGAACCCCCAGCTCGCATATCCCTAACAGCAAGTAGGCTCTGGCCAAATGTCCTCCTTCAGCGTTCTGGAAATTTTCAATCCTCTTTATGACTTTGCCTTCTAACTCCACTATTCCTCGCTCCAGGTATTCCAATTTCCTATTTGAGGTGATTGCTGTGAGCATGTGATTTTTGCCTCGCATGAATTACTCCTACATAGTTCCTAAAAGTAGGATTTTTCCTTTAATTAATTGATTTTTTAGGAATTATTGCATGATTTTGTGTTTATTTGCATTTTTGTGTGTATATTTAGTTTATATAATTCATAAAAAATACAAAATATGTTGCATTTGCATTTAGGGCTTTATTTTATATTTGTAGATTTATTAGTTAATTAATGTTACAAAAATTGAAAGAAAATCACAAAAATAACTCTTGTTGCATTTTACTTTTTAATTTTTTCGAATTTATCATTGTTTTTCTTTTTAAATTAGGACTTAATTAATTTTTGAGAAGCAATTAGTTATTAAGTTAATTTTCAGGATTAAATCAGATTTTTACCTTTTTATTTGTAATTAACAAATTTTAAAAAAACATAATAAAAAAAGAAGAAGAAAAGAAGAGAAAATGATAAGAAAAAGGGAGTCTTTAATATAAAGACCCAATTTGGGCCAAATCCACCCTAACTACCCGTTCAAATTGCCCCACACGCGGCCCAGTCTAGTAAAACACCCGATCTAGTCTCCCCCTAATCGAAACGACCCCGTTCCACTTAAAATGAATCTGGACCATCGAGGTTTTTCTCATCCAACGGCTGGGAAGTGAGGTCGTTGGAGTATATAACTGCCTTAATGCCCCTACCCACCCCATCTCTCATCTCTCATCTCTCACACGAACCTTTCTCAAAGACTAGCACAGAAACCCTAGCTGCCGCCTGAAGTTCCCATCGCCACCGCCGGCCACGCCACTCCCTTTCCCCACCAAAAATACACCCCTGAATCCTCTCCTCCACCCCACCATGAATCTTCAATCGCCTTCCCTTGAAACTCCCTGGAGCGCCTCGAATCTTGATTTAAAAGGGAAACCCTAGTGCCGCCCTTGTTCTCTCCGGTGGCGGCGCCACAAGTTAACACCAAAGTAACCCATCACCTCCTTCTTTCTGAATCCATAGTCTATTTCCTTCAAATGGCTCTAGAACCTGTCGAATCTCGTTTTGAAGTCAAGGCCGTAGGGTGTCAAGGTCAGAGATTGGGTGGATTAGGACCAAAACGAGCCTTGGTCATGTGTTTTAATTTGAGAACACATGATCGAGGCCCCTTTTTGGTCAGAATCAAGTTTTTAAAAAAACAAAGAAGAAATTTGAAAGTCAGCCCTCATCTTAGGTATTTCTGCTAATTTTCTTTCTGGTTTTTGCATGATTCTTGTGATTGTTTCCTTTATTTAGTTTTATTTTGGTAGGCTATTGATTATATCTACATCCGTTTCTTCAGAATTGCATCTGCATGTGTTCGGGTCACATGAATTTGGTCTTCATTCTAATTGTGTTTTAGTTTGTTAGCCCTTCTTTTAATTCTGGCCTAAAGAGGGGGGAAGGCTATTTAATTTAGGGGTTTTCTTTGATTTCAAAATGTTTTGGTCATTTTATGAAGGTTTTGTCATGAATTTGGTTTGGAATTTTGAAATCCAAATTGTTTTGAAAGCCCAAAGGATGGGGTTCATTCTAATGGGTCAGCCCAGGGTCGACTTGACCCATAACCCATCTGAGACATGATGTAAAAACAGGTTAGCAAAGGGGTAATTGGGGCAATACACTGAGAGAATCTCTCAAGTAACTACCTGAGAAGCTTCCCAGAAGCTGCATAATATACTTACTTGACCAACAAGTCAGTAAATGAAGGACTAAGCAGCAAAAAGAAAAATTTGAAAAGGACTAAAAATGAAAAACTGAACCTTTAAGGCTGCCCTAGTAGCTTGCCTATAAAGGCATTGTTACTTAGAGCTCAAGTGAGATTTTAGAGCTAAAAAATCAGAAAGACACCAGACGACTAAAATTTAGGGAAGAAAATACTATTCCATTCGAATTCTGCCCTAAATTTTAAGTTGTTCTTATATTACAAAATGATTTCTGAAGCCTTTTGAGTGAAAATGGCTTGATCTTGTGCTGGAAAAGCTTTGGAGTTTAGTTTTGTTTGAAGTTTTCATTGTTCCATTGATCTTTTGTTTGGGTTTCTGAAAGTTTTCAAAGTTTTGAAGCATTTTTGGTTCACTTGAGATTGAGTATGAATTGATTTGGGTTTGAAAACTAGTTCAAAATTGGGTCCTGGGGTTTGCTGTGTGTCAACCTGTGTTGAGTTTGGGTTTTACTGATTGTTACTCAAATTTGTTTCTGTGATACTAAGTTGCTAGCCGGCTGACCCTGCCTGGTTTTGGTTCTATCTCATTTCAGGTACACACTGTAAAGCTATTGATTATTGAATGTTGGATTTGAAGAATAAAAATGAGAAAGAAGGACTTGAAAGGCCCCATTTCAACTGTCTTTTACTCTATTCTGTTTCACTTTGGATTTTTTTTCTATTTGAGCATGCTATATTGTTTAGATAATCTGTGTGTTAAGTAGATAACTTCATTTGTAATTAAATCGAGACTGTTGTAAGATTGAATAAACAGCTTTTGGTATCCACACATGTGGAAGTAGTCTGATAATTGTAATTGGTCTTGTTGAAATTAGTACTGAGTTATTCTTTAGTTTGGTGTTATTTTAGTCGTATTCAATTGCTCATGTGTTCACCCATTAGTTTGGCTGAATGTGTTCTTGGACTTCTGAGTATTGCAATTGTGATTTAAGGAAAATGATTCGTAGTATTACAATAATAGGTTTAGTTTCATTTTAATTTGATTATGAGCAGGTATAATAGGAACTCGTGGGTTTGTAATGTTTAATCAATAGTTTCAAACTTTAAGAACAAAAATTCAATTCCATTTATATGTAGTTGCTAACTGAAACGTAAGTAGTGCTTTGGGCTGTAAAATTGAATGAAATTTGGCCTTTGGGTCGCTGCTTGGGTTCGACCCAGTAACCCCTTTTGCTGGCTGAAGCCAGGTTTGCTTTAATTTGGGTTCTCTCATAAACTTTAGCTTGGACTGAAGATCATTTCCCATTCAAAGAGTACTACAGTCTATTGGGCCTCATAGTAGGCCCAAATTTAGCTTTCAAAACATTAATTCTTTCTCTCAAAGGTATATTTTGTTAGTTTGCACCATAATATAGTCCGGGCCTTTTAATGTTTAGATAGTTGAGTTTCTTTTCTAAATAATTGAGGTGTGCCATACTAGATAACAAAAATAGTTTAAGGCCCTCCGGGATTTAGTTTGAATATCCTTTAAAATTGAAATTGAGGTGCGCCACGCAAAATATAAAATCCCAAATGTGTGGCCCTCGCTTAATTATATCTTTTAAAATTCTTAGAACTCGAGGCATGCCATTTAGTAAATTTTCATGGCCCTTGCAAACTTGAAAGTGCAGAGTTGCTTTAGGCACGTTATTTTAATAATTTACCTTCCTAAACTCGGGTGCGCATTTATGTGACCCAAATCCAAATCTCAACAGCGTTAGATAAAATGTGTTGCGGACTGCGGGTGCATTTATGTGACGTGGTTCAAAACACGTTTTATGTGACGTTGAAATATTCCTAAAAATTAATTAATTAAAAGAAGTTATAAAGTTTAAAGTTGAACTATAGGCTAAACATGTAATTAATAAGATAATAGGCCAATTATAACAGTTGAGCGACCGTTCTAGAACCACGGAACTCGGGAATGCCTAACACCTTCTCCCGAGTTAACAGAATACCTTACCCGGATTTTTGGTTCGTGGACTGTAATACAGAGTCAATATTTTCCTCAATTCGGGATTTGAACTGGTGACTTGGGACACCATAAATTATCCCAAGTGGCGACTCTGAATTTTAAATAAAAATAATCCCGTTTCGATTGTCCTTTAATTGGAAAAACTACCTTATACACCCTTCCGCAGGGTGTAGGTAAAAAGGAGGTGTGACAATTGCCATCTCTTTCCACTCTTCGATCAACCTCACATTACTCTCATGTATTTCTCGGTGCTCATTCTCGGAGTCGTGGACCCTCTTGCGCATCCTGTTGTATTTGACTTGAGCTTCAGCTTCCTCATCTATAATTCTGTTCCATCGATCGGTCTCTTGTGTCACCATTCCTTTAAGATTGTCCTCTAACCATGCCGGGTAGAGAGGATCGTATCTTGCATGATACATGTCTGGCTTAACGATGCTTTTCTCAAAAATGATTTTGCAATGCCACATGTGTTGAGCTTGGCACTTGTAAGGGACATCGTCGTCTTGGAAGTCTGCCCTGAAATGACTCATCTTGACAACCCTTGGTACAACCTGTTTTCTGCCTGTTTGCCTCATAACTCGCATAAGGACATATGGGTATATCCTTCTCAACTCGATCAGCACCAAGTGCGGAGCATCCCTGAACCTGATAATAAACTCGTCTGTTGGGAACCATTCAAACATCCACTGTACCTATTCCTTGGTCAGATTGTCGAAGAACTCTACCCATTCTATAGTGCTTTCCGGATAAGCAAATCTATCTGGAATGTAAGTCATCTGCTTAGGGTGATGGAAGGTAATATGGTCATTCCAAGCCCTTCGTGGAAATTCTTGGCAATAGCGACCCTTTTGGAAATGCTCCAGCAACCATAACTGCAACAACAAATTACAACCATCGAAATGCTTGACCCATCTTTGACAGCGCTCCAGAGCCCTGTAAATGTCAGCTATGATCATGGGGACTATGGTGTATGTCTTTCCATTAATCCCTTCCATCAGAGTCTTGGCGACCATGGCCAACCTAGTGTGGATTCTTCCCATTTTCATTAGGAACACTATCAGGCCTAGAAAGCACACAATGAATACAAATACTCTGCAATGGATGTGACCCAATGAAGTGAGAGAGATCTCATCATGGTAAGTGCAGAAAGACTTGCTATGGTCATACCTCTCGTACAGGTATTCGAAAGGTATGTAGGATTCCATCAAGCATACTAGGTCGATATCTTCTTCAGCCCCATTATCTTCAAAAATCCTCTACCCATACGGTTTTTTGGTACCAATAGCCCGGGACTGTCCCAAGTCAATCCTACCAACCCTCCAATTTCCTCTAGAAGCAGTGTCATTTCTATGTCGTCGAAACAAAACACAGCCCTTTTGCTATCCTAGAATAAAGTGACAGCCTCGATCAATTTGTTGTTTGGCTCAATATCTAGCAAGGAAGGCAGGTTACCCAGGTACTTTTTCACATGTTTCTTGTCACTTGAACAAAGGTCCTCCCAACAATCTAGCAGAAATGGTGGGATGTTGCTAACCATACCGAATCTGGGGACCTCGTGCCTCATTTTCTGCAAAACAAAAAGGTTAGACCTTACCCCTACCGGACTCGACTATTTATACATTAATGGTTAACATATCGGCATTTAGTTCTCCAAATTAATGCACAGAACGTGGTTGTATCCGATGGGATTATGGAAAACCCGATGGTCTTTGGATAAGGCTTATCTTAAAGGATCATTATATAGACAACATAACTGATCCGACTAGGTTTGACCATGATGCATGCACAATTTAACCAGAGTAAGGTTTCTATGGGGTTTTAGACTGGTACCATCAAGCGGACAACTCGAGGGGGAAGGCACGGAACCGTCGACTGCACCGCTGATCGACAAGTTTTACCGTAAATAAGACTTTCCGAATTTAAGGGTAGTAAATAGGAAGAGCGCAACCACTCGTTAAAGTGTTGCTATAGAATTTGATACGCACGAGTGGAATATGGTGTGGAGCATGATTTATGTAGCAATTAATAACATGTAATCAAGTATTTTCACGTAGGAAAAATAAATACAGTATTTAAATAATTGAAAGACGGTTACAGGAAAAAGAAAACAAAGTGACAAGTCAGTTTCAGGGATAAAGAACCATAAATGCTTAAAACATGGACAGTTAAATTCAAATAAGGGAGAAGGGTACGGTATAAAGCATGCTTGGACTAATTTGTAAAAAGATAAGTTCGTTATGGTAAGAGCCTAAAGATATCCCCAGCAGAGTCGCCATGCTGTCGCGCCCCCTTTTTTTCTCCGCGGAGGGAGAAGTCCGGGTTTCGACTTTCATGGGGTGTAACAATTCATTTCCTTTTGGGAATTGGGTATTTGAAGAGTCCCCACCTAACGAGTTATGGTGCATTAGGGCACCTAGAGTGATTAACTCTTGGATTGGTTTACATTACCAGAGATTAGGGTAAGGGCTCGAAATGACCTCGAGGGGAAGGTGTTAGGCACCACTCTTGGTCCACAATTGTGGGTCCCGACCGAACTTATATTTATGAATTAGTTCAAATAATACTTGAAACAAATAATTACAAGCAAGGCATGTTTGTATAACTCAAATAATAAGACAAAGGTTTTGGACAAGTTGTTTAAAACAAAGTTTTAAACAAAAGGGAATTTTGGGAAAGGGGGAAGTCCTAGGTTGGTTAGCCTATAGGATCACCCCACATAATGTTCGGTAAACACTCCTCAATGAGGGGCTACATGTGACACTAGCGCGTGGTCATCATATCCCATACCTACCCTTCACATCCCCTTAATGGTCATTCAAAGTGAGTGTTGGTCAGCGATCTCTATTGCGTGCTGTTACTCGTCCCATCTTAATGGTCCTGGAGGGATTTAGGACCTCTACCTATATGTGGTTCTAGACAGACCCCATAAGGTTTAAAAGGTGAAAATACTAAGGTGACAAGCAATAATACATAGGACCCTTAGCAAAAAAGAACAGGAAGGAGAAAATAAGATGCTCAATTTACCTCCACAGATAAGGCACGTAAACAGCACGACTCAAACACAAATAAAGGCCTTTGTCAAATAGTATCCTAAGGCATGATGTCTAAGTGAATATAGAGAAAATAGGCAGCTTGTTTTATAAACTCAGAAGTAATGACCCTATTAGTTGCCTACTGATTTTTTAAAGCCTGTTTAAACCAAAACAATCGTTAAGTCACAGAAACAGTTTCAAAATTGCAAGTTTTGAAAACGCCCTACAAGCTTGCCTACACACGGAATACTAATGACTACATTTATATAGTGAAACAAGCAGGATTCTGAAACAGATTCTTCAATCCCTATAGGCATGATGTCTAATGATAGATCAAGGCAGTTTTTAAAAGAACTCGTTTCAGGAAAATAGACTAGTCATTAGACCATTTTCAAAGTGAGCTAATCATTAACCGGATTGATTTATTTAAAACTAAACTAGTTAAAACCTATAGGCAGAATTTCTGGAGTTGTCCCCTATAGGCATGATATCTAGTTGTTACTGATTCCTGAAACTTTGCAGGCATGATGACAAAGGAAAACACATATAAACACTGTCGACGCCCCCTTTTTCCCTCCCTAAAAAAAGGCGAAATCGGGTTTACGACATTATGGGTAAAACAACTCTTATTCCCTTTTGAGGAATCGGGTTATGGAATTTGAAGAGTCGCCACCTAATGATTATAGTGCATTAGGACACTTTTAGAGAATAGAAGAAGATTTTTTGGAAGAAAACCAGAGTTCGGGTAAGGGCTTGAGATTATCTCGAGGGGAAGGTGTTAGGCACCCCTCAAGATCCACTAGTGTGGTTTCCGGCCGTACTTAGCTGTGACTTTAAGAAGAGTAGAAGTAACAGACAATGTTTGCACACAAGAAATATAAACAAGTTGACAATTTTGAAAGAAGAAAGCCACAAGTGATTTTTTTTGGAAAAAAGAAAGCTTAGTTTGAGGAAAACGTTAATTTAAATGAAGGAAAAGCAAAGAAAAGGGTCCTAGGTTTAACTATAATATGGATCACTTCGGTGCAATACCCAGCAATCATTCTCACACGAGATATTAGCGCATCGGTCATCATATCCATATTCTACCCTTCCCACCCCGTTAAGGTGTTAAAGCGCATTTAGTATCGTTTACTTATTGCATGCTAATACCCGTCCCGACCTATCAGTCCCGGGGTATTAGGACTTCTAATCCTAAGAGGGAAGAAAGGGATGGGGCCTTTATGGAGTTTAAAGGATAAAATTCTAGTTTCGACATTCAAAACAAATATCAAATAAAGGGATGAGTAAACAATCAAACAAGGCTCAAATAAACCCCTTAAATCAGACAACACTTAGTTTAGCATGTCTTAGCATATACTGATTTGGTCTAAAAAAAAATTAAACAGCGGACAGATTGGTTCAACACGTAGAGTTGGATAAAAAGTCTACATTAGGCAGCCCGGATCCAATTGTCAGAGATTGAAGTATTTTAAGCGAGTCATTTAGAGAAAAAAAAAGCACTGTTTTCAGAAAGGGCCTAACGCAGAATAGTTTAAGACAGAAGGTTGAAAATTTGCAGAGGTTCAGAGATGACTTGAAAATCAGCAGAATTGTTTAAGTGAAACTACAGTAGAGTTATGAAGAAAAGTTTTTGAAAGTGAAAAGACCTTAAAGGAATAGTGAGTTAAAGGCTGTTTGAAAATAGTAGCTTCATAAGATGAATAAATTCAGGCAGAGGGTTAAAGGAACCATTTCAGAAAAAAAGAAAGATGCAAGTTTAGAAAATTTAAGAGCATTGCAGATTTGTAAGAGTTTCAAAAGCAAACAGATTTGGAAGAGTTTTTGTTGACAAAGTTTGAAGCCAATTGACATATTATTCTTACTTAAACACATTAGGCGAGTTTGAGCTCCTATAGGCATGGTATCTAAGTCTTGATTTTTAAGGCTCGTTACTGTTATTAAACGTTAAGAAAAAATAGTATTTGATTACCCTACGGTTTGCCTAACGTTTCGCGTGTTCCCTATAGGCATGATTTCTATATGCAATTAGTTGATTATTAGGTCCTATAGTCAGGATTTCTAATGATTGGCAACATGGTTGAACATTAAATCCTATAGACATGATCTCTAAATGATTGAATGAAAGGAATGCAAAAGCCTATAGACATGATTTCTAGGTGATTTATACGTTTAACCTATAGGCATGATATCTAAGTGATTAAACAACAATATTGATCCTATAGGCATGGTATCTACCCTTTAACATATGCAAGTAAATATAAACCCCCTCCCATACCCTTTACTAATATTTCCCGAATTCCTTTTTTTACAAAAAATATTACAGAACCAGAAGAAAGAGGGTAAACAAAAATACATCACAGCCTACAGCTAGATCCGAGCAGCCTAATTCAATCTTAATATCCAATAACATGTGTTCCACCAAATCCAGATTCCAGAATCCAAGGCCTTCTCTTATTCAGAGTGTTTCAAAGTTTCAAGGAGCTTCAAGATCAATTGGGCTGAGGTTCGGTTTAAATTGGGCTGAAATTGAAAGGCAAATCTGGCTATATTTTAAATAGCCAATTTTCCCTATATAATTTATAATAAATGATAAACAATTTCTAAAAAAATAATTTCAAGTACTAAAATAATTTAAAATAGATTTTCAACATTTGAAAAATTATAGAAGGTCGATTTTATGCAAATAAATGTAATTATACATTAATGGGGCTAATATTGAAATTATATGCAATTTGACTTTTAAAAATACAAAAATACAAAAAAATATTTTAACCATATATTGGCATAAATATAGAAATTAAATGACTAAATCACCACAACAATAATTTGAGGAATAATTATTGGGGATTTTATGAATAAAAGGGAAGAAAATAAATCAATTTAAATCCTTAAAATTATGGGAAAAATTATAAAAACCTTGTGCATGCTTATATATGCATATATATGTTATTTTGAAGGTATTTATGCATATAAAAAATATAGAAAAAATTGAATATCAACAGCTGCCCCTCTTTACCTAGGAAGGATAAAAGAGTTTTCAGGTATACCTTTTGATCTGGTAGGTGTTCGATCAATGTGACTTGCTCCAACTCCTCGACCGTCGATTTGGTGGCGTTGGTATCATCAGGAGCTATAAAAAATCTTGGAACTCCGTAATCATCCTCCTCGTCTACTCCTCGTTCCTACGGTCGGGACAGGACCAGCATCAGCGGTTGCTATTTAACTTCGGCCTTTCTAGTTGGCTCCATGTTCCTTAATGTCGAGACGACGAGCACCGGAAGTACTTCGTCGACTGGGAACATCTCCTTTGCAGCTGGCCGTTCTCCGTAGACCGTCTTCATTCCTCTCGGTGTAGGGAATTTAAATGCCTAGTGTAAGGTCGAAGGTACCACCCTCACGTTGTGAACCCATGGCCTTCCGAGTAGAGCGTTATGTCTCATGTCCCCTTTGATCGCATAAAACTTTGTCTCTTGGATTTTCCTGGCGGTGTTCACTGGTAGGGTTATCTCCCCTTTAGTGGTTTCACATGCCATGTTAAATCCGTTCAACAACTGGACTACTGGAACTATTTGATCCTGTAACCCTAATTGCTCTACGTCCCTCGATTTGATGATGTTGGTTGCGCTACCTGGATCAATTAATACACGTTTAACTTGAGATTTATTGATAAGTACATATATTACCAGTGCATTATTATGAGGTTGTATGATGCCCTTGGCATCCTCATCACTGAATGAAATGGTTCCCTTCAGGACATAAACTCGAGTGCGCTTTTACCTCGTGATAGATACCTTAGTGCATTTTATCATTTGCCCTTGGGGGACATCGACCCCTCCAATGATCATGTTGATGACGTGCTGAGGTTCTTCGTTTCGGTCTGTTTGTTGGCATTCCTATTCCTAAAGTGATTTTATGCTTGATCAATCAGAAATTCTTAGAGGTACACGTTACTAAACAACCGAGCAACTTCTTCTGTCAATTTTCGGCAATCATCGGTCCTGTGGCCATGAGTGCCATGATACTTACACATCAAGTTAGGATCTCTCTGGGTAGGGTCGGATTGCAATGGTTGGGGCCACTTGGTTTCCTTGATGCGCCCAATGGCTGATACGATGCTGATAACATCAATGTTGAAGCTATACTCTGATAATTTTGGTGCTTCCCTTCCCTTGAGCGGCCTATCGAAACTTTTTTTTGCTCATCAAACCTCGGCTATTGGGCCCTAGATCGCTTCTCTTTTTGTTCCTTATAAGGTGATGCCCCGACCCATTTCCCATTCATTCTGTGCTGTATGGTTGGTACGGATCTCGGATCAACCTTGATTCATGGTCTCTTATACCTGTCGCCTGATCTAATGGGATAAACTGACCCAGAAAGGGCTCCGAGTTGGTCATCCTCGACTTTGATTTTTGACTGGTACCTGTTGTATACGTCGGCCCAAGTTACCGCCAGGTACTCTACCAAATTTTGTTTTAGCTGTTGCGAAGCCAAGGAGCTTTGGGGGTTATGTCCTTGAGTGAATGCCTGAATGGCCTAATCATCTACAACCGGAGGCAGGTCCATCCGTTCCATTTGAAATTTTGACACGAACTCCCTCAGCATCTTGTTGTATCTTTGTTTAACCTTGAAAAGGTCTGATTTTCTTGTCTCGACCTTGATGGCCCCGACATGAGCCTTCACAAAAGCAACTACAAGCATAACAAATAAGTCAATGGAATTGGGGGTAAGTTGTGGTGCCATATCATTGTTCCTTTTGATAGAGTCTCCCCGAACTTCTTTAGTAACACCGACTCAATTTCATCATCTTCCAAGTTATTAACTTTGATGGCACATCTGTAGGATGTCACATGCTCATTCGGATCTGTGGTTCCATTAAATTTTGGAATATTGAGCATACTAAATGTCTTCAGGATCAGCTTCTGTGCCACGCTCGGAGGGAAAGGCTTATGGACAAATTTCTTGGAATCCGGCCCTTTCATTATCATGGGCACTCCCGGGATTTGATCGACCCTGGAATTATATGTCTCCACCTTATTGTCATTGTCCTCAATCTTCTTCTCACCCGATTCCACCTGCTTCGTCAATGCTTCAAGCATTTTCATTATCTCAGGTTGACCCCGGGCTCAGCATCACCCGACCTC
Organism: Nicotiana tabacum; assembly: GCF_000715075.1. Taxonomy (NCBI): domain Eukaryota; kingdom Viridiplantae; phylum Streptophyta; class Magnoliopsida; order Solanales; family Solanaceae; genus Nicotiana; species Nicotiana tabacum. The sequence continues at coordinate 19,244,867 of NC_134085.1, forward strand.
TCGGTGGTTTTTTCTTCGGGTGTTTTCCGGGACCGTTCTGGCTCGACCCTGCCAGGGGAGTGGCCTTGATTCTGTAGCTCTGCCATCATCGCCTATTGAACCTGCAACATTTTGAAGATTAGTCGCATGCTTGCCCCATCACCTTCACCCTCGGAAGTTTCTCAAACTGTTGGTCGGGGCCTCCGCGAACGCTATTTTTGGGGTAAGTTTGCAGGTTGACATTGATAGCAACCTGTGAATTGGTGTCGATCGGATCGGCAACTGGGACTCCGTTGGGATTAGTAGGGGGCACCTCATTGCTAGGCACCAAATTGTTATTTTCGCCATGATGGCCAAACTCAACATCAACGTCCAAGTGAGCAGATTGAGAATTTGACATTTTTAAGCGGACCTAAAATTGAGACTTTAAAGAACAAGCATAAACTAGAGTGTGCTATGGAGAGTTGTATCAAACCACTACTATTATCCCTAGCCCCATGGTGGGGGCCAAACTGTTCACCAAAAACATGGATGATAATTAAATTTGTACGAGATTTTAAGGATATGTGGATTGATTCAACACAAATAATCAAGAACGTTAGATGAATGAGTTAAAGATTGTCACACCGCCTTTTTTACACCCGAAAGGGAATATAAGGGAGTTTCTCCAATTAAAGTGACATAAATCAAAATAGAATTATTTTATTAATTTCAGAGTCCCCACTTGGGATATTTATTGTGGTGTCCCAAGTCACCGGTTTATTTTAAATCCCAAATCGAGGAGAATTTCTACTTTATTTAAAAGTCTGCGAAATCAGAAATTCTAAGTAAGGAATTCTATTAACCCGGGAGAAGATGTTAGGCATTCTCGGGTTCCGTGGTTCGAGCACAGTCGCTTAAACTATTAATAATTGGCCTAATTATCTTATTTACTACATGTTTTAGACCCATTGTGCATTTTTAACTTTATAACCGCTTTTAATTATGTAAACCGCTTTTTAGGATTTATGAAATTATTTCTTGAACAAGTTACGATTGTCGTACATTTGTTTGTTTGGTACGCATTGCGGATCGTGTCACGGGAACCGTATCCATGATCTACAACATGTTTAATTTATTAACATTATTAAAAGTTGTGGCCAGGTCACATAAATGTACCTCCGAATTTGGAAATTATGTATCACAACTACGTCACCGGAACCGTACCCATAGCCATAATAATTTTATTTACAAATGCGCCTAAAGAAAACTACGATGTTCAAAGTATTTTCTATACTGGTGATGATATTAATATGAGGGCCATGGGTTATGGATTTCATTTGTGGATTGCACACCTCAATTTATTTCAAAAGATTGTATTCCACTAAAGCAAACTGTGGATGTTTTATGTTTAAAACTATCCTGAAATTCAATATGAAGCTGTTAATTATATACATGTTTGGAGGTGTATGTATTGGACCTTTAATCATTTTTTGGATAAAGGGAATTGGGCCAGCAGTAACCTATTGGGTTATTTGGTCAAGGACAAAAGAACGTTAAAACTGTATAAGATTCAGAGTTTGGCCCAGAAATGAGGAACTCAAGGGCCATTGCCAAATCCGGTTTTAAAACCATAGATAGATCAAATTGGGCTGATTCTAGGCGGGCCCAGTTGCGAATATTTACTGGCTGGACCTATCTACCTTTGCGTTTTAAGCCATAATATACGCATTTGTCAAAAGTTGTAAATCTATTCACTTTTAAGCAGGAAAATCAGAATCTAGAAATCAAAATACAATTTAAGTTTGAAAATTAATTACACTACACATGATTTGCAAGACATAAAAGACATGCATTTATATTATAATTCACAAGAGAAACTTTACAACTAAGCCAAGCTATTGGGTTTAATGCCCAGGCCCTATGGCCTAGGCCCAGACTTGTTCGAGATTTGTTTTTCCCATTTGGGCTCATTCGCAACTCTGGCTCAGCTTGAATCGCAGAAACATGCCTTTTAGCCTTGAAGATCTGGCCCACAGCCTTGGCCATTGCACCACTGTGCTTATGAAAATACGAAAACAAAATAATTATACTCCTAAAAGCAGTTGTTTTAAATCTCAGTACATGAAATCAGGACCTAATTCATTACAGTACTCCAGATGAAAATAAAAACTTTCAAAATCAAAACATTATATTATGACCTATTAATACATAAACTACTACATTAGTAACTAATCTATTACAACTTCCATGTAATTAATAACCTAATGAACACCTACCTCTTTTGGACATGATTTATCCATCAAAGCTTGGTCCAACACATGAAAACACCAGATCCAGCATGTTACCAACAGTAGAATTTCAACTCTTAGCTTTTGAACCTGCTGATTTGGCCAACTAGTGGCCAAATCCACAGGTTATAGCTCATGGTTAGCAAACAAAACTCAAATGACATCAAGTAAACAACATATTATTCACTTAACAGAAGAAGAAGGGAAAACATGACTTCAATGAACAACATCCAGAATCAGCATTAACATGCAGAATATTTGGCTAAAGAAGCATCTTCAAACAAGGTTATTTTCAAGATGAAAACTACAAAGCATCCATGTATTAACTAGGCTATTCATACCAAATTACTTCAAGCTTTAAACTCACATAATAAAGACTAATCAGATCCATATCAATATAAAACTACAACTAGCATGAAAAGATACTCATTTTTTTCCACATATAATTTGCAGCTCTAGTCTTATATCATTTAAACACATGATTACATGGAGAAAGGCTGAGGTCAATACTGTCACGACCCGGATTTCACACCCTCGAGAGTCGTGATGGCGCCTATTGGTGAAAGCTAGGCAAGCCAAATTATCCTAATTACTTAACCTTTTCCAGTTTAAACTATTATCAGTGATGAGTAGATATCATGAAAATAGCGAAAATAATTAAGCGGAAGACAAAATCTGACAACTTATCTTAATACAAAACTACGGAAGTCTAAATACAACTCTACCCAGAATTTGGTGTCACAACTTCACAGACGGTCTAAGAATACTACATACAAAGTCTGAAAGATAAAATGAACACTGTTTCTGAAATGAATAAAGGAAACAAGATAAAGGAAAAGATAGGAGGTGACACCATGGCCAGCGGACGTCTGCAGGACTACCTCGTGTCGCATGTCTGGGCTGAAGACAGCACCCTCACTGCGGTCCAAGCACTCTGGTATCAGTATCTGCACACAATGCAGAGTGTAGTATTAGCACAACCGACCCCATGTGCTGGTAAGTGCCTAGCCTAACCTCGGCGAAGTAGTGACGAGGCTAGGACCAGGCTACCAAATAAACCTGTGCAATATAGCATACAAAATAATAGGAAGCAGATAATAATGATGGCAACAATGATCAACAAGTGATATAAATAGCAGACAACAAGAACACCATAAATGTTTCTCAACAAATAATAAATACAAGTGCAATCAATTAATCAAGTCCTTCAAATTTAAATCTTTCGCCTATAAATCCTTCAAGTAATAATCTCTAAGATAATATGCTTTTCAATGAATATATTTCCTTCAAATAAATATCTTTCAGATAAGCATCTTTCGAATATAATTCTTTCGAGTAAAGGTCACCTTGTGACACCTCATTTCATAATCATAAATAATATAGGTCTCAGCCCACTTTCATATTTTCACGGCACCTCGTGCCCATATTTATGTCACAACCGCACGAACAACTCACGTGCCATTAAATAAAATCATAATATTTTTCCCCGGCACCTTGTGCCCACATATTTTTGTCTCACATTGCACAACGATATTCTCATGTTACTCGGCTCATAGGTTCCATAACCCAATACAATTAAGAATGTTCAAGGAGCCTCATTCACTTAACATAAAGTAGAGTACAACTTCCAACCCAATTAGGAAATCAACAAGAAAAGATGAAGTTATTTTTAGAAATCATTTGATAAAGAAAATACCATTTTCAATTAAAGTACAATATTGAAGGAATCATTGCCTTTAATACGAGAAATTAATAAATCAAAACATAGTAGAAATTCCTTTTTAAGTAAAGTACAACCTCAAACGGTTTAAGAAAATTTTAGTTGAAAAATCAATTGAGTTAAAAATGTAACAATTCTTGAAATTTGAATTATTGAACATATTAAAAAAATTAGGCGAGGTATTGTAAACACTATGGATTCCAACACAAAGGATCACAACAATAAAGGGATCTAAACAGTTAATACACTTGAATTGTTAATAACAAGTAAACATAGCAAACAGAAAGTACACGACATCACCCTTCGTGCTTTAACACTCTCTCACCAAAACAATACACGGCATCACCCTTCGTGCTTTAACACTCTCTCACCAAAACAATACACGGCATCACCCTTCGTGCTTTACAGTCTTCCTCACCCAAGCAACAAACACAAGGCAAATAGGGTAAGGGAATCTATAACATCGAAATAAAATCAAGTGATAACGGAAAATTAGTAAATAAACGTACAGGACAACATAACACTATTAGAATTAGGAAAAATCAAGGACAAGTGCACGGCATCACCCTTCGTGCTTTTACTCTCGTCCTCACCATAAGAATCAATATAAACTATACGGCATCACCCTTCGTGCTTTACACTCTTCCTCACCATAAAATCAATATAATCGGCATGGAATTGTACATCGTGCGGTACGGCATCACCCTTCGTGCTTTACACTCTTCCTCACAAAATCATACACGGCATTACCCTTCGTGCTTTAACACTCTTCCTCACCCAAACAACAATCACAAGAAATAATGGCAAGGAAATAAATGAAATCACAATAAAATTCCGGTAAGGAAACAATAGTACAACAATCAAATAAACGACAAGCGAAACAACATCAAAACAATAACATCCCGGCAAGGGAGACAATAATATCAAACAAACATCCTGGCAAGGGAACAATAATATCAAACAAATATCCCGGCAAGGGAACAATGGTGATAATAACATATGAAGCGCAATAAACCACAACGGAGTCATAACAATTATAATACAAGACTCACGGGCATGCTTGACACCAACGTATAGATACTCGTCACCATGCCTATACGTCGTACTCCACAATTAACATGTAGCAAATAAGACACAACTCTTAATCCCTCAAGCTAAGGTTAGACCAAACACTTACCTCGCTTTGCAACCAATTCAAAATTCCAACAAGCCTTTGCCTCGCGAATTCGTGCCCGAAATTCTCAAATCTAGTCATAAACAATTCGATTCAGTCAATAAAAATTATAGGAATTAATTCTATATGAAATTCTACATTTTCCATTAAAAATCCGAAATTGCACTAAAAATTCGCCCATGGGACCCACATCTCGGAACCCGACAAAAATTATGGAATATGAAACCTCATCCAACCACGGGTCCAACCATACCAATCTTACTAAAATCCGACATCAACTCGACCCTCAAATCTTCAAATTAAACCAAGAGGGTTTACAAGATTTTCCCAATTAAAATCACCAACTCGTAATAGATTCGGGTAATCTAACCAAAATTAAGTTAAGAACACTTACCCTGTTGTTTTCTCTTAAAATCAAGGTACTGTACATGGTACTGTTCACGGGGGGTACTGTTCACGGGGTACTGTTCATGGGGGGACTGTTCATAGGGGACTGTTCATGGGGTACTGTTCACGGTACTGTACATGGGGTACTGTACACGGTACTATTCACGGGGTACTGTACACGGTACTGTTCACGGGGTACAGTACACGGTACTGTTCACGCGGTACTGTACATGATGCTATAAAAAAAAAGACAGCAGCTTCCCAAAGAGAATTTCAGCAGCTTTTTCTACCCGTTGACCTTCCGAAATCCACCCGAGGCCCTCGGACTTCAACAAAATACACCAACAAGTCCTAAAATATGATACGGACTTAGTCGAAACCTCAAATCATATCAAATAATGCTAAAACCGTGAATCACATCCCCATTCAAGCCTAATGAAACTAAGAACGTCCAACTTCTATATTCGATGCAAAAACCTATCAAATCAAGTCCGATTGACTTCAAATTTTGCACACAAGTCATAAATGACATAACAAAGCTATGAAAATTTTTAGAACTAGATTCCGACCCCGATATCCAAAAGTCAACTCTCCGGTCAAACCTAAGAAATCTTTAACCTTAGATTTCTAGATTCCGTTAAATGGCGATAATTTGATCTAGGGACCTCCAAATTCGCTTTCGGACATATGACCAAGTCCCAATTCACGATACGGAACTATCAGAATGGTCAAAACTTTTATCCGGGTTCGTTTGCTCAAAATGTTGACCGAAGTCAACTCAATTGAGTTTTAAAGCTCTAGTTCACAATTTAATCCATTTTTCACATAAAAACCTTCCGGAAATTATACGGACTGCGCACGCAAGTCGAGGAATTATTGATACTGCTTTTCAAGGTCTTAAAAATACCGAGATGATTATTTAATTTAAAGATGACATTTTGGGTCATCACAAATACCTTGAACAAAAACTAGTAACAAATAAATGAAGAGCTGGCTGGAACTTAAAGGTGAAGCAGCAACAGAAAACCCAGACAAATAGTACGCAGAATCAAACCAGAAGCAAAAACCAAGAACCAACAACCAGAATTCTTAAGATCAGAGTCTTCAACAGAAGACCAAACCAGAAACTCTAATTAGGCAACTAATGTTCTAGCCGGAAAAATCTTTTTTCTTTTGGAGTTTTTGTTTTCAGAACTCTTTAAATACAGAAAATGCTGATGAAAATGTGTATGTGTGAGTGCAATTTTATTTTCTTTTTATAGAGTATATATCCTAAAATGGCATCAAAGAATATTCTACCTTAATTCTTGGATAGTACAGCATATTTACAGAGGATAAAATGTCCAGCTGTCCATTTTCAGCATCTTTTAAAAACCAATTTTGGACAGCTGGTACCTTCTAGAACTTTCTTCTTTTAGATATTTATTTTTTAAAAGTTCTTAAATCCCCCTAAGTTTTTCTTTTAGTTTAATTACGCTCCTACAAGTTCCTAGTGAGTTACAAATCAAGACAAACAAAGACAAAACCAGAAGGGTTCAAAAATCCAAATCAAAATACCAAACAGAATCATGATGCTGCAATTTAAACCTAAAAACTAAATCAATCAGTAAATAGAAGTGTTTATCTAATTAACCCTAAGTAAAAAATAGATTTAACGACAAATACACCTAAACAATAATCAAACCAAGATTAAAAAGAAACTGCAAAGAAAACCTAGAATTTAACCTACTCAGTTTGCAAACTTAAATAATGAAACAACCAATTTTGACAGCTAACCAAAACAGACTAAACAACTTGTTAATTAATCGTTTTAGGTATCAAACTTAAAAAATGAACCCTAATTAAGCTAAATTCATGCAATAGAAGTTAAACTTCAAATAATGAAATTCCAACACACTTTAATTAACCTACTAAAACAAAAGCAATTAAACACTGAACAAAAGAAGAGAAAACCTAAGGTTGCAAACCTACAGCATGCGTCTAGAAGAGACAGAAGATGAAAAAGACGAAATCAAAAATAAAAAGAATGGAAAAGGATTTACCAAGGACTTACTTCAAATTCTGACCAGTTAAGGACTCGGACAAGTTTCAACGGTGTGAAATGAACTTGAACTACTATTAATCGACTGTTCTTAATAAGAACAGTCGACTAATGGAAATTGACTGTCGTTTAGGGTTCAGAGGGGTGAGAGGAGTGTGGGGTGTGATTTTGGGGTGATTTGGTCGATTTAGGGTTTGGGTGTGGATTCCAGATCTAAGATTCGAGCAATTTGGTAAGGATTTGAGGGAAATAGTTTGGGGATTTAGAAAGGGGAGGGAAGGGTGATTGCAGGGTGTTGATTTGGAGTGGTTTGAAGATGCTCCGCCGCCGTAAAGCGATTTTCGAGCGACGGAGATAGATGGAGCCGGTGATAGAGTCCTAGGGCGGCTAGGGTTTCTCTAGGCTTGGGGTGAGAGACGAATTGAGAGGGGTAGATGGGGGAGGTCTCTGATTCGGACAGTCTTATACTTAATTGTAGGCCGGTTCCCAGCCGTTAGATTTAAGATGATCAACGGCTGGGATCAAAGGGGGCAATACGGGGTCATTTCGGGGGATAGGGGTTGGACCGGGTATTTGAAAGGAATTGGGCTTGGGTGATTTGGTCAATTTTGAACTTAATTGGGCCAAATTAGCCCAGCATGTCAAGGCCAAAGTAATTCCCTCTTTTTTTCATTTTTCTTTTCTTATTTCCTTTTTCTTTGTTTTTATTTTTCTTTTTCTTTAATTAAAATCCCAAATCAAATTTCTAAATTAATCTAAATTTTAAAATTAAACTAATTATCTATTATAATATTTACAAAAATTAGTTGATCCTAAATTAAAGAAGAGAAAATTACTAATTTAGCATTAAAGGCTAAAAATGTAAATGAATGATATTTTTTTGTGATTTTCATTTTAACAAAACAATTAATTAACTAATTAATCTTAACATTATGAAATTAAAATATAAATGAAATGCATGGTATTTTTGATATTTTTTTCATGATTTTAACAAAATTAAAATTCTATAAAATTGCAAACAATTTGGAAAAAAAATTATTTTTAAAATTTATAGGAGTATTTCATATAGGGCAAAAATCATATGCTCACAAAGATAAAATGAATAATCAAACCAATTGTGATGTTATGATCTGACTCGTATTTAGGCTGGATAGCATTTCTGCCCTCGATCGGACCCCCGGTTCGAAGCCAATGGTGTGTGGAGAACTATAATAAAATAATAACTTTGCAATAACTAGAAAACAGAAAAATGAATTCGTATTGCATTGGTATGCGTGTTATAATGTGTCCTATTAAATAAAAGTCTTCCCCTTTATATAATAGGAGAGTTTCATCCCTATTACAATTTTAAAAAAGGTAAAATCCTCCTTTATCGTCAATTACTGATCCGTTACCGACATCGGGCGAGATCTGCACTGTGATATCCGCTTTGGGTGCGAATATCACGGCTCTCTGTTAGTTGTGTGCAACCGTTCGCCATGTTTTCCAAGGTCTTGTAGTTCGTCCTGGGTTCGGGGGTGTTGTCTTATGAGGTCCGCTGACGAGCACTCTATTCGGGCCTTGACACAAAAAGCTCCAAGCTTCGATTTCGATCTCATATGTTCATACTTTTACTTCATTTGATCCACCGAGAAATCGGGGTGTGCGTTAACCCTGATTTTACCAGCATACAGACTTGAAAACATGTACACAATTGCCTCAGCATTTTTTCCTGCATTGTGTACTTCTCTATTGGCTTTGTATTGTTCTTGAAATGGAAATGTGTAATTTCCTGGTTATTTTTTAGCACTTAAGTTTTCCTTTTAAGCTAAAGGATAAAAAAAAAATACAAGTAAGAACCACAAATAATGCAGAATTAATATTATACATTCAAGAAAAAAAACTTAAGAATTGGGGCAAAATTGGATCTACATACAAACACAAAAAGGAAACTTCTCCGAACCAGAGAGTTTTTTCTTGTTCATTTACCTGTTTAGGATGTCAATATGCTATATTAATGCAAGCAGAAATTTAAAATTTTTCTTTCTAATTCAGCCTTCGCTTTATTTTTATTTTTTTCGTTTTATTTTAAAGACATTATTTTTATCTTTTCGTACATAAAACATGTCTACAACGCTGGACATTTTCTAAGACAGAAAGTTTTGGAATCCACAACTGAAGGATGTAACGCCAAGTATAGGAAAGTAATTTGTCTTTTGGGTAAATAGCATGATTATATTAATGAAAACAATTAGTACATGCTGCGACGCTTCTTTGAGCATCCAAGTTGCCGTAGCTGATTTTTAGCTCACTCCCTCGGTTTCCTTTTACTTGTTCCGTTTGTATTTTGCACTCCTCTTAAAAAATATTAATTAAGTATTTATTTTCTAAATTAATGGCACTTTAAAAATCTAAATTTGACTACTAGGACCCAATTAGCTTGGATAAAATGATTACTTAATGACAAATGTAAAACTAAAAAAAAAGTAATTAATTCTCTGTTGATTTGCTAAAGTGAATACTCCCTCACATTCAATTTATGTTAACTTATTTCCTTTTTAGTCCGTGCCAAAAAAAAAATGATCTCAGTCAAATAGATTCACATAAATTGAAACAGAGAGATTATACAATACTAGACATATATATATCGAAAGGAACGAAGGAGTACAACGTCAAAATAGTGAGTCCGGAACTAAAATGTAGTTTTTTGGACTCAAATGACTGAAATGTGTGGAAAAAAATTTAGTGACCAAAATATGTATAACGCTCTTTTAAAGGGCGCTATACCTTAATGGTAGTTTGCCCAGTTAAGGTATAGCACCCTTTAAAAGGGCGTTATACATATAGCGCCTTTTATTAAGGCGTTATACATATAGCGCCTTTTATTAAGGCGCTATACCTGAATATGAAAAGATATGAGGGTATAGCGCCTTTATAAACGACGCTATACATATTTTGTGGGCCCACCAATAACTCTTCTGCGCTTAACAGACATAACAATAATTCAAATATGTATAGTGCCCTTATTAAAGGTGTTATACCTCAAAATATTCAACCCTTATTGCCTTATCTAAAGACATTAAGGACATTGTAGAAATTCATTCAGAAAAATTCTCAAGTCTTGTGAAATTTTTATTCCTTAGTTGTTTTGCATTTTGTCATAATGTCTGAAGAGCGAAGAATTAGGGTTTCATTATATTGGAAGGGGAGGGGGGAGGGGAGTGAGGTTGCGGTGGAGAATAACTCAGTAAGCTATAGTTTATCTCCATAGTCTCTTGTTAAGTTTCCACTTAACATGGAGTACGATACATTAGTATCGTTGATATATAAAAAAATGACTGTGAGCAAACATTCGGTGAACCTTAAAATAGTCGGAAGATATCCGTATTCTGTGACTCCTCAAGGGGTTTCTTGTTATGTTGACTTTAACATCGAAGACGATGAAACTCTGAGAGATTTTTTGAGGACTCCGGATGAATACCGGGAATTTATTTGTGATAAAATTGTTGGAAATGTACGTCAGGGCTGAAGACGTTCGCAATAATGAGGTTGCGCAAAGCAGGGAAATCCCTCAATCATCGGGTGGTTATTTTGGAGCAGTTTTAGCCGAACAGGTTCCGGTTGAAAGAGTTTGTCCTGATCTAAACTTATCTCCACGTGCAAATGAGGAGCGAGGAAATAATTTCTCTCATACTTTACATAATACACAAGAGGAGTGGTAAACTTCAATTTTCCTTTGTTGCGATGTGTATTTTTACTGTGTTGAATTTGTATTAACACTCATATATTCAACAGGGGGTACCGAGGGTACCAGCCAGATATGAATTTTATAAGTTATGAATCAACGCCAAGTTGGAATATGCGTAGTTCTGGTGTGTTGGATCATGTTGGTCCATTCGGGAGTCATCACCAACTGGATAATGTCCATCATGAAATGTCAACACATTACGATTTGTAAGTAAAGTGATATAGCTATATGTAAAGTATTTATCAAATTGAGTAACTCATTATTTTGTTGATTGTGCAGTGAAAACGAGCAACTTAAACGTCCTGTCCTGACTCAATTGCCTGAAGACAACATTTTTACTCGGGATCTGGCAGATGCACTGAGTCAGGAAGAGAATAGTGATTATGACAACAATGCCGATGAGTCCGGAGATGAAATACCCTTCCCTGATGAGGGTGATGAGGAAAAGGAAAAGAATGCTGGACCTGATTTGACGAGGGAGCATGCTCCACTCCCCATTAGACCATGAGTGTACGAGTCTCACGTGTCGTTCATTCAAGGGAGATTTCCTACCTTGATCATTTGCCAAGTATGTCGGATGTGGATACCCTCACAAGGGATCTTGACAAAATTTGTACAGCAATGTGAGATGAGTCCAGACCAACGGTGCTGTCAAAGGGCATGCTTTTCCTAATAAAGCGCGCCTAAGCAGGGCGATAAAAATGTACAACATAAAAGAGTATCGTGAGATGACAGTATGGGAGTCATCTCCAGATGTATACAAGGTTGTTTGTCGTAGATGGTTTACAGGTTGTGATTGGATGCTACATGCAACCAAAAGAAAATAAATATGTGGAAAGTGAGTAAATACATTGGCACCCACAATTGTAAAATTGACATTCAATGGGAATCACTTCAACTTGGATGTTGATGTGATTTCTCTTGTCTTGATTCCACATATTGAATCGTCCATAAGGTACAAGATCAAAGAGTGTATTACATTCGTCCACCAGGAATATGGGTGTACCATTACCAAAAGAAAGGCATATCTCGGGCGCAAACGTGAATTTGAAATTGTTTATGGTGACTGGGATAAGTCATTTGCATCTCTATCCGGGTACATGGACGCATTGCAACACTTTAACCCTGGGACTGTTGTTGAATGGAAGCTTGAGCGGCGTGCAGGAATGCTAGAATATATATTCAGGTACATGTTCCAGGCATTTAAACCTGCAATTGATGGTTTTGTGCATTGCCGGACGGTAATATCCATAGACGGTACTCATGTCTATGGAAAGTATGATATTAAACTGTTGATCGTCGTTGTAGTAGATGCTAATGGTCAAATATTTCCCCTAGCTATTGCCATTTGTGTCAATGAAAGCCAAGAGACATGGATGCTATTTTTGAACCACTTGAAGGAGCACGTTGTCAAACAACGTTCAGGTATTTGTCTAATATCTAATCGGCATGGCGGTATTTTAAGTTCTGTACAGCATTTGCCTGAATGGCAGGAACCGTATGCATACCATCGTTACTGTGTGAGGCATTTGAAGGCCAATTTCCAAAAGAAATATCCCAAAAAGAACTTACATGATTTAATGTGGATGGCTGCAACTGATCACTAGGAGTGCAAATTCAGGAGGTGCATGGAATCGATCAGGCAAGAAGACGAAAGAGCCTATCATTGGTTGATGCGACATGAACTTGACAAATGGACATTTCATGCGGATGGTGGAAGACGATGGGTAACCCTGACTATAGATGTATAGTCTTTCAACGGGTTATTGAAGTCTGCACGTGGATTGCATGTCACTGCCATGGTGCAGATGTCATTCAAATAGATGGCGGAGAGGTTTGTTGAAAGGCATAGATGTGCATCAGAATTGATGGAGAGGGGTGTTGAATTTATGCCAAATCCAATGAAAAGATTTGAGAAATACAGGAGGCGAGCACATTGGCATTCATTTTTATATTATTGCTACGAGTGAAATATTTTTGAAGTTTGCACCGTTATCCATCAAAATCGGGGGAATAATATACACACCGTAAATAAAGCCAGCAGGTTGTGTTCTTGTGTGAAATGGTCTATTTACCGCATGCCGTGCTCACATGCCATCAAGTGCTTTCAATATATAGATTTAGGGCCAACCAACTATATTGATAAGCAATATAGTGTTGTTGCATACTTAAACACCTATAGTTGGTAGTTGCAGCCAGTGGGTACTGATCATTATTGGCCGCCTGAACCATTTAAAATGGTGTGTAACAAGGACTATTTGCGTAAGCTACAAGTCCAAAAAAGAACGCGTATATGGAACCAAAAGGATGTTAGTTATATCGTTTATGCGCGTAAATGTGGCATATTCTCGCAAACAGGACATGACCATCGTAAATGTCATTTAGCTGGTTTGGGTGGCAGTGGTAATGCAGCTCCTGGTGGAAGTTCATCTATTGTGCCCAACTATCAAGGATACACGTAGTGTTTTGTTTATCTTGTTTGTAATATGGTTGTAATAAGTTTATGTACTTGTTTATCTTGAAGAATGTATGCAATAAAATTATGTTTCCATATAATCATGCTCACCATTCATCCGGCTGGGTGGGGGCAGAATCAGGTCTTGTCGCCGGTTCCAAGTATCGATTTGCGCCTTTAGCCATGCCATATATGTCATATCCACCCTGGAACGATCATCCCGCTAGTAATGTGTGGTACGCGAGGCGGGCAGTGGTGGTACAAGCTGCGGGCGGCCAAACTAGTGAAGTACCCGCTCGGTGGCATTATGCTCTACAATATCAAGGCACATCAACGAGATGGAAGAGCTCTACATAAGTCGGCAAACCGAGCAATAATCGGGCAAGCCAGCTATTAGCTCGTCACTGTATGGCCTCCAAATGAACTACTAAGTAATAATAGAAAATGTGAGTAAACGCAACACATATGAGGCCAGGCCAAGTAAACTTAGGTATACGTTTACCTGTGCGCCCTCCAGCAAATCCAACAAATCCCTGCACAAGGGGAGATTATGTCGAGCCTCGTACTCTCGTCCATATCCCCGCCTCTTGACCCACCTCCTAGCTAGAGGGAGTAACATAGGTGGTGCATCTGGAGCTAAGGGTGGTAGAGGTGGCTACAATTGCAGGAAGTGCTCCCAGCCCCAAACCTAATATACAAAGTTGACGTAAAATTTAAGGTATATATTTACTAGGTATGTTATAATGAATAGAGTATTCGACTATGTTTTCACATGTAGCAATGGCAAAAATCCCGCAATGTCGTGCTGGGTGCTCATGCTCGCCCGACATATCTGCCTGTACAAGTAACTGAGAATGGCAGCACCCCAGCTATATTAATGTAAACCATCTAGCCGCTCAAGATGATGAATAAATCTCAAGCTGATTAGGTTCTCCGAAGTGTTTGGGAACAAAACCTCTCCAAACATAAGGAGCAGCAACAACCTCGTGTACCGGTCAATATATAGATCCGGTGTATCATGCGTCATGTCATCATGCATCGCCTCCAGATGTTGCTGGATAAACGTCAATTGCAGACAAGTAGCCCCACTCAATGCACGCTCATCCGCTGGCCGGAAACCGGTGAGCCGCTGCAACATGTCCAGGTAATAATCTCCCGTATACTCTCTCAGGCCAGGTGGCAAAGCAACAGGGTGTCCATTAACAGGCAGCCCATACAGGACCTCCACGTCCTGAAGCGTGATAGTGGCCTCGCCAATAGGAAAATGGAATATGTGCGTCTCCGGTCGCCATTGCTCTATCAGGGCCATAATCACTGACCAATCCAGCTGCAGCCGACCGGTATCCACAATCCTATAAAAGCCCGGATCTTTGAGGAGTCTGACTATATGGGGATGGGGATGGTGCCTTGAGAAAGCCCCACATATCATCTGCTTTCCGAGCACGGAACGTTTGGGCAAGTGACTGTCCCTCCCATATGTGGGACGACCAATGATCGCCCTGTAACGATAGTAGCTCCAGGCTGGGAGGTCCGGGATGCAAAGGCGGTACCTCCATGTCGTCTACTGTAAATTAAACAATATTAATTTCATTATTTTACTTTAAAATGTTAGTTTTATTATTTTACATAACTATACAAGATTTAATTATTAAATATTCGCATATGGGTTTCAGACTCGATATTTGAGACCCAATAGCACCAAGATATCTTGACTTCTTGTGTTCATGATGAGAAAATTTTCCCGATTTATCACTCAACATGTTTGTTATTTTAAATGTTAATTTTACTAATTAATATGTTACGTGTTAGTTTTATTATTTTATATGTCAATTTTATTGTTTTATATGTTAGTTTTATTATTATATATTTTTGTTTATTACTCACTTATTTTTGACTATAATAAAATTAAATAAATAATTTTTATAATTATATAAGATTTAATTATTAAATATTCACATATGGATTCCGGGCTCGATATTTGAGACCCAGTAGTACCAAGGTATCCTGGAAATATTGTTGTTTTCTCATACTTAGTCCGGGAAATGTTGTTGTATTTTCGTATTATTTTCTTACGATCGTTTACTGGAATTGAACATAGTTTGTGTTTGAACTATCAACTTTTTTGATGTATGTTTGGGTATAAGTGATACTTAAATGATTAATTTCAATAACTACAAGGATACTACGCTAAAGGGAATTATATTTCACTACGCTAAAAGGGCACTACATTACAAATATAAGCACTACATTAGGCCACAAGATACCATTGGAGGGAACTAAGTAATAATTTATCTGTTTTACTATTCTTTAAGCAAATAAATAATCTAAAACAGATAATAACAACAAATAAATTTAATCACAAAATATTCACAAAAATACATATATCACAGTATAAAGTAACTAGTTAACATTTTTTTTTGCAACTAATAATAATTTCTCTATTTTTACTAATTTTGTTAGCATACTAATATCATAGTCCGGATTAAAATAACAAAATAGTTAAATCGCAAAACAACAAAGAACACATTAAAAACAACTAATATGCATTTTTATACGAGTTTTAACAAAAACTAAGTCGGAATACCTCGATTTAAGATTTTTGGAAAGTTGAAGATTTGGTAATTTGGAACCGAAACGAGCAACCCACAACGAGATAATGCCTTAGCTAGGATGTGGGACCGAGAATCTTTACTTTTTGTGGAACGGGTGGGCTCCACACAAGTTTTTCTTGATTAAAAATGGAGGTGGGACCGTTTTGTTTCTGTTTTGAACGAAGGTGGCGTTATAGTATAGCGTCGTTTATTAAGGCGCTATACATATGCCTTTTGAAATTCAAGTATAACGACCTTTTAAAGGGCACTATACTTTAACTTGGCAAACGGTCGTTAAGGTATAACGCCCTTTAAAAGGGCGTTATACATATTTTGGTCATTAAATTTTTTTCCACGCATTTCTATTATTTGAGTTAAAAAAGAATCACATTTTAGTTCCGAATTCTCTAAATAGTGTTCTACTTCCTCTAGGTAATAGTACACTTTTTATGCACATTAGAAAAGCCGATTTTAGTGGAGTAGCATGTGCAGTTGAAGATTTTCAGACTTTTTATGTTGTAAGGGTCCCGTCCCCTAGCTCCTTTCATCTTTACATACATAAAAGAAACACAGAGTACTACTGATCACGAGTTTGTTAATATTCTTTCAAAGATATTGGGACCAAAACTTTTATTGACACGTGAAGGTTGAGTCCTTTCTGCTAAGTACACAGCAGCCTTTTTCATACTAATGGTAACGAATAAACGTGCACGAAGATATATCATGGGATGTTATATCTAACTTGGTCTATATTTTTGTGCAGTACGAAGTAGTTGAGTTATAATCCATCAGTTCCAATTTACGTGAACATATTTGATGGGACAAATTTAAGAAAAAAAGAATATTTTTGAAATTTGTGATCCTAAACAAGTGAGAGATGAATCCAGAGTATTTGTGTGGTTATAAAAGCTTCTCATTAAGTGTAAAATTAGAACTTTAAACTAAATTATTTCCAAATTTAGAAAGGACTTATTCTTTTTGAAACAGACCAAAAAGGAAGTAGGTTCACATAAACTGGAACGGAGGGAGTATATATATATATATACAGAACATGTCATGAGCTAAAATTCCATCGGAGCAGTGATGACGCCAAACACCATTTGTTAGGCAAGCTAACAATAAAGATAGTGAATAAACTTTGATAATAACAAGAAATAATCTCAAATGGCGAAATAGCATAAAAATGAAGTCATAATGACGATATAACTAAAACCACCCAAAATCTAGTGTCACCAAGTGCATGAGCTGTATAGAATACTAAATTCAAGTCTAAACAAAATACAATATTGTCCGAAAGACTAAACAGTAAGAACAACGACAAAGAAGGGGATTTTAAGGCATGCGAACGGAACTACAATGCTACTTAGAAATCACCAAACAAATCCGAATAAAAGCTCACTACCACAACCACTATCAACAATATCTGGATCTGCACACGAAGTGCAAAGTGTAGTATGAGTACAACTGACCTCATGTACTCAATAAGTAGCCAGCATAATCTCAGAGAAAGCAATGGCGAGGTTGGCAAAGTCCGATGCTGACTTTTAATAGCCAACAACAATAATAACAACAAAATAATGGCATATAGAGAAAAGCAGATCAAATAATAACAGGCTCAACTCTAACACAATAAGAGGAGAAATATGCTTTTCTCGAATACCAATCAAGACATTTACTTTTTCACAAAAATCACTTAGATAGAGATTTATCAAGCTAAACTGTGATTTCAAGCTCCAAATATCAAGACCAATTAAGATGAGAAAAATATAACTTTATGTCAGCATGTCAAATATGCATGCTAAACCAACAATTGCACAGTTAAGTCATCAAGTTCCCACAATTTCAGCACATTCATAGTGGCTGTAACAAGTACTCCTCAATCATACTCTCAGCACTCTCACGTTGCCTGGCACAATACCCCTGAATCACCACACACACTCAGCATTGCACGGGTACCTGACATAAGTCGCTCACTAAGCAGACATTAAGTGGCTACATTTATAGGACCCAAAGCAACATAGATTATCACCTGACTCCGGATGGACGAATCCTAGCCCAAGCGCTGATCAGATCAAAAGTCAACGATCAATATCACTCAACCCAATATGGAATCTGATGCAAGTTTTACCTCTCAATCAATATCAACACTCAACAATCAATGGTACTTAAACCAATATGGGGCTTTGACGTAAAAGCCACCTCACAATCAATATCAACGCGGCTCTACAATCCAAGATTAGTCATCAGTCCGCTCAAATCTCAATATGCCAATATCTCATAGTATCATAATTAATATGTTGCACAAAATACACCAAAATGCAACAACTCATATCACATACAAGGATACTATTACCATGTAAGATAACATTTAAAAAGTATACATAGATAGAGATATAACACGCATATATAATATTATGACTGAAAAATATGCTACGGCTAAGGCAAATAGCTTAACATAGCAAAAATAGCCCTATTATATCTCCAACAGACAAGTAGATAGCCTAAACATAACTTCTAGCATGGATAATAGCTCACATAGTAATACAATGGGAGAAAATAAGATATTGAAGAAGCATGATAGCAAAATAAGGTGTATAACAACCGAAGATCTATCCGGATTATGAATAACTATGATGCACACATATACTCTCATCATCTCGCATATATGTCACCCTCAACATATAAAAAGTATCACAATCAATGGGAAAATACCCTCAACCCAAACCTAGGAAAGATATTTACCTTATTCGGGCTAGTCTTCAACCTCAAGTCGCGTCAAAACCTCGCTCTCTCCCTCCAATCATGAAAATATAAGCTAAACATCATCCAAGGAAGTCAACAATGCTATATGAAGCAATCCCAATCCATAAAGCT
The DNA here is from genome assembly GCF_000715075.1 of Nicotiana tabacum. Lineage (NCBI taxonomy): Eukaryota > Viridiplantae > Streptophyta > Magnoliopsida > Solanales > Solanaceae > Nicotiana > Nicotiana tabacum. The sequence goes on from NC_134085.1 coordinate 19,264,085, forward strand.
TTGATATTTGAAGGATTCCCAAAAGGTAAAAAGTTAATCCGGCCCGATATGCTAGAAATATAAACCAAATACCAAAATTAGATACTACATAACCTGCAGAGTCCAAAGATATAATTAGTTTCCAAAATTGAGTCCAAATCAGTTCTTAAATCTCCAAAATACACTCTCTTATAGTGTAAACAAAAACCCCAATTTTTCTTTCAAAATTCTAGTTTTAGGCGTAAAAATTAATGGGTAATCAATATATAAAGTCAAATCCAAGAGAAAATCGCTTACCTCCAAGGTAGTAGTAACATTGCTCTTCAAAATCTCCTTTTCTCAAAGTCTAGGAATCAACATATGAAATAATGGATAAAATCCCAAAATGGAAACTTATATACTCTGCCCAGAAGTCCTCTTCGCGATCGCAGCACAACCATCTCGGTCATAATTCACAAATCAATCACTGCCCCTGAAACCTTCTACGCGAACGGGCCACACACCATCCAAATGCGAAGGCCAACTGGCCTCTCAACTACATGAATGCGAGGTACAAGACATGAATGGGAACATCTGCTGCCTCATTTCCTCCAACTCTTCACAAACGTGAAGATAGACATGCAAACGCGGTGGCCATCTCTCACAATACTCCGGGAAAGCGAGCCTCATCCCGCAAATGCGATGTACAAATTCCAAACTGCCAAAAATCCTTCTTCGCGATCGCGAGCCTTGCTCCATGATCGTGATGCACTACAATAGACCAACACATTAGTTGTGCAAAACTCAACCGAAATGGTCTAAAACCACTCTAAAAACACTCGATCCCCACAGGACCACATCCAATCATTCCAACAAGTCTAAATACATTATTCACATGCAAATGCTCAAAATAGTACAAATGACATCAAAAGCAAGAATCGAAGATCAAAATTATTCTTTTAACTTTCAAACCTTCAAACTTCATCGAACGTGTCTGAATCACACTTAGACATTCCAGATCAACAAAACTTCACACACAAGCTCCAAAGCACCAACTGAACTTATTCCAAGTCCCGAAACAATAATCTTGGTCCGATACCACCAAAGTCAGCTCCCAATCAAAACTATAAACTCTTCAATTCATCAAATTGCCAACTTTCGACAAATAAGACAAAAACCTTCTAGGGACATCCAAATTTAAATATGTTCATACGCCCAAGTCCAAAATAACTATACGAATCTATTGAAACTATCAAATCCCAATTTCGGGATCGTTTACTCAAAAGTCAAACCTTAGTCAACTCTTCCAACTTTAAGTTTTCAAATGGAGAATTATCTTTCCAAAATCAATCCTGAATCTCTTGAATATTGAAACCAACCATATACATAGGTCATAATGCATCATATGAATCTACTCAAAGTCTCGAACAATCAAATTTAATGCCAAGCTCAAAATAATAGGTCGAGTCGTTACATTCTCCCCTACTTAAACATACGTTCATCCTCAAACGTACCAAGAACTGTTCCAAAGTTGCTTTTATACTGTATAAATCATCATACACATATTCGTGGGTGATCTCATGTCACCTCAAACCATATAATCTCATTAACATAATCTTACCTGATAATTCTTTCTTTAACCTCAGCTTACAAGCCTTAGAACCAAATTCCAACTTCTGAAACTCCTTATAAGGTCCAGATATTATCTATATACACGGTACTAATCTCAACAAGCTGTATCAAACCATAAGTATACTCCCAAAATGTAACCACACGATGTACCTCACCGCTCATATGCTCATAACAATATTTTTTGACCATAATGGTTGCGTATTACCTAACCGATACCGGTAATATAACTCATAACAAATAAAATCTCTTTCCAAACCTTCGCAATGTCGCAATAAATAAAGAAATGTGCATGAACTCATAATCACCAATTGATACAAAAGTCATGAAATTCTCTCGCCTGATGAGAACTATTGTCAAATTTCGAACTAACTAATGGTTGTCTTAGTCCAAACATACCTTATATAGATCTGAGTACACTAATCCCATGGCCAATAACCTTGTCTCACTCAGTACAAGCTGCTCGACCGGTAGGACACTTCAAATACCATTAAGAACCTCATACGATGCGTTCAGTGTGCCAAATAAGCAACCGCTCAAACATGATCAATAATGAAAAGAAAACCATAAGGGAACTATCTAACAAGTTTAACAGATACAACAATAAGAGCATAATCCTATGAATCCATCCCACAGGTTCAACCCAATCCATACATAAAAATTGTTGCGCTATGCAATCTGATCTACACATACTAATCCACATGGAAATTGTAATGACCCAACCAGTCGCTTTGAGAATTTACATTTCGTTCAGCAATTTGATGTCTTGAGTAGCTTTGTATGATGTTTTATAACATGTGTAAATCATCGGTTTTGGTTTTCAGGTGATTTGAGATTGATTTGGAAGAATGATTCTCAACTAGGAAGTTTTAAATTGGAGGAGTTGACCAAGTTTGACTTTTTGATATTTGACCTTGGATCAGAGTTTTGCTGGTTCTGTTAGATTTGGATGGTAATTTTGGACTTGGGCGTATGCCCAAAATTTGCATTTGGATATTTCTAGAAGGTTTCAGCACTATTTGGCAAAAATTGAAAATATGAAGGTTTGGAATAATCATAAGTTTGACCGGGAGTTGATTTGGATGATATCGTGTTCGGATTATGGTTACTGGAATTAGAATAGCTCTGTTGTGTCATCTAGGACTTGTGTGCCAAATTTGAGTTTATTCCGAGCTGATTTGATGTGGTTTGTCATGAGTTTTGAAAGTTAAAAGATTCAAAGTTTATTAAATTCGATTTGAGGTGCGATTCGTGGTTTTGATGTTGTTATGCATTATTTGAGGCCTCGAGTAATTTCGTGTTATATTATGGGACTTGTTGGTATATTTGGACGGGGTCCCGAGGGGCTCAGGTGAGTTACGGACGTGGTTTGAATCATTTTTGTCTCATGTTGCATTGCTCAAAACGTGCTGGTGTTTCCGCATTTGCGGAAGTATGGACGCATATGCGAGTCTGCAGACGTGGAATAGTGGTCATAGGAGCGGAAAATAGATGTGTTTGGGAGCATCGTAGATGTGAGGTTTTGGGCCGCATTTGCGTTATCGCATAAGCGATGGTTGGGGCGCATGAGCGGGACTTATGCGCAAATGCGCATTTTGCATCGCACATGCGATGTCGCAGAAGAGATGATTTTTCCACAGGTGCAATGGGTGAGATTATAGTGGTTCTTCGCAGAAGTGCAATTTTGGTCGCAAAAGATGCGCCGAAAGGTCTGCGTAGAAGCTATAAATCGAGGGTTTTGTTCATTTTAGCATATTTAGAGCAATGGAGCTCGGATTGGAATGAATTTTTAGGCGATTTTCACTATATAGATTTGGGTGAGTGTTCTCTACCCGGTTTTAATTATATTTCATGAATATATCCTCATTTTTTATATTTGGTTGATGATTTCAAAGTGAATTTGGAGGATTTTGCCTAAAATTTCATGCAGTAAATTTTTGAGTTTTGAGCATCAATTCGGAGTCGGCTTTAAGTGAAACTAATATGGTTGGACTCGTAATTGAATGAGCTGTCAGATTTTATGAGTTTTATAGGGTTCCGAGGTGCGAGTTCGGGTTTGAACTTTTGGTTGACTTTGGGTTTTTGATTAAAGATTCGACCTTTATCGATTGGATTTGTTTCCTTTGGCATTATTTGATGTTCTTGAGTTGCTTTTGGCTAGTTTCGAGCTGTTGTAGGTCGGTACGCGTGAGATGGTGTATCTAGAGTATTGTTTGACTTGCCCGGCATTGGATTCAGCTGGTTCAAGGAAGTAACACTTCTAAACTTGGTGCTGAGGGTATGAAACCCTGAATACATGTTATGTGTTTGGTGTTGAAACAGGCATGTGGGCATGCACCGTGTTAATTATGACTAGGTTGATTCTGGGATACTGTGTAGTTACCTAATCTTGTTTTTACTCATGAAATTTCTGTGTGTTACATGAATTGAGCTATGAATCATGTTAGAAATTATGTTTAGGCTATATGCTTATTCAGTTAGGACCCACTGAAGTCATCTCTGTTGTTGAGTTGTTTGCTTAAATTGCAGTTACGTACTCAAACATATTCATTCATTTGCATATCATATCTCACTGTCTGTTATCACTTGTTGTCACATCATGTTATCATTGTTGTACTGATGGCATGAGATTTGTGATGCCGAGAGACTGGAGAGGATGATGAGTGAGTGAGGCCGAGGGCTTGATTGTGAGTGATATTTATAGGATCGGGCTACATGTCGCAGTAGGTTTTCTTGATTCATGTGATGATTGGCTTATATTAGCGCTTGGGCAAGATCTGCCCCTCCGGAGTCTGACATACCAGTAGTGAGCACTGGTACCTACTGAGTGCGAGTGCCGATTGCGAGTGCCTATTGCGAGTGCCGAGTGATTGGGAGGATTGAGTGACTGGGAGGACTGAGTGATTGAGCGTGCTGAGTGAGGTTGACTGCTCCGAGAGCAAGAGAACATGAGTTTATCACTGTGGTGCATTACATTTGACATGTATACTTGGCATGTAGACATAAAGATGCATTTTCTCATACTATACGGTATTGTGACATTAATGAATTCACACGCATAATATCATGTAGGTATAGAGATTTACTTTCCTCATTCCATCCGATAATGAAACAATTTATCTGTTGTTGAAAGTTTTTGGGAAAAACCACAATTTTTCTGATATGCTCACAATTTGGTAATTTCAGCGAAAGATTTGGGTTTCACTGTTATATCTGGGAAGCATACCTATTTTCCGTAACCGTGAACGAGATGAGCATCGTATCTTTGAGTATTATTTGTATCATTTTCATTATATTGTTACGAGTTGTTCTTGGTTGTTGGTGTTGGACTCTTACTGTTTTTCAAGCTCGTCATGATCCAAAGTCCAACTAGTCGTGATAGCACCTAACCCAACCCGCCAGGTAAGACAATTAACAACTATCCAATTTAATAAGATTTATTGAAACAAATAAATGATAAAATAGCTGAACCTTTATATATTTCCCAAGGATTGGTAGTACAAATTATGAGTTTCTAAAATTTAGAGTTTACAAAGCTAGTATGAAATAAATACATCATCTTTTTGAAATATACTTGAACAGATTAAATTCTAAATCTACCAAGATCACAAGGCAGCTATGACCAGAATATAGGTACGTCTTCAAATCCAACTCCCGCCATACACAGTATCCAACACCGACACACAAGGTGTAGAAGTATAGTATGAGTACAACCGACCTCATGTACTCAATAAGTAACAAATCTAATCTTAGGTTGAAAGTAGTGACGAGCTGGAACAAAGGCCAAAGTCCAATACCAATAGCCAACAATAACTCATAACAATATAATAAAAGTGGTACAAGAAATAATTCAGAGATATAACGCTCAGCTAGTCCACAATTACGGAAAATAGTCATGATTTTCAAGTATAACAGTAAAAACCCAGTTCCTTCACCGAAATCACCAAAATATGTATAAGTCCAGAAAATTATGATTTTTTCCAAAAACCTTCCAACGGTAAATAAGATGTTTCATTTCCAGATAGCATGAGTAAATACTTCTCTATGACTGTCACACCTCCTTTTTCCATACCCCGCGAGGGTACAAGGGAGTTTTTTCCAATTAAAGGACAATCGAACCGGGATTTATTTATTTATTTCAGAGTCGCCACTTGGGAGATTTAGGGTATCCCAAGTCACCAATTTTAATCCCGAATCGAGGAAAAGAATGACTCCATATTACAGTCTACGCACCAGAAATCCGGATAAGAAATTCTGTTAATCCGGGAGAAGGTGTTAGGCATTCCCGAGTTCCGTGGTTCTAGCATGGTCGCTCAACTGTCATATTTGGCTTGATTATCTGATTTAATACATGTTGAACCTATGTGCAAAATTTAACTTTTAACCGCTTTTATCATTTACTGTTATTTTTATCAAGAATTGCAACGTTGTGAAAATGTATCTCGAACCGCGTTACAATCAATGTACCCGTGGTCGTCGACACACTTTGACTCTGTTGAGATTTGGATTTGGGTCACATCAATGTGCACCCAACTTTAAGGAAATTAAATTATTAAAGGCGCCCCTAAAACGACTAGCGTATCATCTACTTTGGGTAGGGCCGTAGAATTTTACTAAAACGGTCCATCCCAAAGTCTAAACAATTTTAAAGCAAATATTTACTGAGGGCCCCGCAATTTTGTATTTTTATTTGGCGAGGCTCATCTCATTCTTATTTTTTGAAAAGAATTTGCAACGTCATGGACACGCATCTCGAACCACGTCACAATCAATGTACCCGTGATTAGAGACACATTTCGACTCCGTTGAGATTTGGATTTGGGTCACATAAATGTGCACCCGAGTTTAAGAAGGTAAAATTATTAAAGGTGCGCCTAAAGCAACTAGCGTATTTGTTATTTTGGGAAGGCCGTAAAATTCGCTAAGCGGTCTGTCCCGAATTCTAAGTATTTTAATATATACATTTAGAGGGCCCCGCAGCTTGTGCATTTTTGTTGATCGAGGCTCGTCTCATTTTATTTTAAGGATAAACCTATAGTGACTACATTTTTCTATTAAGTTCGCCTATAAAAATAAAAGGAAATCCCTCAATTAATTACATGCTGAAAAAGTCAAACTTATTAGTTATTAATTTACGGCTAATGCAAAAATGGAAAATTGCAATCGAGTTTGTACAAAGAGAGATTGCTTCCGTTCTATATTCTATTATTTAATAATACTGGAAAATGAGATTGACGCCCAATAATATCAAAATAGATTAGTTATTCTTCGATTAATTTAAACTAACATCATTAGATGAAAAAGTTATACATATGCAACATCATTACTCATTAATCAATCAACTACATTTTTATACAAAGAAAGGAAAATTGTATTCAAACACAAATCCGAACAGGAGAAATTCAACAGGAACAAAGCCTGATTAATATTTCATTTCGCTTCAAACCGAGAGTGTACAAATGTGTACCTGGAAATGGAAGTACAAGAAGAAAAGAAGTAGGAGTCAGCAGCAATAATACCACAGCAACAGCAGGTTCAGCAACACCGCAAACCAGTAACAACCAGTAGAATAACCCAGTAACGGATTGAAAAATCAGCAATACCAAAGTGCAATCGCAGTCAAAGCAGAAGAGAGACAGATACAAGATGCAGTAGTTTACTGATTTTCAATAACACTCGAGAAAAGACAAACGGAATTTATTCAAGTAGAAGTTCAAGTTGTCTTTCTCTTTTTTAGTCTAAAAGCTCTCTCAAGTGTAAAAGTCTCTCAATAATAATCTCTCTAATTCTCGAAAATCTTCCCAATAATGATCTCTCAGTCCTCTCCCCTCTCTCATTCAAGCCCCCTAAAATGTGTCAAATGACCCTATATATATAGCAAGACAAGTCTTGAATCCCTAACCCAAAATATTCCCCCAATGCATGCTTTGTCCCCACTACTTAATGTTTTCTTTATTTTAAACTTTGTCCCCCATGCCTACATTAAATAAATACATCCACCCAATCCCATTATAATTTGTCTCCCATGCCTACATTAAATAAATACCTCCACCCAATCCCATTATAATTTGTTCCCCATGCCTAACATAAACAAATACAATATACCACCCCATTATATTTTGTCCCCCATGCTTAACATAAACAAATGCAATAATGTTCAATTACCAAACTACCCCTCCGACCTTATTGCAAATACCATTTTACCCCGTGAACGTACTGCAATTTACCAAACTACCCCCATCAGCTCTAAACAATCAATTAATCATAACTTAACCAAAATATAGCCAAGATGACCAATTTCTCAACAATCTTCAACAACAACTCATATGAACACGATGAACAACACAACTCCAAATTAATGGAAATAAAGTAACCATATCGGGAACCAATCCTGGTTAATTTAGACCATCAATGGATGAACAAGGATACAACAATACAAACAACAAAATACATGATTCAAACTAAATCAAACAAATCAAAACAAACATAAACTCATATTAAATCACTGGATTAAACATGAACTTCAAGCAAAGATGAACATGAACTAAATCTATTTTTTAAACAACAAACATGACGGATTAAATAATTCAAACAACATTAATAATTTCTGGAAAATACATAACACATGAAACAAATTGAAGAAATAATTAATAAAATTTCAATTTGAATCTAACAAACTAACAAATATTTATCTAAACAATAATACAAACATGAAAACAACTAATTAAACTTTCATTTGAAATCTGAAAAATTAATTTAACAAAGCACATGAACAAACTAAAAAATTAATTCAAACGTCAAACATTTGCCGATTTTAGATTCGAGAAATATCAAAACGAAATACGGACAAAAATAAAACTCAAAATCTACTAACCGGATCGAAACGACGAGCAACGACTAAACAAACGACGAGCTTGACTACGTAGGGACTGTTTTGACGAGCCTCGACCAAAGCTCGAACAAACGACGCCGAACACGAATTTAAGAAGTAACGTTGAAACAGTAGCAACAGTCGATGCGAAACAGAAGCAGCTGGGGTGCATTCGGTTGTTTGGACGGAGAAGATGAAATGGAAGGCAGAAGCAGACATGGAAACAGCTGCCATGGAAGCGAGTGGTCGACGAGGGCAAAACTTAGAGACGACGGAGGAGCTGGAGCCTGGAAGCGAGTGGTCGACGAGGGAAATGGCGGACTGCTTGGTGGAGCTGGGCATCCATGGATGTCGAGCTCAAACTCGAGCTTGACGAAGGACGAAGAAGATGAAGAGCTCGGGCAGCAGCTGTTTGGACGTGAAAGAGCAGAAGCAGCAGGTTGTTTGGACGACGAGGGTGTGTCGACTGTTATGGCATGGATGGTGTAAGCATGTGATTTTTGCCCAATATGAGAATTACTCCCAAAAAATTCAAAAAAATAAAGTAATTTTTCTTGGTGTGCAATTTTGTGATGTTTTGTGATATTTTGGATAATTATTTGTATTTGTCTGTGTTAATTTATTTGCTAAATTAATAAAAAATACAAAAATATGTCGCATCTTGCATATAGGATTTAATTCTACAATTGTTAGTAATTAAATTTGTTTTACAAAAATTAAAAATTACAAAAATAGGCATCGTTTGCATTTTTAGCATTTAATGTCCAAATATACAATTTTATGCTTAATTAATACTTAATTGTGCGTTAATTGTTATTGGGAGTTAATTTGCGCTTTTATAACTTAATTTAGTTCTTAATAATAGTTTAAGTATTTTTATAATTTAGTTTTAGAAAAAATAAAAGAAGAAAAGAGAGCGAAAATATAAAGAAAGTCGGAATTAGGCCTCTTCTTCAATTTCAAGCCATAGGCCCAAAAAATGGCCCAATCTTCCCTACGACCCAGTCCATTTCGAACTGGGTCGACCCAGTCCAGTACCAACAACCCAACTCCCCCTCTTCATTTTCATTTTTTCATTTTTTACAAAACAAAAAAAAAAACAAAACAAAAAAACAAAAACAAAGAAGAAGAAAACCCTAACACTAACTCACCCGCCCCCATCCCCTCTCTTCTTCTTCATCTTCCCCAAAGCTCCAAAAACCATGGCTGCCCCTCTCTCATTCCCTTCATCCCCACACCACACACACAACCACGTCGACAACACACACTCACACACAACCACGGCGACGTAGCACGCACACAATCCGCGGCTTCACCAACATGAACGACCATCCATGTTCGATTCCTCCATTGTCGCTTCTATTGCATCGTCTGCTTCTTCTGCTGCTGCTGCACGTCGAGCAATTGGTTCGAAGCCACTCCGTCGCCACTGTTTTGTCGTCAACCAAGCAGACCACGCTGCTGCTTCTTCGTCGCAGCTGCTGCCCGTGTCCGCCATTGACGCAGCCATTTCTGCTCCTTCACCTGCTGCTCGACGTGCGCTGCTGCCTCTTCGCCATGACCAGCACTGCTGTTCACGTTTTTGTTACTGTGTTGCTGCTATTCCGTCGCTGCTGCCTTCCTTCTCGCGTCTAGCCATGGCTTCTACTGTTCACGCAACTGTGGCTGCATCGTCACTTCATATTCTTCGCGAAAACCCTCCCAAACACACCCCAACTGCTGCTGCTCACGTTTCCGCCATGGACGAGCAAGCTTTGATGCTGCCATGGCCAGATGCGGACTGCTGCTCCTTCCTCTCCATCTTCTTCGTTTATTCGTCGTTGTTTCGAATCGGTTAGTTGGTTTATGTTTCCAAATTTCGTCCATATTTTTTTGTTGTTCGTTGTTTTTCGGATTCAAAATTGATAAATGATTCAATGTTTGTTTTGTTTGTCCGTAGTTGAAATAATTTTAGTTTGTTCATATGTTTCGTTAAATTAATTTTCAGATTTCAAATAGAAGTTTAATTAGTTGTTTTCATGTTTATTTCATGTTTGTATTATTGTTTAAGTAAGTATTTGTTAGTTTGATGTTTGTTAGATTCAAATTGAAATTTAATCAACTATTTCTTCAATTTGTTTCATGTGTTTATGTATTGTTAGAAATTGTTAATATTGTTAAGTTCAAGTTTAAGTTCATAATTGTTTCTTCGTCGATCTTGTTATTTGTTTAAAGAATTTAGTTGTATTAAAGGAATATATTGTTTTAATCGTTTAATCCGTCATGTTTGTTGTCTTAAAATAGATTCATTCATGTTCATACTTTGTTTGGATGATCTTGAATCCGAATTTTGTATAGTTTGATTTCTTGTTTACCATTTATGATTATTGCTTGAATTGTTCTCATAATCTTGTTTAAAGTTTAATATAAGAATTGTTTGTTGTAATGTTGTTAGAGTTGATTTTAAGTTCAATATGATTGAATTTAGAAATCTTCATACTTTGTTTGTTGTTGTTGTTGAATCCGAAAATAGGATTGTTTGTTGCTAAAATATTGTTCAATCAAGTTTTAGTTGTTCTTTGTTGTTCAATTAGTGTTCATGTGATTTGTTGTTGAAATGTTGTTAAAATCGTGTTCATGTGATATTGTTGTTATGATGTTCATCCATGTTCATATTGTTGTTTGAACATTGTTAGAAATTGATCATATTGTCTATATTTTGGTTAAGTTTGATTAATTGATGTGTTATAGCTGATGGGTAGTTTGGTAAATTTGTAGTACGTTCAGGGGTAGTTTGGTAATTTCAGTAAGGTCGGAAGGGGTAGTTTAGGAATTGTACATTTTGAAATTGTTTATTTGAAGCATGGGGGACAAAATGAAATGGGGTGGGTTGTGATATGATTATTTAATATAAAGGGGGGACAAGATTTAAATTAAAGGGGAATCTTGCATTATTTTAAATAAAGCATGGGGGACAAAATATAATGGGGTGGTGTGATATGTTTATTTAATGTAATGGGGATGAGTGGAAAGATAATGGGTTGGGTAGAGAAAAAGTATTGATTTAATTGATTAAAAGATTTATGGGATGGGATTATATATATGGGAAGTCTTGAAGACAAATGGGAAGAACAAGAATACAGATAGAGAGAAAAAAAACGGACAGAGAATAGAAGAGAGAAAAATTCCGAAAAATATTTAAGCTTTCAAAATAAAAATAAAAGCTAAAAAATATATTGCTTTCTTTCTTTGTTTGAAATTAGTATTAATGGTTGTTGTTACATTTAAAGCTTAAAGCTTTTGTTTTTTGGGATTACTACTCCACCGGTCTGTTACTGGGTTGTTACTGTTGCTGAGCAGTTGTTGCTATTGTACTGTTATTATTGCTGCTGATTCTCATCATCATTTTCTTTTGCTTCCAATATCAGGTATATATCTGAAAATTCATGTCATGAAAAGCTTCAACATGGCAAGTAAATGAAGTTTGGAATCATAAGGATGTCTTCTACTCATTTAGATTTTATTAGTTTAAATTTCAGTTTTGTTTTAGTTGGTTAATATAGTATTAAATCAATTAGTAGATTAGTTCTCTTTCTTAATAACTAATGGTTTAGTTATTTTAGGAACGCGATCAACTCATTTCTTTTAATATATGAAATAATGTCAATGATTTTTTTTTCATAATATAGAGTTAAGTTTGCAAATAGTCGCATAGGCAGAGAATAAGAATTGGTTTATTTATCTCAAACTCAATCTTTGTAAACAAATTAACCAAACAATTATAACTTTGGACTAAAAACAAGTATATGAGAAGGATATGGGATTTACAAGCACGAATTGCAACATTTTATGTCAAGGATATGTAGAAATAGAATTCGCATTAAATGTAACAATAAAAGTTCTGCAGAAACTATTAATTTGTTTATCAAATTAATTCTTTTTCCAGTTTTATATGCGATTCAATTTTTGGATATGTTAATGTTGTATCCACGATAAAAATGGTAGTATTTTTAGTTACATGTTGTTTGTTTCTTTTTCATATCATTAATTCTTTAAAATTTGAATAGTTTTGAGGTATATAATTCATACGCGTAAAATAAGACTTGTAACAACGCCTAATAAATTTTGAATTCTTTGTCAAGAAATTTGGTGGCATCCCAATCGGTAATTCTCCACGATTCTTACATTGAAAAATAGATAGATGCAATAAACATTTATGGAAAATCTATACTGCTATTAAGAATCTTTTGCGTGATTAGGGATGCGTTCGCGTAACCTGATTATATTTCTAAAAGCAATTCGGATTATGCGTTCGCGCAACTTCGAAAGAACATTTAATAAAAAGGGGGCTCTTCGGAGAATATCAATATTAATTTCATATAACTCGAGATGTGCGGTTCAATATTTAATTATACAAGAGCGACGAACGTTCATAATTTTATTTTAGCACAATTTCGAACTTAAGTCTTTTTTTATATAATAAAAAATTTTTCGAAAAAAAAATAAATAATAATTATTATATTATCATTGTGTATACGTACGCGTGACACGATTTTCACGTTAAAAAATATTAATATATAAAACGAATACACGTACGCGTGATTCGATTCGAAGAAGGGTCTTTAATTATAAACAATTTAAATAGAAGCGGTAACAATAAAATCATGCAATAAAAAATGTATTTTACAAATCAAAATAATCAAGCCGAATATAACAGTTGAGCGACCGTGCTAGAACCACGGAACTCGGGAATGCCTAACACCTTCTCCCGGGTTAACAGAATTCCTTATCCGAATTTCTGGTGCGCAGACTGTTAAATAGACAGAGTCATATTTCTCCTCGATTCAGGGATTAAAACCGGTGACTTGGGACGCCTTAAAATTCCCAGGTGGCGACTCTAAAACAAACAAACAAATCCCGTTTCGACTGTCCTTTAATTGGAGAAAACTCCCCACGCGCCCCGCGGGCGCGGAAAAAGGAGGTGCGACAGCTCTGGCGACTCTGCTGGGGATTAAAACCCAGAACCACTGGTTCAGGGTTCAAGAATTCGAGCTTAAAATAATTGTTATAATTGGCTTTATTTATTATCTGATTTTTTTCTACATGATATATGCCCAATGTGCTAAATGACACTTTTACCGCTTTAATATTATTTGAATTATGAATATATACAACTGCTACGAAACCCCCTTCTTTCTGAGTCTTCTAAATTTATGGTGCACACGTGCGCGTGGCCCACCTTTCTGTTAAAGTCACACCAAATAAGACGAAGTTGGGACAAGTAACTAGGCCGGGTAGACTTTCGTGCTCCCGGTACGTTGCCCCCGCTTCGGCTCAAACTGTCCGTTTGGGTAAGCCAGGGCTAGATCAATATGCCTCAGGTTTTTTCACTTAGAATAACTCAGCTTCATGCCGGATCCCTAGTAGGAGCGATTGTTTGCATCACGTGCATTTGACTTTGGAGACTCAACACAGGGGTTGGGTCTGTCTAGGACAGGTGTACCAAAAAAATGACCATCCTGATGCATCTTACTTGCTGCTACTTGCGCATTTATTTGATCCGGATTTGTGTGTTGACTGACTTTTGAATATCTGGAATAATATTTTAAAATTGAAAAAAAAAGAAATAGCGGTTAGGGAATTGATTGTTTATTTTTGAAAAGAAAACAAATGCCCAAATACTGTCAAAACTCAGCCGAAATTTTGAGAAAATGAAAAAAATGTTTTATTAGTTTGTTTTATTAAAAGCTAAGAAAAGAAAAAAAAAGAGTCGTTGTTCTGTTTTGTTTTTCAAAAAATAAAAATAGAAAAAAATATATAGTTTGTCTTGCCATGAAAATGAAAATGAAAAAGAGTCTTATTTTTAAAATAATTTTTTTTATATTATTTATTTGCTTATGAAAATGCAAAAATAAAAAAATAAAAAAATAAAAAAAAAAGTCTTTCATTTGTCGCAAATATGATATATATATATATATATATATATATATATATATATATATATATATATATACATATAAATCCGAAAAGTTTTTTTTTATTTCCAAAAGATATATATATATCTTTATTTGTTGCAAAGAGTATTTGTCTTGCCAAGAAAATTCAAAATAAAATTCCAAAAAAAATATGTCTTGCAAAAAAATAATATAAATATCTTTATTTTCCATTGTTGATAAAACAAAAATAATAAAAATGTTTCCTTTTAAGAAAAAAAAATCCGAAAATATTTTGATTCTTCTTTCAAAATTGAAAAGAAAATTCAAAATTCAAAAAATATTTTTTAGAAGCATTTCTTTTATCAAAAGTAAAATTCCAAAAATATTTTTTTTCTTTAGAATAAAAAAAAAAGAGACAAATGGAAATTCGAAAAAAAACTTCCTTTTACTTTTGAAATTCTCAAAGTTCAAATCAAAAGAAAAGGAATTTTTACGAGTTTTTCTTTCAAAAAGAAATCAATCAAAAAAAAAATATTTATACTTCCTTTGAGCAGTTCTTTCACAGTTCCAATAAAAAAAAAGTATTAGTTCATTTACTTATTCACGAGGCCCGAACTACGCGGGTTTGATTCTCACCGGATGTGAGATACGTAGGCAACCCTCATCGGGTCCAACCCCATCTTTTTGCTAAAATAGCCAAAAACCAATAAATAAATAAAAAGGTGTCAAAATTTTAATTTTGTCATAAATAAGTCGGGTGGTGTCTAACGTCCCCTGTTGCTAAAAATAGCCGGAAAAAAAATATGTAAATTTTAATTTTGTCATAAAGAAGTCGGGCGACGCTGTTTTATCAAGACATAGCTGAATGTTCCCGAAAGGGACGCCGGAAGGCTGACTTTGCATAAACAGCCACCTTTGGGTTATTTTTTAAAATTTGGTCCAGTTGACCCACACAGCCTTAAAAAATCTTCGTCCCCGAGGCGCTGAAGGTCCGTGTTGCAACACCTGGTTTTTATTGTAATTTGAAAAAAAAACAAAGAGTCAACGGTCAGGTGAATTTTTTTTTAGTCAAAAATAAGCCGGGCTAGCTTCGACAGTGTCTTAAACCGTTCTTGCCGAAATAGCCTTAGAGTATCTTTCAGTTGTCGAAAGGTTATTTTTGTAAAAGAACGGACAAGTTTGTTAAGTGTCAAAATAATCCTCCCTGGCCTCAAAATTCATGCAAGATTTGGAAGAGGCCACATTGGCAAAAAATAGCCGTTTGGTTGCATTTGTCAAACGGGGAAAGGAAGCTGGCCTTTTTGTTTTAAGGTTACAAATCTTTAATTAGAATATGTGGGTTGTTTGATTTTTCAGTTTATTTTAATATGAAAATTGAAAAAAAAAAGATTAGTATTGCTTATCTTTTATTGGTCCGAACTACGCAAGGTCTGATTCATGCGGGGTCATGATACGTAGGCAATCTCCATAAGATTCGACCACAACAAATAATGAAAAAATGAATGAAAAAAAAATGAAAAAAAAAAATGTTGCTAGTAATAAGAACCGACTGAGTCCATTCTAACATGTTTTATTTTGAATTGTGAAGAAAGTTGAGTTGGTCGGTTTGTTCAGAGGGTTCAACAAGAGTCTACTGTGCCGGAAAAAAATAGAATACTGAAACAGCAAATGACCGGAGTGTGTCAAGCATGGGCCAGTGGGCAAGGACAGACTCGTCATGAGTCACAATTTGCGACACAACAAGAGCAGTACCACTCTCCTAAGTACCACCCGTACTCGTTAGATCTTCCTTCAAAGATTGAAGAGCCTGCCCGAAAGATGGTACAAGAAGAAATGACCCAAAGGATGAAAAACTTAGAACAATGGTTGAAAAACATGCAAGGGTTGTCTGGCCAAAAGAGTGTTGCCTTCAAAGATCTATGTATGTTCCCCGATGTCCACTTGCCGCCTGGTTTCAAGACTCCCAAATTTGAAAAGTACGATGGACATGGAGATCCCATTGCCCACCTGAAAAGGTATTGCAATCAACTGAGAGGTGCGGGAAAAAATGAAGAATTATTGATGGCTTATTTTGTGGAAAGCCTTACGGGAGTAGCTTCCGAATGGTTTATGGATCAAGACACGTCTCGCTGGTATGTCTGGGACGACATGGCACAAGCATTTGTCAAACAGTTCCAATACAACATCGACATTGCCCCAGACCGCATTTCCCTTTCAAACCTGAAGAAGAAACCAAGTGAAAGTTTCAGGGAATATGCCATTAAATGGAGAGAGCAAGCAGCTCGAGTTAAGCCACCCATGGATGACCACGAGCTAATAACTGTCTTCCTTCAAGCGCAAGAGCCAGATTACTTTCAGAACATGATGTCCGCAGTTGGCAAATCCTTTTCAGAAGCAATCAAAATGGGAGAAATAATAGAGAATGGTCTTAAGACAGGAAAAATTATAAGTCAAGCAGTTTTTAAAGCTGCAACTCATGCTGTCCGGGTTGAGTCTGATAATTTTTGCGACACAAATGAGAAGATTGAAGAAATCATGATGACATCAGGGTCAAGAAGAGGTCCTAGGAGAACATCTCGAAGGTATGAGCAGCCTCCTAAAGTTATCTATGAATCCCCTGAGCAATATTATCCCCCTCAGAACCCACAACATTCTATTGTTCCACCTCAGTATGTTGCCCGGCCACCAAAACTTCCCAGAAGGCGAGCACGAGCATCACAAAATCTCCATAAGCCTCCACATAACTTTCAGGTGCCCTATAACCCACATCCAAGCCAGAAGTATAAAGGGGAACGAAGGTTGAAAGATAATTTTACACCAATAGGAGAGTCCTATGAAAGCTTATTTGAGAGGTTAAAGCATCACGACATGATTGCATCTATTCCTCCAAATCATCTGGACCCACGTGCAAGAAGCTTTGACCCTTCTAAAAGGTGTGAATATCATTCCAATGCCCAGGGGCACAATGTTGAAAGTTGTCGGGATTTGAAAAAAGAAATAGAAAGGATGATACAGGAAAATCTGATTGTGATCCAAGGTAATGACACCCAGAATATCGCGCAGAATCCTTTACCTGCGCATCATGATGCACACTTTATGGGGAGGATGCCTGGTGACATGGGATTTTAGAGTCATCCTGGAAAGCCGCTAACTGATGATAGTGATATCGAAGTTGGAAATGGTCTGGACAATACTGCAAAGCTCAGTGGCTAAAGATGCCAACTTTGATAAAATGGGAGGACACTCCGTTCCTTGGTTAGAAAGAGAGAAGCTTGTGGTGGCTTATTTTGTTGTCATTTCTGTTGTCCGGATTATTCTTAGGGTTGTAATCCGAATATTGTCTTGTGTCAAACCTTCTTATCTTTCCATTTTTGTCGTATCAGTTTGTTTAAGTCTCGTTGATGTTGTGTTAAGATTTTATTCTGGTTGTTTTGTTTGTTTTTCTAACCATTTCGCCGGAAGTCTAATACAAAAGCCGGTCTTTTATTATTTCCAGTCATCTTTTTATTTAGTCCTTTTGTCATTTTCGTTCAATGCCAATTCTAGGGACATGAAATGCGCACACAGTTTGGGCCTAATCTTTAAAGTTAATCATAAAACCCTGGAGAGGTGATCAAAGCATTTAAGGGAAATAAGAACGGTTTGAGATTATTTGAAGCCCGAGTCATGTGGAACTGGGGCAAGTAAAACACAAAGAAAACCGCTAAATGCAAGATTCGCCGAATTGGCATGAGGGTCGTTCATGAGAGTGAGAATGTCGCTCAGCAGTGCTTTAGAGATGACAAATGAAAAGCAAGTGTTTAACATAATTGTCAAGACCAGCACCGTCGGAAGAGACTATAAATCTATGTTCAATTATGTTGTTTGCACTTGGCATGTTTTGAAGACTGGAATGACGAAGGCATTTTGTTCTGCTACCTAAACACTTTATCCTTCGTTACCCCTTTTGAGCCTTATTTATTTTTCTTTCATACCCCTCGTTCGGAATCAATAGCAATGACTAGGAAATACGAGCCTGGAAGGTAAAGAAAAGAAAAAAAAATCAACAAAAAACGAAAAAAGAGAACAATGATAAAAAAAAATGAAAAAAAAACAAAAGAAAGTCAAATGAAAAAAGAGGAATTGGGAACTACGTTTGACCTGATTCCTCAAAGAGGATACGTAGGCGCTTCACGGCTCGGTCATAGGGTGCATAGTGTGCATAATGTGCGTAATATGCATAGTGTAAAAAAAATTTAAAATATATATAATAATAAATAATCCCCAAGCAAGAAACTGGGGCAAATGTTGCGCTTGTTGTAAACAAATATGATTTCGAAGGTTGTAATTTTGAACCCCAAATTTGATTTGTTTTTGAGCCTTTAATACCCTTTCTTTCTAAGCCTATCCAAAAAACCCACTTTACGGTCCAAAGAAAGACCTTCTGACCAGTCTGCAAAAGATGCCAAGTCAGACAAATGAGAATCTTACCGACGAACATAACATTCTGTTCCACAGCAGAAAGGACTCTAATCTCCAGCAGAGAGAGTCATACCGGCAACACTCCAAATCCCCAGCTGGAAAGTGATATAAATGAGAGAGTTTTATCGGTGAAAATCTTCACGGACACCATAAGGCGATGAAAGCTGAGAGAAAAACCAAAATGAGAGAGACTTGATGGTGAAAACCTTTTGGGCACTACAAGTCGAATAAGATTGGGAATCAGATGGAGGATAGTCAAGGGAAGATCTTGAAAGACGATTGACGACGGAGGATAGGCCACATATGCATGTCATGACCATTAGAGTCGGTGTCTGCGTTTGATAGGTTTTTATTTATAATTTCTTTTGTTAAAGAGTCATCATTTTCCTTTGTCTTTTATTCTGTTCCTTTTTATCTTTCTCCTTTCATAGAAAATTCCCCAGTAGAGTCTGTTTGGTCAGAACCAGTGGGAAATGACTTCAAAATAAGCCATCAGCTTTCCAAGATAAGATCTGACTAATACATCCAAGTGATATAGTCAGCAAGGAACAAGCGTGAGGCTAGTATCAAAAATGATATCCCCAGCAAAAGGGAATTGACAAAAAGATCAACGAGTGTCAAGAGGGATATCCTTGCCGAAATAAGAGGTTATTAAAACCTCAAACCTCAAGGCCCGTGGATAAACAAGGAGAGCAATAAGCATGATTTGGGAAATTCATGCGAGACTAAAAGGTCGGGAAAATGAAAGTCTCCGAGCCATGCCACTAAAGAAGAGGGATATCCCCAGCAGAAAAGGATTATCCCCAGCAAATAATATCATCCCCCAGCAAGTTGTGGAACGCAGAGCAAGGAAGGAGAAAGGGAAAAGCCATCCGAGTGAAGTATCACAGCCAACTACCACGCTTTAAGCTAACAAATTTTTGATTTGAAACAGGTAAAGGAAATGGCATTGATGACGGAAAGGCATGCCATAAAAAAAAGATTATCAAACTGGGGCAGAAAATTTTCTTTTCAATTAGAAAATTTTCTGGAAATTAGGTACCCATCTGGGGAAGAATAAAGATAACACCAAGGAAGTGGTCTTTGAACCAGTGTTGCCCCAACATAATAAGTTTCAATGGAGGAAGTTATCCCCAACAGACAGAATAAAGGGATGACGCTTGTGCTCAGAAAAGCAAAAAGCCATTATCATCCCCAGCAGCTTCCACAAGAATGAAGCATCGATTTGAAGGGATAAAATTCCCCAGCAGCGTTATCCTCAACAACGTTATCCCAAGAAGATAACACTTTTATCCCCAGCAGTGTTGAAAAAAAAAGAAGAAAAAAAAACAACAAATTTGAAGGAGGGGAAGAAAGGAGACTCCCACAGTGGTATTATCCCCGGCAAGCAAGAACAAAGCAGCGCAAAGGAAGGAGAAAAGAAAAGAAGAAATTACGAAGGTAAGTTTCTCAAATCATTGATCTTTACTACATTTTTCTCCTAGGATAAAAAGTCCTAGTCTGATAAATTTACCTCCCGATACAATCTTGGTCCGATGAAATTTTTCTCCCAAGATAAGATATCAAATCTTAGTCGGATGAATCTTTCTCCTAAGATCACAACAAAATGGACCTAGTCTGACGATTTATCTCCTAGAGTCAAAATCTTGGTCTGATGAAATTGTTCTCCCAAGATAAAATCTTAGTCGGATGAATCTTTCTCCTAAGATCACAACAAAATGGACCTAGTCTAACGATTTATCTCCTGGAGTCAAAATCTTGGTCTGATGAAATTGTTCTCCCAAGATAAAATCTTAGTCGGATGAATCTTTCTCCTAAGATCACAACAAAATGGACCTAGTCTGACGATTTATCTCCTAGAGTCAAAATCTTGGTCTGATGAAATTTTTCTCCCAAGATAAAATCTTAGTCGGATGAATCTTTCTCCTAAGATCACAACAAATGGACCTAGTCTGACGATTTATCTCCTAGAGTCAAAATCTTGGTCTGATGAAATTGTTCTCCCAAGATAAAATCTTAGTCGGATGAATCTTTCTCCTAAGATCACAACAAATGGACCTAGTCTGACGATTTATCTCCTAGAGTCAAAATCTTGGTCTGATGAAATTTTTCTCCCAAGATAAAATCTTAGTCAGATGAATCTTTCTCCTAAGATAAGATATCAAATCCTAGTCTGATGAATTTTCTCCTAGGATAATAATTAAAAAAAATGAAAAAATTGAAAAAGAAGTCAGGCGTCCACCTGGAGAATGAGGATGAAAAATCGAAGAAGAAATCAGGCGCCCACCTGGAGAACAAGGGTAAACAGTTGAATTATCAGAAATTAGGCGTCCACCTGAAGAACAAGGAAGGACAGTTGAAATAGCAATCAGGAATCCACCTGGAGAACAAGGAAGAAGAGTTGAAATATCAGAAGTCAGGCGTCCACCTGGAGAACAAGGAAAAGCACCAAAACTGGGGCAGAAGATTTTATGCCATGGTCGAAAATTTTCTCGGAAGAACGAGGAAATCAATTCAAGTTTTAAGAGATAGCAAGACGACACGATTCGAAGAAAAACAGTCGGAGGTAAGACAATTCCAAGATATTTTGGGTTCATCCGCCCTCGAATAGGATCTTTTGGGTTCATCCGCCCTCGAATAGGATCTTTTGGGTTCATCCGCCCTCGAATAGGATATTTTTGGGTTCATCCGCCCTCGAATAGGATCTTTTGGGTTCATCCGCCCTCGAATAGGATATTTTAGGTTCATCCGCCCTCGAATAGGATCTTTTGGGTTCATCGCCTTCGAATAGGATATTGTTGGGTTCATCCGCCCTCGAATAGGATATATTGGGTTCATCCGCCCTCGAATAGGATTTTATTTTTAAAAGTTGTTGAAGTCAGGAGCCCGCCTGAAGAGAGGAAAGACATTTTTAAAAGTTGTTGAAATCTCATCAACCTAAAGAAAGGAATGGCGATGTATTTGTTGAAGTCAGGAGCCCGCCTGAAGAGAGGAATGATGAATTATTTTCAAAGTTGTTGTTGAAGTCAGGAGCCCGCCTGAAGAGAGGAAAGTCATTTTATTTTTAAAAGTTGTTGAAGTCAGGAGCCCGCCTGAAGAGAGGAATGGCGTTTATTTCTAAAGTTGTTATTGATGTTGGGAGCCCGCCCAGATAACAGAGGCATATATTTTAAAATCAAGTCAGAGGACAATAAAACAGAGGGTTACAATAGGAATCTCCAGCAGGAAACAATAAAATTCCCCGTCACCGGGAAACAGAAGGTTGCAACAAGAGGTCACAGCACAAACTCAAGTGCATGTGTCAAAAAGAAGAAAAGCACCGGAAAAAATGCAAGCAGACAAGAAAGCAAGGCAACAAGAAAAATTGCAGTATAGCTTAGCTTCTTGTTTTCTTTTAAGAACGTTGTAACAAGGAGATCGGTAAGCAGTAGTAATAGCATGCAACAACAGTAACAGTGCAGTCCAACGGTAGTCCCAGCTACCAAAACTTCCCGAACTACATTGACCTGATTCCTGTTTAGCCCAGGATATGTAGGAAACCTTTGAAGCAAAGGTTCGGTCAAATCTTTTTAAAAAAATGCTTCACACGGAGTACTCGGATGGGCAAAAAATCGCTCGCTTTATCTTTGCACGAAAACCCTTCGTGTCTCCGGGCAAAGAGGGGCAGCTGTAAGCACGTGATTTTTGCCCAATATGAGAATTACTCCCAAAAAATTCAAAAAAATAAAGTAATTTTTCTTGGTGTGCAATTTTGTGATGTTTTGTGATATTTTGGATAATTATTTGTATTTGTCTGTGTTTGTTTATTTGCTAAATTAATAAAAAATACAAAAATATGTCGCATCTTGCATATAGGATTTAATTCTACAATTTTTAGTAATTAAATTTGTTTTACAAAAATTAAAAATTACAAAAATAGGCATCGTTTGCATTTTTAGCATTTAATGTCCAAATATACAATTTTATGCTTAATTAATACTTAATTGTGCGTTAATTATTATTGGGAGTTAATTTACGCTTTTATAACTTAATTTAGTTCTTAATAATAGTTTAAGTATTTTTATAATTTAGTTTTAGAAAAAATAAAAGAAGAAAAGAGAGCGAAAATATAAAGAAAGTCGGAATTAGGCCTCTTCTTCAATTTCAAGCCATAGGCCCAAAAAATGGCTCAATCTTCCCTACGACCCAGTCCATTTCGAACTGGGTCGACCCAGTCCAGTACCAACAACCCAACTCCCCCTCTTCATTTTCATTTTTTCATTTTTTACAAAACAAAAAAAAACAAAACAAAAAACAAAAACAAAGAAGAAGAAAACCCTAACACTAACTCACCCGCCCCCATCCCCTCTCTTCTTCTTCATCTTCCCTAAAGCTCCAAAAACCATGGCTGCCCCTCTCTCATTCCCTTCATCCCCACACCACACACACAACCACGTCGACAACACACACTCACACACAACCACGGCGACGTAGCACGCACACAATCCGCGGCTTCACCAACATGAACGACCATCCATGTTCGATTCCTCCATTGTCGCTTCTGTTGCATCGTCTGCTTCTTCTGCTGCTGCTGCACGTCGAGCAGTTGGTTCGAAGCCACTCCGTCGCCACTGTTTTGTCGTCAACCAAGCAGACCACGCTGCTGCTTCTTCGTCGCAGCTGCTGCCCGTGTCCGCCATTGACGCAGCCATTTCTGCTCCTTCACCTGCTGCTCGACGTGCGCTGCTGCCTCTTCGCCATGACCAGCACTGCTGTTCACGTTTTTGTTACTGTGTTGCTGCTATTCCGTCGCTGCTGCCTTCCTTCTCGCGTCTAGCCATGGCTTCTACTGTTCACGCAACTGTGGCTGCATCGTCACTTCATATTCTTCGCGAAAACCCTCCCAAACACACCCCAACTGCTGCTGCTCACGTTTCCGCCATGGACGAGCAAGCTTTGATGCTGCCATGGCCAGCTGCGGACTGCTGCTCCTTCCTCTCCATCTTCTTCGTTTATTCGTCGTTGTTTCGAATTGGTTAGTTGGTTTATGTTTCCAAATTTCGTCCATATTTTTTTGTTGTTCGTTGTTTTTCGGATTTAAAATCGATAAATGATTCAATGTTTGTTTTGTTTGTCCGTAGTTGAAATAATTTTAGTTTGTTCATATGTTTCGTTAAATTAATTTTCAGATTTCAAATAGAAGTTTAATTAGTTGTTTTCATGTTTATTTCATGTTTGTATTATTGTTTAAGTAAGTATTTGTTAGTTTGATGTTTGTTAGATTCAAATTGAAATTTAATCAACTATTTCTTCAATTTGTTTCATGTGTTTATGTATTGTTAGAAATTGTTAATATTGTTAAGTTCAAGTTTAAGTTCATAATTGTTTCTTCGTCGATCTTGTTATTTGTTTAAAGAATTTAGTTGTATTAAAGGAATATATTGTTTTAATCGTTTAATCCGTCATGTTTGTTATCTTAAAATAGATTCATTCATGTTCATACTTTGTTTGGATGATCTTGAATCCGAATTTTGTATAGTTTGATTTCTTGTTTACCATTTATGATTATTGCTTGAATTGTTCTCATAATCTTGTTTAAAGTTTAATATAAGAATTGTTTGTTGTAATGTTGTTAGAGTTGATTTTAAGTTCAATATGATTGAATTTAGAAATCTTCATACTTTGTTTGTTGTTGTTGTTGAATCCGAAAATAGGATTGTTTGTTGCTAAAATATTGTTCAATCAAGTTTTAGTTGTTCTTTGTTGTTCAATTCGTGTTCATGTGATTTGTTGTTGAAATGTTGTTAAAATCGTGTTCATGTGATATTGTTGTTATGATGTTCATCCATGTTCATATTGTTGTTTGAACATTGTTAGAAATTGATCATATTGTCTATATTTTGGTTAAGTTTGATTAATTGATGTGTTATAGCTGATGGGTAGTTTGGTAAATTTGTAGTACGTTCAGGGGTAGTTTGGTAATTTCAGTAAGGTCGGAAGGGGTAGTTTAGGAATTGTACATTTTGAAATTGTTTATTTGAAGCATGAGGGACAAAATGAAATGGGGTGGGTTGTGATATGATTATTTAATATAAAGGGGGACAAGATTTAAATTAAAGGGGAATCTTGCATTATTTTAAATAAAGCATGGGGGACAAAATATAATGGGGTGGTGTGATATGTTTATTTAATGTAATGGGGATGAGTGGAAAGATAATGGGTTGGGTAGAGAAAAAGTATTGATTTAATTGATTAAAAGATTTATGGGATGGGATTATATATATGGGAAGTCTTGAAGACAAATGGGGGGAGAACAAGAATACAGATAGAGAGAAAAAAAACGGACAGAGAATGGAAGAGAGAAAAATTCCGAAAAATATTTAAGCTTTCAAAATAAAAATAAAAGCTAAAAAATATATTGCTTTCTTTCTTTGTTTGAAATTAGTATTAATGGTTGTTGTTACATTTAAAGCTTAAAGCTTTTGTTTTTGGGATTACTACTCCACCGGTCTGTTACTGGGTTGTTACTGTTGCTGAGCAGTTGTTGCTATTGTACTGTTATTATTGCTGCTGATTCTCATCATCATTTTCTTTTGCTTCCAATATCAGGTATATATCTGAAAATTCATGTCATGAAAAGCTTCAACATGGCAAGTAAATGAAGTTTGGAATCATAAGGATGTCTTCTACTCATTTAGATTTTATTAGTTTAAATTTCAGTTTTGTTTTAGTTGGTTAATATAGTATTAAATCAATTAGTAGATTAGTTCTCTTTCTTAATAACTAATGGTTTAGTTATTTTAGGAACGCGATCAACTCATTTCTTTTAATATATGAAATAATGTCAATGATTTTTTTTTTTTACATAATATAGAGTTAAGTTTGCAAATAGTCGCATAGGCAGAGAATAAGAATTGGTTTATTTATCTCAAACTCAATCTTTGTAAACAAATTAACCAAACAATTATAACTTTGGACTAAAAACAAGTATATGAGAAGGATATGGGATTTACAAGCACGAATTGCAACATTTTATGTCAAGGATATGTAGAAATAGAATTCGCATTAAATGTAACAATAAAAGTTCTGCAGAAACTATTAATTTGTTTATCAAATTAATTCTTTTTCCAGTTTTATATGCGATTCAATTTTTGGATATGTTAATGTTGTATCCACGATAAAAATGGTAGTAATTTTTAGTTACATGTTGTTTGTTTCTTTTTCATATCATTAATTCTTTAAAATTTGAATAGTTTTGAGGTATATAATTCATACGCGTAAAATAAGACTTGTAGCAACGCCTAATAAATTTTGAATTCTTTGTCAAGAAATTTGGTGGCATCCCAATCCGTAATTCTCCACGATTCTTACATTTAAAAATAGATAGATGCAATAAACATTTATGGAAAATCTATACTGCTATTAAGAATCTTTTGCGTGATTAGGGATGCGTTCGCGTAACCTGATTATATTTCTAAAAGCAATTCGGATTATGCGTTCGCGCAACTTCGAAAGAACATTTAATAAAAAGGGGGATCTTCGGAGAATATCAATATTAATTTCATATAACTCGAGATGTGCGGTTCAATATTTAATTATACAAGAGCGGCGAACGTTCATAATTTTATTTTAGCACAATTTCGAACTTAAGTTTTTTTTTATATAATAAAAAAAATTTCGAAAAAAAAATAAATAATAATTATTATATTGTGTATACGTACGCGTGACACGATTTTCACGTTAAAAATATTAATATATAAAACGAATACACGTACGCGTGATTCGATTCGAAGAAGGGTCTTTAATTATAAACAATTTAAATAGAAGCGGTAACAATAAAATCATGCAATAAAAAATGTATTTTACAAATCAAAATAATCAAGCCGAATATAACAGTTGAGCGACCGTGCTAGAACCACGGAACTCGGGAATGCCTAACACCTTCTCCCGGGTTAACAGAATTCCTTATCCGAATTTTTGGTGCGCAGACTGTTAAATAGACAGAGTCATATTTTCCTCGATTCAGGGATTAAAACCGGTGACTTGGGACGCCTTAAAATTCTCAGGTGGCGACTCTAAAACAAACAAACAAATCCCGTTTCGACTGTCCTTTAATTGGAGAAAACTCCCCACGCGCCCCGCGGGCGCGGAAAAAGGAGGTGCGACAGATGGTGGTTGACGACGACGATGCAGCAGTGGCAACCATGGATGCCGAGCTCAAGCTTGAGCTCGACGAAGACGATGAAAGGCAGACACGGCGGGGTCTATTTGGACGCGATAGTGGTGGAGCTTGTGTGTGGTTGATGTGTGTGTGTGTGTGTGTTGTCGATGGGGAGGCAGAAGGGCTGCCATGGATGCTTGGGGTGTTTGGTATTTTGGAGAAGAAGAAGCCAAGGGAGGGGGGCGGATCCTTTTCTTAGTTTTAGGGTTTTTTTGGTTTTTTTTTTATTTTTTGTTTTTATTTTGGAAAAATGAGGAAGGGTGTTGGGTAGTTGGGTTAATGGGGCGGACCGGGTCGACCCGGTTTGAAGTGGACCGGGTCATGGGGAAGGTTGGGCAATTATTTGGGCCTGGGGTTGAAATTTGAAGAAGTGGCCCAATCCGATTTTTCTTTGTATTTTTGTTCTCTTTTCTTCTTTTATTTTTTAAAACGAAATTATAAAAATACTTAAATTATTATTAAGAACTAAATTAAGTTATAAAAGCGTAAATTAACTTCCAATAACAATTAACGCACAATTAAGTAATAATTAAGCATAAAATTGTATATTTGGACATTAAATGCTAAAAATGCAAAAGATGCCTATTTTTGTAATTTTTTTAATTTTTTGTAAACAAATTTAATTAGCAACAATTATAGAATTAAATCTTACATGCAAATGCGACATATTTTTGTATTTTTTATTAATTTAACGAATAAACAAACACAGACAAATACAAATAATTATCCAAAAATATCACAAAATCTCTCAAAATTGCACACCAAGGAAAATCATTTTATTTTGAATTTTCTGGGAGTAATTCTCATATAGGGAAAAATCACGTGCTTACAGCTGCCCCTCTTTGCCCGAAGACACGAAGGGTTTTCGCGCAAAGATAAAGCGAGTGATTTTTGCCCATTCGAGCACTCCGTGTGAAGCATTTTTTGAAAAAGATTTAACCGAACCTTTGCTTCAAAGGTTTCCTACATATCCCTGGCTAAAGGGGAATCAGGTTAATGTAGTTCGGGAAGTTTTGGTAGCTAGGACTACCATGGGACTGCAATGTTACTGCTGTTGCATGCTGTTATTACTGCTTACCGATCTCCTTGTTACCGTGTTTAAAAGAAAACAAGAAGCTAGGCTAGACTGTAACTTGTTCTTGTTGCCTTGCTTTCTTGTCTGCTTGCGTTTCTTCTGGTGCTTTTCTTCCATGGATTTGGGAATGACACTGGCCCTTTGCTTTTCTGAATACCAGTTTTCATCACTTTGCTCGGTCCGCTGGGACATGGCTTTCTTCATTAATCTTTTCGGCGGTTCCTCTGGTGGGTACGGCTCTCTTCATCAGACTTGTTATGCTGGGCATGATTTAATGTTCACCAGCTGCTTCTTTCAAAACGCGTCCTTTCTTCTTTTTGACTCAGGCGCTTGAATTTGTGCTGGGACCTCTTGTTGCAACCGTCTGTTTCCCGGTGCTGGGGATTTTTATTGTTTCCTGCTGGGGATTCCTGTTGTAACCCTCTGTTTTATTGTCTTCTGACTTGATCTCGAAATGTATGCCTCTGTTCTATGGGCTGGCTCCCAACTTGAACACTTGTAATGAAAAGACTGAAATGTATGCCTCTGTTCTATGGGCGGGCTCCCAACTTCAATACTTGAAATGAAAAGACTGAAATATATGCCTCTGTTCTATGGGCGGGCTCCCAACTTCAACACTTGAAATGAAAAGACTGAAATGTATGCCTCTGTTCTATGGGCGGTCTCCCAACTTCAACACTTGAAATGAAAAGACTGAAATGTATGCCTCTGTTTTATGGGCGGACTCCCAACTTCAACACTTGTAATGAAAAGACTGAAATGTATGCCTCTGTTATATGGGCGGGCTCCCAACTTCAATACTTGAAATGTAAAGACTGAAATGTATGCCTCTGTTATATGGGCGGGCTCCCAACTTCAATGCTTGAAATGTAAAGACTGAAATGTATGCCTCTGTTTTATGGGCGGGCTCCCAACTTCAACACTTGTAATGAAAAGACTGAAATGTATGCCTCTGTTATATGGGTGGGCTCCCAACTTCAATACTTGAAATGTAAAGACTGAAATGTATGCCTCTGTTATATGGGCGGGCTCCCAACTTCAATGCTTGAAATGTAAAGACTGAAATGTATGCCTCTGTTATATGGGCGGGCTCCCAACTTCAACACTTGAAATATAAAGACTGAAATGTATGCCTCTGTTATATGGGCGGGCTCCCAACTTCAACACTTGAAATATAAAGACTGAAATGTATGCCTCTGTTATATGGGCGGGCTCCCAACTTCAACACTTGAAATGAAAAGACTGAATGTATGCCTCTGTTATATGGGCGGGCTCCCAACTTCAACACTTGAAATGAAAAGACTGAATGTATGCCTCTGTTATATGGGCGGGCTCCCAACTTCAACACTTGAAATGAAAAGACTGAATGTATGCCTCTGTTATATGGGCGGGCTCCCAACTTCAACACTTGAAATGAAAAGACTGAAATGTATGTCTCTGTTATATGGGCGGGCTCCCAACTTCAACACTTGAAATGAAAAGACTGAAATGTATGCCTCTGTTATATGGGCGGGCTCCCAACTTCAACACTTGAAATGTAAAGACTGAAATGTATGCCTCTGTTATATGGGCGGGCTCTCAACTTCAATACTTGAAATGTAAAGACTGAAATGTATGCCTCTGTTATATGGGCGGGCTCCCAACTTCAACTCTGGAAATATAAAAACTGAATGTATGCCTCTGTTATATGGGCGGGCTCCCAACTTCAACTCTGGAAATATAAAGACTGAATGTATGCCTCTGTTATATGGCGGGCTCCCAACTTCAACACTTAAAATCTAAAGACTGAATGTATTCCTCTCGTTATACAGGTGGGCGCCTGACATGAAATTTAAAGACTGAAATGTATTCCTCTCGTTATACAGGTGGTCGCCTGGTATGAAATTTAAAGACTAAAATGCATTCCTCTCGTTATACAGGTGGGCGCCTGGTATGAAATTTAAAGACTGAAATATATTCCTCTCGTTATACAGGTGGGCGCCTGGTTTCAACAACTTTGAAAATAAAATACCATTCCTTTCTTTAGGTTGGCGAGATTTCAACAACTTTTAAAAATAAACGCCACTTCTCTCTTTAGGCGGGCTCCTGATTTCAATAACAACTTAGGAGGAAATGCCTCTCCTATGGGTAAAACTAAACTTAGGAGGAAATGCCTCTCCTATGGGTAAAATAAACTTAGGAGGAAATGCGTCTCCTATGGGTAAAACTAAACTTTAGGAGGAAATGCATCTCCTATGGGTAAAACTAAACTTAGGAGGAAATGCGTCTCCTATGGGTAAAAGTAAACTTAGTAGGAAATGCATCTCCTATGGGTAAAACTAAACTTAGGAGGAAATGCGTCTCCTATGGGTAAAAGTAAACTTAGGAGGAAATGCATCTCCTATGGGTAAAATGAACTTAGGAAGTGCTTCTCCTATCGGTAAAAGTAAACTTAGGAGGAAATGCATCTCCTATGGGTAAAATGAACTTAGGAAGTGCTTCTCATATCGGTAAAACTAAACTTAGGAAGTGCGTCTCGTATTAATGAAATCTTTAACTTAGGAAGTGCGTCTCCTATGTGTGAAATCTTAATTCAGGAAGTGCGTCTCCTCTGGGGTAAAAGTAACTTAGGAAGTGCGTCTCCTATGGGTAAAATAAACTTAGGAAATGCGTCTCCTATGGGTAAAACTTAGGAAGTGCATCTCCTATTGGCAAAACTAGACTTAGGAAGTGCGTCTCCTATTGGTAAAGGCGTGGAATATATTCCCTTGTTATACAGGTGGGCGCCTAATGGTAAAGACATGAAATGTATTCCCTTGTTATACAGGTGGGCGCCTAAAATATGAAATGAACAGACAAAAAAGTATTCCTCTCGTTATTCAGGTGGGTGCCTGTCTTCATCAACAACTTTGAAAATAAAATCCTATTCGAGGGCGGATGAACCCAAAATATCCTATTCGAGGGCGGATGAACCCAAAATATCCTATTCGAGGGTGGATGAACCCAAAATATCCTATTCGAGGGCGGATAAACCCAAAAATATCCTATTCGAGGGCGGATGAACCCAAAATATCCTATTCGAGGGCGGATGAACCCAAAATATCCTATTCGAGGGCGGATGAACCCAAAATATCCTATTCGAGGGCAGATGAACCCAAAATATCCTATTCGAGGGCGGATGAACCCAAAAATATCCTATTCGAGGGCGGATGAACCCAAAATATCCTATTCGAGGGCGGATGAACCCAAAATATCCTATTCGAGGGCGGATGAACCCAAAATATCCTATTCGAGGGCGGATGAACCCAAAATATCCTATTCGAGGGCGGATGAACCCAAAATATCCTATTCTAGGGCGGATGAACCCAAAATATCCTGTTCGAGGGCGGATGAACCCAAAATATCCTGTTCGAGGGCGGATGAACCCAAAATATCCTGTTCGAGGGCGGATGAACCCAAAGAAAAAAGCTTGAAAATGTCTTACCTCGAAAACTTGCTGGGGATTATTTTGCTGGGGATGAATTTTCCCTTTCTTCCTTCCCCATTATGGATTGTCCGACTCCCTTGAAATTTGGTCGAAAATCTGTCGAAGATGCTTCTACATCTCAATGATCTGCTGGGGATAACACTGCTGAAGATAACTTTGCTGAGTAAATATATTATCTTACTCCTTCCAGAACTACTTCCTTTTGAGTAGGATGTTTCATTCCCCTGCAAACTACTTCCCCTTTTTTTTTCTTTTTTTCTTTTTCTTTTTTTTTTATATTTTTTTATTTTAGCTTCTTCCTTCGAAGACTAACTCCCTTAAGACTCGTTTTGCCTTTCCCCGAAAAGAACCGCTGAGGATACCGATTTTCACCAAACTTGTGTTGGACTCCTCGAAACTGCTAGGGATAACACTGTTGGGGAATTATTTACTTACCTGTCGGGGGATAAAATGTTATGAGCTGGGGATAACGCTGTCGAGGATAACACTGCTGGGGGATTCTGATTCCTTCAGAACTAGTGTTTCACTCTTCGGAAGGCTGTTGGGAATGATACTGACCTTCTGCTTTTTCTGAGCTCAAGTTTCATCCCTTTGTTTTGTCCGCTGGGGAACAACTTCCTCCATTGGAACTTATTATGTTGGGGGCAACACTGGTTCTAAGACCACTTCCCTTGAGACTGGCGTTATCTTTATTCTTCCCCGAAGGGTACCTGACTTCCAGAAAATTTTCTAAATGGAAGGAAAATTTTCTGCCCCAGTTTGATAATATCCCTAGTGGCATGCATTTCTGGCATCAATGCCATTTCCTTTACCTGTTTCAAATCAAACAAAATTTGTTAGTTTAAAACATGGTGGTTGGTTGTGATACTCCTACTGGGATGGCTTTTCCCTTTCTCCTTCCCTGCTCTGCGTTGCACAACTTGCTGGGGATGATATTATTTGCTGGGGATAATCCCTTTCTGCTGGGGATATCCCTCTTCTTTTGTGGCATAGCTCGGAAACTGGCATTTCCCTGACCTTTTAGTCTAGTATGAATTTCCCAAATCATGCTCACTGCTCTCCTTGCTTTGTCCACGGGCCTCGGCCTTGAGGTTTATAACCTTTGATTTTGGCAAGGGTATCCCTCTTGACACTTGTCAATCCTTTTGTTAATTCCCTTTTGCTGAGGATATCTTTCTTGACACTGGCCTCGCGCTTGTTCCTTGCTGACTATACCACTTGGATGTATTAGTCAGATCTCATCTTGGAAAGCTGATGGCATATTTTGAAGTCATTTCTCATTTGTTCTGACCAAACAGACTCTACTAGGGAATTTTTCTATGAAAGGAGAAAGATAAAAGGGAACAGAATAAAAAGACAAAGGAAAAAGATGACTCTTTAACAAAAGAAACTATAAATAAAAACCTATCAAACGCAGATACCGACTCTAATGGTCATAACATGCATATGTGGCCTATCCTCCGCCGTCAATCGTCTTTCAAGACCTTCAATTGGCAATTCCCCATCTGATTCTCAATCATATTCGACTTGTAGTGCCCGAAGGGTTTTCACTATCAAGCCTCTCTCATTTTGGTTTTCCTCTCAGCTTTCATCGCCTTATGGTGTCCGTGAAGATTTTCACAGATAAGACTCTCTCATTTGTATCACTTTCCAGCTGGGGATTTGGAGTGTTGCCGGTATGACTCTTTCTGCCGGGGCTTAGAGTCCTTTCTGCTGTGGAACAGAGTGTTATGTTCACCGGTAAGACTCTCATTTGTCTGACTTGGCATTTTTTGAAGACTGATAAGAAGGTCTTTCTTTGGACCGTAATGTGGGTTTTGGA
The DNA here is from genome assembly GCF_000715075.1 of Nicotiana tabacum. Taxonomy (NCBI): domain Eukaryota; kingdom Viridiplantae; phylum Streptophyta; class Magnoliopsida; order Solanales; family Solanaceae; genus Nicotiana; species Nicotiana tabacum. Next base: position 19,297,482 of record NC_134085.1, read on the forward strand.
TAGGGCTGGAAAGAAAGGATATAAAAGGCTAAAAAATGCATCAATTTTGGGTTATTAATTACAACTTTCGGAACTAGATTTATTTACAACAAACGCAACTTTTGCCCCAGTTTCTTGCTTGGGGATATTTTAATTGATTTTTTTTTTCATTTTTCAAAACTATGACCGAGCCGTGAAGCGCCTACGTATCCTCTTTGAGGAATCAGGTCAAACGTAGTTCCCAATTCCTCTTTTTTCTTGTGACTTTCTTTTCACTCATTTCTTATCTTTCTTTTCTTTTTTCTTTTGCTTTTTTTTTCTTGCTTTTTTTTTTGTTTTTTTTGTTTTGCTATTCTCTTTTTTTTTATCTTCCATGTTCGCATCTTCTAGTCGTTGCTACTGATTCCGAACGAGGGGTATGAAAGAAAACAAATAAGGCTCAAAGGGCTAACGAAGGATAAAGTGTTTAGGTAGCAGAACAAAATGCCTTCGTCATTCCAGTCTTCAAAACATGCCAAGTGCAAACAACACAATTAAACAAAGATTTGCAGTCTCTTCTGATGGTGCTGGATTTGACAATTATATTCGCATTTGCTTTTTCATTTGTCATTTCTAAAGCACCGTTGGGCGACACTCTCATTATCATGCCAATTTGGCGAATCTTGCTTTTAACGGTTTTCTTTATATTTTACTTGCCCCAGTTCCATATGACTCGAGCTCTGAATAATCTCACCCGTCCTTATTTCCTTTAAATGGTCTGATCGCCTTTCCAGGGTTTATGATTAACTTTTAAGGTTAGGCCCAAACTGTGTGCGCATGTCATGTCACTAGAATCGGCACTGAACAAAAATGATAAAAGGACTAAACAAAAAGATGACTGGAAATAATAAAATACCGGTTTTTACATTGGACTACCGGTGAAATGGTTAAAAAAAACAAAAACAAACCGGAATAAAATCCTAAACAACCTGGACAAAACTTAAACAAACCGCTATGACAAAATGGAAAGATAAGCGGAAAGATATTGACACAAAACAATATCCGAATTACAATCCTAATAATCCGAACAACAGAAATGACAACAAAATCAGCCACCACGAGCTTCTCTCTTGCTAACCAAGGAACGGAGCGTCCTCCCACTTTATCAAAACTGGCATCTTAGCCACTGAGCTTCGCATCAATACTGCCAAGACCATTACCAGCTTCAATATCATCAACCTCCGTCAACAAGTTCCCAATAGGATTCGAGTGCTTCTGTTATCAGGCCTGATCCCCGCAGAGTGTGTATCATGAGGTGCAAGTAAAGGATTCTGAGCGTCATTGTCCGGCTTACCACAAACCAACCACCTTAACTTTATTTGCGAAACAAACAGGTTAGAATGGACTCAGTCGGTCCTCATTATTAACAACATCTTTTTTCTTTTTCTTTTTTTTCGATGTTTTTCTTTTTTTTTTCTTTTTTCCATTTTTTTTCTTTTCATTTTTTTTTCTCTTTTTTCATTTTTCATTCTCTTTTTTTTCAATCTCTTTTTTTGATTTTTTTTGTCGTAGTCGAATCTTATGGAGATTGCCTACGTATCATGACCCCGCATGAATCAGACCTTGCGTAATTCGGACCAATAAGAGATAAACAATACTCAACATTTTTTTTTAATTTTCATATTAAAACAAACTGGGTTTCAAATGTTTGAAGATGACCTACAAACTCGAAAATCAAACAACCTACGTATTCTAATTAAAAGATTTACAAACTCCAAAGCAAATGGCCAGCTTCCTTTCTCCGTTTGACAAATGCAACCGAACGGTTATTTTTTGCAAACGTGGCCCCTTCCAAATTCCACATGAATTTTGAGGCCGGGGAGGATTATTTTATGACACTTTTACAAACTTGTCCGTTCTTTTACGAAAATAGCCTTTCGACAACTGAGAGATACTCTAAGGCTATTTCGGCAAGAACGGTTTAAGACGCGGCCGAAGCTGGCTCGGCTTATTTTTGACTAAAATTCAAACGGTATTCACTTGACCGCTGACTCTTTGTTTTTTTTTCTTTTCAAATTACAATAAAATCCGGTGTTGCAAACACGTCCCTTCAGCGCCTCAGGGACGAAGACTTTTAAGGCTGTGTGGGTCAACTGGACAAAAATCCTAAACATGACCCAAAAGGTGGTTGTTTATGCAAAGTCAGCCTTCCGGCGTCCCTTTCGGGAACATTCGGCTATTTATGACAAAATAGCATCACCTGACTTATTTATGACTCTTTTTATCGATTTTCAAATTAGAAAACTCAATATTGCAAGCACGGCCTTTCAACGTCTCGGGGACGAAGATTTTTAAGGCTGTGTGGGTCAACTGGACCAAATCTTTAAAAATGACCCAAAGGTGGCTGTTTATGCAAAGTCAGCCTTCCGGCGTCCCTTTCGGGAACATTCGGCTATTTATGACAAAACAGCATCACCCGAACTCTTTATGACAGAATTGAAATTTTGACATGTTTTTTTTTTAATTTGTTTTTGGCTATTTTAGCAAAAAAGGGGTTGGACCCGATGATGGTTGCCTACGTATCTCACATCCGGTGAGAATCAAACCCGCGTAGTTCGGGTAGATCATGAATAAGTAAATGAACTAACATTTTTTTTAATTGGAATTTATAAAAGAACTGCTTCAAAAGAAGAAAGGAAGTATTTTTTTTTTGATTGATTTTCTTTTTGAAAGAAAGACTTGTAAGAATTCCTTTACTTTTGATTTGAACTTTGAGAATTGCAAAAGTAAAAGGAAGATATTTTTTGTCTGAATTTTCATTTGTTTTCTCTTATTCTAAAGAAGAAAGAAAATATATTTTTGGAATTTTACCTTTAATAAAAGAAATACTTCTAAAAATAAATATTTTTTTGAATTTTCTTTTCAATTTTGAAAGAAGAATCAAAATATTTTCGGATTTTTTTTTTTTAAAACGAAAATATTTTTATTTTTATTTTCATATATTTTTTTTATATTTTTTTTAAAAAAAATAAAACAATTAAAAAGACTTTCTAAAGAAATCAATAATGGAAAATAAAGATATATATATATATATCTATTTTTTGCAAGACATATCTTTTTGGAATTTTACTTTGAATTTTCTTGGTAAGACAAATACTCTTTGCAACAAATAAAGATATATATATATATATTGGAAGTAAAGAAAAATACTTTTTGGATTATATATATATATATATATATATATATATATATATATATATATATATATATATATATATATATATATATTGGAACAAATAATAAAACCACGTTCAACGCACGACTCGTTTTATTTTTATTTTTTGGCATTTTCATAAACAAATAAAAAACTATTTTAAAAATAAGACTCTTTTTCATTTTCATTTTCATGACAAACTATTTTTTTTTCTATTTTTTTTGAAAACAAACAGAATAACGACTTTTTTTCTTCTATTTTTCCTTTGCTTTTAATAAAATAGACTAATAAGACATTTTTTTTTCATTTTCTCAAAATTTCGGCAGAGTTTTGATAGTATTTGGGTATTGGTTTTTTTCAAAAATAAACAATCAATTCCCTAACCGCTATTTCTTTTTTTTTTTCAATTTTAAAATATTATTCCTGATATTCACAAGTCAGTCAACACACAAGTCCGAATCAAATAAATGCGCAAGTAGTAGCAAGTAAGATGCATCAGGATAGTCATTTTCATTTTTTGGTACACCTGTCCTAGACAGACCCAACCCCTGTGTTGAGCCTCCAAAGTAAAATGCACGTGATGCAAAAAAACGTTCCTACTAGGGATCCGGCATGAAGCTGAGTTATTCTAGGTTCATAACCTGGGTATTTGTTCTAGACTGTGTACCCGAGCGGACAACTCGAGTCGAGGAGGGGGCTACGTACCGGGGACCCGCGGGGTCGTCCGGCTTTGTAACTTGTCCGGCCTCTTTCTTATTTCAAGGTATGACACTAACAGAATAGGGAGTCTCGACCAGTGAGCTTCTCCCCGGAGGTAAGAAGAGAAGGGTTTCGGCACAGTTTATATACAGTTCAAATAATATCAAAGCGGTAAAAGCATCATTTAGCACATTAGGCATGTATCATGTAACAAAATCAGATAAAACCAAATATAACAATTCATCTAAGCTCGAATTTCTAACCCTGAACCAGTGGTTCTGGTTCTTGTCCCCAGCAGAGTTGCCAGAGCTGTCACACTTCCTTTTTCCATACCCCGCGAGGGTACAAGGGAGTTTTTTCTAATTAAAGGACAATCGAACCGGGATTTATTTATTTATTTCAGAATCGCCACTTGGGAGATTTAGGGTGTCCCAAGTCACCAATTTTAATCCCGAATCGAGGAAAAGAATGACTCCATATTACAGTCTGCGCACCAGAAATCCGGATAAGGAATTCTGTTAACCCGGGAGAAGATGTTAGGCATTCCCAAGTTCCGTGGTTCTAGCACGGTCGCTCAACTGTCATATTTGACTTGATTATCTGATTTAATACATGTTGAACCTATGTGCAAAATTTAACTTTTAACCGCTTTTATCATTTACTGTTATTTTTATCAAGAATTGCAACGTTGTGAAAATGTATCTCGAACCACGTTATAATCAATGTACCCATGGTCGTCGACACACTTTGACTCCGTTGAGATTTGGATTTGGGTCACATCAATGTGCACCCGAGTTTAAGGAAATTAAATTATTAAAGGCGCGCCTAAAGTGACTAGCGTATCATCTACTTTGGGTAGGGCCGTGGAATTTTACTAAAACGGTCCATCCCGAAGTCTAAACAATTTTAAAGCAAATATTTACTGAGGGCCCGCAATTTTGTATTTTTATTTGGCGAGGCTCATCTCATTCTTATTTTTTGAAAGGAATTTGCAATGTCATGGACACGCATCTCGAACCACGTCACAATCAATGTACCCGTGATTAGAGACACATTTCGACTCCGTTGAGATTTGGATTTGGGTCACATAAATGTGCACCCGAGTTTAAGAAGGTAAAATTATTAAAGGTGCGCCTAAAGCAACTAGTGTATTTGTTATTTTGGGAAGGCCGTAAAATTCACTAAGCGGTCTGTCCCGAATTCTAAGTATTTTAATATATACATTTAGAGGGCCCCGCAGCTTGTGCATTTTTGTTGATCGAGGCTCGTCTCATTTTATTTTAAGGATAAACCTATAGTGACTACATTTTTCTATTAAGTTCGTCTCTAAAAATAAAAGGAAATCCCTCAATTAATTACATGCTGAAAAAGTCAAACTTATTAGTTATTAATTTACGGCTAATGCAAAAATGGAAAATTGCAATCGAGTTTGTACAAAGAGAGATTGCTTCCGTTCTATATTCTATTATTTAATAATACTGGAACATGAGATTGACGCCCAATAATATCCAAATAGATTAGTTATTCTTCGATTAATTTAAACTAACATCATTAGATGAAAAAGTTATACATATGCAACATCATTACTCATTAATCAATCAACTACATTTTTTATACAAAGAAAGGAAAATTGTATTCAAACACAAATCCGAACAGGAGAAATTCAACAGGAACAAAGCCTGATTAATATTTCATTTCGCTTCAAACCGAGAGTGTACAAATGTGTACCTGGAAATGGCAGTACAAGAAGAAAAGAAGTAGGAGTCAGCAGCAATAATACCACAGCAACAGCAGGTTCAGGAACACCGCAAACCAGTAACAACCAGTAGAATAACCCAGTAACGGATTGAAAAATCAGCAATACCAAAGTGCAATCGCAGTCAAAGCAGAAGAGAGACAGATACAAGATGCAGTAGTTTACTGATTTTCAATAACACTCGAGAAAAAACAAACGGAATTTATTCAAGTAGAAGTTCAAGTTGTCTTTCTCTTTTTTAGTCTAAAAGCTCTCTCAAGTGTAAAAGTCTCTCAATAATAATCTCTCTAATTCTCGAAAATCTTCCCAAAAATGATCTCTCAGTCCTCTCCCCTCTCTCATTCAAGTCCCCTAAAATGTGTCAAATGACCCTATATATATAGCAAGACAAGTCTTGAATCCCTAACCCAAAATATTCCCCCAATGCATGCTTTGTCCCCACTACTTAGTGTTTTCTTTATTTTAAACTTTGTCCCCCATGCCTACATTAAATAAATACATTCACCCAAACCCATTACAATTTGTCCCCCATGCCTAACATAAACAAATACAATATTCCCCTCCACTACTTTATGTTTTGTCCCCCATTATGTTAAACAATTATATCAAACACCACCCCATTATATTTTGTCCCCCATGCTTAACATAAACAAATGCAATAATGTTAAATTACCAAACTACCCCTCCGACCTTATTGCAATTACCATTTTACCCCTGAACGTACTGCAATTTACCAAACTACCCCCATCAGCTCTAAACAATCAATTAATCATAACTTAACCAAAATATAGCCAAGATGACCAATTTCTCAACAATCTTCAATAACAACTCATATGAACACAATGAACAACACAACTCCAAATTAATGGAAATAAAGTAACCATATCGGGAACCAATCCTGGTTAATTTAGACCATCAATGGATGAACAAGGATACAACAATACAAACAACAAAATACATGATTCAAACTAAATCAAACAAATCAAAACAAACATAAACTCACATTAAATCATTGGATTAAACATGAACTTCAAGCAAAGATGAACATGAACTAAATCTATTTTTTAAACAACAAACATGACGGATTAAATGATTCAAACAACATTAATAATTTCTGGAAAATACATAACACATGAAATAAATTGAAGAAATAATTAATCAAATTTCAATTTGAATCTAACAAACTAACAAATATTTATCTAAACAATAATACAAACATGAAAAACAACTAATTAAACTTTCATTTGAAATCTGAAAAATTAATTTAACAAAGCACATGAACAAACTAAAAAATTAATTCAAATGACAAACATTTGCCGATTTTAGATTCGAGAAATATCAAAACGAAATACGGACAAAAATAAAACTCAAAATCTACTAACCGGATCGAAACGACGAACAACGACTAAACAAACGACGAGCTTGACTACGTAGGGACTGTTTTGATGAGCCTTGACCAAAGCTCGAACAAACGACGACGAACACGAATTTAAGAAGTAACGTCGAAACAGTAGCAGCAGTCGACGCGAAACAGAAGCAGTTGGGGTGCGTTCGGTTGTTTGGACGGAGAAGATGAAGTGGAAGGCAGAAGAAGACGTGGAAACAGCTGACATGGAAGCGAGTGGTCGACGAGGGCAAAGCTTAGAGACGATGGAGAAGCTGGAGCCTGGAAGCGAGTGGTCGACGAGGGCAATGGCGGACTACTTGGTGGAGCCGGGCAGCCATGGATGTCGAGCTCAAACTCGAGCTTGACGAAGGACGAAGAAGATGAAGAGCTCGGGCAGCAGCTGTTTGGACGTGAAAGAGCAGAAGAAGCGGGTTGTTTGGACGACGAGGGTGTGTCGACTGTTATGGCATGGATGGTGATTGACGACGACGACGCAGCAGTGGCGACCATGGATGCCGAGCTCAAGCTTGAGCTCGACGAAGACGATAAAAGGTAGACACGGTGGGGTCTATTTGGACGCAAGGGTGGTGGAGTTTGTGTGTGGTTGATGTGTGTGTGTATGTTGTCGATGGGGAGGCAGAAGGGCTGCCATGGATACTTGGGGTGTTTGGTATTTTGGAGAAGAAGAAGCCAAGGGAGGGGGGCGGATCCTTTTCTTAGTTTTAGGGTTTTTTTGGTTTTTTTATTTTTTGTTTTTGTTTTGTGTTTTGAAAAATGAGGAAGGGTGTTGGGTAGTTGGGTTAATGGGGCGGACCGGGTCGACCCGGTTTGAAGTGGACCGGGTCATGGGGAAGGTTGGGCAATTATTTGGGCCTGGGGTTGAAATTTGAAGAAGTGGCCCAATCCGATTTTTCTTTGTATTTTTGTTCTCTTTTCTTCTTTTATTTTCTAAAACGAAATTATAAAAATACTTAAATTATTATTAATAACTAAATTAAGTTATAAAAGTGCAAATTAACTCCCAATAACAATTAACGCATAATTAAGTAATAATTAAGCATCAAATTGTATATTTGGACATTAAATGCTAAAAATGCAAAAGATGCCTATTTTTGTAACTTTTTAATTTTTTGTAAACAAATTTAATTAGCAACAATTATAGAATTAAATCTTACATGCAAATGCGACATATTTTTGTATTTTTTATTAATTTAACGAATAAACAAACACAGACAAATACAAATAATTATCCAAAAATATCACAAAATCTCTCAAAATTGCACACCAAGGAAAATCATTTTATTTTGAATTTTCTGGGAGTAATTCTCATATAGGGCAAAATCACGTGCTTACAATGACTACATGTCAATGTACCCGTGAAATCATGAATGTCACAAAATAGTGTAGCATGAGAAAATGCATCTCTATGACTGTATGTCAAGTATGCATGTCAAAGCAGTGTATCATAGTGATGAACTCTTGTACTCACTCTAAAAGTGCTCAATATCACTATCTCACACTCCCACTTATCACGCTCAATCACTCAACTCACTCAATCACTCAGCACTGTACAGGGCAGATCCAGCCCCTAAATCATTAACAACTACGCTCACTGTGGGTGTGTAGACTCTGGAGGGGCAGATCCAGCCCAAGCGATATAATAAGCCAATCAGGGCATGAATCAATAATACATGTTGTGGCGTGCAACACGATCCCATCATGAATCAATAATAACTGTTGCGGCATGCAGTCCGATCCCATCAATATCACTCATAATCCGGTCCTCAAGCTCCAACTCAATCATCAATCTCTCTAGTCTCTCGGACTCATAATGTCATGAAAATCAGTCCAAAATGATAATTTGATGTATCAATAAAAGTAACAGAGACTAAAATATGGTATGCAAATGAATAAGTATGATTGACTACGTAATTGCAATTTAAGCAAATAACTCAACAGTAGATATGACCTCAGTAGGTCCCAATATAATAAGCACATAGCCTAAACATGGTTTCTAACATGAATCATAGCTCAGTTACTCTAGCACGTAGAGATTTCATGTATAACAACAAGATTAGGTAACTGCACCGTATCATAAAATCAACCGAGTCTTAATTCACACGGTGCATGCCCACACGCCCGTCAGCTAGCATGTGCGTCACCTTAACACCAAACATATATTACGTATATTTAGGGGTTCATACCCTCAACACCAAGTTTAGAAGTGTTACATATCTCGAACAAGCAAAATTCAAAATTGAGCAAGCCAAACGATGCTCCAAAAATGCCATCCCGCGCGTATTGACCTCTGAACGACTCAAAACTAGCCAAAGTAACTCAAACACATCAAATAATGCCTAAGGAAACAAACCGAATCGATAAAGGTCGAATCTTTAACCAAAAGCCCAAAGTCAACCTATGTGTCTGTGCCTCGGAACCCAATGAAACTTACAAAACCCGACAACCCATTTAATTACGAGTCCAATCATACTAGTTTCACTCAAATACGACTCTGAATCGATGCTCAAAACTCAAAAATTCACTCTAGAAACTTTAGACAAAATCCCCAATTTTCTCTTCAAAATTCACAATCTAATTACCAAAAATGAAGATAGATTAACGAAATATAATCAAAATTGAGTAGAGGACACTTACCCCAATTCATGTGGTGGAAAATTTCTTCACAAATCGCTAGATCCCGAGGTCCCAAACTCAAAATATGGATAAATGGCTCAAAGGTCCAAAATTGGACATTAAATCCACTACCCAGGTTTCCTTCTTCGCGATCGCAGACATCCCTTCGCAATCTCGATGAAAAAATTCTTCAACAGCGATTTCCAAACAGCCTCTAGTATAATGTCATAACTTTTTGTACAAAAATCCAAATGACAAATGGTTTAATTTTTGGAAAACTAGACATCAAGGGCTACAACTTTTATTTTGGATCATCTCCAAATTCCTTATAGACTGTAAGATATAAGATTCCAAAGTCAGCCCTGTGCAAGAGAAATTTCTCCTACGCAATCGCGAAAAGGCTTATGCGATCGTGATTCACAAGGCCCCAAACTGAAGTTTGGTCTTCGCGAATGCGGCCAACTGTTTCTGATCGCGATGCACACCCTTGTAGCTAAAACCCAGGAACTGAAAATGGCCTAAATATTGTCCGAAACCAACCCGAAACTCACTCGAGCTCTCAGGTCTCCATGCCAAACATCCACACAAATCTAGAATCGGACATCAACACGCATGGAATTCGAAGGGAGAACTTAAGAACTTCAAGAATTGGAACCAGGCGTTCGAATGCAATCAAACCAACTCCAAACGACCCCGAAATTTGCAAGCATGTTCCAAATCATAATGTAGACCTACTTGATGTTTCAAATCTCACTTAAAAATATCAAAATCACAAATCGCACATCAAATCGACTTAATGAAGTTAATGAACTTTCAAAATTCAAAATTAATGGAGAACAAGCCTAAACATCTCGGATTGATCTCAAATTTGGCACAAAAGTCATAAATGACATAACGAAGCTATTTCAAATCCCTAAACCACAATCAGAATCTGATATCCTCAAAGTCAAATCTTGGTCAAACTTATGAACTTTCCAAACCTTCAAATTTCCAACTTTCTCCAATTAGTGTCGAGTCTTTCTAAAGATGTCCAAATGAAAATTCGGGCATACTTCCAAGTCCGAAATCACCATCCGGACCTAATGGAACCATCAAAACTTCATTCCAGGGTCATATTCAAAAAAGTCAAACTTAGTCAACTCTTCCAACTTAAAGCTTCAACAATGAAATTCATTCTTCCAAACTAATTCAGAATCACCCGGAAACTGAAACCGACGATATACACAAGTCGTAATACATCATATGGAGATACTCATGCCCTCAAAACACCGAGCAATGTTCAAATGCTTAAAATGACCAGTTAGGTCGTTACACTACTTTCAACCTAAGGTTAGGTTTGTTACTTATTGAGTATATGTGGTCGGTTGTACTCATACTACACTTCTACACCTTGCGTGCAAATTTTGGATGTTGATGTTGCTGTGTATGGTGGGAGTTGGCATTGAAGATGAACCTGCATTTCAGTTATAGTTGCCTCTTGTTCATGGTAGTTTTAGATTTATAAAAATTTGTTTATGTATATTTCAAACAGAAAATGTATTCATTTATACTACCAGTCCTTGGGTTGTTGTGTAAAAGTTATTTCATCATTATTTTCTCAGTAAATCTCATTTGAAATTGGATTTTTATTAAATTGGCTTACCTAGCGGGTTGGGGTTAAGTGCTATCACGACTAGTTGGATTTTGGGTCGTGACAGGAATACATATCGATCCATAATGCTCATACTCACCAAACACATGTCTAATAGCAATAAACACGTAATGAGCATAAATATAACCGTAGGGAGACGGATATCACAATGCACTAAGGAAAGACCAAACACGACTAAGGTGCAATAAATAAATCAACATCTCAAGAGTCATTTCCCTCATATATCGCCACAAGGCCTAAATAGAACCACAACATGCGTGTGAATAATCAAGTTGTCTCACAGCTCATGGCATAAGAGAGTAACACATGAAATAGATTGGGACATGAATAATATCCATTATTCCCGATGACACATCCATAGACAAATGTGGCACTGAATAAATAAATCCAATCCAATGTACAATACACTTTCTCATTAGGCCTACCAATGGGCCTCAAGCCAATTTGAATTATTCTAAAATAGGTCAATATCCTTCCAAAAGTCCACAGTGATCCTATCCATGACACATACAATCAGCTGTCAAATCTTGATCACACTTCCATAGTCGACAACCAGAGGGATAGACAACCTCTCAAAAATATGATCTCCAAAGTGCGAGAGTACCAGAATCTCCATATCTGGTCTCTAACTCTACCATTTAAATGACTGACACATCACACGTATACAATCAGTCTATGGGAGATACTCCCATAATCTTTTGCACCGAGTAGAAAAACCTAAATATCAATGGCTACCAACCATGCTACTTTTTTAGTACTAGTCAAACATCTGCAATCAATATACAATGCATCTTTCACAAAACATCCGCTTCTCGGGCGATACAAAAAAATAGTGCTAGAATACTCTTAAACATCTGAAATATCACAAGGTGCCTAGAACTCATGACATTCCACAAAACTCACCGCAGCTATTATGCTAATATGCAAAAATATAAGAATCTTATTATCAACTCTAAATCACGAATAAGATAGACACTCCATCGACTAGAAACCTTCCACTCAGATAATTCAAGATAAAATCACAACACGCAACAAAATTTTCATGCATGTAGAAGACACCAACTGCAAGTCGTGGTCATAATCATCTCAAACTACTCTGAACCCATATGCACATAACCCATCCATCAGAATTGAAGCCCCCTATCAACCAAGTCATGCAGACTGTCAAATTCAAGAGTGTTATCACAAAACACTTGTAAAGCCCTTTTATATTAAAGGGACCGATCGTCTCTATTACCATGCTGATTCCAACAACTACTAAACAGACTAAACTTCTTCAGATTACTCACGACTTGCCTTCACGACAACATTACTCCTTCCCATTATACTATGGACCTCAATAAAAACTCATCCCAAGTGATCCAACACAAATCTCCAATCCTTACTTAAACATAAATCTGAAATTCCTTATAAACCACATATTGACTCTTAAACCACATATTTATTAGAACCTTCTCGAAAGTCACCCATTCGGTCCTAGTCCCCAATACATAGCCAATAATGCTAAATGATTAGTACTCCGTTAGCACATGAATACTCTAAATGAAAATGACTGATTGACAACTTTCCCTTGCATACTACATCCACAGAAGAATATTGAATCTAAGTCCTCCCACTTAAGGTGAAAAACAACATGCACCCAAAAATAACTTGCTCGAGTCATCCTCGAAGTCATCCTCTTTAAGTTATATCTAATCCACAAGCGTCACTTAGTCCAGAATCTATAACAATACATGACTGGATGACCCAATCACTGATGGTAGACTCCCTAACTTAGTTTTAAGCCACAATCACATAACTCAAGAGCCCATAATGATTGTTTCTCTTTAACCACCATTATTCTGCAATGTTACTCAACTGAATTTCTCATAAGCTCATGCTGCACCAACCATAACACATCCCAAATTATCAACCCAATTCACACTTAACCTTCTGATAGTCATTCCATCTTTCTCAAGAGACCCAAACCTATATTGTAGCGCACACACCCCATATGATAGAAAGTAAAACTCTTCATAGGAACCTCATAAGAAATCATGCAACCCCTAACCTTCTCACAGAAGATTTCCCACCTGTGTGACCTTATATCAACATATTTCTATAACATGCCATTAGTGCAACTGCTATGTAATCAATTAATCCTCCCGAGTTTACACTCATCCACAAGCTACGAGGATCCATTTCATCCCACCAATGAATAACTAGAAGACCCATCAACACATCACAACTCAAGATATTATCGTACACCAAGATGATTATCAAGCATTCATAATCCCTTAATATCTCAAGCAAACCCTTCTCGTAAAATTTGAACTCTCAAAATGTAAGAAGTCACCACTAATATAAAATGCTCCTAGTTGTCCATAGTGACCCATATAACATCAAGTCCCTCAAAATCCGTGGCAATCCTACCACAAACCCATAATGATACACTCTCACCACACTGGTATAGCTATCTTCCGAAGTAAACCACTCAGTCTCTGATGCTCATTCTCGGCCTATTGACATTCCAACAATGTGAGACATTCCCAATAATGTCATTCCTCATCCTCCGCCCCAATAATACAGCCTTTAATTATGATACATCTTTGTATCACCTAGACGGATAGAATATCACAACTACAAGTCTCCTCAAGGATTTTCTCCCTCGAACTATCAACACTGGTAACACAAATCTGACCTGAAGTCGCAACACGCCATCCACACTAAGGACTACCTCCTTAGCACTACCTCGCGACATCGTGTCCCTGAGGACAAGCAAATGGAATCCATTATGCTGATGATCCTTAATGTGTTCAAACAAGGGTGAAAACACACCAACATAAGAGAACACTATTAAGCTCAGGAATACCAAATCTCCACTGGAACAAATGCCAAATTCCGAATCGTGAACCATATAATACTTGTCATAGGGTTGTTACTACCACAAGCTTAAAAAATCATCCTACCATTCTACACCAATACCGCATCAAGACCAACACGTAAATCATCATTGCATAAGACCCCGACCCTGTGGGAAACCCCAATACTAGGGCTACAATAGATGGTAACCCCTCAACAAAGAGGCAATAGTAGTCTGACCACATAAACTAGGGAAAAACATCTCGCACTACATCTAAATCATCATCACAACTTGTCGGTGGCCAACTGATATTGAGTACTCAACACCGCATACAGATAAATGGGGAAGAACTTAAGATATAAGCTTCAAGCCGAGATAAAGTCGACCAATAGGGAATCAAGAAAGGGAAAAGTTTCATAAAGGCCTATAACCCCTCGAAGATAAATGCAGAAGTCTCTGAAATGATCCACAAAATTCTATTAGGCCTGCTTATGAGTCGTGAAACCTATATGTGTCACGACCCAATCCCCGAACCCGATCGTGATGGCGCCTCTCGTGAAGACAAGGCCAGCCAGACCAAAATGGAATACCTTTTTTAAATAGTTAATCATCATGACAATAATAACATATAATACTCATAAATTGTGGAATTTAACGATAATAACAACAGGAACTATCCCGACACAGCCCAAACCGGGGTATCACAAGTCATGAGCTACTACAGAATCTGCTATAGGTCTACAAGGTACGAAATCCGATACAATAGTCTGAAGAAAACGTAAATGATAGAGGATAAGCGAGACAAGGGGTTGCGGACGTCAACAGCTACCTCGTAACTCCAAAACACTGCCTAGCCTGGAAGGAATCAGCGCTCAGGTGCGGACTCTGCTATACTTGAATCTGCACATATGGTGCAGGGAGTAATGTGAGTACTCCGACCCAATGAGTAATAATAATAAATAATGGCTGACAGTATGAAATCACTTAAAGGCACTAAACAGTTCTATATCAAAACAGTAAAATCATTTAAACATCAGTGAATAAGGAAATCATGTGAAATTCTTTTAACCAGGTAAAGCAGATGTAATCAGTATAAATCAGCTCCTCATGTATTTTAGTTCATCTATTCGTTCTTATCCTCAGTTCTCAATTCATATGCTTCTCACGATAACCGAGTCAATAAACATATATATATCGCTGCGGCATGCAACCCGATCCGTATATCGTTGTGGCATACAACCCGATCCATAATAATAATAGTCGACTGCGCTCACTGGGGGTGTGCAGACTCCGGAGGGGCTCCTTCAGCCCAAGCGCTATATAATTGCTGCGGCGTGCAACCCGATCCATATAAGTAATTGTTGCGGCGTGCAGCCCGATCCATAATGTGTATCAGCCCGATCCATATAAGTAGTTGTTGCGGCGTGCAGCCCGATCCATGATGTATAATATATATATATATATCTGCTGCGGCGCGCAGCCCGATCCATATCATATAAAATGTCCTCACTATTGGGTCCTCGACCCCTCTCAGTCATTTAAAAATCACAGCCTCTCAGGCATAATGTACGGTCGGGATCTCGGCCCTCATATCTCCTCCTATTTATGATTAACATTTCAAAAATTTGTTTCGTATCATTCTTAAACAATTGGAAACATGACTGATAATATAAATTCTTTAACAAAGTAAGTGAGGAAAGCCAGTCAAAAATCCCCTAAGGGTTCTACAGGTCGGCACAAGGCCCCAAGCATGGCAACAAGCCCAATTCACAACAATAAAGTATATATCTCAATCAAAAATGTAGTAAAATATCATTCGGGATGGACCAAGTCCCAATCCCCATAGCATTGAACCTCACGCTCGTCACACAGCGTGTATCTCAACTTAGTATAGCACTACGTTGTGCAAATCCGAGGTTTGAAACCCTCAGGACATCATTTAAAATCATTACTCACCTCAAACTGGCCAAAACTCTAGCTCGCTATACCCTTGCCTCTCAAATTGGCCTCCACGCTCGTCGAATCTATCCAAAATCAGAACGAATAGGTCACAATATGCTAAGGGAACAAAGCCCAAGCGAAAACATTCGAAAAATATCGAAAATCTCGAAATTAGCAAAACCCAAGCCCCGGGCCCACGTCTCGAAATCGGGTAAAATTTACATTTTCAGAATCCTCATACCCTTACGAGTCTAACCATACCAAAATTATCCAATTCCGATACCATTTGGTCCTTCAAATCATCATTTTACATTTTTGAAAGGTTCCACAATTTTCTTCCCAAATTCCATCTCAAATCACGAATTAAATGATGAATTCAGTGATAGATTCATGTATTCTAGCCAAATCTGAGTTAAAATCACTTGCCCTGATGAATTTCTTGAAAAACCTTCGAAAAATTGCCAAATTCCGAGCTCTGTAGGTCAAAATATTAAATAAAATTCAAAACCTTGTATTTATAGGTACCCCTCAGGTTTCCATCTCACGCGGCCGCACCAAAACGCACGCGGTCCGCGCAAGCCAGTGCGGTTCGCCCAAAGGCAATGCGTGGCCGCACAGGCCTCCCTCTGCAGTGACAGACTTTAATATTTTGGCTATAAATTTTGCTACCGATGTCCAAATTGCAATATATTTACCTTTCTGGAAACTAGACACGAAGGGCTACAACTTTCGTTTTTGTATAACCTCAAAATTCCTTGTGTATCACAAGATATGAGCTTATGAAATAGGACCATCTGTTCGTTCCCCCACGTGGCCGCACACCACTTTGTGCGGTCCGCATGACACCTACCGCGGCCGCATCCGACTTTGTGCGGTCCGCACGGAACTCACCGCGGGCGCACTTCTTTTTGTGCGGACCGCATGGTTGAGTTCTGGGGCCTGTAACCCCTGTAGGCCTGCTACAGCTATGATTTTTGCACTAAAACATCCCGGAACTCCCGGAACTTCAAACCAATTGTACCAACACATCTCATGACATCGTTCAAACTTGATCAAAACTTCGGAACACTCACAACAACATCAAATCACCAATTTAACATAGGATTCAGGCCTAAGAACTCCAAGAACTCTTAAATTATGCTTTCGATCAAAAGGTCTATCAAATCTCGTCCGAATGACCTGAAATTTTGCACACACATCGCAAATAATACAATGAAGCTACTGCAACTCTCGGAATTCCATTCCGACCCCTATATCAAAATCTCGCCTATCAACCGGAATTTGCCAAAATATCAATTTCGCCAATTCAACCCTAAATATTCCTCCAAAACCCATTCTGATCGCACTCCTAAGTCACAAATCACCTCCCGAAGCTAACCAAACCATCGGAACTCATTTCCGAGCCTTCTAACACATAAGTTAACATCCGGTTGACTTTTCCAACTTAAGCCTTCTTAAAAGAGACTATGTGTCCCATTTCTTACCAAATCCTATCCGAACTCGAACTAATCAACTCGATCACAAAAAAAACATGGATAACGAAGCGTAAAGAAGCTGAAATGGGGAAAATGGAGCGGTAACTCATGAGACGACTAGCCGGGTCGTCACATCCTCCCCAACTTAAACAAATGTTCGTCCTCGAACGAGTTAAGAAACATACCTGAAGCCTCAAAAAG
The DNA here is from genome assembly GCF_000715075.1 of Nicotiana tabacum. NCBI lineage: Eukaryota > Viridiplantae > Streptophyta > Magnoliopsida > Solanales > Solanaceae > Nicotiana > Nicotiana tabacum. The sequence goes on from NC_134085.1 coordinate 19,315,240, forward strand.
ATGAGGATATCTGCTCCGTATCTCCCGCTCGGTCTCCCAGGTAGCCTCCTCCACGGGCCGACCTCTCCACTGCACCTTCACTGAAGCTATACCCTTTGACCTCAACTTCCGAACCTGGCGACCCAAAATAGCTACTGGCTCCACATCAAAGGTTATATCGTCATCCAACTAAACCGTGCTGAAGTCCAAAACATGCGACGGATCCCCAATATACTTCCGGAGCATAGAAACATGAAATACCGGATGCACACTCGACAGGCTGGGTGGCGAAGCAAGCTCATAAGCCACCTCCCCAATCCTCCGAAGCACCTCAAAAGGCCCAATGAACCGAGGACTCAACTTACCTTTCTTCCCAAATCTCATAACACTCTTCATGGGCGAAACTTTCAGCAAGACCTTCTCACCGACCATGTAGGGCACATCTCGAACCTTCCGGTCCGCATAACTCTTCTGACGTGATTGCGCTGTACAAAGCCTCTCCTGAATCACCTTCACCTTCTCTAAGGCATCCCGAACCAAATCTGTCCCCAATAGTCTAGCCTCGCCGGGCTCGAACTAACCAACCGGAGATCTACACCGCCTCCCGTACAAAGCCTCATATGGAGCCATCTGAATACTCGACTGGTGGCTGTTGTTGTAAGCAAACTCTGCAAGTGGTAGAAACTTATCCCATGAACCTCCAAAGTCAATAACACAAGCACGCAAAAAATGTCCTCCAATATTTGAATAGTACGCTCGGACTGTCCGTCCATCTGAGGATGAAACGTTGTGCTTAACTCTACCTGAGTATCCAACTCTCTCTACACGGATCTCCAAAACTGCGAAGTAAACTGAGTACCTCTATCTGAGATGATGGAAACAGGAACACCATGCAACCGAACAATCTCCCGGATATAAATCTCTGCCAACCGCTCTGAAGAATAGGTAGTACACACAGAAATGAAGTGCGCAGACTTGGTCAGCCAATCCACAATCACCCAAATAGCATCGAACTTCTTCAAAGTCCGAGGAAGTCCAACCACAAAGTCCATAGTGATTCTCTCCCACTTCCCCTCGGGAATAACCATCTGCTGAAACAAGCCACCCGGTCTCTGATGCTCATACTTCACATGCTGACAGTTGAGACACCGAGCTACAAATCCCACAATATCTTTCTTCATTCTTCTCCAACAATAGTGCTGCCTCAAATCCTGATACATCTTCGCGGCACCCGGATGAATGGAATACCGCGAGCTATGGGCCTCCTCCAGAATCAGCTCTCTAAGCCTATCCACATTGGGCACACAAATTCGGCCCTGCATCCTCAACACACCATCATCACCGACGGTCACGTCTCTGGCATCATCATGCTGGACTCTGTCCCTAAGGACAAGAAAATGCAGATCATCATATGCGATCATATAAGGAAGATCGAGAAACCACACAAGCCAACACCCGACTGGGCTCCGAAATATCCAACCTCACGAACCGATTGGCCAAGGCCTGAACATCAACTGCAAGGGGTCTCTCCCCAACTGGAATATATGCCAAACTCCCCATACTCACTGCCTTTCAGCTTAAAGCATCGGCCACCACATTGGCCTTTCCCGGATGGTACAATATAGTGATATCATAATCCTTAAGCAACTCCAACCATCTCCGCTGCCTCAAATTAAGATCATTTTGCTTGAACAAATGCTGAAGACTGCGATGATCAGTGAACACCTCACAAGATACGCCATACAAGTAATGCCTCCAAATCTTCAATGCGTGAACTATGGCAGCCAACTCAAAATCATGAATGGGGTAGTTCTTCTCATGGGGCTTCAATTGCCGAGAAGCATAAGCAATAACTCTACCCTCCTGCATTAACACACAACCAATCCCAACTCTTGAAGCATCACAATACACAGTATATGAACCTGAAGCTGATGGTAAAACCAACACTGGAGTTGTGGTCAAGGCTGTCTTGAGCTTCTGAAAGCTCTCCTCACACTCGTCTGACCATACGAATAGAGCACCCTTCTGCGTCAACTTGGTCAAGGGCGATGTAATGGATGAAAATCCCTGAACAAACAAGTGATAATAGCCTGCTAACCCAAGAAAGCTACGAATCTCTGTGGCTGAGGACGGTCTGGGCCAACCCCGAACCGCCTCTATCTTCTTTGAATCGACCTGTATACCCTCGCTGGACACCACGTGCCCCAAGAAAGCCACTGAACTGAGCCAAAACTCACACTTGGAGAATTTTACATAAAGCTTCTCCTCCCTCAGTCTCTGCAACACAACTCTCAAATGCTCAGCGTGCTCCTCCTGACTACGCGAGTACACCAGAATATCATCAATGAATACAATAACGAACGAATCTAGATAAGGCCGAAATACACTGTTCATCAAATGCATGAATGTTGCTAGGACATTGGTTAGCTCGAAGGACATAACAAGAAACTCATAATGACCATATCTGGTCCTGAAAGCAGTCTTAAGAATATCTGAATCCCTGATCTTCAACCGGTGATAACCCGAACAGAGATCAATCTTGGAGAACACCCTCGCTCCCTGAAGCTGATCAAATAAATCATCAATGCGAGGTAAATGATACTTGTTCTTGATTGTTACTTTGTTCAATTGCCTATAATCAATGCACATTCTCATCGTGCCATCCTTCTTCTTCACGAACAAAACCGGTGCACCCCAAGGGGACACACTAGGCCGAATGAACCCCTTATCTAGGAGTTCCTGAAGTTGTTCTTTCAATTCCTTCAACTCTGCTGGTGCCATACGATATGGCGGAATAGAAATGGGTTGAGTGCCCGGCACCAAGTCAATACCAAAATCAATATCCCTGTCTGATGGCATGCCCGGCAGGTCTGTAGGAAATACATCGGGAAAATCTCTCACAACTGGGACAGAATCAATACTAGGTGTCTCAGCTCCAACATCCCTCACAAATGATAGATATGAAAGGTAACCCTTCCCAACCATACGCTGGGCCTTCAAAGAAAGAGATCACTCTACTAGGGATATAATTAGTCACACCACGTCACTCGATCCGCGGTACACCCGACATAGCCAAAGTGACTGTCTTAGCATGGCAGTCTAGAATAGCACGACATGGAGATAGCCAATCCATGCCCAAAATGACATCAAAATCCACCATGCTCAATAGCAATAGATCCACTCGGGTCTCCAGACCCCCAATAGTCACCACACATGACCAGTACACACGGTCTATAACAACAGTATCGCCCACTGGGGTAGATACATGAACAAGTAAAGCAAGAAACTCACGGGGCATACCCAAATAACGAGCAAAGAATGATGACACATAAGAAAAGGTGGAACTGGGATCAAATAATACAGAGGCATCTTTATGGCAGACTGAAACAATACCTGTAATGACAGTATCTGAAGCAATAGTATCTGGCCTGCCAAGAAGTGCATAGAAACGGGCCTGACCGCCCCCTGATCGACCTCCCCCTCTAAGGAGACCCCTGGCTGCCTGACCTCCACCCCTAGCTGGCTGGGCGGGTGGTGAAGTAACTGGAGCAGAAGTCGAGGGCTGACCCCTTTACTGATACTGACCATCGCAAAGTCGAGGACACTGCCTCCTCATATGCCCAAACTCTCCGCACTCGTAACAACTACCCGGTGCTGGAGATGGGGACTGAAGGTAACCCCTGGCATCAGAATGGCCAGACGAAGGACCTGCCACGGAAGAACCCTGGACTAATGGGGCACGAGATGAACTCTGAGCTGGAAGGGCGCTGAGTGATGACTGGCCCTGCTGTGACCCATGATAACCACGACCTGAGGATGCCCCACGATACTCTGGACGGGCCGACTGAGCAGGCCTAAAAGAACGACCTCTACCCTGCTGGAACTGGCCCCTCGAATGAGCACCACTGAAACTGCCAGAGCCTCGAGGCCTCTTGGCCTCCTTCTCCTCTCTATCATGACAGTGAACCATCTCAATCTCCCGAGCGATATCAACTACCTCCTCGAATGTAGCACCCAATACTCTCTCTCTAGTCATCAAGATATGGAGATGGTAGTTAAGGCCATCAACAAATCTCCTGATCCTCTCACGATCTGTCGGAACCATCTAAATGGCATGACGAGCCAACTGAGAAAACCTCGACTCATACTGTGACACAGTCATATCCCCCTGTCGCAACCACTCAAACTGTCTACACAGCTCCTCTCTGCGGGACTGCGGCATATACTTCTCTAAGAAGAGAGTGGAGAACTGCTGCCAAGTAAGGGGCACTGCTCCAACCGGCCTACGCCTCTCATACGCCTCCCACCATGTGAAGGCGGCCCCAGTAAACTGAAAGGTGGTAAATGCCACACCACTAGTCTCAAGAATCCCTGCTGTACGGAGTATCCGCTAACACTTATCAAGAAAACCCTAGGCATCCTCGCCCTTGGCACCACTGAATGACGGAGGATGGAGTCTACCAAACCTTTCAAGACGACGCTGCTCATCGTCCGGCATGACTAGCACAACAAACTCCTGAGCTGGTGCAACCGGCTGAGCTGGAGGTACCCCCTGTGTCTGTAGTCCCTGTACTACCTGCTTAGGTGTGCGAGCAGTGGGGATCTGATTGCCTCCCCCGTCCTGTGAAGTAGCTGCTGCTGTAGTGGCTGAAACTGCCTGAGCCAGGCCAGTGCAAACTGATAAGATCTGTGCCAAGGCCTCCTGAAGACCCGGAACCACGATAGGCACAACTGGTGCCTGAACTGGTGCTGCTGGAGCATCCATAGCGGGAACCTGATCCTGAGCCGGGGCAGCCGATGCATCAATAGGTGCTGCCCTCGCTACTCTGCCCCTGCCACATCCACGACTGCGTCTACGGCCTCTGGTGGTCTCAGTGGGTGGCACTGGTGGTCGTCCACCTCGTCCGGTAGCTCGCGTCCTCACCATTTGTGAGAGAATGGAATATCAGAAGTTTAGTACTCGGACCAACAAGTTCGCACGACAAGAGTTTCAAGAATATGAAATTTTTCCTAAAGGTTCTGCAGCCTCTCGAGGATAAATACAGACGTCTCCGTACCGATCCGCGAGACTCTACTAAACCTACTCATGACTCGTGAGACCTAAGTAACCTAGGCTCTGATACCATCTTGTCACGACCCAATCCCCGAACCCGATCGCGATGGCGTCTCTCATGAAGACAAGGCCAGCCAGAACAAAATGGAATACCTCTTTTAAATAGTTAATCATCATGACAGTAATAACATATAATATAATACTCATAAATTGCGAAATTTAATGATAATAACAGCAGGAACCATCCCGACACAGCCCAAACTGGGGTGTCACAAGTCATGAGCTACTACAGAATCTGCTATAGGTCTACAAGGTACGGAATCCGATACAATAGTCTGAAGAAAACGTAAATGATAGAGGATAAGAGAGACAAGGGGTTGCGGATGTCAACAACTACCTCGTAACTCCAAATCACTGCCTAGCCTGGAAGGAATCAACGCTCAGGTGCGGACTCTGCTATACCTGAATCTGCACACATGATGCAGGGAGTAATATGAGTACTCCGACCCAGTGAGTAATAACAATAAATAATGGCTGACAATATGAAATCACGTAAAGGCACTAAGCAGTTCTATATCAAAACAGTAAAATCATTTAAACATCAGTGAATAAAGAAATCATTTGAAATTCTTTTAACTAGGTAAAGCAGATGTAATTAGTATAAATCAGCTCCTCATGCATTTTAGTTCATCTATTTGTTCTTATCCTCAGTTCTCAATTCATATACTTCTCACGATAACCGAGTCAATAAACATATATATACCGCTGCGGCGTGCAGCCCGATCCGTATATCGTTGTGGCGTACAGCCCGATCCATAATAATAATAGTTGATTGCGCTCACTGGGGGTGTGCAGACTCTGGAGGGGCTCCTTCAGCCCAATCGCTACATAATTGTTGCGGCGTGCAGCCCGATCCATATAAGTAGATGCTGCGGCGTGCATCCCGATCTATAATGTATAATATATATATATATATCTGCTGCGGCACGCAGCCCGATCCATATCATATAAAATGTCCTCACTATTGGGTCCTCGACCCCTCTCAGTCATTTAAAAATCACAGCCTCTCAGGCATAATGTACGGTCGGGATCTCGGCCCTCATATCTCCTCCTATTTATGATTAACATTTCAAAAATTTGGTTCGTATCATTCTTAAACAATTGGAAACATGACTGAAGATATAAATTCTTTAACAAAGTAAGTGAGGAAAACCAGTCAAAAATCTCCTAAGAGTTCTACAGGTCGGCACAAGGCCCCAAGTATGGCAACAAGCCCAATTCACAACAATAAAGTATATATCTCAATCAAAAATGTAGTAAAATATCATTCGGGATGGACCAAGTCCCAATCCCCATAGCATTGAACCTCACGCTCGTCACACAGCGTGTATATCAACTTAGTATAGCACTACGTTATGCAAATTCGGGGTTTCAAACCCTCAGGACATCATTTAAAATCATTACTCACCTCAAACTGGCCAAAACTCTAGCTTGCTATGCCCTTGCCTCTCAAATTGGCCTCCACGCGCGTCGAATCTATCCAAAATCAGAACAAATAGGTCACAATATGCTAAGGGAACAAAGCCCAAGCGAAAACATTCGAAAAATATCGAAAATCTCGAAATTAGCAAAACCCGAGCCCCGGGCCCATGTCTCGGAATCGGATAAAATTTAAATTTTCAGAATCCGCATACCCTCATGAGTCTAACCATACCAAAATTATCCAATTCCGATACTATTTGGTCCTTCAAATCATCATTTTACATTTTTGAAAGGTTCCACAATTTTCTTCCCAAATTCCATCTCAAATCACGAATTAAATAATGAATTCATTGATAGATTCATGTATTCTAGCCAAATCTGAGTTAAAATCACTTGCCCTGATGAATTTCTTGAAAAACCTTCGAACAATCGCCAAAATCCGAGCTCTCCAGGTCAAAATATTAAATAAAACCCAAAACCTTGTATTTATAGGTACCCCTCAGGTTTCCAGCTCACGCGGCCGCACCAAAACGCACACGGTCCCCACAAAGGCAATGCGCGGCCGCACAGGCCTCCCTCTGCAGTGATAGGATTTAGTATTTTAGCCATAACCTTTGCTATAGATGTGCAAATTGTGATATCTTTACCTTTCTGGAAACTAGACACGAAGGGCTACAACTTTCGTTTTTGCATAACCTCAAAATTCCTTGTGTATCACAAGATATGAGCTTATGAAGTAGGACCATCTGTTCGTTCCCCCACGTGGCCGCACACCACTTTGTGCGGTCCGCATGACACCTACCGCGGCCGCATCCGACTTTGTGCGGTCCGCACGGAACTCACCGCGGGCGCACTTCTTTTTGTGTGGACCGCATGGTTGAGTTCTGGGGCCTGTAACCCCTGTAGGCCTGCTACAGCTATGATTTTTGCACTAAAACATCCCGGAACCTACCCGGAACTCCCGGAACTTCAAACCAATTGTACCAACACATCTCATGACATCGTTCAAACTTGATCAAAACTTCGGAACACTCACAACAACATCAAATCACTAATTTAACATAGGATTCAGGCCTAAGAACTCCAAGAACTCTTAAATTATGCTTTCGATCAAAAGGTCTATCAAATCTCGTCCGAATGACCTGAAATTTTGCACACACATCCCAAAATGATACAATTAAGCTACTGCAACTCTCGGAATTCCATTCCGACCCCTATATCAAAATCTCGCCTATCAACCGGAATTTGCCAAAATATCAATTTCGCCAATTCAAGCCTAAATATTCTCTACAACTCCAAAACCCATTCTGATCGCACTCCTAAGTCACAAATCACCTCCCGAAGCTAACCGGGCCATCGGAACTCATTTCCGAGCCTTCTAACACATAAGTCAACATACGGTTGACTTTTCCAACTTAAGCCTTCTTAAAAGAGACTAAGTGTCCCATTTCTTACCAAATCCTTTCCGAACTCGAACTAATCAACTCGATCACAAAAGAAACACAGATAACGAAGCGTAAAGAAGCTGAAATAGGGAAAATAGAGCGGTAATTCATGAGACGACTGGCCGGGTCGTCACAATATGAATCTAGACCTTTAATACCAACTTATCACGAACCAAAATTCAACTGGAGTAGTCACGGCTCCTAACACATCTTGTTAGGCAAGCCAAAAATAAATATGCGGAATAAACTCCAACAATAATGAGATATAGTCTGAAATGGAAGAATAGTATAAATAAATAAAGTCATAATGACGATACAACTTAAACCACCAAAAATTTGGTGTCATCTAGCACATGACCTCTATAGAATATTAAATATAAGTCTTAATAAAATACAATAATGTTAGAAATAAACAATCAATAACAAACAAAGGAGGGGACTTCAAGGAATGCGAACAGAACTACAGTGTTACCTCGAAATCACCAAGCAAATCTGGATAAATAGCTCCCTAGACGCCACTGCTATCAGCAACACCTGGATCTACACATGAAGTGCATAGTATAATATGAGTATAACCTACCCATATACTCAATAAGTAGCAAGCCTAACCTCGGAGAAAGCAGTGGCGAGATTGACAAAGTATGATATTCACTTTTAACAACAAACAATAACAGAATAATAACATATAGTAAAAAGCAACTCAAATAATAACATTCTCAACTCTAACACAATAAGAGGATAAATAGGCATTCTTTTCGGGAATATAAGTTAAGGCATGAATTTTTTCACAGAAATCACTTTGATAGAGATTTCAAGATAAACTCTGATTTCAATCTCGAAACATCAAGTCGAGACATCAAATACTAGTTAGCATGAGAAAAATATAACTTTATGCCAACATGTCAAATATACATGCAAAATCAACAATTTCTAAGTAAAATCACCAAGTATACACAATTTCAGCACTTTCATAGTACTTGGAACAAGTACCCTCAATCATAATCTAAGCACTATCACGGTGCCTGGAACAATACCTCTAAATCATCACACATATACACTCAGTAGTGTATGGGTGCCTGACATAAGTCTTTCACTAAGTACATATCAAGTGCATGCACTCACAGGGCCCAAAGTAACGTGGGTTATCACCTGATCCCGTAGGGCGGATCCTAGCCCAAATGTTGATCGGATCAAAAGTCAATGATAATATCACTCAACCCAATATAGGGCTTGACGTAAGCGTCACCTCTCAATCAATATCAAAAATCAACAATCAATGTCACTTAGCCCAATATGGGGCCTTGATGCAAACGTCACCTCACAATCAATATCAACACAATTTTATGGTCCAAGATCACTCATCAATCCGTTCAAATCTTAATATGTCAACATCTCACAATATAATAATCAATATATTGTATGGAATATACCAACGTGCGACAACTCAACTCAAACCCGTGTCCAAGGACACCAATAACATATGAGATAACATATAAAAAGTGCATAGAGACATAGAAATAACACGCAAATATAATATCATGAAAGAGAAATATGGCTATGGCTAAGGAAAATAGTTCAACATAGCAAAACTAGACCTATCATATATCAAACATATAAGTAGATAACTTAGACATGATTTCTAGCATGGATGATAGCTCACATAGTCATACAAGTAGAGAAAATACGGTATTGAAGAAGCATGATAGAAAAATAAGGCATATAATAGCCTACGATCTACCAGGATCATGAATAACCATGATACACGCATATACCCTCATCACCTCGCATATATGTCATCCCCAACATATAACAAGTATCACAACCAATGGAGAAATACCCTCAATCCAAACCTAGGCAAGACACTTACCTCATCCGAGCTAGGCTTCAACCTCAAATCGCGCCAAAACCTCGCTCTAGCCCTCAAATCATGTATATCCAAGCCAAACATCATCCAAGGAAGTCAACAATGCTATAGGAAGTGATCTCAATTCATAAAGCTTTCATCTTAGAAGGATTCCCAATAGGTCAACAAAAGTTAACCCGAGCATGCGAACCAATACCAAAATCTAATGACCCAAAACTTGCCGAGTCCAAATATATAATTAGTTTCCAAAATCGAATCCAAATCGGTACTCAAATCCCTAAAATATATTCTCTTAAAGTGTTGAAAAAGAACTCAAAGTTCATTTCAAAATTCTAAGTTTTAGGTGTAGAAATCTATGGGTAATCAATATATAAAATCAAATCCAAGTGCAAATAACTTATCTCCAAGGTAGTACTGAAATTGCACTTCAAAATCTCCTCTTCTCGAAATCTAGGGCTCAAAATATAAGATAATGGGGTAACTTGTATACTTTGCCCAGTAGTCCTCTTCGCGATCGCGGCACAACCATCGCGATCACGATTCACAAATCAATCACTGCCCCTGAAACCTTCTGTGGAATGCGGCCAACACCATGCGAATGCAAAGCCTAATTGGCCTCCGACTACCCGAGCGCGAGGGACAAGATATGATCGCGAACATCTGCTCCTCGACCTCCTCCAGCACTTCAGGAGCACGAAGCCAAGCATGCGAACGCGGTGGCCATCTCCCACAACACTCCACGAAAATACGAGCTCCATCCCGTGAACACGATGTACAAATTCTAAAATGTCAAAATCCTTCTCCGCGATCACGAGCCTTGCTCCGCAATCACGATGCACTGTAATACACCAGCACATCAGCGATGCAAAGCTCAACTGAAGTGGTTCAAAACCACCCCGAAATATACCTGAGCCCCACGAAACCCCTCCAATCATACCAACGAGTCCAAATACATTATTCAAACTTATTCGAAGCATAAAAGCACTACCAATGACATCAAAACAAAGAATCAAATATCAAAATCATTCTTTTAACTTTCAAACTTCACCGAACATGTCTGAATCACGCTTAGACATTCCAGATCACAACCAAACTTCACACTCAAGCTCCAAAGCACCAAATGAACATATTATATGTCCCAAAATAGCAATCTGAGTCTGATACCACCAAAGTCGACTCATGGTCAAACCTATAACCCTTCAGTCCTTCAAATTAGCAACTTTGAACAAATAGGGCCAAAATCTTCTAGGAACATCCAAATTTTAATCTGAACATACGACCAAGTCCAAAATCACTATACAAACCTATTAAAACTATCAAATCCTGAATCCAAGGTTGTTTATTTAAAAGTCAAACCTTGGTCAACTCTTCCAACTTTAAGCTTCCAAATTGAGAATTACCATTCCAAATCAATCTCGGAGCTCTAGAATATAAAAACAAATAATACATGCATATTATAATACATCATATAAAGCTACCCAACATCTGAAACTATCGAACGAAATTTTAAAGCTCAAAACGACTGATCAAATCGTTACAGAACTATACTTTGTAAATAAAATAATTAATGTAGAGAAGAGCATTCATTTGGGGTACTTACTTGAAATTGTGGAATTAGCCTAATCTTGTGTTACTCAATAAAGGTTCTTTCACTCAAAGGCTAACCACAAGATCATAGATAAAATAAATTCATAAGTTCGATACCTTATAAAAAAATCACATGTGTAAAAAAATATTCGATTGCATAGGATGTACGAATGAGTCAAGTAGAAATTTAAAGATGAAGAAATGGTAAAAACCTTAAGCAGGACAAAGTGAGTATATGCAAAATATAGTAGGATGGACTAAAAATAGAGTAAAAACTCAGCGATGGAACGGGTCAAAACTTTGAGAGATAAAACTTTAAAATAAAGTAAAGACTCAACGAAGTGGAGGAAGGGGTAAAATGGGGTTGGGTGCCATATGGAGTCCACCTCAGCATAATTGTAAGGCCACCTAGAATGGATTGCCATGTTGGAGGGCTCTAACGGCATAAGGATTTATTTTTTTTTTGACTAATTTTATTATTTTGGGGATAATGGTGAATGAATAGTATAACGGAAAGTATATTTAATTCTTTTATAGAAGGAAATGTTTGAGCCTTTTCGGTTATGATTAACATGTACAGATATACAACTCTATTATTTTCCATGATCTATCTGACGACCACAGTGGATGAATTTTATGATTAGAGAATCAACTTGCCTTTTTAGTGCAAGTGGTTGAGTGCTAAGAAGAAGTGGTGGTGAAGATTAGTACTCAAGCCATCCCTAAAAGAGATAGTTTCAAGTATTTTGGGTATATTATTCAAGGCAATTGGAAGATTGGCGAGGATGTTACTCATCGTATTGGGGTATGATGGATGAGATGGAGGCTCGCCTCAGAGGTTTTGTATGATAAGAATATGCCACATAGACTTAAGGGCAAGTTCTATAGTGTGGTGTTTTGACTGACTATGTTGTATGGAGTTGAGTATTGGCCCGTCAAGAAATCCCATATCCAGAAGATGAAAGTAACTGAAATGAGGATGTTGCGATGGATGAGTGGGCATATCAGGAAAGACAGGATTATGAATGAAGTTATTAGGGAGAAGATAGGAGTGTCATATGTGGAGGACAAATTGCGGGAATCGAGGATGAGATGGTTCAGGCATTGAAGAGGAGAGACATAGATTCTCCGATCAGGAGATGTGAGAGGTTGTTCATGGTGGGTCTAGGAAAGGGAAAGGGTAGCGTCTAAGAAGTATTGGGAAAAAGTAATTTGAAATGATTAATAAACAATGGAAACAATAAACTATTACTGATCAGCCTTCTTCTTTTCCTTTTCGTTTCTTCTACGTAATCTTTAGAAATAATCTGTCTAGATTTTCAATTCCAGAATAGTGAAAGGATATACATATTCACCTCAAATGGCACAATAAGCTACGTGTTCTGTACATGGGTAACTCACAACTGTTTCCGATCTCCCAAATTTACCAACACATGGGCACCTCTCCAAAATGCTCGCCAACTTTTATATTTTATAAAATATATGTATTTTAATTTCTTAAACACTTTCAAAACCAAATCTCTAATACTCAAAATGTTCATCAGAACACTATCAAATTTACTAACACTAATATCAATCTTTAATAAATGTTTTTCACTCATTAACTAAACATCAAAACAAAAATTCTGAAAAAGTAGACTAATTTGCAAGACACTTTGAAGACAATAACTTCCATCCCATTGTGTTTCTTATTTTGAAACATTATCTTTGTTACAATGTATGATTTAGGTTAGGGATAGCCAAACAGGCATCACTCGGCGAAGGTGTCTTCCTAAATTGATCAGATTTCACTCTAAGATCTTTGAAGCTTGAATGTCAAAAGCCAGCATTAGATATATTGTGGACACACTATTCCATTAATAATGTAACTTGATTTTCCTTGACCAAGTCCGTAGTGCTAAAATAGGAAATTAAACACATCCATTGAAAGTATTGTATGGGCTAAAAATTATTATAATTATATGTGGAACAAGCCGACACTAAGAAAGTCTTCGAAGGCTGCCACATGTCGTCAACAAGATATAATGATTTGGCTTCAAAAGGTCGATGTCAGGAGAAAATAATATATCGTCATCGAGGCCGAGATGGCTCAACAGAAAACGAGGACGAGGACGAGCATTCCTTCTATTAGAGTAGTAACGGCTAGTTCTATGTTGAGGGTTCCCTAGAGAATATTCCTCGCAATTGTACTATTTAGGATTTTGTTGCTTATGTACCCTTATGAAGAGAAATATATGTAGTTATAGAGGGCATTGGACACTCATTGTAAAGAACAACTCATTGATATTCTCTGAACATTCTCCCTTTATCACATATGCACAAAGTTCATCTTTTTTGTGTCTTGATATATCTTTACTTTCCCGATCCAAGGAGGATCCGAATATTCAAAGGTTATCATTATATATCATTCTCAGAGGAATTATTGAGGAATCTCATCTTTTTCGGGTGACATCCATTCATTTATTTACTTAAATAACATTTATAATTGTTATTTATTACTATCTTCCATATTCTTGGATCATTGATTATACCATTATTGTTGTCATTTATTTCTACTCAACAACACTCGTAAGATCTTACTACAAAAATATTTGGTCTATCTATAGGATATTAATATTGGCTAAGGTTAACCCTACTTTTTAACAAAATATACTTGTATATACCTAGATTGCTACCTTATGTGGGAATTCTCTCAGCCAAATTTTTAGTTTTCATTAGATCTATAACTTGCGTGGCTTGTTAATCTAACGAACCTACAAAGTTTTTTTTCCTCTTTGCGAACAAAAATTTTCATGGCAGGTAATCAAGGAAACGAAAAGAAGACAACAGATAATGCTCCTCTCAACCTCATAAGTGCCATCAACAAAGGCTATAACACCCATTATGAGGAGGTAACACCCACGGCCTCTCCCACACGATAAAGGTCTTCTGTACTTTTCTGCAGCACGACAAAACCAAACGGGAAAGGTGCCTCCACGTCCACATGAGAAGGAGGCACCACCCGCTATGAAAATGATCGTCGAAGCATGGATAACTGACACTCTAGTCAGCGTTCTTGGTAAGCTAGCCCCATGCACGACCAAAGAAACCACCAAAGTCCATACAGCATGATGTCGCCCAAACTCACACCACAAATGTAGATAGTGAGGCGATCAAAGCAATAAGAAATCCCAACATGAGTCGGGGTCGAATCCCCAGGGAGTTAGAATTGGGATCAGGTATATATTTAGTGCAATTGCGTGATGTGCCTCAAATTATACTTCCACATTATTGTTTGTTGTTTTTACTTCTACTTCAAGCTATGGTTTGCAAATATGAAACTCGGAGATAATATTTTTGATTTTGGTTGTTTTTCAAATGATAAAAGATCTAAGGTCGTGACTTCAACCTAGGTGGTTACCTAACGAGTTATAAACTCTAGGGCAAGTTTGATTAGTCGGGGTTGTAATATAGTAATCACACGCAATTACCCACTCTATACCTCTCGGTAGTTTGAGTGATTTTTTCCAATTTGGTTTTCTCAAGTCCAAATGGGTATTGCACAAATCAAGTGATATATGCTCAAGTTGGGTCTTACTATCTCTAGATTTGACCCTTTAATTGGGGCTATCAATTTCTTGAGTTCACCCCAATTTCTTGTTACCCAAGTTTTCCTAGACTTAGTCTCTCTTTCTCAAGTAGAGACTAAGTCAAATAGGCATGAATCAATGTTTGCAACCATTAATTCTTGAATACAAGCATGAACAAGGCTAAATATCACTAACCCACTTACAAACAAACCCTAAATCAAACACCCATTAAGTAACCACACTAGGGTTAGGCCACAACCCTAGCTAGAAATTTAGCTACTCATGAAAATGAAGAAATACAAGAAGAAATTAAGATAGAATGCATAATAATTGGTTAGGGAAATAAAATCTAACGTTTAGAGGTTAATCTAGTAAAAACATTCTCAAATAGCAAAGAAAACGGCTCAGGTGCTCTTCCCAAAACTGAACTTAACCTAAAAATGACAAAAAGTTCTATTTATACTAAGCTGAAAATATCTGACAAAAATGTCACTGCGAAGGTTGTGCAGCCGCATAATTTTGAGTGCGGTCCGCATGATGAGCTTCTATGGCCGCACAACTATAGTGTGGTCCGCATTCCTAGAACATGGGCTTGGCACTTTGGGACTTTTGCGGTCCGCATAAAAATGAGTGCGGTCACACTTAAGATTATGCGGCCGCACAAAAATGATGTGGTCCACACTCCTTGACTTTGAACTTGAACCCAGCTCTCCGATTCATCACTTCTGCGGACCGCACTTGACATCCTGCGGCCGCACAATTTTGGTGCGGTCTGCATGCCTTCAGCTGGCCCAAAAACTAACTCTCTGACTCTCTACTTTTGGTCTTTTTGCCATATTTTGGCTCTTGTTCACTTTTGACTCTTTTATGAGTTGATTTTGACTTTTTTGGCTCGTTTCCCAATATTCCTGTACAAAAGCAAATTTCATTAGTTCTTGGGAATACCTTTCAGTATTTTTGAGCTAAAACGCAAGTAAAAGAGAGCAAATAAGTGGTCAAAATCCCTACTTATCAACTCGCTAAACTTAAGCTTTTGCTTGTCCTCAAGCAAATAAGGCAATTCCCACGTCCACTAGAAATATGGATATTTCAGCTAGCCTAAGGTGAATTTATTACACATCAATTGGGACCAACAATTATCCACAACACATATGAATTATCAATAATGCAATGATTTGACTTTTTGAGTACAATAGTTCTAATGTGACACTAGAGCATCAAGAGTTGACTCTATTAATCAAGGAAGCTCGCTCTTTCATCTAGGTCATTGTGGATCCCAAATTCCTCCTCCTCTACTCTCCATTAGCAAATCTCACTTTAGAGTGTAACACTCAAAGCAAGGATTGTGAAAAGTTCACTCATCTCTCTCAAAAGAATATCACAAGTCCGGCTCTAAGTACCACAAGCTTGCCCCTAATGTAAATCACCACTAATGTAAGCTCACTCAACTTGAAATCATGTAAGGTCTTTTCGGGATGTAAGGAAGGCTTTTTGGATTAAGGTAGGTCTTGATGAAATAGAATGGGTTCATCTTTCCTTAAGCACTCCATTTTCTCATTTTGGCTCGTACTTTATCGACTCTTTGAGTCAATTTCTTGTTCCTCCGGGGAACTAGAGAGACGTAACGTCACTCTTTCTTGGTAATGACATGTATTTTTCTTCTCTTTTCTTTACTCCATGCCTTTCATCATTGTTTTCTTTGAATCTCTTCAATTCTCTACCTTATTCACTTTCTTTTTGGCATTTTTCCTTTTGTTCTTTCTTTCTTTTCTTTGCCTTCCCTTCCTTCATTTCTTTCTCTTCTTTGTACCTTTTATCACTTTCAAACTCCTCGTTTCTCCCCCAAACTTATGTTTTTGCCAATTGTTTCTCAATAATACTAAGGAAAGATCGGGTGCCAAGAGAGGGTAATTACAAAATGGATAAATGCTTGTAACATGGTTATCGAAAGAAAAAGGGCTCAGGCTCAAATGGGTTGACTAGGGATATCACATTGGTAGGCTATGGAAGATTTCAAACTTCAAATCGGGTCAAATAGAGACTACATCCATTTCTCAAGCCAAGCTACACTTAGAATTTTGCCTAGAAAAACAATCAAGGCAAGTTCTAGACTATAAGCACGGGTACTTGGACTTGCAATTCAATATTTCACCTCTTACGTTGTTGAATTGCTAAAGAGAATGGAGTCGAGGTTCCACAACAACCCTAGTTATATTGAGAATCACAAATAGCTCGACTGAACCACTCGATGACTATTTAAGTCAACACAAGTGTCAAAAGGTCACAACTAAACCTATTTTCTACCAACAACTTATTTTTAACCATAAGGTTGTAGGTAAATATATTGGTACCAAGTGAAGCATGCTTGAGACTCCTTTTATTAATTACTACTATATTTGCCTAAACATAAAAGAAAACAGACTCAGTCCCTTAATAAGGTTGTCACTCCATCCATCGTTGGGAAGAGTCACCCGGTTCACACAAAATTTGCCTTAGGAAAGAACCGTGGCATTAAGAAAACTAAAGGCTTATTGTTCACTCAAATCAAAAAGAAGCTACTACCATAAGTAAGAAGTTATACTACAAAGGAAAACAAACTAAAGAAGCTATGAAATAAACTATGAAAATTGAGGTAAATGAATATACAAACCGAAGTAAAATGAATATATACATAAGGGAAACTGAATATATACATCAAACTAAAGGGAAGAATATATACATACCAAAGGGAAAATAGAGATAAAAAAATAGTATAAGAGTTATTATAGGCCAAATGTTAAAGTCAATTAATCAAAATAAACCACCCCCCAAATGAAAATAAGCATTGTCCCCAATGCGTAACAAAAAATAAGAACATGGATAGGGTAGAGAGTTAAGAGAACTCCCTATGCATGGGATCTGCACCCTCGGTATCTAGCTATATCTCATCATCACCCAGCAGAGAGACAACATGGTTGTTGAGCATCCGGATCATCTCCTCAGTGATGTGGGGAGTCATAGCCAGCTCCTCAAACTAGGCGGTTGCTACTTCTAGTGACTCAGGTACTGCTGACTCCATAAGCAGGTCCAATGGTAAATCTCCGGCAGATGTAATCTTTTCAATCTCTTTGCTCAGCTTCTCCACCGACTTCTTTGATGCCTGAGACCTCTGCATCTTCTTGACCTAATTGCCCAAATCCTTAATGACCATCCCATGTATCACTAGAGTGTCCGTAATGGTCTTCTAGTTCTCCAGAATCTTCTTCCATGTTTCCTCCACTGACGGAGGTACCTGTGGCTCTGCTGGAGCTGAGGACTGTGTTGCAACAACACTGGATATGTAAGTCGGCTTTGTAGTAGCTGCCTGCATCCAGTTGTTGAGACTCGCCAATGTCTGGGAGACTCTCAGCGTAGTCTAAGGATAAGTAGATGAGGTCGGCATTGATAATGGCATTATTAGTCTAGTAGAAGCAGGTGATTGAGGTATTCACTACCGGTGGCTCCTCAGATGGTCCAGCGGAGGTAGAAGCTTTACCCTTGAACATCGGGTTGTCAGCTTCTTGGAGTTGGTACCATGAGAAAGGCTTCTTGGCCTTTACCTCTGTGTCATAATGCCTCGGCGCCACCCTTCTGGACAACTAAAGAGATATTTCGTGGACATGATGGCACCAACATTAATCGGATACCACACATAATGGATGCTACCAAAACTGCACGGGGAAGTGGGAGGATGTTCTCATTGAGGCATGGATCAATGTGGCTACACACGAATGTCTGCCACCCTTTAGCTTCAAAGTTTAGGGTGGCTCAGACTATTGTAAACCATCTTGTGAGCCACGAAGATGTTGACCCTTAGATTGCCAGAATTTTAGCTAGCCAAGGGCGAGCTGCATCACCCATAGCTAGCTTTTCCAAGTATGCACTGCTTCTACTTCTTCAAACCCTACATATGAGTTCAGTGCACATTAGTCAAAATGGATTTTTAGATTTCAGACTTTTGTCACTTTGGTACCCTTTTTTATGTGAGCAATGTTGGCATAGAATTCTTTGATCAGGTGCTCATTTGCATCTAGAACGTTGTGGGTGAAACATTTCCATCCTTTTCTTTCCTGGAATTGTCTAAGGACATTGGGGTTGTGCTTGTTCAAATGTTTCATCAAGAATTATCGCTCAATAGTGAGCGACCTCTGCGTCCACCATTCTCTAAATTTTGCAAAGGCATTGGAACTAACAAATATTTCTTCCCAAAGCTCTGGCCTCCTTGATCTCTCTAAACCTCCACTATAGTATCACCCCCTCTCCCATCATCTAGGACATCATCATCGTCTAAATTTATTGGAGCAGCTGGAGCATGTGGGGAAGAGGGCTCAGAGTCTTGACTACACTCTTCCGAAACTTCAGAAGAACTGTAGAAGAAGATGAATCATCTACTAGGTGGAATCTACTCGGGATTTGTTGTGATTGGGATTCCGCCTGTGCTTGTGTGGAGTTACCCTAAGAAGTTTCCCCAGATGGGAGATACTCACTAGTCTCGGAGGGTTCAGGAGCTCTGTTGGCGGTTGCCTTTTTACTTATTGCTCTTTGGATTGCTAGGGATAAGTTGCTTTTGCCTCAACCTCGGCCTCGGGAGGGTTCTGCCATCCCTTTTGATATATCACCTCTGCCCCTTGATCTAACCATTGTTTGTAACATATAAGTAATAGAAATCAGTTAGAATTAAAGCTCATAGCATATACAGAAGCATGATTTAAAGTTGCAGTAACACATTCTCAGAAGGGGCAGTGCGGTCCGCACAAAAATGAGTGCGACCGCACAACTAAAATTGCGGACCACACAATATTGAGTGCGGCCGCACAGCCCTAGGTTTAGACTACTAGGGTATGTGATGTTTCATCAGTGCAGACCGCACAAAAGTGAGTGCGGCCACACAACTCATTCACACACAAGCCCTAACTCAGAGAGATGCGGACCGCACAAAAGTGTGTGCGGTCGCAAAGCTCAAAGTGTGGACCGCACAAAAGTGTATGCGGCCGCAAAGCTCAAACTGCAGACCGCACAAAAATGAGTGCAGCCGCACAATTTGAATTTAGGCGGCACTAGTTTAGGGTTCATTAAATTCTGTTCTCAAATTCGATATGGTTTTAGAAATCAAACATCATTAGTTACTTAACCAGGCCCCAATTAATATTTATGATGCTACCTATATGATGCTAAGCAAGAATGACCATCTATTGACATTATTAGGCATGAACTTAACCCTAGATAAAAGTACAAAACAAAGAAAAAGAGAAAGAATCTAAAGATGAAATTAACATACCAGTAATGAAGATGCATATGAGATTCAACAGTGATGAAATTAGAAAATATTTTAGAACAATAGGAATATTCATTATGCTAGCTATGTTGCAGGGTCAAGGATCGTAAAGTGTAAAAAGCTGAGAAAGGCTCTATTTATACTTTTGACTCGTCGGGCCCAAACCTACTTGAGTGCGGCCACACAATATTGTGTGTGGTCCGCACTCCTTACCTGCTCCTGTGAAGAATTATTGCGGACCGCACAAAAGTTAGTGCGGTCGCAGAATCAGTTGCGGACCGCACAAAAATGTGTGTGGCCGCAATTTGTTAAGGACTTTTGACAGGATAAACTTCAGAGACCATGCATTTTTTTATCTTCTAGTTGTGCGACCGCACACAGAATTGTGCAGCCGCAGAGTGTCGGTGCGGTCCACATAATTCTGGTGTGATCCGCACTTTTTGTGACACTTAGCCAAATTTCCTTGCACAATTCCTGCAATGTATACCCATTCCTACATACACTGCAAAACTAGTTAGCATGAAATAAAGCATGTCTAATCTAAAGGAGAAAAATAAGAAAAAGAAAAAGACATGGGTTGCCTCCCAAGAAGCGCCTGATTTAACGTCGCGGCACAACGCAGATTACCAATCACTTGAAATGAAGAACCGCCATAATGAGGCCATAATCAACCTTGCCAAGATAATGTTTAACCCGGTGTCAATTGACTCTAAAAATCTCATCATTCTTATTTTTCAAATCTAGAGCACCAAAGGGGGTCACATTCACCACTTCAAAGGGGCCACTCCATTTTGACTTCAACCTTTTCGGAAACATTCGTAACCGGGAATTGAACAATAGCACAAGATCACCTTCTTTTAACTCCTTATTATGGATGCACTTGCCATGGAGGTACTTCATCTTCTCCTTGTAAAGGAATGAACTTGTGTAGGCATGATACCAGAATTCATCAAGCTCATTCAAATGTGCGACTCTTAGATTTGCAGCGACATCCCATCCAAGATTAAGCTTCTTCAATGCCAACATGGCCTTATGCTCAAGTTCAACCGGAAGATGACACGCCTTCCCAAACACCAATCAATATGAAGACATCCCAATCGGCATCTTGTAGGCCGTCCTACAAGCCCAAAGAGCATCATCAAGCTTTCTTGACCAATCAGTTCGATTGGCATTCACAGTCTTTCACAAAATACTCTTGATCTTCTGATTGGAGACTTCAACTTGTCCACGTGCTTGAGGATGGTAGGGGGTTGAGAATTTATGAGTGACACCATACTTGGTGAGTAAGATATCAAAATATGATTGCATATACCTAGATATTAATAATGGCTAAGGTTAACCCTATTTTTTAACAAAATATGATTGAATATACCTAGATCTAAATTTTGAGTCAGACAGTTTGCTACCTTCTGTGGGGATTCTCTCAGCCAAACTTTTAGTTTTCATTAGATCCAAAACTCGCTGACTTGTTAATCTAACGAACCACCAATTTTTTGTCCTCTTTGTGAACAAAAATTTCCATGGTAGGTAATCAAGGAAATGAAAAGAAGACAACAGATAATGTTCCTCTCAACCTCATGAGTGCCATCAATAAAGGCTATGACACCCATTATGAGGAGGTAACACCCACGACCTCTCCCATATGAGAGAGGTCTCCTGCACTTTTCTGCAGCATGACAAAACCAAATGGAAAAGGTGCCTCCACATCCACATGAGAGGGGGCACCACCCGCTATGAAAATGATCCTTGAAGCATGGATAACTGACACTCTAGTCAGTGTGCTTGGTAAGCTAGCCCCATGCACGACCAAAGAAACAACCAGAGTCTATGCAGCATGATGTCACCCAAACTCACACCACAAATGTAGATAGTGAGGCTATCGAAGTAATAATAAATTCCAACATGAGTCGGGGTCGAATCCTCAGGGTGTTAGAATTGGGATTAGGTATATATTTAGTACAATTGTGTGATCTGCCTCAAATTACACTTCCACATTCTTGTTTGTTGTTTTTACTTCTACTTTAAGCTATGGTTTGCAAAAATGAAACTAGGAGACAATATTTTTGGTTTTGATTGTTTTTTAAATGATAAAATATCTAAGGTCGTGACTTCCACCTAGGTGGTTACCTAACGGGTTGTAAACTCTAGGGCAAGTTTGATTAGTCGGGGTTGTAATATAGCAATCATATGCAATTACCCACTCTATACCTCTCGGTAGTTTGAGTGATTTCGCCCAATTTGGCTTTCTCAAGTCCAAATGGGTATTGCACAAATCAAGTGATATATGCTCAAGTCAGGTCTTACTAGATCAAGATTTGACCCTTTAATTGGGGCTATCAACTTCTTGAGTTCACCCCAATTTCTTGTTAGCCAAGTTTTCCTAGAGTTAATCTCTCTTTCTCAAGTAGAGACTGATCCCGGCCTACTCCGCACTATGAATTAAGTAGCGAGAGAGGGTCGGAGCAGCTTTTACCCAATTTTGGGTCGGGATCGATATCCACAGAGAGCTAGATTTCAAATCGAGTATCTATCTAGTTTAGGATTGTGTATGTGTTCCAAATTACACTTCTAATCATTTTTGGGGTTTTTGATTTAATTCTACTTTTATAAAACTACAATTGTAAATGAAACTAGATTAAGCTAGGAGTTAAAACTAAAAAGGGTTGTTCAAATAGTTTAAAAAGCACTAGGGTAGTGACTTTCACCTAGGTGGTTAATTGACGGGTAATTGAATTTAAGACACGACTGGCATAATTGGGGAGTATGATATAACTGTTCCATGACTTTACCCACTCTACACCTCTTGATAGTTCGAGTGATTTTGCCCAAATTGACTTTCTCAAGACCAATTGGGTATGCAAATTTGCACAAGCAACTAGGGTTCAAGTCGGGTATTACTCTCTCGAGGTTTAACCCTTTAATTGGGGCTAACAATCTCTTGAGTATGCCCCAATTCCTTGTTGGACCAATTTCGGAGACTTCGACTCTCTTTCTCAAGAAGAGCCCAAGTCAACTAAGCACAAACTAGTGTTTGCAACCACTAATTCAGCAATTAACCATGAAATTGATCCAAGTATCAAACACCCATAGTCAATCTAGCCCTAAAATACAAGACCCATCAACTACCCATACTAAGGTTGAGCCACAACCCTAGATTATGGGTCTAGCTACTAATAATTAAAGAAGAAAAGCAAGAAATAGATGAAAAACAACTCATATTAATTAATCACTAAGGTAAATAACAAGAATCAATGATGAAAAATAGTGAAAATTGCCCAAAATAACTAAGAAACTCGAACCCACGAGCGCAGCTGCATAATTACAATATCTGATACTCTAAAATGGAAAAAGAAGCTATTTATACTAAGCTGAAAAATCTGGACAAAAATACACATGCGGGGTTAGTGCGGACTGCACAAAATGGTGTGCGGCTGTACTAGGGCTCTGATCCTAAAAATTAAACTCTCTGAACTCAGGCACTGCGGACCGTAGAGAATGGACTGCGGCCGTGGAGGCTTCTTGTGTGGTTCGCATAAAATGGAGCGCGGACCGCATTGACTTGACAACTCCAGAATGGCACTCTCTGATTCTTGGCTCTGCGGACTGCACTAAATCGAGTGAGGCCGCGTTGATCTCAGTGCGGACCGCACAAATCCTAGTGCGGCCGCATTGCCTTTGTGCCTGATTTCCAACCTCTCTGAATCTCCTAGTGCGGACCGCACAGAATGGTGTGCGGCTGCACTGCGCCTGTTTTGCCTGAGCTTGCCTTGTCTTTGGCACTTATGCAAGTTTCACTCCTTTTGAGCTAATCTTTGACATCTTGTCACTTAGTTGATCAAACCTGCAATCAAGCACAACTTGTGAGCCTTTTGGGACTATTTTGTATGAATTTCTAATTAAAACATAAGCAAGAAGGAGTATAAAATACATCAAAACCCCTAGTTATCAACTCCCCCAAACTTAAGCTTTTGCTTATCCTCAAGCAAACAAAATTAGACCCACCTCTTAAGAGAATATCCAAGAAAATTTTAGTTGTACTAAAGTGACCTCATCTAGCATCAATTGGGACTAACAATTTCCCTCAATACAAATGAATCATTTACAATTTTTACTCCTTGAAATACCATGGATTAAGTGCGACACAAGAGCATCAAAAATTGACTCAACACATCAAAGAACTCTTTTCTATTACTTTGGTCATTGTGGAACCCAAACTCACACATCTTAAACTCTCCCTAAGCAAACCTCACTTTTAGAATAGTGGCACTCAAAACGAGGTTGATGGAAGTTCACTCATCTCTCTCAAGAAAAAGCCACAAGTCCGGCTCTAGGTACCATATGCTTGCCCCTTATATAAGTATCCACTAATGTAAGCTTCATTCAACTAAAGATCATATAGGGCTTTCGTGGAGACATTGTAAAGGCTTTTGGTTCAGGGTAGGAAATGTTTTGGTCTAAGTAGGTTCCATCTTCCCTTAAGCACTTCTTTTGTTTCATTTGGCACACATTCACTTGACTCTTTGAGTCATTTCACTTCTTTCTAAGGGGTTAGAGAGACACACTGTCACTCTTTCTTATGAATTTCAAACCTTTTCTCTTTTTTCAACTTTCTACACCTTTCATTCTTTGCTTTTCTTGAATCCCTTTTTATTCTTTTTCACATTGAACATTCTTTTTATCTTTTTGCTTTCCTTTATTTTTCATTGCCTTTGCTTTTCTTCAATTTTGTGCTCTTTTTACCACTTTGTTGCAATCCTCGTCTCTCCCCCTAAACTTATACTTTTGCCATGTGCTAAATGAAAGATCATGTGCCAAGAAATGGTATCTTTTAGAATGGGTATAGGTTTGTATTATGGTTCTTGAAGGAAAAAGGTCTAAGGCTCAAAAGGATTGACTAGGGATCTTATCATTGGCAGGTTATGGAAGTGATCAAGCTATCATTTGGAACAAGGAGAGCCTATAATCATTTCTCAAGTCAAAATTCACTCAGGATTTCGCCTCAACAAACATTCAGGGCAAGTTCTAGACCAATGGCTCGGGACTTGGGCTTGCAATACGATTACTCACCACACAAGCTATGGGATTGCTAAAGACACAGAGTTGGGGGCCCACAATGACCTCAGATAAGATTTGAGCACACAATGATCCCGAAAAACCACTTGATGATTATCGGTCAACACAAGAGTCTCAAGGTCACGACTTTTACCATCATAAACACAACAAATTGTTTTTGATCATAAGATCAAAGAAAAATGTTCTAGGCCCAAGTGAATCTTTGCTTGAGGCACCCTTAACTGCTAACTACTAAAAATAAAAAGAAAAACGGACTCAAACCCTTAAGAAGGTTGTCACGCCACCATCATTGGGAAGAGTCACCCGGTTCACACAACACTCCACCTTTGGAAAGAACCGTGGCATTAAGAAAACTAAAGTCTTATTGCAAACTTTCAAAAAAACAAGAAGCTACGAATCACAATTAAGAAGCTAAGAACGAAAACTTGCGGAAAGTAGAATGAATATATACAAGAGGGGATTTGAATATACAATAGATGGGATGAATATATACAATGTAACATAACTTTATATACATACCCAATGTAAAATAAAAGTGCAATAAATGTAACGAAATATTAAAATTATATACAGACCAAAGATGAAAAATCAAGAAAGCATAAAAAATGTCAAATATATACAATCATCTGAATGTAGGGCCTACCCCCTCAAATGAAAGCTGACATTGTCCCCAATGCCAACTAAACCAAATAAAGCACAAAAATGAAAGAGGAAAGGATATAGAAACTCCCTATGACCCGTCTGTCTGCATGGGCTCATGAGTGGTCCCAGGGTCCTCACTATGCTCGGAAACCTCAGACTGGTCCCCTATGGCCTGCTGCTCTGTTGCTGAGACCTGGGCCTGGACCTGAACAGGCTCCTGAAGTGCATCTTATGGCTGACTGGAGGAAGCCTCCGGTGGGTTGGCTAACTGGATGACTGCATCATCCGCACTGGGAATCCTCTTCTTCCTCTTGAGAGGCCTTTGTGACTGCTCTAGCTGGGAATGAGTTGCGAGTACTGGGTCCAGGAGCAGTAAGTCTAAAGGTAGTTGGTCTGCCTTTAGTCTGTCAACATTAGCTCTCAACTCCTTTACGAACTCCTTGGAGGCCCGTGTCTTCCTCAACTTTTTGTGCTCCCGAGAAAGCTCCTTGAGAGCCTTGCTATGTGATCCAACTACCTCTATGAGCACCTTCTGAGTGTTGAGGATTTTCTTCTGGTTCGCCAAAATCTTCTTAAGAGAATCCTCGATTGACTGGGGAACCTGTGGGGCTGTAGGTGCCGACTGAGCCTCTACCATGGTAGTAAGGGTGGACAACTTGGATGAGGTAGTCTGCATCCAATTGTTGATACTAAGCAGTGCCTGGCTCAGTCGGTGGACAGTAATAGGATGGGCCCGGGAGGATGGAATCTCCGGATCCTCTTAGGTGGAAGGACCAGGAGGGACAGCAGTGGAAGTAGAGCCAGGCTTAGCAGGAGTCACTACCACAACTGGCTCTTCAGATTGGCCAGTTGGAGCAGTAACTGTACTCTTGAAGTTCTTGCTCTTGGACTTGTCATCCCCCTGCATGTTGTACCAGGAAAAAGGGGCCTTCATTTTGACTTTGATGTCGAAGGGCCTCTTCTCCACTTTCAGGTCCCGAAAAGTACATAGTGAGGAAACTGGGGAACGGGTAGTTTCTATCATGCTCGGCACCCACAATATTAATAATTCTCGACATCATATTCCCCACATTTATTGGGTACCCCGCCATGATCGATGCCACCAAAACTGCCCGGTGAAGAGGAAGGGAGTTGTCATGTGTTGTGGGGTCCAACCTACTACATACAAAGGTCTTCCACCCTCATGCCTCGAATTCAAACTACGCCTCAGAATTTTGACTCCAGCAGTCAACTAATTGGGAGTAGTACCTGGGATTGCCAAGTACTGTGCCAACCATGCGTGGACCTCCTCGCCCATTTCCATTTTTGCCATGTACAGGGTCTCATCTTCCTCATTAAACCCAAGATAGTCATTGATTGTCTTCCCGTCAAACAACACCTTCAGATTTCGAACCTTGGTCACTTTGGAGCCCTTTTTTATGTGGGCTACGTTGCTGTAAAATTCCTTGACCAAGTGTTCGTTGGCATCCACACACTCATCTAGAAACTGTTCCCAGCCCACTTTTGTCCTAAACTGCCTCCTCACATTAGGGTTGTGAGGTAGCAAGTCTCTATCAATAAAACTCCGCTCCGGGATTAACTTCCTCACCGACCACCATTCCCGGAACTTGTGGTATGCTACCTCACTAACAAACAGGTCCTGTCACACCTCTGGATTCCTCGTTCGAGCAATACCCCCCACTTGTGGTTCACCTCCTTCTCCTACTTCTTCGTCTCCCCCTACTTCCTCCTCATCACCTACTGCACCCTCTCCAGATAATGAAGCTGTGAGAGAGGTGGAGTATTCCCCACTACCATCACCTGAGCCCTCAGACGAACCAAAAGAGATGTTCACTGATGCTTGGGCAGTGGTGGATGCTGGAGGTGTATCTCTCATTCTATGCTTCTCCGGCCAGTCAGGGATGTATTCGGGCACAGAGTCCGAAGAGATCTCCCGGGAGGGCTTGTACTCACTCCCCGACATGTCAATGGCTCTATCAACAGCTTTTATTTCCTTCTGCATGTTTTTGATGTTTTGCCTAGCTTGGGGATTGAGTTTTATCATTTTCTTCTTCCCTCCCCGGGAGGATGCACCTCTGCTAGGTTGTTTAGATCCTTTACCCCGTTGTTTCACCATTGTCTGCAACCATATTTCAATCATCTTATTAGTATCAGTGTAATTAGTTAAGAACTAAAGTTGCAAAACAGAAAAGAAAAGTTGCAGACATGTTGCAGAAGACACACGGTGCGAACCGCACAAAATGGTGTGCAGCCGCACAGGGGCCAATACGGACCACACAAAATGGCATGCGGTCCGCACAGGGGTGGGATTCAGACTACCCACCCTCTGTATCTAGGCAGTGCAGACCGCACAAAATATAGTACGGTCGCACTGGGGCCAGAGTGGTCTGCACAAAATGTAGTGCGGTCGCACTGGGGCCAGTGCGGTCCGCACAAAATGTAGTGCGGCCACACTGCCCAAAGTTCAGCTTTTAGAAGTTTCATCAATGCGGTCCCCACAAAATGGTACTGCGGATCATACCGGGACACTATGGACTGCACAAAATCGACTACGGTCCGCACTGAGTGCCCAGAAGTGGCACTGACTTAGGGTTTAACGGATTTTTGATTTTAAGCATAATTAATACCTAAACAATGCCCCTAAGTGATTTCCCATTGTTTTTAACTACAGAAGCCTACTCTAATCAAGAAATTTTACAACCCTAACATAATCAAATGGCGAAAAACTACGGGAAACATAGAGAGGGAAACATGAAGAACTAAAATTAAAAGAAATTAACAAAATTGAACAACTAAAAGGCAAGTAATGGTACCAGATGTGAGATGAAATGAAGTTAATCATTTCCAACAATTAGTTACGAGAAAAGGGAGGTGATGAACAGTGTTTGTATTAGTCTGAGATTCAAGGGTTCGAAAAGAGTAAAAGGAGGGCCTCAGGCCCTATTTATAGAAAAGGACCTGGGGCCCAGTCTCACCAACCAGTGCAGACCGCACAAAGTGGACCGCGGTCCGCACTACACAAAAACTTTCAAGCTTGAGAAGGCAACACTTAGTGGTCTGCACAAAATGGACTGCGACCGCAGAGGTCCATTGCGGACCGCACAAAATGTAGTGCGGCCGCAATGGCAAACTTCAGAGAGGTTTACATTTCACCCTCAATAGTGCGGTCCGCACTAAATGTAGTGTGGTCGCATTAGCAACTTCAGAGACCTGGCACTTTTTCCACTGTGTCCTGTACTGCATCAACACAACCTTGTAACATCTCACAACCAGTTAGCCCAAAAATGAATCCTATACTACAAAGAAAATCAAAGAAAACAAGAAAAAAAAACGCATGGTTGCCTCCCAAGAAGCGCCTGATTTAACGTCGCGGCACGACGTAGGTTACCATCACATTATTTAAAATGAAGAAGTGCCACCACGTGGCTGTTATCAATTTTTCCAAGATAATGCTTGACCCGGTGCCCATTAACTCTGAAAACTTCACCATTTTTGTTCTTTAAATCAAGAGCACCAAACGGGGTCACACACACCACTTCAAAAGGTCTACTCCATTTTGACTTGAACTTTCCCGGAAACAAACATAACCGGGAGTTGAACAAGAGAACCAAATAACCTACTCTGAACTCCTTTCCACGAGCATATTTATCATGAAGGTACTTCATCTTGTCCTTATACAAGGACGAATTGGAGTAGGCATGGAATCTGAATTCATCAAGTTCATTGAGCTGCTCCACGCGAAGATTGGCTGCAACATCCCACTCAAGATTTAGCTTCCTCAAAGTCCACATGGCCTTGTGTTGTAACTCAACCAGTAGACGACAAGTTTGCCCAAACACCAACCAATACGGAGACACACCACTCAGAGTCTTGTAAGCAGTCCTATAAGCCCATAGAGCATCATCCAACTTCTTTGACCAATCGATCCTATTTGCATTGACCGTCTTTGACAATATGCTTTTGATTTCCCTATTGGAGACTTCAACTTGACCACTTGCTTGAGGATGATAGAGGTAGAAACTATGTGATTGACACCATACTTTGAAAGCAAAGTGTCGAAAGCTCTATTGCAAAAATGAGACCCCCCATCACTTATGATTGCACGAGGAGTACCAAACCTTGTAAAATGCTTTTCTTGAGAAATGCAACAACACTCTAGGCCTCATTGTTAGGCAAAGCCACAGCTTCAACTCACTTTGAAACATAGTCCACCGCCACAAGAATGTAAGTGTTCCCACAAGAGCTAAAAAATGGGCCCATGAAATCAATACCTCATACATCAAAAATATCCACTTCAAGAATTGTATTGAGAGGCACCTCATCTTTCTTCGAAATTCCACCCACTCTTTGGAATTCTCGCATCTCTTCACAAAATCACTCGCATCTTTGAACAAATTTGGCCAATAAAACCCACATCTAAGCACTTTAGAAGTCGTCCTCGCCCCGCCATGACGGCCACCATAGGGAGAGGAATGACAGCCCATCAAGATACTCAATTGCTCCTCCTCCGAGACACACCTTCGAATCACACCATCCGTGCAAATCTTGAACAAGTACGGCTCAGCCCAATAAAATTCCAAACTATCTCGCTTGAGCTTCTTCCTTTGGTTAGAAGAGAACTCACACGGGATTATACCAGTCATAAGGAAACTAGCAACATCGGCAAACCATGGCATATCATTCATCGACACCGAAAGGAGTTGTTCGTCGGGAAATGAATCATTGATCTCTAGGCTATCACGAGGCCTCCCCTCCTCCTCCAAGCAGGACAAGTGGTCTGCCACTTGGTTCTCACTACCCTTCTGGTCCACAATCTCCAAATTAAACTCCTAAAGTAACAAGACCCATCGCATTAGTCTAGCTTTGGAATCCTTCTTTGTCATCAAGTATCGGCGTGTGGCATGGTCGGTATGAATAATAACCTTAGTACCCATAAGATATGGCCGGAATTTTTCCATAGCAAACACAAAGCCAAAAGTTCCTTCTCGGTCACCGTGTAGTTCACTTGAGCATCATTCATAGTCTTGCTCGCATAGTACACTGGATGATATATTTTGTTCACTCATTGATCCAAAATCGCCCCAACCACAACATCGCTAGCATCACACATGAGCTCAAAGGGAAAGCTCCAATTAGGCGCGGTAATGATAGGAGTGGTGGTCAACTTATGCTTGAGAAGGTCAAAGGCTTGCATACACTTATCATCAAACACGAACTTAGCATCTTTTTCTAACAACTTGCATAAGGGATTCACTACCTTCGAAAAGTCTTTGATAAATCTCTGGTAGAACCCCGCATGCCCAAGAAAACTTCAAACTCCCTTGACGGATGTCGGGGAGGGAGCCTTTAAATCACATCGATCTTTGTTTTATCCACCTCAATGCCATGCTTCAAAATTTTATGCCCAAGAACGATTCCTTCTTCCACCATAAAGTGGCATTTCACCCAATTGAGAACAAGATTGATTTCTTCACAGCGGGCCAATACCCTATCAAGATTCTTTAAGCATTCATCAAATGAGTCCCCCAAAACACTAAAACCGTCCATAAATACCTCCAAAATGTCTTCCACCATATCGGTAAAAATGGCCATCATACACCGCTGAAATGTAGCTGATGCATTACACAACCCAAAAGGTATCCTAGAGAAAGCAAATGTGCCATACGGACAAGTGAATGTGGTCTTCTCCTGATCTTCCGGAGCAATCAAGATTTGGTTGTACCCAGAATACCCATCCAAGAAGCAATAGAAGGCACGCCTAGCAAGTCAATCTAATATCTGATCAATAAATGGCAAAGGAAAGTGATCCTTGAGGGTCACTTTATTCAACTTGCGGTAGTCCATGCATACCCTTCAACCGGTAACTATTCTTGTCGGAGTCAACTCATTTTTAGAATTTGTCACCACGGTCATGCCACCCTTCTTCGGTACATATTGCACCGGTGAAGTCTAAGAGCTATCAGAGATGGGGTACACAACCCCGGCATCCAACCACTTGATCACCTCCTTTTTCACAACTTCTTGCATTGCCTCGTTCAACCTCCTTTTATGCTCTAAGGAGGGCTTTGCATCATCTTCCAGAATAATCTTATGCATATAGAATGTGGGGCTTATTCCCTGAATATCAGCTAAAGTCCATCCAATAGCCTTTTTCGCTTTTGAAGCACCGCCAATGTGGCATCAACCTGCATGTTAGTAAGGCAAGAAGAAAGAATAACTGGCAAAGTAGAATTTGAGCCTAAGAACCCATACCTGAGGTGTGGAGGAAGAGGTTTCAACTCCAACAACGGAGGCTCCTCAATTAACGGTTTGGTTGGTGGAGTCTTTCTATTCTCGAGATCCAAAGACATTTTCCTAGGCTCATAAGAATAAGAGCCCATTCCATGTAAAGCATTCACATACTCCACTCGGCTTGCATCCTCATTGACATTAAGATTCAATAATACGGCCTCCAATGGGTCCTCCACATTGATCATTGCACTGGTGTCATCAATTATCATTCTGTGACGAGGTCAACAAAAGAGCACACCTTGGTACTGTTGGCTGCTTCATAGACTTGCACACATGAAAGACCACCTTTTCATCACCCACCCGGAAGGTGAGTTCCCCTACTTCTACATCTACCAATGTCTTCCCCGTAGCTAGGAAAGGTCTTCCCAATATGATAGGAACCTCGTAGTCCACCTCACATTCCAAAATCACAAAGTCAGCTGGCAAGATAAATTTATCCACCCGGACAAGCACATCATCAGTAATACCCAAAGGTCTCTTCATCGATCTATCCGCCATTTTTAACCTCATGGAAGTTGGTCTAGGTTGCCCAATACCCAAGGTTTTGAAAATTGAGTAAGGCATCAAATTGATACTAGCTCCTAAATCACATAGAGCCTTGGCAAAATCCGCACTCCCAATGGTGCAAGGAATGATGAAAGCACCGGGATCTTCGAGCTTCGGGGCCATTGAATGCACTATAGCACTAACTTGGTGAGTCATCTTTATAGTTTCACAATCCATCGAACGCTTCTATGTGACCAATTCTTTCATAAATTTTGCATAGCCCAGTATTTGTTCAAGAGCTTCCACTAAAGGCACATTGATGGACAAGCTCTTCCTCATATCAATGAACTTTTTGAACTGATTATCATTTCTCTACTTCGCGAGCCTTTGAGGATAAAGTGGAGGTGGCCTTGGCAAATGAGCCCTAGCTTTTAGCACAACCGACTCCGGCATATCAATTATGTGTTCCCTAGACGGGTTCACATCATTTTGAGTTTCCACCTCGACATCTTGAATATCAATCCTCACTTCATTGTTCACATTTTCATCAACCACATCTTCAACTACCAAAGGGACTTCATCCTCTTGCAACTCAGCATCATCATCCAAGATTTGCTTTTGTTTGGAGGCATTCACATCACCGCCTCTCCCACTTCTTGTTGTAACCGCCATCACATGATTGTTTCCACCCTTCGAGTTCACTACCGTATCACTTGGTAGAGCACCTTTCGGGCAAGTATTCAATGACTCAGAGATTTGGCCTAATTGCACCTCCAAGTTTCTAATAGAGGTATTGTGGGAAGCTAACTGTGCATCAGAATCCGCATTCTTTTTCATCATCTACTCGAACATCATTTCAATTCTACCCATATCATTGCCAAAAGAACTAGGACCTTGAGATGGAAATGGGGGTGGATTGTTCGGTTGTTGGTACATTGGGGGCCTTTGAAAGCCTTGCCTCCGGTTTCCTTGGTTTCCATTGTTCCATCCTCCTTGATTATTGTTGCCACCTCAATTGTTGTTATTACCATTCCAATTCCCTTGGTTGCCTTGATTATTGTTCTGATTGCCCCAGTTGTTGTTTTGGTTGTTGTTCCCCCAATTACTATTGTTTTGTTGTTGATTGCCCTAATTGTTATTGCCTTGTTGTTGATTGCCCCAATTGCCTTGTGGTCTCCACTATTGTTGGTTGGAAGAGCTGCCCCGTTGGCCTTGATAATTGTTTACATATTGAACCTCTTCACTTTGTTCATCATAACCATCATTTTGAAACCCATTACATTCATCATCAAATTGCTCAGAATTACCTTGGTTTTGTTGCCTTCTCTTGTTGACAAGCATATAACACCCTCCATGGCATTCACTTGGCGAGGATTTTGAACTTGTTGTGATTGTGCCTTTGCCAATTGGTTCATAGTAGTCGTCAACTCCGCTATAGCTTGCCCATGGTCATGCAATTCCTTGTGCAAATGAGTAACTGTGGGGTCACCCTGAGGCACATTTGTTCTACTCTGCCTAGCCGAAGAAGTGTCAGCCATCTCATCAAGTATATCACATGCCTCATCATACAACAACTTCATAAAGTTGCCCCTGGCAAGTTGGTTCACTATGCATTGATTTGTTGTATTGATGCCCTGGTAGAAGGTTTGTTGCATCATAGCCTCGGTCATATCATTGTTGGAGCATTCCTTCACCATCGTTCTATACCACTCACAAATCTCATGCAAAGGTTCCGTGGGCTCTTGCTTGAAAGCCAATATCTCATCACGCAATGCCGCCATATGCCCCGGTGAGAAAAATTTAGCAATGAATTTATCTGCCAACTCATCCCAAGTTGTGATGGAATGGTTGGGAAGTCTCTCGAGCCAATCTAATGCCTTCCCCCGAAGTGAGAATGGGAAAAGTCTAAACCTAAGAGCATCCTCAAACACATTCGCCTGCTTGCTCCCCCAGCATGTATCCACAAACACCTTGAGATGTTTATAGGCATTTTAATTTATAGTGCCCGTAAATACCAACGCTGCTCAAGTAAGGTCAACATAATATTAGTTATCTGAAAATTGCCCGCCCGGATTTGGGGTGGGACAATAGCACTCGCATAGCCCTGATTCAGAAGTACTCTGGGAGCCACTCTTGGAGGTGGCGGAGGAGGGTCTGGAATATCACCATTCAAATTAGCATTGGCATTACGGCCTATACGTTGTCCTTGAGGTACAAGAGGCACCTCATCTTTCCCGACATCATCTACCTCCTCCCCCGTAATCACGTTTCCAAGAGGGTCAATAGTGTTGTTCGCTGCCATTTGGTACCTGAGTTGTTACACAAACAAGTAAGTAACAAAGAAGTAAAGAAGAACAATACACAAAACTAACTAAATAGATATCCAAAACCGTTAGCTCCCCGGCAACGGCGCCAAAAAGTGATCTCGGCCTACTCCGCACTATGAATTAAGTAGCGAGAGAGGGTCAGAGCAGCTTTTACCCGATTTTGGGTCGGGATCGATATCCATAGAGAGCTAGAATTGGAATCGAGTATCTATCTAGTTTAGGATTGCGTATGTGTTCCAAATTACACTTCTAATCATTTTTTGGGGTTTTTATTTAATTCTACTTTTATAAAACTACAATTGTAAATGAAACTAGATTAAGCTAGGAGTTAAAACTAAAAAGGGTTGTTCAAATAGTTTAAAAGGCACTAGGGTAGTGACTTTCACCTAGGTGGTTAATTGACGGGTAATTGAATTTAAGACACGATTGACATAATTGGGGAGTATGATATAACCGTTGCACGACTTTACCCACTCTACAGCTCTCGGTGGTTCGAGTGATTTTGCCCAAATTGACTTTCTCAAGACCAATTGGGTATGCAAATTTGCACAAACAACTAGGGTTCAAGTCGGGTATTACTCTCTTAAGGTTTAACCCTTTAATTGGGGCTATCAATCTCTTGAGTACGCCACAATTCCTTGTTGGACCAATTTCGGAGACTTCAACTCTCTTTTTCAAGAAGAGCCCAAGTCAATTAAGCACAAACTAGCATTTGCAACCACTAATTCATCAATTAACCATGAAATTGATCCAAGTATCAAACACCCATAGTCAATCTAGCCCAAAAATACAAGACCCATCAATTACCCACACTAGAGTTGAGCCACAACCCTAGCGTATGGGTCTAGATACTCATAGTTAAAGAAGAAAAACAAGAAATAGATGAAGAACAACTCATATTAATTAATCACTAAGGTAAATAACAAGATTCAATGATGAAAAGTAGTGAAAGTTGCCCAAAATAACTAAGAAACTCGACCCCACGAGCGCAGCTGCGTAATTACAATATCTTATACCCTAAAAATGGAAAAAGAAGCAATTTATACTAAGCTAAAAAAGCTGGACAAAATTACCCTTGCGGGGTTAGTGCGGACCGCACAAAATGGTGTGCGGCCGCACTAGGGCTCTGATCCTGAAAATTGAACTCTCTGAACTTAGGCACTGCGGACCGTAGAGAATTGACTGCGGCCGCGGAGGCTTCTTGTGTGGTCCGCATAAAATGGAACGCAGACCATATTGACTTGACAACTCCAGAATGGTACTCTCTGATTCTTGGCTCTGTGGACTATACTAAATCGAGTGCGGCCGTGTTGATCTCAGTGCGGACCACACAAATCCTAGTGCGGCCACATTGCCTTTGTGCCTGATTTCCTACCTCTCTGAATCTCCTAGTGCGACCACACAGAATGGTGTGCGGCCGTACTGGTCCTGTTTTGCCTGAGCTTGCCTTGTCTTTGGCACTTGTTCAAGTTTCACTCCTTTTGAGCTGATCTTTGACATCTTGCCACTTAGTTGATCAAACCTGCAATCAAGCACAACTTGTGAGCTTTTTGGGACTATTTTGTATGAATTTCTAATCAAAACATAAGCAAGAAGGAGTATAAAATGCATCAAAACCCCTAGTTATCAGAGACTAAGTCAAATAGGCATGAATCAATGTTTGCAACTATTAATTCTTGAATATAAGCATGAACAAGGCTAAATATTACTAACTCACTCACAAACAAGCCCTAAACTAAACACCCATTAAGTACTCACACTAGGGTTGGGCCACAACCCTAGCTAGAATTTAGCTACTCATGAAAAATGAATAAATACAAGAAGAAATTAAGATAGAATCCATAATAATTGATTAGGGAAAGAAAATCTAATGTTTAGAAGTAAATCTAGTACAAAATTTCTCAAAACAACAAAGAAAACGGCTGAGATGCTCTTCCCAAAACTGAACTTAACCTAAAAATGACAAAAAGTTCTATTTATAATAAGCTAAAAATATCTAACATAAATGCCACTGCGAAGGTTGTGTGGCCGCATAATTTTGAGTGGGGTCCGCACGATGAGCTTCTGCGGCCGCACAATTATAGTGTGGTCTGCATTCCTGGAACTTGGGCTTGGCACTTTGGGAATTCTGTGGTCCGCATAAAAATGAGTGCAGTTGCACTTCAGATTGTGCGGCCACACAAAAATGATGTGGTACACACTCCTTGACTTTGGACTTGAACCTAGCTCTCTGATTCTTCACTTCTGCAGACCGCATAATAATGAGTACGGCCGCACTTGACATCCGGTGGCTGCACAATTTCACTGCGGTCCGCATGCCTTCAGCAGGCCCAAAAACTAACTCTCTGACTCTCCTCTGCTGCGGCCGCACTAGAATTGTGCAGTCCACACTATTGGTCTTTTTGCTCTGTTTTGGTTCTTGTTCACTTTTGACTCCTTTATGTGTTGATTTTGACTTCTTTGGCTTGTTTCACAATATTCCTGTACAAAAGCACATTTCATTAGTTCTTTGGAATACCTTTAAGAAGTTTTGAGCTAAAACTCAAGTAAAAGAGAGAAAATAAGCGGTCAAAATCCCTACTTATCATAGCATAACGCATGAACAAACAGGACGACCAACCAAACCCCCGACTTCATGTAAAACTCAAACTATCACTGATAATTCAAGTGACAGCATCCTCGCTGCCGTTCTAAAAAGAATGGATGAAATGAAAAACAAGAACAAGTCACTCAGGGACCAAATGAAAGAGCACCAAGAACGGGTAGACAAAATACAGGTGCTCCCAAATTATTACCAAAAAGAGACGCTGACAGATTCATGGAACTTCCGTACAGGGAAGAAGCGGCTCTATACGCCATACCAAGAAACCTTCAAGATGCCCTTATATCTCAGAATTTATGACGTGATGACCGATCCTGAAGATCATATAACCCACTACGTCAGTGCCGTGAAAGGCAACGACCTCATCAAAGAGTAGGTGTCCTCCATCTTGGTGAAAAAATTTGGAGAGACTCATTGACGTGTTACTCACAGCTACCCACTTTCTCCATAGAATCATTCAAATAGATGGCCTATAAGTTCGTAACAGCACATTCTAGAGCCAAGAAAGCTGAAACAAGGGTGAACGATATCTTTGCCGTCAAACAATCCACAAGAGAAAGATTGAGGTATTTCCTCGCCTGTTTCAATAGGGTCAGGATGACTTTGCCAAACGTCTCCGAAGGAACGGCCGTGGGATCCTTTCAGAATGGTTGGGCAGAGAGGGATCGAGGGTGACCAGAAATCTACTAAGTCGACTAATGAAATATCCAGCGGCTACTTGGGACAAAATCCATATTGCATACTATCCTGAGGTTAGAGCAGACGACAATGACCTTAATGGACCAACTCAACGGCTCACCTCGGTACAAATCGAGCCTAGGAAAGAGCGCATGGATAATACACAAAGGGACCATCATGTATTGCAGCCAGGCAGGGAACGACACCAAGCCTATGTAAGGACACATATCATCTTCTTTTGTTATGAAGATGACCTATCTAGGTCGAGATCAAGCACTCACAAGAATGATCGAGGTATGCCCCCTTACTATCTGCTCACAACTTTTGTGTGTCTCCTACAAAGGTGGTCCACGTTCTTGAGAAGATCGGAACAAAGGTAAAATGGCCACCAAAGATGAGATCCGACCCAAGCATCCGGAAATCTGATGCCCTCGGTGAATTCCACCAAGAATGTGGACACAAAATAGAAGATTGCATTGCCCTAAGACTAGAAGTAGCAATCTTGCTACAGAAAGGTCATCTCAAAGAGCTACTCATCGATAAAGGCAGGAACACCTTAGCGAGGGGCCGAGAATGTCCAGGGCCACCAAAGTCGCCTTCACCAACTCACACCATCAACATGATCATTGGTGGCAGTGACGATGCCTCAGTCAACGACTTCAAATTCACCGCCACCCACAAGCTCAAAAGATCGATCACCCACGAAGGGTATGGTAGACTAGAAGAAAGTGTCATCTTCGATGAGTTAGATGCCGACAGTTTGACTTTTCCTCACAGTGATACACTAGTCATTACTTTATAAATTTTAGATACTGATGTTAAGAGAATTATGGTATATGATGGAAGAGGGGCGTGCATCATCCATCCCCGAGTCCTCGCAAAGATGAGATTTGAGGATAAGATAGTGTCGCGCTACATTACGCTAACCGGTTTTAATAATATAGTTGAATAGACTTGGGAGAAATTACACTTCCCGTCCTCGCTGGAGGGGTGACTCTAGAAACAACATTCTAGATAATGGACCAGGACACTGCATACAATGCCATCGTGGGACGACCATGGATACATCATATGAGAGTCATCACCTCTAGCTTATACCAAGTGATCAAATTCCCAACACCTTGGGGAATATTCAGTATACAAGGGGAAAACGTATATACCGGGAATGCAACCGAATAGCCATTTACAACACAACAACTCAAAAAAAGAAAGATAAGGAAAAAGAAGCATAGCAATCAGCGGGGTCGAGGTCGCCGCAAGTCGAAGCCAAGGAAGCCATTATGGACCTAGAGATGGTCGAAGCCGCAGGATCAACTATAGAAGACCTCGACCCCATCTAACTACATCATAGAGGCCTCAGCAAAAAGGCCTATATAGGCTGCAAACTTTAGGAACCAGCTAAATTTAGTCAATTCTTAGTAACTAACACAAATTTATATTCCTTTAGTCACACAGATATTTCCGGCATCCCCAAAGAAATCGCCACGCACAAGCTACATGTTGACCCATTCTACCCCCGGTAAGGCAGGTCCAACGAAAGTTCAACCCCACCATCAATGAGGTCGTCCACGAAGAAGTAGAAAAGTTATTGGCAAACGGCTCTATCAGGGAGTCGAAGTACCCTAAATGGATTGCCAATGTAGTGATGGTTAAAAAGAAAAACAGGAAATGGAAGATGTGCGTGGACTTCACATACCTAAATAAAGCATGCCCAAAAGATTCATTCCCACTGCCACAAATCGATCAACTCCTCGATGCAACGGCGGGACATGAGCTGTTAAGTTTTCTATACTCAGGTTAAAACCAAATACTCATGGAGGAAGAATACCAAGAGAAGACTACTTTCATCGCACACAAGGGAACGTGTTGTTATAAAGTCATGCCATTTGGGTTAAAGAACGTTGGGGCTACCTACAAAAAGTTGGTCACGAAGATGTTCAAAGACAAACTTGGTAAAACCATGGTGGTGTATATCAATGATATGTTAGTCAAGTCCATAAATATAGAGGATCATACCACCTACGGAAAGCCTTCGATATACTAAGAAAGTACAACATAAAACTAAACCCCGAGAAATGCACGTTTAGCATAGCCTTAGGGAAACTTTTGGGCTTCTTAGTATCATAGCAAAGGATTGAGTTCAACCCAGATCAAATTAAGGCTATTGACGGGATACCAGAATAATTAACCACTAAGAAGCAGTCTAGAGACTGACCGGTCAAATTGCCCTTATCCAGATTCATCTCGCAGTCATCTGATGAGTGTTATTGGTTCTTCAACGTGCTCAAAAAGGACAACAACCTCGAGTGGATGCCCGAGTATGTACAAGCATTACAAGAACTGAAGGAGTACCTGTTCTCACCACCCATGCTCTCAAAGCTCGAGCCTAGGAGCGCCTCCTAATTTAGCTTGTTGTATCAAAAGTTGTCGTAAGTACAGTCCTGGTCGAGACGAAAAAGGTACGAAATCTCTAATTTTGTATATAAGTAAAACACTTGTCGCGCCGAGATGAGATATCCTCACCTTGAGAAATTAGCCTTGGCCCTGGTCGTAGCATGACAAAAGCTTAGACCTTATTTTTAGTTCCACCCGATATCGGTCGTCACCACTTTTCCTTTAACAAGCGTATTACACAAACCCGAGTTGCTGGGGAGGTGGGCCAAGTGGGACATTGAGTTAAGCGAGCACGACATCACTTATCAGCCTCACACAGTAATAAAGTCGCAAGTACTCACCAACTTCGTTGCAGACTTTAACGCAAAAGTAATGTTTGAGGCTGAAAAAGAAGCCGCCCAAGCTTCTCTTCAAACATATGTCCTCTAGGTCCTATACCCTAATGGAGCGTCCAATGCATACGGATCTGGACTGAGACTCTTGCTCGAGACACTCACCGGCAAAATAATTCGTCAATCCATAAGGTGACCAAATATGACTAACAACGAGACCAAGTATGAGGTTGTAATTGCAGGATTGAGACTAGTGCTCAAGTATGGGGCAAAGTGATTGAAGCTCCATTGTGATTCTCATCTCGCGGCCAACCAAGTTATT
Organism: Nicotiana tabacum; assembly: GCF_000715075.1. Taxonomy (NCBI): domain Eukaryota; kingdom Viridiplantae; phylum Streptophyta; class Magnoliopsida; order Solanales; family Solanaceae; genus Nicotiana; species Nicotiana tabacum. The sequence goes on from NC_134085.1 coordinate 19,356,659, forward strand.
GGGACTTTCCAAATCAAAGAGTATAGTTACAAAAATATCATATTGAGATCTACAGATTGCTTCCCAATTTCAACGAATGTCAACTCGACCAAATCTCACGAACCCAGAACATCAAGGCAGATGGCCTCGCCAAATCGGTCGTCGCCACCTAAAGCATAACGACCAAGGAAAAAATTGTAGTTCTTCTCCGTAGCTCGACATTAGACCATATTGAGGTAATATCTATAAATGTAACTTGGGACTGGCACAATTGTAGTACTAACTATTTGCAGGACGGCGCCCTCCCAAGGGACAGAAAGGAAGCTAAAAGCTAAGAATGCAAGTTGCTAGATACAACCTCTTTCATATCGACTTGTATAAAAGAACGTACGGCGGACTCTTAGCAAAATGCTTAGACCCAAACCAAACCCAACGCGTTCTCGAGGAAATCCATGAAGGTCATTATGGCACTCATTTCGATGATCGAGCACTTATCAGGTGCCTCATATGAGTCAGGTATTATTGGCCCAGCATGAATAAAATGCCTCAAAATTTGTAAAGAAATGCGAGCAGTGTAAAAAATATGCCCCAATAATCAACTGAGCAGGCGAACACCTCCACTCTGTCACCTCCCCAAGGCCATTTATTAAATGGGGAATGGACATCGTGGGACCACTTCTTCCAGGACGAGGTAACGTAAAAAAAAATGTAGTTTTAACTGACTATTTCTCTAAGTGGGTGGAAGCAGGAGCATTCTCCCATGTTCATGAGCAAGAGGTAATTGCATTTATATGGTAAAATATCATCTGCGGATTCACCTACCCAAAGGGATAAGCTGTGACAACGGGCCCTAGTTCACAGGGAGAAAAACCACCAAATTCTTTGAGAAGTGGCACATTAAAAGGATACTTTGTACTCCTTGCCATTCAGCTTGCAACAGACAAGCAGAATCCTCCAACAAGTCTATCTTAAACATCATGAAGAAGAAGCTCGAAGAGGCTAAATGACTGTGGCCAGAAATACTCCCAGAAGTATTATGGGGGCACAAAACTACCCCGAATACTAGCACATGAGAGACACCATATTTTCTAGTCTACGAAATGGAAGCAGTTATACCAATCGATGTCGGAGAACCCAGGCTGAGGTACTCCCATAAAAGCGGCAATAGCAATGATGAGAATATGAGACACGATCTTGACGAGGTCGAAGAGCGACAAGACATGGCATACATAAGGATGGTCGCTCAAAAATAACAAGCATAACGCTACTACAACAAAAAGGCAAAGGTTCGATTGCTCAAAAACGGGGACTACATGTTCAAAGCCACGACCCAAGCAAACAGGGACCCATAAGAAGGCAAGTTGAGAACCAACTATGATGGACCATTTAAATTATAGGAAAAGTAAACAAGGGTTCGTTCCAATTGGAAACTATGGAAGGGAAGCTACTACCAAATGATTGGAATATCAGCCATCTCAAGTACTTCAACTTTTGAAAAACAAGAAATGCCCCGTAAGTCTCTTTTTTCCCTTACTTGAGTTTTATCCCAATAGGATTTTCTCAAGGAGATTTTAAACGAGGCGACGAGTGGGACACTTTGAGTCGAAGCACACGAGAGCAGACATATTTTTTTCATTGTCCGACTCCTCAAAAATCTCCAAGTTGAGAAATAAAAGGGACTAGATATACCGCGACTGGGACTGGAATGTCAGCCAACACCCGAAAGTTAACATTTTCTCAATCGCCTAAGGGCGAAATGATGTAATTGAAACAATGATGTTGAAATAGTAAATATGCACGTCTGATCGAAACTACTCTCCAAAATATATCTTCGGCCAGTTCGAACAACACCTATTATCCCTTGTCCACTACATAACCAAAGGTACGTTTGACCAGTTCGAACAACACCGATCGGCCCTCGTCCACAACTTAATAAAAGGTATGCTCTATTCAAATAACACCTATTGACCCTCGGTCACAACTTAATCAAAGGTACGTTCGACTAGTTTGAACAACACCAATCGGCCCTTGGCCACGACTTAACTTAAGGGTACATTTGATCAGATCGGAAAATACCTATCGACCCTTGGATGCTTCTCAACTAAGAGGCAAATTCAACTGATTCGAATAAAGGCCGATATGGCCATGAGCACTCAACTCCATAGTTATCACAACCTAGAGGATAACAACGAAGAAAGGAAGTACAGAAGCAAAACACACAAGTACAGGAAAAAAAACACAAAGATAAGAAAGATGCATATAATACACAAACCAACTTTGATATTTAGATAAAGAGTCTTTACAAAGGCGCCCAAAGACGCCAACAAAAATACAAAAAGTTAAAAAAAACACAGGAAGAATATTTAGAGGCCATTACCACCCTGGTCTCTGATGTCCTCTCCATCCTCGCCTCGACCATATGAGGAATCATACCAAGCGCTATCCGCAAGGTGATTCACACCCCTCATCATCTTCCTCAAAATCAGGCTGAGGTGTGGCGGGATCATAGCCATAGGAAGTCGGGCCTCACGAGCCTTAACTCGAGCCTCCTTGAGGGTCATCTCAGAGATAGAGCTCATATTATTCAATGGATCATATACAACCTTGACTCAACGTGGATCCACTCCTCGTATCTCTCGGGGAATGTTAGGAAACGCAGAGGCATGAGATGTAGAGGGCCGCTCGAGCAGTCGGGCATTTTCGACCTCAAGAACAACATCTTACTCGAGTAGCCTGGAGTTCCCCTTACCCAACTCTCCAATCCTCTTCTCGAGCATGGCTTTTTTAGCTTCTGCTACTGATTGAATGCTATCTCGCTAAGAATGGAAAATCTTGTTCGTCAACTCTAGAATGTCAACCTTCCTCCGAGCATCCAATCGGGAGGACTGCGCCTTCTTGAACATCTGTTGCTTCTCAGCGACCTCCCCCTGAGAGCATCCATCTGAAATTGGAACCACCTGACTTTGTAGTTGAACCACCTGACTTTGGACGTCCCTACATTGGGCCTCCATGCACTTGCTCAGCTCGGGATCTTCCTTTTTTCTCTTCAATACTCCCTCAAGAATGTTGAACCTCTCCACTACCACCATCAGCTCCTCATCCTTTTTCTTCAAGTCCTCCCTCACGGTCGATATGTCGCCCTTCTCGCGAAATTGCCTCTAAGCATCCTGGTACTTTTTGCGGAACTCCTGGTACTTGCCCTTTAACCTCTGATAAATCTCTTTCTATTTCTTCTCCCTCCTCACACTTTCAATCTCTAGAATAATAGTCTACAAATCAAGGAAAAGTAAAAGTTAGAGCCTTGAAGCAATTCAAAGCGAAGAAAAAAGAATGAGGAACGACTACACTTACCCTGAGGGCGAGGCCGACAATGCTCTTCGACAAGTTGCCGTTAGTCAGTTCCTAGAGAGTCACCCACTCAGCTTCGGAGTAGAGAGGACCGAGAGCGTTGACCACATCCTCGATATTCTTCAGCAGATCACGATCCCTGGGAATCTTGATAGTCCTTGATCCCCCCCTCCCCCATCCTCACCTCTATCTGGGTAGTCCCCTCATCAATCATCTTAATATCATCAGGGTCCATGTCAGAACTCGATCTGTCACCCTTGTCGATGACACCCTTTTCTTTGTCCCCATCAATAGGAGAAGCATCCCCTGTCGGCCTAGAGGAAGAGGCCTCATCTTTCCCTAAAGGCGCGGAGCTATCACCAAATGTCCCTTCTGCGTCCATCTCCTCATCGGGACGTGAAAGCATGCCCACATTGGTCTCTTCAAACTGAGGGGTTTCAAAGATTGCCCCAACACCATCCCTAATATGTATCGTCGATGTATCGTGTACCACGAACTCATCCCCTAATGAGTCGACGACCGAGGTAACTCCCCTTCCTACATCCACAACCTTCCTTTTGTGGGACCTTAGGTCCACGTCACGTCGAGAGACCTAATCATCTCTGTCGATGAGTGAAAGCGAGGGAGGAGCAGGCGTAGTAGCTAAGACAGGGGAGGAGGTGGAGGCGGAAGGCGTAGCGCCCCTTCTCCTCCTGAACAAGGGAACATGCACCATGTTCCTTCTTATAGTCCCCCCGATGGAGCCTAAAGAAAACACAAAAATTAAGCATGACGACGTAAACCAATATGAGTATGATGACGACCAGAAGAAGAAAATCACCTATCGAATGGAGGGTTGGTTAGAACCTACCTGACCCAATTGGTGAGATAAGTCACTAATTGAAGAGTTCGACCAGTGGCTGCAGGAAAAGAAGGATCACACGACCAGCTTGGAATGAATAAAATATCTGAAAGGGTAAAGGCAAAAACATTTGTACTTACGAATATGGTTCCAGGCTTTGGGGAAATCAGTAACATCAGCTACAACGGGCTCGATCCTGATGAAGAAATAATCGAGCCAGAACTGTCGGCTACCTTTATCGTCCATTTTTAGTACCAAATATTTGCCCCCATGGTGTTGAAGATTCAACATCATTCCTCGATAAAAATAGGGTACAAAAAGATGCACCAAGTGATGCACCGTGACCTCGACCTTGGCTAGTTCGGAAAAATTCAATGTCTTAATCACTTTGTAAACATAGGGGGTGAGCTTAGCAGTACAAACATTGTAATGGAAACAATATTCCTCCACCAGCAGAAGAAGGGGGAATAAATAATCGCTGGCGAATGGGTAGGCATAGAGAGCACAGTACCCAGGACAGTGGATGTGTACTTCATCACTAACATGGGAACTAGCTCCACGTGGTCGGGAAGGACAAATTTGGTTTTAAACTCAGCCATGCGCTTGGCTGTCACCGTGGATTGGAATTTCTCGGTCATCACTTCTGGCGGCCGTTGGAGATCAAGTTTGGCATCAGGATAACGGGGGATGATCTCCTCCACTAAAGGGAGAGCCTCCTCCTAAGCACCGGCGACGGCATCTTCCCCATGAAGGGGAAATACAACAACCAAAGGAATGGAATGGTTCTCCTCATTTACATCAGAAGGAAGGTTCGACATGGTTATAGAAGCTGAGAAAAATGAAGAGAGTAAAAGCAGTAAATATAAAGAACTGTTATGAAGCAAAAGAAGGAAATTCAAAGGAAAAGTTTAGAGAATATAAAGTTTGAATTATGGTGAAGCCACCCCCTTTTATAGAGAAGAGGGCATCGAACTCGAAACTATTAACCATAGTTGTCACTAGAATCGGAACGGCAGAGCCAATCATGGGCGGCGTGTGAATCGACACGACACGTCGGAAACCGGCGTCATCGTGATGAATGACGTCATGACATCACATCTTCTCTTTGACAAGATGGTTCCACTGAATCACCCAAAAATTTTAAGATTTGAGATATGCGGTTCACGAACACCACGTCGCCTGTTTTTCACAAAGACAACGACCGTTGTTATCCGCTCATTGAACTCGCCCACGAGGATGGCCTCAACAAGCGGAGGGACTAACTATATGGGCTAAATATTACCATAATTATATGTGGACCAAGTCGATATTAAGAAATCCTTCAAAGGCTACCACGTGTCGTCAACAGGATATAATGATTTGGTTGCAAAAGGTCGAGGTCATGAGAAAACAACATATCGTCGTCGAGGTCGAGATGGGTCAACGGAGAATGAGGACCAGGACCAGGACAAGTATTCCTTCTATTAGAGTAGTAACGGCTAGTTCTGTGTTGAGGGATCCCTAGAGAATATTTCAGTGAATATTCCTCGCAGTTGTACTATTTAGGATTTTGTGTCCCATCTAGAGTTGAGCTAATTTTTAGTCTAAATTGATTCAAGAATAACTTTGCTAAAATATTTTAAAAATAATTTTTTTTGTTTGATATATTAAATATGACCATAACACAAACAAAATATCTTATTTAATAATTAAATAATTCATAAGAAAATAACACACATTATTAAAAGCTTGGTAAAAGTCCGTCGAGTTGTGCTATGACTTAAATTTTAACTTATCTTGATCCAGCCCAATTACATAGTATTCACATGGTGAATGCATAATTTTCTTTTTTCTCTCAAAAAATTATCATTATCGCCAAGCGTGAGGGAATGCTAAACGTTTGGTAATTTCTTCTCCGAAAGTGTTAAAAAAGTGCAATTGAAGCGACTAATCCCATGTACTATGTTTCTGTGGTTATTAATTAGGACAGCACCAATTCTTTGTTAGGTGCTTTGGAGTCAAAATAATGCGCTAAGCTGCCAGCCTGAAGAGCACCTAGTCAAAATAATGTTTTTTTTTTTTTTTTTAACAATTAGTGTTAGGAATAACAGCTACATGAATTGAAATAATTCATTTCACTCTGTTCCTTTTACATGATTAAAAAGGTAAGAGAAATTTTCATTTTCTTTGACAATTTCGTTGGATCGGAATAATTGTTTTTTATATCCAAAACCAATTTACCTAGTTACCTAGATGAAAGTAAAGATATTTCGTTAAATCAAACTCTAACGCAACATCGAGTACTACAGCTACAAGACCAAATGGTGGTAAAAAATTTTATAAGGTGAAAGTTTTTTATTTAATTTGCTGACGTGAAATTTAAAGAGTGGTAAAATGTGGCATAACAAGTGATGTGTCATAACTTGATAACAAATGTTGACTTTCTCGTTTCGTATTTTTCTGTCCCAATTAATATGATATTTTTTATTTTTTGAGATATAAACTTTTTAATATTGACAATGTATTTAAAAATAAAATTCTTAAATTTTTTAATTAAAATTTATATATGTAAAAACTACTTAAAATTGCATATGTCACAATAATTAATAATTTAGAATACTTAAAAAGCATATAAAAATTTTCGGTCAAAGAATACTCTAAAATAAATTGCGATGGAGAGAGTATCTTTTTAATAAATACACATATAATTCAATTATTTGGATATGACAAAATAATTTTATTATTTGATATTATAGTGAGTAAAACTCGGTGATAGTGTGTAAAATTGATTGGAAATGTAATATTTTTTCTGTACTCTCTCATCTATAACTAAAAGCAAAACCCTCTTAAAAAAATCCTAGTATAATATACTTAGATGAAAGATTGTGATTTTGTTAGTACAGTAGGAAACATAAGAATAAAGAAAAGATACGTAGTACCTAGTAAGTAGGGGTGTACATTCAAATCGATTTATTGATAAATCGAATCAATTATTTGTATCGGTTTATCGATATCGATTTATCGATTTATCGATTTCGATTTCGAATTTTTCCTTATCGATTTCAATTTCGGGTTTGTCCTCTTCAGTTATCGGTTTATCGATAAACCGATAAGATATACTAAAAAGATAAAAAAAAATTAATTTTTTTTAACCCTTATATTCTACAATACCCTTCCCTTTACCCTTAGTCCCTAACCCTATTATTCCTCTACCACATTTAAGAAATAATCATATTTAAAGCTCAAGGGAATGGAGTTCAAATTAATGGAAAACGGAATTAGCCGTGATAATGTATTTCTTTTTTATACCGTTGGAGTGTTGGTGGCATACATTTGATCTCTTACTTTAGTTTCGTTGCATGTGCTTGTTGACACAATTTTTATGTTATAAACGGTGTTCGTCTTATTTTAGCTTCTTTCTGTCCATATTAGTTAGCCGTGTTTATAGCGATATACTTTCCATGGAATCCCGCAAATTTTCTTATTGGTGTAATCGATAACTGAATCGATAAGCACAAAAAATCGATAAATCGAAAACGAAAAAATCGAAACCTTATTGAAACAATAACGATAAGCATATGTACAAATCGATAAATAATTATCGATGAAGGTCAAAATCGAATCGATAAATCGAATGCACACCCCTACTAGTAAGTATCCTTTCGTTTCCATTGACGTAAAGGTATTCAGATTTTGAGAAAATGAATTATTATTTTTTATATGCTTTTTTTAATATTTTAACTCTTTAACTATTCTGTTTCAGTTTATGTGAATCTATTTTCCTTTTGGTCCGTTTCAAAAAGAATGACCCCTTTTTAAAATTTGGTAACAATTAGCTAAAACTTACAATTCCACTCTTAATGAGAAGCTTTTGTAACCACACAAATACTCTGGACCTCTTTTTGACTTGTTTAGGACCACAAATTCCAAAAGTCTATATTTTTTCTTAAACTCTGTGCCCAGTCAAATAAGTTCACATAAATTGGAATGGAGGGAATATAATTTATAATACTTTTTATGTAATTTTCAAATACATAATTTTTAATTTAAAAAATTTAAAATTTTTATATTCAAATATCTGATTAAAATTAAAAAGTTGAAAATCTAAAAGTGTCATGATGGAGTAATAAAAACAAACATAAAGATGCTTCTAACTTTGCTTGAATTAAATGTTAGAATCATCTTTATGTTTCTAACATGTAGAGTCGTGACGGAGTTCTCAATTTTCAAGATATGTCATCAGTCAAAAATGGAATATCAATTTTGCCTCGGTCCCATACTACTTGCCTACCTTATTAAAAATAGGCCAAACCCATAAGCACCCCTTTTAAGTTGGCCCCGGTTTTTATTTTGACACCTCAACTCAGACTTGATCCATTTTGACAATTTAATCTTTTATCTCATGTGTCATTTAAACACAAAATATTGACCTGTCACATTGAGTGAACTTCGTCGCCCAAGTCGCGCGTGAGACAGAAAGACTCCCCTTCAACGGAACTAATTACCGTTGGAGCCCCATTTATACCCCACTTCTTCCTTCCCTTTCTCCATTATCAAATGTAAAAAAGCCTAATTATCCATAGATCCATCTTCATGAATATTCTAAAGGCTGCTTTCTTTCTGTAATTTTCTAAAGCTTAATTTGAGATTAATAGAAAAGTGAACCTTTCTGTACTTCTTCTTCTTCTGTGATTTTGAGCTTGAACTCCATAGCTATTGTAGCTATGTCGGAAAGAGCAGAAAGTTCTCAAAAAGGATTGGATATTTGTTTTTGTGGTTTTAACGCGAAATTGAGAATTTCATTGTCCCGTAGAAATCCAAGTCGATGGTTTTATGGGTGTAAATTTGACAAAGTAAGTCGGCCATCTATTTGCACTTAAATCTCATAAATTCTTGGTTTCAATTTGTTAAAAAAAATCTGTTTTATCTTGTTTTGAAGGATTGAGGTGCTTGCGAGTACTTTAGATGGTATGACGAAGATTTTTCCGATCAAGGGAAGAGGACCATTAATGGTTTACTGAAAAGGGTCAAAGAAAATGATGCAAAATTGGCTCGGGCAAGGAAGAAGTAAATTTTTGTGTGTGTAGTTGTGTTCATCGCATGGAATTGTTTGGTTGTTCCTTCATTTTGTTGAAGATGGTAGTATGAATGTTAGTTTTTGGTGGATTTTATGTACTGATTATGGGAATGTTTTTGGGTGGATTTATGTTGAAGATTGTTGTTCCTTTGTATATGTACTGATTATGGTTGTTCCTTTGTATATGTACTGATTATGGTTGTTCCTTTGTATATGTACTGCTTAAATTTCAGTAGCAAGTAGAATTTGTTCTTTTGTATATGTACTGATTTTGTTCCAACAAAATTTGTTCCTTTGTTCCGTTGTATATGTACTGATTTTTGTGTTTTGCAAACTGTAGTAGAGTTCCAACAAAATTTGCACAACAGAATTCCTATAGATTTTGCACAACAGAATTGCAGAAATATACAATAAAATTGCAATTGAAACATGAGAAAAATACCAGAAACAGAACAGAAGCAGAATGATTCCAAACCTTAAAACAGAACAGAACATAACAGAAACATAATTCATCAAATCTGCTTGCAACTGGAATAACATATCTGCTTGCAACTGGAAATAAGCTAATGGACTTTACTTTTAATCAACTTCACGGAAGCGTAATTCATCATCTTAAAATAGAACAGAACATAACAGAATAGAATAGAAACAGAACAATTGCAACTGGAAACAGAATTCCAACCTTAAACTAAAGTAACATCACTGAAACTAAAATACCAATACCAAAATAACAATACCAATACAAAAATAACATATCCAATACCAATACCAAAAAACACCAACAGGGTCTTACATATTCAATACCAAAAAATATTACACAAAAGATTCAACAACCTTGGCGTAACTAGTCCTACGACATAAACAAAAGACTTCTAAAGCTGGGATTCCTAGTTGCACTCCTTTGGTTGACTTGAAGTCCTTCGATTTGCACTCATCCTTTGAAGTTGGGTTGTTGTAACTGCTCTTTTTCCTTTCCATTTTAGACCATTAGGCTTAAATCCAATATCAATGTTTGTTGCAGATGCATCTCTAAATGTACCATATGCACTCTTTCAGAAGGTGCACCAGGCTGCAAAATAATAAAATTAGCAATTGATATATAAAAGAAAGAAACAGAGGTATAGGCCTCTTTTAGAAAGGTGCACCAGCTTACATTCAATATGCTTCTTCCAGTCATTGTGTCTTGATAAATGCCAAAACCTGACTGTCTAGGCCTTTTATACCTTGCTGCCTGTTGAGTTTCATGTGCTTGTTGTATGTTTGAGCTTACATTGCTAGTACCCCTTCCTTCAATAGCAGTGTCAGCAAATCTAAAATATCCCCTTCCTAGGCCTAGACCTCTGCCTCTTCCTCTTGATGTAGACTGACTATGAGACCGCTTCTTCTTACAGCAGATGTGTCTTCACAAATTGAAGATGGAGTTCTATGCATGGTTGTTGCAGTAGTAGTTGGCTGACTCCTTTCAATTGGCTGACTTCTTTGAGTTGTATCTCTCATTGTAGGCTAAAAGGATATACAATAGTTAGTGTGCATTAGAGAATGCTAAAAAGGACACAAAATAAATTTGTCTTACCTCATATTTGCAAGCAGATTTGTTATGACCCAACTGGTGACATTTTGAGCAAGTCATCTTTACTCCTTTCTTTGATAACTTGCCAAATTTTTTTCTTAGCTCATCCTTTGCTCTTATCCTACACCTTTTAGGTCTCCCTGGCATTGGTTTTGGTTTAGGTGGCTCAATTTAAGGATTTTCTGATTCTGGCCACATCTTCATATTGGGCATAGGTTGTATAGAATATTGGTAAGCTTTCATGAAGATGGACTTCCTGTACCAATGCTCAACCAACTCATCTGGATTTTTTTCTTTATGATATAATGCAGATAGCATGAGGACAAGGAATTCCTCTTAACATCCAGGTTCTATAAGTGCAAGTCTTCCATCTTAGATCAACAACATGTTTAATATCACCATCACTAATCTCACATCCATTATCCCCATTCCAAAGAACTTTACACCTCTTAGAGGTATCTTTATCTTCTTCTAATGACATTCTTGCTATTGGGGATATATCTGTTATCCATGTCTCAGCAAATCTCCTCATATCAACATGCATAGTCATGATTTTGCACCTTATTTCTTTTAACATAGATATAATTGACTTATGGTTAGGTTCTACTATCCAAGAATTAAATATTTCACATATAGTAGCACATTTAGCTCATCGTGACTATCATCACTTCCTATATCACTACTATCATAGTAATCCTCATCCCCCCCCCCCCAATTTTCTAGCATACTTGTCTCTCTTACTTGGCCTTTCAATATCATCAAAACCTATGTCTACTTCAGCTTCCCCTAGCTCAACTTCCTCAGTTGGAGTAAGTTTCTTCTTCTTCTTTAGCTTTTCTTTCTCCAAAATCTTCATCCTTCTTTCATTCCTTATTGCTATTAACTTCTCATCTAACTCACTATCATCTTGCTCAGGTATATCATCTAAATAACTGTCACCAGAGAACAAATCTGATAAATTCAGATCTGTATTTTCACCAGCAGCATCTAAATCAGTCTCACCATTTTCAGCTTGAGTGTTTTCTATAGTTGTATTTACTACAGCCTCTACAGAATATTCAGCATAGTTTTCTGCAATTATACCAGCTAAATCACCATCTAAAGTTGCCCTAGACTGACTTTCAACCACTTGTGGCTCACAGATAAGAGTAGTTGGGACCACCTCCACATGAGGGTAATCAATAAGATGACAAACAAATAAGTATAATACTCCCTCTTTACAATGACAGCCAATATTATACAATTGTTCATCATTTTCAATTAGTACAAACTTTTCTGACCTAGAGTTAAATACATAAAAGCCCCTAACAGAAATATACCCCATACTTCTAGTATAATACTCAAGCTCAAAAAAGGATAAGTGGTCCTTATCTATAGAAAACTCTTTTACCTCACTTTCACCAACGTATTTAGTGACAGGAGCTTCGATAAAAACTCCACCGTGGTGAAAACGAAAAAGAATATATTCTGACATGTCTTCGATTTTACCTACAATGAAAAGGAATAAATGAAAAGAAAGACAAAAGTTAGAAGATTCGAAAACAGCAAATGAAAACCCTAAATTTCCATCTGAAAATTTCAAAAACATCATTATAACAACAATGCCCAAAATAAACTACAAAAGTAATATTAAAGTAGGTAAATGGACACTTACCAGTATTTTAAAGCAAGAACATGAAGGACCAACACTGTAAGAACCGATACACTGTAAGAATCGATCCACTGTAAGAACGTGATGAAATTTCGAAAGGACCAAGACTGAAATTTCAATTATCCAGCCTTCAAACAAAAGGAGCAACACTAAGAATTCATGGTTTCATCTCCTAGGGCTTGTGATTTTGGTTAACGGGTGACAGAAGAACGGTGACTTTTGAGAATTAGGTAAAAGATGAAAAGGTTTATTTACTGAAATTGGGTGATGTTATTTTTTATCGGGTCCGGATTTTTTTAACGGGCACGGGTTGAGATTTATTGGGATGGAATTACGTGGATAATAAATCTCTTTATACGTTGGCACTGGTTATGAACACGCGCCTGAGTCATAAGCATAGGTCAGTATTTTGTGTTTAAATGGCACATGAGATAAGGGGTTAGAGTGTCAAAATAGAACAGGTCTGAGTTGAGGTGCCAAAATAAAAATCGGGGCCAACTTAAAGAGGCTGCTTATGGGTTTGGCCTTAAAAATATCTATCCCAAATTACTTGTCAATTTACAAAACCAATATAGTTAATTAAATTTTTTCCCATTGTACCCTTAAAATAGTACATTTGCCACCTCCATAAATGTTGTAAAGTTCCAAAAAAAGTTCCTCCACGGTTAACAATATCAGATTGAACATGCATATTTAGATCATTTTGGGATAAAATTTGATAATTGTGTGTCCTTGCCATGTTTATTTTAGAAGGCTAGACTTAAATGGTGAGCAATGGAGCACCACTCCAATAAATGAGTTTGTCATAATTCTTTTTCCATCAATGGTTAAGGCGCGCAACACAAACGAGCCTTCTTCTTGTAATATTAATGTTCCCAAACAGACGGACTAACAACAACAACAACAACCCAGTATAATTTCACTAGTGGGGTCGGGAGAGGGTAGTGTGAACGCAGACCTTACCCCTACCATGGGTAGCGAGGCTGTTTCCAAATAGACCATCGGCATCCTTCCCACCAAGAATTCCCCACCTTGCTCTTGAGGTGACTCGAACTCACAACCTCTTGGTTGGAAGTGGGGGTTGCTTACCATCAGAGCAACCCCTCTTGTCCAAACAGACAGACCGTTAAGTGTAATTTGTGAAGAAGGCGCGTTCAGTGCACCTTCAGTGTAACTTTTAAAATCAATTAAAGGTGTGATTAACGGACGCGCCTTCCTTATATTTTTTTTACACAGAAGGCTCAATAGGGTGACGCGCCTTCAATTGAATTAAAAATTATGACGCCGATTTGACTTCTGATGCTACTGCTTTACGGAAGACTCATTGTCATATTGCGCATTTTGTGAAAAATGAAAGGTTTGCGTATTAAAATGTGTTTTTTGTTGAAAACAAATGCTAGAATACATGCATTTGGATTCTACATATACTGATATTATTTCACGGTGAGCATGGTGTGTTTGAATATACCGAAGTTTGTTAAAAGGTTAGTATTATTTTCATTTTTTGTAATATAATTGCCAAATATTGGTATTATTTATTGATTATAATTGCTACTTTCTGTAGGTTTTAAAATGTCAACTGATCAACGTGTAAGGGTTGCGATGTACTAGGGCGGTGAGATAATTTATGAAACTGACACAGTTAGATATAGTTGTGGTGCTCATGCCATTGTCAAACTTCTATTTAATGTTAAGTATGAGTGGCCAGTTAGGAACTTGAATACTAGGATGTATGCCAAGCCTAACGAGGTAACGCTTGTTATCTCTGGTAGGTGGCCATATCAGACCACACAGTGTATTGCTCAATATATAGAAATTCCTATAAATAGTAAGTCATTACAAGATTTTTTGAGGGCACCTGATAGATTAAGACATATGATGAATTTTGATGTGCTTGAGATGTTTATTAAAACTGAATTATTGGAGGTTGTTGAGCCTACAAATATTTTTCACGAGTCATCTGCTTTCTAATGTGCCATCTTTTAATCTTAATGAACTTTCTTCCGAAGCTTATGTGTCATGTACTGATTCACTGGGTAGTTATTCAGAATTTAATAGTTTTACACGGTTCTTATAACAAAGTATAATACCATAAATTGAACCAACACCTAGTAGCTATGGCCATGGTTGTACTAGTTTGGGCACACCGTTTAGAGATGGTGTAGGAACAAGCAATGCAACCAACACACTGGAGAATAATGAAATCCCACAAATTTTAATATTTTCAGATATATTGGCTCGTGTTGAAGCTGATGCTCATGTCGATGAAGGGGTGATTATTCTGTCGGTGATGCCTCGAACGACGCATATGTGTCAGATGAGGTTGATGACTCTAGTTCTGATCAAAATGTTGACGATGATAACCAACCACAAGTTGATGATGTACAACATACACAACCATTTCAAAGGGAGAATATTCTATTTGTATATGATACTCAGGGGAATCCAGAGGTGTCTGCATCTACATATGAATTAGAAGGTGTTTGTTGCAAAATTTGGATGGATGATAATGCAACTGTTCTTGAGTCTGAAATGTTGTTCTCTACCAAGGAGAGACTGAAAACTGTTGCGAAACTATGAAGCTTGCGGGCAAATAGGAAGTTTCTGGTATGGGAAGAAAAAAATAATTATTGGACCTTTCATTGTAGGAGGTGGGATTCCGGATGCAAGTAGATGCTTAGAGGCAGGAAAACTCAAATCAATTTATGGGCAACTGAAAAATCTATGGCAAGCACATATGTCTGATTGGTGTAATTCCAGAGGATCATTATAAATTGGATACCAACCTTATTGTTTCTTTGTTATTACCTTATGTTAGGAACAATCCTCAGTTCAAGCTTAAAGAGGTGCATACTACAGTCAAGGTTGTAGTTTCACACACTCCGTCATACAAAAATGCTTGGCTCGGTCAAAGGAGTGCATTCAAGATAATATATGGTGACTTTGATGAGTCATTTGCCTAGCTTCTTATGTATATGAATGCACTCAAGCATTTTAATCTAGGAACTGTGGTGGAATGAGTACATACAGATCAGTCAACGGCGGAGATAAATATCTTTAATTATATTTTTGGAGCATTTAAACTTTGTATAAAAAAAATTTAAGAGTTGCAGACCTGTTATATCCATTAACGACACTCACATTTATGAAAAGTACGAATTAAAGATGTTAATTATTGTGACTGCAAATGCAAATGGGCAAATATTCTCATTAGCATTTGAAATTATCGATATGGAGCCAAAAGATGCTTGGTCGTGGTTCTTGTCATGCCTTGCAGTGCATGTTGTAAAAGGTCGCAGGGGAGTTACATACACCTGTGAGCACGTGATTTTTGCCTCACGAAAACTACTCCCAAATAAATTAAAAATAAAACTAATTTCTTTTAGTGTGCAATTTCAGAATTTGTGTTGCGTTTATTAATTGTCTGTGTTTTGTCCGTAAAATATTTGCTTTGTTATAATTAGACAAAATTAAAATAAAAATACATGTTTCATGTATATTTAGGATTTAAGTATGCATTTAATTAAGTTAATTTAAATAAAATCACAAAAATATGCATTTTGTTCTATTTTTAATGTTCCACTGTGTGATTAATGTTTTGACTATGTGTTAAATAATTGTTATGAAGTAATTAATATTTTTGTGTAAGGTTAAAAAATGTTTTATAATTTTTATTAGTATTTTTTATAATTTAAATAAAATTAGAAAATATATATAAATTTTGAAAGGAAATTGGACCTGGATTAAAATCCAGGCCCAAGTGAATTAATTCCCCCCCTAGCCCAATCCAAAATAGCCTGTCCGGTTCAATTCAAAGCCAGAACCAAACGACGTCGTTTGGTCATCTCTCATCAAGGGCCGTTGGATTAAATCCAACCAACGGCCAAGATTTCATCACCCTAACCCAAGACCCTTACCCGATCCATTAACCCGATTCAGTCCGACCCCAACTTTAAACCAAACGACGTCGTTTGGTTTAATGAATTAATCTTGGCCATTCATCTTGCTTGATCGGACGGACGATATCAATCCACCCCACCCCTATATAAGTCCCAAACCCTTACCCCGGCCCCTAACTAAACACCCCCCCATCCTCTCCTGTTCATCGTCTTCTCAAACAGACCCCTAACCCTAGCCGCCCCTATTCCCCTTCGCCTGAAACCCGGTGGCATCAACGCCGCCGGTCACCAAAGTAACACCCCAGAACCCCCTAAACCTCCTCTATCCAAATATGTTATCTGCTTGGTTCGAATCTCCCTGAAGGTTCTCGAATCTTCATTTGAAGATTCGAGCCAAGTTCAGATCTAAACCAAACAACACCTAGTTAACACCATAGCTTCCCCTAGTCATCCTGAGTATGGATCTGTTGGTTGTTTGGCTCGAATCAGTACTGAACTTCTCGAATCTTCTTTTGAAGATTCGGACCAAACAAGGACAAATTCAGATCCGTTTCAAACTAACACCAAATGACCCCTAGGCTACCCTCACCCTTATATCATGTTTGGTTCCCTTCGAATCTAACCAGAAATGATTAGGTCCCAAATCGAACCTTCAGGAAACCTAGAAATACCAAACTTCTGGATTTTTGTCCAAATTGATTAAAGGATTGAGGTTTAATCGACCTTAGTCGAAGTATTTTCAGTGGAAAATACTTCGACTAAGGTCTGTTTGATTTCAAACAAAAAAAATCCGAAAGCCGAGTTGAGTTCGAGTCTGATTGAAGATTCAGAGGTATTTTCTATTTCTTTGTGTATTCTACGTGTATTGTTGTTTGTCTTAATAGCTTGTTAATTTTTCATGATTTTATTTGATTAATTCTGTCATCTTTGTCTCATGCCCGTATATATGGTCAAATATGAAATTATTTCTGTTGGTTGTGACTATTTATAATGTAAGCAATCGACTCGATTAAGTTCGTCGATTAGTTATATTATGAATTCTCATTCATAATAATACTGATTGAAACAATCTGTTTTCTATTATTATGTACTGTTTGTTGACAGATATTGTAGATAATCACTTTTTAACTAATACTCGTCAGTTAAATCATCCTGGTTTATATGAATCTGTCAAAATAAGGGTTGTATATATGTTATTGTCTGAACATTAAAGTTTCAGGGCATTGTCAATATTGACAATGATCCTGTGTGTGTTTGATTCTGGTTCAATGTTAAGTCCAGTCTGAATTGTTGTGATAAATTCAGTAATATGTTGTTAGTTCTGAATTCAGTGTAATATTGCTGTAATGTCAAGTTTGAATTCAAGTTTACAAAAGTTGGTCAAATACAATTGTATTAGGAGGTTAATAGGATTGGTTTTAGCTGTAAATCAGAAAGATAGTTAAGTTTATACAGATTTTAGAATCTGTTTTGCAGTAGGTTCTGATTTTTCAGTAATTACAGTAGGTCAGGGGCATTTCTGGGAATGAAACAGTAAAAACAGGGTGTTAATGCTAGTGTATTATAATGTAATGTTAGTGGCTATAGTTTAAGATACTAATGGGAAACAAGGGATAATGGGGCTGCTGAAAATCATGTTAGGATCATATAAAGTATTAAAAAGTAGTTTTTAATGGAAACTTTCTAATTTTTAAAGGGATAAAGGGTCCATCCAGCACTAAAAGGGTGCAACCAGCCCTGTATAAATACAGGAGCTGGACAGACAGAAAGAGATCAGTTTCCGGAGAGAGGGAAATCAACTTTTCATAATAGAGGGCAGTCAGTTTTTTTTAAGATCAGAGAGAGAAAGTTTGGCAGACTTAAAAAGAGAGTTTTAAGAGAAATAAAAAGGGAGTTTTTCAGAGAATAGGGGCAGTTTTCAAAAGAAGAGAGTTTGAGAGATAGAGCTTAAGGCAGATTTTAGGAGATTGAAAGAGGAAAATCAAGCAAAAACAGAAATTTAAAAAGGAAGATAGAAAGAAAGGAAAACAGAGACACTAAAACAAAATTCTACATTGGAAATTAGTATTGAAGCTGATTCTGTATTCTTGAAATTGAAAGTTTTCAGTCTGCTTTGTTCTAAACATCAAAAATCAGAAATATTACTTTTGGTATTGAATCTGTCCGGATTTGTTCGATCTCATTCTTCAGTTAAAAATCTGAAGTTTCTTAAAAGTACTTTTACTGTGCATCTGGGCTCTTCGAATCCTATTCTTGTTCAGATTTGCTGTGTTATCGGTATATTCTACTGATTTTGTTACTGCTGCAACTGCTGAAACTTACTTCTTCTACCTCCATTTCCAGGTACATATCTTCTTAAATTATATGTTGGAAAGAGATTCAACATGACTCATCAATGAAGCTAGAATTGAAATGCTATTCTCCAATTGTCCAAGTTCATTAGTTTTAATTTTATTTTTTATGTTAGTTAACTAGTAGTGAATTTAATTTGATAGCTATGAGTTAAATTGTCTTATTTTGAAATTCATATAAAGTTTTTTTGTAATAATGTTAGCCATTCCGAAATCTCATTGGTATAGATATATGTGAATTGTCAAAACAGGGAGTAAGGCATAAAAATGGGCCATTGATTACATCCCATAATACCATTAGCTAAATGTAGAGATTAAGAAGTTACATTAGTAGAATATCTTGTAACAAATATGATTTTGTTTAGATTGGTATAAGTTATTATATGGTATGATGACAGGTATAATCATATGAGTAAAGTAAGTTGGTATAGCTCATCATGATGTTAAAACGTTATGAATGTTTACGCCAAACAGTTAGGTTGCATGTAAGGTAACTTTGTTGAATTAACTTGTATAATAATTCCCTTTCTATAAATTCGATGCTTATCTATCTTCATAAAACAAAGTGACCAAATAATTAGGCCTATTAGATTAAAAGCGAGTATATGAGAATGAAAAGAGATGTACAAGCATAAATTGCCACACTTTACATCAATGATAATTAGAAATAGAATTTGCATTAAGTAAATAATGAAAATTCTCGGAAAATATTTCCTTTCTTTATGAATCATTTATTTTCAGTTTCATATGCAATTTATTCTTTGGTATATATATATATGTCATATTTGTTTAAAAATAGTATTAATCATATTTTTATTCTGTTCTTTGAATTTGAATAGTTGGAATGAATATAACTTATATTCGGAAATCATAATCGACGAACAACCTTTAATAGATTGCGAATTCTTTTCAAAGAATTTATAGGCCTCTAAATAGGAGTTTCTCATGATTTTCACATAAAAGAAATACATAAATATAATAAACAATTTGTGGAAAATCCCTGAACCATTACAAATATTTTGCGCAATTAGGGATACGTTCGCGTACCCTGATTATATTTTTAAAAGTAAAAATTCGGATTATGCGTACGCGCAATTTCGAACGAATATTTAATAAAAGGATTTATCCAAAGGCGTTAAATCAATTTCATAAAAACCCAAGATGTACGGTTCACTATTCAAGAAAAACAAATATTCTTGATTCGACACAATTTTGAAAAAAAATGATTGCTTAATAAATATATTATCAAAAGTTATTGTGTACACGTACGCGTGACACAAGTCCGCAATTTTTTAAAAAACACGAATATACGTACGCGTAATTCAATTCAAAGAAGGGTCCTCAAACACAGTAAGTATAAGCGGTAGCAAAAATCATGTAACATCAATATGTTTAATAAAAATCAAGATAATTAAGCCAATAATAAAAACAGTTAAGCAACCGTGCTAGAACCACGGAATTCGGAAATGCCTAACACCTTCTTCCGGATTAACAGAATTCCTTACTCAGGATTTCTGGTTCGCAGAATAATAAACAGAGTCATATTCTCCTCGATTCAGGGATTGAAATTGGTGACTTGGGACGCCTTAAAATTCCCAGGTGGCGACTCTGAAATAACTAAATAAATCCCGTTTCGACTGTCCTTCAATTGGAGAAAACTCCCCACGCGCCCCGCTGGCGCGACAAAAAGGAGGTGCAACAGCTCTGGCGACTCTGCTGGGGACTGGCTGTTATTGTAACCCAGAACCATTGGTTCAGGGTTTAAAGAATTCGAGCTTGAATATCTGTTTTAATTGGCTTTATTTTCTATATGATTTTCAACTGTTTATATGCTAATATGCTAAATGTTTTTTTTACCGCTTTAATATTATTTAAATTGTGAATATATATAATTGCTACGAAACCCCCTTCTTTCTGAGTCTTCTGAATTTATGGTGTACACGTGCGCGTGACCCACCTTTCTATTAAAGTCATACCAAATAAGACGGAGTTGGGACAAGTAACTAGGCCGGGCAGACTTTCGTGCTCCCGGTACGTTGCCCCCGCTTCGGCTCAAACTGTCCGTTTGGGTAAGCCAGGTTTAGAACAATCAACCTAAGGTTTTACACTTAGAATAACTCAGCCATGTACCGGATCCCTAGTAGGAACGAATATTTGCATCATATGCATTTGGCCTTGGAGACTCAACACAGGGGTTGGGTCTGTCTAGGACAGGTGAACCCAAAAATTAAAAGACCATCATGATGCATCCTACTTGTTACTTGTGCATTCATTTGCCTCGAACATGCTTGTTGACCAGCTTAAATAAAATCATGGTAAGCATGAAAGGAATAAAACGGGTTGTCTTAAAAATTTCAAAAAAAATATATAGTTTTAAAAATTTTGAAATAAAGATATTTAATAAAAAAAAAAGTTCGAAAATAATTTTTAGTATAAATTTCCCAAAATGAATTTTGACTTTATTAAAATTAAATTTCAGATACAAAATGAGCATCACACAAAGCCCCTCATCCACAAGTACGGAAGAATTTCTATGTCAGCTTCAAATGTGGTGGTATGATTTAGGCGAAGACGGTCAAAAATGGGTCGTCAAGCATTTGGGAAATCTCACGGACATTATGAAAGTTAAACCCCGTGATGATATGATTGCGGCGTTAGTAACTTTCTGGGATCCTGTTCACAATGTTTTTCGTTTCTCTGACTTCGAGCTTACTCCTACATTAGAGGAGATAGCTGGATATACTGGTTTTGAAGGAAGTTTAAGAAATCAAAGCTTGATATTCACAAAGGCTCCTTCGGTACATCGATTCTTCGGTCTTTTGAACATCAGCAGTCAAATCAGGAAAAGCAATGTCATCAATGGATGTTGTTCCTTCAACTTTTTGTATTCAAGGTTCGGAAAGTCAGATGGGTTTGAAATTCATGAAAAAGGCCTTACTAATAAGCAAAACAAAGACACTTGGCAGATTCACCGTCGATTTGCTTTCATGGTGGCTTTTCTAGGAGTCATGGTCTTCCCAAATAAAGAGCGAACAATTGATATTCGCACCGCAAAAGTTGTGCAAATCCTTACCACCAAAGAAAATCACACCCTTGTCCCCATCATTCTATCAGATATTTATCGGGCTCTGACTTTATGTAAATCAGGAGCAACGGTCTTCGAAGGATGCAAAATTTTGTTGCAAATGTGGGTAATGGAGCATCTCCAACAACAGCCCAAGATCATACAATATGGGTCAAAAAATGATAATTGCATCGAGAGCTATGAGGAAAGAACAAAAAATTATCAAGCTCCAGAAGGGATAGAAGCATGGGTATCTCATCTAAAGGCTTTAACGGCAAATCAAATTGAATGGACTCTGGGATGGTTCCCGATGAGGGAAGTAATACATATGTCAACCTCAAATAGTTATCTACTACTATTGGGATTAAGAAGCATTCAGCCGTATGCACCACTAAGAGTCTTAAGGCAACTAGGGAGATATCAAATAGTTCCTGATGATGAAGATTTGAGTATGCAAGTAATCGAATTACACCCAAAAGCCACTATTCCCGAAGCTCTACTTCAGCAGATGTGGAATGGATGTCGATACTTGAAAAGTGATACTCAAGTCCCAGACACTACAAAAGGTGAGATGAATCCTGGATATGCAAGGTGGTTTGAAAAACGGTCTCGCGTGGATGATGTACCAGAACCTGAGCTGAAAAGGCCAACAAAAAGACTCCATGTTCAAAACTTCAATGATAAAATCCAAGAGCGGTTGATCTGGGGAGAAAAAGAAAAAGGGTACAAAGCAACTATCCATGCCCTAAAAGAAAATCTAAGAAGCCTCAGTTTGGAGAAAGATTTGCAAGAACAAGAAGCCGAAGGCGAGAAAAAGAGTCTAGCTTGTGAGAATGAAAATCTTCATGCTCGATTCCAAAAAATGAAAAGAGTTTCTGAAACGCCAAAGAGGAGCTGGAAGGATCAAAAAACCATCGCCAATCTCTTTGAAAGAATGCAAGATTATGATTTCATTCTTGCGGAAAATGAAAGGGCATTGAGCAAAGCAAAAGAAAAGATCCAACAATTAAATGAAGAAGCCAGATCTAACAAGGAACGCCAAGATAGGCAATCCGAAAAAGACAAGGCACAATTCAATAAGGAAAAAGACTATTGGATGCGATCAGAAGACCAGCTTCGTGCACAACTAGAAGAGGCAAGAAGATGCAACAGAGAACACCAACAAGCAGACCTCGACAGGGAAAGAGCGCAAGCAAGATTAGAGCAGGCCAGACTCCGAGCTTTGTTAGAATCAGCTCTAGATCGTGAGAACCGTGTCAGAGATATAGCCACCACTCGTCAGCAGCAATTGCAAGACCAAGACCAACGTCTCCAAGGTTTCAGGGCACAAATCCACGACCTGGCAGTTTTCACATCTCAAAGTTATGTAAACTGCCAAGGAATGGATTATGAAAGATTTACTGAACATGCGCCCACTTTTGCTCGTCATCTAGCAATGGAACACCGTCTGGCGTTGATGAAAATCCTGAATCAAGCACCACATTGAGCAGATAATCCAATATTTGACAACAAAAATGGAAAGTGGGACATGTTGTGAGATGTTATGAATTGTATCTTTTATTTAAGTGTGTGTGTTTTCAAGCCATTTTCTTAAAGTTTTCGAATGTAATTCCATCTTTGTGTAATGAATAAAAATGATTGCCTTTGGTCCGAACTATGCAAGGTCTGATTCATGTAAGAGCATGATACCTAGGCAATCTCTCAGATTCGACCACCACGATAAAATATATATATAATAAACAAAATTGAATAACAATAAAAATTTCAAGAAGGCTGGGACGACACAAGCAACCGAGCGAATGCATAATAGAAAGGGATTATTTGTCTAGGAGCATTGCATCTCAACGTGTGATTATATATGTGTTAAAATCTTAAAACTAACAAGTTTGTTCATTTCCAGAATTCAAGCAGTTAGTTTCTCTAAAGAGTATACTGGCATATTATCACTATCACACAAGATCAAAAGGACCAATACCCGAAAGTATGTCTATCCCAGATGTTGACACAGGCATGGAGATAGAAGAGATGGATGTCGGGAAAATGAAAGAAGAGATGTTTAAGCTCAAGCAGCAAATGGCTGAGATGTACCAAGCTTGGTCTACAGGACAGTTACCCCCATCTTACCCAAATGACCCTGCTCCATCAATGACCCAAACTCAGGATAATATCACCACCGAATTATCCCCAAGTTTCCCCACTTATCAGCACTACCGAGGCACCACCTCTCAGACACCACAGTCTCCACCTCCAAAACCAGTTCCGTACTTTCCTCCACCTATGACTCCTGTTTTCGTAGCACCTCCCCCTGCTACATTTCACAAATCTCCTAGCGAGCCTACATTCCAGGCCCAGGACAACCAAAATTACCCCTCGGAGCCCACCTTCAAAGCCTCCGAAATCAATTCAACTGCTCCTCGGTTTGATCTCCCAACCGAAATTGACAAGCCAGCCAAAAATGTTGAACAAGAAGAGATGTTCAGGAAGGTCAAAAGTCTAGAACAATCGTTCCGAGACATGCGGGGGTTAGGTGGGCAAGTCAGTGTAGCCTACAAAGATTTATGCTTATTCTCCAATGTACAATTGCCAGTTGGCTTCAAGATGCCCAAATTTGACCTATACAGCGGGCACGGCGACCCAGTAGCCCACTTAAGGGGTTTCTGTAGCAAGATGCGAGGAGCTGGGGGAAAGGATGAATTATTAATGGCATACTTCAGTCAAAGTTTAAGCGGATCAGCTTTGGAGTGGTATACACGCCAGGACCATGGAAGATGGTACACCTGGGATGACCTGGCACAGGCATTCGCATACCATTTCCAATACAATCTGGAAATCATCCCAGATCGATTATCTTTGACCAAATTTGAAAAGAAACACAATGAAAGTTTCAAGAGAGTATGGTTTTCGGTGGAGAGAACAGGCAGCAAGAGTGGATCCTCCTATGAAGGAGAGCGAAATGGTAGATTACTTCCTCCAAGCCTTGGAACCAACTTACTATGCCCACTTGGTTTCAGCGGTTGGAAAATCATTCAACGAGGTAGTAAAGATGGGAGGTATGGTGGAAGAAGGCCTCAAAACAAATAAAATCATGAGCTATTCAGCAATTAAGGCAACTACTCAAGCTATTCAAGGCGGGGTAGGAGGAATCGGAAGAAAGAAAAGGGAGGAAGCAGCAGTAGTTGATTCAGGAATTTGGCCGGGACCCAGAGGTTCACCACTTTACTATAATCAACAACGACCTCGCCAATCAGCTTACCACCATGATTCATCCCAACACTACTATCACCCTTCAGAGCCTCATTTTGCCATTAACCATGCTCAAGCATACAATCAGCCACCTGTTCACACCAATTGGCGTGCTCCTGTCACACCAAATACTTACCCACGAGCTTATCCCGGACCAGGTTTCAGGCCTAGGCCAGCATTCAGGGGAGAAAGGGAACAGAAAAAGAAAACTTACACTCCATTGGGAGAGTCTTACACTAGTCTGTTCCACAGGCTGAGACAGCTAGACATGCTGAGACCAATACAATCCAAACTACCCAATCCTCCACCAAAGAATCTGGATTACACCATTAGCTGTGAATATTGCTCCGGTGCACCAGGCCATGATACGGAGAAATGTTGGCATTTGAAAAATGCAATACAAGAGCTGATTGATACTAATAAAATCAAGGTTCAAACCCCCGAAGCTCCAAATATCAATAGAAATCCAATGCCAGCCCATCAAGAGGCTAATATGATAGAAATCATACAAGCTGATGGAGAGACAAAAAGCCATCACAAACTGTCATGATGATCAAGTCTCATGAAACCAAGCCAGATAAGCAGTTAATGGAGGAAAAGCCGGTGTCTAAGCAGAACAAGAATGGTGATGAACCGTCTATGATAGTCGATGAGGTATCATCAAGCAAAGTTGCCGCAAGACAAGAAAGGCCGAAAGTGATAGTACCAGGGGTTGCTAACAAACCCATTGTATTCGTGGAAGGAGCACGTACAGATCGGGTTATTATTGCACCTGTAATCCAGTTGCCGGTCATCAACAACAAAGCCATCCCATGGAACTACGAACGAGTGACTGTGATGTACAAGGGAAAAGAAATCAAGGAAGAAGTGTGTGAGGTGCAAGGCTTGACTCGTTCGGGAAGATGTTTTACTCCTGAAGAGTTGAGAAAAACTAAAAACAATCCAATGCCAACAAAGAGAGCTGTGACGGAAGAAGAGGCGGAGGAGTTTTTAAGAAAAATGAAACTCCATGATTATTCTGTGGTGGATCAATTAAAGAAGACCCCCGCTCAAATTTCATTGTTGTCATTACTGATCCATTCAGAGGAACACCGTCTGGCGTTGATGAAAATCCTGAATGAAGCTCATGTTCCTGAAAAGATATCTGTAAATCATTTGGGAAAAATAGCCAACAGAATCTTTGAGACAAACAGAATTACATTTGCTGATGATGAATTACCTGTGGAAGGTACCAAGCACAACAGAGCTCTTTACCTCACCGTGAAATGTGAAAACTCCGTAGTAACCCGGGTATTGGTTGACAATGGGTCCAGTGCAAACATATGCCCTCTCTCCACTTTAAACAAATTAAAAATTAAAGAGGAGAGGATCCAGAAGAATAGTATCTGCGTACGAGGATTTGACGGTGGAAGCAGAGATTCATTTGGCGACATAGTATTGGAACTAACTATAGGGCCAGTTGAATTCACAATGGAATTTCAAGTGTTGGACATGACTGTTTCTTACAACTTGTTATTGGGTCGACCATGGATCCATGCTGCTAAAGTAGTCCCGTCAACACTACATCAGGCTGTCAAGTTTGAATGGGATCATCAAGAAATAGTCGTGCATGGAGAAGAAAGTTTAAATGCTCACAACAGTACCACTATACCGGTCGAGGGAACAGAAAATGACCAGGGACCATGGGCATACCAAGTGACAAACACAGTGTCGATAGAGAAAATTCCAGAAGGGAAATACCTTCCGAATCCAAGGATATCCTCTGCATCAGTCATGATAGCTTATGAAATGTTAAAGAATGACTTTATACCCGGCAAAGGTCTGGGCTTATTTCTGCAGGGAATTGTACAACCAGTATCTCTCCCCGAGAACTGGGGAACATTCGGTTTAGGGTTCATACCCACCACCAATGACGTGATAAGGGCCAAGAAGTTGAAACACCAAGCATGGGTTCTTCCAAAACCAGTACCACATCTGTCAAAGTCTTTTGTCAAGACCGGTGCTAAAAATCGCCCGATAACAACAATTCCTAAATCCCAGGTCAATCCTGAGGAGGAATTAATTGAAAGGTTCGAGAAATTGTTTAGTGATGTGAATATGTTGGAAGGCGGAGAAGGGTGTAGCAATGCAGAAGTTCAATTCGTTGGACCAGAAACAAAGCTCAATAATTGGAAAGCCACTCCTCTCCCAATTCGAAAGGAGTCTTGGTAGTTTATTTTGATTTTCTTTCAGTTTGTTTGGGTTATTTCAAGGTTGTAATCCCAAAGTTTATCTTACAGTTTGTTTAAAGTGTGCAAACCTTGTTATCTTTCATCATCCAATAAAAAAGCAGTTTCCTTTTTATTATCATTCCTGATAGTTTTCTTTTCTTTTTCTTCTTTCCTATACAGTTCCTTTTACGCTGGCTCTAGTGATATGGTATGCATGAGGAATCTTCAGCCCAGTCTTAAAAATCAATCTGGTTACGAAATATTAATTCAAGAAATATATTGTGATTATGAATCAGAATATGATGAAGATGAGGTTTTTGAAGAGATTAGTAAAGAGTTAATTCACTTTGAGGAAAAAATCAAACCTAACTTGAGTGATACCGAGGACATCAATATAGGGGACACGAGTAATGTTCGGGAAACTAAAATAAGTGTCCATCTCGAACCAAAGATCCGAGAAGAGTTAATTAAAGGACTCATAGAATTCAAAGATGTTTTTGCATGGTCGTATGACGACATGCCGGGCTTGAGCACTGATTTAGTGGTCCACAAATTGCCCACCGATCCAACGGTGCCCCCTGTCAAGTAGAGGCTGAGAAAATTCAAGCCTGATATGAGTATGAGAATTAAGGAAGAAATCACCAAACAATTGGAAGCAAAGGTCATTCGAGTCACTCGATATCCTGTTTGGTTGGCTAATGTCGTTCCTGTGCCAAAGAAAGACGGCAAAATTAGAGTATGCGTCGACTATCACAATCTCAACAAAGCAAGTCCAAAGGATAATTTCCCATTACCCAATATCCATATTTTGATCGACAATTGTGCCAAGCATGATATAGGGTCTTTCGTGGATTGTTATGCCGGATATCATCAAATTCTAATGGATGAAGAAGATGCAGAAAAGACGGCATTCATCACACCATGGGGAACTTATTGCTACCGGGTAATGCCATTCGGTTTAAAGAACGCCGGAGCAACCTATATGAGAGCAATGACCACAGTGTTTCATGATATGATACACAAGGAGATTGATGTATACGTGGACGATGTGATCATAAAATCAAAGCATCAGGCCGACCACGTTGGGGATTTGAGGAAGTTCTTCTTAAGACTTCGCAGGTACAACCTCAAGCTTAACCCTGCCAAATGCGCATTTGGAGTTCCATCCGGAAAGTTGTTGGGATTCATAGTCAGTCGACGAGGCATCGAGCTAGATCCATCAAAGATTAAAGCCATCCAAGAACTGCCACCTCCAAAAAACAAAACTGAAGTAATGAGTTTGTTGGGGAGGTTAAATTATATCAGCAGGTTTATTGCTCAGCTCACAACAACTTGTGAGCCAATTTTCAAATTGTTAAAAAAGGATGCTGCAGTCAAATGGACCGATGAGTGTCAAGAAGCGTTCGATAAAATAAAAGGGTACTTGTCAAACCCACCCGTGTTGGTCCCGCCAGAGCCAGGAAGACCTTTGATTCTTTACCTGACGGTTTTGGAAAATTCATTTGGTTGTGTATTGGGGCAACATGACCTCACTGGAAGAAAAGAACAGGCCATCTACTACCTTAGCAAGAAGTTCACGGCTTATGAGGTTAAGTATACTCATCTGGAAAAGACATGTTGCGCCCTAACATGGGTAGCTCAAAAATTGAAACAATATTTGTCATCCTACACTACTTACCTCATTTCTCGTTTGGATCCCTTGAAATACATTTTTCAAAAGCCTATGCCAACGGAAAGACTTGCAAAGTGGCAGCTATTGCTCACGGAATTCGACATCATCTATGTGACTAGAACTGCAATGAAGGCTCAAGCACTGGCCGATCATTCAGCCGAAAACCCGGTCGATGAGGAATATGAGCCGTTGAAGACTTATTTTCCTGATGAAGAAACAATGCATATCGACGAGGTGGAACAAATTGAAAAACCTAGCTGGAAACTTTTCTTTGATGGAGCCGCCAACATGAAAGGAGTCGGAATAGGAGCTGTAATCATTTCTGAAACAGGGCATCATTATCCTGTTACGGCTCAATTGCAATTTTATTGCACCAATAATATGGCTGAATATGAAGCTTGCATTTTGGGGTTAAGGCTAGCTGCAGACATGGGTATCCGAGAAATCTTAGTCATGGGAGATTCGGATCTTTTGGTACATCAAATTCAAGGAGAATGGGAAACCCGAGACTTGAAGCTCATCCCATACCGGCAAAGTCTACATGATCTTTGTCAACGGTTTCAATCAGTGGAATTCCAACATATTCCAAGAATCCATAATGAGGTTGCCGATGCATTGGCTACCCTGGCATCAATGTTGCACCATCCAGACAAAACTTATGTAGATCCAATACATATTCAAGTCCACGATCAGCACGCTTATTGCAATATAGTTGAAGAAGAATTTGATGGAGAACCATGGTTCCACGACATCAAGGAATATATCAGTATGGGTATATATCCCGCACAAGCCACAGGAGATCAAAAGAGAACCATAAGGCAATTGGCAAATGGATTCTTCTCAAGCGGAGGAGTTCTGTATAAAAGAACACCAGATCTTGGATTATTAAGATGCATAGATGCCAGACAAGCTACAACTGTCATGTCTGAAGTACATTCGGGAGTTTGCGGACCCCACATGAGTGGATATGTGTTGGCA
Source organism: Nicotiana tabacum (assembly GCF_000715075.1). Taxonomy (NCBI): domain Eukaryota; kingdom Viridiplantae; phylum Streptophyta; class Magnoliopsida; order Solanales; family Solanaceae; genus Nicotiana; species Nicotiana tabacum. The sequence goes on from NC_134085.1 coordinate 19,386,521, forward strand.
AAGAAGATCCTCCGGGCTGGTTACTATTGGCTTACCATGGAGAGAGATTGTATCAGTTTTGTACGCAAGTGTCATCAATGCCAAATACATGGAGATTTGATTCATTCTCCACCATCCGAGTTGCACACAATGTCAGCACCATGGCCTTTCGTTGCTTGGGGCATGGATGTGATTGGACCAATTGAGCCGGCAGCATCCAATGGACACAGATTCATTCTGGTAGCTATTGATTATTTTACCAAATGGGTTGAGGCCAAGACATTCAAATCAGTGACCAAGAAAGCTGTGGTCGATTTTGTCCACTCAAATATCATATGTCGATTTGGAATCCCGAAGGTGATCATCACAGATAACGGTGCTAATCTTAACAACAACTTAATGAAAGAAGTATGTCAACAGTTTAAGATTACACATCGTAACTCTACCCCATATCGGCCCAAGGCGAATGGAGCAGTAGAAGCAGCCAACAAAAACATAAAGAAGATACTTCGGAAAATGGTAGAAGGTTCAAAACAATGGCATGAAAAATTACCATTTGCATTATTGGGATACCGCACTACTGTTCGCACTTCAGTAGGAGCAACTCCTTATTTGTTGGTATACGGCACTGAAGCAGTAATTCCTGCAGAAGTTGAGATTCCTTCCCTTCGGATCATCGCCGAAGCAAAGATTGATGATGATGAATGGGTCAAAACCCGTCTAGAACAGTTAAACTTGATTGACGAAAAACGATTGACCGCAGTATGCCATGGTCAATTATATCAAAGAAGAATAGAAAGAGCATACAACAAAAAGGTGCGTTCCCGGAAGTTTGAAGTAGGTCAGCATGTGCTGAAACGTATTCTTCCACATCAGGTTGAAGCAAAAGGCAAATTTGCCCCGAATTGGCAACGACCATTCATTGTGACCAGAGTATTATCGAATGGTGCACTATGTTTAACAGATATTGAAGGCAAATGCATAGATATGGCGATCAATTCTGACGCGGTAAAGAGATATTATGCATAACTTTTTGAGTGTTTGTATTTAGCATTATTTCGAAGATTGGAATGACAAAGGCAATTTATTCTTCTATCCAAACACTATACCATTTGCTTCCCCTTTGAGCCATACTTGTTTCTTTCCTACCCTCTCTTGGAATCAATAATTAAAAAAAAAAGGTTTGAAAAAGATCATCATTATTATTTAGTGAACTACGTTTGACCTGATTCCTCAAAAGAAGGATACGTAGGCGCCCTAGTCATCCTGAGTATGGATCTGTTGGTTGTTTGGCTCGAATCAGTTCTGAACTTCTCGAATCTTCTTTTGAAGATTCGGACCAAACAAGGACAAATTCAGATCCGTTTCAAACTAACACCAAATGACCCCTAGGCTACCCTCACCCTTATATCATGTTTGGTTCCCTTCGAATCTAACCAGAAATGATTAGGTCCCAAATCGAACCTTCAGGAAACCTAGAAATACCAAACTTTCTGGATTTTTGTCCAAATTGATTAAAGGATTGAGGTTTAATCGACCTTAGTCGAAGTATTTTCAGTGGAAAATACTTCGACTAAGGTCTGTTTGATTTCAAACAAAAAAATCCGAAAGCCGAGTTGAGTTCGAGTCTGATTGAAGATTCAGAGGTATTTTCTATTTCTTTGTGTATTCTACGTGTATTGTTGTTTGTCTTAATAGCTTGTTAATTTTTCATGATTTTATTTGATTAATTCTGTCATCTTTGTCTCATGCCCGTATATATGGTCAAATATGAAATTATTTCTGTTGGTTGTGACTATTTATAATGTAAGCAATCGACTCGATTAAGTTCGTCGATTAGTTATATTATGAATTCTCATCCATAATAATACTGATTGAAACAATCTGTTTTCTATTATTATGTACTGTTTGTTGACAGATATTGTAGATAATCACTTTTTAACTAATACTCGTCAGTTAAATCATCCTGGTTTATATGAATCTGTCAAAATAAGGGTTGTATATATGTTATTGTCTGAACATTAAAGTTTCAGGGCATTGTCAATATTGACAATGATCCTGTGTGTGTTTGATTCTGGTTCAATGTTAAGTCCAGTCTGAATTGTTGTGATAAATTCAGTAATATGTTGTTAGTTCTGAATTCAGTGTAATATTGCTGTAATGTCAAGTTTGAATTCAAGTTTACAAAAGTTGGTCAAATACAATTGTATTAGGAGGTTAATAGGATTGGTTTTAGCTGTAAATCAGAAAGATAGTTAAGTTTATACAGATTTTAGAATCTGTTTTGCAGTAGGTTCTGATTTTTCAGTAATTACAGTAGGTCAGGGGCATTTCTGGGAATGAAACAGTAAAAACAGGGTGTTAATGCTAGTGTATTATAATGTAATGTTAGTGGCTATAGTTTAAGATACTAATGGGAAACAAGGGATAATGGGGCTGCTGAAAATCATGTTAGGATCATATAAAGTATTAAAAAGTAGTTTTTAATGGAAACTTTCTAATTTTTAAAGGGATAAAGGGTCCATCCAGCACTAAAAGGGTGCAACCAGCCCTGTATAAATACAGGAGCTGGACAGACAGAAAGAGATCAGTTTCCGGAGAGAGGGAAATCAACTTTTCATAATAGAGGGCTGTCAGTTTTTTTTAAGATCAGAGAGAGAAAGTTTGGCAGACTTAAAAAGAGAGTTTTAAGAGAAATAAAAAGGGAGTTTTTCAGAGAATAGGGGCAGTTTTCAAAAGAAGAGAGTTTGAGAGATAGAGCTTAAGGCAGATTTTAGGAGATTGAAAGAGGAAAATCAAGCAAAAACAGAAATTTAAAAAGGAAGATAGAAAGAAAGGAAAACAGAGACACTAAAACAAAATTCTACATCGGAAATTAGTATTGAAGCTGATTCTGTATTCTTGAAATTGAAAGTTTTCAGTCTGCTTTGTTCTAAACATCAAAAATCAGAAATATTACTTTTGGTATTGAATCTGTCCGGATTTGTTCGATCTCATTCTTCAGTTAAAAATCTGAAGTTTCTTAAAAGTACTTTTACTGTGCATCTGGGCTCTTTGAATCCTATTCTTGTTCAGATTTGCTGTGTTATCGGTATATTCTACTGATTTTGTTACTGCTGCAACTGCTGAAACTTACTTCTTCTACCCCCATTTCCAGGTACATATCTTCTTAAATTATATGTTGGAAAGAGATTCAACATGACTCATCAATGAAGCTAGAATTGAAATGCTATTCTCCAATTGTCCAAGTTCATTAGTTTTAATTTCATTTTTTATGTTAGTTAACTAGTAGTGAATTTAATTTGATAGCTATGAGTTAAATTGTCTTATTTTGAAATTCATATAAAGTTTTTTTGTAATAATGTTAGCCATTCCGAAATCTCATTGGTATAGATATATGTGAATTGTCAAAACAGGGAGTAAGGCATAAAAATGGGCCATTGATTACATCCCATAATACCATTAGCTAAATGTAGAGATTAAGAAGTTACATTAGTAGAATATCTTGTAACAAATATGATTTTGTTTAGATTGGTATAAGTTATTATATGGTATGATGACAGGTATAATCATATGAGTAAAGTAAGTTGGTATAGCTCATCATGATGTTAAAACGTTATGAATGTTTACGCCAAACAGTTAGGTTGCATGTAAGGTAACTTTGTTGAATTAACTTGTATAATAATTCCCTTTCTATAAATTCGATGCTTATCTATCTTCATAAAACAAAGTGACCAAATAATTAGGCCTATTAGATTAAAAGCGAGTATATGAGAATGAAAAGAGATGTACAAGCATAAATTGCCACACTTTACATCAATGATAATTAGAAATAGAATTTGCATTAAGTAAATAATGAAAATTCTCGGAAAATATTTCCTTTCTTTATGAATCATTTATTTTCAGTTTCATATGCAATTTATTCTTTGGTATATATATATATATATATATATGTCATATTTGTTTAAAAATAGTATTAATCATATTTTTATTCTGTTCTTTGAATTTGAATAGTTGGAATGAATATAACTTATATTCGGAAATCATAATCGACGAACAACCTTTAATAGATTGCGAATTCTTTTCAAAGAATTTATAGGCCTCTAAATAGGAGTTTCTCATGATTTTCACATAAAAGAAATACATAAATATAATAAACAATTTGTGGAAAATCCCTGAACCATTACAAATATTTTGTGCAATTAGGGATACGTTCGCGTACCCTGATTATATTTTTAAAAGTAAAAATTCGGATTATGCGTACACGCAATTTCGAACGAATATTTAATAAAAGGATTTATCCAAAGGCGTTAAATCAATTTCATAAAAACCCAAGATGTACGGTTCACTATTCAAGAAAAACAAATATTCTTGATTCGACACAATTTTGAAAAAAAATGATTGCTTAATAAATATATTATCAAAAGTTATTGTGTACACGTACGCGTGACACAAGTCCGCAATTTTTTAAAAAACACGAATATACGTACGCGTAATTCAATTCAAAGAAGGGTCCTCAAACACAGTAAGTATAAGCGGTAGCAAAAATCATGTAACATCAATATGTTTAATAAAAATCAAGATAATTAAGCCAATAATAAAAACAGTTAAGCAACCGTGCTAGAACCACGGAATTCGGAAATGCCTAACACCTTCTTCCGGATTAACAGAATTCCTTACTCAGGATTTCTGGTTCGCAGAATAATAAACAGAGTCATATTCTCCTCGATTCAGGGATTGAAATTGGTGACTTGGGACGCCTTAAAATTCCCAGGTGGCGACTCTGAAATAACTAAATAAATCCCGTTTCGACTGTCCTTCAATTGGAGAAAACTCCCCACGCGCCCCGCTGGCGCGGCAAAAAGGAGGTGCGAACAGCTCTGGCGACTCTGCTGGGGACTGGCTGTTATTGTAACCCAGAACCATTGGTTCAGGGTTTAAAGAATTCGAGCTTGAATATCTGTGTTAATTGGCTTTATTTTCTATATGATTTTCAACTGTTTATATGCTAATATGCTAAATATTTTTTTTACCGCTTTAATATTATTTAAATTGTGAATATATATAATTGCTACGAAACCCCCTTCTTTCTGAGTCTGCTGAATTTATGGTGTACACGTGCGCGTGACCCACCTTTCTGTTAAAGTCATACCAAATAAGACGGAGTTGGGACAAGTAACTAGGCCGGGCAGACTTTCGTGCTCCCGGTATGTTACCCCGCTTCGGCTCAAACTGTCCGTTTGGGTAAGCCAGGTTTAGAACAATCAACCTAAGGTTTTACACTTAGAATAACTCAGCCATATACCGGATCCCTAGTAGGAACGAATATTTGCATCATATGCATTTGGCCTTGGAGACTCAACACAGGGGTTGGGTCTGTCTAGGACAGGTGAACCCAAAAATTAAAAGACCATCATGATGCATCCTACTTGTTACTTGTGCATTCATTTGCCTCGAACATGCTTGTTGACCAGCTTAAATAAAATCATGGTAAGCATGAAAGGAATAAAATGGGTTGTCTTAAAAATTTCAAAAAAAATATATAGTTTTAAAAATTTTGAAATAAAGATATTTAATAATAAAAAAAAAAGTTCGAAAATAATTTTTAGTATAAATTTCCCAAAATGAATTTTGACTTTATTAAAATTAAATTTCAGATACAAAATGAGCATCACACAAAGCCCCTCATCCACAAGTACGGAAGAATTTCTATGTCAGCTTCAAATGTGGTGGTATGATTTAGGCGAAGACGGTCAAAAATGGGTCGTCAAGCATTTGGGAAATCTCACGGACATTATGAAAGTTAAACCCCGTGATGATATGATTGCGGCGTTAGTAACTTTCTGGGATCCCGTTCACAATGTTTTTCGTTTCTCTGACTTCGAGCTTACTCCTACATTAGAGGAGATAGCTGGATATACTGGTTTTGAAGGAAGTTTAAGAAATCAAAGCTTGATATTCACAAAGGCTCCTTCGGTACATCGATTCTTCGGTCTTTTGAACATCAGCAGTCAAATCAGGAAAAGCAATGTCATCAATGGATGTTGTTCCTTCAACTTTTTGTATTCAAGGTTCGGAAAGTCAGATGGGTTTGAAATTCATGAAAAAGGCCTTACTAATAAGCAAAACAAATACACTTGGCAGATTCACCGTCGATTTGCTTTCATGGTGGCTTTTCTAGGAGTCATGGTCTTCCCAAATAAAGAGCGAACAATTGATATTCGCACCGCAAAAGTTGTGCAAATCCTTACCACCAAAGAAAATCACACCCTTGTCCCCATCATTCTATCAGATATTTATCGGGCTCTGACTTTATGTAAATCAGGAGCAACGGTCTTCGAAGGATGCAAAATTTTGTTACAAATGTGGGTAATGGAGCATCTCCAACAACAGCCCAAGATCATACAATATGGGTCAAGAAATGATAATTGCATCGAGAGCTATGAGGAAAGAACAAAAAATTATCAAGCTCCAGAAGGGATAGAAGCATGGGTATCTCATCTAAAGGCTTTAACGGCAAATCAAATTGAATGGACTCTGGGATGGTTCCCGATGAGGGAAGTAATACATATGTCAACCTCAAATAGTTATCTACTACTATTGGGATTAAGAAGCATTCAGCCGTATGCACCACTAAGAGTCTTAAGGAAACTAGGGAGATATCAAATAGTTCCTGATGATGAAGATTTGAGTATGCAAGTAATCGAATTACACCCAGAAGCCACTATTCCCGAAGCTCTACTTCAGCAGATGTGGAATGGATGTCGATACTTGAAAAGTGATACTCAAGTCCCAGACACTACAAAAGGTGAGATGAATCCTGGATATGCAAGGTGGTTTGAAACGGTCTCGCGTGGATGATGTACCAGAACCTGAGCTGAAGAAGGCCAACAAAAAGACCCCATGTTCAAAACTTCAATGATAAAATCCAAGAACGGTTGATCTGGGGAGAGAAGGAAAAATGGTACAAAGCAACTATCCATGCCCTAAAAGAAAATCTAAGAAGCCTCAGTTTGGAGAAAGATTTGCAAGAACAAGAAGCCGAAGGCGAGAAAAAGAGTCTAGCTTGTGAGAATGAAAATCTTCATGCTCGATTCCAAAAAATGAAAAGAGTTTCTGAAACGCCAAAGAGGAGCTGGAAGGATCAAAAAACCATCGCCAATCTCTTTGAAAGAATGCAAGATTATGATTTCATTCTTGCGGAAAATGAAAGGGCATTGAGCAAAGCAAAAGAAAAGATCCAACAATTAAATGAAGAAGCCAGATCTAACAAGGAACGCCAAGATAGGCAATCCGAAAAAGACAAGGCACAATTCAATAAAGAAAAAGACTATTGGATGCGATCAGAAGACCAGCTTCGTGCACAACTAGAAGAGGCAAGAAGATGCAACAGAGAACACCAACAAGCAGACCTCGACAGGGAAAGAGCGCAAGCAAGATTAGAGCAGGCCAGACTCCGAGCTTTGTTAGAATCAGCTCTAGATCGTGAGAACCGTGTCAGAGATATAGCCACCACTCGTCAGCAGCAATTGCAAGACCAAGACCAACGTCTCCAAGGTTTCAGGGCACAAATCCACGACCTGGCAGTTTTCACATCTCAAAGTTATGTAAACTGCCAAGGAATGGATTATGAAAGATTTACTGAACATGCGCCCACTTTTGCTCGTCATCTAGCAATGGAACACCGTCTGGCGTTGATGAAAATCCTGAATGAAGCTCATGTTCCTGAAAAGATATCTGTAAATCATTTGGGAAAAATAGAAAACAGATTCTTTGAGACAAACAGAATTACATTTGCTGATGATGAATTACCTGTGGAAGGTACCAAGCACAACAGAGCTCTTTACCTCACCGTGAAATGTGAAAACTCCGTAGTAACCCGGGTATTGGTTGACAATGGGTCCAGTGCAAACATATGCCCTCTCTCCACTTTAAACAAATTAAAAATTAAAGAGGAGAGGATCCAGAAGAATAGTATCTGCGTACGAGGATTTGACGGTGGAAGCAGAGATTCATTTGGCGACATAGTATTGGAACTAACTATAGGGCCAGTTGAATTCACAATGGAATTTCAAGTGTTGGACATGACTGTTTCTTACAACTTGTTATTGGGTCGACCATGGATCCATGCTGCTAAAGCAGTCCCGTCAACACTACATCAGGCTGTCAAGTTTGAATGGGATCATCAAGAAATAGTCGTGCATGGAGAAGAAAGTTTAAATGCTCACAACAGTACCATTGTACCGGTCGAGGGAACAGAAAATGACCAGGGACCATGGGTATACCAAGTGACAAACACAGTGTCGATAGAGAAAATTCCAGAAGGGAAATACCTTCCGAATCCAAGGATATCCTCTGCATCAGTCATGATAGCTTATGAAATGTTAAAGAATGGCTTTATACCCGGCAAAGGTCTGGGCTTATTTCTGCAGGGAATTGTACAACCAGTATCTCTCCCCGAGAACTGGGGAACATTTGGTTTAGGGTTCATACCCACCACCAATGACGTGATAAGGGCCAGGAAGTTGAAACACCAAGCATGGGTTCTTCCAAAACCAGTACCACATCTGTCAAAGTCTTTTGTCAAGACCGGTGCTAAAAATCGCCCGATAACAACAATTCCTAAATCCCAGGTCAATCCTGAGGAGGAATTAATTGAAAGGTTCGAGAAATTGTTTAGTGATGTGAATATGTTGGAAGGCGGAGAAGGGTGTAGCAACGCAGAAGTTCAATTCGTTGGACCAGAAACAAAGCTCAATAATTGGAAAGCCACTCCTCTCCCAATTCGAAAGGAGTCTTGGTAGTTTATTTTGATTTTCTTTCAGTTTGTTTGGGTTATTTCAAGGTTGTAATCCCAAAGTTTATCTTACAGTTTGTTTAAAGTGTGCAAACCTTGTTATCTTTCATCATCCAATAAAAAAGCAGTTTCCTTTTTATTATCATTCCTGATAGTTTTCTTTTCTTTTTCTTCTTTCCTATACAGTTCCTTTTACGCTGGCTCTAGTGATATGGTATGCATGAGGAATCTTCAGCCCAGTCTTAAAAATCAATCTGGTTACGAAATATTAATTCAAGAAATATATTGTGATTATGAATCAGAATATGATGAAGATGAGGTTTTTGAAGAGATTAGTAAAGAGTTAATTCACTTTGAGGAAAAAATCAAACCTAACTTGAGTGATACCGAGGACATCAATATAGGGGACACGAGTAATGTCCGGGAAACTAAAATAAGTGTCCATCTCGAACCAAAGATCCGAGAAGAGTTAATTAAAGCACTCATAGAATTCAAAGATGTTTTTGCATGGTCGTATGACGACATGCCGGGCTTGAGCACTGATTTAGTGGTCCACAAATTGCCCACCGATCCAACGGTGCCCCCTGTCAAGCAGAGGCTGAGAAAATTCAAGCCTGATATGAGTATGAGAATTAAGGAAGAAATCACCAAACAATTGGAAGCAAAGGTCATTCGAGTCACTCGATATCCTGTTTGGTTGGCTAATGTCGTTCCTGTGCCAAAGAAAGACGGCAAAATTAGAGTATGCGTCGACTATCACAATCTCAACAAAGCAAGTCCAAAGGATAATTTCCCATTACCCAATATCCATATTTTGATCGACAATTGTGCCAAGCATGATATAGGGTCTTTCGTGGATTGTTATGCCGGATATCATCAAATTATAATGGATGAAGAAGATGCAGAAAAGACGGCATTCATCACACCATGGGGAACTTATTGCTACCGGGTAATGCCATTCGGTTTAAAGAACGCCGGAGCAACCTATATGAGAGCAATGACCACAGTGTTTCATGATATGATACACAAGGAGATTGAGGTATACGTGGACGATGTGATCATAAAATCAAAGCATCAGGCCGACCACGTTGGGGATTTGAGGAAGTTCTTCTTAAGACTTCGCAGGTACAACCTCAAGCTTAACCCTGCCAAATGCACATTTGGAGTTCCATCCGGAAAGTTGTTGGGATTCATAGTCAGTCGACGAGGCATCGAGCTAGATCCGTCAAAGATTAAAGCCATCTAAGAACTGCCACCTCCAAAAAACAAAACTGAAGTAATGAGTTTGTTGGGGAGGTTAAATTATATCAGCAGGTTTATTGCTCAGCTCACAATAACTTGTGAGCCAATTTTCAAATTGTTAAAAAAGGATGCTGCAGTCAAATGGACCGATGAGTGTCAAGAAGCGTTCGATAAAATAAAAGGGTACTTGTCAAACCCACCCGTGTTGGTCCCGCCAGAGCCAGGAAGACCTTTGATTGTTTACCTGACGATTTTGGAAAATTCATTTGGTTGTGTATTGGGGCAACATGACCTCACTGGCAGAAAAGAACAGGCCATCTACTACCTTAGCAAGAAGTTCACGGCTTATGAGGTTAAGTATACTCATCTGGAAAAGACATGTTGCGCCCTAACATGGGTAGCTCAAAAATTGAAACACTATTTGTCATCCTACACTACTTACCTCATTTCTCGTTTGGATCCCTTGAAATACATTTTTCAAAAGCCTATGCCAACGGGAAGACTTGCAAAGTGGCAGATATTGCTCACGGAATTCGACATCATCTATGTGACTAGAACTGCAATGAAGGCTCAAGCACTGGCCGATCATTTAGCCGAAAACCCGGTCGATGAGGAATATGAGCCGTTGAAGACTTATTTTCCTGATGAAGAAACAATGCATATCGACGAGGTGGAACAAATTGAAAAACCTGGCTGGAAACTTTTCTTTGATGGAGCCGCCAACATGAAAGGAGTCGGAATAGGAGCTGCAATCATTTCTGAAACAGGGAATCACTATCCTGTTACGGCTCAGTTGCGATTTTATTGCACCAATAATATGGCTGAATATGAAGCTTGCATTTTGGGGTTAAGGCTAGCTGCAGACATGGGTATCCGAGAAATCTTAGTCATGGGAGATTCGGATCTTTTGGTACATCAAATTCAAGGAGAATGGGAAACCCGAGACTTGAAGCTCATCCCATACCGGCAATGTCTACATGATCTTTATCAACGGTTTCAATCAGTGGAATTCCAACATATTCCAAGAATCCATAATGAGGTTGCTGATGCATTGGCTACCCTGGCATCAATGTTGCACCATCCAGACAAAGCTTATGTAGATCCAATACATATTCAAGTCCACGATCAGCACGCTTATTGCAATATGGTTGAAGAAGAATTTGATGGAGAACCATGGTTCCTCGACATCAAGGAATATATCAGGATGGGTATATATCCCGCACAAGCCACAGGAGATCAAAAGAGAACCATAAGGCGATTGGCAAATGGATTCATCTTAAGCGGAGGAGTTCTGTATAAAAGAACACCAGATCTTGGATTATTAAGATGCATAGATGCCAGACAAGCTACAACTGTCATGTCTGAAGTACATTCGGGAGTTTGTGGACCCCACATGAGTGGATATGTGTTGGCAAAGAAGATCCTCCGGGCTGGTTACTATTGGCTTACCATGGAGAGAGATTGTATCAGTTTTGTACGCAAGTGTCATCAATGCCAAATACACGGAGATTTGATTCATTCTCCACCATCCGAGTTGCACACAATGTCAGCACCATGGCCTTTCGTTGCTTGGGGCATGGATGTGATTGGACCAATTGAGCCGGCAACATCCAATGGACACAGATTCATTCTGGTAGCTATTGATTATTTTACCAAATGGGTTGAGGCCAAGACATTCAAATCAGTGACCAAGAAAGCTGTGGTCGATTTTGTCCACTCAAATATCATATGTCGATTCGGAATCCCGAAGGTGATCATCACAGATAACGGCGCTAATCTTAACAGCAACTTAATGAAAGAAGTATGTCAACAGTTTAAGATTACACATCGTAACTCTACCCCATATCGGCCCAAGGCGAATGGAGCAGTAGAAGCAGCCAACAAAAACATAAAGAAGATACTTCGGAAAATGGTAGAAGGTTCAAAACAATGGCATGAAAAATTACCATTTGCATTATTGGGATACCGCACTACTGTTCGCACTTCAGTAGGAGCAACTCCTTATTTGTTGGTATACGGCACTGAAGCAGTAATTCCTGCAGAAGTTGAGATTCCTTCCCTTCGGATCATCGCCGAAGCAAAGATTGATGATGATGAATGGGTCAAAACCCGTCTAGAACAGTTAAACTTGATTGACGAAAAACGATTGACCGCAGTATGCCATGGTCAATTATATCAAAGAAGAATAGAAAGAGCATACAACAAAAAGGTGCGTCCCCGGAAGTTTGAAGTAGGTCAGCATGTACTGAAACGTATTCTTCCACATCAGGTTGAAGCAAAAGGCAAATTTTCCCCGAATTGGCAAGGACCATTCATTGTGACCAGAGTATTATCGAATGGTGCACTATGTTTAACAGATATTGAAGGCAAATGCATAGATATGGCGATCAATTCTGACGCGGTAAAGAGATATTATGCATAACTTTTTGAGTGTTTGTATTTAGCATTATTTCGAAGATTGGAATGACAAAGGCAATTTATTCTGCTATCCAAACACTATACCATTTGCTTCCCTTTTGAGCCATACTTGTTTCTTTCCTACCCTCTCTTGGAATCAATAAAAAAATCAAGTATGAAATAATTAAAAAAAAAAAATCATCACTATTATGTAGTGAACTACGTTTGACCTGATTCCTCAAAGAAGGATACATAGGCGCCTCACGGCTCGGTCATAGGGTGCACCACATGCACAATGTGCACGAAAAGAAACATTAAGAGACCCCAATCAAGAAACTGGGGCAGGAATTGTATTGGAAATAAGAAAAGATTCCAAGAGTTGTAATTTTAAACCCATACCAAAGCTATTTAGCTTTTAATACCTTTTCCATTCCTAACCTTATACCAAAAAGACCTTTCGATCAATCTTAGAAAAATGCTGAGGCAAGCAAATGAAGTGGTTCATAACACTCTGGTACAAACAAGGAAAGAAAGTAAAAATGAGAGAGTCTTATAGGTGAAAACCCACACGGGCACCATAAGACGAAGGAAGTTGAGAGAAAAGTAAAAAGAGAGAGTCTTATTGGTGAAAACCTTCGCAGGCACCATAAGGCGAAAAGGAAGTGAAGAAGTGAAAAATGAGGAAAATTTATCGATGAAAACTCCTTGAGACAATTGAAAGGAGATTGATTAAAAGACTGGGTTGATTAATCCGAAACGCATACCCTGATCATTGGTGCCAGTAATTCCAATCAGATAAGTCCTTTATTCCTTTTCCAACAGTCATCCAAAAATTGGATTTTTCTTTTCATTCTATAATTGTCGAAATCAGCGTATTTCGTTACTAATAATCTTACTTTCTCCAAGCTTTGAGATAAGTTTTATTCCAAACAAATAAGAAGGAATGTCAAGGTATACTACCAAGATTCAAGGTTACAAAATACGGCCACGAAAGGTGGGAGATAAAATATGGGTGTAAGAAAGATAAAATCAAAAGTGGATCAGCAAAGTCAGAAGAGGCATATGATTACAGTTAAAAGGTTTTGAAGGAAAACACACAGAGGGGAATCCTATAGTCAAGGATCAATTACAAAGACAAAACAGTCTTTTCAATCATTCCAAGGCAATAAAGAGAGACGAAGAGAAACATCACCATCGGCAAGAATACCACAGCCAGCCACCCTGCTTTAAACTAACGAAGTTTTCTTTGATTTAAAACAGGGGCAAATACAATCTTTGTGTCAGGAAATACCTGGTAAAGAATTGAAGAAGTCAGGCGTCCACCTGGAGAATGAGGATGAGAAAAGAAGAAGTCAGGCGTCCACCTGGAGAATGAGGATGAAGAAATTGAAGAAGTCAGGCGTCCACCTGGAGAATGAGGATGAGGAAATTGAAGAAGTCAGGCGTCCACCTGGAGAATGAGGATAAGAATTGAAGAAGTCAGGCGTCCACCTGGAGAATGAGGATGAGAATTAAAAAAATCAGGCGTCCACCTGGAGAAATGAGGATAAAGAAAAGAAGAAGTCAGGCGTCCACCTGGATAATGAGGATGAAGAATTAAAGAAGTCAGGCGTCCACCTGGAGAATGAGGATGAAGAAATTGAAGAAATCAGGCGTCCACCTGGAGAATGAGGATGAGAATTAAAGAAGTCAGGCGTCCACCTGGAGAATGAGGATGAAGAATTAAAGAAGTCAGGCGTCCACCTGGAGAATGAGGATGAAGAAATTGAAGAAGTCAGGCGTCCACCTGGAGAATGAGGATGAGAATTAAAGAAGTCAGGCGTCCACCTGGAGAATGAGGATGAGAATTGAAGAAGTCAGGCGTCCACCTAGAGAATGAGGATGAAGAATTAAAGAAGTCAGGCGTCCACCTGGAGAATGAGGATGAAGAAAAGAAGAAGTCAGGCGTCCACTTGGAGAATGAGGATAAAGAATTAAAGAAGTCAGGCGTCCACCTGGAGAATGAGGATGAAGAAGAATTAAAAAAAATCAGGCGTCCACCTGGAGAATGAGGATGAAGAAGAATTAAAAAAAAAATCAGGCGTCCACCTGGAGAATGAGGATGAGAATTAAAGAAGTCAGGCGTCCACCTGGAGAATGAGGATGAGAATTAAAGAAGTCAGACGTCCACCTGGAGAATGAGGATGAAGAATTAAAGAAGTCAGGCGTCCACCTGGAGAATGAGGATGAAGAATTGAAGAAGTCAGGCGTCCACCTGGAGAATGAGGATGAAGAATTGAAGAAGTCAGGCGTCCACCTGGAGAATGAGGATAAAGAATTGAAGAAGTCAGGCGTCCACCTGGAGAATGAGGATGAAGAAAGAAAAGAAGCAGTCAAGGCACCCACCTGAAAAACGAGGGAATGCAATTGAAGTGTTGAAACCAAAAGCCCACTCATATGAGAAAGGAGCACACTTAGAATCAATAAAGCAGAGGAGTCCAACAGAATCCCCAGCGAGAAACAACAAGAGTTCCAAAAGGAATACGGAATAAGACAAATGCCCAAGAGTCACCAAGATATCAAGACAACAAGAAATGCAAGGGCATGATCTAGATAAGATTTTATAATTCATGTACCATAGTCTAGTTTAATTTTGTATTTCCTTTAAAGTAAGGTGTAATAAGGAGGTCAGCAAGCAGTAAAAACAGCACGAAGCAGCAGTAACATCACAGTCCCACGGTAGTCCCAGCTACCCAAAACTTCCCGAACTACATTGACCTGATTCCTTTATAGCCAAGGATATGTAGGAAACCTTTGAAGCAGAGGTTCGGTCAAATCTTTCTAAAAATGCTTCCCACGGAGTATTCGAACGGGCAAAAATCGCTCGTATCCGCTCACTTTATCTTTGCACGAAAACTCTTCGAGTTTCCGCACAAAGAGGGGCAGCTGTGAGCACGTGATTTTTGCCTCACGAAAACTACTCCCAAATAAATCAAAAATAAAACTAATTTCTTTTAGTGTGCAATTTCAGAATTTGTGTTGCGTTTATTAATTGTCTGTGTTTTGTCCGTAAAATGTTTGCTTTGTTATAATTAGACAAAATTAAAATAAAAATACATGTTTCATGTATATTTAGGATTTAAGTATGCATTTAATTAAGTTAATTTAAATAAAATCACAAAAATATGCATTTTGTTCTATTTTTAATGTTCCACTGTGTGATTAATGTTTTGACTATATGTTAAATAATTGTTATGAAGTAATTAATATTTTTGTGTAAGGTTAAAAATTGTTTTATAATTTTTATTAGTATTTTTTATAATTTAAATAAAATTAGAAAATATATATAAATTGTGAAAGGAAATTGGACCTGGATTAAAATCCAGGCCCAAGTGAATTAATTCCCCCCCTAGCCCAATCCAAAATAGCCTGTCCGGTTCAATTCAAAGCCAGAACCAAACGACGTCGTTTGGTCATCTCTCATCAAGGGCCGTTGGATTAAATCCAACCAACGGCCAAGATTTCATCACCCTAACCCAAGACCCTTACCCGATCCATTAACCCGATTCAGTCCGACCCCAACTTTAAACCAAACGACGTCGTTTGGTTTAATGAATTAATCTTGGTCATTCATCTTGCTTGATCGGACGGACGATATCAATCCACCCCACCCCTATATAAGTCCCAAACCCTTACCCCGGCCCCTAACTAAACACCCCCCCATCCTCTCCTGTTCATCGTCTTCTCAAACAGACCCCTAACCCTAGCCGCCCCTATTCCCCTTCGCCTGAAACCCGGCGGCATCAATGCCGCCGGTCACCAAAGTAACACCCCAAAACCCCCTAAACCTCCTCTATCCAAATATGTTATCTACTTGGTTCGAATCTCCCTGAAGGTTCTCGAATCTTCATTTGAAGATTCGAGCCAAGTTCAGATCTAAACCAAACAACACCTAGTTAACACCATAGCTTCCCCTAGTCATCCTGAGTATGGATCTGTTGGTTGTTTGGCTCGAATCAGTTCTGAACTTCTCGAATCTTCTTTTGAAGATTCGGACCAAACAAGGACAAATTCAGATCCATTTCAAACTAACACCAAATGACCCCTAGGCTACCCTCACCCTTATATCATGTTTGGTTCCCTTCGAATCTAAACAGAAATGATTAGGTCCCAAATCGAACCTTCAGGAAACCTAGAAATACCAAACTTCTGGATTTTTGTCCAAATTGATTAAAGGATTGAGGTTTAATCGACCTTAGTCGAAGTATTTTCAGTGGAAAATACTTCGACTAAGGTCTGTTTGATTTCAAACAAAAAAAATCCGAAAGCCGAGTTGAGTTCGAGTCTGATTGAAGATTCAGAGGTATTTTCTATTTCTTTGTGTATTCTACGTGTATTGTTGTTTGTCTTAATAGCTTGTTAATTTTTCATGATTTTATTTGATTAATTCTGTCATCTTTGTCTCATGCCCGTATATATGGTCAAATATGAAATTATTTCTGTTGGTTGTGACTATTTATAATGTAAGCAATCGACTCGATTAAGTTCGTCGATTAGTTATATTATGAATTCTCATTCATAATAATACTGATTGAAACAATCTGTTTTCTATTATTATGTACTGTTTGTTGACAGATATTGTAGATAATCACTTTTTAACTAATACTCGTCAGTTAAATCATCCTGGTTTATATGAATCTGTCAAAATAAGGGTTGTATATATGTTATTGTCTGAACATTAAAGTTTCAGGGCATTGTCAATATTGACAATGATCCTGTGTGTGTTTGATTCTGGTTCAATGTTAAGTCCAGTCTGAATTGTTGTGATAAATTCAGTAATATGTTGTTAGTTCTGAATTCAGTGTAATATTGCTGTAATGTCAAGTTTGAATTCAAGTTTACAAAAGTTGGTCAAATACAATTGTATTAGGAGGTTAATAGGATTGGTTTTAGCTGTAAATCAGAAAGATAGTTAAGTTTATACAGATTTTAGAATCTGTTTTGCAGTAGGTTCTGATTTTTCAGTAATTACAGTAGGTCAGGGGCATTTCTGGGAATGAAACAGTAAAAACAGGGTGTTAATGCTAGTGTATTATAATGTAATGTTAGTGGCTATAGTTTAAGATACTAATGGGAAACAAGGGATAATGGGGCTGCTGAAAATCATGTTAGGATCATATAAAGTATTAAAAAGTAGTTTTTAATGGAAACTTTCTAATTTTTAAAGGGATAAAGGGTCCATCCAGCACTAAAAGGGTGCAACCAGCCCTGTATAAATACAGGAGCTGGACAGACAGAAAGAGATCAGTTTCCGGAGAGAGGGAAATCAACTTTTCATAATAGAGGGCAATCAGTTTTTTTTAAGATCAGAGAGAGAAAGTTTGGCAGACTTAAAAAGAGAGTTTTAAGAGAAATAAAAAGGGAGTTTTTCAGAGAATAGGGGCAGTTTTCAAAAGAAGAGAGTTTGAGAGATAGAGCTTAAGGCAGATTTTAGGAGATTGAAAGAGGAAAATCAAGCAAAAACAGAAATTTAAAAAGGAAGATAGAAAGAAAGGAAAACAGAGACACTAAAACAAAATTCTACATCGGAAATTAGTATTGAAGCTGATTCTGTATTCTTGAAATTGAAAGTTTTCAGTCTGCTTTGTTCTAAACATCAAAAATCAAAAATATTACTTTTGGTATTGAATCTGTCCGGATTTGTTCGATCTCATTCTTCAGTTAAAAATCTGAAGTTTCTTAAAAGTACTTTTACTGTGCATCTGGGCTCTTCGAATCCTATTCTTGTTCAGATTTGCTGTGTTATCGGTATATTCTACTGATTTTGTTACTGCTGAAACTTACTTCTTCTACCTCCATTTCCAGGTACATATCTTCTTAAATTCTATGTTGGAAAGAGATTCAACATGACTCATCAATGAAGCTAGAATTGAAATGCTATTCTCCAATTGTCCAAGTTCATTAGTTTTAATTTCATTTTTTATGTTAGTTAACTAGTAGTGAATTTAATTTGATAGCTATGAGTTAAATTGTCTTATTTTGAAATTCATATAAAGTTTTTTTGTAATAATGTTAGCCATTCCGAAATCTCATTGGTATAGATATATGTGAATTGTCAAAACAGGGAGTAAGGCATAAAAATGGGCCATTGATTACATCCCATAATACCATTAGCTAAATGTAGAGATTAAGAAGTTACATTAGTAGAATATCTTGTAACAAATATGATTTTGTTTAGATTGGTATAAGTTATTATATGGTATGATGACAGGTATAATCATATGAGTAAAGTAAGTTGGTATAGCTCATCATGATGTTAAAACGTTATGAATGTTTACGCCAAACAGTTAGGTTGCATGTAAGGTAACTTTGTTGAATTAACTTGTATAATAATTCCCTTTCTATAAATTCGATGCTTATCTATCTTCATAAAACAAAGTGACCAAATAATTAGGCCTATTAGATTAAAAGCGAGTATATGAGAATGAAAAGAGATGTACAAGCATAAATTGCCACACTTTACATCAATGATAATTAGAAATAGAATTTGCATTAAGTAAATAATGAAAATTCTCGGAAAATATTTCCTTTCTTTATGAATCATTTATTTTCAGTTTCATATGCAATTTATTCTTTGGTATATATATATATATGTCATATTTGTTTAAAAATAGTATTAATCATATTTTTATTCTGTTCTTTGAATTTGAATAGTTAGAATGAATATAACTTATATTCGGAAATCATAATCGACGAACAACCTTTAATAGATTGCGAATTCTTTTCAAAGAATTTATAGGCCTCTAAATAGGAATTTCTCATGATTTTCACATAAAAGAAATACATAAATATAATAAACAATTTGTGGAAAATCCCTGAACCATTACAAATATTTTGCGCAATTAGAGATACGTTCGCGTACCCTGATTATATTTTTAAAAGTAAAAATTCGGATTATGCGTACGCGCAATTTCGAACGAATATTTAATAAAAGGATTTATCCAAAGGCGTTAAATCAATTTCATAAAAACCCAAGATGTACGGTTCACTATTCAAGAAAAACAAATATTCTTGATTCGACACAATTTTGAAAAAAAATGATTGCTTAATAAATATATTATCAAAAGTTATTGTGTACACGTACGCGTGACACAAGTCCGCAATTTTTTAAAAAACACGAATATACGTACGCGTAATTCAATTCAAAGAAGGGTCCTCAAACACAGTAAGTATAAGCGGTAGCAAAAATCATGTAACATCAATATGTTTAATAAAAATCAAGATAATTAAGCCAATAATAAAAACAGTTAAGCGACCGTGCTAGAACCACGGAATTCGGAAATGCCTAACACCTTCTTCCGGATTAACAGAATTCCTTACTCAGGATTTCTGGTTCGCAGAATAATAAACAGAGTCATATTCTCCTCGATTCAGGGATTGAAATTGGTGACTTGGGACGCCTTAAAATTTCCAGGTGGCGACTCTGAAATAACTAAATAAATCCCGTTTCGACTGTCCTTCAATTGGAGAAAACTCCTCACGCGCCCCGCTGGCGCGGCAAAAAGGAGGTGCGACAACACCAAATCGGGCTCCTGGAATTATTCGAAGTTTTGAGGAGCTCGTCTAGCTACATGAGCCGAATGCATATCACCGCATTTAAACAGCAGTTTCACTCAAAGTTATCGAACAAAGGGTTAGAGGAATGATGTGGCATACAGCTATCCAACACTAAAAAATGCAAATTTAAAAATGCTATGCAATGTATAAAAGATGCAAATCCAGCAGCTTACAAGTACCTCATGGATTTAATATTAGATAAGTGGACAGTTTATCGCGACAACGGTAGAAGTTGGGGCATCTTGATGACCGACCTCTCTGAATTGTTCAACGTTTTTTGAAAAATGCTTGAGGGCTACCAATTACTGCCATGATTAGGATGACATATGGGGCAGTTAGTTGAGAGGTTCCTGTCCAGGAAACAGCTTGGCCAATCACTCATCGATGGTCAAGAGGTATGGCCTCTGGTAGTGAAAAAAAGTTCGAAGATTATGAGTTGAAGTCGAAAAATTACACGGTAACAACTTATATTAGAGAAACAGGTGTACTCGCAGTTAAAACATGGAGGCGTGAAGGTTATGGTGGTAGGAAGCATATTATTAATTTTTCAAGGAGGACATGTGAATGCCGAAAGTGGCAAGCTTACCGTGTGGCCTAAGATGTCCCCTTCCTCTAGCCATCTCTAATGCAGTTGTGTCTTCGTACCCATCTACTACCTGCGACTCTGCAAAATGAAAAGGGAACTGGATCAATATGAAGATGCTCCCATGGATGTGGGTATGCTGCAGGTGAATAATGAACAAACTTAGAACCCATCATCTGTGGCATCGGGCACGGAGTCTGAAATGAATACTCTGGACCCAATGGTCGATTCACAACTACTTGGATAGCACACTGACTGCTTGGGACGCTAGTGATCATCTCACCCTGCCATGGAGGTGAACCCCCAAACATATCAGCTGCATGTCATGTTGAAGATGACCTATAGTATCCGATCGCGCATGCTCGTTTGCTGACTGGTCATATGAAGGGACATCTGAAGGAGCGCCCGTGTGAACCAGGAGCGTCAGTAGCAAACCCTGTCTATGTGGGCGTCTCTGCCCACCATGTCCACCTGCTCTGCCACCTTTACGCCTCGGTACATTATGCGGCTCTGCATATGTATCACCACGTGGATACTCTGTCTCAATGTCACCCCTACTTTATTCACCTACAGCCTTAAATGAATCCAAAGCCAACCGAGACAACTCAAGTGCAAGCTCACGAACCTCTGAAATGTCACTATCCTGGACACTCAACGATCTCCTGTGTATGTGGTGTAGGCCACGAGCCTAGGTAACAATATTAATTTAAAATATAAACACTTAACATGTGAATTTCGATAAAATAAAATAAAACATACCAGAACTTAACTCTTTCCGACAAAGGTCTGATATCCCTGTGTGAACTGGTGATCGGGATGCCCGACAAGGTGACATGTAATAATATTATACCACTGTGTATATACTATGTCATCCTCATTCCCTCTTCGGACCTCTGATGTCGCAATGT
Source organism: Nicotiana tabacum (assembly GCF_000715075.1). NCBI lineage: Eukaryota > Viridiplantae > Streptophyta > Magnoliopsida > Solanales > Solanaceae > Nicotiana > Nicotiana tabacum. The sequence continues at coordinate 19,408,023 of NC_134085.1, forward strand.
AACTTCATCTGCTATCCCATAGTAGTACCTCAGTGAAATAGAATTTTGCTAATCAAAGTTAGGCTGGCCCCTGCGGTCCATCTGAAAGTGTCTGTAATCCCATTGTATAGGCCTAGGGATGAACTGGACTAAACCAAACTGATGCATCACCCTGTTTGGATAGTGCCATTTAACCGCATCCCAGCATATAAGAGGTACAACAGCACGCCATAAGTCTTACCAGTCAGGCAATATTCTGGTATGGTAGCCATAATCTCAGTGGTATATGGCATCCATGAGAATTGTATCAAAAAGTAATAATAAATAACAAACAATACATAATTAATCCACAGAGTAAATAAAAACCAAATAAACCAAACGGCTTAGTACCTGTTGCACCACTATTGCATCTAACTGATCACGAAATAAATATAGCAGATGTGTTGCTACTATATCACAGCACAATAAGGTCTTCCATCTATGAGCTTGCAGTAGGGGAGGGTCAATGTGGACGATCGGCTCTCTCAACTGCAGCTTGAAGGGAAAATTCCTCTCGTATATCCATACCTTCATGCCATAATTAAAAATAAATATATATTTAAAACTATGACCGATAAATGAATAATTTAATTTCATTACCTAAAGTAAAGGCAAATATTCACCGATGGTGCTAGTCCTACACTATGAAGCACGATAAAGAAATCTATATAGTATAGCCAGTGTGGCTGCTCCCCAAGCGTATCGCCCAACATTGTCCAGGTCTTGAAGAAATGGTAGATACATCAAACTTAACCTTGTTACTTGATGTATCAACTGCAAGTAGGCCTCCAATGATCCACATCATATATGAATGGACCCGCTGCTGGACTTCATACTCAGGGGTAACATCGATAATCGGATCAAGTAACTTTATATGTCCAATCAATGATGACATTCTATGCCTGCCCCCCTGCAATTCAGTATCGTTCGGTGCCCAACCAAGAAGTGTCATCATCGAGGAACACCATTCTTCAGCAGCCTTAGTATCATCCAACCCTGTCACAAGATCTCCGTCAATAGGTAACCCTTACAATACAACAATATCATGTAGCGTGATTGTAGCCTCACGGTACATCACAACCTTTACATGCTGATTAGTTGACATTTTAAAATCTACAGAAGTAGCAATTATAATCAGTAAATAATATCAACATTTAGCAATTAGATTACAAACTATGAAAATAATAATAACCTTTTAACAAAATTCGATATATTCAAACACAGCATGCATATCATGAAATAAGATCGGTATATATAGAATCCAAATGCATGTATTCTAGCATGTTTTTTTCAACAAAAGGCGCATTCAACACGCAAACCTTCTATTTTTCACGAAAGGCGCAATCTGATAATGAGTCTTCGTAAAGCTATAGCGCCAGAAGTCAAATCAGCGTTAGAATCTTTAATTCAACTGAGGCGCGTCAGCCTATTGAGCCTTCTGTGTAAATACAAAATATAAGGAAGGCATGTCAGTTAATCACACCTTTAGTTGATTTTAAAAATAACACTGAAGTTGCAATTACTCAGCGCGCCTTCTTCACAAATTACACTTAATGATCCATCTGTTTGGGGATGTTAATATTACAAGAAGATTCGCTGTGGCGCACCTTCACCATTAATAGAAAAAACAAATCTGACAAATCCATTTATTGGAGTGGTGCTCCATTGTTCACCATTTAAGTCAAACCTTCATTTATTTTATAGTTTAAGCAGATCTATCATTCTTTTTACAAGGAATTTTAGGCGGGAAATTTGTTTACCTCGAAAATACGAGTAACAATTAAACTTGATTTATAGGTTTAAAGATACGTGATTTAGTTCAATACTAATTAATAACCAAGAAGGCTAACGTATAAATGAAGGAAATAGGTAGAATCAAACCAGTGTGCAAGACAGTCTCGACCTCGAGCTAAGGTGGCCTCGAGGTTGGTCAAGTACAATAAAGTAAGAACAATTAAGTAAAGAGACAATTCTGATGAAATATGAGCCAAAAAGTAAGAGAGTATATTCTTTGCCAATAATTGATGATGTTTACAAATGATTGGGGTCCCCTTTATATAATAGGAGAACCCTAAATAAGGTACATTTCTATTTACAGTAAAAAATCTTATTGGGACAGCTGACTAACCGCCTAGCACGGATTCGTACAAATCTATTCCAAGATTTATTCCATGATCTTGGGGATGTGGCAGGAATCTTGCTCATTCTGTTATAAATCCATAACGACATTATCTTGAGGTTGGGTATACTCGGCTTCGAAACTCATCGCATACTTCGATCATCGGGCCTTGTACTCTATCATCGGGCTCGAGCTTGGTCCATCAAGCTCGAACTCGGCTCATCCTGAACTCGGGCTTAAGGCAACCCCTCGAGCCCGTGAAATTGGGCATACCTGATTTCGACCTTATATAGATAGTCCCCGCATTTTTTAGAGCATAACGACAAGAAACGAATTGAGTCCTTGATATTTACCTCTATTTTCCATGACATCATCATTGTGACAGTAAGCGACTGAGGAAACAAAAGCTTGGAAGCTGTCCTTTCCCAAGGAAGACTCCGAGAACTTTAACGAGTCTGGCGGCGGAGAAGATTCCGAGGGCGAAGACACTTATGCCTATAAGGACCGCGCTACATAGGTTGCGTGCTCTTAGTAATTTTTTTTCTTTTGAGGTTGATCGGCCCGTGCGAGGAACTCTTGACCGTGATCTATAGCTCTTGTAAAAAGGTTTATACAAAGTCTTTTTCCTTCCATGGCTTCTGAATCTGTTACCCTTTTATGCGGGTCAAAGCGCCTTAGCATCAAATTCATTTTGAATTTCCAAAGTTTGAGATGGTAATGACTGACAATAAGTTCTGCCCTCGAACGTTTCTGATCAATGGACCCCCAATGACCATTCGAACGTGAGTTTGAGTAGCTCTTAGGCTCAACATTCGATGAGGTAAGGCAACCCTTGGGCTTGATAGTTGAGTGAGTGCACGCTCAAACTCGAAATGAAAATAACCCTTAGGCCTTATGACAAAGTGAGGACTTGCTCGAACTTGAGTTGAAAGATAGTCCCCGAGTGAGAATTTTCTCGAACTCGGGTAGCCCTTGGGCTTAGTAGTTGAGTGAGTACTTGCTCAAACTCGAAATGAAAATAGCCCTTTAGGCTTTATAGTCGAGTGAGGATTTGCTCCAACTCGAAGTAAAGTTAGTCCTTAGGCTTTATGGATAGTCCCCGAGTGAGAGTTTGCTCGAACTCGGGTTAAGATAGCCCTTGGGCTTTTATGATCGAGTGAGGTTGCTCGAACTCGAATTAGAGTTAGCCCTTAGGCTTCGTAGATAGTCCAAGAGTGAGAATTTTCTCGAACTCGGGTAGTCCTTGGGCTTAGTAGTCGAGTTTTACTTGCTCGAACTCGAAATAAAAATAGCTCCTAGGCTTTATAGCCGAGTGAGGATTTGCTCGAACTCGAAGTAAAATTAGCCCTTAGGCTTTATGGATAGTCCCCGAGTGAGGGTTTGCTCGAACTCGGGTTAAGATAGCCCTTGGGCTTTTATGATCGAGTGAGGATTTGCTCGAACTCGAAATAGAGTTAGCCCTTAGGCTTCATAGATAGTCCCCGAGTGAGAATTTTCTCGAACTCGGGTAGCCCTTGGGCTTAGTAGTCGAGTGAGTACTTGCTCGAACTCGAAATGAAAATATCCCTTAGGCTTTTTTATGTTTACCTCGAAAATACAAGTAATAAATAAACTTGATTTATGTGTTTAAAGATACGTGATTTAGTTCAATATTAATTAATAACCAAGAAGTCTAACGTATAAATAAAGGAAATAGGTAGAATCAAACCAGTGTGCAAGAGAGTCTCGACCTTGAGCTAAGGTGGCCTCGAGGTTGGTCAAGAACAGTAAAGCAAGAACAATTAAGTAAAGAGACAATTCTGATGAAATATGAGCCAAAAAGTAAGAGAGTATATTCTTTGTCAATAATCGATGATGTTTACAAATGATTGGGGTCCCCTTTATATAATAGGGGAACCCTAAATAAGGTACATTTCTATTTACAGTAAAGAATCTTATTGGGACAGTTGTCTAACCGCCTAGTACAGATTCGTATTCCAGGATTTACGCCACGATCTTGGGGTTGTGGCAGGAATCTTGCTCATTCTATTATAAATTCATAACGACATTATCTCGAGGTTGGGTATACTCGGCTTCGAAACTCATTGCGTACTTCGATACTCATGCCTTGTACTCTATCACCGGGCTCGAGCCTGGTCTATCAAGCTCAAACTCGACTCATCCTAAACTCGGGCTTAAGGCAATCTCTCGAGCCCGTAAAATCGGGCATACCTGATTTCGACAGTATATAGTTTCATTTTCATATAGGATTCAAGCAATTTTCATGTAGAAATTTACGGCTCCAAAAGGTTTTCACGTTGAAACGTTTTCAAATTAATTTGAAAATTTTGGAGGAAAGGGTTATTAGTGCAACGAAAAATCCAGTTTTGATGGTCTGTTCATATGCTCTATGCTACTCCATTAATGAGAATTTTTGGATAAATGATCTGGATACACTTCATTAATTTGAGTTGATTAGATTGAGGCCACATAAATAGTGTATAAAAAAGGGTTTGAAGGATAGATTATTAAAAATATCCTTCTTATTTATAATTTTTTAATTGGCATGTAAAAGATAAAGTTGACAAGTAATATGGGACACGGAGTATCACGTTCGTCAAGTAAAAAAATACCTCGTTGCACTAAACTTTCACTATATATAGAGTTCCAGAACTATTATACGCAATCTTACCCTGTATTTCTCTAAGAGATTGTTTCAACCCTCTCAAAAATCCCTCCTCTCTTCACATTTTGATAAAAAGGGAACCACATTTTTCTACACGTAATTGTTTTCACGTTTAAACATATAACATCCTCATCACATATGTAACTAACTCTCCTTCACTTCCCATTTAGATCGAGACAGGAAATCACAAGCAACAAAATCTCTATAAATAGCAATATTTGAACTCCACAATTTCATGCAATAACAGAAGAAAATGAACTCCAATTTTCTTCCCATTCTTTACCTTTCTCTCTTCCTTTTCCTTTCTTTTCCCTTCCCTTCTCACTCAGTGAGATGCAATCCGAACGATAAAAAAGTCCTTCTAAAAATCAAGAATGACTTAGGTAATCCCTACCATTTAGCCTCATGGGATCCCAACACAGATTGCTGTGATTGGTACGTCGTACAATGTGACCGGAAAACCAACCGGATTAATGCTCTCACCGTCTTCCAAGCCAACATCTCCGGCCAAATTCCGGCCGCCGTCGGCGATCTCCCTTTTCTCCAAACCTTACAATTCCATCATATCACAAATCTTACAGGAACCATTCCCCCAACTATTACAAAGCTCACAAATCTGAAAGAGTTAAGACTCAGTTTCACTAATCTCAGTGGCCCTATTCCTGAATTTATTAGCCAACTCAAGAATTTAACTTTTCTTGAATTAAACTACAACCAATTCACCGGAACAATCCCACCATCACTTTCTGAACTCCCTAATTTATCAGAAATCTACTTAGACCGCAATAAACTCACTGGACAAATTCCAGAATCATTCGGAAAATTCAGAGGACAAATCCAAACTCTTTACCTTTCACATAACAGCCTCACTGGACCAGTACCAAAATCTTTAGGCAATTTGAAATTTACAACACTTGATTTCTCCAGGAACAAGTTAGAAGGTGATGTTTCTTTCTTGTTTGGAAAGAACAAGAAAATTAGGTTAATTGATTTGTCGAGGAATACATTAGAGTTTGATCTTTCGAAAGTGGAGTTCCCGGAAAGTTTAACGTGGTTGGATTTGAACCATAATCGGATTTTTGGTAGCTTACCAGAAGGATTGAAAAATTTAGAGTTACAGAATTTGAATGTGAGTTATAATAGGCTCTGTGGACAGATTCCACAAGGTGGGAAGTTGCAGAGCTTTGACGTTTACTCTTATTTGCCTAATAAATGCCTTTGTGGCTCCCCGTTGCCGGCATGTACGTAATTCCGGTGACCGGGAAAGTGTTACCTTTGTCGGCTACTTGGTAAGTAGGAGTACTATATTAGGTTTATAGGGGAAATGTAATGTTTTAGACTAGTATTCGGCTATTAGCTCAATAATAACGAGAGTGCATGACAGCTTTTGGTATGTACTTTCACGTCGTAATATCAAAATTATTTTGTATGGCCCTATAAACGCTTAAACATGCTTTGTCCACATTCTCTTCTGATAAATCAACATGCTTGGTTTGTGGTAACTGGTAAGTTATTAATACTACTTGAGATAAGATCACACTGTCCGTTGCCAATTTTGGCTCACGGTTGGAGATGAAAAAATTGGTGATAAAGATGATTTTTTGTGAGATCTAATAAAAAATTTGCAACAATGAAAGGTAAAAAAAAAAGGCTTATTAATGGTGGTAAAATGGAAGGGGCATGAACTATGTAATGAAACATAAAGAATAAGGTGGAAGAATGACGCTGGGTGAGATGCCATCCACTTCAGTGAAATGTCATGCCACTTACTCACTTAGGATGGTGTTGCCATGGTAGAGGGCTTCAACGGCAGAGGGGTAATTTTGTATTAATTTTGTAACGTGGGGCAGTAGTGAATGAATAGTATACGGAAGATATACTTAATTCTTCTTTTCTTACAGTAAAAAGGGTATTTTTGAACATTTTCCTTTATGATTATATAGAGAGCTATACAGCTCTATCATTTTGCATGACCTGATTTGATGACAACCCCACAGTGGATGAATTTTATTATTAGAGAATCAACTTGCCTTTTTAGTGCAAGTGGTTGAGTGCTTCTTTCGCAAAACTCGAACGAGAATTCTGAACTTAACTCTAACCACTTTCATATTGAATATCGCATTTTTATAGGAGAATTACACTCCTTATCATTTGGCTCAATAGCTCATAAAAAATGGTCCATCTTTGAAGCCCTTACCCAATATAGCCCAAGTTGTATATAATATGAAAATTACTTTTCACACATTAGCCCACTCCTTTTAATTAATTTTTTTTTCTTTTCTCTGTTCTTCTTCTCCTCGTGTCCTAAACTTTCTCTATCATTATTATTCTCCATCAACGCTCCTCCAGATTCAAAGTGGATAATTACTATCTGGATGAAGAAGAAAAAATAATACATTAAAGAATTAGTTTTTTGGAGTCATATGTAGATCACTTCCTTCAATGGAGTGGAAAGAACAATGTTTGCACTAAAGAGATTCATTTGGTCGGTTGTTGGATCACCAAACTAGAAAGAAGTTATTGGCATGGTCTCAGGCTTATCCTCATTCCACGTGTAATTCTAATTCCAGTTGTTGATTAAAAACTTGGTAAATAGAAGTCACGATTAAAGGTGTTTCAAAGCTTCGATTTCAGAAATTGCGTTATTTGATTTGTTAGTTGTTTGGATTGGGTGTTGTCCCAATTGATTGGAATAATCAAGAGGAGTTCAAAACTTAAATTTGAAGTGACTTGGAGAAGATTTAGGCTAGATTTGAGTTAACTTATGATTTACCAGGTTACAGGGGGGAGACCAAAAAAATGAGAGTAGATTGACTGGTTTTTCCAGTCAAGTATAGTTGATTTCAGAAGATCCCCAACAAAGAAGAAAAACATGTGACGCTCCATTGATAGGATTCATCTGTATAATAATATATAAAATTGTATAAATAATATATAATAGTATATAAACAACTCTCATACACAATAATACATTATTTACATGTATTTGGTAAATTTCTCACATATTCTCTTCTACACGTATATACATAGGTATCACGAATATTTTTTTATAGTGCTTATACATCTTTATACACTTTTATACAACTATATACATAATGTACCTCTTTGTATAAAAGTGTATAATGTCGTATAAACATCTCTCACGAACTTCTTATACGATTTCACTTGCAATTCTGTGACGACCCGACCGGTCATCTTAAGAATTAATGCTTCGATCCCCTATTAATTGATTTTCCAAGTTTATTTCTGCTATTTTAATTTGCCGGAATGTTCGATTTTGAGTTTCGGAGAGTTTTGGGACACTTAGCCCCAGAATGAGAGCTTAAGTGTTGGGAAGTTGACCGTAGTCGGAACAGTATGAAGACGGCATCGGAATGTAAATCTGACGGTTCTGTTAGCTCTGTTGGGTGATTTCGGGCTTAGGGGCGTGATCAGATTGTGTGTTGGAGGTCCGTAGCTAATTTAGGCTTGAAATTGCGAGAGTCGAATTTTTGAAGTTTCCGATCCGATAGTGAGATTTTGATCTAAGGGTCGGAATGAAATTCTGAAAATTGGAGTAGCTCCGTAGTGTTGAATGTGATGTGTTTGCAAAATTTCAGGTCGTTTGGACGAGATTTGATAGACTTTTTGATCGAAAGCATAAGTTAAGAGTTCTTGGAGTTCTTAGGCTTGAATCCTATGTTAAATTGGTGATTTGATGTTGTTGTGAGTGTTTCGAAGTTTTGAACAAGTTTGAACGATGTCATGGAATGTGTTGGTACAATTGGTTTGAAGTCCCGGGGACTCGGGTGAGTTTCGGGATGTTTTAGGCCGAAAATCATAGCTGTTGCAGGTCCAGAAGAGTTGCAGGCCTAGGAACCCACCAGTGTGGTCCGCACAAAGTCCAGTGCGTCCGCGGTGGGGCCTGTACAGCCGCACAAAATGCAGTCCGGTCCGCGGTGAGGAAAATTTCACTGGTCCTACTTCGGAAACTCATATCTTTTGATCTACAAGGAATGTTGGGATGATTCAAAAACGTAAGTTGTAGCCCTTCGTGTCTAGTTTCCAAAAGGGTAAAGAAATCACAATTTGGACATCTATAGAGAAAGTTATGGCCAAAATATTAAAGCTTGTCACTGCAGTCAAAACCTATGCGGACAACAGTCATTTTTGTGCGGACCGCACAGGTTTTGTGCGGACATCACTCATTTTTGTGCGGTCCACAGTGGGGGAAATCCGTAGGGTGTCCTATAAATACGAGGTTTTGGGTTTTGTTTCATATTTTGACCTAGAGAGCTCGGATTTTGGCGATTTTTTAAAGGTTTTTCAAGAAATTCATCGGGGTAAGTGGTTCTAACTCAGATTTGGCTAGAGTACATGAATCCATCATTGAATTCATCATTTAATTCGTAATTTGTGATGGAATTTGGGAAGAAAATTTGTGAAATCTTTCAAAAATATAAAATGATGATTTGAAGGACCAAATGGTATCGGAATTGGATAATTTTGGTATGGTTAGACTCGTGAGGGTATGAGGATTCTGAAAATATAAATTTTACCCGATTCCGAGACGTGGGCTCGAGGGGAATTTTGGTCATTTTACCTAATTTTGTGTATTAGCTTAGAATTTCTTCATAGTATCAGTTACTTGAAGTGTTATTTATATTATGCAATTGAATTGAATAGATTTGGACTATTTAGAGTCGAGTACTCGTGGCAAAGACGTGATGTTGGGTTGATTTTGAGCCGGTTCGAGGTAAGTGGCTTGTCTAACCTTGTGTAGGGTACCTTCCCCTTAGGATATGATATATTTTGTAATCGAAATGCCTTGTACGTGAGGTGACGAGTGCGTACTTGAGCTAATTGTTGAAAATCCAGTTTACTTTAAGTATTTCAATTGAGTTCTTTTTTCCTGCTTTATCTACTTGCGAATTCAGCCTGTTGTAGTTTAGAAAAGCATGTTTAGTTGACTTAATTGCCTATTTGCTTAAACTGCTTTAATTGCATTACGTGAAACATGTTAGGCTAGAATTAACTGTTTACTTTGTACGAAATTTGCATTTTATTGAGTATTCTTGGGTTGCTTCTATGTGTTTTTTTTTAATTTGGGAATAAAAAACGACATCTCGGGAGATCCCCTATACGTATTTATGATCTGGACTGAGGCGCGGGATACCAAGAGATCCCTGACACGTATATTGAGGATACCAAGAGATCCTCGGGATACCAAGAGATCCCTAGCATATATTGAGGATACCAAGAGATCCTCGGGATACCAAGAGATCCCTAGCATATATTGAGGATATCGAGTGATCATCGGGATACCAAGAGATCCCTAGCATATATTGAGGATACCGAGAGATCCCCGGGATACTAAGAGATCCCTAGTACATGTTGAGGATACTAAGAGATCCTCGGGATACTGAGAGATCCCCGGTTACTTTCCTTGTGGTTTGCCTTCATTTCTGTTTCTGTTATTGTGCTCTTATTATCCTGTGTAGATTCTTATTGTAGATTCTCAATTGTACTGCTTATCTTATCCTATCATCTTTATATTTATCTAATCTCAGTAGGGCCCTGACCTTCCTCGTCACTACCCAATCGAGGTTAGGCTTTGGCACTTACTGAGTACCGCTGTGGTGTACTCATGCCTCTTCTGCGCATGTTTTTCATGTGCAGATCTAGATACCTCTACTCAGGCTTACCATTCTTAAGGCGAGGCAATTCTACGGGACTTCGAGATATATCTGCTGCGTTCGCAGACCGAAGAGTCTCTTTCTATTCCTGCATTTTAGTATTTAGCCTTTTTGTACTTTTGTTTTTGTTAGACATTCCGGAGTTAGAACTATGTAGTATTTCTTTTTTTTTCTTAGATTGTGATTCGTGGGTTTTTGGGTCTTGGATTTGGATATTGGTTTCGAGATTTATATATGGCGTATATCGAGTGGCACATTTAAACACTGTTATTGCCTTATTTCTGCTTTAAAAATTGTTTTACTTCCGCAAGTTTTGGTTATCTTTCGCAATTTAGGCTTACCTAGTCGTAGAGACTCGGTGCCGTCACGATGGTTCACGGAGGGCGAACTGGGATCGTGACAAATTCTTTTTCAAAACTAGTCCAAAACTCCATCGAATGACTTCAAACTTTGTATACAACCTAAGCCTATTAATCGGGTCGGATGACCCGTTTTTAGCCCGCTTCAACCCGGATCAGCCCGGTTCAGCTCGCTACTGTTCACTATTGGGCGGGTTGGGAAGGGTTGGTTAGGGGGGTGGATTGTGGACGTTCACGATCAGCTTAACAGTGCACCTAACCCGCTTAACCCGATATCGCTTAACGGGTTGAACACGGGCTGCAGCCCGTTATCAGCCTGGTTACCGTTGGAATTTTTTTAAAATTTAATTGGACCGTTCCCAACGGTTAAATTGAGAAATGACCGTTGGGGAACAGCCAGAGTTTGCAAAAATGGCCATTTCGCTTTCCCTCCCCCTCCTATTAAAAATATAGCCCTCACACCCCTAATAATTGAAAAATTACATTTTTAACCTTTTAAAATCTATCCCCCCCTTCTTCTTCTTCTTCTTCTTCTTCATTTTTTGTCATAATTCACTCTTTTACTACTCTAATTCTCTCTTGATATTATAGTTCTTAAATTCTCAAATCTCAAATTCTCAATTATTTATTATTTCAAGTTTCATCAATTATTTAGTTTAGCCATTACAAAATTATTATTATTATCAAATATCAATTATTCAAGTGAAGTATGGTATCAAGTATTCAAGTATAAAGTATCAACTATCAAGTTTCGGTCTATCAATTGAAGTTTGATTTTTGATATCAAAAATTCAAAATTAGTGCGGTATCTGGAATCCCGGTACACTCGTTCCATTTCTTTCTCTTATTTGGTGTACACTTATTTTATTATTTAAGATTATTAATTTAGTTTCTTAATTTAATTTCTTACTTTAATTTCTTACTTTAATTTATATAATGGATTTACTTAGAGTGGCCAAAAAAGCGTGCACTAGTAGAGGTGGTAGTAAGAAAACTTCAAAAAGAACAAGAGGTGGTGTTGGTTCTTCTAGTAGTTTTACACATATTTCTGAAAGTTTACCTGAAAATTTAAATGTAGATTATGAGCGAATGCAAGAAAATTATGGTGTAGATGATGATTTAGATGCTATGTTAGATGATATTCAATCACCCGATATCTTGAAACACCACCACCTACACCTGGTAATGCTAGTCAAACTCAAAATATTAGGGGTGCAACAAGTAGGCCTCCTCTCCCTATTAAGAAGAATCGACAATTAAGAAGTAAGTGTTGGATGTTTTTTTAAAGACTAGAAGATCAAAAAAATTATGTAAAATGTAAAATTTGTAGTGAACATTATAAACATGAGCCCGGTAAAAGAGGGGGAACAGATCAACTTTGTAGGCATATGGAAGAGAAACACCCTCTTGATTGGGGAGTAGATGAGTCATCTGGACAACAAAAACTTAACCCGAGTACTGGGGGGTTATTTGGGAAATACGATATTAAGAAAGATCGGGAAGAATTAGCTAAAATGATTATTTTAGGTTGTTTACCTTTTAGTTTTGCTTCTTCACCGTATCTTGTTACTTATATTCAAAGAATTTATAACCCTATGTTTAAAGGTATTCCTAAATGTACCTGTAGAACTGATATCTTTAGGCTTTTTGGACAATATCAGACATATATAAGTTATTTGTTGGCAAGTCTTCCTTGTAAAGTTTCTCTTACTTATGATATTGGTCGTGCTGTGAATGGAAATGATTATTTGACTGTTACATGCCATTGGATAGATGATAATTTTTGTATGCAAAAACGTATTATTGCTTTTAAATATGATGAAGATCAAAGTCATACTGGTGCATTTATAAGTAATACTATACATGAAGTTGCTATATTTTATAATCTTGCAGAAAAAGTTTTGTGTATGTCATTTGATAATGCTTCTAACAACAATGCTGCTATTACAATATTAAAATTGCATCTACACCCACCACTTCCTGAAATATTTCATGTTAGATGTGCATGTCATATTTATAACTTGATTGTGAAGAGTAGCCTTGAATTATTTAGAAATGAAATTATTTTAGTTAGGAGAGCTGTTGGTGTAATTCAAGGAAATAATAGAAGTGCTAGATTAAATGTATTTAAGGAAAAATGTGTACACTATGGACTAAAACCAAGACTCATGCCTAAAGAAATAGTTACTAGGTGGAATTATACTTATTTGTTCTTAAGATGTTGTTATAAATATAGAATGCCTATAACTGAAGTTGCTAATTCTCATTGTACCGATCCTAACCGTTTGTTAACATCTAGAACTTGGGAAGTCATTTATGATGTTGTATAATTTTTATAAAATTTTTATGTGGCTACACTTGAGTTTTCTGGAGCTTTTTATCATACCATTTCAAATGGTTTAGTTCATATTGCTGAAATTTCTCTTTTACCACATAATTTGAAGCAGAAAAAAGGATATGCTATTGTTGTTGAATCTATGCTAGATAAGTTTAAAAAGTATTTCTACCTAATTCCCTATATTTACCTAATTGGTGCTACTTTAAACCCTACTGTCAAAATGATAAAGTGTCGCCAATTAATTAGAGCTTTATATACTTATATGGATATTGGACCAACTGAAACTCCTGATATTGACACTTGTATTTCTGAGCTACACACACATTTACAAACTTTATATAATTATTATGCTAACATTGTTGATGCTTCTTCGGTTGTAGATGCAAATATTCCTTCAACTAATCCTTCAACATTTGGAACAACTATGGATGATAATGATTGTGTTCAAGATTATCTGATTTGGTCTACACTAGGAGAGCATCAATAAACCAGTAGCAGGAATATTGATGAACTACAATTCTACTTGCAAAAGTCACCAGAGCCCCTCACAAAGGATTTTCTACCGCTGGGTTGGTGAAGGAGCAACTCAAATCAATTTCCTGTTCCTTCGGCCATGGATCGAGATGTGCTAAATGTGCCGATTTCAACAGTCGCATTAGAGAGCGCATTTAGCCAAGCAAGCAGCTAGGAGATACTCGTCATTCATTGGGCAACAACGTTTTGAAAATTCTAGTGTGCTTCAGAGATTGGATAAGATCAGAACGGCGAAATCAAGGGCGTGACGAGGTAGACGACAAGGAGGACCAAGAAATTAGAGATATAATGGTTTATGGTTCCAATTCAACCAATGCCGGAAACCAAGAACCTCATGTTGACATGGAAGAACTTACAAGAATGATGCAAAGCATGTGATGTACTATTTCTTATCTTTTATAATTATTGTAAACTTTTAGTTTGCAAGTTCAAAAATAAAAAAATCAAAAAAGAACTTGCAAATTAATTTGAAGTATTAAAAATATAAATGATAGCCTTCGGAGTTTGTTCCTTATATTGCTTATTGGTCTTATACTCTTATTAAATAATTTTTTATAGCCACTTACTTTCTAATTTTAATTTTATAATTTTAAAATACAAATTTCAAATTTAAAACTTCAAACTTTAAACGGAAAAGGTCCAAAAATATCCCTAAACTATGGTATATAGCTCACTTTTGTCCTCCATTAGTAAACTGGGCCAAAAATATCCTCCCCGTTAGCACAATGAGCCACAAATATCCTTCAACCTAACAGCCCTCCACACAAGCCATTTTAATCCTACATGGCATCCACGTAGCTGTGACATGGCAGCCACATAAGCGGGCAGCCTTCTAAACCTGCTCCGAAACCCATTTCCGACGATGGCCTGAAACTCAACCTTTGGAGTTGGTGTTTTTGCACAAGAAAGGGATGTTATTTTCTTCGCGTTTTTTGGGTGGTTTTAACTTTTAAGTGAGGTTTTACGGCTGGTTTCTTGTAGTTTTGGAATGAGGTTGAGCAGCGTTTCTTAGCTGCCATTTTGGGTCATTTTGTGGTGTTTTTGGTGCTTTAATGGTGCTGATTTCACAGCTTGTTTTGCTACATTTTTTGGGGTGTTTCGTGCCTGTTTCGTTGCTGAATTTGGTGATGTTTTGTGACTGAAGTTTGCTGCATTTTCACCAGAGTTTTTAGAGCTAAAAGTGCACAAATTCATGGCTGAAATGGGCTAGAGGTGAGTAGCTTTTTGGAGGAGAAAATGGTGGCTTTCATGGCTGGTTTTTTCAGCAGCAACACAGCTATTTCGACGGCTATTTTGGGGATCGTTTTTGGACAGAGAAGAGGGCTGCTTTGGCGGTGAAAATGGAGGCGCTAAAGTGAGGAAAATGGTGCTTCAAAGTTGCATTTTCATGGCTGAAAAATGGGATATGCTGTTTTCATGGCTGAAAAATAGTGCTTCAAAGTTGCCGAACTGTTTCGACGACTGCTTTGGAGCAGAAATTTTGAAGGGAGATTGGGTCTAGGAAGAAATTTGGTTTTTGTTATGAAATGGAGTTTGGAGTTGGGGTTACGGCCAGATCTTTCTTTGGAAATGGGTGTCGGAGCGGGTTTAGAAGGCTGCCTGCTTATGTGGCTGTCATGTCACAGCTACATGGATGCCATGTAGGATTAAAGTGGCTTGTGTGGAGGGCTGTTAGGTTGAAGGACATTAGTGGCCCATTGTGCTAATGGAGAGGATATTTTTGGCCCAGTTTACTATCGGAGGATAAAAATGAGCTATATACCATAGTTTAGGGATATTTTTGGATCTTTTCCGAACTTTAAACTTTAAAGTTTAATTCTAACCCTTAAAAGTTTGCAAATACTTAACTATCAATAACATTGAATAAGAAAAATAAAATTTCATTTAAAAAAAATAACTGGAGCCCGGCCCACCCGAATCCGCTAAGCCCGAACCCGTACGGGCCCTAAAAAACCCGAAATTTCCCAACCCGCCAAGAGCCCGTTTTCCCAGCCCATTAACCAACCCGCCCGCTAACCGAACGGGCTGGGGTTTTCCCCGTTCAACCTGTCCCAGCCCGCCCGATAAACACCTTTAATACAACATACTTAGACTATTTCTAATAAGTTCAAATAATACTCACTCCAAATTTCTCACAAAATCATATTTAAAATTTAATAAGATTTGCATTGAAGAAGAAGAAGAAATTTTAGGTTTTCGTGTCTGTTTTTGCATTTTTATAGATGTGATAGATATGTATAAACTTGAGGAAAAAAGGAGATGGAAACTCAAGGATCTTTCACGCCGGAAGATTTGGAGAATAAAAAAGGAAAAATAATTCGGATATGAGTTTATCTATATTTAGCTACACATTTGCAAACTTATAATTGGGCTAAAATACTGCAAGGTCACCTTATGGAGTGATCTATTGCGTAATTCTTCCCATTTTTTATTATTTTGATTTTGATTTTGATTTGCACGACAATCATATCTGTTTTTCAAAGTAGTACTTAGTAGTTTGACATGATTAATAAGCAATGGAGACAATAAACTATTTCTGATAAATCTTTTTCTTTCCTTTTCGTTTCTTCTGTGAGCACGTGATTTTTTGCCTCATACGAATTACTCTAAAATAATTCCCAGAATTAGGTCTTTTCTTTAATTATGTGTTATTTTAGGAATTAATGTGTGATTTTCCTGATTTTTTGCATATTTTGAGTGTATATTTAATTTATACATAAAAAATACAAAAATATAGCATCGACATGTGGAATTTGATTTTACATTTTTTTGGTTATTTTAGTAAATTGTTGTTTTACAAAAATGAAAAAAACAAATCACAAAAAATAACGTATTCTGCATTTTAGTGTTTAATGTCAAAATTTTGTGATTTGGTATTTAATTATTTGTGATAATTATTATTTAGAGTTAATTAGTATTTTTTAAGTTAATTTGGATTTTATAATTTAATTTAGGATTTTAGTTTTAATTTTTTGAAAAAAGGAAGAAAAGAAAAGAGAAAGAATTAATAAAAGATAAGAAAATCGGAATTGGGCCAAGTTTTAATTTAATTCTTCAAGCCCAAGTGAAATTCTCCCATACCCATCCAAAACCCGTAACCCGTTTTCCCCAGATCCGACCCGGATCCATCTCTTAAATTAACTTAGAATACACTAAAGAGAGGAGCAGCCGCAATAGACCCATCACCCCACCCCCTCGGCTTCGTCTCCTTCAAGACCCACCCCTCCCTGAAAAGACACAGTAGAACACTGCTCCAAGACCACATTTTCTTCACAAGAACAGTCACGCATATACTTACGGGAGAGACAGAAAATCGGGACAAAGGGAGAGGAGAAAAGTTCTAAAGGGACTTCCATTGAGGTTTGGTTCTGAGTTCGTTCGTCGATAGGAGATTTCCGTTGCCAAGTCGAGTTTCGCCAATTGGTTCGCGGTCTCAGCTGCATTCTGTTGCTTTATTGTTGATTTCCTTCAACTTTTCTCCATTGTATTCATTTGGGGAGCATTCGAGCTAATTGAAAGTTCATTTGAGTAAGTGTTTTAGGATACGCTTAGAGTGTTTCAACATGGTAGGATTATATGCTCCTCGTTGATTTCCATCTGGTTTTGAGTGTGATTTTTTGTATCATGGACATATATATACTTGGGTCTTAAGTGGAATACGCTAATTTTTTTCTGTTAAGTATGAGCATGAAGCGGGTTTAATTGTTCTCTCTATGTGATTTTCAGTCCACGGTTTAATTTGGTCAACTTAAGGTTGATGGATTGTTCTTATTATTGCCAAGATCAGTTTAATCTTCAAAGATTTAATTTCATGTTTAGTGTAGTTAAATATACATTTATATATGTTGCTTTAGGATCTTCATGTTAGGATATCATGAGATTAGTGCTCTTTGTCAAAGTTCAGATGCCCATTTTCCCTTTGCTGCTTGATAGCTCCATCCTGATAATTGCTTGGGTTGGTTTTCTTGTTTGATCAATTGGTAGTACTGGTTAGCTTTCTTAGAATGTATATTTGGCTTAATAAGTACGTTTTCAAAAATTGGCAAGTGTTGAAGGAGGAGAAAAGTTACTGAATTCTTATTATTTTCCATTTTGGTTGTACCCTGGGGCTATATAACATGGTCCAAATTTCCTCCTTGGTTTGAAGCCTGATCATGCTTAATTCCATTTCCGATTCGTTGGCGTTGATCTGTTATGCTTTCTTCATTTTACTAGTAGTATTAAAATTTTGGACAAATTATATTGCGTTTGAGTTTTTAATTGGTTACTAGCTACTGCTGATTTCTGTAAGCTCTTGTTGAAAAATTCTTTGCAAGCTTGTAATCACATTGAAGGTTGTCGATTAAGCATATACTAGAATAACTTCTGGTTCTGAGTGTAATTTTGGTTTCAAATTTGCATTTTGTTGAGAAGCTGAGTGTAGAGGGTGTTGAACTAAGTTTAGGAGATTTAGTTATCTAAAAGGATTCAAATTCCAACTGTGGTTAAAAGTAATCAGAAAGTTTTTAAAGATAGCCTAAGAATTGTTTAATAAAAGGGATTATCTACCTAACCAACTAAAGAAGCTTCTAGTAGTGGTAGGGTTTAGATTTCACTATTGAAAAATTTAATTCAATAAGGTTTGAGTGGAATCAACTTTTAAAATGATGAAAGGCCATTTTGTGAATGAAAGGGCATTCTCCATTGCCTATTTAAGGAGTTCATAGATAGAGAAAAAAAGACGAAGATAGAAACACAAGAGAGAGTCAAAATAGACACCAGAGAGAACAATATAGAAAGTAAAGAGTCCAAAGAGGGAAAGAAAAAAAAAGAGAGCTGAAAACAAGTTCTAAAATTCAAGAAATGAGATTCCATATCTGAGAATCATAAGCCAAGAAAAATAGAAAGAAAATTGGAATTTCCGATGAAGATTTGAAGAGAAATAATTTGAAAAATTCGATTTTTTTCTTTCTGGGCTTCGAAAAGTTGCTCTTGAGCTGTGGAATAGCTATATCGTCGCTGTTGTTGCTGCAACCGTACTGAGCTCTGTTTGGTTTCGATTTCGCCTTTATTTGGCCAACCTGTTGGTGATTTCACTGTTCAGCTAGGTCAGTTCTTAAATTCCTTGTATTATGTTTTCGTTGAATGATTGACAATCGGGCGAATTCCAATTAACTATTTCATATATGCCAAAGTTAAGAATTCTGTTACTTTAATGTGCCATGAATGTATATTTTTAATTTGATTGGAACGTTTAAATGACTCAAAAATGAGATGTTTTATGTGAATTACTCATTTCATGCTCTCAATTAGGACATTGTTGTTAGTTGTGAGTTTTTGATTGGTTGGATTTGTAACGTCAAAGCTAAGAGATATGCTCTAGGAGTAGTTCATATGCTGCTGGTAAGTTATTGTATGCAAATTTGACATTAACTGACTCTCAACGATTTCAAACATCATTTCTATCCTAGTTCAGTAAGGTAGTTCGTCACTGGCGGATGGATTTTGAATTGAGTTTCATCCGTAGGAACAGCTTCGCATTTTAGTCTTGAAAATATTCTGTCAGGTTCAAAGCGATCCATAGTTGCGGAAAATTAGCTCCAAGACAGATGCATTACTGCTGAAAAACAGCCGTGAAAACTCCATTTTTCCGCCACGGAATCCAATTCTTAAAGCTACCTTAAATCACTCCAAAATCTAGCCATAACAAGCAGTAAAACGCAGCAAAACCCGCTGCAAGGCTGCCGAAAAACAAATCCAAAGCAGGCCCAAATCTGCGCCCCAGAAATGCTGAAAGCAGATCGCCAAAATACCCCCAAAATAGCCCAGTAACGACCTAAAATACAACCCTTCTTCTTGGTGAAAATTAGCTACAAAACAGCCCCCAAACTACTCAATAACGAGCTCATATCCACTCCAAAAATGCAGCAACACCAGCTGCGAAGATCAGTTGCAAATCAGTCCAAATACTACATTAAATTCCACCCCAAAATAGCAGCAAAAACAGCTACAACACAGCCCCCCCAAGACCACCCGTTAACCACCTATTGTGGCCATTTAATACCACCAATAACTTGACTCAATCCAAGTTCTTAATCTTTTAAGTTTTGGTTTGTTCTAGGTTTTGGTTCAAGGTCGTTGTTAAGTTTGTGGTTGACCGATTCTGTTCCATTAGAAGTTCCGTGTTTCGCCTTTTGATTGGAGAAAAATCAAAACTACCCGAATTCCTTGTATCGTTGCATCACCAGAAGTTCTTGCATCTAAATAAATTTCCAGCAATCAATGTCCACCTCTTACGGCTTATTTTTTCATATTCTCTCATTCTTGTTATTTAAGAAATGCTTGATTAGTCTATTTCGTGGCCTTGGAGTGTTTTGTTAGTCAAATTTCTTCATAATAGTTTCTTGAATTGGTGTTTTATATTTTTACTCCATGACAATGAAATACTCCATGAATATATGAAGAAAGTACGGTAAAAAGGTTTGTAGTACAAGCTTGTTCAATATAGTAAATAGAAAGGATCAGTTTTTCTGTCATCATGTTACCTTCTTTGCTAATCATATTCTGAAATTACGCTTGTTAATTTGATTTGATTTGGACACTACATAAGTTAAAAGGGTTGATGACAAAGTTATTTTAGTTGATTTGTTTGAACTTACAACAATCCTAAACTTAGGAAATAATTAATTCATGAAAATCGTAGCTTGTTTTAGGCACGCTATATCAAAAATTACCTTCCTAAACTCAGGTGTGCATTTATGTGGCCCAAATTCAAATCTCAACAACGTTAGATAAAATATGTCGCTGATCGCGGGTGCACTTTATGCAACATGATTACGGGTTCCATAATTAAGACCAATGTATGCATTCGCGCAACGTTGGGCAAAACAATCTTAATCTTAATAAAATATCGTGGTTGCGTACATGTTCGCATGACATAATTATGATTCTAAAAATAAAATCAGAGTATGCGTTCGCGCACCTTTGGCCAAAATTTCTTAATAATAATAAAACATTATTAATTGTGGACACGTTCGCGTGACATGATTCTTGACGCGCCAAAAATGGGTACACGTACGCGTGACCCATTTAAGGATAATTTTCTTAATTTAAAATGCGGTAAAAGGTAAATTCACATAGGTTCTAAAATCAGTAATTAAAAAATTTAGTCAAGCCAAGTATAATCAAAGCGACCGTGCTAGAACCACGGAAGTCGGGAGTGCCTAACACCTTCTCCTAGGTTAACAAAATTCCTTACTCGGATTTCTGGTTCGCGGACTGTTAAATAGAGTCAATCCTTTTCCTCGATTCGGAATTTGAACCGGTGACTTGGGACACCATAAATTATTCCAAGTGGCGACTCTGAATTTTAAATAAATAAATCTCGTTTCGATTGTCACTTTAAATTGGAAAAAACTCCCTTACACCCTTTACGGGGTGTAGAGTAAAAAAGGAGGTGTGACAGCTCTAGCGACTCCACTGGGGAACAAACCCAGAATCTCTGGTTCAGGGTTCCAGAATTTAAGCTTAGAATAATTGTTATATTTGGCTTTATTTTTATATAGTTTTATTCACATGTTTATGCTTAATATGCGAAATTTTGCTTTTTACCGCTTTGATATTATCTGAACTGTATATATAAACTGTTACGAAACCCTTCTTCTTTCTGAGTCTTCTGAATTTATGGTGCACACGTGCGCGTGGCCCACCTTTCTGTTAGAAGTCATACCAAATAGAGCGAAGTTGGGCCAAGTAACTGGGCCGGGTAGACTTTCGTGCTCCAGGTATGTTGCCCCAACTTCGGCTCAAGCTGTCCGCTTGGGTAAGCCAGGTCCAAAACAGTATACCCCAGGTTTTACACTTAGAATAACTCAGCTTCATGCCGGAGCCCTAGTAAGAACGTTTGTTTGCATCATGTGCATTTGACTTCGGAGACTCAACACAGGGGTTGGGTCTGTCTAGGACAGGTGTACCCGAAATAAAAAGACCATCCTGATGCATCTTATTTGCTACTTGTGCATTCATTTATTTCGGATTTGCATATTGACCAGCTTATAGGAAAAAGTTAGAAAAGGAAAATCAATGTGAGAACCGAGAAAGAAAATTGGTTGTTTTCGAAAAAAAAAGCAATTTCCAAAATATTTTGAAATTCTGTCGAAATTTTAAAAAAAAAGGAAATGTTGTGTTTCTTTTAAAAATAGTTTTATTATTACGAACTACGTAAGTTTGATTCTCGCCGGATGTGAGACACGTAGGCAACCCACATCGGGCCCAACTAATTTAATTAAAAAAATAAAAAAAATAAAATAATTAGATAATAAATAAATAAAAAATGTGGGTACAAAAATATCGTTTTGTTATAAGTAAGGCTATACCATTCTTGTCCAAAATATGCAGAATGTCCCCAAAAGGGCGCTGGAAGGCTGTTTTTACAAGAACAACCGCCTTTGGTCGTTTTGTTTTTTCAAATAAAAATAAAAATAAAAATTTGTCGGCTAGTAAACACAGCCTTTAAATCTTCTTCATCGAAGTGTTTTTTTTATATACGAATTTTTTTAGAAATATTAATGATTTTTTCAAAATGAGTCTTGATTTTGGGTTTTTAAAATCTAAATCACTCACAGGTACAAAATGAGCACCATCCAAAACCCACCGTTCACAGATGTAGATGAGTTTCTATTTCGGCTTCAGATGTGGTGGCATGAGTTAGGAGGAGATGGTCAGAAATGAGTCATTAAGTATTTGGGAGCTCTCACAGATATTATGAAAGTTAAACCACACGATGATTTGATTACGGCGCTAGTGACTTTTTGGGACCCTGTTCATAATGTCTTTCGCTTCTCTGATTTCGAGCTTACTACCACATTAGAAGAAATAGCTGGATATTTCGGTTTTGACAGAGATTTGAGAAACCAGAATCTTATATTCCCAAAGGCTCCCTCAGTACACCGATTCTTTGGTCTTCTAAATATCAGTAATCAAATCAGAAAAAGCAACGTTGTCAAAGGGTGTTGTTCCTTCAACTTCCTATATTCAAGGTTCGGAAGGCCGGATGGATTTGAAATTCATGAAAAGGGCCTCACTAACAAACAAAACAAGGACACCTGGCAGATTCACCGTTGCTTCGCTTTCATGGTGGCTTTTCTGGGAATCATGGTCTTCCCAAACAAAGAGCGGACGATTGATATTCGCATAGCCAGAGTCGTACAAGTCCTCACTACCAAAGAACATCACACTCTTGCCCCGATCATTCTCTCAGACATTTATCGGGCGTTGACTTTGTGTAAATCCGGTGCAAAATTCTTCGAAGGTTGCAATATTTTGTTGCAAATATGGTTGACTGAACATCTTTGACATCACCCCAAGTTCATACAGTATGGTCCAAGCAAGGACAATTTCATCAAGAGTTATGAAGAAAGAATAAAAGATTATAAATCTCCAGAAGGGGTGGAAGCCTGGATATCCCACTTAAGATCTTTAATGGCAAGTCAAATTGAGTGGACTTTAGGATGGCTCCCGGTAAGAGAGGTGATACACATGTCAACCTTGAAGAGTTATTTGTTGCTGTTAGGTTTAAGAAGCGTCCAACCGTATGCACCACAGAGAGTTTTAGGACAACTAGGAAGATACCAAGTAGTGCCTGATGATGAAGATTTGAGTGTGCAAGTGATCGAACTACACCCCGAAGCTACTCTCCCTGAGGCTTTAATCCAGCAGATTTGGAATGGTTATCGATACTTGAAAGATGATACCCAAGTTCCAAATCCTGCAAAAGGTGAGATAAATCCGGGTTATGCTAGGTGGTTTGAGAAAAGATCTCGTGTGGATGATGCACCAGAACCTGATCCTAGAAGGCCCGTAAAAAGACCGCATGTTCAAGCCTTTGATGACAAAATCCAAGAATGGTTGGCTTGGGGTGAAAAGGAGAAGGGGTACAAAGCAACTATTCGTGCCTTAGAAGAAAGCCTGAGGAACCTCAATTTGGAGAGAGACTTACAAGCACAAGAAGCAGAAGGTGAAAAGAAGAGTCTGATTAGCCAGAACAAAACTCTCCGCGCTCAGTTTCAACAGATGAAGAAAGCCTCTGAAGCGCCAGTGAGAAGTTGGAAAGATCAGAAAATCATTGCCAGTCTGATGGAAAAAATGCAAGATTATGACTCCATCTTGACAAAAACTGAAAAGGCGTTAGACAAAGCTAATGAGAAAATCATACAGTTAAATGAGGAGGCCAAATCTAGTAAGGAACGCCAAGCATTGAGATGTGAAGAAGAAATGGTTCAATTCAAGAGAGAGAAGGACCATTGGATACATTCAGAAGCTCAACTCCATGCACAGTTAGAAGAAATGAGAAGGTACAATAGAGAACATCAACACGCAGATATTGATAGGGAAAGAGCACAGGCAAGACTCGATCAGGCCAGACTTCGAGCTCAATTGGAGTCAGCTTTAGATCGCGAATACCACATAAGAGATATAGCCACCACTCGCCAACAGCGATTGAAAAACCAAGACCAAAATCTCCAAGATTTCAGAGCACAAATCCATGATTTGGCTGTTTACACCTCTCAAAGTTATGTAAACTGCCAAGGGATGAATTATGGAAGGTTTCTAAAGCATGCACCTACTTTTGCCCGTCATCTTGCGATGGAGTTAGAAAGAATGTACCGTACACTAGGAGGTCAGCCGGGTTAAGCCCCACCGTGAGCAGATGTTCCAGTAATCAAAAGCAAAAGATTGTGGAGTGAAGCGTGGTCATAGTTGTTGGAACTTCTTGTATAATAGTCATGTTTGAGTCCGTGTCGAGTCTTTTAAACCATTTTCTTAAAATGTTGTCCAAATGTAATGTCATTTCTGTCTTTGTATTGTTTCGTTTGTCAGAAATAAATGAAATTATTAATAATTGTTTCTACCAGAACTACGCTCGGTCTGATTCATGCAGGGTCATGATACGTAGGCAATCTTTATAAGATTCGACCACAACCAAAAGAAAAGAATAAAATGAAAAGGGGAGGGAAATAAAAGATAGGCGACAATAAAAGGTAAAGGTCAGGAAAAGCTGGGATGACACAAGCAACCGAGCAAATACATGATAGAAAATGGTTAATCGCCTAGGTGCATTGCATCCCAACGTGTAATTGCATATGTGTTAAACTCTCAAAACTAACAAGTTTGTTGTTTTGCTAGAGAATTCAAGCAGTTAGTTTATCTAGAGTATACTGGCACATTATCATTACCAAACCAGATCAAAAGGACCAATACCAGAAATCATGTCTATCCCGGATGTCGACACAAGTGTTGAGGTAGAGGAGTTGGACGTTAGTAAAATGAGAGAGGAGATGATCAAACTTAAGCAACAGATGGCCGAGATGTATCAGACCTGGTCTAAAGGACAATCACCCCCAGCTTACCCTGCTAACCCTGCTTCCACCCCACTAACGGCTCAAACTCAGGATCATCCTGCCACCGATCTATCACCGAGCTTTCCCATTTACCAGCACTACCGAGGCACCACTTCTCATACACCACAATCTACACCCCCTAAACCAATTCCATACCCTCATCCACCAGTAACTCTTATCTTCGTAGCACCTCCACCAGCTACACTCCACAAATCTCCTAGCGAGCCTATGTTCCAGGCCCAAGACAACCAATACTACTCCTCGGAACCCACTTTCAAAGCTCCAGAAACCCATTCCTATACTCCTTACTTTGACCTCCCGATAGAAGCGGATAAACCAGTCAAAAATACCGAACATGAGGAGATGTTTAGGAAAGTTAAAAGCTTAGAACAATCATTCAGAGACATGCGGGGGTTAGGAGGGCAAGTCAGCGTGGCCTACAAGGACCTATGTCTGTTCCCATATGTGCAATTACCGGCAGGTTTCAAGATGCCCAAGTTCGATCTATACAACGGGCACGGTGATCCAGTAGCCCACTTGAGGGGTTTTTGCAGCAAGATGAGGGGAGCTGGAGGAAAAGACGAATTGTTAATGGCTTACTTCAGTCAGAGTTTGAGTGGATCAGCATTGGAATGGTATACCCGCCAAGACCATGGGAGATGGTACACATGGGATGATCTGGCGCAAGCCTTTGCTTGTCACTTCCAATACAATCTTGAGATCATTCCAGATTGACTGTCCTTGACTAAACTTGAGAAGAAGCACAATGAAAGCTTCAGAGAATATAGTTTCCGATGAAGGGAGCAAGCAGCAAGAGTAGATCCCCTAATGAAGGAAAGTGAGATGGTAGATTACTTCCTACAGGCTTTGGAACCTACTTACTATGGACATTTGGTCTCAGCTGTGGGAAAGTCATTCAACGAAGTAGTAAAGATGGGGGGCATGGTAGAAGAAGGCCTCAAGTCGAATAAAATCATGAGCTATTCGGCTATCAAAGCGACTACTCAGGCTATTCAGGGCAGCATAGGAGGGATTGGAAAGAAGAAAAGAGAGGAAGCGGCAATGGTTGATTCAGGAACTTGGTCCGGCTCCAGAGGTTCACCTTACCACTACAATCAACCTCGACCCCACCAACAAACTTATCACCACAATCCACCCCAACACTACTATCCCCCACCAGAACCTCATTTTTCCGTCCACCATGCACAAGCATACAACCAACCTCCTGCCCACACTCAATGGCGTGCTCCTGTCCTACCAAATACTTATCCACATTCACGAGCCTACCAAAACACTCCCGGACCAAGTTTCAGGCCGAGTCAAGCACTCAAGGGTGAAAGGTTGCAGAAAAAGAAAACATTTACTCCGTTGGGAGAATCCTACACTAGTTTGTTCCACAGGCTAAAACAGCTAGATATGCCGATACAGTCCAAACTGCCAAATCCTCCTCCAAAGAATCTTGACTATACTATTAGCTGTGAGTATTATTCTGGTACCCCGGGTCATGATACAGAAAAGTGCTGGCACTTGAAAAGTGCGATACAGGAGTTGATTGATATCAACAGAATTGAAGTTCAAGCTCCTGAAGCACCCAATATTAACAGGAATCCGATGCCAGCCCATCAGGAGGCAAATATGATCGAAATAGTGCATGCGGAGGGGGAACCGAAGAAGCCATCACAGACCGTCATGATGATTCAGTCCAGTGGAGTCAGGACAAACGAACAATCAGTAGATGAGAAGTTGGTGCTCAAGCAGATCAAAAAGAGTGTTGAGCTATCTATGGCAGTAGCGAAGGGGTCTTTAAGCAAAGTTGCGACGAAACAGGAAGGGGTAAAGGTGATTGTACCAGGAGCGGCCAGCAAATCCATCATAATCGTGGAAGGAGCCCGCGCAGATTGGGTTATTATCAAGCCAGTAATCCAATTACCAATAATCAACAGCAAGGCTATTCCATGGAATTACGAGCGGGTAACGATGATGTACAAAGGGAAGGAAGTCAAAGAAGAAATCTGTGAAGTACAGGGTTTGACTCGCTCGGGAAGGTGTTTCACTCCCGAGGAGTTAAGAAGAGCTAAAAATAATCCAGCACTAATAAAGAAAGCCGTAACTGGAGAAGAAGCAGAAGAATTCTTGAGGAAGATGAAGCTGCATGACTACTCTATCGTGGAACAATTAAGAAAGACGCCCGCTCAAATTTCCCTATTGTCATTATTGATCCATTCGGACGAGCACCGTCAAGCTTTAATGAAGATCTTGAATGAGGCGCACGTTCCCGATAAGATCTCCGTGAATCACTTGGAAAAAATAGCCAACAAAATCTTCGAAGCAAACAGAGTCACATTTTCTGATGATGAATTGCCTGTAGAAGGTATTGAGCACAACAAAGCTCTTTACCTCACATTAAAATGTGAAAACTCTATGGTGACCCGGGTATTGGTTGACAACGGGTCAAGCGCAAACATCTGTCCTCTCTCCACCCTAAGCAAGTTGAAAATAGAAGATGAGAGGATCCATAAGAACAGTATTTGCGTGCGGGGATTTGACGACGGAGGTAAAGATTCGGTTGGGGACATAGTGCTGGAGCTGACAATAGGGCCAGTCGAGTTCACAATGGAGTTTCAGGTACTGGATATAGCTGTTTCATGTAACTTACTATTGGGTCGTCCATGGATCCACGCTGCTAAAGCAGTCCCATCAACATTACACCAGGTAGTCAAATTTGAATGGGATAGACAAGAAATAGTTGTGCATGGGGAAGACAGCTTATGTGGTCGCAGCAATGCCATTGTACCAGTCATTGAAGTGGAAGATGAACAGGGACCGTGGGTCTACCAGGTTTCTAACACGATGTTGGTAGAGAATGTTCCGGAGGGGACATACATCCCAAATCCAAAGATAACCGTCACATCAGTCATGGTAGCCTATGAGATGTTGAAAAATGGTTTTGTACTCGGTAAAGGTTTGGGCTTTTCTTTGCAAGGCATCATACAACCGGTGTCTCTTCCCGAAAACTTGGAAACATTTGGTTTGGGATTCAAGCCCACTGCCGCAGACATAAGAAAGGCCAGAAAGCTAAAACAGAAGGCCTGGGTCCTTCCAAAGCCAGTCCCACGTCTTTCCAAATCATTTGTCAAGTCCGGTACCAGAAGTCGCCCGGTAACAACAATTCCCAGTTCTATGATTAATCCTGACGAGGAGTTAATTGAGAGATTTAAAAAATTGTTTGATGGTGTGAACATGGTGGAAAGCGGTGAAGGTCCTAGCAACGCAGAAATTCAATTCGTTGGGCCAGAAACAAAGCTTAATAATTGGAAAGCCACTCCTCTCCCCATTCGAAGGGAGTCTTGGTAGTTTATTTTGATTTTCCTTCAGTTTGTCTGGATCATTCCAGGGTTGTAATCCAGATTTTTATCTTCCATTCTGTTTGAAGTGTGCAAACCTTGTTACATTCAATGAAATGCAGTTTCCCTTTCTTTATCATTCCTGATAGTTTTTCTTTTGTTTTTCTTTTCTTTTCTGTACAGTTCTTTTTACGTCGGCTCTAGTGATATGTCATGCATAAGGAATCCTCAGCCTAGTCTTAAAAATCAATCTGATTCCAAAATAATAGTTCGAGAAGTAGATTGTGATTACGAATCAGAATACGATGAAGATGAGGCATTCGAAGAGATTAGTAAGGATTTAATTCACTTCGAAGAAAAACCCAAACCCAACCTGAATGATACAAAAGCCGTCAATTTAGGAGACACAGATAATATCCGAGAGACTAAAATAAGTGTCCACCTCGAGCCAAAGATCCGGGAAGAGTTAATCAAAGCACTCATCGAATTCAAAGATGTTTTTGCATGGTCATATGACGACATGCCGGGCTTGAGCATTGATTTAGTGGTCCACAAATTGCCCACCGATCCAGTATTTCCTACCGTCAAGCAAAAATTGAGGAAATTCAAAACTGATATGAGTGTGAAGATTAAAGAAGAAATCACCAAGCAGTTAGATGCAAAGGTCATTCGGGTCACTCGATATCCTGTTTGGTTGGCTAATGTCGTACTTGTGCCAAAGAAGGACGGAAAGATCAGAGTATGCGTCGATTACCACAATCTCAACAAAGCTAGTCCGAAAGACAACTTCCCACTACCCAATATCCATATTTTGATCGATAATTGTGCCAAGCATGAGATAGGATCTTTTGTGGATTGCTACGCTGGGTTTCATCAGATTCTAATGGATGAAGAAGATGCAGAAAAGACGACATTCATCACGCCGTGGGGAACTTATTGCTAACGGGTAATGCCATTTGGTTTGAAGAACGTCGGGGCAACTTACATGAGAGCAATGACTACAATATTTCATGATATTATATATAAGGAGATTGAGGTATACGTGGATGATGTGATCATAAAATCAAAGCATCAGGCCAACCACGTTGGGGATTTGAGGAAATTCTTCTTGAGACTTCGCAGGTACAACCTCAAGCTTAACCCTGCCAAGTGCGCATTTGGTGTTCCATCCGGAAAGCTGTTGGGATTCATAGTCAGCTGGCGAGGCATCGAGTTGGACCCATCAAAGATCAAAGCCATCCCAGAATTTCCACCTCCGAGGAACAAAACTGAAGTGATGAGTCTGTTAGGGAGGTTGAACTGCATCAGCAGGTTTATTGCTCAGCTCACGACAACTTGTGAGCCTATTTTCAAATTGCTAAAGAAGAATGCTGGACTGATGAGTGTCAAGAAGCATTTGATAAGATAAAAGGATACTTGTCAAACCCACCCGTGCTGGTTCCACTAGAACCAGGAAGACCTTTGATTCTTTATTTAACAGTCTTAGAAAATTCATTTGGCTGTGTACTGGGGCAGCATGACATCACCGGCAGAAAGGAATAGGCCATCTACTATCTTAGCAAGAAGTTCATGGCTTATGAGGTTAAGTACACTCATCTGGAAAGGACATGTTGCGCCCTAACTTGGGTGGCTCAGAAATTGAAACATTATTTGTCATCCTACACTACTTACCTCATTTCGCGCTTGGATCCGTTGAAGTATATCTTTCAAAAGCCTATGACGACATGAAGACTTGCGAAGTGGAAAATCTTGCTCACAGAGTTTGACATCATCTATGTGACTCGAACTGCGATGAAAGCCCAAGCATTGGCCAATCATTTGGCCGAAAACCCCGTCGATGAAGATTACGAGCCATTGAGAACTTATTTTCCCGATGAAGAAGTGATGCATATCGATGAACTGGAGCAAATTGAAAAACCAGGCTGGAAACTCTTCTTTGATGGTGCTGCTAACATGAAAGGAGTAGGGATAGGAGCCGTGCTTATTTCTGAAACAGGGCATCACTATCCTGTTATAGCTCAACTTCGTTTCTATTGTACCAACAATATGTCTGAGTACGAAGCATGCATTTTGGGTTTAAGTCTAGCTGCAGACATGTATGTCCAGGAAGTCTTGGTCTTGGGAAACTCGGATCTTCTGGTACACCAAATTCAAGGAGAATGGGAAACACGATATTTGAAGCTCATACCGTACTGACAATGTTTACATGATCTTTGTCAATGGTTCGATCAGTAAAGTTCAGGCATATTCCCAGGGTCCATAATGAGGTCGCCGATGCTTTGGCTACCCTGGCATCAATGTTGCACCATCCAGACAAAGCTTATGTCAATCTACTGCATATTTAAGTCCGAGATCAGCACGCTTACTGTAACATGATTGAAGAAGAACTTGATGGTGAACCATGGTTCCACGATATCAAGGAATACATCAGAATGGGGATATATCCAGTGCAAGCCACAGGGGATCAAAAGAGAACAATTAGACGGTTGGCAAATGGATTCTTCTTAAGTGGAGGAGTTTTGTATAAGAGAACACCAGACTTTGGATTCTTAAGATGCATAGATGCTAGACAAGCTACGATTGTCATGTCCGAAGTACATTCGGGAGTCTACGGACCACATATGAGCAGATATGTGTTGGCAAAGAAAATTCTCCGAGCAGGCTATTATTGGATTACCATGGAGCGAGATTGTATCAATTTTGTGCTTAAATGTCATCAGTGCCAGATACACGGAGATTTGATTCATTCTCCACCATCGGAATTGCACACAATGTCGGCATCATGGCCCTTCGTCGCTTGGGGCATGGATGTCGTTGGACCAATTGAGCCAGCAGCATCCAACGGGCACAGGTTCATTTTGGTAGCCATTGATTATTTCACCAAGTGGGTTGAGGCCAAAACATTCAAATCGGTGACCAAGAAAGCAATGGTCGATTTTGTTCACTCAAATATCATCTGTCGATTCGGAATCCCAAAGGTGATCATCACAGATAATGGTGCTAATCTTAACAATAACTTAATGGAAGAGGTATGTCAACAGTTTAAGATTACACATCACAATTCTACCCCATATCGGCCCAAGTCGAATGGAGCAGTCGAGGTAGCCAACAAAAATATAAAGAAGATACTTCGGAAAATGGTAGAAGGTTCGAGGCAATGGCACGAAAAATTACCATTTGTGTTGTTGGGATATCGCACTACTATTCGCACTTTGGTAGGTGCAACTCCTTATTTGTTGGTATATGGAACTGAAGCAGTGATACCTGCGGAAGTTGAGATCCCGTCCCTTTGAATTATTGCTGAGGCTGAAATTGATGATAATGAGTGGGTCAAAACCCGTTTCGAGCAGTTGAATTTGATTGATGAAAAATGATTGGCAGTAGTGTGTCATGGCCAGTTATATCAAAAAAGAATGGCAAGAGCATACAACAAAAGGGTGCGTCCCTAAAAGTTTGAAGTGGGTCAGCAAGTACTGAAACGTATTCTTCCACATCAGGTTGAAGCAAAAGGCAAGTTCACCCCGAATTGGCAAGGGCCGTTCATTGTGACCAGAGTATTGTCCAATGGTGCTTTATGTTTAACAGATATTGAAGGAAAATGCATAGACATGGCTATCAATTCTGATGCAGTAAAGATATATTATGCATGATTTTCTTTGGTATAATTGTTGATTGTTTGTATTTGGCATTGTTTCGAAGATTGAAATGACGAAGGCAATTTGTTTTGCTATCTAAACACTTTACCCTTTGTTTCCCCTTTTGAGCCGTATTTGTTTCTTTCATACCTCTCTTTTGGAATCAATAACAAAAGGAAAGGGAAAAGAAAGAAAAAGAGAAAAGAGAAAAGAGAAAAGAAAATAAGTGAAAAGAGAAAGTATAACAACAAGGAAATTAGTGTGAACTACGTTTGACCTAATTTCTATTAAGGATACGTAGGCAGCCTCACTGCTCGGTCATAGTAAAATAAAATATCAAAAGATCCCCAAGCAAGAGACTGGGGCAGAAATTGTACTTGTAATAAGAAATGTGATTCCAAGAGTTGTAATTTTAAACCCATATCAAATTGTTTTGAGCCTTTGATACCCTTTCTTTCTAACCTCATCCAAAAGCCCACATTACGGTCCAAAGAAAGACCTTTCAATCAATCTTCGAGAAATGCCGAGTCGAGCAAATAGAGGTGATTCATATCAAAATAACGCTCTGGTCCAAACAGGAAAAGTAATAAAAATGAGAGAGTCTTATCGGTGAAAACCTTCGCGGGCACCATAAGGCGACAAGGAATTGAGGAACAAACAAATGAGAGAGGTTTGTCGGTGAAAACCCTTAAAGGCACTGCAAGTCGAACAAGGTCCGTAATTTGGCGGAAAGTAAAATTGGGTTGTGAAAATCTTGGAGAACAAAGTAAAACAATTGGAAAAGAGATTGGTTAAATAGACTGGGCTGATTAATTCAAAATGCATACCATGATTATTGGTGCCAGTGACTCCACTCAGATAAGTTCTTTTTTTTTCCTATCTCCAACAGTCATCCAAATTTGGATTTTCTTCTTTATTCTTAATTTCTCAAAATCGTCGCATTTCATTGCTGTTAAATTTTACTCCTCTAAAGTTCTTCCAAGGTTAGCTTTGTTCCAACAAATAGGAAGGAATGTCAAAGTATACTACCAAGATTCAAAATTGCAAAAAGCAAAATACGGCTAGGACATGCTGGAGATAATATGATGAAAAATGAGACATAGGGTGTAAGCAAAAGTGGAACCGTTGGAATGGTTCAGTAATGTCATGGGATATATACGAGTTCAAACAGAAGGGTCAGAAGTGAAAACAACAGTTGGGGATCCTGCAGTTAAGGATCAATCACGGGGTCAAAACAATCCTTTCGGCTGGTTCAAGGCAGTTTGTTGAAGCAAAGCATGGCAAAGAGAAAACCCTCCCCAACAAGAATGCCACAACTAACCACCACATTTTAAACTGACAAGATTTTCTTGATTTGAAATAGGGGCAAAGATGGCATTTGTTTCAGGAAGCACCCTGTGAGGGAAGCAAGTACCATGCAGGTTTGATCGTATAAATTCTCAGGACCCTCCTGAAAAATGGGACTTAGTTTAAAATTTAAAACAAGCATGAGTAGCAAGATCTAGTATAAATGTACCCCCAAAAGAATATAAGTTGGCTTCAAAGTTTTTATTGCTAGGATAAGATTTAATTTGAAGTTTTCAGGACCCTCCTGGAAAATGGGACCTAGGTTAAACCCTAAAACAATCATAAGTAGTAAATATAGGACAAATATGCACCAAAAGGAATATAAGTTGATTTCAAAGTTCACATAAGAGTTGTCAAGACCCTCCTGGATAATGAAACATGGTTTAAAACTGGCTTAGATAACAAGATTTAACAGAAGTCATGCCTTCAAAAGATATAGCTTAGATTTAAAATTGTCGTTTAGTTAAGAGTTGTCAGGACCCTCCTGAATAAATGGGACCTAGCTTTCAAATTCATATTAATATTTGGTAATATGCTTCAGTTTAACACTCACAGATGTGCCCAGCTACCAAACTGGGGCAGAAAACTTTCTTTTGTTTTGTCTATTTTTGTTGCAATCAGGCGTCCACCTGGAGAACAAGGAACAAC
The DNA here is from genome assembly GCF_000715075.1 of Nicotiana tabacum. Classification (NCBI taxonomy): domain Eukaryota; kingdom Viridiplantae; phylum Streptophyta; class Magnoliopsida; order Solanales; family Solanaceae; genus Nicotiana; species Nicotiana tabacum. The sequence continues at coordinate 19,442,083 of NC_134085.1, forward strand.
AGTTGAAGTATCAACAATCAGGCGTCCACCTGGAGAACAAGGAACAACAGTTAAAGTATCAGTAATCAGGCGTCCACTTGGAGAACAAGGAACAACAATTCAAGTATCAGCAATCAGGCGCCAACCTGGAGAATAAGGGAGTACAATTCAAGTTTCCACTTTCAAGTTCTTACTGATATTTGGTAACATGATTATATATGCCCATCTACCAAACTGGGGCAGAAATTTTTCTTTGCTTTTGTCTATTTTGTTGAAATCAGGAGCCCACCTGGAGAACAAGGGAATACATTTCGAGTCGCAACAATCAGGAGCCCACCTGGAGAACCAGGGAATGCAATTCAAATTTCAAATAATCAGGAGCCCGCCTGGAGAACAGAGGAAAGGAAACAATAGTCAAAGGAAGACATTTAAAGGGTCAGCAATCAGGTGCTCGCCTAGAGAAGAAGGGAAGACATTTCAAAGAATACCATTCAAGTCAGCCACAAAGGAACTTCTAAGGAAAATACAAGTCAACGAGGCAACATCGGTCACAAGATCAAGTTTGAAAATAAATCTTTGCAAAGAATAAATTATAGCTTAGTCTAGCTTCTTCATTTTTGTCATGGTGTAATAAGGAGGACATTAGGCAGTATCAGCAGCAACAACAGCAGTAACAGTAAAACCAGCTTTATGGTAGTCCCAGCTACCGAAACTTCCCGAACTACATTGACCTGATTTCTTTATAGCCAAGGATATGTAGGAAACCTTTGAAGCAAAGGTTCGGTCAAATCTTTCAAAAAATGCTTCCCACGGAGTGTTCAAACAGGCAAAAATCGCTCGTATCGGCTCACTTTATCTTTGCACGAAAACCCTTCGTGTTTCCGGACAAAGAGGGGCAGCTGTGAGCACGTGATATTTTGCCTCATACGAATTACTCCAAAATAATTCCCAGAATTAGGTCTTTTCTTTAATTATGTGTTATTTTAGGAATTAATGTGTGATTTTCCTAATTGTTTGCATATTTTGAGTGTATATTTAATTTATACATAAAAAATACAAAAATATAGCATCGACACGTGGAATTTGATTTTACATTTTTTTTGGTTATTTTAGTAAATTGTTGTTTTACAAAAATGAAAAAAACAAATCACAAAAAATAACGTATTCTACATTTTAGTGTTTAATGTCAAAATTTTGTTATTTGGCATTTAATTATTTGTGATAATTATTATTTAGAGTTAATTAGTATTTTTTAAGTTAATTTGGATTTTATAATTTAATTTAGGATTTAAGTTTTAATTTTTTGAAAAAAAGGAAGAAAAGAAAAGAGAAAGAATTAATAAAAGATAAGAAAATCGGAATTGGGCCAAGTTTTAATTTAATTCTTCAAGCCCAAGTCAAATTCTCCCATACCCATCCAAAACCCGAAACCCGTTTTCCCCAGATCCGACCCGGATCCATCTCTTAAATTAACCTAGAATACACTAAAGAGAGGACCAGCCGCAATAGATCCATCACCCCACCCCCTCGGCTTCGTCTCCTTCAAGACCCACCCCTCCCTGAAAAGAACCAGTAGAACACTGCTCCAAGACCACATTTTCTTCACAAGAATAGTCACGCATATACTCACGGGAGAGACAGAAAATCGGGACAAAGGGAGAGGAGAAAAGTTCTAAAGGGACTTCGATTGAGGTTTGGTTCTGAGTTCGTTCGTCGATAGGAGATTTCCGTTGCCAAGTCGAGTTTCGCCAATTGGTTCGCGGTCTCAGCTGCATTCTGTTGCTTTATTGTTGATTTCCTTCAACTTTTCTCCATTGTATTCATTTGGGGAGCATTCGAGCTAATTGAAAGTCCATTTGAGTAAGTGTTTTAGGATACGCTTAGAGTGTTTCAACATGGTAGGATTATATGCTCCTCGTTGATTTCCATCTGGTTTTGAGTGTGATTTTTTGTATCATGGACAAATATATACTTGGGTCTTAAGTGGAATATGCTAATTTTTTTCTGTTAAGTATGAGCATGAAGCGGGTTTAATTGTTCTCTCTATGTGATTTTCAGTCTACGGTTTAATTTGGTCAACTTAAGGTTGATGGATTGTTCTTATTATTGCCAAGATCAGTTTAATCTTCAAATATTTAATTTCATGTTTAGTGTAGTTAAATATACATTTATATATGTTGCTTTAGGATCTTCATGTTAGGATATCACGAGATTAGTGATCTTTGTCAAAGTTCAGATGCCCATTTTTCCTTTGCTGCTTGATAGCTCCATCCTGATAATTGCTTAAGTTGGTTTTCTTGTTTAATCAATTGGTAGTACTAGTTAGCTTTCTTGGAATGTATATTTGGCTTAATAAGTACGTTTTCAAAAATTGGCAAGTGTTGAAGGAGGAGAAAAGTTACTGAATTCTTATTATTTTCCATTTTGGTTGTACCCTGGGGCTACATAACATGGTCCAAATTTCCTCCTTGGTTTGAAGCCTGATCATGCTTAATTCCATTTCTGATTCATTGGTGTTGATCTGTTATGCTTTCTTCATTTTACTAGTAGTATCAAAATTTTGGGCAAAGTATACTGAGTTTGAGTTTTTAATTGGTTGCTAGCTACTGCTGATTTCTGTAAGCTCTTGTTGAAAAATTCTTTGCAAGCTTGTAATCACATTGAAGGTTGTCGATTAAGCATAGACTAGAATAACTTCTGGTTCTGAGTGTAATTTTGGTTTCAAGTTTGCATTTTGTTGAGAAGCTGAGCGTGGAGGGTGTTGAACTAAGTTTAGGAGATTTAGTTGTCTAAAAGGATTCAAATTCCAACTGTGGTTGAAAGTAATCAGAAAGTCTTTAAAGATAGCCTAAGAATTGTTTAATAAAAGGGATTATCTACCTAACCAACTAAAGAAGCTTCTAGTAGTGGTAAGGTTTAGATTTCACTATTGAAAAATTTAATTCAATAAGGTTTGAGTGGAATCAACTTTTAAAATGTTAAAAGGCCATTTTGTGAATGAAAGGGCATTCTCCATTGCCTATTTAAGGAGTTCATAGATAGAGAAAAAAAGACGAAGATAGAAACACAAGAGTGAGTCAAAAGAGACACTAGAGAGAACAATATAGAAAGGAAAGAGTCCAAAGAGGGAAAGAAAAAAAAATAGAGCTGAAAACAAGTTCTAAAATCAAGAAATGAGATTCCATATCTGAGAATCATAAGCCAAGAAAAATAGAAAGAAAATTGGAATTTCCGATGAAGATTTGAAGAGAAATAATTTGAAAAATTCGATTTCTTTCTTTCTGGGCTTCGAAAAGTTGCTCTTGAGCTGTGGAATAGCTGTATCGTCGATGTTGTTGTTGCAACCGTACTGAGCTCTGTTTGGTTTCGATTTTGCCTTTATTTGGCCAACCTGTTGGTGATTTCATTGTTCAGCTAGGTCAGTTCTTAAATTCCTTGTATTATGTTTTCGTTGAATGATTGACAATCGGGCGAATTCCAATTAACTATTTCATATATGCCAAAGTTAAGAATTCTGTTACTTTAATGTGCCATGAATGTATATTTTTAATTTGATTGGAACGTTTAAATGACTCAAAAATGAGATGTTTTATGTGAATTACTCATTTCATGCTCTCAATTAGGACATTGTTGTTAGTTGTGAGTTTTTGATTGGTTGGATTTGTAACGTCAAAGTTAAGAGATATGCTCTAGGAGTAGTTCATATGCTGCTGGTAAGTTATTGTATGCAAATTTGACATTAACTGACTCTCAACGATTTCAAACATCATTTCTATCCTAGTTCAGTTAGGAAGTCCGTCACTGGCGGATGGATTTTGAATTGAGTTTCGTCCGTAGGAACAGCTTCGCATTTTAGTCTTGAAAATATTCTGTCAGGTTCAAAGCGATCCATAGTTGCTGCAAATTAGCTCCAAGACAGATGCGTTACTGCTGAAAATCAGCCGTGAAAACTCTATTTTTCTGACACAGAATCCAATTCTTAAAGCTACCTTAAATCACTCCAAAATCTAGCCATAACAAGCAGTAAAACGCAGCAAAACCTGCTGCAAGGCTGCCGAAAAATAGCTCCAAAGCAGGCCCAAATCAGCGCCCCAGAAATGCTGAAAGCAGATCGCCAAAATACCCCCAAAATAGCCCAGTAACGACCTAAAATACAACCCTGCTTCTTGGTGGAAATTAGCTACAAAACAGCCCCCAAACTACTCAATAACGAGCTCATATCCACTCCAAAAATGCAGCAACACCAGCTGCGAAGATCAGTTGCAAATCAGTCCAAATACTACATCAAATTCCACCCCAAAATAGCAGCAAAAACAGCTACAACATAGCCCCCCAATACCACCCATTAACCACCTATTGTGGCCATTTAATACCACCAATAACTTGACTCAATCCAAGTTCTTAATCTTTTAAGTTTTGGTTTGTTCTAGTTTTTGGTTCAAGGTCGTTGTTAAGTTTGTGGTTGACCGATTCTGTTCTATTAGAAGTTCCGTGTTTCGCCTTTTGTTTGGAGAAAAATCAAAACTACCCGAATTCCTTGTATCATTGCATCACCAGAAGTTCTTGCATCTAAATAAATTTTCAGCAATCAATGTCCACCTCTTACGGCTCATTTTTTCATATTCTCTCATTCTTGTTATTTAAGAAATGCTTGATTAGTCTATTTCATGGCATTGGAGTGTTTTGTTAGTCAGATTTCTTCATAATAGTTTCTTGAATTGGTGTTTTATATTTTACTCCATGACAATGAAATACTCCATGAATATATGAAGAAAGTAATTCAAAAAGGTTTGTAGTACAAGCTTGTTCAATATAGTAAATAGAAAGGATCAGTTTTTCTGTCATCATGTTACCTTCTTTGCTGATCATATTCTGAAATTACGCTTGTTAATTTGATTTGGACACTACATAAGTTAAAAGAGTTGATGACAAAGTTATTTTAGTTGATTTTTTTGAACTAACAACAATCCTAAACTTAGGAAATAACTAATTCATGAAAATCGTAGCTTGTTTTAGGCACGCTTTATCAAAAATTACCTTCCTAAACTCGGGTGTGCATTTATGTGGCCCAAATTCAAATCTCAACAACGTTAGATAAAATATGTCGCGGATCGCGGTGCACTTTATGCGACATGATTACGGGTTCCAGAATTAAGACCAACGTATGCGTTCGCGCAACGTTGGGCAAAACATTCTTAATCTTAATAAAATATCGTGGTTGCGTACATGTTCGCATGACATAATTACGATTCTAAAAATAAAATCAAAGTATGCGTTCGCGCAACTTTGGCCAAAATTTCTTAATAATAATAAAACATTATTAATTGTGGACACGTTCGCGTGACATGATTCTTGACGCGCCAAAAATGGGTACACATACGGGTGACCCATTTAAGGATAATTTTCTTAATTTAAAATGCGGTAAAAGGTAAATTCACATAGGTTCTAAAATCAGTAATTAAACAATTTAGTCAAGCCAAGTATAATCAAAGCGACCGTGCTAGAACCACGGAACTCGGGAGTGCCTAACACCTTCTCCCGGGTTAACAGAATTTCTTACTCGGATTTCTGGTTCGCGGACTGTTAAACAGAGTCAATCCTTTTCCTCGATTCGGGATTTGAACCGGTGAGTTGGGACACCATAAATTATTCCAAGTGGCGACTCTGAATTTTAAATAAATATATCCCGTTTCGATTGTCACTTTAAATTGGAAAAAACTCTCTTACACCCTTTACGGGGTGTAGAGTAAAAAAGGAGGTGTGACATCTTTTACTTAATTTTTATAAATAATCTACCTAGATTTTCAATTCCAGAATAGTGAAAGCATATATCTAACTATTTCCGATCTCCCAAATTTACTAACACATGGAAACACTCCAAAATGATAGTCGACTTTTACATTTTATAGAATATATGTATTTTGATTTCTTAAATAATTTCAAAACAAAATTTCTAATACACAAAATGTTCATCAAAACACTATGAAATTTACTAACACTAGTATCAATCTTTAATAAATAATTTTCTCACTAACTAAACATCGAACAAAAAGTTCAGAAAAAATTGACTAACTTTCCAAGACATTTTGGGGAGAATGACTTCCGTGACATTGTATTTCTTATTTTGAAACATTTTCTTTGTTACAGTACATGATTTAGATTAGGGATAGCCAGACAGGCATCACGCGGCGAAGGTGTCTTCCTATCGGTCAGATTTCATTCTAAGATCCATCTTTGAAGTTTGAACGTCAAAAGCCAGTATTAGATATATTGTGGGCACACACTATACAATTAATAATGTAACTTGGTTTTCCTTGACCAAGTCCATAGTGCTAAAATAGGAAACACGTATCCATTGATAGTATAAATGAGTTTTTAGACAATCAGCGCAATTATAAAAGATAACTCGTTTTATTTTTTTCAAATTACTAATTGAACATTATTAACAATTATCTTTAGTAGAGTACATTTTAATGATTTGGTAATGTATAAATTAAGACCAACAAGAAAAGCTGGACCCCTAAATGGACCAGACTTATAATCTAATGGTATGGTATTGGTGGAAGTTTCTAGGGCATTTGCATTTATACCCGTTTTTTAGGTCACATTTTAACTTGTGCTCGCTTTGCAAAAAAAATTACAAGCGTACCCATTTTTTCGTGCAAAGGCAATAAAGTAAAACTTCAGCATTCTAGTAGACAGGCCTGAAGTAGCAAAGGCAATACGCTGAAGTTTTTTTGTCCTGGATAAGCTTTTTCAAACACTTCAGCAGAAGATGCTGAAGTTATTTAGTTCATTTGTAAAAGCTTCAGCAACTAGATTCATTAGTTTTGTCATAAAGCTTTTTCAAAAACTTCAGCAGAAGATGCTGAAGTTATTTAGTTCATTTGTAAAAACTTCAACACTAACTAAGCTGAAGTTTTTTTTGTCCCGGATAAGCTTTTTCAAAAACTTTAGTAGAAGATGCTGAAGTTATTTAGTTTATTTGTAAAAACTTCCACACTAAATAAGGTGAAGTTTTTTTGTCCTGGATAAGCTTTTTCAAAAATTTCAGCAGAAGATGCTGAAGTTATTTAGTTCATTTGTAAAAATTTCAGCACTATATAAGCTGAAGTTTTGAAAAAGCTTATATAGTTTTTTAACCCATACAATCACTATATTGGATCTTCATTTCTTTTCTTCTTTATGAACGTTTTTATGGAGCAAATCAGTAATTACATTAGAAAAAAGTGCCTTCGGTGGAAATAAATTAAATAATCATAAAGTTTTAGTGATATAAAGTGAAACTATTACTTTAACCCCACAGATCAATTCATTTGATTCAAAGAAAAAAGGATTACATAAAAAATGCGAAAAAAATTAAAAGAAATCGTGCAGCTTATGTTAGTTGATTCATTGTTATTGATAAGTCGTAACAATGAAGACCAGATGTTAACCTATGTTATCGTACTGAAAATATCTTAAGAAAATGAAGGACGAGAAGGATGAGGAGAAAAGGGCTGGAATTGTTTAAAAAGTGGGTACAAGTTAAAACTTTTTTTAAAAAATGGGTATAAATTAAATGGGAGCGACCAAATAGAACGTCTCATGCAATTTTTACAAGTTTCTCATACAATGTGTGAGTGGAACTCTTTGTCCCCCTCTACCCTTCCTTGATATGGGGGAACGCCCTATTTTGGATCATTATTTAAGTCGTACCGAAAGTTATTCTAAAAAAATTATTTTACCCACTTTGGACACTACTTCAGATATAAAGTAGCATAATATACGTCTAAAGTTGTGGAATATAGAGGAAAACGTCTTTAAGTGCATACTAAAAATTAAAATGGCTGCACTTAAATTCGTCTTTAGTGCAGTGCAACCAATATTTTTTTTTTGGTATGCACTTAAGACATTTTTATCTGAAGTTCAGATGTATAATATGAATTTTTTTACCTAGAAATAGAAATTTGTTTTTCAAATTTCAATAATCCAAAATACGATTAAATGCCCAAATTTATTCCAAAAAGTTTAAATTTAAAATATAAATTTAAAATATGTATATATATATATATATATATATATATATATATATGTATGTATGTATGTATATGGTGGAAATCGACGGCTCAATTTCACAGGCATCAAGGCATCTCGAGGGCTTCCAGTGATCGACTCCGAGAATTCTCAATGGCCGACTTCGAGACAGTTCGACTTCGAGACAGTTCGACTTCGAGACATTATAATTAATCACCGGCCCCGAGACATTGTGAATAATCGGTCTCGGCAGATCAAGGTGGAGTTTCCAAGGCACGTGCATATGGCAGGTCAAGTTTAGTGGACTAGCCCAAAAGGCGAATCAAGGCACTTAATGGCTGTACCAGCCTCATATCTTTGTAATTAATGTGTTTGTACTATGCTGGAATTCCCCCTCATATATAAAGGGGATCCTTATTATTTTGTAAATACTTATTGCTCCATACTAAATATACTTGAACATTCTCTCTGCTCTCTAACATATTCTCTTGATCTCATTACTTCATTTATTGCTCATATTTATTGTGTTCTACTTTAAGTTCATCATTTATTGCTTATTATTGGCCATAAAGAGCTGTCATTGATTTATTTATAACTGTTAGTCTCCATCGACTACCCTCGATGGGGAATTATACGAGCTTCAGACTCGACCCCAAGGCCCTCAAAGAAGCAAGCTCGAGGCCCCGATTGACAACGATTCGGTTTGATTAACATCTCGTTTCTAAGTTCTTTTCTTGATTCCAAGTACTTCACATAGCATCAACTGCCTAACAACTAAATAGATCACATATTTTTAGAACTGCTAAATTAAATTTAATTGTTATTACCATTTTCATGGTAAACAGTTTGGCGCCCACTGTGGGGCTAAAAATAATAGTGATTATTTTCTTGCTGGTTTAACTACATAACACAAGTTATCTTTCACACCTTTTCTCACCCAAGATCTTTGATTCCAGGTCAAAATGTCTGACTCAGTAAGCAACAATCTCGAGAACCATGGAGAAAATGGTGTGGACATTCCAGGTGTTGGTGTACCGCCACGAAACCCTGAGAATGCACCAGAACCAATTCCCGTGGACGCGGTCTCACGCGATGCTCAATACATTGACGTAAGCTCCAACACTAACAGGAGCGTGCACGAAGGATACCAACAAGAAGCTCAGAAAACCTTGGCTAGGGAAGAACGGGAGGTTAGCCTTCACATTATTTTTGAAATGTTACAGGCACAACAGCTAGCGATTGCTCAACTGCAAAGTTACCAGAAAACTCCCAGCATGGTGGCGCCGGGGACGGCTCCCCCAGCCGAGCAGGTACCGAAGAGATCAAGTGACAACGGGTTGGTAGTCGACCCCGCCATCGTAAAGATGCTTGAGGACCTCACAAAGAGTATCGAACCGGGCGAGAAGAAGATAGAAGCCAATGACAAAAAGGTCGAGACCTACAACTCTAGGGTTGACCAAATCCGGGCGCACCCCCGATCCTGAAAGGTATGGATTCGAGGAAGTTCATACAAAGGCCGTTCCCAGAGGAAGCGACTCCTAAACCCATCCCAAAGAAGTTCAGAATTCCAGACCTTCTGAAATACAATGGAACCTCAGACCCCAATGAGCACGTTACTACTTACACCTGTGCAGTGAAGGGCAACGACCTAAAGGACGATGAGATCTAGTCTGTCTTGCTAAAGAAGTTCAGGGAAACACTCTCAAAAGGGGCCATGATGTGGTATCACAACCTAGCTCCTAACTCTATAGACTCATTTGCCATGCTGGCAGATTCTTTCATAAAGGCACATGCCGGTGCCATCAAAGTAGCAACAAGGAAATCTGACGTCTTCAAAATCAAGCAGAGAGAGAATGAGATGCTGCGACAGTTCGTATCTCGCTTTCAAATGGAACAAATGAAACTACAACCAGTCTCCGACGCCTGGGCAGTATAGGCCTTCACTCAAGGTCTGAATGAGCAAAGCTCGGTGGCTTCAAAACAACTAAAATAGAATCTGATTGAGTATCCCGCCGTGACCAGGTCAGACGTTCACAATCGATATCAATCGAAAATTAGGGTTAAGGACGACCAACTAGGAGCCCCCTCGGGCTCGGTATACCCAAGCAGGCTTCTGGCGAAGGAGCCAAAGCCAAACAAAGAAAGGTACCAGCCATACACCAAAGACAGGAGAAACACCCCGAGGCGTAACATACCCCGCATTGATCAAAGAATGGATCGAGGCCAGAATCCTCAGGGACTCGACAATAGAACTGGGTTCGATAGGTACACAGGACTGACGTAAGTGCCTCACTTGTCGGAATACAATTTCAACATCGATGTATCAAACATCATGTTCACCATCAGTAAAATCAGAGATACCAGGTGGCCAAGGCCTGTACAATCGGATCCTTCACAAAAGAACCACAACTTAGTGTGTGAATTTCACAACACACGGTCAGAGGACAGACGATTGCCGACAACTCCAGGAAGAGGTAGCCCAACTACTCAGCAAAGGTCACCCCCGGGAATTCCTCAGTGACTGAGCCAAAAATCTGTTCCGGGAAAGAGAGGCGACCAAAAAGAACGAAGCACATGAGCCGCAACATTTCACCCATATGATCTTTTAAGGTATCGGTTCCCTATAGGAGCCCACGGTCAGGAGAACGAAAACATTTCTCACTAGGAAAAAGCAAACTCGAGGCTCTATCTCAGCCCCATAACGACGAACTGGTAACTTCTTTTCTTGTGGATACATTTCAAATTAAAATTGTGCTTGTGGGTTAAGGTAGCTCGGCCAATATTATCAGGTCGAGGGTGACAAAGCAGCTTGGACTGCTTGACCAAATTATGCCCGCCCCTCGAACCCTCAACGGATTCAACACGGTGACCACAAGGCTTATTCTCGGCTGTTTTTGAATGAACAAACAAAGGGCCGTACCACATCCTTCGAGCGGATAACTAAAGGCCTACCGAGGTTCAAAGCGCCATTGCCACTAAGGTACAACCATCTCCCATTTCAAGTTGCACCTTGTACTCACCTTTATGCAGGTGCCCAACTGAGACAGTCGAAACGTTAACCCAACTTGAAGACCTTAAGGTTTTAAAGCATCTATTGCACTCTTTTCCTTAGACCGAGTTTTTATCCCGAAAAGGGTTTTACCGGTAAGGTTTTTAAAGAGGCAATAACTATATGCTACATAAGGAAGATCAAACAAGTATTCAAAGGCTTCTTTTGCAATCAACTTCGAATATTGGGGGGCATCCCCCCGGAAGGACACCTATACGGAGAAGCCAAGATACGCCAAATGAGGTCTCGACAGGAAAATAATGTACCGGGCCAAACAGTCTAATGAACCGTGTCCGTATAGAACAACTAAGCCTTTAATATCAAAGGCATGTATGTTTGTGCCAAGTAATCGAAGAATATTTCCCAAAAACGCCCTGAACACTCGGGGACTAGCGTCAACAACTCGAAATAGTATGACCCCCGGGTCGGAGCTTCAAACTTGTAAGCCCTCAATGAGGCAACATCAACATCGCAAAGTGGCTCCAGAGCCAAAAATGTCCCAAACACTCGGGGATTGGCGTAAAAAATGCAAGGACACATGACCTCCGGGTCAGGAACTTTGAAATCGTAAGCCCTTAATGAGGCAATACCAACTTTACAAGTAATGGCTCCCGAGTCGAGGAATCCTCTACCACTCGGGGACTACCGTCAATCGCCATCTCCATCGACTTATCAACCCCGGTCTCGTAAGACCTACATAAGGCAACAACAATATCTATAAGACCTCAAGCAAGGCATAAACCATGCTTGTACCAAGTATCCAAAACTGTAAGAACTCAAAGACATGTAAAACTTGTAAGACCTTATTAAAGGCATAAACCTGATCTCAAAGTTTAGGCTATATATCGAACTTGTAAGACCCTAAAAAGGCATACCCTCGATATAGATGTCGATACTACTTCACTCGGGACTTAAAAGCTTCGACCAAACACAAATGACTCCGGTCACAAGGCTGTACTAGCCAAACTAATGCGACTCAAGAAAGCCCAACCGTCGATATAAAATCACAGGCCTTCAATTACTTCGAATATTCTTCGAAAGGAACCGGTTAAACAGGCTACCCTCAATATAGGCAAAAGAGCTTCGACCATGTCAGCTCCTAAGCACTGGCTTTGAGATACTCAGCCTCCGAGCCAAACCTCCTGAGGTGCTCGATCATCGCCACATAATGACTCACAATCGAGGTTTTTTATTAAACTGTCGAAGAGTCGGGCAAACACTATTTCAAAAAATCCTTATCGAGGGAAAAAAAGCCTACATAAAAGGTCGTATCGACACAAGGCATAAGAGCCACTGTCGCCAGACCACATACATAAAAGTTTGCATCGACTCAAGGCGTAAGAGCCATTGTCTCCAGCCCACATAAAAGGTCGCATCGACCCAAGCCATTGTTGCCAGCCCGCACAAATTCAAAAACTTGAGGGTCGAATGAGCTCAAGTCGAAACCCAATTCGGAGACTGAACCCAAAATAGTTAACTAAATATGCCTAAGAGCAAAAACGTAAGAGCCATTGTCGCCAGCCCACATAAAAGGTCACATCGACCAAGCGCATAAGAGCCTATGGGCTAGCCTAATGAGCCTCAGGGACATACCGTGAATCTAAGGATTCCTCTCAAAGACCAGTTCATCTGGCTAGAATCAAGGCAAAAAGAAACACAGAAGATACAAAACCACGAGGTTTCCTCTTTATACATACATCTGAAAAAATACAAGCTCCATTTATAGCATATTTTGAAAGTACTATATACAGAAAACAGAGAAGGAAATATACGTCCCCTTTGGGGACTATGGCCCCATGGCCCCTTCCTCGCCATCCTCGGCATTGGACAGAAGGAATTTAGCATCGTGTTCTTCCGCCTTGGCTTGCTTGATCTCTTCCGAGAGGTCGAAGCCCTTGGCATGAATTTCCTCGAGGGTTTCCCTCCGGGATTTACACTTCGCCTACTCTTTACAATTGATCTCACGATCAAGAGCTTTCCTCAGCTCAGCTATAGCATCGGCAACGCCCTTCAAATAGGCCACCACTTTCTGGTCAGCCCTAGTGCGGCTCATTACAGCCTCAGCTCAGGCATTCACCACCTTGGCCTTCGCCTTCAAAAGCTCGGACTCGAGCCTTATGATCATATTCGCTCGGAGAATCATTTGCATGAGCATTCTGGACTTGCACCTCGAGGGTAGAAGCATTAGCCAAAACATTCTCCTTGGATGCAACATGGGCATCTACCTGAGCCTTCAACTCGTTAAACTCACGTTTGGCCCGCCCAATTTCGCCCCAAAGTCGTTCCAGCTTCTCCGTTTTGATCTCCAACTGACATATCGAAACATTAATCTCCGAAAATGAAAAGGGGAGCATACATCAACACGAAATATAGGTTACCTGTCTTTCAAAATAGCTTTCGCAGTTTCGACTTTGATCCGCCTCACACTTCAGGTATACCAGTTCACTTTCCTTTCTCGCACAAAGGATCCTAAGGGATTTCTCCCTGTCCAACGCTTTCCGCAGCCTGGCCTCATGGTGAAGCAGCTCGGACTTAAGCTTGTCAAAGGCCTACAAAGGAAAATTCAATAAGAAAGGAAGGGCGCAAAACCAAGATAAGCATATACCGGCTACCAAAGCTTACCATAAAGCCAAATTGTTGAGCCTCACCAAAAACCGAGCCAATGTCCTATGGCCTAGTATCCCCCGAAGCGCCTTTGGTAGAAAAAAAGGAAGGCGCCGCATGACCCTCGTTCCTCGAAGTACCTTCGATGGGAACGGGAAATGTTCTTTCGAAAACAGAGCCTCCAAAGCTGGAAGATCGACCGACTCATCTCTTTTGAACCTCAAAAAAGGACTCGCCCCGCCGTGAGCATCCTCACACCTCGGAGACTCTTTTCATTTATTATTGATCCTCGACCCTGAGATCGGCAGAGTCTACTCCTCCCTCAGGGGGCACGGCCTCATATCGGAAAAATCTCCAACACCTGTGGAGGCAGAGTTAGTGTGCTAAAAAGAAAAGTACCTTTCTAAGGAAATAAGCCACTAAACGCCTATCGTGATGCTTTGCCTCTCATATCCCCTTGGACAGGTCTCTCCACCTGCGCTTATCATAGGTCGAACAAGCTACCAGCTTGCGGGACCATTCAGCCAAATCAGGGACCTTATTCGGCAACCAAGGAATCGCTACAAAGAATGAAATAGAAAGATGACTTTATGGATCCCACCTCCACTATGGACAAAACGATAAAAATACAGGTATGCCACTTACATGGGAAATTCCATTTCTCAGGAAATGGCAAAAACTATCCATGGATAATATCGACTGTCCGTGCTCGAACGAAGTGGCTCATCCACCCTTGGTTCTCTTCCTCTTTGTCGTTTATGGTAGGGGACCGAGTGGATCGACGTTGCATAGTAATCAAGCCCTGGTAATGCAGCGGCCGATATAACCTAACAAGATGGCTGAGGGTGAATTCGAGCCCGGCCTTATCCGCAAAGTACCTTATTAACAGCACTATCTTCCAAAGGGATGGGTGATCCTACACCGGGGTAACCTGATATCTCATACAGAATTCAAGCACGACCCTGTAGGGGACCCGATGTAAAAGGATGCGTATACACGCTCAAAAACCCCTCAACATGGGTCATGATACTCTTCTCCGGGGAAGGTACCTGCAGTACCACTCCTTCTCCCCATCCGCAATCTTTTCTAATCATCTCGAGGTGATCCTCCCTTATTGAGGAGATGAAACTCGATGCATGCTCCCGATGCCTTTGAACATTGGGAGGTCTCTCCAACGTAAAGTCTCTCCTCGAGACAAAGCACCTCAAGGCCCGCTCACCGGGTAGCGACGGTGTACCACCGACCGAACACGGAATAGAGGCAGAACTCCCCTTTCCTTTATGGGCGGATGTCGACGTAGCAATCATGGCTACGGTAAAATAGGAAGAGGAGGATGAAGATTTGGGCAAAGGTTTTGAGTTGAAACGACGGGAGGACTAGTAGAAAGAACAAAGTTCTATGGAAGAAATAGTTAATCAGAGTAGTAGAATCTCCATTTGAGAAGTAAGCAAGTGAATATATAAAGGCAGGCAACGACTGCTCGCCTACTCAGAAGACCAATTAATTCTGGCCATGACAGTGTCACATTTTTTGGGAAATGTACTGGTAGGACTACCCGGGGGGTCCCATTATCAGGTCGCATGAAAGTTGTTATCACGCAAAGTTCGGGAGGTATCGAGACCTCGAGGTTTTCCTGCTATCATAAGCATCGGCCCCAAAGGAGCCATCGACCTAATTTTAAGATAGAACCTGATCTCGGGGGCCCCGATTACTCCAAGTACGAGCTCCAAAGAGCTAACATAAAAATTCAAAGGATAACTCCGCAAGAACGATAGAGTATAAAGAATGGAAAGACTTGAAGCATAAAGATTCTCCTGCATTGCCAAAAAATATATTTACGTGGGGCGTCTTTACAAGACTTGTTTCCCCGGGAGTACATACACAAAAAGAAAGAAGAAAAGCAAAGACCGCGCATGCCTACTCTTCATCGCCACTAACCTCCGAACTATCTCTGGGACCTTCATCCAAAGCGACTAAGAGCGCCCAATTTTTCTCCGATTCTCGGGCCTTCTCGATCTCAGTTGAGAGATCGACACCTTTGGCACTGGCTTCCTCTAAGGCTTGCCTCCTAACCTTTGCACTAGCGTGAGCGACAGCCCGAATCAGTTTTTGCTTGGCCTCCACCGATATACTTCGGGCTATTTGATTCGCAGTGGCGGCGTCCTTCAATGGCACCGGCCAAACTTTTCTTCCTCTTTTTGCCTTTGTCAGCATAAAGAATATGAGGAAGAAATGCAAAAACATAGTGAAAGCGGCAAGACGGATTTTACCATGGTTCTTGGTGACCCACCACATTTTGGCCAGGTCAGGCCAAGACCGCCCAAGATATGGGAACAAAGCATCCAATCACCTGATCCATCCCGGCAGATCCTGAACCGCTTCGGGATACCAAGCGGCAGCTGCAAAAATCGAGGGGAGATCATTTTTTTTGGAAGAAAGGTTAGAAGACCACAAAGCACGTTCGAAGGAAAAATACTAACGCTGTATATTCCACTTCTCCGGGAATGGCATCCTCCCGGCTGGGATGATGTCCGAGGTCCTTACTCAGATGAACCTGCTCATCCACCCTCGATCCTTGTCCTCATTAATGCTCGAGAAAAATGATTTTTTGGACCGATGGTGAAGCTTAATCAAACCTCGATAAAATCAAGGACTATACAATCTTATCAAATGGTCGAGGGTAAAAGTCACGCCCTCGACCTCATTGGAGAAGTGGCGGAGCATGTAGACTATCCTCCAGAAAGATGGATAGATTTGACCAATCGTCACTTGGTATTTGTCACAGAAATCAATAATAACTGGATCTATCTCCGGGGAAGAAGGGTTCGAAGAATCGACTGGACCAAAAGTGAATGAGTAAGTATATACATAAAGGAAACCAGCTTTTGTGGTCCATTACGCTCTCGTTAGAGCGGGGGATCTCAACCAGCACTGCCTTCCCCTATAGGCAGTCTTTCTTCACTTTCCTTATATCGATCACTATGCTAATATACCGGGACACTTGCATCGGCCCGGTGTAGACAAAGGTTTGTCGACGGTGAAATCCTTCGTCTTATCGAACCCAATATGAGTGCACTGCTCAATGGTGGGTATCACTTTGCATTTTCCTTTGGATGTTCGGGATGAAGAGGCAGCCTCATCTTTCCGAGGAACTGTTTTGGAAGTTCTAGCCATGGTGATGGTAAAGCTTTTCTGAGAAAGTAGGCAAAAGATCAAGAATGGATTAAGAAAAGAATGTGAAGGGGGATGGATTTAGCCTAGAAAATTTGAAGATATTGTGAAAGTATGAATTATCAAGCGACTGATGCATTTATAGGAGCCGTGTGGGCAGCAGAAAGGATGAACCAATAGTGGGCCGTGGGCTTCTCGATAGTCGTGTTTGACAGCGACCCTTGCGCGGCTTTTTGAAGTATGGCATTTAATGCTCTGAATGGGCTGACATCATAGCGATAATGCTTATGGAGTAGGAGCTCAAAATTGTTTCCTATCACTTTGTTCTAGGAAACGCGGGGACTATCTATATACGGTGAAAATCAACGGCTCAATTTCACAGGCATCAAGGCATCTCGAGGGCTTCCAGTGATCAACTCCGAGAATTCTCAATGGTCGACTTCGAGAAAGTTCGACTTCGAGACAGTATAATTATTGACCGGCCCCGAGACATTGTGAATTATCGGTCTCGACAGATCAAGGTGGAGTTCCCAAGGCACGTGCATATGGCAGGTCAAGTCTAGTGGACTAGCCCAAAAGGTGAATCAAGGCATTTAATGGTTGTACCAGCCTCATATATTTGTAATTAATGTGTTTGTACTATGTTGGGATTTCCCCTCATATATAAAGGGGATCCTTATCATTTTGTAAACACATGTTGCTCCATGCTAAATATACTTGAACATTCTCTCTGCTCTCTAATATATTCTCTTGATCTCATTACTTCATTTATTGTGTTCTACTTTAAGTTCATCATTTATTACTTATTATTGGCCATAAAGAGCTATCATTGATTTATTTATAACTGTTAGTCTCCATCGACCACCCTCGATAGCTCCCAGCCGAGCTTCAAATTCGACCTCAAGGCCCTCGAAGAGGCAAGCTCGAGGCCCTGATTGATAGCGATTCGGTTTGGTTAACATCTCGTTTCTAAGTTCTTTTCTTGATTCCAACTACTTCACATAGCATCAATTACCTAACAACTAGCATAAAAATAGATCATGTATTTTTAGAACCACTAAATCAAATTTAATTGTTATTATCATTTTCACGGTAATATATATATATATATATATATATATATATATATATATATATATATATATATATATATATATATATATATATATATATATATATATTAATATTAATAACAAATTTAATATAAGTTTCACTCACCATTCAAACCTTCATGTTAGAGATGCTTTCAAACGGTTAATTATTCTCCAACAGTATAAATAATTAAGAAGATGAAAGGAGGAGAAGAAAAGGAAGAAGAGGAGGAGAGGCTGAGGAGGAGGCAATATATTTTATCTGAAGTTTACTAAATTGGGAATATATTAAATATATTTTAAGATGTGGATATAAGTTAAATAATAGTGTACAAATAGGGTTTGGTATGATATTCTTAGTCATCGATCTTTAAGTCCAACATAGAATCTTCTTGTTTTGAGGGATAAAAAAGATAAAGCTAACTAGAGTCCCCTCCTCAATGTTTTTATTTTAGAGGCCAACTACTATGAGCCCGTTTGGCCAAGAAACTTTTTTTAATTTTTTCCGAAATCTGTGTTTTGGTTATAAATTTGAAGATAAATTTTGAAATATTTTGAAAACTTCAAAAAGCTGTTTTTTAAAATTTTCACTCAGATCACTCATAAATTTTTTAAAAATAAGTCAAAATTATATTCATGCTCAAATACAATTTTAATTTTCAAATATCATTTTTACTTTAGAAAAAAATAGCTTTTTTCAAAATTTTACCATTCTTATGTCCAAACGCCCACTATGTTTCCGTGGTTCGCCAATTCTTTGCTAGGTGCTCCGGAGTCAAAATAATGCGCCAAACTGCCAGCCTGAAAAGCACCTACCCTTCGTTTTGTTTTTTAGCCTCTTTTTTGGGGGGGGGGGGGGGGGCGTGGGGTGCAGGAGGGCATTAGGGATAATAACTGGAATAGAGGGAATAATATAAACAAAACGTAAAGGTGCTTCAAACATGTACTACTAATAGTTATGAGTTCACCACTTATTTCGAGGAGTGGTTTTTTTAAAAATATTTTTGGTGAAAACCGTTAATTTTTGACTAATTAACTTAAAATTACTTTTGATCAATAATTAGTGTTTGATCAATCTTTTAATAAGTGCTTTTAAGTATATATTTTTCAAACATAAAGGTGCTTCAAACATGTACTACTAATAGTTTTGAGTTCTCGATTTATTTTGAGAAGTGTTTTTCTCAAAAATATTTTTGGTGAAAAATAATTAGTGTTTGGCTAATTAACTTGAAAAATATTTTTAAACAGTAATTAGTGTTTGACCAAGTTTTTAAAAAATGTTTCGAACATATACTACTAACATAAGTCTTTCCAAAATTATGGTACAGTAAAACTCGTTGATAGTGTGTAAAATTGATTGGAAATGTAATTTAGGTTTTTCTGTACTCTCTCATCTATACCCAGAAGCAAGCCCTCTTAAACAAAATCCTATAATAATATACTTAGATGAAGACTGGGATTTTGTCAGTGCAATAAGAAAGATAAGAATAAAAAAAAAGTATGTACTAGTAAATAATATCTCTTTTCACCTAATTTATGTGAAGGTGTTTGAATATCAAAAGTGAAACGAATTATTTTTTTAAATACTTTGTATCATTAATTATTCTGACTAATAATACTTTTTATATAGTTTTCATATAAATTTTATTTCGAAAAATTTAAATTTTTTATGTTCAAATATCTAGTCAAAATTTAAAAAATTGAATTCTAAAAAATAAAAAGCATCACATAGATGTAATAATAAAAACAAACATAAAGATGCTTCGAATATGTAGTATTAGCAGTTGTGTGTTCTCAATTTTCAAGATCTGTCATCAGTCAAAAATGGAATATCAATATCAAGTTATCTCTCAAAAACCCCTCATCACTTCCCATTTTGATTGAGACGGAAATCACAAGCAACCAAGCTCTTTTTTGGCCGTCGATTTTAGTAACCTTTTTTTTAAAAAAAAAATTATTTTGAAAATATTGATTTATTGTTCATACAATATGATCAGTTTTTGAAATAATTTTGATTTTTTTTTCAAGTTCCCAAAATTTTGTTTAGGACAATTTTTTGATAGAAAATATTTCTTTCGCTCACAAAACTTCTAAGTTTTTTTCAATTAAAATGCACATCCAAAATAACTTCAATTTTCGAATTTCAATACAAGTTAAATTTTTTTTTTTCAAGTTTCAATCAAATTTACATACAAACGCTAACCAAATAACTATAAATAGAGATATTGTAACTCCACAATTTCATGCAATAAGAGAATGCAATTTCTTCCCATTCTTTTCTTTTCTCTTCTCCTTGTTTTTTCTTTTCCTTGCCCTTCTCACTCAGTGAGATGCAATCCAAAAGATAAAAAAGTCCTTTTAAAAATCAAGAATGATTTAGGCAATCCCTACCACTTAGCCTCGTGGGATCCCAACACAGATTGCTGTTATTGGTACGTCGTAAAATGTGACCGGAAAACCAACCGGATTAATGCTCTCACCGTCTTCCAAGCCAACATCTCCGGCCAAATTCCGGCCGCCGTCGGCGACCTCCCTTTTCTCGAAACCTTACAATTCCATCATATCACAAATCTCACAGGAACCATTCCCCCAACTATTACTAAACTCACTAACCTCAAAATGTTAAGACTCAGTTTCACTAATCTCAGTGGCCCTATTCCTCAATTTCTTAGTCAACTCAAGAATTTATTTTTGCTTGAATTAAACTACAACCAATTCACTGGAACAATCCCATCATCACTTTCTGAACTCCCTAATTTATTAGCAATCCACTTAGACCGCAATAAACTCACCGGACAAATTCCAGAATCATTCGGAAAATTCAGAGGTCAAATCCCAAGTCTTTACCTTTCACATAACAGCCTCACCGGCCCAGTACCAAAATCTTTAGGCAATTTGAATTTTACAACACTTGATTTCTCAAGGAACAAGTTAGAAGGTGATGTTTCTTTCTTATTTGGAAAGAACAAGGCAATTCAGATAATTGATTTGTCGAGGAATACATTACAGTTTGATCTTTCAAAAGTGGAGTTCCCGGAGAGTTTAACGTGGTTGGATTTGAACCATAATCGGATTTTTGGTAGATTACCAGAAGGATTGAAAGATTTACAGTTACAGAATTTGAATGTGAGTTATAATAAACTTTGTGGACAGATTCCACAAGGTGGGAAGTTGCAGAGCTTTGATGTTTACTCTTATTTTCATAATAAATGCCTTTGTGGCTCTCCGTTGCCGGAATGTAAATAATTCCGGTGACCGGAAAGTGTTGCCTTGTCGGCTACTTGGTAAGTATATTAGGTTTATAGTGGAAATGTAATGTTTGACTGTATTAGGCTATTAGCGCAATAACGAGTGCAGGACAGCTTTCGATATGTACTCAGTACTTTCACGTCGTAATAAGATAAAGATTTTATATTTTTGTATTTAGCGTTTTCAGTTTTGGCTGTGGATATTTCACGAAAATATTATTAAAGGTTTCATAAAATTTAAGAATGTTTTTTTCTTTTTAGAACTGATTATAATATATTTAGTGAAATTTCTTAAATAATTTCAAAACAGTAAAATCTTTACTACGCAAAATTTTCATTAAAATATTATTGCATTTGCATTGAAAAGTTATTTTTCACTCAGCAGCCAAATATCGCCAAAAGAATCAGAAAATAACTAATTTTGTTTCTCAATTTTCAATCATTATCCAGTTGATTTAGCCAGAGGCTTCACGCGGCGAAGGTGTGTTCCTAACTCGATCAGATTTCATTCAAGGGTCCCTCTTTGAAGTTTTAATGTCAAAAGCCACCGCATTTAGATATATTGTGGGCGCAGACTATGCGACTAATAATGGTAACATGATTTTACTAGTGCTAGTACAGGAAATCACCGATAACATAAAGTTTTTACTCAATTAGCGCAATTATAAAAGATGACTCGTTTTATAGGAGGTTATAGAACTCAGTAAGGATGTTTTTTTTTTTTTTTAAAACTGGATGCATATTATAAAACAAACTAAAAACTAACCGTTAGGGGTTACAGACAGATTGTTTGCGGGTGAATATATCAAATTCCCCACTTCCTAGCCATCATTAATAATATTACAGTCCATAATTTGTCTTTTAAAAACAGTTCCTGCAATGTCTTCCCAAAAGACATGCGTGACAAACACCGGAGGAACTGCTGTTAAAAAAAAATATCCTCAAAAACGTTCTTGTTAGTGCGCCCTCATTTGCCAGCAGGTCAGTAACTCTGTTGGTCTCCCTGTAGTTGTGCTTCACCACCACGACGCCTAGTCTTTGGATGATTGACCTGCATTCATGAATAAGTGAGTCAAAAAGGAGGTTCCCATTGATTAGCATTCTAATTACCTCAGTTGTATCAATATTTTTTTCAAACGGTGTTAACTGTCTCTCTTTTGCAATTTGCAGCCCTTTCAGAATTGCTAGCAGTTCTGCGTGAGTGTTAATGGTGTGCTAGATGGATCCCATGTAGCCTAGAACCCAGTTTCCACTTGCATTTCTGAAGGCTCCTCCCAGTCCTCCCCTTTCAGGATTTCCTGTTGCAGCTCCATCAACGTTGGGCTTGTAATTGTTGGTTTTTGGTGGCTCCCATTTGACCCATATATTTTTTTTTTAATTTTGGGTGCTTTATTCAACATAATGGTTACATATTCAGTTGCCTTAGCTATAGCACTTTTAGAGTCCACCCTTTCCTTTCTGTTATTGAAAAGATTGTTGTTCCTTGTGAGTCAGATTTGCCAGAAGCAGAATGGTAGTAGCTCTTCCCAGGTGATGATGCTGTTATAGTTCTCTTTCTTAAGGGATGCTCATGCGTTTGGCCAATCCCTAGCAGTGAATGATGGTATAGGAGCATTGTTGTTGTTTGTGCTTTGAGAGAGGATTGTTTGCCAGAAAAAATTGGCGTTTGTGCATTCAAAAAAGATGTGCCGTGATGTCTCATTAGCCTCATTGCAGAAGCTGCATGTGGGATCTGGTTGCATCCCACCATGATGGAGAAAAGCTCCAGTGGGGAGCCTATCATGGAATAGTAGCCAAAAGAATGATTGAATCTTTTTGGGGACTTTTAGTTTCCAGATCCATAAAAAATTGTAGCTCATGATTTCCTCTCTTTGGTGTTGAAAGCTATCCAAGAGGGAGTAAGCTGATTTTGTGGAATAGATTCCATTTGAGGTGGCTCCCCAGATCATTCTATCTTCCTTAATTGGGTTAGGTGAGATGAAGGTGTTGTAGATGGATTTTTGGATGTTTTGAGGGATGGTAAGAGAGATGGTAAAAAGATCCCAAGTTCCATTATGATGAGCAAAAGCTACAGTTTTGGCCATGTCTTCTCTTATCAAAGGTCTTTCTATTAAGGACCTTATAGCTAGAAGATTATTTATCCAAGGGTTATTGAAGAAGCTGACCCTGTTCCCTGAATGCACTACCCATCTTTTTGCTTTCATACAAGTTTCTCATCCCTTTAGAATGCATTGCCATGTGTTGGACTTAACTTTTTAGGGGGTTACTCCAGTTGCAGTGCTTTGCAATCAGAGTTTTTGCCCATAGGGCTAATGGATTCTGGTATTGCCTCCAAGCAAGCCCTAAGTGAAGGGCTCTGTTTTTCAATTCAGCTTTCTGAATCCCTAGTCCCCCTTATCCTTAGGCATAGTGACTGTTTCCCAGGAGACAAGGTGCATCTTTCTTTTAATGGGAGTAGTACCCCATATGAAATTCCTTTGTATTTTGTCAATCTCATTGGTTGTTTTTGCAGGCAGCTTAATGTATTGCATTACATGATTTGGGATGGAGTTCATGGATGCTTTTGCCAAAGTGGTTCTCCCAGTCATGTTCAGCATGCTTGTTTTCCATCCAACCATTTTAGAATGGATATTGTAAATGATGAACTGGAAATCATTGTGAGTTGGTCTTTTGTGGAAGATTGGGAAGCCCAGGTATTTTTTAAAGTTTAATGAAGCTTTTATGGCAAGAGTGTTTGAGATGAGTTCTATTTGTTGAGGTTGACAATTTGCACTGAAACATAGACTTTAGACTTGGTAAAGTTGATCTTTTGCCTAGATGCCATGTTGAAAGAGTTGAGAGTACTCTTGATTGTGTTATAACTGGCTTGGTTAGCTGTTGCAAAAAGGGTTAGATCATCAGCAAAGAATAGATGAGATATCTTAGGGCTACTTCTGCTAATGCTAATGGGGAGCCACTCACCCTGGAGAACATTTTTGTCAATGTCTCTGGAAAGTCTTTCCATACACAGGATAAACAGGTAGGGGGAAAGAGGGTCACCCTGTCTGATGCCCCTAATAGGTATGAAAGGGTTTGTTTGCTCTCCATTAACAATGACAGAGATGGTGGAGGAACTGACACATGACATGATGAGATTGGTGATGGTATTTGAAAATTTGAAAGCATGAAGGGTTTGCTTAATGAAAGACCATTCTAGTATGTCAAAAGCCTTTTCCTGATCAATCTTTAGAATCAGTTAGATTTGCCCTTCATTTTCCCAAAGTGTATGATGTATTCTTGGACAATGATAGCATTGTCTGAGGCTTTCCTGTTGGAGAGGAAGCTATCCTGACTAGGGCTAATGATGTGAGGGAAGTAAGGCTTGATTCTATTGATAATGATTTTTCTCACTGTCTTGTAGACAAGATTGCATAAGCTTATGGGTTTGTAATTTTTTATCATTGAGGCTTGGGGGCATTTGGGAATGAGGCATATGAGGGTTTCATTGATGACTGGATTCATTGTTGATGTGGAGGAACAATTTTTGCAGAATTGAATGATATCCTTACCTACTATGTCCCAGTATTTTTGATAGAAGAAAGGGTGAAGACCATCAGGGCCAGGGGCTTTGAAGGGATTGAAGGACATAGCACATTTAATTTCACTATCCCTAAGAGGCATCCCAATTGTTGTTTGTTGAATTTGAAGAAGCATTGCCCCTGGATTTCAGAAAAGGATAGGCCATTCTATGACTGGGGAAGGGATGTTGTGTAAAGCTCTTGAAAGAATTTTGAAATTGATTGCTTTATTTCCCCAGGCTCAAACATCCACTGTCCTGAGTCATCTTTGAGAGATAGGATTTTGTTCCTCCTCCTTCTATTGAGGGTAGAAGTGTGGAAGAATTTTGTGTTGGTATCCCCATATGAGAGCCAACTTATTCTAGACTTCATTTTCCAGAAATCTTCCTCATTCCTTAGGATTGAGCTAAGCTCCTCAATGAGGTGCTCTCAAGGGTTTGCATGGAGGTGTTAAAAGGATAATAAGGGGATTTTTAATCTTTGCTATCCTTGCAAGTAACCTTTTCTTCTTGTGGAAGATATTACCAAAGGTATGTTTATTCCATTTGAGAGCATTTTCCTTGAACAAAATGGTGGATGAAATTAGAGAAGAATCAGGCTGGAAAGACTCCCTAACTAAGTTTTGAAACAATGGGTGGTTTCACCGCATTGATTCAAACCTAAAGGGTTTATTGAGAGTGTAAGCACGTGATTTTTGCTTCACGGACAATCACTCCAAAAGAAAGCAAAAATAATGACAAATGGTCTCGTTGTACAATTTTCGATTTTATGTGACATGTGCTGGTAGTCATTTGTGGTTCTGTCCATTTTTTCATTTAATCTTATCAAACAAAATACAAAATATGCATGTCATGTGTAATTAAACCATAATTCGGGTATTAAAAGGAAATTCACAAAAATATGCATCTTTTATTCTATTTTTGTCGCTAGGGTGTGATTTTACCTATTTGAAATATTCTAATATGTGTGTGATAATTGTGCTAAGTGTTGATTAATGGGTGTTTTAAATTCATTTTAATTTAGTTGTGTTTTAAAATTAGAAAACAAAAGAAAAGAGTGCAAATTATTTAGAAAATCGGATTGGGCCTATTTGTTTTAAAAATTTTGAGGCCCAGAAGCAGCCCAAGTCAGCCAGCCTAACAACCCATCCCCAGGCCACCAAAACGACGTAGTTCAACCCCAAAACTACGTCGTTTCAGGGCGGTTCATCTCAGCCGTTCAAACCAGGTCGATCTGACGGCCCTCATCCCATCTCCCTTACCCATTCCCTAACCCGACCCAATGAAACCCAGTTCGATCCGTTGATCCCGGACCAACCCGATCCCCTATTAAGTGGAACGACGCCGTTCTGCATCAGCCAGGGGATCCTGGCCATTGATCTCATCAGATCGAACGGCCCAGGATCAATCCCCTCCCCCGTATAAAAACCTCGATCCTTCACCCCAGCCCACCATAGCCAGACCCCTCTTCGTCTTCTGAAGCTCAGAGGCAGGTTCCCATGGAAACCCTAGCCGCCACCCCACCCCTTCGCCTGAAAGCCGGCGGCAACGGTGCTGTTGGCCCTGAGTCTAACACCCCTGAACCACCATGACCCCCCTCTCCAAATCCATACTCAGCTTACCTCGAATCTTCCCCGAACGTCTCGAATCTTCATTTGAAGGTTCGAGCAGAACCCCGATCTACACCAACCCACCCCGGATTCATACCAGCCACTACCCTGACCTCCCTCGTGACCAAACCAAGCTTGGTTTGGTCCGAATCTACCCACAAATCCTCAAATCCCAAATCTGAAGATTCAAACCCTAGAGCACAAGAACCTGGGGAATCCGGCCAGTTTTAATAAAGGGTTGAGGTCTAATAGACCTTAATCAAGGTGTTCTCGGTCGAGAACACCCCGATTAAAGTTTGTTCGGCCTCAAATGGTCAAACCTAGTTCAGACCTGGGTCGTCCTTTGTTGAGCTTTCCCGGTAAGTTTTCTTTCTCTTTTCTTTTGGTTTAAAATGTTGTTTTAGTGTGTCAGCATGTTTGTTTGGTTTACTTGGTATTTCTGATATGTGTTTTTCAATTTGTTCCCCATTTTCATAAGACCTTTTATTTGGTTGATTGTTTTCTGTGCATGTTTGAATACGTTTTGTGATATACATGTTCGATTAGATTAGTCGTCGCATAGATAATTCATATGGCCTCCCAGTGTTGTGCAAAGTTGTCTGAAGCCATTTGGGACCCTGTACGTGTTGTTTATTTAATCGACTGATTATTCCTTGTTATAATTAGTATAGTCGACTTGATAAACGTCGTCGATTAGTTTCCTATGACTGAATGTTCAAATATTCTAATTCATACAATTTCACATGAGTGAACGAACCTGTTGTTGTTAATTGGATGCTTGACATTGTTTGAAAGTAGTTTGTAACTGCATTACAAACAACTAAAAATTCAGTCTAGGGCAGCTGCAAACTGAACTCTCAGAAGTTCAAATTTCCTGCTGTTGAAGCAGGGCAAGGCAGTAATGATCATGGGTCTGTTGGGTAATTTCGTTTAGGCAAAGACTGATTAAATGTTCAGGATTAATGAGCTATCAATTGTTTAATCAAAAATACTATTAATCTAGTATTAGTGGGGACAAAACATAAGAGCATGGGAGTTTAAAATGAATACTTAAATGAACCCATGACTCTTGATTAGAGCAATAGGCCAGGCATGGGGAACCAAATAACTTGCATCAAGAAGATGCTTAGGCATGGGAAATGAAGGGGATGGGCAGACCTGGGGGCTGTGAAATTCTAGGCAGACCTCAGGGGTTCTCTTTCAGATTATAAATAGAGCTATTTTTAGCTAAGAAGGGGCTGGACATTTTTTAGTCTTCAGAGGAAAAACATAAAGAAATTTCAGAACACTGTAACTAAACACTGTCTGAAACTGCATAAGAAATTAAGTTGGTCAGGCTGTCTTGGCCAAGTCAGTTACTCTAATTGGGCTGCTACCACTCCATTAGGATATTCTGATTTTCTTTGCGGGATTACTACTATTCTGGACTTCTATATGCTGTTAGCTGGTTCTGGTCTTAGTGCCATTTGAGGTTGTTGTTGGTTATTTGCCGAGCTTTTGTGACTATTGAACTGCTGTTGCTATTGCATTGAATATTCTGGTTTTCTCGGCTGTTTTACTACTCTGTGTCTGGGATTGTTTGCTTGGTGCTCGACCACCTGTGGGTTTCCTCGTTGTTGAAACTGCTGCTGGTTGTTGTTGCTGTATTGTTGCTGTTTGGTTGCCTGCTGCTGATACTTTTCTTCTTCTCCTTCTTATTGTCCAAACATCTAGGTACACATTCTAAATTCACTGACGTAATGATGAGTTTGGAGCTGAATAAGAGCATAAGAAGTATTGCAGTCCAAACATTAGCATAGTTACCATTATTCTGCTGTTTGTAGTTTAGAATATTTGTGTATTTAACATGTAAAGTTTGGTTTTCAAACTATGTAATAAAATAGTTTTCATTCCATAAGGAGTTTGGTCTGGTAATCTATCGTTGTATGTTAGTCAGAAAGAAGCTAGCTGGATAGTACTGATACTCGGCCAACAATGGTTTCACATAGGGTCTGTTGAAATGAATGCAGTAATCACATTTGCTTCACCTTAACTCATCAGTAGATAATGTATATTTCAAAGGCATACTAGGCAATCTGGGTTATAACAAAAAGGAAAAAATTGTGTAGTCAAATATATAGCAATATCACACTAAGTTAGATAGGTTCGGTTTCAGTTGTTTCGTTCTTTTTAGTGTCAAGTATGTAAGGAATCATTAACTAAACCTCATATGCATGCCCGTCAATAAATAAGGTTGCATACGTCTAATTTCTTCATCTAAAAAATATCTGCTTCGATATTATTGTGCGTCAATCTCATGTTTCAGTGTTGTTAAATAATAGAATATAGAACGAAAGCAATCCCTCTTTGTACAAACTCTGCTGCAATTTCTCATTTATGTCAGCCGTAAACTAATAACTAATAAGTTACACCTTTTCAGCATATAATTAATCGAGGTATTTTCTTTTGTTTTTAGAGACAAACCTAATAGAAAAAATGTAGTTGCTGTATGTTTATCCTTAAAAGTAAAAATGAGATGAGCCTCGCCGAAAAATACAAAATCGCGGGGCCCCCAGTAAATATTTGTTTCAAAATTGCTTAGACTTCGGGATGGACTGTTTAGCAAAATTCCATGGCCTTCCCAAAATAATGATACGCTAGTCACTTTAGGCGCGTATTTAATAATGTTATCTCCTTAAACTCGGGTGCACATTTATGTGACCCAAATCCAAATCTCAACGAAATCGAAATGTGTCTCTAATTACGGGTACATTGATTGTGACGTGGTCTGAGATGCATTTCCATGACGTTGCAAATTCCTTTTTAAATAATGAATGAGACGAGCCTCGACGAACAAAAAATGCACAAGCTGCGGGGCCCTCTAAATGTATATACGTTAAAATACTTAGAATTCGGGACAGGCCGTTTAGCGAATTTTACGGCCTTCCCCAAAATAACAATACGCTAGTTGCTTTAGGCACGCCTTTAATAATTTATTTTTCTTAACTCGGGTGCATATTTATATGACCTAAATCCAAATCTCAACCGAGTCGAGATATGGAAATAACCACGGGTGCATTGATGTAACGTGGTTCGAGATATGTTTTCACAACGTTGCAAGTCCTATAAAAAAAATAATAATTATGAAAGCAGTAAAAAGTTAAAATTTGCACATCAGTTCATATTTGTATAAAATCAGATTAATCAAGCCGAATATAACAGTTGAGCGACCGTGCTAGAACCACGGAACTCGGGAATGCCTAACACCTTCTCCCGGGTTAACAGAATTCCTTATCCGGATTTCTGGTGCGCAGACTATAATATGAAGTCATTCTTTTCCTCGATTCGGGATTAAAATTGGTGACTTGGGACACCCTAAATCTCCCAAGTGGCGACTCTGAAATAAATAAATAAATCCCGTTTCGATTGTCCTTTAATTGGAAAAACTCCCTACGCCCTCGCGAGTACGGAAAGAGGAGGTGTGACAGCTCTGGCGACTCTGCTGGGGATTAGACCCAGATCCACTGGTTCAGGGTTAGAAATTCGAGCTTAGATAAATTGTTATATTTGGCTTTATTTGATTTTTACATATTTTGAGCCTAATGTGCTAAATGCTGCTTTTACCGATTTGATATTATCTGAACTGTATTAAATTGTGCCGAAACCTTTCTCTTCTTACCTCCGGGGATGTGCTTACTGGTTGAGACTCCCTATTCTGTTAGTGTCATACCCTAAATAAAAGAGGCTCGGAAAGTTTCTAAGCCGACTGGCCTTTTGGTTCCCGGAAAGGAGCTCCTTCCTCAGCTCGAGTTGTCCGCTCGGGTGCACTGTCTAGAACAAAGACCCAGGTTTTTGAACATAGAATAACGTAACTTCATGCCGGATCCCTAGTAGGAACGCTTATTTTCATCATGTTGCATTTGACTTAGGGGGCTCAACACAGGGGTTGAGTTCATCTAGGACTAGCAACCTGAAATGGGAAAAAGACCATCCTGCTGCATCTCATATGTTATACGCATTTGTCTGTTTTAAACTTGCATGCTGACCGGTTTTTGGAATCAAGAATTTCTGAAAATAAAAAGGGGAAAAATAGCATTGTAGGGAGATAACTACTTTTGAATAAAACCAATGTCCGAGTAGTATCCAAACTCTGCCGAAATCTGAGAAAAAAAAATGAATCTGTTGTAGTCTTTTTAAGAAAAAACCTTGTCTACAAGTTTAGTTTGCGTTGGGCGAACTACGCCGGTTTGATTCTCATAGGGTGTGAGATACGTAGGCAACCCCCATCGGGTCCAACCTCCCATTTTTGAAAATTGATAAAGTAGCAAAAACGCCAAAGTATATTTCTCTGTCATAGGGTCGGGTGACGCCGCTTATATCAAAATAGCCAAATGTTCCCAAAAGGAACTCCGGAAGGCTGCCTTTGTACAAACGGCCACCTCTTGTTGTTTTTTTAAAATCACACAACCTTAAAAATCTTCGTTCATGAAGTGCTGAGAGGTCGTGTTCAGAAATCCTTTTGAGAAAAGTGAGCATATGTTTTTTTGTTTTTATCAAAATAAGTTTCGTTTGTTAAAATCTTATTAATAAATGTGCAGAATGAGCACGACTCCAAATGAACCCTTTTCAATCATGAATAAAATTCCCCTCCAATTGCGGCTCTGGTGGAATGATTTAGGCAAAGAAGGGCATGACGAAATCAAGAAATATCTGAAAGGACTCACGAGTTTGTTGGATATCAGGCCACGGGGAGATATCATAAGGGCACTAATCCCTCACTGGGATCCTGCGCACAACGTCTTCCGCTTCTCGGACTTTAAACTTACCCCAACTTTAGAAGAAATAGCAGGGTATATCGGTAGTGCTGAGGCTCCATTGCGGCATAAATACCTGGTTGCTCCAAGAGCTGTGGTAATACACCGGTTTCTGGACTCATTGAAGATAGGTAGAACAATTCATAACCCTGACTTGGCAAAAGGTTTTTGCACTATGAGTTTCATATACCAAAGATATGGTCACATAGGAGGATTCGACAAGCCAGAAAACCAGTTGTGCAGCAAAAGTAACCGTCGAAAGTGGGATGAACATAGACGGATTGCTTTCATGATAACTTTCTTAGGACTCTTAGTATTCCCAAGAAAAGACGGGAATATCGACATAAAGATAGCAGGGGTTGTCAGTACTTTGCTCACACAGAAAGATAGCACGCTGGCGCCCATGATTGTATCTGATATGTTCCGGGCTCTCACGTCCTGCAAGGCCGGAGGAAACTTTTTCGAAGGTTGCAACTTGTTGTTGCAAATGTGGATGACTGGACACCTATGTCACTGAGCCCAGTTTCTGAGCCATGGATCCGCTGAAAAGACCTGCATAGAGGAGTTCTATACCAGAGTTAATGAGGCCTACCTGCCGGAAGGAGTCTCGTCATGGACCTCATATTTCCGTGCCCTCAACGCCAGTCAAATACAGTGGACGCTGGGATGGTTACCGATCGACGAAGTCATATACATGCCAGCAGCCAGGTCCTATTTTCTCTTAATGAGACTTAAGATCATTCAACCATATGCGCCGCATCGGGTCTTAAGGCAACTTGGGAGGTGTCAAATAATGCCAAAAGACGAGGATCTAAGCGCCCAGGTGATTGAGATCAGTCCCGATGGCCAGTTTTTTGAAGCAAGGGTTAGCCAAATTTGGAGCCAATGTCAATACTTAGAAGCAAATACTTGTGTAGTGAATCGGGCAAAAGGGGAAGTTTCGCCCGGGTATCAGGCTTGGTACAAAGGGGAAACGTCATCTGGAAGGCAGGCTAGAAGACCTCACCTGCAAGAATTTGCCAGGTCCTCACAAGAGCAGTGGGGCTGGTTGTCCAAAGAGCGGGAATACCTTGCCAAAACAGGCAAACTAAAACAACAAATTCAGGATATGAAGTTTGAAAGCCAATTACAGTTCGCTGCCCATAAGGGAGAAAAGAACAGATTAATCAGAGAAGGCGAGATCCTCAAAACTCAGATCAGGAAGATGAAGAGAGAGGCCGACAACCAACTGAGAAGCCGAGCGGATAAAAGGTTGATAGTAGGGTTAAGAAATCAGGTTGTGGAATGCCAGGAAGATTTGGAAAGATCCAAGGCTAGCACAGCAAGATTACGGACCAAGTGGGCAAAAGGTACAATGGCCCGGAGGCAGCGCCTGCAACAAGTCATAAGGGATTATGAACTGAGCATCGGGACATTAAGGGAAATGAACTCCACTCTTCAAGAGCGGATCTTCAAGCAAACACGAGATGCCCAAGCCGACGAAGGCGCTGTTACGATGCGATGACCAGAATGGAAAGGCAAATGGAGATGTTCCAGGATCAACTTGCCAACAATGCGCAAACACTAGGATTGAAGAACCGACAAATAAGGCAGTTGTTCGTTGAAAGGGACAACATTCGAGGAAGGATCGACGAGATTGGGCACTACATCTACATGAGATGCCTAGCATGCGAGCAAATGCCTCGGAAAACCCTCCTTGTTTCCATCATGGGTTGCGTCCACCAGATCATGAATGAATTGAAAAGCTTACAGAGAAACCTCACACCTAGAGCCGCGAAAAGGCCGAATGATGCCTCGTGGGCCCCTAATTTGGAAAATTAATCTTCGGTCGAGTCCTGTTCATTTGTCTTTGTGCTTTCCCATATGTTGTTTTCTTTTCTTTTAGCCAGGTCAAGTTAAAAACTGTGGAGTCTGTACTGTTGCTATTCTTTATTTGAAGTAATTTGTAATAGAAAATTTTGGTGATGAATTCAATGATTCCAAAAAGAATTTTGTGTGTCTTTACCTTATGGCAGAACTACGCCGGTCTGATTCGCGCGGGGACGTGATACGTAGGCAATCCACATAAGATTCGACCGCCTTTAATAAAGAAAGAAAGAAAAAAGAGAAAAAAAGAGAGAGAAAAGAAAGAGAATACAAGAATAAAATAAAATACAAGGTTTCCCAAAGTGCTTTAAAAGGACAAATGAGCAAGCCGGGATGACGCTAGTTGTTTGAAGCAAAGCATATTAGAAACGGTTAACTACCTAGGAGCATTGCATCCTCAATGTGTTGTTGTCAAATCTGTTAAATTCTAACTCTAACAAGGTTTGTTGTTGTCTGATCCAGACAGTTAGTTGTTAAAGAATTCTGGCAACACACCCTTACCAAACCAGATCCAAAGGACCGGTAGCAACAAGCATGACTACTTCAGAGAATAGTACCGAGGAAGAAAGGCCGATGAGCCAGTTGTTAAAAGAAGCAATGGAAAAGATTGAAAGGATGGGACTAGAGATGAATGCAATGCAGCTAGCTCTAGCCAAAGCACAAAAGAGCCTTGAGCCACTGGGGCACATGCCGGAATACCCTCACTCCGGCCCTTCAACAAGCCTCCCGAATCCCCGTTATCATCAGGAAAGAAGCCCCCATGATTCCCAAGCTCCACCACCCCATCAACCTCTCCCAACACCAAATGTTCCCACTTTTGTGGGACCCACATCAGCCACCCTGCAAAGAACGACCAGCGAGCCATTGTTTCAGGCTCACGATACGCAATACTATCCCCCTGAGCCCACATTCCATGCCCCCGAACCACATGCCTACAATCCGCACTTGGAGGTACCGACAGAGATTGAAAAGCTGGTTAAAGCCCCAAAACAAGATGAGGTATTGAGGAAGTTCAAAAGCTTGGAGCAGTCCTTCAGGAACCTGCACGGATTGGGCAACTAGGTCAGCGTGGCCTACAAGGATCTATGCCCTTTCCCGGATGTCCAGCTCCCGGCTGGCTTCAAGATGCCTAAGTTTGATTTATATGAAGGGCACGGTGATCCCATGGCACATTTGCGGGGATTCTGTAGCAAAATGAGCGGGGCAGGTGGCAAAGATGAGCTGCTGATAGCTTATTTCGGCCAAAGTCTGAGCGGATCGGCACTAGAATGGTATACCAGGCAGGATTCCAGCAGATGGTACACTTGGGATGATCTGGCGCAGGCTTTCGCAGGTCATTTCCAATACAATCTCGAGATAGTCCCTGACCGTCTCACATTGTTGAGGACCGGGAAGAAGCCTGGGGAAAGTTTTCGCGAGTTCGGGTTCCGCTGGAGAGAGCAAGCGGCCAGAGTCGATCCTCCCATGAGAGAGGGAGAGATGGTGGACTACTTCTTGCAAACATTGGATCCAACCTACTTTGGTCACTTGGTGATGACGGTTGGAAAATCCTTCAACGAGGTAGTGAAGATAGGGGTCATAATAGAAGAGGGTCTGAGGTCTGACAAAATCCTGAATTACTCGGCACTCAAGGCAACGACCCAGGCTATTCAGAGCGGCTCGGAGGAGTGCTGGGAAGAAGGAAGAAAGAAGAAATTTCCACAATTGAGGCAAGCAGTTGGGCCAGGTCTGGAAAACCACACTACAACCAACCCAGACCTCACAGGCTAAACTACCCATACAGCCCACCACATCACTACTATCCACCCCAAGAACCACATTTCACCGTCCATCAAGCCCAGACATACACCCAAACTCCGGTTCGCCCACAATGGCGTGCGCTAGCTCCCCACAATACATACCTAGCTCCACATAATACCTACCCACCACCACAAAATACCTACCCTCCACCCAGAGCATACAGGAACCCTCCAAGGGCAGGCTTTCGCGGGAGTCAGGCTGCTAAAAATGATAGGCTACAGAAGCACAGAGCCTTTACTGAGCTGGGAGAGACCTATACCGCCATATTCCACAAGTTGAGACGGTTGGGTTTGGTGAGTCCTGTCGAACCTAGAGAGCAAAACCCCCCACCCCAAAATATGAACAGGTCAATAAGCTGTGAGTACTGCTCAGGAATGCTGGGACACGATACTGAAAAATGTTGGAGGCTAAAGCAGGCGATACAAGACCTCATTGATGCTAACAAAATCGAGGTCCAGACGCCGGAGGCACCCAACATCAACCAGAACCCACTGCCGGCGCACCACGAGACTCACATGATCGAGTTGGTGTATGAGGGAGGAGAGTTGAGAAAGCCCTCACAGACAGTGATGATGATCCAGGCCGCTCCGAAAGAAGGATCGACCAGTGGAGGAACGGGGGTACAGTCGCAGGGAGAAGGCGTCAAGCTAGTAGTGATATTGGGAAAGAGCCCGTCCACCATAAAAAGCAAACCCGAGCCAAACAAGTTGGTAATATCAGGGACTCCACCCACACCTGTAGTTGTGTTGAAAGGGGTATACAGGGAACTGGTCACCATAAAGCCTGTAGTCCAGCTGCCGATGATTGATAGCAAGGTCGTGCCTTGGAAATACGAGAAGGCAGTGGTGATGTACAAAGGAAAACACGTGGAGGAAGTTAGTTGTGAAGCGCAAGGGCTGACTCGATCAGGATGGTGTTTTGCTCTGGTGGAGCTGAGAAGAACCAACCCAGCTGCAACCAAGAAACCTGTGTCCGAAGAAGAGGCTGAGGAGTTCTTGAGGAAGATGAAAGTGCAGGACTACTCCGTGGTCGAACAACTGAGGAATACACCGGGCCAGATCTCGCTGCTGTCATTACTAATCCATTCTGAGGAGCATCGTCGGGCCTTGATGAAGATATTGAACGAAGCTCATGTGCCCAACGAGATTTCTGTAAACCACCTGGAAACCATTTCCAACAAGATTTTCGAGGTGAACAGGGTAACATTCTCAGATGATGATCTGCCAGTGGAAGGTACGGAGCATAATAAAGCTCTCTACCTAACTGTCAAATGTGAAAACTCGGTAGTTACTCGGGTATTACTGGATAACGGTTCAAGTGCCAATATTTGTACATTATCCACCCTGAACTAGTTAAAGATCGACCACGGAAGGATCTACAAGAATAACATCTGCGTCCGAGGGTTTGACGGAAATGGAACAGCCACTGTGGGGGATGTTGTACTTGAATTGACCATCGGCCCGGTCTAGTTTACCATGGAATTCCAGGTGTTAGAAGCCACAGTATCTTATAATATGCTGTTAGGACGACCATGGATCCACGCAGCCAAAGCAGTGCCTTCCAACCTACATCAGATGGTCAAGTTCGAGTGGGATAGACAAGAGGTCGTACAACACGGCGAGGACACGGTGTGCACCATGGGTGGCGCCATTGTGCCATTCATAGAGACCGATGATGACAAAGGACCTTGGGTCTACCAGATTTTCGATACAATGTTGGCAAACAAGATTTCTGAGGGTGAGATCCTCCAGTACCCTAGGGTAGCTTCCGCAACAATCATGATGGTCTCGAAAATGCTGGGCAACGGGTTTGTGCCGGGAAAAGGCCTGGGAGTTGAGCTTCAAGGGATTGTCCAACCTGTCTCCCTGCCCAAGAATTTGGAAACCTTCGGGTTGGGGTTCAAACCAACCGCAGCAGATGCAAAGCAAGCGCGGAAAATGAGGAAGAAAGTCTGGTATCTTCCCAAACCTGTGCCACGTCTCTCAAGGTCTTTTGTCAGAGCAAGTGCCAAGGGGTCACCCGTCCCAAATATTCTCGGACCATTGATCGGGATGGACGGGGACCTAAATCAGAATTTCAAGAGGCTATTCGCTGATATTAGTATGGTAGAAGCTGGAGAAGGTTCCAGCAGAGCGGAGATACAGTTTGTTGGGCCTTAGGCCAAAACCAACAATTGGACGGTTACTCCTCTTCCTGTCCGGGGGGAGCCTTGGTAGTAGGCTTTGATTTATGCTTTTTTGTTCGGATTATTCCAGGGTGTAATCCAAATTTTACTTTCGTTTTGTAAAAGTGTGAACCCTTTTATCCCGCAAGTTTAATAAAGTTCTTTTCTTTTGTCTCATTTTAATTGTGTTTTGTTCTTTTTTCTTTCTGAACAGTTCTCTTTTTACTGGTTCTAATGACATGGCATGCACAGCGGATCTTCGACCTAGTCTAATAAATCAATTTGAGTCCGACTTAATGATACAAGAGGTCGTTTGTGACGATGAATCTGAATATGACGAAGATAAAGCCTTCGAAGAGATAAACCGAGAACTGTGCCAATTTGAAGAGAAACCCAAGCCTAACCTAAATGAAACTGAGGCTATGAATCTAGGAGACGCTGATAATGTCCGAGAAACCAAAATCAGCATCCACATTGAGCCGAATGTCAGGGAAGAATTGATCAAAACCCTCGTGGAATTCATAGATGTTTTTGCATGGTCATATGATGATATGCCAGGATTAACCACTAATTTAGTGGTTCACAAATTGCCCACTGACCCGGAATACCCTCCGGTCAAGCAAAAGCTAAGGAAATTTAAAACAGAAATGAGTGTAAAAATCAAAGAAGAGGTGATTAAGCAGCTGCAGGCGAAGGTCATTCGGGTCACTCGATATCCCGAGTGGTTGGACAATGTGGTACCAGTTCCAAAGAAGGATGGGAAAATCAGGGTATGCGTCGACTACCGCAACCTCAACAAAGCAAGTCCTAAGGACAATTTTCCATTGCCCAACATCCATATCCTGATCGATAATTGCGCTGGGCGCGAGATCGGATCCTTTGTGGATTGCTATGCGGGTTATCATCAGATCCTAATGGACGAGGAAGATGCGGAAAAGACAGCATTTATTACGCCATGGGGAACTTACTGCTATCGGGTAATGCCGTTCGGATTGAAGAACGCCGGAGCAACGTACATGCGAGCAATGACTACTGTGTTTCACGACATGATACACAAAGAAATTGAGGTGTACGTAGATGATGTGATCATAATGTCTTGGCGTCAGGAAGACCATGTAGCGGACCTAAGGAGATTTTTCCAAAGACTCCGAAGGTATGATATCAAGCTCAACCCGGCCAAATGCGCATTCGGGGTTCCATCCGGAAAGCTGTTAGGATTCATTGTCAATCGACGGGGTATTGAGTTGGACCCATCCAAGATCAAATCCATCCGAGATTTGCCACCGCCAAAGAACAAAACAGAGGTAATGAGCCTGTTGGGGAGACTCAATTACATCAGCAGGTTCATCGCTCAACTCACGGCAACTTGTGAACCCATATTTCGGTTGCTGAAAAAAGATGTTGCGGTAAGCTGGACGGCAGAATGTCAAGAGGCTTTCGACCAAATCAAAGGGTATCTGTCTAATCCACCCGTATTGGTTCCGCCTAAGCCAGGGAAGCCCTTAATTCTTTATCTGACGGTCTTGAAAAATTCATTTGGTTGTGTACTGGGGCAACATGATGACACAGGAAGGAAGGAGCATGCCATTTATTATCTTAGAAAGAAGTTCACAGTATATGAGGTCAAGTACACTCAACTCGAGAAAACGTGCTACGCCCTAACTTGGGTGGCTCAGAAGTTGAAGCACTACCTGTCCTCATATACTACTTATCTCATATCTCGTTTGGACCCATTGAAGTATATCTTTCAGAAGCCTATGCCCACAGGAAGGTTGGCAAAATGGCAAATTCTGCTCACAGAGTTTGATATCGTCTATGTGACGAGGACAGCCATGAAAGCCCAAGCGCTGGCCGACCATTTGGCAGAGAATCCCGTTGATGAAAAATACGAGCCTTTAAGAACGTATTTTCCCGACGAAGAAGTGATGCATACAAGTGAGCTGGAGTTACCCGAGGAACCGGGTTGGAAGCTTTTCTTCGATGGAGCCGCGAACGCAAAAGGGGTTGGAATAGGAGCAGTACTCATTTCTGAAACAGGACACCATTATCCTGTTACGGCTCAACTACGCTTCTATTGCACCAATAATATGGCCGAGTATGAAGCTTGCATTTTAGGTCTGCGATTAGCCGCAGACATGGATGTCCAAGACGTTTTGGTCTTGGGAGACTCGGACCTCTTGGTGCATCAGATTCAGGGTGAATGGGAAACACGGGATTTGAAACTCATACTATATCGACAATGCTTGCACGATCTGAGCAAGCGATTTCGATCGGTGAAATTCAAACATATCCCGAGAGTTCATAACGAGGTTGCGGATGCATTGGCCACCTTAGCATCAATGTTGCACCACCCTGACAAAATGTATGTTGACCCTCTACACATCCAGGTTCGTGATCAGCACACTTATTGCAACATGGTGGAAGAGGAAGCAGATGGCGAGCCCTGGTTTCATGATATCAAGGAGTACCTCAAAATGGGGATATATCCGGAACAGGCCACTGGAGACCAAAAAAGTGCCCTTTGGCGTCTGTCGAATGGTTTCTTCCTCAGCGGAGGAGTTTTGTATAGAAGAACCCCGGACTTGGGATTGTTGAGATGTATAGATGCCGGTCAGGCCACGACGGTTATGGCAGAGGTACATGCTGGAGTTTGCGGGCCACATATGAGCGGATATGTATTGGCAAAGAAGATCCTTCGAGCAGGGTATTATTGGCTTACCATGGAGCATGACTGTATCACTTTCTTGAGGAAATGCCATCAGTGTCAGATACATGGAGATCTGATTCATTCTCCGCCAACAGAGTTACATACGATGTCAGCACCGTGGCCGTTTGTTGCATGGGGCATGGATGTCATTGGGCCTATCAAGCCGGCAGCATCCAACGACCATAGGTTCATTTTGGTGACCATCGACTACTTCACCAAATGGGTCGAGGCTAAAACATTCAAGTCGGTAACTAAAAAGTTAGTGGTGGATTTTGTTCACTCCCATATCATCTGCAGATTTGGGATCCCAAAGGTGATCATTACGGACAATGGTGCAAATCTTAACAGCAGTTTGATGAGAGAGGTATGCCAGCAATTCAAGATTACACACCGCAATTCCACCCCATATCGCCCCAAGGCGAATGGAGCGGTCGAAGCAGCCAATAAGAACATCAAGAAGATACTGCGGAAGATGGTGGAAGGGTCCAGACAATGGCACGAGAGATTACCCTTTGCTTTGTTGGGTAATCGCACTACCGTCCGGACCTCCATAGGTGCAACTCCTTATTTGTTGGTGTACGGAACTGAGGCCGTAATACCAGCGGAGGTCGAAATTCCGTCCCTCCGGATTGTCGCTGAAGCTGAAATTGATGATGATGAATGGGTCAAAGCTCGACTAGAGCAGTTGAGCTTGATAGACAAGAAAAGATTGGCAGTAGTGTGCCATGGTCAGCTGTATCAGAAGAGAATGGCAAGGGCATATAATAAGAAGGTACGCCCCAGGAAGTTTGAAGTAGGGCAACATGTATTGAAGCAGATCCTCCCGCATTAGGTCGAGGCAAAAGGCAAGTTCGCCCCAAATTGGCAAGGGCCTTATATCGTGACCAGAGTGTTGTCCAACGGTGCTTTGTGTTTAACAGATATTGAGGGAAGATGTGTCGACATGGCTATCAATTCTGATGCAGTCAAAAGATATTATGCGTAATTTCTTTAATCATGGTAGTTATTGGTTCGTTTGTTTGTATTTGGCACTTATTGGATAATGAAATGACGGAGGCAGTTCTTTCTTCTATCCAAACACTTTTTATCCTTGTTTCCCCCTTTTGAGCCTTAAGTTATTCTTTCATATCCCTCTTTTGGAATCACTAATGGAAAAGATATGAAAAGAAGAAAAAAAAAAGAGAGAAAGACAAAGAAAAATTGTAAAAGAAAATGAAAAGAAAAGAAAAGATAAAAATCACAAGAAAAACAAAACCGTTGGGAACTACGTTTGACCTGATTCCTCAAAGAGGATACGTAGGCGCCTCACGGCTCGGTCATAGTGTACATAAGTGTGCATAGTATGCACAGTTGTGCGTAACGCACATAGCCCAACATAGTGTAAAAAATAGAATCCCTCAAGCAAGAAAACTGGGGTAGAGGTTATGTTTTAAAAGTTTCAACAAAGGTTTGATTCCAAGAGTTGTAGTGGCTCACCCGTCAAAGTTATTTCGAATTTTTGATAGCCTTTCTTTTAACCCCACACCAAAACCATCATCGATGTCCAAAAAAAAGACCTCCCGATCAACCTCCAAGAGGTGCCAAGTCAGGCAAATAAAGCCGAGAATAATACACTGATCCCCGGCAAAGAAGAGGATCATAAAACTGGAAATGAATCGATAGTCAAAAGGAATCTCCGGAAGAGAGGGTCATATCGACATCACTCCGATTCCCCGCTGAAGAAATAAAATGAGAGAGTCTTATCGGTGAAAACCTTCGCAGGCACCATAAGGCGACGAAAGATGAGAGATATAAAACGAGAGAGTCTTATCGGTGAAAACCTTCACAGGCACCATAAGACGCCGGGAGATGAGAGAAAAGAGAGAGTCTCATTAGTGAAAACCCCTCGAAGGGCACTATGAGGCGACAAGACAGATCGACAAAAGGGTCCACGTTCTCAAAGAAATGGACACTCATTTATCCCCAGCAAGTAAGGCCATCAAGCAAGTGATTGATACAAATAGACTGGGTCGGGAATCTATGGTGCACGTTATAATCACAAGGACCAGTCATGTCATCCGGATAGGTTCTTCTCTTTTCCTTTTTCACCAAGTATTGGTTCAGAAAGATTTTTCTCCTTTTCTATCTTTTTCATTTTCTTTCTACAAATTCGTTTTGAAAAGGATTTTTCAAAGTTTACTACTAGAGGCCGAAGGGGTACAAAAGCAAAATACAAAAAGGATAGGCCAAGAGCCGAGGCAATAAGACAAAAGGCATCGGTTGCAAAACCAATGGACGAATTGTGTAGAAAGTTAAGGGTGACGTAAAGAGAGCAGAAAATGACGGGTGAAGGACTTGTGGACCAAATTCCGAGAAGGTTTCCCCGCAGAATGTCGATAAATCCCGGACCCAAATCCGAAGTGGTCGGACGCCACAAGAAAGGAAAATCAATCCGGTGCAAGATATCCCCAGGCGATGCAATTCTATGCCTTGCAGTTCTGGGAGGAAGTAAACGCCTAAAGGGAGTGGTTTCGGGATTAAAGCGGACTCCCACAACGTGTCCTGTAAAGAGAAAGCAGAAAAGGGGATAAATGGAAAACCACCCCCAGCAGGCAGGGCACCCCCAGCAAGCAACGTTATCCACCAACCAGTTGTTGGAGCACAGAGCAAGGAAAAGAAAAGGGAAAAGTCATCCCCCAGTGGGAAGGTCACCGCTGCCCTACCCTGATTAAAACTAACTAAATCCTTTTGTCTGCTGCAGGAAAATAAAGGTTGATGATGGCAGAAGGACGCGATACCAGAAAGGTCACCAAAACCGGGGCAGAAAATTTTCTGCCGTTGTCAAAAAGTTTCTCGGAGGAACGAGGAAACGAATTCAAATACAGTCTTAGTTTAAATAGGCGCCCACCTGTATAACGAGAGGAATACTTTTCAGTCTTAGTTTAAATAGGCGCCCACCTGTATAACGAGAGGAATACTTTTCATGTCTTAGTTTAAATAGGCGCCCACCTGTATAACGAGAGGAATACTTTTCATGTCTTAGTTTAAATAGGCGCCCACCTGTATAACGAGAGGAATAATTTTCAGTCTTAGTTTAAATAGGCGCCCACCTGTATAACGAGAGGAATACTTTTCAGTCTTAGTTTAAATAGGCGCCCACCTGTATAATGAGAGGAATACTTTTCATGTCTTAGTTTAAATAGGCGCCCACCTGTATAACAAGAGGAATAATTTTCAGTCTTAGTTTAAATAGGCGCCCACCTGTATAACGAGAGAAATACTTTTCAGTCTTAGTTTAAATAGGCGCCCACCTGTATAATGAGAGGAATAATTTTCAGTCTTAGTTTAAATAGGTGCCCACCTGTATAACGAGAGGAATAATTTTCAGTCTTAGTTTAAATAGGCGCCCACCTGTATAACGAGAGGAATACTTTTCAGTCTTAGTTTAAATAGGCGCCCACCTGTATAACGAGAGGAATAATTTTCAGTCTTAGTTTAAATAGGCGCCCACCTGTATAACGAGAGGAATAATTTTCAGTCTTAGTTTAAATAGGCGCCCACCTGTATAACGAGAGGAATAATTTTCTGTCTTAGTTTAAATAGGCGCCCACCTGTATAACGAGAGGAATAATTTTCAGTCTTAGTTTAAATAGGCGCCCACCTGTATAACGAGAGGAATAATTTTCTGTCTTAGTTTAAATAGGTGCCCACCTGTATAACGAGAGGAATACTTTTCAGTCTTAGTTTAAATAGGCGCCCACCTGTATAACGAGAGGAATAATTTTCAGTCTTAGTTTAAATAGGCGCCCACCTGTATAACGAGAGGAATAATTTTCAGTCTTAGTTTAAATAGGCGCCCACCTGTATAACGAGAGGAATAATTTTCAGTCTTAGTTTAAATAGGCGC
The DNA here is from genome assembly GCF_000715075.1 of Nicotiana tabacum. Classification (NCBI taxonomy): domain Eukaryota; kingdom Viridiplantae; phylum Streptophyta; class Magnoliopsida; order Solanales; family Solanaceae; genus Nicotiana; species Nicotiana tabacum. The sequence continues at coordinate 19,485,623 of NC_134085.1, forward strand.
CCACCTGTATAACGAGAGGAATAATTTTCAGTCTTAGTTTAAATAGGCGCCCACCTGTATAATGAGAGGAATAATTTTCAGTCTTAGTTTAAATAGGCGCCCACCTGTATAACGAGAGGAATATTTTCATGTCTTAGTTTAAATAGGCGCCCACCTGTATAACGAGCGGAATACTTTTCAGTCTTAGTTTAAATAGGTGCCCACCTGTATAACGAGAGGAATACTTTTCATGTCTTAGTTTAAATAGGCGCCCACCTGTATAATGAGAGGAATATTTTCAGTCTTAGTTTAAATAGGCGCCCACCTGTATAACGAGAGGAATATTTTCATGTCTTAGTTTAAATAGGCGCCCACCTGTATAATGAGAGGAATACTTTTTCAGTCTTAGTTTAAATAGGCGCCCACCTGTATAATGAGAGGAATAATTTTCATGTTTTAGTTTAAATATTTCAGATTTTGAGAGCAGTAGCCCCACCGGAAGGCAGAAGGTTACAACAGGAATACCCAGCAGGAAACAATAAAAAAATCCCCAGCACCGGGAAGCAGGAGGTTACAACAAGAAGTCCCGGCATAAGTTCAGGCGCACGAGTCAAAAGGAAGAAAGGACGCGTCTTGAAAGAAGCGGCTTGTGAACATTAATTAAATCATGCTCATCATGGAAAATCTGATAAAGAAAGCCATACCACCAGAGGAACCACTGAAAAGCTTAATGAAGAAAGCCATGTCCCCAGCGGACCAAGCAAAATGATGAAAACTGGCATTCAGAAAGGCAAAAGACCAGTGTCATCCCCCAAGTTCACAAAATAAAAGCATCGGAGGAAAACGCAAGGCGACAAGAAAGCAAGGCGACAAGAACAAGTTGAAGATAGATGAGATCTTATGGTCCATAGTCTAGCCTAGCTTCTTGTTTTTATTTCCTTTTGGCACAATGTAACAAGGAGATCGGTAAGCGATAACAGCATACGACAACATGTAACAGCATGCAACAACAGTAACATTACAGTCACACGGTAGTCCCAGCTACCAAAACTTCCCGAACTACATTGACCTGATTCCTGTTCAGCCCAGGATATGTAGGAAACCTCTGAAGCAAAGGTTCGGTCAAATCTTTATAAAAAAAAATGCTTCACACGGAGTACTCGGACGAGCAAAAATCGTCTGCTTTATCTTTGCGCGAAAACCCTTCGTGTCTTCGGGCAAAAAGGGGCAGCTGTAAGCACATGATTTTTGCTTCACGGACAATCACTCCAAAAGAAAGCAAAAATAATGACAAATGGCCTCGTTGTACAATTTTCGATTTTATGTGACATGTGCTGGTAGTCATTTGTGGTTCTGTCCATTTTTTCATTTAATCTTATCAAACAAAATACAAAATATGCATGTCATGTGTAATTAAACCATAATTCAGGTATTAAAAGGAAATTTACAAAAATATGCATCTTTTATTCTATTTTTGTCGCTAGGGTGTGATTTTACCTATTTGAAGTATTCTAATATGTGTGTGATAATTGTGTTAAGTGTTGATTAATGGGTGTTTTAAATTCATTTTAATTTAGTTGTGTTTTAAAATTAAAAAACAAAAGAAAAGAGTGAAAATTATATAGAAAATCATATTGAGCCTATTTGTTTTAAAAATTTTGAGGCCCAGAAGCAGCCCAAGTCAGCCAGCCCAAGCAACCCATCCCCAGGCCACCAAAACGACGTAGTTCAACCCCAAAACTACGTCGTTTCAGGGAGGTTCATCTCAGCCGTTCAAACCAGGTCGATCTGACGGCCCTCATCCCATCTCCCTTACCCATTCCCTAACCCGACCCAATGAAACCCGGTTCGATCCGTTAATCTCGCACCAACCCGATCCCATCTTAAGTGGAATGACGCCATTCTGCATCAGCCAGGGGATCCTGACCATTGATCTCATCAGATCGAACGGCCCAGGATCAATCCCCTCCCCCGTATAAAAACCTCGATCCTTCACCCCAGCCCCCCCATAGCAAGACCCCTCTTCGTCTTCTGAAGCTCAAAGGCAGGTTCCCATGGAAACCCTAGCCGCCACCCCACCCCTTCGCCTGAAAGCCAGCGGCAACGGTGCTGTTGGCCCTGAGTCTAACACCCCTGAACCACCATGACCCCCCCTCTCCAAATCCACACTCAGCTTACCTCGAATCTTCCCCGAACGTCTCGAATCTTCATTTGAAGGTTCGAGCAGAACCCTGATCTACACCAACCCACCCTGGATTCATACCAGCCACTACCCTGACCTCCCTCGTGACCAAACCAAGCTTGGTTTGGTCCGAATCTACCCACAAATCCTCAAATCCCAAATCTGAAGATTCAAACCCTAGAACATAAGAACCTGGGGAATCCGGCCAGTTTTAATAAAGGGTTGAGGTCTAATAGACCTTAATCAAGGTGTTCTTGGTCGAGAACACCCCGATTAAAGTTTGTTCGGCCTCAAATGGTCAAACCTAGTTCAGACCTGGGTCGTCCTTTGTTGAGCTTTCCCGGTAAGTTTTCTTTCTCTTTTCTTTTGGTTTAAAATATTGTTTTAGTTTGTCAGCATGTTTGTTTGGTTTACTTGGTATTTCTGATATGTGTTTTTCAATTTGTTCCCCATCTTCATAAGACCTTTTATTTGGTCGATTGTTTTCTGTGCATGTTTGAATACGTTCTGTGATATACATGTTCGATTAGATTAGTCGTCGCATAGATAATTCATATGGCCTCCCAGTGTTGTGCAAAGTTGTCTGAAGCCATTTGGGACCCTGTACGTGTTGTTTATTTAATCGACTGATTATTCCTTGTTATAATTAGTATAGTCGACTTGATAAACGTCGTCGATTAGTTTCCTATGATTGAATGTTCAAATATTCTAATTCATACAACTTCACATGAGTGAACGAACCTGTTGTTGTTAATTGGATGCTTGACATTGTTTGAAAGTAGTTTGTAACTGCATTACAAACAACTAAAAATTCAGTCTAGTGTAGCTGGAAACTGAACTCTCAAAAGTTCAAATTTCCTGCTGTTGAAGCAGGGCAAGGCAGTAATGATCAGGGGTCTGTTGGGTAATTTCGTTTAGGCAAAGACTGATTAAATGTTCAGGATTAATGAGCTATCAATTGTTTAATAAAAAATACTATTAATCTAGTATTAGTGGGGACAAAACATAAGAGCATGAGAGTTTAAAATGAATACTTAAATGAACCCATGACTCTTGATTATAGCAATAGGCCAGGCATGGGGAACCAAATAACTTGCATCAAGAAGATGCTTAGGCATGGGAAATGAAGGGGATGGGCAGACCTGGGGGCTGTGAAATTCTAGGCAGACCTTAGGGGTTCTCTTTCAGATTATAAATAGAGCTATTTTTAGCTAAGAAGGGGCTGGACATTTTTTAGTCTTCAGAGGAAAAACATAAAGAAATTTCAGAACACTGTAACTAAACACTGTCTGAAACTGCATAAGAAATTAAGTTGGTTAGGCTGTCTTGGCCAAGTCAGTTACTCTAATTGGGCTACTACCACTCCATTAGGATATTCTGATTTTCTTTGCGGGATTACTACTATTCTGGACTTCTATATGTTGTTAGCTGGTTCTGGTCTTAGTGCCATTTGAGGTTGTTGTTGGGTATTTGCCGAGCTTTTCTGACTATTGAACTGTTGTTGCTATTGCATTGAATATTCTGGTTTTCTCGGCTGTTATACTACTCTGTGTCTGGGATTGTTTGCTTGGTGCTCGACCACCTGTGGGTTTCCTCGTTGTTGAAACTGCTGCTGGTTGTTGTTGCTGTGTTGTTGCTGTTTGGTTGCCTGCTGCTGATACTTTTCTTCTTCTCCTTCTTATTGTCCAAACATCCAGGTACACATTCTAAATTCACTGACGTAATGATGAGTTTGGAGCTGAATAAGAGCATAAGAAGTATTGCATTCCAAACATTAGCATAATTACCATTATTCTGCTGTTTGTAGTTTAGAATATTTGTGTGTTTAACATGTAAAGTTTGGTTTTCAAACTATGTAATAAAACAGTTTTCAGTCCATAAGGAGTTTGGTCTGGTAATCTATCATTGTATGTTAGTCAGAAAGAAGCTAGTTGGATAGTACTGATACTCGGCCAACAATGGTTTCACATAGGGTCTGTTGAAATGAATGCAGTAATCACATTTGCTTCACCTTAACTCATCAGTAGATAATGTATATTTCGAAGGCATACTAGGCAATCTGGGTTATAGCAAAAAGGAAAAAATCGTGTAGTCAAATATATAGCAATATCACACTAAGTTAGATAGGTTCGGTTTCAGTTGTTTCGTTCTTTTTAGTGTCAAGTATGTAAGGAATCATTAACTGAACCTCATATGCATGCCCGTTAATAAATAAGGTTGCATACGTCTAATTTCTTCATCTAAAAGATATCTGCTTCGATATTATTGTGCGTCAATCTCATGTTTCAGTGTTGTTAAATAATAGAATATAGAACGAAAGCAATCCCTCTTTGTACAAACTCTGCTGCAATTTCTCATTTATGTCAGCCGTAAACTAATAACTAATAAGTTACACCTTTTCAGCATATAATTAATCGAGGTATTTTCTTTTGTTTTTAGAGACAAACCTAATAGAGAAAATGTAGTTGCTGTAGGTTTATCCTTAAAAGTAAAAATGAGATGAGCCTCGCCGAAAAATACAAAATCGCGGGGCCCCTAGTAAATATTTGTTTCAAAATTGCTTAGACTTCGGGATGGACTGTTTAGCAAAATTCCATGGCCTTCCCAAAATAATGATACGCTAGTCACTTTAGGTGCGTATTTAATAATGTTATCTCCTTAAACTCGGGTGCACATTTATGTGACCCAAATCCAAATCTCAACGAAATCGAAATGTGTCTCTAATTACGGGTACATTGATTGTGACGTGGTCTGAGATGATTTCCATGACGTTGCAAATTCCTTTTTAAATAATGAATGAGACGAGCCTCGACGAACAAAAAATGCACAAGCTGCGGGGCCCTCTAAATGTATATACGTTAAAATACTTAGAATTCGGGACAGGCCGTTTAGCGAATTTTACGGCCTTCCCCAAAATAACAATACGCTAGTTGCTTTAGGCACGCCTTTAATAATTTATTTTCCTTAACTCGGGTGCATATTTATATGACCTAAATCCAAATCTCAACCGAGTCGAGATATGTCAATAACCACGGGTGCATTGATGTAACGTGGTTCGAGATATGTTTTCACAACATTGCAAGTCCTATAAAAAAATAATAATTATGAAATCAGTAAAAAGTTAAAATTTGAACATCTGTTCATATTTGTATAAAATCAGATTAATCAAGCCGAATATAACAGTTGAGCGACCGTGCTAGAACCACGGAACTCGGGAATGCCTAACACCTTCTCCCGGGTTAACAGAATTCCTTATCCGGATTTCTGGTGCACAGACTATAATATGGAGTCATTCTTTTCCTCGATTTGGGATTAAAATTGGTGACTTGGGACACCCTAAATCTCCCAAGTGGCGACTCTGAAATAAATAAACAAATCCCATTTCGATTGTCCTTTAATTGGAAAAACTTCCTACGCCCTCGCAGGTACGGAAAAAGGAGGTGTGACAGAGAGGAGTGTGATTGGTATTGCTTAGATTGACAAGCATGGGGCAATGGTCAGAGTGGGTCCTGGGGAGGTGTGTAATGTTAGCTTCAGGATATTCAATTACCAATTGGTTATTAGCAAAACACCTGTCAATCCTTTCTAGAATTAGATATGACCTATTCTTGTATCTCTTATTTGACCAAGTATATTTGCTACCTTTAAACCCTAGGTCTACTAGGTGACAACTATTAATACAATTCCAAAATGAGTTACTCATGTGGGTGTTGATAGAGTTTTCCCCAAACTTGTCTCTTGCTTTCAGGACTTCATTGAAGTCTCCACCCACAAACCAACTCCCTCTGTGGTTATTTGAGATATCAATTAAGTTATCCCAGAGGGCATTTCTATCCTTAATATAGTTGCTACCATAAATCGCAGAAAAAAACCAGGGGGGGGTTAAGGGTAATACCTTAACCATGGCATGGATGCCCTAGGAATTAACATCCAGTTCATCAACTTGGAGGGAAGATTCCCTCCACATTATCACTATACCTACAGAGTGGCTTATAGTAGGGAATTGGATATGCATATCATATTGAAGCTCTTCAGTTAGCTTTTTGTGATCAGCCATTTTGGTCTCCAGGAGAACCAACATTACAGGCTTGTGCATTTTGACCATGTCCGAGCAATGCCTCATGAACTCTGCACTGTTTGCCCCTCTAACATTCCATACTATGAAATTCATTAGAGGGCTCAGTGTTGGAGGGCTATTGCTCGTTGATGCCTTGTCCCTACCCTAGGGTTGCATCGCTTCTCTTCCCCTGTGTTGAGATTATTGGGATCTCATCACTGGGGTTAAGGTCAGAACAAGTTTGAGTGTACCTTGACTCTAGTGAGAGGAGAAGTCTATTCCGCATCGGACTAGGTTCTTTGGGCATAAGAGTATCAATGTCTCGCTGTGGTCCACGTTGAACTCCACCGCTCGAACTGCTTCCAGCCATAGTGAATCCACCATCACTAGGTTGTCGATTGGGGTTGCTTCCTGATCTATTTGCACCTCGTAATTCTTCAGTAGCTCCAGGGCTGTTGATATTCCTTTGGAGATATTCCCCAGAGGCAATTGTTGTTGTTTCTCCTGAGGTGGTTGTTGTTGATTCCCTTGCACTGAAGATGAAGTTTTCTGGGGTGATTCCTGTTGGAGGATCTTGAACTGTGGAGTTGCATAGGGGTCCTTTACTGATGGATCTAGGAAGAAAGGCATGCTGTTGAAGATCTGTTGCATCTTGTTGTGCATCGATAGGTCGCTGTTTTGTTGCATATGGTTTGGGTAGCTCTGGGCCATGACTGCCTTCCATAGTTGTGCTCCAAATGTGGATGGGCTTCTTGAGTTACTATTGGTTCCAACTAGGTTACTATTGGAGATGATGAGGTTTTGCGGATACACGGTCGTATTTGTACCCAATGTGGATGGGCTTCTTGAGTTGATTCTTGAGGAGGCCCACAGTTCCCGGTATTCTATTCATCCGAGTGCCGCCAATATGTATCAAGACTTCTGGCAGCATTATTGGCGGAGGAGGATAAAGAAGGATATAGTTACATATGTAGCTCGGTGTCTAAATTATCAGCAAGTAAAGTACAAGCATTAGAGGCCTGGTGGTTTGCTTCAAAGGCTAAAGATTCCTGAGTGGAAGTGAGCGTACCACTATGGATTTTGTTGTTGGATTCTCACAGAATCAGAAGAAGTTTAACATGGTATGGATCATTGTAAACAGGTTGACCAAGTTGGCATATTTTATTCTAGTGGCATTTACCTATTATTCTGAGCAGTTAGCTGAGATCTACATCCGTGAGATATCGTCCATCTTCATGGTATGCCCTTGTCTATCATTCCTGATCGAGGTGCGCAGTTCACCTCGCACTTTTAGAGGGCTGTATAGCATGAGTTAGGCACACGGGTTGAGTTAAGCACAACATTTCACCCCCGGACGGACGAACAGTCTGAGCGCACCATTCAGATATTAGAGGATATGCTTCACACTTGCGTTATGGATTTCGGGGGTTCTTGGGATCAGTTTTTGCCCTTTGAAAAGTTTTCCTACAACAACAGCTACCATTCGAGTATTAGATGGCTCCCTACGAGGCATTGTATGAGAGGCAGTACTGTTTGCCAGTTGGTTTGTTTGAGCTGGGAGAGGCTCGATTGATGGGTACCAATTTGGTTTAGGATGCCTTGGACAAGATGAAGAATATTCAGGATCGACTTCGCACAACTTAGTTTAGACAGAAGTGTTATTCCGATCATAGAGTTCGTAATGTTGAATTCATGGTGGGAGAGAGGGTATTGCTCCAAGTTTCATCCATAAAGGGTGTGATGAGGTTTGGGAAGAAGGGCAAGTTGAGCCTAGGTATATTGTACCTTTTGAGATTCTTGAGAGAGTGGGTGAGGTGGCCTACAGGCTTGCAATGCCGCCCACTTATCAGCAGTCCATTCGGTGTTCCATGTGTCCATGCTCCAAAAGTATCACAGTGATCCGTCCCATGTGTTAGATTTTAGCTCAGTCTATTTGGACAAGGATTTGACTTATGATGAGGAGCCGGTGACCGTTCTAGCCCGGGAAGTCCGGAAGTTGAGGTCTAAGAGTTATCCTTAAGTTCGAGTGTAGTAAAGAGGTCAGCCAATCAAGGAAACCACGTGGAAGTCCGATTCGGACATGCGGCGTAGATATCCACACCTGTTCACTAGTCCAGGTACCTTTCTATGTCCGTTCGAGCAAGGACACTTATTTTAGATGTGGAGAATGTGATGACCCAATAGGTCATTTTCAATTTTAACCTTCATTTTTGTATTCCGAGACCTCGAATAGCTCCATTTAGCCTTCCTCTATTTGCGTGCGAAGTCTGTGTCTCTTTCCAAAAAATATTTTATGTGAAAAATTTAAGAAAATGTGAATTTTTTCCCTAAAAGCTCATTTGAGTTGACTTCAGTTAACATTTCATGTAAACAGACCCGGATCAGTGTATTGATGGTCCCGGTGGGTCCATATCATGATTCGGGACTTGGGCGTATGACTGGGATCGAATTTGAAAGTCCCTAACTTGATTTAATGTAATTTGTTTAACTAGAAATTTAAGGGTTTAAAGAATTCCTAAGTTAGACCACAGGTTTACTTTATTGCTACCGGGTTCAGATTTTGGTTCCGGAATTTGGTATAGGATCATTTTAGTATTTATGACTTGTATGCAAAATTTGGCTCAATACGGAGTTTATTTGATTTGATTCCAATTGTAAAGTTGAAAGTTCTTAAGTTTCTTTAAAAATATCATTCGCTTTTGTGTCTGATTCATAGTTCTCGGTGTTATTTTGGTGTTTTGATCACTTGAGCAAGCTCATATGATGTTATTAAACTAGTGTGCATGTTTGGTTTGGATCCCCGAGGGATCGGGTGAGTTTCAAACGCGTGGCGGAGTGTTTGAAAGAGTAGGATATTGTTGGTTTGTGCACAGGTCTCAGACCTTGCATTTGCGATATTAGAATCGCAATTACGATAGGTTCGCATTTTCGAACAAATTCTTCGCATTTGCTATTGGGGGATGGGTGGAGCTAGTTCGCATTTGCAATCAAATGGTCGCATTTGCGGTTGTCCAGTGTTCACAATTGCGAACAATTCATCGCAATTACGATGAATGCAAAGATGGGAGTGTCTTCGCATTAGCGAAGGATTTCTCACATTTGCGACATCTGTTCCTGGACAAATAGCTGAGAACATGGGATTTATCTCACTTCTTTCAAACTCTCAACCCTAAACACCCTAGAGGTGATTTTCTATGAGGATTTGCTTCCCAAAAACTTTGGTAAGAAACTTTAATCTATTTCTTTTCAATTACCCATTATATTTCATATGATTTCAACATGAAATCTAGGCTTTTCATTGTAGAAATTAGGAATTTCGGTAGAATTAGGGATTTTTGTAAATTTAGGATTTAGACCGCGAATTGAGGTCGAATTTAGAAACTAATCACATAATCGGGCTCGAGGGTGAATAGATAATTCAGTTTTTGTCCGAAACTCGGGTTTTGACCAAGCGATCCCGTGGTTGACTTTTGTTGATTTTATGTTGTAATTGATTTTTCTAGCATTTTTTGTTGATACTAAGTCGATTTTTGTTAGATTAGGCTGGTTCGGAGGCAAATTTTAGAAGATAGGCCCCAATTGAGCTTCTTTGCTTGCGGAGCGAGGTAAGTGTTGGGTCTAACCTTGACTTGAGGGAGTTGGGAACCCTTGAACTATATGTTATGTGGGTTACATGTGAACGATGTACATGCGAGGCGGCGAGTGAATATACGCCGTCAAAATACATGTTTCCATGCTTGCCCATATTTTTTTAATTGTATTATTCCATGTCTTAACTGTTACATGCCTTAGTTGCTTTCTATGACGTAAATTTTTACTTGTCATTAATTACTCTTGTATTGAAATATTTGTTTCTTCCATGATTCCATGATTAAATGCCACTTGCCTTAACTGTCTTACTTGAACACTTTAACTATCACATATTTGGATTGTATTGTTACTTTATTAATTGTATCCTTCCTTGATTTGGTGCGGGTTTCCTTATCAATTTTCTTTCATATTCGTTAATTGTAGAAATTCTCGTAAATTGATTTGTTGAAATGATTATATTTATTGACTTTGTTTATGGATCGGGTTGTCTGCCGCACTGGGTGGAATAAGGAAGGATAGATATTGATATGGTGAGATTGGGTTGTTTGCCGCAACAGATTTTATATATGATTTTGATATGGTGAAATAAGAGAGGATTATGATATTAATTCTGATTATATGGTGAGATCAGGTTGTGCACCGCAACAGATTTTACATGTTATTCTTGATATTGACACGGTAAAATAAGGGAGGATTGTATTGTATGGTGGGATCGGGTTGCGCACCGCAACGGATTGTGTGTTGTACTCATGGTTGCATTGTGCTTTTAGTATTTTCATACGAGATTCAGAGGACTGATGTTCCCGTATTTACTGATTTCGAGGATTGAGTTTGGTTTCATACGTTAACTGCCTTACTTTTCCTGTGTTTCCTTTCCTGTTATTATTATTATTATTATTATTATTATTATTATTATTATTATTATTATTATTATTATTATTATTATTATTATTATTATTATTATTATTATTATTATTATTATTATTATTATTATTATTATTATTATTTTTATTATTATTATTATTATTATTATTATTATTATTATTATGCTCTTCACTACTTAATCGAGGTTAGACTCGACACTTATAGAGTACATGGGGTCAGTTATACTCATACTACACTCTGCACTTCTTGTGTAGATTTTGGAGTAGGTCCTGGTGGCGATCAGTAGATTGCATAGATCGATTGCTTTACAAAGACTTGAGGTACAAGTCCATATTGTCGGAAACCCCTGAAGTCCCCTTTCATATCTCTCTAGTTGTTTACTGTATTTCAGACAGTTATGCTTTTATTCAGACTTTTATCTGAGATTGTATCTAGATATCGTTGTTGTTATGGTTTTCTCACTATATTTTAGTTTATTTAGTTTCTTGGTTATTATTTAATTTGAATTGTTAAAAATGGCTAAAAACTATTTCTAACATTGGCTTTCCCAGCAAGTGAAAAGTTAGGCGTCATCACGGTCCCGAGGATAAGAATTCTGGGTCGTGACAGGTTAGTAACTTTTATGTTCTACGACGCCTTGAAACTACTCGCGCCAGAGTAGATTTAGTAGTGCAGTGTTGGTTCGGGCAATACAAAGTATAGTCCTGGTAAAGCATAAGAACGTGAGAATGCTAGTATCTTGAACTCTACGGCACCACAGTGATGGAGCCTAAGCGTTCAGGCTAAGATCGTCCCTGACTTATACAAGAATAAAAAATATGTCAGAATCCTTGGATTTTTGCATAATACTTTTAGATCAAGTTTTTAGACTCAAAGAGATGTGTTTTCTTCTAAATATTAACATGCTTCGTAAAATAGAAAGAAACAAATTAGAAGATTCGCTTGGTCAAGTTAAGGCACCAAGTGTTGATTGCAACTCATTTAGAAATAGGACCATGACAAACTTGGTATCAAGGCAACAGGTTTCGAGAGCCCTATGGGTCTATGAAGTCATGTTAGTAGAGTCTTATTTATCATTGTGACAGTCCCATATCTATAAACAAGGGACAACAGACAATTAAGAAAAGTCCTCACTCTTCTCACTCTAGATCATGCGATAGTGTGTAACTTGAATAGGTTTCTAATACGTTTATTTTCGGATTCGCAGAAATGACTCATACTAGAAATTTTGTTGATAACACTCCAGTCACACCTGCTACTCCAACTCATGTCCCAACTGCTGTGAACACCATTACAACAAAGAAGAAGAGGGGCCACCCAACTAAAGCAACTCAGACCCACCAGACTTAACAAGCTGAGCATGTTGGGCGACTACCTTCGCCTAGAGAAGAGGATCAACTTGTTCATGTTGGAACGAGCATTCAAAACGAAGTACCGCCACCACCCTGAGCAACAACCTTAGCTCAAGTGATCCTATATGTAGAGATAGGAGAGACTTTTAATGTAGTTAAAAGTGCAATGGAGATGTTTACCACCTTCATGGCTGCAACGACCCGATCGGTCGTTTTGAGAATTTGCACTTCGCTCGGTTGTTGAAGGCATGATTAACTCAGTAGAATGTATTATGACTTGTATGAATCGTCGGTTTTGGTTTTCAAGTTATTCGGAACGAATTTGGAAGAATGATTCTCAGCTAGAAGCTTTAAATTTGAAAGGTTTGACCGAGTTTGACTTTTCGATATTTGACCTCATATTGGATTTTTGATTGTTCCGTTAGCTATGTTGGGTGATCTTGGGCTTAGGAGCTGTGATTTGGAGGTCCGTAGTAAAGTTTGGCTTGAAATGGCAAAAAGTTGGAATTTTGGAAAGTTAGACCAGGGGTGGAACTTTTGACATCAGGGTCGTATTCCGATTTCGGAAGTTGGAGCAGGTCCGCAATGTCAAATGTGACTTGCGCGCAATATTTAAGGTCAATCGGACTTGATTTGATAGGTTTCAGCATCGGCTGTGGAAGTTTGAAGTTTCAAGTTCACTGATGTTTGAATTGAGGTGTGATTTATCGTTTCGATATTGTTATGTGTGTTTTCAGGCCTCGAGTAGGTCCGTATTATGATATGGAACTTGTTGGTATGTTTGAACGGGGTCCCGAGGGACTCGGGTGTGTTTCAGATTTGATTTTAGATCATTTTTCTTCATGTTGCTGTTGCTGAAGGCTGCTGATTTTGGTGTTTTAGCATATGCGGAAGAATGCACGCAGATGCGAGTCTGCAGATGCAGAAGTTTATCGCAGAAGCGAAGGAAGGCCTGGTTTGAAAAACGGGAATAGGGGCACATCTAAGGCCTCGCAGAAGCCAAGATCTTGGGCGCATGAGCAAGATTTAGTGTAGGAGCGTGTTTGGTTGCGCACCTATGGTTGTGCAGAAGCGGACATTGATTCGCAGGTGCGAGGGTTCAGTAGGCTAATGGAGTCCGCAGAAGAGGAGCTCGTGTCGCAGAAGTGACGCCGCAGAAGCGGCTAATGTGGCGCAAATGCGGAAGTGCTGGGCAGAATGATAAATATAAGGGTTCGCGATTTTGGCTTCATTTTAACATATCCAAGCTCAGATTGAGGTGATTTTTGGAGCAATTTTCACCATAGGAATTGGGGTAAGTGTTCTCCACTCGGTCTTGGTTGTATTCCATGAATCTATCTTCGATTTTAACTTTTGGTTAATGAATTAAAAAGAGGAAATTGGGGTTTCGGCCTAAAGTTTCATAATATGAGTTTTTGAGTTTTGAACACCGATTTGGAGTCGGATTTGAGTGAAACTAGTATGGTTGGACTCGTAATTGAATGGGTTGTCGGATTTTGTGGGTTTTGTCGAGTTTTGAGGCATGGTCCAGGGCGTGATTTTTTGCCGAATTTGGGATTTGATGTAGAATTCGATCTTTATCATTTGTGTTTCCTTGGGCTTTATCTGATGTATTTGAGTTGCTTATGGATAGTTTTGAGCAGTTCGGAGGTCACTACACACGTGATGATATTTTTGGAGCATCGCTTGGCTTGCTCGGTATTGGAATTGACTTGTTCAAGAAAAGTAACTCTTATAAACTTAGTATTGAGGGTATGAAACCCCAAATTTTGTGTTGTGTGATTGGTATTGAGGTGACGCACATGCTAGGTGACGGGTGTGTGGGTATGCACCCTCTGAATTGTGATTCTGTTATTTCTATGGAACTGTATAATAACCTAATTTTTGTGGATATATGTGTTTTCACCATGTGATAAAGCAACTGAGTTGTCAATCATGCTAGCTATCATGCTTAGGATTTATGCTGATATTGTTAGGACCCTCGTTGCTTGCTGTCATCTCATTGATTTCATTGATATTTCTTACTCAGTCATATTCATTCATCCATATCATATCTCAGTCTCAATTGTTATTTATTGATACATCATATCATTGTTCTGGGTTAGCTTCCATGAAATTGTGAGCTCGCGGGTGAGACTGGAGAGATTGATGACTGAGTGAGGTCGAGAGCCTGATTATGAGTGACAGTTATGGAATCGGGCTGCACGCCTCAGCAGTTATATTAATGATTATGATAGCGCTTGGGCTGTAGGAGCCCCTCCGAAGTCTGTACACACCCCCATTGAGCGCGAATGATATTGTGAAGGGATGGATTTCCCTAGACTTGGATTTGTCCGAAGTACTTGATACCTGGAGACGGATTTCTCTACAAGGTTGGATTGCCCTTTTTCCTCGGTACTGGGTGACTTATACTCAGAGTTGTATATGTTCCTGGATGGATTTTCGTGGACTGTATGGGCCATATATAGTACCAAGTGGTTGAGCATGATGAGTAGAAAGTGTGAGACAATAAGATTTAGTACTCTGAGAGTGTGAGTACATGATTCATCTCTGAGATACATGGCATTGGCATGCATATATGACATACATGCATAGAGGCACATTTTCCTCATGCTGTATGGTATCACGTCATTCATGACTTTTTGCACACATTGATACGTGGGCATAGAGAGGTATCTCATACTTGCTATTTGGAAAGAAAATGAAACATCTTATTTATTGTGAAAAGGATTTTTAGAAAAATTACAGTTTTCAAACTATCTCATATTTTACGACGATTTCGGTAAACAATTTGGGTTTTCACTGATATTCTTGATAAGCGGAACTATTTTCGAAAAACTGTGAAAAAGTTGAGCATTTTATATCTAAGTTACTTCCTTATTTATATGCTCTACATTGTTATGAAGTGCTATTGATTATTGGTGTTGGACCCGACCTATGTTACAGCTCGTCACTACTTTCAACCTAAGCTTAGGTTTGTTACTTATTGAGTACATGGGGTCGGTTGTACTCATACTATACTTCCTGCACATTGCATGCAGATTTCGGATGCCGATGTTGCTGTGTTCAACGAGAGTTGGATTCGACAATGTTATGCTCTACAGTAACATGTTAAGATGGTGTTATCCTCTGCAGTAATATATTACAATGATGTTACGTCCTGCAGTATTAAGTTACGACAGTGTTCTACCCAGCAGTATTACATTACGGAGATGTTACGCTTCGTAGTAATAAGTTACGACAGTGTTGCACCCTGTAGTATTACATTACGGTGATGTTGCACTTTGTAGTAATAAGTTACGATAGTGTTTCACCCTGTAGTATTTTACGTTGAATTTGTCATAAGGTAATTGACATCAGTCCAAGAAAAAGATTATTTGGGGATTATAAGGATTATTCTATTTCACAAGTGATTAGTAAATTCATGAAGGTGAAAGAGGGAGCAAGTCTAAGAAAACGAATTTTATCAAAGTTTGGCATTTTGGGATAAAATACGACCCGAGCTAAAATACCCGGTATTTATGGACTAGTGACATACAAGGTACTACATGACCATGATAGTAAGGTGTATAAGGTGTGTCAAAAGTGAGTAGTATTTTAAATAATTTAAGATAATTCTTAACTATGTGGGTAATTGATTAATTATTGGTTAATGGGAGATTAATTAATTGATTAAGAATTTAATGGGTGATTAAGGTCTTTTGGATAAAGACCAAAGCAGGGAACGTGGCAGCCCCCAAATTTCAATATGATGAGTCTTGAATTCATGCAATTAGGTGGCAAATTTAAGGGATTTTGGTGGCTAAGTCACCCCAAAAGTGGGGCCCACAAGTCCTTAAGATAAGAGCTCATTATATGTATATAATTTGAGATGGGAAATTACAGAAGCTTGCTGGAATTTGCATTTAGAACCAAGTCTCACAAATATTTAATTAGAGACATCAAGAGTTCCATACAAACCAAAGACCATTGTTCTTATTCTTTCCAATCACTTTGATTTCACATTCTCAAATTTCTTTGTCATTCTTTAAATACTTTTTCATAACAAATACACCTTAGAAATAGGAAAAAGTTATGGCACCATTGAGAGGAATCTTGGCTAAGCCATAAAAGTATCAAAATTCACAAGTATATGAGATGAAAACGTGATTGCAAAGGAATTCACGTGAAGTTACACTGTGTAATCGTAATGGAGTTTTTCCCTACTCCAGGTATGTTAAGGCTATCCCTTCTTTCTTTTGGCTCGACCCAAACCGATGGGCCATGATGGGCACCCTGTACCTTACTCAACCGAGCATTAACGTAACGTATCTTTCATATTACATAATCATATACACGTGACGTACAAGCCTAATAGACCAACATAATCAGTTATAAACTCAAAACAAAGGCCGACAAGGACGTACAATCTTTCACGTACACAACATATGTATCATCATTGTATATCAGTTGATCAGGTGGTGGTGTGTATAAAATGCCATAACCTTTCCCATATCCCATATACATACATATACATACATATATACGCGTATATAACACCGTTTGAATAATATATCAGCCACTGTGGGCAACATCATCATTATATACCAGTTGATCAGGTGGTGATGCGTATATAACGCCGTGACCTTTTCCCATATCCCATATACATATATTTATATATATACACGTATATAATGCTATCTGGTCATGGGTCAATGCACATGAATGCAATGCATGAAAAGTATGTTAATAAAATCTTTCGGAATGCCATAAGACCATTTTGCCTTTGAGTAATATCATAAAGTAAACTCTTTTCAATTTTTGTATTTTTTCTGAGATCCATGAACAAGTGATAAAATATTATGACGCATGGAAATTTAAGAACATAGATATCTCTAATACTTCTATGAATAGAGTCATTCACGGAATTTGTGCATTTGCACATTTCGTTCGTATCATATGGATCATGCCAAAAGAAAGAAGGAATAGCTTTAACATACCTGGAGTAGGGAAAAATTCGTATAATATTCTTGAACGCTGGGTTCAAACTACAAAGCTTGAGCTGTTTGACTTCTAAAGAAACCAAGTGTAGAAAACTGGGCTATCACCACGCCTTGCCACCAAGTTAATTGACTTGAACGTTAGAAACTTATACAGTGGTTTGATGTGAGATAATTCATCCTTTGTAATATTATAAAATTTAACTAAGCAATACAATTCCCATGATTGACTGAAATTTAAAACTACAACCATATACGGATACCCACAATTCCATTTGAAGTCTCTTTCACAATATCAAAAGTTTCAAGAATCACTGCCAAAGTAGTAGTAAAAGCTTTGATTATCACATATTGGAAAATTCTAAACTTTATAACTTGGTATACCCACTAACCAAGTTTCCACATGAACTACTGAAGAAATCATATTACTAATCCAATGAAATGCATATTTGACCAACCACGTCATTCATGCAATTGCTTTGTCAAATTAACCCTAGCCACCTTTTTCCTTAATGTGACACATAATATAAATGACTAACGAGTCATTAGCTTGAATGCCACAAGCTGCTACATCCATTTTGGTATGATCTCGTTAATTGTATCCACTTATTAGATAACCGGGTAATGTCCCGTTACCCGGTAATTAATCAATTACCCGCATAATTTAAAAATTACCCCAAATTACTTAAAATTCTATTTATTACTAAAATACTTCATATATAATTTATATGTTATACTACCGTGGTCATATGGTGCCTTGCGTGGTACTAGTCCACAAATACTGGGTATTATAGCTTGGGCCGTATTTTACCCCAAAATGCCAAACTTGGACAAAATTTATTTTCTTTGACTTGCTCCCCCTTTTTCCTTTATGAATTTGCTAATCGCTTGTGAAATAGCATAATCCTTATGATCTCCAAATAATCTTTTACTTGGACTGATGCCAATTACCTTATGACAAATTCAACGTACAATACTTCAGGGTGCAACATCGTCGTAACTTAATACCGCGAAGCGTAACATCGCTGTAATATATATTACTGCAGAGCATAACATCGACATAATACTGCGGGGCGTAACATTATTCCCCCCTTTGGAACATTCATCCTCGAATGTTGACTGATGCACTTATCATTTTCATAACTTATATCTTTCGAATACTTTAGAACTTCTCTTGCCATCTAGGTGACTGTCCTGTGAACGAGTCCAAAGTCTAGGGCATTCCCCCCTTTGGCCTCCTTCTCATACCACAACTCGTAGTCGAAATCCTTCCAATCTTGTAACTATTACTAACTCTTTTATCATGCAGCCTGTACAATATTTGACTTTGTAAGAGTGCCCAATCTCTAGGATTCATATATAGAGCTTGATAAGATGTCCCTTTGGGCATATATAAGTATACTGAAGTTAGTCGCTCGGTACTTTGTTGAATTCACGAATATTGATCTACAATATACCACTGATAACTTGAAATTTCTTACGTAATACTTTTCCCCTAGGGCTTACGTTACCTCAAGGAATATTCGAAGTGATTCCCATAATCGTATTTCATAGTATCTCAATGTGATTCACCTTGTGGGTGTATTCTAATTTCGTGCCGCAAACGAAATCTTTTCTCTTTCTCTTTCAAATCATTATTTAAACGAAGGCCCAAATGTCATGTACCTGTCACAAATATACCCTCATTTTATTATCAGGTCAGCATTTCATTGCTTCTAAATGCTGTTAATCTTAGACTCCTTTGAGTTCATTAAAGCTATAGTGAGCTTTGTATAACATAGAGAAACTGTCTGCTCTTCTTGTTTTCATGGGCTTAATCCTAAAGGCTTATCCATTCTCGTCACCTTTTCACTTGCCTTTCCTCATCCTTACTCGTGTTTCCTTAAAACTTTATCGCTCTACTATACTTCAGCTTGCGACATATACATATCCATTTATTAACTTTCCTTCAACTTGCTTGCACCATAGATTTTATTATGTTATTCTGGAACGTCAAGCCATACATCATATCGTCTCCAACTTTTCTCTATTCTCTTAACTAGATCTCTCAATACTTAGAAACCATAGGTTGGAAGGCATGCTACTGATGATGCTGCAATCATTCCCGGTTATTAGATCCTCGTGCTTATAGAGTTCTATACGAAGTATGGACTATTCATGATCTTCTACCTTTGAGTATCTCGTACCTTGTTCACCTTTACCTTACTTACCTTAAAATCTCATATCATATCTTATATCTCTTTCATAACCTCCCTTCCACCTAGGTGTAATTCACGTCCATAACTTAAAGCTCTATTATAATACTCGCACCTCTGGTACATACACAATCAGGTGGGAGCTTCGTACTGACTTCTTATGAGGCTGGTACTTCTTGTAACCGGCTCCCTTGTAGAGTCATTATAGATTATGGTTGTTGTGTTTTTTTTTCTTGAACATCTGATATTAAAAGTGATTCTGTCATGTTCTGAAGCACAACTTCTATAATTTTTCTAGGTCCAATAATTAGAGTCCTGATTAACTCGGGTGATGTAATTCTTTAGTTTCCTCTTCCTTCTGATCAGTCTTTACGCAGGCTTAAGCTATCTTCCGATCTGTGGTTCATGGTATTATTTATTTTGTTTAGCCTTTCATGGGCGCTGAGGAATATGCATGATACAATCATTTAACAATTTAATCCTTCGTTTATGACTTGTGCTAAATTCTTTCTTTTAATGTATATCAGAATCTTCTACGGTTATATATGCTGCATATATAAAACTCCAAACCCTTAATTGAGTTCTTTGTTTTAGATTTGAAAGAACTCCTTTGATTCATTTTGAATCTTGGCAGATAAGAATTCTTGATTAGTCATCCTTTTCCTAAAATGACATCTTGCTAATTGGCACCCTCGCGAGTAAGGGAAATTGTCATCCTTGGTACAGAAGAATTGCCGCAAGGCGAGTAAGGATCATTGGTGTTGAGAAACGATGCCAAAGATGAAGAGGTAAAACATCTATAGGTAGATCCTCGTGGCTTCAACTCTTAGTACACCCCTAAAGGGGGGAATATGGAGTGATGTGGCATTAAGTCAGAATTAAGTGGTTCTAGTGACTATGGAATGGTAAAGGAAGAATGCGATAAATGAAAGAGAAATGAGATGGCACTTATCCAAATCTTATAGATATGCTACGATTCAAGAACATTATGCAAACGCGACGTCAAGGAGAAGAAGTAAGGGTTCCTGCCCGAGAT
This sequence comes from Nicotiana tabacum, assembly GCF_000715075.1. NCBI lineage: Eukaryota > Viridiplantae > Streptophyta > Magnoliopsida > Solanales > Solanaceae > Nicotiana > Nicotiana tabacum. The sequence continues at coordinate 19,505,879 of NC_134085.1, forward strand.
GTTATTGATAATTAAGGAGCCAATGCGAGACGTAAGTTAAGACCAACGAAATAACCCAAGAAAGATTTCGTGGAATATTAACAAGAGGATGGGCCAATGAGTAGTTAGTAGTTGATTCAGAAAGAGCCTAGCTATGGCTAGTCAGGAGAATATAGAACAAGATAGCAGGTCGTGCAAGATAAAGATAGTGAAACCCAATATAGTGAACTTAGCCCCACAATTATGACATTGTAATACTTGATTCAAATAGGAGTTGGGGTAGTTAAAGGTACTGTATGAGTGTTACGGAAATAAAAGATAGTTCCATTGGGAAGATAATCAAAACTTCAGTTCACAAGCAGTCGTACGAGCAGATGAGTATGGAGGTAAGTAACTAAGGATAATTAAAGTGAGCACGAACATCAAAAATTCTATCGGGAATACGGTATAATAAGCTCGCATCTTTACAAGAGTCAGAGGGTCGTTCTTAAGTACTACGATAAAAGACTAGCTGAGGAAATAAGAAAAAAGGCTTCAACCTCAGTTCAACGACCTAAAGAGGAAATAGTCATATGACAACAGTCTCAAAACAACATTGTATGCACTCCATAAGAAAGTGGCACCTATAGTGGCTAATGAACAATGAGTAAAATCAGAAGTGACATTCAAGATCATATGATTTGTATGGAATTTCAATATATATGGGCACTAAGATAAGCTAAGTATGGACGCAACAAGGGGGCAGAAAGATTAGGAAAAGTAATAGCTTACGTTTAAAGAAAGCTAAGATGGAAAAAAAGGGAATTACTCGATCAATGATCCAGAGTTGGTTGCGTTAAGAACTCACTTAAGGGTTTGGAGTTTTATATATGCAGCATATACAGCCGTAAAAGATTCTGGTATACGTTAAAAGAAAGAATTGAGCCCAGGTCATAAACGAAAGTTTAAATTGTTAAAGTATTGTATCATGCATATTCCTCAGCGCCCATGAAAGGCTAAACATAATAAATAATACCATGAACCACAGATCGGAAGATAGCTTAAGCCGACGTAAAGGCCGATCAGAAGGAAGAGGAAACTAAAGAATTACATCACCTAAGTAAATCAGGAGTCTGATTATTGGACCTAGAAAAATTATAGAAGTTGTACTAGAGAACATGACAGAATCATTCCTAATATCAGATGTTCAAGAGAAATAACATAACAACCATAATCTATAATGGCTCTACAAGGAAGCTAGTTAGAAGAAGTACCAGCCACATAAGAAGTCAGTACGAAGCTCCCACCGGATTGTGTATGTACCAAAGGTGCGAGTATTATAATAGAGCTTCAAGTTATGGACGTGAATTACACCTAGGTGGAAGGGAGGTTATGAAGGAGATAAAAGATATGATACGAGATTTTAAGTAAGTAAGGTATAAATGGATATGTATAGGTCACAAGCTAAAGTATAGTAAAGTGACAAAGTTTTATGACATGATGTAAGAACGAGAAAAGGCGAGTGAAAAGGTGACGAGAATGGATTAGCCCTCAGAATTAGGCCCATGAAAACAAGGGAGCTAATGGATTCTCTATTTTATACAAAGCTTAGTATAGCCTGAATAAACTCAAAGGAGTCTATGAGTAGTAGCATTTAGAAAAGATGGAATGCTGCCCTGATAGTACAAAAACAGTGTAATTGTGATGGATAAAGGATGACGTTTAGGCCTTCGAGTAAGTAATGATTTGACGAGGATTTCATGGATTGTACGAGATTAAAATACCCACATAAGAGAATCACATTGGGATGCTATAAAATATGGTCATTGAAGTATAGTATCACCCCTAAGTGGATCAGGAAAATCACTTCAAATATTCTTTGAGGTAACGTAAGCCATAGGGTCAAAGTATTACGTAAGAAGTACAAGTTATCAGTGGTATATTGTAGATTAATATTGAGGTGAATCAACAATGGATGAAAAAAAGTCACAAAGTATGAGATGAGATTAGGCCGTCATTCTAAAAATGAGCTGTAATGAGGAAGCATTGAAGGACTGAGATTTATACCTAAAGGATAGGCAACAAAGGTAACTGTGAGCTTGGTAAGCATACCTCAGTAAAGGTAGATTGAAGCAAAAATTATGGTATAGTATAACCCATGTAAATGCAGTAAAGTCATATGAATGGGTAACCAGATCTATGAAATGAGAAATGGCCATATTCGGAAGTTCTACAAAGTATCGAGCAAAGGACTTCAGTACACCTATAGAGGCCTAGAGAGGCATACTATTAAGCCTTGTATATACAAAGTAAGGCCTACAGATTGACAAAAAGATAAAAGGAAAAAGGAAAGATGAATCGCATAAATGCACTTACAAAGACAGGGCCATACAGGCTACATGACAGGAGGTATCAGAAGTTGCAAGATTAGGAAGATTTCGACCACAGGTCATGATATGAGCAAAAAGACTAAAGGCGGGAATACCATAGACTTTGGATTTATTCACAGAGCAACTGCTTAAATGGCAAAAAGAGTATTAAGGTATTCACAAGAGCTATAAGTTACGAAAATGATAAGAGCATCAGTCAACATTTGAGGACGAATGTTCCAATGGGGGGAATGATGTTACACCCCTCAATATTATATCAATATTACATCCCGCAACATTATATTACGACAATGTTATGCTCTGCAGTATTAAATTACGACAGTATTCTACCCAGCAGTATTACATTACAGAGATGTTACACTTCACAGTAATAAGTTACGACAGTGCACCCTGTAGTATTATATTACAGTGATGTTGCACATTGCAGTAATAAGTTACGACAGTGTTGCACCCTACAGTAATGTACGTTGAATTTATCGTAAGGTAATTGACATCAGTCCAAGAAAAAGATTATTTGGAGATTATAAGGATTATGCTATTTCAAACAAGCGATGAGTAAATTCATGAAGGTGAAAGGGGGAGCAAGTCTAATAAAACGAATTTTGTCAAAGTTTGGCATTTTGGATAAAATACGGCCCGAGCTAAAATACCCGGTATTTATGGACTAGTGCCATACAAGGTACTACATGACCATGATAGTAAGGTGTATAAGGTGTGTCAAAAGTGAGTAGTATTTTAAATAATTTAAGATAATTCTTAATTATGTGGGTAATTGATTAATTATTGGTTAATGGGAGATTAATTAATTGATTAAGAATTTAATGGGTGATTAAGGTCTTTTGGATAAAGACCAAAAGGAGGTAACGTGGCAGCCTCCAAATTTCAATATGATGAGTCTTGAATTCATGCAATTAGTTGGCAAATTTAAGGGATTTTGGTGGCCAAGTCACCCCAAAAGTGAGGCCCACAAATTCGTAAGATAACAGCTCATTATATGTATGTAATTTGAGATGAGAAATTATAGAAGCTTGCTGGAATTTGCATTTAGAACCAAGTCTCACAAATATTTAATTAGAGACATCAAGAGTTCCATACAAACCAAAGACCGTTGTTCTTATTATTTCCAATCACTTTGATTTTACATTCTCAAATTTCTTTGTCATTCTTTAAATACTTTTTCATAACAAATACAACTTAGAAAATAGTAAAAAGTTATGGCACCATTGAGAGGAATCTTGGATAAGCCATAAAAGTATCAAAATTCACAAGTATGTGAGATGGAAACGTGATTGCTTCAGCAAAGGAATTCACGTGAAGTTACACTGTATAATCGTAACCGATTTTTTCCCTACTCCAGGTATGTTAAGGCTATCCCTTCTTTCTTTTGGTATGATCGATACGATACGAACAAAACGTGCAAATGCACAAATTCTATAAATGACTCTATTCATAGAAGTATTAGAGATATCTATGTTCTTGAATTTTCATGTGTCATAATATTTTATCATATGTTCATGGGTCTCAGAAAAATATGAAAGTTGAAAAGAGTTTACTTTATGATATTACTCAAAGGCAAAATGGTCTTATAAAGCTTCGAAAGATTTTATTAACGTACTTTTCATGCATTGCATTCATGTGCATTGACCCATGACCAGATGATGTTATATAGGTTATTACGTATTTTTCATGCATTTCACTCATGTGCATTGACCCATGACCAGATGGCTTATACGTATATATGTAAATATATGTATATAGGATATGGGAAAAGGCTACGGCGTTATATACGCACCACCACCTAATCAGCTGGTATATGATGATGTTGCCCACAATGGCTGAAATATGATTCAAACGGCACTATGTATGTATGTATGTATGTATGTATGTATGTATGTATGTATGTATGTATGCATGCATGCATGTATGCATGCATGGATGCATGGATGCATGTATGCATGTATGTATGTATGTATGTATGTATGTATGTATGTATGCATGCATGTATGCATGAATGTATGCATGAATGTATGCATGAATGTATGTATGTATGTATGTATGTATGTATGTATGTATGTATGAATGTATGCATGCATGTATGTATGTATGTATGGATGGATGGATGTATGGATGTATGCATGCATGTGTGTATGCATGTATGTATGCATGAATGTATGCATGAATGTATGCATGGATGTATGCATGTATGTATGTATGTATGTATGTATGTATGTATGTCTGTATGTATGTATGTATGTATGTATGTATGTATGTATGTATGTATGTATGTATGTATGTATGCATGGATGGATGTATGCATGCATGCATGGATGCATGTATGCATGTATGTATGTATGTATGTATGTATGCATGTATGTATGTATGTATGTATCTATGTATGCATGCATGTATGCATGAATGTATGCATGAATGTATGCATGAATGTATGTATGTATGTATGTATGTATGTATGTATGTATGTATGAATGTATGCATGCATGTATTATGCATGCATGTATGGATGGATGGATGTATGGATGTATGCATGCATGTATGTATGCATGTATGTATGCATGGATGTATGCATGGATGTATGCATGTATGTATGCATGTATGTATGTATGTATGTATGTATATATATATGTATGCATGCATGCATGGATGCATGTATGTATGTATGTATGTATGTATGTATGTATGTATGTATGTATGTATGTATGTATGCATGTATGTATGCATGGATGTATGTATGCATGTATGTATGCATGATTGAATGCATGCATGTATGTATGCATACATGTATGTATGCATACATGTATGTATGTATGTATGTATGTATGTATGTATGTATGTATGTATGTATGTATGTATGTATGTATGTATGTATGTATGTATGTATGTATGTATGTATGTATGTATGTATGTATGTATGTATGTATGTATGTATGTATGTATGTATGTATGTATGTATGTATGTATGTATGTATGTATGTATGTATGTATGTATGTATGTATGTATGTATGTATGTATGTATGTATGTATGTATGTATGTATGTATGTATGTATGTATGTATGTATGTATGTATGTATGTATGTATGTATGTATGTATGTATGTATGTATGTATGTATGTATGTATGTATGTATGTATGTATGTATGTATGTATGTATGTATGTATGTATGTATGTATGTATGTATGTATGTATGTATGTATGTATGTATGTATGTATGTATGTATGTATGTATGTATGTATGTATGTATGTATGTATGTATGTATGTATGTATGTATGTATGTATGTATGTATGTATGTATGTATGTATGTATGTATGTATGTATGTATGTATGTATGTATGTATGTATGTATGTATGTATGTATGTATGTATGTATGTATGTATGTATGTATGTATGTATGTATGTATGTATGTATGTATGTATGTATGTATGTATGTATGTATGTATGTATGTATGTATGTATGTATGTATGTATGTATGTATGTATGTATGTATGTATGTATGTATGTATGTATGTATGTATGTATGTATGTATGTATGTATGTATGTATGTATGTATGTATGTATGTATGTATGTATGTATGTATGTATGTATGTATGTATGTATGTATGTATGTATGTATGTATGTATGTATGTATGTATGTATGTATGTATGTATGTATGTATGTATGTATGTATGTATGTATGTATGTATGTATGTATGTATGTATGTATGTATGTATGTATGTATGTATGTATGTATGTATGTATGTATGTATGTATGTATGTATGTATGTATGTATGTATGTATGTATGTATGTATGTATGTATGTATGTATGTATGTATGTATGTATGTATGTATGTATGTATGTATGTATGTATGTATGTATGTATGTATGTATGTATGTATGTATGTATGTATGTATGTATGTATGTATGTATGTATGTATGTATGTATGTATGTATGTATGTATGTATGTATGTATGTATGTATGTATGTATGTATGTATGTATGTATGTATGTATGTATGTATGTATGTATGTATGTATGTATGTATGTATGTATGTATGTATGTATGTATGTATGTATGTATGTATGTATGTATGTATGTATGTATGTATGTATGTATGTATGTATGTATGTATGTATGTATGTATGTATGTATGTATGTATGTATGTATGTATGTATGTATGTATGTATGTATGTATGTATGTATGTATGTATGTATGTATGTATGTATGTATGTATGTATGTATGTATGTATGTATGTATGTATGTATGTATGTATGTATGTATGTATGTATGTATGTATGTATGTATGTATGTATGTATGTATGTATGTATGTATGTATGTATGTATGTATGTATGTATGTATGTATGTATGTATGTATGTATGTATGTATGTATGTATGTATGTATGTATGTATGTATGTATGTATGTATGTATGTATGTATGTATGTATGTATGTATGTATGTATGTATGTATGTATGTATGTATGTATGTATGTATGTATGTATGTATGTATGTATGTATGTATGTATGTATGTATGTATGTATGTATGTATGTATGTATGTATGTATGTATGTATGTATGTATGTATGTATGTATGTATGTATGTATGTATGTATGTATGTATGTATGTATGTATGTATGTATGTATGTATGTATGTATGTATGTATGTATGTATGTATGTATGTATGTATGTATGTATGTATGTATGTATGTATGTATGTATGTATGTATGTATGTATGTATGTATGTATGTATGTATGTATGTATGTATGTATGTATGTATGTATGTATGTATGTATGTATGTATGTATGTATGTATGTATGTATGTATGTATGTATGTATGTATGTATGTATGTATGTATGTATGTATGTATGTATGTATGTATGTATGTATGTATGTATGTATGTATGTATGTATGTATGTATGTATGTATGTATGTATGTATGTATGTATGTATGTATGTATTTATGTATTGTATGTATGTATGTATTGTATGTATGTATGTATTGTATGTATGTATGTATTGTATGTATGTATGTATTGTATGTATGTATGTATTGTATGTATGTATGTATTGTATGTATGTATGTATTGTATGTATGTATGTATTGTATGTATGTATGTATTGTATGTATGTATGTATTGTATGTATGTATGTATTGTATGTATGTATGTATTGTATGTATGTATGTATTGTATGTATGTATGTATTGTATGTATGTATGTATTGTATGTATGTATGTATTGTATGTATGTATGTATTGTATGTATGTATGTATTGTATGTATGTATGTATTGTATGTATGTATGTATTGTATGTATGTATGTATTGTATGTATGTATGTATTGTATGTATGTATGTATTGTATGTATGTATGTATTGTATGTATGTATGTATTGTATGTATGTATGTATTGTATGTATGTATGTATTGTATGTATGTATGTATTGTATGTATGTATGTATTGTATGTATGTATGTATTGTATGTATGTATGTATTGTATGTATGTATGTATTGTATGTATGTATGTATTGTATGTATGTATGTATTGTATGTATGTATGTATTGTATGTATGTATGTATTGTATGTATGTATGTATTGTATGTATGTATGTATTGTATGTATGTATGTATTGTATGTATGTATGTATTGTATGTATGTATGTATTGTATGTATGTATGTATGTATGTATTGTATGTATGTATTGTATGTATGTATGTATGTATTGTATGTATTGTATGTATGTATGTATTGTATGTATGTATGTATTGTATGTATTGTATGTATTGTATGTATTGTATGTATGTATTGTATGTATGTATTGTATGTATTGTATGTATTGTATGTATTGTATGTATTGTATGTATTGTATGTATGTATTGTATGTATGTATGTATTGTATGTATGTATTGTATGTATGTATGTATGTATGTATGTATGTATTGTATGTATGTTTGTATGTATTGTTTGTATGTATTGTTTGTATGTATTGCATGTATGTATTGTTTGTATGTATTGCATGTATGTATGTATTGCATGTATGTATGTATTGCATGCATGCATGCATGCATGCATGCATGCATGCATGCATGTATGTAGGAATGTATGTATGTAGGATATAGGAAAGGTTATGGCATTATATACGCACCACCACCTGATCAGCTGGTATACAATGATGATTTTTCTCACAGTGGCCGATATGATATGATGGGATGCCCTCAGAGGCTGATGATATTATGAAATATGTACCTATGCACGACATGACATTCGTACACATATGTATGACGCTAAAAGTAATTTATGATTTACAAAGTTTTTCAGACTTACAGGTTGTATTTCTTCCATGTCTCTTATGTATTTATTTATGTGCCTTACATACTCGGTACATTATTCGTACTGACGTCCCTTTTGCTTGGGGACGCTGTGTTTCATGCCCGCAGGTCCCGATAGACAGATCAAGAGCCCTCCAAGTAGGCTATCAGCTCAACGGAGGATGTTGGTGCGCTCCATTTGCTTCGGAGTTGCTTGTTTGGTTTGTATTATTTAGACGTGTACTGTTTGGTATGGAGGGACTCTGTCCCGACCTTTATGATATTTACGTACTCTTAGAGGCTTGTAGACATATGTTGTGTACGTGAAAGATTGTACGGCCTTGTCTGCCTTTGTTTTGAGTTTATAAATGATTATGTTGGCCTATTAGGCCCGTATGTCACGTGTATATGATGATGTAATATGAAAGATACATTACGTTAGTGCTCGGTTGAGTAAGGTACCGGGTGCTTGTCACGGCCCATCGGTTTGGGTCATGACAAGATATACCTGCGTCCCTGTTGTAGCTGCCTCTTGTTCATGGTAGCCTTAGAATTTAAAATTTTTTTTATGTACTTTTCAAACAGAAGGTGTATTTAGTTCATATCAGGTTTGTAAACTATATTCTTAGAAGCTAATGATTTGTACTACCAGTCTTTGGGAAATGTATAAGATTCACACAATTCTTTTGTTTAGTTGTCTTATTAATATTATTGAAATTGGATAGTTATTAGTTGGCTTACCTAGCGAGTTGGGTTAGGTGCCATCACGACTAGTGGATTTTTGGGTCTTGACATATTGGTATCAGAGTTCTAGGTTCATAGGTTTTACAAGTCATGAGCAAGTGTCTAGTAGAGTCTTGTGGATCAGTATGATGACGTCCATACCTATCTTCGAGAAACTACAGGTTATTTAGGATATACTTCCCATATTTCTCTCCTTATCGTGCATTATCGATTCATCTTGAAGCGTAATCCTTTGCATTTCCTTCCACGCATTCGTATGTGTATGTGAGCGATCGGTATTAGTAGTGCATCGATGACTTATGATTCTAGGGATGAGGTACATGATGTAATTTTAGTATGCTGATGATGGGCCAGTATTGAGGACTTGAGACCGATTTTTGACTATGGCTTGAGCACAGAGATGCTGATTGTGTGAGTACTTTCTTTTGGACTTATCTGTCAGGTAGTGTCCCTATTGGTGGAATTTGTGGTTGGACGACTATGAAACGAGTATGATGTGACTGCGGGCAGTGTTTAGATGGTCTTAATGTGACAAAAAGAGTTTGATTGAGATGTAAATTGGTGCTTGATTCTGACTTGATTAGACGTATAATCTCGAGTTATAGGTATGTTGAAGGACTTTTCATGTTGTTTAATTATGGAGTGAAGTAAATTTTTCATGTCTTGTTGATGAGTTCAGAATCAGGAAGACTAAGTATTTGCATAGTAGTGGTGACTGTGGAAGGGTATAGAAAGATGTTCAGTTTGAGGCTAAACATGCGGGTTATCTCCTGTGGGGTGTCCTGAGGTTGTCTGATTCTATGTTGTTTTGTAGCAAGTTCTCTTTTACAAGTGAATTATATATGTTGCAATTTGAGTTTGGATCGCTTATGAGAGTTGGCTTGAATGTTACAAGGGTGAATGCGAGATTTGCAAATGATTTGAGACATTATATGGTTTGTGTTACATAAGTTTATGAAGGATTTAGTTGAATTTTAGTGCGGGATTTCGGGCAGCAACAGAGTATGGGTATTATAAGTTACCAAGTGCTTTATTCCTTGACTTTGAGCCATGTGGGGGAGTTTTCTATCAACAGGTTAATTATGCAGTTATGATTTATATTAGTTTCAGTTTGAGGTATATTGTGAATCAGTTATGACTTGCAGAGGTCAAGATCGGGGGTGACTCGAGTAAAGAAATTTTTGGATAAGGGTTGTATTATGTTTTATGGGTATATGAGAAATACTGGATGATTGAGTTGTTATTCATAAAGGATGTAGCGTGCATGGAGTAGGGGTTCACTTGGTTGCTTAGAGGTATGAATTACTTCTTAGGGTGTTGGGGTGCAAATGGGGCGCGGATTATTTGGTCTGTTTGGGCGGTGCTATTGAGATTCGAGTAGAGTGGATGACTCTCGAGAATGGTTCTAATGAATTCAAGATTTATACATGACAATTGAGAATGTTGCAGATTTGTATATGGCTAGAAGCTGAGAGTTACATTGGATGGTGTCGAGACTCGCCGTATTTCTATATCATTATGGATTCTACATTCAGTATTAGGAAGGTAAGATGAACAACTTTAAATTCACATAAGGTCTCTTCAGAGTGGGTATCTCGGTTATGGTACTTTTGGGGTGCTTGGGGGGGGGGGGTGGGAGTATTCGGCGGCTTATGAGCCTTAGGGCGGTGTGGTTTTATGTTAGGGTCAGTGAGTCTTGGTTAAGGATTGTGGTATTAAGGCGAGGAGAAGTATCAATTTGAAGACAATTCAGGAGGAATTTAGAGAATTAGGATAGTTTGGTAATGGGTTGGATCATCATGGTTATGGATGTGATTGGATCTTTTTGTTCTGATAATGTAGTGAGTTTATACAGGTGTTTTGTGGCGATACTCTTGGGTTTTAACGGCCTGCGTAGCTTGATTGAGTTAGAAGGATTCAGTCCTGACAGTTTGGTTTTGTGCAAATGGGATTCGGAGAGTCCTTGATGGTTCCTACCACATTTGGAGATGTATATTTTCTAATGGCGTGAGGAGCATGTGATGTATATTGATTTTCTCCTAGATGAGATCAAATGGAAAGTTCTTGGCTAATTAGGTATGCAGTTGTTGGTGACTTAGAGTGGATTACGAAGTTCTCGTATTTTTTGTATGATAGCATGGTATATGCGGCGTGTTGTGTAGGATTAAGTTTTGCATGTGTAAGGTCATGGTTCAGTTTTGAAGGGAAAGTCATGAGTCCCTAGGCAACTTGTACAGTTTCAGGTGACTAGGTAAATAAAATTACTATTTGGTATGGCTTGATGAGAGTATACATTTCAGAAGGGGCAATATGTTTTGATTTATGAATACTTCATTGGTATTGCGGCACCCTCCTAGTTGATCGACTGTTGATATTCAGATTTTGCTATATGGCACAAAAGAATTTTAGAAGTATTAATTGTGGGATGATCGTGTATGAGAGATGTGTTAGATATTCCGACAGTGGAGTTGGGATTGGATATCGTGATTTGTGTGCTCTATGGATTTGGAGATTGGGAGTTCTCATGAGTAGATTATATCATGGTTATAGACTGTGAAGTAGTGGCCGAAGCTAGCTATATGATAGTATGTGTTATGATCCAGTCATTGTGGACTTTCAAGGGGTTATTTATCTATTTGTAGATGACTAGAGTTGATTTGCGGGTCCATTGGTTGGCCCCATAATGCTATTGTTGAGGGATGTGCCATTCGGTTATTGTTGAGCTTATTCATGTTCTTAAATGATCTCTGAGTTACTCTTCTATGCTATGAGGAGTTGTGATTCGTTGGTTATATGAACATATGGTACGGTTCTATTTGAGCTTTATATCGGGATTTGAGCGGGATGAGTATTTGGGTATTGCACGATTAATTGCATGTTGGCTATGTTCTTTCCAGATTGTAGTATTGTGTTATTTGCTCTCCGTGGTTATGGTAATGCACTTTGAGTACTTGATATCGAATTTTGCATGGTTATTGATTTTGAGCAAGGTGGCTCGAGGTATACAATATGGACCAACGTTTGGATGGGATCACACATTGTAGCGAAGTTATGTTGAGATATGATCCTTTGTGTTGGATTCGTGTGTTTTGGTTCTACGGTGTGTGACATGCTCTTAGCGTTGCGTTGTGGCGGTACCTGTTGAGATTGTGAGACAGTTCTCTCGTCTGAGCCATTTTCATGATTGAGTACATTTGGAATGTTGCTAATTGGTGTATGGGTTGCACAGGTTGTGGTTTTAGATTGTATTGATATGTCATGCCACTAGAGTGGATGGGTTGGATGAGATGAGGTCATTAGGCCTAGAATGGATTCTATCGGATTTGATTGTGGTATATTTGGAAGGATAATATCGGAAGTCATCTTAGAAATTTGCTATAGTCCTTGTCGAAGAGCTCCATGACTTGTTGATTTGATGAATGTTTATGAGTTTTTGCGTGTTTCTTTCATCACTGGCAGTATATGAAGGTGTTAGAACGAGGCTTTGTTTAATATGAGGTTTATTACTGGCATTGGATGGTTTTGAGCAGCTACTGTGATTAGAAATTATCGCTATGAGTATTTGAGTTTTGAGGTATATCATGTGATTACATCTTGGGTTACGGATATGGCTTTATGCGAGATTTTGATCTTATAGAAAATTTCGGATGTTGGAAATTGGGTTCTAAGACTTATGGGCTAGGTTGGATTAAGAAATTTTAGTCATGTTGTATTATCAGACCTATATAGGATAGGGTGACGTGGGATCACCCCCGGGCATAGTGAGGTTACACTATAGTTGATAGCTTTGAAATCAACTTTGGGCACGTTCGAGGACGAATACATGTTTAAGTGTGGGAGGAGGTAATGACCTGACCGGTCGTTTTGAACATTTGCACTTCGCTCGGTTGTTGAGGGCATAAGTAGCTCCATATGATGTATTATGACTTGTGTGAATCGTCGGTTTTGGTTTTCAGGTTATTCGAAACAGATTTGGAAGAATGATTCTTAGCTTGAAGCTTTAATTTTGAAAGGTTTGACCAAGTTTGACTTTTTGGTATTTGACCTCAGATTGGATTTTGATGATTCCATAGCTCCGTTGGGTGATTTTGGACTAGGAGCGCGCCCGGATTGTGATTTGGAGGTCCGTAGTAAAGTTTGCCTTGAAATGGCGAAAAGTTAGAATTTTCAAAAGTTAGACCGGGAGTGAAATTTTTGATATCAGGGTCAGTTTCTGATTCCGAAAGATTGAGCAGGTCCGTAATGTCAAATGTGACTTGTGTACAAAATTTGAGGTCAATCAGACGTGATTTGATATGTTTCGGCATCGGTTGTGGAATATTGAAGTTTCAAGTTCATTGATGTTTGAATTGAGGTGTGATTCATCGTTTCGATATTGTTGTGTGTGCTTTGAGGCCTCGAGTAGGTTCGTATTATGATATGGAACTTGTTGGTATGTTTGGACGGGGTCCCGAGGGGCTCGTATGTGTTTCGGATCATTTTTCTTCATGTTGCTGTTGCTGAAGGCAGCTGATTCTGGTGTTTCCGCATCTGCAAAAGAATGCACACAGATGCGAGTCCGCTGATGCGGATAGTTGATTGCAGAAGCAAAGGAAGGCCTAGTTGGAATCAATCACATAAACGGAATAAGGGCACATCTGCGGCCTCGTAGAAGCCAAGATCTTTGGCACATGAGCGATATTTAGAGTAGGAGCGTGTTTGGTTGCGCACCTACGGTTACGCAGAAGCAGATGTTGATTTGCAAGTGTGAGGGTCAGTTGGATAGTAGAGTCCGCAAGAGCGGAGCTCGTGTCGCAGAAGCGGCTAATTGTGGTGCAGAAGTGGATGTGCTAGGCAGAATGATAAATATAAGGGTTCGCGATTTTGGCTTCATTTTAACATTTCCAAGCTCGGATTGAGGCGATTTTTTGAGCAATTTTCACCATATGAATTGGGGTAAGTGTTCTCTACTCAGTCTTTGTTATATTCAATATGAATTGGGGTAAATACAAGGGTTCGCAAATTGTTGAATGCCAAGTAGGAGACAATATGATGGTCAAAATTCCAATGTGGTATTTTTTGCGGGGGTCCATGACCCTCGCCTATTGCAAAAATACATTGGACCCTTGTCCATTGAAAGGCGAATTTGGAAAGTTGCATACCGGGTGGATACCCCAGCTTGGTGGAAAATTCATCTTGTCTTCCATATCAGCCTCCTGAAACTTTTTGGGAATATACGGAGGATTCTTCACGAAGCCAACTCACAATACCCTGTATTCGAGGTCCCAATTCAACCGGGAAAAGGCGTGTTGAAGCTATCCTTGATGATAGAGTGATTCATGCCTCAAGGAAAGATCACCAGGAGTTCTTGGTGAAATGGCAGAGCTGTGATGCAGAGGAGAATACTTGGGGGAGGGGAACAAACCTCAAAGCCTACAAGAGCCTAATTGAAGATTATATTGCAAGTAAGGCGCCGGCAACATCGCCAACTCAGGTGGGGGAGAATGTCATGGGTTGCTTTCCAACCATGCCCCATGACCCCTTTTGCACGCCCCGTGGCGTCCTAGCAAGTCTCCCAATGCCTAGCGCCACGGACGGCCCCGTGGTCTTGGCCGCGCCAAGTGACAAGCGCGCATGTGTCTCTGTCGCCCCACTAATATCCCCCGCCAGCGCCCAGCTGCAGGCAGATGCCAATAGTGTCGCGCGTGCAGAGAATGCCACGCGCACCTACCGTGATGCCAAAGACGCTGCTGCTGACAATGGACATGTTTCTGCCTTGTAGAAAACTAAGTCTTTTTTATTGTAAATATAGAGTAGTTTTATTTCATGTACTTCCATTATGTTTCTCTAGCTTAGTCAAGTCTAGTCTTGTAGCTTTGTTTTATTTTTTTAAGCATTAATAGGGAGGATTAAACAATCAAACTTTCGAGCAAGCAAACAATTCTCTGTACTAGTGTCTCTCCCCCTCGACACGACGTTGCTTTTCTGTGATAGCTTTCATTAATGCAATCAAGCTTTCTTTCATTCTCAATTCTCATTTCTGTTCTCTCATTTGCTCTTGACATTGGTTTTCCCATACGACACTGACAATCTAGTCTAGCGTACAGAGGGGACCTCAGTTGGCGGACAGTAACTGCACTGACATCAGTTGCTTAGCCTTACGTCACCCTTCCAAGGAATCTCAGGAAGGTGCCGCATAAAAGAATGCACACAGATGCGAGTTCGCTAATGCGGACAGTTGATTGCTGAAGCAAGGGAAAGCCTAGTTGGAATCAATCATAGAAACGGGAATAGAGGTGCATCTGCGGCCCCGTAGAAGCCAAGATCTTGGGCGCATGAGCGATATTTAGCGCAAGAGTGTGTTTGGTTGCACACTGTGGTTACGCAGAAGCAGATGTTGATTCCCAAGGGCGAGGGTCAATTGGCTAGTGGAGTCCGCAGAAGCGGAGCTCGTGTCGCAGAAGCGACACTGCAGAAGCGGCTAATGTGTCACATAAGTGGAAGTGCTGGGCAGAATGATAAATACAAGGGTTCGTGATTTTGGCTTTATTTTAACATTTCCAAGCTCGTATTGAGGCGATTTTTGAAGCAATTTTCACCATATGAATTGGGGTAAGTGTTCTCTACTCGGTCTTGGTTATATTCTATGAATCTATCTTCAATTTTTGCTTTTGGTTGATGAACTCTAAAGAGGAAATTGGGGATTTTGGACTAAAGTTTCATAAATTGAATTTTGAGTTTTGAACACCGATTTGGAGTCGGATTTGAGTGAAACTAGTATGGTTGGACTCGTAATTGAATGGGTTGTAGGATTTTGTGAGTTTTGTCGATTTTCGAGGCATGGGATTGGGCATGATTTTTGTCTGAATTTTGGATTTGATGTAGAATTAGATCTTTATCATTTGTAATTGATTCCTTGCGCCTTATCTGATGTATTTGAGTTGCATTTGGCTAGTTTTGAGCCATTCGGAGGTTGCTACATGCGTGATGGCATTTTTGGAGCATCGCTTGGCTTGCTCGGTGTTGGAATTGGATTGTTCATGATAAGTAACTCTTCTAAACTTAGTGCTGAGGGTAGGAAACCCTAAATTACTTGTTGTGTTATTGCATTTGAGGAGACACACATGCTAGGTGACGGGCGTGTCAGCGTACACCCTTTGAATTGTGATTCCGTTATTTTCATGGCACTGTATAGTGGCCTAATTGTTTTTGGATATCTGTGTTTTCACCATGCGATAAAGTAACTGAGTTGTCAATTATGCTAGATATCATGTTTAGGCTTTATGCTGATATTGTTAGGACCCACAATGGTCGTTGCTTGGTGTCATCTTACTGATTTCATTGATAGTTCGTACTCAGTCATATTCATGCATTAATATCATATCTCAGTCTTAGTTGTTTTTTATTGATAGGTCATATCATTGTTCCGGGTTAGCTTCTATGACATTGTGAGCCCGTGGGTGAGACTGGAGAGATTGATGACTGAGTGAGGCCTAGAGCCTAATTATGAGTGATAATTATGGGATCGGGCTGCACTCCACAGCGGTTATATTGATGATTATGATAGCACTTGGGCTGTAGGAGCACCTCCAGAGTCTGTACATACCCCTAGTGAGCGCTGATGATATTATTGAGGGATGGATTTCTGCGGACATGGATTTGTCCAAAATTTTGATACCTAGAGATGGATTTATCCACAGGGTTGGATTTCCCTTTTTCCTCGGTACTGGGTGACTTATAGTCAGTGTTATATATTTTCGGAATGGATTTCCCTAGGCCGTATGTGCCATATACAGTACCGAGTGATTGAGCATGAGTGGAAAATGTAAGACAGTGGATTGAGTACTCTGAGAGTGTGAGTACATGATTCATCTCTAAGATACATGGCACTGGCATGCATATATGACATACATGCAAAGAGACACATTTTCCTCATGTTGTACGGTATCACATCATTCATGACTTTTTACACACATTGATATGTGGTCATAGAGAGGTATCTCATACTTGCTATCTGGAAAGAAAATGAAACATCTTATTTATTGTGACAAGGATTTTTAGAAAAATTATAGTTTTCAAACTATCTCATATTTTACGACGATTTCGGCAAAGAATTTGGGTTTTCATTGATATTCTTGAAAAGCGGAACTATTTTCAGAAAACTGTGAAAAAACTGAGCATTTTATCTTTGAGTTACTTCCTTATTTAAATGCTCACATTGTTATGAACTGCTGTTGGTTATTGGTGTTGGACCCGACCTATATTTTCGCTCATCACTACTTTCAACCTAAGGTAAGGTTTCTTACTTATTAAGTATATGTGATCGGTTGTACTCATACTACACTTCCTGCACATTGCGTGCAAATTTCGGATGCCGATATTGCTGTGTTCGACGATAGCTGGATTGGAAGAGGTACCTACATCCCTGTTGTAGCTGACTTTTGTTCATGGTAGCCTTAGATATTAATACTTTGTTTATGTAATTTTCAAACAGAAGGTGTATTTAGTTCATATCAACTTTGTAAACTCTATTCTTAGAAACTCATGATTTGTACTACCAGTATTTGGGAAATGTATAAGATTAAGAGAATTCCTTTGTTTAATTGCCTTGTTAATATTATTAAAACTGGATAGTTATTAGTTGGCTTATCTAGTGGGTTGAGTTAGGTGCTATCACGACTAGAGGATTTTTGGGTCGTGACAATGGCTGATCAGAAACGAGGAGGGGGGATGCTCCACCATGGGCTGGCAGGCAGAGGACTCCATCTTCATCTATATGCTCCGAATTTGTCAAGTTGAACCCTCTATATTTTTGTGGAACTAAGCCTGATCAGGACAATATTCTATCATTTCAATTTATGTGATTTTTTTTTGATGTACGAGGGTGTAACCGACTAATTTTTAGTATTAATTCAGACATAGAATTTTTAAAATTTTTAAAATA
Organism: Nicotiana tabacum; assembly: GCF_000715075.1. NCBI lineage: Eukaryota > Viridiplantae > Streptophyta > Magnoliopsida > Solanales > Solanaceae > Nicotiana > Nicotiana tabacum. The sequence goes on from NC_134085.1 coordinate 19,524,223, forward strand.
CAATTTAGATATTTAAAAAATATATAAAAGTACTATAAGTCATAATAGTTAATAATTTAAAATATATTAAAATATTTACAAAAAATTATGGTCAAATATCTTTTTGGACTCTCCAAATAGTAATAGATTTACATAAATTAAAAAGGATAGAATAATAAGTTTCTGTCACGACCCCAAATGCCCTCCGTAGAATGTCATGACGGCACCTAATATTAAGACTATATAAGCCTAACAACATACGGAAACATTAAATGAAACTTAGAATTTCGAAACTTCAATAATTTCATAAATAAATACTAAAAGCTCGTTACGTACAATTCCCCAAAACCTGGTTACATATTGTCACGCCCAGAGCCTTGGGGGGGGGGGGCAAGACCGGCACCTAGTGCCTCACTTATCCTTGCGTACCAACTTGCAACTAAGGGACTCTGAACATATGATGTCATACTCTTGCCATGGGCCACATTGCAAGATAACTGCGAATGCTGACTAAATGTCAATATAAAACTGGGCCGACAAGGCCGTCATAACTATTACAGCTGACAAACCAACCAAATATACATACAAGGCCTGAAAGCCCAACATATTGCACTAACTGACATAATATGTCTACAAACCTCTACTGATGGATATACTGTGATCAGAACAGCTCCCCGGCCTACTCATAACATATATACATATATATACAAAATGTACATAAGGCTCTAGACCCAGAAACTCCGAAAGGCATGGAGCTTACCGATCAAACTGAACTCGGAAAACACTTATTGAGGAGGCCTACCCGTCTGTCTGTCTGACCTGCATGCATAAAATGCAGTGCCCCCAGTAAAGGGACGTCAGTAATGTACTGAGTATGTAAGGAAATATACTGAACTGATAATATAATAACTGCAAGTAGCTGGAAGTCAAAGATAATCTGAAGATATGCTTACCTGCTGATACTGACTCAACTTTCTCAATATAGTAAGTAAAATAGTTGTCCGGCCCTATAAGGCTCGGTATATATATATATATATATATATATATATATATATACTGCTCTGCCATGGTAGGCTCACTCATAGGCGCTCGGCCATACTAGGCTCTGTATCTCGACCAAATGGACTCGCTCATAGGCACTCAGCCACAATAGGCTCGGTATATAACTTACCATCTAGTTAGAGGTTTCCCAATAGGGGCCTACCCATCGATATAGCTCGATGATAATGAAAATACTTTTAATACTGTATATATGTAAGTTCTCTGCACTTTTGACTGGAAGAAAGAAATACTCAGCTGAATATGAAGTCCAGATAAGGAGAATATTATAACTTACAAAACTAGGAAAATATACACAATTTACGAGACTAGCAAAATATATGTAAATTTCGGGATATGAATTTTTCTTTATGCCTCGTTATAAAACTTGTATAATGACGAGATCATGCCAAAATGAAGGAAGAGCTTAGCCTTAACATACCTGGAGTACGGAAAAATTCATATAATATTCTTGAAAAAGATTGCACCGTATTCCATTAGAATTGCAAAATCTTACGCTGCTAATGTGTAGATAATTCTTGTTGGAATTGTTAAAACTTGTAGGAATTCTAGCATTATGTTGTAGAATTCCTTTGTAGGAATTTGTAATGTTCATGTTACTATTGTGGAAAGCTTACATTTGATCTTTGTATTGAAAAAGCTAGAAAGGAAATGTCTTGTAGGAATTGCTTGAAAATCACGTTGATGTTGTGTTTTAGATCTGATTGTAGACTTTTGGGTAAGGAATTTCGTATGAATTTGATATAAGATCTTTCTTTTTAATTAGATAAGTTTTGGTCTTTAAATGGTATGACTACGACTAAGCCATATACTACTAAAATGTGTTACATTTTTAATCATAGATAAGAGTCATCGTTTGGGCAAGACTTTTATTGCAACGTTAGCTTTTCTTGGTCTTTATCCAAAGACCTCAATTAACCATCCACCATTCCTTAATCACTCATTAATTCCCTTTTAATCCAATATTTAACCAACCCTTATAATTAAGAATTATCTCAAATTACTTAAAATACTACTCACTTTCAATACACCTTATACACCTTACTATCATGGTTATGTGGTACCTCGTATGGTACTAGTCCATAAATATCGAGTATTTTAGCTCGGGCCATATTTTTTTCCAACATGCCAAATTACGACGAAAATTCATTTTCTTTGACTTGCTTCCCCTATCACTTTCACGAATTTACTTATCACTTGTTTGAAATAGCATAATCTTTATAATATCCAAATAATCTTTTCCTTGGACTGATGTCAATTACCTTACGACAAATTCAACGTAAAATACTGCAGGGTGCAACATTGTCGTAACTTATTACTGCGAAGTGTAACATCATCGTAATGTAATACTGCTGGGTGCAATACTGTCGTAACTTAATACTGCGAAGCATAACATCATCGTCATGTAATACTGCAGGACGTAACATCATCGTAATATTACTGTAGAGGGTAATATCATCGTAATATATTATTGCAGAGCATAACATCGACGTAATACTGCGGGGCGTAACAGATAAAAGTCACGAGCTCTAGATAAAATGCAGAACAATCCTATACCTCACTGTCTATCAAAAGCGTAAAGAAATAAGGAAGAACAGGGTAGAAGGGGACTTCGAGGCTTGCAGATGCGACCAGGTGTACCTTGAAATCTCCAAAAGTAAGTAACTCAGCGCGCTAATACCGAGGCTGATAGGACGTACCTCAATCTGCACAGAATATGTGCAGAAGCATAGTATGAGTACATCATAACGGTACAGAGTAAGTGCCAAGCCTAACCTCGATAGAGTAGTGACGAGGTCAGGTAAAGGCCATACTGGAGATAATAAGAAACAATACAGAAGATATAATGATATAATAAAAATGATAGGGAAGTGAAGCAATAAAGGATTTACGGAAAGTAACAACACGGAATCAATGTAGTTAATACAACATGAAAGGAAAACAATGATATTACATATTAATGAAACAACAACCAAACAATACCCAAATAGAGAAAAATCAACTGGGGCACTCACGAGTACCGCCTCGTAGTCCCAAATCATAAAAGTAACTCACAGTCTTTCCTTATATTACCAAGAAGGCCTTTACATTTAGTTTTGAAATTTATTTTCCTAAAATAACACCCCGCATTTTAACCCACCTTATCACACCACATGACTTCTAGTAGTTTCCCTACTAGCCATGCGTATCAAGCCCATCTTATCTCACCGCATGCGTTTCAACACCCAGACCTTATACCACTGCATGCGTATCAATAATCACAACGACATGACAGAAACCACATGCAATTAGTAACAACTGCACAGCAGAAACCTCGTGCAAACAATAACATCAGCATGACAGAAACCTCGTGCAAACAATTACCTCAACAATAACACGAAAGCCAAAACATAACAACTAAATAAAATGAAATTTCACAACTTACACCTTGCCTTAGTAAAACCACCCTTTGCAATTTAACACCAAACTCAACAGAAAAATATTTCAAGGATACCAATTTCAAGTAAAGAATTACACAGTTAAATAACGAATACAGAATTGAGAAAGCAAGTAATTCAACTAAACATGTAGTACAATTTTCAATTAAGAGATAAGACAAGTAGACATGTGAAATTAGACTAAACATGGTGACTATAACATGCTAAAGCAACTCAATTAAGGCATGAAAAGAAAAATACGTAGCTAAAATCGGAATTTCAACATTTAGACCGTGTACGCAATCATCACCTTGCAACACGACTTTTACATATAACAATTATCACAACAGTACCAAATCCTAAGGGAATTTCCCGCTCACACAAGGTTAGACAAGTCATTTACCTCAAATCACGCTAATTAAATCAATTAGAAGGTCTTTCCCTCAATTTTCTGACTCCAAACAGTTCAAATCTTGACAAAACAATTACATACTATAAATATAACTATAGAAAACTAATTTAAATTATGAAAATATGATCTTAGCAAAGAATTGAAAAATTGCCCCAAAATGTCAACACGGGCTCGCATCTTGTAACCTGACCAAAATTATAAAATTCGAAATCCCATTCGATATCGAGTCCAACCATACATTACACAAATCGAATACAAAAATCTCGCTCAAATCTCCAAAATTCGGTCTATGAAGTTTTCTCCATTTCCCCCCAATTTTAAACTCTAAAACACTAATCAAAAGATGTAAATAACAGTAGATACAAGGAAATTAATAAAAAATGAGTCAAGAATCCTAACCCTAACACTTCCTCTGAAATTCCCTCAAAATTTATCCTCAAACCAAGCTCTCAACATCCCAAAACGAATTATGAAACCAAACCCTTGAATTCCTCTTTTCTGCCCAGCGGCTTCCGCAACTGCAACTAATGGGTCGTTTCAACGATGCCGCACCTGCAGAAAAACCATCGCAGGTGTGGAAAACATTTAAGTCTCAAAAGTCCGCTTCTACAGACTACTGCTTGCACCTGCGAACCCTCTTCTGCAAAGAGGTAGATTACACCTGCGATCCTGTCCGAGGCCCCTTCTCAAATTCCGTTTCTACGGATAAAGGGCCACGTCTGTGGAAGCATATGTGCGCCCAGGAGTCCGTACCTGTAAACTCTGACCTGGGCTGAACTCCTCTGCTTCTGCGATGACCAAGATGCACCATCGTGTCTGCACTTATGTCCAGACCCTCCGTAGGTGCGATGACACCTGCACAACAATACTTTAGCAAAGCAACGAGTCCAAAAATGACCCGACTTCGATCCGATTCACACCTAGGGCCCCCGGGACCCCGTCTGAGTATACCAAATAGTTCCAAAACACATAACAGACCCACTCGAGGCCTAACATCGCATCTAACAATGCTAAAATCATGAATCGCGCACCGATTCAACCCTAAAAACTTATGAACTTCCAAATTCCGAATCCGATGCCGATTTATACCAAAACAATTTCGATTAACACTAAACTTTGCATACAAGTCATAAATGACATTAAAAACCTATTTCAACTTCTAGAATTGGAATCCGACCTTGATATCAATAAAGTCAACTCCCAATCAAATTTCCAAAAATTTCACCTATTTCCAACTTTTGCCAAATCATACCTAAACGACCTACAGACCTTCAAATCAACATTCGGACACGCTCCTAAGACCAAAATCACCATACGGAGCTATTGGAACCGTCAAAACTCCATTCTGGAGTCGTATTCACAAAAGTCAAACTATAGTCAACTCCTACGACTTAAACTTCTATTTTAGGGGCTATGTGTCCCATTTCACTTCGAAACTCATCTGAAATCAAAACCAAACACCTTGCAAGTCATTTGACCACAAAATGAAATAGAGGAAGCAATAAATAGAGGGATCAAGGCTAATACACTTAAAACGACCGGCCGGGTCATTACATCCTCCCCCTCTTAAAACAAACATTCGTTCTCGAACGAGTACTGAGACATACCTGAAGTGGTGAGAAGATGATGATAATGGCTACACATATCATGATCGATCTCCCAAATAGCCTCCTTGACTGGATGACCCCTCCATTGAACCTTCACTGAAGCAATATTCTTCAACCTCACCTTTCTAACTTGCCTGTCCAAAATGGCCACGTGCTCCTCAACGTAAGATAGATCCTTGTCCAACTGCACTAAGTTGAAGTCTAACACATGAGATGGATTGCCTTGATACTTTTGGAGCATAGAAACATGGAATACTCAATGAACTGCAGCTAGACTAGGTGATAGTGCAAGTCTGTAGGCTACCTCTCCAATTATCTCAAAAATCCCAGAAGGCCCGATATATCTAGGGCTCAACATTCCCTTCTTCTCGAACCTCAAACACCCTTCATGGGCGAAACCTGGAGCAAGACCCTCTCCCCAACCTTGAATGCAGCGTCGCAAACCTTCCGATCCGCATAATTGTCCTATCTAGATTGGGCTGTACGAAGTCGATCCTGAATCAATTTAACCTTTCCCAAAGCATCCTGAACCAAGTATGTACCCAATAGCCTAGCCTCATTAGCTCAAAATAAACCATTGGAGACTCACACCATCTACCATACAAAGCCTCGTATGGGGCCATCTGAATGCTTGACTGGTAGCTATTGTTATAGGAAAACTCCGCAAGTGGCAAGAACTAATACCAAGAAGCCCCAAACTTTATCACACATGCACGAAGCATATCCTCCAATATCTGAATAGTGCACTTGAACTGCCCGTCCGTCTAAGGGTGAAATGTTGTGCTCAACTCAACCCGAGTGTCATGACCCAAACCTATAGGCCGCAACTAGCACCCAGTACCTTACTCAACCGAGTACCAACATAACATATCATTGTTATTGTACTTTTATTGGAAAATAGGCCAAACAAGCCATCATGGGCTAACCAGAAAAAACATAAGGGAATACTCAATATTGGACGACCTAACCTGATATAAAAACTTACACATATGACATACGGGCCTATAAGACTAACATGATAATTTGTAAACTCAAAACATAGGCCAACAAGGCCATACAAGTATCCGTATACATGACATCTATCTACAAGCCTCTAAGAGTACATAAGTATCATAAAGGTCGGGACAGAGCCCCGCCATACCAATCAATACATGTCCTAATTATACTAACCAAATAAGCAACTTCGGAGCAAATGGAGCGCATCAACGTCTTCTGCTGAGATGATAACCTACTTGGAGGACTCTCGACCTGTCTATCGGGACCTACGAGCATGAAACACAACATCCCCAAAAGAAGGACGTCAGTACGAATAATGTACCAAGTATGTAAAGCACATAAATAAGTATATAAAAGACATGGAAGAAACATGGAGTAAATGACTCAATCTGTATATCTGGATAACTCTGTAAATCATGAAAGACTTATAGTATCATGCATATGTGTATGAATGTCATGTATTGCATAGGTACATATGTTTATAAATCATCAAGCCTCTGAGGGCATCCCATCATATCATCCCGGCCACTATGGGCAAACTTATTAACGTATACCAGCTGATTAGGTGGTGGTGCATATATAATGCCGTAACCTTTTCCCATATCCCATATACATATATACGCGTATATAACGCCATCTGGTCATGAGTCAATAAATTTATAACAAAGGAAACAATCCTCAACTCCAACTATCTTCAATTAGTAACTTTATTCACTAGTTCATGTCTACTCCATCCATTCAACTTAATCAACATCAAGATAACCTTAAGCACATGCAAGAAAACAATACAAATTTCTCCTATAGTAGCTTCAGGTCAAAATCCAAGTTATATTCAGCTTACAATATCGCTCAATGGCAATACAACACCATAGAAGTGACTTAAGCTAATCGAATTATTATCTTGTAGTTTATCATCTTAACAACTTAACCAACATACAAGAAAGCTTAATCAAAATTAGTAGGCTGTTATACTCACCTTAGCAAGTAGCAACAACTTGGAATTACATCCAAACACAGCCCACAACAATCCTCAATGATAACACAACCTAAAAGAGGTGTTGTTCTTCACTAGAACTAAGTTCTTATGTTGAAATGTGGTGTAATCACTTTGGAATCACTTAAAACCCTTGCGTTATCTATTTAGAAAGGTTATGAGAAGTTTGGAGACGAAGTTGAGTTGAAAATGAGTTAAAAATAGGGGTCCAAATAGTTTATAAAGTGAAGTAGGTCGACCACCGCCTAAGTGGGTCCATTGGGAGCTGCTGACGAACTTCCTCTGAGTCCGTGGGAGCTCAACAAAGAAATCCATAGTAATCCGCTTCTATTTCCATTTCGGAATCTCTAGCTTCTGAAGCAATCCCTCTGGCCGCTGATGCTCATATTTCACCTGCCGACAATTTAGGCACCGAACTACATAATCCACTATGTCCTTCTTCATTCTCCTCCACCAATAATGCTTCCTCAAAACCTTATACATCTTCCCGAAACCTGGATGAATGCAGTACCGCGAACTGTGAGCTTCCTGGAGAATCAACTCACGCAAAACATTTACATTGGGCAAACATAGCCTTCCCTGCATTCATAATACAACATTATCTCCAATAGTGACTATTTGGCATCACTATGCTGTGTGTCCTTAAGGACAAGTAGATGGGGGTCATCATACTGACGCTCCCTAATACGATCATAAAGAGAAGAACGGGAAATCACACAAGACAAAACTCGGCCCAACTCAAAAACATCCAATCTAACAAACGTGTTGGCTAAGGCCTAAACATCCAATGCTAATGGTCTCTCCGCTGCTGGTAGATATGCTAAATTGCCCAAACTCTCCACCCCATGACTCAAGGCATCGGCCACCACATTGGCCTTCCCAAGAGGATATAGAATGGTGATATTATAGTCCTTAAACAACTCTAACCACCTCCACTAATGCAGGTTAAGATCCTTCTGTTTGAATAGATGCTGCAGACTCCTGTGACCAGATCTCCAATGATCAGTGTAGATCACTCAAGGGACACCATACAAAGAGTGTTGCCAAATATTCAAGGCATGAACAATAGCTTCTAACTCAAGGTCGTGGATAGGATAGTTCTTCTCATGTTCCTTTAGTAGTCTAGACACGTAGGCAATCATCGTACCGTCCTACATCAATACCACATCGAGACCAATACGCGACGCATCAATACACAGTATAAGACCCCGAACCTGTAGGCAATACCAACACCGGGGATGTAGTCAAAGCATTCTTGAGCTTTTGAAAGCTATCCTCACACTCCTCGATACACCTGAACGAAGCACCCTTATGGATCAGTCTACTCATAGGTGCTGCAATAGATGAGAAACCCCTTATAAATCAATGGTAATACCCCGCCAAACCAAGAAAACATCAGATTTTTGTAGCTAAGGATGGTCGGGGACAACTCTGCATGCTTGAATCTTCTTCGGATCTACCTTGATCCCCTCACTCAACACTACATGGACCAAAATGCTACCAAATCAAGCCATAAATCACACTTAGAAAATTTTTCATATAACTTCTTTTCTATCAAGGTGTGGAGCACGATCCTCAAGTACTACTCATAGTCCTCATAGCTCCGAGAGTATACTAGAATATCGTCAATGAATACAATGATGAATGAGTCAAGATATGGCAGGAATACATTGTTTATCAAGTGCATGAATGTTGTTGGGGCATTGGTCAGCCCAAATGACATCACAAGGAACTCATAATGACTATATCGAGTCTTGAAGGCAGTCTTCGAGATATCTAGCTCCAGAATCTTCAACTGATGATAGCCTAAATGTAAGTCAATCTTGGAGAACACTCTGGCATCCTATAGATAATCATATAGGACATCAAAACGTGGCAATGGATTCCTATTCTTCACTATAACCTTGTTCAACTGGCAATAATCTATACACATGCGCATAGAACCATTCTTCTTCTTTACAAACAAGACTAGAGCACCCCGAGGCGACATAGTTGGCCGAATGAAGCCCTTGTAGAGAAACTCCTACAACTGCCCTTTTAACTCCTTCAACTCAGATTGGGCCATGATATAGGGGAATAGAGACAGTCTGAGTTCTCGGTATTAAATCAATGCCAAAGTTGACATCTTTGTGGGGCGACATGCCCAAAAGATCCGTCGAAAATACATCTGGATAATCCCTAACTACCATAACTGACTCCACAGTAGGAGTATCAACATTAATATCTCTCACATATGCTAGATACACATCACACCCCTTCGTAACCATATGCTGAGCCTTTAGAAATAAATAACCCTACTAGGAACATAATGTTACATCCCATGTTTTTGTACATAAAAGTGCGCCTTAAGTTAGTTGATGTAAGCTCATAAATAATATCATCTTTGAAAGTACATAAAGTAAGTTAATAATGTAACCATGGAGGTTAAAAATATTTAAAATCATGAATACAAAGTACCAAGAGGGTTGGAAGGCTTAGAAGATAAACGAATTGAAGAGAATACGTTTCATCGAAAGTCGACAAATTGGGAATGTTATAACATGTACTTTTGGGGTGAGAATAGGGTGCCTAAAATTATAAGGAGATTATGTTATGATTTAATTTTAGTCGTATGATAGACATGTATTATGTTTTGAATTCAAGCGAGTTGTGGAACAAAAGTTGGAAAAGGTCATCACAAGTTACATTCATGAATGTGTTGAAACTTAGGTCAAATATAGCTGAGCTTTTCTCCCAATAAACCTAGGAATAGGGGATGATCTATCTACCTAATTGATGATCTACGAGTCTAGTTTCTAATGCATTAAACCATTCATCAATATGACATTGGAGTACAGAGATATTTGCACTTTTGCGAGACTGCTCCAAACAACTCTCTATAGGACCCACAATGACGGTTGAGGTATATTGATCTATATAAGATACCTCAACCCATTTTTACTCATTATTTTTCAGTATGTTCCGACCATAGATACCTAAAAACAGTCTATTAAGGTTCTGTCATGATCCAAGACTCAAACAAAGGACAAACAACACAAATCAAGTATCGGGAATCCCGTCGCGCTAGTAAGCTTCTTGTTCTTCTTGTTGTTGCTGATTTTTGGGTGGTTCCAGATCATTTGGTAGGTTATTTTAAGTATTTTAAGTGTTTTATAATACTCTCCCAAGTTTTTCATATCAACTCTAGTTATTTCAAGTCTTGCAAATGGATCACACCATATTTCAACATCAAAAGTTAGTTCTAGTGAAGAACAATACCTCTTTGAGGTTGTGTGGTCATTGAGGCTAATTATGGGTTGTGTTTGACAGAAATTTGAAGTTTTTGCTATTGTATAAGGTGAGTATAATAGACTACTAATTGTGCTTAATCTTTACTGTGTGTTGGTTAAGTTTTTAGGATGATAAGCTACAAGATAATACTTGGATTAGCTTAAGTCACTTCTATGGTGTTGTATTTCCATTAAGGGTTGTTGTAAGCTAACAATAACTTGTATTTTGACTTGAAGATACTGTAGGAGGTATTTTTATTGTGTTTGTTCATGTGCTTAAGGTTATCTCGATGTTGATTAAGATAAATGGATGAACTAGACATGAACTAGTGAATAAAGTTGCTAATTGAAGATAGTTGGAATTGTGGATTGTTTTCATTGTTATAAATATATGGTATAAGGTTGTAATCATGGATTAATGACTTCATTATCATGTTAATGATACTGTTAAGTTAAAGTAAGAAGTCTATAAGGGGTGATAATGGGGTTGAAGGGTGCTGAAGGGATTTAATCTGAGCTTGTCGCTCGTCGTAATATGTTGATAACTTGTTAATGAAATATTTGTAACCTGTTGTTGATTTTGTTCTTATTGTATTGCTCTGGTTGTTGTTGTTTTTGGTATATTGTAGTGTAGGAGGCCCTTGTTACAAGGGAGATGCTGCCCAAATTTACATAAGACGAGCTAATAACTTAAGTTACAGACTTAGCCTTTACTCAACACTGATTTTAAATCTCCTTATGCTATGGTACACTGAGTTGAGTTGTTTGAAGAGTTGCTTGGAAGCTATTGAGGACTCAACGAGGTCAAGATATGTTAAGTCTAAACTTTTCCATCATTTTGGCATGATCTCATAACTACATGTGTTTTAATAATGAGACATAAAAAGAAGTTCATACTAACGAATTTATGTATATTATCCTAGTCTTATAAAGTATAGTATTCTCCCTTATTAGGACTTTATATTCAATTAAGTATTGTCTTCTTCAAGTCAAGAAACCAGAGGGTCTATATATACAGTATTATAGTGTTTTCACCACAATCGAGCCATAATTGGGCAGGCCCCTCTGTGGAAATTTCTTATCAAACGGTAAGTTATATACTGAGCCTATTTTGGTTGAGCACCTATGAGAGAGCCTAGAATGGCCGATATACAGAGCCTAGTATGGTAGAGCGCCTATGAGTGAGCCTACTATGGCAGAGCAGTTACAGATACAGAGCCTTATACGGTTGGACAACTATTTCACTTACTATATTGAGAGAGATGAGTCAGTATCAACGGGTAAGCATATTTACAAATTATATTTGACTCCCAAGTACTTTCAATTATTATATTATCAGTTCATTTCAACTTTCAGTTATTTTGTTGCCTTACACACTCGGTACATTATTTCGTACTGACATCCCTTTTGCTGGGAACGCTACATTTCATTCCTGCAGGTCCTGATAGATAGTAGGATAGACCTCTCTAGTAGACAAAGTCAAACATCAGCTTGCTTGGTAAGCTCTACTTCCTCGGAGTTACCTGGTCTATATCTTGTAGTCCATTTTATATATACAGGTTAGATAGGTAGTTCGAGGCCCTGTACCTATCATGATACAGTTCAGTTATCCCTAAAGGCTTGTATATGTGTCTTGTATATTTTGTATATGAATAGATGTTCATGGCGGCTTCGTCGGCCTGTACGGTTATATACATAAAGTTTTGGGTATGTTTACCCCGCAAATGAGAGAGGTGTTATTTTCAGACGATTCAGAATATGGCCTCATTGGTCTAAGTTGAGGGTTACTCCTACAGAATTCACAGTTATAGAGTTGTACGCTCGGGCTGAGTATGGCATCGGGTGCCGGCCACACCTCTTCAGGTTTGGGGTGTGACAAACTTGGTATCTAAGTGGTTCTATCCCAGGGAGTCTACAAGGTGTGTCTAGTAGAGTCTTGTTTATGGGTGTGTTGTGAACCACACTTAAGTAGGAGGCTACTAGGCATTTAGGATTGTTACTCTTTCTTCTTACTCTAGATCGTGTGGTAGAGCTCCGTTGTAAGAATTCAAACTCCTAAATTTAATTTTATTCGTAATACAATGACACGTACATTTTGAGAGACAATTGGTAAGAGATTGAATGTGGCTATGGAAGAGTTGAGTCAGAAGAACTCGATTGTGCATCATGCTTACGATGAGTAAATGTAAGGTTTTCAGTAGATCATGTGTGTACTAAGACGTGTAAGCTTCTTGATAAGGAACCCTAAGCCATGAATATCTATCCACCTATATGGTAAAAACTACAAGAGAATTAGAAGGTAGATATAACTTTCAACAATTAACTGAAGCAAGGTGAAGGAGGTTATGAGGTACCCTGTTAGTGGAGATTATCAGTATTTACAATTCAGGCAGAGAAATATAAGCATTCTAAGTTACTTTCAACACTAACAAAGGTATGTACAGTTGGTGACGCCTATGTCAGCTATGCCCTATGGGATCTAACATATATAATTTAAGAGAATTATGGGATATCAAGATGCAGTTGGGGTTTGAGTAACCCAAAATGGTGGATGGATTGATAGCGTTAGATGACATTTCTATAGGATATTGTAAATGCATTAATAGTTCCCCTTGAGAGACACCCAGGCGATGCACGTTGAATAGTATAGTAAGATATGAATACTAGAATGTTTAGAAATATTGGAAGATAGGCACCGAAATCCTAGAAGAGACAAATATTTACTTTAGTATGGCTTCTGTTCCTAGCAAAGTGAGGATGTTAGGCGACCCGCAGAGCTAGTGGATAGAGCAATGGGATCCAAATAATAAAAGAAAAGGGAAAGAATATTTTGTTGAAGTTTTCATAATAAAATGATAGCCAGAGATATTAGCAGGAGAATAAGAAGAGAGTAAATAAAGTATTATGAGTAAGATGTGATAAATCGGTGATAACAGTAAATCAAAATATAATAGGATGACAGAATCTATAGTCAAGTGAAGGAAAAGACAAGAGGTGACAGGACTTAAGACCATAAAAAGTATAGGCCATAAAGTCATATCCTCATTTCGAGAAATGAGTTGGTGAGTCCAACGTAATCAACAGAACAATAATTTAGACCCCCGAAGTAATAGAAATCAGCATTGGCTAATGAACAAGATAAACTGAACATCAATTAAGGATGGAATGATTTGATAATAGTCGACATAAAGAGCATTTCAAAGATCGCATTCCAGCGATAATAAAATGGACAACAGAAGAATAACCTTTAAAGGTCATTCAGGAAGACGCTCCACAAAAGAAAAAAACTTTGAGCAAAGTTAAGCTTAAGGGACTAAGTGTGCCAGTTACACTAGGTGTCACTCTCGTGCATAATGAATTCAATTGTCCCTGGGAGAGACGGGTTACCGCAAGGCGAGTAAGAGTCAGTGAAGACGTGAAAAGATGCCAAAGATGAAGAGGTAAATCATATATAGGTAAATATTCATAACATTAAATGCAAATACTCCCCTAAAAGGGGGAGGGGGGGGGAGACAGTGTGTGATATGGTAGTAAGTTGGAGTTATGTAGTTCAATTAACTATGAAATAGTAAAGAAAGAATGCGGGAAAAAGGCGAAAGGAATGAGATTGCATTTACTCAAATCCTCTAGATAAGTTATGACTCCAGAACATTATTCAAGCACGATGTAGGGAGAAGCAGTAAGGGTTCCCACACCAGATGTTACTGATAAATAAGTGCGAATAAACATTTGATACATTAGGAGCCAGTGCAAAAGGTAAGTTAAGAAAAATACATAACCCAAGAGAGGTTACATAGAATATAAATATGAGAATGGACTGACAAGTTGTTAGTAGTTGATTGAAAAAGACCTTAGTTATGGCTAGACAAGAGGTCTCAGATAAATCAGTATATCATGCAAGGTAAACGTAGTGAAACCCAGCATAGGAAATTCAGTCTCGCAGATATGACATCGTAATCCTTGAGAAATATTCAGATAGGAGTTGGGGTAGTAGAAGGTACAATATAAGTGTTATGGAAATTAAAGAGAGTTGCACTAGGGAAACAATCAAAATTTTAATTCAGGAGCAACCCTAAGAGCACAAGGGCGTGGAGATAAGTAACTAAGGATAATGATAGGCGAGTAAGAACATCAGAAATTTTGTGGGGTATATAGTGTAATAAGCTCTCACCTTTATAAGAGTCAGAGGGTCTTCCCTTAGCACTGCAACGAAAGACTAGCTGAGAAAATAAGTAAGAAGGCTTCAAGCTAAGCATAGTGACCTAAAGAGGAAATGATCTTATAACAACAGCCTCACTACAACATTGTATACACTCCATAAGAAAGTGGCACGTATCGTGGCTAATGAATGGGAAAAATTAATATTCGAGATCACATGAGTTGTACAAAATTCCGATATATGTAGACACTAAGATAAGCCAAGTATTCATGCAACAAGTGGCAGAACGACCAAAAAAAGTCATTACTTACTTTTGACAAAAGCTGAGAAGGCACGAAAGGAATTATTCAATCTATGACCCAAAGTTAGTTATGTTATGAACATAAGATTTTGGAGTGCTATCCATACATCATATAGTTGGCAATGATACAGCTATAGGAGACTCCAACATAAGTTAAAAGAAAGAATTGAGTCCACATCATTGACAAAAGCTTCAATTGCTAGAAGGTTATATCATGGATGATCCATAGCATCCACGAAGGGCGAAAGTAATAACTAATACCCTAAGCCACAAATCGGAAGATAGTTTAAGCCTACTTAAAGGCTAAGAGAGAAGAGGAAACTAAAGAGTTACATCAGCTAAGTGAATCGGGAGTCTTATTATTAGACCCAGATAAATATTAGAATCGTGATTCAAAGCACTGTAAAATCACTATTAATACCAGAGGTACAAGAGAGATAGCACAACAACCATATTCTATCACGGCTCTATGATGAAGCCAGTTAGAAAAGTGCCAGCCTCATAAGGAGTAAATATGAATCTCTCATTAGATGGTATATGCATTTGAGGTGCAAGTATTATAGTAGAGCTTTAAGGTATGGATGTGAATTCCACCAATGTGGAAGGGAAGTTATGAAAAACCACAGAAGATACGATGCGAGATTTAAAGGTAAAAAGGAAAAGGTAAAGGAGGTACAAGATACTCAAGTGCAGAAGGTTGTGAATAGCCAAAACTTTAGATAGAGGGCTAGAAGCGCCGTGATTTAGTATCCAGAAATGATAGTGGTGTCTTCAGTAGCATATCTTCCACCCAATGGTTTCCAGGTACCAAGCGGTCTAGTTAAGAGAGTAAAGAAGAGTTAGGGACGATGTGATGTCTCGCTTGAGGTTCTAGAATAACATAAGGGAATCTGTGGTGCTATCAAGTTAAAGGAAGGTTGTGAGTAGTATAAATAGATATGTGCAGGTCGCAAGCTAAAGTATGATAGAGCGGCAAGGTTTTAGGTAGACGAGAGTAAGGATAAGAAAAGGTATGTGAGAAGGTGACGAGAATAGGTAAGCCCTCGGGATTAAACACATCAAAACAACAGAGTTGATGGTTTCCGAAAGTTATAAAAAAAACTCAATACACCTTGAATGAACTTGTAGGAGTTTAAGACTAGAAGCATTTAGAAAAGAGGGAATTCTTCCCTAGTGGTAGAATAATGGTGTAATTGTGATAGATAAGAGGATGACGTTTAGGACTTTTATTGGGTAATGATTCAAAGAAAAGGATTTCATTAATTGCATGAGATTATAATACCCCCATAAGGTGAATCAAGTTGGGATACTATGAAATACGGTTATTGAAGTATAGTATTGACCCTAAGTGGATCATGCAAATAACTCCAGATGTTCCCCGATGAGCGTGAGACCTAGTGACAATATATTAGATAAGAGGTTTCAAGTTATCAGTGGTAGATTATAGATTAACATTAAGACAAATCAACAATAGATGGATGAATGTCCAAAGTTTGAGATGATATTAGGCCGTCATTCTTAAGATGAACACTAATGAGGAAGAATTAAAGGACTTAGATTTATACATATAGGATAAGCAGCGAGAGAGTAACCTGGAGTTGGGTAGAAAACCTCAGTAGTAATAAACCGAAGTAAGTGTTATAGTATAATATAACCTACCTAGTTGTAGTAAAGCTATAAAGATAGATATACAAGGCTATGAAATAAGATATAGCAATAGTCGTAAGTTCAATAAAATACCGAGCGAAGAACTTCAGTACACCTATATATACCGGGAGGAACAACTTGTTATAGTTCTGTACATGTTCCCAAAGTGAGGCCTAGAAATTGGCTAAAAGCTGGAGGAAAAAGGACAGAAGAGTCGCATAGGAGCACATACATGGACAAAGTCATACATGCTACATGACAGAATATTAAACCTCCCGAGGCGAATGGCTCCCGCCCATGAGAGTAGAAGAAAGAATTACCCCGTTTGCGGAATATACTTGAGACAAGGTCAAATACAAATTTATCAATAAAATATAAACCTTTCTTGATTTCCTTTCAAAATAAATACAATTCAACTTGGAGCTTTTAAGCTCTTAAAATCCTCAACTTAGTTCCATTTTATAAAATCAACAAGTATAATCAAATAAAGGTATCCAAAAGCATGGTGTAAACCTTAAAATACCTGGACATAAACAAGAATAATAACTATGTACGGGCTCTCATCACTTTGTGCGTACGTAGTCCCCCTCACAAATAACCACACATATTAATTCAGTTCACCTATGGGGTAAATTCCCTCTTACAAGGTTATAAAAGAGACTTACCTCGTCTCAAAGCCTACTTCCCAATTCAAGAATGCACTCAAACCTCCAAATTTGATATCAAACGACATGGAACTAGTCAAAAATTACATAAATCGATCAATCTATGCTCAAAAGTTCATATCTCCTTTATTGAAGTGATTACCCAACCCTAAATGCAACATTTCTAAAATTCACCCCCGGGCCACATGCTCGGATTCTGAAAATTTTCGAAGAATGTTGTTACCCATAACCTTAGGAACATAAATATATGATTTTTACTAAGTTCCATAACCAATTTCGTGGTCAAATCTCATTTTTATAAAAAACCTAGGTTTTCATCTAAACCCCTGATTTTCACTAATCTACCCATACTCTATATATTTAATTCAACTTGTGTAGAAATTACTTACCTCAAAGTGCTAGGTGAAAACCCTCTTCCAAAAGCTCAAAAATTTCCCAAGAGATGAAGTTGAATGAAATAAATGGCCTAGGTCCCGCAATAAATGAGTTGTGTACAGGTCTCAGATGTCGCATTTGCGACACTAGGTTCGCAAATGAGAACTGGGCCTTCCCCCCTGTCCAGGTCAAAAATATGACAAGGGAATCACAAATGCGATCAATGCAGGTTCGCAAATGCGACTGTTTCTCTTGCAATTGCGAGCTAGGCCCAGACCAGGCTTCATCGCAAATGCGAAGCCTTTGTCGCAATTGTGAGACTCACAAATGCGAACATATTCTCGAATTTGCGAGACCTGCAGCAGTTGCCAAGAACACTAGAAAACTGCAGTGTTTTCCAACTTCTTCCACATGTTCGAAACTCATCCGATCCCTCGGGGATCCACACCGAACACTCACACCAGTCTAAAAACATCATACAAACTTGCTCGCGTGATCAGAACACAAGAATAACCTCAAAACCACGAATCGGATGCCAAAACGCATGAATTAACTCATGAACTCAAAATCTTCTAAAAACACTTCCGCGTATCCGATCCCTATCAAATCAACCTGGAATAACGCCAAATTTTGCGTGCAAGTCTTAAATGACATTACAGAACTATTCCCGGTCTCGAAAAAATGTTTGGACCTTGATATCACCAAAACCGACTCCAAATCAAATTTAAAGAAATTTTAAAACCTTTAAGAACCAACTTTCACTATTAGGTGTCGAAATGCTCCCGGGTCATTGTAAACCCAATCTGAACATACGCCAAAGTCCGAAATCATCATACAAACCTATTGGAACAGTCAAATCCCGATTTTGAGGTCGTTTACTATCACGACCCCAGTTCTCCCTCTGTGAAAACATACGTTCCTCCTCGAACGAGCATAGAGACATACCTGAAGTAGTAAAAAGATGAGGGTAACGGCTGCGCATATCCTGCTCGGTCTCCCAGGTCGCCACCTCGACCGGCTGACCCCACCACAAAACCTTCAATGATGCAATGTTCTTTGATCTAAACTTTCTGACTTGCTTGTCCAATATCACCACTCGCTCCTCAACATAGGATAGATCCTTGTCCAAATGGATTGAACTGAAATCCAACATGTGCGACAGATCACCGTGGTACCTCCGGAGCATCGAAATATGAAATACTGGATGAACTTCTGCCAAGTAGGGAGGTAAGGCAAGCTCACAAGAAACCTCCCCAACATGCCTCAATATCTCAAAAGGGACAATAAACCTCGGACTCAACTTCCCTTTCTTCCCAAATCTCATGACGCCCTTCATATGCGAAACCCGAAGCAGAACCCGCTCTCCAACCATATAGGAAACATCATGAACATTCCAATCCGCGTAACTCTTCTGTCTGGACTGGGTCGTACGGAGTCTATCCTAAATCATCTTAACCTTCTCCAAAGCATCCTGAACCAAATCTGTGCCCAATAGTCTGGCCTCACCCGGCTCAAACCAACCCACATGGGATCTGCAGCGCCTACTATATAAAGCCTCATACGGTGCCATCTGAATGCTGGACTGATAGCTATTGTTGTAAGCAAACTCCGCCAATGGCAAGAACTGATCCCAAGACCCTCCAAACTCAATCACACACGCACGGAGCATATCCTCAAGAATCTGAATAGTGCTCTCGGACTGTCCGTCCGTCTGAGAGTGAAATGTTGTACTCAACTCCACCCGAGTTCCCAACTCTCGTTGAACGTCCCTCCAAAACCGTAATGTGAACTGAGTACCTCTATCTAAAATAATGGAAACTGGAATACCATGCAGACGAACAATCTCCCGGATATAAATCTCCGCCAACTGCTCTGAAGAATAAGTAGTGCATATAGGAATGAAATTAGCGGACTTGGTCAGCTGATCTACAATCACCCAAATAGCATCAAACTTCTTCAAAGTATGTGAGAGTCCAACTACAAAGTCCATGGTGATCTGATCTCACTTCCACTCCGGAATCTCTATCTGTTGAAGCAACCCACCTAGTCTCTGGTGCTCGTACTTCACCTGATGACAGTTGAGGAACCTAGCTACAAATCCCACTATATCTTTCTTTATTCGCCTCCACCAACAGTGCTGCCTCAAATGCTGACAAATCTTCGTGGCACCCGGATGGATGGAATACCGCAAACTATGGGCCTCCTCTAGAATCAACTCCTGAAGCCCATCAACATTGGGTACAAAAATTCGACCCTACATCCTCAATACCCCATCATCACCAATAGTCAGATCTCTGACATCACCATGCTGAACGTTGTCCTTGAGGACAAGCAAATGAGGGTCATCATACTGCCGCTCCCTGATACGATCAAATAAGGAAGACCGAGAAACCACACAAGCTAGACCCCACTGGTCTCTAAAAGATCCAATATCACAAACTGGCTGGCTAAGGCCTGAACATACATTGACATGGGCCTCTCCGATGTTGGTAAATATGCCAAACTCCCCAAACTCTCCACCCGGCCACTCAAGGCATCAGCCACTACATTAGCCTTACCCAGGTGATACAAAATAGTGATGTCATAATCCTTCAGCAACTCCAACCACCTCCTCTGGTGCAAATTTAGATCCTTTTGCTTGAACAAATCCTGCAAGCTCTGATGGTCAGTATTAATCTCACAGGGAACCCCATATAAATAATGGCGCCAAATCTTCAGGGCGTGAACAATGGCAGCTAACTCAAGGTCGTGGATAGGGTAATTCTTCTCATGTATCTTCAACTGTTTGGATGCGTAGGTAATCACCCTACTGTCCTGCATTAACACCGCTCCGAGGCCAATCCTCGAGGCATCACAATAGACCGTATAAAATCCTGAACCTGAAGGTAATACCAAAACTGGGGCTGTAGTCAATGCTATCTTGAGCTTCTGAA
Organism: Nicotiana tabacum; assembly: GCF_000715075.1. NCBI lineage: Eukaryota > Viridiplantae > Streptophyta > Magnoliopsida > Solanales > Solanaceae > Nicotiana > Nicotiana tabacum. Next base: position 19,545,036 of record NC_134085.1, read on the forward strand.
AGCTCGCCTCACACTCCTCCGTCCACTAAAATGGAGCACCCTTCTGGGTCAATCTGGTCATAGGGACTGCAATCGATGAAAACCCCTCCACAAAACAACGGTAGTAACCCGCCAAGCCAAGGAAACTGCGGATCTCTGTAGCTGAGGATGGTCTGGGCCAACTCTGCATGACCTCTATCTTCTTCGGATCCACCTGAATACCCTCACTCGATACCGCGTGGCCTAAGAATGCAACTGAATCCAACAAAAATTCATATTTCGAGAACTTAGCATATAACTTCTTCTCTCAGAGATTGGAGCACTGTTCTCAAGTGCTTCTCATGATCTTCCCGACTTCGGGAATACAACAGAATGTCATCAATAAAGACAATGACTAATGAATCAAGATACGGCCGGAATGTACTATGCATCAAGTGCATAAAGGCTGATGGGGCATTGGTCAGCCTAAATGACATGACAAGGAACTCGTAATGACCATACCGAGTCCTGAAAGCAATATTCGGGATGTCTAGCTCCCGAATCTTCAACTGATGGTAACCTGAGCGCAAATCAATCTTAGAAAACACTTGTGCGCCCTGAAACTGGTCAAACAGATCATCAATACGAGGCAAAGGATAACAGTTCTTCATTGTAATCTTGTTCAACTAGCGATAATCAATACACATGCGTATAAAACTATCCTTTTTCTTCACAAACAAGATAGAAGTACCCTAAGGTGAAACACTTGGCTGAATAAAACCCTTATCAAGCAATTCCTGTAACTGATCCTTCAACTCCTTCAACTCAAGAGAAGCTATACAATACGAAGGGATAGAAATGGGTTGAGTGCCCGACAATAGATCAATGCCAAAATCAATATCTCTATCAGGCGGCATGCCTGGAGGATTAGCTGGAAACACATCAGGAAATCCCGTACTACTGGGACTGAATTAATGGAATGGGTATCAATACTGACATCTCTCACATAAGCTAAATACGCGTCACACCCCTTCTCAACCATATGCTGAGCCTTAAGGAAAGAAATAACTCTACTGGGAGTGTGATCTAAGGTACCCCTCCACTCAACACGTGGTACACCTGGCATAGCTAACATTACAGTTTTGGCGTGACAATCAAGAATAGCATAATGGGATGACAACCAGTCCATGCCCAAGATAATATCAAAATCAACCATGCTAAGTCTTTGCACGAAAACTCTTCGTGTTTCAATCGTGCATGAGGGCGAAAATCATAAATTGGTAAATTCATGTATTCCCATGGTGGCTCTTCTATCCCCAGCAGAATCGCTAGAGCTGTCACACCTCCTTTTTACCTACACCCATGGAAGGGGAGTATAAGGGAGTTTTTTTCAAATTAAAGTGACAATCAAAACGATATTATTTTATTAAAAATTCAGAGTCACCACTTGGGATAATTTATGGTGTCCCAAGTCACCGGTTTTAAATCCCGCATCGAGGAAAGATTAACTCTATATTGTCTGCGAAAACAGAAATCTGGGTAAGGCATTCCCGAGTTTCGTGGTTCTAGCACGATCGCTCAACTGTTACACTTGGCCTATTATCTGATTTTAGTACATGTTTTAGCCTATGGTTCAATTTTAACTTACTAACCAGTCTTATTCATTTTTAGGAAGACTGCAATGTCATTTAAAATATGTCTTGAACCACGTCACATAAATGCACCCACAGTCCGCAACACATTTTATATAACATTGTCGAGATTTGGATTTGGGTCACATAAATGCGCACCCGACTTTACGAAGGTAGGTTATTAATACAACGCACCTAAAGCAGCTACGCACTTTCAAGTTTGCGAGGGCCATGGAAAATTCAACTAATGGCACACCCCAATTTAAGGATTTCCTATTAATCTTTTGAGGGCTATAAACTATTGGCGTTATCTAGTATGGCTCACCTCCACTAACTAACCGGCCTAGTCAATTAAAAAGGACAAATGGAATTTCGATTTTTACCTAAAAGCAAATGCCTCAAATCAATCGTAAATTGGCTAATTACAATTACCGAGCTACCCTAACGCCTTGAATAAAACTGGGCCAATGGCCGACTGCGGTGAAGATAACAATATTGAAAACGGAAAGAAACATATGTGATAAAGCAAAGCAAATGATTCCGTCTAAACAACCTCCAGACTTGGGCTCAAACGATTGGCCCTACATATAAAAAGTGGCTGGTCTCTAACCCAGGCCCAATATGAGCCCAAGTTTTGAAGAACGAACATCAGCAAGTGCTGGACTCGAGATCGAGTCTCCATACACGCGAAACATCAAATTATGCAAGAGCCAATATGATCCCAATTTTGTTAGCAAAGTGACTGTCACAAGGTGAACCTGGCCAGCCTTGATTTCATCAATTGGGCCAATATTAAGCCCAAACCTCAAAACCAGCCCTCATGCACGATTAAGTTCTTGCAATTCAATTAGAAACAATATGAATAGGGAAGTGAAACTGAATTTTATTTTCCGAATTTTAAACTATAAGCTGAACATTCTGAGTTATGACCAACAAATCTAACTTAAACATGCTCACAATCAACGCCAAAATAAACTGATGCTACTAAATTTTAGCCCATTATCCGAGTCATTCTGAATTGAACCAACCAATCTAAATTAAACATGCTTACAATCAGCATCAAGATAAACTGATACCTGCTTCCATTATTAAAATATTCTGGATTATTTATTTCCCCTTAGACACAATTCAAAAACCCACGAAATTCAAGAACACATTCAGCCAAACCAATATATTAGTACATGATCAACCTAACACAATTAACACGTTACCAAAAAACTTAATTGAACTACTCAGCAGCCAAGTCCCAATACCATTTACATTACCAGACTCCTCAGGCATGCATATATAGTCTGAATTTTAACTCAGTTAACAAGCTATCCCCAAGTCTTATAACAGTCCCAAACCAAATACAAGGGCAAAAGCTTATTTACCTAAAACAGAAATCAACTAAGCAATATATCACACCAAGTTCAAGATGATACAGCAAGAAACAGAGTGTAACAAGAAGAACCAAGCCAATTTTAAAATTTGATTGATTCCCAGAAATATAAAACATCACATTTACAAGCTAATATGACAGCTTGCAGTTCAATCTAATAAACTCATTTCAAAGGATTGGGAGATACCTGGAAATCGAAAGGAAACAATAGAAGTGAGAAATCAGTGGCCAAGCAGCAGTAGAACAGAAGTAGAACAAGACCCAGCAATAGGAAATAACAGCAAAACCTAGCTCAAATCCACAGTGATACACGGCAGACCCAAAATTCAATTTCAAACCAGATTTAAACCATTTCTTAACCTTAGCAATATGATTATGAAGTTCTTCAAAGGTTCTAGCTAACAGAAAACTCAAAATCCAAACTCAAGATAGAATTTAGTAGTTTTCAGTAATGGCACTCTGAATTTTCAAAGAAACTCAGCCCTTATAGCTTTTCCGGAATTTTTCTTCTTCCTTCCATTCCCCCTTGAATAGCAAGTCTTGGTGCCTTTATAAGCAAGGCATTAGGGCAGATCTTAGGAAACAGTTTTAGCATTTTGCCCCTTTTGGAGTTTTCATTATAGCTTAGCCAACCTTAGTCAATTTTTGATTTTTCTTAACTCCCCTTAGTTCACATGTCAGAATTTTAGAATAATCCTCTCCCCAGCTTCCTAGAAGCTTCCCATTCAGTAACACAATATTCCCCTAGCCAATTTCCCTAAACTACGCTTTCATACTTCTGTTTATACCTTTAAGAACCTAGACAGAACATGGGTCAAATTGACCCAATGGCTTAACCCCTAAATGAATGGGTTGTTCTTTGCCAATGGGTCGACATTGAACCCAAGGCCCAAACATAATCAGCACCCTATGTTGGCTGTTTAGTGAAAAGTCAGAAAGATTACACAACTGAACAATTTCACAATAGACATTTTTAGCTAAACGACTGACCCCTTTTTAAATTAGATAATGAACTATAACTAAGCTATATTACCACATTTAACAAAGGCCACGTATACGACTGGAAAAACAAATCAGAAATTAAATAAGCCATATACACAACTAAACATGGTGGCTCTCCTATCTTCAAAAATGCAGCCCTCATGCATTTTTGAGTAATTCAATCGTGCATGAGGGCTGGTTCAGGGTCAAACTGGTTACATAGGGTTCGACCATAACCAAAAGAAAGAAAAGAAAAAAAAAGAAAAGAAGAAAGAATAAGAAGAGAGAGGAAAAACAAGAGAGAAAAAGAAAAGAAAAGAGAGAGAAAATAAAAAACCGTGAGAAGGAAACAATGGAAAAAAAAAAGAAAGAGACATGAGAGAATAAAAATAAAGAGAGATCAAGCAAGGAAAGGCAGAATCTCTGCTCGTATCCTCAAAAATGTATCCCTCATGCACGATTAAGCTCTGGCGACTCTGCTGGGGAACGAACCCAGAATCTCTAGTTCAGGGTTCAGAATTTGAGCTTAGATGAATTGTTATATTTGGATTTATTTATTATTTGATTTTATTACATGTTTGGGCCTAATGTGCTAAATGTTGCTTTTTACCGCTTTGATATTATCTGAACTATATATATAAACTGCTACGAAACCCCTCTCTTCTCTCTCCCGAGGAGTGCACGCTGGTCGTGACTTCTTTCTGTTAGTGTCATGTCCCAAATAGAACGAGGTTCGGACAAGTTGCAAAGCCGTATGATCTTTTAGTTACCGGTACGCAGCCCCCCCTCGACTCGAGTTGTCCGCTCGGGTAAGCCAGGTCTAGAACAATACACCCAGGTTTTAAACCTAGAATAACTCAGCCTCATGCCGGATCCCTAGTAGGAACGCTTATCTGCATCATATGCATTTGACTTTGGAGACTCAATATAGGGGTTGGGTCTATCTAGGACAGGTATACCCGAAATGAAAAAGACCATCCTGATGCATCCTACTTGCTACTTGTGCATTCATTTGCTTTGGATTTGCATGTTGAGCGGCTTATAGGGAAAACGTTGAGAGAAGGAAAGTCAATGTGAGGGCTAAGAGAGATAATTGCTTCTTTTGAAAAACCAATGTCCCAAAATATAATGAAACTCTGCTGAAACTTTGAAAAAAAAAGAATTTTTTTGTTTTGTTTTGAAAAAAAAAAGTGTAAAAAAGAAAAAAAGAGTTGGTTTTTGTTTTCTCAAAATTTCCCGAAGTATGCCAGTTTGATTCTCACCGGATGTGGGATGCGTAGGCAACCCCCATCGGGTCCAACTTCCTTTTTGCAAAAATAGCCCAAAAGGCATCAAAATTTTCTTACTTTGTTGGAAATAAGTAAGGTGAAACCATTCTTGTCGAAAGTAGCCGAATGTCCCCAAAAGGACGCCAAAAGACTGTTTTTGCAAGAACAACCACCTTTGGTCTCTTTTTTGACATTTTGGCCGGTTAGCAAGCACAACCTTAAAATCTTCTCCCCGGAAGTGCTGAAAGGTTGTAATTGCAAAATCGGGTTTTATTTTTGAAATGAAAATTTAAAAGAAAAGAGAGAAAAACAGTGTTAACTTTGTTTTTGAGTCAAATGAGTCTTGATTTTTCTTAATCACCCTAATAAATGTGCAGAATGAGCACGAGTCAAAGTTTGCCAATAACGGTCATGAACAAGATACCTTTGGAGTTGTATATGTGGTGGGAGGATCTGGGTAAACCAGAGCAAGATAAGGTCAATCTACATTTGGGAGGCCTCACCAGGTTGTTGAAGATAAGGCCTAGATGAGACATCATAAAGGCATTGGTTACGTTTTGGGACCCAGCTCACAATGTCTTGCATTTCTCGGATTTTGAACTCACACCCACCTTGGAAGAGATAGCAGGTTATATGGGAAGTACTGAAGGTCTGAGGCATAAGTATCTGATCGCTCCAAGAGCCGTTAACTCTCACAAATTCATGGATTTGCTAAAAATAAGCAAGGGAGTCCCGTACTCCGAGTTGGAGGATGGTTTTTCCACTCTACGTTTTATATACCAGAGGTACGGGCATGTAAGAGGATTCAACGACCCGGAAAGCAGGGTTTGTAGCAAAGGGAACCGAGTGAAATGGGATGAGCATAGGCGTTTCGCTTTCATGGTAGCTTTCTTAAGCCTCATGGTGTTTCCCCGGAAAGATGGGAATATCGATCTGCGGGTGGCTGGAGTCGTCAAAGTCTTGATTACCAACGCCAAGAGAACCCTTGTCCCTGTGATAGTATCTGAGGTATACCGAGCTTTCACAGCTTGTAAAGCTGGGGCAGATTTCTTCGAGGGATGCAATTTGCTACTACAAATGTGAGTGATCGAACACCTGTGTCACCGCCCTCAGTATATGAGTTATGGGTCCGCAGAGAAAAGTTGCATTGAAGAGTTCGACACAAGGATTTCAGGGTTTAAGTTACCAAAAGGGTTTGGAGATTGGGTATCCCGCCTGCGCTCCATCACTGCGGGGAAAATAGAATGGACACTGGGTTGGCTTCCTGTTGAAGAAATTGTGTATATGCCTGCCACTGGTCCTTACTTCCTCCTAATGGATCTTCAAGGCATTCAGCCTTATGCTCCATATCGGGTGATCAGACAGTTGGGAAGGTGTTAGGTGATACACTCAAATGAATATCTTAGTGTTTATGCGGTCGAGGTTAGCTCCGACAGCCAATTTCATGAAGAAACAGTTCGTTCTATTTGGAACGAGTGCCAGTATTTGACAACGAACACTCGAGTGCGTGACCTATCCAGAGGCGAGGTCTCATCCGCCTATCTTGCCTGGTATAGAAAAAAGAACACCACAAGGGCTGAACCTGAAAGACCAGCCAAAAAGTTTCATATTCAGGAATTCGTTGAGGCGTCGCAAGAACAGTGGGCTTGGTTGGCCAAGGAGAATGAGTACAGGGCCACAATAGGAAAACTGGAAAAGCAAGTCAGGGATCTCCAATTCTAGAATGGTTTGCAAGCCCGCGACGGATGAGGGTGAAAAGAATAAGCTAGCCAAAGAAAATGAGGCCCTTTGAGCCCAAATTCGGCAAATGAAAATAGCAGCTGAAAATCCCGCCAGAAGTGCAAAGGATGAAAAGCTTATAAAGAACTTTAGGAATAAGGTAGTTGAGTATGGTTTTGATTTGAACAAAGCAAAGGGTGAACTAGCCAGGGCTCGAACAGAATTGGCTAAGAATGCGGAAGAACGAGCGCGCTTGGTTAAACAGTTAAAAGAGAAATACGACAATGAGGTTGCAGGGTTGAAGAAAAGGGTCATCATCGTTGAGAACAAAATGATCAAGCAGGCGAAAGACTTTAAGGCTGAAAGAGAACACTGTTATACAACAATGGCACAGTTAGAAAGAGACCTGCAACAACTCCAGGACCAAAATCAAGTAGCCGAACAAACTTTGGAAGCCACGGCCCAGCAGATTGGGCGTTTGTTGCAGAAAAGGGTGTCATAAGAGAGAGAGTCAGAAGGATCGCCGACTACATCGCGATGAAGTGCAGTAGTTGTGAGGATATGACTAGATCCATGTTTTTTGCCACTGTGATGACCTTTGTCCGCCAGATAATGGAAGATCTCTACCATCTCCAAGGGGATTTAGCGCGTAGGCCCGTGGCGCGACCGAATGATGTCTCGGTGGGCCCTAGGAGCAGTTGAGGCGTTGATGTATTCATAATTTTTGTTGGAGTCTGTTAGTCCGTTTTCTAGTCTGTGTTTTCGTCTTTTTTGGAGTCTGTTAGTTTGCTTTTAAGTCTGTATTTTCATTAGAGTCTGTTATTTTGTTTTGATTCTATTAGTTTTTGTAATCAAATCATTTTCCTTTTTTTTTATAAAAATTTGAAAATCCCAAAATATTTTATTACTTATTTTTACACTTATCCCCAGAACTATGCAAGATCTGATTCATGCGGCATCATGATATGTAGGCAGCCTACATAGGATTCAATCGAATAATTTTTTTTATTTATTAAAAGGAAAAAAAACAACCACAAAAAAGGAGATGAAATGATGGGATGTGAGAAATGAGATGGAAGAAAAGAACGGTAATCAGAAAGAAAAAAATTAAGGAAAATGAGCGAGTTAAAAAGTGCGAGCAAAGAAAAGAAAAGAGAAGATTCAAATGGACAAATTGGGATGATGTTAAGTGACCTTGTGACCCTCGAAGTCATTCTTGAACCGTTAATTGTTGCATGGTGCGTTGCACGAAATGTGATATTTTTAGATGTTAAATGCCCTAACGCTAATATGATGACTTCATTTTGTTCCTCTTTGTTCTACTGATTATAGCAGAAGGGTGGTTGGTTTGTGGTTCTTAAGGTAACTTGTCCATACAACACAAGGTAATATAGCAAGGTAGCCATGGCTAGCAAAAACTTGGGCACAAGAGTTGTTGACCCGTCAAGGGAGTTTGTGAAGTCGGAGTCTGAATTGAAAGAGGAGGTCCAAAGGGTGAAACAGCGGATGGCAGAAATGTATCAGTTTTGGATCAGGGGGTATCCTCCACCTTCATTCCCCACTAACTACACTAAAAACCCTGCAACTATCCCACCACTATCACAAATTCGGATTCCCACTGCTGCTGATATCTCCCCACGACCTTTTCACACACTACCCACCAAAACCACCTCATATCCCGCTTCTTTGGCCACTCATGCTCTTGCAGCTCCTTCACAAGCTATTTTTCCTCGATCCTCTAACGAGACTGTGTTCAAAGTCCCTGATGCCCAACACTGTGCTCTAGAACCAACTTTCAAAGTCTCGGATCCATATTCTCACATTCCTCATTTTGAGCCTAACGGTGAAGCTGAAAACCCTGCTAAGACAGTGGAGCAAGATGAGATATCCAGGAAGGTGAAAATCTTAGAGCAGTTTTTAAGAAACATGCAGGGGATAGGGAGCCAGATGAGCGTGGCTTAAAAGACTTGTGCTTGTTTCCTGTCATCCAACTGCCTACCAGTTTAAAGATGCCGAAGTTTGATTTGTATGACGGACATGGAGATCCCATGGCCCATTTGAGAGGTTACTGTAGTAAGATGAGAGGCGCCTCCCGTGGCAAAGTCAGAGTCAGGAGCTGTCACACCTCCTTTTTACCTACACCGCCAGAAGGGGAGTATAAGGGAGTTTTTTTCCAACTTAAAGTGACAATCAAAACGGGATTACTTTATTAAAAATTCAGAGTTGCCACTTAGGATAATTTATGGTGTTCCAAGTCACCAATTTGAAATCCCGCATCGAGGAAAGATTGACTCTGTATTACAGTCTACGAACACAGAAATTCGGGTAAGGCATTCTGTTAACCCGGGAGAAGGTGTTAGGCACTCCCGAGTTCCGTGGTTCTAGCACGGTCGCTCAACTGTTACATGTGGCCTATTATCTGATTTTAGTACATGTTTTAGCCTATGGTTCGATTTTAACTTACTAACCGCTCTTATTCATTTTTAGGAAGACTGCAATGTCATTTAAAATATATCTTGAACCACGTCACATAAATGCACCCGTAGTCTGCAACACATTTTATATAACATTGTCGAGATTTGGATTTGTGTCACATAAATGCGCACCCGACTTTAGGAAGGTAAGTTATTAAAACAACGCGCCTAAAGTAGCTACGCACTTTCAAGTTTGCGAGAGCCATGGAAAATTCAATTAATGGCATGCCCCATCTTAAAGATTTCCTATTAATCTTTTGAGGGCCATAAACTATTGGCGTTATCTAGTATGGCTCACCTTCACTAACTAACCGGCCTAGTCAATTAAAAAGGCCAAAGGGAATTTCGATTTTTACATAAAAGCAAATGCCTCAAATCAATCGTAGATTGGCTAATTACAATTACTGAGCTACCCTAACGCCTTGAATAAAACTGGGCCAATGGACGACTTCAGTGAAGGTAACCATATTGAAAACGGAAAGAAACATATGTGATAAAGCAAAGCAAATGATTCAATCTAAACAACCTCCAAACTTGGGCTCAAATGATTGACCCTACATATAAGAAGTGGCTGGTCTCTAACCCAGGCTCAATATGAGCCCAAGTTTTGAAGAACGAACATCAGCAAGTGCTGGACTCGAGATCGAGTCTCCATACACGCGAAACATCAAATTATGCAAGAGCCAATGTGATCCCAATTTTGTTAGCAAAGTGACTGTCACAAGGTGAACCTGGCCAGCCTTGATTTCATCAATTGGGCCAATATTAAGCCCAAACCTCAAAACCAGCCCTCATGCACAATTAAGTTTTTGCAATTCAATTAGAAACCATTTGAAAAGGGAAGTGAAACTGAAATTTGTTTTCCAAATTTTAAACTATAAGCTGAGCATTCTGAGTTATGACCAACAAATCTAACTTAAACATGCTGACAATTAACGCCAAAAGAAACTGATGCTACTGAATTTTATCCCATTAGCCGAGTCATTCTGAATTGAACCAACCAATCTAAATTAAACATGCTCACAATCAGCATCAAGATAAACTGATACCTACTTCTATTATTAAAATATTCTGGATTATTTCTTTCCCCTTAAACACAATTCCAACACTCACGAAATTCAAAAACACATTCAACCAAACCAATATATGAGTACATGATCAACCTAATACAATTAACACGTTACCAAAAACTTAATTGAACTACTCAGCATCCAAGTCCCAATACCATTTACATTACCAGACTCCTTAGGCATGCATATATGGTCTGAATTTTAACTCAGTTTACAAGTTGTCCCCAAGTCTTATAACAGTCTCAAACCAAATACAAGGGCAAAAGCTTATTTACCTAAAATAGAAATCAACTAAACAATATAACACACCAAGTTCAAGATGAAATAGCAAGAAACAGAATGTAACAAAAAGAACCAAGCAAATTGTAAAATCTGATTGATTCCCAAAAATATAAAACATCACATTTACAAGCTAATATGGCAGCTTGCAGTTCAATCGAATAAACTCTTGTTCTTCCATTTCACGTGTCAAAGGAATGGGAGATACTTGGAAATCGAAAGAAAACAATAGAAGTGAGAAATCAGTGGCCATGCAATAGTAGAACAGCAGTAGAACAAGACCCAGCAACAGGAAATAACAACAAAACCCAGCTCAAATCCACAGTGATACACGACAGACCCAAAATTCAATTTCAAACCAGATTTAAACCATTTCTTAACCTTAGCAATATGATTATGAAGTTCTTCAAAGGTTCTAGCTAACAGAAAACTCAAAATCCAAACTCAAGACAGAATTTAGTAGTTTTTAGCAATGTCACTCAGAATTTTCAAAGAAACTCAGCCCTTACAGCTTTTTCGGAATTTTTCTTTTTCCTTCCATTCCTCCCTTGAATAGCAAGTCTTGGTGCCTTTATAGGCAAGGCATTAGGGCAGCTCTTAGGAAACAGTTTTTGCATTTTGCCCCTTTTGGAATTTTCGTTATAGCTTATCCAACCTTAGTCAATTTTTGATTTTGCTTAACTCCCCTTAGTTCACATGTCAGAATTTCAGAATAATCCCTCTCCTCAGCTTCCTAGAAGCTTCTCATTCAGTTACACAATATTCCCCTAGTCAATTTCCCTAAACTACCCTTTTAAACTTCTGTTTTACCTTTAAGAACCTAAACAAAACATGGGTCGAATTGACCCAATGGCTTAACCCCCAAATGAATGGGTTGTTCTTTGCCAATGGGTCTGCATTGAACCCAAGGCCCAAACATAATCAGCACCCTATGTTGGCTGTTCAGTGAAAAGTGAGAAAGATTACACAACTGAACAATTTCACAATGGACATCTACGACTGACCTCCTTTTAAATTAGCTAATAAACTATAACTAAGCTAAATTACCACATTTAACGAAGGCCAAGTATACGATTGGAAAAATAAATCAAAAATTAAACGAGCCATATACACAACTAAACAGTATTCACGAGAATATCTACAAGCAGATTGAAGAGCTCACGGAATAAGTACGACCCCCATATATGCAAAGAAACCTATATTCAGTATTTTAACACTTCACCAAATTCAAACCAAGAAATAAAACTAAAGAAAAAAAATGAGAAAGGGGGAGGGAGAAGTAAAAGAAAACGGACAGAGAAGAGAAGATGTAGAAGGATACGAGCATGTGATAAAAATAAAAGATGGAGACGAAAGGGCAAAATCAAAAACTACCTAGATGGCCATACAGACAATGCTTGATAAACTTCAAATGACTCCGATTTGACTTGAAACTGGTATTACCCGTATGTTCTTTTGAGAACAAACGATCAATACTCGTTTTGAAGCCCAATCGTTCACAAGAACTCGAGGACTTGAGAGATTTTCTTCTTCTTTGATTTCAGATTTGAAACAAGTCCGATTTAACGAGGATTTTGGAAAAAATGGTGGTAGGTTAGGATGAAAGTAGGGGTGATGGTTGCATGGCCGGACTTTAGTGGTGGTTGGAGCTATCTCACTGGCGAAAATGGCGGAAGCTCCTTAGGGCTGTGCTAGAGTTTTATGAGAGAGATGAGAGATGGAGATGGTACTAGGTTAATTTCGAGGATTTCTGACAGTCTTAAGCGGAAGTAGAGATATGCTTTGGACCGTTGGATGAAGCAAAATAAAGGGCTAGGATTGATTTGAGTTACCAGAACTCAGGACGACGTCGTTTTGGTTTGTAGGGGGGAACTGGACTGGGTGAGGCGGGTCTGGGCCTGGGTTAAACTGGTATTGGAGGGGAAATTTTGGGCTGTTACAAGTTGGCCCAAACACAGCTTTTCTCACTTCCTTTTATTTTCATTTCTTCTTTTCTAGTTTCTTTTAAATTACAACTAAAAATAAAAACTTAAATTAATTCCTACATCAAGTTATCCTACCACATTGAATTAATTAACTACGTCTAACAATTACCACCAATAATTAAAAACCAAATTTGAAGGGAAAACTTCTAAAATTTCAAAAATTAAAATTAAAATTGCGAAAGTAAACTATTTTTTGTCATTTTTTCCATTTTTGTAAAACAACTTAATTTGCTAATTAGTTTAACAAATGTAAAATTAAATTCTAATTGCAAATGCAACATATTTTTGTATTTCCATAAATTAGATAAAATAACGTGCACAGACAAAGGCAAACAATTGACAAAAATGCCACGAAAATCTATGAAATCGCAAATAATGGGAAAATTTATTATTTTTGAATTTGTGGGAGTAATTCATATAGGGCAAAAATCACGTGCTCACAGCTTCCCCTCTTTTGCTCAGAAACACGAAGAGTTTTCGTGCAAAGATAAAGTGAGCGGATACGAGTGATTTTTTGCTCGTTTGAATACTCCGTGGGAAGCATTTTTGAAAGATTTGACCGCACCCTGCTTCTGAGGTTGCCTACATATCCTTGGCTATAAAGGAATCATGTCAGTATAGTTCGGGAAGTTTTGGTAGCTGGGACTACCATGAAGCTGTGATTTCACTGTTGTTGTTGTTGTTGTTGTTGCTTACTGAACCCCTTATTACACCATGAAAAAATAAAAGAAGCTAGACTAAACTATGATCTATGAATTACAAAATCCCTATCTGTATCTTCAAACTTGATCTTGTGATTCTTGTTGCTTTGTAGACTTGTATTCTCCCGGTGAAGTCCCTTTGTTGCCGACTTAAATTGTAATCTGAGATGCTTTCCCTTTTCTTTAGGTGGATGCCTGATTTCCAAAAACTTGAATTGCATTCCCGTGCTCTCCGGGTGGGCACCTGACTGATAAACTTGAATTGTATTCCCGTGCTCTCCAGGTGGGCGCTTGATTGCTGAACTTGAACTGTATTCCCGTGCTCTCCAGGTGGGCGCTTGATTGCTGAACTTGAACTGTATTCTCGTGCTCTCTAGGTGGGCTCCTGATTACTGAACTTGAACTGTATTCCCGTGCTCTCTAGGCGGGCACCTAATTGCTGAACTTGAACTGTATTCCCATGCTCTCCAGGTGGGCGCCTGATTGCTGAACTTGAACTGCTTCTCCTTGTTCTCTAGGTGGGTGCCTGATTGCTGAACTTGAACTGTATTCCCGTGCTCTCCAGGTGAGCTCCTGATTGCTGAACTTGAACTGTATTCCCGTTCTCTCCAGGTGGGCACCTGATTGATGAACTTGAACTGTATTCCCGTGCTCTCCAGGTGGGTGCCTGATTACCAAAATTGAACTATATTTCTATGCTCTCCAAGTGGGCGCCTGATTACCAAACTCGAACTATATTCTCGTGCTCTCTAGGTGGGCACCAGATTGCTAAACTTGAACTGCTTCTCCTTGTTCTCCAGGTGGGTGCCTGATTTCAACAAAATAGACAAAATAAAGAAAAATAAATTCCCCAGTTTGGTAGCTGGGTATATATGTGAGTGTTAACTGAATAATGTTACCAAATATCAATAAAAATTTAAAGCTAGGTCCCATTATCCAGGGGGTCCTGACAACTCTTAATTAAACGAAAATTTTAAATCCAAGTTATATCCTCTAAAGGTGTGACTTCCGCTGAATCTTGTTATCTAAGAGGGTCTTAAACTACACCCCATTATCCATGAGGGTCCTGAAAATCAAAAATCAAGTCTTATCTTAAGAATGACAATTTTTACGGCTGAATATACTACCCTACAGCAGAACTTACGCTAAATCTTATTATCTAATGGAAATCTTAAAGCTAAGTCCCATTATTCAGGAGGGTCCCAAAAACTCCTAATTGAATCCCATCTCAAACATGCAAACTTTGAGACCAACTTATATTCCTTTGTGGGACATTTATGCTAGATTTTGCTACTCATTGATTGTTTTGAATTTTAAACTAGGTCCCATTTTCCAGGAGGATCCTGAGAACTTCAAATTAAATCTCATTATCCAGGCGGGTCCTGAGAGTTTATGGTCAAACCTGTCTAGTGCTTGCCTTTCCTTATGGAGGGTTTATCCGAAACAACGAAACTTTCTGCCCCTGTTTCAATCAAAGAAAAATCTTGTCATTTTAAAATGTCGTGGTTAGTTGATGGCATTCTTGCAGAAGGTCTCTTCGCTGCCGTGCTTTGTTTTGACTGGCTTCCCCGAACTGACCTTGAAACGCTTGGCTTTCTGACTGACTTTCAACCCACATGATCTCAGATGACCCGAGTGTTCTATACCGAACCGTTGTTTTACACCTCTGACCCCTTTAACTGAACCTCTACATCTCCCATGAAATTACTAAATCATTCCGCCGATGGTACTTTCGCTGGCACTTTATATCCCACTTTAAATCATGCTATCTTTGGTATGTTCTGGCCACACTATGCTTTGCAATTTTTGAAGTTGGTAGTGAGCTTTGAAATCCTTTCTTATTTGCTTGACCAAGACTGACATTGAAACATCTTAGAGAAATGAAACCCAAAAGAACTGAAATGCAATGACCCGTTAAGGATAAATAAAATTCCAAAACCGGATGACTTGCTAAAAAGGAAAAAGGAAAGGGACTTATCTGAGTGGAACAGCTGGAACCAATGATCATGACATGAATTTCGGATTAATCGGCCTAGTCTGTCCAACCAATCAACTTCCAGTTTCCATATTTTGTTTCCCCGGAATTTCCATAACCTGATTTCTTCACCAAAACCCTGACCTTGTTCGGCCTGCGGTGCCCTGAAGAGTTTTCACCAACAAGCCTCTCTCATTTGTTCATCTCTCAACTCACATTTGCCTTACGGTGCCCGTGAGAGTTTTCACCAATAAGACTCTCTCATTTTTGATTTCTCTCAGCTCTCGTCGCCTTATGGTGCTCGTGAGGGTTTTCACCAATAAGACTCTCTCATTTTTAACATTTTGCTGCTTGGACCAGAGTGTTGCCCCTAATATGAATTATCTCTCCTTGCTTGACTTGGCATTTCTCGAAGACTGATCATAAGGTCTTTCTTTGGACCATAATGTGGGCTTTTGGATGGGGTTAGAAAGAAAGGGTATCAAAGGCTCAAAACAATTCAAATGGGTTCAAAATTACAACTTTTGAAATCAGATTTCTTGCAACAACCACAACTTCTGCCCCAGTTTATTTGCTTGAGGACTTTTGGGATTTTATTTTAATGGGACCGAACCGTGAGGCTGCCTACGTATCCTTAAAAGGAATCAGGTCAAACGTAGTTCATGTCATAGAAACTGCTTTGCTGTTGTGATTTTCTCTTTCTTTTCTTTCTCTTTTTGCTTTCTTTTTCTCTTCTTGTTGTTTTGTTATCTTTCACGCTTGCGTTTCTGATCTTTGCTACTGATTCCAAAAGAGGGGTATGAAAGCAAATAAATAAGGCTCAAGGGGATAACAAAGGACAAAGTGTTTAGATAGCAGAACAAAATGCCTTCATCATTCCAATCTTCAAAACATGCCAAGTACAAACAAATACAATTTAAACAAAGAAATCATACATAATATCTCTTGACCGCATCGGAAATGATGGCCATTTCTACACATTTGCCTTCTATATCTATTAAATACAAAGCACCATTGGACAACACTCTTGTTACGACAAACGACCCCTGCCAGTTTGGAGCGAACTTGCCTTTTGCTACAGCCTGATGAGGAAGAATGGGTTTCAATACTAATTGACCCACTTCAAACTTCAATGGACGCACCTTCTTATTATATGCTCTTTCCATTCTCTGTTGATACAACTGGCCATGACACACTACTGCTAATCTTTTCTCATCAATCAAACTCAGTTGCTCCATGGGGGTTTTGACCCATTCATCATCATCAATTCCGGCCTCAGCAATAATCCGAAGGGATGGGATTTCAACTGCCGCGGGTATCACTGCTTCCGTGTCATATACCAACAAATAAGGAGTTGCCTTTACTGTGAGCACGTGATTTTTGTCTTGCATGAATTACTCCTACAGAATCTCCAAAATTAGGATTTTTCCTATATTATTTGGTTTTTAGGAATTAATTTCTCAATTTTCGTGTTTGTTTACATTTTGTATGAATAATTAATTTTATTTAAATCATGAAAAATAGCAAAAAATATCACGCACTACGTTTAGGATTTAATTTTACATTTTAAGATTAATTAGTAAATTAGTTTGTTTTATAAGATATGAAAATCACAAAAATAGTTCATTTTGCATTTTAACTCTTTAATTTTGAATTTTATAGTTTTTCTTTACATTTAGGATTTAATTAATTATTGTAAATACTATGATGAGTGATTAATCTAATTGTGTAGGTTAATTTGGTTTTAAAAATTAATTTAGGTTTTATTTTAATTTGAAAAATGAAAAGGATTTGAAATTGAAAAAGAAAAAGAAAAGAATTTGAATAACAAGTCTGTTTGGGCCATTTTTATTTAAAATTCCCCAGGACCAAACGATTATGCTTCATTACCTGTCCAAACCCCCAAAACCGGCCCAGAACCAGTCCATTACCCGGCTCCCATTTCCCCTTAAACCAAAACGACCCCGTTTAGTCAAGATAGATCTGAGCCGTCGAGGTTAATCGATCTAACGGCTCAGAAGTGAGGGACACCCAGTATATAACTATCCAAACAGCCCCCTACCCCCGTCTCGTCTCTCATCTCACCCTCTCCAACCAGGCCGGAACCCTAATAGCCGCCCTTGAAATCCCACCGCTACTAGTGGCGGTGCCACCACCAACGCCCCTGAGATTAATACCTCACAATCTCCTCCATCTCCACATCCCAAATCCCCAAACAACTCCTCTCAAATCCTCGCATAACTGCTCAAATTTCAGATCAAAGATCGAAACCGTAGCGTCGCCCTTGTTCTCTCCGGTGGCGGTGCCACCTCTATTCGACCCCAAATCTCACCCATCCAAACACCAGCCTTCCCTAAGCCCCAACCCACCACCATTTCTCCTTAAATCCTCACCAAATTGGCCTGTTTTTGAATCTGGAAACAAAAGAAAAAATCCGTCAAGCTTTCCAATTTCTTTGAGTGATAGGGCTTGAAATGGGTATTAATTGTTTGTTTTCATTGAGAACATACAGTTAATACCTGTTTTGAGTCAAATCGGAGTTGTTCGAAGGTTCATCAGTTCTGGTTCGAGCGATTTTAAAGGTATTTCCTCCATCCTTCCTCCTTCATCTTCTTCATTTGTTTCGCTATTAAATTCCACTTCTCTTGTTTCTCCTCCACTTCTGTTCCTTCTTTTGTTTTTTGTTTTTATTTTTTCTTTTCTTCTGTTTTTATGTTACTCAATAGTAATTTCACATAACAGTAGTTCTTAAGTTAATTCGTTAAAATGATTTCGTTTTGTTTTCATAAGTTAGTATTAAAATTTGTTGATTAGTCTGTTGGTGGTGTATTTTAGAATTGAGTTTGTCATGTTTTATTTGCTCTGTTTTCTTTGTTTTATTTGGTTTTTTGGATTTCAAAAGAAAGAGGTTTAAATTCTTCTCTTGGGCAATTCTTCCTAGCCCAGTGAGTCCACACGATCCTTGAAACCAGAAGGCCCAAGAAAGAGTTAATCTAGGTCTATTCAGACCCATTGACTTGGGTCAATTGGCCAAGATTTCTGTTTGGCATGAAGAAGTAAAAACAGGGCAATCTAGGGGGTAATTAGGGTAATGTAGTTAGAGAATCTCTCAAATATCAGCTTAGGAAGCTTTCTAGAAAGCTGAAAATAGGCTAACTTGATTACCAAGTCAGAAAATAAAGGACTAAGTAGCAAAAAGGAAAATTTGAAAAGGACAAAATTGAAATAACTAAACCCTTAAAGCTACCCTAGTAGCTTGCCTATAAACGAATTGCTACTTGCAGCTCAAGGAGGATTCCAAGAGCGAAGAAATCCTGAAAATCCTAAACGACTAGAAATTTGGATAAAAACACGGTTCCATCAAATTCTGGTTTGAAATCTGAGAGTTCTCATTTCTTTGATATAATTTTCTGCTTCATCTGGGGGTCATGATGGTTTGAATTGGGTTTTGAAAGCTTGTTTGAATTTGCTTTAGTCATAATTCATTTGGGGTTGCTTCTTTGTTACACCCTATGTTTTCGTATGTTAGAGTATCCGTAAGTCAATTGATGTAAGCTCAGAAATGAGATCAACTTTGAAAGTATGTAAAGTAAGTTAATCCTTTTATAATGGAGGTTACAAATCTTTATGATCATGAATAACGAGTACCAAAAGGGTTGGAAAGCTTAGGCGCTAAATGAATTAAAGAAAATAAGTTTCGTCGAATGTCGACAAGTTTGGAATGTTATAACCTATACTTTTGGGGTGAGACAAGGGTGATTAACATGATGATGAGGTTATGTTATGAGTTAGTTTAGTCGTATGATAGTCGTGTGATAAGTTTTTAAGTCAAGCAAGTTGTGGAACAAAAGTTGGAAAAGGTCATCACAAGTTACATTCAAGAATGAGTTGAAACTTAGGTTAAATGTAGCTGCGCTTTTCTCCCAACATACTTTGAATCAAGGGATGATCTACATATTAAATTGAAGATCTATGAGTCTAGTTTTCAACTCATTAAAACATTTATCAATACGATCTCGGAGTATAGAGATATTCGCATTTTCGCGAGACTGCACAGCTAGTAGGTGACAAGTAGGTGCATCACCTACTTGCCAAAAAGAGAGGCCTCAACTAAGTCGGTCAAGAGGGGACTTTTAAGGGATTATAAACTCGTTTATTTCACCTATCTTTCAGACCAAGAAACCCTAATTGAACCCCTGCAACTCCTCCCCAAAAATCCCACACAAACCCTAGGGTATTCCGGGTGTTACGACGCGATTCTAGTGCTGAAAAGTCCGGACAACTTGCTAGTTTCTCTTTCTCATTCTTGTAGCCGTGTTGAGGAACTTATTTTTGATAGAAAAGGACTAGGTTTAGTGGGTTATACTCAGTACAAGGTAAGTTTATGCTTCTCCTTCCATTATCAATGCGTTTGCGAGTTGTAACTCGATCGTAAAGAATAGACCTAGCTAGTTTCGAAAGAATGGTATGTTGTTTGTTCTTGTGTAATGGTTGTCTGGTTGTAACCTTATTTTTAAGTTGAATTCATGGCTGTTTTATTGGATAAGAGGTATAATGATGTACTTTTGGTTGTATTTCCCAACTTGAAAGAAAAGACAAGTCGAAACGTGTTTAAGTAAACTGAAAAATTATTTTTGAGTTGATGAACTTGTGGGAATATTTTTGGGTTGTTTCGTGTTGGTATTGGGTTGTCTCTTTTACTACTATTTTTATGGATTTTAGAGGAGGAAGGTTGTGGATAAACACCACATAATGGCAAGGTTGTTTGTTGGTCGTTCGTCGTAGCATTTTCGGGTTGGTTGACACTATTATGGTTGTCGTGTTGTGTATGAAGTGATAGGGGTATGTTGGTCTGTTTGTGATTGTTTTGAATAGTGTGAAGTCATATATATAGGGGAGGTTCTGTCCGTTTCATTGTAAAATAGGTTGTGGTCGATACATAATAGTTACGACGCTTAAACGATAACGAGAGTGTCATTTCTCTTATTGTAGACTATGGAGCCGTGAAATTGCATAGCTTGAGGTTGGGAAGAATATACAAGGTATGTTAAGGCACTTACTTCTTTCTTTTGGCATGATCTAAAGTGACATGAACATAAACGGTACGCTAATTCATAACGGATCTACTCCTAGAAACTAAGGTTGTCCATGTTGTTCTTTCCTTATAAAGTTATTCTAAACAAGTGTGTATGATCCTTAAATCCCACTAAGGTTCATATTTATGGTAGGGATGTCCATAATGTTAATCGAAGGTGCAATGACCTTACATCACTCTGAAAGGGTTAGAACGTGATTTCATGAGTCGAGCGTGCATTATATATATGTATCTATTTTACTCTACCGAGCCGCGCTATAGTCGGCCAGGTGTGGCACCTATTGTGCAACCACTGATTAGGTGGGTTTACCGAGCTCCACGTGGCCGGGTACGATTCTACCGAGCCTTATGATGGTCGGGTATAATTTTACCGAGTCCTCTTTGAGGCCGGGTACGATATGATGATGATGATGCCCACAGAGGCGAATGTTTTTAAAAAATTCATGTATATATATGTATTATGTATTTCATGTTAGTAGCCCCCAGAGGCACTTAGATGTTACAGGTTGTATCTCCTCTATCTCTCTTTACATGACTATTCTTGTTTATGCTTTCCTGCCTTACATACTCGGTACTTTATTCGTACTGACATCCCTTTTGCCTGGGGATGCTGCGTGTCATGCCCGCAGGTCCCGATTGATAGGTTGACAGTCCTCCTAGTAGGCTATCAGCTCAGCGAAGGTGTTGGTGTACTCCACTTGCTCCAGAGTTGCCTAGTTGGTCAGTATGATTTGGATATATATTGATTGGTATGGCGGGGCCCTATCCCGATCTTTATGATTTTATGTACTCTTAGAGGCTTGTAGACAGATGTCAGGTGTAGGGATACTTGTATGGCCTTGTCGGCCTATGTTTTGAGTTTACAAATGGTCATGTTAGCCTTATAGGCCCGTATGTCACACATATATGTTTGTATATCATTTTGGGTCTTCATATGTTGAGTATTCCCTTATGTTTTATTCTTGTTATCTCATGACCGGTTTTCTGGCTCATTTACTCATGATAGTATGATAAGAAAGATATGTTACGTTGGTACTCGGTTGAGTAAAGCACCGGGTGCCTGTCGCAGCCCTCTGATTCGGGTCGTGACAAAAGTGGTATCAGAGCAGTTCTGTCCTAGGGATTCTACAAGCAGTGTCTAGTAGAGTCTTGTTTATGGGTGTGTAGTGCACCCCACTTATAAGGAGGAGGCTACAGGGCATTTAGGGCTGTCACTCTTTCTTCTTATTCTAGATCGTGTGGTAGAGCTCTGTTGTGAGAATTCAAACTCCTAAATTCGACTTTAGTCGTAATACAACGATACCTACATTTAAGAAGATGGTTGGCAAAAGATTGTATGTGGTTGTGAAAGAGTTGAGTTAGAGGAGTTCGATTTTGCATGATGCATATGATGGGTAAATATAAGGTCTTCAGTAGATCATGTGTGTATTAAGAAGTGTAAGCTTCTTGATAAGAAGCCTTAAGGCAAAGAATATCTATCCACCCCTAAAGGCAATGAAAGATTTAAAAGATAGATACAAGCTTCAACAAGTAAAAGGAGCAAGATGGGAAGGGTACAAGGCACCTAGTTAATAAAGATTATCGGTATTTTCATCTCCGGCAGAAAAATATAAGCATTGTAAGTTACCCTCAACAGTAATAGAGGTATGTATAATTGACCATACCCATCTCAGTTATACCCTATTGGGGGCTAACATGTGTAGATTAAGAAAAGGACGAGATATCAGGATCCGGTTGGGGTTAGGATAACCCATAATGGTGAATTGATTGTTTGTGTTAGTTGACAATTTCTGAAGGATAATGCAAATGTGCTAATAAATCTCCTTGTGAGATACCCAGATGGCGCACTCTAAAATAGTACAGCTAGATATGAGTACTATAAAGATAGCCAATGGAAACCTTGAAGGGATAAATATTACCTTAGCATGGCTCGTGTCCCTAGGAGAGAGAATTTTAGGCATCCCGAAGAGCCAGTGAGATGAAAAAAGGGGAGCTAAAAGAAATAGAATGTTTTGTTGATGTTTTTAGAATAAAGTGATAGACATAAATGTTAGTAGGAAAATAAGAATAGAGTTAATGAAGAATTATGAGTAAGATGTCCACATGGATGACAACGGTGGAAAAAAATGATGATGAAAATGACAGAATTATAGAGTCTATAGTTAAGTGAAGGAAAATGATGAGAGGTGACAGGCCTTGAAACAACAAAGGAGTATAGGCCATAAAGTCATATCTTCTTTTCGAGAAATAAGTTCGCAACTCTAACGCGATTACCAGCAGGAAAAGATATACCCCCAAAGTAGTAGAAATCAGTATGGGCTGGTAAACAAGATAAACTAAACGTGAACTAGGGACTAAATGATATGATAATAGTCGGCATCATGAGAATTTCAGAGGTTGTGTTCCGGCGATAATAGAATGGATGACAAAAGAATGCCCTTTAATGGTCATTCAGGAAGTCGCTTCCTTAAAGCAAGCAATATGAGCAAAGTTAAGATTAAGGGACTATGTGCGCCAGTTACACTAAGTGTCATCCTCGCAAGCAAGGAATTTTATTATCCTTAGTACAAAAAACATTACCACAAGGCGAGTAAGGGTAATCGATGATGTGAAAAGACGTCAAATATATAGAGGTAAAATATCTATAGGTAGATCATCGTAGCTCCAGCTCTTAGTACTCCTCTAAAGGGGGGAATATGGAGTGATATGGCATGAAGTCAGAATTTAGTGGTTCTACTAATCATGGAGTGGTAGAAGAATAATGCGGTAATGTGAAAAAGGGATGAGATTGTACTTATTCAAAGCCTACAGATATGCTACGATATCAGTGCATTATACAAACACGACGTCAAGGAAAGGAAGTAAGGGTTCCTGCCCGAAATGTCATTGATAGATCAGAGGCCAGTGCATGAGGTAAGTTAAAACAAAGGAAATAACCCAAGAAAGATTACGCGGAAAATTGATGTGAGGATAGGCCAACGAGCATTTGGGATTTGATTAAGGAAGAGCCTAGTTATGGCTAAACAGGAGGTTATAGACGAGTCAACAGATCATGCAAGATAAATGTAGTGAATCCTAATATAGTGAATTCAATCTCGTAAATATGACGTCATAAACCTTGAGAAATGCTCAGATAGGAGTTGGGGTATTTAAAGGTATTGTATAAGTATTACGGGAATAATGGAGGGTGCCATTAAGGAGATAATCAAAATCTGATTTTACAAGTAATCCTACGAGCACAGCTGCACGGAGGTATGTAAGTAAGGATGTTTGTGGGCGAGTAAGAATATCAAAAATTCCTTCGAGTATACAGTATAACAAAATCACAAGTTTACAAGATCCAAAAGGTCTCCTAAGTACTACCACGAACGACTAGCTGAGGAAATAATGAAGAAGGTTTCCACCTAAGCATAGTGACCTAAAAAGGAAATGATCTTTGATCTCGTAACAGCAGTCTCACTATAATATTGCATGCACTCCCTAAGAAAGTGGCACCTATCATGGCTAATGAACAGAAAAAAAAGGGAAAAAAAACATCAAAGGTGATACTTGAGAGCATACGAGTTACAGGGAATTCTAGTGTTTGTGGGCACTATGATAAGCCAAGTATCCATGTAGCAAGTGGCAGACCGACCAGAAAAAGTAATTATTTACATTTAAAGACAGTTGAGAATACGCAAAAGGGAATCTAAGGTGCTAGCAAGTTAAAGGAAGGTTCTGAATAGAATAAATAAATATGTGTAATTCGCAAGAGAAAGTATAGTAGAGTGAAAAGATTTTGGGTAGATGTGAGTAAGGGTGAGAAAAGGTGAGTTAGAAGCTGATAAGAATAGGTAAGACCTCGGTATTAAGCCCATCAAACAAGAGAGCTGATGGTTTATATATGTTATAAAAGGCTCAATATAGCTTGAATTAACACGGAGGAGTCTAAGACTAGGAGCATTTAGAAGAGATGGAATGCTCCTCTGGTCGTAATGTAAGTATGTAATAGTGGTAAATTATAAAAGGATGATATATAGGCCTTCATTTGAGTAATGATTCAAAGAGAAGAGATTTCATGGATGGCACGGGACTAGGATACCCCCATAAGACGAATCACATTGGGATGATATGAAATACGGTTATTGAAGTATAGTATTGTCCCTAGGTGGATTAGGAAAACCACTTCAAATGTTCCCCGATGAGACGTGAGACATGTGACAATGTATTACGTAAGAGGTTTCAAGTTATCAGTGATGGATTATAGATTAACATTGAGGTAAATCAATAATAGATGAATAAAGATTCCAAAGTATGAGAGGAGATTATGATGTCATTCTTTAGATGAACAGTAATAAGGATTATACATATAAGATAAGCGGTGAGAGAGTAACATGGAGTTGGGTGGCAGACCTCGATAATAGTAAACCGAAGTAAGAGTTATTGTATAATATGACCTACCTAGTTGTATTAAAGCCATAAGCATAGATAACTGAGGCTATGAAACAAGATATAGCAAAAGTCGTAAGTTTAACAAAGTACCTAGTGAAGAACTTCAGTATACCCATAGATGCCCAGACAGACAACATATCAAGCTTTGTATATGTTTACAACGTGCTACCAAGAGATTGGATAAAAGCTGGAGGAAAAAAAAGAGTCGCATAGGTGCACATACAAGGAAAAAGTCATACAGGCTGCATGACAAAAAAGAGCAACAGTTACGAGATTGGAAGGGGTCCGACCACAAGTCGTGGTATGAGAAGGAGGACTAAAGAGGGAATACCCTAGACTTTGGATTTATTCAAAGAATAGTTGCCCACATGGCTAAAAGAGTATTAAAGTGTTCACAAGAGCTATGGGTTATGAAAATGATAAGTGAATCAGTCAACATTCGAGGACGAATGTTCCAAAGGGGTGAATGATGTTACACCCTATGTTTTCGTATGTTAGAGTATCCGTAAGTCAATTGATGTAAGCTCAGAAATGAGATCAACTTTGAAAGTACGTAAAGTAAGTTAATCCTTTTATAATGGAGGTTACAAATCTTTATGATTATGAATAACGAGTACCAAAAGGGTTGGAAAGCTTAGGCGCTAAATGAATTAAAGAAAATAAGTTTCGTCGAATGTCGACAAGTTTGGAATGTTATAACCTATACTTTTGGGGTGAGACAAGGGTGATTAACATGTTGATGAGGTTATGTTATGAGTTAGTTTAGTTGTATGATAGTCGTGTGATAAGTTTTTAAGTCAAACAAGTTGTGGAACAAAAGTTGGAAAAGGTCATCACAAGTTACATTCAAGAATGAGTTGAAACTTAGGTTAAATGTAGCTGAGCTTTTCTCCCAACATACTTTGAATAAAGGGATGATCTACATATGAAATTGAAGATCTATGAGTCTTGTTTTAAACTCATTAAATATTTTATCAATACGATCTCGGAGTATAGAGATATTTGCATTTTCGCAAGATGGCGCAGCTAGTAGGTGACAAGTAGGTGCATCACCTACTTGCGAAAAGAGAGGCCTCAACTAAGTCGGTCAAGAGGGGACTTTTAAGGGATTATAAACTCATTTATTTCACCTATATTTCAGACCAAGAAAACCTAATTGAACCCCTGCAACTCCTCCCCAAAAATCCCATACAAACCCTAGGGTATTCCGGGTGTTATGACGCGATTCTAGTGCTGAAAAGTCCGGACAACTTGCTAGTTTCTCTTTCTCCTTCTTGTAGCTGTGTTGAGGAACTTATTTTTGATGGAAAAGGACCAGGTTTCGTGGTTTATACTCAGTACAAGGTAAGTTTATTCTTCTCCTTCCATTATCTATGCGTTTGCGAGTTGTAACTCGATCGTAAAGAATAGACCTAGCTAGTTTCGAAAGAATGGTATGTTGTTTGTTCTTTTTATTGGTTGGCTGGTTGTAATATTATTTTTAAGTTTAATTCATGGCTGGTTTATTGGATAAGAGGTATAATGATGTACTTTTGGTTGTATTTCCCAATTTGAAAGAAAAGACAAGTCGAAACGTGTTTAAGTAAACTGAAAAATTATTTTTTAGTTGATGAACTTGTGGGAATATTTTTGGGCTGTTTAGTGTTGGTATTGGGTTGTCTCTTTTACTACTATTTTTATGGAGTTGAGAGGAGGAAGGTTGTGGAGAAACACCACATAATGGCAATGTTGTTTGTTGGTCGTTTGTCGTAACATTTTCGGGTTAGTTGACACTATTATGGTTGTCGTGTTGTGTATGAAGTGATAGGGGTATGTTGGGCTGTTTGGTTATTGTTTTGACTTGTGTGAAGTAAATATATATAGGGGAGGTGCTGTCCGTTTCCTCGTGAAATAGGTTGTGTTCGATAAATAATAGTTACGACGCCTAAACGATAACGATAGTGTCATTTCTCTTATTGTAGACTAAGGAGCCGTGAAATTGCATAGCTTGAGATTGGGAAGAATATACAAGGTATGTTAAGGCACTTACTTCTTTCTTTTGGCATGATCTAAAGTGACATGAACATAAACGGTACGCTAATTCATAACGGATCTACTCCTAGAAACTAAGGTTGTCCATGTTGTTCTTTCCTTATAAAGTTATTCTAAACAAGTGTGTATGATCCTTAAATCCCACTAAGGTTCATATTGATGGTAGGGATGTCCATAATGTTAATCGAAGTTGCAATGACCTTACATGACTCTGAAAGGGTTAGAACGTGATTCCATGAGTCAAGCATGCATTATATATATGTATCTATTTTACTCTACCGAGCCGCGCTATAGTCGGCCGGGTATGGCACCTATTATGTAACCACTGATCAGTTGGGTTTACCGAGCTCCACGTGGCCGGGTACGATTCTACCGAGCCTTATGATGGCCGGGTATGTTTTTATCGAGTCCTCTTTGAGGTCGGGTACGATATGATGATGATGATGCCCACAGAGGCAAATGTTTTTAAATAGTTCATGTATATATATGTATTTGCATTTCATGTCAGTAGCCCCATAGGAAATTAGATGTTACAAATTGTATCTCCTCTATCTCTCTTTACATTACTATTCTTGTTTATGTTTTCCTGCCTTACATACTCGGTACTTTATTCGTACTGGCATCCCTTTTGCTTGGGGATGCTACGTGTCATGCCCGCAGGTCCCGATTGATAGGTTGACAGTCCTCCTAGTAGGCTATCAGCTCAACGAAGGTGTTGGTATACTCCACTTGCTCCGGAGTTGCCTAGTTGGTCAGTATGCTTTGGATATATATTGATTGGTATTGCGGGGCCCTGTCCCGATCTTTATGATTTTATGTACTCTTAGAGGCTTGTAGATAGATGTCAGGTGTAGGGACACTTGTATGGCCTTGTCGGCCTAGGTTTTGAGTTTACAAATGGTTATGTCGTCCTTATAGGCCCGTATGTCACATATATAAGTTTGTATATCATTTTGGGTCTTCATATGTTGAGTATTCCCTTATGTTTTATTCTTGTTATCTCATGACCAGTTTTCTGGCTCATTTACTCATGATAGTATGATAAGAAAGATATGTTACGTTGGTACTAGGTTGAGTAAAGCACCGGGTGCCCGTCGCGGCCCTCTGATTCGGGTCGTGACAATCATTTCTTTTTCATCTCAAATTTCTGGTCCAAATTGGTGTGCTGAAGCTGATTATTGTTGCTGTTACTGCTAGTTCCTTACCTCTGATTCTTATTCCTTCATTATTCATGTACCAATACCAACTCTCTTATGACGTAGCTCTCAATTTGAGGATGAAATAAAGGCAGTGCTGACTTTTCATAAGTTTTTATGTGTTCATTTGATTCAATGTAGATCAGTTAGTTTCTATTGATTAGCTAAAATTTTCATGTTGTAAGTGATTTTGAACTATTGGACAATTGCGGTAATGGTTTTGAATGGGTTTAAATGTAGTGATTTGTCTCCTCTTTATTCGATATGAATAATCACTATTTTTGGTATTAATCTCATGCTTGAGTTGGGTTTGAAATGATAAGGGGGTAATCAGGATATTACTAAAGCAGTATCAAATAACAAATGGTTGATTCTAGTCAGAATTGGTGTAGAAGTTTAAAATGTTCAGTCAATCGGTATATATGCAATTAAGTCCATATAGAATTTGTATGATGAAATTGTGGGGTTGACTATTTCTTCTCTTTCCCCATACAATTCAAACCTTGTTGAAATGATGACATGTGTGCGTTTCATCAGTCTTGTTTGCTTCAGTTCAAGTCAGTGCTAAGCTTAGTCATTATTCTCATAATCTGAACCTCTCACTTCAAATGTGGTGTTGCATTAGCTTTTAATATTCAAATGGGGGGGTGTATTCGAATTGGTGGCTCGAAATGGGATAAATGTATAGGTTGATTTTCTTTAAGGAATAGGTAAGTCTGTTATAACTTAAGTGATTTGGGGAATTAATTAATGAAAAAGGCATGAAGGTTTTCTTATAGCATAATATTATGGTTTGATGAGGATTGCCATTTGTTTCAGCTTGGTGTGTTTTCTGGATCTGCGAGCTTGGGCTCTCTATTATTTGTTATGGGTTTGAGCTTTTGATTTACCAGTTCTCGTTGGGAACTTGGGCTCATCCAGGCCCAAACTCGGAGATTCGAATGCCAATCTGCCTTGTGCAGCTGGTTGAGTTCGATATCAATCCCTTCCAATTGCGTCTGGTCTTTAAACGCTTGTCATGGGGTTCGAACTCAAGTTACCCCTTCGACTCCTCCTTAATCTCTACGTAATTTGGGCCAGAAATTTTGTGTACGGCAAAAAATGCAATTGGGCCTTTACTCTAAAAAGCAGTTGCTTCTTCGCAAAGCTGGCTCGAGCTTGGTTCATTAGTTTAAAAATGAGATTTGACATGTAACTTTAGAAGTATTGACCTCTACCATTTGTCCCATTAATTAATTAGATTGGAGGTGAGCCATCCTAGATAACAAATAGTCTATGGCCCTCTGAGCTTTAGTTTGAATACTTTTAAAAATGGAATTGAGGTGTGCCGCGCCAAATAAAATCTCAAGTGCGTGGCCCTCATTTAATTATTTCTTTTAAAATACTTAAAACTCGGGGCATGCCATTTAGCAAATCCCCATGGCCCTCGCAAAGTTGAAACGTATAGTTGCTTTAGGCGCGTATTTTAAACTCGGGTGCACATTTCATGTGACCCAACTCTAAATCTCACAACGTTGAATAAAATGTGTTTTGGATTGCGGGTGCATTTCATGTGGCGCGATCCAATGACATGTTTTAAACGATATTAAATCTTTTTTATAATTAAATAAAAGCGATTAATAGTTTAAAATGGCATCATAGGTTAAAACATGTATATAAATCAGATAATAGACCAATTATAATAGTTTAAGCGACCGTGCTAGAACCACAGAATCCGGGGGTGCCTAACACCTTCCCTCGGGTTAACAGAATTCCTTATTTAGAATTTCTGGTTCGCAGACTTCAGAAGGAAAGTCGAATTTTCCTCAATTTGGGATTTTAAAATAAACCGGTGACTTGGGATACCAGAAAACAAACCATCCAAGTGGCGAATCTGAATAAAATAAATAAATAATCCCATTTCGAATAATGTCACTTAAAGTGGAAAAACTCCCTTGTACTACCTTCGGGTAGTGTAAAAAGGAGGTGTGACATCTCTGGCGACTCTGCTGGGGATATCGAACCCAGAATCTCTGGTTCAGGGTTCAAGAATTCGAGCTTAGAATAGCTGTTATGATTGGCTTTATTTGTTATCTGATTTTTTTACATGTTTGAGCCTAATGTGCTAAATGCCGCCTTTTACCGCTTTGATTTTGTGTGAACTGTATATAAACTGCTACGAAACCCTTCCT
This sequence comes from Nicotiana tabacum, assembly GCF_000715075.1. Taxonomy (NCBI): domain Eukaryota; kingdom Viridiplantae; phylum Streptophyta; class Magnoliopsida; order Solanales; family Solanaceae; genus Nicotiana; species Nicotiana tabacum. The sequence continues at coordinate 19,575,382 of NC_134085.1, forward strand.
CTCTCTGAGTCTTCTAAATCATGGAGAAGGGTGCACTTCGTGTGGCTTCTCTTCTGTCTAGAGTCTTTCCCAATTTAGAACGAGGTTCGGACAAGTTGCTAAGCCGGTGAAGCTTCTGTATTCCCGGTACGCTGCCCCCCCCCCCCCCCGGCTCGAGTTGTCCGCTCGAGTAATCCAGGTCTAGAACAATAAACCAAGGTTTTAAACCTAGTATAACAAAGCCTCAGGCTGGATCCCTATTAGGAACATTTGTTTGCATCACGTGCATTTGACCTTGGAGACTCAAACAGGGGTTGGGTCTATCTAGGATAGGTGTACCCGAAATGAAAAGGCCATCCTGATGCATCTTACTTGCTACTTGTGCATTTATTTGCTTCGGATTCGCATGTTGACCGGCTTATGAATAATAGGAGAAAAGTTGGGAAAAAGAAACTCAATGTGAGGGCTCGGAGAGATAATTACTTGTTTTGAGAAATCAGTGTCCAAAATATACCGAAACTCTGCCAAACTTTAAAAAAAAAAAAAAAGAAAAAGAAAGTTTTGTCTCTAAAAACAGTTGGTTTATTTTCGTACAATCTGCCCGAACTACGCTAGTTTGATTCTCACCGGATGTGAGATACGTAGGCAACCCTCATCGGGTCCAACTTTCCTTTTTGCAAAAGTAGCCCAAAAACAACAAAATTTTATTTTTTGTCACAATAAGCAGGGTGATGTCGTTCTTGCTTAAAATAAGCCGAATATCCTCAAAAGGGTGTCGGAAGGTTGTTTTTGCAAGAATAGCCCCTTTTAGTCACTTTTGTACGGTTAGAAGGCACAACCTTAAAATCTTCTTCCTCGAAGTGTTGAAAGGCCGTATCTGAAAAATTGGGTTTCATTTTTCAAAATAAAATTTTGAAAAAAAATGGTATCACTTTTGGGTCAAAATGAGTGACTAAAACACCTTAATAAATGTGCAGGATGAGCACAAACGAAATTGAACCCTTCACAATCCTTGATGAGATCCCCTTAAAGCTCTACATGTGGTGGAATGATCTAGGAAAAGGCAGTAGAGAAACAGTGGTAAGAGTTCTGGGAGGCCTTGTCGGACTATTGAACGTCAAGCCAAGGTCGGACATAATTGAAGCTTTAATACCTTTCTGGGACCCGACTCGCAATATGTTCCGCTTCTCTGACTTTGAGCTCACACCTACATTGGAGGAAGTTTCCGGTTATGCGGGCCTTAATGGAAACCTTAGAAGTCGATATCCATTGTCACCAAGACCGGTATCTCCCCACAGATTTCTAGATTTGCTGAGTATTAGTCGGGATATTCGGGATGGAAACTTATCTGAAGGGTATTGCACATTCCAGTTCTTGTATCATCGATATGGTAACCCCCGTGGTTTTGAAGAGCCGAACACTAGTCTAACCCATGCCAGAAATAAAGACAAATGGGAGGCAAGGCGGGGTTTAGCTTTTATAGTATCCTTCTTGGGTGTTGTAGTTTGTCCGCGAAAAGATGGTAATATAGAGATAGGTCTTGTGGGAATGATCGATGTGGCAATCAAGAAAACCAACAACACTGTGGTTCCTCTGATCTTATATGAAATTTACCGAGCCTTGACTATCTGTCGGGAAGGAGGAAAGTTCTTCCAAGGCTGCAATCTGCTACTACAGTTATGGGTGCAAGAACATCTCTGCCACCGGGTTGGGTATATGAATTACGGTTTGACCGGGTTGAGCTGCATTGAAGAGTTTGAAAGCCGAGTGGTAGGTATTGAATTCCCCGAAGGTATTGAATCTTGTCTTGCACATTTGAGATCCTTGACTGACGATAAATTGAGTGGGCATTCGGATGGTTTCCTGCCACCGAAGCAGTGTACATGTCAACTGAAGTGTGTTACCTCCTCCTGATGGGCATCCGGAGCATCCAGCCTTATGCTCCACATAGAGTTTTGTGCCAATTAGGAAGGTTTCAAACCGTCCCCAATGATGAAGATTTGAGTAAACATGTCATTGAATTGGGACCAAAAGCCACATTTCCAGAAGGGAAAATTCACCAAGTATGGAATGAATGTAGATTTCTTAAACCTAAGACCATGGTGCGAGATCTATCCAGAGGTGAAGTGGACCCTAAGTATATTGTCTGGTTCGGCAAAAGATTCCAGATTCCTGAAAGGCCCGCAAAGAGACCCCATGTCCAACAATTCACCGATGGGGTCCAGGTGCAGTGAGACTGGTTGACCAAAGAAAACAAGTACAGGGCCAAAATAAGCCAGTTGGAAAGGCGAGTCATGGAGCTTCAGTTTGAAAATAGTGTTCAAGTCACTGCAAACGAGGGAGAAAAGAAAAAACTAACTCAGGAAAATGAGGCCCTCAAAGCTCAGATCCGGAAGATGAAAATAGCTGCCAGAAACCCGGAAAGAAGCCGGGCTGACGAAAGACTTATAAGCGGTCTTAAAAAGAAAGCCCTTGAATGTCAAGAAGACCTGGAAAAGTCTGAAGCTAGTCTAGCAAAAATCCGGGCACAATGGGCAAAGAAGGCAGAAGAGCGGGCATAGTTTGTGCAACAAATGAAGAGGAACTATGTAGGGTCTATCACTAGCCTAAGAAGAAAGGTAACCACTCTCGAGAACGAGGCAGCCAAGCAGGCTAAAGATTTCAAAGCCGATACAGAATACTGTTATGATTTGATGGCTCAAGTGGAGGAAGTAATGCAGCAGTTGCAAGATCAACACCTTCATGACTCTCAAGTGTTGGAAGCCCGGAATCAGCAGATAGGCGGTTGCTTCAGAAAAAAGGCAGAATTAGAGAAAGGATAAGAACCATCGCTGAATATATTACCATGAAATGCCAAGCGTGCGAAGACATGACTCGTACCACCTTTTTCGCTGCAGTGATGACTTTTGTCCGCCAAGTTATGCGTGATTTGGAGTGACTGTAAGGGGATATCGCATTTAGGCCCGCGGCGAGACCGAATGATGTCCCGCGGGCACCAGGAGAATTAATGTATTCTTGATTTTAGTGGAGTCTGTATCTTTCTTTTCTGTTGAAGTCTGTTAGTTTATTTTCGATTCGGTATTTTTATTTTGTCAGAGTCTGTTAAGTCAGTTCTTGAGTTTGTATTGTCATCGTGTTTTTGGAGTCTGTTTTTTTCCTTTTTGAGTCTTTTAGCTTTAACTTATTGTAATCCAAAGTATTTCCTTTTTTATGAAGAATTAAAAATTCCAAAATATTCTATTATTTATTTTTTCATTTTAACGCCCCCAGAACTATGCTTGGTCTGATTCATGCGGGGTCATGATACGTAGGCAATCTACATAGGATTCAATCATAACCCAAAAAAAAAGTAGTAAGTAAAGCTGGGATGAAACATGCAACCGTTGCAAAACATGTAGAAACACATTTAACTGTATAGGTGCATCACACCACAACATGTGATTACCTATCTATTATTTGTTTCAAACTAACCGTTTGCTGCTGTATCCATATCAGGTTTTTATAGAACGATGGTTGGTTTTTGTGGTAACCTGGCTTCGCACCCATACTTCACTAGATCAAAGAGGAGCATCGGAATGTCTTCAGAAATGACTCTACCAACAATTCCCATCACGAATGATAGCCCAATCTCGGGCATCTCGACCTCAGAATCGGTAGCCACCAAAGAAAATAGATTCTTGCGTCTTCAGGTTATGGAGATGTGGGATGCTTGGGCAAATGGAAGAGAACCGCCAAGTGCCATCCCGGGATTCCCTAAACTTTTTTTTCTAGAGCAAGCGGTACGTCCACCATACCGATCAGTCACACAAATACCCCACTAGGACACCTAACTATTTCAGCTCATTTTGTGGGAACACCTTCTGAGGTTCGCCCCTAGGTGTCAATGTCCGGTGCAACTTCGAATATCTTCACTGCTCCCCCATGCTTGGCCACGGCACAACCTACACTGCCTAGGCCCAGTTTTGACCCCTCATCTTGCACCTTCCAAACACCCACCTTCCAAATGGAACCTCCTCAGTTTCCCACTTATACTTACTCTCAGCCACCCCAATTTGAGTTCACTGCGGGGCAAGAAAAAACCACCAAAACTCCTAAGCAAGAAGAGATTGTGAGAAAGATGAGGAGTATGGAACAGAGTCTCAAAAGCATACAAGGCCTGAGGGGACAGAAAAGTGTATCCTATGCCGACTTGTGCATGTTCCCCCATGTGAACCTACCATTGGGATTCAAAACCCCAAAATTTGAGAAGTAAGACGGGCACGATGATCCTATTACTCATCTCAAGAAATATTGCAATCAATTGCGAGGGGCCGGTGGAAAGGAAGAACTGCTCATGGCCTATTTCGGAGAAAGTCTGTTTGGCATCACTTCTGAGTGGTATATGGACCAGGATATATCCCGCTGGCACATCTGGGATGATCTTGCTAGAGACTTCGTCAGGCAGTTCCAATACAACACTGATATTGCTCCAGATAGGAACTCGTTAACGAACTTGAAAAAGAAATCCTCAAAAAGCTTCCGGGAGTACGCAATTAAATGGCGAGAGCAGGCATCTAGGGTAAAACCTCCAATGGATGAGGTCCAAATGGTCACAGTTTTCCTCCAGGCTCAAGAAGCCGACTACTTTCAAAATATGATGTCTGCTATGGGTAAATCGTTCGTTGAAGCCATCAAGATTGGAGAAATGGTTGAAAATGGGTTGAAAACGGGTCGAATTCTAAGCCAATCCGCTATCAGAGCTACTTCTGAAGCCATTCAGGGTGGGTCCGGATGAATAGCGAAAGGCAAGAAAAAGGAAGAAACATCCATGGCAGTGTCGGGTGCAAGAAAACAACGTACTCCTAGATCCCTTCTCTCAGACAGGACCCCGCAACACTATTACCCCCACCAAGACATGGCCTATGCTCCTCATCCATAGACGATCATGAATGATCAACCTTATGTCCGTCCACAGCAACAAGCCAACCGTAACCAAGCTCCATTTCCTAGAAACCAGCCTCCTTACCAAAACCACTATAACCCCCGTCCTCCACAAAGCAATTTTCCCCCTCGTGAGCCACCTAAAAGGCCAAATTTCACACCAATCGATGAATCCTACTCCAATATGTTTCCAAAGCTTGTCCAAATGGGTCTGCTACAGCCGGTTCCTCAAACCAGGCAAAACCCAGCATCACCCGCTTATAGAGTCGGTACCCGATGCGCCTATCACTCAGGGGCAGAAGGGCATGACACGGATGACTGTTGGACTCTGAAAAGACTCATGGAAAACTTGATAGAATAAAGGAAGATAGTGCTAAGGGATGAATATATTCCCAATGTGACTAACAACCCACTGCCGGCCCATAACAACGGACTGGTAATCGGAATGATTTGTGAGGACAAGAAATTTGACCCGGCATTGAAGGCTAACATTTCCATTGCTGACGTAGAAAAGAAACCAAAAGCTGCCCCAAAGCAAGACAAAGGGGAGAAAAAGAACAAAACCACCCGTCCAAAATCAGAGAAGAAAGTTGAAGCGGGGATTGGGGCAACACCTCCCAAAGATGTTGTTCTCTATGTCCCTTGGGGCCGCAAAGAAAAACAGATGACTTTGAGTCCTCATAGGAGATTCGAGCTGAACAAGGCAGCCCAAATGTATGTGCCCAAGGGAGGCTATGTGATGCGGGGGCCAATTAATCCACCAAGGCTGAGTGAGCCCATGGTTATTGGACGCGCGCCACAGAGGCCCATGACAGATCCTACCGATGTGCCCTGGAACTACAACAAAACGATTGTAACCTATAAGGGCAAAGTAATCTCAGGAGAGGTTCAAGAAAATAACCCCGTTGAAAAGTATTCTAACTTGGAAGAGGTGAACAATGCCACTCAAAAGTGCTTCCCATCTAAGAAGCCTGTGAGTGCCGAAGAAGCGGAGACTTTCTTTCAAAAGATGAAAATGGCGGATTATGAGGTGATCGACCAGCTTCGAAAATTTCTTGAACAAGTCTCCTTGTTGGCTTTGCTGATGAACTCCACTGAAGATCAGAAGGTATTGATCAAGACCCTTAACGAAGCATATGTTCCTATTGAGACTTCTGTAGAGTAGTTGGAGAGGATGGCAGAAAGGTTTTTTGCAATTAACCAGATTTCCTTCAGCAAAAATGACTTGCCCCCAGAAGGGGCCGCGCATAACAAAGCCCTGCACCTTACAGTCAAATGCGAAGGGTACTATGTGAAAAGGGTTATGTTGGATGGAGGCTCTGGGGAAGACAACTGCCCACTCTCAACTCTACAGCGCATGGAAATCGGGACCGAAAGAATTCGACCCAACAATGTCTGTGTACGGGCTTTTGATGGTATAAAAAGGGACACAATTGGAGAGATCGATCTGATTCTGACCATCGGCCCAGTAGACTTTGAAGTAACCTTCCAGGTTCTGGACATGGACACATCCTACAATTTTCTCTTGGGAAGGCCATGGATTCATGCAGCGGGGGTTGTACCCTCTACCCTCTATCAGATGGTAAAATTTGAGCATGAAGATCAAGAGATTGTGGTCCACGGGGAAGACGAGCAATCAATTTATCAGGACCCATCAGTCTCATGCCTTGAATCGAGAGAGGGGAGTGAGCACATAGTTTACCAAGCCTTTGAAATTGTGGTCGCAGACCAGTATAAAGAGGGAAACACTTGCCCTCAACCCTTTCTTTCTAATGCATTAATCATGGTGGCCAAAAAAATGATCAGACATGGCTTCAAACCGGGGAAGGGGCTCGGGAAATCATTGCAAGGAATAATTGAACCTGTCACCTTGACTGCCAATGAAAAGTTCTTTGGGATATGCTTCTGACCCACTCCAGCTGATGTAAAATGGACAAATGATAGAAAGAATGATGGTTGGGTCTTGCCTCAGCCGGTGTCGTATCTGTACAGAACATTTGTCAAGCCAAAATACCATGAGGAAGAAGAATATGAGGTCTTCATGGCCGAAGAGATTGAAGAGATCTGTGGGGCGATGAGGAAGATACTGTATGAAGCCCACATGGTTCAGCTAGGGGAAGGCTCAAGCACCGCTGAGGTGCTGTATATGGGACCTAATACTAAGCTGCAGAATTGGAAGGCTACGCCATTCCCGATCAGGCGGGAGTCCCGGTAGACCTGTCCTACCACCTTTTCTGCATCACGAGTTATTTCACGGTGTAACTTGGATGTTTCCTTTAGCTTCTTGTCTTTTAATTTTCCAATGTAAACCCTGTTATCTTCAAATTCCAAGAAATGAAATCAATATTTCATCGTTCATCTTTCTTTATTCTTTCTGATTTTGTCGTTTTTCTCTTTTCTTTCAGTTCTAATAATGCGGCTTTAAATAACATGACATACTTGCGGACTTCATGCCCAGATCCAAACATGTTGTCTCATTGCGAAATAATGAACCAAGAGCTGGAATACGATGAAGAGGAGGCTTTTAGGGAAATAAATTGAGAATTGGAACAATTTGAGAATAAACCTAAGCCGAACTTAAATGATACTGAACCGGTTAATTTGGGTAGTTCTGAAGAAATCAGGGAAACCAAGATAAGCATTTTCACAGATGGAAAAACTCGAGACGCATTAATCCAACTCCTGTTTGAGTTCAAAGATGTGTTTGCTTGGTTATATGATGACATGCCAGGGCTGAATGTTGATTTGGTGGTTCACAAGTTGCCAACATACCCCGATTGTCCCCCAATCCAGCAAAAGCAAAGGAAGTTCAAAACTGATATCAGTGACAAGATCAAAGAAGAGGTCACGAAGCAGTTGAAAGCGGGGGTGATCCGAGTGGTCCGGTACACCACATGGTTAGCTAATGTAGTCCCAGTGCCAAAGAAAGACGGGAAGACTCGGGTATGTGTGGATTACAGAGATTTAAACAAGGCAAGTCCCAAAGATAACTTCTCTTTGCCGAACATCCACATCCTTGTTGATAACTGCGCCAAGCATGAGATACAGTCCTTTGTGGATTGTTACGCAGGATATCACCAGGTGTTGATGGACGAAGAAGATGCAGAGAAGACAGCTTTTACCACACTTTGGGGTACATACTGTTATAGGGTCATGCCATTTGGTCTCAAGAACGCCGGGGCAACCTATATGAGGGCCATGACAGCCGTTTTTCATGATATGATGCACCAAGCGATAGAGGTGTATGTGGACGATGTAATCATCAAATCCAAAACCCAGGACGACCATGTTCGGGACTTGAGAATTTTTTTTGAGCGGCTGCGCAAATATGATTTAAAGTTGAACCCAGCCAAATGTGCATTTGGGGTACCATCCGGTAAACTCTTGGGATTCATCGTCAGTCCGAGGGGCATCGAGTTAGACCTAACAAAGATAAAGTCTATTCAAGATTTGCCTCCTCCGAAAACCAAGACGGATGTTATGATTCTGTTCGGTAGATTGAACTACATCAGCTGATTCATTGCCCAGTTAACATCCACATGTGAACCCACTTTCAAATTGCTGAAGAAAGATGCAGCAGTCAAGTGGACAGATGAATGTCAAGTAGCTTTTGATAAAATCAAGGAATATCTGTTGAATCCGCCCGTCTTGGTCCCACCTGAGCCAGGGAGGCCCTTGTTCTTGTACCTGACAGTCTTGGAAAATTCTTTCGGCTGCGTCCTCAGGCAACACGATGTGACCGAAAAGAGAGAGCGGGCTATTTACTATCTGAGCAAGAAATTCACCAGTTATAAAGCCAAATACACTTTGTTGGAAAGGACCTGTTGCGCTTTGACATGGGTCGCTCAGAAGCTGAGGCATTATTTGCAAGCCTACACCACTTACCTCATAACCAGGTTGGATCCTTTAAAATACATATTCCAGAAGCTTGTGCCCACTGGGAGACTAGCAAAGTGGCAGATCCTGCTTACGGAATTCGACATAGTATATGTCACTCGCACGACAATGAAAGCCCAGTAATTAGCAGATCATTTGGCTGAAAATCCGGTCGATGATAAATACCAACCTTTGAATACTTACTTCCCGGATGAAGAGGTAAACTTAGTTGAGGCATTATCCGAAGACATCAATGCTTGGAAAATGTTCTTCGATGGGGCAGTAAAGAATTGGGGCAATCTTGATCTCGCCCGCCGGTCAGCATTACTCGGCCACTTATAGGCTTCAATTTTTCTGCACAAACAACACTGCCGAGTACGAAGCTTGCATTATGGGCATGAACATGGCAATCGACCAAGATGTTGAAGAACTGTTAATCATGGGAGACTCAGATTTGATTATCCGACAAGCTCAAAGAGAATGGGAAACCCGAGACGTCAAGCTTATTCCTTATAGGCAACATGTGGAAGAACTTGGCAAACAATTCATGTCAATAGAGTTCAGGTACATTCCTCGCTGCCACAATGAACTAGCTGATCTTGCCACTTTAGCCTCAATGTTGCCGTTCCCAGGCAATGCCTACATTAATCCATTGGAAATCCGAATTCGGGAAAGGCATGGTTATTGTAATACGGTTGAAACAACACCAAATACCCAACCATGGTATCATGACATCAAAAGGTTTTTGAAAATGCAAGAATACCCCGAGCAAGCCAGTGGAGACCAGAAGAGAACCATTAGGCGGCACACGAGTGTTTTCTTTTTGAGTGGTGATGTCTTGTACAAGAGAACTCCGGACCTCAACTTGTTGAGATGTGTTGACGCGGAAGAGGCTGGAAGAATCATGCATGAGGTACACGCGGAGTATGCGGACCCCACATGAACGGGCATGTTTTAGCAAATAAAATCCTTCAAGCGGGCTATTACTGGATAACCATGGAAGAGGACTGTTTCAGCTTTGTCCGGAAGTTTCATCAATGTCAGGTGCACAGTGATTTGATTCATGCACCACCTACAGAACTGCATCCCATGTCAACACCTTGGCCATTTGATGCTTGGGGTATGGACGTCATTGGGCCAATCGAGCCGAAAGCCTCAAATGCGCACAGATTCATACTAGTTGCCATTGACTACTTCACGAAATGGGTTAAAGCCATTACTCTCAAATCCGTCACCAAGAAAGTTGTGGTAGATTTCGTGCACTCCAATCTTATCTTCTGTTTTGGCATTCCTACAACTATTATCACAAACAATGTTGCTATAAGTATTGGAGGGGGGAACTGGACCGGGTGAGGCGGGTTTGGGCCTGGGTTAAACAGGTATTGGAGGGGAAATTTTAGGCTGTTACAAGTTGGCCCAAACACAGCCTTTCTCACTTCCTTTTATTTTATTTCTTCTTTTCTAATTTCTTTTAAATTACAACTAAAAATAAAAACCTAAATTAATTCCTACATCAAGTTATCCTACCACATTGAATTAATTACCTCCGACTAACAATTACCACCAATAATTAAAAACCAAATTTGAAGGGAAAACTACTAAAATTTCAAAAATTAAAATTAAAAGTGCGAAAGTAAACTATTTTTGTGTTTTTTTTCATTTTTGTAAAACAACTTAATTTGCTAATTAGTCTAACAAATGTAAAATTAAATCCTAAATGCAAATGCAACATATTTTTGTATTTACATGAATTAGATAAAATAACGTGCACAGACAAAGGAAACAGTTGACAAAAATGCCACGAAAATCTACGAAATCGCAAAGAATGGGAAAATTTATTTTTCTTGAATTTGTGGAAGTAATTCATATAGGGCAAAAATCACGTGCTCACACTGAGTAACAATAGATCATCTCTAGTCTCAAAACCACTAAGAGCAACCAAACACGACCGATAAACGCGGTCCACAACAAGAGAATCTCCCACAAGAGTAGAAACATAAATAGGGGAACTCAAGGAATCTCGGGGAGCAACCAAATGCGGGGAAAAATAAGAAGACACATAAGAGTAAGTGGAGCCTAGATCGAATAGAACCGATGCATCTCTGTGACAAACCAGTATAATACCTGTGATGATAGAATCGGAGGCAACAACCTCGATACAGGCAGGAAGGGCATAGTATCTGGTCTGGCCTCTCCCTCTAGGGCGACCTCTACCTCCCCGACCTCTACCTCTAGCTGGCTGAGCAGGTAGGGTAGCAACTGGAGCTGTAACCATAGCCTGGGAACTCTGCGGGGCACGCTGTGGCTAAGAAGTTTGCGGAGGTGCACCCCTCCTAAGTCTTGGGCAATCCCTCACCATATGGCATATGTCACCACACTCAAAACAAGCTCTAGGAGGACGTGGTGGCTGTGACTGGCTAGGGTCGGGTATGCTGGACTGACCTCTGAAAGCACCCCACGAAGTAGGCGCGCTAGAAACTGCAGGTGCATAAAACGGCTCCTGAGGCCTAGGAGGAGCTGGAGCACTACTGGCTGCTAGAAGAGCTGAATGAATAGGGCGACTCATATAACCCTTACCATGACGACCTACAGCTAGGGAACAAGCACTAGAATAATGGCCCGACTCTCGAGACCTCTTGGCCTCCCGCTCCTCTCTCTCCCTAGCATTCATACCCTCAATCCTCCTAGCAATGCTCACCATCTGCTGATAGGAAATATCTATCTCCAACTCTCGAGCCATGCTAGATCTGATGCTGGGAATAAGGCCCTCAATAAACTGGCAAACCCTCTCACAGACAGTAGAAACCAAGGTTGGTGCATGCCTAGCCAAACTGGTGTAACGGACAGCATACTCTGAAATAGTCATAGCACTCTAGCGTAAATGCTCAAACTCTGCACGTCATGCGTCCCTGAGGCTCTAAGGAACATACTCCCTCAGGAACAGATCTGAAAACTGAGCCTAAGTTAGTGAAGCAGCCTCATCTGGACTGTCTAACTTATAGGTGCGCCACCACTCATAGGTGGTTCCTCGAAGCTGGAAGGTAGTGAAAGAAACCCCGCTCAATCTTGAGATACCCATGGTACGTAGAATGTGGTAACGCTCATCAAGAAATCCCAGAGCATCCTCCGATGCTAGACCACTAAATACAGGAGGCTTGTACTTCTTGAACCTCTCAAGCCTCAACTGCTCATCCTCAGAAGGCACTGCCCTGTCCTTGGGCTGAACTAGCACTGCGGGTGGCACATGAATAATCTCAGGGACCTGCTCGACATGCACTCACTACTCAGGAGTGCGGGCGGTGGGAGTCTGTGCTCCTCCCCTGACCTGGGACGTAGCTGCAGCAAGGGGAAGCAATCCTGCCTGAGCCAAAGTGGTATACATGCTCATGAACTGAGCCAGAGTCTCCTGAAGAGCTAGGGTAGTAGTAGCAGTAATCGTGTCAGGTGCCTGAACTCCAGCTGGATCTGCTGGTGGTACCTTGGCGGCCGCTTGTGCAGGTGCTCTAGCTGCACCGCGTGCGCATCCTCGATCTCTACCCTGGCCCCGACCTCTAACGGCTGCAGTAGGGAGAGTGGGTGCCTGATCATCTCGAGTAGCACGTGTCCTCACCATCTATAAGGGAATATAAGACAAAAGTTTAGAATTGTGATGTCAAAATATGGCACGACAAGGAAATCAAATGAAGTGGAAATTTTCCTAAAAGTTACATCGCCTCTCGTAGATAAGTACAGACGTCTCCATATAGATCAGTGAGACACTAATAAACTAGCTTGTGATCCGTGACTCCTATGAACCTAGAGTTCTGATACCAACTTGTCACGACCCCAGTTCGCCCTCCATGAACTGTCGTGACGGCACATAGTCTCTACGACTAGGTAAGCTTAACAAGTACAGAAATAAAAGGAAACTTGCGGAAATGTCAATTAAAAGCCAAGAATAACCAAATGAAAAACAGTATATAGAATGCCGCTCGGCATATATAACACAAAATCTCAAAATTCTACAACATTATCCCAAAACCCGGAAATTCACGGGAACACAAGCTGAGAAAATACTACATAGTTCTAATCTCTGGAATTTCTAACAAGAACAAAAGTACGGAAGGGCTAAATACTAAATACAGGAATAAAGAGAGACACCTCGGTCTGCGGACGCGGTAGATATACCTCGAAGTCCCGTAGAATCGCCTCACCTCAAGAATGGTAAGCCTGAGTAGAGGTACCTGGAGCACATGAAAAAAACATGCGCAGAAAGGGCATGAGTACACCACATCGGTACTCAGTAAGTGCCAAGCCTAACCTCGGTCGGGTAGTGACGAGGAAGGCCAGGTCCCTACTGAGGTTAAACAAAATAATAAGTTTCAATAGTATAAGACAAAACAGTATAAATAAGCAAAGTAGTGAAAATAAAACAGAATATACATGACAGCAACAACTATACTGAAATGAGGTAAACACGGAAGGAGATACAACTCAGCACCAATAGTAACAAATCGGGGATCTCCCAGGTTACCGTCCTGTAGTCCCTATTACAACTGTCCAGTGGATCTCCCGGGATCTCGTTCCGTAGTCCAACTATCAATGCGGGGATCTACCGGAATCCTGATCCGTAGTCCCAAATATAAATACACAGCAGTAGCAGAAAATATTCAGAGAAGGGAAATTTCATATTAAGGCAACAAATAATTCTAGCCTAGCATGCTGCATAGAGTCCAGGTAAATAACACTGAAATCGGAGCCCAAATGATTCTTGCCACGAGTACTCGACTCCAAATGGCCCAAATCTATTCAATTCAATTTCATAATGTAAATAAAACTTCAAGAAACTGATTCTACAATTTAATTCTAAGCTAATACGCGAAATTAGGTAAAATGACCAAAACGCCCCTCGGGCCCACATCTCGGAATCGGGTGAAATTTATATTTTCAGAAACCTCATACCCTCACGAGTCTATGCATAATAAGAACAATGAAATCGGAGTTCAAATGTCCCCTCAAATCCTAATTTAAAAGTCTCTTAAACTCAAGCCCTAATTACCCATTTTTCCCAAAATTTTCACCACTAATTAGGTCCTTAATCACATAAAAACGAGTTATGAAGTCAGGGATGTTACCTCCAAGTGATTCCCCTTTGTTTCCCTCAAAATTCTCTCTCAAAAGCTTCAAACCCGGATGAAAATGGTGAAAGAATCACTCAAATTCGCGAAGACAACTATTTATATGTTCTGCCCAGTGATTCCGCATTTGCGGCCCTGGGACCGCATCTGCGGTCCTGCTTCTGCGGAACAAATGTCGCATCTGCTCCTTCCCACTTAAGGCCAGATTTCACATATGCAGAACATTAACCGCAGGGGCAGTTCCGCTTCTGCGAACTTTTTACCGCATATGCGGTTCCTGGGAAGATGACCATATTCTGCTTCTGCGGTCACCTAGCCACATCTGCGGAACCCAAATCGTAGGTGCGGTTATGACAGAACCAGCAGCAGAAGCTGCAACTTAAATTCAAAAATCTTCCCGTTAACCATCTGAAATCATCTCGAGCTCTCCGGGACCTCAACCAAAGGTACCAACAAGGCACAAACCACTATCCAAACTTGTAGCAATCCTTAAAATACCTAAAACAACATCGAAACCTCGAATTAACCATTTATTCAGGCCTAAGAACTCCAAAATTCTCAAAAATACGCTTTCGATAAAAAAGTCTATCAAACCTCGTCCGAATGACCTGAAATTTTGCACACACATCCCAAATGACACAAACGGAACTACTGCAACTCTTGGAATTTCATTCCGTCCCTCGGATCAAAATCTCGCTATCGACCTGGAAACATCAAAAATTCAACCTTCGGCATTTGAAGCCTAAATTAGCTACGGACCTCCAAAACACAATCCGAATATGCTCCTAACCCCGAAATCACCTAACAGAGCTAAGGAAAGCATTAGATTTCCATTCCGAGGCCGTCTTCACACTGTTCCGACTACAGTCAACTTTCCAACATTTAAGCTCTCATTTAGGGACTAAGTGTCCCAAAACTCTCCGAAACCCAATACCGAACATCCCGGCAAATCAAAATAGCAGAAATAAACTTTGGGAAAGCAGTTAATAGAGGATCAGGGTGTGAATTCTTAAGACAACCGACCGGGTCGTCACATTTACTTAGAATGTTGACCGAAGTCAAACTTGGCCTTTTAAGCCAACATTAAGGAACCAAGTATTCCGATTTCAACCCGAACCCTTCCAAATCCCGAACTAACCATCCCTGCAAGTCATAAATAAGTAAAAGCAAGTACGAGAAGACTCATTTAGGGAAACAGGGTTCTAGAAAGCAAAATGACCGGTTGGGTCGTTACAATTATTTTCCAATTACTTCAAGGGAATATTACACAAAGGAGGAATATTGGACCGTGATAGAGGGGTATATATATATATATATATATATATATATATATATATATATATATATATATATATATATATATATATATATATATATATATATATATATATATATATATATATATATATATATATATATATATATATATATATATATATATATATATATATATATATATATATATATATATATATATATATATATATATATATAGTATATGTTATGCATAATTAATATATCTTCTTTGTATAACCATGTATAAATAAGGTATTTACATTGTATAACCATACATATACTAGATTATTACACATTATTATACATTGTGGATATACTAATAACTGAGAAGCTCTTTATTCTAATCTGTGGAAAAATTCTTCTTCATTTTGCTACAATAAAGAAGCACATTCAATAGCTCAATCGTTATATGCTTTCAGATTTACATTTTGCATTAACAAACAGGTCTTCTAAGAGAGAAAAAATAAAATTAAAAAGACCAAGAAAGAAAAAGAAAAGGGATGACATGAGAAAGCTTGTAAAAAAAAAAAAAGAAGAGCAAAAGTAAGAAAGATTGATGAAAAGAAAAAGATATGAGAACAGGGGTTATCGGGGCTGGCAAGAAAAGCAAGAAAGAGAAACAAGGTTTCCTGTTTTGGAAAGAAAGTGGATATTACTCTTTAAAATGTTGGCGGGAACTTTTAATTGGAGAGAGAAGGTAAGAAAAAAAATGGAGTGGGAGTTGAAAAACATGTGAAAAAAATAAAAAAGAAGTTGAAACCATGTTTTTTTTTTAAAAAAAAGCTAGCTAATATATAGAGATTGGACTAAATTAGGTGATAAAATAATGGGGGATTTGCATCTATACCCGCATTTTGGGTCACGTTTTAACTTGTGCTCGCTCTGCAAAAAAGAATTGCAAGCATACCCACTTTTTCGCGTAACTTCAGCATACGGGGCTGAAGTAACAAAGACAATCACGCAAAACTTCAGCATTCTAGTAGACAGGCATGAAGTAGCAAGTGTGCTAAAGTTTTTGTTTGTAATTGCTGAACTTAAGCATAGTAGCTGAAGTTTTGTTCTCTATTTGCTGAAGTTTTTGTTTGTAATTGCTGAACATAAGCATAGTAGCTGAAGTTTTGTTCTATATTTGCTGATGTTTTTTGTTTGTAATTTCACTAAATAAGCTGAAATGTTTTTGTCACGGATTCATTAGTTTTGTCATTAAGCTTTTTCAAAAATTTCAGCAGAAGATGCTGAAATTATTTAGTTTATTTATAAAAATTTCAGCACTAAATAAGCTGAAGTTTTTTTGTCCTGGATAAGCTTTTTTAAAAAGTTCAGCAGAAGATGTTGAATTTATTTAGTTAATTTGTAAAAACTTCAGCACTAAAAGCTGAAGTTGTTGCTTACTTTCTGCTTATGGCTTAAGCTTTTTCTTTTTGACACGGAAAACAATTGCAACTGTCAGTGCCTTAGCCCTATTACATGTGGAAGTCACTTTACCAAGCAACTTTTACATGGCTAATTTTCTCGGCAAAAAATTGTCAAGACAGTTTTGTTTGGACTAATCGTAAAATGGGAACCTAGCTCTACTTAAAGACGCCTAATTAAGTAGTGTTTTTTTGGTCAGCAAAATGCACATCAAATAGTAACAAAATAGACAAACGAAGATGAGTGTGTAGAATCCCAGGAAAAGAAATCATTTCTAAATTTTCATTAACAAAGTGCATCACTTCGCTCAATATGTACAAATTCAGAAGAAGAAAAAAAAGAAACTGTATATAAGAAACTTTAAAAAATTGTACAGTTGCTTTAGCAGTACCAACAGCAGCAGAAGAAAGAAGAAGATAACGAAGGAGGAGAAAAGTTATTTAAAAAGTGGGTACAAATTAAAACTTAAAACAAAAAATATAAATTAAATGGGGGCGACCAAATAGAGCGCCCCGTGTAATTTTTATTAAAATAATAAGGGCTAATTAGCGCTTGAAATAGAAAATAGCCCAACTTTTATTTATTTACTTGCTTTAGTATTTTTTTTTTAACCTGTGGCCAGATTTTATTTAAAAACTCCTCATCCTTTTTACTTTGTCCCTATCTACTCATTCCAAATTTGCTTTTCTCATCGCTGCTTGTTTTTCTTTTTTCACCTGTCTTGAGTATTGTGATTGAACCAGAATCGAAGTCGGATTCTATTGTTCTTCTGTTGAGTTATTGGTTTGTTTAGCAAATATATCACTAGGCCAGATGCCTAGTAGCTAATTGTAATGATCTGGCCGGTTGTTTTGAGAGTTGTAGTCCGTTTCTCTCATTTACTGTTTATTTTATGCTTATTAGCTACCGTGTGACTTGCCGGGGTAGTTGGTTTGGTTCCGGGGATGTTTCAAAATGCGTTGAGACACTTAGTCTCATAATTGGAAGCTTAAGTTGAAAAGGATGACTGGATGTTGACTTATGCGTAAACGACTCCGGAATAGAGTTTTGATGGTTCCATTAGCTCAACTGGGTTATTTTAAGCTTAGCAGTGTGTCTGGATAGTGATTAAGAGGTCCACAGTTGAATTAGGCTTAAAATGGCGAAAGTTGGAAAATTTGAAGCTTTAGAAATTTAGAAGTTTGACTGAGAGTTGACTTTGTGGATAACGAGCTCAAATTGGGGTTCCAGGATTTGGAGTAGGTCTGTTTTTTCATTTGTGACTTGTGTGCAAAATTTGAGATCAATCGGACTTGATTCCATAGGTTTCGACATCGATTATAAAAGTTTGAATTCCTTAGTTTTTGTTAGGCTTGAGTTGGGGTGCTATTCGTATTTTTGATATTTTTTGACGTGATTTAAGGGCTTGAATAAGTTCATATAATGTTTTAGGACTTGTTGGTGTGTTTGGTTGAGGTCTCGGGGACCTTGGGTGGAGTTCAGATGGTTATCAGATAAAAAATGGGACTTAGAGCATTGCTGAAGCTGGGAGCCTTCTGGTGTGATCGCACATGCGAGGAGATTGGCCGCAGGTACGGCTGGAGTGGCCCAGGTGCTAGGGTGGTCTGCGCTAGGGAATTCTGCCAGTGCAAAGGATTTGTTCTCACCTGCGAGGTCGTAGATGCGAAGAGGTGTCGCAGTTGCGAGATTGGAGAGGAAGCATGGAGGCGCAGGCGCAGAAGTAAATCAGGAGATGCGGATGCGCATCTGCTCATGAGAGGCCACATATGCAGAAGTGTGTTGGGGGTCCTGGTTCGCAGAAGGGATGGGAAATCTGCAGAAGCGAGATCGTAGAAGCGGTCTAGTGGAACAAAAGTGCGAGACCCTTGGACAGAACATTAAATTCGAAGAGGTCATGATTTTGCTCATTTTGAACTTTGCAAACTCGGTCTAAGGTGATTTTTGAGAGGATTCTCGAGGGGTTTCTTAAGGTAAGTCACTTGTGGTCATTTTTATTCAATAATTTTGTTTCTCCATTGAATTTCCCACCTAGTTTGTGTATTTTCGAGGTGTGATTTTGGTAGTTGAGGCTAGGGATTTAGAGAGTTTAATTTGGGATTTGAGTGACGATTTGGTGTTGGATTTTGGTCAATTTGATATGGTTGTACTCATAGTTGAATGGGTATTCGGATTTTGTGACTTTTATCGGATTCCAGGACGTGGGTCCGGGGGTCGACTTTTGAGTTGACTTTTTGACTTTTGATTAAGAACTTAGTAATTTCATATGGAATTGATTCCTTTAGTCGGTGTTGATTGTATCGAATAGTTTATGGCTAGATTCGAGGCATTCGAAGGCCGTTTCACGAGGCAACAGTAGTTATTTGCACGATTTGAGGTAAGTAACACTTCTAAACTTGGTTCTAAGGGTACGAAACCCCTAATTACATGTTATGTGATTTGTGTTGAGGTGACGAGCATGGGGGCGTGCATCGTAAGAATTATGACGCCGATTCCGTGGAACTGTATAGTTGAATAATCTTGTTGTTACCCGTACTTTCACCATGTGTTAGAGTTATTGACCTACCAATCATGTTAGAAATCCTGCTTAGGCTACGTTTTGGTATTGTTAGGACCCACAGAGGTCGTGTTACAAGTTGAACTATTTGGTTAACTTGCCATTTTATACTCAGTCACAACTATTATTTGCATAATATGTCTCCGTCTCTGTTGTCCTTTATTTGATACATCATATCATAATTGTTTGGGATGATTATCATGATTCTGGCTAGCCCGAGAGACTGGAGAGATTAATGACTAAGTGAGACTGAGGATCAATTGTGAGTAATATTCATAGGATCAGACTGCTCGCCGCAATATATATTGATTCATGCCAGGATTTGGCTTATTATAGCGCTTGGGCGGGATTGGCCTCTCTGGAGTCTGCACATCCACAGTGGGTGCAATGCTAGCGGTTATTTACAGTTAGGCTGGATCTGCCCTGGTATATTTGCGTTTGGGCTAGATCTGCCCTGGGTTGGATCTACCCTGTTCTGTGTTGATTTTTATTGCAAAACCTGAAAGCATATCTAAATTCTTGCACCTTTACTTGTTGATTATAAATTTATGATATATCATTGTCATACTTTGTTGTAAGTTTTTGTACTGTTAATACTGCATGCGGACTGTATTACTCAAACTCATCACTTCTTTCCGTCCAAAGGTTAGATTTGTTACTTACTGAGTTGGTTGTACTCACGCTACACCCTGCACTTCGTGTGCAGATCCAAATGTTTCCAGACATAGTGCGTGCCGATCATTTGAGCAACTTAATCATTCGGAGATTACGAGGTAGATACCTGGCGTCCGCAGACCTTGACTCTTCTTCCCTATCTTTCAACTTTATGTATTTAATTTCAGTTTTTCATAGATAATATTTCAGACTTCAGTTGTATAGATGCTCATATACTCAGTGACACCCTTGTTTCGGGAATATCTATATTGATTTTTGAACTTCTATCCAGTTTATGAGAGTATTAATTATTTAAAGCTATTTTAGTTCATTTTTAATTTAAAAGTGTTGGAAATGTTTGGGAAGTCGGCTTGCCTAGTACTATGTCAGGCGTAACCATAACAGGCTATGTTTTGGGTGGTGACACTAATATATATATATATAGTGTTTGTCCAAAACCAAATCTAAAGTATGTAAAGCTACATCTAGCTACACTATGTAATCTAATTATTTGTATACGACCAAAATTGGGGAGTTCGACTTTGGGGATATTATGCCGCTCCACGCCAACCTCGAGAAGCCCGAAGTAGAACGTGTGGTACAACCCCGAGGTGTGTCCCTCGAGGGAGCACATCGAAGGCCCACTATGGTTGATCTCGGAGCAGTACAATCGATGATCGTCATGGAAAGGCGGGTAAGCTCCCAAATATATGTGTTTAGAGCTAACCTGGTCTGCAAGAATAGTACAAATCCGTACTAAGCTATTATATAACTGTACCAATAGCATTTCGTCACTATTATTAGACATTTACTATGTTGGGATTTCCCCTCCTATATAAAGGGGACCTATGTCATTTTGTAGACACAGGATCATTGAATACAATACAACGTTCTCTGCTCTATGTTTAAACAATTAATCTACACATTTATTGCTTTTGTTCATTCATCGTTCATTTATTCTTCTTCATTTATTGCTTATCATCAACCCATTAAAGGCTGCCTTCAAGATCCTACATCGCCGAGCTCGAGGCCCTCAACCTTATAGCCACGTCGGTTTGTTTATCATTCCTTGGTCATTTACACTTAACATTATTCACCTAACAACTAGTGTCACGCCCCCTTTTTCTCGAGCAAAATCAGGTTCGTGACATTTGGGAGGATAACTCATTACCTTTTGGGAATTGGGTTTGAATTTGAAGAGTCGCCACCTAATGATTAAGGTGCATTAGGACACCAAGAGGGTTTGATTTAAGTAACCAGAGATAGGGTAAGGGCTTGAAATTATCCCAAGGGGAAGGTGTTAGGCACCCCTCAGGATCCACTAATGTGGTTCCCGGCTAGACTATTGTTATGAACTTAAGTGCAAATAACACGTAAACAAATAAAGCTTCAAATAAGAGGGGATTTTCATATAAGGGTTTATAAACAAATAAAGTTGGAAAGAACTAAAAGAAAGCTGATTGTTTTTTTTAAAAAAAGTTTGAAATCTTTAGAAGAAACAAAGAAACAAAGGGAAAGGGGAGTCCTAGGTTTATTAATAATATGGATCACCCCACACAACATCCGGTAATCACTCCTCAGTGAGGGGCTACGCGTGATATTATCGCGTGGTCATTATATCCATATCTACCCTTTCCCACCCCGTTAAAGTATTAAAGCGCGAAATGGTCTTGTTTACTTATTGCATGCTATTACCCGTCCCAATCCTATCAGTCCCAGAGGTATTTAAGACTACTAATCCTAAAAGGGAGGGATATTAGGCTTATTTGTAGTTTCAAATGCAGAATTCTAAGGCGATATACAAAAATATGTATAGCAAGTTGGGGAGGAGAACATAACAAGTAAAAAAAAGGCTCAAATATACCTCCTTCAATCAAAGAAGCACGTAGTTAGCATGACTTACACATACTGTTTTGGGTTTGATTAAGAACTTAAAAGCTGAGGTAGACTGATTTATTACATAATTCAGATAAGAAACCCGAATCAGGCCTGCCTGCTGGTTGTAATTAATAAAAATAGATTCTATTTGTAATTTTCACCCTAAAGCTTGCCTAAATGTTGGACAAGGATCCTATAGACGTGGTGTCTAATGAATTCAGAAAGCATTGAAATAAACTGAATGCGTACGGGTTAAGAAAGGTTGCCAGATTATTAAAGAAAGGCAAGTTTTTAGCAAAAGCGTTATAAGTTCTGCAGATGATCACACGTCGTTATTACTGGTCTTAGCCTTATAAGTGAATGAAGCGATTCAGATTCGATTAATAATTCCTATAGATATGCTTTCTATGTGTTGTCGATTTTAAAACCTTTTATAGACATGATAAAGAATGCAGAAGCCTTATAGACATGATATCTAGATTGCTAGATGAAGAACGTATATACGGGATTTAGAAGGACCTATATGCATATTTCTCTATATGCATATGCAAAATTCAGATTTCCAGGTACTTATGGGTTTGATTTCTATATGAGAGCATGCAGAGTTCAGAAATACTTATAGACATAGCATCTATGTGAGAAAATCAGAATACCTATAGGCAGGATATCTATGTGAGAATGCAGAATTTCAGAAATACATATATGCAGGATATCTATGTGAGAATGCAGAATTTCAGAAATACCTATAGGCAGAATATCTACCCTTTGCATACATAGTTACCCCTCCTTTTTTCACTAGCCATCCCCAAGAAATTATTACAAATTATTACAGCCTGGAAAAAAAAGTAAAAGAATACATCAGAAAATTGAAAAGTACAACCAAAGATAGCTTGATTCAGGCTTCATTTCTGAAATATGAGGTAAACCTACTCCAAGCGATCATGATCCAAAGACTTTCTCCCATTTGGATGTGTCAAAGTTCCCTAAGAGCCTCAAAGGGGACTCCGGGCAATGCTCACACCCAAATACATTATCAAATTTAAGGGACAGAATTTTGAAATACACGGTTGAACAAATAAGGTAAGAAAATCAATTAGTAGCCAGTAAATCAAGAGTCGGAGATTTTGTAATTATTAGGCTATGAATGAACCAAGTCAGAAAAGCTGACAAAGGTTTTAACTTAAGTCGAATCACATGGAAATCAACAAACAATTGAAAGAAATCAATCAGACCTATTAAGAAGGAAGTCTGAAACTAATCAAGATTTGAAAGACATTTTAGAGGAAAGTTCATCACATATAAAGAGCATACAGACATGTTAAGCTGAAAGAAGATGTCGTGTCGTTGCAAAATCAGTAGATAATGGGCTACAGGAGCATGGTTGTCACATAGGTTAGCAATGTAGAAGAGAAGTAGCAAAAAGATCCAGGGTAAAGCAAAAGTCAGAATCATATGAAAAACAAGGATTTCAAAGCTCAGTTTAGAGACTCGAAACTGGTCTGAAAGAGTTTAGGGTTTTTGAAATAAAACCAGTTCGGGTAAATCACATAGCCAATGGTTTCCAAACTAGGACGAACCCTAAATTCTAGGGTTTCTACCATCAATCGAGTGCAGAGATGAGAGGACAAGTACTTGAGTCGGAACAAGTTCAGAGGTCTCAGAAAAGAACTGAAACCTTTAACATGTTCCTTTCAGCAACAGAAACTTATGAGAAACATGGCAAAAGAGTAGCATACGAAACATAGCAGAGGAGTTCAAAGAAAAAATGGTAGAAAAAACTAATACGACACATACTGGAGAAGCTGATAAGAATAGTAGGAGAAACACATTAAGACATATTAGAAGAAACTTAACTAGAACATAGTGTAGGAAACTTAATAAGACACACTCAAGAACACAGTGGGGGAATATACAGTAAAGAAACACACAAGAATCACAGTAGAGAAAAATACAGTAGAAGAGACATGCGAGAATCACAGTAGAGGAAAATATAGTAGAAGAAACACACAAAAGAAAGAGAAAAATAGAGAAACATCTAAATATTTTAGAAAAACCCTAGATCGGAAAAAGAGATGGTTTCGAAAGTAGTTTTTTGAAAGAAAATCCAGAAAATCGTTTAAAAACTTAGGGAAAGCATAGATCTGGAATAGATCTAAAGAGATTAGAAAAAACTCAATGCTAGGGTTTTTAGAGGAACCCAAACGGTGAGAAAGGCTTGGATCTAAACAGAAGGAGTCGTAACCAGGCTCGAAACAGACATAGCTTGCAGAAGCAGGGCCGGAGATGGCCGTAAAGCTTGAATCAACAGAGGTCTGGACCCAAATCTTCGTGGTCGAGTCATGAAGCTTCAGTTAACCAAACTTGAGGAGCCATATGTGGCTTGGTGGGTGGTGAGACCACCATAGATTTAGGTTAGAAGGTGGCCGGATGAGATGAACAGAACTCATCGAAGAGGAGAGGGAAGGTTCTAGAGAGAACCAGAAGTAGAGAAATAGAGACGAGTGAGGAATGAGAGGGATATTGGGGGGGTCGCTCGGTTAAAAAAGGTATGGGCGGATCTAGACCGTTGATCAAAATTGATCAACGACCAAGATTTGATATGGGTTGGGTCGGGTAGTTTTAGGATTGGGCTTGGGTCGGGTTTTAATTGAAATTGGGCTGAAATTGGGGTCCAATTAGGGGTCAGATTTTAGGCGAAAATTGAAACGGATTAGGCTATTATTTAAATAGCCAGTTTTTCCCTTTTAAAAAATTAAACAAAATTGTACATTAATATCTGAAAATAAATTGAAAGCATCAAAATGATTTATAATATATAATTATCAATTTAAAAATATTAAATCTCATTTTATGAATATGAAACGAATGTAAACCTAAAAAAGGCTAATATTGCAATTATGCAATTCTATACTTTAAAATACCAAATAAATTTGTATAAATACCTTAGCTATATTCCAATATAAACATGAAACTCCAATAACTGAATCACCAAAAATGATAATTTTGGGATAATTATTGGGTTTTTCTTGATAAAATAAGGCAGTAAATTGATTTAAAAATCGTTGAAAAATTAAGAAAAAAATGTAGCCTTGGGGTATACTTATATATGCATATACATACTATTTGAAAGGTATTTTGAATATAAGAAATACAGGTGTCACACCTCCTTTTTACACACCCGAAGGTGATATAAGGGAGTTTTTCCACTTTACGTGACATTATTTGAAATGAGATTATTTATTTATTTTTATTCAGAGTCGCCACTTGGGATGGTTCGTTTTCTGGTGTCCCAAGTCACCGATTTATTTTAAAATCCCAAATCGAGAAAAATTCAACTTCCCTTTTGAAGTCTACGAACCAGAAATTCTGAGTAAGGAATTCTGTTAACCGGGAGAAGGTGTTAGGCATTCCCGGATTCCGTGGTTCTAGCACGGTCGCTTAAACTATTATAATTGGCCTATTATCTGATTTTATTACATGTTTTAGCCTATGGCACAATTTTAACTTATTAAACCGCTTTTAATTATTTAAAGAATTAATTCAAGATTATTCAAAACATATCGCAAGCCACGCTACATGAAATGCGCCCGTGGTTCACGACACATTCTATTTAATCTTGTTGGAAATTAGAACCGGGTCACATGAAATGCACACCCGAATTTTAGTAGTAGCCATGACAATTATATAATTAACGCGCCTAAAGCAAACTACGAGGTTCGTTTTTCAATTAGTTAAAAATAGAAAGTATATTAATAATGCAGGAAAAGTAAGATTCTGAAAAGATATAATACTACAAGACAAAAGAGTGAATGGGGTGCATAAAAGAGTATGGCCACGTTACTGATTTTGATCACATTTCTCAAGTCTCTTTAATTCAATATTGGCCAAAATGCCATAGTAAACATACATCACTAATTTTTATTGTATGGAGGTCAAACATACAACCATAGTTTCTGCCTATTTTTATGCCTCACCATATATTTCATGAATCAAATCAGAAGTGAGAAACGTAGTAAACATACAACAAAACGGCCAATCACTATCCCGATGCAGTCCACCCTCTTTCACATTATTCAGCAATCAATTCCAACATAATTCAGCAAATTTTATCCAAAAAAAAGAAAAAAAAAGAATAATGGAAACAGAGAAGATAAAGAAACCGTAATGGCAAATCAACTGCAGAGACAAAATCTAGCAAAAATACCAAAAACAAAATGATATCGTTTAAGAAAGGCAGCAAGTCACTATCGCCATTTCATGGAAGCAATTTGAAATAGAAAGGGTCAAGTGCAAACAGAAATACCAAATATTCCACACATTCCCAATACCAACTGTCAAGATCTAAGCAAAATGATAATTCTATAAAAATAGTCCATTAACTTGAATCGCCTAGAAAGAAAAAGCAAAGCAACTTACTTGTTCTACTCCAATGGGATATACTTCTGCTCCCAATTCCTTTATATACATGGAGATGAATACAAAGATACAAGCTCGACGAGAGAGCACGAACAAGCTGGATCGGGCACGGGGAACTTCACCGACGACGAACTCGAATCAACCTTGATTTAACTCCACTCCCATACTCGAAGAACCGAATATCAGAATCAAATGAAGAACAGAAATGTTATCATCGGCAGACTCGAACTTCAAATGGAAATCCGAATCAAATAATTCTAACCGAATCCATCTTTGAAATCGAAATCTACAGAAAAAAACCAAAGTGTTTCTGGATTTTTGATTGAGAAATCTAATAGAACTGATATGGTTGTTTGGGTGTGACTGCTGCTTCCTTAGGTGTACATCTCTTGGGGATTTTCCGATAAATAAGACGATCATGGAGGTTGTTTGTGTTTTGGATTTTGGGGTTTGCGGCACTGCTTCGGCTCCCCTGTCTAAGGCTCTCTAATGGTGATGAAGAATGAAGAAGAAGGAGCGTGGGGGAGGTCTGATAGGAAAACAGCGGAATGCAACTTTTTTTTTGTCCCCTCCATGCTTTAGGTGTAGGTACTATTATATAGGGGTAGGGATTAGGTTAGGGGTATGTGCCTAGGAATTATAGTTTTGGGAATTATGGGCTAGGTTCAAAATTAGGCTTAAAGATGGGTTGCTCGAGCCCAAGTTTTTTTTCTTTTCCCGCGAACGAGACTAAAATACTACCTTGTTTATTAATTAATTTTACTTAAATAAAATAACTATTAAAATAAGACTGACCATTAAAATAAAATTATTTTTTTGTATTTTCAAAATATCGTACTAAAAGATAAAAAAAATAATAGAAAAATCATTACAAAATTAAGATAACATTCCTAGAATTATTTTTGTATTTTTGAATTTAGTAGACAAATTAAAAGTAACTAGATAAAAATATTAACTAGCTAAATAAGAGAAAATATTTTTTGTAATTTTTTCTTTTGTGTGATTAAATAAAACAAATAGAGTCAAAATTAATTGAAATAACTATATTAGGCCTAAACTAAATATTTACATGCTAAAATATATAAAATCTTGGGGAAGGTCAAAAATTACATGTCTACAGCTGCCCCTCTTTGACTGAAAACGCGAAGAGTTTTTAGACAAAGAACGACTAGACAAGTTTTTTGACCGACCCTTATTTGGAGAGACTAAAACTAAGAGGAAATGGAATGTGACCGAGCCCTGGTATCTGAGCTGCCTACATATCCTTGGCTATAAAGGAATCAGGCCACGTGTAGTTCAAAAGTGAGTGAGATGATAGAGTATGCCGAGGCGTAGATCCAGTCGAGGTGCCGTTCTACCGAGGTTCCGGTCCACGGTCCTGATGTTACATCAAAAATCAAAACATGAAAAAGACTAGCTAAGCCTATCAACTACGAGTTACAAGATTCTTATCTATAAGTCTTCTGAAGCTTGATCTTGAGTCTTGAGTGGTTCTTCATGCAGACTTTAGATTTGAACCTTAACGCTTGCTAGTTGCAGGTGCTAGTTCGTTCTTCTTCAGGTTTTCAAACCAAAACGGGACATGCAGAGCTTGTGACCTCAGCCCTGTCTTGAGCAACTCACATCTTTCATTAACTTCTGCATTTGGATTCACTTCTTGTCTTTTTTTTTTGTTTTTTTCTTTTTATTTTGGATTGTGACTAACTTATGTTGATCATCTTGGACTACTGACTCGCATTCTTGACGCGAGCTTCTTTTGTTGCTGACCTGAATTGCATTCTTAATTAATTCTCTTATTTTCCAGGTGGGCACCTGATTGCTGAACTTGAACTGACTTCCTTTGAAACTTGGACTGTTTTCCCTTGAAACTCGAACTGTTTTCCCTTGAAACTTGAACTGTCTTCCTTCGACACTGCTTTTCCTTGAAACTTGAACTATCTTCCTTCGAAACTGCTTTCCCTTGAAACTTGAGTTGTCTTCCCTTGTTCTTCAGGTGGGCACCTGATTACAACAATACAGACAAAACAAAAGAATTTTTTTTCTTTTTTGCCCCAGTTTGCACTAGGAAGATTTGTGAGTTGTTAGCAAAATTGCAAACCACTCTTAATATTGATGCAATGATGAGAGTAAACTAAAGAATAGACTAGGAAAACTATAAACTAAGCTTGACTAAAGTAAAGACTGACCCTATTCTCCAGGCGGGGCCCCTGATTTCAAGAAAACTAGACATTGATAACTAAAAATTGACCCCTCTTCTTTCAAATTCAGACTTCCCTTTTTTTAAAATTATTATCCTAGGAGAAAATTCATTGGACTAGGTTTTCTATCTTAGGAGAAAGATTTATCAGACTAAGATTTTGATCATAGGAGAAAGTTTATCAGACTAGGTCTCTTTTATATTTCTTTTTTTTGATATCTTAGGAGAAAGATTCATCAAACTAAGATTTTGATCCTAGGAGAAAATTCATCTGACTAGGTATCATTTTTTTGGTATCTTAGGAGAAAGATTCATCAGACTAAGATTTTAATCCTAGGAGAAAGTTCATCAGACTAGGTTCCCTTTTTGTTATCTTAGGAGAAAGATTCATCAGACTAAGATTTATATCCTAGGAGAAAGTTCATCAGACTAGGTTTTCTATCTTAGGAGAAAGATTCATCAGACTAAGATTTCTATCCTAGGAGAAAGTTTATCAGACTAGGTCTTCTATCTTAGGAGAAAAATTCATCAGACTAAGATTTTGATCCTAGGAGAAGATTCATTAGACTAGGTCTATCTTTGTTATCTTAGGAGAAAGATTCATCAGACTAAGATTTCTATCCTACGAGAAAATTCATCAGACTAGGTTTTCTATCTTAGGAGAAAAATTCATCAGACTAAGATTTATTGGGAGAAGATCCATCAGACTGGGACTTTTTATCCTAGGAGGAAAAAATATAAAGATCAATGGCGAGATTTTATTCACAATAGCAAGACAAATAAAGGCAAAGATTTGAGAAACTTCCCTTTGTCGGCTCTTCTCTTCTTTTATTTTCTTCTTTTTTTCGTTTTTTTTATTTTTAACCACTTTCCTTGCACTGCTTTGTTCCTATTTCACACAAAGAAAAATTGTTCAGTTTTGAAAATGGTGGTCGGTTTGTGGCCTTGAGTCTTGGGCAGCTTGGCTTCTGCTCAATCAGCTTTAGTCGGTCTCAAAAGACTTTTGTTCTGCACCATCTCTAATTGTTTCACACCAGTACCATTTGTATTTATGGCTCAATCAACCTTATCCCAACTGGAGATCTTTCCTTAGGTGACATTTTTCGATATCTTTGAATGACTTCCTGCTTTTTGAACAATTTATCTGTCAGAGGGAATCACAAGTTATCTTTGATTTTGCCAAGTAGGCTAACAAGAGTCTTGGGGAGGAGCTTTTGCATGAATCCTTAAGGCATGTTGACTATAACAATTGAGTGTGCTGGCCAAATTTACTTTGTGCAACTGAAAAGCTGGTAGCAGATTTTGAAATCTTTTCTTACTTGTTTTGACAAGAACTAACTCAGAGTGAAGGACACAATAATGCAAAGAAATGAATATTAACAAGAAATGCCCCCTTTCGGAAGGACAGAAGGAAGAGTTTTTTTTCTCTTTCCTTTTTTTTCATTTTTTTCAATAACTAGTCTTAATGGTCATGACATGCATTTTGGACTCAACGACCTGATCTATCAAACTAATCCAATCTTCCCTTTTGTCATTCTTATGACCTTTGAAGTCGGGCTTGTTCGTGCCAATCCTTCGCATCATCTTCACGACTCACTTTTGACTGGTGGTGCTCCGAGGGGTTTTCACCAATAAGTCTCTCTCATGTGTTCATCTCTGCTTACCGTCACCTTATAGTACCCATGAAGGTTTAACTAGTAAGACTCTCTCATTTTTCTTATTATTCTTTTTCTTTTACTTTCTTGTGCGAGCAACTTGACAATGTTATATGTCGTGTGACAACCGTTGCTCATTGCATGCTTCTCTTGGCATTCTTGAAGGCATATTGGGAGGTCTTTATTTGGAAGGATTTTGGATAGGGTTGGAAAGAAAGGACGTCATGAAAGCTCAAAATAAACTCAAAGTAAAGGGGGTTGTGGACTTACAACTCTTGGAATCGACTCTTTCAAAAGTGAAATAAAATCTCTGCCCCAGTTTCAGATGCTGGGGATTTTGGATTTTTCTATTTTTCTATTTTTTTCTTTTTCTTCTAAATTCTTATTTGGTTGGACCGAACCGTGAGGCTGCCTACGTATCCTTATTTTTTAAGGAATCAGGTCGAACGTAGTTCAAACATCTGACCTAAACTATTTTTCATCTTTCTTTCTGTTTCTCTTTTCCTTTTTTCTTTTTTTCTTTTTTTTTGTTTGCCCCAACTTCTATTTTTGAGGGCATGGACCTTTGATAATTCTTTTTTTTCCTCTAAACTATCTAAGAATTGCCCCAGTTTGTACTCTTGGGACATGGATTTTTTTTCTTTTTCTGTTTCCTCTTTTTTCATTTTTTTGTTTTTGTTTTTTGACTCTGGACTCTAAACTTGATTCCGAAAGAGGGTGGTCAAAGAAAATAACACATTCTCAAAGGGGTGACAAAAGGTATAAAGTGTTTTGGGTAGCAGAAAAAGGGTCTCCCAACCTCAAGAACGTCAAACATGGTATCTTTTCGCGATCATAGCATTGACGAACATGTCTGTCTTCTTGGTGTGCCGTGGTCACGAGACATTTTTCATCCCTTAGTGACAAACTTTCCAACAAACTTCAATTGATTAAACATCATCAAGCCCTATCTTCACAATGATTTGAAGGTGAATTTTACTCGACCTTAGTTCCAAAGTATTCAAACTCTTTATTCATCCTCAAAAATGTCTTTCCCTTAGTTGTCCAATTCAAACTTCAATGAATTTTCTAAGATCTGGCCAAAATTCCACTTGCATGCCATGTCATTTAAACTAGCAGGAAAAGAACTAAGCATGGAATGACACAAAAGGAAAAATTGTATTTCATTGAGTAAACAGCAAGACAAACAACCTAAAATCCGAGTTACAACCCTAAATAACCCGGCTAATAAAATAGCAACAGAACAGAAAGACAAGACTCACACAAACAAAATGGAGGGATAGAAGGGTTTGACTCAATAAAACAAATAAAATATAGTCACAACCCTAAAATAACCCAGATAATAGAAAAAATATCAAAACAAGATACCAAGATTCCTTCCTAGTGATGAGGGAATGACTTTTCAATTGCTAGGCTTGGCATTTAGCCACAAATTTGCTCATCAGAATCAGCAGAGCCTTCTCCAATTTCAACATTATTAACTTCAGTTAGCAAGTTCCCGAGAGGATTCTCATAGTCCATGTAACCAAGCATCGTCCCCACAAAGTGTGCATCATGATGTGCAGGTAGAGGATTCTGCGCGATATTCTGGATGTCACTGTCTTGGATCACAATCAGGTTTTCCCGGATCATACTTTCTATTTCTCTTTTCAAATCCCGACAGCTTTCAACATTGTGCCCCTGGGCATTGGAATGATATTCACACCTTTTAGAAGGGTCAAAGCTTCTCGCACATGGGTCCACATGATTTGGAGGAATAGGTGCAATCATGTCATAATGCTTTAATTTCTCAAACAAGCTTGCAAATGACTCTCCTATTGGTGTAAAATTATCTTTCAGCCTTTGTTCCCTTCTATACCTCTGGTTTGGATGTGGGTTATAGGGCATTTGAAAATTTTGTGGAGGCTAGTGGAGATTTTGCGGTGCTGGTGCTCGCCTTCTGGGGTGTCTTGGTGGCTGGGCAACATACCGATGTGGAGCGACAGAGTATTGTGGGTTTTGAGGTGGATAGCAATGCTCAGGGGAGTCATGGGAAACCTGATGAGGCTGCTCATACCTTAGAGATGTTCTCCTAGGACCTCTTCTCGACCGTGATGTCATCATGATTTCTTCAACCTTCTCATTTGTGCCGCTAAAATTATCAGATTCAACCCGGACAACCTGAGTTGCGGCTTTAAAAACTGCTTGACTTATAATTTTGCTTGTCTTAAGACCATTCTCTACCATTTCTCCCATTTTTGATTACTTCTGAGAAGGATTTGCCAACTGCGAACATCATGTTTTGAAAGTAATCTGGCTCTTGCGCTTGAAGGAAGACAGTGATTAGCTCATGGTCATCCATGGGTGGCTTAACTCTAGCTGCTTGCTCTCTCCATTTAATGGCATATTCCCTTAAACTTTCACTTGGTTTCTTCTTCAGGTTTGAAAAGGAAATGCGGTCTGGGGCAATGTCGATGTTGTATTGGAACTTATTGGCAAAGGCCTGTGCCATGTCATTCCAGACGTACCAGTGAGATGTGTCTTGATCCAAAAACCATTCAGATGCTACTCCCGCAAGGCTTTCCCCAAAATAAGCTATCAGCAAGTCTTCGTTTCTTCCCGCACCCCTCAATTGATTACAATACCTTTTCAGGTGGGCTATGGGGTCTCCATGTCTATCATACTTTTCAAATTTGGGAGTCTTGAAACCAGGCGGCAAGTGGACATCGGGGAACATGCATAGTTCTTTGAAGGCAACACTCTTTTGACCTGCTAACCCTTGCATGTTTTTCAACCGTTGTTCTAAGCTTTTCACTCTTTGGGTCATTTCTTCCTATACTATCTTTCGGGCAGGTTTCTTAATGTTTGCAGGAAGATCAAACGAGTACGAGTGGTACTCAGGAGAGTGGTACTGCTCTTGCTGTGTAGCAAATTGTGACTCATAACGAGGCTGTCCTTGACCACTGGCCCATGCTTGACACATTTCGGTTATTTGCTGTTTCAACATTCTATTTTTCTCAAACATAGTAGACTTTTGTTGAACCCTCTGACCCTGAGTCTCTTGAGCACTTGTAATAGCTTCGATGTCAGTTATCATTTTTCCTCGGATCTTGTGTTTCCAGCTTACCACAAATCGACTACCTCAACTTTCTTCACAATTCAAAACAAAACATGTTAGAATGGACTCAGTCGGTCCTTATTATTATCAATATTTTTTCATTTTTTTCATTTTTTTTTCATTTTTTTAATGGTTAATCGAACCTGATGTGGGTTGCCTACGTATCATGTAGGAACATGAATCAGATCTTGTGTAGTTCGGGAATATTGAGAATAAAGTAAATAAACTAACTCTTTTTTTGATTTTTCGAAAGAAAGACTTATAAAGAAGAAAGAGAATATTTTTGGATTTTGATTTTTCTTTAGCATTTTTGCAAAGAAAGACTTCTAAAGAAGAAAGATTTTTTTTTAATTTTTTTCTGGAATTTCGAAAGAAAAACTTCTAAAAAAGAAAATATTTTTGGAATTTTATTTTTAATTTATGAAAGAAATGATTCTAAAAAAATGAAAATATTTTTGAATTTTGAATTTTCTTTTCAATTTTGTTAGAAGAATGAAAATATTTTTGGATTTTTGGAAGAAATTAAAAGAAAAATATTTTTGTATATTTTGTTTTTTTAAAAAAATAATTAGGGTCTAAAAGAAAGGCTTTCTAAAGAAGCAAGTAATGGAAAATAGTTTTGGATTTTTTTTTTTAAAAATTGGGGTCTAAAAAAAGACTTTTCTAGAGAGGAAGTAAAGGAAAATATTTTTGGATTTTTTGAAAATTATGGGCCGAAACCGATGAGGTTTTCCTACGTATCTCACATCCGGTGAGAATCAGACCAGCGTAGTTCGCCCAGTTTTGAAGGAACAGGAAAACATGACACTTGAAAATATTAGCTCATTTTGAAATGACTTTTTGTTTTCCAGAATTTTGGCAGATTTTCAAAATTTACTAAATACCTACCTCTCACTTTTTGTTTCTTTTTTCTTCTTTGTCCTCTTTGTTTTGATTTTCTTTTTTTTTTCAATTTTTTTCATTTTCTTTCCATATTCTAGAAGTCAGTCAACATGCAAGGCGAAACAGACAGATACGCAAGTAGCACGTAAGATGTATCAAGATGGTCTTTTGATTTTTGGGTACATCTGTCCTAGACGGACCCAACCCCTGCGTTGAGTCCCCAAAGTCAAAATGCACATGATGCAAACAAGCGTTCCTACTAGGGATCCGACATGAGGCTATGTTATACTAGGTTTAAAAACCTGGGTTTATTTGTTCTAGACCTGGCTTACCCGAGCGGACAGCTCGAGCCGAGGGGGGGGAGGGGGGCAGCGTACCGGGAATACAGAAGCTTCACCGGCTTTGCAACTTGTCCGAACCTCGTTCTAAAATTGGGATATGACTCTAACAGAAAAGAAGTCACACGAAGTGCACACTTCCTAGATGATTTAGAAGACTCAGAGATAAGAGGGTTTCGTAACAATTTATATACAGTTCAAACAATATTAAAGCGGTAAAAAATGGCATTTAGCACATTAGGTTCAAACATGTAAAAAATCAGATAATAAATAAAAGTCAAGCATAACAGCTACTCTAAGCTCGAATTCTGAACCCTGAACCAGAAGTTCTGGGTTCTTATCCCCAGCAGAGTCGCCACAGCTGTCACACCTCCTTTTTACACACCCAAAGGTGATATAAGAGAGTTTTTCCACTTTACGTGACATTATTCGAAATGAGATTATTTATTTATTTTTATTCAGAGTCGCCACTTGGGATGGTTCGTTTTCTAGTGTCCCAAATCACAGGTTTATTTTAAAATCCCAAATCGAGGAAAATTCGACTTTCCCTTTGAAGTCTGCGAACCAGAAATTCTGAGTAAGGAATTCTGTTAACTCGGGAGAAGGTGTTAGGCATTCCCGGATTCCGTGGTTCTAGCACGGTCGCTTAAACTATTACAATTGGCCTATTATCTTATTTTATTACATGTTTTAGCCTATGGTACAATTTTAACTTATTAAACCGCTTTAAATTATTTAAAAAATTAATTCAAGATTATTTAAAACATATCGCAAGCCATGCTACATGAAATGTGCCCGTGGTTCACGACATATTCTATTTAACCTTGTTGGAAATTAGAACCGGGTCACATGAAATGCACACCCGAATTTTAGTAATAGCCATGACAATTAAATAATTAACACGCCTAAAGCAAACTATGAGGTTCGTTTTTCAATTAGTTAAAAATAGAAAGTATATTAATAATGCAAGAAAAGGAAGATTCTGAAAAGATATAATACTACAAGACAAAAGAGTGAATGGAGTGCATAAAAGAGTATGGCCACGTTACTGATTTTGATCACATTTCTCAAGTCTCTTTAATTCAATATTGGCCAAAATGCCATAGTAAACATACATCACTAATTTTTATTGTATGGAGGTCAAACATACAGCCATAGTTTCTGCCTATTTCTACGCCTCACCATATATTTCATGAATCAAATCAGAAGTGAGAAATGTAGTAAACATACAATAAAGCGGCCAATCACTATCGCGATGCAGTCCACCCTCTTTCACATTATTCAGCAATCAATTCCAACATAATTCAGCAAATTTTATCAAAAAAAAAAGAAAAAAAAAGAATAATGGAAAACAGAGAAGATAAAGAAACCGTAATGGCAAATCAACTGCGGAGACAAAATCTAGCAAAAATACCAAAGAAAATGAGATCGTTTAAGAAAGGCAGCAAGTCACTATCGCCATTTCATGGAAGCAATTTTAAATAGAAAGGGTCAAGTGCAAACAGAAATACCAAATATTCCACACATTCCCAATACCAACTGTCAAGATCTAAGCAAAATGATAATTCTATAAAAATAGTCCATTAACTTGAATCGCCTAGAAAGAAAAAGCAAATCAACTTACTTGTTCTACTCCAATGGGATATACTTCTGCTCCCAATTCCTTTATATACATGGAGATGAATACAAAGATACAAGCTCGACGAGAGAGCTCGAACAAGCCGGACCGGGCACGGGGAACTTCACCGACGACGAACTCGAATCAACCTTGATTTAACTCCACTCCCATAGTCGAAGAATCAAATATCAGAATCAAATGAAGAATAGAAATGTTTTCATCGGGAGACTCGATCTTCAAATGAAAATTCGAATTAAATAATTCAAACCGAATCCATCTTTGAAATCAAAATCCACAGAAAAAAACTAAAGTGTTTCTGGATTTTTGATTGAGAAATCTAATAGAACTGATATGGTTGTTTGGGTGTAACTGCTGCTTCCTTAGGTGTACATCTCTTGGGGCTTTTCCGATGAAGAAGACGATCATGGAGGTTGTTTGTGTTTTGGATTTTGGGATTCGCGGCGCTGCTTCAGCTCCTCTGTCTAAGGCTCTCTAATGGTGATGAAGAATGAAGAAGAAGGAGCGTGGGGGAGGTCTGATAGGAAAACGGCGGATTGCAGCTTTTTTTTGTCCCCTCCATGCTTTAGGTGTAGGTACTATTATATAGGGGTAGGGATTAGGTTAGGGGTATGGGCCTAGGAATTATGGTATTGGGAATTATGGGCTAGGTTCAAAATTAGGCCTAAAGATGGGTTGCTCGAGCCCAAGTTTTAATCTTTCCCCGCGAACGAGACTAAAATAGTACCTTGTTTATTAATTAATTTTACTTAAATAAAATAACTATTAAAATAAGACTGACCATTAAAATAAAACTATTTTTTTGTATTTTCAAAATATCGTACTAAAAGATAAAAAAAATATTAGAAAAATCATTATAAAATTAAGATAACATTCCTAGAATTATTTTTGTATTTTTGAATTTAGTAGACAAATTAAAAGTTGTAAGCACGTGATTTTTGACCATCCCCGAGGATTTTCACATTTCTTTTAGCATAAATATGTAATTGGGTCTAATATAGTCATTTTAACTATTTTGCTTTATTTCGTTGCAAAAAGAAAAATCACAAAAATATATATATGTAAATTTTAGTTTATGTATTTCTCATAAACTTGAAAAATACAAAAAAAATTGTACTTTATTTTGGTACTTTATATAAATCCGAAAATTACAAAAAAAATATAATTCTATTAATGTTTTGTAGTCGTTTTAATTTTGGAAAAATACAAAAAATTTTATTTTATATTTTTGTCTTTATTAAAAAATGAAAATTACAAAAAAATAGTTTTATTAATATTTTATAGTCATTTTAACTTTGAAAAATACAAAAATATTACTTCATATTTAATCCTAATATTTACGAAAATTACAAAAAATAGTTTTATTAATATTTTGTAGCTATTTTAAATCTTGAAAAAATATTTAAAAAAGATATAGTTTTGTTTAAATACTAGTCTTATTTTTGGTAGTTATTTTGCTTACATAGGACTAGTTAAGCAACGTGTTCCTATTTCTCGGGTTCGGGCAAAAGAATAATATTCGGGTTCAAACTACCCGCTTTTAGGCCTAATTTTCGGACCTAGCCCATAATAATCCGAGTCCGCCACACGTGGGGAACACGGACGGAATCCCATACACGGAGAACCCCACCACGCGTGGGGAACACAAGCCTCGAACCCCACCACGCGTGGGGCTCATTTTTCTGGGCAAGGACTATACAAATACACGGACAAACTTTGAAAGGAGGGGACTTTCTTCGAAAAAAAAAGAAAAGGACTGTTCATCTTCCTTCTTCATAAAGAAGAAAGAAAGAAAAACCGACGGGAAGAAAACGAACAAACGACCCCCGCGACCAACAGTTCCCTCTCCATCCCGTCACCTTCCCCGGCACCCCCACTGTCAACAACCACCCAACCAGCTGCCTCAAGACCACCGTCGAACCACCAGCTTCCCTTCTTCCTGACGAAAACCCTAAACCAAAAAAACCTACTGAGACCGACCCCCAAACCACCTGCTCCGACGACACCCTCTCCCTCGTCGTCTCGCAACCAGTCCGTCGTCACTGCCCCCCAACCCCGACTCGACCACCCACCACCTTCTCACACAACCACCAAACAAACACAACCAGTCGCCACCCCCACTGCGTCGTCATTGCCCAAGGTGACCTTCCAGTCGCACCCCCACGTCCAAACGACTGCCTGCATCGTCCAAATACCACCTTCAACCAACAACCTCCCGTCGAACCCCCTCCTCCTCACGTCCAGCAAAACCACCAGCTCCATCGCCCACCTCCATCCCGCTGACCCCTCGTCGACCACCGACGTACATCACCAAACCTCCAGCTCGACCTCACGCCACCACCAGTCTCCCCGTCGTTTCCTCACGCCCAGCAGTGGATCAAACGACCACTGAACACCGTCCAAACACCACTGCTTCAGCTGTATTGTCCAAACGCGACAACCAATCAGCCCATGTTATCGCTGTTCTTTCAGTGTCGTCGTGCAGTCCGTTGAGGTCGCCTTGGGTTCGTCAAGGTCCGGTACGTCAAGGTTGTTGTCCGAGGTTTCGTCGCAGGTCCAACGCATCGGACGTTAATCTCAAGTAGGTTATCTCTGCCCGTGTCCTTCATGTTTGCTGTTTAGTAATATGTATAGGTGTTTGTTGAAATACAATTCTAGTTCATGCGGATAGTACGCGAAATTACGCGAGACATATATACATGATGATTGCGAATTGCTATATTTGATAATTAACTCCGTATGGTATTGAAATTTGGCCGTGAATGTCTTTTCCGTTGTTTCGTTATTTTAAGTAGCTATTTGACATTTTGTTTCTTCATGTTTAAATTGTTTTTATCCAAATATTTGTCGTAATAGAGGTTTGCACATATTCTGAAAGGTGTTAATTATTTAGTTTGTCTTAATAGTTGTTTATACATGTTGTAGTAATGTTGAAATTATAGTAGCAATTTAAATTCCGCGGAAAAATACTCGCTTCATCAAATAGGTTCAATCTATAACCTATGACCTCACAAAGTAGTAAAGAATGTAGTTATTTTAGCCTTATCCTTTTTTTTTCTGAAAAAAATAAATAAATAATAAATAAATAAAAAAACGAGACAAGCTTCACCAAAAATAAAAAATGTACAGATTGCGGAGCCCTCACAAAATGTATGTATTAAATACTTAGATTCCGGGATAGGCCGTTTAGCAAACTTCACGGCCCTACCCAAAATAATAATGCGCTAGTTGCTTTAGGCGCGCCTTTAATAATATTATCTCCTTAAGCTCGGGTGCACATTTATGTGACCCAAATCCAAGTCTCAGCGAAATCGAAATGTGTCTCTAATCACGGGCACATTGATTGTGACGTGGTCTGAGATGCATTTCCACGACGTTGCAAATTCCTTCAAATAAAATAAGAATGAGATGAGCCTCGCCGAATAAAAATACAAATTGCGGGGCCCTCAGTAAATACTTGTTTTAAATTACTTAGAATTCAGGAGGACCGTTTAGCAAATTTCACGGCCTTCCCAAAATAATAACACGATAGTCTCTTTAGGTGCGTGTTTAATAATCTACTTTCTTAAACTCGGGTGTGCATTTCATGCGACCCAAATCCAAATCCTAAAACATTGAATAAAAATATGTTCCGGATCGTGGGTGCATTTCATGTGACGCGGTCCGAAGACATGTTTTAAGCGATGTTCACATTTCTTAATAATAATAAATGAAAGCGGTAAAAGATAAAATTTGCACATGGTTCATAATTGTATTAAAAATCAGATAAATAAGCCGAATATAACAGTTGAGCGACCGTGCTAGAACCACAAAACTCGGGAATGCCTAACACCTTCTCCCGGGTTAACAGAATTCCTTATCCGGATTTATGGTACGCAGACTGTAATATAGAGTCATTCTTTTCCTCGATTTGGGATTAAAATTGGTGACTTGGGACACCCTAAATCTCCCAAATGGCGACTCTGAAATAATTAAACGAATCCCGTCTCGATTGTCCTTTAATTGGAAAAAACACCCTTGTACACTCTCGGGTGCGGAAAAAGGAGGTGCGACAGCTCTGGCGACTCTGCTGGGGATCAAACCCAGAATCTCTGGTTCAGGGTTAGAAATTCGAGCTTAGATAAATTGTTATATTTGGTTTTATCTGATTTTGTTACATGATCTATGCTTAATGTGCTAATTGGTTGTCTTTTACCGCTTTGATATTACGTGAACTGTATATAAACTGTGCCGAAACCCCTATCCTTTCTGAGTCTTCTAAATCATGAAGAAGGGTGTACTTCGTACGACTTCTTTTCTATATAGTGTCAAATCCCAATTTAGAACGAGGTTCGGACAAGTTGCTAAGCCGGTGAAGCTTCTGTATTCCCGGTACGCTGCCCCCCCTCGGCTCGAGCTGTCCGCTCGGGTAAGCCAGGTCTAGAACAAACACCCAGG
This sequence comes from Nicotiana tabacum, assembly GCF_000715075.1. NCBI lineage: Eukaryota > Viridiplantae > Streptophyta > Magnoliopsida > Solanales > Solanaceae > Nicotiana > Nicotiana tabacum. Next base: position 19,615,727 of record NC_134085.1, read on the forward strand.
TTCTGAACTTAGTATAACAAAGCCACATGCCGGATCCCTAGTAGGAACGTTTATTTGCATCATGTGCATTTGACTTAGGGGACTCAACACAGGGGTTGGGTCCGTCTAGGACAAGCAACCTGAAAATAATAGACCATCTTTTGGCATCCTATGTGCTACATGTTGTACTTATTCAAGGGTGAATTGTTATATTGATCACGTTTAATAAGAAGGCCGCACGTTTTTCCATCATGATCTTATTTTAATTAAAAGCATGGGGAACATTTGTGGAATTCAAGAGGCCTTGGTATTCCATATGTCCCCCACGCTTTACATTTTGGGAAAAAGCACATGGGGAACCTTTGTGGAATCCAAGAAGTCTTGGAATTCCCTATGTCCCCCATGCTTCATTTTTGGGAAAAGCACATGGGGAACATTTGCGGAATCCAAGAAGTCTTGGAATTCCCTATGTCCCCCATGCCACATTTTTGAAAAAAATACAATAAATATATAAATATATATATATATATATATAAAAGAGCATGAAAATTCAAAAGATTTTGTATGTTGTCATCATTTTCCATAAATTAGAAAATCGTGAAAAAAGAGGAGAAAATAACAGTGTAGAGATATAACTACTTATTTTTAGAAAAAGCAATGTCCAAATAGTATCGAAACTCTGCCGAAATTTTGAGAAAATAAAAAAAAATGTCTTATTAGTTTGTTATATTAAAAGAAAAGGAAAAATAGAAGAAAAAATCATCATTGTTCTGTCTTGTTTTTTTTTTCCAAAAAGAAAATAGTTTGTTGTGCCATTAAATAAAAATCAAAAAAAAAGTCTGGTTTTTTTTTTAAAAAAATGTTTTTTTTTAAATCTTATTTTGGTTGTCTATGAAAATGCCAAATACAAATAAAAAGAGTCGGGCGTTAACGTGATTTTATTATCTGTTCCAAAATAAATATATATATAATCAAAAAAAAATTTCAAAAGAAATTTCAAAATTAAAAAAAAAAACCGAAAACATTTTGATTCTTCTTTAAAATCCAAAAAAAAAATATTTTTTAAGCAAGGTAAAAATTCCAAAAAAAAAAAAATTCTTTAAGAAAAACAAAGGAAAAAGAAGGAATGTTTTATGTTTTTTGTATGTTTTTTTTGTTAATTTGTTTGTTTATTATGAATGAAAAATAATAGTTTATTTGATTGTTGTGGAAAAAATATAATAAAAAAATAGAAAATGGAAAAGGGTCTTCCCCAAAATAGTTTATTTGCCCGAACTACGCGGGTTTGATTCTCACCGGATGTGAGATACGTAGGCAACCCTCATCGGGTCCAACCCCACCTTTTGCTAAAAAGCCAAAAACAAATAAATAATAATAAAAGAATAATATGTCAAATTTTAGTTTTGTCATAAAGAAGTCGGGTGACGTTGTTTTATCAAGACATAGCCGAATGTTCCCGAGAGGGACGCCGGAAGGCTGACTTTGCATAAACAACCACCTTTTGGGTCATTTCTTTTTTAAGATTTGGTCCAGTTGACCCACACAGCCTTAAAAATCTTCGTCCCAGAGGCGTTGAAAAGTCGTGTTTTCAATATTGACTTTTCTAATTCGAAAAACGATAAAAAGAGTCATAAATAAGTCGGGTGATGTTGTTTTGTCAGAAATAGCCGAATGTTCCCGAAAGGGACGCCGGAAGGCTGACTTTTCATAAACAGCCACTTTTGGGTCATATTTAAGATTTGGTCCAGTTGACCCACACAGCCTTAAAAATCTTCGTCCCCGAGACGTTGAAAGGCCGTGTTTGTAGTATTGAGTTTTCTAATTTTAAAATCGATAAAAAGAGTCATAAATAAGTCAGGTGATGCTGTTTTGTCATAAATAGCCGAATGTTCCCGAAAGGGACGCCGGAAGGCTGACTTTGCATAAACAACCACCTTTTGGGTCATGTTTAGGAGTTTGGTCCAGTTGACCCGCACAGCCTTAATAATCTTCGTCCCCGAGGCACTGAAGGGCCGTGTTTGCAACTCCACGTTTTCATTGTAATTTGAAAAAAAAAAACAAAGAGTCAGCAATTAGGTGAATACCGTTCGGATTTTTGGTCAAAATAAGCCGACCCAGCTTCGGCCGCGTCTTAAACCGTTCTTGCCGAAATAGCCTTAGAGTATCTTTTAGTTGTCGAAAGGTTATTTTTGTAAAAGAATGGACAAGTTTGTAAAGTGCCAAAATAATCCTCCTCGACCTCAAAATTCATATGAATTTGGAAGAGGCCACATTTGCAAAAATAACCGTTTGGTTGCATTTGTCAAACAGAGAAAGGGAGCTGATCATTTGTTTTTGGAGTTTGTAAATCTTTTAATTAGAATATGTGTGTTGTTTGATTTTTTTTGTAGGTCATCTTCAGACCTTTGAAACCCAATTTGTTTTAATATGAAAATTGAAAAAAATTGTTTGTTATTGTTTATCTCTTATTGTCCGAACTACGCAAGGTCTGATTCATGCGGAGTCATGATACGTAGGCAATCTCCATAAGATTCGACCACAACAAAAAGAAAAGAAAAAAAAAAAGAAACGAAAAAGAGAATGAAAAAAAGAATGAAAAAAAAAGAAAGGAAAAAAAGGAAAAGAGAAAAGAGAAAAGAGAAAAATGGCAAGCTGGGAATGAGGAATGAGTTTTTATTTTATTTTACTCTATTTTCAAAAAAAAGAGAAAAAGAAAAAAATAAATAAAATAAAATAATAAACTAGTTAGTTTATAACCCGAACTACGTCGGTTTGATTCTCACCGGATGTGAGATACGTAGGCAACCCTCATCGGGTCCAACTCCCTTTTTCATTTTTACCAAAAATGATATACCATAAAGCATATATGTATATATATATACACATGTATATAAATACATATATTGTTTGTTTTTGTGTTCAAAGATTTTTTGTTTAGAGTCAAAATAAAGGTTTTTGTTTTCGCCTAAAAGGTCACCTTAATAAATGTGCAGGATGAGCACAGAGCAAAATGAACCATTCTCGGCCCTCAGCGAGGTCCCTCTACAACTCCACATGTGGTGGAATGACTTGGAAGCTGATAGCAAAGGGGTAGTAGGAAGAATATTGGGAGGTTTTGTAAATTTGTTGGGTGTTAGGCCGAGGACAGATATTCTTGAAGCTCTAATACCATTTTGGGACCCAACCCGCAATGTATTCCGTTTTGTCGACTTTGAACTTTCACCGACACTTGAGGAAGTTGTCGGATATGCGGGATTGAATGAGAGGTTAAGAGGGCAATATTTGCTTTCGCCAAGGCCAGTGTCTCCGCATGCGTTTCTGGATCTACTAAGCATTAGTCGGAAGGTACAACATGACGATTTATCGAGAGGATATTGTGATCTCCATTTCTTGTATCAGCGGTACGGAACCCCGCAGGGTTTCGAGGAACCGAACCTTGGGCTAACTCACGGCGGGAACAGAAACAAATGGGAAGCAAGACGTACTTTGGCTTTTATCACAGCATTCTTGGGAGTCATGGTCTGTCCAAGGAAGGATAAAAAGATAGAGATAGGTCTGGTAGGGATGGCCGACGTGGCAATCAAAAGAACCAATAGTACTGTGGTTCCTTTGATTTTGTCCGAAATCTACCGGGCTCTGACTATATGCCGAGAAAGAGGCAAGTTCTTCCAAGGTTGCAACCTGTTACTTCAGCTATGAATGCAGGAACATCTCCATCACCGAGTAGGATACATGAACCACGGGTTGACCGAGAGGAATTGTATCAGCGGATTCAAGAAGCGCATGACAGGCGCCAGATTTCCTGAAGGTGTCGAAGCGTGGTTTACACGGTTAAGGTCAACAACAGCTGACCAAATTGAATGGGCATTCGGTTGGTTGACTGATACTGAGGTGATCTATATGTCGGCTGAAGAATGTCATGTTCTCTTAATGGGGCTTCGCAGCATCCAGCCATATGCCCCTCATCGGGTATTACGACAACTGGGCAGGTTTCAAGTAGTCCCTACTGATGAAGATCTGAGCAAGCATGCCTTGGAATTAAGCCCGGGAGTCATATTCCCCGAGGGGAAGATTAGAAAACTGTGGCATGAATGTAGATTCTTGGAGCCCAAGACCATGGTGCGAGAACTGGCTAAAGGTGAGGTAGACCCAAAGTACGATGCTTGGTTCGAAAGAAGGTTTCAGATTCGGCAAAGACCTGCTAAAAGGGCACACGTCCAACACTTAACAGATGATTCACAAGAGCAATGAGGATGGTTAAAAAGGGAGGAAGGTTACCGGGTTGAAATCGGTTAGCTAAAGCAACAAGTCGAAAGGCTTGTATTTGAGAACAATGTGCAAGTCGCCTCGGAGCAGGCTGAAAGAAACAAGCTAGCCCAAGAAAACCAAACCTTGAAAGCCCGCCTTCGCCAAGCCAGTAAGAGTAACGTTGACCGACAGAAGCGTCGCTCTGACGAAAGATTGATAGCAAGTTTGAGAAGTCAGGTCATCCAGAGCCAAGAAGAATTAGAACAATCAGAAGCTTGCATAGCAAGGATGAATGTCAGATGGGCAAGGTACACAATGGCCCGGAAGGAGCGTTTGCAACAGGTCATAAGGGATTATGAAATGAGCGTCGGAATATTAAGGGAGACGAACTCCACTCTACATGATCGGATCGTCAAACAAGCACGAGATGCCCAAGCCGACAGTAGGCGATGTTACGATGCAATGACCAGAATGGAAAGACAAATGGAGATGTTCCAGGATCAGCTTGCCAACAATGCGCAAATACTGGGATTGAAGAACCGACAGATAAGGCATTTGTTCGCAGAAAGGGACAACATTCGAGGAAGGATCGACGAGATTGGGCATTACATCTACATGAGATGCCTGGCATGCGAGCAAATGCCTCGGAAGACCCTCCTTGTTTCCATCATGGGTTGCGTCCACTGAATCATGAATGAATTGAAAAGCCTGCAGAGGGACCTCACACCAAGGGCCGCGGAAAGGACGAATGATGCCTCGCGGGCCCCTAAGTTGGAAAATTAATCTTTGGTTGAGTCTTGTTTATTTGGCTTTGTTGCTTTTCCATATGTTGTTTTCTTTTCTTTTAGTCAAAACGGGTTAAGAACTGTGGAGTCTGTACTATTGCTATTCCTTGCTTGAAGTAATTTGTAATAGAAAAATTTTGAGAATGAATTTAACAATTTCACAAGAATTTTGTGTTTCTTTACTTTAAGGCAGAACTACGCCTGGTCTGATTCACGCGGGGACGTGATACGTAGGCAATCCCCATAAGATTCGACCGCTTTTAATAAAGAAAGAAAAGAAAATACAAAATAAAATAAAACACAGGGTTTCCCAAAGTACTTTAAAAGGGGACGAATGAGCAAACCGGGATGACGCATGTTGTTTGAAGCAAAGCATGTAGAAACGATTAACTGCCTAGGTGCATTGCATCCTCTATGTGTTATGATCAAATCTGTTAAACTCTAACGCTAACAAAGTTTGTTGTTGTCTGAATCAAACAAATCAATTGTTAAAGAACTCTGGCAACACACTCCTATCAAACCAGATCCAAAGGACCGATAGCAACCAGCATGACTACTTCAGAGAATAGTAATGAGGAAGAGAGGCCGATGAGCCAGTTGCTAAAAGAAGCGATGGAAAAGATTGAAAGGATGGGACTAGAGATGAATGCAATGCAGCTAGCCATAGCCAAAACACAAAAGAGCCCTGAAACACTGGGGCACATGCCGGAATACCCTCACTCTGGCCTTTCCACAAGCCGCCCAAATCCCCTTTATCATCAAGAAAGAAGCACTCATGATTCCCAAGCTCCACCACCCCATCAACCTCTCCCAACACCCAATATTCCCATTTTTGTGGGACCAACATCAGCCCCTTTGCAAAGAACGACCAGTGAGCCATTGTTTCAGGCTCACGATACACAATACTACCCCCCCGAGCCTACGTTTCATGCCCCCGAACCACAGGCTTACAATCCACATTTGGAAGTGCCGGCAGAGATTGAGAAGCCGGCTAAGGCCCCTGAATAGGATGAAGTATTGAGAAAGTTCAAAAGCCTGGAGCAGTCCTTCAGGAACTTGCACGGGCTGGGCAATCAAGTCAGCGTAGCATACAAAGATCTGTGCCCTTTCCCAGACGTTCAACTCCCGGCTGGGTTCAAGATGCCTAAGTTTGATTTATATGAAGGGCACGGTGATCCCATGGCACATTTGCGGGGATTCTGTAGCAAAATGAGGGGGTCAAGCGGCAAGGATGAGCTGCTGATAGCTTATTTCGGCCAAAGTCTGAGCGGATCTGCACTAGAATGGTATACCAGGCAGGATTCCAGCAGGTGGTACACGTGGGATGATCTGGCGCAGGCTTTTGCAGGTCATTTCCAGTACAATCTCGAGATAGTCCCTGACCGTCTCACATTATTGAGAACTGGGAAGAAACCCGGGGAAAGTTTTCGCGAGTTCGGGTTCTGCTGGAGAGAACAAGCAGCTAGAGTCGATCCTCCCATGAGAGAGGGAGAGATGGTGGACTATTTCTTGCAGACACTGGATCCAACCTACTTTGGTCACTTGGTGACAACAGTTGGAAAATCTTTCAACGAGGTGGTCAAGATAGGGGTCATGATAGAAGAGGGTCTGAGGTCTGACAAAATCTTGAACTATTCGGCACTCAAAGCCACAACCCAGGCTATTCAAAGCGGCACGGGAGGTGCGCTGAGAAGAAAGAAAGAAGAGGTTGCCACGATCGAGGCAGGCAGTTGGTCCAGGGCTGGCAGGCCGCACTACAACCAACCCAGACCTCACAGGTCAAACTACCTATACAACCCACCACAAAATTTCTATCCGCCTCGAGAACCACATTGTTCCGTACACCAGGCCCAAGCATACACTCAGCCTCCGGTTCGCCCACAATGGCGCGCGCCGGCTCCCCAGAACATATATGCACCACCATAAAACACCTATCCTCCACAGAGGGCGTATAGAAACCCTTCAAGGGCAGGCTTCCGGGGAAATCCAGATGCTAGGAATGACAGGTTGCGGAAGCAGAGAACTTTCACGGAGTTGGGAGAAACCTACACCGCTTTGTTCCACAAGCTGAGGCAATTGGGTTTGGTTAGTCCTGTCCAAACTCGAGAACCAAATCCCCCACCTCAGAATTTGGATTGATCAATAAGTTGTGAATACTGCTCAGGGATGCTCGGGCATGACACCGAGAAGTGTTGGAAGTTAAGGCATGCCATACAGGATCTTATCGACACCAATAAGATCGAGGTCCAGACACCAGAAGCTCCTAACATCAACCAAAACCCACTGCCAGCGCACCACGAAACTCACATGATTGAGTTGGTGTGTGAGGAGGAGAGTTGAGAAAACCCTCACAAACAGTGATGATGATCCAAGCCGCCCCGAAAGAAGTCTCGACCAGTGGAAGGACGAGTGTACAGTCGCAGGGAGAAGGCGTCAAGCCGGTAGTGATATTGGGAAAGAGCCCGTCCGCCATAACAAGCAAACCCGAGCCAAGCAAGTTGGTAATATCAGGAATCCCGCCCACACCGGCAGTCGTGTTAAAAGGGGTATGTAGAGAACTGGTGACCATAAAGCCTGTGGTCCAGCTGCCGATGATTGACAGCAGGGCTGTGCCTTGGAAATATGAAAAGGCGGTGGTGATGTACAAAGGAAAACAGGTGGAAGAAGTCAGTTGTGAAGCGCAAGGGCTGACTCGATCAGGTCGATGTTTTGCTCCGGTGGAGCTACGAAGAACCAACCCAGTTGCAACCAAGAAACCTGTGTCCAAAGAAGAGGCTGAAGAGTTCCTGAGGAAGATGAAAGTACAAGACTATTCTGTGGTCGAACAGCTGAGAAAAACACCGGCCCAGATCTCACTGTTGTCATTACTGATCCATTCTGAGGAGCATCGTCGGGCCCTGTTGAAGATATTGAACGAAGCTCATGTACCCAGTGAGATTTCTGTAAACCACCTGGAAACCATTTCCAGCAAGATTTTCGAGGTGAACAGGGTAACATTCTCAAATGATGACCTGCCGGTGGAAGGTGCGGAGCATAATAAAGCTCTATACCTAGCTGTCAAATGTGAAGGCTCGGTGGTAACTCGAGTATTGGTGGATAACGGCTCAAGCGCCAATATTTGCTCACTATCTACCTTAAACCAGTTAAAGATCGACCACGGAAGGATCCACAAGAACAGTATCTGTGTCCGAGGGTTTGACAGAAACGGAACAGCTACTGCAGGGGATATTGTACTTGAACTGACCATTGGTTCGGTCCTGTTTACCATGGAATTCCAGGTGTTGGACGCCACAGTATCTTATAACCTGTTGTTGGGACGACCCTGGATTCATGCAGCCAAAGCGGTGCCTTCCACCCTACATCAGATGGTGAAGTTCGAGTGGGAAAGACAAGAGGTCGTGTTACACGGCGAGGATACAACGTGCACCATGGGCGGAACCATTGTACCTTTCATAGAAACCGCTGAGGACAAAGGTCCTTGGGTCTACCAGATTTTCGATACAGGGTCGGCCAACAAAATTTTTGAAGGAGAAATCATCCCGCACCCTAGGGTAGCTACCGCAACAGTCATGATGGTCTCAGAAATGCTGGGTAATGGATTTGTGCCGGGAAAAGGCCTGGGAGTCGAGCTTCAAGGGATTGTCCAACCTGTCTCACTCCCTAAAAATCTGGAAACTTTCGGATTGGGGTTCAAACCAACCGCATCAGACAGGAAGCAAGCGCGAAAAATGAAGAAGAGGGTCTGGTTTCTGCCTAAACCAGTGCCACGCCTCTCAAGGTCTTTTGTCAAAGCAAATGCCAAGGGGTCACCGGTCCCAAAGATTCTAGGACCTTTGATCGGTATAAATGAAGACCTGAATCAGAGTTTTGAGAAGCTATTCGCGGATGTTAGTATGGTGGAAGCTGGAGAAGGTTCCAGCAGAGCAGAGATACAGTTTGTGGGGCCTGAGGCCAAGACCAACAATTGGACAGTTACTCCTCTTCCTGTCCGAGGGGAGTCTTGGTAGTAGGCTTTGATTTATGTTTTGTGTGTTTTGTTTTGTCCGGATTATTCAAGGGTGTAATCCAAATTTTACTTTCGTTTTTGTAAAAGTGTGAACCCTTTTATCCCGCAAGTTTAATGAAGTTCTTTTCTTTTGCCCCATTTTAATTTTGTTTTGTTCTTTTTCTTTCTGAACAGTTCTCTTTTTACTGGTTCTAATGACATGGCATGCACAGCGGATATTCGACCTAGTCTAATAAATCAATCTGATTCCAACTCAATGATGCAAGAGGTCGTTTGTGACGATGAATCTGAATGTGACGAAGGGGGAGCCTTCGAAGAGATAAACCGAGAACTGTGCCAATTTGAAGAGAAACCCAAGCCTAACCTAAATGACACTGAGGATGTGAATCTAGGAGACGCTGATAACGTCCAAGAGACCAAAATTAGCATCCACATTGAGCCGAATGTCAGGGAAGAATTGATCAAAACCCTCATGCAATTCAAAGATGTTTTTGCATGGTCATATGATGATATGCCAGGATTAAGCACCAATTTAGTGGTTCACAAATTGCCCACTAACCCGGCATACCCTCCGGTCAAGCAAAAGCTAAGGAAATTTAAAACATAAATGAGTGTAAAGATCAAAGAAGAGGTGATTAAGCAGTTGCAGGCGAATGTCATTCGGGTCACTCGATATCCCGAGTGGTTGGCCAATGTGGTACCAGTCCCAAAGAAGGATGGAAAAATTAGGGTGTGCGTCAACTACCGCAACCTCAACAAAGCAAGTCCCAAAGACAATTTTCCATTACCCAACATTCATATCCTGATCGATAATTGCGCTGGGCGCGAGATCGGATCCTTTATGGATTGCTATGCGGGTTATCATCAGATCCTAATGGACGAGGAGGATGCTGAGAAGACAACGTTTATTACGCCATGGGGAACCTACTGCTATCGGGTAATGCCGTTCGGGTTAAAGAACGCCGGGGCAACGTACATGCGAGCAATGACTGCCGTGTTTCATGACATGATACACAAAGAAATCGAGGTGTACGTCGATGATGTGATCATCAAATCTTGGCGTCAGGAGGACCATGTGGCAGACCTAAGGAGATTTTTCCAAAGGCTCCGAAGGTATGATATCAAGCTTAACCCGGCCAAATGCACATTCGGGGTTCCATCAGGAAAGTTGCTAGGATTCATCGTCAGTCGATGGGGGATTGAGTTAGACCCATCCAAAATTGAATCCATCCGAGATTTGCCACCGCCAAGGAACAAAACAGAGGTAATGAGTTTGCTGGGTAGACTCAATTACATCAGCAGGTTCATCGCTCAAGTCACAGCAACTTGTGAGCCCATATTTCGGCTGCTGAGAAAGGATGCTGCGGTAGGTTGGACGGCAGAGTGTCAGGAGGCTTTCCACCAAATCAAAGGGTATCTGTCTAATCCACCCGTATTGGTCCCGCCTAAGCCCGGGAAGCCCCTAATTCTTTACCTGACGGTCTTGGAAAATTCATTTGGTTGTGTGTTGGGGCAGCATGATGACACAGGAAGGAAGGAGCAAGCCATCTACTATCTTAGCAAGAAATTCACAGTACATGAGGTCAAGTACACTCAACTCGAGAAAACATGTTGCGCCCTAACTTGGGTAGCTCAGAAGTTGAAACACTACCTGTCTTCGTATACTACTTATCTCATATCCCGCTTGGACCCATTGAAGTATATCTTTCAGAAACCTATGCCCACGGGAAGGTTGGCAAAATGGCAAATTCTGCTCACAGAGTTTGATATCGTCTATGTAACGAGGACGGCCATGAAAGCCCAGGCGCTGGCAGACCATTTGGCAGAGAATCCCGTTGATGAAAAATACGAGCCCTTAAGAACGTATTTTCCTGTACAAATGAGTTGGAATTTCCTGAGGAACCGGGTTGGAAGCTTTTCTTCGATGGAGCTGCAAACGCGAAAGGGGTTGGAATAGGAGCAGTACTCATCTCTGAAACAGGACGGCATTATCCTGTTACGACTCAACTACGCTTCTATTGCACCAACAATATGGCCGAGTATGAGGCTTGCATTCTGGGTCTACGCTTGGCCGCTGACATGGATGTCCAAGACGTCTTGGTCTTGGGAGACTCGGACCTCTTGGTACATCAAATTCAGGGTGAATGGGAAACACGAGATCTAAAGCTCATACCATACCGACAATGCTTGCATGATCTGAGCAAGCAATTTCGATCGGTGAAGTTCAAACACATCCCGAGAGTTCACAATGAGGTTGCAGATGCCTTGGCCACCTTAGCATCAATGCTGCACCACCCTGACAAAATGTATGTTGATCCTCTACACATCCAGGTCCGTGATCAGCACGCCTACTGCAATGCCATAGAAGAAGAAGCAGATGGCGAACCCTGGTTTCATGATATCAAGGAATACCTCAGAATGGGGATATATCCAGAACATGCCTCTAGAGACCAAAAAAGAGCCCTTCGGCGTTTGTCGAATGGTTTCTTCCTCAGTGGAGGAGTATTGTACAAAAGAACCCCGGATTTGGGATTGTTGAGATGCATAGATGCCAGTCAAGCAACGACGGTTATGGCAGAGGTACATGCTGGAGTTTGTGGGCCACACATGAGCGGATATGTATTGGCAAGAAAGATCCTTCGAACAGGGTGTTATTGGCTCACCATGGAACACGACTGTATCACTTTTGTGAGGAAATGCCATCAGTGCCAGATACATGGAGATTTGATTCATTCTCCGCCAACAGAGTTACATACGATGTCAGCACCCTGGCCGTTTGTGGCATGGGGCATGGATGTCATTGGGCCCATCGAGCCGGCAGCATCCAACGGTCATAGGTTCATTCTAGTGACCATTGATTACTTCACCAAATGGGTTGAGGCTAAAACCTTCAAATCAGTAACCAAGAAGGCAGTGGTGGACTTTGTTCACTCCCATATCATCTGCAGATTTGGGATCCCAAAAGTGATCATCACGGATAACGGTGTGAATCTTAATAGCAGCTTGATGAGAGAGGTATGCCAACAATTCAAGATTACACACCGCAATTCCACCCCATATCGTCCCAAGGCGAATGGAGCAGTCGAAGCAGCCAATAAGAATATCAAGAAGATACTGCGAAAAATGGTGGAAGGGTCCAGACAATGGCACGAGAGATTACCCTTTGCTTTGTTGGGTTACCGCACTACCGTCCGAACTTCCATAGGCACAACTCCTTATTTGTTGGTGTATGGAACTGAGGCCGTAATACCAGTGGAGGTCGAAATTCCGTCCCTCCGAATTGTCGCTGAAGCCGGGATTAATGATGATGAATGGGTCAAAGCTCGATTGGAACAGTTGAGCCTGATAGATGAGAAAAGATTGGCAGCAGTGTGTCATGGTCAGCTGTACCAGAAGAGAATGGCAAGAACATATAATAAGAAGGTGCGCCCCAGGAAGTTTGAAGTAGGGCAGCAGGTATTGAAGAATATCCTCCCACATCAGGTCGAGGCAAAAGGCAAATTCGCCCCAAATTGGCAAGGGCCTTATATCGTGACCAGAGTATTGACCAACGGTGCTTTGTGTTTGACAGATGTCGAGGGGAGATGTGTCGACATGGCTATCAATTCTGATGCAGTCAAGAGATATTATGCGTAATTTCTTTAATTATGGCAATTTTTGGTTTATTTGTTTGTATTTGGCATTTATTGGATAATGAGATGACGGAGGCAATTCTTTCTTCTATCCAAACACTTTTAACCCTTGCTTCCCCCTTTGAGCCTTAAGTAATTCTTTCATACCCCTCTTTTGGAATCACTAATGGAAAAGACATGAAAAAAAAAGAGAAAAAGAAAAGAGAAAGAAAATGAAAAGAAGGAAAAGAAAAAAAAAAGAAGAAGATAAAATCATAAGAAATACAAAACCGTGGGAACTACGCTTGACCTGATTCCTCAAAGAGGATACGTAGGCGCCTCACGGCTCGGTCATAGTATGCATCATAGCAAATATAGGATGCATAATGTACATAGTGTGCATAATAGGCACAGTGTGCGTAACGCACATAGCGCAACATAAGTGTAAAAAAATAAATTCCCCAAGCAAGAAAACTGGGGCAGAGGTTATGTTTTAAGTTCCAACAAAGGTTTGATTCCAAAAGTTGTAGCACATCACCCATCAAATTATTTTCATTTTTATAGCCTTTCTTTAACCCCACACCAAAACCAACATCAACATCCAAAAGACCTCCCGATCAATGTTCAAGAGATGCCAAGTCCGGCAAATAAGGCCGAGAATAATACACCGATCCCCAGCAAAGGAGAGGATCGTAAGACTGGGAATGAATTGATGGTCAAGGGAATCTCCAGAAAAGAGGGTCGTATCTACAACACCCCGATTCCCCGAAAGAAATAAAATGAGAGAGTCTTATCGGTGAAAACCTTCACAGGCACCGAGAGGCGATGTAAGATGAGGGACATGAAATGAGAGAGTCTTATTGGTGAAAACCTTCACAGGCACCATAAGGCGCCGGGAGATGAGAGAAAAGAGAGAGTCTCATTAGTGAAAACCCCTCGAAGGGCACTATGAGGCGACAAGACAAATCAACAAAAGCTACAACATTCGAAATGGACACTCCTTTATCATCCCCAGCAAATCAAACCATCGGGCAAATCGATTGATACAAATAGACTGGGTCGGGAATCGGTGGTGCACGTCATGATCACGGGGACCAGTCATGTCCTCCAGATAAGTTCTTCTGAGTTTCTTCTCCCACCAAATATTGGTTCAGAAAGATTTTCTCCTTTTCTATCTTTTATTTTCTCTTCCTAAAAATTTGTCTTGAAAGGATTTTTCAAAGCTTACTAACAGAGACCGAAGGGGAGTTCATCCAATGCAGGATAACACAAACCGTCTTAAAAGCCGGCCCTAGGCAATGCAATAATCGTGCCTCGCAGTTTTGGAGGAAGTAAGCTCCAAAGGGAATGGTTTCAGGAGTAAAAGCAGATTCCCACAGCATGTGCTTAAAGAAAAGCAGAAAAAGGAACAAATTGAAAACCAGCCCCAGCAGGCTAGAGACCTCCAACAGGCAATTTTGTCCACTAACCAATTATGGGGACATAGAGCAAGAAAAGGGGAAGAGAGGAAAAATCATCCGCCGGAAAGGCACCCTCTACCACCACGATTAAAACTAATTAAATCCTTTTGTCTGCTGCAGGAAAACAAAGGATTGATGATGGCAGCGAGAGGCAACGCCAGGGAAGTCACCAAAAATCGGGGCAGAAAATTTTCTACCGATTGTCAAAATTTTCTCGGAAGAACGGGGAAACAATTTCAAATACTTTTAAGTTCTAGGTCGCCCACCAGTAAAATGCGGGAATACATTTAAGTTCTAGGTCGCCCACCAGTATAATGCGGGAATACATTTAAGTTCTAGGTCGCCCACCAGTAAAATGCGGGAATACATTTAAGTTCTAGGTCGCCCACCAGTAAAATGCGGGAATACTTTTAAGTTCTAGGTCGCCCACCAGTAAAATGCGGGAATACATTTAAGTTCTAGGTCGCCCACCAGTAAAATGCGGGAATACATTTAAGTTCTAGGTCGCCCACCAGTATAATGCGGGAATACATTTAAGTTCTAGGTCGCCCACCAGTATAATGCGGGAATACATTTAAGTTCTAGGTCGCCCACCAGTAAAATGCGGGAATACATTTAAGTTCTAGGTCGCCCACCAGTAAAATGCGGGAATACTTTTAAGTTCTAGGTCGCCCACCAGTAAAATGCGGGAATACTTTTAAGTTCTAGGTCGCCCACCAGTATAATGCGGGAATACATTTAAGTTCTAGGTCGCCCACCAGTAAAATGCGGGAATACTTTTAAGTTCTAGGTCGCCCACCAGTAAAATGCGGGAATACATTTAAGTTCTAGGTCGCCCACCAGTATAATGCGGGAATACATTTAAGTTCTAGGTCGCCCACCAGTATAATGCGGGAATACATTTAAGTTCTAGGTCGCCCACCAGTAAAATGCGGGAATACATTTAAGTTCTAGGTCGCCCACCAGTAAAATGAGGGAATACATTTAAGTTCTAGGTCGCCCACCAGTAAAATGCGGGAATACATTTAAGTTCTAGGTCGCCCACCAGTAAAATGCGGGAATACATTTAAGTTCTAGGTCGCCCACCAGTATAATGCGAGAATACATTTAAGTTCTAGGTCGCCCACCAGTATAATGCGGGAATACATTTAAGTTCTAGGTCGCCCACCAGTAAAATGCGGGAATACATTTAAGTTCTAGGTCGCCCACCAGTAAAATGCGGGAATACTTTTAAGTTCTAGGTCGCCCACCAGTAAAATGCGGGAATACTTTTAAGTTCTAGGTCGCCCACCAGTATAATGCGGGAATACATTTAAGTTCTAGGTCGCCCACCAGTAAAATGCGGGAATACTTTTAAGTTCTAGGTCGCCCACCAGTAAAATGCGGGAATACATTTAAGTTCTAGGTCGCCCACCAGTATAATGCGGGAATACATTTAAGTTCTAGGTCGCCCACCAGCAAAATGCGGGAATACTTTTAAGTTCTAGGTCGTCCACCAGTAAAATGCGGGAATACATTTAAGTTCTAGGTCGCCCACCAGTATAATGCGGGAATACTTTTAAGTTCTAGGTTGCCCACCAGTATAATGCGGGAATACATTTTGTCTGTTCATTCCATATTCTAGGTCGCCCACAAGTATAAATGCAGGCATGCCATTACCAATAGGAGACGCACTTCCTAAGTTTAATCTTACCAATAGGAGACCCGCCTGTAGAACGGAGTTTGTTGAAGGACAAAGAAAAGAAGTAATCAGGCGCCCACCTGGAGAATAAGGACAAAGGAAGGAAGAAATCAGGCGTCCACCTGGAGAACAAGGACAAAGAAAAGAAGAAATCAGGCGTCCACCTGGAGAACAAGGACAAAGAAAAGAAGTAATCAGGCGTCCACCGGGAGAATAAGGACAAAGGAAGGAAGAAATCAGGCATCCACATGGAGAACAAGGATAAAAGAAATAGAAATCAGGCACCCACCTGGAGAATAAGGGAATACAATTGAAGTATTGAAGTCAAAAGCCCGCTCATATGAGAAAGGAGCACACTTAGAATCAATGAAGCAGAGGAATACAACAGGAATCCCCAGCAGGAAGCAATAAAAATCCCCAGCATTCACAAAAGGCTGGTCAAAAAAGACAACAAGAAAACAAGAGGGGAAAAGAACCCAAGGTACGGAAGTGGAGAACAGATGTGGTCCGCTCAAAGAACTAGCACCTACAACTAGCAGTATCAAGGTTCAAATCTGAAGTCTGTATGAAGCACCATTCAAGACTCAAGACCAAGTTTCAGAAGACTTACTGATAGGAATCCCTGTAACTAGTAGCTGATAGGCTTAGTTAGTCTTTTTCAGTCTTCATTTTTTGTTGTAACGACAGGACCGCGGACCGGAACCTCAACGGAACGACACCTCGATCGGCTCCTCACCTCGGTACACTCTACCATCTCTCTCATTTCCGAACTACACGGGGCCTGATTCCTGTATAACCAAGGATATGTAGGCAGCTCAGATACCAGGGCTCGGTCACATTCCTTTCCTTTCCGTAGTGTAGTCCCCTCCAAATAATGGTTGGGTCAAAAACACGTCTATTCGTTCTTTGTCGGAAAACTCTTCGTGTTTCCAGTCAAAGAGGGGCAGCTGTAAGCACGTGATTTTTGACCCTCCCCGAGGATTTTCACATTTTTTTAGCATAAATATGTAATTGGGTCTAATATAGTCATTTTAACTATTTTGCTTTATTTCGTTGCAAAAAGAAAAATCACAAAAATATATATATGTAAATTTTAGTTTATGTATTTCTCATAAACTTGAAAAATACAAAAAAAATTGTACTTTATTTTGGTACTTTATATAAATCCGAAAATTACAAAAAAAATATAATTCTATTAATGTTTTGTAGTCGTTTTAATTTTGGAAAAATACAAAAAATATTACTTTATATTTTTGTCTTTATTAAAAAACGAAAATTACAAAAAAATAGTTTTATTAATATTTTATAGTCATTTTAACTTTGAAAAATACAAAAATATTACTTCATATTTTATCCTAATATTTACGAAAATTACAAAAAATAGTTTTATTAATATTTTGTAGCTATTTTAAATCTTGAAAAAATATTTAAAAAAGATATAGTTTTGTTTAAATACTAGTCTTATTTTTGGTAGTTATTTTGCTTACATAGGACTAGTTAAGCAACGTGTTCCTATTTCTCGGGTCCGAGCAAAAGAATAATATTCGGGTTCAAACTACCCGCTTTTAGGCCTAATTTTTGGACCTAGCCCATAATAATCCGAGTCCGCCACACGTGGGGAACACGGACGGAATCCCATACACGGGGAACCCCACCACGCGTGGGGAACACAAGCCTCGAACCCCACCACGCGTGGGGCTTATTTTTCTGGGCAAGGACTATACAAATACACGAACAAACTTTGAAAGGAGGGGACTTTCTTCGGAAAAAAAAAGAAAAGGACTGTTCATCTTCCTTCTTCATAAAGAAGAAAGAAAGAAAAACCGACGGGAAGAAAACGAACAAACGACCCCCGCGACCAATAGCTCCCTCTCCATCCCGTCACCATCCCCGGCACCCCCACTGTCAACAACCACCCAACCAGCTACCTCAAGACCACCGTCGAACCACCAGCTTCCCTTCTTCCTGACGAAAACCCTAAACCAAAAAAACCTACTGAGCCCGACCCCCAAACCACCTGCTCCGACGACACCCTCTCCCTCGTCGTCTCGCAACCAGACCGTCGTCACTGCCCCCCAACCCCGACTCGATAACCCACCACCTTCTCACACAACCACCAAACAAACACAACCAGTCGCCACCCCCACTGCGTCGTCACTGCCCAAGGTGACCTTCCAGTCGCACCCCCACGTCCAAACGACTGCCTGCATCGTCCAAACACCACCTTCAACCAACAACCTCCCGTCGAACCCCCTCCTCCTCACGTCCAGCAAAACCACCAGCTCCATCGCCCACCTCCATCCCGCTGACCCCTCGTCGACCACCGGCGTACATCACCAAACCTCCAGCTCGACCTCACGCCACCACCAGTCTCCCCGTCGTTTCCTCACGCCCAGCAGTGGATCAAACGACCACTGAACACCGTCCAAACACCACTGCTTCAGCTGTACTGTCCAAACGCGACAACCAATAAGCCCATGTTATTATTGTTCTTTCAGTGTCGTTGTGCAGTCCGTTGAGGTCGCCTTTGGTTCGTCGAGGTCTGGTACGTCAAGGTTGTTGTCCGAGATTTCGTCGCAGGTCCAACGCATCGGACGTTAATCTCAAGTAGGTTATCTCTGCCCGTGTCCTTCATGTTTGCTGTTTAGTAATATGTATAGGTGTTTGTTGAAATACAATCCTAGTTCATGCGGATAGTACGCGAAATTACGCGAGACATATATACATGATGATTGCGAATTGCTATATTTGATAATTAACTCCGTATGGTATTGAAATTTGGCCGTGAATGTCTTTTCCGTTGTTTCGTTATTTTAAGTAGCTATTTGACATTTTGTTTCTTCATGTTTAAATTGTTTTTATCCAAATATTTGTCGTAATAGAGGTTTGCACATATTCTGAAAGGTGTTAATTATTTAATTTGTCTTAATAGTTGTTTATACATGTTGTAGTAATGTTGAAATTATAGTAGCAATTTTAATTCCGCGGAAAAATACTCGCTTCATCAAATAGGTTCAATCTATAACCTATGACCTCGCAAAGTAGCAAAGAATGTAGTTATTTTAGCCTTATCCTTTTTTTTCTGAAAAAAATAAATAAATAATAAATAAATAAAAAAACGAGACAAGCTTCACCAAAAATAAAAAATGTACAGATTGCGGAGCCCTCACAAAATGTATGTATTAAATACTTAGATTCCGGGATAGGCCGTTTAGTAAACTTCACGGCCCTACCCAAAATAATAATGCGCTAGTTGCTTTAGGCGCGCCTTTAATAATATTATCTCCTTAAGCTCGGGTGCACATTTATGTGACCCAAATCCAAGTCTCAGCGAAATCGAAATGTGTCTCTAATCACGGGCACATTGATTGTGACGTGGTCTGAGATGCATTTCCACGACGTTGCAAATTCCTTCAAAAAAAATAAGAATGAGATGAGCCTCGCCGAATAAAAATACAAATTGCAGGGCCCTCAGTAAATACTTGTTTTAAATTACTTAGAATTCAGGAGGACCGTTTAGCGAATTTCACGGCCTTCCCAAAATAATAACACGATAGCCTCTTTAGGTGTGTGTTTAATAATCTACTTTCTTAAAATCGGGTGTGCATTTCATGCGACCCAAATCCAAATCCTAAAACATTGAATAAAAATATGTTCCGGATCGTGGGTGCATTTCATGTGACGCGGTCCGAAGACATGTTTTAAGCGATGTTCACATTTCGTAAAAAATAATAATGAAAGCGGTAAAAGATAAAATTTGCACATGGTTCATAATTGTATTAAAAATCAGATAAATAAGCCGAATATAACAGTTGAGCGACCGTGCTAGAACCACGGAACTCGGGAATGCCTAACACCTTCTCCCGGGTTAACAGAATTCCTTATCCGGATTTCTGGTACACAGACTGTAATATAGAGTCATTCTTTTCCTCGATTCGGGATTAAAATTGGTGACTTGGGACACCCTAAATCTCCCAAGTGGCGACTCTGAAATAATTAAACCAATCCCGTTTCGACTGTCCTTTAATTGGAAAAAACACCCTTGTACCCTCTCGGGTGCGGAAAAAGGAGGTGCGACAAAAGTAACTAGAAAATAAATATTAACTAGCTAAATAAGAGAAAATATTTTTTGTAATTTTTTTTTGTGATAAAATAAATCAAATAGAGTCAAAATTAATTGAAATAACTATATTAGGCCTAAACTAAATATTTACACGCTAAAATATATAAAATCTTGGGGAGGGTCAAAAATTGCATGTCTACAACAGGGAAAAATTAAGTATCAACAACTGCCCCTCTTTACCGGGAAGGATGAAAGAGTTGATAGGTAAAGATATGATGGCCAATTTTGACTGAACGAAATGGTTTGAAAAGGCTGGTAGCGCCCTGACTTCTGAGCCGCCTACATATCCCTGGTCTTACAGGAATCAGGCCATATGTAGTTCAGGATCCATCGGCGGAGTATGCTGATGGAGATTTTTTTCAAGAACGGATGCAATATTCAGGTTGGGATGAATGGTTAAGGTCTAGTAGGGGTGCGGGAATTGGAGCGAGATTTCTCTTGCTGAGATAGCCATTGCTCGCCAATTTACCTGCAAATAAGCAATACAAGTATATATTGTTCGTAAATTTAAACATGATGCAAGTTCCTGCTGGACCATGAATGCTGTCTTTGGACGGTTAGGATGGCGTCCTCAGACCATGATGTCCTGGGCCATGAATCGTACAATAAAGGATTCGTAGGCCATGAAATGATGCTCTCGGGCTATGAGAATGATGCCTCCAAACCATGATGCCTTTGAATAATGATATGCACAAGATTAAAAAGGGGTCCTCTGGCCATGATATGGTGTTCTCGGGCTATGAAAATGGTGCCTCCGAACAATGACGCCTTCGGATGATTTGGCGATCTTTCAGCCTATGAGATACAGTAGGTGGCGATCTTTCAGCCAATGAGATGCAATGGGTGGAGATCTTTCAGCCATGCAAATGCAAGTAAGGAGGCGATCTTTCAGCCATGCAAATGTAGAGGTGGTGATCTTTCAGCCATGCAAATGTAAATAAGGTGGCGATCTTTCAGCCAATGCAAATGTAAAGGTGGTGATATTTCAGCCATGCAAATGTAGAGGTGATGATCTTTCAGCCACGCAAATGTAAAAAGGTGACGATCTTTCAGCCATGCAAATGTAGAGGTGGCGATCTTTCAGCCATGCAGATGGAGGTAGAGCTTAACCTCGGAAGGCAGAATGGTAACCTTATGCAATGTAAGAAAATGCAGATGGAGGTAGAGCTTAACCTCGGAAGGCAGAATGGTAGCCTTATACAATGCAAAAAAATGCGGATGGAGGTAGAGCTTAACCTCGAAAGGCAGAATGGTAGCCTTATGCGATGCAAGAAAATGCAGATGTAGGTAGAGCTTAACCTCGGAAGGCAGAATGGTAGCTTTATGCAATGCAAGAAAATGTAGATGGAGGTAGAGCTTAACCTTGGAAGGCAGAATGGTAGCCTAATGCAATGCAAGAAAATACGGATGGAGGTAGAGCTTAACCTCGGCTTGAGTTGGGGTGCTATTCGTATTTTTTGATGTTTTTTGACGTGTTTTAAGGGCTTGAATAAGTTCATATAATGTTTTAGGACTTGTTGGTATGTTTGGTTGAGGTCTCAGGGGCCTTGGGTGGAGTTCGGATGGTTATCAGATAAAAAATGGGGCTTAGAGCATTGCTGAAGCTGGGAGCCTTCTGGTGTGATCGCACATGCAAGGAGATTGGCCGCAGGTGCGGCTAGAGTGTCCCAGGTGGTAGGGTGGTCTGCGCTAGGGAATTCTGACGGTGCAAAGGATTTGTCCGCACCTGCGAGGTCGTAGATACGAAGAGGTGTCATAGTTGCGAGATTGGGAGAGGAAGCCTGGAGGCGCAGGCACAGAAGTAAATCAGGAGATGTGGATGTGCATCTGCTCAATAGAGGCCACAGATGCGGAAGTGGGTTGGGGGTCCTGGTTCGCAGAAGTGATGGGAAATCCGCGGAAGCAAGATCGTAGATGCGGTAAAGTGGAACAAAGGTGCAAGACCCTTGGACAGAACATTAAATTCGAAGGGGTCGTGATTTTGCTCATTTTGAACTTTGCAAACTCGGTCTAAGGTGATTTTTGAGAGGATTCTCGAGAGGTTTCTTAAGGTATGTCACTTGTGGTCATTTTTATTCAATAATTTTGTTTCTCCATTGAATTTCCGACCTAGTTTGTTTATTTTCGAGGTGTGATTTTGGCAGTTGAGGCTAGGGATTTAGAGAGTTTAATTTGGGATTTGAGTGACGATTTGGTGTTGGATTTTGGTCAATTTGATATGGTTGTACTCATAGTTGAATGGGTGTTCGGATTTTGTGACTTTTATCGGATTCCAAGACGTGGGTCGGGGGGGTCGACTTTTGAGTTTACTTTTTGACTTTTGATTAAGAACTTAGTAATTTCATATGGAATTGATTCCTTTAGCCGGTGTTGATTGTATTTAATAGTTTATGGCTAGATTCGTGGCATTCGAAGGCCGTTTCACGAGGCAAGGGAATGTTGGAGTAGTTATTTGCACGATTTGAGGTACGTAACACTTTTAAACTTGGTTCTAAGGGTACGAAACCCCTAATTACATGTTATGTGATTTGTGTTGAGGTGACGCACATGCTAGGTGAAGATCATGGGGGCGTGCATCATAAGAGTTATGACGTCGATTTCGTGGAACTGTATAGTTGAATAATCTTGTTGTTATCCGTACTTTCACCATGTGTTAGAGTTATTGACCTGCCAGTCATGTTAGAAATCCTGCTTAGGCTACGTTTTGGTATTGTTAGGACCCACAGAGGTCGTGTTACAAGTTGAACTATTTGGTTAACTTGCCATTTTATACTCAGTCACAACTATTATTTGCATAATATGTCTCCGTCTCTGTTGTCCTTTATTTGATACATCATATCATAATTGTTTGGGCTGATTATCATGATTCTGGCTAGCCCGAGAGACTGGAGAGATTAATGACTGAGTGAGACTGAGGGTCAATTGTGAGTAATATTCATAGGATCGGGCTGCTTGCTGCAATATTTATTGATTTA
This sequence comes from Nicotiana tabacum, assembly GCF_000715075.1. Lineage (NCBI taxonomy): Eukaryota > Viridiplantae > Streptophyta > Magnoliopsida > Solanales > Solanaceae > Nicotiana > Nicotiana tabacum. The sequence continues at coordinate 19,638,595 of NC_134085.1, forward strand.
TGCCAGGATTTGGCTTATTATAGCGCTTGGGCTGGATTGGCCTCTCTGGAGTCTGCACATCCACAGTCGGTTCAATGCTAGCGGTTATTTACAGTTGGGATGGATCTGCCTTGGTTTATTTGCATTTGGGCGGGATCTGCCCTGGGCTGGATCTACCCTGTTCTGTGTTGATTTTTATTGCAAAACCTGAAAGCATATCTAAATTCTTGCACCTTTACTTGTTGATTATAAATTTATGATATATCACTGTTATATTTTATTGTAAGATTTTATACTGTTAATACTGCATGTGGACTGTATTACTCAAACTCGTCACTTTTTTCCGTCCAAAGGTTAGATTTGTTACTTACAGAGTTGGTTGTACTCACGCTACACCCTGCACTTCGTGTGCAGATCCAAATGTTTCCAGACATGTTTTGTGCTGATCATTTGAGCAACTTAATCATTCGGAGATTACGAGGTATCTACCCGGCGTCCGTAGACCTTGACTCTTCTTCCCTATCTTTCAACTTTATGTATTTAATTTTAGTTTTTCATAGACAGTATTTCAGACTTCTGTTGTATAAATGCTCATATACTCAGTTAAACCCTTGTTTCAGGAATATCTGTATTGATTTTTGATCTTCCATCCAGTTTATGAGAGTTTTAATTATTTAAAGCTATTTTAGTTCATTTTTAATTTAAAAATGTCGGAAATGTTTGGGAAGTCGGCTTGCCTAGTACCGTGTTAGGCGCCATCAAACCTATAGTGGATTTTGGATGGTGACACTAATATATATATATATATATATATATATATATATATATATATATATATATATATAGTGTTTGTCCAAAACCAAATCTAAAGTATGTAAAGCTACATATAGCTACACTATGTAATCTAATTATTTGTATACGACCAAAATTGTGGAGTTCGACTTCGGGGCTATTATGCCGCTCCATGCCCAACCTCGAGAAGCCCGAAGCATAACATGTGGTACGACCCCGAGGTGTGTCCCTCGAGGGAGCACATCGAAGGCCCACTATGGTTGATCTCGGAGCAGTACAATCGTGATCGTCATGGAAAGGCGGGTAAGCTCCCAAGTATATGTGTTTAGAGCTAACCTGGTCTGCAAGAATAGTACAAATCCATACTAAGCTATTATATAACTATACCAATAGCATTTCCTCACTATTATTAGACATGTACTATGTTAGGATTCCCCCTCCTATATAAAGGGGACCCTTGTCATTTTGTAGACACAGGATCATTGAATACAATACAACATTCTCTGCTCTATGCTTAAACAATTAATCTACACATTTATTGCTTTTGTTCATTCATCGTTCATTTATTCTTCTTCATTTATTGCTCATCATCAACCCATTAAAGGTTGCCTTCAAGATCGTACATCGCCGAGCTTGAGGCCCTCAATTTTATAGCCATGTCGGTTTGTTTATCATTCCTTGCTCATTTACACTTAACATTATTCACCTAACAACTAGTGTCGCGCCCCTTTTTTCTCGAGCAAAATCGGGTTCGTGACATTTGGGAGGATAACTCATTCCCTTTTGGGAATTGGATTTGAATTTGAAGAGTCGCCACCTAATGATTAAGGTGCATTAGGACACAAAGAGGGTTTGATTTGAGTAACTAGAGATAGGGTAAGGACTTGAAATTATCCCAAGGGGAAGGTGTTAGGCACCCCTCAAGATCCACTAATGTGGTTCCCGGCCAGACTATTGTTATGAACTTAGGTGCAAATAACACGTAAACAAATAAAGCTTCAAACAAGAGGGGATTTTCATATAAGGGTTTATAAACTAATAAAGTTGGAAAGAACTAAAAGAAAGCTGATTTTTTTAAAAAAATGTTTGAAATCTTTAGAAGAAACAAAGAAACAAAGGGAAAGGGGAGTCCTAGGTTTATTAATAATAATGAATCACCCCACACAACATCTAGTAATCACTCCCCAGTGAGGGTCTACGTGTGATATTATCGTGTGGTCATCATATCCATATCTACCCTTTCCCACCCCGTTAAAGTATTAAAGCACGAAATGGTCTCGTTTACTTATTGCATGCTATTACCCGTCCCAATCCTATCAGTCCCATAGGTATTTAAGACTACTAATCCTAAAAGGGAGGGATGTTAGGCTTATTTGTAGTTTCAAAGGCAGAATTCTAAGGCGACATACAAAAACATGTATAGCAAGTTGGGGAGGGGCACATAACAAGTAAAAAAAGGCTCAGATATACCTCCTTCAATCAAAGAAGCACGTAGTTAGCATGACTTACACATATTGTTTATGGTCTGATTAAGAACTTAAAAGCTAAGGTAGACTGATTTATTACATAATTCAGATAAGAAACCCGAATTAGGCCTGCCTGCGGGTTGTAATTAATAAAAACAGATTCTATTTGTAATTTTCACCCTAAAGCTTGCCTAAATGTTGGACAAGGATCCTATAGACGTGGTGTCTAATGAATTCAGAAAGCATTGAAAAAAACTGAATGCGTACTGGTTAAGAAAGGTTGCCAGATTATTAAAGAAAGGCAAGTTTTTAGAAAAAGGGTTATAAGTTCTGCAGATGATGACACGTCGTTATTACTGGTTTTAGCCTTATAAGTGAATGAAGCGATTCAGATTCGATTAATAATTCCTATAGATATGCTTTCTATGTGTTGTCGATTTTAAAACCTTTTATAAACATGATAAAGAATGCAGGAGCCTTATAAACATGATATCTAGATGCTGAATTTTTTGTTTAAGACCTATGAACATGATTGCTAGATGAAGAACGGATATACGGGATTTAGAAGGACCTATAGGCATATTTCTCTATATACATATGCAGAATTCAGATTTCCAGGTACTTATGGGCATGATTTCTATATGAGAGCATGCAGAGTTCAGAAATACTTATAGACATAGCATCTATGTGAGAAAATCAGAATACCTATAGGCAGGATAGCTATGTGAGATTGCAGAATTTCAGAAATACCTATAGGCAGGATATCTACCCTTTGCATACATAGTTACCCCTCCTTTTTTCACTAGCCATCCCTAAGAAATTATTACAAATTATTAAAGCCCGGGAAAAAAAGTAAAAAAATACATCAGAAAATTAAAAAGTACAACCAAGGAGAGCCTGATTCAGGCTTCATTTCTGAAATATGAGTTAAACGAACTCCAAGAGATCATGATCCAAATCCTTTCTCCCATTTGGATGTGTCAAAGTTTCCTAAGAGCCTCAAAGGGAACTCCGTGCAATGCTCACACCCAAATACATTATCAGATTAGGACAAGTGCAGTGCGGAAGGGCCTACCCTCAACTGTCCAAGTTCAGAGGGAGCTCAAGGTCCCAAGGCAAGGCTCACAAGAGGGGGACAAAACTTAAGGACTAAGAGAGTGTGCAAGTGCAGAAATAGAATTCTGAAAAGGGGAAAGGGAGAAGGAAATAGCTACAAATAATTACACATAGGGGTACAGGGGGAATAGGGAAGTTGAAAAGACTAGGCAAGCTATGGGTATACCCAGCAATGGAGAGTGCTGATACACCCAGAAGCCTACTAGAACACATTTAGAGGCTAGGATCCCGAGGGATCAAGTTTAGTTCATGGACAATAATTTGAATATTGTCATGCCTTAAACCATAGCTCAAACACATAAAGGGCAGGGGTTTTGGGATTCATAATTGGAGCGGGTGGAAAGAAATCAGCATGCTAATTCAAGTACAGAAATAGTAAGTAGACATGGATACAAAAGTAGTAAATAAACACATTATTGTGGTGCTAAAGCTTAAATCAGGACATACCAGTTTAAAAGAAACAAATAGAGGAAAGCAGTAGGTCTTGTAAACAGGCCACAGTGCAGACAAGAGAGAATACTATTGTGTATGGATGTGAGTTCAGAAAGATTTTGAACGAGTGATGGTGTGTTTATGAAAGAGTCGTGCATTTATAGTGTGAAAATCAGGCAGAAATAAGGTAAGGAAACAGTTAAGGAACTGATTATCAATTAAAAATCAATCACACAAGACTTTCTTTAATTAAGAAATTCAAATTCAAACGGGAAAACTACTTAAGGGAAGAAGTCCAATAAACCTTTTGTGCAAAGCATGCAATTAGGGGCAAATACATAAAAAGTTATTTAAGGGACAAAATTTTGAAATACACAGTTGAACAAATAAGGTAAGAAAATCAATTAGTAGCCAGTAAATCAAGAGTAAGAGATTTTGTAATTATTAGTCTATGAATGAACCAAGTCAGAAAAGCTAACAAAGGTTTTAACTTAAGTCGAATCACAGGGAAATCAACAAACAATTGAAAGAAATCAATCAGACCTATTAAGAAGGAAGTCTGAAACTAATCAAGATTTGAAAGCCATTTTAGAGGGAAGTTCATCACATATAAAGAGCATATAGACATGTTAAGCTGAAAGAAGATGTCGTGTCGTTGCAAAATCAGTAGATAATGGGCTATAGGAGCATGGTTGTCACATAGGTTAGCAATCTAGAAGAGATGTAGCAAAAAGATCCAGGGTAAAGCAAAAGTCAGAATCATATGAAAAACAAGGATTTCAAAGCTCAGGTCAGAGACTCGAAACTGGTCTGAAAGAGTTTAGGGTTTTTAAAATAAAACCAATTCAGGCAAATCACATAGCCAATGGTTTCCAAACTAGGACGAACCCCAAATTCTGGGGTTTCTACCATCAATCGAGTGTAGAGATGAGAGGACAAGTAATTGAGTCGGAACAAGTTCAGAGGTCTTAGAAAATATCTGAATCCTTTAACATGTTCCTTTAAGCAACAAAAACTTATGAGAAACATGGCAGAAGAGTAGCATACGAAACATAGCAGAAGAGTTCAAAGAAAAAATGGTAGAAGAAACTAATACGACACATACTGAAGAAACTGATAAGAACAGTAGGAGAAACACATTATGACATATTAGAAGAAACATAACTAGAACATAGTGTAGGAAACTTAATAAGACACACTCAAGAACATAATAGGGGAATATATAGTAAAGAAACACACAAGAATCATAGTAGAGGAAAATACAGTAAAAGACACATGCGAGAATCACAGTAGAGGAAAAATTAAGAAAAAAAATGTAGCCTTGGGGTAAACTTATATATGAATATACATGCTATTTGAAAGGTATTTTGCATATAAAAAATACAGGGAAAAATTAGGTATCAACAACTGCCCCTTTTTACCCAGGAAGGATGAAAGAGTTGTCGGGTAAAGATATGATGGCCAATTTTGACCGAACGAAATGGTTTGAAAAGGCTGACCGCGCCCTGGCTTTTGAGCTGCCTACATATCCCTGGTCTTACAGGAATCAGACCATATGTAGTTCAGGATACATCGACGGAGTATGCTGATGGAGAGTTTTTTCAAGAACGGACGCAATATTCAGGTTGGGATGAATGGTTAAGGTCTAGTAGGGGTGCAGGAACTGGAGCGAGATTATTCTTGCTGAGATAGCCATTGCTCGCCGATTTACCTGCAAATAAGCAATACAAGTATATATTGTGCGTAAATTTAAACATGAAGCAAGTTCCCGCCGGACCATGAATGCTGTCTTTGGACTGTTAGGATGGCGTCCTCAGACCATGATGTCCTGGGCCATAAAGCGTATAATAAAGGATTTGCACGCCATGAAATGATGCTCTCGGTCTTTGAGAATGATGCCTCCGAACCATGATGACTTTGAATAATGATATGCAAACGATTAAAAAGGGGTCCTCCGGCCATGATATGGTGTTCTCGGGCTATGAAAATGGTACCTCCGAACAATGATGTCTTCGGATGATTTGGCGATCTTTTAGCCTATGAGATACAGGAGGTGGCAATCTTTCAGCCGATGAGATGTAATGGGTCGCGATCTTTCAGCCATGCAAATGCAATTAACGTGGTGATCTTTCAGCCATGCAAATGTAGAGATGGTGATCTTTCAGCCATGCAAATGTAAATAAGGTGGCGATCTTTCAGCCAATGCAAATGTAAAGGTGGCGATCTTTCAGCCATGCAAATGTAGAGGTGGCGAACTTTCATCCATGCAAATGTAAATAAGGTGACGATCTTTCAGCCATGTAAATGTAAATAAGGTGGTGATCTTTCAACCATGCAGATGTAGAGGTGGCGATCTTTCAGCCATGCAGATGGAGGTAAAGCTTAACCTCGGAAGGCAGAATGGCAGCCTTATGCAATGCAAGAAAATGCATATGGAGGTAGAGCTTAACCTCGGAAGGCAGAATGGTAGCCTTATGCAATGCAAGAAAATGCGGATGGAGGTAGAGCTTGACCTCGGAAGGCAAAATGGTAGCCTTATGCAATGCAAGAATGTAGATGGAAGTAGAGCTTAACCTCGGAAGGCAGAATGGTAGCCTTATGCAATGCAAAAATGCAGATGAAGGTAGATCTTAACCTCGGAAGGCAGAATGGTAGCCTAATGCAATGCAAGAAAATGCAGATGGAGGTAGAGCTTAACCTCGGAAGGCAGAATGGTAAACTAATGCAATGCAAGAAAATGCTAATGGATGTAGAGCTTAACCTCGGAAGGTAGAATGGTAGCCTTATGCAATGCAAGAAAATGCAGATGGATGTAGAGCTTAACCTCAGAAGGCAGAATGGTAGCCTTATGCAGGAAGTAAAAAGGGCAAACGACAATAGAGTTTTCTTAGCTGATAGCGGATTGTGGTATCGTGATTGCTGGGGATATTGTGCCTGCTGGGGACACTGTTGTGTGTGGATAATAGTTGCGAGAAAGTGCAACGGTTCGGAGAGTTGTATTCCTAAACTCTGTGAGTGAGCGTATAGTATATTTGATGATTTTGCAAATCAAGTGCATGCATCCAAAGAAAAATTGTGAGTTTTGTAAAGGGGGAGGTTAGTTCGTATCCCCGCTGGCTCTGCTTGACCTGCTTGGCTCTGTTTCGGTGATACTTTGTGTATCATTAGGTTAGCGTTGCTAAACAAAGCAATTTCGGTAACATACATTCGTGATTTAGTAAAAATATAACATAACTACATAATCGAGAATAGTTTTCTTTAGATGAACCGACGACTGCGACGTGGTTCAAGACATTGAAACTTCTCTTGCTCCGGAATTTTAAGGGTCCTCCTCAAAATTATGCCCCAGTTTACTGGGCTGCTGCTTATGACGGCTGTTGGCGGTGACTGGCTGAAATTAACTTCGGAATTTTGAGGGTCCTCCTCAAAATTCTGCCCCAATTTCCAATTGCGGGTGGAAATGGAAGTTTTGTTGAGTTATGACCGAACCCATAGGGTTTCCTACGTATCCCCTCTTAAACGGTAATCAGGTCAGGCGTAGTTCAAATTACATCATACGGGAAAGCATAAAGATTACACATAGTAGCGCTTGACTGCATCTAAATTGATAGGTTTTGGCCAGACTTTTTCGTCCATTTCTGCAAGTATGAGGGCTCCTCCTGTTAGACCCCGGTGAACCATGTACGGACCTTGCCAGTTGGGAGAGAATTTCCCTTTGGCTTTATCTTGATGCTGGAAAATTTTCTTTAACACCAACTGCCCCGGTGCAAACTGTCTTGGCTTGACTCTTTTATTGAAGGCTCTGGACATCTTGTTTTGATAAAGCTGACTGTGGTAAACTGCATTCATTCTCTTTCCATATATAAGAGCTAGCTGCTCGTAACAATTCTTTACCCATTCTGCATCGTCTAGCTTTATTTCCTGTATGATTCTTAATGAGGGAATTTCCACCTCGCGGGAATGACAGCTTCTGTACCATAAACCAGCGTATAGGGGGTTGCCCCGGTTGATGTACGGACTGTGGTGCGGTATCCCAATAAAGCAAATGATAGCTTCTCGTGCCACTACTTATGCTTCTCTATCATTTTCCTTAGTATCTTCTTGATATTCTTATTGGCGGCTTCTACTGCTCCATTCATCTGAGGTCTGTAGGCTGTAGAATTCTTGTGTTTGTCTTGAAGGTTTCACGCATGGCTTTCATTAGGTCACTATTGAGATTGGAGCCATTATCAGTGATGATTAATTCAGGAATCCCGAACCGACAAACAATACGGTCGAGGATGAAGTCTGCCGCGACTTTCTTAGTCACTGCTTTGTAAGATGCTGCTTCGACCCATTTGGTAAAATAGTCGATTGCTACTAGGATAAACCTGTGCCCGTTGGAGGCGGCAGGCTCGATTGGTCCAATAACATCCATTCCCTAGGCAGCGAACGACCATAGTGAGCTTGTTGCAGTAAGCTCTCTTGGAGGTGCCTTTATCATGTTTGCATGTATCTGACAGTGGTGACATTTCCGGACATACTGGATGTAGTCCATCTCCATAGTCATCCAAAAGTAACCAGCACAGAGTATCTTCTTTGCTTAGATAAAACCATTCATATGTGGGCCACAAGTCCCGGCATGGATTTCTCCTAGTAGTTTAGATGCTTCCTTCACGTCGACACACCTTAGTAATCCCAAATCAGGAGTCCTACTATACAACATTCCTCCGCTGTGAAAGATATTGTTGGATAACCTTAGAAGTGTGCGCTTCTGGGTAGAATTCGCGAGCTCCGGGTATTCTCCTTTCGTCAAATATTCCTTGATATCATGAAACCAAGGTTTTCCATCTGCTTCTTCCTCAACATGCGCACAATAAGCTGGCTGATCATGTATTTTTATCGGGATAAGGTCCATGATGTTCTTGTCTGGATGTTGTATCATGGATGATAGGGTAGCCAATGCATAAGTGAACTCATTCTGGATTCTGGGAACATGTTGGAATTCCGTCTTTGTGAACCTCCTTCTCAATTCCTGTACATGATGAAAATAAGGGAGTATCTTGGAGTTCTTGGTTGCCCATTCTTCTCGGACCTGATGTATAAGAAAGTCTGAATCTCCGATCACTAGCAACTCTTGAATGTTCATGTCGATGGCCATTTTGAGACCTAAGATGTAGGCTTCATACTTAGCCATATTGTTGGTGCACGAGAATCTGAGTTTGGCGGACACCAGATAATGATGAACGGTTTCCGATACTAGGACTGCTCCTATGACAAACCCCTTGAAGTTTGCTGCTCCATCGAAAAACATTCTTCTACCAACATAGGATTCTGCAATATCTTTTCTTATGAATAATACTTCTTCGTCAGAAAAATACGTTTTCAGGGGTTCGTATTCCCCATCCACGGGGTTTTCAGCAAGGTGATCTGCTAATGCCTGTCCCTTGATTGCCTTCTGAGTTACGTAGACAATGTCAAATTCACTCAACAAAATTTGCCACTTAGCTAGCTTTCCAGTGGGCATGGGCTTCTGGAAGATGTACTTCAAAGGATCCATCATTGATATGAGATATGTAGTATAGGCGCAGAAGTAGTGCCTCAAATTCTGAGCTACCCAAGTTAAAGCAAAACAAGTGCGCTCTAACAGAGAATACCAGGGCTCGTACGGGGTGAATTTCTTACTGAGGTAATAGATGGCATGTTCCTTCCTTCCCATTTCATCATGTTGCCCAAGAACATAACCGAACACTCCATCCAATACTGCAAGTTATAGTAATAGAGGTCTACCTGGCTCGGGCGGGACCAAGACTAGTGGTGTTGGCAGGTACTCCTTGATTCTGTCTAAGGCCTTTTGGCAGTCATCATTCCATTTGGTAGTGGCCTCCTTCTTCAACATCTTAAAGAGTGGCTCACAGATAATAGTAGATTGTGCTATGAACTGGATGATATAGTTAAGTCTCCCCAAGAAACTCATCACGTCCTTCTTGTTCTTTGACGGTAGCAACTCTTGAATAGCTTTGATCTTTGATGGATCTAGTTCTATTCCTCGATGACTTACAATGAATCCAAGTAGTTTTCCGATGGGAACCCCAAATGCATTTGCGGGATTTAGTTTTAGGTTGTATCTTCTCAGTCTATCGAAGAACTTCCTCAAATCTTCCATGTGATCAGTGGCTTTTTGTGTACATGATAATAACATCGTCTACATATACTTCGATCTCCTTGTGTATCATATCGTGGAAAATGGTGGTCATGGCCCTCATGTAGGTGGCCCCAGCATTTTTTAATCAAAACGACATCATCTTGTAACAATACATCCCCAATGGCATAATGAAAGCCGTTTTCTCAGCATCTTCTTCATCCATCCAGATCTGATGATACCCTGCAAAACAATCTACAAATGACTGCAACTCATGCCTGGCGCAATTGTCGATCAGGATGTGTATGTTTGGCAAAGGAAAGTCATCTTTCGGACTGGCCCGATTGAGATCCCGGTAGTCGACACAGACTCTGACCTTCCCGTCCTTCTTTGGCACCATCACGATGTTGGCTAACCACGTCGGATATTCTACTACCCTGAGAACCTTAGCTTTGACCTGCTTAGTGACTTCTTCTTTGATTTTCAAGCTCATATCAGGCTTGAACTTTCTGAGTTTTTGCTTTACCGGCGGACACGTCGGATCAGTTGGTAGTTTATGTGCCACAATAAATGTACTCAGACCAGTCATGTCATCATACGACCAAGCAAATATGTCTTTATATTCCCTTAGAAATTTTGTGTATTCCTTCTTTTCTAATGGGATAAGTGGACACTGATTCTCGTTTCCTTGACGTTCTCTGCATCTCCCAGGTTAACAATCTCGGTCTCGTCCAGGTTGGACTTAGGTCTGTTCTCAAAATTCTCAACTTCCTTAACAATCTCTTCTGGTATTTTATCTTCCACCGAATCTGTGTCGGTTTTTTGCGTTGTCTCATTGCATGTCACAGTCATTGGTTCATCAAGATAAGTAATATTAATGCTGTATAAGTAAAGGAATGAGAGAAAACAATAGGAGTAAGATTTATATGGAAAATCGAAATGCTTTGAAAAATTCCATAACTATTTTGAACATTGAAGATCTTATCGCGAAATTTTTAAAATGCGAAAGGAAAGTCAACTAGTAAAAATTAAAGATACTGCATGATGCTTGTTCAACCTTGCTACCCCGAGGCTTTCCGGGCTTTGGTAGTTCTAATGGTCCAGTTATTGAGGCATGCTCCTCTGCTCACTGCCTGTATGGAAGGGCCTTCCTCCTCCTCTTCCTCTAAAACAACACAACAATCCATATCATTGTCTTCCAGGAATAAATTCCTTACTGCTGCCATTGCTTCCTCTTCTTCTGACCCATAGATAACATCGACCAGTTGGAAAGTCTGCTTCAAATGTGGTATTGGCTGCTCTAGTGGATAGTAAGGGCCGCACCATGGTGGCGACCAGTTGTTGAATTCCTCCCAAGTGTACTCATATCCCAGACCAAAGGTGGTGCCATGTTTCTTTAGTTTGATAGGCTTAGCGACTCTTTGGAGGTTCTTGCCAAGTTCCTTGCCACGTTCGTATCCGCTCCAGTTCAATATGCTTTCAATTTTATTGCCCCACCATTTGTCCTTGTCGACGGCGTTGACTCGCTCGATGTGGTGATAGGTCTCCCAGCATATCTTTCTTCTGCCTCCAATTGCTGGGATGGTCTGGCGATTGTATATGGGATTGCTACCATCGCCGTGAATGATCACCTCTTGGTGATTTCATTCAAATTTTACTGCCTGATGTAGTGTTGATGCTACGGCCCCAGCGGCATGAATCCACGACCGTCCCAACAACAAATTGTAAGATGCTGGCACATCTATTACTTGAAAATCAACATTGAACCAAGTAGGCCCCATTTGAAAACACAGGCTGATTTCGCCAATGGTGGACCTTTGTGAACCGTCGAAGGCTTTGACGTTGATGGCCCCGTCCTTGATCTCATGCAGCCCCTTTCCCAATGTCCTAAGAGTTACCAACGGACAAATGTTGAGGCTGTACCCTCCATCAATCAGGACTCTAGTGATAAAATAATCTTCGCATTGCACAGTGATGTGCAACGCCTTGTTATGACTCAACCCTTCTGGTGACAGCTCATCTTCATGAAAAGTGATCTTGTGACTTTCCAATACCTGCCCTACCATGTTTTCCATCTCTCCTCCGATGATGTCGCTTGGTACATATGCCTCACTTAGTACCTTTAAAAGCGTATTCTTGTGTATCTTAGAATTTTGTAGCAAAGCAAGTATGGAGATCTATGCCGGTATTTTGTTCAGCTGGTCGATGACCGAGTATCCCTTGGCTTGTATCTTTCTCCAAAGATCGTCTGGACCTTCCTCAATGATGGGCGACTGATTGGAGACCTTCTTGCTTGACTTAGCTAGGTGTTCCGGGGTATAGACCCTACCTGCTTTTGTCATACCTTGTGCGGCAACAGTTTCCTCGAACCTAACCTTGCCTTTCCTCCTTGCCTCAGTTGTATAGTCCCATGGTATAGCCTTTGTGTGGAATAGTGGCATGACTGACATTGCTAGTGGGATCGGGGTGTCTATCCTCACCCCGAATGGAGCATGTTCCTTGGGTGGTAAAACCGCAACTTCGAATGGTGTAGGTGTATTTGTTGGTGACATAAATTTGACCTCAATCAGCATTGGCGTCTTTGCAGAGGATGTGCTTCAAACTCAAGTGGTATGGACATATTTACCTCAGTGTTTCCAGAAGGCTGAATCTGGACTACAATCGGATTAAGGGTGACTATTGGCTCCTCTGGATCGTCGCCTTCTGTGATCAAACCGATTGATCCCTTGGTGTCCCAATCATCCTCTATTTCAATCATGTGAATGTCTCCACTCTTATGGTCTAGTAGAGGATTATTGCGAACATTTAGAGCAGGTTCCTTTGCCACAATAATTTTGTTGTCAATCAAAACCTGGATCTTGTATTTGAGGGAGCGACATTCGTTGATGGTGTGTCCTTTCATGCCGGAATGGTATGCACAGGATTTGTTTGGATTAACCCACTGAGAAGGGTTCTCGGGGGTTATAACAGGGATAGTGGTGACATAACCAACAGCTTTAAGCCTCTCGTACAACTGGTCAATGGGTTCGACAATGGCTGTATACTATTTAGGAGGTCTGCGGTCAAAATTTGGTAGAGATCTAGGGAACTTTTGGCGTGTAGGAGGTGATTGATGGTGGTATGGTTGAGCATTGTAGTCTTGATAAACATATGCGGTATGGGAATATCTGGGTGAAGTAGGTGGATATGTGGGAGGTGGAGGTGATTGATAAGTGGGTGGTGGAGTTTGGTAAGAGGGTGATGGTGCTTGGTAATTCGGAGTAGGCTGATATGTGAGTGGAGGCGTTGGATAGGTTTTCTATTTGATAGGGGATTTGGTTCTCTGTGCACCCATTACGGCACCTACGTCTCTTTTCTTGGACGTACCACCGGACTGTAAAGCCTTATTAGTAGCTTGCAAGGCTTCAAAGTTAGTAACCATACCACTTTTGATGCCTTCTTCGATCATTTCTCCCAGTTTGATAATGTCGGAAAATTTGTGGCTCTCAATCATCATCAGCCTTTCATAATATTGTGGGTCCTGAGCTCGGACGAAAAACTTGTTCATTTGTTCTTCCTCTAAAGCAGGCCTAATCTTAGCAGCTTCTGATCTCCAGCGAGTGGCATACTCACGGAATGTTTCAGTAGGCTTCTTCTTTAGGTTCTGGATGCAGAACACATCTGGTGCATTTTCTATGTTGAACCTGAATCTGTCCATAAAGTCGGACGCCATGCTTACCCAGTTTGACCATTTATTTGGATCCTGGCCGATGTACCAAGACAAAGCATCTCCTTTCAAGCTTCTCATGAAAAGCTTAATGCGGATTCTCTTGTCTTTCCCTACTCTAACCAGTTTGTCACAATACGTTCTCAGATAGACCCTTGGGTCTCCTGTACCATCAAAAATTTCGAACTTTAGAGGTTTGTACCCCTCGGGCAGTTCAACATCGGGCTGTATGCAGAGATCTTCATAGTTCAACCCTTCAATCCCTTTACTTCCTTCGACGCCCTGGATCCTGCTGGTCAATTTCTTAAGTTCTTCAGCTAGATTCCTAATGAGCAAGTCTTTATCATCAGACTCGGGTGCGCTTGGGATTGGTTGAGTGGAGTGTGGCACAATCTCCACGTAGATGGGGGTGTTATAATGGGTGTGAAATGGGTCATTTGTGGAGTTCAAAGGTTCTGGGATGAGCAGTAGAGTATTATTGATGGTGTGGCAAGTGTTGCAGTGGTGGTGAGGAGCGGGATGGTTTCGTGACTTTGGGATATTTTGTGGAGGTGTGGGGTTCTGAGCATTCGGGAAATTAATGTCGGGAGTGGTGAGAGAAAATGACAGATTTGCTAGATTCCGAACCTGATCAAGTTCTTCTTGAAATTTCAGCAACTTTTGTTCAAGCTGGGATGCACCTTCTTTGGAAACCTGAGTACCATGAGTGACCTCTACCCGTTTAGTTGAGTTTTCCTTTTTGTTCGAATCTTCCAACTTCCCTTTGTTCTTGTTTCTGATAGGACTAAGAGGAGGAGTGGGTGGAGGGCCCCTGGATCTCGTTGAATAAGATGATGTTGCCAGAGTGCACGAACTAACCTTTGGGGATGGGAATAAATAAACAAAAAGTAAAAACAAAAAGGTAACAAGTTAGTGAGGATTATATGAAAATGTTGCGATATTTAAACACATAGTGCAAGAATGCAAATCATGTCCTATTTGGGAACCTCTTTGTGCCTGAGGTAGGCCTAGCGAAAAGTTGATTTGGAGAACTTAGAATGCTACATGCCTCATTTTATTGATAAAAGTAGACGAATCCCAAATCGATCTTAAAAAGCAGGAAATAAAAATATCACTAGTGGTCGTTGGCCTTATTACATTTCTTAAAGTAAAAGAAAAACTCCTATCTATTTGGTCCCAGAAGGACCTTCCCCAGACTCGACATCTTTGGTTCCGTCGAACAACTTTCCCAGCTCGCGAAGTCCTAACAATAGGTAGGCTCTAGCTAGATGTCTCCCCTCATTTCCCTCAACATTTTGGCAATCCTCGATCATTTTGAGAAACTTCTTTTCTAGCTCCACTATACCTCGCTCCAAGTATCCCAGTCGCTTGTTGGCACTAATAGCCATGTCTTTTCACTCCTCGATCAGCTTTTGATTGGCTTCTTGTATCTCACGGTGCTCGCTTTCAAATTCCCGGATCCTCTTACGCAGTTTATTGTATTTGACCTGTGCCTCGACCCTCTCATCTATGATCCTGTGGCCCTTAGCAAGTCCTGGCTGACCCAGACCATCGTGATTAGATTCTATCCAGCTTGAATAGTACGGAGTACAACCAACATGGCATCTGTCTGGTTCGATAGTGTCTCCTCCTATGATGATCTTTCAATGCCACATATGCTGAGCTTGGCACTTATAAGGACTGTCATCATCTTGGAAGTCAGCCCCGAAGTGACTCATCTTGTCTACCCTTGGTATAACCTGCTTCCTACCAGCCTGTCTCATAACTCGGAAAGGGACATAAGTCTAGGTTCCTATCAGACCGATTAGTATCAGAAACGGCGCATCCCTGGATCGGACGATGAACTCCTTAGTAGGAAACCACTCGAACATCCATTGTACTTGATCCTCAGTTAGATTTTCAAACAGCTCTAACCATCCCTTGGCGCCTTCTGGCTGGGCGAACATGTTGGGCATGTAGTTCATTCGTTTCGGATGATGGAAGGCGATATGATCATCCCAGTCTCTTCGCTGAATTTCCTGTCGGTATTCACCCCTTTGGAGATGCTCTATGACCCAAAGTCTAAGTAGCAAATTGCATCCCTCGAAGTGTTCGGCTCCTTGTTGACACTTCTCGAAGGCTCGGTATATCTCCGCAATAATCATAGGCACAATGCTGAATGGTTGCCCACCAATTCCCTCCATTAGATTTTTGGTTACCATAGCTATCTTGGTGTGGATCCTGGCTTTCTTAATTGGAAACACTATCATCCGCAGGAAGCAAAACATTAAGACAAAGACCCTTTGGTGAATATGCCCAAATGATGTGAGGGCGAACTCATTAGGATAAGTACGGTAAGATTTGTTGTGACCGTACCTCTCGTACAAATAATCAAAGGGAATATACGACTCTTTCAAGCATGTCAAGTCTGGATTCTTCTTTAGACCCATTGGGGAAACCTCTACCCTTGTGATTTTCCGGCATTAACAAACCCGGAGTTTCCTATGGTATACTAGCTAATCCTCCTATTTCCTCCAGCAGGGGCATCATCTCAATGTCCCCGAAGCGGAACACAGACCTATCACAATCCCAGAACAGAGTAGCAGCTTCTATGATCTTGTTGTTAGGTTGGATTTCCAAGAAGAGAGAGGTAGATTTCCTAGGTATTTCCGGACAAGAGTCTGATCACTGGAATGAAGATCCTCCCACCAGCTTAGCAATTTTGTGTGGATGTTGGTGACCATGCCGAATCTGGGGACTTCGTGCCTCATATTTCTGCAATACGAAAGGGTTAGGACCTTACCCCCACCAGACTCGACTATTAAATATCAATAATTGGCATAAAAATATTTAGTTCTCCAAATAAATGCACAGAACGTGATGGTGTCCATTTGGGTTTTAAGGAAACCCAGTAGACTTTGGACAAGGCTATCTTAAAGATTTATTATGTGGACAACATAAATTGACTCGGCTAGGTTTGACCATGATGCATGCACAGTTAAATAGAGTAAGGTTTCTGTGGGGTTTTAGACTGGTACCATTGAGCGGATAACTCAAGGGGAAAAGTCACAGAACCGTCGACTACACTGTTGATCGACTGGTTTTACCGCAAATACGCCTTTTTCGGATTTAAAGGGATGATAATATCTGAAGAGCGCAACCACTCATTTTAAGCGTTGCTATGGTATTTGTTTGGCACGAGTGGAATATGATGTTGAGCATTATTATGCAACAATTAAAGCAGGTTGTCACGTATTTGCACGTTAGGAAAGCAGTAAATACAATAGTTTTTCATAATTTAAAGCGGTAGTAAAGGAAAGCAGTAAAGAAAAGTAATAAGGGAAAGAAACAAAAAGACAAGTCAGTTTTGCAATCGAAAAGAAAAATTGAATGCTTGAAAGAAATAAACAGATAATTGCGCATAAAGAAGCATAAATTCACAATAATAGTCTGAAATGGTAAAAGCCTATGAAATCACCCGCAGAGTCACCACGCTGTCTCGCCCCCTTTTTCTCAAGCGAAATCGGGTTCGTGACATTAGGGAGGACAACTCATTCCCTTTTGGGAATTGGGTTTGAATTTGAAGAGTCGCCACCTAATGATTAAGGTGCATTAGGACACCAAGAGGGTTTGATTTGAGTCACCAGAGATAGGGTAAGAACTTGAAATTATCCCAAGGGGAAGGTGTTAGGCGCCCCTCAGGATCCACTAGTGTGGTTCCCAGCCAAACTATTGTTATGAACATAGGTACAAATAACATGTCAACAAATAAAGCTTCAAATAAGAGGGAATTTTCACATAAGGGTTATATAAACAAATAAAGTCGGAAAGAACTAAAAGAAAGCTGATTTTTTTTAAAAAAAGTTTGAAATCTTTAGAAGAAACAAAGAAACAAAGGGAAAGGGGAGTTCTAGGTTTATTAATAATATTGATCACCCCACACAACATCTAGTAATCACTCCTCAGTGAGGGTCTACGCATGATGTTATCGCGTGGTCAACCCTTTCCCACCCCGTTAAGGTATTAAAGCGCGGAATGGTCTCGTTTACTTATTCCATGCTATTACCCATCCCAACCCTATCAGTCCAAGAATTATTTAAGACTACTAATCCTAAAAGGGAGGGATATTAGGCTTATTTGTAGTTTCAAAGGCAGAATTCTAAGGCGACATACAAAAACATATATAGCAAGTAGGGGAGGAGCACATAACAAGTAAAAAAAAGGCTCAGATATACCTCATTCAATAAAAGAAGCACGTAGTTAGCATCACTTACACATACTATTTAGGGTCTGATTAAGAACTTAAAAGCTGAGGCAGACTGATTTATTACATAATTCAGATAAGAAACCCGAATCAGGCCTGCCTGCTGGTTGTAATTAATAAAAGCAGATTCTATTTGTAATTTTCACCCTAAAGCTTGCCTAAATGTTGGACAAGGATCCTATAGACATGGTGTCTAATGAATTCAGAAAGCATTGAAATAAACTGAATGCGTACTGGTTGAGAAATGTTGCCAAATTATTAAAGAAAGGCAAGTTTTTAGAAAAAGGGTTATACGTTCTGCAAATGATGACACATCATTATTACTGGTTTTTAGCCTTATAAGTGAATGAAGTGATTCAAATTCGATTAATAATTCCTATAGGAATGCTTTCTATGCGTTGTTGATTTTAAAACCTTTTATAGACATGATAAAAAATGTAGAAGCCTTATAGACATGATATCTAGATGCTGAATTTTTTGTTTAAGACCTATGAACATGATTGCTAGATGAAGAACGGATATACGGGATTTAGAAGGACCTATAGTCATATTTCTCTATATGCATATGCAGAATTCAGATTTCCAGGTACTTATGGGCATGATTTCTATATGAGAGCATACAGAGTTTAGAAATACTTATAGACATGGCATCTATGTGAGAAAATCAGAATACCTATAGGCAGGATATCTATGTGAGAATGTAGAATTTCAAAAATACCTATAGGCAGGATATCTATGTGAGAATGCAGAATTTCAGAAATACCTATAGGCATGATATCTACCCTTTGCATACATTGTTACCTCTACTTTTTCACTAGCCATCCCCAAGAAATTATTACAAATTATTACAGCCCGAAAAAAAAAGTAAAAGAATACATCATAAAATTGAAAAGTACAACTAAGGAGAGCCTGATTCAGGCTTCATTTCTGAAATATGAGGTAAACCAACTCCAAGAGATCATGATCCAAAGCCTTTCTCCCATTTGGATGTGTCAAAGGTCCCTAAGAGCCTCAAAGGGGACTCCAGAAAATGCTCACACCCAAATACATTATCAGATTAGGACAAGTGTTGTACGGAAGGGCCAGCCCTCAAGTGTCCAAGTTTAGAGGGAGCTCAAGGACCCAAGGCACGGCTCACAAGAGGGGGCAAAACTTAAGGACTAAGAGAGTGTGCAAGTGTAGAAACAGAATTCTGAAAGGGGGAAAGGGAAAAGGAAACAGCTACAAATAATTACACATAGGGGTACAGGGGGAATATGGAAGTTGAAAAGACGAGGCAGACTATGGGTATACCCAGCAATGGAGAGTGCTGATACACCCAGAAGCCTACTAGAACACATTATTAGAGGCTAGGATCCCGATGGATCAAGTTTGTTCATGGACAATAATTTTAATATTGTCATGCCTTAAACCATAGCTCAAACACATAGGGGGCAGGGGTTTTGGGAATCATAATAGGAACAAGTGGAAAGAAATCAACATTCTAATTCAAGAACAGAAACAGTAAGTAGACATGGATACAAAAGTAGTATATAAACACATTGTTATGGTGCTAAAGCTTAAATTAGGATATACCAGTTTCAAAGAAACAAATAGAGGAAAGCAGTAGGTTTTGTATGAATGTGAGTTCAGAAAGATTGTGAATGAGTGATGGTGTGTTGGTGAAAGAGTCGTGCATTTATAGTGTGAAAATCAGGTAGAAATAAGGTAAGGAAATAGTTAAGGAACTGATTATCAATTAAGAATCAATCACACGAGACTTCCTTTAATTAAGAAATTCAGATTCAAACGGGAAAACTACTTAAGGGAAGAAGTTCAATAAACCTTTTGTGCAAAGCATGCAATTAGGGGAAAATACATAAAAAGTTATTTAAGGGACAGAATTTTGAAATACACAATTGTACAAACAAGGTAAGAAAATCAATTAGTAGCCAGTAAATCAAGAGTCAGAATTTTTTTAATTATTGGTCTGTGAATGAACCAAGTCAGATAAGATGAGAAAGGTTTTAACTTAAGTCGAATCACAGAGAAATAGCAAACAATGGAAAGAAATCAATCAGACCTATTAAGAAGGAAGTCTGAAACTAATCAAGAATTGAAAGCCATTTTAGAGGGAAGTTCATCACATATAAAGAACACACAGACATGTTAAGCTGAAAGAAGATGTCGTGTCGTTGCAAAATCAGTAGAGAATGGGCTACAGGAGCATGGTTGTCACATAGGTTAGCAATGTAGAAGAGAAGTAGCAAAAAGATCCAGGGTAAAGCAAAAGTCAGAATCATATGAAAAACAAGGATTTCAAAACTCAGTTTAGAGACTCGAAACTGGTGTGAAAGAGTTTAGGTTTTTTGAAATAAAACTAGTTCAGGCAAATCACATAGCCAATGGTTTCCAAACTAGGACGAACCCTAAATTCTAGGGTTTCTACCATCAATCGAGTGCAGAGATAAGAGGACAAGTAATTGAGTCGGAACAAGTTCAGAGGTCTTAGAAAAGAACTGAAACCTTTAACATGTTCCTTTCAGCAACATAAACTTATGAGAAACATGGCAGAAGAGTAGCGTACGAAACATAGCAGAAGAGTTCAAAGAAAACATGGTAGAAGAAACTAATAGGACACATACTGGAGAAACTGATAAGAAAAGTAGGAGAAACACATTAAGACATATTCGAAGAAACTTAACTAGAACATAGTGTAGGAAACTTTATAAGACACACTCTAGAACACAGTAGGGTAACATACAGTAGAAGACGCACACAAGAATCACAGTAGAGGAAAATACAGTAGAAGAAACATGCGAGAATCACAGTAGAGGAAAATATAGTAGAAGAAACACACAAAAGAAAGAGAAAATCAGAGAAACATCTAAATAATTTAGAAAAACCCTAGATCGGAAAAAGAGATGGTTTTGAAAGTAGTTTTTTGAAAGAAAATCCAGAAAATCGTTTAAAAACTTACGGAAAGCATAGATCTGGAACAGATCAAAGGAGATCAGAAAAACCTCAAAACTAGGGTTTTTAGAGGAACCCAAACGGTGAGAAAGGCTTGGATCTAAATAGAAGGAGTCGTAACCAGGCTCGAAACAGACATAGCTTGCCGTAGCAGGGCCGGAGATGGCTGTAAAGCTTGAATCAACAGAGGTATGGACCCAAATCTTCGTGGTCGAGTCATGAATCTTCAGTTAACCAAACTTGAGGAGCCATATGTGGCTTGGTGGGTGGTGAGACCACCATAGATTTAGGTTAGAAGGTGGCCGGAGGAGATGAACAAAACTCATCGGAGAGGAGGGAAGAGGGAAGGTTCTAGAGAGAACCAGAAGTAGAGAGATAGAGACGAGTGAGGAATGAGAGGGGTATTGGGGGGGTCGTTCGGTTATTCGGTTAAAAAAGGTAAGGGCAGATCTAGACCGTTGATCAAAATTGATCAACGACCAAGATTTGATTCGGGTTGGGTCGGGTAGTTTTAGGATTGGGCTTGGGTCGGGTATTAATTGAAATTGGGCCGAAATTGGGGTCCAATTAAGGGTCAGATTTTAGGCTAAAATTGAAACGGATTGGGCTATTATTTAAATAGCCAGTTTTTCCCTTTTAAAAAATTAAAAAAATAGTAAATTAATTTCTGCAAAATAAATTGAAAGCATCAAATGATTTATAATACATAATTATCAATTTAAAAATATAAAATCTCATTTTATGAATATGAAACGAATTTAAACCTAAAAAAGGATAATATTGCAATTATGCAATTCTAACCTTTAAAATACCAAATAAATTTGTAAAAAATATGTAAAAGACACGTTAGTTATATTTTAATATAAACATGAGACTCCAATAAATGAATCACTAAAAATGATAAATTCGGGATAATTATTGGGTTTTTCTTGATAAAATAGGGCAGTAAATTGATTTAAAAATTAGGGAAAAATTAGGGAAAAATAATTGGACCATGGGGTATACCTATATATTTTGCATATAAAAAATACAGGGGAAAATTGGATATCTATAACTAGTATTAAGATAAATCACGTATTTTTAGAACCACAAAACAAATATTATTGTAAATATCATTTTCCAGGTAAACAGTTTGGCGCCAGCCGTGGGGCTAAAAATAATAGTGATTGTTTTGGTAATAGTTTTCTGATAACACACGTTACCCTTCACACTTTTTCTTGTCAAAAATGCTTTGATTTCAGGCTTAATCATGTCTAGCACACAGAATGCACCTCTTCACGATAGTGAAGGACTTGGAGAAAATAGCGGCATAGGGCTGGGTGTACCACCTGTATACCCTGATAGAGTACCAAATGTGGAGCCAGTTGATATTAGCTCCCACAACATTCTAAAC
Organism: Nicotiana tabacum; assembly: GCF_000715075.1. Lineage (NCBI taxonomy): Eukaryota > Viridiplantae > Streptophyta > Magnoliopsida > Solanales > Solanaceae > Nicotiana > Nicotiana tabacum. The sequence goes on from NC_134085.1 coordinate 19,660,795, forward strand.
ACAGAAGCAGGCGCAGACCCCATAAGGAACAACCGCAGGGAAGACCAAGCTGGAGGCCAAGAAGCACGATGAATGGAAGAAGGAAGAGTCAGCCTCCAAGTAATTTTTGAAATGTTGCAAGCACAACAAGTGGCTATCGCTCAGCTGCAAAGTCAACAAAAACTCCAAGCACAACAGTAGCAGAAATGGCTCCTCGAGTCGAGCAGGCACCAGAGAGATCGAGTAACAACAGGTCAACAATGTACCCCGCAATTGTGAAGACGCTCGAGGACCTTACCAAAAGGATTGAATCAGGAGAAAAGAAGATAGAGGCTAACGACAAAAAAAGTAGAGACTTATAACTCGATGGTCGATTAGATCCCCGGGGCACCGCCATTTTGAGGGGTGTAGATTAAAAGAAGTTCATGAAGAGACCATTCCCATCAAGTGCGGCTCCGAAGCCCATCCCAAAGAAATTCAGAATGCCCGATGTCCTGAAGTAAAACGAGACCACGGGCCCCAATGAGCACATTACCGCTTATACTTGTGCTGTAAAGGGAATGACTTAAAGGATGACGAGATCGAATCCGTTTTGCTGAAGAAATTTGGAGAAACACTGTCGAAGGGGGCCATGATGTGGTATCATAACCTACCACCGAACTCGATGGATTCGTTTGTCAAGTTGGTAGATTCTTTTGTGAGAGCACACGCTAGTGCCATCAAGGGCGCCACCAGAAAATCCGATGTCTTCAAAATCAAACAGAGAGAAAACAAGATGCTAAGGGAATTTGTATCTCCCTTTCATATGGAACGAATGGAATTACCACCAGTCTCCGATGACTATGCAGTACAGGCCTTCACTCAAGGTTTGAACGAAAGAAGCTCGGTAGCCTCGAAGCAGCCAAAACAAAATTTGATCGAATATCCCGCCGCAACCTGGGTTGATGTGCACAATAGGTATCAATCAAAGATAAGGGTCGAAGATGACCAATTAGGAGCCCCATCATGCTCAGTATATCCTAGCAGGCTCTTAACGAAGGAACAAAGGTTTACAGAAAGGGAGTTGAGGCCAAACAAGGAAAGATACCATCCATATGTAGAAGATCGAAGAAACGCCCCAAAGCGTAATACACTTTGAGGAGATCGAAGGACAGATCGAGGTCAAAACTGCTAGGGACTCATGAATAAATCTGGGTTCGATAGGCACACTGGGCCGGTAAAGGCACCCTGGCTATCCGAGTATACGTTCAATGTCGATGCCTCATACATCGTATCGGCCATAGGTAAAATCAAAGATACAAGGTGGCCCAAATCCCGTACTGTCAGACCCTTCACAGAGGAACCCTAACTTTGTATGAAAATATCACGGCACCCACGGTCATAGGACCGAAGTAGAAAGCTTTGAGAAGAGGTAGCCCGACTGATCAACGAAGGTCACCTTCGAGAGTTCAGGGTGACCGAGCCAAAAACCAATTTCGGGAAAGAGAGGCGATTAGGACAAACGAACCAGAAGAACTACAACACGTCATCCACATGATCATTGGAAGGGTCGATACCCCACAGAGACTCATTGTCAAGTGGACGGAAATATCGATCACCAGGGAAAAGCGAACTCGGAGTTACATACCAGAGGATGATCTCACATTCACCGACGAGGACATCAAGACCTTGTCTCAACCTCGTAATGATGCACTGGTAATTTTTTTCTTTTGAATAAATTTCAAAATAAACATGTGCTCGTGGATCCAGGTAGCTCGACCAACATAATCAGGTCGAAGGTGGTGGAGCAACTCGGACTGCTCGACCAGATCGTACCCGCCTCTCGAGTCCTTAAGGGATTCAACATGGCAAGCGAGACAATGAAACGAGAGATCATCCCCCCGATTGACATGACCGAAACAACCTAAGATACCAAGTTTTATGTTATTGAAGGCGATATAAGATACAATTCCTTACTTGGAAGGCTGTGGATACACAGTATTAGGGCAGTACCATCAACCCTTCATCAATTAATGAAATTTCCAACCAAGGATGGAGTAAAAGCAGTGTACGAGGAGCAGCACATGGAAAGAGAAATGTTCACAGTGCACAACGCAACACCGACATCAATGCCCTCAACATCAAAGAAGCCAAAATACAAGCAAACGGACCAATATCAGCCACAACCTACATTCTCGACTCCACCCGAATGAGGGAATAAAAATGGATCGAGGCTATAACATTATCAATGCTATGGTACGACTTTCTCCCTTTTCATTTATGTTTTATACTAACTTACTACAGGTGTTTGATTGAAAGAAATCGAAGCGACCTCCAGCTCAAAGACCTTGGGTTTTAAAGCATGCATTGCGCTCCTTTTCCCTTACACCAGATTTTATCCCAAACGGGTTTTACCGGCGAGATTTTTAATGAGGCAAAATCTGTATGCTACCTAAAGAGAACCCATCAAGTATTCAAGGCTTCTCTTCGATCAACCTCAAATACTAGGGGGGCATCACCCCAGGAGGCCACCCCTTGGAAGAAACCGAACTATGACTAGGAGGACCTCGATAGGAGAATTTTGTATTGGACCAAACGATAAAATGAACTGTGTCCATATAGAATAATCGAGCCTCCAAAGGCAAAAAACATGTATGCATATATCAAATAATTGAGGAAGCCCCTTTGCTTATCAAAACACTTTGTGCCTTAAAGAAATTCACTACTTTCACGCAAGACGGCTCGAGGGCCAAAAACCTCTCGATCACTCGGGGACTATCGCCATCAGTCAGCTCATTGAGCCATCAAAAACATGAATTTGGAAGACCTCGATCAGGAAACTTCAAGCTCATAAGCCCTCAGTGAGGCAACCCCAAATCTGTAAGACCTCAACGAGGCATGCCAAAACATATAAGACGTTAAAAAGGCATAACCCCGATATTATGACCTAGGCTATATATCGAACTTGTAAGACCCCAAAAAAGGCATACCCTTGATATAAATGCCGAGGTCATCTCACCTGGGGACTATCGACTACGGTCATATCAAAAGGCTCCGACCAAACTAACGCGGCTCGGAGACGTCCGACCGCCGCCATCATATTAAAGGCCTTCAAAAACTTCAAAAATACTTTGAAATAAACCATTTAATCCGGATACCCCTGGCATAAGCAAAGGAGCTTCGATCATATCAACTCCAAACAATGGCAAGGCTTCGAGACAATCAGCCTTCAGCAAAAAGGCTTCAAAAAATTAGCCTTCACGAGAACCTCCCGAGGTACGTAATTATCATCATAGATTGACTCATAATTGAGGTTCTTATTTGAGCCGTCGAATAGTCGGACGTACACAAAACATGCCAAGGCATAATCAAAACTTCAAAGTCTTCAGCCAAAATGGGGAAAACTATAGCCATATTAGAGATCGCATCGACCCAATCCCAGATAGCCTAAGGGCCAATGTTAAGAGCCTAAAGGCCAGCCTAAAGAGCCTAAGGGCTAATGCATAAGAGCCTAAGGGCTAATACGTAAGAGCCTAAGGGCCAATATGTTGAAAACCTAAGGGCCAATGAGCCTGAGTCAAAACTTGATTCGAGGATTGAGCCCTGAACTATCAGCTATTATCAATTACTCATCAAGAATAACCTAAGGTTTCCTATCTTAAAAGTCAAACATATCGGACTAATTATCGACAAGCGTTAACGCTCAAAACATAAACAAAGACACAAGCAAGTGGAAATTCATATGAAGGGAAAACCAAAGGTTTCCTTCTTATTATTATGAATAATGGTACAAAGATACATTTACAACACTCCCACAGGGAGCCCTATACAAAGAACAATAAAGAAAAACCTAGTTTGTCCTCGAGAACTTAGCCTTTCCCCCCACGGGGACTATGTCACCATCGGCTTCATCAGGACCAGCTTCCTCACCGGCCCCCTCATCGTTTTCTTCAGCATCGGAAACAAGGAACTTGGTGTCGAACACATGTGCCTTGGCTTGCTCTATCTTCTCTGAGAGATCGAAACCCTTACCATGAATCTCCTCGAGAGTTTCCCTCTGGAATTTGCATCGCGCATATTCATTGCTTCTCCTTTCTCGATCAGAAGCCCCCCCTCAACTTCGTACGAGCTTCAGCTGCATCTTTTAGATAGATGGACCCCTTCTTATCGGCCTTTGCTTGGACCTCCTCGGCTTCGTCTCGAGTGTCCACGATTTCGGCCTTCATATTCAAAAGATCTATTTCAAGCTTAGCAATTCTGCTCGTATAGATTGAGTCACCTTCTCAAGCACTACCAAGTTGTATCTCGAGGGCGTAGGACTTAGGCAAAGCGTTCCTTTTGGCCATGACATGAACATCTATCTATGCCTTCCAATCGTTGCATTCTGAATTGAACCGGTTGGCTTCACCTCGAAGGCGCTCCAATGTCTCTTTCTTTCTCTGCAACTGGGATACCGAAATGTTAGTTTATGAAGATAGGAGAAAAAGCATGTATTCCCTAAAAATAGAAGTTAGCTATTTCTCGAGGTTGCCTTCGTAATCACGACTTCTGTGCAACTCCGATCGAAGATGTATCAGCTCTCTTGTCTTATTATCACAAAGAAGCCTGAAGCCTAAGGGATTTCTCCCCCTTCAAGGCCTTCCGCAACTTATCATCACAGCAAAGAAACTCAGAGTTGAGCTTATCGAAGTCCTATAGGAAAGAAAAGTTCAGTTAAAAAGGAGAAAGTATGAAGCTAGAAAAGTTATAATAACTTCAAAACTCACCATAGAGGAGAGCCGCTCAGCTTCCTCGAAGGTCAACTTCGCATCTACCGGCTCAGTCTCATCGGCCCTGATAGATACACCCGAGGCGCTCTGATTGGCCAGAGATACGTTGAAGCCCATTCCCTTCGGAGTGCTTCCCAACGTCCGAAAACCAGCCGCCAAATTAGTTAATAAAGGACCTTCACCTTTCCTCGCTTGTGGAATCTCTCCCTCGAGACTAGGGGCCTTGAGCCCAACAGGCTCGATAGTCTCAAAAGGCCTCCTAGTTTGAGCCATCAATACAGAGTCATCCTCTCCGGGTGCATTGATGTCCACAAAACGACTGATAAAAATAAGGTCTTCGTCAGCGGCCACATCCTTCTTGCGCCCCCGGGTGTATCCTGCTTCACTATGGGAATCCTCGTTCTTTGAGGTTCTTTTCCTTTTATTATCCTTCCCTGCATCAAAAACCGGAAGTCCTTCCTCCTCCTCGAAAGGGGACGGTCTCACCTCAGAAAATTCACCAATGCTTACAACAAAGAAGTTAGTGCAAAAGAAAGGGAAAGTACTCCTTAAGAAAGGGACTACATTGCATATACCATGGTGCTTAGCCTCCCACTTTCGCTTCGACAAATCTCACCAATTGCGCTCATCATAAGTCGAATAGCCCGCCAGTTTGTGGGCCCAGCCCGTAAGATTGGGGACCTCATTTGGCATCCACAGGATCGCTGCAGAAAAGGAAAGAAAATGCCCTTGCGGAGTTTGGCTCCACCGAGAACAAAAATAATAGAATACAATGTATCACTTACGCTTGAAATTCCATTTCTCAGGAAACGGCAGGAACTCCGCCAGAATAATACCAACAGTTCTCAATCTATCAAACTGACTCATCCATCCTCGATCCCTGTCCTGCTCATCACTAGAGATAAAGGGCCTGGTGAATCGGCGTCGTAGTGTAATTAGACCTCGATGATGTAAAGGCCGATACAATCTCAGGAGATGGCTAAGAGTGAACTCGAGCTCAGCCTTTTCAGCAGAAAATCTCATCAACAACACAATCCACCAGAAAGAAAGTTGGATCTAAGCCAAAGTAACTCGATGTTTTTGACAGAATTCGAGCACGAGTCGGTCAAGAGGACCCAACGTAAATGGGTACGTGTACACGTTTAGAAATCCCTCTACGTGGGTTATGATATCCTCTTCCCAGGAGGGTACCTACAACCTCACCTTTTCTCCCCATCCACAGTCTCTCCTCACAGCCTCAAGATGTCTCTTTTCTATTGATCGAATGAACCTCGATGCATGCTCTCAATGGCATGGAAAATCGAGAGGTTTCTCCATCGTAAAATCTCTCTTCGAGATGAAACAACTCGAAGTTAGCTCACCAAATACCGGCGGTGTACCACCGGCTAGGTGGGAAGCAGAGGTTGGACTTCCCTCTTCCTGGTGAGCATATTGGGGCATGGTAGCCATAGCTCCTTCAACACATAAAAGGGAAGATGAAAACTCAGGCAAAAAATTTGATCTGATGCAGCACTAGAACTAGCGCAAAAAAGGAACTCTATAGAGAAAGGCAATTGCACAAAGCGGGAGAGCCTTCAAAACAGGGAAAGCAAGTATATATAAGAAGAGCGGTGACCATTCATTAACTTTTATAGCCAATAATCTCTCACGGCGCAATTATGACTTTTTAGGAAATGTACCGACGGGGCCATTTTGGTCACTTCACTGTCATGTCACAGGAATAATGTTGCCACCCCGTGTTCGAGACATCGAGGGGTCCAATCAAGTCCTTACCAACCCGACCTAGGGAAGGCATGTAATCCAAAACCAGGACGACCCAATCTAGAGGGTCTTTGTTACTCCAAGATCGATCTTGACAAAGTTAAAATTTAGTTCGAAGCTCGACTTCGGCATGAACACTAAAAGGCAAAACTTTGAAGACATTGAAATCCTTTGTATTCCAAAAATATATTTACAAAGGTGCATTTACAAAGCTCCCACATGGAGTCATGTACAAAAGAAGAAGAAGCAAAAAGAGCAAAGGTGGCTTAGTCTTCGTCTTCACCACTCCCCGAGCCACTCGCAGATCCCTCGTCCAAAGAAGTCGTAGTTGTTAACTCCTCTTCCAAGGCCCTCGCTTCTTCGATATTGGCGGAGAAATCAAAACCTTTGGCATGCGCTTCCTCGAAAACCTTTCTCCTAGCTTCCATCCGAGCATATGCAAGACGCAAGCCAGTTTGAGCTCGACCTCCTCAGATATCTCCCTGGCTCGAGTATTTGCTGCATTAGCATCATCCCAATACGAGGATAAGAGTGTATTAGCTTCGGACTTGGCCATGGATAACGCGAAAGCCGACTCATCATAATGTGCTTGGAATTTATGAGCCTCCTCCTTAGCCTCGTGAAGATGACCCTAGGTCGAGGCCAACTCCCCTCGGAGAGTATCCCTTTCTAGGGCCATGTTGTCCTTGCACCCCTTCAGCTCAAGGTTGTCGGCATCTTTGGCTGTAATTTCTTCCTGAAGCTGCTCCTCTGAGGCATCCTTTTTCACAATCTGCGAATGCAGAGTCAGGATAGTAAACACCAAGTTATGGAAACAAAAAGTAGGCTCATGAATACCAAACTACCTGCTCGATGAAGTTGGCCCTCTCTTAGAGCACTTTCCCCGAGCTCGCTCGAAGGCTGTTCAGCTCCTCCTCCCTTCGGGCGTATAGAGTTTTTAGCTATTTCAACTCCGTTGCAAGCTTCTCGAACTCCTCCTCACTATGAGTCAGTTCAAATTTTAACTTGGAGAAGGCCTGGTCATACAGCATCGTGACCTATAACACGAAGGAAAGAAGTTAGAAAAACAAAGACCAAAATTGAAGGTGCAAAAGTTATGTCAAAATTACCTATTTTTGGAGGTTCGCAGCCTCCTCGAGAACGACTGGAGCATCGAGGTCAGTGTCCTCTTCAACACCGGCAAAAAAAATATCCAAACATCTCATCCACTACTTAGGATGTCCCCACATCGGGAATCTCCCTACTCTGGGCATCCCGTATTTGCCCTGGAAAAATGAAGGGCCCGATTGAAGACCGCCTATGACATCAATCTCTATCGAGGATTCCTCTCGCCCTCGAAGGGCCTCAGAGCAGGATCCTCCAACTGCTCTGACCAAGTGATTATCGGAACAAGTTGTATCCTATTCAATAATCGGATCAGGGACCGCATCCAAAGCCTCCTCGAGGGTCTTTTCAATGCGAGGTGGGCCTGCGTCAGCCATCTATGGCTCGACAGTCTTTTGCCTAGCAACCTTCGAAGCTTTGGCACTTCATCTTGACCTATGTACTAGTGGGCAACCGTCATTGTCTTCATCTTTAGCACAAAGTCTCTCAGCAACCGCCGAGGTTAGGACCGTAGCATCGGCTCTGGGTTTTCGAGCCTTGGCTCTCTTTGGTTTCGGGGACACCGCTAACCTCTCCTTCTTTCTCTTTTTATCTTTGGCGGGCCTTTGGGTCTCCTCTTCGCTAGAAGGAGGCGGTCTTATTAAAACGGCTTCCCAAGGCCTGCACATGCATAAACTGTCACATATATCGCCATGAAATCCATTCATAAGGGATTTGGAAGTGATAGTTGTGAGGTCATACCATGATTTTTGGCCTCCCATCAAGTTTTATCTAGATCACTCCAAATGCACTTTTCATATGGAGAGTCGGAGTCTAAAAGTCTAACCCTGTCCGAGAGGTCATTGACCGTGTCGGGGAACCACACGGTGGATAAGCGACTAGAGAAAATAAATTCAAATAACAAAGGGGTTAGTACGAAATAGGAAAACAGGACATTCAAATGATAAAACATGCTTGGTGTAACAACACTTACCCATCATATTCCATTCCTTGGGGAATGGCATCTTCTTGGTAGGGATGAGGTCCGAAGTTCTGACTTGAACGAAGTAGCTCATCCACCCCCGGTCTTTATCTTCATCGGTGTTGGCAAAAAACCCTTTGGCAGATCGATGTTGCAGTTTGACTAGGCCCCCTCGATAGAGGCGAGGACTATACAACCTGATCAGGTGATCTAGGGTGAAAGACATCCCCTCAACGATGTTCGAGAAATGTCTAAGCAAATAAATGTGCGTAAAGGGATAAAAAGAAGGATAAATCTGACAAAGCGTCACTTAATATTCTTTGCAAAAATCGAGAATCATTGGGTTTATCGATGGAGCAGAAGAACTTATAGGACCCAAGGTAAAGGGATACGTATACACACTGAGAAAACAAGGCTTATGTGTAGTTATATCCTTTTTCGGAGAAGGAATCTCAGCTTGTACCGCCTTTCCCTAGCGGCAATTTATTTTTACCTTCTTTATGTCAGTTATTAGACTAACATACCGAGACATGGGTTTGCATCGGCCCGGTACTGAAGAAGGTCTATCAATTTTGAAATCGGAGGCTGTATCGAAGGTCCCAGGAACACACTCCTCGATGCTGGGGGAACTACCTTTTTGCTATTAGACGAGTGTGGCGAAGAAGGGGCTTCCCCTTTTTGAGGTATTGTTTTAGAAGCTTTTGCCATGGTTGTAACAAAAGTTTCAAAGCAAGTTGACAAAGAATTGAATACAGAAGAAGGGTGAAGGCAGGAAACCGTTAACGAAGATTTGAAGGTCTGAAGCTTTTGCCATGGTTGTAACGAAGATTTGAAGGTCTGAAAGATAGAGAATCGGAGTATTTATAAGTCACTAAGACGAGTTGAAAGGGCAACTAATAGCGATTCGTGGGCTTTTCGAGAACCGTGTTTGATAAGACCCTTGTACAACTTTTCTATCATGCTATTTAATGATCTTACGTGGCTGACGTTAGTGGGAGTATCGAAGAGGCAAGAACTCAAGATCGTTTCTTATCATTTCATTATAAGAAACGCGAGGACTATATGTATACGGCCAAAATTGGGGAGTTCGACTTTGGGGCTACTATGCCGCTCCACGCTCAACCTTGAGAAGCCTAAATCAGAATGTGAGGTACGACCCTGAGGCGTGTCCCTCGAGGGGGCACATCAAAGGCCCACTATGGTTGTTCTCGGAGCAGTACAAATCGATGATTGTCATGGAAAGGCGGGAAAGCTCCCAAATATACGTGTTTAGAGCTGATCGGGTCTGCAAGAATAGTACAAATCCATACTAAGCTATTATACAACTGTACCATTAGCATTTCCTCATTATTATTAGACATGTACTATGTTGGGATTCCCCCTCCTATATAAAGGGGACCCTTGTCATTTTGTAGACATACATTATTGAATACAATACAACATTCTATGCTCTTTGTTTAAAAAAAGTTCCACATATTTATTGCTTATTCTTTCATTGTTCATTTTCGTTCATTTATTGTTATTTATTTATTGCTCATCATCAACCCATTAAAGGCTGCTTTCGAGATCCCACATCGCCGAGCTCGAGGACATCCGCCTTATAGCCACGTTAGTTTATTTATCATTTCTTGCTCATTTACACTTATCATTATTCACCTAACAACCAACATTAAGATAAATCACGCATTTTTAGAACCAAAAAATAAATATAATTGTCAATACCATTTTCCAAGTAAATATTATTACAATAGATAGAATAGCCAAAGCCCAACATAAGGTGTTGAGTGTATCCACAAGCCAAGCACAAAACCCTAATGTAGCACCTCCAAAGCTCTCACCGGCGCCAAGTTTTGCATTCTAAGGGACAAGGCAAATGCTAATATCCATGCACCAAAAACAACTTCTTGGAATGACCAAATAACCCAACAGTATGCAAATGCAATGTGTATGAGTATAACCATCCAACCTGCAATTAACAATATAGAACATGATATGTCTCTCTTCCCTTTATCAATGACAAGCTACAAATTTGACCCAAAAATAAACATGAAGATTGCTCCTATTTTCTGGATCAAGGGATGATCCATGAGCTTCTTGTAGGAGCCGGTATATAGCCAGCATGTTGAGGTTTTAAGCTTATTTTAGCTTAAAAGAGGGTGAATAGGAAATGGAGGGAAAAATGAAATTTTGATTTTCCCTCCTTGGCAAAGGGACATTGTACCATATTGGAGGAAGAAACGACTTCTGATGGGTATATATACAATTTCTCTTCTCCTAGCTCTTAAAGTGTGAAGAAGAAGGCAAGCCTCATGTCGTCGTTGTCGTCGTTCGCTTGGCTCGACTTCCGCTCGGATTTGAATATGGTCAAATGATCGATTAATTTTTTGGACCAAATTTATTTGTTAATATTAAACATTAACATAATAATATTTAATGGAATCCAAATTAGCAGTTTTTGTAACAGAAAATTAATTTTCCTCCGCATTTTGAATTATTTTGCGGGAATAGACATTTATGTTATGGCTCTTTTACGTGGACAATCATGACAGAACTTCTGAAGAGTTGCACCTCTTCGTTTAAACTAAACATATTGGCTATAAATAGCAGACCATTTCCTCATATTTTCTTACGAAAATTCTGAATTCTCCTCTTCCTTTCTGCATTGTTTTAACTACAACAAAGCAATAATAAGTGTGATTTGCTGCCGCCATTTGTGTTCGTTGAAATAGTAGGGTTTGAAGTACCGCTACACTTGTGCGTAATCCGTTCTATTCTGGGAGGAAATAATCCATACCTCGGGTACTAGGAGGGAAATAAGTTCCTTAAGGAAACACTATGAATTCAGTGAGCTCGGATTTACTTCTGATCTTCTGCATTTATGCTTTTATATCATTTTTTATTTCTGAATATATTTCGAATACATATTATTAACAAGCTTAAGGAACTCAATTATATTCTCTATTTGTGTTATACTCACTGTTCTGGAGACTAAAACCTCTGTGGTTTTCTACTCCAATTTTGGAGATTAAAGCCTTCATGGTTTTCTACTCCATTTGTTTACTTTAACGTATATTTTAGAATGGTTTTGGTTTACTATCCATTATTCGGAGATTAAAATCCTAGCGATTTTCTACTCAGTTGGAGATTAAAATCTACGTAATTTACTACTCCTATTTTATTCAGTTTGAAGATATTAAAACTTCGCCATTTATTAAACATTTTTTATGTGATTCTTTTATAGAAATAATGACTAAGAATGGAAACTAGGTTGTTCCTATGGTGACTATCAATGCATCGACAAGCCGAACAATACCAGCATTGGCACCGGCACTGGTAGAAAAGCCCGGTAAGTTTATTGGGTTTAATTTCAAGCAGTGGCAGCAGAAGATGTTCTTCTACTTGACGACTTCAAATCTACAGAAGTTCATTAAGGAAGATGTTCTTGTTATGCTCAACGAAACTCTAGAGAATGAACTCTTTCTCATGACTGAGACGTGGACGCATTCTGATTTTTTGTGCAAGAATTACATTCTTAGCGAAATGGAGGATGATCTGTATAACGTCTATAGTAATGTGGAGACATCAAAAGAACTCTGCATTGCGCTTGAGAAGAAATACAAAACTGAGAATGTCGGGTTGAAGAAATTTGTTGCTGCTAATTTTTGGACTACAATATGGTAGATAGCAAGTATATTGTTACCTGAGTCCAGGAATTGCAAGTGATTATTCACGATATTCTTGCTGAAGGTATAAGTCGAATTAATACATATATTGAAACTATTAATTATCTTATTATTACTAACAAAATTTTCATTGAAGGTCATGTCACCAATGAAGCATTCCAAGTTACAGCGATGATTGAGAAGTTGCCTCCTTTGTGGAAAGACTTCAAAAATTACATGAAACACAAGCACAAGGAGATGTCCCTTGAATATCTCATTGTTCGGTTGAGAATCAAAGAGGACAACAAAGCTACTGAAAAGAAAGATCGTGGAAACTCAACAATAATGGGAACGAAAATTGTTGAGGATGCTGCTCAAAATAATAAAAAGAGGAAGAAGGCTTCTGGACCGAAAAGCAACCCGAGCAAGAAGTGGTTCAAAGGAAATTGATACAACTGTAGGAATTCTGGGCATAAATCTGTAGATTGTCATGCTCCAAGGAAACATAAGAAGAAGGGTCAACCAAACATTGTTGAGAAGCACGAAGTTATTGATACTTGTGTGCTATGCTTTATAAATGCAACTTGGTGGGAAATCCTAAGGAATAGTGGATTGATTTTGGAGCCACTCCCCATGTTTTTTCTGTTAGAGAAGCATTTTCTACATATGCTACCATTGGACCCGCAGAGACGCTTTTTATGGGAAATTCTGCAACGTCCAAAATTAAAGGATGTGGCAAGATATTTTTGAAAATGACTTCTAGCAAGGTGGTGAGCCTGATCAACATCCTTCATATTCATGAGATTAGGAAGAACATAGTTTGTTTACCGTAAAAATGGTAACAACAATTAAATTTGTAAATGGGACTCTAAAAATATGTGATCTATTTTTATGCTAGTTGTTAGAGAAGTTTATGCTAGGGGTATGAAGTTTAACGATGAGTTACAAGCTAAAACGGGGCAATAATCAAACCGAAGGGCTTGCTACCCGGGCTTCGGACTGGTCGATGAAGGGCCTCCGGATCGATATCCGGCTTGAGCTCGAGCTATCAAGGGTAATCAGAAACGAGATAATAGTTAAGATATAATTAAGGAAGGCTCTTTATGGACAGTACCAAGAGATAAGTGAAGAACAAGTATGAAAGCGATAAATGGAAAGAGTAGCCTCGAGCAAATGAGTTAGAGAGAGAGGGAGAGAGATATTATGATATTATGTAGAATAGTTGGAGCACCAACATCCCCTTAAAAAGTGGTGTGGATCCCCTTTATATAGGAGGGGGATCCAGTTATAGTACATCATATATTAATTATAAAAGCATGGAGATGGGACGGCTAGACATGACGCCTCGACACAGGCTCTGGGTAGGCCAGCTCTGTCAGGCTTAGCCGCATGCCTTGGGAATTCCCCTTTCTGCTCTAGCCTCGATCATCATCTTCTTTGAGTCAAGCCTCAACGAGTCCTAAGGGAGGGGACTCGGTTGCAAATCCACGTCCTTGGGGTCTCGAGATATTCTTCCGAAATGACTTGATAGCGAGAAATTAGGCCCTCTGATTTTGCCGCATACAGATAGTCTCCACATTTCCCAGAACGAAGCGATGGGAAATAATTCTGACACCTGACTCCTCATACTTCTACGCGGTGATGTCATACTATGGCGCGAGTTTTTTTTTGCAATAACCGGGATATCCCATGGACTTGTGTTTTTGACATGATTCAATGCACTGTCGATTCCTGTTCTCCAAGAGAAAGTACCGCCGTCGATTCGGTTCTTCGAGAATGCAGTAATTACGTCTGTCGGTCAGTATTCCAAAGGCCTTGGTGACTGTGTCATAATCTCCTATAAATGGGGTTGCTCTGGCATTTTGTTCTATCCAAGTACCTTTATATGCTCATTCGCCCATTTCTCCTTATCATCTTCCCCTATTGTTGATCACCATGTTAGGAGTCTACGACCTCAACGTCGTTTGGCATCATTTTGATAGGCCGTGTCGTGGCCCTTTGCATGAGCTCGACTATGTTGCTCCATTGCCGTTGTCCCCATTGGCCCGTGACGACGATAGACGGGGAATAGATTCTCCCCTTTCGTAGACTGTCATTCGGACTATGCACCGCCGCTCACTCTCCTACCCAGGCATGGTGTGGCACTTCATCCCTTGGGTTTTTCCTTTCCCAAGGGATAAAATGGCACCACCGATCATTTGAGGCTGGGGCCCACCGAATCTTCAACCTTTGGCTTCGGCGGGCTATGTCTCTTTTCTCTGCCTCCTCTACATCCCCTCCTTTTCCTCTTCTTCATCTTTTCCCTCGGTGAGGACTTTCTGCGGGATTGAGCTTGGAACCTAGAGGAGATTGCGGTTGTGCTTGATTTTTGCCTAAAGTATCAGGTTACTTTGGCGCAGATACATCCATTGTTTTGGCGAGTGGTGCTGATGATGAGATTCTTCGCGGAGAAGGTCGGGCATGAATTCATGCTTAGTCAGTTCGTCAAGCTGTACCGGCCCTTTCATCATCGAGGCCTGCTAACCCTGCGGTGTCGCTCGCCCACGCCATTTGTTGTTGATGATGAGGAAGATGGGGATCAAGAGTCGGTCAGTCGATTCGTTCGGGTCCGGATGACTGACATTATCCCTGTGGAACTTATGTCATTTTCTGCGTGATGGAATTATACGCGTAAGTGGAGTGTTTCGTGCTTTCTTAGATTCGCTTATGGCAAAAACCAGTTTAGTAGTTGTGTTTCTTCCTTCCCTACATCAACTTCATGGACGCCAGGCGAAGTTCCCGATTTGCCCGGCTGGGTTCGGAAGTTGGTGACCCATTTGTCTTGCGATGAGCGTAGGTGGCGAGTTGTGTCCCGAGGAAGATGGGAAGCGAAATACCAAGGTATGTGTGTATGCTGCTTTTACCTTGGCTTTCGTATATTTGAGATGACATTTTCCTCCTTCCTTTGTACTGGCTTTGCCGTCGTAAGTGTTGGACGATCCCCTAGGGCAATGTTGTGTTCCTCCGGAGAGGGGGAAAAGTCGTCGGCCTCCGAGCCAAGGGACGATGGCGATAAGGGATTTGCACTTGTAGTCCGATAGAGCTTTTAGTGGGTCTAAACAGGCCCGTGTCTTCTAGGAGAGAACATCGCCTGATCCTGCTGTTCTTGAAGTCTTTGGTTCCGGAGTGGTGGTTCCTTCGAGTGATTTTGCCTCGACCGATGTTGGTTCTTCCAGGGCCGGAGGGGCTGGACCAACAGGAGTGTGCTCGGCCTTCGAGGAAGTCCGCCGGCTTCACTGTGAATGAATGGAAGATGTGGCTATACAAAATATTAAATTAATTACATGTCAGCAGCGATTCGCATAAGCATAGTCAACGGTCAAACGTGTTTATTAGTAGATATTTTCTCAAGTAGAAGTGTTCAAATGGGAAAATTCAAAGTTCATGTATCGGCTTTCAAAAGCCTTACAAGTTTAAGTGGCCAAGAATGCATTACGCCTTACTTATATTCATTGTGCTCCATTTATTGTTCTTCATTTTGTGTTTAGAGCAGAACGTCAGGATTTTTTAATTTGGTATAGTGTCCTCTGTAAAAGGTAGAAGAGAATTCTTTTAGCTTTAGATCTAAGGAGCCAAAAGTGATTTCAAACTAATTTTATGAAATAGCTTCTTATGATTTCTTTAAAATCGTGAAGCGATATAAACGTTTTCCACAAAATAGTTTCTAGTGTTTGGTTGGAGAGTATATCCTCAACCCACCTTCCTCAAAATCCTCATATTTCCTGTACAACTTCCCCCCCCTCCCGGAACTTTATTTCTTCAAGAATTTAATTATTTTTTAAAAAAATCCTACTAACCCAAAGAAATAAATATGTTATTCAAAATACTTTTTCTACGTCATGAAAAGAAAGTATTATTTTTTTAAAATTAAAAAAAAAACTTTTTCTATATCATGAAAATAAGGTACTCGTTTAGTTAAAGTGGAAGAAAAGATTTTTTTCCTACATCAGGAAAAGAAAATACTTAATTGTTGAAATTAAAGAAAATACTTCTTCTACATCATGAAAAAAGGTACTTGTTTTGTTGAAATAAAAGAAAATACTTTCTATATCATAAAAAGAAAGTACTCGTTTCGTTGAAAAAAAATACTTTTTCTGTTTCAGAAAAAGAAAATACTTAGTTTGTTGAAATGAAAGAAAATACTTTTTCTACATCATGAAAAGAAAATACTCATTTTGCTGAAATGAAAGAAAATGCTTTTTCTACCTCATGAGTAAAAGGTACTCATTTTGTTAAAATAAAAGAAAATACTTTTTTACATCATGAATGAACTGAATATACTCATTTTGTTGAAATAAAAATAAAATACTCTATTTACAACATGAACAGAAAATACTCTTAATAATATTTTTATTTAGGGTGGGTGGTGGGCGAGGTTGGGATGGGTGGGTGAAGTACGGGTAGGGGTTGTTTGGTGTGGGTGGGGTAGGGGTTGTTTGGGGTGGGGGTGAGTTGGTGGGAATGGAGAATGGAGTGTAGAAGATTTGTAACGATCCGACCGGTCCTTTTGTGTAATTGTGCCCCGTTACCCTTTTTATGCTTCACACATGTGTATTTATGATTTTATGACTTACGGAGTTGGTTAGTTTCGTCACGAAAAGATTTTGGGTTGTTTTGGATCCTTTGGTTCTTCACTTAGTAGCTTAAGTTAGAAATGTTGATCAAACTTTAACATTTGTGAAAACTACCCAGGAACGGTATTTTGATGGCTTCGATAACTTCGTATCATTATTTTGGACTTGGGCGTGTACCTAAAATTGGATTTGGAATTCCGTCGGTTGATTTGTGTTGTTTTGCTGAAATTTGGCAATTTGAAGGTGAAAAGTTTGATAGTAGGTTAACTTTTAGCTATTGAGCTCACAATTTGATTTTTAGACTTGGAATAAGTCCGTTCTGCTATTTTGAACTTGTTTGCAAAATTTGATATCATTTGGAGTTGAATTGATAGGTTTCGGACGCTTAGTTGCAATTCTGGTAGTTCTTGAAATTTACTTTGAAACTTATGTGTTTTAATGTTCGATTTGTAGTTTTTAGATGTTGTTTATGTGTTTTAATCACGCGATCAAGTTCATATGATGTTCTTACACTTGTATGGATGTTTGGTTTGGAGTTCTGAGGGCTTTGGTGAGTTTCGGACATGATTCAGAATGGGTTAAACTGAAAATGAATTGCTGGTATTGCTGGTGCTTTGTTACCGCAATTGCGAATGCCAGCCTCACAATTGCGAAGGTGACAGTGGGGCCTTTGACATCATAAATGCAACTTGTAAACCTAGCAGGCCTGAGGGCTTGTTCGCAATTGCGATCATTTGATCGCATTTGCGATATTGACAGATTCGTAATTGCGATGCCTTCATCGTAATTGCGACTTATCTTAAGGTTGCCAAGGTTTGCAAATGTGGCTCCTGATTCGCAATTGCGAAGGTTCGCATTGTGTCGCAAATGCGACATCTGCAGCTGGTCGCAAGGGCTGGAAGATTTGTTTTTTCAACATATTCTCTCATTTTAAAACTGTAGACTCGGTAGAAGGCGAATTGGAGAGGGGATTTTTATCAACAAACTTTGAGTAAGGGATTCTAATCTATTTTTAACTATATTTCATCAATATATCTTAGATGTTAACATGAAAATCATGTGAATCAAAGTAAAGATTTGTGAAACTTTGTTAAGTTTTTGAAAAATAAAAATTTGAGTTTTGAGAGCTGATTTGGACTTGGATTTTGAAACCAATCACATATATGAACTCGTGGGGTTATAGATAGTCGGAATCTACCATAGGATCCGGGTTTTGACTGGACATTCCCCGGGATTACTTTTATTGACTTTTTTGGAAAAAGTGTAAAGATCATAGCTTGCCTAACTTTGAGCAGTGTGGAGGCGAATTTTAGGGAAATAGCCATTTTTAAGGTTAAGTTGGCCTAGTTGAGGTAAGTACCTTGCCTAACTTTGTGTGGGGAAACTACCCCTTATAATTTAGGATTGATTGTGTCATTTATATTATGTAAAATCTGTGTACGCAAAGTGACAAGTGGGTACACGGGTTGTATGTGGTATTTGACCGATTTATGCTACTTAGACTCTTTACATGCTTTAATTGAATTATCATACTATGTTCAAAGTTCTCATGGTCAATCTATTCTTACTTGTGTTAGTCTATCCTTACATGCCTTAAATGACTTTGTTAATACTTTTTCTACATCTTACTTGATATTTTCCTCTTATGATTTAGTTTAAGTTATTGCCTCTTTCGTTGTTACATACTATATCATCCATCGTTGATTTATCATTATTTGAAATCATTGTTACATGTTGTCTCTTCCATTGTTTATTTATCATTATTTGAAGTCATTGTAACTTGTTATTCCGTCCATTGTTGATCTATCATTATTTGAAGTCATTGTTACATGTTATCTCTTCCATCATTGATTTATCATTATTTGAAGTCATTGTACATGGTATCTCTTTCGTTATTGATTATCCTTATATGAAGTCATCATTACATATTGTCTCTTCCATTGTGAAATATTCTTATTTAATATCGTGGTTAGACATTATCTTTCTCATTATTGAGTTATTGGTGTTGAAGTCGTGAAAGTCATTATCACATTAAGGTGAAGTGTTAACTGTTGAGAAATTTGCATTCATTGTTATTGTTGGTATTCTTGTACACATTATGGTTGAGCCACAAGCTATTGTGGTGGAAACATGGATGTTGTTAATTATTGGCAAGATGTGGTATATAAGCACTTGTAGTGCATGTTGTTATTGTGATGTGATATTGATACGCATACAGAAGTATACGGATAGGAGTTGATGTGCATGCGGTGGCATAAGGTAGGACTTGTGTGCATATTGCTTGCAAGGGAATTACGTTGTCAAGATCCAAAACCCACTATAGGCCGTCATGGCACTGAACGATGTTATTAAGCAAGCCAACGGTGAACCATCTAAATAACTATTCATTTAATTACTTTTGAAACCATAAGTTTTATTAAATAAAGAATTTAATGTGTTTAAAATCACGGATGCATACAAATTTAGAAAGATATAAAATAAAATTTGACAATATTAATGAAAAGCTATTAACGTCTATATATATATATATATATCCCAAAACCTGGTATCACAAGTACACGACATCTATTAGGAAGTACAATAATAATACAACATCTATCTAAAATGTATAATAGCCAGGATATCATAAATGAATATGATGGAAACTTGGTATGCTACGGATCGTATCATGGGATGCAGCTCACCTTAAAGTCTCCTCAATAGTTGCGCCTTTGCAGCCAAATAAACATCAAAATTTACTTGCACAATAAGTGCAGAAGTGTAGCATGAGTACATAAATCAACATGTACCCAGTAAGTATCTAGCCTAACCTCGATGGAGTAGTGACAAGGGGTCGATATTGACACTTACAAGTGGTCCAATAAATAAAATATAATAAAGTAGACAAGTATGAAATTGTTACGCCCTACAATATTACGTCGATATTACATCCCATAGTATTATATTACGATGATGTTAAGTCCTGCAACATTATATTACGATGATGTTATGCTATGCAGTATTATATTATGATGATGTTACTCCTTGTAGTATTAAATTATGATAATGTTGCATCTTGTAGTATTGTACGTTGTATTTGTCGTAAAGTAAGTTAATTGACATCAGTCCAAGGAAAAGATTATTCGGAGATTATAAGGATTATGCTATTCGCAAGTGATGAGTAAATTCGTGAAGATGAGAGGGGAAGCAAGTCAAAGAAAATGAATTTTCGTCCAAGTTTGGTATGTTGGGATAAAATACGGGCCGAGCGTTAATACCCGATATTTATGGGCTAGTACCATACAAGGTACCATATGACCATGATAGTGGGATATATAAAGTGTTTGAGAAAAGTAGAATTTTACGTTATTTGAAACAATTATTAATTATGTAGGTAATTGATTAATTATCAGATATTGGGATATTACATAATTAAATTAATTGAAAAACATTGGATAAAGATGGAAAGAGTGATGTGGCAGCAATACATCTTATATTTTATGACTCTTAATTCACTTTGTAAAGGTGGCAATATTTGAACTGATACTACATTATATCATTTGGATGGAAAGCAACAAAAGGGTGTTTATACCTTCACTGATTGAGCCCTCATTTGAAATTTGACGGATAATATATTGTCTTTATAAGTATTCATTTTACACAAGGCCAAGTAAAGATGGAGATGAGCAGCTAAATGTGTTCCCCTTCTCACCACTTGTGACTCCCATCAAATGCACTATTTTTCACTAGTTCAGAATCAACAATATGAAGAAGTTGCCAAGTTAATATCAATGTCTCTGACTACTGATGGAATCTAACATAAGATTGATATAACTTAGAAAATAGGAAAAAGTTGTGGCACCATTGGAAGGAACTTAGATAAGACATAAAAGTCTACAATTCACAAGTATATGGATGGAAAACGTGATTGCTTCAGCAAAGGAATTCACGTGAAGTTACACTGTGTAATCGTAACGGGATTTTGTGATTCTAAGAGAGTACGATACAACCTTTTCGAAGAATATCATATGGATTTTTCCCTACTAAAGGTAGGTTATCCCTACTTTCTTTTGGCATGATCCATACGATACAAATGAAACATGCAAATGCATAACTTCCATAAATGACTCTATTCATAGAAATGCTAGAGATGCTTATATTCTTGATTTTCCATGTGTCATATTATTCTATCATCTGTTCCTGGGTCTCAGAAAAATACGTAAGTTGAAAAAGTTTACTTCATGATATTATTCAAAGGCATAATGGTCTTATGACACTCCAAGAGATTTTATTGATGTACTTCTCATGCATTGCATTCATGTACATTGACCCATGACCAGATGGCATTATATACGCGTATATATTTATATATATATATATATATATATATATATATATATATATATATATATATATATATATATATATATATATATATATATATATATATATATATATATATATATATATATATATATATATATATATATATATATATATATATATATATATATATATATATATATATATACTCAGCTGGCATACATTGATGATTTTGCCCACGGTGACCGAGATATTATGATGGGATGCCCTCAGAGGCTGATGATGTTATGAAACATGTACCTATGCACGACATGACATTCATACGCATATGCATGACGCTATAATTATTTCATGATTTACAAAGTTTTCCAGACTTACAAGTGGAGTTATTTACTCTATATTTCTTCCATGTCTGTTATGTACTTATTTATGTGCCTTACATACTCGGTACATTATTCGTACTGACGTCCCATTTTCCTGGGGACGCTGTATTTCTTTCTTGCAAGTCCCGATAGACAGGTCGAGAGCCCTCCAAGTAAGATATCAGCTCAGCAGAAGATGTTGGTAAACTTCATTTGCTTCGGAGTTGCTTGTTTGGTTAGTATGATTTAGACGTGTAGTGTTTGGTATGGCGTGAATCTGTCCCGACCTTTATAAAAATTATGTATTCTTAGAGGATTGTAGACAGATGTCATATACGTAAAAGAATGTATGGCCTTGTCGGCCTATGTTCAGTATACGAGTGGTTATTTTGGCCTTATAGGCCCGTATGTCTTATGTATAAGTTGGTATCACATGTTGTATTCCACTTATCTCACGACAGCCTTCCGACTCAGTTATCTATGATAGTATGACACGAAAAGAAACGTTATGTTGGTACTCGATTGAGTAAGGTACCGGGTGCCCGTCGCGGCCCATTGATTTGGGTCGTGAAAAAAGTAATATCAGAGCAGTTCTATCTTAGGGAGTCTACTAGTCGTGTCTAGTAGAGTCTTGTTTATGGGTATATCGTGTACCACACTTATAAGCCAGAGGCTACAGGGCATTTAGGACTGTTATTTTTTTTCATGCTCTAGATCGTGTGGTAGAGCTCAGTTGTAAGAACTCAATTTCCTAAATTCCATTATATTCGTAATAAGACGATACTAACATCCAGAAAGATAATTGGTAAGAGATATGTCTGTGGATGAGTTGAGTCAGAGGAACTCGACTTTGTATCATGCTTATTATAAGTAAATGTGAGGTTTTCGCCAGATCATATATATACTAAGATGTGTAAGCTTCTTGATAAGAATCACTAAGGTAAGAATGCCTATCCACTCTTATGGTAAAAAGGAATAAGGAGGGAGACACAAGTTTCAGCAAGTAAAAGAAGCAAGGCGAAGAAGGGTACGAGGCACCCAGTTAATGAAGATTATCAATATTACAGTTCCGGCAGAAAAATATAAGCATTGTGAGTTACCCTTAACAATAATAGAGGTATGTATAATTAGCCACATCCATCTAGTTATACCATATTGGGGGCTAAAAGGTGTAGATTAAGAAGAGGACGGGATATCATGATCCGGATGGGGTTATATTGGCCCAAAATAGTGAATGGAATGTTTGCTTTAGTTGACATTTCCGAAGGATATTGCAAATGCACTAATGTATCTCATCGTGAGACACCTAGATGGCGCACCCTCAAATAGTAAAGCTAGATATGAGCACTGTAAGCCTTGAAGGAGTAAATATTACCTTCGTGTGGCTCCCGTCCCAAGTAAAGAAAGAATGTTAGGAAATTTGAGGAGCCAAGGGATGGAGCAAGGGGAGCCAAAAACAAAAGAATGTTTTGTTCGAGGTTTAAGAATAAAGTGATAGAAATGTTAGCAGGAAATAAGAATAGAGCTAATAAAGTATTAAGAGTAAGATGTGATACCTGGATGACAACGGTAGGTCAAAAAGATGACAGTATTATAGAATCTATAATCAAATGAAGAAAGAGACGAGGGGTGATGGGCCTTAAGACAACAAAAGAGTATAGGACATACAGTCACATCCTCATTTCGAGAAATACGTTCGTGACTCTAACGTGATTAACAGAAGGAAAAGTTAGACCTCAGAGTTATAAAAATCAGTATGGACTGGTGAACAAGATAAACTAAACATGAATTAGGAACTGAGTAATTTGATAATGGTCAGCATCATGAGAGTTTTAGATTTTGTTTTGGTGATAATAAAATGGACAACAGAAGGAAATCCATGATGAATTTATAGAATGGTCATTCAGGGAGACGCTTCCCTAAAGCAAGCAATGTGAGCAAAGTTAAGCTTAAGAGACTATATGTGCCACTTACACTAAGTGTCACCATCGCAAGTGAGGAATTTTGTTATCCTAGGTACAGAAAGGTTATCGCAACGCGAGTATGGGTCATTGATGTTGTGAAAGGACGCCAAAAATGAACAGGAAAAAATCTATAGGTAGGTCGTCATAGCTCCAAGTCTTAGTACTCCACTAAAGGGGGGAATATGGAATGATAAAGGAAGAATGCGATAAAAATGAGAAAGGGATGAGATTGCGCGTATCCAGATGTTACAAATATGCTATGATTCCAGAAAATTATGTAGGTGCGACGTTAAAAAAAATAAAAAAAAGGGAGTAAGGGTTTCTGCCCGGGATGTTACTAATAGATAAGAAGCCAGTACGTGAGGTAAGTTAAGACAAGAAAATAACCCAAGAAAGATTACGCGGAATATAGATATGAGAATGGGCCGACGAGTAGTTAGTAGTTGACTCAAGAAGAGCCTAGTCATGAATAGACAAGAAATTATAGACAAATCAGTAGATCATGAAAGATAAATATAGTAAATCCTAACATGGAGAATTCAGCGTCGTAGTAATGTCATTATAATACTTGAGATATATTCAAATATGAGTCGGGGTAGTTAAAGGCACCATATGAGTGTTATGGGTATAAAAGAAAGTGCCACTGGGAAGGCAGTCAAAATATCAATTCAGAAGCAACCTTACAAGCACGAGGGCATGGAGGTAAGCAACTACGAATGATTATATGCAAGGAAGGACATCAAAGGTCCGTAGTAAGCTCACAGCTTTACAAAAGTCAAGGGTTCTCCATAAGTAATACAACAAAAGGCTAGTTGTGTAAATAAAGAAGAAGGCTTCAACCAAAGCATAGTGACCTAAAGAGGAAATGGTTGTGTAACAACAGTCTAACTACAAAATTGTATGCACTCCAAAAGAAAATTGAACCTACCATGGATAATGAGCGGGGAGTAAAAACCAAAAATAATATTCAAGACCCTATGAGTTGCACAAAAACTTCGGCATGCGTGAGAACTCAGATAAGCTAAGTATGCACGCAAAAAGAAGTTGAAATGGAACGAAATGGAAAGAAAGGAATTATTCGATTAATGATCAGCCGTAAAAGACTCCGGTATAAGCTAAAAGAAGGAATTAGGTCCAGGTCATAGAGAAAGGATTGAATCATTAGAAGATTATATCATGGTCTTACATTGTGTCCATATAAGGCTAAAGTAATAACTAACACGATGAGCTACAGATCGGAACATAGTTTAAGCCTACATAAAGGTTGATCAGAGGAAAGAGAAAACTAAAGAGTTACATCAACTAAGTAAATCAGGAGTTTGATTATTAAACCCAGAAAATTATGGACATAGTGATTGAGAACATTGCAAAGTCACTCTTAATATCAGAGGTCCAGGTAGAAGAATACTAGCCTCATAAGAAGTCAGTATAAAGCTCTCAACAAATCATGTAAAAAGGTGCAAGTATTATAATGGAATTTCAAGTTGTGGATGTGAATTCTACCAATATGGAAGGAAGGTCATGAAGGAGATAGAAGATGTGATGCGAGAATTTAAGTTAAGTAAGGTAAAAGTGAACAACATACAAGATACTCAAATGCAGAAGGTTGTGAATAGTCCAAACTTCGGATAGAAGGCTAGAAGCGCGGGTATTTAATATCCAGGAATGATAGCAGCATCGTCAGTGGCATATCTTATAGCCTATGGTTTCTAGGTATCGAGAGGTCTAGTTAAGAAAGTAAAAGAAGAACTAGAGAAGATGTGATGTCTCACTTGATATTCCAGAATAACACAAGGAAATATATGGTGCAAGGAAGTTGAAGGAACCTGCGAGTAGTATAAAGGGATGTGTATGGGTCGTAAGCTAAAGTATCGTGAAACGACAAGGTTCTAGAAGACAGGAGTAAGGATAAGAAAGGGAGAGAGAGAAGGTAGCGAAAATGGATAAGTCCTCAGGATTAAGCCCATGAAAACAAGAAGAGCAGATGATTTCTCTAAGTTATACAATGCTCACTATAGCCTGAATGAACTTAAAGGAGTCTAAGACTAAGAATTTAAAAGAGATGGAATGCTACCCTTGTAGTAGAATGAGGGTGTAATTGTGACAGATAAAGGACGACGTTTGGGCCTTCGATTGAGTAATGGTCTAATGAAGAAAAGAAAGGTATTTCATGGATTGTACGAGATTAAAATACCCATATAAGTAAATCACATTGGGATGCTGTGAGATACGGTTATGAAAGCATGGTATCGCCCCAGGTGGATAAGTCTAATCACTTAAGATGTTCCCCGATAAGACGTAAGCCCTAGCGGCAGTGTTACATAAGAGGTTAAGTTGTCAGTGGTAAATTATGTATCAATGTTAAGGTGAATCAACAATAGATGGATAACGTTCCAATCTATGAGAGGAGATAAGGATTCCATCCTTTAGATGAACAATAATAAGGATGCATTGAATGACTTGGATTTACACATCTATGATAAGAAGCGGGAGAGTAACCTGAAATTGGGTAGCAGACCTCGATAATAATAAAATCAAAGTGAGAGTTAGGGTATAGTAAGACCTACCTAGAAGCAGTAAAGTCATACATATGAATAACCAAGTCTATGCAATAAGATATAACAATATTTGTAAGTTCGACAAAGTACCGAGCGAGGGACTTCAATGTAGATACCCAGAGGGACATCTTATTAAGCTATGTATATTTTTACAAAGTGGGGCCTAGAGATTGGCTAAATGCTGGAGGAAGAAGGAAACAAAAGTCACATAGGCACATTTACAAGGTCAGTATCGTAGAGGCTGCACAATAGAAAGTAGCAACAGTTACAAGATTTGGAAGGAATTCGATCACAAGTCATAGCGTGGGAAAGAGGCCTAAAGGGGGGAATGCCCTAGACTTTGAATTTATTCACAGAACAATTTCCTAAATGTCAATGAGAGCATTAAGGTAGTCACAAGAGCTATAAGTTATGAAAATGATAAGAGCATTAGTCAACATTCGGAGACGAATGTTCCAAAAGGGGAAATGATGTTACGCCCCGCAATATTATGTCGATATTACATATCATAGTATTATATTACGATGATGTTATGTCCTGCTGTATTATATTATGATGATCTTATGCCATGCAGTATTATATTTGATGACTATTAATTCACTTTGTAAAGGTGGCAATATTTGATGTGATACTACAGAATATCATTTGGATGGAAAGCCACAAAAGGGTGTTTATACCTTCGGTGATTGAGCCCTCATTTTAAATTGGGCGGATAATATATTGTCTTTATGTGCATTCATTTTACACAAGGACAAGTAAAGATGGAGATGAGCAGCTAAATGTGTTCCCTTTCCCACCACTTGTGGCTCCCATCAAATGCACTATTTTTTACTAGTTCAGAATCAACAATATAAAGAAGTTGCCAAGTTAATATCAAAGTCTTTGACTACTGCTGGAATCTCACATAAGATTGATATAACTTAGAAAATTGGAAAAATTTATGGCACCATTGTAAGGAATCTTGGCTAAGCCATAAAAGTCTCAAATTTACAAGTATATGAGATGGAAAACGTGATTGCTTCAGCAAAGGAATTCACGTGAAGTTACACTGTATAATCGTAACAAGATTTTGTGATTCTAAGAGAGCACGATACAACCTTTCCCAAGAATAGCATATGGATTTTTCCGCACTCAAGGTATGTTAAGTCTATCCCTACTTTATTTTGGCTTGATCCATACGATGCAAACGAAACGTGCAAATGCACAACTTTCATAAATGACTCTATTCATAGAAATGCTAGAGACGCTTATGTTCATGATTCTCCATGTGTCATATTATTTTATCATCTGTTCACGGGTCTCAAAAATATGTAAGTTGGTTAAGTTTATATAATGATATTATTCAAAGGCATAATGGTCTTATGACACTTGAAGAGATTTTATTGATGTGCTTATCATGCATTGCATTCATGTACATTGACCCATGACAAGATGGCGTTATATACACGTATATAAGAAATATTACTGACTTAATTCATTATGCATTGCATTCATATATACATGTACATTGACCCATGATTTGATGGTGTTATATACGCATATATTATATGTATATGGGATATGGGAAAAGGTTATGGAGTTATATACGCACCACCACCTGATCAGCTGGTATACGTTGATGATTTTGCCCACAGTGGCCGAGATGATATGATGGGATGCCCTCAGAGGCTGATGATGTTATGAAACATGTACCTATGCACGACATGACATTCATACGCATATGCATGACGCTATAATTATTTCATGATTTACAAAGTTTTCCAGACTTACAAGTGGAGTTATTTACTCTATATTTTTTCCATGTCTGTTATGTACTTATTTATGTGCCTTACATACTCGGTACATTATTCGTACTGACGTCCCATTTGCCTGGGGACGCTGTATTTCTTTCTTGCAAGTCCCGATAGACAGGTCGAGATCCCTCCAAGTAAGATATCAGCTCAGCAGAAGATGTTGGTAAACTTCATTTGCTTCGGAGTTGCTTGTTTGGTTAGTATGATTTAGACGTGTAGTGTTTGGTATGGCGTGAATCTGTCCCGACCTTTATAAAAATTATGTATTCTTAGAGGATTGTAGACAGATGTCATATACGTAAAAGAATGTATGGCCTTGTCGGCCTATGTTCAGTATACGAGTGGTTATTTTGGCCTTATAGGCCCGTATGTCTTATGTATAAGTTGGTATCACATGTTGTATTCCACTTATCTCACGACAGCCTTCCGACTCAGTTATCTATGATAGTATGACACGAAAAGATACGATATGTTGGTACTCAGTTGAGTAAGGTACCAGGTGCCCGTTGCGGCCCATTGGTTTGGGTCGTGTCGGAAATATGGTATGTAAACAGTGAGAATAGATATAGGAAAATAATACGGTCTACGACTAAACAATGAACATAAAGTCCTCAAATATGAGATACCCCCTCAAATGGAATACGTAATGGTCAACGCCAAATAATCGGTCACATCTGGAATAAGGAAAACTCATGAGTAGGTGGACTCCTTATCAAGTATTTTGCACGATTATGCCGAGGCGAGCGGCCCGATCACATAAGAGTAAAGGCACGAATTACTGCTGTGGCGTATGACCCGATCCTATAATAGTGCCACTGAGGCATTCAGCCCAATCCCATAATCATGTACACTACCGTGAGTCGACCGGTACGAACCATAAATGCATCTCATAATACAGCCCAGGCGAACGGTACGATCCTATAACAATACTACCGAGGCGATCAGCCCGATCCTATAGGAATAACGAAGACTTGACGGGTCAATGGCCTTACTCACGAATGTATGTGCGAGTTGTGAAATTTAAGAAAGCTTTTGAAAAAATACATACAACACAGGAGAAACCCGCAATATGAAGTGAAATCTTTACTGCTAAGTCCGATACTTTATGCAAGTCTCGTCTCAGTCAAAAGGTATATCAATGCAACTAAACAAGCAAGGATAACTCAATTATTATAATTAAATATGGTGTGAGTCTAAGTCTACCCAAACCAAATCATGAATTCTAGTATACGCATGGACACTCATCACCTTATACATGGGTAGCCCCCACAACATGTTGCACATAGCAAACATAACACCTATGGGGTAAATTACCCCTCACGTTAGATAGGAGACTTACCTTGCTCTGAAGTTTTATAACCGGCTCCAACACCTCTCTAACATCTCAAACCAATGTCCATCGATCCAAAACTAGTGAAACAACATGCAAACAAATAAAAATATACCGCAACACTCATAATTAGTCAATTGATGACAATTTCCAACTCCGCTCGAAAAGTCAACAAAGTCAACCTCCGCGCCCACGTGCCCGAAATTTGAAAATTATTAAAAACAAATATTACCCATAACGTATATAGTCCATATCCAAAAAATCATCCAATTTCGTCCATGGATTGACCTTCAAATCAAGGATTTATTATTTCTCAACTTTGGGACTCAAAATCCTAATTTCTACAACTCAAACACGGATAAAAATAATAACCAACTAAATAATCATGGTTAAACATTAAAATAAAGGTTATATATTTACCCCTTGTTGAGATGAGAACAACTCCATGAGAAACACCTCAAACGGAGCTCTAGGAATCATGATATGCTAAAAATACTAAAATGCCCAGTCTACCCATTCAAAACACCATCCGGGTGATTTTTGTTCTTCACCTTCGGGGGACACCTTTGCTTTGACTGGTCAATCTAGAATTCCTTCTTTGCATTCGTGGGACCACTCTTGCGTTCGTGAAGAACAAAAGTTTGCACCATCAACCAGCAATCTTTCCTGACATTAAAATGTACATAACTCTCTCATACGACCTCGGAATTTGATGATGCTTATTGCTATGGTTCTGTAATTATTACACGAATCTAGTGGTCCAATACAATCACAAATAAAAGATATTTTTCTCAATATGATATCCTTTATGCCAAAAAACATTGATGCCAAAACATCAAATAAGAGCGTTACACAACCCAAACCTATTCGAAAGACGCTCGAGGCTCCTGGGACCCCGTCCAATCATACCAACCAGTCCTAAAATATGACACATACCTGCCGAGTGTCGAATGTCACGACCATAGATGCATCTATTAACCTACCGAGGCAAACAACCAGCTCCCATGAGAGTAGTGGAAATTTATCCCGCTCGCGGAATATACTTACGACGCGGTTGGACATAGATTTCTCAAGCTATTATAATATCCCGCAATTCTCGTTTACTTAAAAGTCAAACCATGATCAACTATTTCAACTTAAAGATTTAGAGTTGAGAATTATTCTTCCAAATCAACTGTGAACTTTTCAAAAAGTGAAACCAACCACACGTGCAAGTCATAAGACATGAAGTGAAGCTACTCAAGGTCTAAAACTATCGAATGACATGCTAGAGCTCAAAACAACCGGTCGGGTCGTTACATTCTCCCCTACTTAAACATACGTTTGTCCTCGAACGTGCCATGAACTGTTCTCGGGTTGCCCAAAATCACAGTTTAACAGCTCGTGCACCAACTCGTGCCACCACAAACCATATGCGCACATTAGCTCAAGCTAGACTGAAGGTCCTTCCTGCTACCTTAGCCTACAAGCCTTAGGACCAAATTCCAACATCTGAAATTCTCTACCAGGTCTGATTCTAACATACAAACACTACCTCAATCTCAACACGTTGTACCAAAACATGATCATGCACCCATAATGAAATCACACAATGCACCGCATAATTCGCATTCCCATAGTAACATCCTCCAACCACAATAGCTGTAAATTCATGAATATAAGTCCAGTTTCGACCCTCGCAATACTACAATGATGAAAGGGATTTGTAAAAACTCATAACCACTTGCCAAATCAATAACTCATGAGTCTCTCCACCTGACAAGAACCATTGCCTCCTTCTGAATTGATTAGTGATATTTTCCCTCTAATATACATAATACAAATCCGATTGCACTAATTTTAGTTCCACCAAACTGGTCTCACCCAGTACAAGCTACTCGACATGCCACCTCAAACACCGTCTTAAATCTAATATGATGCCATCAATGCGCTAATAAGCTACAACTCGAATATGACCCACAAGGAAGGACGAAATCTGGCAAAGAACTATCCATCCCACATAACATTCAAATCAACCAAGCAAATGCTATGAACCTATCCCAAGGGTAAGAAACAAACACATGAAATAGTATACCGAACTGTACCCAACATGATACCGTTGTGGAACGTAACCCGATTGTCACGACCCAAACTGATGGGTTGTGATGAGTGCCTGAATCTACCTATTGAACATCTCTAAACATATGTCAAAGATATAAATGAAATAAGTGTAGGTCATGCATAACGTCTGGAAATGAACTACAGTATGTATGTATGTATGTATGTATGTATGTATGTATGTATGTATGTATGTATGTATGTATGTATGTATGTATGTATGTATGTATGTATGTATGTATGTATGTATGTATGTATGTATGTATGTATGTATGTATGTATGTATGTATGTATGTATGTATGTATGTATGTATGTATGTATGTATGTATGTATGTATGTATGTATGTATGTATGTATGTATGTATGTATGTATGTATGTATGTATGTATGTATATTAGTTTTAGTTTTCTTTTAGAGTGTACAACTATATAAAAGACGGGACTGGGCCCCGTCATACCCATATGTATACAAAATTATCGTACCAAAAATCAATAGTAGCTCCAGATTAAATAGAGCACACCAACTTTCACTGAGCAAGGGACTTAAGATGGGGCACCGTCAACCTGTCTACCTACACCTGCGAGCATGAAATGCAGGTCCCCAGGCAATAGGGGCGTCAGTACGAATAATATACTGAGTATATAAGGTTTAAAAATTAGTATATAACAAACATTAATGAAGCATGGAGTAAAGGGGTCAGCCTGCAAGTCTGAATATCTTTGTGAATCATGAAACAGTTATAATGTCATGCATATGCGTATTAATGCCATATAATGCATAGGTCATAATATTATCAAGCCTCTGAGGGCATCCCATCATAATTTCTCGGCCTCTGTGGGCGAAATCATAAATGTATACTAGCTGATCAGGTGGTGGTGCGTGTATAGTGCCATAACCTTTCCCATACCCTATATACACATACAATGCATGTATATAATGCCATCTGATCACGGGTCAATATACATGCATAAATGGATGCAATATCATAATGAAGTAAGTCAATAAAATCTCTCGGACTATCATTAGACCCATGAACAGACAATAAGATAGTAGGACATATGGAGAATCAAGAACATAGGCAACCTGTAATGACCCGATCGGTCGTTTTGAGCTCTAGCATGTTGTTCGATGGTTTGAGGCCATGAACAGCTTCACTTCGTGTATTATGACTTGTACGCATGGTTGGGATTGGAATTTCAGAAGTTCAGAGAAGATTTGGAAAGAAAATCCTCATTTCAGAAGCCTTAAGTTGGAAGAATTGACTAAGGTTTGATTTTTGTGTAAACGATCTCGGAATTGGAATTTAAAAGTTCCAACAGGGTCATATAATGATTTCAGACTAGGTCATATGCCCGGATCGGGTTTTGAATGACCTGGGAGCATTTCGTCGCCTATTATGGAAGTTAGCATTTTTGGATGAATTTTGAAATTTGGGTTGAAATTCATTTCAATGCTATCAATGTGTGTTTGGGATTTCTAGTCTGGGAATAGCTATGTAGGGCGATTCTCGTATTGGGAGCGCATCCGGAAGTGGATTCGGAGGTCCGTAGGTCATTTTGGAGTGGTTTGGCTAAAGTTCGAAATTTGAAGGTTTCTAAGAAGTTTGATCGAAAGTGAACTTTTTGATATCAGGGTTGGACTTCAATTTCGGAAGTTGGAATAGGTCCGTAATGTTAAATATGACTTGTGTGCAAAATTTGAGGTCAAATGTGATTTGGAAGGTTTCAGCATCGAATGTAGACGTTTGAAGTTCTAAAGTTCATTAAGCTTCAATTGGGGTGCGATTCATGCTTTTGTTGTTGTTTGATGTGATTTAAGGCCTCGAGCAGGTCCTTGTGATATTTTTGAACTGCTTGGTGTAATTGGACGGAGTCCTAGGGAATCGGTGTATTTGGGTGGTCAATTGATCGAATTTGGAATTTGAAGAAGAGTTGAGGTGGGTGGTGTCTGGTATAGCCGCACCTGCGAGGTTTGGTTGCAGGTGCGGAGGGCACATAAACGACATTGGAGTTGCAGAAATGGAGCAGGTCGGCCAGGCGAAGGACCGTGGGTGCGTAGCTTTTGGCCGCATCGGCGCAAGCGTAGAAGCAGGAAGTACCTTGTAGGAGCGGAAGGAGACACAAAAGAGGAAGGTCCATCGGACCTGCAAAGCTGCAGGTGCGGCTTCTTGACCGCAGGTGCGAAGGTCAGGGCTGGGCAGTGTGTTCTTTCAAAACGAGGGCTTGGCTCATTTTCACTCCATTTCCTCCATGAGAGCCGGTCTTGGAGCAAGTTTGGAGCTAATTCTTTGTCATCAATGTCAAGGTAAGTGATTCTCACTTATTATAAGTTAAATACATGGTTTGTATAAGGATTTAAACATGGAAATT
The DNA here is from genome assembly GCF_000715075.1 of Nicotiana tabacum. NCBI lineage: Eukaryota > Viridiplantae > Streptophyta > Magnoliopsida > Solanales > Solanaceae > Nicotiana > Nicotiana tabacum. Next base: position 19,694,399 of record NC_134085.1, read on the forward strand.
AGTATAAATTGTGGGGTTTTTGGTAGAAGACCTAGAATTTGGTATTTTGGATTTTGACCGCGAAATTGGGCATGGAATTAAGAATAAACTATATATTTGAGTTCGTAAGGTTATGGATAAAGTTTATCTTCGAAAGTTTTTTAAAATCCGAGCACGTGGGCCCGCGGGTGATTTTATCGACTTTTTCGGTGGAGTTGGGAATTGTGATGAGTATTAGAGTATATTTTTATTGGTTTGCGCATTGTTTGGCTAGATTGGAGCGTTAGACATCGGTTTGAAGTGTTAGAGTGGTGTTGGAGCCGGTTATTGAACTTCGGAGTGAGGTAAGTCTCCTTTCCAACCTTGTAAGAGGGAATTTACCCCATAGGTGAAATAATTCAATATATGCTTCTGTTTGTGGGGGCTACGTACGTTCAAGGTGATGAGAGTCCGTATGTAGCTACTAGCTATGCCTATGTCCGGGTAGATTTAGGTATACATCATGCATCGTTGTCCTTGCTATTTGATTTCTGATTGTCGATTTCCCTGAGTAGAAGTAAGATTTAGGTTGCGTAATAATTATTTTAAAAGGAATTTAAATTTAGGAATTTAATATTTTAAGAATTTCCATTAACCGTCATATTTTCGAAACGAACTGAGGAATATTACAATAACTTAAGAGACCTATGTCTAACCGCGTCGCATGTATGTTTCGCAAAAGGGGAAAATTTCCTTAAAAGCTTCATGTTAAATTGTATTTATTTTGAAAAGAATCAAGAAAAGGATTTGATTTATTAATAAATTTATATTTTACCACATCACACGTATGTTTCGCGAGCGGGGTATTTCCTTCTGCTTCTCTCATGGGCGCGGGCCGATTGCCTCGGAAGGTTAATAGATGCATCTATGGTTCTCTCCTTTCGACCCTCGGTAGTACACAATTTACTTTTATGTTGGATCGAGCCGTACTCCTCAGCATTTCCTATATAATATCCTCATGAAATCGTGCATAATATTTTGCAAGAAGCTAGTGTATCTGAGGGTTTTTCCATGATTTAAATTATGACAACCTCTTTGATGAATTCCACTATATTTATACATATGCTCCAACTACAGAGGGGCTTGCTAGTTGAGAGCTTGAGTAAATTGTAAAAAGGGGAATTGTACCATATATTTTATACTTGTTTGTTTCATATATTTACTTTGTCTCATGTTTGTTCACTTCTTTACTGTACCTAATATTATTAGACCACTAGTAAGTGTCGTAGTCGACCCTTCATCACTACTTTTTCAAGGTTAGACTGGATACTTACTGGGTACGCATTATTTTCCTACTCATACTACACTTGTTGTGCATTTTTCTTGCACAAGAACATGTATTACTAGTGGCCTAGTGGGCGCAATGGCATGGTTGATACAGAGACTTAGGTGAGCTGCATCTCTCGAGAAGATCTGCAGCGAGCAGAGTCTCCTTCAAAGTATTGTATTGTCGTTTCTTTCCAAATTTGTATTTCGGACAATTATTGTACTTCATTTTATTTCCTATTAATTGCTCATGCACTTGTAACATCGAGTTTTGGGGTGATAATGTGATATTCAATGTTGAAATCGGAAAACATTATTATTTATTTTTTAAAGTTTATCCATTACTAGTGAAATTGAAGGAAACTTTTTGATTTCAAAAATATAAAAAAGAGAATTTAATTAACTATTTGGTATTGGCCAACCTGACAGTGGTGTCCGGCGCCATCACGGCTTTTTATGGATTTTGGGTCGTAACAACATGGTATCAGAGCACTAGGTTCACTTAAGTCTCACGAGTCATAAGCGAGTCTAGCAGTTTCTTGAAGATCGGTAAGGAGACGTTTGTACTTATCTTCGAGAGACTACAGGGTTGTTAGGAGCACTTCCCTTCTTGATTCCTCATTGTGCAGTTTGATTCCTTTGAGGCTTATGCCTTTCCTTCTTCCTATTCAATCTTATGCGACGCGAAGCGCTTGTTATCAATCAAGAATTGAGGAATTGTAATGGTACTACGGATGCGGTGCACGATGTTTTTCCCTATGTATTTGATTGGGCTATTATCGTCGTCTTACGGAAGGATATTCAATCATTTCAGCTCAGTAGCTGTACTTCTGGGAGCTTTGAGGCTACGCACAGGTTGCTAAGATGCTTATAGGTTGTTATCGCACAACATTAATGTGATGGTAAGGTGCTTTCCTATGCGTTTGGACTGTGACTGAATTGAAATGAGGTTTACTTAGTGCATAGTTCAAAGATTCGATATTTTATTCTCGGCAAAGGGAAGACAATCAGACTATATGTGTTTCTGGTGTCCATGGCTCGAGAAAGATGATGTTCGAGAAGGTTTACAGTTAGTAACAATTTATTGGTTCAAGTTCTACCGAGATAGATTTTGATTTGAGGAAACAACTGGGTAGCAAAGGATGAGGAAGGACGTGCGGGAGGTGTCATGCGGTGGTTAAACTTCTAGAAGGCCAAGTGTGAGAAACAGGGTCAAGTAGTTGCTTAAAGGAGTGAGTCAAACCAAAATGGGAGAGTGGCAGAATAGCATATCGGTTCTATGGTAGGATGACTACATGCCTTGGGAGCAGTTTAGAGTTATTAGTGATTCACGGTGGTCAGCGACTGGGTCTACGGGCTTAGTTTTGATTATTGACTACTATACGGAGAAAGATTGGATGCGATAGAAAAGAGCTTGTTTGATACAAAGAATTCTACTGGCTATCCGGTAAGAGGTCGAATAGGTGAATGTGGTTAGTGATTCATAGTGATCATGAAAGGTCAAACAGAAGGATTTCGAGGATTTTCGCGAGTCTATTATGCAAGATCAGGTCGATGATGAAGAAAGAATCTTGGTGGGTTCCAGAGTTATGTAATAGGTGTCTCCAAGGTAAGTGGGAGAGTCCCACCGCCTACGATTTGGGTTTCATGGTTATCTAGTTGTGAGGTTTCCGGTTATCGACATGTTCGTGGGTTATTACAAATAAGGAAAGAGAACATCAATGGTGATTTGAGCAAAAGAATTGGGGAATGTGTGCTATAATTGGCTTTATTGGCGCATGTTTAGGCTTGGGAATATTCAGGATAATGCTTCGTGCAGAGGTGATTTACAAGGGAAGTGATTCAGTTAGGTACTTCATCTAGAGGGTGTTCATGTGATAGAAGAGCCTTGGAGTCGATTATATTCGGGACCAAGACAGAGTGGGCTACTCTCAGCCACGGTCCTAGTGGATTAAAAGGGTAAAGTGTGGTGCCTAAGGATTCGAGTCCATAGTATTGTGGATTATCGAGCTTTTTTGCAGTGGATTATGAAAAGGGGCTTGGAGTATTCTATGTTATCTTAGGTATGCGGTGTAGCATTGGAGGAATGGAAGAAAATAACTTCAGATTCATAGAGGAAGTATCATAAGGGGTATACGGGTTAGCCACAGTTGTATTGACATGATGGTGGTAGTGATCAGTTCCTTCGGCGTGTTAAGTTATACATGTGAATTATGGAGGTGTGTGCGAGGCTTGCCAACCGCCGAATTGATCTTATTTGGAAGCATTCAAATATTATGGCCCATTATGTGTAGACGGATCTCGGAAGGAGTATGTTGGTTTAAGCCACTACTCGAGGTGTGTATTTTCGGTGGTTATGGGAATTTGGCTGCGTGTTGCATTGGTCCTCTTGAAATGAGCTAAGTAAAAGGTTTATATATGATGAAGTGTTTACCCTATTAGTGGTTTCGGAGTTAAGATGAAATTCTTGTACTCTTGCGCATTGGCATGATTAAATGCATCGAGTAGCATGGGATTTGGATGTTGAGGATCAAGGTTGCAGTTTGGTGTTGACAAGAATGTCACCAGCTCGAACAAGCAGGGAAAAGGGATTCAGATGATTAGAGTGAGCATGTATTGTCTTCAGCGTCACCTGAGATCAGTGTCATGTGTCAGAGGCTTCATGTATTGATTTGCGGATCCTTGATTCGTTTTACATCATTTGTATGGCTGGTGGTATGTGTAGACATGTGATTTTTGACCCTCCCCAAATTTTTTCATATTTTAGCACGTAAATATTTAATTTAGGCCTAATATAGCTGTTTCAACTCATTTTTACTCTTTTACTTTTATTTTATTACAAGAAAAACGAAAATTACAAAATATAGGTTCATTAATATTTTGTAGTCATTTTTAATCTTGAAAAGATACCAAAAAAATAGTTTTTTTTTAATGGTCTGTCTTATTTTAATAATTATTTTTACTTAAGTAGAGCTAATTAATATTTTTCATAATACTTTTAGTCAATGAAGCTATTTTTAAACATAGATAGTCATAAAGGCCCAACTTTCTAACTCATTCCTTAAGCTCAATATCGAATACCCATTAAGCTAATCCTAGAGACCCTTCTAGACTTTTCTTTGGAACAAAAAATAAATAAAAAGCCCCTAAGGACTTAACACAAAAAGACTTAGGGACTAATTGGCAAAATACACAAAAATACACATTAGACCTAGACTCTACAATAAAGAGGAGGAGAGACCTGCACCTATACACAGACCTAAAAATAGGAAATCCGCCATTTTAACAAAAAGAGACCTCCCCTATGGACAGAGCTCCTTCTTCGGAGAAGAAAATCGTCTCCCATGGCTGTCGCTTAACACAAAACCAACCTCTTCTTCTCCACAATGCAGGCACCCACATGGAAAACAAGGGAACATAGATAGTTTCAGCAATCAGGTGCCCACCTGGAGAACAAAGGAAAACAGTTCAAGTAACAAGAGAAGACGGTTCAAGTTCAGCAATCAGGCGCCCACCTGGAAAAAAGAGAATTCAATTCAGAATGCAATTCAGGTCAGCTTCAAAAGAAGCTCACGGCAAGAATGCGAGTTAACAATCCGAGGTGATTAATAGAAGTTAGTCACAATAAAGAAAAAAAAGAAAGGCAAGAAGTTAATCCAAATGCAGAAGTTGATGAAAGATGTGGGCTGCTAAAGACATGGCTGAGGTCACAAGCACTGCATGTCCGGCTTTGATCCGAAAAGTTGAAGAAGAATGAATTAGCAACTGCAACTAGTAAGCGTCAAGGTTCAAATCCAAAGTCTGCATAAAGAACCATTCAAGACTCAAGATCAAACATCAGAAGACTTATAGATAGGAATCTTGTAACTCATAATTGACAGGCTTAGTTAGTGTTTTTCATTTTTTTGATTGTGATGTAACATCAGGACCGTGGACCAGAACCTCGGCGGAATGGCACCTCGACTGGCTCTTCACCTCGGCATACTCCATCATCTCACTCACCTCTGAATTACACGTGGCCTAATTCCTTTATAGCCAAGGATATGTAGTCAGCTCAGATACCAGGGCTCGGTAACATTCCCCTTTCTCTTAGTTTTGGTCTACTTAAATAAGGGTCGGGTCAAAAAACCTGTCTAGTCGTTCTTTGTCCGAAAACCTTTCGCGTTTTCAGTCAAAGAGGGGCAGCTGTAGACATGTGATTTTTGACCCTCCCCAAATTTTTTCATATTTTAGCACGTAAATATTTAATTTAGGCCTAATATAGCTGCTTCAACTCATTTTTACTCTTTTACTTTTATTTTATTACAAGAAAAATAAAAAATACAAAAAATAGGTTCATTAATATTTTGTAGTCATTTTTAATCTTGAAAAGATACCAAAAAATAGTTTTGTTTTAATGGTCAGTCTTATTTTAATAATTATTTTTACTTAAGTCAGTTAATTAATATTTTTCATAATACTTTTAGTCAATTAAGCTAATTTTAAACATAGCTAGTCATAAAGGCCCAAGTTTCTAGCCCATTCCTTAAGCTCAATATCCAATACCCATTAAACTAATCCTAGAGACCCTTCTAGACTCTTCTTTGGAACAAAAAATAAATAAAAAGACCTTAAGGACTTAACACAAAAAGACTTAGGGACTAATTGGCAAAATACACAAAAATACACATTAGACCTAGACTCTACAATAAAGAGGAGGAGATACCTACACATATACACAGACCTAAAAATAGGAAATCTGCCGTTTTAACAAACAGAGACATCCCCTATGGATAGAGCTCCTTTTTCGGAGAAGAAGAGCATCTCCCATGGCTGCCGCTTAACCCAAAACCAGCCTCTTCTTCTCCACAACGCCGACCACCTCTGACCCCATCGTCGGTGAACCAAACAACACCTTTAATCTTCGCTTTCTTCAACCTAGAACGACCTCACACCAACAGCACAAAACGTGCACACACACACTCACAAAGGGACAAAAAGGAGGTCTCCTCCCTCACAATTCCTCTCTTGATTAGCTTATATCTCCCCGGAAGTTGGCCGAATTCGGCGGAGCTTCGTGACTGCCACTGCTCCTCAATTTTCCATCGTCGTTCTATCCACTTTTTGACCATTGTTGTTGTCAAAATTTTGACTTAATTCCATTGCAGCAATCTGTACAATGATATACGTACAGGGGACTTGCAAAAAAAAAGCTAGAAGAAACTTTTCTTTGTTCTCTGAAACTTTAGTTATTAGATTTAAAAAAAATAAAAAAGGGAAGTAATATATTCCAAAAAATGAAGATTTCTGTTTCTTTCTCTCGATTTTGGACTTTGGTTTTTGAAGAATGAATTTCAGTCTGAGTTGGTGTGTTGTTCGAGGTTTGCTCTTGGTTTGTGGATCCTGACTACGAATCTCATTGTCGGGTTCACCGTAACTGAGTTTTCATTCATAGAAAGGAAAGCTTCCTGAAGGTTCACTTTTTTCTCCTTAACTCTTTATCCTGGGAGTGGTGTAATTAAATTATGATAAGAGCTTTGGGGTTTAATTGGATTTAAGGTCTTAGAATTAGTTAATTTGTGTAAAGTTGATTAACATATTTTCATTACTGGGATGAGTTTGTCGTTTGATTCTGAATTGGTTAGTAATAGCATTTTCATCGACATATGGTATTTCTTACATGTTGAATGAATTGCTAATTTCATGGGGCTATCACGTGTTTGGATTGACATTCGTGGTCGAATACTCTTTGTTTGACTTTGGTGTTAGTTGTTTTCTAAAAGACCTCATAAAGCAGAGTGCTATTTGTTTTAACTTTTTGTGTTCAAATTGACGATGAACAGAGTTTAGCCATGTGAAGTTAGGCAAAGTTCGGAAAACTTTTGATTAAATCGTTAACTATTAAATTTTTACCTACATGCTTTAGGCTTGCTCTTAACTAATTATATCATTGTGATTATGTACACGTTCGCGTGACATAATTACGATCTTGAAAACAAAATCGGAGTATGCGTTCACGCAACTTCGACGAAAACTTTCTTAATAATAATAAAGCGTTGCTAATTGTGGACATGTTCGCGTGACATGATTTTTGACGCGCCAAACAAATGGGTACACGTACGCGTGATCCGTTTCAAGATAATTTTTTAATTAAAAGAGGTGAAAGCACATAGTTTCCAAAATCAGTAATTAGACAATTTTAATAAGACATGTATGATCAAAGCAACCGTGCTAGAACCACAGAACTTGGAACTGCCTAACACCTTCTCCCAGGTTAACAGAATTCCTTACCTAAATTTCTTTGTTCGCAGACCATGAATAGAGTCAAATTTCCTCGATTCGGGATTTGAGACCAGTGGCTTGGGACACCATAAATTATTCCAAGTGGCGACTCTAATTTTTAATGTAAATAATCTCATTTCGATTGTCACTTTAAGTTGGAAAAAACTCTCTTATACCCCCCTCGGGGTGGTAAAAAGGAGGTTTGACAATATGGAGGTGCAGACGGGAAGATTTTATTAGTGTGAGGAGTAGTCACTTGATTGAGTTAAGGATTGAAACCAATGGAGATTGTCGTGCTATCATTCATGGGAGAATTTATGCCTGTAGGGCACTTGGTTCATTTGGGTGTGGACTGTGGAAGTTTGTACCGAATCGATGGTTGTTCTTATGTCATGGGGAAAAGGGTTATTGTGGATCCTCAAAAGGTTATTGGCTTAGTGTGGTACGATCTGAATCGACTTGAGGTCCGTGGATAGATCTGAAATATGAATATGGGCTCTATATATCAGGCCGGATGTTTTCACTTCGGCATAGCGCTCCTTATGGAGGTTTATTCGGACGTTGGATATTATTACTTCGTTGGCTATTTCATGTAATACTCTATTGAGGTTCTACATAGAAATGGTGTTATATGAGCAGAATGACTCTCGAGATGTAGATCATATATCTTACCATAGTCGTGTTTGAGTTTTGTGGCGTACGACGCTATCTGTCTCCCTATGATTTGTATTATGCACTTAGCGTGCTTGTTGCTGATATTCGGGTATTTTGTAGTCATGAGCATTTTAGCTCGGTAAAGTCTTTCCTTATACAGTATTATGTGTGGATCGGGTTTTATGCTGAAACAGTGTGATGTTAAGTACAATCCCCTATGCTACAACAGTGTGATGGAGTTTTATGACATCCTTTCGGTTGTTCAATTAGTTATGTGGGTCGATTGGTTCTTTCCAGAGTTCGTTCTCCTTATGTATCATGTTCGGGTTTGTAGCTTATTGGAAAATTATGGCATCATAAGAGACTATTGGTCATGTCTGAGGTGGCTTATGGACTGAGCAACTCGTACTGGGTGAGACAAGATTATTGGATCTAGGATCAGTGCGATCGGATTATATGAAGCATATTAAAGAGAAAATATTGTTATTTGGTTAATCATGAGGTAATGGTTCCTGTCAGGAGGAGAGACTTAGCAAATTCTTGACTCTGCAGTTGGTTATGAATTTCTACACATCTCTTCTATCATGGCAGAATTGCAAGAGTTTGAATGGGACTTATATGAGTCACGAGGTATGTTGTGAGCATCAGATTTGTGAAATTTCAACTATTGTTATCAAAGGATGTTATTATGGTTATATGAGTTATGCATTGCATAGTGTGGATTCAGCAAAGGTATGCAATCATGTAATGAAGCATCGTTTAGTGATTGATACAGTTTTAAGATGATGGAAATAGGCATGGCAGAAAATTCCGGATGTTGGAATTTAGCTCTAAGGCTAATTTGACTAAACAAAAGGGAGAATCTTCAGATTTGTTCGAGCAAATGTGCTCAACTGAGTTGTGGTAGCACAAGTAGGTGCACTAGGTATTAAATAGTTATTTCAGACAACTCCAGCATAGTTCTTAGCACATTCGAGGATGAACCTATATTTAGGTGGGAGAGAAAGTAACGACCCGACCAGTTGTTTTGAGCTCTAGCACGTTATTCGGCAGTTTGAGGCCATGAGCAGCTTCACTTCAGGTATTATGACCTGTATACGTGGTTGGAATTTGAATTTCGGAAGTTCAGAGTTGATTTGGAAAGAAAATTCTCTTTTCAGAAGCCTTAAATTAGAAGAATTGACTAAGGTTTGATTTTGGTTAAACAACCTCGGAATCGGGATTTGAAAGTTCCAGCAAGTTCGAATGACGATTTTGGACTAAGGCGTATGTTCGGATTGGGTTTCAGATGACCTGAGAGCATTTCGGCGCCTATTGTGGAAGTTAGCATTTTTGGAACAATTTTGTAAATTTGGGTTGAAGTGCATTTCAATGATATCAATGTTCGTTTGAGAGTCCAAGTCTGGGAATAGCTCTGTATGGTGGTTCTGGCATTGGGAGCATGTCCGATAGTGGATTTGGAGGTCCATAGGTCATTTTGGAGTCGTTTGGCAAAAGTTAGAAATTTGAAGGTTTTTGAGAGGTTTGAACGGAAGTGGACATTTTGATATCGGGGCCAGATTTTTATTCTGGAAGTTGGAATAGGTCCATAATGTCGAATATAACTTGTGTGCAAAATTTAATGTCAATCAGATGTGATTTGGCAGGTTTCAGCATTGAATTTAGAAGTTTGAAGTTCTAAAGTTCATTAAGAATAATTTGGGGTGTGATTCATGATTTCAGTGTTATTTGATGTGATTTAAGGCCTCAATCAAGTCCACGTGGTGTTTTGGAACAGGTTGGTGTAATTGGACTGGGTCGCGGGGGCCTCAGGTGCATTCCGAGTGGTTAATGGATCGAATTTGGAATTTGAAGAAGAGTTGAGGTAGTTGATGTCTGGTGTACCGGCTCCTGCAAGGTTTGGCCGCAGGTGCGGAGGGCGCAAAAGTGGCATTAGAGTTGCAGAAGAGGAGCAGGTCGCGCAGGAAAAGACCGCAGTTGCAGAGCTTTTTGCTGCATCTACGCAAGCGCAGAAGCTGGAAGTACCTTGAAGGAGCGGAAGAAGGCTCAAAAACGGAAGGTTCCTCGCGCCTGTGAAGCCGCAAGTGCGGCTACTTGACTGCATGTGCAAAGGTCGGGGTTGGGTAGTGTGTTCTTTAAAAACAAGGGCTTGGCTCATTTTCACTTTATTTCATCTATGAGAGCTAGTGTTGGAGTGAGTTTGGAGCTCATTCTTCGTCATCAATGTCAACGTAAGTGATTCCCACTTATTATAAGTTAAATACATGGTTTGTATAAGGATTTAAACATGAAAATTAGTATAAATTGCGGGGGATTTTGGTAGAAGACCTAGAATTTGGTATTTTGGATTTCGACCACGAAATTGGGCATGGAATTGAGAAAAACATATATTTGAGTTCGTATGGTTATGGATAAAGTTTATCTTCGAAAAAATGTCGGAATCTGGGCACGTGGGCCCGAGGTTGATTTTATCGCCTTTCCGGGAGGAGTTGGAAATTGTTATGTGTATTAGAGAATATTTCATTGGTTTGCGTATTGATTGGCTATATTTGGAGCATTGGGCATCGGTTTGAAGTGTTTGTGTGGCGTTTGAGCCGGTTATGGAACTTGGGAGCGAGGTAAGTCTCATTTCTAACCTTGTAAGAGGAAATTTACCCATAGGTGAAATAATTTAATATATGCTTCTATTTGTGGGGGCTATGTACGTACGAGATGACGAGAGTCCGTACGTAGCTATTGGCTATACCTATGTCTGGGTAGTTTTAGGTGTACATCATGCCTCGTTGTCCTTGCTATTTGATTTATGATTGTTGTTTGCTTTGAGAAGAAACAAGATTGAGGAATTTAAGATTTTAAGAGTTTCCATTAAACTTCGTATTTTTGAAAAGAACTGAGGAATATTACAATAACTTAAGAAACCTATTTTTTAGATCAAATCAAAACAACGTACATTGTCATGAGGTCTTAAGAGATGAAAGAAATATAATTTGACGATTACATAATTCCTATTACCAATGTTGAGCAATGACCTCCATACTAATATCACAAAATGCATACTAAGAAAGCTAAGAAAATGAGATATAAAAACTATCCATTGAAGACCATGAATATTGTCGTCCAATTGATTGCATGAATAGCCCAAGATAATGATCCGCTTCTTTCACATATAGCCCAATTCCATTGAGGTTCCATCCAAAATCCATTGATTTCACACATAGCCTCTTGTTCCTTTCAAAAAACGTACTACTGAAGCTGTAATGATGTGAACATCCATATGATGATCTATTGAATCCATTCCTGATGCTACATCATTCCAAGAAACCAATATGTCCTCACAATAACAACTGCCTATGTACCACTGATCTAAGCTGCTCATAATTTTGTCATGAAGCACAACCCAGAAATGTTGATTGCCATTGTTTTGGCATTCATTTTTGCATGATTTCCTTCTGTGTTTTGTTAAAGTGATTGAATAGAATTTCTCCTAGATTGTCCTTCTATTATGTTTCATTGATATACAAACCCAGATTGGATCTACAAAGTCCAAAACATGTTGCCAAAGTTGCCAAGTCGGGTGTCCTGGCAAAAATTGCTCCACCTTGTTGTTTTTGTGACCTAGTTCGTGTGCATTCCTTGTGTATTCACCTTCCCTCTTTGTATGGTTTGAACTCTAGGTTGTTGAGTAATTGTGTTGCATTGAGATTATGTATTTCAACTTAGCCAATTTACCCAGAAAGTTTTGCCAAAACCTGTAGGTTGAATGTCCTTCCCTGAGAAAAAACTAGGCACTGGCTTCCCCTTCCTGTCCTTAGTACTATGTTTGTGCTCATCCATGATTTCCCTTCAGTGGATTGAGTACAATGTACTAATACCACCAGTTGAAGGTTATTTAAAAAATGAGGCATAGTTACGGTAATGTTCCCTGCAAAAAAGAAAACCATGTTAGATAAAACAATCATCTCCATGTTCTCTTTCTTTAGGATTTGAACATGAGTGACTATGAGTTCTTCCTCGGAATTAAGTTGTTCTTCCTTGCATTTTTCCTGGATCCCTAAATACTTTGTTGGCTTGTTCTGATGGTTTGTTCTTTTGGTCAATAAGCCACCATGTTGATACCCAATTTTTTCCTGTATATTTTTTATATATACAAAATACTTTCAAAATAACATATGTATGCATATATAAGCATGCCCAAGTGTTTTAGTATTTTTCCCAATTTTTAAAAGATTTTTTAAACCAATTTATTGTCCATTTTAGCAGTATAAAATCAATAATTACTCCCAAAATCATCAATTTTGGTGAATAGTTTATTTTATTCCCATATTTATACCAAAATATAGTTAAGGTAATTTTTATATATTTTTACAAATTTATTTGGTATTTTTAAAGCTAAATTGCATATAATTGCAATTTTAGCCTACTTTAAGATTTAATAGCATTTTTATAATTATAAAATTGGTTCCAACATTTTTAAATCAATATTTATATATTTTTACTGATTCAGTACCTTTAATTTGTTTTCAGAATCATTTTTACTATTTTTTGTAAAATAAAAGGGAAAAACTGGCTATGCAAATTTTAGCCTCATTTCGTTTCAATTTTAGCCCCATTACATTTCAATTTTAGCGTTCAATTGACCCAATCTTAAACCCCAATTGGACCAGCCCAATTTTAATTTTAACCCGACCCCCTTAACCCGTTCACTAACCCGCCCGACCTTTCTTTTAATCCAGGCCGTTGATCATTTCGATCAACGACCATGATCGTCCCTTACCATTTTAATTCACCTAACCCTACCCTAATCCTGCATTTCATTCTGATAGCCGCCTTTGGATACTCTCCTCTCCCAAAACTCTCTCGAAGGTTCCTCGGAACCCTAGTTATCTTCTACTCTTTTCAACCACACTTTTACCGGAATCAATGGTTTCTCAGGCCATGGATGGCCTGCACTCACCCTCCTCCACCATTAAACCCTGGTTGTTCGAAATTTCGATGTCCGACCTCGACGGTGTCCTTTTAGATCTCTACAGATCCAAGGTTCTATTGGCCTCTCCGGCTTGGCTCCGGCGTATTCAGGCATCAGAAGACTATTTCTGACCTCTTCGACTCAAGATCGGACCTTCTTCCAAGCCTTTCTCATTTCTAGGGTTTCTCTGCAACCCTAAGCTATTCGAGGTTTTTCTTTAGTTGTTTTCTTATATCTATGCTACAACTGTGTTCTACTGGAGTTTTGAAACGTTTTCCCTAATCTTTTCTTTCAAACTTTGTTTCTCTTCGATTTAGGGTTTCTGGAAAAAAAAATCATAAAATGTTTTCTGACTCTTCTTCTTCTTTTCTTTATGTGAATCTATCTATTCTATGTTTGTATGTTCTTTTTTCCTACCTAGCATGTTCTTCTCTTGTTTTTATGTTTGCCTTATTATGCATGTTCTTCTATTGTGCTTCGTTCTTCCTTCTACTGGTTCCTATATCATGCTCTCACATGTCTATCTTATGTGTTCCTTTACTGTATTTTCTACTAAGCTTTTAGGTCTTTAGTTGCCTTCTTCTAGACTTTGTTTGAGTTCTTTGTGAAACATGTTTCCTCTACTATTCTCCTAAGTGCTATACTATCTCGTTTCTCTTCTGAAACTTGTTTAATTTCCAAGCTTTCTTTAAACGTGTTCTTTATGCTTCAAATCAACTTTCTCACTTTGTTGTTTCAAACTTGCTATTACATCTGTTTTTTCTCATAAGTCTCTGAAAAAGACTTCTGAGTCGGTTTCCGTTATTTGTCTTGTTTTCTCTGTATCTGACTCGAGTTGAAAACCCTAGGGTTTGGGGTTTTTCGCGAGTTTCGATCTTGTGTTTGAGACTACGGTTCTATTTTGGAACTCTAGGTTTCTCAGACTCGTTTTGAGTCTTTGTACTGAACTCGAACTTCTTTGACTTTGAACTTTTCTATGCTAGGCTTTCCTAATTAGCATGACTACTCTTTCTTGATTCGCATGTCTGTACACTTTATATATGATGAATTCTTCCTTCAAAAAAGGTTTTGCCAATTTGTGATTGATTCAGAATTCCTTTTAATAAGGATCGATTGATTGTTACTGCTTTTTCTTTAATTAAACCTTTCTTCACCTTTTCTGGTTGGATTCATTCATTCCAAAACTCAATTTCTAATTTTTTTACTGGCTGTTGATTGATTGCCTTTCCTTATTTGCACAAACCATGTTTCTATCAAACTCTTTACTTAAATAACTTCTATGTATTTACCATTCTTGTACTACTTTGGAAAATATTTTGATCAAACTCTTTCCTTAATTATCTTGCCCATTTGAAATCAGAATCCCTTAATTGAAGGGAGACCTTATGTGATTGATTTCGAAACTATTTTCTTACCTTTTTCTTACTTGCTTTCCGCACTATAAAGGGCACGACCCTTCTGCACTTTTTGGGGACTTCCAATTCAATACACTTTAAGACCTTGAGTTCAACACTTACACAACACTTATTGAACACTTTCAATTTTAATACTCCTACATTCTAAATTCAACACTCTACTCTCTTCTGAAATCTTCTGGCTGTGTGTTTGAAATTTTGCTTTACTACTGCTCATCTCTTCTTATTTCCCTAAAACTAGTATGTTCTAATTTAACTTTCGGCTTCATCCCTATGTGTTTGCTTTACAGTTTCAACAATCTTGTCTGCTTTGTTGTTTATGTTCTGTATTGAATATGTTGTTCTCTTTGCATCTGTTGCTGTGTGAATTCCCCATACCCTTATTCCCTTCTATGTTTTTGAGTTATGGTTCAGGCATGGCAGTATCCAAATTGCTGTTCATGTCTGGACCTGATCCTTTAATGGATCCTAACTCCCAAACAATGTAGCTAACAGGCTAGTTAGGGGTGTGCAAGCACTCCTAATTGCTGGGTATGACCACCAGCCTGTCTTGGCCTTCCCCCAAATACCCTTTATGCACTTGCACTCTCTCTTAGATTCTATGTGTAAGGCCTCGTGAAAACTTGTACTCAAAACCGGGTAGCTCGTGGTGCCAAGTCCCGAATATATTTTAGAAATGTGTAAAATTAAGCGAGCCACGGTTCGGACCCTTTTGGTACTGATCTATGTTATAAAAAGTCAAGAAATACTGTTTTCCACGAAATGCAATTTTGCGGTCTAGAATGCGGTCACATAACAGATATGCGGACCGCATAATCGCCGCAAAGTGAGTCAGTGTGTTGGTCGAATTTGAGGTTAAATATGCGTTCCAATATGCGACCGCATAACGGATATGCGGACCGCATAGTCGTCGCATATTTTCCTTGGGATTTTGTGAGGGGCAGTTCTGCGGTGCACTATGTGACCGCATAATGGGTATGCGGACCGCAGTTCTGCCACATACCCAGGCAGTGTGTTCAGATTTTGGGAGCACTTTTGCGGTCCATTATGCGGACCGCATTTCCACTCTGCGATCGCAAAGTGCGATCGCATACCTAACTCGGGCTCCTATTTTTCTAAATTTTAAATCCGACCCCTTATTCAATAAAACACCCCAACCCCTTATTTTAACATATTTTCTGAACAAAACTAGAGAGAGTGAAGAGAGAATTCTTGAGAGATAAAGTCCTACCTTCATCAATTTGATTCTTCAAAGTCACTCGGGCCAGGGAATTTCAAGTAATTGTCTTCATCTTCGTTCTTGCAGGTAAAATCCCCAACCCTTTTTCATTATTTTCAGATTTAAACAAAAATGGGGATTCTCATGCATTAATTCTTGAAAATGGAAGTTGAGATACACATGCATGTCCTTCAAAACCTAGAATCTAGTAAGAGGAATTGGGTAGAACTAAAGATTTGCAAAAGAGGGGTTGATAACCTAAGTAAGTTCGGGCTGAGTTTGTGAACTTCAATTCTAAGTTATATGTGTCAACTTGTGAAATAGATTGACGGTACTAGGTTGTTGATGAATTGGAAATAGAAGAACAAAAAAGGGGGAATTCGACTCCAGGTATGTATTGCTAACTTTAACCTTTGTAAAGTCACCTTGTTTGGTGTGCGAGTAATTGGTATGTGTTACTTATGTGGACTATTTGCAAATTCTTGTGACTAATATGCCTTGAATGTTGTTGGTTAAGTCTCCCGATATAAGGGTGTAAGTAAATGGCAACAAACCAAGTGTGTGTGTGAATGTGTTTATGTGGTAAGAGCTGTGTAACAAATGATGGAAAGAAATCGTAATTTATGCAATTGAAACAACTGTGCTAATATCATACGTGACTTGTCACGGGAAATTATCATTGTGACTTAAGTTGTATACAGGTTGTTGCATATGATGGAAATGGTATTGACATTTATGAAAATTCTTTGTGAATTGTTGTTGTTGTCGTATGAAATGTGATTGTCCAGTGGGATCAGATTGCGCGCTGCAACACGAAGTTATAAGGTGTGGGTTGTGGTGATAAGGGTAGCCGAGGTAATAAGGGTGGTCGAGGTAATAAGGGTGGAAAAGTGATCGAAATCACTATTGAAATAAAAACATGTGAAAGTTGTGAAATCATTGATGTGATGAAATAATGTTGAAAGGGGAAAAGGAGAGATTGTGGAGTTGTTTGGATTTGGTTGTTCCTTTCATGTGCATTTGTTTGTTGATTCTATTACTGTTTGTTATCTGTGTATTTCTTGAATTTACTTGGGGTAAAGTTTGTTCATACATACCAGAACAATTCAAATGTACTGACGTCCCTTTTGCCGGGGGCGCTACATTCGTGTTATGATTGTAGGTGGTTCCATAACAAGTACTCCAGCCCACCGACAGTAGCACTCCTTTACCTCCCGTTAGCTGAATTGGTGAGACCCTTTCCTCTCGAGGCCCTGCGTGGCTTATGCCGCTTATCCTCCCGAAAATTTTATTTTGGTATTTGCGTAAGGTATAGCCGGAGCCTTGTTACCGGCATTTCTGTATTATTATTCAGTTATATTTAGAGGCTCCATAGACAGGAAACATGGGTTATGTACTTATGTATTTTGGGCAGTATAACTTGTAAACCACGCTAAGTAACTATGTATGTTATGTAAATCTCGTAAGAATGTGTTTAAATTTATAAATGGCTATTTCACTTGGTCAATGGGTAATGGAAACGCAGGGTATCACGTGGAATAGGAAAGGCACCCAGGTCCGCTTGGCTGGGGGCTACCCGGTCGAGCGCCGGTCGCGCCCCTCGATTTTTGGGGCGTGACAAACTTAGTATCAGAGCCTAAAGTTTTAAAGTGTCCTAGGATGTCTCAGAGTCGTGTCTTGTAGAGTCTTTCTTATCGGTGTGTTGTCGACCACATCTATAAGTTGGAGGCGACATGGGAATTTAGGAAATTACCTTCTTCTTTGTTACTCTATATCGTGTGGGGAAGTGAAAAGTGGAAGTATTTACATCTAACTCGTGCTCTGTTCCAAATTTTCAGTAATGGCATCTTAGAAGAGAGCTAGACTCGGCCTCGGGGCCAATGCCACCCCAAGTGTTGCTGTGAATCATGTACCTGATGCCGTGGGTGAGAGTGACTCCCCGGTCTTGAATCTGCCTGGCCCATCTATTCCATATCCAAGTATTCCTGTTCCAGCTGTGGCAGAGGGTGCTAGCATCCCTCCCGCTGATATTCCTGATCTTGATGCAATTCCAGCTTCCGGTCCCGGGGTTTCTGATGGGGACCTTAGAGGAGCCATCCATATGTTGACCCAGTTAGTGGCCGCTCAGGCCCAGAGATCTCATGATGCCCCTGCGCCCCCCTGCGGACAGGGAGATTCCGCCAGCTCTAGAGTCAACCAGTTTCTGCGGTTGGCCCCTCCAAAGTTCATGGGCACAGACCCAGAGGCCGATCTGCAGGATTTTCTTGATGAAACGTATAAGACCCTTATAGTGATGAAGGCTACAGAGACGGAAGGGGTTGATTTGGATTCATACAGGATGAGGGGAGTAGCGTATTCGTGGTTCGAGATGTGGGAGGATTCCCGTGGGGAGGGAAGACCTCCGGCTGGATGGGATGAGTTTGTAGATGCATTCACGGACCACTTCTTGCCTGCCGAGACAATGGCGGCCCGTGCCACAAAGTTTGAGGTCCTCAAGCAGGGCAGTATGAGTGTTTGGGAGTACCACATGGAGATTGTGAGGTTGTCCAAGTATGCTCCTCAGTTAGTGTCGACCATGGATGCTCGAGTTCGGCGATTCGTTCAGGGTCTTAGTCCTTTGGTGGTGAATGAGGCTGCTACAGCGGCCTTACACTCATATATGAATTATGGGAAGATTATGGGGTTCGCTCAGGCCACAGAGGCTAGGAAGTTGAAAATACAGGCAGAAAGGGAGAGTAGCAGCAGGGCTCGATCAGCGGGTCACTCAAGGAGACCAGTTCCGGGGAGAGGGCCATCAGGGCCATCCCAGTCATATGCCCAGTCCTCAGCAAGCGCACCGCCATCTTTGCACAGTTATCAGTAGAGCAGTCACTTGAGATCAGGTTCAGACAGTAGGAGACCCCATCATTCCGGTCGTCCAGGAGGGGGATCACAACAGCAGGGGAGGGCTTCATGCCCTAAGTGTGGGAGGTTTCATTCTGAGACTTGTTATTTGGATATTCCGGTGTGTTACAGATGCGGAGTGAGAGGTCATATCCAGCGGGACTGTCGTGCGCCCAGCCAGGGCATGGGTAGGGGATTTGCTTAGTCATCCGGTTCTTCAGCTGCCACATCATCTGTGCATCCTCTAGCCCCAGCAGGACGCGGTGTAGTTAGGGGTGGAGCTCATGATAGAGGTTTACCTAGTCGGTTTTACGCCTTGAGTGGTTGCCAGAGTGCAGAGGCCTCCCCAGATGTTGCTATAGGTATCTTGTCTATTCAGTCCTTTGATTGTTATGCTCTTATTGATCCGAGGTCCTCTTTGTCTTATGTCACCCCATTCATTGCTTCAAGTTTTGGGGTAGAACCAGAACATCTTCATGAGCCGTTATCTGTATCGACTCCGGTTGGTGATTCTATTACAGCCACGTGAGTTTATAGGAATTGTGTTGTCATGGTATGTGGTCGTGCTACCACAACCGATCTTATTGAGCTTGAAATGGTGGATTTTGATGTGATTGGGGGAATGGACTGGCTTTATTCGTGCTTTGCTAAACTTGACTGCCGAATGAGAGTCATGAGGCTTGAGTTTCCTAATGAGCCGGTTATTGAGTGGAAGGGAAATGGTGTGGTGCCGAAAGGTAGGTTTATTTCCTACCTTAAGGATTCGAAGATGATTAGGAAGGGATGTATCTACCATTTGGTCCGGGTGGCGTACACCACTTCATAAGTGTCTGTCCCCGAGTCCGTGCCAGTCATTAATGAGTTTCTTGAAGTGTTTACGAACGAGCTTCCAGGGATCCTGCTAGATAGGGAGATTGATTTTGGGATTGATGTATTGGCAGATACGTGGCCGATATTTATTCCATTATACAGAATGGCACCAGCGGAGTTAAGGGAGTTAAACGAACAACTGAAGGATTTATTAGAAAAGGGGTTCATACGGCCAAGTGTGTCACCGTGGGGTGCCCCGGTTCTTTTTGTCAAAGAGAAGGATGGGTCACTCCGGATGTGTATTGATTATCGGTAGCTTAACAAGGTCACCATCAAGAATAAATATCCTTTGCCTCGGATAGATGATTTGTTCGACCAATTGCAAGGTGTGAGGTTCTTTTCCAAAATTGATCTACGGTCCGAGTATCACCAATTGAAGATCAGAGAACAGGATATTCCTAAGACCACTTTCAAAACTCGCTATGGTCACTTTGAATTCTTGGTCATGTCTTTTCGGCTAACCAATGCCCGGTAGCTTTCATGGATCTTATGAATCGGGTCTTCAAGCCATTTCTAGACTTCTTTGTGATTGTTTTCATTGATGACATCCTTGTTTATTCGCGGAGCCGGGAGGATCATGCTGATCACCTCCGGGCAGTTCTGCAAACCCTTTATCAGCACCAGTTGTATGCTAAATTTTTAAAATGTGAAATTTGGTTGGAGTCCGTTGCCTTTCTAGGCCATGTTGTTTCCAGTGAAGGGATTCAGGTGGATCCCCAGAAGATTGTAGTAGTAAAAGATTGGCCTAGACCCACGACCCCGACGGAGATTCGTAGCTTCTTGGGTTTAGCGGGGTATTATCGGAGGTTTGTGGAGGGATTCTCTACCCTCGCATCCCCTTTGACTAAGTTGACACAGAAAGTAATTAAGTTCCAATGGTCCAACGTTTGTGAGAAAAGTTTTCTGGAATTGAGGTCGAGATTGACCTTGGCGCAGATATTGACCTTGCTGGAAGGCACTGAAGGATTTGTGGTTTATTACGATGCCTCCAGGGTTGGTTTGGGGTGTGTTTGATGCTATATGGGAAGGTTATAGCGTCTGCTTCAAGGCCACTCAAGAATCACGAGAAGAATTATCCGACGCATGATTTAGAGCTTGCGGCAGTTGTAGTTGCCTTGAAAATATGGAGGCATTATCTTTATGGGGTCCATGTGGATGTGTTCTCGGACCACAAGAGTCTCCAATATTTGTTCAAGCAGAAGGAGTTGAATTTAAGGCAACGGCGGCGGTTAGAATTGATCAAGGATTATGATATGGATATTTTATACCATCTAGGGAAGGCGAATGTTGTGGCCGACGCTCTCAGTCAGAAGTCCATAGGTAGTTTGGCTCATTTGGGAGCGGATCAGAGTCCTTTGGCTCGGGAGGTTTATCAATTGGCCAGTCTGGGGGTTCGTATTTCGACCTCAGACGAGGGGAAGGTTGCGTAATGGAACAGAATCGTCACTGGTAGCAGAAGTCAAGGAAAATCAGCTCATTGATCCAGCATTAGCACAGATGAAGGAGGCAGTTTTGAATAACAAGACTTCGACATTTTCACTCGTTGGTGAGGATGGTGTATTACGATGTCAAGGTAGGCTATGTGTTCCAGATATGGATAATCTTCGGGGGAGGGTAATGGCGGCGGCTCATAATTCCAGGTATTCTGTGCACCCAGGTTCTACGAAAATGTACCATGATCTCAAGGAAATTTATTGGTGGAACGGTATGAAGAGGGGTGTGGCGAACTTTGTATCTAAATGTCCAAATTGTCAGCAAGTAAAAGCTGAGCACCAGCGGCCCGGTGGGTTAACTCAGCTTATGGAAATATCAATGTGGAAATGGGAGATGATAAACATGGATTTCGTGGTAGGGTTACCTCGCACTCAGCGCAAGTTTGACTCAATTTGGGTAATAGTGGATCGATTAACCAAATCAGCTCATTTCTTACCAGTCAAGTCCACGGATACTGCGGAACAATATGTTCAATTGTATATCAAGGAAATAGTAAGGCTTCATGGCACTCCACTTTCTATTATCTCAAATCGAGGGACCCAGTTCACAGCTAATTTTTGGAAGAAATTTTAGCAAGGTTTGGGTACTCAGGTGAATCTCAGCACGGCTTTCTATCCGCAGACTGATGGTCAAGCGGAGCGGACTATTTAGACGCTTGAAGATATGTTACGGGCTTGTGTCTTGGATTTCAAAGGTAATTGGGATGATCACTTGCCACTTATAGAAATTGCTTACAATAACAGCTTTCATGTTAACATTCAGATTGCCCCATTTGAGGCATTGTACGGGAGGAGATGTAGGTCTCCGATTGGATGGTTCGAAGTGGGTGAAGCAGAATTGTTAGGGCCAGATCTCGTGCACCAGGCTATGGAAAAAGTTAAAATCATTCAGAAAAGGCTGAAAGCTACTCAGAGTCGCCAGAAATCTTATGCGGACATTCGTCGAAGAAAATTGGAATTCCAAGTAGATGATTGGGTGTTCTTGAGGGTATCTCCTATGAAGGGAGTCATGCAATTTGGGAAGAAAGGGAAGTTGAGTCCTAGATATGTCGGGCTGTATCGGGTCACTCAAAGGATAGGACAGGTAGCTTATATATTGGAATTGCCCCCCGAAATGTCATTAGTGCACCCGGTGTTCCATGTGTCTATGTTAAAGAAAGTGGTTGGAGACCCATCCACCATCGTGCCAATCAAGGCTATCGAGGTCAATGGAGAGTTATCATATGAAGAAATTCCGGTCGCTATTCTTGATAGGCAAGTCCCCAAACTGAGAAACAAGGAAGTTGCTTTAGTTAAAGTGCTATGGCAAAGTCAACAAGTCGAGGAAGCCACGTGTGAAGCGGAAAGTGAAAAGGAAGAAAAATATCCCCATCTGTTTGAACAAGTCTAGTAGTGATCGTGCGAACTCTTGTCTCTAAGTAAACTGATGTTGTGTTCAATCTGGTGCAAAGACACCCCATATTTTTCCCTAAATGCTTTACTATTGTAACTCCTCAAGTTGTGCAAGAATTGTATGTGTTGTGATTAATTGAGTCATGCGCAAGCCCCTTTTTGGTAAATGAAAGTTTTGCAAGAACTCATGTGATAAGTGAATGATTAAAGGCAGTGTAGATTAGTAATGATTAATTGGAATATGTATAGTGTATTGGAGTGGTTGAACTGTATGGAACTCATTGAAGTGGCCAAATTATGTGCAGGTGTTGAGGTAATGAATTGTATACCAGTTGTATGGATAATAGGGATAGCGTAATGGTTCTTGGAAATAATGTTTTGGGGGCTCTCTAACAGGTAGATAAGTCCAATTACAAAGGGAACTCTGGCAAATTTTATTTTATTTTTTCAAAAATTGGGAGTTTGCATATCATGTTTTCAAAACCAACCGATTTCCAAAATCCTCATTCGAGGACGAATGATTTTAAGTGGGGGGGATGTAAGGCCCCGTGAAAACTTGTACTCAAAACCAGGTAGCTCGTGGTGCCAAGTCTCGAATATATGTTAGGAATGTGTAAAATTAAGCGAGCCGCGGTTAGTACCCTTTTGGTACTGATCTATGTTATAAAAAGTCAAGAAATACTGTTTTCCAAGAAATGCAATTCTGCGGTCTAGAATGCGGTCGCATAACAGATATGCAGACCACATAATCACCGCAAAGTGAGTCTAGTCAGTGTGTTGGTCGAATTGGAGGTTAAATGTGCGGTCCAATATGCGATCGCATAATGGATATGCGGACCGCATAGTCGTCGCATATTTCCTTTGGATTTTGTGAGGGGCAGTTCTGCGGTGCACTATGCGACCGCATAATGGGTATGCGGACCGCATTTTTACCACATACCCAGGCAGTGTGTTAAGATTTTGGGAGCACTTTTGCGGTCCATTCTGCGGACTGCATTTCCACTCTGCGATTGCAAAATGCGATCGCATACCTAACTCGGGCTCCTATTTTTCTAAATTTTAAATCTGACCCATTATTCAATAAAACACCCCAACCCCTTATTTTAACATATTTTCTGAAAAAAAATAAAGAGAGGGAAGAGAGAATTCTTGAGTGATAAAGTCCTACCTTCATCAATTTGATTCTTCAAAGTCACTCGGGCCGGGGAATTTCAAGTAATTGTCTTCATCTCTGTTCTTGCAGGTAAAATCCCCAACCCTTTTTCATTGTTTTCAGATTTAAACAAAAAGGGGGATTCTCATGCGTTAATTCTTGAAAATGGAAGTTGATATACACATGCATGTCCTTTAAAACCTAGAATCTAGTAAGAGGAATTGGGTAGAACTAAATATTTGCAAAAGAGGGGTTGATAACCTAAGTAAGTTCGGGCTAAGTTTGTGAACTTTAATTCTAAGGTATATGTGTTATTTTGGGAACTAGATTGACGGTACTAGGTTGTTGATGAATTGGAAATAGAAGAAAAAGGGGAATTCGACTCCAGGTATGTATTGCTAACTTTAACCTTTGTAAAGTTACCTTGTTTGGTGTACGAGTAATTGGTATGTGTTACTTATGTGGACTATTTGCGAATTCTTGTGATTAATATGCCTTGAATGTTGTTGGTTAAGTCTCCCGATATAAGGGTGTAAGTAAATGGCAACAAACCAAGTGTGTGTGTGAATGTGTTTATGTGGTAAGAACTATGTAACAAATGATGGAAAGAAATCGTAATTGATGCAATTGAAACAACTGTGGTAATATCATATGTGACTTGTCGGGGCAATTATCGTTGTGACTTAAGTTGTATACGGGTTGTTGTATATGATGGAAATGGTATTGACATTTATGAAAATTCTTTGTGAATTGTTGTTGTTGTCGTGTGAAATGTGATTGTCCGGTGGGATCGAGTTGCGCTCCGCAACACGAAGTTATAAGGTGTGGGTTGTAGTGATAAGGGTGGCTGAGGTAATAAGGGTAGCCAAGGTAATAAGGGTGGTAAAGTGATCGAAATCACTATTGAAATAAAAATATGTGAAAGTTGTGAAATCATTGATGTAATGAAATAATGTTGAAAGGGGAAAAAGAGAGATTGTGGAGTTGTTTGGCTTTGGTTGTTCCTTTCATGTGCATTTGATTGTTGATTCTAGTACTGTTTGTTATATGTGTATTTCTTGATTTTACTTGGGGTAATGTTTGTTCATACATACCAGTACAATTCAAATTTACTGACGTCCCTTTTGCCGAGGGCGCTACATTCGTGTTATGATTGTAGGTGGTTCCACAACAAGTACTCCAGCCTACCGACAGTAGCACTCCTTTACCTCCCATCATCTGAATTAGTGAGCCCCTTTCCTCTCGAGGCCCTGTGTCGCTCATGCCGCTTATCCTCCCAAAAATTTTATTTTGGTATTTGCATAAGGTATAGCCGGAGCCTTGCTCCGGCAAGTATTGTAACACTCTTCTGTATCTCTAGAGGCTCCGTAGACATGAAATGTGGGTTATGTACTTATGTATTTTTGGCAGTACAACTTGTAAACCACGCTAAGTAACTATGTATGTTATGTAAATCTCGTAAGAATGTGTTTAAATTTATAAATGGCTATTTCACTTGGTTAATGGGTAATGGAAATGCAGGGTATCACGTGGAATAGGAAAGGCACCCAGGTCCGCTTGGCTGGGGGCTACCCGGTCGAGCGCCGGTCGCGCCCCTCGGTTTTTGGGGAGTGACACTATGTTCTGCCCCCTTCCTATGATCCTTGCTTTGGGACCTTGAGCTCCCTCTGAACTTGGAAATTTGAGGGCCGACCCTTTTAGACTGCACTATAATCCAATTCTGCAATATATTTGGGTGTAAGCACTGCCCGGAGTCCACTTGAGACTCTTAGGGAACTCTGACACATCCTAAATAGGAGAAAGACTTTGGAATTTGATCTTTGGAGTTGGTTTACTTCATGCTTCAGACAGAAGTCTTAATCAGGCTCTCCTTGGTTGGGATTTTAGCTTGCTGATGTAGTTTTTACTTTCTTTTCTTCATTCTGGGCTGTAATAATTTGTAATAACTCATGGGGGCTTATAGTGAAAAGGGGAGGGGTACTCATGTATGCATAAGGGTAGATATCATGCTCATTAGGTCTTTATTTCTGCAAATCATGGCAAGTTCTGCATTTCGGCATCTTTGAAATCCTGTTTTAGGTTCTGCACTTCTAAATTTTCAGATAGAAATCCTGTTTTAGGTTCTGCACTTCTACATTTTCATGCAGAAATCCTGTTTTAGGCTTTTGCATCTTAGAAATCCTACCTATAAGTTCTGCATATACATCATATCAATAGCTTTTGCATTTCTGCATCTCATATAGAGAACATGACTATAGGATTCTGCATTTTGCCTATCATATAGAAAGCATGTCTATAGGGTATCTGAATATTGCATACGTATCTATCACTAGGCAAACAATATATAGGCTTGAATAATAAAATCAGCGTTTTAGATGCCATGCCTATAGGATTTCTGCATTTTTGTAAAGGTTAAAATCAGTCACACTTAGAAAGCATGCCTATAGGAATAAGCAACTAATCTGAATCCCTCAACTTGCTTATAAGTTTAAAATCAGTAATAGCATTGCTTAAACGCTTGCAGAACTTATGTTCCTGCTGTTAATAAATCTGCTTCTGAAATCAGTATCTTTCTCTCGTATTTAGATATCATGCCTATTGGTTTAACCTAGGTAAGAAATAAGGTAAATTAGCTAATTAAATCCGACTCTGTTAATTCAAACCAGCAGGCATGTCTGATTCCGGTTTCTTATCTAAAATATGTAATAGACTAGTCTGCCTCCTTAACGTTTAAGTTTAATTCAGACCATAACCAGTATCTGCAAGACATGCTAAACAATATGTCTTTAAGTGAAGAGGCCTGTCTGAGCCTTTTAAATTATTATGTGTTTCCCATAACTTCCTTATGTGTTTTTGTTTGTCGCTTTAGAATTTTATCCCTTTAAACCATACAAAGCCCAAATCTCCCTTCCCTTTAGGACTAGTAGTCCCAAATGTCTCCGGGACTGATAGGATTGGGGCGGGTACTAGCATGCAATAAGTAAACGAAACCATTCCGCGTTTAATACCTCAACGGGGTGGGAAAGGGTAGATATGGATATGATGATCGGTACGCTAATACCACATGTAACCCCTATTCTGAGGAGTGATTACCGGGTATTGCATTGATGTGATCCATATTATTTATAAACCTAAGACCCCCTTCTCTTTATTTGTTTATTTTATTACTTTAAAAATTTCAAAACTCCTTTTTTCTCAAATTTCAGCTTCCTTGTTTCTTCAAACTTTAACTTATTTGCAATCACAATGTGACAACCCCTCATATTTGAAACCCTTATTTGCTTATTTATTGTTTGTACTTAAGTCACAATTGTAGCATGGCCGAGAACCACACTAGTGGATCTTGAGGGGTGCCTAACACCTTCCCCTCGAGATAATTTCTAGCCCTTACCCAAACTCTAATTTTTCTAAACAAATTCTTCCTAGTGTCCTAATGCACTTAATCATTAGGTGGCGACTCTTCAAATCAAAAAACCCGATTCCCAAAAGGGAACGAGTTGTCCTCCCAAATGTCATAAACCCGATTTCGCGAGAAAAAAGAGGCGCGACAGCATGGCGACTCTACTAGGGATTTCTTAAAGGCTTTTACCATTTCATGCTATTTGTGACTTTATGCTTCCTTAAATGTCTTTAATGCCTTTAAGTATTTATTTTGCTCTCCTACTTGGAAAACTGACTTGGCTCTTCATTTCTTCTCTTTATTTCTCTCAATGCTTTCTATTACCGCTTTCCTTTAATACTGTTGTAATTTTGAGCAATTATTGTAATTAGTACCTTATGAATGTGCAAATACATGACAATTTGTTTAATTATTGTAACTGCATATTAAACATCATATTCCTCTTGTGCCAAACAAACTACCATAGCAACGCTTATAATGAGTGGTTGCGCCCTTCCGATATTATTACCTCCTAAATTTTGCAAAGGTGTATTTGCGGTAAAACCAGTCGATCAACAGTGTAGTCGACGGTTCCGTGCCTTTCCCTCTTGAGTTGTCCGCTCAAGGGTACCAGTATAATATCCCATAGAAACCTACTCTGTTTAATTGTGCATGAATCACTGTCAACATCTAGCCGAGTCAGTTATGTTGTCCACATAATGACTCTTTAAGATAGCCTTGTCCAAAGTCCACTGGGTTTCCTTGGAACCCAAACAGACATTACCACGTTCTGTGCATTTATTTGGAGAACTAAATACTGCTTATGCCAATTATTGGTATTTAGTAGTTGAGTCTGGTGGGGGGGTAAGGGCTAACCATTTTGTCTTACAGAAACATGAGGCATGAGGTCCCCAACTTCGGTATGGTTAGCACACCTTCACTCTTGCTTGACTGGTGGAGGAGTCTTCCATCAAATGACTAAGTCAATGAGTGGAAAGAGAGGGCCACCAACAAAGCTAGCAAAAAGTTGGAATATCTAGAGTACAATCTGCTGGAATTGGAAGGGAAAGTGAGGAAGAGAGTCACCGACTGCTAGAACGCTGAAGGAAACGAAGGAGAACACATGGAAAATGCATTTCTACTGGTGAACCTACGCGAGCTGGAGGATTTGATTAACGAGAGCATTCAACCTGAGGAAGGTCCTTCTAGAACCAAATAGATAGGAGTTTTCTTTTACTTTATGAAATGTAATAAGACCAATGGACACTAGTGACATTTTATTCCTTGTTATTTAGTGTCGTTTTAGGATTCGTCTGCTTTTTATCAATAAAATGAGGCATTTAGCATTCTAAGTTCTCCAAATCAATTTGTGTCTAGGCCTACCTCAGGCATAACTAGGCTCCCAAATTAGGATACGATTTATATTCTCGCACTATATGTTTAAATATCGCAACACCTTTTCCTTATAATCTGCGCTAACTTTCTACCTTTTTGTTTTTACTTTTGTTTTATTCCCCTCCCCAAAGGTTAGTTCGTGCACTCTGGCATCGTCATCATACTCCACAAGATCCAAGGGCCCTCTACCCGCTCCTCCTCCTAGTCCCATCAGAAACAGGAACAAGGAAAAAATGGAAGATTTGAGCAACATCAAAAAGGAAAACTCGGTTGAACGGGTAGAAATCACTCAGGGTACTCATGTCTCCAAAGAAGGTGCATCCCAACTCGAGCAGAAACTGCTGAAATTTCAGGAGGAACTTGATCAAGTCCAGAATCTGACAAGCTTGTCGTTTTCCCTCACCACCCCATATGTCAACATTCCTAACACTAAAAACCCCACACCTCCACAAAATATCCCGAAACTACAAAACCATCCCGTTCCCTATCACCACTGTAACACTTGCCACACTTCCAACAACACCCCGCTACTCATCCCTAAACCACTTAATTCCGCAAATGATCATCTCCACACTCACCATAACACCCCCATCTATGTGTAAACCATACCACACTCCATTTCACCCGTCTCAAGCACACCTTAGTCCGATGACAATGACTCCCTTATTAGGAACCTGACCGCAGAACTCAAGAAGTTGACTAGCCGAGTTCAGGGTGTTGAAGGAAGCCAGGGAATGAAAGGATTGAACTACGAGGACTTCTGCATACAACCAGATGTTGAACTGCTCGAGGGGTACAAACCTCCTAAGTTCGAAATGTTTGATGGTATTGGGGATCCTAGAGTCCATTCAAAGACATACTGCAACAAGCTGGTCGGAGTAGGGAAGGACGAAAAGATTCGTATGAAACTTTTTATGAGAAGTCTGAAAGGAGATGCTCTGTCTTGGTACATTAGCCAAGACCCGAAGAAGTGGTCGAATTTGGTAAGTATGGCGTCTGATTTCATGGACAGGTTCAGGTTCAACACGGAGAATGCGCCTGATGTGTTCTACATCCAGAACCTAAAGCAGAAACCTACAGAGACTTTCCGCGAGTAGATGCCACTCATTGGAGATCAGAAGCTGCTAAGGTCATACCGGCTTTAGAAGAAGAACAAATGAATATGTTTTTCGTCCGAGCTCAAGACCCACAGTACTATGAAAGGTTGATGCTGATTGAAAGCTACAAATTTTCCGACATCATCAAGCTGGGGGAGAGGATCGAGGAAGGTATCAAAAATGGTATGGTCACAAACCTTGAAGCTTTGCAGGCTACCAACAAGGCTCTACAGTCTGGTGGCACGTCCAAGAAGAGGGATGTGAGCGCCGTGATGGTTGCACAGAGAACCAAATCCCCTATCAAATATCAAGCCTACCCGATGACTCCACTCACATATCAACCTACCCCAAATTACCAAGCACCCTCGCCCTCTTACCAAGCTCCACCACCTACTTACCAATCACCTCTACCACCCACATATCAACCTACTTCACCCAGATACTCCCAACCTGCACACGTTTACCAAGCCTACAACACCCAATAAGCCAACTATCAATCACCTCCCCCTCACCAAAACTTTCCTAGACCCCGACCAAATTTCGACCGCAGACCTCCCAAACAGTATATCGCCATTGCCGAACCAATTGACCATTTATATGAAAGGCTCAATGCTGCTGGTTATGCCCCCCCATCCCTATCATAACCTCTGAAAACCCCTCCCAATGGGGCAACCCAAGCAAAACTTATGCATACCATTCCGGCATGAAATGGCATACCATTGATGAGTGCCGATATCTGAAGGATAAGATCCAAGCTTTGATTGACAACAATATCATCGTGGCAAAAGAGCCCGCTCCGAACGTTCGTAGCAACCCTCTACCAGACCACAAGGGTGGAGGCGTTCACATGATTAAGATAGAGGATGATTGGGACCCCAAAGGATCGATCGGATTAATCGTAGAAGGTGACGAGCCAAAGAAATCAGCAGTCACCCTTAACCCGATTGTGGTCCAGATTCAGCCTTTTGGGGATGCTGAGGTGAATATGTTTGTACCACTTGAGTTTGAAGCACCAACCCCTGCAAAGACGCCAACACCAATTGAGGTCGAGTTTGGGTCCCCAAAGGTACCTGCGCCATTTGAGGTTGTTGTGTTACCTTCCAAAGCAAGGGTGACCATTCCGGTAGCAATGACGGCCATAAAACCGTTCCACACAAAGGCCATACCATGGGATTACACAGCCGAGGCAAGAAATAAAGGTAAAACCAAGTTCGGAGAAGCAGTTGCGGCACAGGGTATGACATGGACCGGTAGGGTTTATACTCCAGAACACTTGGCTGAGTCGAGTAAGCAGGCATATGGACGGCCATCCATCATTGAAGCTAGGCCCGACGACCTCTGGAGGAAGAAACAGGCTGTTGTTGCTTTATGTTCCCTTTTCTTCCGTGTTTTTCTTTCGTGCTTTATAATTTCGTAGTGTGCTCTTGGGTAATGAGTGTGTTTTGGGGGTGCTGGGTAGTTAAAATTTGGTCCACCATGTCATAAGGTTGGTTCAATCGTTGGGAATGATGACATTTGCAACTCGCAAAATCAAAATGCGGTCCGCATTTCTGCCGCATAACGAACCCTAGACTGGCTGAGGAAGATGATAAAATACGACGAGTTTGCGACTGCATAATTGATATGTGGACTGCAGACTCACCGCATAATGACACAGTGTACCCAGTTTACCAGCATGGCTTATGCGACCGTTTTGCGATCGCACTTCCCACATTGCAGTGGAATTTGCGATCGCATTTTTGTGATTTGATTTGATTTGGATTTTGTGAACAACTCAAGTCTGCGATGGTTATACGGTCCACATAGTGGTTATGTGATCGCATAACCCATCACAGACTGAGATCCAGTAGTGAACTGTCAAGTTTGCGATAAGGTTGCGGTCCGCATTGTGGTTATGCGACCGCATAACCTGTCGCAGTTTCAACTTTTTCTTGAATTTTTCTATTTTCTTTTCACTGTTGTCTACAATGTTGCTCACATTTAACTTTTGTGTAGCTATGGCTCCCAAGAACTATGCATCCTCCACCCAAAAAAGGGCATCCTGCAGTCGTCACGCGTCCCAAGCAAAACGATCACGAACGGACCCAAATGTTCCACATCCCTCCCAGTCTGATGAGGAGGAGATCTTGACCTCAGTTGACCTTCAAGCTAAGGCAAGAAGGAAACATAGAGATGACTTCCAACTCCGATTTGGGGTTGACGGATCCAGGGAACTATATATAGAAGGTCTCACCAAATGGGAAATCCTGGCCGAAAAGCAATTGAGTTTGAACGCGCTACAAGAGTAGTACCCCCGCATATGGGTTAACATCCAACCAAGAAAATGAGAGTGCTTTACTGAACTGCCTATTGAATATAATGAGACTCTTGTCAGTGAGTTATATGCATTATATAGAGCCTCCAGGACTGCGCACCACAAACACAATAGAATTTTTGTTGACACCATACTGTTTCGGGGGAAGAGTGTGTTCTATAGCAGTGAGACAATTAATGAGTTGTACTTCCGTGGCTGGAGATCGGGCGCAGCTGAGTATGCTGCCAAATGGGAAAATAGGAAAAATAAGCGTAGTTGGATTGCTTCGGTGATAACAAAAGGAACCCCTGCATGGATCAACCCTGTGCATAAAATGTACAAGGAGGATCTCACACGAAAGGGTCAATTTTGGCTTAGCTCTGTTACCTCTCGACTGATACCGTACAGGAACGAGACTGACATAGGCATTGAGAAAGCTCTTCTCATTGCATGTATTATGGCAGGTATTCAGATTGATGTCATAGCTCTTATATTCCAAGAGATAGGGATCTGGGCAAAGAAACACACCACCTCGCTTCCATTTCCCTATTTGATCATATTCCTCTACAAAGTTGTGACGGTTCCTACCATGCCACACACTGACAGGACAGGGAAGGAGACGAGGGACATTTATATCACACGGATTAGTGATGTTGTTGCGCCCCCAGAGGTTCAGATTTAGGGCTGAGATGATATAGAGCCTTCAGACTCTCAGACTCCTGTGACCCCTCAGGTTCCAGTTGCGTCCACTTCTACTTCACAGAGCGCCTCTCAATTCACCACTGGTCAACCTTCTGCTGCAATGCCAGCCATCTTGAGGCTTGGTCTTATAGCACAACATGCCAATGCTAAGGTAGACCAGCTTCTGAAAAATTTTCCCACACTCATCAAACAGGCTTTGACGCCTATTCAGTCCTCATTTACCGCTCTCCAACAACAACAAACAACTTATGGGGATTGCCTGCAACAACTTGAGTTGAGGGTTGAGAAGATAAAGTGAGGTGAGGTTAGTGACCTGCCTAGGCTCCGGGAGGAAGTTGCCACTATGAAGACCGAGCTCCACAAGATGCAGACTTTGGAGTTTGATCTATCATCCCTCCTCAAGGAAGGTGAGCAGGGGACAGACACAGCAGCAACAAATTTGGGTCTTGATTTCACTACTCTAATGGCAGACACTGCACCTCAGACTGCTAGGGTTTCCCATACTCCAGCTCCTCCTGTACGTATTGATATTCCTAACGAGGAGGATTCCGGACATTTTTCAGAGTCTGAGAGTGAGGAGGCAGATGAGGGGGAGTGAGGAGGCTTCTTGGCCCTCGGAGGATGATGGCCCTCAGGAGAAGGGTAAGTAGATTGCTGCTACTATAGTTCAAGAAGAGGAGCAAGTAGAGCTTCAGGTGGCGATCAAACACTTGCTTGCAGATATGGCCGCCCCTGCAGATCCATCGGCCACTTAGCCATCAGCGGGCGAGGCTAGCAGTTCACATGCCCCAGCTCCAGTGCTGAGTCTGCCAGAGATCCATCCTCTATCAATATCAGTATCACCGGCCCCAGCTTCAGTATCAGAGGGTGATCCCACCATTACTCAGCTGGCGGCTGACTCCCATAGCGCTTAGTGCGCCTCATGGAGCCCCTAAAACTCTGCTCTATGTTCTTATGCATTGGGGACAATGCATGCTTTTAGTTGGGGGTGGATGGTAGCCTTGTATATACTTTTGGTTGTGAATATTAGATGCTTTTTGTGCTACAAATAGACTTATGTACCCATGTGCATCTTGTGATTCTGTATATATTAGTGTTGTGTAATTAATTCGTGAGTCCGTTTTGTGATTTCCGTACATTATTTATGTTATCCTTGTGTATAAAAAAATAAAACAACAAAAACAAGTAGATAGTTGTCCATCTTTTGTAATTAGAAATAAATTCCCCTTCGTTTTTCTTCGCCAGGTTCTTTTCCAAGGTTGTAATAGTAGAACCTGGATAGTAGAATGAAACATGTTGACCAGTTTGGTGTACTTGTTTAGTTGCAAGCATGTGTGTCTGTATATAGCATATACCCTTCCATAAAAAAAAGAGAGAACTTGAGGCTCGCTCTGTGACTCTATGTCTACCTAGAGTTATACATGTATATATATTATAAAAGCTTTGAGTTGCCGAGTCTTGACTCGAGGGCTTCAAACTATGTAAGCCAAACAGTTTGTGTGCCATGTTTTTGAGTTCCTTGTGTTAATAATTCTTGTGGTTACTTCTGCCATCTATAACTTGCCCGGTTGGTTTTTCAATGCTTTTAATAATTACATTTGGTTGGAGAAATGACCTTAGGTAGTCTTTGTGATTTTTGGAAAACCAGTTAGCCTTTAAAGCCACCCATTGTACAAATAGTATCACTAGTCACCCCAGTTAAGCACTGAGAATGAGGCTAAAAGCCTATGTTGAGGGTGTGTGTCAAGCTGGAAATTGGCAAGGTTGTGCAATGAGCGTAGGAAAGTGTACCTCAAAATATGAAACTACTCAAGCTCAAAGCAAAGTATATATATAAAAAAAGAGTATAAGAGTTGTAAGTGTTTATGAATAAGGAGCCTTGAAGAGAATAAAAGAGGTAGTTGAGGTTGCTAAATGGTGGAAACGTTGATACAAATGAAGGCTTTGTGGTTTGAAAAGAAGCAAAGAGCACAAGAAAGAAAAATATGATTAGTATTCAAAGAGGGTATAGTCACTTGTACCCAAATACTTACTCGACCCTTCCCTAAACCTATATTACAAGCTTAAAAAGTCCTTATAGGATCTCCAACCGAGCGTTCTTAGAAAAGCGATGAATTAAAATAAGGGCAAGCCTATGGTATGGTATGTTGTAACACTTGAAACTCTTTCCGAGGGTGAGTGAAATTGTGAATTCGTCCTTTTTGTTTGTCAGTGTAAATAGAGTGATTTTGGGACTTTCTTTCTAGAGAGGGCACATGAATTGTGAGGTTGGACAAAAGTTGAGTTTTTGAGTCAAATGCAAGTGCACTCAGATGAGGGTAGCATTTTGTCACATTGTTTGAAGCTCACAGTTCACAAGTTGATTAGTTCTTTGTAAATATTGATGATTCAGGAAGGGTAAACAATTGAAAAATGCATGCTTCTAGTACTGACAACTAACACCGTCCATGGTCACTATTGTTTCATGTCTATTAGATGGAGTCTAGAATAGGATAGAGTCGTTTTAGTTTCTTGGGGACAAGCAAGAGTTTAAATTGGGGGTGTTGATGTGTCGGAGAATTTCGGTACATTTCAATGCAAATTGCTTTGATTTTAA
Source organism: Nicotiana tabacum (assembly GCF_000715075.1). Classification (NCBI taxonomy): domain Eukaryota; kingdom Viridiplantae; phylum Streptophyta; class Magnoliopsida; order Solanales; family Solanaceae; genus Nicotiana; species Nicotiana tabacum. The sequence goes on from NC_134085.1 coordinate 19,729,451, forward strand.
CTTGTTTTGAATGCAATTATCTCCTATACTTATGTAATTTTAGTGTGTTGCAGTACATGAGATTTAAAGACCCAAGAACATGGAAATGAAATCAAAAAGCCACAAAAAGACAAAAAAGAGCAAATGCAGCACAAATGTGGAAATGCGGTCCAAGATGTGATCTCAAATCTTATATGCGAGCCGCATAATGTGCAAAGGAATCGCAAACCAAAACAGAATGTTAGCCAAAGTCCAGTGCAAAAAGAGCGGTCCAGAATGCGATTGCATAACAGGTTTGCGGACCACATAATGGACCGCAAACTCATGAAGAGAAATGTTGATGGTGGAAAATGCGACGCAAAATGCGATCGCATATCTGGAATGCGGACCGCAAATCAACAATGCGACAGCCTGGAAACTAGGGTTCTGAAGTGTGATGGGCATGAAGAGAATGCGGACCGCATGTCTATTATGTGACAGATATACGGTCGCATATTTAACCTGAAAAGGCATTTTTGTCCGTTTTCTGT